>NC_087349.1:15000-5015000 GCF_030014295.1 Loxodonta africana | reverse complement strand
TGTGAATCAAGGGTTGGGAGGAAGCTGAGCTGTGAGCAACTGTGGCATGATGTTTATATGTGATAGAAATGAAACAAGTTCGGATCCAGGCAAGTGGACGTCTTAGTAAGTGTCCAAACAAAACAGCATTTGGGTTCTAATTCGTTTACATGCTTTGGGCTTCTGAATTCTCCATCTTTTTTCCAGAGTTAAAGTGCCAGACTCAGAAAGCTAATTGTCAGGTCTTTTGTGCAGATGACTGCGTAGGTTAGCAGCACCTCGGTGGCCAGAGGGACAAGGGTTGAAGCTGCCACCTGTGGTACACTCTCCTCTCAGAGTTTTTGCATTCTGATAGAACTGACATTTTGATTTAAAGCACAAAGAGAAACCTGCCCCTGTCTTTTCTCCATATTTCAATTAAGGGGTGAAAAAGGAAATAAGCTAAAAATAAGAGTAGAATTCTGACAGAGATTGGTGTCTGTGAGCAATAAATGGGGGACTTAAAAGCCCCTCGGAACATTCGGTTCTTTATGTCAAAGGGCTCCTTTCCTCCCGTCTCTTTCCTTTCTGGGCACAGAACCCAGTGAGAACCATGACTCTAATTCAAGTCCGTGCGGCTGCCACTGGCTGTCATGGAGAATAATCACTTTTCCACCTTTGTGCTACATATACAGTAAGTCTGTGTGAATGTTTTTATTATTATTCACAAGACTTTCTAAGCAAATGTCCTCACATTCTATGGTGGTAGCTCACATACGCAACAGAATACAAACCCCAAGGTTTATAGATTTGGGCAATAGCAAGTTTGGCCAAAAATAGGTGAGTGGATGTTAGTTATGAGGAGATTGATTTAGGAATAAATGGCTTAAGTGGCGCAATGAAAGTTGTGGCTGGTAGCAAAATATACTTAACAAATTTATGAATTCAACTTAATATTCTACCATCTTCCACTTTTTTTTTTTTTTCTTTCTGATCTAGGCCCTTGGGTGCAGGATTTTAAGCTAACTAACCAAAACAGATAACATGCTTCCTTCAACCAGAATAAGAGAGGTTCTGAGTATCACCTGGGCACAGGGCTCCCAAGAATAGAGAGCATTTACCAGCCTCCCTTGCAGCTAGATGAGTCCATGTGATGAAGTTCTGGCTAACTTTCTAATCTAACTGTTTCTCTCGGCTGGTTAGATTGCTTTGACTATAATACTGTAATAGACATCTTCACCTATGAAGTTCTATGTGCGTTTACAATTTTTCCTTTTCTCCCATCTCTTTTCTTTCCCAGCATAAAACACACTGAGAACCATGAATGTAGATACATGTAGATGTTTTGCAGAAACGTAGACAATTTTCCCTGAAAAGACAGGATGCTTTGGCTCCTTTCCTCTAAGTTGCCACTGGACCACTAATGGGACAGAGCCGTAGCTGCTGCCTACAACCATGAGGATCAAAGCCCCACCCAGGAGTGGTGGTGAGACAGGTAGAAGGACCTGCCAGGTCAACCCGAGAGTCCCACAGACTCTCACATTTAAACCACTGTCCTTTGGGCCCCTGTTCTTTCAGCTGAACTGAATCCTAGTGGATACACTCTCAGGAAGACATATATAGAACATGTAGTTACACATGTGATGGATATAACGCAAGGGAAAAGTAAAGGATGTTATGGGGCCAAGGATACCGCCAATCCACTGTCTATCTCTGAATTTATCTACTAGTTAAATGGTAGAAATGAAAATTGTTAAAGTCATTGTCTTTGATGTGATAATTCCTGAGAATTTATCCTAAGAGGAAAAAATTGGAAACACAGATAAAACTTCATACATGAAGATGTCTGTTACAGTATTATTTATCATAGTAAAATCAATCTAACTAGCCAAGGGAAACGGATTAGAAAGTTAGAAAGTAAATATTTACATTCTATGGAATATTATGTTGGTGATAAACGTATACCCATGAGGACTGTATACCAGCATATGGTACACCTACCCATTATTTTTTACACAACATGTAAAAGCTGGATATACGGTGTAGTTAGTATGGATATGGGAGCAATGAGAGGAAATACATCAAAACTGATACTATAAGTTATGTTTGGATTACACGATTACTGGTGATTAGGTTTAATTTTGAATACAGATGATTTTTAATTTTCTGATATCCAAGATTTTCTTTAATGAGCATGTACCAATGAACAGGAAACCCTGGTGGTGTAGTGGTTAAGTGCTACGGCTGCTAACCAAAAGGTTGGCAGTTCAAATCCACCAGGTGCTCCTTGGAAACTCTATGGGGCGGTTCTACTCTGTCCTATAGGGTCGCTATGAGTCAGAATTGACACGATGGCAACGGGTTTGGTTTTTTTGGTACCAGCGAACATGAAGACTGACCAAAGCAAAAACAAACCTTCAATTTTCCTGACTTTAAAGATAAAATGGAGGAGGGATAGTAATAAGGTCCTGCAATTATGTCTAAAACATCAGTAACACAAGTTCAGGCTGGCCTTTGTTGTTAGGTGCAGTCAAGTCGATTCTGACTCATAGCAACCCCATGTACGACAGAACGGAACGCCGCCTGGTCCTGTGCCGTGCTCATAATCGTTGTTACGCTTGAGCCCATGGTTGCAGCCACCATGTCAATCCACGCTGGCCTGGGCCTGACATACATTTTCTTATATGAAGGAAACACATGAGTTTTAGTTAAGTAGAAGCTCAGTGAATTGACAGTATTATGTGACCATTAAAGCAGCCGATGTAATCTTTAACTTTAGTACAACTGTGGGGTTCCAACGGTAAAGGTCAGCAGTTCGAACCCACCTAGCAGTGCCACCGAAGACAGTCCTAGCCATCTGCTTCTGTGAAGATTACAGCCAAGAAAACCCTATGGAGCAGTTCTACTCTGTAATACATGGGGCCACCGTGAGTCGGAATCAACTCGATGGCAACATGTTTGATTTTTTTTTTTGCGGGGGTGGGTGTGGGGATAGGGTTTCAAAAAGGATAGTAACAATCAACAGCCTAGTTTTAGAGTATTAGGTTCTGTTCTCGGCAAAGCTTTTTGAGGGTGATGCTGACAAACTGTAATGCGTGCAGGAGAGCGTGGTGAAGGTATCTGGAGAAAATGTTATATGAAGAATCATTAAGGGCCTTAGGGATATTTAGCCTGGAAACTTGACATTAGAAGCCTGCTAACTGACTTCCAGCATGCGGCCAACAAATATCTAGAGAGGTGAGACTTAGACGCCACTGTCTCTGGGGTGGAAAGAGACCCAACATGAAGCAAATACTATGGAGACAGTATGGGGCCTTATGAAAGTAAGAGTATTCTAAAAGTTAGCTATACTGAAAAGGAAATGGGCTTTCTTTTGAGGTAATAAGCTATCATCAGAGGAAGCATTCATCCTGTGTTAGAAAATGCGTATCAAGGGTTTCACAGGAGGGATTCCTGTGTTAGCAGGAGTGTGTTATTCCTTTTATGGTCAGTAAGAGTTGTTGGACAGCACAAATGGCTAAGCATTGAACTACTAACTGGAGGGCTGGCAGTTTAAACTTACCCAGAGGCGCCTTGGAAGACAGGCCTGGCTATATTCTTCCCAAAGGTCACAGCCTTGAAAACCTTATGAAGCAGTTCTACTCTGCAATGCGTGGCGGCGGGGTGGGGGGTGGGGGGTGGTCCACCATGAGTCGGAATTGACTCGATAGCAACTTAGGACAACCAACGACAATCGGCCTTAAGGTTATTTTATATTACGAATGACATTTAAAAATTAATAAGTTTGCTACTGACCTCCTCAACTGTTGGATGATTTATTTTCATCTTAAAGAAAGGTAGGGCATAGAATTAAATCCCGAGTTTTTCAGGGTCATATCCACCTGGGGACGCTTGTGTTCCCAGTGAGTTAGACTCTTTCCAAGATTCCCTCGATCCCAACAAAAGATGTCCTGACTACCCTCCTACTACACAGCATCTCGTAACTCCGCGAGTCCCTCATATCTCAGGTGAGTAAGCTGTGGTTTGTAAGAACAGTATTTTTTTTCAGTTATTCAACAAGTCTAGGTCCAGCAGATACCCAACACACTGGCAGGTGAAGAAGAGTTGTAGTCTTTTTACAATTCGGCAGCCAGTTATTCTTCCAAAACATAATCCAGAGATGTGATTCCTTTGCTTAAAGACCTCTGATTCTTTCCATCATACTGGAACAAAGCTTAAGTCTTTAGAATCACCTATAAGGTCATAAAGGAGCCCTAGTGGTGCAGTGGTTAAAGTGCTCAGAAGCTAACTGGAAGGTTGGTGGTTCGAACTCACTAGCCGCTCCATGGAAGAAAGATGTGGCAGTCTGCTTCCATAAAGATAACAGCCTTGGAAACACTATGGGGCAGTTTTACTCTGTCCTATAGGGTCACTTATAGGGTCACTATGAGTCAGAATTGACTTGATGGCAGCAGGTTTGTCTTTTTGGTTTATAAGGCCATAGAGGGACCAGCTGGGCAGATAAGTGTCTACCTACTTTTAGATGGTATTAGAAATCACATATGTCCTTATAGTTCTTTGGGAACTCTTCCTATCCACATAAAAGAGAAATCTCAGGTTTAAGAAATTATAACTAAGGTGTTTAGGAGACAAGGGCAATTTAGTTCAAACATTACTTATGGTCTTGTTATTCTCTCTTCCTTCACTGACCCTTTACTGGGACACATCTAGTCTAGTTCCCTGCATGTCTATTAGTGAGGGTTTAGACTTTCACTCAAATTAAAATCCTATCTTAACAAGGAGGTATTGGTCAAAAACTAAAAAAAAAAAAAACGCCTCACTTAATTCAGCTCCAAGTTTTTGTCCCTGAATCTCACGACTATCTGAAATCCTACCTAGTCAATACCTTATTGTTGCAAAGTACCTCTCATATATTACCCTTTTTGAATTTTGCAACAATCATGCATTACCAAAATTATAAACTTTTTGGTCTATATATTTGTCTTCCTTCATCATGGTATTGACTTCTTCTATTCTCGCATTTTATTTTAGATATGTATTGCCAGTTCCTTTATGGGCTGGTATTGGACAATTGGAATCAGGAATCATATGTTCCACTATCCCGGGAATGAAACATTGATGAGGAATGATGTTGCATTCATTGTCAAAAAGAACACTTCAAGATTTTCCTGAAGTACAGTGCTGTCAGTGATAGGATGATATCCATACGCCTACAAGGGAGACCAATCAATACGACTGTGATTGAAATCTACACACCAACCAGTATGGCCAAAGATAAGAAATTAAAGATTTTTACCAACAACTGCAGTCTGAAACTGATCAAACATGCAATTAGGAGGCACTGATAATTACTGGTGATTGGAATGCGAAAGTTGGAAACTAAGAAGAAGGAATAGCAGTGGCAAAATATGGCACGGGTGTCAAAAATGACACCAGAGATAGTTTGATGGAATTTGCAAGACCAAAGACTTCATTGCAAATACCTTTGTCAGCAACATAAACAGCCACTATACATGTGAACCTCACCAGATGGAATACACAGGAATCACATCGACTGTATCTGTAAAATTTTGCTGAAGACCATTTAAAAGTGGTTGCGGCAGTACATCGCCATTGAACTGCCGGAGATTCAAGACAGGTTCAGACACGGACATGGAATGAAGGACATCACTGCTGATGTCAGATGGATCTTGGCTGAAAAGCAGAGAATACCAGAAAGATGTTTATCTGTGTTTTATTGACTATGCAAAGGCATTCAACTGTGTGTATCATAACAAATTATGGATAACACTGTGAAGAATAGGAATTCCAAAACACTTAATTGTGCTAATGAGGAACGTGTACATAGACCAAGAGGCAGTCTTTCAAACAGAACGAAGGGATACCGCGTGGTATAAAATCATGAAAGGTGTGTGTCAGGGTTCTATCCTTTCACCATACTAATTCAACCTGTATTCTGAGCAAATAATCTGAGAAGCTGGACTATATGAAGAAAAACTGGGCATCAGGATTGGAGGAAGACTCATTAAAAACCTGCGATATGCAGATGACACAACCTTGCTTGCTGGAAGTGAAGAGGACTTGAAGCACTTATTGAGGAAGATCAAAGACCCCAGCCTTCAGTATGGATTACACCTCAACATAAAGAAAACAAAAATCCTCACAACTGGACAAATAAGCAACATCATGATAATGGAGAAAAGATTGAATTTGTCAAGGATTTCATTTTACTCAGATCCACAATCAATCAACACCCATGGAAGCAGCACTCAAGAAATCAAAACACACAGTGCATTGGGCAAATCTGCTGCAAAATACCTCTTTAAAGTGTTAAAAAGAAAGATGTTGCTTTAAGGACTAAGGTACACCTGAGCCAAGCCAAGGTGTTTTCAATGGCTTCACATGCATATGAAAGCAGGACAATGAATAAGGAAGACTGAAGAAGAACTGACGCCTTAGAATTACAGTGTTGTTGAAGAATGTTGAATATAGTATGGACTGCCACAAAAATGAACAAATCTGTCTTGGAAGAAGTAGAGCCAGAATAAGCCTTAGAGGTGAGGATGGCGAGATCAGGAGGGACCAGTCCCTAGAGAAGCACATCATGCTTGGTAGGGCATCAGTGAAAAAGAGGAAGACGGTCAACGAGATGGATTGACACAGTGGCTGCAACAGTGGGCTCAAGCATAATGATTGTGAGGATGACATAGGACAGGGCAGTGTTTTGTTCTCTTGTACATAGGGTCACTATGAGTCAGAGCTAACTTGAGGGCACCTAACAATAACAACATGGCCAGCTCCTTTAAGTCCTTTGTGGAACAGAGTGAGTGATAAAGAGGTTTCTTTGAGGTCACTGGAATCCAGTCCTAAGGTCCCAGGCCTCTTGCTGCTATCTGGTGCTGCCCCCACCGGGAACGACCAACCCGAAGAGGCCAGGAGCCAGCATAGAGCACAGTGTGTCCTCGGGACCCTTGTCTCACAGGCCAGGGTGTTGGCTTCCTACATTCATCATGTTCATAAGGAGCCCTAGTGGTGCAGTGGTTAAGCACTCAGCTGCTAACCCAAAGGTCGGAGGTTGGAACACACCCAGCAGTTGCGCTGGAGAAAAGACCTGGAGAACTGCTCCCATAAAGATTACAGCCTAGAAAACCCTACGTGGCAGTTCTGCTCTGTCACACGGGGTCACTATGAGTTGGGATCAACTCAACAGCACCCAACAACATCATGTGCGTGCTTATGTTTCTGACAACCTCTCTTCAGCTGGAGTCTTCAGGGCAGGACTAAAGTTTAAGAAGATGAGCCAGTAGATGTTAAGCTCTTTGGACTCATAGAGAAGAAATCGCGCCCTGCTGATGGATCTTCTGATGTGTGCAGGCCGCATGCCAGAGGCCTGATTCATCTTCTGTGTGCTCCGCCCTGGTACCTGCCACTTGCATCTTTTATGCAGGGAGTCAAACATGGTTAAAGCTGGCCAAAGTGTCTGCCGTCCCCCCACCACATACTTTGGAGAGATGTCACAAACCCTGAACATCATTAGACAATCCATGCCATCTACTGCACACCTACTTTGAGAAATGCAGCCCTGAGGCATGTTTTTGTAAACATGGCAGGTCAGGAGGTCCATGACCCATGACACTAAGGACTTTGGCTCCATACCCAGCCCTGGCTTCCTGGGGCTGGGAGCTCTAAAAGGAGAAATCAGCAAGGCAGTCCTGGCCTTGGGTGTCCACATTCCCAGGCACAGCCCTAGGATTGCTGTTCTGGCCCTCTCTAACCAGCACTAGTGGGACACAGGCTGGAAAGGACTGCCCTTAGACATGCTGTATCCCCCTCCCAAATCCCCCCCCCCAGAAGACACACAAGAGCCCACATTCAGATGGTCACCCTCCCCTGATCATAGGCTGTTTCCAGGGGTGCAGGCCTGCGTGCAATGCCACCATCAATCAGTCACTCATCAGTTACAGTCACCATTCACATCCATTTATCTCATCGCAGCCTGCAGCAGCTACCACCCCTAATCGCCCCAAATCAGCCCAACACGGTGAGTGGAACAGGATCGCCCACAGACTCCCTAAGACAGTTGAGTGGGAGTGCCAGCCCTCCATCCCCATGGCAGGGGTGGGATACAGAACCACATGAGAATGGACAGTGATCAAATGCCACATTTCTCAGAGCGCAGCTCCTCTGGGCTGCTGATTCCCGGGACTGTGGCTGTAAGCACGTCCTCTTTTTACCTATACGGCTATAGCATCCATATTTACGCAAAGCTGCTTTTTTCTTCCACTCAGGTTTCCCCAGTGGCCTTTCTTTAGTTGTTGCTGTTTCCCTGCCAAGCATCAGCCTAGTGGTTTCTGCATCGGGTTCTTATTGCACTGACCCTTGGCGTGGCTCCCAGTACCCTGTCCAGTGGGTGAGCGCACTTGTACATTCTACACATTTGCTTTGGATGTGGATGACACAGGGTGGTCAGTGACAGGAGCTAATGATCTCCCTGTTTTTCCCTATTTGGGAATGTCACCACACCTCTCCTTTCGTGATAGTGTGTGCATGTGTACACACGTGTACACGCATGTACATGTGTGCCTGCATGTGTGAATCCACGTGTCTCAACCCAGAGACATACACACAGACATACACTGAATTGATTTCCATTCAGTTCTCATTATGTCATTATTGTGCTTATATACTTTCTACTTTACATAACATAGTTTAAGGAAGTTAAACTCTCTAAGCCTGCATTGTCGGATTTCTTACGAGGAGTAAATAGTGCCTAGGATTCTGCAAGGCATTTACTATGTGCTCAATAAATATTAGCTGCTTCTTCCTCCACTTTTCCGTGAGCTCAAAAATAGAATGTCAAATCTTTATCTGAGTATTTATGTACAACGCACTTTCAGTGTGAGAGGAAATACGTAAATAAGATAACACCCAGGTGATAGCAAAACGATTTTGCCCCTAAAAGATAAAATCCTAGCCAGGCGTAAGCAGCACGCTTCGCTGTGATGGGGAACGCAGGCTTAGAGGCACACAGACCAGCTCAGGCTCAAAGCAGCAGGGCGCCCACAGGGCTGTCAACACTCCTGGGAATTTAGCATCATGTTTCAACTGAGCCCTGGTGCACTGTTATAATCTTAACTAAACCCACCAAACTGAGGAATGGGGGCGGGGGGAGCGTGTGCCAGGAGATGGTGCACACACACAAAAATTATTTAACGGCCAAGCTATCCCAACTGGATTTAACTGAATTTCTTTTTTCTTTGGGTGAAAGATTAGTTGCCCTTGCATCCTGATTGAAAACAGGCTCAAGGAAGTTGAAAACTTGGTCAAGACAGAAAAGAGCTCTTTTGGGGCTACTATCTCCTCCCTGTACACTGAAATCTGACCTACAAAGCAGAAGGTTGAGGCCTTGGGTGTCTTAGTGTTCAGTGGTAGGATTCTCCCCTTCCATGTGAGAGCCCGGGGTTCAGTTCCCAGCCAACGCACCCCCTGTGCAGCCACCCCACCTGCCAGTGGAGGCGTGCATGTTGCTGTGATGCCGAACAGGTTTTAGTGGATCCTCCAGACTAAGACGGACTAGGGAGAAAGGCCTGGTGACCTACTTCCAAAAGTCAGCCAATGAAGACTTTACGGGTCACAGTGGTCTAATCCTGACTTACAGGGTTGGAGAATGTTTAATCAGCTCTTTGTTAGAACTTGGATTTTTTTTAATTACCTATGTAGGGAGAAAAGACAATTTCGTGTGGGTTGAATGTTTAGAAGTGGGCTATGTTTAGGTGGCTGGGAAGCTAAATGATACATGGGTAATGCTATGGGGGCACACCGAACCTATCAGTAGATCTAACTACACACATGTCATTTCTAGGAGCAGCTGGTATAGCGAGGCACGCGGAAAAACAGGAAAACGCACCCTCTGTTCACATATTGTGAGAAGTGACACTGGAGTTACTTATTCATGAGAATTTCGTAATGTATTAGTAAGTTTGCTGCAGGATATTTCAGAAAAGTAATGAAGGCTTAGTAAATGTGGGTTTTTTTTTTCCTTCGGCCTTCTTTCCTAAGAAATAAATGAGGTGAAACTTTCTTTTCAGCTCAAGATGTCAGCTCTTCCTATGCCAAATCTCATTTATCACCTGATCCTGAGCCTGCAAGCCGCTGCCTTGGAGACAATGAGTCAGCTCTTGCTGAGGCCTGTACTCCTCGCCCTCTGGAGGCAGGGCCCCGACTGGCCCCTCAGTGTCCTGTTGCAGGGAACCTGCAGAGGGGAGGGGAGGGATGAGGGAGGAGAAGACTGGAGCGGAGGGAGAAGAAATGCAAGTTCAGACCAGCTATTGCTGTCGTGTGCTCACAAGTCCATTCTGACTCCTACCGACCCCACATGACAGAGCAGCACCGCCCACAGGGTTGTCTAGGCTGTAATCTTCACAGGCGCAGATCGCAGCCATTCTCCTTGGAGCAGCTGGTGGGTTTGAGCTGCTGACCTTTGGTTCGCAGGGCTCCTTACTATATTATACGAAATATATATATTCCCTCCATAGTGCTTATTTATTTATTTTTTAATTTTTATTAAGCTTCAAGTGAACATTTACCATTCCAGTCTGTCACATGTAGGTTTACATACATCTCACTCCCTTCTCCCACTTGCTCTCCCCCTATTGAGTCAGCCCTTACAGTCTCTCGTTTCGTGCCAATTTTGCCATCTTCCCTCTCTCTCTATCTTCCCATCCCCCCTCCAGTCAAGAGTTGCCAACACACTCTCCCGTGTCCACCTGATTTAATTAGCTCACTCTTCATCAGCATCTCTCTCCCCCCACTGACCAGTCCTTTTCATGCCTGATGATTTGTCTTCGGGGATGGTTCCTGTCCTGTGCCATCAGAAGTTCTGGGGAGCATTGTCTCTGGGATTCCTCTAGTCGCAATCATACCATTAGGTGTGGTCTTTTAGTGAGAATTTGGGGCCTGTATCCCATTGGTCTCCTGCTCCCTCAGGAGTTGTCTGTTGTGCTCCCTGACAGGACAGACATCGATTGTGGCCGGACACCAACTAGTTCTTCTGGTCTCAGGATAATGTAGGTCTCTGGTTCATGTGGCCCTTTCTGTCTCTTGGGTTCTTAGTTGTCGTGTGACCTTGGTGTTCTTCCTTTGCCTTTGCTCCAGGTGGGTTGAGACCAATTAGTGTATTTTAGATGGCCGCTTGTTGGCATTTAGGACCCCAGGCGCCACAATTCAAAGTGGGATGCAGAGTGTTTTCATAATAGAATTGTTTTGCCCATTGACTTAGAAGTCCCCTCAAACCAAGTTCCCCAGACCCCAGCCCCTGCTTCGCTGACCTTTGAAGCTTTCCTTTTATCCCGGAAACCTCTTTACTTTTAATCCAGTCCAATTAGGCTGACCTTCCTTGTTTTGAGTGTTGTCTTTCCTTTCACCCAAAGCAGTTCTTATCTACAGATTGATCAATAAAAAGCCCTCTCCCTCCCTCCTTCCCCCCTTTGTAACCACATAAGTATGTGTTCTTCTCCGTTTTTTCTATTTCTCAAGATCTTATAATAGTGGTCTTATACAATATTTGTCCTTTTGCAACTGACTCATTTCGCTCAGCATAATGCCTTCCAGATTCCTCCATGTTATGAAATGTTTCAGAGATTCGTCACTGTTCTTTATCGATGCGTAGTATTCCATTTTTTTTTTTAGTATTCCATTGTGTGAATATACCACAATTTATTTACCCATTCGTCCGTTGATGGACATCTTGGTTGCTTCCAGCTTTTTGCTATTGTAAACAGAGCTGCAATAAACATGGGTGTGCATATATCTGTTTGTGTGAAGGCTCCTGTATCTTTAGGATATATTCCGAGGAGTGGGATTTCTGGGTTCTATGGTAGTTCTATTTCTAACTGTTTAAGATAACGCCAGATGGATTTCCAAAGTGGTTGTACCATTTTACAATCCCACCAGCAGTGTATGAGAGTTCCGATCTCTCCGCAGCCTCTCCAACATTTATTATTTTGTGTTTTTTGAATTAATGCCAGTCTAGTTGGTGTGAGATGGAATCTCATCATAGTTTTAATTTGCATTTCTCTAATGGCTAATGATCGAGAGCATTTTCTCATGTATCTGTTGGCTGCCTGAATATCTTCCTTAGTGAAATGTGTGTTCATATCCTTTGCCCACTTCTTGATTGGGTTGTTTGTCTTTTTGTGGTTGAGTTTTGACAGAATCATGTAGATTTTAGAGATCAGGCGCTGGTCTGAGATGTCATAGCTGAATATTCTTTCCCAGTCTGTAGGTGGTCTTTTTACTCTTTTGGTGAAGTCTTTAGATAAGCATAGGTGTTTGATTTTTAGGAGCTCCCAGTTACCTGGTTTCTCTTCATCATTTTTGGTAATGTTTTGCATTCTGTTTATGCCCTGTATTAGGGCTCCTAGGGTAGATCCTATTTTTTCTTCCATGATTTTTATAGTTTTAGTCTTTATGTTTAGGTCTTTGATCCACTTGGAGTTAGTTTTTGTGCATGGTGTGAGGTATGGGTCCTGTTTCATTCTTTTGCAAATGGATATCCAGTTATGCCAGCACCATTTGTTAAAAAGACTATTATTTCCCCAATTGACTGACACTGGTCCTTTGTCAAATATCAGCTGCTCATACGTGGATGGATTTATATCTGGATTCTCAATTCTGTTCCAATGGTCTATGTGCCTGTTGTTGTACCAGTACCAGGCTGTTTTGACTACTGTAGCTATATAATAGGTTCTGAAATCAGGTAGGGTGAGGCCTCCCACTTTCTTCTTCTTTTTCAGTAATGTTTTGCTTATCCGGGGGTTCTTTCCTTTCCATATGAAATTAGTGATTTGTTTCTCTATCCCCTTAAAGTATGACATTGGTATTTGGATTGGAAGTGCGTTATATGTATAAATGGCTTTTGGTAGAATAGACATTTTTACTATGTTAAGTCTTCCTATCCATGAGCAGGGTATGTTTTTCCACTTAAGTATGTCCTTTTGAATTTCTTGTAGTAGAGCTTTGTAGTTTTCTTTGTATAGGTCTTTTACATCCTTGGTAAGATTTATTCCTAAGTATCTTATCTTCTTGGGGGCTACTGTGAATGGTATTGATTTGGTTATTTCCTCTTTGGTGTTCTTTTTGTTGATGTAGAGGAATCCAAGTGATTTTTGTATGTTTATTTTATATCCTGAGACTCTTCCAAACTCTTCTATTAGTTTCAGTAGTTTTCTGGAGGATTCCTTAGGGTTTTCCATGTATATGATCATGTCATCTGCAAATAGTGATAGCTTTACTTCCTCCTTACCAATCTGGATACCCTTTATTTCTTTGTCTAGCCTAATTGCCCTGGCTAGGACTTCAAGTACAATGTTGAATAAGAGCGGTGATAAAGGGCATCCTTGTCTGGTTCCCGTTCTCAAGGGAAATGCTTTCAGGTTCTCTCCATTTAGAGTGATATTGGCCGTTGGCTTTGCATATATGCCCTTTATTATGTTGAGGAATTTTCCTTCAATTCCTATTTTGGTTAGAGTTTTTATCATAAATGGGTGTTGAACTTTGTCAAATGCCTTTTCTGCATCTATTGATAAGATCATGTGGTTTTTATCTTTTGTTTTATTTATGTGATGGATTACATTAATGGTTTTTCTGATATTAAACCAGCCTTGCATACCTGGTATAAATCCCACTTGATCAGGGTGTATTATTTTTTTGATGTGTTGTTGGATTCTATTGGCTAGAATTTTGTTGAGGATTTTTGCATCAATGTTCATGAGGGATATAGGTCTAAAATTTTCTTTTTTTGTAATGTCTTTACCTGGTTTTGGTATCAGGGAGATGGTAGCTTCATAGAATGAGTTGGGTAGTATTCCGTCTTTTTCTATACTTTGAAATACCTTCAATAGTAATGGTGTTATGTCTTCTCTGAAGGTTTGGTAGAACTCTGCAGTGAAGCCATCCGGGCCAGGACTTTTTTTTGTTGGAAGTTTTTTGATTACCGTTTCAATCTCTTTTTTTGTTATGGGTCTATTTAGTTGTTCTACTTCTGAATGTGTTAGTTTAGGTAGGTAGTATTGTTCCAAGAATTTATCCATTTCTTCTAGGTTTTCAAATTTGTTAGAGTACAATTTTATGTAGTAATCTGATATGATTCTTTTGATTTCATTTGGTTCTGTTGTGATGTGGTCCTTCTCGTTTCTTATTTGGGTTATTTGTTTCCTTTCCTGTTTTTCTTTAGTCAGTCTAGCCAGTGGTTTATCAATTTTGTTAATTTTTTCAAAGAACCAGCTTTTGGCTTTGTTAATTCTTTCAATTGTTTTCCTGTTCTCTAATTCATTTAGTTCAGCTCTAATTTTTATTATTTGTTTTCTTCTGGTGCCTGATGGGTTCTTTTGTTGCTCACTTTCTATTTGTTCAAGTTGTCGGGACAGTTCTCTGATTTTGGCTCTTTCTTCTTTTTGCATGTGTGCATTTATCGATATAAATTGGCCTCTGAGCACTGCTTTTGCTGTGTCCCAGAGGTTTTGATAGGAAGTATTTTCATTCTCGTTGCTTTCTAAGAATTTCCTTATTCCCTCCTTGATGTCTTCTATAACCCAGTCTTTTTTCAGGAGGGTTTTGTTCATTTTCCAAGTATTTGATTTCTTTTCCCTAGTTTTTCTGTTATTGGTTTCTAGCTTCATTGCTTTGTGGTCTGAGAAGATGCTTTGTAATATTTCGATGTTTTGGATTCTGGAAAGATTTGTTTTATGACCTAATATGTGGTCTATTCTAGAGAATGTTCCATGTGCACTAGAAAAAAAAGTATATTTTGCAGCAGTTGGGTGGAGAGTTCTGTATAAGTCAATGAGGTCAAGTTGGTTGATTGTTGTAATTAGGTCTTCCGTGTCTCTATTGAGCTTCTTACTGGATGTCCTGTCCTTCTCCGAAAGTGGTGTGTTGAAGTCTCCTACTATATATGTGGAGGTGTCTATCTCACTTTTCAATTCTGTTAAAATTTGATTTATGTATCTTGCAGCCCTGTCATTAGGTGTGTAAATATTTAATATGGTTATGTTTTCCTGATCAATTGTCCCTTTTATCATTATATAGTGTCCTTCTTTATCCTTTGTGGCGGATTTAAGTCTAAAGTCTATTTTGTCAGAAATTAATATTGCTACTCCTCTTCTTTTTTGCTTATTGTTTGCTTGATATATTTTTTTCCACCCTTTGAGTTTTAGTTTGTTTGTGTCTCTAAGTCTAAGGTGTGTCTCTTGTAGGCAGCATATAGATGGATCGTGTTTCTTTATCCAGTCTGTGACTCTCTGTCTCTTTCTTAAATAAAACTAAAAGAACCACTTAGTCTTACAGAAGCTTACAGTTTTCCTTTGGTTCCTTTTAATTCAAGAAATAGACATGCCCTGGTAGCGCAGTGGTTAAGGGCTTGGCTGCTAATGAGAAGATTGGCAGTTTGAATCCACCAGCTGCTCCTTGGAAACCCTATGGGGCAGTTCTACTGTCCCGTAGGGTTGCTATGAGTTGGAATTGACTTGACGGCAACAGGTTTGGTTTTTGGTGTGTGTGAGATATATAAAATTCTCTAAAATTAAGTAATTTGGATGTATTAAGGGGATCTTAATTTACATGTCTAGATCATTCTATTTTGCATTTTGTAAAAGTCTGGGAGCGTTCTTCCTTATACTCTAAACAGTAATAAATCAATTATAACTTTCTGTATTTCCCGTATGACAGAGTTGTTAGGTACTGTCGAGTCAGTTCTGACTCACAGCGACCCCATGTGACAGAGTAGAGCTGCCCATAGGGTTGCTCAGGCTGTGATGTTTACAGAAGCAGATTGCCAAGTCTCATCCCGTGGAGCTGCTCGTGGGTTCGAACCTCTGACCTTTCGGTTAGGAGCTGAACACTTTACTGTTGCACCATCAGGGCTTAAAAGCTGTATTTGCACCCCCGTTTTAAAAAAACAAGACCATGTGACTCAGGGAGGCTGGCTGGCTGTCTTTCCACATTTGGTCCTCTGATTAGCAAAGGGGAATGCTGTTTACTCATTCATATCACAGGTATCTGAATGCCTACTTTTATGCCAGGCATTGTTCCAGGTACTTGGGATAAATCAGTGGGGTGGGGCGAGGGGGCACAATAAGCGGTAAACATAATGCGAATCATGACACTGATGTTAATTCCAATACAGTCTATTCGAAGTGACCAGAAAGTCAGTGACTACGTCTTCAAAGATTGTCAAATGGACCTTTGAAACAGATGGGCTCTCCAGTGAATCGACTGAATAGAAAATAAAATGAAGTTAACATTTCACTCCCTTAACCCTCTAACTGTGGATATTTAAGTACAACAGCATTTTGCAAATATGCCTTTTTTTTTTTTTTTAAGTATAGCAACAAAGTCTTACTGTGTACAGCAAACCAACCACAGCCATTGCCGTGGAGTGCATTCCGACTGAGACCCTGAGCGCATACACAGCTTCTCTGAGCTGCTGAATGGTGCCTGCAGTGCTCAGTCTGCCCTGTAGATGGCGCTGCACGTCCACAGTGATCCCCGTGCTCTGGCTTCCAGCAGCTAAGCCTCACATGGGAGCTGAGAAACCTCATTCACTCTAAAAGCAGAAACCACTTTACATGGCAACCTTCTCATGTGACTGCAAGGCAGAGCATCTGCCCCACAAAGGCAGAGACGCTGCAGTGATTGCTTGTCCTGTGGAATTCCTTTCAGTTAGTTGCTAGGTGTAGTGGGGGTCTGTTCCTGAAGTGCAAAAACGGCTCATTGGTAAACTGATACGTAATCAATAGTCCCTGTGGGAGGTTTTTAACGGCACTTGGATTTCACTTCCTCACCCAGGGAGTTACCTCACACTGTGCAGGGAGGTAGATAAAAAGTCCGATGAAGGGTTAAAGACAGAGGAGGGTGACTGCTGCCCTGAGCAGAAGGAAGAACTGCTGGAAGTCAGCCAACACACTCAAGAAAAAGAAAGGCCTGGACTTCGGTTCTGAAACTCAGGCTTGGATTGATTGACTGATTGACTAACAGGTTGACAGGCCTTTCTGCACAGGTCACAAAGGGCTAATGAGTAAGCTAAGGCGTAGAAAACCAAAGCCAAACCCATTGCCATTGAGTCGATTCCAATTCATAGCGACTTTATAGGACAGAGTAGAATTGCCCCATAGGGTTTCCAAGAAGTACCTGGTGGATTTGAACTGCTGACCTTTTGGTTAGCAGACGTAACTCTTAACCACTACGCCACCAAGGTTTCCAAAGTGTAGAAGGAGGGGCTAAATAGCTCAAACTATGCCATAGGATGTTTACCTGTGTTTTATTGACTATGCAAAGGCACTCGACTGCATGGATCATAACAAATTATAGATAACACTGAGAAGAATGGGAATTCCAGAACACTTGATTGTGCTCATGAGGAACCTGTACATAGATCAAGAGGCAGTTGTTCGGACAGAACAAGGGGATATTGACTGGTTTAAAGTCAGGAAAGGTGTGTGTCAGGGTTGTATTCTTCCACCATCCCTATTCAATCTACGCTGAGCAAATAATCTAAGAAGCTGGACTATATGAAGAATAACGGGACATCAGGATTGGAGGAAGACTCATGAACAACCTGCGTTTTGCAGATGACGCAACCTTGCTTGCTGAAAGTGAAGAGGACTTGAAGCACTTACTAATGAAGATCAAAGACCACAGCCTTCAGTATGGATTACACCTGAACATAAAGAAAACAAAAATCCTCACAACTGGACCAATGAGCAACATCATGATAAACGGAGAAAAGATTGAAGTTGGCAAGGATTTCATTCTACTTGGATCCACAACAGCCATGGAAGTAGCAGTCAAGAAATCAAAAGACACATTGCATTGGGCAAATCTGCTGCAAAAGACCTCTTTAAAGAGTTGAAGAGCAAAAGATGTCACCTTGAAGACTAAGGTGCACCTGACCCAAGCCATGGTATTTTCAGTCGTATCATATATGCATGTGAAAGCTGGACAACGAATAAGAGAGACCGAAGGAGAATTAATGTCTTTGAATTGTGGTGTTAGCAAAGAATGTTAAATATACCACGGACTGCCAAAAGAACGAATAAACCTGTCTTGGAAGAAGTAGAGCCAGAGTGCTCCTTAGAAGCAAGGATGGCGAGACCGCATCTTACATACTTTGGACATGTTGTCGGGAGGCATCAGTCCCTGGAGAAGGACATCATGCTTGGCAGAGTACAGGGTCAGCGGAAAAGAGGAAGACCCTCAACGAGGTGGACTGACACAGTGGCTGCAACAATGAGCTCAAGCATAACAATGATTGTAAGGATGGCTCAGGACCGGGCAGTGTTTCGTTCTGTTGTGCGTAGGGTCGCTATAAGTTGGAACCAACTCGACGGCACCTAACAACAACAATGTGCCATAGGATCAGACTACACTTTTCCCATACACCTGAACTAGACTCCTGTGCTTTCTGGCTCAAGGACAAGCCCAGAGCAAAAAAGGCCCAGGGGATCACCATTCAACTTCATGAGGCATTAGACTGGCCTACTCTACAGGTGAGTCCTGGGACAGGTGAGTCCTGGGACAGGTGAGCGGGTGGGTCTGGCAGCTTATCATCACGACCAAGATAGAGCTTCCCCATGAAAGGGTGTTATGGACTGGATTGCGTCCCACGCAAAATATGTATCAACTTGGTTGGGTCAGTATTGTGTGGTTGTCCTCCATTTTGTGAGACGGCATAATTGTCCTATGTGTTGTAAATCCTAATCTCTGCGTACGGTTAATGAGCCAAGATTAGGTTACGTTAAAGAGAATCAGGATGGGATATAACACCCTTACTCAGGTCACAGCCCTGATCTGATGTAAGGGGAGTTTCCCTGCGTTATTGCCTGTATAGATAGGGACATCCCAACACCAAGAAGGAACAGCCAGGAGCGAAGAGCATCCATTGGACCCAGAGTCCCTGCACTGAGAAGCTCCTAGACTAGGGGGAGATACATGAGAAAGATCTTCCCCAGAGCTGACAGAGACAGAAAGCCTTCCCCTGGAGCTGGCACCCTGAATTCGGACTTCTAGCCTCCTAGACGGTGAGAGAATAAATTTCTCCTTGTTAAAGCCATCCACTTACGGTGCTTCTGTTAGAGCAGCAAAGGCTTACTGAGACAAAGAGATTCCTTTCTTACATCAGAATGGGAAATCAGGAGAGAGCCCCCTGCTCAGACACAGCTGCCCACAGCCCCGCTGATGAGGCTCTGGGCCGAGGAGGCGCTCACGGGCCAGGTCACCCACACCACCACAGACGCTCATCTGTTGCTCCTGGTCTGAGCCAGTTGTTTTAAGGAGCTGACTGGAGAGGGATGAGCTGTTTATTTTTTCTTCCTTTACCTCTTTTTATCCCTTCCTTGGAGCATGCTGCCCTAAGCAGCCACTCATTCTTCCCATCTCCCCTGGACTTGTGTTCCCCCAAAATATTGGAGTCTTAACTCCTATACCTGTGGATGTAATGTAATCACTTTCCATAATGCAACCTAATGTTATATTAAGGAGGCCACAGACGTGTAGGGTGTGTCCGAAGCCAAATCACTTCTGGGTTATAAAAAAGAGAAGATTAGACACAGATGCTCTCACACGTTCGGGAGGTGGGAGAAGACAGACTCACGGCGGGGCTGCCAAGGAATCGAGGAACACTGGGCCTATGGAGGCCGAAAGAGACAAGGATCTTCCCCCAGAGCCAACACGCTGAAATCAGACTTCCGGCCTCCCAGCTGTGAGAAGATAGATGTTGAGAGTACTTTAAAGCCGCCCACGTGTGGTTTTCTCATACAGCAGCACTAGGAGACTAAGGTCCATGGGGCCAATGGAAACTTAAGGGCAGAAAGAAAACGTGTGGGATGGTTCTGAGACAGGTTTCAGGTCCCAAGCAGGAGGGCGCTGGGACGTTAAGAAAGCAAAGTGACCACACGGACAGAGAGGAAGGAGGGAATCCTGCCCACAGTGCCTCAGGGAACACAAGGACATCGTGTTTCAGTTACCTAGGAGCCAAGGGACTGGACAGATCCAACAGGGACCCCAGGGCTCCCCAGGCCCGGATAGGCACAGCATCGATCAGAAAAGCTACAAGCCACCTGCCAGCAGGGACAGGGCTCCACCTCCTGGGGTCTGGGGACACAGCACGGGTCTGCGTAAGAATTCCCAAGGTCTGCTCTAAGGTCTGATTTTAGTGACTGGAAGATGGAAGGTGACATATTCTGAGACATTTCAACAAGTACAACTTTTCAGGGAGTCTCTGATTCAAATCCAGTGTTCAAAGCCAGGGTCAGCAGTTTCTAAGGAGAGAGAACTCTGCTCTGTGCCTCCCAGCTGAAAGGACGGGGAGGCTGGTAGACCCGAAGCTCACCACAGCATTCTCTTCCCTAGGCAGGTCTTTCCTGGGCAATTACTTGTCTTCATGCGTCCAAGGATTGTGTTGGTAATCTACATGGTAGCAAAGTCCTCAGGGAACAAGAAGGCTCGCTTACAGGATATACGAAGTAATAGTGGGGCGGGGTGGGGGCAGGCATCAGTGTTTTCATAGCACCCTTCATGGAGCCCTGGTGGCAGTGGTTAAGAGCATGGCCGGTAACCAAAAGGTCAGCAGTTCAAATCCAACAGTGGCTCTTTGTGACCATATGGGACAGTTCTGCTCCATCCTATAAGGTTGCTATGAGTTGGAATCGACTCTATGGCACACCACCACCACCACCTCTCCAGGTGATCCCAGGGCGCAGCCAGCTGAGCACACACTTGCTTCAGCGATAGTTCTAGAAGGAACAAAGACGGCCAAAGACAACCCCCTGGCCTGTGGCTAATTTATCAGAAAGCCCAAACAAAAAAAAAAAAAAATTACAGTGGAGTCAATTCTGACTCATAGTGACCCTATGTCAGAAAGCCATCAGGCAACAAATTCTCTGTAAATTTCTCTCAAGCTGGCCTGTCAGAAATCTCTACAACAGCCACTGTTGGGATTCTGAGCTCTGGCAAGTTTCTCCTTACTCTGAAAGGAGGTGGTGAGTCTCCAGCTTTGCAGCATCTCCCAGGGAAAGCGCCCAGCTCTGTATCTCACAGTCCCTGGGCCCCCAGGCAGCAATGCAGATACTTCTGAACCTCAGTTTCCCTACCTGACACCGCTAGATCCCACAAAACAATTCATAGAAGGAACTTGGGTTTCTGGCCTGTAAGTAACTTGTTATGGACTGAATTATGTCCCCTAAAAATGTGTGTTGTAAACCCTAACCTCTATGCCTGTGGTTATAATCCCATGTGGGAATGGATTGTCTCTGTTAAGTTAATGAGGCAGGATTAGTGTTGGGAGTTCTTGAGTCAATCTCTTTTGAGATATAAAAAGAGATTACGCAAGGGAGCAGAGTAGAGGTGAGAGAAGAGGGACCACAAGGCACATGGAGATCTCCAAGGAACCGGGAAGCAGAAGCTGAAGAGACAAGGACCTTCCCTCCAAAGCCAACAGAGAAAGAAAACCTTCCCCTAGAGTACAAAACCCACTGCTGTCGAGTCGATTCCGACTCATAGCGACCCTATAGGACAGAGTAGAACTGCCCCGTAGAGTTTCCAAGGAGCGCCTGGCGGATTCAAACTGCTGACCTCTTGGTTAACAGCCGTAGCACTTAACCACTATACCACCAGGGTTTCCTCTCCTAGAGTAGGTGGTCTGAATTCAGACTTTAACCCTCTCAAACTGTGAGAATATACATTTCTGTTTATTAAAGCCACCTACCTGTGGTATTTCTGTTATAGCAGCACTAGATAACTAATACATAGCCATTCTTTCTTACAGGAAAAAAAAAAAAAAAAAAAGAGGAAGCAGAGGCCATAAATAAGGTTAGAAACTAATCTATGATATTGTACTATGAACTTAATTCAGTGATTAGAATAAAACTGTATAAGTCACTATGTGACTGCATTTATAATTACACCTACTTTAAACACAGCTGCTGTTTACCCTTGTGGTGTAAGCTTCTAGGTCAAGTTTTGTTTGAGCAAAGGTTTCTGCAACTTAAAAAAATGTTGAAGAGTCTTTATATGAACATAATTGATTTACCCTTATTTCATAGACTTAAAATGCATCATTGGGAGTATCCTTGGGCCGTGGAGTTGCAATTTTCTTTTCTGAAGCCTGTCTGATTATGTTAATTAGATGTATGCCTCTTATGTTGTTTTAGTCACCATGGAGTCAGCTCCATGTCACGGTGACTTTATGTACAATCGAATAAATCGCTGCCTGTTCCTCCGCCATCTTCATGGTCTTTAGTAGGTCTGAGTCCACTGTTTCGGCCACCACGTCAATCCATCTCACGGAGGAACGCCCTGGCCTTCGCTGATCCTCTGCTTTACCATGATGTCATTTTCTAGTGATCGCTCTTTCCTGACGATGTGTCCAAAGTAAATGAGCCAAAGTCTCGCCATCCTCACTTCTAAGGAGCGTTCTGGCTGTACTTCTTCCCAGACAGATTTGTTCTTTCTTCCAGCAGTCCATGGTATATTCAGCATTCTTCACCAACATCAAAATTCAAAGGCATCAACTCATCTTCTGTCTTCATTTTCCATTGTCCAGCCGTCCCATGAATATGAGAATCGAAAAGACCATGGCTTGGGTCAGGTGCACCTTAGTCATAAAAGTGACATCTTTTTTTTTTTTTTTTTGCCATCACCTGTCTGTCAGTTTGTTGCACTGTGGTGGCTTGCATGTTGCCAGGATGCTGGAGGCCATAACCACTGGTATTTCAAATACCAGCAAGCTCACCCATGGTGGACAGGTTTCAGCAGAACTTCCAAACTAAGACAGACTTGGAAAAAAGGCCTGGTGATGTCATTCTGAAAATTGGCCAATGAACACCTTAGAGATAGCCACAGAACAGGCCTGCTCTTGGAGCAGTCTACAAGGCACGTCTGCTTGGTACGATACATAGGAAACTTTACTGACAGCAATAAGGACGCTGATAAGACCGGACTCAGTCTCACTCTTTATCTGAATTCAAGCCACTGAGGGCGTGGCAAGGCTTAAATGGCACAGTGCTAAATATGGCCTTCGATCTTCAGAAATTTCCCAGGTCTTCAATATTCAGGAAAAAGGGTTGATATTCAGTTCATATCCAATTTCAGCTGTCCATCATGATCTCGATGAAGACAGGAATATCATTTATTATTGTTATTGGCTGGTGATTGGAAACACATTGCCAATGTACAAATTAGAGCATCTAATTCTAACGTAATTATCAGCCAATTTCAGAGTAGTTAACACAATTAAAATTATGAATATATTAGCTGATTCACCCTTTGATTAGATAATACTACATGCGAATATGTATACTGCTCCAATTCCTTAAAGGCTTCTCAGTGTCAAAACGTTGATAGGATTTCTCAATAATGTGTGCAGAGCTAGGGAGAGAAGCTGGGTGATTGATGGGTTTGCCTTGTAAGCCTTACTGAAGACCTTGATTTTGGCTGGTCTCCAACTGTTTTGGCTCAGAATTAGGAATTCCAGTTTTGATGGCTTCTCATGTGCACTGATTAGAAAAACATCTCACTGAGCTATTAAAATGGCAAGTTAATCACCAGAAACGTAGTAGTGATGGAACAATGTTTTAGACTGAAATTTTATTTCTTAAAGTTTAGTTTTGGAGATTCTGCTTTTCAATTTTTTATAGGATACATGCTCTTCAAGAAGAATTGGTCAACAGCTGTTGCCTGCGTAAGTACATACTGAAATATGTTCGTTATAACTAGTTGCTGTCGAGTTGACTCCAACTCATCGTGACCCATGTGTTATCAGAGTAGAACTGTCCTCCACAGGGCTCCCAATGGCTGGTTTTTCATAAGTAGATCATCACGCCTTTCTTTCAAAGAGCTTCTGGGTGGACTTGAACCTCCGACCTTTCAGTTAGAAGCCAAGCATGTGAACCATCTGGCCTCCTGAGGGACTCCACATTCATTATGTGTAGGTAATATCCGGATTCTACCTATAGATGCCGTTCTGGCAGCAGCAGCAGCAGGCCATGTGAAACGCAGTGGAGCGTGTGCATAGTTGTGGGAACGGAGTTCTGACTTTCTAATAACGTCTAAAGAACTTCATCTGTAGTGCATCTGGTCCTTTAAATGTATCACTTGTGTTAGACGAAAGACTATCACGTCACCAGGTTTGTTAAGAACAACAGGACAGATAAATTACAGAAACAGGGGCTTGCCAAACTTGCACAAGGAGAAGAGTCACTCCTCATTTTGTGTTGGGGAGAACCAAGTGGTGCCCAAAATCAAAACTCTGAAAGAGATGATCCTCCTTCCTAAGCAGGCACGGAAGGGGTGAGTTTGGAATTTAAAAGGCTGTTATTGTGGGGTGCCGTTGAGTCGATTCTGCCTCTTAGCAACCCTACAGAACAGAGTAGAACTGTCCCATAGGATTTCCTTGGCTGTAATCTTGAGGGGAGCAGACTGCCATGTCTTTTCTTCCATGGAGCAGCTGGGTGGGTCCAATCGCCGACCTTTTGGCTAGCAGCCGAGCACTTAACTGTCACACCACTAGGTCTTCTTATTTAACTTGTCCATCGTCTATTTGGAAACCCTGGTGGCACAGTGGGTAAGTGCTAGTGCCGCTAACCAAAAGGTCGGCAGTTTGAATCCACCAGGTGCTCTTTGGAAACTCTATGGGGCAGTTCTACTCTGTCCTCTAGGGTCACTATGAGTCAGAACCAACTCAACAGCAGGTTTGGTTTGGTTTTGGTTTATTGTCTATTTAGTGTTTTTTCATCCCCACCGCTCCTCTTTTTGCTGTTATGAACAATGCTGCAATGAACATGGGTGTGCATGTGTCTATTCATGTGACAATTTATTTCTCTAGAATATACTTAGGAGTGGAATTGCTGGATCATATGGTATTTCTATTTCTAGCTTTCTAAGGAAGGGCTATAAAATGGTTATATCATTTTGCATTCCCACCAGCAGTACATAAGAGTTCTGGATCTCCCTGCAGCCTCTCCAACATTTGTTATTGTCTTTTTTTTTTTTTGATACGTGCCAGTAATGCCGGGGTGATATGGCATCTCATTGTGGTTTTGATTTGCATTTCTCTAATGGCTAATGAACTGGAGCATTTCCTCATGTGTCTGTTAGCTGCCTGAATGTCTTCTCTGGTGAAGTGTCTGTTCATTTCCTTTGTCCATTTTTTAATTGGATTATTTGTCTTTTTGTTGTAGAAGCATTGGGTTTTCCTATAGATTTTAGAGATTAGATCTTTGTCTGATTTGTCATAGCCAATTTTTTTTTGCCTAGTCTGTAGGTTCTCTTTTTACTCTTTTGGTAAAGTTTTTTGATGAGCTTAAGTGTTTAATTTTCAGAAGATTCCAGTTATCTAGCTTATCCTCTGGAGCTGCTGTGTTGTTGGTTGTGGTTTGTATCGTGTTAATGCCGTGTATTAGGGCCTCTAGCGTTGATCCTATTTTTCTTTCTACGATCTTTATAGTTTTTGGTTTTATATTTAGGTCTTTGATCCATTTTGAATTAGTTTTTGTGTATGGTGTGAGGTATGGGTCCAGTTTCATTTTTTTGCAGATGGAATCCAGTTTTACCAGCACCATTTTTTTTAAAAGACTGTCTTTTCCCCATTTGATGGACTTTGGAGCCTTGTCAAAGATCAGGTGACTGCAGGTGGATAGATTTACATCTGGGTTCTCAATTCTGTCCCATTGGTCAATGTATCTGTTGTACCAGTACTAGGCTGTTTTGACTACTGTAGCTGTATAGCAGGTTCTCAGGTCAGGTAGTGCGAGTCCTCCTACTTTATTCTTCTTCAATTAGTTATCTGGGGCCTCTTCCCTTTCCATATAAAGTTAATGATTAGTTTTTCCATCTTTTTAAAGAATGCTGTTGGTATTTGGATTGGCATTGCATTGTCTTTGTAGATTGCTTCGGGTAGAATCGACATTTTCACAATGTTGAGTCTACCTATCCATGAGCATGGTATATTTTTCCATTTATGTAGATCTCTTTTGGTTTCTTGCAGTATTGTAGTTTTCTTTGTATAGGGGTCTTTTACTTCCCTGGTTAGATTTATTCCTAAGTATTTTATTTTTTTAAAGGCTATCATAAATGGCTGGGTATCATAAATGGTATTGTTTTCCTGATTTCCTTTTTGTTGTTCTCTTTATCGGTCTAGAATCCAACTGATTTTTGTATGTTTATTTTGTATTCTGCTACTCTGCTGAATCTTTCTATTAATTCCAGTAGTTTTCTCATGGAATCTTTTGGGTTTTCTACGTATAGTATCATTTCATCCACAAATGGGGACAGTTTTACTTCTTCCTTACCAATTCGGATGCCCTTTATTTCAGCTTATTGCTCTAGCTAGGACTTCCAGCACAAGGTTAAATACTAGTGTTGATAAAGGGCATTCTTGTCTTGTTCCCATTCTCAGAGGGAATGTTTTCAGTTTCTCTCCATTAAGAATGATGTTGGTTGTTAGGTTTTGTATAACCCAGTGTTTTGTATACATGCCTTTTATTATGTTGAGAAATTTCCCTTCTATACCTATTTTATTGAAAATTTTTATCAGGAATGGGTGTTGGACTTTGTCAAATGCCTTTTCTGTGTCAATTGAGATGATCATGTGATTCTTTTATTTATATGGTGGATTATGTTCATTGATTTTCTACTGTTGAACCATCCTTGCATATCTGGTATGAATCCCACTTGGTAGTGGTATATATATATTTTTGATGTGATGCTGAATTCCATTGGGTGTAATTTTATTGAGAATTTTTGCATCTATATTCACGAGAGATACTGGTCTATAATTTTTGTGTGTGTGTTTGTGTGTGGTGTCTTTGCCTGGTTTTGGTATCAGGGTTACGCTAGCTTCATAGAATGAATTTGGAAGTATCCCTTCCATTTCTATGTTCTGAAATAGTTTGAGTAGTACCGGTACAAGCACTTCTCTGAATGTTTGGTTGAATTCTCCAGCGAAGCCATCTGGGCCAGGAGGTCTTCTTATTTAGAAGGTAAATTGTACATATTAGAAAAGATGATAATGTATTTAACATAGTCACCATTTACAAAAATGTTCAGTAGCTGTATCCCTTCAGAACCAGTGAGCAATCCTTTAGTTGAGGATCTACTCAGGTAATGGGCATAGAGTTCTAGTACCCGCTGTGCTCTAACTTAAAAAAGAATAAAATTTCCGTTTACAGCATTTTTCTCTAATTCAATCTGTACAATGATTCTACAGTCATCTTAGCCCCCCACTGCTTACAGAGTGAATCTAAACTTCCTCTCACAGTGCACAAATCCTCACGATTTGATCCCACTGAAATTTCTAGCAGGAGCCCTACTCTGTCCTATAGGGTTGCTTTGAGTTGTAATCAACTTGACAGCATACAACATCAACAGATTACTGGCATCATCTCCCACTTTTACACCACCTCACCACGTGCTTTAGCTACATAAATACCTCCTGACGGATCATGAAATACTATGGCAAACATATAGAAGGTGTACTCCTGAAATGTCTACTGTCTCTTTGTATAACCAACCAGTTACCATGGAGCTGATTCTGACTCATGGCGACCCCATGTGTGTCAGAGTAGAACTGTACTCCATTGGGTTTTCAATGGCTGATTTTTCAGAAGTAGATTGCCAGGCCTCTGGGTGGACTCAAACTACCAACTTTTGGTTAGCAGCAGAGTGTATTCATGGTTTGCACTACCGAAGGACTCTGCTTCTTTTTATAGTTGTTCCAAAAGATTTCTCTCCAAGGAATAACTGTAATTGTGACATATCATAGGTTCAGAAAAGAACACATTAGCCTACAAGTAATGAGCCTTTTGCATCAAAGGAAATATTCAACTATATACACTTACATGTAAATTACAAATTATTCAAACCCTCTGTGAACAAGTATGTATTTTTCCGAATCTCAAACACAAATACCACCCCCACCAAAAAAAAAAAATCTGACTTGGTCTTCTCTTTAGCCCTAAGGAAAAATAGAAATTACCGTAATAACAAACTCACAGAAATACATGGGCATCATAACAGACTTAAAAAAGACTTAGAATAGATTTAATATTTTTTCATGTTCAGGAAAATCAAGTTGATGTATTTCATATCCTCTACCCTCCTGGTTTTATGGTTCTTGGCAATTCCATTGATTATTTTTGTCCGCAGCCATGGCTCCCAAATCCTTCTCAAAGTTTCCTCCATTCCAAAGTCTCCTCAGTTCAAGTCCTCACTGGCTGCCAGGCTCCCCTTCTCCGTCTTGGCATCAGGAATGCAAGGCTGCCACACAAGAAAGCTACCCAAGCAATCAGCATATGCAGACAAAGGCAATTTCCCTAAATCCTTCTCCTTTAAAAAAATCACATGGAACACAGCCTCGAATGTTATGTTCCTTTAGTTGATAGCTTGCCTCTGCTTTTGGTATCTCTGCCTCCTCCCCCTGGCCCTTTTACTTTATTCAATTATGTAACCATAAAAGTTGTTTTTGAGTATGCAAGGACATAAACACAGGGCTTCAGTGTCTATGGTTCCCATAGTGAAAATTAAAGGACCTGACGAGAGCAGGAAATAATTGAGTAATGACTCTGATAAATATTCTAAATACACCCTCTAGTCTGCAGTGGAGTATATCGATTCTTAGAGCTGAAACTGCTGCCCCAGATAGCATCAGAGGGGTTGAGAAAATCTTCACCCGTATTTAGGGGAACGCCTGCCAGTTTACAACTTCCAGGAAGTTTCTGCAGAGTTAGGCCAGCCTCTCGGAAGCCCTTTCCTGGTGATTCAATCAGAGCCACTTCCTGATCCCCCAGGGCTCTGCTGATCCTGTGATAAACTCACTACCCACTTTTCCAAATCAGTGAGACCAATCTGGCTTTTGAATTGAATTTTTGGTTTTGTATCTAAATTACTTTTAATACAATTTTAAAAAGCAAGAGATTCTGGGATTCGTTCTAACCAGAAGTACAAGGCACAAAAAAAAAAAAAAAAAAAGTGAGGCATTATTAATACTTCAGAAAGCACAACACGGGGGAAACGTCCCCTACTCGGGAGCCTCATGCATATTTAAGTGAATTAATTTATTTTCTGCAATTTGCTCTTTAAGAGCTAAAGTGGCCATTTGCTGTTGCTTATTTCAGGGCTCCTTGCCCGTGTTCTCTGCGTCGCCAACTTACAGCTTGAGTGCTGCCAGTGTATTTATGTTCCCAAAGTATTTAAAATTGCCCATTGGGAAATCCAATTTCCTATTTATAAGATTCAGAAGTGATTTTACACCATTAACTTTTTCTTAATTAAGGAGGTAGGCTTGGGTTCATAGCTGAATTGGGGGTACCGTGTTCATTCACTGGCCCCACGGCCGTCCGTATTTAGGAATGTCATCGTTATTAGAATCCCTGACAGGCTCTTGAGGTGGGCCAAGCTTCGACTCTCTTGGGAGCTGATACTTTGGGTACTCATAAAAATCATCACCATGATGATATCCAAGCGTTGTGTATACACCATCTGATTTAATGCTTCCAAGAGTCCTAGAACGTGGTTGTAGCTATTATCTTCTCTATTATTATTTTCAGTTTTTGAGACGAGAAAATGTAGGCTCAGAGAAACGAATCACCTTTTCTGGGATCACATGCCTAGTAGACAGCAGAGGTGACATATAGGACTGTTGCCCTCTTCCTTCCAAGCTTCACCAGAGTACACTCATGCATTAATGTCTAGGACGTGTGACAGTGTTTTAGGGCACAGAGGAATAATTAAGGATCAGAGTCTGCCACTGAGGAGTTTATGATCTGGTTAGGGAAAGGGGATAAGATAATAAACAAAGTCTTACACTTCAAGGGCACAAGTGCTTTAAAGAAGCACAACCTGCTATGAAGATCCTGTCTACCTGAGAGTACAGGGAACCTCCCAGAAGCAACGGTTGTTTTGAAGGAGCCTAGAAAATGAGGTGGGGTTCAGAGCAGTGAGTATGGGTTTCAAGGTACCAGATACATGTCCCATTCTAGTCCCTGGCCTTGAACTCCAGGGCCCAGTCTGACAGTGTCAGCCCTATGGACATGAGGATTTGGTTTTATGGTGGATGCAAGTTCAGAACCTGTTGTCCACTGGTGGGCTCCACAGAAAGGGACATTCCTGGATTCAAGGAGAAGCCCTTGTGAATAGAACAGAACTGGACGTCAGTGGGAACTGGCCCTTCAAGGCTTTTGTTTTGAGGGACCCTTCCAAGGAGCTCTTAGCTAACCGTGCTTTGAAATAGAGGAGACCTCCCCTGGTATAAATTATCACTACAGAATTGTCTCAGGCGTTCTCTCTGATCCCACCCTACAAGTCACCACTTAACCATCAAGTCAGCTTCGACTCGCAGCAGCTCCACGTGTATCAGAGCGGAGCTGTGCTCCACAGGGCTTTCAGTGGCTGATCTTTCAGACGTAGATCACCAGGCCTTTCTTCGGAAGTACTTCTGGGTGGACTTGAACTGCCAACCTTCCAGTTAGCAGCCGAGTGCGGAACTGTTTCTGCTGCCCAGGAACTCCACAGCATAATTTACAACTGACTGCGTCTCCATGGCACTGGAGGACTGCTGCCTCGTCCACACCACCCACACTCACAACCTCCTTGGGTACCTCTAGGGAGAAGCTCAGAAAAGGAAACCTGCTGTTCAACAGCTGGTCCTTGATGCTGTTCAAAATGTACTCCCATGGTATTTCTCACAAGCTGTCCATGATATGTATATCATGGAGTCATCCATGCCATGGACCTCTTAGTGGTAAAGACTGGGGCTGGTTATCGTTAGTTCTCACACCTCTAAGTGTCTTCACCGTAATGCCTACCTCAGCACCTCTCATTTGAGAGGACGTAGGCACCCATCTCTCCGACCCCCACCCCCCAGGCTCCATCTTCAGTCTCCTCAGGGTGTCACATCAACACACCACCTGTCCTCTCCCCACATTGTCCATCTCTCCCTGAATCTCTGGGGTTTCCCAGCTCCTTCTGGCCCTTCACCATGAGTGAACGTCCTGTGTCTTGGACTTAAAGGCCTCCTGGACATGAGCCCTCCACACCTGCAGTTCTTCCTGTGGTTCTGACAAGCTTCAGTCTGCACAGCTGTTCTGTCAACATCTACTCAACTCCTTGTTAACCATCTTAAAGAGCAGAAAGCTGGCTTCTGTCCCTAACATGCTGATAAGCCTTTTTTGCATTTTTCAAGAGTGACCAATATATTCCTTCAGTAACACCCAGTAATTCTGCTCTCCTTTGCATATGGCCCTACTCACTAATCTCTTTAGATGGCAGCTTCCTTCTTGAGGAGCCTACGCAATCCTTCCACTTCCGGCTTTGCTCACTGTTCCTGCCTTTTTTGCAGGATCCACTATTTTTTTTTTTTTTTTACCATCCAGTCACTATGACCATTTCCTAAGGCTAAGTAGCCACTTCCTTAGTTATTTCTTGTAGTTTGTAATGCTATAGGAATACGTAAGGTCTGAATATGAAAAAGGAGATTTGATAAAGAATCCTATTATTGGTTAATGCCAATTAAGTGTCTGGTATAAAGGATTTTACCAAGTAGGGCAGGACTATTACCTAAAGGACCACAAACCAAAGAAGTACAAAATCTAATTAAGTGGGTAAAATAAACATACAAAATACACCTCCTTACTTATCGACTATCTCGTTATCTGACATTTTCCATCTATGACAACAGTAAAAAATCTAAGATCTAGCTATTTTGCACATTAACGATGTACATCGGCAGTAACAAATGCTGAGGTGAGAGGAACGCTGGCTTTGATGGTTTAAGGTTATGTGTCAACTTGGCGGGGCCACGATTCTCAGTGGTTTGGCAGTTAGGTAATGATGTAACTTGACAGTTATGTAATGCTATAACTTGGTGGTTGTGTAATGATATAGTCATCCTCCGTTGTGTGATCTGATGTAGTCGTCTTCCATTTTCACATAACACTGATTTCACACACACACACATTCACCACAACACATGCACACACACACTATACTTAAACCTCTTTTGTAATATTCACAGTCTAGGGTCGCTATGAGTCGGAATCGACTCGACGGCACTGGGTTTGTTTTTTTTTTTTTGTAGGTAACATAATTTTAAAACATATCAACTTCTGGATGGACTTATAACTATTTTCACCCTTAAAATTTGATGTTTTCTTTACTATTGTCTTAGGGGACTGGGAAAAAGAGCTCTTGCCTCAACATCTTTTACCATCACTTGTGCAATGTATGCCGCCTGACTACAGAACTCCTGTGGGTAAAATGCATTAACTCATTTAAAAAGGCGCTGTCTGGATGAGGAGCCATGGATGAAGACCGGAAGGACCAAAGCCTTGAGGCGCTGCCTTCTAATAAAGGCCGTAAGAAGCGCACAGACACAGAGAGCCCCAGGCGCACTGTGCACGTCACAGGAAAGAGAGACCACGTTCCCTGGGTCTGAGGAAAGCGTCACAGAGGACAGGACTTGAAATGGCCCTTGAAAATGATGAGAAGAATGTTGGCAGGGAGACATGTTAAAGAGACGGCACTTCCAGGAGTGCCGGGGGTGTGAGGGGAGGTCACATCTTACGGGGAAAGTAGGCTGTGTGCAGGACCCTCAGATGCTCTCAGCAGGGCTCAGGAGGAGAGAACAAATGGCATAGAAGGTCTGGTGCTAAGGTGAGAGGGTGTCAGGATCATTTAGCTCAAAGCCACTCACGTTACAGGAAGCTGGGGGAGGGCTGTGCTCCTGTTCACATCAGTGTTGCTGTAGCAATGATTCTGCACGATGGGGAGGCCACCATGTCTGTCCTGCACTTTGTCCTACAAGCACAAGCCAGATTCCCTTCCCCCACGCCCCCCATAGTGTATCTACAGAGCATTATCCATTTTAGCCACAAGGTAAATACCAAGTAGCACACAAGACAGTTGGAAATAAAACTTCTTTACCCTTATCTATAGAAAATCAGCTTTGGTTTCAACTTGCATTTTTTAATTGTATGTCACATGTAAATTGCCCACACCTGTTTCTCTCTCCTGGCAGGCTTGCCACTGGAATACTGCAATTAAAAAAAAAAAAAAGGTTACAAATGAAAGTAGTAGCCCTGGTGGCACAATGATTAAGCACTCGGCTGCTAACTAAAAGGTCAGTGGTTCAAATCCACCAGCTGCTCCGTGGGACAAACAACCTGGTGATCTGCTCCCATAAAGATGACAGCCTAGAAAACCCTATGGGCAGTTCTACTCTGTCACATGGGGTCGCTATGGATTGGGATCAACTGGACAGCCCCCCAACGACAACAACAAATAAAAGTTGGCTCTTTTTTTTTCTTAGCTGCAGCTGTTTAATCGGAAAGCCTTCTTGCTTTGCTAGTTTCTAAGTGTATCTGCGTGCTCAGATACATCATTTGTGAAAACACATATACACACTCACAGAATAGAAATCGAATGTAGGGATGGTAGTTGAAAGAGATTGCTAATTTGTGCTCAAACATGGTCCAGAAAACAGCTGAGTGCAAAAGGATGATGTGATTCCCCAAGTGTGAAGCCTTGCACTAAGTGGCGAGGACGGCCGGCATATAAGGTTGCCCTAGGACTGCTGGGGGACCAACTCTGCTGGTGAATCCTTATCACAGAGCGCTGCACTGGCGGCAGTCGGGGCTGGAGCTCCATCTCTGTGTCAGGAGGAACAGGATGGGTTGCAGTCTGCGCCTCACCATGAGCTTCTAAAAAGATTATAAATTGCGGCGAGAGAAGGGTATGCACAAAGCAGCAACAACCCCTGACAGCCCGCAAATAGAAACTCCCAATTCTGGCCCTACGACTGCTTCTCCTGGAACTTCTGATTGCCCCCGCAGAGGGATGTAAGAAGGAGAGGGAGGTCTTCTTGAAAACCCACACTTCTGGAATTTATCTGGACTCATCCATTTCTCTGGGGCATCAGCAGCAAACTTACAGTAACGCAGTTTTCAGCGCTTGCCGAAAAGACCACTTGAAGCACTTACTGGTGAGGGTCAAAGCTTAAAGCCTTCAACATGGGTTGTGCCTGAAGGTGAAGAAAATGGAAATCCTCACTACCAGACTGATAAACATCATGACAAATGAGTAAAAATTAAAGTTGCCAATGACTTAACTCTCCTTGGACCAAAAATCAACATCCATGGAAACAGCAATCAAGAAATCAAAGTACTGTATACACTGGGCATATCTGCTGCAAAAGATCTCTTTAAAGTTTGAAAAAGCAAAGATACCACTTCAATGCCTAAGGCATGCCTGACTCAAGCCATGGTCTGTTCGACTGCCTTATACGTATGCAAGCGCCGGACAGTGAAAAAGGCAGACAGAGGAAGAATCGATACATTTGAGTTGTGGTATTGGTGAAGAATAATGAATACACTGTGGAATGCCAGAAGACCGGACAAGTCAGTCTTAGGAGAAATACAACCAGTATGTTCTTTAGACGCAAGGATGGTGAGACTTCAGCTCGCTTACTTTGAATGGGTCATCAGGAAAGACAAATCTCTAGAACAGGACATCATATTTGGTGAAGTAGAGGGTCAGAGAAAACGAAGAAACCCTCAACAAGATGGATTAAAACAATAGCCACAGCAATAGACTCGAACATACAAGATCATGAAGATGCTGTGGGACCAAGCAACGTTTCTTTCTTTTACACATAAGGTCACCATGAGTTGGAGTGGACTCAAAGGCAATTAACAACAGAAGAGTTTTCAAACTGAAGGGAACCTCAGACGTCATGGACCCATCCTTTTTGATTAGATGAACTGATAGGCCCAATACCACACAATCCCTTCCTTATTGAGTCAGAACTTGAACCCTATTGGCTTTCTTTCCTCCACACTGTTAAATGAAGTAAGTACTGGCATACATTTTTCTGCCACCGTTCATGGGAACTCAAGGTACACGTCCCATACAGAGAAGGGAACGGCGCAGACATTTTCTTTCCTCTTCCAGATGGCTAGAGAGAGCAGAAGGGAACTAGCAAAAGAGGGTGAGGATTCTCTGGCCTGAGATTACACACTTATGTAAGGATTATGCCCCTGTGGGGCAGTTTACTGTGTCACACGGGGTCAGTATGAGGCAGAATCAACAATGGCACCCAACAACAACACTTACTCTACAACATTAGCGATCAATGTTATACGTGAGTGAAGATGAGTGTAGAGAAGGACAAGTGGGACGTGTGAAGGTGCTATTCCAAAAAGAAAGAGTATTGTTCGGGCCCAAGGGACATTATCCCCAGTGCACATGCCCTTGAGGAGTTTGTCCACATCTGCCCTTGATTGTCTCCTCCACCATTCATGTAATCACCACAAGTCACCGCTTTCCTGCCTCACTCTTAGTTGCATGGCTGAAGGCACACAGCTCATGTCTGAATCAGCACAAAATGAAACCTGGAGGAGGGGAAATGGAAGGGGACTCCAGAGCCTGCCCAGAAGCCATTCTCATCCATCAACCTGCCCACATAAATACTGGTAAATCAACTCATTTCAACAACTTGGGAGGGAGCCTAAGCTATAGCCCTGTTCTTGAATGCGGGTCAGTGAAAAATAGGTCCCCTGGCAAATTCCCATTTGTCACATCCCCTACAAATGCATGCTAATTGTTTTCGTATTTAAATGTCTAGAGCCAGCCCTAACAAATGTGTGTTAAGGGGTGCTGGGAGACAGGGCCTGCAGTAAATTATCTCTGGCTCTCAGAGCTTACAGCAGAATCACAAAAGGGCAAAGACCAAAGAGAAGAAAAATGAGTCATGCCTGCTTCGGCTTCTACAACTCACGAAACAGATTTTGAGCTGAGTTAATGAAATATATATTTAATACAAGTTTGTGGTAGGCTGTAAGCCATTAATCTTACATGCCTGAAAAGTTAGTATTTACTTACAAACAGAATGTTTAAAAATCCTTTAGAATAGCATAATCTAAAAACAATCTTGCTCCTCTTTGTATTTTTCTTACCAGAGAGATAATATTTACTGTTTATCATGCCGCCGCCCCCTGCACCCTCCCCTGAAAGTTGAATCCTGGAATTTCCCGTGGTGTCAATTCCTGGTTTTCCCTCAACAATCCCTCACTGCTGGTATTCAGACCTTACCAAAAGTGGTGGTCCTGTGGCCTGCGTACATCCTCAGACTGGCCAAATCTGTGTGTATAGCAGGTGTCTCCTGCACTGGGCCCTCCCCAATTCTGCACCCTGCCTGCTAGATTGACATTCCTAGGTTTGCTTTCGCTGCCTGGGCTGACTTCCCTCTTGAGCTCCTGGACTTAGGCGTGGGTGTTGGTGCCTTCGAGCTCCGGCCAGCAGGAGAGTTAGAATCCTCTCTTGACTCTAGAAGTGGTATGGCCATGACCCCTCTCAGACGGAGAGCTGTATGACTCTCGGTGAGACCTAACCCCAGCACACAAGTGACATCGCCTTCTTCTCCCAGGTCTGTCTCTGACCTACTTCCTACAGAGAGAAGTTAAATAGTATTTTGCAATAACATGTTACAAATTTTATTCAAAGACCGCAGCAGCTTGTGACCCTTTAAATATCCTTTAAATGCTTTCAGTGTGGTTTGTTAAAGGATAGCTTTTTTAAAGGGTGACATAATGACCACACAAATACAAAATACAAATACGAAAGGAACATGTGCCAAAGATAAATTTTAAAAAGTTATAAATCAGTGAGAAAAATAGTAAGCTGGAGAAAACTGGTTCAAAAGAGACCAGGATGGACAGACACAATCCAGCCCATCAGGAATGGTGAAATGATAATAGATGGGAAACTGGCCGTTCCCCAAAAGTGGTTATCCATTGCATCTTCACAGAATAAAAGTTAATCTGACTTAAACAGGAATAGGACTCATTTGCATCATGATCAGCCCTCTACACACCACCCATACCCATTCTGACTCAGAGTGACACTATTGGACAGAGTAGAACTGTCCCACCAGGTTTCCAAGGCTGTAATCTTTTAGGGAAGCAGGTTGCCACATCTTTCTCCTGAGGAGCAGCTTGTAGGTTCGAACCACTGACCTTTCGGTTAGCAGCTGAGTGCTTCCAACTGTGCTACCAGGACTCCTACAATGTCATAGAGTTGCAAAAGTAGTCAAAGTCAAGGCCATGTCCTCCATAGAGTTATACAGCCTGGGAGGGTCCTCTAGACCACACCCTATCATCCACTGGGAAGAGATCCAGGAATCTGTTTGTCCATTTCAAAGACTTTTGCAATTTTTCCTTCCAGATTTAGAAGTGGTCTGTCTATGCTATTTGATCTACCATATTTCTTCATCTATCGTGCACGTTTTTCTCACACCTCTGCAATTAAAATTGGTAGCATGTTTTTTCTTCGTGTACATAAAATAGCAATGCATCTCACAATCAATGGCGTCTTAGATATGAGGAAATGAAGTCATATCATCAACTGGCTAACTTGAGAAAATGGTTTTGGGGTGGAAAATTCTTAGCTAGCATCTTCCTTGGGAAAGAAAAGGATCCAAATAAAGGGGGGAAAAATACCAAGCTTATTATCAGCCTTGATCGCTAATGCGTGTTTTTTTATTTAAACGTTTTTATTCAATTCAGAGCAGGTCACTGATCATGAAAACTTAAGATGCAAAAGCCATTGTCTTGAGTCAGACAGAAAAGACCAAGCCACAGGCTAAGGTGCCTTCATGACCACTAGGCTGGAGAAGCAATAATTAAAACGATACAGAAAACCAACTAACCAGTGAGACATCTCACATGTTGGCACCAGCTCAGAAGTTATAAGCTAAGTGGGCAGAACCCTAGCTGAACCCTGGCAACTGACTACCATCGCTTTGTGGGTTATGCTGCTGTTGTTGGGTGCTGTTGAGTTGGTTTTCAACTATAGTGACCCCATGTGACAGAGGAGAACTGCCCCATAGGGTTTTCCTGGCTATCATCTTTACGGGAACAGATCCCTAGGTCTTTCTCCCGTGGAGCTGCTGGGAGGGTTTGAACTGCCAACCTTTCGGTCGCACTTAGCCATTTTCACCACCAGGGCTCCTCTGTTAGTTATACAGACTGAGAATTGAGAGTATTTCTCACAGAAACAGCACTAACAGCAAGGACAATGCCTTATGGGTACACAACCTGTTCCCTCGTACAAAAGTCCTGCAGAAAACCCTGACTCCTCCACCCGCTCCTTACAACAGAGAGTTCCCTGTTGAGATCAACAATCTTTTCGAATAGGTTTTCATGACTTTTTTTCCACTCAAAATTTTCTCACCTAGGTTAGAAGATTTGAGTCTCTCTTAGTTAATGCTAAGAAGTAATTTCCTTCTCTCATTTATTTCTTTAAAGAAACAGAACACGAGGAACATGATTACATGATTTCAGTCTCAATCCGAGTGTTATAAACAAGACGGCGACTCCATTTAATATTCATCTTAGGCAAAAGTGTAGAAAAATTAAAAGTTCTATCCCTCAGAACTTTGACTTTTCTTCCTAACTACTTTCCACTTCCTACCATTGGCTCACCTTTCCTATCCTCTTTCTTCCCCCACTCTACAGCTACCCACCACCTGCTTAGTTATAAAAGTGCACGCTCCAGCCTCTCTTGCAGCTAGGGTGGCCATGTGATACTGTTCTGGCCACTGAGGCCAAAGAAGAGATGCAGGAAGAATTTCTGGGAATGTTGGGAGTGTCATTATGGTGTATTTCCTGATTGCATGCACTGCCCTTTCTCCCGTTCTTCTCCTTCCTCCCTCCAATGCTGGATGGTGGCACAATGGCTGGAGTTGCAACAGCAATCTTGTGATTTTGAGGCAAAGGCTGAGAAAGTCACAGAAATCTTGCTCAGAGTCACTGAATAAATGCCAGCGGCTGCCGATCTCTGCACTTGTGACATGAGGAAAAGCTATCCCTTTTTAAAGCTTCTGTCTCAGTTAGTCATAATGGAACACAACCCTATTTATTATAGACCAAAGACTAAAGAGGAAAGGAAGAAGAAAGAAAGCTTGACTATTCACAGAAACAAGATTATCTACAGAAAACCCACTGCTACTCATAAGGCCAAAGATGAAGAAATAGAAGATTTTTATCAGCTGCTGCAGTCTGAAATTGATCGAACATGCAATCAAAATGCATTGATAATTATTGGTGATTGGAACACAAAAGTTGGAAACAAAGAAGAAGGATCAGTAGTTGGAAAATATGTCCTTGGTGACAGAAACAATGCCAGAGATCAAATGATAGAATTTTGCAAGACCAGCGACTTCTTCATTGCAAATACCTTCTTTCACCAACATAAACGGCAACTATACACATGGACCTCTCCAGATGGAACACACAGAAATCAAATTAACTACATCTGCGGAAAGAGACGATGGAACAAGGCCAGGGGCTGACTGTGGAACAGACCATCAATTGCTCATATGCAAGTTCAAGCTGAAACTGAAGAAAATCAGACCAAGTCCACAAGAGCCAAAATATGACCTTGAGTACATCCCACCTGAATTTAGAGACCACCTGAAGAACAGATTTGACACAGTGAACACTAGTGACCAAAGACCAGACAAGCTGTGGAATGACATCAAGGACATCGTCCATGAAGAAAGCAAGAGGTCACTGAAAAGACAGGAAAGAAAGAAAAGACCAAGATGGATGTCAGAGGAGACTCTGAAACTTGCTCTCGAACATTGAGCAGCTAAAGCAAAAGGAAGAATTGATGAAGTAAAAGAACTGAACAGAAGATTTCAAGGCCGTCTCGAGAAGACAAAGTATTATAATGACATGCAAAAAGCTAGAGATGGAAAATCAAAAGGGAAGAACATGCTCAGTGTTTCTCAAGCTGAAAGAACTGAAGCAAAAATTCAAGCCTCGAGTTGCAACAGTGAAGGATTCTATGGGGAAAATATTAAACGATATAGGAAGCATTAAAAAAAGATGGAAGGAATACACACAGTCATTATACCAAAAAGAATTAGTCGATATTCAACCATTTCAAGAGGTGGCATATGATCAGGAACCGATGGTACTGAAAGAAGTCCAAGCTGCTCTGAAGGCACTGGCGAAAAACAAGGCTCCAGGAATTGATGGATTACCAATTGAGATGCTTCAACAAACAGATGCAGTGCTGGAGGTGCTCACTCGTCTATGCCAAGAAATATGGAAGACAGCTCCCTGGCCAACTGACTGGAAGAGATCCATATTTGTGCCTATTCCCAGAAAGGTGATCCAATTGAATATGGAAATTATAGAACAATATCATTAATATCACACACAAGCAAAATTTTGCTGAAGATCATTCAAAAATGGCTGTAGCAGTATATCGACAGGGAACTGCCAGAAATTCAGGCTGGTTTCAGAAGACGACATGGAACCAGGGATATCATTGCTGATGTCAGATGGATCTTGGCTGAAAGCAGAGAATACCAGAAGGATGTTTACCTGTGTTTTACTGATTATGCAAAAGGATTTGGCTGTGTGGATCATAACAAATTATGGATACCACTGCGAAGAACGGGAATTCCAGAACACTTAATTGTGCTCATGAGGAACCTTTACATAAATCAAGAGGCAGTTGTTCGGACAGAACAAGGGGATACTGATTCGTTTAAAGCCAGGAAAGGTGTGTGTCAGGGTTGTATTCTTTCACCATACCTATTCAATCTGTATGCTGAGCAAATAATATGAGAAGTTAGACTATATGAAGAAGAAAGGGGCATTAGGATTGGAGGAAGACTCATTAACAACCTGCGTTATGCAGATGACACACCTTGCTTGCTGAAAGTGAAGAGGACATGAAGCACTTACTAATGAAGATCAAAGACCACAGCCTTCAGCATAGATTGCACCTCAACGTAAAGAAAACAAAAATCCTCACAACTGTACCAATGAGCAACATCATCATGAAAAGATTGAAGTTGTCAAGGGTTTCATTTTACTTGAATCCACAATCAACAGCCATGGAAGCAGCAGTCAAGAAATCAAAAGATGCATTGCACTGGGCAAATCTGCTGCAAAGGACCTCTTTAAAGTGTTGAAGAGCAAAGATGTCACCCTGAAGACAAAGGTGCGCCTCACCCAAGCCATGGTATTTTCAGTCGCATCATGTGCATGTGAAAGCTGGACAATGAATAAGGAAGAGTGAAGAAGAATTGAGGCCTTTGAATTGTGGTGTTGGCAAAGACTGTTGAATATACCATGGACGGGCTGGGGTGCCAAAAGAACAAACAAATCTGTCTTAGAAAAAGTATAACCAGAATGCTCCTTAGAAGCAAGGATGGCGAGACTGCATCTTACATACTTTGGACATGTTGTCAGGAGGGATCAGTCCCTGAAGAAGGACATCATGCTTGGCAGAGTACAGGGTCAGCGGAAAAGAGGAAGACCCTCAACGAGGTGGATTGACACAGTGGCTGCAACAATGAGCTCAAGCATAACAACGATTGTGAGGATGGCTCAGGACTGGGCAGTGTTTCTTTCTGTCATGCATAGGGTTGCTATGAGTTGGAACCAACTCGACGGCACCTAACAACAACAACGCAACATAGAAAACCCAAGTGACTACACAGTCACATTTTAAAAAATTATAACAGGACTCAGCCACATATGAATCCAATATACCCACTGCCTTCGAGTTGATTACGACCCATAGCAACCCTCTAGACAGAGCACAGCTGACCCATACGGTTTCCTAGGCTGTAATCTTGGAGCAGACTGCCACATCTTTCTCCCACAGAGCAGTTGATGGGTTCAAACTGCTGACCTTTGAGTTAGCAGCTGAGCGCTTAACTACTGCGCCACCAGGGCTCTTGAATATAATGTAATGAAATCAATAGCATGTCTATATACCAGCAATGGAGTTACCAAAAGCAAACAAATAAAAAAAAAACATTGCCTTTGAGTCGATTCCGACTAATAGTGACCCTATAGGACAGAGTAGAACTGCCCCATAGGGCTTCCAAGGACCGCCTGGTGGACTCAAATTGCCAGCCTTTTGGTTAGCAGCCATAGCTGGTAAACAGTATGCCACCAGGGTTTTCACTGAAATCCACTGCATGTCTGTATACCAGCAACGGAGTTAGAACATGTACATTTTTTAAAAAGGTATAATTTATAATAGTAATGTAAAATATAGGGTCTCCAGAAATAAATCCTATAAAAGATATGCATGATCTTTATGGAGAAAATTATACAATTATCGAAAGCAAAAAAAAATTTCTAAACAAATGGAGAGGTAAGTTATGTTTATGGGTGGGAAGACCCAATTCCAAACAAATGTATTCTTCGAAAGTTATTCTATTTTCCCCAAATGAATCTATAAATTGAATGCATTCCAATTAAAATTCCAATGGAATTGTGTGTGTGAGAGAGAGAAACCTGTCAAGATAATTCTAATATTTATGAAGAAGAGCAAACAGTCAGGAACAGTCATGAAAATTTTGAAGAACACATTTGGCGGACTTCTCACTCTTCCATACTTATTACACAGCTTTGGTAAATAAGTACAGGAAGAAGCATGTAAGCCCTGGGAAGAGAAGAGACCGTCAAGAAACACAGGCTCGCTACAAAACTCTGACTGTGGTATAATGTACATCACAGAGAACGAACGATCAGGGATGCTGGGGGATTGGTTATCAATGAGGAAAAAAATGTAAACTTGAATCCGTATCTCATCTCATACATAATTTCAGGTGACCCAAATTTGAAACTTACAACTTTATGGCCATGGAAAAGGGAAAGGTTTTTTAAAATATATATATATATATATATATATATTTTTATCCTCAAACGGTTTCTTGAAATCGACTTCTGTCTCTGTGGGAATCGGACAGTTACATGTATTATAAAAGAACGGCGTGGTTTCATGTTTTACTTTTTACAATCTCAGGTGTTGGCCAACCGGGATGATCGCCTTGAAGTTCAATCAAAGCTGTGGGGTTAAACTACTGTCATTTTCTGAGAGACTAGAGCCGAGTGCCTCACAAAGCCTGGCAGTTTCTTTTATCAGCATTCCTCACGTCGACTGCCCACCCCAGTTTTCGTCCTTTTCAAATCAGACCATTTTAGTATAATCAGGATCTAACGTGGTTCATGAGGGCTGAAAACCATTTTAAAATTTAAAAAGAGCTAATATTACAAAATCTCAGAGGTTGAACTATAAAAAGAACTTGAACAGCTCCTGCTCAGGAAGGATAAAGTAGATTTTCAACAGGCAAAATCACGAAGAAGGGTGAGCAAAGAGTTCTCAGAAATGACACAAAAAGCACGATCCATGAAAGAAAAATAAAGATAAACTGGACTTCATCAAATTAAATCAATTAATTAAATTTCAGAAAAATGGAAAGACAAGCCAATGGTTGTGAGAATATATTTGCAAGCCACATATCTGATAAAGGACTTGTAGCTAAAATATATACTCTTACAACTCAATAATAAAAAATGACCAAGTGACATATGGACCAAGGATATGAAGAGATATTCTCTAAAGAAGATACGCAAATGACCAATACACACATAAAAAGATGCTCAACATCAGGGCAGTGCTGGTCAAAACCACAATGGGACCCACTACCACGGCTACAATCAAAAAGGCCCAGATGGCATGTGATGTGGAGAAATCAGAACCCTCATTTATTGCTGGTGAGGATGAAAAACAGTATGGCTGCTGCAGAAAATGGGCTGGCAGTTCCTCAGAAGGTTAAACACAGAGCCACCAACTGACCCAGCAATTCCGCTCCTTGGTATATACCCAAATGAAATTTGACAAACAAGAAAAGCAAAGCCCTCCTTTGGGAAGGGCTGTACTTACTGAGGTTCCACTTGAGGCCCTCTGTGGTCACCTGGCTGCATGGCTGCCCGACAGGAATGAGGCCACACCAGTCACCCTCCATGCCAGTGTCCACGTGCAGTCTGTGCTTGCCCTGTGGGAGAGAGGGCTGACCATTAGGAAGAGAGGGAGGGAGGCAGGGTCACTAGTACCACTGACCACGTGACTGTGTGGGCCAGGCATCATTCTAGGACCTTCCATGGTGTTGTCTGTCATACTTAATCCTAACGACCAGCTTACAAGGCAGCTTACTGCCAATTATTATTTCCACAGAAGGAGCCCTTGTGGCACAAACGTCTAAGCACTTAGCTAACTGAAAGGTCCATGGTTCAAACCCACCCCGTGGCTCTGAGGGAGAAACACCTGGTGATCTGCTCCTGTAACACAGACTACAGCCTAGGAAATCGTATGGGCAGTTCTGTTCTGTCCCTTGGGGTCACGAGAAGCTGGCATTGACTCGATGTCACACGAGATTGTATCCGTATCTATGGATCTCTCTCTCCACGACAAGGGGTGCTCTACCTGGAAACAGAGTATCTCCCTGAAGAACTACCACGCTTCTTCCCTTCGGACTTCAGAACCACATTTTTAAAGGAAATATAAACTACAGTTTGAACTTGGTGCCCATCGTTGGGAGAGAGGATGGGCAACACGTGGAGGATACGCACCAAGCAACGGATTCGATGCACACAGAGACACAGGGGCTGAAGACGATGCTTAGCGAGCAGGTGGGAAACAGGAGGGGGCAAATTACAGCACCCCCTGATGTAAGTGAAAACACATGCAAACACAGTAAGATGCTTTTTCTAATGAAAAATGTTTCATACACACCAAAATGTTTGCTCACGGAAAGGGTGGGGAGAAGGAGAACGTGGGACGGGGATACGGGGAAGCATCAGTCAGCCAGTCAACCATCAGTCAGTCGTCTGATCAATGAGGACTCTCGCCTGGACCAGAGACGCTAATGTGCTGTGAACCAAGGTGCTGACTGACTCAACCCTGAGGGCCAGCAAAGCGGATCTGCAGGACATGTCACGGTGGACGTCTGACTTTATGCGTTTGTCAGAACCCATAGGGCTGGCCAACATGGAGAGCGACCCCACTGTAAACTGTGGGCTTTAGTTACTAATAACGTATAGATAGGGGTTCATCAGTTGTAACAATGTACCACAGGAATGCAAGATGTTAATAATAGGAGAGACTACGTGCAGGGGGAGGAGGGAATATTTGGGGCCTCTGTTTTCTGTAAACCTAACACTGTAAAAATTAAAGTATATTAATTTAAAGAAATGTCTCTCAAGGACCTTTCAGTTTCTCAGTCCTTAAATGTGGTGGGGGGTTTGACACAATGCCAGATGAAAAGTACCACAGGAGGTAAGCAGGGAGCTGCTAGTTACAGCCTTATTCAGCTCCCCCTCCCCACAAAAAAAACATTCAATTAAATTTTGTTTAAGCCATGAGCTGCCTTTATTTTTTTGTACAGAAATCTTCCCTAAATTCATTTACATTGCACAGCTCGCCACATAGGTTCTTCCTTCCATGCTCCCTTATAAAGATCACTTTCTCAGAAGACAGAGATGTCAGACATAATGCAAATTAACATCCACAGCCGCCAAACAGAACCCTAATGAGCAAATCCTGGAGGAGGCAGCAAAAGCACCTTTAATGAAAGGAGCCGACGAGGGGGCTGTGGAGCAGCTCCCTTCCTGAGGATTGCTTTGGTTTCAGCCCAGAGGACGGGGAGGCATGCAGATTTCCCACGTAAGGGGACCCGAGTCCATGTGTCCTGCCGAAAGGGCTGTACTCCTGGGGTCCCCTGTCATAAGGACGGCACGCCTGCACAGACCTCCCCATGTCTTTCTCTGCAACCAGTGTTTCTGCCAATGAGTTTTTGGGGTGTGGATTCATCACTTATCAAAGCAGGGCTGTGAGGTTATTGGGTTGTCTGATTTTCAGTGGGTTACAATTAATTCCTAAGGAACCCTGGTGGCACAGTGCTTAAGTGCTCAGCCGAAAGGATGGCAGTTTGAACTCACCCAGTGGCTCTGTGGGAAAAAGGCCTGGCGATCTGCTTTCATTGAGATCACTGCCAAGAAGGCCCAATGGAGCAGCTCTACTCTGGCACGCCTGGGGTTGCCAGGAGTCAGAATCGGCTCGACAGCACACAACAACACCGTGCTTCATTCCTACCTTTTAATTGAAGACTTTCTTCTTTGCTGGCTTTTGATCAGCTTAGTGGCTTGGCAGTGGCCAGCCGAATGCGTTAAGATGTTTAATGTATTTAATGTATTCGACCAGTACGTTAAAATACCAAGGAAGGGTGATGAAGGAAATGAGGAATGATTTTTGAACTTATGGATATTAATTCCTCCCGAGAAGACCCTTCAGTTCGTACCTTACGGTAATGTAAAGGAAACCGCACGTACACGTTAAGTTTACTGTCCCAGGGAGAGAACAGCCGCCATAAAATCCACTGATTTAAACGACACGACAGTCCGCTTTCGGTTCCAGCCCTGCTATATATTCATTGCCTTCCTCATTAGTTTAAGAATCAACAGACCTTGAAATTTTCAATATGGGAATAAACTAGTTTGTGGACTTGAGAAGTCAGTGATAGGTCTTAGCCTACAATCAATCAACTCTTTTTTTTCCTCTCATTCCAAAAAGGAGTTTAGCCAAATGTGAATGGTTTTTGTGCTCAGAAGTATGCAAATCTAGCTTTGTGCAGTGAAAGGAGAGTGATATCACGCTTACATCCTGTATATCAAGACTAGGTGATATCTTACAAATGAACAACTGTACAAAAAGATTTTTGTTCGTTCCCCAGATTTCTCAGTTTGTAATATGCATGAGTGAGTGTACATGAGATCTGACCCAGGCAGACGCACAGCCTCCCTGAGGATGTATGTCATTACCGGAAGCCTGAGGCCCGGGACTGGTCATTTACTTCCATCCAGCCTCGGTTCCTGCTCCACCCCGTCTTTCAAGTCAAAGGCAGTTGTACAGGGCAAAGAAGGGAACAAAACCAATCACGGTTTGCCTTCCCAACAGTGGTTATTTAGCAAATCTAACAACCTTGATAAGGTGTGAAGCTGTCGCTAAGTGAAGGGAAGCCACGATGTGATGTAAAATCTCAGATAACATTTAAAAGAAATCATACCCACAGCCATGCAAGGCCAGACAGCACACAGGGTCACAGCTAGACTGCAGAGCCAAGCTGGACAAACAGCACACCGAAACAGGACCTTAGCTGGGACCAGAACTCACTGCCTCACGTATGATGCCTGCTCTTGGCAAATGGCTATGAAATGGCTAAGACCACGCCCACCCAAGATTGTGCTTTTGCCAAAATAACAAACATGGCTGCAATGTGAAACGTGGCATTTGAATTTAATTTACATCACTGTCTCAGTTATCTCGTGCTGCTATAACAGAAATACCACAAGTGGGTGGCTTTAACTAACAGAATTTTATTTCCTCTCAGTTTAGGAGCCTAGAGTCCGAATTCAGAGTGCGGCTCTAGGGGAAGGCTATCTCTCTGTCAGCTCTGGAGGAAGGCCTTGTCTCTTTGAGCTTCTGCTCCTGGGTGACTGTCCTGTGGTTTGGCATCTTTCTTCCCATCTCTGCTCTGCTCGTTCACTTGTTTAGCCTCTTTTCTATCTCAAAAAAGATTGACTCAAAATGTAGCCTACACTATTAACATAACAAAAACGATCCATTCCCAAATAGGATTATAACTACAGTCATACAGGTTAGGAATTACAACATGTATATATATATATATTTTTTATTAACTTTTATTGAGCTTCAAGTGAACGTTTACAAATCAAGTCAGTCTGTCACATATAAGTTAATATACATCTTACTCCTTACTCCCACTTGCTCTCCCCCTAATGAGTCAGCCCTTCCAGTCTCTCCTTTCGTGAAAACTTTGGCAGCCTCCAACTCTCTCTATCCTCCCATCCCCCCTCCAGACAGGAGATGCCAACACAGTCTCAAGTGTCCACCTGATATAATTAGCTCACTCTTCATCAGCATCTCTCTCCCACCCACTGTCCAGTCCCTTTCATGTCTGATGAATTGTCTTCGGGGATGGTTCCCGTCCTGTGCCAACAGAAGGTTTGGGGACCATGACCGCCGGGATTCCTCTAGTCACATCCACACCATTAAGTATGGTCTTTTTATGAGAATTTGGGGTCTGCATCCCACTGATCTCCTGCTCCCTCAGGGGTTCTCTATTCTGCTCCCTGTGAGGGCAGTCATCGATTGTGGCCGGGCACCAACTAGTTCTTCTGGTCTCAGGATGATGCAGGTCTCTGGTTCATGTGGCCCTTTCTGTCTCTTGGGCTCTTAGCTGTCGTGTGACCTTGGTGTTCTTCATTCTCCTTTGATCCAGGTGGGTTGAGACCAATTGATGCATCTTAGATTGCCGCTTGTTAGCTTTTAAGACCCCAGACGCCACATTTCAAAGTGGGATGCAGAATGATTTCATAATAGAATTATTTTGCCAATTGACTTAGAAGTCCCCTTACACCATGGTTCCCAAACCCCCGCCCTTGCTCCGCTGACCTTTGAAGTATTCCGTTTATCCTGGAACTTCTTTGCTTTTGGTCCAGTCCAGTCCAGTTGAGCTGACCTTCCATGTATTGAGTGTTGTCTTTCCCTTCACCTAAAGCAGTTCTTATCAGCTAATTAATCAGTAAAAAACCCTCTCCCTCCCTCCCTCCCTCCCCGCCTCGTAACCACAAAAGTATGTGTTCTTCTCGGTTTATACTATTTCTCAAGATCGTATAATAGTGGTCTTATACAATATTTGTCCTTTTGCCTCTGACTGATTTCGCTCAGCATAATGCCTTCCAGGTTCCTCCATGTTATGAAATGTTTCAAAGATTCGTCACTGTTCTTTATTGATGCGTAGTATTCCATTGTGTGAATATACCACAATTTATTTACCCATTCTTCCGTAGATGGACACCTTGGTTGCTTCCAGCTTTTTGCTATTGTAAACAGAGCTGCAATAAACATGGGTGTGCATATATCTGTTTGTGTGAAGGCTCTTGTTTCTCTAGGGTATATTCCGAGGAGTGGGATTTCTGGGTTGTATGGTAGTTCTATTTCTAACTGTTTAAGATAACGCCAGATAGATTTCCAAAGTGGTTGTACCATTTTACATTCCCACCAGCAGTGTATAAGAGTTCCAATCTCTCCGCAGCCTCTCCAACATTTATTATTTTGTGTTTTTTGGATTAATGCCAGCCTTGTTGGAGTGAGATGGAATCTCATTGTAGTTTTAATCCGCATTTCTCTAATGGCTAGTGATCGAGAGCATTTTCTCATGTATCTGTTAGCTGCCTGAATATCTTCTTTAGTGAAGTGTGTGTTCATATCCTTTGCCCACTTCTTGATTGGGTTGTTTGTCTTTTTGTGGTTGAGTTTTGACAGAATCATATAGATTTTAGAGATCAGGTGCTGGTCGGAGATGTCATAGCTGAAAATTCTTTCCCAGTCTGTAGGTGGTCTTTTTACTCTCTTGGTGAAGTCTTTAGATGAGCATAGGTGTTTGATTTTTAGGAGCTCCCAGTTATCGGGTTTCTCTTCGTCATTTTTGGTAATGTTTTGTATTCTGTTTATGCCTTGTATTAGGGCTCCTAGGACAACATGTATTTTGGGGGGATACAATTCCATCCATAACCATCACTAAATCCTTAAATTCAGTAACTGTGCCGAGACTTATACTGACACAGTGTTACAAACGGAATTGTGTCTCCCAAAGTATGTGCTGGAATCCTAACCTCTGGGTGTTGCAAAGGGTTAGGCGCTCAACTACTAACCCAAAGGTTGGTGGTTCAAACCCACCCAGAGGTACCTTGGAAGAAGGGCCTGGTGATCTGTTTCTGAAAGGTCACGGCCTTGAAAACCCTGTGGAGCCGTTTCTACTCTGCCAGAAGTCAGAATCAACTCTTAAGGCAACTAGTGAAAAAATGAAAAAGAAAAACCTGTGGATGTAATTCCATTTGGGAATAGGGTCATATCAGGATAGGGTGTGTCCTAAACCTAACCACTTGTGAGATATAAAAAGAGATTAGACACAGAGGCAAGGAAGCACAGACTGGGGAAGGGAGATGCCATGTGAGACAGCAAGGAAAGGAGGAACAGAAACAAAGAGACAAGGACCTTCCCCCAGAGCCATCAGAGAGAGCCTCCCCTAGAGCTGGTGACCTCAGTTAGGACTGCTGGCCTCCTGAACTGTGAGAAAATACATTTATCTTCTTTAAAGCCACCCACTTGTGGTATGTCTGTTGTAGCAGCACTAGGAAACTAAGACAGAAAGCTTAGTGTGGATCCCACAAAACACACAGCAAGTTAGCAAGATCATTCACGATGCAGCTAAACGTAGGAAGGACGCAAACACACTTTCTACTTAGTGTAAAAGAGTCCAGGAGCAGGTGTGTGAGGTGGACATCACTCATGCAATCCCGGTTAGTGCTGCTTGTACACCTCATGGCTACATGCTGCTGGCCCTACTGCGTGCCTATGGCTGCCCCTACTGCGTGCCTGTGGCTACACTTACTGCACACCTGTACTTACTGCACACCTGCAGCTGCACTTACTGCATACCTGCACCTACTGCACACCTGCGCCTACTGCACACCTGCGCCTACTGCACACCTGCAGCTGCACTTACTGCACACCTGCGCCTACTGCACACCTGCGCCTACTGCACACCTGCGCCTACTGCACACCTGCGCCTACTGCACACCTGCAGCTGCACTTAACTTGCTGCACACAGCGTGGGCTGGTATGACAGGGGCATCCCTGTGTGCTGATCAGACACATGCTAACCTCTGCGGGCTCATTTTTGTCCTTTCTCCAGATACTTTAGAGATTTATCTACAAGCACCACAGGAAATTAAATCGCCTGCAGGAAAGAAGAGTGGACGGAATAGATGGAAGGAGACGACACTCCAGCCCCCTCTCCCACCCAAAGCCCAATTCCGATGCTGGCGTTTTCAGACTAGGACCACACGCAGTGCTAAAGTGGCTGCAAAAGAAACGGTCCCCTGGACGGCCTTGTCGCTGTGAAACCTCCAAGGTACGAGACTTGTATGTTTTCTTCTACTCTGTCCCACAAATGTGGAATTCACATCAAGTGTACTGGGGTTACTGTACACATCTGTATTAAATGGGTTTTCATTGGCCAATTTTTTTGAAGTAGATTGTGGGACACTGTCAGTGCTCCTGGACAATGGGAATGATGACAACTTTACACTTACTAATTTCAAAAACCAGCATGACTACTAACCCTCAGAAACCAGAAGAGGCCACGAGAAAGCCCCAGTTAAAGAAAAAGAGGAAGGGGTGTTGGAATGAATACACCTTTCATGCCAGAAAAGCATACCCTTAACCGTCATGGTCATCTCATTTTGATCGTTGGAAAACATATGGGCTATGTAGGAGTCCTGGTGGCATCAGCAGTTCGAACCCACCAGTCGCTCCTCAGAGAAAGATGTGGCAGTTTGCTTCCATAAAGATTATAGCCTTGTAAACCCTATGGGGCAGTTCTGCTCTGTCTTAAAGTGTCCCCTATGAGTCAAAATTGACTTCATGGTAATGGGTTTGTATTTTTGTTTTGTTTTCTTTAAGAGCCTTTGATATCAGAAAAGTAAAAGAATGGTTTTTTGGGGGGGAAGGTAAAGTTTTGGATTCACGGAAGTAAAATTACAATGAGATTTCTGGTGGTAATCTCCTGCAACTTAGCTTTGTTTCTGTGCTGTAACAGAGATTGTCTTGTGAAGACACAACAAGACAGTGATGGGCACTAGGTGTGAGGAACAATGAGTAACAGAGACGGTCTCATGAAGGCATGACAAAACAGTGATGGGCACTAGGTGTGAGGAACAATGAGTAACAGAGATGGTCTCATGAAGGCCTGACAAAACAAAGATGGACAGTAGGTATGCAGAACAATGGGTAAAGAGACGGTCTCATGAAGGCATGACAAAACAACGATCAACACTGGGTGTGAGGAACAAGGGGTAACAAAGGCTGTCTCACAAAGGCATGACAAAACAGTGATGGACCCTAGGTGTGAGGAACAATGGGTAACAGAGACTGTCTCATGAAGACATGACAAAACAATGATGGACATTCGGTGTGAGGAACAATAGGTAAAGAGATGGTCTCATGAAGGCATGACAAAACAGTGATGGACACTAGGTTAGGTGTGAGGAACAATGGGTAACAGAGACGGTTTCGTGAAGGTACAGCAAAACAATGATGGACACTAGGTGTGAGGAACAATGGGTAAAGAGATGGTCTCATGAAGGCATGACAAAACAATAATGAACACTGGGTGTGAGGAACAACAGGCACCCGAGCAGCCTGCACTTCTGTCACAATCAGGTCCTCTGCAGGCCAGCATGCTCACTCTCACTTCACACTCAAGTGAACTGCTTCATCTTTCACCCTCTCCTGTTCATATATGTATAAGGTTTGTGTCCACCCCTCTATTGTTGGCCATACTGTGGTGGCTTGCATGTTGCCGGGAGGCTGAAAGCTATGCCACCAGTATTCCAAATGCCAGGGTCATCCAGGGTGCACAGACTTCAGCAGGGCTTCCAGGCTAAGACAGACGAGGAAGAAAGGCTTGGTGATCTACTCCCAAAAATTAGGCAGTGAAAACCCGTGGATCACAACAAAGCGTTGTCCAACTAGCTTGCTTTGGACATATCACCAGGAGGGATCAATCATTGGAGGAGGACACCGTGTTTGGTGAAGAAGAGGGCCAGTGAGGGTGAAGGAGGCCCTTGGTGAGATGGATTGGCATAAGAGCTACAACAACGGACTCAAACATGCTGGTGGTTGTGAGGATGACGCAGGACCAGGCAACATTTCATTCTCTTGTGCGTGGGGTTGCCATGAATCAGACTTGACTTGACAGCAGCTATCTATGTGACTGTGTGCTTGCCTATCATATGTCCCTATGGTGGACAGTCTCCAAAAGGCACCCAATGGACCTGCCTCCTAGGACCTAGGCCTCACACTGAGCGGGTCCAAGCTGGGTGACGGCAAGGGCACTGAAGAGGAGTGGGTGTGACTTCTGAGGCTGAACCATGGGAAACACTGGCGCTGCTTTGGGTAACTTGCTCTGGGGGAAGCCAAATACTCTGTCATGTGGGTACCCAAGCAGCCCAGTGGAGGGGCCAAATGGAGTGGAACAGAGGCCCCCACAGCCAGCCTGCCAGCATGTAAGGGGGAACCATAGTCTGTGGCCAGATGGCTCAACTTTACACCAAGCCCATCTCCTGGCTCAGAAACTTTGAGACATAATCAATGTCTGTTGTTCTTTCCAGCCATCAGGTTTGGGGGTCATTTGTTATACAGCAATAGATGGCTGACATGCTCTCCATCTCTCCCGTCCCTTCCCAGGCACCTCTGTCCAGATGGCTTTATCTCTGTACATACTGCCATTCCCTCCTCATCCTGGAACACTTTTGCTGCCTTAAGTGTCTATAAAACAGAACAACAGGGCAACTCCTGTTCAAAGGAGGGCATGGGTCCCTTTTAAAAAAGAGGAGAATGATAAGTTTTATTTTTCTCTGTTTCTAAAGAAAACTACTTGTTTTTTTCCCACCCTTTTTCTGGAGGTTCTCTGCACTGAGTTTTCCCTCCTTATTTTTATTCTTGGGAAAGGGAAGAGGGAAGTGAGAAAATGTTCCCCAATGGTTATCAAATCAAGCAGATAACAAGGTCATGAAGACGGAGCTTGCTATGCCCTCTGAAGAGGGGGTCGCTAAAGCCAGGACGAACCTTTGTCCTTAATGAATTTGGCGTCTCGGGAAGGAAGCATTAAGTTACTCATACTCTTTCCACTTAAATGAGTGACAAAATGTAGCCAAGGCGTTGGTCTAGATTTGATTGGTCATTGCAAAGCTTCCACCTCTGGACGTACTTCAGAAACAACACACGATGGGGCTGCAGCCCTGTGCTTTGTGCTTTGTGTTTTCTGCTCTTCAATTTTTTTTCATATGATAAAATTTTGTTTTAGTTTTGCTGGCCCTGATTTATGGCATCCCAGAAACTCTGCAATGATGGAAAAGAACAGGTACTCACGCAATGCAGAATTACCAACATATTTATGGCCTTATCACCTGACAGGGAAGGTCACACCGGCTCAGACTTTATTCATAACCCCACGCCACTTTCAATTCTGTGGAAATTGCTCCTTGATACCCGGCTTCCTTAGAATCACAGAGAGTGGCAGCCTGTCTCTCAAGGCATAAATCAGATTCTAAATAACTGACAGCACCTCTCTCCTCGACCTGCACAAGAAGAGCACCGCCTTCTCACTGTTGAATGCCGGCACTTAGAATAACCAGCACGCCGAGGGCGTTTTAGGGTTTAATTTCTAAAGCCATCTATAAGAAAACAGTCTTTGGGATTATAAAAAATCAGGTCCTGCCGTTTAATGTCCCTGGAATGTTAGTATCTTCTTTCATTCAGCAGATCCAATTTTAATACTATCATTTGACCTCGTGCCTGCTTATCACGATTAACCCTGCCATATCCTTGTCTCTCCACCCTTAGCACAAGCACCATGTGAATGATTTTGACACCCTGTAATACAAGCCAATGACATAACAGCAGGTGAAACTGATGGATATACGTATAGATGGCTATTTAGAATACAAGCACAATTAAATAGAATCAAATAATAAAAAAGATAGGAGCAAATCTTTTAAATTTTCTCCTATGAGAGATGCCAGTAAGTCTTTGTTTTAAGGCAATTTGAGTAGTAGGTCATAGGAAGCTTTCGTTCCGATAATTCGGAAGACTACTTTGAAAGGCCGGCATTTAGCAGCTCTGTCAGCGGGGCGGGCATTTTTCTGAGGTGTACTGAGGCTCCCGTGAAGAGTCTGAAGACCGTAATGTATGAAGGACTGTTGGAAGGGCGGGATCTTCCTTCTGCAGCTGCGGTTTTAATCCAGGGATTATTTATCAACTTATCCATAGAAATTGTTAATTACATTATTTAATGTGGCTTTTCCATTTTTAGTTGTTTGTCTTAAAAATAATAAGACCATCAACAGTCTACGTGGTCCACGGCCTCATCTACCCTGAGACCAGAACTAGACAGTGCCTGGCTACTACTAACGACCGTGCTGATCAGGGCTACAACTGATGGATCCGATAGAAGGGGAGAAAAATGTAGGACAGGACCTCAAATTCTTAAAAAGTCCAGACTTACTGGACCAGTTGAGGCTAGAGGACTCCTTAAGACTATCACCCTGAGGTATTCCATAAACCTTGAAACGAAACTACCCCTTGAGGTCACCTTTTAGATAAGGAACAGCTTGGCTCATAAAATAGAGAATATTACCAGTGAGGACGGTGCACCTTTAAAACATCATCTTTATGAGACCAAATGGCCAACACTTGCTCTAAAGCAAAGACGAAAGGGCCAGGGGACAGGAAAACCAGATGACTGGGAGGGAAACATCCAGAAGGGGATTAATCAGGATGTGAACACACTGTAAAAAATATAACCAGTGTCTCTGAACAATGTGTGCAGTAATTGTTAAGTAGGGACTTAATGTGCTGTGTAAACTTTCACTGAAAACACAATAAAATATTATTTAAAAAAAAATCATATGACCATAACACGGGTCATTTTATAGTAGAATGCTGGCACTCCATTTCAGTTATTTCCATAACTCTGTTGGCTTCCAATGGTACTGAGAGTCAGCAAGATCGTGGTGAGAATCAGCACTGACTCTAGATTTGGCCTCCCTTCGATCAAATGTCCTAGGGCTTCTCAGCTGTGTGGCTTTGGGCACTTAAGTTAGCCTCTCTATGTCTGAAACCCCTCATCTGCAAAACAGGTATTACCTAACATCACAGAGTTGTACATAGAGTGCTTGACGTGTAGTTTTTAATAAATATTAGCTATTTCATTATTATTTTGTTTAGCTAAAAAAATAAAACATGAGGCAGTAGTGGTTCAGGGGTAGAATTCTCACCTTGCGTGTAGAAGACCCGACTTTGATTCCTGGCCAGTGCACCTCAGGTGTAGCTACCACCCATCTGTCAGTGGCAGCATGTGTGGTACCATGATGCTGAACAGGTTTTAGCAGAGCCTCCTGACAAAGGCAGACTAGGAAGAAAGGCCTGGTGATCTATAGTGAGAGGCAGAACTCGACAGGACTGCCTTGTTTCTCTGAGTCTCAAAAGTTTTCTGCCTTTGACAGGGTGCAGTCTTACCACTTTTCTAATGCTCATTTTAGTGGAAAATATTTGAGTTTTCCTTCTCTGACGGATTTCTACCTTACACACATTCTGGCTTTCTCAAGTTTTACTGTAGTTCCAAAAGTCAGCCAATAAATTCTGTCAATCACAATGGTCCGATTGCAACTGATCATGCAGATGGCACAGGACTGGGCGGTATCTCCTTCTGTTATGCATGGGGTCACCGTGAGTCAGGCCGACTCAATGGCAGCTAGCAAAGACAAAAAAACTGAGGGGGGTGTAACACATGAACGATGCACTTGCGTCCAATGAAAAGACAAAGTCACGCCAGGCCACGTGAATGGCACTGACTGTACAGGCACATCCTGGGGAACACCAAAGCCCGAATGTGAACAGAACGGCACTAATGCCGTGAGCATTGCCCGGCGCTCAGCGTGAGCACCGTGAGCATCGCCCGATACTCAGTGTTAGTGCTGTGAGCATCGCCCCACGCTCAGTGTTAGTGATGTAAGCATCGCCCGACGCTCAGTGTTAGTGATGTGAGCATCACCCGAGGCTCAGTGTGAGTGCTGTGAGCATCACCTGATGCTCATTGAGTGATGTGAGCATCGCCTGATCCTCAGCGTGAGAGCCGTGAGCATCACCCGACACTCAGTGTGAACCCAACGCTCAGTGTTAGTGCTGTGAGCATCGCCCGACGCTCAGTGTTACTGATGTGAGAATCGCCCTATGCTCAGTGAGTGCTGTGAGCATCGCCCGACGCTCAGTGTTAGTGATGTGAGCATCGCCCAACGCTCAGTGTTAGTGCCATGAGAATCGCCCTATGCTCAGTGAGTGCTGTGAGCATCGCCCGACACTCAGTGAGTGCTGTGAGCATCGCCCGACACTCGGTGTGAGCGCTGTGAGCACTGCCTGACGCTCAGTGTGAGTGCTGTGAGCATCGCCCAACACTTGGTGTGAGCGCTGTGAGCACTGCCTGACGCTCAGTGTGAGTGCTGTGAGCATCGCCTGACACTCAGTGTGAGTGCTGTGAGCATCGCCCGACACTCGGTGTGAGCGTTGTCAGCATTGCCTGACGCTCAGTGTGAGTGCTGTGAGCATCACCCAATGCTCAGCGTGAACCCGACGCTCAGTGTTAGTGCTGTGAGCATCGCCTGACGCTCGGTGTGAGCGCTGTGAGCATTGCCTGACGCTCAGTGTGAGCGCTGTGAGCATCGCCCGACACTCGGTGTGAGCACTGTCAGCATTGCCTGACGCTCAGTGTGAGTGCTGTGAGCATCACCCAATGCTCAGCGTGAACCCGACGCTCAGTGTTAGTGCTGTGAGCATCACCTGACGCTCAGTGTTAGTGATGTGAGCATCGCCTGACGCTCAGTGTGAGCGCTGTGAGCATTGCCTGACGCTCAGTGTGAGTGCTGTGAGCATCACCCAATGCTCAGCGTGAACCCGACGCTCAGTGTTAGTGCTGTGAGCATTGCCTGACGCTCAGTGTGAGTGCTGTGAGCATTGCCTGACGCTCAGTGTGAGTGCTGTGAGCATCGCCCGACACTCGGTGTGAGCGTTGTCAGCAATGCCTGATGCTCAGTGTGAGTGCTGTGAGCACCGCCCAATGCTCAGCGTGAACCCAACGCTCAGTGTTAGTGCTGTGAGCATCACCTGACGCTCAGTGTTAGTGATGTGAGCATCACCTGACGCTCGGTGTGAGCGCTGTGAGCATTGCCTGACGCTCAGTGTGAGTGCTGTGAGCATCGCCTGACGCTCAGTGTGAGTGCTGTGAGCATCGCCCAATGCTCAGCGTGAACCCGACACTCAGTGTTAGTGCTGTGAGCATCACCTGACGCTCAGTGTTAGTGATGTGAGCATCACCTGACGCTCAGTGTTAGTGATGTGAGCATCACCCGACGCTCAGTGTGAGTGCTGTGAGCATCACCTGATGCTCATTGAGTGATGTGAGCATCGCCTGATCCTCAGCGTGAGAGCCGTGAGCATCGCCCGACACTCAGCGTGAACCTAACGCTCAGTGTTAGTGCTGTGAGCATCGCCCGACGCTCAGTGTTAGTGATGTGAGCATCGCCCAACGCTCAGTGTTAGTGCCATGAGAATCGCCCTATGCTCAGTGAGTGCTGTGAGCATCGCCCGACGCTCAGTGTTAGTGCTGTGAGCATCGCCCGACACTCAGTGAGTGCTGTGAGCATCGCCCGACACTCGGTGTGAGCGCTGTGAGCACTGCCTGACGCTCAGTGTGAGTGCTGTGAGCATCACCCAACACTTGGTGTGAGCGCTGTGAGCATTGCCTGACGCTCAGTGTGAGCGCTGTGAGCATCGCCCGACACTCGGTGTGAGCGCTGTCAGCATTGCCTGACGCTCAGTGTGAGTGCTGTGAGCATCACCCAATGCTCAGCGTGAACCCAACGCTCAGTGTTAGTGCTGTGAGCATCACCTGACGCTCAGTGTTAGTGATGTGAGCATCGCCTGACGCTCGGTGTGAGCGCTGTGAGCATTGCCTGACGATCAGTGTGAGTGCTGTGAGCATCGCCTGACGCTCAGTGTGAGTGCTGTGAGCATCGCCCGACACTCGGTGTGAGCGTTGTCAGCAATGCCTGATGCTCAGTGTGAGTGCTGTGAGCACTGCCCAATGCTCAGCGTGAACCCGACGCTCAGTGTTAGTGCTGTGAGCATCACCTGACGCTCAGTGTTAGTGATGTGAGCATCACCTGACGCTCGGTGTGAGTGCTGTGAGCATTGCCTGACGCTCAGTGTGAGTGCTGTGAGCATCGCCTGACGCTCAGTGTGAGTGCTGTGAGCATCGCCCGACACTCGGTGTGAGCGTTGTCAGCAATGCCTGATGCTCAGTGTGAGTGCTGTGAGCATCGCCCAATGCTCAGCGTGAACCCGACGCTCAGTGTTAGTGCTGTGAGCATCACCTGACGCTCAGTGTTAGTGATGTGAGCATCACCTGACGCTTGGTGTGAGCGCTGTGAGCATTGCCTGACGCTCAGTGTGAGTGCTGTGAGCAAGCCCGATGCTCAGTGCAAGTACACTGTCAATCACGTCAAACATGACCTGGGGCCAGGCAAGGCACTACTGCCTTACCATGATTCTGATATTCCAAAGCTGCCTTTATTGAGATACCAGAGCTGCTCATTTATACAGTGTTAATTTCCTAAGAAGCCCTGGTAAATTAGGAAAAAATGCATTTAGAACAGAGGGATAGATATCACTCCTTCAAAAGAGGAATGTTAGTATCCAAACGTTATCATAAATAATTCACTTTTGCAAAGGAAAGAATAGTATATACGCTTTTAAAGATAAGTAGCACATTTTAACTTACCGCTACTCAGATACATTAAAAACAAAGCAAAACAAAACACCACTGCCTTTGAGTCACTTCCGACTCAGAGCAACCCTATAGGACAGAGTAGAACTGTCCCATAGGCTAATGGGTTTGAAATGCCGACCTTTTGATCAGCAGCTGAGCTCTTAACCGTGAGTCAGAGAAAATACATCCTCAGTATTTTCTCTCCTACCTCAAACTTTTAATTGTTGTTGGTAGGTGCTGTCGAGTCAGTACCGACTCACAGCGACCCTATGTACAACAGAACGGAACACTGCCCAGTCCTGCGCCATCCTCACAATTGTGATGCTCGAGTCCATTGTTGCACCCGCTGTGTCAATCTACCTCACTGAGAGTTTTCCTCTTTTCCGCTGACCCTCTACCCCAAACTTCAATAGTTATATAAATAGATGGAAAAACAAAAACAATCAGAATAATTCCTGCTATAGGAAAAGCCAGCAGAGAGTGGCAGAGAGCAGGGTAGCTTGGGCGCAGAATCAGGGCGCATTTATGATGCTTTCTGACCTCACAGAAATCTGTTTACCCAGGTGCATCCGCATGGGGCAAAGCACTCTTCATTCGCCCACCGTGATTAACCGTGTTCATGCATTGTACCACGCTCGATATTTTCCCTTGGCGTTTCTTATTAAAAAGGAAGCTTTTAGACTAAGCCGGGTTTAGAACAGCAGAAGGTGTAAAAGCTAGCAGCACTGTAAGTCAGGACTGAGGGGTGTAAAATGGGAGGGAACAGAGGCAGAATGAAAGGCCTGGCTCCCGACCTGGGGGGACTCAGAGCCGAGGTGAGCTGCCAGAATGGAGACGTGTCAAGATTTACCATTTCAAAGCTGAAGTCCAGGTTATGACAAGTCTTCTAAGCCCTTAAAACTTAAATGAATATGGAGTGGACAATGAGATTTTCCCCTCTAAGATGTGAGCCTGACGAATGGCGCCTGAAAGCAGCACCAGTCATTTTTATGAGCGTTGCCCAAAGCGACGTGAGCTTTTGTTTTCTGTGCCCGAAAGGGAAATTTTCTCTCTCTGCTGTCCCAGGACGGTCACGTGCCCTGTTTGAAGAAATGTCACCTCCATAAACTTAGGTAGCTAAGATAATATGCTTTCCTCCTCAATAATAAAGCTCCACTGAATCTATCATGAGATATAAAACCACAGACTTGTGTTAATGATTTTAAATCCTAATTAGGCTTTCAGTGCTATTCACAACCATCAAAAGGGTTCGTTCTACTTAAGGTACGTGTACATGCAAGAATGAATTAGTTGTGTTTACAAAAAGGCAGACTGCACATGGACATACAACTGTGTGTAGTGGGAACAACCCTTTTATTTGTACAAAAATAGAGAATAAAATAAATCTTCTAAAAATTACAGCTTAGAAAGAATCTAGAATTATCTTTATGAGCTTTTTGTAAACGCTGGTGGCATAGTGGTTAAGCGCTACAGCTGCTAACCAAGAGGTTAGCAGTTCAAATCCACCAAGTGCTCCTTGGAAACTCTATGGGGGCAGTTCTACTCTGTCCTATAGGGTTGCTATGAGTCAAAATTGACTCAACGGCAGTGGGTTTGGTTTTTTTGGGGGTTTTTATGAGCTTTTTAAAAAAAGATAAAATTTGGGGGCTGTTGAGATATTTCTGAATTTTTTTTTTTTTTTATACAAAGGAAAAAAATAAACAGAAGGTGAGTCAAGGACTGAAAATATGGTGGCGCAAGAGTAAAGTGCTTGGCTGTTAACTGCAAGGTCGGTGGTTTGAACCCACCAGCGGTTCTGTGGGAGAAAGGCCTGGCAATCTGCTCTGTAAAGATTATAGCCTAGGAAACCCTATGGAGCAGTTCTACTCTGTCACACGGGGTCTCTATGAGTCAGAATCGACTCGATGACGGCACCCAACACCACCACCAACAGGTATTTTACATCTGTAGTAGCTGAAGATCTAAGAGCATCCATAGTAATAAAGAATTCTAGGGCTAGGTCTATGAAGTAGGAGAGTTACATCCTATGATATTAGAGGACTATTATCACTTGGCCCAAATATTTTATTTCTGTTGTTTGCAAACACAGACCCAGAAAGAAGTTGTTAAAAATAAACTTCACAAAACTGATAAGAATGTATATATCTTATTTCTATGAAAAAAAAAGAAAAATCTGCATTCAGTAATCAAAAGTTTTCCTTTTTTTCAAAATAATCCTGAAGTAAAAATTGTTTCTAGGGGTCCCTGGGTGGTGCAAATGGTTAAGCTCTGGACCACTAGCCGAGAGGTTGGTGGTTCAAACCCACCCAGAAGCACCTTGGAAGACAGTCCTGGTGATATGCTTTCTAAAGGTCACAGCCTTGAAAACCCTATGGAGACGTTGTACCCTGACATTCGTGGGGACACCATGAGTCAGAATAGACTCGATGGCAACTAACAATAACAAAAAATTGTTTCCATACTAAAGAAGATGTTCATGGGTATTTTCCTCTCAAGTAAGATGGCATGAAACTGAAATGTTCAACATTTGATAACTTAACCCAGGGAACACATGAGAGATTTACATCAGAACTATTTCCATGTTTATAAATAAATCACGGTACATTTATATAATGGAATACTACACAACGATTAAGAGCAACGATGAATCCGTGAAACATCTCGTAACATGGAGGAATCTGGAAGGCATTATGCTGGGTGAAATTAGTTGCAAAAGGACAAGTATTGTATAAGATCACTATTATAAGAACTCAAGAAAAAGTTTAAACACAGAAGAAAATATTCTTTGATGGTTACGAGGATCGGGAGGGAGGGAGAGAGGTATTTCCTAATCAGATAGTAGACAAGAACTATTTCAGGTAAAGGGAAAGACAACAGGCAATACAGGGGAGGTCAGCACAACTGGATTAAACCAAAAGCAAAAATGTTTCTTGGATAAACCAAACACTCCAAAGGCCAGAGTAGCTGGGACGGGGGTATGGGGATCATGGTTTCAGGGGACATCTCGGTCAACTGGCATAATGAAATGTATTAAGAAAACGTTCTGCATCCAACTTTGGCAAGTGGTGTCTGTGGTCTTAAACTCTAGCAAGCAGTCATCTAAGATGCATCAATTGGTCTCAACCCACACGGAGCAAGGGAGAATGAAGAACACCAAAGACACAAGGTAAATATGAGCCCAGGAGAAAGAAAGGGCCACATAAACCAGAGACTACATCAGCCTGAGACCAGAAGAACTAGGTGTGCCCAGCTACCACTGATGACCGCCCTGACAGGGAACACAACAGAGAATCCCTGATGCAGCAGGAAAGCGGTGGGATGCAGACCTCAGATTCTTGTAAAAAGACCAGATTTAATGATCTGACTGAGACTGGAGGGACCCTGGAGGTCATGATCCCTGGACCCTCTGTTAGCCCAAGACCAGAACCATTCCTGAAGCCAACTCTTCAAGGAGGAATTGGACTGGACTATAAGACAGAAAATGATACTGATGAGGAGTGAGCTTCTTGGCTCAAGTAGACACATGAGACTATGTGGGCAGCTCCTGTCTGGAGGCGAGATGAGAAGGCAGAGGGGGACAGGAGCTGGTTGAATGGACATGGGGCATACAGGGTAGAGAGAAAGAGCGTTACGGGGCGAGCAGCTAGGAATACATAGCAAAGTGTGTATAAGTTTTTGTATGGGAGATTAACTTGATTTGTAAACTTCCACTTAAAGCACAATTAAAAGAAAAAAACAAAAACTATCTCCGTGTTTAAAGATGAGCGTCGCCTTGAGTTGTTTCTGGAGAAACGTCATCTACAAGGTGAACCATAAATGTTGCTTAAAATATACCCTGAAAGCCACTGAAAGAGGCCGGGGAAGCTGAAAGGAAAAGGGTGGGTGGGGTTAGAATTGCACATTCCCTTGAGTAGCCATAGCTCCACAAAGGTTAAATATATGGGATAAGGAAAAAAAAATAAGATCAAATTTGTAAATATTGCAAAAAATGCCACTAAAATACAAATCAAAATACCATCAACTCCAATTTATTAAAAATGTTTTCAGTGACTTTAAACAAAAAGCCCTGAGTTGTTAAAAAAAAAAAAAAAAAAAGAGCAAAGAAGAAAACTTTCCAAAGAACACCAATCACCATGTCAGCGGTAGATTCCTACATCCGACCGCCTACTGCAAGGTTGGATTGGCATCTCTAACTTAACACAACCCACAGGAAGCTCCTAATTCCCCCCCAGGTCCCCTATTCCCCTCCCAGTTTTTAGCATGTCAGTCAGTGGTGGCACCATCCACCAAGCCTAAGGCTATATCGCTGCCGTGAAGACCAGCTGCACGTGCACGCCCTAACGGACCTGCGGGAGAGCCTCTCTGCAGAGTATTCTAGGGAACGAAATGGTTGATCATAGCGTGGGTGTTTACTTTGACTGTTTTTTTTTTGACTGGCCTACACGTTCCCCCCCAAAAAAAACCCAAACCCATTGCCATTGAGTGGATTACGACTCATAGCGACCCTACAGGACAGAGTAGAACTGCCCCATAGGGTTTTCAAGGACCTACTGGTGGATTCAAACTGCCAACCTTTTGGTTAGCAGCCAAGCTCTTAACCACTGTGCTGACAAATTAGAGGTGGGAAATATCTCATTATCCCTTCCATAGTCACTTAATTTTCTACTCTAGGCTGATTTCACCACCCTACCATCAAACCAGCAGTGTGTTAGGAGTTTTCTGCTTTGGTTTTATTATCTCCATTTTCTTACCAATACCTCACACTGCCCAACTTTCTGGGTATAAGGTACGTGGGGATCAAGTGGCATTTCATTGTGCTGCTTCTAATTTCTCTATTTACTAATAACTCTGAACATCTCTTTTTCTGCTTGTTATATTTTTGGGTTCCTTTTTTAAAAACTACCAGCATATATGCTTTACCCATTTGTCCACTGGCATGCTGCCATTTTTCTTTCTTTTTTGGTCAATTTGTGACTGGTTCCTTATGTATTTTCAGATATTCATCTTGTAATTTGGAACATTATAAATCTATTTTCTCATTCCATCATTTATTAACTTGGTTCATGTGCATGGCTTCTAAACATATAAAAATCTCACTTATACTAAGACAAATGCAACTTAAAACTACTCCAGGACCCAAGTGAGATGAAAACATACATCCACATAAAAACAAATGATTATAATAGCTTTGTTCATAATTGCCAAAACTTGGAAGCAAATAAGATGTCCTTTGACAGGTGAATGGATAAACTGTGGTACATCCAGGCAATGGAGGATCATACCACAAGGAGAAGAAATGAGCTGCCCAACTAGGAGGAGACACAGAGGAACCCTAACTGCACATTACTAAGTGAAAAAAGCCAGTCTGAAAAGGTGACATACTGCTGACGCCAACTATATGACATTCTGGAAAAGGCAAAGCTATACAGAGACAGAGAAAAGATCAGTGTTGCCAGGCTTTTTGTCCCGGAGTGGGGGGATGGGGCAGAGGAATGAAGAGTACAGAGGACTTTTAGGGCAGAGAAACTATTCTGTGTGATCCCGTAATGGCGGACACGCGACAGGAAGCATTTATCACAGACAGTGAACCCTAACGTGAACTATGAACTTGAGCTAATCATAATGTATCAGTACTGGCTCATCAATTTAACAAATGTACCGCAAGCATGCAAGATGTTAACAACAGGAGAAGCTGTGCAGGGGGAGGGCGAGATGGGAACTCTGCCCTCGGGGGAGGGCGGGATGGGGACTCTGCCCTTGGGGGAGGGTGGGATGGGGACTCTGCCCTTTAGGCACAATTTGTCTATAAGCCTAAAACTGCTCTTAAAACAGTGTCTCACCCCCACACCCACCCCTCTAAAAAAAAAAAAAAAAAAAAAAGGAAAGAAAGAAAACTACTCTGATTATTTATCACCTATTAGATGTATGTATAAGGATATGGGGCAGCAGGCACTGTTAAATACTTCGTAGATGATACATTGTAGCTGCAGTAATCACATGACTGTTCCACTGAGAAAACACAAAAAGACACATGCAGAAGACTTTCCATGGTGGCTGAAGGAGTTACCTCACTGCAGCACTGGTTTAAAGTTAGGCTAAAAGGTCAGTGGATTTCCTAAAGAGTCCAGAAACACACCTGCACATATAACTGACTTTCAACAAAGGTGCAAAGACAATTCAGTGAACTGGATATCCATATTCAAATAAAGGAACTTCAATCCTTATGGCATACCATACACAAAAATCAAGTCACTGACCTGCATGTAAAACTCATTGTTGTTATTGTTGTTGGGTGTCACCGAGTCAGTTCTGATTCATAGCAACCTTACGGACGACAGAACCAAACACTGCCCGATCCCGCACTTTCTCACAATCGTTGCTATGCCTGAGCCCATCGTTGCAGCCGCTGTCCCAATCCATCTTGTTGAGGGTCTTCCTTTCCTTCATTGATTATCTACCAAGCACGATGTCCTTCTCCTGGGACTGGTCTCTCCTGATAACATATCCAAAGTGAGACGAAGTCTTCGCCCTCCTCACGTCTAAGGAGCATTCTGGCTGTACTTCTTCCAAGACAGATTTAATCATTCTTCTGGCAGTCCATGGTATATTCAGTATTCTTCACAACACCACAATTCAAGGGTATCGATTCTTCTTCGGTCTTCCTCATTCATTGTCCAGCTTTCCCACACATATGAGGGAACTGAAAATACCATGGCTTGGTTCAGATGAACCTCAGTCCTCAAAGTGACATCTTTGCTTTTTAACACTTTAAAGAGGGCTTTTGCAGCAAATTTTTCCAATGCAATACATCACTTGATTTCTTGACTGCTGCTTCCATGGGCGTTGATTGCGGACCCAAGCAAAATGAAATCCTTGACAACGTCAATATTTTCTCCATTTATCATGATGTTGCTTATTGGTCCAGTTGTGAGGATTTTTGTTTTCTTTATGTTGAGGTGTAATCTATACTGAAGGCTGTAGTCTTTGATTTTCATCAGTAAGTGCTTCAAGTCCTCTTCACTTTCAGCAAGCAAGGTTGCTTTATCTGCATATCGCAGGTTGTTAATGAGTCTTCCTCCAATCCTGATGCCCGGTTCTTCTTCATATAGTCCAGCTTCTTGGATTATTTGCTCAGCATACAGACTGAATAAGTATGGTGAAAAGATACAACCCTGACACACACCTTTCCTGGTTTTAAACCACACAGTATCCCCTTGTTCTATTCGAACAACTGCTTCTTGGTCTGTGTACAGGTTCCTCATAGCACAAGTAAGTGTTCTGGAATTTCCAATTCTTCACAATGTTATCCATAATTTGTTAAGATCCACACAGTCAAATGCCTTTGCATGGCCAATAAACCACAGGTAAGCATCTTTCTGGTATTCTCTGCGTTCAGCCAAGACTCACCTAACATCAGCAATGATATCCCTCATTCCACGTCCTCTTCTGATTCAGGCTTGAATTTCTGCCAGTTCCCTGTTGATGTACTGCTGCAGCCACTTTTGAATGATCTTCAGCAAAATTTTACTTGCATGTGATATAATGATATTGTGTGATAATTTCCACATTCTGTTAGATCACCTTTCTTTGGAATGGGCACAAATATGGGCATCTTCCAGTCAGGTAGCTGTCTTCCAAATTTCTTGGCATAGCAAGTTAGCACTTCCAGTGCTGCATGTGATTCTTGAAACATCTCAGTTGGTATTCTGTCAATTTCTGGAGCCTTGTGTTTTGCCAATGTCTTCAGTGTAGCTTGGAATTCTTCCTTTAATACCATTGGTTCTTTATCATATGATACCTCCTGAAATAGATGAATCTCAATCAATTCTTTTTGGTACAGTGACTCTGTGTATCCCTTCCATCTTCTTTTGATGCTTCCTGCATCATTCAGTATTTTGCTCATACAGCCCTTAAATATTGCAGCTTGAGGCTTGAATGTTTTCTTTAGTGTTTTCAGCTTCAGAAAGGCTGAGCGCGTATTCTTCCCTTTTGGTTTTCTAACTCCAGGTCTTTGCATATTTCATTATAATGCTTTGTTGTCTCCAGCCGCCCTTTGAAACCTTCTCTTCAGCTCTTTTACTTCATCATTTCTTCCATTTGCTTTAGCTACTCTATGTTTAAGAACAAGTTTCAGAGTCTCTTCTGACATCTATTTTGGTCTTTTCTTTCCTGAACTTTTAATGACCTTTTGCTTTCTTCGTGTATGATCTTCTTGATGTTATTCCACAACTCATCTGGTCATTAGTGTTCAATGTGTCAAATCTAGTCTGGAGATTGTCCCTAAATTCAGGTAGGATATACTCAAGGTTGTATCTTGGATCTCATGAACTTTTTCTAATTAAAATTAAAGCTATACAATTTCTAGAAGATAAAACTTTTGCAATTTTGGGTTAAAGATTTCAGACACAACACCAAAAGCATGACTTGAACTAAAAAACTGCTCATCAAAAGACATTGTGGAGAGAGTGGGAGAAGACCTTGATATTTCTAAAAATTCATATCTCTTACATAGGAAATTTTCAGAATATATAAAGAACTCAAAACTCAACCCAAGTAGAAAAAAGGGGGATGGTAAATTTGAACAGACACTTGAGCAAAGATACACAGATGGCAATATTTGTGGTTAATAAGCACATGAAAAGATATTCAACATTAGCAGTCATTATGGAAATGCAAATGAAAAACCACAATGAGATACCAGTGAGCTCCCAGTAGGATGGCCCTTATTGGAGAAAATGGAAGGCAACAGTAGGATGGCCCTTATTGGAGAAAACGGAAGGCAACAGTAGGATGGCCCTTATTGGAGAAAAAGGAAGGCAACAGTAGGATGGCCCTTACTGGAGAAAACGGAAGGCAACAGTAGGATGGCCCTTATTGGAGAAAACGGAAGGCAACAGTAGGATGGCCCTTATTGGAGAAAAAGGAAGGCAACAGTAGGATGGCCCTTATTGGAGAAAACAGAAGGCAAGAGTAGGATGGCCCTTATTGGAGAAAACGGAAGGCAACAGTAGGATGGCCCTTATTGGAGAAAACGGAAGGCAAGAGTAGGATGGCCCTTATTGGAGAAAACGGAAGGCAACAGTAGGATGGCCCTTATTGGAGAAAACGGAAGGCAACAGTAGGATGGCCCTTATTGGAGAAAACGGAAGGCAACAGTAGGATGGCCCTTATTGGAGAAAACGGAAGGCAAGAGTAGGATGGCCCTTATTGGAGAAAACGGAAGGCAAGAGTAGGATGGCCCTTATTGGAGAAAACGGAAGGCAACAGTAGGATGGCCCTTATTGGAGAAAACGGAAGGCAACAGTAGGATGGCCCTTATTGGAGAAAACGGAAGGCAACAGTAGGATGGCCCTTATTGGAGAAAACGGAAGGCAACAGTAGGATGGCCCTTATTGGAGAAAACGGAAGGCAACAAGTATTAATGGGGATGTAGAGCAACCGGAACCCTCCTGCACTGCTGGTGGGCAGGTGAAACAGTGTCATCACCTGGAAAACCGTCTGGCAGTGCGTTAAAAAGTTAAACGCACACCTACCGTACGCCCCAGTCGTTCCGCTTGTAGATATTTACTCAAGAGGAAAAGAGCATATACGGCCACACAGACGTGTACAGGGCTGTTCATGGCAGCTCTGTCTGTAACAGCCCCAAACTGGAAACCACCCACACGTCGACAGGTGACTGGATACCACACGCTGAGCATTTGCACAACAGTAACTTTAAAAGAAAAACAAGCCGTCCTAGTCACCTAGTGCTGCCATAACAGAAATAGCACAAGTGGATGGTTTTAACAGAGAGAAATTAATTTTCTCACAGTCCAGTAGGCGAGAAGTCCTAGTTCAGGGTGCTGACTCCAGGGAAAGGGCTTCTCTCTCTGTTGGCTCTGGAAGAAGGTCCTGGTCATCAGTCTTCCCTTGGTCTGGGAGCATCTCAGCGCAGGAAACTCAGGTTCAAAGGATGCGCTCTGCTCCCAGCACTGCTTTCTTGGTAGTTTGAGGTCCCCCTGTCTCTCTGCTCGCTTCCCTTTCATCTCTTCCCATTGGATCAGGGATGTGACCTGGTAACGGTGGTGTTACAATCCCATCCTAACCTTCTTATAACGTAGGATTACAATCACAAAATGTAGGACAACCACACAATACTGGGAATCATGGCCTAACCAAGTTGATACACACATTCTGGGGGGTACATAATTCAATTCATGACAGAAGCCAACCTGTTGTCGGCAATCCCAGTACTGGAGGTAGCGCTGGCAGTGTTTTCTGAGACGCGTCTGTGTGTTCTCAAACTATCGGCACAGTTTACAGCAAGTAAGCGATAATCTCAGTACAGTGGGAAATGCAGTTTTCAATGTGGAGGAAGAGAATTCAAACACAGGATTGACAAGGTGAATAAAGCCCTTAACGTCCTGAGTTTGGAAAGAATAAGTATGACCTCGTGTTCTTTACAAAAACAAAAACAAAATGCTTTATCTTCTGAACCAATTTAGCAACAACAAGCATCCCCTAGTTCCCAGGTTATGATCCTAAATACTGGTTTTTGTTTTTGTTTTTTTTTTCTTTGACTAAAAAGGGACCCTTGGAGAAACTCCAGACCAGGGCCAGGCCGTGTGTAAGATGAGCCTGCAACATCTTATGCGGAGAAAGCAAGGAGACTATCAAAGATTACTGGATTCATGTCAAAAGATACAGGATTCAGGCAATTTGAATATATTCCCACTGGCCAGAGAGGGGGCACTCTGAGCAGCAGCAGAGGTAATGATTACAGTGGGTTTATATACGTACAAGGGTTTAACACCCTGAGCCTAAAACTGATCAGTGTTGAAGAACGCTAGGGAACCCAATAGCAAACAAAGGACCCAGAATTCATTGTGCATCCTGCCTCCATATAAACTGCGCCTCGGGGTCACCTCAGAGCCGCTACAAAGGTAGCTTCTCTCTACAAAAGAACTAAGATGGTTGAACTTGAATATTTCCATTTAGCAACCACCTTTAAATTCACGGAATGGGCAGCCAAGTATTATGTGTAAAAGCACTTATTTCAGCTGTTTGACACCCTCCCCCACAATTTAATTTTAATCTGATCATGGCTTCAGAAATAATTACAAATTTACAATAGGCACCGGGATCGATGGAAAGAATTAAATGACACCGTGGGTGTGCAATGAGCCCAAACTGTGGGGAATTCCACAGAACAAATGAAAATGTTTCAACAAAAATCTTGAGGAGGACAGTTAGGGAAATTGGAGGGGGAGATAGTAAGAGGAAAGAGAGAAATAAAGACAGAGACAGACAGACAGACAGACAGGGAGGGGCTTATACATTCCAACCAACTGCTGTGAGTGAACCCTGTTTGGATCCTGTTATGGATTGCACTGTGTCCCCCAAAATATGTGCTGTAAATCCCAACCCCTCTACCTGTGGTTTAAGGAGCCCTGATGGCTCAGTGGTTAAGTGCTCAGCTGCTAACTTACAGGTCAGCAGTCCAAACCCACCAGCCACTCTTTGGGAGAAAGACGTGGTGGTCTGCTTCCGTAAAGATTACAGCCTAGGAAACCCTATGGGCAGTTCTGCTTCACCCTACAGTCTCAATGTGTTGGAATCCACTGGATGGCAATGGGTTTGGTTATTTTTGGTTTTACAGCTGTGGTTATAATCTCGTTTGGGAACAGGTTGTCTTTGTTAACAAGACAGGATTAGTATAGGGTATGTCTTGAGTCGATCTTTTTTGAGGTATAAAAGAGCAGATGAAGCAGAGATGGGGAACACAGATGCTATGCCACATGACAATGACCATGATCCCCAAGGACCAGAAGCTGAAGAGCAAGGACATTCCTCCAGAGCGGACAGAGAGAGAAAGCCTTTCCCTGGAGATGGTACCCTGAATTCAGATTTCTAGCCTCCTGAGCTGTGAGAGAATAAACTTCTGTTTGTTAAAGCCACCCACTTGTGGCATTTCTGTTACAGCAGCACTAAGTGACTAAGGGAAACCCTGATGGTGTAGTGGTTAAGAGCCACGGCTGCTAACCAAAAGGTCAGCAGTTCAAATCCACCAGCACTCCCTGGAAACACTATGGGGCAGTTCTACTCTGTCCTTTAGGGTCTCTATGAGTCGCAATTGACTCGATGGCAATAGTTTTTTTTTTTTTTTAAAATAACTAAGACAGATCCCTATTGACATAAATGAACTAAAAACATTTTACACAAATGGAGAAAATTTAAATACTGCATATTTTATCATACTGAGTAATTATTTTTAACCTTATTTCCTTGTGATAATGGTACTGTGACTAAGGAATTTAGAGTCCCTTTCTTTTGAAGGTATATGTCAAAAGATTAAAAAAAAAAGATGCATGTATACATAAAATAAAACTACATACAAAGAACAGATAAAATGAAATAAATTACAACGGTGGCTGGTGCGGTGGAAAGAGAATCGATCCCGAGGGAACAAACAGACCAATGATGATAACGTGATAATGTGGTAAAGTGCCATGAAAGAATTACAGTGAACTCAACCCTTCCCATTTGAAGTCCAAAGGAAATTAACCAAACAAAAAGGTATTTTATACACATGGCCTCAAACATTTTCTCTTAGTTTTCAGGAAAGCCATGTGCGCTGTTGTTCCCCCGTTACAGTTGAAGAAACTGAGGCTCAGGGAGCACCGTGGCAAGCCTCACGCACCCCAGGATGGGACGCTGACACCTCCCAACTCTGTGTCTCACTAGTTGTAAGACAGACCTTGGGCTTCAGTTTTCCAATCTGAAAAATGGGAATAATAATATCTGCACCTCACTGTTTCTGTTGTGCGTAGGGTGGCTATGAGTTGGAACTGACTCGACAGCGCCTAACAACAACAACAACAAACACCTCACTGAGTTGTTGTGAGAATTAAACGGGTTAACAAATCTCCACTAGGTACCAGAAGCTCCTATGCCCAGCCTTGGAATGGGTTGATTAATTTAAAATGTTCAGACGTAAACCATAGGACTGTAGACACCAGTTTGTTTCTTTTCGCACTCACTCATTAAATATCTATGCTGTAACTAACTACGGTGTCCCTGGATGGCGCAAATGGTGAAGCACTTGACTAATTAGCTGAAAGGCTGAGGTTCGAACCCACCCAGAGGAGCCTGAGAAGAAAGACTTGGCATTCTGCTTCCAAAAGGTCACGGCCTTGAAAGCCCTTCAGAGCACAGTCCTGCTCTGCCTACGCGGAGTCACCGTGAGTTGGCACGGACTCTAAGGCAACGAACTGCAATAACAATTACCTGTGACACACGGTCTCCTCCTGGCTCCCAGCTGGCTGGTTCTGAACATCTCCCTTTCTTTGGCTGTAACTCCCCCCCCAAAAAAGGGCCTTGCTACAGTAAGTTACTTCTCGGATATAAACGCAAGCTTCCATTGCAGACGAAAGGAACAGAGAAATGAGATTTGTGGCAGTAATTTTTTTTTAATGTTCCACGTCAACATTTTTGTGCTAAGTGCTAAGTTGGAATCTGGTTCATAAAAGTGTTTTAAATGAAGTGTGTGTTGGGGATAAGATAATTTTCAGGAATTATTCACTACTTGGCTTTAGAAATGAGGTTCTTCACGGCAGCCCACTGTGCGACACGCAGTATTCAGCGTAGCTGTTAATAATTGCGTGGCCACATTTAAGGCTCCTCAAAGCAGCGTTGTGAATGTGGCCGCAGTGAAGTGGTGCTTGCGAGGGCAGAGGTGTGTATACCTGAGGCACACGTTCAACAAACAGGACACACGGTCTCCACACCGACTTGTGTCTACTGCCAGTCAGGCTAGGCTCCTGTCGTTGCAGGCACCTCCGTGTGTTTCCCTCGTGGGGACCATAAAGTTAATTAGGAGCGCAGCAGCTGGAGGCAGAAGCCTGGGTACACCCCTTCTCTGCATCTCACTAGCTGTAAGACCTCGGGCTTCAGTTTTCTTATCTGAGAAATGGGGATAATAAAAATATCTAGCGCAGAGGGTTACTGGATTAAAAAGTTAACAACAAAAAACAAAACACCATGTGATCAAGTTAATGACAAGCGCAGAGCCTGGTACGGGGAGCCTTGGTAGTTATTAGCAAGGGAGTGACAGTCACATTTTCATTGTTGCTAAAGGAGTCGGCTGCCCCCTGTTGGATAATTTCTATTAATAATTCACCTCAAAACTCCTAGCTGTGAACCTCACTAAACCCTTCTCAAGTTTTCCTCCCCTCCTCTCCCCTGCCCTGTGCTGACTGGTAGGATGACAAGGTCCACAGAATTTCTCTAAAACAAGCAGTTCCTGAGTGGAGGTCCATAGATCAGCTCAACGGATCTTAGAATTATACTTAAAAATTTTAAGAGCATGTATTTTTATTTTTTCTTTCCCACTGTTCTCAAGTCGATTCCAACTCATGGCAACCCCACGTATGTCAGAGCAGAACTGTGCTCTCTACAGTTTTCAGTGGCTGATTTTTTTAAAGTAGATTGCCAGGCTGTTCTTCTGAGGTACCCCTGGGTGGGCTCAAACCGCCAATCTTTTGGTTAGTAGCCAAGTGCAAACCATCTGCATCCCCAGGGACCTAGTGTGTACATAAGTGTGCTTTTCTGGAAGAAGGCTCATAGTCACCATCAGATTCTCCAAAGGGTTCAGGACCCGAAAAGAGTTAAGAATCACTTGTCTGAACTCTAAAGGGTGGCTCTTTAGTGCAGGCCTGCTTAACTTCTCAGCCTCCCTTGTCATCATCATACCCTCCTTCTCTTCACTTCAGGGACACCAGGCTTTCCACACATCTCCTAAATAAACTGCACACCTTTGCTGTGTGTTCCTTGTAGAGGTCTGTGAGCCTGCAGTCTTAGGAACCCCTGTTGCCTGCTGTCTTAGTCACCTAGTGCTGCTATAACAGAAATGCCACAAGAGGATGGCTTTAACAATGAGGAATACATTCTCTCATGGTCTAGCAGGCTACAAGTCCAAATTCAGGGAGTCGGCTCCAGGGGAAGGCTTTCTGTCAGCTCTGGAGGAAGGCCCTTCTCATCAATCTTCCCTTGGTCTAGGAGCTTCTCTGAGCAGGAACCCTGGGTCCAAAGGATGCGCTCTGCTCCCAGCGCTGCTTTCCTGGTAGTGTGAGGTCCCCATGTCTCTCTGCTTGTTTCTTTTTTTATATCTCAAAAGAGATGGGCTTAAGACACTATCTAATCTTGCAGATCTCATCAACATAACTTCTGCTAATCCCATCTCATTAGCATCATAGAGACAGGGTTTACAACACAGGAAAATCATATCAGATGACAAAGTGCTGGACAGTCATACAATACTGGGAATCACGGACTAGCTAAATTGACACACATATTTTTGGAGGACACAATTGAATCCATGACAGCTGCCCGCTGTCCAGGCCTGCTCAGGTGTGATGACTTTGCCAGGAACTTGTTCTACACCTCTCCGTGGAGGCTGTGCGCTGCTTCCGTGGGCCTGTAACATTCTGCATGTATGTGTAATGCTGCACTTATATTTGTAGTGTTGAGTTTATTTTATTATCTACTTAGTAAAGAGACAGTTGTCCCTTTGAGAGTAACGTATTCATCCTCAACCTAGCAAAATGCCTGGTACAAACAAGCACTTAAAACTATGTTTGTTGAATGAATATATTAAAAAATTGTCCAAGTTCCTTTATTTTTCATAAATCTTGCCGGGGTCTGAGAAGTATTTTCTAGTGTGAAGTATGCTTGGGGAAAAAAAAAAAGTATTAAGCTCTATTCATACCATTTCAATTACTATTATCAAAATTTCAAGAGCTCCCACTTCTTAATAGACCAGCATCGCCCAGGAGAAAATCAATCTTTCCCCATTGTCTCCTGGCAACATTTCCGTACGTGGAATGTGCCTGATAAAATAAGACGGAAGCGCCACACTCGATGCCTTTTAACTTCAGGGCTCCTGGTGGGGGTGGAATTAGCTTTCTCACATAAGACAATTGGCAAGGCCAATATGTAGGCAGCGAATCAATTCTGGGGCTCCTCTGTCAACGTAACTTTTGCCAAAAAGGAAAGATTCTGCTTTATTATCACTGCAATCACAGACATAATAGAATATTCTTCTTCCTTGATAGGAAACAGATTATACTCATTCATTTCTGTCTATTTAACACTCCTCCACAGTGAAGCCTAATTCTCCGTTACAGAAGAATCGTGTGGTCTTTGTAGGTTGTCCTTGTTAAGCGTAGTGATTTAGCCCTTTTTAATTGCTTCTGCTGCTCCGTTGTGGGCTACATTGTGTCCTCCCAAAAATAAGTGTTCTAAATCCTAACTCCTATGCTCCTGCATATAATTCCATTTGGAGATAATGTTTTCTTTGTTACATTAATGAAGCCATACGATGTGTCTTCAACCAAGCAGTTTTCAGATACCAAAAGAGCAGATCAGGTGCAAAAGCAAGCAAGCACAGACGGAAGAAGAGAGATGCCAGGCCACATGAAGATCGCCAAGGAACCAAGGAACAGAAGATGAAAAAAGACAAGGACCTTCCCACAGAGCCCAGAGAGACAGCCAGCCTTCCCCTAGAGCCAGTGCCTTGAATTCGGACTTCTAGCCTCCCAAACTGTGCAAAAATAAATGTCTGTTTGTAAAGCAACCCACTGGTGGTATTTTTGTTATAGCGGCATGAAGACACTGAATTTATTACAAAAGACACTGAATGGCATCGTACTAAGCTGCTGAGTCAAGTCGTTGGAGACAGGACCCTGGAGTGATAGAAGGAAGGGCTGGTCTGCGTGCACATGTGTGTGCACGCATGTGTAGTATGTGCTGGGTGTGTGGTGGGTGGTTGAAACGTGGCGTTAACATTGATTGGTGCCGTGCCCCTGTGCCAGATTGCTCATCTTTAAAACCGGGTCACAACCTCTCTACCTCATAGGGCTGTTTCAAGGGTATGACAGCTGTCAAATAGGAATGTGCGCAGACCCAGCGAGGAGCTTCTTCAAAATAAACAAACATCTTGCAGTCCTGTGGGACATTTCTTACAACTCAAAAACCAACGGTGACACATTATTATCCCCCAAACTCCACAGTCTACATTAGATTTCACTCTCTGTGTTGGCCCCCACACATCTGTCAGTTTGTCGTACTGTGGGGGCTTGTGTGTCGCTGTGATGCTAGAAGCTATGCCACCGATATTCGGATACCAGTAGGGTCACCCATGGAGGACAGGTTTCAGCTGAGCTTCCAGACTAAGACAGAATAGGAAGAAGCACCTGACAGTCTACTTCTGAAAAGCATTAGCCAGTGAAAACCTTATGAATAGCAGCGGAACATTGTCTGATATAGTGCTGGAAGATGAGCCCCCCAGGTTAGAAGGCACTAAAAATATGACTGGGGAAGGGCTAGCTGCCTCCTCAAAGTACAGTCGACCTTAATGATGTGGACGGAGTAAAGCTTTTGGGACCTTCCTTTGCCGATGTGGCACGACTCAAAATGAGAAGAAAGAGCCGCAAACATCCATTAATAATCGGAACCTGGAATGTACAAAGTACGAATCTAGGAAAATTGGAAATCATCAAAAAAGAAATGGAATGCATAAACATTGATATCCTAGGCATTAGTGAGCTGAAATGGACTGGTATTGGCCATTTTGAACCAGACAATCATATAGTCTACTATGCTGGGAATGACAACTCGAAGTGGAATGGTGTTACAGTCATTGTCAAAACGAACATTTCAAGATCTATCCTGAAGTACAGTGCTGTCAGTGATAGGATGATATCCATACACCCACAAGGAAGACCAGTTGATACAACCATTATTAAAATTTATGCACCAACCACTAGGGCCAAAGATGAAGAAATAGAAGGTTTTTATCAGCTGCTGCAGTCTGAATTTCACTGAACGCACAATCAGGATGCATTGATAATCACAGGTGATTGGAATACGAAAGTTGGAAACAAAGAAGAAAGATCAGTAGTTAAAAATATGGCCTTGGTGATAGAAACAATGCTGGAGATTGAATGATAGAATTTTGCAAGACCAGTGACTTCCTCATTGCAAATACCTTCTTTGACCAACATAAACGGCGACTATACACATGGGCCTCTCCTGGTGGAACACGCAGGAATCAAACTGACTACATCTGTGGAAACAGACGATGGAAAAGCTCAATATCGTCAGTCAGAACAAGGCCAGGGGCCGACTGTGGAACAGACCATCAATTGCTCATACACAAGTTCAAGCTGAAACTGAAGAAAATCAGAGCAAGTCCACGAGAGCCAAAATATGACCTTAGGTATATCCCACCTGAATTTAGAGATCATCTCAAGAACAGATTTGACACACTGAACACTAGTGACCGAAGACCAGACGAGTCGTGGAATGACATCAAGGACATCATCCATGAAGAAAGCAGGAGGTCACTGAAAAGACAGGAAAGAAAGAAAAGACCAAGATGGATGTCAGAGGAAACTCTGAAACTTGCTCACGAACATCAAGTAGCTAAAGCAAAAGGAAGAAATGATGAAGTAAAAGAACTGAACAGAAGATTTCAAAGGGCAGCTCGAGAAGACAAAGTAAAGTATTATAATGATATGTGCAAAGAGCTGGAGATAGAAAACCAAAAGGGAAAAACATGCTCGGTGTTTCTCAAGCTGAAAGAACTGAGGAAAAAATTTAAGCCTTGAGTTGCAATAGTGAAGGATTCTATGGGGAAAATATTAAACAACACAGAAAGCATCAAAAGAAGATGGAAGGAATACACAGAGTCATCATACCAAAAAAATTAGCTGATGTTCAACCATTTCAAGAGGTGGCATATGATCAGGAACCAACGGTACAGAAGGAAGAAGTCCACGCTCCTCTGAAGGCATTGGCGAAAAACAAAGTTCCTGGAATTGATGGAATATCAATCGAGATGTTTCAACAAACAGATGCGGCACTGGAGGTGCTCACTCGTCTATGCCAAGAAATATGGAAGACAGCTTCCTGGCCAACTGACTGGAAGAAATCCATATTTGTGCCTATTCCCAAGAAAGGTGGTCCAACCAAATGTGGAAATTATAGAACAATATCACTAATACCACATGCAAGCAAAATTTTGCTGAAGATCATTCAAAAACGGCTACAGCAGTGTATTGACAGGGAACTGCCAGAAATTCAGGCTGGTTTCAGAAGAGGACATGGAACCAGGGATATCATTGCTGATGTCAGATGGATCCTGGCTGAAAGCAGAGAACACCAGAAGGATGTTTACCTCTGTTTTATTGACTATGCTGAAGCATTCGACTGTGTGGATCATGACAAACTATGGATAACACTGCGAAGAATGGGAATTCCAGAACACTTAATTGTGCTCACAAGGAACCCTTACATGGATCAAGAGGCAGTTGTTTGGGCAGAATGAGGGGATACTGATTGGTTTAAAGTCAGGAAACCTGTGCATCAGAGTTGTATCCTATCACTATACATATTCAATCTGTATTCTGAGCAAATAATCCGAGAATCTGGACCATATGAAAAAGATGGGGGCATCAGGATTGGAGGAAGACTCATTAACAACCTGCGTTATGCAGATTACATAATCTTCCTTGCTGAAAGTGAAGAGGACTTGAAGTACTTCAATATGGATTGCACCTCAAGATAAAGAAAACAAAAATCCTCACAACTAGACCAATAAGCAACATCATGGTAAACAGAACAAAAGGCTGAAGTTGTCAAGGATTTCATTTTACTTGGATCCTCAATCATCGGCCATGGAAGCAGAAGTCAAGAAACCAAAGGACGCATTGCACTGGGTAAACCTGCTGCAAAGGACCTCTTTAAAGCGTTAAAAAGCAAAGATGTCACCTTGAAGACTAAGCTGCGCCTGACCCAAGCCATGGTATTTTCAATCACATCATATACATGTAAAAGGTGGACAATGAATAAGGAAGACCGAAGAAGAATTGAAGCCTTTGAATTGTGGTGTTGGTGAAGAATATTGACTATACCATGGACTGCCAAAAGAACAAAAAATCTGTCTCGGAGGAAGTGCACCCAGCGTGCTCCTTAGAAGCAAGGATGGCGAGACTGTGTCTTACGTACTTTGGACGTGTTATCAGGAGGGATCAGTCCCTGGAGAAGGACATCACTCTTGGTAAAGTACAGGGTCAGTGGAAAAGAGGAAGACCCACAATGAGGTGGATTGACACAGTGGCTGCGACAATGGGCTCAGGCATGGCAAGGATGGTGCAGGACTGGGTAGTATTTCATTCTGTGGTACGTAGGGTCGCTGTGAATTGGAACTGACTTGACAGCACCTAACCAGAACAACAACAATGGGCTCAAGCATAACAACGACTGTAGGGATGGCGCAGGACCGGGCATGGTTTCGTTCTGATGTGCATAGGGCTGCTCTGAGTCTGAGTCAGAGCTGACTAGATGGCACCGAACAACAACAACTCTGTGTTGGACAGTCCTACGGGTTTCGACAAGGTATAACGTCGTGCATCCACTATTACTGTGTCCTGCAGAACAGCTTCACTGCTCTAAAAACGCCCTGCGCAAGATGTTAATAGGAGATATAGGTGCAGGGAGATGGGGTGGGTGCTAACTTTGTGTACTTTCTAGATAACTGTACTTTCGATACAGTGCTCTAAAAGATAAAATTTATAAAATCAAAGAAAAAAAAATATAAAGAAGAGAGAGTTAAGTATTTACTCTCCATTTTTAGGAGAAACTATACTCTGTCCCTGGTGGGTTAGGGAAATTCTCCATCACAGAAGAATGCTAGCTAACACATGCAAAAGAAACGACAATTAGAAAACCACTTTACAGTTCCTATGAAATAATTTATGCAAGATTTATCAATGGATGCCAAAGCCATTTAGGTGGAAAGTTTTGGGAATTGGGATATTCAGACAGTACCAAAGGGTTTGTCCACAGATAACTTGAAAATGAGAAAAAGAAAGAAAAAGGGTAGGGAGACTTTTCTAGATTAAAATATATTAAATGGATATACTAACCAAATGCTGTTAAATTTGGGGTGGAAAATAGTAGATATAAAAGACCATTTTGGAACAATTGGGGAAGTTGACAGGGACTGGATATTAGGCGATGTTAGCAATGTTTGTCTTTGCTGCGCTCGTGGCGTTGTGGTATTTGGGCCAGTTATTAGGCGACATAGCAACGGTTGTCTTTGCTGCGCTCGTGGCATTGTGGTATTTAGGCCAGTTATTAGGCGACGTAGCAACGTTTGTCTTTGCTGCACCTGTGGCGTTGTGGTATTTGGGCCAGCTATTAGGCGACGTAGCAACGTTTGTCTTTGCTGCTGCACCTGTGGCGTTGTGGTATTTAGGCCAGCTATTAGGCGACGTAGCAACGGTTGTCTTTGCTGCGCTCGTGGCGTTGTGGTATTTAGGCCAGCTATTAGGCGACGTCGCAACGGTTGTCTTTGCTGCGCTCGTGGCGTTGTGGTATTTGGGCCAGCTATTAGGCGACGTAGCAACGTTTGTCTTTGCTGCGCTCGTGGCGTTGTGGTATTTGGGCCAGCTATTAGGCGACGTAGCAACGGTTGTCTTTGCTGCGCTCGTGGCGTTGTGGTATTTGGGCCAGCTATTAGGCGACGTCGCAACGGTTGTCTTTGCTGCGCTCGTGGCGTTGTGGTATTTGGGCCAGCTATTAGGCGACGTCGCAACGGTTGTCTTTGCTGCGCTCGTGGCGTTGTGGTATTTGGGCCAGCTATTAGGCGACGTCGCAACGGTTGTCTTTGCTGCGCTCGTGGCGTTGTGGTATTTGGGCCAGCTATTAGGCGACGTCGCAACGTTTGTCTTTGCTGCGCTCGTGGCGTTGTGGTATTTAGGCCAGCTATTAGGCGACGTAGCAACGGTTGTCTTTGCTGCGCTCGTGGCGTTGTGGTATTTGGGCCAGCTATTAGGCGATGTAGCAACGTTTGTCTTTGCTGCACCTGTGGCGTTGTGGTATTTAGGCCAGCTATTAGGCGACGTAGCAACGTTTGTCTTTGCTGCGCTCGTGGCGTTGTGGTATTTGGGCCAGCTATTAGGCGACGTAGCAACGGTTGTCTTTGCTGCGCTCATGGCGTTGTGGTATTTGGGCCAGCTATTAGGCGACGTAGCAACGGTTGTCTTTGCTGCGCTCGTGGCGTTGTGGTATTTGGGCCAGCTATTAGGCGACGTCGCAACGGTTGTCTTTGCTGCGCTCGTGGCGTTGTGGTATTTGGGCCAGCTATTAGGCGACGTCGCAACGGTTGTCTTTGCTGCGCTCGTGGCGTTGTGGTATTTGGGCCAGCTATTAGGCGACGTCGCAACGGTTGTCTTTGCTGCGCTCGTGGCGTTGTGGTATTTAGGCCAGCTATTAGGCGACGTAGCAACGTTTGTCTTTGCTGCACCTGTGGCGTTGTGGTATTTGGGCCAGCTATTAGGCGACGTAGCAACGGTTGTCTTTGCTGCGCTCGTGGCGTTGTGGTATTTGGGCCAGCTATTAGGCGACGTAGCAACGGTTGTCTTTGCTGCGCTCGTGGCGTTGTGGTATTTGGGCCAGCTATTAGGCGACGTAGCAACGGTTGTCTTTGCTGCGCTCGTGGCGTTGTGGTATTTGGGCCAGCTATTAGGCGACGTAGCAACGGTTGTCTTTGCTGCGCTCGTGGCGTTGTGGTATTTGGGCCAGCTATTAGGCGACGTAGCAACGGTTGTCTTTGCTGCGCTCGTGGCGTTGTGGTATTTGGGCCAGCTATTAGGCGACGTCGCAACGGTTGTCTTTGCTGCGCTCGTGGCGTTGTGGTATTTAGGCCAGCTATTAGGCGACGTAGCAACGTTTGTCTTTGCTGCACCTGTGGCGTTGTGGTATTTGGGCCAGCTATTAGGCGACGTAGCAACGGTTGTCTTTGCTGCGCTCGTGGCGTTGTGGTATTTGGGCCAGCTATTAGGCGACGTAGCAACGGTTGTCTTTGCTGCGCTCGTGGCGTTGTGGTATTTGGGCCAGCTATTAGGCGACGTAGCAACGGTTGTCTTTGCTGCGCTCGTGGCGTTGTGGTATTTGGGCCAGCTATTAGGCGACGTAGCAACGGTTGTCTTTGCTGCGCTCGTGGCGTTGTGGTATTTGGGCCAGCTATTAGGCGACGTAGCAACGGTTGTCTTTGCTGCGCTCGTGGCGTTGTGGTATTTGGGCCAGCTATTAGGCGACGTCGCAACGGTTGTCTTTGCTGCGCTCGTGGCGTTGTGGTATTTAGGCCAGCAGCTGTATCCTCAGGAGATGCATGCTGATGTGATGTAACACGAGGTCTGCTGCTCACTTTCCAAATAGTTGCAAAACAACCAAATCTATACATAGACAGATACAGATAGGACATATGTGATACAATGTAAAGTGTACACGTTCACTACAAATTTTCCATATACACGACAATTTTCGTAATACAAAAGTAGACTGCGGACAAAGTAAGCTATGCAGAGGATTTCAATGCGTACTTCTGGTCGACCACTTTCTCGCTGCCTAGAAGACACTTGAAACTGGTCACTTCTTCATTTCTTTGGAGTTCTCCGTTGGGATCCAGCCTAAGCAGGGATTCTAATGGACAGCTATAAAGCAAAGGGTGTAGGCCTTCGTTTTTGTTACTTGCTGGAGAGTCAGCTCTGACTCACGGTGACCCCATGCGTGCAGAGGAGAACTGTGTTCCACACGGTTTTTAAGGCTGTGAGCTTTTGGAAGCGGATCACCAGGCCTGTCTTCCAAGGTGCCTCTTGGTGGGTTTGAACTGCCAACCTTTTGGCAAGTAATCAGTCAAGTGTGAGTATGTGCAACCAAGGGACTCCCGGACATAGGACAAGGATTCTAACCTTCCTGGACTCTTACTGGACGTACCATACACTCACAACACTGTCCAAGGCAGAGTGTCCTCATCTAAGAAAGAGGGAAACATAGCTAGTGAGCTTGCTGTCCAGGCTGCTGGAGAACCAACGGAGACAAAGATGAAGGCACTTTCTAAGCTGCACAAGAGCTGTATGAGCCCACGCTACTGTTATTTCAGTAATTTTCCAGGCTTGCAGGTCCAAGGCTGTTTGTAAGTCACGCGTGGCTGTCAAGAGATTGCTGCGGTATGTTAACACTCAGCCTGTCTTCAGCATTTAGGCCATCCTGTTTGCTCAGTTACACCATCAAGTGCCTTGGCCAGCTTCAGAGGACAGCATGGGCCGGGGAGGCCCTATTCTCCATCCAGGCTTCACACTCTCTCAGCCCATCAGTTGTGTGGGGTCACAGCCTGCTTTGCTAACCTGCTTCCTGCCTTTGATGCCTTGTTAAACTTTCAGTATTGTACTGCTATATGCACGTCTCAGCACACGTTATAATCCTGATAATGACAAAGTTATGACGGATTGAGTGGAACTTTTACATAGAAGACTATACAGGTCAGTGGTTTTCAGGAAAGCTTCCTCCCCAGTCAACCTGAGAGAGTACCTCCTCTCAATAAGAGAAGAAGAGCTGAGATGCTAGGGGTGTTTACGTGCTCGGCATGGTGTGTGCGGGGTGTGTATTCATGTGTGTGTATGTGATGGGGTCTGTGTGTGGTGTGTACGCATGTATGTATATGCAAGTATGGTGTGATGTATATGTGTTTCTGCGTGTTGTGTGGTGTGTGTGTGTGTGGTGTGTGTATGTGGTGTGTTCTGTATTTCTGTGTGTGTGTGGTGTGTATGTGGCATATGTGTGTGTATGGTGTGTATGTGTGTCTGTATGTGTGTAGTGTATGGATGGGTGGGTGGTGCGTGGTTGTGGGGGTAGGGAGAAGGGGGTAGAGGCACCTGGCAGCCCCCTCAAAGAGGTGTCAGTGTGAATGCACAATTTGAATTCACACCCTCACTCCCCGCCCCTCCCAGCTTAACTTTATTTGTATAAATTTTCCACTCTTTCTCACTTTCAGCTTTGATTACTTTTGGAGCAAGTATGATCAAATGATCCCAGTTGTGGGAAAGAGCTTGGAATTGGCCGCAGAGGCGCACAGTCCAGGAGGCGCTGTGCCAGCTCTCCACACAGAGCGCCCGCTGAGCAGTCCTCCCTGAGGCCTCCCGAGCGGTCCTCCCCGCGGCCCCTGCTCCTTCCTGCTGGCACTCAGCTCCTCACAGCCCACGGGCACTGCACTGGTGTCTCGTTTTCAATCAGAGGAAGATGCTGAAGCAATGGTAACTGAACTAAGTTCCGGGACGTGAGGCATCTGCGTCCTTGCCTCAGATGGCAGAGGGAGGGGCGTGGGGAGGAGGACACCCAGCACCCCATGAGCCATCAGTTCACCCGGTATCGGATTCTGATGAGTAATGACGGCTGGGCCCATGTCTTCTCTGTGTCCTGCCTGTACAGCCCCTCTCACCTATTGCATCAAGTCCCCCAAACTGATGCTCTGTCACTCAGTCGAAAGTGAAAGAAAGACATTTCCATGGAGACAGAGTGTGAAGTTCCTCTTCCACTGCTTTGGAACTGCTGAGGGGTCACTGTAGGTCTCTGCTGATGGACATCTTCCTACAAATCTCCTTTAGAAGGACGCCTTGAAGGCCAAAGCCTTGGATGCCTGCGTCTGACCTCTCCCTGAGACTCTGTCCATCCAGTCAGGTGCCAGCCTGTGTCTTACCCTGTCCCTGAGACTCTGTCCATCCAGGTGGGTACCAGCCTGTGTCTGACCCTGTCCCTGAGATTCTGTCCACCCAGGCAGGTGCCAGCCTGTGTCTGGCCCTGTCCCTGAGACTCTGTCCATCCAGGCGGGTGCCAGCCTGTGTCTGACCCTGTCCCTGAGACTCTGTCCAGCCAGGGAGGTGCCAGCCTGTGTCTGGCCCTGTCCCTGAGACTCTGTCCATCCAGTCAGGTGCCAGCCTGTGTCTTACCCTGTCCCTGAGACTCTGTCCATCCAGGTGGGTACCAGCCTGTGTCTGACCCTGTCCCTGAGACTCTGTCCACCCAGGCGGGTGCCAGCCTGTGTCTGGCCCTGTCCCTGAGACTCTGTCCATCCAGGCGGGTGCCAGCCTGTGTCTGACCCTGTCCCTGAGACTCTGTCCAGCCAGGCAGGTGCCAGCCTGTGTCTGGCCCTGTCCCTGAGACTCTGTCCATCCAGGCGGGTGCCAGCCTGTGTCTGACCCTGTCCCTGAGACTCTGTCCACCCAGGCAGGTGCCAGCCTGTGTCTGGCCCTGTCCCTGAGACTCTGTCCATCCAGGCGGGTGCCAGCCTGTGTCTGACCCTGTCCCTGAGACTCTGTCCATCCAGGCGGGTACCAGCCTGTGTCTGACCTCTCCCTTACACTCTGTCCATCCAGGCAGGTGCCAGCCTGACCTCTCCCTGAGGCTCTGTCCATCCAGGTGGCTTTACATCCAATTACCATCACCACCACCATCATCATCTCCTTTCTAGCAGGAATCACACATCAGCCACTAAAAAACAATCTCTCCCCAGATGAGCTTCACACACACCAGGAAGACAACACATGCCAAATGGGAAATGCGTGGGACAGTCACAGCCCCTGACCTGGCATTTTATGGAGGACCCCACAGTGAATAGTCTGGATAACAGGGTCACACACGTGGGCTGTCTAAACCTCCAGTGTACTTGAGTTTGGCTAGCATCAGGCGAACTAGGCAATTATATGTTTCTGAAGGTTTGGAAAATTAGAAAACTCATAACTTAAATGTTAATTTACAGATAGACTATTTCAAAAACCTAAGAGGAGGAGGGAAGCACATTTAAAAAGTGATGAAAATGATCCAGAAGAAGAAACTGCCCCCTATGTTTAGGAGGTTTGTTAGGAGTGTTGTGTGGAAGACAGAACTGAGTAGGGCTTTAAAAGGAGAGAGTGCCTTAGAAGTGTTTTTGGCAGAGACCAGTGGGATAAAATAGGGGGAAATAAGAGTGGCTGAGGGTGAGACACAGGCTGTGATCAGTTTGGAAAAGGACAGATAGGCCAGTTTCCCAAGGCCAGGTATCCTTGAGAAGACGGCCAGGGAGAGGGTTTAGAAGTCTGCTCAGAGGTTTACACCCAATCACCAGCCAGACGACAGGGAGCACCTGTCAGAATCACAGAGCAGAGCTGGCGGGAGGCCAGGAGAGTCGTCTGAGTGTTTTGTTTGTTTGCTTTCTTTTGGGAAGAGAATGTGAATTAAAAAGAGGGTGAAGTACCTCCGCAGGGCTGTTGTTGTTGTTGTTCTTAGGTGCTGTCAAGTCGGTTCTTGAACCATCCTCACAATCGTTATGCTTGAGCCCATTTACGCAGCCACTGTGTCAATCCGTCTTGTTGAGGGTCTTCCTCTTTTTTGCTGACCCTCTACTTCAGCAAGGTGTACCGACAAAATCAGTGTCTATAAATATGCAAGCATCTTACGAAACTGTGGCAAGGAGCTCAATAGCAACAAGGTAAGTGCAGCCTCCTTGTCATAGGGGAAAGGCAAGTGTGAGCCCAGACCTATGGGTCATGATTTTGTTTGTTTGTTTTTAACACGGAAAATGTTCCCACCAAAATAATTTTAGTTCCCAGGCTACTCAAAACAATCCAAGAGCTATGACTGCATAATAAAAGAGTAAACAATAATATAAGAAAAGTATATTCCTACCTCCCATCCTGCTTACCACTCCACTCTCAGCAACCTGGTTTCTACCCATATAGTCTCTAGTTGCCATCAAGTTGACTCCGACTCATGGCGACCTGTGTGTGTCAGCGCAGAACTGGGCTCTGCGGGGTTTTCAATGGCTGAGTTTTCAGAAGTAGATCACCAGGCCTTTCTTCCAAGGCACCTATGGGTGGATTTGAGCCTCCAACCTTTCAGTTAGCAGCTGAGCATGTTAACCATCTGTACCACCCAGGGGCTTCTTCTACCCATAAAGTGCCATGAAAACTGTACTTTACCACGTTTCTTCCCAGCTGCCAAATCCATGGTATCCTTTCTGTCCCTGCTGCCCAAGTTGACCACACCCTTGCCTCTTGAAACCTTCAGTAACATCATTCTTTTTCAAGTTGTCCTATTTCTTCTCCCTTAAGGTATTTCCAGGAAACCCTGGTGGCGTAGAAGGTGTTTCCTAGGGTCTTACCCTCTGCCATTACTCTTTTCACTGCATACCTCCTTCCTGGGCTGTAAGAGCCCCCTCGTAAGTTTTAGTTACTTGATTAATTGTTGATGATTTTCAAGGTTGTACCTCCAGGCCAGGTCCCTCTGGAGTCCAACACCGCACAACCTCTTAGACAATTCTACTTGGCGCCAAGGGCAGCTCGATCTCTGTGTACCCCAAAGTCAACAGCCATCTTCACACTTGAATCTGTTGTTCTCAGGCTCTCTCCCCAGGCAGGGCAGCGTGCAGCTGTGGAGTCCAGAGTTCTCGGCATGGTGTTGACTCTTCCCTCTGCATTTTCTCTTGTGAAGACTTTGAGAATACACCCCATCACCCTTCTTCTTGCCCATGTCCACTTTTTCAGTTCAGCCACTCTTCATGTCTTGCCTGGGTGTCTAAAAAAGCCAGCTGGCCTCCCAAGCTTCCATCTCTTCCCTGACCAATGTGTCTTCCATCTTGCTACCAAACCAACCATTCCAAAGTGTTCATCGCTCGATAAAAATGCTTAAGAACTGCTCTCTGCTCTCAATAAAAGGCTGTCTTTCCAAGGACAGCCGAGCCCCCAACCTCTTTAGAGCCCATCTGCCCTCCGCATACCCCATGGTGTCCTGACCCAGCAGTGTGATGTCCCAAACGTGCCCTTGCAGGGGACACTCCTCCCACATTAAACATCTCTGCTCCTTTGTCTGAGGATAGCTCTTCATTGCTCTTTCCTTAGATGCCACCTCCCCAAGCAGGTCCACCTCGCACCACCAGCCCTGCACCCAGTCTGGGTTCCATGCTTTTCCTGTGGTATCCCCATGGTGCCCAGCGCTCCCTTGTATTTCTGAATCTTTTCTTTCTTCCCTCTTTCCCCATTAAATGATGAGCAGTAGACAGAGGCAGGGTCTTATGTCTGCACTGCTAGAGCCCACCAACTGTCTGCCAGGGCACAGCCTCCGTGGATGAGTGCCCTCCGTTTTGCAGATCCACAAAACAGAAAACGGCAGTGTGGGTTAACTTCTTAGTTAAAGAAAATTAATTTAATTAAATGGATGAAACCATGGAGGGCAGATTTCTGTGGAAATCTAAAGGGGATGTTAGGACAACATGAGATCTATATATAGCTCTGGAGTTTTATTATGTCTTATTTCAGATTCAAATGGAAAGTTTTCTTCCTCACATGCATACAACTGATGCTTCAGCCTACAATAGGATAGGTTTTTGTTTTCTATTTTACAAGTCCCATGTGGAGGAGGAGGAGGATAAAAACATAGAAGAGGGGAAAAAAGAGAAGAAAGGTGAGTAGCAGAGAAAACTTTTCTCTAGAAAGCCTGGTGCCATTGGAAGGAAGGGGAAGAGGATGCCGGGGGGAGATGTGTGGCTGCGCATAAACCACGGGAAAGGCTCGCTGCCTGGAAAAGAGGGAGCAAGGCAAGGGCCGCCCTGCAGGCGAGACACCGAGGGCAGGCTGAGTGGGGTGGGCAGAGGAAGCGGGAGGGAGGAGGGAGGCTCAGCGTGGCAGGCCACCTCGAGGAGAGAAAGACTGGCCTTGCCCACAGTCTCCAGACTGCCCTGGGGTTCTTCTATAGAACCTCACTGCAGGAGAGCTACTGCATTTCAGCACCAATTTCCTTCAGAGAAACACGGTGTGACCTTGGGCAAATCCCTCCCTTTCACATCCCTGTGGTTGCTCATCTGTCAAGGATCTCTCAGGCCTCACACTGCACACGGATGCTTCAGGGCTCTGTGATGCGCTATGGTTTATACCAGAGACTGAAAGGCCAGGAAACAACGCGATCATATCAGGCGGACATTCAGGCGAAGAGTAAAAAATAGCGACTACTCCAAAGACAGGAATTGTCACTGGGTAATAAAACAGCAAGAAGATGATCAAAGCTATCTAGAACTGAGGCCTTCTCTGAGAATCGCTGATGTGATCACTGGGGGTCGTGTGGGCCTGGGTGTGCGTGGGCAGACGGACCCACCCCCGCAGGCTCAGCAGAGACCACCACGCACACGGCATTTACATCTCAGGTATTATCAGACTAGTAACATATCTCTGGGGTAGCACTAACCAAAAGGTTGGCAGTTTGAACCCACCCGAAGGCACCTCGGAAATAAGCACTGGTAATCTACTTCCAAAAGGACACAGCCTAGAAACCCCCATGAAACACTTCTACCCTGACACACGTGGGGTTGCCAAGAGTTAGAATCAACCTGACAGCAACTAACAACAACATCATATCATCAAGGACCCTGTGCGATACAAATGGTTTGTGCTCAACTGCTAACCTAAAGCAGAGTCCTGGTGCACAATGGTTAACAGCTCCGCTGCCAACAGAAAGGTTGGCGGTTCGAAGAATCCACCAGCCGCTCCTTGGAAACTCTGTGGAGCAGTTCTTCTCTGTTCTAGAGGGTCGTTATGAGTCAGAATCCACTTGACAACAATGGGTTTGATTTTGGGTTTGGACTAACCTAAAGTTGGCGTCAAATCCACCCAGGGGCACCAGGGAATAAAGGCCTGGTGATGTACTTCTGTGAAGACCACAGTCAAGAAAACCTGTGGAGAGCAGTTTTACTTTGTAACACACAGGGCCGCCGTGAGTCGGAATCGACGCGACGGCAATAAGTTTTCGTTTGTTTTTTATCACATTCATCACCCACATCACAAGTGTATAATGTAAAAATGCCTGGACATTACACAATAAGTAACTGATCTAGTGAGAGAGAATAAAACAAGCAACAGAACAATGCGATGAAAACCACGAGGAAGAAATACCTACAACATATTTAGAAGTTTGTTCAAGCGAGAAAACAACTGACAGATGTCAGCTCTATAACACCGTTCTCCGACGTCAAATCCTGAAATCTAGAACAGGAATCTGTGAACGAGGTTTAGGATAATGTAAAAGGGTGCCTTGTTAATTCTGGGACATCTCATTTCTTGGCCATAAATCCTATTAACTTGCATTACAAGCTGCCATAAAACTTGGAGATAAACAATAATTTATACTCAGTGTACAGAAGCTAAGATTTCTGCACTTCTGTGAGGCACAGCACCAGAAAATGAGCAAGAGTATATGGGGGACTGGAGCCAGGCGCACTGGCCACAGGGAGCAAGGGAGGACACGTGGTCCCGGAGGTCTCGGTGGCAGGGCAGCCTGGCTAGTACCCATACCAGAGAAGGTCCCTGTCTAAGCTGCCTCTCACCTGCTTCAGAAAAGTTGCTCAGAAAAGGTGAAGATATCTTAAGTATACATTTTAGAAGTAAAAGAGGGATGCTTACTTTAAGGGAGCAGCTACTATGCATCCTATTTTTTTTTTTTTTTGGCTGCATCATTTTATTTATAATTTTTATTGTGCTTGAAGTGAAAGTTTACAAATCAAGTCGGTCTCTCACACAAAAACTTATATACGCCTTGCTACATACTCCCAATTACTCTCCCCCTAATGAGACCACCCGCTCTCTCCCTCCACCCTCTCTTTTCATGTCCATTTCACCAATTTCTAACCCCCTCTACCCTCCCATCTCCCCTCCAGGCAGGAGATGCCAACATAGTCTCAAGTGATCCAAGAAGCTCACTCCTCACCAGCATCCCTCTCCAACCCATTGACCAGTCCAATCCATGTCTGAAGAGTTGGCTTTGGGAATGGTTCCTGTCCTGGAAGCAACAGAAAGTCTGGGGGCTATGACCACCGGGGTCCTTCTAGTCTCGGTCAGACCATTAAGTCTGGTCTTTTTATGAGAATTTGGGGTTGGCATCCTACTGCTCTCCTGCTCCCTCAGGGGTTCTCTGTTTTGTTTCCTGTCAGGGCAGTCATCGGTTATAGCCAGGTACCATCTAGTTCTTCTGGTCTCAGGATGATGTAGTCTCTGGTTCATGTGGCCCTTTCTGTCTCTTGGGCTTGTATTTACCTTGTGTCCTTGGTGTTCTTCATTCTTTTTTGATCCAGGTGGGTTGAGACCAATTGTATGCATCCTATTTTTACTTTTCTGTTTAAAAATGGCAAATTGACCATTGCTTCAAAGTAAATGCTACCTACTGAGGTGTTTACTCATAATGACACTCTGACCCACAGTAAGTTAAATATGCCAAAATACAATATAAAAACCTTATCGGCTAACAATCAACTGCTATAGAATCCCAGGTATTTTTCCATCTTTAAACAGACCTTGAACTATGTTACTGTATGCTGTTGTTGTGTGCCATTGATTCCAACTCATAGCGACCCTACAGAACAGAGTAGAACTGCCCCGACAGGGCTTCCAAGGCTGTCGTCTTTACGGAAGCAGACTGCCACATCCTCCTCCTGCAGAGTAGCTGGTGGGTTCGAACCGCTGACCTTTCAGTTAGCAAGTGCTTAACGACTGTGCAACCAGGTTCCTTCAGTGAAGGAGTACCCAAACCTTTTGCTGTCAAGTTGATTCCGACTCACAGCGACCCTACAGAAGAGGGTAGAACTGCCCCATAGGGTTTCCTAGGCTGTCGTCTTTATGGGAGCGGATTACCAAGCCTTTCTCCCAAGGAGCCACTGGGTGGGTTCAAACCGCCACCTTTTGGTTAGCAGCTGGGCACTCGAACCATTGCACCACCAGGGGCTCTGTACGCTTGTTAAATCTCCTTTGTCCTTAACAAAACTAAGTCACAGGAAGGGGACTGGAAAGTGAACACAGGTGAAAGGCGAGGGCTGGGCATGTAAACAACTGAAAGAGGGACGTGAGCTACTGCCGGGTAGGCACCTCATTCTCACACGGTGGAAATGAAGCGGGCAAGGTGAGTGCTTAATGGTGGAACACAGTCTCCCAGTCCACGTGCCAACCCACAGGAAGGGCCACAGCACATCACAGGCCACGAAGATCGAGGGTCTAGACGAGCACACTTCCGTTCCAGGATCCAGGACCAGCCTAACCACTGAGCAGCAGCGCAGCACCCACAGGGCTAGTTCCTCACCAACTATGACACTGAAAACATCACCCAACCCAGACAGCTCCCGTAAGGTGTCTCATTCCTCTTCCTGCCACTTTCTTCAGTTTCAGACAACCCATCGCAGAGCGTATTCCAGAAGACACTGCTCTCAAAACTAACACAGAAATGAAGATTTAGCTGAATGTTACCACTTTTCAAGTACTTTAGCATAGCTCAGTTGTAATCTCATTTAACCTGATTATATGATAAAGATTATTTATAAGTAGATTTTGTTATAATTAAAAATAATAATTTAAATTTAGGTTTACAGCAAGAAGGTAGGATATACAAGATTTGTGTTATTTGAAAGTAATTATGTATATTTATATATTAAAATATATGATTAATTATATACATGTAAGGAGGAATAAGAGACAAGGCAGCACAGTGATTAAGCACTCGACTGCTAACTGAGAGACCAGTGGTTCCAACCCGCCGGCCACTCCGTGGGGGAAAGACCTAGCAATCTGCTCCTGTAAAGATTACAGCCTAGAAAGCCCTATGGGACGGTCCTGCTTTGTCACATGGGGTCATTACAAGTCAGAATCGACCTGATGGCAAACAACATGGAGGGATACAAATAACACCCACACTGGCCTGTGAAGACGCCTCCCTGGACAAACCTTGGCACTCCGCAGTAGCGAGGAGGGAAAAAAGGCTCCTGCGAGCATTTGTAACCATGAGTTCAAGCCCCAGCAGGATTATATCCAGAATCCACATGGCACAAGTGGTTAAGCACTTGCCTACTAGCCAGAAGTTCGGCAGTTCAAACCCACCCAGAGGCGCCTGGGAAGACAGGCCTGGAGATCTGCTTCTGGAGGGTCACAGCCTTGACAACCCTCTGGAGCAGTTCTGCTCTGCACACGTGGGGCCTCCGTGTGTCAGAATCAACTCTACGGCAACTCACAACAACAACAACAGATGGCCCCAAATATTCTCCGACAAACGTCCTGAGTTCCTAGTGTCCCCGAGGAATGGGGCTGGTCACCCCTCAGGGGCCTGACAGGAGCAAACATCCGTTCTAGACAAAGGTCCTGAGTTCCTAGCGTCCCCGAGGAATGGGGCTGGTCACCCCTCAGCGGCCTGACAGGAGCAAACATCCGTTCTCTTCAGACTCAGTGTAACCCAAGTCTCAAATAATTCCTCAAGTTCCCAGAAATACGAGGTCTTGGCCAAAAACCACAAAACATAAAGGAACCAAGGTTACGATACGCAAACGCAGAAGCCAGCAGAAAAGGGGGCTGACGCGTAAAGACGTCAGGTACTAGAATTACTCCGGAACATAAAAAGGCTCCAGTAATAGTAATGGCATTATATTTACATATTGTTACAATTATATACTGTTACAATGACTAAGGTTATGGTAAAACATACTGACAGTCTTTCTGCTTTCAGAAGGAAGAGACTTGGAAGTAGGCATGAAGGTCAAGCGTGTGAGGAAAAGAACCAGGGCAGGAACTGAAAGCTGGAGAAGGGCTGGGCAGCAGAGCAGACAGCCCCCGGGAGACTGCCATGGGATGCAGAGCTAAGGGACAACTCCAGAACCCAACGGAGACAGAAAGACCTAGAAAATACCAAAAAGCCGTTCTGAGATCTATAGGGCACAGGTGGAGGACACTGCGTCCACTCAACTGGAGTGCATAAAAAGGGAAAATATGAATAGGGCAGAGACAGTATTTGGGAAAATAATGGTTAAGAGGCCTCCAGAACTGGGAACAGCCAGCATGCCCCCATCAACAGAAAAGACACAATGAACTCGAGCTGATACGTTTTAGAAAGTCCACACTTACATCAGAACGAGACTGTAGAACACCACAACGATGGAAAGATCTTGAGGCAGAGCCATTTTCTCGATGTGGCTTTCCTGTCAGTGAATCTTTCAAAAATATTTTTAAAATTATTGTTCTGTAGCTTTAACTAACTAGTAATCTGTTAACCAACCCGTCTGTATACAGAGAGAAGTTGCAGCTGACCACCTCAGCTATCACACATACCATCAGCACCATACAATACACAGTCACGCACTGCTTAATGTTCGCAATACGTCCTGTGAAGTAGGACATTACGTGATTTGGACGTTGTGCGAACACCGTATCTTACATAGGAAGATACCCGGTTACGAGTTCCATTCCTACATCTGTCTTTAAGTGGAATTTATACATAAGTTGGAACAGTTAGGTACGGTTTGTATCTAACATCAGTCGTCAAATGTTTGTCTTACTGTATAGTATATAGTGTACATTTTGATGCATAAAAAACATTAAAAAAACACTTCCAAATACACTAAAACACCTTTAACATAATAACACAGTAATTATAATAACGTTTTGATGCATGTCGCAAAGCAGTGCCAGTTTATTCTTACGAACCATTGTACGTACCTTGAATTTTTAATATAATAGGCTTTGTGGGGGTTGGTTCATAACTACGGGTTGTACGTAAGTCAGATGTTCATAAGCAGGGGACTGCCTGTATAGCCTTACGGGATCACGTACGTACATATGGTTGGGAGGACCCTACGTGGTGCACGCCTGTATAATTAGGCTCAATGATTCACTTCAGAAAGTGTCGTGAAACTATGGGTATTCAGTTCGATAAGAAGCTTAAGAAACCAAGGACACGTGGCCTGTGCCCGCCACACTGCTAACTGGAATCTCTTGCTGACCCCCCTAACCCACAGAGAAAGTTTACATTCCACTGTATGGGATTCAAGGCTGCTCACGATGTGGAATTTCACACTTCTCCACATGGCTCCCACACTCCAGCTGTACATGGTTCTCTGCAGATCCTACGACATGCCCTACACTTCTTCCTCTGTGGATCCTACAACATGACCCCCACCTCCTCCTCTATGGATCCTACAAGACACCTCAAACCTCATCCTCCTCTATGGATCCTACAAGACACCCCAACCTCCTTCTCTATGGACCCTACAACACACCCCGCACCTCCTCCTCTATGGATGCTATAACACGTCCCCCACCTTCTCCTCTATGGATCTTACAACATGCCCTGCACCTCCTCCTCTCATAGATCCTACAACACACCCCACAACTCCTCCTCTACGGATCCTATAACACACCCCACAGCTCCTCCTCTATGGATCCTACAACACACCCCCCACCTCCTCCTCTATGGATCCTACAACACACCCCGCACCTCCTCCTCTATGGATCCTACAACACACCCTGCACCTCCTCCTTTATAAAAAATCTTACAAAATGCCCTGCACCTCCTCCTCCTCTGTGGATCCTATAACATGCCCCACAACTCCTCCTCTATGGATCCTACAATGTGCCCCACCACTCCACCTCTGTGGAGCCTATAACAGACTGTGCACATGAACTTCTCGTTCGTGACCCCCTCTGGTGCTGAATGACTTCTCTGTCGTCTCCTGTAGAACACATTTACTTGTTCTGGAGGACTCTGTGGAAATGTAAGCTCACTAGCATGAATGTTTCATGAATGCACCGGTTTTGTCTGTTCTGTTGAAAGCTAAATCCCTAGAACAGAGCCTGGGACACAGCAGGTGCTCAATAAGTCTCCAATGAATCGACTGAGTGACTAAAACGTGAGGGCCTCTGGGAGCCCTTCCTGCCACACCCACAACCGGGTTATATACTCCTTCTTCACCTGGATGTCTTGGTGGTGCAGTGGTTAAGCACTCAGCTGCTATCCAAAAGACTGGTGGTTTGAACCCACCAGCCTCTCTGCAGGAGAAAGATGTAGCAGTTGGCTTCCATAAAGATTACAGCCTTGGAAACCCTACGGGGCAGCTCCACTCTGTCCTACAGGATTGCTATAACTGAGACTTGATTCGATGGCAATCGGTTGGTGATTTTTTGGTTTATCATGATGTGCCAGCCTTTTTAACTATTGTAATTCACTGCCTCCCTTCTTGGGGCATCAACTGGAGAGCAAAGATCACATCTTGCTGTTGTTTCTGTCCACGCCTGCCCAGCAGTGCAGCACGTAATACACACTCCATAGCTGCTTGTTGACCAGATGAACGAATGCAGAGACAGAATAAGGAGCAAACGTTCCTCAGAGAAGCACGCAGCTTGACGTCTGCATTCTCCTGCCCTTCCACATCGCACAGGATGGTTCAGAAGTAGCAAGGTAAGGCAAGGCAGAAAACCCAACAAAAATGCACAACTGGCTGAACAATGGGAGTGGTAAACTCACTTTACTCACCAAACAGTGATTTTTTGTTAATAGCATGACACAGACAGTGGATAGCAGATGGTTGTTGTTACCATGTGCCATGGAGTCGCTTCCAACTCACAGCGATCCCATGTGACACAGGAGAACTGCCCCGTTGTGTTTTCTAGGCCGTGATCTTTATGGAAGCCATTCATCATGTCTTTCTCTCGCAGAGCCATTAGGTGGGTTCAAGCCGCTTTCTGGTCAGCAGCTGAGAGTTAACTGTTGTGCCACCCGGACTCCTTTTACAGCACATGGAGTAGAATCAGAACTAAAGTCGTACGTCACAGCGAGAGGCAAAGGAGAGAGTTGCCCATTGCCCTTTAAAATGTGCTACCAGATGGTAACTCGAAACTCATCAGTCAACTTCCAGATTTTGATCATTTGGTAAAAACCCTGTTCTAAGCATTGCATTGATAGAAAATATCCTTGGTGGTTATCTCTGGAAATGAATGACATCATCATTAAAAATTTATTCAGAGGCAGAGAAATTAATAAGTAGGCAACTTCTGCAGAGTAACAGCTAAAGTTTTAAGTGCTCAACAAAATCAGATCCTGTTTCCAATTATAATGACAACACTCAAAATGTATGAGTATTCCATCTGAATAATTTTTGCCAAGCCTGTGTTTCCTCTGTTGAATTTTTTTTTTTCCTCAAGTGTCATTCACATACAACTGCTCAGAATGCAATACTGTTAACTAATTTAATTCTTAGCCAACTTAATTAAAAGCTACAAGATTTTTTTTCCCCTGGGCTCAATAAAATGAACTGAGAAGAAGGGAAGTCTTTGGGGCTTCTCGGGCCTAAGGGCTATCAAGTCAAGTAACCCCGAAGGAGCGAACGTGGTCAGCGTAACTGCGTTCACACAGACACCAGCAGGCCCCACGTTTTCTCCCAGCTGACTCGACAGCTGGGAGGGTTGTGGAAGCCAAGTGCTTGTGACATACTTCTTCACTTACCGGCTGGAGCAGGTAGACGAGAGACTCCTCTTGGATGATTATGACTGGCAGAGGAGTGATCCTGGTGGCTTGAAACAGCGTGCTCACAGACGCCATGATCTGGTCGAAACGTCCCGCGAGCCCACCCAGAGTCACAATCACATCAACCTGAGCAAGAGAGCAAAACTGTGAGTCACGCACATGAAGCAGCTCAGGTTAATAGAGATTACCAAGCCCCTGAATAGCGCTGTCAGTACAGCAGTTTATCTGATAAACAAACAGGCATGGTTCCTGGGGCTCAGATGAAGAAATTGAGCTGTCTGCCCAAGGTCACGAGGCGAGCAGCAGAGCTCACTGTCAAGATCAACCCCTTTGACAAAGATTAGACAGGCCCATAAAACAAAACGAGACTAAAGGGGCACACCAGCCCAGGAGCAAGGACTAGAAGGCAGAAGGGGACAGGAAAGCTGGTAATAGGGGACCCAAGGTCGAGAAGGGAGAGCGTTGACATGTCGTAGGGTTGGTAAAAGCAATGTCATAAAACTATACATGTACTAATTGTTTAATGAGAAGCTAGTTTGTTCTATAAACCTTCATCTAAGTACAATAATAGATAAATAAAAAAAAAAAAGACCAACCCATTTGAGTACAAACGTGAGGTTTTTCCCATCTGCCTGTTCACCTAGAAAACCAGCCAACTTCCTTAAGACTCGGGATGTCTGTTCCTTCCCCTGGGGGGTCTCGGTGGTTTCGTGCCTCTGTCTGCGTGGCAGCCCCGTGCACAGGGCCCTGTTTCACAGGCTGGTTCCCCACTACAAGCTCCCCGAGGTCCAGCACCGTCTCTGCGCTGGACACACAGCAAGCTGCCTCAACGCTCTGCCCCTGACTTTTAGTTTCAGATGCGAAGGCTGGGTGATAACGGCCAGCTGAGGGGCTCTTGCGGGGATTAAACGAGTGAAGCATGAGGCACCTAGAAAACCAGCTGTAACACAGCAACTGCTTCAAAAATGTTAGCTACTCTAATGGGCTCTTATTATCATTACTATTTTTGTTATTATTACATTTAGTTTTGTGTGTTACTTTTGCCACTGGACACTTTAAAGAAAGCACTTTCTATGATGATAGAAGCCAAAACCCGCTGCTGTCGAGTCAGTTCTGATTCACAGGGACCCTCCAGGACAGAAAAGAACTGCCCCACAGGGTTTCCATGGATCTGCTGGTGGATTTGAACCACCAACCTTTTTGGTTAGCAGCCAAGCTCTTAACCACAGTGCCATCAGGGCTCCTGCTATGATGATAGTATGGTTTATTTAAACCCTCCCCTTTTGTTGAATACATACCTCTAGGGTATTAATGCATAAAACACTATAATGTGTTCCTTATAAAGGAGGGCTGTGGGAAAGGAGACGGGGGTGACCTCACGGTCCCCTCCTACAAAAGGAACATCTGCAGGTCTTAAGCGGAATGGAAGAGGGACACTGGGTCCTCCCTGACCTGGGTCTCCTCCCACCGGGCCACCATAATCCTATAAGCTATCGGCACAGTTGGTGCTGGGGCTCTGCTCATGAAAGAGGAAGGACTGAAAAGCTTAATTAAACTACTGTAAAAAAATAAAAAACTCTTACAAGATAAAACCTGACAGGGATAATCATGGATCTGGTGTGTATAAAAATGCAAAGTGGTATAAGAAGCCAGGCACATTTTGGTTTATAGGTTTTAGAGAAGGGAACAGAAAACGCTTAGACGATGCGTAGTCCATGCAGATAGCATGCCTTTAGGACGATGGCATGTTGCCCAAGCTCTGGTCCGGGCTGTTCACCTGCTGGGGGAACAGGAAGAGGTGGAAGCTCCATGAAGCCAAAGCCTGTGCCCCTTGGCTCCCCGGTTCCAGGCCTGGCATGCTGCCCAGTACCCGACACGTCCAAGACACGCACACATCTGGCGAGGGATAAAGGTAAATGACCAGGCAGCTTAAGAAAGAAATGCGTTAACTACCAGGATGGGATTCCACAAAAACACAAAAAGTAAATTACTACGAGGACCAAGGAGATTAGAACATGGTCCCTGTGTCTGACTTTATCAGAGTGTAGGGAAAATAGAATTTTTTATTTTGGGTAACATGCTTCACATAAAGCCTAGAGTATTCTAAGACAGGCAAACCACACATCCACAGGACCCAGTGCTGTCTTTGGGGATCTTTCTAGAACACTAAGAATTACTCTTGGGGCCTGGGAAGACCACCCACCCTAGCAGGTATCACTTGGAATGTACAGGCAAAGATGGGGACATCTGTTCATCTTCAGAGGAAAGGGGTCACTGTGAGCAACCAGGCTTAGAGGTGGCCAAGGCACAGCTCGCTGTGGGTATCCAGTGACAGAAATGGCTTCTAATTGTGCCTGGAAGGCCTGATTAGGAAGGCCGTTGGAGACTCATGGGGAAGGGCTCGGAGATTCTCCATGGACCTCAAGGAATCTGGAGGGAATATGCTTTAAACTGGAGAGAAACACATCAGAGAAAGGTCCATATGAAATACAGAGACAGTACTGAGGCTCCAGTGAGAAGCACATACCCCGTTCATGCTCACAGGACCCCAGCATCTCCCCAAAAGCAAGGCCTGACAGAGTTTATTCGCTGTGCAAGCTGGGACCCCTCTTTCAGATTCTTAGTTTCCCGTCACTATGCCCTGAGCCTCAAAGGGTCCTACACCCTTAAGGCTCATGTGATTCCCGTCTTCTGCAATGGGAGACCACGATGAAGGAGAAACAACTGTAAATCAGTCACTGGGGCTCTGAGGAGAAAGGAGCAGCGAGATTACTGGTTATCACCACTCCTTCCCTCCAGAAGGTGCTTAGCAGGACTGAATAACAACAGCAGAGGATGGATGTCAGCCGCAGGTGGGGCAGGAGCAGGTCCACGGTCCTCTACTTCCTGCTGTAAGTAGGACCCCGGGTATTCAGAGGTAGAAGGCAGAGGACAGACAGACACTGCACATCGGCATGGACTTCATACCTCACGGCAATGGTGCCACTGGGAAGCAGTGTATCTATGATCAGGCACTTGTTTCTGATGCCCCAGGCACGCTGTGTTACAGCTGCTGCGACACTTCCAGAGGAGCCCCGCTCATCAGGGGCTAGCACAGGGCTTGCAACATAGCAAATGACACATATTCACTGAAAGGAGCCCTGGTGGTGCAGTGGTTAAGCGCTCAGCTGCTAAGCAAAAGGTTGGTGGTTCGAACCCACCCAGTGGCTCCGTGGGAGAAAGACCTGACAATCTGCTCCCGATTGCCGCCTAGGAAATGGGGGGTAGTTGTCACATGGGTCCCTATGAGTAGGAATCGACTCAACGGCATACGACAACAGCAACCATCAATAATAACAGAAAAAGAAAAACTCCAATCAAGAAGTATTGACTCAGCTTCCCGAGTGTGGAGAAATCCAGGGAAGAAGTATTGACTCAGCTTCCCGAGTGTGGAGAAATCCAGGGAAGAAGTATTGATTCAGCTTCCCGAATGCGGAGAAATCCAGGGAAGAAGTATTGACTCAGCTTCCCGAGTGTGGAGAAATCCAGGGAAGAAGTATTGACTCAGCTTCCCGAGTGTGGAGAAATCCAGGGAAGACGGAATAAACAGCCACTGAGACACTAATTCCTACAAAAGCAGCACTTCCCCCTGTGGTTGGGTTCCCACAGCGAGCGGCTTGTGAAGAGAGTCACTTACTTCACACTCACGACCTCGGACACTCATTTGATATCTTCATAAGCTTCGTTTACACACTAATGACAAATTAAGAAAAACCCACATATACATAACATTTATCAATCATCTGCCACATGCTAGGTATTATAGACACTGAGGCTGTCTCTGTGAAGACAGCCAAGACGCCCACCGCCATGGGTCTACATTCAATAGAGAAGGTGGCTAGGGATACAGGACAATGATTAAGCAGGGAAGGGCAAGCAGAAACGCGGCCGAGAGGGTGTTTCCACCATGAAGAAGATAGCCACAGGGCAACCCCATGCGTGCCAGAGCAGAGCTGTGCTCCACAGGGCTGATTTTTCGGAAATAGATCCCCAGGCCTTTCTTTCAAGGCACCTCTGGGTAGACCCAAATCTCCAACATTTCAGTTTGCAGCTGAGCACTTAACTGTGCCAGGTGGCCAGCTCATGTGTGTCATTGTTGTTAGGTGCAGTCGAGTCAATTCCAACTCACGGCAACCCTACGTACAACAGAACGAAACACTGCTCAGCCCTGCGCCATCCTCACAGTCGTTGTTATGCTTGAGCCTACTGTTGCAGCCACCATGTCAATCCATTTTGTTGAGGGTCTTCTTCTTTTTTGATGACCCTCTACTTCACCAAGCATGATGTCCTTCTCCAGGGGCCGGTCCCTCCTGATAACATGTCCAAAGTATATGAGACACAGTCACCCCATCCTTGCTTCTAAGGAGCATTCTGGTTGTACTTCTTCCAAGACAGATTTGTTCGTTCCTTTGGCAGTCCGTGGTATATTCAGTATTCTTTGCCAACACCACAGTTCAAAGGCATCAGTTCTTCTTCTGTAATGTACCTTAAACAATATGCTTGTGCACACATGCAGAAAAGCCCCCAGAGCACATACCTGCTGTGCCCATGGTCTTTAACACATAAAATTCAAAAAATCAATTTGACTCGTTTACATGCACTTCCTACCCTGGAGTCCAGACATTTTACACAGACCTTGGTTGTCAGCAAGGAGACACACAGGGTAAGGGTTGCCTTTTCATAATTAATGGATTAATTACAATTAATTATAATTGTATTAATGCATGGGTGATGTGGCCACAGTGTGGGATCCTACCTAAACAGCTGCGTGACCACACACAGGTCACACAGCCTCCCAGAGACAAGGTGACTCGTCTGGAAAAGTAAGGGGCGTGCTAAATTCTCTAACCTATGTTTCAAGATCCCTTTCAGCTCCTAGGCGACGGGAGGCTCTCTGGCTTCCATCATAACAAGTTAAGTAATAGTCGTATCTATTTGTTTAGAAATGAAAAACTTGGCTTTGTACTATCTGCTTTAATAGAATCGTGACAAGACTGGTAGAGAGACACCTAACACGAATAAAACACGAATAAACAGGAATAGGAGAGGCAATTTCCTTTTTCTATTACAGCAATAAAAATCTTTTCAGTAAACAAATGACAGGTTTTTCCGCCATTTGTCCTCAAAAAAACTTCACTGCAGCACGCACCAAGCAGACCACAGGGACAGTGGCCGTTACCGTATTTTAATTACATTTACTTTCCATAAATTGTATTCTGGGGATACAGGAAGGGTCAACATCTATGGGTCTCCCTGATGGATGGGGTGACCCTACAACTTAACAGACAATTTTGAAAGTAAAAGGGGACGTTATTAATAGTGACACCAAGAATATAGGCATAACCCAGAGCTGTCCCATGTAAACCAAGACATGTGTCCAACCTACAGAGCCAGCTCAACAAAAGTAAACACTAGGGTTTGGAAAATTTTAAGTATCACGATAAATAAGCTTCCTTTTAGCTTTCAAAAATCTGCTCTGTACTACCAAAACCAGAAACCCACTGAGGAGTCGACTCCAACTCACAGGGACTCTGTAGGACAGAGATGAGCCGCCCCGCAGGGTTTCCAAGGCTGCGATCTTTATGGAAGCAGACTGCCACATCTTCTTCCCGCAGAGCGGCTGGTGGGTTTGAACTGTCAACCTTTTGGTTAGCAGCCGCAGTAGCACTTAACCCCTATGCCACCAGGGTTTCCTGGTGTGTACTACAGTGAGGCTAAAAACAGACGAGGACATTGTTTTGATGCTCCAATCTAAAGACAGAAGATGCAGAGGAGGATGGGGGAAAGGGCTGGATCAAGACAGAGCAAAATCAAAGGAACTGTCAAAATCCCCAAAATATCAAAACACTTTTTAATAAGCCTATTAACTGACGTAAAGTACAATGAGAAACCACCAGAAAGTGCTGTACCGTTTTGGTATGGATGTATTTTTCTTTGCTTACCTGTAGGTCATCCTTCAGAATCCCTGAAAATACTTCCATTTCAGGAAACCTGGATGTGCTAGAGCACAGGGCAATGACTGAAGTCACTTCCAGAATAAGCGCGCGCCTTCCCGACTTCCCCTCAGCTTTGATCTGTTAGCTCAACATGTCGAGTTTGGGTAGAAGGGCAGAGAGTCTTTCCTCACACAGCTGTCTTGGGCACCAGGAGTGACGCGGTTAACTGGACTGTAGGTTCCTGAAACCATCTCAAAGAAACCCCGGAGGCAGAACATCCCTTCCACATAAACAACAGCAACAGTGGGATATATACAAAAATGTGTAAATGTGTTATTTTTTCCTCCCCATGTAAATACACCAAGGGATGCCAAGAGCAAGTTTGCAAGTATTTAAATTTCTATCGGAAACCCTGGTGGCGTAGTGGTTAAGTGCTACAGCTGCTAACCAAGAGGTTGGCAGTTCAAATCCACCAGGCGCTCCTTGGAAACTCTATGGGGCAGTTCTACTCTGTCCTATAGGGTCGCTATGAGTCAGAATCAACTTGATGGCAGTGGGTTTGGTTTTGGTTTTTTATATTTCTTTCGGGAAGAGTGTGCCAAGGAAAGTTGAATGAGATAAATAAAATACAAATGCATGGGTTTTTTGTTTGTTTTGCATGATTTTATTTAATTTATCTTCTTTGAGGGGAAGAGCCAGGAATATATATATATATATACAAGTGAGTAAACTAAAATCAGGGTCTGTAGAATTAAACTACGTAGATATTATAAAATGTACCAGGGGTAATCAGGATTTCCAACCCTTTCACGCTGTCAGGATGTGAAGGTATTTCCAAGGAAAAGGCATTTAAAAGGGATTTCTTTTGCATTACGAGGGTCCTGAGACGTGGAAGGATGAATTATTCATGATTTGGAATTCCCCTAATACCTAGCATAGCACCTTCAACACAGTAGGTAGTAGGTGTAAAGCGAAAAGCAGAATTACGATTCATACAATATTCTGAAACGATTAGCTATTCGGAACCAGAGTTTAGGAGGATATTTGTATTATGTTGTTCATAGAAGTACTATCGCTTGGTAAACTATTGCCAAACCCCGTGCTGTCTCGTTGGTTCTGACTCATAGTGACCCTATAGGACAGGGTTGAACTGCCCCACAGGGCTTCCACGGCTGTAATCTCTAAGGCAGCAGATTGCCACATCTTTCTCCTGTGGAGCAGCTGGTGAGTTTGAACCGTCAATCTTTCAGGTGGTGGCTGAGTACTTTAACCACTGTGCCACCAGGGCTTCTTCACTCCTTGGTAGATGAATGGAAAAGATTCAAATTTGCATTAGTGACCATCCTATCAAAAAGTGCCTGCTCCCTTGAACTTTGGCTACAAATACCCTTACAGGACGCTCCTTTAAAGACGAATGTCGAACAGAGCACTGGATTTCATTTCTTCCCATTCTGAAGAAACTAGGATTTGAGGTCCCAGGATCCGGACCCCTCACCTGTGTGACTTTCCAAACCCTTTGCAAACAGAGCTGCTTTGTGTCCAGATGATCACTTCTGCCCTTGTGATGGCTTTTAATAGCAATTACCCTAGCTTGGGCCATCATAATGCATTTTCGCCCAGCGATGTTTCCTGTTTTGCTTCAGCCATAAACTCCATTAAGCCTGAGCTGTATATTCTTGTCTACAGTGATAAATGAAATGCTTGGTTTCCATGTCTGGATGGATTAAACTATTTATAGTTCTGCTTTAGTTTTTTTGGTGCATTATTTTCCCAAAGTTTAGTGCTATAAAGCTATCTTCGTTTTTATCGACCAGTTTATAATAGCCGGCCATCAGACGCGCCATGGTGCGGTCCTTAGGTTCTGCAATCTGGTGCAATATAAATAGTTCATGCTAATTATCCCCTTTCCACCTTCTGGGAGAAGAGAAAGCATTTGGATTGCAAATTTTGAACTTAGTCATTAATACTTTGATTTCTAGATATGCAGTAGACCATTTTATAATGCTAAATGAGAGTGCTAAAACCGTTACTGTGGTCACATTCATTACTTGGAGCTTAATTCCTGCAATGTAGCAAGTTTCCTTCAGCTAATGCATATGTACGAAGTAGCCGATGACCTCAGCACCCTCGGTTCACCCTGAACTTATAACCGCGGCCATTTACTAGTGTGCTGAATGTACTCCATGTCCCTGAGCACCACGGCAAACTGGCAAACCGAGTGCGGCTGGGATAACAATCACTGTCCAACAGTACTTCCTCCTCTTTGAAGTAATTTCCTTTATTTATATACATTACTTTTTTAAAAAAGGAGTAACTTTAGGGTCAATTTTACGGCATATAAAATCTCTAGTAGGAAAAAAGACTAGGCTTACCGGTCTGACAGAGGCTGGAGAAACCCCAAGAGTTTGGTCCCCAGATACCCTTTTAACTCAGTACCGAAGTCACTCCTGAGGTTCACCCATCAGGCAAAGATTAGACAGGCTTATAAAACAATAACACATGTAGTTCAGCCATTTATATGAGACTAACTGGGCACACCAGCCCAGGGGCAAGGACAAGAAGGCAGGAGGGGACGGGAAGGCTGACCGAATGGAAATGGGGAACCCAAGGTTGAGAAGGGGAGAGTGATGACATACCGCGGGGTTGGCAGCCAATGTCACAAAACCCTGTGTGTGTCAATTGTTTAATGAGAAACTAATCTGCTCTGTAAACCTTCACCTAAAGCACAACTAAAAGTAAAAATAAGAAATAAATAAAATCTCTAGTAGAAATGGATGGGAAAGAGAATTAAAATGTAATCAGTGTAATTTGAATTCAGATATTCTGATTTTCTGATGTGTTTCAAAATATTTTGATCCAGCTGTTGATACTGGGAATTACACGCACTCACATGTATGATCACAGATGCTGGTGAGAAGCTGGCATCATCTCAGGTCTCCTCCATGGAGTGGAACAGCATGCTGAGCACGGGATGCTAGGAGGAGCTGCTCCTGGGAAAGCAGAGGGTCGTGGAAGCTGGAAGGCATCTTCACCTTCCAGCTGCTAAGGGAGGAGAAGATGGAGAATGGAGTCTATGGATTCCGCCTTGTCCTTTGACTTAAGGGGGACCTGCTGAGATACCCAGCCCATCAACTAAGGCAAAGAGGAACGCAATTCTATGAGTGCATTCAGTACTCCTTTTCCAATTGTCTAACTAATGACCACTGAAAATATACTGATCTGATAGGCACGTCCTTGTGGTGAACAGCAATGTCATTCCAGTTCCTCAGTCAACACTCTTAAAACACAGGTGCCCCATCATCGTGGACAATTGCCACATCTATGGATGTAGGTACAATCCCATGCAGTATGCCCTGCTGAGGGATATGCAGAATAAAAGGGAGAAGCTATCTAATCTACTGAGCAGTTCCACGAGGTTCTACTACAGGTGCAGTCTCCAGGATGCAGCTTCCCCCACCAACTGTGCTGTCTGCATCTCCACAGGGCTACAGTTCAGAAATAAAGGGCCTTTCACATGAGGGCAGCATGTCTTCCACAGATAGGGCACCACACTGCGACCAGGTCTGTAATTCTCTGCATTCATACGAAGTTTCATCTGGCAAGGGCATCATCAAACTGAGGCTCCAGGTAAGCAGACCTATGGAACCCTTGTCCTGGGGCTCTGCAGAGATGGGCCAGGCTGCCACAGCCTCCCAGGTAGTAAGCGTTTGTATTTGCAGGGCTCATCTCCTTCCTCTTGTTGCACAGTGTTTTAAAAAAGATCCTGGTCTCCGAGGAGGAGGAGAAACAGATGTGAATTCTTCTTTAGAGGGAGTCTCCAAAATGACCTAGGAAACTGCCAGCCCACTCAAGTGACACCCCAGAATGTCTGCCTTCTGCTGGCTTCCTCTCTGAGACCGATCAGCACAGCGTTTGTTCTAGAACGTGAGTGTATACAAGCAGTTACTCAGGCACTCTGCAGAGACAGCGGTGTTCGCGCGAGAGTAAAAAGCAAGGTTTTGTGTGTGTGTGTGAATAGATGTGCCTGCATCATGCCGCTTTCTAGAACTTGATGAAAATTATCAATTTATATGTACGACCTCGCTTTGAGGCAGACAGGCACAGGACAGAAAGAAGAGAAACTTGCCGTAAAACTCTTACAATGCCTCAGTTACACGGCTGATGTTGGAACTGCACGGTACTGGTTCATTATGAGTTCAGGAAATCTTTAAGATTTACAGGATTTATTCTTGCCAAGTTCACAACGGCAACGGCTTATGAGACATTCTCTACATCGTCTCATTTTTCCTCTCTCAACTTGTCCAAGTAACTCAGAACCTGGGATGAGAAAAATGGCCTAGAAGCTATAAAATATGAATTAATGAAATGAAAAACATGTGCATGGTACATCAAGTCAACAGAAAAAGGTATCATAGGCTGTGTAATACGATTGCCAACCCACGCAGTTCTTAATTACACACAACACTCACCTCCCCACCTTCTCTGCAAAATGAAGAGACAAGAAGGTATATGTGATTCAATAATAATAATAGTGGAGACTCCTATGTATTGTCCAAATCAATAAAGTTTAAAAATTTTTCTCCATCATGTTATTGATGCATTTTCCACTAACAGAAATTTCCTAAAATAAATCTATATGACTTTTAATACTATACATCAGCAATGATGATCACTGTGATAAATTTAGTTTAAAAGGCACATCCCAGCTTTTGACGGGGAGGGCTGGGGAGATCAGAAAGGGGCTCTCGGGGTCTTCACAGGTGATGGTGATAGTCTCTCTCTTGTATTTTATAAATGAATTCTTGTGTTCACTTGATAGTTAATAAAAGCAATTTCTACAAAAGAGCCCATGAACTTGACTTCCCTAGTTTTTTTTTTTCTTTTTTTCTTTTTTGAGACCTAGGTTCATCCTTTCCATCACATCCCTGCCCTCAGCCCAACCTTGAGTCTCTTCTTCCATTCCAAAATGTTACCGGAACAGGCTCTAAATGTCCTTTTCCAGTAGGTTTAAACTGACTTCAAGACCACGACATAAACGGTGGAGGGAAATGAGTCTTACACAGTAAAAGCCTCTATTGTTTGTAACACAGTAGGCTGTGTGCCGCCCAAACCAGTAAAGCTCAGTCACAAGGAGACACGGCATGGGCGATGCACTAAACCTTGTAAAGGTCAAGCAGGTCCTTAATAACGTTCACTGACATTTGATAAAACAGGGCTTGCTACAACAGGCAGCTCACACACCCCAGCCCCCCTCCCCATGCTCTCAGGCTCTTTCTGCATTTTGGTCTTGTTGACTTGAGTGTGATTATTGGTTGAGAGTTCAGTGGCTGAAGACTACATGGCAGATACTGTCAATTAGACACGGCAAATGAGACCCACATAACTGTACTCCCACCTTTTAACAACTTCAGTGGAGGAGTTGGAAAAATTGAAACACAGTTGTGAAGGTTTACGATTTTTAACTGAGAAACTCCAAACAAGCTAGTAGATAACTCTCAATTGGTCGATTTACGTTTTCATTTAAAAAAACATTTAATTATAACAATGTATTACTGGAGATGGCACCATGCATTTGGTATAGTTCAGCAAAGCCAACACGGAGATGAGAAATGATTTTCTCAATTATATCTGTTGAGTCTGCAGACTGAGTTATTTGCCAATTATGATAGCTAACAAGGCTTTTCTTCAAAGGGAGAAAAGGATTTACTACCTCAATGCGGTAAATATGGACTAGAATGTACCTCTGAGGAGCCCCATGGGCGGACTCATTCCCAGCCAGAGTCTAAGGCCATTAGGACACTCTGTCTTCTTTGCCAAAACCAGGAGTGGCCTGATGGAGAGAGGAGGATGATGGGACAAGCTGCCCCCTTGGTTCCCCGAATGTGGATGGGGGTGCTGCAGGACAATCAGGGGAGCCAGTCTGAAGACAGGACCACCAGACATGGAACATGAGATCTGATGGCACTAAGTCTGAAGCCCACTCCCTCGCACGTCATTCCTGAGGCCAGGCTAGAGGATGTTTCCTGGTACTTGTACCATCCGGACCATTCGAATGCACATTTTCCTCGTCCCTTAGTTTAAAACTACACATTTGATCATGCATCTCAGCTGAACTTACTGCCCCACCCAGAAAAAAATGGACAACTGTCATTCTATGCTGCAGGATTAATTCGGTAGATATCAAAACATAGTAAAATGTGAACTTGTGCATTCCCGAACTGGAGTCCCTGGATAGTGTAAATGGTTAACACACTTGGCTGCGAACCCAAAGGCTAGAGGTTCAAGTCCACCCAGAGGCACCTCCGAAGAAAGGCCTGCTGGTCTACTTCTGGAAACTCAGCCCCTGAGAACGCCATGGAGCACAGTTCTGCTCTGACACACGGGCGTCGCCATGAATTGGAATAGGCTCAACGGCAGCTGGTACTTTTTATATTAAATAATTAATGTGACCAGACATCTGAACGCAGATTATTCTCTGCCTTTATAAAACAAACAAAAAAACTTGATGTTTGCTTACAAAAGTGTTCTCAGCGATGTCCCAAGGGCCAACTGTAGGCCACCTTTGTGTGTCCGTGTTCTGCTCACGCGATATTTAAACACGTACATACACACGCACACACAGCTCCGCACAGCCCGAAGCAGCAGGGAAAGGAGCCGCTCACTAAGGCCGAGAGCGAGCGCCCAGCGTGGGTTATCTTCCACACGCACAGCTGGGTCCCCTCATCTCATGGCCTTCCACTGTAAGGTGTGTGGGTTTCGGCTCTGATACCAGTGCACAGGATAATGTCTTGGCATGCGAGTACAGACTGACTCGATAAGCAGAAAAAGAGACCCAAAACCCAGCACAAAAGTAAGTAACTCAGACGAGAATGCTAGCCAGGACTGTCCACGTCCTCGGTGCTGAAACCCTTGACCACCGCGTGCGTGCCCAGCTCACCTGCAGGCTGTTTTCTTCTATCCTCCTTTGGAGCAATTGGAGGCACTTGGTAAAGTCAGTGTAGTCCTGATCAGGAGTTGAAATGAGCTCACACCCCTGTGTATTGAAGCAAAAGAAAGGGCGAGAATAAGGAATGATTTCAGCCACAGGAAGAGGATGAAGGGCTCTAAAGTAAAGATAAGCTGTGGACAGACACTTCCTTCTATGCCCGTGTTATTCCCGCGATCAGAGTCCCTACCACTTTCTTCTCTATTTCCGGTAAAAGGGTATCTTGGGAATGGCGTTAGGATGTTGCAGTAATGGGCTGACTATGGCAATCATTTCACCCAAGGAAAGTACAGGCTATCCCAGATTAACAGTCTTTAAACATCACCAATGTGATGATATTCGAGATTAATGTAAGAACGGCGGTACGAGTGTTATAAATTGCATTCACAGTGAAACTACCTGAAATTAAAATGAAGCTATTTCTAAAAAAACTTTGAAGCTCTTTAAGCAGACCTCATAAGTGTACTTACAAGGATGGAAAAGCTAATATTAACACTGAGCTAATGACAAAAGCTTAAAGTAAAACCAAGTTACCCATCTATAAAATTCCTTTACAGCACTCCCCCACCTTGTTAAAAGAAGGATGTGGAGCTACACCTCCGTAAATATGACTCTGCGATCATCTCTGGACATAATGAAGTGAATCTATAATATATTCCTGGCCTCCTCTACAACAGTGAAAAATACTGGAATATATTTATAAGTATAAAGCTACAAAAGTGCCAGTTTGTTGGCACTAGTGAACGTAGATGGCTAAAATCTTGTATTTTTGAAATGACACCTTGTCCTTCAGTGTCTTCCAGAGGCTAAGGCATGTAAAAATGGAGTCCAGACTTCTTAATTCAGGAATAAAACAATTCTTGGTCTCTGACAAACAGCTGAGTAAGGGGAAGTTAAATATAATCTCCTACATAAAGGTGCCATTCAAAGAGTGTTCAAGGACACAAAGCACCCATGCTGCCTCTTAAATTATCCTAAGGACCATTCTCAGTAGATTTAAAGGTTCTCCTCCCATTCAAGGTGTCTCTAAAGGTGCTGAGCTCAAGCTGTGCTTTGTTCATTCATGATTGTCTTACAATGTGGCAACCAATGAAGAAATTAACTCTCAGCATTTGGAAATACATCATGCTTTACAAGGTGTACGTGCCAGCTTGGCAAGATCGTCTATGACACTGACCTTCCTGGCCCTAAAAGAACTTCGAAGTTTCCTGCAACCACCAACAAGGGCATAAAGACATGGACTCGGCCCAGGCTAATGCTCCCAGAAAGAAAGGCAGATGCGGCACGTACGAGAGCACACAGGACTAAGGAGATGACCCTGATACCTGACCAAAGGCACTGGGCCAAGGCTCCCTGAGAGAGGAGAGATGTTTCCTTCACCTTGCCCAGGTGCCTGTCACCAGCCTGTTATATGCCATTGTTAGCGGTTGTCAAATTGCCCCCGACTCATGGCGACCCCAAGCACAACGGAAGGAAACGTGTCCCAGTCCTGTGCCATTCCCATGGTCAGATGAGAATCAGACCGTTGTGATCCACACGGTTTTCACTGGCTGATTTTTGGAAGTAGATTGCCAGGCCTTTCTTCCTAGTCCACTTTAGCCTGGAAGCTCTGCTGAAACCTGCTCAGCATCCCAGCCACACTCAAGCCTTCACTGAGGGACAGGTGGGGGCTGCGCACGAGGTGCACTGGACAAGAGTAGGACCCAGGACTCCTACCTGGAAGGTGAGAATTTGGCCATCGAACCCCCACTGCCCCCAAAATCTCTGAACACCCACCCCCGCAAAAAACTATACTCTTCCCGTATAGAAATTCCAGGACTCTGTCTCCTGGGATCACTCTCAAACATGGCGTGCATCACCAGCACACCCTGAATGGAAGCTTTAGCGCTTATGTATTTGTCCAGTGAGGAACATCAAATAACTATCTTTTAATTGTTCTGAAATTCGTGTATAATGCCTAAACTAACTAGGTAACCAAAAACTCTCTGATGTTTTTGCTGGACCAGCCTCTTATGATTCTCCGTGAACTATGGAGAGAATGCTGGATTCTACCACAGTTGTTTTTAGACTTCAGATACATGCACAGAAGTTCTTCACAGCTTCCTTCCCTCAGGGAGTCCGCTCCCGTTTCACCTTCTTACTGAGGCGTGGCATGACTGCCCTGTTCAATACTATTTAATACCACACGCTGCACTTCCTCTGCCTGGCCCACACGCCTGATCCTGCACTTCAGGCTGCCCTTGCCCTCCTCCAATTCTTCTGTTTGCCTCACAGCACGTAACACCTTCTAACATATTATAATTTACTGTGTTATCATTTAACTCCAAACTAGGATGCCAGTTCTATGGAGACAGGGGTATTTGTCCAAGGTTTTGTTCACTGTCTTATCCAGAGCTCCTTGAACAGCACACCATAAGCACTCAGTAAATTATTTGCTGAATGAATAAACGAATGACCATTTGCATAAACTCGTTAAACCAAACACCTTGATTCCTACTCACACAGTAGAACTGCCCCATATGGTTTCCAAGGAGCCCCTGGTGGATTCGAACTGCCAACCTTTTGATTAGCAGCCTACTGCACCACCAGGGTTTCCACAATTTGCATAGTGCTGGGCAGATACCAGATGTGGACCTGAATAGAACTAATACCTTTGACTATCCAGGTATATGTAGTACCATTTTCTTGGGGTAATTCACGTCTATCTCACACATTCCAGTAAATCAACCATCTTCTTTTTTTATGTAGAGTCCTCTTCTAAAGCCAACCAGCTGTGGGGGAAAACGGATCGTGGTAACATCCTACTTACTGACTGTCTCGGAGAGTGATTCTGACTCTTCAGCAACTGGTGAAAAGGTAAGATAACCATGAGTTTGACAAGGGAGAGCTAATTTTACTTCACTGTTTTCTAGCTGACTTCTCCTAAGACATGCACAATTTGGGGGATAAAAAAAAATTCTGATAACAAGGCAAACACGAGGCAGGAGAAAGTTAAGCTGCCTGCTGATGAGCCATCCACGTGGCATCTCCTGCCTCATGGTTGGGCGGCGGCGGGGCAGGTTTCACATCTCGCACCTGGGTTGAAAAATGTCACTGACGAAGACATGAGGAACATTCACCCATGTCTGATATGACGTGATGGTGCTGACGGTCTCAAGTTTTCGTGGGGAAAGCCTGCAGACACCTAACAGTTCATGCTTTCAGCCACATGGATGCCTCGGTCTCTTGGGAGGCTCAATCCGTGGAGAGAAGGGCTTTCCCCCGTTCAAAGGGAAGTTACACAAGCTGCTTAGTTTACGATTCTTGTCATGGACTAATGCTAAACAGCAAAATTAAACATTTTGATTTTAATGAGTATTAATAAATACTTTGGTTAAAAGCTCAGTTGCTGACCAAAAGGTTGGTGGTTCAAATCCACGAGCTGCTCCTTGGAAACTCTATGAGGGAGTTCTGCTCTGTCCTGTAGGGTTGCTATGAGTCAGAATAGGCTTGACAGCAACGATTTTTTCGCCTTTCATACCCGAGTAGACCGCTGGCAGTGTCAGGACCCTGACCTACGGGTACAAGCCATTACTCACAGCGGAGCAAACAACCAGCCAGAACACCGTCCCAGCTGAAGCAGAACCTGAAAATGGGTAATGTGTCCAGTTTCTTCTTTCCGAGTTCATCAGAACATGAGCAGGGAAACAGCACACTGCACCCCAGCACCCACACCCCATCTGCTAGCGAGGAGAGCAGACTCCTGCGAGCACGCTGCATTCGCAGAGCATACTGCTAGGCACGTACCAGGCAGCGGTCAACAGATGTGTGACTGACAGGTGGACAGATGGATGGACTGTAACCATTCTCACTCATGGGCCTGATGGTATGTTTCTCTAAAATAAAAACACGGATAAACCAGAAAGTGGGTCTGACACAAAAACCAATACTGATGTTACTACTTCTGGCTTGATGAAAACAAACACACACACACAACCAGTTGCGGTCCAGTGAAATCCAACTCACTGGGACCTGATGTGTGGAGAGCAGAACTGTGCTCCAGAGAGTTCTCATGGCTGTGACCTTTCAGAAGATCTCCAGCCCTTTCTTCTGAGGCACCTCAGGATGGATTCAACCCACAAACCTTTTGGTTAGTAGTCAAGTGCTTAGTAATAAGGAGGACCAAAGAAGAACTGACGCCCTTGAATTGTGGTAGAGTTGAATAATATTGAATATGCCATGGACTACCAGAAGAACAAACAAATCTGTCTTGGAAAAAGTACAACCAGAATGCTCCTTAGAAGCAAGCAATATTCTTCGCCAACTAAATAATTCAAAGCATCAATTCTTCTTCAGTCTTCCTTATTCCTTGTCCAGCTTTTGCATGCATATGATCCAATTGAAATATACCATGGCTTGGGCCAGAAGCACCTTAGTCTTCAGGGTGACATCTTTGCTTTTCAACACTTTAAAGAGGTCTTTTGCACCAGATATGCCCAATGCAATGCGTCTTTTGTTTCTCGACTGCTGCTTCCATGGCTGTTGATTGAGGATCCAAGTAAAATGAAATCCTTGACAACTTCAATCTTTTCTCCGTTTATCATGATGTTGCTTATTGGTCCAGTTGTGAGGATTTTTGTTTTAAGTTGAGGTGCAAACCATACTGAAGGTTGTGGTCTTTGATTTTCATCAGTAAGTGCCTTCAAGTCCTCTTCACTTTCAGCAAGCAAGGTTGTGTCATCTGCATAATGCAGGTTGTTAATGAGTATTCCCCCAATCCTGATGCCATGTTCTTCTTCACATAGTCCAGCTTCTTGGATTATCTGCTCACCATACAGATTGAATAAATATAGTGAAAGCATACAACCCTGATGCATGCCTTTTTTTTTTTTTTGTGGCTACTAGAAGATTTTTTTTTATTATTAACTTTTATTGAGCTTCAAGTGAACGTTTACAAATCAAGTCAGAGTGTCACATATAAGTTTATATACACCTTACTCCATACTCCCACTTCCTCTCCCCCTAATGAGTCAGCCCTTCCAGTCTCTCCTTTTGTGACAATTTTGCCAGCTTCCAACTCTCTCTATCCTCCCATTCCCCCTCCAGATAGCAGATGCCAACACAGTCTCAAGTGTCCACCTGATATAAATAGCTCACTCTTCATCAGCATCTCTCTCCTACCCACTGTCCAGTCCCTTTCATGTCTGATGAGTTGTCTTCAGGAATGGTTCCTGTCCTGTGCCAACAGAAGGTTTGGGGACCATGACCGCCGGGATTCCTCTAGTCTCGGTCAGACCATTAAGTATGGTCTTTTTGTGAGAATTTGGGGTCTGCATCCCACTGATCTCCTGCTCCCTGGGGTTCTCTGTTGTCCTCCCTGTCAGGGCAGTCATCGGTTGTGGCCAGGCACCAACTAGTTCTTCTGGTCTCAGGATGATGTAGGTCTCTGGTTCATGTGGCCCTTTCTGTCTCTTGGGCTCTTAGTTATCGTGTGACCTTGGTGTTCTTCATTCTCCTTTGATCCAGGTGGGTTGAGACCAATTGAGATGCATGCCTTTTGTGGTTTTAAACCATGCATTATCCCCTTGTTCTGTGCAAACAACTGCTCTTAGCTTATGTACAGGTTCCTTATGAGCACAATTAAGTGTTCTGGAATTCCATTCGTTGTAAGGTTATCCAAAACTTGTTATGATCCACACAGTCAAATGCCTTTGCATAGTCAATAAAACACAGGTAAACATCTTTCTGATATGCTCTGCTTTCAGCCAGGATCCATCTGATATCAGCAGTGATGTCCCTTGTTCCACGTCTTTTCCGAATCTGGCTTGAATCTCTGGCAGTTTCCTGTCGATGTACTGGTGTAACTGCTTTAGAATGATGTTCAGCAAAATTTTACTTATGTGTGATAGTACCAATATTTTTCAATAGTTTCTGCTCTCTTTTGGATCACCTTTCTTTGCAATGGGTACAAATATGGATCTCTTCTAGCTGGTTGGCCAGAAAGCTGTCTTCCAAATTTCTTGGCATAGGTGAGTGAGCACTTCTAGGGCTGCATCCCTTTGCTGAAACATCTCAGTTGGTATTCCATCAGTTCCCAGAGCCTTGTTTTCACCAATGCTTTCAGTGTAGCTTGGGTTTCTTCCTTCAATACCATCAGCTCTTAATCATATGCTACCTCCTGAAATGGCTGAATGTCCACCAACCCTTTTGGTACAGTTACTGCATATTCCTTCCGTCTTCTTTTGATGCTTCCAACATCAGTCAATGTTTTGCCCATAGAATACTTCAATAGTGCAACTCGAGGCTTTAATGTTTTCTTTAGTTCTTTTACCTTGAGAAATGCCAAGTGTGTTCTTCCCTTTTGGTTTCCTAACTGCAGGTCTTTGCACATGTCATCATAATACTTTGTCTTCTCGAGCCACCCCCGCTGATATCTTATGTTCAGCTCTTTTACTTCCTCATTCCTTCCTTTTGCTTTAGCTACTCTATGTTCAAGAGCAAGTTTCAGAGTCTCTTCTAACATCCGTTTTCGTCTCTTCTTTCTTTCCTGTCTTTTTAATGATCTTTTGCTTTCTTTATGTATGGTGTCCTTGATGTCATTCCACAACTCATCTGGTCTTTGGTCATTAGTGTTCAACAAGTCAAGTCTATTCTTAGATGGTCTCTAAATTCAGGTGGGATATAGTCAAGGTTGTACTTTGGCTCTCCGATGAGTTGTTTTAATTTTCTTCAGCCTCACCTTGAACTTGTACGTGAGCAATTGATGATCTGTTCTGCAGTCAGCCCCTGGACTTGTTCTGACTGATGATACTGAGCTTCTCATTTAGTACATAAATTATTTAGTTTTTCTTAGGAGAAAGAAAAATGACAAGGAAGCAAATTGATACCACGAACTTTGCAAACATGTAAGAATAAATAATTTTCAAAACATGCCCTTGAATGCTAATAGTTCAGATCAATTTCCCACACTGACACCATCTATAGCTAATAGCACATGTAAACACAGCAGCTCGTAATTTTGATCCTAACCACAATGAGATCAGAAATCATCAAAAGCGGACAGGTTTATGCTTAGTTTGGTATACGTAATACTTTGTTAAAAAAGACGAAAGGTCAAACAGCAAGGGTTATTATGGTAAATGCTTAGATTCACCAGATAATTTTATTCTCCAAAACATATAGCTCAGCTAAGGTGTTAAAATTACTTGGATGCTTTAGACAAATCATGTTTCTCTCTCTTCCAAGTAAGTCTCTCCCGTTTTTTTTCTTTTTAAATACAGGTAGTCCCTGACTTACAACGGGATTCTGACAACTCTGTCATAAGTACGCTCTGACGTAAGTTGAATACCTCCTTTTTTGTTTGTTTTCATTATTATTGCTCTTTCTTATCAGTATCTATAAATCCGATCTTTGTCTTCTGTGGCTGAAAACATCACATATAAACTTACAGATAATAGTTTAATACACATACATGTATATAACTATTAAGATAAAAATGTAAAAAAGAAAAAGATGATCATAATTGCAGTTCATTGTAACTCAAATACGTCGTTGTCGGGAACTACGTATAGTGGTTTTAAAACATCTTCAAAAGAAAAAAAAAGTTTTTTTTTTTTTTTTTAAACATCTTCAGGTAATGGAAAATATAATTGTTTCATAAAAACCCACTGGGATTTTTTCGTCTATCTTCCACATCAGCTGAACTGGGAAATTATTTTGGAAACTACATTATGGAAAGCAGGCCTGATGGTACAGTGGGTAGGCACTTGGCTGCTAACCAAAAGGTCAACGGTTCAAACCCACCAGCCACTCTGTGGAAGAAAGACCTGGTGATCTGCTTCCATAAAGATCGCAGCCTAGTAAACCCCAAAGGGGCAGTTCTACTCTGTCCTCTAGGTTCCTGTGAGTCAGAATCAGCTCAACAGCAATGGGTTTACATTATGGAATACTCCATAATGCCTCCCTCGATTATCAATTGGTATCATCACCCTTCTACATATAGCTACTTAAGGACATGTTGCATTGAGTGGGTGAGTAAAGCAAGAAAGAGAAAGCTATGGCATAGAATAAATACATGCAACAATCAAAAGGTCTCCCCAGTTTGCTGGGCAGGGGAGACCTTAGGGTGACCCTGGCAGGCCAACTAAGATGGAGAGGGCTGGTTCCCTCGTGATGGGGATACTTGGTGAGTCTGAACGTTCAGTGGATTCTGGCAATGATCTGAATGAAAAGCAACCGAACAGAGTTGACAATTATCATCTACAAGGAAATCACAGGGCTGTGTAGGAAATACAATGTCCTAGTTATATTCCATGGAGCCCTGGTGGTGCAGTGGTTAAGAGCTCAGGCTGCTAACGGAAAGGTCAGCAGTTCAAATCTACCAGCTGCTCCTTGGAAATCCTCTGGGGCAGTTCTACTCTGTCCTACAGGGTCGCTAAAGAGTCAGAGCTGACTTGACGGCAATGGTTTTTTTTTTTTTTTTAATTATATACCACAGTGCTGAAAAGCGGGGATTAGGGAGGTGTTCTTTAGCAGCTTTCTATGAAAGAGTAAGGTGATCTACCAATAGTTACTAGAGTTGTTGTGATGGCCCATCATGAATGTACCACGGCTTAACTCTCCAACTTGTTCAAATTCTGGCTCTGCAACTTGCTAGGTTTGACACCTGAGGCAAAATTACTTAATTCTTCTCACTTCAGTTTTCTATTCTGTAAAATGGGGACATCACAGTACCTACTTTTTGTGCTGCTGTTGGATTAAATGAGTTTATAGGAGGTAATCAGAATTTTGCTTTATATATACCTGTTGCCATCAAGTCGATTCTGACTCATAGAGACCCTACATACCAAAAAGAAACCAAACCCTGTGCCATTGAATTGATTCTAACTCATAGTAACCCTACAGGACAGAGCAGAACTGCCCCATAGAGTTTCCAAGGAGCACCTGGTGGATTTGAACTGCCAACCCTTTGGTTAAGCAGCCGTAGCACTTAACCACTATGCCACCAGGGTTTGGCAACCTTATATAGTAAGTATTATATACGTATTAGCTATAGTATTCTACATGGCTCTGTAGAAACCAAATAAAAACAGGTGAAACACTGACTACTGATCCAACAAAAATGATGACATAATTGGAAGAACTGTGCACACGTGTGTGTGCAGACAGGTATGGGTGGAAGGCAGCAGGTCAGACATAAACTCTCATCTTGCACAGCAGGAAGTGAACAGGTCATGCCTAAAATTGAAAAAAAAAAAAATCAATAGACAGTGATGTTTGAATGGACATGGAGGTAAATTCCAGAAGAATCACGGCTGAATGAGCTTCCCTTTGGGGAAAGAGACGTGGCACTGGAAAAGAGGGAAATGCTATTATACTCAGGAAGGCTTTTTGATTTATTTGGATCTTTAAATGGTCAATAAAAAAAGACTCAGCAGCTAGCTACAAAAGCTAATGATGGATATGACAGAAATACAACACGAAATCTAGGACCCAAGTTTCCACCTGTCTCACATACTACGTATTTGATGCAAGCAAACTTTGTTTTCCCATTTACAAAACAAGAGAAGATACATGCTACATAAATCCATGTCTCTCGAAAGATTAAATAAGAAAATACAGGGAGATGTTGCTGATGTTAGGTGTCATTGAGTCGGTTCCAATTCATACCATAGACTGCCAAAAGAACTAACAAATCTGTCTTGGAAGAAGTACAACCAGAATGCTCCTTAGAAGCAAGGATGGCGAGACTGCGTCTTACAGGGAGATAGACCAACTTAAAGTTATTAAATATTAACTGAAAAGTAACTGTCAGCTGCAGGCTCCGTGGAGGCACTCGCTGCTGTCCCCTCGCGTAGGCACAAGCAGTCCTGAGCCCTCAGGGACCGATGCAGTCACTTGTGAAGGCACAGCGCAGGGAGGACACCCCTCCAGGCCAGGGGTCAGCAAACTCTTTCTGGGGAGAGTCAGAGAGTAATCATTTTAGATTCCACAAAGTGCCAGCCCCATTACTCAACTCTGCCGTTGCATCGTGAATGCAGCCACAGACAATAAATGAATAAGAATGGGAATAAAGCTGCAATTTGAATTTCACAGGATTTTCATGTGTCATTAAATATTATTCTTTTTTAAATTTCTTTTATAACCACTTAAGAAACAAACCATTCTTAGTTCACCAGCCATTCAAACACAGGCACGGGGCCATATCTGGCCCATGGGCTGTAGTTTACAATCAATCCCTGCTGTGCTCTGGGCCCACAGTTACCGCGGCTGTGCAAATAAATACCTTATACATGCAAGGAATTTCAGAGGAGAAGAAAGGTTCAGACCTCTTCACAACCTTTCTGAGCCTCCTTTCCTCCCTGGTAATGGACCTAGCAGGAGAGCTAAGACTGCTGCAGAGAGTGTATGAGAAAACGGGCATAAAGCCCTGAGCACAGCCACAAACGCATAATAAATGCTCACCTCAGAGCTTTGGAACATTCCAGAACATCACATCCGCATTGTTCATATTCTCCAAAGAACTTTGTGTGCGTATTTACAAAACTGTTTTTGAATACACTGGCAACTAAAAGGAGTTATTACAAGGCAATGAGTGTCAATAATCAACCTGATTTCAAAATGCCAATGCAAAAGTCATTATAAGGCCATTCTCTATTACTTAGTTACTGCCTGCCAATAATTTAACTAATAAAGGTTAATGAGTTTCTACTTTCAACACGCACAAAACCTGTCAGGTTATACCATACTATGAACCCTTTGGAAAATATTATAGTAACATATCAACCGTCACTCGTACGCTATATGTTGTTGTAGTGACCCCATGTACAACAGAACGAAATGTTGCTGGGTCCTGCACCATCCTCACAGTAGCAGGCACGTTTGAGCCCGTTGTTGCAGCCACTGTGCCACTCCATCTCATTGAAGGTCTTCCTCTCTTTACTGACCCTCTACTTTACCAAGCGTGATGTCGTCCATCTCCAGGGATTGGTCCCTTCTGACAGCACATCCAAAGTAAGCAAGATGAAGTCTCACCATCCTTGCTTCTAAGGAGCATTTTAGCTGCATTTCTTCCAAGACAGATTTGTTTGTTCTTCTGACAGTTCATGCTATGTTCCATATTCTTCACCAGCTAAGTAATTCAAAGGTATCAATAATTCTTAGATCTTTTTTATTTGCTGTTCAGCTTTCGCACTCATGTGAGGCAACTGAAAATACCCATGGCTTGGGTCAGGCACACCTTAGTCCTCAAAGTGACATCTTTGCTTTTTAACACTTTAAAGAGGTCCTTTGCAGCAGATTTGCCCAATGCAATATGCCATTTGATTTCTTGACTGCCATTCCCACGGGTGTTGATTGTGGGTTCAAGTAAAATGAAATCCTTGACAACTTCAGTCTTTTCTCTATTTATCACGATGTTGCTTATTGGTCCAGTTGTGAGGGGTCTTGTTCTCTTTATGTTGAGGTGTAATCCATACTGAAGGCTGTGGTCTTTGATCTTCATCAGTAAATGCCTTCAAGTCCTCTTCACTTTCAGCAAGCAAGATTGTGTCATCTGCATAACGCAGGTTGTTAATGAGTCTTCCTCCAATCCTGATGCCCAGTTCTTCTTCACAGTCCAGCTTCTCGGATTATTTGCTCACCATACAGATTGAATAGGTATGGTGAAAAGATACAACCTGGATGCCACCTCTTCCAACTCAGACAGAGAAACATGGCCCCCTAAAACAAGAGGGAGCTAGTCTGGTGAAAGCAATCCCAAATATGCTATTGTCGTTTTGTTGTCGAATTGATTCCAACTCATAGCAACCCCATCTGACCAGAACTGCCCCATAGGGTTGCTGTAAGCTTATTCATTTTAGGTTAAGTCATTTCATACCCATGGACCTACCAAGGACAAAAAGTACTCACAGAAATTATCCTGCAAAGACTTTACAGGAGTTTGGGGCTTCAACTGTAACTTTATGAACTACATTTATGAAGTTAAAAATCCAGAAGTGGTATTTCCTCCTAGGTATCATGCACACCAAAGAGCCACGGTGGCACAATGGTCAAGTGTTCAGCTGCTAACTGAAAGGTTGGTGTTTTGAGCCCACCCAGCAGTTCTTGGGGAGAAGGACCTGGTGGTCTGCTCCTGCAAAGATTACATCCTAGAGAATCCTATGGGACAGTCCCATTCTGTCACGTGGGGTTACTACGAGTTGAAATGGACTTGACGGTACCAAACAACAACAACCACGCACACCGCTGCTAAAACTTTATTTCAAATGACATACATGTAGCCTCTCACCTAACATGGTTCAATACAGTGAGGGACCCTTTATGTGTACGTAACTAATATAATCTAAGAAGGTTTTCTTTATAGTAAAGTAAGATTTTTCTAACAAAATACAGCCCAATTATCTAAGAGACCAGATAATCTTAAAAGTATTTAGTCTTAAAATTATGACATTTTGATAGAGTTAACCATCTTCCTCATTAAATTATTAATACCATTAACAATAGGAGCTAACATTTGAGTATACTTTGAGTTATATGAGGTATGAATCACTTTATGTGAATTATGTTCTTGAATTCCCATAATAACTTTGTCACTGTTGTTAGGTTCCATTGAGTCCATTCTAACTCATAGCTGTCCCATGTGACACAGTAGAACTACTCTAAGGTTTTCTAGGCTGTAATCCTTACTGGAGCAGATCAATGAGGTCTTTCTCCTGGGGAACTGCTGTGTGGGTCTGAACCAGAAACCAAGTGCCTAACCATTGCACCACCAGGGCCCCTTACCAACCAAACCAAACCCATTGCCATCAAGTCAGCTCCGACTCACAGCAACCCTCTAGGACAGAGCAGAACTGCCCCACAAGGTTTCTAAGGAGCGCCTGGTGGATTCAAACTGCCGACCTTTCGATTGGCAGCCGAATGCGTAACCACTCCGCCACCGGAGTTTCCAGCTCCTCCCCAGGTAGGGATAATTGCTGCATTTTGAGATACACAGACCGGAGCTTAGACATTCAATGGCCAGCCCCAGGTCCCGCAGCTGGTAACAGCTGTCCACTGTGTGGCCTGAAGCCTGCGTTTAAATTTAACCCACTTACAACTTGGTACTCAACTCCGCTTACAACTTTGGTCAGGTTTAAGCAGATAATGCCTTTGTAATTTGCATTGAATTGTTATTTCGTTGGTTTTCTCCAGTTTCAAGTACCTGACAATACTTTAGCTCTTACACTTGACTGCTGAGTGATGCACAGCCATCTAAAAACGGGCCATGAACGCTAAGTCATCCTTCTCTCCTTTTTTTCTGCATTCCCAACTAGTTACATCATTATGTTTCCGACATAGTTCACTTTTTCTTTTACTCTTAAAATTACCATTTGTTCAACAGCTTTGTGCAAAAATCTGTTTATTTCTGATTATTGTCTTAGAATAGAATTCTAGAAATGAAATCCTTGGGAAAATTATAAGCACATCTCTTTTTAAGATCCTGAATATATGTTGCTGGAGTGCTTTGTAGGAAAGCTGTAAAAGTGTATGTTTCCAACAACGGTAGTGTGAAGGAGAAAGGTTTATTCTTTTAAAATACAAAAACAGTGGGAAAGACAAATAAGAAGTTGGTTTTATTACGGAAAATAGGACAGCTGATGGACAGAAAGGGAAGAGAAAGTTAAGATAATTTTAAAGTATGAAGCAGGGATGGAACTGGAACAGAGTGGCTGATAGAATGGAAAAAAAAACGGACATCTCGGGAGAGGAAATAGGTGTCAATCAACAGGGTAGAGAAAAGGATGTAAGAAGGTGTCAAAGATCATCGTTCAGGTTGTCTCTGAAAACACAGAATACAATTTATTATCCGTTCATATTAGAATACTGATTTTTTTTTTTGTAAATTCTAGCTCCTACATAATTTAAAATATTTATTTCCCCTATTCATTGCTGAAGTTGCTTTTCTTTTTATATGTATGCAAAGGCATATGCGTAAAAATATTGTTGGGGATATATTCAAGATCCCTGGGCAACTTTAAAAAATGATGTTTCATAAAAAAAAAATTAGCATTCATTAAATAGAATTGATCAGAACTCTAATTATAAAATGTCTTCAGATTAAGAGCACAGCCGGCATGCAGCCAAGTGATATACACTGAGTGATCAAAGATACAGAACTAAAATTAACTCAAAGATGCTCTCAAATTTGCTAAGAAGGGGTGTAGGCAGATGAAGCCAACTGCAATAGTCTAAATGATCTATGTTCCCTGACAGCGGCATGAAAATCATCTTTTTACCCTGCAGAGAGGTAACCACAAAGTACCCATTGCCCATTTTCCTCTGTACCGATTGAGGCATACGGTGAGAAATTGCTCCTTCAATTCTGTTTACTAGCCTCCAACAAACATTTCTACTTCCAAACTTTTTTTCATCATCAAATGACGGGCTACAGTAACGAATTCTTCGAGAAGAACGTCGGATGATTAGACTCTAAGTAACAGGTAGCCCAATATAACCCTGCATTTGTTATCTTTTCTGTTTTTTAAATTGTGCATAAAGAAAGGAAGAGACACGTTGTCCCTCGCAGCATTCTCCATTCAGCTCCAAGCACAGACACTCCACGCCAGTATAACCCTCCATGCCCCAAGTATGGTCACATAACCTTCCTTTCACGAAGACCTTGAATGAAGTCTACAGTGTTTCAAACAAGAAAAGTCACCACTTCTGTTAATGGAAGTCAAACATCTTTATGGAACAGCGTAGGGTTTAAATGTTGGCTTTCTGTCGAAGAGCAGAGCCAAGTTTCTAGGTGGGAGAGGGTAATGCACAGAGGCCCGAGTCTACTTCCTTCACCTTAGAAAGGCTGGCTTCGTGGCCAGTCCTCAGCTGGCGTCTGGGGCTTGAATGGTAGACGCTGAGCCTAGACTGTCTGTACAAACAGTGGGGTTTATCTGGGACACCTGCTTTCCTTCTGAGGTCTGTGATTTTGCCATGTACAGGCAGAGTGGCCAGCCCCCGACAAAACCCTGGGTGCTGAGTCTCTGAGGAGCTCCCCTGGTAGATGACATTTCACACGACTTATTGCTGGAGGCAGTAAGGCAACCTGTGTGACTGCCCTAGGAGGGGACTCTGGAAGTCTGCCCTGGTTTTCTCTGACCTCCACCCCTGATGCCTTTTCCCTTTGCTGACTCCGTTTTGCCTCCTTTTGCTGTAATAAATCACAGCTATGAGGGTGACCATGTGCTGACTTCTCTGAGTGAGTCACCAAACCTGGGGTGGTCTGGGGACTCCAACACAAGGAGGCAGAGAGGTCCCTCTCCAGTCAGGAGGCCTGGATAAGGTCCCCCAAATCCTACAATTTTCCTGTGAGCATCAGGACCCGGGAGCTGCCCTCGGCCCAGGTGTGGCTCTTTTATACACACATGCTGAGGAGAGACCCAGAGAGCTGCTCTCCGTCCAGGTGTTGCTCCTTCACACCATGAGCATGTCAAGAAGAGACCCAGAGAGCTGCTCTTGGTCCAGTGTGGCTCCGTCACACCACGAGCATGTCAAGAAGAGACCCAGAGAGCTGCTCTTGGCCCAGTGTGGCTCCGTCACACCACGAGCATGTCAAGAAGAGACCCAGAGAGCCGCTCCTGGCCCAGTGTGGCTCCATCACACCACGAGCATGTCAAGAAGAGACCCAGAGAGCTGCTCTTGGCCCAGTGTGGCTCCGTCACACCACGAGCATGTCAAGAAGAGACCCAGAGAGCTGCTCTTGGCCCAGTGTGGCTCTGTCACACCACGAGCACGTCAAGAAGAGACCCAGCCCTGTCAGGTTGCTCTACAAAGTCTCTTGCCGTTATGTGCTGTCAAGTCAACTCAGACTCACAGCAGCCCACGTGCAGACCAGAACGGCTCCGTTGGGCGTTCAGGGCTGTGACTCTTCGGAAGCCTGTCACCAGGGCTATCTTCTAAAGCCCCTCTGGGTGGGTGCACACCACCAGCCTTTTAGCCAGTAGCTGAGTGTTCTAACCAGTCTGCGCCACCCAACGACAGCAACCAAGTCTCTACAGGAAGATGAGGACGTGGATGCGATGGGGGGCGTTGGACTACTGAGGGTAGCCTCAACAGGTACTGCTGATCAACTCTGGAACTAAGGAGAAATAGAAAAGGAAATCCACAGAGAAAACAGGAAGCCGCAGAGTCTCTCCAGCGTGCGAGCCTGACCCTCCCTCTGAGAAACTCCCTTCGTTTTACTAGAGGATTACGGCCTAAACCAAAACCAGACCAGCTGCCGTGGAGTCAGCTCCAACTCATGGCAGCCCGTGTATGCCCGAGTAGAACTGTGTTCCACAAGGTTTTCAATAGCTAAATTTTCAGAACTATATCACCAGACCTTTAAAGTCACAGATATCTGCTCCATATAAATTTAATAAAAACTTACCAACTCCTAGGGATGTTGGAATGAACAGTCAGACTTCAAATTCAAGAAGATCACATATTAACAGGAAGAAGGCAAAGAACCATAAAAATGTGCAGTGGTGTGAATTATGTTAGAATTATTTCTACCAAGTTCTGCAATAAGACCACAAAGATAGAACTCCCCCCGCCCAGCACCTTCAGATGGGGGACAAAGAAGAGGAGGAGTGATGAGTAGAGGTTCCATGAGCAAGAAAAATGAGGGAGGAGGGCCAGTCACAGGGGCCAAAGAAAACAATACGGCGGAGAACAATGTGGCAGAGACATGCGTGGGGTGTGAGATGAAAGAGTGGAGGCAGGCAGGTGCCTTGCAGGCTATATCAGCAGCCTGGGAAGTTCTTAAAAATATAAAGGACATAGGCATTCTTGTTTTAAATACCTTAAGAAAAAAAAAAAAAACAACCCAGGGCCATCGATCGATTCCGATTCATACCTTATGTATGTTAAATATATTCAAACAATACATACCTTAAGTATGTTAAATATATTCAAACAAAACAGACTTTGGAAAATGTTAGGCAGCAATAAACTTCATTTGAAAGGAATATGATTGAAGCAATCATAAGAAGGTATAGTCAAGAGGGAGCTTCCCCTGGCTGTCTCATCAATCCTTTGGCAAGATGCTAATGAGGGTTAGACAACCAGTTTTAAGAATGTGAAGTGGAGGAGAGCCTGTCACTCAGTTGTCACTGGAAACTGCCTGTCCACAATTCCCTTAACAAAGCCCTTACATCCTCCTGTACGTTAACGTCTTACCACATAAACCTAAGAACTTACTGTATGTCAGGGTTTGTCTTATTTTTTAAAGAAATATACTAATAACTGGAGCTGAGCTTTATGAATTTTGAATAGCTTCCTCTATTTTTCAAGTTTACAAATTTTTATAATTTCTAACAGTTCAGTTTGCCATTAATTAATTTTACCTTATTTAAAAGTTTTCAGCATGTGGCTGAGCAGAAATGGAAAAGAGACCCGGCTGAAAGTAGAAAATAATGAAGATCCCAAAGACTAGAGAGATCAGTGCATATGTTTTCAATCGCAGAGAATTCTGTGAAATGGAAATATAATTGAACCTGAGGCATTATCAAATTCAAACTGATGTTCTAAGTGATTTTGGTTATGAATTATATCTAGGTTTCATTATGGAAATGATTAGAAATATTTTAGAAAGCGATATGTTCCCAAGAAATAGTCATTAACAAGCTTTTACGTAAACAATTTTAGAAAGTAAAACAAAATGTGACCACTGATATTAAAATAGCTGCCCCTCACCAAAAAAAAAAAAAAAGGCCATTGAGTTAATTTCAACTCATAGTGACCCTAAAGGACAGAATAGAACTGACTGCCCCATGGGATTTCCAAGGAGCAGCAGGTAGATTCGAACTGTCGACCTTCTGGTTAGCAGTTGTGGCTCGCCATAGCTCTTACCCACTGTGCCACCACACATGGAAGTCCTCCAGAAATACTAAAGCACTATATTAAAGCTTTAGAGGACTTTTAGAGGAATTCCACATGTGTAACATTATCTGATCAATACTACAAACATTTTAAAGCCAAAGCTATAGAACATGATTTAATGTCACCTGACTTGATAACATCTCCATATATGCAAGTAACAATTCAAAAAATGTTATCATAGTTCAAGATTACTTAATCACTTTATCACTTCCAGAAACCTAGAAATTGTTTAATCAAAATGTGAACTGCTCATAGCCAAGATTTGCTTTTGACATCTCTGCACTTACTGACCACATCCCCATCCCACCCCTCACTTTCTTTTATTCAACACACCAACCTTTATGGAAAAACCTTGGTATTCTGTGACTTTAAAGACATTAACTAAATAGTACGACTAGTTCCTCCAACTCCCAAATATTAAGAAAGCATACTTTAACTGCCTTAATTCCTACATCCCATGAAGAGCCCCAGGCCACACAACCATGGGAGATTGTTTTAGTTATCTCACAGGTTCCCGGGAAACCAAAGCTCCTGACAACACAATCAATGGAATAATTTAGAAAACTGACACACCTGATATTAGACTTGAATCAAGGAAGCACTGACTCACCCAGAGTAAGAAGAAATAAAAAACAAGGTGAAAATCTACAAAAGAGTTTCCTCACTCTGAGCTGACATCAGTGAACCAGGCAGGGAAAAGGGGACTTCGTCTCACATACTTTGAACATGTTATCAGAAGGGACCAGTGGGTGGAGAAGGATATCATGCTTGGTAAGGTAGAGGGTCAGTGAAAGAGAGGAAGACCCTCATTGAGATAGACTGACACAGTGGCTGCAAAAATGGGCTAAAATATAGCAATGATTGTGAGGATGGTACAGGACAGGGCAGTGTTTCGTTCTGTTGTACACAGGGTCGCCATGAGTGGGAACCAACTCGGCAGCACCTAACAACAACAACAGATACTTCATGTAAGTTGAATCACACAATATTTGTTCTTTTATGTCAACTTCTTTCATTCAGGATCATGTTAAGGTCCATCTACGTCACAGCGTGTATCAGAACTTCATTTTCTTTACGGCTGAATACTATTCCCTTGTATGGACGAAACACATTTTGTTTGTCCACTCCTCTGTCGATGGACACTGGGGTTGGTTCCACCTTTGACCATCATGAATGGTGCTACAATGAATGTTGGTGTGCAAGGAAGTGTCTGTTTGAATTCCTCCTCTGAAGTTTCTGAATCTACATTTTTAATATTGGAAGAGGTTAAACGTAGCTATACCCACAGCGGGCCAGTTGAAAGCTCTGTACAGTTATACAAGCCAGAGAGATGTGCGTTAAAACCCAAAACAAGAAAAAACCTTTCTATGTGAGTAAATGTTGGCTACCAATCCACTACATGATTTTACTATTTTAACAAATCTTCAACATTTTAAATTTCTTCTTTATTTCACTTTCTACACCAGAGCCCCATTTTAGTTGCATTGAACACCCAGATGGGGGGAAATAAGTATATTTGAAAGTGGAGTTAACCTCCTTTCATTTGTAAAAGAGCAGCTTAAAAGACTGCTGAAGTTGGAGACAATGGCTTAAAGGAATTGTGGATAACGTTGCATTAACTTGTTGTCACGACTGTCATTACGAAACTTGCAGCTAAACCTCGCACGTGCAGTGCAGGGCAGATTAGCCGTTATTAGAAAAGACGCCACCTGGGCCCTATTCTCGTGGATACGTGAAAAAAGCTGGTCACACTACATTCCATCTCAGAACCACCAATTTAGGAGCTAGGCGATTCAGCTCAATCTTACTTAAAAATCTTGCTTAACAAATATAAAGGTGCTTTGGAGGTAAAAAAAAAAAAAAAAAGTGAAGCAGGAAATGTAAAAAAACTCATCAAAGTTTCGCTCGCCTGCCACCTGTGTGGAGTCCTGGGCAGGGGCTTCGGTGGGCTCTGCAGTTTGGGCAGCCAGCACACCCAGAGGAGGGGGGATACGTCACATCTGCTCTGAGTCCCTGCCTTCCCACTGTTTCTTCTGCCCACAAAATATGACTGATATCCACGCGTCTGTACAACTCTGCAGTGTAAGCTAGGCAGGGTCTTCCCATCCCTGCGAGGGGGAGGCTTGGCGTTAACGAGAAGTGAGGCCATGGGGGTGAGTGGGAGCAGGCCAATGTGAAAGTGCGGGGGCCTGAATATCAAACCCCAGCTGGGAAACACTCTTCATTTGTGATGGAAGTCCATCAGCTGGAGGGAGATAGCTGGGCAGGTGCCCAGGTGCGCAGCCACCACCAGCCCAGAACCCCCACACCATCACGTCCAACCCTCTACAACCAGGCTACCTGGCTCCCACCTGGATCACACTTTCTGTTGTTGCTCTTCCCTTCTTTTAAAGAAAGCCTTCTTCTTTCAACTTTGTAAATTTATCTCATCTCTTCTTGAGTCTTAGAAAGAGTTTAAGGTTTCATAATTTCAATAACTGCTGTTTCTTTTTTTAGAAAGTTGTACCATTTGCTAATGTCATGTTTGAATAACACAGATGACGGGTTGTGGCTAAGGGAATCAGAGATGCTATCGTTGTTTTAAAATCTCTCGGTGGTCCTCTAAAGCCAGCGAAACCTTGAACACTAAGGACCCCGTACGTTCCCACGCGCTGCTTTCATTCCCAACGAGACCATTTACATGCTCCACTTAATGGCAAAATTCTCTGGGAGATCTGCACAGCAATGGAAACAAAGTGAACCCCTTAACAAGCCGTAAACCCAAAACACCAAACCCACTGCGACTGAGTCAATTCAGACTCACAGCCACCCTGAAAGTCAGAGTAGAGCTGCCCCAAAGGGTTTCCAAGGAGCAGCTGGTGGATTCAAACTGCCAACCTTTTGGTTAGCAGCTGAGCTCTTAACCACTGTGCCACGATGAATAGTTTTATTCAGAACAGATAATAATAATAGTTTCAAGAAAACTAAATATTAAAGAAAAGGACTAAAACTTCTAGGAGCAGAAAACCATGCATTTTTAATAAAAATTCATTTACAGAGATCTTTTAGTAGTTTATAAATGCCAAAAAAAAAAGGGGGGGGATACCTTACACATAAATCAATTAGGAATTCGTTAGGTCACATATAGCACATTCATTAAATGAAATGAAAATTTATTTGTGAAAAAGCATACAATAACAAGTCAGGATACAGGCAATACACTATTAAATATAAGCTTACTTAAAATATACATGCTTAGAAAGGGACTGAATAATGCTTATCTGACGGTGACTGAATTTCTAAGATTGTGTTTTGTCTGCCATTTTCTGAATTCCCATTGTGAATGTATATTATAATTACTATTAAAAAAAAAACTATAAAAAATTAGCAATAAGCTCCTCAATCCTCTGCTATCCACCAAAACCAGAGAGAACACAGGAAAAGCAATCCTTTGGGAAAGGTCTTGAGTCTAAAATTATTTTGACTTACCTTAGCTCTGTAGAAGTCTCTAACTTCAGGCCTGATAGAGTCAAAGTCTCCGCTGATGAATTCTGGCAAAAAGCTGAAAGACAGGGTTCCCAGTAAGCCAGCTAATTAAAACTACATATCTGTTAAACTTACGATTATAAGGACTAGAGAGAGAACTAATGTACCAAAAGGCCAAAAGTAGGCCAATTTTTAGAGTGAGTGGGATGTCGTATCATTTTTTCATGGTATCAACGGAGTATGATTGAGAGGAACTCCACATGCCCAACCAAGCCATCAGATAAACTGTCAGTACCTACCTTGTTCAAGGAAAAATAAAGATGAAAGATTAGCACTTCAAAAGCCTCCCAGTCCAAAGACACGGACACAGCTCATCATCTTTTGCTTATCACCTTCCACATATACACAAACGTTTACACTATTGTATGTACCCTCACACAAATTCGGAACCTTCAACAGATTTGAACAGAACAAATGACCATGAGGATTTGGAATCCTGCGTACAGCAGGAGTCAGTTCAAAGGCCTTTTTCAAAATTCTATTGACATATTTCCAGAAACAGAAGTCTTCTAGATAAGCGTGAAACACTATAAGGGTCATAGTTACTAAATACACAGTATATATAAGTAGAGGCCCCAGGCCCGAATGTGATCTTCCTAATAACATCACAGTGATCTTACTTCTCTTCCTTCTTGTATTTTTCTTCTTAGAACTTGTTTAGAAAGCTCACCCTACGTCCTCTACATAAGCCACCATTTATCATCTTCGATGTGTGAGCCACTAACACCACTAAACAGCAACCCTGTACAAAAAGACCAGTTTATTTCAGGCTAAGGCCTCAATATCTTCCTACAGAATTTCCTCCTCGAAATGTCTCTGCCACCGTAACTGTTACCGTTGGGTGCCATCAGGTCAATTCTGACTCACAGGACCCCGTATGACAGAGCAGAGCTGCCCCACAGGGTTTTCCAATCTATACTCTTCACAGAAGCAGAGCACCAGGTCTCTCCCATGGAGCCACTGGGTAGGTCTGAACTGCCAAGCCTGCGTTAGCAGCTGAGCGTGTAACTACCGTGCCACCAGGGATCCTTACTGCCACACCCACTACTCTCAATTTTTGTTTTATACTTACTTTGATAGAGGCCTTATACTCCCCTCTTAGGACTGAAAATAGACTATCAGTAACTTTTTTTTTTCTTGTCTACTATATAAATTCACTCATTTTGAAAGTATCTTTAAAATTCCCCCAACAACCGCATCAATGAACGCTCGTGTAAAACCCAGAATAGTGGTGGAAAGGACAAAGGAATTATCCCCCCAACACTACCCTGATCCATGTGAGGAACCACAATCCCAGAAGTCAAGCAACTTCTGCTCCTACGGCTAGCGTCTGCACCAACCCGCCACACAAAGCAGCCCTTTAAACCCCAGCGCCTGCCTCTCTGGTGTCTGGTTCATGCAACTTCCTAACAAGACTGACATTACAATGCTCTCAAAATCCTGTAGGAATCCCTCAAATATCCAGCATCAATTTGGCAGTCTCCACATATCATATCAATTTTGGCAATAAAAATAAGAGCTGATGTTCAGACGCAGCTGAGTGTCCACTCCCCTTAGGGTGCAGCATCTTGAAGGGAATCTGTTGTCATTGTTGTGGGCTGTTGACTTGATTCTCTGACTCACAGCGACCCCACATGACAGAGTAGAACTGCCCCTTAGGGTTTCCTAGGCTGTAATCTTTACGGGAGAAGGCTGCCAGGTGTTTTCACCTGTGGAGCTACTGGGTGGGTTCAAACCACCGACCTCACTGTTAGCAGCTTAACCGTGTCTCCTTTTATCTTACACTGCAAATAATGAAGGAAAGCAAGCATCTAAACTCATTTATATTTTCATATTAAGGAGCCCGGTGGCATAATGATTAAAGCACTCAGCTGCTAACTGAAAGGTCAGTGGCTCAAACCCACCAGTTGCTCCACAGGAGAAAGATGTGGCCGTCTGCTTCTGTATGAGTTGGAATCGACTGGAGGGCAATGAGTTTTATAAAACAATAACAGGAAAATAAAATTATATAGATAAAAGATAACTTCTGGAAGCTGTTAATATAATTTTCCCCAATGTTACATATATAGTTTTAAATTAAACCAGGATGCTCATTTTTAAAAAGTCTTGTGCCAAAAATATGCCTGGAGTAAGTGCTGAGATGACTAAAATAATTATAACTTTTCATCATACGATACACTAGTTTTTGAAACTCCCTGAGATATACTTTTGACGCTGCAATTACAAGCCTGTCTCACTTTCTCTGGGGCGCCTGTTGCTATGGCACTGGGACATTCTGAAGACATATTTACTGGGGAGACACTTCACCACCAATATAGAGGAGCCATGGTATAGGTGACAGTTTACACGTGAAGAGTATTTTCAGAACTCTCTGGAGACTGATTACACAAGCGACTCGGGTATGTGGATTTGAGAAGCCGCAGCTCACACTGCTGCCTATTGTTGACAGGATCACATCAGCCACCTGTTCTCACTGTCCTTGATCTGCAGGCACTGGTACACAGAGATTTTCCAAACTCCCCACCAATAGTGTGCACGCTTCTGATACTTCCACTTCAGTCTTACTGTACTAGTCACCCACCAGTGACAACATGAGAGCCCACCAAGGGCTGAGGTCACTGAGTGAGCTAAACCTCTATCAATGGGACAACTGATAAAGGATGCCTGAACTCAATGTGGTAGAATGAAGCTATCGCCTTCCTCTTCACATCCCTGGGCACCAATGAGGACGGACAGCCCTCTACACTATGTCTTCTTCAAGTTCCCATGGAAAACGTCAACCCTCCCTGAAACATCTACAGCCCTAAGTGTCTCACGTCCCACTTCACCTTCAGCCATTTCTGTAAATGTCTTCTAGCTTCCATTAGGTTGTACATTCTTTGAAACAGCTCTGCCTCTGGTTGATGCTGGTACTCTGCAAAGCACCAGGGACATAGATGCTGATGGTAATACAACAAAATGAAGAGGTAAAGGAGAACAAGGAGGGGACGAGGAGGGAGACACAGAGGGAATAAAAGATAGAGAAGGTGGTAGGAAGAAGAAGGGGAGAAGGAGAAAGGAGGAGGAGTTGAGAATTGGTGAGGAGGAAAGAGAAGGGTGAGGAGAGGGCAGAAAGGGGAAAGGGAGTGGAAAGAAAAAGACCAAGGAAAAAAAAAATTGAGTGCTTATTGTTATGCCTGCCCCAGCACCTCTTACTTGAAGCACTTACTGATGAAGACCAAATACCACAGCCTTCAGTATGGATTACACCTCAACACAAATAAAACAAAAATCCTCACAACTGGGCCAATAAGCAACATCATGGTAAACGGAGAAAAGATTCAAGTTGTCAAGGATTTCATTTTACTTGAATCCACAATCAACAGCCATGGAAGCAGCAGTCAAGAAATCAAAAGACGCATTGCATTGGGCAAATCAGCTGCAAAGGACCTCTCCAAAGTGTTGAAGAGCAAAGATGTCACCCTGAAGACGAAGGTGCGCCTGACCCAAGCCATGGTATTTTCAATTGCATCATATGCATGTGAAAGCTGGACGATGAATAAGGAAGACTGAAGAAGAGTTGACGCCTTTGAATTGTGGTGTTGGCGAAGAATATTGAATATACCATGAACTGCCAGAAGAGCAAACAAATCTGTCTTGGAGGAAGTGCAGCCAGAATGCTCCTCAGAAGCGAGGATGGAGATCCTGCATCTTTCCTGCTTTGGGCTTGCTGTCAGGAGGCATCAGTCCCTGGAGAAGCACATCATGCTTGGTAAAGTACAGGGTCAGAGGAAATGAGGAAGACCCTCAATGAGATGGACTGACACAGTGGCTGCAACAATGGGCTCAAGCAGAACAATGATTGTAAGGATGGCACAGGACTGGGCAGGGTTTCATTCTGTGGTACATAGGGTCGCTATGAATCAGAACTGACTCGACGGCACCTAATACCACCACCGCCACAACTTCCTAGGAGCCGTGGTGGCTCAACAGTTAAGGACTCAGCTGCTAATCAAAAGGTTGGTAGTGGCTTGAACTCACCAGTGGCTCTGAGGGAGAAAAACCTGGCAATCTCCTCCCACAAGGAATACAGCCTAGAAAACCCTATAGGGCAGTTCTACTCTGTCACGTGGGGTCAGAAGCGACTTGACAGCATCTAACAAGAACATTTCCTAACTTGTAGGGTGATACCAAATCTTGACTGCGTTTACAGATAAAATCAGCTCAATGGTTTTCATAAATAAGTCTCTATTAATAATGGTGTCAATGGGGTAAGAGAGACATTCTTTAGAAATACAGAAAAACATGCAATGGTAGATGGATAGACATATTTGATAATATAATGTAAAGCTATTTTATGAAAAAAGATATAGAAAGCAATGCTATATACTTTTAATACGTGCAACATACATAATTCATAAAATAAAGATAACTGTTCCTAATATACTAAGAGTACTCCAAGATGGTAAAGACAATACAAAGATCCAATAGAAAAATTGGCTAAGGCTATTCACACAAGGCAATTCACATAAGAAATGCAAAGACCAAGTAAGCATACGTTGTTTGTTAGGTACCGTCAAGTCAACTCCCACAACAGTGACCCTATGTACAACAAAAAGGAGACACTGCCTGGTCCTGCGCCATCCTCACAATCGTTGTTATGCCTGAGCCCATTTTTCTAGCCACTCTGTCAATCTGTTTCATTGCAGGTCTTCCTCTTTTTCGCTGACCCTCTACTTTACCAAGCATGGTGTCCTTCTCCAGGGACTGGTCCCTGCTGGCAAGTATATGAAGCATAGTAAGCCTAAAGAATCATCAAGAGAACAAATGTTAAAGCAACACTAAGATACTATCTTTACACAAATGTTGGGAAGCCTGAGCAAAATGGGTAGGCTCTGGGGCTCAGGGGTGGTAAATGGGAGATAGTCTATAAGCCAGCCACCCCACTTTGGGAATCTGTCCTATAAAAAATAGCACATGGGGTATCTGCACAGTCATGACAATGGATAAAAAGTCAATGCTTATTAACACCGGAATGATTGAATGAAATGTAACACAGCCTGACAGGGAAATTAGGCAGCTGTGAAGAAGATGAGTTGGTCTAGGTCTACCAGCCTAGAGGGAATGCCCGTCACATGCTATTAAGTCAAAAAAGAAAGTTCCAGAAAAATGTATAAAATATTATCCTGATTTTGTTTTAAAGCAGATTAAAATAAAAGCAAGCAAAATATCTAATTGCACATACGTACATTTTTGCATGAAGTATGCAGGTGAGTGAGCCAAGCTGTTTACACTGATTACCTCAGGGATGGGATGAATTTCCCTTCAATTACTTCACTGTTTATAAAGCATGTATTAGTTTTATAATGAAAAAGAAAATTAATAATAAACTTTCAAAAGAAAACAAAAAGTGAAGGGAAAAATAAAGAATTAACTAAACTCTGATTATAAGAATGTTAGTGAGCACTTAGCAGCCTGTGAGGTTGCTGTAAGCTGTGCCCAGTCAAGTCGCCTGAGTGACACAATGCTTAATCTCTCAGGATATCTGATCTCATCTTCTCAAACTGAGCAGTCAAGAATCGTACCATAAGCCAGAACAGAATTGTATCTCACAAAGTAAGTATTTAAGAATTTTTTTTGTAGGTTAATGAGCATCCAGAGAAAACAACACTAACAAAAACAGTAATAAAATATGGACAGATTCTTCACAGCACCCAGTTAAAATGATTTGCAATCGAGTGAGAAGAAGAAGGGTAATGGCAGGGAAAAACAACACACAACTTCTCAAAGACCTGTGGACTCAGAAGTAGAGGGAAAGACAAAAAAAACTGCCAAAAGGAGAAAGGCCTGTTGACCCTGACCCAAAGGAGGCCTCCCTGTAAAGACTGAACACTTGTTATATGCAAGCCTCTGTTTGATTCATGCATTCATTAATTAATATAAGAGTTCAATGGTGTTGATTTTTACCATCCTAATATTTGTTAATATAGGTGTCTGGCGCCCTGCTGGCAGAGTGGTTAAGAGCTCGGCTGCTAACTAAAAAGTTAGCAGGTCGAATCCACCAGCCACTCCTTGGAAATCCTATGGGGCAGTTCTACTCTGTTCTATAGGGTTGCTATGAGTCGGAGCTGACTTGACAGCACATTACAACTACAACAGCAATATATGTGTGAGGAGTCCTGGGCTGCTGAGAGGTTGGTGGTTCAGGCTCATCCAGCAGCTCTGTAGGAGAAAGACCTAGCCATCTGCTCCCGTAAAGATTACAGCCCAGAAAACGCTATGGGGCAGTTCTACTCTGTCACATGGGATCACTAAGAGTTGAAGTCTACTTGAGGGCACTTAACAACAACATAGGTGTTACCGGGACTCAAAACTCTCTCTCCTCTCCCCCACCTCCCCCCGCAACTTTCTGCAGTGAAAAGCATCGTCACCGGGCATAGGGAAAGTTTCTTGCTAACCCTCCCTGACAGGATGTAATTTCACTTCTTCCAAAACCTCTGCCCTTATTTGCAATCGGCTCCAGTTTTGTTCAAGCCGAGGTGGACGGTAATCAACGAATAACGTGAGTGCAATAAAAACTATTCCACACTAGAAGCTCTCGGTCCCCGGGTGTGTTCTACACCACGCTTAAGGGGTGATGGCTCGCTTTAACAACAGAAAAGTGGAGAAGACAGGCCGTCACAAAGCAACCTGAGACTGGTCACAGGCATAGTTCATTCTAGGTAGTAAGCAAACAAATGAATACTCAATTCTATAAGTGAGCAATCTATTTCAATATCAGCAATGTAAATTAATAATTCAATAGGACTGAAAAAATGTACAGCCACCACTTGTCTGAGGTCCATATATGAGCCCATATCGTGTGAAATATTAGCATATAATTTTGTGATGACCACTACTTAAGGGAACAAACAAGCTAAGACTTTAAAAGCTCCAATTATATACACAACGATATCGATGTTAATTAAATCCATCTTACACGTTACTCAAGTAAGTTAATTAAGAATCTCAATTTTCCTACACATTTTATCCTACTTTTTACTCCCACTTAAATTGTCCCAGATTATATATTTAATTATATTTATATATAATTTATAACATATATAAGAGACTAACCTTAAATATAATTAAGTGCAGATATAACTTATAAATTAGAATAAATTTAATGATATACTTATTTTTATAGTGTATTTAATGAACATATGAAATATTTTATAGTTCAGGTATACCGTAAATTTTTTAAAAGATACTTTTTAGAAAAACACTTTCTCATTGTCTTACATTTGGGATTTTAAAGTTGAACCAGTACCCAACATGTTACAAAGTGGAAATTATTCTTTAAAAGAATATTAAACAACAATCTTTTAAATCACATACTAAATTTTTAAAAGTGTTATGGCTGCTAACCAAAGGGTCGACAGTTCGAATCCGCCAGGCGCTCCTTGGAAACTCTGTGGGGCAGTCCTACTCTGTCCTATGGGGTCGCTACGAGTCGGAATCAACTCGATGGCACTGGGTTTGGTTTTTTTTTTTTTTTGGTTTTAACAGTTACTGAAACAACACCGTACCATGGATACACTGCATGCTCCGTGAGAAATCTCTGTACTTCCTTCCCAATGCTGGCAGCTTAGGAGCCATGCAGGTGGTGGAATGTGTGGCCCTGTGACTGCCGCCACAGGAGAGCAGGTTTTCTCTATGCGGAAGAGATAACTGGGTCTGGCCTCTTGCTTTGCTAGGATTTCCCTGCTCAGGAGGCTTCCAGCTACTGACCGGCCTGTTCTGGAAGGAGATAATCGCCTTTCCAGGGAACCAATTCACATTTAATTAACGACCTGTCCAGTCAGAGCAAAGAAGGACAAGAGGTAAAGAAGACAGAAAAATCAATTCAGTAGCAAAACTCGAGGTTAAAAAAAAAAAAAAAAGGTTCTGGAAGAGAAGCAGTTTTAAAATTTACTATCCACCTCTTGCCCAGAAAGGACTGCTTCCTTTGCTCCAGAAAGAGAAGAATGATGAAAACACAGAGAAATGAGGACCACAGACATGATATTCATAGAATATTTACATCACAGACATGGAGACCAAGGACTGCATCACATTTACACAACAGGTTTCTGGAAAACAAAATACAACCCGTAATACAATGTAAATTACACGTAAGCACAGAGCACACAGTCATTTTATCCTCTTCCGTTATTCCTGAAAGGTACTATTCTTAAAAGACCTATCATCAGCTCTTTGGACGGGAATGCGTTTTGTTGAAAAATCTAGGTAAAGAGCTGTACCTTCTTTCCGACTCCTAGAGACCCCAGGTGACAGAGCGGCACTGCCCCACAGGGTTTCCTTGGCTGTGATCTTCACAGAAGCCGATCGCCAGCCTGGTCTTTCTCTCGCAGAGCCCCTGGGTGGGTTTGAACTGCCTACCTTTCGATTAACAACCAGGCACTTAACTGTCTGCCACCAGGGCTCCAAAGTAAAGACAGTGGGTTGCTTACTGCAATAGATGGTTTAGTGTAAAACTCTGTTAATAAGACACAGCATATAAAAAACAAAGATTTCACACCATTTTCTTTTTCCATTACTTCCTCTAGCTAATCATAGGTAACCAGGTAATAAATAACCATATTATATGTGAATATCAAATATAACTAAAGAGCTGGTCAATCATGGCTTAAAAAATTATATGTCATTGTACTATCATATGTAGACCCTCCTGTGAGCTAACTTGGCTCCCACAAATAGCAGACGTGACCCTGGCCCCCCACCTCCTGTTCAACGTCTCTCGGTGTTTGTTCATTCCTGTGAGACAGGCTGGTCACCAAGTAGTCAGTGAGCTGCCTCAACTGGCCTTTCTAATCATCTACCTCAATGTTGTCCACCAACAGTAAACAATCTTAACTTTAAAAGACTAAAATATATGAAATCTATATAAACTTGATTTAATCTTAACACCACTGGTTTAAAAAAAAGAATACACACTAAATTTCAGACACTTGAAATCTGAGATTAGTTCAACTGAAAGTTGTAGATGCAGAAAAAGAGCTCAGCAGGGGAGGCCAGGGCTAAAATCACGTACGCTCAGATCCTCGAAGTGCAGGATATTGAATTCATTGATCAAATACTTACTACATACACACTGTGTATGCCAGACTGCGGATACAGCAGTCATCACAGACAACCACGTGGTCTCACAGACCCGAATCCCTGAGTGGTGGGTGTGGACAGGGAACACCCTTCACACAGGCCCGGGCGCTGGAGAGCAAGAGAAGGGAATACAGCATAAAGAGCTAAAATGAATAAATGAGATCCTGGTGAGAGACAGGCAATGGAAAAAAGGAAAGTAGAAGAGAGATGATAGAAGTGGTATGGCCAGAAGGCAGAGAACAAGAGGCTCTAGGCAGCCCTGAGGACCACACCCTCATTTCCTAGATCACAGCTGGTTATCACCCAGTCACTCACATCTGTACCTGCTGGCCAGGTTTTTTGGTAGATTTCTTGCCCTTCACGCAGGAGGCCCAAGTTCAAGGCTCAGCCAACGCACCCCCTGTGGGCCACCCCACCTGTCAGTGGAGGTGCGCGTGTTGCTCTGATGCTGAACAGGTTTCGGTGGAGCTTCCAGACTAAGACAGACTAGGAAGAAAGGGCTGGTGATCTACTTCTAAGAATCAGTTCGTGAAAACCCTATGGATCACAGCAGCCCCATCCACAGCCAGTCATGGGGATGGTGCAGGCCCAGGCAGGGTTTCCAGGTGTTGCGCACGGAGTCACCCAGAGTCGGGGCCCAACCTGACAGCAGCTCACAACAATTCACCATCTAATAACTTGGTGAATTCCTGGTGACTGTGCCCAAGCCACCATCATCTGATTGCATCTTTAGGGTTCCCGTAATACAGAGATCTGGTGCCCAAGCTTACAGCTGCCCGGGCTCTACTGCTGTGTTTAAGGATCGGGGAGTTCACCTCACGCTTCCACATCTAACGGACAGAAGCAGCATGATACAACAGAAATTAGCAAGGATGGAAAATATTTATTTTTCAGTCATTTCAATCATTTTTGTAAGCAAGGCTCCTGCCACCAAAAACTGTGGGTAGGATTAAAGAAAGAATGAGATAACAAGACATCAGCAGAAGTGTTGCCAGGAAGCATGTTGTGCTTGGCTTTGGAAACCCTGGGAGGAGCTGACAACCTACCAGTGACCTCCTGGCGCTGGTCACTGGGTGCATTTGTGAACGCTGTGTATTGTGTCTCACCTGGATCCCGGATGAGAAGCACACAGCGCATAAATCACACAAAGCATCCGCTATCAAGAAGCAAGGCTTTTGTACTCGTGACGGTGAAGAACTGGCGCTCACCTGTAGATGAGCCTTGGTGGCGTTCTCACCTTTGTAAACAGGGAAAGATGACACCTTCTGCGCTGCACTGCGTCCCCCTGAGCAGGACCCTCCTGAGCGCACTAGCCTACTCTGCCCACCCCCGCTCTCCCACACACGCGCCTACTCTGCCCACCCCCGCTCTCCCACACACGCGCCTACTCTGCCCACCCCCGCTCTCCCACACACGCGCCTACTCTGCCCACCCCCGCTCTCCCACACACGCCTACTCTGCCCACCCCCGCTCTCCCACACACGCCTACTCTGCCCACCCCCGCTCTCCCACACACACGCCTACTCTGCCCACCCCCGCTCTCCCACACACGCCTACTCTGCCCACCCCCGCTCTCCCACACACGCGCCTACTCTGCCCACCCCCGCTCTCCCACACACACGCCTACTCTGCCCACCCCCGCTCTCCCACACACGCCTACTCTGCCCACCCCCGCTCTCCCACACACGCCTACTCTGCCCACCCCCGCTCTCCCACACACGCGCCTACTCTGCCCACCCCCGCTCTCCCACACACGCCTACTCTGCCCACCCCCGCTCTCCCACACACGCGCCTACTCTGCCCACCCCCGCTCTCCCACACACGCCTACTCTGCCCACCCCCGCTCTCCCACACACGCGCCTACTCTGCCCACCCCCGCTCTCCCACACACGCCTACTCTGCCCACCCCCGCTCTCCCACACACGCCTACTCTGCCCACCCCCGCTCTCCCACACACGCGCCTACTCTGCCCACCCCCGCTCTCCCACACACGCCTACTCTGCCCACCCCCGCTCTCCCACACACGCGCCTACTCTGCCCACCCCCGCTCTCCCACACACGCGCCTACTCTGCCCACCCCCGCTCTCCCACACACGCCTACTCTGCCCACCCCCGCTCTCCCACACACGCCTACTCTGCCCACCCCCGCTCTCCCACACACGCGCCTACTCTGCCCACCCCCGCTCTCCCACACACGCCTACTCTGCCCACCCCCGCTCTCCCACACACGCCTACTCTGCCCACCCCCGCTCTCCCACACACGCGCCTACTCTGCCCACCCCCGCTCTCCCACACACGCCTACTCTGCCCACCCCCGCTCTCCCACACACGCGCCTACTCTGCCCACCCCCGCTCTCCCACACACGCCTACTCTGCCCACCCCCGCTCTCCCACACACGCCTACTCTGCCCACCCCCGCTCTCCCACACACACGCCTACTCTGCCCACCCCCGCTCTCCCACACACACGTTTCCTTCTAGGGAAACGACACCATCGCTTGCTTTCCATTCAGATAGCCTTGCTCATCCCTTCCCATCTAGCCTCCTGTCAGAAAACAAAGAATTGCAGTAAAAGGCAGGGAGGAAAAGTGAGTTTTGATGTTAAGAGCCACAGGAAATATTCATTTGCAAAACATTTATTTAGTATGCAAAGCACCTTCTTGCAGCTAAAGATTGTACTCTGGCCCGTTGTGAACCGTTGTGACCCACAGGGTTTTCACTGGCTGGGTTTCAGAAGTCAGTCATCAGGGCCTTCTTCCTAGTCCACCCCAGTCTGGCAGCGCTGCTGAAGCCTGTTCGGCACCATGGCAACACACACGCCTCCGCTGACAGGTGGGCGGTGGGTGGTGGGTGCTGGGTGGTGGGTGCTGGGTGGTGGGTGCTGGGTGCTGGGTGGTGGCTGCGCATGAGGCGTGTTGGCCAGGAATCGAACCCGGGTCCCCATGTGGAGGGTGAGAATGTTGCCACTGAACCACCTCTGCCCCCTTCAGTGAGGACTATCATTCACAAATTGAAAGACATATTTAGGAAAACTTTTAAAAGAAACACAAAAACAAAGGGTTATTATCCTTGTTCAACAATTTATACATAAAATCAAATAGGAAAAATAAAATAGGCAAGACATGAGAGAATGTAAATAGCTTAAAATACAAACGTAATGATTACATATTATGAATTATTATTAATATAAGGGGATATATATCTTTAAAAATACATTAAGTTTTTAATTAATTATTAATTTTATTAATAATCTAAATTTGGTTCTGGTTTAAACTAATTTTTTATTTCTTACATTTTGGCCTTATCTATAATTACAATCCCACTAAAAATTTCTGAATTCAGTTTGTTTAAAATTGAACGAATAAGGGCAGTTTGTTCAGATTTTTGTCAACCGATTTGGCTAAAATAAAATCTCTGGTGTGGTCCTCTTTGCCACATCAGTGCCCACTTGATCCCAGTCTGTTAGCAGCATCAGAGCCCAGGTACCACGTAAGCACTAACCCTCTCTCCTGCCAGCTGCAGAGGAAGCTGCTCTGGAGAAAAGCGCCACAGGAGGCAATTACTGGGCCCATTACTGGTAACAGGAGTCATGAGACAGCACTATTACGCAAAAATATTCTTTTCACTGACTGGTAAAAGGCTAAGATGGCAGAAACTGTAGTTGTTTTTCCTGTTGCTAACACATTGAACTGCTCTCCCGTTACTAATAACCTACTAATGTGCAGCCTAGAAGGAAAAATCGAGCACACGCTCGAGGCCGCTTGTGATGGGTAAGTAGATTGGACGGCAGCTGTACAAGGAAGGCTGCGGTCCGAGCTTCCAAGCTTCAGCTGCCTTTCTAAAAGTATTACGCTTTAAGTCAGGATTTTTTTTTTTTTCCCCTATCTATAAAACTGCCTTTTTTCAAAATGAACAAACCTAAATCTGGGAAAATTTATCTTAAAAAGGCAAACCAAGAAAAAAATTAAAGGTATTATATTTTTAAAACAAAGATATGCCTTTATACATATATACACGCACACACACGTATATATATATATATATATATATATTTTCTAATTTCCCTTACCCAATTGTCTCAAAGATCCAACTCAAGAGAAGGAAGCCCTGTGTTGGGTAAATAAGGTTATTTTGATGACATTTCATTATGATAGGAAAAATAAAACGGTAAATGATAACCAAAAATAAATTTCTGAACCTCCCAGAAAACTTAAGAGTTTACTTAGAAAAAATATATATAACAACATGAAGTCAGAGAAAATCCAGCCTGTTCGGATCAACCATAAGCTTTTATGAAATTAAGATAGAATTATACTTAAAAAATGTACCAATTTTTTTTTTTTTTTTGGCAGGAATGTTATTAAATAGAGAAATCGCTGTTCAAGTCCTCTGCCCATCCTTCAGTTGGGTTGTCTTTTTATTGTTTCATTTTAAGAGTCCTTTATATATTATGGAAACACTGCCGGCATAGTGGTTAAGAGCTATGGCTGCTAACTAATAGGTCAGCAGTTCAAATCCACCAGCCGCTCCTTGGAAACCCTACGGGGCAGTTCTACTCTGTCCTATAGGGTTGCTATGAGTCAGGATCGACTCAATGGCAATGGATTTGGTTTTTATATTCTGGAGCTCTGGTGGCTCAGTGACTGAGCTTCGCTGCTAACCAAAAGGTCAGCAGTTCGAATCCACCAGCCAATTCTTGGAAACCCTATGGGCAGTTCTACTCTGTCCTATGGGGTCACTATGAGTCTGAATCAACTCAATAGCAACGGGTTTGGTTTTTTGGTTTATATATTCTGGATACAAATACTCTATCAGACATGTAATTTGCAAAAATGTTCTCCCACTCTTTTGACTTTGTAGTAATAATTATAATTTTTAATATATATTTTAGTACATATTCTATGCCAAGCCCTGTGTTAAGAGCATGACATTAAACTCATTTATCCATCAAAACAAGTAACGACAGAATCTTGGAGAGATTAAATGGCTTGGGTAGAGTAGCCAAACTTCACGACAGTCATGGCACTCAACTCCAGGCAGCCTGCTCTCAGAGCCTCTCAGTATCGTCTCCTCAAAGGTGTGTGCCGCCCCTACCCACCACCCATCCACCTGTCCAGCATTCGTGTGCCTATCCTTCCTCACTTTCCGCGGCAGCAGGGCTTTTAAACATTAGCATGTATCAGCATCACCTGGAGAGCTCTCTGAAACAGGGACTGCTGGGTTGACCCCAGAGTATAAAAGTCAGTAGGTCTTGGGACGGCCTGAGAGTCTGTATTTCTAACTAGTTCTCAGGTGATGCTGACGTTGTTGGTATACCAGGAGAAACACAACTCTTCGGCACTCGGCAGAGTGTTTTTATGTAGTCGTCTCTCTGTGGTTGACTAATGAACTAGCTAAAGCCTATCGCTGCATATGAAAATCTTAAAGATTTGTGATTTTATATAAAACCAAAGAAAACCAGTTGCCATGGAGTCGATTCCGACTCACGGTGACCCCATGTGTGTAGAGAACTGCCCGTAGGGTTTCCAAGGCTGCGACATTGCAAAAGCAGATCACCAGGCTTGTCTTCTGAGGCATCTCTGTGTAGGTTCAAACCACCACCATTCGGTTAGCAGCTGAGCGCTTAACCATCTGTGCCACCCAGGGACTCCTCAAGGAAGATACTATCTAGTCTCAGATCCCAAACTCTGCCTTGATAGTCCAGGACTCATCAGGGTGGAACTGCCATTTGGATATTTTCTCACAAAATTTACTAACAGCATTTGCTTAAATTGACTCCAGCTGTCACTTTTCCGTCCCCTAACAACAGAAAGACCACGGCTGGCTCTGCTGCGATTCCATCATCAATTCCAAGTCCACGTCCTATAGTGATGTGTCAACAAATAAGTGCCGCTTGCCAGTGTGGGGCTCCTCTGCTGACTCTGGGTCTGGCAAGACAAGGTCAACACTTTATTGACAAGAAGCACACAGTAAGGGCCTCAGGGCTAGGTGCATGCATATGGCATGTGTACTCACCATACGCATGTTAAGGGACCACTGCACAACTTTGAAAAAATAAACATATGTGTCGCATCCTGTGATTTCTCTCAACTATCACTTCTTATTTCAGTGGTCTAAAAATACACTGGGAATAAGCCAAATAAAAAAAAAGGTGGAGCAAAAACACATGAGCTAGTATACTATACAGAGCCCTGGTGGCTCAGTGGTTAAGAGATGGGCTGCTAACCAAAAGGTCGGCAGTTGGAATCCACTAGCTAGCTGCTCCTTGGAAGCCCTACGGGGCAGTTCTACTCTGTCCTATAGGGTTTGCTCTGAGTCGGAATTAACTGGCAGCAACGGGTTTATTAACAAGTACTAAAACAATTCAAAAAAAATTTTTTTAAGTAAAATTAAAAGAGCCACATATTACTCAAAAGTCTTGATAAATGATCTGGGTTTCTCTGAAAAATCACCTGAAGGTAATTTATTTCAGGCGGCTCCATCCTCTAAGCAGGAAGGGAAAAGGGGTTTTGTCAGAAGCATACTTTATGAAATAGAATCGCCATAAACAACAATGCCCCTGATTAAATTTACCTGTAAACTGACTTCCTGCAGCTGCTTAAAACCATCTCCCTCTGAGAATTTATTCTGACGGCATGCATGATCTGACAACCAGCACCTACGCAAACACGCTTTCTCCCCCAAGTCACTCCAATCAAAATTATTGAGAGCTGGGCATGGGTAAGTTTGAGACCTCTGATCTGTGGCACTTGATAACCAACAGACTAAAATATACCCTTGAACTAATCCAAACAAGACTCCAGATAAACACGCCCTCCCACTTCGCTGGGCAGAGTTCTTTAGTGCTGAGCTTCATGCTGTGAATTCTTTTAAATTTTACCTTCCATCATTTTGATTCAAAGGCCCAATAATATTGATATGCTTACAAACTTAGTAATTTGATTGCATAAATACTGTTTAAGGGAAACTTATAAAGCCATGACTAATCACTGCTTCATCTTAGACTTTTCTTGTAAGTCTAAAACTGAAGGTCATTAGTATTCCTTAAAGTTCACACAAATTTCCTTTCCGTGGATGATAGAAAACAAACTGGTTCCGACCCATGGTGACCCCAACTGGTACAGAGTAGAACTGCTCCAAAGGGCTTTGTTGACCGTATCTTTATGGAGGCAGGTCACCAGGCTTTTCTTCTTGGGTTCAAAACACCAACTTTTAGGTTAGGAGTCGAGCACAGCCACCCAGCAACCTTCTGCATATGTGAAAGCATATTGACCAGACCATGAAATTCTTGAACAGTTAAAATAAATCCCAACTAGTGAGAAAACTCCAGCCACAGAGGGAACCAAAGCAGTTATCACACAGATTGGAGGTGCTCAGCCCATTAATAAGAATGTAGAAATCTGCATTTTTCAATAAGCATTCTAGATGGCTGTTAGGATCAAGAACACTTGATCACAAGAAGAATACATTTGGGTATCCTTCCAACGCTCTTGTTCCTACAGGGATGTCTACGAGCTACAGCTATCATTAGAGAAATGCCCGGGGCCAGGTGCTCGCCAACAAGCAGGCTACAGGTATGGGGCAAGCAGTGCTGGATTCATGACCTTGGGCTCACCTGAATGGCTGACCTGACCCTCTTTACAACAAGCATTTCAGTGTTTATCACACACAGTTCATGTCAGGGTTTAGAGAAGACAGTTGGAGGAATGCTAAGAATTTAAGTTGTCTCCCAGGCTGAGATCTGTTCTTGGACAACATACCCAGTCCCCAAGATATCAGCATCCCTCCTCTAGGCAACATCTCCGCCAGCAACCGAAACACCCGCTTTCTAAAAGCAGCTCCAAGGTTACAAGTCTGAAGTTAAAAATTCTGATGCCACAGAGAAAAATGCATCATTTCAAAAATACATATATTTAATCCACACCTAGTGTATACGCCATCATATTATTATTTTATTTTTAGTATCAAGGAAGGGACTTCTCAAACTATAAACATTTCAATACATTTAACGACACATACGATAGGCATAGAACTCATTCCATAGCCAGTCTCCTTAAATTGACACTACAAATTCTTATGTTTGCCAAGGGGTTGGACTACAAACATCTTAGCAATGAGCTGGATTTTCAATCTCTGTTTTCATCAAACATATTCTCTTATCTAAAAATACCTCGACATGCAAAGATCAGAAAAACCAGACAACACAGATACCAAATTATTAGGAAATAAATGAGATAAAATAGAGAGAGACATATGTGAGCATAACTCAGAAGTAATTACGTCAGAGTAAATTACAACACTAATATAAAGATAGAGGAAATTACACCAGGCTTTACTCAACACTAATATAAAGATAGAGTAAATTACACCGGGCTTTACTCAACACTAATATAAAGATAGAGGAAATTACACTGGGCTTTACTCAACACTAATATAGAGGAAATTACACCGGGCTTTACTCAACACTAATATAAAGATAGAGGAAATTACACCGGGCTTTACTCAACACTAATATAAAGATAGAGGAAATTACACCGGGCTTTACTCAACACTAATATAAAGATAAAGGAAATTACACCGGGCTTTACTCAGCACTAATATAAAGATAGAGTAAATTACACCGGGCTTTACTCAGCACTAATATAAAGATAGAGGAAGTTACACCGGGCTTTACTCAGCACTAATATAAAGATAGAGGAAGTTACACCAGGCTTTACTCAACACTAATATAAAGATAGAGTAAATTACACCGGGCTTTACTCAACACTAATATAAAGATAGAGGAAATTACACCGGGCTTTACTCAGCACTAATATAAAGATAGAGGAAATTACACCGGGCTTTACTCAACACTAATATAGAGTAAATTACACCGGGCTTTACTCAACACTAATATAAAGATAGAGGAAATTACACCGGGCTTTACTCAGCACTAATATAAAGATAGAGGAAATTACACCGGGCTTTACTCAGCACTAATATAAAGATAGAGGAAATTACACCGGGCTTTACTCAGCACTAATATAAAGATAGAGTAAGTTACACCGGGCTTTACTCAGCACTAATATAAAGATAGAGTAAGTTACACCGGGCTTTACTCAGCACTAATATAAAGATAGAGGAAATTACACCGGGCTTTACTCAACACTAATATAGAGTAAATTACACCAGGCTTTACTCAACACTAATATAAAGATAGAGGAAATTACACCGGGCTTTACTCAGCACTAATATAAAGATAGAGTAAGTTACACCGGGCTTTACTCAACACTAATCTAAAGATAGAGGAAATTACACCGGGCTTTACTCAGCACTAATATAAAGATAGAGTAAATTACACCGGGCTTTACTCAACACTAATATAAAGATAGAGTAAATTACACCGGGCTTTACTCAGCACTAATATAAAGATAGAGTAAATTACACCGGGCTTTACTCAGCACTAATATAAAGATAGAGTAAGTTACACCGGGCTTTACTCAACACTAATCTAAAGATAGAGGAAATTACACCGGGCTTTACTCAGCACTAATATAAAGATAGAGTAAATTACACCGGGCTTTACTCAACACTAATATAAAGATAGAGGAAATTACACCGGGCTTTACTCAGCACTAATATAAAGATAGAGTAAGTTACACCGGGCTTTACTCAACACTAATCTAAAGATAGAGGAAATTACACCGGGCTTTACTCAGCACTAATATAAAGATAGAGTAAATTACACCGGGCTTTACTCAACACTAATATAAAGATAGAGGAAATTACACCGGGCTTTACTCAGCACTAATATAAAGATAGAGTAAGTTACACCGGGCTTTACTCAACACTAATCTAAAGATAGAGGAAATTACACCGGGCTTTACTCAGCACTAATATAAAGATAGAGTAAATTACACCGGGCTTTACTCAACACTAATATAAAGATAGAGTAAATTACACCGGGCTTTACTCAGCACTAATATAAAGATAGAGTAAATTACACCGGGCTTTACTCAACACTAATATAAAGATGTCGCGTGTTCTAAAACAGAATTTACATTGTTTCAGTCGTTATTCATTTAAGCTGTTGGAATAACAACTCAAACTGCCACCTGGTTTTATTTTAGCCAACGTTCAAAGCCCTCTCCAATGTTGATGTTTGATAACTCTCCTTAATGAGGCTTCGGAAGCAGTAGAATAAGACTTCTAAAAATAAGAATATGATCAGCCTCCTCCTGCTAAGAGACCTCATTCCACACGGAGAAACACTACAGCACAGCCAAGCAGCCCTCTCTTCAAGGTGGCTTTCTGTGAAGGCCACAGTAGCCCTTCACTAAGCCACTTAACTGGTTGGGTTGCTGTGCTCGAGGGCACAGGACAGCAGCAGCAGCCCACTCACCAGGAAGAGGAGTCAAGCAGAGGCAAAGGCAGGACGTGTGGTGTGATGGACTCTCTAAAAGAAACATACCTTTCCCGCTCGCCTTGGGTGACATCATATAAGCGGTTGGCACCTCCATCAGCACAGGCTTTTAACACAGCTTCAAATAGAAAAAAACAGAGTGTTTCAATACTGGAATCTTACAGCACTATTTTTCAAGTGAAAAAAAAAATTTTTTTCTTTTTAAACATTAAAGATCAGGCACGCACACACTCACGCTCACCTCCCTGGGACCACAGTGACGTACAGAGCGCACCACCATCCCACAGGACAGCCCACTCTGAGAAGGTGTGTTTGTTTTTACAACTTTCTGCCCCTCTGCTTAACTAACAGAGCGGCTGTGGGGGCCGGCATGGCGTTTTTCTTCCTTTCTAACAGGACTTAGTTCTTACGCTCAGTGACCGGCAACAGGACACAGTTATAGTAAAAATTTTTTTCCTTCATTTTATTAATTATTACAGGTACCTTCTATATATGGCAGGTATTGCAGGTTTCAATGATTTAAACTGATGAAATATTTGTAGGGACCTTTCCCGGATTTACCCCACCCACCATGAGATGTCTTATCAAAGTCTGTGAAGAAGTGTGGTTCCCCCATTAGGGAACCTAAAACACCTCCTGAAAACCTCACCTCCACCCACTACCCAGCTTTAGAATGTCTTTAGTGAGCCTCTCTGGTAATAAACATCTGAAGACAGGTATATTAAACCAAAAAACCAAACCCATCACCATCAAGTCAATTTTGACTCACAGCGACCCTATAGGACAGAGTAGAAGTGCCCCACAGGGTTTCCAAGGAGCAGCTAGTGGATTCAAACTGCCGACCTTGTGTTTAACAACCAAATGCTTAACCACTGCACCACCAGGGCTCTGATGTGCCTATTAGCTGTGTGTAATATTGTAAACTGTCAGTAACTTTGACTGTGCCAGTCCATTGGCTGATGGCTTCCACCATGACATTGTTACAGTGGCTTATAGCTTCTACTGTTACAGTGATACCTTTAAGAAGGCTGTTGTCACTTATTGTTTTACATAGCAAGTCTGTCTTCACTACATACTTTTTTTTTTAAACAATATATTTTATTGTGTTTTTGGTGAAAGTTTACACAGCAGTTTAGGTTCCCATTCAACAATTTCTATACAAATTGTTCAGTGACAATAGATTGCTTTCTTCACAACATGTGAACATTCTCATTATTTCCTTTCTGGTTGTTCATTACCTACTTTTAAGATCTTCCCTTCTTTAGTGTTCGGATTTCACCATCACTTAACTTACTTGGAATTAACTGTGTTTTCTGAATCTGAGGACACCTCTCTTTCTTCAGTTCAGAGTTAATTCTTTAAAAAAATTAATAAATAAAACCATATGCTGCTGAGTTGATCCCAGTTCATAGCATCCTTGTGTGTGTAGTGTAGAACTGTGCTCCATGGGGTTTTCAATGGCTACCTTTTCAAAAGTAGAGTGCCAGTCCTTTCTTCTGAGTCACCTCCGGGTGGACTCAAACTTCTAACCTTTCAATTATCAGTTGAGCACATTAATAATTTGCATCACCCAAGCGCTCTAGAAAATTCTTAGCCATCATAAACCAATCACATCCTGTCTTCCATTCTCTCTATGCTTCTTTTGAAGCATGCTTTTAGACAGACTCATTCTGTCTCTCTGAAACCATATTTCATTACCATCATCTCTTCTTTCCATATATGTGTCTGATTTCTTCACATCTCTTTTTCGGTGTGTAAAGTCTCTCTCTTAATTATCCCATGTCGTTTAAAACATCCACATTTATAGCTTCATTGATGAATTTTAAAAGAAACTGTATTCGCTTCTTTTGCCAATCTCCAGGATTTTTCTGTAATCTACTTCAGCTAAAATCAATGTTAACTCTCGCCAATCCAAATTTTTTCTAATGCCTATTATTCCTATCGATTTTGGTCTTTTCCTTCTTTCCTGTCTTCTTAATAATCTTTTCCTTTTCTTCCTGTATGATGTGCTTGATGTCATCCCACAACTTGTCCGTGTTCAGTCAATAGTGTTCAATGTATCAAATTTTTTCTTGAGATTGTCTCTAAATTCAGGTGAGACATACTCAAGGTCATATTTTGGCTCTTGTGGACTTGTTTTAATTTTCTTCAGCTTCAATTTGAACTTGCATATGAGCAATTAATGGTCTGTTCTGCAGTCAAGCCCTGGCCTTGTTTTCACTGATGATATTGAGCTCCTCTATCATCTCTTTCCACAGATGTAGTTGACTTGATTCCTCTGTATTCCATCTGGCAAGGTCCACGTGTATAGTTTCTGTTTGTGTTGTGAAAAAAAGGTGTCTACAAGGAATAAGTCACTGGTCTTGCAAAATTCTCTCCTTCGATCTCTGGCATTGTTTCTATCACCAAGGCCGTATTTTCCAACTACTAATCCTTCCTCTGTTTCCAGCTTTCACATTCCAATCACCAGTAATTATCAATGAATCTTGATTGCATGTTTGAACAATTTCAGACTGCAGAAGTTGGTAAATCTTCAAGTTCTTCTTTTGCCCTAGAGGTTGGTGTGTAAATTTGAATAATATTTGTATTAACTGGTCTTCCTTATGGATATGGATATTTTCCTATCACTGACAGCGCGTTGTACCTCAGGATAGATCTTGAAATAATCTTTTCGATGATGAATGTGATGCCATTCCTCTTCAATTTGTAATTCCTGGCATAGTAGACCATGTGACTGTTCGATTCAAAATGGCCAATATCAGTCCACTTTAGCCCATTAATTTCTAGGATATCAATCTGCATGCATTTTACTTCATTTTTGACAGCTTCCAATTTTCCTAGGTTAATACTCCCAACATTTCATATTCCAATTATGAAGGATACTCACAGCTGTTTCTTCTCATTTTGAGTTATGCCACATCACCAAATGAAGATCCCAAAACATTGCTACACCCATATCATTAAGGTCAACTCTGGGGAGCCAGCTCTTCCCTAGTTGTATTTTGAGTGCCTTCCAACCTGAGGGGTTGATCTTCCAAGCACTATATCAGACAGTGTTCCACTGTTTTTCATACGGTTTTCACTAGCCAATTTTTTTTTACAACTTGACCACCGGGTCCTTCTACCTTGCCTGTCTTACTGTGGAAGCTCCGCTGAAACCTGTCTACCATGGGTGACCCTGCTGGTATTTAAATGTAGAGCAGCTAAAGCGAATGGAAGAAATGATGAACTAAAAGAGCTAAACAGAAGATTTCAAAGGGCAGCTCAGGAACACATTTCTAAGAGCTGCTCCAGAAGACAAGAAGTATTATAATGAACTGTGAAAAGACCTGGAGTTAGAAAATCAAAAAGCAAGAAAATGCTCAGCATTACTCAAGCTAAAAGAACTGAAGAAAAAGCAAGTCTTCAGTTGCAATACTGAAGGAATTCTATGGGCAAAATACTGAATGAAGCAGGAAACATCAAAAGAAGATGGAAATACACAGATTCACTGTAACAAAAATAACTGGTCAACGTTCCGCCATTTTAGGAGGCAGCATATAACAAGAATTATGGTACTGAAGGAAGAAGTCCAAGATGCACTGAAGACATTGGGGAAAACAAGGCTCCAGGAATTGATGGAATATCAACTGAGATATTTCAACAAACGGATGCAGTGCTGGGAGTGCTCACTCATTTATGCCAAGAAATCTGGAAGAGAGCTACCTGGCCAACCAACTGGAAGAGATCCATATTTGTACCCACTCCAAGGAAAGGTGATCCACCAGAATGTGGAAATATTCAGACAATATCAACAATATCACACACAAGTAAAATTTTGATGAAGATAATTGAAAAGCAGTTGCAACAGTACATCAAAAAGGAGCTGCCAGAAATTCAAGCCAGCTTCAGGAGAGGACATGGAATGAGGGATACAAAAGCTGATGTCAGATGGATCTTGGCTGAAACCAGGACTATCGGTAAGATGTTTACCTGTATTTTATTGACTATGTGAAGGCATTCAACTGTGTGGATCATAACAAATTATGAATAACATTGTGAAGAATGGGAATGCCAGAACACTTACTTATGATTATGAGGAACCTATACATAGACCAAGAGGCAGTCATTGGAATGGAACAAGGGAATACTGCACAGTTCACAATCAGGAAAGGTGTGCGTCAGGATTGGATCCTTTCACCACACTCATCCAATTGGTACCCTGACTATATGAAGAAGAACAGGACATCAGGATTGGGGGAAGACTCATTAACAACCTGCAGTATGCAGGACACACTAACTTTGCTTCCTGAAAGTGAAGAGGACTTGAAATACTGATAAAGATCAAAGACTACAGCCTTCAGTATGGACTGTACCTCAACATAAAGGAAAAAAAAAATCCTCGTAACTGGCCAATAAGTGGCATCACGATAAGGAGTGAAGTTGTCAAGGACTTCATTTTATGTGGATCCACAATCAACGTCCATGGAAGCAACAGTCAAGAAATCAAATGATGTCAGTAGATGAATGGTAACTTTGGTGAAGGATAAGACAGTACACAACACTGGAGAACCCAGTATAACTTGAATAAGGCAAGGCTATGGAAGCTTCATAGATAACATCTAAACTCCCTAAGGGACCAGATAACTGGGCTGAGGGCTGGAAACCATGGTCTCAGGGGACATCTAGCCCAATTGGCATAACATAGTTTATAAAGAAAACGTTCTACATCCTACTTTGGTGAGTAGCACCTGGGATCTTAAAAACTTCTGAGAGGCCATCTAAGATACACCACTGGTCCCACCACATGTGGAGAAAGGGAGAATGAAGAAAAACAAAGACACAGGGGAAGATTGGTCCAAAGGACTAATGGACCACAAGTACCACAGCCTCCACCAGTCCAGCATAACTAGATGGTGCCCAGCAGCCACCTGCTGACAGGGATCACAACAGAGGATCCCGGACAGAGATGGAGAACAAAATTCTAACTCACAAAAAAGACCAGACTTACTGGTCTAACACAGACTGGAGAAACCCTTTTAACTCAGTACTGAAGTCACCCCGGAGGTTCACCCTCCGGCCAAAGGTTAGACAGACCCATAAAATAAAACAAGACTAAATGGGCACACCAGCTAAGGGCCAAAGATGAGAAGGCTGGAGGGAATACAGGAAAGCTGGTAACAGGAAACCCAATGTCCAGAATAGGAGAGTGTTGACTTGTCATGGAGTTGGCAACCAATGTCACAAAGCAGTATGTGAATTGTTTAATGAGAAACTAACTGGCTCTGTAAACCTTCATTGAAAGTACAATAAAAAATAAATAAAATAAAATCAGGAAAAAAAATAAAAAGGAAAGCAAACAACATATTGCCTTGGGCAAATCTGCTGCAAAAGACCTCTTTAAAGTGTTAAAAAAAAGCAAAAATGTCACCGAGGACTCAGGTGTACCTGACCCAAGCCATGGTATTTTCAATCGCCTCATATGCACGTGAAAGCTGGACACTGAATAAGAAAGACCAAAGAAGAATTGAGGCTTTTGAATTATGGTATTAGAGAAGAATATTGAATATACCACAGACTGCCAGAAGAATGAACAAAACTGTCTTGGAAGAAGTACACCCAGGATGATGCTTAGAAGCAAAGATGGTGAGACTTTGTCTCACATACTCTGGACATATTGTCAGGAGGGACCTGTCTCTAGAGAAGGACTTCATGCTTGGTAAAGCAAAGGGTCAGCAAAAAAGAGGAACACCCTCAAGAAGATGGACTGACACAGTGGCTGCAACAATGGGCTCGGCATAGCAACCATTATGGGGATGGCACAAGACCGGGCAGGGTTTAGTTCTGTTGTACACAGGGTTGCTGTGAGTTGGAGCCAACCCAAAGGCACCTAACGACAATGTTACTCCTAACATCTAAATTTAAATTAATATAATTTTAAAGCCATTTATGAAAAGAGAAATACCTTGATCGCTGCATGTGAATTTTATCCGCATCTATTCCTGTTTTAAATGGCAAAGGGAACGTAAACAAACATAGTGAAATCTATAGAATAATCTCTCCTTGGACGTAAATTGGCAGTGAGGATGTAATCCATTCAAAAAGATAAACAAGTTCCAGTCTCTTCAAAAAGCTATGTTGTATTCAACACAGCAGGACAAAAAACATTTTAAAAATAACGCTTTTACTCATTTCAGATATTTCTGACTTACAGAAATAAAAGTGCACTGGAAAAGTAAAATCTTGCAAGCCTATAGTGCTTAAAATCTCACAGACGTGTTTTATTTTAAATGACCACTACCCGTGCTAATGAATACTCTGCATATTGGATAAATTCACCGATAGCAACTGGAAAAATAAATGAATAAATATCACGAGAACCAGAAGTAGAGGTCACTCTGAAGTAAGGTATTTTTTGATATATTACAATGAATCAGCCTCAAAAATATGTTCACTCCATCATCATTTAAATTGTCCCTAGTTTTAATGAATAGCAGTTACTGCATGAGTAATTTTTTAATGTAAAAATTCCACTGGCTTAACCAGCAAAATTTTTGCAGGCTTGTCAAACACTGTGATTTCAAAGGTTGAGAAAGTTCTTACTGTGCACGAGGCCGGTAAACAGCTGAAGGCTAAAACACATGAAGATCTCTAGATCAATTTCATGTTTTGGTACAAGCATTAAGTACATTAAATATGTCTTTAACTTTTTAAGAAGCCTTCCAGAGTGTGCATGAATGTTACAGACAATTAACGAAAAGCCCCACTCACAACCAGAGGGGAAGTGGCTATTTCGTTCACCCTGTTGAATAGAGTTGGAACAGGAACAATTTGACTTTCCGTGAAGCAGGCTATTAACCTAGTTCCAAGTATTAAGATGGAAGGAAAAATAAATCAAAGTAACAGTTTTGCAATCTTGGTAAGCTGAAAGAACACCAGCAATAGATCTATACTAGACAGATGTAGTACAGTTTGGTCACTTATAAGCCCTATGAATTTGAGCCAATCCCGATGCAAAATAAAGATATCATCTGTATTCTGCAAAATTCACAAAATTTGTCAGGAACTACAAAGAGTTGTTGTTGTTGCTGTTGTTATTGTTGTGTGCTGTCAAGTTGGTTCTGACTCATAGCAACCCAACGAACAACAGAAGGAAACACTGCCCGGCCCTGTGTCATCCTCACAGTTATTGTTATGCTTATGTCCACTGATGCAGCCGCTGTGTCGATCCATCTCATTGGAGGGCTTCCTTTCTTTCGCTGACCCACTACATTACCAAGCATGATGTCTCTCTCCAGGAGCCGGCCCCTCCTGATAACATGCCCAAAGCACATGAAACAAAGTCTCACCATCCTACCTTCTAAGGGGCATTCTGGCTGTACTTCTTCCAAGACAGATTTGTTTGTTCTTCTGGCAGGCGATGGTATATTCAACGTTCTATGCCAACACCATAATTGAAAGGCATCAATCGTTCTTCAGTCTTCCTTATTCACTGTCCAGCTTTCACATGCACATAAGGTGATTGAAAACACCAAGGCTTTGGGACAGGCACACCGTAGTCTTCAAGTTAACACCTTTGCTTTTCAACACTTTAATGAGGTCTTTTGCAGCAGATTTGCCCAATGCAATGTGTCTTTTGATTTCTTGACTGCTGCTTCCATGGGTGTCGACTGTGGATTCAAGTAAAATGAAATCTTTGACCACCTCAATCTTTTCTCCATTTATCATGATGTTGCTTATTGGTCCAGTTGTGAGGATTTTTGTTTTCTTTATGTTGAGGCGTAATTCATACCGAAGGAGGCTATGGTCTTTGATCTTCATCAGTGAGTGTTTCAAGTCCTCTTTGCTTTCTACAAGCAAGCTTGTGTCTTCTGCATATGGAAGACTGTTGAGTCTTCCTCCTCCAATTGTGATGCCGCGTTCTTCTTCATATAGTCCAGCTACCGGTAAAGACACAGTAGATACGGTGTGTAGTGAAAACAGAAAATTCTAAGACTAGGCTGATTACTATGACACTATGCTCAGCAGACACAAAAGAAAACCAAAGGAGAAAATGAAGAATCACTCAAGCGTACCACTGGTTTTCTAAGGATTTCTGTCATGTACGTCAATAAATTTGATTTTAATGTTTTTTAATTTAATTTGTTTAACTTTTACAAGGTCAGAGAAACCAATAAAAATCTGAGGACAGTCATGGAAACTCTCCCAGACTGGGATGGGAGGGCTGATGCTCAAACTTACACAAAACGTGAAGCTCCATTATAAATCTACATCCTTAAAAAGAGCATGCTGCTGAGGCAGGAAAAGGTGATCCATCAAGAGAGCAGAGTGGTACACTCTGACACAGGCCCAGACACATGCTTACGTTTACATTGTGTTAACAATGACATGTCAGGTCAATACAAAAAAAGTCTTTATGCTGTTGGCCATCCTGTACCAAACGTCGTAACAAATATATTCAAAACAGTAAAATAAAGGATGCTTTTATAATCATGAGATGGGACAGCTTTCTGAACATTACCCAAAATGCACAAACCATAGGTAAAAAGATCGACAAATCTGACTACGCAAAAATTAAAAATGATTGCACCTTAGTAGACTTATATAGATGGATTTTATGGAAGGATTTATGGAAATTCTCCTTTAATGAACTATTATGCTTAAGTACGTTTTAAAGTTTAATTTGTGTGTTTCCTTTTGGTATTGCTTAAATACTTTATTAAAGAAAAAAACAACAGAATCTATTTAGGATATTTCTCTATTTACATGAGAAGTTTGAGGTCTTCCTTAATGAATTTGGTATTAAATATATTTTGTTGTATATAGTACATCTATTGATACATACAAAAAAACCAAGTGCCATGGATTCGATTCTGACTCATAGTGACTCTATAGGACAGAGTAAAACAGTCCCATAGGGTTCCCAAGGAGCAGCTGGTGGATGCAAACTGCTGACCTTTTGGTTAGTAGCCAAGCTCTTAACCACTGTGCCACCAGGGCTCCATATATATATATGTATATATATACACACACACCCATATACATACGTGTGTGTGTTAGTAAATATATATTGGTATTAAATATATTATACATTTTACAGTAAAACCTGCAAAAGTTAGAACCAGTGGAAGGCGGAAATCTGTCACAGAAGGAAAACTCAAATATTTCCCACTAAGGTCGAAAACTTTCGAGACCTGGAAAAACAAGGCAGTCCCATGAAGTTCCAACTCTCACAGGTATCACTGTATATAAACATATAAACAATCACACGTGTATGAAATACACTGTTGTTGCTGCATGCCCTCGAGTAGAGTACCACTCATGGTGACCCCACGTGACAAAGAACTAGCCCATAGCATTTTCTAGGCTGTAATCTTTACGGGAAAGGACTGCCACATCTTTCTCCCTCGGAGCAGCTGGTGGGTTTGAACCACCAACCTTCAGTTAGCAGCAGAGCACTTAACCATTGCACCATGTCAGCCAATAATAAAAGCAAGGCGCAAAAACACTTCTAAGATACCACACATATGTTGGTATATGTCAACATATGTAACCCACACAACAAAATATGTATGCATAATGTGAAAAGGAGTTTTACACACGTACAACCGCATGTGCAGGAGCTGGTACCATGGTGCTTCTGGAGAAGGGGGCAGGTTAGGAGAAGGGCTGGCTCTTTAAGGGAGCCATATTCTTGCGCTGTCAGCATTAAATCCACACCCAAGCCCAGGTGTGGACAAGCAGAACATCACAGTCCCAGCCCAGAGGGGCTGATCCAGACAGGACTGTGAGTCAGCAAAGACATTGGGCACAGACTTTGCAGGTTCCCTCTTTTGGCAGGAACCCAAGGGACTGGAGCCTCGATACCACAACCCACTATCCCAGGGACCCTGGGAAGGAAGCTGGTGCACAGAAGGTAAAGCTAAGAGACTACAGAAGACATCGTTTGAGACAGGGCTCAGGTAAAGCTAGCTACTGTTATTATGTGGTATTTATTATTATCATAGGAGCTAACAAATTCCCCCTATGGGCTTATGCCAGTTTGAGTTGGGTTCCCTGTCACTTGAAATAGAAGAGCCCTAACAACCGCCATGGAAGCAGCAGTCAAGAGATCAAAAGACGCATTGCATTGGGTAAATCTGCTGCAAAGGACCTCTTTAAAGTGTTGAAGAGCAAAGATGTCACCCTGAAGACTAACGTGCGCCTGACCCAAGCCATGGTTTTTTCGATCGCAACATATGCATGTGAAAGTTGGACAATGAATAAGGAAGACCAAAGAAGAACTGACACCTTTGAATTGTGGTGTTGGCAAAGAATATTGAATATACGATGGACTGCCAGAAGAACGAACAAATCTGTCTTAGAAGAGGTACAACCAGAATGCTCCTTAGAGGCAAGGATGGCTAGACTGTGTCTTACATACTTTGACGTGCTGTCAGGAGGGATCAGTCCCTGGAAAAGGACATCATGCGTGGCAGAGTACAGGGTCAGCAGAAAAGAGGAAGACCCTCAGTGAGGTGGATTGATACAGTGGCTGTAACAATGGGCTCGAGCATAACAACGACTGTAAGGATGGCGCAGTGTTTCGTTCTGTTGTGCACGAGGTCGCTATGAATCGGAACTGACTCAACGGCACTTAACAACAAACTATCTAATGTTGTTGTTAGCTGTTGTCAAGTCGGCCCCCAACTCATGACGACCCCATGCACAACAGAAGGGATCGCTTCCAGGTCTGGTGCCCTCCCATGACCCCTGGGTGGTGTAGATGGTTAATGAGCTCGGCGGCTAACCTTAAGGCTGGTGGTTCGAGTCCACCTAGACATGCCTCAGAAGAAAGGCCTGGCAATCTACATCTGAAGAATCAGCTATTGAGAACTCTGTGGAGCACACTTCTGCTCTGACACACGTGGGGTCACCATGAGTAGGAGTCAAGGTGATGGCAACTGGACAACTAACTAATTTCTACTTCAAAGACATCAACTCCTCCTTTCATCGGTTAGGGAATATAACCGCCTGAAATCTAAGTTGGACCAAGCGATTAACAACCTAGTTTCCCTATTATTTTTGCCCATTTTGCCTATCACTTGTATATGAGGGTAAGTCAAACGGTATTGCTACTGGAGTTTCAGTTCACACATATGTGGGTTTATTCCAAGCAAAATGTGTTTAAACATGTCTCTGGGATCAGCGGATGACAACAGGCAAGTTTTCTCGGTAATAGACTTGTCTCAGCATCATTAGGGTGCCTGCAAAAAAGGGATACTTTTTTTGCCATGGAAAAAAACAATTCTTAGGTCAGGGTTAATATCAAATTTTTAACAAAACTCAAGTGGACATCTTCCCAAATCATTGAAGCTTTGCAACAAGTTTATGGGAAGGCTGCCCCACATAACACAGCAGTTTTCAGATGGATCGAGTATTTTAAGGAAGGTCGGAAAGACATCAAAGATGAGGCAAGAGAGGGAAGACCGCTCAGAAGTTACGGCAACTATTTTCTGGGATTCCCAAGGAGTAATCTTGATAGATTTTCTCGAAAGACACAGGATGATCATGAAGGCTTATTATGAAGAAGTTGTAAGAAAACTGAAAACTGCATTGAAGAAAAAAAGGCCAGGAAATTTGCACCGAGGAATTTTTTTCCAATATGACAAGGCACTTGTTCATTCTTTTAGAAAGGGCTGTCCTAGGAGAATTTTCTTGGGAAACCTTACCCCATTCACCCTATAACCCTGATCTTACCCCTTTGGACTTCATTTTGTCCCCAAAACTCAAAGAAAATTTAAAAGTTACACGATTTGCATCCCTTGAGCATGTGAAAACTGCCGTCTTGATGTGGTGCAAGCAGAAGAGCACAGAGTTCTTCAGGGCAGGGTTACAGAGAGGGAAACACGGCCTTCAGAATTGTGCAGACATCGAGAAACAATAGTTCACATTTTGATATTTTTGTTTAATAAAGTTTTCTATGATTTTGTAGCAATGTTTTTTGACTTACCCTCTGTCATGGATTGAATTATGTCCCCCAAAAAATGTGTGTATCGACTTGGTTAGGCCATGATTCCCAGGATTTTTGTGCTTGTCCTCCACTTTGTGATTGTGATTTTATGGTGAGAGGATTAGGGTGGGTGGGATTGTAACTCCACTCTTATTCAGGTCACCTCCCTGGTCCAATGTAAATGGAGTTTCCCTGGGGTGTGGCCTGCACTACCTTTTATCCCTCAAAAGACAGAAGGAAAGGGAAGGAAGCAGAGAGTTGGGGACCTCATACCAACAAGAAAGCAGTGCCGAGAGCAGAGCGTGTCCTTTGGACCTGAGGTTCCCGCACTGAGAAACTCCCAGACCAAGGGAAGGCTGATGTCAAGGACCTTCCTCCACAGCCAACAGTGAGAAAGCCTTCCCCTGAGCCGGCGCCTAAATTCAGACTTCTAGCCTACTGGACCATGAGAGGATAACCTTCTCTTTGTTAAAGCCACCCATGTGTGGTATTTCTGTTGTAGCAGCAGCAGCAGATAACTAAGACACCCGGTACACCATCACCAAATCGGTTCACGGACAGAGCCAGAGATGAATTATCACTACTTTTCCTACCAAGACCTTACTTCATGTGGAAAAGCTCCAAAGCCTTCCGTGTAAATACATGCTCTTCAAGAGAGACAGCAATGATTCGCTCTGCTCAGAGAAGTAGTGAAATACATAATTAATTGCTGCTTAGATAACTCAAAGTTTAGACGAAAGGTTTTATTTACAGTATACTTATGTGCAATTATTTAAGAAGCTCACCCACGTTATTTGTAATATCCCAGAAATGATGAGGAGACTACAAATCTCAGTCAACTCAGTGGCTCAGAACACCAAGGGTGTTCATGTTTATTTTATGTTGATTTAATTCACACTGCGCGTCTGCAGGCACAGGGCCCTGCTCGTCTTGATGACCCGGTTCATGACTGTGGTGGAGAAGGTCGTTACCTTGAGCTCTGTAAATCCCATTACCCTTCTTCTCTGCCATTTTCTATTCTCCTCCTTCCCTAATTATGCACTATGGAGACAAACCTGACATTTGATCATTCTTGATGCTGTTTAAAAAGTCTGCAACCAGATACCTTCTCAACCCCAAGTGACACCAAATACCTAATTAAGGAAACAGCCAAACAACCACCTGTCTCTTCATTCTGAAGTGGCATAGGGATATTTTTCTAAAAAAATGCGTGTCATGGATTGAATTGTGTCCCCCAAAAATATGTGTATCCATTTGGCTAGGCCATGATTCCCAGTATTATGTGTCTCTCCACCATTTTGTCATCTGATGTGATTTTCCTGTGTATTGTAAATCCTATATCTACGATGTCACTGAGATGGGATTAGTGGCAGTTATGTTAATGAGACAGGACTCAATTTACAAGATTAGACTGTATCTTGCCAATCTCTTTTGAGATATAAAAGCGAGAATCAAGCAGAGAGACATGGGGACCTCATACCACCAAGAAATTAAGAGCCAGGAGAATAGCTTGCCCTTTGGACCCAGGGTCCCTGTGCTGACAAGCTCCTTGACCAGGGAAGATTGAGGACAAGGGTCTTCCCCCATAGCCAACAAAGAGAGAAAGCCTTCCCCTGGAGCTGGCACCCTGAATTCAGGCTTCTAGCCTACTAGACTGCGAGAGAATAAATTTCTCTTTGTTAAAGCCATCCACTTGTGGTATTTCTGTTATAGCAGCACTAGGTGAATAAAACAATGGAAAAAGCTCATTAACTTCTGCACAAATTAAGCAGCACAGGAAAGATGGTCTTCCCTGTGTGAAGCCAGTATCTGTTTGTCTAGATATGAGTTGAGAACACCCAGTGGGGGCTGCAGGCTTCCCAATCATTCACTTTTTACTAAGGATTGTTCACTCCTTAGGGGCAAGGCGGTGAACACGCTGGCTCAATCAAGAGTGACAAAGATGTGTAGAGTAGACCTGTGTTGAGGGTTGCCAGGTGCACTGTACAATAATTAGCAGCGGGCCTCAGGCTCTACCTAAAAGGTGCAGTAGCACACACCCTCAAGTCCTGACAACCAACAATAGCTACAGACTTTGCCCCATGGTGTGCAAAATCACCTCAGTTGAGAACCACTGCTCGAACCATAGGAACCACTTATATCTCAGCAGGTGGCCAAAAAACCAAAACCAAACCCGTTGTCGTCGAGTCAAATCCAACTCATAGCAGGTGGCCAGAGTCCAGAACACATAGCTCATAAGGCAGATTGCTCAGTGCTACTTCTTAAATTATCAATTCTAAAAGCAGGATTATCACCCAGAAACTACATTCTAGCTAGCTACCAAAGTGGATTGAAGTAACTTAGGTTTGGTACTGGGAGGTCTCAGATAAATTGCCTCCGTGTTCATTCCAGATGCGGACCTGCCATCTTATCATCTGTTTTAGACTTATAACACTTTTTGCATCTTTGGTAAGATCTGTGATACAACCTTTATATGTATTTGGCATTTGTGATATTCTAGGTAATCTTCTAGCATGATCCTTGCCGTCTCTAATTGCGCCTAATGCTACTGTAACACAAAAACGATACGTGTGAGGCTTTAAAGATCAGGAATCTACTGTCTCACAGTTCAGGAGGTTAGAAGTAAAAATTCAGGCCATTAGCTCTAGGGGAAGGTGCTTCCTTGTCTAGTGTCTGCCAGCAATCCTTGTAGAGGCATATGTCTTCCTCTTCCCCTGTGGGTGTCTGTGTCTAAGCTGCTCTTTTTATAACTCAGAAGTGATTAGATTTAGAACCCATCCTACCTGGATATGACATAAGTAACATAACAAAGAAAACCCTATTTCCAAGCAGGATCACATCCACAGATACAGGAGTCAGGATTCAATATATATTTTGGGGAAGGGAGGACAGCATGATTCAATTGCTAACTAGAGCCTATTGCAAAATGAACACCACTCGCCATGACAGGTCCCCTTGACTGCCCTGCAGGGCCTGCTGGCTGGTTCCCATCATCTCCCAAGTCAGGTGCAAAGCAACCATTCCAGAGGTATCACCACAAATCGTGAGATGAAGAGTGATGTCATCTACCGCAGCTCACCTCATGGGGTAAAAACATCAGTAAAGTAGCAAAAAATAATAAAGTACCTACAACTCCCGGGGAAAGTCAGAATAAAAGAGTAATAATGGTGGTTGGTCCAGTCGGCAAAATTGAAAGCTTTTAAACAAAAATCACATTGTTGATACAAATATGTTGCATAACCAAAAACCATATCTGTTGCCATTGAGTCAATTCCAACTCACAGTGACCCTATAAGACAGAGTAGAATTGCCCCCAAAGCTGTAAGGCCAGTGGGCCCAGAGCCTAGTCAGATCAGAGGCTAGCTGTAAGAGATGAAGGTGAGAGGCAGACAGACCAGACCATGCAGGCCATGGTGTAGGAGAGAGGTCAGCACCAAGGACACCACTGAGGGCACAGGCTAGAAGGGGACAGAGGTGGCAGGAACGAAATTACCAGGAGGCAGGTGCAGACAGTACACCGGGCAGGGACCCACTTGGTCCTAAAAAAAAAAAAATTTTTTTTTTTTTTTTTTTGGTCCTACAACACAGTAATCCAGGGAAGGTGGCAGCTTAGACTAGGGTGTTAACATTCAAGCATGAGAAACGGATGCATTTCAAGATGGAAGGTGGAATGACTGGACTGGCTGAGAGAGTGGATGAGGAAAGTAGGCGAAAAGGGATCAAGGATGACCTTGAGGTCACCTCCAACTCATGGCAACCCCATATATGTCAGAGTAGAACCATACTCCACAGGGTTTTGAATGGCGATTTTTTAGAAGCAGATCACCGAGCCTTTCTCCAAAGTGCTCTGGGTACACTCACATCTCTGACCTTTCCTTTAGCAGCTGAGAGCTTGAAATGAGAATTTGGATCACTTCCCCTGGTGAATGACACAGCCAGTTACAGAAAAGCAGGAATGCCTCTCATTCCTTCTAATCCTTTCTCAAACCCCAAGTGCCACTGAAAAACACTGCTGTTCATGAATGAAAATAAAAACAAGGGAAAGTGTCCACGGAAAAGTAAAAGAGCAAAACGAGGGTTGCTGAGATTTGTCGTTCGATGACCATTTTTAACAGGACTTTACAAGCAGAAATAATTTCAACAGCAGGAAATTGCATCTGGCTCACGGTAAAGAAACGTCGCTGCCACTGTTTGCGAACGCGATGGATGGCGAGCAGCCAGCGAGCACGACGGATGAAAACAAATGTCCCACTCTGCAAAACGTGCCCGTCTCTGTAAATCTGAAACACTGAGAAGCCCCTCCTGAGAGCTCATGCTGTTAGGGATTTTAACTGACTTGGACATCAGGGGCTATTCCTTTTCTTTTTCAGCGGCAGAGTATTTGCGGTAATTTTTGGGATCTGATGGCACAGACTAACCCAGCTGTCCTCTCCCCCGCCGAAGTACAGAACTATGAACTTTTCCCACATATTTGATCCTTGGAACATAAAAGCAACAGTGAGTAGGATTCAATAATAAAAGGAAACCGTGCTTCCAGAAGAGACTGCAGGCACTCTTGTTCTTTTAAAAAGATAAATTCTCGCTGGATTTCATAACTCATAGAATATACAACCTCAAAAATGCACAGAGCAGTAAACTATGGCCCAGAGAAATGAACTGAGATGGGAATAGTCAAACCTAAAATGTTCTTAATAAATGTAGTTTCGTGGGGTCCCCTGAAAACAAGCCAGCCCCAACCAGCACAGCCACATGGCTTTTCCAGAGTCAACTCATCTGGGAAACCAAATCATATACAGAGAAGGACAGTCTTCAAGGAAAACAAGTCACAACCCAAAGAAAAGCCACCAAGCAATGAAATTGGGATGATGGAAAGAGCCAAGAAGTCAAATATCTAAATGTTACTCTGAACAAGGCTCTTGTTAGCTGAAAAGCATTTACTCAAAGATGTGAAGAAAAAAAAATTTTTTTTAAGTCAGCAGAAGTTTGTCCTTCCTACTCTCAGAAACCATTCTAAAACAACAGCTGAACGAAAAAAAAAAGAAACAGAAATTCCATTTAGACAAAACCTGGCAGAATCCATCACCCCCAAACACAGCCCGAGTGAGAGAAGCTGCCAAGGACAGTGAGACTGCGTGGGGGGGTGGGAAGACCATCGGAGGTGTCTGCACTGCAGATTCTGACATAATCGACGCTGGGCACTCCCTGTCACCGAGGCAAAGTGAACAGCGCCCGTGGATTGTGAGCAGCGTCTGGCCCAACTGCACCGGCAGGAACTGCTACAGCTTAAACCACTCTCCATCAAGCCATCAATCCTGTCTCAAGCCAATGACCCGCTTTAGAACACGCTTTCCTGCGAAAGAAGAAGTCCTGCCAGCCTGCTGTTCAGCCCCACGTGAGCCTGTGTGGAATCGGTGATCCAGGGAGGAGCCGATGTGTTCCAAGATAAATCAGGAGGAATAAGCAGAGACTCTGGGAGCCCCTGGGTACCGTGCAGCGTAGAACTGCACTCCAGTGTCTTCAAGGCTGTGACTTTTCAGAAGAAGAACACCAGGCCTGTCTTTCAAGGCACATCTGGGTTGGTTACAACCACCAATCTTTCAGCTAACTGAGCACTTAACTTTTTGTGCCACCCAGAGATGGCTTCCCCTCCCTCCCTCCCTCCCTGTCTATATATACATATTCATCTACATATATATACACACACCCCACACATCTGTCAGTTTGTCATACTGTAGACACTTGTGTGTTGCTGTGGTGCTGGAAGCTATGCCACCTATATTCGAATACCAGCAGGGTCACCCATGGCAGACAGGTTTCAGCTGAGCTTCCAGACTGAGACAGAAAAGGATGGTCTTGTCTGTGAAGCCAGTATCTATTCATCTAGGTCTGGGATGGGAACATGTGAAGGGAGGCAGGGGCTGCACTCTTCCCAATCATTCATTTTTTACAAAGGATTGCTCACTTTATGACGTCAACCTTAATGACGTGGATGGAGTCGAGTCAAGCTTTTGGGACCTTCATGTGCTGATGTGGCATGACTAAAATGAGAAGAAATAGCTGCAAACATCCATTAACAATCAGAACCTCGAATGTATGAAGTATGAATCTAGGAAAATTGGAAATCGTCAAAAATGAAATGGAATGCATAAACATTGATATCCTAGGCATCAGTGAGCTGAAATGGCTTGGTATTGACCATTTTCAATCAGACAATCATATAGCCTACTACACTGGGAATGACAAATTGAAGAGGAATGGTGTTACAGTCATCATCAAAAAGAACATTTCAAGATCTATCCTGAAGTACAACACTGTCAGTGATAGGATAATATCCATATGCCTACAAGGAATACCAGTTAATATGACAACTATTCAAATTTACACACCAACTACTAAGGCCAAAGATGAAAAAATTGATGATTTTTACCAACTTTGGCAGCCTGAAATTAATCTAACATGCAATCAGGATGCACTGATAATTACTGGTGATTGGAATGTGAAAGTTGGAAACATAGAAGAAGGATTGGTAGTTGGAAAATATGGCCTTGGTGATAGAAACAATGCTGAAGATCACATGATTGAATTTCCCAAGACCAATGACTTCTTCATTGCAAATACCTTTTTTCACCAACATAAATGAAAACTATACACATGGACCTCACCAGATGGAATACACAGGAATCAAATCGACTACATCTTTGGAAAGAGATGATGTAAAAGCTCAATATCATCAGTCAGAACAAGGCCGAGGGCTGACTACGGGTCAGACCATCTATTACCCATATGCAAGTTCAAGTTGAAACTGAAGAAAATTAGAGCAAGTTGATGAGAGCCAAAGGACGACCTTGAGTATATCCCACCTGAATTTAGAGACTATCTTAAGAATAGATTTGATGTGTTGAATACTAATGCCTGAAGACCAGGCAAGTTGTGGAATGATATCAAAGACATCATACTTGAAGACAGCAAGAGGTCATGAAAAAGACAGGAGAGAAAGAAAAGATGGATGTCAGAAGAGACTCTAAAAATCTGCTCTTGAAGCGGAGCCAAAATGGTGGAATACACAGACGCTTCCGTTGAGCCCTCTTTACAACTAAGACCCAAAAAAACAAGTGACACGAGTATATCTGTGACAAGCTGGGAGCCCTGAGCATCAAAGGCAAGCTTAGACAACGAACTGAGAGGCAGGGGGAAGAAGAGGCCGTTCAGAAGTGGAGAGGAGTTACTGGACCTTAATCGCGGGGAGCCCTCAGGCACCATTCCCAGAGCAGCGGCGGTGGTGGCGGGCTGGTACTAGCATTTGGCCGCAGTTTCCTCAGCGGGAAGCAGCCAGCCACATAGCCCACTGACACCTCTGGAACCTGAGGAGAATGGTGCTCTCGACAAAAGCTAAGTGCTTGTGTAAATTTTACTGTGCCCCCCCCACTCCCAAGCCGGCTTCACCGGTTGAATCCCTGGGCCTGAGATAAACCCTGGTGAGCACGAAGAGCTATCCTCCCGGCCTTGGGGATGGAAAAAATTTGCAACTGGGGGAAAAGATAATTTGCTAGCTCCATTAACCGGGGGAGCACAGGACAGAAGTGGTCCTGTCCAGCCATAAACCTTGCAGGGACCTTGAGCACCCTTCCCTTCTGCATGGACCTGTGTGGGCCAATTTCAGGAGAATAGGCCCTAGTTGGGAAATTCCAACCATTTCAGCTATATGGTGGAGAGGCGGTGTTTGACATTTGACATCGCTTTGCCTATTAAACAAGGTCCTCACCTACCCATAACAGGGGCCTAAGGACTGGTAGCTCAACTCAGGTCACCCAGCCACCCATGACAGGGGTCCAAAGATAACTGGTACCTCACAGTCCTTACTATCAAAAACTTTGGGTGCCCGCAGTCCCTCTGCAGAACCCACCCAACAGCACGCTCTAGGGAACAGAGATCAGTTTTCCTCAGAGACACTTGGAGGTCGGTTCTCAGCCCCCTGCCTTGTTCAGAGCATGACCCCTCCTGCAATCAGATACCGGTATATACGCCAATCACCCCTGCCCGTCTAAGACAGTAGGACACAGCCTGTATCACACACTTGATGATCAGCTACCTGGAAACCTGAGCTCAATTCACAGAAGAAAACTGAATGGACTCCTAGACTGATATACCTGATAACAGCTCTAGCCAGCTGTGGGCAGGACATCAGAGCTCCAAAGGTGAAAATAATCAAGGTAGCTCACTCAAGCAACCCATAGGGGTATAACAAAACAAAGCAAGCAGCTATGACACAGTCAGGAAGCATAAACTAATACAGTAACTTCTAGATGGCTCGGAGACAACAGTCAATATCAAGTCACATAAAGAAATAGACCACGATCACCTCAACAGGCTTGCAAAAGAAAGAATCCAGGGATCTTCCAGATTTAAGTGCATTCCTGGAATTACCAGATGCAAAATACAAAAGTTTAATATACAGAACCCTTCAAGGAATCAGAAAGGAAATGAGGCAATATGCAGAACAAGCCAAGGAACACAAGATAAAGCAAATGAAGAAATTAGAAAGATTATTCAGGAACATAATGAAAAGTTTAATAAGCTGGAAAAATCCAGACAGTAATCAGAAATTCAGAACATTAACAATAAAATTACAGAATTAGATACCTCAGTAGAAAGTCAGAGGAGTAGAATTGAGCAAGTAGAAGCTAGAATTTCTGAACTTGAAGATAAATCACTTGGCACTAATATATTTGAAGAAAAATCAGATAAAAGAATTTAAAAAAATGAAGAAACCTTAAGAATCGTGTGGGACTCTATCAAGAGAAATAACCTACGAGTGATTGGAGTACCAAACAGGGAGGGATAACAGAAAATACAGATAAAACTGTTGAAGATTTGCTGGCAGAAAACTTCCCTGATATTGTGAAAGATGAGAAGATATCTATCCAAAATGCTCCTCGAACTCCACATAAGGTAGATCTTAAAAGAAAGTCACCAAGACACATTATAATGAAGCTTGCCAAAACCAAAGATAAGGAGACAATAATAAGAGCACCAAGGGATAAAGGCAAAGTCACCTACAAGGGAGAGTCAGTAAGAATAAACTAGGACTACTCGGCAGAAACCATACAGGCAAGAAGGCAATGCAATGACATATTTAAAAAACTGAAGGAAAAAAATTGCACCCCAAGAATCATATAGCCATCAAAACTGTCTCCTAAATATGAAGGTGAAATTAAGACATTTCCAGATAAATACAAGTTTAGGGAATTCGTAAAAACCAAACCAAAACTATAAGAAATACTACAGGGAGTTCTTTGGTTAGAAAATCAATAATATCAGGTATTGACCCAAGACTAGAACACTGGGCAGGGTAAACAGAAGACAACCCAGATAGGGAAATCCAAAAAACACAAAGCAGGATTAAAAAAAAAAAAAAAAAGCCCAACACAGGGTGACAACGATGTTATTATATAAAAGAAGACAACATTAAAATAATAAAGAGGGAATAAGAAATATAATCATACACCTTCCACACAGAGAAGAAGATACGGCAATACAAAGAAACAAAAGTTAGTTTTAAATTTAGAAAAATGGGGTAAATACTAAGGTAACAACATAGGAGACAAACTAACCTACTCATCAAAATAAAATACAAAGGAAAAACACAGACTCAGCAGAAAGAAAATCAACAACAACAAATATGAGGAAAGGACAATATACAAAGAAAATCTACTCAGCACATAAAATCAAGTGCGAAAAAGAAACTGTCAACAACTCACAAAAAGACATCAAAATGATAGCACTAAATTCAGACCTACCCATAATTACCCTGAATGTAAATGAAATAAATGCACCAATAAAAAGAGAGTGGCAGAATGGATTAAAAACCAAGATCCATCTATATGCTGCCTACAAGAGACACAACTTAGACTTAGAGACAAAAACAAATAAAACTCAAAGGATGGAAAAAAACATATCAAGCAAACAACGATCAAAAAAGAGCACGAGTGGCAATATTAATTTCTGACAAAATAGACTTTAAAGTTAAATCCATCAGAAAGGATAAGGAAGGACACTATATAATGATTAAAGGGACAATACACCAAGAAGATATAACCATATTAAATCTTTATGCACCCAGTGACAGGGCTGCAAGATACATGAAACAAACTCTATCAGAATTGAGAAGTGAGATAGGCAGCTCCACAATAATAATAGGAAACTTCAACACACCACTTTCGGTGAAGGACAGGACATCCAGAAAGAAGCTCAAAAAAGACACGGAAGATCTAAATGCCACAATCAACCAACTTGACTTGTACACATATACAGGACACCCCACCCAACAGCAAGCAACTATACTTTCTTTTCTAGTACACATGGAACATTCTCTAGAATATACCACATAGTAGGTCATATAGCAAGCCTTAGCAGAATCCAAAACACTGAAATATTACAAAGCATCTTCTCTGACCATGAGGCCATAAAAGTGGAAATTAATAACAGGAAAAGCAGGGGAAAGAAATCAAACATTTGGAAACTGAACAATATCCTCCTCAAAAAAGACTGGATTATAGAAGACATTAAGGATGGAATAAAGAAATTCAGAGAATCCAATGAGAATGAAAACACTTCCTATCAGAACCTTTGGGACAGAGCAAAAGCAGTGCTCAGAGGCCAATTTATATCAATAAATGCACACATCCGAAAAGAAGAAAGGGCCAAAATCAAAGAATTATCCCTACACCTTGAACAAATGGAAAGAGAGCAACAAAAGAAACCCACAGGCACCAGAAGAAAACAAATAATAAAAATTAGACCTGAACAAAATGAAATAGAAAGCAGAAAAACAATTGAAAAAATTAACAAGACCAAAAGGTGGTTATTTGAAAAAAACCAACAAAATTGATAAACCAATGGCCAAACTGACAAAAGAAAAACAGGAGAGGAAGCAAATAACCCAAATTAGAAATGAGAATGGGCGATATTACAACAGAACCAACTGAAATTAAATCAGATTACTATGAAAAACTATACTCAAACAAATTTGAAAACCTAGGAGAAATGGATGAACTCCTAGAAACACACTACCTACCTAAACTAACACATTCAGAGGTAGAACAACTAAATAGACACATAGACCCATAATGAAAGAGATTTAAAGGTAATCAAAAAATCCCCCCCCCCCCCCCCCAAAAAAAGCCCTGGTCCAGATGGCTTCATTGCAGAGTTCTACCAAACTTTCAGAGAAGGGTTAGCATGACTACTACTAAAGGTATTTCAGAGCATAGAAAAGGATGGACTACTACACCAAACTCATTCTATGAAGCCACCATATCCCTGATACCAAAACCAGGTAAAGACACCACAAGAAAAGAAAATTATAGACCTATGTCCCTCATGAATGTAGATGCAAAAATCATCAACAAAATTCTAGCCAACAGAATTCAACAACATATCAAAAAAATAATCCCCCGTGACCAAGTGGGATTCATGCCAGGTATGCAGGGATGGTACAACATTAGAAAAACAATTAATGTAATCCACCACATAAATAAAACAAAAGACAAGAATCACATGATTTTATCAATTCATGCAGAACAGGCATTTGACAAAGTTCAACACTCATTCATGAGAAAAACTCTCAGCAAAATAAGAATAGAAGGAAAATTTCTCAACATAATAAAGGGCATTTATGCAAAGCCAACAGCCAACATCACCCTGGATGCAGAGCCTGCAAACATTCCCATTGAGATCGGGAACCAGAGAAGGATGCCCTTTGACACCACTCTTATTCAACATTGTGCTGGATGTCCTAGGCAGAACAATTAGGCTAGATAAAGAAATAAAGGGCATCCAGATTGGCAAGGAAGAAGTAAAAGTATCTCTATTTGCAGACGACATGATCTTATACACAGAAAATCCTAAGAAATCCTCCAGAAAACCCTGAAACTAATGAAGGAGTTCAGCAGAGTATCGGGATACAAGATAAACATACAAAAATCAGTTGGATTCCTCTACACCAACAAAAAGAACATCAACGAGAAAATCACCAAATCCATGCCATTTACAGTAGACACCAAGAAGATAAAATACTTAGGAATAAATCTTACCAGAGATGTAAAAGACTTATACAAAGAAAACTACACTACACTTATGCAAGAAACCAAAACAGACTTACATAAGTGGAAGAACATACCTTGCTCATGGATAGGAAGACTTAACATTATAAAAATGTCTATTCTACCAAAAGCAATCTATACATTTAATGCAATTCTGATCCAAATTCCAAGGACATTCTTTAATGCGATGGAGAAAAAAATCACCAACTTCGTACGGAAGAAAAAGAGGCCCCGGATAAATGAGGCATTACTGAAAAAGAACAAGGTGGGAGGCCTTGCTTTACCTGATTTTAGAACCTATTATACCGCCGCAGCAGTCAAAACAGCCTGGTGCTGCTCCGACAACAGATACATGGACCAATGGAACAGAATTGACAATCCAGACATAAATACATCCATGAATGAGCAGGTGATATTTGACAAAGGCCCCAAAAGACTTAAATGGGGAAAAGACAGTCTTTTTAACAAATGGTGCTGGCATAACTGGATATCTGTCTGCAAAAATATGAAACAACACCCATACCTCACTCCATGCACAAAACTAACTCAAAATGGATCAAAGACCTAAATAAAAAAACTAAAACGATAAAGATCATGGAAGAAAAAATAGGGACAATGTTAGGAGCCCTAATACATGGCATAAACAGTGTACAAAACATTATAAAGAATGCAGATGAAAAACTAGATAACTGGGAGCTCCTAAAAATCAAACACCTATGCTCATCCAAAGACTTCACCAAAAGAGTAAAAAGACTACCTACAGACTGGGAAAAAGTTTCTAGCTATGACATTTCTGATCAGCACCTGATCCCTAAAATATACACGATACGGCAAAAACTCAACTGCAAACAGAAAAGTAACCCAATTAAAAAATGGGCAAAAGATATGAATAGACGCTTCACTAAAGAAGACATTCAGGTAGCTAACAGATATATGAGGAAATGTTCATGATCATTACCCATCAGAGAAATGCAGATCAAAACTACAAAGAGATTTTATCTCACTCCAACAAGGCTGGCATTAATCCAAAAACCACAAAATAATAAATGTTGGAGAGGCTGTGGAGAGATTGGAATACTTATACGCTGCTGGTGGGAACGTCAAATGGTACAACCACTTTGGAAATCGATTTGGGGCTTCCTTTAAAAAGCTAGAAATAGAACTACTAAACGATCCAGCAATCCCACTCCTTGGAACATATCCTAGAGAAATAAGAGCCTTTACAGGAACAGATATATGCACACCCATGTTTATTGCAGCACTGCTTACAATAGCAAAAAGATGGAAGCAACCAAGGTGCCCATCAACGGATGAATGGATAAATAAATCATGGTATAGTCACACAATGGAATACTACGCATTGATAAAGAACAGTGAGGAATCTGTGAAACATTTCATAACATGGAGGAACCTGGAAGGCATTATGCTGAGCGAAATTAGTCAGTTGCAAAAGGGCAAATATTTTATAAGACCACTATTATAAGAACTTGAGAAACAGTTTAAACTGAGAAGAAAACATTCTTTTGTGGTTAAGAGATGGGGGAGGGAGGGAGGGTGGGAGAGATGCATTCACTAATTAGTAGGTAAGAACTACTTTACGTGAAGGAAAAGACAGCATGCAGTACAGGGGAGGTCAGCACAGTTGGACAAAGCATCTTCTCTGACCATAAGGCCATAAAAGTGGAAATCAATAACAAGAAAAGCAGGGAAAAGAAATCAAACACTTGGAAACTGAACAATACCCTCCTCAAAAAATACCAGCTTATAGGAGACATTAAGGATGGAACAAAGAAATTCATAGAATCCAGTAAGAATGAAAACACTTCCTATCACAACCTTTGAGACACAGCAAAAGCGATGCTCAGAGGCCAATTTATATCAATAAATGCACACATCCAAAAGGAAGAAAGGGCCAAAACAAAAAAATTATCCCCACAACTTGAACAAATAGAAAGAGAGCAACAAAAGAAACGCACAGACACCAGAAGAAAACAAATAATAAAAATTAGAGCCGAACTAAATGAAATAGAAAACAGAAAAACAATTGAAAGAATCAACAAGACCAAAAGCTGCTTTTTGGAAAAAAATCAACAAAATTGAAAAACCATTGGCCAAACTGACAAAAGAAAAACTGGAGAGGAAGCAAATAACCCAAATAAGAAATGAGATGGGTGATATTACAACAGACCCAGGTGAAATTAAAGAATCGTATCAGATTACCCTGAAAAACTATACTCAAACAAATTTGAAAACCTAGAAGAAATGGATGAACTCCTAGAAACACACTACCTACCTAAACTAACACAAACAGAGGTAGAACAACTAAATAGACCCATAACAAAAGAAGAGGTTGAAAAGGTAATCAAAAAACTCGTAACCTAAAAAAGCACTGGTCTGGATGGCTTTACTGCAGAGTTCTACCAAACTTTCAAAGAGTTAGCACCACTACTACTAAAGATATTTCAGAGCACAGAAAAGGACGGAATACTACCAAACTCATTCTATGAAGCCACGATATCCCTGATACCAAAACCAGGTAAAGACACCACAAGAAAAGAAAATTATAGGCCTATATCCCTTCAAAAATCATCAACAAAATTCTAGCCAATAGAATTCAACAACATATCAAAAAAATAATTCACCATGACCAAGAGGGATTCATGCCAGGTATGCAGGGATAGTTCAACATTAGAAAAACAGTTAATGTAATCCACCACATAAATAAAACAAAAGACAAGAATCACATGATTTTATCCATTGATGCAGAAAAGGCATTTGACAAGTTCAACACTCATTCATGAGAAAAACTCTCAGCAAAATAGGAATAGAAGGAAAATTCCTCAACAGAATAAAGGGCATTTAAACAAAGCCAACAGCCGACATCACCCTAAATGGAGAGAGCCTGAAAACATTGCCACTGAGATCGGGAACCAGACAAGGATCCCCTTTATTACCACTCTTATTCAACATTGTGCTGGAAGTCCTAGCCAGAGCAATTAGGCTAGATAAAGAAATAAAGGGCATCCAGATTGGCAAGGAAGAAGTAAAAGTATCTCTATTTGCAGACGACATGATCTTATACACAGAAAACACTAAGGAATCCTCAAGAAAACTACTGAAACTAATAGAAGAGTTCAGCAATCAGTTGGATTCTTCTACACCAACAAAAAGAACATCAAAGAGAAAATCACCAAATCCATGCCATTTACAGTGGTCCCCAAGAAGATAAAATACTTAGGAATAAATCTTACCAGAGATGTAAAAGACTTATACAAAGAAAACTACAGTACACTTCTACAAGGAACCAAAAGAGACTTACATAAGTGGAAGGACATACCTTGCTCGTGGATAGGAAGACTTAACATTATAAAAATATCTATTCTACCAAAAGCGTTCTATACATTTAATGCAATTCCGATCCAAATGCCAACGACATTCTTTACTGAGATAGAGGAACAAATCATCAAGTTCATATGGAAGGGAAAGAGGCCCTGGATAAATAAGGCATTACTGAAAAAGAAAAACAAAGTGGGAGGCCTTACTTTACCTGATTTTAGAACCTATTACACCGCCACAGCAGTCAAAACAGCCTGGTACTGGTACAAGAACAGATACATGGACCAATGGAACAGAATTGAGAATCCAGACATAAATCCACCCACATATGAGCAGTTGATATTTGACAAAGGCCCAAAACAGTTAAATGGGGAAAAGACAGTCTTTTTAATAAATGGTGCTGTTATAGCTGGATATCCATCTGCAAAAAAATGAAACAAGACCCATACCTCACTCCATGCACAAAAACTAATTCAAAATGGATCAAAGACCTAAATATAAAATCTTAAACAATAAAGATCACGGAAGTAAAAATAGGGACAATGCTAGGAGCCCTAACACATGGCATAAACAGTATACAAAACATTATAAAGAATGCAGAAGAAAAACTAGATAACTGGGAGCTCCTAAGACTCAAATACCTAGGCTCATCCAAAGACTTCACCAAAAGAGTAAAAAGACTACCTACAGACTGGGAAAAAGTTTCTAGCTATGACATTTCTGATCAGCACCTGATCTCTAAAATATACACGATACGGCAAAAACTCAACTGCAAAAAGAAAAGTAACCCAATTAAAAAATGGGCAAAAGATATGAATAGACACTTCACTAAAGAAGACATTCAGGTAGCTAACAGACATATGAGGAAATGTTCACCATCATTAGCCATTAGAGAAATGCAGATCAAAACTACAATGAGATTTCATCTCACTCCAACAAGGTTGGCATTAATCCAAAAACCACAAAATAATAAATGTTGGAGAGGCTGTGGAGAGACTGGAACACTTCTACACTGCTGGTGGGAATGTCAAATGGTACAACCACTTTGGAAATCGATTTGGCACTTCCTTAAAAAGCTAGAAATAGAACTACCATACGATCCAGCAACCCCACTCCTTGGAATATATCCTAGAGAAATAAGAGCCTTTACATGAACAGATGTATGCACACCCATGTTTACTGCAGCACTGCTTACAATAGCAAAAAGATAGAAGCAACCAAGGTGCCCATCAACAGATGAATGGATAGATAAATTATGGTATATTCACACAATGGAATACTACGCATCAATAAAGAACAGTGAGGAATCTGTGAAAAATTTCATAACATGGAGGAACCTGGAAGGCCTTATGCTGAGCAAAATTAGTCAGTTGCAAAAGGACAAATATTGTATAAGACCACTATTATAAGAACTTGAGAAATAGTTTAAACTGAGAAGAAAACATTCTTTTGTGGTTAGGAGATGGGGGAGGGAGGGAGAGTGGGAGAGGGGCATTCACTAATTAGATAGTAGATAAGAACTACTCTAGGTGAAGGGAAAGACAGCACACAATACAGGGGAGGTCAGGACAACTGGAGTAAACCAAAAGCAGTTTCCTGAATAAACTGAATACTTCGAAGGCCAGCATAGCAGGGGCAGGGGTAGGAGTCTGGGAACCATGGTTTCAGGGGGCATCTAAGTCAACTGGCATAATAAAGCTATTAAGAAAAGATTCTGCATCCCACTTTGAAGAGTGGCATCTGGGTTCTTAAACGCTAGCAAGCAGCCATCTAAGATGCATCAATTGGTCTCAACCCACCTGGATGAAAGGAGAATGAAGAACACCAATGACACAAGGCAATTACGAGACCAAGAGACAGAAAGGGCCACATGAACCAGTGGCTACATCATTCTGAGTCCAGAACTAGATGGTGCCTGGCTACAACCAATGACTGCCCTGACAGGGAACACAACAGAGAACCCCTGAGGGAGCAGGAGAGCAGTGGGATGCAGACCCCAAGTTCTCATAAGACCAGACTTAATGGTCTGACTGAGACTAGAAGGACCCTGGTGGTCATGGCCCCCAGACCTTCTGTTGGCCCAGGACAGGAACCATTCCTGAAGCCAACTCTTCAGACAGGGATTGGAGTGGACAGTGGGTTGGAGAGGGATGCTGGTGAAGAGTGAGCTTCTTGGATCAGGTGGACAGTTGAGACTATGTTGGCATCTCCTGCCTGGAGCAGAGCTGAGAGGGGGAGGGGGTTATTGGGAGTGTGTACCAAGGTTTTTTTTTTTTTTTTTTTTTTTTAACCAATGTGTATATGGGTTTTTGTGTGAGAGACTGACTGGATTTGTAAACTTTCACTTAAAGCACAATAGAAATTATTTTTAAAAATTTGCTCTTGAACATCAAGTAGCTAAAGCAAAAGGAAGAAATGATAAAGTAAAAGAACTGAACAGAAGATTTCAAAGGGTGGCTCGAGAAGACAAAGTAAAGTATTATGCTGACATGCGCAAAGAGCTGGAGATGGAAAAGCAAAAGGGAAGAACAGGCTCAGCATTTCTCAGACTGAAAGAACTGAAGGAAAAACTCGAGCTTCAAGTTACAATACTGAAGGATTCTATAGGGGAAATATTAAACAAGCATCAAAAGAAGATGGAGGGAACATACAGAGTCACTGTCCCAAAAAGAATTGGTCAACGTTGAACCATTTCAGGAGGTGACACATGATAAGGAACTGATGGTGCTGAAGGAAGTAGTCCGAGCTGCACTGAAGGCACTGGCGAAAAACAAGGCTCAGGGAACTGACAGATGTTTCAACAATCGGATGCAGTGCTCAAGTGCTCACTCGTCTATGCCAAAAAATTTGGAAGACAGCTACCTGGCCAAACATCTGAAGAGATCCATATTTATGACTACTCCCAAGAAAGGTGATCCAACCAAATGCTAAAATTATAGAACAATATCATTAATATCACATGCCAGCAAAATTTTGCTGAAGATCATTCAAAAGTGGCTGCAAAGTATATTGACAGGGAATTGCCAGAAATGCAATCTGGATGCAGAAGAGGACGTGGAACCATGGATATCATTGCCGACGTCAGATGGATCCTGGCTGAAAGCAGAGAACAGCAGAAAGATGTTTACCTGTGTTTTATTGGCTGTACTAAGGTATTTGATTGTGTGGATCCTAGCAAATTACGGATAACATTGCAAAGAATGGGAATTCCAGATCACTTAATTGTGCTCATGAGGAATCTTTACATGGATCAAGAGGCAGTCATTTGAACAGAACAAGGGGATAATGCATGGTTTAAAGTCAGGAAAGGTGTGCATCAGGTTTGTTTCCTCTCACCATACCTATTTAATCTTTATGCTGAGCAAGTAATAAGAGAAGTTGGACTATACAAAGAAGAACAGGGCATCAGGATTGGGGGAAGACTTATTAACAACCTGCGTTATGCAGATGACACAACCTTGCTTGCCGAAAATGAAGAAGACTTGAAGCACTTACTGATGAAAATCAAAGATCACAGCCTTTGGTATGGATTATACCTCAACATAAAGAAAACAAAAATCCTCACAGCTGTACCAATAAGCAACATCCTGATGAATGGAGAAAAGATTGAGGTTGTCAAGGATTTCATTTTACTTGGATCCATGGAACAACATGGAAGCAGCAGTCAAGAAATCAAAAGATGCATTGCACTGGGCAAATCGGCTACAAAAGACCTCTTAGAAATGTCAAAAAGCAAAGATGTCACCTTGAGAACTATGGTGCCTGACCCAACCCAAGGTATTTTCAATCGCTTCATATGCATGTGAAAGCTGAACAACACTCGCTTTAGTGGGAAATATTTGAGTCTTCCTTCTCTGACAGGTTTCTTCCTTACGCAGGTTCCAGCTTTCAAAGGTTTTACTGTATTTAAGTTTTCCTTCTCTGACAGGTTTCTGCCTTACACAAGTTCTGGCTTTCACAGGTTTTACTGTATATACCACTGGCTCTGTTTCTCTAGAGAACCCTAAGGTAGGCACCCATGATGGACAGTCATGAAGTGTGTACCAAGAGTCCTATGTTGTTTAGATGGATAAGTTCTGGTACACAAGAAGTTATTTACTGAGTTTAGAAACAAAGACACATAAAACAGTTGGAAGATAATATAGGAAATAAATACAGGTAGTCTCAGATTTACGATGGAGTTGTCTTCCCAAGACTCCACGGTAAGTCACTTCTGAGGTAATCTAAGCTGAATACCTCTTTGTTTTTTTAGTTTTCATTATAATTGCCTTTTATTATTATTATATTTATAAATCCAATCTTTGCACATTTGCAATATCTGAGAATGATAATACCAGCAAATTATGTACAATGCTGTAAGCAGTACATATTACTAATAGTAAGATGTATTAAAAAAACCCAGACGGTCGTTAACTACAGTTTGTCATAGCTCGAATACATCGTAAGTTGGGGACCACCTGTACAATCAAAAACTCCACTCCATAGCATCAGGTATCTCACTTTTGGAAATTCTGAAAAGGGAAAGACCCATGTGAGCTTGGAGTCATCAATAAGAACGTCATGGAAAGGGAGAAAATAGGCTAGGATTCGCTGGAAAGATGGACTGGTCCAAGTGGAACAAGTAAGTGTGGAGAAGGAAGAGGATGTGGCATCGCGTGTGGAAGATAGAGCCGGAATGGCTAGGATGGGGACACAACGAAAGAAAGGCTTTAGGAGGATGATACGAGATGCTCTGGAGTGGAGGACCCATGTCAGATCAGCACGGTGAGGGCAGCTGTGGAAACACAGAATTAAAGGTGAGTTAGAGCCATTTAGGGGAGAAGAGAAATCAAAGTGTTTGAAGACGTATCAGAGAAGGAAGCAAAGGAAGCAAAGACGATTCAACATTTCTATCTAGAAGAGTAGAATGAAAGGTCAGTGGCGTGTTTGATCAGGAAATCCAAAACACGTAAAAATTCCATACGTCTTCACATCTTTCCTGGGCATCTGGCTTAATCCACGTGTGCCAAATGAGGCTGCGGCATTTTTCAACGCAGACAGCTTAAGTGTGTTATGCTAACGTCGGGTGCAACCACATAAAACGAAGGCTAGGAATAAATTTTTAAAACGATTTTCTTATCTTTGGGTGAAAATGATATCTGGTATTTGCTTTAAAATAATCCAGTGGGGAAGAGAACATATGAAGAGACTGGCTATGAGTCAGTAATTGCTGAAGATGGATGACAGGTATGTGAGGATTCCCTCAACTCTTCTCTCCACTTTTATATAAGTAGGAGTTATTCATAAGCACCGAGGAAAAAACCTCCTAACCACCTGTATCTATTTACATGGACTTGCTCATTCACTGAAGGAGCCCTGGTGGTGCAGTGGTTAAGCATTTGGCTACCAACCAAAAGGTCAGCTGTTCGAATCCACCAGCCACTCCTTGGAAACCCTATGGGGCAGTTCTACTCTGTCCTACAGGGTCACTATGAGTCAGAATCGACTCAATGGCAACAGGTTTGTTTTTCTGGTTTTCTAATGGAGACCTTATGTATAACAGAACAAATGTTGCCAGGTGCCATCGTTACGACCCTTAGTATGCTGGAGCCCATTGCTGCAGCTGTTGCGTGAACTGTCTCCTAGAGGGTTTCCCTTGTTTTCGCTGACCTTCTACTGTATCGCACAGGATGTCCTTTTCTAACAATTGGTCTTTCCTGATGGCATGTCCGACTGACTGAGGTAGCCACAGCTACAATCCACTTCAATCAAACGAGCTCCATTTTTTTTCTGTTTTCTGTCCTGGAACTTGAGATTTCTCATATACAAATTCACTTGAAGAAAGGAGTTTGCCAGTTAACACAAAATTAAAGCACCCCAAGATAACACGGATTTATAAATATATAGTCCTATGTATTCACCTTTCTAACCCTTAAAATGCTCATTTGGATGAAGCAGGACAGAGCTCCAACAAACAGGCAGAGGAATGAGCCTTCCAGGCCAAGGTCTGACCAGCTAGAGCTGTCACTATCTCTAACCCCAGCTCTCCATTAAAACCATGGAACGCAGTCCCTGGACAGCACCAGGCAGCATCCTCTCACTCTCGTCAAGCCCTTAAGTGACAGGGCCACGGAAGGAGGAAACAAACAACCCTTCCCAATCCTATTCATCAAGGCTGAATAATAAGACATCATTACTGAATCATCATTATCCGGCAGTAAATGTGATATAACCATAAAATACAACATGGAAAGCATAAAACCGCACATTTTCCCCCTAAACTTGTTACACCCCACTTTCCTCTGACAACTGTGATTTAGATGGTGACCGACCAACTTTGCATGTAAATAAAGTGTTCTATCTTGCCCTTCTCTTCATGCTTGCTTTATTTATGGTGGCTGTAACCCTGCAGCCCATAAAGGCTCGTGGTGAGCACCCTGTGAAGGCAGAGAAGTCAGAGTTAATGAACAAAGGCAGGGCTCATCGGGGAAGAACAAAGTTACTGGCAGGCAACATAAATCCACTATAAGACTTCAGAGGCACTGGATGTAAATCTGTGTGCTGACGACCAAACGTACCTAATTTATATTTTTAAAACACTATTGAATGAGTAAAATCAATATTTATAATCCATTTTAAATGCCATTAACTGGATGTTCAAATCATTACGTTTAATATGAGTGCCTATTTAAAAGGAGACACGTGGAATGATTTTAGAGACAAGGATGATCAAACATAATCAACAAATTTAGTCTAAAAAAATGGAGACAGATAGGAATTAAACTGAACAACAGTTGTCTGTTCTGCACGTGATACTGTAATATGTATTCCAGAATCATTACTATCATCGATCATGTCCTTGGAAGATTATTTTCTCTGGATGAATACAATCATTGTTGCCAAAACATACTCCAAAATGAAAATCATATTTAAAATGATTTATATGATGCGAATGAACACTGTATTAAAAAAAAAAAAAAAAAAAAAAACCTGAGGACTTTGCCTAAGTAACAAGAAAAGCGTTTTGGTGGTTCATCACTTCCTCTAGGAAGAAATGGTATCACTTTTCAAACCAGGGTCTCTTCATCTCCACACAAAAATCAATCGCTTTTCCAACTTCAGGTAGTTCCCGACTTACCATGGGGTTCTGTTCCCACAACTGCTTCATAAGTTGGTCCTGACATAAGCCTTTTTTATTATCAGCATCTTTATAAATCTGGTCGTTATTTGTCTTTATGGGCTGGAAACATTAATATGAACTTATGGCTTCAACATCAGTGCTTCTTGCTTCTCCAGTTACATGCACGCTTTTTAAGCCAAAAAGAAAAAGAAGCAGATGGTCCTAAGTGTGGTTTGTAGTGACTCGAATGCGTCATAACTCGGAGACTACCTGCCCTAAAAACGAACGCGTGGTTTACAAGCATTCCTAAGAAATGAGATGCTCCAGTGTAAATGTCAAGTTATGTCCAGGATCTGTATGCTGAAAATTACAAAATGCTGGTGAAAGAAGCTAAAGAAAAGGCAATTTACACTTTTGTAAATTCTGTGTGAAAAGTAGATAGTGGTTAAGTGCTCAACTGCTAACCAAAAAGATGGCAGTTCAAATTCACCAGCCACTCTTTGGAACCCCTATGGGGGGCAGTTCTACGCTGTGCTACAGGGTGGCTAGGAGTTAGAACAGACTCGATGGCAATGGATTTGGTTTTATGACTACCAAATTCACACCTAACATGACTATTCGTTTTCCTGAGCAGTTATCTGCAGTGGCTTGAAGCCTGCTGTAAATTGGAGTGTTCAGAACTCACCCTTTCTGGGATTCCTAAGATTTCAATTTTTCTTATTCCAAAATGACACTTCCTCCTCATCCAAAAAGTTTGGTCAAAGTCAAATATAAGCTATGTCAACACCCACTAAGCAGACCTTAATTTTAAGGACTCATTATGTTCTTGAAGAAAATTTCAGATATGTAACCATTCTATGTACATTTTCCCCTCTTGTTAGCTATAAATCAAAATTCGGTAGAGCTAAATCATATATCATTGACGCAAGGTTATTTCTTCCCAAACTACGAAAGTAACATCCTTGAAAACTAGGCTAGTGTAAGAATCTTCAGGCACAGAACTCAAAAGCTAATGAGAAAAATAGGGTTGGTTATAGTCACAGTATGAAGTCCCTGGTGATGTAAACTATTAATATGCTTGGCTGCTGATTGAAAGGTTAGAGGTTCAAGTCTCCCCAGAGGCACCTCGGAAGAAAGGACTGTCCATCTACTTCCAAAGATCAACAGCCATTGAAAATCCTACTGAGCAGAGTTCTACTCTGACACAACATGGGGTCACCATGAGTTGGAGTTGACTGGACAGCAACTGGTTAGGTTTATAATCAAAGTCACATCAGCCTTTGTGGGTGGTGTGACTTTTATATTTCACCAGAATAATACCGAATCCACCAGGCCCTCCTTGGAAACCCTATGGGGCAGTTCTACTCTGTCCTATAGGGTCACTATGAGTCGGAATTGACTAGAAGGCAATTTTTTTCTTTTCTTTAGAACAAATCTGTAAAGGCTGAACATGAAAGAGAAAACCAAAAACCAAACCCACCGCTGTCCAGTCGATTTCAATTCATAGCGACCCTGTAGGACGGAGTGAAAGAGAGATAATGAAATTATACTTCAAACATCTTAATGTTTGTGTTGTCCAGGTTCAGAATCACAATTTGAACTACCTTAAGCAAAACAAGGGAGTTTATTTACTAAAATCCTTACTAGCTCCTGGCTTTCTGCTGCAAATAGATCTTGTCCCCTCCCCAGCCCCAAGGCAGAAAATGTGGCTGCAGGGCAAACTGAATCTCTGCCATCCTTCCCATCCTGAACCAACGGAGCAAAAGGCAGTTGACATGGCTAGCTCCAGTTTAAGACTATGACCCAAAAGAACTTTCACAGAACTGAGGTGCGTGTCCGTCCCAGAACTCGGACAGATCTGAGGTGTGTGTCTGTCCTAGAACTCAGACAGAACTGAGGTTTGTGTCCGTCCTAAAACTCTCCAGAACTGAGGTGTGTGTCCGTCCTAGAACTCGGACAGAACTGAGGTGCGTGTCCGTCCCAGAACTCTGACAGAACTGAGGTATGTGTCCGTCCTAGAACTCGGACAGAACTGAGGTGTGTGTCCGTCCTAGAACTCGGACAGAACTGAGGTTTGTGTCCGTCCTAGAACTCTCCAGAACTGAGGTGTGTGTCCGTCCTAGAACTCTCCAGAACTGAGGTGTGTGTCCATCCTAGAACTCGGACAGAACTGAGATGCGTGTCCGTCCCAGAACTCTGACAGAACTGAGGTGTGTGTCCGTCCTAGAACTCTGACAGAACTGAGGTGTGTGTCCGTCCTAGAACTCTCCAGAACTGAGGTGTGTGTCCGTCCTAGAACTCTGACAGAACTGAGGTGTGTGTCCATCCTTGAACCAACCACAGGGGCAGGGGTCGGGGCTACAGCTCAGGCACCCACCACCGCAGCCTCTACAACTAAATGGTTAGCGCAACGGTGAAGCAGTTTCCCAAAAGTGGGGATTGTTGACAAAAAATGGAAGGAACTGTAGCCAAAAGAGGAGGAGGTGTGCTGAACCAACAACAACAACAACAAAAAAAAAAGCTCTCCACATCACTGAGGAATAACAGGCATGCTCTGTACTCTTTAGCCTTTTGAAATTAGGGTACATCTTAACAATCATCCATACACACTGGTGACATTGTGACATGCCGTTGTCGTTAGGTGCCATCGAGTCAGTTCTGACTCATAGTAACACTACGTACAACAGAACAAAACACTGCCTAGTCCTGCACCACGCTCACAATTGTTGCTATGCTTGAGCCTATCACTGCAGCCACCGTGTCAATCCATCTTGTTGAGGGTCTTCCTCTTTCTTGCTGGCCCTCTACTTTGCCAAGCATGATGTCCTTCTCCAGGGACTGATCCCTCCTGATACATGTCCAAAGTATGTAAGATGATGTCTCGACATCCTTGCTTCCAAGGAGCATGCACAAACGTGGTGGCTACTCCTGGTGACACATCTGAATGAAAACTCTTCAGCATTTCAATCAAGTCATCTGAGAACCATTTAAGGAAGGAAAATGGATCCTGTTCACTGAGTACTTTCCATGGTCACACTCTGGTAAGAGCGAGAAAAATCAGCATTAAAACACGCAGTGTGGGGTGGCAGCAGGGGCTTGAAAAACAATAGCAAAATATCCAGTAATGGGTCATCTCTTAAACCAAAGCTTCATATCAATATTCACAATGGCAGAGACGACACCATGCTGAAAAACATGAATGTCAACATGCAAGCTGGTTCAGGAGAGTTCCTCGTGTTGTTCTTAACTTTTTCTTTAATCTTATTTTTAAACGCATGTATACCACTTATATAAATGTCTCCCATGACACATATAAATTTGATTATATCATAAATGCTTTTGTTTTTTCATGGTCTTTTTTTTTTTTTTTTGGTTGGTTGGTTTGCTGTCGCCCTTTCTTTTCTCTATGCTCATAAATAAATACCACTGTATACCCTTCCCCTCAGGAGCCCTGGTGGTACAGTGTTCAAGAGCTCAGCTGCTAACCGAAAGGTTGGTGGTTTGAACCCGGCTCTCTGCTCTGGGAGAAAAAAGACCAGGCTCTCATAAAGACTACGGCCTTGGAAACCTTATGGGGCAGTCCTACTCTGTCACATGGCGCAGGTCAGCGGCAATAGGTTTGGGTTTTTTGTTTTACCTCTCCCCTAAGCCCCGTCCCAGAAACATGCTCGGATGTCTACTTCCATGTTCACCCTCTTCCTCATAAACAAGGCTATAAATTTTCACACACACACCCTAAAGTGCACACGTATGGACATCTGTTGACTTAGCTTATTTTTTAAAAAATAGGATATTATCGCAAGTTTCCTGTATCTTGTTTTTCTCTACCAAGGATAGCTCACTATCATTTCCAAGGTATCGTTCTAAATCTTTTTTTTTTCCAAAATGGCATAATGTGCTGACACAGATATGCCATAACGTATTATACAAGACAACTAAGAACAGGCATGCACTTTGTTTCCCTGTTTCCTGCCTCTGAGCAATGCTGCAATAAATATCCACGTGTGAGTGTATACACATACATACGCATAGGCTTTATATACTAGCTCTCACATTTCTGTGGGATAGAGTCACACTCCTGAAAATGTAAAACTGAAGAGACCTGTGTTTAACGGTAATAGAGGCTGCCAGGTTACTTTCCAATAAAGGACATAAAACTGCCCAACCCCACTGACAACATCAGATTATCCCTTCCCCTACATCTCCAACAGCAGCAGCTATTACCCAAGTCTTTGTCAGTCTGACAGGTGTAAAATGACATCTTGTTATTTTAACATACATTTCCCCAACTACCACAAATCTGAGCATCTTTTCATATATTTGGGTTCATTTGAATGAGTTTTTCTCTAAAATGTCTATTTTTATCCTCAGTTAATTTCGAGGTGGATGGATTGCCTTCTTCTTATCTATTCCTGAGAGTTCTCTTTATATTACAGAAAATAACCATTTGTCTATCATCTGTTTTATACTTTATTCCAAATCTGTTGTTTTCTATTAATATTGTTTATGATATTCAGTGTCACAAAAAAGTACCAATTTTTATATAGTCAAAGATATCTCTCTTTTAAATGCCTGAGTTTCTAATTCTGGTCAAGAAAGTCTTTCTTTAATCCTTGTTGTTGGTAGGTGCCGTCCAATTGGTTCTGACTCATAGGGACCCTTCATACAACAGAATGAAACACTGCCCAGTCCTGCGCCATCCTCACAGTCATTGCTATGTTTGAGTCCACTGTTGCAGCCACTGTGTCAATCCATCTGATTAAGGGTCTTCCTCCTTTTGCCAACCCTCAGCTTTACCAAGTATGATGTCCTTCTCCATGGACTGCTCCCTCCTGATAACATGGCCAACGTATGTAAGACGCAGTCTCGCCATCCTTGCCTCTAAGGAGCATTCTGGTTGCACTTCTTCCAGGACAGATTTGTTTGTTCTTCTGGCAGTCCATGGTATATATTCAATACTCTCTGCCAGCACCATAATTCAAAGGTGTCAATTTTTCTTCAGCCTTCCTTATTCATCATGCAGCTTTTGCATGTATAGGAGGTAACTGAAAACACCATGGCTTGGGTCAGCCACATCTCAGTCTTGAAGGTGACACCTTTGCTTTTCAACACTTTAAAAAGGTCCTTTGCAGCAGATTTGTCTAATGCAATGTGTCAGTTGATTTCTTGACTGCTGCTTCCATGGGCGTTGATTGTAGATCCAAGTAAAATGAAATCTTTGACAACTTCAATCTTTTCTCCATTTATCACGATATTGCTTATCGGTCCAGTTGTGAAATTTTTGTTTTATGTTAAGGTGTAATACATACTGAATGCTGTGGTCTTTTTGCTTTTCTTGTTTTTTTTTTTCTTTTTAATAATTTGCTATTGTTGTTGTTGAGACTATACACAACAAAACACACACCAATTCAACAGTTTCTACATGTACAATTCAGTGACATTTATGACATTCTTCAAGTTGTGCAAGCATCCTCACCCTCTTTTTCTGAGTTGTTCTTCCTCCATGAGCATAAACTGACTGGCCCCTAAGTTTCCCATCTAATTTTTCAAGTTGCTGTTGTCAATTTGATCCCATAGATCTTAAAAGAGCATAATGTTCAAGGCAGGCTTTCTTTACTAGTTAAGCTAAACTATTGTTTGGTTTTAAGACTTCAGGGAATACTTTTGGTTTAAGGCTTAAAGATTATCTCATGGCAATAGTTTCAGGGGTTTGTCCAGGCCCTATGGCTTCAGAAAATCTTGACTCCATAAGAATTTGAAATTCTGTTCTGCATTTTCCCCCTTCCAATCATGATTCTTCTACACAATCTTTTTTTTTTGTACTTTAGATGAAGGTTCACAGAGCAATTAAGTTTCTCATTAAATAACTAATTCACATGTTGCTTTGTGACACCGGTTGCCAACCACACAACATGTCAACACTCTCCACTTCTCAGCCTCGGGTTCCTCGTTCCCACCTTTCCTGTCTCCTCCTGCCTTCTCATCCTTGCCCCTGGGTTGGTATGCCCATTTAGTCTCGTTTTGTTTTATGGGCCTGTCTAATCTTTGGCTGAAGGCTGAACCTCAGCAGTGACTTTAGTACTCAGCAAAAGGGTGTCCAGGAGCCAAACTCTCGGTGTTTCTCCAGTCTCTGTCAGACCAGTAAATCTGGTCTTTTTTTGTGAGTCAGAATTTTTTTCTACATTTTTCTGCAGCCCTGTCTGGGACCTTCTATTGTGACCCCTGTGAGAGCAGTCAGTGGTGGTAGCCAGGCACCATCTAGTTGTGCTGGACTCAGTCTGGTAGAGGCTGTGGTAGTTGTGGTCCATTAGTCCTTTGGACCAATCTTTCCTTTGTGTCGTTGGTTTTCTTCATTCTCCCTTGCTCCAGATGGGGTGGGACCACTGCAGTATCTTAGATGGTCGCTCACAAGCTTTTAAGACCCCAGACACTACTCACCAAAATATAGAACATTTTCTTTATAGACTATGTGATGCCAACTAAGCTAGATGTCCCCTGAGACCATGATCCCCAGCCCTCTGCCCAGTAATTCTGTCCCTCAAGGAGTTTGGATGTATCTATGAAGCTTTCATGACCTTGCCTTGGTCAAGCTGTACTGACTTCCCCAGTATTGTGTATTATCTTACCCTTCACCAAAGTTACCACTTATCTATCGTCTAGTTAGTGTTTTTCCATCCCCACCACTCCCCTCCATATGAAGGCTGTAGTCTTTAATCTTCACCATTAAGTGCTTCAAGTCCTCCTTACTTTCAGCAAGCAAGGTTGTGTCATCTGCATATTGCAGGTTGTTAATGAGTCTTCCATCAATCCTGATGCCACGTTCTTCTTCATAGTGTCCAGCTTTGGCACAGTGGTTAAAAGCTCGGCTGCTAAGAAAAAGGTAGGTAGCTTGAATCCACCAGCCACTCCTTGGAAACCCTATGGGGCAGTTCTTCTCCATCCTATAGGGTCATTATGAGTCGCAGTCAACTCAACAGCACTGGATTTGGTCCCTAACTCCAGATTTACATATATTCCTATTTTTATTTACTTTTCAGTCTTTTATAAGTTTGGAAATATTTCCTCTTGTAGTATAAAATAAGTGTCCCATATTATTATCCAGTATTTATGCATAAGGAAAGGAAAATATTTTACATATCTTTTAAATCTGCAGTGTTGGAAAGTTAATTGAGTTAATTAATTCAAGTTTCCTTATTAAATCATTTTTGGATGATTTTAAGGTTAAAAAAGTAATTATATATTATGTATGTATCCATCGTACAGAAAAATTGGTTGACTAATTCACTTTAATGAACATCTCTCCACAACTTAAAAATCGTGATGAATCAAGCAATCCTGTTCATGAACTAAGAGTCACAGGGCCCGAGCACACAGAACCTCTACAATTAAGCTTGTAAACCAAAGACTTGTAATGTGTAAGGGAACCATGTAACACTCTTAGGAGAAAGGGTTCTAAGCAGCTAATGCCCAGCTGTGGTACCCAAGATTCCCCATGTGTGTCTTTCAAAGCACTGTTACCGCTCTATGAAGGACAGACAACCCAGTTCTTGGACTAAGAATAAATATTTGAAATAACATTTCCCAAGGTCATTATGAGCCCAGGTTGTTCTGAGATGCAAAAGTGGCAGATGGTAAGTTGCTTCTATATTCTCTATGCTGTTGTTGTTGGGTACTGTCCAGTCACTTTCAACTCAAAGCAACCCTATGTCCAACAGAAGGAGATATTGCCCGGTCCTTTGCCATCCTCACAATTGTTATGCTCGAGCCCATCGTTTTAGCCACTGTGTCAGTGGTATTTTCGGTTCCTCCAACCTGAGGGGCTCATCTTCCAGCACTATATCAGACAATGTTCCACTGATATTCATGAGGTTTTCACTGGCTAATTTTTTCAGAAGTAGACCTCCAGGTCCCTTCTTCCTAGTCTGTCTTAGTCTGGAAGCTCCACTGAATACTGTCCAACTCGGGTAGTCCTGCTGGTATTTGAAATACTGGTGGCGTAGCTTGCAGCATCAAAACAACACACAAGCCACCACAGTAGGACAAACTGACAGACGCAAAGTGGGTATCCTCCGTACTACCATATTTTTCATTATACTTCTGCCTCTGTTCATAAAGTTGAATTCTTAATCCTGGTGCCATACTTATTTCAACACTGTAAACTATTCTAAGAAAAAGCTGGCTACTTTTTGGCTTCTGTGTTTCCCTGCTTTTTCAGAAGCCTCCTCCCCTCCGCACCCCACCATGGTGCCCCAAAAGTCCAATATAAGATGAGTTCTCACAATACCGTGGGCCGGAGGGGGCATGCAGCTGGCCAGAGTCCACCAGGCTGCCTCTCTCCAACACCAGCATCATAAAAAATTCTATGCCCTACAGTTTTTGTTTTTGTATTTTCTTTCTGAAATATCACCTTTGATCTCTTAGAATTTGTTATCAGAGGTGGCATTTTTCGGGCAGTGCTTTTTTCCCGTTGACTCCTGATGTATGTACATGTGCACGGATCTCAAGCTCCATCCCCAGCGTCCCTTTCTGAATCCCAATAGCAGGCACAGTCACCACCACACACGTAATGCTTGTATGTTGTTGCTGTTGGTTGTTATCGAGTCGTTTTGACTCGTAGCGACCCCATGTGACAGAAGAGAACTGCCCCATAGGGTTTCCAAGGCTATAATCTTTACGCGAGCAGATCACCAGGTCTTTCTCCCACGGAGCCGCTAGGTGAGTTCGAACCACCGACCTTTCAGTTAGCAGCCAAGCACTAACAACTGCACCACTGGGGATTCTTCTGATGCTTTTGCACAGGTGGTGCTGTCTTGTGCTGGGCCTCATCTTCAGCACAGGTTAAAGATGCTCACGAGCAGTGCCTTCCCCCAGGTGTGCCTTCACCCCAGGTGTGCCTTCCCCCCAGATGTGCCTTCCCCCCAGGTGTGCCTTCCCCCCAGGTGTGCCTTTCTCCCATATATGCCTCTCAGACTCCCATGAGCACCCTGCATGGTGCTAAATCAACCCTCCTGGACGGATGTATGACACATACTAAAAAAAAAAAAAAAACTAGCAGGCTGAAAATCCCCCCCGGGAAAGGACTCCTTGGACTGTCTCTGTAATCCCCTCAACTGCCAGGTGCCCAGCAAAGGGCTTATTCATTTATCAATTCAATCAGCACTTTGAACCATCTCTAATTTTCAATGCTGGACAAGACTTCAGAGTTTTATGGTGACAGGATCCTAAGAGTATTTCCTTCCCAGAAAATGTTTGTTTGCTTGTTTAAAATTGAGAAGGTAAATTCCCTCTAAAAGCTGCTTCCCTCATTAAGAATTTAATGCAAACAATGAATGCTTGTCACAGTCTTCCACACCAGTAAAGCTTACCCTAGGTAAAAACGCTGTAAACAAGACTGTGCTAAATTAAAACAAACCAAAGCCAGTCTTTGATCTGAGAATGGAAATAAGTACAAGAACAGTGAAATGCACCAGAAAAGGGTAACAGTGACACACAGGCCTAGCTTCCTAAGTTACCACTTTCTATAAAGTGATCGGCTTTTCTTTTTTTCACCTGTTCAAAAATATTTTATTTTGTGTAGCAGTACAAAGTTTCTAACCCTTCTAAGGTAAATTTGCAAAGAAAGTGTTTGCCACAGCTGTAAAAGAAAGTCAAGGTCAAAAAGTTGGACAGTAAATAAGAACATCAAACCCATTTGCAGAAAAGAGGAGGTGAGTGTTAATAAAAGGAGATGAAAAGAAATACTAAGGCTACACTCTCTGAGGCTATGCTCTAGGAGAACGGCAGAATGAGAAAGCCTTAAAAAGAGCGAAACTCAAAAGCCACCAAGGCTAATTATCTCAGAAGCAAAAGCTGGGCCTCTGTACCTGCCCCCCCCCCCCAAAAAAGATGTCCTAAGGCCTAAACCAAGGAGCCATGGTGGCACAGTTAAAGCATTCGGCTGCTAACCGAACGGACAGTGGTCTGAACCCACCAGCCACTCCTTGGTAGAAAGAATGGCAGTCTGTTGCCATAAAAATTACACCCTTGGAAGCCCTGTGGGGCAGTTCTACTCTGTCCTATAGGGTTGCTAGGAGTCAGAATTGCCTTGATGGCAATGCATGGGTTTTTAAGGCCTAAACCAATGGTTCTGAAACTTCATCTACTTCCCACTGATTCTTTAAAAATACTGCACAGTCTACAAGGATAATTTTCACTGGGGTGCAATATGCAGGATACCCATGTTGCCAGGGACTCAATGTGAAGCTCTGTGAGAAAACAGGCTGTGGGAAGCTGGGAAGTTTAAAAGGAAGAGCAGAAACTAAAGAATGATTAAGCTCATGTGTCCACAAAAAAAGGGTGGGCTGAAGTAGCCAGCAGAGACCAGAGTAATTTTCCTCAAATGGAAAGTACAGGGTGTGAGTAACAATAGAAAGGTGGGCTGACAGACAGAGGGAAAGTGGACAGGCAGGAGGACAGAGAGGTAAGGAGGAAATGAGGGTTTCTTTGTCACACCATGGGACAGACCACTCCATTAAGAGACAGAGCTGGTGCTCTAAAAGCTCAGCATCTACAGTGAAGAGAGCTCACAGGGGCATTGAGATGGAAGGAAGATTGAAGGTAAACTGTAGAGCACCTGAGCCTTCAGCCTGAGGAATCTGGACCAGTAGGTGACAGTGATACCTTCAAAGCTCCTGAAGAGAGACAGTGAGAACCTATACAGGTGACTGTAAAGATGGCGAACAGGATGGCTGGAGAGAAAAGCGACCAGAGATGGGCCGACAATTCAGGGAGCCACTACAAAAGACAGAGAGAGCATCAGGACCTGGAGGAGGTGAGGGAGGGTGCAAATATCTGGAACACTGTTAAAAGATAGACAGTAGGTGACGCCTGGCCATAAGGCTGAAAAAAAAAGGGGGGGGGCCGTCGAAAATGGCTCATAATGTGAGCCTGAGTGAGCCACCATGAGGTAAGTCTAGAGAAGACCTGATTTTAAGAGAAGCTGGAGGAGTTTTCAAGTGTGCTGAACAAGAGACTTATTTAGGAATACCCAATGGAGAGCATATTTCAGGCCAAGAATAATGCGGCTGGCATCGTTTAGCAATCTGAAAACAAATAAAATCTAAATCCAACATTGAAAGTTAACCACTCAAACAATTCTGTTAAATGCAGTCCTCCTTGACAAACCCCTGGGCTGGCCCGTTTATAAATCAAAGCCCCTGTGGGTTAAGGGGGTTGGGGGCACACCGTCAAAACACACTGTATGCAGTCAGTATAGATAGCAAAGGGGGCTGGACCCACTGGAAAAAGCCATAGGGAGAAATAAACAGCCTCCATTTCTGACATTCACAGGTCCACTTATAACTGATGGTTCTTGCTTAAGACCTGTCTGTGCTGCGTTGATGAATTTAAATCACGTGGACGTTTCTCATACTTTATTTGCTGCTATCTGATGCTTATCTCCAGAAGCTCAAAGGAACAACTTCACTTCATTCATCCCTGTAACCTCTGTACAGGGAGGATTCCACCGGCCCTGAACAAACAACGTGTGAAAAATGCTCGCCGACACACCCCGGTCTAGAACGTGCTATCGCTGTTCTGGCGTACTGAACCATACTTGTTCTTGTCCCTACGTAATACTGGTGACGTACAGACTTATATTCTGTAGACACATGGATAAAAATATATTTATTTTCTAATCCTTTAATTTCCTTTGGTACTATAAAATAAGGTTATTGGCTTATTTTTTTTTTTTTTAAGAAAGGCTTGCATTGTTTCTTTGAAAAGTAAAAACACAGTCATCATCTAGTTACATCACCTAAGGTGCCAAAATGAGATGCTAATCCTTCCAAATAACAAGGGTAGTAGAGAAAAGTGGGTATGATTCATTCAAAATTTCAAGGATCAGAAAAACAACCAACTCTGAGAGTTGAAAAACAAATCCCCTGTGTCCCTGTGTTGTGCTTAGATGAAAACAAGTTGGAAACATGCATTCGCTTATGGTGAAGGAGCGTCTCCTCTCACTTTTTGTTTTGGTGCCAACGCAGAAAAGAAAATGCCCTTCTTGGAAGGGTCAAGTGAAATAAAGACAATGGTACCACGCAGTTAATCAATCACATACAATAACCACCTGGTCTGATGACACGGCCCATCGATCAGATGCATCTCAAGGCCGTCTCGACGAAATCTGCGGAACTGCTAGTCGGACGGAGGCATCTATTTGATGACGGGAAGGCAGGCGCACTGCCGGTGGGGGAAGAAATGAGTAGGGCTTGGAGGGATAAGGAAAGAGAACTGGACAAGCATTTTGCAGCATGTCGCTCAATTTTCCACCGCTTTCCTGTCATTTTTGAAGAAACAAAAACTACGAGGCACACAATATCACTCCCAGTCAGCACTCTTTCAGAGAGTAAATGTTTGGTCTGATCAGAATTTAGGAGTTTGCAGTCAATCACAGAATCAATGAGGGCACTCAAACCCCTCAGAGATCAGTACAACCTAACGAATCCCTGGGTGGTACGAACTCTGAACATGCTCAGCTGCTAACCAAAAGGTTGAAGGTTCAAGTCCACCCAGAGGCACCTCAGAAGAAAGGCCTGGTGATCTGCTTGTGAAAAATCAGCCACTGCAAACCCTGTGGAGCACAGTTCCACTCTGACACACATGGGGTCACCATGTGTCAGAAAACCTGAGGACAACCGGTTGGTATGACGAAAGCTAAGGGTGACTTCCTGGGGAAATCTCTGGAAACAACACAATACAGGGAGGCAAGTCCCACCAGAGCCTGGCAAGAGTTACGATGGCCAAATCGCAAATCATACAGCCCCTAGACCCAATTGGTTCAACCATTTCGCATCTCCATTCCATTAATTTGTTCTAGTACCATGTGTAGAATTCACAGACGAGCCTGAGAGTGGGTGGGAGGAGGGCAGACACAAGGGCTGTGTAATGACACGAGAAGTACAGGGAAGGAAAAGAACGACTTCAAAATGCCACCAAGGGGAAAAAAGAGAAAGACAAAAGAAGTGGGAGGCGGAAGAACCCAGTGTGATCCCTATGGAATAAGCCCCTGGGGAAAAATTTACCTCCAGGGAAATATCAAAGACTTTCACAACATCTTGGGGAAATATCCATCTTTGTCCACTACAGGGAATTCTCAGAACAAGGTCCCCTTCACTCCTATTAATATAGGAGACTTTTCTAAACATAAGGCCTAAGAATATAGCTGCAAAAGCTCTAAAAATTAGGGCTCCAAAGAGAAAAAGAGCACAGCCAATTATAAAAAGTCCAGTGATAAACTGTCTTCTATATCCATGTTTTAAGTTCACCAAAAATTTTTTCGTTCAATAGATGTAAAAGCCTTTTTATTTATCTCTGTAATTTTTCCTCATTTACTTTGATGATATATTTACTAAGGGTTTATATTAAAAATTAGAGAAGTGAGCTGGTATCATTACTTAAGCTGAAAGAACACAGAAGTTTAATTTACTGCTAACAATTCTGGCATGTATTTCAGATACTCCTTAAATATACCGAAATGACACTATCCATGAGCCACAATTAATTTTTTTTTGGATGGGAAACTGAAAATAAAGCAATTGGATGTTCTAACAGAAAAAGAAAAGAAATCATCAATACTGCTATGATAAAATAAAACTGTTCAAAAGGGGTACAAGATGCTCACTGGTAAAATGAAGTCTATTTTATATAAATTCTGAAGTTGTTAGTGGTACTATACTGAAATAGAAATATTCATTAACTAATACATAAGCACTTTTTCTTTGTCCAAACAAGTGTTTAACAAGCATGCAAAATCTTCATTAAAATAATTAATAACAAGGTCAATACTCGGAATATCAGGTCTCATTAGAGCAGGAAAAAAAAAAATCAATGGAAGAGAACAGACTGAATCTCTACCAAGTTTTTCTTTTTTTTCCATACTGAGTGGGAAGTTGATGTTTACAATTTATGACTTCTAAAAGTATGGTTAGCAGAAAAAAATTTCCTGTTTGCTCAGATAAGCAGTTAATCACGACTCCACATAACTAGAATTTTTTTTATGAGTAATATAGGTATTGTATAATCTAATCTTCCTTCAACTGGGAGCCAGATATTTAAACGCCCATTGAACCCAATAAAGAATGAAATGCAAAGGTTCATACCACAACCTCAAATTTTTTTGTTTAAATTGGATGAATGAGAAAGAAAGGAAATGTGAAATCACTCCAAATGCCGTGAAAGGCCTGGAGATTCTACTTCCTACAGTAGCTAGCCGCGTACACATGGAAATGCAACGCATGTTACAGACAAGATATAAAAGCCATTTCTACAAGTAGAACCTCCAAATCATGAACTCCTGACACCCAATTAACTAAACATGTATAATAACAAATCCCCACCCTTTAATGTTAAGTATGGAGGCATAGCTTTCTCTTAAAAAAAGGGGGGGAGTTGTCTTTCTAAAAGCAGAAAGCAGATGTATCTAGACGTGTCTTTATACTCTGTGAAGGTCATCTCCCAGAAAAGGTTAAGAAGTTATTACAGCAGGCATACAATTCTGTTCTCATTGGGGAAAACAAAACAAAACAAAATATGTTTAGACTATCTGTGGCAGTGAGGGGAGGTATTTTTGCTCTGCTATGCGAGACAAGATATAAAAAGGTGCAAACGGGGGTTATTATGGAAGCCTCTACGAAAAAGGCCCCACAAAACCAGAAACACAGTGCCATTCTTAACATCAGGACAATGTTCCCACCTAACTTCCATTTCCAGCAATGAAAGAATTCCCCCTTTGTCAGCAAGCGTTTTGGAACAGAGTACTCAATAACCTACTGAATGTAAAAATGAACTCTGTTTTCACGGCAGGTCTCTGATTTAGAAATATTCGAGCTGCTTTTAAAAAGGATACATTAAACCTGGAAGAACCTCTGAATTTATTCCCTGGAAACAACTTTTAAGCCTTGAACCGAAACTAGCCCACGCATCTTTAAATTGAACAGCAAATTAGCTCATTTAGTCAAGAATGTTCGCCTTGAGCACTGCACACTTTTAAAGTATCTATATGAGATTAAAATGACAACAGTACCTCTAAAGCACAGAGGAGACCTTTCAGGGGCAGAGACAGTGAGACGGTGACACGAGGGGAAGTGTGCCATCGTCAACGGAATGCATGCGTAAGAACTGCTGAACGGGTGTGTGTTCTGTTATGCATATTTTCACCAAGAATAAAAAATAAATTAAAAAAAAAAGAAAACACAAAACTACATCATCAAGCAAAGGACAATCTGGTACGTCTCAGCATATGGACGTGGATAAGCCACATGGGTAACTGAAGCCATCAGATTCTGCCAGGGTAAATAGATATCTGGTTGGTTAAGCTGGCACGGCCATATTTCTCAGGCTCCCTAAATCTTCTCTGGACGAACACTCGTATCCATGGTCCCCTAAACTTCCTGCTACATCGATCTTTTTCCTCTAAGATGGCAAATCCCACCTTTTCCCAACCAGTCAAAAAGGATGCCGTCATTAGGTATTCCTGCAAAGTTCTATGTACTGTGGAATATGAAGAAAGCGCAACAAAGTGCATTGTGATTAATTTCCAGACACCCTGGGAAAAGGGCTGAAATTACTAAATGCATCATTATAAAAAAGATATATAAAGGCATCAAGAAGGCTGGCTTGGTAGTACTTGTTATGCGTTAATATGTTCAATACTCGTCTAATGAATGAACCACGCTTGGAATAATAAGTACACATTGTCGTCGTTGCTGTGCAGTTGAGTCGATTCCAGCTCATAGTGACCCTGTGACAGAGGAAACCTGCCCCATAGGTTTCCAAGGCTGGAATCTTTACGGGACAGAAGGCCAGGCCTTTCTCCCATGGAGCTGCTGGTGGGTTTGAATCAGCGACCTGTAGGTAAGCAGCCACCAGGGCTCCTGTATATATAAAGCTGTCAGTGGGGTCTGTGTGTATTTATACGTAATTAACCAAAGGTTGTTGGCGATAGAGAAAAATTCTCTGTACCCTACTCATCCCTCTACTGTCTCCTCTTCTGAACTCCCAAGAACATCTCAAACACACACGCCATTTGTAAATAAATAAAAAAAACACTCTTGCGTTCTTAGGATGCATTTTTTTGAAACTGTGATCTTTAAACTAAAAACAACAATTTTATGTCAGTGACAGAATCACGATTTCAAAAAACTAGAACAATTCTGGATGAATCTGTTATTTTCTATCACCTTCTACTATTACTCTGGAATGTGTCTTACACATTGACAACTTATATATAAAAAATAGCATGGATGAATTTAACTTCAAGGTGAGAAAGTTTAAAATAAAATATTTTATAATGTTAAATTCTCTTCCATGCCTTAACTTGTGATATCTTGAGCGGCAGGGGCAGGGAGGGGAGTGATATAAGTCACCTCGCGTTTTTACTCTTTCACTATGTTGCACAGAAAAAAAGAGAGAGAGGAGAGAGCGGTCCTTTCAAACGCTGTCAGGTTTGGTGAGTCTCTCTTGGCTGACGTCACGGACCCAGTTCATTCAGCGCCCTCTAACAACCTGGTGAATATTTTTCCATCAAGGATAAACCAATGAGTCTTCTCAGTTCATAAAGCACACCCTGCGTTTATTCATGCTTGTATTAACACGACAGGAGTTTAAAAAGTGAGCTATTATTTTTTTTTTATTAAAGAATTGTACGTATGTTCTGAAGCCAAAACAAAACGGTATACATTCGATATTGACATAGGAACAACCTTCCTTTCTTTATAAACACACATAAGTCTTCGTCTAATATATCCTCCTATCCCGGCTGAACTAACCCAGCACACCAAGTAGCTTTGCCAAGATTTGTGATCTCTATGAACACTCAGGAGCCTTGGTGGCCCCGTAGTTAAGTTCTCGACTGCTAACTGAAAGGTCAACAGTTCAAACTCTCCAGCTGCTCTTCGGGAAAAAGATGTGGCAATCTGCTCCCATAAATATTATTTCTAGGTTGAGTGGGCTCCAACTCATAGCGACCCTGTGAACAACAGAACAAAACACTGCCTGGTCCTGCTCCCTCCTCACAATCACTGCTATATTTGAGCCCACTGTTGCAGCCACTGTGACAATCCATCTCCTTGAAAGACTTCCTCTTTTTTGCTGACCCTAAAGACTACAGCCTCGGAAGCCCTACAGAGCAGTTGTGCTCTGTCTTATAAGGTTGCTAGGAGTCAGGACTGACACGATGGCACCCAGCAACATGCACACTGTATGAACAAGTCTAGTCCAAAAGGGCCACATCCCATTAAGGAGCAGGGAGAATTCCACCTGAAGCTGGCTTTACCATACCATCACCCATATAGGTAACACCCAGGGTAAGGTTTATGAAGTCAACAAAGAAATTCAATGCATGCCCCTAGTTAATGGTTTTACAAGAAAAGCAAATTCTTCTCATCTATGTAAGTGGCAATGCGCTGATTCCCAAAGTAAGCGAGGTAAGTTACTTAAATGTGTGCTTTATCTACTTCATCTACAATTTGTGCTGTATCTGTCTAGACTGTCCAAAACCAATTTTTCTAAACTCTAACTCTATCCATCAAATTAGTATCTGAGGTGTCTGCACTGCTTTTCTGGACTCAATGAAGTGTCTTCTGTAAGCAAAGCGGTTACCAATACCAGTCCAGGTCACAGCAGAGATTCCACAGGAAGGCTCGCTGTCTACTCACCGAATGGGGCTACAAAGTTCTAAGGCAAGATCAAGGCCACCTATGAGCATACCTGGCACCAGGCCAGTAAACGAGGAGGCCCCTTGAGAGCCATGCCTTCTATAGGGAAGAGACGGTTGAGCAATTCCCAACTTGCCATGAAGCCTTCTACTGAAGGCGCTCTGACTGGAGAAGGCACCCGGAAGTCAGGCCTGGGCTTTCTCACTGCGATACCCCAGATCCTATACCTTCCTTGATACTGAAGATGCTCAAAAACACTGTCTAATAAAATAATGGAAACTTTTTTTTTCTTTGCCTTGCAGCAAACATATTTTTAAAATGTAATAATGTGAAACTTAGTATTTTCAAAAGGCCTTTTTTTTTGGACTAGCCAGTTAAATACCAAGCGGAACAGTTTATGCTAAGGACTACGGCATCAGGAAGTATCGCAGAAGACTTTGAAATTCATTCCAAATCGGAAATTCTTGAGATTTTGGCATCAGTTCCTTAAATGTCCCATGAAATTGTAATTACTAAAACCAAAAACAGAAGGTGTAAGATTATAAATTTCATAAGGCTACATATACACAACATGCCATTATGGAAAAACCAACGGCTCAACGCTACCTGGACAAGCTTGAGATTTATTCATTATATTCTAAAATAAAAAGTTACAACTATTTCCATTCCAATGTGTTTCACTACTTTCAAACACTTACTTGATATTTTTTAGGACAAAACAAGACAGGCACAGAAATAAGCGGTATCTGGGCGGTACTGAGGACCCTGGGGCCACAGTCCTTTCCAGAACTTCTCACAGGTGCGTCCACCCGCAGCCTGCTCCTGACCCCCAAGTGCCCACTAACAGAGAGAGAACAGCAACACCAGGCTGTTCTTCATTGTGAGGGTGCATATGGAAGTCATTTAAAGAGGGTCTTTTGGCCCTTCGGTCTACTTCTGAAGCACGTGTGAACTTAATCTCTAAGAAGCAAGTGAGAGGCGTGACAATTAGAGCATTACAGTTATAAATAAACCCCCATGCCGCAGCCTTTCTGCTCCTGCCCCAGGATCGGGGCATCCAAGGGTCTACAAGACATCCAAAACTAAAACCAAAGCGGTTGTCCTCAACTCCTGGCGATCCCACGTGTGCCGCGTTAGAACTGTGCCCCACAGGGTTTTCAGTGGCTGATTTTTCAGAAATAGATCATCAGGCCCTTCTCCCTCTCTTCCGAGGTGCCTCTGGGTGGGTTCGAACCTCCAACTTTTCAATTAGTAGCCAAGTTTAAGCTTAGTTTTAGATAAGGAACCCTGGTGTGCAATGGCTAAGTGCTCAGTTGCTAACCAAAAGTTGGCGGTTTGAACCCACCTGCTTCACGGGAGAAAAGACCTAGTGAACTCCTCCTGTAAAGATTACAGCCTAGGAAACCCCATGGGGCAGTCCCACTCTGTCCTTTAAGGTCACAATGAGTCAGAATCGACTCAATGGCATACGACAACAAGGGCCTATAAGACATCCAACATCAGGAAAAGACAGCGGGGCAGAGGCTTGACAGCACAGTGGCAAATCAGACAAGGAGATAAGAGACATACCCAGGGGTACAGTGTTTGTGGGGGTGCACCCATATACGTCTACCAACAGCCAACAAAATACAACTAAAGCCTTTTTAAAACACCAGGGCTTTGAGACACGGATGTGGGAAGCACCTTGAAATTATGGCCAGCTTACAAGCATTCATCCAGCAAATATTTCCTGTGTGTGTGTCCCCACCTACATGAAGTGCGAGGTGCTGGGTATGGTGAACACGAAACACACAGTCTAGAACACTATACAGGAGAAACCAACAGATAACAAGACAAAGGTCAAGGGAGAAGGGAAGTCAGATGAACAAATGAACCCAATGGACAAATGGATGGGTGGGCGGGGTGAGGAGATGGACAATGAAAGCCCAAAAAGACAGAAAAATTTCTAAGATGGTACAAGTGGGAGAAAAGGAAACAAAAACATTAGCATGAAAGGAGGAGGAAGGAAGAAGCAGGCTCTCGGTATCAGTAGACACAAACATGTCTGTGCACTCTGGCAATCTTGTTGTTCCCAGCTGTTTCTGCACATCAGGGAACAGACCTTCTCTGCCAGCCTTATTTACAGAGACCACAGCTTGCTTACGCTGCTGTGCCCAATGGACCTGAACCAAGTATGCAAATCGCTCATCAGGTCTTGGGTTCACTCAAAATGTGCTCAACGTAAGTTTTGTAAAGCTATAACCATAGAAAATGACACAAATAGAGTCAATTTGGTAGTTCAATAAAACTGTGAGGAGCCAAACTATGACCGAATTCTGGAGTCTAATGACTAAAGTACCCATTACTAGAAAAGATGCCTCCAACAAGATCACACTAACATGCTCTAGAAAGCCATTCCCAGCTGAAGGGACCCGCTTTGTCTGGGCGAACTGAAATGAACAGACACATGTGATATTCTATCTACCCGTGTAGTCCTAACCAGCGAGTCCCTGGAAGCTACGTCCAGGACTAGTACTTATTCACATCAGTCAATTACCAAGGCAACACAGGAAGAGCACTGGTGTTAGAAAACCAAGGACCTCAGATTCAGCACCTGGGCCTCCCTCACCCACGAGCCCCGCCTGATGGTCAGCCTCATCCCAGATGGCCCAAGGTGGCTGTGCATCCCCTGGGGGACCTTAACCCTGGATGACAGAGAACTGAAGGAGAAAGACATCAGTGGGGGAAAATAATTCCTGAGCGGACGCAAACAGTCTCACGATGCAGATACACACAGGGCATCGACAGTCTAATCAGCATGGTCACGACTGTCTGTGGCTCATACAGAAACGCCAGTGAAAGGCTGTGAACGGTGTGAAAATGGGGAGACATTTTAAGAAGCAGCCAAAAACCTGACATGCAGTCGATCTACATAACCTTGCCCCAAGGAAAGTTCTTTCTGTTAGCTTTTTTAGTTTAATTAAGTTGATGCAATTCGGAGATCTTCACTATGACCTCGGAGGACCCTGGTGGCCTGGATCCCCAAGCCAAAGGGCAGCTGACCTGCAAAAAGAAGCAAGCAGAGCCCTTCAAAAACTAGGATCCCTGTGTTTTTACTCATCACATCATTCAGCCTGAGAAAAACATCTACTAGAGTGGGAACACCGGCCTCAAAAACGAAAACAAACAAAGAAAAGGCTAAGAAATCTGGGGACAATATCCATTGACAAGCACCAATAACCTCTGAGAGTCACAGAAAACTAGGTAGGTAGGAAAAATGCACCCAACTACTTAGATTCCAGATTAAACTGAATATGTAAAGAAAGACTTACAAGCAAGAAAATCTCCTCACGTTGATGTATATAGAAGGGAAAACACATTAAATACTTGCATCACTTCAATCCCCAGCCCCTCCGAGATGTCCCGAGACGGGAGTGAGCCTGTTAACACATAGGTCTACATTCTGGGACACAGAACCACTTAACTAGTTCTGCAACAGGAACAACGGCGGGAACGTGTGTCAGCACAGAAAGGACCAAGTTCTCCTGCCTCTCTGGTTTGCCCTAGAACTTACATGATGACTTAGCAGAAGCATCCCTTTTAGAAAAATAATAGTAATAATAATAATAAGGGGTCCCATGGTATCTCGAGATTTCACAAAAGAGTGGAGGCTAAAAACAATTATATTTAATATTATTTTCTAACCAAGTGGTAAAAATCCTATCAGATCAAAGAATGTAAATAAATAGCTAATAAAACCTGTGTCTTATAGGAGCCGTGCCAGAAGTATTAACTCTCTGAAATGATCCCATTTTTAGCTATATTTTTCAGCATTCCTGGAGAGGCTGGGATGTTGCCATGGAGACATGTACTGGCCACATGTTTCCTTTTTCCATTTTGCCAATGTGGTCACCCTGCAGATATCTCACTAACGGATACTGTGAGGGGTGAGGCGTGTTGATGCTTTTTGCTGTCACTTGTGCCAAATATATTTACACTTGAACACACGCTTACTGTGTAGTCAGGCTTGAGAGCCACACATCGGTTCTGAAATATGGGAGAGAAGGCCAGATTATAATTCCGCCCGGGGCTCCATGCTGTGGAAATTGAATATATAAAACAGGTTAATAGAGAAGCAATAATGAATTCTTTTGATAATTCAATAACTGAATCACCTTATACGAATCCCACTTTTTTGTGTTGCACTTAGGTTCTGGGGTACTTAGCGTTAGCCAGTCCCAACGAAAGAAAGAATGTGAAGTGTAAAATCTGCTTAAGGTTACCTTTGCTCCAAAGACGACGAAAACAGCTGTCCAAAGGCTGGTTGAGAATCAAAAGACAATACTTCAAATTCCCTAGAGAAATAAAAAAAAGTAAAATAAATGAGTGAACTGGGTCTCTGTTGCCCTAATTTGGTTCTGGAATCATAACCTACTGGCACAGGATTTCAATCTACACAGCCAAATTTCAACCACAGCTAATTTCCTATCAGATGCCATAGATTAACTGAACCTACCTTACTGTCCATATGTAGACAATAGGCACTGTCAACATGTCATACGTCTGTATGTCACGTACATTGTCAACGTCTATCCCATTACTATATCGCAGAGGTATCGGGTAAGCTGCTCCTTGCAGGGGTAGAGCGGGGACTTGTTTCTCTGCTGTATTTTAACAGCAGCACTATGGATGTGCATCGTCACCCTTATGGATGTGTCCACCACCTTGATAGAGCTCCTCGGTGAACCAGCGCATCTTACCTCAGCCTTTGTTATTTACCATGTGGTGTGGGGCTGAATGGAAACCCTGGTGGCGTAGTGGTTTAGTGCTACGGCTGCTAACCAAAGGGTGGGCAGTTCAAATCCACCAGGCGCTCCTTGGAAACTCTATGGGGCAGTTCTACTCTATCCTACAGGGTCACTATGAGTCGGAATCACTCGACAGCACTGGATTTTTTTTTTTTTTTTTTTTATGGGGCTGAGTGGATGTGTAGTTCCCTACCGCTCCCCTCCCCCCCATCACTTCTTGAACTTTCCAGTGCAAAACTCTGCATGTGGTTTCAGAAAATCCTACCAGCTCATGACTCGTAGCCCAGGTTTTCGGGTGACACTCAAAACACAGAAGGTTAAGAGAGATGAGAAAAGATGCTTTTCCAGACATCACTCCACCCCTGTGATAATGTACTTTAAACAGTACAAAGTTAAGTGCAACCAGGCTGTTGAAAATCTCTCAGTCGGCTCCATCCAAGCACTCGCCTTGGCAATTATGGAAAAGAAATATTTGTTTACTGATAAGAGAAATTGTTCCTATGCAATCTCACTGCTACCAGTGAAACAAGAGAGTGAAATGAAAAGGGGATGTCAGCATCGACAACAAACGTTATTAGGCGCCGATCTCACACCAGGCCCTGGGAGTAGGTAGAGAGGACTGAGACCACAGGCTAGCTGCAGATAAGACATGTATAATAAGGACGATTTTCTCAGCAATACCAACAAATACATGAAGACTGCCAGACAGACTGATAGATGGGGATGGCAGAGTTCAGGCCGGCGAGTCAACAAGGTCTATGTTATCCTGGAAGCAGCTGTGAAATGTACACTTTTGAGCTTGATCTTCAAAAAGGAAAAGTTGGATAGAATAAAGGAAAAGGCTTTCCAGCTGCCATCCTTTCCCATTAGGGTTACTGTGATAAGAAGCAACGCTCTAGTAGCTGGAACCTAAGACAGCAATACTAACATGGGGAATGTTGGACAAAATGTTCCAATGGCAGGGTGCTCATCAGTGATCCGACAGAACGTGGAATTTACTGACCGATGTCATTAGTATCACGCACAAGTAAAATATGACTGAAGATCATTTAAAAATGGCTGCAGCAGTCCATCGACAGGGGACTGCCAGAAATTCAAGCCAGATTCAGAAGAGGACGTGGAGTGAGGGATATCATTGCTGATGTCAGATAGATCTTGGCTGAAAGTAAAGAATACCAGAAAGATGTTTACCTGTGTTTTATTGGCTATCCAAAGGCATTCGACTGTGTAGACCGTAAAAAATTATGGATAACATTTTGAAGAATGGGAATTCCAGAACACTTAATTGTGCTCATGTGGACCCTGTACATAGACCAAGAGGCAGTTGTTCGAACAGAACAAAAGGATACTATGTGGTTTAAAGTCAGGAAAGGTATGCATCGGGGTTGTATCCTTTCATCATACTTATTCAATCTGTTGCTGAGCAAATAATCTGAGAAACTGGACTATATGAAGAAGAACAGGGCATCAGGATTGGAAGAAGACTCATTAACAACCTGCAATAAGCAGATGATACAACCTTGCTTGCTGAAAGTGAAAAGGACTTGAAGTACTTACTGACGAAGATCAAAGCCTATAGCCTTCAATATGGATTACATCTAAACATAAAGAAAACAAAAATCCTCACAACTGAACCAATAAGCAACATCTTGATAAATCGAGAAAAGACTGAATTCGTCAATGATTTCATTTTACTTGGATCCACAATCAACAGCCATGGAAGCAGCAAAGAAATCAAGCGACATATTGCATTGGGCAAATCTGCTGCGAAAGACCCTCTTAAAGTGTTAAAAAGCAAACACATTCATTACAGATGCGCCCGGCCCAGGCCACGGTGTTCTCAATAGCTTCATACGCATATGGAAGCTGGAGGATGGATAAAGAAGACTGAAGAATTGTCGTCTTTGAATTATGGTTTTGGCGAAGAATACTGAACATACCACGGACTGCCAGAAGAATAAAGAAATGTCTTGGAAGAAGTACAGCCAGATTTACATAAATGTAAATCTGGGAATCATCCATAGAGAGGTAGGAGCTGAAGGTAAAAGGGTAGGATAGCAGCTGAGATACAGCAAAGAAAGAGCAGAGAGAGAAAAGAACAGGACAGGGGAACAATCCCAGTGTCTGCTCACCACTGCAGAGCTGGAGGGGCCACAAAGGACGTGCAGAAGGAAACAAGAGAAGAACTAAGAGGGCACTTCCAAGACACCTTGGTCAACAGGTCAACAGCCCCACATGCCACAGAACTCAAAGGCAAGGAACCATGAGAAAAGGTCAATGGAGGGGAAAAATTCTCAAAGGGAAATTTGGAAATTCAAGATAGTAAAGTGAGCAAGGAATTAGTATGCTGTGAGGTAATTAAGAAGGAGGCATAGACATCTCTTCTTAAAAAGCAAAATGTGGAAATAAAAAATAAGGTAACAAAGTATTTTACATAAAGAACATTCTTAATATATTCTAAGTAGGGCAAGAGAAGTAAAAGAAACAAGGGGAATAGATATTCATGGACCATCACCCTACCACCTGCCACCCGACTCACGCAACCCCACGTATGTCAGAGAACAGAGCTCTGTAGGGTTTTCAAGGCTGTGACCTTTTGGAAGCAGATTATGAGGTCTTTCTTCCGAAGCACCTCTGGGTGGTTTCGAACCTCCAACCTTTGGTTAGCAGCAGAGCGCTTAACCATTTGCACTACCAGGGACTCCTTTACAGAGCAGAGTGTCCTTTTCTCAGGCTCTGCTGCAGACAGCAGTGAACAGAAGGATAAAGTCCTCCTTCATCAGGCTTCCTTCCATTGATAGAAACAGGTTCTGAGACTGACGTGCATGAAGAATCATCGTAGATACCCACAAAGTGTGGAAACTGATGCAGAGGGAGCCCTGTGGCACAGTGGTTATTAGCTTGGCTGCTAACCAAGATATTTATTTATTTTTGGTATGGTTCCTTACCATATAAGAAAGTGAGAAGGCAAAATATGGAATCAGGGACCCTAATGAATACAGAAATAATTCTGCTGTAAGGAATGGATTCCAGGAGCTGACAATCCAGAATTTAAAAACAGAAAATCAGTGCGGTTGGCTAACAAGTGTAGGACATCAGCTCCATCGGTAATTTAGGACTTTCTCAGCAGTTCTGGGGAGAAGCAGGAGTAGGCCCAGGAGCCGGAACAAACACGGAGGATGAGGAAGAATGCTGGTTTGGGAACGGCAAAATAATGTGTCCAAAGGGAAAGAGAATCCAGGATATTTCTTTGGGCAACATCGGAATGAAGGATTGCTCCGGAGACCACTAACTGCCTCCCGATACTCCCTCTCCTCCACTGTAGAACAGAACCCCGAGGGGTCTCTTTTCCCTTGCTTTGTTTTGTCTTCATTTTATTGGGCATGTTACACCGCCCAGAGTGCCTTGCAGCACAACAGCATCCTAGGATGAATTCTGCCCAAGAAGATGTGCATAGCGTCACATGTTACTTCCAGAGCCTCCTTAACATGGAAGGACACTGTCCCTGTTCCTTGCCTCCTCCATCCTACCACCCGGAGCAAGGATGGATGGATTCGGTAAACCCAACTGTAGCCGCCAGCGTGTCCAAAGACAAGGGCAGCAGCCTCCAGGAGCCCAGGAAGCCCCCTCTCCAGCACTGCATTGACTGTCTCCAATCTTCTTGTATGTGAGAAAACGATAAACTTCTATCTTGTTTAAGTCCTGTTATTTTGGTTTTCCCGTTCTACAGAGGGAAAGCTCATTTTAGCTAAGGCAGTAATCACGGTCTAGGCTGACTAAGGTAAGGATGAGCCAGGCAGGAATGGGAGATGGCTTTAAGGGAGAGGGGCAAGAGCAGAAATGCAGAAAAGAGAACAGTAACTCGTTCATCCCTCCCACAAGGATGGAGCATTAGTCCAAGGGGTTTGGAAACTGCATGTAGCCAGTGCTCAGGAAGGTGCTAAGGGCAAGCAGCTAACAGTGTGGGTAGGCCAGTGGTCCCTTTCTTTGATGAGGTCTGCACAGCCAAAGGAGGCATTCCACGATGCTGTGTGCATGTCTGAATGGATGAACAGAAATGTCCGGATCCTTTGATGGGTGAACTAGGTGTTTTGTGACTCAAAGAGCAAGCTGATAAGAGAGAAAGGCACTATGATTCATATCACTGCTCCTCCAAACCAACACTTCCATTAAGGAATCTCCGCAAAAGACATCTTTTTAAAAGATAATATGCAAATAAGGCACAGTTATGATTTATTAATGATGCTATAAATAATAAAGATTTAACTACCCCAGCCCCAGCTCTGTGGAACATTTATGCTAACCTGCTTCTCTATATAAAGTTATTGAGTTAGCAGGATCTGATGTTTCTTTTCTTATCTACTTTAGTTTGGGCCTGGGTCTCCTGTGGAGTCATATCTAGTTAGCACGGCATTTATTTTATTCTCAAAGCCCTCACAAGTACTAATCCGCAGCACATCTGCAGAAAAAGCAGCATCAAGAGTTGCCTATTTTTCCTAAATGGCTCTGGGAATATCTCAGCCCGAACATTCCCTCATACTCCAAAACCTACTGCCGTTGAGTCAATTCCGACTCATAGTGACCCTAAAGGACAGAGTAGAAGTGCCCCATAGGGTTTCCAAAGAGTGACTGATGGATTCGAACTGCCGATCATTTGGTTTGCAGCCATTGTTCTTAACCACTGTGCAACCAGGGCTCCTCCCTCACAGGAGGGCCACATACCAGCTGGAATCTTGGGATGATGCCTCTGGGGGGTGATGCCTCTGGCTCTTACTGACCAGGAATTTAGAGAGAGTCATGAACCACAGAAATAAGGAAATTAATAGTCTTATTTCAAGTGTTTCTGAAGCTATCAGGTTGATGTCATTCCCAGGATATGCAAAAGGATTTAAGTAAAAAAAAAAAAAAAAAAACTATGAAGAACTTCATTATATTACAAGCAACTACAACTTTTTAATCAAGTGTCCTAAGGCAATCTAATTCAAAGAGAAATGTAGGGACAGATGGATAATATCTCTTTCCATAATTCAACATGGAAAAGACAGAATCTAAAACAGATTTTTTTTTCATTACTTATAAAATGTCTAATGCACTCCATCTTAAAGAACAAAGAAAAATACAGGCTGGTCTCAAGCCTTCAGATGTTAGGTCAAAGGTCCTTCCTGGAATTGCTTTCTCAAAGGGGTTTCAATTACAGAAGATGAAAAATCCCTGGTCAGGGGATATATCCAAACCAAGGTGTCCCAAAGAGCAGGGAAATCCTGAATTAAGTACAAAGGCCCAAGGTCATGGCATGAAAAGAGAAATGAAGGTGAATCACTCATCTTGGGCTAAAAAATAAGAGGCCTACTGAAGGTTAAGGACGAGTTAATACCAGCAAGTTCAGGTGTTAGGAAAGGTGGGAGGGATATCCACCTCTCCTTTACTTACTGTATGTAGCTATCTCTCTTCTATTATAAAGACACAGCCCTGACTCCTTGGAGAAATGGCGATTCTAGGATTGGAGCAGGAAATACACAAATGAGCCTGCCAGGGAGTAAGGAAGCACTCAAACAGAAACACACGGATGGAAGTACATCAAAGTGGCTAGAATAATTTGAGTAACTAAATAAAGTAGTGCTGGATTATAATCCAAAGTAGAAAAACAGGTATCCATGAGTCCATATGGCCATAAATAAATGGGGAGCTAACAGGTAAATCCTCCTGTGGAAGAATTTCCCAAAATTTATGTGGATGCTCTTCTCTCAAGGAGGTGGGCTATAAATCCCCACACTTTAGTGACTTCCTTCCTTCCAGTATGGAAGCGGGAAAAAGAGTAACTTTACAGTAGTGACACCTACCACCTCAGTCAGGTGATCGAGGTTAGCATCAACAGTGATAAATCATATTGATTCCATGTACTCTAATATAATGTGTCTTCCTCCCAAAAACCCATAACCCCAGTCTAATCATGAGAAAACATCAGATAAGTTCCAACAATAGGGCATCCTACAAAATACCTGACCAGGACTCCTCAAAACAGCCAATGAGAGTCTGAGAAACTGTCACAGCCAAGAGGAGCCTAAGGAGACGTGAATAAGCATAACGTGGTTTGTTGGATGGGATCCTGGGACCGAAAAAGGACATCTGGTAAGAACTAAGGAATCTTTATAAAGTGTGGATACTGGTTCAGGGATTGTAAGAAAAGTTCCCACTAATATTGTTGTTGCTGGGTACTGTTGATTCCTGCTCACAGCAACCCCATGTGATAGAGTAGAGCTGCCCCACAGGGTCTCCTAGCCTGTAATCTTTACAGGAGCAGATTGCCAGGCCTTTCTCCCACGGAGCTGCTGGGCGGGTCTGAGGCACCAACCTCTGATTACAGCCAAGAGCTTAACTGTTGTACCACCAGGCGGTTGGGGGGAAAACTGGGTGTGGGGCCAATGAGCATCCTCTGTACTATCTTCTCAATTTTCCTATAAATCTAAAACTCTTCTTAAAAATAAAGTGTATTAGAAAATGATACTGGTGGGAGTGAACTTCCTGGCTCAAGTAGACACATGAGACTACGTGGGCAGCTCCTGTCTGGAGGTGAGATGAGAAGGCAGAGGGGGACAGGAGCTGGTTGAACAGACACGGGAAATACGGGGTGGAGAGGAGGAGTGTGCTGTCTCATTTGGGGGAGAGCAGCTAGGAGTACATAGCAAGGTGTGCATAAGTTTTTGTAGGAGAGACTGACTAGATTTGTAAACTTTCACTTAAAGCACAATAAATTTTTTAAAAAAGTATTAATTTTTAAAAAGCTCTGAGGCAATGGAAGAACAACAGAACTGAAAATTATTTCATAAAGGATTCGTTCAGTGATTAAACTAGGGACAAATTTGTTTACCCCAATGACAGCCCAGGTATGAAGTCAAGAAAAGCCCACTACACCAGACGGCAAGGATAAATCTATTCCATCTTTGGAAAAATAAAATTGCATCAAGATTTTCTTTTAATTCAGAACATAAAACAAGGACAACAGGATAGCAAACTAAAACAAAACAAAAACCAGGTGCTTTTTATTTCAGATCTCGGAGAATGAAAACTACCTATGTGAACCCTGTCACACAAGGAGACCCCATCCACGCCTCAACAATCTCGAAAACACAGTCATGCAACTCCGAGTGAAGGGTTTAAGTTGTTTTTTTTGTTGTTGTTTTCTTTTTTTTAAGGGAGAAATTAGGACTTAAAGATGTTGAAGACAGAGGTGAGACCTGGCACCTGCTTGTCCACAGAGTAGATGGTCACAGGTCACCTCCCATAAATGCAGGCCCCCAGAACAAGGTGTCTGCCCACCCACAAGGCCTGGCAGGCCTCCGCCCTCACCCCTTTGGCACTTCAGGATAGTGCGGCGTTAACTCCGCCCAGCAAAGGAATAGCATGCATGAATGACCATGGTTCACACTTATATCAACAACTTACATCAACATCAAAGTGGCTACATAGTTTATAAACATGCTCAACAAGAAAACAAAACCATAACCGCATAAGAAAATGGCAGACCTGACCACTTCTCCCACCTCCTATGACCAACTCTTAACAAGGCGAAAATACAATCTAACAGTTCTGACAACAACTTAGCCAAGAAACAGATGGGAGAGCGAGCAATATATTTTAAAATCCGGGAGGGTGCTGGGTAATTTATTTTAAAATACTGTTGATTTCATACTTATCTCACCCTTTTTTAATTGCTATTTTGTGAATAAATTACATATAAAATCATATGATAATCAATTTTGTGTAAATTTTCCTAAATAAACACGTGAGTTGCTTTTCTTTAACTGAGGTGGTATGAGATCAGAAAAAAGATTGAAGACCAGTACTCTAAATGATAATATTTTAAAATAAAACACAATTTACAATAGAAGAAAATATCGCTGACATTCATTGACAACTGATCAAAGATTTATGCTGTCTCAAAAGAAAGTACTGGAACCCAAATAAAATCAATATTAGCTGAAACACATTAACTGTCATTATATATAATAGCTCTTTTGTCAGAGAATCAAAAATTATTACTATCAACCCCTCATTCCTAAACAGTATGCCAATGAAACAATGGAAGCTCTAGGGCATTGCATTCATTTTTGTATTACACAAACTTCTGTATTTAAGGGAATTTTTTTAAAGCGTGCACAGGGAAATCAAAACTGTCAAATCAATTCGTTCTTGGAGGAAACAAATTGCATGTGGACAAAGCAGAAGCATTAAAAGGCTCTGAACAAACATTTCATACCAAAGCCTATTAAAATAATTGAATTACCAGTGGACTAAGTGGACCAGGGAAATCATATAAGAAATTGCTTCAGGGGAAGTAAACAAAGAACGTTAATAAACAGGCACTTCCCTGAGAAACCCCTTGCGCTCCTAGACAGTCCAAGTGCCATGCCCGGCTGCCCGGCATGGTAACAGTGGTACCCGGCTTTGGACAACAATGAGGTGGTCACCCCCTGTGCTGTGATCAATTACTTTTGTGTGTGGTCTTTCCAGCCATGGTCTTATAATTTCCAACCAGGTGATTTTGTGATAGGGTAATTGTGGCCTACCAAGGAGACTGGTCAGTTTTGCCTTAAAAGAGAGCCAATTCCAAAGCAGAGAGAAAGAGCCCGTCACCAAGGAAGGACAGACAAGAAGCAGAGACCGAGCAGCAGGAGAGGGTGTGGTGAGCTTCCCAGCCCAGAGACAGAGAAAGCTGAGTGTCTTTGGACAGAGACTGAGGGCCAGAGAGAAGCATACGTTCGAGCACGGCTGGGAGGAGGCTATCCTGATGGAAGAACTGTATCCTGAGTGTTCCCCAACCTGAAATTGTAACTGTTACTTCCCTTATAATAAACCCCATAATCGTGAGTATGGTCTATGAGTTCTGTGTGGTCACTGCAATGAACTGCTGAACCCAGCAGAGAAGGAGAGTGCTGTGTGAAGGACGGTTGGTGTCAGAATTGGCAAAGATGGTGGAGAGAGGAGGCTTGTCTGGCTCCCACCTCTTAGGAATCAGTCTCCGGCTGTTGGTCTTGATTCTCCTTCCCCCTCGTGAAGTTAGAGGAGGTCAGACACTGCCCCCCACCACCATTTTCACACTCCCCCTATATCATCTTCAGCAAAACTCCCTTCAGTGAGGATTCCGAGGTCTCGTCTTGCCCAATGCCTCTCCCAACAGGATGGAGGAGACGGCTTCTCAGAGCTCTCTCTTCCCTCGACTTCTAGGAAACCACTTGTTAGAGGATGAATTGTGTCCCCCAAAGCACGTGCTGGAATTCTAACCCCTATACCTGTGGACGTAATCCCACCTGGAGATAGGGATTTCCTTGTTATGTTAATGACGCCATTTTGGTGTAAGGCGTTCTAAAGCCAAAATTTTATTTTGAGATATAAAAGGAGCAGCTTAGGCATAGAAGCAAGGACAGATTGGGTGGGGGGGGGGGGGGAGATGTGGCCAGGGAACCCAAGGAGAGAAGCTGACAAAAGACAAAGGTCTCCCCCAGAGCCCACAGGGAGAGCCTTCCTCTGAGAGTCAGTGCCCTCAGTTTGGACGTCTAGCCTCCTGAACTGTAAGAAAATAAATTTCTGTTCATTAAAGCCACCCATGTCTTTTCTTTTTTATGTGTGATGTTTCTGTTACAGCAGCACTAGGAGACTAAGACATCTCTATATATAAGTTCTTCTCAAAGCTACTGGGCACTCCTGAGTCCCCTCAGCTGGCTCCTCCCTCTCTGCACAGAAAGTGCTCAGCAAGTATCTGTTGGATGAATGCTGAGTGTCCCCAGGATCTGTATGTCAGAGCTCCAGGGGCCAGTCCTTGGGCCATCTCTCTCCTCAACCCCTAAGGAACCCCTTCCAGTCTCAGGGCTTCAAGTACCATCTGTAATGATGACTCCCGTATTCCTAGGCCTCTCCCCCAAACTCCACATTCACATGTCTAGCTGCCTGGGCAGCAACTCCAGTCGGACATCAACCCAACATCTCAAACTCCACACGTCCAAAATCACACTCCTGAAACCCCTCTCTGTGCAAACCTGCTCATCCCAGTACCACCGCCACCAGGAAGGTCCCGTCCACACAACCATTCTCCATTTCTAGATTTCCAGCAGGGCCCTCTGAATGGCCTCCCTGCTCCCACTCCTGCCTCCCCTACACTCTGGTCCCACACACTGCCAGGCTGATCCCATTAAAATACAATCAGATCAAGGCACTTCTCTGCTCCAAACCCTCCACTGGCTACCCTCCTCACTGTAAAAGCCAAGTTCCTAACAATGACTGACAAGGACAAGGCCCTATACAATCTGGCTACTGTTTCCTGCCTTATCTCCTACCACCTTCCCTCCTGCACTTTCTCCTTCTCCCTGATACAGTGATACTGGCCTCCTAGTTGTTCCTCAAACACACCAAGCACAAAGCCCCCTGGGGACCTCTGCACTTTTACTGCAGCTAACCACATAGCGAGTGGGTACCTCACGCTCTCAGGTGTCCTTGAGGTCTCTCTGCTCAATGTAAGTTACCTCAGAACTTCCTTGAGTGCCCTATAAAAACAGTAACACCTCCTCCCCATGCTAGAGGCTCACTCTTGACCTGGTTTGTTTCTTTCTAATGACTTTATCACCAGTTCATTCATGCGTTCAATTATTTTATCCAATGTCCATCTCCCCATACTAGAGCTAGCTCCTTGAGGGTAGGGTATCTTCCATTTTGTCTCCACATTCTGTCACCATACCTATAACAGTGCCACATACATCGTAAGCACTCAAGAATCAGTTGAGTAGCTCATCCAACTATGACATTATGTTCACTTACAAAAGCTAAAACAGGAATGCTTTTCACAGCTACTCTCAGTCTGTTGTGATCCAAAGGGTTTTCAGTCTTAGGAGATACACAACCCGAAAGCTCCTTCAAAGTGAGAATGCTGAGACTTTGGCTAACCTACTTTTGGACACGTCATTAGAAAAGGCCATCATGTTTGGTAGAGGATGACAGAAAATGATGGAAACGCTCAAAGAGATGGACTAACACGATAAGTATAACATGGGCTCAAACATACCAACTATCACAAAAGACGCAGGATCAATGTTTTCTGTTAAACATAAGGTTACCATGAGTCGAGTCAGAGTCAGCTTGATGGCAACTAACAACTTTAATAATCAAGTGACTCCCTCGGTTTGTGGGGGCCCACACCTTGATTCCTGGCCAAGAACAATTCCTCCAGAATGAAATCACTCCTTTTAAAACCCAACGGCCCTTTCTAGGTCCTGGAAGCCTGATGACTACTCTTCAATGAATACTATACAAAATGTCCTGGGAAAGACACTACAAAAGACAACAGCGACAGCAACAAAATCCAGTCCCAGTGCTGTCAGACAAGTCAACGGTGCTTTGATCATTACAGCTAAGAAAAATCTCATGAGACTGAAGATGGTCCACAAAAGTGCAACTACATAATTTAATGAGCTTGGAAAGATTTTCCCGGAGAATGGATTATGCTTTTTTAGGCTAAATAGCTGTTTACATTTCCTACCTATGTAAGGAAAAAAGAAATCCATGCAACATATGCCAATGAGTCCTACAAACCTACGCATCTATCTAGTTATACTCATGTACCTTTCAGGTGGGAAATATAGAGTCTGGGAGGTTTAAGTCAATTTCCATCTAACAGCACACCTTCCAAGATGCAACTGTAAAAGCACAATATGATCACGGGTCTGTGCAAGTTTGGTAATCCTACTATTATAAAATCTATACCGCCAAAAACTAAATGCCCCAATAAATTCTCACAAGAATCCATATGTGCTAGAAAGGCATGTGAGTTGAGAAAAAGAGCGCTTTGTCCTTATAACTATAGCAAGCAGTAAGCTTTACTGGGTAAAAATCAGGGGGAAGGGAGAAGAGAGTGTATGCCTTATGACATTTTGAGTCTTGTCATAAAAGTAAAAGGCTCTACCAGTGATGCTCTCCTTCTGCGCCATGTTATGTTCCCAGTAAGCACACCCTCACTACAACCCAAGTTCAGGAGCCCTTCATCTGGGCACCTCCAGAGTCACAGGCAGAGCTCAACACGGCCCAGCTGACCTGGGCCACAGTAAACTGTGCTGCTCCTCAGTCCACATTACCAGTCACTGCAAGCACACCACAGAGGGAATGGCGTGGCCCCGAGGGTCACCATCAAGGACTGAAGGACATCAGTGCTGATGGCTGACGGCCAGGCCCACACTGTCCTCACACCTGAAGTCTGTTCAAAAGACTTCCTGAAGGCAGAAGCCCTACGCTGGGCACCTGCTACTAAACCAGACGAAGGGCCTGGCTTTTATCCTAAGGCCACATATGCCCGTGTCCCACACCTCAGCCTTAACAGCCTCAAGAAGCACAGAACCCATTTCAGCTGCAGGAGGGGTAAAGGGACCTCATTTTTTTTTTTTTTTTAAACATTTTATTGTGCTTTCGGTGAAAGTTTACAGAGCAAATCTGTTTCCCATTCAATTTATACACAAATTGTTTCATGACATTGATTGCAATCCTGACAACGTGTCAGCACTCTCCCCCTTTCCACCTCAGTTTCCCCACTTCCATTTCTTCGGTTTTCCTGCACCCTCCTGCCTTCTCTTCTTTGCTTTTGGGCAGGTGTTACCATTTGGTCTCGTATACTTGATTGTTCTAAGAGGCAGGTTCTTCACGGGTGTTATTGTTTGTTGCATAGATCTACATAATATTTGCCTGAAAGATAAACTTCAGGAGTGGCTTCAGTTCCGAGTTAAAAGGGTGTCCAGGGCCCATAGTCTCGCGGGTTCCACCAGTCTCTGTCAGACCAGTAAGCCTGGTCTTTTTTCTGAATTTGAATTTTATTCTACATTTTTCTCCCACTTTTTTTTCTGTCTAGGAACCTCTATTGCGATCCCTGCCAGAGCAGTCAGTGGTGGTAGCTGGGCACCATCTAGTTCTTCTGGGCTCAGGCTGGCAGAGCTGTGGCTCACGTGGTCCATTAGCCCTTTGGACTAATTGTTCCCTTGTGTCTTTGGTTTTCTTCATTCTTCTCTGCTCTGGATGGGATGAGACCAAAAGGTGTATCTTAGATGGCCGCTTGCAAGCTTTTAAGACCCCAGATCCTACTCACCAAAGTTGGATGTAGAACATATTCTTTATGAACTGTGTTATGCCAATTGAGCTAGATGTCCCCCAAGACCACAGTTCCCAGCCCTCAGCCCTAGCAACTTGGCCCCGCAAGGTGTTTGGTTGTGTCCAGGAGGCTTCTATGATTGTGCCCCCTGTATGCTCTATTGTATATATGAACGTACATAATGTATATACAAATATGTAAAAACATCCACAGCCAAACCTATATACGTACGTGGGTATACTCCTATACTCCCTCCTTCCCCTATTCAGCATACACATCTACCAATGTATCTGCTTGTAAAGCATTGTTTACGTATTTACTGTGGTTACCCTTTTTTTTTGGAAAACCCTGGTGGCATAGTGGTTAAGTGCTATGGCTGCTAATCATAAAGGTCGGCAGTTCAAATCCGCCAGGCGCTCCTTGGAAACTCTATGGGGCAGCTCTACTCTGTTCTATAGGGTTGCTGAGTCGGAATCAACTCGACAGCAGTGGGTTTACCCTTTTTTTCCCCCTGCGTTCCTCTCAGCGTCTTCCTTTGCCTTGGTCAAGCTGTGCTGCCTTCCCCTATATTGCGTATTGCCTTTCCCTTCATCAAAGTTAACACATGTCTACTATCTAGTTTGTGATATTCCCTACCTCCCTCCCCCACTGATTACCAAAGATTATTTCTTTCTGTATGTAAACCTTTCTTGACTTTATGATACCGGTCTCAGACAGTATTCGTCTTTTTGTGATTGATGTTTTGCTCAGCATAATGTCCTACAGATTCATCCAGGCCATAAGATGTTTCAAGGATTCATCATTGCTCTTTTCCTTGCATAGTATTCTACTGTGTATATGTACCATTATTACCCGTTGCCATAGAGTCAGTTCCGACTCAGAGGAACCCTACAAGACAGAGTCGAACTGCCCCATAGGGTTTCCAAGGAGCAACTGGTGGATTTGAACTGCTGATCTTTTGGTTAGCTAGCAGCTGAGCTGTTAAACCACTACACCACCAGGACCCCACATGTACCATAGTTTGTTTATCCATTCATCTGTTGATGGGCACTTGTTTTCATCTTTTTGCTATTGTGAATAATGCTGCAATGAACATGGGTGTGCATACATCTGTTCATGTCAGGGCTCTTATTCTTCAGGGGATATGCCTAGGAATGGGATTGCTGGGTAGTATGATATTTCTATTTCTAGCTTTTTAAGGAAGCACCCTAAAGTTTTCCATAGTGGTTGTACCATTTTGCGTTCCCACCAGCAGTGAATTAAGAGTTCTAACCTCCCCACAATCTCTCCAACATTTGTTATTTTCTGTTTTTTTGACTCATGCAGGGTGAGATGGCATCTCATTGTGGTTTTGATTTACATTTCTCTAATGGACAGTGATCACAAGCATTTTGTGTGTCTGTTAGCCTCCTCAACGTCTTCTTTGGAGAAGTGTCTGTTCATATCCTTTGCCCATTTTTTAACTGGACTATTTGTCTTTTTGTTGTTTAAGTTTTGCAGTATCTTGTAGATTTTAGAGATTAGACCCTGATCAGATGCGTCTTAGCCATATGTCCTAGGAATGGAATTGCTGGATTGTATGGTATTTCTATCTCTAGCTTTTTAGTTTTTATAAAGTGCCATATCATTTTCCACAGTGGTTGTACCATTTACATTCCAACTTTTCCAGCATTTGTTTTTTGTTGGCCCTAGCTTTCTAAGGTCTCACCGTGACCTACTACATGGTCGTGGTTAGGTGTAGTAAGAACTGTTTTGGGATAGGTGGGCCTCAAGTTCATACATAACAATACTATGAATGACCAAATGATGACTGTAAAGAGATTTCCTTTTCTTCCTCAAAAGTCATAATGAAAGCAAGTCCAGATTAAGGTAAATTGGGAGATATTCAAAGAACACACTCATGTTCTCTGAGACCTTTAGAGTTTGAGAGGAGAAGACAATTGATATTTACCTGGAGTTTCAGAGTTTACTAAGCACTTCCAACTGCCTTATTTTCTTGATGTTAGTTACAGAGAATACCAAAGCATCAGTTGCCATCAAGTAGGCTCTGACTCCTGGCGACCCCGTGTGTGTCAGAGTAGAACTGTGCTCCACGGGGTTTTCAATGGCTGATTTTTCAGAAGTAGGTCACCAGTCCTTTCTTCCAAGGCGCCTCTGGGTGGATGTGAACCTCCAGCCTTTCAGCTAGCAGCCTAGGTGTTCACCATCTGCACCACCCAGGGATCTGGGACCAAAGTACTTCCAGATAAAATAGAAGTCTTTGTTCGCTCATTTTTAAAAAGAGGTAATATGAAGATTTAAATCAAAAGATTTGACAGTATGCTGAGTGAAAGGTCAATCGTGAACTAAGTGATTACACAGATGCAGTCCACCATACCAGGAGCTAAACCCACGCTGGGGGAAATCTTACTAAACCCAGGGTAGGTGGACATCTTTATCTCAAGGCACTGCAGGCATCTAGAGGAACCTCCACTATGACAGGTGGAACTTTGGCACCAACAGACGACATAACGTACATTAGGCCTGAGGTAAGGAGCCCTGGCAGCTAAACGGTTAAGTGTTCAGCTGCCAACCGAAAGGTTGGCAGTTAGAACCCACTCAGCAGCTAGGTGGGAGAAAGACCTGGCAATCTGCTCCTGTAAAGATCACAGCCTAGGAACCCAGCAGGGAAGTTCTGCTCCGTCACAGTGGACGGCTATGAGTCACAGAGTCGACTTGACAGCTCACAACAAGAGCCCCCAGGTAAGCTTTCTGGCACATAACACCTTACCCACTGCCGCTGAGTCAATTCCTACTCGTAGGGAACCTAAAGGACAGAGCAGACCTGCCTCATGGGGTTTCCAAGGTGCAGCTGGTAGGTTCAAACTGCCAACCTTTTGGTTAGCAGCTGAGCGATTAACCACTGCGCTACCAGGGGTCCATCATAAGACCTTGGTGGCCCTTAGTCACACCCAGGTCCAGGTGAAGTAAACAGGTCAGGTTTCTCCGCTACTGCTCATTTCGTTTTGTTTTTTTCATCTAAATAATACATATAATTGATACACGATATTAATATAAAGGACATATATACATATAAACTAGTTAAGCAAATTCAAAGCTGTTTTTAATATAAAAAGCCTATGGACAGGACAATGCTATGTGACACACAGTGGAGCAGTTCTATATTACCCAGTATTGAACAATCTCCAAGGTAAAAGTAGAAAAAGCAAGGTGCAAAAGAACAGATATGTTACAGTACCATTTGCGTAAAATTTTTAAAACATATACATATGTTTTTGCAAGTTGTTGTTGGGCAACATGGAGTCAATTCTGACTCAGTGAACCCCAAGTGACAGGCTGTAATCTTTATGGGCGCAGATTGCCAGGTCTCTCTCCTGTGGAGCCATAGGGTGGGTTCGAACCACCAACCTTTGAATTAGCAGCTGGGTGCTTAACCACTGCACCACCATGGCTCCTTTGTTTTTCCCACAGGCCAAGAACATCTCCCTAGGAGGAAAACCGTTAAGTGGAGCACAGAACTGGAGGGGAGCAAGGCTTTTTACCACCTACTCTTTTGTATCCTATGAATCTGGTACCCTGTGCTGGTATAATCAAAGATATGATCGATTAACAATAAGTAAAATAAAAGAGTTTCTACTGATAAAAAGGGAAAAGAAATAGTCCCACTTTGGGATATAACACAGACCGCTAAAAGAACACACAGGTTATCTGGATTTCGGATTAAAAGCTAACAGCAGGTAACCTGTGTATCACTAGCATTCCTTCCTTCCCAAAATTATAGAGCCTTTTACGCTAACTGGACTGGGTAGACTTAAAAGTTATAGGAGACTAACCTAAAAAAAAGAAACCCTACTATACCCCTCAAAAAAAGGAGTCCTGGTGGCACAGTGGTTAAGCACTCAGGTGCTAACCAAAAGGGCAGTAGTTTGAACCCACCAGCCATTCTATAAAGATTACAGCATTGGAAACCCTCTAGGGCAGTTCTACCTTGTCCTGTAGGGTCATTATAGGATCAGAATCGACAACAGCAATGGGTTATACCCAAAGAAGCAAGGGAAAGTGACTTATAATAGAATTCTCCTCTAGAAAACAGGATGAAGGGTTTTTTCTTCACTGAAATGGGTTAGAGTGCTGAGAGAACATTTGTTCTTAAGAGCATGGGCTAAGACTATTATAAAACAGTGTCACAATTGAAGAAGTTACTCATGTTGCAATTTCTAATTCTATCAGTATTTTTACACTTCTCACATATAGAACATTTCTCTTCATCAACAGCTAACAGAATGTTGTAAAACATTGAAAACGGTGTAAAACATTAAAACTGATTAACTTGGTATCCAATTCCTCCCACTAATAACAGCTATGGACCTGTCCCACTAAGATAGCTACTCCCCAAATTAAACAAAACTCACATGCACACAATCATCACAATTTCAGAGTGCTGTATGTCTGGACACCCTGGTGGTGCAGTGGTTAAGAATTCCAATTAATCTCTAAGACTTCAATTTGTTTCTAATGGCATCACATCCTATAGGAACAGAACACAATCTTCATTAGGTTTCATATTTATAAAAAAATAACCACGAGAGATTCAACATAAATGCCCCTCACTTAAATTAAGTGTAAGGTCCAGATCTAAATAGCTAGAAACGGAATTCCATTTCTTTCCATGACATTCATTATAAAGTCAGATATTGATTCTCAAAGGAAAACCCAACTAAACAAAGAACAGTCCAAAGACTTACCAGGGCTAGTTAATAAGCAAAAATGCTGTAAATGCCTGGAAGGCTTCCATCCGAACTCCCCACTTTCTACCCCAGCCAAAAATCAAAAACCAAACCCATTGTCATCGAGTCAATTACAGCTCATAGTGACCATACAGGGCACAGAGCACTACCCCACAGGGTTTCAAAGGAGTGGCTGGCAGATTTGAATTGCCGACCTCTTGGTTAGCAGCGGAAACCCTGGTGGCATAGTGGTTAAGTGCTACAGCTGCTAACCAAAGGGTCGGCAGTTCGAATCCACCAGGCGCTCCTTGGAAACTCTATGGGGCAGTTCTACTCTGTCCTGTGGGGTCGCTATGAGTCGGAATCGACTCGACGGCACTGGGTTTGGTTTGGTTTTTTTGGTGGTTAGCAACCATAGCTCTTAACCACTGCACCACCAGAGCTCCACCCCTACACACACCTGGAAATGTTCTGGGCCAACAGGCAGGAGGAGCACACGAATGTGGGAAAACACTGAGCAGTGTCTGTTGAACGGCAGTGGCTGCCCATCATGCATTGAATTGTGACCCCCCAAAATATGTGTCAATTTGGCTAGGCCGTGATTCCTCGTGTTGTGTGATTGTCCACCATTTTGTCATCTGATGTGATTTTCCTATGTGTTGTAAATCCTACCTCTATGATGTTAATGAGGTGGGATAGGCAGCAGTTACATTAACGAGGCAGCACTCAATCTACAAGGTTGGATTGTGTCTTGAGCCAATCTTCTATGAGATAAAAGAGAGACGTGAGAAGACAGGACCTCATACGACCAAGAGAGAAGCGCCAGGAGCAGAGCTTGTCTTTTGGACCTGGGGTTCCTGTGTTGAGAAGCTCCTAGTCCAGGGGAAGGTTGGTGACGAGGACATTCCTCCAGAGCCAACAGAGAGTAAAAGCCTTCCTCTGGAGCTGACGCCCTCAATTTAGACTTCTAGCCTACTAGACTGTGAGATGGAAACCCTGGTGGCGTAGAGGTTAAGTGCTACGGCTACTAACCAAGAGGTAGGCAGTTCAAATCCGCCAGGCACTCCTTAGAAACTCTATGGGGCAGGCCTACTCTGTCCTATCGGGTCACTATGAGTTGGAATCGACTCGTTGGCAGTGGGTTTTTTAGACTGTGAGAGAATAAACTTCTGATTGTTGAAGCCATCCATTTGTGGCATTTCCGTTATAGCAGCACTAGATGACTAAGACACTGCCCCTCTCTTTTTTCATGGTATGACACATTGAACAGAGGGTACTGACATCCTGGACACACGTCCACGGGCCTCGCTATAACGTCACCTCTTCGTACGCCTTTAAAGAAAGCAGACCGGAATGCTAGGGAGTACCGTGAACAGGCAAGCTGACAGGCACTGGCAAACTTCCACTGTGAACCACTGGCCCAAAGAGCCAATTCCAAGCTAGCAACTGGCTGGCAATTCCCTTGAGGACCAAGCAATCAGTGGGAGGGCACAGCCTCTCTTACACACCACGGACCTTGAAAGAGAATGATGATAACGCTCCGAAATCCACTGCTGTCGAGCTGATTCTGACTCAGCGACGCTGTAGGACCTCCATGGGGTTTCCAAGACTGTAATCTTTACAGAATCAGACTGCCGCACCTTTTTCCTACGGAGTGGCTGGTGGGTTTGAACCATTGACCTTTCGGTTAGCAGTTGAGTGCTTAACCACTGCACCAACAGGACTCCTTGATAAGCCTGGAGATCCCTATAAGTCTGGTAACCTTAGTAGAGAAGTACAGTTCTCTAGTTCTTGACTTTATGTAAACGAAGTTTTGATAATCATTATACTTTTTAAATTCTCATAGAACAACAACAAAATTTAGGAGAGCTACTTGGACTTTGCAATATTTGACCTGAAACAGATTTCGGTGTCTCGTGATGTAATCAATTCCCGTATTGTACAGAGACACAGAATGAAATGATCCAATAGAAAGAAAGAGGGCTGCACCAAGGGGTAAAAAAAATGAATATATCCAAACTTTCTTTTGCTTGCTTGGGAGGAAAAACTCTGCTGACTACGTCAGTTGTGATGCTTAATCCCAGAAACTAACTTCTGTAATATACCTGGAAGCTAGTATAGCTTTGCCACTTATTTGTTTTATCCAATCAAAGATTTAAATTTTAAAGTAGAACTGTTCTGGCTCTGTAGGGAAAGCCAACATTACCACGTATACAATGCTTCATAACTCGACTTCTGCTCAAGTGTCTTTCCAGGTTAATTAAGTCACCAAGATTTACTGAGGGCCGTCTATGCGCCTGGAACTGTTCTAGGCATTGGGGATACAGCAATGTGTCTGAGAAGAAAACATTGAAGATAAATGAAATTTATAGTAACACAGACAACAGTAAGTGCAAAGGGAAAAAACAAAGCAGGGAAATAGAAAAGCAGGGAGTTACAGGACAGACAGGCAGACAGACTCTCTGAGGAGGTGACACTGAGTAGGAAGTGAGGCTCCAAGCCCTGGGCCTTCTGCAGGAAGAGGAACGGCAAGTGCCAAGGCCCTGAGGCCAGAGCCAGTCTCACAGGTTCAAGGACAGAAAAAGAGGCGAATTTGGCTGCGGCTGCATGGGTCCAAGGGTAGTAGTAATGGGAATAGGCCAGAGATCTGAGATAACTGTGGGATTGGAAACAGCATTCCTGATCTCAGCATTTACTAATTTTAAAATAATTTTTTAAGCAGTTAAGTTAAATTATCTGCAGCAGAACTTTCACCTCAGCTACTGATGCAGTTACTTCTCATTACAAAGACAGTATCCTCGACAAGAGGCAGGAAGTGATATCCCTTTGTTTCACAATGTGTGTGCGCGCATGCGTTTGTGTTTATGCGTGCAGTCGGGGAGGGGAGGGTGGATGGATATTCTCTCTCTCTCCAGTTCTAGAGAATTGTACACCCCTTTCTTTAAACAATTTTTAAAATTCAGAAGTCAAGTTGTTGGTTTAAGAGCATCACACTAACTCACAGAAGCCAGGAGGAGGGAGGGCCTTGATATCTATTTCAAACGGCATCGTCAAAAGAACCCAAGGCCCAGAGAGATGGCAGCCAGGGGCCGAGGGGACACCAGACCGTGGGGCTCTAGCCCACAAGGCCACTGCTTGCTCCACGAAAGTCACAGGCCTTCAGTTCCGTCCAGACGGCCCTTTACGACCTCAGTGTTACTACAAATTGACTACAGAAGCTGCCACATCAGAGCAGGTAAAAAGCAAGTAAAGGTCACCAGGGCTTTCTTATCTCCGCCAACAGGTGGACGGCAGTGAGCTAGCTGAAGCCCTCACAGCTAACCCTGCCCCTGGGAATCGCAGGCTCTGCAGCAGCACGAGCTGGTTCCAGACGCGCTCTGTTGGCTTCAGCTCCCAGGCCCTATGCCGGCGGCCTGTAGTATTTCCCACAAAATGTCCTCAATACAAAGTTTTCCAAACACGATGAGACCCACGACTATTACGAATAAATAACAGGTGAGTGATCAGCTCTCCACTTAACACTTCCGATACTTGCCTGTGGGTTATTCTTAGGACCACACGGCAGCCTATGTGGCCCGTCAGCCCAGATCCTGTGTCCAGGGCTGCATCTCCCAGTTAGTTCTCCAGCATTTGATGACATCACTGCTCATCAGACATCCACCGAAAGGTAGATGAAGAAACGGGGAGCGACTGCAAACCAGGCTTTCACGCTGTTCCTTGGGGACTGCTCAAATCTCCTTTGGAAGATGCAGTCTTTAATACTTCACTGACTTAAAAAGGAAGACTTGTGCACACTTCAGCTTCTCTAAAATACACGTTAGGACGCATTCACACGTGTTTTAGAAGTGATGGTACCTTAGTACCGTGTCAGATTAACTGGCAGTGTTTTTTCTCTCTTCGTGGTCCATAAAATAACAGTAAAAAAAAAAAAAAATTTTTTTTTTTTTTTTTAAATAACAGAGCAGGTTATAATTATCAGCAACATGGACACCATGAAAATCAGTATTCAAGCCACCCCCTGCTGTTACTTCACACCAACACCATGAGCATTTGTGAGTTGTCAAGAGGTTTATCAATAAATCCATGAAAGCCTGTGGAATTAAACGCCCAGGAAGAAAGATCCTAGGCCTTAACAGAGAGGGATCATACGTCCTCTGCTTTTCTAACAGAAATGAATGTTTATAGATATTTAAATGCCACTGTGTTCCTGGGAGTTCATTAAAAGGCTGATGACATTAGTGCTACGGATCCATTTAAGAACATAGGAGACAAACCCACTGCCGTCTAGTCAATTCCGACTCATAGCGACCCTATAGGACAGAGTAGAGCTGGAGACAAGGCCCCTCAAATATGGCGTGAAGAACAACAGATCAAGCAAAACACCAGGGTCTCAGTCTCTTAGTGCTGCTGTAACAGAAATACCACAGGTGGGTGGCTTTCACAAGCAGAAATTTATTTTCTTACAGTTTAGGAGGCTAGAAGCTGACTGCAGGGCACCGGCCTAGGGGAAGGTGCTCTCTGCCCACTCCAGGGGAAAATCCTTGTCTAGGCTTCGCTAGGGTTCTTGGGGTTCCTTTGGGATCTCCAGGTGGCACTTATCCCGCCCCCCCCCCATTTGTACTTGCTTTCTTCTATGCCTAATCTGCTGGTTTGAATCTCAAAAGCGACTAGCTTAAAACACACCCTACACTGATATAGCCTCATTAACATAACAAAGGGAATCCTATTCCCAAATAAGGTCACATCCACAGGTACAGGAGTTAGGATTCCAACACATATTTTGGGCGGGGGACACAACTCAATCCATAACAATACCTGTTGTGCCAAATACAATGAGGATACACTGAGGGGGAGGGACCATAAATCTCCCCAAGGTGTCCCAGCAGTCATTCTAGCAGCGTCTGAAGGGTAGGAGGCAGGGCCTTGCTATAGCAGAGAAACACTAGACAACACGGCCAATACCGGGGCCTGGGAAAGGTGCGGAGAGGCCAAGGTGTCCACAGGGAGAGTGGGAAAAAGAGGTCATGGCAGAAGAGAGAGGCGGCAGCCACAGAGTGAAACCCAGTTCAGGCCATTTTAAATAATGACCACCAGCTTCCTCGCCCTGGTGTTTTCCGCTGGAGATTTTAAAACACTCAGATAACTGATCCTTTCTGAATCTCAATTTTGATGTGTCTGCGTTTAGCCATGTTGCTCACTGCCGTGTCAAAGTGTTCTGGGTAAAAGTGTTCAAGTCTCTGAATGTCTGCTTGAGACTTGACACAGTAAATTAACATGGAATCATTCTCCACATTATTGTTTAAATCACTCGTGCTCTTCAAGTTACGAGCCAGCAGTCAGGGCTCCTAAAGTTACAGATTCCTCAGAGAAGCTAGAAAGTACTGGAGAATAAGATTATGAGCGAAATCTAATGAAGACAGGTTACATCTGCTCCCCGGTATAAAAGCCAGAGACCTCATCCGTTGGCATCTGAATACTAAGTGGCAGCACAGCAAGCTGTCAGGGACTCGGAGGAGGATGAAGGCAGCACCGCAGCTGGAAGTGCGAAGAGATACTAGATCCCTCCCGTCTCGGGTACTGTCAGTCCGGAGAGAGCAATAAAGTATGTTATCAGTATAATACGATCAGGAATACTGGTACTCAAGCTACATGTTACATAGTAACTTCTTACACAGTAGGATGATGTTTACTGAGTGCTCACTATGTATCAAGCACTTAGATTCTCCCCACTAGAAAAGCAGCTCAATGGGGACATGAATTTCCACCTTCTCATTCATAGAGGTAGCCCTAGTGTGAGATACCATGGGGATGCTCCGTATTCATGGAAGAATTTTTTTTTAATTTTAATTAAAAATCAAACTATTTTACATGCACTACTTTATTTAATTCCTAGAAACTATGGAGCAAATCCTATTACTTTTTCCATTTTGCTGAAGGAAAGACTAAGATGTGAGAAGCAGTGTCTTTCCTGGGGCCCATTACGGTCGTCTCCTCTTACCCGAAGGATATGCCTTCCAAGACCTCTGTGGATGCCTGAAACCTCGGATAGTACCGAACCCTGTGTATACCATGCTTTGTCCCATACATACACACCTAGGATAAAGTTTAATTTATAAATAGGAAAAGTAAGAGATCAGCAAGAAAACAGAACGCTTACAACAATATACTATAATAAAATTTATGTGGATGACGGAGCAGGGCGGTGTGAGATTTCATCATACTACGTACCCATTTAACATTTCAAACCGCAGTTGACCTGGGTAACTGAAACTGTAAAATAGAAACCGCAGATAAGGCGGGGGGATTACTGTACCAAGTGGCAGAACAAAGACCCATAAGATCCAGGGCAAGACTTGCTCACACCCCAGCTTCAGGGTGTCGTAGCCTCTAGGTGTCCCCCACCCCCATCCTATGCTGTCTCCTCCTTAGGACTGTGCCTAATGCAAACCACCAAAGGTCTATGTGTTTGGTTTAGAAAAAAACTATAACTCCAGAAAAGATAGGCAGAAGATTCCCAGTAACCCACTAGCAACCCCTGAGTTTCCAGCAGAATAAAAGGAAGCCTGCATACCTTCTGTGAAGCAGAGAATACATGGGGAATTAAAGCATCCTGGGAAAAAGGCAATTTTGGTGGAGATTTTAGTATTTAGAAGACCTGTTACCCGAATGTCTTAAATTTTCCTGATTACTAATTTGCTTTTTTTAACTGTTATCTTTCCCTCCTACCAGGTATTTGGAGCTCAGCTGGCACACTGGTTAAGAACTAAGCTGCTAACCAAAAGGTCAGCAGTTCAAACTCACCAACCACTCCTTGGAAACCCTATCAGGCACTTCTACTCTGTCCCGTAGGGTCACTATGAGTCGGAACCAATTTGACAGCAATTAGTTTTGGTACCAACCTTCTAGAACATATACTGAGGAGATTATTTTGATTTTTTTTTTAAAGGAATGCTATGTTTTTTTTTTTATGTTTTATCAAATCTAAGCCAGAAATTACCAGAATGCTTTTGCACATGACTAGGTTGCTACAGGGTTGCTATGAGTCGGAATTGATTTGACGGCAACAGGTTTTAGGGTTAGGTCATGACTGGCACCTGGCAGACAGCAACTGCAGGGTCCTTTACAGGACATGTGGTCCCTGGTGGTGCAAACAGCTTGCACCCAGCTACCAAAAAAAAAACCCAAACCCACTGCTGTCAAGTCGATTCCGACTCATAGCGACCCTATAGGACAGAGTAGAACTGCCCCATAGAGTTTCCAAGGAGCGCCTGGTGGATTTGAACTGCCGACCCTTTGGTTGGCAGCCGTAGCACTTAACCACTATGCCACTAGGGTTCCCCCTAAAGATTACAGCCAAGAAAACCCTACGGGGCAGTTCTACTCTCCCACATGTGGGGTCACAGGAGTCATAACTGACTCCACAGCAACAAGCATGGCTTTTGATTGTAGGACTCACTCTATTTTAGGAAGGCTGAAATTTGAAAGAAAAATATGCCCTAAGAATCCACAGAAAAAGAGAAAGCTCCTCAAGAACAAGTATCCAGGGTTTCTTTTGTGTCCACAAAGAGGCTTGCACAAAATGGGACAAAGTAGAAGCGCAATAAAATCTACTAGAAACAAGCTAAAAGCAACAGTAGAAACAAACGTCACCTCACACAAAGGCACCTTGCTTCGTACAAGGGGCCCTTATGAACGCTAAAACTTTTCCAAAAAAACCCATAAAATAATTTTACTTGCATCAACTACTGAGCAGACACTCGCCGTAGGTAACTGTGGATTTTCATATTATATACTATTTTACGCCACATACACGGCAAAATAATCTTAATCACATTTTCAATTTAAAATCAGCAGTGAACACACCACATCAGCTAATACAAAGCTCAGCGTCAAACTTGATTTTACTCAAATGCAAAAAATGTACATATTGCATGAAACCATGAGAGTATGACTATAAAAACTTCAAGTCAACAACACAAATAAGGAAGTAAAACTAGTTTCCAGATGCAAACAGTGGACTGCCTATCAGTGAGAAGGTGAAAATAAAAACACGATGGATTGGCATGGTCGCATGTCCAAGGACTCCTTTCTTTTCCCATAAAATTTTTATAGATGGAGAAACAAAAAGAATCCTAGAGAAAGAAAAAAGTTATGAGGAAAAGGAAATTTGTAGTCAGGAATTTCAGCAAGGTGATTTTGACTGAATAAATGGGGAACACTTAAAAAAGATCATGATAAAAGTACATATAACAGAAGCTCAAATGAGTCTGAATAATTATGGAGGAATACATACATACATACGGGGAGGGCGTTAAGAGAGGCGTGACAAAGCTTAATGGCAATTATAGAACAGAAAGGCACTGCTCACAAACCCATAGATATTGAATTCGCAAATCTGCTGCAAAAGACCTCTTTAATATGCTAAACAGCAAAGATGTCACTTTAAGGACTAAGGTACACCTGACCCAAGCCATGGTATTTTCAGCTCCCTCACATGCATGTGAAAGCTGGACTAGGAATAAGGAAGACCGAAGAAGAATTGACACCTTTGAACTGTGGTGTTGGCGAGGAATACTGAATATACCATGGACTGCCAAAAGAACTAATCTGTCTTGGAAGAAGTACAACCAGAATGCTCCTTAGAAGAGAGGATGGTGAGACTACGTCTCACATACTTTGGACATGTTATCAGGAGGGACCAGCCCCTGGAGAAGGGCATCATGCTTGGTAAAGAAGAGGGTCAGCAAAAAAGAGGAGGACCCTCAATGAGATGGATTGACACAGTGACTGCAACAATGGGCTCAAGCATAACAACAATTGTAAGGATGGCACAGGACTGGGCAGTGTTTCGTTCTGTTGTACACAGGGCTGCTGTAAGTCAGAACTGACATGATGGCGCCTAACAACAAGCCCATCCCTAGATTAAGTATATTACTCAACACAACAATAATGGATTCTTGGGTACCATTGGGTAGGGAGGGGGGAGAAGGGGAGAAACAAAGGAAGTAGTAACACCTGTGTTAGGAACTAATAGTAAAAAAGAAAATCACACACCTGGTCCTTATTTTTGACTGCCAGGGGGAAAGTTTCACAAGGTCAAAAAACCTAAATAACCGCAAAATAACAATGGATGACACCTCTCCTAAAATCACACTTTCTCACTGATTGTGTGTATAGCAAGGAGCAGACCCAGATATGGAGCTGGGCTTGAGTTCCATTTCGGCTGGAAGACGGTGCTATCTGCAGCACTCAACAAATAAAAAAAATACACGCACTCAAAAGCCATCTGCAGCTCTCCAAAGTCAGCTTCTGAGTCTCCATTCCCTCATCTGTTGTTTATCCAATAAATATATCATTCTTTTATGTGCTTGGCCTGATGACATGAGAGAGAGAAACATCATACCTGCCCTGGAAGAGTCCAGAGCCCAGTGGGAGGCAGGTGATTAACAAAAGGTTGTGTAAGAGAAATAAAGAGGCGTATGTCTGGGCTGGCACGTATGCCCTCAGGACTAAATTAACTCATGTAGTCTATCCCGAAAGTGTCACCAAAACTGGTATAAACCTACTGAGTTAAGTTCCCACCCAATTCTCCATGTATGACTACTAACAGCTGTCTTGGATAAATTAGAAATTAAATCTGAATAAAATTATAAAATTGATTGAAATTTAAAACTAAGTTATTTAGAAGAATTGGAGAATGGGGAAATTCCATGTACTGGCATCCTATCCAGGGCTTCTATTTAACAGGAATCTCCTCACACACCCTGCTCTTAGCAGTAATAACTCAGTGTCCTGCAAAGCGTCTTAACTTCTAACCATAAGGATGGCATTTGAAAAGATTCCACCCCCAGAGTCAAGTCCTTATTTGCAAATGTATGTGGTCTGGAGCCTGACCATCTATTCTCTGAACATTCTACTTGTCTGCTCGCTCATGGAAGAACTCATGGAAGGATCCCTATGGATACTTAAGCCCACACAGCAGTGGGACCAGACCAGACCACTCAGGGATGCCTTCCACTGCTAAATATAAACAGTCATCAGGGTCCATAGATACTTGAAGATAACTAAGAAACAGATCAATGAATTACAAAAACACCACCTCATGAAGATATGTGGGGATCAAAGGAGAATTACATTAATGAGTATCCTGAGAAATCTGAGGATATTACAAGCGGAAGGGAGGGAAGCAGGGAGGGGAGAACAAACATATAAATAAAAAGTAAACTAACTAAACACTGATAAAAGGCTAAATTATAAAGATATATTTAGGATATCTCCTAAAAAGAAAAAAAGGAGGCGGGGGGGAAGGACAAAGAAATAGGGAAGAAAAATTCAAATAGGAAAGTTAAGAGAGATGGGTGTTCAAGCCAGAAGAGCCAGTATCTATCTGTAGAGATGGAGCTATGGACTAAGTGAAGAACAGTTGGGTCTGTGGCTCAGGTGTTGGAATTAACACGTTTTTAAACCCTCAGTCCATCTTGATTCCATATGACTCTGATGTTCCAAGCATCTCACAACTCTAAATGTAATACTAAGGTTCTTGAGACAAGCCGACTTTCACTTCGTCTGGAGTGTGACTACCACCAGCTGTCCTGAATAAATTAGAAATGAAATCTGAATAAAATTATAAAACTGACTCAAGTTTAAAACTAAGTAATTTAAAAGAATTGGAGAATGGGGAAATTCCATGTACTGGCATCAATCCAGGGCTCCTATTTAACAGGAATCTCCTCACACACCCCACTGTTAGCAATAACACCAAGTGACCTGCAAAATGTTTTAACTTCTAATCACGAGGATGGCACAGCTCAAGGGCACAGCAATCTGCTCCATGCCTGGGGGAGACCACAATGAGGACAATGGGCCCGACCCATAAATATGGCCATAACAAATCCAAGAGTGTTTCTCTCACATGCAATTTACATCGTCGTTGCACATTTTTCACATGTCCTATTATTCTGCTACTAACCAAAGGTCAGCAGTTTGAATCCACCAGCCGCTCCTTGGAAACCCTATGAGACTGTTCTACTTTGTCCTATTGGGTTGCTGTGAGTCAGAATTCATGGCACAGGGCTTGGCTTTTTTATTTTCTCTATTAATAGATACATAGCTGCATATAACTATAATTTTACTTTTCTGAGGGTAGTTGTTTAAAACTATTAAATATGTCCTTTAATTTAGAGATACAACTCAAGGTTTTTCCTCTTAGGAAAAATATTTTTAAAATACATATTTAAATCCTTAAGGCAGAAATGAAGATGTAATTTTTGTGAGAACCTAGTAACAGGCTTCTAATACTTTTGAAAGCAAGTGTATTATCTAAGCTATTATGTTCAGAATTGGGCCGCAGTCAGCCAGCTGTGAGATGTCTGATTTTCTTTTCTAGTCCGTTCACCCTTGTCCAAAATTCATTAAGCAGTTGGCATTGGATACTTAATCCTAAACTAAAGCGCTCACATTACTTTTGGTGAAGATCTTAGGACCAAGATTTGTTTTTTTGTTTTTTCTATGAAGACAGATCTGCAGTGGGAATTCATGAAATATCTGTTAGCTGGCTCTATGAAGATTTCTGGTACAAATTTTTTTCTTTCGTTTGTTAAATATTTTGTCTGCTATGCCTTTGGTGGGGCCAAACTTTCGAGAATCTAGAATAAGAAAATTTAACTAGAATATTCCAAGAAAAATACATGGTTTGCAGTGTAGTAAACTACTTAGAATTTTACGTTCAATTTTGTGACAAATTCACTCTATATAAGCCTTGTGTGGGGGGGGGGTGGGTACGTGTGCACATGCTTCCTTAGAACACAAATAAGTAATCAGTTCTTAGAGCTGGAAAGGCTCTTGGAGGTAACCCAGAATTGTTTCCAATTGATTAAAATTCTAAGGACTTGTTCCTAAATAATTTTATTTATTGACTAGATAATGCAAGTTATTGGTATTAACATTAAAGGGTACAAGATGATACAGAGTAGAAAGCTAAGTCTCTCTCTCATCCCTGGCCCCCTACCAACCAGTTCCCCTCTGGGGACACTTTCACTAGTTTCCAAGAACTCCTTTTTTAGTATTAACAATGTTTATCTTTAGTGCCTGTTCACTGAGGGTCCTCATATAAAAGCTGCCAAACAGTGATATCATTTAAAGGAACTGGCCTTCTCTGCATCTCAACAGTGGGAATGCCCACTTACTCCATTCACTGCCGTCGGCACCCGAGTGGACTTGTCACTTGTCCCTCAAGAACAACGCAAGCTTCCTGTTGTGTGGCTCCTAGAAGATGGCCACACCGTGGCTTAAATGAAGACCTCAATAAACGAGAAGGAAACATTCTCTTTTGCACTCAGTGAAGTGCCTCACCATGCCTTTATTGTGTCTGTGTCTGTGTATCTGTGTATTACCCACTTCCTTTTCCCTTCATGAACAACTCAGTCCTAAAGATGAGGTGGGCAGGAGCAACGCAGGCATGTCCATGTGTGTCTCTCTGTGTGTGTGGGCATATGGCAGGTGTACGTGTGTGTGTGTGCCTGTTGTGGGGCACAATGGCCCACAGTGAGGTGTCAGAGCCAGGGAAGGGTGAAGTGGTTACCCAACACAGGATGTCAGAGCTGGAGTGCGGAGGGGGTGTTATCTCGTGAAGATTAAGTAGGTCATGCTCAGCACGACATCTGGCCCAGAGTACAGCAATCCCCACCTGCTGTGTTCACTACCGTGGCCTCGATGCCATATAATAGATGCTCAGTGCTATCTGACAAACGAATGCCAACATGAGGCCCTCATGAGTAACCAGAATTACCACAAGAGAACTTTAAAGGAGTTAGACAAGACCACGAAAGCACCATGAGTAAAGGGAAACCCAGAACACAGGAAGGTCCTCAATGCCAAGGAGGGAGAACTTTCCAGATGGATCCATCAGTCAGGTACACAGAATAGACTTGCTTCCTCCTTAGGGTCACTCTGAGGTATCAATCCTGGCATACGAAAATTTAAAAGAAAACAACATCAGTGACTCAAAACTCTGGAAACTTCCAGAAGACAGAACACAGGTGGGGTCATATGGACAGTAGAACAGAGGAAGTCACAAGCCAGGCAAAAGCACAGGGGTGCTGACCAGTGCACGTGCTGCAACCTCATTGCCTCTTCCCAGTACTGCTGTCAGTACCTTTTCATCTGAACATACAGGAGGGATCGCAGGCTACATGCTGTACTTCCCTGTTCCAGGAGGGCCAGTGCAGGTGATCTTGAACTTCCCTGTTCCAGGAGGGCCAGTGCAGGTTCCTGTGATTCCCTGTCCCAGTAGGGCCAGTGCAGATGATCCAGCCAGGAAGCCACAGACCAGCTGCCTGGGCATGTGGTAGTGGACATCTGGGACAGCTTCCTCCCTATCCCACAAGTACCCAACTAGTTTATAGTCTTGTGCAAAGCCCTCAGGCACTCCCCCAGGGGATGCTAAACTCTTCGGCTATCTGCAAGGGAGGGGGGTGGTGTCAGGATTCAGTGCCTCGACACCCGATGTTTTCCCTCTGTGGCCGATATACTGCAGGTTAGCAAGTCAGAGCCTCACTCTCCAGCCCTGACTGCCATCTGCCCCTGTCCCCTGAGAAGCCCTGACAGTACACACGGGCCTTCTCAGGTAAACTTTCTGGGCAGTGTGGCAGACCTATGCTCAATCACTCTGGCAGTAAAGCTCATGTTTCTTCAGCCCCTGTCACCAAAAAGGAGGCGTAGAGCCTTACTGGACTCTGGGTGGTGGAGATGGGATGGGCCTCACGTGGGCATTTTCCCTGGGTCTTGGTATCACCTCATCTACAAACCAGCAATCTCAGAGTGCAGCCTAGACAGGCCCTACTAGAAACCATCTGCTCACCACCCTTGGGGGCCGCAGCCCTAATGACCTCTTGGAGTTACACATCCCTGTGACTGGGATTTTAGCAACTGGAGCAGCCTCCAACCAGGGATGTCCCATGGAGTTTGGATGCACCGCCTCCAGGACACAGGGGTTGGGGCGGGGCTATCCCTTTAAAAGCAGCCATGAGCTTGTGCTGGGCTCTTATTGGAGCTAAATGCCTGACCATGGAGACCTATGACTCTGGCCAAATATTCCCGGTAGGGGAGGATCAACCCATAAACTCAACGGTGGTCAAGACAGGAAGGGCCAACAAGTCTTGCTCATCAAGTAGAGATGATACGTTCAAGGGCCAGCTAGCCTGCTCCAGTGGCACCACAGCTTTACATAGGGAAGTATGCTTCCCTCCGGGGAAACTCGCACTCCACTCTGCCACCTGAGGAGTTGCCAGCCCATGCGGCTCTCAGTTTACACAGCTGGACCCAGTTCATTGACCCCCAGGGGGCAGACACAGCTGTTCAGACTCAGCATCCCCACGCAGAGGTGGAAAGAACACAGAACAGATGCCTCTGCTCCAGGAGAAAGTTCAAGACCATTCACACAGCCCTGGCCAGTGTTCGCCTCAATGAACCTTGTTGTGTTTCTGACTCCTGGGCTGTTACTAACGGCCTGGCTCACGCTGGCCTCATCCTGCCCCTGCAGTATTGTCAGTAGCCACTTCCATAACATTCTGTGAGACAAACTGAGTAGACGGTCTGAACTTCTGTCAATCTGATTAACCAGGGTGGCTGACAGCGTGGACGGCTCATGTGAAAACTCACCAGGAGCCTAGAGAGAACAGAGGAGAGTAGATGCTGTGGGAGGCCCTTCTCCATGGTGTCTCAGGTGTCTGCCTGTCTTGTGAGCTCCAGACTCTCTCTCCAAGGTGGTTTGGAAGACAGAGATAGCGTCACCTCTGGAGCAAAGGCAAGGCACACTTACTCCCCAGTGTAATAAAGATAATCTCCCCTCTTCCCAGGGCACTGATGTCTCATCATTTAAAAAAAAAAAAAAAGAACCAAAAGGTCCTTGTCTGTCACGCAGCCCACTGCGTGTGCAAGTGTCACACGACTGCCCTAACAGTATCCTGTGGAAGCTGAGGCCCAAGGAGACGCAAACATGCGGATCCTCCAGCTACTGCCACTGCTGGGAGCAACAGGCTGTCCTTCATCTCTGACCCAGAAGTCTCGTGTCTTCTACCAGCATCCATGAAACTGTGGCAGCTAGCCTGGCTTGCAAGCAGTCAAATCTGAAGCCCTCCACAGCTGTTGACATTTCAGCATTTAAAAAAGAGAGGTAATTTAACATAATTTGAGGTACGAGAACAGGGATATAAATATCTACTAAAGCATCAAAAATAGCTGAGAGAAATGTTAACATATTTAAAAGAATGCCCTCAGCCCTCTCTACTCATCCCTTCCCCCACACACAATTTATCAGCAATACTTGTAAATGGGCCAAATTTTATTACCTTATTACACTACTTGAGCTTTATAAATTTCTAATATTTCACTTTTAGGTCATGAAATGAACAAAAGTAAAACCATGGAGAGCTGAGGAATACTGAAAAAACCGGCCAAAAGACTTTCCTACGAAAAATTCCAGGAATTAATAAAAGCACTGATTGACATACCAAATATTGTCTCCTGGGAATACACAGTTGCTTTAATATGAAGTTTTCTCAGAATCTACAACTCTAGTGTATGCTATCAATAATATACCAGCAGAGGAGACATATTACAGAAGTCACGTTTCTGAAATGTTAAAGGATATCGCGGTTTACGGAAAACAGTAAACATGTCGGAAGAATACATATTCAGGCTTGTGGGTAGAAAACGTGTATCTGTGTCCACAATGCTGCTGAAAATGATAGCTGACTTTCTTTCTTCCACAGAGAGTATCAACTATCCCATAAAGCACGTGACACTTCTGTTCACAACCTAAACTACTGAGGCAATATGTGCACACCAGGGTAGCCCTGGAATATGTCTCAGTAAATGCCACTTGTCTGCATCATAAATATCTAACAGCTCGTTATAAACAAAATCCAGGAACAGGATTCAAAATTACATTGTTTTAAAGGCAATTCATAGTTCATGACTGATAACTTCCATACACAGCCAGGGGAGGGGGCTATTGCAACAAATAATAGTGTGCGTGTGTGTATACATATATACACACACACTAAGAGGAAGAAAAAATGACGTTCACTTTTTTTCTTTTTTTTTAACACAATGACAACAAAAACTCTACTAAGTAAACCCCGGATATCATATCATTTCATCAGTAAATATTTCGGAATGTGTCTCCAAAAGATAAGAACTCTTTTAAAAATATATAACTAAAATACCATTATCACACCCCAGAAAACGGTTGCTTAAAACATCCAATGTGTTGAAATTTCCCTGATTGTCTTTTAAAAAAAAAATCTTTTTATACTTGCTTCCTTCGAATGAGAGTTCAAAGATCCATACATGTCTCTGAAGCCTCTTTAATCCAGGTTTTCCTTCCGTTTATTTTTATTGTTTTCCTTGCAACTTATTTGTTGAAGGAACCAGGTTGTTTAGCCGAACTCTGAATTTTGCTGGTTGTAATTAACAGTATCATTTACTATACAGATATATATATGTATGTATACACATATAGTATATAAGCCTTTTTTTTAAATATATATAGATACAGATAGATCTATTACCTGAATGTCTTGTGAGCTGGTAGTTTGAGTCACTTATTATCAGCTTTCTGCCTCTTCCTTGCTCCATGATTATGGAGCTGAACTCTGTGGCTCTTTCTCCCTTGCCAGTTTCACCCACAGAGGCAGTGGAAGGACACTAGGGCAGGAAGGGGTTTCCCTCCTTGGTGCTGGTGCACAGGACTCCCTTAGGCTCCTGCAGAGGCCAGCCCTGGTCTCCTCAAGGATCCTGTTAGAAGCCAGCACTGCCTCCCCGAGGCTCCTGTTGGAGGCCAGCGCTGCGTCCCTGAGGCTCCTGTGGAGGCCAGCGCTGCCTCCCTGAGGCTCCTGTGGAGGCCAGCGCTGCCTCCCTGAGGCTCCTGTGGAGGCCAGCGCTGCCTCCCTGAGGCTCCTGTGGAGGCAAGCCCTGGTCTCCCTGAGGCTTCTGCAGACAAAAGAGTGCAGCAGTGGGCCCCAGTGCAACTTCCAGGTGGTTCCAAGCAGCTTGGATGGCATCCTCAGGACCCTGGCATGCCTTCTCTGGTGGCTTCACAGCAGAGCGGCAGTGCGTGGGGCAGACTGTGTGTCAGGGGTCTCTGAAGCACAGCGCACCAGCTGGGTACCTCCCCTGGACCAGCTTCAGTCACTCCCTCGGGTAACTGGCCGTAAGGTCCCAGGCACAGACACCTCCCCCAGCACAGACCCCAGCAACCTTCCCCGCCCAGAGAGCCAGGACCACAAGCTCTCCAACAATATCTCACTGTCAGCCCTGGGAGCAAGTGACTTCTTCCTTGGGCACTCTGCCACTGACCTTTCTGAATCAGAATCAACTCAATGGGAATGGGTTTGGTTTTTGTTTTGCAATGTTTACTTTGTACAGGAATGGCAGGACAATCACTTGACTTATGTTTCCCCTTATTTACCAGTTTTTGTTAACAGATCATAGAGAAAAGACCTCGCAATAAGGAGTGGCGATCACACTGACAGCTGACAGCACCAACAACACTAGAAGTCAGGTGACAATGTAATTCTACAAAGTGCCCTTAACTCAGTACCCACCCAAACGAACGATCATGAACGGCAGTGAAGCAAGGTCTTCTCAAACAAACCCTGACAGTGGTTAATACCAACACACCCTCAACAAAGGATACTTCTGAGAAATGCACTTGGTGGATAAGAAAACGATCCTACGAAGGCAGGCCTGAAATGCAAGCTCACGTAGTGAGCGAAAACAACGGTAAACCCGGGCAAATCCAAAGAAAAATTGTGTAAAACGATGCCACCAGTTGCCACCGAGTCGATTCCGACCCCCGGCAGCCCCGTGTGTGAGAGGAGAACTGAGCTCCGCGGGGTTTTCGAGTCCGTGACCTTTTGGCAGCAGATCATCAGGGCTTTCTTCCGACAAGCCTGAGTGGGTTCACACTGCCAGCCTTTGGGTTAGTAATCAAGCGTTTAACTGTCTGCACCGCCTGAAACAATTGTACAGATGTTGAATTTGTGGGGTTAAAGAGATAAGCAAAATAGTGACCAACAGTAATTCTAAAATAACAGCTATAATAGTTAAAAGTATTCTTAGATTGCAGAATTTTCTTAGAATATATAACATACTCTGACTCACGGTGACCCTATGTACAGGAGAACACAACACTGCCCAGCCCTGCGCCATCCTCACAGTCATTGCTATGGTTGAGCCTATTGTCGCAGCCACTGTGTCAATCCATCTCGTTGAGGGTCTTCGCCTTTTTCACCGACTGTCTACTTTACCAAGCATGATGTTTTACATATAACGTAATTAATTGATCTGTTGAGGGTCTCTAGAGCAAAAAGGGAGTTTCCCTAGGGCGTGTTCTGCCTCCAGACTATAAGCAGATACTTTGGCTGGACTCATTCACTAAAGAGCGTGCAATGCAAGCCAGCAAGACTCTCCAACCTGCTGCCCGACCTACAGATTTAGGACTTGCCCTTGCCCTATTCACAGAGCGGATTCCTACTCATAGCGACGGTATAGGACAGAGCAGAATTGCCCCTCAGGGTCTGCAAGGCTGTAATGTTTATGGAAGCAGACTGACACATCTTTCTCCAGAGCAGCAGTCAGTGGGTTTGAGCTACCCACCTTTCGGTTAGCAGTGAGTGCTTTAACCACTGTGGTACCAGGGCTCCTCTGGACTTGACAGTCCCCCACAATCACATGACTGGTTCCTTGCAGCGAATCGATCTCTCTCTCACCCCCTCGCTCTGTGTGTATGTACATATATATAAATACACATGGATATAACTATATATATAAAGTCTCACTGGTTGTGTTTCTCTAGAGAACCTGAGGATGTGGAGAAACTGGTAAGAGTGTTAAATGCTACCACCATGGCAGTTTTTTAAATACCAAACATACAACTTCCACTGTTGTTGTGTGGCCTCGGGTTGACTGAGACTTACAGTGACCTACAGGACAGAGTAGAACTGCCCCATAGGGTTCCCTCGGCTGAAATCTTTACAGGAGCAGGTCGCCAGGTCTCTTCTCCCACAGAGCAGCTGGTGGATTTGAACCACTGACCTTAACCACTGCACCACAGGACAACCCAGCAATTGCACTTCTGGGCACTCATTCCGAAGAAATGAAGACTGTTCACACAAAAACCAATGCATGAAATGTTTGTAGCAGCTTTATTTATAGCCCCAAACCGGAAACAACCCAAAAGCCCTTCAGTGAGTGAATGTGGTACACCCATACCATGGAATGCTACTCAGCGATAAAAATAAACTATGGATACCTGCACCAACATGCATGGATGTCAAGGGAATCAGGCTGAGTAAAAAAAGACAATCACAAAAGGTCCCATCCATACCATCCTGGGCTTGGTTCAGCTATTCAACTTCGAATGACTCTAAGAACCGTACACCAGCCCCCTTCTCTGCTGAAGGCCAATAGCCTCTGTGGTCCCTGGGCCAGTACCCTCAGCATCACCCTGGAATTTGTTAGACCCCATCGACCCAAATCTACTGAATGTGGGCCCAGACCTCCAGATGATTCTTATGCTCGTTAAAGGCAGACCACCACTCGTTCACATCAATGACTCTTAACTCTGGCCACCATTAAAATCACGTGGGAAGCTCCTAAAACTACCCACCCCCAGATGCTCACCGAATGCAGCAGATTCCATTGGTCTGGGATGAAGCCCAGTATACTATTCTCCAAGGAAATTCAACTGTGCCCCAGGGTACTCTCTGCCAGTCCTAACAATCCCCAGTTCTGGCCAAGAAGATACAAAAGACAAAAGCTGGCTTGCCTTGTGTCCCACCATGAAAAGGCCAGCCTAGAAACTGCAGGGCAGGGGTCCAGCTGTCGCCCCTTGCTGTGCTCCTACAAGTCTATCACTCACATCCATCATTAAAAATTGTTAATCCATCATGAATGATATTTATGTCTTCAACAGGTAATATATATGCTTAGAAAGTATGAAAAAGTATAGAAAAGCATAAAAGGTAAAGTCTTGTTAGTTGCCATCCAGTCAGTTCTGGATCACGGTGACCCTACATGTACAGACCAGAACTGCTCCATAGGGTGTTCAAGGCCATTGGAAGCAGACCACCAGGCCTGTCTTCTGAGGCACCTCTGGGTGGCTTCAACCACTAACCTTTTGGCTAACAGTGAAGCAATTAACCATCTGCATGACAAACCAAAAAAAAACTAAAACCATCTGCATGACAAACCAAATTAAACCCATTGCCCTCAAGTGGATTCCAACTCATAGGGACCCTATAAATGGTGTAAGGAAGTATAAAGGGTTCACAGTATGGTGGAAAGTCTCCCTCCTACCTGTCCCCAGCACAGAGGTCTACTTCCCAGTGAGAACCCCCACAGTGCTGTACTTCTTACCTGGATCCACCCCCCCCACCACCACAGTGCTGTATTGCAAAATCATTTCCTCCTTTGCTGCCCCCCACCCCCACCCCTCAGCTTTACATTTGAATCCTTCTTTTGCTTGGAGGGGAAACCCTGGTGGCGCACTGGTTAAGTGCTACAGCTGCAAACCAAAGGGTTGGCAGTTCGAATCTGCCAGGCATTCCTTGGAAACTCTATGGGGCAGTTCTACTCTATCCTCTAGGGTCACTGAGTCAGAATCCACTCGACGGCACTGGGTTTGGTTTTTTGGTTTTTGCTTGGAGGTTGTATGTAAACCCCCCTGCTCCTGTGTAGTATGATTAAGAATGCTGCTGAGGTAACTTGTATGAACTCCCTACCTGTAAAGCTCCTTTAAAAGTGACTTACCTGCCCCCCCTTGGCGAGCAGTCTTGGCAGTAGTATCTCCGCTTGACTCGATTTCCTTGCACAAGGAAACAAAGATGTTTTTATTGTTCTCCCACCTCGGTCTCTCGTTTATTAGCCAATACAAGTCATGCCAAGTAAGAACCTGAGGTTTCCCACCCAGTAACATTTCTGGGGAGCCAGCCAGGAGCCATCTGCTCAGTTCCCGGGGTGAATCGGCAAACAGAACAGCCCGGACGTCAGGCGCCACCAGGAAATTTCTCCTAGAGACCTTGGAGCAGCTCTGAAACCTGATTCCACACCACCCCCACCCCCCACCCCCCACCCCCCAAAAAAAGATGGCTCTGTGAGACATGTTACACACCTGGTTTGTTTGGTAAGTGCCTAGGTAAGGCCTTAGAAGAGTCCCAAGAAGCGGGACAAATTGACCATTGAGGGCATTAGGAATCTGAGGTTATTTGGGAAGTAATTCCCAGGTAAGGCCTTGGAAGAGTCCCTTGAAGTGGGAGGTGTGCTGGTTAATCCTCACACACCAAGCACCTGGCAGGGGCGCTTACTCTGTCCTGATTTTAGGGTGAGAAGGCTGCAGGTCAGTTATCACAGGACTAATGGGGCGGGGGGAAGCACTGCCCCAGCAGCCACTCGTACGTACCGCTCTGAAGTCTACATTTTTGGACTGGATACTTGGGAGGATTCTGACTGAAAGATCTTTTTACTAACTTTCAAAAGAGCAAAGTTACAGAGCTTGGGGGCAATATAAATACCCTTGAACTATACACGAGATTACATTGCATGCAGAGAACGATGGGAATAACCAACATCAAACCAAATGAAAGACGCATATAGATTAAAAAGCTGCTGATGTACCTTTCAGGGACAGAGACTTCAGACTAAATGAGACACGGGGGCCGACAGAAGAAGGCCTTGCTCTCCTAAGCTCTTTTAAGCTATTTACTTCTCATCTTCTCCCTTCCCAACTTTCTTGTCCACCCTCACCCTCACCCGATGAGCTTATACCCTTCTTCAGTGATAAAATAACTTCAACGCTTCACCAATTCTGCTTGGGCAGAGAAAAGCCCTTGCTTTCCATCCCTGTGCCAGATACCTGGCCACACTGCTACTATCACAGTGACCATGGTGATGGTGACTGAACCTGGCACAATGCAAGTGCTAGGACAAGTGCTTGTTCAGTTGCTAATGTATGGAGCATGGGGAAGGAGCAGACACAAGCACAGGGAAGTGACAGCAGCACCCCACTATCACTGTAAAGGAACCATTAGTACGCTATTTCAAAGCAACCCTGATTCCCCAAGAGCTTACATTTTCACCAAGTACCTTCGGAAACTTAAGTGACTTTTAGTATTTTGGTAATGGTATGAGTTTTTTTATGCAATATCAGAAAAGTCACCCTCACTGAACAACACACTGGATGGTAGTCTCCACAGTCCCACCACAAAGAAACAAGGAGATACTGAGACAGGGACAGAACGCTAGACAGCCTCAAGACCAGAATAATCTGGGACCCTATCCCGTGGGCGATATTACTAGACTATGTTTTTTTTTTATCCACACAGGCAGCCTTTGACGCACAAAGCCTTACAGACCTGTCTCGAGTTGTTTTTCAGCACCCCACCACAGGAGTGGCTTCCTGCATCTCCCTCTTGTAAGTTGTTTTTCAGGACCCCACAATAGGAGTGGCTTCCTGCATCTTCCTTTTGTAAGTTGTTTTTCAGGACCCCACCATAGAGGGTGGTGTTACAAGATAACTCACATCCTGGACTCTGACACATGAAGTTCCACATATCTTCCCTACGAGCTGTTTTCCAAAGATAAACAGAATCAGCGGGTTCCCGGGGCACATGCAGTGAGAATGGGTGCGACCTTACAGTCTTGTTAAGTGCCCACCAGGACCGCGCAGTGGTGACGTGACACTGTCCAAACTGACCCCACCTTGGATTCCAGATGCCCATGCACCTAATTTCTTAGCCCCTCTATTTCCCAGAAAGCCCCGCCTTTTTACCCCAAAAGCAATGAATAAAACATGAGATCCTTCCCACCTAAAACCCTTTATAAATTCCAGGAAAACCCCTGCTCAAGGGGAGACTGGAGGCTAGTGGAGGCAGAAGCCCCTCTCCATCCCTTGCGAGCCTCTGCTTTCTTTCTGTCACTAATAAACCTTTGTTTGTGTTGTGTGGAACCTCTGAGCCTCTCTTGGTCAGTAAAAGGCAAGAACAGAGGCAGGACTTGGTCCCGAGCTGGGAAGCCTTGCCCGGCAACACATGGTGTGAGTGCGGGTTACAGGGGAGCCTGTGATACGCGAAGGCTGATCAAGCGAAACATGTTTCCAGTTATGACAACTCAATCAGAAAAACGTTTTTAAAAGAATGGCTACAAACTCAAAAACAAATTAAGGTACACTTAAAAAATGCAAGAGGTTCATTTGGCCTATTTTTTAAAATTGGCAGGCTTTCTTCAGTTTTGAGCTGACAGTAGGAGGCTGAACAGGTCAGTGACAGGCAGCCACAGTAACCAAGTGCACTTTGAAACGCAGGTGGTTTGCTCCTGCCAATGAATTAGGCGGCTGCCCTGAGCTACCTTCATACTGTTTTCCCACACCCAGCGACCAGAACCGAAGCTACCTGGAGCTTCAGCACCTTTTCTGTCAACAGAGGTATCAAAATAATTGCTTACAGTTAGTTTGAACATATCTAAATACCCCCCCCCCCAAAAAAAATACTACAGAAAAAAATAAAGACTTGTAGATACGGGTGGCACTGGCTAGTGTATTATTAGCCTCACTACATTTATTACAAAACTACAAAATTATACTTTTTTTAAAATGTTATTTTCCCTTAATTTGCAAGTTTCTGTAGACTGATGTGTTCTTCATTTCCCATGTTTTTACATAATCTACTCCTAAATTTCAGGGAAAAAAAATCTCCAAGTTGTACCACTCTTGATTGCAAAATCTAATTTACATTTTTACCTCCAACCCCTACCAATCAGCATTATGCAAATTGTAACATAACTGAATGCAACATAAAACTTCAATCCTTTCACCTAAAATTTGGAGGAAAAAGACTTTAATCTCAAAGTCTATTTTTAAAAAATACTCTTATTCCATTATAACTTAAGAGTAATATTTCTGAAGTACATTTGTGCACACTGAACAATCAGTATAGTAGTCCCAAGTTAACATAATCAAATGCAAGCAACACGTAACCACACAGATCCTCTTTCCTCAGTAAGTTCACCAAGTCCATGCTTCTACAATTGTTAATAAACAACCAATCAAATTTACATAAGGCTCTTTTTTTAAGTGACATTTTATAGTAATGAAAATTCTGACTGTAAAAGAAAGCCAGTAAGCTAGTATTTACTCCTGCATGATGGAATCCCATTAAAATAATCTGCCCTCCTGCAATTTGGTGTGCGACTCAATTCAAAGCAGATTCCACACAAACAAATATACTCACTGGAGGCTCCAAATAAAAATATTTACATAGCAAACGGTGCTCACTGCTCTACATAGGCCCTGCAGCAGTTCTAGAAAAGTAGTTTCTTTTTTTTAATTTCTGTATATTATAAAAGTTTCACATTATACAAAAAGACTTTCTTTCGAAACCTGAAATCGCTGAAAATCTCCAGCCCTACATGCGACTTCCATGAAGCCTCTTCCTTTAAGAACGCAGCACTGCATACAATCCCAGACACTGCTGGGCCTTGTTTTAGCATTACACTTCAAAGTTTGTCGCTGCTCACGTTCTCACTGCTCCTCAAGGGGCTTACTCGAGGGTACAGAGATAAACACCAAGATATTCTGCTGTACCTGTAATGATCCTAAATGAAGAGCCCACCACTTTTTCATATGAACTACTCCTACCCCGTCACAGCAGCTCTGAGGGACCTCTGTCCATGCAGACCATGGAGCCCGAAACCCTGGTCAACCAGCATCTCTGAGACTTTGGCATATTTCACCCCTCCTTTGCTCGTTTACCAAATGAAACATTGTTGTGGCCAAATCAGAGGTCTTTGTCACCACGGCAGCTTGCTGTGACCACAGACCTCATCTGCCCCACTGACCAGTGCCCACTGCCGCTCTGAAGAGGCAAGCTGGGCCATAGGGCCCTGGTTCCACATGAACACAGCCTAATCCAACCACCCATACAGTAGATCTCTGGGTTCTTGCAAGAAGAGGCCATGAAGACCATGCTTGAACACCTCAATAATAGTACGGAAACTTGAAGAACTGAGGGAGAATAACAACAGAGGGGCATCCATCCTACAAGGCCACATTCAGGATGTGCAGGGCAAACCTAAAGAGTGGAAAAGTCAAACGGGAATTTAGAAGACCACTTCAATCTCAAACTGATGACGCAACATCCAGGGCCCAGCAGAGACTTGCAGATAGAATAAACCAGATTCCAATGGTTGCCTTCTGGTCACTGGCCACCAGCCAAAGCTTGCTTCTGAGCACCAATACCCCTAGACCGCTGTTTCCGCTACAGCGAAGAAATCATGTACTCTTAGGGGGTGACCAGTGTTATCAACGTAGGCAAGTTTGGGGACAGAAGAAGAAGAGACTGTAAAAGTTACAGCGTTTGGAAGAAACTCCATACCACCATTCCACTGGAGAGCAGAAAACTCCATGGATGGGAAACCCTGAGTGCTTTTACTTGGAGCCCAGCTCACTGTGTTATCACTCCTGTAAAGGGTAAAGGCACTCACAGGCATAGAATTTAACTCTGGAGGAACTCACATTTTAAAGCTTCACATTTTAAAACCAACTGTATACACAGGAACTTTCGATAAAAATAAACTTCAAAACCTTGGCTTGTGCAAACTATCAAACCAGCTGCCTACATTTCAGGATTGCATAAAGATTGAATACACCTGAAATTGCATGTGTAGGATAGTAATGGTTACAGCCCACAAGATTTGCATCATTCTACCCACCTAGTTTGACAGAGTTGCCATTAAAACAGGAGAAGAATTACTTTTCAACCTTTAGTGAAAATTTCACCTGCTATCACCATGCGGCATTCTGACATTATGGGAAAGAACAGCGCTTCTGAAAATTAGTTCTTATTTAAAAAGCTTAAGATTCTGAACAAAGATAAAAAGAAATTAAAGTAATTTTCACCAAAGAAAAAGCTGCCAACATGTTTCAGGCATCTTTGAGAACATTCGCTCAGCTTCACATTAAAATTAGCTTTTCAAAACTGAAAGTTACAATTGCTCGTGCACAATGAACACGTGAAGAAGAAAAATAAAAAACTAAAATACTACAAAGCAGCCTACGAGTTACTGGGCAAGCAGAGCTTTATACATAAAACTAGGCCCAGAGAGGATAAAATGGTTAGAACACACAGCATAAAAATATCTACTCATCAGCACTGGACTCAGGGCCCATGCCTACAGAAGGCCACCCCGTTTAGTGCCACGCCTCAAATACTGCCTTCAAGCCTGCTACTACTGCCCCTTCTGGAGCCCTCATTTCACACTTCCTGCCAGGGTCTCAAAAGCCAAGAACAATCTATGATACCAGAAGCCTTACAATTCTGCTAGGTTATGCATTAAATGGGCTTGAACGGGCTAGTCTGAGACCTTCACCAGCATTATAACTTTGTTCCATGAGAAAATACATTTTCAGTTCAAAACTACAAACTTAAAAAACACACTTTGGGTAGACTGGTCTACACAAACGCAAAGTATTGGAAATTAGCAATAATGCCTGTCTGGCAAACACATTGCTTTACAACAGGGAGTCTGACACTCTCCAGACTCCGCCATTCACCAAGCAAGGATCCTACCCTCCACTACTCACAAAGGCCAAAGCTGACTTAAAATCCACGCTAGCTACGTCCCATTGATAAAATGCCCATGACCCACAGCCCTTGCCCTTATACCCTTCTATGACAGAGAAAGCACTTACCAAGCAATTACCACACAACCCTACATCAATGAGCATTTGGTAACTAGTTTTTGATTGGGTTTCTATGTTGTTTAGTTTTGTCAAAAAAAAAAGCATGAACATATCTGAATAAGTAACTTATTGACAGAGTTGCACATAAAAAACCTGTCTATCCTTAGAAGGTTCTGTGATGAGGCAGGGCTAAAACAGAGTAGTGGTTTAGTCAAAGGAACAAATGATTCTGAGAAACTTGAGAACTTGTAGTAGGTCTCTTCAGTCCATTTAAAAATCTGTTTCCAGAACCCATGTTTCTCAATAGACAGATTCATTGGAGATCCACAGAAAGGAAAGGGGCTGGAAGAAAAGAAGGGGTGAAATAAAAGCTTTAAAAAGAGGCTGAGAGGAAAGACAGCGGGAAGGGGAGAGAGTGAGAACAGTCCATAAGGAGTCATTTTTACTTTAATCCTACTCTTTTGTGGTTAGGTGCCGTTGAGTCAGTCCTGACTCACAGTGAACCCATATACAAGAGAACGACGCGCTGCCCGGTCCTGCGCCATCCTCACAATCATTGTTAGGCTTGAGCCCATTGTAGCCAGTGTCAATCCATCTCGTTGAGGGTCTTGCTCCTTTTCAGTGAACCTCTACTTCACCAATCATGATATCCTTCTCCAGACACTGATTTCTCCTGGTAACAAGTCCGCAATATGCAAGACACAGTCTCACCATCCTTGCTTTTCAAGAGCATCCTGGATATACCTCCTCCAAGACAGAGTTGTTCATTCTTCTGGCAGTCCATGGTATATTCCACATTCTTCACCAACACCGTAGCTCAGAGGCGTCAATTCTTCAGTCCTCCTTATTCAATGTCCAGCTTTTCCACACGTATGAGGCAACTGAAAACACCATGGCTTGCGTCAGGCGTGCTTTAAAGATGACATCTTTATTTTTAAAGTTTAAAGAGGTCTTTTGCAGCAGATTTGCCCAATGCAACGCGTCTTTTGATTTCTTGACTGCTGCTCCCGTGGGTGTTGACTGTGGATCCAAGTAAAATGAAATCCTTGACAACTTCAATCTTTTCCCCGATTATCATGATGTTGCTTATTGGTCCAGTTGTGAGAGTTTCTGTTTTCTTTATGTTGAGGTATAATCCATACTGAAGGCTGTGGTCTTTGATCTTCATCAGTAAGTGCTTCAAGTCCTCTTCACTTTCAGTGAGCAAGGCTGTATCATCTGCATAACGCAGGTTGTTAATGAGTCTTCCTCCAATTATCAATGCCCAGTTCTTCATATAGTCCAGGTTCTCAGGTTATTTGCCCAGCCAACAGACTGAATAAATACGGTGAAAGGATACAACCATGACAATCATTCTCTAGCTTTCTTTAACTTGGCTGCAGGTGGCTGGTCTACTTCCAGTTTTCAGGGCCCTCACGAAACCAATGAATAACGTTTACAGCTTTGCTGAGACCCCATTTTGTAGTCTGCATTTTAAGTGAACTCTTCATTAGGCATGTCTTTGATGAACTCAAAAAAGTAATTACTCCTTACACGACCCACTGAACAGTGTTACCTGGCAAATCCTCCGAGATGTACATTAAAAGCTGAATGTTTTTGGCTGTCAACAGAGTAATGAATATATTTACATTTTTATTACACTTTGACAGCATTTGTTTTCTTTAATAGGCTATTTAACATATTATAAACTATAATCTGTGTTGAATTTTGTCAATAGGCTATTTCTATGCCATTTATCCAGATGCTAGTGGAGTTTAAGACGACTAGAATGACATTGTGTACATTCTTCAATGAGTTTTAACTCACATAAGAAATGTAACTGCTTTTGTTTTTAAAACCCTTTCAAATATGCAATCACGAACGCCCTCCTTACAACCATTTTTTAGTTCAAACATCCTTCTATTAAGTCCAGAATCCTATCCCAGTCTTATCTTCGCTCAACCATTTCCAAGTTATTCCATGGTAATCTGAATTCATTCAACAATCCAGCGACTACCACGTGCTATCTCCGGTAGGTGCTCCACTGAATAAATCTCACGGGCTCCAAGAGCTTCTCTCCTAGCCTGCATTTCTTTCAGTATGGCTTTCCGCAACCAGTACGCAATGTTTCTCAAACTCAGTCTCTTCTAGAAAAGTGAAAAACAGAACAGTAATTTGGCTACTTCAGGGAAAAGATTTTAATGTATTACACTGTTGACACTCTACAAGAATACTAAAGAATTCTACCAAAACAAGCTTCAAAGAAGATCAAGTTATCAGCACCAGTTTCCACGTAGTCGAGCCCGACTCACGGCGACCTCGTGTGTCAGAGTAGAACCAGGCTCCATAGGATCTTCAATGGCTTCCCAGCCTTCTGGAAGCAGATCACTAGGCCTTTCTCCTGAGGCGGCTCTGGGTAGACTTGACCTTTCAGTTAGCAAGCCAGCGCATTCAACCATTCACACCACCCAGGGACTCCTAAGAACAAGTTGTCGTTGCTAGGGCCCCTCAGGTCGGTTCTGACTCATAGCAATCCTATAGGACAGAGTAGAACTGCTCCATAGGGTTTCCAAGGAGCAGCTGGTGGATTTGAACTGCCAACCTTTTCATTAGCAGCCGAGCTCTTAACCACTACGCCACCAGGCCTCCAAGAACAAGTAGGAAATCTATTTTAAAACAATTGGTGAAAGGGAAATGGCTGAAAATACACCATGCCCATTCTCATACATACTATTACCTTATCTTTACGTGCAACTCAAACAGAATTTTTTAAGTTTCAGCATAGCTTTAAGTGTTCAACATTACATGGGTTAAAATATGCAAGTTAAAGAATTCAAATATTGTTATTACCCTATATTACCTTGCCTTAACTGGCAAACTGAGAAGCAAAATTATTTAAAATACCTCTGAGCAATCCACACAGGAGTTAAAGGTCTGTTAGGTACAGATCAAAGTAGCCTGACAAGCAGCTCGGGCAAGGGAATAAAAAATCTCACAGGTAGACTAAACTTTGAGGCAAAAGGCAGCATCAGAGAGACCTGGCAACAAGCAGCAGCAAGGCCTCCATCACTGGACTGGGATTCAGGGACAGGACTCTCGTATTTGCACAGCTTTGGAGTGTCCCAAAAGCAAAAGCAAGGCACACTCCCAGATCCAGAGAAACTACACAACTGGGAGGACTGCAAGGAGGTCTTCATGAAACAGCAGGACTGCGCCATTTCATCCGAGACGTGAGATGGCAGGCATATGTTGGGTACTTCCACCAGGATTAGAGTGCTCAGGTTCTGTCTAGAAGGTTACAACTGACATCACCCTGTGGCCAATTTCATCCACTGTCTTCCCAACAACCATCCCATCCACCCTTTCTCCTCTGCCAACAAGTCTTCAATTTTATTTAGTGGCAGGATATCCCAATCCCAAGTTCCAGGAGATAAACTGAAACCGGTCTCAGCCAGCTATGGTATCATTCCACGGGACTGGTCTCTAGAAAGGCCACGTGACCTGCTTGTGTCTAAGGCTAGTGCCCAAGATTCGTTATCCAGGGCACATATCAGGCTATCTAGAAGACAAACTGGTGAATTTTAGAGTTTGAAGGGTTATAATCAACTCTTCCATCTAATCGTGAGTTCATCCCAGGTAGTCATCAACCTCCTTGAACGTTTCTGAAAAACTTACTGCTTTAGTAAAAAACTTTATTCACACTTTCTTTGGTGTATCAGAATTCTTCCTTTTTATTCCCTTCAATTTATTTCTAGCTTAAGATTTGCTGCCATAACTACACTTTGGCATGTTTGATAGGGTTTAACTTTTTCCTGTTATTTTAATGTTTATATCTGCCTTAATTTTTGTTGTACTTTTAATTAGTTTTACTCTATTTGATGACAAAATGGTTTGGCTTATTCATTGTTAATGGCCAAATTGTTTCTCTTGCCTAAAGTAATATCTCACCAGCTTTATGAGCCAGCCATCTTTGTCACATCATCTAGAGAGCCAATGTCCTGTGCTCTAGTGGTCTCAGCATCTCCCCTCCATCTTTCCATGTAAGTGCTGTAATAGCTGCATGCTTCTAGAAACCAAAGCTTCTACAAGGAGTCTAAAAATATCTCATAAACTGATATTTTCTGACATTATCGGGAAGAATGTTGGTCTTTCTGATTAGACAGCTGAAAATATTAAAGGAACCTGTAGGGCAATTTTGATATTTACAATGCTAAACACATGGGGTCGCCATGAGTTGGGATCAATTCCACAGCAACTAACAACACAAATCTGTTCCAGCTTCACCTCTCGCTCTTGCTCTTTCACACACACTCTCACACACACAGTTTTCTTCGAGTTTTGATGCATTTGCACCAGATGTCTCTAGAGGTTTTCTAGGGAAAATGAGGTGTTTGTGCATTACCTTCCCATCAAATGAACTTCACTATCTTTTTTTTTTTTTTGGTTAAATCTATCAGGATTATTCTTTGCAGGTGGCAGGCAGATGCTCCAACAAGTGGATTTCTTTGTAGAGTATTCTTGTATCTTTACCACACTATTGTCTTTGCAGGTACTCACTTAGCACATGAACAGTTCCTTTGCTTACATGATTTTCAGAGAATTTAAACGTTTGATTTACTCTTAGGTCATGGGCAAGGTTCTTGGGGGAGGGGGGGAGACTGCTGCTGTTTATGTTGAGGTAACTTTGTTTCTTTTCCAAAGTAAGAAAATTACAGGTCTCTGATGCTACCTTTTGTTTTCCAGTCTCCAGGGCATCCGGAATCAATGAAAATGTCAACATGAATGTGCCGGAGGCCTTGTCTCCAGGCCAAGGTTTGAGACAGGGAGGAGTTTCTCCACTTTTACCTTTAGGAACAACTGGAAGAGCTGTGAGAACCACTAAATTGCAGTGAACCACCCAGGCGAACACGGCTGGATCCCACCTCCATGCTCTGTACCTCACACAGGTTATCACAGTTCTCACCACCTCTGATATGTCCTGCTCATGTGGCACTCAGGGGCCTGACTGAAGAACTCAGGCCTGTTCCACTAGAACAAAACCAAAAAACCAAGCTGTCTATTCGATTCGAACTCATAGCAATTCCACAGGACAGAGGAGAACTGCCCCATAAAGGCTCCAAGGCGGTAATCTTTATGGAAGCTGACTACCTACATCTTTCTTCCACAGAGAGGCTGGTGGGTTTGAATCAACAATCTTTTGATTAGCAGCCAAGCACTTAACCACTCTGCACCACCAAGCCACTCACAAAAACAGAGGGAGCACAGTGCTAGGCTTTCCTACAGTCTGTTACTCTAGAACTCCATCTCAGCACTGACTTTAAGACCCAAGTGCCTTTTGTTTCCCCCTCAGATTTACTGTGGAAAAATAACACGATGGTCAACAATACAACAGCTAATAGCTACTGAAGCTATGGGCGTTACATTACATTCATTTATACTCACAAAAACTCTGTGAGCTATCTGTTTTACACATCAACTGAAATGTAAGGTCAGGTTAACCACTAAGTGGCAAAACCAGGATATAAACCCAGGAATTTTCATCCCTGGGTCCAATCTTTACTGTGCAGCACTATCTCTATGACATAGTTCTTTTAACCTAGAAAACGCTAGAAACCTTCAACCAGTAAAGCACTTAGGTTTTAGTAACAAATCTAAATGACAACAAACCACGAGCCAGATGTTTAATTTTGAAAATGATGTCGATCCTGCTACTGGATGACTGAGAATTATGAAACTTAATTTGCAAAAGTTTGTTTGCCAGGGCTCCTCTTAACTTTTGAAAGTCTGTTTACTGAAACGGTTAAGAATCCGAGCTCTTAACCAAGGCAAAAATATCTGGGTTCAGATTTTAGTTCTGTCACTTGACACCTGCCTTTCTTCACTCTGTAAACTGTATTTACACATCACTTAGTAATGATGAAGGCATACCTAAAAAACAGCATAGTCAGTGGGTGGAACACAAAGAGTATTCAAGGTCACCACCTACTGTTATGCTTCCATTGTTTTACCATCAATACTCTCAGGATGAATGCTAACAAGTTCAAACACTCTAAACAAGAACGATGAATTCATGTGTATACAGAAAACAAGTGTAAACGTTAAAAAATGGATTATCTGTAAAAGTTCACAAAACTGAAACTCCAAGTTCTACGGAGTGGAAACAAAGGCTAATTTGAGAGTGCAAAGTGTATTTACGTTTAACGTTAAAAATTATTGCACAGAAAGTGAGATGAATGGCTTATAAAAACATTCATTCTATCCATTTTCATGTGAAGTACAATAATCCGTAAGTTTAAAAGAGGGAAAACCGTAAATGACTGCTATAGCCCTTTGGGACATTTTATGGAGCCCCTTGCTGGTGATGGGTCATCCCGGACACTTCAACGGATTAAGCGCAAGGGGTCAGACAAGTGTCCCTTCGGCCCAGGGTCTAGGTTCTGCGTTTACCCTGCTGCAGACAGAAGACGCACAATACACCAAATCGTTTAGTCCTCGCAACAACTCGTGTGGCAAGGGCTAACACTTATCCTCCACAACCCGTGTGCGAAAGGGTAACAGACATTCTCATTTCCAGGCGGGGAAACCGAGGCACAGGGCGACTGTGGCACACGCCTAGGAGCGCAGGGCCGGGCAGTCTGACGCAGCCTCCAACTCGGGGACCCTGCGCTGGGGAGGGGTGCGCCGGCGACCCCACAAACCCCGGGAGAGATACAGTACCGGTGGGCAGCAGGGGCTCCAGCGGGGTAAAGACACGCTCCATAGCGGACTACGGGCCTCTGCATTAAAGAAGTGCGGAGTTAGAATCTCTCAAACCCGCTACACCGACGCGCGAAACCCTGTAACCCTTCTACCCCCAAGACAGGAAAACGCCCAACCCAGCCCAGCCCGGCCCAACCCAGCCCAGCCCGGCCCAGCCCAGCGCGTCTCGGAGGGACCCGAGACGTCAGAAAGGGGCGCGCGGGGACGCTGGGAAGGGGCAGCCGGGGGCCTGCGGGGAACACCGAATATGTGGGACCCCCGCGGGAGACGGCGGGGAAGCTGCTGGATATACCCGGGGACGCCGGCAGGACGGGGGGGACGCGCGGGGGACGCCGGGAGCGCGTGGGGGACACGGGGGACACGTGGGGGACGCCGGGAGCGCGTGGGGGGCACGTGGGGGGCGCCGGGAGCGCGTGGGGGACACGGGGGAGGCGCGGGGGACGCCGGAGACGGAGCACGAGGGGGAACACGTGGGGACATGCTGGGCTCCAGGCGGAGAACGCAGACCCCCCTTCCACCCCTCCTCGCGCCCGCCTCCATCCGGGGACTGGCGAGACAGAAGCTCCCGCGTTCCCCGCCCTCCCCCCCTCCGCCGGCAGGCGCACTTACGATGGCGGGCGGAGCCACAGAGGAGGGCCCCGATGGCAATCGAGCGCTCGGCACTCGGCTGAGGAGCCTCAGGGGCGCCCGCGCCGCGGGTTAAGTACCGGGGCCGGAGGCCACGCCCCGGAAGCCCCGCCCTGCGCACCTGCTCCTTCTCTAGAGCGGCTCCGCGGGGCCCGAGTCCCGGCCGCGGCTCCTTGAGCTCTCGCGAGAGCCGACGGGCTCGGAGGGCAAGGCCCGCCCTTCCCGGCAGCCCTGGCGGGGACGGCGTCAGGTTGCGCAGTGCCTAAGCGCTCGGATGCCAACCTGGAGGTTGGCGTCTGGAATCCACTACCTGCTCCTTGGGGGACAGATCACAGCCGTGGAAACCCTGTGGGGCAGGTCTTCTCTGTACTATAAACCCGTTGCCCCCCAGTCGGTTCCGACTCAGGACCTTACAGAACAGAGGAGACCTGCCCCATAGAGGGTTTCTGAGGAGCGGCTGGTGGATTCAAACTGCCGACCCTTTGGTTAGCAGCTGAGCTCTTAACCGCCGTGCAACCAGGGCTCCACTGTGTCATCCAGTGGGTTCGGTTTCGGCTTTCACTCTGTGATCCAGTGCTTTCGGTTTCGGCTTTTGGTGCTTGCGTTACAGCCCTTGCCACAGGCTCGTGTAGTAGGGCTCCTGTTACATGTGGGAGCCCTTGGGTCCCGCAAACGATTAAGGGCTCCACTATTAACCAAAAGGTTGCAGGTTTGAACCCACCCAGAGGCACTTCAGAAGAAAGGCTTGGCAACCTGCTTCCAAAAGGTCACAGCCTTGAAAACCCTATGGAGCAGTTCTACTTTGCCGGGGGGGGGGGGGGGGGCGGTGGAGGGGGGGTTGGTTACCATGCGTTAGAATCTGTATGGCAACCAACAACGCTTTAAATGTGTGCCACCTGATGGCCCAAGAAGGCTGCTTCAGCTCCAGCCTTCACACATACATTTTAAGCATTGGGAAGGAAGAAGAAGCAAAGGAAGGCGCACCCCTCCCTAATAAAAAGACAATGTACAGGACAACTAAGGAGATGGTTTCATTCACACTGCTGCTAAAGGAAAGCACCCCAGAGCTGAAGATGAGGTGTTCCTGCAGAAGGGTTTTGCCTTAGCCTTTCACTAGGAGTAGACAAGTCACAGGTGGGGTGATTTACAGTGGGCGTTGTTTGCAATCAGGGCAAGTCTCAGTCACCTAAACAGAAAATGTTTCTTTGTTTAGTCTCAGGGGGACAATATTTTATGAGACAAAGAACAAGGAGTCGAAGGGTCTATGTGGGGCTATCCACGACTCTTATGAGAGTCACGAGAAAGAGTGGTCAGAAAGCCATCTCTAAAATCAGAAGTACACTAGATAGAGAGAAATGCATAAGAAGAATGAATAAATTTTTGGAAAAAGATGATCAATAAGAGACTTCCTACACTATATAGAAAAATACACTACACAATAGTGATTAAAACTAGTGTCATTGGCATAGAAATAGTGTGCAAGAACAATAGAGCACACAAACAGGCTCAAATATGTATGAGAATTTAGTTTATGGTAAAGACAGCCTAGCAGTGTGTTAATTAAGTATTCCTGACATAATTGCCTCTATGTTGAAATGATCAATTACTACTGCACATCACACAAAGTTCAATTTTAAATGGATGCAAAAGCTAAAAAAAAAAAAAATAGAAAAGTTAAATCCATTCGTTGAATATGGGTTTTTCAAAATAACATTGGGGTGGGATGGGAAGATCTTCATTAGCAATTTTCCAAAACCTAAGAGTCAGTTCAGATTTGACAAAAAAAAAACCTTAAACTTCTGTAGAGTGAAACACAACATAAAGAGACGAACCACATACTAAAGAAATACATGTAACATAAACATCACACAAAATCTACTATCCAAAAGATTAAAAAAAAAAAAACTCTTGATAATAAGAAAAAGAGCAGTTCAACAAAGGAAAAAATACAAAATCCCAATGATGTATCAAAGATGCAGAACATGCCATGATGCAAATACAAATCAAAACAATCAAATGTTTTTATTAAAGAACTAAAGAGATTAAGAATATCTAACATTTAAGAGAACTTGGGGAAATGGGCGTTTTAATAGGCATTGAAGTACAACCAGGATGCTCCTTAGAAGCAAGGATGGTGAGACAATGTCTCAGATACTTTGGACATGTTATCAGGAAGGATCAGTCCCCAGAGAAAGACATCATGCTTGGTAGAGGGTCAGCAAAAAAGAGGAAGACCTTCAACAAGATGGATTGACACAGTGGCTGCAACAATGGGCTCAAGCATAGCAACAATTGTGAGGATGGCACAGGACCCGGCAGTGTTTCGTTTTGTTGTGCATAGGGTGTGCACATTTACAGTACACCAAAACAATAGGTTTTGGTGTACTGTAAATGGATAAAGCATTTTCTGGTAGCTGAATTTGATAATATCTATCATTATTTTTGAGCCCTGGTGGTGCAGCGGTTAAGAGCTCAACTGGTAACCAAAGGTCAACAGTTTGAATCCACCAGCCATTCCTTGAAAACCCTGTATGGCAGTTCTACTCTGTCCTTCAGGGTCACTAGGAGTCAGAATTGACTTGACAGCAATGAGTTGTTTGTTTGTTTTTTTAATTCTTTAGTTACTATTGGTTTGATGATATACCAGCCATTTTTTATGCTTCTGGACCGTGTAGGTAGTAAGTTATTCCAGTTCTAATGCATTTACTGTCAGGGTGAGTCCCTTTTGAAATGCTTGAAGCTCCACAGACGAGAGTTGGAGCCTCATTGTTATATGGGTTGGGCATTCTATTAGGTGATGGCTTCCTGGATGCATTAGTTTTGTAACTGTTATAAAGTTTTGCCTTTTTTCTTTTATTTCTGTGAGGTAAGGCTTGCAAGCATAATTATGACTTTCCTGTTTGACAGGGAGCGCTGATGTGTTTATTTTGGTTTCTCTGCGTCATATTTGGAAAATCAGAGGTTTCCCCTGTAACCTAATGGGAAGACACCCGCAATAAACTATTTAGTTCTTATTAATATATTGTCACACCACAGATCGGTGGCGCCAGAGTGGTACTCACCTTATTGGTGGCTTGTATCATCAACACCCATGGAAGCAGCTGTCAAGAAATCAAAAGACTCATTGCGTTGGGCAAATCTGCTGCAAAAGACCTCTTTAAAGTGTTAAAAAGCAAAGACGTCACCTTGAAGATTAAGGTGCACTTGACCCAAGCCATAGTGTTTTCAATCACCTTATACACATGCAAGAGCTGGACAAGGAGTAAGGAAGACCGAGGAAGAATTGATGCCTTTGAATTGTGGTGTTGGTGAAGATTATTGGATATACCATGGACTGCCGAAAGAACGAACCAATCTTTCTTGGAAGAAGTACAACCAGAATGCTCCTTAGAAGCAAGGCTGGTGAGACTGCATCTCACATACGTTGGACATGTTGTCAGGAGGGACCAGTCCCTGGAGAAGGATGTCATGCTTGGTAAAGTAGCAGGTCAGCAAAAAAGAGGAAGACCCTCGACAAGATGGACTAACACAGTGGCTGCAACAATCGGCTGAAGCATAGCGGCAATTGTGAGGTTGGCACAGGACCCGGCAGTGTTTCATTCTGTCGTACGTAGGGTTGCTGTGAGTGGGAGCCGACTAGATGGCACCTAACAACGACAACATCACCAGGTCATATTTCTCAAAATCCGTGTTACCAACCCAAAATTTAAAAACAATAAGCATGCATTCCAATACTAAAACACACACCATTATAAAAAAATTTTTGAACAAATAAATATTTGGTAATGAAAGAGTTTTAATGTTCATAAGGTTCACCTGAAGGCCTCGCTTAAAAATATAGATTTTTGAGGCCACACCCCAGAAATCCTAACTTACTAGATCTGGGCTTTGACTTGGCAACCTACATTTTAACAAGCAATTATGGTGTTTCTGATACATACATAACTGTACTTCAGAAGCAACGTCTCATTTGTGCTTTTTTTAGTAGTTAAATATAAATGCGTGCTCCAGTGTTGCTCATTTAAACAGTATTTATGCACATCAATTTGTAGGGACATTAAACCCTCCATCTCTCTGTGCTTACTTTTCAATAATTACTGCCAGCTGTGTCCTATTTAAGACCTCCTCCCCAGTGGCTATGGAACTCATTTAGGACAGCACCCCAATTCATAATTTTTGGTCATTTTTAGTTATTAAAATAGGCTGCTTTTATGTATTAAGATTCAGAGCTATTCATTTCAGATCTCATATTGCTTCAAAACTTTCCTCTTCTTCCATCAGTCAGGGGAGACTTGTGGGCAAAATGTCCGGCTCTCTCACATCTCCTTTTCCTGCCTGAGATATTCCTTTGGGATTAAGGCTCCAATTGATTCCAGGATGTGGAGGGAGAGGGTACACAAATGCCAAAGTGCCATTGCTATCTGCTCCCAGCTCTGCTTTTTTGGTGGTATGAGGTTCCCATGTCTCTCTGGTTGCCTCTCTTTTATATCTCAAAAGAGATTAACTTAAAACACAACTTAATGTTGCAGATTGAGTCCTGCCTCATTAACATAACTGCTACTAATCCCACTTCATTTACATCATGTTGTTGTTGTTAGGTACAATTAAGTTGGTTCCAACTCGTAGCAAATCTATGTATAACAGAACAAAACACTGCCTGGTCCTGCACCATCCTCACAATGGTTATGCTTGAGCCCGTTGTTGAAGCCACTGTGTCAATCAATGTCCCTAAGGGTTTTCCTTTTTTTCGCTGACCCTCGCTTTGCCCTTCTCCAGGGACTGATGCTCCTGACATCTCCAAAGTATGTAAGACATAGTATCACCATCCTTTCTTCTAAGGAGTGTTTTGGTTTTATTTCTTCCAAGGCAGATTTGTTCGTTCTTTTGGCAGTCCATGGTATATTCAATATTCTTCTCCAATACCACAATTTACAGGCATCAATTCTTCAGTCTTTATTCATCATCCAGCTTTCCCAGGCACGGGAAGCGATTGAAAACACCATGTCTTGGGGCAGGAGTGCCTTAATCTTCAAGGTGACATCTTTGCTTTTCAACACTTTAAAGAGGTCTTTTGCAGCAGATTTGCCCAATGCAGTGTTTTTTGATTTCTTAAGAGTGCTGCTCCCGTGGGTGTTGATTGTGGATCCAATTAAATGAAATTCTTGACAACTTCAAGCTTCTCCCCATTTATAATTATTTTGCTTATTGGTCCAGTTGTGAGGATTTTTGTTTTCTTTCTGAAGAGGTGTAATCCATACTGAAGGCTATGGTCTTTAATCTTCATCAGTAAGTGCTTCAAGTCCTCTTCACTTTCAGCAAGTTGTGTCACCCGCATACCACAGGTTGTTAATGAGTCTTTCTCCAATCCTGATGCCCTGTTCTTCTTCATATAGTCCAGCTTCTCAGATTATTTGCTCAGCATACAGATTGAATACATACGGTGAAAGGATACAACCCTGACACACACCTTTCCTGACTTTAAACCATGCAGTATCTCCTTGTTCTCTTTGAACCACTGCCTCTTGATCTATTTACAGGTTCCTCTTGAGCACAATTAAGTGTTCTGGAATTCCCATTCTTCGCAGTGTTATCCATAATTTGTTACGATCCATGCACTCGAATGCCTTTGCATAGTCAATAGAACACAGGTAAACATCTTTCTGGTATTCTCTGCTTTCAGCCAGGATCCATCTTACGTCAGCAATGGTATTCCTGTTTCCGCATCCTCTTCTGAACATGACCTGAATTTTTGGCAGTTTCCTGTTGGTATACTGCTGCAGCCACTTTTGAATGATCTTCAGCAAAATTATACTTGTGTGTGATATTCATGATATTGTTCGATAATTTCCACATTCAGTGGAATCACCTTTCTTGAGAATAGGCATAAATATAGATCTCTTCCAGTCAGTTGGCCAAGTAGGTGTCTTCCAAATTTCTTGCCATAGACAAGTGAACACTACCAGCATCTCATCCATTTGTTGAAACATCTCAGCTGGTATTCTGCCAATTCCTGGAGCCTTGTTTTTTGCCAATGCCTTCAGTGCAGCTTGGACTTCTTCCTTCAGTACTGTGGGTTCCTGCTCATATGGTACCTCCTGAATTGGCTGAATGTCAAACAATTCTTTTTGGTAAAGTGACTGTGTATTCCTTCCATCTTCTTTTGATTTTTTCTGGAGTTGTTTAATATTTTTCCTATAGAGTCCTTCAATATTGCAACTTGAGGCTCGAATTTTTTCTTCAGTTCTTTCAGCTTGAGAAATGCTGAGTGTGTTCTTCCCTTTTGGTATTCCATCTCCAGGTCTTTGCACATGTCATCATAATACTTTACTTTGTCTTCTAGAGCCACTCTTTGAAATCTTCTGTCCAACTCTTTTACTTCGTCGTTTCTTCTTTTCACTTTAGCTAGTCGACATTCAAGAGCAAGTTTTAGAGTCTTTTCTGACATCCATTTTGGTCTTTTCTTTCTTTCCTGTTTTTTCATGACCTCTTGCTTTCTTCACATGTGATGTCCTTGATGTCATTCCATATCTCATCTGGTCTTGGACGCTTAGTGTTCAACGCGTCAAATCTATTCTTGAGATGGTCTCTAAACTCAGGTGGGATAGATTCAAGGTCGTGCTTTGGCTTTCTTCGATTTGTTCTAATTTTCTTCAGTTTCAACTTGAATTTGCATATGAGCAATTGACAGTCTGTTCTGCAGTCAGCTGGCTTTGTTCTGACTGATGATATTGAGATTTTCCATTGTCTCTTCCTACAGATGTAGTCGATTTGAGTGTGTGTGTGAGCCTGTGTGGGTGTCTCCCTGTGACTGCTGTGGCTGTGGGGTGTGTGAGCCTGTGCGAGTGCAGCAAGGGCACTAGTAGCTGACCCCACAAGACGGGCTTTACCTGCAGTGGCAAAGGGAGGAGCCCTCTCTAGAGCTGAGCCTGATGCAGTGCAGGGCCTGAGAGAGGGGAGGGAGGAAGAGGAGGGGACATGCTCCAGGCTGTGGGCTGGGGCAGGGGAATTCGGGAGGGGCAAAGATAGATGAAAGGCGGGTCCCACAAACCAGATGCCCTGCCAATGGGAAGCAGGGTCAGGAGAAGGAAGACTTCTGGCTTTAGGGCTAGGAAGTCCTGGTTTAGGTCCTGGCTCTGACCCCTTACTGGCAGTTATCTGAGCTTCCTATAGAAGACTGAGAGTCTTCTAATCTGTAAAGTCAGGTAATAATTACGCTGCCATATAAGCACCTATTGATGGTCCTTTCTTAGATCCTGGGGCTGCTTCCCTGGGCCTCCTGTCCACCTGTGGTCACCTCTGCCCCACTTTAAAGGAGGGTCCCTGGCAGCCCCTTTCTGTGAGAGCCCCAACAGCAGTTCTTCTTCCCCTCACAGCTTCCTGGAGCCCACACCTGGAGAGGCAGGTCAGAGGAGACCAGAGGAGACCAACCGGGGAGGGCCCAGGGTTTCCACAGAGGTAGTATGGCAGGAGCTGAGCAGAAAGCTTGGTTCCAAGTTTGGGATTCTTTCCAGGAGTGAGCCAGCAGGAGGAATGAGGGACGATAAGGCAGTATCATATTAGTTTATTGTTAGACGGCACATGTTTGTCTTCCTGTGCCACAGCAAAGATCCTCGTAATCCTTGCTATGTTCGAGCCCATTTTTGCAGCCATCATGTCAATACATCTCATCATGGGTATTCTTTTTTGCTGACCCTCTACTTTACCAAGCATGATGTCCTTCTCCAGAGATTGGCCCCTCCCAATAACATGTGCAAAGCACATGAGACAAAGTCTTGCTATCCTTGCTTCTAAGGAGAATTTTGGATGTACTTCTTCCAAGACAGATTTGTTTGTTCTTCTGGCAGTCCATACTGGGGTGAATTGGCCAATAAGCATGATACACACGAGCTTAATTGTGTTTACTTACTTATCTGCAGTGCACAATTTCACATGAGTTCCATCACATCTTTGATGCTCCTGTCCCAATCCCAGGAGATAAACTGAGATGGTCTGTACCAGTCATGATACTACAATTCCATGGGACTGGTCTCTAGAGAGTCATATGACTAGTTGTGGCCAATATGATCTAAAGTAGAAGTCAAGTAGTGGGTTCATCTAAAAAGCTGGCATGCCCTTTCCTCTTTCTGCGTAGAGTTGCAACAACCACTATACCTCCATGAGACACAAGCCAGCAGCCAGCAGCCAGCAGCCAGCAGCCAGCAGCCAGCAGCCAGCAGCCAGCAGCCAGCAGCCAGCAGCCAGCATGGTTGGGGGAAGAGCTCAGAAAACAAGCCTGGCCTCAGCCAGCCCACGTTGTTCAGCAGCCACACCAGTCAGCTCCAGGCACCCACCTCCAGATCTCCTGATTGTTTCGCTGTGAGATGTTTTCCCATCACTTACACCCAAGTGCGTTCTTTTTTTTTTTTATCGTGATTTTTTTTGAGGAAAATTTACATAGCAAATTAGGGTCTCATTTAACAATTTCCATACATATTGTTTGGAGCCCTGGTGGCACAGTTGTTAAGCATTTGGCTGCTAACCAAAAGGTTGGCAGTTCTAATCCACCAGACGCTCCTTGGAAACCCTTTGCAGCAGTTCTACTCTGTCCTATAGGGTTGCTATGAGCCATTGACTCTATGGCAACAGGTTTGGTTTTGGTTTTTTACACATATTATTCAGTGACACTGGTTACGGTTTTTACAATGTTTCAGCATTCTCATTATTTCCCTTTCAGTTGTTCTGTTTCTATTAATCTAACTTCCTTGTCCTCCTTACTTTCTCATCTTTGGGCTAGGGTAAACGTAGACTGTTAGGTCTCATTTTAAACAACCGTTTAGAGAAGCATAGTAATCACAGGTGACATTCTTTATTTTACGAGCCACTCTATCCTTCGGCTGATAGGTGACCTCCAGGAATGGTTTGAGTTTCAAGTTTAAAGGGTATCCCAGGGCAATAAGTCTCAGGGATTCCGCTAATCTCTGCTGGTCCAGTCAGTCTGGCCTTTTTTAGGAATATGAGCTTTATTCTACACTTTTCCCCCATTCTATCCTGGACCATCTGTTGTGTCCCTGGTCAGAATGGTCAGTAGTGGCAGCTGGGCACCATCTAGTTCTTCTGGTCTCAAGTTAGGGGAGGCTGTGGTTCTTGTAGACTATTAATCCTGTAGACTAGTTTCTTCTTTGAATCTGTGGTTTCCTTCTTTCTGTTTTGCTCCAGAAGCATAGAGACTAATAGTTGTATCTTAGATGGCCACTCACCAGCTGTTAAGACCCCAAATGCTACTCACCAAACTAGGATGCCAGATGCATTCTTAACTGCTACACTTTTCCTGACTAAGGACAGTAAAGGTCTAGCCAACCAGAATGGGAGTGAGTGGACAGTGGTCCCAGAAGTTGGACAGAAATCCCGCAAAGGACAGGGACAAAACTACATGAGTCATACCACAGGTACATGTACAAAATCGGGAATGCACAGTGCTTACACATCAGACCCTCAACCAGACTGCAGGAATCAACCATCTTTAAAGTGTTCTCATCCCAACTGAGTGGTTCTTCTTCAGTGTCTGTTAACAGCAGCATCAGCAGCTCTAGCTCTTACTAAATGCCATCAAAAGGCTCCTATTTCACAACAAGAAGACTAAACATAAGCCACTTACAGTTCAAAAACCAGTTGAAGGGCAAAAGTGTAATGTCAGGTCTTACCTCAAGTATAGTTCTCACCTGGCAAGTGGACACAATAACTCCTCTGCTGCCAGTAACAGGAAAGGTGAATGGATGAGAGGCTTCAGGTATATGGTACTAGAGGATGCGTGATCCTTTCATAGTCACCGCCCGCCACAGCCCAGTGCACACTTCAGCTGGATCAACAGGGTCTGTGAATATCACTGGAGTCCCTGGGTGATATAAACGGTTAATGCATTTGGCTGCTACTGAAGGGTTGGAAGTTCAAGTCCACCCAGAGGCACCTCAGGAGAAAGCCCTGCTGATCTACTTTCAAAAAATCCACCACTGAAAACCCAACGGTGCACAGTTCTACTCTGACATGCGTGGGGTCACCATGAGTCAGAGTCGACTTCACGGCAAGTGGTACGAATGTCATTGGCGGAAGCCGGCATGCCCCTGGGTTTCCGTCACGCGAGTTTTTAATTGGCAGGAATGACTACAGGCATACCGAACAGATTCCCTGAAGTAGATCCTGCTAATCCAGGTGGGTTGATAATGGGCTGTGGAGGAACCGAGCGTTCCTGTGATAAACACAGTTTGGATCAAGAAAGAGACGGCAGACAGTAAGCGAACTGCTTCATAGTTTTTAACAAAAGTTGTGTAGCGCTAAGCTTCCATCAGGTTTCTCACTCCCAGGCTACTCTGTTTTTTTGTTTGTTTATTTGTTTGTTTGTTTGTTTTAACTATGCAGCTGCCCTAGAGTCCTGGTGGTGAGACAGGTGTGGGGTCCTGAGGTAAAATTAACCCTCTTGTGAACAAAGGCTGTAAAAATTCCAAAGCAAACAAGATATGGCACAGGTAGGCCAGACGTGAGGAAACCAGTATCTCAACCTGAGGCTAACTTTTAAATGATAAGCAACCAGATTTCCCCTAATGCCTCCTCTTAGGATTGATTTCCAGGCAAACCAACTAAAACCAGAATCCTGCGCAGGCGCAGAAACAATTTGGTTCACCACTGGATGTCCCATCTCATAACGAGTCCTGGTTCGGAGCGAAGAAACTCGTGTCAAGGAACTAAAAACGCCGGATTTACGTCACCAGATAAAAGCCGGACCCAGTTCAGAAGCTAGAGGTCGGACATGTACTTCCATGCTAAGTCTCAGCCCGGCCCTTCTTTTAAATATGCATGGTATTTCTCAGGAGTTTAATGAATATGTATAACTTCCGTTTTACTGCGTAGTGTAAAACTTCTCCCGGCCCTTTGTTCTGGGAGACAGTGCTTTGAGAGTGATCTCCCTGTCTCCTGCTCACTGTGAGTATTAAACTATGCCTATTTTAAATCCACTTGACTCTTAGTTATTCTTAAAGAGAGTACAGGTGGAGGACCCATTGCATTTGGTAACAGTGGTGCAGTGGTTAAGTGCTCAGCTGCTAACCAAAAGGTCGGCAGTTCAAATCCACCAGCTGCTGCTTGAAAAACTTATGAGGCAGCTCTATTCTGTCCTGTAGGGCCACTATGAGTCATAATCAACTCCAAGGCAACAGGCTTTTTTTTTTTTTTTTTTTTTTTGATATGCAGGCACCTGAGGCACTAAACACCAGGCAAGAAAAATCAGAGCCCTTGAAATTCACATGATCAGTCTCCTTGCTCCCAGCTCTGCTCTGTTCCCACGGTTAAACATCAATATTCCTAGCCTTTCAAGTCTATCACAAATCCATCAACTCCTTTTACCCTCCATTCCTTGGACTTCTCACCAATCCCAAATCCAACCTATCTGATTTCCAACTTTCAGTTGTAATGTTGAGAAGCTTCCAGAGCCGAGGGCCCTGGCACTCAATGTATTTAGCAGGAGGTCACTTCTACAGCCAGTAGGCAAGCTGATGGAGATCAAGCATGCTACACTAGGATTAACCCGCATAAAATCACATCATTGTCACCTAAATATAAAGCTACCAACTACTGTCTCCATTTTGTCATTTTAGAAAATAAGTGCAGGGATCCAAATTCAGACTGTCTCAAAGGTTCATTTCCACTCCTCCCCTTTCCCCCATTTCTGGATCTTCTCCAGCAAACACTAGATCAGCAGGCTGGAGTTAACAATGAAGTGTCAGGCTAAAACCAGCCACTGAGCAACAAAGGCTCCTCCTTTTAACAAGGAGGAAACTCCCAATGTTCAATTGTCACCGAAAGTTTCCAGCAAACATGGGGTGCTATTGGAGCGAGCCCTCTCCTGGAGCCATTTTCCCCGGGCTTCTTGGGATACCTGGGTCTTGCTGTGGCCAGCCCAGGCACCGCTCTCTCTGTAGGGTGAGAACTGATTCACCCTGTGCACCCTGCTACTTCTCCGCTGGTGGGCGTTCCCCAGTAAATACTGCTTGGCCTATGAGGTATTTGTGCTCCTGCCCAGTTAGCACTCGGTGCTGTGTTCTCCCAGATGCATGTTAATTCTCATGGCTGGCGAGAGATCATTTACAGAGAAGGAAAGCAGTTCAATGAATTGTGAAACTATCTAGTTACCCATCTTTTAAATTAGCAGCAAAATAAGCAGCATTTTATTGGTGCTAAAGTATAACTTTTAAAGTTTAAAAAGGTGATTTTCATGCCAATATAAATGAACACATGTCAAAGATATTACTCAACTCATTAATAAATAAGGGTATCAGTGCAAACCTGAAGACAACTATCTATCTATCTATCTAGGCAATAAGGAAAGCTGAAATGAATTTGCTAATAGATGCAAAATTAGTGAATATAAGGTTTCTGTTGTTGTTGGGTGCTCTCAAGTCAATGCCAACTCCTAGTGACCCTGTGTAACAGAGTAGAACTGCCCCATAGGGTTTTCTAGACTGTAATCTTTATGGTGGAGCCCTGGTGGCACACTGGTTAAGAGCTATGGCTGCTAACCAAAAGGTTGGCAGTTTGAATCTACCAGCAGGTCCTTGGAAGCCCTATGGGGCAGTTCTACTCTGCCCTATAGGGTCACTATCAGTCAGAATCAAGTTTGATTTTTTTTTTTTTTAATCTTTATGGTAACAGAGCGTCAGGTCTTTCTCCTGCAGAGCGGCTGGGTGGTTTCCAGCTGCTGACCCTTACCTTAGCAGCCAACTGCTTAACCATTGTGTCTCCAGGGCTCTGTATAGTATAATGAGGGTCCCCAAATTGAGCACCAAGGCACTCATGGTACCTCAGCGAACTCACAGGGACACTGCACAAATTACTACTAAGCTGTTTGGGCTTAACTAATAAAAGGAACTGTAGGTGTTTCTTTTGGCCCAGCGGCCCCATGAAGAAAATTACTGAGACACTGTTGTGTTGTTGTTAGTTGCTGTCAAGTCGATCCCCACTCATGAGGTCCCCATGTGTTACAGAGCAGAGCTACTCCATAGGATTTTCTTGCCTGTAATCTTAACAGAAGCAGATCACCAGGCCTTTTCTTTGGAAGGTTTGAACAGCTGACCTTTAGGTTAGCAGTTGAGTGCAAACCTTTGTGCAGCCAGGGACCTAAGGGCACCATATACAAAAAAGAGTGCTTGGAGATCTCATGTCTTGGGATATCTCTTCTACCGGGTAGAAATTCATTGCGTTGGACAAAATTCATTTGCATTGTTATGAATAAAGATACTTCCCATAACTATCTGCTAACTTGTAGTCAACTTCTACCCGTAAAGACTTGCAAAACAGCCTGGTCAGAAGCTAGTGACTCAAAGTTGTAAACAAGAATCCAACCAAACCATTTGCTGCGGAGTTGATTCAGACTTACAGCGGCCCCCTGTGTATATAACTGTACACCATAGGGTTTTCACTGGCTGATTTTCCAGAAGTGGACCACCTGACCTTTCTTCCAAGGTGCCTCTGGGTGGACTCAACCAGTTAGCTGCAGAATTCATTAACCATTTGTGCCAAAGGTATACATCCCATATCATCCCTGCAGGGTCGGCTAGACTAGCCCTGCCTTCTACGGAAAGGACGTCCAGGAATCTCTTGCTCATTTGCAAGTTCTGGAAAAGTTTCCTAGCTTAGATTAGGGTTTGTACTAACAAGAGGGAAACAAAAATCACACACAGTGGGAGGAGAGGGGCAGGGGCAGCTCCAGGCCCTGAGTATCTGATCAAGAACTGGAGAGCATCCACTGCCAGCAGAGCACATCAGAGGGATGCTGCTCTGGGCCATTGGACTTGAGGCAACCTTTCTGGAAAGCCTCAAGTAACGTGTACTAGAAATCCTAGGGGTTCTACCTTTGTTTCTGTAATTCTACTCCCAGAAATACATACACAGCATGTAATCAGATGCAGACTAAGATATATACATATTTCGCAGCATTAATTACAAAAAGAAATTTTTTGAAACTCAAGTGGATTTCCCAGTTTAAAGACTTCTTCTTTCCAGAAGCTGTCAGCCTGTCACTAAGCCCCCAAATCCCTTCTGTGCCATTTACTTAACACCCAGAGTTTTCCCTACCATGTCTCTTATCCCACTGTTACCTAATTTATGATTTTCTTATTCACTTGCCCTATTAGGCTGTAAGCTCTGGGAGGCTTGGGTCATACATTTCAATTGTGTCTTTGGGATTTTGCATAATGTCGCATGCAGAGTAAACACTGAATGTTGGCTCAGTGAATAAAACATTGTGCAACCTGACCACAGGCATAAGAGTGTGTTTCCTCTACAGCGATGAAGCAATCATCACGGGTATTAACAAGAGTTTTTCACGGGAGGTGATTCTGCACTGTGGGGAGGCTGCCGCCACGGTGGAGGACCAGAAGCCCCACTCCCTGACAGGAGGGTGTTCCGGCTGAGGAGTGTGTGGAATAGACTTTGGTTTTGCCAGGGGACTGTTATGTTTTGCCTGTCTGTGCCTGTCTGTCTGGGGTGTGACTGAAGGACAGAGGAGGTGGCCCTCCCAGATTAGACAGAATCTGCACCCCCGGGGGGCCAGTGGGGAGGAAGAACCAAAAAAAGGCGTAGGCAGTGTCCACACTTAATCACAAGGGACTAATTAGTGTGATTGAAGAATACCAAAGCATAGACATGGCTTGAAAGGGCTGAAGGAGAAGGGCTGGTGTAAGAATGTCTGACAGAATTCAGAACTTTCAAGAACAGCATGAAATTATGCAAAACGTTGGAGTAGGGAGCTCTAGAGGTCCATTCCTTCACCTAAATAACAACGGCTCTGCAAAGAGTCATTGGAACTTGTGTTGAAACCCTGGGGCTTCATCCGTGGCTTAATTCAACCAGGCAGTGCTTGCTGTAAGGACAAGCTGCTGATCTCGCCTTGGCGAATCATGTATGCCAGTAAGCGAGGTCCCCTGTTCATCAGCCTTTCTGCTGGGTCAGACCTACCCTATAAGAAATGCCAGGGGGAGTCCTGGAGATGGAAAGAAAAGGACACTAGACAGAACCCAAACTGTACAATAAAAAAAAAGAAGAACTGTACTATAGGTGATTTCATGGGCAAGTATAAGGTCAGTTTTAAGGTGTATTTGGTTGGTAATTCTAATTATGTCCCTCATGCTTTATAATGATAAATGCATTTTTAAAAAGTTTAAATGTATGTTACAGGATTGACGATGTGTAAAGATGTAATTGGTGATAACAACAACATAAACAGGAGCAGGAAGGAGCAACATGGGAATAGCTCTTGTATGTTACCAAAGTTGTCAAGGATTTCCTTTTACTTGGATCCACAATCAACACCCATGGAAGCCACAGCTGAGAAAACAAACAGCTCATTGCATCGGGTAAATCTGCTGCAAACAACGTCTTTAAAATTTTGAAAAGCAAAAATGTCACTTTAAGGGCTAAGGTGCCTCTGACCCAAGCCACGGAGTTTTCATTCGCCTCATATGTGTGTGACAGCTGGACGAGGAATAAAGAAGACTAAAGAAGAACTGCTGTCTTGAACTACGGTGAAGAATATCGACTACGCACGGACTGCCGGAAGAACAGCTGGAAGAACAGATGCCTCTGCCTCGGAAGAAGTGCAGCCAGGGTGCTCCTGTTGTGCACAGCGTTGCTGTGAGTCAGAGCTGACTTCTGACTTAGGAGGAGATTTTCCAGCCATTATCCACTGTCCTAAAAATGTGACCCAACTGGAGCTGGACTCACAAGGACTCACAAGGACACATCATCTGGGCTCTGAGGTAACAAGACAATAGCTAGGATAATCTTGGAAAATATCTTTGAGGAAAACTTTCACATAAACCAATTAAACAGAACACAAAAGAGTTTCCACTCGCAGGTTTTTCTATTAGCATTTAGTGAATAGAAAAATTGTTGGAGCAATGAAGACCCTGCTGTCTTTACTGAAACCTGTACCAATGATTGCTAAGATGATTAAAAAACGCAGGATCACAGTTTCTAGCCCATCTGTGAAAAGACAAAACTTTCAATGCTTTTGCCCCTTTGTAATGTTAACGTATACCGATGACTCTGTAAATTTCCTTGGACTCGAGCAGACTTGGCTGTGCAGTATGCTTGTCCGTTTCCCACTGTTGTCTGTTCTGTAATTTCCTTGGATTTTGGCAGACATGGCTCTGGCAGCATGCTTGTCCAATTTACCGCTTTTGCCCTTTTGAATATATCCCGAATGTTGTCGTTAGGTGCCGTCGAGTCGGTTCCAACTCATAGCGACCCTATGCACAACAGAACAAAACACTGCCCTGTCCTGAGCCATCCTCACAATCGTTGTTATGCTCAAGCTCATTATTGCAGCCACCGTGTCAATCCACCTCGTTGAGAGTCTTCCTCTTTTCCGCTGACCCTGTGCTCTGCCAAGCATGATGTCCTTCTCCAGGGACTGATCCCTCCTGACAACATGTCCAAAGTATGTAAGACGCAGTCTCGCCATTCTTGCTTCTAAGGAGGATTCTGGCCGCACTTCTTCCAAGACAGATTTGTTCGTTCTATTGGCAGTCCATGGGATATTCAATATTCTTCACCAACACCACAATTCAAAGGTGTCAATTCTTCTTCGGTCTTCCTTATTCATTGTCCAGCTTTCACATACATATGATGCAATTGAAAATACCATGGCTTGGGTCAGGCGCACCTTAGTCTTCAGGGTGACGTCTTTGGTTTTCAACGCTTTGAAGAGGTCCTTTGCAGCAGATTTTCCCAATGCAACGCGTCTTTTGATTTCTTGACTGCAGCTTCCATGGCTGTTGATTGTGGATTCAAGTAAAATGAAATCCTTGACAACTTCAATCTTTTCTCCCTTTATCATGATGTTGCTTATTGGTCCAGTTGTGAGGATATTTTCTTTATGTTGAGGTGTAATCCATACTGAAGACTATGGTCTTTGATCTTCATTAGTAAGTGCTTTAAGTCCTCTTCACTTTCAGCAAGCAAGGTTGTGTTATCTGCATGATGCAGGTTGTTAATGAGTCTTCCTCCAATCCTGATGCCCCATTCTTCTTCATATAGTCCAGCTTCTCGGATTATTTGCTCAGCATACAGATTGAATAGGTATGGTGAAAGAATACAACCCTGACGCACACCTTTCCTGACTCTAAACCAATCAGTATCCCCTTGTTCTGTCCGAACAACTGCCTCTTCATCTATGTAAAGGTTCCTCATGAGCACAATTAAGTGTTTTAGAATTCCCACTCTACATGCCGAATAAAACTTTCTTTTTGTTTTACTAAGCTTTGTAATGTTTTTACCCTACAACGCTTGAAGACACCTAACAGTAACAACAAAACTAAGCTGGTACCAATTTAAACCTGATTATAAATGTAAAATGTTAAATGCAATCCCCATGGTAACCACAGTGAAAATATCTAAAAATATACATAAATGGAAAGGAGAAGTGAATCAATATGAGTCACTACAAAACACCCCACAAAAATTGGCAATATTGGATGAAATGAGGGACAAAGAAGGTATAAGACACAAAAAACAAATAACAAAATGGCAGATGTCTCTCCTTTTTGGTAATTATTGTGAATGTAGAAAGACTAAGTAGTCCAATCAAATGGAATTTCATCAAAATTACAAACTTTTGTACATCATAGGACTTTATCAGTAAATGACATCATTATCGGCAAAATGAAGAGACAACATACAGACTAGGAGAAAATTTTTGGAAACCATATATCTGACAAGGGTTTAATATCCAGAGTATGTAAAGAACTCCTATAACTTAATAATAAAAAGACAAATAACCCAATTAAAAAATGGGCAAAGGACTTAAATAGGCCTTTTACCAAAGAAGATACTCAAATAAGCACGTGAAAATGTGCTCAATACCCTTAGTCCTTAGGGAAATGCAAATAAAAACCACAATGTAATGATAACCACTTTACCACCACTAGGATGGCTATTATTAGAAATATGGAAAATTACTAGTGTTGGAGAAGATGTGGAGAAATTGGAACCCTTATCCACTGCTGCTGTGATTGTACAGTGGTGTAGCTGTTGTGGAAAACAGTTTGACGATACCTCAAAGTTAAACATAGGACTACCTTATGGCCCAGCAATTCTACTCCTAGGTATAGACCCAGAAGAATTGAGAGCAGAAACACAAACAGATACTTGTACACCAGTGTTCACTGCAGGACTATTCACAATAGTCAATGGGTGAAAACAACCTCAGTGTCTGTCAACAGATGAACGGATAAACAAAACGTGGTCTATCCATATGGTGGAATATTACTCAGTCGTAAAGGGAAATGGAGCTCTGATACATGCTGTGACATCAATGAGCCTTGAAATCATTGTGCGAAGTGAAATAAATCAGACACAAGAGGATGGATATTGTATGGTCCCACTTAAATGAGATATCCAGAATAGGCGAAGGCATAGAGAGCGAAGTTCATTAGTGGTTACCTGGGGAGTGAGAGGTGGAAAGGAAAATAGGGGTGCTCTTTAAAGGATACAGAGCTTTTATTAAAGGTGATCAAAAAATATGGAAACAGATATGGTGAATTTTCTACAACATGGTGAATGTCGTGAGTGTCAATCACTGCTTTGTACAAGTAAAAATGGCTGAAATGCGATGTCTGGGTACCGTTACTGAATATTTTGATCCTGATCAAAAGGGGGAAAATGTAGCACAGAATTCCAAATTCTCATGGACTCCAGACTTTCTGGCACCATGAAGGGTGGGTGACTGAGCCCCTGAAACTATTGCCTTGAGTTACTCTTTAAAATGTAGATAAAAAATATGCCCTGAAATCTTCTTAAAACCAAACAAAAGTTTAGCTTAACTAGTTAAAAAAATGTCTGCCTTGAGCTTTATGCTCTTTTAAGATCCATCTACATGGGATCAAAGTGACCACACAGCTTGAAAGATTAGATAGGGGTCTTAAGGGGCAGTGAGTTTATGTTAATGGGGAGGAGCAACCAGAAAAGGAGGGCGAGAGTGGTTGCACAACTTGAAAAATGTAATTAATTTCACTGAATTGTACATGTAGAAATGGTTGAATTGGTGTATGTTTTGCTGTGTATATTCTCAACAACAACAATAAAAAGACCCCATGAGACCAAAAAAAAAAGGTTGAAATGTATTGTTACATATATTTTGTCACAATAAATATTTAGAACATTTTAAACAAAAAACCTAAAAAAATCTGTTTTATATGTGGAAAAATGTATTATAAATATATATTCTTTATATATACACATATATAATATGCTTAGTTTTGCTTGTTTTTGAACTTTATAAATTGATATTGAACCATAAAAAGAAAAAAAAATTTTGGGGGGGGGAGGCGGGTTGCGATCAAACCGTAACAGTTTAGCACTGTAAATATTAAAACTGCTCCACAGAATCTTTTAATATTTTCAGTGGTTTCATCTAAAAGAACCTCATTCATTCCTGATAATGCTAAAAAGTGACAAGTGACACGATATACTTCTCAACTGGCTGTAGAAGCTTTAGTTTCTGAAAGCATGTAACTATTAGGGTGCTAAGTGGAAAGATTGAGCGGGGATGCTACAGAGACTTATTACCACTAAAACACAGAAAACTGGTTCTCTAGATGCTGTGGGAAAGACGGCTTATAAAGCTAATGAGATCTTACTTAGGGCAAGGGAAACCATTCAGGCAGTAACAGTTGAGAACAAAACCAAAACGTGTGGTCAACAAATATAGTGAAACTAATTAAAAGTACAGCAAAAATTAAGGCAGGTATGAAACCCAGGTAAGATGTAGGGAAAAGTTAAACTCTCTGACATGCCAAGTGAAGTGTAGTTATGGCAGCAAGTAGAAATAAATTGAAGGGACCACAAAGGAAGAATTCCAATAATGAGCCTTATATTCAAGGAAAGCGTGAATAGTCAAAGCAGTAAATTTTCTAGAAACTTTGCAGGAGGTTGGTGACTGCCTGGGGTGGACTTCTAATTAGGTCAGAGAGTAGATTAAAAAGACGAACCTTTGGGAGGCTGAAATCCACTACTTTGTCTCTTACATAGGCCAATGTAAGCACAAACCTTTGAGAGGTTTCTTCACCATACTACAAAAAGATGAGTTTCTTAAACTAACAAAAAAATATCCTATATGTCCAGGAAAAACTGCCAGTTTTCCAAGTTTCAAAGCAGATACACTGCTTTAATTTAAACCATGACAAAGCCATATTGAGATTAGAGGAATATGCAGTTAGAAAACCAGGTTTGGGCCCTAGTTCCTTCTCCAGTACCTCTGCCCAAGGCTTCATGTCCCTGTCTGTAAAGTCACTTCCAAAGTGTGAGTTGATTATCTACTCCTTGCTAATAAGAAAAAACATAGAATTTTTGGCAAATTATCACAAGGTAAATACAGATCAATTGTTTTTAATGAAAATTTAGCATCCACATTGAGATGTGCTATAAGTAAACTGCTCACTAGAGTTTCAAGCAGTTAAGCACTCAGCTGCTAAACAAAAGGATGGCGGTTCGAGTACACCCAGAGATGCTTCGTTAGAAAGGCCTGGAGATATACTTCCAAAAAACCAGCCATTGAAAACCCTGTGGAACATGGCTCTACTCTGACTCACATGGAGTCGCCATGAGTCTGGGTCGAAGTTGACTGGATGGCGAGTTGTTTTTACAACTGGGGAACGCCCATGCTCAGGCTTTATTATGCCTTTTGTGAATTTAATCAGGCATTTTCAATGGAAATTAAATGTCCAGAAATAAAAGAGGTGTCATTATTATTACATTGAGTAAAATATTCCCAGATTCATTGCCACTTAACTTCAAGGCATCAAAATAAGCAAGCCCATTGTTCATAACTTTATGCGTCTGTAATAGTTTAACAAACCTGAAAGAAAAATACAGAATTCAGGTTACAAGAAGAATAGTTCTGCTATATTGTCTAAGTACTTCTCCTGTACCTCACTGGCCTGAACATATTTACTAAAAAGCAGCAATCTCCTCTGAGCATCAATTAGAAGAGCAAATGTAGAGATTTCAAAATGTAATAATCAGCATGTTAAGGTTTATCTAGCGTGAAGTTGTAATAAGAGCGCTTTATATCTGCATAAGCAAGCAGCGGTGGTCCAGTGGTAGAATTCTTGCCTTCCACGTGGGAGACCAAGGTTTGATTCCCGGGCAGTGCATGTCACACGCAGTCACCGCCTGTCAGCCAGTGGAGGCTTTTAGGTTGCTATGAAGATGACTTGATGGCAGCCAACAACACCATGTTCACCTAGATTTTGCTTCTTAAACTTGCTTTTTGCTCTTTGTAATATTTTAAAATTTCCCATGGACTTCATGTCTGGATATATGCTTATTTCATAAATATAAAGAAACTAAGGTCTTAAGGAATTAAGTGACTTACCCAAGGTGACCCAAGGTCACATGAGCAGTGAGAAGAATGGCTAAAACTCACACCTGGGTCTTCTAGTTCTAAGACTTCTATAGAAAAGTCAAAGCACCTAGAACTTTGCCTTACGCACAGTAAGTGCTACGTAAATGTTAGTTATTACAAAAATGTGTAAAACAACTATGTTGATTTGATCAAGTGTGTACTAATAATACTTGAAATGGTAATTCAATTCAGAATGAACTTCAACTCCCAAGAACATCATTAACCCATAACCCATCACCTTCCAGCTGATTCCAACTCATAGAGACTCTATAGGGCAGAGTAGAACTGCCCCATACGGTCTCCAAACAGTGCCTGGTGAATTCAAACTGCCCACCTTTGTTTAGCAGCCGAACGCTTAACCACTGCATCACCGGGGCTCCAAGAGCATCATTGCCACAGAAATCTTTTGAAAATTTAAATTTAAATGTATGTGGTCTTTTTGCAAAGAAATCTAGAGTGATCTACAAAAGACTTTCTGGAATAAAATTAATTTATAAAGGTCAAATTTTGTGAAAATAAAAGGGAATTGTGGACTTTTAGAGTTTATCAGTTTTTTAAAAAAAAATTTTATTGTGCTTTAAGTGAAAGTTTACAAATCAAGTCAGTCTCTCACACAAAAACTTGTATACAACTTGCTGTTGTTGTTGTTGTTAGGTGCCGTTGAGTCGTTTCCGACTCATAGCGACCCTATGCACAACAGAACGAAACACTGCCCGGTCCTGCGCCATCCTTACAATCATTGTTATGCTTGAGCTCATTGTTGCAGCCACTGTGTCAATCTGGCTCATTGAGGGTCTTCCTCTTTTCCGCCAACCCTGTACGTTGCCAAGCATGATGTCCTTCTCCAGGGACTGATCCCTCCTGACAACATGTCCAAAGTATGTAAGATGCAGTCTTGCCATCCTTGCTTCTAAGGAGCATTCTGGTTGTACTTCTTCTAAGACAGATTTGTTCATTCTTTTGGCAGCCCATGGTATATTCCATATTCTTCAAAATTCAATATTATTGAATATACTATTGAATATACACCTTGCTACATACTCCCAATTGCTTATTATACAGTTTTTAAAGTCAAAGGTATAACATGTTAGATTGCTGTATTTTTGTTCCACTGGATTCACTTAAAAGAGTGATGTAAAAGCTTTATTTGAAACGTCAGTATTCAATATCAATGAGAATTAAAGAATGTGAGGGGCGGCTATGCTGCACTGGAAAAGATTGAACCAAATGCAGAGGTGGTCCTAGTTTGAAACAAGCAATTAGAAAGCTTATTTTTGGAACAATGGTGAAACTTAAATATAGGAAGGATTAGATACTATGAAATTTGATATGAAAAGTAGAGATTATGACTTGACTAAAGCAAGTAATGGTATATTCTTATTTTGGTTAAAAATACCTGTCACGAATTGAATTGTGTCCCCCCAAAAAATGTGTGTATTAACTTGGTTAGGCCATGATTCCCAGTATTCTGTTGTTGTCCTCCATTTTGAGATTGTAATTTTATGCTAAAGAGGATTAGGGTGGAATTTTAACACCCTTACCTGGTCACATCCTTGATCCAGTGTAAAGAGAGTTTCCCTGGGGTGGCCTGCACCACCTTTTATTTCTCAAGAGATAAAAGGAAAGGGAAGCTAGCACAGAGTGGGGACCTCATACCACCAAGAAAGCAGTGCCGGGAGCAGGACGTGTCCTTTGGACCCAGAGTTTCTGCTCGGAGAAGCGCCTAGTCCAGGGGAAGATTGATGAGAAGGCCGACAGAGAGAGAAAGGCTTCCCCTGGAGTTGACACCCTGAATTTGGACTTTAGCCTACTTTACTGTGAAGAAATAAATTTCTCTTTGTTAAAGCCTCCGCTTGTGGTATTCCTGTTGTAGCAGCACTAGATGACCAAGGCAATACCCAAGTGCATATTTAGAATCAGTGAATACCTGTCAGGATACACATATAAATGCACACAACATGCAACACACAGGCATGCATGGTACGATCGCTGGAGGTTAGAATATGATATTTCATTTATGTTTATCTGCACCTTCTAACTTTTTATAGTGCATATATTCTGTTTTACAAAAATATATAAAAATTAAAAAAGGAAAATCAGTATCTTTATTAGACCAGAAACTAAATTCTCTGTAATTATTTAAATTTAAAAAGGAGAATTTTAGATATTAATTTTCAAATGTGTGAAAATGGATATTGTTTTTCAAAATTCTTTTGGAAGTTCACTAAACAAGGACTGAAAAAATACATTCAGTGGTAACTGAGAAGCTGCTTTGAAATGCTAATAATCCAAAGGCAGAATTTTTCACCTCTATTTTAGTTATGAAGGGTTTAAAGTAAATCAACTTTAGTTTCTTGAAAAAGTGTTAATGTCCAAGATTCTACCCGAAAATAGAAGTTCCACACAGAGTTTCATGACGTAAATGGAAATGATCACAGACCCCAAAGACCAAACCAAAAAAGTTCAGATTTATAAGAATATTTTGAAAAAGCACCTATATTTACAAAGTTTAAAACAGCAAGAGTATGCTCTTACCAGTTAAATATTTTTTTAATTAAAAAAAAAAAAACTTTTAAATGAAAAGTTAAGACAATGAGAAAAATACCTAACTCATGTTAGAGTTCTTACCACAAAAGAGTTCTTACCATATGTGTTAAATGCTGGAAACCTTGGTGGCGTAGTGGTTAAGTGCTATGGCTGCTAACCAAAAAGTTCAAATCCACCAGGAAACTCTATGGGACTGTTCCACTCCCTCCTATAAGGTCGACTACGAGTCGGAATTGACTTGACAGCAAAGGGTAAAAAAAACTGTAGTGGGTATTAAATGTTTTACACATATTTGTTAATTTTCACAGCAACCTTTCTTGAAAATGATCAGTGTCCCTATTTTATTGAAGGAAAAAAAAATTAGGATTTAAATACCAGTAGTATGATGCCCCAGCCCAGTGGTTAAGAGCTACAGCTGCTAACCAAAATGTTGGCAATTCAAGTCCACCAGCCGCTCCTAGGAAACCCTATGGGGCAATTCTACTCTGTCCTATAGGGTTGATATGAGTCGGAATCAACTCCATGGCAATGGGTTTGATTTTTTGGTTTGGCACTAAGGTGCATCTGACCCAAGCCATGGTGTTTTCAATAACCTCATATGCATGTGAAAAGCTGGTCAATGAATAAAGAAGACCAAAGAAGAATTGATGCTTTTGAATTACTGTGTTGGAGAAGAATATTGAATATACCATGGACTGCCAAAAGAATGAACAAGTCTGTCTTGGAAGAAGTACAGCCAGAATGCTCCTTAGAAGCAAGGATGGTGAGGCTTTGTCTCACATACTTTGGACATGTTATCAGGAGGGACCAGCCCGTAGAGAAGGACACCATGCTTGGTAAAGTAGAGGGTCGACAAAAAAGAGGAAGACCCTCAAGGAGTTGAATTGACACAGTGGCTACAACAATGGGCTTAAACATAGCAATGATCGTGAGGATGGAACAGGACCAGGAGGTACATGTACAATGTACCATTGTACGTAGGGTTCCTAGGAGTCGGACACAACTCGACAGCACCTAACAACAACAACCAGTAAATAGATTCACAGTATGGCTCCACAGGGCTGGAAGGCGCTCAGGTTGAGGTAGCAGGCCTGTGGTTTGCTTGAGGACACAAGGTGGCTCTCCTAAGTCTCTCAGTCATTATCTTCCACTACGCCCCCATTTTCTAGAACTGGTAGAGTTCAAAATATTTGTGGCATATTGCTCCAAAAGAACGTGTATAGTGGAATAAGCTCTGGAAACACTGCTCACTCTCACCACCCCTCTTTGAGATTTAGAACACATTGCCCATTTTTAACGATTTTATGAAGACCAGGAGAAGTTGTTTATCTTCAAACTTAGAACTTCCCGAAGATCTTGGCACGCATCACACTGTTTCTTGGCACACTTATTAAAAACTTTGCAGAACAGCGGTGCTCTGAACAACTCTGGGGGAAAAGCTACAAGATACTGGGAGTCCATACATGAACTCCTTTGTCTGTCCAAGCGCTATTATTCTCCCTCGAGTGGCCACCGAGTGTTCTCTGAGTTTCGAATCTTCAACCATCAGCTTATCTATGTTAGCACTTTTGTTTAGATTTGCAAATCATTCTCTAGGCCTCAAAATGACACCTCAACAGCCCAAACTGCCCTGTTGCCTTTGAGTCGATTCCGACTTACAACGACCCTGTAAGACAGAGTAGGATTGCCCCGTAGGGTTTCCAAGGAGCACCTGGTGGACTCGAACCTCTGACCTTTTGGTTAGCAGCCGTAGCTCTTAACCACTCCACCACCAGTGTTCCTGCCTTTAGGATACTTCCACTTAAATATTTCATCCTAACCTCTAACTCAGTTGATGAGGCCAGACGCAGACTCTCCATTCTTTGTCTCATAAATGATCAGCTAAGAACTATCTGTCCCCTGAAAGCTGAAGTGATTAATTTATCTCTCCTCCCAGTATCTCCATTTCTCTCCTTGGCATCATTATTCTTCTGCACTACCTGATAGAATGACTTTAATTTGCCTTTTCTTTCATTTTATAAACTCAGACAGTTGCCAAATTCTTGTCCAATTGGTCATTTATTCCAACCTGTCAAGGCCAATATGTATCAAGATTCTTTCATCCCAGTCACTTACCCTCTTCTACCAATCAAAATTTTCATCATTTCTCATTATTTAATGCCTAGTTAAAGTATTATTTTTTCTGAAAAGTCTTCCCTGGGATTCACCCACAGCCCCACAATTTATCTCTTTCTGCCCTGTAATTCCATTACATGCATGACTGCTAACTGAAAGATTGGTGGTTCAAGTTCACCGAAAAACACCTGGGAAGAAAGGCTTGGTGATCTACTTCTCATTTAAACTACTGTTATGATTATGAAAGAGCACTAAACTTCTATCTTGTATCTCGTTTAAATCACTCTTAGTTTTTTTTTTGGCTGTTGTTGTTATATGCTACCCAAACTTAGTCATAGCTGATACATCAGCTAATAAAACCAAAAGCCAGACTCATTGCTGTTGAGTCCATTCTGACTCATGGCAACCCCATATATGCAGAGTAGAACTGCTCCATAGGGTCCTCAAGGTTGTCACCGTTCAAAAGCAGATCACCAGGCCTCTGGCCTCTGGGTAGGTTCAAACCTCCTTACCTGTTAGTAGCCTTGAGCTTATCTGTTTGTGCCACCTAGGGACTCCATCACATAATAAACGACAGCAAATCAGTGTATGGTGACTGCCATAGAGATGTTCAGAAGTCAAAAATTTTGGCGTATATTTTGGGATTAGACTCAACTCTCCTTGCTTATGTATTAGATGTGGGGTGTGAGAGACTTGATTTTGGCCTTTGCGCTAGGTATGTAGTAGTTTTATTTGCTGAGCTTGGGGCAAACTAGAAAAGTAACAGGTTTTGATGAGGGAGGGATGAACTAAAACCTGAATATTATAAACATACTTAAAAGCCTTATCAAACATATGATATTTTTGATGATTATGTATTTTTCAATAAGTAGATTATAGAAGTTTGTGGGCCTGCAAAAAAAAATTATGTTAAAACTGGTCCTGCTTTTTTTAGACTTTTATAGTTTTTTATACCATTTTCTTAAATAGAAATAATCATTATCACTATGAAATTATCCCCAAATAAATCTAATGAATTCAATGCAATACTTTTGAAAATTTAAGTAAGATTTTTGTGGAATTTGACAAATTGATTCTTAAGTACATCCAAAAAACCCCATTGCTGTGGAGGTAATTCCAACTCATAGCGACCCTGTAGCTAAGTACACCAGGTGGAGAAAAATGCATAAAAAGAATAAATAACCTTTTGGAAAAAGAGGGACAGTAAGAAGGAACTTTCATAACAAGTATGGGAAAATACACAGCATAGTAATGAAAACTAGTGTCCTAGGGTAAAACTCTTAGACTCTGTTAAAGTGAAACAAAGAAATTTATGGAAAGCATAAGAAACATTCGAATGGGGAGACGTTAGCTTACACAGAGTGAAGACCAACAAATCTAAGGGGTAGTGGCTTCCCAGAGACAGATATAGGGCAGAAACCAGGAACCAGGTTACAATATTCTGATTGGAGGTTGCAAAATCAGGAGGCAGAACAAGTCGAAGCAGGGGCTTTATAGTGATTGGTTGGAAACACAAATGTGAGTTATTTGGATTGGTTAGTTTGAATATTTGACTAAGGGGGTTTTACTGGGCAGTTATGGAAACCCTGCTGGCATAGTGGTTAAGTACTACGGCTGCTAACCAAAAGGTCAGCAGTTCGAATCCACCAAGCACTCCTTGGAAACTCTATGGGGGCAGTTCTACTCTGACGTATAGGGTTGCTATGAGTCAGAATCAACTTGACAGCAGTGGGTTTTGTTTTTTGTGTTACTGGGCAGTTACAAGGTAATTGTCTTAACCATTTCCTGAAGGCTGCTGAGGAGTCTTAGGATAAGGATCTTGTGTCAAGACCCTCCCTTAAGAATATTAAAAAGCGCTTCCTTTGTTATGTACTTAAGTTTGCCTAAGGGTTTGATGGTTTCAGGGGAAATTCTTTGGTTATATACTTAAGTCAGCTGATGTCAGGACCTTCCCTTAGCTCAAGGAGAAAATAACTTCTTAGTCACATTTTTTTTTTTTTTTTAATAATTTTTATTGTGCTTTAAGGGAAAGATTACAAATCAAGTCAGTCTCTCACACAAAAACTCGTATACACCTTGCTACACACTCCCAGTTCCTCTCCCCCTAATGAGACAGCCCACTCTCTCCCTCCACTCTCTCTTCTCGTGTCCATTTCGCCAGCTTCTAACCCCCTCCACCCTCTCATCTCCCCTCTGGTCAGGAGATGCCAACATAGTCTCAAGTGTCCACCTGATCCAAGAAGCTCACTCCTCACAAGCATCCCGCTCCAACCCATTGTCCAGTCCAATCCATGTCTGAAGAGTTGGCTTCAGGAATGGCTCCTGTCCTGGGCCAACAGAAGGTCTGGGGGCCATGACCATTGGGGTCCTCCTAGTCTCAGTCAGACCATTAAGTCTGGTCTTATGAGAATTTGGGGTCTGCATCCCACTGCTCTCCTGCTCCCTCAGGGGTTCTCTGTTGTGTTCCCTGTCAGGGCAGTCATCGGTTGTAGCCAGGCACCATCTAGTTCTTCTGGTCTCAGGATGATGTAGTCGCTGGTCCATGTGGCCCTTTCTGTCTCTTGGGCTCGTAATCACCTTGTGTCCTTGGAGTTCTTCATTCTCCTTTGATCCAGGTGGGTTGAGACCAATTGATGCATCTTAGATGGCTGCTTGTTAGCTTTTAAGACCCCAGATACCACTCTTCAAAGTGGGATGCAGAATGTTTTCTTAATAGATTTTATTATGCCAATTGACTTAGGTATTCCCTGAAACCATGGTCCCCAGACCTCTCCCCCTGCTACGCTGGCCTTCAAAGCATTCAGTTTTTAGCCACATTTTTTAACTCTATGTCAGGGTCAGTAATTGTTAAAGAAGTTATCATGAGTCAAGATGGAGTCTGAACTGAGGCCCAGACCAGCCATTTTACTTTGGTCAAGCACCTTGATTTTAGGGCTCCTGCATATAACCTCCTGGAGAAACTTGTTCTCCTACAATCACATTCCTGACTCCTACCTTTATTTGCTAAGAGTTTGGGGGAAAAGCCAGGCTGGTTAAAAAAGATAATTGCTAGGGGGTTAGGTTCTGTTGGTTTCACCCAACCAGAGGCCCAAGACCACATGCATATGAAAGGGAATAAGTCAAAGTTACTTTCTCAGTAATGTAGAAGCAGGAACTTGTAACAAAATGTGGTCAGGCTTGCTCCTAGGTCAGCCACCCTAAATATGCTAGGCATCACTGTTCTGAAGCTCTCATTCGTTTCCCCCTTTTGATAAAGAATTCCTATAAATTTCTTTGATCACATTATCAACTGCCATTTTGGGAAGAATGCTTTTTTCTGCATGAACTTGGATTTATATTTCCCAGTAGGACATCATTTTTAGAATCTTGCTGTCCTTCAGAGGTTCTTATAGGTTGCTGCTTACCATAGTAAGCTTTTAGGAACCCAGATGTTACTTGCAAATAGCAAGGCACCATCTAAAATTTTCACCATGCCATAGTTGGAGCCTCTACTTCTGCGGTGTTAATCTTGGAATGATATATAGAGTGGGGCACGTTAAGGAATAACCTGGCTTTAAAGGGGCTGGTTTAAGGAGTAACCTTGAGTCTATCTGAAATGTGAGTTCTCTTAATGTTCATAATTCTATAGGCTTTAAATTGGAATTTTGAGTAACAGCATTGGCTATATATCTCATACAAGAGTGTCTTGATGAACAATTGAAATAATTACTGGTTTACCCTAAGCATAGCTCTCAGCCTGATCTTTGGAGTCTATTTCCTAAAACAGACGAATTCTTCAAAAAAGCACAATGCTCAGAGAAAAATGGTCTTACTAGTATACCTGGACCTTTGTTTGACTCAAAAGTGGCTTTTGGGCACCAGTTTTTTTTTTCTTCTTCTTCTTCTTTTTCAAGGCTCGAGTTTCAAAAGGACACTTAAGGGCAATGGTCTGTGCAGGTTACCTAAACTTCCATGAAAGCCAGAAATCTGAACAGTGAACTAGAAGGTAGAACAAAGATATTAACAATAATATAAGGCCAATAATCTGAAATAACCCACAAAACCATGACCCTAAGGTCTTTGAGCCAAGGAAACAAGTCCCATGGGGCACTCGTTCATATCTAAACAGCATCAGTAACTGCTTTTCATATTCCGCAGCAGCAATGACATTCTGCAAAACCTGAGATTGGATATTAATGTAAACACAGCAACATTCATCCATGCAGACACAAAATGCTCCTTGGGAGACTCGTAGGAAATCTAATGCCATTCTATTCTGTAAAATCATAGCTCAAACTTCAGACACTTCTCTGGTCATGGTATTTACAACTTTGCTAATTTTATCAACATAAACTTCTAATTCAAGAATTACAATATCTAAACCCATTAAAAGTCTGATTATTTCCTTTCAGTATGTAATAGCACTGTGCTGACTATAGGATATCCTATGGTAAGACTTTTTCAAAAAAAAAAAAAAAAAAAGAACTTCCACCATATTGAATAAATTCCCTTGGGATAAACCTTTAAAATTCCCTGTCCTTGTTATTTATCTCTTAACGGTACAACCTTTTAAGTGACAAAAATGAATACATTCATTAGCAGACCTAAATATGCACACACACATATATTTGGAGCCCTGGTGGCACAGTGGTTAAGAGCACAGCTGCTAACTGAGAGGTCGGCAGCTTGAATCCACCAGCCACTCCTTGAAAACCCTGTGGAGCAGTTCTACTTTGTCCTATAGGGTTGCTATGAGTCGGAATCTATGTAGGTACATGTTTATATATATCCTTTCTCTATGGCATAAAGAACAAAAGTACATAAACTTAAATTATAATCTATTAACTCAATTATATATCCTAATTATTTTGGAAATTGTTTTAAGCCTATATACCATAGAACATAATTATGTTGAAGTAAAGTTTATTTAAATGACCTGTATTTTCATTCAAATTTTTTTTTAAATCGTGCTTTAAGTGAAAGTTTACAGTTCAAGTTAGTTTCTCATACAAAAATTTATACACATATTGTTATATGACCCTAGCTGCTATCCCTATAATGTGACAGCACACTTCTCCTTTCCACCCCAGATTTCCTCCGTCCATTCAACCAGCTCCTATCTCTTTCTGTCTTCTCATCTCACCCCCAGAAGGAGCTACCCTTTTCGTCTCATGTACCTACTTGAGCTAAGAAGCACACTCTTCATGAGTATCACTTTATGTCTTTATAGTTCAGTCTAATCTTTGTCTGAAGAGATGACTTTGGGAATGGTTTCAGTTTTGGGCTAACAGAGAGTCCAGGGGCCATGTCTTCTGGGGTCCCTCCAGGCTCAGTCAGACCATTAACTCTGGTCTTTTTACTAGAATTTGAGTTTCTGCACCCCACTTTTCTCCTGCTCCATCAGGGACTCTCCGTTGTGTTCCCTGTCACGGAGGTCATTGTTGAGGATTTTTTGCACCTTTTAAGTTCATGAGGGATACTGGTCTGTGATTTTCTTTTTTTATGGTGTCTTTACCTGGTTTTGGTATCTAGGCTATATATATTCTGGCTACTGGGTTTTATCACATATGTTCACTAAGGATATTTTTTCTCAGTCTGCAATTTTTTTTTTTTTTTTTTAATAAGGCAGAGCTTTAAAATTAACGAAGTCCTGTTATCACATTTTTTCCTTTTAGACTTCATTTTTTTTACGTCCCATTTAGGAAATCTTTGCCTATACTAAGGTTGCAAAGATCTTCTATTTTTTTTTTTTTTCCCTAGAAGTTTAGTAGTTTTAGCTTCTACGTTTAGGCCTGTGATACATTTTGAGTTAAATTTTATGTATGTTGTAAGGTAAGGTTGAGGTTTGCTTTTTTTTTTCTAAATAGATACTTAGCACCATTGTTAAAAGGATTATCCTTTCTCCATTGAATTACCAGAATTAGACAAAGAGTTTCAAATTGAAGAAGCACAATGAGGACTGAACAAAATAAAGAAAAATGCGCACAATTTGAAGATAAAACAATAAAGGTTTTAGAGGAAGACAAAGGAGAATGCCTTCATAACTTTGGAGTAGGCAAAAGCTTCTTAAAAAGACACAAAAAGAACTAGTAGATAGTTAGGCAGATAGACTAAATTTAAAATAAAGACTTTCATTGTGCCTCACCACCATTATTGAACATTTTGATGAAAGATTCTATAGAAGAATCCTGATCAAAAGTGGGAAAATGCAGAACAGAAGTTCAAATTCTTATGGACTGCAGACTTTCTGGAGCCATGGGGGCTGAATGAACCCCTGCAACTATTGCCCTGAGATAATCTTTAAATCATATGCCAAAAACATCCCCCGAAGTCTTCTTGAAACCAAACAGCAGTTTATCTGAGCTGGCAAAGAATGTCTGCCTTGAACATTATGGCCTTTTAAGATCTATCTATACGGGGTCAAAGCAACAACCGTAACTGGAATGATCAGATAGGAATCTTAGGGGGCAGTGAGCTTATGTCTATGGAGGAGGAATGAAGCAGAAAAGGTGGGTGAGAATGGCTGCATAACTTGAAGAATGTGATCAGTGTCCCTAAATCGTACATATAGAAACGGTGGAATTGGTGCCGATTTTGTTGTGCATATTCTCAACGACAACAACAACAATAGCAACAAAAAGATAAAAACTTCTGTTTATTGAAAGACACCATTAAGAAAGTGTCATATATTTTACTTTATCATAATTTAAAGAAAATTTTACATGCTAAAAATCTTTTACATGTAAAATACCCCCCCAAAACATTGTATATTTAACCATTATATCTGAAGCTCTTTACTGCTTTGTGTAGGCTCAAATTCCCTTCCGTCTGAAGGACTTGCATTAACATCTATTAGGGAGCATGTGTGCTGATGACAAATTCTCTCAACTTTTATTTTTCTGAATACACCTTTATGTCACCTTCATTTCTGAAATATATATTTGTTGGGGTGCAGAATTCTAAGCTAACAGGCTTTTGATTCAGTACTTTGAGGGTATGTCACCACTGTCTTTTGTTTGTATTGTTTCTGAAAGCATGTCTGTGGTCAGCCCTTTATGTGTCCTAGGAGACTCAGCTTGTTCTCACCCTGCCTCCCTCTCCAGCCTTATGGACCACATTTGTTTAGCATTCGGACTGTTCAGTTCCTCCAGGACACCAAGTTCCCTTCCACCTAGGGTCTTTGACATATGTTACTAGCTCTGCTTGTGATGTTGTTCCAGGAAATTGTTAGTAAATACTTATTCCTGCAATTTTTTTGTTAAATGTGCGTATCTTTAAGCTGACCGTAAGTTCCACGAAGACAGAAGTCAGCCTTGTTCTAGTGTTTGGGACAAAATACACTCAGTACATGTTTGTTGAAGGAAGAAAGGAAGGAAGGATGGAAAGAAGACAATCAGTTGTTAAGGGCTGGCAGATGTGTCATGCCTCAATCTGAACGAACTTTAGTTGAAGTGCAATTGATCTAACTATAAACAAGGAATGGGGCCATCAGTGGTTCAGCAGTAGAATTCTCACCCTCCATGCATGAGACTCGGGGCCCTGGTGGCTCAGTGATAGAGTCGCTATGGTCAGAATCGACTCGATGGCAGTAGGTTTGGTTTGTTTTTTTTGTTATGCACGAGACCCTGTTCAATTCCTGGTCAGTGCACCTCACGTGCAGCCGCCACCCATCTGTCAGTGGAGACTCGCATGTTGATATGATGAACAGGCTTCAGCAGAGCTTCTAGACCAATACAGACTAGGAAGAAAACCCTATGGGTCACAACAGTGATTTACAGCTGGCCATAAGGAAGGCACAGGACCAGGCGGTGGGTTTCTTCCATTGTGTATGTGGTCACAGGAGCCAGGTGTTCACCAGGCGGCCACTAACAGTAATGAAATAAGCCAGGGTAAATAATGGACCATCAATTTCACTCCAGTTTTGAAAAGAGAGGAAAATGAAAGAACCTTTTTTTCTCTCTTCAGTAAATGAAGGAGACTTTTACAAAGAGGAGGTTGAGGGGCAGAAGTCAAAGTTTATAGACTCTACTACTCATCTTGTTTTAACTATGTTTACCTATCATGGAGTGAATAAAAAAGCTTCAGCCTGAGATCCTGAGATAATTTCCTCCTGCAGCTGCAGATGCAGGGGACACTGCTGGCGTGATTGACAGTTTTTGGAACGTTGTGTTAACAATAGTGACTAAAAGTGGCAAAATTTTTTCGGTACTTTATAATAATGAAAAACGGCCACCTCTTCTTTTTTAGCTTACCTTTGTGTTTTTTCTTTCCAAGAGTTTTTACTTGGTATTCTGCTTTTAGGATTAGTAATAATCCTGACGGCCTTGTAAATATCATTGATTCTTACAGCAGGGGGCAGCAGAGGAACGCCTTGAGATGAAAACCCTGGGCCGCCTCCAGGTCCCTTTGACGGCGCTACTCTGGTCCTTTACAGGAAGACCTGAGCAACTAGAATTTAGTGTCCTCTCAATCCTGTCATTCCAAAATCCTAAGATGCTGTAGAGGTGAATATAAAGTCACACAAAAATCTCAAAATTTGCAAAGCTCAAGGAATTTTAAAGATAGATTTTGAAAGTGTAAATTTTATGTCTCATTCCTACGGACAGGAATATACATAATGCTATTGACAACAATGAGCTCTGGCTTTTCTTCATTTGTCTTTCGTGAATCATCCTTTTTTTATTGTGCTTTCAGTGAAAGTTTACTGTTCAAGTTGGTTTCTCATACAAAAATTTATACACACATTGTTATATGACCCTAGTTGCTCTCCCTACAACGTGACTGCGCTCTCCTCCTTTCCACCCCAGATTTCCCGTGTCCATTTAACGGGATCTTGTCCCTTTCTGGCTTCTCTTCTTGCCTCCGGACAGGAGCTGCCCATTTAGTCTCACGTATCTACTTGCGCTAAGAAGCACACTCTTCACAAGTATCATCTTATGTCTTATAGTCCAGTCTAATCTTTGTCTGAAGAGTTGGCTTCAGGAATGGTTTCAGTTCTGGGCTAACAGAGAGTCCAGGGACCATGTCTTCCAGGGCTGCTCCAGTCTGAGACCATTAACTCTGGTATTTTTACTAGAATTTGAGTTTCTGCATGCCACTTTTCTCCTGCTCCATCAGGGACTCTCTGTTGTGTTCCCGAATCATGCTTATTTTTATTGAAAATGAAAAGTAATGAATTTTAACAGGTGAGATTTGTGTTCATTACGTAGATGAAGGCAGTTGAAACACAAACTGCAAATAGCTTTGATCCTCTCCAAGATCATCCCACTGAGGGATTTATTTTATGTTGTGTATTCTAACGCTTTCTTACCTGGTTGTGTGAACCAGGAAGATTACTCAATCTAGAGAAATGAATTCTGCAGTACTGTCTACCTTGAGTCGTGAGCCAAAGCAGGTAGTGATGGTACTGAAGGTGCTGGACTGCCTGGGAAGCAGCTCAGTGCACTGCTGGGCTAGAGCGAGGCCATCAAGGTAGACTATGTAGCCCTAAAGTCTGTAAAGCTTGACAGAATGGAGCTATCATTTTTTTTTAGGGTTCCCTGTCACAGGAGGAGTAGAAATTGAGAGGAAAGCGAGTAGTGTGGACTGGCTAATAGACTTGGGCATCCTCTGGGTGATCACACAGGGAGCTACTGTTAACTGGGGTGGCTGAGCAGATTCCCTTATTTAGAGGAAAACCCACTCCCGAGTCCTGCTGTCCCTAGGACCTGGAAGACTTTGATCACTCCAGGTACAAAGGCAAACAACGAAATATCTAGATATCAGATTCTTGATGACATTTGACCTGAGAAGCACCCAGCAGAATTTATGTTGACAAAGGGAGAAATTCTTTTCTCTATTACACTCAAAAATGAATTTTACTGCCATATTTTCAACAGTGTGGAAGTAGATTATCCTTAGGATTCATTTTTGTACAGTGTGGCAAATACTCATCCACAGTATAGGAGTGATTTTGATAATAGTAGCAAGCTTAATGACGAGAACAAAAACAACAATGATTTATACTGATAATAAATTAATTGCATTTTACAGAGCATCTAAGAGGAGTTTTTTTCTTCATATATGAACACCTCTGATCTAGGGAGCATCTTACCATCGACAGCAGGTTGTAACCCTGCCGACCAGGGTGGGCATGGTTGCATTGCCTGTGATGACACAATTTGGTTAAAGCTGTTTATACCGTATTGAAAAGTCATCGTGCACACAGGAACTCACGGAAACATGTGTGTGCTTTACAGTTAAAATACATGCCCAAGTAAGACTAAAAAAGATCTTCCAATAAGTATAAAATAAGAATTTTAAGGGATAAGACACATTGTGCCATAGTTTAAGTGATATTTTGTTTTCCTTAGTGGCACCTAAAATAATAGTGTGTGTTACAATCGGTGGTGTCCTAGATTTGACGGAATACAGCATTGTTATCCTCAATATACCAGTGGGGAATTTGGGGCCCAGAAAGTCTACTTGTGCAAGTAGACACAATAGACCATAGTTTCTCTGGCTCTCTAGCTGCCACATTCTCTAGATAGGCAAGCCATCAGTGACCATTCGGCCCCTCGTTCTTCACTTCACTCCCAACCAAGCCATCAGTGACCATTCAGCCCCTCGTTCTTCACTTCACTCCCAACCAAGCCATCAGTGACCATTCAGCCCCTCGTTCTTCACTTCACTCCCAACCAAGCCATCAGTGACCATTCGGCCCCTCGTTCTTCACTTCACTCCCAACCATGTGCCCTTAACAGCTGCTCACGTGCTTATACCTAGAAGCATAAACACGTTTAAACAAACACAGCACGTCCATTCAGAACAGAGGAAGCAGTCTGCACGCTGGTGTTCTGTGATGGCCCAGAAAAGAAATTCTTAACAAACTGAGAATTAAAAAGGTTTCTTTGCTTAGTCATCGCATTAAAACAGATGAGTTATAACAAATTTACATGGTTGTAGAAAGTTCACAGAGTGAAGCTACTTCAAACCCATAACAAAGTTTAAATGTTAAGCCTGCCCAAAACTTGTTTGAACAACATCCTTAAGTGCCCCATAATTTAAAGACAGCGTAGATATAAAAGAGACAAATGAAATATTTTATTACAAACATTTTATCCTCTTGTGTCAACGATTTCATTCTCTTGGCTCTCTGAGTCTCCAAGTGTGAGTAAAATGTGGAAGTCAGTGTACTTGGAAGGCCAACTGGCCCAGAGAAACAGGTACCGGGCATATTTCGTAGGCTTGCCTGACAGTCTTAATGTCCAAATAGGCGTCAGGCTTTGGATCCGGTTGGGGTTCACACTTGGCCTTTGCCTGGGGCAGCCCTGCTCCCGAGCAGCCCTCTTTATCACACCTGCTCAGAAGGGCTTTCCATGCAGGTGTCGCCAGGAGCCGAGGTCTCCTGATTCTGTGCAGGGCAGACAGAGATTGCGAGATCTGAATACTGGTATCTGGAAGAGAGGCATTTTCCTCTGTGACCTTGAGGATGACTTCCTGCCAGAGAGGTAGAGGCTGGTGTGTAAGGGGCTGGTATTAAAGACACCATTTCCGGCAGAGTGCAGAGCTGTTTACAAAGGCCGTGCGCTAGTGAGCAATGAAGAAGGCTCTGTGTGTGTCTTACCCCCCGGCGGCCGGCTGGGGATGAATGGTGTGGGGAATGGCTTCTTGGAGTGGTAAAAAGCACCACAATGCTCTGCTGTTTACATTTCACCAAGTGGAGAGTCACTTGGGCTAACAGGCATCACTTTAGTTTAAGCATGCTATTTGCTTTAATCAGACTAAAAAAAACCCATTGCCACTGAGTCGATTCTGACTCATAGCGACCCTATAGGACAGTGTAGAACTGCCCCATCGAGTTTCCAAGGAGCACCTGGTGGAACCAGCTAGAATCATTCTCAGTGAAAAGGAGCTTTAATTTAAAGGGAAGAATGAAGAAAACAGAGGGAAGGCCACAAAACTATGAGGAAGAGTATTCACAAATATCTCCATTTCTCAGATGTCAACAACATTGTTCTCTACACTTCAGGGCTTCCTTTGTTATTGTTGTTAGGTGCCGTTCAGTCAGTTCTGACTCATGGCGATCCCATGTACAACAGAACAAAACACTGCCTGGCCCTGTGCTATCCTCACAATCATTGTTATGCTTGAGCCCATTGTTGCAGCTACTGTGTCAGTCCATCTTGTTGAGGGTCTTTCTTCCTCTTTTTCACTGACCCTCTACTTTACCAAGCATGATGTCCTTCTCCAGGGACTGATCCCTTCTGATAACATGTCCAAAGTATGTGAGACGTAGTCTCGCCGTTTCCCTTACACACACTGAAATTTCTAGTAAATACCACTAGGAAGGTCCTTGTATATAACATGGGCCATTTAATCCATGATCTAAGAAAACCAAGTCTGAAATGCTGTTTTTTATATTTTTATTTTCCCCATTGATTTCAACCGATTTATTTTTCTCCAAGAATTAGAATGAGTAAAAAAATTACAAGAAAGCTGCCGTTTATTAAATATATGGAAGATTTTTTTATCTGGGTCTCTCCAATAATCAGGGTGAGCAAAAAGTGGGAAACCCTCAATGAAATGGATTGACACAGTGGCTGCAATAATGGGCTCAAGCATAACAAAGATTTTTGAGGATGGCGCAGGACCAGGCCACGTTTCCTTCTGTGGTACGTAGGGTCACTATGAACCGGAACTGACTCAAGGGCACCTAACAACAGCCACCACCACCACCACCACAGCAACAACAATTCCAATAATGAAGCCTTCAGTAATCTAACATTTTCCTGCCAAGTCTGAATGGCTACTCGTTGGGGAGAGGGTAAAAGGGCTCCTTTACGTGGTTAGATGCTAAAGTGGTTTATCTCTGTCTGTCTTAGCTTCCTAGAGCTGCCGTAACAAAAATATTACAAAGTGGGTGGTTTTAAAGAACAGAAATTTATATATAATACATTCTGACTGTCCATTCCGGCTGTAAACCTGAATTCAGGGTATTGACAGAGCTATGTTCTTTCTGTTGGCTCTAGGGGAAGACCCTTCCTTGTCTCTGTCAGCTCCTGCTGGCCCCAGGTGTTCCTGGGCGTTCTTTGGTGTGTAGACAGATCCTTGTGTGCAGCCTTCCCCCTGTGTGTGTGTCTTTTCCCGTGTTCATTCTTCCCTTTTATTAGATGAACTCAGAAGGGATAAGGGTTAGGACCTACCCTACTCTGACCTGATCTCACTAATTTAACTGACAGCACCTGCAAGGAAAAACCATATTTTTCCAAACAAGGTCGCAGTCACAGGGACAGTGTTAAAATTTCAATGTATCTGTTTGGGGGACACAATTTAATCCATAACAACCTCTAAGGCTCCAGTATTTTTCAATTATTTTATGAAACAAACAATATATTACTACTCTCCTGAAAAGTATTTCGTTCAATAGTAAGATACATTTAAAATATGAAATTATGCAATCTCTATGAAGGACTAACTCTTTGGTTGTTAAATCAAAATTTCACTTGTCTACTATTATTGTGGCTCAGTTCAAAACAAAAAAAAGTCCTATGAAACTTAAATTTTAATGTATACACATCATGGTTTTTAAAATTACTCCATTTAGGATGAATTTCTGGGCTGACAATTTTCTAGTGCAGCAACCTAAAGGGATGATGGCACCTCGATGATCAGAGAATACGTAATCTTACTTCTTGCCTGTGTTGTCTTCTCTGACAGGCCAACACAGCTTATGGTAAAGAGACCCCTAACTCATCTGAGCATGTCACATCTGTTTTATTGGTCCAGTTATTTAAGTTCAGTTTTGGGCTGCCGTGTGAAGCAAAGACCTTCAAAAGCCAGCTTATTAAGGTTAATACAATGAATTTAAAGTGTCTTTTGGCTGAGGAAAAGGTAATGAGATACTGAGTAAATTGTTCACTAAACAGCTTGTCGTCTGTGGGTCTGCAGTTGGACAATTCCATTGTTTATAATGAATACGATTTAAAAATATTAAGGTACTCAATTTTATAATTTGTTAACTAACATTTTGAAGTCCTCTTGAGTAAATGTTAAATATTTTTATTTAATATTTTTATTAAATATGTTAAATAAATTGATGAAATTATGGAAGTTGTCTTTAAGCTCAGATGTGAATCACCAAACTTATCTAAGAAGTCTATGAGAATTCTGAAATAATTTGGTGTAACCAAAGGTGTACTGTATGTCTTCTTTTGAAAGTCAAATAGATTTGTAAGTTTTAATTTGGTCAATTTGTGGTATCAGTTTGAGTCAAGGTAAGGCATATGGCTGAAAAGAAATCTCAAGATGAAATGTAGAATTGTCTACCAATCATCCAGAAGATAAGAAACGGAATATTTAATCATATCATTATTTTAACACCAGTCCGAACAAATGGAAACATATTAGGACCTAGTTGAAGATCCATAACTGGAAGAATTTAAATAAATCACGCTGTATTTTAGTTGTTACCCTCTGTGTTGTAAAGTGACAGGTTTTTTGTTAGCGTCTTACAATTTAAAGTTTAATATATTCAGGCTGTCCATTTGCCCAACCATTCCTGATTAGTGAAATTTACTTGTTCCACTGCAAGCATTTTGTCCAAGTAAGTTAGTGCTCTAAAACCCAGTGCCATCGAGTCGATACCGACTCATAGTGACCCTATAGGACAGAGTAGAACTGCCCCATAGAGTTTCCAAGGAGTGCCTGGCGGATTCAAACTGCCAACGGTTTGGTTAGCAGCTGTAGCACTTAACCACTATGCCACCAGTGTTAGTGCTCTAGTGCCAGTAATAGTACCCCAGACAGACAGAGATTGGTGGGCTTTGAAGAAGCAGATTAAATCACAAAACATTGTTATTACTATAATGCAAGAGGAACCCATCACATTGTTTTCTCTGTGTGCCTCGGCGATATATGCTTAATTCCTAATTAGTGAAGCAAAGCGAGACTAGAGAGAGTACGAAAACTGAGATTGTCCTGAAATGTCATGAATCATGAAGAAAGAAGACTGGAAGTACAGGTTAAGGTGGTTAACTCGTAAAAGTCTAAGAATATATCTACAAAAAAGTGCAAAAAGAAGAGGAATTGTTACAAAAGGTAATCGAAGAGGAACAATTTTTTTTTATACCAAATCAAATTCTTACAGAGATAGGAATAGGGTAATTATTTCATTGTTATCTTCATTGTTGAGATTCGAGCTATAGGAAGGAAATCATTTATGTAACTAGGAATGAATTTGGAATCTAGTAGAATATGCCATTGACCTCAAACCAAGTATATATATATATTGCTTGGAGAGTGTAGTTATAACACTTCATGAGCACAATGATTTGATGATGGATTTTACATGGAGAGTGTGGCCTACCCTCAGCCAGCATATAAAATTATCAGAAGAGCAATGTCAAGTTGGGTATTCTCAGTGAAAGTTACTGTACTGTTTTTGCTCTGTGTATTTGTAAAAACATTCACAATAATATGTTCTCCAAGTAACTCTACTCACTCCTCAACTCCATGTTTCCTGGTTACAGTATTATTCCTTACTGTCAGCAGAGTCTAGATTGTTCTGAGCAGAGTTTGCTCTATCATTGCCAATTAAACATTTTCAGTGATGTCTACGATGTGGAAGAAGCTAGGTTTTTGATGCTGTGGGTGAAATTAATAATAATAAAAAGTATTGCACATAGTTGTGCTGTCAGTGGGATGCATAACTTTATGCACATGAAAAGAAAATTAGCAATAAAGGCAGTCCATCTTAGGTGCTAAGCATGTGGGATGCTCATGGAGAGACCATGATAGGGTGGGGCGCAGAACAGGAGCAAAGTAAGCACCTCTGGAAGCTACACAAAAAATTGGCAACTGGTCGTGTCTAGGGAGGAAAACTAGGAATCTGAAGTAGGAGGAAGGCACAATTGTCACTCTAATCCTTTCGTATGATTTTGATTATTTCTGCTTATATGAACTTTTAAATTACATATTTTTCCTGAAAGTAGTATAACGTTTTCACTCAGGTCACAACCCTGATCCAATGTAAAGGGAGTTTCCCTGGGGTGTGGCCTGTACCATCTTTTATCTTACAAGAGATAAAAGGGAAGGCGGAGCCAGCAGAGAGGGGGGACCTCATACACCAAGAAAGCAGTGCCGAGAGCAGAGTGCATCCTTTGAAGCTGGAGTCCCTTCCCCTGAAAACCTCTTAGTCTAGGGAATGATTGATGACAAGGACATTCCTCCAGAGCCGACAGAGAGAGAAAGCCTTCCCCTGGAGCTGAAGCCCTGAATTTGGACTTGTAGCCTACTAGACTGTGAGAGAGTAAACTTCTGTTTGTTGAAGCCATCCTCTTGTGGCATTTCTGTTATAGTAGCACTAGGTCACTAAGACATGGGGTCTATAGCCAGATTGTGAAGAATCCTGAATTCCAAACTTTGATGGTTAAAGCTCTGTGTCAGCTTGGCTGGGCCGTGATTTTCAGTGGTTTGGTAGTTATGATGTAGTTTGGCAGCTCTGTAATGATGTTATCACCTCCATAATGAGATCTGATATAATGTAATACCTTCATGATGAGATTCGCTATGAGAAGCCAGTCAGTTGGAAGGAAGTTTCCTTGGGGCTTTGACCTGCATCCAGTACATGTGGACTTTTTGGCAAGGCTCCCAGGCTGTTGTTCCCTGTCGATCCTACATCTGGCCCCTGGTTCCTGGAACTTGAGCTAGTAGCTTACCTGCTGATCCTGGGATTTATTGGCCTCCACCGCTGTGAGCCAGTAGCCTGCTGTCTCACCTGCTGATCTTGGGTTCACGAGCCCCTGCAGTTACCTGAGGCAGGAGAAGCCCCCAGCCTGACTCATGGACTTAGGACTTCCTAGCCTCTACAAACGTGAGCCATTTCCTTGGTATAAATTTCTGTCTCTCTCCCTCTCTTCTTTCTCTCTGTATATATACATACACATACATAGACATATGCTTCAATGATTTTGCTTCTCTAGAGAACCCAGCCTAAGACACAAACTAAGGAGTTATAGTTTTCTTTGCAAGCACTGGGAACCAAGGATGGTTTTTGATGTGTTTAATTTGATATATAAATAATTGTCTTGTGATTGTGGAAATATTGGAACAAGAGTGGATTAGATGAAAATGCTTAAAGAAGCAGACATTTTATACCACACTCACTCCCCACTTACTGACATGGTTAGGCTCCAAAGATCAGGTCATTATTCAAAAATCGACATTATGCAAAAATGAAGGATAACCACATCAGATTACAAAACGGAGGATGACCACATCACTATACAACTACCAAATTTCATCATTACACAACTGCCAAATTACATCACTATATAACTGCCAAACAACTGAGAATCAAGGCCCAGCCAAGACGACACATAACCTTAACTATCACGGTCAGTGTTACTCTCGCCTCACAGCTTAACGTTTGGTACTGCCAGACATATGTCGTTAATGTGCAAAATAGCTGGATGGTCGATGTTTTTACTCTTGTCATAAATGGGAAATGATGCATAACGAGATAGTCAATAAGTGAGGGGTAAGTGTATAATTTTATTTGTCAGATTTTTCTCTACTGACTACTTGAGTGGGTAAGTGTATAATTTTCTTTATTTGTCAGATTTTTCTCTACTGCCTACAGTGTACTTTAAAAAATGTTTAATAGTGCTATTAAGACATAATTCTTAGACCATACAATTCACCCAGTTGAAGTGTACAATTCGTGGTTTTTCATATATTCACGGGTATGTGCAACCAGCACCACAGCCCATTTTAGAAATTCTCATCACCGCAGAAAGAAACTCAGTCCCTTTAGCTGTTACCCTCTATATTAGTTTCCTAGGGCTGCCACAAACTGAGTGGGTGAAACAACAAAAATTTATTCCCTCAGGGTTGATCAGGTGTCAGAAGGGCCATGCTCCCTTTGAAGGCCACAGGGGAAGATCCTTCCTTACCTCTTCCTAGATTCTGGTGGTTCCTGGTGATGCTTGACATCCCTTGACTTGTAGATGCAACGCTCTAGTCTCTGTTTTCATCTTCACAGGGCCATCTTCCCTCTGTCTCTCCCCTTTTATAAGGACATCACTCATATTGGATTAGGACTCACCGTATTCCAATATGACCTCCTGTTTACCTAACTGATAACATCTTCAAAGATCTTATTTCCAAACCAGGTCATATTCATTGGTGCTGGGGGTTAGGACTTTAACATATCTTTAGGGGGGACACAATCTAATTCATGAAAATCCCCAACACCCTCATTCCTCCCCTCTAGCCCTAAAAAAAAATGGGGCAACCACTAATAAACTTTCTGTCTCTGTAGATTTCCCTGTTCTGAACATTTCACAGGAATGGAATCACATACTATGTGGTCTTCTGTGACTGGCTTCTTGGCATAGTATCTTCAAGGCTGATTGATGCTGTAGCATGTATCCATACTTCATTCCTTCTTATGGCTGAATAAGATTACGTGAGATGCATATAACACGTTTTCTCTACCCATTCCTCAGCCGATGGACATTTGGGTTGTTTCCACATTTTGGCTGTTATGGATAATGCTGCAGTAAACATTTGCACAATCTAGGAGTAGAATTGCTGTGTCATGTGGTAACTGTGTGTTTAATCAATAAACTGGTTTCTAAAGTGGCTGAACCATTTACATTCCCACCAGCAGTGTGTGAGGGTTCTGATTTCTCCACGTTTCCACCAACACTGACCTGCCCAAACCCTTAGGTGTTAACTGAGCTCGTAGTGGCCTCCTGATCCTTCTGCACCTGGCTGAAGAACACTTGATTTCTAAACCCGAATGAAGGAAACAAAAGGGGAAAAGAAATTCTGAAAATAAACCCTACATTTTAACCATTTATAAATTATTTCCAGTTCTGTCTGTTTTATGAGTGGAGAATATCCTGAAGCAAGTCTTGCTTCCCAGAAAGAAAAATGCTGAGAAATTTTAGTTAGCTTATCACTTGCTATGGCTTGGCAATATTGGGTTAGTCATCACTGCTTAGTAAAAAGATTGAGGCTAAAGAATTCAATCATCCTAAGGCGGCTTGTGGATTAGCCTCTCAGCATTGTTTCTATTCTCCCAACCTTCTCCACGGTGCAAATACCTGCGACAGGATGTGTAAGTATTCGTGAATCTTCCAGGTGTTTGCTTTTCGTTTCACATTCTGGCTTTTGCATTAGATTCCCTTGAAGCACACTTTTTTTCTTATCACAACACTGTGGTTTACCAAATGTTACCTTTTTGCCTCAATATCCTATTTATATTTGATTGTAATTGCTTTGAAAAAATGCTTATCGGTTTTTCCCCCAATTAAATCTTAGGGATCAACTCTAATCTATTTTAGATATCCTTCATCATGTTGTTAAGCAGCTCTGTGAATTCCATTTGCATTATTTTGAATCTTTTTATTACTTTTATGGATAGCCAGGCCTGAATGTGAATAGATGATTTTTTCTTCTGGATTCTTAAAAGTTTTGGTAAGTTGGTGATAAGCTCAAAAGAATTAAGTTACTGTACAATACCTCCATCTCTGTTCTCGCTTTTTTTTTTTTTTTTTTTAATGCTAGGATAAAAGGAAAGCTGGGATAGAAGAGAAGAAGGGAAGAAGGTTGGTGCTTGGACCAGCCATCAGAAAAAAACGGAAAATACTTTCAAAACAGAAATTCTGAAAATAAGGTATTTTTAAAAGAAGTAGACAAAATCCTAACCCCTATACCTCTATACCTGTGAAAGAAGCCCTGGTGGCACAGTGGTTGAAGCCATCAACTGCTAACCAAAAGGTCCATGGTTCGAAACCACCAGCAAGTCCGAGAGAGAGAGAGAGATGTGGCAGTCTGTGTCTGTAGAGATTTACAGTCTTGGAAACCTTATGGGGTCGTTATGAGGAAACCTTATGGGGTCGTTATGAGTCGGAATGGACTGGGGGGCAGTAGGTGTGGCTTGGGTTTAGACAAAATTAACCTGTGAAAAGGCCATTATAGGATGAAGCAGGTGCCACCATTTGCTCCCTCCCTCACACTCAAATATCCAGGAGATGAACACTTTGAGAGTGGTGGATGCCTGCTGCAGGGACAGGTTTTTGTGGGTTTGTTTTATAGTTGGGCTTTCACGAAAATGGGAAAAAAAAATTCAAATTCTGCAAGATCTACAACCATGCAGTCAGAGTGAAATGCTCTTCAGGTTTATTTTTAGTTGCTGTATAAACAGAAAGAAAGCAACTAATTATCCACTGTGAAATTCCAGAAACATAAAGTATTATAAAAATGTGAAGACCTTAACGGCTTGTATTCCCCCAGGCAGCTAGAAACTCAAAGCTCTGGGAAAAAGTGAGTTTTCGGTGTACTTAAGAGGAGAAGATATGAAGACGGGCCAGGTCCTGTTCCTGTTCTTTCCGTTCCTGGACTCCAGCAGCCCCTGAGTCTGCTGGGCTTCTTGGTGCCTCTTCAGCGCAGTCAGCAGCAAATGGGACGGCTGGAGGCCGGGGCTGGAGGGCCGCACAGGGCAGCTTCTGTATGCGTCAGCTGATTGCATGCTCCAGCTACAGCCCTGGGAACGGAGAAATCCCAAACAGGTGCTTTTCCTAAAGGTAGGGAGAAAGTAAAGACCGATCCTGCTAAAAAAGACAGAGAAAAATAAAAAGTAGGTTTTTGTATTTAAATCAGCATTAGAAGAGTAATGCTGAGGATTTCATCAGCAAATTTAAACACTTCTGTACAGTCTCCTGATGATTTTATTTTTCAGCTGCTTTACGCTATTTTATCCTTTAGTTGTTTTTCAGCTTTATCTTTCCTCCTGTCAAAGTAAAGTGCCTTAAACTAAAGTATATATATATATACTTTACGTATATACAAATCAACTCATACGGATAAGACAAGTTGACATACTGTTTAATTCTCATTCAAGCATTTGACCAAGCTTTATTGACTATGGTGTGCTGGGCTGGGGAAATGCAGGGAGCAAGTTGTATTCTAGTAGAAAAGTTACAGACTTTTGAGCAGGACACCTTTGGATTTGAATCATGGCTTCACATTTGCTATGTGCCCTTAAAAAGCACATCTTTTCAGCACATGGGAAATATCTGCCATTAGTATTTGCTCCCAGACCCAGTTCTAAGTGCTGAGTGGACGTGGGTGTTGGGCTTTCTCCCAGCCCTGACTGGAGGAAAGACTGTATGCACAGGAGAGGTGGGGTCCAATGCCCAAGAATCCGACCGTGAGGTCCCTGTGATGGATTCAACTGTGTGTCCCAAAAAGAGATGTTCAAGTCCTAACCCCTGTACCTGTGAATGTGACCTTATGTGGAAACATAGTCTCTGTGGATGTTACCAGTTAGGTTAACATAAGGTCATGTGGAGTAGGGTGGGTTCTAGTCTAATCTGAGTGGTGTCCTTATAAAGAGAAGAGAGTCACAGACACGTGGAAAATGGCCATGGGGAGATGGAAGCTGAGAGAGAAAAGAAAGGATCTTCCCTGAGGGTCTTTGGAGAGTATATGGACCCCCAGACTGCAGAACTGTGAGACAGTGGATTTCTGTTTTTATAAGTCACCCACTTTGTGGTGCTTTGTTGCGTCAGCTGTAGGACATTAATACAAGTCCCAAAACCTTCTCTCTGCTTCCAGAGAGAGATTTATTGAGAAGGGAAAGATGACTATTACTCAGGAAAGCCATTCACTCTATTCTGTAAAGTACGGGATGAGCTGCAACCTGGCAATTATTACTTACTTGTTGTTGCCGTGTGCCGTCTAGTCCATCCTGACTTACAGTGGCTATGCGTGACAGAGTCGAGCTGCCCCATGGGGTTCTCTAGGCTGTAGTTTTTACGAGATCAGATCATCAGACCTTTCTCCCAAGGAGCAGCTGGTGAATTTGAACTGCCAACCTTTTGGTTAGCAGGTGAGTGCTCAATCGTTGTGCCATCAGGGCTCCTTATTTATTTATCTGTGGACTCCTCAAATATATCCGTTTGTTCATTCTCTCCCTCTCTCTCTTTCTTGCACAAACACACAGACTTCTTGCACACCTCCCAGGCACCTGGATGGCCCTGGTTCACGCTTTGCCTTGATTCCTGAAGTTTATATTTTCTGACACGCATAATGTACGGCTAGTGATAGGGTGACATGTTTCTTCATTGTACAGATCTGGCAGGAAAACAGTAGTGCTCGTAATGACAGATAACAGTTACAGAGTACCGGGGCTGTGCTTGTTCTGTTTTCTTGTTTAATTTTCATGGCAAACTGTGATGTGGATCCTCCTATCACCCCCACCTGACAGATAAGCAGATGAGCTCTGAGAGGCTGAGGGACCTGCCTGAGGCTCCAGAGCTAGTACACTCCAGGCTGACTGACTCTGGGGATTGGGCACATCCGCAGGGTTCTCAGAGTCCACCAGAGCGCCTCGGCTTCACCTTGCCGCTGGACTTTGAGGGTATCCTGAGTGGGTGGAGCCCTGGGGAGGGCCGTTGCCATATGGTTGGTGTCTCCCTCTCTGCATCTGTCACTGCCCTGACCCAGAAGGATGAGGAAGAGGAGTAAAGTCCTGCCCCTGGGAGAAGCTCAAGATGTAATTGGGAGAGAGATGGCTTCCATCACAGTCAGGTGCCCTATAATGTCCCTTATGTCAACGTCAGACCGCATACATGCCAGTGGTCCCATAAGGATTTTTTTTTTTTTTAAGGGAAAGCAGCTCTCCTTTGGTTTATTGTTTCCCCTTACCCTTAATGGTTTTAAAGACCCCAAACCCAGGCTCTTGCAGCACTGGACCACCGGTGGCATAGAAGCAGGTGAGGCAAAGGACATGTCTAAGGGCGTGGGATCTCGGCTCGTCCCTTGAGCAGGAGGGCGCCCGAGGCCGGGGCTGCAGGCCAGCTGCACCTGCTCCTCAGGCGGAGGGAACAGCGAGCAGTTTTTCCACTGGTCTCCTCTGGCTTCTTCCTCAGGGAAGGCCTCAAGCGCTTCTGCACGTTTAGTAACTGGCTGAAGTTCAGCCCTAAAGGCAACGAAACTTCTGCTTCCCAGAGGAAGTAAACTGGCAGCCCACACCTCTGAGTGACCAAGCTCAGGCCTCCCCCCATTGGAACTGGAGCCCAGTGACATTCAGGGGGGAAGGGCGGGATAGGGTAGGGCGGGGTGGAGGCTGGAACAGCCCGGACCCAAGCAGGGATTTCCTGGAGACCCACACTCTCTGCGTCAGGATGGGGCTGAGGGGCCGAGCAGGTGGCTCCGCCTGGCCTTAGGATCTCCAGGCTGGGACTTGGGTTAGCGTGTCTAGAACGACATCGCAGCCAGCTTCTCTCCTCAGCCTGGCTGCCCCTCCCTGCCTGTCTAGACCCCCCCCCCGCCCCCCAACCCCCAGCCATGGGCCCCAGTTCCCAGAGGGGCTCTGGCCGTCGCCAAGGCTCCTGCTTACCCCCCAAGCTGGGCCAGCAGGCACAGTGCAAGCAGAGGTCGCCCCGGCCTGCTAATGCAGCGCCGTCACTCAGGTTAAACCCTTCCAGGCCACAGGCCCCCGATGGTTCCTGATCGCTGGGGAAGCAGGCTGGTGGCACTGTGCCTGTTCCTCCGTGAGAGGCTGTGAGGATACAGCTGCCTCACCTGGCTTTGGAAGGCAGCTGTTTCTCCACAGCTCCAACCAGCCCCAGGTGGTGCTGGAGGTCCCATAATATAGTCCCTGCCTGGGAAGTGCCTTCTCAAGAGATGGAGGCCTTGCACACACCCCTCCGTCTTTTTTTTTTTTTTTTTCAATTTTTTATTCTGCTTTAGGTGAAAATTTACAGTTCAAGTTAATTACACAAAAATTTATACTCATATTGTTATGTGACCCTAGTTGCAGCCCCTATAATGTGACAGCACGGTCCCGCTTTCCACCCCAGGTTCCCTATGTCCATTCAACCAGCTCCTGTCCCTTTCTGCCTTCCATCCCATCTCCAGACAGGAGTTGCCCATTTAGTGTCCTGTATCTACTTGAACTAAGAAGCATGCTCTTCACAAGTATCATTTTATGTCTTATTGTCCAGTCTAATCTTTGTCTGAAGAGTTGCCTTCAGGAATGGTTTTAGTTCTTGGTTAACAGAGAGTCTGGGGGCCATGTCTTCTGAGGTACACCCGTCCCTCTTGAATCCTTTCTGGAATGATCAGGTGGAAATCAATAAATCAAGGACACCCAGTGGAGAGGACAACAAAAAGTGGGCTCCATTAAGGTTTTAATATACAGGCTTTACGGGGGCGGCTTCATAACTACAGGTTGTACATAAGTAGGGCATTCATAACCTGGGGACTGCCTGAGTGTAACATGGTGTTCACACGGCAGCCAAATCACGTAATGTCCTATTTCATAGAACATATCCTGGGCATTAAATGATGCATGACTGTATTTAAAATATGCCTTGATGAGCACTGTACTTCATACAGTAAGGCCAAATGCCTCTGGTAGCTCAGAGAAAACAGACAGAAATGCCTAGAGTGGCTGGGAAACAGTTTGTGTGGAAGAAGCTCTCAGCCTAAACGGAAGGTAGGTAAAGTTTGCCGGGCAAGGCAGAAGATGTTCCAGTTGGGGCACTGCAGGTTTTATATCATCATATTTTGTTTACCTGTGGTTTTGTTCTGTAACTTTTTGAAAAAAGAAATAGTGCATCTTGGCCCCAACTCTTCCCTATTCTAACCCCCAACCAGTACCAGGTCACTGCTTTGCAGATCTCTTCTCCAGGAGAAGATAAGGGGCCAGGTGTGTGGTCACAGTCTGGCTAAGGACTGTGAAAACAGATATCCAGTGCTGCCAACCCACCTTTAAACTTCCACCCTGTTCAAAATACATAAGCCAGCAAGCATTGTGGCCTGTCGTTGTTGTTAGGTGCCTTTGGGTTGGTATTGCCTCATGGAGACCCCCTGCACAACAGAACAAACCACTGCCCGGTCCTATGCCATTCTCACAATCACTATGTTTGAGCCCATTGTTGCAGCCACTGTGTCAGTCTGCCTAGTTGAGAGTCTTCTTTTTCGCTGACCCTCTATTTTACCACTCCCACACGTCTGTCAGTTTGTGTACTGTGGGGGCTTGCATGTTGCTGCTACTGGAATTCAGCAGGGTCACCCATGGAAGACAGGCTTTAGCTGAGCTTCCAGGGTGAGACAGATTAGGAAGAGCAGCCAGGCAGTCTACTAATAGAATTAGCCAGTGAAAACCTTATGAACAGCAGCATAACATTGTCATATACAGTGCTAGAAGATGAGCCCCTCAGGTTGGAAGGTACTCAAAATACACTGGGGAAGAGCTGCCTCCTCAAAATAGAGCCAACCTTAATGACTTGATTGGAATCAAGCTTTTGGGACCTTCATTTGCTGACGTGGCTCAATTCAAAATGAGAAGAAACAGCTGTAAATATCCATTAATAATAGGAACGTGGACTGTAGAAAGTATGTATCTAGGAAAATTGGAAATTGTCAAAACTGAAATGGAACTCATAAACATTGATATCCTAGGGATTAGTGAGTTGAAATGGCTTGGGTCAGGAGCACCTTAGTCTTCAAGGTGACATCTTTGCTCTTCAACACTTTGAAGAGGTCCTTTGCAGCACATTTGCCCAATGCAGTGCATCTTTTGATTTCTTGACTGCTGCTTCCATGGCTGTTGATTGTGGATCCAAGTAAAATGAAATCTTTGACAACTTGATGTCCTTGATATCATCCCACAGCTCATCTGGTCTTTGGTCATTAGTGTTCAACACGTCAAATTTGCCTTGAGATGATCTCTAAATTCAGGTGGGGTATACTAGAGTTTGTACTTTGGCTCTCGTGGACTTATTCTAATTTTTTTCAACTTCAATATGAACTTGCATATGAGCAGTTGATGGTCTGTTCCGCAGCCGGCCCTTGCCTTTTTCTGACTCACGATTTTGGTCTTCTCCATCGTCCCTTTCCACAGATGTAGTCGATTTGATCCCTATGTATTCATCTGGCAAGGTCGATGTGTATAGTTACTGTTTATGTTGCTGAAAGAAGGCATTTGCAATGAATAAATCTTTGTTCTTGCAAAATTTGAAGTAAAGCATTGTACTTTTATAATGGAATCCACAGTGTGATCTTAAGTCAAATCAGAATGTGGCGCTCCTCCCCTTGCTGCCACTCCTGGAGGAAAACAAAATATTCGACCCCAGGAAAGTGCTCTAACTTATTCTTTTACTTGCCCCTTCCCCCACCCCCACATCAGTTTGAAGTTTATTAGGATCCATTTTATTTTACAATCAAGGAATTTGATTTCCAACACCTAGCCCTGCACTGCATTTAGTGTGGTAAATAATCTGATTTCCGAAGTCACAGACTTCATGCTCCCTGACAGGCTGGCACCAGCCAGTCGGCCGCTCTTAACGCAGGTCAATATCTTGCTCTACATCTATTTCCTCAGTCTTCTCTCTAGTTGTAAAGTAAGAGGCATCAATCTTTTGACAATGGTGTCTTTTCTACCCTGTCCTGGTCCTTTTCCCGTTCCACTGCTCTCATGAAACCTTCCTTCTGTTATCTCCAATTTTTTTGCTTCCAGCTGAGAAAGCAGGAGCAGCTGGTGTTGGGATGAAAGCAGCAGGGAAGTAGATAACCAGGTGACTTTTTCACTCTCTTTTTCAAGCACTCACCTCATCCCCAAACCAAACGTATCCCAATGGCCACTTCTGTGGACAAGTCCTCTGCAGAAGCCCAGAAGTGGAGGACACTTAGAAATACGAGGTAAAGGGTACAGGACAGCTGGGGCGTGTCACTGGGTGCGGGTACAGGTTAGGGAGATGTGATCTGTGGAAAATGAGAGTGCAGGATATTTCCATGAGAATTAGTATGAAAAATTGAAGGAAGAAAAAGTTCTACTGAAAAATCAGTTTAAAAGGTAAATAGTATAGGTTAATGAAATATCTACAGAGAAATAATCTTGTGGTCTTGTTTCAGTGACCATCTAAATAGAGAATACGTAGGTTAGCATTCCAACAGATATCCTTAAGATGAAAATAAATTGAAGAATAATGCCAGCTGAAGGCAGGGGAGAGAGCTAGCATTTCCCATGTGCTTCTGATCTCCGGCACTGGGCCAGGTGCTTTCACCTGGCTGGTCGTTAGAATCACCTGAGGAAATTTTACAAAATATGTAAAGTGGCCCATTGGTCCATCCTGGGACCTGTTTAATCTGAAGCTCTAGATGGAGGGTCCAGGAATGGACATGTGTATGTGTTTTACTTTTCAAGTGGTTGAGTTGACCAACAGTTTTGGAAATCACATTCTCCTTTAATCTTTTCAACAAGCCAGTGAAACAGGTAAAGGAGTTGTGATGTTTAATTTTATGTGTCAGCTTAGCTGGGCTCTGGTGCCCAGTTGTTTAGTCAAACACGAAGTCTATGCTGCTGTGTAGATATTTTGTAGATGTGGTCAACATTTACAACCAGTTGACTTTAAGTAGGTGGACCTCATCCAATCAGTTGAAGGCCATAAGAGTAAAAACTGAGGCTTCCTGGAGGAGACACTGCCCCAAGACTGTCACATGAATATCCTGCCTGAGTTTTCAGCCTGCGGCCTGATCTACATGATTTCAGACTCAAGGCTGTGACATCAACTCAGTCCCAATCTTTTTCCTTTCTCTCTGCATCTCCTATTGGTTCTGTTTCTCTGGAGAGCCCTGACTGGTGCAGGAGGGTAGGCTTGCTTCTAGATAAAGAACTAGGCACTCTGTGCGAAGCTGAGATTCCAGGCTTCTGGGGCTGTAAAGCAAACTTTTTATATACTGGGCCTGGTGGTTAATGGAATAATATAGTTGGGAAGGCTCATTAAAGCTCTACCCGTGGGGCCTCATATGCTTTGTAAAACGTACTCATTACTCTATTTGCAACTCTGCTCTGCTGGCTTTGAGCTCTGTCTGGAGAATGGTTATGGTTCATCAGTTTTTCATCAGAATGTTCCATTGGACTGGTCATCCTTTACAGATAGATTCGGGACATGGAATGTATACGAAGAGCCTTGTGGTTATAATCATGGTGAGCACTTTGTCAAGATGCATTTTCTCATTAAAGGCAGCATGCTGCAGTGGCTGAGAGTTTGGGCTGAGTAGGACTGGCTGGGTGTGGGACATGATGTCATCTGCCTCTCCTTAGATCCGTCTTGTATAGAATGGGGCTTGCAATTATATCTACTTCCCAAGGCTGGTGTGAGGATTACATAAGAAAACTCTTTGTAAACAGTTTAGAAGAGTGCCCAGGGACATGGTATGGGCTCAGCAAGGATTCCTTAATGTCCAGTGGCAAAATGAAGGATCAGAGTGATTACATGGCCTGCGATCTCATGCTTGGTAAGTGGCAGATCCAGGTTTCAAATGTGCATCTGACCGACTCTAAGTCTGTTCTCCCTGAAGCTCAATAGGGAACCTCTGCCACAAGAATTGATGGTAAAGAAGAGGTGGTTAAAGAATGATGGTCTATGCAAGTGATTGTAAGCACGAGGTGCTCAGAGAGTGACCATTTGAATGATGGCAAGTAAGAGGTGGTCAGAGAACTATGATCTGAGGGCCCTAAAGAAGACAAAGATGGCTTCTGGATGGAACCAGAAAAAGATGAATCACAAAAATAAACACAATTAGCTGTATCTTCCAGAACAATTGAGAGATTCAAGGAGATGAAAACATGACAGAATGTTGCATCTAAATAGAAACTACTGAGCAAGTTACTGGCTCTTGGTAGGATATACAATATGACTAAGACTTTGAAAAACAATTTAAAATATGAGAAAGACAAATACAACAGAATGAAATGCTGCCTGGTTCTGAGCAATCCTCACAATTGTTGCTGTGTTTGAGCCCATTGTTGCAGCCACTGTGTCAATCCATCTCACTGAGGATCTTCCTCTTTTTCACTGACCCTCAGCTTTACCAAGCCTGATGTCGTTCTCCAGGGACTGGCTTCTCCTGATAACATGTCTGTAGCGCAAGAAACAAGTCTCACCTTCCTCGCTTCTAAGGAGCATTATGCATTATAGCCGTACTTCTTCCAAGACAGATTTTTTGGCTCTTCTGGCAGTCCATGGTATATTCAGTATTCTTCACCAACACCATAATTCAAATGCATCAATTCTCCTTTGGCCTTCCTTATTCATTGTCCAGCTTTCCCATGAAAATAAGGCAATGAAAAATACCATGGTTAGCTCAGGCACACCTTAGTCCTCAAAGTGACATCTTTATTTTTCAACACTTTAAAGAGGACTTTGGTAGCAGATTTGCCCAGTGCAGCATATCATTTGATTTCTTGACTGCTGCTTCCATGGGCATTGATTGTGGATCCAATTAGATGAAATCCTTGACTACTTCAGTCTTTTCTCCATTTATCATGATGTTGCTTATTGGTACAGTTGTGAGGATTTTTGTTTTCTATGTTGAGGTGTAATCTATACTTAAGGCTGTAGTCTTTGATCTTCATCAGTAAGTGCTTCAAGTCCTGTTCACTTTCTTCAAGCAAGGTTGTGACATCTGGATATGCCAGGTTGTTATAAGTCTTCCTCCAATCCTGATGCCCCATTCTTCTTAATATAGTTCAGCTTCTTAGAGTATTTGCTCAGCAAACAGATTGACTAAGTTTATGTTGAAAAGATACAACTCTGATGCACATTTATCCTGATTTTAAACCACACAGTATCCCCTTGTTCTGTTCATACAACTGCCTCTTGGTCTACACACAGGTTCTTCGCGAGCACAATTAAGTATTCTTGAATTTTCATTCTTCTCAATGTTATCCATAATTTGTTATGATCCACACAGTCAAATACCCTAGCATAGTCAATAAAACACAGGTATTTTCTGCTTTTAGCCAAGATCCATCTGACATCTTCTGTCCCTCTTCTGAATCCGGCTTGAATTTCTGGCAGTTCCCTGTCAATGCACTGCTGCAACCGCTTTTGAATGGTGTTCAGCAAAATTGTACTTGCATGTGATGTTAACGATATTGTTCAATAGTTTCCACATTCCTTTGGATCACTTTTCCTTGGCACGGGCACAAATATGGAACTCTCCAAGTCAGTGGGCCTTGTAGCTGTCTTCCAAATTTCTTGCCATAGATAAGTGAGTGCTTTCAGAGTTGCATCCATTTTCTGAAACACCTCAATTTGTATTCCGTCAATTCCTGGGCCCTTTTCTTTTGCCAATGCCTTCAGTGCAGCTTGGACTTCTTCCTTCAGTCCTACTGGTTCTTGATCATATGCCACCTTCTAAAATGGTACCAATTCTTTTTGGTACAGTGACTCTGTAGTCCTTCCATCTTCTTTTGATGCTTCTTGCATTGTTCAATATTTTTCCCATAGACTCCCTTGGTATTGCAACTGAGGCTTCAATTTTCTTCTTCAGTTCTTTGAGTTTGAGAAATGCTAGCATGTTCTTCCCTTTTGGTTTTCAAATGCAGGCATTTGCATATTTCATTATAATATTTTAGTTTGTCTGGCTCTGTAAGTTGGGGAGGCCATACCATAAAAGCCAAACCCTTGTCATCAAGTCAATTCTGACTCATACCAGATCCTAATCACACTTACAACTTACCCAGAATTGCAGTTTACCCTACTGCTCAGACTTCTGTTTTGAACTCTACACCTCAATTCAGACATAATGGGAGCCTCCAGTTTCTGCTTTTGGTTTCCCCGTGCCCTGGCTTGTTGGGACTTTAATTTTAGCTTTCTCCACACTGCTAATTCAGTATCTGTTTATCCCCTTATTTTCTTACCCCTCCTGCTTGAATTTTATTTCTACCTTCCAACTACTGTGGTCTCCCTTCATCTTTTTTTTGGGGGGGGGGAAGGAGGTGCACTATATATAATTTTTTTTTTAATAATCTTTTTCTGTCATTCTGGTGGAGTTTTCATCAGGGCAGAGATATACATATTGTGCCTGCCATTTTGTTTAAAAACTCCATTATTCGCTTTTTTATCTTTGGGCTGTAGGCTAATGGTGGTGTTATCATATGAAATTGGAAACCTCATTGGCATTTAAAAAAAATTTTTAGTGCCTTTACCAAAAAACAGTGTGTACTGAATCAATGTTTTTTATGTCTAAGTCTCTAGATGACTCAGGCTAAATTTGAAGAAGGTGTATAAATTTATTTCCCAGAGTCATTAAGTATTGAAAGCTAAAACCAATCCCATGTAGCCCAGGAAAGAACATTAAATTAGAAGTTGCAAGGTCTCAATTCCAGATTTATCTTTGCCATATTGGGCAAAATACTTTCTCCCTATGCCTTAGTAAAATTATGGCAATTAGATTACATGGCTTCTAAGATTCCTTATAGACTAAACATTCTGTAATTCTATTAGGTGATTTAATACCCCGCTTGAATTCACCACCCCTCCAAAAGCTCTTACCTGAAGTGTGAAATTGACACCACTAGTGGGGTCCATTGGAAACCTGGTGGCATGGTCGTTAAGAGCTACAGCTATTAACCCAAAAGTCAGCAGTTCAAATCCACCAGGTGCTCCTTGGAAATCGTATGGTGCAGTTCTACTCTGTCCTATAGGGTGGCTATGAGTCGGAATTGACTTGACGGCAACGGGTTTCAATGGGTAGTCAATTAAGTAATTTTTGGTGGTATAAGAATTAATTTTTTTTAAATTTATTATTAATTTTTATTGATGCAAGTATGATCTTTTTTTATTTTTTAGTTAAGAGAAAATAATAAGCACTACAACAAAATTGAAATTTCCTTTGTAAATATACAGTTAAGTTTAAAAAAAATTGTTGCCTTTTAGTCGATTCTGACTAGATAGTGACCTTATAGGACAGGGTGGAAATGCCCCATAGGGTTTCCAAGGAGTGCCTGGTGAATTTGAATTGCTGACCTTTTGGTTAGCAACCAAACTCTTAACCACTGTGCCACCAGGGCTGCCAAATCATGCTTGGCAAAGTACAGGGGCAGCGGAAAGAGGAAGACCCTTGAAGAAGTGGATTGACACAGTGGCTGCAACAATGAACTCAAGCATAACAACGATTATAAGGATGGCGCAGGAGTGGGCAGTGTTTATTTTTGTTGTGCATAGGGTTGCTATGAGTTGGAACTGACTCGATGGCACCTAACAACAACAACAAGTTTAAAAATGTGAGTAGATTTAAGGAAAATACAGGGTAAATACTAGAACATGGCAGGGGAATATGATGAAGATTATGGAGATGGTTTGCAAATGAGGGAGCCCTTGGGTGGTGCAAATGGTTAACTCACTCAGCTGCTAACTGAAAGGTTGGAGGTTTGAATCCACCCAGAGTCACCTTGGAAGAAAAGACTTGCAATCTACTCCCTAAAACTCAGCCACTGAAAACCCTATGGAGCGCAGTTCTATTCTGACGCACATGGGGACACCATGAGCAGGAGCTGACTCAACAGCAGCTGGTTGGTAATATAAGTGATGGCGGTGGTGAAACACTGCCCGACACACCAGGCTCTTTCATGGCTCTGCCTTTGCACTCTCCTCTGTTCTCCATTTGCCCAAGTTTTTGAGTGTAAAGCTCAAAGGTTGCTTGCTCACTGAAGCATTCAAGTCAGAAGAGTTTAATCTTCTAAAACAGTACAATCATCGTATCTGGCCTATTTACACGGACCAGGGATGGTGTTCTCTTCATCTTTGGATGGTGTTCTCTTCATCTTTGGTTTTCCAGTACATAGCACAGAGCTTGGTTTATAGTGAAGGCTTAAATGATATTTGTTGAAAAAATGCACCAAATCAGTGTATTGTTAAGTATAACAGGCAAATGTCTCCCATTCTTGATTTCTTTCCAGCTTGCATCACTAACTCCACGTCTATGGTCTCTGCCTTTTCTTTAATTAGTTTACAGGACAGGAAAATCACGTTTGGCATAAGCAATCAAAAATAAACAAAGCACTTATTGGAAATATCTAGAATAGGCAAATGCATAGAGACAAAAGCAGATTAGTGGTTACAGAGAGCTGAGGGCTGAGGGCAGTGAGGGACAGGGAATTAATGCTTGATGGGTATACTGAGTTTCTGTTTGGGGTGATGAAAAAGTTTTGGAACTAGATATTGGTGATGGTTGTACAACATTGTGAATATAATCAATGTCACAGAATTGTACACTGAAAAATCGTTAACAGGGCAAATTTTGTGTTATGTATTTTTTTTACCACAATAAAATTTTAAAAAACAAACCAAAAATAAACAAAATTATATGAGGGTTTTTAGATCAACCCTGGGCCCCTATAAATTTTGGGAAAGAAGCATTGCGATCTGTAATTCTGAGACACGGGGACACTGGGTCAATGACTCTTCCACAGAAATAAGACATTCTCTTTCATTAGAGCAATTTATGTTTTGTGGATTTATACTGTAAAATCTAAAGCCTGTACTGGTTTGAATTTACAAAGCATCAATTTTGTCCTCATAATCATGCTCTGATACTGGCCTGACACAACAGAAGGGAAAGTAAGGTTTAGAAAAGTTTGCTAAATGGTTTTCCAAGTGTCACCCAGCTGGTAGTTGGTAGACCAGAAGTCAGCAAACTATGATTTGGGGAGTAAGTCTGGCTGGCCCCGCCCTGTGTTTGTAAATGAAGTCTTAATGTAACACAGATTCACCCCTATTAAGGACTGACTCCCATTTTACACAGGAAGGAGAAACTGAAGCAAAGAAATGGCTATTATTTGACCACGTGACACAGCTGGAAAGTGGTAAAGCCAGGGGGATTCACGCCTAGGGATCTAGACCTAGCATCTTTGCATTAACAACCACACAGTGCTGGCTTTGGGGTCCAAATCCTGGCTCTGGCCCTGTGGCCTCACCCTCAGTCTCGGATAAATGAACACTTGCCAAATGCCTACAATGGAGCTTGGCACATAGCATCTAATAGGTTTTGTTTTTATTAGCATTCAAAACCTTTTTTTATCCTGTTTCTTTCTAATAGTAACAATCATGTCTGTACTACGGGCCAAGTGCTCTACATATGTTGCCTCATTTAAGTTTTATAGACCACTGATTAATCTTAGTTTAGAGGACAAAACAGAGGATTTGAGGGCTGAGTAACTTCCTCTGGCACTGATCCTTTTTTTTTAAGGCCACCCTTGCTACAATGGGTTCAAGCATAACGATTGTGAGCACGATGAAGGACCAGGCAGCGTTTTGTTCTATAGTACATAGTGTTGCTATGAGTTGGAACTGACTCTATGGCAGTGGGTTTGGTTTTTTATTGCTACGCTCTTCCTTCTAACCTCATCGTTTCCTTTCCACAAAATCAGTGCTCTAAAACACCAATGAATGAACCATCACCCCCGGCCAACCAAGAAATTAGTTAACCACCTACAACCAAAAGGCAGGTCTGTTCACTCCACTCAAATGCATCTTGGACTTCCTGCCTCATTTCCTTTAAACAAGCATCTGAAATATGCCATCTCTGCAACTCCCTTTATTGAAATCCTATTTATCCTTTAAAGCCAGATGCAAATAGCACTGAATCCTTAAAGACTTCTCTGATCACCACACACAGAAGTGGTTAGTTCTCTTTAGAATCCAATGGTGTTTTTGTTTGTGCATGCTTGTGGAATTTATGTGGTATATACTGACTTAAGGAGCCCTGGTGGTGCAGTCGTTAAGAGCTTGGCTGCTAACCAAAAGGTTGGCAGTTCGAATCCACCAGTTCTATTATTTCATATAGGGTCACTATGAGTTGGAATCGACTCGAAGGCAATGGGTTCGGTTTTATATTATATTACCTTTGTACCCTTGGAAATTAGTAATTTTAAACCCTTTTATAGAGGAAGGTGGGATATAAAGAAAAACTAAACTAAAAAGATTAGCCCCCCATGGAATATTCTGGAATGTTCCTTTTTTAAAATCATGTCTCAAAGTATTATTTTGTAGACACTTATTAAGACATTCTCTCTGTACATTGCTTTGCCTTATACTATGAAATGGTAGGCACTCCATAAATATTTACTCACTCTAGACCTCAAGTTCTTTTTATAAAGCTGATTTCATGTTTCTAGTAGCTTGGCACAATTAAATAAAAAGAACCAAGATAAAGATAAATAATGTAGACAGAATAAATAATTTCTAACACCTTATGTCTGTGTTCCTCATTTGAAAGTGTCCACCTCTAATTCATTTTATATTCTGTGTTCATAGCTTATATCTTTTGTAAGTTATTTAAGAAATAGAGACCATTTTTGGTAGATTTCAGTCTACCTTTGCAATACCCACCATATGAGTCATCTGTCACTCAAAGGGTCCTTCTAAAAAACCAGGGAATTTGAGTTCACACCTTATCAGCAATACTGATACGTCTCAGCTCAGTTTTGCAGTCTCTGCTCTATTTTGAATTTGGTTTGTCTAGTAACACTCTTAATTGGAAATAGAGAATGCCATCACGTAAAATATCACCTATTTGAGTTAACATCTCAGGCATAGGAGGGGCAGCTTGAGGGACAAATCAGTTTCAATTAGTGAAAAGCTGCAATATAGAAATCTTTTTTAAGCAAAGAAATGCATGTTTTTAAGCACATTGGCAACAAACTGCTAACAGAGTATTTTTTAAGTAAAGGCTTCGATGTCAATTTTTAATTAAAATTTTACATTTTCTCCATGAGGATAATTTAATGTAAAAGTTATTCAAAATTTAAGCTTATTTTTAGCAGGAATACCCTTTTGTTTAAAACATAAATTTGCCGTATAAGTTGTTTTAATTTGATAAAGTCTTATTTGTCTCAAGGTAAATTATCACAGATTCTGATTTTGTAGTTGGCTTACTAAAATATATCCTATATCTATATATTCTGTATATTTTATATCAAATGGCTTTAATCAATACAATGAAGTCACATCCTTAGCCGAATTAGGTTGCATTATGGTTATAGAGGGTTAATCTTAAAAGCAGAACTTGATAACCCTTGCAGGCAAGGAGAGAATTGTCCATCCACTGTCCCCTGCTTCTCTCCCCCGCTCATCCTAGGGATTTTATAGTTACCTGAAAAGCAGAAAGTGTTGAATGACTAGATTATCTGCGAGTTAATTTCCCTTGTTCAATATTATAGGAAATTTAGTGGTTGTCAGACCTTTGTGTGCAGAAGGTTATCATATAAGATTGTATTTAAAAAAATCAATACTGTACTTTATGGGAAATATTAATACTTTCAAGGTCAGTTTTAACTAAAGGTAATTCTTGCCTCACGAACTGTCTTTGACTTAGCCTTCCCTAAGTGCCCATCCTTGGCCTTGCCCAAGGCCTCTCATGATTGGATTTTGGCTTACTTTCAGCTCCATTAAAGTCTCCCAACATGAAGATGCCAGTGTCTGCATTCTTCCGTGAGTTTACATATCTGTTCTTCATATATGAATGGAAATGCCGTTATCTACTTAATGATCTTGACCTTTGCTATGCAGCTGGAACCTTACCTCCTCTGGGAACTCTCCTTGGACACACCCATTGCCAATGATTTCTATGTACTTAGGACTGCACTTCTCCCATGCAACTGTTTGTCAGTTGTACTGTGGGGGGTTGCGTGTTGCTGTGGTTCTGGAAGCTATGCCACCAGTATTCAAATGCCAGCAGGGTCTCCCAAGGTGGACAAGTTTCAGCTGAGCTTCCAGACTAAGACAGACTAGGAAGAAGGACCCAGCAGTCTACTTCCGAAAAGCATTAGCCAGTGAAAACCTTATGAATAACAGTAGAACACTGTCTGATATAGTGCTGGAAGATGAGCCCCCCAGGTTGGAAGGCACTCAAAATTCGACTGGGGAAGAGCTGTCTCTTCAAAGTAGAGTCAACCTTAATGGCATAGATGGAGTCAAGCTTTCGACGCCTTCATTTGCTGATGTAGGATGACTCAGTATGAGAAGAAACAGCTGTAAACATCTGTGAATAATCAAAACTTGGAATATATGAAGTATGAATCTAGGAAAATTGAAAATTGTTAAAAATGAAATGGAATGCATAAAGATTGATATCCTAGGCATTAGTAAGTAGAAATGGACTGGTACTCAAAATGGTCATTTTGAATCAGACAATCATATGGCCTACTATGCAGGAAATGACAACTTGAAGAGGAATGGTGTTGCATTCATCTTCAAAAAGAACATTTTAAGATCTATCCCAAAGTACAATAATGTCAGTGATAGGATAATATCCATATGCCTATAAGGAAGACCAGTTAATATAACTATTATTCAAATTCACGCACCAACCACTAAGGCCAAAGATAAAGAAACTGAAAATTTTTACCAACTTCTGCAGTCTGAAATTGATCTAGCATGCAATCAGGATGCACTGATAATTACTGGTGATTGGAATGTGAAAGTTGGAAACAAAGAAGGATCCGTAGTTGGAAAATATTGACTTGGTGATAGACACGATGACGGAGATCGCATGACTGAATTTTGCAAGACCAACAAATTCTTCATTGCATATACCTTTTTTTGCCAACATAAATAGTGACTATACACTTGGACCTTGCCAAAAGGAATACACGGGAATCAAATGGACTACATCTGTGGAAAGAGACCATGGAAAAGCTCAGTATCATCAATCAGAACAAGGCCAGGGGACAACTGCCGATCAGACCATAAATTACTCATATGTGAGTTCAAGTTGAAACTGAAGAAAATTAGAACAAGTCCACAAGAGCTAAATTATGACCTTGAGAATATCCTACCTGAATTTAGAGACCATCTCAAGAATAGACTTGATGTGTTGCATATTTATGACAGAAGACCAGACGAGTTGTGGAATGACATTGAGGAAATTATACATGAAGAAAGCAAGAGGCCATTGAAAAGACAGGAGAGAAAGAAAAGACCAAAATGGATGTCAGACTAGACTCTGAAACTTGCTCTTGAACACTGAGTAGCTAAAGCAAAAGGAAAAAATGATGAAGTAAAAGAGCTGAACAGAAGATTTCAAAAGGTGTTTCGAGAAGACAAAGTAAAGTATTATAATGACATGTGCAAAGACTGGTAGATACAAAACCAAAAGGGAAGAACATGCTCAGCATTTCTCAAACTGAAAGAACTGAAGGAAAAACTCAAGCTTTGAGTTGCAATACTGAAGCATTCTATGGGGAAAATATTAAATGACACAGGGAGCATCATAAGAAGGTGGAAGGAGTACACAGAGTCACTATACCAAAAAGAATTTATCGACATTCAACCATTGCAGGAGGTAACATATGGTCAGGAGCCGATGGTACAGAAGGAAGAAGTCCAAGCTGCACTGCAGGCATTAGCGAAAAACAAGTCTCTGGGACTTGATGGAACACAAATTGAGATGTTTCAACAAAAGGATGCAGCTCTGGAAGTGCTCACTCGTCTATGCCAAGAAATTTTGAAGACAACTACCTGGCCAACGGACTGGAAGACATCCATATTTATGCCTATGAAAGGTGATCCAACCGAATTTGGAGATTATTGAACAATATCATTAATATCACATGCAAGCAAAATTTTGCTGAAGATCATTCAAGATTGTCTGCAGCAGTATATCAACAGGGAACTGCCAGAAATTCAGGCCTGATTCAGAAGAGGATATGAAACCAGGGATATTATTGCCGATGTCAGATGGATCCTGGCTGAAAGCAGAGAATACTGGAAAGATGTTTACCTGTGTTTTATTGACTATGCAAAGGCATTTGACTGTGTGGATCATAACAAATTATGGATAATATTGTGAAGAATGGGAATTCCAGAACGCTTAATTGTGCTCATAAGGAACGTGTACATAGATCAAGAGGCAGTTGTTTGGAAAAAGTAAGGAGATACTGTGTGATTTAAAGTCAAGAAAGGTATGCGTCAGGGTTGTATCCTTTCACCATACTTATTCATTCTCTCTGTTGAGCAAATAATCTGAGAAGCTGGACTATATGAAGAAGAATGGGACATCAGGATTAAAGGAAGACTCGTTAACAACCTGCATTATGCAGATGACACAACCTTGCTTGCTGAAAGTGAAGAGGACTTGAAGCACTTACTGCTGAAGATCAAAGACTATAGCCTTCAGTATGAATTACAGCTCAACATAAAGAAAACAAAAATCCTCACAACTGGATCAATAAGCAACATCATGATAAATGGAGAAAATTTTGAGATTGTCAAGGATTTCATTTTACTTGGATCCACAATCAACACCCATGGACACAGCAGTCAAGAAACCAAAAGACTTCATTGCAGCACTGTTTAGAATAGCAAAAAGATGGAAGCAACCAAGGTGCCCATCAACGGATGAATGGATAAATAAATTATGGTATATTCGCACAATGGAATAATATGCATCGATAAAAAACAGTGATGATTCAGTGAAACATTTCATAACATGGAGGAATCTGGAACGCATTATGCTGAGTGAAATCAGTCAGTTGCAAAAGAAAAAATATTGTATAAGACCACTATTATAAGAACTCATGAAATAGTTTAAACAAAGAAGAAAATATTCTTTGACGGTTACGAGAAGCGGGAAGGGAGGGAGGGTGGGAAAGGGGTATTTACTAATTAAATAGTAGATAAGAACGACTTTAGGTGACAGGAAAGACAACACAATATAGGTGAGGTCAGTACAACTGGATTAACCAAAAGCAGTTTCCTAAATAAACTGAATGCTTTGAAGGCCAGCGTAGCAGGGGCAGGGGTCTAGGGACCATGGTTTCAGGGGACATCTAAGTCAATTGGCATAATAAAATCGATTAAGAAAACACTCTGCATCCCTCTTTGACGAGTGGTGTCTGGGGTCTTAAACGCTAGCAAGTGGCCATCTACGATGCATCAATTGGTCTTAACCCACCTGGATCAAAGGAAAATGAAGAACACCAAGGATGCAAGGTAATTATGAGCCCAAGAGACAGAAAGGGCCACATAAGCCAGAGACTACATCAGCCTGAAACCAGAAGAACTAGGTGGTGCCTAGCTACAACTGATGACTGCCCTGACAGGGAACACAACAGAGAACCCCTGAGGGAGCAGGAGAGCAGTGAGATGCAGACCCCCAAATTCTCATAAAAAGACCAGACTTAATGGTCTGACTGAGACTAGAAGGACCCCAGTGTTCATCGCCCCCAGACCTTCTGTTGGCCCAGGACAGGAGTCATTCCCAAAGCCAACTCTTCAGACCGGGATTGGACTGGACAATGGGATGGAGAGGGATGCTGGTGAGGAATGAGCTTCTTGGATCAGGTGGACACTTGAGACTATATTCACATCTCCTCCCTGGAGGGGAGATGAGAGAATAGAGGGAGTTAGAAGCTGGTGACATGGACACCAAAAGAGAGAGTGGAGGGAGGGAGTGGGTTGTCTTATTAGGGGAAGAGCAGTTGGGAGTGTGTAGCAAGGTGTATATAAGTTTTTGTGTGAGAGACTGACTTGATTTGTGAACTTTCACTTAAAGCACAATAAAAATTAAAAAAAAAAGATAACAAAGGAAAGTTCAGGAAAAAAAAAAAAAGAAAGAAAGAAATCAAAAGACGCATTGCATTGCCCAAATCTGCTGCAAGAGATTTCTTTAAAGTGTTAAAAAGCAAAGATGTCATCTTGAGGACTAAGATGCGCCTGACACCAAGCCATGGTGTTTTCAATCATCTCATATGCATGTGAAAGCTGGACAATGAATAATGAATAAGGAAGACTAAAAAGAAAAATTGATGCCTTTGAATTGTGGTGTTGGAAAAGAATATTGAATGTACCATGGACTGTGAATAGAATGAACAAATCTGTCTTAGAAGTACAACCAGAAAGTTCCTTAGAAGCAAGGATGGCGAGACTTTGTCTCACATACTTTGGACATGTTATCAGGAGGGATCAGTCCTTGGAGAAGGACATCATGCTTGGTAAAGTAGAGGGTCAGTGAAAAAGAAGACCCTCAACGAGATGGATTGACTCAGTGGTTGCAACAACGGGCTTAAGCATAGCAAGAACTGTGAGGATGGCGCAGGACCAGGCAATGCTTCGTTCAGTTGTACATGGGGTTGCTATGAGTGGGAACCAACTGGAAGGCACCTAAAAACAACAACAACAACAAGGACTGCGCTTATCAAATTGTGTATGGAATATATGTTTCCTTTTCTGTCCTCTACAATACACTGTGAATTGGTAATGAACTGAATATAATAAACATTTTAAAATATTTAGTGATGGCTAATAGAATTTAACCAAACTCCACTGCCGTCGAGTCGATTCCAACTAATAGGGACCCTATAGGACAGAGTAGAAGTGCCCCATAGAGTTTCCAAGGAGCACCTGGCGGATTCGAACTGCTGACCTCTTAGTTAGCATCCGTAGCACTCAACCTCGACACCGGCAGGGTTTCAACTAAGTATTTGTAACAGAGTGATTTTTCTGGAGCCGTACACAATCCTGTATGTTTTGCTTGTTTTAAGTAACCCCAAAACAACTGGGAAAATGCACATCTGATTGCCAAAATATACAATTTTAAAAGGTCATGAATCTCCAAGAATCCTGAATGGCAAGTGATTAAAGTATTTTAGGTAGCTTGTGCCTAAACAATCAAACCCGAACATGTAGACACCAGCTGCAGAGCCCACGAAGAGGAAGTGTAACTGTTCCCTGTACAGCCAAGGTAACTGCACGGCCCGGGTTGCACAGGGAGCTCTCTGTTTATGCCTGAGAGCCCTTCCGTTCGTTCTCAAATGTGCCCTGTTTGGGGGGTGAATTATATGGTCACTCTACAGGGAGCCTACAACAACGGATTTATGATTGTCATGGGGAAACCAAGAATCCTATGGGAAAATCATTTTAAGAGAAACAAGCCCTCTGGAAGCAGAATCTGCAGACATCCATCACATTGTGGTTGTGTGCCACTGAGCTGATTTTTGACTCATAGCGACGCATGTGACAGGGTAGAGCTGCCCCGCTGGGTTTCCTAGGCTGCGCTCTTTATGGGAACAGACGGCCAGGTCTTTCACCCGCAGAGCCGCTGGGTGGGTTTGAACTGCCAACATCTCGGTTCGCAGCTGAGTGCTTAACTGTTACACCAGCAGGGCTACTTAGAGACCTTAATATATTGTGACCCAAAAGGAATTCACAAGTAATTAGGTCATAAATTCACTCTAAGTTTCCAATTTTAAGGGATTTGGTAATCTCCTGAAGTTATTTCACTCTTCCTGAATTACGCCCGCTTCTGCTAAAAGATGAGGTTACTGTATTTCTCAGGGATTAAGATTCCACCGGGGTCTTCATTTTGCTATCTATGGCATTGATACTACATTTGTATAGCACTTACAGTATACAGAGCGTTGTAACATGCATTTTAAATTTATACTAATATAAGCCGTGTACTTAAGTACCATTACCTTTAGTATTTATTGTGTGCAAAAGTAAAAAAAAAAAAAAAAAAAGTGTTTTGCAGGGATCCTAGATATTTTGCTGGCTTTTAAAGAGAAAAACCTTTTAAAGTGATACTTGTTATTATATGTAATAAAAAGGTTAAGATAGCTAAATCTGCTAATATGCTGACTATTTTTAGCCATTAGCTTGGTTTGGGGCAAAGTGCAGATTAAAATTTTAGAAGTGTTCCAACGTATTACTTTGCCTTATATCCTTGGTTACTAAATAAGTATTAGAATACCTATTCCTAACTTCATTTGATCCTATTCCTATCAGAGCATGTTGTAATAGGCACTATCTGAATAATTGAAGAAAAGTTATAACATATGAAGGGTAGTGAATTCATGGCTGAAGAAAAATTTGCAAGTAATGATAATAATACTGGGTTACCTTAGATAAAAAGTTAGTGGCAATAAAAAAGCTTAAACCTTAATCAGGAGATTACAAAGAAGAAAAATGTTGGGAAAGGCAAACCAAAAAAATCCAATTGTTTTTAATTTTAGTACTTTATTGTAATTTGCATTTTGAGCATAGCATAATATCATTATTATTTTAAACATATTTAAGTGTTTTCTTATAAAATCATCATTTTCCTTAATTATGTGATTATGCAGTTTTTAAGAAAATAGCTAAATTTAGAAGTACAATTTTTTTTTTAATTACATCAAGGCCATTTATTTTTTAAACCTCAGGAATATTCTGCCTAATTTATCTAGTTTTTTTTTTTTTTTTTTAAATTGTGCTTTAGGTGAAAGTTTACAGCTCAAGGTAATTTCTCATTCAAAAATTTATACACATATTGTTTTGTGACATTGGTTGCAATTCCCACAATGTGACAACACACTCCTTTCCACCCTGGGTTTCCTGTGTGCATTCGACCAGTTCTTGTCCCTTCCTGCCTTCTCATCCTGCTTTTGGACAGGAGCTGCCCATTTGGTCTCTTATACTTGATCGAACTAAGAAGCACATTCTTCGTGTGTGTTATTTTTTGTTGTATAGGCCTGTCTAATCTTTGTCTGAAAAGTGGGCTTCTGGAATGGTTTCAGTTCTAGGTTAGCAGAGTGTCTGGGGGCCATAGTTTTGGAGATTCCTCCAGTCTCTGTCAGACCAGTATGTCTGATCTTTTCTTGTGAATTTGAATTCTGTTCTACATTTTTCACCCCCTCTGTCCGAGACTCTCTGTTGTGATCCCTGTCAAAATGGTCATTGGTGTAGCTGGGCTCCATCTGGTTCTTCAGGTCTCAGGCTGGTGGAGTCTCTGGTTCATGTGGTCCTTTAGACCTTTGGGCTAATATTTTCCTTGTGTCTGTGGTTTTCTTTATTCTCCTTTGCTCCGGGTGGAATGGGATCAACAGTGTATCTTAGATGGCCACTTGAAAGCTTTTAATACCCCAGACCCTACTCACCAAAGTGGGATATAGAGCATTTTCTTTATGAACTATGTTATGCCAATTGACCTAGATGTTCCTCGAGACTATGGTCCCCAGGCCCCAGCCCCAGCCCCAGCTACTCGGTCCCTCAAAGTGTTGGATGTGTCTAGGAAACTTCTCTACTTTTGCTTTGGTCCAGTTGTGCTGACTTCCCCTGTATTGTCTGTTGTCCTTTCCTTCACTAAAGTTGACAGTTGTCTACTATCCAGTTAGTGGTTTCCCCTCCCCCTGCGTTCCCACCCTCATAACCATTAACGAATGCTTTTTTTCTGGGTGTAAACCTTGAGTTCTTATAAGGGCAGTCTCATACAATAGTTGTCCTTCTGTGACTTATTTCACTCAGCGTAATGCCTTCCAGATCCATCCATGTTGTGAGATATTCCACGGATTCATCATTGTTCTTTATCATTGCATGGTATTCCATTGTGTGTATGCACCATGATTTGTTTATCCGTTTGTCTGTTGATATACACTTAGGTGGTTGCCATCGTTTGCTGTTGTGAATAGTGCTGCAATGAACATGAAAGTGCATTTGCCTACTTGTGTGACAGCTCTCATTTCTCTAGGGTACATTCCTAGAAACGGGATGCTGCATAGTTTATCTGTTTTTAAATGTTGATAATAATGTATATGGTCACGAAAATTTCTTTGACTGGATCACTATTGGGTTATAGTTGACAATAAAAAGCTTTTTTAACAGAGAGCAAGGCTATTCAAGTGACAAAAAAAAAAAAGGGCCTAAAACGATAATGGTACATTCATTTATAATAGTCTTAAGTAATAAATGATTAATTTTAGAAGCTTTCATTAGGGCAGATTTTGATAGCGGAGAGATTGAGGAAATATCTTCTGTTCCAATGTTGGAGCCAGCCACAGAAGCAGAGGGTAGAGAAAATGTCGTCCAAAATGACCCTTGAGTGTGTCAAATATTTCTGCCCTTGGATTTGAAGGAGGCTTGTTGGCCTAGTGGTTAAGCATTAGGCTGCTTACCAAAATGTGGGCAGTTTGAATCTATCAGCTGCTCCCTGGAAACCCTATGGGGCAGTTCTACTGTGTCCTATAGGGTCACTATGAGTAGGAACAGATTCAACAGCAATGGGTTTGGTTTTGGCTTTGATATTTGGAGGTGGGGTGGTGTTGACTCTGAGTTTGGAAGGGGAGGTAGGTGCACTACTGGGGCCTCACTCAAGTGTCCGTGGGTAGACAGGGGCTGAGAGGCCCTCACTTCAGTGCACATGGGTGGGTAAGGGCTGAGAGACCCTTACTCCAGTGCCCTTGGGTGGGTAGGGGGTAAGACCCTCACTCCAGTGTCTGTGAGTGGACAGGGGCTGAGATCCTGGGGACTCACTCCAGTGTCTGTGGGTGGGCAGGGCGTGAGAACCTGAGACCGCAGGCAGTCTTCTGTCGCCTACACACACCTCACTTAGTCATTTCGTTCTGCTCACCTCATCTCTTCTCTTCTGTTTATATTCATTTTCAAAACCATCTGTTCACCTTAAGGATTCTGTTTCTTTCTTCCTCTTTTACTTTTCTAATATTTTATTTTATTTTTAACAATTTAAACCTATGTATTTTACTTTTTCCTATAGAGTTCTCTGCTGTCTATAGTTTCTATGTTGAATTATACAACTCAACGCATATGTTAACCTTCTCTCTTAGAGCTGGGTTTCCATCTTTGATTTGTAAGTTTGTCTGTGAGCTCATCTTTGCCGGGAACCATCACGGGGGAGCATCTATGGGGAAGTTTTATGGTTGTCTTTGCCAGAGTCCCATGGGACTCACTGATTCCATGGCTGTCTTTTTTTTTTTTAAATAATTTTTATTGTGCTTTAAGTGAAAGTTTACAAATCAAGTCAGTCTCTCACACAAAAACCCATATACACATTGGTTAAAAAAAAAATCAAAAAACAAAAAAAAGCCTTGGTACACACTCCCAATCACTCTCCGCCTAATAAGACAGCCCATTCCCTCCCCCCACTCTCTCTTTTCGTGTCCATTTCACCAGCTTCTAACCCCCTCCCCCTCTCAGCTCCCCTCCAGGCAAGAGATGCCAACATAGTCTCAAGTGCCCACCTGATCCAAGAAGCTCACTCCTCACCAGCATCCCTCTCCAACCCACTGTCCAGTCCAATCCATGTCTGAAGAAGAGTTGGCTTCGGGAATGGTTCCTGTCCTGGGGCAACAGAAGGTCTGGGGGCCATGACCACCGGGCTCCTTCTAGTCTCAGTCAGACCATTAAGTCTGGTCTTATGAGAATTTGGGGTCTGCATCCCACTGCTCTCCTGCTCCCTCAGGGGTTCTCTGTTGTGTTTCCTGTCAGGGCAGTCATCCGTTGCAGCCGGGCATCATCTAGTCTCAGAATGATGTAGTCGCTGGTTCGTGTGCCCCTTTCTGTCTCTTGGGCTCGTAATTGCCTTGTGTCCTTGGTGTTCTTCATTTTCCTTTGATCCAGGTGGGTTGAGACCAATTGATGCATCTTAGATGGCTGCTTGGTAGCATTTAAGACCCCAGACGCCACTCTTCAAAGAGGGATACAGGACGTTTTCTTAACAGATTTTATTATGCCAATTGACTGAGATGTCCCCTGAAGCCATGGTTCCAAGATCCCTGCCCCTGCTATGCTGGCCTTCGAAGTATTCAGTTTATTCAGGAAACTTCTCTGCTTTTGGTTTAGACTAGTTGTGCTGCCCTCCCCTGTATTGTGTGCTGTCTTTCTCTTCACCTAGAGTAGTTCTTATCTACTATCTAATTAGTGAATGCCCCTCTCCCACTCTCCCTCCCTCCCCCATCTCCTAACCACAAAAGAATGTTTTCTTCTCAGTTTAAACTATTTCTCAAGTTCTTATAATAGTGGTCTTAGACAGTATTTGTCCTTTTGCAACTGACTAATTTCACTCAGCATAATGCCTTCCAGGTTCCTCCATGTTATGAAATGTTTCACAGATTCCTCCGTGTTCTTTATCGATGCATAGTATTCCATTGTGTGAATATACCAAAATTTATTTATCCATTCATCTGTTGATGGGCACCTTGGTTGCTTCCATCTTTTTGCTATTGTAAGCAGTGCTGCAGTAAACATGGGTGTGCATACATCTGTTCATATAAAGGCTCTTATTTCTCTAGGATATATTCCAAGGAGTGGGATTGCTGGATCTTACGGTAGTTCTATTTCTAGCTTTTTAAGGCAGTGCCAAATCGATTTCCAAAGTGGATGTACCATTTGACGTTCCCACCAGCAGTGTATAAGTGTTCCAGTCTCTCCACAGCCTCTCGAACATTTATTATGTTGTGGTTTTTGGATTAATGCCAGCCTTGTTGGAGTGAGATGAAATCTCATTGTAGTTTTGATCTGCATTTCTCTAATGGCTAACGATGGTGAACATTTCCTCATGTATCTGTTAGCTACCTGAATGTCTTCTTTAGTGAAGTGTCTATTCGTATCTTTTGCCCATTTTTTAATTGGGTTATTTGTCTTTTTGCAGTTGAATTTTTGCAGTATCATGTAGATTTTAGAGATCAGGTGCTGATCAGAAATGTCATAGCCAAAAACTTTTCCCAGTGTGTAGGTAGTCTTTTTACTCTTTTGGTGAAGTCTTTGGTTGAGCATAGGTGTTTGATTTTTAGGAGCTCCCAGTTATCTAGTTTTTCTTCTACATTCTTTATCATGTTTTGTAGACTGTTTATGCTGTGTATTAGGGCTCCTAGAGTTGTCCCTATTTTTTCTTCCATGATCGTTATCATTTTAGATTTTATATTTAGGTCTTTGATCCATTTTGAGTTAGTTTTTGCGCATGGAGTGAGGTATGGGTCTTGTTTCATTTTTTTGCAGATGGATATCTAGCTATGCCAGAACCATTTGTTAAAAAGACTGTCTTTTCCCCATTTAACTGTTTTGGGCCTTTGTCAAATATCAACTGCTCATAAGTGGTTGGATTTATGTCTGGATTCTCAATTCTGTCCCATTGGTCTGTGTATCTGTTGTTGTACCAGTACCAGGCTGTTTTGACTACTGTGGCAGTATAACAGGTTCTAAAATCAGGTAAAGTAAGGCCTCTCACTTTGTTTTTCTTTTTCAGTAATGCATTATTTATCCGGGGCCTCTTTCCCTTCCATATGAACTTGGTGATTTGTTTCTCCATCTCATTAAAGAATGTCGTTGGCATTTGGGTTGGAATTGCATTAAATGTATAGATTGCTTTTGGTAGAATAGATATTTTTATAATGTTAAGTCTTCCTATCCATGAGCAAGGTATGTTCTTCCACTTATGTAAGTCTTTTTTGGTTTCTTGCAGAAGTGTACTGTAGTTTTCTTTGTATAAGTCTTCTACATCTCTGGTAAGATTTATTCCTAAGTATTTTACCTTCTTAGGGACTACTGTAAATGGCATTGATTTGGTGATTTTCTCTTTGATGTTCTTTTTGTTGATGTAGAGGAATCCAACTGATTTTTGTATGTTTATCTTGTATCCCGATACTCTGCTGAACTCTTCTATTAGTTTCAGTAGTTTCTTGAGGATTCCTTAGTGTTTTCTGTGTATAAGATCATGTCATCTGCAAATAGAGATACTTTTACTTCTTCCTTGCCAATCTGGATGCCCTTTATTTCTTTATCTAGCCTAATTGCTCCGGCTAGGACTTCCAGCACAATGTTGAATAAGAGTGGTAATAAAGGGCATCCTTGTCTGGCTCCCAATCTCAATGGCAATGGTTTCAGGCTCTCTTCATTTAGGATGATGTTGGCTGTTGGCTTTGTTTAAATGCCCTTTATTCTGTTGAAGAATTTTCCTTCTATTCCTATTTTGCTGAGAGTTTTGTTATGAATGAGTGTTGAACTTGTCAAATGCCTTTTCTGCATCAATTGATAAAATCATGTGATTCTTGTCTTTTGTTTTATTTATGTGGTGGATTACATTAATTGTTTTTCTAATGTTGAACCATCCCTGCATACCTGGCATGAATCCCACTTGGTCATAGTGAATTATTTTTTTGATATGTTTTTGAATTCTATTGGCTAGAATTTTGTTGAGGATTTTTGCACCTACATTCATGAGGGATATATGTCTATAATTTTCTTTTTTTGTGGTGTCTTTACCTGGTTTGGGTATCAGGGATATGTTGGCTTCATAGAATGAGTTTGGTAGTATTCCATCCTTTTCTATGCTCTGAAATACCTTTAGTAGGTAGTAGTGATGTTAACTCTTCTCTGAAAGTTTGGTAGAACTCTGCAATGAAGCCATCTGGACCAGGGCTTTTTTAGGTTGCGAGTTTTTTGATTACCTTTTCAGTCTCTTCTTTTGTTATGGGTCTATTTAGTTGTTCTACCTCTGTTTGTGTTAGTTTAGGTACGTAGTGTGTTTCTAGGAATTCATTCATTTCTTCTAGGTTTTCAAATTTGTTTGAGTATAGTTTTTCAGGGTAATCTGTTATGATTCTTTAATTTCAGTTGGGTCTGTTGTAATATCGCCCATCTCATTTCTTATTTGCGTTATTTGCTTCCTCTCCTGTTTTTCTTTTGTCATTTTGGTGAATGGTTTATCAATTTTGTTGATTTTTTCCAAAAAGCAGCTTTTGGTCTTGTTAATTCTTTCAATTGTTTTTCTGTTTTCTATTTCATTTAGTTCAGCTCTAATTTTTATTATTTGTTTTCTTCTGGTGCCTGTGGGTTTCTTTTGTTGCTCTCTTTCTATTTGTTCAAGTTGCAGGGATAATTTTTTTATTTTGGCCCTTTCTTCCTTTTGGATGTGTGCATTTATTGATATAAATTGGCCTCTGAGCATTACTTTTGCTGTGTCCCAAAGGTTGTGATAGGAAGTGTTTTCATTCTCACTGGATTCTATGAATTTCTTTGTCCCATCCTTAATGTCTTCTATAAGCCGGTCTTTTTTGAGGAGGGTATTGTTCAGTTTCCAAGTGTTTGGTTTCTTTTCCTGTTATTGATTTCTACTTTTATGGCCTTATGGTCAGGGAAGATGCTTTGTAATATTTCAATGTTTTGGATTCTGCTAAGGCTTCTTTGTGACCTAATATGTGGTGTATTCTAGAGAATGTTCCATGTGCACTAGAAAAGAAAGTATACTTGGTTGCTGTTGGGTGGAGTGTTCTGTATATGTCTATGAGGTCAAGTTGGTTGATTGTGGCATTTAGATCTTCCGTGTCTTTATTGAGCTTCTTTCTGGATGTCCTGTCCTTCACTGAAAGTGCTGTGTTGAAGTCTCCTACTGTTAATGTGGACCTGTTTATCTCACTTTTCAATGCTGTTAGAGTTTGTTTTGTGTATCTTGCAGCCCTGTCGTTGGGTGCATAAATATTTAATATGGTTATATCTTCTTGGTGTATTGTCCCTTTAATCAATGTCCTTCCTTATCCTTTCTGATGGATTTAACTTTTAAGTCTATTTTGTCAGAAATTAATATTGCCACTTCTGCTCTTTTTGATTGTTGTTTGCTTGATGTATTTTTTTCCATCCTTTGAGTTTTAGTTTGTTTGTGTCTCTAAGTCTAAGGTGTATCTCTTGTAGGCAGCATATAGACGGATCTTGATTTTTAATCCATTCTGCCACTCTCTGTCTCTGTACTAGTGCATTTAGTCCATTTACATTCAGGATAAGTATGGATAGGTATTTCATGAATGCTTTTATGTTTTTCTAGTTTGTAAGCCTCTCTACTGCAGGGTACTGCCATAACTTCCATCCTCACCCATCCATGGCACAGGCCACCATGACCCAAAACCCTGGTCTGCCCTGTGCTGGTGCCCTGTTTGCTGTCCCAGTGTAGTTTTTCCGGCAGGGCTTCCCATGTCCCGTCTTCAACAAGGGATTTTCGGCCTGGCAGCAGCCCCCGCTGAAGTAGTACAGTCCCAACCCCAAGGCGCAAATTTGGATATTCCTATGGTCCGTGTGACTTCAGCTTACTTCTGTGGGTGTTCTCTGTGTTGTGCCACCTGGAGAGTTCTTTTCCTTGCCTTTGAGCTTGGCTTTTATAAAACCATGCTTTCAACAAAATGTTTTAACTTGCATTTATTTGTGTTTGGAGTTGGGGTGGAAGGAGCGTTTTCCATGAATTGGCTTATTTTGTTGTCTCAATTAGAATCCTTTTTTTTTTTTTTTTAATTAAAGAAACCCTATAATGAGAATCCCACCCATGGGGATTAGTGACATGTGGCAGCAGAGTCTCCTGGTGTTCTGTTCCTGGTCCCCATCCCCAGAAGGTACCCACAGACTACATCAGTGCCCCCCACCCACCCAGGGAAGGCACCCACAGACTGCTGCAGCTTCCTTGTCTTTGTGAGCATGTTCTCTGGCCTGTGAATGGGCTCGGGTGCAAGACTGATGTGTTGTGGACACTAATGGGCAGGTATACCAAAGAGGGTGATGAGCTAGTGGGTATGCTCCCAGATCCTTTGGCCTCTGTTGTATTCTATGCAGTTTCTCAGAGGGTCCCTCGTAAGCCTGGGCCCTGGTTGTCTGTAGCAGTAATTTGCTCATTATTGTACTCTTCAGTGTTGTTTTTGTCTCACTTTCTCACTTTGCTTCCTGGAATCATCTCCAAAATAAACTACAGTTACCAAAAGTCTAATTCATACCAAAAAAATCCTGATTCTCACAAAAAATGCCACATTCATGGAAAATGTGTGTGTCAGAGAAGACCTGTGCTCCACAGCATTTTTAGTGGCTGATTTTCCAGGTCTTTTTTTCCCTGGGGTGCCTCTGGATGGACTCGAACCACAGACCTCTTGGTGGGCAGCTATGCACTTTAACTGTTTGCACCACCGGGGTAGATAGATATCCTCATCTGCAGTAAGCCTGGCTTGCTCAGCCTCCTGCCGGCTGAGTGTGACACTTAGTCAGCAGCTAGCTCTTTTTCAGCCACACCACGTTCATCTGGGGGAGACCTGCCCAGCTTCGTCCTGAGGGCCTGACTCTGCTTGCAGGCCACTCCCAGACAAGGGCCTGGAGAGCTTTTTGGCCAGTCACTTCTAAGTCTGTGGCACGTAATTGTAATTGGGGTTTGTAATTGTTAGCCCCATGGGGCAGGCGAGGGGCAGTTAGTGAAAGGAAAAGAGGTCTTTTGACATCAGAAGAGAGAATAATGCAGATGAGGCAGAAACAGCAGGTGCTGCCCCCCCCCCATACATACACATACAGTCTCCAATGCGCTCCAATTAGCATGAGGCAGCTATCGAGTGTGTACTTGGGAATTACCCTCCTCGGAGGGAGAAAACCCAGCCTCCCCCATCCCCGTCCTGGGCTTCTGGGTGATACATGTGCAGACGTAGATTCTCTGTTGTGGCAACCTGAGTGGTACACTTAGTATCCCTGACACACCAGGAAATGAGGGTATAGGGAAAAGGGTGACTGCAAACAATATTTCCCTTTGGAAAGAAGAGAAGGGAAAATAGTGTGCTGTGTTATGGATTGAATTGTGCTCCCCTCCCTGTCAAAATGTGTTGAATTCCTGGTGGGACAGTGGTTAAGAACTTGTCTGCTAACCAAAATGTCAGCAGTTTGAATCTACCAGCTGCTCCTTGGAAACCCTATGGAGCAGTTCTTCTTTGTCCTGTGGGCTGCTGTGAGTCAGAATCAACTCGACAGTGATGGTTTTTTTTGGGGGGGGTTGGTAACTGTGGATGTGATCCTATTTGGAAATAGGAGTTTTCCTTTGTTATGTTAATGAGGACACCAGAGTAGGGTGGATCCTAAATCTAATCAGTCCTCAATCATGAAAAGACCAGAATAGACACAGATACACACACACACACACACACACACACACACACGGGAAGTTGGATGGCACAGTGGGGAACCGTCTACAAGCCAAGGAATGCCAAGGATCACCAGCAGACACCAGAAACTAGGAGAGCGGCCACAGAGGGAATGGACATGGCTGAGACCCTGGTTTGCACCTCTAGCCTCCAGATCTGAGAGACAGTAAATGTGTGTTCTTAAAGCCATCCACCTGTGGTGTTTGTGTTCCAGCAGCCTAGGGAACTGAGCTGGGCTGTCACTGTCCTGGCACCTGTGGCCGTGCCCTCTGGCAGTGCTTCTCCTGGCTCTGCTCCATAGAGGAAATCCTTGGCATCATCTTCCAGGGCCACCTTTAGGGGAAGCCTGTGGAACTGTTTTCCCTGGTGTGGGCCTGGCAACATTTCCAAGGCCCGGTGCGTGTTTGTCTATATGTTTGTTGTTGGAGTGCTTAAGTAAATGACAGCAGAGGGTGGTAGCACCTGTGAGATTTATCTGCCTGTGCTCCTGAGCTTGCTAAGTTATCGTTACCACTTTTGAGTCACAGGCGTACCCCCAGGGAGAACTACAACACTGCATTTTAGGGGGTTTTGACTTAATGGATTCTTTTAAAATCAAACTGAGCCAAAAGTAGTGTACTTGTCCTACTGGTTGTCAAACATTCCTCTGTTTTTCTGCCACGCATTGAGCGGGTGCACGGAACGCTCGCCCAACTGCCAGGCCTTGCCAATTAAAGCCCACATTGAAATGTTCTAAGAAAAACCAGTTTATCGTAATCACAAATACTGTACAGAACGCACCAATTTGCCTCTTCAAAGCTAATTACAAAAGTCATTCGAAATAATCAGGAACTTATTCAGCCCCTCAGAGTTGAACACAGCTGTTTAAATATGCACTACCACAGCCACGGCAAGAGTAGGGTGGAAAAGAGGTTACTTAAAAGTTCAAACAAAGACTAAAAAAAAAAAAAGCAACAAAACAGAAATGAATTCATACAGCTCTTTCCAGTGACTGTAATGAGCATTCAAGGACATGATGTTCCAGGTTCTCCACATAATAGTGAAAGGCACTTTTGACAGAACAACGGGTTTCATTACAATTATAAAAGCTCTGAGTGTCTAATTATTGCTTCTAAACTTCCTGGAACTCTTCCACACTCACAGTAAACTCTGAAGCTTGTTGAACCCTGTTAATTTGCTCTAGAGGAAGGGTTTAGAGTATGTACCAACAAATGGATGGCATTTGAAGTCCAACAGTCTCCCTCAACAGAATAAACTGGCGTTACAATATAATGTCCATGAACCTGCCCTACTCTTTTGCATGGCCATTGTAAGCAGAAGTGAGGCTATTCGTAGCAAGTGACACTGTTCCAGGGACCCGGCTGTGCATACCCTATGAAAGCCAGTTTCTTGACTGAGAGGGCAGCTCTGCTCCCAGAATATAATTTAGTCACTTTATCTCACCATGAGATAAGGCCCAATGGCATCGCCCCCAAAAGGAACAATCGCAATTTCACAAGTTAGTGGAGCCCTGACAGTCCAGAGCACGTGCCTTCCAGTATGAAGTGCAGCAATGGTACAACTGTTTGAGGGAAGCCAGTCTTCAGCCCACCAGGCTGCCAGCCGCAGCCTCAAATACAGAGTAAGACTCACTTGATTTATAGCCTCTTTTGACCAACCATAAAGTCGGTTCCTTCACTTAAAAATAAGTGTTCCTATTGCTCAAAGAAATTTATTTATTTTTCCAAAAGAGACAGTTATTTCGGCAACAGAAAAATAAGGTTATTTGTTGAGCTAAAAGAGCCCAGTGGAGTTATAAATACATATGCACCCTGCATAGATAATCTCTACTGAGCCTCAGTTCTTTAAACTCCACAGTGGTCTCTCTACACTCATAATAAATCCTGGCCACGCCTAATTAAATTGGGGTTGGGGATCACTAGTATTTATCTTTTAGGGAGCTTTTAACAGCTGCTTCATTATTCACTAGAGTAGGCGGAATACATGTATAAATAGAGAAGAATGCAGTATTTATTACCTTCTTTCTGGTAAAATATTTTTACACAGTAAGCAGTTTCTTTTTATCCTAAAATTAGAATTGTTTTAAGTATTTAGTAAAATGTTGAGCAGACAGGATATCAATGAATATTTGTTGATGAATTAAAAAATAAAATGTGCTTCTGTTCTACCTCCTAGTTTGTTGCAAAGTGCCTGGGGTCTCAAAAGCTTGCAAGTAGCTGTCCAAGGCACAACAAGTGGTCTCTGTTTGCCTGGAGCAATAGAGGAAGAAGGAGAGTCAGGAAATGGAGGAGGATATGAAATGTGTGGCTAATTGCCTCCATGAACAATTACCTCCTTTGCCAGGAGACCAGAAGAGCTGGATGGTGCCGGCTACCATTACTGAACATTTTGATCAAAGATCCTATAAAAGAATTCTGAAGAAAGGGGAAGAATGCAGAACAGAATTTCAAATTCTCATGGACTCCATTCAGATTTTCTGGAGCCAGGGGGCTGGATAAACCCCTGAAACTATTGCCCAGAGGTAGTCTTTAAAACTGACACCAAAAACATCCCCTGAAGACTTCTTAAAACCAACCAATAGTTTAGCTAAACTAGTAAAAAAATGTCTCCCTTGAGCAATATGCCTTTTAAGAACTATCTGTATGGGATCAAAGTGACAACAGCAACTTGAAAGATTAGATAGGAACCTAAGGGGGAGTGAGTTTATGCTATGGTGGGGGACAACTCAGAAAAGAAGTGTGAGAATGGTTGTACAACTCAAAGAATGTAACCAATGTCATTGAATTCAACATGTAGAAATGGTTGAACTGGTGTATGTTTTGCTGTGTATATTCTCAACAACAATAACAAAATAAAATAAAAAATATTTGAATCACTTGAACACGTATCTTAAATAAAACATGCTATTTTGACCCATGATTTGTTTATTAATCTATGAGGATTGTAAAATAGATTTATCTCAGCATGACAATTAAGCACGCACCTTTCTGAAGACAAAGCTTAAACTTAACAAGTTACTAAGACAACATTGCACATTTTTTAAGTTATGTTAGTAAGCATATATGTAACATGTCTCCTATGCCTGATTCTTTTTGACTTTTCTATAATTGCTGGTTGTTGTTGTCGTCGGTTTCTGTCGAGTCGATTCCGACTCTTGGCGACCCCAAGAGTGCAAAGTAGAACTGCTTCTTAGGGTTTTCAGGACTGTGGCCTTTGGAAAGCAGGTCACCATGCCGGTCTTCTGTAGCACCTCTGGATACATTTATATGCCGGTCTTCTGTAGCACCTCTGGATACATTTATACTGCCAAGTTTTCAGCTGGCAGTTGAGTACTTAACTGTTTACTAAAGGCCACGCCTATAATATTTAGTAACATTGGCTATTTATATGGTTATGTGTCTAGAAGTCATCACATTTATTTAGACAAGTTGGTGAGCTGGCTCTCTCTCTCCTGGGAGAGCACATTTCCTAAGGGCAGCAGTTCTTTTCTCCCCACCCTGACACAGCATGGGGCACAGGCTTTAGACTTTTATTGAATGTATGATAGTATATAAGCAAATTCATGAACGACATCTCTGTTTTCTGAAATTTTTGTTTTGTTTCTATGACAATGTATTTTGATTCAATCAATAAATCCAATGCTTATTAGGTGTCTTCTATGTGCCAAGTACTAAGGTCAGCATTACGAATATATCAGAGAATAAGAAAGGTATGGTCCCTTAGGGAGCTTTATCCTTGAGGAAGTGATAGGTTAACAGAGCTGTAAGCACGAGAAAGGGTTAACTAAGAAAAAACCAAAGCCAACCTCATTGCTGTGGGGTTCCGACTCATGGCAACCCAGTGTATTACAGAGCAGAACTGCTGAATAGAGTTTTCTTGGTTGTAGTCTTTATGGAAGTAGATCTTCAGCCTTTCTTCCATGATGCAGCTAAATGAGTTCGACCTGCCAACCTTTAGGTTAGTTGTCAGAGCACAAACTGATTGTTCCACCCAAGAACCTGAGGAAGGGTTCAAAAAAGCCAAACCCACTGCTGTTGAGTGGATTCTGACTCATAGCAACCCTGTAGGACAGAGCAGAACTTCCCCGTAGGATATCTAAGGCTGTCAATCTTTATGGAAACAGCCAGCCACATTTTCCTCCCATGGAGTGGCTGGTGGTTCGAAATGCTGACCTTTCAGTCAAGTGCTTTAGCCACTGCACCACCAGGGTGAAATATGAAAGGGACAGAAGCTAGGAAGAGATTCAACTTCACCTATTTACTTTTCTTTCACTGTTTCTTTCCTTTTCTGTGTTAGCCTTCTAATTGTGGGTATTTTCAAAAAAATAAAATTAGTCCTTGGTGTCATGCTCCCTTGGAAAATGATTCCATTTCAGCATTTCAACTCTGACCTGCTGATGACTATCAAGTATGCAAGCTCAGTCTGGGCGCATTGTGCGGGGGGCTATGAGTGATACAAAACCTATTGCCGTCAAGTCGATTCTAACTCATAGCGACCCTAGAGGACAGAGTAGAGCTGCCCCACAGGGTTTCCAAGTAGCAGCTGGTGGATTTGAACTGCTGACCTTTTGGTCAGCAGCAGAGCTCTTAACCACTGTGTCACCAGGGATCCTGAGAGATACAAAAGATATGTAAATATATACAATTTTGCTGGGGGAAAATCTCAGAAGGTAAATATATATATTTTATTATTTATATTTAAATATATTAAATATTTACACTGTAGAGGTCTCCTGTGATTTCTGAACCTGTTGATTGCAGAATCCATTAATATATGTGTGTAAAAACATATTTTTAAAAACACTGTATTCTATTAAAGGCTATCATCAAATGGCAGCTCTGAGTTCCTGAAGGCATGGAGAGAATATCTAACTTAGTGCTTTACACATAGTAGGCGCACAGTAAATATCTCTTTATTAAACTGGGCTACGCAGCCTAGCCATCTGCATAAGATGATGTATAAAGCTGGTTAGACAAAGACAGTTCTGGTCTCTTGGGCTTCACCCTCTAAGAACAAAAAGATCAATACAAAAAAAGTGAATAAAACTGAGACATAAGGGAAAGAAAATATCGTGGAAAGTGTGTTAGAAAGTCCCACAGAAAGAGGACTTAATTTGGTATTTGTGTCATAAATTTTGTTTGCTTGTTCTTTGGAAAATCTCTTAATTGTTCCAAGCTTCAGTTTTATCATCTTTGAAATTAAAAAAAAATTATCTATGTCTCAGTGTTTGTGAAAACCAAGGGAAAGCTCTTTTTAAGCTGGAAGTGCCACATAGATTCACAAGATGTTATTGTTAGCATGCCACACAGAAGGTACAACAAAGCTCTGGTCCCTCCACCCCTCATCAGAAGGTTCATTTTTGGAGCTCTTCTCAGAAGCTTAGAAAACAACCATGAAATTTTTTTTTTTTTTAATAATTCACATAGGCTACCAGTTCAGGGCCATTGAAAAACAAGCCTCAAACAAAAGAAAACCACAGTGCTTTTCTCCAGAATAAAAGGGAACTCTTGGCTCAGAGAATGTGGCAGTCCCACGCTAACTGAGAAAATGTTTTCTTTCTCAATGTGGTACTAGACTGTGCAGTCTGAAAACAGTTAATGGGAGTTTTAATTATATACACTTACTTTAAAGGCAGCTTGATAAAAGTAAAAGGGACTGGGAGGTCCATAGATCACATTTGCAAGAATATTGAAAACTCAGGCTACAGGATCCAGCCCCCTTTCCATAATAAAGGAGCCCATTCATACCCAGCTGTTTAAAGACCAGCATGGTGATGGGTACCATGTCACCTGGCTAAAGCCTTCTCAGGAGCCCTCATGACTGCCTGATTCACACATGGCTGCGATACTGGGGGAGGAAAGAATAACCCATAAGAAGAGTTGGCTTTCTATAGGAAGAGGTGGAGGTTTCCCCAAGAGAAAAGGTTGTAAATTCAGAAAGAAAGGTTTTAGGAGCTGCTTGGGAAATGGGGCACAATCCCAAGGGCACACCAGGAGGGGAGCATTTTGGATTGGAGGATTTACATTTTAACATGCCTCTACTTTAGAGTTATCCATAAGATTTTCATTGGCTAATTTTTGGAAGCAGATCGCCAGGTCTTTTTCCTAGCCTGTCTTAGTCTGGAAGCTGCACTGAAAACTGTTACTGTGGGTGACCCTGCTGGTATCTGAGATACCGGTGGCATAGCTTCCAGCATCACAGCAACATGCAAGCTACCATAGTAAGACAAACATAAAGAAAATGAAAATCCTTAAAACTGGACCAACGACATCATGATCAATGATCAATGGCAAAGAAATTGAAGTTGTCGAGGATTTCATTCTTCTTGGATTAACAATCAATGCTTCTGGAAGCAGCAGTCAAGAAATCAAACAACGTATGGCATTGAACAAATCTGTTGCAAAAGACCTCTTAAAAGTGTTAAAAAGCAAAGATATGAGTTTGATTACTAAAGTGCACCTGACCCAAGCCATGGTCTTTTCAGTGGCCTCATATGCTTGTGAAAGTTGGACAATAAAAATGGAAGACCGAAGTAGAATTGACACATTCGAATTGTGATGTTGGGTCAAGAATATTGAATATACCATGGATTGCCAGAAGAACAAACACATCTGTCTTAGGGGAAGTACAGCCAAAATGCTCCTTAGAAGTGAGGACAGTGAGACTTTGTCTTGCTTACTTTGAACAAGTCGTCAGGAGCGATCAATCATTGGAGAGGGACATCATGCTTGGTAAAGAAGAGAGTCAGAGAATAACAGGGAGACCCTCAATGAGATGGATTGACACAGAGGCTGCAATAATGGGCACAAACATAGCAATGATTGTGAGGATGGTGCAGGACCAGACAATGTTTCATTACACTTGGGGTCGCTGTGACAGAGCAATTTGATGGTACCTAACAACAACAATAACAACAACTTTGGAGTTTCAAGTGGAAGTCCAAGTCAGCTAGAACATTAACCTTTTCCTTCCTACCTTAATTATCTTTTGAAATCATGTTAACACTTCAGTAATTCCTGTGTACTCAAGGCTGATATTCATTTAGTATACAGGCATACCTTGGAGGTATTGTAGGTTGGGTTCCAGACCACAGCAATAAAGTGAGTCATATGAATTTTTTGGTTTCCCAGTGCATATAAAAGTTATGTTTATACTATACTGTAGTCTATTAAGTGTGCAATAGCATTATGTCTAAAATAAATGTATATACCTTAATTAAAAAACACTTTATTACTAAAAAATGATAACTACCATTTCAGCATTCGCAAGTCATAATCTTTTTGCTGGCGGAGGATCTTGCCTCGATGTGGATGGCTGCTGACTGATCAGGGTGGTGGTTGCTGAAGGTTGGGGTGGTTGTGGTAATTTCTTTCAATTTAAGTCAGTGACGTTTGCTGCATTGATTGATTATTTGTTTCACAAAAGATTTTTCTGTAGCATATGATGCTGTTTGATAGCATTTAACCCACAGCAGAACTTCTTTCAAAATTGGACTCTGTCCTCTCAAACACTGCCACTGCCTCAACAACTAAGTTTATGTAATATACTAAATCCTTTGTTGTCATTTCAGCAACGTTCACAGCTTCTTCATCAGGAGTAGATTCCATCTCAAGAAACCACTTTCTTTGCTCATCCATAAGAAGCAACTCTTTATCTGTCAACGTTTTATCATTGAAGCAATTCAGTCATATCTTCAGGCTCCACTTCTAATTCTAGTTCTCTTGCTATTTCCAACCACATCTGCAGTCACTTCCTCTGTTGCAGTCTTGGACCCCTCAAAGTCATCCTTGAAGATTGGCATCAACTTCTTCCAACTCCTGTTAATGTTGCTATTTTGACCTCCTCCTACAAATCACAAATGTTCTTAATGCCATCTAGAATGGTAAATCCTTTCCAGAAGGTTTTCAATTTATTTTGCTCAGATCCACCAGAGGAATCACTATCTATGGCAGCTATAACCTTATGAAATGTATTTCTTAAATAATAAGACATAAAAGTCAAAATTACCCCTTAATCCATGGGCTACAGAATGGATATTGTGTTAGCAAGCATGAAAACAACATTAATCTCCTTATATATCTCCATCAGAGCTGTTGGGTGACCAGGTACATTGTCAATGAACAGTAATATTTTGAAAATAATCTTTTTTTTTTTTTTCCTGAGCAGTAAATCTCAAGAATGGGCTTAAAATATTTAGTAAAACATGTTGTAAACAGATGGGCTGTCATCTAGGCTTTGTTGTTCCATTTGCAGAGCACAGGCAGAGTACATTTAGCATAAATCTTAAGGGTCCTAAGATTTTCAGTATGGTAAATGAGCATTGGCTTCAACTTACAGTCACCAGCTGCATTAGCTCCTAATAAGACAGTCAGCTTGTCCTTTGGAGCTTTTAAACCAGGCATTGACTTCTCCACTTTATGAAAGTTCTAGATGGATCTTCGTCTAATATAAGGCCTTTTTGTCTACGTTGAAAATCTGTTTAGTGTTGCCACCTTCATCAGTTACCTCAGCTGGACCTTCTGGATACCTCGCTGTAGCTTCTACATCTGCGCTTCCTGCTTCGCCTTGCCCTTTTATGTTCTGAAGATGGCTGCTGTCCTTAAACCTCATGAGCCAACCTGTGCTAGCTTCACAATTTTCTTCTGCACCTTTCTCACCTCCCTCAGCCTGCACAGAATTGCAGAGAATTAGGGCCTTGCCCTGGATTAGATTTTGGCTTAAGGGAATGTTGTGGCCAGTTTGATCTTCTATCCAGACCACCAAAACTTTCTCCTTATCAGTAATAAGCTTGTTTCGCTTTCTTATCATTAGTGTGTTCACTGGAGTAGCACTTTTAATTCCCTTAAAAAACTTTTCCTTTGCATTTACGACTTGACTGTTTGGCACAGAAGGCCTGGTTTTCGGCATATCTCATCTTTTGACATGCCTTCCTCGCTAAACTTAATAATTTCTAGCTTTCGACTTAAGGTGAGAGATGTGTGACTCTTCCTTTCACTTGAGCACTTAGAGACCATTATAGGGCTATTAATTGGCCTAATTTCAATATTGTTGTGTCTCAGAGAATAGGGAGGCCAAGGAGAGGGAGAGAGATGGGGAATGGCTGATCAGTGGAGCAGTCAGAACTCAACCAACATTTATCAATCAAGTTCACCGTCTTATATGGGTGCGGTTTGTAGTGCCCCAAAGCAATTGCAACGGTAACATCAAAGATCACTGATCACAGATCACCAAAACAGACATAATGATAAGGAAGAAGTTTGAAATATTGTGAGAATTACCAAAATGTGACACAGAGACAAGAAGCAAGTGCATGTTGTTGGAAAAATGGCGTCCATAGATTTCCTCAAAGCAAGGGCTGACACAAACCTTCCATTTGTAAAAAACACAGTATCTGTGAAGTGCAACAAAGTGAAGCGCAGTAAACTGAGGTATGCCTGTACAATGAACTGGTCATACTCATTGTTTAAAATATTGAAATTCTTTCTACCTCTTATTATGCTGCTTTGAGCTACCCTAAATGATCCTGTTCCTAATATCCCGGTCACCCTAGGTTCATCCCAATGACCCCCTATCTCCTCAGGATCTAGCAGATAAAGCGATAACCCTCCAGGATACTGCTTCAGCACTAGGGACCCTTAGCCTTTGGAAAAGTTTCATCTCCTGCAGCGCCAGTTGTTCAATATTTTGAATATTTGAACACAGGACTCGATACAGCTAAACTTTTCATGATCACATTTCTTCCCTTTGCCACAGATGTAGTCAATTTGATTCCTGTGTATTCCATCTGGCAAGGTCCACATGTATAGTAGCAGTTTATGTTGTTGAAAAAAAGTATCTGCAATGAAGAAGTCGTTGATCTTGCAAAATTCTATCATGCTATTTCCAGCAAGGTTTCTATCAACAAGGCCATATTTTCCAACTATTACTTCTTCTTCTTTGTTTCCACTTTTCGCAATCCAATCACCAATAATTATCAATGCATCTTGACTGCATGTTTGATCTATTTCAGACTGCTGAAGTTGGTAAAAATTTTCAATTTCTTTATCTTTGGCCTTAGTGGTTGGTGCTTAAGTATATTTGAATAATAGTTGTATTAGCTCGTCTTCCTTGTAGGTGTATGGATATTATCCTATCACTGACAGCATTGTACTTCAGGATGGATCTTGAAACGTTCTTTTTTACAGTGAACGTGATGCCATTCCTCTTCAATTTGTCATCGCCAGGATAGTAGAAAGTATGATTGTCTGATTCAAAATGACCAATACTAGTCCCTTTCAACTCACTAATGCCTAGGATATTGATCCTTATGCATTTTATTTCATTTTTGATGACTTCCAATTTTCCTGGATTCATACTTCTTACATTCCACTTTCTGATTATTAATGGATGTTTGTAGCTATTTTTCCTCATTTTGAGTCATGCCACATCAACAAATGAAGGTACCGAAAGCTTGGCTCCATCCACATCACTAAGGCCGGAGGCAGCTCTTTCCTGGTCATCTTTTGAGTGCCTTCCAACCTGAGGGGCTCATCTTCTGGCACTATATCAATGTTCTGCTGCTATTCATAAGGTTTCCACTGGCTAATTTTTTCAGAAATGGACTGCCAGATCCTTCTTCTTAGTTTGTCTTAGTCTGGAATCTGGAAGTTCAGCTGAAACTGGTCTGCCATGGGTGACCCTGCTGGTATTTGAGTACTGGTGGCATAGCTGCCAGCATCACAGGAACACACAGGGCACCATGGTAGGACAAACTGACAGATGAGTAGCAGATGTTAAGATTAGGCTATCCTTAATCTCAATAAATATGTGCTAATGAGTTGACTTTTAAGTGGGGAAAAAATATTCTCTTCCTTCCCCTTTTATTGCCCACACATCTTATAGGCTGAGCAATAGGTTTTGTAGGGCTCGTGGAAAAACTGGTGATTTCTTTGGTTCATTTACTAATAATAAAGCATTGTTTATGTCTCATCAAAAACCAGAATTTCACGTATTGTATTTTAAAAATAACAACTCTTCCACTGAACCGAATTTTCTCTTTTTCAAGCACACCCACTTCCATAAAAGGAATTCAGTTTTAGCCTTTCCCCCCCACCATGGGTTTCAATTGGTCCCAGCATTTCTAATTGCAAGTGAAAGTTAACCCACTAATTATTGCATAAACTACCTAGTACTCAACCATCTAGAAAACAAGACATAGTTTTATAATTAATAATAAAATGACACTTCCTAAACTATGATCATGGAGCGGTAAGAAGTCATTCTTCTCCAAGCAAAGGAAATGGATCCAAACCTAAAAGCCTGGGCATTGGCACAGAGTTCATCCACTGCATTTTGAACCCTCTCAACAATTACATGAACAGGTCTCTGTGCAGGGCAAATGTGAAGGGCTGAGGATGGACCGTGATGCTGAGCTGCCACTGCTGGCACGTGGCTATTGAGCACATGAGCACGTGAAATACGACTCATTTGAAATGAGCTCCTCTACCCAAATGGCAGTGCCTCCTTCCCCACGGCTGCCATAACAAGTACCGCCCATGGATGGCTATAAAAAGAGGAGCTCATTGTCTCATAGCTTTGGAAGTTAGAAGTACAATCAAGGCATCTGCTCTAGGGGGAAGGGCTCTCCTTGTCTGTAGCCCTGGGTGTTTCTTGGCATTTCTTAGCTTGTAAATGGTTCCTAACATGGTCTCTTCCATTCTGTGTGTCTCTTTCAGGGTCTGTTTTCCCTTTTTACGACACCACTCAGAGGGGATTAGGCTTAGGACCCACCCTACTCTGTATGACTCCATTAACATAAAAAAACCCCAAAACCAGACCTATTGCCTTCTAGTCGATTCCAACTCACAGCGACCCTAAACCCTGATTTCCAAACAGAGTCACATTCACAGGTATAAAAAACTCATTGCCGTCGAGTTGGTTCCAACGCAGAGTGATCCTGTAGGACAGAGTAGAACTGCCCCATAGGGTTTCCAAGGCTGTAATCTTTAGAAGCAGACTGCCACATCTTTCTCCTGCAGAGTGGCTGGTGGGTTTGAACCACCAACCTTTCAGTTAGCAGCTCAGTGCTTTAACCACTGTGCCAACAGGGCTCCTATCACAGGTGTAAACCCAAACCCACTGCCATCAAGTTGATTCTGACTCATAGCGACCCTCTAGGACAGAGTAGAACTGTCCTATAGAGTTTCCGAGTGGCTGGTGGATTCAAATTGCTGACCTTTTGGTTAAGCAGCCTGAGCTCTTAACCATGAGCCTCCAGGGCTCCTTCACAACTTAAGTTTTTTGAGGACACAATTCAATCCATAATAGACTGTAAGTGTAAAATGCGTGCTGGATTTCAAAGAAGTGGTAGAGAAAAAATGTAAACAGCTCATCAACTGTCTTGTATTTATAATGTTGGAAAGATAATATTTTGCCTATGTTGGGCTAAATAAAATGTAGTAATAAAATTAATTTTACCTGTTTCTTTTTACTTTTTTTTTTTTTAATGTGGCTATTAAATCCATTAAACCCATCACTGTCAAGTCGATTCTGACTCATAATGACCCTATAGGACAGAGTAGAACTGCCCCATAGAGTTTCCAAGGAGCATCTGGTGGATCCGAACTGTTGACCTTTTGGTCAGCAGCTGTAGCTCTTAATCACTATACCACCAGGGTTTCCACGTGGCTACTAGACAAGTTAAAACTGCATATGTGGCTCCCGTTACATTCCTACTGGAGAAGATGGCACAGAGGGTCAGTCCTCAGATTTTCTTTACTACTCAGCTCAGACGGGATCTGCTTTGTTCTTTCACATAGATTAGTCCTATGGTATTTCTTCTCTCAGTCTTACATTCAGTTAACAGGAGACAAGAAGGCTTATCCAATTGTGGAACTTCAGATATTAGCAAGGCCAGGGAGGACATTTTGAATGTCAGAAAGACCTCTTCTTCAATTTTACAAGACAGGAGACTGCTTACTCTTACCTAATTATGAGGTCATCATGATCATATTCCTTGTCTGAAAAAAAACAAACAAATGAAGAATCCTGAGTAGGAATACATAAGCTTTCCTCTCTTATAGCTCCCTCCTCTGTTCACACTATCCCTCTTCTTTCGGAATTTTCTTTCTGTTCACAGCGACTTACTGTATTTATGAGAAAGGTATTTTGTGTTCCTTTATGCATTTGTTTGAAAGATCCCAAGGTGAAAAGTACACTTCGGGACATTAACTGGCTCCTGTCTGGGTTGATTAACCTCTCAGAAAAATAATGTCAGTCCCTCAAAGAGCAAAAGGAAGCACTTTGTCCATCTATTGAAATCAACACCTTCGTAAGAAGTCAAGGGCCCTGCTGTTCCCTGCAGCCCACACATGCTTTTTCTGCCTCTGGAACATAAATGCCAAGGATGAACAAGGTCAGACCTGAAGCTACAGGAGAAAAAGAAATTGTAAGTCATAATTACTTGGGTAGGAGGCATATTACATACACTTTTTCTACTTCAGGTATTTTAATACAGAATCTTATTATGCTGAGGTGCTATGGTTTTGCTTCATAAGACACTTGATCTGAATCTGTCCCTCTTTTCAAGTTCTTAAATTCAGCCCCAGAAAATCCTTTCTGCTACCAGTGATCATGATTGTTTTTTTTTTTTTTTTTTTGGCCTGAAAGATAAACTATTGAAAGACAAAAAAAATTCATAGGCATTTTAGGTACTTTTCATTTAAGTATAAAGTTTTCTTCACAGACATATGCAGATTTCAGAGTCAGTGTCGGAATACAGGACATCGAGTGCTTCAATGCTTCAATTGGAAACTTCCCACTTATGGTCTGAGAGGTGAGATTCTCTTGTGGACGAATGGAGGGAACATAATGCTAGATGGTTGATTCTATTTAAAGGAAATTTGATTTGCAAGAAGTCAGTTTCAGATGGGGAGGAGAAACAGAGGTGGACAGGTGAGTGGGAAGGTGAGAAAGGAATAAGGTGGAAGTTAAAATAAGAGAGATAAGAGGGAAAGGCAAGAGACTGAGAAAGAGCCAGGATGTCGTGCAAAGGAGAAGAAAGAGAAAGGAAATTGAAAGCACAAAGAAGAGCCAGAAGAAACAGCAGAGCGAGAAGTAGGAAAAAGTGCGGTGGGGAGAGAGAATGCAGCGGAATCAAGCTTCCCATAGCTTATGCCCCTTTTCTAAAGCCCCGGGTTTTATCTGAAGACAGAGCTCACAAGGTGAACAAATAAGGACAGCATGTCACATTTATCATTTCGCTGCTGTTGCTAAAGTAGAGCTCAGGCATTCCCCATTCTGGATTGGCTAAGGCTTGCTCCTTTCTTTGGACATGTGCCAAAGCTGCAGATCACTTAGAGTCTAAGGAATGTCATATTATTGTTTCTCTTTTGCGTTAGTTAGAAAAGCTCAAGATGGCCTCCTCCATCCCCTACAGGAAAAAAATTGGCTAGAAGTCCAACATTAGGTCTGTTTTGGTGACGCGCTGTTCTTGCCTTTGGGATTCCAAAGATCTCCTGGACTTTTACAAGCCCCTCATTTTCTAACTCCCTGGCCGTTTGGGCTGAGGGTCTTCTTCCTGGATGTTTGGGCTGTGGCTGCCACCAAGGCTGAGGTCCTTTTGGTCCCCCTGTGAGCTAAGAGTGAGCTGGTGGCCCACCATTGCTAGCACCGCGGTCTTGCTGTCCCCATACCCAGGTAGGAGGGCAGGGCAGCAGCTTCCATCGCTCAGCATGGGCCTGGGCCTGCCTCAGTCTCCCTAAGCAGCCCAGCCTTGGGGCACCACACTGCCATCCCGAGACCCTCTGTCTCCACAGTGCTTCCTGGAGCAGACTCCATGCTCCAAGTTCTGGTAACCTTCTCCTTCAGACCCCGGGACCCCTCTGAGGCCTGGCTGCCTTTATTTCTTCATCCTGCCTTCCTCCCAAAAAACAAAACAAGCACCACAATGTCATCCTAGGCCTTTCTCCCTGAATAGAACCTCATGGCTAATCAGCAGGTGCTTGATTTATCTCAAGCAGCCAGGATTCCGGCCCTGGAATCACAACAGAATCTGCTTGCCTTCTTTGCTGGTTGGGAGGCTGTAGGACTTAGGAATGAAATGCACATGCCTCTCCTGGAGGGAGAAAATACCCTCTCCCCCCACACGTGAGCCTAAAGCAGTGGGCATGTAAAACAGAGTGATTGTTTAACATGTTACCCTTCTAGCATGTTTTTGCTAGACAACATACAAAATGTTTTACATAAATCGTATTACTTGATGCTAAAAATCCTATAAAGGTACATGCTGCTAACCTTTTTTTTTTTTTTTTTAATTAAAGAAGAACTGAGGTTCAGAGAGGCTAAACAGCTAGTTTTAGATCACACCATTCATAAGCCACAGAGCCTGGATTCAAGCTCAGATGCGACTTCTGAGCCTGTACCAGTTCTACACCACCACACACAAATAGAGAGTTACCCAGCCTGCTGCCATCACGTCAATTCCGACTCATAGCGACCCAATAGGACAGGGTAAAATGGCCCCATAGAGTTTCCAAGGCTGTAATCTTTACAAACACAGACTGCCTCATCTTTCTCCCACAGAGTGGCTGGTGGGTTCAAACTGCTGACTTTTGGTTAGCAGCCAAGTGCTTTAACCACTGCGTCACCAGGGCTCCCTGAAGATAGAGTTCAGGAAGGTAGAATAATTTCACTCACGTAGAAGCCCTTTTTTTAGAAGCCCAGCCTCACAAAGATCAATGTTAAAACTATAGACAACTGCAGGTATGTGAATTGGAGATCTAGTCAAGTTTTGAGATAAACTTATCAAAGATCAAACCCGTTTCTTCATATATCTACTAGATATCACGAAGAAATTGTCTTGCTTTAAAAATGAATTTTGAACTTTTGTAGATAAAATAACAGATAAAAAGCAAGTGCTCAAAAATTGGGAAGGGCCATAAATTGTGTGATATACGATTCTAAAAGAAAATAGCTCAATAACAAACCCTTGAAAGAATAAGTAGGATTTGAAATAACAAGAACAACGCAAAAGAAAATGTAGAAATAAAGAAAATAGATGTCATGTAATCAGGTCCACGGACATACCCGCCAATGCTGAGTTAGCTTAGCAGACAAGCTGATGCACATGTCGGTCACGTTATGACCTTTAATACTAGTGAAATTATTCTCTTTTACTATGAGGAAGCAAGACATTTTAGTATTGTCTGGGCTCCCAGGAACTTCACTGGGAGCTATTTCTTAGCATGATCTGACAAATACTTAGAATTAAACTGCTAATTTACTGCCATAAATTCGGCATCTCACTATCGAAAACATTCCTTGCAAATAAACTTTCTCGGCCAACCCACTCCCCAACACCCCCTGCACCACCATTTAGGTAAAATCCCTGAACTGAGTCCCTGCCCTTTATGGCAGGTAATGAAGGCACAGACTTACTCCTGTGATTATCTGATCAGTTATGTCTTCTCTCTGGGAAGCCCTTCAATGCAAAGGTTTCACTTGCTTTTGTCCACAGTTGGAGTTCCAGCAATTTCCACAGCCAGTGCCTGGCCCCCGGGAGATGTTCTGCAGATATTCTTATACCGCCTAAATAAATTGCCACGTAATCCTCGAAAGCAAGCTGGGGGAGGCTTCAGAGAATTAACCTTCACCCATCCACAAGGGGTTTTGGATGAAAGAGTAGGACCCGAAGGTTGGGGGCATGTATGTAAAAGGACGCTTGATAACTACCATTTTGCAACGGGAACCAGCTAATCAGAAGAACCCCCAAAAGGTTCATGTTAAAAGATGAAGATATATGGGTCAGCTGTGTAGTCCTCAATCTTGAGACCCCGTGCCTGATAGAAACAAAATGCATTTTTCCAGCTCCCTTGCCTTTGAGGTTTTATTTAAGATTTTTCTGGGGTTGGACAGTCTGTTTTTCCCCCAAAAAGGGGATGCTGAGTGACAGTGACTTACAGTCTTCAGATCCATCTGAATCAGAACTCTACCGCTCTGGCTCCTCTTGGGAACCAGGACAGGGATTTACTAACTGGGCATTGCATGCTTTCACTGCTGCTCAGCAGTGGTTTGGAACCCACCAAGCTCGAGAGCCCAGACTTAAAGTCAGTGAACTGACTGTCTGCACTTCAGACTGTCCACCTGTAGATCTGTGAAATGGTGTAACCGTACCCGCCTTATAGGGCTTCTGGGAAAGTTCTGGATAATGGGTGTCATGGACTGAATTGTGCCCCCCCAAAAATTTGTGTCAACTTGGTTAGGTCGTGATTCCCAGTATTGTGTGGTTGCCCTCTATTTTGTGATTGTAATTTTATGCTGAAGAGGATTAGGGTGGGATCGTATCACCACCCTTACTCAGGTCACCTCCCTGGTCCAATGTAAAGGTAGTTTCCCTGGGGTGTGGCCTGTACCACCTTTTATCTCTTAAGAGATAAAAGGAAAGGGAAGCAAGCAGAGAGTTGGGGACCTCATACCACCAAGAAAGAAGCACCAGGGTTCCTGCGCAGAGAAGCTCCTAGTCCAGGTGAAGATTGACGAGAACAACCTTCCGCCAGAGCCAACAGAATGGGTATAAAGCACTCAGCCAATAGGAGGCACCCAATAATACTCTTTTCTCTTTTAAAAGGGGAGCAAGTAATACTTACTCATACAGAGTTTACAGTTCAGTGATAGATCTCGTATCCAAGAAAACAGTCAACTATTTCAAAGGAAGTTTTCTCCCAGCACTGTCATGGCCAAGAGGGTGCATGCTGTATTAAAAGCATCTTAAATGTTTGTATGTTTTCTTTTTGAGGAAGGCAAATCTGAACGGGGGTCTTCACTTGGTTACATGATATTTGACTCAGACTGGGTTTCCTGCATGAAGACCACTGAGCTTGCACTTGCACAAATATGTCTATTCCAACATTATTCACAACAGTGAAAAACTGGAAATATCCCAAGGGTCCGACAATAGGGCAAAAAAAGGGCAAAGGTTAAATAAATTATCACATAATGCCATGATTATACAGTTATTTCACAGAAGTGATATGGTAGAGAGAGGGGAAAAATGAGCAAGATAATATTAAGACAAAAAAAGTAATTATATACACAACACACAAACAATATAACAGAAGCTATGATCACCAACTTCTAAAAAGTGCATGTTGATTGATAAATTCAGAAGTTTGGGAAAGAACATTAAATTAAAATCACTGTAGTTGTATTATGTTGAAAAGATGGCTGCTTTGTATTTTAAATAATTTACATTGTTTTAAAGTACACATGGAAAACAACAGGTTAAATATATCTGCTGTTGCTTGTCCACTATTGTATGGAATCTATTCAGGGAGAAAAACAAGAGCTAATTGCAAAGCAGGTGGATAGTATTGACGAAACTCCTAGGTCTTAGGAAAGGAGCTTCCTTAAGGGTAATAGGTTATACCTGGAGATGTACTGAAAGCACATTTTTAAGGTTGATGAATGATGTCTTCAAGTCTGCTAATTAGCTGTGTCACTGTGAGCAAGCCCTTTAACCTCTAAGGATCTCAACTGCCTCCTTTGTAAAATAAGAGATTAAAAACATAGGGATATGTTTTAACTTAAAGAGATGTGGACATTGGTGGCTTGAGTAGGAAGTGGCCTCTTAAATTTTCAGGGGGAAATGCGTACTTTGCAAGGCTATGGATCTGGAGGAAGGCTCATTAACAACCTGCATTATGCAAATAACTCAACCTTGCTTACTGGAAGTGGGGAGGACTTGAAGCACTTACTGATGAAGATCAAAGACTACAGCCTTCAGTATGCATTACACCTCACAAACAAAAATTCTCACAACTGGACAAATAAGCAACATCATGATAAATGGAGAAAAGATTGAAGTTGTCAAGGACTTCATTTTACCTGAATCCACTATCAACACCCATGGAAGCAGCAGTCGAGAAATGAAAAGACGCACTGCATTGAGCAAATATGTGGTAAAACATCTTTTAAAGTGTTAAAAAGCACAGATGTCGCTTTGAGGACTAAGGTGAACCTGATGCAAGCCATGGTGTTTTCAGTCACCTCATATGCGTTCAAAAACTGGGCAAGGAATAAGGAGGACTGAAGAAGAACTGATGGCTTTGAGTTACGGTGTTGGTGAAGAAGGTTGAATATACCACGGACTGCCAAAAGAACCAACAAATCTGTCTTGGAAGAAGTACAGTCCGAATGCTCCTTAGAAGCATACTTTGGACATGTTATCAGGAGAGACCAGTCCCTGGAGGAGACATTATGCTTGGTAAAGTAGAGGGGTCAGCGAAGGATAGGAGGACCCTCAAGGAGATGGATTGACACAGTGGTTGCAACAATGGGCTCAAGTATAACATCCATCATGAGGATGGCGTAGGACCAGGCAATGTTTTGTTCTGTTATACATAGTGTCACTGTGAGTCAGAACTGACTCGATGACACCTAACAACAACAATAATTCATACAATAGGAGGGAATACCAAGGATTCTCGTAGGACTGGCAGGGAGGTAGAATCTCACATGCGAGAGGTAAGCAGCCTGGGTATTTGTGAGGGACATTGTTATGGATTGAATTGTGGCCCCCAAAAATGTGTGTCAAATTGGTTAGGCCATGATTACCAGCATTGTGTGATTGTCCACCATTTTGTCATCTGATGTGATTTTCCTATGTGTTGTAAATCCTACCTCTATGATGTTAATGAGGCAGGTTTAGAGGCAGTTATGTTAATGAGGCAGGACTCAATCTACAAGGTTAGGCTGTGTCTTGAGTCAATCTCTTTTGTGACATAAAAGAGAGAATTGAGCAGAGAGACAGGGGGACCTCATACCACTATGAAAGCAGTGTCGGGAGCAGAGTGCGTCCTTTGGAGCTGGGTCCCTGTGCCTAAGAAGCCCCTAGATCAGGGGAAGATTGATGAGCCCACGGAGAAAGCAAGCCTTCCCCTGGCGCTAGAGCCTTGAATTTGGATTTGGACTTCTAGCCTCTTAGACTGTGAGAGAATAAATTTCTGTTTGTTAAAGCTACCCATTTGTGGTATTTCTGTTATAGCAGCACTAGATAGCTACGATAGACATTAAAAGGCTACTCTTTTGTAGTTGCCTGAGTATTTTTTTGTTAAAGCATTGAAGAGTTCTGTTTAAATACACTTAACACTATTGTTATTATTATTTTCCTAAGATATAGGTCTTCTCTAGAGAACTGTTATTAAACTACTATTGGCTACTACCACACTTCAGTCCAAATAATCCATCAAAGTGGAGAAACTGCCAAAAGTTGAAGCATCCCCCCCAGAAGCTGCTTAAATTCTTCATTTATAGGATGGTGAGTTCTAACTAAGCTAGAGATCCTGAGGAAGGATCTGAGGTGTCGTTCGTTCACTCTCAGGGTGAAGGGAGGGGAATGATTCTCCATGTGACACAGGCTTCGGCTCTAACAAGATGTCACAAGTGCATGGGGACACTTTCTCTGTGCAGCATTGGGGATGTCTTGGCATCTCCCAGAACCTAGATACAAATGTGGCCATGTAAGGCTGGCATTTTTGCAGGGACAGGTGCTAGGTACGTTGTGTTGTGAATGGGAAGGAGCATACAGTGACCGCGTCACTACTAACTCTGAGATTAGACAAAACAAGGGGGAAATGAGAGCGGGCCACTCTGTATTCCATGTGTCAGAGTTAAGAGGACAAAAAGGACTGTGCATTTTAGTTTCTATGTTTCCACCGCTTTGTCTTCTACTAGCAGGAATCTTCTCACGAACAGGCACCTTACATGAATTCCAAAGCCTCAGAACTAGGCGTGTAGGAGTTTATTGAATTCCTGCATCAGGAGGTCAAAGCATACACACGCTTGGCTGAACATGTGGAAGTAGAAAGGGGAAAGCCGTATTCTGTGCTCCAAAGATGAGAGTGGGCACACAGATGTCTCCATCACCATCCCTTGCCTTTCTGTGCTTGACCGTGTTGCTGACATCTTACTGGTTCTCAGCCCAGATAACACTGTAAGCACCTCCCTTCCTTAGAAGGATTTCTTAGATCGTTCTACTTCCTCATTCTTAGGGGCTCATTTCATCTCTATTTTCCTGTTGAAAATGGCCTTACTAGTAGCTATGGTCTCTCATTCAATCCTGAACAAGGGTACCAGGAGGCAGTAAGGAAGTTCAGGTCCCTTCTAATGTTGGAGAGCCCTGTTCACCAGGTTTCCTATAATGTTGCTGTTGTTGAGTAGCCTCTGACTCAGGGCCACCCCACATACAACAGAGCGAAACGTTGCCTGGGCCTGAGCCATCTTCACCATTGTTAGTATGCTCCAGTCCATTGTTGTGTTCACTGTGTATTTTGAGTATCTTCCACTCAACCTAAGGGGGCTCATCTTTCAGCCCTATTGTAGTACAATCTTCTGTTCTGATCCATAGGGTTCTAACTGACTAATTTTTGGAAGTAGGCTGTCAGGCCTTTCTTCCTAGTGTGTCTTGGTCTGGAAGCTACACCGAAACCTGTCCAACATGGATCGTGCTGCCGGTATTTGCAGTACTGATGGCATAGGTTCCAGTATCACAGCAACACACAAGCCACCGGAGTGTGACAAACTGACAGAGTGGGGGTGGTTCTTCAAATAGGTACTTGCATCTTAAAAAAAAAATCTTAGAGCACTGTTAGCACTCTTGGCAGCTCATGGGATAACCACATAACTTGGCTGTGCTCCAGCCACAGAAAATGCGACTTTGTAAAGCATGAGAAGACTGGGTATTTGAAGAGAAGCCCTGTGAGTCTTGATGACAAGTTCCATCATCATTCCTCATGCTGGCGGGACAGGCGATTCTTCACAGCTAATAAAAAAAAAAAAAACATAATTCTACTCAAATAGCGATGAAAATGTAGACATTTTGATTGAATTTTTAACGTCATTTTGTCATTCCTTAAAAATACCATCAACAGGAGGGGAGGCAGGCGAGTCACAATGCTGGTGAAAGAATGACAGATGTTTGAATTAAATTTAAAGAAAACTGTGAATGAAAACATGAAAGATGATTTAAGTAAACGATTACTCTTATCCTTGGCAATCGCTGGTTTCATAAAACCTTTAATCATTTAAAATGAGCATGTTTGCTCTTTCCCTGTCTCCATACCACAGTTTCACAGAGGTCTGGAAAGTTCCTGCCTTGTTGAACTATACTGAGTAGGAGTACTAGGAACACCTTGGCACAGAGGTTGTGGAACCACAGGCATGAAGGCAGGGAGGGGAACAAGGTTCACAGCCGACACTTCCCACATCACCTGCAGTGGCTGTATCAAGTACCCATGCTTGTCATTACCTGAGGTGGTTTCCCAAGGAAATTATGTACATGTCCATCTTTCCAAACAGAGTGCTACATTCCTGAACATCAGGGACCATGTCATATTCATCTTTATACCTTTCACAACGCCTATATCACATCCCAAATCTTCCCCAGCCCCAGCACCTAGTACAGTGCCTAGCATGTTCTAAGAGCACAACAAATGCTTGTGGGAACTGAAGTGATATGAAATAGGATAGTTCTCAGATGTCTCCAGAATCTAGCCCCCTTTGCTGCTTTCCTAATGGTCCCTCACATTTTCTAGCCATGTGATTTAGGTGTGATGGACTCTGGTGTCCGCTCCTAGGTTAGAGACTCACTGATTTAAGCCAAGAACATATCACACCCCATTGGCCACAGTGGCTCATCAAGACAGTTGTCTCAAGTCAGGCCGGGAAGGTCCATAAGCCAGGGCTATTGGTTGACCTCTCCAAGCAGCAGGCATTCTGGAACCTTGAACCTTGACCTGTTCAGCTCATTGTGATTGTCTGTACTACAGAAGGAAACACTGCCTGGTCCTGGGCCATCCTCACAATCTTTGCTATGTTTGAGCAAACACTGTGTCAATCTATCTCATTGAAGGTCTTCTGTTTTTTTTTTTTTTTTTTTTTTTTGCTGACCCTCTGCTTTGCCAAGCATAATGTCCTTTCCCAGGGACTGGTCCCTTCTGGGAACATGTCCAAAATATATAAGAAGTCTCACAATGATTGCTTCTGAGGAATATTCTGGCTGTACTTCCAAGACAGATTTGTTTGTACTTCTGGCGGTCCATGGTATATTCAATAGTCTTCACCAACACCATAATTTAAATACATCAATTCTTTAGTCTTCCTTATTCATTGTCCAGCTTTCACATGCATATGAGGTGGTTGAAGATATCATGGCGTGGGTTAGGTACACCTTACTGCTCAAAGTGCCACCTTCACTTCTTAACACTTCAAAGAAATCTTTTGCAGAAGATTTGCCAATGCAATATGTAGTTTGATTTCTTGACTGCTGCGTCCATGGACACTGATTGAGGATCTAAGTAAAATGAAATCCTTGACAATGTCAATCTTTTCTCCATTTATCATTATGCCCCTTATTGGTCCAGTTGTGAGGATTTTTGTTTTCTTTATGTTGAGGTGCAATCCATACTGAAGGCTCTAGTCTTTGATCTTCGTCAGTAAGTGCCTCAAGCCCTCTTTACTTTCAGTAAGCAAGGCTGTGTCATCTGCATATCACAGGTTGTTAATGAATCTTCCTCTCATCCTGATGCTGCCCTCTTCTTCATATAGTCTGGCTTCTCAGATTATTTGCTCAGTATACAAATTGAATAAGTATTGTGACACATCTTTCCTGATTTTACAAGCAGTATCCATCCTGGTGACATACTGGCTAAGACCACGACAGCTAGCCAAAAGGTCAGTTCATATCCACCAGCCACTCCTTGGAAACCATATGACACAGTTCTACTCTGTCCTGTAGGGTAGCTGTGAGTCGGAATTTACTCGAAGGCAACGGGTTTGGGTTTTTTGTTTTATATCCCCCTGTTCTGTTTGAATGACTGCTTCTTGGTCTATGTACATGTTCCTCATGAGCACAATTAAATATTCTAGAATTTCCATCTTTTGCAGAGTTGTCTGTAATTTGTTATGATCCACATAGTTGAATGCCTTTGCATAGTCAATAAAACACAGTTAACATCTTTCTGGTATTCTTTGCTTCCAGCCAAGATCCATCTGACATTAACAATGATATCCCTTGTTCCATGTCCTTTTCTGAATACAGCTTGAATTTCTGGCAGTTCCCTATCAATGTACTGCTGCAGCCTTTTTTGATTTATCTTCAGCATAATTTTTGTTTCGTGTGATATTGATGATATTGTTTGATAATTTCTGCATTCTGTTGAATCATCTTTCTTTGGAATAGGCACAAATATGGATCTCTTCCAGCTGATTGGCCAGGTAGCTGTCTTCCAAATTTCTTGACATAGATGAGTGAGTGCTTCCAGGCTTGCATCCATTTGTTGAAACATCTCAGTTGGTATTCTGTCATGTCAGTTCCTGGAGCCTTTTCACCAATACCTTCAGCGCAGCTTGAGCTTCTTCCTTCAGTACCATTGGCTCTTAATCATATGCTACAAAATTTGAATGGTTGAATGTTGACCAATTCTTTTTGGTACAGTGACTCTGTATTCCTTCTATCTTCTTTTGAAGCTTCCTACATCCTTCAACATTTTGCCCATAAACCAAAAAAACCAAACCAAGTGCCGTTGAGTTAGTTCCGACTCATAGCGACCCTATAGGACAGAGTAGAACTGCCCCATAGAGTTTCCAAGGAGCGCCTGGCGGATTCAAACTGCCGACCCCTTCGGTTAGCAGGTATAGCACTTAACCACTACGCCACCAGGGTTTCCATTTTGCCCATAGAATCCTTCAATATTGCAACTTGAGATTTGAATTCTTCCTTCAGTCCTTTCAACGTGATAAATGCCAAGTGTGTTCTTCACTTTTGGTTTTCTAACTCCAGGCCTTTGAACATTTCATTATAATACTTTACTTTGTCTTCTCAAGCTGCCCTGTGAAATCTCCTGTTCAACTCTTTTACTTTATCATTTCTTCCATTTGTTTTAGCTACCCTACATTCAAGAGCAAGTTTCAGAGTCTCCTCTGACATCCAATTTGGTCTTTGCTTTCTTTCTTGTGTTTTTAATGAACTTTTGCGTTCTTCATATATGATGTCCTTGATGTCATCCCACCATTTGTCTGTCAGTTTGTCACACTGTGATGGCTTTTGTGTTGCTGTGATGCTGGAAGCTACGCCACTGGTATTTTAAATACCATCAGAGTCACCTATGGTGGACAGATTTCAGCGGAGCTTCCAGACTAAGACAGACTGGGAAGAAAGATTTGGTTGGTGATCTACTTCTGAAAAAACTGGCCAGTGAAAACCTTATGGATAGCTGCGAAACATTGTCTGATGTAGTGCTAGAAGATGAGCCCTTCAGGTTGGAAGGGACTCAAAATGTGACTGGGGAATGCCTGCCTCCTCAAAGTAGAGTCAACCTTAATGACATGGATGGAGTCAAGCTTTCAGGGCCTTCACTTGCTGATGTGGCAGGACTTAAAATGCGATCCGTTTGTCTAGATCGGTAAATTTAATTAGTTAAGATAGAAACATTAACTTATTTGAACTAATGTCTTAACTGAACTGGAAGTGCAACGCACCAGCCTGTATTGTCATTTAAGCTCACTGCTTACGTTATAAAACAAAAACAGAAAACTGTGGTCATCGAGTTGACTCCAACTCATGGTGACCCTACGGGTGTCAGAGTAGAACTGCACCCCTTAGGGTTTTTTATGACTGATTTTTTGGAAGTAGATCACCAAACCCTTCTTCCACAGTGCTTCTGGATAGGTTGGAACCAGCAACCTTTCTGTTAGCAGTTGATAGCTTAACCATTTGTGCCACTCATGGACTCTGCTTACAAATTGCTGTTGTTGTGTGCCCTTGAGTCAATTTCAGCTCCTAGTGACCTTGAAGGACAGAGTAGAATTGCCCCCATAGGGTTTCATAGGCTGTAATCTTTAAGGGAGCAGATTGCCAGGTCTTTTCTTCTGCAGAACCACTGGGTGGTTTTGAACCTCCAACCTTATTGGTTAGCAGCCCAGTGCTTAACCATTGTGCCTTGGGCTCCTTGTATATATACACGTACATACATTCATATTAGGGTTTCATAATTATCCATTTGTTATTATGAGGTGTGTGTGTCTTACCTCCATGCATACTGTTAATTCTGCGTGGTGGTTCAAGCCCTCCATGGGCTCAGTACAAACTGAGGAACCAAAGGAGAGACTTCTCAGAAGGAGCAAACAGCCAGAGGCCTCCAGGTTATCGCTCAGGTGATTGTAACCGTATTCTTCAAGAAAGTAACTGAGTGGAAAGGGAGACACAGTCTTAGGCAAGAAGTCATCAGTGCCTAAGGCAGCCCCTGGTTAGACCTAAGTTTGTAAACCTTCCCTCTAAACCACCTCTCCGTCTGGCTGTAGTCGGTGCATCCTCTGATCTAGCCAAGCTCTTCACGCAAGGAAAAGGAGAAGCAGAGGCCATGAGAGAAGAGGCCTCAGAAGATTTTGATAATAATTACCGGTGTAATCTGCAACTTCCTTCCTTCGCAAAACCTTCACCTTGATGCTTTGTTTCTCCTGGCAGCGCAGCAGTTCTTACGCCTGTTTTAAAGAAGAGAATTCACAGTCAGGGGTAAAACTGGAGTTAAAATCCTTGTCTCTTGATTTCCACCCTCCCCGCTTCTGTTGTGCTTAATGGATGTAAATTATATTTGTTCTGCAGTTCACTTGGTTCCAAAGCCTCCAAATAAGTTGTCACCTGTTATTTCTGCTCTTTGAAATTCCGATTACAGTACTTCTGGCCGCTTAGAGCCACATTTTCTTATATAGGAAAACAGCTTGTCTGTTTTTATTTTCAAACTTTAAAGTTTATTTTTGAAATGAATGTTTACTTTCCCATGGGCTTCTGAATCATTTGCAGGTGTGAGAAGGAATGATGCCGGCTTTAGAAAATTGCTTTGGAACTTTAGAGCTAGCTCTCAATTTACTAGCTATCACCTGTAGTCCCTCTGGCCTAGATAACTGTCCGATTGCTTTATTTTATTCTTTCAGTGGTCAGACTTTTTGCATTACAGAAAATTTGAAGCTTCAATTTGTAATTAGCATCTATTTGTTTTGAAATGCAGATTTTTCTCCCTTTAATTTTTAAAAATCGAATCCAGAGGTCATATTTAAAATATTTAACCAGAAGGCTGGGATGGACAACACCAGTCAAGATAACTACTGACCCCGCCTCCCTGCTGGGAATAATACAAACAAGAATCCCAAATCCTATATAGTCCCCACCAAGAAAACCCTTTAGGAATAAATAGTATTAGCCACACTTTTCAGCTACCCTCCCTTCTCCATGTGCCTTACTCCCGGGCAGGCCCTGTGAGAGAGGAAGGAGTGACAGAGGAGAGGCAGAGCAGGGGAGCCTGGGCTGTGCTGCTTTCTAGCCCAGCTGTAGCCTTTCCAGGGCCCGCATGCGCTGCTGACTATGAATTTGGCCAGAGCTGCTGAGACCTTATGAAAAAACTCCTTCCTTTTTTTTTTAAATAGAAATTTTGAAGTATAAAATGTATATACAGATCATAATAAGAACAACAGCAACAAAAAAACCCCAAACCAACCAAACGCATTGCCATTGAGTCAATTCCAACTCATAGTGACCCTAAAGGACAGAGTAGGTTGCCCCATAGGGTTTCCAAGGAGCTACTGGTGGGTTTGAACCACTGACCTTTTGGTTAGCAGCTGAGTTCTTAACTGCTATTCCACCAGGGCTTAGTTACCTAGTGCTGCTATAGCAGAAATACCACCAGTGCGTGGCTTTAACAAACAGAAATTCATTCTTTCACTGTCTAGGAGGCTAGAAGTCCAAATTCAGGGTGCCAGCTCCAGGAGAAGGCTTCTCTCTGGGCATTAATCTTCCCCTGGTCTGGGATCATCTCAGCTCAAGGACTCTGGGTCCAAAGGATATGCTCCCCTTCTGGTTCTTCATTTTTGGGGACATGAAGTCTACCTGTCTCGCTGCTCGCTTCTGTCTTTTCTACCTCAAAAGAGATTGACTCAAAGTACAACCTAATCTTGTAAATTGAGTCCTGCCTCATTAACATAACTGCCTGTAATCCTGCTTCATTAAGATCATAGAGGTAGGATTTATAACACATAGGAAATCACATCAGATGACAAAACGGTAAACAATCACACGATACTGGGAATCATGGCCTGCCCAAGTTGATACACATTTTGGGGGGGACACAATTCAATCCAAACATTCTACCATTTGACCCCACAAAATTCATGTCCTTACCACATGTAAAACACATTCATCCCATCATAATCATAGCAAAAGTCTTAAATCAACTCTAGGTTCAAAATCTCCTGGGGCAAAATTCCTCTTCATCTGTGAAGTCTAGAATACAAGTTATCTGCTTCCAAAGTACAATGATGGAACAGGCATAAGGTAGACATTTCCATTACAAATGGGAGAAATTGGAGGGAAAAAGAAGGGATAAATCATAATAAAAAAAATAGAACAGCATAAAAAGGGCATGGCAACATTAGAGGTCCTCTAAATTCACAAGGGGCGGGGGAATCAAGATAACATCAGCCAAGACTGATTCCCATGAGATAGAGGGCAGACATACCTCTACTTTCTAACCTTTATACCAATTCTAACACCAGCTGTCCTCCGCATGGTCTCTCTACTTCCCTGCTGAGTTCCGTAATTCATTGTGATAGCCACACAGAATTCGCAGATCATACTCAAGATTAAGGGGTTTATTGAGGAAGTAACAGGTTACAATTCAGGATCAGGATCAACCTGGAAATAACAAGAATGACTCAGGATATAGTTTTTTTGGTCAGGAGAGCTTCTTCTTAGTTGTGCCCGCAGGCAGGTCTTGCTTTCAGCCCTCAGCCCTTTCCCTCAGCCTGGCTTCTGCCCTGCTCTGCTCCTGCAACTGTTACAAAGCTCCTAAGCTCTGCTGACAAGTGCCCAGAGGCAGGGGTGAATTATCCAGTAAGCAAAGTAAGCACGAGCTTACTTGTGCTTACTTACTAGTATGTGGTGAAACCCATGTGAAATTGTTCGCTACAGATTAATAAGTAAGCCCTAGTAAGCCCGTGCTTACCTTGCTGGGTCATCTGCTCCTGTCAGGGATTGTAAATTTGAAGAGAGGCTTTGATTCCGTAGGAAGGTGCTGTGGGGTTGGGAGAGAGACAGATTCCAGCCATACCTAGAAGCAGAATCTTTGATGTGGTGAAAAAATGTGAAATTGTTCACTACAGATGATCTGGTAAGCAAGGTAAGCACCATGCTCACCTTGCCTACTGAATAATCCACCTGTGCCCTCTTGGATGGTAAAGCTGACCAATACCCTACAAGGGTTCCACGCACCTTAATTTATATTAGCAAAACTATCCAATCCCCTTGGTGAGCCACAAGCACCTTATTTTCATAGCTCCATCCCATCATTTTGTGGAAGCTGGAAGACCAAGGCTAGACAGGCCATATTAAAGCAGTTCACTGCGCTGCAAACAGCTCAACTAAATTTCACAAAGTAAGCAAGCTTGTGTAACCGCCACCCAGATCAAGACAAAGAATATCATTCAGAAGCCCCTGCTTTGCTCCCTTCCCACTCACAGCCCTCATGTCCCTTGCTAAAGGGAAGCATTATCCTGACTTCTAACATCATAGATTTGCTTTGCCTGTTTTTGAACTTTATTTCAATGGAATCGCAGAGTATGTGTTCTTTTATGACTGGCTTCTTTGGCTGAAAGCTATGGCTGTGAGAATCTTTGTGTTGTTATGTGTAGTCAGGGTTCACACATTGTCACCGCTGTCTTGAATTCTATGTGCGAGTGTACTGCAATAGACTATTAGCCACTCTGCTGTTTCCAGTTTGGGACTCTTAAGACTAATGCTGCTATGAACATTTTTGAAAACGTCCTTTGGTATATACATTCACGTAGTTCTGTTGAGTATGTAACTGGGGAGATAAAACATTCCTGTAGTTCTCAGTGTTCTTGTAAAAAGCCCTAGCCGTGGAAACATATACACTATAAGGTTAGAGAATGCTGGCTTTCACTTTTTGTAGAAACATTTTCACATACTTTAAGGATTAGGTCTATAAAAAAAATAGCCATTTGTTTTCCTGATGAGGGAGTTAATTGCTCTGATCCAAAAGGAAAATGAAATTTCTTTATCTCCCCCTGAAGGGGAAAACAGACTTTGCCAGGCTGAATATGGCTGCCCTCGTGCTTTCCATTAGTTCACTGCTGTTTTCCAAGCCCCCGTTATATGACCTTGCTGAGGCAGCCTTACGTAACTCTCGGGCATGGAGCCACCTTTGTCCTTGACCATTATAAAACCTCTGCACCTCCTACTGCTGGGTGCAGAGATCTGCTTTGGTCCTCCTCCCACTGGGGACCACTGCCATTATATATAAACCTCCCTAATATAAAGACTCGTTGGTGGCCACACTGGAGTTGCCTGCCTCTTTCTTTGGTCTCTTGGCACCCTCCAATTTTGGAGGCAAATTTAAAGTTACTGGTCCATGCCCGAACATCCTCTAACCTCAACGAAAGGAGCCCTGGTGGCATGATGTTTAAGATCGGCAGTTTGAACCCACCAGTCGTTTCTTGGGAGAAAGACCTGGTGAATTTCTCTCATAAAAAGTGCAGCCTAGGAAACCCTATAGGGCAGTTTTACTCTGTCACAGGTGGTCACTGTGTGTCAGAATTGGCCCCATGGCACACAGCAACAACTATACCCTCAATGAGATGGATTGACACGATAGGTGAAACAACGGACCCAAACACACTGATGATCATGAAGGTAGCACAGACTGGGCAAGATTTTGTTCTGCTGTACATAGGCCACTCTGAGTAGAAGTAGATCGGACAGTAACTGTCTTAGTTATCTGCTGTTGTTTCGTGCCATTGAGTCGGTTCTGACTTACAGCAATCTTATAGGACAGAGTAGAACTGCCCCATAGGATTTCTAAGAAGCAGCTGGTGGACTCAAATTGCTGACCTTTTGGTTAGCAGCCTGAGCTCTTAACTACTTCGCAACCAGGGCTTTGAATTATCTAGTGCCACTATAACAGAAATATCACAAATGGATGGCTTTAACAAAGAGAAATTTATTCTCTCATAGTCTAGGACGCTAGAAGTCTGAATATAGGGTGCCAGCTACAAGGGAAGGCTTTCTTTCTGTCTTGGCTTTGGGGGAAGGTCTTTGTCATCAAACTTCCTCGGTCAAGGAGCTTCTCAGCACAGGGACTCCATGTCCAAAGGATGTGCTATTCTACTGTCTCTCGTTTCTTGATAGTATGAGGTCACCCTGTTTTTCTGCCCACTTCTCTCTTTTATATCTCAAGAGAGACTGACTTAAGACACAACTTAATTTTGTAGATAGATTCCTGCCTCATTAACATCATAGAAGCAGGACTTAAAATACATAGGAAAATCACATCACGTGACAAAATGATGGATCCCAGTCCAGTGCTGTCGAGTCGATTTCGACTCATAGCGATGATGGATAGTCACATATTATTGGGAATCATGGAAATCATGGACTAGCCAAGTTGACACACATAATTTTGGGGGGATGAAGTTCAATCCACAACAGCAAATAACAACAATAAAGACATCACCCCCAAAGCCAAAAGAATAGCTCCTTACTTGGGCGACTGAAGTATTAGGTACCTAGGTATTTACATTTCAGGGAGGAATGAGGCCCACCATCTTGAAAACATCTGTAGGTGATAAAAGACAAGACTGTCTGACTATCAGGCTCCTGGAAAGATCTTATTTACATGCCAAAGGGTATGTAAGTAAGGGGAGACCCTCTCAGGAGAGGAGAGAAAAATCATTTCCTCCTGGTGTTGTTGCGTGCCGTAAACTATTGTATGTTGTTACATGGTTTCAGGTTGGTTCTGACTCATAGGGACCTTATGAAAAATAGAATGAAACACTGCCTGGTCCTGCACCATCCTCACAATTGTTGTTATGCTTGAGCCCATTGTTGCAGCTGTAACTGAAGGGGGGTTCTTGTCCCGTCCTATTATTAGCTGATCGAAATAAAACAGATGCCACACTACCAGTTACAAAGGAAACAGAAAGTGGAAATTTATCGTCTGTGCAGTCAAGGAGCAACTAGAGGCCTAATGACCATAGGCCATGTGCTTCCTGTCTGAGGGGGCTGGGGAGCTTTTTATTTCCAATGGTGTCTGGGGGTTGGGTTTGGTGCCCGGAACTCTCTGCCCTTAGGCCTCCCATGTCCACATTGGGAGGTCCGGATGTTAAATCATGTTGGTGATGTTCAGGTCCAAAGACAGACTGAGGACACAGCTCTTCAGGTCCTGCACATGCCCCAAAATCTTGGTTCACTCATGTGCAGGAGCCTGGCACCAAATTCAAACTGTGGTTATGGCTGCAGTGTGGTAGGTCCAAACCTAGGTTATCAGCTGTGGCTTGGCGGGCTGCAAGGGGGGCAGGGAACCTCGGCAGAGCAGGGGAAAGTCTCAGCGGAGGCTTCACAGCCACTGTGTCAATTCATCTAGTTGAGGGTCTTCCTTTTTTTCACTGACCCTCTACCAGGTACGATGTCCTTCTTCAGGGACTGATACCTTCTGATAACATGTCCAAAGTATGTGAGACAAAGCCTTGCCATCCTTGCTTCTAAGGAGCATTCCGGCTGTACTTCCTCCAGGACAGACTTGTTCTTTCTTCTTGCAGTCCATGGTAGAAGTCAATATTCTTTGCCAACACAATTCAAAAGCATCAGTTCTTCTTTGGTATTCCTTATTCGTTGTCCAGCTTTCACATGCATGTGAGGCAATTTAAACACCATGGCTTGGGTCAGGTGCACCTTAGTCCTTAAAGCGACGTCTTTGCTTTTTTAACACTTAAAAGAGGTCTTTTGTAGCAGATTTGCCCAACGCAGTGATTTCTTGACTGCTGGTTCCATGGTGTTGAGTGTGGATCTGAGTAAAATGAAATCCTTGAAGACTTCAATCTTTTTTCTATTTTTCATGATGCTGCTTATTGGTCGAATTCTGAAGATTTTTGTTTTCTTTATGTTGAGGTGTAATCCATAGTGAAGTCTGTAGTCTTTGATCTTCTTCAGTAAGTGCTTCCTCTTCACTTTCAGCAAGCAAGGTTGTGTCATCTGCATATTGCAGGTTGTTAATGAGTCTTCCTCCAATCCTGATGTCCCGTTCTTCATGTAGGCCAGTTTCTCAGATTATTTGCTCAGGGTACAGATTGAATAAGTATGGTGAAAGGATACAACCTGACACACACCTTTCCTGACTTAAACCACGCAGGATCCCCGTATTCTGTATAACAGACTACCTCTTGCTCTATGTACAGGTTCCTCGGGAGCACAGTTAAGAGTTCTGGAATTTCCACTCTTCTCAATGTTATCCATAATTTTTTATGATGTACCCAGTCAAATGCCTCTGCGTAGTCAATAAAATACAGGTGAACATCTTTTTGATATTTCTGCCATAGTATATTTTCTATTTTATTTTTTAATCTTTAAAAATTTCTCTCAATTTTAAAGAATTTAATTTTCTTTATTATTTTTTGCTGATCTGTGAATGCCAAAACCTGTATAAGACAGAAACCTGTCAGAGCAGGAAAACTAAAATATTTACCACTATTTACCACTAATAGAGAGCATTAAAAACGTGATGGCTGTACCCTGTTAAAGGCGGAAAAGTTTCAACCCAGAAAAGGCAGTACTGTTGAATTTCGGCTCTCACAGGTTTTGCTATATAAATAAAATTGATTTTTATGTCGACTTTTTTTAGCCAATATGGTGTTCCCGTTCCAAGCCCCTAGTACTTGCCTAAGTTTGTGTCAATGCTCCCTCGGTAGTCCTTTCCTTGATATTGAAAAACCCTTTGGTTTAGAGGTTAATTTCTAAGACTGTGAGACAAAAAAAATACAAAGTTTAAAAAATATCTCATGAAGACGGGAAGAACTAGTTGGTGCCTGGTCACAATCGATGACTGCCCTGACAGGGAGCACAGCAGAGGACCTCTGAGGGAGCAGGAGATCAGTGGGATGCAGACCCCAAATTCTCATAAAAAGACCAAACTTAATGGTCTGACTGAGACTAGAGGAATCCCGGCGGCCATGCTCCCCAGACCTTCTGTTGCCACAGGACAGGAACCATCCCCGAAGACAACTCATCAGACATGAAATGGACTGGTCAGCGGGTGGGAGAGAGATGCTGATGAAGAGTGAGCTAATTATATCAGGTGGACACTTGAGATTGTGTTGGCAACTCTTGTCTGGAGGGGGGATGGGAGGATAGAGAGAGAGAGAAGCCGGCAAAATTGTCAAGAAAGGAGAGACTGAAAGGGCTGACTCAAGAGGGGGAGAGCAAGTGGGAGTAGGGAGTGAGATGTATGTAAACTTATATGTGACAGACTGATTGGATTTGTAAATGTTCACTTGAAGCTTGATAAAAGTTATAAAAAAAAAATCTCATGAAGATTATATGTCAATTTTCCCTTGTGGATATTTTTTCTCAAGATAAGAGCATAATTAAAACCCCCGTTAGAATTCTTGTCACTGTGTTTATGCTTGAGGTTGAGACTGGACAGTTTTTGGTTATGTCCCTAGCATCCTTTTTTTTTTTCCTTAAAGACTCTGAATTTTCCAGCTGTGCAGTTTGCAGTTGACCCTAAAGTCAAACTCCAATACAGGGGATGATTTCTGATTTCCTTAAGTCAAGCAGCCCATTTTAACCTTTGGAAACAATGACAGATTTAAAGGTAAGACGGGGACCCAGTTAAGGCCAGTGAGTGATGAGGCAGTATTTGTCAGCATCTTTTGGGAAAGATGCTTCTGCTTCATTCCACGAGAGCAAAAAATCAACCAACCAACCAAACATCCAACAAACAACAACAACGAAACATGAACAAATGCTCTTTCACCTTCTGGTCTTAACCCTTTTGTGAGTCTTGGGACATATGGTATCCAACCCACTTTTAATGCCTCTGGTGTTCTTTAGGAGTATACTTTTCTCTCTGAGATATTTGCTTCCTTCTAGTGGGGACTTATATAATGGTGAAAGGTGAAAGAAACATTCGGTGAAGAAAATAACTGGGGTATTAGGCAAATCCAGAAGTGCTACTTGTACCCAAAAGGAAGGCATCCCACAATAAAGCCTGCTACCCAAGACTGGTGCAACCAGATTAAAAAAAAAAAAAAAACCCACTGCCATGGGCTCCCCAAAATCATGTATTTTCACATAATATTTCTCAAAATCTATATCACCAACCAAAAATTTAAATGCACTCAATGACTCAGCATGCATTCCACTGCTGAAAACACATAGTATCAGCAAAAAGTTCAAAGCAGAAAATAATTGGGTTTTGAAAGGATATAAAGTAGGCAGCATAAAGTCCCATTAGTACTGACAGTCATCTTGCTGCCTTTAGGAGAACCAAAGGGAACTTGTTTGTTAGGATGAAGTAATTATTTATGGGGAGCGGGGAGGGCAGGCTAGAGAGATGGAGCAGGAAGTAGGAAGGTTGGACCAAGGGGTTCCTGAACTACAATGTTGTATGGGGGGCGGGGGGGGGGGAAGGAGGGCTGGAGAGATGGAGAAGGAAGTCAGAAGGTTGGACCAAGCAGTTCCTGAACCACCTCTGCTCTTTTGAGTTTCATGGGCCAATACGTTCTGTTTCTTATTTAACACACTTGGAATTGATTGATTTACTTGTGCCCAAAAGCAGCCTCGCTAATATTGCAGGGTCCAATCAAACATCCTCCGGCAGAAGGTGTCAGTGCCCTGCCCAGTCTTCTCTTCCACTCCAGGTTCCCAGCTGCTTCTGTGAATTCCTGCCTTAAGAATCTGCAGTTCTTTGCTGAAGGCTTTCTTTAGTCACACAATTGTGTCTGATGATCTAATAAAAAAAAAAGATCTAATAGTCGCATTTTAAAAAGTACAAAGAAAACTGTCAAAATTAATTTAATAATATGGCTTGTCTAGCCTAATGTAGCCTAATATTATAATCTGAATATGTAATCACTATAAAAATCATTACCGAGATATTTTACGTTCTTTTTTTTAAAAAAATACTGTCTTTGAAATCCAGCATCTCTCAGTTTGGACTAGCCATGCTTCAAGTGCTCAAAAGCCACAACCAACCAACAGTGGCTGTTTTGGATACAGCAGCTCTAGAGCATAAAAATAATATCTTTTTTGCATTTTTTTAAGTGCAGAGGAAATTCACAGGTAACATTTTGATTAATGTCTATGAGACAATGCTGCTTCCTCTTCTCAAATCTCTGTGTGGGAGGAAGGTTTTGTTCTTTTACTTACTGTTGCGATTATAATGAACGTAACATTTGTTATTCTCATCTTTTCATTTCACAGTATATAGTCAATGACCTTACATGAAACTATACTCTTCACTACGACTATTTTAATTGACACGTGAACATTTTTTGTGATGCGATATCTGTTGTTTTATTGCTTCCCAAGAAAGCCAATTGTGGTGAATAGGAATACAGTCACGTGTTGCTTAACAGCCATGTGAGGTTGTTAGGTGCTGTTGAGTCATTCCGGCTTGTAGTGACCCCAGGTGCAACAGAATGAAACTCTGCCCAGTCCTGCGCCATCCTCAAAATCGTTCTGCTTCAGTCTATTGTAGCAGCCACTGTGTCGATCCATCTCATCGAGGGTCTTCTTCTTTTTCACTAACCCTCTACCAAGCATGATATCATTTTCCAGGGATTGATCCCTCCTGCTAACATGTCCAAAGTATGTGAGACGTAGCGTCACCATCCTTGCTTCTAAGGAACATCCTGGTTTTACTTCTTCCAAGACAGATTTTTTCCTTCTTTTGGCAGTCTATGGTATATTCAATATTCTTCATCAACGCCACAATTCAAATACATCAATTCTCCTTCTGTCTTCCTTATTCATGGTCCAGCTTTTGTTTACATACAAAGCAAACGAGAACACCATGGCTTGAGTCAGGCACACCTTAGTCTTCAAGATGACATCTTCGCTTTTTGACAATTAAAGAGGTCTTTTGCAGCAGATTTGCCCAATCAATGCGTCATTTGATTTTTTGACTGCTGTTTCCACAGGCGTTGATTTTGTATCCAAGTAAAATGAAATCCTTGACAACTTCAATCTTTTCTCAGTTTATCATTATGTTGCTCTTTGGTTCAGTTGTGAGGATTTTTGTTTTCTTTATGTTGAGGTGTAATCCATACTGAAGGCTATGGTCTTTGATCTTCATCAGTAAGTGCTTCAAGTTCTCTTCACTTTCAGCAAGCAAGATTGTGTCATCTGCATATCACAGGTTGTTAATGAGTCTTCCTCCAATCCTGATGCCCTGTTTTTCTTCATATAGTCCAGCTTCTCAGATTATTTGCTCAGCATACAGATTGTATAAGTATGGTGAAAGGATACAACCTGACACACACCTTTCTTGACTTTAAACCATGCAGTATCCTCTTGTCCTGTTTGAACAACTGCCTCTTGGTTTAGGTACAGATTCCTCATGAGCACAATTAAGTGTTCTGGAATTCTTATTCTTTGGAAAGTTATCCATAATTTGTTATGATCCACACAATTGAATGCCTTTGCATAGTCAATAAAATATCTTGAAATAGGACATTATGAGATCTGGACATTATATGAATACCATATTATGTATGAAGTTTCTTTCAGGCATTTGCTTCCAGAATAAGAAGGCTTCATCCATATTAAACATCTCCTGGGGCAAATAAACTCTCTACAATTAGTTTACCTAAGGTTTCAACAAATTCTTCTGTTGCCTTTACCGTCAGCACTGAGACTAAGTGCTCACTTTCACATTATGCAGGAAAAACGTTTAGAGTGCTTGCACCTCCCAGAGCTAGCACTAAACTCGATATCATTTTCTGCTTTGGCTTTTTCTTTCAGCATCTTGAACAAGCTTCATGCCTTAGCAGTGATTTTCAACATGCTGAAATGGATTTGCTTTTGTATTGTGTCCTCAACCCACATTATCAGCAATTTCTTCATTTCCTATGCAGGTTCCTCTCACATTTTTATTAGCCTTGTGGCTTTCTTTCAGTGGAGCCAATTCTTCAACAGCTTGGAGAATTTTTTCTTTGTTTTTGAGGATCATCTTGATTGTCGAGTGTGACATGCCTAACCTAAATCTGCTACATCTCGTTTTCTGATCAGAATTTCTAAACTCTGTTATAACCTTATGAGACCACAGACATACATGTGGTTGGATGGTGTCCAAACACATGTTATATGGCACATGACTGTATATTAGTTTTACCACACTCTCAACAAAGTTAAATTTTAAATTAGAATTTGTGTTTTTAAAAATTGTATTTATTTGTTGTTGAAAATACACTCAGCAAAGTATACAGCAATTCAGCAGTTTCTACATGTACCACTTAGTGACATCGATTACATTCTTCATATTGTGCAACCATTCTCACCCTCCTTTTCTTTTTTAATTGTGTTTTAGGTGACAGTGTACAAGTTTATAACACAAATTAATTTTTTGTTAAAAAACTTACAAATTGTTTTGTAACAATTTGTTACAATCTATGTGTTGTAAGTTGTAACCTCTACGATGTTAATCTTTGGCTGAATCTTTGGCTGAAAGGTGGACTTCAGGAGTGGCTTCAGTTCTGAGTCAGCAGGGTGTACGGGGGCCGTGGTCTTGGAGGTCCCTCCAGTCTCTGTCAGACCAGTAAGTCTGGTCTTTTCTTGTAAATTTGAATTTTGTTCTACATTTTTCTCCCATCCTGTCTGGGACCCACTATTGTGATGCCTGTCAGAGGAGTCAGTGATGGTAGCCAGGCACCATCTAGTTGTTCTGGGCTCAGGCTGGTGGAGGCTGTGGTTCATGTGGTCCGTCAGTCCTCTGGGCTAATATTTGCTTGTGCCTTTGGTTTTTTTTTTTTTTTTCATTCTCTTTTGCTCCGGACTGGATGGGACCAACAGATAAGTCTTAGATGGCTACTCGCAAGCTTTTAAGACCCCAGATGCTACTCACCAAAGTAGGATGTAGAACTATTTTTTTTTTTTTAATGAAAGAAGACTTTTTTTTTTTAACTTTTAGAATTGTCTTAATTATCTAGTGCTGCTACAACAGAAATACCACAAGAGGATTGCTTTATCAAACAGAAGTCCGAATTCAGGACACCAGGTCTAGGGGAACTCTTTCTCTCTGTGTTGGCTCTGAGGGAAGGTCCTTGTCTGTTTTCAACATCTGTGGACCTGGACTTCCTTGGAGATCTCCATGTGTCTTGGCATCAATCTTTCCGTGATTTTCCACACAGGGACTCCGGTTCCAAAGCGTGTACTCCACTCTTGACCCTTCTTTCTAGGTTTTAGTGACGTCCCCATCTGCTTGCTTCTCTTTTTTATGTCAAAAGAGATTGACTCAAGTTACAATCTAATCCTATAGATTGTGTCCTGCCTCATTAACATAACTGCCTCTAATTTTACCTCATTAACATCGTAGAGGTTACAATTTACAACGCATAAGATAATTATGACAGAAGACAAAATGGGGGACAACCACACAATACTGGGAATCATGGCCTAGCCAAGGTGACACATGTTTTGGGGGGACACAATCAAATCCATAAACAGAATTATGTCTAAATGACTGATAGGAATTTTATTTATATTTGAGTATATATTTGCTTTTTTTTTTTTTTAGTAAATCACTAAATATAAAAGAAAAGGTTTTATACAGTTAGAAAACACTTTATGAAATTAGGCACATTTTCCAGAGTTGTGTTTACACTATGGAAATAAAAGAATAGATCATTAGTTTCTAGGTTTCCAAAAGGCAAAATAGGGCTTATGAAATTGGTTTTATATTCAAAAAGAAAAAAAGTCCATTCAGTTGCTGCATCTGTAAAACTGAAATTATACCAAAATAATGGAAAATTTTGATACCTTCCTTAAAAATGTGATCTGGTGCAGAAAAATGTTCTAGGGTGCTCTACTCTATGATTTCACTCCAATAATACTGGACACAATGGCATAAATAAATAGGGGAGGGGACAAAAAGAATCAATTTTCATGTGGATAATTAAATCAAATCATTCTGGAATCTTCTCCACATCCCTGTTCAAAGAAATTAGCAAGAACATTGCAACCAAATTACAATTTAGCTTCATAGTATTACAGCCCAGTTAAATTTTTCACCATGTCTCATTTCACCCCACACATATGTATGTCTGCACTTTCTGAATTAAAAAAATGGGTCCAGCTTAAAATCACTTATAGCATAAAGACTGAGGAATAAAAACATTTCATGACATCAACACTGATTTTTGAAGCTTCCTAATGAGTATGTGATTTCAATAAAAGCTTTAAAAATCCCAGTAAACTAAGCTGAAAACTATCCAATGCTAAAATAATGACATCTAATTTTTATCTCCATTGTTGCTCTGTGGAACTGTAGTCTTTCTCAGTATCTAATTCATCCATACATTATTTTATAGAAATTCAAAAGACTGTTTCCCAGAGAGCAAATTTTACCTCTCAGAAATCAATTACATTTCAGGACAACACTAACACTACACATCTTTTTATTGGGAAATAAAACCACAGGATATAGATAGTAATAAAACTGGAATTATTATACTGGCAAAGTCTATAAAAATATCCAATAATTTCAAAATCAAAGAGAAAAACATATCCAAGATCTGCTTCTGAGCAATATTAGCAGTATTATTTTCCCCAAGTTCACATTAATTTCCCCTCACCACTTCTGATACATTGCACATGTTTAAAAAAAAAAACAAAAAACACACGTCGTTTGCTTGCTGCCCAGTTACTGAATGCTGGGGAACTTTCTCGCCTTCTGCTACTGTTGGCATCTTAACTCTGCTCTCTGTTAATTGATTAACGAGGGAGGAGTGAAGGAAACAAAGTTAGAGCAAAATTTCATTACGTATAAATTGCAAGACATTTGTTTGAATGAACATAATAGCTCAGCTCTGTTTTGATGGGCCCTGGGGGAATGGTTTCAGTATTACTGTAAGTACCAGAGCAGCCCGAAACACTTTAATGGGGCCATTAGTGCCTGGCCTTGTATCTGGCTTTTGCTTCAAAATGTTCTTGGGGAAACTTCACTGCCTGAGAATAAGAAATAAAAGAATTCTTCCAAGTGTGTGTGTTACCAACAAGTATTTCAGCTATTTAAGGTAAACCGACAACAACGATAAAACTCTAATTAGTTTCTCTCTAAAGGAATACTTGATTCTAATTTACCTCTTTTTTTTATATAAAAAGAAACCTCGAATGTCTCAAAGTTATATCTAATAAGCAAAGCCAGATCCCCCAAGTGACTGAGGACCTGTGATAGTATCTGCAATGGCCCAAGATTTTTCTCAATTCTTTTTCATCACCATTAATAGCAAATATTGATTTTTTAAGGTTTAAGATATTTGAAATAGCAATAAAGAATACTATATAGTCACTTTTTTCCACTCGGAATTGACAAATGTTAATATTTTAACATAATTGCTTTTAGTTCTGTTTTTTTTTTTTTTTTTCCTTAAGTAAAGCATTTTAGATTTACCTAAACCTGATTTTGGAGTAAATTCTATCATGTTTACTCTTCCTTTCCTTTAAGAAACTAGCAATACTCACACTATACATATATTTAGTATTGTTTTATGCATTTGTATATGTGTGTGTGTAATTTATATATACCATACATACTGGCGTTTCCTTTTTATAATCTGCTGTTACGTTAAACTCAATCCGTGTTTACATATGGAGTTCTGGTTGACTTTTTACATTGCTGTGTGGTATTTCATCAGGATGCTGCAATCTGTTTACTCCTGTGTTTATGGACAGTTAGGTTAGCCTCTCCTTATGCCGTTAAAGACATGCTGCAGAAAACCTCCTTGGACATATTTTCTTGTGCACAGGAACAGGCCTTCCTTTAGGTGGAGCTGGGAGAGGAGGTGATGGAACAAAGAGTGTATTTGTTTCTTGGAACTGCTGTAACAAAACACCACAAACAGGGTGACTTGAAAGAAGTTTATTGTCTCACAGTTCTGAAGGCTTGTTGTTGTTGTTAGGTGCCATCAAGTTTGTAAAACTTCATAGCGACCCTACGTACAACAGAACAAAACACTGCCCGGTCCTGCACCATCCTTACAATTGTTATGCTTGAGCCCATAGTTGCAGCCACCGTGTCAGTCCATCTCGTAGAGGCTCTTCCTGTTTTCCGCTGACTCTGTATTTTACCAAGTGTGATGTCCTTCTCCAGGGACTGATCCCTCCTGACAACATGTCCAAAGTATGTGAGACGTAGTTTCGCCATTCCTTGCTTTTAAGGAGCATCCTGGCTACACTTCTTCCAAGACACACTAGTTCGTTCTTTTGGCAGTCCGTGATACATTCAATATTCTTCGCCAACACCACAATTCAAAGGCATTAATTCTTCTTTGCTCTTCCTTGTTCATTGTCCAGGTTTAGCATGCATATGAGATGATTGAAAATACCATAGCTTGGGTCAGGCACACCTTAGTCCTCAAGGTGACATCTTTGCTTTTCAACACTTTAAAGAGGTTTTTTTGCAGCTGATTTGCCCAATGCAATCGACTTTTGGAGGCTAGAAGTCTAAAATCAAGGTGTCAGCAGGACCATGCTCTCTCTGGGGACTCTAGGGGAGGATTCTCCCTTGCCTCTTCCTGGCAATCATTGGAGTTCCTTGGCTAGTAAGTGGGTAACTCCAGTCTCTGGCACTGTTGTCCCATGGTGTTCTCCCTGTATGTCTATGTCTCTTCTCCTTTCCGTAAAAGGATACCACTCATATTGGATTAGACCCACCTTACTCCAGTATGATCTCATCTTAAAATGATTACATCTTCAAAGACCCATTTTCCAAATCAGGTCACAGTCACAGGTACAAGGGGTTAGGGTTTCAACATATCTTTTGGGGGAGCACAATTCAAGACATAACACAAGGATTCCAGTGGTAAGTATTTTTAGTATTATTTTTGTTGGGTGCCATCAACTCTATTCTAATTCATAGCAATCCTATAGGACAGAGTAGAGCTTACCCATAGGGTTTCCTAGGCTGTAATATTTACAGGCACAGATCACCAGGTCATTTCTCTTACAGAGCGCCACTGGTGGTTTCAAACCACCAGCCTTTTGGTAGGTAGCTGAGTGCTTAACCATTGCGCCACCAGGGATCCTTCAAGGAGTCAGTGTTATTAGATTCTGCTAATTGTCCTCGAAAGTGGCTGTACCTATGTCTGCTCCCACCTGTAGTGTGTGAGAACTCCTTTTCCTCATAGACTCACTAGCACTTCATCTCAGTCTTGTTTGTATTTGATTTGGTGGATGCAAAACGCGGTATGCCATGTTTTCACTCAGTTCCTTGATTATTATTAAGGTTGAGCAACTTTTTGTTTACTTTCCACTAGTATTTTCTCTTTCATCAATTGTCTTTTACTGTTTTTTCCTTTTTTTGTCATTGGATTAGTGTATTTTTTTCTTGCTGATTTTCAAGAATTCTTTATATAACCTGGATAATAACTTACTTCTGGTCTTTTCTTGATATTTAATATTGTTTATAGGGTTTTTTGTTATAGTTCCTTTAGCCATATGGAAGTTTCGAGTTTTGGTATAGTCAAACTCATCTCTTTGCTTTATGTCTTTTGATTTTTATGCCTTAATGACATTTTCTTTATCAGAGTTGTAAGCATCCCTCTTTGTTTTCATTTCTAAAAAACTGTCTTAAGTTTGCATACACCTTTATTTTTCTACGAGAGTTTGATTTTATAGGTTAATTTGAAGGGAATAAGTGTATTTAATATTGTCTTCTCCTTCATACACAGCATATATCTTAATTTATTCATAATTACTTTATACCCTCTAGGAAATTTAAATAATTTTATCTGAAAAGGTCTTATTCATCCTTGAATTGTTGGGATAAACCCTAGTTCATCAAGTTATACACTTTTCAGATGCACTTTTGGATTCAGTTTACTAATATTTTATTAGGAATTTTTGTTCCTAAAATTGTAACTAAAATTGGTTCATAATCTTTCTTCTCTCTCTGTAATGGCTTCATTTGGTTTTGGTATCATGTTAACAACAGTTTCATAAAATAAATCAGGTAGCTTTCCTTCTTTTTTTATTTTCTAAGGAAGTTTCTAAATGATAAAGATTTGGAAAAATTCATCTCTGAAACCATTTGAGCTAGGGTGAAATATATTCAGCGGCTCTGTGGTCCGTGAACTTTCTACATCCTTGTATTTCTGAAATGTCTTTATTTTACCCCTCTTTTAAAATGATAATTTAGTTACTTAAAAAAAATTCAGATTCAAAATTATTCAACTTCAGCACTTTGTAAACATTTGTTCACTGTCTTCTGGTATCTATTGTCTACTGATGTGCCGTCTGCTTCAGTCTGATTCTGCTATTTTGATATGAAACCTCCATTTCATCTTCAGTGGCTTAAAATGTTTTTCTTCCCATGCTTGTTCTGAAATTTCCCTACATATGTTTAGATATAGATTTAAAATATATATTTTATTTAGCCCTCTTTGAGCCAAGGGGTTATTTCTTGATGAATTCTAGAAAATTGTAGCCATTATTGCTTTAAATATTTTCTGTCAGTTATATTGTCTCTTCTCTTTTTCTGTAACTCCTTTTAGGCAAATATTGGAGCTTCTCATTCTGTCCTCCCACTCTTGTCTGTCTTTCATAGTTTCTTTATTTCTTTTTGTTACATTCAGGTATGTGTCTTTTTTTCTCTCCCCTTAATGTACTAATTTTCTTTTCACCTGTATCTTGTATTCTCTAACGAGTCGATGAGTTATTTTACTTTTATTTCAGTTAATTTATGCTTCATATTTACGATTTCTACCCTGTTCATTGGCATTTCCTGCTTTCTTATTTTATAACTGCTTTTTTTTTTGTTCCTGTTGAAGGATCTTATTCTCTTTGAACACTTTAAACAACATTATTGTAAAGTCTTTTTCAGCTTATTCTGTCTACTTGGTTTTTATTTTGTGAATTTGTTTATTTGCTTTTTTTTTTTTTTAACATTACCTAATATGGATTTGATATGGAAAAAAAGATGGAAAAATTCAATATCATCAGTCAGAACAAGGCCAGGGGCTGACTGCAGAATAGACCATCAATTACTCATATGCAAGTTCAAGATGAAACTGAAGAAAATTAGAACAAGTCCATGAGAGCCAAAGTATGACCTTGAGTATACCCCAACTTAATTTAGAGACCATCTCAAGAACAGATTTGACACGTTGAACACTAATGACTGAAGATAAGATGAGTTGTGGAATGACTTCAAGGACATCATGCCTGAAGAAAACAGGAGGTCATTAAAAAGACAAGAGAGAAAGAAAAGATCAGAATGGATGTCAGAAGAGATTCTGAAACTTGCTCTTAAATGTCACATAGCTAAAACAAATGGAAGAAATGCTGAAGTAAAAGAGTTGAACAGAAGATTTCAAAGAGTGGCTTGAGAAGACAAAGTATTATAATGTCATGTGCAAAGACCTGGAGTTAGAAAGCCAAAAGGGAAGAACACACTCAGCATTTCTCAAGCTGAAAGAACTGAAGAAAAACTCAAGCCTCAAGTTTCAATATTGAAGGATTATATGGGGCAAATATTAAACGATGCAGAAAGCATCAAAAGAAGATGGAAGGAATACACAGAGTCAGTATACTAACAAGAAGTGGTGGGCATTCAACCATTTCAGGAAGTAGCATATGATCAAGAACCCATGGTACTGAAGGAAGAAGTCTAAGCTGCACTGAAGGCATTGGTGAAAAATAAGGCTCCAGGAATTGTCAAAACACCGATTGAAATGTTTCCACAAATGGATGCAGGTCTGAAAGTGCTCACTTGTCTATGGCAAGAAATTTGAAAAATAGCTACCTGGCCAACTGACTGGAAAACATCAACATTTATGCCTATTCCAAAGAAAGATGAACCAACAGAATACAGAAAGTATTGAACAATTTCATTAATATCACATGCAAGTAAAATTTTTGCTGAAGATCATTCATAAAGTGGCTCCAGCAGTACATCAACAGGAAACTGACAGGAATTCACGTCAGATTCAGAAGAGGACGTAGAACCAGGGATGTCATTGCTGATTTCAGATAGATCCTGGCTGAAAGTAGAGAAAACCAGAAAGATGTTTACTTGTGTTTTATTGACTATGAAAAGACATTTGACTGTGTGGATCATAAGAAAACATTGTGAAAAAAGGGAAATCCAGAACACTTAACTGTGCTCATAAGGAACCTGTACATGCATCAAGAGGCAGTCATTCCAACAGAAAAAAGAGATACTGTGTGGTTTAAAGCAGGAAAGGTGTGTGTCAGGGTTGTATCCTTTCACCATACTTATTCAATCTGTATGCTAAGCAAGTAACCTGAGAAGCTGGACTGTATGAAGAAGAACATGGCATCAGGATTGGAGGAAGATTCATTAACAACTTGTGTTATATAGATGACACAAGCTGGCTTGCTGAAAGCAATGAAGACTTGAAGCACTTACTGACGAAGATTGAAGACTATTGCCTTCAGTATGGATTACACCTCAACATAAAGAAAAAGAAAATCCTAAACAACTGGACCAATTAGCAACATCATGATAAACACAGAAAAGACTGAAGTTGTTAAGGCTTTCATTTTACGTGGATCCACAATCAACATCCATGGAAGCAGCAGTCAAGAAATCAAATGACATTGATTGGACAAATTTTCTGCAAAAGACTTCTTTAAAGTGTTAAAAAGCAAAGATGCCACCTTGAAGATTAAGGTGTGCCTAACAAGCCATGGTGTTTTCAATTGCTCATACGCATGTGAAAATTGGACGGTGAATAAGGAAGACCAAAGAAGAATTGATGCCTTTGAATTGTGGTATTGGTGAAGAATATTGAATATACCATGGACTGCCGATAGAATGAACAAATATGTCTTGGAAGAAGTATAGCCAGAATGCTCCTTAGAAGCAAGGATGGCAAGGCTACATCTTATGTACTTTGGACATGTTATCAGGAGGGATCAGTCCCTGGAGAAGGATATCATGCTTGGTAAAGTGGAGGGTCAGGGAAAAAGAGGAAGATCCTCAATGAGATGGATTGACACAGAGGCTACAACAATGGGCTCAAGCATAACAGCGGTCATGAAGGTGACGCAGGACCAGGTAATGTTTCGTTCTATTGTACATAGGATAGCCATGAGTCAGAACTGACTTGATGGCACCTAACAACAAGAACTACAATATGAATTTGAAGTTCATCTTACATTTTGTAATCATCTCTACTCACCTTAGAGAACCATCTGCAAAGGGTGTTCTCTCTTTCATAGGTAAAGACTCTTAGGAAACCAAATGTAGGATTGGCTCTTACATGGTTTACCTTTTTCAGATCAATTTTTGCACTAGTATTTTGGCCTAATGTATTACATGTGGAGAGCTTGGATTCAGACCACATAGCCCTGTGTAGCACAAGCTTGTATTTTGGTCTTCCATGGTGACCTGCTTTTATCCAGGGCCTGAGGCTATTAGCTCATTCATGGCCATGACCGCAGGTCAGCAGGAGGAGGTACTCAGATTTATATTCAGAGAAGGGCGACATGTTCCTAGGTCTCAGCATTATGACAGAGAGCAGGTATAAAATAAGGTCTCTATCCAGGGCTCTCCTGCTACTTGTCCCACAGCACTGCAAGTGAGGCTCCCTCAGAGAACTTTGTTGGGGATCTCTAATTTCCTAGTCCAGTAACTTGAATCTAGCAGGCCTTCACCTGCTGATTGTCATTCATAACCAATTTTGTTTTCAAGATTGTTTTATCATTTATTTTTATTTGATGACAAAAGTAATTTGTACATATTAAAAATTTAAGAGGTGTAGATAAGAAAAAGAGGAAGAAAAAAGAAAGAAAGAAAGAAAGAAAGGAAGAAAGGGAAAGAAAAAAAAAAGAAAATCACTTCTAATTCTGTTTTCCAGAGAAGACATTATTGGGAATATATTTCAATGTAGTTTTCTATTCATCAGTAGTTATTGTGTGCATATTGTTTGCTAACACTTTTCTAGGAGCTAGATATACCAAAATGCCCAAATACTTCAAGTTCATTTTTAACTTAATGAGGCTATTTCTAACATTCTTCAAAGGAAACAAGCTGCATGACATCCAGTCAGCAGTGTGCAGTGTAATTTCTAAGTCGTAAATGAGATGCATTTATTTTTTCATTGATGATATTCTCTTAAGCATGATGACATTTTTGCTTATAAATTTTTTCCTGAATCATATTTTAACGCCCAGTCATAGAACTACATGTATTTTATTTTGTCATTTCTTTATAAAGCTACCGGGTATAATCAAGATTTTTCTGCAACTTGTTTTACATTTATACTCTTCTAAAAATTACTGCTTTAATAATCCCACATGGAACATCACTCCATTGCTGGGCATATTGTACTATCTCTTTATTGCCAATAAGCCCAATCTCAGCCCAGTATTTGATATGATTGATAGAGTGATTACACATAATTACTGTAGTACACATGGCATTTAGCTGTGTCATATTGTTAGTTTGACTAAACATCATAGAGTAAATCTTATTAGTGCCTTATATGCTTTCCTGGGGGAAAAAAATAATGTGAGGAATATACATAGTACAAGTAAGCTTGTTTTGTTCAATTTAAATTATAGTTTCAAATATCCAAGAGTACAGAGGACAAAAATTTTTTAATAGACAAATGTTATTAAAATCACATTGAAAAAGGCTAAATATGTAGCTCTCCTGCAAGGAAATGTTTTTTCTACAGAGTATTCATGAAGAAGTTGGATGATATCCACATAGGAGCAGCTGATTTTTGACAAAGGCCAAAAGTCTGTTAAATGAGGAAAAGACAGTCTCTTTAACAAATGGTGCTGGCCTAACTGGATATGCATCTGCAAAAAAACGAAGCAAGACCCACACCTCAAACCATACACAAAAAACTCAAAATGGATCAAAGACCTAAATATAAAATCTAAAATGATAAAGATCATGGAAGAAAAAATAGGGACAACGCTAGGAGCCCTAATACATGGCATAAACATTATACAAAATATTGGTAACAATGTACAAACACCAGAAGAGAAATTAGATAACTGAGAACTCCTAAAAATCAAACACGTATGCTCATCCAAAGACTTCAGCAAAAGAGTAAAAAGATTACCTACAAATCGGGAAAAATTTTTTAGCTATGACATTTCCGATCAGCGTCCGATCTCTAAAATCTACATGATACTGCAAAAACTCAACTACAAAAAGACAAATAATCCACTTAAAAAATGAGCAAAGGATATGAACAGGCACTTTACCAAAAAAGACATTCAGGCTGCTATGAGGTACATGAGGAAATGCTCACGATCATTAGCTGTTAGAGAAATGCAATCCATCTCACCCCAACAAGGCTTGCATTATTTCAAAAAATTAAATGTTGGGGAGTTTGTGGAGAGACTGGAACACTTATAAACTGCTGGTGGGAATGTCAAATGGTACAACCACTTTGGAAATCAATTTGGGACTTCCTTAAAAAACTAGAAATAGAACTACCATACAACCCAGCAATTCTACTCCTTGGAATATACTTTAAAGAAATAAGAGCCTTTACACGAACAGATATATGCACACCCATGTTCATTGCAGCACTGTTTATAATAACAAAAAGATGGAAGCACCAGTGAACCAAGGCCATCAATAAATGAACAGATAAGTAAATTATGGTATATTCATGCAACGGAATACTATACAACGATTAAGAACAATGATGAATCTGTGAAACATTTCATAACATGGAAGAATCTCCAAGGCATCACGCTGAGTGAAATTAGTCAGTTGCAAAAGGACAAATATTTTATGAAACCACTATTAAAGAACTCTAGATAAAGTTTAAACATAGGAGAAAATATTCTTTGGTGGTTATGAGGGTGGAGATGGAGGGAGAGGGATATTCATCAACTAGATAGTAGATAAAAATTTTTTTAGGTGAAGGGAAGGGCAACACATAACATAGGGATAGTCAGTTCAACTGGACTAAACCAAAAGCAAAGAAGTTTCCTGAATACAACCAAATTCTTCAAAGACCAGAGTAGCAGGGATGAGGGTCTGGGAACCATGGTTTCAGGGGACATCTAGGTCAACTGGCATAATAAAATCTATTAAGAGAATGTTCTGCATCCCACTTTGGTGAGAGGCATCTGGGGTCTTAAACGCTAGCAAGCAGCCATCTAAGATGCATCAATTGGTCTCAACTCACCTGGATCAAAGGAGAATGAAGAATATCAAAGATGGTAGATGATAGATGGTAGAAGGTAAACATGAGCCCAAGAGACAGGAAGGGCCACATAAACCACAGAATCCATCAGTCTGAGACCTGAAGAATTAGACGGTGCCTGACTACCACTGATCACTGCCCTGACAGGGAACACAACAGAGAGTCCCTGATGGAGCAGGAGAGCAGTGGAATGAAGATCTTAAATTCTCAAAAAAAACCAGGCTTAATGGTCTGACTGAGACCAGAGGGACCTGACGGTCATGGTCCCCAGACCCTTTGATTGCCCAAGATTGGAACCATTCCTGAAACCAACTCTACAGACAGAGATTGGCCTGGATCATAGAACAGAAAATGATGCTGGTGAGGAGTGAACTTCGTGGCTCAAGCAGACACATGGGACTACGTGGGCTACCCCTGTCTGGTGGTGAGATGAAAAGACAGAGGGGGACAGGAGTTGGTTGAATGGACATGGAGAATACAGGGCGGAAAGGAGAAATGTGCTGTCTCATTAAGGGGAAAGCAGCTGGGAGTGCACAGCGGGGTGTGTCTGGCTTTTTGTATGAGAGACTGACTTGATTTGTAAACTTTCACCTAAAGCACAATAAATAAATTTAAAAAAATGTTGGATGATAATCACATCAAGAACTTGGTTCTCAAGGATCATCTTGCCTATATTTCTTTAAAAAAGGTATCTGACTAAAAAGGAACACATTTTTACTGTAAACTGAAGAAGGTAATGCAAGTGGAGCTCATCTTCCTCCCACAGGTGAGGCTGCAAACAGGTGGGAGTGGAGTCTTCCAGGCCACTTTCTAGGCAGTGCCCATGTGTAGCCGTCCAGGCTGGCTTAGATTTCTTTTCCATGTTAATACACACATAATTACCAAGCGAACTGTAGTTGGTTAAAAGTGCCAATGGGCTGTGTTAGAGAAGGAACAGAGAACCATGATCTTTTCTCGTTTTCTTACTCAGTTTTGACTCTGAAAAGGAAAAGCAGCAGGGAGAAATCAAAATACAGTGAGCGCCCCACGCCCCCAATGTGTGGACTTGACTCCCCTGGGATTAGCGAGGGCAGACAGATTCTAGTGAGGGGGGCCCCTGGCACCGTGCTCTGCCGGTGAGAGGTGAGCTCAGGCAGAGGTTTGCAGGCAACACCTCTCCTGTCTTGAGAGGCTTGTGAGGGTTGTAGCTGCAGCAATGACCATGTGATCATGAAGAAAAGCCAAGGAATCATGGAGCCATGGTACCTGCTATCATTGCACCAGTGAACCAAGGCGATTTAGCCCTCTTTATTTTTGTTTTTGAGGAAAATGGACACCTGCAACCCAAAGCATCCCTAACTCTGAATTTCTAGAGACAGGTTTCCAGCGCGAGTGAACGGAGGGTCAGTAAGGTGTAGGGAACAGAGCCTCATCTAGTTCAGTGGCTGCACCACTGAGTTGTGGTGGGCCATCCCCGCTGATTTGCATCCTAGGGAGGTAGCAAGAGTGCAGGCAGAGCTGTGGCATGGCCAGCAGACTCCATGGTCACAAATGTGTCGTCAGTGCCTTCTCAGAGAAAAGAGCTGCCCATGGGAAAAAGAAAAGCTGTTAGGCAGTCTCTGGGCCCTGGTTCCTGTGGTGTGTGACCCCTCTGATACCTGCTGGTGTGGAGGAGTGGGGACTCTCTTGGCCTACATGTAGGAAAAATTAATTGGTGTCTTGTCCTAACTGTGCGATATAGTTTTTTTCCCCCTGAAGCTTCAGAATAAGGATGCATTTAAAATCAAGAGACACATTTATTATTTCTTTTTTTAATTAAAAAAAATTTTTTTTTGAGAACCACTATCAGTTTAACTTTTTATTCTAATAAAATTGAACTAAGCACTCTTCTCCAACTCTAATTCCTCGTCTGTTAAATGAAGATATCTGCTCTCCCTGCCTCACCAAGTTCTTGTGACCACATAAGGCAATGTGTGTAGGAGTGCTTTGGAGAACATACAGTGTGTTACAGCGGCTTTTCATGTGGTTATGAAATAGGGGTGATTCTACTGGCCCTTACTTGCCTCATGGTATTGTAGCAAATGAGATAACATGTGCAAATGTGGTCTGGGGACAGGAGAGGACTACGCGAATGTAAAGTGTCATTGTATCGCTCAGAGGGCTGGCCATCTAAGACGTGGTGATTGCAGAATATCCTACAATCACAGTGCAGTGCCTGAGCACAGAAAGGTATTTTCTTCCATGTTGTGTTAGGAAGGGCGGGGACTGTTTATGAAGCACCTACTATGTGTCTAGTTCCATAAATAAGCAAGTCTGCTTACATTATATATAATACTAACTTCTACCCCATTCATCTAAAATTATTGTCTCCATTTTATAATTAACACTACTTTGTTCGCTCCAGTGGAAGACCTAGAATTCAAGCGCATAGCTGCTTGTCTTTAAAATCTGTATCTTTCCGTTGCACTATACTCAGATGATGGATGGTTTGAGGTGAAATAACAGATGATGCGCACTGCTGCAGCTGGCGGAGGACTGGGATCCAAGTCACAGTCTCAGTGCTAATCCTAAATAGTTGCATTACCTATGAATTTCTCTTCTTCAGGACTGAGGTTTTGAAACTAGAAATATTTTACTAAGGGGAGCTTCAACCACCAGATTTGACAAGGACATCACTCTAGGGAATGGAGGAGTATCCAGAGGGAAAGAAACTGGATTCCTGAATGACCTGGTGGAAGAGAGCTGCACCACCACCCTAGATCGGCAGGATTGCTGTATGAAAGAGAGATAAACTTCTAGCTGATTTAGGCCACTGTATTTTTGTGTCTCTTTATTGTAGCAGCTTAACCTGTCCCTTAAATGATATAGCTATCCCAAATCACAGAACACTATTTTATACTAGAAAGTAAGTTTATTCATTTTAATGAAGACACACGAATGCCTAGCAGATCAAATTACTCATGGCAAAGATCAGCACACACATATAGAAACTCTCACGTTCTACATGATGGAAATGAACCATTTGGCTCTCTTGATTATAAACATGACAGCACATATAATTCAAGAAATGACAAATATTAAAGCTCGAAAGAACTTTAGAGATGGAGGGAGAAAAGGGAGGCCCAGATAGTTTAAGTAATTTCCTCAGTCACATTACTAATCAGATCAGATCTAGGGTGGTGCTGTTGCTACTTTCTCGGCTGTTTTTTTTCTTAAAAAAATTAATTTCTACTGTAATAATTATAGGATGTTAAATTTGCTATTATTTTTAGTGAGCAATTTCTTTTGAAAATTTTACCAACACATGAAATCTAGAATTTTGCTGATTGATAGTGACATATTTAGTCAAGCAAATTTAGTTCACTGTGTGCTATAGACAGCTGAGTCCAGAATCTCTGAATGGCATATTTGAAAATGAATTCCTCATGAGACTCACTTGTTTTGAAGAGAAGTGATAATATTATTTAGACCATGTGTCATTTTTAATTTTGATAATGATCTACTGAGAGCCAATATTTTGGCCAATGGCAATTTCACTAGAAAAAGAGTATTGGCATCTTATCCTTCTATCATTGTAGGAAGGGCTCGTGGTTAATGAAAATTGTGTCAGCATACCAAAGTTACCATCAAAATAACATTATAATTCACAATTTACCTAATTGAATGGAAACAGTCATTGTGAGGTGTTATTGGGACCTCATTATTATTCAAATATATTTTCAAGAATAACAAAACCTCTTAAGTATAAAATGCCTTTGTCAAACCAAGAAAAATGCCTAAATTTTCCACTGAGAATGAAAACTTTAAAATTCCCTTTTTCTATTTTACTCCAAGTCCTGTTATCAGATTGGGTACTATTATACAGTGTATATAACAAACCCATTTCATATGGTTCACTGGTATTAATCTTACCATCCCTATCATTCACTCAGGCCTGATTTCTGCCTTTAAAACTGAGTTTGGTGAAAATAATCCAAGCTCCAAATTGAAACGTTTGTAAGCATATATGAAGTAGAAATTATCACAAAATATCCAGAACATATAAGAAGCCCAGGCTTGAGGGAAATCACTGGTTTCCTGAAGAGAAGTTTTGCCATACAAAATGTGTCCTCAATTCACCAGCAAACTAGTCTGGGTCTACAAGCTTTCGTTATCAGCAGGGGAAGGCAGCCTGACTACATTTAAGTCTCTGAAGTTTAAATCGCATCTGAATCTTGGGGAGCAGCCCTGAAATGTCTGAGTAGCTCAACTTTCCAGCACATCTCCTCATCTGGGTTAGCTAAATTACTATGTGACAAGATTCAACCAGCCCTCTGCTTTTTAGGCTGTTTTCTCATCTAGTAAAACAAACAAACAAACAAACAAAAAGAAACCAAACCCACTGCAGTCCACTTGATTCCAACTCATAGCAACCTAGTAAAATAGGGGTCAATAACTCACTTACCACACTGTTTAATTATCCAAAGAAACACATGCATAGCCAGAGCTGTATTTATGTCTATGCCAATATCATGCCTGGGCTTTAAGCGTCCTGAGAGCAGGGCCAGGTCTGGTTTATCCTCTAGCGTACATATCTAGCCTGGTGCCTGGCGTGCAGAAAGTGCTTAAAAACAATTGTTGAATAAACAGATACCTGCAGTGATTCTCAAATGTTAGCACGCATCAACACTACCCGGAGGCCTTGTTAGCACAGATTGCTGGGCCGTACCCTCAGAACTCCTGATTTATCTCTGGGAGCCCAGGAATTAATGTTCACAACAGATTCCCAAGTATTTTTGCTGTTGGTAGTCCACAGACCATGTTTTAAGAACCAATGAATGAGTTAATTATTTTTTGATAAAAAATGTTGTCTCTCGATCTTCTAGCCAGATGGCTCTGGAGTTAAAAATACAATAAACTCAGAGAAACTCCAGGTAAAATCATTAGGTCAAGTAAAGGTGTTGTAGTCCAGAGACCACGTTTTAAGAATCATTGAATGAATGTAATTATTTTTTGATAAAAAATGTTATCTCTCTGTCTTCTAGCCAGATAGCTCTGGAGTTAAACAAGAAACTCAGAGAAACTTCAGGTAAAATCATTAGGTCAAGGAAAGGTGTTGTTAAGTCGTTAAAACTGGAAGGAACTAAAATCTTAGAGTGAAACTGGAGGAGTGAAGTTTGGATTAGCAGGAACAGGGAGAATTAAAGTGGACATAAGGCAAACATGGTCATCTTGAGGGCCAAGCAAAGGGACAATAAGTCGAGAATGGGCTGGACTTCAGGTTGGATTCAGTTATTTACAGCATAACCAGTTGCTGTTTTGATCAGTTCTGACTCATGGCAATCCTATGTGCCTCAGAGTAGAAGTGAGCTGCACAGGGTTTTCAATGGTTGACTTTTCAGAAGAAGATCTCCAGACCTTTCTTCCAAAGTGCCTCTGGGTTGATTCAAGCCTCTAACCTTTCGGTTCGCAACCAAATGTGTAGGATCTCCAAAACTGGAGGTACCCTAGAACTGGGCTGATATTCATTCACCCCACCCTGGTCTAGTGGTAGTGATCACTTGTGCCTGGGTGGCATCTGTTCTGACTTGTGGGTGCCTATACCAGTTGTCAGATGTTTTGTATTTGACCCATACCTATAGCTATCAAACAGCTTTATGGTTATAGGCTCTCACGCTTGCAGTAAGGTAGTTTTGTGCCTGAAGCTGTGGTGTTACAATTTGGGGATAAGCCTGGGGGAAAGGGAATGGAGAGTCCCCAATGGTTGGCTGATGGCCAGCTAAGCTGGGAGCTGGAGCCCCAGAATGGTGTGATTGTCCTGTCTTATTGAGGACCCTTGAGCTTGAACATTGTCCACAGAGGAATAATCTTCCTGTTGTGAATCTGCAGCAGCTTTGCCTGTGGCAAAGGAGTCAGCCTAGTTACAGAAATTGCACACTAATAGTTAACTTTTTTTTAAAATAAAAAATAACTTAATAGTGAGTAGCTCTACAACGCCACCTGTCGATTTTAAGATCCTTTTTCAATTTATTGCATGTCTTTCTGTTTCCACCTCATTTTTTACTGGTATCACTGACATAATCGAATGATATTTGGGTATGAGTGGTAAAATCCTCCTAGAATGACTGTTTTAAAGTGGGTACCCATCTTCATAGTCATCCATGGCTCTCTCTTATTAACCTTTCCCTGTTACTGCTCACTATCTCTCTGTCTCCTTCTCCTGCTTCCCCCAGACTCACACTTTGGGTGGACTCTGTGATATTGATGTTAGATATCGATACCTAAACGATGGTCATGGGGCATGACTCTCTTGGGGTGGGAAGCATAGATGTCTCCTACGTCTCTGAACAAAACCATCAAAGAGTTAGTCCTCCTCATCTTATCTCCTTCTCTGAGTGTCTCATGCCTTCCTGATGCCCCCTAGTCACCCAGATTTCTATCATCCTGCTCAGGTCGATTCATTGCTATAAAACCTCATCTAGAAATGGGAGAGCCCTTTGGTCACAAAAAGGCAGCTGGAAGGGAAAACTAAACATTTGGGTATGACACAGGAGTCAGAGAAATAGAATGCTATAGAAGTTTGGTATCTAAAATGACCTCTTTTGAGACAGGTACAATGCTGTCAGTGATAGAATAATATCCATATGCCTACAAGGAAGACCAGTTAATTCGACTATTATTCAAATTTACTCACCAGCCACTAAGGCCAAAGATGAAGAAATTAAAGATTGTTACCAGCTTCCGCAGTCTGAAATTGATCAAACATGCAATCAGGAATGCATTAATAATTACTGGCAACTGGAATGTGAAAGTTGGAGACAAAGAAGAAGGATTGGTAGTTGGAAAATACGACCTTGGTGATAGACACGATGCTGGAGATCACATGATAGAATTTTGCAAGACCAATGACTTTTTCTTTGCAAATACCTTTTTCAACAACATAAATGGTGACTACACGCGTGGACCTCGCCAGATGGAATACACAGGAATCAAATCCACTACATCTGTGGAAAGAGACAATGGAAAAGCTCAAAATCATCAGTCAGCACGAGGCTGGGTAGTGACTGTGGAACAGACCATCGATTGTTCATATGCAAGTTCAAGTTGAAACTAAAGAAAATTAGAACAAGCCCTCGAGAGATAAAGTACAACCTTGAGCATATCCCACCTGAATTTAGACATCATCTCAAGATAGATTTGATGTGTTGAACACTAATGACCAGACAAATTGTGGAATGACATCAAAGACATCGTACACAAAGAAAGCAAGAGGTCATTAAAAAGGCAGGAAAGAAATAAAAGGCCAAAATGGATGCCAGAAGAGGCTTTGAAACTTGCTCTTGAATGTCAAGAAGCTAAAGCAAAAGGAAGAAATGATGAAGTAAAAGAGCTGAATAGAAGATTTCAAAGGGTGGCTTGAGAAGACAAAGTAAAGTATTGTAATGACATGTGCAAAGATCTTGAGGTAGAAAACCAAAGTAAAGAACATGCTAGGTGTTTCTCAAACTGAAAGAACTGAGGAAAAATTCAAGCCTTAAGTTGCAATATTGAAGGATTCTACAGGGAAAATATTAAACAATACAGGAAGCATTAAAAGAAGATGGAAGGAATACACAGAGTCACTATACCAAAAAGAGTTGGTGGATGTTCAACCATTTCAGGAAGTAACATATGATCGGGAATCAATGGTACTGAAGAAAGAAGTCCAAGCTGCACGGAAGGCATTGGCAAAAAATAAGGCTGTAGGAACTGATGGAATACTCACTGAGGTGTTCCAACAAATGGATCCAGTACTGGAAGTGCTCACTCGCCTATGCCAAGAAATTTGGAAGACAGTTACCTGGACAACCGACTGGAAGAGAGCCATGTATATGTCAATTCCCAAGAAAGGTGATCCAAATGAATGCAGAAATTATCAAACAATATCATTAATATCACGTGCAAGCAAAATTTGGCTGAAGATCATTCAAAAACGGCTGCAGCAGTATATCAACAGGGAACTGCCAGAAATTCAAGCCAGGTTCAGAAGAGGATGCGGAATCAGGGATATCATTGCTGATGTCAGGTGGATCCTGCCTGAAAGCAGAGAATACCAGAAATATGTTTACCTGTGTTTTATTAACTATGCAAAGGCATTTGACTGTGTGGATCATAACTAATTATGAATAACATTGCAGAGAATTGGAATCCCAGAACACTTAATTGTGGTCATGAGGAACCTGTAAGTAGATCAAGAGGCAGTTGTTCCAACAGAACAAGGCGATACTGTGTGGTTTAAAGTCAGGAAAGGTGTGCGTCAGAGTTGTAGCCTTTCACCATACCTATACAATCTGTACAATGAGCAAATAATCTGAGAAAGTGGACTATATGAAGAAGAATGGGGCATCAGGATTGGAGGGAGACTCATTAAAAACCTGCAATATGCAGATGACACAACCTTCTTGCTGAAAGTGAAGAGGACTTGAAGCACTTACCGATGAAGATTAAAGACCACAGCCTTCAGTATGGATTACAGCTCAACATAAAGAAAACAAAAATCCTCATAACTGTGACAATAAGCAACATCATGATAAATTCAGAAAAGATTGAAGTTGACAAGGATTTCATTTTACTTGGATCCACAATCAACACCCATGGAAGCAGAAGTCAAGAAATCAAAAGATGCATCACATTGGGCAAATCTGCAACAAAGGACCTTTTTAAAGTGTCAAAAAGCAAAGATGTCACCTTGAAGACTACAGTGCACCTGACCCAAGTCATGGTGTTTTCAGTCACCTCATAGGCATGTGAAAGCTGGGCAATGAATTAGGAAGATAGAAGAAGAATTGACACCTCTGAATTGCAGTGTTGGGAAAGAATATTGGATATGCCAAGGATTGCCAAAAGAATGAACAAATGTGTCTTGGAAGAAGTACAGTCAGAATGCTCCTTAGAAGCAAGTATGGTGAGACTACATCTCCCATACTTTGGATATGATATTAGGTAGGATCAGTTTCTGGAGAAGGACATCATGCTTGGTAAGGTAGAGGACCAGTGAAAAATAGGAAGACCCTTAACAAGATGGACTGACACAGTGGCTGCAACAATGGGCTCAAGCATAACAGTGATTGTGAGGTTGGCACAGGACCGGGCAGTGTTTCATTCTATTGTACATAAGGTCGCTATGAGTGGGAACCGACTCAATGGCACCTAACAACAACATGAGACAGGTGGGGAAAGAGAAGCAAAAGGGATTGCTGGAAGAAGAGTTAGATATGAGGTAAAGTTCTGCTAAGGAACCAGGGAGCTCAGAAGCAAGAAACTAGGAGACTTGTTGCTTCTTAGGTAGCCAAGGGAATATACTTATTGTCAGTGTTATTATCAGTTACCTTCTACAGTTCACTGAGGTCTTACTATGTGCAGGTCTTTGTACCATTCTGTTTAATATTTCTAAAAATATCACCATAAAATGTAGACTATGGGGCCTAGAGAGATTAGATAACCTGGCTAAGGTAACTTAGTAAGTGTTAGTGATTCCTCAACCGTAAGTCTGTCTGAATTCAATCTCGGTATTACTGACCACCGATTTCATTTCTGCCATGGTTAGTAAAGCAGATTGAAAAGAAAAGGTTAGGTATTTTTATCCTAATCTGTGCAGCTGAATGATGTTGCACCAAGAATGGGTTGTGCTCAGGCAGCTCAGCTATATGTACTTAGAAAAAAAAAAACAACATGGAAATGAGGAAGAATTAGTGAGGTCTGTCTTTTAAGCAAGGAGCGGCGATGGTGCAGTGTTAAGTGCTCCGCTGCTATCTGAAAGGATGTGGCAGTCTGCTTCCATAAAGATTTACAGCCTCGGATACCCTATGGGACAGTTCTACTCTGACCTATAGGGTCAGTATGAGTCAGAATCGACTTGATGGCAATGCGTTGGGGTTTTGGGGTCTTTCAAGCTGAATGCAGAAAAAGCTGCTTTTGCTCTGTGCAATTACTGACCAGCGCATTTATCTCTTACCACCTGTTGTCAAGTACCTTTGGTGTTGCACTGGGGAAAGTAGCTGCAAAAATGTTGGAGTAGCTTATTAAAGCCATGCCTTGGAGACAGAGTTTCAAAGCATGACAGAAAATTAGAGGTCATCTTAGGTCAAGTCATTCACTTTGCAGAGAAAGCTAATGAAGCCCAGTGAGTTTCAGGGAGTTGCCCCAAGCTGAGGAGTGGCCGGCTGAGACCTGGCCTGGGCTCTTCCATGGCAGCCGAAGCTGTCTGAGTTAGGGAGCAGAAGAGCTGGAGCCCACGGAGAGCCACGGGAGTCCCGAGTCCTTGGTGACCAAATTGAAGCAGAGGAACCGCCTGCTCCTACTGAGTCCAAAGTCAGGACGGATTACCAGCAGTGGTAGAAGATAGCAATTCTCGGGGACAGTCCCTTACAAGGAATTTTTTCCTGTGAGACGTTTTATAAGGACATAAATTGGTACAGGGAGCCCTGACGGGGCAATGGTTAAGTGCTCGGCTGCTAACTGAAAGGTTGTTGATGGTTCGAACCCACTCACCTTTTCCTTGGGAGAAATGCCTGATGATCTGTTTTCTGTAAAGATTACAGCTAAGAAAACCCTATGGGGCAGTTGTACTCTGTCAGATGGGGTGGCTATGAGTAGAAATTGACTCAGCAGCACCCAACAACCAGAGTTAGTACAGCATTACATCATTAGATTCCATCTTTAGTGCATAATTTCTAATACTATTTGCTAAAACAACTTGGATTTCGAAGGTTTCTTTTCACTTTATCCATTTTCCTATGATCAGGTCAGAAAGGGCAGCTTCTTGCTTTTTGATTATGCCTAATATTTTCCCTCTTCCATTCATTTGTTCCTGTTGTTCCCATGGCTGGAATGGCCACCCCTCCGATGCACAGTCCCTACCTATTAACATCTTAGCCATCCTTTAAGGCCCAGATCAAAGCCATTTCCTGCACAAAGCCTCTACCCTTCTAAGCCAGCAGGGATCTCTCTGAAATCTAAATTTTTAATAGGATTTTCTAGTACTTTTATTAGTAGATTTGGATTAGATTATCTGCCCTGCCATCCAAATGTCTGTGGAGTCTGGTGCTGGGGTTGCTGCTTGTAAGGAGGACAGAAGACCCTGATGCTTTCTGGTTTTGACCGTAAGAAGGGTTGACTTCCTGTTATTACAGATACGTCAAGTTAGTACTAAGCCATCGTGGATGGACTTCAATTAGGAAAGAATTTCCTAGAACTAACTATAATTAAATTACTTAATCAGTTTTCTATATAGCAAGATAAAGCCATTTCAAAAAAAATTCCATTCTATTTTTATTTTAATGAAACCATTTAGATTGGAAGACAACTTCCCATATAAATTTTACAACAAAAATTAAATTCATTCATTAGTCCGACGTCAGAGATGAAAATTCCTGCTGCTGTCAGGTTTCTTTTGTGTCTACTATTTCCTGTGGACAAGAAGTACCAAATTATCTTGAGTTGAATTTTGCAGGTCTATGTTCTCAAGATTTTTTTTTTTTACATTTCCATCAGTTTTTAGATATTAATATATATTAAATCCATAGCTTTAGTCATCAGTTTTGTTTTGTGGGGCTTATTACTACCAGATGGATTCGTTATGAATTGGATACAAGATTGATGTTGTCGTCGTCATTAGCTACTATCGATTGTTTCCAACTCGTGGAGACCCTCTGTACAACATAACAAAATGTTATACAGTCCTGTACCGTCTTCATGATTGTTGGTAATTGGACATGAGTGTATTGTGATCTAGGAGCCATGGTGGCACAATAGTTAAGCCCTCAGCTGCTAACAAAAAGTTGGCAGTTTGAACCCACCAGACTACTCCACAGCAGAAAGATGTGGCAGTCAGCTTTCTTAAAGATTATAGCCTTGGAAACCCTATCCGACTGTTCTACCACTCATTTGTCGGTTTGTCATACTGTGGTAGATTGTGTCTTGCTATGACGCTGAAAACTAAGCCACAAGTATTTCAAATACCAGCAGGGTCACCCATGGTGGACAGGTTTCAGAGGAGCTTCCAGACTAAGATAGTCTAGGAAGAAGGACCTGGAAGTCTACTTCTGAAAAAATTAGCCAGTGAAAACCTTATGAATAGCAGCAGAACATTGTGTGATATAGTGCCAGAAGGTGAGTCCCCCAGGTTGGAAGGCACTCAAAATACGACAGGGCAAGAGCTGCCTCCTCAAAGTAGAATCAACCTTAATGACATGGATGGAGTAAAGGTTTTGGGGCTTTCATTTGCTGGTGTGGCATGACTCGAAATGAGAAGAAACAGTTACAAACAACCATTAATAATTGGCATGTGAAATGTACAAAGCATGAATCTAGGAAAATTGGAAGTTGTCAAGAATGAAATAGAACACTTGAAGATAGATATTCTAGGTGTTTGGGAACTGGAATGGACCAGTACCGGCCATTTTGAATTGGACAACTGTGTGGTCTACTATGCGGGGAATGATAAATTGAAGAGGAACACTGTCCCATGCATTGATTTCGAGACCTATACTGAAATACAATGCAGTAGGTGATAGAATAATATTCATATGCCTACGAGGAAGAACAGTAAACACGATTATTATTCAAATTTATATAACAACCACTAATGACAAAGATGAAAAAATTTAAGATTTTTATCAACTTCTGCTCTCTGAAATTGATTGAACTTGCAATCAGGATGCATTGATAATGACTGGTGATTAGAATGAAAAAGTTGAAAACGAAGAATTGGTAGTTGGAAAATATGGCTTTGGTGATAGAAATGACAAGGGAGATCGCATGATAGATTTTGCAAGACCAACAACCTATTCATTGGAAATACCTATTGCAAGACAAACAACTTATTCATTGGAAATACCTATTTTTAACAACATAAATTGTGACTATACATGTGAACCTCACTGAATGCAATACACAGAAGTAAAATTGACTACATCTGTGGAAAGAGATACCAATATCATCAGTCAAAACAAGGCCAGAGAATGACTGTGGAACAGACAGTCAATGGCTCATATGCAAGTCCAAGTTGAAACTGAAGAAAATTAAAACAAGTCCATGAGAGCCAAAGCATGACCTCGAGTATATCCCACCTGAATTTAGAGACCATCTCAAGAATAGATTTGACACATTAAACACTAATGACCGAAGACCAGATGAGTTGTGGGATGATATCAAGGACATCATACTTGAAGAAATCAAGAGGGCATTAAAAAGATAAGAAAGAAAGAAAGAAAAGACCAAAATGAACGTCAGAAGAGACTCTGAAACTTGCTCTTGAACAAGAAGTAGCTAAAGGGAAAGGAAGAAATGATGAAATAAAAGAGCTGGAAAGCAGATTTAAAAGGGCAGCTCAAGAAAACAATGTATTATTAAAAAAAATGTACAAAGACATAGTGTTAGAAAACCAGAAGGGAAGAACACACTCAGCATTTCTCAAGCAGAAAGAACTGAAGAAAAAATTCAAGCCTCGATTTGCAATTTTGAGGAAGTCTACAGGCAAAATATTGAATGACACAGGAAGCATCAAAAGAAGATGGAAGGAATACACAGAGTCACTGTACCGAAAAGAATTGGTCGACATTCGCACATTTCCAGAGGTAGCATATGTTCAAGAACCAGTGGCACTGAAGGAAGAAATCCAAGCTGCACTGAAGGCATTGGTGAAAAACAACACTCCAGGAACTGACGGAATACCAGCTGAAATCGAAATGTTTCAACAAACGGATGCAATGCTGGAAGCACTCACTCATCTATTTGAAGAAATTTGGAAGACAGCTACCTGGCCAATCAAGTGGAAGACATTTGTGCCCATTCCAGAGAAAGGTGATCCATCAGAATAGGGAAGTTGTCCAACAATATCATTAATGTCACGGGCAAGTAAACTTTTGCTGGAGATAATTTGAAAATAGTTGTAGCAGTACATTGACAAGGAATTCCAGCCAGATTCAGAAGATGTCATGGAACTAGGGACATCACTGCTGATGTCAAATGAATCTTGACTGAAAGCAGAGAATACCAGAAAGATGTTTACCTGTCTTTCATTGACTATGCAAAGACATTCAACTGTGTGGATCATGACAAATTATGGATAACGAAGAATGGGAATTCCAGAACACTTAATTGTGCTCAAGTGGAACCTGTACTTAGACCAAAATGTAGTCATTCAAACAGAACAAGGGGATATGGCATGGTTTAAAATCAGGAAAGGCATGCGTCAAGGTTGTATCCTTTCCCCATACTTACTCAATCTGTATACTAAGCAAATAATCCAAGAATTTGAACCATACGAAGAAGAATATGGCATCTGGATTGGTGGAAAACTCATTAACAATCAGTGATATACAGATGACAAAACCTTGCTTGCTGAAAACAAAGAGGACTCGAAGCACTTACTGATGGACTTCAAAGACTACAGCCTTCAGTATGGGTTGGACTTCAACATAAAGAAAACAAAAATCCTTACAATTGGGCCACTAAGCAACTTCATGATAAACAGAAAAGATTGAAGTTGTGAAGGATTTTATTTTACTTGTATCCACAATGAACACCCATGGAAGCAGCAGTCTAGAAATCAAATGACATATTGCATTGAGCAAATCTGTTGAAAAAGACCTCTTTATAGTATTAAAAAGCAAAGATGTCACTCTGAGGACTAAGGTGTGCCTGATCCAAGCCATGGTATTTTCAGCCACCTTATATGCATGTGAAAGCTAGACAATGAATAAGAAAGATCAAAGAAGAACTGATGCCTTTGAATTATGATTTTGACAAAGATATTGAATATACTATAGACTGCCTGGCAAAGAATATTGAATATACCATGGACTGCCAAAGAAAGAACAAATCTGCCTTGGAAGATGTACAACCAGAATGCTCTTTAGAAGCAAGGACCGTGAAACTAAGCCTCACATACTTTGGACACGTTATCAGGAGGGATCAGCCCCCGGAGAAGGTCATCATGCTTCGTAAAGCAATGGGTCAGTGAAAAAGAGGAAGACCCTCAAAGAGATTTTTTGACACAGTGGCTGCAACAATGGGCACAAGCATAGCAACAATTAGGAGCATGGCACAGGACGAGGCAGTATTTCGTTCCGTTGTACATAGGGTCGCTATGAGTCAAAACTGACTCGATTGCACCTAACAACAACAACAACAGCATAGACTGCCAGAAGAAAAACAATTCTGTCTTGGAAGAAGTACAACCAGAATGCCCCTTAGAAGTGAGGGTGGTGAGACTTTGCCTCATGCACTCTGGACACATTATCAGGAAGGACCGGTCCATCGAGAAGGACATCATGCTTGGTAAAGTAGAAGCTCAGCAAAAAACAGGAATTCCTCAACGAGATGGATTGACACAGTGGCTGCAACAGTGGGCTCAAACAGCAACAACTCTGAGAATGGCACTGGACTGGGTAATGTTTTGTTCTGTTATCCATAAGGTCACTATGACTCAAAGGCACCTAACAACAACATGAGTTGGCATTGACTTGATGACTATAGATTATGTCGTGATCCAGAAAGATTTTATTGACTAATTTTTGGAAATAGATTAACAGGCATTTCTTCCTATTCTGTCTTAGTCTGGAAGCTCCACTGAAACCTGTCCACCATAGGTGATCTTGCTGGCATTCAAAATACCGGTAGCATAACCTTCATCATCACAGCAACTTGCATGCCACCACAGTATGACAAACTGGCAGATGGTTGCGGACAAGATTGATAGCTGTTGTTCAATTCTTTATGCAAAGGACAAAGGGAATTGGACAGTGAAAATTATACACTGACATGGAAACCCTAAAGGTATATGAAGTGCTTGGCCAGAGTGAAGGGGACTAAGATTGGGTCCATGTCCGAGATACATTTTGTGTAGAAAACCTGTGGAACCAGAAGGCTGTGCTGGTTGTTAATTATAGAGCAGGTCTGCCTGTTATCTGGTATCTAAGAAAATATCTTCTTTGTAACTTAGCCAAGAGCAAATGCTGTCAGGTTGTTCCCAAGCAGCCTTATGTAACCTCTACATTTCTTGTAATGAATATCTGGCAAGTGACCTGTTAACCCTGCTCTAGTAAGCTTCCTATAGTCACTACCCTGTAACTAATCAAGAAAGCATACATATATCATCAAGTGGTAACTAGTTAACCAAAAACTCTTTAAGCCAATCATTGTAAAAATTCTACTTTTGTTATTCCGCCTTTGACAAAGATGTATTGATGAATAACCAATCGGGATTTTTTCTTAGCTTTACTTCCTTCTGTAAGAGTATATTAGAGAGTCCACGACTGTGATTCAGTGGATCTGCTAGTCTCTTGTGTACAGTACATACTGACAGTTCCCTCCTTCCAGTGATTTTCCTTTCTTGGCCTAATTAAATCTCTTGGACTGAAATTGAGTCTGGGGTCTTTTTCCTCTACTACAAGGCTCTTGGACATTATGGGAACTAAATATTTTGGTCAAAATATTCTGCTTTGGTGTATAAGTGGGCAAGTGTTTTAACCAATGTTATAAATCAATAACCAACCTAGGAAAAGATTCTTCCTCCCGCAGTTATGCCTCCTTCAGTTACAGAGCACATCCATTTTTGAGGAGGTCCCTTCAGTGACTAGGCACATCCATTTTTTTTTTTTTTATTGTGCTTTAAGTGAAAGCTTACAAACCAAGTCAGCCTCTCCTACAAAAACTTACAAAAACCTTGCTATATACTCCTAGTTGCTCTCGCTCTGAGACAGCACACTCCTTCCCTCCACTCTCTATTTTCGTGTCCATTCGGCCCACTTCTGCTCCCCTGTGCCTTTTCATCTCTTCTCCAGACAGGAGCTAACCACATAGTCTCATGTATCTACTTGATCCAAGGAGCTCATTCTTCACCAGTATCATTTTCTATCCCATAGTCCACTCCAATCCCTGTCTGAGGTGTTGGCTTTGGGAATGGTTCCTGTCTTCGGCTAACAGAAGGTTTGGGGATCAGGACCTCTGGGGTCCTACTAGTCTCAGCCGGACCATTAAGTCTGGTCTTTTTACAAGAATTTGGGGTCTAGATCCCACTGCTCTCCTGCTCCCTCGCGGGTTCTCTGTTGTGTTCCCTGTCAGGGCAGTCGTTGGTTGTAGCCAGGCACCGTCTAGTTCTTCTGGTCTCAGGCTGATGTAGTTTCTGCTTTATGTGGCCCTTTCTGTCTCTTGGGCTCATAATTACCTTGTGTCTTTGGTGGTCTTCATTCTCCTTTGCTACAAGTGGGTCAAGACCAATTGATGCATCCTGGATGGCTGCTTGCTAGCGTTTAAGATCCCAGACGCCACTCTGCAAAGTGGGGTGCGGAATGTTTTCTTAATAGATTTTGTTATGCCAATTGATTTAGATGTCCCCTGAAACCATGGTCCTCAAGCCACCACACTGGCTATGCTGGCCTTCAAAGCATTCAGTTTATTCAGGAAACTTCTTTGCTTTTGGTTTAGTCCAGTTGTGCAGACTTCTTCTGTATTGTGTGTTGTCTTTCTCTTCACCTAAAATAGTTCTTATCTACTATCTAATTAGTAAAAACCCCTCTCCCTCCCACCCTCCACACTCTTGTAACCATCAAAGCATATTTTCTTCTCTGTTTAAACTAATTTTTGAGTTCTTACAATAGAGGTCTTACACAATATTTGTCCTTTTGCAACTGACTAATTTCACTAAACATAATGCCTTCCAGATTCCTCCATGTTATGAAATGTTTCATGGATTCATCATTGTTCCTTATTGATGTGTAGTATTCCATTGTGTGCATATACCGTAATTTATTTATCCATTCATCCATTGATGGGCACCTTGGTTGCTTCCATCTTTTCTGCTATTGTAAACAATGGTGAAGTGAACATGGGTGTTCATATATCCATTCGTGTAAAGACTCTTATTTCTCTAGGATATATTCCAAGGAGTGGGAATCCTGGATCCTATGGTAGTTCTATTTCTAGCTTTTTAAGGAAGGGCAAATTGATTTCCAAAGTGGTTGCACCATTTTACATTCCCACCAGCAGTGTAGAAGTGTTCCAGTCTCTCCACAACCTCCCTAACATTTATTATATTGTGTTTTTTGGATTAATGCCACCTTGTTGGGGTGAGACAAAATCTCATTGTAGTTTCAATTTGCATTTCTCTAATTGCCACTGACTGTGAGCATTTCCTCATGTGTCTGATAGCTACCTGAATGTCTTCTTTAGTAAAGTGCCTCTTCGTATCTTGTGCCCATTTATTAATTGGGTTATTTGTCTTTTTGTAGTTGAGTTTTTGCAGTATCATGTAGATGTTAGAGATCAGGCACTGATCAGAAATGTCATAGCCAAAACCATTTTTCTCAGTCCGTAGGTAATCTTTTTACTGTTTTGGTGAAGTCTTTGGATGAGCATAGGTGTTCGATTTTTCAGAGCTCCCAATTATCTGGTTTCTCTTCTGCACTGTTAGTAATGTTTTGTATACTGTTTCTGCCATGTATTAGGGCTCCTAGAGTTGTCCCTGTTTTTCTTCCATGATCTTTATCGTCTTAGATTTTATATTTAGGTCTTTGACCCAGTTTGAGTTAGTTTCTGTGCATGGTATGAGGTATGGGTCTTGTTTCATTTTTTTGGAGATGGTTATCCAGTTATGCCAGCACCATTTGTTAAAGAGACTGTCTTTTCCCCACTTAACTGACTTTGGGGCCTATGTCAAATATCAGGTGCTCACATGTGGATGGATTTATGTCTCGATTCTCAATTCTGTTCCATTCGTTTACGTATCTGTTGTTGTACCAGTACCAGGCTGTTTTGACAACTGTGGTGGTATATTAGGTTCTAAAATCAGGTAGAGTAAGGCTTCCCACTTTGTTCTTCTTTTTCAGTAATGCTTTACTTACCTGGAGCCTCTTTCCCCTCCATATGAAATTGGTGATTTGTTTCTCCATCTCATTAAAAACTGTCTGGAATTTGCATCTGAATTGCATTGTATCTATAGATCCATTTCGGTAGAATAGACATTTTTACAATGTTAAGTCTTCCTGTCCATGAGCAAGGTATGCTTTTCCACTTATGTAGGTCTCTTTTGGTTTCTTGCAGTAGTGTCTCATAGTTTCCTTCGTATAGGTCTTTTACATCTCTGGTAAGATTTATTCCTAAGTATTTTATCTTCTTGGGGGCTGTTGTAAATGGTATTGATTTGGTGATTCCCTCTTCAATGTTGTTTTTGTTGGTGTAGAGTAATCCAACTGATTTTTGTATGTTTATCTTGTATCCCGATACTCTGCTGAACTCTTCCATTAGTCTCAGTAGTTTTTATGAGGATTCTTCAGGTTTTTCTGTGTATAAGATCGTGACATCTGCAAATAGAGATACTTTTACTTCTTCCTTACCAATCTGAATGCCCTTTATTTCTTTATCTAGACTAATTGCTCTGGCTAGGACATCCAGCACAATGTTGAATAAGAGTGGTTTTAAAGGGTATTCTTGTCTGGTTTCCAATCTCAAGGGGAATGTTTTTAGACTCTCTCCATTTAGGATGATGTTGGCTGTTGGCTTTGTATACATGCTCTTTACAATATTGAGGAATTTTCCTTCTATTCCTATTTTGCTGAGAGTTTTTATCATGAATGGGTGTTTTACTTTGTCATATGTCTTTTCTGCATCAATTGATAAGATCATGTGGCTCTTGTCTTTTGTTTTATTTATATAATGGATTACATTGATTGTTTTTCTAATGTTCAACCATCCCTGCATACCTGGTATGAATCCCACTTGGTCATGGTGAATTATTTTTTTGATATGTTGTTGAATTCTATTGGCTAGAATTTTGTTGAGAATTTTTGCATCTAAGTTTGTGAGGGATATAAAAAAAAAAAAAATTTTTTTTTTTTTTTTTTTTTTATTATAGGTCTGTAATGTTCTTTTTTTGTAGTGTCTTTACCTGGTTTTGGTGTCAGGGATATGCTGCCTTCACAGAATGGGTTTGGTAGTATTCTATCCTTTTCTATGCTCTGAAATACCTTTAGTAGTAGAGGTGTTAACTCTTCTCTGAAAGTTTGGTAGAACTCTGCAGTGAAGCCATCTGGGCCAGGGCTTTTTTTGTTGGGAGTTTTTTGATTACCTTTTCAATCTCTTCTTTAGTTGTGGGTCTATTTATTTGTTCTACCTCTGTTTGTGTTAGTTTAGGTAGATAGTGTGTATGTAGAAATTTATAAATTTCCTCTAGGTTTTCAAATTTGTTAGAATATAAGTTTTCATAGTAATCTGATATGATTCTTTAATTTCAGTTGGGTCTGTTATAATGTCACCCATCTCATCTCTTATTCTGGTTATTTACTTCTTCTGTTTTTCTTTTGTCAGTTTGGCCAATGATTTATTAATTTTGTTAATTTTTTTCAAAGAACCAGCTTTTTGTCTTATTAACTCTTTCAATTGTTTTTTCTATTCTCTATTTCATTTAATTCAGCTGTAATTTTTATTATTTTCTTTGTTCTGCTGCCTGAGGGTTTCTTTTGTTGCTCTCTTTCTATTTGTTCAAGTTGTAGGGATAATTCTTTGATTTTGGCCCTTTCTTCTTTTTGGATATGTGCATTTATTGATATAAATTGGCCTCTGAGCACCGCTTTCGCTGTGTCCCAAAGGTTCTCATCGGAACTGTTTTCATTTTCATTGGATTCTCTGGATTTTTTTATTCCATCCTTCATGTCTTCTATAACCGAGACTTTTTTGAGCAGAGTATTGTTCAGTTTCCATGTGTTTGATCTCCTTTCCCTGCTTTTTCTGTTAATGATTTCTACTTTTATGGCCTTATGGACAGAGAAGATGCTTTGTAATATTTTAATGGTTTGGATTCTGCTAAGGCTTGCTTTATGACCTAATATGTGGTCTATTCTAGAGAATGTTCCATGTGCACTTGAAAGTATACTTGGCTGGTGTTGGGTGGAGTGTTCTGTATATACCTGTGAGGTCAGGTTGGTTGATTGTGGCATTTAGATCTTCTATGTCTTTATTGAGCTTCTTTCTGGATGTCCTGCCCTTCACCGAAAGTGCTGTGATGAAGTCTCCTACGGTAATTGTGGTGTTATCTGTCTAACTTTTCAATGCTGTTAGTTTGTTTTGTGTATCTTGCAGCCCTGTCATTGGGTGCATAAATATTTAATATGGTTATACCTTCTTGGTGTGTTGTCCCTTTAATCATTATATAGTGTCCTTCCTTATCCTTTATGATGGATTTAACTTTAAAGTCTATTTTGTCAAAAATTAATATTGCTACTCCTGCTCTTTTTTGATAGTTTTTTGCTTGGTATGTTTTTTTCCATCCTTTGAGTTTTAGTTTGTTTGTGCCTCTAAGTCTAAGGTATGTCTCCTGTAGGCAGCATATAGACAGATCTTGTTTTTTAACCCATTCTGCCACTCTCTGTCTCTTTATTGGTGCATTTAGTCCATTTACATTCAGGGTAATTATGGATAGGTATGAATTTAGTGCTATCATTTTGATGTCTTTTTTTGTGGGTTGTTGACAGTTTCGGTTTCCCACTTGATTTTATGTGCTGAGTAGATTTTCTTTATATACTGTCCTTTCCTCATATTTGTTGTTGTTGATTTTGTTCCTGCTGAGTCTGTATTTTTCCCTTGTATTTTGATGAGTAGGATAGTTTGTCTCCTTTGTGGTTATCTTATTATTTACCCATATTTTTCTAAATTTAAAACTAACTTTTGTTTCTTTGTGTCACTGTATCTGCCTCTCCACATGGAAGGTTTATGATTACATTTCTTATTCCCTCTTTATTATTTTAATGTTGTCTTCTTTATTATAATAACATTGTCGTTACCCTGTGTTGGGCTTTTTTTTTTTTTTTTAATATAATCTTGGTTTGTTTTTTTGGATTTCCCTGTCTAGGTTGACTTCTGGTTGCTCTGCTTAGTGGTCTAGTCTTGGGTTGATACCTGATATTATTGATTTTCTAACCAAAGAACTCCCTTTAGTATTTCTTATAGTTTTGGTCTGGCTTTTATGAATTCCCTCAACTTGTGTTTATCTGGAAGTGTCTTAATTTCATCTTCATATTTAAGAGACAGTTTTGATGGATGTATGATTCTTGGCGGGCAATTTTTTTCCTTCAATTTTTTAAATATGTCATCCCATTGCCTTCTTGCCTGCATGGTTTCTGCCCAGTAGCCTGAGTTTATTCTTATTGGCTCTCCTTTGTAGGTGACTTTTCCTTTATCCTTTGCTGCTCTTATAATTCTGTCTTTATCTTTGGTTTTGGGAAGCTCGATTATAATATGTCTTGGTGACTTTCTTTTAACATCTACCTTATGTGGAGTTCGATGAGCATCTCGGATAGAAATCTCATGCTTCACAATATCAAGGAAGTTTCCTGCCAACAAATCTTCAACAATTTTCTCTGTATTTTCTGTTATCCCTCTCTGTTCTGGTATCCAGTCACTCGTAGGTTATTTCTCTTGATAGAGTCTCACATGATTCTTAAGGTTTCTTCATTTTTTGTAATTCTTTTATCTGATTTTTCTTCAAATATATTAGTGCCTAGTGATTTATCTTCGAGTTCAGAAATTCTAGCTTCTACTTGCTCAATTCTGCTCCTCTGGCTTTCTATTGTCTAATTCTGTAATTTTATTGTTAATCTTCTGAATTTCTGATTGCTGTCTGTCTATGGATTTTTCCAGCTTATTAAACTTTTCATTATGTTCCTGAATAATCTTTCTAATTTCTTCAGTTACTTTATCTGTGTGTTCCTTGGCTTGTTCTGTGTATTGCCTCATTTCCTTCCTGATGTCTTGAAGGGTTCTGTATATTAAACTTTTATATTCTGCATCTGGTAATTCTAGGAATGCACTTTCATCTAAAAGATCCCTGGATTCTTTGTTTTGAGAGCCCGTTGAGGTGATCATGGCCTGTTTCTTCGTATGACTTGATATTGACTGTTGTCTTCAAGCCATCTGTAAGTTATTGTTTTAGTTTATGCTTGCTTACTGTGTTTTAGCTGCTTGCTTTGTTTTGTTTTGGTATACCCCTACGGTTTGCTTGAGTGAGCTGGCTTGATTATTTTCACCTTTGGAGCTCTGGTGTCCTGTCCCCAGCTGGCTAGAGCTGTTATCAGGTATATCAGTCCAGGAGTCTTTTCAGTTTTCTTGTATGAATTCAGCTCAGGTTTCCAGGTAGCTGATCATGAAGCATGCGGTACAGGCTCTGTCCTACAGTCTTAGAGGGGCAGGCGTGATAGGTGTATATACTGGTATCTGATTGCAGCAGGGGGTCACACTCTGAACAATGCAGGGGGCTCAGAACCAACCCCCAAGTGTCTCTGTGGAAAACACATCTCTGTTCCCTAGAACGTGCTGGTGGGTGGGTTCTGCAGAGGGACCATGCACACCTAAAGTTTTTGGTTGTAAGGACTGAGAGGTACCAGTTATCTCTGGACCCCTGTAGCAGGTGGCTGGGCACCTTCATCCAGAAGATCCTTTGATTCTTTGTTTGAGAGCTTGTTGAAGCAATCATGGTCTGCTTCTTTATGCAATTTGATATTGACTGTTGTCTCTAAGCCATCTTTAAGTTATTGTATTAGTTTATTTTATTTTTGCTTACTGTGTCCTATCTTCTTGCTTGTTTTGTTTTGGTATGCACAAATAGGTCGCTTGAGTGAGCTAACTTGATTATTTTTGACTTTGAAGCTCTAACGTCCTGTCACCAGGTGGCTAGAGCTGTTCCCAGGTATATGAGCCTAGGAGTCCTTTCGCTTTTCTTGTATGGATTCAGCTCAGGTGTCCAGGTTGTTGGTCATCAAGTGTGTGGTACAGGCCCTGTCCTACAGTCTTAGGGGGGCAGGGGTGATTGGTGTAGGTACTGGTATCTGGTTGCAGCAAGGATTCATGCTCTGAATGAAGCAGAGGACTGACTACCGTCCATCTAGAGTCTGTCAGAAAAGCGCTTCCCTGTTCCCTAGAGCACACACGTGGGTGGGTTCTGTAGACGGACCTTGGGCACCCAATGATTTTGATTGTAAGGACTGAGAGGTAGGTACCGGTTATCCTGGGACTGCAGTTGAGTGTGGCTCGGTGACCTGAGTTGAGCCACCAGTCCTTAGGCCCCTTATGTGGGTAGGTGAGGACACTGTTTAATAGGCAAAGCAGTGTCAAACATCAAACACCCACCTGTCCACTGCACAGCTGAAACAGTTGCAGTCTGCCAACAAGGGTCTGTTGTCCTGAAATAGGCCCACACAGGTCCATGCAGTAGGGAAAAGTATTCAAAGTCCATGGACCATTTATGCCTGGATAGGAGCCACTTCTGTCCTGAGCTGGCAGATTATCTCTTCCCCAACTGTGAATGTTTTCCTTCTCCAAGGCCAGGAGAATGGCTCAGGTTGTGCAGCAGGACCTATCTTGGGCCCAGGGAAAATGAAAGCCACTGAAGCAGGCTTCAGGGCTGGTGGCGTGGTAAAATATAAGCAAGTACTTAGCTTTTGCCAAGAGAGCTTTTCTTCTCTGGTTCTGGAGGTGTGAGTAGGCTGTGTGGATGGCTGTTTCTCCCTGAGGAAACTGTGGCCGAACACCACCACCAGCCCACTGCAGCTGCTCCCAGGAATGGTGCCTGAGGGTTCCCGGTGATTCATGTCCAGCAACTCCTCTCCACTTCTGAACCATCTCTCCCAGGCTTGCCACTCAGCCCGTTTTCTAACTTTGCGTTTGATGTTCAGGGCTTCTAGCTTGTCATAAATGTAATATTTTCACTTGTTTTTTGGAGTCTTTGTTGTAAGTGTTCACTGGAAATGTCTGACTACTCCACCATCTTGGCCCTGCCACACATCCATTCTTGAGGAGGTCTCTTCAGTCACTGAGTGCATCCATTCATAAAGAAGACCCTTCAGTTACTGAGTGTATCCATTCATGAGGAGGTCCCTCCAGTCACTGACTGCAGCCATTCACGAGAAATCCCTTTAGTCACTGAGCACATGCATTCTTGAAGAAGTCCAGTACTTTCCTCAGGTTTCTCTTGGGTCTTTCTTAGCCCAGACCCTTCTGAGCCCACATAACCTGCTTTGGTCCCCTGCTCCCTCCTAATACTCCCAGCTGGCCTTGCGAGTCTTAATCCTGACTCATGCTTTACTTTGCCTTATTCTATTTTCCTTTCCTCTTATTCTTCACTGCCACCCCTACCCTCTTGACCCCAAATGGGATTATCTATTCTGCTGTTTTTGATATGTATTCTTGGAAATGTAGGTCTCTTTGTAGCATTTGTACTCTAGTTTGTTGTTGTATGTGTTTTGAAATTACAAAAACATGCTTGGCTCTATGTAGCTTCCTATTTCTGTTGACAGGGGATAACAATATTGTATAGTGGTGAAGAGATGGATTTCAGAGCTAGGCCGCCTGGGTCTAGGTCTTTCCTTTAACATTTTTCAGCTATATGACCTTGGACAAGTCACTCAATCTTTCTGTGTTTGAATGTCCTTGTATGTAACATAGTGACAATGACAGCACCTACTTCATAGGGGTGTTGCAAGAGTTAAATCAGTTCATATGTGTAAAAAAGTGCTTAGACCAGTGCCTAACACAGAGCAAGTGCTACAAAGGTGATAGCTATCACTTCCTTATTTCTTTTTTCCTTCAACTCCATGTTTTTAATGTCTAATCATGTGGGTGTTATACATGTGTAATTCACTGCTTCCGATTGCTGCCCAGTCTTCCTCCTAGACTTCACTTATCCAATATTATAGCAACAAGTGCCTAGGTTGCCTTCAAATTTACATGATTTCAACCACACTGTAAGGAGCATATCTACCTCTAGGCCTATGTAGGAACTGTTCTGCATCATGGGATTAAGGAAGCACCCACTAAGGGACTGTCAGCCGTTTGTAGAAGGGCGGTGCCAATTGCCACTCCCACAACTGTGTGTGGTAGCTGTCTGTGGGTATGGTTGAGTTTCACTGGCTTTCAGGCCCATGCTTCGCTACAGGGCCTCCATCAATGTAAAGCCACCCTATGTCACCCCTAAGGGTATGTTTGAGTCCTCAAGGAGATTGTACATGTACTTATGATACGAGTTTGTCTGATACTTTGTGGTATGGTTATTTCTTCCTCTTCCTCCTCCAGCCCCCACCAGCACAGTCTCAGGTATCCATGGCACACACAGCTGAGAACACCAGCCAGCCAGTGGTGTGGGTCTGCTGCCAATGGTGACTTTCTGGCCTAAGTATCTCATAACTCTTAGTGCTTCCGGAGGTGGTACTGTAGCTCGACCTCTGGTCCTGCCTTTCTCTGCTGCCTGGGGCCATCACCACTACCTCTGTCATGCCCGGGCTTCACCCCCTCCTCCTGCAGGTCTGCATCTGAACCATCCAGAGCTGCATTGTGTGTCTGCTGGGTTCCTCAGTGCACCAAAGCTGTGGTGTTTTCCACATCAGAATGACAGGAATGCCTACTCCCCTTCTATGTTTCCCACTGTCTCAGACAGCAGTTGCACGTGTGTGGTATATGTGTGTGTATGTGTGCTGTGTGTATGTGTGATTTCATTTTACTTGGATCCACAATCAATAGCCATGGAAGCAGCAGTCAAGAAATCAAAAGACGCATTGCATTGGGCAAATCTGCTGCAAAGGACCTCTCCAAAGTGTTGAAGAGCAAATACGTCACCTTGAAGACTAAGGTGTGCCTGACCCAAGCCATGGTACTTTCAGTTGCAACATATGCATGTGAAAGCTGGACAATGAATAAGGAAGACCGAAGAAGAGTTGACGCCTTTGAATTGTGGTGTTGGCGAAGAATATTGAATATACTAGGGACTGCCAAAAGAACGAACAAATCTGTCTTAGAAGAAGTACAACCAGAATGCTCCTTAGAAGCAAGGATGGTGAGACAAGTCTTACATAATTTGGACACGCTGTCAGGAGGGATCAGTCCTTGGAGAAGGACATCATGCTTAGCAGAGTATAGGGTCAGTGGAAAAGAGGAAGACACTCAACGAGGTGCATTGATTGACACAGTGGCTGCAACAATGAGCTCAAGCATAACAATGATTGTAAGGATGGCGCAGGACCGGGCAATGTTTCCTTCTGTGTGCATAGGGTCGCAATGAGTTGGAACCGACGTGACAGCACCTGACAACAACATGTGTGCTGTGTACGAGTATGTGTGTTCTTTGTGTGTAAGTGTGTACTTGTGCATGTATGTGCGTGCTGTGTGGCAAGTATGTGTGAAGTGTGTGAGTGTCTCCATGTGTGATGTGTGTGAGTGTGTGCATGTGTTTGAGTATGGTGTGTGTATGAGTATATATGAGTGAGTGTGATATGTGTGACGTGTGTATGAGCATGTGTTTCTGTGTGTGTGTGCATGCGTCTGTGTGTGAGTGAGTGCACACATGTGTGTGTACATGTGCATGTGCTTGGTGTGTGATGTGCTGTATAGAAAATAGTCCTTCCAGTTTCTTCTTATAGCACCTCTTCCCTGATTCCGAGACTCAACAGCCCCTCTATGTGGCCCCTGTATGTGGTATGTGGCTCTCTGATGACAGGGGAGATAATTTTACATGGTATAATGATAAGAACAAATGAAAAACATGAGTTATTTCAAAGTCAATGCAATGAAAACTGTTGAGAAAGCAATAATTCAGGAAGTGTGAGATATGACAAAGTTTGTGAAAGTAGTATGCTGAGTAACAAAAGTTTCCAGGACTGCCTTAGTCCAAAATGTAAATATTCTTTTGGAGACGCATCTCCCCAGTCCTTCAAATACACTCACAGAAGTCTAAAGCTGTAGGGAAGAGTTTGGGCTTAAGCTAGACTCCATCTCTGACACGTCGTCTGAATCAATCCAGCACCAAGGGTCCATTCTAGACTTCCCCCTTTCCGAATTTTTAACTTCTTCTTCAACAGTGGAAAAATCTGGCTTTCATTATATATAATCTACTTATTTGTTCAACACTGGTGTTGTTATGTTGGTAGGTGCTATTGAATGAGTTCCAACTCATAGCCACCCTATGTATAACAGAACACAACACTTTCCAGTCCTGTGCCATCATCACAATCATTGCTATGTTTGAGACCATTGTTGTAGCCACTGTGTCAATCCATCTCGTTGAGGGTCTTCCTCTTTTTCATTGACCCTCTACTTTCCCAAGCGTGACATCCTTCTCCAGGGACTGGTCCCTGCTAATAAAGTATTCAAAGTACATGAGACTAACTCTCAACATCCTTGCTTCTAAGAGGCATTCTGGCTGTGCTTCTTCCAAAACAGATTTGTTTGTTCTTCTGCCAGTCCACGGTATACATTCAATATTCATCGCCAACACCATGATTCATATGCATCACCTCTTCTTCAGTCCTCCTTCAACACTAGTAAGTGCTTAAGTAGATTCAGAATTGCCAGCCCACACCCTGATCAGAAACACATTCGCTAACTAGAGTACAGTATTTGTGTACAGTCCCTGTTGTCTTTACCCTTAAAGTGTTCAACTAAAATACTGCTGGACAAATCACTTAGGTTAGTTCTTTCATTCTCTTCAGTGTGGATATTCCACTCACAAGGATATTTTGAAACAGAAACTGCACAACTGCAAGCATGAAGATTTTTAAAAACATGTATTCTTTCAGGGATGCAAATTGAGTTTTATAGTGAACCCCCTTGGCCTGCCTTGCAAATCTAGTCACTGTAATACCTCTGTCACTCTGTCCTGGGACATTGGAGAATCTGTGTATCTTTCTACTGTCACCGAGACTTGGTTCTTGGTCCAGGTTGAGTTTTCCCACAGGGCACTCAGGAGACAGTACCACCACCCCACCCACGCCCCCCAAAATCCGAACACATTGCCATCAAGTATGTTCCAACACATAGGGAGCCTATAGGACAGAGTACAACTGCCCCATAGGGTTTCCAAGGAGCAGCTGGTGGATTTGAACTGCAAACCTTTTGGTTAGCAGCCAAACCCTTAACCACTGTGCCACCAGGGCTCCAGGAAACAGTAGCCCACTGCTTACTGCTATTTTCCCTGGAGGTACATAGTTTGCTGTTTCTGGCTTCCATGGGTTTCTGAGTGTTTTTCTGGTTTGTGTCAGAACAGCTGGCAAAAGCTGAGTTATTGGAATCCTTATCCTGGGGAAAAGGAGACCTGGTGGTTCAGGGGTTAAAGTTCTCGACTGTGAATGGTAAGGTCACCAGTTTGAGCCTACCAGCCACTCTGTGGGAGAAAGATGTGACATTTTGCTTCTGTAAAGATTTACAGACTTGGAAACCCTATGGGGCAGTTCTACTCTGTCCTATAGGGTCACTGTAAGTTGCAATCAACTCCATAGCAAAGGGTTTGGTTTTTACCTTGGGAAAGGAACTCATAATGGAAATTTTAGGAGGCTTGAAGGATTCTGCCTCATTGGTATGGCTCTGGGCTGGCTGAAGACCACTGATCCCCAACATAGACCCAGAGGAGTCTGGTTGGATGAAAAAACAAAACAAACACTCCTTAGGGCCAGAGCCTTTCTTGTAAGGGAGAGTGTCCTGGGGCAGGGTCACCAGGGATGCTTGTCGTTTCCCCAGGTAGACTGCCACACTGAGTGAAGGAGCAGTGAGAGTCCTTGGGAAGACAGGGTTCCTAGTTTATCTCAGAGCTTTTGGGGGTCTGGCTGCTGTTACTTCTTTGATTTTGATCACTCTGATCATCCTGCTGTAGTTCAGGGCATATCCCCCGCCTGAGCCCTGGTGGTGACTTTGAAACTCAAGAATGTCCCACTCTAGGCCCAAGTACAAGATTCTAGCTAGTGAACTTCTCTGTGCCTTAGTTTTCCATTACATTATTGTGCTTTTTGCCCCTAGGTCAGATTTCTTCACTGGATCTGCTTTTTCACGGGATTTTTACCTTATTTTACTGGTAGAGGGTAGTAGGTTCTCTTGTTTACCCATATCCCAGGGAGTTCTAGCAATTAGCTCCAGAGATTAACATGTACAGATAACCATCAAAAATGAACACAATAAAGGCAGATAGGACACAGTGACATGACCTACACCGCCATGTTTAGCTGTTAAACTCTGAACTCTCCTCAACAGCCTTTTCCCACCCTAGCAATTTACACACTGTTTTATTAACACACCCAGTCTACATTTCTGGCTATTTAAACAAGTTTCAGTCCCTGAGAACTTCTGCGTGAGTGAATCATAAACCACAGGTCCTGTTGGTGTAAACGGAATGATTTCTCTACCCCAAGCTTACATTTCTCTACCTCTAAAAATCCCTAGAATCGTTTCCTGGTAAAGATTGAAATTTATGCATTTTACTCTGCACAGAAAGGATTATTTACACTATTTCAGTTACTCTGACCTACTCATCAGATCTGCTGCTGGAAATTAAAAATTTAGTGAAAACCAATGTAAAGAGAAATAAGTCAAATATCTTCCCTTCATCTGTTCAAGTGTGGGCTGGGGGGACGGAATGAATCCAAGGGGGAGGGTGTTTGTGAGTGGGTAGAGTGCAGCCTGTGGGGAAAGGGATTTTTTAGGACTATCACTCATCAAGCTTTATTAGGCTCCCGATCAATTTCTAATTAAGAATAACATGAATCCTCTTATGACAAGGAGGAAAGGTGATTCCTAAGTAGGTCCTGAGCGTCCCTCTGTCAGAACAAATCAAAACACTCCCCATTAATTTTCATCTAGCTTTTTATGGAACTTATACTCTTTTAGATATGAAAATTCCCCAAAGCTCTTCCTGATATTTTACCCTATTGCTTGAGAGCATTTTGGGAAAAGAAATAGGCTGCAGAACATTTGGTGAAAAGATGACTAATGCTAATTTCATTTCAGATGCCATAAATATTTTTTATATTATTCATTTGAGATTGATTTATTACTTTTGAAGTTTTGTTCTTAAATAGCATAGTAATTGATCCCCTAGTTTCCAGAGAACCGGTAAGGAATATATCACTTGGATACAGTGTACCTCTATAGGAAAATAAGCTTTTTTTTTTTTTTGTCAAATATGAAACATAAATTTGTTTAATCCAGTCCTTTTGGAAGGCAGGTGAGGAGAGAGAAGGGAGAAAATTGATTATGAAATAAGAATAAGACCAAGCCCACATCAATGACCATTGATGGGAATGCCCAATGCCAGTTAGTCAGGTGACAGGGGCCTCCATTTTATATAAGTAAGTTTGTTTCTCAAACCAGATATTCATAAACAAGTCTGGGTTTGTTTTATGTTTTCCCTCTATTATATAAGTTACATTTATGGTGAATCTATTTACAGAACTATTAGGCTAGAGGGGATCTTAAAAATAATCCTGTTAAGCCCTCATTTTATACATGAGGAAACTGAGGACAAAGTCAGGAGACATGGTCATGGTCCTCAGCTGCTTTTCAGCCTTTCTCCTTGGCCTTTCCATCATCCAAGTGGTGTCATACTGACTAGGCAACTGTCTACACCGCTCCTTGCTTGTCAGCAAGTCTTTATCTCTGTGAAGAACGTGGAGGTCAGGAAATAAATACCTGCCAGTACACCATCAGACTTTTCCAGGAAGATCTTGTGAATCTGGGAACACAGCCCTGGAGGCAGGACCAGAGTTCCTGTCTCACTGTTCATGGGCTTCTCCCTCTGGAACAGGATTGAGAAAATGAGCGATGGCCAGTTGATCCCCAGTCCAGTCTTTTTGTCACAAATGCAGGCTACCTCTTTGCCACACATATCTGAATTTATGCTTCCTGGTTATTATTTGGAAGCCCTGGTGGCGTGGTGGTTAAGTGCTACGGCTTCTAACCAAAGGATCTGCCATTAGAATCCACCAGGTGCTCCTTGGAAACTCTATGGGGGAATTCTACTCTGTCCTATAGGGTCGCTATGAGTTGGAATAGACTCGACGGCACTGGGTTTGGGTTTTGGTTGGTTATTATTCAAGAAAAGAAGCTGCAGAGAGGCTATGAAATAAATCAAGGCGTGTCACCAAATGCAGAGCATTCAACGCATGCATTCCTCTCACACACTGTTTGCAAGGGGCACTGAGTTGAGAAATAGAGGCAGGAGCTGGAGCGGGCTACCTATCTGGGTGGCTGGGCCACGCGGTGGAAAGAAGCTGGCCTAAAAGCCCAGCCTAAACTTGGCACCAGCTATGTGATGTTGGGCCAGCCAGGTGAGCTCATTGGAACAGGCTTCCTAATCTGATGCCTAAGAAATTGGGTTAGATTAGTAGTTGGTAAACTTCAAGAGCCATGTAGGTAAAATGGGGGTATGAAATGGCTAGGTACAACACGATGGGGAGTTATAGGGACTGTAGACGGTACACAATACCCTAAACATATTCAAATTATTGAAAATGCCTCACCAAGTATGTTGAGAATGTGGAGCAACTGGAACTCTGATGTGTTGTTGATGAACACATCAATGGGGTCAACAAATTTAGAAAACTGGCAGTTATAAGCATATTTACAAACTATAACATGTAACCTAGCACAACAGAAATGAGTGCTTATGTCCACCAAAAGACATACAAGAGTATTCATAGTGGCTTTATTCACAGACACACAAGTCTACACCCCATACGGTTTCATCTATGCAAAGTGTAAAAACAGGCAGAACTAATCTGTGGTGATAAATGTGAGAATAGTGGTTATTTGGAGTTATTTTGATTGCTTTGTAGGAGGCTTGAGAGAACTCTGTATCTTGATTGGGATGTGATTACATAGGTGTGTGCACTTGTAAAAACTCACTGAGCTGTATGTTAAAGATTTGGGCATTTTACTGTTTCTAAGTCATTGTTTTGTAACAAAAGAGAAAATAATAGAAAGAAACATAACAACAACAAAATAAACAAAAATAAAAATAAAAAAGAAAGAAGGAAAGAAGAGTAGGAAGGAGGGAAGAATAAAAGGAGAAAGAAAGTATCACTTTGCTGGAGTGAAAAAAAAAAGTGCAGATGGACTTCTGCCTGGAGACTGCCGCTCGGCTGCTCCTGGACTGCATGGCCTCTAAAATATTCTTCAGCTATAATAATCAATGATTGCTTGAATAAGAGAAAAAATAAGGTGAAAATTTGGGAAAAGCAAAGTAAAGTTAACACCAACTTTTATGGCCCAATATTATGATTGCCAATGGACCCATTAACAAGTAAATGATACTAACCATAAAAATTCTAAATTGCTGTGTCAAGTCCCCAAGTTCCTTGCCTGGAAGCTACGGTTACCTTGTGCATCATAACGTTCACTGTAAATTAAGGGCCTCATTTTACTTCCTCCACCTGCAGGGGCCAGTGCTTAAGCAAGGCGGGTTTGAAATGGTTTTCACAATTCAAATTCGGTTGCACAAAGTCCTATCACTCCACAAAAAAGTAAAATCTTTCCCCTGTTATTATAATCAGACAGAACAATACCCTGAATCTATGGATCAGCTCTTTGTGGCCATTGTAACCAGAGTGATTCAGATTAAACCGTCACTCAAACACGTAAGAAATTTAAGGGTAGGTAAAATCAGCAGCTGCTTTATTGATACATTTGGTGGGAGGAAAGAAGTCACCAATCCATTCATACAACATCATCTTTTCCCCTAGATTTAAATGGTGACAGCAATCCACATAGAGCACCTGGTAGATTCAAACTGCCGACCTTTTGGTTAGCAGTCTGCTCTTAACCACTATGCAACCAGGGTTTCCATATAATAAATTATAGAAGGGTAATTATTCTTTCATTTGTATCAATATAGCCTGTTAAATAAGATTTTTTTAAAAACCCTCTTGGAAGGAAAAAGTGAACATTTTTTGAGCTTGTAACACTGTCTTAATTTTCTACGCTGCAAATGGATGGCTTTAACAAAGAGAAATTTATTCTCTCGTAGCCTAACCCAAAGCCAGTGCCGTCGAGCCGATTCCGACTTATGAAATCTGAATTCAGGGTGCCAACTCCAAGGGAAGGCTTTCTCTCTCTGTTGGCTCCAGGGGAAGGTCCTTGTCATCAATCTTCCCTGGTCAAAAACCTTCTCAGAGCAGGCACCTTGGGTCCAAAGGATGTGCTATTCTTCTGGCTCTTGTTTCTTGGTGGTATGAGGTTCAATGACGCTCACCCCCATCTCTCTGCTTGCTTCTCTCTTTTATATCTCAAAAGAGATTGACTTAAAACACGACCTAATCTTCCAGATTGAGTCCTGCCTCATTAACATAACTGCCTTTAATCCCACCTCATTAACATCATAGAGGTAAGATTTACAACATATAGGAAAATCACATCAGAGGACAAAATGGTGGACAACCACACAATACTGAAAATCATGGCCTATTGAAGTTGACACAAATTTTGGGGGGATACAATTGAATCTATAACAAACATGTATCCAGGATTTTGACTTCTCCCTCTCATTTCATTCCCAAATACAATTTTCATTTTACAGATGAAGACAGTGAGTCTCTAGTGGGTAAATATCTAGTCCCTGGCCAGATACCCAGGATTCATCTTGGGTATGTCTGACTCTAAATTTTGTTGTTGCAGTGCAATGAGTTTCTCTTTATATATGGCCTTTTTGGTCCTGAGTTTATAGGGCCAAATTGCTAGGCCACAATCTCACAAAGGGATTGATTAATCTAATATGCAAATAAAGTGTGTACAATCCCTTGTAAGGATTGGTAAATTACTGTGCAAACTAGGTGACTGTGGCCTATCTAGAGGATTGGTCAGTTGTGCCATCCTGCTGGGTTTAAAAGGACAAATTCCACAGAGGTTGAGGGGGACCTCACTATCATTAAGAAGAAGAACTGGAAGCACAGCACGTCCTTTGGACCCAGGGTCCCTGTGCTTAGAACCTCCTAGACCCAGGAGACAGAAAGAGCTAAAATACTGGAGACAGCACAAGATGGCAAGATGGCATGAGATGGCAGACTCATGGGACCATTAGACCGCTGTAGTGTGCTTCTTGACCCACAGAGTGAGGGAGCTGATCACCTTCTGGGAGGACACCTGCAAGCAGAGTGGAATGGTGGAGTTAAACTTGCACAAGCAGATCAAATAGCAGAGGCTGAAAGCGAGGCCTGCCTGAGGGCATAGCTGGGAAGAAGTTGAGAGCTGTCTTGGTTGGAGCTGTCCTGACTGATGAACTTTATCTTGTTACCTGAGTTGTACCTGTTACTTTCAAGTTAATCCTGATTCTGAATTGTAACCTGTTACTTCCCTAAAAATGTATTGCATTGGACAAATCTGCTGCAAAAGACCTCTTTAAAGTGTTAAAAAGCAAATATGTCACTTTGAAAACTAAGGTGCACCTGATTCAAGCCATGGTGTTTTCAAATGCCTCATATGCATGTGAAAATTGGACAATAAATAAGGAAAACTGAAAAATTGATGCATTTGAGTCATGGTGTTGGTGAAGAATATTGAATATACCATAGACTCCCAGAAGAACAAACAAATCTATCTTGGAAGAAGTACAGCCAGAATGCTCCTTAGAAGCAAGGATGGCAAGACTTCGTCTTATGTGCTTTGGATATGTTGTTAGGAGAGACCAGACCCTGGAGAACGTTGTGATGGTTAAGATTGTGTGTCAACTTGGCTGGGCCATGATTCTCAGTGCTTTGGCAGTTGTATAATGTCGTGATCATTTCCTTGTTGAAATACGATATGTGATCACCCTCATGATGGAATCCACTGAGTGGTACTGGTAGGGGTGGGACCTGTGGTGGTGAGTCCCCCTCAGTCTTCATCTCTCCACCTTCCGCTGCCTACTTCCTTCCTGCTTGCCTGGGAAAGGTTGTTGGCTTGTCTGGATCTAACAGATGTCTCTTGTCTAACCTCTAGTTCTTGGGACTTGAGCTAGCAGCTTATCTGTCCATCTTGGGATTTGTGGATCTTCCCACCCTGCAAGCAAGAGTCCTGTGGTCCAACCTACTGATCTTGGGTTTGCCAGCCCCTGCAGTTACCTGAACCAGGAGAAACCTTGCAGTCACGCTTGCCAACCTTGAGATTCCTTGACTTTCACAGCCTGTGAGCAGGAGCCCTGCTCTCCGATCTGCTTGTCTTGGGTTCATCAGCTTCTGGATCCATGAATTGGGAAAGGCCTCTATCCTGATCCAAGGAATTGGGATGTTCCAACCCCTGCAATTGGGTGAGCTGTTTCCTTGATATAAATCTCCCTCTACATATTTATACACTTTACTGGTTTTCCTTCTCTAGAGAACCCAGCCTAAGACCAACATGCTTGGTAAAGTAGAAGGTGAATGAAAATGAGGGAGACCCTTAATGGGATGAATTGACACAGTGGTTGCAACAATGGGCTCAAACATAGCAACAGTCGTGAGAATGGCACAGGACTGGGCAATGTTTCATTCTGTTGTACATAGGGTCACTGTGAGTCAGAACCAACTAGACAGAAATTAACAACTTCGCTAATAAACCTCATAATTGTGAGTATGGTCTGTGAGTTCTGTGTGGCCATTGCAATGAATTATCAAATCCAGTGAAGAAATACAGACTGCTGTGGGGAGGAGGGCTGGTTTCAGAATTGGTAAAAAGTTTGGAGAGTGGAAGTATGTCTGACCTCCACTTTATAGGAATCAGCTTCAAGCTGATGGTGGTTCTTTCTTCTCTTTCTGAAGTTAGATGGCTTCTGATACCTCCAGACAACAGTTGTCCTTCCACAGCCTCTTTTAAGGGACCAGTTGCCACTGAGTTGACTCTTACTCCTGGAGACCCTCTGTATGTCAGAGTAGAGCTGTGCTCCTTAGAGTTTTCAATGGCTGATTTTTTGGTAGTAGATCTTCATGCCTTTCTTCTAAGGCATCTCTGGGTGGATTTCAACCTCTAACCTTTTGGTTAGCAACAAAGTGTGTTAACTGTTTGCACCACCCTAGAACTCCCCTTCAAGGGAAGAGTCCCTATGATTTGCTATGTTCTTAAAGTCACCCATAGCTTCAAGCAAATGTAGCAGGTACAGTACTAGACCTCAAAGTCTGGGCAAGAAATATATCTTTCTTTCATTTTCTACCAATCAAAGTTATTTCACATGTGCCTCCAGTCCTTGTTTGGTAGAAATTTGAGGTCAGTCAATTCAGGATGCCCTCAACTCTTTGTATCCCCATTCCTAAGGTTTCCTGTAAGTCTTGGGAGGTAAGTGAATGTTTTTATCTGTTCAAGTGGTGTCTTAGTTTCCTAGCGTTAGCATAACAAAAAGTACCAGAAAGTGGGTGACTGTAACTTTAAAGAAGAGAAATGTATTGCCTCACAGTTTTGAAGGTTAGAAGTCCAAATCAGGGCATCAACTTTAGGAGAGGGTCCTACCTTGTCAGTATCCCCAGGATTTCCTTGGCGTTGTTTTGCTTGTAGATGATCCTCACATGACATGGCATCTGTTTCCCTTCGTGTGTGTGTGTGTCTCTGTGTCTATTCTGCTCTTTGGGATTAGGGATTAGGTTTAGGACCCACCCTATTCTTGTATGACCTCATTAACGTAACAAAAGAAAAACCTATTTCCAAACAAGGTCATATTTAGAGATAAAAGGATTGAGACTTCAGTGTAACTTTTTGAGGAATGTAACTAAATCCACAACAGGTGGTTTTTGACTCATCTTCTGGGCTAAGTCATCTAGAGGGGAGGATAGTCTCAGGTTGGCTCAATGTCTGATACTTCCCCGATCCTCTCTGGAACTTGGGAATGTTTGGTTTGTTTCTACTGCACTCTAGGTCAAAGAAAACCCTGGAGGCTGCCCCAGATCATGCTGTAATGTCTTCTCTAATGATCCTTAAATCAATGGGGGGTTACATATATGTGTGTTGGGAGGGGAGCACTGAGAAGAGGGAGCAGACTTTGGGATCCTGCTCCTTTCCGAGCCCTCTGCTACACTTAAACCAATCTGGGTATTCTGTCACTTCTCCTTCCTTATCCTCAAGGCAGACAATTATAGTCTGGGCAAAAAGGGTAGGTAAAGGGAAGGAAAATATTATTTCTGTTAAATAACACATTATTTTAAATCACTTTCATGTTATATAGAGATCTCTTTTGGTTCTCTTGTTTGCTGATAACAACTCTCCTTAGGGGTAACGAATGCCCTGCTGGGGTTATGGACAACACTGGGGGAAAACCCACATGCACTGTGAAATGAGAGCCAAATCATCACTCCAAACTAAGCATATAACCAACACACATTAAATACCTATTAAATTGAATTAATGAAATATTACAAGAGGCAATATGTTTGCCAGTCTAGTGATTTCCAACCTGGTTAAGCGTCAAAATCACCTGGGAATCTTTTAAAACTTGGATTTCTCAGTTTTCAACCTCACAGATTTCCAGACGAGGTGAGAATATGCATTAAAAACAAACAAACAAGCAAATAAACCCTCCTCAGGTGATTGGACGAGTTTGAGAATGACTGGTTTTGCTTACGTGATTATCCACATTTACCCGCTACTACCCTAGCAAGTACAGAGAGAATGGGACCACAGTACAGACATCTTGGTGGTAGGAAGAAGTATTTGTTTTGGACTTGGTAGAATATGTATGGAAATACACACTATAACGCTTCTTTTGGGCACAAATATCATTTGTCTTAGTACAGAGGCATGGATGCAAGGTGCTTTGCCTCTTTCCTTCTTGATTTTTAATTCTCTCTCAACATCAAAACAGGTGAATTTGATAACATTTAGAGTAGTGTTAATTCCCAAATGTGTTAGCTCCCAAGTCGTTTGAACTTTAGCATTTTATCTCTAATAGTGAAGCGAAATGTTTGTGTCCTATTAAAAGACAATATTTTTAGCCCTAAAATGGCCATCAAAAGTCATACCGTACCTGGGGCTGGCTTTGAAATTAAATCTATTTTAGGAATTTTAGTTTATATCTGGTAGTGGTGGAGGCTGGAGGAGACAAGACAGCAAGAAGTCTAAAATCTCATTTTCTTCTTTCTCTTCATGTCAGTTAATCGTAATTTCTATCATTCATTCACTTATCCAAACACTTATTGTCTTATGAATTAAAAGAACATACTGTAACAGTAGAAAAAGTCAGAAATTTCTAGATTCAAATCCCACCTTGCTGTATCACACTGGATAAAGGACTTACCTGTTAATTCTTAGGTCTAGAATGATCATTAAATAAGCAATGAATGTGCGATATTTGGCACACAGAATTTAAGCAGAAGTAATTATACATTTTTTTCTTGTTACTCTTATTTTAACTCTCAAATAGTAAGTACACTTTGGTTTTAGGATATGAACCTTTCCCTTTATTTTGTCTCACTGCACAAGAAGGCTGTCATGGGTGGGACTGTGTCTCTCAAAAATATGTGCATCAATTTGGCTTGGTCATGATTCCCAGCACTGTATGATTGTCCACCATTTTGTAATCTGATGTAATTTTTATGTGTGTTGTAAATTCTAATCTCTCCCTGTGGTTATTGAGGCAAGATTAGATTACGTTAAAGAGGATTAGAGTAGGATGTAACACCTTACTCAGGTCACATCCCTGATCCAGTGTAAAGGGAGTTTCCCTAGGACATGGTCTGCACCACCTCTTCTTTTACAAGAGATAAAAAGAAAGGAAAGCCTCCAGATCATGGGGAACCTCATTTCACCAAGAAAGCTGTGCCGGGAGAGTAGTATGTCCTTTGGACCTGGGGTCTGTGTGTACAGAAGCTCCTCGTCTAAGGGACGATTGATGACAAGGACCTTCCTCCAGAGCTGACAGAGAGAGAAAGTCTTTCCCTAGAGCTGATGGTCTGAATTTGGACTACTAGCCTACTAGACTGTGAGAAAATAAATTTTACTTTGTTAAAACCATCCACTTGTGGTATTTCTGTTACAGTAGCACAAGATGACTAAGACAGAATGGTATCATTAAACTTGACTTTTCAGTAGATGATTCATAAATGTTATAATTCTCTCCAATGAAAGAAGAGTGAATTATTGGAACATAAAGAATTTTCCATCCCAAGGTGAAATACGCAGGCACACATTTTGTCATCTTACTGGAATTAAATATAGCATCTGAAGTTTGAAAAGGAAGTTATTCAGTGTTGTTGGATTTTAAAACTTTCCTAAATGTTATCCAGTGCCAGCAGGGACAGCTAATATCACAGAACACAGAATTAATATACAGCAGGTTTCTGAGAAGTTAGAGAAAGGACAGAAATCAATAGAGTAAGGTTTAATCAAGATTAATGGAAAGCAATTCACTAGGGAAAGACTGATTCTGAAGGAAAACAATAGAATGTAATCCAGAAAATTGTAGGTTAGGAGTCATCACTGTGGAAAAAATGTGCTAAGGTGACAAAAAAAAAAAAATTTTTTTTAATGCTCAATAAATTTGATGGGTGATTACAATGAGATACTACTGCAGAAAGCGTGGATGTCATACAAGAAAGTATTAACTAATATATCACATATATGACCTGAGGAGAGATCATCCTTTATTTTATGCCATTTTGCGGGATCCATACGATATGCAGATGACAAAACATTGATTGCAGAAAGTGAAGAGGACTTGAAACATTTACTGATGAAAGTCAAAGACTACAGCCTTTGGTATAGATTATGCCTCAACATAAAAAAAAAAAAGAAAGAAAACAAAAATCCTCACAACTGGGCCAATAAGCAACATTATGATAAATGGAGAAAATATTGGAGTTGTCAAGGACTTTATTTTACTTGGATCCAACATCAACACCATGGAAGCGGTAGTCAAGCAATCAAATGACACATTGCATTGGGCAAACCTACTGCAAAAGACCTCTTTAAAGTGTTGAAGAGCAAAGATGTCACCTTGAAGACTAGGGTGCCCCTGACAGGCCATGGTCTTTTCGGTCACCTCATATGCATGCGAAAGCTGAACAATGAATAAGGAAGACCAAAGAAGAATTGATGCTTTTGAATTGTAGTGTTGGCGAAGAATATTGAATATCCATGGACTGCCAAAAGAACAAACAAGTCTGTCTTGTACAACCAGAATCCTCCTTAGGAGCAAGGGTAATAAGTATACGTCTCACATACTTTGGACATGTTATCAGGAGGGATCAGTCCCCGGAGAAGAACATCATTCTTGTAAAGTAGAGGGTCAGAGAAAAAGAGAAAGACCCTCAACAAGATGAATTAACACAGTGGCTGGAACAATGGGCTCAAGTATAACAATGATTGTGGGGATGGCACAGGACTGGGCAATGTTTTGTTCTGTACCTAGCATCGCTGTGAGTTGGAACTGAATCGAGGGCACCTAACAACAACAACATACATGAAATACAATATTCACTTATTCAGTGGCCCTTAGTTTTTTTTTTTTTTAGTTTATGTTCCTTTGAATGATTATAAGACTAAAAAACAATGCAAAACAACAGAGAAAACAACCCACCTCACTGAGAAATTTGTGAGCCTGTCATATCACCCTGGACACTTGTTTTTTATAAAACAGACCACACTTCATCTTCCTTCTGTACCTTGCTATGTCTACTTATGCCTGGACCTGCCCTCCTCCTCTCTCTGGTTAGAGAAATTCACTTTCTCTTTAGGCCTACCTCACATGCAATCTCATTGGTGAAGATGTATTGGTTTCTACTACAGTTCTCAATGTGACAAGCTTCGTTCTTTTGGGTTTCCCTCCTCTGAGAGGCAGGATGGAGTGGGGAGAAAGTACTAGGTTTGGAGAGGAGGTAGAAGGGGCTATGGGTGTGAGCCAGGCAAGGCTGGGTCTAGAAGTTTGGATTTCAGAATCACCTACCTTTAAGAGAGGAAGTCTTGAGTATGGATATGATCACCAAGTAGAGATCTTACTCTGTGAGAGGCTCTGTAGAGGACGCAGAGATTGTGGGGGGAAAGAATGGCATGGACAGACCTCCTGGGGACTTATCTTTAGACATCTGAGCCAGTCATCTGTGTACTGTCTCTCAGCCCAGAGGCTCCATCAAGCAGGGTTGGAATGTAAGGCTAAATATCACAATTTACTGACTGGGTGACTCCTTCCAATCTGTTCTCCCTCCTTCCCTTTCTACCTCAGATGATAGAGAAACTATGATTTTTTTGTTTTTTTTGAGGCATTAACTCCCTATCTGCCCTCCACCAGCCCTTGGTTTCCACTACTTCTCTTCTGTCTCTATGCATTTTTCCCCTATTTTAGGTATTTAATATAAGTGGAATCGTATAGCATTTGTCCTTTTGTGTGTGACTTCTTTCACTCAGCATGTCGTAACATATATCAGAACTTCATGTCTCTTTATGACTGAATAATGCTTCACTGTATGCATTGTAAGTATATCCCTCATTTTGTTTATCCATTCATCTGTTGATGGACGCTTAGCTTGTTTTCACATTTTGACCTGTGAATAGTGCTGCTGTGGACATGGGTGTATATGTATGTATTTGAACCCCTGCTTTCATTTCTCTTGGGATTGCATTGTGTAAGAGAATTTTTAAAAATTGAGGTACCTGACGAGGTCTGAATGGCTGGCTTGAGGTTTGGGTGTGATTCCTTTGTTGCTGGTTCCATTTTCACCCTAATGTCAGCCATCCTCCATGCTATTTCTAAGAGAGGAATATCTGGTAATGATGATGTAACTACCCTGTGACCCTCTCATCACATACGCTTGTAATTACTACATTATTAACCAATCTAAGAATGATACACATATCATTTTAAGCTAATCACCTTATGAGTTTTCATTACAGGAAGTGTTGCCTACAAGTTACCACCGCAGGAAGTCCTGTCTTATAATGACCTACTACCAATCAAATAATGGATATACTACCAATGAAGTAATGTCTTTCAATGATCTAAGCTATAATTACCAATCAAGTAATGTCTTTCTATAATGTAAGTTTGTAAATACCAATCAAGTAATGTGCCTCATGTCCTTCATCCACCCCTTGTGAAACGTCACTGCTGAGTTGCCATCTTGGGTTACTGGATTCCACTGCATGGAATCCTATTTATCTCTGGCTTGAGCTGTCTCTTTACTTTCAATAAACTTCACAATTTTACTTTAATCAGAGTATTATCTTTTGGGTTCCCAAGAAGTTGTGGAAATGGCTCGCCCTGGTACCAGCAAGGGCCCCTTGTGCCCGAAACTGTCTCCTTGAGTTCTCCAGGTTCATTGGAGGTAAGCCTCTCAGATCGAAGCCTCCACATAGTGAAGATGGCTCTTTGAGAGATTTATTGGCTGTCTTTTCTCTATACTTTCATTTTCTGCGAGTTCATTGTCAAATTAAGTTTGGTAGGACTGCCATCTCACAGCCAGTCTATTTTACTGAACTCTTTTTTTTTTCTGGTGCACCAGAAGGCTTCCGTGCACATTTAGGTCTTTAATACTTGCAAGTTTCTCTATAATACGGGGAATGTCATGTCCAAGTTCCCCTAAAGGAACTCCTACAGATTATGTGACAAAGCATTTATAGCCCTGGTTCAGTCTTGTATTTAGATCATTGACATGCACTTATGGAGTGAAATTTAAAGGATCAATGACCATTGTGGGGTAGTTTGAGTTAATAAGTTGAATTTTCTGCACAGTAGATTAGGAACTAAGGGCTTATGAATAAAACTAAAGCAATGGGTGACATTTTTTTGATTGGTACTTGGAAGCTTCCAAAAGAAATCACAACGATAAACACACCTCCTTGCAGGAGACTATTTCTAAATAAGTGAAACAATTAAAGAACTGCAGTGTCAGAGCTCTGTAACCTCAATGACTATCTACCTGGAAGCAGCCCCTATACCTTCCCTTTCCCAAAATGACTCTGTTCCCTAAAATAGCTCCCTTCCCCAAGATGGCCTTCTTTCTCAAACTGGTTCCCTTTATCAAAATAGCTCCTTTTCTCAAAATAACATCCTTTCTAAAAATGCCTCCCTTCCCATAAATGGCTCCCTTTCTCCAAATAGTGAAATCCCTGGCATCTGTACTCCATCTCCAGCCTCTGATGCCTGGCTCCCTTCCTTTACCTCTCTTTATCTACCTACTACAATGAAACCTCCCATACTCAACCTCCCTATTATTGCAAGAAACCTGTAGAAAACTAAAACCTAGTTGTGAAATGCCATTTAAGATTAAATATCCTGAAGAGACTTAGGAGCCAGCACAATTTACTTTTGTCCTCTAAACAAAAGAGGAATTTTGCACTATGGTTAAGGAATTTCCTAACACTTGCAAAGACCCTCTCAAATTTGCTCAAGAATTTAGAACCTTAGCTGATACCTATGAACCTGGTCTGGCAGACTTACATAATCTAATAAATTCACTGATAGGGCTAGGAGACACTCAAAGGTGAATGAAAAACAACCAGTGGAAAACTTCTGCAAAATGCTAACCACCTGGTCTAAAGTTCCTGACATGGAACTAATAGCACAGACCAGAACTATTGTCACAAACCTTAATGAAGCTATCCCAACAGTTTTCCCCCAAGAAATAGATTGGACCAAGGTTCAAGGTTGCAAACAAAATAGAGATGAAAATGTTTGTGATTATAAAAAAAAAATTATAGGGGCTGTTTAATTAATCTTTTTCAAGAACACTCTGGTTTAAAGCTAGAAGAATCTAGATCCTGTATTACTCTCGATTCCCTTTTTGTCAATGGCCTCTGTCCAGAGCTCACTGAGTTAGTAAAATGCCACAGATTAGATTGGGAAATGAAAACACTTAGTAGTTAGCCCCTGTAGCCTATAAGCAGTCTCAAACTCTTAAACAAAAGGCTAGGGAAGCTGAACAGAAAATCAAAGCTAAACAAAATCAACTTATGGCCCTGCAATTACAGTAGTTACAAGCACAGCTTCAAAATAATTTTCCCACACTGGCTAAGTCCACCTGACATATGGCTAAAACTGTGCCTAGTAATGTACCACTTGTTTTTACTACTGTAAAAAACCTGGACATTTTAAAAGGGAATATTTAAAAATTAAACTGGGCAACTTAACACCAGATGTCTCCCAGAAGCAAATAGAATGAAGGAACTCTGGGGACAAATCAGGGGCTTTTCCTATGGTAGCACTAAACTCTCAAGGAGAAACTACTATTCAAATAAATGGAGGATCATATAAATTTTAAATTGCCACAGGTGTCACCGTATCTGCAATAAACCCCACATATTTACAAAACCGCATGTCCCAGAGTAATAAAGCCTTGAGTCAAGGGGTCACTAATGAAGAACAGATTTTAATCCATTCCCAGCTTGTTTCTGTCTCTGTAGGTCCTATAGAGGACATACATCAATTTTCACTCAGCTTAGATACACTGTAAATTTATTAGAAAGATATTTGTTATCCAAATGGAATTGCCAAATGAAATTCTCAGGAACAGGACAAATTCTAATAGATTGAACTGAATCCAATTAACAGATAGACTCTACGATATAAAATATTTTAAGTGAAGAAGCCTATTTCTATTTACAAGCACTTAGCTTAACACCACTAGAAGGTCATTCCCCTGCTCTATCCAATTCTATGAAATGTTTGTCTTCTGTATGTGAAAGTTAGTGGGTCACTACTTCTACTAATGTTGGTTGGGTCCTATCAGTGGAACCAATTAAAACTCAAATAGGTACCTCCAAACCCTTACCTAAAATTTCTGGATACCCTTTGAAACGAGAAGTGAAGGGAAGATTTGTTCCTATAATTGAAGACTTTTTGTCTAAAGGCTTAATAATTCCTTGCAACACTTGTTTTCCTTGTTAAGAAACCCAACAATAGGAGATGAAGATTTGTCCAAGACTTGTATGCTATTTATCGTATAGTAATTTCAAGATTCCCTGTAGTTCCTAACCATCACCTACTTCTCTTTAATGTTCCCCTTTAAGCAACTCACTATACAGTAGTTGATCTTTGCAGTGCTTTTTTTTTTTTTTTTTTTTTTTTCAGCATTCCAGTCCAACTGGACAGTCAATATTTGTTTGCCTCTATGTGTGTGGGGGGCGGGGGGGGGGGAATAAAAAATTTACCTGGACTGTCATGCCACAAGGTTTTACTGAGGCCTCCATCTATTTTTCTCATATTTTACATGTTGATTTACAGACTTTACGGTTCATTCAGGGGTCTGAATTAAATTGAGAGCAAATTGAACACTGGGAAGCCACTTGTTCAGCAACTTCATAAAAATTTTCCCTCCAATATTTCTTTAAAATTTGTATCACCTATTCTCATCCCAAATGGGTATTCATGTGCATTACCTCAGTACAGGGGCCTGAAGGAATTCAGGGAGAGCTAAGTTCTCATTGAGTTCCATCCATATCCCATAGATAAGGCATTGGGAGCAGCCATGTTATTTTCATTTCTCAATCCCATCATGTGGGGCTGATTTTTGATGTTCAAGTAAATCCTTTAAGGCAATTCCTTCAGGATGATTTACTGGTCTGTTCTAACTCTCCACAGGTATGTCTTACTGATAGTACCCTGTTACAATATTTGGCCAGGCGAGGTCACAAAACCTCCAGAGAAAGATTAGTTAGCCCATTCTTTTTTTTTGGTAGTTGGGACATGTTATTTCAGCAAAATCGGTCACTATAGATCCAAAAAGAAAAGAGACCATCTTAGCTTATCCTGTTCCTACTATCAAGAAACAGTTAGGTGGATTTCTAGGACTCTGTGACTATTGCAGAACTTGAGTACCTAATTTTTCTTTGCTGGCTCAACATACTTACCATTATCTAAGGAGTTCAGGCCTGATCCCATCCAGCTTTCTGAGGATGGCCAAAAAGCCATCACTTAACTAAAAGAAGGATTAATTAACCCTCTTGCTCTAGCGTTTCCTAGTTATAATTTAGGCTTTTCACATTTTGTCCATGAGATTTCTGGGAATGCTTTATGGTCTCACTCAAAAACACAGAGAACAACTCAGACCCACTGGTTATTATAATATCTAGCATGGCTCTATCACAATGAGCTACCCCTTTACCTTAGAGCAGTTGCTGAAACCGCTAGACTAGTTGATACAACAGCAGATTTTTTTTAAAGGAAATTTTCTTGACATTTATGTCTCTCATGTGGCTTCAGCCATTTAAAATTCAACACTTACTCAGCACCTGTTGGCCATAGGCTGACTGCTTATGAATTTCTCTTCTTTTGGCCTCTTCTAATATTTATTTGGAGCCCTTATGGAAAAGTGATTAAGAGCTCAGGCTGCTAACTGAAAGAGTGGCAATTCAAATCCACCAGCTGCTTCTTGGAAACCCTAAGGGGCAGTTCTACTCTGTTCTATAGGGTCATTATGAGTCAAAATTGACTCGAAGAGACAAAATAAAAACAATAATGATATTTAGCTACATACTGTAACGTCTCTGAATCCATCTACACCATTACCTTTACCTAACAATGAAGATCATCCATCCCATGATTGCTTAACTCTTAACAGCTTTTGGCTCCTAGACCAGATTTACAAGAAATCCTATTATCAAATCCTGATTTAGCTCTATTTGTTGATGGGCCATATTTAAAGCTCCCATTACCAGGGAAGATATGCCATGAATACCTCAACTGAATTCCTCAAAAGTGGTGCCTTCCTGAAGTAACTTCAGCCCAGCAAGTTGAACTAATTGCACTCATGAAGCCTTGCATATTTGCTTCTGGAGGGCCAGTAAATATTCTGTGGACTACAGGTATGTTTGTGGAGCTACTCAGGATTTTGGCATGTCATGGAAATAAAGGGTATTCCTAACTTCTTCTTTAAAATTTAGAAATGGGACCTTAGTAGCAGAGCTCTTAAAAGCCCATTTGCTTCCCCCCTGAGGTTTCTGTAATTAAGATCCAGTCCCACCAACCGAAGGGAGCTCCACGAACAGAGAAGATTAAAGGAAACAATTTAGCTGACAGAGCAGCTAAACAAGCCGCTTGCCAATCACCTTTAAAGATACTGCCCTCGGTCATGACCATGAAAATTCCACTTGCTATCATGAGGAAAAGGAGAGTGTAATTAAAAAAAAAAAAATTGCAGTTGAGTCAATTCTGACTTACAGTGACCTTATTGAACAGAGTAGAACTGCCTCATAACGTTTCTAAGGAGCGGCTGGTGGCTTCTAACTGTCAGCCTTTTGGTTAGCAGCTAAGCTCTTAATGAGTGTGCCACCAGGGCTCTGGATTGAGGATAAGCCAAACCAAATCTGTTGCCATGAGGATACCAAACCAAAACCAAACCCAGTGCTGTCGAGTCAATTCCAACTCATAGTGACCCTATAGGACAGAGTAGAACTGCCCCATAGAGTTTCCAAGGAGTGCCTGGTGGATTTGAACTGCTGACCTTTGGTTAGCAGCTGTAGCACTTAACCACTATGCCACCAGGGTTTCCGCTGTGAGGATAGGGCCTAATAAAAAAACTCTGCTTTCCAGAATGCTTACATGTTCCTGTGGTTTGAAATTCCTGGCATGATAGTATAGAAGTAATGACAGATGAGCTAATCAGGGCTTTAGAAGCCCATTGATGGGGAGATTTTTCTGTCACTGTAGATCATGTTTTTTCTCATGGTTTTAAAGGTCACACTTCCCCTTGTTTCAATCCTGTTAATGCTCCTCACAAGATTTTAACAATTATGTATGGTCCCTCTCATTGAATCACTGTTTTAGATGATTAACAACCTTTTAGCATGCTTATAGAGATTTCCTCTAGGCCTGGAGGAAGAATTGACTTAGAGGATTTACTTGAACATCAAAAATTAGCCCCACACGATGAGGTTGAGAAATGAAAAAAACATGGTTTCTCCCAATGTCCTACCTCTGAGATATGGATGGGGTCCAATGAGAACTTTGTTCTCCCCAAATCCATGCAAGCCTCTGTACTGGAGGCATTGCACAGGAATACCCATTTGGGATGAGAATAGATGATAGAAATTTTAGAGTAATATTGGTGGAGGCATTTTTATGAAGCCCCTGAGCAAGTGGATTCTCAATGTTTGATTTGTTCTCAATTTAATGCAGGTAAATCTTATAAAGCTCTACGTGGGAGGTTTCCCCTGCCATCAGGACCAATGCTTGAATGGCAGATGGACTTTATCCAGCTTCCTCCCTCAGATGGTTACAAGTTTGTATTAGTAATGATTTTAAGATTTTCTCACTGGGTAGAAGATTTTCCCTGTTGTCAAGTTACTGCCAAGTTTGTGGCTAAGAAACTTCTTGAGAACATTTTTCCCACTTCAAGAGCCCCAAGGGTCCTTTGTAGTGACAGAGGCACCCATTTTACTGTGCAAATAATTAAGGAAATATGCAAAATCTTCCCCATTTTTCAAAGACTTCATTGTCCTTATCACTCTCAACCCTCTGGTCTAGTTGAAAGAACTAATGGAATAATATAAACTCAACTAGCCAAACTTTCCAAATCTTTACAATTGCCTTGGACTAGGTGCTGCCTCTGGTCCTTTTAAATTTAAGGAATACTGCATTTGATCTCACAAATTGACTCCTCATGAAATTATTGGTGAACTGCCAATGACCCTCCTCCTGATTCAAATTTAGTTCAGCCTGATTTGTTTCAATATTGTAAATCTTTGATCCAATATTCTAATGAATACTTTACACAAGTTAAAGAAGCTTTTGATAATTAAAATTACCTAATGTTCAACCTGGAGGTTATGTTTAAGAGAAAAGACACCAATTAAAAAATTCTCTTAAAATTTGATGGAAAGACATTTATTTGGTCTTTCTCACTACTCCTTCTGCCAGAAAATTACAGGCAGTTAAGGCTTAGATTAAGTTATTCAACTGAAGAGAGCTCCGACTCCTGAACGGACTGTTGAGCCTCATGCAAGATTGAAATTAAAATTCAAACGTAGCTAGGAAGAGAAGCAGATGGGCATACTGCTTTCTTGAGATCTCTGGACCTGACCTGAAAGTAAAAGTTGGACCGTTTGCCTTTTTCTTTATCATTTTCAGTATCTTAGTATTGTTAGCTGTTGTGCATGATTATGGAATTATACCTGGTAGTTTTGGTGATTATATTATACCACTTGTTACCTTTGTTTAAATGAGGGCTTTCACCCTTTTTGTGTTTTTCTTAGGTGCTGAGATTATGATTTTTGGTTGCGGGTATTTTGATGGTTTTAATGATTTAATTTGTCTGTAGTGCCACCTGCTGACCATTATAGTCATTATTGCTTAATTTGAATTTTTGACTTGTCATTGCTTTTGTAGTAGCTTTTTCATTTATAAACTTCAACTTTTAGGATGGAAAAAAATAGCTCTAGAGTACTAGGAATTTGTTTTCTGATTACCCTAATCCTTTTTTATTATCACTGAACTCAAACTTGGATATTATTCCATGTTTTAGTATATTGTTCTTCCCCTAACAAACCAGACTCCTTTTTACAAACACCACTTTTAGAAAATAGTTATATTTCTTATGGCCTGTCTGTGATTGGAATCATTTATTAACTCTTTTGTTTTAAATCCTAATAGCATTTTTATAATTGTTACCATTTATATTCTATTAACACCTTACTATTAATGCCAATCACAGATTACTTTAATAAGACACATGAATGTTGAAATAACATTGTATCTTTTTATCATTAGCATTCTAATTACATTTGTCCTTTATTGTTTGGTGGCCTTTTTATCTTCCCTTAGGCCTTTCACTGCTTAAGTTTATTTTGGCATCACTATTATTTGTATGCTATTAACCCTCGATTATTTCTTTTGGGTTGTGTTTCTCCAATATGAAGCTGATTTTAAACTTTCGGCCCCTACTCCTGCTCATCACAGCTCCTATTAATTCTTGGTGTAAGAATACCTTTGTTAAGCCCGCTCAGGGAGTTACACGATCCACAATTCTGACTGAATGCTGGATCTGTCATCTTTTACCCAAAACTGTACATGGGAGCTCAGATCCACTAGCTACTCCCATACTGAATTATAGCTTTGTTCCTCCTGCTACTGTCAATTTTAACATCACCTCTAGGTGATCCATGTATGTGAGACTGTGCAGTCCTCCTGAGATACTAACCGAACCCCAAGTCCAACGTTTAAATTTTACTTAGATTAGAGTTAAAGAGCGTTTCAAAATATTCTGGACCTCCTCTTCAGATCGTAAAAATGAGTCTTTAATTTCATGTAATGCTCCTCCCAGATATTGGAACATGGCTTTTCTAGGAAATTTAACAGCATGTATACAAGGAAAAAGGCCTTTTTGTGTCCAAATGTGGAATTGGCTAAAGTTAGGATGATTGTCTATCCCCCAAAACTCCTTGACAGAAAATTGGCTCGAACAGACAAATCAAACCATCTCTCTCCCAGGTAAAGATCCCAGGACCAACATAATATGTGTCCTATATGGATATGCATTTTTATGTGGAGGATCAAGATACTCCACTTTTGCTGATTCAAATCCAAATTATGAGTCTTACACCTGGGCTTTATCCTGCTTTGATGGTTAGAAAACGACAGGCCAATGTGCTTTAGGCCATACGGGAATCTTTAGACACTCATTCTTATGATGACAGTTTACATTGGACTGACCACCTGAAGCTATTAGAAAGAAGGAGAGACAAAGAGTCAAGAGATGAGCAAGGCAGAGGTGGAGGGAACCCCTTATGGGAATTTCCTGGTTCAGGTTATAGTTTTTAAAGGATATTCTTCTTTTGGTATGGAGTAGGAGATTTAGAACCCACCATCCATAACATCTCCAGAACCATGGAAGGAGTAGCAGATAATCTTGCCAATGTTATGACTGCTCAAGAGAAATCACTGAACTCACTTGTCAGAGTAATTTTGGATCATTAAATTGCCCTAGATTTCCTGTTAGCCTAGCAAAGTAAGGTCTGTGCTGTAACTAACACCTTAGCTGCACCTAGATTAACACGTCAGGAGAGGTAGAATAAGATATGACAATAACTCCCCAGAAAGCTCCTAGGCTTCGCATACCTCTACCTGCAGACTCCTCTTTTCTAGGTATTTTCAGCTGACTACCTGGCATTGGGTCATGGATTAAGTCTATATTGTAAACCAGATCAATAATACTCATTGTCATTGTAATAATCAAAAAAAAAATAATTTTTTTATGATTATTGTCAACCAGATCAATAAAACCCACTGTCATTGTAATAATCATAATAATCATAAAAAAAAAATTAAAAACAAAACATAGGGACTGTTAAATATTGTTTGAAACTTTTGACAAATGCTGTTACCTAAAAGATCATTTAATGCCTATGAGAAGAATAATGTACATTGACAGTACTTATATTTCAGGTGGTCTTGAGCCCACTCCTTGAATAAGCCATCAGATGTCAGGTTATTCCTCTAAAGTGGACTATCTTGTACTAACCCTCACATAGTAACACCACAGAAGCAAAAGGCTAAAGCTATGGCATGGTGAAGATGTCCAATAATGCCCAACTACCTTTCCACAATGTTCTGCTACTATTTATACCTGCTATTCATAGTTTGATCTCCTTTTTCTTGAATTCACAGTTAACACCCCTGGAAAAAACAATCAACAAATCAAACAACATGTTATATCTGAATGAATATGTTGCAAAGGACCTTTAGAAAATGTTAAAAAGCAAAGATGTCACATTGAGTACTAAGGTGCACTTGACTCAGACAATAATATTTTCAACTACCTCATATACATGTGACAGTTGGATGGTGAATAAGGAAGGCCAAAAAAGGATTGATACCTTTGTGTTAGCGAAGAATATTGAATGTAACATAGGTTCCCAAAACAATGAACAAATTTGTCTTGAAAGAAGTACAGTCAGAATGTTCCTAAGGAGGGAGTATGATGCAGGACTGGGCAGGGGTTCATTCTGTTGTGTGTGGAGTCACTATGGGTCAGAGCTGACTCAATGGCACCTAACAATAATAACCTTTTCACACACATAGCATTTGAGGTCTTAAAGGCTTATTAAATGAGTACCCATCCAGAATGAACACAGGCTCAAAGTACATGTTGAAGAAAGCCTTCTTTCAGAATAGTGGTTGGTGAACTGATCAAAGAATTGGTCTAAAAATCCTTGATCAAAAGGAGGAAATATGTGAGGGAATTAAAAAAAATTGAGATATCTGATAAGATGTGACGTGGCCAGCTTGAAGTTTGGGTGCAATTCCTTGGTTGCTGGTTCCGTTTTCATCCTAGTGGCAGTCATCTTTCATGCTGTTTCTAAGAGAGGAATGTCTGGTAATGATGACATAACTACCCCAAGACCCTCCCCCTCTTGCATGCCTTTATAATTACTACACTGTAACCAATCTAAGAAAGATACATGTATCTTCTTAAGCCAATTGCCTTATGAACTTACACTGTAGGAAATCCTGCTTTACGAGTTCCTGCCACAGAAATTCCTGCCTTTAATTGCCTACTACCGTGTTGTACCAATTAAATAATGTCCTTTGATGGTCTAAGCCTGTAATTGCCAATCAAGCAATGTCTTTCAATGATACAAGTTTGGAAATACTAATCAAATAATATGCTTCATCTGCCCCTTAAAAAATGTCACTGCTGAGTTGCCATATTGGATTGCTGGATTCCACCACATGGAATTCTGTTTATCTCTAGCTTGAAATGTCTCTTTACTTTCAATAAATCTCTCACTTTTACTTTAATCAGTTTATGGGTTATTATGCTTCGACAGTATCTAGGAGTGGAATTGCTGGTCATATGCTAACTCTATGTTTACCCTTAGTTTTAAATAGCAGAAATTCACTTAAGTATGTCAAGTTAAAAAAAAAAAAAAAGATGTTTAATGTGAAGATGCAGAAGTGTGTCTTAGAAACTCATGAGCAACAGAATCAGTTGGGCCAAAGATAAAATGCCATTGGGACCCTCTTTCTGTCTCTTCTTCACTCTTTGTGTTTGCTTTCCACATTTCTATCTCTCTTTTTGTCCCTCTCTCTATCTTCATCCCTCCCTCCTTGGTTCTCTCCCTTCCTCTCCACCTCTCAGTTTTGGCACCGTCCTCTAACTTATTTAGTTCTTCTGCTACTTCGGCTGATATGATATAAACAAATGGCTACCATTAACCCTCTAATAACATATTTTCTGTGGTGAAGCTAACTTGGCTGATCTGAAATGCTGTTCTTAATTCTAAACTACAAAGGAAAGAATATCCCAGCTATGGTCCCCCATGGTCAAGTCAACTGTGGCCCAAGGAGTAGAGGCACATTGTATCAGAATAGTTTTTATCATGGGGACTAGGGCGAGATGGTTCTCAGAAAAGTGTCTACTGTATGGTGGTCAGCCAGGGTGGGGGTGAAGGGTAAAAGGAGATTGCATAGGTAGTCTATTTACTATGTGTTTATTCTCTTTCATCTAGTTTGGACTCTTCTACCCTTAACACCTGGCCCCTGAACAATATAAACCCATTGGAAAGTGGAAAGGTCAGTTCCCTCTGGACACTCCAAAGAAGTCTCTCCTGGTTTCTATCATTGCCTACAATGTCCCACTTCTGTCCCCCACCCTTGTAGAAATTGAAATTTCCATTTTTCAACCTGTTGTGGCCAGTGTCCTCCACTTTCTGTCTTTGTGTTTACTGGAATTTGCAGTTTCTACCTGGATTTAGGGAACAAGTTACTGGATGAGTGAGAATATGTGTGAGGCTGCCTTAGAAAATATCATCTCTGAAGGATTTGGAGCAATTTTCTGGTTGATTCAAGGTGTAGATCAAGAGAATGATGAAGGGAACATTTCCATTTATTTCCAAGTGTGTAGTTCACAGGTATTCTCTTATTCAGTTCTAGCCATGACGTTAATGGAGATTTAATACAGATTTAGTTAATTCTCACTCCTTGTTTACAGTATTGTGAGTTCTCACCTTTTTTATTTTATTCACTGAAATTATATTGTGAAAGTGGAAAAGAGTCTGGCACTGAGATCCCTAATCTTAAACTGTTTAAAACCAGATATCAATTACTATAATTTATTGATCAATATAATGTTATTATACTCTGAAAATAAATATTTGCCATGTTTAATAAGGAGCCAGCGTATATTTCAATGTATACATAAAAAAGACTATGGAACAAAGACCCCAGTGGAAAGCTGCGGTTACACCTTTGGACTATGAGGTCTCGTCTCTGTGGTTTAATTTACATTCGTTAGAAATGCTTAGCCAACTGGGAAAGGCTGCTCATTATTCTATTAACTTCATTTGATTTTCCTTTATATTTAATTTCTGAATAGTACAGCACTTTGAAACATTATAATTTAAAATAAAATAGGCTAAATAACTTGTAAAAAAAACCCTATTTATTGTTAAAAATGATGAGAATATCCATCAGTTGTAATTAAATGCATAATTTTAAAAAAATCCAAATTTAAAAAACATAGGAATTCAGAAAATCTGCATGGGAAATAACTAAAAACAATAATTTCAAGTAGACTCTCCCATCTGACTACTATTTTTGAAAGCATAGCAGGATTTAAAAGGAAGTTAGTGCTTAATAAAGCAAAGGAAAGAGTGGGTAGAGATTTAGTTAAGTAAATCAAAGAGAGGACTTTCAAATACGAATGAAGTGGCATCAACAATATTTTGTAGAAGAATATTAATAAAGTCCACGAAGGGAACCCTGAAACATTTTGTGCATTTTAAGTGCTGTTGATTCATCTTCGTAATGATGCTCCATTGTAAGCGAAGTCAATATTTGAGTGACATAATATTAAACAATAGATTGTCTGAATTGGCCTTGCTCATTTAACTTGCAAGATAATATCCGCTGAATTGGGAAGCATATATTGATATTCATTTTGAGTTTTGAAGTGCCAAATTAGTCTATGAATCCAGGCTAAAATTTAGTAATGCAAATTTGGAAGCACAAACACCAACAAACATTTAAGGAGTCAGGAAACAAATAGCGAAATTCTTGATAGGCAGCAAGTTTTAAAGCCGACCTTTGGAGCGGAGGAACACTTGTTAATGGAAATGGGCGTTCCATAGTAGAGAAAAGTGGTATGTAACCAGAGCAGGAATCTGATAAAGCTTTGACAGATAGATAATGTATTCAGATATCTTCCATAATGAAAATGTACCTTGTGAAGAATGAGAAAAAGTAAGGATATGCAAACCACCACTCCATCTTAACAAAAGACTTTTTCCCAATGCCACTGAAGCTCCAAGTACTTCTCCTACTAAATGCCTCTCATTTTCTATCCCAGAGAGTTGAATTGAATTTTGTGATTGCTGTTCTCTTGCTTCTCCTTATAATTTTACCGCCTACAAATGTATCCATAAGCAATGCATTCTTCATTTTTCTTGTTTCTGAGTTTTTAAAAATGATATAATATTTTGGTTTTTGCTATTTGCTTCTTTCACTCAACATGTTAAAGATTCATTCATGTTCATGTATGAAACTGTAGTTCATTCATATATAGAATTCTACTAACTGAATATGTCATAATTTATTCAGTCCTCTGTTGGTGGTCATTTGGGTTTTCTGTCTTTTAAATTTTTTTTTTTTTAATCATGAACAAGGCTGCTATGAACATTCTTGTGTGTATCTACTGGTGTGCATACATAAGGGTTTCTCTAGAGCAGCACTTTAGCCAAATTTTCTGTGATGATGGAAAAGTTCTGTCTATGCTGTCCAATATGACTTTATGCATTAATTTTCAAGAAAAAGCAATCCATGGAGTGTTGAAATAAATTTATTATCATGATGCAAAGATTAGTGGGAAAAAGGGGATAGTGTATGTCACTTAGATAGATAGTGTATGTAATATGTCTTATTGGTATTTTGTTTCTCTGATTACTTCTCTTCGTTTTAAAAATAACATCTTCTAGAACAGTTTTAGATTTATAGAAAAATTGTCAAGATAGTACAGAGAGTTTCCATATACCCTGTACCCAGTTCCCGCTATTATGAACATCTTCTGTTACTATGGTACATTTGTTACTACTTGATTGTTATTAACTGAGGTCCATACTTAACGTAGATTTCCTTAGTTTTTACCTAATGTCCTTTTTCTGTTCCAGGATCCCATCAAAGGCCTGCATCACATTTAGTCATCATGTCTCCTTAGGTTCCTCTTAGCTGGGACAGTTTCTCAGACTTTTTTTTCTTTTTTTAATGACCTTGGTAGTTTTGAGCAGCACAGGTCAGATATTTTGTATAATGTCCCTCTTTTGGGGTTTGTGTGATTATTTTTTCCTTATGATTGATTATATTGGAGTTTTTGGAAGATAGACAACAGAGGTGAAATTCCATTTTCATTACATTGTATCAGAGGTACATGTTCTCATCATGCCTTATCACTGTTGATATTGAACTCCATCACCTGGCTGAGGTCGTGTTGTCAGGTTTCTTCATGGTAAAGCTACCCTTTACCCTCCTCTACTGTCCATACTGCACTCTTTGGAAGGAGTGGGGATTATCTGGAATACTTCTGCACAGGCCACTCATCTCTTCCCTCATTTACTTATTTATTCAATCCTTTATTCATTATCAGTATAGACTCAAGCACATTTATTTTATATTTTGGGTTATAATCTGACACTACTTCATTTTGTTGCTCAAATTGTCTCAGATTTGGTCGTTGAAAGCTCTTTCAGTTGGCTCCTGTGTCCCTTTGACATACTGCCATCATTGTTTTGTTTGTTTTTATGGGCAATTCCTTTTTTCTGGCACAACAATATGCTCCAGGCTTACCTCATATATTTCCTGCCCCAATCCTAGAATCAATCATTTCCTAGAGGAGTTCTGGATCCTCTTATTGGAGAATGAATGGTATTAGAAGCCAAGATCTGAGCACTAGTTGTGCTCATTATTATCAGGATATATTTACTTAATTTTAATTAATTTAAATTTAAATAGTCCTTATGTGGCTAGTTGCTTCTGTTTTAGCTGGTGGAGTTCTAGGACAGAAGCTTAGGATTGGACTTACTGAGTCACAGAGTTTGTGAATGGTCACCTTTAGGAGATAATCCTTAATTGCTTCCTGAAGAGGATGTAGCAATTCACACTCCCACTGGCAAACCTGAGTTCCTGTGGCTCCACTTTTTCACCAATACTTTGTGTTCTCAGATTTTCAAATATTTTCTGGTATGTCCTCATGTTTATTGTGCCTGTATTTTATTTTATTTTTAAGATAGCAATTGAGGTGGAAAGTCTTTCTGGATTTTTGTTTGTGTGTGCCTTTGCACAGACTTGTACATTAACAATTAGATCATTTTTTTTTTAAATGCACTTTATATTCTTGCTTTATTTTGAAAAGAATTAAAGTGATTTACAAAATAGCATGAAATAGAGGAGCATTTACTGTTGCTTGACCTGCCTAGACAGGACATGCCTTTTTCTCCAGAACAGTAATTTTCTGCTACACCAGCAGCCTGATGTCGGGCATTTTGAAGGAAGGAAAGAATCAGGGTTAGTAGCGTCCCACAGAAAGTGTCAGCAGTACAGGAAGGCAAGGTGATGTGTAAACTGAATTAACTTGCTGAAATTTAAGATCTTGGCTACAGCTCCATTTCTTTTCCTTTGTCTTCCAGTATTTGGAAAGAGAGGAAGGGGCTGTCCTCACAGCAGGTTGGGGTGGATCCTGAGCTAGCTGCATAGGAAACTCGAAGTTTAGGGTTATGGTAGCTGTCATGCTGCTGAAAAACCCTTCCTCCTGGCATAAACAAAAGCTAGAAAACAAAAGCTAAAAGAACAACAGCAACAACAATAAAAATAAAACCAGATATCCACTAACAACCCACATTCTACTTTAGTAAAAATCATTTATTTCTAAATCTCAGGTCAAATTTTAACCTTTGGGTCTTTCTCCAAATAAACTGAGTACAAAATATGTGTCTTAGTAACTGAATGCAGCTGTGTAGCAGTTGTGAGAATCTCTGTTCCTTCTCACCATGGAGTCTTTTCCAAAAATCGTGATTTTTTGTTTCAAAATTTTCTTTTTTTTCCCCTCAAAGTGAAAATAGTATGATTGCATACTCGTCTGGGCAATTGAGGTCACTTAATTTATTGACTGGAAGAATGCCAATTAACATATTGGAAATATTTGTTCATAGTAAAATGTGAATAGCAGAGCATATTTCAGAAGGGAAATTCAATGCCACCTTTTCATTATGAAATTCAATCCAAGTGGGTCCAGATCAAAAGCAGACAGCCTATAGCTCTTGGGCCATTGTTTTCTTATCACTGATGTGTTGATTGGTCCAACTGTGACCTTAGGGGAAGCATTAAGTATGTTAACTAGTGACTTTTCTTAGACCCCTTTATCAGGTGGGGGAAGTTTTTGTGTCTAGTTGCTGAAGTTTTTACAGAGATGAATTTTTGATTTTAGCAAATACTTTTTCTGCATCTACTGACATGATCATATGGTTTTCTTTTATTAGTTCATTAATATAGTAAATTACTTTGATGTTTAATGGTTTTACTGAGATATAACTCATATATGGTACAATTTATCCATCTAGACCCTTCAATGGTTTTTAGTACATTCACAGACTGTGCAATCATTACCATAATCACTTTTTATCACCCGAACCCCACAACCCCAGCCCTGGAGAAACCCACCTTCTGTCTCTATGGCTTTGCCTATACTGCTCATTTCATATAAATGGAATCATTCATATGTTGTCTTTTGTGACTGGCTCCTTTCACTTAGCGCAAAGTTTTCAAATTTTAACTGTGTTGTAGCATGAATCAGTACTTGATTTCTTTTTATTGCTGAATAATATTGTATGTGTGTATCACATTTTACGTATCCTTTCATCAGTTGATACGTTGATTAACTTTTGAGTAAGAACCAGCCATGCATTCTTGGGATAAAGCCCGCTTGTCAGGGTGTATTATCTTTCTCATAAAATAATTATACATTGGATTCTATTCACTGAAACTTGTTTGGATTTCTTACATCTGTGTCATGAAGATGTCAGTCTGTGGTTTTCCTTTCTTGTAATGTTTTTGTGTGATTTTGGGACCAGGATAATGCTGACCTCATAGAATGGGTTGAGGAGAGTTGTCTCTTCTTAAATTTTCTGGAAGAATGTGTGTGGAACTGGTGTTGTTCTTTCCTTAAATATTTGGTCCAAAGGAACTGTCTTGGCTTAGAGTTTTCTTTATGGGAAAGACTTTAACTGCAAATTTAATTCCTTCAGTATGTATAGCATCTTGAGAGGCCTCTCGGGGATAATTAGGGGGCTTCCTTAGGTGAACTCTTTTCACTTCAACATTTTGTGATGGTCAAGCATGTGCCTTTACTTTTTTTTTTTTTAACGTATACATTTATTATATTTCATTTAAGGATTGGTTTTCAGGTTCACCAAGCAACCTTAGAACTTGATTTTCATTGTGGAGAGTCTGCAGGGAAAACACATTGACCAAAAGATCCAATTGATGGGTCCCCTCGGTAGTCATTTTTCTCACTGTGAATCAATAAATTCATATTTTTATTTTATGTATTAGTTTTGTGAACTTGGTTAAAATGGCTGTCCCTGATTTGTGCTGACATGTTAGGACTGTCACCCTGGACTGTGGCAAATTAATTAGAGATTTGTCACCCTATGAAGCCACTTCGGAGTTGGGAGGGAGCTTTCCTTAATTTACTCAGCTCCCTTCCCTCTAACATATTGTGATGGTTGACATAATCATTTACCTGTTTGAATTTCTAAACCTACAATGTGAAATATAATTGTGAGGGAAAATCATTTAGCCCTGTTCATTTGATATGAACAAAAGGGGCAATACATGTAAATATTTTGAAAATATCTAAGTATTCAACAGATAAAAACTCAGAGCCTTCCTCCATCTCTTCTCTGCTTAAGGCATTACTACATGAAAAGACATACTGCATGGTGAAGGAAATCAATACCAGTCTGTGAAAAACCCAAGTGAAAACATCTTGACTGAAGTCTGGCATTCAATAGAAAGTTCACAGTTATGGACTTCTAATTGTCCAGCTAAAGGAAATACTGGTTCTCGACCTTCTTTAGATCACAGATCATTAGAGGAGTTCTGTAACAGTGAACAAGGAAGGAAAGATCAAACTGAGAAATTTAATGGTCACCTACAAAAGCTATTGGAAGTTTGTAAACAAAAAGTGTTCACAATAAAACTCCAAACATATAAAAATGTTAAGTTCTAATAACGTAATGTCTTAGTCATCTAGTGCTGCTATAACAGAAATTCCACAAGTGGATGGCTTTAACAAAGAGAAGCTTATTTTCTCACAGTAAAGGCTAAAATTCCAAATTCAGAGTGTCAGCTGCAGGGGAAAGCTTTCTCTTTCTGTCAGCCTTCTCATCAATCTTCCCCCAGACTAGGAGCTTCTCTGCGTAGGGACCTTGGGTCCAAAGGACTCGCTGTGCTCTGGGCACTGCTTTCTTGGTGGTATGAGATCCCCCTGTCTCTCTGCTCACTTCTCTCTTTTATATCTCAAGACACAATACAATCTTGTAGATTGAGCCCTGCCTCACTAACACAACTGCCATCCATCCTCCCTCATTAACATCACAGAGGCAGGAGTTACAACATATAGGAAAATCACATAATACCGGGAATCATGGCCCAGCCAAATTGACACACATATTTTTGGGGATATAGTTCAATTCATGACAAAGTCCAAATTCAGGGAATCAGCTCCAGGGGAGGCTTTCTCTCTCTGTTGGCCTTCTCATCAACCTTCCCCCCCCTCCCCGAGGAGCTTCTTCACGCAGGGAGCCTGGGTCCAAACGTATGCTCTGCTCCGGGCACTGCTTTCTTGGTGGTATGAGGTTCCTCCCTCTCTGCTCGCTTCCCTTTCCTTTTTATCCCTTGAGAGATAAAAGGTGATGTAGGCCACACCTCAGGGACACTCCATTTACATTGGATCAGGGATATGACTGGGGTAAGGGAGTTACAATCCCACCCTAATCTTCTTTAACATAAAATTGCAATCACAGAATGGAGGAAAAACATGCAATACTGGGAATCATGGCCCAACCAAGTTGATACATATTTTGAGGGGGCACAATTCAATCCATAACATCTATTTTCTAAATAGTAAGCTCAAAAATAAATCACTGTTACTATACTTAATTAATTAGTCTGTATAAAATCATAAAATATAATATCATAAAAGACTTACTGTTATCATGAGAGTGTGTACAACGTACACACTCACGCATTAAGGAGAGTCCCCTTGATTCAATTTGGGAAATACAATTCTACTTATGTCAAAGTCGTTAAAATCAATGTTTAATATCTCCTCACATTTTTCTTATTTATGTAAGTGTTTCAAAGTTTTATGAAAATTGTTTTAAATTTTATTTCAATTATGTTCAAGTTTCATTATAATATCTGTTTTACATGATGTTGTCTTAGAAATACTGAAAAGAAAATTTCATTAGAATGATACGTACTTCAAGAAAAGAAAAAACTAGTTCTTTTAAAATTATAAAGCCTGACCCTACTGTGTATTGGCCAAAATGCTGATACAGCAGAAAATTTCACGTGTAAGTGGTGAGAGTATAAATTGGTACAATATGTTTGAAGAACAATTGCCTATACCTAGCAAGGCTGAAAATGCACACACCCTATGACTTGCAATTACATAACTCATGCCCATGAGCTGAAGGTGATATATGTATAAGAATATTATTTATTAAATTCCTTGCAATTAAACTGGAAGCAACATACATATGCACCAATGGAGAACTGGATAAAACCATATAGCAACCCTGTAGGACAGAGCAGAACTGCTCCACAGGGTCTCCAAGGAGTGGCTGGTGGATTTGAAGTGCTGAACTTTTGGTTAGTAGCTGAACACTTAACCACAGCTCTACCATGGCTCTGAAAATTGGATGGATTGTGATATATTCTTAAAGTGAATAATCCAAAAGAACTACGTGTATCGATACGGATAAATTTCAAAACCAAAATTTAAATTTAAGCAAAAAAAAAAAAAATGTGAGTTTTACAAGGCTGTATAAAGAATGATACAGTTCACGTATAGTTTGGATACTTGCAAATGAATACTAGGTAGTTACGGATACATACTTTGTAGTCAAAGTATAAAAACACAGATGGAAAAAATAATACCAACTCAGTTCAGTGACGGCCACTGGGAAGGAGAAAGGCGTAACATTTGTATCTCTTTGTTTGCTTGTTTTTAGCTAGATGGTAAAAAAACTTTTTTTGTAGATAACTATAATTCATTATGTTATTTTCTCTATATTTTTTATGACTTGAAATATTTCCTAGTAAGAAAAAGATCTCTTTTGGGCTGTTATTTCTACAGTGCCTGTGGCCCGCAGAAAAATTTTGCTTCTTACAGAGTTAATCTCCTGGCCCATAAATTTGTAAAACCTACGTGGTTAAGATATGTACCTCTGTTACCCTCCCTTTTATTTGCAGTGACATGCACAAAACTTGAAGTTGTACTAATGCAGGCCTGAAATACCACTAGTGAAAACATTTCACACAAGAAGTAATTAATATAATGAATTTAGGTGAACTAATTAACATGTCAAGTAATTGTTCTTTTGTCAGTAAAATTGGACTAGGTTATTTCTAAGATTTTTTCAGCTCTGAAGTTTTCACAATCCTTTATTTTCCCAATCTAAAATATCGTAAGATATTATCAGGTAGTGAGCGGTAAGTAAACATGGCAAGGAGAGAGATATAAAAGTATTACGCAGAAAATCTTTCTGTTAAAGGACTTGCATCTAGGGTCAGATAAATGAAACAAAAGACATGGAACAGCACATGACAAGATACACACCATACTGTTTATTCTTCAAAGAGATTTGCTATTATTATTGTTAACTACCATATATTGGGAGCCCTGGTGGTGTGGTGGTTAAGGGCTTGGCTGCTAACCAAATGGTCGGCAGTTCAAATCACCAGCCACTCCTGGGAAACTCTATGGGGTAGTTCTACTCTGACCTATAGGGTCGCCATGAGTTGGAACCAACTCGATGGCACCTAACAACAACAACAACCATGTATTGAGCACCTTTCTATACATTACCTTTATGCTTTGGCATACTGCAAAAAAAAGTGTTAATTATCCTATTTTATGCTGAGAAAATGAAGGCTCAGGCAACTGAAGGAGAATGATGAATGCTGCCTGAAGAATAGAATGTAGAGCTCTAATTTAATTCACATTGTCTGGATACGAAGATGACGGTTAGCTCACGACAGTGCACGGCCTGCATTACATACACTTTTCACTCAACCTCTTAAAGTTATTTTCAAATAAGAAAACCACTCTGGGGCTACAAGCCTGTTGCCGTTAGACATAAACAACAACAGACGGAGGAATAAAAGTGAGACGGTTGCTCCACAGCCTGTTCTATGTCAGCGTTCCTCTGCCTTCCACAATAACCTGGAGTCATGTGACACGTTTTGTTCTGTGACCTTTTACATGGGAGAAAATATATTGCAGTTCTTTCCTATCTGTTCGTGTAAACCTACCTCAATATTCCATGTCGCAATTTATTTAAACATTTCCTTATTTCGGGACATAGGTTGTTTCCATTTTTTTGGTTTATAAGCAATGCTGCAATGAACATATTTGCACATAAAACTTTGTCTCCTGTGCCAAAATGTCTCTGTAGGACAGTTTCCTGGAAATAGAATGCTGTGTCCTTTGATCTTATGAACTCCAAATCCTATTCTCCCTATCTTACCCCTGAATTTAATAGATTTTCACTTTACTCACCCTTCCTTCCTTCTTCCTTCTGACTCTTCTTCCCCTCTTTCCTTTCTTCTCTCCTTCTTTTCCTCTCTAGCTGTTTCTCTCTTTTTTTCCTACTTCCTCTCCTTCCTTCCTTCTTCTTTTCTTTTTTTGTTTTGGTTATGGTTTTTCACTGATGGTTTGGTTGAGGTATGCTTTCTTGCTAAATTCTGCCTCAAAGTTTCCACAATTTAAAAAAGACAATTTTTAAATTGTCTAGGGTCGATTTTTACTTTAGAACTTGCCTTAAAAATTAACATTAAGAGAAATGATTGTAGAGAAAAATATAATCTCATTATACCAAATGTGTTCTAACAATAAAATCTGTTTTATTTTATGGGCATGGTGGAGAATTGATTAAAGGAAGATTTCTCATTGAGTTTATAATATCTACTAGTAGATGTAAGTTCTTTAGAATTCATAGAATTTTAGAAATAATTTGTGAATTAAAGAGAAAGAGTATAGCGGAAACACCAGAAAGAAAGGAGATTTTGAATTAGGCAGATTTGTTTGAATTTCAGCTCTGTCACCCTTGAATTGCGTGGCTTTGGGCAAGTCACCTGATTTTCACTGCCTTGGTTCCCTGTGTTTAAAGCAGGGATAATAGCAGCAACAATTACAACACTAATACTAAATATTCTTCAACCTTTGTCTAAGGCAGCATTCTCCAAAGTGATTTTGTTAGAACCTAGTACATTTTAATTGTTTGTTTTTAAAAAGAGTTATATTAAGGGTTAAATTTAAAAAGAGTTAAAATAAATGGTTAAATTAACATAAGAAAACTCTGGGATAAATCAAGTTTTATAGGGTTATTTTTTTTCCCACTGTAGCTCTCTTCAAATGATTTAATATGTTAGTATGTTTTGGGAGCCTGAGAGTTAGGAAATAGTATGCAGCGATTCCTCAATTATCTAATCCACCAAACCCTACTTTTAAAAAGAGCATATTAGAAGATTTGAGGTCCAAAGAATGTATTTTGGGAAAATACTGTTGTAAGATTTAAAGACAATATATACAGAATTCCTGGACTATTTTAGATACTCAATAAATGGTTTCTTTTACCGCTATAAATCAACTTTTCAAATATAACACAGGGCACCATATAAGACAGTGAAAGGACCCCAAAGAAGAAGGAAGAGAAAGAATACTAATTAGTGAAGAGTCTCTCTTCCACAAGGCTTGAGGAGAAGCCTTACTCCACATATGAGCTCTAAAGTTATCAGAGATTTGGCGAGTTTAGAAAGTGAATGTCCGAAGTATCAATTTTCAACAGAGATTTTGAATTTCTCTTGTATTTTCTGTCACTGTCCCATGTGTGCGCATATTGGCTGAGAGTAAAGAGCTTAGTTTTTAAACACAAAGAACAAACACATAGAAGGACCACATCAATGTCAAGAAACAGGACAGACATTACGAAAACAGGCATGCTCACAATGGGGCCATGGGAAAAAGAAATCGGGTGGTGCTAATTACTTCCGGGGTTTAATATCCCCCCCTCCACACACATCAGCAAATTCTGGTGAGATAATGATCTATGCTGATAATTTATTAATTTGCTGCATTCGATTTAACTACAGTAGGAGTCTATGGATTATTTTTGGTATCTTTTAATTGTCTGGTGCTCTGATATTATTCTATTGATTGCACTTTTCCACTGCGTGTCCCAAAGGCAGAGAAGGGCAAATAGCAATCATGAAATATGAATGAGACGCCTCATTAACCTTTGAGCTCCTGAGTGTTGGAAGCATCCAATCTGTGTCATCCCCAGGAAAAGACTGTAAACACTGCAGGGGGCAGAGGGGAGAGAGGAAGGACCTTTCACTTTGTGGCTGGTAGAGGCTTCTAAGCCGAGGCTGAGTACTGGCCAAGTGCTTTCTTTGACTCACAGGGTTCTGCTGCAAACCAGAGACGCTGGAATTGCAGTGAACATAGACATCATTTCCACACCAAGGCCGAACGCTGACGAGGTGCCTGCTCTGAAACACAGGATCCTGCCGCAAACCGGAAATGCTGCTGAAATTTCAAAGAATGTAGATGTTCCTTACAAGCTTGTTGAATTCAGAACCCCAGGTTCTGTCTCCAAAGATGCTGGCTCAGGGATCTTCAATTTAAAGGCACTATTTGGTTCTGATGCAGGTGGTTCTGACGCAGGAGGTTCATGGGCCAACATAGAAAGAGCAAGACATCAGACCCACTCAAAAAGAAGGACTGAGCTGAGGACATTTAAATTTCTTGTGGTTTTCACCAGAACATGTAGAATATGGTTTCAATGTATTTTTCCTTTGAAATAAATTCTCTACCAAAGTTCTATATCAAAACTGAAACAGAAAACATGAAAAAACTGTAACTAATGTTCTGTGTTGTTGTTGTTAGATGCCCTCGAATCAGTTCACACTCATAATGACCCTAAATACAACAGAAGGAAACATTGCCTGGTCCTGCGCCATCCTCCCAATCGTTGTTATGCGTCAGCCCGTTGTTGCGGCCAGTGTGTCAGTCCATCTGGTTGAGGCTCTTCCTCTTTTCTGCTGCCCTCTACTTTACCAAGCATGATGTCCTTCTCCAGGGACTGATCCTTCTTGATAATATGTCCCAAGTATGTGAGATGCAGTCTCACCATCCTTACTTCCAAGGAGCATTCCGGTTGTACTTCTTCCAAGACAGATTTGTTGGTTCTTTTGGCAGTCCGAGGTATATTCAATATTCTTCACCAACACAATTTAAAGGCATCAATTCTTCTTTGGTCTTCCTTATTCACTGTCTAGTTTTCAAGTGTATATGGGTGTTTGCAAACACCATGGCTTGGGTCAGGTACTCCTTAGTCCCCAGGGTGACATCTTCACTTTTTAACACTTTAAAGAGATCTCTTGCAGCTGATTTGCCCAATGCAATGTGCCCTTTGATTTCTTGACTGCTGCTTCCACGTGTGTTGATTGTGGATCCAACGGCTTACAGAGCAAATTAGTTTCTCATTAAGCAATTAATACAGATATTGTTTTGTAACATCGGTTGCCAACAATGTCAACATGTCAACTCTCTTCTTCTTGACCTTGGCTTCCGCATTTCATTCATCCAGCTTTCTTGTCCCCTCTGCTTTCTCGTCCTTGCCCCTGGGCTGATGTGCCCATTTAGTCTCATATACATGGTGAGCTATGCGTATTATTGTTTTATGGGCCTGTCCAATCTTTGGCTGAAGATAAACCTCAGAAGTGACTTCAGTACTGAGTTAAAAGAGTGTCTGGGGGCCATTCTCTTGGGTTTTTCCAGTCTCTGTCAGACCAGTAAGTCCGGTCTTCTTTTGTGTTTCAATTTTGTTCTATATTCTTCTCCAGCTCTGTCCAGCACCCTCTATTGTGATTCCTGTCAGAGCAGTTAGTGGTGGTAGCTGGTCACCATCTAGTTGTGCTGGACTCAGTCTGGTGGAGGCTGTGGTAGTTGTGGTCCATTAGTCCTTTGGAGTAATCTTTCCCTTTTGTCTTTGGTTTTCTTTATTCTCCCCTGCTTCCAACAGGGTGAGACCAGTGGAGTATCTTAGATGGCCACTCACAAGCCTTTAAAACCTCAGACACTAGTCACCAAAGTAGTACGTAGAACTTTTTCTTTATAAACTATGTTATGCCCATTCAGTTTGATGTCCCCCGGAGCCATGGTCCCCAGCCCTCAGCCCAGTAATTTGGTCCCTTAGGGAGTTTGGATGTGCCTATGAAGCTTCTAGGACGTTGCCTTGGCCAAGTTGTGCTGGCTTCCCCAGCATTGTGTACTTCTTACCCTTCACCAAAATTACCACTTATCTATTGTCTAGTGTCTTAGTCATCTAGTGCTGTCATAACAGAAATACCACAAGTGGATGGCTTTAACAAAGAGAAATTTAGTTTCTCACGACCTAGTAGGTTACAAGTCCAAATACAGAGCATTGGCTCCAGTGGACGGCTTTTTCTCTCTGTCGGCTCTGGAGGAAGATTCCTTGTCCCAGAACTTCCCCTAGTGGAGGAGCTTCTCAGGTGCAGGGACCCCGTGTCTAAAGGAAGCGCTCTGCTCCTGGTGCTGCTTTCTTGGTAGTATGAGGTCCCTAACTCTCTGCTTGCTTCTCCTTCCTTTTATCTCTTGAGAGATAAAAGGTGGTACAGGCCACATCCCAGGGAAACTCCCTTTTGGATCAGGGAGGTGACCTGAGTAACCCTTTTAACCACAGGCAGAGATTATGTTTATAATACATAGGAAAATCACAAAATGGAGGACAACTACGCATGGCCTAACCAAGTTGACACATGTTTTTGGAGGACACAATTCAATCCATTACATCTAGTTAGCGTTTTTCCTTCCTTATTCTTCCCCTCCCTAGTAACTGCCAAAGGTTGTTTTTCTAGGTGTAAACCTTCTCATGAGTTTTTTTTTTTAATAGTGATCTCATACAGTATTTGTCCTTTTGTGACTGACTGATTTCACTTAGCATAATGCCCTCCAAATTCATTGATGCTGTGAGATGTTTCACAGATTCATCATTGTTCTTTATTGTTGTGTAGTATTCCATTGGAGTGTTGGATATTTTTGTATTTCTATAAATATTCTTGAGTTTTGTTCTCAGAGGCAGTTAAGCCACTCAGAAGCAGTTTTATGCTTTTAAGTACTGCTTTTATTTGTTAGGTGAGGAGAGCACAAAATTTAGCCTAATTATTCTCCACAACTCGGGTCTTCTGAATGCTGTATACACTGAACTGTGAATTACAAAATTTTCTAATTTGACTGGTTAGAAGAGCCATTATTCCTGGCCCTATGTAATTACTAGGCACTGTTCCCAAAAATCATCTTGGATGGTCCTTTCACAGGCCTTGCCTAGTTTCCTCATATGTATGAGCTGATCAAAACTCTGCTGAGTACCTGAGGGAGACACTCCAAAGATATCCAGGGTTTTCTCCCTGTTCAACTCTCTTCTATGATATCCTATTCTGTGAACTCTCCTCTCTCTTCTCCAGTCAGGAGTCTGCCGTGTTCTTCCTAGGTTTCCCCTCCCAGTGCCATGGCTTGGGAGCCCTCACAGCAGTGAGCTGGCAATGGCAGAGCTCATCTCTTTTGTTTCCCATCTCTCAGGGATCACTGCCCTTTGTTTCCTGTATTTTCTTCTGGTGTTTTTGGCTGTTTCATATGGGAAAATAAATCTGGCCCCTGTTATTCCGTCTTGCTCAGAAGTCAAGTATCATTTTTATAAATAAACAAACAAAAAACAAACAAAAAAATTGAGTAAAAGCAGTCCGTCCTCCTTCTTTTGCCTGTGTTTTTATTCACTGGTCAACTTTCTTATTTCAGATTTGCTCTCTGGTCAAAGAGCTAGAACTGGGCGAGGGTGATGGGTTGAGACTGGGGCTTGTGTTCACATGCTAAATTACAAATCACTCTCTGTTCTTGTTGGTGAGTCCATGAGGCCCAAATATTTCTTTTGAATTAATGAAAAATATAGTTTCTGTATGGGAAAAACAGAAGATGGAATTTTGGGTACAGATTCAATGTTTCATCAGGTGAGGCCCAAACAGTCTCCTTTCTACTTCACAATATCACCTACTTCATAGGCTCAAGCTGGCCACAGTAACCCCTGAGGAAAGCATACCTTCAACGTAGAATAATAGAACATTTGATCAACTTGGGTTAAGGGACTCTTTGATACTCTATCAACAACTGAGACAAAAAGAAAATGTAATCTTTGCCTAAGAAAGAGAACAGGGAATTATAGGTCGAAAAAGTCTTGAGGGAGGAAAAACTCTTGTAAGCCAAAAATAATTCTATGTTAAACTTCACGTTGAACAAGTGAACAGATGTGGAAAAGGAAGGAGTGGTGATCAGGGAGGTTATGTGAATGAATACTTTATAAGTTTCACTGATCAAAAAGGTAACTCTTCATTTCAACCCACCGGCAGAACTGAGAAAACTGAAATTTAAAAGAAAAAAAAAATCTCCTTTTCAAGACATGTGAACTTGAGTAAAATATAAAAGTTTTTCCATTACACTTCTCTTTTAGGATAAATTGATTCATTCAAATACATTCTCAAATTCCTTGAAGTTTTGGTGTCCATTTTATTGGGCCAGCGGTCCTCATCTCTTAACCCAGAAAAAACAAATAATGATGCGTCCCCTTTAGTTAGGCTCTTCTATGTAGTGTAGGCACATAGACAAATGCTTCGTCATTTTCCTTCTTGGATCAATGATGTACTGTAGAAGCGTCATTGCTAATTAACTAAACCCAGTACACTGCTTAGTACATAACAGGCTTTCAGAGGTTTCCCAAGTGAAAAAATACACAAAGAAATGCTTTAAAAACACCTTTACATGTTTGAGTAAAATATCATTTTTCATTGTCCAGAAAGGGTTTGAAGGTTCACAGTGTGTATAGCAGTGCATTACAGGATAGGGTGGTGTTTCCCGCTGAAGGAAAATATAATCTCTAATGTTGAATATCTTGTATGATAATACAGAACAGAATGGATGGTAGGTATTAGCATTAACCTTAAAATTTTTTTTCATTCAAGCATAAGTATTTACACACTAGAGAGATTTCTCTCCTTGGTTTTTATTGCTCTGTTTGAATTAAATTCTCTTTAGTTGGGGAATACAATCTTGTCTCACCTAGAATGTATTCACATTGACATTTGCCGTTAGAGTGTCTGACACATAGTAGGTACTCCAGTGCTTGGCTGCTAACTGAAAGTTCGGTGGTTCAAATCCACCAGCAGCTCCTCTGGAGAAAAATGTGGCAGTCGGCTTCTGTAAAGTTTGCAGCTTAGAAAACCCTATGGGGCAGCTCTACTCTGTCCTATAGGGTTGCTCTGAGTTGGAATTGACTCGACGGCAATGGGTTTAGTCTCATAGTAGATACTCAATGAATATTTAATGAATGAAATAATGAAAGTAATATTCCCACTCTGCACTGCCAGGACCACATCTTGGAGTCAGTGCCCTGTTCTGAATATCTTTCTAAAAAGGACATTTACTACATATGAAGTATCTAAAAAAGGGCAACCGTGTTGGTGAAGAGATTGGAACCCAGGTCAATCAATTCTTTAATACTGTGAGTCCAACATTGGCTAAGCTATTTCTCATACTGTTTTCTTTCTTATCACTGATAGTATTTAGGCTCACGCCAAATGATCATCTGCTAAACGTGTTGCCGTTGAGTCTATATACTAGTCATCAATAGGAAGTTTCTTTAAAAATCAATTTTATCACCCTTTGTTTTACGAGAGTTTTCTTTTTCTAAAAATATTTTTTAATTTATTTTGTTGTTGTTGTTGAGAACATACATAGCAAAACATACACCAATTCAACAGTTTCTACATATACCATTTAGTGACATTGATTACATTCTTTGAGTAGTGCAAGCATTTTGAACCCCTTTTCTGAGTTATTCCTCCCTTAGTAACATAAGTCACTGTTTCCTAAGGTTTGTGTCTAATCTTTTGAGTTGCTGCTATCAATTTGATCTCATGTAAATAGTTCTTAAAAGAGCATAATGGCCAAGGTAGATATTTTTTACTAGTTAAGCTGAACTGTTGTTTGGTTTTTAAGAAGAGTTCAGGGGATATTTTTGGTTTAAAGTTTAAAAATGATCTCAGATCAATAGTTTCAGGGATTCTTCCAAACTTCATGGCTCCAGGAAGTCTGGAATCCATGAGAATTTGAAATTCTGATCTGCATCTTCCCCCTTTTCATCAGGATTCTCCTATAGAAGCTTTGATCAAAATGTTCAGTATTGGTAGCTGGGCACCATCCAGTTCTTCTGGTTTCATGGCAAAGGAGACACTTGTTCATGGAGTCATTTAACCATATGTCTTAGTTATCTAGTGCTGCTATAACAGAAATACCACAAGTGGATGGCTTTAACAAAGAGAAGTTCATTTTCTCACAGTAAAGTAGGCTGAAAGTCCAAATTGAGGGTGTCAGCTCCAAGGGAAGGCTTTCTTTCTTTCTTGGCCTTCTCATCAGTCTTTCTCTAGACTAGGAGCTTCTCAACGCAGGGATCCTGGGTCTAAAGGACGTGCTTTCCTCCCTGCACTGCTTTCTTGGTGGTATGAGGTCCCCCTGTGTCTCTGCTTGCAACTCTCTTTTGTATCTCAAGAGATTTGCCTTGGGACACAATCCAATCTTGTAGATTAAGTCCTGCCTCACTAACACAGCTGCCACCCATCCTCCCTCATTAACATCATAGAGACAGGATTTACAACGTATAGGAAAATCACACAATACCAGGAATCATAGCCCAACCAAATTGATACACACATTTTTTGGGGGAAATTATGCAATCCATGATACCACACATTCCATATCCTCCTTCTATTCCTGGCTGTCCTTCTTCCTCTGTTGCCCCTCCAGGCAAATAGAGACCAATTGTTGTGTCTTGAATGACTGCTCACAAGCTTTTAAGACCCCAGGCAATACGCATCCAACTAGGAGGGAAAGCAGAAGCACTAAACACGTTATTAGGCCAATTAACTGGGATTTCTTATGAAACCATGATGATAAATATCTAAAGCAAGGAATCAAATCCCATGAAGTTTTTGGTTGTACAAAGTAGCCTCAGTATTTACTCTTTATTTTTGCCATTGTCATAAGTATATCTATCACACAACTTTTCCCACATCAACATTTTAGAGATATACAACTTATTAATAGCAACTGTATGCTTAATCAATGCAATATGACCATCACCATTAATCCCATTTTCCCTCTTCCTCCCTTTCCTGGAAACCACTGATAAACTTTGTTCTCTATACATTTGCCTTTTCTTCTTTTTTTTAATATATACATATGTATGTGAGGTTATGCAATATTTGTTCTTTTGTGATTGACTTATTTCACTCAGGGTATGTCTTCTTGCTCCCTCCATAGTGGAGCATGTGTCAAGATTTTACAAGAATTTTAATATGTCACATACTGCATGATTTTTTTTGAAGGTATTTTTAACTTTTAAGTAAGATTAAAAAAAGATCACTCCATAATAATGGTTTCTATTACTTTTCTTTGCATGTACATGGTCTTTCTGCTTTACTGTGATGAAACAGGCTTTTGCCAAATAACTGGGTAACTTGAGTACCTTTCATAACATTGCATATATTGAAACCATGCTATGATAACTATAAAACACATTGAAATTAATTCTGTAGCAAAAATCATTCGATAAGGAGGAACTGCTTATGTTTAATTAGCCTGAAAACGTGTGTTCTCTCTTTTAATAAAATGATAAAATTGTTCTTCCCATCTGCTGTATACCAGTGGGTCTCAAGCTTTTCTAGCCTAGGTTTAAAGACCATATATTGTGAAATAATGGCCATGTTAGAGAGGACACTGAACTCATCATTAGGAAATCCAGCTCAGCCACTTACTGCTGGGCGTCTTCGAGAACACTACTCCAATTGTACAAGGTTGTATTACTCACTTTTAAATCATTTCTAGTGTTACTAAGTTCTCAGTGTTTAAAGTCTTTTGCTTAAAATTTTTCCCTGTGTTCTCTAAACTTCAGTCTCCTTATTGCTGTCTAATTTCCAATTACTTCTATCATGGGTTTCAGTGGAATCCTTTGTCCAGTGTATGCTTTCTATAGTCTCACTAGATTTTCCTGGTAGGCATTTCATAGCATTGTAGGGGTCATTTTCTTTGGAGAGCTATACTGGAGGTAGGAAGAGGAAACAAACAAACAAATAAAAACAAAACCCAATATTTGATTGTTTACTTACTTGTTAAGCGCTCTGTCTTAGGCTGGCTCTCTAGACAGGCAAAATCAGTGAAATACACACACACACAGAGAAAGAAAAGGAAGGAGGGAGGGAGAGAGGGAAGTAGAGAGAGATGGCTGACTTGAATGTAGAGACTGGAAGGTCCCAAGTCTATGTTTCCGGCTGGAGACTTCTCCTGATCCACAATGCTGCAGGGGCTGATGAACCCAAGATCGGCAGGTAAGCTGCTAGCTCAAGTCCCAACAACTGGAGGCCAGATGCAGGATCCAGAGCAAACAAAACCTGTGAGCTTTGCCAGAAAGTCCACCTATATTGGATGCAGGCCACACCCTTTCAACTGACTGGCCGCTCATAACAGATCTCATCATGGAGGTGACTGCATTATCTCAGATCTCATTGTGAAGTGATTACATTATTATGTAGCTGCCAGACTTCGTCATAACTGCCAAATCACTGAGACTCATGGTCTAGCCAAGTTGACACAAAACCTTAACCATCAGACACTTTATATGCACCATCTCATTTAAATATTAAAATATACCTATGAAGTATTATTATTGTCATGAGGAAATGGAGGTTTAGAAGTTAAATAACTTATCCTACTTCATATAAATAGAAAATGGCAAGTCCGTATTCAAACCCTCGTTTGCTTGAATCCAAAGCCCATTTTTAATCACTTTGCTGTACGGGATAAAAGTATGGACAAAGATGCTTTCACATGGGCACCAGCATATATTGTCTTGTCCATCTCCCACGAATACTCCATATAAGTAATGATTTGGGCCCCTTTCCTCAGAGCCTACTAAAATAAAATGAGTGACCATTTTCATCCTAATGAATGTTCCATTCAAAAGGGTTTAATAAAAAGGGTTTTGTTTAATAAGTAAAACTGGGCACCTATTATGTGGCACAAACAGCATTATGTGCTGAAAAATTATTAGATATGGTACTTGCTCTCAAAGAATTTCCATTGTACTTTGGTTAGCCAGATAGATAAGTCGAAGACATTAGAGATTGTAGTAAACCCGTTTGTGTTGTCTGACATGCTTAAGTGCTGCCCATTTTTCTAAGAACTGCTCCTCACCCACAGTGGCTGGGCCCTGGCTCTCATGCTGGTCCTGGGGTGGACCTGCTGTGGGTGGGTTCAATCTTTCTCCTTCTCTGTGGAACTGGGATTGGAATGCTAGGGAGTCTCTGCATGTGGCAGGGCTGTACAAGTCACCATCAGAGCTGTGGGGAGGCATATTCCCTTTATGGTCGGCAGAGATGGAGAAAGTCAAGGAGGAATGAAAAGGAAGCCAAAAGTGAGAGACTGAAAAGGAGATCCCCACTTCTTTTTTCAGTTGTAGTCCCCCCCCACCTCCCCGCCACCCAGGCTTGGGTCCATTCATGCCACTGCTATTTTTAGAATTACTCTTTAAAACTTGCTGCAGTTTCTTCCTGAAGTTGCCATGGAAGAGTCTCAAAGAATACACTCTGTGCGAAGAGCCTGTCATGGGTACCAAGGGCAACGAGAGGATACTGTTGTCATTATAACGTGGGAGGGCTGGAGGATGGGCAGAATTTCACTGACAGGTCATACTTCAGCTGGGTAGAAGGAGGACTAGCGTTTCCCAGACACAACGGGGGGAGGGGTTGGGAAGAGAGTTGGAAAAACCCTAGGGTGGAAAAGCCAAGACCCAGAGCTAAACTGAGGATTTGGTGACAGCGCTCTTCCGCCTGCCAGTTTTAACATCCTTCACCTGTGTTATCATGTTCCTGCATGTGCGGCTGGGACATTGAAAAATGGTTTTAGAAATAAAAGCTCCAACCATTCATTGCCTGAGAGTGCTGGCCCCAAACCTGAGTGACAGGGCTGGTGAGGCATGACTCACAGGAAATAGATCCAGTGACCATGGACACTGGAAGTGTGAGTACGTTTTGTGTCCACAGGAGCGAAACACACACACTCATATACACACACTCACGGTCACATCTACACGTTTACACACACACACACTCGTATTTTCACACACATTCATACATAAGCACACACCCCCACACTCACACATACCTACACACACACAGAAAGCAGTGACCCACCCCCACACAATTCATACATACACTCATGCACACCCCACACTCAAACACCACCTTCACATTCAAACCTACACCCACATACCCATACACACACTCACACAACCACACTTATACCTATACCTATACCCATACCCATACCTATACCTATACTCACCCACACTCACACTCAAACTCCCCCACACACACAACTACACAGCCCCACTCACACATTCACACCCACATCTCCACATACCCACACCCCCACTCACATATACACATACACACATTCACACCCATACGCACACTCACACATCCACAAATGCACATGCTGACACTAACACACACTCACACACTCTCACACACACACTGACATCCATCCACATTTATACACACACTTGCACACCCACACTCACGCACATCCACACTCATACCCAGTCACACACAAGTACACACTCATATGCACTCACATACACACACATTTACATACTAACACATACAAACACACTCATGCGCACACAATACACAGTCACACACACACACACACAGAGTCACACATACTGAGGTGTCTTCCATTCATGTCCTCTATAGACCTAATATTTAAGCTTTGAAACATCTTGTTTTTCCTCAGTGCCTGAAGAAAACCACATTTTAAAATGAAATAACTTTTCAGTTTGCCCCACTATTGTCCTAACTACTGGAGCTTGAAGTCCTTCTGTGAGTTCACCTACCACAAAGAGTGAGCTCTGTGGCTTTCATGAACCGAGTCCTCTGCTGTATTCTTGCCTGGGTGTTCATCTCTTATCACCTAAAACACCGTTGTTCCAAGATGAGAAAGAATGGGGGCACACTTTCAACATCAGTAGTAATGCAGCTTCTAGGATGTCCAAGCCATTGCCTTCCCATGGATGCTAGTAGAATTCCACAGTTACTTTATTCCCAGTTTCTCTTTGGTCAATACCTGGCTCAGTTACTAGGAGAAAGAATATGACTGATTGACCTTTCCAGGGTCCACATGGTGATTTTTTTTTTTTAATGAGCAGAAGGAGCTGAAATATGTAAAAGCAGCCAGACAAGACGGAGCTTATTTTCACCTCTTTTCCTTCTTTCCTGTCCCTTATTCACTCCTGAAGAGAGGAGCATCTTTGGAATAGATACGCAGAGACATTTGAGTAGAATAAGGCAGTCAATACAGAAACATTGCTTGTAATACAGGTGCTCCACTCTCATAAATCTGAAGACCCTAAATTCCACCCCATGGTTCATGGAACGTATCAGGAGCAGAGCCCCGACCTTAAGGACTTGATGCGACTCCTTCCAGGTGGAGTCTGGGGCCTGACGTCAAGGATGAACAGTAGCAAAGACTTGGGGGACATGAAAGACTGAAGAAAAGTAACCACCATTTATGCCTCAGAGGTTGCTTCGTACGGACGGATGGTGACATAGGGGTATTCTCACTGCTGTGTGTGCTCCCGAGATTATCTAAGAGCCAAGGTGTCTGTTCTTCTTGTAAGGCCCTTCCAGACACTTTGGGACTGAAAAGGGGCTGGACATCTCTTCTATTCCACAATCTCATTCATATCTGTGTCTCCAGTCTTGTTTTTCACCCCTGCCCTGTATGAATGTCCATGCTGTGGTCAAGCTGATTTACTGATTGTTCCCAGCTACACCGGACTTGTGGTAAACCATTCCTTTATGAAAAGCTACAACCTTATGTGCATAGGACCAGCAACTCGAAGGTATGAAGTGAGTTAACAGGTAACAAAGCACACTGACATCCTTAACGCTTTGAGCTCTCCTGCACATTGAACATTCTGAGATAACTTGATTTAACACTTATTTGACTACAGCACTTAAAATGTTTTTATATATGTAATTTATTTTATTTTATTGTTGTTTAGAATATACAGAGCAGAACATTTGCCAATTCAACAATTTCTAGGTGTACAATTTAGTGACATTAATTACGTTCTTCAAGTTGTGCTACCATTCTCGCCCTCCTTTCCTGAGTTGTTCCTCCCTAAAATTTTTTAAATCAAGTATCATTCAACATCTAGTTGAAGAGTGCACTGATGAGAACACAGCTCTGGAAAATGGTGACTGTGGAATGCTTCTCATTTGCTCAAATTCCAAGAGAAATCCCCATGGAGCAGGCAAATGTTGATAGCCTCAGTGTGTAAACTTGTGTACACCCCTCAACCTCAGAGCAGCCCCAACCCTAAAACAGGGCACAGCCAGGCATTTGGAGCCTAAACAATGCAACATTGGGGTTAAGAGCTTCTAAATCTAGTTTTTTTGTCTGTAGAGTGGGGAGGGTAACACCTGGCTTTATTGTGAGGAGTCAATAAGGAAATGTATGTAATTCACTTGATGCACTAGAAGTGGTCTGTAGTGACAACCATGATGGAGCAAATATGTATTCTGCCCCTTCCCCCCCAGCTGCATTTTCTACGCTGTCTCAGAGGAGGATTCAAGGGAACGTCACCGTCAGTAGTCTTTCAGCCCACCTTTCCAAGGCACCAGCTTCAATGGTCAGGTATCTGTGAAAGAGAGAGAGAATACAGCTGGATAGCTGGGCTGGGAATCCCACTGAGATCAGGTCATTAACAGAAGTTCACTGATATCCTTCTGTGGAAGAAATTGTTATTGGCTCCCCAGTATCTGATCCCTCCTTCTCCTTGGTAAACACTTCCAGTTCATCCTGGGTGGCTGTGAGCCTCTGAATGACCACATCACCCACCTTCTCTCAAAGCATGCTGGCCTTGTCACTACGCACAAGTGCTGTGCATGACTTCTTTGAGGGCTGCTAGAGGGGACTGACTGCCGTGTGAGAAACACTCCTTTTGCTTTCCCATCTTCTCTGTTCAGGTGGTTAAGAGCTGGTTTGCTAACCAAAAGCCTGGCGGTTTGAATCCACCAGCTGCTCCTTGGAAACCCTATGGGCAGTTCTACTCTGTCTTATAGGGTTGCTATGAGTCGGAAATATTATTATTATTTTTTTTTGCTGTGCAGGTAACAGGAATACTTATGTGATTATTGGAACTCCAACTGTCTTCTTGTAGTGTGAGGTGATCTCACAAATGAAAGCATCTGCTGGGGTTTTGGGACAGAAAGATTGAAGGACCCCACACCCTTTATCACCATGGAGTTCAGAGCTGCCTCTCTCTGAACGTCTTTTACATGAGAGGGGATGATCTTCTGTATTATTTAGGCCACCCCCATCTACCTTGAAGTTCCCATTAAATGAAACAACGCCTAATCTAACGGATATATTACTGTTTCCTTAAGCCCTATGGTATGGAATGAGGAAGGGATTTAAAGAAATGGTATTTACACTTGTTAGATACTCTCCTGAGAAGTGTAAAACAAATTTAGAACCGTTATAATATCAACCTAATAACTCATGGCACAATTTTGACAAAACTGGCTGTGCTTATGTTGTCAGGAGAGCAGCGTCTGAACTTCATTCAACTGAATCAGTTTTTTTCACAAAAATCTCTAAAAATGTTAGGTCAAGGTGTTCAAGCCAACTGCAAAGCTAAAGCATCCCAAATTCCTGATGGACAACTGTTTGGGCTTCAAAGGCCAATGTCCATAATATCCAGGTTTTTTTTTTTTTTTTTTTTAGGCTCAGGCTTAGGAGGGAAAGAGAAAAGGATGGCGGAAAGAATGTAAACTGTTTTAGAGGTGAGCTAGCCTAATCTTGCAGACTCAGTTCCTTCTAACGGAGCTGAAACAGTTACAATGAGTAAGTGGAAACTTAGAATGCAGAAGGCAATAGAAGAAAACTAGATTTTATCGAGCTCATTGGTTACCCCTGAACCTTAGAACCTCTGGGTAAGAATTCATCGATACAGGTTCCTGGTCAGATGAGATCTTTTTTACCAGAATCTCTGTGAATAGGGTCTATGAATTGGAATTTTAAAGTTTTCCAGAAGATTCCTGTGTACAGCTAGGTAAGGAATCACTGAATGCACAGTTTGTGCCTGATACTTTTCTTATTTAAGTTTGCAAAAACTACATAAGGCTGGTTTATTTAATCCTTTTTACAGATAAGAAAAATGGGGCTGAAAGAAATTAACATCCCTGCAAATCCAGAAAAAGTACCATCCTTGGGATTTTCACTATAGAGTTATTGGCTTCTAGTACACTTTGCAAGGAGAGTAGGACCAACTGGCATACTGAGGAGCTCTGCCTGGACTGTGTCAACATTTGAGGTTCCTGAGGGAAGACGGATGCTGGGTTTATTGTAGAGGGTCAAGTGTAAGAATGCCAGTTTTATCCACTTTGCCATTTTTTCAAGAATTTTTATCTCTGTACCACCTTCTAGTAGGTTTCCAGACTCTGATGAGGTCTGTGATGAAGAATGCAGGAGACAAAAAAAATTTATGGAAAATTGCTTTGTTGTTGTATCATATTTGTTACTGGGAATTACAAAGCACAGAAAATTTCATTTAATAGAAAGAGTGTCCTTTAATTATTTTATAATTTGCAATCTAGTAAAGTAGAAAACACATACACATAAATGTGCACAAGGAAATAAGGCCAATAGCAGTAAACATCCAAATGGGCCCAACAAGAGAACAATTACAACCACAAATATGTAATGGAAACTCATAATTAAGAGTGGACAGTAATGAATAAGAGTTGAACTATCTGAGTTTAGATCTCATAAACTCTAGCAAGGAAATTATGAAATCGTTTCCCATTCCCTTTTAAGGGGTTTAATCGTCAAGAGTGTCAGCTATTTTCACCCTAGAGACTAGCTTCTGAACATGGTATAAATCCAAAAACCTCTTTGGATATGAGAAGATCTAATATTCTACTAAATTGCCTGAAAGCCTCAACTCATATTGAGCCTTTATTAACTATTTCCATAAAGTCTCTTTGGTTCTCGGTGGATACGTAAGAGCTTTGATCTCTGTGGAGAAAGTGCTAGGAGTGGAAGTATAGTGGTCTTTGCTATTCCTGAGGGCCTAGAATGACCTTCACCCTCTCATGATAACCGAAGTACAAGACTCTACTGTTTTTAAAATGTGAGCCATTTAATTTATGCAATCAATGTTAGATGAAAGACATGTTCATACTTTAAGTTAGCATTTTTTATTTTTGTTACATTGACCATTAAGCTTAAGGCCTTATGGATTACAAGGAAAAGCAATGTATTGAGATTGAAATTTCTGTAAAGAGCAATTCACAGATGCAGAATTCTCCCGTGTATTGTGCATACTACCAGCAGATAGCACAGGGATGCAGAATTATAAATGGACGTAAATTTAAGAAGCAAAGCATATTCCTGTAAAAATATTTTTATGTAGCCAAACTAGAGATTATTGAAAAGAGACATGAACGACACAGTTTTAAAGCAGAATAACTCTCTTTCATGATATAATTAATTCCTTATTGTTGTTGTTGTTAGGTGTTATTGAGTAGGTTCTGACTCACAGCAACCCTGTGTACAACAGAACGGAACACCACCTGGTCCGGTGCCATCCTCACAATCCTTGCTTTGTTTGAGCCCATTGTTGAAGCTGTGATGTCAATCCATCTCATCCAAGGTCTTCCTCTTTTTTGCTGATCCTCTACCTTATGTCCTTCTCCAGGAATCAGTCCCTGGAGAAGGACATCATGCTTGGCAGAGTACAGGGTCAGTGGGAAAGAGGAAGACCCTCAACGAGGTGGATTGACACAGTGACTGCAACAATAAGCTCAAGCATAACAACGACTGTAAGGATGGCTCAGGACCGGGCAGTGTTTCATTCTGTTGTGCATAGGGTCTCTATGAGTTGGAACTGACTCCACGGCACCTAACAACAACAACAACTACCTTACGTAGTATGTTGTCCTTCTCCAGGGACTGGTCCCTTCTCATAACAAATCCAAGGTATGTGAGGTGAAGACTCGCCATTCTCCATGCTATGGAACATTCTGGCTGTACTTCTTCCAAGACAGATTTGTTCATCCTTTTGGCAGTCCATAGTATATCCAATATTCTTTGCCAATGATATAATTCAAAAACATCAGTTCTTCTTCACTCTTCCTTGTTCATTGTCCAATTTTTGCATACATATGAGGCAATTGAAAATACGATGGCTTGGGTCAGGTGCACCTTAGTCTTGTCATGGATTGAATTGTGTCCCCCCAAAATATCTGTCAACTTCGCTGGGTCATGATTGCCAGTATTGTATGCTTGTCTACCATTTTGTCATCTGAAGAGATTTCCCTTTGTGTTGTAAATCCTATCACTGTGATGTAACGGGATGGATTAGTGGCAGTTGTGTTAACGATATCTACAAGATTAGACAGTGTCTTAAGCCCATCTCTTTTGAGATATAAAAGACAGAAGTGAACTGAGAGATATGGGGACCTCATACCACCAAGACAGCAGCGCCAGGAGCAGAGTGCATCCTTTGGACCGGAGGTCCCTGCACTGAGATGCTCCCAGACCAATGGAAGGCTGATGCATCACAAGGTGCTTCTTCCAGAGCTGACACAGAGAGACAGACTTCCCCTGGAGCCGGCACCCAGAATTCAGACTTCTAGCCTAGTGAACTGTGAGAGAATAAATTTCTCTTTGTTAAAGTAATTCAATCGTGGTATTTCTGTTATAGCAGCACTAGATGACTAAGACAGTTCTCAAGGTGACATCTTTGCTTTTTAACACTTTAAAGAGGTCTTTTGCTGCAGATTTGCCCAACGCAATATGTGGTTTGATTTCTTCACTGCTGCTTCCATAGGCACTGACTGTGGATCCAAGTGAAATAAATCTTTGACAACTTCAATCATTTCTCCGTTTATCATGATGTTGCTTACTGGTCCAGTTGTGAGGATTTTTGTTTTCTTTGTATTGAAGTGGAATCTATACTGAATAGTCTTTGATCTTCATAAGTAAGTGCTTCAAGTCCTCTTCACCTTCTGCGAGCAAATGTATGTCATCTTCGTACCACAGATTGTTAATGAGCCTTCCTCCAAACCTAATGCCACGTTCTTCTTCATATAGTCCAACTTCTCAGGTTATTTGCTCAGCATACAGATTAAATAAGTATGGTGAAAGGATACAACCCTGACACATACCTTTTCTGTTTTTAAATTACACAGTATCCCCTGTTCCATTTGAATGACTGGCTCTTGGTCTATGTACAGGTTCCACATGAGCACAATGAAATATTCTGGAATTCCCATTCTTTGCAATGTTATCCATAATTTATTATGACCCACACACTTGAATGACTTTACATAGTCAATAAAACACAGGTAACCATCTTTCTCATATTTTCTTCTTTTATTTTCAGACATTTGAATTTCCATTTACTTCTATAGTTTTAGAGAACTTTCCCTCTGGCATTTTAATCATAGTTCTTTTCTTTGATTATAACTCTTGAGTTATTACTTTCAACTCATAGTGTCGGTTTCTTGTTCTGTTTATTTCATGTACTATTTATTCTTCAAGGCAAGATCTTCAAAGACATTTTCACATGAGCCAATTAAAATGTTTTTTAAATTACTGGGCTTGATTAAAACATATCACGTGACCTTACGTGCAATGTTAGACGAGGTTATTTTGTACAGTCTTCAGGGAGCTACGTGAATACTTAGAAACAATTTTATTTTTGCAGTCATCAGAAGTCACTCAACATTTTAGCTGCAATTAAAACCAGTAGGGTAACGTTGACCTGCTTATCATCCCTCCTATTTTCCGATTGCTCAGGAATTATCATTCTACTGGAAGAGGCAGTGAAAATACTAACAGTGATATGTGTCAGTGATGGAATTATAGATGCTCTTGAATTCCTTTCAGATCTTTGAATCACAAATCTTAGAATTTTCCAGAATTTGTGTAATAGGCACTCTCCAGGGGGCTGACTTTTGAAATTGAAGCTTTTGTGTGAGTGGCTTATTGAGTGCTGCTCTTGAGAAGAGCTGGATCAGAGTTCAGGAGGTGGGATGGGCAGAGGAAAAAACTGAATGTAGATGAGAGTGCAAGAGGGGCTTCAGGGATCCCTCAGTGGCTGTGCAGCTGGGATGGCCCTTCAAGAACCTTAGCAGGCTTCACCCCCACCCCCAGAACACATGATTCTCACAAGGCCATGGAGAGCGCTTGCCTTATCCAGCTCACTGCTTCCTGTCTATGTGACATTACCACTGTGGTGGATCAGCGTGGAGCTCTGTGTCCAGACTAGGGGTCAGTAAATGACAGCTAGGGGCCAAATCTGGTTCACCGCCTGTTTTGCAAATAAAGTTTTATTGGAACACAATCATGCCAAGTTGTTTGCTAGTTGTTGTTGTGGTTGCTTTCCTACTTTCATGCTATAGTGGCTGAGTTGAATAGTTGCAGCAGAGGTCATATGGCTTCCAAAGCCTAAAATATTTACTATCTGGCACTTTACAGAAAAAAAAAAAAAATTGCTGACTTCCGATCTAAGCTATCTTCAGATAATGTGACAGAAAGCAAGGGAGTTAATAGTTTGAGACATCTTCATTTATTCCTGTGAACTCATCATCATCATGAAAACCTAAGAGATAATAATCTTAGACAATCTGCTCTCTTACCCTACTGGTTTCCCTCCAGTCCTCATTTCTTTACATTTACTCAGCCTACTCTTGGCTTCGGTTAGATCACTATGCCCTTGAACTCATTGTAGTAAACCCATCAGCTATCTTCTTGTTTCATGGACTTCCCTGTTTAGTTTAGGGACCTCAGTCTATTGCATTTCCTAGTCCACCAGTTCTGTCTTTATAACTAACGGGTATGGTGCTCTTAGTCCCTATTCTTACAGCTAAACCCACCCTCATAGTCCTCAACCTGGTTTAGATTTGTGCTGTTAGAATTTGCAGCCTCCAGCCTCAGCTAGACTGTCAGTGAAACTAAGTAATTCTTGTATTGGTTTCTGTTCATCTTCTCTAAACTCACAAGTAAGCTGTTCTGAACCTCAACGCACTCTTCAAATTCCCTATGTAATCTGCACAGTGGATGATCTTGTTCCCTGCTCTGTAGAGAAAGGATGTTCTCAGAGACTTCTAAATTTATCTGGCTGCGTATACCATATGTGTTGTTGTTTTTGTTAGGTGCCGATGAGTCAGTTTCAACTCACAGCAACCCTATGTACGAAGGAACGAAACACTGCGTGGTCGTGCACCATCTTCACAATCATTGTTATGCTTGAGCCCGTTGTTGAAACCACGTGTCAATTCATCTCTTTGAGGGTTTTCTTCTTTTTCACTGATCCTCTACTTTACCAAGCATGACATCCTTTTCCAGGAACTGGTCCCTCCTGATAACATGTCCAAAGTATGTGAGACAAAGTCTCACCATCGTCATTTCCAAGAAGCACCCTGGCTGTATTTCTTCCAAGACAGACTTGTTTGTTCTTCAGGCAGTCCATGGTATATTCAATATTCTTTGCCAACAATTCTTCCTCATTCTTCCTTATTCATTGTCCAGCTTTCGCATGCACATGTGGTGATTGAAAAGATCATAGCTTGGGTCAGGCACACCTTAGTCCTCAAAGTGGCATCTTCACTTTTTTAACACTTTAAAGCGGTCTTTTGCAGCAGATTTGCCCAATGCAATAACATGTCATTTGATTTTTTGACTGCTGCTTCCACGGGCATTGATTGCGGATCCAAGGAAAATAAAATCTTTGACAACTTCTGTCTTTTCTCCATTTATCATGATGTTGCTTATTGGCCCAGTTGTGAGGATTTTTGTTTTCTTTTTATGTTGAGGTGTAATTCATATTGAAGGCTTCAATAAGTGCTTTAAGTCCTCTTCACTTTCAGCAAGCAAGGTTGTATCATCTGCATATTGCAGGTTGTTAAGGAACCTTCCAACAATTCTGATGCCCCGTTCTTCTTCATATAGTCCAGTTTCTCAGATTATCTGCTCGACATACAGATTGGATAGGTATGATAAAAGGATAAAACCTGATGCACACCTTTCCTGATTTGAAAGCAGTGTTCCTTTTTTCTGTATGAATGACTGCCTCTTGGTCTATGTACAGGTTCTGCATGAGCACAATGAAGTGTTCTGGAATTCCCATTTTTCACAATGTTATCCATTTTATCCATAATTTGTCATGATCCACACAGCCAAATGCCTTTGAATAGTGAAGAAAACAGAGGTGAATATCTTTCTGGTAGTCTCTGCTTTCATCGAAGATCCATCTGCCATCACCAGTGATATACCTTGTTCCACGTCCTCTTCTGAATCCAGCTTGAATTTTTGGCAGTTCCCTGTCAGTGTACTGTTGCAATCGTATTTGAATGACCTTCAACAAAATTTTACTTGTGTGTGATATTAATGATATTGTTCAATAATTTGCTCATCCTGTGGATCACCTTTCTGTGGAATGGGCATAAAAATGGACCTTTTCCAGTCAGTTGGCCTGGCAGCTGTCTTCCAAATTTCTTGGCATAGATCAAGTGAGCACCTTCTGAACTGCATCCATCTGCTGGAACATCTCGGTTGGTATTTCATCAATTCCTGGAGCCTTGCTTTTCCCCAATGCCTTGAATGCAGCTTGGACTTCTTCCTTCAGTACCATTGCTTCTTGATCATATCCTACCACCTCAAATGATAGAATATCGACCAATTATTTTTGGTAGAGTGACTGTGTGTATTCCTTCCCTCTGCTTTGGATGCTTTCTACATCATTCAATATTTTGCCCACAGAATCTTTCAAAATTACAGCTAGAGGGTTGAATTTTTAATTTAGACCTTTCAGTTTGAGAAATGCTGAGTGTGTTCTTCCCTTTTGGTTTTTTAACTCCAGGTCTTTGCATTTTTTATTATAATATTTTACTTTGTCTTCTTAAAATGCCCTTTGAAATCTTTGTTTACTTTATCATTTGTTCCATTTGCTTTAGCTACTCTATCTTCAAGAGTAAGTTTCAGAATCTCTTCTGACATACATTTTGGTCTTTTCTTTCTTTTCTGTTTTTTAATGACCTTTTGCTTTCTTCATGTATGATGTCCTTAATGTCTTCCCACAACTTACCTGGTCGTCAGTCATTAGTGTTCAATGCATCACATCTATTCCTGAAATGATCTCCAGATTCAGGTGGGATATACTCAAGGTCTTATTTTGGCTCTCAGGGACTTGTCCTAATTTTCTTCAGTTTAAAGTTAAACTTGCATAGGGGCAATTGATGGTCTGTTCCACAGTCTGCCCCTGGCCTTGTTCTGACTGATGATATTGAGATTTTCTATCATCTCCTTCCACAGATGTAGTTGATTTGATTCCTGTGTTTTCCATCTGGTGAGGTCTATGTGTATAAGTGCCATTTATGTTGTCGAAAAAAGGCATTTGGAATGAAGTCATTGATCTTGTAAAATTCTATCATGTGATCTCGAGCAACGTTTTTATCGTCAATTCCATATTTTCCAACTACCAATCCTTCTTCTAGTTTCCTACTTTAACATTCCAATCACCAGTAATTGTAGATGCATCTTGATTGCATGTTTGATCAATTTCAGACTGCAGAAGTTGGTAAAATCTTCAATTTCTTCATCTTTGGCCTTAGTGTTTGGTGTGTAAATTTGAGTAATAGTCCTATTAACTAGTCTTCCCTGTAGGTGTGTGGTTATTATTCTGTAACTGAGAGCATTGTGCTGCAGGATAGATCTTGAAATGTTCCTTTTGATGAGGAATGCAATGCCATTCCTCTTCAATTTATCATTCCCAGCATAGTAGATCATATGATTATCTGATTCAAAATACTAGTCCATTTCAGCTCACTAATGCTTAGGATACTGATGTTTATGTGTTCCATTTCATTTTTGATGACTTCCAATTTTCCCAGATTCATACTTCGTACGTTCCATGCTCTGATTATTAATGGATGTTCGCAGCTGTTTATCCTCATTTTGAGTAATGCCACATCAGCAAATGAAGGTCCCGAAAGCTTGACTCCGGCCATGTCATTAAGGTTGACTCTACTTTGAGGGGCAGCTCTTCTCCAGTAATATTTTGAGTGGTTTCCATCCTGAGTGACTCATCTTCTGGCACTATATCAGACAATGTTCCATTGCTATTCATAAGGTTTTCACTGGCCAACTTTTTCAGAAGTAGACTGCCAAGTACTTCTTCCTAGCCTGTCTTAGTCTGGAAGCTCAGCTGAAACTTGTCCACCAAGGGTGGCCTTGCTGGTATTTGAAATACTAGTGGTAAAGCTTCCAGTATCACAGCAACATGCAAGCCGCCATAGTAGGACAAACTGACAGATGTGTGATGAGATCTTGTATAATATCCCCCTTTTTAGAGAAAAGCAAAGACCTTCTTCCTGATCTCTTTGAACTCTTATCTTTTCTCTCCTTTCTTAGCCCTTAATCCATTCCAACACCTCACACTCTGGGCTTGGAAAGGTTTTCTTCCTTCTTGTGTAATAAAAATTTTCTTATACCATGTCTTGCATTCTTTACTTGCTTTGCAGTTACTTCGTGGTTAATCCCTCAAACTTTGATTCATGTTTATGTAAAAGTCTGGGTTTCTAGACTTTGCCTTTCTCTGAATTTAAAAGATTCCACCTGAAGCTTTGCACTATGATTTAATACATCTAGTTGTTCCCACCCTACCCTTTCCTCACATTGATCTCATTTTCTGGTCTTATTTTTGAAATAGTCACACGAGGGAGAGAGAGGGAAAAATTAATGAAAGATAAGGAGGGAAAGAAAAAGAAGAGAATATACTGTGTTGTTGTGAGTTGATTTGTGTCTCCCAAAAAGATATGTTCAAGTCCTAGCCCCTGGTACCTGTGAATGTGACCTTATTTGGAAACAACATTTTTGCAGTTGTAATTGGTTAACATGAGGTCACACTGGAGTAGGGTGGGCCCTACTCCAAATGACAGCTGTCCTTATAAGAAGAGGACAAGAGACTCTGAGATGAAGAGACAGAGAAAGAGGAAGCCATGTGAAGACACAGAGATCGAAATGATGCTGCTACAAACCGAGGAATGTCTGGGACTATCAGAAGCTGAAAGGGAAAAGGAAGGATCTTCCCCTAGAGCCTTCAGAGAGAGCATGGCCCAGCCAACACCCTGAATTCTGACTTCTGGCCTCCAGGGCCGTGAGACAATAAAGTTCTGTTTTTGAAAGCTTCAAGTGTGTGATATTTTGTTACAGCAGCCCCGGGAGACTAATATATCTATGAATTACTATAATGATATGACTATAAAGAATACATTAATCACAGAAACCTGGTTGTGGTACTATTAAACATAAAAGTAATTTTTGGTTATCTATACACATAAAAGGTGTCCTGGTGGTGCAGTGGTTAAGAGCTATGGCTGCTAACCAAAAGATCGGCAGTTCAAATCCACCAGCTGATCCTTGGAAATCCTATGGGGCAGTTCTACTCTGTCCTATAGGACCGCTGTGAGTTGGAATTGACTTGATGGCAACTGGTTAGGTTTTGTTTATGCACATAAAAATCATGCAAAAGGGAAGGTGAGAATCATGCAAAGGGAAGGTAAGCAATTTAGTTAATCAATGTGTGATTTGCCTGTATACATCTGTATTGAAAGTGGAAGTAAGAGAGTGCCAGGTTAGTCTTAAGAACAAAACAATTTGCCATAGCTTACAAATACAAAATCAAGAATGGCCTTCACGTTGACAGAGTTGATGTTCACCTGGATGATATAGTTTCAAGTCCTCCGTAGTACTCCCTCATAGAAACATCCCCTAAGAACCCATCACTGGTGTCTGACATTCCATTACTGTCAGTGAATCCCTTTAGATTATTAAAACAATTATTCCTTTTGAAATGCACATAGTCTTGAGAAATCATTTTAATAACTGCAAGACATCTTCAATGAGAGATATCAGAACGACAGCTCTGGAGAATACAGGAAATAGAAGAAGGAAGGTCTTTTGCATTGGAGAATGAAGAAACAATGGCAGCAGGGATGCTCCCAGATCCAGTAGCACTAAGAAGAATAGCCTGGGGCTATGAGTTATGTCATTAAATGTGACTCTTGATGCTTACCTGTAGCACTAACCATTCACATAGTCTTATGTGCTTGGACTGTAGCAGAAAAAGCCCAGTTTTCTGCACCAAAGTACATGAAAAGGCGTGCATGCTGGTCACTTGTGGACCGTAGCTGCAGCTCCAGCCTTTCTCTTCAGCTCTGTACTTGTGCTTGGGTCTTCTGGACGCCTCTTCTGGGCTGTTGTATAGACATGTCAAACTTTTCTTCTGCAAGCACATCACTTTCCCCTCCAGCTTTTCCTTCTCCTGATTTTTTTTGATTTTTTTCCCCCTTAAGTGAAGAACACTTAATTACCCAAGCTGCATTTGACAAGCCTGGCTGGTGCAGACAAGATAGGGCACCCTGAATTAGGTCCTGGTGGTGGTTTATTTCCAATCCTTTGTGGGTCCAGTGGTCGCCCCAGGAACAAGACTTTCTGGTGAGGGAATCGAATGAGGCTTTTTAAAGACAATTACCCAGAAGAGAGACATGGTGCAGTTGAGCAGGGTTAGAGTAGGCAACCACACTGAAAAGGTGGTGAGTGCTGGGAGATTCTCACCTCCCAGAACTGGGTTTAGTGATGGTGGTCGTGGGGGGCGAGGAGTCATCTGGTCTACCTGAGCCAGGTGTGATCTCCTGCAGAAGAGAAAGATTTCTTTCTTAGGTTGTACAAATGGGCCCTGCAGAACTCATGTGTCTGTATGTGTGTGTATGTGTGTGAATGTGTGTTTACGTGTGTGAATGTGTGCATGTGCGAATGTGTGTGTGTGCGAATGTGTGCATGTGCAAACGTGTGCATGTGAGGATGTGTGCATGTGTGTGTGAATGTGTGCGTGTGTGAACGTGTGCGTGTGTGAAAGTGTGTGTAAGTGCGAATGTGTGCATGAGTGAATGTGTGTGTGAATGTGTGTGTGAGTGTGTCAATGTGTGTGTGAATGTGTGTGTGTATGTGTGTGAGTGTGTGTGTGAATGTGCATGTGTGAACGTGTGTGTGAATGTGTACGTGTGTGAATGTGTGTGTGAATGTATATGTGCGTGTATGTGTGTGAATGTGTATGTGCGTGTATGTGTGTGAATGTGCGTGCGAATGTGTGGGTGTGAATGTGTATGTTTGCGAATGTGTATGTGTGTGAATGTGTGTGCATGTGAATGTGTGTGCGTGAATTTATGTGTGTATTTGTGTGAACGTGTGTGTGAATGTGTATGTGTGTTGTGTATGTGTGTGAATGTGTATTATGTGTGTGTGAATGTGTGTGAATGTGTATTGTGTGTGTGAATGTCTGTCTGTGAACGTGTGTGCATGTGAGTGTGTGTGTGTGATGTGCGTGTGAATGTGTATGTGTGTGAATGTCTGTGTGAATGTGTGCGGGTGCGAATGTGTGTATGTGTCTGAATGTGTGTACGTGTCTGAATGTGTGTGCATGTGAATGTGTGTGCGTGTGAATGTGTGTGTGTGTTTACAAGCTGATGCATGGGACTCTTCAATATCGAGTACGGACAGGTTGGCCACATCCCAGAGGCTGATCAAATCACCTTAGGGTCGTTGCTCTTCAGAATTTCTCATTTTCTTAAGTAAGGAAAACCTAGTAGCCCAACTTCAGCTCTGTTCCCATATCCTGTGGGATTTCAGTTTAACTTAGCGTTTTTAATGTCTATCATAGTGCGTTTCACATAATTCTTGCCTAATAAATATTTCCTTTGTTTCAATTGGAAACCCTGGTGGTGTAGCGGTTAAGTGCTATGGCTGCTGACCAGAAGGTCAGCAGTTCGAATCTGCCAGGCACTCCTTGGAAACTCTATGGGGCAGTTCTACTCTACCCTATAGGGTTGCTATAAGTTGGAATCAACTTGATGGCAGTGGGTTTTTTTTGTTTGTTTGTTTAAATTAATCTGTTTATTCCATTGGTTATTATTTTATGCTGTGTGGACCTACCTGGTTAATCATATAGTTCATCGCTCTGAAGAGGACCCTAGAGACGGTCTAACTCAACCTGCTTGTGTTATTTGTGAAGAAACTGAGCCCTGGGAAGGGAAGTACATTTCACGAGGTGGCAGGGGTGGGAATAGAACTCAGGCCTGTTGACTCTAAATCACATGTACCTTTAAGTCTTAATTCTGCACAGTACTTTGGATCATTCATTGCCTAATTACTTTCTAGATTAATCATAGCCTTCCTTCACCCTCAAAAGCATTTTTCAGCCTCACAGCTAAGTTATATCAATTTCAGCTTAAGTTATTAATCCCTTTGCTGATTTTAAATTCAATTCCTGGCACGGGATTCTTTTTTTTTTTTTTTTTTTGCTATATTTATTTCCCTTCTTTTCAGAGAAAGCACAACTGAAATTATTAAAAGTGTCCCTCATTTAACATGACACAATATTTGAATGCCGTGCAGTCAGCAATCTCCCTAGGAAATATGCTCCATTTAAATGGGACTGATTTCATGCAATGCACAGAAGCTCTTGTCACTTTGTAAAATATCTTGTGCAGTGGGAATCTCTTTTTAAAAAGGTCAAAAATCTTTAGGGTTTAGTGAATCAATAATATCTACTCAGGGATGAACCAGCACTGATCTATTTGTGTGACAGCAGACAGACACATTTATAAAAGAGAGAGAAAATGTCTCTGAGAGGGTGGCGACACACTTTAATTTTATGTAGAATTGGATACAGACAGGCTGCACTTGAACAGATGAGGAGATAAAATGCCAGCCCAAGAATTTGGAGAGCTAGAAAAAAGAGGCCGATAGCAATAGAGGGCAAAGTGTGGCAGAAGGAACTGGGTTAAAAAAGCTCACTTCTGAACTTGTGATCACATCCACTTTTGCAGCAATCCGAAGCCTAAGCTTATCGGGATGCCACTCTTTGTAAACACTACACTAAACTCTGTGCTGTTGAGTCGATTCTGACTCGTGGCGCTCCCGTGTGTTGTAGAGTAGAACTGTTCCAAAGGGTTTTCTTGGCTGCAATCTTTATGGAAACAGGTCGCCAGACCTTTCTTCTATGGTGCCACCGGGAGGGTTTGAACTGACAACTTTTCGTTTAGTTGGTAATCGAATGCAAACCGTTTTCCCCACTGAGGGGCTTCTGTCAACACTAGGGTGGGTCGTTGATAAACTCTGAAAAACGCATTGATGAGTTAGTTGGACACGAAGGTTAAAATGTAAATGATTTGTGACTACTTCCTCTGCACTAACTCTCTGAAATGAGACAAAATTTAACTGGTGGCAGTTTGTCTAAAGAAGGTGTGTTTAAATTATTTTTCACTAAAATGAAGTTTTAAAATCAACACTTAGACAATATGGTGGGAGTCAAAAAAGTTCTGCTTTTACTTTTGCAGTCTATTGTACACACAGTCTGCCATTTTAAAACTCTAAAAATGCTTGGTTTAATTCTTCAGACGATTATAGAGAACAGTAGTATTTTCTTCAGAACTGAATTCATCTTTCCACATTCCATCCTAAACCGTCATCCCATTAGACAGGTAGGAAATAGAATTATATTCTCTGAGGTCAATGGCATAATTTAGGAATAAAAAAAAAATACTCCTTAATGGCTTAACGGATCTCTGATCTTAGGGAATCTTAATGGATCTTAAGGATCTTCATGGATCTTAATGGATCTCTGATGGCCCAGTGGTTAAGTGCTTGGCTGCTAACCGAAAGATCTGCAGTTTGAATCCATTAGCCACTCCTTGGAAACCCTATAGGGCAGCTCTCTGTCCTAAAGGGTTGCTATGCATTTGATGGCATGGGTATTATCCAGTTGGAAAGAGCCAATATCACAATTAGACTCTTTCAACTCAGGTCATTTGGAGCCCTGGCGGCACAGTGGTTAGGAGCTCGGCTGCTAACCAAAAGGTCGGCAGTTCAAATCTACCACCTGCTCCTTGGAAACCCTATGGGGCAGTTTCTACTCTGTCCTATAGAGCCGCTGTGAGTCAGAACCCACTAGCCGGCACCTAACAACAGCAATAATGGCTTAAAGTTTTTGTTGTGCTGCCATCTCAAATCAACAATACTTTCTAAACATTAAATATTTTCTGCACGTAACTACATTTTGATTAAGGAGTTTTGGCAGAAGTTGGAATTATAGATCAAAGCTGAACTCAGTTAAATTTGCTTTGATTATTTTAACGTTTAAATCATTTTAGCCTTTAGAATTCTGGAACACATGGGCTAAGAAGGCCTCCAAGGTTTACATCCTTTCTATAATTATTAACGGTCATCCAATTTTAGCTGGAAGGCCTTTAGTGATGGGAGCTCAGAATTTTTAAGGCAGGCCATTACCTCCTTAAACAATTCTCATTTAGAAATTTCTTTTTTATATGCAGTTGAAAATTTTCTTTTTGTTTGTTTGTTTTTTTAATCACTGACCAATTAGTTGCCTAATTAGGATTTCATTTTCTCTCTGAGCCATTTAAAACTTGTTAAAAACCAAATTCTTTGCTGTCGAGTGGATTCTGACTCATAGTGTCCCTACAGACAGAGTAAAACTGCCCCACAGGGTTCCCAAGGAGTGGCTGGTGGATTCGAACTGCTGATCTTTTGGTTAGCAGCTGTAGCACTTAATCACTGGGCCACCAGGGTTCCCTGAGCCACTTAAGAGGTCCTTTTATCTCTAGGGAAATGAAATGAAGTATGACAAAGAAAATTGTGGCTGACCCTGAGGTTAACATAAAAGTCAACAAAGTCAGCACAAATAAGGCTACAGGAGGCCCACAGATTTGTCCAAACATAGCCTCTAGCTTAAGACCCTTGTTCTTATCCCAAAATATACCTGGAAATCTGGGCATTAGATCACAATTTGCTAATAAATATGCTCTCCAGGCAAAGTCAAGAACACCTCAAAAAAAGACCAGTGCCCTATCAAGCTGCTGAGGACTCCTGTCTGCCCCCTCCAAACCCTTGGGGGTAGCAGCAACGCTCATCTCGCCCCTCTCCACTCTTGGTGCTCTTTACCTGGATGAAGGCATTTCTTCTTCCTGGAGCAGAAGAGTGGAGTAACAGGTGCTCGGCTATGCATGGGAGTGACCCTACTTTAGAATCAGCCTCCTTTTCAGGGCTGTTGTCCCGTTCGTGTTGGGCTTCTCCTGGCCCCCCTCCCATCCTTGACAGCAGAGCCTGGATGGCTGGTCAGTGGCCCCTGTGGGCCACCTCTGTGGGGCAGCTGAGGACCACGGTAAGCACAGGTGCCAGGCTGCCAGGGGTGGGACCATCGCACCCAGGGAAGCCGGCTGGATCCCACTCCACTGATATCTGCACCCCACACTGGGGACCCTTAGCTGCAGCCCGAAACCTTCGGAGCCCTCCTCAGTGCCCTTTTGATGCTGCACTAACTTGAAAGGAGGTGTGCTCAAAGGCACTTGGTCTTTACCACAGATGTGTATTGACTGCAGGCAGTGATTGATAACTGGCCTGGGAAGATAAGGAGGGTATTCAAGCAGACCACGGGGTCCTCAGGTACCTGCCTGGGATCAGGGCTTTTTGTTGGGAGGCCAATCTCCTTTGGAGGATGAGGTCTCCCTGAGGCCAGAGTGGGTGTGGGCAAGATCTGGAGACATGGAGAGTTAAATAGGGGCTGCAAGGTGAGGATATACACAGACGTTGTGTTTGTTGTTTGAGTACGTTTTGTTTTCTTAGTGAAAGAATTCTGCATTTCTTTAATTTTTGAAATTAACAACAACAAAAACACCTTAATGTTGGCTTATAGGTACAGGAGAGTGCCGGGGTCATACATTCTTAAGGAAAAAAGAAGTTTGGAAGCCTGGGCATGTTAAGAAATGTTTTCAAGAACCAGAAATAATCATTTACTGCAAGACCCAGAAAAGGCCTGTAAAGTCCTGGAAAGGCCCCCAGGATTCTGTTTACCTGGTCACAGTTGTCTGAGTAAACCAGCGTTTCCCTGACACACCAGCCCTGAGGGGAAGAAACAGTAATCTTCAATATCCATTAACTCTTAGGTCAGGAAAATAGTAGATGTTTGATGAAAATAAAATGTGTTTTTATGGACTTTGGCGTTCAAATACTAAGAAAATATATTTTAAAGATAAAGGTCACATTGAGTTCTTGTTTTCTGGTATTTCTAGCATTCTGCACATATTTAGACTGCCCCTTGGTTTAAATCTGACTTTGTGGATTCATCTGTGAATCAACCATAAGTAACATTGTTATGATGATAAAGTGAATTCTAAGTTGAAAAACCATCCATTTATAATCAGAATATCGCCAGTTTCCAAGTTGGGGAGTGCCTTTAGTTATCAATTAAATACACAGTTGATACAGTTCAAGTTTGAATTAAAGGCGAGAGCAATACAATAAAAATGTCATAAATATCAACTCGTTATTCATTAAAATGTGATTTAGGGGAATATCAGGCATTGTTTTCTGGTGATGCAGGTTCAGACAACAACTTAATTGTGGTGATTGATGGGTATGTCGTTAAAACTTCAGAACGACTTTTCTTCACTGAACAAAGGCTCCAATCTTCTCCATAAAACGTCCTTGTTATTCTGAACGACCACTGCCAATGTTTTAGCTGTCTCTAGCCCAAAATAATAAAAGAAAGAAGACAATCTTTCAACAAGTAATAAAACTATATAACAACTAATAAAGAAAAAAGTGTAAAATTCTAAGATGTCATGTTACTGGGTACAGATACTCGAGTTTAAAGGCATTAAGAGAAAACAAAATGCCATTTCAGCAAGAAGAAAAGAAACCACAAAAAAGATACAAAATTAAAAGTTAGGACCCATTAAACTGAATCCCAAGTGTAATATAGAGATTACAGCACACAGATTCTCAAATTGTATCAATTGCAATATTGATGCATGACTTGATGTAGTAAGAGAGAAAATACTTACTCTTACCTGGAACTGGAGTTTTATTACTGTCCTTCACTTCTAGACTCAGGGGGACACAATATGCCCATAACTGATGGTGATTTTTTTGTTTTCAAATTATTATAGATTCACAGGAAGTTGGAAAGAAAGTAGAGGAGATTTGGGATACCCTTCACCTGGTTTTCCTCAGTTTGCATCTTACATAACTGTAGTACAATGTCATTTTAGCACATGTGTAACAGATGAGCACCACTGCAGTCACGACTTAGAACCATTCCATCACCACAAAGATCTCTCTCTTGCTGTCCCTTTGCAGTCGCACACATCCCCCTTTCCCCAGCATCCTAGCCTATGCCAACCACTAACTGGTTCCTGTATTTGTAATTTTGTCATTTTGAGAATACTATGAAAATGGAATCATACTGTATGTGAAATGGCCCAGTCAGCTCACCCTACAATGAAGGTAATGATTGAGCAGCTTCATTCAGATACTGAGGAATTCTAGTTAACTCTTTTGTTTCTCACTCTTAAATAGGAACAACTGTGGAAAGTCTTTTACATAAAAACAAAACATAGAGACTAAAGGAATAGAGAGGAAAAATAAAAGACCTGGAGGAAACAGAGATGATGTAGAAAGAAGAAGATTAAAAAAGACCATCACACATATCTTCAGAGAGCTAAGAGATGATATTATAATCATGAAACAAGAACAGATGCCATTAAAAAGGATCATGAAGGAAACAAATTGCTTCTCAAAAAAAAAATATGATAGCAGAAATGAATAATTCCACAGAAAGGACTGGTAATTAAATAAATTTCCTAGAAAGCAGAACTAAGAAAAATAAATGACAAAAAGGAGAAATAAATTAATCAAAGGATCGGCACAGCAGGTACATTATCTGAGTGGTAGAAGCTCCAGAAAGAGAAAACACTGAAGACAGAGGTAGAGGGAACTATCAAGGCAATAATTTATGGACTTTTCCCAGAACTGATAGACAGCTGTTCTCAGGCAAATGAGTCCACTAAATGCCCAGGAAAATGGGCAAAATTGGACTCTCATTGAGGAAAATTACTAAAATATACCAGAATACTGGGAGCAAAGAAAATGCCTTAAATTCTTGTAGAACTGCGCTGTCCAATAAAGCTGCCAGGGACCACATGTAGCTACTGAGCACTTGAAACGTGGCTAGTCCAAGCTGAGAAATGTTATACATGCAAAATAAACATCAGATTTTGGAGGCTTAGTACAAAAAAAAAAAAGAGATCGTAAAATACGTCCTTGAATATTTTTGGTATTGATTACTTGTTAAAATGACAACATTCTGGACATGTTCAGTTAAATAAACTATTAAAGTTAGTTTAATCTGTTTCTTTTTACTATGTTAAATGGGGCTACTAAAATTTAAGAAATTACGTATCTGGCTAGCAGTCGTGGCTCACATTATATTTCTATTGGACAGTGCTGTCCTAGAGAAATTAAAAAAAAATGATCACAAAGGATCAGGAATCATACAGATTCTTTATGACACTGGAAAATAGAAAATGAAATGGAGGAAAATGGTTTCCAATATCTAATACTATATTCAGGTAAATTATCAATCAAGTATGAGAAAAAAAGTGAAAGTATTCTCAGATATATAAGTTCTCAAAAATTTACCTCTTATGCATCCTGTCTTAGGAAGATACTGGGTAATATCTTCTACCAAAATAAGGGAGGGACCCAAGAATGGTGTTGTGAATTGTGTCACCCAAAAAGCTGTGTTGAAGTCCTAAACCCTATACCAGTAAATCCGACCCTGTTTGGAAAGAGGGATCTTCTTTTGTTTTGTTAATGAGGTCATACCAGAGTACGGTGGATCCTAAACCTAGCCTCTTCTGAGTGGTGTCTTATAAAGACAAACACACTCACACGCACATGAAGAATATTGCAGGTGAGGATTTCAAGTCAAGGAACGCCTGGGGCTGCCAGAACCTAGGAGAGGCAGGAAGGATCTTTCCCTAGAGCCTTCGGAGAGAGCATAACCCTGCCGACACCTTGAACCTGAATTTACACTCTCAGCCCCCACAACCACGAGACAGTAAATTCCTGTTCTCTAAAGCCAGCCGCTGTGGTATTTTGTCACAGCAGCCCTAGGAAATTAAGGGGAATAGGGAAGGCATGGGATAAAAAAACAGAACGCCAGCATGGATAAAAGAACTGGGAACCCCAGGGGAATGAGGCCCAGCAAGCAGCCCGTCTGTGTGGAGACACTTCAGAAGGTCCGGGAGACATTTCTTCAAGAAGATGAAGTGGGTAGAATACTTTACACATCTGTGTTTCCTCAGGGAAGATACAGGACTGGAAGAAAGTTCAGGGTCAGCTCTAACCTGTGGTAATTATATGGAAAATTAAGCAACTGTACAATTATTACTCCAGGAAAAACAAAAAGATGTACAGAAAATTAAAGCAATCATAGTTTGTCATAGCTCAGCTAAGAATAGTGTTTACGTAGTCCTATACATGTAGACCTTGTATATTGATCTATTGAAATTATGATATAGCTATATTGGGGGGTAGAAGGCCTGGTGGTGCAGTGATTAAAGCACTCAGCTGCTAACCAGAAGGTCAGGAGTTCGAACCCATCAGCTGCTCTCATGGGAGAAAGATGTGGCTGTCTACTTCTGTAAAGATTACAGCCTTGGAAACACTATGGCGCAGTTCTACTCTGTCTTTTAGGGTCGTTTTAAGTCGGAATCGACTCAGTGGCAATGGGTTTGGGTTTATATTGGGGGTCAGGAAACATGCAGGGGGATGTGTATGGAGGGGCAGGGAGAAGGCTTCATCCTCATCTCCATAATAGCTAATCTTCTGAAAAAGCTAAAACTAAATAAAGAGGAATTAGCAAGCCTGTTATATAAAGATATTGAGGTAATTTCTTTTAAAAATCAGCTCTAGCAGTGTTGAACTTGGCTACCTACAAAGAGGAGAATATGGGGAAACGGCCAGGAGAATTGCTATTTTATATAACATTATGGAAATATTTAACTTTAGGCCATAGGAAGAGGTAAAACTTGCATTAGAAAAGGGGTATAATTTGAGGACTAACCCAAAGCCAGCTTGTAGTCCTAATGACCCGTGGCCTGAGAAGTCCTGTGTGTAATTTATCATGCAGAAAGGCGGTGTGCATGCTAGACAGACTGCATAATAAATTAGTGAGTGTGTAATTTTGGGGAAGGACATAACGAGTTGCCCTTGTAAAACTTGGGGTGGACAACTCTTTGCATCCAGGCAGCGGGACATGTGCCCAAAGTGTGGATAAAGACAAGTGACTGTGAGAACCAAAGCCTCCAGTCCTGAGAAGTTCTTCATCAGTTCTTGGGTTGGGGACTCTTCTCCAGATATTAATTTTTGTTTTTGATTTTTTGAGTTTTTTTGAAGAAAATGTTGCAAACTCAGGGTGCATTAGAGGAACTCAGCAGAAAACAACCTCCATCTATAAAAACAACAACAACAACAACTATGCCTCAGTTGAGGGGAGACCCACACAAATGCCATAAAATTGTTTCTTCTCTCTTTGAAATGTAAGTTTCTTGGTAACTAATAAGCTGTAATCTACTTTAAAGTTAGTTATTTAGTAAATAGGATTCTTCTCAGTGACTCTGGTACTGTCTTAAAATAAATTAGTTACTGCGAAAGAGAGCAGCGTTCTTTTAGATCTTTAGGAAACATTTTAGTGAATTTTGATTTTAGGGAAAAATCAGGTATATTGGTTAGGAGCATGGGGCCAGTGGGGTGGACTGAATCCAGGCATAGGTCGCTTTGCAGTGACTTCAGGGGAACGAAGTGGGAGGAGGTGATTGGTCAGCACGGATGTGTTGATAGCCTTCCTGAGTCGGGGTCTAGGATGCTTGGTTAGAAGGAAGTCACTGTCATTGACTTGACTGACCGCTTCTGCGCTTGTGTATACAACTACTCTTTGTAGGAACTGGACTGCAAAGCTATTTTCACATTGTATTAAAGTTTGGATTTGTTTAAGTGTAAAGTCAATAATTTTGCATTTGAGAGTTTTTAAAAAGAGAAACTAAGATTTTTCATTATTTACAAGCTATTTAAAAAACAAAGGGATTACTATTCACACTTGACTCCGGCAGTCAGCCTTCCCACCCAAGAAATTGTCATGAGGCTTATTCTTAAGAAGCAACATGGTGGGTACAGATTCCCCCACTCTAAGCTCCTGGTGTGTGGAAATGGGTCTGTTCAGTCAGTGAAGTTTCTGCCAGGAAACCCAGCCCTCATGGCTGCTTCCTGTAAATCATGATGGACTTAGAATTAAGAGGCTGGCTTGCTGCATGACCTTGGATTTTTGGATTGGCCCAAGACAGATGTAAGAAATTGGTGTGGTGATATTCAGCAGCTACTATCTTCTCTCACCTGTCCTCTTTGTCCCCTTGATGACTGTCCTATTACCACAAACTACCACAAACTGGGTGGCTTAAAAACACAGAAATTTATACTCTCATAGTTCTGGAGGCCAGAAGTTCAAATTCAGGGTGTCAGCAGGGCCATGCTACCTTTGAAAGCTCTTCCTTGTCTCTTCATGCTTCTGGTGTTTTCTGGCACTCCTTGGCCTGCGGATGCATCACTTTTCCTTTTTTTTTTTCCCCACTCATTTCTTTGTTAATATAGAAAAGGAGCCAAGGCAGCTGGACCACTAGTACAAAGCACCAGGAGTTAATACTATACCGGTGAAAGGGTTGGCTTTACAAACATGAAGAAGCAGGCAGGAGCTGACCTGGATTTGGGAGCCGGGCCCAGTCAACTGCCCAGAACCTCAGAGCAGCACCTGGAATCAGCTCCAGGGAAAAGGCTGACAGGTAGGTTGGAGGTAGGAATGAGCTGGAGACCCTGGGGACAGATGCAGGGGTGGAGGTTGGGCAGTGAGAGCCATCCTGCTGCTGACACCTCCATCTTTGCATGGCCTTCCACTCTCTGTGTCCCTTTGTGTCTTCCCTTCTTCTTATAAAGACACCAAATGTTGGATTTGGGGCACACCCTACTCCCGCATGATCTCATCTTAACTGATAACATTTGCAGGGACCCTATTTCCAAAGAAGGCCATGTTCGCAAGTAGGACAGTTCGGACTTGGACTATCTTTTGGGGGACATGGTTCAGCCTGTGACAGTGATGCCCCGTCTCCATCCACACCCTCATTAAATGGGTCATTAGGTCTCTTTGGGTCATAATAGTCTCACATGGTGCTCTGACAAGGCAACAGGCTCAGCTGAAGAGTGCGTGACCCTCATCTGGCACCAACTTTTGAGAGGTGTGTTCAGAGGCAGCACATCCTCTTCTGAATGGAACTACAGGGTGTGTTCTCCAGTTTGGAATGTGACTTAAACGTCATTGTAGCAGATCAGAGCTTTGAGGGAGACACTCCAAAAGCAGTTCATGTTTAAGGAAGGGATTTCACAACCTCGCTGTACAACCCCAGAAGCTCAGGCCTCTTCCGACTTTTCCTTCTCCACAGCCACTCCAACAACTCAGAGCCCCCGCCAAGGCCACAGAGGCAGTGCTCCAGGGAGCGGTGGGAGTGAGGCTGTGCTGGGAGTGAGCTTCTAGAGGGTTGTCTTTGGGGGTACAAGTGGCATGGAGTGTCTGTGGAATGCCTGCGGTAATGCATTTTAAAAAAATACTCAACCTGCACATAAAAAACAAGGAGAAATAAAGTGGAATGAAGAGAGTTTTATCGTAAGTGAGTTTCTTAGTTACGTGGGAGTTCGCGTGAATACCTCTGCCTGTGGTATTTTGGCTCAATTATGCCCCCGCCCCCATGACTCCATGCACGCATTAACTCAGCTGTGATGAATCACTCAATCAGGTATTTAACTGAGGCTCTTAGGGGCCAGCACAGTGCTGGGGACCATAGGGGGCATTTTAGAAAGTCAAATGATGCATTTCCTTGCAGAGGAAATTACAAGCCTGTTGGGGAAGAAAGAGCCATTACTAGACTCCTATTAGCTCTTGTTTTGCATATCAACCTTTGGGAACTTTGTGACATTTCAGCTGTTCCTGAAAGTCTAGTCACACAATTGTTTCTTGCTCTAAGGGACTTACGAAAGATTTAGGGAAAGGTATTTACGAATTTTCCAAGGCTGGTTGTTATCTGAATTTGGTAATTACAGGAAAGAAGAGTTATACTGGCTGCCTGTCAAAGGAAACTTCCCTCTGGTCTACCAGGAACTGGGGCTGATTCCATCATGGTGGAAAGAAATCCTAGGGGCTGACTCCCCTCTGCTTGCACACTTGGAGAGGGTTTCTGAGAAGTGTCATTGCATCTTCTGGTCATTATTCTGTGTAGTCCCCTCAATGAAGGTCACATTTGGGGTCTTATTGAGTCTCTATTTCTGCCTGGTGTCTCAGCTTCATGGCTTTAGGCAGTGGTTCTCAGAGTGTGGTCTATGGGGACCTGGAGGGCTCCTGAGGCCTGTTTATGGGTCCACAGGTCCACACTATTTTCATCATAATATGAAGAGTTTTTGCCCTTCACAGTCTGTGGGTGCTGCTGCAATGATACAGAAGCACTAGTGGGTCAAATGGCAGTGACTCACCATGGTTAAGGCAGTGGCTCCAATGAGTGGTGTGGCCATTGTATTCTTCATGGCTACACACTCAGACCTAAAAAAAAAAAAAAAAAAAAGGTTTTCCTAAGAAAGTCCTGACAAAACAGCAAATGTGTAAATTTTTGACCCTTGTAAAACTCCTCACTGTTTTTTGAAAAGTCATTTTTCATCAAATGTGTTATTTATGTGAATGTTTAATAGGTCATTTCGATATTCTGTGATGAATGATAAGTGTGAATGACGTACTTCTGCTGCAAACCGACTTATGAAGATTGTCTCAAGGAAAAACACTTGTGAGACTGAGCCAAACTCACCACTTTTCTCAGGAAATACCATTTTTACTTGGAACAACAACTGTAACTAGGTATAACCCATGAAAATAAGAGCTTTGGGGGTCCCAAATTATTTTTGAGAATGTAAAGGGGTCATGAGATAAAAAGTTAGGATATTGTTACTTTAAGGAATTTTAATCTGATTTATATTTAGAAAAGTAAGGTCAGATGAATTTCCCATGTGAGACTGAGCTAAAGAAGTCACTTTTTTCATGGAATACCATTTAAACCTGAGAGAACAACAGATAGACAAACTGTGGTCATTGAGAGTTGGGTTTTTGGCAGACATTTTCTTGAAAATGAATGAAGTGAGCCCATCATTTTAAGGGAAACAACTGACGGTGTTTGTTGCCAATGATAAAATTCTTGCTTTAAGTGACAACTAGAATTCTGGAAGAAGTTTAAATGCCACTGTGAGCTTTACAGCTTTTCAATACTTTAAGACCTTATTGAGAAGATTTGTGGCGATATTAATGAATGTGATTTTTTGATACTGTGTAATAAACTGTGTCAGTATTTGGAAGATGTTATAAAGTCAAACATGAGTAGAAAATCCATCCATAGTACAAGACAGACAGGTGGATTTTTAAGTAACTGGGTGTGAACAGTTCATTGATATGGTTTTAGATTTCACCCTGCAACTAACATTTAAAAAGTGACTTCTTGTTGAATTTTGGTGTAGTATCAAAGAAGAGTGCCCAAAATTATCTGAAAATGCTATTAAAATACTTCTTTTCCCCTTTTTCAATTACATACCTGTGTGAGGCAGGATTTTCTTTTAACTACTTCAATCAAAACAACGCATTGCAACACACTGAATGAAGACATAGATATGAGAATTCAGCTGTCTTCTGTAAAGATTTTTTTAAAAAATGATGAAACAATGCCACTCTTATTATTTTATTTTTGTGTAGAAAATATAGCATTTAAAAAAATTTGTGTTAACATATGAGTTTATATTTTAAATTAATAAATGAATATTTTTTAAAGTCTCAGATTTGGTTTTTAATGCTGTTAATGTAAATAGGTATAACACACAAAAACACCAGTTTTGCAGGCCTAAATTATTATTATTTTTTTATTGTGATATACAAATGCATTCGCCACAATAATAAAAAAAAATTTGCCAAATACCCAAGTCTGAATAACCTCAGTTTGTCTACCAGATGTTCTTTCAAGTACAAATGGTATTCTAGGACATTAGTGACTCATTTAGCTCAATCTCAATATATATTTACAGTAAAATAATAGCTTGGGATCACAAAGCTCTTGTTTTTGTTTACATAATAAAACTTTTGCCATTTCAACATTCTTGTCTTGTGCAAATATATCCAAGAGCCAGATAAACCCAGAATGCCTCCAGCTTTTGTGACCTAGGAAGGTCTTCATTTCTGTAGACTCCATACCTTTTGAAATGTTCACACCTAAGGAGACAGCGTCCATTTTTCCTAGCACCTTGGGACTTAACACCCGGTCCTAGTCCAGGCTGTAACCAGCTGACCCTCTCAAGAGAGGCTTCATTATCATTTCAGATCAGAACAATTAACTACACAGAGGCTACAGATCTACTTCTCCCGTGGTATGCAAAGAGTCTGCTAGGCTAGGGTATTTACAGGAACACGGAGAAATCATGGAGAGTCCTTATAATTTATGAATAATAAAGGTGATTATGTATAAATTATAAGGGCTATTGTTAATAATTCATAAGGGTTAGAAACAATACAAAGTTTACAAGTGTTCCAGAGTCAACGTTTTTGTTATTGTGTATATGAATAAACAAAGGTTGTGGAAATAAGACTCCTGGCAGTAGCGCATTTTATCACCTTGTTACCTAAAATAAATAAAATAAAAAGGAAATGTCATTGAATTTGAACAGATTGAATATTTAAATTTGAATTTATTTAATTAAAAAATAGGTGAACAGTTTAAAAACTGTATTTTCTTGGGATACCTTTTCTTTGTTGCAACTAATCAAAGTGAACTTTTGTTTTTTATTCATTTTTCCATTTGGAATCAGATTGACGCTAATTAAACAATTTTTTATTTTCCTAAATTAAGTAGCTGGACTGAACTGTAAAAACCATAGTCTTTCTAGTTACTTGTGTTTTTCTCCACCAGCTTTCCCATTCTTCTGGGTTATGTACGAGTGAGGCTTTGCTCCTGGTTTACTGTTGCAAAATACTTGGGAGGACAAAGCCTGCACGGTGAGAAAAAACATCAGAGAAGGCTGTCAATGAAAAACAAAGACCCATTTCTCCCTTGCAAATGATGAAAATACTACCACTCGGTATTAAAAAAGTGTCTTATGACTAAGATATTATTGATACAAATTATAATAATCATTATTTGAAACAGGTCCAAAGAACAAAACATATATTCTAATTGTAGAAATCGATCCTGAAAGCAATTTGAAATTAAGTATAACAGGGAAAATAAATATATACTCTTTAAGGTGACCCAGCTTAAGTGTAACTGGAAATCCATTTTTAATACAGCATCTCAAAACATTCAGTTAGAATCTCCACATCAGAAACATCTACACAAAATCACACTTCCGTAAATGCCTTTTGTTTTCTCAGCTCTTAAGCCCTAATAATTCAGCAAAATACTAGCGACCATCTCAGAAGGTAGCATATAATCAGGAACCGATGGTACCAAAGGAAGAAGTCCAAGCTGCACTGAAGGCATTGGTGAAAAACACCAGGAACTGATGGAGTAGCAATTCAGATGTTTCGACAAACGGATGCAGTGCTGGAAATACTTGTCTATGCCAAGGAATTAATTTGAAAGGCAGCTACCTGGCCAATCAATTGAAGAGATCCACATTTATGCCTATTCCCAAGGAAGGTGATCCAACAGAATGTGGAAATTATGGAACAATATCGTTAATATCACACTCAAGTAAAACTTTGCTGAAGATCATTCAAAAGCAGCTGCAGCAGTATATCGACAGGGGACTGCCAGAAGTCAAGCCAGATTTAGAAAAGGACGTGGAACCAGGGATATCATTGCTGATGTCAGATGGATCCTGGCTGAAAGCAGAGAATACCAGAAGGATGTTTACCTGTGTTTTATTGACTATGCAAAGGCATTTGACTCTGTGGATCATAACAAACTATGCATAACACTGTGAGGAATGGGAATTCCAAAACACTTAATTGTGCTCATAAGAAACCTTTACATAGATCAAGAGGCAGTCATTCAAACAGAACAAGGGGATACTTGCTGGTTTAAAGCCAGGAAAGGTGTGTGTCAGGGTTGTATTCTTTCACCATACCTATTCAATCTGTATGCTGAGCAAATAATCCGAGAAGCTGGACTATATGAAGAAGAACATGACAGCAGGATTGGAGGAAGACTCATTAACAACCTGTGTTATGCAGATGACACAACCTTGTTTGCCGAAAGTGAAGAGGACTTGAAGCACTTAATGATGAAGATAAAAGACCACAGCCTTCAGTATGAATTGTGCCTCAACATAAAGAAAACAAAAATGCTCACAACTAGACTAATAAGCAACATCATGATAAATGGAGAAAAGATTGAAGTTGTCAAAGATTTCATTTGGATCCATAACCTACATTCAAGGAAGCAGCAGTCAAGAAATCAAAAGATACATTGCATTGGGCAAATCTGCTTCAAAAGGCCTTTTTAAAGTGGTAAAAAGCAAAAATGTCACCTTTAAGACTAAGGTGAGCCTGACCCAAGCCATGGTGTTTTCGATCGCCTCATACGCATGGGAAAGCTGAATGATGAATAAGGAAGACTGAAGAAGAATTGATGCCTTTGAATCGTGTTGTTGGTGAAGAATATTGAATATACCACGGACTGCCAAAAAATGAACAAATCTATCTTGGAAGAAGTATAACCAGGATGCTCCTTAGAAGCAAGGATGGCAAGACTACGTCTCACAATACTCTGGACATGTTATCAGGAGGGATCAGTTCCTGGAGAAGGACATCATGCTTGGTAAAACAGAGGGTCAGCAAAAAAGAGGAAGGCCCTTAACAAGATGGATTGACACAGTGGCTACAACAACAGCCTGAAACAGCTACAGTTGTGAGGATGGTGCAGGACCATGCAGTGTTTCATTCTATTGTCCTTGGTGTCCTTTTGAGTTGGAACTGACAAGATAGAGCCTAACAACAACAACACAACAGATAAAATTTCAGTGCAAAAGTAGTTACATTTAAGAAAAGATGTCTAAATTGATTTATCAAAATGAAATATTGTGCTTGGATATTTAGTTGAAATCCATTTAAAATATAAATTAATAGATAGTGATGCAACAAAATCTGATTATTTGGTGTCCTATAGTACAACAGAAACCCTGGTGGCATAGTGGTTAAGTGCTATGGCTGCTAACCAAAAGGTCGGCAGTTCGAATCCACCAGGTGCTCCTTGGAAACTCTACGGGGCAGTTCTACTCTGTCCTGTAGTGTCGCTATGAGTCGGAATCAAGCCGACGGCAGTGGGTTTGGGTATAGTACAATGCTTTCTTTGGCCACCAGTATTCAAGGACTTTGTCCTGAAAATTACTTGATGCTCTATTTAAAATGGAATTTATATTGTATTACACCTATACTGTAATAACATTGCTGGATTTTTAAAAAAATAAGAATTTATACATGAACTGGAAAACAATTTTGAACATGAACTTAAACTTCCCTCTTATTATAGAACGCTCTAACAATGGAAAAGCTAGCGCTTCATCACCAGGGCTCCGATGGAAAGGTAGATACGTAAAAAGAAGTCCTGGTGGCACGTCTGGTAAGTGCTTGGATGTGAATTGAAGGTAGGTGGTTCAAACCCACCAGCTGATTCATAGGGGAGAAGATCTGGTGGTCTGCTCCCATAAAGGTTACAGCTTAGGAAACCCAATGGGGCAGTTTTACTCTGTCTACAGGGACGATACGAGTAGGAATCAACTCAATGGCACACAACAGCGAAAGATATGTACAAGTTACAAGGAACATCCCAAGTCACAGAGAAATGACAAGTTGAATAGAATACTGTAAGAGTTTTGATTCTTTGTCTTCTGCTCACCCTAAACCTTTGCTGGTCTTCTATAAATAACTCATTCCGAAATCCACTGATAAACTATCATTCCTTCTGGGCAGGTTGTTTTTAAAATCCCGACTGTTGATGAGGTGCAATGACTACATTTCCTCAGTGCTTTGCTCTATGTGCCAACTAAAACCTTCCCCAAAGATTGCTTGATTTTAACTTCTATTTAAGGCTGAAGCGTAGCGTATTCCACATCCAAGGAACTTGTTCTCGTGACACAGCCCTTCGCAAGTTAAAAGAAGGCTGAGAGAGAAACCTGCCTGCCTTCTGGAATTAGCCTGCATGAAAGTAATAGAACCAAATGGCGGTTTTATCCCCAAGTGAAATCACTTCCATTGCACAAAGTACAAGGCATCTAAAGATTTATCTGACTCTCCTGATAACTCAGCCTTGACACTTACGTTGTATCAGTACACAGTTGGCATAAGGAAGGGATCATTTCTACTTAGAATACTCTGTATTTGTTAATTAAATGATCACTGTTGAATGCATGCCCTTCATGAATAGAGGTTACTAACCTGGTGGTGTAGTGGTTAAGGGTTACAGCTGCTAACCAAAACTTTGACAGTTTGAATCCACCAGGCCCTCCGTGGAAACTCTGAGGCAGTTCTACTGTGTCCTATAGGGTTGCTGTGACTGGGAAACCACTTGACCGCAATAGGTTTTTTTTTTTTTTTTTTTTTTAGCACAGCAAAGATCTTGCATGTGTAGGGCAACTTGTATTATGAAGGTTTTTTAAGAGTGAGATGAGACTATTTGTAGTGCCACTTACTGTTCTTAGGCGATGGTTTACCCAGCACTGTGACATTGTCTTAAGTAATAGTGTCAAATTCAGGATGTAGCTCCAGGAAGTGTCACAGCCTTATCCTGACTTGTGGAGGTTAACTTTTTCTTAAGCAGGCATATCTTCGCAGCAGAATTCTGTATACCTAAACTCATACCAGAAAGATGTTTACCTGTGTTGTATTGACTACGTAAAAGCATTCAACAGTGTGGATGATAGCAAATTATGGATAACATTGCAAAGAACAGAAATTCCAGACACTCAACTGTGCTCATGAGGAACCTGTACACAGATCAAGAGGCAGACGTTCAAACAGAACAAGGGGATACTGATTGGTATATAGTCAGGAAAGGTGTGCGTGAGGGTGGTATCCTTTCACGGTACCTATTCAATCTGTATGCTGAAAAAATAATCCAAGAATATGAACTCTATGTAGAAGAATGTGGCATCAGGATTGGAGAAAGACTCATTAACAACCTGGATTATGCAAATGACACAATCTTGCTTGCTGAAAGTGAAGAGGACTTGAAGAACTTACTGATGAAGCTCAAAGACCACAGCATTCAGTATGAATTACACCTCAACATAAAGAAAACAAGAATCCCCACAACTGGACCAATAAGCAATATCATAATAAACAGAGAAAAGATTGAAGTTGTCAAGGATTTCATTTTACTTGGATCCACAATCAACACTCATGCAAGCAGCAGTCAAGACATCAAAAGATGCATTTCATTGGGCAAATTTGTGACAAAAGTCCTTTAAGTGTTGGAAAGCAAAGATGTCATCTTGAAGATTAAGGTGCACCTGACCCAAGCCATGGTATTTTCCATGGCCTCATATGCATGCAAAATTTGGACAATGAATAAGGAAGACCGAAGAAGAATTGATGCCTTTGAATTGTGGTGTGGGGAAATATTGAATATACCATGGACTGCCAGAAGAAGGAAAAAATCTGTCTTGGAATTGGGACCAGGGTGCTCCTTGAAAACAAGGATGGTGATACTTTGTCTCACATACTTTGGACATGTTATCAGGAGGGATCAGTACCTTGAGAAGGATACCCAAAGGAACCTAACAACAACAACAAACTCTTTGAAAATGGGCTCTATTATCCATATTTCTTTCAATGCCCTATTGACAATTGCTGATATGTTATGTAATTACATTTGACCCTTGTATCAGTCCGTCTCATTGAGGGTCTTCCTCTTTTCCGCTGACCCTCTGCTTTACCAAGGATGCAGTAGGTGTTCAATGAATGGTATTGAGACTGAATCAGTGGTGTAGGCAACCAAAAGAGAAGGAATATGTGTATTTACAATGCCATCTTTATTTACAATCTTTATAGTAACGGACTAAATCCAAACTCTAAAGTATAAGTATTCAGCACACAGTGTGGAATAAGCTTCACAGAACTACAAATAACTGGGGAGAAAATCTAATGACTTCCCTGCTCTAATGGACTTTTGTCATGCCTTCTGCCACCTAGCTTCTTTTGAACATTCGTTTGATGTTGAGAACTTGCCCACATAGAGTCTAACTTCTCATTTCCCATACTTTGAATCCCATGTCCCCAATATTCTAGCCTCTTTTTCTGGTGTATTCCCAGGATCATGTTCTATAGTGTTCAGTCACATGACTCACCTCAAAATGTAACATTTTGAAAATTATGCATTTTTATTATTTTACTGATTCTGTTGATAGTTTATATGTTTATAGTTATGTTTGTTTTTCAAAATGGCAGCCAAGTGTCTCGTTTTAGAAAAATGGAATTATTACGGCTTCTATATGGAGTAAAGTGTCATACTCAAGTAAATGTTTATTGTTGTAGCTTGACTTATGGAGAAGAAATGAGTTAGATAATCAAAGTATAAAATAGCCTGTGCTTTTTAATATGGAAATATCCCTGGGTGGTGTAAATGATTAATGCTCTCAGTTGCTAACCAAAAATTGGTGGTTTAAGTCCACATAGAGGTGCCTTAGAAGAAAGGTCTGGCAATTCCCTTCTGAAAAACCAGCCACTGAAAACCCTGTGGAGCACCATTCTACTCTGACACACATGGGTTCACCAGGAGTCAGAACCCACTCATAGCAAAAAAATTTTTTTTTCCTTATACACGAGGACAGCAAGTCTTGGGAGGCTTAAGTCTGCAACCCTTGCCATATATACAAAATTTCCCCTCCTCACATTCAAAGTGAGGGGACCATGGTGCCCTGAATTGTGGAGACCCTGACTAAGCTTTGACTCCATGGGGGGGGAGGGGCAGAATTGAGAAGGTGGGGCTGTTATTCTGAGATGGCTTCTCTGCCCGTGCTTTTCCTACTTTGTCCAAAGAGCAGGGTGAAACCAAGTCTCAGAGAGCAGAACTTCTAAACTCTATGCCAGCTGCTTGAAGCATTCTCCTCAATTATACCTCTTTGGCTTCATGGAGTTGCTGAGTCCCCAGTAGTCTGGGCTCCTGGCCAGCATGAGCTTGGCTTCAATGAGCAGTTAGCGTTAGTGCCAGGGGACATGATGTCACTGAACATATGTGCCCTCCACAAAGCCTCTTCCTTGGTGAGAAAGTAGAGCCGAAGGATGGAAAGCTCACAGCACCCACAGAATAAAGCAGTACATACTGAGTAAAAGCACCAGAATTTACTGAGATTCATAAATGGTTATTTATGTCTGTATCCGTATATCTGTAATCTATATTTAGGAGAAAAGGAAGAAGAAAAATGTTTTTCTCCTTTCCCTTTGATGACAAGAGGGTGTAGCTAGATGTGAGCATTCCACTCTAATCTGAATGAAAGATGTGAATGTTTTCAGGGATAAAGTGTGCTTTATCTCAAAATGCTCTGCCTTATCATTCACATAGTCATACCTAAGAAAATGAATCAACCTTCCACTTAAAATTCAGTATATGTGGTAGAATTCTGGATCTGATGATCAGCAGAATTTTCTGCAAATTGTAAATCTTTCAATGGGATTGGGGCACGTTATTTCTGGTCACTTAAGCTACAAAACTTTTTTTTTTTAGCTACAGTCTCACTTTTTTTTTTTTTTTCACCAGGAAAAAGACCTGTGGAGATGAATCTCTGAATCGCTTGTTCTGAGGTCGGTTGGACAGACTTTCTCAATTATGAACACATAGGATAAAGGCCAAACCCCACAAGTGGGGATCTAAAGCTGCAGAAGAGACATGGTTGTAAGAAAATGATTGTTTTCATTAAAGATCATTGTATAAAAATGGAACTATATATCTTGTATAAAAATATTTGTGGTGGGCGGGGTATAAGGAAGATAGGAAAATATTTTGCTATGAGTTTAAGAAAAATCTAATCTTTATCGACTAAGTAGTCAAACAGCCACCATTTATTTATTTAGAACCTACTGTACTGAACAAAAGGAGCCCTGGTGGTGCAGTGGTTAAGCACTTGGTCGCTAACCAGAAGGTTGGTGATTCAAACACACGATTCACTCTGCAGGAGAAAGATGTGGCAGCTTGCTTCCGTAAAGACAGCCTTGGAAACACTCTGGGGCAGTTCTACTCTGTCCTATAGGGTTGCTAGGTGTCAAAATTGACTCAGTGGTATTAGGTTATGGGTACTGAACAAAAAGAATTCCCCAAGGGACCTTTCAGTTCAGTTGACATAAACAACCCTTGTATTACCTAACTTTATGCGTATTTAGTCAACATACTTAATTGTTGAGGTGAACATGACAAATAGTGTCTTATCCATTAAAAACAAACAACACTTACGTTATATTTTTTGTTTTTAGGTAACAGTAGCTTGCCTAATCAGAGGAAAAAACTAAATAATAAAAGACCAGGACATGATTAGTTGCAGAATTATAGTGAGATCAGGTCAAAAGATTGCACGCTTTCAATGGGTTGCCATAATCTCGGACTCGTGACAATAAAACAGCAAATTTTTATTTACTGGCTTTAGCATTTCATCATTTACAATAGCAACAACCTTTTGCCTTTAGTGTTGCCATCCTAATTGTACAGATGGAGAAGGTGGGGCTTGGCCTTGACCTGAGCCCGAAGCCCACTCAGAGCTTGTTCCAACTGCAAACCTGAAGACTATTGAGAAGGATGCTGAGAAAGCTTTCATGAGAGTCACGTTGTGGTTTGTAACTCAGAACTGATGCTCCTTCCCTTTGGGCCATTCCCATTTATTCAGTTAGAAGCTTATTATTATCATCAACCCCAAAGCATAAAATGCTCAGTACTCTAAGGGCAAAAAATGTCGCTGGTGAACGTTGAACTTCATTTTTTCGTTTTCTTAATGAATCAGGTGGCAGAGAAGGTGTTGTAAAAACATACGACACCTAGTTTCTTCCAGATTGGCTAAAATAATCGTGGTTAGACTATAAAGTCTGCTGTGATCATGTCTCTTACTACTTTTTTATCATTGATGTTACCTTTAGGTTTATTTTAACGTCTTCATCTTTCATCATCTTTTTGGTTACGTGTAAACAATATTATGGAAACTTAGAAACTTAGAGGCCATATATTCTAACTTCCTCAATAAGCTACTTGTCTAACTATTTTAAATCAATGATGTGTAAGTTTCTCTAACCATTTAGAGATTGTTCCTAATCAAATGATTCGACTTCGTCTTACTGAGCAAGTTCTGCAGAGTCTACTCTTAAATAGATGGAATTCCGGGAATAAGCATGATGGTGGTAGACAGTTATTCTCCCACTTGTAAGCCAAAGCTTTCTAACTACTTACAAATCGGTACTAGTATTAGTTCCTTAGAGCTTCCATAACAAAATTCCACAAAACGGGTGGCTTATGAGAAGAGACATTTATTGCTTCACAGCTCTGGAGCCTGGGAGTTTGAATACAGGGCGTGGGAAGGACCACGCTCTCTCTGAAGTCTCTAGAGGGAGATCCTTCCTCGCCTCTCCCAGCTTCTGGCAGCCCCAGGTGCTCCTTGGCTTGTAGATGCGTCTTCACATGGTCATCATCCTCCTGCGTGTCTCGTCTTCTTTTATAAGGATACTACTCAGATGGGATTAGGACCTACCCTACTCTGGTATGACCTGGCTGACACAACTGATAACTGATCCATCTGCAAAGACTTGATTTCTAAATGAAGTCACAATTACAGGTATGGTGGTTAGGACTTCAGCATTTCATTTTGGGGAACATGTTTCAACCCATGAGAGACGGTAAGCTTCATAAGGATAAGGGGTGTATCTCCAGTGTGCACACCATGTCTAGCCAGTAATAATTCATTTGTTCATTCAACATTTATTTAACATCAGGCACTAAAAGTAGGTTCTAGAAATACAGTGGAAAACAAGATGCACATTGATGATTTTCATGGTTTATTGTTTGTCTCTCCCACTAGAATGTGAGCTCTGTGATGTCCAGGTCTTTATGTCTTGTTCACTGCTGCGCCTAGCACCTAGGATAGTACGTGGCACATAGTAGTTACTCAATAATATCCGCTGAATGAGCTAATGAAGTAAACTAGTTAATGCCAGTAGTCTAGCAGAGGAGATAAGAAAAAAAAAGTTTAAATACGTGGGATAATTTTCAAATTGTGTTAATTACCATGAAGGAAAAAGGAACCCTGAATGATGACAGAGAAGGAGGAAGAGTGGAGGAAGACCACCTTTAGACAGTGTGGCCAGGGACGTCTCTTCATGAAGGTGACCTTACAGTGGAGGCCTGAAGGTGAAGAATGAGCCATAATGGGAGGAGTAAAGAGGAGAGTATTCTAGACAGAGCACACAGCATGTTCGAGGCCATGAGGGAAAAGCACGGCTGTGCAAGGAACTGAAGAGAGGTTAGTAGCCCACGCTGGAGTCAGTAAGGGGCTGTTGCTGTTGTTAGTTGCCATTGAGTCGGCTGCGATTCATGGCGACCATATGCATATCAGAATGAAATGTTTCCTGGTCCTGTGCTATCTCCATGATTGTTGGTATGTTTGAGTACATTGTCTTGGCTATTGTGTTAATCGGTCCCACTGAGGGTTTCCCTTGTTTTCACTGACCTTCTACTTTATGGCTGCTAACCAAAGGGTGGGTAGTTCAAATCTGCCAGGCGCTCCTTGGAAACTCTATGGGGCAGTTCTATTCTGTCCTATAGGGTCGCTATGAGTCAGAATCAACTCAACGGCACTGGAGTTCTAGGTTCTACTTTACCAAACATGATGTTCTCTTCTAGTGATTGGTCTTTCCTGGGGATGTGTCTGAAGTAAGCAAGCTGCAGTCTTGCCATCCTAGCTTCTAAGGAGCATTCTGGTTGTATTTATTTTAAGACCAATTTGTTCGTTCTTCTGGCAGTCCACATCATATTCAACATGCTTCACCAAAGCCATGGTTTAAATGTATCTATTCTTCTGTCTTCCTTATTCATTGTCCAGCTTTTGCATGCATATGGGGACATTGAAAATACCATGGCTTGGGTCAGGTGCACCTTAGTCATTAAAGAGATAACTTTGTTTTTTACAGTGAAGAGCAGAGGGGTTCAAATGTGGCTGGAGAGATAGGCAGGGCAAATTACTCAGGGTCCCCACTCTACAGGCCATGATGATGAAGTGGACTCTATTCTAATGGTAATAGAACCAGAGACTATTGCCAATTGCCAGCTATTAGAATCCTCTTTTCATCTTCCTAACAAAACCCCGATTTTGTTGAGGGCAGCCATGTGCACAGGTATTAAAAAACAAGCAAGAAAGCAATGCTTTCTGCATTTCCCAGCCTTCCTTGCACCCAGGAGAGCCACACAATATATTTCTGTGTGGAATATGCTGGAAAGGAGCTTGCAGGAAAATTCTGCTTTCTGTTCCAGGTGCAATTATGAGTCGCACTTCCTTGAACATTCGTGATGCCTGGAGCTAAGACCATCATCTGTGACAATGAAGAAAAGGCCAAGTAATCCCAGAGAAGCCAACCCTGGCATCCTTGAGGGGCTGAACTCATGTGAGAAGCCTCCTAACTTCAGATGTATGATGTGAGAAAAATAAACCTTATCTTTTAAAGCAACTTTTGGTCAGATTTTATCTTGCTCATGGTTTAATGCATTTCTGATTGAAAGAGCGACATATGGGGTGAACAAAAGCTGCCATTTCAAAGGAATACATTTAAAATATTAAAGAGAGAAGAGATTTTTGATAAAGGAGCATTCTAGAAAAGATAGAAAAGCATAGAACTCAGTAACAGAATAAGAGCAGATTGAATTAAAAGGATGGCAGAATAGACATCCCTGGCTCTATACTGAGGTCACGTCACCTTTCTTGGCTTCAGGTTCATCGGCTGAAATATTGAAGGGCTGAGAGTGAGTGACCTCCAACGTTCTTTTGAGTCCCCTCAGCCTATGAGGGTAGTAACAGTTCTTTCTCTGAGTCCGGAACTTATGTGAATGCAGGGATGTTGATTCTTGGATGTGAAGGTGAGAGTGTATGTGGCCTCTGTTTTCTCTGTGAAATCAATGGAAGTTGAATAGAATAGCTGAAGGCCAGTGAGGGTCAGGCTGAAGTTGTGCACCGTGAATTATTCATGGGCCAGAGCTGTAGCGTTCTCATCTTCCTCCAAAAAGTGCTCCTTCAGGGCTCAAAAGGGGAGGGGTGAGCTGTATAGAGGCTTTTCTGACAAACTTGGATGAAAACAAATCAAAGTATAGGATGGAAGTGTGGCTATGCAACAAAAATGAATTAAAATATGGGAAATATCAATAAATAATGTCTAAAGTTAAAAAACTCAAATGATTTGACATTTGACAACATTGTCAAAAGTAAGAAAAGTCTTATTCTTGTATATTTCACTGTTCTTTTCAATGGATTAAGATGAATGAGGAAAGTGTAAGTAGCACAATGCTTAAAGATTTATTGATTTTATTTATTTAATACAAAAGTATATGGTGCTTACCAAATGCCTAGTGCTGTTGACAAAGACAATGTTAAAGTAATCCATTCTGGTTTTACTTCTCTTTTATCCACCAGAAAAAAAGTGATTTTAAAATAAAAAATTACAAGCTCCAATAAAAAGTAACAGAATAGCAAGGTCACATAACACATACAAAGAGAGTATATACTTACTTTTAATTGGTTCCTTTTTCCAAGTTTTTTGTTATTGTTGTTAGGAGCGGTCGAGTTGATTCTGACTCGAAGTACAACAGAACAAGACACTGCGTGGTCTTGCACCATCCTCACAATCATTGTTATGCTTGGTTTTTAGATAGGTGCTTTTGTTATTTACATGTATTTCAATTATCTTCTCCTGCTCTGGTTACCTTCATACTCTCTATTTGATGACTTTTCATGAATATACATTCTTTTAACTAGTCTGGTTTATCAAATTTTATATTCAGAGCTCTTGGTTTTAAAAACTTGCCCTGTCCCTATGTCATAATAATATTCTTCTATTATTATCAAGATTCTAGAAGTTTAATTATTTTGCCTTCTACAGTTATGTATAAAATAGACCTAGGATTTATATTTATGGAAATTTCCTTCTTTTGTAGTTTGCTAAGCATTTTGCTTTTGTTTTTAACATGAATGGATGTTTTAATTTATCCAATGCTTTTTGCGCATCTATTGAGATGGTCTTTTTTTGTTGTTTTGTTTTGTTTTTCTTTGTTTCCATTATGTGGCAAATGACCGATTCTTTTGAATAGTAAAACACACTTACATTCCCGGAGTAAACTGGGCCTTGGGCATGATCTTTCTTTATTACTGGAGTTGGTTTGCCAGTAGCTGTTTAGTATTTTCATCTCTACTCCTAACAGTTTTGCTGTTGAGATTATGCTGGGTTCTTTAAACAAGTTGAAAGTATTCTCTTTCAACTTTATGCAGGAAAACTTTATGCAGGTTATGAATTATTTCTTCATCAAGGTTGGTGGAATTCACTGACGAAATCATTTTGATCTGATGTTTTCTTTCTGGGAAGTTTATAATTACGTATTCAATGTCTTCAATAGATATTGGATTGTTCAGGCTTTCTATATAGTTTTGGGCCAGTGTTTGTAAGTTGTATTTTCTTGGAATTTTCCAATTTCATCTGCATTTTCAAATTTATTGGTATACATTTGATATTATGATACCTTCTTATTATCTTTTTTAACATCTATAGACCGTTAGTGTTTTCATTCCTGAATTAAAAAAATTTTTTTTGAATAGTCTGCCAAATATTTATTAACTTTTTCTTTAATAGTTTTTATTGTGCTTTAAGTGAAAGTTTACAAATCAAGTCAGTCTCTCACACAAAAACCCATATATACCTCGCTACACACTCCCAATTACTCTCCCTCCAATGAGACAGCCTCCCCTCTCCCTCCACTCTCTCTTTTCATGTCCATATCGCCAGCTTCTAACCTCCTCCGCCCTCTCATCTCCTCTCCAGGCAGGAGATGCAAACATAGTCTCAAGTGTCCACCTGATCCAAGAAGCTCACCCCTCACCAGCATCCCTCTCCAACCCATTGTCCACTCCAATCCATGTCTGAAGACTTGGCTTCGGGAATGGTTCCTGTCCTGGGCCAACAGAAGGTCTGGGGGCCATGACCACTGGGGTCCTTCCAGTCTCAGTCAGACCATTAAGTCTGGTCTTATGAAAATTTGGGGTCTGCCTCTCACTGCTCTCCTACTCCCTCAGGGGTTCTCTGTTGTGTTCCCTGTCAGGGCAGTCATCGGTTATAGCCGGGCACCATCTAGTTCTTCTGGCCTCAGGATGATGTAGTCGCTGGTTCATGTGGCCCTTTCTGTCTCCTGGGCTAGTAATCACCTTGTGTCCTTGGTGTTCTTCATTCTCCTTTGATCCAGGTGGGTTGAGACCAATTCATGCATCTTAGATGGCTGCTTGGTAGCGTTTAAGACCCCAGACGCCACTCTTCAAAGTGGGATGCAGAATGTTTTCTTAATAGATTTTATTATGCCAATTGACTTAGATGTCCCCTGAAACCATGGTCCCCTGACCCTGCCCCTGCTACGCTGGTCTTCGAAGCATTCGGTTTATTCAGGAAACTTCTTTGCTTTTGGTTTAATCCAGTTGTGCTGCCCTCCCCTGTATTGTGTGCTGTCTTTCCCTTCACCTAAGGTAGTTCTTATCTACTATCTAATTAGTGAATGCCCCTCTCCCACTCTCCTTCCCCCCTCTCCTAACCACAAAAGAATGTCTTCTTCTCAGTGTAAACTATTTCTCAAGTTCTTATAATAGTGGTCTTATACAATATTTGCCCTTTTCCAACTGACTAATTTCACTCAGCATAATGCCTTCCAGGTTCCTCCATGTTATGAAATGTTTCACAGATTCCTCCCTGTTCTTTATCGATGCATAGTATTCCACTGTGTGAACATACCATAATTTATTTATCCATTCATCCGTTGATGGGCACCTTGGTTGCTTCCATGTTTTTGCTATTGTAGACAGTGCTGCAATAAACATGGGTGTGCATGTATCTGTTCATGTAAAGGCTCTTATTTCTCTGGGATATATTCCAAGGAGTGGGTTTGCTGGATGGTATGGTAGTTCTATTTCTAGCTTTTTAAGGAAGTGCCAAATTGATTTCCAAAGTGGTTGTACCATTTTACATTCCCACCAGCAATGTAGAAGTGTTCCAATCTCTCCACAGCCTATCCAACATTTATTATTTTGTGTTTTTTTGATTAATGCCAGCCTTGTTGGAGTGAGATGAAATCTCGTTGTAGTTTTGATCTGCATTTCTCTAATGGCTAACGATGGTGAACATTTCCTCATATGTCTGTTAGCTTCCTGAATGTCTTCTTTAGTGAAGTGTCTATTCATATCTTTTGCCCATTTTTTAATTGGGTTATTTGTCTTTTTGTAGTTGAGTTTTTGCAGTATCATGTAGATTTTAGAGATCAGGCACTAATCAGAAATGTCATAGCTAAAAACTTTTTCCCAGTCTGTAGGTAGTCTTCTCACTCTTTTGGTGAAGTCTTTGGATAAGCATAAGTGTTTGATTTTTAGGAGCTCCCAGTTATCTTGTTTTTCTTCTACATTCTTTATAATGTTTTCTATACTGTTTATGCCATGTATTAGGGCTCCTAAAGTTGTCCCTATTTTTTCTTCCATGATCCTTATCATTTTAGATTTTATATTTAGGCCTTTGATCCATTTTGAGTTAGCTTTTGTGCATGGATTCAGGTATGGGTCTTGTTTCATTTTTTTGCAGATGGATATCCAGCTATGCCAGCACCGTTTGTCAAAAAGACTGTCTTTTCCCCATTTAACTGTTTTGGGGACTTTGTCAAACATCAACTGCTCATTCGTGGATGGATTTATGTCTGCTTCTCAATTCTGTTCCATTGGTCCATGTATCTGTTGTTGTACCAGTACCAGACTGTTTTGACTACTGTGGCAGTGTAATAGGTTCTAAAATCAGGTAAAGTAAGGCCTCCCACGTTGTTCTTCTTTTTCAGTAATGCATTATTTATCCAGGGCCTCTTTCCCTTCCATATGAAGTTGGTGATTTGTTTCTCCATCTCATTAAAGAATGTCCTTGGGATTTGGATCAGAATTGCATGAAATGTATAGATTGCTTTTGGTAGAATAGACATTTTTATAATATTAAGTCTTCCTATCCATGAGCAAGGTATGTTCTTCCATTTATGTAAGTCTCTTTTGGTTTCTTGCAGAAGTGTACTGTAGTTTTCTTTGTTTAAGTCTTTTACATGTCTGGTAAGATTTATTCCTAAGTATTTTATCTTCTTGGGGGCTACTGTAAATGGCATTGATTTGGTGATTTCATCTTCGATGTTCTTTTTGTTAGTGTAAAGGAATCCAACTGATTTTTGTGTGTTTATCTTTTATCCCGATACTCTGCTGAACTCTTCTATTAATTTCAGTAGTTTTCTTGAGGATTCCTTAGTGTTTTCTGTGTATAAGATCATGTCATCTGCAAATAGAGATATTTTACTTCTTCCTTGCCAATCTGGATGCCCTTTATTTCTTTATCTAGCCTAATTGCTCTGGCTAGGACTTCCAGCACAATGTTGAATAAGAGCCATGATGAAGGGCATCCTTGTCTGGTTCCTGACTTCAGTGGGAATGTTTTCAGGCTCACTCCATTTAGGGTGATGTTGGCTGTTGGCTTTGTATAAATGCCCGTTATTCTGTTGAGGAATTTTCCTTCTATTCCTATTTTGCTGAGAGTTTTTCTCATGAATGAGTGTTGAACTTTGTCAAATGCCTTTTCTGCATCAATTGATAAAATCATGTGATTCTTGTCTTTTGTTTTATTTATGTGATGGATTACATTAATTGTTTTTCTAATGTTGAACCATCCCTGCATACCTGGTATGAATCCCATTTGGTCATGGTGAATTATTTTTTTGATTTGTTGTTGAATTCTATTGGCTAGAATTTTGTTGATGATTTTTGCATCTACATTCATGAGGGATATAGGTCTATAATTTTCTTTTCTTGTGATGTCTTTACCTGGTTTTGGTATCAGGGATATGTTGGCTTCATAGGATGAGTTTGGTAGTATTCCATCCTTTTCTATGCTCTGAAATACCTGTAGTAGTAGTGGTGTTAACTCTTCTGTAAAAATTAGGTAGAACTCTGCAGTGAAGCCATCCAGACCAAGGCTTTTTTTTTTGTTGGGAGTTTTTTGATTACCTTTTCAATCCCTTCTTTTGTTATGGGTCTATTTAGTTGTTGTACCTCTGTTTGTGTTAGTTTAGGTAGGTAGTGTGTTTCTAGGAATTCATCCATTTCTTCTAGGTTTTCAAATTTGTTTGAGTATAGTTTTTCATAGTAATGTGATATGATTCTTTTAATTTTAGTTGGTTCTGTTGTAATATTGCCCATCTTTTTTCTTATTTGGGTCATTTGCTTCCTCTCCGGTTTTTCTTTTGTCAGTTTGGCCAATGGTTTGTCAATTTTGTTGAGTTTTTCAAAAAACCAGCTTTTGGTCTTGTTAATTCTTTCAATTGATTTTCTGTTTTCTATTTCATTTAGTTCAGCTCTAATTTTTATTATTTGTTTTCTTCTGGTGCCTGTGGGTTTCTTTTGTTGCTCTCTTTCTATTTGTTCAAGTTGTAGGGATAATTCTTTGATTTTGGCCCTTTCTTCTTTTTGGATGTGTGCATTTATTGATATAAATTGGCCTCTGAGCACTGCTTTTGCTATGTCCCAAAGGTTCTAATAGTAAGTGTTTTTGTTCTCTTTGGATTCTAGGAATTTCTTTATTCCATCCTTAATGTCTTCTATAATCCAGTCCTTTTTGAGCAGGGTATTGTTCAGTTTCCAAGTGTTTGCTTTCTTTTCCCTACTTTTTCTGTTATTGATTTCCACTTTTATGGCCTTATGGTCAGGGAAGATGCTTTGTAATATTTCAATGTTTAGGATTCTGCTAAGGCTTGCTTTATGACCTAATATGTTTTCTCTTCTAGAGAATGTTCCATGTGCACTAGAAAAGAAAGTATAGTTGGTTGCTGTTGGGTGGAGTGTTCTATATACGTCTACGAGGTCAAGTTGGTTGATTGTGGCATTTAGATCTTCCGTGTCTTTATTGAGCTTCTTTCTGGATGTCCTGTCCTTCACCAAAAGTGGTGTGTTGAAGTCTCCTACTATTATTGTAGAGCTGTCTATCTCACTTTTCAATGCTGATAGAGTTTGTTTTGTGTATCTTGCAGCCCTGTCATTGGGTGCATAAATATTTAATATGGTAATATCTTCTTGGTGTATTGTCCCTTTAATCATTGTATAATGTCCTTCCTTATCCTTTCTGATGGATTTAACTTTAAAGTCTATTTTGTCAGAAATTAATATTGCTACTCCTGCTCTTTTTTGATTGTTGTTTGCTTGATATGTTTTTTTCCATCCTTTGAGTTTTAGTTTGTTTGTGTCTCTAAGTCTAAGGCGTGTCTCTTGTAGGCAGACGGATCTTGATTTTTAATCCATTCTGCCACTTTCTGTCTCTTTACTGGTGCATTTAGTCTATTTACATTCAGGGTAATTATGGATAGGTATGAATTTAATGGTATCATTTTGATGTCTTTTTTTGTGTGTTGACAGTTTCTTTTTCCTACTTGATTTTATGTGCTGAGTAGATTTTCTTTATATATTGTCCTTTCCTCATATTTGTTGTTGTTGATTTTGTTTCTGCTGAGTCTGTATTTTTCTCTTGCATTTTATTTTGATGAGTAGGATAGTTTGTCTCCTTTGTGGTTATCTTATTATTTACCCCTATTTTTCTAAATTTAAAACTAACTTTTATTTCTTTGTATCACCATATCTTCCTCTCCGTATGGAAGGCATATGATTACATTTCTTAGTCCCTCTTTATTATTTTAATATTGTCTTCTTTTATCAACTTTATTATTATTATTTTTCATTACTCTAGCAATTCTGAGACTATAGCTTGACCCAAAATCTGAACTGCAATGATCATACTTACTTGGTGAATTAAAGACTAAGCCTAATTATTTCTTCTCTACCACCAAATTGTGAATGGAATAATTATCTAACGTGAAACACAAAACCAAATAAAACTCAATATTTAATATACTTCCGACGCACTTTCAATGATGTAATCACGTTACAAAGATACAGTCTTGTCTCATCCGGTCATTTCAAGGCTTATCAGATCCTGAATATGTTATATCCATTGTCTATCTTTTGGGAGCCCTGGTGGTGTAGTGGTTAAGTGCTACAGCTGCTAACCGAAAGGCTGGCAGTTCAAATTCACCTGACGCTCCTTGGAAACTCAATGGGGCAGTTCTACTCTGTCCTATAGGGTCACTATGAGTTTGGTTTTTTTTTTTTTTTTTTAATTTTTATTGTGCTTTAAGCGAAAGTTTACAAATCAAGTCAGTCTCTCATACAAAAATTTATATACACATTGCTATATACTAATTGCTCTCCCCCTAATGAGACAGCCTGCTCCTTCCCTCCACTCTCTCTTTTCGAGCCCATTCTGCCAGCTTCTGACTCCCTCTGCCCTCTCATCTCCTCAATAGATAGGAGATGACAACTTAGCCTCAACTGTCTACTTGATCCAAGAAGCACATTCTTCACCAGCATCTTTCCTATCCCATTTTCCAGTTCAATCCCTGTTTGAAGAGTTGGCTTTGGGAATGGTTCCTGTCTTGTGCTAACAGAAGGTCTGGGGGCCATGACCACCAGGGTCCTACCAGTCTCAGTCAGACCATTAAATCTGATCTTTTAATGAGAATTTGGGGTCTGCATCCCACTGCTCTCCTGGTCCCTCAGGGGTTCTTTGTTTTGTTCCCTGTCAGGCCAGTCATTGGTTGTAGCTGGGCACAATCTAGTTCTTCTGGTCTCAGGATGATGTAATCTCTGGTTTATGTGATCCTTTCTGTATCTTGGGATCATAATTACCTTGTGTCCTTGGTGTTCTTCATTCTCCTTTGGTCCAGGTGGGTTGAGACCAATTCATGCATCTTAGAAGGCCGCTTACTAGCATTTAAGACCCCAGGCGCTGCTCTCCAACTTGGGATGCAGGATGTTTTCTTAATAGATTTTATCATGTCAATTGACTTAGATGTTCCTTGAAACCGTGGTCCCCAAACCTCTGCCCCTGCTACGCTGGCCTTCAAAGCGTTCGGTTTATTCAGGAAACTTCTTTGCTTTTGGTTTAATCCAGTTGTGCTGCCCTCCCCTGTATTGTGTGCTGTCTTTCCCTTCACCTAAAGTAGTTCTTATCTACTATCTAATTAGTGAGTACCCCTGTCCTTTTGTTCCTCCCTCCACTGTCCCATAACCATCAAAGAATATACTCTTCTCAGTTTAAATTATTTCTCAAGTTCTTATAATAGTGGTCTTATACAATATTTGTCCTTTTGCAACTAATTTCATTCAGCATAAAGCCTTCCAGATTCTTCCATGTTATGAATGTTTCACAGATTCATCACTGTTCTTTATTGAAGCGTAGTATCCCATTGTGTGAATATACCATAATTTATTTATCCATTCATCTGTTGATGGGCACCTTCTTTGCTTCTATCTTTTTGCTATTGTAAACAGCGTTGCAATGAACATGGGTGTGCATATATCTGTTCGTGTAAAGGCTCTTATTTCTTTAAGATACATTCCAAGGAGTGAGATTGCTGGATCGTATGGTATTTCTATTTGTAACTTTTTAAGGAAGTGCGAAATCGATTCCCAAACTGGTTGTACCATTTTACATTCCCACCAGCGGTGTAGAAGTGTTCCAGTTTCTCCACAACCTCTCCAACATTTATTATTTTGTGTTTTTTGGATTAATGCCAGCCTTGTGAGATGAAATCTCATTGTAGATTTGATTTGCATTTCTCTAATAGCTAACGATCATGAGCATTTCCTCATGTATCTGTTTTTGTTGTCATTAGGTGCCCTCAAGTCGGTTCCGACTTATAGCAACCCTATGCACAACAGAACAAAATGCTGCCCAGCCCTGCGCCATCCTCACAATCATTGTTATGCTTGAGTCCATTGTTGCAGCCACTGTGTCAATCCACCTTGTTGAGGGTCTTCCTCTTTTCTGCTGACCCTGTTCTTTGCCAAGCTTGATGTCCTTCTCCAGAGACTGATCCCTCCTGACAACATGTCCAAAGTATGTAAGATGCAGTTTTGCCATCCTTGCTTCTAAGGAGTATTCTGGTTGTACTTCTTCCAAGGCAGATTTATTCTTTCTTCTGGCAGTCCACGGTATATTCAATATTCTTCGCCAACACCACAATTCAAAGGTGTCAACTCTTCTTTAGTCTTCCTTATTCATTGTCCAGCTTTCACACCCATATGATATGATTGAAAATACCATGGCGTGGGTCAGGCACACCTCAGTCTTCAAGGTGACATCTTTGTTCTTCAACACTTTGAACAGGTCCTTTGCAGCAGATTTACCCAATGCAATGCATCTTTTGATTTCTTGGCTGCTGCTTCCATGGCTATGATTGTGGATCCAAGTAAAATGAAATCCTTGACAACTTCAATCTTTTCTCTGTTTATCATGATGTGGCTCATTGGTCCAGTTGTGAGGATTTTTGTTTTCTTTATGTTGAGGTGTAATCCCTACTGAAGGCTGTGGTCTTTGATCTTCATTAGTAAGTGCTTTAAGTCCTCTTCACTTTCAGCAAACAAGGTTGTGTCATCTTCATAATACAGTTTGTTAATGAGTCTTCCTCCAATCCTGATGCCCCATTCTTCTTCATATAGTTTAGCTTTTTGTATCATTTGCTCAGCATACAGATTAAATAGGTATGGTGAAAGAATACAACCCTGGTACACACCTTTCCTGAGTTTAAACCAGTCAGTATCCCCTTGTTCTGTTCGAACAACTGCCTCTTGACCTATGTAAAGCTTCCTCATGAGCACAATTAAATGTTCTGGAATTCCCATTCTTCCCAATGTTATCCATAATTTGTTATGATCCACAGTAAATGCCTTTGCATAGTCAATAAAACACAGGTAAACATCCTTCTGGTACTCTGCTTTCAGCTAGGATCCATCTGACATCAGCTGTGATACCCCTGGTTCCATGTCCTCTTCTGAAACCATCCTGAATTTCTGGCAGTTCCCTGTCAATACACTGCTGCAGCCATTTTTGAATGATCTTCAGCAAAATTTTGTTTACATGTGGTATTAATGATATTGTTCTATAATTTCCACATTCATTTGGATCACCTTTCTTGGGGATAGGCATAAATACAGATCTCCTCCAGTCAGTTGGCCAGGAAGCTGTCTTGCATATTTCTTGGCATATACGAGTGACCATCTCCAGCGTTGCATCTGTTTTTTGAAACATCTCAATGGATATTCCGTCAATTCCTGGGGCCTTGTTTTTCGCCAATGACTTCAGAGCAGTTTGGACTTCTTCCTTCAGTAACATTGGTTCCTGATCATATACTACCTCGTGAAATGGTTGAACATTGATTAATTCTTTCTGGTATAATGACTGTGTATTCCTTCCATCTTCTTTTGATGCTTCCTGCGTCATTTAATATTTTCCCCATAGAATCCTTCACTATTGCAACTCAAGGCTTGAATTTTTTTTCTCAGTCCTTTCTGCTTGAGAAATGCCGAGTGTGTTCTTCCCTTTTGGTTTTCCATCTCCAGCTCTTTGCACATGTCATTATAATACTTTATTTTGTCTTCTTGAGACACCCTTTGAACTCTTCTGTTCAGTTCTTTTACTTCATCAATTCTTCCTTTTGCTTTAGCTGCTTGACATTCGAGAGCAAATTTCAGTCTCCGCTGACATCCATCTTGGTCTTTTCTTTCTTTCCTGTCTTTTCAATGACCTCTTGCTTTCTTCATGTATGATGCCGTTCCACAACTCTTCTGGTCTTTGGTCACCAGTGTTCTATGTGTCAAATCTATTCTTGAGATGGTCTCTAAATTCGGGTGCAATATACTTAAAGTCATATTTTGGCTCTCGTGGACTTGCTCTGATTTTCTTCACTTTCATCTTGAACTTGCATAAGAGCAATTGATGGTCTGTTCCACAGTCGGCCCCTGGCCTTGTTCTGACTGATGATATTGAGCTTTTCCATTATCTCTTTCCACAGATGTAGTCAATTTGATTTCTGTGTATTCCATCTGGTGAGGTCCACATGTATAGTCGCCATTTATGTTGGTGAAAGAAGATACTTGCAATGAAGAAGTAGTTGGTCTTGCAAAATTCTATCATTTGATCTCTGGCATTGTTTCTATCACCAAGGCCATATTTTCCAACTATTGATTCTTCTTCTTTGTTTCCAACTTTCCCATTCCAATCACCAGTAATTATCAATGCATCTTGATTGCATGTTTGATCAGTTTCAGACCGCAGCAGCTGATAAATATCTTCTATTTCTTCATCTTTGGCCCTAGTAATTGGTGGATATATTTAAATAATAGTTGTATTAACTGATTTTCCTTGTAGTGGTTAGCTACCTGAGTGTCTTCTTTAGTGAAGTGTCTGTTCATATATTTTGCCCATTTTTTAATTGGTTTATTTGTCTTTTTGTAGTTGAGTTTTTGCAGTATCATGTAGATTTTAGAGATCAGGCGTTGATTGGAAATGTCATAGCTAAAAACTTTTTCCCAGTCTGTAGGTAGTCTTTTTACTCTTTTGGTGAAGTCTTTGGATGAGCATAGGTGTTTGATTTTTAGGAGCTCCCAGTTATCTAGTTTTTCTTCTTCATTGTTAGCAATGTTTTGTATACTGTTATGCAATGTATTGGGGCTTCTAACATTGTCCCTATTTTTTTCTTCCATGATCTTTATCATTTTTAGATTTTATATTTAGGTCTTTGATCCATTTTAAGTTTGTTTTTCTGTATGGTGTGAGGTATGGGTCTTGTTTCAATTTTTTTGCATATGGATATCTAGTTATGCCAGCACCATTTGTTAAAAAGACTGTCTTTTCCCCATTTAACTGCTTTGGGGCCTTTGTCAAATAACAACTGCTCATATGTGGATAGATTTATGACTGGATTCTCAATTCTGTTCCTTTGGTTTATGTATCCATTGTTGTACCAGTACCAGGCTGTTTCGATTACTGTGGAGGTATAATAGGTTCTAAAATCAAGTAGAGTGAGGCTTCCCACTTTGTTCTTCTTTTCCAGTAATGCTTTACTTATCCGGGACCTCTTTCCCTTCCGTATGAAGCTGGTGATTTTTTTCTCCATCTCATTAAAGAATGCCATTGGAATTTGGATCAGAATTGCATTAAGTCTATAGATCGTTTTTGGTAGACTAGTCCTTTTTACAATGTTAAGTCTTCCTATTTAGGAGAAAAGTATGTTTTTCCACTTATGTAGGTCTGTTTTGGTTTCTTGCAGAAGTGTTTTGTACTTTTCTTTGTGTAAGTCTTTTACATCTCTGTTAAGATTTATTAAGTATTTTATCTTCTTGGGAGCCACTATAAATCATATTGATTTGGTGATTTCCTCTTTGCTGTTTTTTTTTGTTGTTGTTGTAGAGGAATCCAAATGATTTTTGTAGTTTATCTTGTATCCCGATACTGTGCTGAACTCTGCTTATCAGTTTCAGTAGTTTTCTTGAGGATTCCTTAGGGTTTTCTGTGTATAAGATCATGTCATCTGCAAATAGAGATACTTTTACTCCTTCCTTACCAATTTGAATGTCTTTTATTTCTTTATGTAGCGTAATTGCTCCGGCTAGGACCTCCAGCACAGTGTTGAATAAGAGTGGTTACAAAGGGCATCCTTGTCTGGTTCCCAATCTCAAGGGTAATGCTTTCATGCTCTCTCCATTTTGGGCGATGTTGGTTGTTGGCTTTGTATAAATGCCCTTTAATGCGTTGAGGAATTTTCTTTCTATTTCTATTTTCCTAAGAGATTTTATCATGAATATGTGTTGAACTTTGTCAAATGCCTTCTCTGCATCAATTGATAAAATCATGTGATTCTTGTCTTTTGTTTTATTTATATGATGGATTACATTAATTGTTTTTCTAATGTTGAACCATCCCTGCATACCTGGAATGAATCCCACTTGGTCATGGTGAATTATTTTTTTGATATGTTGTTGAATTCTATTGGCTAGAATTTTCTTGAGGATTTTTGCATCTGAGTTCATGAGGTATATAGGTCTGTAATTTTCTTTTTTTGTATGTCTTTACCTGGCTTTGGTGTCAGGGATATGCTGCCTTTATAGAAATGGTTTGGGAGTACTCCATCCTTTTCTATGCTCTGAAATACCTTTAGTAGTAGTGCTGTTAACTCTTCTGTGAAAGTTTGGTAGAACTCTGCAGTGAAGCCGTCTGGGCCAGGACTTCTTTTGTTGGGAGTCTTTTGATTACCTTTTCAATCTCTTCTTTAGTTATGGGTCTATTTAATTGTTCTACCTCTGTGTTAGTTTAGGTAGGTAGTGTGTATGTAGAAATTTATCCATTTCTTGTATGTTTTCAAATTTGTTAGAGTACAATTTTTCATAGTAATCTGATATGATTCTTTTAATTTCAGTTGGGTCTGTTGTAATATCACCCATCTCATTTCTTATTGGATTTATTTGCTTCGTCTCCTGTTTTTATTTTGTCAGTTTGGCCAATGGTTTATCAATTTTTTCAAAGAACCAGATTTGGTTTTGTTAATTCTTTCAATTGTTTTCCTGTTTTCTATTTCATTTAGTTCTGCTCTACTTTTTATTATTTGTTTTCTTCTGGTGCCTGAGGGTTTCCTTTGTTGCTCACTTTCTATTTGTTCAAATTGTAGGGATAATTCTTTGATCTTGGCCCTTTCTTCTTATTGTATGAGTGCATTTATTGATATAAATTGACCTCTGAGCAGAGCTTTTGCTGTCTTAAAGGTTCTGATAGGAAGTGTTTTCATTCTCATTGGATTCTATGAATTTCTTTATTCCATCCTTAATGTCTTCTATAATCCAGTCTTTTTGGGGTATTGTTCAGTTTCCAAGTGTTTGCTTTCTTTTCCCTACTTTTCCTGTTATTGATTTCCACTTTTATGGTCTTATGGTCAGAAAAGATGCTTTGTAATATTTCAGTGTTTTGGATTCTGATAAGGGTTGCTTTATGATCTGATATGTTGTCTATTCTAGAGAATGTTCCATATTCACTAGAAAAGAAAGTATGCTTGGCTGCTGTTGGGTGGCGTGTTCTATATGTCTATGAGGCCAGGGTGGTTGATTGTGGCATTTAGGTCTTCTGTGTCTTTATTGAGCTTCTTTCTGGATGTCCTGTCCTTCATTGAAAGTGGTGTGTTAAAGTCTCCTACTATTATTGTGGAGCTGTCTATCTCACTTTTCAGTGCTGCTAGAGTTTGTTTTATGTATCTTGCAGCCCTATCATTGGGTGCATAAATATTTAGTATGGTTATATCTTCCTGGTATATTGTTTCTTTAATCATTATACAGTGTCCTTCCTTATCCTTTGTGGTGGATTTAACTTTAGTATCTTTTAAAAAAAAAAAAAATTTTTTTTTTTTGCCAGAAATTAATATTGCCACTCCTGCTCTTTTTTGTTTGTTGTTTGCTTGATATATTTTTTTCCATCCTTTGAGTTTTAGTTTGTTTGTGTCTCTAAGTCTAAGGTGTGTCTCTTGTAGGCAGCATATAGACGGATTTTGTTTTTTTATCCACCCTGCCACTCTCTGTCTCTTTACTGATGCATTTAGTCCATTACATTCAGTGTTATTATGGAGAGGTATGAATTTAGTGCTATCATTTTGATGTCTTTTTTTATGTATTGTTGACAGTTTCTTCTTCCCACTTAATTTTTTGTGCTGAGTAGCTCACGTTTATATATTGTCTTTTCCTGTTATTTGTTGTAGCTGATTTTGTTTCTGCTTAGTCTCTATTTTTTTCTTGTATTTTATTTTGATGAGTAGGATAGTTTGCCTCTTTTGTGGTTACCTTATTATTTACCCTTATTTTTCTAAATTTAAACCTAGCTTTTATCTCTTTGTATCAACTTGTCTTCCTGTCCATGTGAAATATCTGTAACTACATTTCTTAGTCCCTCTTATTGTTTTAATGTTGTCTTCTTTTACATAATAACATTGCTGTTTCCCTGTTTTGTTTTGAGCTTTTTTTTTTTTTTATCTTGATTTATTTTTGTGATTTCCCTGTCTGGGTTGACATCTGATTGCTCTGCCCAGTGTATTAATCTTGGGTTGATACCTGATATTATAACCAAAAAATGCCCTTTAATATTTCTTGTAGTTTTGGGTTTGTTTTTTTTTTTTTTTCGTGAATTTCTTAATCTTCTGTTTATCCAGAAATGTCCTAATTTCACCTTCATATTTGAGAGACAGTTTTGCTGGGTATATGATTCTTGACTGGCATTTTTTTCCTTCTATTTTTTATTATATAAGTCATCCCATTGTCTTCTTGCCTGTATGGTTTCTTTTGACTAGTCTGAACTTATTCTTAACAACTCTCCTTTTTAGGTGACTTTTTGTTTATCCCTGGCTGCCCTTAAAATTCTCTCTTTATCTTTGGTTTTGCAAGTTTGATTGTAATATGTCTTGGCGACTTTTTTGTAAAATCTACCTTATGTGGAGTTCGATGAGCATGTTGGATAGATATCTTCTCATCTTTCACAATATCAGGGAAGATTTCAGCAAGAAATCTTCAACAGTTCTCTCTGTATTTTCTGTTATCCCACCTTGTTCTGGTACTCCAGTCACTCATAGGTCATTTCTCTTGATAGAGTCCCACATGATTCTTAAGGTTTCTTCATTTTTAAATTCGTTTATCTGACTTTTCTTCAAATATATTGGTGCCAAGTGCTTTATCTTCAAGTTCACAAATTCTCCTTTCCACTTGCTCAGTCCTGCTCCTCTGACTATTGAGTTGTCCAGTTCTGTCATTTTATTGTTAATCTTCTGAATTTCTGATTGCTGTCTGCCTACGGATTTTTCCAGTTTATTAAATTTTTCATTATGTTCCTGAATAACCTTTTTAATTTCTTCAACTGCTTTATCTGTGTGTTCCTTGGCTTGTTCTGCATATTGCCTGATTTCCTTCCTGATGTCTTGAAGAGTTCTGTATATTAACCTTTTGTATTCTGCCTCTGGTAATTCCAGGAAGGCACTTTCATCTAGAAGATTCCTTGATTCTTTGTTTTGAGAGCTTGTTGAGGTGATTATAGTCTATTTCTTTATGTGACTTGATATTGACTGTTGTTTCTGAGCCATGTATAAGTTATTGTATTAGTTTATTTTATGTTTGCTGACTGTATCGTAGCTTCTTGTTTTGATATGCCCAAATGGGTTGCTTGAGTGAGCTAGCTTGATTATTTTCATCTTTGGAGCTCTGACGTCCTGTCACCAGATGGCTAGAGCTGTTATCAGGTATATCAGTCTAGGAGTCCATTCACTTTTCTTGTATGAATTCAGCTCATGTGTCCAGGTAGCTTATCATCAAGTGTGTGGTTCAGGCTCTGTCTTAGTCTTTGAGGGACAGGAGTGATTGGTGTAGGTACTGGTATCTGGTTGCAGCAAAGGGTCATGCTCTGAACAAGGCAGTGGGCTAAGAATCATCCCCCACAAGTCTCTGAGGAAAGCACGTCCCTGTTCCCTAGAGTGTACAGGTGGGTGCGTTCTGCAGATGGGCCACAGGCATCCAATGATTTTGGTTGTGAGGACTCGGAGGCACCATTTATCCTTGGACTGCTGTCGTGGGTAGCTGGGTGACCTGAGTGGAGCCACCATTCCTTAGGCCCCTCATGTGGGTAGGCAACAACCCTGTTTAATCATCAAAGCAGTGTGAAACATCAAACACCCACCACTCCACCGCACAGCTGAAACAGTTGTAGTCTGCCAAGAAGAGCCTATTCTCCTGAAATAGGCCCACACAGATCCATGCAGAGGGGAAAGGTACTCAAAGTCCATGGACCATTTATGCCTGGACAGGAGCCACTTCAGTCCTCAGCTCCCCCAGTTAGCGGAGCTTGCAAATTATCTTTTCCCCCAATTGTGAATTTGTTCCTTCTCCAGGGCCTGGAGGATGGCTCTAGGTACTCAACAGGGCCTATCTCAGGCCCAGGGAAATCAACAGCTGCTGAAGCTGGCGTGGTAAAATATACACAAGTACTTAGCTTTTACTGAGAGCGCTGTTTTTCTCCGGTTCTGGAGGTATCAGTAGGCTGTGTGGCTGGCTGCTTCTCTTTGAGGAAACTGTGGCAGAATGGTAGTACCAGCCTACTGCAGCCACTCCTGGGAATGGTGCATGATGGCTCCCAGCAGTTCGGGTCCAGTAACTCCTCTCAGCTTCTGAACCATCTCTTCCTCCCCCGCCCCTCAGTTTGTTTTCTAACCTTGCTTTCAGGGCTCCTAGCTTGTCATAAATATATTTGTTTCACTTGTTTTTTGGGGTCTTTGTTGTAAGAGGCTAGCTGGAAGTGTCTCTATTCTGCCATCTTGGCCCTGCCTCTTATTGTTTATCTTTTAATATCACCTATCTGAGCCCCAGTGGCGCAGTGGTTAAGAGCTTAGCTGCTAACCAAAAGTTGGCAGTTCGAATCCACCAGCAGCTTCCTTGGAAACCCTAGAGGGCAGTTCTTCTCTGTCCTGTAGGGTCGCTATGAGTTCAAATCGACTCCACAGCAACTGTTTTTTTTTTTTTTTCGGTTTATGCCAGAGGAGATACATCTGTAATCTGAGTTATGTTTCTTCAGTAATTCAGAGAACTTTTTATATTTTGAGGATTTGTGAGTGCACATATTTTAAATAGGCAATTGTACACCTTTAGCTTTATCTTCTTTTCCTCACCATAAATATCAGGCTCAATAATTAAAGCAAGGCAGGAAACTGGAGTACAAAATAGATGGTGTGTCTCCCAAAAGTACAACTTTGAAAGAAAAAAATCCTTGTAAAGCAATGGGAGCGTATGCTGTGATTATGTGCTCTGAGGCGGTTACACAGCCAGCGTGATGGGGATCGCAAATTTGCTTGCTCTGGCAGGAAGGATATGCCTATTAACAGAAACCAGCTGTTCGGAAAAAACACTCTGCCCCAAGTAGTCAAAGGATGTCTTAATTTAGCTATGGGCCACATTTATTACTGCAGAAAAAAAGAAAAAAATTCAGAAGCTATCAACTCCATTCAATTAATAACATTCTTGTGAATTTATGCGGTAAAAAGGAAATATTAAGAATGATTCATCTACAGCAAATCAATCTCTGTGGTTTCACATCTACTTTCTTTCACCACAGGTTGTCTCCGGGCTTTCTCACTTGTTATTTCCACCCAGGTCTACGGAGGAAGGCAACGCCATCAAGGTGGTAGAAAACATTTGTGCTTTCCACTGCAGAGTGACCAACAGGCCTGAGGGGTCACTTAGAATCACTTCCCACCTCTCCATTGAGGGAACAGCTGCAGTTAGGATTCACCCAGAAAACCCAGTTCCCCTAGAGTTGAACCCAACTCTTGGTGACCCCAACTCATGACGACCCCAAGTGTGTCAGAGTAGAACACAGCTCCATAGGGTTTTCAATGTTGATTTTTCAGAAGTAGATCGCCAGGCTATTCTTCCAAGGCACCTCTGGGTGGACTTGAACCTCCAATCTTTTGATCGACAGCTGAGCACATTAACTGTTTACACTACCCAGGGACTCCAGGTAGGGTTAATGAGCATAAATCCCTCTACTCTCCTTACTCTGTGTCTTTTGTGCAAATATACAGTATTCTAAATTTGCTGCAACTCTTAAACATCTGGTTCACAGTAAACTTTTACTCACAGATGAAATGCCGAAGAAAGAAACAAGTCTAACTGGAATATGGAGTGTCCAGGCAACCCAGGTCTTATCTGAGTTCTGCGATTTCTTCTTTATTTCCAGAGTGAACTCTTTGTACTACGTTTAGCAGCCATTGTAATACAAACACTTTTATTGAGAATCTATAAATGGCCTGGAGCCCTGTTGGTACAGTGGTTAAGAGCTTGGCTGCTAACCAAAAAGTGAGCAGTTCGAATCTACCAGGCTCTCCTTGGAAACTCTATGGGGAAATTCTACTCTGTCCTATAGGGTTGCTATGAGTTGGAATTGACTCAATGGCAATGGGTTTGATTTTTGGTTTATTAATGGCCACATGATGTGGTAAGCACTGTTTACACAACATTTAATAATACGATTTCCTTATGCAATTGAGTTGAGACAAAGCAATCAATCAATGCTTACAAACCCATGTGATAAGTACTATGGATATGCTCAGAGCATTGTAAAAGTACTGAGAAGCGGCACTAAAAACAAGCAACTGGGTCAGCCTTGGGCTTGTGTGTGTGTATGTGCGTGTCTGTATGTGTGGTGTGAGTTTAGTGTGTGTTGTGTATGAGTGGTGTATATGTGTTGTGGCGTATATGTGTGTGTGGTGTGTGTGTAGTGTTGTGTGCGTGGTGTGCATGGTGTGGTGTGTGGTGTGTGTATGGCATGAGTGTGTTGTGTATGTGTGGTGTGATGTATGTGTGTTGTGTGTGTATGTGTGGTATATGTGTATGTGTAGTATGTGTGTGGTAGGTGTAGTATGTGTATGGTATGTGTTATGTGTGTGGTGTGAGTGTGGTGTGTGTTGAGTATGTGTGGTGCGGTGTATGTATGTTTTGCGTGTATTTGTGTTTTATGTGTGTGTGGTTTGTGTGTGTACGTGTAGTGTGTGTTTTGTGAGTGTCGTGTGGTATATGTGTGTTGTGTGTATGCATTGTGCTTGTGTGCATGGTGTGTGTTTATGTGTAGTGTGTGGTATAAGTGTGGTGTGTGTTGTATATGTGTGGTGTGGTGTGTATGTATGTGTAGTGTGTGTGTTGTGTGTTGTGTGTATATGTATTGTGTATGTGAGTGTGGTGTGTGTGGTGTGGTGTGCGTGTGATTAGTATGTGTGAGTAGAGTGTGTGTGTGTTTGCACAGATGCAGTCTTCCACAAGGAGGAGACATTGAAATCAAGAATTGAAATATTGATTAGATCTATTCCAGGTACTCAAGTGGATAACACAGGGACAGGCATTCCAAACAAAGGGACCAGCATGGGCAGAGGCTTTGCTGTGGCTGCTTCAGAACGTTGTGAGCACGTGTGAGCAGCTGAGGCCAGAAAGCTCTGCAGAAAGCTGGTCAGAAGGGGCTTTGTGAACAAGGCAAAGAGGTTTGAATTTTATCCAAAAAGCTATAGGACATCATCAAAGAAGATACCCAGATGGCAAATAGGCATACCAAAAGATGCTCAACATCACAGGTCATTAGGGAATTGCCAATGAAAACAGCAATGAGATACCACTATACACCTATTAGAATGGCAAAAATCCAGAACATCAGCTACACTAAATACTGGAGGGACATGGAGCAACTGCATCTCTCACTCCTGGCTGGGGGGAATGCAGAATGGTACAGCCACTCTGGAGGACAGTTGGGCTGTTTCTTGCAAAACTAGACACAAGCTTGCCATAGATCCAAAAATCATGCTCCTAGGTACTTACCTGAATGAGTCGAAAACATATGTCTACACAGATACCTGCACACAGATGTTTATAGACGCTTTATTCATAATTGCCAAAAAATGGAAGGAACCAAAATGTGTTTCAGTAAGTGAATGGATAAACTGTGGTACAAACATACAATGGAGTATTATTCATCAATTACAAAATTTGAGCTATCAAACTATGAAAAGACATGGAAGAACCTTAAATACATATTGTTATATGGAAGAAGCCAGTCTGACAAACTACATACTACATGATTCCAAGTATTTGGCATTCTGTATACAGACCGTGAAAAGATCACTGTTTGCCAGGGTTTCAGGGGAAGCAGAGTAGTGGTAACCAGATGGAACACAGGGCATTTTTTAGGGCAGCAAACTGTTCTGCATGATACTGTCATGGTGGACATGTGACATTATGCATTTGTCAAAATCCACAGGGCTATAAAACACAAAGTGTGACCCCAATGTAAATTATGGACTCTACTTAATAATGTTGTTATTAGGTGCTGTTGAGTTGGTTCCAACTCATAGTGACCCTATGTACAACAGAACAAAACACTTCCTGATCCTGAGCCATCCCCACAACTGTTACTATGTTTGAGCCCATCGTTGCAGCCACTGTGTCAATCCACCTTGTTGAGGGTCTTCCTCTTTTTTGCTGATGCTCTACTTTACCAGCCATGATGTCCTTCTCCAGGGATTGGCCACTCCCAATAACATGTCCAAAGTACATGAGATAAAGTCTCTCCATCCTTCCTTCTAAGGAATGGTCTGGCTGTACTTCTTCTTCCAAGACAGATTTGTTCATTCTTCTGGCAGTCCATGGTATATTCAACATTGTTCGCCAACAGCATAATTCAAAGGCGTCAATTCTTCGGTCTTCCTTATTCATTGTCCAGCTTTCCCATGCACTTGAGGCAATGGAAAATACCATGGTTTGGGTCAGATGTGCCTTAGTCCCCAAGGTGACATCTTTGCTTTTTAACACTTTAAAAAAGTCTTTTGCAGCAGATTTACCCAATGAAATGTATCTTTTGATTTCTTGACTGCTGCTTCCATGGGTGTTGATCGTAGATCCAAGTAAAATGAAATCCTTGACAACGTCTATATTTTCTCTCTTTATCTTGATGGTGTTTATTGGTCCAGTTGTGAGGATTTTTGTTTTCTTTATGTTGAGGTGTAATCCATACTGAGGGGCTGTAGTCTCTGATCTTCATTGGTAAGTTCTTCAAGTCCCTTTGCTTTTAGCAGGCGAGGTTGTGTCATCTGCATATTACAGGTTGTTAATGAGTCTTCCTCCAATCCTGTTGCCCAAGTTCTTCATATAGTCCAGTTTCTCAGATTATTTACTCAGCATACGGATTGAATAAGTATGTGAAAGGATACAACCCTGATGCACACCTTTCTTGACTTTAAACTGCACAGTACACCATAGTTCTGTTCAAACGACTGCCTTTTGGTCTATGTACAGGTTCCTCATGAGCACAGTGAAGTGTTCTGGAATTCCCATTCTTTACATTGTTATCCATAATTTGTTATGGTCCACACAGTGGAATGTCTTTGATAATCGATAAAACACAGGTAAATGTCTTTCTGGTATTCTTTGCTTTCAGTCAGGATCCATTTGACATCAACAATGACAGTTAATAATAATGTGTCAATATTGGTTCATCAAGTGTATCAAATATACCACAGAAATGCAAGATAGTAACAGTAAGAGAGGCTGTGTGCAGAAGGGAGGAGTACATGGGAAGTCGCTGTATATTCTGCACAATTTTTCTGTAAACCTAAAATTACTCAAAAAAATATAGTTTACTAAAAAAAAAAGCAATGGGAAAATGTTGAAAGATGTTAAACAAAGAACAATATCAGAGTTGAGATTTTGGGAGAATTAACTGTTGTTGTGCCCCGGCTCTCCCTGAACCTCCTTCATCAGGAGTTACGAGTGTGGTGAAGTCTTGTCTTCATAGGAACCCCAAGGACTCGACTTTATTCACTGTTCAATCTCCAGAACTGAGAATGTTTTCTGGAACACTGGATACACCAGGTAAATATTTTTTGAATGGATGAATAAATAAATGAATAAAAAACCTCCATGGGTTTCTAATCACTCCTCCAGGCTTCACAGAGAAGTCAAGCTGTTGCCCGTCCCCCATTCCCAATATTTCATTTCCTCCGTGCCTCACTAGTACTGTGCCCCAACAAGCTCTCAAGTACCTCCCAGGTGGTTTTTGTCAATCACAAGTCCGATGTGTCACAGCAAACGTCGATCAAGAATCCTCTGTAGGCGTGTCTGTGCTCTTGGCCCAGGGAACCACCGGAGATCAACAAAGCCAGGATTTTGTCCTCAAGCAACTTATAACCTCATTCCTCCTCTCCTGCAAGCTCAGCTTTCCTAAATCTTGTATTTTCCTTCTTACAACTGAATAGAATTTTCATTGCCTCAGGGTAACTCAGAACTACCATTTTCACTCGATTTTCATTGTGCCCATTTTCTAAGCACTCAAAGGACTTACGCCATTGTCTTATTCTCCTAAGTGTTCACCAAATCTCTATTTTGATCAGTGAAATATTTACCTCTAAGTTCATAAATCAATCATTTAAAACTTTGCCTGTATTTTGCTATCCATAGCACGTCACTGCACACTCAGGATTAGCTGTTATTTGTACCATATTAAAATTAGGTTGTAACAGATGGCAACTGACGACTCTACAATTTCAGGAAGAAAAGCCTATTTGTCTTTGCCATTTACATATACGGCTATTCAGTTTGCTTTATACGTGAATAAGCCAAGATTATTCTGGAATCTTAAATCCTGTTCTGATCAGTTAGTATTTCTTTTCCAGATACAATTTTCTTAAACTCATTGATAGGCTCCTAAGTTTGAAAGTGACTGATATCCTTATAACTGGGACTTTGGGGGAGATTCTTCAATTCTTTTTTTTCCATTGCTTCTGAAGGCGAATTGTACTGCTTAAGGAAAAAAAAAAAATACTATTAAATGCATAGATGAAAAAATATGAAAATGATCAATTAACTATTAAAGCTAAAGTATGCTTTCTGTATCTCTTCATTTTGGACACATGGAGTTTAATGTCGTGTGAGTCTGTACATTAAAATCTGCCTGAGAAACCATTTCCGAAGTCCACTCTTCAGACAAAGATTGTTGTTGTTGTTAAGCGCAGTCGAATTGGTTCCAACTCATAGAAGCCCTATAAGGCAGAGAAGAACTGTCCCACAGGGTCTCCAAAGAACAGCTGGTGGATTTAAACCACCGGCCTTTTGGTTAGCAGCTGAGCTCTTAACCATTAAGCCTGTCACCAGGGATTGTAGACAAAGATTTCACAGGAATATAAAGCAAAAAATAATATATGTGAAGAATGTGCTTCTTAGTTCAAGTAGATACACAAGACCAAACGGGCAGCTCCTGTCCAGAGGCAGGATGAAAAGGCAGGAAGGAACAGGAACTGGTCAAATGGACACAGGGAGCCTGGGGTCAAAACGGGGAGTGCGCTGTCACATTGTGGGGGCTGCAACTAATGTCACAAAACAACATGTGTTTAAATTTTTGTATGAGAAATTAACTTGAGCTGTAAACTTTCACCTAAAAAAAGAAGCACAATAAAAAAAAAAATTACCTGAAAAGCTAAGATTCTTAACATACAATATATAAAAAACTTTAAATTTCCACTTTCTACAGTGATACAAAGGAGTCCTGGTGGTGCATTGGTTAAGAGCTACGGCTGCTAACCAGAAGGTCGGCAGTTCAAATCCACCAGCCCCTCCTTGGAAACCCTATGGGACAGTTCTACTCTGTCGTACAGGGTTTCTATGAGTTGGAAACGACTGACAGCGATGGGTTTGGTCTCTTTTTCTTTTTTTGGTACAGAGATATAAATTTATCTTTATTTTAGAAATTATATTTAATATGACTAGAGTGTGTATCATAAGACTACTGCCCCATTACTGTAAATTTTTGAATGTTGAATGCTTAAGTTTTACCCATTTCAGTGATTTTTTTTATTCATTTTCTTTTCAAGTAAGAAAGAGAAAAGAGGCATTTAAATATGTAGGAAAATTACGTGGTACATTCATGGTTCTCAATATCTGGGCCAATTTGAAGTGTCTCTCAGCTCTGCCATTAAATAAACATTAAAAGCATCTTATGAATTGACAGAGAAAGAGAGTCCAACACTTCGTATGCTTGGATGATGTTCCAGTACATTTTTTTCTGGGCTATGGATTCTGATGGGCGTCCGTGTGGAAAAAGAGAAGACAAGGGCATTTAAGAGCCTGGTTTCAGCAGCCCTTCCCACTAGCAATGCCATGCACAGACACAACCTGCTGTGACATTTGTCCTGTGTGTTTAGGAAGGCATGAATAGATTCTGGATTTGGAACCTTCGTGTGCTTTGACCTGGAGCAAGGCATTTCCTTACTGAAGATGTACTGAAGATTTCTAAGATAAGAGAGATATGATTGCTAAAGGCTTACTGAAGAGTACTAAGACTTACTGAAGACGAGTCTCTGGATGACCTGGATAGAATCCTGGAGGCGTCTCAAGGCTATTGAGGAGGAGCCTCCCTTGCTCTGGAGCAAGAATATGCATCTCCAGAGAGGGTTTCTTCTCCCCCTAAAACGATGACAATGAAGGCAAGTAGCCTTAATTAAGCATCAAATATGTACCAATCTCTGGGTTAACTGCTTTATAAGCATGATCTCATTCAATCACAAATGTGAAGTAGGTTCAACGTCTGCGTTGTAGAGATGAGGAAACCAAAGTTTACAGGAATTGGGCCATTTACCCAAAGTCACAAAAGAGTTATATCAGATATGGTTCCGTCTCCCCCACCTGTGTTGGACCTGCCCTGCTCTGAAGCAGGCCCAGCCTCTTCGTCCTAGCGTCTCTTTGTCTTATTCCTGGGACCTGTTGTCTCTGTGGTCTTGCCCACCTTGTCCCTGTCATGATTTGCATCGAAGGATTGTAAACCATCAGTTGCTGCTGAGCCAACGCCATGTATGTCAGAGTAGAGCCATGCTCCACAGGGTTTTTAATGGCTGAGTTTTTGGAAGTAGATTGCCAGGTCTTTCTTCTGAGATGAGTGGATTTGAACTGCCAGCCTTTTGGTTAGTAAATGAGTGTTCTAACCATTTTCACCACTCAAGGACCTCTCTAGAGTACAGTAATTAGTTGTCTTAGTGTGAAAGACAGAGCCCCCAAATTCATCTCTCAAGAGAACTGCAGCTCCACTCTGTGCTGAGTTGGCACATTCTGACTTGGGGTCTCCACTCAGATTTCACAGGAATGTTCATAGAGTGTGGCTTAGTACCCCACCTTGCTGGTTTTTAAGGTCTGGGGTGCTTTTCAAATCTCCACCTATATCTCCTCTCTCACACATTTCTGGTGCTATTCTCCATCTGAGGGTGGTGTCCCACCTTGGAGGATTGCTGTGTGGTCAGTCACTATTGCTGTGTGCATCCTTCAGATGGGTTGCAGCTGAATAAAAAATCTGCAAGAAGCACACACATAGGTACACACACACACACACACACACCAAAAAGCACAGCACATCTTCAGTCTTTTTGGAACCAGTTGAATACTGGACGAGTAAGTGTTCTTCACCCAGCTGTATTAGGAAGATCAGTCAACAGACAATGACATCACACCTCCCTCAGATGTCAGGCATCTGTTTCCTGGGCAGCTTCAGCCTTTCAGTGATGGATAACTTCCCTTGCAAACACTGCCCAGTTCCTCCCAGGTGCTAGCATGTAAAACATTCCCTGTTTCCTCTGCTTATTCCTCGGCTTATGCTTCCCCTGTGGAAGCCAAATATTTTAAGTCCTTTCTTGGATTCAGGGAAATATAACCTCAGAAATAAGAATCATCCTCTAAAACAGAGCTTGCTTTAATTAAAGGGAAACCAGGAATCGATCTTCTTGGGAAAGAGAATACTTGTACATTCAGCTTGGGTCTCATAAACCCCTCCTGTGTGCTGACAGGAAAGGTGAAACCTCCACCCAGTAAACTAGGCAAGAAATATGTGGTTGGATAACCAATCATCTGTGAAGTAAATTTCTCAAATGAGCTTAAAGCTGCCTGTGACTTGCCCTTGCCTGGGGCTGGCTCTCCTCTGCTGTGTTCACCTGCTACACTTGCCACTTTACCCATCTGGAATGTGACATCTTTGGTGTAAGCCTCAGTGCTTGTGTTGCAAGTGTGTGAAATGCATTTTGGATAATCGAGGAAAATATTGAAATATGACAGTGGAGAAGGTCATGATAGTTTACAATTTGCATTTACGGTTAAAAAATGCAGACAAAACCAACTTAAATTTTGAGTACACATAAAAAGTTAGTAAAATTTCCAGTATTTGGAGCAGCCCAGTCTCCTGGTTCCATGCTGCAGCTGTTTAGAATAAACTTGAAATGCTTCTGACAACTTCAAATCCAAGTTATAACATAAAGTTTATGATTTAATGCACACCTCCCAGCTCTAAGAGCAATTCACCTTGTAGGACTATATTAACTTCGGTTTCCTCCCAAGCCTAAGTGAGATGTACCCTCCCCCACTCATTCCCTGGGATGAGCTGGTGTGGACCAGCCCTATCTGATCTTGGACTTGGGCAGGCTGTTAAGGTCTAACGTCATCAGGTGGATATGGGCCTTCTTGAGATTTCTGAAATCATACTACATGCATTGCTAACTTTTTAAACTTTGTGATGGGAATGATGGTAATATCAACATTAAACAAAAATCAAACAGTAAATGCAATAATAGAGCTGCGTGCTATTGGGTGATCATTACGCACCCAGCGTTCTGCTAGGAGTTTTCTGCCTCTTGTACCATTTGAGACTTTTAAAAACCCTCTGAAGAAATGTTGTCTGATGAGTATACATGGCTAATTATAGGGTCATGTGCACGTGAAAGCTGGATAATGAAAAAGGAAGACTGAAGAATAATCGATGCATTTTAATTACAGTGTTGGGCAAGAATATTGGACAACCAGAACAGTGAACAAATCTGTCTTAGAAGTACAGCCAGAACGCTCCTTAGAAACAGGGATGGCGAGCTTCATCTTGCTTACTTTGGACATGTTATCAGGAAGGACCAGTCCCTGGAGAAGGACGTCATGCTTGGTAAAGCAGAGGGTCATTGAAAAAGAGGAAGCCCCTCAATGAGATGGATGACACAGTGGCTGCAACAATGAGCTCAAGCAGAGCAATGATTGTGGGGATGGCGCAGCATTTTGTTCTGTTATTCATAAGGTTAACATGAGCTGGAGCAGACTCAACAGCACCTAACAACAAGAACAAGGCTAGAAGGTATATTTGTCTCATTGATTGTTGTATCTACAAGGCCAAGTGCAGTGCCTCACCAAGATCTGTGCTCAATTAATATTTATTTATGTACTGAATAATTCTGTTACCCCCTCTTCACAGACAAAAAGATGGCATGTCTGAGCGATTACATAATGTACCCACAATCACGTAGCTTCTAAGTGTTGGGTATCTGATTTTCAAATCAGGCCTAAGATACTTGCGCTTTATTGCCTTCCTGCACTAATGGAAGAGGAGTCCTGGTGCTATGTCGTGGATATATCAAATCAGAAGGGTAGAGGCTTTTATGGGTTTTCAATATAGAGACACCAAAAGTTGATCTCAATATCCAGCTGACACACAGTTTTCACTCAGACAAGATAGTCTAAGCTACTTCTCATTGGATATAAAATACCACTTTTTCTGGACACTATTTAATTAACAATAATGGCCTGGATTCAGTGGGAAATGGACTTACTCAGCCTGTGTCGAGGGGCTCTGTCTGTGCTGTTGCTGTAATTCTCTAAATCAAAGTGGTGGCTATTCTTTATTAATCATTCAAGATTCCTATCATGGACAGCTTGAATCATGAATTTTCTCAGCTGCAAATCCTGAAATGTGCTCTCCTTTTCCTGCCCAGACTAAATCTGAAAGATCGTTTCAGTGATTTCGCTGGTTAGTTTTGTATTCACCCTCCACTTCTTGATGTTGCATTCTTCTCTGTGAAAACTCAGACTCCTAGCAGCCTGAGCTTCTCTCCGACGTCCCCGGGAACCTGTCCGCCCTACACTACAGAGACGCAGCAGCTCCCTTTCAAGTCTTTTGCCTTCCTCTCTGTTAGCCCAAAACATTCTGGGGAAAATATTTTTAAAAGTTGTGTGCTTTTGACTATGATCCAGATTGATTTTGGGTTCAAATGGCTTTAAAACATGCCTTCCATTTAGAATTCAGAAGCAATGTGAAATTCATAAAAGTGTATATTAGAAATCTCACCATGCTTCTATTCTGGCTAAAATATGCATCATAAATTTGAGGGAGGACAAAAAAGACAAAGTGCATCTTTTTGTTTTAAACTCTGCTGTTTTTAAAGGATAACTACCTCCCTCACTTGTTTTGTTGTTAGAAGGTTAAAAAGTGGAAATATGCCTGCTGTGAATTAGCTAGCACTCCCAAGATATTAAGAGAGAGAGAGGGAGATTAAATGCCCCTGGAGGCTCAGGTAAAATAAGAAGAATCCACTCTCTGTTGAATTAAACACTGACTTCACCTTGCCTACCAAATCAAAAGAAAGACAAGGAAGGATCAAACTGTTTTCAAATGATTTAACCAGAGCAAAGCTCCAATGTATTTATAGGGATACAAAAATATCCAGCACCCAACAAGGTAGCATTCACAATGTCTAGCATCCAGTTATCAAACAATATCATTAATATCACACCCAGGTAAAATTTTGATGAAGATCATTCAACAACAGCTGTAGCAATACATTGACAGGAACTTCCAGATATTCAAGCTGGATTCAGAGGAGGACGTGGAACCAGGGATATCATTGCTGATGTCAGATGGATCCTGGCTGAAAGCAGAGAATACCAGAAGGATGTTTACCTGTGTTTTATTGATTATGCAAAGGCATTTGACTGTGTGGATCATAACAAACTATGGATAACACTGCGAAGAATGGGAATTCCAGAACTCTTAATTGTGCTCATGAGGAACCTGTACATAGATCAAGAGGCAGTCATTCAAAAAGAACAAGGGGATACTGTATGATTTAAAGTTAGGAAAGGTGTGCATCAGGGTTGCACATAAAGAAAACAAAAATCCTCGTAATTGAACAAATAAGCAAAATTATGATAAGCTGTGAAAAGACTGCAATTGTCAAGGGTTTCATATTATTTGGATCTACAATCAACACCCATGGAAGCAGCAGTCGAGAAATCAAAAGACTCATTGCGTTGGGCAAATCTGCTGCAAAAGACCTCTTTAAAGTATTGAAAAGCAAAGATGTCACCCTGAAGACTAAGATGTGCCTGACCCAAGCCGTGGTGTTTTCAGTTGCATCAGGTGCATATGAAAGCTGGACAGTGAATAAGGAAGACCAAAGAAGAATTGATGTCTTTGAATATGGTATTGGCGAAGAGTATTTACTATACCATGGACTTCCAAAAGAACGAAAAGATCTGTCTTGGAAGAAGTACAACTAGAATGCTCCTTAGAAGCAAGCATGGTGATATTATGGCTCACATACTTTGGACATGTTATCAGGAGGGATCAGTCCTTGGAGAAGGACAGGCACCATGCTTAGTAAAGTGGAGGGTCAGTGAAAAAGAAGAAGACCCTCAATGAGATGGATTGACATAGTGGCTGCAACAATGGGCTGGAGCATAACAATGACTGTGAGGATGGCTCAGGACCAGGCAGTGTTTTGTTCTTTTGTACATAGGGTCACTAGGAGTCGGAACTGACTCGATGGCACCTAACAACAACAACAGCATTTAATTAAAGATGATCAGACATGCAAAGAGGCAGGAAAATATGACCTAATATAAAGAGAAAAATCAATCCATTGAAATGGACCCAGAAAATACATAAAAACAACAAAAAAAACCAAACCCAGTGCCGTAGAGTCGATTCCGGCTCATAGTGACCCTATAGGACAGAGTAGAAACCCCATAGAGTTTCCAAGGAGCGCCTGGTGGATTTGAACTGCTGATCCTTTGGTTAGCAGCCATAACACTTAACCACTACGCCACCAGGATTTCCAGAAAATACATACGTGTTAGAATTAGCAGAGAAGGGCTTTAAAACAGTTATTATAAATATATGCCAAGAAGTAAAGACATGGAGGACATAAAAAAAAATCTAAATATTTAGTGAGCTGTTAAATAAGCTATCTGTACCAGATAGGAGGTTAGATATGGGAGGAATAAATAAGGCAGGATATTTATCCAGGGCAAGTAGAGGCAGATGCTATGAGGTGGAGGCTAGAATTTTCATGAAGTGGAAAAAATTAAATTAAAATTAATGGAATTTTAATCTTAACATGGAACAGAGATTCTCAGCCTGAGGTCTTTAGACCTTGAATAATCATCTCCTATATTCTCAGAGACCCTCGAGCTCCCCATTTCTTTATATCTTTCTCGCTATGAGTAGGAATCAACTCGACGGCACTGGGTTTTTTTGTTTGTTTATATGTATTTAATGATCTAATTTTATTTAATTGATATACAAAAGTTGAAAGTATGCTCTTGATAAACCTGATGACGAAGGTACACATAGATGGTGCCATAGCTTTTTGGTGTACTTGGTTACATATGTGTCTATGGCCACTTTGTCTCAAGAAATTACTTAAAATAATAGCTTTAACTGTACGTCAGCATTTCTCAACTGGGGTCTGCTTATTCTTGCGTGCTTTCTGATGTATTTTGGGCATCTGCAAGTTCTCTGGTTTTAAATTACTTGTCTGGAATGAATAGTTGAGCATCGATCTTTGTTGAATGAATATTTGAATTATGGGGAAATATCACTTATGTGTTAAAAAAAAAGGAGTTTAAAATTTAAAAAGATAGTCAAATTTTTACTATGTCTGTGATAAGAGAACTTTGTGAGTTTTGTACAGCTTCTTGAAAATGGGCAGAAAAGCCACAATCTTTTATTTTATTTTTTAAATTTTATTGTGCTTTAAGTGAAAGTTTACAAATCAAGTCAGTCTCTCATACAAAAATTCATACACACCTTTTTTTTTTTTTGCTATATTCTCCTGATTTCTCTCCCTCTAATGAGACAGCACAATCCTTCCCTCCACTCTCTCTTTTTATATCCATTCGGCCAGCTTCTGACTCCCTCTCCCCTCCAGACAGGAGATGCCAACATAGTCTCATGTGTTTACTTGATCCAAGAAGCTCATTCTTCACCGGTATCATTTTCTATCCCATAGTCCAGTCCTATCCCTGTCTGAAGAGTTGGCTTTGGGAACTGTTCCTGTCTTGGGCTAACAGAAGGTCTGGGGACCATGACCACTGGGGTCCTTCTAGTCTCAGTCAGACATTAGGTCTGGTCTTTTTACGAGAATTTGTGGTCTGCATCCCACTGCTCTCCTGCTCCCTCAGGGGTTCTCTGTTGTGTTCCCTGTCAGGGCAGTCATTGGTTGTAGCCAGGCACCATCTAGTTCTTCTGGTCTCAGGATGATGTAGTCTCTGGTTTATGTGGCCCTTTCTGTCTCTTGGGCTGATAATTACCTTGTGTCTTTGGTGTTCTTCATTCTCCTTTTGTCCAAGTGAGTTGAGACCAATTGATGCATCTTAGATGGCCACTTGCTAGCATTTAAGACCCCAGATGCCACTCTCCAAAGTGGGATACACAATGGTTTCTTAATAGATTTTGTTATGTCAATTGGCTTAGATGTCCCCTGAAACCATGGTCTCCAAACCCCCGCCCCTACTACGGTGGCCTTTGAAGCATTCAGTTTATTCAGGAAACTTCTTTGCTTTTGGTTTAGTCCAGTTGTGCTGATCTCTCCTGTATTGTGTGTTATCTTTCCCTTCACCTATAATAGTTCTTGTCTCCTATCTAATTAGTGAAAACCCCTCTCCCTCTCTCCCTTCCTCCTCCCCCCTTTCGTAACCATCAAAAAATATTTTCTTCTCTGTTTAAACTATTTCTTGAGTTCTTATAATAGTGTTCTTATACAATATTTGTCCTTTTGCAACTGACTAATTTCACTCAGCATAATGCCTTCCAAGTTCCTCCATGTTATGAAATTATTCACGGCTTCATCATTGTTCTTTATTGATGCGTAGTGTTTCATTGTGTGAATATACCATAATTTAATTATCCATTCATCCATTGATGGGCACCTTGGTTGCTTCCATCTTTTTTGCTATTGTAGACAGTGCTGCAGTAAACATGGGTGTGCATATATCTGTTCGTGTAAAGGCTCTTATTTCTCTAGGATATATTCCAAGGAGTGGGATTGCTGGATCCTATGGTAGTTCTATTTCTAGCTTTTTTAGGAAGCGCCAAATCAATTTCCAAAGTGGTTGTACCATTTGACATTCCCACCAGCAGTGTATGTGTTCCAGTCTCTCCACAACCTCTCCAACATTTTTTATTTTGTGTTTTTTGGATTAGTGCCAGCCTTGTTGGGGTGAGATGGAATCTTATTGAAGTTTTAATTTGCATTTCACTAATGGCTAATGATTGTGAGCATTTCCCCATGTATATGTTAGCTACCTGAATGTTTTCTTTAGTGAAGTGTCTGTTCATATCTTTTGCCCATTTTTTAATTGGGTTATTTGTTTTTCATAGTTGAATTTTTGCAGTATCATGTAGATTTTAGACATCAGATGGTAATTGGAAATGTAATAGCTAAAAACTCTTTCCCAGTCTGTTGGTAACCTTTTGACTCTTTTGGTGAAGTCTTTGGATGAGCAAAGGTGTTTGATTTTTAGGAGCTCCCAGTTATCTACTTTCTCTTCTGCATTGTTGCTAATGTTTTGTATACTGTTTATGCCATGTATCAGGGCTCCTAACATTGTCCCTATTTTTTCTTCCATAATATTTATCATTTTAGATGTTATATTTAGGTCTTTTATCCTTTTTGAGTTTGTTTTTATGCATAGTGTGAGGTATAGACCTTGTTTCATTTTTTTGCGGATTGATATCCAGTTATGCCAGCACCATTTGTTAAAAAGACTGTGTTCTTCCCATTTAACTGTCTTTGGGTCTTTGTCAAATATCAGCTGCTCATATGTGGATGGGTTTATGTCTGGATTCTCAATTCTGTTCCATTGGCCTATGTATCTGTTTTTGTACCAGTACCAGAAAAGCCATGATCTTCAGTTTCACGACTGAAATGGAAAAGTACAAAGGAGAACCACAAAAACATACTGGATATTTAGGTCTTGAGGAGTAGAAGAGTATTGTCCTAAGTAGAATATTACAAACAAAACAAAACAAACACCAAACCCATTGCCATTGAATAAATTCCAACTCATAACAACCCTATGAGTCAGAGTAGAATTGCCCCATAGCTGTTTCAAGAAGTGGCTGGTGGATTTGAACTGCTGACCTTTTGATTAGCAGCTGAACTCTTAACCACTGTGCCACTAAGGCCTAGCTACAGAACAAAAGCAGTTTCTTGATGCTCCAAGCAAAAATGGGATCAAGCAAAGCATTCAAAGAAGACAGGTATCTAAGGTAGGCTCAACATTGTGAAAATGACAATTCTACCCAAAGCGATTTACAAATACAATACAATCTGGATCCAAATGCCAACAACGTTCTTTAAAGAGACAGAAAAACTTATCATTAACTTTAGATGGAAAGGTAAGAAACCCCGGAGAAGTAAAGCACTATTGAAGAAAGAGAACAAAGTAGGAGGACTCTCACTACCTGACCTCAGAACCTACTATGCAGCTAAGGTAGTCAAAACAGCCTGGTGCTGGTACAACGACAGATACATTGACCAATGGAACAGAACTGAGAACTCAAACGTAAATTCATCCACCTACGGTCACCTGACCTTCAACAAGGGCCCAAGTCCATCAGTCCATCAAATGGGGAAAAGACTGTCTCTTTAATAAATGGTTCTGCAAAACTGGATATACTCCGCAAAAAAATGAAACAGGACCCATATCTCACACCATATACAAAAACTAATTCAAAATGGATCAAAGACCTGAATTTAAAGCCAAGAAGTATAAAGTCCATAGAAGAAAAAATAGGCTCATTGCTAGTGGCCCTGATACACAGCACTGACAGGACACAAATCACAACTAACAACACACAAGCTCCAGAGGATAAGCTAGATAACTGGGATCTTCCAAAAATTGAACTCTTAAGCTCATCAAAAGACTTCACCAAAAGAGTAAGAGAACTTACAGACTGGAAAAAAAATTTTGGTTATTACAAATCGGACAAAGTTCTAATCTCTAAAATCTACAAGGAAATCCAGCCCCTCCACAACAAAAAGACAAATAATCCAATTGAAAAATGGACAAAAGAAATGAACAGACACTTCACCCAAGAAGACATTCAAGTGGCCAACAGACCATGAGGAAATGCTTGTGATCACTAACCATTAGAGAAATGCAGGGAATAACAAATGTTGGAGAGGCTGCAGGGAGATCAGAACTCTTATGCACTGCTGGTGGGAATGCAAAATGATACAACCCTTTTAGAAAACAATATGGCACTTCTTTAAGAAGCTGGAAATAGAAATACCATATGACCTAGCAATCCCACTCCTAGGAATATATCCTAGAGAAATAAGAGTAGTCACACGAATAGACATATGAACACCCATGTTCACTGCAGCATTGCTCACAATAGCAAAAAGATGGAAACAACCTAGATGCCCACCAACAGATGAATGGATAAACTATTGCACATACATGCAATGAAGTATTACACGATGATAAAGAGCAACGATGAATCTGTGAAGCATCTCATAAAACGGATGAATCTGGAGGGCCTTATGCTGAGTGAAATTAGTCAATCACAAAAGGACAAATATTATATGAGACCACTACTGTAGAAACCCATGGAAAGGGTTCTACACAAAGAGGAGGGGTGGGGATGGAAAAACACTTAATAAACAACAGATAAGTGGTAACTTTGGTCAAGGGTAAGGCAGTACACAATACCAGGAAAGCCAGCACAACTTGTACAAGGCAAGGTCACGGATGCTCCACAGACACAATGAAACTCCCTCAGGGACTGTCCTGCTGGGTTGAGGCCTGTGGGGACCATGATCTCGAGGAACATCTAGCTCAACTGGCATAACATAGTTTATAAACAAAATGCTCTACATTCTACTTTGGTGAGTAGCATCTGGTATCTGAAAAGCCTGTAAGTGGCCATCTAAGATATTCCACTGGTCTCACCCCTTTGGGAGCAAGGAAGAACGAAGAAAATGAAAGATACAAGGGAAAGATTAGTCCAAAGGACTAATGGACCACATCTACCGTGGTCTTTACCAAACTGAGTCCAGTAAAACCAGATGGTGCCTGGCTACCACCACTGACTGCTCTGACAGGGATCACAATAGAGGGTCCTGGACAGAGCTGGAGAAAAACATGGAACAAAATTCTAATTCACAAAAAAAGACCAGACTTACTGTCCTGACAGAGACTGTAGAAACCCCATGGATATGGCCCCCGGACATCCTTTTATCTCAGTAATGAAGTAATGCCTGAGGTTCACCCTTCAGCCAAAGATTAGACAGGCCCATAAAACAAAATGAGACTAAAGGGGCACACCAGCCCAGGGGCAAGGACTAGAAGGCAGGAGGGGACAGGAAAGACGGTACTAGGGAACCCAAGGTTGAGAAGGGAGAGTGTTGACATGTCATGTATTTGTTAACCAATGTCATAAAACAATACGTGTACTAACTGATTAATGAGAAACTAGTTTGCTCTGTAAACCTTCATCTAAAGTACAATTAAAAAAAAAAAGAAGAAAGCTATCTAATATATATCTTGTACCTTATTTCATATAGTTCTACATACACTGGGCAAGTGTAGCGAATAGGAATATTTGTTGCCATTGTTTTACTGGTCTTAAAAAAAAAAACAAAACAGCAGGTGTTATGTTGTCCTTAGGGCAGTGAAGTCCTGGTGGCGCAGTGATTAAGAGCCACTGCTGGTAACCAAAATGTTGGCCCCGGAATTCATCAGCTGCTCTTTGGAAACCCTATGGGGCAATCCTACTCTGTCCTACGAGGTTGCTATGAGTTGGAATCGACTCAACGGCAACAGGTGTGCTTTTTCTAAAATTTATAAGGGCAGTGGTAGCTCAGCAGTAAAATCCTGGCCTTCCACGTGGGAGGCTCTGGTTTGATTCCTGGCTGATGCACCTCATGTACAGCCACCACCCATCTGTCAGCAGAGGCTTGCAGTTTGCTCTGATGCTGAACAGGTTTCAGCAGAGCTTTCAGACTTTGAGAGAGAGGAAGAAAGGCCTGGTGACCTACTTCCAAAAATCAGCTAATGAAAACCCTATTAATCACAACGGTCTGATCCCCAACAAATCATGTGGGTGGCACGAGACCAGGCTACATTTTGTTGCATCGTGCATGGGTCACCATGAGTTGGGGGCCAACTCATCAGCAGTTAACAACATTATATTGTCTAGATCATGTGTTATAATTAGGATCTTAGTTATTTATGTTAGTGGAGATACTTTTTTTATCCTACTTGCCAATTACCATATCTATAGTCACTGCTATCTCTTGTTAGTAGTTGGAACTGCAGACAATGGCTAACAGGTAGCAATCAGCATTTCTAGGCCTTTTTTAAACCAAAATGTATCACCATTAAGTCAATTCCAACTCAGAGCCACCGTATAGGGCAGAAGTGGCTGGTGGATTCGAACTGCCAAAATTTTGGTTAGCAGCCAAGTTGTTAGCCACTAAGCCACCAGGGCTCCAGGCCTCATCTACAGAAACAAATTTATTAAGTCATAATCAGTGACATAGAGTTCCACATTGAGATGCCCATCACTACAATTATTCTGCGTTCAATGCAAGGAAAACATTGGGTTTCAGTGGTTTATTTTTCTGTTATGAAATAGGCCTTTATAGAAATTTATACTTAGAGAAATTCTTCAGGGTCATTCTGGTGTGTTCAATTATTAAAGCTACAGAAGAAATGAGACATCACAAATATTTGACTCTAACATTCAGTTTTTATTTTTGTGTCCAATCTAAGCTCTACTGGCAAGTTAGAAGGTTTTACAAATTTCTGGCTGTTTGTCTTTAAAAACTCAAAATCTAGTATTCATTTTGCCTTCTTTGCTCAGTGTCTAGTAATTCTACATAAGAACAGAACATTGAACATTTTTACGGCTTTGTGACATTCAGTACCTCCAACAATTTTGTCAGTGCAAACCTTTAAAGCCTGTAAATTTACATTTCACATCTGCACATCAAAGCGCTCATTTCTCCATCCTGTTTCTTAGCTTGGATTAGAATAACCACAGGAAATCATCACTGAGTACTGGCTTTAGAACAGATTTTCACAGACTGGATAAATACCTTCCATCAAGAACACTACTGCAGGGCAAGAACTCCCCCCAAAAGATGGTTTCAGACACTGGAGACACTGGGAAAGTTATTTTTTCTTCTCCATGAATCGTCTACTTCACAAAACCATACCGACACTTTTCTTATATTTGTTACGTGGCTAATCGTGGAGAGTAAACAAGAGCTGCCTTCTTCCCCGGGGGAAATCAGAGAGCTCTGGGTGGAGAATCATATTTATCCACGATAAGCCCAAAAATGCAGGTTGAGAGGATGAGGTCACTTGGAGAAGGGAAAAGATTTTCACTTTAGAAGAGACTGGAGACCAAAAGAGAACACTTCTGGAATAGCCAGGGGAGCTAAGTCAGTTCAGCTGGGACTAAGAAAAAGAACAAAGAGGATCAAGGGTGGGCCTTGGAAAGGCAGCAGCCAAGCCGGACAGTGCTGGGCCACTCCAACTGACTGGCTTGAATGCTAACATCTTCCCAAGCTCTAATTTCCCCAGTTCGTCTCTCTGCCACCTTTGCTCCAGTTGTTCTTGTTGTTAGGTGCCGTCAAGTTGGTTCTGACACATAGTGACCCTATGTACAACAGAATGAAACACTTGCCCGGTCCTGTGCCATCCTTACAATCGTTGTTATGCTTGAGCTTATTGTTGCAGCCACTGTGTCAATCCACCTCGTTGAGGGTGTTCCTCTTTTCCACTGACCCTGTACTCTGCCAAGCATGATGTCCTTCTTCAGGGACTGATCCCTCATGACAACATGTCCAAAGTATGTAAGATGCAGTCTCACCATCCTTGCCTCTAAGGAGCATTCTGGCCACACTTCTTCCAAGACAGATTTGTTTGTTCTTTTGGCAGTCCATGGTGTATTCAATATTCTTCACCAACACCACAATTCAAAGGTGTCAACTCTTCTTTGGTCTTCCTTATTCATTGTCCAGCTTTCACATGCATATGATGCAATTGAAAATACCATGGCTTGGGTCAGACGCACCTTAGTCTTCAGGGTGACATCTTAGTTCTTCAACACTTTGAAGAGGTCCTTTGCAGCAGATTTGCCCAAGGTAATGCGTCTTTTGATTTCTTGACTGCTGCTTCCATGGGTCTTGATTGTGGATCCAAGTAAAATGAAATCCTTGACAACTTCAATCTTTTCTCCGTTTATCATGATGTGGCTCATTGGTCCAGTTGTGAGGATTTTTGTTTTCTTTATGTTGAGGTGTAATCCCTACTGAAGGCTGTGGTCTTTGATCTTCATTAGTAAGTGCTTCAAGTCCTCTTCACTTTCAGTAAGCAAGGTTGTGTCATCTGCATAACACAGGTTGTTACCGAGTCTTCCTCCAATCCTGATGCCCTGTTCTTCTTCCTATAGTCCACCTTCTCAGATTATTTGTTCAGCATACAGATTAAATAGGTATGGTGAAAGAATACAATCCTGACACACACCTTTCCTGACTTTAAACCAGAATAAGTATCCCCTTATTCTGCCCGAACAACTCCCTCTTGATCTATGCAAAGGTTCCTTGTGAGCACAATTAAGTGTTCTGGAATTCCCATTCTTCGCAGTGTTATCCATAGTTTGTTATGATCCACACAGTCAAATGCCTTTGCATAGTCAATAAAACACAGGTAAACATCCTTCTGGTATTCTCTGCTTTCAGTCAGGATCCACCTGACATCAGCAATGATATCCCTGGTTCCACGTACTCTTCGGAAACCAGCCTGAATTTCTGGCAGTTGCCTGTCAATATACTGCTGCAGACATTTTTGAATGATCTTCAGCAAAATTTTACTTGCATGTGATATTAATGATATTGTTCTATAATTTCCACATTCAGTTGTATCCCCTTTCTTGGGAATAGGCATAAATATGGATCTCTTCCAGTCAGTTGTCCAGGAAGCTGTCTTCCATATCTCTTGGCATAGACGAGTGAGCACCTCCAGTGCTGCATCTGTTTGTTGAAACATCTCAACTGATATTTCATCAATTCCTGGAGCCTTGTTTTTTGCCAATGCCTTCAGAGCAGCTTGGACTTCTTCCTTCAGTACCATCAGTTCCTGATCATATGCCACCTCTTGAAATGGTTGAATATCGACTAATTCTTTTTGGTATAATGACTCTGTGTATTCCTTCAATCTTCTTTTGATGCTTCCTGTGTCATTTAAATTTTCCCCATGGAATCCTTCGCTATTGCAACTCGAGGCTTGAATGTTTTCTTCAGTTCTTTCAGCTTGAGAAACACCGAGCGTGTTCTTCCCTTTTGGTTTTCCATTTCCAGCTTTTTGCACATGTCATTATAATACTTTACTTTGTCTTCTTGAGATGCCCTTTGAAATCTTCTGTTCAGTTATTTTACTTCATCAATTCTTCGTTTTGCTTTAGCTGCTAGACGCTCAAGAGCAAGTTTCAGAGTTTCCTCTGACATCCATCTTGGTCTTTTCTTTCTTTCCTGTCTTTTCAGTGACCTCTTGCTTTCTTCATGGATGATGTCCTTGATGTCATTCCACAACTTGTCTGGTCTGCAGTCACTAGTGTTCAATGAGTCAAATCTATTCTTCAGATGATCTCTAAATTCAGGTGGGATATACTCAAGGTCATATTTTGGCTCTTGTGGATTTGCTCTGATTTTCTGCAGTTTCAGCTTGAACTTGCACATGAGCAATTGGTCTGTTCCACAGTCAGGCCCTGGCCTTGTTCTGACTGACAAGATTGAGCTTTTCCATCATCTCTTTCCACAGATGTAGTCAATTTGATTTCTGTGTGTTCCATCTGGTGAGGTCCATGTGTATGGTCACCGTTTATGTTGGTGAAAGAAGGTATTTGCAATGAAGAAGTCATTGGTCTTGAAAAATTCTGTCATTCTATCTCCGGCATTGTTTCTATCACCAAGGCCATATTTTCCAACTACTGATCCTTCTTCTTTGTTTCCAACTTTCCCATTCCAATGGCCAGTAATTATCAATGCATCTTGATTGCATGTTCGATCAATTTCAGACTGCAGCAGCTGATAAAAATCTTCTATTTCTTCATCTTTGGCCCTAGTGGTTGGTGCGTAAATTTGAATAATGGTAGTACTAACTGCTCTTTTTTGTAGCCGTATGGATATTATCCTATCACTGACAGTGTTGTACTTCAGAATAGATCTTGAAACTTTCTTTTTGACGATGAATGCAACACCATTCCTCTTCGAGTTGTCATTCCCAGCATAGTAGACTATATGATTGTCCAATTCAAAATGGCCAATACCAGTCGATTTCAGCTCACTAATGCCTAGGATATCGATGTTTATGCGTTCCATTTCATTTTTGATGATTTCCAATTTTCCTAGATTCATACTTTATACATTCCAGGTTCTGATTATTAATGGATGTTTTCAGCTGTTTCTTCTCATTTTGAGTCATGCCACATCAGCAGATGAAGGTCCTGAAAGCTTTACTCCATCCACATCATTAAGGTTGACTTTACTTTGAGGAGGCAGCTCTTCCCCAGTCATCTTTGAGTGCCTTCCAACCTGGGGGGCTCATCTTCCAGCACTATATCAGACAGTGTTCCGCTGTTATTCATAAGGTTTTCACTGGCTAATGCTTTTCAGAAGTAGACTGTCAGGTCCTTCTTCCTAGTCTGTCTTAGTCTGGAAGCTCAGCTGAAACCTGTCCTCCGTGGGTGCCCCTGCTGGTATCTGAATACCAGTGGCATAGATTCCAGCATCACCACAACACACAAGCCCCCACAGTATGACAAACTGACAGACATATATTTGCTTCAAGTATGCAGATATTCTAACATTGTGCTTATTTCCATAACTCTTTGTATGCCTAGAATAAGCTCTTCCTTATTTTTCTTTCTAGGTGGCCACAAGTTAGGTGTTTGTTGTTTGAGAGATGAGGGATGGCAAATGTGTCTTAACCTCTAGTGAGCTTTTGACTTTTTAAAGTAGCTTCGTATCTATTGGTTATTAGCAAATTTGAATCTTATGACAACCGAGGGGCTTTGTTGAGCAGTTATTGAGATTTTCATTTGTAAATAAGGATACAGCTGTTGAAGGCAATAGTAGAAAAGGAGAAGAAAGGGATGAAAATGCAGCTGGTAGCAAATTAATTTAGCTACTTAAATAGCTAAATATACATTATATATGCAAAGGGTAAAAAATTTTTTAACAATATGAGAAAAGGAATGTTTTCATGGATGTTTGGTATGTGGGCGGACCTATTCAAATTCCTAGGGAATTTCTGCTCATCGATTTTCTCTGCCTCTGAGCTGTGTTCTATTTTGTATTTTCTGTGGCTATTTTTTTATCTTACATTTTCAAACAATTTTGCAGGAGTCCTGGTGGCACGATGGGCTTTTGGGATACCTTGAGGTAGAGTTTTGCAGTGATTAAAAAGATAGAAGGTATTGCATAAATAAATTAGTAACTTTAGTGTAACTTAGCCCACCAGAAGGTAATAAATAATTATACGAATGTAGTACATTTGAGTTTTACTGTCCCACATCACTCATCTCTAACTGAAATTTTGAGGGAATATCGAGTCATTCAGAATCACTTTGTCTGTAAAATCAGATTTGGGACTACATGATCACTAACATTTACTTTTAGGCTTATGATGCTCTCTAAAATAGTTCTCAGGTAGATTATGCTTGTAGAAGAGGCATTAACCAAAAAACCAAACAAACAAACCCGTTTCGGTCTAGTCGATTCTGACTCATAGCCACCCCATAGGACAGAGTAGACCGGTCGCATAGGGTTTCCAAGGAACAACTGGTAGGTTCAAAGACCTTTTGGTCAGCGGCCATAGCTTCTAACACTAGGCCACCAGGATATAGTGAGGTGAAATTATATAAATTGAATATCTTTTTCAAATAGAAATGAACTTACAATAGGTCATTAACTAAGCTCTTGGCTCTCACTTTTTTTAGAAACAACCTAAGACTACTTACTCAACACAAATCCCAGTGCTGTCGAGTCGATTCTGACTCATAGCGACCCTACAGGACAGAGTAGAACTGCCCCATAGAGTTTCCAAGAAGCACCTGGCAGGTTCAAACTGCCGACCCTTTGGTTAGCAGCCATAGCACTTGACCACTACGTCACCACGGTTTCCAGTTAACACAAGTAGGCTATAAATGTCTATAAATTCTAATATTCAATTAAACAGGGAAAAATGGTAATTAATTTCCCAAATTTAATTTGAATTATGTAAATGCTCCCTACAATGGTGTTTATTTCCATGTTAGAGATGGAATCAAATGTGAATTTTAGAATCCAGAAAGCCCTGGGCACGGAAGGTGTTTTGGGCTCTGGAGTCTTCCAGGAGATGGCAAAAAACCAAAAACATATTAGTTGACGCAGTACTGCTTCAGGGATTTGGTTTTTTTTGAAATAGTTCTCTCTCCTAGCAATGCAAACCTTCTGCTAGTAGGTGGTGGCAAAGAGGGGAGTGCTGATGTCCCAAGCAAGTGTCAAGATGTTGATATTTGCTATGAAAATAGACTTTTCTGTAGTAAGATCATTGAAAATGGATTTCATTCACTCAACAAGTATTCACTGTGTGATTAGTATATAATTAGCACTGTGTTGTTTGAAAACTTAAAAAATTTAAGATAGGATTTACTACTGCTTGAAAAGAACATTAAGGAAAATTAAGATAGGATTTACCACTCTTCTCAAGCGTTTCAAAATAATTTGGGAGAGACTGTTTACTCTAAACAATCATTTAGTGAAATACGACACTATTTTATCCAAATGTAGTATATGAACAAGAATTCAATTAGAGTTCAGAGAAGAAATATAAATTACTGTTGGAAAAGCCAAAGAATGTGGCTTTGAAGAAAATGAAATGAGCTTAAATTGACTTGAGAGAAATGGATGGATTGGGGTTAAGAATGAAAAATGGCAATGTGAGGGTTGTTGTTTTTGTTAATTGCTGTCAAGTTGGCTTCAGCTCCTGGAGACCTTACAGGTAACAGAACGAACTTTGCCTGGCATAGTGTCACCTCCATGATCACTGGTGTGTTTGAGCCACTTTGCCTGGCATCATGTCACCTCCATGATCACTGGTGTGTTTGAGCCACTTTGCCTGGCATCGTGTCACCTCCATGATCACTGGTGTGTTTGAGCCACTTTGCCTGGCATCGTGTCACCTCCATGATCACTGGTGTGTTTGAGCCACTTTGCCTGGCATCGTGTCACCTCCGTGATCATTGGTGTGTTTGAGCCACTTTGCCTGGCATCGTGTCACCTCCATGATCACTGGTGTGTTTGAGCCCACTGTTGTAGCTGTTGTGTCAACCCGTCTAATGGAGGGTTTCCCTCATTTTCACAAGAGATAGTTTAGGAAAAAGGAGGGGAAATAAATTTAATCTATTTAGCTATGATATACATAAAAATGGCTTGTGATTCTCTGGGTCAATTTAGTAGAACTCAATGCGAGGGCAATTCTTCTTCAGTTGGAGTAGGGAACCCTTTAGGAAGCCCTAGCAGTTGACCCAATGAGCTGAGGAATGAGAGGACCTGCCATTCCTTTGCCACATCATTCATCTGTCTTTGGGATTCTAACTCCTTCTTCCATTATCAGTGAAATGTGACCATTGTGAATGAGCCTACGCCTAAACTCACCTGATCTCCCTGTCTCCAATGGAGCTCCCTTCAGTTTACTGCTCGGTACTGATCTCTTTAAGATATAAATATTTTTTATAATGATGTCACCTTTGCTCCCAACACACCATCAGCTCTCCACTATTTTCAGCATCGAGTACAAATTCCTTCCTAAACCCTTGCCCATTATGGCTCTTGCTCACAGATGTAGTCTCAGTTCCTGGCACTTTCCACTGTGCATTCCGTATTCTAGAATGAAACTTTAAAATTCTTCAAATATAGAACACAATCCTTTGCCTTTAGACATACGGTATCCTCCCCTTAGAACCTCCTTCCACCATGTTTATTGAGCCAATTCCCAGCTGAGAAGCATTTGGATGCCTCCTTTGACTCTCATGTCCTTACACTTTTGTGTGTTTCCCATTGTGCCCACTGGTCTCCAATCATAGTATTACACTACTGCGATTTCCTCCTTCCTAAGTCTCTGAGCGCTGCCAGGGCTGGTACTGTACCTGTCCTGTTTCCTATTGGACCTCTATTGCCTACTGCAGTATTTGGTCTTGTGAAAGTACATATTGAATAAATAAATGAGCGAATACCATGTGCTAGATGCTAGCCTATTTGCTTTATATATATCATTTTATTAATCGTCATCCAAAATTCAGAAGCCTGTATTGTCCCCATTTCCAGATAAGGGAAGGTCTTATTTTGTTTTACATTACTATGTGTGCTCAGTAGAGATACTCTGAATCTAGGCTTCATGCATTATCTGAAGAACAAGAATTTCGAAGTTAAGTTGGTACCGCCTGACAGCCAACAGTTCTGTTTTCAACAATTCTGCACAGCTGTGTTTGTTCCATTATTTGAATGTTTTATTGCATTTGCACCTATGAATTTTGAAAAAAAATGGGTTGATAAATACAAAAAATGATAAGTATAAAAAGTCTCATAAACTTCATTAAACTGAGACAAAGATTGAAATAATTGGTTATGTAAAAATTGGTGATTATTTAGCTCTCGTCAAGTGCTGAGCTGATTGTATGCTCAATTATTATGGGAAAGAATAAAATTAAATGCTGGAAATAAATTTCCAAGGTTGAGTCTTGGAATTCTATTACAATTTTCAAATTATATGGGGATAGATCTCTACTTACAAGACCTAAAATTTTTCCTTTACATTTCCAATTTGAATTTTTCCTGTTAGCAAGAACCATTACGGGAAGTAGTGGCCTGTCTCTTACCTATGTGTTAACCTGTCAGCCTTGTTCAGGGTTTTGTTATTAGGAAGGAATTAACCACTTCTCTAGAATACATGCACACACACATAAACACACACACACTCCACAGATAGAAATGTTCTGTTTCCACACAGTATAAATACATATATCTGGTATTCTGCAATATTCTACTTTTGTTTTGTCTTGTTTCCATGCCTGTTCAAACTGCTCATGTGGGGAAGTTTCCATAAATTACTAAATTCAAGTAACAGAATATGAAAAATATGTTCTGCTACCAGTACTCAGTTATTTCATGAGGCTGTTTTTATAACCGTATCCCAGTCATCCTCGATTGATTTTCCTGAGTACATTCTTGGCTGGTTCCATCTGGTTGAAAGTAGTCCAATTGTTCTTCCCTCCCTCACAAATATTTTCTTATAATTCACTCCTTTGTGGGAAACGGAAATAAATCTTTCTAGTCTCTGTTTGATCTATTTCACTCTGTATATGCTTGTTGTTGTTAGGTGCCATCGAGTTGGTTCCAATTCATAGCAACCCTATGTACAACAGAACAAAACATTACCTGGTCCCATACTATCCTCACAAAAGTTGCCATGTTTGAGCCCTTTGTTGCAGCCACTGTGTCAGTCCATCTTATTGAGGGTCTTCCTTTCTTTCGCTGACCATTTATTTACCAAACATAATTTCCTTCTCCAAGGACTGGTCCCTCCTGAAAATATGTCCAAAGTATGCGAACCAAAGTCTTGCCGTCCTCACTTCTAAGGATCATTCAGGCACTATTTCTTCCAAGACAGACTTGTTTGTTCTTCTGGAAGTCCATTATATATTCAGTATTTTTTGCCAACACCATAATTCAAATGTATCAATTCTTCTTTGGTCTTCCTTACTCATTGTTCAGCTTTCACACGCATAAGAAACAATTGAAAATACCATGGCTTGGGTCAGGCATGCCTTAGTACTCAAAGTGACATCTTTGCTTTTTAACATTTTAAAGAGTTCTTTTCCAGCAGATTTGCCAGATATGCACTTACCAGGCATGAATTTCTCAAAGTTTTTTCCCTCATGGCACTAGTTGATCAAATCCCTTAACCCATTCCTAATCTCCAGACCTGGATTTTAGTAACCCCACCAGTTTCCTCCCTCCTTAATCCCTACCTCACCAGCCCCATATTTCATTATTTTTTCTTGATTCATTAATGGAGTCAAATTCATCTTTTTGGTACAGCCACATAATGCTCCTGGGAACATTCAGAAGGAGAAGAGGTAAGAAATGGGATTGAGGAAGGGAGAACGTAGGGAAAAGGGAAGGAGAGGGAAGAGAAGCAGAGAGGAAGGGGTCAGGATGGGGAGAAGGACAGGGCCAATCTCTGCTTTTTCTTGTGATATCTTGGTGTGAATTGAAGGCGCCCCTCCTTCAGCGGCCCATTCCAAGGAAAGGTGATCCAACAGAATATAGAAATTATCAAATAATATCACCAATGTCACATGCAAGTAAAACTTTGCTGAAGATAACTCAAACACAACTGTGACAGTACATCAGCAGGAAACTATCAGAAATTCAAGCTGGATTCAGAAGAGGATGTGGAATGAGGGATATCGTTGCTGATGTCAGATGGATATTGGCTGAAAGCAGAGAATACTAGAAAAATGTTTACCTGTGTTTTATTGACTATGCAAAGGCATTCAACTCTGTGGATCATGACAAATTATTGATAACATTGAGAAAAATAGGAATTCCAGAACAATTAATTGTGCTCATGAGGAACCTGTAACTAGACCAAGAGGCAGTCTTTTGAACAGAACAAGGGGATACAGTGTGATTTAATCTCAGGAAATGTGTGTGTCACTGTTGTACCCTTTCACCATACTTATTCAATCTGTATGCTGAGCAAATAATCCAAGAAGCTGGACTATATGTAGAAGAATGGGGCATCAGGGTTGGAGAAAAGGTCATTAACAACCTGCAATAAGCACATGACATAGCCTTGCTTGCTGAAAGTGAAGAGGACTTGAAGCACTTACTCACGAATATCAAAGACCACAGCCTTCAGTAGGGATTACACCTCAACATAAAGAAAACAAAAATCCTCACAACTGGACCAATAAGGAATATCATGATAAACGGAGAAAAGATTGAAGTTGTCAAGGATTTCATTTTAGTTGGATCCTTAATCAACGCCCGTGGGAGCAGCAGTCAAGACATCAAAGGGCATATTGCATTGGGCAAATCTGCTGCAAAAGACCTCTCTAAAATGTTAAAAAGCAAAGATGTCACTTTGAGGACTAGAGTGTCCCTGAATCAATCCATAGTATTTTAAATTGCCTCATATGCGTGCAAAAACTGGGCAACAAATAAGGAAGACCAAAGAATTGATGCATTTGAATTATACTGTTGGTAAAGAATACTGAATATACTGTGGGCTCCAGAAGAATGAACAAATCCATCTTGGAAGGAGTACAGCCAGAATGCTCCTTAGAAGCAGGGATGTCAAGACTTTGTCTCATATACTTTGGACACATTATCAGGAGAGACCAACCCCTGGAGAAGGACATCATGCTTGGTAAAGTAAAGAGCCAGTCGATCCAGTCAATGAGATGGACTGACATAGTGGCTGCAACAATGGTTTCAAACACAGCAACAACTGTGAGGATGTTGCAGGACTAGGCAGTGTCTCGCTCTGTTGCACATAGGGTGCTATGAATGGGAACTGACTTGAGAGCATCTAACAACAACTCCCTCAGGTGCAGCACCTCCAAGCTGGGGAGCACAGCATCATGAGTGAAATGTGGGGTAGACTCTCCCCCCACTTGCCCCTCAGCTGTGCTGGGATACCTTCTGCAGGTGCAGCTTTGTGGGGTTGCTTGGGAAACAAGGTGTTGGGGCCTTCTAACTCTAGGACAGACAGTGTTTGTTATCCTGCTGTCCAGCTCCTGCACACCATACTCTCAAAAAGCAATTGGTCCTCGTGGTGGTGGGATCCTTCCCTGAAGAATCAACAGAGTAAGCATTCCTTGCCTGTAGACTTGGAATTCTGGGAATTTCTGCCTTCCCCCCTTCTACCTGGGCCTGGACCGCCTTTCCTTTCTGAAGTTATTGTTGCTGTTGTTGTTATTGGTAGTAACCACTGAGTTTATTCTGACTTGTGGTAACCCCACATTTGCAGAATAGAACTGCTCCACATGTTTTTCAAGGCTGTGATCCTTCTGAAGCAGATCGCCAGGCCTGTCTTTCCAGAATCCTCTGCATGGGTTAGAATTGCCAACCTTTTGGCTAATAGTTGAGTGCTTAACCATTTGTGGTATGCAGGTATTCCAGAGAGCGTTAGCTCCCCAATTTTTTAAAGGTGCCCTTCCCATTGAACTCTCCCAAAACACAGGTTTTTTTTTCACATGTGTAAGTCAAGTCTGTTTCACTTAATAGTGGGAGTGGGAGGAGAGCTCCGGCAAGGCACATAGAACATTGAACTTTAAAATTCTTCTTGCAGATAAGCTAAAATGAAGGGATGCATTTACCCATGGGCTGGTGGCTTTTTCCTTGTCTTAAACTCATATAGCATCCCAAATTTGTATATTTGGATTAAAATTAACTATAAAAACATCAAAACAACATTCTTATATAAAGGCAAAATGAGAAATCACAACACTCTCATAAACTTATATCATAGAGTTACAATTGCATGATCATTTATAGGACTCTGAAAGTGCCAAATGAAATTAAAAAAGAAAACAGGAGAATGGGTCCAGTTATTATAGAAAAAACACAATGGCATACCCGACCACAGCCCCCCTCCCTGGATGTCAGTGTTGACTCCTCTTGAAAAGAGTCCTTTCCCCTCCCTGGACCTCAGCACTGATTCCTTACAGATGACAGTCCTTCACCCTTCTGGACCTCAGTGTTGACCCTTCATGAGGACAGACCTTCCCTGTCCCTAGATCTCAGCACTGAGTCCTCCCTCATAGACAATAGTCTTTCCTCTTCCCTGGAGCTCAGTGTTGACTCCTCATGAGGACAGTCCTTCCCCTTCCCTGCACCTCTGTGTTGATTCCTCAGGAATGTCAGGGGAGAAAAGCAGCCCTGTGATATCAGCTCACTCTGACTTTCCTAAATCTCAAGAGAACACTTTTTACTGCCAGAATGTGAACAACTAATAATTTGAGGACTAAGTTTTGCCTGACCCAAGCCATGGTGTTTTCAATCTCCTTGTATGCATGTGAAAGCTGGACAATGAATAAGGAAGACCGAAGAAGAATTGACGCCTTTGAATTGTGGTGCCGGCAAAGAATATTGAATATATCACGGACTGCCAAAAGAACAAACAAGCCTGTCTTGGAAGAAATGCAGCCAGAATGCTCCTTGCAAGCAAGGATGGTGAGACTACATCTCACATACTTTGGACATATTATCAGGAGGGATCAGTCCCTGGAGCGTCAGTGGAAAAGAGGAAGACTCTCAATGAGATGAACTGACACAGTGACGGCAACAATGGGCTCAAGCATAGCAACAATTGTGAGGATGGCACACAGCTGGACAGTGTTACGTTCTGCTATGCATACAGTCTCTATGAATCAGAACTGACTCGACAGCACCTACCAACAACAATAACCCAAAAGGCTTTCCTCTGATGGCTCCCAGAACTTAAACATCTTGTCAGAGAGAGATTTCTTCTGTATCAGAAAGCCCACTTTTGTGAAGTGACCCATCTCACTACACGGTGTCTCCGGAAAACTTGCTCTGTAAATGCCAGGGCTCTACCAGCATAATGCAGAGCCACATTTGTGTCTTTCTATGTGCAGTTGTCTCCAACTGCAAACAGAAAATGTAATTAATTCAGTTTGTCCTCGTACAATCTATTTGCATTTATTAAAGGAATGCACTAAGAAGACAATTCAACGACAGGGTTACCTTAGTAGGGAGCACATTTACCAAATGTTACTTCCCTTTTTCTTTTATCCAGGGGCACAGAAAATTCATACCAGTTTCCTGGAGAGTAATTTTCTGTAGTGCAGAATTCCACAATGGGGAAAATGCATAAAAATCTCTCATTTTCAGAGAGAAGAATTATTCTCCTCCTTGTCGTACAAAGGAGTTGTGACATTATGCAAAGATAAAAGAAACAGAGATCAGAGAGGAAACACAATTGCACCAGGGATATAAGCACCAGGCTTTTGGGGTTGGAGTGGATAGCGTACAGATCTCAGTGACAGGAAGCCTGAGAGATTTGATAGCTTAGATAATGGGGGTAGTAGGTATCTTGACAGAGAAACAAGAGCCGTTGTGGAGGTGTGAGCTCAGGAAGAGGGAATGCGCCTCAGGACAGAAGAGGCTGCTTTAGAAGAGCCCTTTGAGGAGGGAGACAGGAATAAAAGTTGCACTCAACTTCCCTGGGGATCTAGTGAGAAGTTACACAACTCAGTCAACCACTTAATAAACGCTGTGTGTAGACTGCCCTGAACGGTGTTTGCTAGTGGTTGAGTGCTTAAACATTTGTGCCATCAATGACATTAAACTGCAAACTGACATGTTGCTCAAGTTTGATTGAATATTGCACTTGTCTTAGGTTGAGATCTCTGGTAAGTAGACTGAAGTAGAGATTAGGGTTGAAGGCGTTTGTTGGGGTGCAGTAGGAAAGACACCTGTGGGGAGCAGAGCAGATGAAACGTGGAGCTGTGGTGCAGTCTGTGAGGGCCTCATCCTAAGCCACAGGGAGCCCTTCAGAGTTGGGGTGAGGGGTAGTCCTTATATCCCTGTGCACACCAGTCATGGAACGAAGGCCACCTTGGGAAGGAGTATGTCTTCATGGGGCAGATGAATCAGACCTGAGGGACCAAAGCTTAGGACCACAGCTCTCCAGCAGCTCAGAGAAGGAGCCCTTCATGCCTGAAGGAGGATGTGGACAGCGTGTCACCTTGCCCAATACATACGTGTTTTAAGGAGAGAATCCAGTGCAAAGCGTGGAATATTATTTTCCCCTCAACTATAGTTTCTTATGCAACTGTTACCAAGATACCACCACATACTTGGGGACAATAACTCCTAATTGCAGAGTCAGTGCAAAAGAGGAGATGAACCTGTAATATTGTTGTTGTTGTTGTTAGGTGTCACAGAAATAGCTCCAACTCATAGTGACCCTATGTACAACAGAACGAAACACGCCTGGTCCTGCCTCACCCTCACAATCATTGCTATGTTTGAGCCCCTGTACTATACAGCTTGTCTTTTATACCAAATCTATAAAAGAATGCAAATATGATTACTGGGAGGAGAGGCAAGTCAAAAACTGTTGTTTAGGAACAGGTCAGAAGTCATCACATTTATCCATACACCAGTAAAACAAAACCAGCCGATTGTAACAGCAAACATACAGAGAGAAAAGAAATATCTGTAAAACAGATGACGAGGTATTGTTTTCCTTTTTAACCTTGCCCCAGTTCACCCATTAGAATTTTCTGAAGGCTCAGTGACTCAGAACTTTATAGATTTGTCTGGTTAAGTCTTCGTGCAACTCCCTTGGGGTTTTAAATCACCTTTACCCAACCACACATGAGAACCAGTTCGATTCCTGTGCAACTCCAGAGCTCAGAAGCATTTTACTCACATCGCTTTTTAATTCTACCTGGGCCAGTCTTCTCATGCAGCCTGCTCCTGTCTACCAGAAATGGAGACAAGAAAGTGTAAAAATGGAAATGGATCAAGAAGTGTAAGAAAAAAAATAAGTTACAAGGCATTTTAATATTTACTGTTCATCACTGTGGAACCCTGGTAAAGTGTTTGTGGTTAAGATTTTGGCTGCTAACCAAAAGGTTGGCAGTTCGAATCTAGCAGGCAACCTTGGAGACCCTATGGGGCAACTCTACTCTGTCCTATAGGGTTGCTATGAGTTGGAATCGATTGGGTGGAAACTGGTTTGGTTTTGGTTTTTGATTCATCACCATGGCTACTCATGGTGGGAGTATCAGAGATTGTTAGCTCACACCCATTTACCAGAAATCTCAGTGATGATATTCAGATTTATGCAATAATTTTGGTGCACCCAATGGGAGAAACTTACTCCTCTTCTGCATACTTACTGCCAGTGCTGGAGGCTCCCTAAAGGTGATCCTTCTTGGGACATTGGATCTATTTTAACTGGAGACAAAGAGCGTGTTTCCCATTTTGCTGTTTTTTTTTTTTTTTTTTTTTTAATTAGTAAAGGATTGTGGTGAAGGAGACAAGGCAGCTTGGAGTTTATGGATGTAGGGGATGGTTGCTTTGGATCCTGATGATGTTATGGATTGAGTTGTGTTCTCCCCCCCACCCCAAATATGTGTTGTAAATCCTAACCCCTAAATTTGTGGATGTAATCCATTTGGGAATAGGGTTTTCTTTGTTACCTTAATGAGGCCCTATCAGTATAGGGTGTGTCTTAAGCCTATCAACTTTGAGATATAAAACAAGCAGATTAGGCAGAGAGAAGCAAACACAGATAGGGGAAGACAGATGTCATGCCACAGGAATGCCAAGGAACCACGGACAGAAGCTGAAAAGAGACAAGGACCTTTCCCCAGAGCCGAGAGAGAGAGAGCCCTCCTCTAGAGCACATGCCCTGAACTCAGACTTCTAGCTCCCTAAACTGTGAGGAAATAAATTTCTGCTTGTTAAAGCCACCCACCTGTGGAATTTCTGTTATAATCAAACCAAACCCATTGCCATCGAGTTGGTTATGACTCACAGCAACCCTATAGGACAGAATAGAACTGCCTCATAGGGTTTCTAAGGAGCAGCTGGTGGATTTGAACTGCTGACCTTTTGGTTAGTGTCTGAGCTCTTAACCACTGCACCACTAGGGCTCCATTTCTAAGACAATGGATAAATTCTTGTTGGCATGTAGAACCAGTACAGGCTATCACATAGGGGTTTCCCAGCACAAGCAAACATACTACCATGCATTTATCTCTTTATTGTTTCTTACATGTTAACGGTGTTGTCAATTTTCTAATGCTTGACTATTTGATAGTCAGAATGGGTATGAAGCTCTATTAGGTATTTTCCAAAATTAAAATGCACTTCCTCCTTTTAATTCAATCCTTTTTTTTTTCTTTAGTTCTTTTAAATGATAATTCATAAAATCAAGAAACTAGGAAATCCTTTATTTTCCTAAAAAAATAGTAATGCATAGCATTAGACAGCACTCTCCTGGCTTCAGTCCTTCCTTTTCAGTGGACCCTCCCTTCCATGTGTCTGTGCAGAACTGGGTTCCCAACGTTCTAGGGGATGCAGGGGGTGGGGAATAGAGGGCTTTGTCCATCACCGGGTATCTTAACCTCCTAATGCTGCCATAACAAAATATACCACAACTAATGAACAGCAACTTATTTTCTCACAGTTCAGTAGTCTAGAAGTTCAAATTCAGGGCGTGACTCTGGGGGAGAGCCTTCCTTGTCAGTAGCCCTGGGACTTCCTTGGTGATCCTTGGCTTTGTGTAGCATCTGTCCTCCCCCTACATGTGTTTCTGTATCTGTTATGCCCTTTTTGCAACTCAGAAGTGATTGGGTTTAGGATCCACTCTACATTCGTATTTCTTAATAGGGTCATATTTATAGGCATGGAGGTGAGGACTTAACACATATTTTGGGGGACACAATTCAGTCCATAACACCAGGCACTTGCTGCCAGAAGGAGAGGTTTATGGCCCCTCTTAATCCAGAAACCATTTGCATAGTGAAAGCCAAGTATCACTCTATCACATCATTGAGGATGGGTTTGAGAGATCCTTTTCTGTCCTTTGGGAGCCCTGATGGCTCAGTGGTTAAGAGCTCAGCTGCTAACCAAAAGGTCAGCAGTTCAAATCTACCAGATACTTCTGGGGAACCCTATGGGGCAGCTCTGCTTTGTCCTGTAAGGTCACTATGAGTTGGAATCCATCATTGCTTAGTTAAATATAAGCGTTTGGCAGCCTCCAAAGATGTTGTTATTGAATGCACTAAAGTAGTAATTGAGAGCTCTTTCCATTGCCTCGCTGCACCCTTTTGGGAACAAAGGCACTAAATTCCTTAAGGCAGAGTTATAAGGTCTTGTCGGAATCAACTTGAGGGCACTGGGTTTTTTATCATGGAAGTTGGTGCCTCTGAAATTTCCCAGGAGAGAGAAAAGGTGAGTAGGTTTGGTAGCTTCACCATAAGAGAGTTAAGAGAAGAGGCATATGAGGTAGTCTGAAGGAATCAGCTTTCTGGGGACCTCTGTTCACGAGACAGACTCTCCCAAGAGGAACACCGAGATCTACCCAAAATGACCTGATAGCCATGGAGGTCCAAATACACTTGGGTTAACCAACCTTGATAACTTGCATCATAAGCCTTGACACCATTATGAGCTAAGCCTACAGTGGCTTGTGGAACAGACCACCTGTAGCCTTCACCTGCCTCTCGTCTACATAACTAAACTTCCAGGGGACCAGGAACCAAAAGGGGGAGTGTTGGGAAGAAAGGAGACTGGGCCCCAGAGAGCACTGACTGGGCCCTCAGCACACACGTTTGCACTGGGGGTGGCGTTCTGCGCCTCACTGCTGTTTGTCTAGTACTGCTGCCTTTCAAGTCCTTTCTGAGTGTGGTTCTTGTCATGTGAATCATGTTTGGCCAACCACTCTTCACTCTTAGAGCCCGTCTTCATGCTTATTTTGTCTCTTTGGCTATACTCCATTTTTGGCCACTGGTTCTTCTGTCCCCGCCCCTCCCCCAGCAGTCACTCACCTGCTCCTGGACCCACTACCCCCGATGCTGATTTAGGGCACCTCTGCCTGGGTCCCTGTGGTAGGTCCTGCTGGCAGAGGGCACCACCTGGTCCTTGACTCCAGCTCACCACACCAGGGCATAGCTACTCCCTGGCATGTGACATTTTCTTTTTCTCCCCATCACATATTCTCAAAATAGGTTTGCAAGAGTGAAAGATTAGATAAACCTACCCTGAGCAGGTACTTCTTTCTGGGTGCTTTCCCGCCAAGAGTTCTTCATCTGGCATTCAGGAAATCATTCTAAAATGGCTCTTTCAAAAGACGATTCTTAGTCCTTGGGGAGGACCTTCCATTTATGGGGTTTTAGGTGGTGTAGAAGGCAGTGCTAGTCGGCCCAGGATCTCCATGTCATGTTAGTAATAATAGACTGTGGGCCACAGGGCAGGCTCTGATCATATTACCTGAATGAAAAATGGAAATACAGTCAGCGAGGGAAGAAAATTCCATTAAATTAGTTTTAGAGCTTCTCTCAGATTATTTTGTACTACCTTTTAAGAGGAGAGCTTCTTTATATGTTAAGGCTCAAAATTTCTTTTCTTTTTTTCTTTAGAGAGTCCTAAGCCAACAGAAAAGTTGCAAGAGAACTACAAAGAACTTTTCTTTTTAAACCACTTGAGAGTGAGATGTGGGGTTGAAGGCCCATATCTCTGGAAGATGTTAGCGTTTATTTCCTACACGGCGAGCCGTTCTCCTACATCAGCACAACACAAACACCAACGTGGTGCACTAACAGGGCTGCACTGCTACCGTCTCCTCCTTAGGCCTCGGTGACTTGTGACAGTTGTCCCAACAATGTCCTTTAGAGCACAGGGATACCACTCCAAATCTGTTGTGAAGTTTTTTTAGTCCTCTTCAATCTGGAAGCATTCATCAGTCTTTCGTTAATTTCCATAGTAGTGACATGTTTGAAGATTACAGGACATTTATTTTATAGAATTTATGTCAGTTTGGGTTTTTCGGATGTTTCCTTGTGCTTGGATTTAGGCTATGCATCTTTGGCAGGGATATCACAGAAGAGACACTGCATTCTTTTCCTATCAAGTGACAAACACTTTTGGTCTGTCCCCATTACTAATGATGAGCTTGATCACATGGCCAAGGTGGCATCTGCCAAGTTTCTTTATAAAAATACTTTTATCTTTTGTAGTGAGTAAATATTTTGCAGGGAGTTACTTTGAGACTATGGTAACTGTCCTGTTCCCCGTCAAACTTGCAGTTTATCTATTTATTTCCATCTTTATGGACTCATAGTTTTCTATTTACTCAATGCGTTATAATCCATTATTACAATTCATTTTGATGCTCAAATCCCCAGATGTGGCTACTGGTAACCTCTTCAAGCAGGCTTCCTGTTCTTTGGACATGTGGTCCTCTGTCTTTGAACACTTCCTCACTTTCTGGCACAAGATGCCCAAGGCTCATCTTTCCCTGCACAGGTCCTGGAATCAGCGCTTTCTCCAAGGATCCACACCCTCTCAGTGTACTGAGCCAGGGAACGTGTGCGTGAATGTGTATATGCACACATGTACATATTCATTTACATCCAAATTTATTTGGCACCCTGGTGGTACAGCGGTTAAGCGTTTGGCTGCTATCCAAAAGGTCGGCAGGTCAAATCCACCAGCCGCTCTTTAGAAACCCTATGGGGCAGTTCTACTCTGTCCTATAGGGTCCCTATGAGTTGCAATCGACTCGACAGCAATGGGTTATTTATATGTGTTGCTATGTATACCAAAAAGAATAACTTCCCAGCAATACCATCAATTTCTACTCCACACTACAAGTTTGTTCTAGTTTTTCCTCTTTCCATATGTGAAACTCCTTCTCCAAGAGTAATTCCCATTATACTATTTACTCATTTTGTCGATTCCACCCCGCCCTCCCACCATGGTTCCAACCCTCTGTTGCTGCCCCTACCTCTTCTTCCCACATGAATGTCCTCCTCACTTTACTCAGGCTCCCACACTGTGCTGGCCATACCCAGCTCCGCATGAATGACCTGTCACCCAGCTCAGGCTACCCTCAAGTGTGGTGTCTTTCCCCTCGTGTGGGCTCTGATGTCTGGCTGGGCTGCCCCAGAGTGTGGACAGTGCCCCCTGCATGTGCCCCTCCTATGGACATCCTCCTCTCTCCTGTGGCCCCTGATGTCCTGCAGGTCACATGACTCCTGACCATTGGTACCCCAGTAGGCACAGAGGCTTGGCTCACCGGGCTCCATGGGTGACTTGTAGACTAGAAATAGAAGGGGCAAGAAGGAAAGAGGGGGCAGAAGAAGAGGAGTAGCTCAGATTTTAACCTTGTTTTAATGTAAGCCACAATGTTTTCTGATCATTGGCATACAATCCAAGTCCTGAAGCTTAACCTTTTATGAAGTTTGTCTCACCATAACTTAACTTGAACATAACCAAAACCAAACCAAACCCAGTGCTGTTGAGTCGATTCTGACTCATAGTGACCCTATAGGACAGAGTAGAACTGCCCCATAGAGTTTCCAAGGAGCGCCTGGTGGACTGGAACTGCCGACCCTTTGATTAGCAGAGGTAGCACTTAACCACTATGCCACCAGGGTTTCCAGAACTTGAACATACTTATACCAAAAAAAAAACAAACCCAGTGCCGTTGAGTTGATACCGACTCATAGCGACCCTATAGGACAGAGTAGAACTGCCCCAAAGAGTTTCCAGGGAGCGCCTGGTGGATTTCAACTGCAAATGGTTAGCGGCCGTAGCACTTAACCACTAAGCCACCAGGGTTTCCGAACATACGTATAGACAAATTAAAATCTAAATGTTTTATTTACATTCATTGGCTCAAATTACAAGACGGTAAGAAAAGTGATGTGAAATAGGGCTTATTCACAGTTAAATATGAGCATCTGTTTTCTGCGAAGCTTCCGCTTTTTGCCTCTCACCCTTTCCAAGCCATTGTGAGTGTATATATAAGCATATGTGTTTTGGAATGGGGGATGAGAATATTGTGCATTTTATTTCCCAAATAAAAACTATCTTGGGCATGATCTTACAAATGTTTATTAAAACACCTAAAACTAGAGCAGTAGGCTGGTTTTTATTTAGAAATTTTACAACACACATTTTGCAACGTTAGGCTCTCTGTACAGGAGAAATGTCTCTAGCTGAACTGCTTTGCAGCTGTTCAACAACGGCTTTAGAAATCAGCTAAGTCCAAATGTCTTTGTAAAATGATGGCTTTGGTATTTGGTTAATTTTTTTTTTTTTAAGAATCCTATTATTTAATAGCAAACTGGCCGTCATTAAACATCAGTTTGGCTTTAAATATCATGCATTTTCTCTTCCGTGAGGCTAGGCAGGGCAGCTTTTCACTTCTGCTCACACAAAAATCGATTCTGAGCAGGCCCACTGAAGGGCCGCAAATGGAGGAGTTTGACATGGCCATAAAGGAGAGCTACAAAAAGATTGAGTGCAGATTTGCTTTCTAAGAGTACTCTCACTCCCCTCATTTTTAAATTAAACACCACTGAGCGTTGTTGTACAGCTGTGAGAACCTGGTTTTCCTCCAGGAAGACACCTGCTCACCCGTTTTCTGTCAGTAGGAACTGTGCAAAGACTCCCTGATGAAACCCTCACCAGCTCCCTCTGCCATCCTTGTGTCTTTCCAGGCCAGACAACCTCCTCCTTACCACTGCTGCCTAAACCCAACTTGGCTTGGAAACGCTAGCTATTTGTAACCTCATAGTTGTGTCTTCTCATCTCTTTCTAATCAGTGAGCAAATGTTTTTTAAAAAGTGCGTTGCCTTCGACCCCTATTCATGGAGACCCCATGTGTGTCAGAGTAAACTATGGTCTATAGGATTATCAGTGGCTGATTTTTCAGAAGTAGACCAGAAGGCCTTTCTTCAGAGGTGCCTCTGGGTAAACTCAAACCTTCAACCTTTAGTTTAGCAGATGAGCACTTAATCACCCAGGGACTCCCAAAAGGTATTTAGGGACCAACAAATTGCTCAGAATAGTGAAGGATGCCATGAGCAATAGAGAAAAGGCAGGTGCCATACCTCACCATTTAATGGGGACACAGGGTGACATGCATGCCATAAGAGAAGACAATGACAGAAAAAGTAAGAATTTTAGATTTTACTTTGGATACATATTCTTATGGCCCAGTATTTGTAAATCCTGAGGTAGGAGCACAAATGAAGTTCTACCTAGAATATGTTAATATTTTTTAAAATTATGGAGAAAGTAACCAACTATTAAATAAACATGTGTTTCCCTCCTATGTGGACAGTTTCTGGTAATGATGGAATAAAAACATTTGTGTAGCTTTGGTTTTCCTAACACTGAAAATTGACAAAAGTCAGTGATGGCTGACTTAATCACTACTGAGTATGCCTGAGGGTTTTTCTGTTAGTCTGGGTAGTGTTTAGATGATATCTTAGTCATCTAGTGCTACTATAACAGAAATGCCACAAGTGGATGGCATCAACAAGGAGAAATTTATTCTCTCACAGCCTAGGAGACTAGAAGTCTGAATTAAGGGCACTAGCCCTAGGGATAGGCTTTCTTTTTCTGTCGGCTCTGGGGGAAGGTCCTTGTCACCAGTCTTCCCCTGGTCTAGGAGCTTCTCAGTGCAGGAACCTCGAGTCCAAAGGACATGCTCTGCTCCTGGCATTGCTTTCTTGGTGGTACGAGGTCCCCAAGTCTCTCTGCTCTCTTCTCTCTTTCATATCTCAAAAGAGATTGACTCAAGGTATGACCTAATCTTGTAGTTTGAGTCCTTCCTCATTAACATAACTGCCTCTAATCCTGCCTCATTAACATCAAAGAGGTGGGGTTTACAACACATAGGAAAATCACAGCAGATGATAAAATGGTGGACCATCACGCAACCCGGGGAATCGTGGACTAGCCAAGTTGACACGTTTTGGGGGGACACGATTCCATCTATAGTGGATGATAACGAAATGACTATAGACATAATTCATAATTTATTACATCCTTATTCCATAATAGTTATTTTTACTGCCTTCATTTCAGCAAAACCACTAAGTTATGTATTCATAATTAAGATTTTCACATTATTTGTTTTCTAGTGACAATAATTACAGCCCTGGTGGAGCAGTGGTTAAGAGCTTGGTTGTTAACCAAAAAGTCAGCAGTTTGAATCCACTAGCTGCCCGTTGGAAACCCTACGGGGCAGTTCTACTCTGTCCTATAGGGTCACTATAAGTTGGAATTGACTTGATGGCAACAGGTTTAGTTTTAGTGACAATAATGATTGAAACACTGAGAATTAAAGTAACGGTATTACAGTGTAATGAATTAAAAAAAATATTTTTATTAAATGTGATTTTTTAAAGAAGTTATTATATCTGAAAATATGCAAAATTGCAGTTATTGTAACAAATGAATAATTAATTATAGACTTTACAAATTATAATTAGTAAATATTAAAATTAAACCAATACCAAAATAAAGAAAATATTTTAATTTATTTTATGAAAATTTAATTAAGTCTTGTTAAATACTTTTAATTGTAGCCCACAGTTTCCATATAGTTGTCAGTGTAAAGGATTTGTATCAGAATTTGTACATGCTGTAAGCATACAATTTTTGCAAATAAACAAATTTAAGAATAATGTGAAGTCTTTAACATATTGCAAAATGCTTTTGGTCTCAGGGGGTAACATGTAAACGCCACTCTAAATTGTGAGTACCTCCACAGCCACAATTTGGGACGGGAGCTCAGGTGAGGAGGTGGGCACTGGCAGTCCTGGAAAATGAAGCTCCGCCGTGGAAGTCCCCACTGATGTCCTGCAAACTGAGAGCAAGGGTCTTGTCTCACTAAAGCACGTCCACTGCCGGAATGTCCCTGTGCTCTAAAGCAGTGTTGGTGTAAAACACTGACAAGGCCATGACCAAATCCTTAACGTATCTACCCAAGTGCATCTGTGCCATGGGGAGTGAGGTGTGGGAGAAGCATTTCTCTGGGACCTGAGCAATGTTGGTCAGAAGGGGATGTCCAGGTCATGGACTGCCCCTGACAGCTCTGACCACTGGATTCTGAGGGGTGGAGGTGCTCCCGTGTGTTCTTTAATAAGTACAGTGTGTATGAGTGTGAGTGAGTGTGTGTGAGTATGTCAACTTGTGTGAATGTGTGTATGAATGTGTGTGTGAGTGTGACTATGTGCGAGTGTGTTTCTGTGTGTGTGTGTGTGAATGCATGTGCATGTGTTTGTGTGTGTGTGTGAGTATGCATGTGTGAGTTTATAACTGTGCGTGTGTTAGTGTGGGTGTGTGCACATGTACTTCATGTGTCATGTACCCTTCTTGTGTGTGTCAAGGGTGGTCTCTGGTATTTCAGGAGCTGGACACATCAATGAGCTTTGGATGAGACTTTGTAACGAGGATGGGAAGAGAACAAACCTTGGAGAATATATAGAATTTAGACAGGAAGTGTAGAGGGAAAGAGCATTCTAGGCAGAGGTAACATCGTACACCTCAGAACAAATTTATTGTAACAAACTATAGGACCTGCCTGACTGGATTGGCAATTCCTGCTAGTGAGGAATGAAAAGTAGGGAAGAAATGGCACTGGATCCTGGAAATAACAGCTCCATGAGAAAGAGTTCGATTTTATATATTAGATACTGGGTTCATGAGCTGTCAGTGACATGCTAAGAGTGGTGCTTCGGGGAAGATAATGGCTGGAAGGGTAAAAGATATGAAAAAAGAAGAAACTTAAGAGAGAACAGTTAAAAGTCTACTGCAATAAATTTAAGTGGGGTTGACAAAGGCTATGGCAGGATGCTGTCCAACACAGGGGCTAGAGGAAGGTGGATAGACAGGAACGCCACAGGGAGAGAGGACAGGGAGAGGCCTATTGCTATTTTCTTCCAAATTTTAATATTATATTTTTTAAAAGTGAGGAAATTCCTTTTAATTGAAGAATTACTCATTTCCATGTTTAAATTGAGTGCATAAGGGATGTGTGGGGAAAGGAGAGGCTGTAAGCTTTGACTGAAGCTGGGTGATAGGAGAAGCTCTCCTTTTCCCCATTCCTGTGGATCCCACATCACATCCATGTTCTGCTAGGAACGGTAGGCTGCTCTATGCCAATGGAGCATACTCAGTCTCTCTCTCACGCCAGCAAAATGTGTTTCCTTTCTAAAAGCCCAAGGATTGTTTTTAGCCTGGGCTGCGAGTGACAATTAGTTTAGGGGGATGTATTTCCAAGTTAGTAACTTCTACTATGTGCTTTTTTCTTCTTCCTATTTTGTTTTTATATTGCTTTTGTCATTTCATGAATTGGCTAAATGGAGTGGAGGAGTTATTTAAATTTGTATCTAATTTGAGATCTGTACATCCGTGTTCTTGATATTTGAGCTCCAAAAGACGTTATTATTTTGAAGAAATTAGTGTTTCAGAATTACTACTTGAAATCTCAAGAAGATTCCTGGGGCATTAAAATAACATGTGAATCTGAATACAAAATAAATTTGTTATAGGTGGATTAAATAGACTAGCTTTATATAAGGCGGAAACCCTGGTGGCATAGTGGTTAAGAGCTCGGCTACTAACCAAAAGCTCGGCAGTTCGAATCCACCAGGCCCTCCTTGGAAACCCTATGGGGCAGTCCTACTCTGTCCTATAGGGTCACTAAGAGTCAGAATTGACTCGACTGCAATGAGTTTGGTTTTGGTTTTTGTGTAAGGCTAGAAGACGGGTGTTATATGCATTTGTTACCTATTTATATATATGTACATACACAAAAGAATGTCATATTTATGCTTGTGTACTTCTGTATATATATACACACACACACACACACACACACATTTATACGCACCCACACAAATGCAAAACACTTGGGAAAGAAGCTATATAACTCTTAAGCAGAATTATTTTCATGTTATGACTTCCAGTAATACATTATCTCCAGAAGAGCTCAAATCTAATCTACAAATATTCTCTTGATGCTTTATAGTCAATGGTTCTATGCTAGGCACTAGATCACTTTGTACAACTTAAAAAATAGGGAAATAACTGGGCATCTCTGTAGCATGAGAGCTTGGTATATCTGGAGATTCCATGGCGAGCTTGCTCCTAGCTGGGAGTCTTATGTTGAGAGAGCCTCCCGATGGGTGTTTATACTTGTCTTATAGGTGATTTTGAGGGGCTGGTGTTTAACGAGTAAACAAGCATAATTCACTGGCTGTTCTAAGAAAGACAACATTGCCGTTGATCTTAAGAAATCACTGGTGAAAATGCCAACAGCTGGGCCCTGGAGGCTGCAGGGCAAGAATGGAGCTTGGGACTCAGTCAAAGCTCTCGCCAGAGGGGAAGTCCTGGCCAGTTCCAGGGGAGTGAGGAATTGGCAGTGGGGTTTCGGAGTGGAACAGTCTGCAGTCGCTGAGAACTCTTTCTGATTGGGGAAGCAGATTGGAATTAGAAAGTGAGGGCCAATTTACTGAGAACTGGAGACAAGACAGGTGGCTTGGAATAGACTGGTTAACCTTGTGGGATTTCCAGTCAGTGAAGCCTGTGTGACAGGCCCTTTCTGGGCATCCACCTGGTTCATGCTCATGTGGGAACCCTCACCCTTCTGTGGACTGGCCTGGACATGCAGGAGCAGGCCCAGCAACCAAGGCGTGAGTGAGACTAGTTCCTGTGACCACAGCTCACTGACCCAGGCGTGGACTGCTGACCCAGGTTGGGGTGACCAGATTCCCTCTCCAAGGAATTTGGGACCTGAGGGACACAGAGGCAGAAGTCATCTTTACATGGTCATCTCCTCTCTGTGTCTTTCTGTCTGTGTCTTCACATGATGTTCTCTTGTTTGTGTCTGTCTCTTCTCAAGGACTCCAGTCATACTGGATTAGGGCCCACCCAACTCCATACGACTCCATGTCAATTCAACTTATTGTATCTGCAAAGACTCTTTTTTCCAAACAAGGTTACATCTATAAGTACTGGGGGCTAGAACTTAAATATATATTTTTTGGGGGACACAGTTCAACTGATAGCAGCGCTATTGGTTCCCAGAGTGGAATGAGTCATGGTCAGAGATACACACCCCGATCAGTCTGTGTTTTCTATATTCCTATGCTGCTGAGGGGATCTATCACAAAGGGATGAAGGATGCTCAGAGGTTGGCTCACTGGCCTCTGCATATTGAATTTCAACCCTGAGAAAAATGAATCTGGCTCCTCGGTTAAGTAGAAGATGTCACCCCTACATAGCTTCATGGTATTCTTATTTACCAGCTATGTCTTTGGGGCGACTTACGTAGGTAATGGGTTATATCACTATAACGTCAGTTATAACCTTTAACCTGTTTCCACAGGTAATACTGAGAACAAGAAGTTTTGTAGTAATTTTCAAAATCTACTCAGGCCTGTGTGCCAAAACCTTGGTGTCTATCCACAGTTTACTGTGGTTAGCTGAAGTATTCCTGTTTTGAATTAGAACCTTCTGAGTTCTAATTTGGGGTTTAATTTGAGGCTTCAAACGAATTTTTAACTTTGCAAACCAGTTATGCAAAATGAGGGTCATGCATTTAATGAACCTATTATTGATTAATTTGATGAGAAACCAACTTGATATCCACACGAATTGGCAGGATAAAAGGTGAGTGACTTTTACACAGTGATCTCAAAACTGAACAAAAAATACCCCCATCCCAAAGCATATAAATGCAGAAACTATATTTATACATAAAATTATGAACCTTGGAATGTAAGCTATGTATTTTCTTCTAAAGGGCTTTGTAAAATGGAAAGGCTACACAAATGTTAGCTATGGTTTTGTTTGTTTTCAGGAGACTCCTAAGGTTAAAAGTTTGTCCTCCATGTTTAAATCTTCCTCGAATTGTGAGACACACCAGAATCTTCACAATTTATAACCTCTTTCCCTTAAGTTAGCAGAGTTCTCTTACTTGAGATCCAAAAAGAATCTTCATAGGCTCTTTGTTCCACTTGAATTCCTTGTGTAGTGCTTCTAGATTTGTTTTCAGGAGTCAGCACAGAATGACACACTGCTTAGCATCGTGAGACCTGGAGTCAACACTCTTGGCTTCAAATACCAACACTGCCACTCTTTAAATGTGCAACTTTGAGGAAATTTGTAAATGTTTCTATGCCTCAGTTTAGTTACATGTGTTTTTTTTGTTTGTTTCATTTTTGTTTCTTATAAAAGTGTTGAGCACTTACCTAAATGGTAATTCAGCTCACCACCACACCACTGCTTTAGGATCACTCTTAGTGATGTTAGATTTGGCTTAAATACTCCACTTAAAAGCCAGCCGCTGCTTCTCAGGCACAGCTTATATCCAGTATCTAAAATTTAAAGAAGTCGTGCTTGTGTTCACACAATTTGACAAGAATATCTCTTAAATTTTTGGTGGTATGTGACCTTGCTTAAGCCAAGTTTAGACTAACTGATCATATTTCCCATCTTTTGGGAAAATGTTAGTGTTGCAGAAACTCAGATGTCGTCACCCCTAAAACCTTAGCATTACCAACCCGCTACACTGAATAAACACCGAGAACTTCACTTTAGAACTCTTTTTGCTTAATTCACCCTCAAAACAAATTTACTAGAAGCTTAATCAAGGGAAACCATGGGAAACATGAAATAAATGTTGCTATTACAATGGTGGCATTTAGATAAAGGACTGCGTAAACATGGACATTCAACTTTATTGAAATTTAAATGAGTTTACTACTCATTGGAATTAAAGTCTGTTAATTAAGGCATGCGTGTCTTGTAAATCCTGGATGAGTGCATATTTGCCACATACGGTTGTGGCTGACAACAGTTCTTTGTGCAAAATGAAGAATAAATCTAAGCCAATTAAGATACTATATGTGTAATTATGAATATTGTAAATGAAATGAGGTGACTACAGATTAAGCATTTTAACATGCATTATAACTATATTCCATTAATTCTTGGTAACTTTTGCTGATTATCCCATCCCACTGGCTAATGTTCTACCTACTGATCATCTTTTGGACAGATTAATCCACCCATGGCTGTTGAGTTGATTGCCATTCATAGTGATCCTATAGAACAGAGTAGAGCTGTACCTTAAGACTTCCAAGGCTGTAAATCTTAATGGAAGCAGACTGCCACATCTTTCTCTGGTGGGTTTGAACCACAGACCTTTCAGTTAGCAGTGGAGCACTTTACCACTGCACCACCAGGGATCATTTTGAACAGGTTAGAACAACCCAAAATAATGATAGAGACAGAGATAGATAGAGAGGTACTGATAGATAGAGATATTGTTGTTAGGTGTCGTGTTGTTAGGTGCCGTTGCGTTGGCTCTGAATCATAGCGACCCTGCATACAACAGAATGAAACACTGCCCACCCCTGTGCCATCTTTAGGATCATTGCTATGCTTGAGCCCATTGTTGCAGTCTCTGTGTCAATTCATCTTGTTGAAAGTCTTCCTCTTTTTTACCCACCCTCTACTTTATCAAGCATGATGGCCTTCTTCAAAGACTGGTCCCTTCTGATAACATGTCAAAATACATGAGAGGAAGTCTCACCATTCTCTCTTCTAAGGAGCATTCTGGCTGTACTTCTTCCAAGATAGATTTGTTATTTCTTCTGGCTGTCTAAGGTGTATTTAATATTCTTTGCTAACACCATAATTCAAATGCACCAGTTCTTATTTGCTCTTCCTTTTTCATTGTCCAGCTTTCCCATGCATATGAGGTGACTGAAAATATCATGGCTTGGATCAGGTACACCCTAGTCCTAAAAGTGACATCTTTGTTTTTTAATATTTTAAAGAGGTCTTTTGCAGTAGATCTGCCCAGTGTAATATTTTCTTTGATTTCTTGACTGCACTTCTATGGGTGTTGATTGTGGATCCAAGTAAAATAAAATTCTTGACAACTTCAATCTTTTCTCCATTTATCATGATATTGCTTATTTGTTCAGTTGTGAGGATTTTTATTTTCTTTAAGTTAAGGTGTAATCCATACCGAAGGTTGTAGTCTTTGATCTTCATCAATAAATAATTCAAGTCCTCTTCACTTTCAGCAAGTAAGTTCATCATCTGCATCTCCAATCCTGATGCCAGGGTTCTTCTTCACGGAGTCCAGCTTCTTGGATGATTTGTTCAGCATACAGATTGAATAAGTATGGTGAAAGGATACAACCTGGATGCACACCTTTCCTGATTTTAAACCATTCATTATCCCCTACAAATACATATATAAAGATGTCACTTTAAAGTCTAAGGTGCACCTGATACAAGCCATGGTGTTTTCAATTGCCTTATAAACATGGGAAAGCTGGACAATGTATAAGGAAGACCATAGAAGAATTGAGGCCTTTGAATTATAGTGTTGGCAAAGAATATTGAATATACTATGGACTGCCAAAAGAATGAACAGATCTGTCTTGGAAGAAGTACAGTCAGAATGCTCCTTCGAAGGGAGGATAGTGAAAGCTCATCTTATATACTTTGGACATTACATCAGAAGGGATTAGTTCCTGGAGAAAGACACTATGCTTGGTAAAGTAGAAGGTCAGCAAAAAAGATGAAGACCTTCAACAAGATGGATTGACATCATGGCTGCAACGATGGGCTCAAGCTAACAATGATCATGAGGATGGTGCAGGACCAAGCAGTGTTTTGTTCAGTTGTACGTAGGGTCGCTATGAGTCAGAACCAGCTTGACAACATCTAACAACAACAGCAGTATCCCCTTGTTCTGTTCGAGCAACTGTCTCTTGGTCTATGTACAGGTCCAGCATAAGCACAATTAAATGTTCTGGAATTCCCACTCTTTGCAATGTTATCCATAATTTGTTATGATCCACACGGTTGAATGCCTTTGCACAGTCAATAAAATACAGATAAACACCTTTGCAGTATTTCACTTCACCAAGATCCATCTGACATCAGAAATGATATCTGTTGTTCCACACCCCCTTCTGAATCCAGCTTGACTTTCTAGTAGTTTCCTGTTGATGTACTGCTGCAACCGTGTTTGAATTATATTCAGGACAACTTTACTTGAGTGTGATAATAATATTGTTTGATAATTTCCACATTCTGTTGGATCACTTGTCTTTGGAATGGGCATAAATATGGATCTCTTCCAGTCTGTCGGCCAGGTAACTGTCTTCTAAATTTCTTGGCATAGATAAGTGAGTACTTTCAGTGTTGTATCTGTTTGTCGAAACACCCCAGTTGGTATTCTGTCACCTCCCGGAGCCCTTGCTTTTCACTAATGCCTTCAGTGCAGCTTGGACTTCTTCCTTCAGTACAACTGGTTCTTGATCATATGCTACCTTCTGAAATGGTAGAAGGTCAGCCAATTCTTTAGATAGATGGAGATAGAAATAGAGATAGAGATGTACCAGGACCAGATGCCACCCCGTCGGTTTCAACTCATGTGTGCTAGAGCAGAACTGTGTTCAATAGGGTTTTCAAAGGCTGATTTTTCAGAAGTAGATTGCCAGGACTTTATTCCAAGTTGTCTCCAGGTGGAGTTGAACCACTAACCTTTTGGTTAGCAGCTGAGTGTTTTAACCATTTGCAACACCCAGGAATTCTGGATATAGGCTTAAAAAAAAAACCAAAAAACCAAATCCATTGGCTCTGGAAGAAGGTCCTTGTCTCCTCAGCTTCTAGTCCTCGGCTCCTGGGAAATCTTCACGTGGATTGACACCTATCTCCAGCTTCCTCCCCATCTCTGCTTCTTTGCATTCTTGCTTAATCTGCTCCTTTAATATCTCAAAAGAGATTGACTCAAGACACACCCTACACTAATAGTGCTCATTAACATATCAAAGAAAACCCATTTCCAAATACGATTATAGCTACAAGCATAAAAAACTGGTTGCCTTTGAGTGGATTCCGACTCATAGCAACCCTATAGGACAGAGTAGAACTGCCCAATAAGGTTTCCAAGGAGTGGCTGGTGGATTCCAACTGCCAACCTTTTGGTTAGCAGTGGTAGCTCTTCACCACTGCACCACCAGGGCTCCGAGATATAGACTTAGATGTATATAAAACCATGTAGTGAATCCGGTCCCTGAGCACAGTCAAACATGGTGATTTTAGGCAGTACACAGTTCCAGGTGGTGTGTGAGAGGGGATTTCTTGAAGCTAAAATGGTTGTATGTGAGAACTTATAATATTGTGAAAGAGACAGACACAGAAATGAATTGTCATAAATGCTCAAAAAAGGCAGTCAGCACAAAGGGAATAGAACTTCCTTCTAATGGGGGGTGTTAGGGATTGAATTGTGCCATCCCAAAATATGTGTCATATATCCTAACCCATATACCTGTGGTTTGGAGCCCCCGTGATGCAGTGGTTAAAAGTTATGGCTGCTAACCAGAAGGTCAGCAGTTAGAATCTAACAGCTGCTCCTTGGAAACCTTATTGGGCAGTTCTACTCTGTCCTATAGGGTCACTGTGAGTCGGAATCCACTCAAAGGCAACCAGTTTTTTATGCCTGTAGGTATAATCCCATTTGGAAGTGGGTTTTCTTTGATATGTTAATGAACAGTATTAGTGTAGGGTGTGTCTTGAGTCATTCTCTTTGAGTTATAAAAGGAGCAGATTAACCAAGAAAGCAAAGAAGCAGAGATAGGGAGGAAGGTGGAGATAGATGCCACTCCACATGAAGATTTCCCAGGAGCCAAGGGATAGAAACTGAAGAGATAAGGACCTTCCTCCAGAGCCAACAGAGAGAGAAAGACAGCTGGCACCCTGAATTCAGACTTCTAGTCTTCTAAACTCTGAGGAAATAAATTTCTGTTAGTTAAAACCAGTCTCGTGAGGTAGTCTTGTTATAGCAGCACTAGTTAACTAAGAGAGGGGGTACTGGGATTCTTGAGCTGGGTTTTCAAAGATAGAAGGCATAGCTCACTACAACTTTCTTAAATCACCTTTAAAAACAAAATGAAAGGGCATTTATTGAGAGGAAATATAAGTTATCTAGATAATTCAGATGCATCCAAGAAAAACTATCTAGAATTTGAAAGTGAGGACAAAGGATGACTGCACGTTTTCTCAAAGTTATACCAGAACCTAGTCTTGTTTAATTCTTTTGGGGATGAACTTAGTATGTTTTGACACACTATTTACTATTTATTAGAATAAAACCTGCCTGAAATAGCATGTTGTTAACATGCAGATTTCATCGTGTAGAGATACAAAATATTCCTGTTGAGTAGAAAACACAAATGTGAAAATTAGGGCTTCATTGTCCAGAAAGGCATTCACCAGTTTGCACGGATTAATCACACTAATTCCAGCATTCTTTCTTTCACTGCCCATAGGTACTGAATCTTCTGAGTTCTGCTGTGAACCAGCTTTACCATCCTGCTAATTCTCTCATTCATGAACTAAACATAACACTGACATGTCTTCATTCTATATTTTAGGGACAGTTTTTTTTTAACTTTTTACAAATTATATCTTAGGTAACAGTGGAATTCATATATTTTTAAACCATTTACTCATCCCGTAGAGGAGTTGGTCTCTGTCTCACCAAACAGAAAGGATTGTGACATTTTCCTTTATCTCTTTCTCTTCACTGTCTCTACTCTTGTAGGTCCCTGGAAAAGTCAGAGAAATAACCAGCCCTTCACTAGATTTTACGGGTAGCTCAGTTCATAGGAGGGTGAAGTTCTCAGCACTGTGCTAGTTATTGGTGAAGGTGAGAGAAGGACAAGCATGTCTGGGAATTTCCTTTCTCTTGTTGGCATGTCCTCTGCAAGGTGCACTCAATTTGTTTGCTCTAGAAATTAAGAATAGAGAGCTATTTAAAAGATCTATCTTTTGTGCAAAAGGTCAATTTTCCCATGAAATATCTGGACCTGATCTTAAACCATGGACTTTTAATGCCCCTTTTCGATATCTCTTTGGATGGCACTTGTTAGCTGCTGTTGAGTAGGTCCCGAACTCATGGGAACCCCACGCACAATGGAATGAAACACTGCCCAGTCCCATGCCATTCACATGGTCACATGTGAATTGGACCACTGTAATTTGAAAGGTTTTCATTGTTTGATTTTGGAAGTAAATCGGCAGGCCTTTCTTCCTAGTCCATCTTAGTCTGGAAGCTCCACTGAGACCTGTTGAGCATCACAGCAACACGCGCACCTGCACCGACAGGTGGGTGATGGCTGCAGGTGAAGCACTTCGACCGAGAATCAAACCCGGTCTTCCACATGGGAGATGAGAATTCTGCCACTGAGCCACACCACTGTCTCCCTTTGGAGGGCACTGGGAGGCTTCTTATGAACCAAAGAAGAATAAAATTGGCACCCAAATGCCACTCTCTGAGACACGGAAAGTCCTCAGGACATGGCCTGTTCTTTGTTTCCTATAAAACAAACAGGAGATGCACTGAGCGAATTTCCACCCTGAGCTTGAACCTTGTCAGAAGAAAACTCTGTTTTTGTAGGAAAACATGTAGAAATATTTATTATAAGACCAGTGTACATTTAAATTCTCCTACACTCCCCTCCCCCCAGCTACCTACTCCTTTCTTCCACAGACTTCATTTAGCTATTCAAAGCAACAATTTGCTCAGGGCACATTTCATTAGCATTTGGGTTGATAATGTACAGTATCCAAGTTGAGTACTAGAGCTGCTGTAGCAGAAACAGGGGAAATGATAAAATAAAAGCCAGTCAACGTGGGAGTCTGATCTCTGCTTGTCTTCACTTACCCGTGCCTCCACTGCCAACGAGCCCCTTGGGCAGACGTGGGAGCACGCAGAGCACCACAGTTCTTAGCTGTTAATTTCATTGCCCACTGCAACCTTGGAGAGTGGTCCAGGCAGCCAGGAGCAGGAAAGGATGCCAGCTGTGAAGCCCTTAGATACTCACCTTCCCCTGCCCACAGTCGGGGAGGCTTTCCCAGGGAACTCCGCTGGCCTGGAACTTGAATATCTATGCTACAGAGGAAATCAGCCATAAATTTACGCTTTTAACAGCAAGGCAATAGTAGGGATGGAAAGGAATAATAATGATTTTTAAAAGGACATTGGCTGATAAAAGCAATCCTTCCCAAAATCTGGCCCAGCTGTTACAGATAATTATTGAACACCAAGTCCCTTTGGGCCTCATTGAGCCAAGAGCAGCAGCGCAAGTTGTGCTCTAATCCAGCTTTCATCTGATTTGCTCAGGGCTTCCACTCTGTTCTTACAGCAATACCTCCTCTGTCTGGCTCTCAGGGGGATGGGCTTTTCCACATAAATGAAGTCCACAGATAACTGAAGTATGTGACCTCAAGAGCAAAATCTTAAAAAAAAGAACCATTTTGATGAAAACATCCCTAAAACGCATTGTATAACACTTGCTATCTTACACAGCTCATGTCAAATAATTACCACTTTTTTTCTGAAAGCGATCAGTATTTCCCCAGGACCACCAGATAGAAGTAGTGGTTAAAAAAACACAAAAAGTTCATAATGGCAATAAAAACTCTTTGGCTTTAACCCACATTGATTATCCCAGCATATTTCATCCCTAAGGAGGGCAGTGGTGGGCCAGAGATAGAACCCTCACCTTCCATGTAGGAGACCCAGATTCGATTCTCGGCCAATGTGCCTCATGTGTAGCCAACATCTGTCTGTCAGTGGAGGCTAGCATGTTGCTAGGATGCTGAACAGGCTTCAGCAGAGCTTCCAAACTAAGAAAGACTGGGTAGAAAGGCCTAATAATCTGCTTCCGAAAATCAGCCAATGAGAACCCTTACTGATCACAACGGTCTGATCTGCAATTGATCATGGAGATGGCACAGGACCAGGCAGGGTTTTGTTCCATTGTCGTGGAGTAGCCATGAGTTGGTGGCTGACTCCAGGGCAGCTAAGAATAATGACAACAACAACTACAACAGTGGTATCTAAAGGGACCTGAAGGATGTGTCTTAAGTCCTAAGGGAGAAGTGATAATCCACCGCTGTCAAATCCATTCTGACTCCTAGTGACCCCATAGGGTTTCCAAGCTGTAAATTTCTACAAAAGCAGATTGCCACACCTTTCTCCCACTGAGCCGCTAGTGGTTTCAAATTGCTGACCTTTCAATTAGCAGTCTCGATTTCTTTAACCACTGCACAACCTGGGTTCCTTTTCAAGTGTTAGCTGGGGTCATTTCCTGCTCCTGATCCCAAGGGTGGTATGGGCAGATGAAAGCACTTCAACTCTGCCATGGATGCTGTTCCTACCTTACACAAGGTCTTATCTGTCCCCAAGCTTTGCCACCTAAAACTCTCAAATTGTCTCTGCTGCAGTGGAGCCAAGAAGTTGCTGCCACAAAGACTGCCTGTAGATGCCTTGGGGCTGCTCCTGCTTTTGCCATCACTTTTGCCTCCATCTTCACATGCCCACCTTCCTTCAGTATCTGTCTCTTCTCCTCTTTTATAAGGATACCTTGTGGCACAGTGGTTAAGAGTTGAGGTTGCTAACCAAAAGGTCAGCAGTTCGAATTCACCAGCTGCTCCTTGGAAATCCTATGGGGCAGTTCTAGTCTGTCCTATAGGGTCGCTATGAATCAGAATCTACTGGACAGCAATGGGCTTGACTTGGCTAGTCATATTGGATTAGGACCTACCCTACTCCAGTGTGACTTCATGTTAACTGATAACATCTTCAAAGGTCCTATTTCCAAATAAGGTCACATTTACAGATACCATTGGTTAGGACAGCAATGTATCTTTTTGGGGGATACACTTCAACCCCAAACAGGTACTTCAGTATAACAGCATTTTACAAAACATCAACAATTCTATTGTTTTTGACCCATTTGGACGCCTTGTTCCACACTCTTTTCTTTAGAACTATTCATTTTCCTCACCCCCTCTCTTATACCTTTTTATATTCTCTAAACAAGAAGCCTTTCTTTGAAACATACAGTTCCATATCACTCTAGATGGTGGGAGAAGATACCCTCGGCTCAGCCTTCCCTTGAAAGACACCTCTGAAGAGGCAAGATTAGGACTCAGAAATCTGACACAGTGACACATGGTTGCCTCCTTGAAGGGGACCACACTAGTGTGCCTTAGCACATCGATAGAGACCCCCCTGCATCTTCCCCTGCCTCCAGGTCAAGGGGCACAGACTTCAGGGCTTAGCCTCTGTCCATGACTTCTAGACCTTACGGGTCTGCTCTGCATACAGCCACATCTTGGTGGGCTGAAAGGCTTCCCTAAGCTGACCTTTAGGTGAATAGCACGACTCTAGATTAAATGGTATGGGCTCTCTTTAAGCCCAAACAGTCCGTGTCCTGAAGTGAAAACTGGGCAGCTCCATGAGCAATTTGAGATGCTCATGGCCTCTGATGTCATGTCTGGGATGCACTTTGTAAGGGGTCATGCCTTCTCCTCCCACCAATCTCTCCTGTTCCTTCCTATCTTTGCTTTACTTCTTCCTTTAGCAATAATTATTGACAGGAATACTTTCTGGGACAAAAGAAGGACACCAAATATCTTCTTTTTTTTCCACATCATCTTTATATAGATAAATCTTGTGATATATCATTGTTTTAGTTACCTAGTGCTGCATAACACAAATGCCACAAGTAGGTGGCTTTAAAGAACAGAAGTTTTTTCTCTCACAGTTCTGGAGGCTAGATGTCCAAATCAGAGTCTTGGCGGTGTTGACTCCTTCTGTGAGTATCTCTCCTAGTTTCTGTGGTCTGCCAGTGGTCCTTGGTCTTCCCTAGCATCTGTCTTCTCCCCTTTGTGCATCTGTGTCTATTCTGCCTTTTTTATTACTCAGAAGAGATCAGATTTAGGACCCACCCTATTCTGGCATGACCTCATTAACCTAGCAAAAGAAAACTCTTTTGAAACAGGGTCACATCCACGGATACAAGGGCCAGGAATTCAACACATATTTTGGGGGGACACGATTCAGTCCATAACAATTATGGATCTTGGAAAAGTTGAAGATATGTGGGTAAAGCTTCAAACTTTTCTATTTATTTATTTTTTTCTTAACCACATCACTTTGCAATATCAAACATTCCAAAAAGGAGAAGTTTATGAAACTCTCAAACATCTCTCGATACGTCTTCACTCCACAAAGGCGGAGGGTTGTGTGTGCAACTGGCTGTTGTCTGAGATTGCAGAGCTGAGGGTGGGGGGCAGAGAGGAAACCCCCCATACTTATAGGGTGTCACTCTTGCGACTCTTAGAGATGGTCAGACTCTTTTGGGAGGGTGGGGGTGAGAAGCTGTGTGTAGACACCATCTTATTTCTTATTTGGGGGAATTTTTTCACATAACACCATTGCTTAGGGATTTACAAAAAGAACAAAACCAGCACAAATTTCCATGTTGGTTCCTTTGGCATGTATGCACAGGATTCCAGGTGAAAACCCCTACCAGCTTGCCTCTAACACTTCTCTCTGCGGAAATCCTTGGTTTGACAAGTCTACACATGTTCCTTGTTAAAGCACAGCCCTGCTAACACAGGTGTTTCCATAATGGCCCACATTCCATTGATGTCTTCTGAAGGACTATGGGTGATTAATATAAGATTTTTAATGCATTGGCTTCGGGCTCCTGCAAAGTTTCTCCCCAGGCTCCTATTACTGCCTGTGTTAGTAGGGCACATTTGCCTTTCACAGTCCTTCCTGTGCACCCCCTTCTCCTCCCTCATTACCCTGCTTCCCCATGGCCCCTCCCCCCTCACCTCTATCATTCACCTTCTTCTTGACTTCTATCTCTTATTTTCCACTGCTTTCTTCCTCTGCCTCCCTTATCTCCTGAGGCTACCTTCTCTTCCCTCACTTTTTCAACTAAACATAATGTAATTTTTTTTTTTAACTTTTTAGCAAATATTGGTTTAGGTTCCTTGATACACAGGGACAGATTATCCAGTGAGTAAGGTAGGCACAGACTTACTTGTGTTTACTTCCTCATCTGTAGTGAACAATTTCATATGGGTTTCACCACAACAGTGCTGTGGTGAGACCATGTGAAATTATTCACTACAGATTAGGAAGTAAGCGCAAGTAAGCCTGTGCTTACCTTACTCACTGGATAATCTGTCCCTGTCAGGGATTGTAAATTTTAAAACAGGCTTTGATTCTGTACGAAGGTGCTGTGGGGTTGGGAGAGAGACAGATGCTAGCCATACCTAGAAGTAGAATCTTTGATTTGGTGAAAAAATATGAAATTGTTCACTACAGATTATCCAGTAAGCGAGGTAAGCACTGTGTTTACTTTGCCTGTTGGATAATCTGCCCCCATTGACACCAGCCCTGGTGGTACAGTTGTTAAGTACTTGGCTGCTAATCAAAAAGTCAGCAGTTTGAACCCACCAGTGGCTCTGTGGGATAAAGACCTGGCCATCTGCTTCCTTAGAAATTACAGGCTAGGAAACCCTATGGGACAGTTCTACTCTGTCCTATAGGGTCGCTATAAGTCGGAATCAACTGGATGACAATGAGTTTTGTTTGGTTTATACATATATATTACTGATGAAGATCAAAGACTACAGCCTTCAGTACGAATTGTACCTCAACATAAAGAAAACAAAAATCCTTACAACTGGACCAATACACAACATCATGATAAACGTAGAAAGATTGAAGTTGTCAAGAATTTCATTTTATTTGGATCCACAATCAATGCCCATGGAAGCAGCAGTGAAGAAGTCAAACAACATATTGCATTGGGTAAATCTGCTGCAAAAGACCTCTTTATAGTATTAAAAAGGAAAGATGTCACTTGAAGGACTAAGGTCTCCTTAGCCCAAGCCATCACATTTTCAACAGCCTCATAAGCATGCAAAAGCTGGGCAATGAATAAGGAAGACTAAAGAAGAATTGATGCATTTGAATTATGGTGTTGGCAAAGAATATTGAATATACCATGGACTGCCATTAAGAATGAACAAATCTGTCTTGGAGGAAGCACAACCAGAATGCTCCTTAGAAGCAAGGATGGCGAGACTTCAACTTGCCTACTTTGGACATGTTATCAGGAGGGATCAGTCCCTGGAGAAGGACATCATGGTTGGTAAAGCAGAGGGTCAGAGAAAAAGAGGAAGATTCTCAACGAGATGGATTGACACAGTGGCTGCAACAATGGACTCAAATATAGCAATGATTGTGAAGATGTCACAGGACCTGGCAGTGTTTTCTTCTGTTGTTCATGAGGTTGTGATAAGTCAGAAGTGACTGGATGGCATCTAACAATGACAACAAATATATATTTATATACATATAAGCATATATTTATACGTATTTTTATGTGTTGTTATGTATATTATCTTGGTCATCTAGTGCTGCTATAACAGAAATACCACAAGTGGATGGCTTTAACAAAGAGAAATTTATTCTTTCATAGTCTAGTAGGCTACAAGTCCAAATTCAAGTCATCAGCTCCAGGGGAAGGCTTTCTCACTCTTTCGGCTCTGGAGGAAGGCCCTTCTCATCAATCTTACCCTGGCTGAGGAGCTGTTTGAGAGGTAAAAGGTGGTGCAGGCCACACCCCGGGGAAACTCCCTTTATATTGGATCAAGGATATAACCTGGGAAGGGTGCTACAATCCACCCTAATCCTCTTTAATATAAAATTACAACCACAAAATGGAGGACAATCACAGAATACTGGAAATCATGGCCTAACCAAGTTGATACACACATTTCTGGGGAGTCATAATTCAATTCATGACATATATATATTTATAAATAAACTTTATATAAACATATACATAAATATGTACATATTTAAGTGAGTGGTTTGTTTAAGTCTTATATTTCTCTTTAAAAACTAAATTAATGAAATTCTATTGCTTTCTCTTAGTAGTTTTTTATGGGGAAGCGATCCACAAAGCAAAAGTGCCCTGTCCCGCGGAAGTCATGATGCAGCCCTGGATAAAACACATGGGCAGCAGGGCTGTGTTCCTCTGTCCCTTAAAAAGTCTTCTGCCGGGTTTGGGGACCATGGTTTCAGGGGACATATAAGCCAACTGGCATAATAAAATCTATTAAGAAAACATTCTACATCCCACTTTGAAGAGTGGTGTCTGGGTCTTAAAAGCTAACAAGTGGCCATCTAAGATGCATCAATAAGTCTCAACCCACCTGGATCAAAGGAGAATGAAGAACACCAAGGACACAAGGTAATTACGAACCCGAGAGTCAGAAAGGGCCACATGAACCAGAGACTGAGACCAGAAAAACTAGATGGTGTCCAGCCACAACCAATGACTGCCCTGGAACCTCTGAGGGAGCAGGAGAACAGTTGGATGCAGGCCCCAAATTCTCATAAAAAGACCAGACTTAATAGTCTGACTGAGACAAGAAGGACCCCGGTGGTCATGGCCCCCAGACCTGCTGTTGGCCCAGGACAGCAACCATTCCCAAAGCCAACTCATCAGACATGGACTGGACTGGAGAATGGGTTGGAGAGGGGTGCTGGTGAGGAGTAAGCTACCTGGGTCAGGTGGACACTTGAGACTATGTTGGCGTCTCCTGCCTGTAGGGGAGATGAAAGGGTAGAGGGGGTTAGAAGCTGGCAAAATGGACACGAAAAGAGGGAGTGAAAGGAGGGAGCGGGCTGTCTCATTAGGGGGAGAGTAATTGAGAGTATGTTTTAGCAAGGTGTGTATAAATTTTTGTGTGAGAGACTGACTTGATTTGTAAACTTTCACTTAAAGCACAATAAAAATTATATTAAAAAAAAAAAGCCTTCTGCCACTTCCAGTTGCACTTAGGATGAAGACCATGATCTTTATGTGGGGTGGAAGGCCTCCCAGACCCCCAAACTTACATCATGTCTTTCTCCTTCAGGGTTACTGCTTTAGTGAACCTGAACTTTCAGTTTCTGGATAAAACAGCCTTTTCTACCCAGGCTCCTCTTCCTGAAGCGTTCTCCCTTTTTATTCTCTTGATCATCTCTGTCCAATTTCTAGGCTTCAGAGTAAACTGGTGGTGTGGTGGTTGAAAGATAGGCTGCTAACCAAAAGGTTGGCAGTTTGAATCTACCAGCTGCTCCTTGGAAACCCTATCGGGCCAACTCTACTCTGTCCTGTGGGGTCGCTATGAGTTGGAACTGACCTGAGGATGGTAATGGGTTTGTCTTTTTTTTTTTTTTTTTTGGTATGCCTGTGGCTATAATCCCTTGGGTTTTTATTGTTATGTTAAAGAGGGAGTATCAGTGAAGGGTGTGTCTTAAAAATAATGCCTTTTGAGATATAAAAGAACAGATTAAGCAAGCAGCAAAAAAAAAAAAAAAAAAAAAGGCAGAGTTGGAGGAAGGTAGATGCCCCACACAGGAAGATCACCAAGGAGCCAAGGAACAGAAGCTGAAGAGGCAAGGCCTTTCCTCCAGAGCCCACAGAGAGAGAGAGAGCCTTCCTGCAGAGCAGGCACCCTGAATCAGACGGACTTCTAGCCTCCTGAAGTGTGAGAAAAGAAATTTGTGTTTGTTAAAGCCACCCACTGTTATAGCAGCACTAGGTAACTAAGACACGTGGTAGATAGAAGGAACATTCGGGAGCCGCTTAGTAATACATGAGACGCAGCTCCAGCAAGAAAGGGGGAAGGAAAGCAGACAGAAGACCAAATGTTTTTGTGTGTGTGTGTAAATTGCTAACTTTTTAGAGAGATTTGCAAGGAGCTTTTTGAACATCACTATGACCTTTCCTTTATTTCTCTGTCCTTCAAAATGAAATTTTGTTTCTAAAACAAAAGGTGAAGATTAATCCATCCCTGTTACGCGGGGTGGTGAAGCCTGCTTTACCCAGAGGAAAACACCCACCAAATTGTGTAACTTGGTAAAGTTGAGTTGTGGAGCTCTGAAAATTTTAAGAATAAGGTCAAACAATAAATGCTGTGGCAGCTCTCAAAACCATCACAGGGACAATAAACCTGAAGCGACAGGGAAAAGCAGTTTGCCCAAGACTTTCACAGGTACTGGGGTTTGGGGTATTAACCTTCTCGAATAAAGGCAGGTCACTGTAAATGCTTTGGTTTGGCTTGGATTTGCCTCTGGGACTCGGTGAAAGGGCTTCTCTCGCTGGTCGTTGAATGCTCTGTGCAATATTGCTTAAGCGAGGCTTAGATTAGAGTCTGATTCCATCTCTAAAGCCAATTGCTTACTGAAAATCCACTCAGCATCACGAAATTCCAACCAATTCAATTACTAGCAATTTTGAAAATATTGATCTCATTTCTATCAGGGACATCTCTGAAGAACTCAGTAATGGAAATGGCCTCATTTACTATTTCTTTTAACCTAAGACCTTAGCTAATAGTATTTGTTAAACACTAGACATATGTTGAGTATTCTCGTCGTTGATGTTGCCTGGTCCTGTGCCATCCTCACAATTGTTGCTATGTTTGAGCCCATTGTAGCAGCCAGTGTGTCAATCCATGTTGTTGAGGGTCTTTCTCTCTTTCGTTGACCTTCTACTTTACCAAGCATGATATCCTTCTCTAGGACCAATTCCTCCTGATAACGTGCCCAAAGTATGTGAGACAAATCTTACCGTCCTTGCTTCTAAGGAGCCCTCTGGCTGTACTTCTTCCAAGACAGATTTGTTCCTTCTTCTGGCAGTTCGGCAATTCGCTGAGGCTCAGTTTCCTCATCTGTGAAACCAAAGTGGGAGTTGGAGTGTCAGATTAGATTATCCCCAAACTGCCTGCCAGCTCAATCATTGCATGCTACTCATATGTCTTCATCTCAAATTTTTCTCATCGATAAAACACTTAACTGCTCATTTTACAAATATGAGTTAAGCTTTTCAAACCAGTGTTGCTAAAAAAGCAATGTGAGCCCAATTTGGTGAAAGTGAACAAAAGTATTCAAATTTGACACATTGCCTTTATAAGCCTTAATAAAGAATCAAATATTACACAATACTTCACTCTTCACTGATTACACGATAAGAAAGTACTATTACTGCCTCTCATGTGTGCTGCTTTTCTCTTTCCAATTCTTGTCTGAAAGAACGGCAAAGAAAGAAAGAAAGAAAAATCCCCTTTGAAAGAATCAGTTAGCAACTTCCCGCTGTTTTACTTGCTTATCAGTAACTATTCGTTTTAAAGGAAAAGCTTGAAATACATATCATCGATAGTAGTTTAGCATTAGTGCTAAAAAAAGGGATTTTCAAAAACAGGCAATTGTTATAAAATCTGTAAGAGGAGAAAGCTATATTTGGGAAAGCATAAACTATCACTGGGCAAACAGGTGCCGGATCTCACTACCGCAAATGGCCAGGTCATTCTCTGAGTCTCAGGGCTCTAAGTCTTTGTGGGGGGAGAAAAAACAAAGTGGCATTCTGATGGCAGTGATCTGAGAGAAGCAACAATTACAGGTAGAGTGGGACTATTTCTGTGCTAAATGGGTTAGTTTTCTCAGAGAGAGGCTCTCTGATCTGGTTAATGAGGCTTTTACTGAATTAAACCAAGTTGGTGAGCTTTGCAAAGCTGGGGCGATGTCAGAATTCTGCCAACAATAGACACCTGACGTTTCAGAAAGGAGAGAATAAGCATCTCTTGAATAATCAGGAACTGGCTTGAGAACCATTTAATGTCCACACAAACAGAACTGAGAAAAATGAATACATATTTTAATGGCTAGGCACATTTTTAGTTTGATAAGATGCTTTCCTTATTTTTTTTTCTTAAACTTTTACCATGTGTTATATGGGTTGAATTATGCCCCTCTAAAAATATGTTGAAGCCCTAACCCCTGGTACCTGTAAACTTTGTTTGTAAACAGGGTTTTTGAAGATGTTTTCAGTCAACATGAGGTCACACTGGAGCAGGGTGGGTCCTAATCCCATCTGAGTGGTGTCCTTATAAAGGAGGAGAAGACATAGACAGGGAGACAAAGGAGGGAGGTCTTGTAAAGATGCATCTACGGGCCAAGGAGCCTGGAGCCCCCAGATACCAGGATGGATTAGGTGAACTCTCCCCCAGAGCCTTCTGGGACCATGGTCCTGCCACCCCTGTAATTCAGACTCCCAGCCTACAAAACTATGAGAGGGTGAATTGCTATTGTTGTAAGCAGCTCAGTTTGTGGCATATTGTTATGCAGTCCTAGGAAGCTAATGCAGTATGATATTGATTAAAAGAAAATACATGTGAAGAAAAAGAGAAAGATAGACTATCAAGTGATACCCCATTCTGTAAAACCTAAGGTATGAGTTAGTAGTTATTGTTAGTGACTTGTGCCCCTGCCATCTAAGGCTTTTCTTCTGGAAATTGGTCTCTTGCTGAGGAATGCACCATGAGCCTCTGATCATAGGTGATTGTATGACACAAGGCCAGGTATGGGCATCGATGTTAGCCTTGTGCTCCGTTCCAGTGTCTCTTCCCAAATTCAAGTAATGTACCCCCCACCACCCCATTTCTGCTCAGGGATACCCAGCCACCCTCATTCCTCAAACTGGTATCTCACCAGGCCTGCTCGACTCACACATTAACAGACTCTGTTCTTATAGGTAAGAGTCCAGAGGGAACGAAGCAGAAACCGCTCACTTCTCTCGCATCCCATTATTCCAAAGACTATGGGAATGGTTCCTAGACTTGTGGATTTTATAGTCCAGTAAAACTTCAATAACAACAAAAAATGGGGATGCAGGGGTGGGATCTAGAAGAGATATTAGCTCAGCGCTGTGGAGTTGAGAGGTTGAGGACATGAACACACGGACACACACCTCACACCTGGACACACATAACTGACATGTGGACACACACCTGACACATGGACACACATACTTGACACATGGACACACATACCTGAAACATTGACAGACCACATCTGACACGTGGACACACACCCGACATGTGGACACACACACTTGACATATGGATACAGAAGTGACACATGAACACACACACCTGACATATGGACACACACACCTGACAGATGGAAAAACCACATCTGACATGTGCACACACACCTGAAATGTGGATACATACATACTTGTTATGTGCACACATACACGGGAGAGGCATCAAAGAGAGCAATTGGCTCAGTGCTGTGGGGTTGACGGAAAGAGGACACAAACACACACACAGTAACCTGACACGTGGACACACATATGCACAGATGCACGCACACACACACACACACATACACATGTGCTACCGGATTCTGAAACATTTAGCCCAGGATGCAGAGATCAAGGGCTGTGAGGTGGTGCACAGAGCAGGGGCACGTGCAGAATGCTTCAGGGCCTTCGGTCTCTTGCCTCACCGTTCTCTATGGAGAGTGTAGCAGCCAGTGATATCTCCAAGGTGGTGGAAACCTGTCAGGATTGAGGGAGCAACCCAATTCTTGCCTTTTGTGGCATTTCCTGATGGAGATCAAAGACTCCTGCCTTCTGTATGGATTGTTGTTGTTGTTAGGTGTTGTCAAATCCTTTCCAATTCCTAGAGACCCTATTTACAACACAACAAAACACTGTGAGGTCCTGCGCCATCCTCACAATTGTTGCTATATTTGAACCCATTGTTGTAGCCACTGTGTCAATCCATCTCGTCAAGGGTCACCCGCTTTTTCACCAAGACTTTAACTTACCAAGCATGATGTCCTTCTCCAGGGTCTGACCCCACCTGTTAACATGTCCAAAGTACGTGAAATGAAGCCTCCCCATGCCCTCTTCCAAAGAGCACTCTGGCTGTACTTCATCTAAGGCAGACTTGTTTGTTCTTCTGGCAGTCCATCATATACTCAATATTCTTTGCCAACAACATAATTCACAGGCATCAATTTTTCTTTGGTCTTCCTTATTCATTGTCCAGCTTTCAAATGCATATGAGGTGACCGAAAACACCATGGCTTGGGTAAGTCACACCTTAGTCCTCAAAGTGACATCTTTGCTTTTTATCACTTTAAAGAGATCTTTTGCAGCAGATTTGCCCAATGTAATATATCTTTTGATCTCTTGACTGCTGCTTCCATGGGTGTTGATTGTGGATACAAGAAAAATGAAATTCTTGACAATTTCAATTTTTTTTGCTGGTTTATCATGATGTTACTTATTGGTTTAGTTGTGAGGATTTTTATTTTCTTTATGTTGAGGTATAATGTATACGGAAGGCTGTGGTCTTTGATCTTCATCAGCAAATGCTTCAAGTCCTCCTCACTTTCAGCAAGCCAGGTTGTGTCATCTGAGTAACACAGTTGTTAATGAGTCTTCCTCCAATCCTGATGCCCCATTCTTCTTCATATAGTCCAGCTTCTCAGATTATTTGCTCAGCATCCAGATTGAATAAGTATGGTGAAAGGATAAAACCCTGACACATATCCTTTCCTGATTTTAGTCCATGCAGTATCCCCTTGTTCTGTTCAAACAAATGCCTTTCGGTCTATGTACAGTTTCCTCACGAGCCTAATTAAGTGTTCTGGAATTCTCATTCTTTGCAATGTTATCCATAATCTGTTATGATCCACAGAGTCGAATACCTTTGCATAGTCAATAAAACACAGGTAAACATCTTTCTGGTATTCTCTGCTATTAGCCAAGGTCTATCTGACATCAGCAATGATATCCCTCATTCTATGTCCTTCTCTGAATCCAGCTTGAATTTCTGGCAGTGTGCTGTCCATGGACTGCTGCAACTGTTTTGGAATGATCTTCAGCAAAACTACTTGGGTGTGATATTAGTGATATTGTTCTATAATTTCCACATTCAGTTGGATTACCTTTCTTTGAAATGGGCACAAATATGGATCTCTTCCAGTTGGTTGGCCAGGTAGCTGTCTTCCAAATTTCTTAGTGTATATGAGTGAGCACTTCTAATGCTGCATCCATTTGTTGAAACATCTCAGTTGGTATTCTGTCAATTCCCGGAGCCTTGCTTTTCACCAACACCCTCACTGCAGCTTGGACTTCTTCCTTCCATACCATCGGTTCCTGATCATATGCTACCTCCTGAAATGATTGAATGTCAATCAATTTTTTTGGTACAGAGACTCTGTATTCCTTCCATTTTCTTTTTATGCTTCTTTGTCATTAGATATTTTACACATAGAATCCTTCAAACTTGCAACTCAAAGCTTAAATTTTTTCTTCAGTTCTTTCAGCTTAACAATGCCAAGTGTGTTCTTCCTTTTTAGTTTTCTTACTGCAGGTCTTTGCACATTTCAATAAAGTATTTTACTTTGTCTTCTTGAGGTGCCTTTTGAAATCTTCCGTTCAGCTCTTTTACTTCATCATTCCTTCCTTTTGCTTTAGCTACTCGACTTTCAAGAATAAGTTTCAGAGTCTCTTCTGACATCCATTTTGGTCTTCTCTTTCTTTCCTGTCTTTTTAATGACCTCTTGCTTCATGTATGATGTCCTTTATGTATTTCTACCACTTGTCTGGCCTTCAGTCATTAGTGTTCAATGTGTCAAATTTACTCTTGAGGTGGTCTCCAGATTCAGGTGGGATATGCTCAAAGTCGTATTTTGGCTTTCATGGACTTGTTTTAATTTTCTTTACCTTCAACTTGAATTTGCATATGAGTAATTGATGGTCTGTTCCACAGTTGGCCCCTGACCTTATTCTGACTGATGATAGTGAGCTTTCCCATTATCTCTTTTCACAGATATAGTTGCTTTGATTCTTGTGTATTCTATCTGGTGAGTTCCAGTGGTAAAGTCACCACTTCTGTTACTGAAAAAAGGTATTTGCAATTAAGAAGTCATGGGTCTTGCAGTATTTTGTCATGGTATCTCTGATGTCATTTCTATCACCAAGGCCATATTTTCCAACTACCAATCCTTCTGTTTCCAAATTTCACATTCTAATCACCAATAATTATCAATGCACCTTGATTGCACATTTGATCAATTTCAGACTGCAGAAGTTGGTAAAAACCACATGACCCACTGGAGATGCTCCCCTACCAGTTTGCAGCTTATGAGCTACTTCAAGGATGTTGTCTGCTAATGAACTGATCAGCTGCCAGCTTTGAACTTGCATCGATAATTCAGTTGTGCTCTTGCCTTTCCCTTGCAATACTTTAGTGCACACCAGGTGGCGATAAGGAAGCGTATAAAAGCTAGTGGCTTTTATCTAAGAGAGGATTCATGCATTTTTAAAAACCCTCCTCTTTCTCAAAATTCAGTTAACTTGATTGTTAAGAAAAACTAATTACTATAACAAAAGCAAATCTACAGAGCAAAATCCAAAAACACCATATCCATCAAAATGAACAATTGTTTTTTTTTTTTTAATTTAAGTTTAACTTTTTTGGGGGATGTTTTCTCCTGGATTCCATATTCTTTTTTCGGTAGGTTAAACATTTTTTTTTATATGTATAATTCACTCAAAAGTTAGCCTTTGGTGTCTTAAAGCCAACTTCTAACTTCCTTTAGTCTCCTGAGTCTCTGTGTGTGTTGCTATTTTTGTCTGATCCTTTGTATTCCAAAACTCCTGGCATTGTTTTTAGTCTACATTTTATAAAGCTTTTCTGTGGGTGAAGGATGGTTGGGGCTCTGGCCCTTCCCCCACTTTCTGCTACTAATTCTTCCAAATGACATATATGCAAGTTGGAAAAGCAACAGAAAACGACTAATATTTTTCAGAGCTACCCTTCTCTAAAAAAAATTTTCTTTTTTTTTACCCTTCTCTGGTGACATTTGCACTCAGAGACTGTGGGGCAGTTAGCCATGCCAGTGGGGGAATTTGGAACTGATAGACCTTCTTGCTTAAGTCTCAGTTATGGATCAAGAAGCTGGTGAAGGAGAAGAAGATGATGTGGTGTGAGGGTTAGGGAAGGAACACATGGGCAAGGTTATGGGGAGCATGAAGTCAACAGGGGTGGCCCTCGCCCTGGTTATTCTCTATCATTGGACTAATCTGGCTCCCTGGAGCATGGTGGCTTTTGCAGTATATCAACTTGTCTAGTTGTTCTCAGCCCTCACCTGGAAAGATGAAAAAAAAAAAAATATATATCGATCGTTCAGCTCCACCCTCTTATATTCTGAATTAATAGCTCTAAAATGAGGCCAGGGAATTGTTTGTTTGTTTTATTTCTCCAGGATATTTTAAAGTAAGATCAGTGCTAAGAACCAGTGGCTTACCAAGGTATGAAGGGACACCACTTTGACTTGACACCTATCCCTCAATCGTCCTAGGGAAGCTTGAAATGCAATCTGTACTTGGCTCAGTGGGAAAAAGAGCAAAGGAATCCAATTTTTTTTTCTATTGTCTGTGTCATTGTTAAGTGAACTACTTTATAATTTTCTGTGCTTATATGAATCTATGTTATTTTATCAGAGTTGTCAGGGAAACACCCATTGCAGTCGAATTGATTCCAACTCATAGTGACCCTCTAAGACAGGAGAACTGCCCCCATAGGGTTTCCAATACTGTAATCTTTACAAAAGCAGAGTGCCACCTCTTTCTCCCACAGAGGGGCTGGTGAGTTTGAAACACCAACCTTTCGGTTAGCAGCTGAGAACTTAACCACTCAGCCATCAGGGCTTCTTGTCAGAATCAACTTGATGGCAATGGGTCAGAGAACCTTAGGAAACCAAGGATTTATCTATGAAAGCAATAATGTGCAAAGGAGAAAACACACAAATGTGCAAAGGAAATTTCACATTTGCTCATTATCACAGAGCACTGGACCAGATTGTAAGGATCACCTCAGTCAGTGTTTTTCCAGCTGCAGCTGTGGTCTAGCAGAATGCTGTGGAATCAATTCAGAGAGTTCTAACCAGGATTTTTACAGGGAAGGAATAAGAATAGAACAGATTGGAAGATGGAATATCAGAGTCCATCACACACAGTAAGGGTAAATGTTGTTTTGCGAAATGGTGCTGCCGTGGATGGTTATGTAAAACCACTTCAATTATAGTGGATTAAAAAAAAAAATTTCTATCAAAATGCATGAAAGTCACTAATCTAAGTCAGGTCTCTCTTTTTACACATGGAAAATGGATCCCAGAGAAACTAACAGCTCACATTCACACCCACAGGTCATGGGAAAGACTGGGCTAGAACCAGGATTCTTGATTATTCTCCTGTTTTGATTTCCTTCTGAGAAGTATCAGGTTGTGTGAAAAATGAAACTCTTCTGGAAAAAAGGGTAGAGACTGGTGAGTGGAGGACAGGAGGCACATTGTGTGAGGCAGCGGCATATGTACTTTAGTATCTGAGGAGGAGCAAGTACGTGGGGTTATTTTGTGGGTTATATTAAGTAAAGGACTTCGTGTTTGAGGAAATTAAAGCACAGAAATGGTAGAATTCAAATCCGTAATTTTAATGTAAGCATATTAGATTTTGCTATTTTTATAGTCATTTGACCATTTCCACAGAGTGTTTTCTTTTCTTTCCTTCTGGGCTTCTGTTGTATCAGAATCATAATCCATTCACAGTAAGCAGAAATCATTGCTTTGGGAAGATAACTCTGGATTGAAACACAGGATGCATTGAGCTAGGGAGAGACTGTAGTCAGAAAGAACAGATACGTGGCTGCTGCAGTCTAATTGGTGGGTGATGAAGTCTAAATTAAGTCAGCGACAGTGATAATGGAGGGAGAAGAACATCCATGATCTCACTTAGAAATACAGTAGACTGGACTTGGAGAGAGACTGGCTATAGGGTAGTGTATCTCAGTGTAAATTTGGCTGTTTGCATCTTGATCACTTGGGATCTTTTTTAAAATTCATATACTTGGGCTGTATTCTGGGTAAATGCTAGAAATTTATACTAGGACATAAACTGTCCAAGTGATTCTTGCGCTGTCAAGTTTGAGAAGCACTGGATTCAGAAGTGAAAAAAAAAATCAGGTGTCAGTAACAACCAAAATATTTCTAACCTAATTTTGTTAGCATGCCTGTTAATGAGGCACAGCCCCAAAGATGATGGGGTGGAGACAGTAGTGTATTGGTAGCTGGCCACGATCAGGCTGGAAGGAGACTTCCTTACCACTTCACAGGAGTCAAACATTGCCTCTGTCTCTTTTACTGTCTTTATTTATTCACTCAGTTCTGTCCCTGTCACTCAATGTGGGGTGCTTGCTCTGTGCCTAGTTCTTCATTAACCTTGGGAATGAAAAATACATGAGTTGTACCCCAAAGTTTGTTGTTGTTGTTAGGTGCCATCAAAATTTAGCAGAGGATTATGTTAGAAGTATAAGCCAGGCTGCTTCTTGGAAGTGAGGATGGCGAGACTTTGTCTCATGTACTTTGGACATGCTATTAGAGGGGAGCAGTCACTGGAGAAGGACATCATGTTTGGTAAAGTAGAAGGTCAGTGAAAAAGAGGAAGACCCTCAACGAGATGGATTGACAGAGTGGCTGCAACAATGGGCTCAAGCATAACGATTTTGAGGATGGTACAGAACCCGCAGTGTTTCTTTCTGTTGTACGTAGGGTCACTATGAGTCGGAACTGACTCAATGGCACCTAACAACAACAGCAACATAAGTCAATTTGCTGTCATACCCAACTTCTCTTCTCTCTTAACGTACCCCTTCATCCTGGGAAACTACCAGTCCATTGTACCCTCTGACACAGTTCCATCCCCAAACCATAACTGGATAGACCAGCAACAGGCCTCTGCCCTAAGGCCAATTAACTGACTGACCCTCTCTCTCCAGACCTCAAAGACGGAGACAGTATAGCTGAGGTCAGTGCACTGTCATGTGTGAGTGCACAAATTAAGGCTTTCTAAAAATGGTGGCCATGGCACCTCACCTGCTGAGTCCTGTAGATCTCAGCTTACACGTCACTTCTCGCCCAACTACAAAGTAAACCTTATAAAAGCAGGGACCTTGGACCCTGTATTTGCCTCAGTATCTCCGAGCATCTCAGGACAGGGCCTTAGTAAACACTCATGGAAGCAAGGAGCCTTTGTACAAGGGTGCAGAGTGTCAACCTGGAGATTCCCCAGCGTCTCCTGAATGAAGATTTACCCAAGAGCAAGTCTTCTATTGAGCAGAGCATCTCACAGGGATAGCATGCCATTTTTTACTAACAGTGTTTACAATCTCTAAGTCCTCTCCATCATCCGCCACTTATAGGATGGAAGAAAAAGCATTCTTATTGCTAATGTGTCAGCCCACGCAGGAACTGCTTCAGAGGAAGAACTCAAGAGTTTGGATCTCATGCCCACTGATCTCCTGGAGGAAGGGGTGAGCCACTTCGCCTCTGCCTTCAGGTTCATTATCCCGACCTTTCTGGCAGGGATCGTAAAAGAACTAACTAATCACCGTCTATAAAGCAGCAGGGTAATGAAGGAGGCTAGAGAAATAATGACAATGATAATCTTCTGTCTTTGGGTGACATATGGGATGAGCAAGGGAAAAAATGGCAATCTTTTTCTTTTTTTTTTTCATGATATGGAGACTTTTATGGTTATGTACAATTATTTTACAACATGTATATTGTACACCATAACTTCTATTATTTGGGACTTAGACCCTCAAAATTGTTTCCTCCTTAAAGGCACCTATCCTAATATTATTTTCAAGAAACCTGTTCTGCCAGGTTGGAGTAATTTTCTACTATTCACTTGCCTGCAAGTGGCAAATTGTCACCTTTTTATTACAGTGCTCTTTTGTGTCAGAAAAGACATACAGTGTGTACTTAAAATTACTATAGACTGAAACCATCCAGGTGAGTGTTCCAGGCAGATTTAATTTGATGGAAATGGCTGGGAACGTTTGCTCTGTGTTTGTGTTGCTAAAGGCGAGGAGTCCATTCACCAGGCTCCTGATTGCCTTCTCTCACGCTCTCTGTTACCTAAGGCGGGTGTCTTAGTCACCTAGTGCTGCTATAACAGAAGTACCACAAGTGGATGGCTTTAACAAAGAGAAATGTATTCTCTCACAGTCCGGTAGGCTAGAAGTCTGAATTCAGGGTGCCGGCTCCAGGGGAAGGCTTTCTGTGTCTGTCGGTTTGAGAGGAAAGTCCTTGTGATGCCTCAGTCTTCTGTTGGTCTCGGAGCATCTCAGCACAGAAACCTCAGATCCAAAGGATGCTCTCTGCTCCCGGCGCTGCTTTCTTAGTCGTATGAGGTCCCTTCTCTGCTTGCTTCCCTTTCATTTTATCTCTCTTTTTTTTAAGATAAAATGTGGTGCAGGCAACACCCCAGGGAATCTCCCTTTACATTGGATCGGGGAGGTGACCTGAGCAAGATTGTTACATCACACCCTAATCCTTTTAACCACAGGTAGAGATTATGATTTATAACACATAGGAAAATCACCAACTGGAGGACAACTACACGTGGACTAACCAAGTTGACACATATTTTTTTGGGAACACAATTCAATCTGTTACAGCAGGTGAATGGCAAGAACATCCACCATCTGCTGTCTCACGTAGGGCTGCTCTAGGAAAAACATTGAAGAAATGGACCTGCTTGTGGTTTTGCCATCATTTTGCTGCATTTGAGCATGACTTCCTACTATTTCTCTCATATTCCTACGTCATCATTACTTGAGTACCCAGGAGAAAAATGCCGTATAACTCAGTCAAAAAAAATCTACATGTTTCACATTCGTTGCTGTCGTTAGTTGCCACTGAGTCAGCTGGGACCCATGGTGATCCCATGTTCGACAGAATGAAACGTTGCCCAGTCCTTGCAGTCTGCATGGTCGTCAGTATGTTTGAGTCCATTGCTGCAGCTGCTGTGTATTATGAGTGACTTCCAACCTAGGAGGCTCATCTTCCAGCACTGTATTGGACAATGTTCTGTTGTGATCCAGAAAGCTTTCACTGATTAATTCTGGAAGTAGATCATAGGCCTTTCTTCCTACTCTGTCTTAGTCTGGAAGCTCTATTGAAACCTCCCCACCATGTGTGGTCCTGCTGGTATTTGAAATACAAGTGGCACAGTTTCTAGCATCATAGGAACATGCAAGCCACCACAGTATGACAGACTGACAGACAGGTGATCATTCACATCTGCACCCTTCTACTGATAGCATTTAAAGAACATTTTGGAATAGAGTAATTAACCCAAAGGAATGGATCACTAATGGAGTGTCTGTGAACAGCTTGTTCTTTAGGCAGGGAAATCCCTGCAGTCTTCTGGGTCATCATATTGCCATTACTTAAAACCAGCCTTATTTCAAGTTTGATAATTGGGTCAAAGTTGAATTGAAGACTGTGTTTCTCCTCTTTGATAGGGCTGTTCTTCTGTTCTCCAGCAACTCCTTCATGATGCTCCACCATGATCGTGCTTGCTGGTGAGATCACCTAGTCCTCTGTGCTTATAAATAATGAAGAGTTTCTGTTGGGCAGAAGTTAAATTGAATATAGGAAGTAACAAGAAAGCAAGACCCAGAATGGCATGATGAGAAAAAATCAAATCTCTAATATTCCCAATTTGAAAAGACAGTATTAAATTCAAAACTCTGCTAGCTTCACAGAAGCTATCACTAAGAAACAATTTTCTCTGAGGTGTTTCATGTCCTTTCTAATATCCAGAAAGTCATACAACTTTGTGCCTCTATTCAAAATGCTGAGAAAATAGAGTTTTGCATGTATGAAACTATCATGCTGGTCAGAATATCATTGTGTTATAGAAATCCTAAGGAACTATTACTCGGAAAGGAGAAAAATGTGCTTTCTAATGAACCAAAGCACCAGAGAAGCGTTCCCTCACAGCTGTTTGATGTCCTTGGTCATGCTGTGTCTGGGTTCCCTTTCATAATTAGAAGGGCAAAAAGAAAACTCAAGCTTCCCATATTGTGGAGAATGTTTCATATAACAATAAAGGCTGCTCCCATATATCCTCAGTCGACAGATAATAAAAGAGAAAATTGGCCTACTAAAAAGTGAAAGTAGGGCTTTGGAGACAGGAAGGGTGGTGGTGGACTTGTTAAACAGTTACTTTGGCTCTACTCTTTCTAGAGGGCAAAAAGGTTGGAGATAATCTTCTTCTTTCTTCTTCCCAAAGGACCCATGTGAAAAATCACACCTTTCAAAAATAAAACAAAGCACAAAAACAAATCCTGTATAAAATAAACTAGATGTTCGTGTTAGGAAAACAGGTAGTCAATCAGTGTCACAAGATCATGGAAATAGGGGTTGGTTGTCTTCTTTCTGTTCCTAAGCCCTTTGCACTTGGTGTTCTTCCCGTCTCCCACTGAAGTGTACATAGCTCACTCCCTTCCTGACTTCTCATCTTGCTCAAATGCCCCCTTACCAGAGAGAAGTCATCCTTACAAAGTAGCCCATATAAAATAAGACCTCCCCATCACCTTCTCTCCTCCTTATTCCACTTAATTTTTCTTTGTAGAATTTATCCCCTCCAGACTTACTGCATATTCATCTTGGCTTATTTTCTGCCTCCCTCTACTGGAATTTAAGCTTCATGGTGGCAAATAGGTTGTTATTTTTCTTGACCATTATTTCCCTAGAAGCCACAGCAATGTCTGGCATATTGTAGGGGCTTATGAAATATTTGTGAAATGGAATAGACAAGTTGTTCTTGTCTATTGAAGTTGAAGTCTTACAAAAACCATCTCTCTATTGTTTACTGAATTTAGTTTTAACTCTTTTCCTTGATACTGAGGGAAAGCAGCCTTCCAAACCAGGAGTGCAAATGGTTAAAGTTCTCTGCTGCTAACTGAAAAGTTGGAGGTTCGAAGTCTACTCAGAGGTGCCTCGGAAGAAAAGTCTGGTGACCTATTTCTGAAAAATCAGCCACTGAAAACCCTATGGAGCAGAGTTCTGATACACGTGGGGCTGCCGTGAGTCAGAGCTGACTCACCAGGACCTGGTTGGTCGGTTGTTTCTCAAGTATTTCCTGTACTTACTCTACAATTAGTCAGAGTGGACTACTGTATTTTTGTTTCCAAATAGACCCTATGAGATAGTGGGAAAATTGCTGGTTATAGATTTAGACAGACTTCAGTTTGTATTGTAGTTCTGCCCATTTGAGCCTTGTTTCTGCCACACATGATGGATCAAGGCATAATTATATAAAGTTGCCTAACCAGACGGTGGTCTTTGTGACTTAATGACTTGCCACGGAGCATTTCTGTTGACAATACGTAGCTCCGAATGATGGTAAACTTCCTGAACCACAGAGGGAAGATTTCTGCCAACCAAAGATGGCACTGCCACATATAGCCTGGAAGTAATTTCATCTATGCATCCAAGGAGCTGAAACAAAGACATCCCTCTTCCCTGATCTTACGCTCAGCTCCACGTCACCATAGGACTCAGGTCCTCAGGTTGTAGGTCTTCTTCAGCACAGCTCTCCAACTGGTACAGACCTGTCATTCTTCTATGGGCACCTGGAGGGCTCGGTCAGAAGGGGTTGTTAGGGAGCTGTTTTACTCTCCTGGAACCAGGAATCCTCTTCTAATGTGTGTAGGGCACTCCATTGTTCTCAGACCCAAACTGCTATTGTTTCTTGACCCATTTGCCTGTGGGCCCAGAACTTAGAAACGCTATTTGGGGCTGGAGGTTCTGCCACCACTGCTGCCATCTGCTTGATGGTGCTGCCAGAGCCTTCAGCTTGCCTTTCAGTGTCCAGGGGCAGCTCGCCACAGGATCACACCTGCACCTTTTCCAGCCCCGGCATTTTCAACACCTACCTGATTCCTTGTCTCTGTGTGACTGACAGTGAGAATAGTCAGCAGCTTCCCACAACACTGTCCCTATGACTCATAGCAGGTAGTGCAAAGCAATAGACTCTACAGCAGTTTCCTTATGTTTGTCCATGCCATCGCGGTTCATATTTGTTCAAAGTCCCAGTAGGACAAGGGGGACTACAGAATCTGGGGAAAGAGCTGGTCTTTCTTGTTGACAGATGATGAATTTGGCTTGGAAGCCTTCAATGTTAGGACCTCTCCTCATCTGCCCACTCATCCTGGGAGACGTCATCCAGTGTGGGACCCCACCAGTTCCTCTCTCTGCCCTGGGCTCGCATTGCTGGCTGTACATCGGGGTCCAGGGACAGGGACCATGCAGAGGCATTCCCTAAAGCTCCCGGTGGCTCTGACCACAGCCAGGGCTGAGAAGCACTGTCTAATGGGATGACCATTCCCACATTTCTGACTCCGGCTTGTATTTCTCTGCTGAGCTTTAGCACCCATTTCTAACTATGTGGGTGCCTCCAGTTGGATAAAAATAATGGCAATGAATAATATTAACAATATTTACCTGCCAGGCCCACCTTAGGAACTTTCATATATTGCCTCATTCACCACTCACGATACTCCTGGGGTGCAGGTGCTGTTATAACCACTCCTTTTACAGAGAGTCTGCTCTCCCAATACCAGGTTATGCCTCCCCTCCTTTCCAGATGATCACAAGCTTCACTGAGCTCAGCACAAGTTTGTCCACGGGGAGGAATTTCTTCTTTTCTGTTTTTTCCTTGAGGCTTCCTTGGTTCCCAAATTTTACTTCTAAGCATCTACATTAAGGAAATAAGCCAACCATATTCAAAGAGGCACACATAAGTATACTCATCACAACATTATGATATTAAAAAAAAAAAGAAAACAACCTAATCTTTAAACACAGTTAAAGTATGTCCAACCATATAGCGATTAAGATGGTATAAACATACTGAAGGAAAAAAATATATACTTAAGGAAAAAAAAGAAGCAAGTCTATGCTTGTTTCAGAAGTATGCATATATAAAAACCAAAAACCAAACCCATTGCCATCGAGTTGGTTCTGACTCATAGTGACCTTATAGGACAAAGTAAAACTGCCCCATAGTGTTTCCAGCGAGTGCTTGGTGGATTTGAACTGCCAACCTTTCAGTTAGCAGCCATAACTCTTAACCACTACGACACCAGGGTGTCCAATGCATGTATGGGTGAAAATATCTGAAAACCGAAAGACTCTTCTCCAAAAATGTTAACAGTAGCTTTCTGAGAATGGAGACATTAAAGTACTTTCTCTTTATTTTTTTACCTTTCTGTACTTACTATATTTCTATCAGGAGCCTCTTGAGTTTTATAATTGATTTTAATTAATAGCTCCTCCACATGACAGTTTTACAACCTGGAACTTGTGGGTCGAATGGATCTATGATTAGTGTATATGTTGCACGCACCGCTCTTTGAACCCACACACGTTCAAACCCGCTGGAGCACGTTTCGCACCCCTTATTTGCCTTTGTACCCTTTCAATGCCCGTTTCAGCACTCAGCATATGTTGTTAGCTGCTGTCAAGTCGGCCCTTGACTCATGATGCCCCACGCACAATGCAATGAAAGGCTGCTAGGTCCCGCATCATCTCCATGATCGGTTGTGGACCGGACCGCTGTGATTCACACGGCTTTCATCAGCTGATTTTCCTAAGTCGATCACCAGGTCTTTCTCCTTAGTCCGGAAGCTGTGCTGAAACCTGTTCAGCATCAGAGCAACAGACACAACTTCACTGACAGACAGGTCGTGGCTGCGCGTGAGGTGCCTTGGCCGGGACTCGAACCAAGCCTCCTGCGTGGAAAGCGAGAATTCGTCCACTGCCCTCACACTCAACATACAGAAAGTATGAAAGGTATGAAGTCATCATTTTTTCTTTCCTTTCATACTTTTCTGAATTTTCTCCTCCTCTCCTGTCCTCTCTGTTGATGGGTAGCAGCAGGGTCTACCCAGTGATCAGCTCAGAACCCCGGGAGCCATACTGGCTCTTCCACTCCTTCACTGTCTTCATAACCAACTTGATGGCTTATTAATTCCATCTCCACAATACCTTTTTCCATCTCTACTGCCACTGCCTTATTTTAGGGTCACTGCTGCTTTTTTTTCCTCTGGGTCACTGCAGCCTCCCCCAACTCCCTTCAATTCAATCTTCACATTATTGTTGAGATTTTTTCCTGAAATTCATATCCATCCTGTCACTTCCCTACTTAGTGGCTTTCAGCAATAGGCTACCTGATAAAAGCCAAACCTCCCAACATTATTCAAAGTTTTCCTGGATCCACCGCTCCAGGCTTTTACGTTCCTCTTTCATAGCCCCATTCTCAACTCCTACCATCCTTGCACACTCTTAATGACTTGAAAGGTGGAACATCACTCTCTTGTGTGCTTCAGTAACTTTGCACAAGCTACTCTCCTCTTCATCCTTTTGCCTATCTGGTCTACCCCTTGAAGGCATGGCTTTTTCTTTCGTCTGAGCTAGAAGCTCCTCCTATGTGCTCTTACAGGGTTGTATGCATGCTCCCATTCAAAACCCGTTGCACAGTGTTTATGGGCTGGAAGCTTGGTGAAGACAGGGCCACTTTTGGGTCCTGTGACTATAAATTAGGTCATGTACAGAGCATATACTTAATGAATGTTGGGTTTCCCAAACAAAGATGTCTCAGGAGTCTACTATATGTCAAACGTTCTGCTAGGACAACAAGGGAGCCTCAGGCTAGATGGTCTAAGAACTGCTTTCAGAGAGAGCTAGTCTAAGTGATCAGCCCTGTGCAAGCAGTGTGGATAAATAACCAGCACAGGTACTCAGTACAGGCTCGTTCAAGGATAGTCTAAATGATCTTTCGTGGTCAAGAATGCTTAATGAAAGTCCTGTATGTATTTTAGAATTCTCTCAACAGAGGTATTTCTGAGTTAAATTTACCTCTGAGTTCAGCCACATCTTACAGAATTATTAATTCATTCAGTATTATTATAGTTTATAGGAGTCTCTCTGGGTGGTGCAAATGCTTAAGGCACTAGGCTAGTAACCAAAAGGTCGATATTTGAATCCACTGAGAAGCGCCTTGGAAGAAAGGCTTGGCCATCTACTTCTCTTATGAAACATCATAGCCATTGAAAACCCTATGGACCACGGTTCTACTCTGACACACATGGGGTTGTCGGCAGTTGTAGTTGACTCAATGTTGTTGTTGTTAGGTGCCGTTGAGTTGGTTTCCACTCGTAGCGACCTTATGTAAAACAGAATGAAACACTGTCCAACAAACATCTTTCTGGTAGTCTTTGCTTCCAGCCAGGATCCATCTGACATCAGCAATGATATCCCTAGTTCCACGTTCTCTTCTGAATTTGGCTTGAATTTCTGACAGTTCCCTGTTATACTGCTGCAGCCACTTTTGAATGATCTTCAGCAAAATTTTACTCGTGTGTGATATTAATAATATTATTTGATAATTTTCACATTTGGTTGGATCACCTTTCTTGGGGTAGGCTTGGTAGCAACTGGTTATTATAATAAAACAGCCAGTGCTGACTCAGTGTGAGCTCTCTCCACTATTCTGACGCCTTCGTACACGTGGTTATAGTTAGGTGCCCTCAAGCTGATTTTTGACTCACAGTGATCCCATAGGGTCCCCAAGTGTTACAGAGTAGAACTGTCTCATAGGGCTTCCTCGGCTGTAATTTTTATGGGTTGAAATCAACTTGATGGCACCGGGAGTCTTTATAAGAGCAGGTCGCCCCATCTTTCTGCCATGGAGCTGCTGGGTGGGTTCAGACAGCCAACCAAGGTTAGCAGCTGAGCGCCCACTGTTGCACCACCAGGGCTCCTCCTCATTCATGGGAAAAACTAAATCATCTGGCCTTTCCTGTGTAACCTGAGGAACCACCAACCAGGGAGTGGCAGTTACAGGAATCCCAGCGGTGACATTTCAGAGGTGACTGTGGGCTTCTGATAGGCAGCAGGACTAGCAGGAGAGCTCAGCCTTGCCCATCAGTCACGTGGCCATTTTGCAAGATAGACTTAGCAAGGAATCCAAGAAACTTAACGTGCCTTTTAAAGACTTAATCTGATAGAGAAGAAGTACATGCAAAGAGTCTGGTCTAGTTAATTTTATTTAGCAAAAACAGTGGCTACAAGGAATGTGAAATAAATAAAAGCAACATAATTCTACATTTTCTGTTCATATAAACCTTATAGGCTAAACAGTAGCAGTATTACAGTATTTTTAGTTAATATTTTATGATTGGTTTTGTCTAAAATATGTATGTGTAATCGTAGCCCATCGATTTGCTGCACCGAGCTCATTATTAACCCAATTGCTTAAGTGGTGTCCTGGACTGCATTTTGTGAAAGGATAAAAGTTCTGGCACAGTGAAGTTCACAAATCTAAAATAGTTGTTTAGGAGTTAGAATACTGCTCCAACCCGGGACATTCTCCCTGAGATTCATTTGATTTCGGGTGCACGTCTGCATTAAGAAGACACGTTAATTGCCTTCAAGTAAGTGTCCTAAGATCCATATCTTCAAGGTCCCAAGGTGGCACAAATGGTTTGCACTTGACTGCTAACGTAAAGGTTGGTGGTTTGAACTCACCTACCGGTACCTTGGAAGACAGGCCTAGCGACCTGCTTCTGGAAGGTCACAGCCTCGAAAACCCTATGGAGCAGCTCTACTCTGCACACATGGGGTTTCCAGGGGTTAGAATTGACTCAACAGCAACTAATGACAACAATAACAACACCCATATCTTCAACCGAACATCTAAAACAGCTCAAGTGTATAAACACACTCCCCAGGTTTATGTAAAGCTACCTGTCCAGGTTCCAGCTATGGCCATTTTCACAGCACCGCAGGCTTCTCTGTGAACTGTTAACACATGTGTTCTGCATTTCCAAGCATTTCTGTTTTTTGTTTGTGTATTTTTTTAGGGCAAAATACCTGCTGTTTGTCAGAAACCTCAACTACATTTCTTTTCTAGTGCTGTTAAGTCCTGAGCCACTTCTAAATAATCTCCTCATCTCTGACTATCACCTTGATCTTGGTAGAGTTAAATTTAAGACAGAAGTATATCTTGTAGGAACTAATTTCTGACAGGTACTTGGATGGCAGAGAAGCCGTGTCTCCTGGGCCTAAGAGAAGGAAGGAGACCGTGGCAGGCGTGGTTTGCATGCAGCCTGCGAAGATCTTTATAGGCGTCACTGTACGTCCTGAAATTTCGTATAAAATATGTTGACTGTCCTGGAAATTTCCCAAGAAATACAGCTTCTGCTAAACTTGCCCCATTTGCATTTCAAATCTGATTGAAGTCACATTAAGAAATGTTGGTAAGTGTAGGCTCTACAGCCAGACGGCCTGCGTTTGAATCCCAGCTCCACTACTTATTGGCTATAACGCTTTAGGTAATTTACTCTCTGAGCATCAGTTTCTTAATAGGTAAAATGGACACTTGTCTAATATCTACCTTATAGGTGCATGTTGAGGATTAAATAAATTAATATTTATAAGTGCTTAGAATAGTGTCTGCCAAATAGTAAGCCCTTTGGAAAAATAAAATAAGATTTAAAATCCTATGCACTTTGGCCACAATGCACGAGCTTAAACCTACTTACACACATTTTACTGTGCAAATATTTTCCTGACGAGATCCCCTTACTTAGAGCAGAAGGAAAATAAGACTTCACAAAAGGAAAGGAAGACTGTGTCGTAGTCCAAAGCTGCGTGCTTGTTTGGTTTTGGGTTTTTTGCTGTTACTTGGCACACAGTAGACCAGTGGGTAGAAAGTCCTCAGGCTCGTATATATGAAGGAAATGGAGTGTTCTCAGCTAATAGAAAGCAGTTGCTTGTTTTCTGTAATTCTATTTAGCACAAAGCTTAATCTCACAGGACCTCTTTCTGGGTTATTTCTTTTAAACAACCAGAGCTAGAACAAAAAGTATGTTGGTTTAACCTGAAAAGAGTCGATGAGTTTTTATTTCTGGGTTGGGTCAGAATGCATGTGTATTAAACTAACTAAATAAGATGTAGCCTGTTAGCAGCCGGTTAAAAAAAAAAAAGGTTAGCAGGATGAAAATTCAATATTTTTAGCCTGGAAATAAATTTCAAAATTAGAGGAGAATATACTGTTTAAACGTCAATTCTTATTCCAAAAAATGAATTCATGGACTTGAATGTAAAGTCCGTGAATGTAAATGAATATCATGGACTTGAAATAAAGAGGAAGCAGAATACTGGGAAGATGTGGTGAGTCCACTGCCCCCGAAATATCCTGACCCTTCTTTATTTTTCCTGTTCTTATTAAATGTCACCATCACTTACCCCACAGCTCCAGCTGGAAGCCTGCAAGTCCTCTTTAAATCTTCCCATTCTCAATCCCTGTGTCCAGTTAATGGCTCTGAAGAGTGTGACAGCGTGAGGAGCTAAATAAAAGTTACATAGTTTTGCACTGGTGGCACAGCAGTTCAAATCCACTAGCTGCTCCTTGGAAACCCTATGGGGCAGATCTACTGCGTCCTATAGGATCACTATGAGTCAAAATCGACTTGATGGCAATGCGTGATTTGTTCAGTATCAGATAAACAACACTTAAGGCGCTTGTAGCTCATTGGATTGGAGATGTCTAGCAGGCAGCTGAACAGAAGGGGTGAGGCTTAGAGAGATGCTGGCCGAAGAGGCAGGCTAGAAGTCATCAGTGTGTAAATGGCACCTGGTCTGTGTGGGTGGACAAGGCTGTCAAAAGGAGTACACAGTACTAGAGAAGAAAAATATGTCAGAGCCCTGAGGAATACAGACCATCAGGAAGGCTAGATGAGGAGCCAGGAAAGGGAGAAGGAATGGTAAGAGACGTCATCTCAAACCGAAAACCAAACCCACTGCGGTGGAGTAAATTCTAACTCATAGCAGCCCTTATAGGACACGGTAGAACTGCCCTGTAGGGTTTCTAAGGCTGGAAATCTTTGTGGAAGCTGACTGCCACATCTTTCTCCCATGGAGTGGCTGGTCGGTTTGAACCGCAGACCTTTTGGTTAGCAGCTGAGCGCTTTATCTGCTGTGCCACCCGAGCTCCTGAGACATCGTCTAATATGGAAATCAAACAAGTGCAAAGGATGAAGGGGTCAGCATTGCCAAATGCATCCCTGTATTATGAAAAAAAAAAAAAGAAAGAAAGAGTGCAATTCAGGGTCCAAATGAAGTATCTCTGAGTAAGAAAAACAGATAAGAGAAAACTAATTTAAGCTAATCACATCTTTAAATAATTCTGCTCACTTTCTAGATGGACATGTTAAACTTTGCAGGCAGGAACAAGAGGTTTACTACCAGTGAGTGAGTTCATGAATTTACTTTGCTCTGATCTAGTCCTACAGCAGCAGGGAAGCTAAGACCAGAGGCAGGGAGGAGATTTGCCTATCCCCTTGACAACACTAAATGCGAGTGCAGTTAAAAGAGTTAAGACTTTCTGACTCTCAACATTAGTTTGGAAAAAAAATTCATTAAAGCAAAAAAGAAAATAGTTTATAATAATGAGGGTGCGTTAAGAGTACTCAGACAGTAATGACGACTCAAAGTGCGGAAGAAAAATCAATTGCCTATAAAAGAGAAGTAATAAGCAGCTCACAATATCCCCAGCAGAAATGGGGAAGGAATTTGTTACCTGTCTGGGCATGATTGAAGTATTGTAAGGCCTGTCTAGAGGTAGAATGATGACCTCATATTCGCCTTTTGTCATGTTCAGAGATCCCTGCCACAGAAAATCCCAATCATCTAGGCCGCTGCTGATAATCTTTCTCAGCTTTGTCCTTTCTCAGCGTTTTAGTCAATGTAAGGTAGGCAGAGCTTCAGGTAGAATCTACACTTATAATTTAAGATGGGCATCGCTGATAAGCAAGATAATGGAGGAAACACAATTAACTAAATACACATTGTAAGGTGATTGCTTAATCATTAGCTTTATATATGAGGATAATTTTTATTTGGAGGGTATGGAGTTCAAGGAGGATCATAGGAATTGCATTTTTAGATTTGTGAATTTGAAGAGGATCATTTACTGCTTTATGAAAACAACAAATTTCATAGTGTCGTCTCCCAGGAAAAGAAATTCGTAATTTTTTTTTTTCCCATTTATCCATAAAGCAGAAGCACTGAAATCTTGAGATGTTTGGAAAAAGCATTCCCTGGTATTTTCATCTCTTCGCATGCATGTCTGTTGTGTGTGCACGCACCCACATTCTATGTGAACTTAGAAATTCTATGACCTCCTCCGTATTCATAGAGTATGAACTATTTAAGGTGGTCCCTAAAGCTTTTGTCAGTGTACCCCATTAGTCAGGAGCAGATTAACCAATAGGCAAAGTAAGCATGGTGCTTACCTTGCTTACCACATCATCTGTAGTGAACAATTTCACATTTTGTTCATTACATCAAAGATTCTGCTTCTAGGTATGGCTGACATCTGTCTGTCTGTAGCATCTTCCTACAGAATCAAAACTTCTTTTCAAATTTACAATCCCTGACAGGGCCGGATTACCCAGTGTCTTAGTTATCTAGTGCTGCTATAACAGAAACACCACAAGTGGATTGCTCGAACAAACAGCGTTTCGTTCTCTCACACAGTCTAGGAAGCTAGAAGTCCAAATTCAGGATGTCAGTTACAGGGGAAGGCTTTCTCTCTGTCAGCTCTGGGGGAAGGTCCTTGTCATCAATCTTTCCCAGCCCAGGAGCTCCTCAGCACAGATACTTGGGGTACAAAGGACAGTCTATACTCCTGGCTCTTGTTTCTTGGTGGTATGAGGCCCCCCTGTCTCTCTTCTCACTTGTCTCTTTTACATCTCAAAAGAGATTGACTTAAAACATAGCCTAATCTTGTAGATTGAGTCCTCCCTCATTAACATAACTGCCTCTAATCCTGCCTCATCAACAGCATAGAGGTAGGATTTACAACACAGAGGAAAATCACATCAGATGACAAAATAGTAGACAATCACACAATGCTGGGAATCATGGCCTGGCCAAGTTGACAGACATTTTGGGGGGACACAATTCAATCCATGACACCAGTGAGCAAGGTAAGCACAGACTTATTTGTGCTTACTTCCTGATCTGTAGTGAACAGTTTCACATGTTTTTCCCATCTGAAAAATGTGTGACATTGTTCACTACAGATGAGGAAGTAAGCACAAAAAAGCCTGTGTTTACCTTGTTTACTGGGTAACCCTCCTCTGCCATTAGTAAAACATTTAGGTAAAACCAGGGATGCTGGTTTCTAAGGACTACATTACCTAGGCTGTCTTTTAAGTTGGCTTCCATTTCTTCCAATGGAAGGAGCTGGTTATTTCAAGCCTAGTTCCCACAGTCAGTAAGTTTGAGATACTAGAACTTCCTTGGCATACCATAAATCAGGGGTAAATCAACTACGACCTCCAGGCTAAATCTGGCTTGCTTCCTGCAAATAAAGTTTCCTTGGACCAGAACTATGTCCATCTGTGACATACTGCTACAGATGTTCCATGCTGCAGCGGCAGAGTTGAGCATTTGTGAAAGAGAATATTGTACATAATATAAAATATTTATCATCTGACATTTTATAGAAGTTTGCTGACCCCTAACATAATGAAAGGAATTAAAAAGTTAAGTGAGATGGGAATTTTGGAGTGAATCTTTTACGCGCAACCTACTCAACCACACTAAGAAAAGTATAGCTCCTTGCCTCTCAGTTTGTAGGGATATTATGACACATTTTAGAAGACCTATCCCTGGCAATTTTATTGATGTGGCAGGTTCTTTTCGTGTGATTTGTCTATCACGCACTGGCATACGTGGTTCTTAGTAAGTCTTACTAAAGGAATACTGCTTAATCAGGCCTAATTAGCATAATGTAATTATGTTAAGTACTAGCCTAATGTTCTCCGGGTCTCAAAAAAAAAAAAAACTCAGGAGACTGTATTATGACAAAGACAAGGAGAGTTTAAAAACCCCTGAGGTACGTAGGTGTTAGAGAGTGTACTGATGTTCCTGTCAGACAAAGGTCAGCTTCTTCTGATTGTCTTTATTACTTGGGATTGAGAAGAAAGCATTCACGAGCTCAGTGAGTGAGTAAGTGCGTTCCAGGTGCTGTGGACTCCCATAATTTGCACCTGTGAAGATACCACATTTACAATGGGAGATGTGATGATGGAGATCACTCTCTGGTAATCTACTGTCACTCTCCAAGGTCTGTTAGGTCCCTGTATTAGTCAAAGAGTTGAGTTATACAGGGATATACTAAGAATTAACCCCCAGTGTCTTCCAGTTCTTTACTCCCAGCACTAATGTGTACAATTCCCCCGGAAATGCATATTACTTTTGTGTTGTTTTGTTTTTCATTCTGGGGGTGGGGGTACAGTTGTCTTTGACTTCTTCCACTACAATAGTCTTCATGAACAATGGAGGTGTTGACAGTTGCTAAGTTTGCCTTTTCCAAATAATATAAACTCAGGATGGCCCCACAGGTCTGGTCTGCTGGACTCACTGCTAAATGATGTACTGGCAAGACTCCAAATATCACCTGTATCCACAATCCCCCACTCTAACTGATGGGCCAAAGTAGCATTATGAGACCCTGGAGATTAGTGTCAACTCAGAGCTAACAGCTGATGGATCCTCATAGAGATGGCACATGCTCCATCTGGGTAAGCTGTGAGACCCATTTATCAGTGACCACTGCATTGCCTGTGTTTGAAAGAGGCCTAAAAAACCAGAACACTCTGCAGCACCAGGTTCGGGCCATCGCTCTCTTTTTACTGCCCATTTTTAAATTCATAATCTTCCTACTTTGTCAAAACCTATTGTCTTGTTTATCTGTATGGCTTTTTTTGTTTTGTTTTGGAAGATCTGTGCAGGAATTCCAATTTAGGTGGCTGCTATTTTCCTTGAACTTCCAGAAGTCTTCATAAGTACTTTAAAGAGTCGTACTTTCTAAGATATAACACTGGCTTGATTTAAAAAAAAAAAAAAATCTGTTATTTCCTAAAGCACAAACCTGATTCCAGCATTCTGTGCTCTCTAGGGCTCTTTTCAGAAACTCGTAGTCCATGCAAGGTTGTCTACCAAGAGGAACTGTGGGTATTATCGCCTTCTCTGGCTCCTACCCCCGTCCATATTATTGTTACCTTCTATTTCACTTAACTCTCGTCTGTGTTATTGTTGAATGCCATTGAGTCAGCTCCGACTCGTAGTGACCTCATGTGACAAGTAGAACAGCCCCATAGGGTTTTCTATACTGCAGTCTTTTTGGGAACAGATTGCCAGGTCTTTCTCTTGCAAAGTTACTGGGTGGATTCAAATCACCAACCTTTCAGTTGGCAGCTGAATGCTTAGATTGTGGGCCACCAGGGCTCCTTCCTATAGACCATTTCTATTTCCATTTTTTCTATGAAATCTTCCCTTAGTGTTTGGTCTTATAATAGTCTAATTAATCTGCCTATGACCTACCACACTAATCTGTGATCGCTATAGACACACACAATACGTTTCTCTTTATCTTTCACTTTCTACGACGTATGTCTGTGTATAGATACGAGTACATGTCTAATTCCAAGGGTATGCTAGTGTATTTATTTATTTAACTTTCTTAACTCAGGTTGCTTCTCTGCTGAGCCTGTGCCTTCAGCCATTACACACACAGCCTGTCACAGAGATATCACTGCCCTCTCCCATGCCAATGGCAAGCTTTAATAAGAGGAAATGGCCCCCTTTCTCCACAAGCTTTCGCATTATGTAAGATTTCTCTTCTATCTCACACTCCAGGAAGCCATCACATGTTAATTACAGCTCTCAAGGTTCAGCTCACCTCCTGCCTCTGATTGCTAGACTGGAAGCTCAGTAAGGACCAACAACAACAATAAAACCCACAGCTGTCCAGTCGATTCTGACACATAGCTACCCTATAGGACAGAGTTGAACTGCCCCGTAGTGTTCCCAAGGCTGTAAATCTTTATGAAAGCAGACTGCCATATCTTCCTCTCAATCAGTAAGGACAGGAAGCATTTTTTAAATCTCTTTTCATCCTTGTACTTATTATAATGCTTGCACATAATAGTTGCTTGATTTATATTTGTTATCTGGGTGCTGGTAATGATTTTAAAACTGCTCAAATCTAAAAATTACTACATAATTCTAATAAAGTTCTTTCCACAAATTATCCTTCAAAGGTTGGTTTAAATTTTTTTCTGAGTCCTTTTTAGCTGTTATTAAGTTTCACAGAAATGTGTTATAAATTGACTGCTTTCTTCCTCCACACCTGCCTATTCTGACACAATATCCCAAAGTGGGAGTCATAACTTCCTCCCCCTTTAATTAGCTCCTTGTCCTAGAATCATAACACATTGTTTGATTTCTTTTAAAAGATGAATGTTTTTAGAATTGATAGTTGCATATAATGAATCATTAGTTTCTTTATAGATTGAGAAGGGATGCATTTTACAGCTAAGATCTCTCGTTAGAAAAACGTGTTGTTAGACCTAATAGCACTGTGAGAGGTATTTTTTTGTAAGCAATTAACTCTATTAAAAATGCCAAGTCATTTTAATTTCAAATAAATTTCTCTGCCTTTTTTTTTTTTTCTTTTTAGACTTCAGGACAACGTTTATTGTTCTATAACTGTCAATGCTCTGCTTTGACCATTGAATGATCCACTATTGTTTCAGAGAATTAGAGGCTTCTGCTTTGGTCATGGTAAAAAGAATTGATGCCTTCAGATTATGGGGTTGGCGAAGAATATTGACTATACCGTAGACTGCCAGAAGAATGCATAAATCTGTCTTGGAAGTACAGCCAGAGTGCTCCTTAGTTGCAAGGATGGAGAGACTTTCTCTTATGTGCTTTGGGAGTGTTATCAGGGGGGACCAATCCCTGGAGAATGACATCATGCTTGGTAAAGTAAAGGGTCGGTGAAAAAGAGAAAGATCCTCAAGGAGATAGATTAACACGGTGGCTGCTCTAGCGGGCTCAAACGTAGCAGCGATGGTGAGGATGGACCAAGCAGTGTTTCATTCTGTTGTACATAGGGTCACTATGAGTTGGAACTGATTTGACAGAACCCAACAATAACAACAAAAGGAAAGACTGTTAAGTCTCTTTAGGGAACAGGCAACACAAATATATTTAACCAGTTCCAACAGCACACCCAGTGTTAACATTGTTGCTGTTAGGTGCCACCGAGTCCATTCCGACTCATGGTGACCCTATGTACAACAGAACAAAACACTGCCTGGTCCTGAACCATCCTCACAATTGTTGTTAGGCTTCAGCCTATTGTTCCAGCCACTGTGTCAATCCATCTGGTTGAGCGTCTTCCTCTTTTTTCCTGACCCTCTACTTTACCAAGCATGCCGTCCTTCTCCAGGGACAGATCCCTCCTAATAACAAGTCCAAAGTATGTGAGATGTAGTCTCACCATCTTTGCGTGTAAGAAGCATTCTGGTTCTACTTTTTCCAAGACAGATTTGATCATTTTTTTGGCAATCCATGGTGTATTCAATATTCTTCACCAACACCACAATTCAAAAGTGTCAATTTTCCTTTGATCTTCCCTATTCATCGTCCAGCTTTCACATGCATATGAGGTGATTGGAAACTCTATGGCTTAGGTCAGGCACATCTTAGCCTTCAAGCTGACATCTTTGCTTTTTAACACTTTAAAGGGGCCTCTTGCCACAGATTTGCCCAATGTAATGAGTCTTTTAATATTTTGACTGCTGCTTCCGTGGGTGTTGATTGTGGATCCAAGTAAAATGAAATCCTTGACAACTTCAATCTTCTCTCCATTTATCATGATGTTGCTTATTGGATCAGTTGTGAGGGTTTCTGTTTTCTTTACGTTGAGGTGCAATCCTTACTGAAGGCTGTGATCTCTGATCTTCATTAGTAAGTGCTTCAAGTCCTCTTCACATTCAGCAAGCAAGGATGTGCCATCTGCATAATGCAGGTTGTTAATGAGTCTTCCTCCAATCCTGATGCCTGGTTCTTCTTCATAGAGTCCAGCTTCTTGGATTAACAGCTGTTAAGTAACACTAAAATGTATTTAGTATTTTTGTCTTTTGTCCAAAGCAGAGGGAAAATACCCTGCAAATTGTGTTTACAATATACATAGTGAAATGTTTCATTGTTCTGCTTTAATTCATTAAATTTATGCCAAAAATGGCGGTTCTACTATAGTCATATTCCCTAATTCAGGGCATATACATATTTCCCTAAGGTTTGAAATGGCACTGTAAATATATGGCACGGTGAGGTCATGAGATTAACGACCATCTGAGACATATTACAGGGAATGATCTTTGTGGAATCATTAATAATCTGAGTTTATAAAATAAATGTAATATGGTATAAAGTATAAATGGTATAAGGTCCATTTGTTGGAACTAATTCCACAAAGATTGTCACATTTTGACTTTTGTTTTCCTCAGTAAGTTTATGCTCCGATATACTCTGGGGAGGAAATACATCATTATACAGAATTAAAAAAGCAGGAATTATTTTTTAGGATGTATCAACCCCATGAAAAACCACCACGACATTCTATCCCACCTAATAATTTGTCCTAGAACACAAAGGCCTCCTTGTTCTTTAGAAGTGGGACAAACTTTAAAAAAAAAAAAAAAAAACTTTAGATGTTATTAAATTCAACAAACTATGCATCTGCTTTCAAAAAAATTGCACACGGAAGAGAAAACTCACTGCGTACTGAGAAAAAGCACTCCTCTTGATATCGGTTCAGCTGTTAGAATATTCTTTCACAGGTAGAACCAAAATGTGCTTCCTTGTAATTTCCTCTCTCCTTCCCTCCTGAAACATCAAAGAGAAAGTCTGCTGTCCCATTGACACAGCAGCCTTCAATGAACAGACTATGTCCGAGGTTAAATAATCCTGGTGCCTTCATTTATTTTGTCCTAAAGCATAAGTACCAGAGTACTCCTGTTACTTTAACCTGGGTAATTGCTGGTGTATGTGTTCTGCTACATGCTTGGTTGGCTCTTTGTTTTAATGTGGTGCTCAGACTGAATATGTAGAGCGGTCCGGCCAGGGCAGAGGAGAGTGGCTATTCTGCATTTGTTCTTTCTGGCCTTTGTGTTTTCACTGACCTGGCATAAATTTGCCTCAGGTAATCTTTTTTTTTTTTTTTTAATAGTGGTACACATTACAACAAAACATACAACATTTCGTCAATTTCTACATGTACACTTCAGTGACATTGATTATATTCTTCAAGTTGTACAATCATTCTTGCTATCTTCTTCCAGATTGTCCCACCACCATAACATACATTCAATGTATTCTAAGCAAAGCCCCCGTTTTCCTGTCCCTCCTGCCCCTGGTCACCACTAACTACCGGTAGTCCCCTACTTACAACGGAGCTCCATTGCAATGACTCAATCGTAAGTTGGTTCTGACATAAGCCCAATCTCTCGCTTTTTTAAAAAGTTTTTGTTATTGTTGTCATTTATCATCAGTATCTTTATAAATCTGATTTTGTTTTTAGGGGTTGGTAACATTACATATAAACTTACAGATATATTTTAATACATACATACATACATAAAAATATATAAATCTTAAAAAAAAGTACAGTTGTAAGTACAGTTTGTTATAACTTGAGTAGTTGTAAGTTGGGGACTACCTGCACTTATGGTTTCTATATATTTATTTATTTCATGTAAGCGATATCATGCAGTTTTTGTCCTTTTGTGTCTGACTTATTTTGCTCAGGATAATGTTCTCTAGATTCATTCATGTTGTGATGTGTATCAGGACTTCATTTTCTTTATGGCTGAGTAATATTCAGTTGTATGAATACACCGCATTTTGTTTGTCCATTCGTCAGTTGATGGACGTTTTGGTTGTTTCCACCTTTCGGCTATTGTGAAAAGTGCTGCAATGAATGTTGGCATACATGTGTCTCTTCACGTCACTGCTTTCAGGTCTTTTGGGCATATACCTAAGAGGGGGATTGCAGGTCATGTGGTAGTTCTATGTTCAACTTTCTGAGGAGCTGTGCCTCAGATAATCTTGATAACAATATCATACTGTTAGGTTTCCCATAAACATGTAACTGGTCCCAATGCCAACCCAAGGTCTTGACCAGTTACCCTAGATTGTGCAGTTCCTTTTTTGAAAGTAAATCTAGCACTTCACAGAAAATCCATTCAATGTCACCTTGTACCAGATAATCAAAAACATTTTAATCATCTTTGTGACTTCAGAGCACAGCAGAGAATCTGCTATATAGTGGTTGCTCAATAAATGGTTTTCCATTGAATATTGTTGAATGTCTTTGACAATTTTTTAATGTATAACTTATTAACACTATCTTAATGTAATGTACTCAGCAGGTTTTGTAGTTATGACTGTGGGCTCCACTCAATGCACTGCTATCAGTATCATAGGGACAAGGTCAAGGATAGGGCTTAATGGGAATCTATAAGGGGCTCCCTAGGGCTTTAATGAAATTCCACAGATATTTATCAGCATTAAGCATCCATCAGTATGTGGCAGACCTGTGCAGGCACTGCAATACGTTGCCCTCAAAGAATACCTAGGCTAGTTTGACAGGGCCTTATCTATCAGCACTCACTGGGCAGAGAGGTTCAACCAGATGCTAATTCACCCAACTATATCATTGCTTCTATCTCATTTCACCACATACTTCTCAGGCTGTTATTAGAGAGACTTTGACGCATCAAGACAAACCATGCCCTCAGCATTTGTATAATCTGCCAACCAGAAAATGCTATATAAAAAAAAAGATATTAGGGTAAATTTTAAGGATTTGTTTATGGTGAAACCTCCTCCATGAGGCTATATATTTTGTCACTATCAGCTCCTTCAACTATTGTCCCAGTTATCGTGACCAAATTACTTAAATTCTCAAACGAGATTTCCTTCCTTACTTGTAAAACATAGATCCTAAAAGAACATAGCTCAGAGAGTTGTTTGTAGAATTAAATGAGATAATGGATGACCCTCAGGTCAGGCTTCTTGGCAAATAGATTCTGAGGTTCTGAGATTTGCATAAAAATTACTTGCCGTTGACTCAAACTCATGACGATCGCTCGTGTATCAGAGTAGAACCATGGGTTTTCAGGGGCTGATTTATTTGGAATTAGATCACTAGGACTTTCTTTCAAGGTGTGTCTGCATGCACTCGAACTTCCAACCTTCCAGTTAGCAGCCAAGAGCCTTAATCGTTTGCACCACCACAGAACTCCAAGATTTGCATGTTGTTGTCAGGAGCCATGGAGTTGGTTCTGACTCATAGCTACCCTCTGTACACCAGAATGAAACACAGCCCGGTCCTGCACCATCCTCACGGTCCTTGCTACGTTTGAGCCCATTATTGCAGTCACTGTATCAATCTATCTCCTCGAGGGTCTTCCTCTTTTTTGCTGACCCTCTAGTTTACCAAGCATGATGTCCTTCTCCAGTGACTGGTCCCTCCTGATAACATGTCCAAAGTACCTGAGATGAAGTCTCACTGTCCGTGCTTCTAAGGAACATTCTGCCTGTCCTGGGGAGCTTGTTAAACTGCCAATTCAGTAGGTTTTGGTGCCTCCTGAAATCCTGTGCTTCTACCAAGCTATCTTGAGATGCCCATGCTGCTGGTCACATTTTGAGTACCAAAGGATTAGAAGACTGTGACAGGTCAATAATTGGTGTCCACTGGTAAATGTTCCCCCAGGAATGCTGCTGACCTGGCAGGATGATGATGCTGTAAGTGCCACTCTCAAGATGAGGCAGGTGGACGGATCTGGGCTGCATGGATGTCAGCATCACTACCATTCAGGGTCTTGCTGCATCAAAGCTGGCTGGGTCCCTCTCTTTTGTCCCCTGTTCTCTGCCTGCTTTCCAGGACACACCTTGCTGTAAACGCTGAATGGTCAGTGGAGCAGAAGAGAGAAGCCTAAGGCTACGCTCATGTCTATCATCCAGTTTCTCCCATGAACTTCACTCACACTGATCAGGTGAGATGCATACAAGTGCCTAATGAGTCACATGGGGACACCTGTGCTACCTGAAGTGCCTTTTTATTTTATAAGTTGACCCCTCAGTCCAAAAGAGCCGTGTGCCTCTTACTCCCTCTGAGTTCCCTTTAGGGGATTTTTCTCTCAAATCATCCAACTCCTGATCGCCCCAGGTCATTTCCACAGAGATGTATGTTGTTGTTTTTAGTTGCCCTCAAGTCAATTCTGACTCATGGCAACTCAGTGTGTGAAGAGTAGACTGCTCCATAGGGCTTTCAAGGATGTGACCTTTTGGGAGCAGATCAACAGGGCTTACTTCTGAGGCACGTCTAGGTGAGTTGGAGCTGCCAACCTTTTGATTAGTAGTCTAGCGTTTAACCGTTTGTGTGACCTAGGGACTCCTTGCATAGACTCACAGAGTTAGTAAAATAAGCCTGCTATTTTGGAGAACTCTGGAGTTATATTTGGGGGAAAAACTAGGGCAGAAACCCTCTACAACACTGCCAATACCTTTGCGTGTAAAATTCTACCCTATGGTGAGATCCTGTTTGGAGGAAGACTACAGCCTGGGCTGGAATGAGAGGTCCCATAAGCACATCTACAAGGAGACCTCTGAATTCACTTGTCCATCAGGGCGTTCAGGTTGTACACAAAGCACTTGAGGGCTGAGTCCCTAGAAATACTTCTGTACCTTTAATCGGTCCTCAGTAACAAATACACATTCATTCTCACTGAAAGGCCTGGAAATCTTCTTAACTGAGGTTTCTTTAAAATGTCTCAGTCTGGTTCAGAGGTGCTGTAGAAACAAGTGGAAGAGTGGATGTTGTGAGTCATATACAGATGCTCTCTCTCTGTGTATCACGCTCCTACAAGTCTCTAACGCTTCATGCAAGGGACCTGTGGATTTTCCTGACCACATTGTGGCCATCTACCTCTCGGATATTTTCAGACTTTCTCCACAAAATGTCAATTCATCTGATGTATGTGAGCTTCCTACCCCCCTGAGACCATGCTTGGAAATGTGCCTTTATGCAGGGAAACCTTGATTTATCGGACTTTGTAAGTAGAATCTTCTAGAAGGCATACATAGTCCTTGGAGTCACCGCTGTTTTGTAATTGTAATGGCAGATATGTCAGAGCCTATTAAGGATCTGTTTTGTAATGGCTCTCACTCCCCAAGGTAGCTCCAACCAACTCAAAGTGGCTTTCTTTTCTGCCTTATTTCAGTTCACCTGATCTGTAAAGCCACTTTGTAAAACAGCAGAAACGTCTAATGGTGTCAGTAGTGCTGCCCTGACCCCATAAGATCAGTTCCCAGGTTTGTTCCATCCATTGTGCCTTTTTGTTTATTGAATTCACTCTCCTGGAGAAGAATCATATTTTAGATGAGGAGTTTTGGTAATAAAATTTGCTTTTATGAAATGCAAGCCGTGTTTGAAAAGGCCCATTGCACCCATGTCGAACCAATGAATGCTGAAATCTCTTTATCTATCTATCCAACCATGGAAATTTTTAACTGCAGCAAGCCTGTTGAGCTGCCTGGTTACTTTATTTTTAGGAGACACAGCTTCACAGGGACTTTTGGGGTACAATACAGCCTATGGAGGTGCCAACAGGCATTGTTGTAGCTTCCAATCTTTTCAATCCTAAAAACACTGGAATAATTTTCTTGAAATTTCTCTGCCTACCTGTGATGGGTTGAATGGTGTCCCCCAAAAAGTTATGTTGAAGTCCTAACCCCTGTCCTGTGAATAGGGTCTCTGAGATGTTACCAGTTTGCGTGAAGTCATACTGGAGCAGAGTGGGTCCTAATTCTATGTGACTGGTGTCCTTATAAAGGAGAAGAGATGCTGAGACAGGGAGCCAGAGGAGGGATGTCATGTTATGCTGCAGCTGCAAATGAAGGAACGCCTGGAGCCACCAGGAACTGGGAGAGAGGCAGGAACAGGTTCTCCCTCAGAGCCTCAGAAGAAATCAGCACTTTGATCTTGGACTCCGTGCCTCCAAAAGTTGAGACAATACATTTCTGTATTTATTAGCCACTTAGTTTGTGGTATACTATTACAGCCATCCTAACACAGCACTCTTCTACCACATCTCTGTCATCTGGTCACCACCACCACCATCACTACCCTTCTGCTGCTCACTGGCCTTGTTAGTGGAACAGTCACTGTACAATCCTACCCAACACTTGGATCCTACCCACAGATATTCCGATTGCATTGGTGGGGTTCAGATAGCAGATATTTTTCAAAGCTCCCCTGGTGATTGTAAAGTGAAGGTAGGGCTGAAAACCACAGGGATGAACCACAGAGTGAAGCAGAACTTCAGAAATTTTCCAGGGAACAATAAAATCCACTGTGTCCTTGTTGCCGGGTGGTATTCCTGAAATCCCGGGCTTAGACTCGTGTCCTTTTCTTTGCCCCAAGTGATTCAGAGCATTTCCCTGCCCTCAAAGTCTCTGTTCAAATTCTGCATATGCCATCTATTGCTAGGTGGTGGTTGTTAGTTGCTGTCGAGTCGACAAACTCGTGGAGACCCCATGCATAACAGGACAAACGCTGCCCAGTTCTGGGCTGTCCTCACAATTGCTGTTATGCTCCAGTCCATAGTTGCAGCCACTGGGTATTTTGAGTGCCTTCTAACCTGGGGGGCTCATCTTCCCAGAACTATATCAAACAATATTCTCTTGTGATCCACTGGGTTTTTATTGTCTGATTTTTGGAAGTTGATCTCCAGGCCTTTCTTCCTAGTCTGTGTTAGTCTGGAAGCTCTGCTGAAACCTGTCCACCATGGGTGATCCTGCTGGTATTTGAAATGCCAGTGGCGTAGCTTCCAGCATCACAGCAACACGCAAGCCATCACAGCACAACACACTGACAGATGGTGGTGGAGCTTACTTTTACAGATGAGGAAATAACTGGCCCAAAGTTTGCACAGCTGGGCAGAGATGCAGCTTGGAAATAAAGCCCAGTCTGCTGAGCTTCAAAGTGGGGAAAGCAGAGATAATCCCTTTGGCTCTATAAAAACACAGAGAGAAAGAGATGGGGTTAGAGATATAGATCTAAATGAAATTGTTGTTAGGAGTGGCAGAATCAAGAACAACAACAACAACAAAATGACCAAAATCTGAGAATGATGCTTGGGAAGAAAGAAAGGCTAAGGTAACAATTCTGCACAATTTAATTGATTTTTTTTCTTTGTGCTCCTTTGTAACTGATTATTTATTTGTTTCTTTGAAGTTATGTTTTAGAAAGAGTTTCTGTTCAATCATTTCTACAGTATTCCTTAACAACCATACCGTTTCAATGCTATCTGTCTTTTTCTTGATACAAAAGGTTCTGCTACCTCACCGTGGCCCACTCTTGTAAAAGATTAGGGGGTGGTCCGGGAACTATTTAGGGAGAAGTCTTTACCAGTGAAGGGCCATCTCAGATGGTTGGAGCCAGCCTTCCGCATTGGGAGGGCGTGCCGAGGCTCTCTCCTTTCCTCCTTTCTCCCTTTCCAATGATGGCTAAGGTGCTGCAGGGCTGGGCAATGTTTTCCTCCGTTGTTGATGCGGTAGCCACGAGCCAGAGCTGACTCAGTGGCAACAAGCAACAACAAAACTAGGCTAACAGCACAAAATCTTTTTAAAAAAACGTTTTAAAAATTAACTAAAATAATGTGTTTTAAATAGCCACCTTTTAGGCCTGGTACATAGAATGTGACTTACAAATATTAGATCATTTTTTCTTTTTCCTTCCCCCTCAATTCATGTTTTGGCATTAATTTGATTTCACGCTGCTGAAAACCGTTTCCCTAACCAAAGCTACTGCTTGGATCTGCTTTGCTCATTCGGTTGCTGAAACTTCTTTCAAGGATAAGCTAATGACATTTATCTTACTCTTTTAATTTTTAATTCTATAGGACACCAAAAGCTGACTATACAACCAACATTCAGGAATTAGTTATGGAAATCATACAAATATTAACATAACTTGTTTCTCCTCGCTCCTACTGTTCAAACGATTTACAAAAGCTCACGCGTCTGCCAGAATGGATAGAGACATTAGTCCAGCAACGTCAGACTGTCTGGGAGTGTACGCCTAAACCACATCTCATGCCCACCACCATCACCAGAAAAGAAGGAACTGTGTCCTTGTTTGAGGGTATTTGCAAATTAATTTGAAATCCTATAAAAATTATCTTGGTGTTCACCATGACATCATCTATATTTCAGGGCAAATTTATTTCCACTTAGAAATGGAACACTAACTAAACTAATCACAGGAGTTAAATAAGCCACTAAAAATGTAACAAAAACTTAAAAAAAGAAAAACAATAACCATTGAATTGACACATTGGCCCCATGTGTGTCGGAGTAGAACTGTGCTCCATAGGATTTACGACGACTGATTTTTCGGAAGTAGATTGCCACAACGTTCTTCTGAGGTGCCTCTGGGTGGGCTTGAACCTCCAACCTTTGTGTTAACTGTACCACTCACGGGCTCCTCATAAAATTTAGGCATATGAAAATATTTTGAAAGCACAGAGGAGAAATATATCTGCTATCTCCAGATGATATTTAACACTCACCGGCTTTTTAGTACTCAGCATCTGATCACTGAAATACACTCATTTATCTACAGTGGAACTGGCATGGGTCTATACTTGGGGCGTCACATGTCAGTGTACAGAGGGGCCTTCAGGACTTCCCATCACACACGTGTGAACATGCACACGTGCACACTTCAGCCAGCTACTCTGGTTTGTTGGGATGAAGATACAAGTCCTTGAGTCACTAACTCTGTGGACCTGTGATGCAGAACTGCAGGAAGTCTTGAGGCTAGAAGAGGAGACTTCTTTTCAGGTAAACATTACCTCAGCTGTCCCCTGCTGCTCTTGTGAACATCATTTCTGCATATTTAAAGTTTATAGCAGAGCACAAGCTTCAGAGTTTCTTTTCACATCCAGGCTTTATGGCAAAGCCGCAACCACACATTAATATAGCATAGCTGCGACGCATTTAAGCTGTCATGAAGTCCAGGCTCTTCACATCATCACTTTTGAAGGTCGGCATCACATAGAAAAGAGCCATTTGTGCTGGATCACCAGGGTGATTTGTAATACACATGGTAATAAATATCACGGTATATTTCATTTTTATATGTTTTTGATGAAGAGGTAAAAGTGCATCACTCACCGTTGCTTTTCACAAATTGCTCATCTGCTTGGAACGGGGGTAAAAGAGGCTGAAGCTAAATGTTATTTATCGAGACATTACCACTCCTCACTCACTAAGCTAAAATGAGAAGGGGTGCCAACGATATTGCATTTACAGTATTGATTTCCCCGGCTTGCCCTAGGAGACTCCGGCATGTGTATTCACGATGAATGTGAGGAAGTGGAGTTATTCTGAAAAGCATGGCTTCCTTTTTCATTTTTATTTTTTATCATTCTGATAACGCACATCGTTTTGAAATGTAATTGGAGATGTCTCCCAGATGTCACTTCGCCTGCTTCCAGGGGGTGCCTGACATTCATGCCTACACAGAAATGTTTAGGTGCTTGTGTGTGTTAGTGTGTACATTAGCGTGCATGTCAAGTTCTACTCTGCGCACATGGGGTGACCATGAATCGAAATCAACTCCACGGCAGCTAACAGCGACAGCAGCAACACTAGTGTATACGTGTGTGTGTGATATAAGTATTGTTTCTGACAGTAACAATGTTTTAGAGGAACGATGCTGTGGCTCCATGTTTCTTAATGGAGGCCACCACCTTCTCCTCTTTGTTCCCGTTGGACTCCCCCGCCCCACCCCGTGATCATTTGCCTCCATGCTCCCCTAGCAGAAAACGCACTTCCCTATGTTTGCTAAGCTCAGTCTCTTCCTTTTTCTCATTTAAATCCTGCCCATGACAGCTTCTTATGCAAAGTCACTTCCAATATCCTGTTTCATTCCTCACTGAGGAATATCCCCCAGGAGGAGGCAAATAGTATTCAGGACCAGTCCTCTGATAGACATGAGGGAGTCAGGTTAGTGAGCCCCAGTGCAGGAGCCAGGAAGGCTTGGGAGGGAGAGGCTTTTAGGTGCATCCCACGTTCCACCTCTGAGCTGAGCAGTCTGCTGGCAGGCCCCACTTCCTCTTCACTCCTCTTCCCCCAAAGCTGAACCACTGAATGAGCAAGATCTCTGCTCGGTCTGGGAATCTAGACAGTCCTTCAGGCTTCTCCCTCCTTTCCTTTCTTCCCCTCAGTTCCCAAACCAGCTGCCTCCACCAGTTCCCACTTCTTATCCTAGGTTTTCAGAGTTTCCTTCTTTTATTAAGAACGACAGGAGAGTGAGCAGCGATGGTCTTCCCTTAAGCAGAGTATCAAATTCTCCAAACATGTTTAAATATAGCGTCAACAGTTATGAACATGTCATGCCATAGAGAAGAATTAACGCCACCTACAGATCGCCCCGTGCCAACAGCGGTGCTTCAGTGATAGGATTCTCGCCTTCCGTGTGGGAGACGGCGGTTCAATTTCCAGCCAAGCACTTTATGTGCGGCCGCCATCCGCCTGTCAGTGGAGGCTCGAATGTTGCTATGATGCTGAAAGGTTTCAGGGAGCTACCAGACTAAGCCAGGTGAGGGAGAAAAGTTTGGTGACCTACTTCTGAAAATCAGCCAAAGAAAACCTTGTGGATCACAACAGCAGCAACCCGGTCATGGGAATGACACAGGACCAGGGAACGTTTTGTTCCATTGTTCATGGAGTTGCTTTGGAGTTTTCATTGAACTTTTGATTAGCATGATCACTCTTGAACCCCTTTGATATAATACTAATACAAAAGCAAGGGAGTAATAAAGAAAGAAATACACTTTCTATCTATACATTTTGAAACAGAATGAGGTTTACAGCCAAGTACAAAAAGCTCATCACATAAGAATGCATACTTTTAATTACTAGGGTTTTAGAAAAATAGAATTAGATTATATATTTCTAACTCATGAAATGAGAAATTTTCGGAGAAATATGGTCACATCTGTGCTCATGCACTTACGTGTCCAAGTCTCTGTGTGGTTTAAGAGTGGGACCCTCATCTCCACCATGAATAAGCTATCTTGGTGCTACTTGCAAAGTTGGAATTTCCCAGTGCCCCTTCTGAATGCATCATTGGGAAGACACACGTTGGTGAGTCCAACAAATACACAGCTTCCGAAGTGCAAAACAGGACCCCATCCAGAGACGAAGAATTAACGGAATGGAAAATTAAATCTCTTATAGCTCATTGACCCGATCAACTTTATGATGTATGTGGTTGTTCCATATAATTTTGAACACTGAGATTAAACACAGTAGAATTTTATTTTTAGAAAAGCATGTGGACTGCACTTTAGTAAAAATTTAAGAAGCAACCCTCCTGCTGAATTAGTGCATATCATCTCTTTCTTCATTGATCAGATCAATGCACAGTTTGACAAGCTAAGAGGGATAGAACAGGGACACAGTAGTTTTTAACAGCCAGATCCTCCTGAGAAACTTTTCTAGGGGTTGTTAGCTGGTTGACAAGGGTATTGCCTGTCTGACACTGTTGACGTGCTTCAATTCCAGTGTCTTATGTTATTACCAGAAGGCATGGTTAGTAATGCCACATATACTAAGCAAAGCAAAATAAATAGAGACAAAAGCCTTAGGGTCTTTAGTTGAATACAGGTTGGATGTGTGTGTTAGGTATTCTGGCTGTACCCCTCATCCCCCACTCAATGTGATATTAAGCTATCTCAGCAGACAGATGGTCCCCATCACACCTCAGTTTTTCAGGTATGGGCAGCACTTGACCGAACTCTCTTTTGGTATGATGAACTTGGTGATTATATGGTCTTAATTCTGTCAAAATGTCTGTGATTTTCACTTTACATCTCTTTCCCACTGTTGTTGAAAAACAAATATACATCAGTATCTTAGCTTCCTGTGGCTGCCCTAACAAAATGCCACAAACTGGGCATCTTTAAAGAACAGAAATGTACTGTCTCACAGCTCCGGAGGCCAGAAGTCGGAATTTAAGGTGTCAGCAGGATCATGGTCTCTCTGTCAGTGCCAGCGGAAGATCCTTCCTCATCTTCTCCAGCTTCTGGTAGTCCTGAGTGCTTCTAGGTGCTCCTTGGCTTGTAGATGCATCTTCACCTGGAGGCTGCCTCCTCCCCTACTCTTCTCCCCCCATCACCCGTGTGTCACTCCACTCGGATGGGATTAGGACCCACTCTACTGCAGTATGGCTTCTTAACTGGTAATGTCTTCAAAGAATCTATTTCCAAACAAGGTCACAGTCACAGGTATAGGGGTTAAGACTTCATCATATCTTTTTGGGGGTCACAGTTCAATCCCTAGCAATTAGCTATTTCTTTTACCATTTCTCTACTTTGTGAAACGTGCCATTTTCACTAAGACTACTCAATGATGAATCATTTTTGCTACCAGAGGCTAATCCTGAGTTCAGTGCTGGCAAGACTCTTCCACTCATGCTTTCAAATCCCTCATTAGCTCCTTTTTATCTATCCTGATTGGCTCATGCCTGAACATTTGGTACCATGTTTTACGAGTGGGTGAAGACTATGTGTTATGGGTCAGTGCCTACTCTGGGGCTCTCTTGCCCTTCTGTCCTCCTTATAATGGGACAGGTTGGCATGGTGACACTCTGTGAGCTAGCCCAGCTAGCCTCTCTTGCTTTCCTTCTCTTAACATTGCCATATGTTCAGAAGATAGAAGAGCCTGTCTCTGTAAGAACTGGCCACCCTCTTTGCATTAAACTTCTGCTTTATGGTCCCTGATACTGTATAGAAAAGTCTGATGGAGGTACACTTTTTCAGGTGCAAGTGGTTTAGATTCAGATGGGAATATACCAAAGAGCCTCCCTTATGTCTTCTGAGCCACACTCTGAAATTCTGGTTTTACCAAAGCTTGACATTGGGGTTGGGAGGTTCTTGTTGGTAGTTTAGCAGGTTCTGGAAACAGGCCACTCGGGTTTGGATTCTGGAACTACCACTTACTAGTGTGTAACCGTGGGAAATTTACTTGATTTTGCTTTTAGTTTCTTAACCTACAAGATGGGAACAACAATAGTACCTGTCTCATAGGTGATTGTGAAGTTCAGGTGCATTTTAAAAGCCTAGGCCATGGCCTGACCCATAGTACAAATTCCATACATATCAGACATTGTTAGTACAGTGTTACTTTGTTTCCCATTGGCTATTGCTACTTCTGTTCCCTTGGCTTTTAGTCAGAATCCCTGGAAAGAGGAGAGAGAAGCGATAAAATTATCAGAAACCACCCGAATCCTACAATGGGAATATTAAAACAAAATGGAGGGTAAATATAAAGAAATTTTTCCAAATCAAGTCAGATAAGATGATATGCAATATTCAGTTGATTCTCATTTGAATCTGGGAATTTTTTTATTCCATCTGTGATTTCTTCTATTACCCAGTGATTTTTAAGCAAAGTGTTATTCAGTTTCCATGTATTTGATTTTTTTTCCTTGCTCTTCCTGTTATTAATTTCTACTTTTAGTGTGTTGTGATCAGAGAAGATGCTTTGTATTATCTCAATGTTTTGGATTTTGTTGACGGTAGCTTTGTGGCCTAAGACATGGTCTATTCTGGAGAGTGTTCCACATAAGTTGAAAAAGAATGTGTACTTTGCTGCCGTTGGGTGGAGCATTCTAGATATGTCTATGAGGTCAATATGGTTAATTGTGACCTTTAAATCTTCTGTATCTTTGTTGAGTTCCTTTTTAAACGTTCTGTCCTTTACTGAGAGTGATGTGTTGAAGTCTCCTACTATTATCGTGGAACTGTCAGTTTCTTTTTTCAGTGCTGTTAGAGTCTGTTTTATGTGTTCTAGAGCCCTCTCATTGGGTGCATAGATATTTATTATGGTTATGTCCTCAGGGTGGATTGTCCCTTTAATCTTCAGGGGCCAGGGGCAGTACAGGGCAGGGTCTTGGAAACCACATTGGTGCCACTTGGTGCAGATGGACAGGTGGGAAGGGAGAGGATGTGGTGTGCAGAACTAAGTGCATGAGAGAAAGAAGAGGGAGACATAAAAGCAAAAAAAAAAAAAAAAAAAAAAGAAGATGATGGAAAATAAATAAATAAAATGGCAGCATGTAAAATTCAGCAGGTGGGCATGGGGCAGACCTGGAGAGCCCATGTGCTAATGGCTCTCCAGTGGAGTGGTGTGGCTCGGCCTGTCAAGAAGGGCTGTGGGTGGCATGCAAGTTTAGGTGGGCAGGAGAAAGGAAAAAAAAGAAGGGAAAGAGAGAGAAGAAACCAATAAACAAACAAAACTACAACAACAACAAAAATAATATTGTGTAGGGGAACCAGCCATTGAGGACAGGGCAGAATTGGGGTGGCAGCAAGCTGATGTCTCTTTTGCCAGGTGGCACGGCACGGCCCATCAGGATGGGGCTGAGGCAGCACAAGGCCTTGGTGGGAGGGAGAAGGAAAAAGGAAAAGGGGAAAGATGAAGAAAAATTACATGGTGCTAGGTGGGTGAAAAAAGAAAAGGAAGGAAGGATGACAGAGAGAAAAAACTGGAAAAAAAATAATAAAATAAAAAATGACATGGAGGGAGCCTGCTGGCAGAGGCAATACAGGCCCAAGGTGGTTGTGCACCCATGGCTCGCTAGCTGAGCAGTGAGTCCATCAAGGATGGGAGGGAACAGCACATGGAATAGCTGGGCCAAAGAAAGGAAAGGAAGGAAGGGAGAGAGAGAGAAGAAAAAAAAAGGTCAAAAAACAAACCAAAAAAAAAAAAAAAAAGGCACTGAAGGGGCTGGCCAGTGGGGGCAGGGCAGACCCAGGCTGCAATGAGCTAGTGTCTCTCTAACCAAGTGACTGTGGCCCATTGGAAAACAGCAGAGGTTACATACAAGGAAGAAGAGTAGAAGGAGGGAAAGCATGTATCCTTGGGTACTGGGTGCTCTGTCTCCTGTTGGGACCTCCGTGATGTTGCCATCCCATGCCCCCGTCTGCATTCCATGGTAGCTCTAGTCCAAGATGGTAAATCCATGCCATGTTAGCTGGTAGGGAACCTTTACTCTGTAGCTTTCCTAATTCTCTATTCTCTGTCAGTTTCTTATTCCATTTGATGCTTGATTGAGTCTTTATTCTTTAATTTGTTGCTTAGGGTTCCAGGATTGATGTTTTTATCTGTTTTACTTAGTTTTTCAGGTCTTTGCTGCTGAGGGACGGCATAGTGCTTCTGTCTATAGCACTATGTTGGCTCCCTAGTTTAATCTTCCTTGTTTGGCTTTGATATAAGGGCAATGTTGCCCTAATAAAGTGGGAAGTGTTCTCTCCTTTTCTGGCTTTTGGATAAGTTTGTATAGAATTGGGGTTATTTCTTTTTTAAATGTTTGGTGGAATTCAACAGTGAAGCCCTCTGGGTCTAGAATATTCTTTGTAGGAATATTTTTAAGCATAAATTCATTTTAAAAAGAAATATATGGCTATTTAAATTGTAGATTTCATCTTAATTGAGCATTGATAATGTATCTTTTAACAAATTTGTGCATTTCATTTGAGTTTTCAAATTCATTGACATGAAGTTTTTCATGATACTTATTTTATATATGTATATAGTTGGCAAAGAATATTGACTATACCATGGACTGCCAAAAGAATGAACAAATCCATCTTGGAAAGGGTACAGCCAGAATGCTCCTTAGAAGTGAGAATGGCAAGACTTTGTCTCAAATACTTTGGACATATTATCAGAAGGGTCAGTTCCCGGGGAAGGACATCATGCTTGATAAAATAAAGGGTCAGTGAAGAAGAGGAAGACTCTCAACAAGATGGACTGACACAGTGATTACAAAAATGGGCTCAAGCATAACAATGATTGTGAGGATGGGGCAGGACTGGTCAGCATTTCATTCTGTTGTACAGAGGATTACTATGAGTCAGAATTGGCTCAACAACACCTAACAACAACATTATATATATATAAAAAAACCATTATATATACATATACATATATATATATTTAGGTTTTGAGTTAGAGTGCGTTTTTTATTACAAAGAAAAAAAAAACTTCAGAAATCTTAACAAGGGAAAGGAATATTTCACACTTACAAAAGACGCCAGAATATAAAACACAAGTGTCTGTTTTCAGTCCTGTCTCCATCTCCTCAAAGATCAGAGATAACGTGGAAGACATTGAAGCAAACAAGCAATTTGGAAAAACAGAAAAACTTAGAAACCCTACAAATGATTAGAACCTAAACTTTATTTTGCTTTAAAAAATTAAAAAAAAAAAAATCAAAAGACCTGTTTTAACACATGCTACTCTCACCAGAAAATAACCCAATAACCTGTTGCCACTAACATAAGTTCACCAGCCAATTCATGCTTCTAAACCCCTGAGTATGTGTGGAAGTACATGTGCGTCTTATAAACTTTGTAAACCAAAGCCATGGGACTCAGGTGACTGCTGCTGGTAACCTGCTTCCACCTACTAACAGACCAGTTTCTACTCCCTTCTAAAGGGCAGGCACAGAGAGAGCCTGAAGTGGTAATGAGGGAATGTTACAGATTGAATTGTGTCCCCCTGAAATGTGTGTTAACTTGGGTAGGCCGTGATTCTCAGAATTGTGTGGCTGTCCTCTATCTTGTGAACCCATGTGATTTTTCTATGTTGTAAATCCTACCTCTATGATGTTAATGAGGCAGGATTAGAGGTAGTTACGTTAATGACACAGGACTCAATCTACAGGATTAAGTTGTATCTTGAGTCAATCTCTCTTGAGATATAAAAGAGAGAAGCAAGGAAAGAGGAGTGGACCTCATACCACCAAGAAAGAAGAGCCAAAAGCAGAGTGCGTCTTTTGGACCTGGGGTCCCGGAGCCTGAGAAGTTCCTAGACCAGGGGAACATTGATGTCAAGGATCTTCCCTCAGAGCTGACAGAGAGAGAGCCTTCTCCTGGAGCTGGTGCCCTGAATTCTGACCGCTAGCCTCCTAAACTGTGAGGGAATAATCTCTCTGTGTTAAAGGCATCCACTTTTGGTATTGCCTTTATAGCAGCACTAGGTAACCAAGACAGGGAATTAGCAGTCCCAAATAGCCAACTTTTCAAGCATTGCCACTTCCGTCCCTTCTCAAAGGAGATCCCTACTTCTAACAAGACTGCTTGTATCCAGTTTGTCTCCCAGTGGCTCCTTTTCTCTTTTAGGGAAAACATATATCCACAGTTATAATTTTTATTTCGTTTTTACATTTAAATTAAAAAAATGGAGAACCAGGCTGTAAGAACTTCTTCTCTTAAGGTAGGGACATATCTATCAGTTTATTATGAGTTTAATCTTCAGGCCAGGGCTTTATAAGCAAGGGCATTGGTCATGAGAGATCAAAGGTATTTTCCTTCCTAGTCCCTCCTGTCCTTCTCTCTTAATTCTCACCATTAATGTAAAGTTAGTTATACTCTTTTTAATAAATGGAATTTTCCACCAAAAGGAAATCCTAATCTAACCACAGAACAAGTCAGGTCCTCCCCCTTCAGCTACCTCAATGAAAAAGCCCTTCCCTCCTCCCTTCATAAAACATGCTGTCTGTGCAGACAGCTGTGCCTACTGGAAAAACACAACTGATTAATGGAAGCAGTGGTTATGTTTCCCCATCCCTGTGCCCCCTAATGCACTATTTCTCAGTCTTCAGAAAAGCTTCAGTGATAGAGAAAAAAGGGGGTGGGTGTGAGGAGATTAAGAACTTGATTCTTCTACCCTGGCCCAAACAAAGAAAGTTATTGCCTGGGCATGAGGAATAAAAAAGACTGTGATAGTCTGCCCTTTTAGTTACAGCTAGTAGGAGCAAGTGGGAAAGGGAGTGGAAGTGGGATGAAGAACTGGGGGGCAGGGTGGGTTTGATGGCTGGAGATCTAGTCCACCTAGTTTTTATATTGGAAGGGCTCATCGATGATCTCACTGAAGGAACATGTGTGTATGAGGGCTTCTGTCACCGAGTGGGGGTCACAGTTGGCAGAGGGGTGATAGTCTTCAAAGAAACCCTTCTTCTTCTGGCCAACAGTTGGCGGAATGAGGTTGCTGGAACCACGGTTGGCCACACTAGCAGAAAAGTCCTCGATGCTTGAGGTTTTTCGGAATTCAGTTAGGTGCCGGACATCGTCCAGGTAGATGCTGGACATCGTCCAGGTCTCCTTTGGGACTGTAGGCGAGGATGTGGTACTGGTGCCCCTTGCTTAGTCCCTCAATGAACTCCTCAGGGTACTTCAGACCATTCTTTTCTTTCACGGCCTTGGAGTTGAAGTTGGTATGGCAGCCTGTGTTAGTCCAGTTCCCAGGGTTGGGCTTAGATTGAAGGTTGCCGTCACTCCAAAATCTTCACATACGTGGTACATGATGAAACAGGTCACCTGTAGCTGATCTCCCATGTCAATTTCTTCACAGAGTCCTACCTGGAACTCCCACTGAGTGGGCATCACCTCAGCATTCATCCCCCCATTCTTGCTGTTGATGTACAAGCAGACCTGGTAGTGAGCCCCCAGGGTACCTGCCATAGGCTTTGTCTTCTCCCACGCCACAGTATATGGACCTTGGGGCCCAGGAAAGCCATTGGAAGGTCAACCAAAGGGATGCCCGTCTGTCCCCATGAGGGTGTACTCCTGCTGCATTCCAAACCAGGGGTGCTGGTTGCTCTCCATGCCCGTTATTTGTTTAAAGGTATGCCTTAAATTGGTCTCTGCAGGCTTTCGGTTGTACTTGAAGACTTCACAGAACACGAACTTAATGGAGTCCTCCTGGAAAGGGTCCTGAAACATGGCAGTGGGGATGAGATACATGTCATTGTTGGAGCCTTCAGACTGAAAAGTACTGGAGCCATCAAAATTCCACTCAGTCAAGTCTTCTACACACTTGGGCTCACAGTCCAGGGTGCGGGTCTTGCAGTATGGACCTTCTAAGGTGCCATTGATCCACATGTTCATGGCTTGGACTTTGTTGCCCTGAAGCAAAGCCATGTGCACCTGCTTGATTATTTTGTTCAAGTGGAAACTTACTGAGGTGTCTGTAGTGGAAGATACACTGGGTGGCCAGCAGGCTGAAGGGATGGCAGGCCTCCAGAGTGAGGTAAGGAGAGGAGAGGAGGGCAGTTGTATAAGTTGGACACTTTACTCCCATTCTAGGCTCTGCTACTCATTATATTTTTAATGTTTGTAGAATCTGAAGTGATAGACAAAGTGATAAAAAAAAAAATTATTTATTATTTATTTATTTTTTTAGTCCCTCTTTAATTTGTGATATTAGAATAATCATGCTACTTTCTTTCTTTTTTGAACATAAGTCTTGCTAGAGTTTTATTCATTTTAAAGATTTCTTCTAAAGAACCAGCTTTTGTTTCCATTGATTTTCTTTATTGCTTTCCTATTTTCTATATCCTTAATTGCTGTTCTTTCCTTTGATGTTTCCTTTTTCTGTTTGCTTTGGATTTAATTTGATCTTCTTTTTCTAATTTCTTAGGGTGGAAGCTTCGATCATTGATTTAAGATCAGTCTTATTTTCTACTGTAAGCATTTATTGCTATGAATTTTCCTGTAAGCGTTGCTGTAGTTTAATCCAATAAACTTTAAAGTGTTGTGGTTTCATTTCTTTAAGTTTAAGATACTTGGTAATTCCCCTGTATTTCCTCTTGGACTTCTGTGTTATTTATGTTGTTTATTTTCCACATATTTGAATTTTTTTTTCTATATCTTTCTTTCATTGACTTTTAGTTTAGTTTAATTGTGATCAGGGAACACTCTTCGCATGTTTTCCAGTCTTATGCCCAGTGTACAGTCTATTTTTGTGAATGTTTTATGTATACTTGAAAGCTATGTATGCTGTGGGTTTTGAATGATATACATAAATATCAATTAGATCAGGTTGGTTATTATTCAGGACTTTTGTGTTCTCACTACTTTTCTATTTTTCTATCAGCTATTTTTTTTTTATGCAGAGAGGAGTGTTGAAATGTCCAACTAAAATTGTTGATTTGTCTATTTCTTTCAGCTCTAGCTTTTATTTTGAATCTATGTTTTTTGGATTCTAAACATTAGTTTTTTTTTTATATCCTCTTCATGAATTGATTGCTTTATTAGTATGAAATGTTCTTTTTTCCTGTAATATTTTGAAAACTGTATTATATTAATTTTATCACTTTTTTTTATTTTTATCCTCACCGTATTCTTATATATAAAGTTTGTTTCTGGTAGAAAACATATGCTTGTTTCTAGATTTTTAATTCATTCTGACAATTTCTGCTTTTTTTTAACTCAGTGTTTAAGCCATTTATATTTAATTATCAATATGGTTTGATTATTTATAACCAGTTTATTGTTTTCTGCTTGTCCCATATGCTGTTTGTCTCATTTTTTCCTCTTCATTCCTCTTTTCTAGTGTTAATTAAATCTTTTCTTTATGTTTCTATTTTGTGTCTTATTAGTTATATCTCATTGGTTCTCCTTTTTCTTTTTTTTTGTAGTTTTTTCTTTAGAATGTATATGTATATACATAATCTTTATATACACATACTTCTAAATATCACTTCACATTACTGAAAGATATTTGCACAAAATATACTTCTATTCATACCTCAAACTTTTATACTGTTTTTGTCATAGGTTTTACCTCTAAATATGCTAAAATCCTCACTATATATTGTTATTTTTGCTTTAAACAGTGGGATTCTTTCGAGTGTCCTTTTAATCTTTTTGAGATTGGTCTACTTTTCCTCTCCTGTTATTATACCAGGTGTTCTCTCAGTAACTAGGTTTATACTCACTGGCCAGTAAGTCTCCAGACCACCACATTTTTTTTCAATCTGTTGTATCTTTTCTAATTGACTTTTTGGTATTAAGCTGCCACTCAGAGAATAAAATCCCTTGTTGGTTATTATCTGTACAGATATCTGTTTAAATGCACACACCTTGCTCTTCTGACCGTTACCTGGAATCACTTTGGTTCTACATGATGTTTCATAAATGTCCCCTTAATTATAATATGACTCATTTTTTTTAACTGGGCAAGTTTAATTATACACTAGAGCTCATCAAACATTGCACCTAGTTTTTAATCTATCATAAGACCCAGTGTGACCTATTCCTAAGTTGTTAAAATCTTAATAATTACCATTTTTGAGCAGTTTTGTTTTTGTTATTATAAAAGCATAACTAGGATATTCAAATATTGAATTAGAATTAAAATACTAATCTACTGCTATTAGATAAGTATTGTGGAATAGATATTTGCAGGCATTTAATGCTTGAGTATAAATTCATATTATTTTAGCTCTACGAAGAGTGAATTAGTTTTTCTAAAAGCGCTGAGCACATTGATTTGAAAATTTGTACCTTCTCCTGCAGCAGCTGCAGTAAAACACTTCATTGTATAAAAGTCAAGAAAAACATTACCTGAAACTGTCTTTAAATGAGGTAATTTTTCATTTAAACTATAGGCAGGCCATAAACTGTTGGAGGTCACATTTACCATAGGACTCTCGATCAGGATTTAATTCAAATAGACACCCCAGTTATATCTGGGTATCTTGTTCAACCTGACCATGATTAATGTAAAACTTTTTTTTATTTTCAATATTTAATATTTCTAAGGTAAATTATTTCCAAGGCATTCTGAACTAGCATAGCAGCAGGAATACAAACAAAAATAACACAAGATTAATTCTATTATGGCTGAATCTGATTCTCCTTGGTACATGAAAACCACACAGGGATGCCTCATAAAACTGCCATGTTGTTGTCGCTGTTAGTTGCCATCCAGTTGGCTCCACATGCATGATGATTATGTATAACAGAATGAAACATTGCCTAGTCCTGTACTACCTTCATGGTTGTTGGTATGTTTGAGTCCATGGGGCCACAGGTGGGCTCCATGAAGTCCACTTTGCACCCAGAAGAAGCTAAAAAGAGCAGCATGATTTGTGGCAGAGGAAATTAAGGCACAGGGAAAATCCGACTTTCAGTTCGAATTCTGCATCATAATAGCAAGGAGTGCAACGCATGAGTGGAAATGAGACACTCATGGTGACTGCAAGTGCAACTGTGAGCCTCTCTCCAGAGAGAACTGAGAACCTGAGAAGCAATTAAAAACGTGCAGGCAGATTGTTTACATTACAATTTAAATATAATATTTGGACATCTCTTGGGGCCAAAGATGGAGGAGAAAATCCTTCATATCTAATCTTCTTGGTTGTATTTGGCTAATTCCTCATTAGAATGTTAACCCATTGCCTTCGATTCTGACTCATAGTGACCCTATAGGACAGAGTAGAACTGCCCCAGGTTTCTAAGGAGCAGTTGGTGGGTTCGAACTGCTGACCTTTTGGTTCTCACCTGTAGCTCTTAACCACTGTACCACCAGGGCTTCTGTTAGAATGTTCACCCAGTGGCTTTTTTCTGCTGCTGGGAGCCTGATATTGGGTCCTCGTATACTCTAATAATGGGGAAGAAAGGACAATGCAGGTATTTTTCTCTAAAATGATGATGGAACTTTATGACTTTTGAGTAAGAAAACTCTGTAGGTATGGGTCAGTTTATCTGCTATCACGGGAGGTTATTTTGACACTATTAAAAACTGTCAGATAACTTTTTTTTTGGTACTAAGATTAGAAATATGAAATTGTTAGTTTTTTAAATAAAATATAATTTGAGGACATAATTCCTGATACACATCATTTTAAATTTCTGGCAAAATCCCTTCAGAGGGTCTTGTGATGCCACAAATTACATCCAAGTTCTTTGTTTGAATTTCAAGCCTGGGTTGTATGATTTCATTCTCTAATTTTCTTTATGTATCTTAAGTTCCAGTAAAGGAGCTGATCACTGTGTCTGCACTTGCCCTCTTCTTGCCTCTGCCTAAGCCATTCTCTTCCTGTATCTCCCCTTCTGAGCTCCGTCCTCCTTTCTGCTCACACATGAACTTCTTCAAGGGATCTTCCTGATACTTCTGAGCATGGGGTGGGGAGGGGGAATTATCTATCACTTTCCAGAGTGCCTTTTGTGACAGTCTATCACGGGTCTCATTTTATTCTAACAGAACTTCCGTTTTCGTATCTGCCACAGTGGTTAACTCGTAGTAGGAACTCAGTGAATATATTTTGAATGAAGGCTAAGTAAGCTGAGAAAGAATATGACACAGAAAAAGAATAGCATTAGGACTATATGGGCAGAAAGCACTTCTCTCGGTTTCTCAGCTGTCCTAGAACTAGTAGTAAAATTTTTCTTAAAGGGACAAAATAATTCCATAATGCCTAGACAAAAACATAAGTGGTTATGGCTCATCTCTGAAAGGGAATGGATTTTTAAACATAAAAGCAAGTTCTAAAGGAAAAAAATATATGTGTGAAAAATTTCAAAAAAAAATTGTATCAAAATATCATAAACAAAATAAAGGAAACAAAAACAAATTGGGAAGAAATTACACTAGATATGGTATTGAGATAATATCCTTAGTATAAAAAGCCTTTGCCCAGTGAATTTAGGTGACTCACTTTTACTCCTGAAGCGATAACTGTCCCCAGGAACATGGGATGTACGATGTAATAATTTGGGCACCACCTTCATGGCTCAGAGGAACACCAGTTTCCCTAGAAAAACGTGGGTTCACAAATGTAGCTGGATTGTTATAAAGTAGGAATGGATTCTGAGAATGCAATCAATAATTTCTCACCACAATGGGTTTGTGATGGATTTTCAGCATCTTTTCTGTTATTTTCCAGGTTTCAAGGTTTTCTGTAATAAATAAGAATTGTTAGCTTTTTGAGTGGAAAAGGAGTTCTGTGTGTATGTATTACTTTTAAGAAATAAAATAAACTCTACTTCATGTGAGGGCCTCCACAGGAAAGGGAGAATGAATCTCTTAGCTGTAATAGAGACAAATCAACTTGACCTCAAAGGCACCCAACAGAGACTGTGAAATTGAGCTGAGGGTCGAAGTCTCCAACACCTTTTCTGAGATGCCACCATCTTTCCTGCTTCTCTCACCAAGCAGTCTTGAAGAAAACAGTGTTTCTTAGAGAGAGACATTTTAGGATGAAAAACGTAATGATCCAAGCATAAGCTAAAATATAAGGATCTATATTTGAGAATCCAGCTAATTAACATCAGTATAGCTGTGGGGAACCCTGAAATCATTTGGGAAAGATTTTATCTTGCAAAGGACACATGAAATTTTCTCATCATTAGTCTTCTTTTGTTTGTTTGTTTTGGTCTTTGGTTTTTGAAAGCCACTTAAACTCTGGGGACTTAATTTCTTCATTCCTTAAACAGTAGTTGTGTTAGCTGATCTTTGAGGTCTGTCCTCTTCAGATCTCAGATCTCCAAACTTCTAAATGCTGTGTATTATGTTGAGTCCTCCTTTTCATGTGAAGAATAGCTAACAGAATATCTAATAGAAGCAGGAGAAGAAATACTTTTCACCAGATTGTTGATAATGTTCCCTAGGCTGGTGGTTGTTGTTAGGTGCCATCCAGATGGTTCAACTCAGAGCGACTCCATGTACAACAGAATGAAACACTGCCTGGTCCTGCACCGTCCTCACAATCATTGCTATGCTTGAGCCCATTGTTGCATTCACTATGTCAATCCATCTCATTGAGGGTCTTCCTCTTTTTCACTGACCCTCTACTTTACCAAGGGTGATGTCCTTCTTCAGGGACTGGTCCCTCCTGATAACATGTCCAAAGTGTGTGAGACAAAATCCCTCCATCATTGCTTCCAAGGAGCACTCTGGCTGTACTTCTTCCAAGACAGATATGTTTGTTCTTCTGGCAGTCCATGGTATATTCAATATCCTTCACCAACACTGTAATTCAAAGGCATCAATTCTTCTTCAGTCTTCCTTATTCATTGTCCAGTTTTCACACACATATGAGGCGATTGAGAAGGCCATGGCTCGGGTTAGGCATCTTAGTCCTTAAAGTGACATCTTTGCCTTTCAACACTTCAAAGAGGTCTTTTGCAGCAGATCTGCTCAATTCAATGAGTCATTTAACTTCTTGACCCCAAGCTTCTGTCATTTTGTCAGACTGTGGTGGCTAGTATGCTGTTGTGATGCTAGAAGCTATGCCACTGATACTCAAATACCAGCAGAGTCACCATGGTGGACAGGTTTCAGGGGAGCTTCCAGACTAAGACAGACTATGAAGAAGGACCTGGGGGTCTCCTTCTGAAAAATTAGCCAGTGAAAACCTTAGGAAAAGGGTAGTACAAGATATGTGCAAGCCGTCTTTCCTTGAACATCTCACTGGTCTGCAAACAGAAATAATTAAGAGAGTGTCTAACTTTCAGTTTTCAAGTCTTTAGGTCTGCAAGCCTCTTAGTAAAACAGGTATTTTTAGAGAGAAGACAAAAGTTAAACTAGCAAGACAATTTCAGGTAACTTTGCAAATATTCTCTCTCTGGTCTGCACTCTGACATTTTTTCAGACTAAGCACATAGAGTTGTTGCCATTTTCATTATAGTGCTTATTACTGCAGCCCACAACCTTAGGGTTTTATGAGCATTTGTGCCCAAACCTTAGTATTTGAGCAGCAGTAATATATATATATTTTTCTTTTCATTTTTTAATATGAGTACATCTATTCCTCAAGTATTATATGGCAGCATAATTAAAAAAAAATCACCCTGGTACACTGGGAATCATAATTATGCATCATTTCTTGAAAAGAGCTTTCTAATTCTTTCCAAGCAATTTAAAGCATAGTAGTAACACATTTAAGAAAATTGCTCTAACTCTAGATAATTTGAAAAATAATTATGAGACTCTTTACTCATTGGTGTGTGGGAAAAGCCTTTTTTGGTAAAAGATGATCAACTTTTCATTTTCTTTATCGGGGCAGCATTTCTCAAATTTCATGTTTTCTTTTCTTTTTTTTGAACGACCTCCACAGTATTTGCCATAGCCTCATCCTATCATTTCTTTTTTTTTTTCTTGAACTTTAGATGAAGTTTCTCATCAAACAATTAGTACACACATTGTTCTATGGCATTGGTTAACAACCCCACAACATGTCAACGCTCTACTTTCTCAACCCTGTGTTCCCTATTACCAGCTTTTCTCTTCCCTACTGCCTTCCAGTCCCTGCCCCAGGGCTGGTGTACCCCCTTAGTCTTGTTTTGTTCCATGGGCCTGTTCAATCTTTGGCTGAAGGGTGAACCTCAGGATTGGCCTCATTACTGAGCTGCAAGCTTGTCTGGGGGACATACTCTCAGGGTTTCTCCAGTCTCTATCAGGCCAGTATGTCTGGTCTTTCTTTTTGAGTTAGAATTTTGTTCTACATTTTTCTCCAGCTCTGTCCAGGACCCTCTATTGTAATCCCTGTCAGAGTAGTCAGTGGTGGTAGCTGGGCACCATCTCATTGTACTGGACTTAGTCTGGTGGAGGCCATGGTAGATTAGTAGAGTAGTCCTTTGGACTAATCTTCCCCTTGTGTCTTTAGTGTTCTTCATTCTTCCTTGTTCCCAAAGGGGTGAGACCAGTGGAGTATCCTAGATGGCCATTCACAGGCTTTTAAGACTCCAGACGCTACTCACCGAAGTAGAATGTAGAACATTTTCTTTATAAACTCTGTTATGCCAATTGAGCTAGATGTTACCTGAGACAATGGTCCCCATAGGCCTCAGCCCAGCAATTTCGTCCCTCAGAGAGTTTGGATGTGTCTATGGAGCTACCATGGACTTGCGTTGCACAGGTTGTGCTGGCTTCCCCAGTATTGTGTACTGTTTTACCCTTCACCAAAGTTACCGCTTATCTTTTGTCTATTAAGTGTTTTTCCATCTCCACGCCTCCCCTCCCTCATAACCACCAAATATTTTTTCTTTTTGTATGTAAACCTTTTGAGTTTTTACAGTAGTGATCTCGTACAATATTTGTCCTTTTGTGATTGACTTATTTCACTCAGCATAATGTCCTGTGCTGAATTCCTTTTGTTTGTGGATTTCTTTTGTTTTTGTAGATTTTGTTTTTATTGAGACTTTGTGTTTTTCTTCTTTATTTTGATGAGTAGGTTTGTTAACATTCTTTGTGGTTACCATGAAATTTACCCTTATATTCCTAGGTTTGAACCAGTCTGTTATTACTTGGTATCGCCTTGACTTCTTCTCCATTAGAGAGCTTTATACCTATACCATTTATTGCCTCTTTCATTGTTCTAGCATTGTTGTCATTTACAGATTAACCTCTTTGGTTCCCTGTTGCAATTGTTTTGGTTTTGGATAGTGCTTGAGAGTTCATTTCCTAGGTTCGTATCTGGCTGGTACGATCTTGCATCCTAGATTCAGGATGTAGGCTGATGTTGTTTGTTCTCAGATCAAAGGACTTCCTTTAATAATTCTTGTAAGTTTGATCTGGTTTTTACATATTCTCTTAATTTCTGTTTATCTGGAAATGTCCTAATTTCACTGTCATATTTGAACAAAAGTTTTGCAGGATATATTATTCTTGGTTGGCGATTTTTTTTTTTTCTTTCAAGGTTTTATATATGTCATCCCATTGCCTTCTTGCCTGCATGGTTTCTGCCAAGTAATCAGAGCTTTAGTCTTATTGTTTCTTCTCTGTATTTGACTTTTTGTTTTTCTTGAGCTGCTCACAGGATTTGTTCTTTGTATTTGGTTTTAGAGAGCATGATTACAATATTCCTTGGTGTTTTTCTTTTGGGGTCTATCCTATATGGGGTTCGTTGAGCTTCTTGTATGGTCAGCTTTTTATCATTCATGATATTAGGGAAGTTTAATGTCAGCAATTCTTCAATGGTCCTCTCTGTGTTTTTCCATTTTCTCTCCCTGTTCTGGAACTCCGATCACTTGCAAATTTTTGCTTTTGATTGCATCCCACATGATTCCCAGGATTTCTTCATTTTTCCTAGTTCTTTTTTTCTGATTTTTCCTTGAAGTTGTATCCAAGTGTTTGTCTTCAATTTTGCTAATTCTGTCTTCCATCATTTGAAACCTGATCCTCAGCCCTTCTATGACAATGTCCATTTCTGAAATCTTGTAGTTTATCTTTTGGATTTCTAATTGTTGTTTTTGAATGATTCCTAGTTGTGAATTTATTTTGGTATTTTGTTTCTATATTACTTTCCTGAATTCTTCCTTTTTTTGTCTGTATTTTCCATGAATTTCTCTGCCTTTTCCAAAAATTTGGTTTTTTTCCCCCCTCATTTTTGTCTGCTTTTTTGCTTCAACTCTTGGATTGCTCTGCATATTAGAGATTTGAATCCCCTGTCAGGTAGTTCTAGTGCCTTTTCTTCTACTTGAAATTCATCTGGTGTTTTATTTTGGATGCCTACTGAACCCATCCTGTCCTGTTTTTTTTTTTTTTTTAATATGTTTTGATATTGTCTTCTGTCTTTGGGACATTCAGTAGTTATTTTCTTCATTTCTTGATTGTAGATTTGTTTGTTTTGTTCTGCTTTTTTGTTTTATTTGGTTATGTCTGAGCAGGTGGGCTGTGTGTTCATTGTTGTTTTCTTGTTTGTAGTCATAATTTTCACCTCCTTGTCCAATGGGCAGACCCAGTCATTCAGCTATGGTGCAGCAGGGCAGGTCCAGCTGAAGGGGAAGGGATGGGATAGATTGTTTGTGGCACATACTAGGGCCAACAGGGCAGGCCGGGAATCAGTCCTGGGAAGGTTCCAGTAGGCTGTGCCTGTGATGTTCCGGGATGTGATGTTCAGTACATGGTACAGGTAGGCAGGAAAAAGGGGGGAGGTTGTGATATGTGGAGCTAATAGTGGTATGCAAAAGAGGAGAGAAGAGAGAAAAACAGGAGCCAAAAACAAAGACAAAAAAATAAAGAGTGTTAACAGAGCTTGCCACTGGAGTGGAGAGATGAGAAACTGAGAAATGGAGAAAAGGAAAAAGAAAAAGTGAAAAAGAAAGAAAAAATAACTTCATAAAAATTTGGAAAAGTAAAGAAAACCCCCCAGGAGTCCGAGCAGTAGGGCTGCTATGACTGGGGAAGTAGCCCCCAGGCTGTGCAGTATAGCCTGGCTAGAGGGGATCTAGAGGTCACATAGTACCAGGTATTCAGGAGACAGGAAAAGAAGATAAGTGTAGAGAGATGAGAACTGAGAAATGAAGACAGACAGAAAAAGAGAGAGAATAGAAAAAAAGAAAGAAAGAAATGCCCCCAGGGATCCCACCTAGCAGCTGCACAGATTGGGGAAGTGGCTCCTAAGCCGTGCAGTGCAGCCTGGCGAGAAGGGGCTCCCAAGCTGTGAAAAGAAAAAGAAAACAACAAACAAAACAGAACAAAGCAATACAAAACAAGGGGAAAAAAAGCCCCAGGGATCCCACCAGCGTGGTGTCACAGGCTGGGAGAGTGGTCCCTCAGTTCAGTGTGGTTTTACAGCCTTTCAAAAAGAAGCAAAGATGGCACATGGAGCTAGGTCCTCCTGAGAAAGGAGGGGGAGGTGGGAGGAGGCACAGAAGAAACCAACAGAGAAAGAACCAACACCAGCTGAGGGGGCCGGCCAGCGTGGGCAGGGCGAATCCAAGCAGCCCTAGGCCAAAGCAGTTGCCTCGTGGCCAGGAGAGTACTGCTGGCAGGAGGCAGAGGAGGCTGAAGGGGCGGGGGGAAGAGGGCTTAGGAAAGCGCACATCGCTCATTACCGGTGCCCTGTCTCGTGCTGGGAACTTGGCGAAGCTGCTTTTCCATACTCCCTGTCCGCCAGTCTCCGGCATGGGTGGGGCGAATCCAAGCTGCACACACGCTGCACTTCCCAGATGGCCAAGCCACAGCAGCCAGCCCGGAAGCTTGGAGGTAGAGCAGCGGGGAAAGAATGGGGGTGGGAGAGTGTGTACGGCTGGTTACCGGATGCTCTGTCTCCTGCGGGGAGTTCCCTGAAGCTGTTTTCCTGTGCTTCCTGTATGCCAGTCTCTGACGGGAGTCCACGATGGTGGATCTGTGCTGGGTTGGCCGATGGGGCCCCCTGCACGTCTCTCTCCTTGTTTTCCATCCTCTGGTAGTTTCTTGTTCCATTCGGCGCTTGGCTGAGTTCTCTGTCTCTTCATTTGGCACTTCAGGTTCCAGGAATGGTGTTTATCTCTGTTTTACTTAGTTTTTTCTGGTCTTTACTGTGGATGGATGGTGTGGTGCTTCTGTCTATGGCACCATGTTGGCTGCAAGTTCCTATCATTATTTTAATAATTTTCTTTAAAGGAGTCCTTTTAAAAATTATTTAAGGAATAAAGTTTATATTTTCATACATGAAAAACCACTTACTTCCTCTACAGAAAAGGTAGATGTAAAAATAAGTATATGTGCAACCAAAATGTCATACATGCATAACCACACTCATACACATGTAACTAACACGTTAGACATGCATAACCAGATGTGTACATGTAAGACCAAAACATCTTATTAAATTCTAAAAATTAAAAAATAAATAAAACAAATTAATAAATTCATGTAATTAGTTTACAAAAATTCAGAGCTAGAAATTAGTTCTTCAGTGAGAGCTCTGCAGAAAAATAAGTTTTGTCGGTCTCTGGTAGTTACACAGTACACGGTCACTTGGTTTGAGATAAAAACAGGATTTAAAGTTCATTGCACAAAGCTTTTTTTTTTTTTAATTTTTAATGTCAACCAACATATCCATTTAGTTGGGAGAAAAATGCCTACAATAAGGTTGAGTGCTAAAAACTAATTCTTACTCTATCATAATGATATGTTGTTTTTATTCAACAAACTTCTGTTTCAACAAGCCATCTGAAAGGGTATTTTGTTCTCTAAAACGTGGTTATTTAATAATTCCCAGCGTCACAAACTCAATTCATAATTTAATGAATTCAGGATATTTGCAAAATCTTTTTTCCTGATAAGTTAACCAGCTAATTAAGACAGTTATATTTATTAATTGGAAGAGTGAATGGATGAAGTGAGACAATTCACTCCCAGGGTGCTGTCTTTGTTTTTAGCCAGGCACTGTGCTGATAACTCACAGGTTGGTACTCTTAATAACACCATTTTATTGAAGTTCAGAGAGGTGATGTATAACATGAAGAGTCACGTAGTCTATGAGTCTCAAAGCCAAGACCAGATCCATTCCTAATAGACACCCTTGCTTGTTTTATAATAGCCAACTTGTCTACCCCTGAGGTAGCTGAAATGTCTTCAACTCTGCCTTCCTCTTCTTAAAGCACATGGTCTGAGGCCCAGCAGGCCTGACAGGAGCTGTTCTGGCTTAGACTGAGGTTGCTCCATCCCAGCTGGTGCAGTCCAGTTCATGTGGGCAGGCAACAGGCACACATTTATAAATGTGTGTGTGTGTGTGTGTGTGTCCGCACTGAGTCAGACAGTAAGAAGAAAAACTTCATTCACCTCTAGACTTTTTCCACACAGCATGTTCCCTTTCCTCTAGCTTCCTATCCATCCTTCTCCTGTCTGCCTTTCTACCTCCTTGACCCTATTCTTAGAGTTGAGATTCCTTCTTTCTCCTAATCCTTTAGTATATCACCTGCCCTGAAGTCACCTGGCTCTCTACCAGTGGTACTTAAAAGATACTTCAGCCAATAGTCATCATTTTTAACAAACTCGTTAGTACTAAAAACACTGGTTTACGGATTGTGACAATATTTATTATTTCCTCATTTTTTTTTCATTATAAAATTTTGGCCACTTTCTTTTTACAGGCATTACTTTCATTTCATAATGGAACTGTGGAAAGAGTGGCATTGCATGTATTTCATAACTTTTTAACAGCTATGTATGTAAGATAAATTAGTAGATGAAGGAAAAGAGAGAAGATTGAGATTCATGGCCAGCATGGGGATTGGAGTTAAGCCAAGTTTTATCTATCTATGCTGAACCAGTTCTTAATAGGGACAATAAGGCGTGTGCTCTATTTACGAGCCTGAAGGGCCGGGGTCGGAGCAGTTCAGCAATATTTTAAGATATCACTTTCAACTTATAGATTCTCTCTCATACATCACCATTCCCTGTCACCCAGCTAGCTCATCCCTACCAGTGTACACACACATGCTGGGAATAGCCTTCTTAAAATGAATAACAACAAAACCAAAAGGATAACAAACAAACCAAACCTCAGCTGTCCTTTGACTTGATATAGCCCTCCAGTGAACACCACATAGTGTTCTCTTTTTCATAGAAGAATCTCTAAAAATTGCAATGTCATCACTGTCCACAACTCTTCACACTTTATTCTCTTAAGTCTATTCCAGTAAGACACCTATCCCAACTACTTGAATACACTTGTGCAAAGCCGTCACCTGTCTCCACGTTGCCACAATCTTTTTTTAAAAATTTTACCTAACTTCTCAGTAGTATTCAACCTAGTCTGCCTTTCTTGTTTTCTTCAAACACTCTTTTGTTGGTGTCACACCACACTCCCTCGGCTTCCTACTGCCTTATTGGCTGCCCCCTGTCAATGTTCTTGGACACTCCTCCCTGAGACCTTTAATACTTGAAATGCATCAGGGGCCAACTGTAGTCCTTCTTCTCTTCTTTAACTCCTTGGCACCTCAGAGGCTACCTTGTCTCGGGGATTTGAATGCCTTCTACTACTGGTGACTTAAATCTATTTCAACTCATAGCCAATTGCCAATATGCCTACTGAACATTGAATAGATATTTTAGACTTCACCTGGAATGAATAAAACCACTCTTACTCCAAACTTGTATCTTCTGCAATCTCACTAAATGGCTCTTCTATGCAACCATATCCAATTAATCTGCAAGTCCACACATTTACACTTCCTTACATTTCTCCAGCCCATCCACGTGTCTCCATCTTTGCTGCTCCCACCTTAGTCCAGCTTCCATCATCTTTCATCTGGAGACCTGAAATCAGTCCAACTTGGTCCTGATGCTTTTGCTCTTTCTTCTCTCCAACTCATTGGTATCCTGAGTTTTGTGTTCATCACTCTTTGGCATGTGCTTATGTTTTTGCAATATGCCTGTGGATCCATAAACTCTATATAGGGAAGTGTTGCATATTTTTATACTTTAATAAATGTGTAATATCACCCTGTATATATTGTTCAGCAATTTGATTTTTTCACTCTGAATTATGCTTTTGGGATGTGCCCATGTTCCATCACCTAACTCTGCATTCAGAAAACTAGGGGTTGGTAAACTAGAGTCCACAGACTAAACTGGACTGCTGCCTGTTTTTGTAAATAAAGTTTTATTGGAAAACAGCAGAACAGAGTAATTGAAACAGAGACAGTCTGGCCTGCACAGCCTAAAATATTTAATATATGGCCTTTAAGAAAACATTTGCAATCTCTGCTCTAAATTATTCAGTATTTTTGCTATATGGTATTTCACTATATGAATATAATATAATTTACCAACTTTATTTATTATTCTTATTTTTTTTTCTTTCTACTTTAAATAACAACAGTAATTATTCTTTTTTTTTTCTCTTTTTGCAGTTTCTGACTTTCCCTTCCAGGTTGTCTACTTGGATGCTTCCAAATCTGACATGGTATGGAAAATTATACAACAAGATTTATCGGCACTAAATCTGAAATACGAGTAAGAGAACAGTGAATGAGAATTTTTTTTGAAATTCCAGTAAACACGATGTGTTAGTGTAGGGTGTGCACTTGCAGCATGGAGATCTTGTTTTTCTCCTGTTCTCTCCTCCTTAGCTGCATTCACGGGTCATGGAGGTTTCTTTTGGGGCAGCGAGGGGTTTAGTTATATGCAACTAAATATGGCAGGAAGTAGCATATGATCAGGAACGGATGGTACTGAAGGAAGAAGTCCAAGCTGCACTGAAGGCATTGCCAAAAAATAAGGCTCCAGGAATTGACAGAATCCCAAATGAGATGTTTCAACAAACAGATGCAAACACTGAAAGCACTCATTTGTCTATGCCAAGAGACCTGAAAGACAGCTGCCTGGCCAGCTCACTGGAAGAGGCCCAGACTTGTACCCACTCCAAACAAAGGTAATCCAGCAGAACACAGAAATTATCGACTGTTCTGAAGTCACCCGATATTACATGCAAGTAAAATTTTGCTGAAAATAATTAAAAAAAAAATGGTTGCAGCAGTACATTGACAAGGACCTGCCATAAATTCAAGCCACATTCAGAACAAGATGTGCAACGAGGGATGACATTGATGGTGTCAGATGGATCTTGGCTGAAAGCAGAGACTGACAGAAAGATGTTTAAAAAAACCCAAAAAACTGTTGCCGTCAAGTTGATTCCAACTTATAGCAACCCTACAGGACAGAGTAGAACTGCCCCATAGGGTTTCCAAGGAGCGCCTGGTGTATTCAAACTGCTGACCTTTTGGTTGGCAGCTATAGCTCTCAATCGCTACGCCACCAGGGTTTCCAAAAGCTTCAAGAGAGATGTTAACCTGTGTCTTATTGATTATATAAAGACATTTGACTGTGTGGATCATAACAAATTATGGATAACATTTCCAAGAATGGGAATCCCAGAACACTTAATTGTGCTCGTGAGAAACCTGTGCGTAAATAAAGAGGCAGTTGTTCGAACAGAACAAGAAGATAACGTGGTGTACATCAGGAAAGGTGTGTGTCAGGGTTGTATCCTTTCACCATACATATTCAATCTGTATGCTGAGCAAATAATCCAAGAAACTAGACTATATGAGGAAGAACGTGGCATCAGGATTAGAGGAAAACTCATTAATAACCTGCAATATACAGATGATACAACCTTGCTTTCTGAAAGTGAAGAGGACTTGCAGCACTTACTGATGAAGAGCAAAGACTACAGCCTTCAGTGTGGATTACATCTCAGCATGAAGAAAACAAAAATCCTCACAATTAGACCAATAAGCCACATCATGATAAATGGAGAAAAGATTGAAGTTGTTAAGAATTTCATTTTACTTGGATCCATAATCAACTCTTGTAGAAGCAGCAGTTAAGAAATCAAGCAACATATTGTGTTGGGCAAATCTGCTGCAAAAGACCCCTTTGTTAAAAAGCAAAGATGTCATTCTGAAAACTAAGACATGCCTGACTCAAGCCATTGTATTTTCAAATTGCTTCATATGCATGCAAAACTGGACAATGTATAAGGAGGACCAAAGAAGAACTGAGGCCTTTGAATTATATTTTTGGTGAAGAATATTGAATATACCATGGACTGCCAGAAGAACAAAAAAATCTGTCTTGGAAAAAGTACAGCCAGAATGCTCCTTGGAAGTGAGGATGGCAAGGCTTTGTCATCACATACTTTGGATATGTTATCAGGAGGAACCAGCCCTGGAGAAGGACATCATGCATGGTAAAGTAGAGGGTCAGCAAAAAAGAGGAACCTCCTCAAAGAGATGAATTGACACAGTGGTTGCAACAATGGGCTCAAATATAGCAATGATTGTGAAGATGGCACAGGACCGGACAGTGTTTCATTCTATTGTCCTGTCTCTGTGAATTGGAATGGATGGGCGACACCTAACAACAGCACAAGCATGGCAAAGATGATGGGAAATGTGAAATTGAAGGAATGTAGGTTGATCCCTCAGCACATAACCCATTGCTCTCTGCTCTAAGTAAAATACAAAGATGTGACCTTCAAAAGGAACCAAGGAAATACCTCTGAGAAAGTTGCCCAGTGCAGACAATCCCCAGAATTAACTACAGATTGAAGACGAAATTGAAAAGAGAGGAGTTAATGCTGAAAACATCCTTCAACTGTTCTTTAAGGGATCAAGTGGAAGAAATACACCTGCCTGCTGATAAACAGGCATCACAAGGCATTTCCATCCATCATCTCTTGTGCTGAAAGGCAGCAGGACTATTCTGACTTCAGAATCTTGAATTTTCTTAATGAGTTTCCTGCTAGAATATCACAAGCTGTTCCATTAAATCAGTTTCAGGAGACTCAAGCAGGGTTCGTGTTAAAACAATTGTATATCTATCATTTGTTAGAAGAAAAAATGGAACTGGCTGAAGGAGAATGCAATGTGGCACCCCCAAAAGCGAATTTATTCTGTTCTTCAGCTTTCTTCTCACACAAGTACCTCCTGATGTAAGCAGAAGCCAGACATTTAAGCATGACTAACTCATGCTCAAAAAATGAAGGGCTTAGACAGCCAATGAAAGGTTGAACTCCCTCTTGCTATTGCCTGACACACTGGCACTGCAGATGCTGACTGTTGAGAGCAGTAAGATTGACTCTAAACAATCAGCCAGAAAGCCAGGACACATCAGTGATGGACATGCTGACTTTTAGATGCAGTTATAGCTATAAAAGTGACCTCATAAAAAGGTTTTGTGGAGCCCATTTATCCCTCTCAGGGACTTCCTTAGAGGATTTGGTCTGTTTTCAACACAGAAGACCTTGTGATTTTCTTACCTGAGAGATGGCAAAAGACAGGTTGTTATGAGTAAAGTGAACTCTCCCTTAGGTATCATTACAGATGTGAGGAATTAGTGAGTCCTCAAGCACAGGCTAGGGTGCTATGATAGGCTGGGGCTGTTTGTTCCAAACCTGGACTCCAAAGGTATCGCTTCCAGGGGTCACAGTGTCTTTGCATTTTTAACCAAATTGAGAGCAGTCTGTCTGCACATCACATCCTAAGGTGTGGGTGAGAATGGTGTTATCTTTACTGGAAAAAGTAACCATTATTTTGGACAAGAAACATAAGTATAGCAATAAATTTACAGGCAATATTTAACTTCTGAAAAGGAAAAAAAAAAATCAAAGCTGTTTCCTTGCTTCACTTTGGGACTTCCCTAAAGAAAGTTTGCATATCAGCCAAACATGTTTTAGCAATGTGGGCAGACCTCAGCACTCCCTCCCTTGGTCCTTCCTTCCTTCCCTCCCTCCTTCTCTCCTCTCTTCTCTCCTTCCCTCCTTTGTTTTCCTTTCTAAATCATTTATCCCTCCTTCCTCTCTTGTTTCTTCCTTCCTTCCTTCTTTCCTTTCTCCCTCCCTCTTAACTTCCTTCCTCTCTCCTTCCACCCCATCTTCCCTCTTCCTGTCTTCCACACTTATTCCAATATTTATTGAATACCACCTTTGTGCAGGAAAGTGTGTTAGAGCCTAAAAGGGCAGATAGTCATATGCAATGTGCACCACATATTTTTTTCTTTAATCTTCCAGTATCTGTTCTGACTTGTTTATTCATGTGCTTTATCAGTGACTAAATATTCTATCAGCACTGGTAAAGGAGATACTATTCAATGATTTACTCAGTCTATGTAGTTTCTGCCCTCACAGAGTTTGGCCTTGTGGTTTTCCCAGGGACCTTCCATTTAAATGAGGTGTCCATGGGATTACCTTGGAGAGAGTAGACAGCTCCTACAACAACAATTTGAAGAAGCAATTGAGAGTTCAGTGTCATAAGTCTCTCATCCTGTTTTTCTTGAATCTATTAGGATGCACCTTGGTCCTTCAGAAGTGAATGCTGAATTCTTATTCTCAAAATTCAAAAATTCTGCTACACATTCAAAAAAAGGTAAAATCATGAAAGTTTGTACCTTTCTCCCTCCCTGCCTTCCTTCCTTCCTTCCTTCATCTTGCTAATGTTTTTCATCTGGGAGGATATAGAGTTGGGCAGATTCATAATAAAAAAAAAATAGATTACTTATATTTCTAAGCCTCAATTTATTCATCTGAAAGATAGGATTAATAGCATTGGCAACTTCCATGTTAGTTTTAAGTATTAAATAAGATAATCCAAGTGAAATGGTTTTCATGAAGCCTTTCCAGTTATAAGTACTCAACAAAAAGGTGTCTATGACTAGTCTTCTACTAGTAGGACTGCCGGCAAAGGTGACTGAAGAGTTGCTCCAATCAGGAGAAGATGGTTTAGAGCTGAGGAGGACAAGTATAATGCAGGTATTCACTCCCAGCTTCCAAGGTGCAGGTTAATTGTTTTCCTTTCTAATCCAGCCAGGCAATTCTCATTTCTACTAGAAATTGAGTCACACCAAGGATTCTGTAAATTTTGTTGTCTTGGCAGGTGGTTCATGAGGTTAACAGGAAGGTTCACTTCCCATAGCACACAATGCTTCAGTCAAAAATATCCACATGAGATCTTTTGATTTCCCAAACTACCCACTTCTCACCCATTACTAAGGACTCTTTTCTCTTCTCACTCCCTGCAGGGACTTCCACTTCTTAAGGCAGAGCAGTCTTGCTCCAGCCCCAAGTCTGAACACCACAAATGTCACACTCACCTGGGTGCTGTGCTCAACAAGCAACCTTATATCAACAGCACGTATTCTTCTTAGGAGAAACTTCTTTTGCAGTTCATGGTTTCTCAGAGTAGCGTATCTAAATAAATTTTTTCTCATGATATCTTTTTTTTTAATGACACATTTGTTTCTATGTCATTTCACTCAGAGGAAATTTGAAGATGAGATAATTCATGATGATGAATACTATATTGGCAACTTTCAACTCAGAAAATGCCATAGTATTTGGTGATTAGAAAGTTGATCTTCAATGAAATAATATTTACATAATTCTGGAGACCAGAAATCAGATTGTGATAATTTTTCATAAAAAATTGGCCTTTGCTGCTTCCAAATCTATGTGACTATAATGAAATTTTAAAGCCAAGAAAGAAAATGATTAAGGCATGAGCAGATGGTAATTAAACGAAGACAGGAGCCAACATTATTTTTTAAAAATTTATTAGTGAAAGAAAGTGGTGGACCAAAGACTGAATAGTATTAAGAAACAACATTAAAAAAAAAAAAAAATGAGTGCAAGTTGTGAGAGTGAATATGAGAAAGAAAATGATGCACTAAAAAGCAAAAGTGAAAACAGTTTGGAAAAGTACAAAAAAAGAGAAAGTAGGAAAAAAATCCATTTCTTCATTTGAGATGGGAGGGAAAAAAATAGGAAAAGATAAATATGGTGAGAAATTTTGCACAAACAGTGCCATAAGAACTATTGAGGTGGTGAGAAGTGAGGAAAAATTGGCCGCAAATTTTCTGTTTTTTTCTAAACCTTAAAGTAAGTGGGAAAGATTTCTAAGAGCTGAGTTTATGGACCGAAATCTGGGATGAAGGAAGAGATATTGTGCATGCCCCTTTCAGATACCTGTGACTGGTAGTGCTTCCATTCCCCCACCGTTTTGAGTGTCTGCTCCTAAAATCTCAGTTTCCCTTTTTCCAGAGAATGGCGCCCTCTCCACTGGGGAACACAGTCAGTGGTTGAAATGAGATACTGAACGACCAGCCCCTTGAGTGAGGCAGGACTCTCTCTGTGGGTCATGGCCCGGAGCTTCTTGTGGAGTCAGGCAGGTTCTAGCGTCCAGGGGACAGCATAGTCTTCCTTGGATTGTTCCCCTTCCTCACCCTTCTTCCATCACTGCTTCTCTTCTGGGGGCACCAACTCAGCATCAGTGCAGCAAGGTCCCCACCTCAGACTCAGCTTTTAGGGGTCAGGGATGTGTAAAAACTCAGGGAACTGGAGAGGATTGGTTGAATTTAGGCAGTGCTAGTTCAAAGTGGATTTTGTCAGTTGTATTGTGATGGTTGTTGGCTTTTATTTTCTTTTTTTGTCTAGCTTTGTAGCTGTCCTTAGCAGAGCAGAAATGAGATAAGTAAAAGAAGATGGTAGGTTGACAGGGTAAAATAGAAAGAAGACTGTTCATGAGACCTCGGCTGGGACGGAATGCATAGAGCCAAGGGGACAACTGCTAGGTTGTTGTTCTTAGGTGTTGTCAAGTTGGTTCCAACTTGTAGCAACCCTAGCAACAGAATGATACACTACTGTGTCCTGCATCATCCTCACAAGAGTTGTTATGCTTGAGCCCATTGTTACAGCCAGTGTGCCAATCCATCTCATTGAGTGTCTTCCTTTTTTTTTTTTTTTTTTCGCTGACCCTCTACTTTACCGAGCAGGTACTGGTGCCTCCTGATAACATGTCCAGGAGCTGGTGCCTCCTGATAACATGTCCAAAGTACAAGACACTCAGTCTCATTATTCTTGCTTCTAAGGAGCATTCTGGCTGTACTTCTTCCCAGACAGATTTGTTCGTTCTTCTGGCGGCCTGTGGTATATTCAATATTGTTCACCAACACCGTAATTCAAAGGCACCAGTTTTTCTTTGATCTTCTCTATTCATTGTCCAGCTTTTGCATGCATATGAGGTGACTGAAAATACTATGGCTTGAGTCAGGTGCACCTTAGTCCTCAAAGTGACATCTTTGCTTTTCAACACTTAAAAGAGGTCTTTTGCAGCAGACTTCCCCAATGCAATGTGTTGTTTGATACCTTGACGGCTGTTTCCTTGAATATTGGTAGTGGATCCAAGTAAAATGAAATCCTTGACAATTTCAGTCTTTTCTTTGCTTATCATGATGTTGCTGAGGATTTTTGCTTTCATTATATTGAGATACAATCCATACTGAAGGCTGTGGTCTTTGATCTTCATCTGCAAGTGCTTCAAGTCCTTTTCACTTTCAGCAAGCAAGGTTGTGTCATCCGCATAACACGAGTTGTTAAGGAGTCTTCCTCCAATCTGGATGCTGTGCTCCTTTTCATATAGTCCAGCTTCTTGGATCATTTGTTCAGCGTACGGATCGAATACATGTGGTGAAAGGATACAACTCTGACACACAGCTTTTCTGATTTTAAACCACTCAGCATGCCCCTGTTCTATCTGACTGACTGCTTCTTGGCCTATGCACAGATATCACATGAGCACAATGTTATCCATAATCTTTTATGATTCAAAAAGTCAAATGCCTTTGCTTAGTCAGTAAAACACAAGTAAACATCTTTCCAGTATTCCCTGCTTTCAGCCAAGGTCCATGTGACATCAGCAATGATAGCCCTCATTTCATGTCCTCCTCTGAATTTGGCTCGAACTTCTGGCAGTTCCCCACGGATGTACTGCTGCAACTGTCCTTGAATTATCTTTAGCAAAATTTTACTTGCACGTGATATTAATGATATTGTTTGATAATTACCACACTAAAATGAAAAGAGCAAAATCTTTTTCTCTCACATCAGTTATATTTGCTTTTTTTGCATTTAGTGACCTGTAGATTCTCCCCAGGTCCTCAGGCTCTTTAAACCTGAGCCTCCAATAAGCATATATATTCCAGAAGAGCAAGACCCGCCTTTGGGATATGACAGTCTCAGGTGTTCCCAGCGATTTATACCTCATCCTTTACCCAGGAAAGATGTAGTTATGTGTTTGTAGCCTAGCGTTGTAAATAGATTTGAAAATGCCTGACAGTTAACTGGGCCAGTTACCAGAACATAGGAAAACATCAGCATCAATTCTTGGTCTTATTCTTTCCTCTTATCCATTATACTTAAGGTTTGATGACTGACCTAATATGAACCCTCTATCAGGCAGACGTTCCAATGGATTCTACCCAAAGCAAAGATAGTCTCTTTAACAATGTATCCTCATCCCCCTACCCGCTGAAGTCAGGGCTGCTTTGGGAGAAGATGGGTCTGGTTTGTCCAAGCATTAATGGTTTAAGTCCCACTTTCTTTCCATTACAAAGATGTTATCAGAACGGTTGAGTGTTGCCTGTTTATCTGCCCTACTTGTCATGGAATTATATTTGTCATTTTGTCTTTTTGATGATTTACCTAAAATTCACAAATATTTATCATAAATCACAGTTGTGACCTCTTCTTTTTTTAACGTGTCTCTAAAAAAGCACTTTGTATTTATTGCATTCAGAAAACAAACTTCATTTTTACTCAGGGGCTGGGTCATACGGTTTTTGTAGAATTTTTTTTTTTTATAAATAGGAACTCTTGCTAACATGATCTCTTAAACAGAAATGGAATAAAAATTGAACAGTTGGAGACAAAAAAAAAAAGGAAGTGATACAGAAAGTTTTCCTGAAATAAGATCACACCTAGAAATTCAAAAGAAAACGGCTTGGAAAACAGTGAGATACAAAGTTGTGTCCTTCAACTTAAGTTGTTAAATGACTATCTACATCATATGATATTTCAAGAAGATTTCAAAAAGACAGGAATTATTAAAGTATAACAAAAGAGCTTCCATCTTTCTACATCTTGAATATGAGGTAGTATTTGGTGAGAATAAAAAGTAAATTCAAACTATACCAGGAAGTGTCAGGCATAGAAAGAGTGAGAAGAAAACGTTGTTGCCCTTGAAGTGTTTGTGAGCTTACTGGGAAAGACAATGAGGCAATATCATAAATGCCATGTTCTGCGGTACAGGCCACAAAAGGTACAGAAACAGAGAGTGAAGACAGCATGGAACCAGAACAGTCAGAGAGGCTGCTTTTACGGAACATGGAGGAGCCTTGGGGATGTGGTGGTTAAGGGCTCAGCTGCTAACCAAAAAGGTCAGCAGTTTGAATCCACCAACTGCTCCTTGGAACCCCTATGGGGCAGTTCTACGCTGTCTGTGGATTCACTATGAGTTGGAATTGACTGCAACAGGTTTGGCTTTTGGTTCCGAAAACATGGAAGGAGTCCTGGTGGTGCAGCGGTTAAGCACTTGGCTGATAATTGAAAGGTCAGCAGTTTGAGCCCAGCAGCCACTCCATGGGAGAAATATGCAGCCACTCGGTTCTGTAAAGATGACAGCCTAGGAAATACTACGAGGCAGTTCTACTCTGTCCTACAGGTCACCGTGAGTCAGAATTGACTTCAAAAAGTCAGACACTAAAAACCGTGCAGAGTACATTCTACCGTGACGCATGTAGTTGCCATGAATTGGAGTAGACTCAACGGCAACTTGTTTACTTTTTAGACAACATGACTTGATCGGATAAGTTGAAAATAATGGCAGATAAATATGCTGATATTAGGATTGCAAATGGTGGTATGAGAAGAGAAGGATTTTAAATTTTATTATTTAATGAGGTTGATAATAGCCATCATTATTTGTTGCTGTTGTTGTTAGGAGCCCTCAGGTGTGTCCCGACTCACAACGACCCTACGTACAACAGAATGACACACTGCCCGTACCTGCACCGTCCTCATGGTCCTGGCTATGCTTGAGCCCGTCGTTGCAGCCACTGTCTCAGTCCATCTCATTGAGCGCCTTCCTCTTTTTTCACTGACTTCTACTTTACCAAGGATTGTGTCCTTCTCCAGGAACTAATCCCTCCTGATAACACACTCAAAGTACGTGAGATGTAGTCTTGCTTCTAAGGAGCATTCTGGTTGTCCTCCTTCCGAGACAGATTTGTTTGTTTTTCTGGCAGTCCATAGTGTATTCAATATTCCACTCCAGCACCACAATTCAAAGATGTCAATTTCTCTTCTGGCTTCCTTGTTCATCGTCCAGCTTTCACGTGCGTATGAGGCAATTGGAAACGTCGTGGCCTGAGTCAGGTGCACGGTAGTTCTCAAGATGATAGCCTTGCTTTTCAACACTTTAAAGAGGTCCTTTGCAGCAGATTTGCCCAATGCAATGCGTCTTTTGATTGCTTGACTGCTGCTTCCATGGCTCTTGATTGTGGATCCAAGTCAAATGAAATCCTTAACAACCTCATTCTCCTCTCCATTTATCATGATGTTGCTAATTAGACCGGTTGTGAGGATTTTTGTTTTCTTTATGTTGAGGTGTAATCCATACTGAAGGCTGTGGTCTTTGATCTTCATCAATAAGTGCTTCAAGTCCTCTTCACTTTCAGCAAGCGAGGTTGTGTCATCTGCATAACTCAGGTTGTTAATGAGTCTTTCTCCAATGCCGATGCCCCATTGTTTCTCATATAGTCCAGCTTCTTGGATTATTTGTTCAGCATACAGATTGAATATGTATGGTGAAAGGATACAACCCTGACACACACCTTTCCTGACTTTAAACCAGCAGTATCCCCCTGTTCTGTTCGAACTGCTGCCTCTTGATCCATGTACAGATTCCTCATGAGCACAATTAAGTGTTCTGGAATTCCCATTCTCTGCAGTGTTATCCATAATTTGGTATGATTCACACAGCCAAATGCCTTAGCATGGTCAATAAAACACAGGCAAACATCTTTCTGGTATTCTCTGCTTTCAGCCAGGATCTGTCTGACATCAGCAAAGATATCCCTTGTTCCACATCCTCCTCTAAATCTGGCTTGAATTTCTGGCAGTTCTTTGTTGATATACTGCTGTAGCCACTTTTGAGTGATCTTCAGCAAAATTTTGTCTACATGTGATATTAATGATATTGTTTGATAACTTCTGCATTTGGTTGGATCAACTTTCTTGGGAATAGCCATAAATATAGATTCTCTTTCAGTCATTTGGCCAGGTAGCTGTCTTCCAAATTTCTTGACGTAGACGAATGAGAACTTCCAGCGCTGCATCCCTTTGTTGAAACATCTCAATTGGTATTCCATCATTTCCTGGAGCCTTGTTTTTCGCTAATGCCTTCAGAGCAGCTTGGACTTCTCCCTTCAGTACCATTGGTTCCTGATCATATGTTACCTCCTGAAATGGTTGGACATCGAACAATTCTATTTGGTATAGTGACGCTGTGTATTTCTTCCATCTTCTTTTGATGCTTCCTGAGTTGTTTAATATTTTTCCCTTAGAATCCTTCAGTATTACAACTCAAGTCTTGAATTTTTTCTTCAGTTCTTTTAGCTTGAGAAATGCTGACTGGGGAAGAGCTGCCTCCTCAAAGTAGTTTTTGTTGTTGTTAGGTGCCGTCGAGTCGGTTCCGACTCATAGTGACCCTATGCACAACAGAACGAAACACTGCCCAGTCCTGCGCCATCCTTACAATCATTGTTAGGCTTGAGCTCGTTGTTGCAGCCACTGTGTCAATCCACCTCCTTGAGGGTCTTCCTCTTTTCCGCTGACCCTATACTCTGCCAAGCATGATGTCCTTCTCCAGGGACTGATCCCTCCTGACAACATGTCCAAAGTATGTAAGATGCAGTCTCGCCATCCTTGCCTCTAAGGAGCATTCTGGCTGCACTTCTTCCAAGCCTCAAAGTATATTTTCCATCTCTGATGAAATTCTCTATCTGATCTTGCATGTAGTCTAGGCTTTTCATCAGAGCCTTTAACATATTAAATCATTGTTGTCGTTGTTAGGTGCTATCGAGTCATTTCCGATTCTTAGCTAACCTGTGCACAACAGAATGAAACATGGCTCGGTCCTGTGCCATCCTTACAATCCGTCTTGTTGAGGGTCTTCCTCTATTTGGCTGACCATCTACTTTACCAAGCATGATGTCCTTCTCCAGAGACTGATCCCTCCTGATAATGGTCCAAAATATGTGAGAAATAGTTTTACTATCCTTGCTTCTAAGGAGCATTCTGGTTGTACTTTTTTTTTTTTTTTTAATGTGCTTCAAGTGAAAGTCTACAATTTGAGTCAGTTTCTCATACAAAAGCTTATACGTACATTGTTATGTGACCCTAGTTGCGCTTCCTACAATGTGACTGCACACTCCTTCTCTCACCCTGTGTTTCCTGTGCCCATTCAGTCAGCTCCTGTCCCCCTCTGCCTTCTTGTCTTGCTTCTGGACAGAAGCTACCCATTTAGTCTTATGTAACTACTTGAGCCAAGAAGTACACCCATCCCAGTATCATTGTATGTCTTTTTTTTTTTTAACTGAGCTTTCTATGGAGTGCTTTTCTCCAAACTTGGATTATCCTTAGCCTGCAAGTGTTCCACATTTGGGCATTCTCCTCTAAATTTGTATCAGTCGGATTTAAAAGTCATAGAGGAAAGGGAGAAAAGAAACAAAATGAGTATTTTTAAGAACCTCCTATTGGTCAGGCACTGTGCCAGGAGCAGTAAGGGAGGCCTGGTAGCACATTGGCTAAGCACTAGGCTGCTAACCAAAAGGTTGCCAGTTCAAACTCAGCAGCTGCTCCTCGGGAGAAAGATGTGGCAGTCCGTTTCTGTAAAGACTTACTACCTTGGAAACCCTATGGGGCAGTTCTACTCTGTCCCACGGGGCCACTATGAGTTGGAATCGACGGAGCAGCAATGGGTTTGGTTTTTCCTTTTAGGTGGCAGGAACATTTATTTTACTTTCATTTTTTATTGTACTTTAAGCGAAAGTTTACAATGCAAGTCAGTTTCTCATACAAAAACTTATACACATATTGTTTTGTGACCCTAGTTGCTCTCCCTAAAATGTGACGGCACACTCCTTCTCTCCACTCTGTATTTCTTGTGTCCATTCAGCCAGCTCCTGTCCCCCTCTGCCTTCTCATATTGCCTCCAGACAGGAGCTCCCCACATAGTCTCATGTGTCTCTTTGAGCTAAGAAGCACACTCCTCACCAGTATCATTTTATGTCTCATAGTCCAGTCTAATATTTATTTGAAGAGTTGGCTTCGGGAATGGTTTTAGTTCTGGGCTAACAGAAAGTCTGGAGGCCACGTCTTCTGGGTTCCTTCTAGTCTCATTCAGACCATGAAGTCTGGTCTTTTTACTAGAATTTGAGTATTACATCCCACTTTTCTCCCACGCCATCAGGGACTCTCTGTTGTGTTCCCTGTCAGTATACTCATTGGTGGTAGCAGGGTACCACCTAGTTCTTCCAGTTTCAGGCTGGTGGAATCTCTGGTATATGTGGCCCTTTCTGTCTCTTAGGCTCATATTTTCCTTACGTCTTTGGTGTTCTTCACTCTTCTTTGCTCCAGGTGGGTTGAGACTAATCCATGCATCTTAGATGGCCACTTGCTAGATTTTAAGACCCCAGATGCCACATTCATGAAAGGGGGATACAGAACATTTTCTTAACAAACTCTGTTATGCCAATTGACCTAGATGTTTCCGGAAACCATGGTCTCCAGGCCACTGCCCCTGCTTCTCTGTCCCTCGGAATGTTTGGTTGTGTTCAGGAAACTTCTTAGCTTTTGACTTAGTCCAGTCGTGCTGACTTTCCTTTATTGTGTGTTGTCCTTCCCTTCACCTAAAAGAATTCTTGTCTACTATCTGGTTTTTTTTTTATCTGGTTAGTGAATACCCCTCACCCTTCCTCCCCACCCTCGTAACCATCAAAGAATGCTTTCTTCTGTGTTTAAACCTTTTCTTGAGTTCTTATAATAGTGGTCTCATATAATAATTGTCCTTTTGCGACTAATTTCACTCAGCACAATGCCTTCCAGATTCATTCATGTTATGAGATATTTTGCAGATTCATTGTTGTTCGTTATCTTTGCTTAGTAGTCTATTGTGTGAATATACCATAATTTGTTTATCCATTCATTTGTTAATGGACACCTAGGTTGTTTCCATCTTTTTGCTATTGTGAATAGTGCTGCAGTGAACATGGGTGTGCATATATTTATTCACGTGAGGGCTCTTATTTCTCTAGGATATATTCCAAGGAGTAGGGTTGCTGAATCATATGGCCCTTCTATTTCTAGTTTTTTAAGGAAGTTCCAAATCAGTTTCCAAGGTGGTTGTACCATTTTACATTCCTACCAGCAGTGTGTAAGTATTCCTGTCTCTCCACAACCTCTCCAACATTTGTTATTTCATGTTTCTTGGATTAATCATAGTTTTTAGCCTTGTTGGAGTGAGATGGAATCTCATTGTTTTGATTTGCATTTCTCTAATGGCTAATGATTGCTAGCATTTCCTCATGTATCTGTTAGCCACCTGAATGTCTTCTTTGGTGAAGTGCCTGTTTGTATCCTTTGCCCATTTTTTAATTGGGCTATTTGTCTTTTTTTTTATTGTTCAGGTTTTGCAATATCTTGTGGATTTCGGAGATTAGTCGCTGATCAGATTTGTCATAGTCAAAAATTTTTCTCAGTCTGTGGGTTGTCTTTTTACTCTTCTGGTGAAGTGTTTGGATGAGCTTAAGTGTTTGATTCCTAGAGCTCCCAGTTATCTAGTTTCTCTTCTGGTGTTTGTGCATTGTCAGCAATGTTTTTATTTTGTTTATGCCATGTATTAGGGCTCCTCATGTTATTCCTATTTTTCTTCCATGATCTTTATCATTTTAGATTTTATATTTAGGTCTTTGATCCATTTTGAGTTAGTTTTTGTGCATGGTGTGAGGTATGGGTCTTATTTCATTTTTTTGCAGATGGATATCCAGTTATACCAGCACCATTCATTAAACAGATTGTCTTTTCCCCAATTAACAGACTTTAAGCCTTTGTCAAATATCAGTGACTCATAGGTGGATTATTTTACATCTGGATTCTCAATTCTGTTCCATTGATCTATGTTTCTGTTGTTGTACCAGTACCAGGATGTTTTGACTACCATGTTGGTATAATAGATTCTAAAATCAGGTAGTGTGAAGCCTCCCACTTTGTTCTTCTTCTTCAGTAATGCTTTACTTATCTGGGGCCTCTTCCCTTTCCATATGAATTTGGTGATTTGTTTCTCCATCTCATTAAAAAATACCATTGGAATTTGGATCTAGATTGCATTGTATGTATAGATCCCTTTGGGTAGAACAGACGTTTTCACAATGTTGAGTCTTCCTATCCATGAGCAAGGTATGTTTTTCCACTTATGCATGTCTCTTTTGGTTTCTTGCAGTAGTGTCTTGCAGTTTGCTTTGTATAAGTCTTTTACGTCTCTGGTTAGACTTATTCCTAAGTATTTTATCTTCTTGCGGGCTACTGTAAATGGTATTGGTTTGGCGATTTCCTCTTCGACGTTCTCTTTATTGGTGTAGAGGAATCCAACTGATTTTTGTATGTTTATATTGTAAACTGATACTCTGCCGAACTCTTCTATTAGTTTGAGTAGTTTTCTTGTGGATTCTTTAGGGTTTTCTGTGTATAAGATCCTATCATCTGCAAGTAGAGATACTTTTACTTATTCCTTACTGATTTGGATAACCAGTATTTCTTTTTCTAGCCTAAATGCTCTGGCTAGAACCTCCAGCACAATGTTGAATAAGAGTGGTGATAAAGGGCATTCTTGTCTGGTTCCCCTTCTCCAAGCAAGTGCTTTCAGGGTGTCTCTATTTAGGATGATGCTGGTTGTTGGCTTTGTATAAATGCCCTTCATTATTTTGAGGAATTTCCCTTCTATTCCTATTTTGCTGAGAGTTTTTAATCATGAATGTGTGTTGGACTTTGTCAAATGCCTGTTCAGCATTAATTGATAAGATCATGTGGTTCTTGCCTTTTGTTTTATTTATGTGGTGGATTACATTGATTGTTTTCCTAAGGTTGAACCATCCCTGCATACCTGGTATGAATCCCACTTGACCGTGGTGAATTATTTCTTTGATATGTTGTTGAATTCTATTGGCTAGAATTTTGTTGAGGATTTTTGCATCTAAGTTCAGAAGGGATATTGGTCTGTAATTTTCTTTTTCTGTGGTGTCTTTACCTGATTTTGGTATTGGGGTTATGCTGGCTTCCTAGAACAAGTTTGGTAGTATTCCATCCTTTTTTATGCTCTGAAATACCTTCTGTAGTAGTGGTGTTAACTCTTCTCTGAAAGTTTGGTAGAATTCCCTAGTGAAGCCATCAGGGCCAGGGCTTTCTTTTGTTGGGAGTCTTTAAATCACCTTTTCAATCTCCTCTTTCATTATAGGTTTATTTAGTTGTTCTACCTCTGTTTGTGTTAGTTTAGGTAGGTAGTGTGTTTCTAGAAATTTATCCATTTCCTCTAGGTTTTCAAATTTGTTAGAGTTCAATTTTTCATAGTATTCTGTTATGATTCTTTTAATTTCAGTTGGGTCTGTTGTAATATTGCCCATCTCATTTCTTATTTGGGTTATTTGCTTCCTCTCCTGTTTTTCTTTTGTCAGTTTGGCCAGTGGTTTATTGATTTTGTTGACCTTTTCAAAGAACCAGCTTTTGGTCTGATTCACTCTTTCATTTTTTCTTCTATTCTCTATTTCATTTAATTCTGCTCTAATTTTTATTATTTGCTTTCTTCTGGTACCAGATGGCTTCTTTTGCAGCTGTCTTTCTATTTGTTCAAGTTGTAGGATTAATGCTTTGATTTCGGTCCTTTCTTCTTTTTGGATGCGTGCATTTATTGCTATAAATTGACCTCTGAGCTCTGTATTTTCTGTGTCCCAAAGGTTCTGGTGGGATGTGTTTTCATTCTTATTGCATTCTGTGAATTTCTTTATTCCTTCAGTAATTTCTTCTATAATCCCGTAGTTTCTGAGCAAGGTGTTGTGCAGTTTCCATGTGTATGATTTTTTTTTCCTTGCTTTTTCTGATTTTGATTTCTACTTTTATGGCTTTTTGGTCCAACAAGACGCTTTTTAATATTTTGATGCTTTGGATTCTGTTAAGGCTTGCTTTATGTCTTAATATGTGGTCTATTCTGGAGAATGTTCCATGTGGGTTGGAAAAGAAAGGATACTTGGCTTCTGTTGAGCGTAGTGTTCTGTATATGTCTATGAGGTCAAGATGGTTGATTGTGGCATTTAGATCTTCTGTGTCTTTATTGGGCTTCTTTCTGGATGTCCTGTCCTTCACTGAAAGTGGTGTGTTGAAGTCTTCTACTGTTATTGTGGAGCTGTCTATCTCACTTTTCAATGCTGTTAGAGTTTGTTTTATGTATTTTGGAGTGCTGTTGTTGGGTGAGTTAATATTTAATATGATAATGTTCATGTGGTGTATTGACCCTTTAATCACTATATAGTGTCCTTCCTATCCTTTGTGGTGGATTTTACTTTAAAGCCTATTTTGTCAGAAATTAATATTGCCACTCCTGTTGTTTTTTATTGTTGTGTGATTGGTATAAGTTTTTTTCCATCCTTTGAGTTTAGTTTGTTTATGTCTTTAAGTCTAAGGTGTGTCCCTTGTAGGCAGCATATAGATGGATTGTGTTTTTTTTATCCATTCTGCCACCCTCGGTTTCTTTATTGGTGCATTTAGTCCATTTACATTCAGTGTAATTATTTATAGGTATGAGTTTAGTGCTGTCGTTTTGATGTTTTTGTCTGTGTGTGTGTGTTGTTGACAGTTTCTTTGTTCTACTTAATTTTCTGTGCTGAGTCATTTTTCTTTATGAAGTTTCTTTTCATCTTTCTCATTGTTGTTGATTTTGTATTTGCTGAGTCCATTTTTCTTATTTTTTATTTTGATGTGTAGTACTGTTAGTCTCCTTTATGGTTACCTTAGTATCTACCCCTATTTTTCTAAATTTAAACCAACCTTTTATTTCTTTTTATGGCCTTGAAGTCCTTTCCATATGAAAGACCTAGGACTATATTTTTAAGTCCCCCTTTTTTGTTTTCATGTTGTCATCTTTCACATAATGACATCTCTGTTTCCCTGTTTTGAGCGTTTTAGCTTTGATTTATTTTTGTGATTTCCCTGTCTTGGTTGAATCTGGTTGCTCTGTCCCGTGTTCTAGTCTTGGGTTTTTATCTGATGTTATTGATTTTCTAACCAGAGGACTCCCTTTAGTATTTCTTGTAATTTTGGTTTGGTTTTTGCAAATTCCCAAAACTTCTGTTTATCTGGATGTGTCCTAATTTTGCCTTCATATTTGAGAGACAGTTTTGCTAGATACATGATTCTTGGCTGGCATTTTTTTTCCTTCAAGTCTTTATATATGTCATTCCACTGCTTTCTTGCCTGCATGGTTTCTGTTGAGTAGTCAGAACTTAGTCTTATTGACTCTCCTTTGTAGATGACTTTTCATTTATTCTTAGCCACTCTTAAAATTCTCTCTTTATCTTTGGTTTTGGTAAGTCTTTGTTCCACAAGAAGGAAGGGTCTGGATGGATTGCACAATGCCTGCTATTCCCCTCCCCCACCAGCACCACGTAGAGAGGTGTTTCCAGTTCTCCTCACTCTTTTATTTCAGAGCCTGGAGGAAAAACCTGCAAGAGCATGGGACCTCCCTATGGCTCCAACCCCCAGGAATCTCACACTTTTACTAAAAAAAAAAAAAACAGCCTAACAAATCCAGCACAGCTCAGTCAACACTTCTAGTTCAATGTTCCTGCTGACTAAGTGGTGTCAGGCAGTAACTCATTTGCCGGGTAAGCAAATGCTGGCTCCTGTGTTTCCCTGAATGTGCTGTCTGTCTTCAGGATGGCTGTTTATCCTGTGACCTCAGACCTCTAATGGATTGCTGAAAAGTCATTAATTTGCTGCCTGTTCAGCTTTTGTCTGTGGAAAAGATGAGAGTGTTTCTTTTTGGCTCACGACATATCTAAGCAGAAACTTTTTACTTTTAATCAATCTATGTGTTTTTATTTAAAGTGTGTTTCTTGTAGACACCATATAGTTTGTTCTTCCGTTTTTAATCAATCACATAATCTGTTCCCTTTCATCAGAATGTTTATACCTTTTACATTTAATGTAATTGTTGGTATGGTGGAATTAAGTCTAGCATTATGCTATTTTCTTTCTAGGTGTCCCTTTTCCCTTTTCTTCTTTAGCTACATCTCAAATATAAGCAGAATCTTCACAATTACTTTCTTAACTACACTGTCATTAATGCCTCATCTTAACAGTATCTACTGCTTACACATCTGTTTTGGGATTTTCTCATTACACCTCACCAGATCACAAGGAAGACCAATGATGTATTCATAGTCATTAATTCAACAAATATTTATTTAGTTGTAAGATTCTAAGGACACAATGATGTTTAAGACAAGTAAATAGAAAATCCCAGTCAATATGAAGCACTGTAATTGAGGAATTACTAGCTACTACTAGAACTAGAACTATCTAGAACCTGAGGAGAACAACACCTAACAAAGACATGGTGAGTCAGACGTGACTCTCTAGATAAAAATACATATAAAGTAATACCTGAGTAGTAATTACTCAGATGAAGAGAGAAAAAATAAATAAATTTCCCAGTGAGATCTAAAAGCATTGTTAATGAGTGGACGTGAGTAAAAATATGGCTTTTTCTGGAAACTTAAAGAAATGAAATATTGCTGACCTAAAGCACATTTGCAAGAGGAGAGGAGCAAAGGGTCACAAAAGATGGGATAATTTGTAACCATGGGCACCTTGTGAAAACTCTTTATAGCCAAGTTAAGAAGTTTGGGTTTTAGCAACAAAGACAGTTCTTTTGAACTTGGCAACAGCAATATCTGAGCCTGTTTCTTCTTGACAGGAGTTTCTCTTCCTTATTCCTTACCCTGTTTCTGTCATGGTTCCCCGGTGGTTTTTAGTTCAGGGGGAGGAATGCTTTAATCGAGAAAGCAGAATAGAGTACACCCAGCTGAAGAAAGAGTAGGTGGGCAAGCATGGACTATGTAACATTTCTAAGCAACACCCAGTGTGCCTGGAGGATTGAATGAATGGTGAGAATGCTGTAAGACAAAACTGGTAAAAAGAGTTTGAAGACAGACCACAAAGCAACTTTTCTACCACAGTGCAATGTTGAACCTTGTTCCTATGCAAATCAAGGCTTGGGAGTAGGTGTTACAGAGCCAATAAAAAGATTCAATCATAACTGAAGAATGGGAATTCAACATCCAATTTGTGGATGAGAACAAGAAGGAAATTACGTGATATTCCCAAGATTATGCAGATGGCTAGTGGTAGAGCCAAGTGTGTGACTCCACTCCTGTATTTTTACATTTTCTATAGCAATCTAGATAATGCTTTGTGTACAGTAAGTGAAATAAAAACCCCAAACCAAACCCACTGCACTGATTCCAACTCATAGTGACCCTATAGGACAGAGTAGAACTGCCCCTAGGGTTTCCAAGGAGTGCCTGGTGGATTTGAACTGCTGACCTTTAGATTAGCAGCCAAGCTCTTAACCACTGTACCACCAGGGCCCCAAGTGAAATAAGTGCTCCATAAATGCTTAAGAAAACTTGGAGTTCCTATTACTTATTCAAAACACTCCCTTTATTGTGTTTATCATACGTTCACATTACAAACTAAATTCCATATGATTCACATCTCTAGAAATTCCTTTGTTTATTTAATCATCCCAACAATCGCAAATATTAGATTTTTCATTAAAAAAAAATGCATTTCTTAGTCATTTCCATGACTTATCTAAGACATTTGGGAGTTCCCCACATTGATGCAGTTAATATTTCTTGGTGTTCATTATTAACATCTGAAAGGCATAAGGGTTGAATTTTAAGATGCGGAATTCTCATCTGATGATTAAAGAAAACAGGCCAAAGCTTACTTCACGCAGCCAGGAATACTGAAAACCTATAAAGAGTAGTCAACTTTCAAGTACCAAGTCATGAAGTATTGTGAACAGTGTTTTAGGAAGGATAGACAGGAAAGCATACATTTAAAAAATCCTAGTAATCACATTTTTAAAAAAAATTATCTATATCGACAAATCCTAAGTCTCATTTTAGCTACTTCAAGTAGCTTCTTGATTTGTTGGAAAGGTCATTTGCATACAGGAAAATAATAGCACAAGGCAAAATGTTATGGATTTTGTTGACTAGAGATTCTCAAACAGTGGTACTGTTAAGGGATGATACGAATAATAGATATTAGAAAAGAGAGACGAGAGACATAATGGAAAAGAGAGCTTTGCACTGGTGAAGGAAGGGAAGGAGGAGGAGGTGAAACTTGAGCTGGGCCGTGGATGATGGTTTGCATTTAGGCGACAAGAAGGAAGAGTGCCTCATTCCAAATGCAGAGAGTGAGTGATTGAAGGCACCAGGCAAAGAAACTACTGCCCCTGTACATTATGACAGGAACGACAGCCTAACTGGAGTGGAGTGTTTGGGATAGTATTGAGGATGTAAATATGGAGATACGTAATGGGGAAAGAGAAAACACTAAATGACTAAATGGGGAATTTGAAATTAAAAGAAAAAGGAATGCACAAATATTAGAAAATCTGCAGCTTCATTATATTTATGTTTTTTATATTAAAAATATGTATAGAGAACATGGTTAAATCTACTTAAAGATTTGATCACACACACAGACACATATGCACACACAATTCAAAAAAAGAAAAAACATACAAACAAAAATTCCATGATATAGTGTGCGGGGGTGGTAAGGAGCTTGGCTAACTTAAAGAATAGAAAAAAAAAAAAGAAAGAAAGAAATTAACAATGAAATAATCAAATGAGAATAACTGAAGCCTATTTATATTGTTCGTGAAAATATTAACTTTTTGTTGTATTAGTAGGCTGGACAACTAATGTAGTAATTCAGAAATGGCGTGGTGTGGATCTGAATGAGGATTTTGGGAATGGTGATTCAGAAGTTGGGATAGATACAAAAATCATTTTTAACTTTGTGCTTGATTTGCATTATGACTAATCAATTATTTATATTTTTTCTCAATTTATTAATTGGCAGAATATGTATAATAATGACAGCATGGTTCAACTTTAATATACAATATTCCAATGCTTTTATGTACTGAAATCTGTTAGAAGATTGTAAAACTGAAACATAAATGACAATGCTTATTTATTAGTGCTGTTACAGCTATTGTTTTAAATACTGCAAAAACTTACCTTTAATGAATACTAAGAAACAGCGTTTCCAGCTGCATTGCCAATAGGCAATTCCATCTGTAGTTAAACATACTTGATCTGGCTGTCAATTCAAAGTTTCTTCTATCCGTTCTAGCTTCTCTAAAGATTTCTCACTATCTATTTCAGTATGTACTTAATAGCAGCTCAATTAAGATATAGCTTGGTACTTAGAAGATATGTGTTAAGCTACAGTTTTGTTTTACAACAAATGTAGAGCTAGGTTCTGTTGAAACCAAAACCAAACCTATTGCCTCCGACTCATAGCAACCCTACAGCACAGAGTAGAACCGCCCCATAGGGTTTCCAAGAAGCAGGGGATGGCTTCAAACTACTAACCTTTTGTGTAGCAGCTGTAGCTCTTAACCACTGCACCACCAGGGGTCCAAGTTCTGTTGAATATGCAAAAAAAGTCCTAATCTCATAGTGAAACGTATTATAAAATAGCACAAAAGGCGTAAGGCTATGTGGATGACTAAGAATGCTGATCTCTAAGTACCCTGTTAGCCTAAACTGCTTCACAGTGGGGTTATTATCATCCAGGTGGAAGGAGTACATCCAAGGTACAACGAAACAAGGTACTGCTTATGCTTTTGAGGCCACTCTAACCCAGCGTTGATCAACATTATCCACGTTCTGTCAAAATACTTATTTTAAGATCAAGAATAGTTCCAGTTTATGGTAATGAGAGATGAGGTTACTTAGATCGACGTTTCCACTAAAAACAATAAAAATTGCTACAAGAATTACGTTAAAGAAATCATTTTATAAAGCAGTAAAACATTGTAAAGACAGTGGAGAACTCCCAGGCCCAACATTTAAATAAAAACGTGTTAGCAGAAAGAAAAGCACCAGAGCTTTGGGAGCATTTGCTGATAGTGTTCTCTTGGGCTTTGATCTGACAGCGTTACCCACAAGAGGGGCCGGAATTAAGGCCCAGCAGCGGGTCAAGGTCCATAGTCCTATAGGATTCGCTTCCCCGGGAAGTTGGGACCTCCAAGGTCCATAGTCCTGTAGGATTCGCTTCCCTGGAAAGTTGGGACCTCCAAGGTCCATAGTCTTTGGTAAACTAGATCTAATTTGTGGTAGAATAACAACTTTCACCAAAGCTTTCTGCAACGAGGAGATTTTTGTTGTGATGCATCAGAAAACAGAAATGGGAAATTGGCTACAAGCACTCAGGCTATAAACAGACCAAAATTCAAAGAAGTGGAATCTGTAAGTGCTTTTTATACAGTTTTGACAGGTGCTGATTCATTATGAGTAAGGGTCTTTCAACATGCCCTTTACAGTCAATGGAACACCCACTTATGAGTAATTACTTACACACTGTGATTGGTTAAAGACAAAGCATTAGGATCATAATTGGATGATCTCTTCCTGTTTTTCTTTTCTAACAATTTGGTCTCTTGGCTTAGGGGTCCCAGGTCTGACATATGATTGTTTTTTATTTATTATGTGGGCTACAAGTGATATAGGGTAGATCTTTAACTCACTTCCTGGGTAAATTGTTATATGGTTTTGGTACAAGGGTCCACTGTCCATTGAACCGGTTAGAACACTCTGTCCTAGCCCTTTGGTGTAGTTTCTTATTGTTTTAAGCTTTTTGGATTCTGACAAACAAGTTGGCCTTTGTTGCGATGGCCTGCTGTGGTTATGAAAAAAAAAGAAAAGTTGCGATCTAGTCGATTCCGACTCATAGTGACCATAGTGACAGAGTAAAACTGCCCCATTGGGTTTCCAAGGAGAGGCTGGTGGATTCAAACTACCAACCTTTTGGTTAGCAGCCGAGCTCTTAACCACTGTGCCATCGGGGATATGTTAACCTTTATCAAATCCCACTCCATTCTCACCACGTTCCAAATCCCTGGGGTCTTCAGAGAATGCTGCCATGGCTCTGAGCAGAGAAGGAGAACAAAATGGGAAGGGCAAAATGATGGTTTACGGTCAAGTGATTGCCCTGGCATGGATTTGCTCTCTAGGTGTGCCTATTCTGGGACGATTGTCTTAGTTACCTAGTACTACTGTAACAGACATATCACAGCGAGTGGCTTTAAAGAACAGAAGTTTATTTTCTCACAGTTCTGGAGGCTAGAAGTGGATTCCTTCCTTGTCAGTAGCTCTGGGTGTTTCTTGGTTCCTAGGTTTATACACAGGTCCTCCCACTGCATCTGTCTTCCCCATGTATGTGTTCACTCCTGTGTCTAATCTGCTCTTTATAACTCAGCAGTGATTAGGTTTGGGGCCCATCTTGCTCAAGTATGGTATAATTAATGAAACAAAGAAAGCCTTTTTCTGAACAGGGTCACATCCACAGGTATAAGGGTTAGGATACAATGCAATCCATAACAGTTACCAATGGACCCCAAGCTAAGAGTTTTGTTTGAGGGCATCTCAGACATCCTGTGCTTCTGAAAGAGGCTCGTGCATCTGAATCCTTAGGGAATGCTCACAAACGACTTTTCAAGTGCAATGACTTTTGATTAATCAAAGAGAAATAGCTACACGCGGAAACAAGGCAATAAGTAGGAACTAAGAAAACTCAGTGACTTACAGACCTCAAAATACATTTTAAAATAACTACACTTACTCAGATTAAAGTTATAAAGATCAAACATCATAACACCTGCATGGAATACAGTTTTATAAATGTGGAATTGTAGGCTTGGAAAATAAGCAGATTTTTTTTTTAAATGAACATCAGAATAACCCAAATTAAAAACTTAACGGCTGCATTTGGCAACAGAATGAAAACAACATAAGAACTAATTGAAAAACTGAAAGAAAAAAAAAAATTCCAGATGTCGCACTGAGAGACAAAGGTGGAAGATTCGGAAGCGAGGGAGAATAAATAGCACTCAAAATTTGTTCCCTAGACCAGCAACAGGAGCATCACTGAGCCCTTGCTAAATTGCAGATTCCTGCTTGTCAACTTTGACCTAAAGGGATGTGAAGAGAGAGGACACATCAGGAGATAAAAGGTGCTTTCCCTGTGGTTCTTGCCTCCCCACACCTCTACCTTCTCCGTGAGAAGAATGTGCTTGAGGCAGTAGGTCTCAAATTGTGGTCCCTGGACCAGTCAGCCAATGAAAAGGAGGGAAACCATTCATGACGTGGCTTGGCACAATAGCTACAGCAATGGTTTCAAACACAGGATAACGGTGCAGGACCTGCAGCCTTTTGTGCTGTTGCATGGAAGGTGGTTATAAGTTGGAACGGACTTGATGGCAACTAACAGCAAAAATAAGCACATTTCCCTACCACCCATCTGTCAGTCTGTCGTACTGTGGTGGCTGCATGTTACTGTGATGCTGGAAGCTGTGCCCCCGCTATTTCAAACACCAGCAGGGTTACTGAGGGTGGACAGATGTCAGTGGAGCTTCCAGACTAAGACATACGAGGAAGAAAGGCCTGAAGATTTACCGCTTGAAAACCAGCCGATGAAAATCCTGTGGATCACGACAGAATGTTGTCAGATACAGGCTGGAAGGTGAGCCCAAACGTACCAACGATCAGATGGATCAGAGCCGGGCAACATTTCATTCTCTCACGCCTAATGTTGCCATGAGTGAGTGCCTGCTCCAGGCCAACTAACAACAGTACCACCAGCAGCAGCAGCAAACGCAAATTCTCGGGCCCCTCCGGGTCTACTTACTCAGGAAGTCTGGGGGAGCCTCTGCAGATGGTGTCCTCCATCCCTATGAGACCATCACCAGGAAATAAATAGCTATGACTCACACGCTCCAATCTATGCCATAAAAAGCCAGAATTTGGAAGTACAGTGAAAAGGGATGTATTGGGTAAATATTAGTTAAAAAGAAACACAAAAACCTGGTGTAGCTATATTAATATCAGACAAAAATAGATTTTAAGTTATAATCTAGAGATAACTAGTACCACTTCAGAGTGATAAAAGTTGAATTCAGATGGAACATGTCAAAGTTGTAAATATGTTTACTTGGATAACATAGTCTCAAGTATAGAAGAATCAAGGCATGGGGGTCCTGCTAGGAGACAGATATGATATTTCTACACAGTTATGAAACATGACACACAATTTATCATCCGTCCATTTACTCATTCGTCAATCATCTCCCAACATTGTGTGCCAGGCATCATCCTAAGTGCTAGAGACATCAAGGTGAACACAACATGATTTCCATCAGTAAGGGGTTCATTGTTAATGTCGTTTGTTTTAAAAAAATTTTGCCTTTGGACAATATATGCACACATGTATATATTAGGCAGTAATCTGACTTTCAAAATTTGAATATACATATTTTAAAAGTCAGATTACCACCTATTTCAACCCCCCAGAATCTCCGACATTCCAAGAGAAAATAGTGGGCACACTTGAGTAGTTTCAGTGTCCTGGGGGCAGGGACATGTTCTCACCTGCGCAGGTAAGGGTCCCGGAATTTGGAGATGAAGGTCCCGAAATGAGGATGAGGTGGAAGACGAGGATCAGTTCCCTCAGGGGACTCGCTCCACCTCTGTGACTGTGGAGGGGTCACCTTTTCCTTAGAGCTGGTTTTTGTCCTAATCCGGGAGAAAGTCCTGACAGGAGAATAAACAGTACTTATTTATTTATTTACTTCTTTGCTTCTGGCCTGGGGGTGTCTCTCCAGTTCTACTTTGCAGACTAGGGGTGCAGTGTCACACCCCAAAAAACCGAAATACAAGGAACAATAGACCTATGCAGCTGGACCTGCTGCTTTTCCCGGAGGAGAAATTCTAGCAACAGTGGGTCCCGGCAAGCACAGCTCCAGAGGGCCTATAACCCGGCCTCAGGTGCTTCCTGTCTAGTTTCTGTGTGTGGGTGTGCATGCACACACCTGTGTGTATTCCTGCCTAGTTCCCCTGCATATGTGTGCTCAAATAGACAATATACTCAAAAGTGGTTCAAAAATAAGGACATGAAAAAATAAAAGATGTTTGCTGTTCTCATCCACCCTTTTCCAGACCTCGAAAGTGAGCCTGGTTATTTGCTTCTTTTCTGCAAATATAAGCAAATACAGATGCATGCTATGGCTCTCCCCTTTCGTTACACAGCAGGTAGCATGCTTTATACATAGTTCTTTATTTGTTTTCTTCTTCCCTATGCATATAAAGACCTTTCCACAGTAGTACCTAGATTTCTCATTCTTTTCACAGCTTCTTAGTATTTCTTTGTGTTAATGTACTATTATTTGATTAACTTAACACCTATTGATGGAACCTTGTTCCCAATATTTCACTATTATGAACTATTTTTCAATTAAGCAGCCCTAGTGGTGCAGTGGTCAAGAGCTCAGCTGCTAATCAAAAAGGCCGGCAGTTGGAATCTACCAACTGCTCCTTGGAAACCTTGTGGGAGCAATTGTATTCTGTCCTATCAGGTCAATATCTACTTAGCAATGGCTTTTTTTTTTTTTTTAACTTCTCTAATAAACCTCCTAACTGTAAGTACAGTTCCTGAGTTCTGTGAGATGTTACAGTAAATTAGGGAACCCAAAGATGGGAGGGAGAGAACTGAGGGGAGGGGGAATAGTCGATGCTAGAGATGGTGGAGTGGTACCAAAAAAGACCAAACCCATCACCATCGAGCTGATTCCGACTCATAGTGAGCCTACAGGACAGAGTAGAACTGCCCCATAGGGTTTCCACGGAGCGGCTGGTGGATTTGAACTGCTGACTTTTTGGCTACCAGCCGAGCTCTTAACCACTACAACATCAGGGTTTCAAAAACTGGGCATTTGGGACATTTCTAACCTCTGGCTCATAGGAATCAGCTTTGTGCTGATCCTTATAAAAGAAATTATTCCTTTAATTTGCAAGTGTCTCAAAGGTCAGGCAGAAAGGGCTTTTCTTTTCTGTGGAGGGGTGAGCAAGGCTAGATGGAGCCAGGATGGGAGGGTGTGATCAGGAGGTTGAGATTTTTCCGTAAGGGCACAGGTCATCCCACCCTCAGGTTGAGGGTGGGTCAAAGTTCAAAGGTATAGAGAGAAGTGAGCAGGGATTTTGTTCAGGCTGGTCAGTGAACCCAAACAGTCCAGCTGGCCATTTTTGAGGAAAGAATGGGCATTTAGAAGGTTTCTGTCTGACCCTGTCATAGGCGAGCAAGGGGGCACCTGAGAGTCTTAGCCAGGTCAGATGAGGAGGGGGTCCTGTGCAGTGAGCCCTTTCCCAGAGCACAGAAACCATCGCTGTTTTCCAGGAGCACAGAGCTCAGGTAAAGTTTCCTATTGTCAGAGGCCTGACAAATAAATGCATTTATCGTGACTGACCTTGCCCAGTGCCATCCACAGACGTTTTTACAGTATTGTGTGTCTACACAAGGTTTGGGTGCTTGTCTCCCCTTGACCTTGAAGAATGCACTGTTAACTTTTTTATTTCTGCCAGTATGATAGTTGAAAAATGTTAAATCAGGGCAGATTTTATTTCCATTTATTTTCTTACGAAGTTAAGGATGATATTTAAGAATATATTTTATGGGCCAATTATATTTCTTTTTCTGTGAACTGACTTACCATGTTCTTTGCCCATTTTAAAAAAAAGTAGGCTGTTGGTCTCTTATTTTGAATATCTAGGAGCTTTTTATGTACTGTGTAGTTAAATTTTAGTAAATTTTTTTTTATGGAATTTAGGCTTTATGTCTGAGTTAAAAAAGTTCTTCCTCACTCCCAGTTTATAAATGTTTTCTCCAATGTACTCTTATAAATTTAATTTTTTAAAATTTTAAACTCCTTGTTCCACTTGAAGTTTATCTTCATGTAAGGTGAGACACATAGAAACTACTTGTTTCCCCCCCAGATGGCTACCCAGTTATCTCATGTAAGGTGAGACACATAGAAACTACTTGTTTCCCCCCCAGACGGTTACCCAGTTATCTCATGTAAGGTGAGACACATAGAAACTACTTGTTTTCCCACCAGGTGGCTACCCAGTTATCTCATGTAAGATGAGACACATAGAAACTACTTGTTCCCCCCCCATGGCTACCCAGTTGTCTCATGTGAGGTGAGACACATAGAAACTACTTGTTTCCCCCCTAAATGGCTACCCAGTTATCTCATGTAAGGTGAGACGCATAGAAATTACTTGTTCTCGCCTCCCAAATGGCTACCCAATTATCTCATGTAAGGTGAGACACATAGAAACTACTTTTTACCGCCCCCCCCAGACGGCAACCCAGTTACCTCAACTCTTTTTAATGATCAGCCCATCTTTATCCAACTGATCTGAGGTCCCACCTTTATTGTATATTAAATTCTCGTACATATTCGGGTCTATTTCTGGAATTTTTATTCTGTTCCATTTGTTAACTAGGAACAGGCCAGTGTTTCACCTTTTAAATTTCTGACACTTTATAATGTGTTTTAATATCTGATGTCCCCCTCCTTTTCCTTTAAAAAATATTAATGGCTAATTTTACTTTCTTATTTTCCCAGATGAAGTTTTTAGTTGCTACTATCAGTAACTTTTTCTCCCATCATATCTTCTGTCTGATTTATTTTTTGGATATGTAGAAATCAAGGCTATTGAGTTCTACATATTAATTTAATTATTTAATTTCTTACTGTATTCTTTTATTTTTAGCAATCTTTTTTTTTGGTATATTTATATGTTTGCCAGGTTAGAGCCATATCTTCTGAGATTAGAAAGTCTAATTTCTTTCTTATGTCTAACTATAGAAGCCCTGGTGGCACAGTGGTGAAGAGCTCATCTGTTAACCAAAAGGCCAGCAGTTTGAATCCACCAGCCGCTCCTTGGAAAATCTAAGGGCAGTTCTACCCTGTCTTATAGGGTCGCTATGAGTCAGAATTGACTCAATGGCAATGGGTTTTTTTGTCTTATTTTAGCTCATACCTACCGTACAGTATTAAACAGTATAGATGATAATGGACATTCTCGACATTTTTTTCATGTCTTTGTTGGAAATGCCCCTAGAATTTCTTGTGTGCACATGTGTGTATATGGTTATATTTTTACATATTAGCAAAAGTAAATATATGAATGATTCTGAAGTGCTCATTTTTTTCTTATATCACTGAATAATTTCTATGAAGAATGGTGTTTAGTTTCGGCAGATGTTTTTTTCAGCACCCATGTATATGGTCGTATAATTTTCTTGTTAGCTCTATGAGTAAGGAGAATGATAACTGTACATTTTCTAATCTTGACTCATCATTGCAAACTGGGAATAAGCCCTGAATATTCATGATTGCATTCTTTTAACATCCTGCTGACTTTTGTTCAGTGGGCTTTTATTTAGAATATTTGCATCAATATTTATAACAATTTTGTGTCTTCTTTGTGTTGGGGAGCCTGCTTTCATCACCTCCTGTTCACTCTGTTTATGAAGGAAGGACTCCACCATAGGATTATAGGGATGGGAGAGACCCCACCGTAGGGTGAGGAGAATGGCCAGGTACACAGCCCCTGACACTGGATGGCATCTGATTGATCACAGATACAATTATTTGTCACAGCCCATGGGAGGAGGACACTGCACACCATGCAGGGCCACCCACAGATTGTGCTCAGAAACAGAGAGAGCCAGCCCGGCTGTGGGAGGCAGACTTTGTAGTAGCAAGAGGATGGGGTGACTCTTGTCTCCTGCGAGAGGATGTGATTGGCTTGTTTGAATAATTCTGCAGGCTGGCAGGGAACCAGAGCCCGCTACTCAGGGATAAGCAGAGACTGTGCCTGGTCTCCATGATAAGGAGGGTCTCTTGGCAAGGGAACCTTGTCCATGGGAGCAGAACGGGGAGGGGGAATTACAATGAGGCTATTCGAGGCCCTCCTGGTTTTACTAAATGTCAAAGCAGCAGGTCCTGTTGGGTCTTAACTTTACACCTTACACAACACAGTCGTGCCTAACACTTTAATAATTATAAAACAACAACAACCAATACACATACACTGGCTTAAAAAATAATTAAAAACTTGAATTATCAGTAAGGGTACATATCTGGAACACACTGATGCTATTTTATGGTAAAACTTATTATCCTGGGGGGTAAGCAAAGGGAGGTCCAGAGGTTACTCTGGAATGGGAGGAAGAAACCGAGTAGGAGATTTGAGATTTATAGCCTGGAGGATGGAAACAGAGGAGAGAAGGGTATATAGCCTAATGAATCTGTGATTCCTGGGCTTTAGGAAAATTTCTGGTGGCATTTATGGGATAAATTTGTAATACCTTAGGTGGTAGCAGAGTTTTAAAATCCACCTCGTTCCCGGGCCTCCATGTGTGCCCCTTCCTCCACTGTGTCTGACGTTTTCTCTGTCAGCTGGCTCAGCAAACGTGCCCTAGTTACACAGAAACCAAGGGTGGTGGGGCGCAGCCCCCTGCCTGGGCCTACAGTGGTGGGAGGAGCACCTGACAGAGAATTTGGGCAAGAGCAACCCTCAAGTGATGCCCAAGACTGACAGTCACAGCTGGAGTCAGGAGTAAGGATGTGAACTTGCTCATCTCACTGCCCTGTCTGTCAGTCTGTCGTCCTGTGGTGGCTTGTGTGTTGCTGTGATGCTGGAAGCTGTGCCATTGATATTTCACATACCAGCAAGGTCACCCATGGTGGACAGGTTTCAGCAGTGCTTCCAGACCATGACAGACTAGGAAGAAAGGCCTGGAGATCCACTTCTGAAAATTAGCCAATAAAAACCCAATGGAGCAAAACAGAAGATTGCCTGATATAGTGCTGGGAGATGCGCCCTGGTTGAAATGCACTCAAAACACACAGTGGGTACCATGATGGAGTCGAGTATACCAAGGAGCATGAAGATGGCACAGGACCAGGCAACATTCTGTTCTATTGTACATGGGGTCACCGTGAGTGGAAGCCAACAGGACAGCAGCTAACAGCAACAGTTTCCCTCACCCTGAAATAGGAGAGGGTGGTGACAGTGCAAGGTGAACAGACCCCTGTGTAGTCATATGATAATCAAGTCTTCTTTTGCATGGCATTTACAGTGTGAATGCCACATTCATATGCATGATTCCACTTCAACTTAAAGGAATTTGTGATAAAGGTAAAACAAGCCATGTTGTTATTTTCTAGATAAATAGCATCCTCTTGTGAGAGGTATTTTTCTCATCTGAGGTCACCCAGCTAGTAAGAGGTGGACTCAGGCTTCAGCCTATGTCTCCTGAGTCTAATCCCCTTTATTTTTCATAATGAAGCTGACATGTATGAGCCATATGCCACTAGATAACACTTCGGGGATCACCTTCACCTCTGCCCTCAGCAGGATGTGTTGGGAGTACTTTCTGTCCCTGAATTGACACGATTCTTTCAGCCCTGAGTGGAGACAGAGCAGTGCCATCTCCACACCTGAATTCAGAGTGGACTTTACGCACAAATAAAAAGTGAATTCCTGATTTACTAAAACTCTAGTTACTCTTTTTTTTTTTTAATTGTACTTAAATGAAAGTTTACAGAACAAGCTAGCTCCTCATTAAACATCTAGTACACAACTACTGTTTTACGACATTGGTTAACAACTCCACTACATGTCAACACTCTTCCCTCTCGACCTTGGGTTTCCTAATACAGCTTTCCTGTCCTGTCCTGCCTCCTAGTCCTTGTCCCTGGGCTGGCGTGCCCCTTTAGTCTCATTTTGTAAAACTCTAGTTTCTCTGCATATTTAACGGCCCTCAAGGAATGTTCAACGGCACTGAAAACACGTGTGTGTGCTTCCTTGCTTTTGGAAATGATGACCCTGCTAAACGGTACTCAGTCAAGCGCTCTGATCACTGCCAGTTTGACAGGTATGGATCAAAAAAAAAAAAAAAAAAAAACTTCTTTTAGAGAAAGTAAGTTACTCAAAGATTCGGTAAGCTGAACTTTAAAATGTCCTCTTAGTGGTCTGTGGGCACAGCGCCATGCATGGATGACACCTGAGATTTTCCACTTGGCTGCTTGCAAAGATTAACGACCAACGTCGCAGGCCAGAAAGAAAAATCACACTGATTCTGGATAAATGCACAACACATCTTAGAGTTTTCCTAAATAGCACTTCAGACTTTTTTCCCTCCTTGCGTAGAGCTGCATTTGTAATCCTACCAATAAATGAGAGCGTATTCTAGACTCTCGAAGGGCGTTATCAAACATACAATATGCTGTCCTTAAGTTACATTTTGTTGCAGTAAGCCTTTTTGATTTTTAAACTAGGATCACCATCTTGCATTCTAAATGCTTGACTATCTACAAGAGAATGTATTTGACAAATACGCTCTTGACATGGTTGTTGTTCAGAAACAATTCCGAAGTGCAAGCTTTAAACTTTCTGATTGTGGAGAGATAAGCGTACCTGAAAGCTTTTCAGGCCTTTGAGAAGACTGTTATCCTCTGAAATCTACCAGCCTTTTTTAGTAGTGTGCTTTTATAAACTGAAGGTCCTGGTGCCGCAATGGTTAAGCGCTTGGCTGCTAACGAAAATGTCAGCAATTCAATTCCCCCAGCCACTCCACAGGAGAAAGACCTGGCGATATGCTTCGGTGACGGTTACACCCTTGCTTCGGTGATGGTTACACCCTTGGGAGCCCTATGGGGGAGGTCTATTTTGCCCTCTAGGGCCAGTATGAGTTGGAATTGACTTGATGGCAATGTTTTTTTTTTTTTTTAATCAATTATATAAGATTTTAAGCTTGGGTATGCAAATTATCTGTATGCAACCTTACCTTCAATTGCTAAAATGCTACAATTAAACATTTTCCTCCTGATTTGAAGCACTGGACTACAATGAGCATCACCTATATTGATTTTAATAAAAAACTGACAATGACATGGCCAGTCCAAACCACGTACCCTAATTCTGTCTGTGGCAACACACGTACCATGTGTAAGGTTTACAAAAATTAGAATCTACGTGAATATATTTAACTTTCTGTACACCACCAAACTAAACTATTGCATACTTTAGGCTAAAGAAAACCAGAGGGCTGAAATAATAGGGGAGGCCCCCACCTGCTATGCTAAGAAAACGGATCCCTGGTGGTGCAGTGGTTAAAGCACTCAGCTGCTAACTGAAAGGTTGGTGGTTTGAACCCTGCAGGTGCTTTGAGGGAGAAAGATGTGGCAGTCTGCTTCCATGAAGATTTATGTAGCCTTGGAAACTGTGGGTCAGTTCTACTCTATCCTATAGGGTCTTTATGAATCAGAATTGACTCAATGACAATGGATTTTTTTGGTTTATGCTAAGAAATGAAGATATTCTAAACTAGCATTTTGTATTTATTTTTCAATTAATTTTTCTTAGTAAGGTAACTCACCCCATCCAGTAAACTCTGTATTGTAGTTGGTTTATTTAAAAATCAACTTCAATTGTTGCTAAGTATAATGACCAATTTTTTTTATTGTGTTTTAAGTGAAAGTTTACAAACCAAGTCAGTCTCTCATACAAAAACTTATATACACCTTACTACGTACTCCTAGCTGCTCTCCGCCTAATAAGACAGCACACTTCTTCTCTCCATCCTGTATTCCCTGCATCCATTCAGCCAGCTCCTGTCCCTTTCTGCCTTCTCGTCTTGCCTCCAGGCAGGAGCTGCCTACATAGTCTTATGTGTCTACCTGAGCCAAGAAGCTCACTCCTCACCAGTATCATTTTCTGTTTTATAGTCCAGTCCAATCCCTGCTAAAGAGTTGGCTTCGGGAATGGTCCTAGTCTTGGGCTAACAGAAGGTCTGGGGACCATGATCTCTGGAGTCCTTCTACTTTCAGTCAGACCATTAAGTCTGGCCTTTTTATGAGAATTTGAGTTCTGCATCCCACTGTTCTCCTGCACTATCAGGGATTGTCTGCTGTGTTCCCTATCAGGACAGTCATTGGTGGTAGCCAGGTACCATCTACTTCTTCCAATGAATGATTTTTAAAACAAATAATACTGTTATAAAAACAAATATATTTGTTCAGTTTGATAAAGTGTTTCTTTTATTTTTAATGAGCAATTTAAAATATGCTGAGTTAATATATACAAATTAATAGTAAGCTTCTTAAAGTCAGGAACTGTCATTTTTTAAAAGTCCTTGAAATTCTTATAGAGCTTAGAAAGGCCTATTGCATTGGGTCCAATGAATGCTGTAGGATGAATGCACTGGTAGACACTAGGGTCAGCGTCGTATCTGTATTTGCTGAGAGGTAGAAATGACTTCCCCTTTGAAACACTCTTTGCTAGTGCTGCTCCATAAAACAACCAGCTGCTGTTGGGTTAATTCCAATTCATGGCGATGCTGTGTGTTGCAGATTAGAACTGCTATCCACAGGGTTTTCAATGCATGAGTTTTCAGAAGTAGATTGCCAGGCCTTTCCTGTGAGGTGTCTCTGGGTGGACTCAAGCCTCAAACCTTCTTACTAGCAGTTGATTATGTTAACCGTTTGCACCACCCAGAGAATCCCATACATTTATAACTGTATCTTTTTTCTTCCTTCCTTTCTTTCATTTAATTTGATAAATCTTTGTCTTTAATAAAAATTATTTCTTCTCTTAGTATTGATATTTGTGCTCAGAAAGAGCTAGTAAAAGTCTAACGTACAAAAGAATGCATCATTTAAGTGATTTGGGGATTGAATAACTATACATTGAAGGAACCAGAAATGCTGTAAGAGATGGATTTTGCTTATAAGGAAGTTTTAGCATACAGAGAGAGTACAGTTTTATCAAATTTAGAAAAATCCATTCAGTTAAATAAATATCTTTGACAAAGGAGAAGACACACATTCCATGTCATGGGTTTGGGAAGAAAAGTTTATTTTCCTCATATATTTTGAAGAATATTTTTAAAATCGAAATAGAATTTTGATTTCTTTTCTAAAGGGAAATATTTAGAACTCACTGAATTGAATGTTAAGTCTTCACAATTCTTGTGGTCCTTTCATTTAAAGAGATGCCAACTCTATTTCCTACTGGGTGGTCCACCCTGCCCCCTTCCTCTCCTCTACCAGCCCCTCAGCAGGTGGGGGCCTCTCCTCTCTGCACTCGCCCAAGACAGATCTGCCATTGGGTCTTATGCGTCCCACCTGCATCCCCAGTGACCAGGAATCAATCTTGCTTGGCCAGGAGGACCTCAGAGCCCCCGGAGCTGACTGACCCCACAGTCTGTCTCTGGTTTCACCCAAGTGTGGTCAGTTGCACAGTTCCCTAAGGATTTTCTGGTTCTGTGGAACCAGGTTCTTCTCAGCTCCAGAGCTGGTAATTCTTATTCTTGCCAACTTCTCTTCCACGAGCAGATTCCAACATTCCATTCCAGGGCCCCATTTCCAGCCATGGAACACTGCATGGAATCCTAATGTTCCGCTTTCTTCATAACGCTTTGAGCAGGATTGCTGATCAGAGACGCTTCCTACTGTGTTCCAACCTGAAGGTAAGACTTTTTGAATATGGATAACTGGACAACAGCCAGGATTTTCTTTTGGTGTATGAAACCCATGAAGGGAAGTCGGAAGCTCAGAGCACACTCAAGAGAGGGCTCCCATTGGCTTCCTCAGATCCCAGCTCCTCCTCTGGTGATTCCCACATTTGAGTTCCTGATCCCAGAGGGGAGCAGATGTGGTGGCTGACTTGTGACTGTGAGAAGAGAGTGAGCCAACTGCTGAGTGTGCGATGTGCTGAGAACGTCAATATTCAACACTTAAATAGAGAAGAAGAACCATCTAGGAATGATATGTTGTCAGACTTGCCCTTTATCTCATTACCTTTGGTGTTTTTTCCAGCTGGAACAGGAAATCACCAAGAAAGGATATTTCAAGCATCAGCTAACAGGACGGCAGGTTTCCCTGACCCACCTGGCTCCCCGAGCAGTATCAGATGGAGCTGAAGCCTCGCCAGTGAGCCCGGCTATTGTGGATTGGGAAATCTGGTCCTTAGTCTATGCTGGCAGAAATGATTAAATGATTCTTAGGATTAAGGTAGGGTCACTGGGAGGTACAAATGATTCATGCGCTCGGCTGCTAACTGAAGGTTTGGCGGTTCAAGTACGCCCAGCTGCACCACTGTGGAAGAAAGGCCTGGGGATCAACTTCTGAAAAATTAGCCATTGAGAACCTTATGGAGCACAGTTCCATTCTGTCATGCATGGGGTCGTCATAGGTTGGAGTCAACCCAACAGTAGCAGGTTTGGCTTTAGGAGTAAGAAAGGGAAGCATAGAGGAGTATTGTACTTTGACTTCTGGTCTCAGCTTCATTTACAGCTCTAGTGACTAGCTCCATCCATGTTCCATAACCCCTGCAAATAGTCCATTGTTTATGTGACAGTTTTAGCTAGATGCATTCCTGTGCATTACACGTGGCATCCCTGATGTATATACAGTATGTATACAGTCTAAATGGGCCGGTGGAACACAGCCCATTGCTTCTTAATGCTCTATGTCTAGCTATAATAGGTACTTAGCAGGAAAGCCTCTGAAAATGATTTGTGTCATCTCATTTTTGCTTATTACACAGAGTAGCTTGCTGCCTTTATTCTGTATACTTACAAGTCCAACTCAGGTAGGCAGGTCTCTCAGCTTTCAAACCTAAGGAGAAGAGCGTCTGAATTTTTTCTGGTCTTGCTAATACTGTTAAAAGCTGTTCTGACGATAGCTTTTATGAGAGGAAATGCTTTCTGATGAAAATTTCCTTGTTAGCGCACTCCTGAGAAATTCTGGGTCAGATCAAACTGAACCAAATTTGTCTCCTGCTTGATTAAAAAAAAAAAAAAAGAAGTTTTTTCTTTTTTTTGTTGATACAGCCCTCCTCTGCAGCCTGTCCCAGAGTCTGGGCCTCTCAAGACGCTCGTTGCTTCTCCAGTAAGCATTGTGCAGAAGCAATCTTAGTCAAAATCTCCATAAAACTAGGGGATCTCTCTGGAATGTTCTGCCTTTAACTTCTGCCTTTTTATAATGAGTTAATTCTTCTTCTCTTAAATTCCTATTAGTTTTAAGATATTTGAACCTTGTTAACTATATATAGCTAATAAAGTTCAAATAACTTAAATATATATACGGAGCCTTGGTGATGCAGTGGTTAAGCACTTAGGTGCTAACTGAAAGGTCGGCAGTTCGAACCCACTAGCTGCTCCAAGGAAGAAAGATGTGGCAGTCTGCTTCCATAAAGATTACAGCCTTGGAAACCCTATGGGGCAGTTCCGCTGTTTCCTATAGGGTCGCTATTAGTTGGAATCAACTTGACAGCAACATTTTTATATATAACCTACCACTGCCATTGAGGCGATTCCAACTCATAGTGAACATATAAGACAAGGTAGAACCGCCCTAGAGGTTTTCCAAGACTGTAAATCTTTATGGAAGCAGACTGCCACATCTTTGTTTTTATGTTGTAGTCCTCAGTGCATGCAAATATACACCCTATTGGTTGGAGATTTGAGCCTACTCAAAAGAAAGGCTTGTGATCTGCTTCTGAAAAATCAGCCATTGAAAACCCTGTGGAGAACAGTTCTACTCTGGCACACCTGGGGTTGTCATGAGCCAGAATTGACTCACTGGTTTACAGGCAACTGACAATGTGCTGTGTGTCCAGAAACCAACAAACACAGGATTTGCCTCTACTGCGTTTTGTCATTCTTCCTGAGGGAGAAAGTTGGGCCAGCGCTTCCTCCTTACTGCTGCCTTCTCCTGCTCTCTGCTCTCTCCTTGACCTCCTTACACATCAAATTCCCTGTCACTGTGGGAGTCGAAAGCACTTGCATTCATTTTAGCAGGTATGAGAAAAGAAAAGAAAAAAAGAATTCTCCTTGTCTATTTTTCCTCTTACTCTGGTAAACGCCAACAGCGCCTCATTGAATGGACGGCATTTCTGTTTCAGCTGTCCTTGGATTCTTTGTTTTCTTTATTTTTGGAAGTTGCCAGCAATGTTATTTCTGAAAAACTGTTCATGATTCATCTTTCAGGCCTACTAAGAAAAGTCATGTCAGCTCATGCCCTTTATGCAGTAGGGGAAGGCATTTCGAGATGGGGTATTCATAAAATACTCCACAATCAAGTCTTTCTGAGCGCACAATCAATTCACCAAACTTAGAGATTTGTTTTTTAAGTGCATAAATAAAAATAACCCTCAAATGGGCAGTCACAAACTTCCAGTGTAGTATAACCCACTAAGTTAACGTGAAGTCCCAGAAACAAGGAAGGAGTGAATGTAATACAGCTAATAAAATGCAAATATCTTAAAACTAATTGGAATTTGAAAAAAAGAAGAAGATGAAGAAAAATTAACAAATTACAAAAAGGCAGAAGTTAAAGCGATCATTCCAGAGAGATCCCTAGTGAGCACTAGGAGAAATCATTAAACCAAATGAATGCAACATTGTCGTGGGCTGGAACAGGCAGGTTGCCATGGAGTAATGAGCCACACACAGTCTCTCGGCACCTTCATCACTCCCCAATTTTGGGTGAAGTAACTTTGGAAGTGGAATCAACTTGTTTAAGGACAGAAACCTCATCAGAGCAATGTTTACTGTTGAAAAGTGTTCTCTACAAAATGTGACATTCTTGGCTTCCTCCAATGAGGCATAGCTAAGGAAGAGAGGCACGCTCTCATTAAGAACTGTTGTGACATATCACCACCACCCGTTTGTCAATTTGTCGTACTGCGGTGGCTGGGGTGTTGCTGTGATGCTGGAAGACATGCCGCCAGTATTTCAAATACCAGCAGGGTCACCCATGGTGAATAGTTTTCAGCAGAGCTTCCAGACTAAGAAGAAAGGCCGGGTGAGCTACCTCCAAAAACCAGCCAGTGAGAACCCTGTGGTTCATGACAGAATATCATCGGATGTAGTGCTGGTAGGTGAGCATCCTAGGTTGGAAGGCATTATAGAGTGACCCAACAATGGACTCAGACATCCAATGGTCATGCAGATGGTGCAGGACCAGGCGGTGCTTTCGCTTCTCCATGAGTCGAAGCCTCCTTGACAGCAGCTAACAACAGCAACGTGACATGTTCAACAGTCCCAACATATGGGCCCCACATGCAGGTAGTGTGTTTAGGGGCAAAGCAGAATGTAGTTAATTAAACCTTGATAATGTGAAATAATTTAAAAGAGCCTTAAAATACCAAGTGTCTTGACATGGAAGGAGAAGTTGAGAAGGACATCCATTCTTTATTATCTATTTGTTTAATGTTACTTGACTGAAATCCTTTACAAAGAAGGCAAACACAGAATAATTCTTGCTGAACAAATAACTATAAGGACACCTGAGCTGACAGTTAATTTATTGAATGCTTTTCCTTGTGTTATAGAATATAAATGACAACAATACGTACCCACACACTCTTGACTTTGTAATTTATTATTAGCATTGTGAGACAGTCATATCTTGACTTTAAGTGTCTTGCAGTGTAATGGTCTTTTGAATGGGAGGCTTGTCTTTTTAGACCTGGGTAAGCAGTTCCATTTTCATGGAACACAACCGTTGTTTGTAAATGTGGTTCCATTTCTTATTAATCCGTTCAAGAGCCTTGCTGCATCTATTCATGTCTCTTTTGCCTTTTTTTTCCCCCCAAACCCTGGAAATATTTTCCTCAGTATAGACTAAAGCAATTCAATTTTAAGCATTCAGAACCTTAAACCTTAATGGCCAACTGCTTGAAACGTTTTGGAAATCATTTTGGATAAACATCCACACTTTCCTAACACTTTGATGGTTATGATCATTAAAGTACTATGCCATTAACGGAAGATTATAAATCAAAGCACTTAGGAGAGGAGAAATGAAATTAGAAAAGGGTCCCAGTAGGATGGATTATCGAATAAAAACAATATCTTCTTAAGATTCAGTGGATCCCATGATCATCAGAATTTCCAGTGACAAATCAGATTTTCTTTCTGTTATGGATTGTATTATGCCCCCCTCCAAAAAAAGGTATGTTGAAATTCTATGTACCTTTAAATATGGCCCTGTTTGGAAATAGAGGTTTTCTTTTGTTATGTTAATAGAGCCACACCAAGGTAAGGTGGATCCTAAACCTAATCATTACCGAGTGGTTATTGTTGTTAGGTGCCCTCGAGTTGGTTCCAACTGGTGGCGACACTATGCACAACAACAAAATACTGCCCAGTCCTGCGCCATCCCATCCTTAGAATCATTATTACTCTTGAGTCCGTTGTTGCAGCCACTGTGTCAACCCACCTCATTGAGGGTCTTCCTCTTTTCCGCTGACCCTGTACTCTGCCAAGCATGATGTCCTTCTCCAGGGACTGATCCCTCCTGACAACATGTCCAAAGTATGTAAGATGAAGTCTCGCCATCCTTGCCTCTAAGGAGCATTCTGGCCGCACTTCTTCCAAGACAGATTTGTTTATTCTTTTGGCAGTCCCTGGTATATTCAATATTCTTCACCAACACCACAATTCAAAGGTGTCAACTCTTCTTCGGTCTTCCTTATTCATTGTCCAGCTTTCACATGTATATGATGTGATTGAAAATACCATGGCTTGGGTCAGGCGCACCTTAGTCTTCAAGGTAACATCTTTGCTTTTCAACACTTTAAAGAGGTCCTTTGCAGGAAAGGACATGCTGCAAAGGACCTCTTTTGAGTGGTTATCTTATAAAAACAGCAGAACATACACAGAGACACACACACAGGAGAAGACGGACCCTACGTGAGAACTCATCTACAAGCCGAGGAGCACCAAGGGTCACCAGCAGACACCAGAAACTAGGAGTGAGGCCACAGGAGAAACTGGCACAGCTGAGGCTCTGATCTGGATTTTTAGCTTCCAGAAATGAGAAAATAGGTTTCTGTTTTTTAAAACCACTCGTGTGGTATTTTTTGCCACTGTGGCACTTGGTAGCCAAGACAGTCATCCTTATTACAATTTTTGGAAAGTGTTGGAGATGTGCATTGTTTGACCCATTCAGAGCAGGAGGAAGGGCAAGGCCCCTGCGATTTTGATACTTGATAAACCAAGCCCATTATTAGGGTCCCATGCCCTCTCTTCCCACCCTGTGTATCTTGGACTCGTTTCCCCTCCAGCCTCACCTCATCGCCCCTCCCTACAGCACCAGCCCAGTCATACTGGCTTCCCTTCTGTTCTGTGACCATGACGAACCTGCCTCCTGCCAGGCTCTCCGGATTTGTGCTTCTTTTTGCCTGGAATGCTCTGTCTCCAGCCATTTGAGTAGCTGGTTTGTTTCCACTCTTCACAGCTTGTCTCAAGATGTACTTCACTTTGTAGATTGTTTCCAAAGACAATTAGTCTGTCTCTGCACAAGTACGCCAATCCTCTCATCCAAAGGTGGAACTTGTTTCCCTTCCTCTTGAATCTCGGCTGGTCTTACCTCTCTCTTTGACTAGCAGGATGCAGCAGAAGTGACATCCTGGGAACTCCAAGCCAGGCCTTCAGAAGCTATGTAGCTCTTGCTTTTGTTCTGTTGGGATTCAGACTTTAGCTCATGTTAAAAACCTCATACCGTCACATGTCAAGGAAAAGAGAATGGCGTTTTTTAGTAGCTTCAGTGGATTAGAGGGAGGTTATTCTTTCCCGGAATTATCAGAAAGCAGCCTCTCTAGTCTCACTAACACTGGTTGGGTTCTGCAACCATCTCTGAACCAGTATCTGTGGGCAGGAAGAAGAGACACATCTATTGCCTTAATGCAGCTGGGGTGCAAGAGAAGGTGTCTCATTTTTGCAGAACGAGCAACCACTTAGATGTATCAGAAGGGAATAAATCACGGCCATCACCTCCAGACTGTTTTTAGCAGTTTAAATAATACATATTGGGAAAGTCTACCCATATTTATGACCCAGAGATTTGCTATTTACTCCTTCTTCTGCCTCAGGTTTTTGACTCAGCAACAATACAATGTGTAAATCTGCCAGTGAAGACATTTCCTGGAAATTTGAATTCATGACTTGAAATATTTGCAGTAGTTTTCTCTAGGAGAGTGTTTCTTACTATGTTAGGTATGTCCCAGACTGTATCTTTTCATGTTTTTATCTCTAATATCTAACCCAGTCTTGCACATGGTAGAAGCAATGTATTTTGGGAAAATACAAATACTTATAATGACTGCTGGTTTTTTCCCCCCACTTTTAAAGAGGAAATAAAATCTATGCATTTAAAGCTATTGAAATAGTCTCAAAGTGTAGAAAATTTTAAAGAAGGTTGTTCAACAAATATAAGGTGTCAAAATAGAATTCATTTGAGTAGAATTCAATAAGTCTTCAGAATTTGAGAAGGAATATGATGAATGCTTTGGGGGAATATGAAACAGAGTTTAGTTTATGCTGTATTTATTTTGCAGTTCTCAAGGGTAAATGGAAGACTTTTTGGATTTTTTCCATTGAGGGCTTGGAGCCCCAAAATTAAATTTATGTTATGGGTTAATTTACTGTTTTGGAGAAAATTAGGATTAATAAATCATTAATTTTTCTTTCTTAGTAAACAATGTTAGACCTCTGAATTCTTAGCTCCAAGGTGGTTTACATGTCAGCGCCCTCCGAGTTCTTAGCTCTGAGGTGGTTTACATGTCACCGCCCTCCGAGTTCTTAGCTCTCAGGTGGTTTACATGTCAGCACCGTCTGAGTTCTTAGCTGTAGGGTGGTTTACATGTTAGAACCCTCTGAGGCCTTAGCTCTAAGGTGGTCTACATGTCAGCACCCTGTGGCCTGGGCTTCCTAGGAAGCATTTCATCAACACAGTCACCACATGTCACTAAATCTCATGGCTCAGTGGGAAAAACCATTCATCAGAAGCTGTTGTCACAAAGTACCATAAAACAACAACAAAAACATCCATAACCCTTATTTCTCTTTCATCCCTTCTTCTTGTCCTCTTCTATTTTCTTCCATACCTTCTTTATTTTCTTTTTCTACCTTTGTCTGCAACTAGTTATTTTTGGTGTAATGACTCTGTGTATTCCTTCAATCTTCTTTTGATACTTCCTGTGTCATTTAATATTTTCCCCCATAGAATCCTTCACTATTGCAACTCGAGGCTTGAATTTTTTCCTCAGTTCTTTCAGCTTGAGAAATGTCAAGCATGTTCTTCCCTTTTGATTTTCTATCTCTAGCTCTTTGCACACATCATTATAATACTTTACTTTGTCTTCTCAAGCTGCCCTTTTAAATCTTCTGTTCAGCTCTTTTACTTCATCGTTTCTTCCTTTTGCTTTAGCTGCTCGACATTCGAGAGCAAGCCTCAGAGTCTCCCTTGACATCCATATTGGTATTTTATTTCTTTCCTGTCTTTTCAATGACCTCTTGCTTTCTTCACATATGATGTCCTTGATGTCATTCCACAACTCATCTAGTCTTTGGTCATTCGTGTTCAAAGTGTCAAATCTATTCTTGAGATGGTCTCCAAATTCAGGTGGGATATACTCAAGGTCGTACTTTGGCTCTCGTGGACTTGCCCTGATTTTCTCCAGTTTCAGCTTGAACTGGCATATGAGCAATTGACGGTCTGTTCCACAGTTGGCCTCTAGCCTTGTTTTTACTGATGATATTGAACTTTTCCATCATCTCTTTCCACAGATGCAGTAGATTTGATTCCTGTGTATTTCATCTGGTGGGGTCCATGTGTATAGTTGCTGTTTATGTTAGTGAAAAAAGGTATTTGCAATGAAAAAGTCATTGGTCTTGCAAAATTCAATCACACGATCTCCATCATCATTTCTATCACCAAGGCCATATTCTCCAACTACGGTTCCTTCTTCTTTGTTTCCAACTTCTGCGTTCCAACCACCAGTAATTATCAATGCATCCTGATTGGATGTTCAATCAATTTCAGACTGCAGAAGCTGATAAAAATCTTCAAGTTCTTCATCTTTGGCCTTAGTGTTTGGGGCAAAAATTTGAATAATGGTCGTAATTAACTGGTCTTCCTTGTAGGCGTATGTATTTTATCCTATCACTGACAGCATTGTACTTCAGGATACATCTTGAAATGTCCTTTTTGATGACGAATTCAACAGCATTCCTCTTCAAGTTGTCATTCCCTGCATAGTAGACTATATGATTGTCCGATTCAAAATGGCCAATACCAGTCCATTTCAGCTCACTAATGCCTAGGATATCGATGTTTATGCATTCCATTTCATTTTTGACCATTTCCAAGTTTCCTAGACTCATGCTTTGTACATTCCAAGTTTCAATTATTAATGGATGTTTGCAGCTATTTCTTCTCATTTTGAGTGGTGCCACATCAGCAAATGAAGGTCCCAAAAGCTTTACTCCATCCATGTCATTAAGGTTGACTCTAGTTTGAGAAGGCAGTTCTTCCCCAGTCATCTTTTGAGTGCCTTCCAACCTGGGAGGCTCATCTCCCAGCACTATATCAGACAATGTTCCCCTGCTATTCATAAGGTTTTCACTGGCTAATTCTTTTCAGAAGTAGACTGCCAGGTCTTTCTTCCTAGGAATACATAGAGTCATTATACCAAAAATAGTCGACATTCAACCATTTCAAGAGGTAGCCTATTATAGGGAACCAGTGGTACTGAAGGAAGAAGTCCAAGCTTCACTGAAGACATTGGCAAAAAACAAGGCTCCAGGAATTGACAGCATATCAATTGAGATGTTTCAACAAACGGATGCAGCACTACAAGTGCTCACTCATCTATGTCAAGGAATTTGGAAGACAGCTACCTGGCCAACCAGCTGGAAGAGATCCATATTTACACCAATTCCAAAGAAAGGTGACCCAACCGAATGTGGAAATTATCGAACAATATCATTAATATCATATGCAAGCAAAATTTTGCTGAAGATGATTTAAAAGCAGGTGCAACAGTATACTGACAGTGAACTGCTAGAAATTCAGGCCAAATTCAAAAGAGGACATCATTGCTGATGTCAGATGGATCCTGGCAGAAAGCAGAGAATACCAGAAAGATGTTTACCTGTGTTTTATTGACTATGCAAAGGCATTCAACTGTGTGGATCATAACAAATTATGGGTAACATTGTGAAGAATGGGAATTCCAAAACCATTAATTGTGTTCATGAGGAACCTGTACATAGATCAAGAGGCAGTTGTTCAGACAGAGCGACAGAAAGAGGGGATACTGCATGGTTTAAAGTCAGGAAAGGCATGCATCGGGGTTGTATCCTTTCACCATACCTATTCAATGTGTATACTGAGCAGATAATCCGAAAAGCTGAACTATATGAAGAAGAATGGGGCATCAAGATTGGAGGAAGACTCATTAACAACGTGCACTATGCAGATGACACAACCTTGCTTGTTGGAAGTGAAGAGGACTTGAAGCACTTACTGATGAAGATCAAAGACCATAGCCTTCAGTATGGATTACACCTCAACAAAAAGAAAATAAAGATCCCCACAACTGGACTAGTAAGCCACATCATAATAAACAGAGAAAAGATTGAAGTTTACAGGATTTCATTTTACTCGGATCCACAATCAATACCCATGGAAGCAGCAGTCAAGAAATCAAAAGACGCATTGCATTGAACAAATCTGCTGCAAAGGACCTCTTTAAAATGTTGAAAAGCAAAGATGTCGCCTGGAAGACTAAGGTGCTCCTGTCTCAAACCATGGTATTTTCAATCACATCGTATGCATGTGAAAGCTGGACAATGAATAAGGAAGACTGAAGAAGAATTGACGCCTTTGAATTGTGGTGTTGGTGAAGAATATTGAATATACCATGGACCGTCAAAAGAACGAACAAATCTGTCTTGGAAGAAGCACAACCAGAATGTTCTTTAGAAGCAAGGATGGCGAGACTGCGTCTTACATGCTTTGGACATGTTGTCTGGAGGAATCAGTCCCTGGAGAAGGACATCATGCTTGGTAAAGTACAGAGTCAGTCAGTGAGATAGAATGACACAGTGGCTGCAACAATGGGCTCAAGCATAACAATGATTGTAAGGGTGGTGCAGGTCAAGGCAGTGTTTTTTCCGTGGTACATAGGGTCGCTATGAGTCAGAACTGACTCGATGGCACCTAACAACAACAACGACAACAACCTTTGTCTGCATGTTCATCTTCTAGTTCACTCAGATCTCTGTCCTCTCCCCTCTACAGCATCATCTACTTTATTGACTCAATTTCCTCATCACCTTGCCGCTTCATACCTCCATGCAGTCTGGCTTTGTCTCCATGCTCTCTTGAGAATGTCTATTCACTCACTCAGATCCTGAATGAGCACCCATAGGTGCTCACACTCAATGATGAACACAGAGAGTTCACAATATGGCAATTCCCAGGTTTTCAATTCCAATACTCAGTTGTCTGTTCTTACCGAATACATCCTCCTTGGCTGCTGTCCTTTATGGTCATGTTGCTCACCCTCTTTTTTTAAAACCCTCTCTTCTGTTTATTCATTACGGAGTAACTCAGAAATAAAGTATGCCTGATGTAAGACCCAGTGCAGTTGGTCTCACTACTTTATAATTTCAATTCTTCTTCTTATGACTACTCTGCCTTTTTCTTCTGAAGGAGAATCTAGCATGGAACCAATGGGCATTATTTACCAGGTTGGTTAATCCTACTCCCAAGGATCTAATTCTCACACCTCTGTGATGTAGTTAGTTTATAAATAAGGAGAATGAGTCACAGTGATATTGTCTAAATTGCCAAATAGTAGAGTCCAGACATAAACAGATATTTATGCCATTGACATAAACCATGACAATATGCTTCTACTTTTGACGTGTACAGTGAGAATGGAAGGTGAATACAGATTACTACAGCTATTTTGCATAAGGGAAGAAAAAACTGAGGTTTGAAGAAGCTAAGGGGGAATGCTCTAGGTGGTGTAGCGTGAAGAATTTAGCAATGGACAGTGGTTGCTTAAGTTTCAAGCTCTCTCCAATATTTCTTATTCCTGAGAATGATTTCTTTGGTAGTCATGATGAAGCTGTGTGTCAAGACTGTATTAGCGCTAATTATATAAAAAAAAAATCAAACATTAGTAGCCAAACATAAAAAAGTTGTATTCTTACTTATACTTAACGTGCAAAATATGTAATTGAATTCATCCTATTTAGAAACACTGTATCACGTGTTGATTCCAGTGTGCCCCTGACAATGGTGCCATATTCTCTCACACTCAGGACTGTGATGAATGGCCATGACATCACTTTTACGGCAGGTCGTATAGACCTCTTTTGGGAAAAGCCCAGTCAAGGGAGGCAAAGCCTACAGTGTCTATGTAGCCACGGCTGCTGTTCCCTCTCCAGGAGACAGGATTTAACTCAGGGCATCCATGAAATGGAGCCCTGGTGGTGTGGTGATGAAGTGTTTGTCTGCTAACCGAAAGGTTGGCAGCTGCATTCCACCAGTCACTCTTGGAAACTCTTTAGGGCAGATCCACTCTGTCCTATAGGGTTGCTATGAGTCAGAAACCATTCAAAGGTGTGGGTTTCCATGAAATCCCAAATTAAAGGGTAGAGCCTATTATCTCTAGTCATCAAAACTTTTCTGAGGAATTGCTATTGCAATGTGTTGCGTGTTATTACTCTCCGTTTTTACTTAAAGAGAAATGTAATGCCTGTTGGATCAAAGGCAGGAATCAATAAGGTGGAGAATTAGTACTTGACAGAATGCCTCCAAAACCACTGTGTCATAATATAAGAAGCAAGACAGATAAGAATTGGATGCAACAGACCTGGCCTCTTACATTTTTTACAAAACCCAAAGCTACAGTACACCACCCCAGGCCTCTTTCTCAGAACCAGCTCATTGCCCACTGTTTTTGTACACATTGTTTTCTGCTCTCTCCCACTTTTCCTTCCTCTCTGTAGGTAGCGTCACTGTTTTACAGGTCGAGCTGGCACAGTGTGAGTTACAGCGGCAGAGCAGCATGACGATCCCGGCTGCCCTACGGTTGCATTCGGTGTGTTCTGCCTTGGGAAGCCTGACGTTCCTTCCACCCACGCAGCCCTTCCCATCCATCGGATTGCCCGCCGCCATCTGCAGACGCGCCGCAGCGCTGAGATTTCTGTGTCGCTATTTAAGGCTCTTAGGTTTGGCAATTTCGGGCTGTTCATCTGGCCAAACAATAATATGCTAATTAACCTGCTTGACCTAAATTACACAGCGCTTGAGGATGTTCCGCCAACCCAATCGCTCAACCGGCTGCGCTGCCTGACCCGCAGTTCTGCGCGCACCGGCCTTCCGTCAGGAAACAAACGGAGAGCAGGCTGCTGCACTCCGTCATTCAGGAGGGAATTAATTATCTGCAGTTTACCGAAGGAAATTTATATTTCATTTGTTTTTTATGATTATACCAATATTTCACAATTAATGTGCACACTGGCAGGGGCCAGAAATTTACTTTCTTTTCCAGGATTATCTGTATTGTTTAGTTTGCTGAAACACTGAAAAGGAAGTGTAGACATTGGCGTTTATTCTAACTCCTGCACTGGATGTGAAATTCAAGATTCACGTGTGAATTCAGAGTTGATGGCCACCAGAAGCTATACACAAAGTTTTATATGTGTGTGTCCACAGGGGAGCCCTGGGGATGCAGTGGTTAAGAACTTGGCTGCTCTCCAAAAGGTCAACAGTTTGTACCCATCAGCCACATCTTGGAAACCCTATGGGGCAGTTCTGCTCTGTCCCATAGTGTTACTATGAGTTGGAATCGACGTGAGGGCAATGGGGGTGGGTGTCCATAGTATTTTACTGGGAGACATTTTCTTAAAGTCTCAAAACCAGTTCCTGATTGGGGGAAAAAAAAAAAAAAATCATTGGCTACTCATGATGGTCCTTTCTTTAATAATCTCCTTTCTGTAAGCCCATGTGTCTGGTTTCCTTATGATTATTTGATATGTAATGCTGATTGATGGTTTATTGGCATAACCACCCACCACCAACAATCTCTCACCTAAGCAGAGTTCAAATAAATGAAACTCTCTGATAACCAGAGACAAATTAAAACACTGGTGCTATTGGGGCACATTATTGCAGGGGAGCTCTTAAAGGGCTAAAATTTCTAACAAGTTCAACGCAGTGCTAAAATTCCTCAGAGACCAGAGACTAAAATCTCCTGATATCTCTTGATGACAGAGGAACAAGAGAAGAACTTAGAGAAAGCAAATTATCTGGTAGAGAGAAGAGAAGTTAAGAGAAACAAATGGAAAATGGAAGAGAATGTATAGAAAATTACCAGGGATCTTTTTAAAAAGCATGAATATGTATGCAATAAAGAGAAGCAACCAGAAAGCTAGCTGCATGCTCCTGCAGACACAGCTCCTCATAGGAATCACCTGGGGCTCTCCTTAAGCTTCTATGTTGCAATTAATCATTTTTGTATGGCCTTTCTAACCATGGTCTTGTAACTCTCTCAAAATGATTGCAGGAACTATGGAAACTGAGTGATTTATAATCTACCAAGGGGTTTGGTCAGCTCTGGTCTGGGTAGGAGGACCATATGTTGTAACTGACAAGGAGTAGGAAACCCTGGTGGTGTAGGGGTTAAGTGCTATGGCTGCTAACCAAGAGACCAGCAATTCAAATCCACCAAGAGCATCTTGGAAACTCTTTGGCGGCAGTTCTACTCTGCCCTATAGGGTTCCTATGAGTTGCAATTGACTCAACGGCAATGGTTTTGGCTATTTGATTTGGAGGCTTACATACCAAAAAGAATTGGTTGACATTCAACCATTTCAGGTAGCATATGATCAGGAACCAATTGTACTGAAGAAAGAAGTCCAACCTGCACTGAAGGCATTGGCGAAAAACAAGGCTCCAGGAATTGACAGAATATCAATTGAGATGTTTCAACAAATGGATGCAGTGCTGGAGGTACTCAGTTGTCTATGCCAAAAAATTTGGAAGACAGCTGTCTGGCCAACTGACTGAAAGAGGTCCATATATGTGCCTATTCCCTACAAAGGTGATCCAAGTGAATGCAGAAATTACTGAACAATATCATTAATATCACACAAAAGTAAAATTTTGCTGAAGATCATTCAAAATGGGCTGCAGCTGTATATTGACAGGGAACTGCCAGAAATTTAAGCCAGATTCAGAAGAGGATGTCGAACCAGGTATATCATTGCTGATGTCAGATAGATCCTGGCTGAAAGCAGAGAATACCAGAAAGATATTTACCTGTGTTTTATGGACTATGCTAAAGCATTCGATTGTGTGGGTCATATGAAATTATGGATAACGTTGCAAAGAATGGGAATTCCAGATCACTTAATTTTGCTCATGAAGAACCTGTACATAGATCAAGAGGCAGTTGTTTGAACAGAACAAGGGGATGCTGCTTGGTTTAAAATCAGGAAAGGTGTGCGTCTGGGTTGTATTCTTTCACCATACCTATTCAGTCTGTACCTTGAGCAAATAATCCAAGAAGCTGAACTATATAAAGAAGAATGAGGTATCAGGATTGGAGGAAGACTCATTAACAACCTGCATTATACAGATGACACAACCTTGTTTGCTGAAAATGAAGAGGACTTGAAGTACTTACTGATGAAGATCAAAGACCACAGTATTTAGTATTGATTAAAACTCATCATAAAGAAAATGAAAATCCTCACAACTGAATCAATAAGTGACATGTTAAAGGGAGAAAAGATTGAAATTGTCAAGGATTTCATTTTACTTGGGTCCACAATCAACATACATGGAAGCAGTAATCAGGAAATCGAAAAATGCACTGCATTGGGCAAATCTGCTGCAAAAGACCTCTTTAAAGTTTTGAAAAGCGAAGATGTCACCTTGAAGACTAAGGTGCACCTGACCCAAGCCAGGGTATTTTCAGTTGCCTCATATGCATGTGAAAGCTGGACAATTAATAAGGAAGACCAAAGAAGAACTGACACCCTTGAATTTTGATGTTGGTGAAGAATATTGAATATACCACGGACTGCCAAAGAAGTACAACCAGAATGCCCCTTAGAGGCAAGGATGGTGAGACTACATCTCACATAGTTTGGACATGTTATCAGGATATCTCAATCCCTGGAGAAGGACATCATGCTTGGTAGGGTAGAGGGTCAGTAAAGGAGAGGAAGTCCCTCAGTAAGATGGATGTGACACAGTGCCTGCAACGATGGGCTCAAGCATAACAAGGATTGTGAGAATGGTGCAGGACAGGCCAGTGTTTTATTCTGTTGCACATGGAGTCACTACGAGTTGAAATCGACTTGACAGCGTCTAACAACAACAACAACAGGCTTACATAAGGACTAACCCCACAGAGATGCAGGCGGACCTCTCTACCATCAATAAGAATAGTCAGGGGTGGAGTGTGTTTTGGACCAAGGACCCATGGTCCCTGCACTGAGAATCTCCCAGACTCAGAAGAAAGCAAATGCTGAAGATGACACAAGATGACAGGAGACAGTTTGGGTGAGCCGGCCCCACCCACGGAACTAGAGCTGAGAGCCTTCAGGCAGGACGCTTACTGGGGGAGCTGAAAGAGCTTTACCACTGTTTTTATACAGGCTAAGCTTTTTTTTTTTTTTTAAGCGAAGCCTGCGTGTGCCCCATGCATGGGGTACATGCCTCCCCATCCCCAGGCAGCAGGAGCCCGGGTGGTATGGTGGCAAGAGAGCCCCACAGACCTGGATGGTGAGGCAGGAGCCAGCAGTGGAGCAGAAGCCTCGGGCAGCAGTGACGTGAACACGACGCCTGCCCTGAACTGTGGCGCACTTGCCCAGCTGCGTAAGAACGGGCTTGGGTAATTTGGGGAAGAGTAAGCGTTTCCCTTTGGGGAATCTGCTGTTATTATTTACTGTTTGCTTTGTATAAATAATAATAGTAATGGCTTTCACTTTGTCAAAACTGTGTATGTTTCTCATGTGTCCAGCTGCATGACAGATGAACGCAGCACCCATGGAATGGTTGATGCCAGTGGGTGTCTATGACTCATTCCCAGCATTCTCAGGGCTGCCTGGAAGCTTGAGGCACAGCCTGTCTGTGAGTGCAATGTGGACAGACACATGTACATACAGCTGCAGACTCTGATTGTAGTTCCGGGAGGAGCCTTCCTTCCTGCATTTCTAGCAAGCTCCCAATCTTCTGCCCACTCCTTGGATGCTGTGAAGAGCCTCTCCAGCCTCACACTTTGCCTCGTGTAGGTGACGCAGCCCTTTTCCTTTTCTTTCTCAGTGCACTGATGGCCCCAGCACAGGGCTCTGACTCCATAGCCCTTGCTATTACTCTTTCGCCTGTACTTCTAAAACGTCTCTTTCCTCCAGCACTCTGCTCCACACCACTGATGGAGGCTCCATTCAATGGGTAGACCACCACTCGCCAGCAGCCGTCAGTGCTCCATCACCGCGACGGTGGCGTCCACACTACCAGAATCTCATTCAGAGCCTGCTCTCTAAGTTCACGACTGACACCAATCATCATAGATTGTGCTTTCCAGGAGACAGACCCTGAGACTTTGAGATCTTTGTGGGACCCTGTGTGAGCCAAGGGAAGCCAGATGGGGCAGCATAGAAGCTGGCCTGTGATGTAGCTGCAGCACATCCTGTGAGGGAACCTTGAACTGAGGTGTCCTTTTAGAGGCATTCCAATCAAGGAGCGAAGGCCTTTGTCCCTGTACACCAGCCAGGCACACGCATAAGCACATACTCTCACACACACTATACAGCACACACATACATGCATATGCTCACACACAATACACATGTATACACACACCACACACACGCACACACACACACACACACACACCCTAAAGTCTGCCCCCAGGCAAGGGTTAACCATGGCAACTGCTTCCTTCAGCTGAGGACAATTTCTGGAGAGGGACTGAGCTAGGACAAGAAGCCAACATTCCTGGCATCTGGGGGAGTTAAAGCCTCAGTGCTGGAGGGGAAGCTGGGCAGCTCACCGCAGTGTCCACCAAAACTAAATTGCTGCTGTCGAGTTGGTTCCATCTCAAGGAGGCCCCATTTTATCAGAGTAGGACTGCACTCCACTGAGTTTTCAGGGGCTGTGATCTTTTGGAAGTATATACCGGGCCTTTCTTCCAAGGTGCCTGTGGGTAGATTCAAACCACCAGCCTTTCATTTAGTTAACTATTTGTACCACCCAGGGACTTAATGGTGTCCACTACAAACTAAAGAATGTAAATTTTTTAAAATACATAGAGTATTTTCTTTTAAAAATTTGATAAAATGTAAAAAAGTGAAGTATCCGATATGTATACATATATATTAGTTATAGATATGCATCTATATCTATATAAAGAAAAGCTAGGGAATAATTTGCACAAAAATCAATGTTATAGTTGATTAAATTCAATATCGTAGTTGACTGGGTGGAGGGAGGATTGGCTATCCGAGATGGCAAACAGGAGCTAATGAAATGTTGAAGTTCTCTTCTGAAGCTGGGTGGCTGATACATACTATTTAAAATTTGTGTGGTGTTGTTATTGTTATGTGCTGTCGAGTTGGTTCAGACTCATAGTGACCCTATAGGACAGAGTAGAACTGGGTTTTCAAGGAGTGGCAGTTTGATTCAAACTGCCGACCTTTTGGTTAGCAGCCCAGCTTTTATCTTACAATTTTGGTATATTTCACATTTTTCTTCTAAAGGAGAGAACAATGAAAGTATACACAAATGATTGGTGTTTTGGATAAACATTAAACCTAAAATAAGTCCACAGTGTGATGTGAGTGCTGAAATATTACAGTAAGGGGTTCCTAGTACCTCACTGGGGAAGAGAGAGGACCTTGTCCTGTTTGCATTATTAACATGACTCCACAGCTCCATGCATGCAGATCAAGACAATCTCACAGAAGAAGAAACTCCCAGGTATGCAGGGCTGGTTCAACATTAGAAGAACAATTAATGTAATCCACCACATAAATAACACAAAAGACAAGAATCACATGATTTTATCAATTGATGCAGAAAAGGCATTTGACAAAGTTCAACACTCATTCATGATAAAAAACATTCATTCATGATAAAAACTCTCAGCAAAATAGGAATAGAAGGAAAATTCCTCAACATAATAAAGGGCATTTACACAAAGCCAACAGCCAACATCACCCTAAATGGAGAGAGCCTGAAAACATTCCCACTGAGGTCAGGAACCAGACAAGGATGCCCTTTATCACCGCTCTTGTTCAACATTGTGCTGGAAGTCCTAGCCAGAGAAATTAGGCTAGATAAAGAATTAAAGGGCACCCAGATTGGCAAGGAAGAAATAAAATTATCTCTATTTGATGACATGATCTTATACACATAAAACACTAAGGAATCCACAAGAAAACTACTGAAACTAATAGAAGAGTTCAGCAGAGTATCGGGATACAAGATAAACATACAAAAATCACTTGGATTCCTCTACACCAACAAAAAGAACATCGAAGAGGAAATCACCAAATCATTACCATTTACAGTAGCCCCCCAAAAGATAAAATACTTAGGAATAAATCTTAACAGAGATGTAAAAGACTTATACAGTACACTTCTGCAAGAAACCAAAAGAGACTTACATAAGTGGAAGAACATACCTTGCTCGTGGATAGGAAGACTTAACATTATAAAATGTCTATTCTACCAAAAGCGATCTTTACATTTAATGCAATTCCGATCCAAATCCCAACGACATTCTTTAATGAGATGGAGAAACAAATCGCCAACTTCATATGGAAGGGAAAGAGGCCCCGGATATATAAGGCATTACTGAAAAAGAAGAACAAAGTGGGAGGCCTTACTTTACCTATTTTAGAACCTATTATACTGCCACAGTAGTCAAAACAGCCTGGTACTGGTATGACAACAGATACATGGACCAATGGAACAGAATTGAGAATCCAGCCATAAATCCATCCACATATGAGCAGTTGATATTTGACAAAGGCCCCAAAGCAGTTAAATGGGGAAAAGACAGTCTTTTGAACAAATGGTGCTGGCGTAACTGGATATCCACCTGCAAAAAAATGAAACAAGACCCATACCTCACTCCATGCACAAAACTAACTCAAAATGGATCAAAGACCTAAATATAAAATCTAAAATGATAAATATCGTGGAAGAAAAAATAGGGACAATGTTAGGAGCCCTAATACATGGCATAAACAGTATACAAAACATTATAAAAAATGTAGAAGAAAAACTAGATAACTCGGAGCTCCTAAAAATCAAACACTTATGCTCATCCAAAGACTTCACCAAAACAGTAAGAAGACTACCTACAGACTGGAAAAAAGTTTTTAACTATGATATTTCTGATCAGCGCCTGATCTCTGAAATCTACATGATATTGCAAAAACTCAACTGCAAAAAGACAAATAACCCAATGAAAAAATGGGCAAAAGATACGAATAGACACTTCACTAAAGAAGACATTCGGATAGCTAACAGATATATGAGGAAATGTTCACTCTCATTAGCCATTAGAGAAATGCAGATCAAAACTACAACGAGATTTCATCTCACTCCAACAAGGCTGGCATTAATCCAAAAAACACAAAATAATAAATGTTGGAGAGGCTGTGGAGAGATTGGAACACTTATACACTGCTGGTGGGAATGTAAAATGGTACAACCACTTTGGAAATCGATTTGGCACTGCCTTAAAAAGCTAGAAATAGAACTACCATACAATCCAGCAATCCCACTCATTGGAATATATCCTAGAGAAAAAAGGGCCCTTACACAAACAGATATATGCACACCCATGTTTATTGCAGCACTGTTTACAATAGCAAAAACATGGAAGCAACAAAGGTGCCCTTCAATGGATGAATGGATAAATAAATTATGGTATATTCACACAATGGAATACTACGCATCGATAAAGAACAGTGAGGAATCGGTGAAACATTTCATAACATGGAGGAACCTGGAAGGCATTATCCTGAGTGAAATTAGTCAGTCGCAAAAGGACAAATATTGTATAAGACCACTCTCATAAGAGCTTGAAAAATAGTTTAAACTGAGAAGAAAACATTCTTTTGTGGTTAAGAGAGGGGGGAGGGAGGGAGGGTGGGAGGGGGCATTCACTAATTAGATAGCAGATAAGAACTACTTTAGGTGAAGGGAAAGACAGCACAGAATACAGGGGAGGTCAGCACAATTGGACTAAACCAAAAGCAGAGAAGTTTCCTGAATAAACTGAATGCTTGGAAGGCCAGCCAGCATAGCAGGGGCAGGAGTCAGGGGACCATGGTTTCAGGGGACGTCTAAGTCAATTGGCATAATAATATCTATTAAGAAAACATTCTGCATCCCGCTTTGAAGAGTGGCATCTGAGGTCTTGAACGCTAGCAAACAGCCATCTAAGATGCATCAATTGGTCTCAAACCACCTGGATCAAAGGAGAATGAAGAACACCAAGGACACAAGGTGTTTACAAGCCCAAGAGACAGACAGGGCCACATGAACCAGAGACTACATCATCCTGAGACCAGAAGAACTAGATGGTGCCTGGCTACAACCAATGACTGCCCTGACAGGGAACACAACAGAGAACCCCTGAGGGAGCAGGAGAGCAGTGGGATAAAAAAAAAAAAAGTGGGATGCAGACCCCAAACTCTCATAAGACCAGACTTAATGGTCTGACTGAGACTAGAAGGACCCCAGTGGTCATGGCCCCCAGACCTTCTGTTGGCCCAGGACACGAACCATTCCCAAAGCCAACTCTTCAGACATGGATTGGACTGGACAATGGGTTGGAGAGGGATGCTGGAGAGGAGTGAGCCTCTTGGATCAGGTGGACAATTGAGACTATGTTGGCATCTCCTGCCTGGAGGGGAGATGAGAGGGGAGAAGGGTTAGAAGCTGGGGAAATGGACACGAAAAGAGAGAGTGGAGGGAGAGAGCGGGCTGTCTCATTAGGGGGAGAGTAATTGGGAGTGTGTAACAAGATGTATATGGGTTTTTGTGTGAGAGACTGACTTGATTTGTAAACTTTCACTTAAAGTGCAATAAAAATTATGTATATATATATATATAAAGAAACTGTAAAGTCAGCAACAGATATCTTGTCCAGACCAGGAAAAGTCCATCTGAACCTTTGCTCTCCCTTCAGACTTTGTAGAATTTTGTTATTTGGAAAGAATTTGACTTCTCATGAGGATGTGAATTGTAGAATAGGGAGCAATAGAGAGATCAGAAGTAAAAAAAGTCTCACAATAGGAAGACGTTTTAAATCTGACACTGAAGATAGAATTATTTCCTTAGGGCATGGTACGGTTACTGTTACTGGAAATAGAAAAAAATAAACTGAACCCCCACATGGTCTGAACACTTGGAGAAGATTTAAGAATCAGACACATAACTCGTTCCTTTATCAATTTATCCAACAGATACTTACTGACCCCGTGCAATGCCAGGTGTGTCCAAGTGCTACGGATGGAATGATAACCACACAACACATGGCACCTGCCTCATTGTCCTAAAAACGCAGTTTTCTTACTTTTTTAAATAACGAAAATAGTTTTTTGTTGAAAGAAATTTGTGCAAAACCCCAATATATAAAATAAATACAAAAATATTTTAATTGAAGTAGAAGCTTTGAGACCACTCTACCATCCACTGTCCCCAGCCCCCAACATGTTCTTCTGGCAACACACACACACACACACACACACACAGGCATGCACACACACACACACACACACAAACCTGCATACACTTACAACACATGCACACCGCAGGCACACACACAGAGGCATGCACACACACACATACGTACACACACCACACACGCATACACAAATACACACATGCATACTTATACACAACACACACACACACACAGGACCTAAAACGTTGCTACAAAAATTAGAGCTTTTAATTAGGGCTGTAGAATTTATTCAAATTGTTTGAACTAAAACACTCAGATTCCTTCCAATTTCCTATTAGATAATACAGAAAGTTGTTGACTGTATCTTTGACATATTTCACTCAGACAGGGATGAATCAACTTGGAGTCAAATGCTTCTTCATCCTCTGAAGATATATTTTACATTTTATTGTATTTCCTGTAAAATAAAATATTAGAATTCTTTGCTCATGATGAATAAAAACCCATTAAACCCATTACCAATAATTTCTTTTCATTGCTACTTGTATAGGTTGCATGCTAAATATATGCTCATTTGATTGGCTGATTATTAAAAATACGATGAAGACTTATTTAGAAATCACAATTTTACAATAAATGTTCGTTCTAGATAGAGGCCAAATCTGTGGATAATGGGTCCATTATGTTTAACAGAAGGACTTAATAGAGGTCCAGAATAAGTTGTGTTTAAATTTCCCATTCTAATTAATGTCTGTTGTATACTTGTTTATTTAGCCTCAAAAAAAATAAATCGAGCCATTGTTTACTGTAATGTATAGGTGCTCATGTTCTTTTTCCTCTCTTACATCGAAAAAATGGGGAATCATCTTTACATCTCAGAGCTCAGGCGGAGCCCTAGGCAGGAGAGCAAAATTATTCAAATAAATAACAGGTACCACCAAATGTCACCATGGAAACACAAGAGTGAGTGTCTCCATAGAAACCCTAAGCCTCCATACTTATATGTATGATGCTATCTATTTATGGTTACACTAATTTCTGCTGTTTTCAGCATTTATAACAAATATCAGAGGAAGCCTGTGATAGAAGAGTTGGGACCACAAACGTGTCCTAAATGTGACCTGAGCAGAATCTACCCATCCAGCCAGACAACCATCTGTCTGTCAGTGTATCCATGCAAAGAATACCCAGTGATTCCCGTTTCTGCCGGGCACTATTCCACACCCTTAGGATACAGTGCTAAACAAGAGATAAAGCCTCTAAGCCTGGAGAACTCCATGAAATACTTCCGTGGGAATATATATTTTAAAAGTAAAATAAAGTCAACCATAGTTCAGTGATACAATTTCTCTTACGAGCTCAGATATGGTGGATATTTTAAAATTATGATAAGTGTTGGAAACTCTGGTGGCGCAGTGGTTAAGTGCTACAGGTGCTAAACAAAGGGTCGGCAGTTCAAATCCACCAGGCGCTCCTTGGAAACTATGTGGGGCAGTTCTACCCTGTCCTATAGGGTCGCTATGAGTCAGAATCGACTTGACGGCACTGGGTTTGGGTTTTTTTTGATGGTAAGTGTGCACTGTTAACCCATTTTGCCTTTCTCCTTCTCTTCAGCATCTCCCCACAGTCTACCTGCCCACTTGCCTACTATTCAAAACCGGAGCTGTTTGTCAGAAATGCCATTTTCCTTCCTGTTTTGACGTAAGCCCCAGGTGCTATATGTTAGTATTTTGTGACATTCCTTCTCCTTGTTTTCTTAAATAATGTTGCTTCTGGTTCATTGCTCACTAGAATTTACAGGTTTATTAGTTTGAGATTGGAAGGGAAGGGGGTCCCAAGGAGCAGCTGGTGGGTGTAATAAAGATTACAGCCTTGGAAACCCTATGGGGTTGTTTTACTGTGTCCTACAGGGTCTCTATGAGTCAGAATCAACTCCACAGCAATGGGTGAGAATATCTGAAGCTTTACTAATAGTGAAATATTGGAATACACACACACACTCAAAAACACACTGATAACCACCACTCTGCTCTCGTGTAAGGCATTACATATGCCCAAACGCCTAAATTCTTATTTGAATTGTACAGATCTGCCCTTGGGATATAAGATGTCAACTCAGAGTGAAGCATAATAACCTCGTAGCTCCACAAAGGTGAATTTAAAATAGTGTTCACATTTGGCCAGTTATGGTATTTTTCTCTAGCACCGTGCATGCATTGAACTTCCAAGGAGAGTAACTTTTTCAGTAATTCCCAACAGTGTCGTCTACTGGCACACCATCATCACTCTCCATTACTGAAGACAAATCATTTCCAGACATATCTAACGAGAGTGTGGCCCATCCATAATCGTTACAAAGCCTACTGATATCTTGACATTTTATTTTCATTGCTAATAAATATACCCTCCAATAACTAAGCAAGGCCACCTCTGACCACAAAGGTTAACTTGTTTTTCTGGGAGTCCACAATTCATATTTGTTAAGGCAGACATTGAGCATTGAGGAAGGTGGTGGGGGGGCCCAGCACCATCGAGGCAGCAGTACGTAGCCCTTGTCTGGAGGCAGCCAGTTTGTTTCCATGCTAATGGTGTCATGATGGAGGAGAAATACTTTGTTGATTCCTTTTTTTCACGGGAGATGATGTTTGTATTCTCAGGCCATAGGAGGCACTCAGAAATAATGTCAAAGACCCTTGTTGTTCTTAGGTGCTGTCAAGTCGGTTCCGACACATAGCGACCCTGTGTACAGCAGAACAAAGCAGTGCCTGGTCCTGGGCCATCCTAACAATTTTTGTTATGTTTGAGCCCATTGTAGAAGCCACGGAGTCAATCCATCTCTTCAAGAGTCTTCCTCTTTTTCACTGACCCTCTACCAAGTATGATGTCCTACAGAGACTGGTCCCTCCTGATAACATGTCTAAAGTATCTGAGACAAAGTCTCCCCATCCTTGCTTGCAAGGAGCACTCAGGCTGTACTTCTTTTCAGACAGACTTGTTGGTTCCAAAACAAACCCCACTGCTGTCCAGTCGATTTCTACTCATAGTGACCCCACAGAACACAGTAGAATCGCCCATAGGGTTTCCAAGGCTGCAAATTTTTATGGAAGCAGACCATCACATTCTTCTACCGCAGAGTGGCTGGTGGGTTCTGACCTTTCACTTAGCAGCCAAGTGCTTTAATCACTGAGCCTCTGGGGCTCCCTTAGGGGGTTCCAAACCAAACCAAACCCGTTGTCACCGAGTCGATTCCGACTCATAGTGACCCTATAGAATAGAATAGAACTGCCCCCATAGGGTTTCCAAGGAGTGGCTGGTGGCTTCGAACTGCTGACCTTTTGGTTAGCAGCCGTGGCTCTTAACGTCTATACCAGCAGAACCTCTAAAATATGCCAAGCCACACACATTCGTTATAATATCTATGAATCCTTTACATTCTCCATCTCTGAGAACAGGCATTTCTCTCTTTCTGACGTGCACCTCTATGTGCATTTACTGATTAAATATGAGTTTTCCTATTATTTACCAAGCTTGAATCTCAGTGTCCTTTTGTTATGTCTAAGAAGAAAGCCACCCTTAAAATATTTACTAACATCAACTATCCGAGGAGAATACAAAGATCCTAAATACTTCCTCGCTTACTTGATTGGAGTTGATGTGTCGTTTACTAAGGAAGCCACTTTAAGAGGGTGAACGATTTGCACACGGAATTTCTAAATTTGGGGGGAGAATGAGGCCACGTTACCTTACGGTAACATGTTTTAGCTTAACCCATTCTGAGTGAGTAAGGCTATCCGCCGCTCTTTGAGAAGCCACTTTAATTGCAGGGGCATTTGGTTTGGTAATAATAAAGGATAGCACAGGCGTAAGTCTTCCTAACACTGGTAATTGCTTGTTCTCTTTGAGACTGAACTAGGTGTTCTTGAATTTGTAATCTGCTTTTCCAGCCTGATTTTTTGATATTTGAGATGATGAATGCCAGACGGGCAAAAAATGACCTATATGACCATGGGCATAAACTGTGAAATCCCTAAATTGCTTTTAAATTATCATATTTCGGAGCACAGGTCTGACTCAGCACCCAGCAGGCGGGGAAGCTGGCTGTGCCGTCAGTGTTGTTGGTTTGGAAGACATCCCCTGATCTGGATGGCAGCCCTCGGCAAACCCAGCTCCAGGCCACATTGTCAGGGCGAGTGGAATCAGTGTGGTGGCCCAGGCCAGGGCAAAATATTCGCCCTGAAAATACCAAGCTCCCATGTTCATAATTCCTGCTTTTCATAGGCACATATCAAAACCCTCAACATTATTATTTTTTTCCCTTCGGCTAACTACAAAGTATCTGAATACAAGTTGCTTGTAATTATTAATCACAGGAGGCTTTCTGTAGGAGCCTCGGCCTGTGCGAGTCACCGCCATGTCTAGTGGGAGAAGTGAACTCCTGGGGAAAGGACTTACAGCAGCAGTCTTTTGTAATCATTATCATTAATGCCAAGCGTTGATAAAAATTAGGGCAATGGTTTCTATTGTGGACAACCATAAAATTGTGATTTTTTTTCACTTTTTCTTCATAAAGTAATACATATTTCGACTCTTTAAGATATAGGCCAACCCATTTAAATGGACTTGGATGACAAATGATATTTGATTGACCTTATTATTTCATTCTACCATAAAGCATGTCCTTGTAAGAGAACTTCCTGTAAATGTTTGGTGTATTTCCAGGTAGACAGTACAGGAGGGGGCGTTATTCTGATGTTTTCCCTGCCATAGGACAAATGAATTACGGGACTTGAGATGCTGTGATGTGTGAAAAGGGAAGGAAACTGAGCGTTAGGGAATGAAAGCAAACTCTACTTCCGGTAGAACATTCTTCGATGCCATTTGGTGTTTGGTTTATTTGGCTAATATGATTCTTATCACACTGAACGTTCATATTAAAGTTTTCTACAGATACATTCCACCCTTCAAAATAATCAAACTCATTTAAATGATCTTTTCTATAGTTTGAATTTGAATGTTCTTTATTGCTTTGTAGGGAAAGCTAGCGTTCACAATTTCCATTTCTTTACATGTAACATATAAACCCCTTTGGGATAAACCCAAAGATAAAAGATTTTGTTGTAATCTAGTCAGCGGTTGTCAGATTTAATGTGATAGATTATATTATAATAGGAACTTATTTCCGCTGTTTGTCTTTTACCTGTATTTCCTATCTTCTCGATAAGATTTAAGTCCTGAGCGCGGGATCCATGACTTGTATTTTATCATTATTGTGGTAAATAGATAGGTAGCCAAACGCGGGCCATTGCAGTATTCTTCGCATGTACAGTTCAGAGACACTCACCACGCTCATTATGTTTTTCATCCATCCCATTATCTGCTTCCAGATTTTTCCATCAGCTTTTTTTTGCAGAAGCTCAGTGTTCCCTTGCTGCACCTACATCCAGGTAGTCAGGTACCTGGAAAGTACGTACTGATGATGTGGCAGAGGTGGTTGGTGGCCTGCCCAGACCCCTGTGGCCAGATGGAGGCAGCCCCAGGTGTTTGCTGCTCATGGCTCTCAATGCACCATCTCTGGAGGGCCATGCTAGGCTGCTGGGAGCAGCTTTGGAGGTAACACACCCCCCAATGCGGAGTGGCCAGTGGAGACTGAGAACTGAACGTCACGACTTGGCCTCGTGCCTTGGGCAACGTGACTGTGCTGTGTGATTCAAACTCCGGAGCTCTGTGCGGATTTCCACTCCCCCTAAACATAGCCTCTCCCTCTAACTCCCCTGCTGTCCTCACTCACAGACTTCTCTGCAGCTTAACTAGAAGACATTATTAACTGTATTCTCTAGCATGGAGTCCCTGGTGGTACGAAGAGTTGACACACTCAGCTGCTGACTGAAAGGTTGGAGGTTCGAGTCCACCCAGAGACATCTTGGAAGAAAGCCCTGGCGATCTACTGCTGAAAAACCAGCCATGGAAAAGCCTGTGGAGCACAGCTCTCCTCTCAAACACATGGGTGGGGTCAATAGCAGTCTGTGGACTTGTCAGCAACTGGCTTTATTCTCTAGCACAAGGAAGAGCAATTCTTGAAAACAGGCTTAAAGAGGGAAGACAGGAGGACACGAGGCAGTGAGGGTTGGAGTGCCGATTTAAGGGCTGTTGCTGTTGTTAGATGCTGTTGAGTTTGTTCTGACTCATAGAGACCCTACATGCAACAGAACGAAACACCGCCTGGTCCTGTGCCGTCTTCACAGTTGTTGTTATGCTTGAGCCCATTGTTGCAGCCACTCTGTCAGTCCGTCCTGTTCAGGGTCTTCCTCTTTCTCACTGACCCTCTACTTTACCAAGCATGATGTCTTTCTCCAGGCACTGGTTCCAACTGATAACATGTCCAACGTATGTGAGACGAAGTCAGGCCATCCTCGCTTCTAATGAGTATTCTGGTTATACTTCTTCCAAGACAGATTTGTTTGTTCTTCTGACTGGTCATGGTATACTCAAGGGCTGAGGAAGGTACAAATCAGAATGCCGGGACTGTAGCCTTTCTCAAAGAAGAGGGGTGCTGTGTTTGCCCTCGCTCTGGCTGTAACCCTCCCTTCTCTCTCTGTAGTGATGATAACTAAGTTGTAAGTGGCAGGCACTCCTGCGTGTTGTCCCAGGCCGGCCGCACACACCTGCACGCTGTCCCAGGCCGGCCGCACCCACCTGTGATGTGCCGCTTTTCAGCTGTTGAGAACCCAGGGCGGTCAGGCACCCAACTCCAGAAGATGCCACCTGAGCAGACCATGGAAGCTGCTGTTTGTCTGGATCCTTGGATGGTGTCTTCAAAGGAGGCGATTTTGAAGCTGCACTAACTCCTTCAGACCCTTAGAGTGCTCTTTGGTGTAATTTAGGGCTAGTCTTGCAAATTCCAAACCGGCATCTTACTCTAAATGATACACTGGGGACCTGAAGGAGTTAATGGAACTTCCTGATGTGTCTCCTGCACAAGAGGTAACTGACTTGGAGAGGCCTGGTGGGTGGGCAGTGCCTGGTGGGTGACTGAGGCCTGGTGGGTGGGCAGTGCCTGGTGGGTGACTGAGGCCTGGTGGGAGGGCAGTGCCTCGTGGGTGACTGAGGCCTGGTGGCTGGGCAGCGCCTCGTGGGTGACTGAGGCCTGGTGGGAGGGCAGTGCCTGGTGGGTGACTGAGGCGTGGTGGGAGGGCAGTGCCTCGTGGGTGACTGAGGCGTGGTGGGAGGGCAGTGCCTCGTGGGTGACTGAGGCCTGGTGGGTGGGCAATGCCTAGCAGGTGACTGAGGCCTGGTGGGTGGACACTGTCCGGCAGGTGACTGGGGCCTAGTGGGTGGGGAATGCCTGGCTGGTGGCTGAGGTCTTGTGGGTGGGCAATGCCTAGTGGGTGGCTGAGGCCTGGTGGGTGGGCAATGCCCGGTGGGTGGCTGAGGCCTGGTGGGTGGGCAATGTCCAGCGGGTGACTGAGGACCGGTGGGTGGACAATGTCCGGCAGATGACTGAGGCCTGGTGGGTCCACAATGCCTAGCGGTGACTGAGGCCTGGTGGGTGTGCAATGTCCAGTGGGTGACTGAGGCCTGGTGGGTGGGCAATGTGCAGCACGTGACTGAGGACTGGTGGGTGGACAATGTCCGGCAGGTGACTGAGGCCTGGTGGGTCGACAATGCCTAGCGGTGACTGAGGCCTGGTGGGTGGGGAATGCCTGGTTGGTGGCTGAGGTCTTGTGGGTGGGCAGTGCCTAGTGGGTGACTGCTTCCCAGTGGGTGGGCAATGCCTGATGGGTGACTGAGGCCTGGTGGGTGAGCAATGCCTAGCAGGTGACTGAGGCCTGGTGGGTGGACACTGTCCGGCAGGTGACTGGGGCCTAGTGGGTGGGGAATGCCTGGCTGGTGGCTGAGGTCTTGTGGGTGGGCAATGCCTGGTGGGTGACTGAAGCCTGGTGGGTGGGCACTGCCAGCAGCGCCCAGAGCAATGAGGAAGGATGGGCGGCCTCCTCCAATACACTCCCTCTGGTGGGCTCTGGAAGCACCTTCATTAAATGATGCCCAGAGGCCTGCAGGAATGAACACAGTTCCATTTATCTAGAAATATAGGTGAGCTGTGGTAATCTGGACCTGTGATCTGAAAAGGCAGGAGAACTACCTCCAGGCTTTAAGCAGAATCCAGGGTGTGGCAAATCCGAATGCACTATGGAGAGTGCTGGCCCACGTTACCATTTGAAGTCCACTGTACCTCCTCTCCCTAAGTCAGCATTCCACCTGTTCAAGCCAGAGGCTCAGGTGCCTGCGTGGGGTGGGCAGGTGTAAGAAGGCAAGCGGAACAAGCACAGGGCAGGGTCCTGATGAACAGGAGGTTTGATCTTCAGGGTGTGGAGGGACCCCCAGTGCCTTGCGGAGGGTCTGCTCCATTTAACCGTTCTTGTCAGTTGGGAATGGGAGCCAAGAATCTTTCAATTCTTTAAGAGGACTGGAAATCCCTGTTGTAACGTACTATCCTGCTTTTGACAGTGTTTGCAACTACTTCAGTTTTTCTTACAAGAGTGAAAGGGACCAAATGCAATAAAACGAAACTCATTTGCAGGCCAAGTCCAACTCACAGGCTGTCAGTTTGATGGAGGCGGCCCATGATTCAATATTGATTTTAAAGTCCCACTTCCTCCAAGTTAGATTACTATTTATTTTCTCTAAAGTCCTATGTGAGCACACATCCCATGATCTAGTACTGAAAGGTGGCACGGTGAAGTGGTCACTGCACAGCCCCAGTCACATGAACTGCGAATCTGGGCTCCATCGCCTGCTACCTGTGTGACCTTAGAATGTTAATTGACTTCTCTGAGTCTTGGTTACCTCATCTGTAAACCAAACCCACTGCCACTGAGTAGATTCCAATTCATAGTGACTCCACAGGGTTTCCAAGGCTGCAAATCTCTACAGAAGCAGACTGCCACATCTTTCTCCCATGGAGCCACTGGTGGTTTCAAACCTCTGACCTTTTGGTTAGCAGTGGAGCACTGTACCCACTGTGCCACCAGGGCTTCTTCATCTATAAAAGGGCACTAGTGATAATAATAATACCAAACTCATAGGCTTGCTGTGAGGAGGAGAAATTAGAACACCCTTTATAGTATCAATCACAGAGTGAACACTCCTCTAATATTAGAATTATATTAATTATATTACATGCAGCGACAGCTTTTGCTCTGAGTAGCCATTATCTAAGATTCTTAACTGAAAAGGCCTATGTGGTCAAAGTAGTCAAATTATCAAAATACACATATTAAAAAAAGAAAAAAAACTGACCACTTACAAGAATTAGTCTGTTTGCAAATATCCCTATTGTTTAGCCTAAGTCTTTATGACAACATCTTTGCACGTTCTCGTTTGCTGGATGTTGTAAACCATCAGACAATATCATTCAAATATGATGCAAATTGACTGCAGTGAAAATTCACATCTGTAGACAGATGGAAGATTTCATGAAGTCGATAGGAGCGATTTTGATAAATGGGAACCTGGAGGAGTTCGACCTGTTGACAACTAAAGGAGAGAAAATTGATAAGGAGGCGAGACGCTTCAACAGTGTGAAATTTGAGTGTCAAAGGGAAAAGAATTCCTTGAGGAAATCGGTGGCACATGTCAATACTTTTTACTTCTGTTTTTTTTTTTTTTAATCACCCTCTTTATGGCTGTGCCTTGAGCGTCAAGTGTGAAGTGTGTCAGCTCGTGATGCTCTATGTTTCACACTTGGTTCTGGTGTTAGGTCACAGTTTGCAGCAACAGCACCTCCTTGGCCGAATATAAAGTAAAACAAAATAATGGATTTATCGTGCTTTTATTGTTTTAGTGTACAACAAAAATCTTTTCCCCACGTCATCGAAATTTTGTATCCTGTTTTAAATGGTTCACTTTTTATCATATTGTTCTGGCTCTGATTAACTTCAGGTATGGAATATTTCCTGCTCTTTTTTATAATTTACAGTTGTTCTTTTTCTCTTTCTGGTATGCAGATCTGATGTACCTAACACTGAAATACACGCATTTATGCTGCATTTCTTTAATAAGAAATTCTACGCAGAGTACAAATAGGCTGTCTTGAACGTGATCTTTGATAATTCTTTTGATTTGCTGTCTTAAATAAAAAAAATTTTTTTCTTTCTTTTGAAAACGATAGCTAAAAAACCCTTAGAATAAGTAGCAGTAATTTTGACACAAAGTCCTGTAATTTATAAGATGCCTTGCTCTCATCTAGATTCATTGGAAAACAATTTTGCATTGAAACAATAATATTATGTTTCTTATGCTTTGTAGAGATTTAAAAAATATAGTCTGAACATTGATATTATATAGGTTATAAAGTGAGTGATTTTTTTTTTTTTTCCGTATGAACTTATCTTTTTTAATTTGCTTTTGGAGTCTTTTGACTTTCAGACATTTAAATATTTTAATGTAGGCAAATAAATTCACCTTTATGATTGTATTTTTGTGTTTGTTTAAAAACTCTTGTCTTAAATTTACAGAAGTGTTCTCATAACTTCTTTATTAAAAGTTTGAAGTTTTTTTTCACATTTAAGTTTTTAATCCATCTGTTATTTATCTTTGTATAAATTATGAGTAAGGAGATCCCACTGTATCCTTTGTCATCACTTTAATTATTCCAATAAAAGTGTATTGGAATAATAAATAAAGGTAATTGCTCTATCCTGCCCTTACTAATTTATATTGCCACCTCTGTCATGTGCCAAGTCTCCACATGTATGTGGGTCTGTGTACTGATTGTGCTGAGCACCTGTGAGTCTGTCAAGATATGCCATTATAAATTTCTTCTACTTCTCTCTGTTTCCTGGATCTTGGTTTACCTCCTAGTCCAGTTTGAATACCTCCTCTAGTAATTTACCACAAGAAGACACATGACAGGCAAAACTTGAGAACTTCCATTTGAAATTGTCTTTTGTCTGTTAGTCTCACACCCAATTAATAGTTTGGCTGGGTATGGAATTCTGGGCTGGAGTTGCTTACCTTTTGTGTGTGTGTGTGTGTGTGTGTGTGTGTGCTTTAGGTGAAAGTTTACAAAGCAAATTAATTTCTCATAAAACAATTAATACACATATTGTTTTCTGACATTAGTTGCCAACCCCACATCATGTCAATGCTCCCCCCTTCTGGACCTCGGGCTCCCCATTTCCATTTGTCCAGCTTTCCTGTCCCTTCCTGCCTTCTTGTCCTTGCTCCTGGGCTGGTGTGCCCATTTAGTCTCTTATACATGGCTGAACTAGGTGTGTTTTTTTTTTTTTTTTTTTTATAAGTCTGTCTAATCTTCGGCTGAATGGAATTACTTACTCTTTTAATCTAGAAATTCATTTCTGAGAAATTCTGTTAAATTATTATTTTTTAATTATTTTTGTCCCCTCCAATTTTTTTTCATTCTCTCTTTTGGAACTTTTTTTTCTGTGCTGCATTCTTGATGTTTTTCTTAAGATTTTTGCTCAGATACTTAGTCTTTTTTGAAACATTTAATATGCCGTTTAATGGACTCACTGAAGTTTATTATTATTATTTCAATAACTCCATTTTTTACTTATAGAATTTCTATTTTCTATATGTGCCTATCGATGGCACTGGGTTTATATGTGCCTATTCTGGTATGTTTTTGATATGAGGACAGGTAGATACAGGTATGGGGTCAAGAGACTGACTTAGCAAGGGAGGCTTGGCAGGGTTATCACACAATGTGAGGACCATGGACATCTTCCCAGATGTGCCTGGGGACTCTTATTTATGCTGTAAAGTTTAAGCACCACCATCTAAGGAATGAGAGTAGTGTGGCCCTGAGACTGGGACTGCCCTTGGAGAATGGCCTTTCTCCTAAGAAGTTTAGTTTATTTCTTCATCTGGAGAGCTCTGAGCAGAGTCAACAAGTCTCAACATGAGTTTGAAAGTATTGAATTAGAATAAATGGAGTCACAAAATATCTCTTACATGTTATTTTGGAAAAACAGGTGTTGAATTAGTTGTTCCTGGGATTCTGGAGCTCCTGAAACCACCAAAAAATTTAGAATTTTCTGTGACATTGATAATTTGACAATGACTTTTTTAGGGACAAACAAAACAAAGCATAAAACAATGGCAGGTTTCTGCACAAACTGTATAGCATGTCATCAGTGTCTTGAAGCACGGTTTCTAAACACCTGCTTTTAGCAATGAGTTAACAACTAGTTTATCAATAACTATTAATTTGATTGTGTGAGCAATGCAGCAGTAAGTAATAAAAGTTTGTTTTTTTAATTCTTAAATATAAAGGGGGTTATTCTCAGCCAATAAAAAGCAAATGAGAATGTCATCAGAAATGTCATCAGAAAGAAATCACAATTCACTGCCTAATTAAAAGAAGAATTATATAGTACAGTTTTAATCTGAGAGATCAGCTTCATTTGAAGATCTACTTTCCAAAACAATTTCCTTAGAAACTTTGAAAATTGGTTTAGGGTGTTTCATGTTAGGTCTAAACTGAGATTGATCCTTCTGTAAGTTTTGACTTAACGTGAGGAAAAAAAATCAAGTTCCCATGGACTCTTAGTAACCAGAATGCTTTTTGTCCTTACTCTCCTCTGCCATTCCATCTCGTTGAGGGTCTTTCCCTTTTTCACTGATGCTCTACTTTACCAAGCATGATGTCCTTCTCCAGGGACTGGTCCTTCCTGACAGTGTGGCCAATGTAAGTGAGACAAAATGTTGACATTCTTGCTTCTAAGGAGCATTCTGGTTTTACTTCTTCCAAAACAGATTTGTTCTCGTTCTTCTGGCAGTCCGTGGGATATTCAATATCCTTCGTGGACACCATATTGGCATCAATTCTTCTTCTGTCTTCCTTATTTATCGTCCAGCTTTCACATGCATATGAAGCAATTGAAAACACTATGGCTTGAATAAGAGACTGAATAAGACAAGTCAGTTTACAAACACATACTGAGCCTTTTCTGTCTGTGGGCATTCTGTGGATTTTTAACTACTTTAATTTTTTTTTTCAAAAGAGGAAAATACACCAGAAGAAATTTTATCTAAGATTATAGAAGGAGTTTTGGGACTTTAAGCCAGAATCGGGTCTCAGAACGGACTCCTGACTTCCAGCCCTGTGTTTTGCACATCTCTGACACCGTGTTTCAGAGAAGAGCCTCATTGCTCCAGAATCCCTTGATAACTGCTGCATTTTCACCATCAGTTCTTCATCCGCAGAGCTACAGAACAACCAGGATTAGAACCAACTTTGCCAGTCATTTGTGTCTAACACACATTCTCTGTCTTATGACAAATATGTGGCTAGATTCATTTCTGAAGCCCCAAATAAATGGTTGTATTTTTGTTACGTGCCATCTAGTCAGTTTTGACTCATAGTGACCCTGTGTACAACAGAACAAAACATTGCCCAGTCTCGTGCCATTCTGACAATCGTTGCTGTGCTTGAGCCCATTGTTGTAGCCACTGTGTCAATCCACCTTTTTGAGGGTCTTCCTCTCTTTCACTGACCCTCTGCTTTACCAACCATGATGTCCTTCTCCAGGAACTGGTCCCTCCTGATAACATATGCAAAGTATGTGAAAAAAGGAAACAAAAACAAAGTGGCTGCATCCTCTTCTGGAATAACTGAATTTTCATAGCCTTTTCCCGAGAGCCTCTTTTCACAGGAAGAGCAGGAGACAGTATGAGTGTATTGGACAGGACATACTGGGAAGTGTATCAGTAGAAGTCTGAAGGCATAGAAGGCATTGGAAATAAAATCTGATCAATATATATGCCCAACATATTTTTTGTAAGTTTTTTTTTTAATCCTAAATCTAGACCCAGTGTTTTTGAGGGAGGAAGGACTTCTCTGCATAAAGTGAAATTAAGGGTTGCCTCTTGTGATTAGTAATAATAATATACAGCCACCCTGCAGTATAAAGGCTCATTCTACCCAAGCTTTTTACTTACAGCTACATTTTTAATTGCAGCTGGAGACGACCTTATTTTCTAGTTGCAAAGTTATATAAAACCTTAGAGTGCGATTCAGAGTTAATAATATTCAGTTAAAAAATGCAAAGGAAGAGGAAAAAACAGAACAAAACATATGGGAAACCATGCCAGCATTTAGAAGGCTTTATTGACAAGAGTCAATCCCTAAATTGTGTATATAGCAAAGTGGAAAATTGTGGAAACAGAAATAGATTTGGAAAAAAGAGTCCATTTTTGAGGAGGTGGGAAGTTTAAGCATGCATTCACAATGCCACCATCAATGGAAGGCTACCTTAATCGTTTCAAAGCACACTTGTTAGTGTTGACATTGGAATACAGGCGGAGCCACCTAGCTCTGTGTTGAACACGGAATATTTGCAGCTGTCAGGCTGGGCTAAGGACAACACTGCTCTATTTAACATCAATGCTTTTGTCATATCCTGGGCAATAATGCACTTTACTCTCCAGCAGATTTGTGGCTCTGAGTGAGTTATTGGCTTTAGTTACCCTAAAGGAAAGGTGCTCACGAGAAGGATGATTGTTTTTTTCTTTTCCTTTTTTTATTGTGTTTTAAATGAAAGTTTCCAAATCAAGTCAGTCTTTCATACAAAAACTTATACACACTTTGCTCTATACTCCTAGTTGATCTTCCCCTAATGAGACAGCACACTCCTCCTCTCCACCCTGTATTCCTGTGACCGTTCCACTGGCTCCTGTCCACCTCTGCCTTCTCATCTCACCGGGCACCATCTCTTTCTTCCGGTCTCAGGCTGATGTAGTCTCTGGTTTATGTGGCCCTTTCTGTCTCTTGGACTCATATTTACCTTGTGTCTTTGGTAGTCTTCATTCTCCTTTGCTCCAGGTGGGTTGAGGCCAATTGATGCATCTTAGATGGCCACTTGCTAGCATTTAAGACCCCAGATGCCACTCACCAACGTGGGATGTAGGACGTTTTCTTAATAGATTTTGTTATGACAGTTGACCTAGATGTCCCCTGAAACCACGACCCCCATCCCTGCTATTCTAGCCTTTGAAGTGTTTGGTTGTATTCAGGAAATTTCTTTGCTTTTAGATTAGTCCAGTTGTGCTGACCTCCCCTGTATTGTGTGTTGTCTTTCCCTTCACCTAAAATAGTCCTTATCTAGTATCAAATTAGTGAATACCCCCCTTTCTCCCTCCCTCCCCACCCTAGTCAAAAAACTTAAGAATATTTTCTTCTGTTTTAACTTTTTCTTGAGTTCTTATAATAATGGTCTCATACAGTATTTGAGAAGGCTGAGTTTTACTAGTATAATTAATTCAGTTACCCATTTCTTCCCTGCAGAAGGCCTTGGAATTTCTTTGTAATATCACTGGCAGAGTTTATTGTTCTTTGTGCTTGGCAGTCTTTAGAATTTAGCTTAACGGTTGTGATAGTTAAGGTTATGTCAACTTGACTAAGCCACGATTCTCAGTGATCTGGCAAATATTATGTAACCATCTTCCATTTTGTGATCTGATGTGAGTCGAAAGTGGAATTTCCTTGGGGGTGTGGTCTGTACCCAATATATGTGGTTGTTCTGGCAAAGCTTGTCCTCTCTCGATTCTGCAGCCGACTCATCACCCTCTGTCTTCTGGTTCTTGGGACACGAGTCAGCAGCCTACTGTCTGAACTGCAATATTGGGTTTGTCAGGCCCTGCAAGCATGTGAGTCAGGAAAGGCCTCCAGCTGGACATCTTATCCACAGATTTGGGACTTGCCACACTCCGTACCTGTATGAAACATTTCCTTGAGATAAATCTCTCTCTCTCTTTGTGTGTACACACACACACACACACACACACACACACACACACACACTTCACTGGTTTTTGCTTCTCTAGAGAACCCAACCTAGGACATTGGTGAACACGAGTTATGGTGTTAGTGAAGATATTGAATATACCATGGACTGCCAGAAGAATGAAGAAATCTGTCTCAGAAGAAGTATAGCAAGAATGCGCCTTAGAAGTGAGGATGTCGAGACTTTGTCTCACTTACTTTGGCCACGTTATCAGAAGAGCCCAGTCCCTGGAGAAGGACATCATGCTTGGTAAAGTAGAGGGTCAGCAAAAAAGAGAAAGACCCTCGAAGAGATGGACTGACACGGTCGCTGCAACGATGGGTTCAAGCATAACAGCGATTGTGAGGATGGCACAGGACCAGGCAATGTTGTGTTCTGTTATATATAAGGCTGCCATGAGTTGGAACCAACTCGACGCACCTAACAACAACTAACAACAAGCTGAACACAATAAATCATAACCCCACTAGTTCTGCCCCCTGCATCAGTGCAGACTACATGGAGATGAAGGGAGAAATCAGGCTACTTTTTCAGTTTGTGTTTCTCATCACTACACCCTGTCCTAGGAGTCAGCATTCATCTATGTGCATAAAGTACAAACAAGGGGACATGGATACAGTCAGGGTATTGTTTTTGTCATCTTTCTTTTCCTTCACTCCACAGGGAAATCCTGGGAAGGAGAAAAGCAGTTGTAGTCAAAGAAATTAGCCTTTTTTACTAAATGCAGCTAAAATTAAGTAAAAGAGGTTGTTTTTAAGTGTATTTCCTCACAAAGGTGGGTACGTCAGTGTATGTGCATGAGTGTGTGTGTGTGGTGTGAGTGCGTGTGTGAGTGTATTTGAGTCTGTGTGAGAGTGTGTGTATGTGTATGTATGCAGGAATGTAGGGGCATGAGACTGTACGTGAGTGTGTGTGTGAGTCTGTATGAGTATGTGATGTGTGTGTCATGCGTTTGTGTGTGTGTATGAGACTGTGGTGTGTATGTGCTGTGTGTGTGAATATGAGTGCACATGTGAATGTGTGTTTGTAAGAATGTCTTGGGTGTGAGTGTGAGTGTGAATGTGTGGGCATAGTGAAAATGAAGCTTTTGTTCTAGAACAGTTTGTTCTGTTTCCTAACCTCTTCACAGTCTAGCTCAGATCCTGAAAAGTCTTGGCTGTCAGTGTTGCTCCCTACACACGAGCTCACCAAAGAGGACTGGATGCTGTGCAAAGGACTCTGGTATGAATCAAGAGCAGAGAAAGGCTAAACTGTTTGTCAATAATTTGGACAGAATCAGATACAGCTGGAGCTTCCTCTAATGACACTCCTTCTGCCTTGTTTTATTAAAGGTAGAAACAAAGCAAGCCCATCTGGAAAGCACTGACATTTTCTGCTGCCTGGTTTTTATGGTAATCTTGGTACTATAAATCATTTAAGGAGGAACATGAACTATTAGATTTTTTTTTTCTTTTAGGACATATGAGCTTAGTTACAAATGATTTCTAACTGATACAGTGAAATATGCAGGAGAAAGATGTAGCCGTCTGTTTCCATAAGATTCACAGCCTTGGAAACCCTATGGGGCGTCTCTATTCTGTCCTATAGGGTTGCTATGCGTCAGAATTGACTTGACCACAATGGGTTTTTATGTTGTTGTTGTTATTTATTGATTTTTAGAGTGAAATATGCAAAGATGAGGTCAGGAGAGATATAGACTCAAATTTCAGACTTTCTGCTTGTTTCAACATACCAACTACTCCTTCCAATCCTCTCTTTCCTTGGCTGTGAATGGAGAGGCTCGGCCAGGTGTCACTATTCCATCCTATCACTCACATTAGAAATACCACCTGCTGTTAGTGATGTTATTTATTAGACCATTGATGTGACCATCGATGGACCGGCTCTGTCATAGTAGTTTCTCAAATGACTCAGCATCCAGAAGTATTTGTCTAGCTCTCAAACCTGGATCTTCTTCCACACTCATTGGTGCCATAATAATGAAAAATAGTTGAGAGAGAACATCGGTAGCCTCAAGAAGTATAAAAGAGGAAGATGGGTTGTATTTTCAATTTTATTAAAATTCTTATTTTCTGCTAGCTATATGTTTTTTATGCCTGGCCTAATTTTCTTTTGGCTGTGGGCGTCTTTTCATGGGTTTTACAATCTCTTCATAAAACACAATCTATCCCATTACATCATGTAATATTTTGGTCAATTTAGAGGTGGGGAAATAAAGGCAAGAGCAGTTTTCAAGGTTCTGAACTTTTCATTAAAGTGCAATTTACTGCTTTTTGCTTCTAGTCACATATTAACCAATATGCATGATGAAATATTTGAAACCTCTTTATTTACTGATTTTTATACATTTCTTGCATAGGTAAGATTTTTTAAGATTATTTCTAGTAAGTGAGTTCTGTTACCATGTCATTTTAAGTCTGTTTTAATTTCTGTAAATGACTCACATGAGTTGATATTTCCTACATGAGTGATTCAAGGTAAAAAAAAAACAAAAAAAAACTCACTCACTCTCCACTCAGCTATGCAAAGAAAATTTGGATTATCTATGCCAATAGTTGAACCTCCTCTCTGCTAGATAACAGAGACACGTCTACCAACCAATATTGCAGTATATCCTGGGTCTGAGTAGTTAGTCTACTTAATGTCTGCCTCTGTCTCAGAGCTGGTTTTTCACAGCAGCCTTTGAAGGAATCACTCTCACGAGATGCAGTCTTTGGAGTTTCACCTCCTTCATTGTTGCCCCTCCATGTTATGTCTGGGTGGATGAGAAACTCATTGCCATCAAGTTGATTCTGACTCATAGTGACCCTATAGGACAGAGTAGAACTGCCCCATAGGATTTCCAAGGCTGTAATCTTTATGCTTTTTTTTTTTTTTTTTTTTTAATCTTTACGGAAGCACACTGCCACATCCTTCTCTCATGGAGCAGCTGACAGGTTAAAACCGCTGACCTTTCAGTTAGCAGCCAAGTGCTTAACTTCTGCGCACCATGACTCCTTAGGTGGATGCGAGGACCTATTCTATCTCTGTGGATGGGAGGAGAGGGTCTTGGCTCAGCATATTGAACTCTGGTTGTTGGCAGAACTGAGTTCCTTGCAGGTGTAGACTGAGGTCCCCATTCCTCACTGGCTGTTGGCCAAGGGCCTCCTCTCGGGTCTGTAAGGCAACCACAATCCTTTTCCCATGGCTCCCTTCATCTCCAAACTGGCAAGTGTGCCAGGTTCTTCTCACACATCGAACCTCAGACTCTTCTCTGCTTTCTTGTTCTGCCACCAGCAGGAGAAAGCTCTAGGCAGTTAAGGGCTCTTATTTGACTGGATCAGGTCCACTGGGTAATCTCCACCCCTAAGGCCAGCTGACTTGGGACTTTAATCCTTTCTCAGTAGTACCTAGTTAGTGTTGACAACTCAGGGGCTGTGATCTTAGAGGGACGTCATTAGAATTCCGCCTACCACAATCTGCCTTGGGATCCCCTAAGATTTGCATCCGTCCCAGTGTTCCCAAAACATCTCATTACAACATCCTTCCAAAGAAAATAATAACTAAAGGAGTCAAGGATAAAGACATCACTGCATTCAAGTCATTGCTGGGATAAAAAGGCAAGTTGTTCTAATGCATGTTGAATGTGTAAGAGCAGATTTCAGGAAGGCACTTAGACAGCACACCCAACTCTTATCTCTATCTAGTCTCATTAAGAGAAAGACATTTAGAAATACAATTTTGCAGGGATCTTCATGCATTATTTTCACATTTACCTCCAAATGTAGACATTAAACTTAAACACTCATATTGTAATTTTATCAATAAATTCAGAAGCCATTGTTAAAACATCACAGATCTATAGCTGTAGCTTAGCAGTGCCATTTGAGAGGGAGTACAAAACCATATATGAATCTGGAGTTATGTATTAAGGAAATGGCATACTACATAAAAGCTTCCAAAATAAATGACATTAAATGGAGGAAGCTGAATTCCTTTCTCAGACGTAAAAATGTGCTTTGTTATTATGCGTAAGGAGCAGACTTCTAGGCTACAGCATTCTTTTCTACGATGTTTTTCCTTTAGTTTTTCCTACGCATCTGAAATTCGCCTGCATGAACAAACGTACCAACACTGATACCTTATCCATAATTTATATGTCGGCAGCCCCATGTTTTTTTTTTTTTTTTTCTCTTTTTTTGAGGTTTCTCTTGCTGTTAGGGGCACAGGTAGGTTAGTACTGAAGGAAAGCCAGAGACAAGGAAAGCACAAATACGGACCCAGTGCAATTATCAACTCCAAGGGACTTGGCCATCTGCATCAAGAGACAGCAAACTATTGCTAGAAGGTGGTCCAAGTTAAAAAGTCCATGTCATGTGGCCTGTCTTAGAAATTTAAGTACTAAAAATGCCGTGTATTAATACATAACACACACACACACAGGAATCAATGCCATAGCAAATAATACGTACTTATGCTAGGGGATATTTTGGGTTTGCAAAAAAAAAGAAAAACTCGCTGCTGTCAAGCCAATTCTGACTCTCGGGATGCCGTGTGTTACACAGCAAAACTGCCCCGTAGGATTTTCTTGGCTGTGATCTTTATAGAAGCAGATTGCCAGGCCTTTCTTCCACAGTGCTACTGGGTAGGTTCAAAGCACCAACATTTAGGTCATTGGATGAGCACAAACCATGTAGTAAGGCCCAGAGACAAGATGTGTAGGGCAAAAAATGCTGTCAAAAAGGTTTAGGTGACTCTGGACTTTCCTGAAAAGTAAGTTTTGTGCACCTGGTGATTAAATCGCTCTTAGAGATATTCCCTGGTACACGGAATTTGTTACCTGGTAACCTATGATCAGAGCCCTTGTGGCACAGTGGTTAAGAGCTTGGCTGCTAGCCAAAAAGTCAGCAGTTGAAATCCACCAGCTACTCCTTGGAAACCCTATAGGGACAGTTCTACTCTGTCCTATAGGGTTGTTATGAATTGGAATTGACTCAATAGCAATGAGATTTGGGGTTTTATAACCTTTGGTCAGGGTACACCAGGTAGACAACGTATTTTGTGCAGCAGGCATAGTGTTAACGTTTTTTATAAGTGGATTGAAATGTTTGAAACATGAAGACTATAAACTCCCTGTTGTTGTTGTTGGCTGCCATTGAGTAGATTCCGACTCATGGTGACCCCATGTGACAGAGTGGAATGTCCCACAGGACTTTCTAGGCTGTAATCTTTGTGGAAGCAGATCACCAGGTCTCTGCTGTGGAGCCACTGGGTGGGTTCGAACCACCAACCTTCAATTAACAGCTAACAGCTTAACTGTTGGGCCATCAGTCCTCTTTAAACTCCTTACTGACTTAATAGCCAACCAGATTCACACATTCACCTGACTTGCTTAGTCCCTACAGTATTGAAATGTTTTAACATTTGGATTAAGCCAGTGTTTCTTAGTTGGGGCAGTTGGTACCCTCAGGAAACATTAAGAAAATGTTACATTGGTGTCAAGTCTGAAAGCTCACTGTCTAGCTCTAGTCCCAAAGATTTCCTCCTATGAATTTTTATTTTTCTCTAATGATATTAGCACTGGTGAGTGTGTCTTGGTTTCAGTACTTAGGGGCATCACTTGCACTAGATGGAGGCTGGGGGTTCTGGATATTCTAGTTTAGACGGCATGACTGCAGAGCCGACGAGCCTCTTTCGAACATCCCCCCCTGCCCAGTTGTCACTATGATTGAGCTGAAAATTTAACTCTCCTTTTCAAATAAACGTAAGATATACTTTTTGTATTGCTTTAGTAAACGTTTCCAGGCATGTAAACATTGTACAATTTGAGAAAGGATTGTACCTTGTTTTGCTCAGAACATTACCAAAAGTTGATAGCCATATGGCAAACCGAGAAACCAACAGCATCCCGGTGCGTGGGTTTTAAATGGCCAGTGTATTCTAGAGATGGCATCTGTATTTGTAGTTGTTCCATTAAGGTGATCACGCGTGAGTGAAAGCTCCTGACTATTTCATACTGTGTTTTAGTCTACTTGTGTTCAAACGTTGACATGACATAGTGTTATTTGATTATAAGCCTATCTCCTTTTATTTCACCTTTATACTGCAGTGAGAGCATTATACTGAATTCAATAATTTATAAATGTAGGTCGTTTGTCATCTATAGTTCATTCCAGAATAATAACTAGAGAGTTATAAAATATTTTTCATAATAAAGGGTACATTATGTCTAAGTACATCGTGAATCATGGCAGAGATCTTCTGGTACACGTTTGTTTCAATTTGTTTCCAGGTGCCTGATGATTTTGGGTATGGTTATGGGGGTCAGTGGGAAGTCAGAATAAAATATATACAAAAGAATTCTTATTTTTCTCATAGGGCACTGGATCTAGGAATTTAAAAGCACTAAGTCCTAACTGCACTTTCTATGATAAGGAATTGAAAATTTATCTTTTATTTTTCTTACTGTAAAATGTGTAACCAAAATCAAGCACACAAACAAAAAACAAAGCCCAAGTTAATTTGTCAATAACGCATCACAGTGGTATTACTGATACCAAGGTAGAGGCTGGGATACTGGATATTAATCATAGTCATAGGTCAACTAACAAATACACACTAATTTCCATACAGATTGAATATAAATTTGGTAAAATGCAACATCTAGTTCAAGTAAGAGCTCTAAATAAAACTAGAACAAAAACTGGGCCTAAACTTCACATCATATACAAAAATAACTTAAAAATATCATGGACTTAAATGGGAGCCCTGATGGTGCACTGGTTAAGAACTATGACTACTAACCAAAAGGTCGGCAGTTCAGATCCACCAGCCACTCCTTGGAAATGCTATGGCGCAGTTCTACTCTGTCCAATAGGGTTGTTATAAGTCAGAACTGACTTGATTGCAAAAGATTTTGGTTTCAGTACTAAATGTAAAACATAAAGCCATGACATTTTTAGGGAAAAGTAGGAGAAAAATCTTTGGGATATAAGGTTGGCCAATGCATTCTTAGACTTGACACCAAACACAATCCATAAATGGAAAAATAAAGTAGACATTATTACAATGAAAAAATTTGCTCTGTGGAAGATCCTGTCAAGGGGATGAAAAGACCAGCTACAGACGGGGAGAAATGTTTGTAGACCACATACCCAACAAAGGACTAATATCTAGAATACATAAAGAATTCTCAAAACTCAAGAGAAAACAAACAAACAAATCAATTAGAAAATGGATGAAAAACACCGAGGAAACATTTTACCGATGTATATAGATGTCAAATAAGCACATGAAAAGATGTTCAACGTCATCCACTGTCAGAGAAATGCAAATTAAAACAGCAATGAGATACCACTGCATAGCAATCAGAATGGCTAAAACAAAAATAATGACAACACCAAATGCTCACGAGAACGTGGAGAAACTGGACCACTTACACATTGCTGGTTGGATTGTAAAATGGTGCAGCCACTCTGGAAAAAATGTTTGGTAGGTTCTTATAAAACTAATTATATACTTATCCAGCGCTGGTACTAAGGCAAGTCAAATGAGATGATCACCTTGAGTGCAAGATTTAAGGTGGAGACAAGGAATTAGCAATCAAGACAATGGCATTTTAATGAAATATTTTAAAAAGTAAAAATTAATGTAAAAAAGATCATGATGAACACAATTTCAAAATTTTAAATAAAGACAGGGTGATATAATCCAGCAAATGAACACCTGGGCATTTATCCCGGAGGAAAAAAAAAACTTGTGTTCACATAAAACTCGTACATGGATGTACAACCCAATGTCCTTCAACGAGTGACTAGTTAAACATGGTGTGGCGTAGTATAGTTCATCTATACTGTGAAATGCTGCTGAACCATAATAAAGAGCAAAATCCTGTTTCACAGCTTGGATGGGTCTCAGGGTAGTAGGATGAGTGAAAAAAAAGCCAGTCACAAAAAGTTGTAACTGGAGGACAAATTGTCAAGTTTGAATTCTCAGGATGAACCTAGAAAATGAGGAAACTCAGTAATCAAGGAGGCACCATGTTTTTAACTTTCCATGTATTTGCCAGGTCAGGGTCACCCATGGTGGACAGGTTTCAGCACAGCTTCCAGACTAAGACTAGAAAGAAGGATCTGGTGGTCTACTTCTGAAAAAAAAGTAGCCAGTGAAAACCTTATGAATAGCAGCAGAACATTGTCTGATACAGTGTCGGAAGATGAGAAGGCAGGAAGACACTCAGAAGATGACTGGGGAAGAGCTGCCTCCTCAAAGTAGAGTCAGCCATAATGACATGGAAGGAGTCAAGCTTTCGAGACCTTCATTTGCTGATATGGCATGACTCAAAACAAGAAGAAACAGCTGTAAACAAACACTAATAATTCAAACCTGGAATGCACGAAGTATGAATCTAGCAATATCAAAATCATCAAAAATGAAATGGAGTGCATAACCAACCACATCCTAGGTATTAGTGAGTTGAAATGCACTGGTATTGGCTATTTTGAATCAGACAAACATACCGTCTACTATTCTGGGAATGAAAAATTGAAGAGGAGTTGCATGGCATTCACCATCAAAAACAACATTTCAAAATCTATCGCGAAGTACAATAATGTCAGTGATAGGATAATATCCATACACCTACAATGAAGAACAGTTAATACAGCTATTATTCAAATTTATACACCAACCACTAAGGCCAAAGATGAAGAAACTGAAGATTTTTCTAACTTCTGCAGTCTGAAATTGATCAAACATGCAATTAAGATACATTGATAATTACTGGTGATTGGAATTCAAAAGTTGGAAATAAGGAAAAAGGAACAGGAGTTGGAAAACACGGCCTTGAACATAAAAATGGTGCCAGAGATCGCATGATAGAATTTTGTAAGACCAACGACTTCTTCACTGCAAATACATTTTTCAACAACATAAATGGTGACTGTACACATGGACCTCTCCAGATGGAATACAGAGGAATCAAGTTGAGTACATCTATGAAAAGAGATGATGGGAAAGCTCAATATCATCAGTCAGAACAAGGTCAGGGGCCGGCTGCAGAACAGTCCATCAATTGATCATATGGAAGTTCACGTTGAAGCTGAAGAAAATTAGATGAAGTCCACGAGAGCCAAAGTACAACCTTGAGTACATCTCACCTGAATTTAGAGACCATCTCAAGAATAGATTTGATGTATTGAACACTAATGACCGAAGACCAGTGAAGTTGTGGAATGCCATCATACATGAAGAAAGCAAGAGTTCATTAAAAAGACAGGAAAGAAAGAAAAGACCAAAATGGGAATTAGAAGAGACTCTGAAACTTCTCTTGAAAGTCAGGTAGCTAAAGCTAAAGGAAGAAATAATGGACCTAAAGAACTGAACAGAAGATTACAAAGGGCAGCTTGGGAAAAGACAAAATATTAAAATGACATCTGCAAAGACTGGAAGTTGGAAAAGCAAAAGAGAAAAAGATGCTCAGCATTTCTCAAGCTGAAAGAATTGAAGAAAAAATTCAAGTCTTGAGTTGCAATAGTGAAGGATTCTATGGGCAAAAATACTGAACAACACAGGAAGCATCAAAAGAAGACAGAAAGAATACACAGAGTCACTATACCAAAAAGAATTAGTCTCCCTTCAACCATTTCAGGAGGTAGCATATGATCAAGAACCGATGGTACTGAAAGAAGTCCAGACTACGCTGAAGACACTGGCAAAAAACGAGGCTTCAGGAATTGACAGAATACCAACTGAGATGTTTCAACAAAGGATGCGGTGCTGGGTGTGCTCACTCTTCTATGCCAAGGAATTTGAAGACAGCTACTTGGCCAGCCAACTGGAAGAGATCCATACTTGTGCCTATTTCAAAGAAAGGTGATCCAACCAAAAGTAGAAATTATCAAAGAATATCATTAAGTATCACATGCAAGCAGTTTTGCTGAAGATCATTCAAAAGTTTTTGCAACAGCACATATACAGGGAATTGCCAGAAATTCAAGCTGTATTCAGAAGAGGTTGTGGAATGAAGGATATCATTGCTGTTGTAGATGCATCCTAGCTGAAAGTAGAGAATGCCAGAAAAAGGCTTACCTGTGTTTTATTGACTATGCAAAGGCATTAGACTGTGTTAATCATAGCAAGTTATGCATAACATTTTGAAGTATGGGAATTCCAGAACACCTAATTATGCTCATGAGGAATCCGTACCTTGATCAAAAGGCAGTTGTTTGAACAGAACAAGGGATACTGCATGGTTTAAAGTCAGGAAAGGTGTGTGTCAGGGTTGTATCCTTTCAGCACACTTATTCAATTTGTATGCTGAGCAAATAAACCAAGCTAAACTATATGAAGACTAACATGGTATCAGAATTGGAAAAAGTCTCATTAATAACTTGCGATATGCAGATGACACAACCTTGCTTGCTTAAAACAAAGAGAACTTGAAGCATTTACTGATGAAGATCAAACTACAGCCTTCAGTATGGATTGAACCTCAACATAAAGAAAACAAAAATCCTTATGACTAGACTGATAAGCAACATCATGATAAACAGAGAAAAGATTGAAGTTGTCAAGGCTTCATTTTACTTTGATCCGCAATCAACACCCATGGAAACACCAGTGATAAACAGAGAAAAGATGGAAGTTGTCAAGGATTTCATTTTACTTGGATCCACAATGGACACCCATGGAAGCAGCAGTCAAGAAATCAAATGACACATTGCATTGGGCAAATATGCTCAAGAGACCCCTTTAAAGTGTTAAAAAGCAAAAATGTCACTTTGAAGACTAAGGTGCACCTGACCCAAGCTGTGGTGTTTTCAATTGTCTCATATGCATTCAAAAGCTGTGCAATTTATAAGGAATAATGAAGAACTGATGCCCTTATTATGGTGGTGTCAAAGAATATTGAATACAACATGGATTACCAAAAGAATGAAGAAATCTGTTTTGGAAGAAGTACAACCAGGATGCCCCTTAGAAGCAAAGATGGTGAGACTTCCTCTCACATACTTTGGACATTTTATCGGGAGGAATCAGTCCCTGGAGAAGGACATCGTGCTTGTTAGAAGGTCAGAGAAAAAAAGGACAACCCTCAATGAGATGGTGTGATACAGTGACTGCAACAATAGGCTGAAGCATAGCAATGTTTGTGTGGATAATGCAGGACTGGGCAGTGTTTCGTTTTGTTGCACAAAAGTTCCCTGTGATTTGGAACTGACTTGAAGGTACCTAACAACAAGAACGACATGAAAGTATCTCTTCCATTGAAATTTGAATGCCATTAGGATATTTGAATACATAGACATTGAAATAAGATTAAAGTAATAAGTTACCTTAAAGTTGTTATATACTGTATTAGTTTATCTATATAACATTCCAAATTTCAAAATTTAGAGATAGAGAGCAATTTAGTGGTTGCTAGGGTTTTTTTTTTTAGGGTTTAGAGAAAGGGCAGGGTGAATATTATGGAGTAGCACAGGTATTTCCTTTATGGGGATGGAACTGTTCTGAACATTTATTGTGGTGGTTACATAAGTACCTGCACATGAAAAAGTTTTATAGAAGTTCACACACACACACAGACACACAGACACACAGACACACACACACACACACAGGCATGCCTGTAAAAGCTGGTGAAATCTGAATGAGACGTGTGATCTAGTAACAGTATAGGACCAATGCTACTTTCCTGGTTTTGATATCGTACTACAGTTATGTAGGTTGTTAGCACTGGGGGGAGCTGGGTGAAAATTACACAGGACTCTGTACTACTTTGGGAACTTCCTGTGGGTCTGTAATTAATTTGAAATAAAAAGCAAAAAAAAAAAAAAAAAAAAAAGAATAGGATAATAGCTTAAATGATAAAACTATCTCAAAGAGCAACATATTGCTTGTTGAAATATGGGATGCATACCCAATAAAGGACTGTCTGGCATAAGTGGTGTTACTAGGGTTGGTATCACCCAGTGAGGTAGCTCATGGTGTCAGCCACCCACCATGAGCCTCCTCCCATACCAGACTGTACAGAATTTTTAGTAATGTTTTTTGTATTAATGTTATTCATAAATTGTAACGTCCATATATCACTCCTTCTTTTCCTTTAATTACTACTTCATTCTCAAACAAATTATTGACACAAATTCACAAATACTAATTACCACAATATTGTGGCTAAAACACCAGAAAATCTGACAAAATTAGTAACTATAAAAATACTGGCAACAACAGAAAAAACAGCACGTGCTTGTAGCATGTGCAGACAAAACCATGTCATTCAAAGCATCATTGCAATTGGCTAATAATGACAGCTCTGCCTGGAGTGCATTAAAAATTATAAGGTTCAAAAAGCAGATTAGCATAGGGTTTCAGTCTTGTAGGTATACTGATAGATGTAAGCTGAGCTTATAAAAAATGTTTTTGTCATTACAGCTAACTACAGGAATATTTTTATGAAAAATCATAAATTTATGATGAAACACTTTTATAGACAGTCACTTTGGTGTCATCTTCTCTGACAATGTCACCTGGTATGGTCTATCTACATCCCCCCACACTCTCTTAGTGACGCCACTTTGTGGCGTGGCTCTCATTTAAACTTACTTCTTGAAGAGCTATTGTATTTCATAAGTAAGCTCTTTATCCTTTGGATGTGTGGTTATTTCCTTTCATTCTTCTACATCCTTTCAGAGTTCCAAGAAAGCACTTTTCCACACCTGGATGAGGGCACTAAATTAATGAGATTTGGGGTCAAAGAAAATTGCTCACAGCAGATCCAACACCTTCAGCTATGGCCAGCTTGCCTCCTTGAAGTGCACTGTGGGCCAGGTCTACGAGTGCTCAGTGGTTAGGGTTGGAGTGCTAGAGAGGGGAAATTTGCCAACAGAGGAAGTGAGAAGCACACCAAAATCCCAATAGTAAACAGCACCAATTACTTGAAAAAAATGCTAAATCACTTGCAGAATGATGGAGATGCTCGAATTCTAAGCAGAGAATTGGCATCATTAAGGGGTACCAAGAGAACTGAAGACCATTTTAAACATTTTACTTCCTTTGTTAATATTTGGAGGCTACAGAGAAAATTTTTGCCAGTATGCTTAAATAGCATGTTAAGGCTATTCTCACTCACTGCTATTGTTATTCATAATTCAACTCATATCTACAATTGCAAGAAAGACATCTTCAGGCAAAGTTGCGTTTTCCTCAATATGAATTTTAGAAAGCAGTGTTAGCAGCATCAGAATTATACTTGACATAAAATCTCTCAAAAACAACAGAATAAGTTAGCAAAAGTAGGAGTAATTACAATTCTTTGCATAGTTATAACAATGATAAATGTATTTTATATGTAATTGTGTAATTTTTCCCAGGGTTGTAACTGTTCTACAAATGGCATCATTACTCTATTTTTCAGATGGTGGAAATTAGAGAAGGCAATAATTAGGACACTTCTTTGTCATTCATAATAGAACAAAGCAATCAAGCCGTGGTCTCCTCTGGGGATCAAGATAAGAGAATCCTAGGGCCAGCTCTGCCAGGTGAAGAACTGGTGATACTGGGCCCTATCTCACTAATTTTTTTGGCTCACTTCATAACTGATAGTCCTTGAATGTTTTTTCAACATTTATTGAGTTAGATGCATAAAGGAATTCATTTTCTATTGCTAAAATTACATGCCTGTTCAAGCAAGGAATTTATTACTATAATTTCTCTGAATAACTCTCTTGGGAGACAAATTAAGATCATTTATCTATCTGTCTGTCTGTCTGTCTGTCTATTGAGAGTCAGTGGGTAGTGAAAACAATTAAGCACTGGGTTACTAGCTGAAAGATCTGGGATTTGAATTCCCCCAGAGTCTTCTTGGAAGACTGGAGATCTGCTTCCAAAAGGTCACAGCCATGAAAATCCTATTTCATTACTTTGGAGCACAGTTCTGCTCTGCTCACTGGGGTTGTCGTGAGTGGGAATTGACTTCACAGTAACCGGTTATATTATATATTAATACATTATTAATACTATATATAAAGAGCCCTGGTGGCACAGCAGTTAAGCTCTTGGCTGCTAACTGAAATATCAGTGGTTTGGGAGGTGGAGCCAACATGGCGCCATAGACAGAAGCACCCTCTGCAGCAAAGACCTGAAAAACTAAGTAAAACAGATACGAACATCAATCCTAGAAGCCCATGCATCAAATGATGGGTTAAAGAACTAGATTAAACATTGAAACGCTGAATACAAGAAGAAACTGATGGAAAACAGAGAATGACGAAAGATGCAGAATGGAGGTTCCTTGCCAACTAACAAGGCATAGCTCTACCATCTTGGAACACAGCCAGCAACAATCCCAGACAGGGAGCAAAGGAAGGCAATTCCATGGAGTTCCTAATAGAAGACAGAGCACCTGTTAACCCGAGAAACACACTTTCCTACCCCTCACCCTTCTGCCCTGTACACCACCTCCTTCCCCTTCCCTCTGGCCCCTGGGTCCATCCCACCACCACTCACCAGCTACTGCTGCACTGCCCTCCATTTTTTATTCTCTCTTTTCTTTTCTTTCTCCCCTACATCTACCCCCATATGCCACTTCTCTCCCTTCCTACCTGCCCCACCATGCCGCTGCAGCTGTAGTGTCCCCGGTGCTAAGGTCTACTACAGCACCAGGCCCCCGCTGCCTCATCCCTCCTGCCACTCAACCAGCTGCTGAACAGTGGGAAGTGAGCCAGTACCACTCTCCCTCTACCCCCCCGCACCATCTGGTGAGGCGCTATGAATGCTCCCACACTGTTGGACCAACATCGGGAGGCAAACAGCACCCACCAATTCTACCCTCAGCCACCTTACCAAACCAGTGCACAGCAAACCAAGCTTGCCCTGCCTGCTGCTGCCCTGCCCTCCTGGACAAGGTGGTGAGAGCTGTCATACCCACAGGAGGGTAAGCAGCAAAGCATGCCTGGCCAGCCCTTCCTGACGTATCAAAACAAACAAAAAGCAGAACGAACACAAAAAATGAACATACAACCAATAAATAAGAAAATAATACCTTAATGTCTCAGAGACAAAAAAATTTTAAAATGTATTTTAAAAAGCATGAAAAGATGGCTCCAGCAAGAGACAAAAATAAAGGATCAGATAACCTTCTGGTAGAAGATAAGGCAATAGAACTACCTGATATGGAATACAAAAGACTAATATTTAGAGCTCTCCAAGAGATTAGGAAACAGATCAAGGAAAACACAGATAAAATTAAGGAAAAAATAGACTAGATCATGGAAAAAACAGACAAAGCCAACAAAAACACAGCCAAAATCAAGTAAAACACTGACAAAGCACTAGAAAAACTTAGGGAAATAATACAAGAACACAATGTCTAAATAAATAAAAAAAATTAGAAACCACACAAAAACAGCAACTAGAAACTTAAAAGATAGAAAAAAATTTTTTCAGAAATGGACAACTCGATTGAGGGTTTAGAAGCAAATTTGAAACAATGAAAGACCAAATCAGCAAGATGGAAGACAAATCCATGAACACCACTTTGAAGAAAAATCAGAGAAAAGAATGAAGAAAACCTGAGTTATGTGGAACATAATCAAGAGGAACAATTTGTGTGTGACTGGAGTTCCAGAACAAGGGGAGAAAATAGAAGACACAAAGATTATTGAAGATTTGCTGGCAGGAAACTTCCCAAATATGAAAGACGAAAAGCTGACCACCCAAGAAGCTCAGCAAACCCCATATAGAATAGAGCACACACAGTGCAACTGATTACTGACTTATTACTTCTGTGTGGCCTTTCTAGCCATGGTCTTGTAACTCCCAACCAGGCCAACGGGCAGGACTGTGATCGGGTAATCCAAGGGTATCGGCCAGTTTTGCCTTAAGAGAGCCAACTCCAGAGCAGAGGGGAGGAGCCCACCGTGACCAAGGAAGGAGAGGCTAGCAGGAGAGACCCAGCAGCAGAGACCGGGCAGCAGAAGACGGTATGGTGGGCTTCCCAGCCCATGCAGAGAGAAAGCTGAGTGCTTTTGGGCGAAGACTGAGGGTTAGGGGAGATGTGCCTGCCAGCACAGCTGGGAAGAGGCGTCCTGATGGAAGAACTGTGTCCTGAGTGTTCTTGAGCCTGAATTGTACCTGTTACTCTCCTAACTGACCTGATAAGTGTGAGTATGTTCTGTGAGTTCTGTGTGGCCATTGCAGTGATTGATTACCCAGCACAGCAGAGAGTGCTGTGTGAAGGACGGTTGGTGTCAGGACTGGTAAAGACGGCAGAGAGAGGAGGCCTGTCTGACCTCCACCTCATAGGAATCAGCCTTGGGCTGTTGATCTTGGTTCTCCTTCCCCCTCGTGGGTTTGGAGGAGGCCAGAACTTTCCCCCATGCCATTGTTACGGCACTAAAGAAAGCCATCAGGGAATATCATAATCAGTTGCCAAATCTAAAGACGAAGAAAGCATCGTGAGAGCATCTCAGGGAAAACAAAAAGTCACTTACAAAGGGAACCATTAAAACAAAGCTCTGATTACTCAGCAGAAACATCGCAGGCAAGAAGACAATGCGATGACATATATGAAACCCTGAAAGAAAAAAAAGATAACAAACTGCCAACCAGGAATAATGTATCTTGCAAAACTGTCTCTCAACTACGATGGCAAAATTAGGACATTTCCAGGTAAACAGAAATTAAGAGGATTCATAAACACCAAACCAAACTTATCAGAAATAGTAAATGCAGTCCTTCAGTTAGAGAACCAACAACATCAGACAACAACCTAGTCTAGGACACAGGACAGCATCGGCCCCGTTCCAACCTAGGTAAGGAACTCTCGGGAATAAAGCAAAGCTAAGTCTTTTTTTTTTTAAAAGACTTAAAACAGGGGAACGGATGTCAATCTGTAAATGACAACAACATTAAAATAATAAAAGGGGAAGAAACGATGTAGGTATAGAGCTTTCAAATGGAAAGGAAGTCAAGGCAATATCAAGTAATAAAAGACTGGTCCACACTTAGGAAGATAAGGGTAAATTTAACGGTAACCATAAAAGTTAACAAACCTACTCATTAGAATAAAAAAGAAGAAAAACATACTCAGTAAACACAAATCTATAATGATGAGAGAAAAGAAAAGAAAACCCACAAACAAAAGGAACTCACCACAGGAAAGTAAGGAGAACAAAAAAATGCCAGCTTCACCAAAAAAAGAAAAAAAAAAAAAGAAAGCACAACAATACAGCAATAAACTCATTATTGCTAATTATACTGAATGCAAACGGCTTAAGTGTACCTGTGAAAGAGACACAAAGTAGCAGAATGGATTCAAAAAGTGAGCTATCAATATTCTGTACACAACAGACACACCTTAGACACAAGGACTTGAATATATTAAAAATCAAAGGATGGAAAAAATACACCCAGCAAACTGTAACCAAAAAAAAGCAGGAGTGGCAATGCTAATCTTAAATAAAACAGGTTTTAAGGCAAAATCAACCATAAAAGACAAGGAAGGACATTAATATAATGATTAAGGGACAATCCACCAAGAAGTCATAATAAACAAATTCCCAACAAAAAAATGGCCTGCCCTGGATGGCTTGGAGAATTCTACCAAACATTCAAAGAAGAGCTTGCACCGGTACTGCTCAAATCATTTCAGAGCATAGCAAAGGAAGGAATACTCCCAAATTCATTTTATGAAGCTAGCATAACCGATACCAAAGTCAGGCAAAGACATCAAAAAACAAAAAAGAAAGAAAATTACAAACCAGTATCTCTCATGAGCAGAGTTGCAAATACTTTCATCAAAGTTCTAGCCCATAGAATTCAGCATCATATTAAAAAGAAAAAATACACCACAATCAAGTGGGATTCATACCAGGTATGCAAGAATGGTTCAACATTAGAAAATCGATCAACATAATCTACCATATAAATAGAACAAAATAAAAGAACTACATTATTATCTCTGTTGAGGTAGAATAGTTATTTGATAAAGTCCAACACTGATTCCTGATAAAAACTTGCAGTAAAATAGGAATACAAGGGAAGTTCCTCAACACAATAAAGGGCTGAAAAACCTGAAAAAATACCATACCATCAAGTCGATTCTGACTCAGCAACCCTATAGGACTGAGTACAACAGCCCTATAAGGTTTCTGTAAGGAGCACTGGTGGATTCAAACTGCCAACCTTTTGGTTAGCAGCCAAGCTCTTAACCACTGCGCCACCAAGGATCCAGAAAAGGGGATATATCCAAAACCAACCAGAATGCTTCTTAGAACAAAGGACGTCGAGACTATGTCTCACATATTTTGGACATGTTATCAGCAGGGATCAGTCCCTGGAGAAGGATATCATGCTTGACAAAATAGAGGGTCAGCAAAAAAGAGGAAGACCCTCAATGAGATGGGTTGACACAGTGGCTGCAACAATGGGATCAGTCATAACAACAATTGTGAGGATGGCACAGGACCAGGCAGTGTTTCGTTCTGTTGTGCATGGGGTTGCTAAGAGTCAGAATGGACTCGACAGCACCTAACAACAACAACATACAAAACCAACAACCAACATCATTCTTAATTGAAAGAGGCCCAAACCATTCCCTCGAGAATGGGAACAAGACAAGCATGCCCTTTATCACCACTCCTATTTAACATTGTGCTGGAAGTCCTAGCTAGAGCAATAAGCAAGGAAAAAAAAAAAAAAAAGGAGAGGGAGCACAAAAATTGGAAAAGAAGTAAAACCATTCCTGTTCTTTTTGGTGATGAATGCGATGCCATTCCTCTTCAAGTTGTCATTCCCAGCAGAGTAGACCATACTACTGTGTGATTCAGAATGACCAATACCAGTCCACTTCAGCTCACTAATGTTTAGGATATTGATGTTTATGCATTCTATTTCATTTTCGATGATTTCCAATTTTCCTAGATTCATACTCTGTACATTCCAGGTTCTGATTATTAATGGGTGTTTGTAGCTGTTTCTTTTCATTTTGAGTCATGCCACATCAGCAAATAAAGGCCCTGAAGGCTTGACTCCATCCGTCTCATTAAGGTCAACTCTACTTTGAGGAGGTAGCTCTTCCCCAATCGTCCCTCGAGCACCTTCCAACCTGGGGGGCTCATCTTCTGGTACTACATCAGACAATGTTATACTGCTCTTCATAAAGTTTTCACTGCAAATGAGAAGAGCTGAGGAGTGATTGTCCTAAGACCTGTTGGGAAAACACACACACACACACACTGGCACGGGCACAAATAATTCAAGCTGGCAATTCAGGCTTGAATTTTTTTTTTTTTTTCTGGGCTTGAGGGGATAGGGTGTGTTTTAGTTTCCTTGGCTGCCATAACTAAAAAATCACAAAGTGGGTGGCTTATAAGAACAGACATTTATTCTCTCTCAGGGTTCTGGAGGCCTAGAGTCTGAATTCAGGGTGTCAGCAGCCTCATGCTCTTCTCTTTGAGGGAAGAGGCTTTCTTGTCTCTCAGTTCTGGTGGCCCAGGGCCTTCCTTGGCTTGTGGAAACATCTTCACGTGCTGTCCTTCCTCTGTTTCTGTGACCCTTCTCCTCCAGTATGAGGACACCACTCAGATGGAATCAGGACCCACCCTACTCCAGTATGACTTCATGTTAACTTAACGGATCACATCTTCAAAGATCCTATTTCCATACATGTTGGTAGGTACTGAGGGTCAGGACTCCAACAAATCTTTTTTAGGGGGCACAATTCAATCCATAACAGGGTGGATAAGAAGCAAAGAAAAGAAAATGTCTTGATAGCCTCTCGGTTGATTAAGCCAACAGTAACTGAAGAAACTAAATACATACATATACATCTACTTTCCCTCGGTCTTTAAAGAGTATTCTGGCACTTGTAAATTTCAATCCAACAGGCAGTTTTATGTTTTAACAGTTTGTAGCACAGTCTTTTGACAGTGTTCAAAACTTTTACCCAAAAAAAAGCACACTTTTTTTTCCTTCTTTTGTTGAGGTGCTAGGCAGCTGTTAAGCAATTCCAAACGCAAAGTTTTTAGTGATCCCTAAATGTAATTTACATGAAGAAAATGTTTTTCCTTTAGGGGAAAAATTACAATTAAAATTAATTTTATTTCTGTTTTCTCCTTGGACCTATAATATTTTAGTTGTCTTCCTTTTTATTATTTAAAAAAAAAAAAAACACAGGATTTTTATCAGCTGAAAAAAACTGGAGCACAGAAGTATTTTATGGAATATTTGAATTGCTAATTAAGTGTGGGATTTATTTTAGGGTTGTAGTTTCTGAAAGAGTGGAAATAACAGCTGTGATTGTTCGTGTTGTTCATTTGAGGCGCCATACTCTGAGGCAAAATGTGCAGCGTATACAATAGCCCATCTCTAATCTGGGACACCAGAATCCATCACACATTTCTCTCTACATAAAGAAAAATGAACTAAGGTTCTCACACTGCTTGTAAATACAAGACACATTCTCTCTCTTTTCTTTCTTTCTAGGGGATGGTTTTGTGGAAAGAGCAAATTGGGCCTGATTAGTGAAAGAATTCAGAGCTCTGCTATTTGATCAATTCTTTGATGCCAATTCATACTACTCAATGACTTGACAACTTCTATTTTTTCCCTTGATGTACTTTTTCTGGCCTGTTACTAGCCTTGGGCTTATAAGCAACTGCTCTTCACCCCCAGCAAACTAGAGGAAATGGATAGCTGGACACAGGATATATAGACCTAAGTATACGGATCACATTTCTTGTACTAATTGTTGTTAGGTGCCATCCAGTCAGTTCTGATTCATAGTGATACTATGTACAACAGAACGAAACACTGTCCAGTCCTGCGTCATCCTCACAATTGCTGTTATGCTTGAGCCCATTGTTGCAGCCACTGAGTCAATGTATTAATTGTAGGTTCTAAAATAAACAGCTCAAACAAAGTGTTTTCTTTTCTTTTTCTGCTCTCCATTCAAGGATCTTTGCCTGCCTGCCTGGCGTATCCTGGGTGGTATGTGGGGTTGAGGTGTGGGGCAGAATCTTATCAACAGTGTTCTTCTATACTTGTGTCTTAGGCTGGGTTCTCTAGAGAAGCAAAACCAGTAAAGCATATAAGTATCTACATAGAGAGATTTGTGTCAAGGAAATGGCTCACGCTGCTGTAGAGGCTGGAACATCCCAAAGCTGGAGGCTTCTCCTGATTCATGTAGCCTCAGGGACTGTCCAACCCAAGATCAGTGGAACACGCAGAAGGGCTCTGGCTCACAGGCTGTGAAGACAGATGAATTCTAAGATAAACTGCTAGCTCAAGTCCCAAGAACCAGAGGTCAGACAAACAGGAGCCAGCTGCACATTCCAAAGAGAGCAAAAGCCCAAGCCTTGCCAGAAAGTCCGCCCACATTGGATGCAGGCCACACACCCCAGGAAACTCCCTTTCAACTAATTGGATACTCACAGCAGATCCCATCATGGAGGCGATCACGTTATAGCAAATCTCATTATGGAAGTGATCCTATCATTATATGACTGCCAAACTACATCGTAACACGTCCAAAGTACAGGAGACAAGTTTCACCAGCCTTGCTTATAAGGAGCATCCTGGCTATACTTTCTCCAAAATGTATTTGTTCATTCTTCTCACAGTCATCGTATATTCAACATTCTTTGCAAACATCACAATTCAAGTGCCTCAATTCTCCTCTGATCCTCCTTTTTCCTTGTCCAGCTTTTACATACATTATACTATTTTTATTAAAAAAAGAAGTCATTTTATATACAAACACATATGTACTAATAGCACAAGTATGTGTATGAGACTGGAAAATCAGCTTCCTCCCAGCAGAGGAGAGGCATGAGGTATGGGAGAGTTACTCTGTGGCTTCCGTTCCCTCAACAGTGTTCTGTTCATTTCAAAAACTAGTTTTGCCAAATGTTAGGATGAGGGAGAGCAGGGTCAGGTGGACTCTGGGGTTTATTTTGTTAGTGTTTGGAATATTTCAAAATGAAAACCACCATACAGGTAAAACAACTGAGGAGAACCAGGTATTGGCATGGTAAAGTGTGACTTGCTATCCTCCTCCTCTTGCCTTAATTAACACTTTCACTGCCTTGGTGATGAAAAAGTATGTTTAGCTCTATGTCAAAGCGAGCTATAATGAAGATACGGAAATAAAAGAAAAGAGAGTGCTTAAAGAAAATATAACGGTTGGCCCTAAAGCACCAATAAAGTACATTTTCTGGCAGGAGCATTTTCTGTTTCAAAGTGGAAATCACTACCTATAAGGAGAAATTAAAAAAAAAACAAAAAACCCACAAGAAGTTGCCATAAAGCAGGCTCTGGTTCACGGTGCCCACGTGTCAGAGCAGAACTGCGCTCCACAGGGGTTTCGACGGCTGATTTTTTGGAAGTAGACTAACAGGACTTTCTTCCCAGGTGCCTCTGGGTAGACTTGAACCTCCAACCTTTTGATTAGTAGCTAAGCACTTATTTTCACTACCCAGGGACTTCTGATGCAAGGTAAAGCTATTTATAAGAGAAATTTGAGAATATTTACAATATTTCTTACCATAGCTTAAGGAAACTGAGCAATAAATAAGAAAGACCAAAGAAGAATTGATGCATTTAAATTATGGTGTTGGCGAAGAATTCTGAATATACCATGGACTGGACTGCCAGATGAACGAACGAGTTTGTTTAGTCCCTGGAGAAGGACATCATGCCTGGTAAAGCACAGGGTCAGTGAAAAAGAGGAAGACCCTCAACGTGATGAATTGACATAGTGGCTGTAACAACGGGCTCAAACGTAACAAGGATTGTGAGGATGGTGCAGGACCAGATAGCATTTCCTTCTGGTGTACATAGGGTTGCTATGAGTCAGACCCATCTTGATGCTATCTAACAACAAGACTGAGTATGTAGTAACTTTCTCGCATAAGCAGATGCTGTTTTGGATAAATCTTGTTACTGTAAGAAAATGAGAAGCCATATTAATCTTGTTGAAGTAAAAAACCTTACGCTAAAAAAAAAAAAAATTCTCCAGAGAATTCTTCAGTAAGCAGGGTGAGGATCAGACTGGGACTCCATTAAACCAGCCTAGTATGTGACAACGTGTCTCCAGGCAGATTCTCGTGGGGCTGTTTGAATGATACAGATGCAAATCACACCAAATTTCTCTTTTTCTGGTCATAACGAATGCTTCCTTTAACAGCAAGCATCTGGAGACACACCTGGGAGCATGCTGAGGTTTCTCCAGGTCTTCTGAGCCCACCCTGGTGTTGGCTGGGTGGATATCCAGGAATCCTGTTAGCAGACCGCACCAAGACGCACTGACTGAGCCCAAACCCGGGCCTGGCTCTGGCCTTGTGTCTCCAGCAGGGTTCTGAGACGATCTGTCCTAGATGGGGTATTCTCCTAAGGTGGAGCAGGGTATTATTTAATGTGCTTCTTGTTAGTTGCTGTGGAGATGGCTCCAACTCATGGTGACCCCATGCACAACAAACTGAAGCATTGCTGGGCCCTGCATCATCGTCCTGAACACTGGTATGTTAGAGTGTACACAGAGAATTTTAAACATGGTAAGTGAATGACTGAGGGCATAGACTTTGATGTCCCAGCTCCATCCTACTTCCATTGTGACTTTGAACATTTTTCCGTCACTGTTGACTGGGGTAGGAGTGGGGAGACAATAAACTGAGTTCCTTTGTTTACTGTGAAAAGTGAAGGAGGTCATTTAATGAGATGTAGTGGACTATGGCATTTAGGAGCTCTGGTGGCACAGTGGTTAAGAGCTCAGCTGCTAACCAAAAGATAGTCAGTTCAAATCCACCAGCGGCTCCTTGGAAATCCTACGGGGCAGTTCTACTCTGTTCTATAGGGTCACTATGAGTCAGAATCAATTTGATGGCAACAGGTTTGGACCACTACGTGTCTGTCGGTTTGTTGTACTGTGGTGGTTTGTGTGTTGCTGTGATATTGGAAGTTTTGCCACTGGTATTTCAATTACCAGCAGGGTCAGTCATCCTTGGTGGATGGGTTTCAACAGCACTTCCAGATTAAGACAGACTAGGAAGAAGGAACTGGCAGTCTACTTTTGAAAAAAAAAAGGCCAGTGAAAACCTTATGAATAGCAGGAGAGCATTGTCTGATGTAGTGTCAGAAGATGAGCACCTCAGATTGGACAGCACTCAAAACACAACTGAGGAAGAGCTGCCTCCTCGAAGTAGAGTCGAACTTAATGACACGGATGGAGCCAAGCTTTAGGGACTTTCATCTGCTGGTGTGACATGACTCAAATAAGAAGAAACATCAGCAAACATCCATTAATAATGGGAACGTGGAATGTACAAAGCATAAATCTAGGAAAATTGAAAATCATCAAAAATGAAATGGAATGCATAAACATTGATATTCTAGACATTAGTTAGCTGAAATGGACTGGTATTGGCCATCTTAAACCAGACAATCGTATGGTCTACTATGCTGGGAATGATAAATTGAAGAGGAATGCTATCTCGTTCATCATCAAAAAGAATATCTCAAGATCTGTCCTGAAGTACAACGCTGTCAGTAAGAGCATAATATCCATACACCTACAAGGAAGACCAGTTAATATGACCATCATTCAAATTTACGCACCAACCACTAAGCCCAAAGATGAAGAAACTGAAGATTTTTACCAACTTCTGCAGTCTGAAACTGTTGAAACTTGCCATTAGGATGCATTGATAATTACTGGTGATTGGAATATGAAAGTTGGCGGTGAAGAAGAAAGATTGGTTGTTTGAAAATATGGTTTTGGTGATAGAAACTATGCCAGAGATTGAATGATAAAATTTTGCAACATCAACAACTTATTCATTGCAAATACTTTTTTTCAACAACATAAACGGCAACTATATACTTGGGCCTCATCGGATGGAAAACACAGGAACCAAACTGACTACAGTTGTGGAAAGAGACAATGGAAAAGCTCAATATCGTCAATCAGAACAAGACCAGGGAAGGACTTCAGAACACACCATCAGTTGCTCATACGCCAGTTCAAGTTGAAGCTGAAGAAAATTAAAACAAGTTTATAGGAGCTAAAATATGACCTTAAGTATAACCCTCCTGAATTTAGAGACCATCTCAAAAATAGATTTGATGCGTTGAACACTAATGACTGAAGACCAGATGAGTTGTGGAATGACATCAAAGACATCATACAAGAAGAAAGTAAGAGATCATTAAAAAGACAGGAAAGAAAGAAAAGACCAAAATGGATGTCACAAGAGACTCTGAAACTTGCTCTTGAACATAGAGTAGCTATAGCAAATGGAAGAAATGGTGAAGAAAAAGAACTGAACAGAAGATTTCAAAGGGCATCTCAAGAAGACAAAGTATTAAACAGTGAAATGTCCAGATACGTGGAGCTAGAAAACCAAAAGGGAAGAATGCACTTGACATTTCTCATGCTGAAAGAACTGAAGAAAAAATTCAAGCCCTGAGTTGCAATTTTAAAGGATTCTATGGGCAAAATATGGAAGGAGGCAGGAAGTATCAAAAGAAGATGGAATACATAGAGTTACTGTACCAAAAAGAATTGGTCGACGTTCAATCATTTCAGGAGGTGGCATATGATCAAGAACCTATGGTATTGAAGGAAGAAGCCCAAGATACACTGAAGGCATTGGTGAAAAACAAATCTCCAGGAATTGATGGAATACCAATTGAGATGTTTCAACAAATGGACACAGTGCTGGAGGTGCTCATTCATCTAATTTGGAAGACAGATACCTGGTCAACTGACTGGAAGAGATTCATATTGGTGTCTGTTCCAAAGAAAAGTGATTCAACAGAATATGGATATTATCACACAATATCATTAATATCACACGCAAATAAAATTTTGTTGAAGATCATTCAAAAGCTGTTGCAGCAGTACATTGACAGGGAAATGCCAGAAATTCAAGCAGGATTCAGAAGACAGCTTGGAACAAGGGATATATCATTGCTGATGTCAGATGGATCTTGACTGAAAGCAGAGAATACTAGTAATATGTTTATGTGTGTTTTATTGTCAATGCAAAGACATTCCACTGTGTGGAACATAACAAATTATGGATAACCTTGGGAAGAATGAGAATTTCAGAACATATAATTGTGCTCATGCGGGACCTGTCTGTAGGCCAAGAGGCAGTTATTCGAACAGAACAAGGGGATAGTACATGGTTTAAAAAAAAAAAAAGTGTACATCAGTATTACATCCTTTCACCATACTTATTCAATCTGTACGCTGCATTGGTGGAAGATTCATTAACAACATGTGTTATGCAGAGGACATAACCTGGCTTGCTGAAAGTAAGTATACTTGAAGCACTTACTGATGAAGATCAAAGACTATAGCCTTCAGTATGGATTATACCTCACCATAAACAAAAATCCTCACAACTGGACCAATAAGCAACATCAGGGTAAATGGAGAAAAGATTAATGTTGTCAAGGATTTCATTTTACTTGGATCCACAATCAGTGTCCAGGAAAGCAGCAGTCATTAAATCAAAGACGTATTGCTTTGGACAAATCTGCTGCAAAAGGCCTCTTTAAAGTGGTAAAAAGCAAAGATGCAACTTTGATGACTAAGGTGTGCCTGACCTAAGTCATGATATTTTTATTTACCTCATATGTAGAAAAAAGCTGGACAATAAATAAAGAAGACTGAAGAACAACTGGAAACTCTGGTAGCATAGTGGTTAAGTGCTGCAGCTGCTAACCAAAAGGTTGGCAGTTTGAATCCACCAGGTGCTCCTTGGAAACTCTATGGGGCAGTTCTACTCTGTCCTATAGGGTCGCTATGAGTCGGAATCAACTCGATGGCAGTGGGTTTTGGAAGAACAATTGATGCTTTTGAATTATGGTGTTGGTGGAGAATATTGAATATACCATGGACTTCCAGAAGAACCAATAAATCTGTCTTGAAAAAAATACAGCCAGAGTCCTCCTTGAAAGCAAGAATGGCGAGACTTTGTCTGAAAAAAAAAAAAAAATCCTTGGAAATGTTATCAGGAGAGACCAGTTCCTGGAGAAGGACATCATGCTTTGTAAAGTAGAGGGTCAGTGAAAAAGAGGAAGACCTTTGATGAGATGGATTGATACAGTGGCTACACCTATGGACTCAAACTTAACAAGGATTGTGAGAATGGCGCAGGACTGGGTAGTGTTTCATTCATGTTGTACATAGGGTCTCTGTGAATTGGAATCAACTCGACAGTACCTAACAATTAGGTCTTGATAATGTGAGTTGATTCTCTCTACTGAGTAATTCTTCTCAAAAATTCTTCATGCCCTGGAGTATTCTTGAGCTCTAATATTTTACTTCAAGTTGAATTTCATAGAAAAATAGAATGCAGTGTTAATTTCCTACAGCTTCCATAACAAAAGTCCTACTACAAACTAGGGAGATTATGAGAACAGAAGTTTACTGTCCCAAAGTTCTGGTGGCTAGAAGTTCAAATTCAGAGTGTTGACATGGCCATGCTCACTCTGAGGACTCTGGGGGAAGATCCTTTCTTGTCTCTCCTAACTTCTGGTAACTCCAGGCCTACGATTACATCTTCACCTGGCCATTGTCTCATCTTGTCTGTGGCTCTTGTTGTCTTTTATAGGACACCATCTAGGTGGGATTAGGGTCTGTCTTACTCCAGTATGACTTCATGTTAACTGATAACATATTCAAAGATCCTATTTCCAAACAAGGTTGTGTACACAGCTACAAAATTAGGACTTCAACATGTCTTTTGTGGGATACAATTCAATCCATAACAAATGCCAAGGTCGGCAGAGACGTTAGGATAATTTGGTTCACCTATTATTTTACTTAATAGTTTTTCTAAATGTTTCTTATATTAAAATAATTTTGGTAAGGGGTCTTCTAGTCCCTGGATATTTCTCATTTCAAGGACCTTACTACCTTGCATGGTTGACCAATTTATGATTGGATGCCTTTTATTTTAGTAAGTGGGGTTAATGTTAGGTCTCTAATATGAATTATATTGTAATGTCACGGAAATAACAGTTAGCCACATTTCATTTAATCTGATTTATTCATGACCATTTCCAAATGACATTTGAAAAATAAAATTTTTTTGATAGCAATGAGAAAGAGAAAGAATAAAGGCTAACAGTGATTTATACTTCAGTTTCTGATTCTGTATCACTAATATTTGCAAATTTTTAAGTCCTAAAGTTGAGAATAGGGCTCTACAATTGTATTGAGAGTTCTAATTTGTAACCATCCTACAAAATTTGGGAAATTCTTCTCAGATCAACACTAACACCACCAATACCACTGACAACAATAAAACCTGCAATAGTGGACCACAAATGAGAAGAAAACTTCTTACCTGAAACACCCAGAATATATTTCTTGATTGTTCCCTTCCTGTATCTGCAATGGGAAGATGAAATGAATATCACCTTCTTCAAGGTGTCAAATGAAATTGAAGGAGTGTCTATCTCTGCAGGAAACCCTAGTGGCATAGTTGTTAAGAGCTACAGCTGCTAACTAAAAGGTCAGCAGTTTGAATCCACCAGGGACTTCTTGGAAACTTTATGAGACTGTTCTACTCTGTCCTATAGGGTCACTATGAGTCAGAATCGACTTGACGGCAATGGGTTTCTCTCTCTACTCTATCATATTTCTTAGCCTAAATTACCTGTTCTTTATGGAAATGGGTGGCATATTTTTCTTTTAATAGAAAGAATGCCCTGACAGCCCATTTTACTAAAGGCTATGTAATTAATGATTGTGATGAGGGCTGGAGAGAAAGGAAAGGGGAGATTGTTCATATAAGAGGAATAGACCTTCTACTCCTTCCATCATCAGCAGGCACAGGATTCTCTATCCAGAGGCCTGAAACATGTAATTGATTTTCATAGGAATTAAAAAGGAATGATAGCATAAGTGTGGCAAGCACGTCAAGTTTTTTGTGCTTTATCTCCAAGTCTTTCATCTGACTATGTATCTTAAGAAATATAGCAATAGTCAAGGAACCATGCAGGATTCTGAAACAATTATTAAATCTTTCTGAGTGTTCAGATTAATACAAAAAGAAATGAAAATATGCATACTAATAACTGAACTGGTATAGTTGGCAGTAAGCAGACTGGCCCATCTACAAACACTTTAAACCATGTGTACTTTATTACAATTATACTAGATAGTGGGGAGAGATGAATATTATGTGCTTAATTATTTTCCTTTCTTATAAAGAATTGGAAACCCTGGTGGTGTCCTGGATAAGAGATACAGCTGCTAACCAAAAGGTTGGCAGTTTAATTCTACCAGGGGCTCCTTGGAAACCATATGGGGCAGTTCTGCTCTTCCCATAGGTTCACTAGGAGTTGGAATTGACTCTATAGCAACGGGTTTTTTGGTTATAAAGAAGTATTTTTAAAGGCTCAGTACATGTTATTAAATGGAGCTTCTAAGGCAAGACTGTGGAAAGTGTATGGATAAAGATAGCCTTCTTCTTACCTCAACACCTGCCTGTACTAGTCTGGAGGCAGCAAAGGAGTCCTGCAACTCTGAGCCACTGTATTCTTTTTGGTGATGTAAAGAGAGATTATACTTAATTCTGGGTGTTATGGATTGAATTGCATCTCTCTAAAATTTGTGTTAGATTCCTGACCCTTACACCTGGGGATGCAATCCCATTTGGAAATAAGGTCTTTTTTGTTAGGTTAAGGAGCCCATATCAGTATAAGGCAAGTCCTAAACCTAATCACTTCCAAGTTATAAAAAAAGCAGATTAGACACAGAAGAGGAACCCTGGTGGTGCAGTGGTTAAATGCTTGACTGCTAACTGAATGGTTGGTGGTTCCAACCCACCAGCAGCTCTGAGGGAGAAAGATGTAGCAGCCTTCTTTCATAAAGATTTACAGGCTCGGAAAACCTATAGGGCAGTTGTACTCTGCCCTATAGGGATGCTATAAGTTGGAATTAACTCATTTTGGCTTTGGCACAGAATTAAGCACAAACCTGGGAAGACAAATGCCATGTGAGGACCACCAAGGAACTGAGGAACTCTTGGGCTCAGAAGCTCAGACAAGGATCTTCCTCCAGAGCCGAGAGAGAGAGAAAGATTTCCTCTAGAGTCAGTGCCCTGACTTCAGACTTCTAACCCCCTAAACTGTGAGAAAATATATTTCTGCTTGTAAAAACCACTCTCTTGTGGTATCTCTGTAATCAAACCTAACAAAGTAAGACACTGGGCTTGGGCTTCTGAGAAGACCAAACGAATCCATTGTTGTTGTTGTTAGGTGCTGTCGAGTCTGTGCCAACTCATAGCGACCCCATGCACAACAGAACGAAACACTGCCTGGTCCTGTGCCACCCCCACAATCCCTGCTATGCTTGAGCTCAGTGTTGTAGCCACTGTGTCTGTCCACCTCGTTGAGGGCCTTCCTTTTTTCTGCTGACACTGTACTCTGCCAAGCATGATGTCCCTCACCAGTGACTGATCCCTCCTGACAACATGTCCAAAGTATGTAAGATGCAGCCTCGCCATCCTTGCTTCTAAGGAGCATTCTGGTTGTATTCTTCCAAGGCAGATTTCTTCGTTCTTTTGGCAGTCCATGGTATATTCAATATTCTTCACCAACACCACTATTCAAAAGGCATCGATTCTTCTTCAGTCTTCCTTATTCTTTGTCCAGCTTTCACATGCATACGATGTGATTGTAAATACCATGGCTTGGGTCAGGCGAACCTTAGTCTTCAGGGTGACATCTTCACTTTTCAAAACTTTAAAAAGGTCCTTTTGCAGCAGATTTACCCAATGCAATGTGTCATTTGATTTTTTGACTGCTGCTTCCATGGCTGTTGATTGTGGATCCAAATAAAACGAAATCCTTGACAGCTTCAATCTTTTCTCTGTTTATCAAGGTGTTGCTCATTGGTCCAGTTGTGAGGATTTTTGTCTTCTTTATGTTGAGATGTAATCCATACTGAAGGTTGTAATCTCTGATCTTCATTAGTAAGTACTTCAAATCTTCTTCACCTTCAGCAAGCACGATTGTGTCATCTGAATAACGCAGGTTGTTAATGAGTCCTCCTCCAATCCTGATGCCCCATTCTTCTTCATATAGTCCAGCTTCTCAGATTATTTGCTCAGTGTACAGATTGAATACCTATGGTGAAAGGATACAACCCTGATGCACACCTTTCCTGACTTTAAACCAATCATTATCCCCTTGTTCTGTCTGAACAACTGCCTCTTAATCTATGTAAAGGTTCCTCATGAGCACTATTAAGTATTCTGGAATTCCCATTCTTTGCAACTTTATCCATAATTTGTTATGATCCACACAGTCGAATGCCTTTGCATAGTCAATAAAACACAGGTAAATTCCATATGTGTTACAATACTTTGGTATTGACAATGAATCAAGTTGATATGAGGAATTGGTTTGATATTAAATGGATTTTATTTAATTGAGCTTTTAATTTGAAACAGCCATACTTGGAATTTTACACCCTGAAGGTATTATTAAAATTTTAATGTTTTTAAGGGAGTGTCTCCCTCCTCCAGATTAATGTTATGCTCTTATCGTTAGAAAAAATGAGTATGTATGTTCCAAACACTTAAATAGCCAGTTCTGTATATGAAAATGTAATTGATTCACATTTTTGGGATTGACCTTCCCAGTAACTGCTTTCACCAATCACATTTTTTAAATTGTTAAAACAACATATTTGTACATTTAATTTATTAAAATTTCTAGAATGTCTATAAAAAGTGCTTAATACATTGAAAATTGTCCAAGATATACATGGCTTGCTGAATTCTTATAGCAATCTTATGAAGTAGAAAATATTTTTATTCCATGTTTGTAGGTGAGGATGCTGTGGTTTATGTCTTTATTCAAGACAAGAAAGGAAACAATATACACTACCAGCAGTTACATGAGATTTGTATACAGAAAATTTAATTTCCATATTAAGCAGCTTTTTTACGTGGCAACAGCAACGTGGTATTGCATATACTGTTTCATTTTCTCAGAAGATACGCAATATACAATCACAAAAATGCTTGGAAAATAAGGTAGCTTAAAGATTTTTTTTTTTTAAGGCATTAGAACATCTAAACTTTATTCAACAATACTGAAACATGAAGATAATTTTCTGGGTGAATATATGATGCATATATGCTGAGACTATGTGTCAGATAGTAAACTCAGACTAATCACTCTGCTCACAAGAAATAGAAAGGATGAATCTGAATAAGCCAATGGAAAACTCTTAGCCTCCTTCTCAGTATGTCTAAAAGAAGAAAGTTCAGAATGCAATATGAATCTGGCAGTTGCAAGTAAATGTATAAAACAAAAAATTCATTATCTCCCTCAAAAATCCTCCCCCTCAATTCCCCCACCCTAATGTTTCTAGATTTCAACTATTTTCAGTTTCTCAAATGTGGCCTATTGCACAGTTTTATTTCATGTTTCTCAAATGTTTTATTTCAGTTTCTCAGATGTGGCCTATTGCACAGTTTTATTTCATGGTGCAAGCTTTTCCTTGCTCCTGGTTACCCCCTTCACCTTCTTGGCTGAAGTGCTCCCATTTCCTCTAATCAGTTAGGAAAAAAGAACTTCTACTTACTATTACTATAATAAATTACATTGTGCATTTTATTCATCTATTTCTGTGCCTGTCAGCTTCTTGACACCAGGAACTGTGTCGTATATGTTTCCGCAATATCATCCAACTCTATAACCATCATCATGATCATCACCACCACCATCACAGTCATCATCTTCATCAACAATAACAAAACTCTCATGGATTGAATTCTGTTCCCCCAAAATGTCTGTCAGCTTGTCTAGGCTGATTCCCAGTATTGTGTGATTGTCCACCACTTTGTCCTCAGATGTGATTTTCCTCTGTGTTGTAAATCCTACCTCTATGATGTTGATGAGGCTGTATTAGTGCCAGTTCCGTCAATGAGGGAGGACTCAATCTATAAGATTAGGTTGTGTCTTAAAACAATCTTTTTTGAGGTATAAAAGAGAGAAGTGAGCAGAGAGACACAGGGACCTCATACCACCAAGAAAGCAGTGCCGGGAGCAGAGTGGGGCTTTTGGCTGCAGGGCTCCTGTGCAGAGAAGCTCCTAGACCAGGGGAAGATTGATGACAAGGACCTTCCCTTAGAGCTTACAGAGAGAGAAAGTCTTCCTCTGGAGCTGGCACCCTGAATTCGGAGTTCTAGCCTCCTAGACTGTGAGAGAATAAATTTCTCTTTGTTAAAGCCATCCACTTGTGGTATTTCTGTTATAGCAGTCTAGATAATCAAGACAAAACCAACAGCAAAATCCAACAACAACATCACAGCCATAACAATGACAATGTATATATTCAATGCACCCAGAGATGCCTCATAGAGTTTAGCAAAATAAAAGTAAAGCCAGAGCTCAGGCCTGGTGTCCTGGAATTTAGGTCACATGGGGGAGTGGGGGGAGTTAGCACCCATTCACAGTGAAGGGGGTCTGTGCTGTAATAAGAGAAGACATGGGCCACATGAACAGAGGGCAGAATGCACCATCTGAGGGTCATATAATCAGGAAATGCATTTGCTTTATGCATAATATCAATATTTAAGGAGTGCAACATTTTTAGTTTGTATTCTCTTAACCACTTTTTTTGACTTTATTTTTTTTTTCTTCTTAGCAATGGTTACTGAAGGTATTAATGTTGATGAATATGTGAATGAAAGGAGAAATGAAGGACTATTAAGGCTTGGGTCAGTTTTTGATGAAACAGATTTCTTCTTTTAAGTTTGGCAGAGCAAATTATACTCATAAATTTACTTTTATTATTACAAAGCTTGAGTGGAAAGCACCTTTTAAAATTATAAAAATTTGAAACTCTTTAGCCCTTAACTCTCACGATCCTATTATTTTTTTAAAAAAAAATTATGGCAGCCTGTATTCCATGTTAACTTACAGCCCACAGAACAAAAATCAGCAAGTGGCATGCTGGTTTCAGCTGGATGGCCAGCTGACGTGGCCGAGCAGAGCAGAAGCTACAGGGAAGTAGCCAGTGAGGAAACGGGAGGGGTAGAGACTGAGGTCCAGGTGGGAGGAAGGACCTCCTTGTATTTGGTTTGCTACAAGCACTAAGCCAACTTTGCCTTGAACCTGGGCGCCACCATTTGACAACCTACTCTCCTCTAAGGCCCTGACTCTACACCCACCTCCTGTGTTGTAACTAGCCAGGTAGTGGAGCCCCTTTTTCTTTGTGACACAGTTGGTTAACACTAAGTTTTTGACATAAGTGATGGACACGATGTTCTCCAAACCAGCTCGTACTACACAACTGGTTCCACTTTAGACCTAGTGTTTGCCCTAAACTCAACCTGGAGCTTTATCACATGTCATATGTGGCACGACCTGTTGGTAAATAGCTGGATTTCTGTAGTCAGCTAAAAGAGAAAACAAAAACAAAAAACAGTTGCCTTGGAGTAGATTCTGACTCATTGCAACACCTTGTGCGTCAGAACAGAACTGTGCTTTAGGTGAGAGTTTACAGCTCAAGTTAATTTCTCATTCAAAAATTTATGCACAGGCTAGATATACATTACGAGAGCTGATTGTTTTTTCCTGTACCAGATTATAAACTCCTTGAAAGCAGAGACTATTTCCTTTTTCTTGAATGTCACCAAATAGATTCTGGTTGAGTTTGCTCCCCGTGAAAAGCAATACTAATGCTTTTTGGATACAGTAAACAAATTAATGCCATTATCTGAGATTCTCTAATGAATTTAATATTTAGTTATTAGTGATACGGTTTTCCTTTTAAGTAAGGGAAAAACAAAACAAAACAAAAAACAATAAGTTTGTACTCTGAACTAGCAGTTAACCCATTCTTTAGTTCACCAAGTGTTATATATAATATGGAGATTATTTGACTTCTGAATATCAGCATCCTCTCTGGACATATCGAGATGCTGCATCTTGTTTGACAATTCTGAAGGCTTCCAGAACATCCAGGGATGTGTTTCATGATTGACGATCTTGCTATATTCTGTTCCTGCTTTCAAGTCAGCCTAATCAGACCTTGCCAATTGGCACTAACTCAATCATTACTTACTTATGGCATTCTTGTAGGCCTGGAAGGGTGAGGGCCATGCCAGGTATTGTAGCAGCATCTGTTTCTTTTCCTTCTCCTGAAATATGGATGACCCAGATCTGGATGACGTGTGTGGCCTTGAATTGCCATCACCGCCTCCTCCAACTGAGGCTTAACAGGCCCGAAGTCGTAATGACCACAAGGGAAGAGGGGTATATGCAACAACCTACTGAAGATGTTTGGGTTTGTAAGGATAGGGTTACAAAAGCAAATTATTAACATCCTGTTGGAAAGTTTACACAGCAAGATGCCCAAGAAAACCTATTCTAGGTGGAAGGGATGTGCAATGTGATAATAAAGGGATGGCTGTGCTTCAACAAACTGGAGATGATTTAAATGTGAAAAACAAAGTTTACACTGAAGCAGGAAACTTTATTCCACTGATGGTATATTTCAGAAGGGAAAAGAGAACCTCAAACATAGGGTGACCACTCTAGGTTGGCTGCCAACACTGAATGTTAGAATCATTTTCAAGCCAGGAGGATGGATGGACAGAGAGTTATATTAAGCTAAGAAAATATCAGAAAAAGTGTCTGAAGAAGGAAACTCAGCTTAATCATTGTTGGACCTTTAACAAATGCTTTAAGACTGGAGGAACCCCCCAAACTATGGCCCCCAGACACTTTGCTAACCCAGAAATGAAACCATTCCTTAAGTCCACTTTTTGGACAAACATTAGATAGGCCTATAAAACAAAAACCCACATGTATCTGTCAGTTTGTCATACTATTGGGGCTTGTGTGTTGCTATGATGCTGGAAACTATGCCACTGGTATTCAAATACTAGCAGGGTCACCCATGGAGAACAGGTTTCAGCTGAGCTTACAGACTAAGACAGACTTTGAAGAAGGAAGTAGCCATCTACTTCTGAAAAGAATTAGCCAGTAAAACCCTTATGAATAGCAGTGAAACATTGTCTGATATAGTGCCAGAAGATGAGCCCCCTCCCCCAGGATAGAAGACGACTGGGGAAGAGCTGCCTCCTCAAAGTAGAGTCAGCCTTAATGATGTGGATGGATTAAAGCTTTTGGGTCCTTCACTTTCTGATATGACATGACGCCAAATGAAAAGAAATAGCTGCAAACATCCATTAATAACTGGAACAAAGAATGTATGAAGTATGAATCTAGAAAAATTAGAAATCATCAAAAATGGAATGGAATGCATAAACATCAATATCCTAGGCATTAGTAAGCTGAAATGGACAGGTATTGGACATTTTGAATTGGACAATTATACAGTATACTATGCTGGGATTGAAAACATGAAAAGGGATGGCATTACATTCCTTGTCAAAAGGAGTATTTCAAGATCTATCCTAACGTACAACACTGTCGGTGATAGGATAACAACCATATGCCTACAAAGAAGACCAGTTTATATGACTATTATTCAAATTTATGCACCAACCACTAAGGCCAAAGATGAAGAAATTGAAGATTTTTACCAACTTCTGCAGTCTGAAATTGATCGAACATGTGATCAGAATGCACTAACAATTACTGGTGATTAGAATGTGAAAGTTGGAAACAAAGAAGGGATCGATAGTTAGAAAATAAGGCCTTAGTGATAGAAACAATGCCAGAGATCACATGACTGAATTTTGCAAGAACAAGAACTTCTCCATTGGAAATACCTTTTTTAACCAACATAAACAGTGACTATACACATGAACTGTGACAGATGGAAGACACAGGAATCAAATCGACTACATTTGTGGAAAGAGACAATGGAAAAGTTCAATATCGTCAGTCAGAAAAAGGCCGCGGGTTGACTGTGGAACAGATCACCAATTGCTCATATGCAAGTTCAAGTTGAAACTGAAGAAAATTCAAACAAGTCCAGGAAAGCCAAAGTACGACCTTGAGTATATCCCGCCTGAATTTAGAGACCATCTTAAAAATAGATTTGACACATTGAACACTAATGACTGAAGACCAGACCAGTTGTGGAATGACATCAAGGACTTCATACATGAAGAAATAAAGAGGTCATTGAAAAGACAAGAAAGAAATAAAATACCAATATGGATGTGAGGGGAGACTCTGAACTTGCTCTTGAATGTCAAGCAGCTGAAGCAAAAGGAAGAACTGATGAAGTAAAAGAGCTGAACAGAAGACTTAAGAGGGCAGCTCGAGAAGACAAAGTAAAGTGTTACAATGACGTGTGCAAAGAGCTAGAGATAGAAAACCAAAAGAGAAGAACATGTTCAACATTTCTCAAGCTGAAAGAACTGAGGAAAAAATTCAAGCCTCAAGTTGCAATACTGAAGGATTCTATGGGAAAAATATTAAATGATGCAGGAGGCATCAAAAAAAGATGGAAGGAATACACAGAGTCACTATACTAAAATGAATTGGTGAACTTTCAACCATTTCAGGAGGTAGCATAGGAACAGGAACCAATGGTACTGAAGGAAGAAGTCCAGGCTGCTCTGAAGGCATTGTCAAAAAACAAGGCTCCAGGAATTGACAGAACATCAGTTGAGATGTTTCAACAAATGGATGCAGCACTGGAGGTGCTCACTCATCTGTGCCAAGAAATACGGAAGACAGCTCTCTGGCCAACTGACTGGAAGAGATCCATATTAATGCCTGTTCCCAAGACAGGTGATCCCACAGATTGTGGAAATTATCGAGCAATATCATTAATATCACATGCAAGTAAAATTTCGCTGAAGATCATTCAAAAGCAGCTGCAGCAGTATATTCACAGGGAACTGCCAGAAATTCACGCTGGATTCAGAAGAGGACATGGATCCAGGGATATCATCGCTGATGTCAGATGGATCCTGGCTGAAATCAGAGAACATGCCAGAAAGATGTTTACCTGTGTTTTATTGACTATGCAAAGGCATTTGACTCTGTGGGTCATAAAAAATTATGGATAACATTGGGAAGAATGAGGAACCTGTACATAGATCAATTGGCAGTCATTCCTATAGAACAAGGGGGTACTGGCTGGTTTAAAGTCAGGAAAAGTGTGCGTCAGGGTTGTATCCTTTCAATATGTTTGCTGAGCAAATATTCTGAGAAGCTGGACTATATGAAGAAGAACAAGGCATCAAGATTGGAGGAAGATTCTTAGCAACCTGTGTTATGCAGATGACACAATCTTGCTTGCTGAAAGTGAAGAGGACTTGAAGCACTTACTAATGAAGATCAAAGACCACAGCCTTCAGTATGGATTACACCTCAACACAAAGAAAACAAAAATCCTCACAACTGGACCAATAAGCAACATCATGATAAGTGGAGAAAAGATTGAAGTTGTCAAGAATTTCATTTTACTTGGATCCACAATCAACAGCCATGGAAGCAACGGTCAAGAAATCAAAAGACAAATTGCATTGGGCAAATCTGCTGCAAAAGACCTCTTTAAAGTTTTGAAAAGCAAAGATGTCACCTTGAAGACTAAGGTTCACCTGACCCAATCCATGGAGCTTTCAATCGCCTCATATGCATGTGAAAGCTGCACAATGAATAAGGAAGACCAAAGAAGAACTGACACCTTTGAATTGTGGTGTTGGTGAAGAATACTGAATATACCATGGACTGCCAGGCGCTCCTTGGAAACTCTATGGGGCAGTTCTACTCTGTCCTGTAGGGTCGCTATAAGTCGGAATCGACTCGATGGCAGTGGGTGAGCCCAAAAAACGGACAAATCTGTCTTGGAAGAAATACAGCCAGCATGCTCCTTAGAAGCAAGGATGGTGAGGCTACTTCTCACATACTTTGGAAATGTTCTCAGGAGGGATCAGTCCCTGGAGAAGGACATCATGCTTGGTAAAGTAGAGGGTCAGTGAAAAAGAAGAAGACCCTCAATGATGTGAGTTGACACAGTGGCTGCAACAAAAGGCTCGAGCATAACAAGTATTGTGAGGATGGTGCAGGACCGGCCAGTGTTCCTTTCTGTTGTATATACGGTTGCTATGAGTTGTAACTGACTCAACGGCCTCTAACAACAGCAAGAATAGAGCAAAAACTAACCCACGTAAGGAACGTGCTTCTTAGCTCAATCAAATATACGAGACCAAGTGGGCAGCTCCTGTCCAAACGCAGGACAGGAAGGTAGGAAGGGACAGGAACTAGATGAATGGACACAGGGAAACCAGCGTGGAAATGGAGAGCGTGCTATCACATTGTGGAGCTTGCAAACAATATCACAAAACAATATGTGTATACATTTTTTGAGTGAGAAATTAACTTGAGCTATAAACTTTCACTTTAAACACAATTAAGACAGAAAAAAATTACACTCCTGAGTTTCTTACACTGTTTATGAATTTACTATTTATTGATGTTTATTTTAGTTGGAAAAGGACTGTATGAATATAAATACAAAACCACCCATGATAGAACGCTATGTTATAAAAAAGTCAGAGCGTTTCTTGTGCCTTTTGAATCACAAAGTGGTGACCAGGCTCATGATCCCCTTGTAATTCTGAGCTCTTATGTTCAATTCTCTCTTTGTACCCTGACAATGGCCAGGAGGAGTTTTTTCTTTTTTTTAATTAATTAATTAATTTATTGTGCTTTAAGGGAAATTTTACAAATCAAATCAGTCTCTCATATAAAAAGTTATACACACCTTGTCATGTACTTCTAGCTGCTCTCTCCTAATGCTCATTTCTCCTCTCTACCTTGTATTCCCAGTGTCCATTCAACCAGCTCCTGTCCCATTCTACCTTCTCATCTCACCTCCAGACAGGAGTTGCTCACATAATCTCATGTGTCTACTTGAGCCAAGAAGCTCACTCCTTACCGATATCATTATCTATCTTAAAAAAAAAAAAAAAAAAATCATTATCTGTCTTATAGTCCAGTCCAGTCCCTGTTTGAAGAGTTGGCTTCAGGAATGGTTCCGATCTTGAGCTAACAAAGGGTCCAGGGACCATGACCTCCAGGGCCCCTCTAGTCTCAGTCAGACCATTAAGCCTGGTCTTTTAACGGGAATTTGAGATTTGCGCCCCACTTTTCTCTCGCTCCATCAGGGATTCTCTGTTGTATTCCCTGTCAGGGCAGTGATTGGAGGTAGCCAGGCACCATCTAGTTCTTCCAGTATCAGGCTGATGGAGCCTCTGGTTTATGTGGCCCTTTCTGTCTCTTGGCCTCACCTTTACCATACGTCTTTGGCGTTCTTCGTTCCAGGAGGAATTTTTAAGAGACCCACCTTCTTCCTTTTGCAGCCTGTTCTGTTTTTACAGCACAAACTTACCCTTTGACTTTGACGTGTACTCCTGAGCTGTGAAGGATGCAGAGCAATTTTACACAAGACAAATGCCTTTCTGCGGGCTTCCTCTACTCTGAAGGAGCTTTGTAAGCTTTCGGACAAGTTTGGTGTCAAAGAAGAATTTATCAGTGAGGAAATAACTCTAGTGGACAATGTAGAGGCTGCTGAGGAGCCTGGAACAGAGAGCTTGGCATGTTGAATTTTACGGTGAGGGTGCCATTATAGAGGCTAATTCTGCACTATAGAAGTCATGAGAATATATTACCATTCCTTTCCTGAGGTGAATTCTACCAGAAGGCCTTGGGAAAGTGTATGAGTGCAAGAGATAGAAAAATGTGCATCCATTTTCCTGTATTAATAATATTCTCTGGAAAGAGCAGAGACTTGCTTACCTTCATTTGAGGGACATTTTTAACAATACATTTGGAAACTAAACAAAACAAAATAGAAATTTAAAGAGATGGCACAGCAGTTAACACGCTCAGCTGCTAACTGAAGGTTGGTGGTTCGAACTCACCCAGTGGCTTCTTGGGAGAAAGACCTGACAATCTGCTCCTGTAAAGACTACAGGCTTGGAAGCCTTATGGGGAAGTTCTACTCTGTCACATAGGGTCTTCAAGAGTTGGAATTGACTCGACGGCACACAACAACAACAAAAAGTACTCATATTAATTTTACTAGTCAATCAAGCTAGTAAAACTAATATGAGTTCTTGTTGTCTATCAAAGGAGTCCTGCTGGCTTAGTAGTTAATTTTTCAGCTGCTAGCCAAAAGGTCAGTGGTTCAAGACCATCAGCTGCTCTGTGGAAGAGAGATGTGGCAGTCTGTGTCTGTAAGGTTATAGCCTTGGAAACCCCATGAGGCAGTTCTACTCTGTCCTATAGGGTCGCCAGGAGTAGGAATCCATTTCACGGCAATGGGTTAGTCTATGAATTTAACAAATCTTAACATTGAAAGAGAACGTCTATATAACCACTGATTTCTTCCCTCCAGCCAATGCAGAAATCCCTTGGACATGGCTTTCATAAATGGGCAGCTGGCAGCTCTGTGGTTACCCCCAGGGCAAGGCCCCAAGCACAGCGCTCTGGGAAGAACACATCTCATTTCAGTCAGCATAGGGTTGGGATCCAGGCTCTGCTACATCTACCTTTCTGCATCTCTCTGTGCTTATCAGTAAACACTCCTAAAGACAGTGCAGAGTGTGAGGACTGAAGAACTCCTGCATATAAAGGTCATGGTAAGCATATAAAGGCCATGGTAAGCAACGCCCTGCTGTTCTGTATTTTACAGTGGGAATTGAAACTCTCTTTTTTGAAAAAATAAATACTGAGCCAAAGCCTGCATTTCTATGAATTCCACTCATTTATACAAATCCTGTAGTATTAGAGAGGATGAGTCTGTCCATGGACTACAGGAAAATCTTTACATACTTTATTAAAAGGCGGCTATCAAACCTCGATTTATTGCCTTTAGACCAAACAAAAAAGTAAACAAAAACTCCCCCAAGACAATAAAAATCATGTTTCTCAAGCATCCTTCAAAAGCATAGTATCCAGGTCCTTTGAGCTCCCCCACATACATTTAAATTTTCCAGAATCTCTTTAAATACTAAAATTCTAACCCTAAATCAGAGATGAGAGTACAAGAATGCCTTTAGACACAGAGCGTTCTGGGCATCATGCTAAAAAAAAAAAAAAAAAAAAAGAACAGCAAATAGAGTGGAGTGCTAGAGGCTGAGTTGTGGTTGTTAGGTGCTGTCAAGTCAGTTCCGACTCATAGCAACCCTATACACAACAGAAAGAATCACTGCCTGGTCCTGTGCCATTCTCAAAATGGTTGCTATGTTTGAGCCCATTGTTGCAGCCACTGTTTCAATTCATCTCATTGAAGGGCTTCCTCTTTTTTGCTGACCCTCTATTTTACCAAGCATGATGTCCTTCTTCAGGGACTGGTCCCTCTTGATAACATGCTCAAAGTGAGATGAAGTCCTACCATACTCATTTCTAAGGAACATCCTGGTTGTACTTTTTGCAAGACAGATTTGTTCATTCTTCTGACAGTCCATGGTATAATTAATATTCTTTGCTAACATAATAATTCAAAGGCATCAATTCTTCGGTCTTTCTTTTTCATTGTCCAGCTTTCACATGCCCAAGGGATTCTTGTTTTTACATGGTTTCTTTTGACAGCCTTATTTTTCATCGATGCCTTTACAGCAGCTTGAACTTCTTTCAGTACCATTGGTTCTTGATCATATGCTACCTCCTGAAATGTTTGAACATCAACCAATTCTTTCTGGCACAGTGACTCTGTGTATTCCTTCCTTCTTCTTTTGATGCTTCTTGTGTTGTTCAATATTTTGCCCTGTGGAATCCTTCAATATTGCCACTTGAGGCTTGACAATTTTTCTTCAGTTCTTTCAGTTTAAGAACTGCAGAGTGTTTTCTTCCCTTTTGGTTTTCTAACTCCAGGTCTTTGTACATTTCATTATAATACTTTATTTTGTCTTCTCCAAGCCTCCCTTTGAAATCTTCTGTTCAGCTCTTTTTCTTTCCTTCATCATTTCATCCATTCATTTAGCAACTCTATGTTAAGAGCAAGTTTTAGAGTCTCTTTTGACATCCATTTTGGTCTTTTCTTTCTTTTTAATGACCTTTTGCTTTCTTTATGTATAACATCTTTGATGTCATCCCACAACTCGCCTGGTCTTTAGTTGGCTGGTCATTAATGTTGAATATGTCAAAGCTATTTTTGAGATGGCCTTTAATTCCAGGTGGGATATACTCAAGGTCATACTTTGGTTCTTGTGGACTTGTTTCAACAAATAGGTGCAAGGCTGGAAACACTCATTCATATATGCCAATAAGTTTGGAAAAGAGCTACCTGGCCAATTGACTAGAAGAAATCCATATATGTGTCCATTCCAAAGAAAGGTGATCCAACAAAATGTGAACATTAACCAAACTATATTATTAATATCACAGGCAAGTAGAATTTTGCTGAAGATAATTCAAAAGTGGTTGCAGTAGTATATTGACAGGAAACTGCCAGAAATTCAAGCCAGATTCAGAAGAGGATATGGAACAAGGGATATCATTGCTGACGTCAGATGGATCTTGGCTGAAAGCAGAGAATACCACAAAGATGTTTACCTTTGTTTTACTGACTATGCTAAGGCATTCGACTGTGTGGATCATAACAAACTATGGATTACATTGCAAAGAATGGGAATTCTGGAACACTTAATTGTGCTCATGTGGAACCTGTACATAGATTAAGAGGTAGTCATTTGAACAGAATAAGGGGATGCTGCATGGTTTAAAATTAGAAAAGACCTCTTTTTTAAAGTGTTAAAAAGCAAAAAATGTCACTGAGGATTAGGTGTGCCTGGCACAAACCATGGTATTTTCAATTGCTTCATTTGCATGTGAAATCTGGACAATGAATAAGAATCACGAAAGAGAAATTGATGCATTTGAATTATACTGTTGGTGAAGAATACTGAATATACAATTGACTACCAGAAAAACAGACAAATCTGTCCTGGAAGAAGTGCAGCCAGAATGCTCCTTGGAAGTGCAGATGGCGAGACTTTGTCTCACATATTTTGGACATGTTATCAGCAAGGACAATTACCTGGAGAGGCACATCATGCTTGGTAAAGTAGAGGGCCAACAAAAAAGAAGAAGACTCTCAATGAGATGGATTGACACAGTGGCACAACAATGGGCTCAAACATGGCAATGATTGTGAAGACGGTGCAGGACCAGACAGTGTTTCATTCTATGGTACATGGGGTTGCTATGAGTTGTAATTGACTTGAAGGCATCGGGCTACAACAATAACATTCTGTCAGAAGATAGAATGATCAATTGGGCGGTTGGCTGCAGGAGATGGAGTGATGAAGTGCTAAGAAGTCTGCAAGAGTCCAGATCAATGATGGAGCTTGAAAAAGAGCCATGGCAGTGAGAGTGGAAGAGGCAGGACGAAGAGGAGTCTAAGATGTAGAGGGGGAAGCAGACAAGTTGGCAACTTTCTAATTTGAGCAGGTGAACTCATGGAGATTGTACTCACAGTTGGAGCACAAGAGAGAAGTAGGTTTGGGTAAATGAACAGATGGTGGCAACTCCACTTTGAGACAGTTTGTGTTGAAAATGCCTAAGAGCATCTTATCACAAAAGACTTTCTCAAAAGCTTTGCTGAAAGAAAATGAAAGACCATATCATTTTAATTTTAATTATATCATTCGGAAATATTTAAATTTATCCTTAAAAATATCCTAGCATGTATAATATATTCTGAAGTCCAGAAAAGACCTCAGAGGGGTAGGATATTTATAGAGTGAGAAGGAGTCTCTCAGGTCTGCTTACTTGTGGTAATCCATCCTAACAGCATGGCTCTTATGGAGACAGAAAAACTTGTGCGTGGCAAAAAGTTAAAAAGTATTCAAACACCATATGGTCAGTCAGTTATTTCCATGTGATGAAATCAATGGTATCATTATTTTCGTCTTTGTGATCATAAAGCATTATTGACATCTGAATAACATTTTCAAAGCATATTGGCTTATATTTCCCACATAAAATCTTTCAAAGAAAACAAACAAAACCTGAAAACATCATTCCTAATTAAAGGAAAATTAAAAAAATGGATGCCAAAAAAGGTTAGTTACATTGTCTAAGGTTACTGAAAAATGTGTAACATTATTAACAGAACTTGAACTTAAGCTGGGTCTCCATGTTTAAGTCTAGTGCTCTCCTTAAATCATCCCAAAAAGCCATTCATTCTTAGCAGGTACACAGGACTTGGCACAGTAAAGCATAAAAATCTGCAAGGTGCTTATATCACCATGATCACTGCAGAAGGCATTTTGAAGAGAGAGGAGACCACAGGTATGCCAAGCAACTAGGAAAGGTAGAGTTCTGGTGCAAACAATTTCAGGAGAGAACCATTGCATTGGCATTGGTGAAAAGTATGACTCAACTGACTCTATAACACCAACGATCAGGACGATGGTACAGGACTGGGCAAAGTCTCATTCTGTTGTACATGGATGGGTTCACCATGAGTCAGAGCCAACTCCACACTAACTAACACCATGATTCGGTCACAATAGCATGAATAGGGTTCTAAGGTAAAAAAATAGAAGAAAGTTTTAGAAAAAGATTAGTTAATTGGACCTTAATGTGAAGAAATCAGTTACCCACAGAGAGAAGATGTATAGATATTTCTTAACTGAATTTAGTTAGAATTGAAACTGGTGTGTCAATTTACAAGAAGACATAATTACTGGACAACACATAAAAGGTACAAAGTCCCAACGCTTAAAGAGGAAAACTGGGGGTTAAAAATAAGGTACTCTTGCCTATGTGTTGAAGCCCTTGAAGCATGTGACCTTAAGATTTTGTGGCAGGAAAATTGTTTAATTGAAGGTTTCTTTTCTTCCATTTCCATTCCCCATTTAAGCAGTTAGCTCACCATTTGCTCCTCGACTGGGAGAAGGAATGTGGCAACACGGAAAATTTGGGGCAGAGACAAAATGTCTTAGGAACATGAGGTGGAAAATTTTTCCAGAAAATGTAAGAGTGTTCCCTCCCCAACTTCTCTTAGCAGCCTCTCCAATCTGGTTTGGGAAGGATGTGGGGAAAAAGAAGAGGAGAGGAAAAGGGTGGGGTGGACACCAAGGATCTGGCTCATGCCAGCTCCTGAGAAGAGTGGTGAACATTTCTGTTTTCAGCAACTTCACATTTGTAACTTGAAATGGACCATGGTGGGAGTATTTACACCACAGAAACTGACAAGTATTATAAATCAGAGCTTTTTGTTTTTGGTGAGCTGGTTTAGTAGAAAACTGCTGAGTAGAGATTACTCACACTCTCTAGCAGCCCATTCAGGAGGCGGCAAAACTTCTCATGGTGTATCTAGCCCAATACGGCCACGAGGAGTGGGAATGCAGTGTGAGAGAGGGCTGGGACCAAAGGCCACGCTTATCATGATGGCTTAAGCCTACATTAACTTGAGGATGGATAACTCGAAGACTATCTGGCCTCCTGTCCCTTCTTCATGCCTTGACAGTGTATAAACCACCCCAAAACCTGACAAAGCCTGTGGCATGGGAGATCCAGGTAAAGTGCCCAAGGACTGAGGTCAATGTCTTCACTAATCCAGTGGGATAGTAGCTCAACATTAAGTTGAGATAAAAAGAACATAAGCTTAAATTTCCTTCACACCTGAGTTTGTTAACTGAGAGACATGCCTGCCATACCTCCAAATGGCTTATGACCTATCAATGGATTAGACAAAGTTAGAAAAGCTGTTTTTAGGTTAAAGAAAAAAAAATGTATCTCAACTCCAGAATAACCACAGAGAATTATAGTGAAGAAACAATTCAAGATAAGACGGAGAGATGTAATCAGTGGTCATCTCTACAGAGATAGGGGTGCTAAAAGCTAGTTTGTGATAAGTCCAAGTATGCAAGGAACTACAGTAAAACCTGAGAAAGACAGAACCTGTGTAAGGCAGAACCTGACACAGAAAGAAAACGCAAATATTTTCTACTAACAGAGAGTAATGAAAACGTGGTAAGCTGCACCTTGTGAGGCCAAGAAAAGCAAGGCAGGCCCGTCGAGTTCCAGCTCTTACAGGTTTCACTGTATCTTACAATTAACATGGACGTTAATGTATTTATGCCACGTAATAGAATTCTGACAGTGTTAGGTTGTTGATGTCAGTTGCGAAGTTGACTCCAGCTCATGGTGACCTTACGCACAACAGAATGAAACATCACCAGGCCTTATGCCACCTTCATGAGCGTTAGTATATTTGAGTCCATTGTCGTGGCTGTGTTGTCAACTCATCTCACTGAAGCCCTTCATCATTTTTGTTGGCCGTCTACTGTAGTAAACACGGGGTTCTTCTCTAACGATTTGTCTGAGTATTAGGTTGGGCCAGAGAGGCTGGTGTTGCTGTGGAGCTTTCTCCACGCCTTTTGAAGGCTGACACTCTCTAATACATGCTTGAAAATCTTTGACTTTACAGAAATATACCCTACTACTGGTGAAGCTGAGCTTCTGAATTTCAACCAATAGCTGTTTGTTGGATGAAAGAATGAGAATGAGTGAAAAAACCATCTCTGATTACTCCAAAGAGATGGGAGTAGACCTGCTACAGAGTCAATAAGGTTAAATTAGGAGATATGAGAAAATAATGGATTGTGAAGAAATATCATAAATAATCTCTGCCTCTCAACATGGTCCTAGCACATTTAATAACACATTCAATTTCCAAGACCCAGAAGTTTTTCAAATGAGGAACACTGTAGTGTTAATTGTGCAGGCACCCTGTTTAAGGGCAATGTGCCAGGCACCTTTCTATCTGATGCCTATTTAGCCCTGGTGGTGTAGTGGTTAAGAGCTCAGCTGCTAACCAAAAGGCCAGCAGTTCAAATCCATCAGCAGCTCTGTGGAAACCCTACGGGGCGGTTCTACTCTGTCATATAGGGTTGCTATGAGTCAGAATTGGCAACAGGTTTTTTTTTTTTTTTTTCCGGGTGTAAGAAGAGACACAAGCAACCGAGTGAACTTCACTCCAAAGAAGGAGCACCTGTCACCAGGTCACTGTCTAACACTAGCGGTCTCTACTCTAAACAAGGAAGAAAATCTAGTGTTATTCAGCCCTCCTAGAAAGGAGATTTAAATTCAGATCATAAAGTTTTACTTCTTTTTTTTTTTTTTGATGGAGTAGAGGAGTAAGATAAAAGCCAGAAGCTGGTGAGTTTGACCTCTAAAAATGAGTATCCTGATTACAAGCAACATTCCTGCCACTAATCATAGTTTGAATAGATGTAGCTAACCTTCCAGGTTTTCCCATTCCTGTGCTCTGTGGGTGCGTGTGTGTCCGTGGTGTGCACATCACTCGTGCCCCATTGTCCTGGAGTTAGACTGAATTACTCTCGGAGGACAGAGTAAGTCCTTGTAGAAGGGTTCTCTATACTGATGCCCCCCAGGAAGGCAGATTATTCCAGCAAACCAAAACACGCCCCAAAACAGTAAGGAAAGTAACTTCATCACGGCATTTAAATTGTAATTATAGCTAGACTATTGAGTTCCTAAAGCGATCTGGTGAGCTTTGAACCTCTTTACTCATCCTCCCTGGCTTTTATATTGAATGCTCACAGTATATAAATCAAAAGATCATTTTCAGCTGCCAGTGCTGTAAATTCCACCTGCAATCTATTAATCAAGCCGTGTTCCTTCTCTCTGACATCATCGGCAGTAATAAAGATTCTGCAAATGGAACTTAGCCGGCAGAGCAGTGGTTGATGTATGAGACAAAAAGGGTACAGCCTGCTCTTTCAGAACCGTGTCAGCTCGGCAGGAGGGAATGGTGTTAAAAACGTGCCCTCTGCTTCTGAGGTAAGTAGACTCTGGGCCAAGACACCTAGGGAGAAAAACGTGTTGCGTGAAACCCTGCAAACCCACCATCTGGTTCAGCCGTCCTCACTGTGAGCTTCGGTCCATGCGGTTCCATACCCGCTAAATTGCATTTTGCTTCATTATAACACAAGTGCAGATGGAGAGGCTGAGAGGCAAAACAAAATCACGGGATTTTCTTCCAATGTGTAGATTTATAATTCCTTATAATGGCTGCGTCTTCTGTGCTGTAATTGAAAAATCAGCCCACGCAACATGTTGGTTTTGTGGCTCAAGAGAACCCCCCAACACAAGCTCCAATGCAAGGGCTGTCTTTTGAAAGGAAAGAATGCATTCTGAAAGAAAGTCAGGTAAAATGTGTCCAGTACCAAGGTAGAACCACAGAACGCTTCTAAACAACACCTAGTTCAAACTCTTCATTAAAGATATACGGAAAATAAGACTGTTTTATGCCCCAATTCCCAAAGCTAAATAATGAGAGAGTATCCAAATCTGAATTTGCTAGCTCTTTTCCAGTCACGTTTTGTAGTTAAATAAACCTAAGTATCAATCCTGACTGCACCATCCATTAGCTTTGTAACTTTGGGCAAAATTTTTTTCATACGTAACAATTTTCTCCTGTCTCAAATGAAAATAGCAAGACATAATTCATAAGGTTATAGTGAGGATTACGTGAGACTACTTCTTCAAAACTCTGAGAATAATTCTTAAGATGTTTTAGGTGCTAAATAACAGGCACTACAATTAGTACACATTGTCATAAAAAGAACTGGGAAAACAATGAAGCTAATGGTCCTTTGCCCCTATAATATAAAACATTTTATTAACCTGAAAACAATGTCTATTGCTATATTCCACAGTTTCAAAACTGGACCTAAGTGCCATGAACATGTTTAAATGGAATCATTTTATCCTTACTTCAGTTTGTAAGATATTAGGATTGTAACAGACTACAGACGTATTCTATTTCTTATTTCAGCAACACCAGTAGAGCACTTATTATGCCTCAGATAATGACTCCCTTAATCCAAGCTCCCCATTTACAGATGAAGAAATAGGAACATCACCAAGCTCCATAGAGGAGGAACTGGAATTAGCACTCAGGTCCCCTAAGTGGTTATTTACTATGTTACCACTTCTCAAGTGTACTTTTTAGTCCTTGGATTATTTTCCCAGTGAATTGATGTGGCTATTTGAGTGTCTACTCCTTGGGATACATTCTCTTTATATTTTAGCAAATGGGATAAAACACTATTTTCATATCTTTTAAATATGATTTAGCACTGCTTTGATTTCAAATGATAAACAAGGGGAATTTTACATAAGAATAGATAGTTTAATGAATGCTAGGCGACTAGGCGACCGTATTACATACTATTGCCATAGTTATGCACTCCTCATGCTTCCATTTTTCTCTCTCCAGGGGGAAAATCCTGGCTCGTTAATGCTATTTCTAGATACTGACATTTTATCAGTCAAGAGTCATCTCCATTTCATATTTGTCTTTTAAAATCTTGAGGTCATATTTTTCACTAACCTAATGGACTTAATGAAGAGTTTGGACCATATTTAGAAGCTAGAGATACAAAAAAAAAAAAAGTCTTGAAAGCACAAATTTTCAAAATGAAATGAGCCATATTAAATTTGTAAATATTTAGAAACCTAAGTTTTAGTAACAAGACCAGAGTGTTGCCTCACCTGTGGGCAGGCTCCTTACTTGGGTCACAGAGGTCACCCAGTAGGATGAGGCCCCACCTCCTTTCCTCTCTCGGGGGCTGTTGGGGGAGGCCCAGGGAGGGTCAGGGTTTCACAACTGCCCTGCTCAGTAGAAAGAAGAAGGCAACCTCCTGCCCCATGGTGACAGTGGACACTATGTAGGAACAGTAGTGAGGCATTGGTGGAGGCCTAAAGGGCAACTGGAACAGCCACCCAGCCCAGCAGTAACAAGCAGCCCCTTCCAACTTAGGGTGTCCATGTAGCCCAACTGAGGAACCTGGACCTCTACTCCTACCTGGCAGGAACAATGCGGTGTGGTCCATCCTCTACAGGAGCAGTGTCAGAAGAAATCAGCTGAAATGGAAGGTTTAAATAAGATTCAGAGTCTCATAACATAATGCCCCAAATAACCAGGCATCAACCTAAATCACTCGTCAAACTAAGAATCACGAAAATCTCATCTTGTTTGGAAAAAGACAGATGACCCCAACACTGAGATGACAGAGCTATTAGAATTATCTGACAAAGAATTTAAAGTAGCCATTATAAAATGCTTAAGGAGCAATTATGAACACATCTGAAACAAATGAAGAAATAGAAAGTCACAGCAAAGGAAAGAGAATATACAAAAGAGAACCAAATAGAAAGTTTATAACTGAAAAATAAAATAATAATAAAAAAGTACACAATGAATGAGCTCAAAAGCAGAAAGGAGGGCACAAAAGAAAAAAAAATGTAATAGAAATTATCCAATCTGAACAACAGAAAGAAAAGAGACTGAAAAAAAAAAAGTAAAAGAAAAAAGAATTGAGCCTCAGGGACCTGTGGGACTATCACAAAAGATCTAACATTCACATTGTTGGAGTTCTAAAAGAAGAGGAGGAGTGCAGGGCTGTAAAGTACTCAAAGAAATCATCACTGTGTAGTTTCCAGATTTGTTGAAAGACATAAATCTATAGATATAAGAAAATGAGTAAACTTCAAACAGGATAAACCCCAAAAAACTCACATCAAGACACATCACAGCCAAATATTTGAGAAATAAAGACAAAGAAAAAAGTATAGCATATATAAAGAGCTCTCTGTCTTAGTTATCCAGTGGATGGCTTTAACAAACAGATGTTTATTCTCTCACAGTCTACTGGGCTAAAAGTCTGAATTCAGGGCACCAGCTCCAGGGGAAGGTCTTCTCTCTCTGGCACCTCTGGAGGAATGTCCTTGTCATCAGTCTTCCCTTGGTCTAGTAGCTTCTCCCCTCAGGAACCCCAGGTCCAAAGGATGTGCTCTGCTCCCGGATCCACTTTCTTGGTGGTATGAAGTGTCCTTGTCTCTGCTTGCTTCTCTCTTTTATATCTCAAAAGAGATTGGCTTTAGACAAAGTCTAATCTTGTAGATTGAGTCCTACCTCATTAACCTAACTACCTCTAATCCTGTCTCATTAACATTATAAAACCCATCACTATTGAGTCAATTCTGACTGGTGGTATAGGACAGAGTAAAATTGCCCATTGCCCTGTAGGGTTTCCAAGGAATGCCTGGTGGATTCAAACTGCCGACCTTCTGATTAGCAGCTGTAGCTCTTAACCACTATGCAACCAGGGTTTCCATTAACATTATAGAGATAGGATTTACAACACATAAGAAAGTCACGTCAGATGACAAAATGGTGGACAATCACACAATACTGGGAATCATGGCATAGCCAAGTTGACAGGTATTTTGGGGGGACACAATTCAATCCACGACAGTCTCAAAACTCAAGAGTGCACAAAACAAACAGCCCAATTAGAAAATGGACAAAATACATGGAGACTCACCTAACTCTTGAAAGGACCAAGAGAGAAATGACACCTTATGTATAGCGAAAAAAAAAAAAAGTTGAATTTCGATGATTTCTTGTGAAAATCCACAAGGGCCAGAGGAGGTGGTTCTACATTTTCTTCATGATGTTAATGTTAAAACCCAAAACTGGGTGTCTAGTGAATTCCTACCCATAGTGGTCCTACAGTGCAGAATAGAACTATTCCTCAGGGTTTCTTGGCTGTAATCTTTACAGAAAAGAGCCCTGGTGGCACAGTGGTTAAGCACTTGACTGCTAACTGAAAGGTCAGGGGTTCATACTCACCAGCTGCTCCTCAGGAGAAAGACGTAGCATTCCGATAAGTACTCCCAGAGGGTTGTTAGGATGTGAGAGATGGCACATGTGGAAGCGCTTTGTAACAGCAGGCTGTGCGCTAATGCGAGGCAGTCATGCTATCATTCCTACCCTGCAGACTCCTGTACAGGATGACATGATAACAGCTGCACTGGACAAGACTGGGGGGAAGGAGGGGTGATGTGCTGAGCAATGACAGGGAGTGCAGGTGACGACATCCGGGGTTCTGCTGATGCCAGCATAACTGAGAGTTTGGAAGATGCCCCCCAAAGTGAAATTCTTCTTTAGCCTTTTGTTCCCCATGATGCCTTGAGGAAAGCCTACTTTTGGCCTGAAGAACCAGCTGGCCAACTAGATCCCAGAGCCTCAGCCACCTAGGCAAACCAAGAAAGAATTGTGAAAGGTGCTTAGCCTTTACAGACTCAGGTAACAGCAGATCTATGTTTCTGGAGTCCCTGGGTGGGTGTTGCAAATGCTTTATGAGCTGGGCTGCTAACCAGAAGGTAGGAGGTTCAAATCCACTCAGAGGTGCCTTTGAAGGATGACCTGCTGATCTACTTGTGAAAAATCAGCTACTGAAAACCCTGTGAAGCACAATCATACTCTGACCCACACAGCCTTGCCATAAGTCATTCATGGCACCTGGTTATCCGTGTTTCTACCCCTCCTTCTCCCGTGTCCCACTCAGTGTATCTATCTCTTCCACTTTCACTTCCCATCCAGAGAAACAGACATCGCAGTTGTAAGGTAAACCCCTATGTGGTTCCCGGGGGGGATCCGGGTTACAGCAGACCAGTGTTCTGCTTCTGGTGCCCTGTGGCCCGGGTTTGGTGAAGGCACACCTTGCATCACTAGTCTGATGTTACCATGGACTAAGTCACTTGTTCCTTCTTCCTCAAAAACCGAGCCCCTAAATCAGTCGATTTTTGTGCCTTGTGATAAAGTTTAATACCTCATCAACAAAGAAACTGTGAAGAAACATGCATTTTTAAACACAGTAGGTCTTGAGGGAGGAAAAGGGCCTGAGGTATATAGAAAGCAGGTAGCATTGCTCAGAATGAAAGAGCAAGATGGGTAATAGGAAACTTCAACCCACAGGAAGAATGGTGCGTCTTACAGACTGAATGATGAACCGCCAGCAACGAAATTAGAAATCAATATGCTGTCTAAAAATTAGTCCCTGGAAGACCAATAGCAAAATACAGTAATCATTTTTAGAGATGGGATTGAGCATAAAAACAGAAACATGTGGATCAAATGGAAGGCTGCTGCAGGTTTGTCAAGAGAAAAATACCAACAGCTGTCAAAATATCACAGCTTTTCTCCTTCTCCTCTTCTTCCTCCACTTCATCCTCTTCAGCCCCCTCTACTTCTTCATCCTCCTCTTTCTTCTCTTCCTTCTTTTGTTTAAAGAAACAAAAAGCCCCAAACCAGCCAACCCTTATAAACGGGTCAGGAGGAAACCACACTATGAATAGCATTTTCTCATCAACAGTATTAATCCCACACGTCAGTTGGTGTTTGCATCTCAGTAGTAAACGTCAATCTGCAGCCTGTCCTGGGATGCTGGAGCCTGAGTAGGCATGTGAGAGCTCTCTGTGCTCACAGGGGAGAGCAGCCGAGCCACAGGGGCCTTCCAGCACTGAGGAGGCTAGGCGCTCACCTAGAGCAAGGGTGTGCGCATCACTGGTACAGCCCTCGCTCACGTGAGATGGAAAAAGCATTATCTTACAGACTTGCTCTCCTCGTAGTGTCCCATAGTGGAAAGTGATCACAACTCATCAATACATTTCTTTCTGAGTTAGCAAAAAGAAGTCAGAAACTCTGTTTCCCTAACCCAACCATAGGGATGTTACAGGTATAGGGGATTGTATACTATCACAGAAGCCAGAAAAGTGCATAAGGCCAAGGAGAAGGGAAGGATAAAGTCATCAATCAATTTATTGTTAAAGAAAAATATGTGTGCTAGAGTGTAAAACATGAATGTGCTTAAGTGCACCTCTTATAATTTATAGATTTTTAAGCAGTTGTTTGTTTTGATAGTATTCCCGTTATTTCTGTCCTGGATACACTTGGCAGCATGGCTTGGGAAAACGAAATGATGAAACTAGGCTAGAAGAATAAGTCCTTGCCAGGAGCAAAGCTGGGCTTGCTTAAGTATTGCCAGTTTGCGATGGAAACTCCGTTCCCCAATTATTTATGCATGCTACAAGCAGTTGCTGTTGCGTCTATTTCAACTCAAGGCGACCCCACATGTTACAGACACATGTTACAGAGTAGAACTGCCCCATAGGGTTTCCAATGGCCAAAATCCTTATGTGAGCAGACTGACAGGCCTTTCTTCTGAGGTATTTCTTTAATTTAAAGGTTTGTGTATAAAAGTGTTATAACTGGCTAGAGGATATGAAGAACAGGACTCCTCAGGTGGGATGGCTTTCCCACTCACTTGGGAAGCCTATTGATATTGGCGAGGTAGATAACGAGCACCTGATACGAGAAAACAGAAGAGGTAAGGGGGGTGGTGAACTTATGCAGACTGTGTGGTTGAGACTTTAAGGTCAAGGGAACCAGTAACTACATCATATGACAAAATCCAGCCAGCTAACAAAATCAGAGTGGGAAATCAACATCTAGCATCTCCCCAGATAGAGAAGGGGCTTTGGAATAATAAATGTGGAAAAAAAAAAAAAGTGTTCAGCAGAGAATAAAAAAAAAAAAACCCAGTGCCCTAGAGTCTAGGGAAGGTCAAATGTGCTGAGTTAGGATTTAGGTTCATATGTAGAAAAAAGAGTCAACACAGAAGTGAGGGACGGATATGGATATCCATAAAGAGATTCAGATGAAATTGCTGCAATCAACAATCATTACATCTGACAAAGGTTGGGAGATTTGGGGTTTGGTACCATAGTCTTCTGACTTTTAGGGTTCATTCATTGATTCAATATAAACAGTTCAGAAGCTCAAATAGCTGGAACAGAACTGAGTCCACAGAGAGAGGAAAATCATGGACGGTGGTGAAGTGACCTGCAGAGACACCTGCTCTGAAGCCACTGGGTGGTCTTGAAACAGCGGCCTCTTTCCATGACTTGAAATATAAGGGGACACTACTGCCAAAAACTGTCCAATATATAATTCACTTTGGGTCGTCCTAACTCAAAAAAACTGCCCCATAGAGTTTCCAAGGAGATCCTGGCAGATTCAAACTGCTGACCCTTTGGTTAGCAGCCATAGCACTTAACCACTACTCCACCAGGGTTTCCACCTAACTCAGACTCTGTCCTAAATATTAATTCTACCATACAGTTTGAGACATGCATAAGTTTCTTATTTGGGAGGGGTTCATTTTTTTTTATCCTGAAAATGGCTGTATTATATGATAGTTTTCATTTTTCTTCCAACAGATTCACTAACAATATGGACAAATTAGCTTTACACTGTGGTACAGTTACAGATTGTAATTTAATATCAGCCAGCTGTTTTGGAATTATGTGTGGATCCAATGAGAGGAGTAGGAAAGGATACAGATGGCTCTATAAGCCAATCCCCACAAGCTGAAAGGCAGCTCCAAGCACAGGCATGTTTGTGTGGGTGTGTGTATAATATCATTTCTAACCATTAAAGCTAAAAATGAATTTTAAGAATAATGAAAATCTTTAATAACAGTGAAATGAAAATTTTACATTTTTGATTACAGTAAGATTTTATTTATTTAAGCAAACAAACAAACAAAAAAAACCAAACCCATTGACATTGAGTTGATTTTGGCTCATGACAACGTTACTGGGACCCTATAGGACAGACCACTGCTGCATAGGTTTTCCAGGAGTGGCTGGTGGATTTGAACTGCCAATCTTTTGGTTATCAGCTGAGCCCTTAAACACTGTGCTACCAGGGGTCATTTACTTATGTAGAAACCTCTAATTTAAGCTTTGTCTTCTCCAGCTGCCCTTTCAAATCTTCATTCAGCTCTTTTACTTCACCATTTTTTCCTTTTGTTTTAACCACTCAACATTCAAGAGCAAATTTCAGAGTCTCTTCTGACATCCATTTAGGTCTTTTCTTTCTCTCTTGTCTTTTTTTTTTTTTTTTAATAACTTTTATTAAGCTTCAAGTGAACGTTTACAAATCCAATCAGTCTGTCACATATAAGTTTACATACATCTCACTCCCTACTCCCACTTGCTCTCCCCCTCTTGAGTCAGCCCTTTCAGTCTCTCCTTTCTTGACACTTTTGCCGGCTTCCCTCTCTCTCTATCCTCCCATCCCTCCTCCAGACAAGAGTCGCCAACACAATCTTAAGTGTCCACCTGACATAATTAGCTCACTCTTCATCAGCGTCTCTCTCCCACCCGCTGACCAGTCCCTTTCATTTCTGATGAGTTGTCTTCGGGGATGGTTCCTGTCCTGTGTCAACTGAAGGTCTGGGGAGCATGGCCGCCGGGGTTCCTCCAGTCTCAGTCAGACCATTAAGTTTGGTCTTTTTATGAGAATTTGGGGTCTACATCCCACTGATCTCCTGCTCCCTCAGGGGTCCTCTGCTGTGCTCCCTGTCAGGGCAGTCATCGATTGTGGCCGGGCACCAACTAGTTCTTCTGGTCTCAGGATGATGTAGGTCTCTGGTTCATGTGGCCCTTTCTGTCTCTTCGGCTCTTAGTTGTCGTGTGGCCTTGGTGTTCTTCATTTTCCTTTGCTCCAGGTGGGTTGAGACCAATTGCTGCATCTTAGATGGCCGCTTGTTAGCATTTAAGACCCCAGACGCCACATTTCAAAGTGGGATGCAGAATGATTTCATAATAGAATTATTTTGCCAATTGACATAGAAGTCCCCACAAACCATGTTCCACAGACCCCCGCCCTTGCTCCGCTGACCTTTGAAGCATTCATTTTATCCCGGAAACTTCCTTGCTTTTGGTCCAGTCCAATTGAGCTGACCTTCCATGTATTGAGTGTTGTCTTTCCCTTCACCTAAAGCAATTCTTATCTACTGATTAATCAATAAAAAACCCTCTCCCACCCTCCCTCCCTCCCCCCCTCGTAACCACAAAAGTATGTGTTCTTCTCAGGTTTACTATTTCTCAAGATCTTATAATAGTGGTCTTATACAATATTTGTCCTTTTGCCTCTGACTCATTTCGCTCAGCATAATGCCTTCCAGGTTCCTCCATGTTATGAAATGTTTCAGAGATTCGTCACTGTTCTTTATCGATGCGTAGTATTCCATCGTGTGAATATACCACAATTTATTTACCCATTCATCCGCTGATGGACACCTTGGTTGCTTCCAACTTTTTGCTATTGTAAAAAGAGCTGCAATAAACATGGGTGTGCATGTATCTGTTTGTATGAAGGCTCTTGTATCTCTAGGGTATATTCCTAGGAGTGGGATTTCTGGGTTGTATGGTAGTTCTATTTCTAACTGTTTAAGATAACGCCAGATAGATTTCCAAAGTGGTTGTACCATTTTACATTCCCACCAGCAGTGTATGAGAGTTCCAATCTCTCCGCAGCCTCTCCAACATTTATTATTTTGTGTTTTTTGGATTAATGCCAGCCTTGCTGGTGTGAGATGGAATCTCATCGTAGTTTTAATTTGCATTTCTCTAATGGCTAATGATCGAGAGCATTTTCTCATGTATCTGTTGGCTGCCTGAATATCTTCTTTAGTGAAATGTGTGTTGATATCCTTTGCCCACTTCTTGATTGGGTTGTTTGTCTTTTTGTGGTTGAGTTTTGACAGAATCATGTAGATTTTAGAGATCAGGCGCTGGTCGGAGATGTCATAGCTGAAAATTCTTTCCCAGTCTGTAGGTGGTCTTTTTACTCTTTTGGAGAAGTCTTTAGATGAGCATAGGTGTTTGATTTTTAGGAGCTCCCAGTTATCGGGTTTCTCTTCATCATTTTTGGTAATGTTTTGTATTCTGTTTATACCTTGTATTAGGGCTCCTAGGGTTGTCCCAATTTTTTCTTCCATGATCTTTATCGTTTTAGTCTTTATGTTTAGGTCTTTGATCCACTTGGAGTTAGTTTTTGTGCATGGTGTGAGGTATGGGTCCTGTTTCATTTTTTTGCAAAGGGATATCCAGTTATGCCAGCACCATTTGTTAAAAAGGCTATCTTTTCCCCAGTTAATTGACACTGGTCCTTTGTCAAATATCAGCTGCTCATACGTGGATGGATCTATGTCTGGGTTCTCAATTCTGTTCCATTGGTCTATGTGTCTGTTGTTGTACCAATACCAGGCTGTTTTGACTACTGTGGCTGTATAATAGGTTCTGAAGTCAGGTAAGGTGAGGCCTCCCACTTTCTTCTTCTTTTTCAGTAGTGCTTTGCTTATCCGGGGCTTCTTTCCCTTCCATATGAAATTGGTGATTTGTTTCTCTATCCCCTTAAAATATGACATTGGAATTTGGATCGGAAGTGCGTTAAATGTATAGATGGTTTTTGGTAGAATAGACATTTTTACTATATTAAGTCTTCCTATCCATGAGCAGGGTATGTTTTTCCACTTAAGCATGTCCTTTTGAATTTCTTGCAGTAGAGCTTTGTAGTTTTCTTTGTATAGGTCTTTTACATCCTTGGTAAGATTTATTCCTAAGTATCTTATCTTCTTGGGGGCTACTGTGAATGGTATTGATTTGGTTATTTCCTCTTCGGTGTTCTTTTTGTTGATGTAGAGGAATCCAAGTGATTTTTGTATGTTTATTTTATAACCTGAGACTCTGCCAAACTCTTCTATTAGTTTCAGTAGTTTTCTGGAGGATTCCTTAGGGTTTTCTGTGTATATAATCATGTCATCTGCAAATAGTGATAACTTTACTTCTTCCTTGCCAATCCGGATACCTTTTATTTCTTTGTCTAGCCTAATTGCCCTGGCTAAGACTTCCAACACGATGTTGAATAAGAGCGGTGATAAAGGGCATCCTTGTCTGGTTCCCGTTCTCAAGGGAAATGCTTTCAGGTTCTCTCCATTTAGAGTGATATTGGCTGTTGGCTTTGCATAGATGCCCTTTATTATGTTGAGGAATTTTCCTTCAATTCCTATTTTGGTAAGAGTTTTTATCATGAATGGGTGTTGGACTTTGTCAAATGCCTTTTCTGCATTAATTGATAAGATCATGTGGTTTTTGTCTTTTGTTTTATTTATGTGATGGATTACATTAATGGTTTTTCTGATATTAAACCAGCCTTGCATACCTGGTATAAATCCCACTTGATCAGGGTGAATTATTTTTTTGATGTGTTGTTGAATTCTATTGGCTAGAATTTTGTTGAGGATTTTTGCATCAATGTTCATGAGGGATATAGGTCTATAATTTTCTTTTTTTGTAATGTCTTTACCTGGTTTTGGTATCAGGGAGATGGTGGCTTCATAGAATGAGTTGGGTAGTATTCCGTCATTTTCTATGCTTTGGAATACCTTTAGTAGTAGTGGTGTTAACTCTTCTCTGAAAGTTTGGTAGAACTCTGCAGTGAAGCCGTCCGGGCCAGGGCTTTTTTTTGTTGGGAGTTTTTTGATTACCGTTTCAATCTCTTTTTTTGTTATGGGTCTATTTAGTTGTTCTACTTCTGAATGTGTTAGTTTAGGTAGGTAGTGTTTTTCCAGGAATTCATCCATTTCTTCTAGGTTTTCAAATTTGTTAGAGTACAATTTTTCATAATAATCTGATATGATTTTTTTAATTTCACCTGGGTCTGTTGTGATGTGGCCCTTCTCGTTTCTTATTTGGGTTATTTGTTTCCTTTCCTGTATTTCTTTAGTCAGTCTAGCCAATGGTTTATCAATTTTGTTAATTTTTTCAAAGAACCAGCTTTTGGCTTTGTTAATTCTTTCAATTGTTTTTCTGTTCTCTAATTCATTTAGTTCAGCTCTAATTTTTATTATTTGTTTTCTTCTGGTGCCTGATGGATTCTTTTGTTACTCACTTTCTATTTGTTCAAGTTGTAGGGACAGTTCTCTGATTTTGGCTCTTTCTTCTTTTTGTATGTGTGCATTTATTGATATAAATTGGCCTCTGAGCACTGCTTTTGCTGTGTCCCAGAGGTTTTGATAGGAAGTATTTTCATTCTCGTTGCTTTCTATGAATTTCCTTATTCCCTCCTTAATGTCTTCTATAACCCAGTCTTTTTTCAGAAGGGTGTTGTTCATTTTCCAAGTATTTGATTTCTTTTTCCTAGTTTTTCTGTTATTGATCTCTAGTTTTATTGCCTTGTGGTCTGAGAAGATGCTCTGTAATATTTCGATGTTTTGGACTCTGCAAAGGTTTGTTTTATGACCTAATATGTGGTCTATTCTAGAGAATGTTCCATGTGCGCTAGAAAAAAAAGTATATTTTGCAGCAGTTGGGTGGAGAGTTCTGTATAAGTCAATGAGGTCAAGTTGGTTGATTGTTGTAATTAGGTCTTCCGTGTCTCTGTTGAGCTTCTTACTCGATGTCCTGTCCTTCTCCGAAAGTGGTGTGTTGAAGTCTCCTACTATAATTGTGGAGGTGTCTATCTCACTTTTCAATTCTGTTAAAATTTGATTTATGTATCTTGCAGCCCTGTCATTGGGTGCATAAATATTTAATATGGTTATGTCTTCCTGATCAATTGTCCCTTTTATCATTATATAGTGTCCTTCTTTATCCTTTGTGGTGGATTTAAGTCTAAAGTCTATTTTGTCAGAAATTAATATTGCTACTCCTCTTCTTTTTTGCTTATCGTTTGCTTGATATACTTTTTTCCATCCTTTAAGTTTTAGTTTGTTTGTGTCTCTAAGTCTAAGGTGTGTCTCTTGTAGGCAGCATATAGATGGATCATGTTTCTTTATCCAGTCTGTGACTCTCTGTCTCTTTATTGGTGCATTTAGTCCATTTACATTCAGGGTAATTATAGATAAATAAGTTTTTAGTGCTGTCATTTTGATGCCTTTTTATGTGTGTTGTTGACAATTTCATTTTTCCACATACTTTTTTGTGCTGAGGCGTTTTTCTCAGTAAATTGTGAGATCATCATTTTCATAGTGCTTGACTTTATGTTAGTTGAGTCATTATGTTTTTCTTGGTTTTTATCTTGAGTTATAGAGTTGTTATACCTTTTTGTGGTTACCTTATTATTTACCCCTATTTTTCTAAGTAAAAACCTAACTTGTATTGTTCTATATCGCCTTGTATCACTCTCCATCTGGCAGTTCAATGCCTCCTGTATTTAGTCCCTCTTTTTGATTATTGTGATCTTTTACCTATTGACTTCCATGATTCCCTGTTATGTGTATTTTTTTTTTAATTAATCTTAATTTGTTTTTGTGATTTCCCTATTTGAGTTGATATCAGGACGTTCTGTTTTGTGACCTTGTGTTGTGCTGATATCTGATATTATTGGTTCTCTGACCAAACAATATCCTTTAGTATTTCTTGTAGCTTTGGTTTGGTTTTTGCAAATTCTCTAAACTTGTGTTTGTCTGTAAATATCTTAATTTCGCCTTCATATTTCAGAGAGAGTTTTGCTGGATATATGATCCTTGGCTGGCAGTTTTTCTCCTTCAGTGTTCTGTATATGTGGTCCCATTCCCTTCTTGCCTGCATGGTTTCTGCTGAGTAGTCAGAACATATTCTTACTGATTCTCCCTTGAAGGAAACCTTTCTTTTCTCCCTGGCTGCTTTTAAAATTTTCTGTTTATCTTTGGTTTTGGCGAGTTTGATGATAATATGTCTTGGTGTTTTTCTTTTTGGATCAATCTTAAATGGGGTTCGATGAGCATCTTGGATAGATATCCTTTTGTCTTTCATGATTTCAGGGAAGTTTTGTGTCAGGAGTTCTTCAACTATTTTCTCTGTGTTTTCTGTCCCCCCTCCCTGTTCTGGGACTCCAATCACCCACAGGTTATCCTTCTTGATAGAGTCCCACATAATTCGTAGGGTTTCTTCATTTTTTTTAATTCTTTTCTCTGATTTTTTTTCAGCTATGTTGGTGTCGATTCTCTGGTCCTCCAGATGTCCCAGTCTGCATTCTAATTGCTCGAGTCTGCTCCTCTGAGTTCCTAGTGCGTTGTCTAATTCTGTTATTTTATTGTTAATCTTTTGGATTTCTACATGTTGTCTCTCTATGGATTCTTGCAACTTATTAATTTTTCCACTATGTTCTTGAATAATGTTTTTGAGTTCTTCAACAGTTTTATCAGTGTGTTCCTTGGCTTTTTCTGCAGTTATCCTAATTTCATTTGTGATATCATTAAGCATTCTGTAAATTAGTTTTTTATATTCTGTATCCGATAATTCCAAGATTGTATCTTCATTTGGGAAAGATTTTGATTCTTTTGTTTGGGGGGTTGGAGAAGCTGTCATGGTCTGCTTCTTTAAGTGGTTTGATATGGATTGTTGTCTCCGAGCCATCACTGGGAAACTAGTTTTTCCAGAAAATCCGCTAAAAAAAAAATGCAGTCAGATCCCTATCAGAGTTCTCCCTCTGGCTCAGGCTATTCAGATGTTAATGAAGCCGCCTGGGGAGGGTGGGGGAGGGAACAGAGAGATAGGAGAGTAGCACCTCAGAATATAGCCAGAGTTGCTTGTCTTGCTTGGAATGACTATTATATCTGAGATTCCCGCGGGCGCATCGCCTATGTGTGCTGGCTGTGTGGAAATTGCCCCCGGAGGGTCTGGCCCGCTGGAGTCACGGTCAGATCCTCCGCTTCCAGCCCCATGCCCAGCGTCAAGGCTCCCCTACTGGGACGGTGCACTCTCGACTCCAAAATCAGTCGCTGCCTCCTGGGGACTTCTCGTCCCTCCAGCCGCGTGGCCGTGCCGCCTCCGAGAACCAGTTGGGCCTCCTCCCGGGGTTAGTTCAGATGGGTGGAGCAGGTCCCCGTGCTTGTGCCATGACCGAGTGTTCCGGCTGGGACGCTGTTCTCCCCGCTCCAATACCAGTCGCTGCCTCCCAGGGACTTCTACTGGCTGAGTCCCACGCCACCTGCGCGACCCGGCTGGTCCCCTTCCCGGGGTTAGTTCAGGGGGGTGGAGCAACTCTCCGTGTTTATGCCGTACCTGCGTCCAGTCCAAATCCCTGCGGGACTGTTCCCTGGCTCGGACGCTGCTCTTTCTGCTCCAAGACCAGTCACTGCCTCCCGGGGACTTCTCCTACCGGCTGCGTCCCACGCCGCCCGTGGAACCGGCTGGTCCCCCTCCCAGGGTTAGTTCAGGGGGGTGGAGCCGCTCTCTGTGCTTGTGCCGTACCTGACTGGTACGCTGGCTCCAGGCTCTGGAAACAATCGCTGCTTCCCCGTATTAGTTCGTTCTCCGTCTCTAAATCTGTGTTTGTTGTTCAGGGTTCGTAGATTGTTATGTATGTGATCGATTCACTTGTTTTTCCGTGTCTTTGTTGTAAGAGGGATCCGAGGTAGCGTCTGCCTAGTCCGCCATCTTAGCTCCGCCTCCTCTCTCTTGTCTTTTAAATGACCTCTTGCTTTCTTCGTGTATGATGTGCTTGATGTCATTCCACAACTCATCTGGTCTTCAGTCATTACTGTTCAACACATCAAATCTATTCTTGAGATGGTCTCTTAATCCAGGTGGATATACTCAAGGTCGTACTTTGGCTCTTATGGACTTGTTCTAATTTTTTTCAGTTTCAACTTGAACTTGCATCTGAGCAATTGATGGTCTGATCTGCAGTTGGCCCTTGACCTTGATCTGACTGATGATATTGAACTTTTCCATGGTCTCTTTCCACAGATATGGTCGATTTGATTCCTGTGTATTCCATCTGGGGAGGCCCAAGTGTACAGTTACCGTTTACGTTGGTGAAAAAAGCTATTTGCAATGAAGAAGTCGTTGGTCTTGCAAAATTTAATCATGTGATCTCTGGCATCATTTCTATCACCAAGGCCATATTTTCTGCCTACCAATCCTTCTTTGTTTCCCACTTCCACATTCCAATCACCAATAATTATCAGTGCCTTCTGATTACATGTTTGATCAATGCCAGACTTCTGAAGTTGGTAAAAATCTTCAATTTCTTCATTTTGGACCTAGAGGTTGGTGCACAAATTTGCACAATAGTCTTATTAACTGATCTTCCTTGTAGGCATATAGATATTATCCTATCACTAATGGCTTTGTACTTCAGGATAGATCTTGAAATGTTTCTTTGTGACCATGAATGCAATGCCATTCCTTTTCAAGTTGTCATTCCTGGCATAGTAGACCATATGATTTTCTAATTCAAAACGACCATACAAGTCTATTTCAGCTCACTAATACCTAGAATATCAATGTTTATGTGTTCCATTTCATTTTTGGTGATTTCTGATTTTCCTAGGCTCATACTTCGTACATTCCAGGTTCCAATTATTAATGGATGTTTGCATCTGCTGCATCTTATAAAGGGCAGCAAATCTTGGTTTGATATAGTGCCAGAAAATGGGCCCCTCAGGTTGAAGACACTCAAAATATGACTGGAGAAGAGCTGCCTCCTCAAAGTAGAGTCAGCCTTAAAGACATGAATGGAGTCAAGTTTTGGGGACCTTCATTAGCTGATGTCACACAACTCAAAATGAGAAGAAACAGCTGCAAACATCCATTAATAATCAGAATGTGGACTGTATGAAATGTGAATCTTGGAAAATTGGAAGTTGTCAAAAATTAAATGGAATGCATAAAGATTGATATCCTAGGCATTTGTAAGATGAAATGAACTGGTATTGACCATTTTGAGTCAGGCAATCATATGGTCTACTATGCTGGGAATGGCATCACATTTATCATCAAAAAGAACATTTCAAGATCCATCCTGAAGTACAACTCTGTTAGTGATGGGATAATATCCTTACGCCTACAAAGAAAACCAATTAATACAGCTATTATTCAAATTATGCACCAACTACTGAAATCAAATGTGAAGAAATTGAAGATTTTTACCACCTCTCTAGTCTGAAATTCATCAAACATTCCATCAAGATGTGCTGCTAATTACTAATGATTGGAATGCAAAAGTTGCAAACAAAAAAGGATTGGTAGTTGGAAAATGTGACCTTGGTGATAGAAACGATGCCAGAGATCATATGACAGAATTTTGCAAGACCAGCAAATTATCCATGGTAAATACCTTTTTTCAACACCATAAATGGGGACCAGACAAGTGGACCTAACCAGCTGGAATAAACAAGAATCAGATCTTCTACATCTGTGGAAAAAGACAATGGAGAAACTCCGTATCATTGGTCAGAACAAGGCCAGAGGCTGCTGTAGCAGAACAGATGATTAAATGCTCACATGCAAGTTCAAGCTGAAGCTGAAGAATTTTAAAACAAGTCCAGGAGAGCCAAAGTATGAACTTGAGTATATCCCACCTGAATTTAGGGACCAGCTCAAAAATAGATTTGACACATTGAACACTAATAATGGAAGATCAGATGATTTGTAGAATGACATCAAAGACATCATACAAGAGGAAAGCAAAAAGTCATTTAAAAAACAGGAAAGAAAGGAAAGACCAAAAGGTATGTCAGAAGAAACTCTGAAACTTGCTCTTGAACATAGAGTAGCTAAAACAAATGGAAAATGATAAAGTAAAACAACTGGAAAGAAGATTTCAAATGGTGCCTTGAGAAGGCAAAGTAGAGTATTATAATAAACTGGGGAAAGACCTGGATTCAGAAAACCAAAAGGGAAGAATATCCTCGACATTTCTCAAGCTGAAAGACCTGAAGAAAAAATTCAAGTCGCAGGTTGCAATAGTAAAGGGTTCTATGGGCAAAATATAGACTGACACAGGAAGCATCAAAAGAAAATGGAAGGAATACACAGGGTCACTGTACCCAAAAGAATTGGTTGACATTCAGTAATTTCAGGAGGCAGCTCATGATAAAAACTGATGGTATTGAAGGAAGAAGTCCAAGCTGCACTGAAGGCATTGGTGAATAACTAGTTTCCAGGAATTGACAGAATACCAATTGAGATATTTCAACAAACAGATACAATGCTGGAAGCGCTCACTCATCTATGCACCAAAATTTGGAAGACAGCTACGAGGCCAACCTACTGGAAGAGATCCATATTTGTACCCATTCCAAACAAAGGTGATCTGATGGAATGCTGAAATTATGGAAAATTATTAATATCACAAGAAAGTGAAATTTTGATGAAGATAGCGGTTGCAGTAGTAATTCTAAAAGGAACTACCAAAAATTCAAGCTAGATTTAGAAGAGGACTTAGAACTAGGGATGTCAGTGCTGATGTCAGATGGATCCTGGCTGAAAGCAGAGAATACCAGAAAGATGCTTACCTGTGTTGTATTGACTATGCAAAGGCATTTGACTGTATGGATCATAACAAATTATGGCTAATAGCCGAGAATGGAAGTTCTGGATCACTTAACTGTACTCATTGGGAATCTGTGCACAGACTAAGAAGCAGTTGTTTGAACAGAACAAGGGAATACTGCATGGTTTAAAATCAGGAAAAGTGTTTGTCTGGGTTGTACAGTTTCACCACATGTATTCAATCTTTATGCGGACCAAATAATCTGAGAAGATGGACTATATGAGGAAGAAAGTAGCATCGGGATTGGAGGAAGACTAGTTAACAACCTGTGATATGCAGGTGATACAATCTTGCTTGCTGAAAATGAAGAGGACATGAAGCACTTACCGATAAAGATCAAAGACTACAGTCTTCAGTATGGATTACAGCTCAACATGAAGAAAACAAAAATCTTCAAAACTGGGCCAGTAAGCAACATCATGATACATGGAGAAAAGATTGAGGTTGTCAAGGATTTCATTTTACATGGACCCACAATCAATGCCCATGAAAGGAGCAGTGAAGAAATCAAATGATATATTGATAAGGGCAAATCTGCTGCAAAAGACTTCTTTGAAGTATTGAAAAGCAAAGATGTCACTTTGAGGAGTAAGGTACACCTGACCCAAGCCATGGTATTTTCAATCACCTTCTATGTATGCAAAAGCTGGAGAATGAATAAAGAAGACCACAGAAGAATTGACGCCTTTGAATTATGGTGTTGGTGAAGAATACTGAATATGCCATGGACTGTCAGAGAATGAACAAATTTCTCTTGAAAAAAGTACAGCCAGAATGCTCTTTGTAAGCCAGGATAGTAAGACTTAGTCTCATGTACTTTGGACATGTTGTAAGGAGGGACCAGTCCCTGGAGAAGATCATTGTAATTGGTAAAGTAGAGGGTCAGCAAAAAAGAAAAAGACCCAGGACATGGATTGACACCATGGCTGCAACAATGTGCTCAAGCATGGCTGCAATTGTGAGAATGTTGTGGTACCAGACAGTGTTTTTTTCTGTGGTTCATGGGTTCACTGTGAGTCAGAACAGACTCAACGTCACCTGTTATTGTTAGGTGCCGTGAAGTTGGTTCCGATTCATAGCCATACTATGTACAACAAAATGAAACACTGTCTGCCCTTTACCATCCTCACAATCCTTATTATGCTGGAGTCCATTGTTGCAGCCACTGTGTTAATCCATCACATTGATGGTTTTCCTCTTTTTCGATGACCTCCGCTTCACCAAGCATGATGTCCTTCTCAGGGACTGATCTCTCCCGATAACATGTTCAAAGTATGTGAGACATAGTCTTGCCATCCTTGCTTCTAAGGAGCATTCTGGTTATACTTCTTCCAAAACAGATATGTTCGTTCTTCTGGCAGTCCATAGCATATTCAATATTCTTTGCCAACAGCACAATTTGAAGCCGTCAGTTCTTCTTCAGCCTTCTGTATTCATTGTCCAGCTTTCACATGCATATGAGGCAATTGAAAGCACCAGGGTTTGACATCTTTGCTTTTCAACGTTTCAGAGAGGTCTTTTGCCGCAGATTTGCCCAATGCAATGCATGGTCTGTTTTCTTTACTGCTGTTTCAGTGGGTGTTGATTGTGGAGCCAAGTAAAATTTAAACCTTGGGCACCCTGGTGGTGCAATGGTTATACTCTTGGCTGCTAACTGAAATTTCAGAGGTTTGAACCCACCTAGTGGCTCTGGGGGAGAAAGACTTGGCTATCTGTTCAACGAAGAACTCTACTTTGTCATATAAGGTCATTATGAGTTGGAATGGACTCAAGGAAACACCAAGACAATGGCAATTTAGGCCTCAACTGAGTAGAACACAACCAGTAAACCTATAAAACAAACAAAAAGAATCAAACCCGTTACCATCAAGTCTATTCTGACTCATAGCAACCCTATGGGACAGAGTATAACTGCCCCATAAGGGTTTCAAAAAGCGCCTAGTGGATTCTGACTGCCAACCTTTTGGTTAACAGTCATATCTCTTAACTACTAGGCAACCAGTGTTTCCAATAGTAGGTAGGAAAAGACATCATCAGAGCTAAAGTAAGGTACTAAAGCTAATTTAATTTTGGTGGGAGTATAAATTTATATAATCTCTGAAAAAAGAATTTGTCAACATGTACCCAAAGCATAAACTTTTCATAATCTTAGACATTGAATTCACAACTAGAAATCCAAGTCAAAGTTTTATGCACAAAAATGATGTTCATAGTATTATTTATAATAACCATGAATGGAAATAATATCAACATTAGCAAAGCAAAAGAATAATGGCTAAATCAACTATGGCATTTTACACTATAAAGTTTATACGGAAATAATAAAAAAAAAACCCAAGTACTTGAAAATTATTTGTTCCCTTTGGAAAATATTCCAATTTGAATGCCAAGTGTAAAAAGCAGAAGGCAAGCTGTTCAAAATTTGATAATAATGATTAGTAATGACAGTAAACAAACAGTAATGATATTAAAGGCTATTTGCTAGAAAACACACTAAAACATTAAGAATTAAGGATTGTTATTTGGCTGCTAAGATTATCTGGGCAATGTATTTGTACTTCAGGTAGAAATCTTTCTGCGATTTTGGTTTTTCTTTCTGCAATGAGTATGCATTAATTTTTCAATCAGAAAACAAAATTATAGAAGATTAAACAAATATCCCCTATAAAATGTAAGCTCACATACTTTACATTTGAGTAGTCTCCCACAGCGAACAGATTCTACTGTAAACATTCTCTTCAGTTTAATGGCTTGATTTCAAGGCAGCAGCACCTCTGCAGAAGGGATTTTGAAGGAGTGATGAAGGTGGCTACTCTAAAGAGGCTGAGCGAGGAAAGAACGAAAAGCAACTGACAATCTGCTGCCCACGGGAGGAGCAGGGTATTCTGGAAAAGGCACATGTTCTCCGAAAGCATAGCTTACTGAGGTCATTTTGAGTGGGAAGCAATGCTCCACGATTCTCAACAGCCTTTCAGGAAATCAGTAATATCTGGAGGAAAGAATTCTGCACCAGAAACTAACTTGATTGTAGTCCTTGTTCCTGACTCTTACTAGCTTGTTACTTTTACGGAGTTCATGCTATGTCTCTAAGACTCAGAATCCTTGGCTTCTGAATGGAGACAATCCAGTATTGTTTTGTATTTGGCAAAGAGAATTTTGTGTGATCAGCTGAGGTGCCATAAACGCACTTTGAAAATGGTGAAGTGCCATGTGTGTGTAACTGGTGCTGGCTGTAGGCAGCATATTGACTGATGCAAATGATAAATACCGATCAATAGAGACGAAAGTCATCTATTCGCTGTGCAGCATGAGAAAATAGAAAGAGGTGCAAGAGGTTTTAGAAATATTTCTATGCAGCCTGGCTAAAATGAAAATTTATATTTGCTCCATCTCTGGTACCTGCCCTGCTCTGGGAGATGCTGGGACCCGGGGAAGAACTTGTGGTTCGGTGCTTGGCAGACTGGGTTCAGGTCCTGAGTGGGTTTGCCTCCAGGCTACACGGCCTTGAGTAGGTTAATTCTCTCTAGAATCAGTGTCTTCATCTGAAAATACTTTGAACACATGTAAATAGTAGCTGATGCCTAGTATGTAGTAGTCATTCTATTTTTTTTTTTATGGCTAGATCTGAGAGTCTGTTATCTTGAAAAATGTCTTATGTGGAACAGTTTATTCCCAGACAGTTTTCAAAAAATGAGGTGCATCTACATTTCAAAATTATGCAGCATCTACCTGGTGATGTATCACCTGCCATTCTGGATAATAAAATATTACCTCTCTGACTAGATAATAACTAGATAATGCCTCTACCTGGAGTATGCTGTGTTAACAATTGCTCTGAGAAAAATGTTTGTCATTAAGGAGGCTGAAGTTGTTAGTTGAATTGTACCTTAGACTATCTGAGAATTTCAATTATTCATCTATAATCATGTGCCAATAGAGATACTGATGGCTGTATTACATGGTTTTAAAACTATTACGTGTCTTAGAGCTAGAGAGAAAGGACTAGACATAATCTAGAAAATCCTGAATGTTCAGTACTTTATTCTCATTAAAATCAAGCGCAGAAACTATCTTTATAAACTTAATAGAACTAGTATATTGTCTGTTAGATATGAAGACTGTCTAAAGTTTTCATAATATGAAGATATTTCTTAGAAAAATGTATTCTCTAGTGTTATATGTAGAAGACTTACATTTCATAATGTGGTTTCAGATTCAGAATCAATGGCTTATTTTTCATGAACACAGTAAAAAGAGGGGAAAAACTATGTGAACAATACATGCTTCTATTAAATTGAAGTCCCTGATTGATGCAAATAGTTTACCTGCTTGACTGCTAACCGAAAAGTTGGAGATTCATGTCCACCCACCCAGAAGCACTTCAGAAAAAAACCTGGTGATCAACCTCTGAAAAGTCAGCTGCTGAAAACCCTATGGAGGGCAGTTCTATTTTGACACACATGGGATTGCCATGAACTGGAGTCAATTTGATGGCAACCGTCTGGCTCTATTAAGTTTCATAGATGGCTCTTTCCAGGAAACCTCTGCTTTGAGACTCCTGAGTCAGTTCTCCCAGCATTGTAGGTATGTGATGTCTCCATTTTTTTCTTCTAATTTTTATTGTTGTTGTTAATGAATCTGCTTTAGGGTCCACCTTTAGAAAAATCTCATTTGAAACAAATACATGATTTTCTTTTCTCTTAACCAAGATAAGAAATTGGTTAATGACAGCATATAGCTAAATCAGTTGTGAAAGGGTCAAAGGTAAACCCTATATATTCTTCAGGAGATCAGTTGGTGAAAAGGAGACAAGCAGAAATGGATTATCATAGTTAGCTAAGAGGCTGAGAGAAGCCAAACCAAGAAAGAACATTTTGCTTGGCGATTCAGGATAAAATTGGAGTTGTCATTGGGTGCCGTTGAGCCAGTGCCAACCCATAGCTACCCTGCGTACAACAGAATGAAGCCCTTCTGGTCCCATGCCATCCTCACAATAGTTTTTATGCTTGAACCCGTTGTTGCAGCCACTGGGTCAACCCATCTTGCTGAAGGTCTTCCTCTTTTTTGCTCACCCTCTACTTTACCAAGCATGATGTCCGTCTCCGTGGACGGATCCCTCCTGATAACAGGTCCAAAGTATATGAGGTGAAGTCTAAGCATCCTTGCTTCTAATGAGCATTCTGGCTGTACTTCTTCCAAGATGGATTTGTTCGTTTTTCTTGCAGTCCATGGTATATTTAATATTCTTTGTCAACAGTGTAATTCAAAGGCATCAATTCTTTTTCAGTCTTCCTTATTCATTGTCCAGCTTTCACGTGCATATAAAGTGATTGAAAACACCGTGTCTTGGGTCAGGTGCTCCTTAGTCCTTAAAATCACACGTTTGCTTTTTAACACTTTATAGAGGTCTTTTGCAGCAGATTTGCAAAAGACAATGTGTCATTTCATTTCTTAACTGCTGCTTCTATGGGCATTGATTGTGGATCCAAGTAAAATGAAATCCTTAACAATTTCAATCTTTTCTCCATTTATCATGATGTTGTTTATTGGTCCAGTTGTGAGGATTTTTGTTTTCAAAATTCGTGTAGAAACTGGGAAATGAGGGGTGCCTACTTATTTGATAAGTAGACCTGGGAGATGGGGGAAGTGATGAAGAAGGATCACTGACTGACAGAAACGGGGTCAACTTGGAATAAAACCATTTTCAAGTAGATTCTCTTCTAAGAATATTGACCACAGCAGAAATTGTACAGTTGCACGCGAGGTCTGGTTATCTGTTTTCTTTCTTAAAGTGCCACCAAAAGTAGAGCAGGGAAGGTGCCCCTTTTGTTGAATATGGCTCACTTGAAGAATGTTATATGCAGCTGAGAGTCAGGCCAAAGATCAAGGTCCTTTACTGAGGTGAGTAGGCTGGAATTGGGTTGAACAGGAAAATGAATTGACCAAGAACACGGAAGACCTTGAATGCTCTGCTAACCCAGAACTGAAATCACTGCTGAAGCCCACTTTTCAGACAAAGATTAGACAGGTCTATAAAACCAAAAATAACGCCCGAGAGGAACATGCTTCTTAATTCAATCAAATTTAAGAGACCAAATAGGCAATTCCTGTCTAAAAGCAGGTTGATAAGGCAGGAAGGGACAGGAACTAGATGGATGGACACAGGGAACCCACAGTGGAACGGGGGAATGTGCTGTAACCTTGTGGGAATTGCAGCCAATGTCACAAAACAATATGTGCATATATTTTCGAATGATAAATTAACATGAGCTGTAAATTTTCACCTAAATCACACACAGACCCAAAAAAAGAATGTAGAAGAATTGAGAATAAGGGTAATAAGTTCAGAACCTAAAAGTTAGAAGGGTAATAAGCTCAGAGCCTAAAAGTTAGAAGAGGCAGAAGGGATGGCAAACACTCTGAGGCCAAAAGTAAGTGGCATAAGTGTCAAAGCATACAACAAACATATTGAAATTTTAAGTGGTACAGCTGGGAGCATTATCTACATCAGAAAGGCCTATTCCTTAAGAGTGGGTCTGCTTTCTCTGTGTTTCCTTCTGTCTATAAGATTACTGGGTTTGTCTCTGAAGTCACTGTCTGTTTTTAACGCTCAGCCAGAAGACCTGCTTCTTCAGAGACCCCAGGTTCACCATGATCTGCTTCTTCTAAGTATGAGGTCCCTGCTAGTGAGAGAAAATGGTTGATGTCCTGAATACTAGGTATCTATGAGTGCCAGGTCATCAATTTAAATGAAACTTTTTTTTTTTTAGTAGAGCCAGTCCCTGGGCTTCCTTAGGGCTGGTTTCTGTCAGGTTACTAATTTTTTTATATGACCCATACTTCCTGTTTCTTTGTATCCTTTGAGGTTTTCAGTTGGAAACTGGATGTTTATATTACAATGTGTTTGTTTAGTGACAGTTACAAACTATTTTAAGCAAAGACTGTATTCCCTGTCAGGTGTGGTCACTGTACTGTTCCTTAAGATTGTGTTCAGCTAGTATTTTGACAGATTTCTTGAATGCTAGCATCTTAAAAGAGCAAAATCAAAAAAAAAAAAAAAAAGGCATCTCTCTCAGTGTTCGCAGGCTGACTGTGTACAAGCACGCTTCCCATTACTTAGCCAGGCCATTTACAACTCTTAGTCTTCACTTTCTGGTTGCACTGAGCCTGGAGGTCTGTCAGAGGTCAAAGCTTAGGATCTTCTCTGAATATGTACCTTTCCTGACCATGCACATGGTTTTCTAAATTCCCCAGTATATTAAGCCCTTTTGAATGCTCTAATTTCCAAAAAAAATCTCTGTCCCCAGGTTTTCCTCCCAGGTTTTAGGCTGTATAATGTATGTCTCAGTCATAATCTTTTGCCCCAGGTGAATGCAGGATTTTTGTTAGCCTTAAAACATTTTCTAGCAATGTCTGTCTCTTTCCCACCCTGTGTGAGTTCTCAGTTCAGCAAGACAGAGACAAGTGCCTGGCTTCTGTCATTCATGTTGTCCCTAACCAGATTAGAATGGACAAACATGGCAATTTACAAATAAGGACTGCTCTGCTCCATCTCTGGGACCAGAGCCACACGTTGTAAATGTAGGCAGATGTCTTCAAGGCTGCTGCTAAGCTGGGGAGGAGTGGGATAAGGGCAAGTAAAAATGTTGTAAATGGTTCCAACAATTTTTATGTTGCCTTTTTCTTGGTTTAGTGCTCACTTGGTTGCTGTAAACTTTTGGCCACTTTCCAGAATTCTGACAAAGTTGGTTCTGACAGTTTCTGCTTGAACTTCGATGTTTCTGTGGAGAAATGGGAGTTTAGAATTGCCTACTGTGCCATTTTTCTGATGCCACTCCTTCTAGCATATCTAATCTTCTATCCAAAACACTGTTATGTAGAAATTTGATTTCTTTCAGATTTTGGAATGTAAAGTGTGATTATGCCAGATATTATGTAACAACATGAAGGCACTCTGGGGCAGATCTTGTAAACATATTAATACCTCTGTAGTGGAACTTATGAATATTGATATCTAGAGAGTTTGTTCTGTTGGAATAAATTCTTACATGAGATGCAGAGAAAATATAAACCATACATATTCTAGCAGTTCTTACTTATAAGGAAAACATTCAATTAAGCTTTGCTTTCACAGGGTCAACCTAAGCCAAATATCTGTTGCTGGTGAATCTTACGCCAGAGGACCCATCACGCTGACACTCGTGTCACCATCAGGTTGCATTTGGGCTTTTGATGATGGGTCAAGTTGAGGATTCTTAAGTGATAAAGTGGCAGTTCTGAATAGGATTTACCACCAAATTAGTCTGATTGAATAGTTCTTCCTTTCATTCACATGTATTCTGTGTTTTAGAACAAACCTGAGTTTTTAGAGATATTGTTGCTGTCATTGGTAGGTGCCATCAAGTCAGTTCCTACTCACAGCAATCCTGTGTACAACAGAATGAAACACTGCCTAGTCCTGTGCCATCCTCACAATCGTTGCTGTATTTGAGCCTATGGTTGCAGCCACTGTGTCAGTCCATCTCCTCGAGGGTCTTCCTCTTTTTTGCTGACTCTCTACCTTACCAAGCATGATGTCTTTCTCATGCTTGGACTGGTCCTTCCTGATAACGTGTCTGAAGTGTGTGAAATGAAGTCTCGCCATCCTTGCTTCCAAGGAGCATTCTGGCTGTACTTCTTCTAATACAGTTCTATTCGTTCTTCTGGCGGTATATGGTATACTCTTCACTAACACCATGATTCAAATACGTAAAATCTTCTTTTGTCTTCCTTATTCATTGTCCAGCTTTTGCACTCTGAAAGGTCTCCTCAAAATTAATAAGCTTCATTTTATTCCAACTGTTCTTGTGGGTCTTATTAATCAGTTATTAAAGAATTAAAGTTAAGTCATTATCATGGAGACCAGTTATCAAGATCCAGAAGCTACATGGAAGGTAACATCTTTGTGTTTTAAGAGCAATATCCAGGCTTTGCTCAGAGGTAGGTCCTCAAACCATTCTTTAGGCAAAGAGTTTATTAGAAAGTGTAATTTGAAAATATCATTGCCATGGGCTTGCCAAAAGGGAACGGTGAATCCCTTTCATTCTTGGGAGGGGAGTTAGTGGTGTCTGGAACAAACCCAGTTTGGTAGAACTGATGAGTATGTACTATGAGCTTTGCTTCAGAATATTACGGACTCAGTGTAATGAGGAAGAAAACAAAGTCACTCTGTATTTTTTCCAGATAGCAGCCCAGATCTCTGAAACTCAGAGGGATTGTCTTACGTAGAATATATTAAATGTATTGCAACTTTAGTTTTCTTTTTTTTTTGATTGTGAAAATTAGTTGTTTAATGTCTGTTTCCAGCTGGAATGAAGGCTCTGTGAGGGTAGGAGAGTGTATCTCCTCCCCGGCTGCACCTCCAGGGCCTAGTACAGGGGCTTGTACATTAAATATTTCTTGAACAAATGAAGAAATGGAGTGGCCTGTCTAGGAATAAACTCCCATTTCTTAAATCTTTAGTTCATTTGTCTTTCTGTTACATCAGTCTCCATTTCTTTAATGCCATCATTTGCTGAACACCATTGGTTATTTTGTTTTTTGTGTAATATCAATTTCAGACTTGAAACTTTCAGAGTTGGTTCACATCTGTCGCAAAGCAGTTTTCTGCATTCAGCCCTCATTCCTGCTGGCAGCAAGCACCTTGCAAGGACACCATTGGCTCTTAGAATAAGCAAATTCATCCTGTGCCTGGCATACTTAGAGAAGTAACCTCTTGGAACAAAGGATAGTTTCCTTCATTGTTTCTTCTCCACACACATTACGAGCACATTGGAGGTGCTTCTGTGTGCCACTTCAGAACACTGGTATTTGATTTAATCAGGTTTAGAGTTGCAAGGCTTTAATAGTGATTTTAGGGAGTGACCTTGGGAAAGACTTTTATCCCTCCTAATACCTTTGTTTATTTATCTTGCTAGTATAGTGGTAATCTCTGCCATTTTTTACTTCTTAAGGACATATTGTTAGCTTCATCAAGTTGATTCCAACTCATGGTGAACCCATGCACAGTGGAATGAAATGTTGCTCAGTCCTGCGCCATCCTCGTGGTCGGTGGCAGATAGGACCATTGTGATCCCTAGGGTTGTCACTGGCTGATTTTTGGAAGTAGATTGTCAGAACTTTCCTCCCTGTCTGTCTTAGTCTGGAAACTCTGCTGAAACCTGTAGGCTGGACCAGTCCGGACACTTAGATATTACCTCCAAAATTATCATGGCATAGCTTATGTTTATTTGAACAAAATATATGTCCTATAAATTTATTTCTGTTAACTATATTTTTAGTAGTAATGGAGTGGTAGAGATTTTGCAGACGCATCAATAGCCTGTGATCTTTACTGAAAATATATTTTGGTAAATTGACTAACAGTTCAAAAACACCAAAAAAGGCAAAAGGCATCATATCATCTAATAAGGGCGTGCAAGATGGGATCCAGGAGTCAAAAGGGAGCTATGGCTACGGAAGTGTTAGAATTACTGCTTCCCGCGTCCTACTTTATGGTTTGAGTCCATGACTGCCCAGGCTGGGCGGTTGGTTGGTGATGCAGAGCGTTCCTTGGCTTCACTGAGGAGTATGTTCCAGGTAAATGGTCGTCCTTACTCTCACAGCAGTTAGAAATAAAGAGCACACACACGGGGTAAAGAGGAAAGCACACCAAGTAACTCACAGGCAAGTAAAAAAGAGTACAGCGCAATGTGCAGCCTGGCATTGTGTGTGTGGATGTGTGTCTTCCTCAATTTGATATTTAATTCCTTCTCCAAAGCTGCCTCAGACAACATTTCCAGCCTTATCTCCCACGATGCCTTTCAAGTATCTTGAGCATTAAACGATTCTTGCTTTTCTCCAAACACAACATCAGACTCTCCATCTCTGCTTGTCCATAATCTACCCCCTTATCCTGGAAAGTCACGTGCCTTTCCTCAGATGTGTACCTGGGGGGGAAATACTCATCTTTTAAGGCTTATATCAAAAGTTACTTCCTCTGTATAATAAAACCTTAAAGCAGTCTTTCCCGTGGCCTGGCCCTTACCTCCTCCAGAAGCCAATGTAAGGCTCAGCTCTGATAGCAGGAAGTGTCCTGCCCTGCTACTGCAATTATTTTAAAATGAAATCATGTTTCTCCTCACCCCAGTGTTCCAACAGGGATCATGAGTTCTCCCCTCTATGGGCTGGCCTAGTCTTCTTACCTGGTCTTTCATCTTCTCAACTTCCTTGATACCTTCAGTTGTTACAGTGATTTCCTTACTTATCTTTTTCATTCATTATGAACTCCCAGGGTAATAAGTATCGTATCTTATACATCCTTTATTTCTTCCAGGACCTCATATAATATAGCTTTATAAATATCAGTGGGATTGAATTAATTTTTGGAAAATAAAGAAGTGAAACCAGGTAGATATCTGGATCTGAAAATATGCTGTACTCTGTTGTGTGGTCTACAAGGAAAAAGGCTTGGTGCACTGTGTGTGAGGAAAGGTGGCAAATAGAGGGTTCAGAGCCCAAGGGATTGATAGAGAAGTCTCTCTGGAAGGGATTACTTTGTGCTGAAGGGTAAGGTATAATTTGGTAGAGAGGTGTATGAGGCATTCCAGATTGAAGGAATGACCTACTGAGAAGTACAAAAGTACAAATTATAAAAAGAAAATCCATCTTACTGTTTTACCAGTTCTAAGAAATGTCTTTCTTCTAGGGAGAAAAAATGGGTGACGGTGATACTTCCCTCAGGATATTTAAATGGGTTCCCGTGACGGACAGCAAGGAGGTAAGTGTGGAGGGAAGGCGAAACAAAAAGGTACCGGTTCTTTTTTATGTCTTTGATCTCCTCTTAATTATAAAGGAATTCATTTCCTCATCGTTGTATGGAAAATACTTATTTCAAGGCACCCTCTGTCATTAGTCCATGCAAGGCCTCTCTTACTTTATTTCCGCCTTTATTCTCCTTCCACTAACCCATTCTGTTTTCCAGGTCTTGGCAAACTACAGCCCAGGCAAGCTTCCTGGGTTTGTCAGTAGAGTTTTATTGGAACACTGCCATGCCTACTCATTTCCTTATTGTCTATGGCTGCCATTGAGTTACAGTGACAGTTAAGTAGTTGTCACAGAAATCTAATGGCCTGCAAAACCCAGCCATTTAAGAGTCTCTGGGGGGCTCAAATGGTTAAGTGCATGATTTGAACCAGAGACACCTTGGAAGACAGGCCTGGTGATCTGCTTCCAAAAGGTCACAGCCTGAGGATTTCTATGGAGCAGCTCTACTCTGCATGCGTGGGGTCAGCACGAGTCAGAATTGACCTGATGGCTACTGACAGCAATGGTGACAGGACTAGACAAGAAAGATTTTAGCAAACCCTGAGCCCTGGGAGTTGAGTGTCTATCCTAGGGCTTGGCACACAGGAAACTGTCAATAAATGCTTGTTGAATGAAAGGCTAGAGCAGCTGTCCTCAGAGAGTGGTCTGCACTCCCTTCAGGGATCTGAGAAGTCAGGACCGTTCTCAGAACACTAAGACATTATTTGCCTTTGGAGTTTGCACTAATGGTGCAAAAGCCATGGTGGGCAAAACCACTGGGGCCTTAGTGGGAATCAGGCAGCTGTTCCCAGCTGTACTAGACACCAGTGCAGCCCTCACTGCCACAAATAAAAACGAGCCAGTGCATAGTGAGGACGGGTGTACAGCATGGTCAATGTCATTAACGTCACTGAGTTACGCGTATAAAGAATGTTGAAATGGCAGCCTTTTTGTTATATATATATACATTTAACCACAGTAAAACAAGCAAAATAAAATAATAGTTAAAAAACAGCTTGGTTTTTTAAGAAAAAGTTTGCTGTCTACCCACTGGAGCGTATTATATACGTATGTATCTCTTTCTGATTCATCTCCCATGGGTTTATTTGGATATCTGTGTATTCTTGAAAAATACATAGCATTGTTTCATTATGTATTTAAAAAAATTTAATACATACGTATAGAAAGGTAGCCTCCCCACTGATGACGGGGTTCTGTTCTGACAACTCTATCGTACATTGGTTCTGACATAAATTCGATACCTCATTTTTTTGTCTCTTTTAGTTTTCGTTATTTTCGCCTTCTGTTATCAGTATCTTTATAAATCACAACGTTGAACGTCTGCGCGCGAACATCTGAAAATGACAACATCAACAAATTCCATGCTGTAGCCTTAGGTGGAACGTATTACTGATGATAAGATGTACCAAAAAACAAAACAAAACAGAACAGAAGGTCTTTCACAGAGAGACAGAGAGCACGTGTGTGCTAGACCTCGTTCTGTTTCCTCCTTTGTTGAACCTTGCTTGTGAGAACTCTCCACGTTTCTCTAAATGTAAATAGTCATTACCTCTGGCTCTTGCGTGGTGCTCTTTTACGTGCAGTGACCACATTTTATCTATAAATTTCCTGGGTGATAAACACAGATTGTCTCCAACTTTTCTAACTTCTTTTTTCCTAATAGTTCTTAAAAATTTCAAATACAAAGCACACACATAAAACATAAATGAATGGTACAGTGAATAAGCATACGGGCAATATCTTTGTAAAAACCACCCAGATCAAAAAACAAAGCATTGCCAATCCTCCAGAAGGCCTCCAGCCCCGCTTCTAACGTCCCCTCCCTGCCCTGGAAGTGATCACTCTCCTATTTCTGCTTTTCTTACCACTTCTCTAGGCATTTGTAAAATATTTTGACTTTAAGCTACACCATAAAGTATCTGTATTGTGTCTTGCTTTGTTGTTCTATGTTTGTGAAATACACCCATGTCGCTCTTTGGAGCTGTTTGTACCGTTTTGTTGCTGTACGGAATTCCATTATGTGACTGTACCATAATTTATCTTCCTGATTTCTCCTGTAGATGGACATCTGCGCTGTTCCTGGTTTGGGGTAGTAGGAAGAGTGTTCCTGTGAACACTGGTGTTTAATAACAGCACTACAAACTGTACTGTAAAAGGGGCATGCGGGGCAAACCCCACCTGTATCACTAACTGTGCGCCAAGGATCAGTGTGAATCCAGTTCCCAGGTGGAAGTGGATCCAGGCTTCACCTTCCCACATTTGCTTTCCTCGTCACCAAGCACTTCCGTGGCTAAATCTCTCTGACCTTAACCACCCAGAGCTGGGTCTCCACGAGTTAAGACTCTGTTCTTACAGCTCCTGCCGAACAAGCAAGTGCCAGCCTCTCTGCTGGTTCTCACTGCCCCCAGTGGGCTCAGTAATTCTCTAGAATAACTCACAGAACTCACAGAAACTATTAGCTATTGTATAACATTTGTTATCATTTGGATAAAGTGTTATGCTTAAGACTAGGGGTGGCCAGTGCTTTTTGGGTTTAAAATGGCAACTCTTTTATATCTGTATGAATTATAAAGGTGCTCTTTAGTAAGCAGGGTGTAATAAAGGTCAGGAAAGCCTGTGAGGGATGAACACAGAGGAAAAGGTACAGATGGACAGACTGTCTCCCTCTGAAATCCGTCTGCATGATGCCATGAATTAAAACTCACCTTGATAATTTCTGTGATTTAAGAGACTTTTTTTTTTTTTTTTTTTTTAGTTTCTCTGGCGATATTGTAAAGGGCTTGCTCATAATACTATCTATTACTTCATCTCAGCATGCGCACACACAAAAAAAGAGAGTTATAACTCCTATGACTGGCTGGCCTATTTGATAATAAAATGAACGCACCAAAAGCAGCCTAAGAAAGAATATTTTATGAGGTCAATTAATATTGTGGAGGAGTTTTGTTCTGGGGTTAATCATTGGTGTGAACTCTGAGCTTGTAGTTGAGGTTTGGGGCTAGTCATAAAAGTGAATTGGAAAGGACACCTCTGTTCTTTATTTTCTACCCAGGACTTTGTCTCAGATTTATGTAGTTTGGTACCTGGAGATTTCTCAAGTAACACATTTGCCAAAGGACTTGTGGGAAGAGTGTCTGGGTTACTTTTCAAGGGTATTCCACTCCTTTCGGTTAGTTAGAACTTTCTTGCTGGTGAAGACATGAGAATAGCCTGCCAATCTCCAAATTTTATTATCCATAGCTATCAACATCAATTTTATATAAATGCAACCTAGAGATGTTTTACCACCTCTAGCGCTTCTCTGTCCTCAAAGGGTCACCTTTGCTAATCCTTGTTGTTGTTTTTGTTGTGTGCTATCTAGTTGATTTTGACTTATAGCAATCCTATAGAACACAGTAGAACCGCCCCCTAGGATTTCCTGGACTATAATCTTTATGGGAGCAGATTACCAGGTCTTTTCTCCGACAGTACCACTGGTGGGTTTGAACCACCAACCTTTCGGTTATCAGCTGAGTGTCTAACGGCAGTACCACCAGGGTTCCTTGGATGGCCTCAACGTTTGCTCTCACTGTCAAGCTTGTGTATTGTCTTAGGTACCTGGTGCTTCCATAACAGAGATACCACAAGCGGGTGGCTTCGAAGAATAGAAATTTATTTTCTCATAGTTCAGGGGGCTTGAATTCCTAATCCTGACTCCAGGGCAAGGGTCTCTCTGTCCGCTCTGGGGTAAAATCCTTGTCTCAGCTTTCTTCTCAGTGGTCATTAGAGAGCTCCACATGGCATCTATCTTTCCTCCATTGGTGCTTCCTTGCTTCTGTGCCTAGTCTGCTTTTCTGAATTGTGCTTTAAGTGAAAGTTTACAATTCAAGTCAGTTTCTCATACAAAAATTTATACACACATCATTACGTGACTCTAGTTGTTCTCCCTACATGTGACAGCACACTCCTGTCCACCCTGTGTTTCCCATGTCTGTTCAACCAGCTTCTGTCTGCCTCTGCCTTCTCATCTCGCCTCCAGACAGGAGTGACCCGCATAATCTCATGTGTCTACTTCAGCTAAGAAGCACAGTCCTCACCAGTATCATTGTCTGTCTTGCAGTCTTGTCTAATCTTTGTCTGAAGAGTTAGCTTAGGGAATGGTTTTAGTTTTGGGCTAACAGAGAGTCTGGTGGCCGTGGCCTCTGGGGTCCCTCCAGTCCCAGTCAGACCATTAAGTCTGGTCTTTTTACCAGAATGTGAAGTCTGTATCCCACTTTCCTCCTGCTCCATCAGGGATTCTGTGTTGTGTTCCCCATCAGGGCAGTCATTTGTGGTAGCTGGGCACCATCTAGTTTTTCTGATCTCAGGCTGAAGGAGTCTCTGATTTATGTGGACTTTTCTTTCTCTTGGGCTCATATTTTCCTTGTGTCTTTGGTGTTCTTCATTCTCCTTTGCTCCAGGTGGGTTGAGACGAATTAAAGCATCTTAGATGGCTGCTTGCTAGTGTTTAAGACCCCAGACACCATTCACCAAAGTGGGATGCATAATCTCTTCTTTTCATATCTCAAAACTGGTTGGGTTTAAAATACTCCCTACGTTGCTATGTCTCCTTTAACATAACAACAACAACAACAAAAAACTATTCCCAAATGGGATTATATCCACAGGTATATAGGGTCACTATGAGTCGGAATCAACTCAATGGCAGTGGGTTTGGTTTGGGTTTTATAGGGGTTCGTAGGAAGCCCTGGTGGTACAGTGGTTTAGCACTCTGCTGCTAACCCAAAGGTTGGTGGTTGGAACCCACCAGCTGCTCTGTGGGAGAAAGATGTGGCAGTCTGCTCCTGGAAAGATTTACAGCCTTGGAGACCCTATGGGGCACTTCTACTCTGTCCTATAGAGTCACTATGACTATACAGCACACAACAATATATGAGTTAGTATTCCGGTACATATTTTGGGAGGACCCAATTCCACCCATAACATGTATATTCTTTCTGGAAACTACAGGATGTAGAACTGAGGGCAATAATATTGTCAATTCTGTTTGAGGCACTCAATGAACCTGTGCCCCATTCCCTTCTGGGAAAGGAATACTCTCTCCCTCCCCTTCTCACCTTTCCAGACTTTCTCTTCAGTGTCCAAAGACTAATAGAGGAGGCCATGAGACAAATATAAGTCTGTCCTGAAAGGTCAGTACAATGTCCTAAAACCCAAAACCCACTGCTCTCAAGTCCATTCCTATTCACAGCAGCCCTGTAGGACAGAGTAGAACTGCCCCATAGGGTTTCCAAGGCTGTAAACCTTTATGGAAGCAGACTGCCACATCTTTCTCCTGAGGAACAGCTGATGGGATCAAACCTTTGACCTTTAGGTTAGCAGCCAAGTGCTTAACCACTGTACCACTAAGGCAATGTCATAAATGACTTAAAATGCATAACAGGAAAATATCAAGTGTTTTTAGACTGTTATGGCCATGTATTTTTGAGACTTGGAGTCAATTCACAGGATCGTGACCAGCTTTAGAAAATTAAAAGAAAAATAAAAAAGAAGATAGAAAATATTAGAGTTTGTTGCACAGAGCAAGTCTGATTTTGAAAAAAAAAAAAATTGTACCAGTCATATGTATGAAATATATTTCTTACTGGACCTGGTATTTTGAACTTTCCTTGTACTGCACAAAGAAAGCACAGGATGTGTTAAAGTCTTCAGAAAAGAGTGACACATGAGGGTTCCTTCCCATCTTTTTCTGTCTCAAGTCTACTATCTGGCACCAAATAAGTCCCTTCAGAAATCTTTCTGTGTTACAAGCTCACACCCTTCCAGAGGAAGGGGGTCCACTTTTCAATTACACTCTAAAGAAGAGCATCTCTCTTCCATAAGAGGCGATCTTACTCCTTAACCTTCTAATCTTTCATTTTCTAGTAGTGCCAAGACTTCAGCTCCATATGCGCTGATTGATAATTGTCTCCCCTTAATTTCCTGGGGCTCTGGTGCCATGATAAATTGTGAATGAGTGTCCTTCAACTCTGGTTCAATTTACTCAACAGAGAAAGCCACAGACTCACTAATTGCTTTACTAATTAATATTTTAAGTAAGAACACACCTGGAAGATAAGTAATTTTTCTCAAAGACAAAACATTCTGTATCAATGGTGAGAGATTATTTTCCCCATTAATAAAGCATTGGAGCCACCAAAGAAATCATTGTTCCCAAAGAGTTCTGTTTTTTTTTGTTGTTGTTGTTTGTTTTTGTTTTCTCCAGCTCATCTGCAGGCTTGGGGACCTCATACCAAGTATCACAGATGTTGATGTCTTCTCTCTCTGTTACTAAGGGAATAACACCATCTTGGATTGATTTTTTTTTTTTCTTTTTCAAACAATATCTCTGATTGAAGGTTGTAGGAGTGAGGCAAACTACTGATTCTTCACGACAACGTAAAAAAATGGAATCCTGCGAAAATTCTAGGTAAACTTAGTTTGCAAAAAATTACTCAGATTCGATATCAATGTATAAACTCACCCTAATTAGTTAGTAATACCTGAGAGAAAATAGTAATTTCCTAATGCATTAATACTGCTTTTTTTCAGGGTTGGAGGGAGGAACACCAAATAAATTTGTGATTTAAAATCGAGGAAAGTAATGCAAATATTAGGAATGATAAATATTTTGTTTTGAACTGAAAATCATAGCTATTTTTGAAAACTTCTTAATTATATGGTAATAATTTAATATAGGAATGTAACAGAAACTTCAAATACTCGAGAAACAGGTGGAGGAAAAGAAACAAATTATTTTATAAAAAAAAATTTAAAAAATCACTGTATTTACATTTACTTCAAAAATATATTGGCTTCCTGACATGTGCCAGGTACTCTATTAGTGCTAAAGATATAATTCTGAAGACATATGGGGTTCTGGATCTCTTAGAGAATATGGCCAATAAATGAAAATCCCTTAGTAACAGAGAGAGAAGACATGCTTTAACAAAATCTTCTGGAAATTTTGAATAGATATTAAGAGTTTTGGGGCTCAGAAATGTCCCATGGTTAATTTTTGAATACAGTCACAATTTGAAATTGTGTGGAGTATGTTGATAATTGGTACACGATCAATATAGTATGTGGCCTGGATCAATTATTAGGACCGTTAAAACGTTCTGATTAGTTATGTCTTTTTAATTGGTTTAAACATTAAAGAAATACTTAAATACTTAGTAATTATAAAAAATTTGAACAATTTAGAGGGTTAAAGAGCAAATATGTGAAAGCTATTTCTCTTTCCTCAATCGCACTTCCTTCCCTAAAGATCTTACATGGCAACATTAATAGCTTGATCTTTTGAAACTGCTGCATAGTATTCCATTAAAGAAATGCTGTTTAATATATACAAACATACATGTTGTTGTTCTCAGGTGCTGTTGAGTCGGTTCTGAATCATAGAGACCCTATGCACAACAGATTGAAACACTTCCTGGTCTGGCACTGTGTCTGAAATATGTGAGATGAAGTCTCATTATCCTTGTTTCTAAGGAGCATTCTGGCTGTATTCCTTCGAAGACAGTTTTGTTCTTTCTTCCAGCCATCCGTGGTATAGTCAATAATCTTTGCTAACACTATCATTCAAAGGCATCAATTCTTCTTTGGTCTTATTCCTTTGTCTAGTATTCACATGCATATCATGTGATTGAAAATACCATGGCTTGGCTCAGGCTCAGCTTAGTCCTCAAAGTGACATCTTTGCTTTTTGACACTTTAAAGAGGTCTTTTGCAGTAGATTTGCCCAATGCAATATGTAGTTTGATTTCTCGACTGCTACTTCCATGGGCGTTGATTCTGGATTCAAGTAAAATGAAATCCTTGACAACTTCAATCTTTTCTCCTTTTGTCATGATGTTGCTTATTGGTCCAGTTGTGAGGATTTTTGTTTTCATTATGTTGACATGCAATCCGTACTGAAGGCAGTGGTCTTTGACCTTCATCAGTAAGTGCTTCAAGTCCTCTCCACTTTTAGCAATCAAAGTTGTGTCATCTGCATAACGAAGGTTGTCAATGTGTCTTCCTCCAATCCTGATGCCTGGTTCTTCTTCATATAGCCCAGCTTCTCAGACTATTTGCTCAGCATACAGATTGAATAGATATGGTGAAAGTATACAACCCTGACACAGGCTTTTCCTGACTTTAGACCACACAGTATCCCCTTGTTCTATTTAAACTGCCTCTTGATCTACGTACAGGTTCCTCCTGAGCACAATTAAGTTTTCTGGAATTCTTGTGCTCTGGAATTCCCATTCTTCACAAAGTCATCCATAATTTGTTATGATCCACACAGTCAAATGCCTTTGCATAGTTAATAAACCACAGATAAACATCTTCCTGGTATTCTCTGCTTTCAGCCAACATCCATCTAGCATCAGCAATGATATCCGTAGTTCCACGTCTCCTCTGCACCCAGCTTGAATTTCCAGCAGTTCCCTGTCGATGTACTGCTGCAAATCACTTTTGAATTATCCTCAGCAAAATTTTTTGTGCGTGTGGTGTCTGTGGAAAGGGATGACAGAGAAGCTCAATATCATCAGTCAGAATAAAGCCAGGGCCAACTGCGGAACAGATTAGCAGTTCTCATATGTAAGTTAAGGAAGATCAAAGAGGACTTGACACCTTTAAGATGCGGTGTTGGCAAAGAACATTGAATATACCATGGACTGCCAAAAGAATTAACAAATTTATCTTGGAAGAAATATAGCCAGAATGCTCTTTAGAAGCGAAGATGGTGAAACTTTGTCTCACATACTTTGGACATGTTATCAGGAGGGACCAGTCCCTGAAGAAGGACATCATGCTTGGTAAAGTAGAGGGTCAGTGAAAAACAGGTAGACCCTCCGTGAGATGGATTGATACAGTGGCTGCAACAATGGGCTCCAGCTTTACAATTTGTGAGCATGGTGCAAGACTAGGCAGTGTTTAATTACGTTGTACATAGGGTCATTCTGAGTCAGAACCAACTTGACGGCATCTAACAAAAACAACAAGTTCAAGCTGAAGCTGAAGAAAATTACAGCATGTCCATCAGAGGCAAAATACGACCTTGAGTATACCCTACCTGAATTTAAAGACTATCTCTAGAAGAGATTTGGCACATTGAACACTAATGACCAAAGTACAGATGAGCTGTGGAATGACATCAAGGACATCATACATTAAGAAAGCAAAAGGCCATTAAAAAGACAAGAAAGAAAGAAAATACAAAAATGGATGTCAGAAGAGACTCTGAAACTTGCTCTTGAAAGTCAAATAGCTAAAGGGGACAGAACACATGATGAAGTAAAAGAGCTGAAAAGATTTCAAAGGTCTACTCAAGGAGACAAAGTAAAGCATGATAATGAAATGTGCAAAGACCTGGGGTTAGAACACCAAAAGGGAAGAAAATGCTTGGCATTTCTCAAGCAGAAAGAACTGAAGAAAAAAATCAAGGCTTGAGTTGCAATTATTGAAGGATTCTACGGGCAATGACTAAGGTGCATCTGATTCAAGCCATGGTGTTTTCAATTGTGTCATATGCATGTGAAAGTAGGACAATGAGTAAAGAAGACAGAAGAGGATTGATGCCTTTGAATTATGGTGTTGAGGAGGAATATTGGATATACTATGGACTGCCAGAAGAATAAATACTATCTCGGAAGAAGTACAGCCAGGATGTTCCTTAGAAACCAGGATGGTAAGACTTCATCTCACATGCTTTGGACATGTTATCAGGAGGGAGTAGTCCCTGGAGAAGGACATCATTGTTGACAAAGTAGGTGGCTAATGAAAAAGAGGAAGACCCCCAACAAGATGGGTTGACACAGTGGCTGCAACAACAGTCTCAAGCCTAACAAAGATTGTGAGGATGGTGCAGGACTGGGCAGTGCTTCTTTCTGCTGCACATAGGATTGTTATGAGTCTAAACTGAATGGATGGCACCTAACAACAACAACATGGGGAAATATTGAATGGTGCAGTAAGCATCCAAAGACTATGGAAGGAATACACACAGTCACTGTACCAAAAAGAATTTGTAGACGTTCAATCATTTCAGGAGACAGCATATGATCAAGAACTGATTGTATTGAAGGTAGAGGTCCAAGCTGCACTGAAGGCGAAAACAAGGCTACAGGAACTGACAGAATAACAACTGAGATGTTTCAGCAAACAGATGCAGCACTTGTGCTTCTCACTCATCTATGCCAAGAATTTGGAAGACAGTTACCTTGCCAACCAACTGCAAGAGATCCTTATTTGTGCCAGCTCCAAAAAAAAGGTGATTCAAAAGAATGTGGAAATTATTGAACCATGTCATTAATTTGCATCATAATGATCAGCCAATAATTTATTATTGCTCAATTTGTGCTTCTCTGACTTTTAGTAAGGTTGAACTTTATTTTACATATTAATTAATATTCATATTATCAGTAGCCCTTATATTTTTCCTCTGTGACAGAAACACATTTCTTTTTTTTTCTTTTTAATTGTTCTTTAGGTGAAAGTTTACAGCTCAAGTTAATTTCTCATGTAAAATTTTATACACATATCGTCCTGTGACAGTAGTTGCAATCCCTGTGATATGACAATACACTCCCTCTTTCTACTCTGGGTTTCCTGTGTCCATCCGATCAGACAGGAGCTGGCTCCCTGCTTTCTCATCTTGCCTCTGGAGTTGATCATTTGGTCTTATATATCTGAGTGAACTAAGAAGCACACTCTTCAACAGTATTATTTTATGCTTTATAGCCCAGTCTAATCTTTGTCTGAAGAGTGGTCTTTGGGAATGGTTTTAGTTCTGGGTTAACAGAGTGTCTGGAGGCTGTGGCTTTGGGGGTTCCTCCAGTCTCTGTCAGACTATTAAGACTGGTCTTTTTATGTGAGTTTGAGTTCTGTTCCATACTTTTCTCCTGCTCTGATAGGGACTGTCTGTTGTGTTCCCTGTGAAAGCAGTCATTTTTTCTTAGCCAGGCACCATCTAGTTCTTCTGGTCTCAGGCTGATGGAGTCTCTGGTTTACATGGCCCTTTTGTGTCTTGGGCCAATATTTGCCTTGTGTCTTTGGTATTCTTCCTTCTCCTTTGCTTCTAGTGGGTTGGGGCCAATTGAAGTATTTTAGACGGCCAGTTGAAAGCTTTTAAGACTCCAGATGCCACTCACCAAAGTGGGATGCACGACATTTTCTTAATAAACTTTGTATGCCAATTGACCTAGCTGTCCCCCAAAACCATGACCTCCAGACTCCAGCACCAGATATTCTGTCCCTCAAAGTGTTTGGTTGCAGAAGCATATTTCCTAATTGAGCATTTTTTGTACCTTTTCTTTGTAGAAATTCTTTCTATACTATATTGTGGATATTAAAATTATTACAAATATTGAAAATATGTTTTATTAAGTTCTTTATCTTCATACTGTAGTTATGATATTTTATCCTATTCGTATATTTTAATATAGATTACTTGTTACATATTTTGCTTTATGGTAGTAGTATTTTGTACCTTTATTTAATGGTTTTTGCTTTTGACTGCATTTACTGAGTAGTTCATTTATTCCACCTGTTTGAAATGCCATGCATATCATGTTTTATTTCTATGAGGTACTTTGTGCACTTACTATTTTATTCTTCTATTTCACTTGTCTATTCCTGTGTCAATGATACACTGTTTTAATTATGGTAATTTTCTAGTGCTTTTCTATTTAGTAGGTTAAAACTTTACTCTTTGTTCTTACTCATCATATTGTTAGGTATTTTTTTCACATTTCTTTTCTGCAGGAATCTTGGAATCAGCTTGTCACATTTCTTTGGCATTGTATATGAATTCAAGGAATAGGATAAATTGAAAAATGAATACTTATGTCTTTCCAGTGTGGGTTTCAACAAAATATTTTTCTCACATAAATCGTAGAATTTTTCAATTCTACGGTGATTTACTGGAAACCCTGGTGGCGTAGTGATGAATCACCAAAAGGTTGGTGATTCAATTCCACCAGGTACTCCTTGGAAACACTACGGGGCAGTTCTACTCTGTCCTATAGGGTTGCTATGAGTCAGAATTGACTAGATGGCAATGGGTTTGGTTTTCGTTTTTGGACTGTGATTTACTTTCAATTCTTTTTTATTTTCAGTCCTGAAATATTATTCATTTTCTATGTTTATCTTGATATTTTATTGGATACATTCTAATAGTATTTTTGATAATAGTATTAGGAATTCTACATAGATGTGGGTTGCCTTTGGGAGAATTTTATCCTTCTCCTGTATAAAGTTCTTTTTTAAAAAAAAATTTATTGTGCTTTAAGTGGAAGTTTACAAGTCAGGCAAAAACTTATACACACCTTACTATATACCCCTAGTTGCTCTCCCCCTAATGAGACAGCACACTCCCTCCCTCCACTCTCTCTTTTCGTGTCCGTTCCGCCAGCTTCTGACCCCCTCTGCCCTCTCATCTTCCCTCCAGATAGGAGATGCCAACATAGTCTCAGGTGTCTACTTGATCGAAGAAGTTTATTCTTCACCAGCATCTTTTTTCTATCCCACTGTCCAGTCCAATCCCTGTCTGAAGAGTTGGCTTCGGGAATGGTTCCTGTCTTGGGCTAACAGAAGGTCTGGGGGCCGTGACCACCGGGGTCCTTCCAGTCTCAGTCAGACTATTAAGTTCGGTCTTTTTACAAGAATTTGAGGGCAGCATCCCACAGCTCTCCTGCTCCCTCAGGGATTCTCTGTTGTGTTCCCTCTCAGGGCAGTCATTGGCGCCATCTAGCTCTTCTGGCCTCAGGCTGATGTAGTCTCTGGTTTATGTGGCCCTTTCTGTCTTTTGGTCTCATAATTACCTTGTGTCCTTGGTGTTCTTCATTCTCCTTTGATCCAGGTGGGTTGAGACCAGTTGATGCATCTTAGATGGCTGCTAGCCAGCACTTAAGACTCCAGATGACACTCTCAAAAGTGGGAAGCAGAATGTTTTCTTAATAGATTTTATTATGCCAATTGACTTAGATGTCCCCTGAAACCATGGTCCCCAAACCCCCGCCCCTGCTATGCTGGCCTTTGAAGCATTCAGTTTATTCAGGGAATTTCTTTGCTTTTGGTTTAGTTCACTTGTGCTGACCTCACCTGTATTGCGTGTTGTCTTTCCTGTCACCTAAAGTAGTTCTTATCTACTATCTAATTAGCAAATACGCCTCTCCCTCCCTCCCTCCCACATCTCGTAACCATCAAAGAATATTTTCTTCTCTGTTTAAACTATTTTTCCAGTTCTTATAAGAGTGAACTTACACAATATTTGTCCTTTTACAACTGACTAATTTCACTCAGCATAATGCCTTCCAGATTCCTCCATGTTATAAAATGCTTCACAGACTCACCACTGTTCTTTATTGATGTGTAGTATTCCATTGTGTGAATATACCAAAATTTATTTATCCATTCATCTGTTGATGGGCACCTTGGTTGCTTCCATCTTTTTGCTATTGTAAACAGTGCTGCAGTAAACATGGGTGTGCACATATCTGTTCATGTAAAGGCTCTTATTTCTCTAGGATATATTCCAAGGAGTGGGATTGCTGGATTGTATGGTAGTTCTATTTCTAGCTTTTTCAGGAAGTGCCAAATCAATTTCCAAAGTGGTTGTACCATTTGACATTCCCACCAGCAGTGTATAAGTGTGCCACTCTCCACAACTTCTCCAACATTTATTATTTTGTGGTTTTTGGATTAATCCCAGCCTTGTTGGAGTGAGATGGAATCTCATTGTAGTTTTGATTTGCATTTCTCTAATGGCTAACCATTGTGAGCATTTCCTCATATATTTGTTAGCTACCTGAATGTCTTCTTTAGTGAAGTGTCTGTTCATATGTTTTGCCCATTTTTTAATTGGGTTATTTGTCTTTTTGCAGTTGAGTTTTTGCAGTATCATGTAGATTTTAGAGATCAGGCACTGATCGGGAATGTCATAGCTAAAAACTTTTTCCCAGTCTGTAGGTAGTCTTTTTTACTCTTTTGGTGAAGTCTTTGGATGAGCATAGGTGTTTGATTTTTAGGAGCTCCCAGTTACATAGTTTTTCTTCTGCATTGTTAGTAGTGTTTTGTATACTGTTTATGCCATGTATTAGGGCTCCTAACATTGTCCCTATTTTTTCTTCCATGATCTTTATCATTTTAGATTTTATATTTAGGTCTTTGATCCATTTTGAGCTCATTTTTGTGCACGGAGTGAGTTATGGGTCTTGTTTCATTATTTTGCAGATGGATATCCAGTTATGCCAGCACCATTTGTTAAAAAGACTGTCTTTTCCCCATTTAACTGACTTTGGGCCTTTGTAAAATATCGACTGCTCATATGTGGATGGGTTTATGTCTGGATTCTCAATTCTGTTCTATTGGTCTATGTATCTGTTGTTGTACTAGTACCAAGCTGTTTTGACTACTGTGACTGTATAATAGGTTCTAAAATCAGGTAGAGTGAGGCCAACCACTTTGTTCTTCTTTTTCAGGAACACTTTACTTATCCGGGGCCTCTTTCCCTTCCATATGAAGTTGGTGATTTGTTTCTCCATCTCACTAAAGAATGTCATTGGAATTTGGATTAGAATTGCATTAAATCTATAGATCGCTTTTGATAGAATAGACATTTTTACAATGTTAAGCCTTGCTATCCATGAGCAAGGCATGTTTTTCCACTTACAGAGGTCTATTTTGGTTTCTTGCAGAAGTCTTTTGTAGTTTTCTTTGTATGAGTCTTTTGCATCTCTGGTAAGATTTATTCCTAAGTATTTTATTTTGTTGGGTGCTACTGTAAATGGTATTGGTTTGGTGATTTCCTCTTTGATGTTCTTTTTGTTGGTATAGAGGAATCCAGACAATTTTTGTATGTTTATCTTGGATCCTGATATTGTGCTGAACTCTTCAATTAGTTTCAGTAGTTTTCTTTAGAATTCTTTAGGGTTTTCTGCATATAAGATTTTGTCATCTACAAATAGAGATGCTTTTACTTCTTCCTTACCAATCTGCATGCCCTTTATTTCTTTATCTAGCCTAATTGCTCTGGCTAGGACCTCCAACACAATGTTGAATAAGAGCAGTGATAAGGGGTTTCCTTGTCTGGTTCCTTATCTCAAGGGGAATACTTCCAGACTCTCTCTGTTTAGGATGATGTTGGCTGTTGGCTTTGCATAAACGCCCTTTATTATGTTGAGGAATTTTCCCTCTATTCCTATTTTGCTGAGAGTTTTTATCATGAGTGGGTGTTGAACTTTTTCGAATGCCTTTTCTGCATCAATTGCTAAAATTATGTGATTCTTGTCTTTTGTTTTATTTATACGATGAGTTGCGTGAATTGTTTTTCTAATGTTGAACCATCCCTGCATACCTGGTATAAATCCCACTTAATCATGGTGAGTTATTTTTCTGATATGTTGTTGAATTCTATTGGCTAAAATTTTGTTGAGGATTTTTCATCTAAGCTCATGAAGGATATAGGTCTGCATTTGTCTCTTTTTGTGGTGTCTGTACCTGGTTTTGGTACCAGGGGTATGCTACCTTTATATGATTACTTCAGGAGTATCCCCTCCTCTTCTATGCTCTGAAATACCTTTATACCTTTACTAGTAGTGGTGTTAACTCTTCTTTGAATGTTTGGTAGAATTCTGCATTGAAGGCTTCCCGGTCAGGGTTTTTTTTTATTGGGAGCTTTTTTTTTTTTAAATAATTTTTATTGTGCTTTTAAGTGAAAGTTTATATATCAAGTCAGTCTCTCACACAAAAACTTATATACACCTTGCTACATACTCCCAATTACTCTCCCCCTAATGAGAGAGCCCACACTCACCCTCCACTCTCTCTTTTTGTGTCCATTTCACTGGCTTCTAACCCCCTCTACCCTCTCATCTCCCCTCCAGGCAGGAGATGCCAACATAGTCTCAAGTGTCCACCTGATCCAAGAAGCTCAATCCTCACCAGCATCCCTCTCCAACCCATTGTCCAGTCCAATCCCTGTCTGAAGAGTTAGCTTCAGGAATGGTTCCTGTCCTGGGCCAACAGAAGGTCTGGGGACCATGACAACTGGGGTCCTTCTAGTCTCAGTCAGACCATTAAGTCTGGTCTTTTTATGAGAATTTGAGGTCTGCATCCCACTGTTCTCCTGCTGCCTCAGGGGTTTTCTGTTGTGTTCCCTGTCAGGGCAGTCAACGGTTGTAGCCGGGCAACATCTAGCTCTTCTGGTCACAGGATGATGTAGTCTCCAGTTCATGAGGCCCTTTCTGTCTCTTGGGCTCATAATTACCTTGTGCCCTTAGTGTTCTTCATTCTCCTTTGGTCCAGGTGGGTTGAGACCAATTGATGTACCTTAGATGGTTGCTTGCTAGCATTTAAGACCCCAGTTGCCTCCCTTCAAAGTGGGATGCAGAATGTTTTCTTAATAGATTCTATTATGCCAATTGACTTAGATGTCTCCTGAAACCATGGCTCCCAAATCCCTGCCCCTGCTACACTAGCCTTCAAAGCATTCAATTTATTCTGGAAACTTCTATGCTTTTGGTTTAGTCCAGTTGTGCTGACCTCCCCTGTATAGTGTGTTGTCTTTTCCTTCACCTAAAGTAGCTCTTATCTACTATCTAATTAGTGACTGCCCCTCTCCCTCTCTCCCTCTCTCCCCCCTCTTGTAACCACAAAAGAATGTTTTCTTCTCATTTTAAACTATTTCTCAAGCTCTTATAATAGTGGTCCTATACAATATTTGTCCTTTTGTAACTAATTTCACTCAGCATAATGCCTTCCAGATTCCTCCATGTTATGAAATGTTTCACAGATTCATCACTGTTCTTTATCAATGCATAGTATTCTATTGTGTGAATATACCATAATTTATTTATCCATTCATCCATTGATGGGCACCTTGGTTGCTTCCATGTTTTTGCTATTGTAAACAGTGCTGCAATAAGCATAGGTGTGCATATATCTGTTCACGTGAAGGCTCTTATTTTTCTAGGATATATTCCAAGGAGTGGGATTGCTGGATTGTATGGTAGTTCTATTTCTAGCTTTTTCAGGAAGTGCCAAATCAATGTCCAAAGTGGTTGTACCATTTGACATTCCCATCAGCAGTGTAGAAGTGTTCCAGTCTCTCCACAGCCTCTCCAACATTTATTATTTTGTGGTTTTTGGATTAATGCCAGCCTTGTTGGAGTGAGATAAAATCTCATTGTAGTTTTGATCTGCATTTCTTTAATGGCTAATGATTGTGAACATTTCCTCATGTATCTGTTAGCTACCTGAATTTCTTCTTTAGTGAAGTGTCTATTCATATCTTTAGCCCATTTTTTAATTGGGCTATTTGTCTTTTTGTAGTTGAGTTTTTACAGTATCACGTAGATTTTAGAGATTAGAAGCTGATCAGAAATGTCATAGCTAAAACTTTTTCCCATTCTGTAGGTAGTCTTTTTACTCTTTTGGAGAAGTCTTTGGATGAGCATAGGTATTTGATTTTTAGGAGCTCCCAGTTACATAGTTTTTCTTCTACATTCTTAATAATGTTTTGTATATTGTTTATGCCATGTATTAGGGCTCTTAACTTTGGCCGTATTTTTTCTTCCAAGGTCTTTATCATTTTAGATATTATGTTTAGGTCATTGACCCATTTTGAGTTAGTTTTTGTGCATGGAGTGAGGTATGGGTCTTGTTTCATTATTTTGCAGATGGATATCCAGTTATGCCAGCACCATTTGTTAAAAAGACTGTCTTTTCCCCATTTAACTGTTTTGGGGCCTTTGTCAAATATCAGGTGCTCATATGTGGATGGATTTATGTCTGGATTCTCAATTCTGTTCCATTGGTCTATGTATCTGTTGTTGTACTAGTACCAGGCTGTTTTGACTCCTGTGGCAGTATAACAGGTTCTAAAATCAGGTAAAGTAAGGCCTCCCACCTTGTTCTTCTTTTTCAGTAATGTCTTATTTATCCGGGGCCTCTTTCCCTTACATATGAAGTTGGTCATCTGTTTCTCCATCTCATTACAGAATGTCGCTCGGATTTGGATCAGAATTGCATTAAATGTATAGATCGCTTTTGGTAGAATAGACATTTTTATAATGTTAAGTCTTCCTATCCATGAGCAATGTATGTTTTTCCGCTTATGTAAGTCTCTTTTGATTTCTTGCAGATGTGTACTGTAGTTTTCTTTGTGTAAGTCTTTTAGATCTCTGGTTCAATTTATTCCTAAGTATTTTATCTTTTAGGGGGCTACTGTAAATGGCATTGATTTGGTGATTTCCTCTTCTATGTTCTCTTTGTTGGTGTAGAGGAATCCAACTGATTTTCTCCTGAAGAGAAAGGCTGTACTGGGAGAACTCCTCCCTGCCTGTGCACCAGAACAGGAGGAAGCACATCACAGAAGATGACAAGAGCCAGGAGAAGAGGACCAGAAATAAGAAGGAAAAGTAAGTAAATCAATTCTGCCCAGTGGAGAACTGGGTCACCGTGAATTTTACTGCCATCTGTGTTGGTTCTCTGATGGGTAGAAGTAAGTGCTATGACTGAAAGGTGCATGCCAGGTGAGGAGAGACCAACTGATGGTCAGATTGTATTATTCCATGACTGTAGAAAACCATGCCACCACAAATAATTAGAGTTTGAGCTTGATCCATAGTTATGTACACTGCTGGTTGATTTTTCCTGTGGTATTCAGTTAGATATAACTCCAGGATAACAGCAAGTAGGCTTGGTCATGAATTTAAAGAAATAGGATTAATTGTGTTTGTTGTGAGTCTCAGGTAGATAATTTTATTTAAGTTTCGAATTTTGCTTCCCTTCTGTTTTCCCAAGATATATATATTTTTTAAACTAAGGATGGTTGTTACATATTATTAAACATCTTTCAACATCTATAAAGAAATCTTATTATTTTTACCTTTAGTGTATTTCTGTTTTAATTATATTCCTCTATTGCCTAAAATATTCTAAGATAAATCTATCGAGATACTTTTTAAGACACTGCCAGCTTTGGTTTACTGTTATTTCATTTAGAATTTTTTAACTTTCAATTTCATAAACTAGATTAGCCTAGAGGTGTTTTTAAGGAGACCTGGTCACTCACTGGTTAAGCACTAGTGCTCAGCTGCTAACCCAAAGGTTGGCAGTTTGAACCTAGCAGTGGTTCCACTGGAGAGAGACTTAGCTATCTGCTCTCATGAAGATTACAGACTAGGAAATCCTATGGGGCAGTTCTACTCTGTCAAACAGGGCTATGATTCAGAATTTACTGGTGGGCACACAACAACAACAGAGATATTTTTAGGAATTTTTTTTTAGCTTATAATTTTCTTACTTTGAAATCATGTTTATGCTGCCTTTGTAGACCCAGTTATGCAACTTTGCAGGTTTTTGTGCCATACTTAAATCTGTTAAGCAATTTAAGTAAACTAGGATTTTTTTTTTTTTGGTCATTGGAAGTTTCACTAAACTGGGTTGAATGATATCAGGAGGTGGAGCGCTAATTTGAATACCGTATTTTCCCCCTAAAAAAAAAAATTTTTTTTTTTTTTAGTTGGGAGAGATTAAATATGGGAATGGTTTTGAAACTTTGGGGCCTTTACGTGACCATGTACAGTGCCTTGGAATGACCAGAATCATACCTGAATCCTTCCTTGCTGATTTGATAAAGATTTTCCTCTCTTGTTTGAAGACAGACACTGTTAGTGCCTGTCAGAGAAGCTTGCCTTTCAAGAGGAAGTTAATTTTCTTCTTGTCCCTTCCCCATCACTCCTCATTATCTCCAGACCTATAATTAGAATCCAATTCCAGAACGTGAAGGAGTCCAATTACGAAGTCACACAGGTGGGAGGAAGGCTCACACACAAAAAGGGCATCAGAATCTTGCTGATTTGAGTTGGAGGTGGGGCAATGGGTAACTATATGTGGCAATAGGCCTTAAGGAAACTTTATCAAATAGGAGAAAGGTAATCTTAGAGTGGATTTAGTTTATTGACATGAATTCACTTGCCAGAAATTTCGAATTCATTAGGTGATTTATTATTTCTTTTGTTTGGTTAATGGGAAGCTAGACTCAGATTTTCCACATGGAATTAGAAATGACTTGTCAATATTTCCTTGATATAAACTACAGAAGGTGGTAGTGAACTTCCCTTGCACAACTCATTTGTTCACCAATAATCATATCTTCTAGGTAGGCTCAAAAAAAGACACCCCTTTCCCCAAGGAATAGACATGAAAGAAATGATTGCATCTTAAAAAAAAAGAATATCTTCTCTCTAGGTTAGAGATGATAATGAGAAATCTCATAATTCAGAGGGCACTGAATCTGAATGGGGATGAGGGATGATAAGATTCAAGCAGATATAGTTAACACAGCAGTACAACAGGGTGCTAATTTGAGCCATTATGATGTTGAGCTGCACCTTCAGCCCAGTTCCCAGAACCAGAGCCCTTTGCATGAGTCAGTGACTAGCACTTTTGAGGAAGACCTCATTAACATCACTGCTATACACTTCAATCTTCCTCCTGCTTGTCTCCAGAAGAATCTGGATTTATCGGGGCAACTGCTGAAATGTACAAAGACCTGAAGTTAGAAAACCAAAAGAGAACACACTAGGCATTTCTCAAGCTGAAAGAACTGAAGAGTTAAACCTCTAGATGCAATATTGAAGGATTCTATGGGCACAATATTAAATGACTCGGGAAGCATCAAAAGAAGATGGAGGGAATACACAAAGTCACTAAACCAAAAACAATTGGTCCACTTTAAGCTATTTCAGGAGGTAGCATATGATCAAGAACTGATGATATTGAAGGAAGAAGTCCAAGCTGCACTGAAGACACTGGCAAAAAACAAAGCTCCAAGAATTACAGAATATCAACTGAGATGTTTCAACAAACAGATGCAGTGCTGGAGGTGCTTACTTGTCTATGCCAAGAAATTTGCAAGAGAGCTACCTGGCCAAATGAATGGAAGAGATCCATATTTTGCTTATTCCAAAGAAAAGCGATCCAACAGAATGAGGGAATTGTCAAACAATATCATTAATATCACACCCAAATAAAATTTTACTGAAGATACTTCTAAATGGTTGCTACAGTATATCACCAGAAATCCAAGCTGGGCTCAGAAGAGACATGGAATGAGGCATACCATAGCTGATGTCAGGTTGATCTTGGGTAAAAATAGAGAATACCAGAAAGATGTTTACTTGTGTCTTATTGACTATGCAAAGGCATTCAACTGTGTGAATCATAACAAATTATGGACAACATTGCGAAGAATGTAAATTCCAGAACACTTAATTGTGCTCATGTGGAACCTCTACACAGACCAGGATGCAGTCGGTGGAACAGAATAAGGGGATACTGTGTGGTTTAAAGTCAAGAAAGATGTGTGTCAGGATTGTATCCTTCCGTCATACTCACTCAATCAGTATGCTGAGCAAATAATTTGAGAACCTGACTATATGAAGAAGAACAGGACATCAGAATTGGAGGAAAACTCATTAACAACCTGTGATATGCAGATGACACAATCTTGCTTGTTGAAAGTGAAGAGGACTTGAAGCACTTACCGATGAAGAATAAAGACTAGAGTCTTCAGTACGGATGATACCTCAACATAAAGAAACAAAAATCCTCACAACTGGACCAATAAGCAATATCATGATAAACAGAGAAAAGATTGAAGTTTTCAAGGATTTCATTTTGCTTGGATCTGCAATCAATGCCTATGAAAGTAGCAGTCAAGAAATCAAATGATGTATTGCCCTGGGAAAGTCTCCTGTGAACGACCTCTTTAGAGTGTTGTGAAAAGCAAAGATGTTACTTTGAAGACTAAGGTGTGCCAGACCCAAGCCATGATATTTTCAGTCACCTCATATGCATGTGAAATCTGGAGAATGAAAAAGAAAGACTGAAGAACAAATGATGCCTTTGAATTATGGTGTTGGTGAAGAATATTGAATATATCACAGACTGCCAGAAGAAGTCAGTCTTAGACGAAATACAGCTAGAGTGCTCCTTGGAGGTGAAGATTGAGAGACTTTGTCTCATGTACTTTGAACATATTATCAGGAGGGACCAGTCGCTGGAGATGGACACCATGCTCAGTAAAGTAGAGGGTCAGCAAAAGAGAAGAAGACCCTCAACAAGATGGGTAGACACAGTGGCTGCAACAATGAGCTCAAGCATAGCAATGATTGTGAGGATGGTGCAGGACTGGGAGGTGTTTCATTCTGTTGTACATAGGGTTACTATGAGACAGAACCAACTCAATGGTACCCAAAAACAACAACTGTGATGGGGCAAAAGAAGATTGCTAGTCATTACAGAGACATCAGTTCTAAATGAACGTTAATTCCTGGGAAACCACTTAATTGGCCAGTCTATAGATGATAATATAGAGCAGTACAGGCCAGTGGAATTCTAATGTGGGCCACATGTATACTTTTAAACTTTCTGTTAGTGACATTAAAAATGTAAAAAGAAACTGGTGAAGAAGTTTAATAAGAGAATCATAGTGCTGGCCTACTGGATTTTGGAGCAAAGTCATGCTTTCATTTTCCATCTCAGGAATGACTCTTAACTCTAATGGAGACTGACAGCTGACTGGGTCACTAGGTGACCAGAAAACTGCAGATACCTATCAAGAGCTGAATTTCATCTAGTCCAAACTAGGCATAAAATTGGCATCATGGTTCTAAGAGTTAGTGGAAATTATACAAGTATAACTGCATCTGATCATATCCTGAAGTGGCAGGTAACTTGCATGAGTAGATTGTTTATATTTCAAAAATGTCTATATTGCCACATCGTCATCGCTCCCTTATCTATGGTTTTATGGGGAGTTTCTTGCAAGTAAAATTTTCCTGAAGATCATTCAAAAGCGGCTGTAGCAGTACATTGACGGGGAAGTGCCAGAAATTCATGCTGGATTCAGAAGACAGCGTGGAACAAGGGATATCATTGCTGATGTCAGATGCGTCATGGCTACAAGCAAAGAATATGAGAAAGATGTTTACCTGTGTTTTATTAACTAAGCAAAGGCATTCGGCTGTGGATCATACCAAACTATGGATAACATTTCAAAGACTGGGAATTCCAGAACGCTTCATTATGCTCATGAGGAACCTGTACTTAGAACAAGAGGCAATCATTCAAACAGAACAAGGGGATATTGTGTGGTTTAAAGTTAAGAAAGGTGTATGTCGTGGATTTATCCTTTCACTGTACTTATTCAATCTGTATGCTGAGTGAATAATCCGAGATGCTGGACTATATGAAGAAGAAGGTAGCATCAAGATTAGAGGAAGACTCATTAACAACCTGTGATATGCAGATGACACAAACTTGCTTGCTCAAAGTGAAAAGGACTTGAAGCCCTTATTGATGAAGATCAAAGACCACGGCCTTCAGTATGGATTACCCTTTAACATAAAGAAAATAAAAATACTAATGTGAGCCTGACCCGAGCTATGGTGTTTTCAGTTGCCTCATATGCATGTGAAAGCTGGACAATGAATAAGGAGGACAGAAGAAGAATTGATGCCTTTGAATTAGAGTGTTGGCCAAGAATATTGAGTATACCACGGACTGCCAAAAGAACAAACAAATCTGTCTTGGAAGGAGTACATCCAGAATGCACCTTTGGAAGCAAACGTGGCAAGACTTTGTCTCACGTACTTTGGACATGTTATCAGGAGGGACCACTTCCTTGAGAAGGTTATCATGCTCGGTAGAGCAGAGGGTAAGTGAAAAAGAGGAAGGCCCTCAATGAGATGGATTGACACAGTGGCTGCAACAATCAGCTCAAGCATAACAAGGACTGTGAGGATGGACTGGGACTGGACAGTGTTTCGTTCTGTGTACATAGGGTTGCTATGAGTCAGACCTGACTCAATGACACCTGACAACAACAACATCAAGCAGGAAAACTTTCTGAATTTAGTTTATATGGTACATTGATACCATTGAAAAGTGGAATGGTACCTTAGAATGTTTCTCCATGGGACACCGAAGATTGCAGGAAATGGAAATCCTAGTAGGTAGACCTTAGGCCAGGCAATTGTTTTGTTTATGTTGATTCAAATAAGAGACAGTGTAACATAAGGGTATATATTAATTTATGGTGTATTAAATGGGCTAGACAGCCTATTTATTTGGAAGATTGGTTAAAAGAAGTTTTGGGTCATATGTATGCAGATTTCTGCAATAAGCTCATAAAACAAGTGATCTCTCATTTATTCAGAGGACGTTTTTATTATGAGGTGGACAAGATGACCCAATATGTGAATTGTGGAGTTTATATCTGATCAAGGAACTTTATAGAAAGGGGAAAGGGCTGATAGAGATGCTTTTATCTTGTGTCCCTTCCTCCAGAAGTAGTGGGCCTTACAGAAGGAGAAATAGAGAACTATGGGAGGGATAGTTTCAGAAGTTAATGGAGAAAGAGGTAGAGGCATGCATGGGGTCAGGGATGAGTCCGAATGAAACCCAGAGGATTCTCATGTCCAGAGGCAACCTATAAGACAGCTACAACCCTGTGGAGTAAGACCAATAGCATCTCAGAAATAAGTATTTTTACCACCTCGTGTGAAAAATAGCTCCCAACTGCTTCTGATGCTGGCTTAAAACATATTGAAAGTAGAACGGAAGGAAACAATAAATTATAAATAGCGGCTATAGTCTTTTGACCAGCTCCAAGAAGTGATATGCTATTGCTCAGCACATTTTTCTCTCTGTGGCGTGATGTATTTATATAGAGAAATTAATGTTCCTTTCTTTTATAAGCCCTTTTCTCCATTGTTGTATGTAGGCTCTGTTTGTGGAGGTTAATTATAAATTTTGGTCCATAGTTAGCTGGTTATTGAGACAGAATGACAGAAGAATCAGAGGTCAAAATGACATCATTCAGAGATTCTTAATTTGAAACCAAATCAACAATAAGAATTTTTTTTTTTTTGGTGGGGAATAGAAGGAATGTGTTTTGGACTATATAATGCAGAATTAAATTAAGTGGAACCCGTTGCCATCGAGTTAATTCTAACTCACAGTGGCCCTATAGGACACAGTAGAACCGTCCTACAGAATTTCCAAGGAGCGGCTGGTGGATTTGAACTGCCGACCATTTGGTTAGCAGTCGTAGCACGTAACTATTATGCCACCAGGGTTGGGGCTTTTAAAATTCTTATTAGTGAAGAAGAGTGTATATGGATATTAGAACAGTGCCTAGAATGTAGTAGTTATTTTTTTCTAAAAAATTTGTTGAATGAATAAATAAATCTTGAGTGGCCAGTGAAATGGATTGTAAGGAAATTTTAATTTTAAAAAGTTTTTGGAAGATCAGCATCAAAACCACCTTCCTTTTTGAGGGCAATTACCCATTGTGACTGTCTGGAGATGATGTGCACAACCCTAAACCCTGCCATTTTGCTCTTTGAAATCCAGTCTTCCATCAACAAATTTTGTTCATGGGAAAGGATTAATAAAAATGATGATTTTTTGCCAAGACAAATCAATTTTTTGTCTTGATTTATGAGGATATCACTACAAACTCTACTGGCTTTAAAAGTTAGTAAGGGAGTATCATGAACAACTTTATGCCAATAAATTCAATAATTAATTGAAGTGGACAAATTCCTTGAAACACACAACTAATCAGAGCTGGTAAAAGAAGAAATGGAACATCTGATAAAGACATTTATTAGCTTCCCAAGAAGTAATGCCCATAAGTCTGCACAAGTGAATTTTATTACATACTTAATAAACTGTCCCAGTCTTACACAAACTCTTTCAATGTACAACGTAGATCTCATTGCCAAAAGTTGGGTTACTTTTCTAGGTTGTTTTCTCGATTACTTATTAAGGCATTTGGCTTTTTAAACTACTCCTCCATCTTGAAACAGTCTCTTCTTTGGCTTCTATTAGCAAGTCCTGTCTTCATTACTTTCTTAAAATGTTTTGTTTTTGTTTTTAGTCTTCTAGTCCTTGCTGTCCTATCTACATAGACAGTCTTCACAAGACAGACCATTGGTGCTAATGGCATCAGGGCATTGTCTCCGAAATTTCTACATAACGTTCTAAATTTTGATTGGAGGTTTAAACCTATATCCAAATATACTTTCGAGATACTTCCAAAACTGTGTTCTTTTTAGACTTCGAACAGAAAGCACTAGTTACTTCATTAATTAATTAAATCAGAAAGTGTTTACCGAGTGCCTACTGTGTACTTGGCTTCTCTCACAGAGATGGGGCAGCCAGAATATATTGCTGGAGGACACATGACAAAATAAACATAAAAAATATACATAGAATGGGATAAATATTGTGATTGGAAAATACAGCAGTGTATCCCAGAATGGATTTCTCAGCTCTTTTTCCTATCCTTTTAGTGTAATTGACATCACCACTTAAAACCATTACAACTCTCTCGTTTTTGCCCCTTTCTGCTTTTCGTTATATTTTATATGTTACTAAAGCCATTTACAGTTCTCCCTTATTAGCAAATTGAAGTTCTGTCCTTTTCTGTTTTGTTAAAAAAAGAAAATATGTTTTATTACTTAATATTTTTATTATTAAATTAACACATTTAGTAGAAAAAAATCAGCAGTAGAAGTTGTAGAAAGTGCAATTCATCTCTGTAACTACCAGTCCCCACAGAGAGTAACTGATAATTTTTTGGTTTTATTTTTCTAGTTATTTTACATATGTAAGTAGGTATACTTATTTACATATACATGGAAATCTGCTTGGTGTTCTGCTTTTTTTCCCATCAGTTTGTGTATAGTGGACATGTGAATACATAAAACCCTCTCTTATTTTGTTTAAAAGTTTCAGTTACATTGCGTGTGTCTATTATATTTAACTAGAATACGTTTAGCTCATAGCTAATTGATAGAAAGGTCAATACATTTTCAGCATTTCAGAGTTACAAATAATAAGCATCTTTGCATATACAGCTTTGTTTCTTTGATTTACTGAAAGACAGTTTTCTAGAAGTAGACCAGCAGGTCAAAGGGAATTTGTTTTAAACTTTGATGTATATTATCCATTGTGATCTAAAAGGTTGTACAATTTGTATTCCTACAAAGAATAGTGAAATTCCACATTTTCCACCACTCCATCCACATGTGAATATTCTCACAGGTGGACACAGCTTCACTGAGAGATGGAGGAGTGGAGTCTGCTGATACTATCTGAACATCTATATCCAGCACCTGAATTACACGAAGAGGCCCTGGCTGTTGCAAATGGTTAAGGGCTCATCTGCTAACCAAAAAGTTGGAAGTTTGAGTCGATACAGCGGCAGTTCAGAAGGAAGGCCTGCTGATCTACTATTAAAAACCAGCACTGAAAACCCTGTGGAGCATAGTTCTGCTCCGACAACGGGAGATCTCATGAGCTGGGGCCGGACCAACAGCAACGTGCTTTCATTATATGAAGCAATGTCATGTCTTTGTTGATAAAGCAATTCTGCATAGGCTCCAATCACTTGTCTTTAACGAAAGCCTACCAATACGTCTTCTCTCTGCCAAATGTTTTAACCACGTTTTCTCTCGTGGCTCATTTCTAAAGCATGTGCTTATTCTTGAGCACCTCCGAATAGGAAACAAACCATCAGAAGCCCACCCTGGACTCCTCGGCCTTCTCTCCTTCTCTTCAGCATTAAAGCTCCCTGAAAGCATCCTCGGAGCTCTCCACACACACTTCACTCCCATTCACAGCTGCGCTGATTTGTCTTCTGCCTCAACCTCTCTTTTCAGAGTACCTTTGCTAAAATGACTAATGTTTTCATATGCCAACTCCATCGATGCTTTTTCTCACTTTACATTATTTACTGCTTCTGCTATGTTTGGCACTGAATATTCTCTCATTCTCATACCCAGTTACCCCCTTATCTGTTACCATTTTCTTCTGCTTTATTTTCAGATCTTTTACTGCTTTGTCTTATGTTCATGGACTTATCTGCACAACATACTGATATTTGAAAAAATCTGTCCTTAGAATTTTAATCTTTCCATTCTATTTATATGTCTTGGTGGCCTCATTTAAACCCATGACTTCAATAAATATCTACTTGCTAAATGTTCACAAGTTGAGACATACTTTCTGGTAATGGTGGGCTAGGTGATTCAGACCAACCACTCCACCGAAAATTACAAATTCCAAAGAAAATATAAAACTCACCTTTCTTAAAGAACCAGGTGCCAACAACATTATAAACAATACCCAGATAAAATCTGAAACAAAACCAAAACTAAAACAAGAATTCACAGAGGTAAGCAGAGCACGAAAACCGCTATTGTACTGAGGGCTCTGAACTGCCTTTCGGTGGCTTTATCCAGCACAGGATGTATAAAACATGGCTGGATGTCTACAGGAAATGGGATTCTGATAGAGACACTCCTCACTCTAACCTAGGACTTTACAGGTTTGAATCAAAGGTTGAGCCAGCCTTTGTGTGGGTGTACAGTTATGGTTTTCATTGCCTGTGTGGTCCATGGAGCCTCAGCCAGAATTTGAGAACCCAGAGCACCCTCCCTGCCCTTCCCCACAGAGGTTTCAGAGAAATAAAAACAAAAGTTTTCTAGAAGATTTTTTTTTTATCCTAGGCCTTGAATTATTGCCGCAAAGAGTTTTTCAAGTCCGAGAAGCTTCATGAAGTCAAAGATCAGCCAGCACACAGGATCCTACAGATCCTACAGAAACAATTGGCAGCAGAACAGGCCCCAAAAAATCTTCAGATATCAGAACTGTTAAAGAACAGTCATTCTTTACGTGTTCAGAGAAATAAAAGACAAATTTGGAGATATCTGTAGAAAACTGGAAACTATTAAACGACAAAACAGATTTTGGGGAAAAAAAAATCCCCAAACCCAAAATGTCTTATTTAAAAGAACAATAACCAAAATTAAAAGTTCAGTGGATATGTTTAATATCAGATTAAATAGCTGAAGAGAGAATCAAAACCTTCATCAGAAGAAATTATCCAGAGTATAGCACTGAATGCTTGCAAATCTGTGATTCAATATGTGAAACTGCTTTCCAAGTACATCTACTTGGATGTCCCAAAGTATCTCAAAAGCAACTTATTGGATTCTGAGCTTATAACTTTTAAACTCATGGGATTTACTCTCCAAATCTGCTGCTTCTTATGGGTTCCCTCTCTTGGTGTCCTTATATACTAAGTGGGTGTCTCCAGCCCCAACACCTCATCCTTTACCGGGTCCTGTATAGTCTAACACACAGTGATCTCCTGTACCTATCATCTGCTGTCCACCCCACTCACTTGATACAGTGGGACTCTTGAATTCTTACCTACAGGGCTGCAGTGGTCTCATCTCTTAGCAGTCTGGATCTTTTCCAAGTTAAATCATACTGATAGAGTTGCCTTTCTAAAGTTCAAATCTAATCATGCCATTTTCTTGCTTCAGTTCCTTTAGTGGCTTTTATATTGTGATAAAATCACCCAGGCTGTATTTAGCTGATAAAAAATTCTTCCTACTATGCACTCCTAGGCTGATATACCTGATAACAGCTCTAGCCATCTGGTGACAGGACATTAGAGCTTCAAAGGTGAAAATAATCAAGCTACCTCACTCAAGCAACCCATTTAGACATATTAAAACAAAACAAAGCAAGAAGGTAGGGTACAGTAAGCAAACACAAAATAAACTAATGCAAAAACTTATAGATGGCTCCGAGACAACAGTCAATATCAAATCACATAAAGAAGCAGGCCGTGATCACTTCAACAAGCTCTCAAAAAAAGAATCAAGGAATCTTTTGGATGAAGGTAGCTTCCTGGAATTACCAGATGCAGAATACAAAAGATTAATATACAGAACTCTTGAAGACATCAGAAAGGAGCTCAGGCAATACGCAGAACAAGCCAAGGAACACACAGATGAAGCAGTTGAAGAAATTAAAAAGGTTATTCAAGAACATAAAAAAAAAATTTAATAAGCTCCAAGAAGCCACAGGGAGACAGCAATCAGAAATCCAGAAGATTAACAATAAAATTACAGAATTAGACAACTCAATAGAAAGTCATAGGAGAAGAATTGAGCAAGTAGAAGGCAGAATTCATGAACTTGAAGATAAAGCACTTGGCACCAATATATTTGAAGAAAAATCAGATAAAAGAATTAAAAAAAAATAAAGATACCCTAAGAATCATGTGAGACTCTATCAAGAGAAATAACATACGAGTGATTGGAATGCCAGAACAGGGAGGGAAAACAGAAAATACAGAGAGAGCTATCGAAGATTTGTTGGCCACAAACTTCCCTGATAACGTGAAAGATGAGAAAATATCCATCCAAGATGCTCATCGAACTCCACATAAGGTAGATCTTAAAAGAGAGTCACCAAGACATATTATAATCAAACTTGCAAAACCAAAGATAAAGAGAGAATTGTTTATTAAAACAATAAAAAGAGACTAAAACATGTAGTTATAGATCTTTCATAGGGAGAGGAAGACAAAGCGATATATAGAAATAAAAGTTAGGTTTAAACTTAGAAAAACCAGGGTAAATATTAAGGCAACCACAAAGGAGACTAACAATCCTACTCATCAAAATAAAATACAAGAAAAAAAAATTGAGGCTCAGCAGAAACAAAATCAACAACAACAAATAAGAGGAAAAGCAATACATAAACAAACTACTCAGCACAAAAAATTAAGTGGGAAAAAGAAACTGTCAAGAACACACAAAAAAAGACATCAAAATGACAGCACTAAACTCATACCTATCCATAATTATGCTGAATGTAAATAGACTAAATGTACCAGTAAAGAGACAGACAGTGGCAACTGCTCAAATGTCAATTTATATCAATAAATGAACACATACAAAAAGAAGGGCCAAAACCAAAGAATTATCCCTACAAATTGAACAAATAGGAAGGGAACAACAAAAGAAACCCTCAGGCACCAGAAGAAAACAAGTAATAAAAATTAGAGCAGAATTAAATGAAAAAGAAAACAGAAAAACAATTGAAAGAATTAACAAGATCAAAAGTCCGTTCTTTGAAAAAAATTAACAAAGTGGGTAAACCATTGGCCAGAGCGACAAAAGAAAAACAGGAGAGGAAGCAAATAACCCAAATAAGAAATGAGATGGGCAGTATTACAACAGACCCGACTGAAATTAAAAGAATCATATCAGATTACCAAGAAAAATTATACTCTAACAAATTTGAAAACCTGGAAAAAATGGATGAATTTCTAGAAATGCACTACCTAACTAAACTAACACAAACAGAGGTAGAACAACTAAATAAACCCATAACAAAAGAAGAGATTGAAAAGGTAATCAAAAAACTCCTCACCACACACACACAAAAAAAATCCCTGGGACGGCTTCACTGCAGAGTTCTACCAAACTTTCTGAGAAGAGTTAACACCACTACTACTACAGGTATTTCAGAGCATAGAAAAGGATGGAATGCTCCTAAGCTCATTCTATGAAGCCAGCATATCGCTGATACCAAAACCAGGTAAAAACACCACACACAAAAAAAGAAAATTACAGACCTATAGCCCTCATGGAAACCCTGGTGGCATAGTGGTTAAGTACTACAGCTGCTACCCAAGAAATCAGTTTGAACCCGCCAAGCGCTCCTTGGAAACTAAATGGGGCAGTTCTACTCTGCCCCATAGGGTCACAATGAGTCTGAATTAACTTGATAGCAGTGAGTTTTATACCCCTCATGAACTTGAATGCAAAAATCCTCAACAAAATTCTAGCCAATAGAATTCAACAACATATCACAAAATAATTCACTATGACCAAGTGGGATTCATACCAGGTACGCAGGGATGGTTCAACATTAGAAAAACAATTCATGTAACCCATCATATAAATAAAACAAAAGACAAGAACCACATGATCTTATCAACTGATGCAGAAAAGGCATTTGACAAAGTTCAACACCCATTCATGATAAAAACTCTCGGCAAAATAGGAATAGAAGGAAAATTCCTCAGCATAATAAAGGGTGTTTATACAAAGCCAACAGCTAACATCATCCTAAATGGAGAGACTCTGAAAGCATTCCACTTGAGATCAGGAACCAGACAGGGAAGCCCTTTATCACCACTCTTATTCAACATTGTGTTGGAGGTCCTAGCCAGAGCAATTAGGCTAGATAAAGAAATAAAGAGCATCCTGATTGGGAAGGAAGAAGTAAAAATATCTCTATTTGTAGATGACATGATCTTATACACAGACAGCATTAAGGAATCCTCAAGAAAACTGTGTAAGACTACTATTATAAGGACTCAAGAAATAGTTTAAACAGAGAAGAGAATATTCTTTGATGGTTACAGGGCAGAGCGGGGGAGGAGGGAGGCAGGGAGAGGGGTTTTCACTAATTAAATAGTAGATTAGAACTATTTTAGGTGAAGGAAAAGGCAACACAATACAGGAGAGGTCAGCATAACTGGACTAAACCAAAAGCAAAGAAGTTTCCTGAATAAACTGAACACTTCAAAGGCCAGTATAGCAGCGGCGGGGGTTTGGCAAACATGGTTTCAGGGGACATCTAAGTCAATTGGCATAATAAAATCTATTAAGAAAACATTCTGCATCCCACTTTGGAGAGTGGCATCTGGGGTCTTAAACACTAGCAAGTGGCCATCTAAGTTGCATCAATTGGTCTCAGAGCACCTGGACAAAAGGAGAATGAAGAACACCAAAGACACAAGGTAATTATGATCCCAAGAGACAGAAAGGGCCACATAAACCAGAGACTACATCAGCCTGAGACCAGAAGAACTAGATGGTGCCTGGCTACAACCAGTGACTGCCCTGACAGGGAACACAACAGAGAACCCCAGAGGGAGCAGGAGAGCAGTGGGAGGCAGACCTCAAATTCTCATAAAAAGACCAGACTTAATGGTCTGACCAAGACTAGAAGGACCCCAGAGGTCATGGTCCCCAGACCTTCTGTTAGCCCAAGACAGGAACCATTCCCAAAGCCAACTCTTCAGACATGGATTGGACTGGACAGTGGGATAGAAAATGATAGTGGTGAAGAGGGAGCTTTTTGGATCAAGTAGACACATGAGACTATGTGGGCAGCTCCTGTCTGGAGGGGAGATGTGAGGGCAGAGGGGTCAGAAGCTGGCCGAATGGACATGAAAATAGAGAGTGGAGGGAAGGAGTGTGCTGTCTCATTAGGGTGAGAGCAACTAGGCATATATAGCAAAGTGTATATAAATGTTTGTATGAGAGATTGACATGACTTGTAAACTTTCACTTAAAGCACAATAAAAATTAAAAAAAAAAATTCTTGCTACTTTTCTTACTCTGTCTACCACTACTCCACACATGCATATACACTTATCTTCCCTGGGTGCATCTTACTCTTTTTGACTTTTATATAGTTTTTGTTTCTTTTCCCTGAAACAATTTTCTCCATTCACATTTCTATCACCTATTAATTTAACCTCTTGTCTGATTTAGATGCCTGCCATTTGGCTATCACGTTGCTGTGGGTTGCCAGGGAGTTGGCTCTGAGTCATGGCGCCCTATGTATATATAACAAAACGAAATGCTGCCCCATCCTGCGTCATCTTCATAATCACTGGTGTGTTTGAATCCATTGCTGTGGCTATTGTATCAATCCATTGTTATGGATTGAACTGTGTCCCCCCCAAAATTTGTGTTATAAATCCTAACCTCTATTCCTGTGGTTATAATCTCATTTGAGAATGTTTTATCTTTATTATGTTAATGAGGCAGGATTAGTGTTGAGTGTATCTCTTTTGATATACTCATATATTAAAGAGATTAAGCAAGCAAGGGGGCAGAGGAGTGACAGTGGAAGAGATAAGTGGTCATGGATTGAATTGTATCCCCCAGAAATATGTCAACTTGACTAGGCCATGATTCCCAGTATTGTGTGGTTGTCCTCCATTTTGTGATATGATGTAATTATCTTATGTGTTGTAAATCCTAACTTCTATGATGTTAATGAGGCAGGATTAGAGGCAGCTACGTTAATGAAGCAGGACACAGTCTATAGGATTAGGTTGTATTTTGAGTCTGTCTTTTTTGGGATATAAAAGAGAGAAGTGAGGAGAGAAGAGAGAGGCCTCATACTACCAAGAAAGAAGAGCCAAGAGAAAGCACATCATTTGGACCTGGGGTCCCTTCACTGAGAATCTCCTAGATCCAACCAAGGGAAGATTGACGACAATGACCTTCCCCCAGACCCAACAGAGAGAAAAAGCCTTCCCCTGTAGCTGGCGCCTGACTTCGGACTTCTGATTTGTATTTGTTAAAGCTATCCACTTGTAGTATCACTCTTATAGCCAATAGCAGGACTAGATAATTAAGAAAATAAACCATCTCATTGAGGGTTTCCCTCATTTTCACTGATCTTCTACTTTACCAAACGTACCAAACCCAAACCCATTACCATTGAGTTGATTTCAACTAATAGTGACCCAATAGGACAGAGTAGAACTTCTCCATAGGGTTTCCAATGCTATAATCTTTACAGGAACAGACTGCCACATCTTGCTCCCATGGAGCAACTGGTGGGTTTGAATTGCTGACCTTTGGGTTAGCAGCTGAGTGGTTTAACCACTTGGCAACCAGGGCTTCTCTACCAAACAGGTTGAACTGCCAACCTTCTGGTTAGCAGCTGTAGCACTTCACCACTATACCACCAGGATTTCTCTACCAAACATACAATCCTGTAATTATTGTTTTATAGCAATCCTTGACTAGGTTGTAAGCCTCATGAAGAATTCTCTTATGTTATGTCTCCAGGTCTCTGCTCAGCACCTGCCACATAGTAGGTACTCAGTGAATACTGAATAAATATATATCTCCATTTATTATAACCTGAAAATTACATCATTTGAATATCTCCTTTGCAGGTAGCATTTTAATCACTGTTACAGCTAGTTTACACTAAAAATCTTGTTCTATACACTTCAGGTTATACAAAGGGCTACATAGTGACATGTGGTGTAAAACAAAATATATAGGCAAAAGCCCAGGTGTTTGCTTAGACATAAATTCAATAAACAATGCCTATTAAAAAATTTATACTATCTTTAACAATTAGCTGCTGCAAAAGTAAGCATGAATTATGCCTATTGGGCCTACTGTTTTTAAATTGACAAATAACTACTATGCTTGAGAAATGCGATTGTGATGACAAAGGCCTAGCAACATAATAATAGGTTAAAATAACCGAAACCAAAACCAAAGCAAAAATACTAGAATGTTTGACCTACACACAGGCCAACCTGGGGAAGACATTTCTGACTGAAAACAAGGAGTAAGAGTTTAACTTATCTTGAGTAGCACAATGTGATTAAATTAGGAATGATGAATAGAAGCTACTTTAGTTCAAAATAAAGATAAAATGCCAACAAAAGTGTGGGGCAGCTTGAGAGGAGTTCTGTGTTCCAGTATGTTCCAGCACGTTCCAGCAGGGATTCAGTGACGAAGTCTCAGTGAGATTTCAGAGAGGTATACCAGATGACTCCAGAGCATGTGATGTGCTCCTACATCATCGTTTAAGATCACTGGCAGTGCCCGTTTATTTTCTGCTGTGTATTCTTAAGTGAATTGTTTTGTTTAGCTTAAAATATTTCAGCCTAGCAATGTCTGGTAGAATCCAATCTTCTCCCTTAGCTCGGTTTATGGCTGGTAGTATTTATTAGCCTAAATTCGCTGTTCTCTGCCTTTCATCTCCTCTCAATGCCCTGCCTCCCTGGACCATCTGTCATTTCTCTCTTCCAAGAGAAAACACATTTTCATTTCGCAGATATAAAGACCGGGGGTATAACCGGACTATTGAAAGTGAAAGAGACAGATATTGTTTAATAGCTGTTTCCATACCAGAGAAAGGGCTCCCTTACTCTCCCTCTCCCTCTAGATGTTTCTTCCACTTAACTGACTTGATATTGTGTATATATTTCATCTGAGGCAAAATTAGAAAGACCAGGAGACAGACAAAAATGACGCTGCTGTGAATTCGTCTTCAGAGCCCTTTTTTCACCCAGCCTGTCAGAGGCTGCTGGGAGGACGAATGGAGTTCTGCTGTGACGAATCAGCCCCAAGATTATTTCCAACGAGTCACAGAAAAGCAGGACACAATGTCTTTATGTTTTCCTCTTCCCCTCCATCCTTCATTCAGCAGAGATTTGCTGTCATTTATAAAGGTCAGCGTACCTATGAGGAGTCAGGCAGAGGAAAAGTTTAGTCCATTCTTCAAGTGGACTTTTAAGTAGTGACTATATTGAAAAACTAATATAAGAGCTTAGACTAGAATGTGTCTGAGTCTTTTAAGGGAATAGATTTTATTGGCCATCCACAGTCCTCTATCTAGTTGGGGTTACTATGAGCATTGGATAATATCACATTTTCATGGGGAAATGATAGGAATGCTAAAAACCCAATTTTTTCCTTATTTCTATTGCCGAAATAGTAGATTGGTTTGGGGCATGAAGTCCTAAAGAAAAAAAAAAAAGTTCAGATGGGATGGTCTTTGTCACTTAATACATATACTGCTTTATTTAGTAACTTTTTTCTCCTCTTGGGAGGCATTTTGAAGTAATAGCTTCCTCAAATTGTGAATTCAACTAAAGTAAAGCGGACATGAATAAAAGATAAACTGAAATGAATATCTATAACCACTTAGCCACAGTCACTTTCCACTTTGAAATGGGCATTGTACCTGAAGGATTTATACTAACTGAAGAGCTTTTGCAGTACATATTGGACTTGGTGCCTCCAATTTACTCGTGTTTCTAAGCCAGGGTATACTTTCACCGGGAAACTTGTCACTAGGACTTTGTCCCTGACAACGTGAGGCAGCGGTAACCAGGAGAAAGGGCTAATGGCTGTTTATTAGATGCATACGAGGTATAAGCAGAGCCCTGGTTGTGCAGTGCTGTAAGCATTTGGATGCTAACCAAAAGGCTGGCGGTTAGAGACACTATAGGGCAGTCGTACTCTGTCTTATAGGGTCACTATGAGTCACAATCAACTCTGCGGCAATGGGTTTGCTTTTTTTTTTTTTTGGTTTTATGTATAAGGCACTGGGGCAGCAGGGCAGAAAACTACTCAAGGGACTTCTAGCCAGCAATTGTACATCAGTTATTATCCTACATAATGGACAGAATTTGGAAAAGTTCTGTACTCCCTCTTAAAAGCTTTCAGTTAGCTTCCAATACGATGTGTTGTAGTGAGTTGCCATCAATACGTTTAGACTCATGGTGACCTTACATAGAGCAGATGCCTGGTCCTGTGCCATCTTCATGATCATTGGTATGTCTGAGCCCATTGCTGTGGCTGTTTTACCAACCCATCTCATTGAGAGTTTCCCTCATTTTCACTCACCCTCTACCAAATATAATGTCCTTTTCTAGTGATTGGTTTTCCTGATGACATGTCCAAAGCAAGCAAGCTGAAGTCTTGCCATCCTCACTTCTAAGGAACATTGCAATTTATTAAGGAAAGGAGAGGAAATGAATGCCAGAAATGTACGTCAGGGCCAAGCTATAGATAGCCTTGGAGATCAAGGAGTATAAAGTTCACACCTCAGAAGTGAGAAGTCTAGGAAAACCTTTACACAGTAGGCATTATGAAAGTCATATTTAAAGATGTTTAAACTGACTAGAGCAGAGAGAATAAATCCGCTTCAGCAAAAGATGACAGCATGGAAGGCCCGCTGTTGGGTAGGAAGTAGAAAGACATCAATCTGTATATTAGTAGTTGTTGTTGGTAGGCGCTGTAGAATTGACCCTCCACCTCATGGGGACCCCATGGACAACAGGATCAGACTGTTGTGACTTGGACTGATTTTTTTCAGAAGTAGATCACCGGGCATTTCTTTCTAGTCTGTCTTAGTCTGGAAGCTGCTGAAATGTGCTCAGCATCAGAGCAACAAGAAGGCCTCCACTGACAGACAGACGATGGCTATGCTTGGGGTTCATTGGCCTGAAACGCACCCCAGGTCTCCCACACAGAAGGGGAGAATTCTACCACTAACCACCAATCTCCCTGCTATATCAGTAGGTGCAAGAGATATTTCAAACTAACAAATGGGTGTTTGTCTAACACGTTTCACCTAACGACTACATGTGGAGAATAAAGGAAAGGGAAGAGGCAACAGGTCCATTTTTAAACCCCTGGGAATGGGTGTTGAATTATTGATGATAGTAATGGGGAGCTGCCTGGAGGAGAGGGGCTCAAACGTGAGACTTAACTTTAAATGTTTTGAGCTTCAGGTATCAGTGGCAATTAAGAACATCCATTTGGAAGTTACAACTTTAATTCTGGCACCTGGGTCAGAGTTAATAAACGTCTGATATTTTGCTAGAAAAAATACTCTAAATATTGAGAATGAACGGGGTTTTCTAAAACCAAACCAAAGCCAAACTCACTGCCGTCGAGTCTATCCCGACTCATGGTGACCCTAAGAGAAGGCTTATATAGAGTACAAAGATTTAAACTGTGAAGTTGAAGTTTTGGAATGCTAAAATCTTTGAGGTAGCTGAACAAAAAACCAGGGAAACAGGAAAAAAAAAAAGAAAAGTGGTCAGCAGAGAACCACCAAAGAGAAAGGGATAGTGTACGTAATGTCACAGAAAAGTTGGAAGAAAGAATTTTCAAGAAGGGCATAATACAGGCAGTCCCCTGGAGGTTTGAACCTCTGACTTACAGACATCTCATATTTGCCCTTTAATGTTATGTAAATTTGCCTTCACTTTGAAATGATTGAACCAACCCCTGCGTGCAAGAAATTCATCACAATTACCTTCACTTGCTGCAAGTGCAGCTTTTAAATCCCTGAAAAGTCTTGGAGCCTTTTCTTGCACTAACGTACAGGGAAGGCTAAATAAGAACCGTATGCGCCTGTTCCGACTTGCCTGCCAATTCGACTTAAAGACACAGTAAGGGACAGATCTTGTTCATAACCAGGGGACTGCCTGTAAACACTATCAAATGGTCAAGTGTTCAAAATGGATACTTTTCAAAAAGCATTTGTATTTCATGAGCATGAGATTAATGATGTCATTCTTTTCTATGTTCAATATAGAAGAAATTTGGTTTAAGATAAGATCATAAGCAGTGAATAAGTCATGGCAAAAAGAAATGCAATTGATGTGATAAAATTTGCTATAGAGAAACTTGGAAGTAAAAAAGGCAGAACTAGTTTGAGTTAAAGGTACCTATCAAAAGGTTTTGGAAAAATGGAAAAAGATGGGAGACTATTTGATTTCATATTGAGTATTGCCTATCAAGCTCACCTATCTGATCTTAGGAATATAAATTTATTTGATTTACTGTTTACATTGATTACATGTATTTTCTTGTAATGCTTATTGAGTTAACGCACGTTATGAGTATTTAAGTAACACAAATTATAGATAACTGATAAAGTACAGTTATTTTGTTTACTATCCAATAGAAAAGGACATTTAGCAATCTTATTTTGACATTGCTTTTTTTTCCCCCCACTGATTATAAAATCCAACCTCCTTTTGAAGTGGATTTGTCTTCCTGTTGCTCTCTGATTAATGGGTTAAATAAAAGTTTGTCATATGCTTGCTACCCTTTTGTAAATTATAGGTTGTGCTCCTCTAATCAGGCAAATATTGGAGGCTGGGGCACGGTGGGTAAGAGTTGGTGATGTTTCTAGCCTTAAAGTGCTCTTCTATTATCTAGATTGAAATAAAACTGCTAGCACGTGGGAGGCACTCACATATCAGTTGAATGAATGACTGACTAAATGGATAAACGGATGGATAAGCTAGGAGCAACTTTATTCCTAGTTGAGGAAACATAAAATATCTAAGCAAGAAAAAAAGCAAGGTAATTACAGATTACGGTAAGTGCTATGAAGGAAAGAAATAAACTGATGATTTAGAATAACTGGAGCAGGCATTCTCCCTTCTCCCCTGACACACACACACACACACACACCACCACCATCACTGACTACAGCAGCATATTTATAGGCATACCTCGTTTCATTGTGCTTCACAGATACTGTGTTTTGTCCACAGCCTCAGAGACCTGGAAGCTCTGGGAATTTACATCTATTGCACCACCCTGAGAAGAGTCCTCATGGCACAGTGATTAAGCGCTCAGCTGCTAACTGAAAGGTCTGCGATTCAAACCTACTAGCTGCTCCAGGGGAGAAAGTTGTGGCAGTCTTCTTCCGTAAGGTTGGAAACCCTATAGGGCCATTCTGCTCTGTCCTGTAGGGTCGCTATGAGTCCGAATCCACTCAACGGCTGTGCGTTGGTATTGGGCCCCATCCTGATGCCCTTAACTGACCGGTGTTCCTATTGTTGGATGCGCTAGAGTTGGCTCTGAATCATAGGGACTTTATGTGCAGCTGATGGGTGTCATCTTTGCACTTCTGGCCCTGTATATACAGGCATACCTTAGAGATACTGTGGGTTCAGTCCCAGACAACTGGCAATAAAACAAGTATCATAAAAAAGCAAGTCACGATATTTTTTGTTCTCCCAGTGCATATAAAAGTTATATTTACACTATACTGTAGTCTCTTGAAGCCCTGGTGGTGCAGTGGTTCAGAGGTCGGCTTCTAACCAAAAGCTCAAATCCACCAGCTGTTCCTTGGAAACCCTATGGTGTAGCTCTACTGTCCGTGAGGTCACTAGGAGTCGGAATCGACTCGTCAGCAACAGGTTTTCGGTTTGCAGTCTATTAAGTGTGCAACAGCATTATGTCTACAAAAACAGTGTACATAACTTAATTAAAAATTCTTTATTGCTAAAAAATTCTAACCATCATCTAAGCCTTTGTCGAACCATAATCTTTTTGCTGATAGACGGTCTTAGCTGTGATGTTCATAGCTGCTGACTGATCAGGGTGGTGGTTGTTGAAGGTGTTGGTGGCTGTGGCAATTTGTTAACATAAGACCACAGTGAAGTTTGTCTCATTGATTAACTCTTCCTTTCACAAAAGATTGCTGTGTAGTATGCGACGCTGTTTGATAACATTTTACCCACAGAAGGACGGACTTCTTTCAAAATTGGAGTTAATCCTCTCAAACCCTGCTGCTGTTGTTATAAATTGAAGATTTGTGGCAACCCTGCGTCGAGCAAGATTATTGGAGCCATTTTTCCAATAGCATGTGCTCACTTCATGTCTCTGGGTCACATTTTGGTAATCCTTGCAAATATTTCAAACTTTTCATTATTATTATATCTATTATGGTGATTTGTGATCAGTGATCATAGATGTTACTATTGCAATAGTTTTGGGGTGCCAAAAACTTTGCCCATATAAGATGGTGAACTTAACAAATGTGTGTGTTCTGCATAAAGAATGTGATTCAAGGGAAGAGGCCAAAATATCAACATTAACAGGCGTTTGTGTTACTGAAGAAATGGCCTTGGTTCTTGTCTTCGGTGTAGGAAAGAATTCAAACACTGAGACAAAGAGTGCCAAGTGAGCAGAGGTCTATTAGCCAGCAGAGGGTTAGTAGTAAAAGTACACTTGACTAGGGAGCGTCAACAGGGCTACTCAGATATAGAGAGAATCTGAGTGCCCCAATAGTCATTTTCTTAGGGTTTTATACTCTTTTTTCTTGATCTGTCTCTATTAACATTTAAAAGCCAGGACAAGACCCCCCTACGAAGACTACTTCCTTGGCTTAAGGTTTAATTACCAAGTTAGAGATCTTATCAAGTTAGGGACTTTATCAAGTTAAGGGCTTTATCAAATCAAAGACCCCTATAAAGATCATTTCCTTAGCTTAAAGTTTAACTATGTAGGACCATCTTATTGAGGAATGTCACCACCCACTATGTCTTCCTTTGTTGGGATTGTCTTATTGAGGAATGTCACCACCCCCTATGTCTTCCTTTATTGGGATTGTCTTATTGAGGAATGTCACCACCCCCTGCCTCTTCCTCTTCCTGAGTACAAGCTCTCCCCCTCCCCCTTACATTTGGAAAAAACTGATTCTAATCCTCATGGACAACTTTGAGGGGTTCAAGACCTCAGTGGAGATGTGGTAGAAACGTCAAGAGAACTGGACGTAGAAGTGGAGCTTAAAGATGTGACTGAATTGTTGCAATTTCAGGACAAAAGTTTAACCAATAAGGAGTTGCTTCTTATGGATGAGCAAAGAAAGTGGTTTCCTGAGATGGTATCTACTCCTCGTGAAGGTGTTATGAACTTTCATCGTTGAAATGGCAACAAAGGATTTAAAATATTGCATAAACTTAATTGCTAAAACAGGTCCAGCGGGAACAGGATGGGAAGAGGTGCCCAGGGGCAGTACTGAGATCCTAAGGCGTCTAGGCAGACAGAGTACATCCCAGTGGACAAACTTGGCCATAGGATCCTTTATTGCCAGCTCCTGCTGAGAGAATCCTGATATCACTGTGAGATATATCTGAATCACATTGACTGCTGGAATTCAGTCACTAATATGACCTTCCTAAAATTGAGTCAAATATTTAAACTGATCATGAAACGAAAACAGTAAGTCTTCCCCTGCCATTTTAAATTACACATTATCATCGCTATTTTGCACTGAGAAGCAAAATTAGCCAAAGGCTATAGCTAGCATTTCCTCAGATGTTTTATTGACCAGTTGTAAATATTTTGTGGGATTTCTTAGACCTGTGAGCTGTCTGCAATTTTTTTGCCTTACTTTAACTGTTTTTTTTAATTGTAAAATACCTAATATTTAATTTTAGATAGTCCAGAGAATACAATTTATTTTAATAAAATTTTCTTCACTGTTAAGATGTAAGATGGCATTTAGATATTTTTATCTTTTTGAAGGCATGGTGTTTCAACTTAAATCAGTGCGTTTATACTTAAAGGAGCTTCTGAAGCTGCTGGCCAGAGCTGCCCTAAGCAAAGTCTTGCCAAAGGCATTTCTCGAGTCTAATTACAGATTAATTAGAAGGCTGAAGAATCACAACAAAATAATTTTCACTTTACTCTTCATCCATATCGCAAGGTAAGAGATTGATAAGACCTTGAGTCAATTTCCAAGTGTCAGTCTCCACGTCTATAAAAGGGAGATAATAATAGTACCGACTTCCTGGAATTATTGTGAACAGTAAGAATCTAAGGCATATACAACCATGCTGAGAACATAGAAAATGCCCCATATGTGATATTTATATCATTAGGTTCAGTATCATTAGCAGTGGGAACAGTAGTAATCATGAAAGTACTAATACTAGTGAGAACAGAAGTAATAATGGTAGTGGTACTAGCAATAATGATTGATAATAAAACGGTTTATAAAGCCTCCCTGTATCTGTGTGCCCCTGCATGCTCAAACAGGTGTAAGCTGTTGTTACTTACACTGCAGTCCATCCACCCCACATCCTCTGACCGTCCCAGCTCTGCCCTCTAGTCCTGCTTCCCTCCATTTTTTTTTCACAGCAGCCACCACTCTCTAACCTATTATGTAATTTACTTATTTGTTATACGTACTGTTCACTTCTTGTATCTTCCCATGGCCACCCAGTTGAGAATGTAAGCTCCCAGAGGGAGGAATCTTTGTTTTGACAACACAGGCATTCCAAGCCCTGGAGCCATGCCCGCACAGAGCAGGCTGTGAGGACTAAGCTTACAGAGTCTCCAAGGGGATGGAGAAGTCATGTTCATGAGCCTCCTGTTGAATTGACAGGCACCTTTTGATGGGCCTAGAGGAGGGGAAGCAAAAGTTGTCATTTTCTTTTTCATTATGACCTTCTTAAGTTTGATCATATTTCAATCGGCTTTGGTATATCTTCAGAGCATTTATCTCCAAGAGAAAATTGTTGTCGTTAAGTGCCACTGAGTTGGCTCTGACTCACAGTGACCCCCATGTGTAACAGAACGAAAAGGCGCCCAGTCCTGTGCCATCCTCACAATCATTTCTATGCTTGAGCCCCCTGTTCCTGCCCCCGTGTCAGTCCATCTCATTGAGGGTATTCCTCTTTTTTGATGGCCCTCTACTTTACCAAGCATGATATCCTTCTCTAGGGACTGTTCCCTCCTGATAACATGACCAAAACATATGAAATGAAGTCTCGCCACCCTCAATTCCCAGGAGCACTCTGGCTGTACTTCTTTCAAGACAGACTTGTTCATTCTTCCGGCAGACCACGGTATATTCAATATTCTTCGCCAACACCATAACCCAAAGACGCCAATTCTTCTTTGTTCTTCCTTAGTAATGATCCAGCTTTCTCATGTGAGGCGACTGAGAATAGCACAGCTTGAGTTAGGTACACCTTAGTCCTCAAAGTGCCATCTTTTCTTTTTAACACGTTAAAGAGGTCTTTTGCAGCAGATTTGCCCAATGCACTGTGTCATTTGATTTCTTAACTGCTGCTGCCATGGGCTCCAAAGAATCAGAGGTTTCTTTTTTGAGTTTCCAAATATGACGATGGCTTTGCTTCATTCACATGGCCATAATGGAAAGACAAACCAAAAAAAAGGAAAAAAAAAAAAAAACAAGTTGGGTCACCAAATTGTTCCTAAAAATCTAGTGGTACTTCTCTACTGTCATCCAGAAATTAGCGTCACCAGCGAGTAGGCCAGCCTTAATTTCTCCCTTGTTAGTAATCTGTTTTTCCAGTGTCGTTTAGTCTCGTAATTCAAACATATTCAGAGGATTACAAGGAACAACTCTAATGGTTCAGTTCTCTGTTTCTTGAATGGTTTTTGTTTGCTTGTTTTTTCTCAAATATATCATTAAATCTTGGGTTGGATTTGTGTTGTCTCTACACCATATTTATCATTAAGAAAATATTTTAATCATTTTTATCTTTTTTTTCAATTCTTCATTCAATGTTGGTTTTTAAACTTTGTTCTTTACTTTTTAAAAATATTTTAACCTATGTATATTAAACACTGCCTGTAATACTCTTTTATGTTCTAATAAGTAATTTTCTGTTTTTCTTATATCTTTTCTTATTGCCTCTGTCTCAGTTTTAGTGTCATATTGACGTGCTCTTGTTTCATAAAGTTTTTACATTTTCTCTTCTTACAGTCTAGTGACAATGCCACATTTTCTAAGAAATTTATCTTGGATTTATATGCATATATAATATTCATTTTTTATTATTTAAGGATGTTAATCTCTTTCTTTTGTTTTAAAATTTTATTTAGGAGACTATTTACAACTTATTTAATTTTTCTTCTCCACTAATGACAGCAGGTCTGCCTGGAAACGGCATTTACCAGTGGACTAACCATGCAGATGTCCTTGGCCTCTTTTCTTTATTACTTAAGTTTCTAGCTACATGCAGGTACTTGTACAGAGTGATTAATCCAATTCCCAGAGAGCAGCTGGGGCTCTGCCGAGCCAAAAAGGGGTTCTTCTCACCTCCACTTCCTAGCTTCCTAATACTTTGAATGCAAAGCTAAATTACAATTTATCCCCAACGTGCACTGCCACTGGACCTTCCTGTCTCAGGCTCTCCTGCGGTGCCTATTACATGTGGGGATTAAACCTCCAAGCAAGCAAAGGCAAGTTGTGTGTGTGTGTGTGTGTGTGTTGAAGTTTGGAGAGCTGGTGGTGATGGTCTTTCTGCATGTTGATCAATAGATGCCGCTATCAGAGACTGGGGACTCAGAAATTCCACTTCAGCTGCTTTTCACACCAGTGCAGTAAATTGGTGATTTCTCAAATTTCTGATGGAAAGACAGACTTCAAATTTGTAAGCTAGGATGGATATCAGGCAGGAGGAATGAAGTATACTCCTTTCTACTATCATGTGAACATAGCACACGTTTACTAGCAATTAACTTCTCAATTTTATTACATTAGTCAATGTTTCAGGGAAACTCCTAAGTGATCTTTGAAAGATAGGGACTACTTTTTTTTAGTGGAGTTATGGGTTCTTAGATTTTCTTTGCCTTTGTTTATTTTATTGGGATGTTGTAAAGATTGAACCAAGCCGATATTGCCAAATCAATTTAAAGTCAGAGACCATATTTGCTTTCAATCTCACAATGTGATTCAAAAGATTTGCAGAAATACAGGTTTTTATTAGAAGATGGGAAACTGGTTAAAAAAGGAGACTAGAGAAAATCAGACAAATCCTTTACTGTTTGTTTCCTGTGGAAAACACTTGGCCTTTTTAAAAGTTATAAATACAGGATATTATTGTATTTGCTTATCGTAAAGGATGTAAAACATATAGGCATAAATGCAATAAAACACTAAAGGCCTCTCACCTGGCTCTCTGAAACCATCCTGTCAAAGTAACTATATGTGTACTTTTTAACATATATAAATACAAGCCAGAAATTCCATATGTTTGATATTGTGCCTTAACAACTGCTGAATATCAAAAACAAACAAAAAGAACATTAAAAAACAAAACAGCTGTTAGAGATTCGTTTAAAGAATTACAACTATAGATATGGGAGAAGACACCTAGGAGAATCATGGGCTAAACCAAAACGTGTGTGTGAAATGGAGGGGAAGCATGCCGATAATTTTGAAATGGCAAGAATTCAGAACAGGGGCCATTTTGTCCAGTTTAAAGAACTTCGAGTTTAGCCTTTCTCTTATGTTTTTACTTTGCTGAAACCAATGACGTATGCCTTCAACAATTTAATATCTCTTGTTCAGGTTGTCTTTCCATTTAATTTACTCATTTACCAAATAATTATGAGTGTTTTCATAAGTATGATGCTAAATGCTGAGAAAGAGCATTGAACACTAAAGAGAATCTACCCTCATGGTGCTTAAATTCAAGTTGGGGAGATGCAAAATAAAACAAATACATGCATAAGATTTCATCAGAAGTGTTAAGAAAGTAAGCTAAGGGGAGGGCCATTTTCAATGGGGTGTTGTGCGAAGGCCTCTGTGAGGAGGAAGTTTTGGAATAGAGACCCAAATGGAGAGACAGATGACCCCCTGGGAACACACACTCCTTTGTCAGTTTGTCGTACTCTGGGGGCTTGTGTGTTGCTGTGATACTGGAAACTATGCCACTGGTATTCAAATACCAGCAGGGTCACCCATGGAGGACAGGTTTCAGCTGAGCTTCCAGACTAAGACAGACTAGGAAGAAGGACCCAGCAGTCTACTTCTAAAAAGGAGTGGCCAGCGGAAACCTTATGAATAGCAGCAGAACACTGTCTGATATAGTGCTGGAAGATGAGCCCTCCAGGTTGGAAGACACTCAAAATGTGACTGGGGAAGAGCTACCTCCTCAAAGTAGAGTTGGCCTTAATGACATGGATGGAGTCAAGCTTTCGGGACCTTCATTTGCTGATGCGGCATGACAGAAGAAATAGCTGCAAACATCCATTAATAATCAAAACCTGGAACGTACAAAATATCAATCTAGGAAAATTGGAAATCATCAAAAATGAAATGGAAAGCATAAAGATTGGTATCCTAGGCATTAGAGAGCTGAATGGACTGGTATTGGTCATTTTGAATTGGAAAATCATATGGTACTTGTATATTACCATGGGTTTTAAAATTAACCTTACCCAAAGAATTTGGCCTTTGTCCCTGGTTCCTGAGAGATTACCTCTAAAACCTTGGAAATGTACTAGTGATTGAAGTCTTTGATGAGACCTTCAGATGACGCCTGAGGCTTTATGTTAATGAAGTGACTCAGGTGGTGATATCAGCTAAGGTCAGCGAAGGGTGGGAGCTGAAGGGTGGGAGCTGAAGGGTGGGAGCTGAAGGGTGGGAGCTGAAGGGTGGGAGCTGAAGGGTGGGAGGTGAAAGTCGAGTTCAATAGATCATGCCTACCTGATGAGGTACCATTTTGTTCTGGATGGTAAAGCCCTTTATAATTTATAGGCATTAAGTAATTTTTTGAGAAGGAGGAAAATGCTAGAGTTAATGCTTTCATGGAATTGAGTACCATCTTGAAAAAATGCACCCTTGTATGCAGCCCGATATTTCCCACATGCAAACATCTGGCTGAAAATAACTCAGAGTCTCTAATTCTGCAGCCATTATTTGGAATCAGTGTTGCCGAGTTCAGTCTCATTACCCAGAGTCACACGACTCTTTTTTCCATTAGACTCTATTCTGTTCTCTCTCAAGGGCTGTTCTTTTTGACAGTCAATTCCAGCTCATGGATTCAATTTCCACAACTTTGCTAAAGACTGCCGAATCTGTGTTTTCAGCGTGCATTTCCATGTTTCTCTCCTGTGTTATGTTCCAGGTATCTCTACTAATCTGATATATTCAAAGGAAATGAGAAATCTTCCTACTAAACTAAATTTATCTAGCAGTTTCACCAGTTGTGTTAGAAAGTGACTGTGCTCTCGTCATCTAGATCTGAATCTGAGGATTGAGCTCTGACAGGACATTCTTCTACAAGACCTTCTAAAAGCATGTCAGATGTTGTGTTAGCCAGGGATCTCTAGGGAAATAGGACCAACAGTATGTGTGTGTGTGTGCATGTGGGTGGGTGGGTGGGTGAGTGTATAGAGAGAGACTGAAAGAGAGAGAGATTTTAAGAATTGGCTCATGAGATTGTCGGGCTGGCAAGTGTGAAATCTGTAGGCGAGGCAGCAGGCTGGAACTTAGGCAGGATTTCCATGTTACAATCTTGAGGCAGAATTTCTTGTTTCTTGGGAAATATGGTACTCTTCAGTTTTTACTCTTCAGGCCTTCACATGATTGAATGAGGCCCACCCACATTATGGAGGGTAATTTTCACTAAAAAGTCACCTGATCATGGATATTAATCATGTCTGCAAAACACCTCACCACAACACCCGGATTAGTGTAAGATTGAATACCTGGGTAACACAGCCTAGCCAAGTTAACACAGAAGAGTAACCATTAATGCTTTGCCAACTTAACACCTATATGCACCATCCTTAAACCATACTTAATCTTCAAATAAAGACAATAACAAAGTCATACTTCCACCTAACATGTTACAGCTTCCAGTATAAAACAACAGCAATAGCAACAACAAAACATTTCCTCAGAAGAAGATTCAAAGTCCTTGGGTGATGCTCACTCTTCTGGATATTGTGTACCTTAAATACTGTGATACAAAGTTAACTATTATTAATCCTCACAATTGAAAAAATAAGCAACATCATGATAAATGGAGAAAAGATTGAAGCTGTCAAGGATTTTCTTTTATTTACGTCTATAATCAACTTTCATGGAAGCAGCAGTCAAGAAATCAAAAGACACATTGCATTGGGCAAATCTGCTGCAAAAGATCTCTTTAAAGTGTTAAAAAGAAAAGATGTCACACTGAAGATTAAGGAGCTCCTGACCCAAGCCATAGTGTTTTCAATCGGGTCATATGCATGTGAAAGCTAGAGAATAAATAAAGAAGACCAAAGAAGAATTGATGCCTTTGAATTCTGGTGTTGGCAAAGAATATTGAATATACCATGGACTGGTAAAAGGACAAACAGATCTGTCTTGAAAGAAGTACAGTCAGAAGGCTTCTTAGAGGCAAGAATGGAAAGACTACTTCTTACATACTTTGGACATGTTATCAGGAGGGACCAGTCCCTGCAGAAGGATGTCATGCTTGGTAAAGTAGAGGGTCATCAGTAAAGAAGAAGACCCTCAACAAGATGGATTGACACAGTGGCTGCAACAATGGGCTCAAATGTAGTGAGGACAGTGAGGATGGCTCAGGACTGGGCAGTGGTTTCTTCTATTGTACATAGGGTCGCTATAGTCAGAATAGACTCAGCCGAATCTAAAAACGACAACATTATTTATATTATGTTATATCCCCCACATGTCTGCCAGTGTGTTGTACTGTGGAGGCTTGTGTGTTGCTGTGATGCTGGAAGCTATGATGCTGGTATTAAAACACCAGCAGGGTCACCCATGGCAGACAGGTTTCAGCGGAGCTTCCAGACTAAGACAGACTAGGAAGAAGGACCTGGTGGTCTACTTCCAGGAAGAATTAGCCAGTGAAAGCCTTATGAATGGCAGCAGAACATTGTCTGATACAGTGCCGGAAGATGAGCCCCTAAGGTTGGAAGGCACTCAGAAGACTACTAGGGAAGAGCCACCTCCTCAAAGTAGAGTCAACCTTAATGACATGGATGGAATCAAGCTTTCGGGACCTTCATTTGCTAATGTGGCATGACTCAAAATGAGAAGAAACAGCTGCAAACATCCATCAATAATCAGAATGTGGAATGTACGAAGTATGAATCTAGGAACATCAGAAATGCATAAACATCTATATCCTAGGCATTAGTGAGCTGAAAAGGGATAATATTGGCCATTTTGAATCAGCAATCATATGCTCCACTATGCCAGGAATGACGAATTGAAGAAGAATGGCATCACACTTAAAGACCTCTTTAAAGTTTTGAAAAGCAAAGATGTCACCTTGAATACTAAGGTGCTCCTTGACCCAAACCATGGTGTTTTCAGTCACCTTCTATGCATGTGAAAGCTGGACAGTGAATAAGGGAGACTGAAGAAGAATTGATACCTTTGAAATGTGGTGTTGGTAAAGAATATTGAATATACCAGTGACTGGCTGCCAAAAGAATGAACAAATCTGTCTTGGAAGAAGTATAACAAGAACGATCCTGAAAGGCAAAGAGGGCAAGACTGCATCTCACATACTTTGGACATGTTATCAGGAGGGATCAGTCCCTGGAGAAGGACATCATGCTTGGTAGCGTAGAGGGTCAGCAAGGGTGAGGAAGACCCTCAATGAGATGGAATGACACAGTGGCTGCAACAATGGACTCAAGCTTTGCAAGGATTATGAGGATGGCACAGGACCTTGGCAGTGTTGCAGTCTGTTGTACATAGGGTTGCTAGGAGTCGGGATCAACTTGAGGGCACCTAACAACAACATTATGTTCTATATCTTTGTTACCTTTCCGTCCTTGTTTTATATATACATATATCATTGTTAGATGCCGTTGAGTTGGCTACAACTCATAGTGACCCTGTGTAAAACAGAACAAAACACTGAAAACAGAATACAACACTGCCTGGTCATGTGCCATTCTCACAATCATTATTATGATTGAGCCCGTTGTTGCAGCTACTGTGTCAATCCATCTTGTTGAGAATTTTCCCTTTTTTTTTGGTGGCCCTCCACCTTACCAAGCATGATACCTTTCTCCAGGGACTGATCCCTCCAGATAACATATCCAAAGTATGTGAGACATAGTCTGGCCAGCCTTGCTTCCAAGGATCACTCTGGTTGCACTTCTTCCAAGACAGTTCTTTCTTTTGGCAGTCCATGTTATATTCAATATTCTTCGTAAACACCACAATTCAAAGGCTTCAATTTTTCTTCTGTCTTCCTTATTCATTGTCCAGCTTTCCCATGCATATGAGGTGACTGAAAACACCATGGCTTGGATCAGGCACACCTTAGTCTTCAAGGTGACATCTTCGTTTTTCAACACTTTAAAGGGGTCTTTTGCAGCAGTTTTGCCCAGTGCAATGTGTCTGGTGATTTTCTGACTGCTGGTTCTGTGGGCGTTGATTGTGAATCAAGTAAAATGAAATCTTTGGCACCTTCAATCTTTTCTCCGTTTATCATGATGTTACTTATTGTTATATATATTTGTTGTTAGGTGTTCTTGAGTCAGTTTCCAACTCTTAGCTACACTATGTACAACAGAAAGAAACACTACCTGGTGTTGCACCATCCTCAAACCATTGCTATGTTTGAGTCCATTGTTGCAGCCACTGCATCAATCCATCTCGTTGAGGGTCTCCCTCCTTTTTGTTGATCCTCTACATTATTAAGCATCATGTCCATCTCCAGGGACTGGTTCATCCAGGTAACTTGTCCAAAGTATATGAGACAATGTCTTGCTATCCTGGCTTCCAAGGAACACTCTGGCTGAACTTCTTCCAAGACAGACGTGCTCGTTCTTCTGGTAGTCCATGGTATTTTTAATATTCTTCACCAACAACATAATTCAAAGACTTCAATTCTTCTTCAGTCTTCCTTATTCATTGCCCAGCTTGCATATGCATATGAGGCGGCACTTGAAAATAACATGGTTTGGGTCAGGCCACCTTAGTCCTCAAAGTCACGTCTTTGCTTTTTTGACACTTTAAAGAGGTCTTTTGCAGCAGATTTGCCCAGTGCAATGTGTCTTTTGATCTTGGCTGCTGTTTCCATGGGGGTTGACTGTGGATCCAAGTAAAATGAAATCCTTAAGAACTTCAATATTTTCTCCATCTATCTGTGGCTTACTGGTCCAGTTTTGAGGTCTTTTGTTTTCTTCGTGTTGAGGTATAATCCGTACAAAAGGCTGTGACCTTTGATCTTCACCACTAAGTGTTTCAAGTCCTCCTAATTTTCAGCAAGCAAGGTTCTGTCATCTGTATATTGCAGGTTGGCAATGAGTATTCCTCAAAATCCTGATGCCGTGTTCGTCTCCATATAGTTCAGCTTCTCGGATCATTTGCTCAGTATACAGATTGAATAAGTATGGTGAAAGGATACAACCTTGAGGCACACCTTTCCTGATTTTAAACCATGCAGTATCCCTTGTTCTGTTCAAAGTACTCTCTTGGTCTATGTACAGATTCCAAATGAACACAATTAAATGTTCTGGAATTCACATTTTTAGAAATGTTCTCCATAATTTGTTGTTATCTACACAGTTGAATACCTTTGCATAGCTCAAAAAAAAAAAAAAAAAAAAGAACAACAGGTAAACATCTTTCTGGTACTTTCTGCTTCCAGGCAAGATGTGTCTGACATCAGCAATGATATTCCCAGTTCCATGTCCTGTTCTGAATTCAGCTTGAATTTCTGGCAGTTACCTGCTCACATAATGCTACAATCTCTTTTTAATTATCTTCAGCAAAATTTACTTGCGTGTGATATTAGTGAGATGGTTTGATAATCTCCACCTTCTGTTAGTTCACCTTTCTTTGGAAGGAACACACATATGGATCTCTTCCAGTTAGCTGGCCAGGTAGCTGTCTTCCAAATTTCTTGGTATAGGTGAGTGAGCACTTCTAGGGTTTCATCCATTTTTTGAAACATCGCAATTGGTATTCCATTAGTTCCTGGGGGCTTGTTTTTCGCTGATGGCTTCAGTGCGGCTTGAATTTCTTCCTTCAGTACTATCAGCTCCTGATCATATGGTACCTCTTGAAATGGTTGAACATTGACAAATTCTTTTTGGTACGCTGACTCTGTGTGTTTCTTCTGCCTTCTTGTGAGGCTTCCTAGGTTGTTCAATATTTTGACCATGCAATCCTTCACTATTACAATTTGATGCTTGAATTTTCTAGTCAGTTCTTTTAGCTTGAGAAATGCCATGTGTGTTTTTCCCTTTTGATTTTCTAACTCCAGGTCTTTGTACATTTCAGTATATTGCTTTACTTTGTCTTCTTAGGTTGCCCTTTGAAATCTTCATTTCAGCTCACTTACTTCATCATTTTTTCTTTCACTTTAGCTATTCAACGTTCAAGAGCAAGATTCAGAGTCTCTTCTGACATCCATATTTGTCTTTTTTTTTCTTTACTGTCTTTTTAATGACCTTTTATTTTCTTCGTGTATGATGTCCTTGGTGTCACCCCACAACTCATGTAGTCTTTGGTCATTAGCATTCAATACGTCAAATCTATTCTTGAGATGGTCTCCAAATTCAGGTGGCATATACTCAAGTTCATATTTTGGTTCTCATGATCTTGTTTTAACTTTATTCAACTTCATCTTGCATCTGAGCAATTGATGGTCTGTTCCTAGATGGCCCCTGGCCTTGTTTTAACTGATGATAGTGAGCTTTCCATCATACCTTTCTACAGATACAGTTGATTTGATTCTTGTTTGCCATCTAGTGAGATTCAAATGTACAGTTGCCATTTTCTTTGTTGAAAAAAAAAGAGGCATTTGCAATGAAGTTGTTCATCTTGTAAAATTCTATGATGTTATCTCCTGCAATATTTCTATCACCAAGACCGTGTTTTCTAACTACCAACCCTTCTTCTTTGTTTCCAACTGTCACATTCCAATCCCCAGTAATCTTGATTGCATGTTTGATCAATTTTAGACTGCAGAAGTTGGAAAAGTCTTCAATTTCCTTATCTTTGGCATTAGTGGTTGGTGCATAAATCTGAATAATAGTCATATCACCTTGTCTTCCTTGTTGTCATGTGGTTATTATCCTATTAGTGACAACTTCGCACTTTAGGATAGATCTTGAAATGTTCTTTTTGATAATGAATGTGATGCCATTCCTCTTCAATTCTTCATTCCCGGAATTGTAGACCATATAATTGTCTCATTCAAAAAGGCTAATACCAGTTCATTTCAGCTCACTAATGCCAAGGATAGTCATGTTTATACATTCCATTAATTTTTGATGATTTACAATTTTCCAAGATTCACACATCATATAGTCCATGTTCTGATTATTAATGGATGTTCCCATGTTTCTTCTCTTTTTAAGTTATGCCACATCAGCAAATGAAGGTCCCAAGAGCTTGACTCCATCCATGTCATTAAGGTTGACTCTATTTTGAGGAGGCAGCTCTTCTCTTGTCATATTTTGAGTATCTTCCAACCTGAGGGGCTTATCTTCCCGAACTATATCAGACAATGTTCTGCTGCTATTCATAAGTTTTCACTGGCCAATTTTTTCAGAATTATACTGCCAGGTTCTTCTTCCTAGTGTGTCTTACCCAGGGTGGCCACGTTGATATTTGAAATGTTGGTAGTGTAGCTTCCAGTATCACAGCAACGTGTGAACCGCCACAGTAAGACAAGCTGACAGATGGGTGGTGGTGTGTGTATATATATATATGCCAATGCCGTCGAGTCAATTCCAGCTCACTTATATATAAAATCTGGTGCTGCTCCTTGGAAACCCTATGGGGCAGTTCTACTCTGTCCTATAGGATTGCTATAAGTTGGAACTGAATGGATGGCAACAAAATGGTATGGTTTTATATCTCAGGTATATACATTTAGTAATTTGGTCTTGTAATGGTACTAATATAAATCAAAAAATAGAATTAAAATAAAAAAAGGGAAAGTAACTGATGATGGGAAGTAATTAATATGCATCTTGTTTAGTATTTTCTTAAACTTGAGGTCAAAATGGACCATGGCCCTCCAAAAAATAGTTTATATTAAGGGTTTATGTCCACAGTGTTTTTTTTTTCCTTCCATACTCATTTTATAAAAAGAGAAATGCATATTCATAAGAAATTATGAGGTGAAGCTTAAAAGTAAGATATTCAAATTACTTTCCACTGAAAACTCCCTCAGGCCACCATGATTGATTACTCCTAATTTCCTTTTGAGAGAAAATGTCAGGCATAGATGCTTAACAAAATTTGAGCTTCAAGTGTTTTGTGGGATCAGTGACTAGAGTTGGAATGAAACCTTTAAAGCAGGCTATGGAAAAACATTTTTGAACTGGTTATTTCTTTTTACAACACACTTTGGAAACATTATAATAAAATTTATTTCTGAAAATTTTAATGACTTCAGCTAAAATGCGTATCAATGAAAGACATGTTTTGTGGCCGCTTGTAGGTAGAATAATGGAAAGGAGTGAGACAATCCCAAAATACGTGGCTAAATATTTGCATTTCTGCAAGAAGAAGTCAGAATGGAGCATGATGATTTTAATAGTAGTTTGTGTTAAAGGTTCATGCCCACAGGTTTTTTTTTTCCAAATTCATTTTATTTTATAAAAAGAGAAATGCATATACATAAGAAATTAGGAATAAGTCATTATTGGGAAAACAATGCCGTTTTTAGGTGCCGTAGAATCAGCTGCGAATCATGGTGACCTCATGTACAACAGAAGGCAACGCTGCCCGGTCCTGCGCTGTCCTCCCAATCATTCATGTGTTTGAGCTCATTGTTGAAGCCACTGTGTCAATCTATTTCCTTGAGGTCTCCCTTGCTTTCACTCACCCTCTGCTTTACCGAACATGAGGTCCTTCTCCAAGGACTGGTCCCTCCTGATAACATGTCCAAAGTATGTGAAAGGAAGTCTTGCCATCCTTGCTTCTAAGGTGCATTTAAAGTGACAGATGCAACCTAGCTTAACAGTATAATGCTGCAAAATTTCCTGAACTATCAGCCAGAAGTGCAACATGAATGTGCAAAAGCTACAATGGCTTAACATCATGCTACACTTAATTCTAAAAATGTCCTTCTGTGAGTGGTCTGTAATTAGTCCAATGTGACATATAAAGAGTCCATTCACATCCAGGAGCAGGTGTAGTTTGCTAATTTATAGCATGTTTCTTTCTGAAAACCTAGTGGTGGACCCCTTGGGATCACATTTATACAGTTACAAAAATAAAGATTTGTTTTTGATCATTCTTCAGATTTTTGGCTCTGAATGACTAAAGTTGAAATAATTGGCTTCTTTTTAAAATGTTGCACCATAATTTAACCTGAAAGGATTCTTGGAGCCTGTTGCATACTGTTAGGTGCTGAGACTAGAAAGAGCTCATTAGCAGAATGCACACCTAAATTTATTTATGATTAACCACCTTATTCAGCCACTAAGAAATTTAGTACCTTTTAAGTTTTCTCTGGTCCCTCATATTGGCATCTGGTAATGCACATTGTTCCCGTGCTGAGGGGGACTGATGGTCAAATGAGAGTGCAACACCACGAAGTAAAAATGACCTGTGTGTCCTATAAACAATTTTAACTGATATTGGAAAATTGAAATTTGAGTTGTGGCTTTTTTGTTTTTTGTGTCAGTTTGTGAACACTTGCCCCAAATTGTAGTCTTTGAAGGAGGAGTAGTCACTTGGAGGAGCCAGGGAAATGATCACATTAACAAATAAGCATTTTACATGCGTGTAGCTGTTGCTTTGCACTGAGAGAAAAAACTCAAACTTCGGGGTGTGATTATACAGCAAGCTCTACGATTTCATTTGGAAGAAGCAAGAAAAGGTGCACTTAATATCTTGCAAAAACTGAGTATGATTTTTTCAGCTTTTACCCTTATGGTTTAGATTATAATCTCAAATTGTTTAGACATACTGTGTCTTCTTCAGTGTGTTTTATTATCTGGATATTACTGTTTATCCTTTAATGCTTTTTATATATGGACAATAGCTTAGTACTTTTTATATTTTGGTTGCTATTTTGCCAAAATGAGTGTTACTATGTCTAAGACTTGATTTCTTTCCCCTTGCCCTGAAAATGTCTTAATTAACAACAACAACAAAAAAAGCTAAAAATGTACTTCTAAGTCAGAGCTGTACTTTTTCCAAGATTGATTTGTTCTTTTTTCTGGTAATCTGTGATATATTCTCCCGTCTTCCTTTTTCACTGTCCAGCTTTTGCATGCATACGAGGCAACTGAAAATACTATGACTGGTTCAGACATATCTTAGTCATCAAAGCGACATTTTTGCTTTTTAAGAGGTCTTTTGCAGCAGATTTGCTCAATGCAATATGTCATTCAGTTTCTTGATTGCTGCTTCCATGGGCATTGATTGTGGATCCAAGTAAAACGAAATCCTTGACAACTTCAAGATTTCCTTTGCTTATCGTGATGTTGCTTATTGGTTCCGTCATGAGGATTTTAGTTTTCTTCACATTTAGGTATAACATATAATGAAGACTATAAACTTTTACCTTTATCAGTTAGTGCTCCAAGTTGTCTTTAGTTTTGTCAAGCATAGGTTGTAAAATCCGTATACTGCAGGTTGCAAATGAGTTTTCCTCCAGTCCTGATGCCCCGTTCTTCCTATAGTCCAGCTTCTCGGGTATTTACTCAGCATACAGATTGAATAAGTATGGTGAAAGGATACAACCCTGCCTCATACCTTTTCTGATTTTAAGCCATGCAGCTTCCCCTTGCTCTGTTCAAACATTTGCCTCTTGGTCTATGCACAGATTCCGCATGAGCACAATGAAGTGTTCTGGAACACCCATTCTTTGCAACCTTATCCATAATTTGTTATGATCTACCCAACTGAATGTCTTCGTGTAGTCAATAAAATACAGGTAACATTTTTCTGGTGTTCTCTGCTTTCAGCCAAGATCCATCTGACATCAGCAATGATATCCTCAGTTCCACATCCTCTTCTGAATCCACCATTAACTCGTGGCAGTTTGCTGACCCTTTACTTTACCAAACATGATGTTCTTTGACTTAGGTTGTTAAAAAACATTAAAATTTTGTTTTCAATAAATCAAGCTATATCAGGAACAATTTTCCACACAACTAAAATTGCATAATGTTAATAAAAATGAGATGGAATGACAGTTTTAAGTGGCAGCTAGTCTCTCAATTAAGCAAATTTTTAAAAACAACAATTAAAAACTTTTCCTGGTTCATTTGACTAAATATTTTTCCATATTTAATAGTTTTATTTCTGTCTTCGGTGTCTACGAGCTGATTAATCTTTCACTTGAGTCTGGTTCCCTAGATCTTATTCCAGTACTGCTGGACTTGCCAAGTCTCCTATTTTCTCAGCCCCTGCTCTGGACTTACCACCCTCACCACCCCCATTTCTGCCACACAGCTGAGCTACTCCTGAAAAATGCGGCTGCCTCTGCCTTTTATGTACTGACATTCTGAAAAGTTGTGTTGGTACATTGGACCCCAAAAATATTTAAATGCAGCCTTTTGAAAGGTTTCAGTGTTAGAAATCTTGTCAGTGCAGCAATAAATTACCTTCATCATCATCATTGTCTATTGTCATCTTTATAATGTGTTGAGAAGATACTGTATGGCAAGCACCTTTTAAAATACTTTGTGTGTATTATCTGATTGAATTCTTAAAAATCCCTAAGGAGGGTTATCCCCATTTTGCATATGAAAAGAGAGATTAAGGGTTAAGGGATATTTTGCCCAAAGTCCCACATCTTCTACTTAGGTGAAGCCTGAATTCAAATTTGGGCCTGTCTATTTTTATTTTAGTATGGATTCGATGGCAATGGGTTTAGGTTTATTTCAGATTTCCCTGAGTGGTGTGCATGGTTAAGTGCTTGACTACTTGCTGAAAGGTTGGTGGTCCACAACCACCGAGAGGTGCCTTGAAAGACAGGCCTGCAATCTGTTTCCAAAAGGTCATAGTTTGGAAAACCCTGTGGACCAATTCTGCTCTGCACATGTGGGTTTGCCATAAGTTAGAATCAACTAACAGCAACAACAACTAACCCAAAGGCTGACTGTTTGAATCTACTTAGCAGCTGTGTGGAAGAAAGGCCTGGAAATTGGCTTCTCTAGAGATTGTCGCCAAGAAAACCCGATGGAGCAGTTCTACTCTGTAACACATGTGGTCACCATGGATTGGAAATGACTCGATAGCGACAGATTTTTTTTTTTTTTTTTAATTTCAGAGCATAGCCACTTGCCCACCAATCTGTATTTGTGGCTATCAATCTGTAGCTTCTTGGCACTTAAAAAAAGAAAAAAAAATTTCTAATGTAAATTACAAATTAAAATTTAAAAGTAAAATCATTATAAAGCATTTTAATTTTATAGTTTTTCTTCCCCAGTGAATACATAACTATTTGCTAATATTTGCAAAATTAAACTTTTTCAACATCTTGTCTTCTAAAAACCTAATTTTTTTTTAAAAGGCAAGTAACAAAAAGTTTCATTTTTTAAATAATAGAAACCAAACAATAAAAAATAAGTAATCAAAGTTAACATAACTGTATTAGTTTCCTATTGTTGCTATAACAAATTATAACAAACTTGGTGGCTAAAAACAATGCAAATTTATTATCTGAAAATCAAAAGTAAAATGAAGGTGATGGCAGGGTTACCTTCCTTCTGGAGGCTTCAGGGGAGAAACAACTTCCTTGTGTTTTCAAGCTTCTAGAGGGTGCCTAAGGATCTCTGGTGGTGCGAACGGTTAAGCACTCAGCTACTAACCCAAAGGTTTGTAGTTCAAACCCACCCAAGGACTCTGCAGGGGAAAAGACCTGGTGATCTGCTCCCTGAAAGACTACAGGCTAGAAAACCCTGTGGGGCAGTTCTACCCTGTCATATGGGGTCTCTATGAGTTGAAAATATATCAGTGACACCTAACAGCAACAGAAGCTGCCTGCATTCTTTGGCTTGTGGCCTCTTCCCAGCAGCGTAGCATCTTCTCTCTCTGACCTCCTGCCTCCCTCTTTGAAGGACCAGGATACTCCCTCCATCTCAAGATCCTTAATTTATGACAGCTAAAATTTCTATTAAATTTAAGGTGACATATTCGCAAGTGCTCGGGGTTAAGACATGGGCATATTTTGTGGAGGTTAAGGAGCCTTCATGGCTCAGTGTTTAAGTGCTCTGCTGCTAATGCAAAAGTCGGCGGTTCTCACGCACCAGCAGCTACGTGGGAGAAAGACGTGGCAGTTGGGTCCTGTAAAGATAACGGCCCTGGAAGCCCTATGGGGCAGTTCGACTCTGTTCTATAGGGTCACTATGAGTTCAAATCTACTCTACAGCGATGGAGGTATTCAGACTATAACAATAACAAAACATAAATAATCTAAAGAAATAGGTTTTTGTTTTTCACCATGTCAGATGTTGGTGTTCACTGTTGACTAAATCCTGTTGGTATACCACATACCAAGGTAACACCTTTATGTTATCAAAACTAAAAAACAGGTCTAATTAAAATGTTTATAAGATTCCATATTAGATTTAATTTTGAATGAAGTAGTCAATGTATTTTAAATGATACCATCCGTGCCAAATAATATAGTAAGTTTTCTGTTTCATTTAGAGTTTTATAAACATAACTTCTTAGAAATAATTTGAGAGCTGCATTAATGAATTCTTATCAGTTATTCTAATGCATATTTAATTCATTACAATTATTCTAATGCACACACTTTTTTTTTTTCCTTAACATTCAAGTTGACTTTTTAAAGCTGGGGGGAGACGGACAGACTACTGAGTGATAACTTGAAAGAGAAATTGCTGTTATTCATGAAATTAATGATATTAAGCCTCTGATAATAATGAAACATATTGTGTGCTTGCCCAGAATGTACAGAAAAAAAAAAAAAAAACAGTTTTCTCCTTTGTTTTTTCTCCAAAAAAATCAAGAATATTTTTTCTAGTAGTTTTGACTGCTTAAAAGCACTATGTTGTTTTTGTGACAGCTTTGTACCATTTTGTTGTCTTAGACAAAACCACTGAGTTCCTGGGAATGCAAATCAGATAAGTTACTTTAAAACTTGTAGAAACTCCTAAGTCCTTTTCACTTAAGAAAAGAAAGTTGCTTTTCAAAGCATTCAAAATGATATTTTTTCACTGACACAAAAGCTCGAAGACCCTATGTTGTAAAGTTAGAACTGGGCAAAAAGAATACATGAATCTTATCCTCCCTCCAGTAAGTGACATTTCACTTACATGTTGCCTTACTGAGACTAGGATCTTTATCTCCATTATATTTAAAAATAGAAGTTCCTTATGGATAAATTTATTCTCACAATAAGCCTAAAACTGGAACTCCACAGCATATTTTAAAATGCTACTTATGAATGAGATGTAATGTTTTTCCAGGAAATAAAACATTAGGATTTCTCTTAATCTCTCTTTATTAAAAAAAAAAAGTCTAGAAAGTATTTGAGTATGCATCCCATAAACCCATTGCTGTCGAGTGGATTACGACTCATAGCAGCCCTATGAGACAGAGTAGAACTGCCCCATAGGGAGTCCTAGGTTGTAATCTTGCACAATCAGACTGCCACATTTTTCTCCCGCAGAGTGGCTGGGTACGTTGGACCCACTAACCTTTCAGTTATCAGCCAAGCACTTAACCATTGTGCACCAGGGCTCCTTGAGTTTGGATCCGTGCTTATGAAAACCAAAGTCACTCCGAATTTGGTTTTGAAAAACCAAAATCATTCACAAGTTGATAGAACTTTAACAAATAAAGAATAGTGTCTTCAACAAAGTAGTGTCTAGGTTAGAATCTATACTAGAGGCCTATGTAATTGAGAAAAGCAAAGAACAGACCAATTATTATCTGACCTTTATAACATGAGATTCTCATATGACCAAGGCTTCAAGTATGAAATCTGAGCTATTAAATACAAGCATTATTTTACCTTATGTAATGAGGTAGGTACAATAGGGAAGTGAAAATTGTTCTCTGTTGACAGAAACAACAACATGCTTTTTCTCTCTTAATCCTTTTATGCATTAGGAAAAGAAGGTTCAACGTCTCAGGTTGCAGAGTTAAAAAGTGACAGAGCTGGTATGCCAATTCTGATCCTCTTGATTCAAACTGTGTACTTTAATCACTCCAGGGTGTCACAAAGAAAAGAAGTTCAAGATTTGAATTCTGCCCTGCAAGAAACAAATAGAAAAAAAGTCTAATAAGGTAAGATGTCATATCATGTGGTGGAATGACAGTTGATAAGTAAGCAGAACTCTAGGAGTTTGCAGAAGGAAGACGTTGGTATTTAACAGATGAAAGGTGAAAAGACAGCTGTAATGACGTCAGTAGTTTTTGAGATGTCTCTGAGGAGAGACAGGAGTTGAACAGTCACGGCAGATGGTGGAAAGCGTGATGGGAACAGGGAGTTGCTGAAACAAAATAACATCTGAAGCTAGAATGTTTGCAGGTTAGTAGGAGCACCAATCTAACTGTAGAGAATATACCTTCAATTAAACCTGGAAAGGGAAAATGGGCTGAGGTGGTGTCATTTTGTTGGGTTGAGGGCAGTGGAGAGATATGAGCATAGCTGAGAACTATGGTGACCTGCAAGATGGCTGTTGCAGAAAGACAAATGTAGGAAGATTGAGAAGCTTAGACTCGAGTGAAGACTGCGAGCAGCCGAGAGGCTATGCGAGGTCTGGGTTTGAGATGATGAGTAGTGTGGGAGAAATGGAAATAAAATTAAAAAAGCTGAAGGAAGAATAGACAAAAACCCATTCATCCATTCTCCCTACAAGTATATACTGAATCCCTACCAGTTAATATTTTTTAGTAGGATTTTTGCATCTTTGTTCCTGAGTGAGATTGGCTGGTCATTCTGCTTTCACATACTGTTCTTGTACTTATATTGGGGAGGTTATTCTTCTAGACTCTGAAAAATCGTCTAAGTTTTAAATTCACTATTTGTTTCATGAAAGTTTGGGCAAACTGGCCTTTAAAATGGCAGGGATTTCATTGAAATATTTTTTTAGCTGTGAATCCAATATATTTATACATTAATTATAAGAACATTCAAGTTTATTAGAAGATTTTCCTCACAGGTAAATATAAAATCCCTATTCTTGGAAATTTTTCTATTCGTCCTATGACTTAAAATATTTTGTCATAATTGTTTCTTATTAAAAAAACTGCTTTATTGATATACTGTTTTTACAAATAGCGAAGGATACAAATCAAGAGTAGAATCTAGTAAATGTTTGCATATGTATGCACTCATACAACCACACTCAAGTGAACATAAATAACATTTTTGTACTACAGAATGCTCTACCGTGCCCCATCCCACACAATACCCCAGAGGTTGTTCTATTTTCTTTTTACATTTTGTAAGTTTTGTTAAGTTGTGTACATTTCATCTGAATTGTCATTAACAAAAAATGTTAAAAAGAATACACCAATGAATTTGACATGCCTGGAGTTTATGTAAATTTCTTAAATTACGGATTCAAATTTTTATAAATGTTAACCCCCATTATAAATGTTAGACTGTACTAATTCTTATTTTTTAAATCAGATTCAGTAAATAGCTTTTGAAATAATTTGTCAATTTTATGTAAATTTTAAAATGTACTGGTATAAAAGTACTCGCAATAGTCTCTCCATATCTTTTGAATGTCTGTTGTTTCTAACATTATTATTTTTTTTTGATATTGGCAACTTGTTTTACTCTTTTTATCTGAGCTGTATTGTAAGATTTTAATCAATTATATTTATCTCTTCACAACACAAACTTTTGGTTTTATTAATTTTCTCTGGGAGTATTTTTTTTTATTGATTTCTGCTTTTTATGTTTTCTTCAATGTCTTGGGTTTAATTTGCTCCTCCTTCTGTAGTTTCTTGAGATACATAATTGATTTTCAACCTTTTAATTTTGTGATTTATGTATTTAAAGCTAAAATATTTCCCTCTAAGCATTGACTTAGTTGTTTAGAGGAAGTTTTAGTATATCTTATTGCTTTTCTCCCTGAAGGTAGAATTTCTCTTTCTCCTCTGCTGGTTCCTAAGATTTTGTTCTTGGTTTTCAGCAGTTTTTCTATAATGTGTCTAGGTGTTGCTTTCTTTTTATTTTATTTTCTTTTGCTTGGGCACTGTTTTTTGAGTATCTGGCATAATGTTGTTTATTATAGTTAGAATATTCTTGGCTTTTTTCACTTAAAATAGTGCTCCAGCCCTATTCTCTGGCTGCCCTCCTTCTAGAACTCTGCTTACATATGTATGAGGCGTACTCATTGCATCGTATGCTCCTTCCTCTCATTTTACATCTTCGTTTCCTCTCTGCGCTTCAGTCTTGGTGTTTGCTACTGATGTGCCTTTCACTCATTAAGTCCTGCTCTGTTGTGTCTAATCTTCTAAACACATACATTAAACTTCAAATTTTATTTAGAAAATTTTCAGCTCTGTAGCTTGCTTTTGATTCTTTTTTATATTTTCTTGATCTCTGATGAAATTCCCCATATTTTCTACTATTTTATTGGGAAATGTTCAGCCAAACAGTATTTCTGACACGACTCCAGGGGGTAGAGCGAGGAACATCACCACAGGATGGGACAAAGTCCAGGTTCCCCCTTGGCCTCTGCTGACAGGCATGGTCATGGGACGTGGCTTTTCCACAGTGTTTGTTGGGGTAGGGCGGTTATTGTCTAAAAGTTTTGTTTATTGCTAGGTTAAACCTTTCTCAATCTTTTGGCTAGAGTGAGAAAGTTTTCTTGGGGTCTTTTTCGTTTGCTCCATAACATCTCTGGGTTGCTGACTTCTCTTGCTCCCAGTCCAGGATATATGAGGCAAAAAGAAAACCCAGGGAGCTGAGTGCCATGTAATTCTTTGGGCCCCAAAATCCCTAGCCAGTATGCCTCTTCCTCCATCTTTCAGGGACTTCTTATGTTATGTATGTATATATATCCCCAGGGTTTTCAGTTGAACTTAGTGGAGAGGAATAGGGAAAATATGTCTATTCCAACATAATTTTAATACATTGCTCTATACCAAAATCCCAAGCATCTTAGTTATTTTGGGGATATTTTTTAGAGGTGTAAGTTGAAGATTAGGCATGTTGAATCTCTGTGAAAGATGGAGTTCTATATAGTGTCAACACATGGATGAACACAAGAGCAAAAATTAGAATTGAATGAGTAAACTTCAGAGCAGAAAGTTTCTTTCTAGTACCCGATTACATCTAAGAAATTAAGATAGCTGACAAACAACCCTTGATATCAGACATCTGGTTGACGCTTCAAGAGAAAAAAACAATGTCTTTAGAAAACCTTGGGAGTTGTAGCTAAGTGACAATAATGGGTCTGGGCTCTGGGAGCACGAGATGGTGCCATGTGGTCCACATGTGCCGGGCTAGCGGATGGCTGTTCCAATGGAGATCAACGTCTGTGGAGTTCAGGAAGTAAAGGCATTTCGAGGTAGAACTGTGATTTACTGCTAGTGAGGATCCTGAAAAGGACCCAGGTTAATAGCAAGTGAAGAGAAAAGCGTGGATTAAATACTTGCATTTTTTTTTTTCTGTACGTGCACTGAGCAATAAATATTACTGGAGATTATCTCCCTCCACTGAGTGAGAGGAGTGGCAGATGTTGGTACTTTTACAGGACAGGTGAGCAGGAGAGTGGTTTAGGTCTCTTCAGGGTACATTGATAAAATCGGATAAGGGTGGACATTTTTCCAGGTTATGTTAAAGTCTTCTCCCAGTGGCATTAGTTCTGCAGAGCACATAGGAGAGAATAATGGAGTGGAATATTTGGCAGAACAGAGGAAGGACCAGGGGAGTAAATTGGATGATTAAAGAATTCCAAGAGCAAGAAACATGTGGTGGTAACTAAGGATGAAGGATGGAGCGCCACTCTGTCTCATACTCCCTATTCGTGAATCAGCCCAAATGTACTATTTTCTTCCTGGACTACTGGCTTATAGGAAATCTTTATCTGCTGGATGTGGAAAGATATACTCCTATGTTGGAATAAAACCAAAAAAAATCAAACCCAGTGCCGTCGAGTCGATTCTGACTCATAGCAAACCTATAGGACAGAGTAGAACTGCCCCATAGAGTTTCCAAGGAACTCCTGGCGGATTTGAACAGCCGACCCTTTGGCTAGCAGCTGTAGCATTTAACCACTACGCCACCAGGGTTTCCATGTTGGTATAAGGAACCAGAAAATTACATGTCTGTAGTAGATGCAATTAGCAAGTAAGTAAGAGTTGTATTCTTTCACCATACCCATTCAATCTGTATGCTGAGCAAATAATCTGAGAAGCTGGACTATGTGAAGAAGAACGGGGCATCAGGATTGGAGGAAGACTTATTAACAACCCGTGTTATGCAGATGACACGACCTTGCTTGCTGAAAGTGAAGAGGACTTGAAGCACTTACTAATGAAGATCAAAGACCACAGCCTTCAGTATGGATTGCACCTCAACATAAAGAAAACAAAAATCCTCACAACTGGACCCATGAGCAACATCCTGATAAACGGAGAAAAGATTGAAGTTGTCAAGGATTTCATTTGACTTGGATCCACAATCAACAGCCATGGAAGCAGCAGTCAAGAAATCAAAAGACGTATTGCATTGGGTAAATCTGCTGCAGAGGACCTCTTCAAAGTGTTGAAGAGCTAAGATGTCACCCTGAAGACTAAGGTGCGCCTGACCCAAGCCATGGAATTTTCAATCTCATCATATGCATGTGAAAGCTGGACAATGAATAAGGAAGACTGAAGAAGAATTGATGCCTTTGAATTGTGGTGTTGGTGAAGAATATTGAATACACCATGGACTGCCAGAAGAATGAATAAATCTGTCTTGGAAGAAGTACAACCAGAATGCTCCTTAGAGGCAAGGATGGCGAGACTGCGCCTTACATACTTTGGACATGTTGTCAGGAGGGATCAGTCCCTGGAGAAGGACATCATGCTTGGCAAAGTACAGGGTAAGCGGAAAAGAGGAAGACCCTCAACAAGGTGGATTGACACAGTGGCTGCAACAATGGGCTCAAGCATAATAACGATTGTAAGGATGGCGCAGGACCAGGCAGTGTTTCGTTCTGTTGTGCATAGGGTCGCTATGAGTTGGAACCTACTCGATGTCACTTAACAACAACAACAAACAAACAAGTAAGTAGGTATAGTTAGTCAACACAGTGTAAAGAAAATATAATTATTTATTTTATTTTATATTCATTATTAAAACTTTATTCTCTTTGTAATGCTGCTTTCCTATTGGGTATTTCTAATTTCATTGCATTTTCATTCAGAATTGCAAATTATTTATTACAAAAATATTGACCTAGAACTGAATAGTATTAAAATACTTTGGATTCTTCTCCATTTCACCTGCCCCTCTTAAGATATTTTCTCTTTATTCTCTTTCACTTGGTATCAGACCCTCTCTCATTTATCATGCCATGTTGACAGTGAGCTGGATTTGACTAGTCTGTTCTTGATGACTCCTTCTATCCACAAGACAATGCTATATATCACAAGGAAGATACCTTTATCAAATATACACTTTCTATGGAATTTTAAAAAAACATAAATTAATTTTTTTTTGTAATCTTAAAATTACAGGCACAGGCATTCCATTCCCAGATAAAAAGGAGTCAGCACACCGCACCCTGTTTTTTGCACTGAATGAATGTAATCCATGGAGTAGCTGTTTGAGGGTGAAACACCACCAGCTGGCTGTGTCGACCAGTGTTTCCTCCAGTGTAGCCTCACCAGGACTCAAAGCAGCCCAGATGCAGAGTGGGCATGGGCAGAAGAGAGGGCTGCAGGAGAAGCCACCTGGTTCTGGGCCTAGGACAGGGTCTCCTAAAGCTCAGAGGAAGTGGAGATTGTCTCCATTTTTGCTTTCCTCCTTTCACATGCACATGAGCCCTATGGCAGTTCTGCTCTGGGTGGGGTGGTGGTAACACAGCAGCAGCAGAAGGAACACACGGCACCTAGAGTTCTGGCCAGAGGAGCTGGACTCCCATAAGAGCGAGCTAGTCGCCACTGTTTGTCTTCTCTGGGTCTTTCTGCAGTGCAGTCTTAGATGCAGGAGCACCTTCAGGAAGTATGCAGCAGAGTAAGTGGAAACAAACAATGAACCCCAGCTTGCTGGTGAGAAAACAGAAAAAACAAATCCCAGGAAATAAGAATGTATTTGGAATGTGATAGAGAGGCAAGAGCTCAAGAAAACAACCTCAGGATTAGTTTATGAATTTCTGGGACCATCTCTAAGCTGAGTATGTGTGGAGCTAATCCAAAAGAACATACCAAAGACTGGGAGCCACGCCAAGAATAGACCTCTACAAGTCCCAGGCTGCCCACTGGGTAGTGTACATGTGGGATGCATTCAAATAGCACTGCCAAAGGCTTTGAAAATGCACAAAATGTGGTTGTAAAACCACAACCTAAAGAAGACTGGCTGCAGCTTGTGGGCTAAACCCAACCAGGTCAGTGGCCTGCTAAGGCAAAAATACCAGCCTCCTCCTGGTGGTGTAGTGGTTAAGTGCTGTGCTCCTGCTAACCAAAAGGTCAGCAGTTCAAATCCACTCTTTGGAATCCTCTCCTTGGAAACCCTATGGGGCAGTTCTACTCTGTCCTATAGGGTTGTTATGAGTCAGAATTGACTCCACGGTAGTGGGTTTTTTTTTCTGTTTGTTTTTTTCTCTGTAGGATTGAACAGCATCTAGAGTCCCCTTCAAGTCCCACAAGACTCTGCTTAAATTTTACCTCTTAGGAAGGCCTTCTCTGGTCGTCATATATATAAAGTATTTCTCCCCACTATTCCCATGATCCTGTACACTAGTTTGTTTTCTTTACAGCATGTGTGAAATCATTTCACCTATTTGTGTTTTCTTTTCTTTGTTGGCAGATTTCTCTTACCAGAATACAAACTTCTTGAGCAAGGAGATTGTGTTTGTCTTCCTCATCCTTGAATCTATTGTGCCTAGTGTAATATCAGGCACACGGTAAGCATTCAGTATATATTCACTGAATGAAAGAATAAATGAACCTCTTAATTATCCCTTTAATTCTACCACCATTATAAGAAATTGACTTCCTTTGATCCAAAATACAAAACCAAACCCCCTGCCATCAAGTTGATTCTGACTCACAGCTACCCTGTAGGACACAGTAGAACTACCCCATAGGGTTTCCAAGGAGCGCCTGGTGGATTCCAACTGCTGACCTTTGGGTTAATAGCCGAGCTCTTGTTCTTCATGGAAAGAGGCAGTGTTTCACTAAGTGAAATTACCCCAGGTTCAGCAGTGATGTGGGCACTGGCGTTTGAAGAGGTCTGATACTAGGTGTGTGGGCTCACTCGGCACACACTACCCCAGGCCACCTTAAGAAATTCCAGCCTAGGAAAATAAGCCAATTATGACATTTCATAAGAATTCTGAGTTTTTGGACAGAACCTTAAAACACAAATGCCGTATCCAGAAATGCCAAAGACAACTGAGAATTCCTGTTAACGTAGGCTTCTGCTCTCTGATTTCAAAGGTTAGAACGCCTATACTTAATATAAGCAATTTACTCTTCAGGTTATTCTGTGGCTTGTTTTTATTCGAAAGATTTATATTTTTCAGTTCTTGATCCTGGTTAAGTCTTTGTAAGTTTCAGGATCTCCAAAATAATCTTAACTTGTATTTATGCCTCTTGGTAATTTCTTTATGCCATATATGGTATTATAACTGAAAATATACAGAGACAAATGCATATAGATGTCTAGTCTACCAAAAGACCAAACCCAAACCCAAACCCACTGCTGTGGAGCCAGTTCCCATTCACAGCCTTACAGGACCTTCGAGGAAAAAGTAGAGCCGCCCCATAGGGTTTCCAAGGCTGTAATCTTTGCGCAAGCAGACTGCCACATCTTTCTTCTTCAGCGTGATTGGCAGGTTTGAACCACTGACCTTTTGCTTAGCAGCTGAGTTCTTACCCACTGCACCACCAGGGCTCCTCACCAAAAAGCCAGGCCAGTAAAAGTTCTAAGTGACAAATGTTAGACAATGTGCTTAACGTGAAAAAAGGATTTAATTTAGATTTCAGGAATCCACCAGAGGCATCAGGGAGGAGGTGATACCTGAGCTGTGTGTAAAGGATGTGTATAACCTGGTGTCCCAATGGCGAAGCACTCGGCTGCTAACCAAAAGGTCCATGGTTCAAACCCACCCAGCGGCTCTGCAGGAGAAAGGCCTGGTGATCTGCTCCTGGAAAGATTACAGCCCAGGAAACTCTAACGAGCAGCTCTGCTCTGTTGCGTGGGGTCGCTGTGAGTCAAAGCAGATCCGACGGCACCTAACAACAACCAGAGTGAGGCGCAAAGTGAGGGGGTGGCATCTCACACGGCAGCGTACGTGGAGGCCTGACACATTCCTGGAACTCTTCACTTAAATATGAATTGTTCTTCAGATTCTAGGTAAGACATTAGTGACAAGACTTTGGGAGGGTTTGGAGGTTGTTTTAGATGAATGGACATACTACAGTTTTCCTTTAAAACATTTCCTGTCTTATCCTTCTCCAGTGCCACTCTTTCTGCCTCTCCAGAGATTATTTTCAGTTGTATGCTTGTTCTTAGGCTATGAAGGTGTGGTATGCACTAAAAAAAAAAATGCACTACATACGTGTATATTCTATGCATACGATAAATGCGTATGTATATATGAAATATATTTATAACAGTTTTGTACATTTTGAAATTGAACATAGTTTTATATTTATCATACTTGCTATTTTATCTAAATATTAAGTTCATGAGATTTATTGATCCTGATATGTGCTCTATTTTATTTACTTTTACTGCAATGTATTATCCCATTAAATGAATAAACAACAACTTGCTTATTTATTCTAGTGTTGTTTCCAGTCAAATCCTTTTAAAAACAATTCTATTATGCTTCTGTTTTCACGTGCACATGAACAGGTATTTCTTTAGAAAACATGATTGGATGTGAAATGGCTGAAACCAGGGGTACAAATATGTTCAAATTTTCTAGATATTCCCAATTTGTTTCCTAAATGTGTTGTTGCAATTTCTCTGCCCACTTACAGTGTATGATAGTTGCGATTTTCTTCGTATTCTTGCCAACAACTCACCTTATCAGAGTTTTAAATTTTTTGGAATCAGCTAGATACAAAATACTATATCCTTGGCCTTTTTTTTTTTAAGTTTCTGGACTTGATATCTTTTTTTTTCTTCCTCATTGGCATTTTAATCTGCACTTTCCTGGTTATCAATCAGGATCCAAGAATTTGAACAGGGGGTTCAGTATAAAAAACTATCAACTATGTAAAATGTGGTTAAATAACAAAAGTTTACAGAGACGTTCACTGTAGGGTGTCTAGGAACCCTTGGACCATCAGGTAGATTTTAACAAGAAAGGAGCCTGAAAGCTCAAGGAGGTGCCAGCACAGCCAAGACTCAGACGCTGAGGAAAGGACATGGCTGCCCCAGGAACATGCCCCCAAGGCTGTGGTGACAAAGGAAAGCTCACCCCAATGCCATGGGCTGCTGCCAGTGTTGGGAGGTCAAACCTGCCTGGAGTGCTTCAGCCGCTGAGCTGCGAGCGCCAAGAGAGTCTGTCAGCCTGATAACAATGAAGCCAGTCAGTGGTCATGAGTCACCAAACTGCAGTAGCAGCCTGCGGGGACAATGACATACCAGTGCACTCAGAGACACAGGCAAAAATAGAACACCAAAAAAAAAAAAAAAAAAAAAATCTGTTCATCGTGCAGCTTCGCAGGCTCTTCTAGAGGCCTGTGCCCGTATAGCCTGGTCTTGACCAAGCTGGCAGAGGGTAATGCAATCTTCGTAGTCCAGTTCCAGCATCATGAAACATGACAAAGATGGGTGAATTTGAAGCTGACAGGGAATAAATCACAATTGGCATAGTCCATCCCTGTGGCTACTCAGCATCCAAATGTTCCCTGGTACACGTAGATGGGCTTCTATAAACAACAATATTTTCTCCTTGCTTATAGTGTGCACATATTTAGTTCATGTATAAGCCATTTTCTTCTTTCTCTCTCTTCTTTTTTCCTTCTTATTCTATACAAGTTTGTTGTTGGATGACTCCACAGTTTAGTCTTTAGGTTAGAGAATATTCGAGCAGTGTGTGGCTGAATTTGAGGCATCGTGAGTACAATTGCTGGAATATGTGCCTCCTCATCATTCAACAAAGAAGAAATGGAACTTGTTAGGTGGAAGCGTAGAGTTGTTCTGTTGTTATGCAGAGCTAGGTGAATTACAACAACCTCTCAAGCGTCAAATCCGCAAGTATCACCATACACTTCCTAGTCTACCCTTACCCCTAATTAGACTGGAAATGTACTAACCCATGCCATCTATTCCTACTCTAATTTGTGCTTATATGTTTGAATATCTTACCTCTCAACACAACCCTGCTAACTTGCAAGCTCACTGTGCACAAAGTAATGGATTTTAGCTTATAGCGCAGGACTCAACTATTCAGAGCTTGCTAGGCTGGTAAATCACTGTAAAAGAAGTAGCAGCATAGAGCAGGAAGAGAGGATTAAGAGCTGGAAGCAATAGGCCTTAAAGTTAATTCTGTTATTAACTTATTCTTGGAGTTTTGATTAATTTATATAATATTTTGAGGCTGAGTTTATATATTCATAAAATGAATGGGTTTGGACTAAGCTACCTCTGAGACCATATCTGTAACATTTTGTTAGAGAGAATCTCATTAAAATTAAGAGAGAGAAAATTACTGACGTTTTCTCTGAAGGACATACGGATACACACATAGGCACAGACACACATCTGATTTCAATCCCCCCCCCAAAAAGATAAGAAGACTATCTTCTTTCTGTATTAATCCAGAGGTGTAGTGGGCACGGGAGAGTCACAGGGAGGCATTTGCCCCCAGGTGTGGGTCCAAGGGGGCACCAGAGGAGGCACGGAATGACATGAAGAGGCTCAGAATGACATTCTGAGGTGCCGTAAAGAGGAAACACATCTGACCGAGGCAGCCGGACAAGAGGAGGAGGTGTTTCTGCTGACTCACGGACACTATCAATGTCTATTCATATTGAAATTGGGGGGCAGCAATTTAGAGATTACCTCTGGGCACCTGTTACCCTCACTACCCTCCTGTATGATCTGTCCTATAGCACCAAGGCTACACTTAAAGCAGAATGATACCACTGATGACCTGTAAAGACATAACTTATTTTTATGAGAGTACATATAAAAGCAATGCCACCATATTACATTTTTCTTGCATTCGATACTGACTGCATTCAATCATTCGGAATAGCTTTAGCATGTTCATCATCTGCTTTTATTAAAAATATTTTAACTTGTCAGTTAAAAGCGTGATAGCCTATATAGTCCTAGAAGATGCTTTATAGCCTATATTTCACTTAAGAAACTTTAAGTTCTACAAAAATATTTAAAAAGAACTTTCTGATAACCACTGTTGATAGGAGAAAAACGGTAGAGCAAGATAAATGGGAGCTTAGAAATACAATCAGATGCATACGGGGACACAGGACAAGAATAATCTAGACTGCCAGAAAGCCGTGATATTGCCTTTTTGTTTCTCCTTGAGGATGAATACATTGCCAGGGATTAGTAATGCGGCAGAAATTGGATCCTGAGGAAAATGTCACCCCTTCTTGACAATAGCTGGCTTTCAGCTCTGAACAAAGTGAAACCTGGGCTCCAAGTGTACATTTCAGTGAGTCATGAAGTGGCACTGCACCATTTGTTTTCCTCCTTTATGACTTGGTAAATGGACTTGGCCGCCATTCACTGACTTTTGTTTCTAATCTAAAGAGATATTCAATTATGCTCATAAAACAGAAGAAATATTTACCTTGATTTTGTTAGAGTCATGCATCTTTTCATAGAAATCTATTTTTAGTTGTGATTCCTATTTACCGAAACATCTGTTAGGAAGGCTATGATCAAAATCTCCAAAATCCTGTCACAAAATCGATGAACAAAGAAATGCACCTGGAAGATCTTGTATGTCTTTCAGTATTTGCATTATAGTCCCATTGAACATTTTCAACACCCAATAATAATATCGTTTTCTATAAGATAATCTCTTTGAAAAGACCAAAGAAGAAAACCTAAACATAGTAAATTACAGGTCAAAACATGGTTCTACAGTCCATTATTTCCAATTCTGAAATCCAAAAACACTCTGAAACTAAAAAGAAATGAAAATATAAGTTTTGCACAAACTTGTTTGGAGGCAAACCCTAAGCTGAAGGACCGTGAGACTTCATTTCACTTAGGTGAATATTCCGATGTTCCGCGGTAGAAACGTTAAAGCGTTTAGCTACAGGATGCAACCCAGTCTCCTCTGGGATCACTATGCAATAGATGGTGGATGGACTGCAATGCCTTCTCAAAATCTGAAACACCTCAGATACACTCATTACACCCCAGGGCTTCAAAGCAGGAGCTGTTGACCTGTATCATAATTGTTTGATTGCACGTGAAAACTATCATTGGATAATCTCAGTAATAATCATTGGTAGAAATATCAGTCTGAATTGCCATGTAGTCCAAGGACTGGAAGATTATGAATAAAAAATTCAAGTGACAGGTGGTCTTGGGATGGTGGGAGGCTTCAAATAACATGGTGGGAGCTTCCATTAAGTGTCTAGTTTTAGTTAAGGGAAGTGCTAAGAAATGAAGTTCCTCTTAGTTACCCTCCACCTTTCAGACTCTTTAGGAAAAAAAAAAAAAAAGTTTTTCCATTAGAAAGTAACCAATGGTCTCCTGCTTTAAGTCCAAAGACTGAACTTTTGTGCTTCTGAACTGCTCTGGGCTTCACCAGTCTAAATAGTGCACACTTCCAAACAGAAAAAGTAGGAAATACCCAGTGGGGCTGCATCGGTTCTCCAAATGGCAGGAGCCACTTTGGCAAGAGCAGTAAGAGTCCACTTCAAAGTGGCAAAGATCTGGAGGAGTGGACTGTGCCAACATAGGTGGAGAGTCTGAGGAGGTCTGATCAGAACTAAGCAGTACCAAGCTCAGGGCAGCAGCACCAAAGAACAAATGCAGCAGCTCTGTCTACAGCTGTTGTGTTAGTTGTTGGGTGCTGTTGAGTTGATTTCAACTCACAAGAGCAATGACATTGTGAAGTCCCTTCAGTGGGTGAGGAAAGCAGAAGTTCTTACAAGAGGAGTGGCTTGTCATTAGAAGTTTGGGTAGAGAGTTTATCACTCATAGAACAGCTTCCCATCCATCTCCCAACCTCCCTCAAGAACCAGATTCTTCAGAAACCAGTGGCTTCAAATCTTTGGGGTAGAGTAGTGACCTGACCTGAAACGGGACAACGTATTTGTCCATTCATTAAAAAAAAGACTACATCTTCTTCTAGTTTATCGACTATCTCATTATCCGACATTTCACATTTATGACAATAGTAAAAAGTCTACTCTTGGACTATCTTGCACATTAATGACCTAAGTCTGGCAATACCGAACACTGAAGTGCAAGGTGACAGTAACGCTAGCTTTGATGGTTAAGGTTATGTGTCAACTTGGCTGGGCCATGATTCTCAGTGATTTGGTAGTTGGGCTTTGGAACCTAACCACGTCGATAAGTGAGGAGAGAGTGTGATTGAATTTAGTGACCATGCTTATGCTAGATTTTTTTACTCAATTCAGTCAAAGGTTTATTGAGCATTTATTTGCAAGTTACTTTTCTCCCCTTATGATAGATTTTTAATCCTAAAATAATTTTAAAAAGTGAAAAGCTAAACTTTATAATAAGTAAAGTTATTTATTTAAATGACTTTGATCCAAATTAAGCTAATTTTATTGGCAAAGATAGTGTCGTTAGAGACCTAACTTTGTGATGGGATATATATAATTGTTTTTTATATTCACGTAAATCATTTCCATTTAAATATATTTTCAAGTTATCTGAAAACATGTTCTCTTATGCAATTCTCCTTCAAAATTTATTTTTTTTCTTTTATCTACTATTAAAGCTTTGAAGAGTGAAAGCATTGAGCTTCTGAGTGGCTGCAAATTAATGCAACGAGAATTCAGTAATTAACTGGTGGAACACCTATTATATGCTAGGCTAGCAAAACAAAAGTGAATAAAATACATCCCTTTTCTAAGGAACTTACAGCCTTCTCAGACGTAGACAGGTGTGTAAATAGTAAAGTAGATCAAGAGAAGCTATGAGTGCTATGGAAACTCAGCTAAGCTAGTGAAACAAAACTGTACATTTTAAAAAGAATTAGTTACAACTTACTGTATTCTAGATATGTATCTAATGTCTGTATTTTAGACAGACTTTCTTTTACATTTCATGACCTGTATCATATACTATCTATAACATTATTACCAAGATTATCAATTTATATTGAGTAATATTCTGCGTATTTGTTCTTTAGCTAAAATTTATTAAATTAGAATTTATTTTAACTAGTATTATTCTTTATGAAATAATAGTACAGCTAAAAGTTTGTTCATTCAGTGAAGATATAAACTGACAAGTATCTCATGACTATTTCAAACGAGCAGACATTTCACACTTTCACAAATTTCATGCTTGCAAAATTTTGGATATTTACAAAGTTTGTTGGGAACATTGTATATGATATGGGCAGAATAAGTCACTCCAGACTTCTATAGAATTGTCTATGTTCTTGCTTATGTAATTAGCTCCTGACTGGGAAAACAAACAAACAACACACACACATGCACACACATGCACACACACAGCAAAACTTTTGCACCTGAATCGGCTCTGTCTCTCGCCCTGCATCTCTTTCCCCTTGGGGCTCCTTTCCTCTGGTTACTGCTGCTTACTCACACTGGTACCCCGAGGCAGGCTCAGTCTCTTTTAAAAGTCTGACCCCAGGGTGGACACAAATCTCTTCCATTAGTTCTGTTAGATCAACTGAGACTTGAAAAATGCACTTATCAGTAGATTTAAACAATAAGGAGAAACAGGAAGAAAATAAAATGCAAGAATCATTTAAATAATCCAGCCAAACATTATTGCTCTCCTCTTCCATATCACACATTCTTGGACCCCTCTGAGTACCTCTTGTTGTTCTTTCCACAATGGCTTCAAAAATTCACAGCTTCCTTTAGTGGCCCCTTAGCTTTTCAGTTTCCAGCCTGACTCACAGGGAAGGGTCAACATTTTGACTTCTGCCCTGGGGGTCCCTTCCAGTCTTGAGTCCCTCCTGCAAAGGCCCCTCTCACCCCACGGCACTGAATGAAGGCAGCACTCTGGCTTCTGTGTATTCTTCTTGCATGGTGTTCCTGCCTCCATCCCCACAAGCTCTGCTAAGCCACCCCTTCCTCGGTTCCCAGAGAGTTGTTTGATGGTTCCATGCTGAGCACACGCTGTTGCTCTGCTTGGAACAACATTTACTCAAGTCTCCTTTGCCAAGTCCTATGTACCCATTCTTCAATATCAGTTCATTCTTTCTTTTCTGTGAAGCCCTTTCTTAACACAGCCCAAATAGATGATTGTGCTACTTTCCCAAGGCTGTCCTGACAAAGGACCACAAAATGACTGGCTTAAAACAACAGAAATTTATTCTGTAAAAGTTCTGGAGGCTAAAAGTGTGACATCAAGGTGTTGGTAGGGCCATGCTCTCTCTAAAGGTTCTAGGGGAGAATCCTTTTCTGTGTCTCTGGCTTCTGGTGGCCCCAGGCATTCCTTGACTTGTAGATGTATCACTCCAGTCTCTGCCTCCGTCTTCACATGGTGTCTTCCCTCTGCATCTGTCTCTCTGTGGCTCTTTGCTTTTATGAGGACACCACTCAAGTGAGACTAGGAACCACCCTACTCCAATATGACCTCACAGTAACTGATAACAGCTGAAAAGACCCTGTTTTCAAACTAGGTCACATTCACAGATACAGGTCTTAGGATTTCACCATTTCTTTTGCGGGGATACAATTCAACCCATAACATGGGTATCGATTTTCCAAACGTTGTATTATTACCACACCTGATGACACATCTCTTATAGATCACACAGGCGAGGGGTGTAATCTTACTGCGTTTCAGTTTTCCTCAGAGGCGAAAGTGCTTCCGCCTGTGCATGCATATGGTGTTAAATGAAAGCTAAGTGTTATTTTAGTTATTGTACTATTACTTTTTTATCTCACCTTTTAGGAAATAATCCACAAAAACCCAACATAAACACATCCATGTCAGACACACATAGAGATAAACTTAGCAGTCCTAAAAAATGAAAGATCATGATTCCCTTCACCATGAAATTGAAATAGTAGAGCAATACACGCCAAACTAAGGTTAAGTTCAAGGACATTGGAAGAGATTCTGATTTTTTTTCTTTTTATTATAAGTTCTTATATTTTTTGTTGTGTGGTTTTTATTGAAATCCCAACTATTAAGGTCTTTATAAATTTTTTTCTCTCTCTCTTTTTCCTTCCAAACTTTTGGTGACTGGGTGCCTTCTTGGTCAGTTTTTGGGTATTTTGTATACAGGATATTTCCATAAATCATGGGAAATTATCCACAAAACTTTGAGCATTCCCTGATATTCCAAAGGGATTTAGGTTCCAGAGGCTTCATGCTGAGAGGCATTGTTAAGCAGCAGAACATGCACATGTAGTGTACATTGCAGTGTGAAGAGGTCTGTTCCTCCTCCTTCAAAAAAAAAAAAAAGTGCTAATGGGAAGTAGGGAGACCTGAGCACAGGAGCCCAAAGGGAAAATGCCCCTAGAGGGGCAGATGCCAAGTCACAGCATGTGTTGTGCAGAGATGCGAAGTCCAGTGAGAAGTCCATCTCCCTCGCTCTTGGCCAAGCATGTGCCCCATTGCTGTTCCCCTAGGCCCTGCCCAAAGCAAAGGAGGCTCTCGGGTTGCCCAGACAGGGCGCTGTCCTGGTGGTGGCAATCAGTCAGCGATGTTGCTTCAGGGACTGGGAGCTGAACACATGAAGAAATGAGCTGGAAAATCTCAGGAAATCCCTTTTTTTCTGAATTGGGTAGAAAAATTCGGCAGGGCTGAGGCTCAGAGGGCAGTGGTGGTTCAGTGGTAGAATTCTCACCTTCCATGCATGAGACCCAGGTTCAATTCCCGGCCAGTGCACCTCATGTGCGGCCACCACCCATCTGTCACTGGAGGCTGGCATGTCGCTGCAATGCAGACCAGGACTCAGTGGAGCTTCCAGGCTAAGATGGGCTAGGAGGGAAGGCCTGTTGGTCTACTTCAGAAATCAGCCAATGAATATCCTATGGATCCCAAAAGTCCAATCCACAGCTGACTGTGGGGATGGTGCAGGACCCAGCAACAATTCATTCCATTGTGCATGGGCTTATCATGAGTCTGGGACCGACTCGATAGCGGCTAACAACAGCAATGAAGCTCAGATAGATAACTATACAGATTTCATATATCCTGGACTGTATTCTTCACTGAGTGGGTTTCTGAAATAACTTTTAAAATTAATGTATGCAAGGCCCTTGAGTTTTCATAGCATGAAGACAAAATCAAGTGAATCACTATAACAACCTTGTTTATCTCACATTTTTAAACAAAACTTCATTTGATACCCTCGAGGGAAGAATTTTCTTATGGTGCTTCTCTCATCTTCCTCAAGATTGACAGTTAAACTAAAACCACAGAGAATTTCTACAGACCATTTCCCAAGACCAGATTTCATTCATTAAGGGGTATTCTATTTCCTGAGAAGGTTTGAATGTGGCAGCTACTGTGAGGCTCATGTCAGAAGGAGTCCACTCGGGGCCTGGTGAGGAGGGCACATAAAGCAAGAATTAATGTGCCGAACTTGCAGAAGCCAGATGCCAGCTATTAGACACAATTAGTGATTTGGATTCCAAGGAACTGTTCCTGTACCTATGGCAAAACTGGGAGATATTAATTGTGTTGCTCAGAGTTTCAGCCTCTTCAGCCAAATGAGGTGTTGCGTGATTTCCCCAGGAACATGAGGCTTGAAGCTGAAATATATTCCATGAAAGATTGACAAATAGGGCGGCTTTTTAAACATATTCTGGGTTCTGGAGTATAAAAGAAGAACAAATAATAAGGAAAGGTTTTGATTTTATGTCCCCAGTACAAGTAAATTATTTGCAAAGATGATCTTCTTTGACATTTTCAATATTTTACAAAAAACATATTTGCTTTTTCTCTAGTTTGCTTATATATAAAAATAGGCTAATGTCATCGTATATGAGTTTTTATGAAGCAAAAATCAGCTATGATTAAAGTTTATGGGTGTTCAGGGTGAGGATAAGTTAGACGAAATAGCCAAGTATTTTAGTTTATTAGTTATTAATTGCAGTCAGCCCCAGAATGCCATCTCCCAAAGATGTCCACGCACTAGCCACTGGAAGCCTGAAGATGTGACCTTATCTGGCAAAAAGACATTTAGATGTAATTAAGATTACAGGTCTTAAAGCAGACAGATTATACTGGATTTATCTGGGCGGGAACCATCTAATCATTTGAGTTGTTTAAAGTAAAGAACTTTCTCTGGCTGGAGACAGAAGAGTGAGGTGTCGGAGGAGAAGGCTGAGACATTCCAGGAGTGATCCAAGAGATTCCAAGAAATGGCATCTCTGGCTCTGGGACATAGGCGACTACCTGCAAGGACAGGAGGGAGACCTCTAGGGGTTAATCTTGGCCCTCAGGTGACAATCAGCAGGGAAATGGGGACCACAGTCTTACACCACAAGGAACTGGATTCTGCTAGCAATGTGAATAGCTTGAAAGTAGATTTTCCCCCAGAGTCTCTTGTATACTCAATGAGCATTTAAGAAAAGAGCTCAATTTTATTAATCATCAGAAAAATTCTCACTAGAACACCATGAGTTATCACTACATATCCACCAAAATGGCTGAATAAGAAAAGAAAATAAAAGACTACAATAAGTGTCAGTGAGGCTGTAGAGCAGCTAGAATGCTCATACACAGATGATGGGAGTATAAATTTGTAAAATGTTCTAAGATAGTTAGAATAAAAAGTTCAGGATCCAAGGTTTTGACTTTGGGCTGCTGACACCTGGAGAAGAGAAACCAGCAGAACCAACTAAGACTTCTGACCTCTAGACCATCAAGATAATACACTTGCCTTCTTTTAAGCCACTAAGGTTGTGCGAATTTTTTCTGGCATTCATAGAAAACTAATACACTAATTCATATCCTACCTTCTTTCAAAAATGAGTTGAGATGAATTTTAACATGAACAGAAGCATTGATACGTTACAGAAAACTTTAACTTTAAAGAAGCCCAATTTATCAGTTTTTTATCTATATATTTAGCACATTTCTATGTATTTTTTCTGGTATATAGAAATAATTAAATTTTTAATGTTAATATTATATACAAAGACCTTGATGCATTCTATGGGTTTTTAATATTCATCTTTATTAATTTTATCCTGAATGTATACATGAGGTATTCTGTATCAGAAACATTTCTTATTAAATAATTGACATTTAATAGTATGTGTGTGGCTCCCCTTTTGTTCTAGTATCTACCCTAGTGACAAAATGTGAGCCAGGTCAATTTTCCTAAGTGGGTAACTGGACATCCCATAGTCAAGGAAATTCTTATATCTCGAGCCTCCTTTGGGCTAGTTTTATAATATATTTATATTCTCCATATCTATAAGTGTTGTATTGTTAACATTTTAAATACTCAATTATCTTTTGAAGAAATTTTAAAAATAGGAAGAAAAGGTTTTTATATCTACAATGTCCCCCACATATCTCAGGTTGTCATACTGTGGAGGCTTTTGTGTTGATGTGACTCTGAAAGCTATGCCACTGGTATTCAAATCCCAGCAGGATCATCCGTGGTAGACAGGTTTCAGTTGAGCTTCTAGGCTAGGACAGACCAGGAAGGAGGCCCCAGCAGTCTAATTCTAAAAAGGATTATCCAGTGAAAACCTTGCAAATAGCAGAAACATTGATATAGTGCCAGAAGATGAGCCCCTTAGATTGGAAGGAACTCAAAAAATGACTGGGGAAGAGCTGCCTCCTCAAAGTAGAGTTGACCTTAATGACATTGATGGAATCAAGCTTTTGGGACCTTCATTTGCTGATGTGGCATGACTCAAAATGAGAAGAAACAGCTGCAAACATCCATTAATAATCAGAAGCTGGCATGTACAAAGTATGACTATAGGAAAATTAGAGATAGTTGAAAATGAAATGAAATGCATAAAGGTGGATATCCTAGTCATTAAAAATTAGTGAGCTGAAATGGACTGGTACTGGTCATTTTGAATTGGGCAATCATATGGTCTACTATGCCAGGAATGACAACTTGAAGGGGAATGCCGCTGCATTTATCATCAAAAAGAACATTTCAAGATCTATTCTGAAGTGCAGTGCTGTCAGTGATAGGATAATATCCATATGCCTATAATGAAAACCAGTTAATATTGCCATTATTCAAATTTACACACCAACCACTAAGGACAAAGATGAAGAAATTGAAGATTTTTATCAACTTTTGCAGTCCGAAATTTATCAAACATGCAATGAGAATGTACTGATAATTACTGGTGATTGGAATGTGAAAGTTGGAAACAAAGAAGAAGGATCAGCAGTTGGAAAATATGGCCTTGGTCATAGAAATGATGCCTGTGATCGCATGGTTGAATTTTCCAAGACCAATGACTTCTTCAATGCAAATACCTTTTTTAAGAACAAATGGTGACTATGCACATGGACCTCACCAGATGGAATACACAGGAATCAAATTGACTACATCTGTGGAAAGAAATGACAAAAAAGCTCAATATCTGTCAGAACAAGGCAAGGGGCTGGCTGCAGAACAGACCAGCAATTGCTCACATGCAAGTTCAAGTTGAAACTGAAGAAAATTAGAAGTACAAAGTACAAGCTTCAGTATATCCCACCTGAAATTAGAGACCATATCAAGAATAAATTTGATGCGTGGAACACTAGTGACTGAAGACCAGAGAAGCTGTGGAATGACATCAAGGACATCATTCAAGAAGAAAGCAAGAGGTCATTGAAAAGACAGGAAAGAAAGAAAAAAAAAGACCAAAATGGATGTCAGAAAAGATTCTGAAACTTGCTCTTGAACATCAAGTAGCTAAAAAAAAACCTAAAGCAAAAGGAAAAAAAAGGATGAAGTAAAAGAGCTGAACAGAAGATTTCAAAGGGCAGTTTGAGAAGATAAAGTATTATAATGGCATGGGCAAAGATCTGGAGATAGAAAACCAAAAGGGAAGATTGCACTCAACATTTCTCAAGCAGAAAGAACTGAAGAAAAAGTTCAAACCTCAAGGTGCAATACTGAAGGATTATATGGGGAAATATTAAACATCACAGGAAGCATCAAAAGAAGATAGAAGGAACACAGAGTCATTATATCAGAAAGAATTCACTGACATTCAACCATTTCAGGAGGTAATATATGATCAGGAACTGATGGTGCTGAAGGAAGAAGTTCAAGCTACACTGAAGGCATTGACAAAAAACAAGGCTCTGGGAATTGATGGAATACCAATTTAGATGTTTCAACAAATGGATGCAGTGCTGGGAGTGCTCACTTGTCTCTGTTGAGAAATTTGGAAGACAGCTAGAGACCCAAATTTATGCTATTTCCAAGAAAGATGATCCAACGGAACGTGGAAATTATTGAACAATATCATTATATCACATGCAAGCAAAATTTTGCTGAAGATCATTCGAAAGTGGCTGCAGCAGCATATTGACAGGGAACTGCCAGAAATTCAAGCCAAATTTAGAAGAGGGCAAGGAACCAGGGATATGATAGATGATGTAAGATGTATCCTGGCTGAAAGCAGAGAATGCTAGTAGGATGTTTACCTGTGTTTTATTGACTATACTAAGGCATTCAACTGTGTGGATCGTAACAAATTATGGATAACATTGTGGAGAATGGGAATTCTGGAACACTTAATTGTGCTTATGGGGAACGTGTACATAGATCAAGAGGCAGTTTGTTTGACGAGAACAAGGGGGATATTGGGTGGTTTAAAGTCAGGAAAGGTGTGCTTCAGGTTTGTATCCTTTCACCATACCTATTCAATGTGTATGCTGAGCAAATAATCTGAGAAGCTGGACTATATGAAGAAGAACGGGGCATCAGGATTGGAGGAAGATTCTTAGCAACCTGTGTTATGCAGATGACACAACCTTGCTTGATGAAATTGAAGAGGACTTGAAGCACTTACCAATGAAGATCAAAGATCACAGCTTTCAGTATGGATTACACTTCAACATAAAGAAAATAAAAATCCTTACAACTAGACCAATAAGCAGCATCATGAAAAGATTTAGGTTGTCAAGAATTTCATTTTACTTGGATCCACAATCAACACCAATGGAACCAGAAGTCAAGAAATCAAAAGACACATTGCATTGGGCAAATGGGCTGCAAGAGATTTCTTCAAAGTGCTAAAAATCAAAGACATCACCTTGAGGACTAAGGTGTACTTGACCAAAGCCATGGAATTTTCAATCACCTTGTATGCACGGGAAAGCTGGATGATGAATAAGGAAGACTGAAAAAGAATCGGTGCCTTTGAATTGTGGTGTTGGCAAAGAGTATTGAACATACCATGGACTGCCAAAAGAACGAGCAAATCTGTCTTGGAGGAAGTACAACCAGAAGGCTCCTTGGAAGCAAGGATGGCGAGACTGCGTCTCACATACTTTGGACAATTTATCAGGAGGGATCAGTCCCTGGAGAAGGGCATCGTGCTTGGTAAAGTACAGCATCAGGGAAAAAGAGGAAGACCCTCAGGGAGATGGATTGACACAGCGGCTGCAACAATGGATTCAAGCGTAGCAACAATTGTGAGGATGACGCAGGACCAGGCAGTGTTTCATTCTGTTGTGCACGGGACGCTGTGAGTTGGAAACGAGTTGAGGGCACATAACAACAACAAAAACGTATATAACAGAGTGAAACATTTCCTGGTGGTTCCAGGTGTTCCTTTGCTTGTGGCTGCATCGTTTCACTCTCTACCTCCATCTTCACATGATATTTTACTTTTCTCTGTGTCTTCTGTTCTTCTGTCTCTTACAAGAACAACTGTCATTGGATTTAGGGTTCTCTTGGGTGCTCTAGGAAACCCTGGTGGCTTAGTGCGTAGGAGCTACAGCTGCTAACCAAAAGGTGAACAGTTCAAATCCACCAGACTCTCTTTGGAAACCCTGTGGGGCAGTTCTACTCTGTCCTATACAGTCGCTATGAGTCAGAATTGACTCAGCGGCAACCGATTTGATTTTTTGGTTTGGGTGCTCAAGAATGATCTCATCTCAGGATCTATAACTTAATTACTGTTACAAAGATCCTTTTTCCAAATAAGCACACACTCACAGGTTCTGAGGGTTAACACATAGACATATGTCCTAGTCATCTAGTGCTGCTATAGCAGAAATAACCACAAGTGGATGGTTTTAACAAAGAGAAATTCATTTCCTCACAGTACAGTAGGATAAAAACCCAAATTCAGGGTGTGGATTCCAGGGGAAGGCTTTTTCTCTCTGTCAGTTCTGGAGGAAGGTCCTTGTTTTCAATCTTCCCCTGGTCGAGGACCTTCACAGGCTCAGGGACCCTGGGTCCAAAGGATGTGCTCTGCTCTTGGTGCTGCTTTCTTCGTGGTATGAGGTCCCCCTGTCTTTCTGCTCACTTTTCTCTTTTATATCTCAAGAGATTGTCTCAAGACACAAACCAGTCTTGTAGGTTGAGTCCTGCCTCACTAACACAACTGCCACCCATCCTCCCTCATTAATATCATAGAGGCAGGATTTACATTTGGGAAAATCACACAATACTGGGAATCATGGCCCAGCCAAATTGATACACATATTTTTGGGGGAATATAATTCAACCCATGACAACATATCTTTTCGTGGTTATCATTTAGCTTCTATAAGGGGTAAGGAGGGGTAGTGAGAACTTTGTGGGAAATGGAACAGACAGATGGAGGTCAGCAGAACCCATGATTGGAGCAAATCAACAGGAAATTGTTGTTTTCTATGGTTGGCTGAATTTCAGAATAAGCCAGCAAGGGAGAATGTCTGCACCTTAATGCTCCCTTCAGCTTGGGTGTAAGCTGAATCTGAGGGGCCCTGGGGAGGAGAGAGCCTGACTAAAGCTTGGTTAAGCCAAGTGAGTGTGTAAGTTGTGAGCAACTGTAAGCACTTGTCAGTGCTAAGACACGACACTCAGGGATTACTGACGGAATGATCTGGGTGTACAAGGCCTTTCCAGTGTGGCTGGCACAGACTCAACTATCTCCCAGCCTTGTGTGAGGTTTGAGAAGTGTCTAGCTTCCAGCTCCTAGAAGTTCTTCCCCTGGTGTCTTTCGCTCTAAATATGTATAGCTTATTAAAAAAAAAAAAAAATTTTTTTTTTTTTTTTTATTATTCAGCAAACACTCAATGGGACTCTTCTACAGATATCTGGATTTAATTTCCTGCACAGCTCCTTCATTTCCAGTATTCTTTCTCATAAATCCTTACTGGCTTACCTCCTTGAATTCTAAGGCCTGGCTCCTCAACTCAGTAAGGACACCACGCTCTGCTGGTTCCCCCTACACCCAGTGCCACTGTCCAGAAGTGCCCATAGGAGAAAGCCAGTCGTCATTGGCCTCATTTATTTACTTTAAGACATGTATCAAGGTTCTGCAGTGTATCTTGTCCAGAGTCTTGAAGCAGTTTTATCCATAGAGCTTTCCCAGTTGTCAAGTTGTTTATAGTGGACAGGCAAATCCAGTGCCAATTTCCGCATCATGGCAGGAGAGGAAGCCCCACAGCAGGACTGTTTTTAATTGGGGCTCTCCACGGTGCACTCTCTGAAATAATTTTTATTGCCTACTAGCCAGCTCTTTGCTCATGCTGTTGCCTTTTCTAAGGATGAAAAATGACAGACTACTTTTTAAGAATGTACCTGTCTCTTTTTGGAGCCTTGGCAAATACGAGACCATGAACCTGCCACAGCAGAGTCATGTCACTGCCATCATGGTTAAAGTTTCCCACTCTATTTGCTGGTGAGACAGCCATGTCATTCTATCATGGTTGACGTCTCCACTGTCTCTTTGCTAGTGGAACAGCCATGTTATTGCCATCATGGTTGACATCTCTGCTGTCTGTCTGCTGGTGGGACAACCATGTCATTGCATTGCGGTTGACATGTCCCACTGTCTGTTGATAGCACAATTAGGACATAGGCTCACTGGGTCTGTCATGGCAATGTCAGAACATGAACAGATAAGAAAACAATGGAATGTGAATGAAACAGGCATTCTATACTAATAATTACCTGTAAAAAATTTTGTTCCAAAATGAAGGAGAGTGGTACAATGTAATGGGATATCAGGATTGAAAAAAAAAAAAAGACTTATTTTCGGTGAGGAAGATGCATATAGGCTTAAAGATTGAGGGAGTAAGACATTTGGGAGAGATATGGAGGGTGGAGAGAGTGAATATCTGACAGAGAAAAGCCCAGAAAAAGTAGAAAAAGGATGGAATGAAGGCCATAGGAGTGATTGGTAAAATTAGCTGTAAAAGGAATAGTGATATTTTTTCTCTAACTCAGGAGAAAGAAACACAGAAAAGGAAACATTTTTTATTGAGATCTTACTATGTGTCATTGTCCAGCTTTCGTATGCATATGATACAATTAAAAACACCATGGCTGGGGTCAGGCACACCTTAGTCTTCAAGGTGACATCTTTGCTTTTCAACACTTTAAAGAGGTCCTTTGCAGCAGATTTTCCCAGTGAAAAGCATCTTTTGATTTCCTGACTGCTGCTTCCATGGTTATTCATTGTGGATTCAAGTAAAATGAAATCCTTGACAATCTCAGTCTTTTCTCCCTTTATCGTGATGTTGCTTTTTTTTCTTATTGGTCCAGTTGTGAGGACTTTTGTTTTCTTTATGTTGAGATGTAATCTATACTGAAGACTGTGGCCTTTGATCTTCATCAGTAAGAGCTTCAAGTCCTCTTCACTTTCAGCAAGCAAGGTCGTGTCATCTGCATAACGCAAGTTGTTAAAGAGTTTTCCTCCAATCCTGATGCCCCATTATTCTTCATATAGTCCAGCTTCTGGGATTATTTCCTCAGCATACAGATTGAATAGGTATGGTAAATAGATATAATTCTGAAGCACCCCTTTCCTAACTTTAAACCACTCAGTATCCCCTTGTTCTGTACGAACAACTGCCTCTTGATCTATGTACAGGTTCCTCATAAGTACAATTAATTGTTCTGGAATTCCCATTCTTCGCAATGTTATCCATAATTTACTATGATCCACATAGTTGAATGCTTTTGCATAGTCAATGAAACACAGGTAAACATCCTTGTAATATTCTCTGCTTTCAAACAGGATCCATCTGACATCAGCAATGATATCCCTGGTTCCATGTCCTCTTCTGAATCCAGTCTGAGTTTCTGGCAGTTCCCTGTCGATATACTGCTGCAGCCACTTTTGAATGATCTTCCGCAAAATTTTGCTTGTGTGTGATATTAATGATATTGTTTGATAATTTCCATATTCTGTTGGATCACCGTTCTTGGGAATAGGCATAAATATGGATCTCTTCCAGTTGGTTGGCCATTGCAAGCTGGACAATGAATAAGGAAGACCAAAGAAGAATTGACACCTTTGAATTGTGGTGTTGGTGAAGAATACTGAATATACCACGGACTGACAAAAAAATGAACAAATCTGTCTTGGAAGAAGTACAGCCAGAAAACTGCTTAGAAGCAAGGATAGTGAGACTGCATCTTATATACTTGGGATATTTCCTCAGAAGGGATCAGTCCCTGGAGAAGGATGTCATGCTTGGTAATGTAGACAGTCAGTGGAAAAGAGGAAGACCCTCAATGAGGTGTATTGACACAGTGGCTACAACAATGGGCTCAAGCATAACAATGATTGTAAGGATGGCACAGGACCAGGCACTGTTTCATTCTGTTGTGCATAGGGCCACTATGAGTCAGAACCAACTCGATGGCACCTAAGAACAACAACAACAACCTATCAGGCATTACGTCTCTAATTCATTCTGTGGTCATGGGACAGCACTGGGTAAATATTATTGTTATTCCTATTCAAAAATGAGAAATTGAGATCATCAAATTTTAAATAACTTGTATATTCTCCAGATATCAGTCAGAGTGATCCTTTTAAGACAAAAATATTTTCAGGTTATTCTTCTCCTCACGACCTTTGATGAAGTCCATTCTACACGGTATCAAAACCAGCGTGTCGTAGCCTAAAAGCCCACACAATCTGACCCCTACCTGTAGGTCTGAACTCAGGGAGACTCATCTCCTATTTCTTCCCCCACACACACCCTGCCTCAGCCACTTGGGCTTTCCTGTCCTCTGAACAACCAGAGCGAGATCCAATTTCAGAGTCTTTGCATTTACCCTTCCTTCTACCAGGAAATACCTTGACCTTCTTGTCCCTTTCCTCAATCTATAAAAGTACAATATTCGATAGAACAGACAGAAAGAACTTCTCTGAAGAAATAACATTTGAGCAGAGACATGATCGAGGTAAAGGAACAAGAAGATCAAGATATTTCCTGGTAGAGGAAATGGTAAATGCAAAAAGGGGCAGTTCTATTCCGTCCTATATAGGGTCGATATGAATCAGAATTGATTCAATGGCACAAAACAACAACATATTTTATCAAACTATCCCACTTTTTATCTATCTACCTATCTGTCTACTTGTCGAGCAACTGACAGACCTAACGTCCTATCTCTGTCTATCTAACTAATTTGTTTAATTTCTGTTGCATCCACCGGAATGCACAGAGCACTAGAGAAAGGACTTTTTTTGCTTGTTCACCATTGTAGTCCCAGAGTCCAGATGGATACCTGGCACATAGTAGCTGCTGAGTGAACATTTATTGGATGGGTGAATAAATGAATGAAGAGGCCTACAGTGAACAAATCATACAAACTCTAATTCCAAAACCCTGTCTCTTTTTATTCCATCTGAATAAGGAAAGGTCGGGATTCTCATATCTCATGGACTCCAACCTTCAAGTAGACAGCAAAGTCAGGAATAGCAGATATTTTTATGGAGAAGCAAAACACAGATCCTGATGTCTTGATATATTTATTTATTTTTATTGTTGTTGATAATTATAATAAAAGTTAAACTTAATTCACATGTGCTCAATAGTTTTACACTGATAATTTTATCTTATTTATGATGCAGGTTTTCTTGTTCCCGTGTATTATAAAAACGAGTCAAACATGGTCTCTGTGTATTGGCTCCAGTTTGTTTATTCCTTCACAGCAAGCTGGGTCCATTAGCCCCCAAATTCCACTGACACCAAACTCAAAATTTTACACATTCAATTATTTTAAAAAAATAGCCCAAATAAGCAGTTTTTAGCCAGTTAGAACCTGCCTACTTACATAACTTGAAAAATTGCTGCCAACATCTGCTGTTGTTGTTGTTAGGTGCTGCCAAGCTGGTTCTGACTCATAGTGACCCCATGTGCAGCAGAATGAAACACTGCCGGGTCCTGCGCCATCCTCACAGTTGCTGTTATGCTTGAGCCCATTGTTGCAGTCACTGTGTGAATCCATCTCACTGAGGATCTTCCTCTTTTTCACTGACCCTCTCTCTGCTTTACTGAGCCTTGACAACCTTGTTTCTAAGGAGCATTCTGGCTGTACTTCTTCTAAAACAGATTTGTTTGTTCTTTTGGCAGTCCATGGTATACTCAATACTCTTCACCAACACGATATATTTTTTTTGGTAGGTCTAGCAGATTTTTTTTTTTATGGGGAGGGGGGTGTAGGTAACATTTGCTAGACCTACCAAAAAAAAAAAAAAAAACCCTCTGCTGTCAAATTGATTCCAACACATAGCAACCCTATAGGACACAGTGGAACTGCTCTGTAGGTTTTCCAAGGAGCAGCTGGTGGATTCAAACTGCTGACCATTTGGTTAGCAGCCAAGCTCTTAACCACTGTATCACCAGGCCTCCCTGCTAGACCTAGAAAAGATAAACCCTGTGGTTATGGAGACCCTAAGTACTTGCTGCCCTCAGAACTCTCTGACCCAAAGACCCACCACCTTGCTGCAGAGGGGGATTGCCTAGCACAGGTAAGATCCCTCCTTTTTCTCTCCTTTTCTCCAAGAGTTACCTTGCTCTCCTGCCCTCCTGGTGGCTCTGCCTTCTGCATGTTTCTGGCCGACCTCCTGCTAGCTATGGGACCACCCCCTGCATGTCGTTGCCAGTGCCTTGGGCCCAGTGAATAACTTGCTGTGCAACAAGTTATTCTTATGGGTTTATTTTTTTCTTTGATCAGCCCCTAACTCCCTCAAACTCATGGAACCAAACTATTCATGTTGAAGCTAGAGCTCGTATGATTGAAAAATGAGATCACAGTCAGAAATCCAATATTCAGTTCCACATCTATATATTCACTGAATATACAGACTTCTGGCCAGTTGTGTACTACCTCAACAGCCCACTTATCATTCTCTACTTAGACACTCTTTAAAATATTTACTTAAGAAAAAGATGGGACTAAGTTTTACTCTACTCCTTTCTAGCTCATTTAAAAACTTAATATTTTAGGTAAAGCATTTAAATAATGGCAAAATTATTTGATATGACTTCCTATAAAAACAGTATGAAGGACTTAGCAGTTTTGTGACTGATGAGGGGGAGGATAATATGAAACCAGAGATTTCCAGGATTTATGCTACAGAGAGACAGGGACCTAAAAGAGAAGAGAAAGAACTGTTGTAAAGTCAGAAGAAACAAGGCAGAAATTGGTAATAGGATATAAAGATGAAGAAGGAAAGAGAGTGAGAGAAGAGGCATACATCAGAAGCAGGAGAGAGAAAAATGCAGAAAAAGGAACGGACAGAGGTGCAGAGAGAACACCATAGATAGGGAGAGTCAAGAGAGGATGGGGAGGACCACACTGTGTCAACACTAGGCAAACATGCGCTGATTCTTTGTGTACCAGTACTTGACACCAATGTCCTGGCTCCCATACTCTGAACACACCAAAATTTCACCCAAAAATCCCTAATCCCCATCACTCTGCTTCTAGTAAACACGCCATTGTTGTTGTTAGTTGCCGTCAAGTCAATTCCAACTCACGGCAACCACATGTGTGCATAGCTGAACTGTTTCACAGGGTTTTCAAGGTTGTGGCATCTCAGAAGCAGATTTTTAAGCCTATTTTCTGAGTCACCTCTGGGCGAATTTGAACCACCAACCTTCTGGGTAATATTCTAGCCCTTAACCATTTGTGTCGCCCAGGGATGCCAGTCCTAGCCGTATTCCCAAGACCAAACTGATGATTCACGGGTCTCACGCATGAATTCATTATTCTCACCCAACACCAAATGGTCAATATGGTACATGTTTTGCAAAAATATGATCCACCCATAGTCACCCCCTCAGCCCATCGCTGACACCATTGTCATACAAGGTCCTTATGAGCTTGGGGTTCCGATATATCTGGGCTGGGAGCTGTGTGACCTTGGGCGGATCACTGACTTTGCTCAGCTTTTTAAAAAATTTTTTGTTCACCCCAAATAATAACCAATGTGCTGAATTATTTTAAGTATTAAAGGTAATGTATGAAAGGTTCTTCTTACTATGTTTGCACACAGTATGCCCTTTAATAAGGAACTCTGGTGGTACAGGGGTTAAGCATTGGGCTGCTAATGGGAAGGTTGGTGGTTTGAACCCATGAGCTGCTCCACAGGAGGAAGATGTGGCAATCTGCTTCCATAAAGATTACACTTTGAAAACCCTATGGGGCAGATCTACCCTGTCCTACAGGGTCACTATGAGTCAGAATTGGCTTGATGGCAAGGGATATGTCTTTAATATAGTAATGAATACATATTTAATTTAAGAAAAAATTGGCTTTGAGGGCTGAAAAAAATAGGTGAAGAGTAGAACCTGGTCAGCTGCTACAGAAGCTCTGTTCCAAATTTATATCATGTCAAAACTAAAATTCACTTCAGAATTTAAGAAGAACAGTCAATATTTTGTTTTAATAAATGTATTCTTTCAATTAGGTTAACCTGTGCAGACTGAAGGCCATTTAGATTACTTGGTTTTTAGTAGTCCTTCCTTTATACCAGAAGATACTGCTTTGGAGCTTAATGTATTTTCCTAGATAATGTTTATTATGCTATTTGGGGGTTTACAGAGGACAGGTCAGGGCTGATGAAGAGAGATGCTAGGCTAGATAATACATCAGAAGAAATCAATACGCGCATAAACAAAATCATCTTTGGAAACTAAGCAAATTCTTAGGATGCTCTTCTGCCTATTTTACATCACAGCTTTTGTGTGATGAACGTAGCTTGTGGCATTTATTGTTTTAATAATCTTTTCAACTTCAGAAAAGAACAAATAATTTGCTTAGTAGAGGAAATAAAATAGTTTTACTTTTCTTATACTTTGATTTTTTTTTTTTTTTGATTAGGGTATTATTGATTATGGGAGATAAACATGGAGTAACAAAGCAGTTTATACACAAGCACAGTAATTCTTCATCCTGTTTATGGAGGGCAGGTTTGAAATTGAAATGCCATACACCATTATGAGGAACCCGTAGTTTATGCACAAGGGCAGCCAGAAACACTTTGGCGGAATTAATGTCGTGGAAACTCTTGGAAAAGCAAATGAAATTCTGAGGCCACTTGTAGTTCTTCTACATAGTATTATTCCTGTATATACTTAAAATATTACATTTTTGCTTAAACTTGAGAAAATAATCATAATGATGCTAATATTTGATTAATGGTAACTCCTGCTATTTCAGAAATTTAACTAGAGGGGATACTGTCGATGCTCTGTCTTTCTATTGACTTTCTGGGTTCCTGAAAAGCCATAATCCTATACCCATATAATCAGCATAAATCAGGAGGAGTTAAGTAAATCAGAAACAGAGTAGGGTCGATGTGATTTGATGTGAGTTCTTAATGTTACCTGACCTGGTTCACTGAAAAGCTAATAATGTGCTTCTCCATGCAAAGGGTAGACCTGGGCAAACTGCAGGAGAAAATTACTGTTTCTAAATAATGTTCTTGCCTCAAGTAAATGCCTGTGCAAATTTGAGCAAAGGAAAGGGTGATATGTGTTAGTCAATATTAAGTTTAAAAAAAAAAAAAAGAACCCTGGTTTTTAATTCCGTATGAGAAAAACAAAACAAAAACATGAAAAAGGAAATTCAAACTGCAGTTTTCACATGTTTGCCTTGAGTTTGATTTCTGCAGTTCTTATGTCATTTCAGGAAACCCTGGTGGTGTAGTGGTTAAGTGCTACAGCTGCTAACCAAAGGATCAGCAGTTCGAATCCGCCAGGCGCTCCTTGGAAACTCTAAGGGGCAGTTCTACTCTGTCCTGTAGGGTTGCTATGAGTCGGAATCGACTCGATGGCACTGGGTTTGGTTTTTTTCGGTTTTATGTTGTTTCAGTATTTCTTGCTATTAGGTGCCCAGCAGTCAGTTCAGGCTCATAGTGACCATATGTACAACAGAACAAAATATTGCCCAGTCCCGTGCCATCCTCACAATCTTGCTATGTTTAAGCCCATTGTTACAGCTACCATGTCTAACCACCTCATTCAGGGTCTCCCTCTTTTTTGCTGACCCTCCACTTTACCAAGCATTATGTCCTTTTCCACAGGCTGGTCCCTCCTGATAATATGTCCAAAGCACATGAGATGAAGTTTCGCCATTCTCACTTCTAGGGAGCATTCTGACTGTATTTCTACCAACACAGATTTGCTCATTCTTTTGGCAGTCCATGATATTATTCAGTGTTCTTTGCCAACACCATAATTCAAAGGCATCAATTCCTCTTCAGTCTTCCTTATTCATTGTCCAGCTTTCACATGCATATGATAGGATTGAAAATACCATGGCTTGGGTCAGGGACACCTTAGTCCTCAAAGTGACACCTTTGCTTTTTAACACTTTAAAGAAGGCTTTTGCAACAGATTTACCCAATGCAATATGTCTTTTGATTTCTGAACTGCTGCTTCCATGGATGTTGATTGTGGATTCAAGTAAAATGAAATTCTCAAGAACTTCACTGTTTTCTCCATTTATAATGATGTTCCTTACTGGTCCAGTTGTGAGGATTTTTGTTTTCTTTATGTTGAGGCTCAATCCATACTGAAGGCTGTGGCCTTTGATCTTCATCAGGAAGTGCTTCAAGTCCTCTTCACTTTCAGCAAGCAAAGTTGTGCCACTTCCATATCAAAGATTGCTAATGAGTCTTCCTCCAATTCTGATGCCCCATTTTTCTTCATATATTCCAGCTTCTGGGATTAATTGCTCAGCATACAGATTGAATAAATATAGTGAAACCTTGACGTACACCTTTCCTGATTTTAAACCACACAGTATCCCCTTGTTCTCTTGGAATGACTCTTGATCTATGTATTGGTTCTTCATGAGCACAATTAAGTGTCCTGGAATTCCCAGTCTTCACAATTTTATCCAGATTTGTTATGATTCACAGTCAAATGCCTTAGTATGTAAAAAACAAACAAACAAACAAAAACACAGGTAAACATCTTTCTGGTATTCCTTGCTTTCAGCCAGGGTTCATCTGCCATCATCAATGATATCTCTCATTCCAAATCCTCTTCGGAATTCAGCTTGAATTTCTGGCATTTCCCTGTCGATTTTACTGCTGCAACTGCGATTGGATTATCTTCAACAAAAATTTACTTGCATGTGGTATTAAGGATATTATTTGATAATTTCTGCATTCTGTTGCATCAACTTTCTTTGGAATAGTCACAGATATGAATCTCCTCCAGTCAGTTGACCAGGTAGCTGTCTTCCAAATTTCCTGGCATAGAGTAGTGAGCACTTCCATTTTTCCATCCCTTTGTTGAAACATCTCATTTGTTGTTCTGTCGATTCCTGGAGCCTTGTTTTTTCTACAATGCCTTCAGTGCAGCTTGAACTTTTTCCTTCAATACCATTGGTTCTTGATCATATGCTACTTACTGAAATGATTGACCATCAACCAATTCTTTTTGGTACAGTTGCTTTGAGTATTCCTTCCATCTTCTTTTGATGCTCCCTGCCTCCTTCAATATTTTACAGCTAGAGGCTTGAATTTTTTCTTCAGTTCTTTTAGCTTGAGAAATGCCAAGTGTGTTCTTCCCTTTTGGTTTTCTAACTTCAGATCATTGCACATTTCATTTTAATACTTTATTTTCTCAAGTCTCCATTTGAAATCTTTAGTTCAGTTCTTTTACTTCCTTCCATTCAATTTAGCTACTCTGCATTCAATAGCAAGTTTCAGAGTCTCTTCTGACATCTATTTTGGTCTTTTCTTTCTTCCCTGACTTTTTAATGATCCTTTGTTTTCTTCAATTATGATGCCCTTGATGTCATCCTACAACTAGTCTGATCTTAGGCCATTAGTGTTCAATATGTCAATTTTATTCTTGAGATGGTCTTTAAATTCAATACTCAAGGTCATACATTGGCTCTCATGGCCTTGTTTTAAATCTTCAACTTCAATTTGAACTTCCATCTAAGCAGTTGTCTGTTCTGCATTTGGCATTTGGCCTTTTTCTGACTGATGATATTGAGCTTTTCCTTTGTCTCTTTCCAAGAATTAGTCGATTATTTGATTCCTGTGTATTCTATCTGATGAGCTCCCCATATATAGTCACAATTTAAATTGTTGAGAAAAAGGTATTTCCAAAGAATAGGTCGTTGGTCTTGCAAAAATCTGTCATGTGAACTCTGGCATCATTTCCATTACCAAGGTCATATTTTCCAACTACAAACCCTTCTTCTTTGTTTCCAAATTTCACATTGAAACCACCAGTAACTAGCAATGCAATCTTGATTGCATATTTGATCAATTTCAACTGCAGAGGTTGGTAAAAATCTTCAATATCTTCAACTTTGACATTAGTGGTTGGTGTGTGAATTTGAATAATAGTCATAATAACTGGACTTCCCTGTATTGTTGTTGTTAGGTGCCATCCAGTTGGTTCCGACTCATAGCGACCCTATGCACAACAGAACGAAACACTGCCCGGTCCTGCACCATCCTTACAATCGTTGTTGTGCTTGAGCTCGTTGTTGCAGCCACTGTGTCAATCTACCTTTTTGAGGGTCTTCCTCTTTTCCACTGACCCTGTACTCTGCCAAGCATGATGTCCTTCTCCAGGGACTGATCCCTCCTGACAACATGTCCAAAGTCTGTAAGACACAGTTTCGCCATCCTTGCCTCTAAGGAGCATTCTGGCTGCACTTCTTCCAAGACAGATTTGTTCATTCTTTTGGCAGTCCATGATATATTCAATATTCTTCATCAACACCACAATTCAAAGGCGTCAACTCTTCATCAGTCTTCCTTATTTATTGTCCAGCTTTCACATGCATACATATGATATGACTGAAAATACAATGGCTTGAGTCAGGCGCACCTTAGTCTTCAGGGTGACATCTTCGCTCTTCAACACTTTGAAGAGGTCCTTTGCAGCAGATTTGCCCAATGCAATGCGTCTTTTGATTGCCTGACTGCTGCTTCCATGGCTGTTGATTGTGGATCCAAGTAAAATGAAATCCTTGACAACTTCAATCTTTTCTCCATTTATCATGATGTTGCTCATTGGTCCAGTTGTGAGGATTTTTTGTTTTCTTTATGTTGAGGTGCAATCCATACTGAAGGCTGTGGTCTTTGATCTTCATTAGTAAGTGCTTCAGGTCCTCTTCACCTGGCAGTCTACTTCTGAAAAGCATTAGCCAGTGAAAACCTTATGAATAGCAGTGGAACATTGCCTTCCTTGTAGGCATATGGATATTATCTCATCAATAACAACATTGTACTTTGGGATTGATCTTGAAATGTTGTTTTTTTACAGAGAATACAATGCTATTACCCTTCAATTTGTCATCCCCAGCTTAGTAGGCCATATAATTATCTGATTCAAAATGGCCAATACCAGTCCATTTCAGCTCGCTAATGCCTAGGATATCTATCTTCAAGCATTCTGTTTCCTTTTTGACAACATCCAATTTTCCTAGATTTATACTTTTTACATTCCATGTTCCCGGTATTAACAGATGTTTGCCTTTGTTTCTTCTCATTTTGATTCATGGCACATCAGCAAATGAAGGTCCTGAAAGCTTTACTCCATCCATGTCATTAAGGTCATTTCTACTTTCGGGAGGCAGCTCTTCCTCAGTTGCATTTCTAGTGCCTTCTAACCTGAAGGGCTTATCTTTCAGCATTATATCAAAAAATGTTCCACTGCTATTCATAAGGATTTTATTGACCAGTTTATTTATAAGTAGATTGCCAGGTTCTTCTTCCTAGTCTGTTTTAGTCTGGAAGCTCTGCTGAAACCTGTCCCCCATGGGTGACCCTGCTGGTATTTGAAATACCTGTGGCATAGCTTCCAGCATCACAGCAACATGCAAGCCACCACAGTAAGGCAAAGTGCAAGACAAGTGGTGGGTTTCAGTAGTAGGATATTTTATTACATCCATACCCAGCTCAAGAAACTTCTGAAACATGAAGGTGCTTAGTGCTCCGTTTGTTGATGAATTGGTTTTGACGTGCCACGGAGCTTCTAGAGTTGCGTTAATGAGACTGCAAATGATACATTATAGATGCAAGCTCCATCAATATATCCTGGAATACATTACGGATGTGAGCTCCATTTATAAATCTTGGAATATGAGTTAGGAGATCTGAGTTCTTAGCCTTTTATTTTATTTTTTATCCCTCATTCACTTTTCAAGATCTTTGAAAAAGTACTAAACTCTCTGCACTTCAGTTATCTCATTTGAAATATGAGTACAGTAAATGTTACTGAAGCAAGGATGGCTAGATTGTCTTACATATTTTTGACAGATTATAAGGGGACCCGTCCCTGGAGAAGGACATCATGCTTTGTAAAATAGAGGGTCAGCAAAGAGGAAGATCCTCAGTGAGATAGATTGACATAGTGGCTACAACAATGGGCTCAAGCATAACAAAGATTGTGAGGATGGCTCAGTACAGGGCAGTGTTTCGTTCTGCTGTATGCAGGGCCACTACGAGTTGGAACTGACTTGATGGCACCTAAAAAAAAAAAAAAAATTTTTTTTCTTTAACAACAACAGCAAATGTTACATATTCAATGAGGTCATTTGGTGAATCAAATGATTTTTTTTTTTTTTAATATGAGTGAGTGGCTAATCTTAGAAGAAGGTGATTGTGGCTGCAGAAGTGATGTTTGAGTGAGTGTCTATGGAGATATGGCAGCAACTCCAGCAGATGGGCATGGATATGGAAATTAGTGAGAGAATCGAGAGCACAGGGTAGAGGGAAGAGTTTCCATATCTATATTTACCAACAGCAGAAAAGATAAGCCTAAAGGAAAAGGGAGAGAAGAGAAGGAGAGTAAGAGGCAGAGAAGAAGGAAGGGAGGAAAGAAAAGAGAGAGAGAAGGAAGAGTCAGAGGAGAGTAAGAGAGAAAATACTGAGTTAAGATGGAGGAAAAGAGGGAGGAAAAGAATGGAGAAAAGAATAAAGGAGACAAAAGAAAGTAGACTTGGCTATTTTGTAGATCATTGACTACGTAAGAAGAGAAACTAGAACATTAAATTTGCAATACTTATAGGTCTGCTATCAGTTTTCTGAATGAACTGTGGTGGGGTCTATCATTATAACAAACTGAAGTGAATCAATAGGAAGTATTTGTAACCCTGGAAATCTCTGGAATTCCTGGGAAGAACAAACCCAGCAAAGAAAAATTCCATGTCTGTATATTACAAATATATATATATAATATTAATTGAGCTAGAAAAAAAAATTAAATACTTATAAATATTTATGTATTTTATTTTGGGCTACTATATGTCTGCCTTAGCAAGAACAGGTTTATTTTTTTTAAGTTTTCAACCACAGTGTGTATTCATTTGTATATACTAAATATAATGTATATGATTTAATATGTATACAATTATATATTTTATTATATATATTTAAAAACAAACAAACAAACCCATTGCCATCAAGCCAATTCCAATTCATAGAGACCCTATAGGACAGAGTAGAACTGCCTCGTAGGGTTTCCAAGGAGTAGCTGAATTGATTTGAACTGCTGACTTTTTGTTTGGCAGCCAAGCTCTTCGCTGCACAAACAGCACTCCACATATTATGCGTATAATTTAATATGTATATTTAATATATAATATATTGTATATTCATTAAATATATTTGTATGTTTGTGTATTCATATTTGTATATGCATATTCATCATGTACATTCAATATATATTCAATGTATATATGTATGTATATACCCCTTGTGCCGAGTCGATTCCGACTCATAATGACCCTTTAGGACAGAGTAGAGCCACCCCAAGGAGCTCCTGGTGGGTTTGAACTGCTGACTTTTTGGTTAGCAGCTGAGCTCTTAACCACTATGCCACCAGGGTTTCCATATGTATATGGAAATGAACATACACTATGGTTGAAAGCTTTATATGTATATATATAATTTAAACCCAACTTCTTTAATTTGTGTAGTTTAGGTTAAGTTTGGTTTCTGCAGATCTTAATTTGTTTCATTGCTAACAACAGCAATGTCTTTGTTTTCATCCTAACACAGTGAAGGAGCCCTGGTGGTGCACTGGCTAATCTTTTGGCTGCTAACCAAAAGATCGGCAGTTTGAATCCACCAGCTGCTCCTTGGAAACCCTATGGGGCAGTTCTGCTCTGTCTATAGGGTTGCTATAAGTCAGAATCTACTCGATGGTAATGGATTTTTTTTTTGGTAACAGGGGAAGTTGAGAGATTTAAGCGGGTTTAAGGGCACAAAAGTAAATCCAGGTCTTAACAGGATAAACAGTGTTATGGATTGTGTTGTGTCCCCCCAAAAATATGTGTCACTTTGACTAGGCCATGATTCCTAGTATTGTGTGGGTGTCCACCATTTTGTGATCTGATGTGATTATCCTATTTGCTGTAAATTCTAACCTCTATAAATGTTAACAAGGAAGGGTTAGAGACATTTTTGTTAACAAGGCAGGACTCAATCTACAAGATCAGGTTGTATTTTGAGTCAATCTCTTTTGAGATATAAAAGAGAAAATCAAGCAGAGAGGAAAGGAAACTCATATCACCAAGAAAGAAGCACTAGGAGCAGAGTGTGTCTTTTGGACCTGCGGTACCTACACTGAGAAGCTCCTAGACCAGGGGAAGATTGATGACAAGGACCTTTTTCCAGAGCCAACAGAGGGTGAATGACTTCCCCTGAAGCTGGTGCCCTGAATTTGGACTTCTAGTTTTCTAAACTGTGAGAGACTAAATCTCTATTTGTTAAAGCCATCCACTTGTGGTATTTCTGTTATAGCAGCACTAGATAACTAAGACAGATGGTATCAAGAGAAAAGAAAGAAAAGCGTAAAGCTGTACAATGTGGTAGAAAGAGCTGTAGGGGAAAAACAGGAGAAAAATCAGTTGTTTTTTGACTTGGTTCTTGCCCGTGTTAGCTGCTATTTTAGATGACTATCTTAATATCTCTGAAGTTCAATCTTGTCATGTGTAAAATGGGGTAAGGCTTGCATGTGTGTACCCTTCACAGGCAACAAACCCAGATGCTGTGTATGACAGCACACTGTTGTCTGTGAAACTCTATACTCATGTAAGATGATATAGCATTTCCTAATAGAACTCTGTTCAAAGGCAATGTTAAGGAGTCTATGCGTTCTTTTTAGCATGAAATAGTTGCTTTAGATGACACTCATACAGTGGCCTGAAAAAAGTAATATTCTTATATTCTAAAATTAAATTTTTTTAAAAAACCACAAAAGTTGGAGTTTGTACTGGAGGTGACCCATGGGAAATAGAATTCTGGCACATAGGGGATGGAATTACCCACCTGCCTAGTCTGTTTCACAATGGCAGAGAAGGGCTGGCGCTTTACGGGGAAGAGTCACCCCAGTTCTATAAAAATGACTCCAGAAGCCATTTAAGTGTAAAGCATAGTCAGGAGAAGTGTGCAACTGTGGAGGAGAAGGGCTTAGCAGTGCTCTCAGTAAAAGAGACTTTTGTGTGACCTCTTTGGAAAAGAAAGGTCATATATATGTAAGCTATTCAAAGCTAATTATAACTAAAGGAAATACAATGACAGGCAGAGTTGGGCCAGTTTAAAAGCTTAAAATAAAGTGTGAGAAACTGGGCAGGTAACAGGCTTATGGAAATCTAGGGACATCAGCTACTGCTATGAGAGCACAGAGAGTGAGGAAGCAAGACCTCCCAAAGGAATGAGAGGAACGGAGATGATTAATGGCAGACAATTATTTTGAGACAGAGAGATAATGTCAAAGGAAACATAAAGTAGATAGTAAAGAATAAGATAAGTAAGCAAAAAGTAGGATTAGAATTTTGAAAAGAAAGAACGAATGATATTGTCTCAGTTAGAGGCAGTTTTATGTTGGTAAGAAATACAAGTGAAAAAAAATCTTGGAGAAAAAAAAAAGAACAATGAGTGTACAGGCTGCCTGAGGCTTGAAGCAGTTCAAGAAACAGAAGGGAACCAGTACTGCTGAAGGTTAGGTGGTATTAATGTGGGGCCTGCATCATAGGCTGGATGTGAAAAGAGAGAGGAAAAAGTTGGAATGTGAAGGAAGTCTTAAAAATAAAAAGATAGACTATTTATAAACATATATATATTTATACTTATATAATACATAACGCTACAATATATTCTATCTATCTATCTAAGCATTTAAATTGGAACTCTAAAAACTTTGGCTTAAGGATTCAGAAGAAAAGAGAGGTAGTGCATTAGAGAAAAAATACTGACTTTCATTTTAGTAAAATTAACAAGACTAAACGTTGGAAAGGCAAATTTACTGCCTATCGATAGTTTGGGTTCAGGCTCCTCATTAATAGACTCCTGCAGGAATCAGATGCCACAGTCACGGCGCCACCAGGGCCCCATAGATTAAGAAGGGTGTATTAAATAAATGGAGTGCTTACAGGTGTGGGACAGGTTGAGTAAACCGTTTCAGGATAGTAAAGTACCAGGGACTGCCAACAGCAAGAAGCTGTTATTATTTCTATGTCAAATGGAGTAAGGGGAGGGAAAAGTGTTTCTCTCTGGAGTCCATTGACAGCTTGGAGCAAAGAAAAAGAGGCTACATGGAGTCCTGCCCAAAGCACAGTGGGGCAGAGAAAGCAGGGGAGAAAAACCTGCCTAGTCTTGCTTGTCTGGTCTTTTGTTCGCCAATGCTGAGAACAGCAGGCAGCAGAAGGGATAGGAGTGTGTGCAGAGAAGTCCAGAGAGGAAGGTTCTACAGGCACAGAGAAGGGCAGACAGGATGAAGAATGGAGTGGAACTGGGGGCAGGGATTAGGAAAGAACAGCCTAGACTACAGCCCGTATGTAAGGGAAAATGGCACAAAGTAGAACCATATACACCACAAACATCCCTGACTGCAGAAATGAGTATAACTTGTACACAAGATATGACATATTTCCTGCACATTGCAATACAATTCAGTGCATATACAGATTTGAAACACATGGCAAAGGAGGGACCAGAAATAAAAAAGTGGCAAAAGAAGCAAAATATGGATTTAAAAGGCTCTCCATTATATGGCTATGGCTGCTAGTTTGGGGGTGGGATGGGAAGATTGGAGGCACAATAATATAAGGTCTTTCTACAGTTTGGTAGAGGGTCAAGTTATATTTAACTTAGATAAAATATTGATGGTAAAATTTCAAGAGTGATTAATGGCATTAGAAAAACAGAAAGTATAAAGTTCCAAATCAGAAGAGATGAAAAAAATTGAATAATAAAAATGAAAGAACAAAGAAAATCAATAAAAAATCACACACACACGCAAACACAAACATTATTCCATTAAATATAAATTGAAGAATTATGTTAAAAAAAAAATCAGGATCCAAACATAGAGGTTAAAAGAGAAAATTTTTCAGTTTGTATTAAAAAAAAAAAAAAAAAAAACCAGCTAAATACTGTTTACTTAATATTTGTGTACTTAAAATACTTGTGTACTAAATACTTGTGTACTTAAAATATAAGAAAAAAGAATGAAAGTTAAAAGGATAGGAGAAAAAAATGTATATATGACAAATACCAAACAAAAGAATTTTGGTGTAGCCTTATGAATACCAGATAAGTTATAGTTTAAAATTTAAAAAAAAAGCTATTATAAACATAGAGTATCAATGAACATTGATAAATTCATGAGAAAGATACAATTGCAAACATGAACACAACTAATAAATAACCTAAAACTATAAAAAAAGAATTGAATAAGCAGGGAGAAATTGGCAAATGCAGTGCTCACAGAGTGATATTTCAACAATAGAGAAAATTTGAAAAGACAATTAACAATCTCAATTTATTGGATCTATGAAAACATTTACGTCCAAGAAGTAGGAAAGATGCATTCCTCTCAAGCATATGTGGAATATTTTTGAAAACTGATCACACACAAGGCCATGAATCAGGTCTCAAAATAGATGAAAAAATAACTGCCAAATAGACCACGCTATCTGTATAAAATGCAATTAAATTATTAGTGAATTAAAAAGATATAAAATTAAAATTGTCTCATATAATAGATATTTAAAACATCTAAATGACTCACAGGTTGAATAAGAAATTATAATGAAAAATTAAAATATTTAGAGCTGAAAACCCAAAAACCAAACCCATTGCTGTCGAGTTGATTCCGACTCATACTGACCGCTATAGGACAGAGTAGAACTGCCCCAGAGTAGAACTCCTTTCCAAGGAGTGCCTGGTGGATTTGAACTGCCAACCTTTTGGTTAGCAGCCATAGCTCTTAACCATTACACCACCAGGGTTTCCTTAGAGCTGAAAGAGAGTGAAAAATAGTATAACAAAACATTTATGAGATATAGCAAAAGGGGTGATGGGGGAAAATTTATAACCTTAAATATTTATATTAGAAAACCAGAAAGTATGAAAATTAGTTAACTGTTCATTTTAGGAATTTAGAATAAGAAAAAATTAATGGCTCCAACAAAACCAAAGAAGGAAAATGACAGAAATGAGATCAGATATAAATGAAATATTAAACAAAGAAGAGATAAAATCAACAAAGCCAAATATTTGTGCTTGAAGGAAAAAAAAAAGATTAAAGAGAATCAGATAAGACTGATCCAAGTAGAAGAAAACCACATAATTAACATTATATATAAAAGCAGGAACATCGCATTATAAATGGCAAACATTAATAATAAAACACGGTTAAAAATTCATCACAGAATTTGAAAACTTAAATGAAATGCACAAGTTTTGGGAAAAAAAATTAAATTGGAATAGATCCAAAAAGAAAGAGAAAGCCTGAGTAAAGGTATAACTATTAAAGAAATCAAATCAATAGTTTGAAACCTGACTGCAAAGGAAACATGAGACACAGAAGGAATTATAGTTTATCTTTCACTTATGGATTAATTTTATTTCAGAGAGCATAAAGGATGACAGATAGAGAGAGAGTATTCTTTAACTCCTTATAAATGAATGGATAGAAAAGTCCAGATACATACTAAATACATAAGTAGATGAATAAATGAATGAACAAAAAACTTACATAAATGAGGGAGACAGAAGTTTTCTTATTCAATATTCCATGGGTGCTCATGTCAATAATATCAAATAATTGCCTGGCAACTTCACCCTTCTACAAAGCATTATCATAAAAGTTGTAGGTTTGTATTTAATCACTTAAGAGTTATGACTCTGACCATTAAATATTACTGGCACAAATTTAACTTTCATGCACATGGACGTGTAGAACTAGTTCACTTGGTTGGGATGGGAACTCAGCCAACAATGCTATATCCACATCTCAGCTGTACTTTGCCATTTTACAAGTCATGTTCATACTGATTTTCTTTAGATGTAATATCAATATTCATGAAAGCAGGAAAAATCTAAGGTGGATTCCTAGAATCTTTACAAATTTTATTAGCTTATTAAGTGACAGCCCACAGATAGCCTGTCCTGAGATCCTGATAGATTCTAAGAGTACCCATAACATAGCATGGCTGAATGCCCATTCGACACAGTGGTCATTTATCTAGGGCAGGATAGGAATGGCGATGTCTATAAAATTTCCCCAAAGCATCATTTTGTTTTTGTTAGTCAATACTTAATCTTAACTAACCATGTTGGCCCTATTGAGACCTTTAGAATCCAGTGAGACATCTTCTGAAAAAGTACTTGGCAAAGGATCAATTGCAAAATGTGGTTGTTATTAATCGAGTTCAAGTGGAGATATGTGGAAGACAGTTGAAAATATACAAGTAGTGAGCTCAGGTGATATATTTCTAAAACATATATCTGGAAATCGTTTGGCTATATGTAAGGCTATGAGAATGTCCAAAAAGAATAATGGCTGTGAGAAGAAAAGAGAAACAAAAATGTGCCATGTGACACTGCTTGAAGGCTGAGTGGAGAAAATTTTAACAAAATATAGCTTTTTAGTTGTCTTACTAGATTTTTAAAAATCAAACAATATGAGAGGAAGCATAATGCAGTAGGAAGGTCAGAATATTTGAGAATGCTGGGGGAGCTTCTTGGAAGTACAGCTCAATGGGTCAGGCTTTCTTCCTCTAGGTGGGGGTGTCTCTTTGCAACTGAGAATCACTTCTGCTTCTGGGGATGACAAAGTCCCTGGGAGATGATTATGCAGAGAGAACAACTATGAAACCTGGGCATAACGCAAAAGTCAAACACTAGGAAGTACTGGACAGAGAACAGTGCTGGACAGATTTGTGGGTGCACAGGCTCAGAGGAGGGTAGCAGAACGAAGTAACTGCCCATTTTCACAGCCTTTCACCTTCAACTAAGTGCAGTGGTCCTGTACCCTATAAAAAACCTGTTGCTACTCAATACATGGAAGGTCAGCTCAATTGGACTGAACCAAAAGCAAAGAAGTTTCAGGGATAAAATGAATGTTTCAAAGGTCAGTGGAGCAGGGGCGGGGGTCTGGGGAACATGGTTTGAGGGGACTTCTAAGTCAATTGGCAAAATAATTCTATCATGAAAACATTCTGCATCCCACTTTGAAATGTGGCGTCTGGGGCCTTAAATGCTAACAAGCGGCCATCTAAGATGCATCAATTGGTCTCAACCCACCTGGAGCAAAGGAAAATGAAGAACACCAAGGTCACACGACAACTAAGAGCCCAAGAGACAGAAAGGGCCACATGAACCAGAGACCTACATCATCCTGAGACCAGAAGAACTAGTTGGTGCCCGGCCACAATCGATGACTGCCCTGACAGGGAGCACAACAGAGAACTCCTGAGGGAACAGGAGATCAGTGGGATGTAGACCCCAAATTCTCATAAAAAGACCATACTTAATGGTCTGACTGAGACTAGAGGAATCCTGGCGGCCACGCTCCCCAGACCTTCTGTGGGCACAGGACAGGAACCATCCCCGAAGACAACTCATCAGACATGAAAGGAACTGGGCAGCGGGTGGGAGAGAGATGCTGATGAAGAGTGAGCTAATTAAATCAGGTGGACACTTGAGAGTGTGTTGGCAACTCTTGTCTGGAGGGGGGATGGGAGGATAGAGAGAGAGGGAAGCTGAGAAAATTGTCACGAAAGGAGAGACTGAAAGGAATGACTCAATAGGGGGAGAGCAAGTGGGAGTACGGAGAAAGATGTATGTAAACTTATATGTGACAGACTGGATTTGTAAACGTTCACTTGAAGCTTAATAAAAGTTAATTAAAAAAAAAAAAAAAAAAAACCTGTTGCTGTCGAGTCAATTCCAATTCCAATTGCCCTCTAGGGTTCCAAAGAGTGGCTGGTGGATTTGAACCACCAATCTTTCGGTTAGCAGCTTATCACTTAACTGCTGCGCCACAAGGCCTGCAGTCCTGTAACAAAAGCCTAAGATAAACAAAAATAAAAGACTCAAAACACTCTATTTATTCATCAGCTAGTGAATGGATAAGTAAATTGTGACATTTAGCCACTATGGAATATTACTCAGCAGGAAATGGAGGAAATACTAATAATCACAATAGGATTGACGGATGACTCTAAAAAACATTATGGTAAGAGAAAACCATCACACAAAAGACTGCATGTGTGATGCATTCCTATGACATTGGAGGTACAGAGACAGCAGATCAGTGGGTTTCTGAGGCTGGGACTTGATGGGAGGGTAGTCTGCAAAGGGAAAGGAGAAAACTTTTTTAGGAAAATGGAACTGTTCTCTCTCTTGTTCGTGTTGATGATTAAGTAGCAGTATCCAATTACCAAAATTTCTCCATCTGTATGCTGTATTTAAATACGTGAACATAGCTAAGAAAAATTAATTATGAGATAGATTTGGGTTTAAATTTTACCTTTGTCAGTTTTTACTTTTGTGGCTTTAAGCAAATACTATAACTCTTCTGATTCTTCCCTATAAAATGGAGAAAATAATACCCACTTTGAATGGTTGTTGCGATGATTAGTGTAATCTATACAAAGTGCTTGGAACTGTGCGGGTGATATAGTACAGTACACATTGAAAAAATTAGAGTGATTGTTCTTATTAGTAGCAAAAGGCATCTTGAGTCAGAGAAGAAAACATTAACTTGTTTTGCATATCAAATTGTTTGGTCATAAAACCAAAAGAATTTACATATTCATGAATTAAATATGAGGAAGGTTTAAATGCTCTTTAAAGTATAATTATTTTAAAAAGCTTAAATCCTACCTGGAGTTTTTCTAACCAGAAGAATTTGAAGATTAACTACAAATTGGTAAAGTAATTAAACTCTAGGTTTTTTTGTTTTTATTATTAAAGAAAAGTAAAACTGACCACTACAGAGAGAGAATAAAAAGATAACAGGGCACAAAAGTGAGAGGAAGTTAATTTAGAATTTTATTCCATGGAAGCACCATCTTTCAGATACCAATAGCAAAACTTTTCTTTTGGAAACGAGGTGGTGGTATGTTAGATTATGTCATCTAGGATCTTATAGCTCTAGTTCCTGAACTAAGTGACCAAATGTATCCCATGGAAAGAATGAGTCCTTGGCTGTTACATGCTGTCGAGTCGGCTTCCGCTCACAGTGACCTTGTGTATAACAGAAGGTAAAGTCACTTGGTCCTGCACCACCTCCGCCATCCTTGGTAAGTTGGAATCCATTGCTGTGACTGCCGTGTCAATCCATCCCATGGAGAGTTCCCTTCATTTTCACTGACCCTCTGCTGTACCAATGATATTCTTTCCTAACAATAGTGTTTCCTGGTGACTAGTCCGTACTGGCTAAGTCCCACCAAGCTCGCTTCTAAGGAGCATTCTGGCTGTATTACTTCTATGGCTGATTTGTTCACTCTTCTGCCAGTCTGTGGCATATTTGATATTCTTCACTAACACCATGGTGTAGCTAATGATAAACTGTAGGTATCCGTTAGAAATGGGGAAATCGAATTTTGAGACAGAGTGGTAATGATGGTAGTGTTAGTGAGGGAAGGAAAGAGAGAATGAGGAGATAGGGATTATAAATTAAAAGAAATTAAAATGTGCAAAATCAGTTGCTACTTTATTAATATTATCTGTTTCAATGCTTTAAAAATCAATCCAATAGCAGTCTTCCAAAAAACAAAGCCATTGCTGCAAAGCCAATTCCGACTCAGCAAGCCTACAGGACAGGGTAGAACTGTCCCATAGAGTCTCCAAGGGGTGGCTGGTGAATTTGAAGCACTGATCTTTTGGTTAGCAGCCTGAGCTCTTAACCACTGTGCCACCAGGTCTCCATAGCAGCCCTGTCGTTGTCGTTAGGTGCCGTTGAGTCATTTCTGACTCATAGCAACCCTATGCACAACAGAACAAAACACTGCCCGGTCCTGAGCCATCCTTACAATCATTATGCTTGAGCTCATTATTGCAGCTGCTGTGTCAATCCACCTTGTTGAGGGTCTTCCTCTTTTCTGCTGACCCTGTACTCTGCCAAGCATGACGTCCCTCTCCAGGGACCGATCCCTCCTGACAACATGTCCAAAGTATGTAAGACGCAGTCTCGCCATCCTTGCTTCTAAGGGGCATTCTGGTTGTACTTCTTCTAAGACAAATCTGTTCGTTCTTTCAGCAGTCCATGGTATATTCAATATTCTTCGCCTACACCACAATTCAAAGGCGTCAATTCTTTGGTCTTCCTTATTCAGTGTCCAGCTTTCACATGCATATGATGCGATTGATAATACCATGGCTTGGGTCAGGCGCATCTTAGTCTTCAAGGTGACATCTTTGCTCTTCAACACTTTAAAGAGGCCCTTTGCAGCAGATTTACCCAATGCAATGCGTCTTTTGATTTCTTGACTGCTGCTTCCATGGCTGTTGATTGTGGATCCAAATAGCAGCCTTAGTAACATATAAATCCTGTTGCAAACTGAATACTTAAATGAGCTTTATTTTATATATATATTGGTCCCACCCTCCATGTGTCTGTCAGTTTGTCTTACTGTGGGGGCTTGCATGTTGCTGCGATGCTGGAAGCTACGCCACTGGTATTCAAATACCAACAGGGTCATCCATGGTGGAAAGGTTACAGTTGAGCTTCTAGACTAAGACAGACTAGGAAGAAGGACCATGCGGTCTACTTCTGAGAAGACTTAGCCAGTGAAAACCTTATGAATAGCAGGAGAATATTGTCTGATATAGTGCCGGAAGATGAGCCCACCAGGTTGGAAGGCACTCAGAGGTGACTGGGGAAGAGCTGCCTCCACAGAGCAGAGTCAGGACCTTTGTTTGTTGATGTTGTAAGACTCAAAATGAGAAGAAACAGCTGCAAACATCCATTAATAAATGGAATGCTGAATGTATGAAGTATGAATCTAGGAAAACTGAAAACTCTCAAAAATAAAGTAGAACACATAAACATCAATATACTAGGCATTAGTGAGCTGAAATGTATTGCTATTGGCCATTTTGAATCGGACAATCATAAATGGTCTTCTAAGCCAGGGATGACAGCTTGAAGAGGAATGGTGTTGCATTCATCATGAAAAAGAACATTTCAAGATCCATCCTGAAGTGTTCTTTTTGAATCGACTTGACGGCAGTGGGTTTTTTGGTGGGTATCCTGAAGTACAATGCTGTCAGTGATAGGACAAAATGCATACTCCTACAAGGAAAACCAGTTAATACAACTATTATTCAAATTTACACACCAACCACTAAGGCCAAAGATGAAGAAATTGAAGATTTTTACCAACTTCCGAAGTCTGCAATTGATCAAACATGCAATCAGGATGCATTGATAATTACTGGTGATTGGAATGCAAAAGTTGGAAACAAAGAAGGACTGGTAGTTGGAAAATATGGCCTTGGTAATAGAAGCAATGCCGGAGATTGGATGATAGAATTTTGCAAGACTAACAACTTCTTCATTACAAATACCTTTTCTCACCAGCAGAAACGGCGACTATAAATGTGGACCTCGCCAGGTAGAATACACAGGAATCAAATCCACTACATCTGTGGAAAGAGTCAATGGAAAAGCTTAGTATCATCAGTCAGAACAAGGCCATCAATTGCTCATATGTAAGTTCAAGATGAGGCTGAAGAAAATTAGAACAAGTCCAAGAAAGCCAAAGTATAACTTTGAGGATAGCCCACCTGAATTTAGAAACCGTCTCAAGAACAGATTTGAAACGCTGAACACTTATGACTGAAGACCAGATGAGCAGTGGAATGACGTCAAGGATATCATACATGAAGAAAGCAAGAGGTCTTTAAAAAGATGGAAAGGAAGAAATGTCCAAAATGGATATCAGAAGAGGCTCTGAAACTTGCTCTTGAATGTCAAGTAGCTAAAGCGAAAGGAAAAATTGATGAAGTAAAAGAACTGAAGATTTCAAAGGGCAGCTCGAGAAGAAATAGTAAAGTATTATAAAGGCATGTGCAAAGAACTGGAGGTAGAAAACCAAAAGGGAAGTATAAGCTCGGTATTTCTCAAGCTGAAAAAACTGAAGAAAAACTTCAAACCTCGAGCTGCAATATTGAAGGATTCTATAGGAAAAATATAAAAGACACAGGAAGCATCAAAAGAAGATGGAAGGAATACACAGAGTCACTATAGCAAAAAGAATTGTTTGACATTCAGTCATCTTAGGAGGTAGCATAAGATCAGGAATCAATGGTAGCGAAGAAAGAAGTCCAAGCTGCACTGAAAGCATTGGCAAAAACAAGGCTGCAGGAATTGACAGAATACCAAATGAGGTGTTTTAACAAAGGGATGAATTGCTGGAAGTGCTCATTCATCTATGCCGAGAAATTTGAAGACAGCTACCTGGCCGACCAATTGAAAGAAATCCATATTTCTTTCTATTCCCAATAAAGATGATCCAACTGAATGTGAAAAATATTGAACAATATCATTAATATCACATGTGAGTAAAATTTTACTGATTATTCAAAAGTGGCTGCAGCAGTTTATCGACAGGGAACTGCCAGAAATTCAAGCCAGATTCAGAAGAGGAAGTGGAACCAGGGATATGATAGCTGATGTCAGATGGATCCTGGCTGAAAGCACAGAATACCAGAAAGATGTTTACCTGTGTTTTATTGACTCTGCAAAGACATTTGACTGTGTGGATCATGACAAATTATAGATAACATTACAAATAATTGGAATTCCAGGACACTTAATTGTTCTCATGAGGAACCTGTACATAGGTGAGGAGGCAGTCGTTCGAACAGAGCAAGGGGATATTGTATAGCTTAAAATCACGATAGGTGTGCATCAAAGTTGTGTTCTTTCACCATACCTAGTCAATCTGTATGCTGAGCAAATAATCCAAGAAGCTGGACTACATAAAGAAGAACAGGGCATCAGGATTGGAGGAAAACTCATTAACAATCTATGATATGCAGATGACACAACCTTGCTTGCTGAAAGTGAAGAGCACTTACTGATGAAGATCAAAGACCACAACCATGAAGAAAACAAAAATCCTTACAACTGGACCAAGAAGCAATATCATGATAAATGGAGAAAAGATTGAAATTGTCAAGGGTTTCATTTTACTTGGATCCACTATCAATACCCACAGAAGCAGCAGTCAAGAAATCAAAAGACGTATTGCTTTGGACAAATCTGCTGCAAAAGACCTCTTTAAAGTGTTGAAAAGCAAGGATGTCACCTTGATGACTAAGGTGTGCCTGACCTAAGCCATTGTGTTTTCAATCATCTCATATGCATGTGAAGGTTGGGCAATGAATGAGGAAGATTGAAGAATTAATGTCTTTGAATTGTGTTGGAGAAGAATAGTGAATATATTGTGGACTGCTAAAAGAATGAACAAACCTGTCTTGGAAGAAGTATGACCAGAGTGCTCCTTAGAAGCAAAGATAGTGAGACTTCATCTCACATACTTCAGACATGTCATCAGGAGGGATCAGCCCCAGGAAGAGAACGTCATACTTGGTAAAGTAGAGAGGCAGGGAAGAAAAGGAAGACTCTCAAAGAGATGGACTGACACAGTGGCTGTAACAATGGGCTCAAATACAGCAAGATTGTGAGGATGGTGCAGGACTGGGCGGTGTTTTACTCTGTTGTACATACACTCCCTAGGAGTCGGAAACAACTTGTTGGCACCTAACAACAACATTGGTCCCATTCATAATACTGTTTGAGAGTTAAGAGTAACTCCCCAGAAAATGCTTTATGACTATTCCTCATGACAGTAAGTCTCCCATATTCTAGACAATAGCGCAAACTCTAAATCTGAATATTAATATCACTACCTAAATTCATCTTAACCACATCTTGGCAGGGATTTTTTCTTCATTCATCTGTTTCTGCTGTAGCAGGAGAAGTCATCTGGGAACCTTTTATTTTTCCAGGTACCTGCCTTCAACCTTCATGTCTTCTTCTTCCTTCTGCTTTCCCATTACTCTCCCTGGCTGCCTCAGTAATTTTGAGGGCTTTTTTTTTCTCATTTTTTATGGAGGTTAAATATACATAATGGAAATTTGCCATTTTAACCACTTTTAAGTGTACAATTCAGTGACATTAATTATATTCACAGTATTGAACAACAATCCCCACTACTTATCTCCAAAACTCCTTCGTCCCCCCAAACAGAAAATCTGTATCCATTAAGTAATTACTCTCCCTTCCCCCTCATCCCAACGCCTAGTAGCCACTAATCTACTTTCTGTTTCTTTGGGTTTGCCTTTTCTAGATATTTAATATAAGTGGAGTTATACAATTTTTGCCCTTTGGTGTCTGCCTTATTTCACTTAGGATAACATTGCCAAAGTTCATCTGTGTTGTAGTATGTCAGAACTTTTCTTTACATCCAAATACTACTGCATTATAAGAATATATCATATTTTGTTTATTTATTCATCTACTGATAGACACTTGGATTGTTTCCATCTTTTGGCTATTGTGTGTAATGCTTCAATGAACATTGGTTTACAAGTATCTCTATGAGTCCCTGCTTTCAAGTCTTTCGAGTATATGCATAGCAGTGGAATTTCTGTGTCATATTTACCTTTAACTTTTTGAGGAACTGCTGAACTCTTTTCCACACTGGCTGCACTCTTTGACAATCCCACCAGCAATAGAGAAGTATCTGAATTTTTGTGTATCCTCATCAACAATTGTCATTTTCTGCTTTATTTGTTTTTGATAATGGTCATCCTAGTAAGTAGGAAGTGGTACCTCGCTGCAGCTTTTGTTTGAATTTCCCTAATGACTAGTGATCTTGAGTGTCTTTTCATGTGCTATTTATTGGTCATCTGGATATCTTCTTTGCTGAAATATCTATTCAAGTTCTTTGCCCATTATTTAATTGGTTTGTTATCTTTTTGTGTTGGTTTTCTTATTTTTTAAGATAAAGATACACTAGTCTGTCTTTGTTACACTTTCTATTTCTACAGAATGGGGAGAAAGAGTAAGTTACAGGTGAAGAGAATTCATTTTTCACAGCAAATTTGTCCAATTGGTGTTCAGCTAAATAAAAGATAATGCAATTTCAGACACATATTATTTCACTTCCCTGGGAAACAGAATTGCCTTGGGTCAGTGTTTGTTTTGAACAATATTTTTTTCTTTTCATCAGTTATATGAAAATTTGGTGAAATTCAATATTCAACAAATAAATAAATGCCACTTAAAACCTGAAATATGGAGGCTGGGCCAAGATGGTGGAATAACCAGATGCTTTCTACGATCCCTCTTACAAAAAGATCCAAAAAAAACAAGTGAAGTGATTATATTTATGACAAGCTAGGAGCTCTGAATATCAAAGGCAAAGTTAGAAAACAGACTGAGTGGCAGGGGGAGGGAGAGACGGTTCAGAAGCGGAGAGGAGTTACCAGACCTGAATTACCAGGATCCCTCAGGCACCATTCCCAGGAGCAACTGTGGTGGGCTGGTAGTAGCATTCAGCCACAGTTTCCTCAGGGAGAAGCAGCCAGCCACACAGCCTGCTAACACCTCTGGAGCCAGAGAAGAACAGCTCTCTCAGCAAAAGCAAAGTACTTGCTTGAATTTTAGAGTGTCCCTAGCCCCCAAGCCAGCTTCAGTGGTTGTTGATTTTCCTGGGCCTGAGGCAGGTCCAGTTGAGTGCCCAGAGCCACCCTCCCCGCCTTGGAGTAGGAATAAATTCACAACAGGGGGAAAAGATAATTTGCCAACTCCACTAACCTGGGGAGCTCAGGAGAGAAGTGGCTTCTGTCCAGACATAAATGGTCCTTGGACTTTGAATACTTTCCTTCTGCATGGACCTGTGGGGGCCCACTTCAGCAGAATAGGTCCTTGTTGGCGGACTACAGTTGTTTCAGCTATGCAGTGGAGAGGTGGGTGTTTGGTGTTTAACACCACTTTGCCTATTAAACAGGGTCCTCACCTACTCACATCAGGGGCCTAAGGACTGGTGGCTCCACTCAGGTCACCAAGCCATCCATCACAGGGGTCCAAGGATAACTGGTACCTCCCAGTTCTTACAAACAAAAGCATTGGGTGCCCATGGTCCATCTGCAGAACCCACCCACCTGTATGCTGTAGGTAACAGGGAATCGCTTTCCTCATAGACACTCGGGGGATGGTTCTCAGTCCCTTGCCTTGTTCAGAGCATGACCCCCTGCTGCAACCAGATACCAGTACCTACGCTGATCACCCCTGCCCCTCTAAGACTGTAGGACACAGCCTGTACCACACACTTGATGATCAGCTTACCTGGACACCTGAGCTGAATTCACATAGGAAAAGTGAATGGACTCCTACACTTGTATATCTGAAAACAGCTCCAGCCCCTTGGTGACAGGACGTCAGCGTTTCAAAGGTGAAAATAATCAAGTTGCTCATTCAAGCAACCCATTTGGGCATATCAAAACAATACAAAGCAAGAGGCTAGGATACAGTAAGCAAACATAAAATAAACTAATACAATAACTTATAGATGGCTCAGAGACAACAGTCAATATCAAGTCACTTAAAGAAACAGACCATGATCGATTCAACAAACTCTCAAAACAAAGAATGGATCTTCTGGATGAAGGTTCCTTCCTGGAATAAAAGGATGCAGAATACAAAAGATTAATATACAGAACTCTTTAAGACATCAGGAACAAGATTAGGAAGGAGATCAGGCAATACACAGCACAAGCCAGAGAACACACAGATAAAGTAGTTGAAGAAATAAAAGGTTATTCTAGAACATAATGAAATATTAAATAAGCTGCAAGAAGCCATAGAAAGACAACAATCAGAAATTCAGAAGATTAACAATAAAATTACAGAAGTAGACAACTCGATAGAAAGTCAGAGGAACAGAATTGAGCAAGTAGAAGGCAGAACTGGTAAGCTTGAAGATAAAGCAGGTGGCACCAATATATCTGAAGAGAAATCAGATAAAAGAACTTAAAAAAATGAAGAAAGCTTAAGAATCATGTGGGACTCTATCAAGAGAAATAACCTACGAGTGATTGGAATGCCAGAACAGGGAGGGATAACAGAAAATACAGAAAGAATTGTTGAAGATTTTTTTGGCAGAAAACTTCCTTGATATCATGAGAGATGAGAAGATATCCATCCAAGATGTTCATCAAACTCCACATAAGGTAGATTTTAAAAGCGAACCACCAAGGCATATTATAATCAACCTTGCCAAAACCAAAGGTAAAGAGAATTTTAAGAACAGCTAGGGACAAATGAAAAGTCACCTACAAAGGAGAGTCAATAAGAATTAGCTCAGACTACTCAACAGAAACCATGCAGGCAAGGCAATCAGATGAGTTATATAAAGCATTGAAGGAAAAATATTGCCACCCAAGAATCATATACCAGCAAAACTGCCTCTCAATTATGAAGGTGAAATTAGGATATTTTCAGATAAACAGAAATTTAGAGAGTTCTTAAAAACCAAACCAAAAGTACAAGAAATAGTAAAGGGAGTTCTTTGTTTAGAAGATCAATAATATCAGGTACCAACCCAAGACTAGAGCACTGGACAGAGCAATCAGATGTCAACCCAGACAGGGAAATCACAAAAATAAATCAAGATAAAAAAAGTGCTCAAAGTAGAGAAACAGCAATGTTATTGCGTAAAAGAAGACAACATTAAAACACTTTTATAAAGAGGGACTAAGAAATGTAGTCATAGATCTTTCATATGGAGAGGAAGACAAGGCTATATAAAGAAATAAAAGTTAGGTTTAAACTTAGAAAAATAGGGGTAAATATTAAGGTAACCACAAAGGAGACTAGCGATCCTACTCATCAAAATAAAATACAACAAAAAAATAGAGACTCAGCAGAAACAAAATCAACAACTGCGAATAAGAGGAAAAGACAATATATAAAGATAAACTACTCAGCACAAAAAATTAAGTGGGAAAAATAAACTATCAACAACACACACAAAAAAGACTTCGAAATGACAGCACTAAACTTACCTTTCTATAATTACGCTGAATGTAAATGGACTAAATGTACCAATAAAGAGACAGACAGTGGCAGAATGGATAAGAAAACATGATCCGTCTATATGCTGCTACAAAGAGACATGCCTTAGACTTAGAGGCACACACAAACTAAAACTCAAAGGATGGAAAAAAATACATGAAGCGAACAACAACCAAAAAAGAGCAGAAGTGGCTGTATTAATTTCTGACGAAGTAGACTTTAAAGTTAAATCCACCGCAAAGGACAAGGAAGGACAATATATAGTGATTAAAGGGGCAATATACCAGAAGGATATAAGCATATTAAATATTTTTGCACACAATGACAGGGCTACAAGATACATAAAACAAACTCAACATCATTGAAAAGTGAGATAGCTCCACAATTAGAGTAGGAGACTTCAACACACCATTTTCGGTGAAGGACAGGACATCCAAAAAGAAGCTCAGTAAAGACATAGAAGATCTAAATGCCAGAATTAACCAACTCAACCTCATAGACATACATAGAACACTCCACCCAACAGCAGCCAAGCATACTTTCTTTCCTGATGCACATGGACCATTCTTTAGAATAGACCACATAATAGGTCATAAAGCAAGCCTTAACAGAATCCAAAACATTGAAACATTACAAAGCATCTTCTCTGATCATAAGGCCATAAAAGTAGAAATCAATAACAGAAAAAACAGAGAAAAGAAAATAAACACTTGGAAACTGAACAATACCGTGCTCAAAAATGACTGGGTTATAGAAGACACGAAGGATGGAATAAAGAAATTCATAGAATCCAATGAGAATGAAAACACTTCCTATCAGAACCTTTGGGACACAGTGAAAGCAGTGTGCAGAGGTCAATTTATATCAATAAATGCACACATACAAAAAGAAGAAAGGGTCGAAGTCAAAGAATTATCCCTACAACTTGAACAAATAGAGAGCAACAAAAGAAACGCTCAGGCCCCAGAAGAAAGCAAATAATAAAAATTAGAGCAGAATTAAACGAAATAGGAAACAGAAACACAATTGAAAGAGAACATGATCAAAAGCTAGTTCTTTGAAAAAATTAACAAAATTGATAAACCACTGGCCAAATTGACAAATGAAAAACAGGAGAGGAAGCAAATAACCTGAATAAGAAATGAGATGGGCGATATTACAACAGACCTACCTGAAATTAAAAGAATCATATCTGATTACCATGGAAAATTGTACTCTAACAAATTTGAAAACCTAGAAGAAATGGATGAATTCCTAGAAACACACTACCTACCCAAACTAACACAAACAGAGGTAGAACAACTAAATAAACCCATAACAAAAGAAGAGATTGAACAAGTAATCAAAAAACCCCCAACAAAAATATGCCCTGGCCTACATTGCTTCACTGGAGAGTTCTACCAAACTTTCAGAGAAGAGTTAACACCACTACTACTAAAGGTATCTCAGAGCATACAAAAGGACGGAATACTCCCAAACTCATTCTATGAAGCCAGCATATCCCTGATACCAAAACCAGGTACAGACACCACAAAAAAAGAAAATTACAGACCTATATCCCTCATGATCTTGGATGCAAAAATTCTCAACAAAATTCTGGTCAATAGAATTCAACAACATATCAAAAAAATAATTCACCATGACCAAGTGGGATTCATACCAGGTATGCAGGGATGGTCAACATTAGAAAAGCAATTAATGTAATCCATCATATAAATAAAAGAGAAGAACCACATGGTCTTATCATTTGATGCAGAAAAGACATTTGACAATGTTCAACACCCATTCATGATAAAAATTCTCAGCAAAATAGGAATAGAAGGAAAATTCCTCAACATAAAAAAGGCCATTTATACAAATCCAATAGACAACATCATCCTAAATGGAGACAGCCTGAAAGCATTCCCCTTGAGAACGGGAACCAGACAAGGATACCCTTTATTACCACTCTTATTCATCATTGTGCTGGAGGTCCTAACCAGAGCAATTAGGCTAGGTAAAGAAATAAAGGGCACCCAGATTGGCAAGGAAGAAGAAAAAGTATCCCTATTTGCAGATGACATAATCTTATACACAGAAAACACCAAGATATCTTCAAGAAAACTACTAAAACTAATAGAAGAGTCCGGCAGAGGATCAGGATACGAGATAAACAAAAATTAGTTAGATTCCTCTAAAACAACAAAAAGAACATCAAAGAGAAAGTCACCAAATCAATACTCTTTACAGTAGCCCCAAAGAAGGTAAAATACTTAGGAATCAATTTTACCAGACATGTAAAATACCTATACAAAAAAAACCATGAGACACAAATGCAAGAAACCAAAAGAGACCTATGTAAGTGGAAAAGCATACCTTGCTCATGGATAGGAAGACTTAACATTATAAAAATGTCTATTCTACCAAAAGGGATACATAGATACAGTGCAATTCCAATCCAAATTCCAGCACCATTTTTTAATGAGATGGAGAAACAAATCACCAACTTCATATGGAACAGAAAGAGGCCCTGGATAAGTAAAGCATTACTGAAAAAGAAGAAGAAAGTGGGAGGCCTCACTCTACCTGATTTTAGAACATATTATACAGCCACAGTAGTCAAAACAGCCTGGTACTGGTACAACAACAGGCACATAGACCAATGGAACAGAATTGAGAACCCAGATATAAATTCATCCACATACGAACAGCTGATATTTGACAAAGGCTCAGTGTCAGTTAATTGGGGAAAAGATAGTATTTTTAACAAATGGTGCTGGCATAACTGGATATCCATTTGCAAAAAAAATGAAACAGGACCCATACCTCACACCATGCACAAAAACTAACTCCAAGTGGATCAAATACCTAAACATAAAGACTAAAATGATAAAGATCGTGGAAGAAAAAATAGGGACAACCCTAGGAGCCCTAATACAAGGCATAAACAGAATAGAAAACCTTACCAAAAATGAAGAGAAACCAGATAACTGGGAGCTCCTAAAAATCAAACACCTATGCTCATCTAAAGGCTTCACCAAAAGAGTAAAAAGACCACCTACAGACTGGGAAAAAAATTTCAGCTATGACATCTCTGACCAGAGCCTGATCTCTAAAATCTATATGATTCTATTAAAACTCAACCACAAAAAGACAAACAACCCAATCAAAAAGTGGACAAAGTATACGAACACGCACTTCACTAAAGAAGATATTCAGGCAGCTAACAGATACATGAGAAAATGCTCTCGATCATTAGCCATTAGAGAAATGCAAATTAAAACTACGATGAGATTCCATCTTACTCCAACAAGGCTGGCATTAATCCAAAAAACACAAAATAATAAATGTTGAAGAGGCTGCGGAGAGGTTAGAACTCTTATACACTGCTAGCGGGAATGTAAAATGGTACAACCACTTTGGAAATCTATCTGGCGTTTTCTTAAAAAGTCAGAAATAGACCTACCATAAAAACACAGAAATCCCACTCCTCGGAATATACCCTAGAGAAATAAGAGCCTTTACACGAACAGATATATGCACACCCATGTTTATTGTAGCACTGTTTACAATAGCAAAAACCTGGAAGCAACCAAGGTGTCCATCAACGGATGAATGGTTAAATAATTTATGGTATATTCACACAATGGAATACCACTCATCGATAAAGAACAGTGAGGAATCTGTGAAACATTTCATAACATGGAGGAACCTGGAAGGCATTATGCTGAATGAAATTAGTCAGATGCAAAAGGACAAATATTGTATAAGACCACTATTATAAGATCTTGAGAAATAGTATAACCTGAGAAGAACACATTCTTTTGTGGTTACGAGAGGGGGGAGAGAGGGAGGATGGCAGAGGGTTATTTACTGATTAGTTAGTAGATAAGAACTACTTTAGGTGAAGGGAAGGACCATTCTCAATACAGGGAAGGTCAGCTCAACTGGACTGGACCAAAAGCAAAGAAGTTTCCTGGATAAACTGAGTGCTTCGAAGGTCAGCAGAGCAAGGGTGGGGGTTTGGGGACTATGGCTTAAGGGGACTTTTAAGTCAATTGGCAAATAAATTCTATTATGAAAACATTCTGCATCCCACTTTGAAGTGTGGCATCTGGGGTCTTAAAAGCTAACAAGCGGCCATCTAAGATGCATCAATTGGTCTCAACCCACCTGGATCAAAGGAGAATGAAGAACACCAAGGTCACATGATAACTATGAGCCCAAGAGACAGAAAGGGCCACATGAACCAGATACTTACATCATCCTGAGACCAGAAGAACCAGTTGGTGCCCGGCCACAACGGATGACTGCCCTGACAGGGAACACAACAGAGAACCCCTGAGGGAGCAGGAGAACAGTGGAATGCAGACCCCAAATTCTCATACTTAATGGTCTGACTGAGACTAGAGGAATCCCGGCAGTCATGGTTCCCAAACCTTCTGTTGGCCCAGGACAGGAACCATTCCCGAAGACTACTCATCAGACATGGAAGGGACTGGACAATGGGTTGGAGAGAGATGCTGATGAAGAGTGAGCTACTTGTATCAGGTGGACACTTGAGACTGTGTTGGCATCTCCTGTCTGGAGGGGAGATAGGCGGGTAGAGAGGGTTAGAAACTGGCAAAATGGTCATGAAAGGAGAGCCTGGAAGGAGGGAGCAGGCTGACTCATTAGGGGGAGAGTAAATGGGAGTATGTAGTAAGGTGTATATAAGCTTATATGTGACAGACTGACTTGATTTGTAAACTTTCACTTAAAACACAATAAAAATTATTAAAAAAAATTGAAATACTATTTCTCATCAAAGGAATAAGTTATCAAATTTATTGCTGGCAAGGGTAAAATAGATTTGCTTACTCATCTGTGTTGGTAGGCATAAGATTGATGTAAAGATCATATAATTAATCCTAATTTATAGATATTAAATGTATGAATTTTTTATTGTGTCCCTTCCAATATTAACTTAATCTTTTTAATTCTGCCCAGTCTACTAAGTATGAAATGTAACTCATTGTTATTTTAATTTACATTCCCCTGAGTATTGTATTTGAATATACTCTCATATTTTTATTATTCATTTTGATTTCCACTTCTACAAATTGCTTATTCATATATTCTTCCCACTTTTCTTGTTTTGTTTGTCTTCTGTGTGAATTAATAACAGTTCTTCATGTATTACAGCTTTCAAATTTTTAATTCAATTTTCTTACAAAAGCTTCATTTTCTGTAACCTGTTTTACTGTATGATTTGTCTCCTGTCAAATTGTGGTCCCATGGAGCACAGGGAGTTGATCCTTCTGCCATGTCCTGGGTCACTGCTGTTCAAGTTGTGCTAGCACATGGACCTGAGCTCCAGCAAGTACAAAATCTGAAATCACCACACGCTTACAAAGGCCCAGAGAAAGAACAAGCCAATTGATCACAATAAGATGAAAACAAAATCCGTGTTCTGGAGGAACATTCAATAACTTAAAAATAAATTATTTAATATGCATACATATACACATGCACATATACATACAAAACCATTATGGGTTGAATTGTGCCCCCTAAAAGACACATTCAAGTCTGAACTACTGGGCTTGTGAACATGACCCTGTTTAGAAGTAGGGTTTTTGACGCTGTTTTTACTTAACATCAAGTCATACTGGAACAGGGTGGGTCTTAATCCGATGTGACTGGTGTCCTCTTATAGAGAATAGACAGAGAGGCACACAGGGGAAAGTAGGCCATGTGAAGACAGAGGCAAATGTAGCTACAAGTGAAGGAACGCCAAGGGTTGCCAGGAACCATGAGAAGCTGGGGAGATGCACGGAACGAATTCTTTCTTGGAGCCCTCAGAAGGAATCAACAGCGCTAAAACCCTGAACTTGGACTTCTAGCTTCCAGTACTGTGAGACAGTAAACCTGCTGTGTGGATACATGCTTAGGACATTGATAGAGCTATTTTAGCACTTGGCTCTCAAGAATTGTTAAATAATTTCTGTAAGATCCTGGAGTTTTTATGAAGTGTTAATCCTACGAAGTGTTAGGACAAGATAAAGAAAATGTTGTCATGGAGAACATTTTAGGAACACCTGTGGATAACAATCAGGTTAGACTTAACAAGGAATACAGATGAAAAGGCCTAACATATTCTTGGTGACATTATACAACTGAAATAAAGAAAAAATGTGCCAAAAGATTACATAGATACATTTTGCTATCACTCTGACATAGGTGAATTTCTAGGAAAAGTTACCTGCTTATGTATAAGAAAGACAATATTTTCAGAATGATTTGACTATTAAGACCTTGTTGTGATCAAGAGTAAACCAAAGTTTTAGAAATATATTACTTCCATCAAATTTAAATTTTCACTTGTGTTGTTCAATTAACTTGAATTAGCGAGGTATATTTGGAACTGTTGGGCATTAGTCAGAAAAATTCGTACTTAAAAACTGAAAATACCGAAAATCAAGAGACAGTGCCTAACTGGATGGACTATTAAAGCATATTTTTAAAATTTGTCTTATGATTGCACACTCACAAAGAATTTCTGTAAGAGTTTGACAAGTGCCTGTGAGATACTCTACGAGAAAGTTACAAATAAGAATGGCACTTAACGCAGCTCAGGTATTGGTAAGCTTTTCATCTACGTGGTTGTCAATTCAAGAGTGTCATCATACTGCTTCTCTGTCCAAATACTTCTCAAATAGAATGGTACAACCCGTTAGTTTCTTTTTTCCAGAGCCCAGCTTTAAGATGTGCATGAAAATGCACTTGTCCTTTTCTGTCTTCAAATAAGAAGCTTGTTTTGCCTGTGAAACAGAATTTTTTCTTCAAGTGATATTAGAAAAGAATAAGACAGCTTTTATGTACTGAGTCTCTAGAACTGGGAAATTAAAAATAACCTCTTTCTTAGTAATAATTTGAAAGCACAATGGACACTGTCATACATGATAAAACAGCAACTTATCATCACCACAGTGTCGTTTTTGCTATATTCTACTCAAATTAAACTAATTTTGAACTTCATATTATCACAGGGTTATCAGTATTAGGTACTTGTAAACACAGAGCAATATGCTAAGTGTTCAGAGAAATAAGTAAGTTGACTAAATGTTTTCTGACTTCAAGAGGCATGTGGTCTTTATGAAACAACAGCAAGTAAATATGAGAAGATAAATAAGACAGTAGGGAGATGCTGAGTATCACGAGAGTAATTGGGCAATTAAAAAAGTGGAAGTGGTTGTGGAGACTTCAAAAAGGTTTGTATATCATTGAAATTGCTCATGTGGAAAAGATAATGACTTAATAGATGAGGGGAAACGTGTTGAGAATATTTCACATGGAGGAAAAAGCATACATAAAATGTATGCATAAAACTAAATGTGGTGTGTTCATGGAACAATCAGTAGATCAATTTGTCTGAAAGGTGGAGTTATCTCTAGGAAAGTAGCAATAAACAAGGATGGATGTGGGGCCTAGACCATGATGGACCTAGTTGAGTTTTACTTTGTACGTATTGAGGAACCACGAAGGTTTTGGAATAAGAATTCAATGCCTATGAAGCAGAGTTTTAAGAAGTTTAATCTAATGTAATTTATAGTCACTGGGGTATGGGTTAGAAGTATAGGACTTCAGCTGGAAAGACTAGTACGGAGATTAATTCAACATTCAAGATGACAAGAATTGACGTTTATAGAATGATAATGAAAATGCAGAGCAAGGGATAAAACCAAGAGGCAAAACGAAGGCAGAATTAATATGAATAAGTGAGTGATGGAACTTAGAGAGAAATATATCAAAGATGAGTCCTAGAACATGACCTGGGGTGAAATATCAATCAGATCACAACAAATAGACATTCATATATTCCACACACAACTTTGGGAATGAATGTTTACTGCATGGGAATATGTGGTGGCAAGCAGTTCTCTTCCTAATTATTTTGTTCATGTGGGTCTTAGTGCTGCCAGGATTGTGGTGGACTGTGAAATTCATGGAAAACCAAAACAATTATACTTCACCTTTTAGATGATAACTTAAATTCTCTTGGTGTTGGCCAAATTTAGCATGAAGCTAATGGAGCTCAAGCTTCAGTGACATTCAGTTACACTTACTCTTTCATGAGTCTTATTCCTAGTTTTCAGTTTATATACAATTTTATGTTCTTTCAAATTACACACACACAGGAACACACACACAGGAGGGACCAGGCCCTGGAGAAGTACATCATGCTTGGTCAAGTAGAGGATCAGCAAAAAAAGAGAAAGACCATCAATGAAATGGATTGGCACAGTGGCTGCAACTATGGGCTCAAGAAGAGCTACGATCACGAGGATGTCTCAGAAGTGGGCAGTGTTTCGTTCTGTTGTACACAGGGTGGCTGTAAGTCAAAAGTCACTAGACGGCACCTAACAACAACAACAAAATATTTTAGAGGAGCCCTGGTGGCACAATGTTTAAAGCTCTGCAGCTAACCAAAAAGTCATCAGTTCAAACCCACCAGCCTCTCTGCAGAAGAAACATGTGGCAGTTTGCTCCCATAAACATTTACAGTTCTCCTCCGTCTTACAGGGTTGCTATGAGTTGAAATTTACTTGCCGACTATGGATTTATTTATACACATATAAAAAGTTGCTTTCAAGTCCATTCTAACTCATGTAACCCCATGTGTGTCAGAGCAGAATTGTGCTTCATAGGATTTCCAATGGCTGGTTTTTTTGGAAGTAGATCTCTAGGTCTTTTTCAAGGTGCCTCTGGGTGGGTTTGCATGTGAAAGCTGGGTGATGAAAAAAGAAAACCGAAGAAGAAGCCTTGAATTGTGGTGTTGGAGAAGAATATTGAATATAGCATGCACTACCAAAAAAACGAACAAATCTGTCTTGGAAGAAGTACAACCAGAATGCTCGTTAGAAGCAAGGATGGCGAGACTATGTCTTGCATACATTGGGCATATTGTCAGGGTGATCAGTCCCTGGAGAAGGACATCATGCTTGGTGAAGTAGAGGGTCGTTGAAAAAGAGAAAGACCCTCAATGCTCAATGAGATGGACTGACACAGATGGACTGACGACATTGGGCTTAAGCATAACATCTATTGTGAGGATGATGGAGGACCAGGCAGTATTTTGTTCTGTTGTGCATAGGGTTGCTATGAGTCAGAACCAACTCCATGGCACCTAACAACAACAACTGGGTGGACTGGAACCGCCAACCTTTTCGTTATCAGCCAAGCACACTAGCTATTTGCACCACCCAGGGGCTCATTTAATTATAAAGATCTCCCTAAATTGAATCAGTTTCAGACTCCACAAGCCCTGGATTTATGAATGCAGCACCAGCTATGGGTATTTATGCAGAAAAGACTGGCTTTATTTCATTACAAATTCATAGACTCCTGAAAGTATTGCTCTGAGATAATCTTTAGACCTTAAGCCAAAAACAATCCCTGAAGTCATCTTAAAACCAAAAAATTATTTGGCTTAACTAGTAAAAAGGTCTGCCTTGAACATTATGCTCTTTTAAGAACTATCTACATGGAATTAAATTGTCAGCAGCAACTGGAAAGATTAAATAGGAACCTTAGGGGGCAGGAGTTTATGTTAATGAGGGAGGAACAACTCAGAAAAGAAGGGTGAGAATAGTCATACAACTTGAAAAATGTAATCAATGTCACTAAATTGTACCTGTAGGTAGTGTGAAAAAAAATGTATGTAGAGATGTGGAAAATCCTTATGCTCCCTGTTCAGGGCCGATGATTCAGAGACGGATGGGAGCGGGGAAGTCCAGTGACTGGGCGTGGTGGCTCATTAATCGTGAATGAACTGGGACATGTAGAACGCTAGGAGAGAGTCTACAGGCATGGGAGGGCGATACCGTGCAGAAACCAAGGGGCAAGGCCCTAAGCTGGTGTCCAGATATGTCTAGTATAAGTGACAAACCACCCAAGCACATTCTGATCTGAAAGAGGCATCCAATAAAGGCAGGCATTTTTCCTACCCACATCTGAAATGAAATTTCAGAAATATTCATTTGATTTTGACTTACTTTTGAAACCTTAATAGTTCTGGAACCTCTGGGCATTTGGTCATTCCCAAAGAGCATATTGGGAAGACTGGCTGAAGTGATGTTGTTGATATTTTTCATGTGTAATCTCAGAGGGAAGAGTTATTATATTAAAAAAAAAACAAACCCATCTGTGCCCATGAACCTGTACCCTTCCGTATGGATCTTATTATCATTTGTGAGCTTTCCACGTGTTTAACTGTTTGCTCTCTGCTGGCTTCTTAATAAAACAGTCAAGGGTCTTATACCTTTCTTACATGTCAAAAAATTACCTCTGTCATCTGTCTCTTCCACTGGCTACTTTCTTATCTTTTGCCTCTCCTATTCAGTTAAATTCTTTCTCTTTTTCACATCAGGAACCTCAGAAATAGAGTCTACACTAGCCATCTCATTTGCTACACCTCCTGTTCCCATACTCCCATCCACAGCTTTCAGGGTGATGCCATCACCAAAATAAAAGACCACACTGGCCGGGGTCCCTAATGGCCTTACTGTTCACCAACAATGAGTCTTTCCAAAGAACATTTTATTTTCACATCTGCATTGTTGGACCCTATTGCCCATATGACCATATTGTTGACAATAGTAACTATATATATATATATATATACATATATATATATATATACACACTTTTTTTTTTTTTTCCTGAAATAAGTCTTTTTCCCTTGGCCTGCATTGGTTGATTCACCTGGTTTCTTTTCTACCCCTCTGATTTATTCTCTATTATCCTTCATCCTCTGCTGATTGTTAGAAGTTTTGGTCTTCAAAATTCTTTTTTTTTTTTTCTAATTGCTGTGAAAAAATGTAAAACACAACATTTACCAATTCAATCTTTTCAAGTGTACAATTCAGTGACACTAATTGTGTTTACCATGCTGTGCAACCATCACCAGTGCTCACTGCCAAGTTTTCCATCACCACAAATAGATACTCAGTGCTTCCTAAACAATGGCTCCCTCTTTCCCCTTCCATCCCACTCTTGGTAACCTCTAATGAACTTTGGTCTCTATATGTTTGCCTATTCTAGGTATTTCATGTAAGTGGGGACATACAATACCTATTGTTTTGTGATTGGCTGACTTTATTTAGTATAACGTCTTCAAGGTTCATCCATGGAATAGGATGTATCAAGACTTTGCTTCAAAATTCCTTTTAACTTTTTTCTTGCTTTATAGATGCTCAAACTAGGCAATGATATTTAGGCCTGTGGCCTTTTATTCAATTAATCACCCAACTAACTCCTACCTTTTACAGTCAAGCTGAGCAGCCTTGGCAAATTTGTTTAACTACTTTAAGCCTCTGACTTCACATTTGTAAAATAGGGGTAATCAGAGTACCTAGCTCATTGAGGTATTATGAGACACAAAGAGAAACAAACCTGAAAAACATTAAAAAAAAAAAAAAAAAAAAACTCTCAATGGGTGTGAGGTATTACCCAGTGCTCATCAGGAAGTGCACCAGCTGTTTGATTTATGTCTATGCAATATAAACTGTCAATTTTTTTTTAATTTCTTACTTCAGATGAAGGTTTACAGAACAAACAAGCTTCTCACTAAACAATTAGTACGCATATTGTTTTGTAACACTGATTACCAACCCCACGACATGTCAACGTTCTCCTTTCTCTACCTTGATTTCCCTATTACCAGCTTTACAGTTCCCTCCTGCCTTCAAGTCCTTGCCCCTGAGCTGGTGTGCCCCTTTAGTCATGTGTTCTGTTTTTTTTTTTTTAATAGGCCTGTGTATTCTTTGACTCCCCCACATGTCTGTCAGTTTGTCATAACCTGGGGACTTGTATGTTGCTGTGATGCTGGAAGCTATGCTGCCTATATTCAAATACAAGCAGGGCCACCCATGGCAGACAGGTTTCAGCTGAGCTTCCAGACTAAGACAGACTAGGAAGAAGGACCCGGCGGTCTACTTCTGAAGAGATTTATCCAGTGAAAACCTTATGAATAACAGCAGAATACCTTTTGATATAGTGCCAGAAGATGAGTCCCTCAGGTTGGAAGGCACTCAAAAGACGACTGGGCAAGAGCTGCCTCCTCAAAGTAGAGTTCACCTTAATGACGTGGATGGAGCCAAGCTTTCAGGACCTTCATTTGCTGATGTGGCATGACTCAAAATGAGAAGAAACAGCTGCAAACATCCATTAATAATTGGAACATGGAATGTGCAGACTATGAATCTAGGAAAATTGGAAGTCATCAAAAATGAAATGGAATGCATAAACATTGATATCCTAGGCATTATTGAGCTGAAATGGACTGATATTGGCCAGTTTTAATTGGATAATCTTATGGTCTACTATGCCAGGAATGACAAAGTGAAGAGTAACGGCCTTACATTCATCATCAAAAAGAACATTTCAAGATCTGGCTTGAAGTACAACACTGTCAGTGGTAGGATAATATCCATACCCCTACAAGGAAGACCAGTTAATACAATTATTATTCAGATTTATGCACCAACCACTAAGGTCAAAGATGAAGAAACTGAAGATTTTTACCAACTTCTGTAGTCTGAAATTGGTGGAACATGCAATCAGGATGCATTGATAATTACTGGTGATTGGAACATGAAAGTTGGAAACAAAGAAGGATTGGTAGTTGGGAAATACAGCCTTGGTGACAGAAATGATGCCAGAGATTGCATGATAGAATTTTGCATTGGAAATATCTTTTTTCACCAAAATAAATGGCAGCTTTACACATGGACTTGGCTAGATAGGCACAGAAATCAAATCAACTACATCTATGGAAAAAGACTATGGAAGAGCTCAATATCATCAGTCAGAACAAGGCCAAGGGCCAACTTTGGAAAAGTCCATCAAATGCTCCTATGCAAGTTCAAGTTGAACCTGAAGAAAATTAAAACAAGTTGACAAGAGCCAAAGTACAACATTGAGTATATCTCACCTAAATTTAGAGACCATCTCGAACAGATTTCATACATTGAACATTAATGACCAAAGACCAGATGAGTTGTGGAATCACATCAAGGACATCACACATGAAGAAAGCAAGAAGTCATTAAAAAGACAGGAAAGAAAGAAAAGACCAAAATGGATGTCAGAAGAGACTCTAAAACTTGTTCTTGAACACAGAGTAGCTAAAGCAAAAGGAAGAAATGATGAAGTAAAAGAATCGAATGGAAGATTTCGAAGGCCAGATCCAGAAGGCAAAGTATTATGATAGCATGTACAAATACCTGGAGATGGAAAACCAAAAGGGAAGAACATGCTCTGCATTTCTCATGGTGAAAAAACTGAAGAAAAAATTCAAGCTTCTAGTTGTAATATTGAAGGATTCTTTGGGGAAAATATTAAATGACTCAGGAAGAATCAAAAGAAGATGGAAGGATTACACAGAGTCACTCTACCAGAAAGAATTGGTTGACATTCAACCATTTCAGGAGGTAACATTTGAGCAGGAACCAGTGGTACTGAGGGAAGAAGTCCAAACTGCACTGAAGGTATTCACAAAAACAAGACTCCATAAATTGACAGAGTAACAACTGAAATGTTTCAACAAATGGCCCCAAGTCATGGTGTTTTCAATCACCTCCTGAGCATGTAAAAGCTGGACGATGTATAAAAAAAACTGAAGAATTGACACCTTTGAATTGTGGTGCTGGAGAAGAATGTTGAATATACCACGGACTGCCAAAAGAATGAACAAATCTGTCTTGGAAGAAGTACAACCAGAATATTCCTTAGAAGCAAGGATGGTGAGACTACGTCTCACATACTTTGGAAATGTTGTCAGAAGGGATCAGTCCCTTGAGAAGGACATTATGCTTAGTAAAGTAGAGGGTCAGCTAAAAAGAGGAAGACCCTCCATGAGATGAATTGACAGAGTGACGGCAACAATGGGCTTAAGCATAACGATTCTGAGGATGGCAACGGAATGAGCAGTGTTTAGTTTTGTTGTACATAGGGTCTCTATGAGTCGTAACTGACTCGTGGCACCTAACGACAGCAACAACAATCTTTGGCTGAAGGGTAAGCCTCAGGAGTGACTTCTTTACTGAGATAAAAAGGTGTCCAGGGACCATACCCTCGGGGTTTCTCCAGCCTCTGTCAGGCCAGTAAGTCTGGTCTTTTTTAGTGAGTTAGAAATTTTGCTCTCCATTTTTCTTCAGCTCTGTCCAGGGCCCCCTGCTCTGATCCCTGTCAGAGCAGTCAGTGGTGGTAACTGGGCACCACTTGGTTGTGCTGGACTCAGTCTGGTGGAAGCTGAGGTAGTTGTGGCCTATTAGTCCTTTGAACTAATCTTTACCTTGTGTCTTTGGTTTTCTTCATTTTCCTTTGATCCGGATAAGATGAGACCAGTGGAGTATTTTTGATGGCCACTCACAAGTTTTTAAGACCCCAGACACTATTCACCAAAGTAGAATGTAGAACACTTTCTTTATGAAATATGTTATGCCAATTGAGCTAAATGCTCCCAGAGACCATGGTCCCCACAGCCCTTAGCACAGTAATTCGGCCCCTCAGGGAGTTTGGATGTATCTATGGAGCTTCCATGACTTTGCCTTGGATAAGTTGTGCTGACTTCCTCAGAACTGTGTACTGTCTTACCCTTCAGCAAAGCTACCACTTACCTATTGTCTATTTAGTTAAATGGTCAAACTTTGAATACTGTCACAGGCTCTTGTTACTAACTGCCCATCTCTTTCCCATTCTACTGTCATTTTCTTAGCTCAGAACTTCATTTTCTCTTGCCTAGACTGCTGCAATAGTATCCTAATGGATCTTGCTTCCATCTATGCAATTCACAATGCTGAAAAAAAAAAAAAACTTTCTAAAATTTGAAATACATCGCATTCTCTAGGATCAACCTTTCTATGCTGTCCTATTGCCTGAATATAAAATACAGATATTTTGGATGGTATGTAAGGATCTCTCTAGGATGGCCAAGTTTTTAGCAACTTTAATACCTTCAGATCTTAATATCTACCCACTCCAGCTTTTTATGTCATGATCTACCTCCTGCCAATGTAAAGTCCTCAAAGGCAGCATGCTTTTTCTGTTATATCTGATTGGAATGTCTTTATGCACCTAGTCTGACTGTAAACACCTACTCCTTCTGTAAGAACTGCACTTTTCAAACACCAATATCATTTTGTGAAAATTTTCCTGAGCTGCTGAGCAAATTGACTACCATGACTCTTGAAGTCCTAATGTGGGTCTCTCCAGACTTTTTTGTAACTCTTACTTGTCATCATGTCCCTTTCTCCCTAGTAGACTGTAGGCTCCTCAGATACCAAAAGGCAAAGATACTACAGGAAAACTACAGAATAACATCCCTTATGAATATAAATGCAAAAATCCTCAAACAAAATACGTGGGAACAGCAGTCAAGAAATCCAGCAATATATTCCTTTGGGCAAGTCTGCTTCTAAAGCCCTCTTTAAAGTTTTAAAAAACATAGATGTCACTTTGATCAACAAAGTGGTCTTGGCCCAATCCATGGTCTTTTCAATAACCTCATATGCATGTGAAAGCTGGACAATGAAACAGGAAGACAGAAAAATAGCTGATGCATTTGAACTGTGGTGTTGGTGAAGAATACAGAATATACTGTGGACTACTAGAATAATGAACAAATGGGTTTTAGAAGAAATACAACCAGAATGCTCCTTAAAAGGAAGGGTGGTGATATCTTGGCTCACTTACTTTGGATGGGTCATCAGGAAAGACCAATTTCTAGAAAAGGACTTCTCAGCATAAAGTAGAGGGTCAGTGGAAATGAGGGAGACCCTTATCAAGATGGATTGACACAGTGGCGGCAACAATGGACTCAAGCATACAAACGATCGTGAAGATGGTGCCAGGCTGTGCAACATTTCGTTCTGCTATACTTAAGTTCACTGGACATGATAAAGATTAGATATTTTTCTTCATGATCCTTAGGCTATAATGATGGGAGGACATGTAACTTGAAGAGGTTGCAATAACTTTGCAAATGCGTTCTTATTTGAATCGGGTTTGGGCAGGGCTGTCTCCTTATTCCCATGGCATGGTGAATGGTATATGGTGAATACAATTTCCTAATCTTAGTGGAAATAATATAATTCCATTTTTAGAGTTACCCATGAGGGGGTACATCTTGTCATCAGAGATAAACAAGTCATTCAAATATTTTCTTTCTAAAAATTGTTCTAATGAACTCCGTAGTATCTTTTTAAGCGTTTCACAAAAAGAACTTTCCTTTTCTTACTTATTTATTAGGAAATGGATAGAAGTCAGAATTGTTATGTTTTGCTTTGGAATATCCTGTGAAATTCTATTGGTGAAGCATTGGATGTTAAAGGGTTCATTCTTTAGAAATGGTTAATAACTGGTGGATGTAGGCCTCGACATGCTGTTCTCTTTGTGTGGGTTATGCATTCTGAAACTCATTGCTCTTCAATTAAGCATCCTAAATTAACTCATATCATAGCCATTATTGAGGGAGATGACCACCTGCCACCCCGATATGTTGGCTTTAATTATGAATATTTCCATTTGAAAGTCACAAAACTTTACCTCACCCTCCATTCTGCATAAGATCTCACAAGTAGGACCAAAATGTCACGGAACATTTTTAAACAAATGAAATCTTATTGTGAGGACTTTCACACTAAAAAGAAAAGAAAAGTGGTGGAGACAACCAGTGAGAAAAATAATGTCAGAGACTGAGCAGATGGCTCGTAGTAAGGAGATTTGATAATCTAGTTATAAGATTTCACAATCTAGTTATAAGATTTCACAAAGTTATTCCAAAATATTTGTTTCATCATACAAAAGACTTTGACAACTAATAATTCTTTACCATATATATGTATTTTTTCCCCCCAGTTTCTGCTAATAGCATAGTATCTTTGCTGTAGATTTTCATTTTTCTTTGCTTGGTTTTGGGGAGTTTTTCTCCCTCGCTCCCTCCCCCTTTGCCTTCCTCTTTCCCTTCCTTCTTTGCATTTTGTATCAAGCAACACCACCTGTTAAATCAAGGTCAGCTGTAGGCAAAACTTCTAAGGAAAAGTGTGTGGTTAGTGCTTGACTTCCTGGTTCCCGATCAGCAGCTGTGATTTTCCTTCTGGACGATTCTAGATCAATCATTTAATGCACTCTTACTATGCCCCATGTACGTAATAGTTGTGGGAGATACAAAGTATAGTAGAACAAGGTCCTTTCTTTCAATGCCCTCCCAGTGTAGGGCTAGGGACCGACATGTCAGGATATGAGAAACGTAAAATAGGACTATAGGTAAAGCAGTGTAGTTATCACTAGTGTGACCCACTTAGCTTCATACAAACACCAGGGAATTAATTTTGGAGCTGACAATGTATACACAGCAATTTGAAATGTGGGTTAGACTTTATGAGAAAGAGCCAGCCTGATGGAGGTATGGAGAGAAGAGGAAGAGGTGTGAATTTCCTGATGCTCACATTCTGTCTCTCTCTCCCTCTGTGCCTTTCTATTTCTGTATTCTCTCTCTCTATCTCTTTCTCTAAATAATGTCCTAATTCTGTTTCATGAAAATGAAATAAACTAAAAAACCAAACCTGTTGCTGTCAAGCCAATTCCGACTTACAGCGATCCTATAGGACAGAGTAGAACTGCCCTACGCATTTCCTAGGAGTGGCTGGTGAATTTAAGCTACTGACCTTTTGGTTAGCAGCCATCATAACTCTTAACCACTGCACCAGTAGGGCTCCTGAAAATGCTACAGCTTCAAATATCCCTGATGAAGCTAATCAGAGGACTTTTTTCCTTAACTGCCCTCTTTTTTCAGGGGGGTAGGGCGGGGATAAGCTCTTCTCTTTCTTTATCTTGTTCTTGCTCATATTTCAGGCTTTCCTCAAAGGTTTGCTGACCCTTGGTTATCCAGTAGTGAGGCTGATTGAGGATTCTTGTGTGTGGGCAGGGTTTGTACTTTGGTAAGATTTAGTTTAGAAGGGTGCCTGGGAACGCAGATGTTTTTCTGAGGGCCCTTGATATCTGAATTAAGAAGGCATTACTATTTATACCAAAAAAATTTTTTTCTAACATTGAAATGAGACCTAAAGAGGGAAGAGTCGTTACATATTTCTGCACAATCCAATATCTTAATCTGAAAGCCACTTTTATGCATTTAAAATGATGCTAAATAAAAACAGTCTGGTTGTATTTTTTAATTTCCCTACATTCATGAATATTGTACTGGAAAATTGCTTTTTGCCTATGCTCTCTGCCTTTCCTTGTATTTCCCATTGCTCACCCTGTAGTTTTGAAAGCCATGAGCTGCTGAAACATCCTGCCTCCATTGCTATTTTCCTGCCTCTTCAGTTACATGGTAACACTTAGTTATCTCTGATAAAGCTAATGGAAGCCAAGAAAAGCCTTGGTAAAGCTCCTCCTATACATTTGGTTCAAACATTAACCCAGAGCTCACTGTTGTTTTTGATCAGAGTGCTGGGATGAGGGAGGTTGGAAAGCATAGATTCATTTGCACCATGTATATGCACTCATGAGGAAAGAGAAGCCTGAACTAGCAGCAAACTAGGGAGTAATGGCTGCAATCCATGGCTCTATATGTACAGTTTTTGGTCACATATAGACTTCTGAACTGATTTGCAAAACCAGAATTTTTCAGTTCATCTCTCTGTAATTTCACAGTTTGTGCTAGTAAGTTCCAAGTTATACAAGCATCCACATGTCAACACTTAGCTCTTAAATTATTCTTCATATGACCATATGATGTTTTGAAGACATGGACAAAATTCTGTTTAAAACTAAAATATCAATCAACAATATCATGACTCTCACCTCATCTCCAGCAGTATTAATATTAAATAATTAAAGATCAATGCAGGAAGGATTCTGAGAATGGCATCGTTTTTGACTATCCCACAATCTCTTATCAACAGACAGAGAAACCAGGCAGCAAATCCAATAAGTCGCAGACACATTTCCAACAAAACCCAGTGACAAGGTGTCCCTGTGGATCCAAATACATCCATACAGTGAAAAGCCTCTGACAGACGTATGACCAGGGTGGATGTAGCTTTGAGCAGAAAGAAACCAAGGGAAGACCCGGAGAGCATCTGACAGTTCCAAAAACAGAAAACAGCAGATAAGCCTGGAAGAATTTTGCCCAATTCAGTAGTTGATGAGTGCCCAGAATAAGAGTAAGGTTGAAGGGGCTGCTGTCAAGTGTCCCCTGAGATCCCTCAAAGCTGAGCAGCTAGGCTAACTTCCAGGATGGCCCCACACTGAGGAGAAACTCACAGTAGCCAAAGAATTAAAAAGCAGAGGGATTATAGAGGCAAAGAGGAGAAAGCTGCGCTAGAAGCGGGGGGGGGGGGGGGGGGGAGGGGTGGGTCAGGGAACAGAGCCAGAAAACCTCAGAGAACAAGCTGCTGTGATTTATTTTTATCACTACACAAAAAACAACAGAAAAGGGCTTCCTGAGTGAGAGAAGTTTCTTGAGCCACATGACCTTCTAAAAGTTTAGGGAAACCAGCATCTCACAAAAATAAGCTATAAAAAGTTTGGAATTAAACCCCCTACAGAGTGATTATGAGGTAAAAAGAGTGAAGAACAGAATAGCATCCCTATGGAACAGATATTGAGAGCAAAAGGTATGCATTCAAAACAGAATGATCTATCTATCGGCCATTACTTCAAGATGGTGTGAGTGACCCAAAGATTCTCCAAAGGCTTTTATAAACTTGGAGCAATTTGCATTTTTTTCTGTAAGCATTATCCTCTTCTTCCTTCTTGGCTCTCGGGTAATAATCGAGAGCATCAATTTGTCTGAACTAGAAGGCACAAAGCTGCCATTTTCTCCTCATTCTTCAACAACCCCGTGTCTCTAATCAGTCAGAGTGCCTGAATACTTCCTCCTAAGGGTCTGTAGGATCAATCTCTCCTTCCTCTCTACACCACTTGCCACTGAATTATTCAAGAACTTCCCTTCTCTCATGTATATTACTGAGGTCAGCTCCCCATTGCTGTCCCTATTTCCAGATATAATCATTTCCTACCCCTGTTCAGAATTGGTGTCAAGGAGAGATTATATAAAATACAAATTAAATTTCTACTTTTGAAAAACCCAAAGGCATTAATGGATTTTCGTTTTTTTATTGTGGCCTGCCTCTCCAGCCTTGTCTTCCACCATCCCTTATGTGTTCTGGGAATACTTACATTTCTTTGCATAAACATTATCTTGCATGTCACAAGCCTTGACTTGTATATGACTCCCTCCACTTGAATTGCCCTGTTGAACCCACCACTGTGTCCAGCTGGCAGACTCTAGCTTATGGTTCAGTGGAAATTATCAATGGAAACATCATATCCTCTTGGAAAAATTTGACATCCTTTTCCATCATATTTTACTGGTATTATTTACTTACATGCAAACGTTCCCTTCAGTGAGATTAGAGGTCAGCTTTTTTTTTTTTTTTTTCTTCCTGTGCAGGGCTGATAGTAAATGTTTTAGACTTTGTGGGTGTTATGGATTGAATTGTGCCCCCTGGAAATAGGTACTGAAATAGGTACTGGAATCCTAATCTTTATACCTGTGGATGAATCAATGGCATTGGGTTTGGTTTTGGTTTTTTTTTTTGTAATGTAATGTAATCACTTTCCATAACCACCATAACACAAAGTAACACTATGTTAATGAGGCCATACCAGTGTAGGAAGTGTCCTAAACCTAACTGATTCTGAGTTATAAAAAGAGCAGATTAGACACAGAGACAAGCAGTCACAAACAGGGCAAGGTAGACACCATGTGAAGATCACCAAGGAACCGAGAATGCTGAAAGAGACAAGGAGCTTCCCCTAGAGCAGCACAGAGGTAGAGCCATCCCCTAAAGCATGTGCCATGAATTTGGACTTCCAGCCTCCTGAACTGTAAGAAAATACATTTCTGTTTGTTAAAGCCATCCACTTGTGTTATTTCCATTACAGCAGCACTAGGAAACTCAGAGGGGCCTGCATAGTCTCTGTGACAACTACTCAATTCTGCAGTTGTAGCACAAAAGTGGCCATAGAAAACACAGTGTCTTAGTTATCTAGTGCTGCTGTAACAAAAATACCACAAAAAGATGGCTTTAACAAACAAATTTATTCTCCAACAGTACAGGAGTCTAGAAGTTCAAATCCAGGGTGCCTGATCTAGGGAAATGCTTTCTCTCTGTCAGCTCTGGGGGAAGGGCCTTGCCATCAATTTTCCCCTGGTCTAGAAGCTTCTCAGCACAGGGACCCCAGGTCCAAAGGACAGGTTCTATTCCAGGCACCACTCTCTTGGTGGTATGAGGTCCCTTGTCTCTCTCCTCATGTCTCTCCTTTATATTCAAACGGATACAACCTAATCTTGTGGACTGAGTCCTGCCTCATTAACATCATAGAAGAAGGATTTACAACATATAGAAAAATCATATCAGATGACAAAATGGGGGACAATCACAAAATACTGGTAATCATGGCCTAGCCAAGTTGACACAGATTTTTGAGGGACACGATTCAATCCATAACACATGGAAACAGGTGTACTCTGTTCCAGTAAAATTTTATTTACAGAAACAGGCAGAAAGCTGGATTTGATCCACACACTCTAGTTTGGTGACCTCTGAGTTACATGAATAAAGTTTACTTGGAAGCTTGCTGTAAAGTAATCCATGGAAACATTAGTGTTCATTATGTTTTAGCACCTATGTCATGGTTAATGTTTCATGTCAAATTGGCTGGGCTATGATTCTCAGTGATTTGGCAGACACTATGTAATCACTTCCCACTTTTGATCTGATGTGATCAGCCAATCACTTGGAAAAGGAACATCCTCGGGGGTGTGGCCTGCATCCATGATATAAAAGGATGTTCTGGCAGAGCACCCTCTCTCTCTCTTTCTCTTTCAATACTCTATTACTCTTGTCATTTTCTGACGCCAGTTCTTAGACCGTGAGTAACCTTCAGCCTGCCACCTGACCTACAGAGTTTGGATTTATCAGCCCCTGCTACCATATGAATGAGAAGAAGCCTCCAGCCTACTGTTGACCCACAGATTTGAGACTTGCTAGTCTCCACAATTATGTGCGCCATTTCCTTGAAATAAATCTTTCTATTTTTTTTTTTTTTTATATAGTTATATATTTGCTTCACTGGTTTTGCTTCTTTAGAGAACCCAGGCTAAGACAACATATACAAAGTCTGTCCTGCCTAATAGCATTCAGTTCTCAATGGAAATAGCTTGTAGTAATCAATGGTTTCTTACAACCAACAGATTCTTATACATATCAAAACTAAAAAAATACTGAACTATCCGAGTAAATTATATAGAATAATAAATATTAACCATTCTGCATTTCATTCCAATGTTGTTCAGGAAACGGCCATGAAAGAAACCAGTCATGAAATGTACACCCCCATATGTATGTGGCCTCCCAGGTGAACAGCACAAGGTACAGGTTGATGCTGCATGGTGCTTTACTCAGAAGATGGCCTAGTCCAATGTAACCTACAGATACTCTCAAAGGTTTGGAATTCTTAGGACTGTTATATTTAAAGAACAGTGTAAAAAAAAAAAAAAAAGTAGATTTAAAGAATTAAGCATTAACACTCCACCCAAAAGCAGCCAAATATACTTTCTTTTCCAGTGCACATGGAATATTCTCTAGAATAGATCATGAATTAGGTCATAAAGCAAGCCTTACCAGTATCCAAAACATTGAAATATTACAAAGCATCTTCTCTGATCATAAGGCCATAAAAGTAGAAATCAATAACAGAAAAACCAGGGAAAAGAAAGCAAATCTTGGAAACTGAAAAATACCCTGCTCAAAAATGACTGGGTTATAGAAGACATGAAGGATGGAATAAAGAAATTGATAGAATCCAATGAGAATGAAAACACTTCCTATCAGAACCTTTGGGACACAGCTAAAGCAGTGCTCAGAGGTCAATTTATATAAATAAATGCACACATACAAAAAGAGGAAAGGGTCAAAATCAAAGAATTATCCCTACAACTTGAAAAAATAGAAAAAGCAACAAAAGAAACCCTTAGGCCTCAGAAGAGAGCACATAATAAAAATTAGAGTAGAATTAAATGAAATAGGAAACAGAAAAACAATTGAAAGAAGTAACAAGACCAAAAGCTGGTTCTTTGAAAATAATATCAAAATTGATAAACCATTGGCCAAACTGACAAAAGAAAAAACAGGAGACAAAGCAAATAACCAGAATAAGAAATGAGATGGGTGATATTACAAGAGACCCAACTGAAATGAAAAGAATCATATCAGATTAGTTCGAAAAATTGTACTCTAACAAATTTGAAAACCTGGAAGAAATGGATGAAATTCTAGAAACACACTACCTACCTAAACTAACACAAACAGAGATAGAACAACTAAATGAACCCATAGCAAAAGAAGAGATTGAAAAGGTAATCAAAAAACTCCCAACAACAAAAAAAAAAGCCCTGGCCTGGACAGCTTCACTGCGGAGTTCTACCAAACTTTCAGAGAAGAGTTAACACCACTACTGCTAAAGGTATTTCAGAGCATAGAAAAGGACAGAATACTACCAAACTCATTCTATGAAGCCAGCATATCCCTGATACCAAAACCAGGTAAAGACACCACAAAAAAAGAAAATTACAGACCTATATCCCTTATGAACTTAGATGCAAAAATCCTCAACAAAATTATAGCCAATACAATTCAACAACATATCAAAAAAATAATTCACCATGACCAAGTGGGATTCATACTAGGTATACAGGGGTGGTTCAACATTAGAAAAACAAATAATGTAATCTATCACATGAGTAAAGCAGAAGATAAGAACCACATGATCTTATCAATTGATGGAGAAAAGGCATTTGACAAAGTTCAACACCAATTCATGATAAAAACTCTCAGCAAAATAGGAATAGGAGGAAAAGTCCTCAACATGATCAACAGCATTTATACAAAGCCAACAGCCAACATAATCCTAAATGGAGAGAGCCTGAAAGCATTCCCTTTGAGATCAGGAACCAGACAAGGATGCCCTTTATCACCACCCTTATTAAAAATTTTGCTGGAGGTCCTAGCCAGAGCAATTAGGCTACATAAAGAAACAAAGGGCATTCAGATTGTTAAGGAAGGAGTAAAAGTATCTCTATTTGCAGATGACATGATCTTATACAGAGAACACCCTAAAGAATCCACAAGAAAACTACTGAAACTAATAGAAGAGTTCAGCAGAGTATCAGATTACAAGATAAACATACAAAAATCAGTTGGATTCCTCTACACTGACAAAAAGAACATTGAAGAGAAATCACCAAATCAATACCATTTACAGTAGCCCCCAAGAAGATAAAATACTTAGGAATAAATCTTACCAGAGATGTAAAAGACTTATACAAAGAAAACTACAAAACACTTCTGCAAGAAACCAAAAGAGACCTACATGAGTGGAAAAACATGCCTTGCTCACGGATGGGAAGACTTAACATTGTAAAAACATCTATTCTACCAAAAGCAATCTATATATTTAATGTAATTCCGATCCAAATTTCAACAACATTTTTTAACGACATGGAGAAACAAATCACCAACTTCATATGGAAGGGAAAGAGACCCTGGATAAGTACAGCATTACTGAAAAAGAAGAACAAAGTGGGAGGCCTCACTCTACCTGATTTTAGAACCTATTATACCGCCACAGTAGTCAAAACAGCCTGGTACTGGTACAACAACAGATACATAGACCAATGGAACAGAATTGAGAATCCAGACATAAATCCATCTCTATATGAGCAGTTGATATTTGGCAAAGGCTCCTAGTCAGTTAAATGGGGAAAAGACAGTCTGTTTAACAAATGGTGCTGGCATAACTGGATATCCATTTGCAAAAAAATGAAACAAGACCCATAGCTCACAACATGCACAAAAACAAACTCAAAATGGATCAAAAACCTAAATATAAAATCTATAACGATAAAGAACATGGAAGATAAAATAGGGACAACACTTGGAGCCCCAATACATGGCATAAAGAGTATACAAAACATTGCTAACAATGCAGACGAGAAATTAGATAACTCGGAGCTCCTAAAAATCAAACATCTAAGCTTATCCAAAGACTTCACCAAAAGATTAAAAAGATTACATACAGACTGGGAAAAAGTTTTTAGCTATGACATTTCCAATCAGCGTCTGCTCTCTAAAATCTACATGATACTGCAAAAACTCAACTACAAAAAGACAAATATCCAATTAAAAAATGGGCAAAGGAAATGAACAGATACTTCACTAAAGAAGACAGCTAGCTTACAAATACATGAGTAGCTAACAAATACATGAGTAAATGCTCATGATTGTTAGCCATTAGAGAAGTGCAAATCAAAACTACAGTGAGATTCCATCTCACTCCAACAAGGCTGGCTTTAATCCAAAAAAACACAAAATAATAAATGTTGGAGAGGTTGTGGAGAGACTGAAACTCTTTACGCTGCTGGTGGGAATGTAAAATGGTACAACCACTTCGGAAATTGATTTGGTGCTTCCTTAAAAAGCTAGAAATAGAGCTACCATATGATCCAGCAACCCCACTCCTTGGAATATATACTAGAGAAATAAGAGTCTTTACACAAACAGATACATGCACACCCATATTCATTGCAGCACTGTTTACAATAACAAAAAAGATGGAAGCAACCAAGGTGTCCATCAATGGATGAATGGATAAATAAATTATGGTATATTCACACAATGAAATACTATGCATCGATAAAGAACAATGATGAACCAGTGTAACATTTCATAACATGGAGGAATCTGGAAGGCATTATGCTGAGTGAAATCAGTCAGTTGTAAAAGGACAAATATTTTATGAGACCAGTGTTATAAGAACTCAAAAAATAGTTTAAACATAGAAGATAATATTCTTTGATGGTTATGAGAGTGGGGAGGGAGGGAGGGAGAGGGGTTTTCCCTAATTATGTAGTAGATAAGAACTATTTTAGGTGAAGGGAAAGACAACACACAATACAGGAGAGGTCGCAAAACTGTACTAAACCAAAAGCAAAGAAGTTTCTTGAATAAACTGAACACTTTGAAGTCCAGCATAGCAGGGGCGGAGGTTTGGGGACCATGGTTTCAGAGGACATCTAAGTCAATTGGCATATTAAAATCTATTAAGAAAACATTCTGCATCCCTCCTTGGAGATAGCGTCTAGGGTCTTAAATGCTCCAAGTGGCCATCTAAGATGCATTGATTAGTCTCAACCCACCTGGAGCAAAGGAGAATGAACACCAAAAACACAAGGTAATTATGAGCCCAAGAGACAGAAAGGACCACATAAACCAGAGACTACATCAGCCTGAGACCAGAAGAACTAGATGGTGTCCGGCTACAACTGATGACTGCCCTGACAGGGAACACAACAGAGAACCCCAGGGGGGCAGAAGAGCACTGGGATGCAGACCTCAAATTCTAGTAAAAAGACCAGACTTAATGGTCTGACTGAGACTAGAAGGACCCCAGAGGTCACGGTCCCCAGGCCTTCTGTTATCCCAAGAGAGGGACCTTTCCCAAAGCCAGGTCCTCAGACAGGGATTGGACTAGACTATGGGATAGAAAACGATACTAGTGAAAAGTGAGCTTCTTGGATCAAGTAGACACATGAGACTATGTGGGCAGCTCCTGTCTGGAGGGGAGATGAGAATGCAGAGGGGGTCAGAAGCTGGCGAAATGTACATGAAAGTGGAGATTGAAGGGAAGGAGTGTGCTGTCTCATTAGAAGGAGAATAACTAGGATTAGGTGTATATAAATTTTTGTATGACTGACTTGATTTGTAAACTTTCACTTAAACACAATAAAAATTTAAAAGAAGAATTGAGCATTAAATTAATTTTGTTGTGGAATATATGACCTTAGAGTAGAACATTTTTAATATAGATACAGTTTCTTTTTTCCTTATCAAGTCTGCACAGGGTAATTTTATGATCACAGTAAGTTATTCTGGGTTCTTCTGTCAACAGTAATCTCTCTAGCCTGCAGGTAGTTATAATTCTCAGCTTTTAGCCTAAAGACTAGGGCATGATATATATAGAAGACGTTAATGCATGTCATATAAAACCTACAATAACATATTGCTTTATTTTAAAGTTTTAAAAAAAAAACCTAAAATCTAATACTGGACTCATTTAGGTACAGTAGAGCATTAAACATCTAGAATCCAATTCTATATAAACACAGATTTCCCAAGCCCTTTGAAAATGATCTAATAAAGGTTAAAATAATAAGACATGCGCTTGAAGATTGCTATTAAATGGAAATGAAGGAATATTAGTGTTTACTATATTTTGATAAATATAAACCCTTAGTGGTATTTGCTTTTCTAAACTTAAATTACTTTTCCTCCTAGGTTTTCAGTAGGGACATTAATGTTAAAATGAAGTCTACTAGTCATCATACGTATTTCAAGTGTGTGTGTAGACATTTGTGTTTTTAGCACATTTATAACAGCTTCCTTGAAAGAGGTTTATTTGTTTATCTCATTGCCTGAGAGAGTGTTGGTAAGATTTGGTGTATTAATTTCACTTTGTTCCTATAACGCATTACCATATGCTTACTGGCTTTAAATAAGACAAATGTATTTGGTGGTCAGGAGTTCAGCATTGGTCCTAGGTTGGACTAAAATCAAGAAGTCGACAGGTTTCCTTTCTGGAAGCTCTTGGAAAGAATCCATTTCTCGCTTGTTTAGTCCTTGTGGCTACGGCACCAAGGTCCCTGTTTTCTTGCTGGCTGTCAGCTGAGGGTCATTCTCAGCTCTAGAGCCCTCCATGTTCCTTGGCTCGTGACCGACCCTCTTTCTCCATCTCTAAAGGCAGTAAAGGTAGGTGGAAACCTTCTCAGGTTTCATCCCTTTCACCTACCCTGCCTCTCTCTTCTGCTTTGAAGACCTCAAGTGATTACATTGGACCCACCTGGATAATTCAGGCTGCTCTTCCTGTTTTATGGTCAGCTGATTAGTAATAATATTGTACCTGCTACCTAAGTTGCCTTTTGCCAAGTAACCTAACATATTCACAGATCCCAGGATAAGACCTGGACATCTTTGGGGGCCATTATTCTGCCCACCACACTGGATAATTTCCAGTATCATAGCAGTAATGACCAATCCAGTTACTGAACACAGAACTTTCAACAAAATCATCATCATCATCAAAATGGACACATTTTTCTATTTTGGCCTATAATTCTCACAATAAGTTGTAAAAGAACAAAAAATAAAACCAATACCAGATAACATTATTGATACTATATGAATTTTTTTTTTTTTTTTAATGAAGGAGGAATAAAGAGGTTTTCAGACAAGCCAGAACTGATGAGAGAATTCATCAGAAGCAAACTTGCATTTAAAAGAATTCTAAAGGGAACTTTTCAGGAAGAAGGGAATTGATCCATATGGAAAATAAGATGTTGAGGAAGGATTAAAGGAAATGGTAAGATGTAAATGTGTTGTAGACATTAAATAATATTGACTGTAAGATACAATATCAATAATTTTGTCTTCTGAAGCCTAAAATAATTATGGAATTAAAATGCAAGAAAAAAAGTAGCCTAAAAGACATAATGGGATAAATGGGCATAAAATGTTCTAAGGTCCTGGAGCTGTATGGGAAGTGGTAAAGGTACTACTTTATATAGGATATAAGTCAAGTACACATGTTGTTGTTCTTAGGTGCCACTGAGTCAGTTCTGACTCATAGCAACCCCACATACAACAGAAGAAAACACTGCACAGTCCGGCACCATCTTCACAGTCCTTGTTATGCTTGAGTCCAATGTTGCAGCCACTGTGACAATTCATCTCCTTGAGGGTCTTCCTCTTTTTTGATGACCCTCTACTTTGCCAAGCATGATGTCCTTCTCCAGGGACTGGTCCCTCCTGATAACATGTCCAAAGTACATGGGACAAAGTCTAGCCATCCTTGCTTCTAAGGAACATTCCGATAGTACTTCTTCCAAGACAGCTTTGTTCATCCTGGCAGTCCATGCATGGTATATTCAATATTTTTCACCAACACCATAATTCAAAGGCATCAATTCTTCTTTGGTCTTTCTTATTCATTGTCCAACTTTCACATACATACGAAGCTACTGAAAATATCATGCTGTGAATGAGTCTTCCTCCAGTTCTCACGCCAAGTTCTTCTTCGCATAGTCTGACTTCTCAAATTTTTTTGCTCAGCGTACAGGTTAAATAAGTATGGTGAAAGGATACAACCCTGGTGCACACCTTTTCTTATTTTAGACCAAGCAGTATCCCCTTGTTCCTCTTGAACTACAACCTCTCAATCTATGTACAGGTTGTCCATGAGCACAATCAAGCGTTCTGAAATTCCCATTCTTTTCAATGTTCTCCATAATTTGTTATGATCCACACAGATGAGTGCCTTCACGTAGTCCTTAAAACACAGGTAAACATCTTTCTGGTATCCTCTGCTTTCAGCCAAGATCCATCTGACATCAGCAATGATATCCCTTCTGAATCTGGCTTAAGTCTTTGGCAGTTCCCTGTGGATGTACTGCTGCAACTGTTTTTGAATTCTCTTAACAGAATTTTACTGGAGTGTTATATTAGCGGAAACCCTGGTGGTCTAGTGGTTAAGTGCTACAGCTGCTAACCAAAGGGTTGGCAGTTCGAATCCACCATGTGCTCCTTGGAACTCTGTGGGGCAGTTCTACTCTGTCCTGTAGGGTCGCTATGAGTTGGAATTGACTCAATGGCACTGGGTTTGGTTTTTGGGTTTGGTTATATTAGTAATATTGTTTGATAATTTCCATATCCTACTGGATCACCTTTCTTTGAAATGAGTATAAATATAGATCTTTTTCAGTCGGTTGGCCAGGTATCCCTTTCAAACTTCTTGAATAGATGAGTGGGTGCTTCCAGCATTGCATTTAAATAATAAGCAACATTTGAAAGAAGATATTTGCAGCTTGGGGAGCACTGGTGGCACAGTGGTTAAAGCGCTTGGCTGCTAATTGAAAGGTAGACCATTCAAACCCACCAGTTGCTGTGCAGGGGAAAGTTGTGACAATCTGCTTTTGTAAAGATTACAGCCTTGGAAACACTATGGGGCAGTTCTACCAGGTCCTATAGGGTCGCTAAGAGTAGGAATTGACTGGATGGCAATGGGTTTCTTTTTTTATACACGTATTTATTTACAGCTGACAAAGTAGACAAATATTTGTAGTACAATATTCATGCTAGTGTTCGGCTGCTGTTCATGAAAACCTTATGAATCGCAGTGGAATGCAAGCATGCATACTGTATTAGAAGTACTCGTCTATGTTGTAAGGTACAAATATCTTCTAAATGTCGCTTATCATTTAAATTTTTTTGGAATGTCTTTTCTGGTATGTATTTATTCCAGCCAAAGCTAATATAATTACTGATGGAAATAAATTTGCTATTTTATATTGTGATTTACACTACCCCTTTCTTTTCTCTCTCTCTTTTTTTTTTTCTTCTTTTTGCATTCATTAAATTCTTTTTCCATTTCATTTACTCCCTCTAGGAATGTGCAAGTTAAAGAGTCTATCCTTTATCTTTTAGATTTTCTCTAGTTTCACAACATGCATATTTAACACTGTAAAATCTAATCAGTACATTTACCTACCTCATACATAAGTACTTATACCACTGTAATTCTTTTTCTAGTCATTGTTTGTTTTTTCTCCTTCCAAATTACATATCATTGTTGTCATATACACTTTTAAGCCCGAAGAGCCATCATTTTCTCCCAAGCGTCTGTTAGTTTGTCGTACTGTCAGGGCTTCTGTATTGCTGTGATGCTGGAAGCTTGTCACTGGTATTCAAATCCCAGCAGGGTCATCCATGGTGTACAGACTTCAGCAGAGCTTCTAAACTAAAACAGACTAGGAAGAAGGACCCGGCGGTCTACTTCTGAAAAGAATTAGCCGGTGAAAAACTTATGACTAGCCATTGAACATTGTCTGATATACTGCTGGAAGATGAGCTCCCCAGGTGGGAAGGCTCACGAAATACAATTGGGAAAGAGCTGCCTCCTCAGAGGGGAGTTTACCTTAATGACACACGTGGAGCCAAAGTTTTAGGACCTTCATTTGCTAATGTGGCATGAATCAAAATGAGTAAAAACAGCTTCAAACATCCATTGATAATCAGAATGTGGAATGTATGAACAATGAATCTAGGAAAATTGGGCATTGTCAAAAATGAAATGGAAAGCATAAACATCAATATCCTAGGCATTAGTGAGCTGAAATGGTATTGGGCATTTTGAATCAGACAATCATATGGTCTACTATGACAGGAATGACAACTGGAAGAGGAATGGCATTGCATTCATGGTCAAAAAGAACATTTCAAGATCTATCCTGAAGTTCAACACCACCTGTGATAGGATAATATCCATATACCTACATGGAAGATCAGTTAATACGACTATTATTCAAATTTATACACTAACCACTAAGGCCAAAGATGAAGAAGTTAAATACTTTTACCAACTTCTGCAGTCTGAAACTGATCAAACATGCAATCAGGATGCATTGATAATTACTTTTTTATTAGGATGTAAAAGTTAGAAACAAAGAAGAAGGATTGGTAGTTGGAAAATAAGGCCTACCATCAGTTGTTCATATGCAAGTTTAAGTTGAAGCTGGAGAAAACTAGAACAAGTTGATGAAAGCCGAAGTATGACTTGAGTATATCCTACCCGAATTTAGAAACCATCTAAAGGATAGATTTGACGCACTGAACACTAATGACTGAAGACCAGATAAGTTGTGGAATAACTTCAAAGACATCATACATGAAGAAAGCAAGTGGTTGTTAAAAAGACAGGAAAGAAAGAAAACACCAGAATGGATGTCAGAAGACACTCTGGAACTTGATCTTGAATGTTGAGTATCTAAAGCAAAAGGAAGAAATGATGAAGTTAAACAGCTGATCAGAATATTTTTAAGGGAGACTTGAGAAGACAAAGTAAAGTATCATAATGACATGTGCAAAGAGCTGGAGAGAGAAAACCAAAACAGAAGAACATGATTTGCATTTCTCAAGATGAAAGAACTGAAGAAAAAATTCAAATCTCAAGTTGCAATACTGAAGACTTCTATGGGGAAAATATTAAAAAACACAGGAAGCATCAAAAGAAGATGGAAGGAATACACAGAGTCACTATACAAAAGAATTGCTTGACATTCAATCATTTCAGGAGGTAGCATATGATCAGGAACTGATGGTACTGAAGGAAGAGGTCTAAGCTTCACTGAAAGCCATGGCAAAAATTAAGCCTCCAGGAACTGAGGGAATGCCAACTGAGATGTTTCAACAAAAGGATGCAGCACTGGAAGTGCTCACTCATCTATGACAAGATATTTGGAAGACAGCTACCTGAGCAACCGACAGGAAAAGATCCATATTTATGTCTAATTCCAAGAAAGGTGATCCAACCAATGCAGAAATTATCAAACAATATCATTAATATCACACACAAGTAAAATTTTGCTGACGATCATTCAAAAGCACCTGCAGTAATATATCGACAGGGAACTGGCAAAAATTCAAGCTGGATTCAGAAGAGAACATGGAACCAGGGATATCATAGCTGATGCCAGATGGATCCCGGAGGAATGCAGAGCACCTTAGGCTGGGTTATTTAGAGAAGCACAACCAGATAAGTGCATGAATATTTATAAAGAGAGAGCTTTATATCAAGAAAATTGGTCACTCAGTTGTAAGGCTTGGAACACCCCAAATCTGTGGGTCAGGATACAGGCTTCTCCTGATACACGTAGTCACAGGGGTGGGTAAAAGCAGGATTGGTAGACCTGGGTGCAGTGCTCTTTCTCACAGGCTATGAAGATCCACGTATCCCAAAATTGGCAGGCAAGACCACAGGTAAGCTGCTAGCTCAAGTCCCAAGAACCAGAGGTCAGATGAAAAGGAGCCAGCTGCAGGATCCAGAATGAGCAAAAGCCCCCAAGCCCTGACAAAACATACACCCACGCTCAATGCAGACCACACGCCCCATCATAAGGTTGATCACATATCAAACCTCAACAGGGAGTGACCACAATATCCCATGGCTGCCAAAACCCTGAGAATCATGGCCCAGCCAAGTTGGCATACAATCTTAACCATCACACAGAATACCAAAAATATGTCTACCTGTGTTTTTGGTTTGGTGTTTTATTGACTATACAAAGGCATTAAACTGTGAGGATCATAACAAAATATGGATAGCATTGTGAAGAACGAGAATTCCAGACCATTTAATTGTGCTCATGAGGAACCTGTACATAGATCAAGAGGCAGTCTTTCAAAGAGAACAGGAAATACTGTGTGTTTTAAAGTCAGGAAAGGTGAGTCTCAGGTTGTATCCTTTCATCATATTTATTTAATCTGGATGCTGAGCAAATAATCTGAGAAACTGGTCTATATGAAGAAGAATGGGGCATCGGGATTGGAGGAAGACTCATTAACAACCTGCTATATGCAGATGACACAACCTTGCTTGCAGGAAGTGTAGAGGACTTGAAGCACTTTTTGATGAAGATCAAAGACCACAGCCTTCAGTGTGAATTACACCTCAACGTAAAGAAAACAAAAATCCTCCCAACTGGGCCAATAGGCAACATCATAATAAACAGAGAAAATATTGAAGTTGTTGAGAATTTCATTTTACTTGGATCCACAATCAACAGCCACGGAAGCAGCAGTCAAGAATCAAAAGATGCATTGAATTGGGCAAATTGGCTGCAAAAGATCTCTTTAAAGTGTTAAAAAGCAAAGATGTCACCTGAAGACTAAGGTGTACCTGACTCAAGCCATTGTGTTTTCAATCAAGTCTTATGCGTGTGAAAACTGGATGATGAATATGGAAGGCCAAAGAAGAATTGACACCTTTGAATTGTGGTGAATATACTAAAAGAATTAAAAAGTCTGTCTTGGAAGAAGTTCAACCAGAATGCTCCTTAGAAGCGAGAATGATGAGACTGTGTCACATAATTTGGACGTGTAATCAGGAGGGATCAGCCCCTGGAGAAGGACATCATGCTTGGTAAAGTAGAGGTTAGCAAAAGAGAAGAAGACCCTCAACGAGATGGATTGACACAGTCGCTGCAACAATGGGCACAAGCAGAACAATGATTGTGAGGATGGCACAGGAGCAGGCAGCATTTCGTTCTGTTGTACATAGGGTCACTATGAGTTGGAACCGACTTGATGGCACCTAACAACAACAACAACAAGAGACATAATTTTATTGCTGATACCAATGGGTGTTTATAATTGCCCTCTTTCTTTATGCTTCCTTTTTTTTTTGTTGTTGTTGCACCTCAAACCTTCCATCTGGAATCATGTTTCTTCCAGCTGAAGCACACTTCTTAAAATTTTCTTCAGAGAGGATCTTCTGGAAGTAGATTCTCTGTTTTGTATTTTTTCTGAAAATGAGTTCATATCATCATTATTCTTGAAACACACTTGTTTTGAATAGAATTATAGGTTGGCAGTTTTTTAGAGCATATTAAAACCACTATTCTAATGTCTCTTGGCTTCCATTTTTGTTAATGAGTTTAAAAAAAAAAGCTGTTGTCATCGAGTCGATTCTGACTCATAGCAACCCTATAGGACAGAGTAGAACTTCCCCATAGAGTTTCCAAGGAGCACCTGGTGAATTTGAACTGCTGAACTTTTGGTTAGCAGCTGTAGCACTTAACCACTACACCACCAGGGTTTCCATGTTAATGAGTAATCAACTGTAAGTTTTTTTGACAACTTTTCTTAATGTATTTATTGTTTTAAGTTAAAGTTTACAATTCAAGTCAGTGTCTCATATAAAAACTTATACATACCTTGCTATGTAACCTAGCTGCTCTCCCCAAATGAGACAGCATACTTCTCCTCTCCACCCTGTATTCCCCATGTCCATTCAACCATCTCCTGTCCCCCTCCACCTTCTTATATCACCCACATAGTCTCATGTGTCTACTTGAACCGAGAAGAACATTCCTCACCAGTATCATTTTCTGTGTTATAGTCCTGTCCAATCCCTTTCTGAAGAGTTGGCTTTGGGAATGCTTCCAGTCTTGGGCTAACAGAAGGTCTGAGGGCCATGATCTCTGGGGTTCCACCCATCTCGTCTCAGTCAGACCATTAAGTCTGGTCTTTTTACTAGAATTTGAGGCCTGCATCCCACTGTTCTCTGCTCCATCAGGGATTCTCTGTTGTGTTCCCAGTCAGGGCAGTGGTAGGTTGTAGCCGGGCACCATCTAGTTCTTCCAGTCTCAGGCTGGTGGAGTCTTTGGTTTATGTGGCCCTTTCTGTCTCTTGGGCTCGTATTTACCTTGTGCTTTGGTGTTCTTCATTCTCCTTTGCTCCAGGTGGGTTGAGACCAACTGATGCATCTTAGATGGCCCCTCGCTAATATTTAAGACCCCAGAGGTCACTTACCAAAGTAGATTGCAGAATGTTTTCTTAATATATTTTGTTATGCCAATTGACCTAGATGTCCCCTGAAACCATGGTCCCCAGACCCTCATCCCTGCTACTCTGGCTTTCAAAGCATTTGGTTGTATTCAGGGAACTTCTTAGCTTTTGGTTTAGTCCAGTCGTGCTAGCCTCCCTGTATTGTGTTCAACTGTAAATTTAAGTAAGGTTCTTTTCAAAATTGTGTATGTTGAGTGTAGGGTTCTGTCTCTGGCTCTCTCTACTTATCTGTGTTTTATTATTATGCTGTTGTTATAGTTAGGTGGAATCATGTTGGCTCCAACTCCTAGCTACCCCATGTTTAACAGAACAAAATGTTGCCTGGTCCTGTGCCATCCTCAAAATAGTAGGTATGTTTGAGCCCATTATTGTAGGCATTGTGTCACTCCGTCTCACTGATAGTGTTTCTCTTTTTTGCTGATCATCTACTTTACCAGGCATGATGTCTGTCTTGGTTATCTAGTGCTGCTATAACAGAAATACCACAAGTGGTGTCTTCAAAAATGGAAGTTCATTTTCTTACAGTCTGGTAGGCTAGAAGTCTGAATTCAGCTCACCAGCTCCAGGGGAAGGCTTTCCCTCTCTGTGGGCTCTGGAGAAATGCCCTCGTTATCAATCTTCCCCTGGTCTAGGAGCATCTCCTTGCAGGGACTCCAGGCCCAAAGGATGCTCTCTGCTCCTGGTACTACTTTCTTGGTGGTATGAGGTCCCCTGCCTCTCTGCTTGCTTCTCTCTATTATGTCACAACAGAGATTGACTCAAGATACAACCTAATCTTGTAGATTGAGTCCTGCCACATTAGCATAACTGCCTCTAATCCTGCCTTATTAGCATCGTAGAGATAGGATTTACAACACATAGAAAAATCACATCAGATGTCAAGATGGTGGACACTCAATACTGGGATTCATGGCCTAGCCAAGTTAACACAGATTTTCGGGGGACACAATTCAGTCCATAACAATGTCCTTCTCCAGGGACTGAGCCCTCCTGACAACATGTCCAAAGTAAGAGAGACAAAGTCTCACCAAAATTGCTTCCAACCAGCAAATGTGTTAATAAGTGATTGTTAATTGTGCTTTAATATTACGTGTACCTTTAAAATGATTATACACACATTTTAAACACACATAATGTTTAATGTGTGTGTTGTCTTTTAAGTTTTTATATTTGGTGTTCTGTGATTTCACTCCCATGTTCTAGATGTGGATTTCTTTTTACTCATTCTTGCTAAAATAGATAGGGCTTCTTTAATACGTGTATCAGCGCCTGCCTCAGTTATAGAAATTATCAGCTATCTCTTCAAACACAATCTCCATGCCATTTTCTCTTTCCTTCTGAAATTCAGATTAAAGGTCCACTAGACCCCTCACCGTACTCCAAGTCTGTTAAAAACTTGTCCATATTTTCTGCTTTTTTGTCTCTATGGACTTTGGGTTATTTCTTCTGACCTACTTTCTAGTTTTCTTTTAAACCATTTCTACTCTGCTGTCACTAAACTAAATATCCAATTCTTGTTAATGAATTTTTTATTTCTACTAGTTCTTTTTGGTGCTTTTTCAATCCTCTTAGGTTACTTTTTTATATAGTTGTATGTTGCTTGAAAATATTTTCAAGCTTGAGTTTTATTTCCTTAACCATAGTAAGTATTATTGACTTACAATCTCTACCCAAGTCTTTGTGGCTGTTTCTGGTCATGTTGTTTCAGCTGATACCTATTAGTGCGCCTCCCGGGCTTGACCATCGTTTTCACCTTGGGCTACTCCTTACCCTAGAGGCTCCTTTGAGGCATAAAATGAAGAATCCAATGTCCGGAGAAGGAACTTAATTAATTAGGTTTGTTTTTCAAACCAACTAAATCTTTTCTAATTTTTGTTTACCCTAAGAATTTCTTAAAGAGATATTTTAACCTATTTGACTATGTGGTTCTGTCAGTTTTTGGTATATATGTTGAGATTGTCCGGACTACCTAGAAATTGGAAATTTAAGCATCAAATCCTTGCAAGAGCTGCCTTGTAATTGTATTATCTCGGGGAAGCTGTTTCGCCGGTTAAGAAGAAACCCAGCTGTCTAAGAAATTGCCTAGGGAAGACTGAATTCTGGTTCAGCCTTACAATGATAGCTACAAGCAAGTACCTCCACCACTGGGAAGGGGTACTTGGTTTTTATTTCTTTTCTGCTTACCTCATGTATTTATCAAAACTAAGGTTTAAGTGTGTCTGGTTCAAATTTAAAAGTCGAAGTGGCTCTAATGCTTCCTCATTTCTCTGGGTTCTGGCTTTTTCATAGGTCTGGACCTGGAAATTCATTTGTATAGCTTTAGAATTTTGATGCAGTTAAGATTTAGTTCAAATATTTTATTCAGGATTTTAAAACTGTTGTTTATTCCAAGCACCCTATCAAGTTCACCTTCCAACTTGTTCTGTGCTTGAAGTTCTTTTTAGTATGTCTTTTAAAAAAAAAAATTTTTTTTTTTTTTTTGAATCGAATGCCTGGTTCTTTTATAATCCAGTTTTTGTTGGTTCGTTTGTTTTTCGATCAATGCATTTCCTCCAAAGTACCAGTTTAGCTTCATTTCCTAATTTGAAAAATTCCATAAAGCTTGTGATTTAACCCCTGAATTATATTTTTGGATTTCAAACTTTTTTTGGCCTTTTTAATTATTGATATCTCACCAAACTTCATTGTGAAAAAAATAAATTCTTCAGGCAACTAATTTTTGGGTAAGTTGTGACCTCTTTCATGACCTATGAAACTGGTCATTTTTTAGGATTAGGGAGCACAGATATTTAGATGCTTTGTTGGGTGCGGGGTTCTCTCTCTGGCTGGCTGTTTTATCTGTTATTGACGTTTGTTAATTGTGGTTTTCCAGTCGACTACATATTTGTGTGTGTGCGTGTGACTGTTGACTCTCTCATTTTTGAGAAAGGCATAATAAAATCTTTTACTACGATTTTTTTTCTTAAGTAAATTTTTCTTTATGTTTCTGTCAACTCTCCTTCAAGTGTGAGAGACTGCATTGCCGGGTTCATATGTATTCATGATTGAAATGTCTTCTCATGGGTTGTTTATCATCATATAGTGACTTTCTTTACACTTATCTAGTCTTTACTCCCCATAATATTTTTTCCTTTACTCATACTGCTAAGTCAAGCTTCACTTTGTAAGAATGATGCTTATCTTTTCTTTGTATCTCTATGTTTGTTTCATCTTATTTTTATTCTATTCCTTCCAAGTAGCAAATGACTGACTTTTTTAAAAACCACAATCTAAAATCTTTGTGTATTATTGATGAATCTTAGTGGATTATTAGCAATTATTACTACTGTTTTATTTTTCATTTTAATCAGCTGGTTTTGCTTGTTTGTTTTGTTTTTTACTTTCCATAGGCTTTTTCCCTCCCTCCCTAGTTTCTTTTGAATGGTTACTGCATTTCTTTGTGGTTGTTGTCCTGCTGCCACCTTCCCTTGTTACATTGAAAGTCCAGTTGATGCCATTTAACTAACACAAGAATATAGTCTTTTTAAAATTCTAATAAATTCTTATGTTATTAAATGTCTCTTCCCTCATCCTGAACAGGGCAAGAACCTCCCATGAGTCTTTTCTCTTACCTACCCCCTGTGCTAACTCCCTCCTATAACTTGCATTATGTCTATTGAAGTTCAGTTTGTATTTTTTAAATATGAAAGTGTAAATACTATTTTTAACGGTCTGTAGTTATTATTTATTTATTAATTTATTTTTGTAGTTATGTAGACTCAATATATTTTGCCAATATTTTTCATCCCCAATGCTGTTTATATCTTTGTCTTCCTCTGGTTTTAATTTTTATTCTCTACTGATAGTTCTTTCATTAGAAGGTCTTTTGAGGGGTAAATTATTTCTTTACTTCTAAATTAAAAAAAAAAAATCATTCTCAGTGTTGAAAAATATTTTATTTGGTTGTGTGACTCCAGTTTGACAACGATTTTCCCTCAGCACTTTGAAGATACAACTTCATAATCTTCACACATCTATTATCACTGCTGAGTAGGTGGTTGTTAGCCTTGTTAACTCTTTGTGAGATATCTGTAATTTCTTGTAGTTTTTATGAGTTTTGCTTTATCTTTTATGTTCTGCCATTTCACTACGATCTGTCTCACTGTGTAATATGCTTTATTGATTCTCCTTAGTGATTTGTGTGTATATGTTCTAGGAGCTGATGACTATTTAATTTAGAAAAAATTTTTTTAATTTACTTTAGTAATTTGTTTTATTGAGGTGTTTCTTATTGCCTCTCTGCAGCTCCCTCTGTGCTTCACATTTAAACCTCACACGTTAAAAATTTTCATCTCTGCATGGATTATTCTATGATCTAAGTCAGCTTCCCTAATTTCTTCTTTAGCTTTTTTACCATTCTCCTTTTTTACCAGTGCATTTTTTTTTTTAATAAGTAAAGCTTTTATTTTAGAATGATTTTGGATTTACAGAAAAAACTGGGAAGATGGCTCTAAAAGTTTCTCCTATTATTAACGTCAGACATTAGTATGGCGTATTTGATAATTCATGAACAAATACCGATGCGTCATTGTTAACTGGAGTCCACGCTCTATTCAGGTCCTCTTACATTTTAACTGGTGTCCCAGATTTTCCTTTTTTTTTTTTTTTGACTTTGGCAGTTTTGGGGGGCGCTGGTCAAGTATATTGCAAAATGCCCCTCTGTTGGAACGTGTGGAAAGTTTTCTCACCATTAGACTGGGATCGTGCTTTCAAATTTTCTATTTTGCATGTGTGACAGATAAAAATTACATCTCAGTGTAGATTCAATTTGCATTTATCTTATTTTAAAATCATTTAATATATTTAATAGCCGTTTTTATATCATTTTGCTCTGTTTTTAATTAGGCTATTCCTTCTTTTGTCACTAATATTCATAAAATTAACATTTTGACTATGTGATATGAATTTCAAATATTATTACCCATTTTGTAATTTCTTTTTAGTCTTTTTACCCTGTGTATGAGTATGTGTGTTATGTCAGAGAGAGAGAGAGAAAGTTTTGGATGTGGACTTTTTTTCAACGTAAGTGTTTTAGTCATCTAGTGCTGCTATAACAGAAATACCACAAGCGGATAGCTTTAACAAAGAGAAATTTATTTCCTCACAGTAAAGTAGGCTGAAAGTCCAAATTTAAGGCGTCAGCTCCAGGGGAAGGCTTTCTCTCTCTATTGGCTCTGGAGGAAAAAGATGTGGATCTTTTTGTAGCAATTATGTCCTTTAAATAAACATAGCCCAGCAACAACAAGTGTACACAGCAGGGGAGAGAAATCGCTCACATTTACATGCACAGTGGGGACTTCCGTCACCATAGTAGGGAGGCTAGCAAGTGAAGCAATCTACCTTAGATCCCATTTGGGGGAATGTCATCTTCCTCATACAGTACAGACTGGGTATTCGTGCAGGTACTGAACCTGAAGTCCAAGGGGCAGGTGGAAGGCCTGAATGCACACAGGGAGACTTCCCATGGGAGGGGTTGACTCACTTTCCTGGTGCTAACGTCTCTCAGCCTTCACCACATCCCGGGCTGAGAAGCCTTCAGTTTCCTGGCAATGGAACACACAACCTCCTGCACTAAACCACCCCCTTCAGACTACATGAGACGTGCGTTTTCTGTCACATTTGACCTACTGTAGATTTGACCCCATCTTAGTACAGCACGTTGAAAGGTGGGTGATATGTTATGGATTTAATTTCTTGCTTTGGTATTAGTAGCAGCGAAAGCTTTCGTCAGTGTGGGAATGAGCCCAGAAGAATGCCTGTAAAGAGTACCAAACCCGTTGCCATTGAGTCGGTTCTGACTCAGGGCGACTCCATGTGTCACAGAGTAGAACTGATTTCCACTGGGTTTTCTTGGCTGTAATCTTCATGGAAGCTGATCACAGGACTTTCTTCTGCAGTGCCTTTGCCTGAGTTCAAACAGCCAGCCTTTTAGGAGCCAAGTGCAAACCATTTGCTCCACCCAGGGACCTGGTAGTGTACAAAATAAAAAAAAAATAACCACTAAATTACTGAGCGTTTACTGTGAGCCAAATATCGTGCTTAGGAGCTTCAAATGTGTAACCTCGTGTCATTCTATTTCAGGCAGAATAATATGTTTTCTCACTTTAGCAATTAAAATATGACGTCCATAGCAATTAGATAAGTCATCCAGAGTCACATGGCTTTTTAAGTAGAGCCAGTATTTAAATTCATGTTTACTTAAATCTGAATTCCAAATGTGTACTGCCTGACCCTTAGACCATAAAGTAACCTTAGACCATTCAGTGAAATATGGGTTTTACAAGACTAAGGGATAAAAAGGCCATAATGTGTGAGAAAATTATAAGATAAAGATAATCCCAAGCTGTCATTCATATGAAGCTAATATACCAATATGTTGCTGTAAAAAAAATATTGATTTCAAAAACCATCATAGACTCCACCAACAAAACAATTGTACCAGCAGCCTATAAGCAAGGAGTAGAGAGATGTGCTTTGTAATCTCAGTTCTCTGCCACTGTGTGACCTTGGGCAGCTTGGTGAATCAGAGGGCCATTAGGTTTGAAAAATGATACAAGGTTTTGAAAAGCAGTGAAAATTAGAAGTTTGTCTATACAGCTGTTACTGACTTTAATATCGAAGGTCTATTTGTTAATAATGATAGAATGGGTGATTGTGGGTGTGATTTTAAGTGCAGGGACATGAAAGTTGTGAAAAAATATTTAGTAAATGATTAAATGTGTACTCTTTACTTTAAAAAGATGCCTTCTACATAGGTCACTCCATCCTTACCTGTCAGGGGAGGATCTGCCGTGGCTTCCTGAGAACCACCTACTATTGTCTTCAATTTAACAGAGACTCACTTGGTAGGCTTCCAAGAAAGTTTATCCTCTGTATGGTTAAGAGACTGAAAGATAGATGGATAGAGAGAGAAAAAAAGAGAGCTAGCTATAGATCGATTGATAGATGGAGAGCTAGAAACATAGAAAAAGAGATATAGCCATAGAGAAGGAGATGGAAAAAGAGAGATAGAGATAGATATAGAGACATAGAGAGATGGAGTCTATTTTAAAACATAATATAATACATAAACTTTTAAGATATAATATTTTATATATATAATTCAAATAAATTAACATTTATGTCAACATTTTTGCTAAGTTTCAATCTTGATATTAAAAGTAGATTCCGGATTAGTGCTCTTGAGATTCCTATGAACTGTGGCCATATCTGTCATTTTCTAAGGAAGACATTTTTTTGAGAAGATGCATGATCACTACTTTTGGTATATATATCAAAATGTCATAAAAAGCTGAGTATATTTTTGGTTGGGATATCTTGAGATATAGTTACTTTTCCTATGCTGGCATTTTAAGAAATGTGTATATTTTGAAGTCATAAAATTAGTGGGCCAGAGCCTACTAACAAAAAAGTACTACCTGAATATAAATTAGAGGCTTTAAAAGGGCATCATTGCATTTGTATATCCAAAACAGAATTAACATCACAGGAAGAGTAGTGTATTACTTGATTCTCAGAAGCTTCGGAGGTTTCAAAAAACTTCTAGAGTCCTCCCCTTCTCTAATAGGTTTAAAAATATGTCATGTTAATTTATGGAATATATCTAAAAGGACTGTACCTTAACACTTTATTATTTCCTGTATTAGATCACTTATTTAGCAAATACAAAATCAGGTGTAATTCAGAAAGCATTATTTAGTTTCCAGTTCATACAAGCCCATACCATGAAAGCAAAGAATTCTCAAAGCCTGGGTTATATTTAAGATTCTGACATATATAGGAGACATTTTAGAAAACATTTTTACTGAAACATTTCACATCAAAGCACTAAAAGAAAAATTTTAGATTGGACATTTCTCCTAATAAGACACATTTGAAAAGCTGTTAGCTAAATTAAAATCTACCAGTGGCTCTCAGTGCCGACTCTGTTCCAGGAACATAGGAAGTTCAGGTAACACTTTTCTTCTCAAGAAGTTTATAGTCTGGTGATATAGACAATAGAATGGAATTAGTGACATGAAAAAATAAAAAAAGCCTGATGTTATCACAGACAAGAAAGTAGAAACCTGCCCAGACTAAGGATAAGGTAGCTAGAATGGATTTAGGATCTCTAGTGAAGCAATTCCCCACGTGTCTGTCAGTTTGTCCTACTGTGGTCACTTGCGTGTTGCTGTAATGCTGGAAGCTATGCCACCAGTATTCAGATACCAGCAGGGTCACCAATGGAGGAGAGATTTCAGCTGAGCTTCCAGACTAAGATAGATTAGGAAGAAGGAACCCGATAGTCTGCTTTTGAAAAGAATTAGCCAGTGAAAACCTTATGAATAGCAGCGGAACATTGTCTGATATAGTGCTGGAAGATGAGCCTCCCCTCCCCCCAAGTTGGAAGGCGCTCAAAAGACGACTCCTAAATGTAGAGTAGACCTTAATGATGTGGACAGTGTCAAACTTTCAGGACCTTCATTTGTTGAGGTAGCATGACTCAAAATGAGAAGAAAGAGCTGCAAGCCTCCATTAATAATTGGACCCTGGAATGTATGAAATAAGAATCTAGGAAAATCAAAAATCATCAAAAATGAAAAGGAACTCATAAACATCAATATCCTAGGCATCAGTGAGCTCAAATGATCTGGTGTTGGTAATTTTGAATCGGACAATCATACAGTCTACTATGCCCGGAATGGCAACTTGAAGAGGAATGGTGTTGCATTCATCCTCAAAAAGAACACTTCAAGATCTATCCTGAAGTACAACGTTGTCAGTGATAGGATAATATCCATACACCTACAAGGAAGGTCAGTTAATACCACTATTATTCAAATTAATGCACTAACCACTAAGGCCAAAGATGAAGAAATTGAAGATTTTATCAGCTTCCGAAGTGTGAAATTGATTGAATATGCAACCAGGATGCACTGAAAATTACAGGTGATTGGAATGCAAAAGTTTGAAACAAAGACGAAGGATCCGTAGTTGGAAAATATGGCCTTGGTGATAGAAATGATGCCAGAGATCGAATGATAGAATTTTGCAAGACCAATGACTTCTTCACTGGAAATACCTTTTTTCACCAACATAAACGACAACTATACATATGGACCTTGCCAGATGGAATACATCTGTGGAAAGAAGTGACGGAAAAGCTCAATATCATCAGTCAGAACAAAGCCAGGGGCAGGCTGTGGAACAGACCATCAATTGCTCATATGCAAGTTCAAGTTGAAACTGAAGAAAATCAGAGCAAGTCTATAAGAGCCAAAATACGACCTTGAGTATACACTATCTGATTTAGAGACCATCTCAAAAATAGATTTCACACATTGAACACTAATGACTGAAGATTAGAGGAGTTGTGGAATGACATTAAGGACATCATACATGAACAAAGCAAGAGGTCATTGAAAAGACAGGAAAGAAAGAAAAGACCAAGGTGGATGTCAAAGGAAACTCTGAAACTTGCTCTTGTAGGTTGGGTAGCTAAAGCAAAAGGAAGAAACGATGAAGTAAAAGAACTGAAGATTTCAAAGGGCAACACGAGAAGACAAAGTAAAGTACTATAATGTCATGTGCTAAAAGCTGAAGATAGAAAACCAAAAGAGAAGAACACGCTCAACGTTTGTCAAGCTGAAAGAACTTAAAAATAAAAAAAAAAAAAACAAGCCTAGACTTGCATTAGTGAAGGATTCTATGCAGAAAATACTCAATGATGCAGGAAGCATCAAAAGAAGGTGGAAGGAATACACAGTCGTTATACCAAAAAGAATTAGTTAGTGTTCAACCATTTCAAAAGGTAGCATATGATCCGGAACCAACAGTTCTGAATGAAGAAGTCCAAGCTGCACTGAAGGCACTGATGAAAAACAAGGCTCCAGGAATTAATATCAATTGAGATGTTTCAACAAATGGATGCAGCGCTGGAAGTGCTAACTCGTCTATGACAAGAAATTTGGACGACTGACTGGAAGAGATCCATATTTATGCACATGCTGAAGAAAGATGATCTAATCGAATGCAGACAATTTTGAGCAATATCATTAATATCACATGCAAGCAAAATTTTGGTGAAGATCATTCAAAGCAGCTGCAGCAGTATATTGACAGGGAACTGCCAGAAATTCAGGCCGGATTCAGAAGAGGACGTGGAACCAGGGATATCATTGCTGATGTCAGATGGATCCTGGCTGAAAGCAGAGAATACCAGAAGGATGTTTACCTGTGTTTTATTGACTATGCAAAGGCATGCAACTGTGTGGATCATAACAAGTCATAGATAACATTGTGAAGAATGGGAATTCCAAAACAACTTAATTCCGTTCATGAGGAACCTGTGCATAGATCAAAAGGCAGTTGTTCAGACAGAACAAGGGATACTACATGGTTTAAAGTCAGGAAAGGTGTGAGCCAGGGTTGTATCTTTTCACCCTACCTATTCAACCTGTATGCTGAACAAATAATCTGAGAAGATGGACTATATGAAGAACAACGGGTCATCGGGATTGGAGGAAGACTCATTAACAACCTGTGTTATGCAGATGACACAACCTTGCTTGCTGAAAGTGAAGAGGACTTGAAGCACTTACTGATGAAGATCAAAGACCACAGCCTTCAGTATGGATTACACCTCAACATAAAGAAAACAAAAATCCTCACAACCAGACCAATAAGCAACATCATGGTAAACAGAGAAAAGTTTGAAGTTGTCAAGGATTTCATTTTACTTGGATCCACAATCAGCACCCATGGAAGCAGAAGTCAAGAAATCAAAAGACACTTTGCACTGGGAAAACCTGCTGTAAAGGAGCTCTTTAAAGTATTGAAGAGCAAAGACGTCACCTTGAAGACTAAGGTGCTGCTGACCCAAGCCATGGTGTTTTCAATTGCCTCATATGCAAGTGAAATCTGGACAATGAATAAGGAAGACTGAAGCAGAATTGACACCTCTGAATTGTGGTGTTGGTGAAGAATACTGAGTGTCACAGATGCCAAAAGAATGAAGAAATCTGTCTTGAAAGAAGTGCAACCAGAGTGCTCCTTAGAAGCAAGGATGGCGAGACTGCATCTTACATACTTTGGACATGTTGTCAGGAGGGACCAGCCCTGGAGAAAGGCATCATGCTTGGTAAAGTACAGGGCCAGTGGAAAAGAGGAAGACCCTCAAGGAGATGGGTTGACACGGTGGTGGCAACAATGGGCTCATCCTTACGACTGTAAGGGTGGTGCAGGACCAGGAAGTGTTCCAGTCTGTGGTACATAGGGTTGCTATGAGTCAGAACTGACTTGACAGCACCTAACAACAACAACTCAGTGAAGCAATAAGGAGCCCTGGTGGTGCAGTTGTTAAACACTCGGCTGCTAACCAAAAGGTCAGCAGTTCGAATTCACCAGCTGCTCTTCAAGAGAAAGAAGTGGCAATCTGCTACTGTAAAGATTACAGCTTTGGAAACACTATGGGGCAGTTCTACTCTGTCACATGGGGTCACTATGAGTCGGAGTCAACTCGAAGGCACCTGACAACAATCATAAACTTATTCAGCTGGTGACTCCGATCACCTGCTGCCCCAGGTGTGGTGTCTTTTCTAAAGGATACTAACACAGCCCTTGGTGTTCAGGACCTGTTCAACCCTAATGTTGTAACATCTCTTCCACCTGAAGATGCTGCTCCTCCAAATACCACAATTCACAGCCCTGTGGTCAGATCATACCAGGTCAGGATGGGCAGCGCAGATGGTACATTGGTGGTCCTTGCCAAGCTTTCTGTCTCTCACAGGAGCTACATCAAGCTAGAAGTCAGTGAGAATTTTTCATTCTGTGCCTGTAAATACAGTCAGATCCATCCACTTGATTTCACCTACAACAGGAAAAAAGTTGTGCTCACTTTGCTCAGGGGTATATGAGCTCTCCAGCTCTCTGTCCTTCTGTATGACGGAGAGACTTTTATCATTTTTTCTTCTCACAAAACTTTGGGACAGTCTACTATATTAATGATACCATGCTGGCTGGACATGGAAACCAGGATATGGTGAATGCCCAGAAGCACTGATAAAATACATGCCTACCAGATGGTAGGAAATAAAACCCCATGAAAATTCTGGGTCTGCCACCTGGATTAGATTTCAAGGTTTTCTTTGTTTTGAGGCATGAAAAGATATCTACTCTAAGGTAAGTAGCAAGCTGTCAAACCTGAAATCTTCCACCAAGAAAATAGCACAATCTTAGGATTTTAGAGGCAACTTATACCATATTTAGGCATGTTGCAACACATTAACCAAGTAAGGCTAAAGCTGACAGTTTGGGTATCAAAGGTCCTGCCAAAGGTCCTGAAGGCTGAAGCAAGTACGTGCTGCCACTGAGCCATCCAGACCTGGAAAGCCAGTGGTACCTGAAGTGTCTGAGGCAGTTAGGTCGTTGTACAGGAACAGCACCTCTAGGAAACCACAGCATAGGCTTTTATGACTTTGCAGCAAAACAAATCCATATTCTGAAGAGAACTCTTTTTGCTTGAAAATAACAAGAACAACAACATAACTTCTGGCTCAATGTATGTCTTGCTAGAGATATAGAGCTTGGCAGACACCACTAATTTGCCATGCCATCTGAGCCGCCCATCCTGACGTGGTGTGATCTGACCACACAGCAGTGGATTGTGGTATCTGAAGTAGGATTCACCTGCAAATGGGCTTGAATGAGTCCTGAGGCATAAATAAGTTGTATGAGAAAGAGGGTCAGATTTCCACATCTACATCTAAACCCCAGCCTTCTCCTGATGAGCCCACGCTATGACTTTATGGGGAGTTTCCTATAAGAAGTTTTCTGAGGAAGAAGACATGTGTATCTGGTTTAAAGATGGTCCCTCTCGATACCCTAGGAACACCCAATAGTGGGTGATGATAATAGCATCAATCTCCACTCAGGGGAGATACTGGAGAACAAAGGTTCCAGTGGGCAGAATCTGGTTGTCCAGGTATCCTGGAAGAAGTGTTGTTGTTAGGTGCCATCGAGTCGGTTCCGACTCATAGCAACCTATGCACAACAGAACGAAACAATGCCCTGTCCTGCGCCATCCTTACAATCGTTGTTATGCTTGAGCTCATTGTTGCAGCCACTGTGTCAATCCACCTCGTTGAGAGTCTTCCTCTTTTCCACTGACTCTGTACTGTGCCAAACCTGATGTCCTTCTCCAGGGACTGATCCCTCCTGACAACATGTCCAAAGTATTAAGATGCAACATCACCTTGCTTCTAAGGAGCATTCAGGTTGTACTTCTTCTAGGACAGATTTGTTCATTCTTTTGGCAGTCCATGGTATAGTCAATATTCTTTGCCAACACCAGAATTCAAAGGCGTCAATTCTTCTTTGGTCTTCCTTATTCATTGTCCAGCTTTCACATGCATATGATGCGATTGAAAATACCATGGCTTGGGTCAGGCACACCTTAGCCTTCAAGGTGATATCTTTGCTCTTCAACACTTTAAAGAGGTCCTTTGAAGCAGATTTACCCAATGCAATGCCTCTCTTGATTTCTTGACTGCTACTTCCATGGCTGTTGATTGTGGTCCAAGTAAAATGAAATCCTGGAAGAAGAGTTGGAGAGAAGTCAGGTTCACATAGATTTATGAGCATGGCTAACATGGCTGTTGATTGTGGTCCAAGTAAAATGAAATCCTGGAAGAAGAGGTGGAGAGAAGTCAGGTTCACATAGATTTATGAGCATGGCTAACAATTTGGTTGGATGTAAGAACAATGTTGACAAAGAGGACTGGGCAGGGATATGTGAACGGACCTGATGGAATGGGCACAAATAGCAAGGGTATTGTTTTCTTGTGCGAATTCCCACCAAAGGGCAACTTCTTCAGAGAAGTGTCTCATCAACTGTGTAGGAATGGCAGATGCCAGTAAACTTCTTTGCCCATCAAAACCCTTTGCCCAACCATTCCTGTCATTGCTGAAAGTACTGACTATCCAAACCACCTTGGAAGCAGGCATGGAGGATATGCAAGGAGTCAACAACCTGAACATCTACTCACCATGGATAATATGGTGACAGCTATTGGTGAGTTCCCAACATACTAACAGTGTTGAACAAAGAGAAATTGACATTGAGCCACCAGTATGACATTGTTTCCCAAGTGGGCAAGCCAGCCACCTGTGACTATTGATTACATTGGAGTACTTCCATCTTGGAAGGCAAAGCAATTTGTTCTTTTTGGAATAGATGTTATTGTGAGATAGATTTGCCTTCCCTGCCAGCACTGATCCTGCCAAAATCACCATTCATGATTTTGAGAATGCTTTGCTCACCCTCATGAAATTACCTATAGTACTTATCCTGGACAAGAGAAAATGAAGTGCAGCAGGAGCTCATGCCCATGGAATTCATAGATTCTACCACATACTCCATCACCTGCCCAATGGAATGGTAGAATGGGCTTCTGAAGACTGGGTTAGAAAACCTTGCAGGGATCAGGTTATGTCTTTTAGATGGAGGTTTAATTCTGAATCTCATGTACCAATATATGCTTCTGTTTCCCCCATAAAAAAAAAAAAAAGAAACTTGATGAAATGCTGAGATGCCCATGTCTTGACCCAAAGCAAGGGAGGGACCCAGTTGTCTAAGTTTTTTGCATCATGCTGGAGTCTTAGTTCCTGTTCCCCATGGAAATGGGCTGTCACTTCAAAGCTCCTCACTCTGGTCCTCCTAACCTCTATCCAATCTTCCCTCTCACACCTGGCTACCCCTTTTCTTCCCTTCTTCCACTCAAGCTCTTCAGTCCTACCCTGTCCTTATGCCTAATACTCCGTCATGGCAACTTTAAGATACTTTAAAACAGTAACCAGTTGCCATCCAGTCAGTTCCAACTCATGGAGAACCCCTGTGTGTCAGAGTAGAGCTGTGTGCTCCACTGATTTTTCGGAAGTAAATCTCTAGGCCTTTTTCCCCCGAGATGTCGCTGGGTGGACTCAAACTTCCAATCTCTCCATTAGCAGCCAAGCTTGTTAACAATTTGCACTCCTAAGACACTATTAAAAAAAAAAAAAATTCTGTCAAGTTAATTCTGACTCACAGCGACCAGAGCGGCTGGTGGATTTGAACTGCTGACCTTTTGGTTAGCAGCCAAGCTCTTAACACTGTGCCACCAGGGTTCCATAGCAACTCTAAAACTAAACTAAACCTGTTGCAGTCAAGTCGATTCTGACTCATAGTGACCCTATAGGGTTGAGTAAAACTGCCCCATAGGGTTTCCATGCAGTAGATGGTGGATTCAAACTGCCAATCTTTTGGTTAGCAGCCAAGCTCTTAACCACTGCACCACCTGGGCTCCGTAGCAACTCTAGTGGGCTCTAAATTTCAGTGCTCTTCTGTCTTGCCTGAGAAGCCCAAGAATGGAGGCAACACCCATATTTCCCCCATAGCTAGGCTTTATAGGTTTAGGAGCTAAAAAATAGAAATAGCAGTGTTACCCCCAATGATCCACGACATTGGCCTCTGTTGGTTGAGAAGGCTTGGTTCCCTAAGGAGAAGTGTTCTCAGGAAGAATACAGCAGGTGCAATGCTGAGGGGAAACAAAACCATATTTCTCAGAATTCCTTTTTCTTAATGCTAGATTTTGCCAAAGAGATTCTGAACCAGGAAAGGAGCACAATAAATGATTCTCTGGAGGTAGCTGCACCCAGATACGGGTATTTCTCAGTTGTGAGTTCTTAAATCCATCAGTTTACTAATTTTTGTTTATAAGATATGCTATATTTTATTTGTCCACATTCTGATAACTCAGCTTTTATATTTGATTTGTTTCATTCAACTATTACAATTCAGAATTATGAGACACACACATTCTACTTCCTTATTTCCAACTGCTTTACTGGATATTTTCACTTAAAAATCTTATCAACTCCTGAAAATGGTGATAATCTAAAACATCATCTTCCATTGAAAGCCATGCCTGCACTCATTTTCTCTGTTTGCAATAGCGTCAATAGTCTATTAAAATCTAAAATGCCAGAAGAGGCCCAGTTCAAATCCTACCTCTTCCATGAACACTTTTCACACCATTGTCTTCCTCCTACACTGTAATTTCCCAGCACACAGCATACGTGACACCATGTGGCATTTCATCTTCCCTGAGGCTTCACAGATCAGCCTGTGCTGTTGGAAGACCTACCAACTGAAATGGCACCCACGTGTCCTTTTGAGAACTTCTTAGGATCCATCCTATCTTTCCTACTAATAACTTGAAAAAAAGCAATAAATGTTGAATATCAGGAAAATGATTCCCAGAGTGACTCTCTGGTTACCTTCTTTGGGGACAGAGCAAGAGCTGAGTCACTTGGCTTTGGAAAGTTCAGGTCTAGCCTCCAAACTGAACTCACTAAACCTCAGACAGAGGGCGCTGGCCCCTGTACTACTCTATCAGCCAGCCTCCCATTCCACTGGACTCCGGGGCATCTGAATAAATCAAGCGTGGGTTGTTCTCCCATTGGAGTGTGTACAGAGCATCCCTGAGGCCAAGGGGGACTCGCTTGCTGTGTAGCATCTGGCGCCTGCCTCCAACACCATCTGCAAGATGGTGAACGGATTTCTGGAGCAAAGGAAAAGCCCCTTGAGATCATCTACTTCTGGATTTTGCCTCAGGCTCATCATCAACATTTAACTATTCGTAAGTAGTGATGATTGAAGGATTTATCTCGAGGATTTCAGCTTTGCTCTACCTAGAGCCCTTTGTGGAGGTGGGAATTCAAGAGCAGCATTTGAGGTAAACATCCATCCTTCAGGAGCACTATTTCACGTTTATTTATTCCTAATATATGATTTTCAAAATGAAATAAAATTCTGCCCAGAAGTAGCCACAGAGCAATGACAAGACACAGCAGGCAGCAATGAGAACAGAGCACTGAAAAGGAGTGAGGCCAATTTCTTTTTCTGATTTTAGCAACATATTTGCTCATTTCTTCACTTCTCAGGCCTCAAAGAGAAGGATTAGCCTGCGGATCACAAAATGACACAAATTACTGTTATGGTTACCAAGCATCACCGGGAGAAAAGGGTTGTTTTTACTGTTCCTGAAGCCCAGGTTTCCCAAAGACAGGATCCTAGGAGGATGGCGCTGGAAGGGAAGAGATATCTAATCCCACCCAAGTCGTCTTTTTCATAAATGTCCCATTTCCTGGGGAAGAACCTTTCGTTGTTGTGATGTGACAGATGAATGGGTTCATAAGACAAAATTCTAGAACCAACATTGTGCCATGGGCAACAAGCTTTGGGCCAACACAATAAAAAGAAAGAATAAAAAGAAGACTACAGCTAGTGTAAAGACTGACCTGGGTTTTTACAATTCTCAGCCCACAGTACTGAGAGGTATCTGATAAAATTTACTTTTTCAAATGCTGCAAACTCCGACCGGAATGAAAGCTGACCCCAGCCAAAGCTATGTCGCCGTTTATTCCAAGCACAGCCAGATGTGCGTCATTAATTAGCTGGCACATATATGTGTCACAACTAGTTGCAAGCACTGTACTAGAAGATATTCATACAAAAGTGAACAAGGAAAAATCCTTGCCTTGGAATTTCAGAGTCTAGTGTAGAGTCTACAACTTTGGGATTTAATCCAAGCACTTAGAAAATGGCTTTAACAAAATTTAACCTGTAATTTCCCCCCCACCCCCAGAACATATTCGTTTTTTACTTCCTATGAGTTTCCTCCCACTCTTTCTCCCTCTCAGTTCCCTTCCCTTCCTCCCTTTTTTCCTTCCTCCCTCCTTCTCCCCTTTCCCTTTTTCCTTTATCTCTTCCCTTCTCTTTTTATAACCTTTGGTAGCTGATATGTTGTGTGACAATGCCCCCTCCCCCTTTTGACATTGCATTGATGTAGAAATGATCAAATAGATTAACCTTTCAGGTTCAAAATAATTCATCTGGCTTAAGCAATGAGATTGTATAAGAGATGGGTGAGTGGGTTGATGGATGGATGAGTAGACGGGTGAATGAAGGATGGGCAGGTGGGTGGCTGGATGGGCGGATGAACAGACAGACTGATAGACAGATATACCAGTTACCATCAAGTCTACTCCAACTCATGACAACCTTATGTGTGTCAGAGTAGAACTGCACTTCATAGGGTTTTCAACAGTTAATATTTTGGAAGTAGATCTTCAGGCCTTACTTCCAGGGTGCCTCTGGGTGGACTCCAACCTACAACTTTTTTGTTAGCAGCCGAGATGTTAACCATTTGCATCACCCAGGAACTCCTGATAGATGATAGGTAAAAAGAGAGAGGTGTGGAGCCTGAAAGGCACTTTAACATGTACCCGTCTCATTACGTTAAAGTTCTAATTGCCCTCTAAGCACATCTACTTTAGCAGTATCTCCCCAGTTTTGAAATACAGGACTTTTCATTATAATCCCCTTTAGAATATTTTGAGGTTGCCTTTGCAATTTCTTCTTGGAACCATGAGTAATTTAAGTTTGTATTTCCTAATTATAAAATATATTGGAATTGTCTAGTAATCATTTTAATATTGATTTCTTATGTAATACAATTTGGTCAAAGGAAGGCCATGCTTTTAATTACATACAAATTTTTGGCACTTTTTTAATGGACGAGAATATGACAAATTCTTATAAACTTTCTATATTTGCTCAAACAATTGTGTACTCACACTTGTAGGCTTCAGTATTCTATGTATGTTCATTAAATCAAATTTGTTAATCATGTTGTTCAAATAGTTTACTGTTGTTGTTAAGATGTGGTCAAGTCAATTTCTACTCAGTGACATCGTGTGATAGAGTAGAACTGTTCCATAGAGTTTTCTTGGCTCTAATCTTCATGGAAGCAGATCTCTGCACCTGTCTCCTGTGGAGCCACTTGCTGGGTTAGAACTGCCAACCTCTCAGTTAGCAGCTGAAACCGTTGCGCCACCACGGCTCCTTTCAAATATTTTATAACCTTACATTTTCTGTCTTTTTGTTCTATCTATCAATTATTCTGATGTTGTTGTTGTTTTTAGGTGCCCTCAAGTTGGCTCAGACTTGTAGCGACTCTATGTACTATGCAACAAAACACTGCCCAGTCCTACACCATCCTCACAATCACTGTTATGATTAAGGCCATGGTTACAACCACTGTATCAATCCATCTCGTTGAGGGTCTTCCTTTTTTTTTTTTTTTTTTGCTGACCCTCCACTTTACCAAGCTTGATGTCCTTCTCCAGGGACTGATCCCCCTCCTGACAGCATGTCTAAATTATGTGAGATGTAGTCTCATCATCTTTGCTTCTAAGGAGCATTCTGGTCATACTTTTTCCAAGACAGATTTGTTTATTCTTTTGGCAGTCCATGGTATACTCAATGTTGTTCTCCAACACTGCAATTCAAAGGCTTCCATTATTTTTCAGTCTTTCTTATTCATCGTCCAGCTTTCACAAGCATATGAGGCAATGGAAAACACTATGGCTTGGGTCAGGCACACCTTAGTCTTCAAGGTGACATCTTTGCTTTTCAACACTTTAAAGAGATCTTTTGCAGCAGATTTGCCCAATGCAATTTGTTGTTTTATTTCTTGACTGCTGCTTCCATGGGTGTTGATTGTGGATCCAAGTAAAATGAAATCCTTGACAACTTCAAACTTTTCTCTGTTTATCATTGGTCTAGCTGTGAATTCTTGGCTTCTTTATGTTGAGGCGTAATCTATACTGAAGGCTGATCTTCATCAGCAAGTGCTTCAAGACCTCTTCCCTTTCAGCAAGCAAGGTTGTGTCCTTTGCGTAACATGGGTTTTAATGAGTCTTCCTCCAATCCTGATGCCCCATTTTTCTTCATATAGTCCAGCTTCTCAGATTATTTGCTCAGTATACAGATCGAATAGGTATGGTGAAAGGTTACAACCTTGACGCACATGTATCCTGACTTTAAATCACACAGGATACCCTTGTTCTATTCGAACTACTGCCTCTTGATCTATGTACAGGTTACTCATGAGCAAAATTAAGTGTTCTGGAATTCCTATTCTTCAAAATGTTATCCGTAATTTGATATGAGCCACTCAGTTGAATGCCTTTGCATAGTCAATAAAACGCAACTAAACATCTTTATGCTATTCCCTGCTTTCAGCCAGGATCCCTCTGAAATCAGCAATGATATCCTTGGTTCCACGTCCTCTTCTGAATCCGACTTGAATTTCTGGCAGATCCCTGTCCACATACTGCTGCAGCTGCTTTTGAATGACTTTCAGCAAAATTTTACTTGAGGGTGATATTAATGATATTGTTCAAGAATTTCCACATTTGGTGGGATCACCTCTCTAGGGAATAGGCATAAATATGGATCTCTCAGTTGATCAGGTAGCTGTCTTCCATATTTCTTGGCATAGACGAGTGAGCACTTCCAGCACTGCATCCATTTGTTGAAACACCTCAACTGATACTCTGTCAATTCCTGAAGCTTTTTCTTTTTTTTTTTTTGCCAATGCCTTCAGTGCAGCTTGGACATCTTCCTTCAGTACCATCGGTTTCTGATCATATGCTACCTCATAAAATGGTTGAACATAAAGCAATTCTTTTTGGTACAGTGACTGTGTATTTTATTCCATCTTCTTTTGACGCTTCCTGCGTCACTTAATATTTTCCCCATAGAATCCTTCAATATTGCAACTTGAGGCTTGAATTTTTTCTTCAGTTCTCTCAGCTTTAGAAATACTGAGCATGTATTTCCCTTTTGGTTTTCCATCTCCAAGTCTTTGCACATGCCATTGTAATACTTTGTCTTCTTGAGCTGTCCTTTGAAATCTTCTGTTCCACTTTTTTACTTCATCATTTCTTCATTTTGCTGCAACTACTCGATGTTCAAGAGCAAGTTTCAGAGACTTTTCTTACATGCATTTTGATCTTTTCTTCTTTCCTGTCTTTTTATGACCTCTTGCTTTCTTGACGTATGATGTCCTTGATGTCAATCCGCAACTCACTCGTCTTTGATCATTAGTGTTCGACACATCAAATCAATTTTTGAGATGGTCTCTAAATTCAGGTGGAAATATCCTCAGGGTCATACTTTGGATCTTGTGGACTTGTTCTTTCTTCAGTTTCAACCTGAACTTGCATATGAGCAACTGATGGTCTGTTCTGCAGTCAGCCCCTGGCCTTGTCCTGAATGATGATATTGAGCTTTTCCATCATCTCTTTACACAGATGTAATCGATTTGATTCTTGTGTATTCCATCCAGTGAGGTACACATGTATATTGCCGTTTATGTGGGTGACAAAAGGTATTTGCAATGAATGAGTCGCTGGCCTTGTAAAATTCTATCTTTTGGTCTCCAGCATTGTTTCTATCACTAAGGCCATATTTTCCAACTATGGATCCTTCTTTGTTTCCAACTTTCACGTTCCAATCACCAATAATTATCAATGCATCCTGATTACATATTTGATCAATTTCAGACTAAAGAAACTGGTAAAAATCTTCAATTTCTTCATTTTTGGCCTTAGTAGTTGGTGTGTAAATTTGAATAATAGATGTATTAACTGGTCCTCCTTGTAGGTGTATGGATATTATCCTATTACTGACAGTGTTGTACTTCAGGAGAGAACTTAAAATGTCCTTTTTGGTGATGAATGCAATGCCATTCCTCTTCAAGTTGTCATTTCCAGCATAGTAGACCATATGATTATCTGATTCAAAATGATCAATACCAGTCCATTTCTGCTCACTAATGCCTAGGATATGATTGTTTATGCATTTTTGACAACTTACAATTTTCCTAGATTCATACTTCCTACATTCCATGTTCTGATTACTAATGGATGTCTGTAGCTGTTTCTTCTCATTTTGAATACTGCTGCATCAGCAAATGAAGGTCCAGAAGGTTTGACTCTATCCCTGCCATTAAAATTGACTCTACTTTGAGGAGGCAGCTTTTCCCAAGTCATATTTTAAGTGCCTTCCAGCCTGAGGGGCTCATTTCCAGCAGTATATCAGACACCGTTCTGCTGCTATTCATATGTAATATTTTCACTGGCTAATTCTTTTCAGAAGTAGACCACCAGGTCATTATTCCCAATATGTCTTGGTCTGGAAGCTCAACTGAAACCTGTCTGCCATGGGTGACCCTGTTGACATTTGAATACTGGTGGCATAGCTTTCAGCATCACAACAACACCCAAGCCCCACACTATGGCACACTTACAGATGCGAATTATTCAGGTTTTTCCACTTAGTTCTGTCAGTATTTGCTGTATATGTATTTTGTAACTGTGTTATTAGGTTACACAAATAGTGTTGTTATATATCCCTTGTGTAGTGAGTATTTTATCACATAAAGTAACGCTCTATATTTTCTAGGCTTTCTAAAGAAAGTTTGAACTGAATTGCTGTTGCCAGAAGTAGAATTTGGATAATTTATGTTGACCTAACTTTCATTTTATTTATTTAGCTTTCATTTTATAACTCTCTATTCAACCAACACCAAGTACTTAATTTAGTGGTTTCCTTTTTTAATTTTAGAATTTCCATTTTATTTTTTGTTTCCGGCTACCTGCTGAAATTCTCAATCTTAGTTGTTATAATCTTGAAGAGAGAAAGCAAAGTTATTTTGATCTCTTTCTAATATCTCAAATATATGAAGCCTCTATGCATCTGATTCTATTGTCTGTTGTTTCTACTTATTTTTATTCATGTTTTCTTTTTTAATTTTTTTATTAAGTACATGTACTTGCAATATTGTTAGTAGAATTAATTTGTGACCAATAATTTATTTCTTCCAGTAATTATTTATATTTAGTTCTGGAAGATGATGAATGGTTCCAACAATTTCAGATAACTTTAATTCCATTGCAGAAATTAATATATTTTGAACCCTGGCTGCTGTGCCTGCAAAGGGATCTAATTTTCTTCCATCCTTACTACTAAGCTGTAACTCTTTGTGATACAAACTTAAAGTGAAGGCTTCTACCTACCATTGTCTCTCCCTCTTAGGGGACTCTGGATGTCCAATCTCCCACTTGGGTGGCAAAATCCTCAATGATGTCAAAATTTCCTCTCAGACTTTCACTTGTTGCCTATAAAATCAGAAAATGCATCCACAGAAAGTATTCCCAAGTCCTGGGTTCAACTTCCTGGGTCATTTTCTTCTCCTGAAGGGCAGGCTGGTAAGTCTTCACTGTCAGGTTTCCTCTAAGATGATCTTCAAGTGGATTTATTTTATATTTTGTTCAGCTTTTCTATTGGCCCTCGACTGGAGGTGGGTGGGGTTGGCTTGATTTACTGATTATGCGCCATTGCCAAAATGGAGCACTTCGTTTTAGTTTTTGCCACTTCTGGGTTTTTGTTGTTATCATGAACAGTTTGTTCTTCCATAAATTTGTTTTTGTAATCACCCTTTACCTTCATTTCCTGTACTGAAAAAAATAAATAAATAAAGTAAGATCTGTTGGTAAAACCCAAACCTTATAATATAAAGTTATCTTTGTACCAAGATTATTTGCAAGTGGAAACAGTCACTTAATTAACTTCACAGGAGGCAGCCACAAATTTTTCCCTTGTGATCAATTATTCCCTAGCTTCACCTCTCCTGAAAGCTACCATTTCAAGAATTTTCTACCCAGGGAAGTATGGCAAAAAGTAATAAATGTCTTCTCACATACATATTAACATTTTCAAATTCTATTTACCAGTTATGGCCCATCTCATAATTAAATATTAAGGACAACTGTCTCCTCTGAAGTGATCAGACTTCAAAAAAGGGTCAAATTATGGTGACAATTAACTAGGTTTGATACGTAAGGCATTTCTTCCATGCTGCTTGAACTTCCCTTTGCTTTTCATTTCTGTTACAGGAAATAGGGACCATTACTAGCTGAAGATAAAGTTCAATAACCTTTAAAAAATTTTTTTAAACAAGTGCCATTTCCCCTGATTATTAAAATAGTAATTCTGTGATTTCTCTGAAAAATAGGCAAAATGAAGAAACTAATCAACTAAGCCAACATATTAGCTCTTGAAATCCAAGTGCAAAATTCCCAAAATATAGAGTGATATGAATATACAAAGTAGAACTACATCACAATGACATTCCTCTTCTGTTGTCACAACAGGACCCTTTGCACTTATGCATGGGCAAGAAACCCTAAACCTTTTTTCAATGCACCAGCTTTTATAGATTTAGTTCTAATCAGAGACCTTATTAAAGAATCATAGAAGAATAGCATGCCTTGTAATTTATTGCAATGTAACAAAACACCCGAAAATTATTAGTTGAAAACTATTATTATATTTGTGTGCAATTCCATGGGTTATCAATTTGGGCTAGGCTTAGCAGGGTAGTTGCTCTGCCTACCTAACTGTAGTCAGTCATGCATCTGCAGTACCTGGCACCTTAACCTTGGCTGGATGGAATGAGATGATCACCCCCACTTGCCTAGTGGTTGGTACTGGCTGTTGTCTGGGCCGTGTAACTGAAGCATCCAGTAGGATAGCTCAGGCTTCCACCTGCAGCAGCCAAATTCAGAAAGGGAGAGAATCAAAGCTTGAAACTTGACATCAATTCCAACACATTCTATTGATCAAAGCAACTAATAAAGCCAGCCTAGATTCAAGAGGGAAACCCTGGTGGCATAGTGGTTAGGTGCTGTGGCTGCTAACCAAGAGGTCGGCAGTTCAAATCCACCAGGCACTTCTTGGAAACTCTATTGGACAGTTCTACTCAAGAGATGGAAAAAATAGACTCCACCTTGTGTTGAGAGTTGCTCAAATTATCTGGGTTCATATTAAATCTACTTTCCTCTGGCCACAGTCATGTATATTCTTTCCACATGCAAAATACAACTAATTCTGTTTTAAGACACTCAGAAGTCTTAATCAAGCATGACATTAGGCTCAAGGTCCAGGATCTTTGATCTCTTTCTGGTTCAGATGTGAATGATGTTTCTTAATCCAGAACTGTGTGAATAAAAAGAAACTTATCTGTCTCCTGTGCATCCAAAAAAAAAATAGTACTGAAACCACAAACTAGCAAGGACACTCTCCATTCAAAAGAGAAAGGAAAACAGAGTGCTTTGATTAAACATTTTAATTTTTGCTTATGACTTGGTGGCTTAACAATACTCCCTCTGTCAGTTTGTCACACTGTGGGGTCTTGCCCATTGCTGTGATGCTGGAAGCTATGCCACTAGTATTCAAATAACAGCAGGGCCACTCGTGGTAGACAGGTTTCAGCTGAGCTTCCAGACTAAGAAAGACTAGGAAGAAGGACCTGGAAGTCTACTTCTGAAAAGAATTAGCCAGTGAAACCCTGATGAATAGCAGCAGAACATTGTCTGATATAGTGTTGGAAGATGAGTCCCTCAGGTTGGAAGGCTTGGAAGGCAGTCAAAAGACAACTGGGGAAGAGCTGCCTCCTCAAAGTAAAGTCAAGCTTAATGACGTGGATGGAGTGAAGCTTTCAGGGCCTTCATTTGCTGATGTGGCATGATTCAAAATGGGGAGAACCAGCTGCAAACTTCCATTAGTAATCAGAACATGGAATGTATGAAGTATGAATCTCGGAAAATTGGAAGTCATCAACAATGAAATGGAAGGCATAAACATTGATATTCGATATCCTAGGCAATAGCAAGCTGAAAAGGACTAATATAGGCTATTCTGAATCAGACAAGACAAATTGAAGAGACATGGTGTCACGTTCATCATCAAAGGGCAGATTTAAAGATCTACCCTGAAGTACAATGCTGTCAGTGATAGGATAATATCCATAAGCCTACAAGGAAGACTAATTAATACAAATATTATTCATATTTATGCACCAACCCCTAAGGCCAAAGATGAAGGAATTGAAGATTTTTACCAACATCTCTAATCTGATCAAACATGCAATCAAGATGCATTGCTAATTACTGGTGATTGGAATGCAAAACACAGAAACAAAGATTGGTAGTTGCAAAGCATAGACTTGCACCAACAACTTCTTCATTGCAAATACGTTTTTTTCAACAACGTAAAGGACAACTATACATGTGATCCTAGCTGGATGTAATACACAGGAATCGAATCAACTACATCTGTGTAAAGAGATGATGGAAAAGCTCAATATTATCAGTCAGAACAAGGCCAGGGGCCGTCTATGGAACAGACAGACCATCAGTTGCTCATATGCAAGTTCAGGCTGAAACCGAAGAAAATTAGAACAAATCCACGAAAGCCAAAGTACAACCTTGAGGATATTCCACCTGAATTTAGAGACCATCTCAAGAATTGATTTGATGCATTGAACAGACTGAAGACCTGAGGAGTTGTAGAATGACATCAAGGACATCACACATAAAGAAAGCAAGAGGTCGTTAAAAAGACAGGAAAGAAAAGACCAAAATGCATGTAAGAAGAGTCTCTGAAAATTGCTCTTGAACATAGTAGAGTAGGTAAAACAAAAGGAAGAAATGATGAAGTAAAAGGGCTGAACAGGAGATTTCAAAGGGCAGCTTCAGAAAACAAAGTAAAGTATTATAATGACATGTGCAAAGACCTGGAGGTAGAAAACCAAAAGGAAAGTACATTCTCGGCTTTTCTCAAGCTGAAAGAACTGAAGGAAAAATTCAAGCTTCGAGTTGCAATATTGATGGAGTCTACGGGGAAAATACTAAATGACACAGAAAGCATCAGAAGAACATGGAAGGAATCCACAGAGTCACTGCACCAAAAAGAATTGGTCAACTTTCAGCCCAATTCAGGAGGTAGCATATGATCAAGAACCAATGGTACTGACGGAAGAAGTCCAAGCTCCACTGAAAGCACGGGTGAAAAATAAGGCTTCCAGAATTGATGGAATGCCAATTGGGATGTTCAACAAATGAAATGCAATGCTGGAAGTGCTCACTCATCTATGGCAAGAAATGTGGGGGACAGCTACCTGACCAACCAACTAGAAGAGATCCACATTTATACCCATTCCAGAGAAAAGGGTTCCAATAGAATATGGAAATTATTGAACAATAACATCACACACAAGCAAAAATTTGCTGAAGATCATACAAAACTCGTTGCACCAGTACCTCTACAGGGAACTGCCAGAAATTCAAGCCGGATTCAGAAGAGGATGTGGAACAACGGAAATCCTTGTTGACATCAGATGGTTCATGACTGAAAGCAGAGTATACAAGAAAGATGTTTACCTGTATCTTACTGACTATCCAAAGGCATTCAACTGTGTGAATCATAACAAATTATGAACAACATTGCAAACAATGGGAATTCCAAAACACTTAATTGTGCTCACAAAGAACCTATACTTAGATGAAGAAACAGTTGTTCGAGCAGAATAAGGGGATACTGCATGGTTTAAAGTCAGGAAAGGTGTGCATCAGGGTTGTATCCTTTCACCATACTTATTCAATCTGTATGCTGAGCAGATAAACTGGACTATATGAAGAAGAATGGGGCATCAGGATTGGAGGAAGACTCCTTAACAACCTGTGTTATGCAGATGACACAGCCTTGCTTGCTGAAAGTGAAGAAGACTTGAAGCATTTAATGATGAAGGTCAAAGACCACAGCCTTCAGTATGGATTACACCTCAATATAAAGAAAACAAAAATCCTGACAGCTATACCAATAAGCAACACCATGATAAATGGAGAAAATGTTGAATTTGTCAAGGACTTCATTACTTGATCCACAATCACTGCCCATGGATGCAGCAGTCAAGAAATCAAAGGATTCATTGTATTGGCCCAATATGTTGCAAAAGATCTCTTTAAAGCATTTAAAAGCAAAGATTTTTTTAAGACTAAGGTGCACCTGACCCAAGCCATGGTGTTTTTAATAGCCTCTTATGCATGCAAAGCTGGAAATGAACAAGATGGAAGAAGAATTGATTGTGAGGATGTCACAGGACCTGGCAGTATTTCATTCTGTTGTACATAGGGTCAATAGGAGTTGGAACTGAACCCATGGCACCTAACAACAACCACAAAACTGTCAGTTTTCATTCAGATTTCATTCGCAGAATAAAAATCCTTGCGCTCATATTTAATTCCTCATTATTTTTCATCTTATATATCACGTGTATCTACATCTGTTAAATTAACTCTTTATTCTCCCACCAATTTTAATCCCCTTGCCTGACCTCATAGCCATAAATACATCACGACTATACATACGTCACAGCCATACATACCCCAAGGTCATATATACATCATGGTCATACACACCCCACCGCCATATACACCCACCCAAAAAAAAACTTTTTTTTTTTTATATATATATGCAATATGGCCATATATACCTCATGGCTATACATACCCACGACCATACATACCTTGAAATTATATGTACACCATGGCCATACATACCCCACGATCATACATATCTCTTGGCCATATGTAGCTCACCGCCATACATAGCCAATGGCCATACATGCTTCATGGCCATACATGCATCACTGCTGTAGATACCCTCTGATCATACATACTTCACAGACATATATACTCCATGATCATACATATCTTAAGGCCATACATACCTCATGGCTATACACACTTCACAGCCATATATATACCCCACGACAATATGTACCCCACAATCATACATACCTCATGGCCATAGGTACCCCAAAGCAATACATACCCCATGGCCATACATGCTTGATAGCCATACATATATCATGGCCATACTTACCGCATGGTCATATATACCTCGCAACCACACATACTTCACAACCATACATACTCCATGGCCATACATGCCTCACGGACATAGATAGATCATGACCATACAAACATTACCACAAGACCCTGATATCTGGCTTTTGTCTTACTAGTTTCTCTCCATTTAGTCCACATTATTAGATTGAACATCCTAATCCCGCAAATTTAATTATCTCTCTCCCCTGATCAAAGTCTTAAAGCAGTTGTTATTTATATTGCTATTCATTGTAAGGATTTCCAGACTTTAAAAAAAAAATTTTTTTAAATATAGCTCCACATTTTTAGTATGGTTCCATGTAATTATACAATTTTACTATATATCAACATGTACCTTTATTTCTGGGTTTATTAGCTCATGTGTTTTATATCTGGCATGTTCATTTCTAATTCTTTATATTTGTTATCCTCTCAATCCCTGATTCTCTTTCATATTTTGCATATGCAGTATTTAATTACAGTATGCTAATTATGCGATTGAAGTTTTCAGTCTCCTCAAATACATGTGAAAGCTGGACAGTGAATAAGGGAGACCAAAGAATTCACATGTTTGAATTATGGTGTTGGTGAAGAGTATTGACTATTCCATGTACTGTCAGAAAAATGAAGAAGTCTGTCTTTGAAGAAATACAACCAGGGTGCACCTTGGAAATGAAGATGGTGAGAATTGGTCTCAAGTACTTTGGATATGTCATTAGGAGGGACCAGTCCCTGGAGAAGGATATCATGCTTGGTAAAGTATAGGGTCAGTGAATAAGGGGAAGACCCTTAACGAGATGGATTGACACGGTAGCTGCAACAATGGACTCCAGCAGAGCAAGGATTGTGCCGATGGCGCAGAACAGGGCAGTGTTTTGTTCTGTTTTACATACGGCCACTATTAGATGAAACTAACTTGATGGCACCTAACAACAACAAACAACGTGCTCCTCTAAGATTTCCCTGACCTCTCTAAACTAAAACAGGTATCTATTTTCCTTAAATCCCAGTTTATTTACGTTTACAAGCATGCCATTCAATATCTAAATTTTCATCGTTTCACGTTTGCATTTCATTCCACCAATATTTACTGAATTATTACTATGGGACAGGGACTGAGATATGTCTCTGGGATACAAAGTTTATTCCCCCCTCCAAAAAGATCGACAATGCCCTTTTGTGCCTAATAGTTTCATGGAGTAGGAGTATATGAATTATACAATTGTGTAAATAAATATGTAATAACACTGAATAATTGCTTTTAACAAGAGTGCAGTGCTATAAAGGTCCATGTTAACGTGGCTTTGACCTCATCTCTGTGTTAAGCAGTGCTCCCTGGTGAAGTGTTGATTAAGTTGATATACAAAGGATTAGCCTCAGTTAAAAGTTAGCTAAGTGAAGAGCGAAGGAAAAGAGATATCCAAGAATAGGGAACAAGCGTGTGAGTCTCGATTGTGAGAAGCAGAACATCAGTGAAGAAGCCCACGATAATCAGCTTGACTTTAACGAGGAACGACATGCTCTTCTGAGGGGAGGCTGGAGAGAGAGGCACGATTCTGTCCAATGGGGTTAGTTAGACCGCAGAAAGTATTTTGGTCTCTTTTTAATAGAAATAGGTCCATGGGTGGTACAAATCGTTTGCACTTGGCTGTTCACTGAAAGGTTAGGGTTTCGAACCTACCCAGTGTCATACCAGAATAAAGGCCTGGTGATCTTCTTCCTTAAAGACTACAGCCAAGAAAACCACATGGAGCAGTACTACTCTGTAAAACATGTGGTCACTATGAATTGGGGGCTGACTCGACAGCAACAAGTTTTGCTTTTTTGGTTGGTTTTAATGGAAATGGGAAACACTGGAGGATTTCAGTAGAGAAATTGTATTATCAGATTCATATTTTGAAAAGTTACTAGAGACATGGTTTAGAGGACTGGGGAGAGGGCGTAGAAGCAGACAAAAGGGATAAGTATTTTCTCCCCGTCTATTGCGTCGTCCAGTGAAAAGCCCCTGTGATAATCATTATTAAATTCTGGCACTAGTTGACGCTGTTTCATTGACGTCCACTGGCTACAAATGCCTTATTTTGGTTGAAATTAAAGGTGAGATGCCTCTGTACTCTGTAGTAGAAAAAGCTTAAAAAAATAAGTATTTTTTGAGAAAGAGGGACCTCTCAAGGAAATTTTCCTACTTCAAGTATTCTCTTCCTTTGGTGCAATCCCTAAAGTTTCTGTTCTTGTTCCATGTGGCTCAATAGGCACAGTGTGTTATCACAACAGACATCCAAGAAAAGTGAAATGACAAGATTGTGTTGCAATGTCATAACATAGACGATTATGAATCCCTCAAAGCCAATCCACAGGTGGAATCCACTGAATCAACGTCAATTTCCTTGTAAATATTTCAGGTTAGGTTTTCATAAGTGTAGTTCTCTGAACATCGTTGTTGTCATTGTGTGCCATCAAGTCGATTTCGACTCATAACGACCCTATGTAACAAAGTAGAACTGCCCCATACGGTTCCTAGGCTGCTCCTTCTCCTGGAGAGCCTCTGGATGGGTTTGAAGTGCTGACCTTTCAGTTAGCAGCCAAGCACTTATCTACTGCACCACCAGGACTCTCATAAATGTATATACACGTATAACGAAAAACCAAACCAAACCCGTTGCCGTCGAGTCAATTCCAACTCATAGTGACCCTGTTGGATTGAGTAGAACTGCCCCATATAGGGTTTCCAAGGAGTAGCTGGTAGATTCGAACTGCCAATCTTTTGGTTAGCAGCCAAGCTCTTAGCCACTGCTTATATGTATACAAATAATAACAGCAACAGCCAAAGCTTCCGTGTTCTAAATTTTTGGAAAAATGCTTCACATTATAGCTCCTTTGTGGAGACTCACGTGTTAGCATACTAAACGTTCTGAGTGTTGCACAGCGAAGACATACAATCCCTCTATCATTATCAAAAGCAAAAATATTTTTACCTTTTTCTGTTCTGATACCAGATATTAACAATCAGATTTTAGCATAAAGTGTTCAAAGGTTTGTTTTCCAAAACTGTCTATTAATAGTCAAGTTATAACAATAAGATCTATTATGAGAGACCTCATCTGATAACTATTTGGGAATGAAGAGTTTGCTTGTCATGTTGTTGTTTTTGCTAGGTGCCATCAAGTCGGTTCCAACACATAGAGCACCTATAGGATAGAGTAGAACTACCCCATAGGGCTTCCAAGCAGTGGCTGGTGGATTTGAACTGCTGACCTTTTAGTTAGCAGCTGAGCTCTTAACCACTACACCACCAGGGTTTCTTACTTATCATATGTGACAATTAATCATTTGTACCATGACTGAGGAGTCCCTCGGTGGTGCAAATGGTTAAAAAGCTCAGCTGCTGACAAAAAGGTCCAGCTACAGGCATCACGGAAGAAAGGCCTGGTGATCCACTTCTGAAAAATCAACCATTGAAAACCCTATGGAGCTCTACTCTGACACACATGGGGGCACCATGAGTCTGAATTAACTCAGCAGCAACTGTTTTTTGTTTGTTTTAACATGAGTGTAATTTTCTTTACTTGAGGGATGGAGGCACAAGATAATAGCAATTTCTCACTGATTTAAAAAAAAAATCTTAGCTACTGATGTTCAGGAAGATATGCCTTTTCTGTTTTATGGAAATAGCCTAAAACTAATGGTTGGGAAGAAATTGAAATTGGATATTGTTGATCACGTAGTGTGAAACCATTTAAAAAATATATGATCTTGGGTAGAGAAGGAAAGAGTGGATAATGGCGCTGACAGTGTTTCATAATTGTAACACTAGATGTAGTCTCATTAAGTGACCAAATGGACCATTGCGGCCATCTTAAGTTTTTTAAATAATCAATATGAAATATGGATGGTATAATTTAAACTGTTGCAAAGAGCTAATCAGGGTAACAGCAATGTCCTAAATGATATGGGCTTACTCCAGCAATATAGTCTTTATTTTGTTCGATGACAGAAATTGCAATGATCAAAATACCACAATGAAGTAGCAATAAAAGTAAAGAAACTTTGGCATGTTTTAACAATGGATTGAATCTTATTATTTCGATTATAATTTTACTATTTATTTTAAGTAAAAAAAAATACTATTTATTTAGCTTTTCATAGTTTGCCTTCATGAACCTAAGGAAGCTGTTTAGAAGTGAAATGAGAAACGACCTACTTAAAAACAATTTAGGACATCTTGATTTGGGAAAGCCCATAGCTGGGATAAACAAAAACAGCTTACTGAAATGTTTGGTGAGAAAAATCAGCCGGCGTTCATTGGAATGCTTGCCATATTCAGTCCTCTGTGTGGTAGTTAACTTCTTTCCAGTGCCGAAGCTGCTTATTTTGTGGTTGTCGTCTGGAAGGAAGAAAACAAGGATCTTGAGTGTTTCAAGGAAGTCAAAATGTTTTGCGCAACTCTTGGGCTATTTTCAAGATTATCATGAAACAAAGAAACATCTACTAAACCGGTGAAACAACACTCCCCATTTTCCATCATCTTCAATTGCCTTTACACTACCTAATTTATACTTTTCAAGCACGTCCGTGGATCTTCTTCTCGTGTTTTCTGTTTATTGAATATCTATAAACGTTGGCTTTCTTTCTTTTATTGATGATTACTTAGTCATGTTAAAACTGACATTGTTCCATTAGGGAATTGGAGAAATACAGTCTTTAATCACAGAGTAGAAACAGAATTCCAGCCTAACGGCCATTATTTTCTCTGGCATGATTTATGGGAGGCTGCCTATATCTCAGATTGACTATAAAATAGTGGGAATGGAATTCATACTTGTTGAAATATGATGCCTATATTGAAGGGTGTATAATAAGAAAAGAATTTTATATCTTTCATTTTTAGGAGAACAAGATGTGAGTCTATTTTCTTATACTTTCCTGTATTACTATCAAAGTATCTTTTTCTCAAATTGTGTCGGTTGCATACATCACTGGACTTTATCCACTGGATTGAGGGCATAAATTTATCACGTATTAATTAACATCACATATTAATATAAATAAGAGCCCCAGTGGCCCAGTGGTTAAGAGTTTGGTTGCCAGCAAAAAGACCCGCAGTTCAAATCCACTAGCTGCTCCTTTGAAACCTTATGGGGCAGTTCTATTCTGTCCTATAGGGTCATTATGAGCCAGAATCAACTCTAAGGCAATAGGTTTTTATTTATATAAATAAACCAAAGACCAAACCAAACTCACTGCCTTTGAGTCAATTCCAACTCATAGCGACCCTACAGGACAGAATAGAACTGCCCCATGGAGTTCCCAAGGAGCACCTGGCGGATTTGAACTGCCAGCCTCTTGGTTAGCAGCCATAGCACTTAACCACTACGCCACCATAAATATGTTAAACTAATCCACTGTAAAACTCCTTCTGTTCAATTTGAGAGGATTCAAGAGAAATTTTGCCCTTTACTAGTTTGCAGTTAAGCTTCTTCCAACAGTAGTATCTTTAATAGTGGTTTGGCCTGTGCTACAAGAGAAATTGTGTAATGAATATAATTTTTATTAAATTGTGCATAAAATTTGCCCTTATATAAATACCATGTTAACACTCAAATATATCAATAATTAAAGGACAGTATGACAGTATTCAGTATGACATTTAATTTTTTGATTCATGAAGCTATGGTGCTGTTAGATGCCATAGAGTCAGTCCTGACTCATAGTGACCCTATGCACTACAGAAAGAAACGCTGCCCAGTCCCTCACCATCCTCACAATCATTGTTATGCTTGAGCCTGTTGTTGTAACCACTGTGTCAATCCATCTTGTTGAGGGTTTTCCTCTTTTTCACTGACCCTCTACTTTATCAAGCATGATGTTCTTCTCCAGGGACTGATCCCTGCTGATAACATGTCCAAAGTATGTGAGATGTAGTCTTGCCATCCTGGCTTCAAAGGACCATTCTGGCTGTACTTCTTCCAAAACAGATTTTTTCTTTCTTTTGGCAGTCCATGGTATATTCAATATTCTTCGCTAACACCACAAGTCAAAGGCATCAGTTCTTCTTCAGTCTTTCTTATTCGTTGTCCAGCTTTCACATGCATATGAGGCAATTGAAAACACCATGGCTTGGGTCAGGCACACCTTAGTTTTCAAGGTGAATCTTTGCTTTTTAACATTTTAAAGGGATCTTTTGCAGCAGATTTGCCCAATGCAATGTGTCTTTTGATTTCTTGACTGCTGCTTGCATGGGTGTTGATTGTGGGTCCAAGTAAAATGAAATACTTGATAACTTCAATATTTTCTCCATTTATCATGATGTTGCTTTTTTGGTCCAGTTGTGAGGATTTTTGTTTTCTTTATGTTGAGATGTAATCCATACTGGAGGCTGTGGTCTTTGATCTTCATCAGTAAGTGCTCTAAGTTCTCTTCCCTTTCAGCAATCAAGGTTGTGTCATCTGCATATCCCAGGTTTTTAATGTGTCTTCCTCCAATCCTGATACCCCATTCTTCTTCATATAGTCCACCTTCTCAGATTATTTGCTTAGCACACAGATTGGATAGGTATGGTGAAAGGATACTACCCTGATGCATACCTTTCCTGACTTTAAACCATACAGTATCCCCTTGTTCTGTCCGAACTACTGCCTCTTGATCTATGTACAGATTCCTCATGGGCACAATTAAGTGCTCTGGAAATCCCATTCTTTGCAATATTATCCATAATTTGTTATGAGCCACACAGTCAAATGCCTTTCCATAGTCAATAAAACACAGGTAAACATCTTTCTGGTATTCTGTGCTTTCAGCTATGATCCATTTAACATCAGCAATGATATCCTCGGTTCCATGTCCTCTTCTGAATCTGGCTTGAATTTCTGGTAGTTCCCTGTTGATGTACTGTGGCAGCTGCTTTTGAAGGATCTTTAGAAAAATTTACTTTCATGTGGTATTAATGATATTGTTAGGTCATTTCTGCATTCAGTTGGATCGCCTTCCTTTGGAATAGACATAAATATGGCTCTTTTTCAGTCAGATGGCCAGGTATCTGTCTTCCAAATTTCTTGGCATAGATGAGTGAGCACTTCCAGTGCTATATCCATTTGTTGAAACATCTTAGTTGGTATTCCACCAATTCCTGGAGCCTTGTTTTTCACCAATGCCTTCAGTGCAGCTTGGACTTCTTCCTTCAGTACCATCGGTTCCTGTTCATATGCTACTTCCTGAAATGGTTGAATGTCCACCAACTCTTTTTGGTATAGTGACTCTCTGTATTCCTTCAATCTTTTTTTGATGGTTCCTGTGTTGTTTAATACTTTCTCCATAGAATCCTTCAATATTGCAACTCAAGGCTTAAATTTTTTCTTCAGTTCTTTCATCTTGAGAAATGTCTACCTTTTTCTTTCCTTTTGGTTTTCCATCTCCAGGTCTTTGCACATGTTATTATAATACTTTGTCTTCTTGAGCTGCCCTTCTGTTCAGCTCTTTTACTTCATCATTTCTTCCTTTCGTTTTAGCTGCCCAATGTTCAAGAGCAAGTTTAAGAGTCTCTTCTGACATCTATTTTGGTCTTTTCTTTCTTTTCTGTCCTTTTAATGACCCCTTGCTTTCTTCATGTATGACGTCCTTTATGTCATTCCACAACTCTTCTAGCCTTCCATCATTAGCATTCAATGCATTAAACCTATTCTTGAGACAGTCTCTAAATTCAGGAGGGATATACTCAAGGCCATACTTTGGCTCTCGTGAACTTGTTCTAATTTTCTTCAGCTTCAGTATGAACTTGCATAGGAGCAATTGATGGTCTGTTCCACTGTCGCCCCGTGGCCTTGTTCTACCTAATGTTATTGAGCTTTTCTATTGTCACTTTTCACACATGTAGTCAATTTAATTCCTGTGTATTTCCTCTGGCGAGGTCTTCCTGTATAATCACCATTTATGTTGTTGAAAAAAGATATTTGCAATGAAGGAGTCGTTGGTCTTGCAAAATTCTGTCGTAGGGTCTACAGCATCGTTTCTAACACCAAGGCCATATTTTCCAACTATTGATTCTTCTTCTTTGTTTCCAAATTTTGCATTCCAAAAACCAAACCAAACCCATTGTGGTTGAGTCAACACCAGTAATTATCAGTGCATCCTGATTGTGTGTTTGATCAATTCAGACTGCAGAAGTTGGGAAGAATGTTCAATTTCTTCATATTTGGCCTTAGTGGTTGGTGGGTAAATTTGAAAAATAGTCAAATTAACTTGTCTTTTTCCTTGTAGGTATATGGATATTATCCTATCACTGACAGTGTCGTACTTCAGGAGAGGCCTTGAAATGTTCTTTTTGACAGTGAGTGCAATGCCACTCCTCTTCAAGTTCTCATTTCTAGTATAGTAGACCACATGTGATTGTCTGATTCAAAATGGCCAATACCAGTCCATTTCAGCTCAATAATTCATTGGATGCCAATGTTATCCATTCTATTTCATTTTAGACGATTTCCAATTTTCCTAGATTCTTATTTAGTACATTCCATGTTCAATTATTAATGGATATTTGCAGCTATTTCTTTTTATTTTCAGTCTTGTGAAACCTTGGTGGTGTAGTGGTTAAGTGCTATGGCTGTTAACCAAGAGGTCAGCAGTTCGAATTTGCCAGGTGCTCCTTGGAAACTCTATAGGGTCACTATGAGTTGGAACGAACTCAATAGCAATGGGTTTGGTTTGGTTTGGCCACATCAGCAAATGAAGGTCCCGAAAGCTTGACTCCATCTACATCATTAAGGTTGACTCTACCTTAAGGAGGCAGCTCTTCCCCAGTCATCTTTTGAGTGCCTTCCAACCTGAGGGGCTCATCTTTCAGCATTATATCAGACAATGTCGCTCTGCTATTCATAATTCACTGGCTAATTCTTTTCAGAAGTAGACTGCTGTATCAGAGTAATATCCCTGTTAAACCTCATCTATTTCAGTGACTGGCATGTAACCCTTCTTCAAGTCTAAAGAAAACTGTACTACGTACCACCCACTGTTCAGTGTTTGTAAAAGTTTTTGGTAAATTCTGTTGCTTATCACAAGGTAGACATCCCCAAACCAGTTGCCATCAAGTCAATTGCAATTCATGGCAAATCCATATGTGTCAGCATTGCTAGGTGTTTTGATAAAGCACACTTTTTTTTTTTTGAAATTTGAACATGAGGTTTATTCTGAACTGTTACCGTATATGCATATAGGGAGACCATTTTGATTCCAGAAAAAGCAAATGGCTTCAAGAATATAGGTACAATGAGGCTTATAAAGAGAAAAGGAGAGAGAAATATAGAAAGTCAACTGTTGGCAAATCTTTTTTTTTTTAATAATTTTTATTGAGCTTTAAGCGAACGTTTACAAATCAAGTCAGTCTGTCATGTATAAGCTTATATACACCTTACTCCATACTCCCACTTACTCTCCCGCTAATGAGTCAGCCTGCTCCCTCCTTCCAGTCTCTGCTTTTGTGACAATTTTGCCAGTTTCTAACCCTCTCTACCCTCCTATCTCCCCTCCAGACAGGAGATGCCAACACAGTCTCAAGTGTCCACCTGATACAAGTAGCTCACTCTTCATCAACATCTCTCTCCAACCCATTGTCCAGTCCCTTCCATGTCTGATGAGTTGTCTTCGGGAATGGTTCCTGTCCTGGGCCAACAGAAGGTTTGGGGACCATGACTGCTGGGATCCCTCTAGTCACAGTCAGACCATTAAGTCTGGCCTTTTTATGAGAATTTGGGGTCTGCATCCCACTGATCTCCTGCTTCCTCAGGGGTTCTCTGTTGTGCTCCCTGTCAAGGCAGTCATCAGTTGTGGCCGGACACCATCTAGTTCTTCTGGTCTCAGGATGATGTAAGTCTCTGGTTCATGTGGCCCTTTCTGTCTCTTGGGCTCATAGTTGTTGTGTGACCTTGGTGTTCTTCATTCTCCTTTGATCCAGGTGGGTTGAGACCAATTGATGCATCTTAGATGGCCGCTTTTTAGCATTAAAGACCCCAGATGCCACATTTCAAAGTAGGATGCAGAATGTTTTCATAATAGTATTATTTTGCCAATTGACTTAGAAGTCCCCTTAAGCCATAGTCCCCAAACCCCTGCCCCTGCTCTGCTGACCTTCGAAGCATTCAGTTTATCCCAGAAACTTCTTTGCTTTTGGTCCAGTCCATTTGAGCTGACCTTTTGTGTGTTGAGTATTGTCCTTCCCTTCACCTAAAGTAGTTCTTATCTAATTACTAATCAGTAAAAAACCCTCTGCCACCCTCCCTCCCTCCCCCCCCATAACCACAAAAGTATGTGTTCTTCTCAGTTTATACTATTTCTCAAGATCTTATAATAGTGGTCTTATACAATATTTGTCCTTTTGCCTCTGACTCATTTCGCTCAGCATAATGCCTTCCAGGTTCCTCCATGTTATGAAATGTTGCACAGATTCATCACTGTTCTTTATCAATTCGTAGTATTTCGTTGTGTGAATATACCACAATTTATTTACCCATTCATCCGTTGATGGACACCTTGGTTGCTTCCAGTTTTTGCTATTGTAAACAGAGCTGCAATAAACATGGGTGTGCATATATCTGTTTGTGTGAAGGCTCTTATTTATCTAGGGTATATTCCGAGGAGTGGGATTTCTGGGTTGTATGGTAGTTCTATTTCTAACTGTTTAAGATAACGCCAGATAGATTTCCAAAGTGGTTGTACCATTTTACATTCCCACCAGCAGTGTATAAGAGTTCCAATCTCTCCGCAGCCTCTCCAACGTTTATTATTTTGTGTTTTTTGGATTAATGCCAGCCTTGTTGGAGTGAGATGGAATCTCATCGTAGTTTTAATTTGCATTTCTCTAATGGCTAATGATCGAGAGCATTTTCTCATGTATCTGTTAGCTGCCTGAATATCTTCTTTAGTGAAGTGCGTGTTCATATACTTTGTCCACTTTTTGATTGGGTTGTTTGTCTTTTTGTGGTTGAGTTTTGACAGAATCATATAGATTTTAGAGATCAGGCGCTGGTCGGAGATGTCATAGCTGAAAATTCTTTCCCAGTCTGTAGGTGGTCTTTTTACTCTTTTGGTGAAGTCTTTAGATGTGCATAGGTGTTTGATTTTCAGGAGCTCCCAGTTATCTGGTTTCTCTTCATCATTTTTGGTAATGTTTTGTATTCTGTTTATACCTTGTATTAGGGCTCCTAGGGTTGTCCCTATTTTTTCTTCCACGATCTTTATCATTTTAGTCTTTATGTTTAGGTCTTTGATCCACTTGGAGTTAGTTTTTGTGCATGGTGTGAGGTATGGGTCCTGTTTCATTTTTTTGCAAATGGATATCCACTTATGCCAGCACCATTTGTTAAAAAGACTATCTTTTCCCCAATTAACTGACACTGGGCCTTTGTCAAATATCAGCTGCTCATATGTGGATGGATTTATATCTGGGTTCTCAACTCTGTTCCACTGGTCTATGTGCCTGTTATTGTACCAGTACCAAGCTGTTTTGACTACTGTGGCTGTATAATAGGTTCTGAAATCAGGTAGAGCGAGGCCTCCCACTTTCTTCTCCTTTTTCAGTAATGCTTTGCTTATCCGAGGCTTCTTTCCCTTCCATATGAAGTTGGTGATTTGTTTCTCTATCACCTTAAAAAATGACATTGGAATTTGGATCGGAAGTGCATTGTGTGTATAGATGGCTTTTGGTAGAATACACATTTTTACTATGTTAAGTCTTCCTATCCATGAGCAAGGTATGTTTTTCCACTTAAGTATGTCCTTTTGAATTTCTTGTAGTAGAGGCTTTGTAGTTTTCTTTGTATAGGTCTTTTACATCCTTGGTAAGATTTATTCCTAAGTATTTTATCTTCTTGGGGGCTACTGTGAATGGTATTGATTTGGTTATTTCCTTTTCGATGTTCTTTTTGTTGATATAGAGGAATCCAAGTGATTTTTGTATGTTTATCTTATAACCTGAGACTCTGCCAAACTCTTCTATTAGTTTCAGTAGTTTTCTGGAGGATTCCTTAGGGTTTTCTGTGTATAAGATCATGTCATCTGCAAATGGAGATAATTTTACTTCCTCCTTGCCAATCTGGATGCCCTTTATTTCTTTGACTAGCCTAATTGCCCTGGCTAGGACTTCTAGCACGATGTTGAATAAGAGCGGTGATAAAGGGCATCCTTGTCTGGTTCCCGTTCTCAAGGGAAATGCTTTCAGGTTCTGTCCATTTAGAGTGACGTTGGCTGTTGGCTTTACATAGATGCCCTTTCTTATGTTGAGAAATTTTCCTTCAATTCCTATTTTGGTGAGAGTTTTTATCATGAATGGGTGTTGGACTTTGTCAAATGCCTTTTCTGCATCAATTGATAAGATCATGTGGTTTTTGTGTTTTGTTTTATTAATATGGTGGATTACATTAATGGTTTTTCTAATATTAAACCAGCCTTGCATACCTGGTATAAATCCCACTTGGTCGTGGTGAATTATTTTTTTGATATGCTGTTGAATTCTATTGGCTAGAATTTTGTTGAGGATTTTTGCATCTATGTTCATGAGGGATATAGGTCTGTAATTTTTCTTTTTTTGTGATGTCTTTACCTGGTTTTGGTATCAGGGAGATGGTGGCTTCATAGAATGAGTTGGGTAGTATTCCGTCATTTTCTATGCTTTGAAGTACCTTTAGTAGTAGTGGTGTTACGTCTTCTCTGAAGGTTTGGCAGAACTCTGCAGTGAAGCCGTCCGGGCCAGGACGTTTTTTGTTGGAAGTTTTTTGATTACCGTTTCAATCTCTTTTTTTGTTATGGGTCTATTTAGTTTTTCTACTTCTGAATGTGTTAGTTTAGGTAGGTAGTGTTTTTCCAGGATTTCATCCACTTCTTCTAGGTTTGCAAATTTGTTAGAGTACAATTTTTCATAATAATCTGATATGATTTTTTTAATTTCAGCTGGGTCTGTTGTGATGTGGCCCTTCTCCTTTCTTATTTGGGTTATTTGTTTCCTTTCCTGTATTTCTTTAGTCAGTCTAGCCAATGGTTTATCAATTTTGTTAAATTTTTTCAAAAAACCAGCTTTTGGCTTTGTTAATTCTTTCAATTGTTTTTCTGTTCTCTAATTCATTTAGTTCAGCTCTGATTTTTATTATTGGTTTTCTTCTGGTACCTGATGGATTCTTTTGTTGCTCACTTTCTATTTGTTCAAGTTGTAGGGACGGTTCTCTGATTTTGGCTCTTTCTTCTTTTTGTATGTGTGCATTTATCAATATAAATTGGCCTCTGAGCACTGCTTTTGCTGTGTCCCAGAAGTTTCGATAGGAAGTATTTTCATTCTCATTGCATTCTATGAATTTCCTTATTCCCTCCTTGATGTCTTCTATAACCCAGTCTTTTTTCAGGAGGGTATTGTTCATTTTCCAAGTATTTGATTTCTTTTCCCTAGTTTTTCTTTTATTGATTTCTAGTTTTATTGCTTTGCGGTCTGAGAAGATGCTTTGTAATATTTCGATGTTTTGAATTCTGCAAAGGTTTTTTTTATGACCTAATATGTGGTCTATTCTAGAGAATGTTCCATGTGCGCTAGAAAAAAAAGTATACTTTGCAGCAGTTGGGTGGAGAGTTCTGTATAAGTCAATGAGGTCAAGTTGGTTGATTGTTGTAATTAGGTCTTCCGTGTCTCTATTGAGCTTCTTACTGGATGTCCTGTCCTTCTCCGAAAGTGGTGTGTTGAAGTCTCCTACTATAATTGTGGAGGTGTCTATCTCACTTTTCAGTTCTGTTAAAATTTGATTTATGTATCTTGCAGCCCTGTCATTGGGTGCATAAATATTTAATATGCTTATATCTTCCTGATCAGTTGTCCCTTTTATCATTATGTAGTGTCCTTCTTTATCCTTTGTGGTGGATTTAGGTTTAAAGTCTATTTTGTCAGAAATTAATATTGCTACTCCTCTTCTTTTTTGCTTATTGTTTGCTTGATATATTTTTTTCCATCCTTTGAGTTTTAGTTTGTTTGTGTCTCTAAGTCTAAGGTGTGTCTCTTGTAGGCAGAATATAGACGGATCGTGTTTGTTTATCCAGTCTGTGACTCTCTGTCTCTTTATTGGTGCATTTAGTCCATTTACATTCAGCGTAATTATAGATAAATAAGTGTTTAGTGTTGTTATTTTGGTGCCTTTTTATGTGTGTTGTTGACAATTTCATTTTTTCCACTTACTTTTTTGTGCTGAGATGTTTTTCTTTGTAAATTGTGAGATCCTCATTTTCATAGTATTTGACTTTATGTTTGTTGAGTCATTACATTTTTCTTGGCTTTTATTTTGAGTTTTGGAGTTGTTATACCTCTTTGTGTTTACCTTAATATTTACCCCTATTTTTCTAAGTAAAAACCTAACTTGTATTGTCCTATATCGCCTTGTATCACTCTCCATATGGCAGTTCTATGCCACCTGTATTTAGTCCCTCTTTTTGATTATTGTGATCTTTTACGTATTGACTTCAATGATTCCCTGTTATGAGCTTTTTTTTTCAATTAATCGTAATTTGTTTTTGTGATTTCCCTATTTGAGTTGATATCAGGATGTTCTGTTTTGTGACCTTGTGTTGTGTTGGTATCTGATATTATTGGTTTTCTGACCAAACAATTTCCTTTAGTATTTCTTGTAGCTTTGGTTTGGTTTTTGCAAATTCTCTAAGCTTGTGTTTATCTGTAAATATCTTAATTTCGCCTTCATATTTCAGAGAGAGTTTTGCTGGATATATGATCCTTGGCTGGCAGTTTTTCTCCTTCAGTGTACTGTATATGTCATCCCATTCCCTTCTTGCCTGCATGGTTTCTGCTGAGTAGTCTGAACTTATTCTTATTGATTCGCCCTTGAAGGAGACCTTTCTTTTCTCCCTGGCTGCTTTTAAAATTTTCTCTTTATCTTTGGTTTTGGCAAGTTTGATGATAATATGTCTTGGTGTTTTTCTTTTTGGATCAATCTTAAATGGGGTTCAGTGAGCATCTTGGATAGATATCCTTTCATCTTTCATGATGTCAGGGAAGTTTTTTGTCAAGAGATCTTCAACTATTTTCTCTGTGTTTTCTGTCCTCCCTCCCTGTTCTGGGACTCCAGTCACACGCAAGTTATCCTTCTTGATAGAGTCGCACATGATTCTTAGGGTTTCTTCATTTTTTTTAATTCTTTTATCTGATTTTTTTCCGCTATGTTGGTGTTAATTCCCTGGTCCTCCAGATTTCCCAGTCTGCATTCTAATTGCTCGAGTCTGCTCCTCTGACTTCCTATTGTGTTGTCTAATTCTGTAATTTTATTGTTAATCTTTTGGATTTCTGCATGCTCTCTCTCTATGGATTCTTGCAACTTATTAATTTTTCCACTATGTTCTTGAATAATCTTTTTGAGTTCTTCAACTGTTTTATCAGTGTGTTCCTTGTCTTTTTCTGCGGTTTGCCTTATTTCATGTCTGAGGTCATCCCTGATGTCTTGAAGCATTCTGTAAATTAGTTTTTTATATTCTGTATCTGATAATCCCAGGATCGTATCTTCATTTGGGAAAGATTTTGATTCTTTTGTTTGGGGGGTTGTAGAAGCTGTCATGGTCTGCTTCTTTATGTGGTTTGATATCAACTGCTGTCTACGAGCCATCACTAAGATATTAAAAAAAAAAAAAGATAAAAAAAAGATATAGTAGTGGTTTATTCTATAATTGCTCACTGAGTCTTGTTTTGTTTTCTTTCAATATACGTGGATGGGCTACTAGATTGTGCTGTCTTATTTGTTGTAGCCCTTGACTTACTTATAACCTATTACCAGCTGGTTTGGGCTGTTGCCAGATATATATGCCTGAGTCTATTCACTATTCTTGAGTAGAATCTGATTTTGAGTTATCAAGTGTGTGCTGCACCCTAACAGCTATCCACCTCGAGAAGTAGTGGTGATAGTTGTGTGCACCAGATTCTATTAGCAGCTGGGGTTCACACTCCAGGGGGGGCAGGATGCTGACAAGCTTCCCCCAAGTGTCAGTGAGGTATGTGTGTCTCTATTGCTATAGCACCTTGGTGGGAGGGCTCTGCAGCTATACCTTAGGTGTCCAATGTAAGTACCTCTACTGATTGGAAGGTGTCACCCTCCTTAGACCCCTAAGGCAAGAGGCTAGGTGTTCTGGGGGGAGCTTCAGCCCTCAGTTCCCTGTTGTGGGTCAGTTAGGACTCTGTTGAATAATCAGAGATATCAGACCTGGGAAACTTGTTTTTCCTGTAAATCCACTAAAAAAAAAATGCAGTCAGATCCCTATCAGAACTGCCTTTGGATTATAACCGCCACCTTGTTCCCTGTAAGGATGAAAGCCCGAGATTTGGATCATATATGCTTGGCTGGAGCTGGCTCTGTGTTTTTAGTCCAATTAGGGAAGGATTTTTGGTCTCTGGGTTTTTTGTGGTTGCTTCTCTCAGGCTGGAAGAATGGGTCAGGAAAAGACCAAAAAAAAAAAGAAGGGAAAAGCAAAGCCGCTGCGGAGCCGGAGCCGTTCTCCCTCTGGCTCAGGGAATTCCAATGTTAATGAAGCCACCTGGGAAGGGGGGTGGGATTCAGAAAAACAGGAGAGTAGCACCCCAGAACATAGCCAAAGTTGCTTATCTTGCTTGGGATGACTATTTTATCTGTGGCCTATTTGTGCTGGCTGTGTGGAGATTGCCCCCGAGGGTCAGGCCTGCTAAAGCCGTGATCAGATCCTCCGCTGCCAGTCCAAATCCCAGCGTCAAGGTTCCCCTGCTGGGATGCTGCACTCCTGACTCCAAAACCAGTCACTGCCTCCTGAGGACTTCTCGTCCCACCAGCCGCATCGCCGCGCCGCCCCTGCTGGACCAGCTGGTCCCCCTCCCGGGGTTAGTTTAGGGGAGTAGGGCTGTGCCCCTTGTTTGTGCCATGAATAGATGCCGTGTTCAGCTCCCCTGTGCTCAGTCCAAAGCCCAGCACCAAGGTTCCCGGGGTGGGACGCTGCACTCCCGGCTCCAAAACCAGTCACTGCCTCCCGGGGACTTCTCCCACCAGCCACGTCATCACGCCGCCCACGCGGACTGGCTGGGCCCTCTCCCGGGGTCAGTTCAGGGGGGTAGGGCTGTGCCCCTTGTTTGCGCTGTCACAAGATTTTGTGTTCAGCTCTCCTGAGCCCAGACCTAAGCCCGGCACCAAGGTTACCTGACTGGGACGCTGGCTCCAGGCTCCGAAAATAGTCGCTGCTTCCCCGTATTTGTTCGTTCTCTGTCTCTGTCATTCAGGTCAACTCTTTAAATCTGTGTTTGTTGTTCAGGGTTCGTAGATTGTTATGTATGTGATTGATTCACTTGTTTTTCCGAGTCTTTGTTGCAAGAGGGATCCGAGGTAGCGTCTGCATAGTCAGCCATCTTGGCCCCACCTCCCAAAGCACACTTTTTTAAAATTACTTTTATCTATGGATCTACTTGAGACCAGAAAATAATTCTGGTCTTTTTAAGAATTTACACTTTCATAAGTTATTTTTTTAAATTATAAGTTCAAACTAACCCAGAAAGTATCCATTTTGTTTACTTTAAATATTCTGCAATAGTCTAAAAAATACTTTGACTTAGCACCTATCTCTCTGACTGGAGGGGAATTTGAGCTCAGCCATAGGAGTAAGGGACTCCACTTTCTGAGATTCCTTGAGCCTTAAACAGCTCCCTGGGATTGCTGTTGAAACATTTGTTATTTAAATCTTCAAGGTCTATTCAAAGCCAGTGGATCTGCTGTTCAGGGCATATAAGCCATTTGTCTCAGTCATTGGAACATCTACTGCATTCAAGACTAACTACACTATTAGAAATCCACTCACTTGTGTGGATACAGGAAACACCAGCTTCAGTGTCTTTTCTTCCTAGTACTGCTGTAACATAATACTACAAGTGGGTTGCTTTAAAGAGCAGGAATTTATTTTCTCACAGTTTTGGAGGCTAGAGTCCAAATCAGGTCATTGGCTCAAGGGGAGGATCTTCTCTGGCCAGTATCCCTGGGGATCCATTGACATTTCTTTCCATTTCTTGATATCTGCCTTTTCCTTGAGTGTGTGTCTCTGTATCTATTCTTCTCTTTTTTATAAGAAACCACTTAGAAATGATTAGGTTTAGGACCTACCATACTCTGGTATGACCTCTTTAGCATAATAAAAGAAAACTTCTATTTCCAAACAGGGCCATATTTACAGGTGCAGGGATAGAGTTTCAACATCTATGGGTAGGGGGCACAATTCAATCCTTAACATAGAGTGTCCAACTACTGTACGGTTTTGGTATGCACAGTTTTTTCTTCTCAGGTTACAAGGTCTTTCCCTTTCCCAGATAGTCTGGTTTGCTCTAATAAGGTGATTTTTTTTTTTTTATAAAGTCTTGTTAAATTTTCTCTAGGTCAAAGGAAATATCTCCCTTTGAGATAGTGGTCTTAAAATTCTTCCTGGTACACAAATGTATTACTAAGAGTGTTTCTACATGGATGGTGTTTTTGTTCTTAGGTGCTGTTTTAGGCTGGCTGTAGAGGCTGCAAAGTCCCAAGTCTGTGGGTCAGGCATCAAGCTGGAGGCGTCTCCTGACTCACATACCTGCAGCGGTTGACAAACCCAAAATTGGAAGGTAAAACAGCAGGCTGCTGGCTCAAGTCCTAATAACTGGGGGTCAGAAGATGATGAGCTGAGCCACAGGAACCACAGCCTCTGCCAGCCTGAGCCCAGAAAACTAGATGATAACCAGCTACCACTGACTGCTCTGATGGGGATCACAGTGGAGGGTCCTGAGCCGAGCAGGAAAAATATGTAGAACAAAACTCAATTCACTAAAGAAGACCAGACTTACAGTGACTGGAGTAACCCCAGAGATTATGGCCTCCAGAAAACCTGTTAACTCAGAACTGAAGCATAACGTTATCAGTGTAAGAGACCAGTGTGACGTCTTGTGGAAGGGAAAAGTGATCAAGGTCCCTGCAGACTAAATTATGACATTGGGCTGGAGAGTTGATGAAGCCTTGAGGTAAAACAGTGAAGGTGTATTGCTAGCCTTGCCAGCTGAAAGCAAACTGCTTCTGATGGTCCTTCAAAACACGTATGGAGAAAAAAGCATTAGCCAGATCAATAGCTGCATACGAGGTACTAGGAGATGCGTGAATTTGCTCAAACAATGAAAGGACATCTGGAATAGCAGCTACAATTGGAGTCACCACTGTGTTAAGTTTAAAAGAATCTACTGTCATTCTCCAGGATCCATCTGTTTTTCACACAGCCCGCACAGGTGAGTTGGATGGGGATGTGGTGGGAATCACCAACCCTGTATCACCCTTCAAGTCCTTGATGGTGGTAGTAATCTCTGCAATTCCTCTAGGAATATGGTATTGCTTTTGGTTTACTCTTTTCCTAGGTAAGGGTGGTTGTAAGGGCTTTCATTCGGCTTTTCCTACCATAATAGCCCTTGCTCCACATGTCAGGGATACAATGTGTGGATTCTGCCAGTAGCTGAGTATATCTATTCCAATTATGCATTCTGGAACTGTGGAAATCACCACTAGATGTATTTGGGGGCCCACTGAATCCATGGTGAGATGAACCTGAGCTAAGACTACCTTAGTAACCTGACCTCCATCCTCCCCTACTCTAATTGATGGTCCACAGTGATGGTTTCTGTCTCCTGGAATTATTGTCAATTCAGAGCCAGAATTCAGTTATCCCTGAAAAGTCTGATTATTTCCTTTTCCTCAACGAACACTTTCATAAAAGGCCATTGTCATGGATTGAATTAAGTCCCCCCAAAAATGTGTGTATCACTTAGGCTGGTCCATGATTCCCCATATTGTGTGATTTTCTTATATATTGTAAATCCTGCCTCTGTGATGTTAATGAAGGAGGATGGACGGGAGTTGTGTTAGTGAGGCAGGATTCAACCTACAGGATTGGATTGTGTCTAGAGGAAATCTTTTGAGATATAAAAGACAAAAGCAAGCAGAGAGACAGGGAGACTTCATACCACCAAGAAAGCAGCACTGGGAGCAGATCGCATCCTTTGGACCCGGAGTCCCTGCACCTGAGAAGCTCCTTGGCCAGGGGAAGATTGAGGATAAGAACCTTCCTCCAGAGCCAACAAAGAGAGCCTTCCCCTGCAGGTGACACCCTGAATTTGGACTTGTAACCTACTAGACCGTGAGAAAATTAATTTCTCTTTGTTAAAGCCATTCACTTGTGATATTTTTGTTATAGCAGCACTAGATACCTAAGACACCTGTAAATTCCTTTGCAGAAAGCTGGGAGAAAGATGAACAGTACAGATTTTTGGTAGTGTAGTAGGGTCCTTCTGCAAGGGGATCCAGCCTCCCCTTCATTCAAGGGGTTGTGGGCCTGTAAACTTGCTCAAGTCTAGGAATTGACTGAGGGGCCATGGCTGTCTATTCTGGTGCTTCCATTTACACTGCCGTTCACTTGACCTAGAATTCTTCCACTTGTACAGATCAAGTAAATATCTAGTACATTTCTCATCTATTTCACTCCTAGAGACACCATGACTAAGTAGCCAATGCCATAAGTCCATATGAGTCTGAATATTCTAATTATGGCTTTGACTCCGTTGTCCATTATGGTAACCACACCCACTTGTCTTTGTTGATTGATTGCTACCACTTGGCCCTTACCATCATGGGATCCAATCAGCCCCTCTGTAGTTAGAGTCTTAATTCAGATAGGGCGGTTCCCACCGTCAAATTGACTTACATAAAATAACAATAATAGCAGTCTTCAAGGATGCTGGGGCTTCATGGACAAATATGTTCCTCATCATTTTGATGAAAGGTGTGTCCTCTAGGCACTCCATGTGTGGCCCTTGGGTCTAACCTGATAAAATCATTCTAATATGCCAGTTTCCTTAAGCTTTTGACTACCTTCTTCAATAGTATACCAATACCTGGTACTTCAACTTGATTTAGTGTAGGCCACCACAAAATCCACGCTTTGGTGACCCAAGTTAGCTCTTAGATCCTTTCCTAACCTTTCCATCTAAAACACTGAATGAAGAATCTATGCTTAGAGGGCCCATATCAATAAATTCAGACTGATCCAACTTATGCTTCTTCCACAGTTATCTCATAGACTTAGTGTCCATCCCCACACATATTCTCCAGGTTTCTGTTTGTGCCTATTAGAAAAATCAAGCTGTTCTTTTGGAGTGTAGCAGACTTCCTCCTGGGTCATACTTTCTACTTCATCTTTTGGGTCTTGCTAGGACTTAAGTCTAGTTACATACAGGTCAAGAAACAATGGATGATGCAGATGTATCTTGAGAACATTCAGCGATGTCTTGTAAGGCATTTGCCTCAGGTGATGCCCCAGGTGATATCTCAGCCAAAGGCTCTTCAGACACAGCTGGATTAATCTCATCAGAGGGGGCTGGAGGAGCCACTGGTTTTGTTGGTAGGAGTGATTTGATGGAATTTTAGGGGCCCAGTTTCCTGATTGTCAGTCTATATCTCCCCAGCCCACATTTTAGGATCCCCTGTCTTCCCAATCAATGCCCTCACTTTAATTTCAGACAGCATTCCATGTTGGGAATTCAGTCAGCATTATAATTCAGCCACTCTTAATATAAGACTCTGGGTTTGGTTTTTGGCAATATCTGCTCTGTTACTACAAGAAATAGGCTTTCTTTCAGGGCATGAGTGGCTACTTTGAGGTTGTTTATGTGGCGATTGAACTTTGACTTTGTAGCCCTGAGCTCATCTTTTTCTTTCACCACTTAGTCTAGGGAAAGTAAGGCCAACGAACCAGCTTCCATATACTTCTCATTCTGGCAAAATTATAGAAAAGTATCAAACATGTAATCACTCACAGTCTTGTCTCTCATTAGTGCTTGATCTATTGGTGGTGATCGGAGGATTTCTATTGCCACCTCACCCTATGAATTATCAGTGCCATCTTTACTACTGGAAGCAGATTCATCAGCATCTTTAAGACTAACCAGACTTGAGAACCAATTTGGAAAACTAATCCTCACAATTTTGTTTCTCTAGAACCACTCTGAGTACCAAATGTCTTAGGGTGGGTTCTCTAGAGAAGCAAAATGAGAGACAGAGAGAGAGATAACAAGAAAATGGCTCATGTGCTTATAGAGGCTGAAAAGTACCCAAGTTCCTGGGTCAGGCATCAGGCTGGAAGCTTCTCCTCACTCACATAGTTGCAGGGGCTGACAAACCCAAGATCTCAAGTCAGACAGCAGGCTGCTGGCTCACAGGTTGTAGAGGCTGACAAATTCAGGATCAGGAGGTAAGACATTACGCTGCTGGATCAAGTCCCAAGAACTAGAGGTCAGAAGATGACAAGCCAAATGTAGGATCCAGAGCAGAGAAAGGCCTAGTGAGCTTTTCCAGAAAATCCATATATATTGGATAAAGGTCATACCCCCGAGGAAACTCCCTTTCACCAATTGGCTGTTCATAGCAGATCTCATCATGGAGGCAATTACATTATGTCAGATCTCATCATGGAGGTAATTACATCATTATATAACTGCCAAAGTATATCATAACTGTCAAACCACTGAGAATCATGGCCCAGCGAAGTTGACACACAACCTTAACCATCACAGGTGTCACTGAGTAGGTTGTAACTCATGGTAACCCCATTCACAACAGAAGAAAATGCTGCCTGGTACTGTGCCATCCTCACAACAGCAAGTATGTTTGAGCCCGTTGTTGCAGTCACTGTGCCAATCCATCTGCTTCAGGGTCTTCTTCTCTTTTACTGACCCTTTACTTCACCAAGGATGATGTCCTTCTCCAAGGAGTAGTTTCTCCCTTTAACATGTCTGTCACGGATTGAATTGTGTCCCCCAAAATATGTCTGCTTGGTTAGGCCATGATTCCCAGTATTGTGCGGTTGTCTTGCATTTTGTGATTGTAATTTTATGTTAAAGAGGATTAGGGTGGGATTGTAACACAGCCCTTACCCAGGTCACATCCTTGATCTAACGTAAAGGGAGTTCCCCTGGGGTGTGGCCTGCAGCACCTTTTACCTCTCAAGAGATAAACAGGAAAGGGAAGCGAGCAGAGGGGGTACCTCATACCATCAAGAAAGAAGCACCGGGAGCAGAACACATCCTTTGGACCTGGAGTCCTTGCACCCGAGAAGCCCCTAGTCCAGGGGAAGATTGATGAGAAGGCCAAAGGAGAGAGAAAGCCTTCCCCTGGAGCTGACACCCTGAATTTGAACTTTTAGCTTATTTTACTGTGAATAAATAAATTTCTCTTTGTTAAAGCCATCCACTTGTGGTATTTGTGTTATAGCAGCACTAGATGACTAAGACAGAATTTGGTACCAAGAGTAGAGTGCTGCCCTAAAAGATACCTAAAATGTGGAAGTGGTTTTGAAATTGTCAATGGATAGAAGACGCAGAAGGAAGAAGTGAGGAGAACTGGTAACACTGGAGAAGGTGCAGCTGGTGAGAAACAGCAGCAGAGGACCAACAATGTCAGCAAACCAGCAGCAGCAGAACCAGGAGAACAGTCCCAGACAGCTCTGGGGCTTATACAGAGAGTGAGAAAGCTGAGTGCCTGTGCACAGGAGGCTTCCTGGCAGAGTAGGGTGCCCCCAAGCACTTATCAGTGGAGCTACTGAGCTTTGAAACACTTGCCCCAGCAGGGCAGATGTGGGCATGAGGCCCGAGGAGCTGAGAAACCAAGAAACCAGGAAGCAAAAGCTGAAGAGATAAAGAACACAAGAAGCCGGGCTGACTCAGTCTCGAAAGGTATGGCCATGACCTTAGGGGCTTGAAAGGGTGGAACCATGACCTCTAGTGTTTCTAAGGGTGGAGTCGCCACTAAGATGGACTAGGAGAATGGCGCACTTAAAGCCAAGGGAGCAGAGTTACTATTCCAGTGAGCCTAGAAGGCAGAGCTGAAGCACAGGGCCAAGGGAGCTCCTCTCAGAACCTGGAGAGTGTGGCCAATACCTAGAGTCTGGAGGGCAGGTCTGTTTATGTAAATCGTCTCAGAGAACAGAGAATTATTTTCAAAGCCCGAGGGCTAATGGAATGTGTTCTGCTGACTTGCTTGGTGCCTGTTATCCTTATTTTTCCTCCAGTTTCTCCCATTTGTAATGGAAATGTCTAGCTTGTGCCTGTTCTGCCAGTGTACCTTTGGAAGCAGATAACTTGTATTCTAGGTTTCACAGATGAAGGGGAAGTTTTGGATTTTGGACTTGGAGTTAAGACTTTTGCTACAATATGATGGAGTGAAAATGTTTTGCATGTTGCAAGTATGTGATTTTGGGGGGGCCAAAGGGTGGAATGTCATGGACTGAATTTGTCCCCCAAAATATGTGTTGATGTGGCTAGGCCATGATTCCCAGTATTCCGTGGCTGTCTTCCATTTTGTGATTGTAATTTTATGTTAAAGAGGACTAGGGTGGGATTGTAACACCACCCTTACCCAGGTAACATCCCTGATCCAATGTAAAGGTAGTTTTCCTGGGGTGTGGCCTGCAACACCTTTTATCTCTCAAGAGATATAAAGGAAAGGGAAGCAAGCAGAGAGGGGGGCCTCATACCACCAAGAAAGAAGCACCAGGAACCGAGAGCATCCTTGCACACCTGGGGTCCCTGCACACGGAAGCTCCTAGTCCAGGGGAAGATCGAATAGAAGGCTGAGAGAGAGCGAAAGCTTTCTCTGGAGCCGACACCATGAATTTGGACTTTTAGTTTATTTTACTACAATGGAACAAATTTCTCTTTGCTAAAGTCAACTACTTGTGGTATTTCTGTTATAGCAGCACTAGATGACTGAGCCACATGTCCAAAGTACATTAGACAAAGTTTCACCCTCACTTCTAAGGAGCATTCTGGCTGTACTTCTTCTAAGACAGTGTCATGGATTAAATCATGTTCCCCCAAAAATGTGTGTATCATGGTTAGGCCACGATTGCCAGTATTCTATGGTTGTCCTCCATTTTGTGATTGTAATTTTATGTTAAGAGGATTAGGGTGGGGTTGTAACACTGCCCTTACTCAGGTCACCTCCCTGATCCAATGCAAAAGGAGTTTCCTTTAGTTGTGGCCTGCACCACCTTTTATCTCTCAAGAGATAAAAGGAAAAGGAAGCAACCAGAGAGTTGGGGACCTCATACCACCAAGAACAAAGCACCAGGAGCAGAGTGTGTCCTTTAGACTAGGGGTTCCTGTGCAGAGAAGTTCCTAGTCTAGGGGAAAATTGACAAGAAAGACCTTGCTCCAGAGCCAACAGAGAGAGAAAGCCATCCCCTGGAGCTGACACCCTGAAGTTGGACTTTTAGCCTACTTTACAGTGAGGAAATAAATTTCTCTTTGTTAAAGCCATCCACGTGTGATATTTCTGTTATAGCAGCACTAGATGACTAGCAGACAGATTTGTTCATTCTTCTGGCAGTCAGTGGCATATTTAAATTCTTTGCCAATACCATAATTCAAAGACATCAGTTCTTCTTCGATGTTTATTGTTCATTGTCCAGCTTTTGGATGCATGTAAGGCTACTGAAAATACCAATGCTTGGGTCAGGTACACCTTAGTTCTTAAAGTGACATCTTTGTTTTTTAAGACTTTAAAGAGGTCTTTTGTAGCAGATTTCCCCAACGCAATAAGTTGCTTGATTTCTTCACTGCTGCTTCCATGTACTAGACATGGATATTTGGAGTAATTCAGAGTTCAGAACTTCAAATTTCATACCCTCTCTGTCCTAATGCTTATGGGCCTCAGATTGTGCTAAACTATTTTCCTTTCCCTCTTCCTACTTTGTAAAAAGGAAGGCTTAGTTAGGGTATAAATCAAAGAGACAGATTGAAACGGGAATTCTTTCCCAGAAGGACACCTTTATTTAAGGCAGCATTGTGTATCATTGCCTTACTTACATTTCTGTTAAGGGTGAAGTGGACTTAGAAACAGGGTGTTTTCTTGTGATTGAAATATATCTTAGAATGGGTCAGTGGAGAAGCAACAACACATTTCATTGGGGACCTTGCTTCTTCCATTCCCCAGCTATTGTCAAAAAATTAATCACTCCTGTGGGAGCCTAATGAAAGCAAAGCAAGTGAGTATCAGGAAGAAATATTGAAGATGGCAGTACACTATTTCATCCATACAGATACTCATAGCAAGACTGTCTTATCCATCCATCTTAGAACTAGATTTCAGAAATGGGGTGGTTGTCATAGGAATGCATATTAATATGTTTATTTGAATTGAAAAATGAAGTTAGACTTTCTCTGACAGGAAGAATTCTGATTTGGCTGATTATTTTGGAAATATTGACTGGCTTTGCCAATTAGGTTATGTGGCTGACGTTTTCCAAATTGAGTAAGGTAAATCTGTAAGACCAGGTTTTGACAAACATATATGACAAAGAATGCTATAAGATTAGAACACTTTATCCAAAATAATTATTGGTAAACGCATATTGAAATGAATAATATTTCCATCTTCCGCAAACTTTATGAGTATGTTGAGTTAAATATGGTGGGTCAAAGCGAAACATTAACATTATAATCAAGAGGCTTTTAATAAGTCTCCATAAAGTTTATTTTTCTCTTTGTTTTACAGTGGTTGTTGTTTTGTGTTATTTCCAGAGACTGAGAACTGAATGACTCTAATTACAGAATAATAAATCTATTTGCAGGTAAGTTGGAGCTATCCACGAACTATTTAAACTATATTTTATTGAAAATTACAAATATGTTGAAACTATTTAAACTAATTATGAATCATTTCAAATCCTAACTTAAAATGTGTGAGAGGGTAGGCTAACATGAGAGGGTAGGATACATAGTTTAAATATTCTTAGTACAAACTAGCAAAAATATCCTTAGAAAATACCTTTATGGAATATAGATCTTGGGCTACTGTCTTGTGGGTCTGGGTGTACAGAGAGGTAGGGAAATGGAAAAGCTGTCTAAAATGCTGCTCATTCTTTTGTGATGAACGTAGAGCAGAAAATAAGATACAGTAGTCACCACTCCTCCGCGGTTTCAGTTATCCACGGTCAAGCGCAGTCCGGAAAAAGTTAAATGATTAGCATGATAAAATCTCACCTGACGTGAATCATCCCCTTTGTTCAGTGTAACCACATTGTATATACTACCCACCCATTAGTCCCTTAATAGCCATCTTGGTTACTAGGTCGACTGTTGCGTATTGCAGTGCTTGTGTTCAAGTAACCCTTATTTTACTCAATAATGACCCCAAAGCACAAGAGTAGTGATGCTGGCAGTTTGGATACGCTAAAGAGAAGCTATAAAGTACTTCTTTTAAGTGAAAGTTCTTGACTTAATAAGGAGAAAGACAGACCACATTCATATAACTGTTATTACAATGTATTATTATAATCGTTCTATTTTATTCCTAGTTATTATTGTGAATCCATTACTGTACCGAATTTATAAATTAAACCTTATCATAGGTACTTGTGTATAGGAAAAAATACAGTACATGTAGGGGAGGGTTCTATTCACAGTTTCAGGCATCCACTTTATTAATTATATTATTCTGCCATAATGTGTTACTAGGTACATTTCTTTGACTTTTTAGTTACTATTGTGTTAGTAGTGTTAATTATCCATAAAAAAAAAAAAAAACCAATATTCCATTTAGTTACATTTAGGATCATCTAGCCCCATATTTTCTTAGCATTCAACTCTACAAGGGATTGTTTTTACCTGAGTGTGAATATTCTAAAACAAAGAACCAATAAGTGTCTGGCAGAACTTACAAAGCCCAGGTATCCCTATGTAATGAAGTATATGTAAGTTATATATCAAATCATTGGACAAAGCTGCTGCAAAAGAACTCTTTAAAGTGTTTAAAAAAAAAAAAAAAAAGGTGTCACTTTAAGGACTAAAGTGCTCCTGACCCAAACCCTGGTATTGTCAATTGTCTCATATGCATGTGAAGGAAGTCTGAAGAAGAGTCAGTGCCTTTGAATTAAGGTGTTGGTGAAGAATATTGAATATACCATGACTGCCAGAAGAATGAACAAATCTGTCTTGGAAGAAGCACAGTCAGAATGCTCTTTAGAAGTGAGGATGGTGATACTTCATCTGACATACTTTGGACATGTTATCAGGAGGGAACAGTCCCTAGAGAAGGACATCATGCTTGGTAAAGTAGAGGGTCATTGAAAAAGAGCAAGACCCTCAATGAGATGGACTGGCTGCAACAACGGGCTCAAACATGGCAACAATTGTGAGGATGGTCCAGGACCGGACTGTGTTTTGTTCTGTTGTACATAGGGTAGCTATCAGTAGTAACCAACTCGACGTCACATAACGACAACAACATATATTAAATAGACTGAACTTGGTAGGATCCAAACAGAAACCAGCTGTATCATACAGATTTTACCATATTTGCTACCCAATCAACTTGGTTACATCTTGGAGCAATTCCATTGCTTTCTGCTCAATTTTGGCCACGGGGAGAGACTCAAATTTAAGTATTTCAAGTAAAGAAAAACAGCTGAGTTTACTGGGAAAAAAAACACTGATACGGCAAGTCAAACCAAAAGGGAGAAATAGGGAGAATGTTTGGCAATCATTCCACAAGAAGCCAATCTTACTACACGTGAAACACACAAAAATTGAGAAGAAAACAGACAATCCACCAGAAAAATGGCCAAAGGACATGAGCAGAGGGTTCTTTGAAGTAGAAAGGATTTAAACTACAAAGACAATCTCAGTCGTAACTGGAGAAATGCAAATTAAAACTACATTAAGATAAAATTTCTCACTTATCAGAATGGCAGAAATCCAAACGTCTAACCACATGGTCTGTTGCGGAGGCTGTGGGCAAACAGACAAGCTGATGCATTTGCGGGCAAGCAGGACAGAGCTATGCCTATGGAATGAAATTTGGCAAGGTCTATCAAAATGAAAATTTCGTTTACCCTTTGCCCCAGAAATTGTTCTTCTGGGAATTTAGCCCAGCAGCTTATGCGGAAGCAGGATACAACCCCAAAATCTCAGTGACTTACAGTGGAAGCATTTATTTATTGCTCTTATTACATGAGGGCTGCAGATTAACCCTGGGTTCATTGGTATCTTCTCACTCTTGGGCCTAGGCTGAGGTGGCAGCCACCATCTGAGGCATCCTATTCTCAGCACGGCAGGAAAGGAGTTCCCATGGCTTCATGGAAATACGAGGTGCTTCTTAAAGACCCTGCTCAGAACTAGCACGCTGTCACTTCTTCCCATGTTCCATCGGACAAAGGAAATTATATGGCTGAGACCACAGTCATCAAAAGGTATGTATGCTCTGCATACTGGCATACTTCGCAAAGTCACATGGGTAAGGGCCTGGGTGTCTAATCCTCTTACAGGGAGGGAAGCAAGGAGTGGAAGCTACCCTTGCCTGCCCATGCAGGATATCAAACTTTGCGGCGTTGTTGGTAGTAACAAGGGCACACATTTACAGGCATTTGCGAAGAGGTACAGACAGGCTTTATACATCTCTCCTGTCTCTCAGAACCATGCGTGGCTGACAGTAATGCTCTGTGTCTAAGAATTCCTATTTCCAGCAACAACTGTGCTTGGCCTATTTCAATGTTCAAAGTGATCTTTTCTGGACTGCAGATCCTACATCACTTAAAACATGAAGTAGTTCTCCCACTTCATTCATTCAGTACATATTTATTGATGGCATGGTGTGGCCCAGGATGATGTATACTGAAGAAGTCTTCAGGTTTATGTACATATGATGAGCACAATTGACCAACAGAAACAAAAGTTCAGTATCTCCCAAACCTAGGTTTTCATGTAAGTCTGCCTCTGACAATCTGTCCGAGCCCAGGTTACAGGTACAAGGATAGGAAAGTACTGAAATAGGGTTAGGCTTTTGACACCAGGAACCAGGAGTTGAGGACAAGCAACTCTTCAGAATAAAATTAACTCAGCCTAAAAAAAATACCTGAGGGTGTTTGGACCTAATCTTATTACTGCACGAATTCACCTTTCCTATGTCTTTGAAGCCCTTTGCTCTCCCCCAGCTTCAACACCCCTTCAACCAGCCGACGCTACTGTTCCTGGCTTTTGTGTTACTCTTGCGATGGTTGGTAGGAAGAGAAGGTAATGGGATTGAGTTGTTACCTTCTCAGAATTCTTCCTGGTGTAGATGTTTCATTTTTTCATTAATTGCCTATAAAAGATTACACAAATTATCATTTTATTTAAATTGTTATTCAGTGTGCAACTCAATTTACCCCTCTTAAGGACAGAATTTACCTTATTTTCTCTTTAGCAATGCAAGTTAGAAGATCACCCCTCAATGGTAATATAATTTGATTCAATTTTTTTTTTTTTCCTACTACACATTTGGACAGATTTTTTTTTTTCCTCCCATGAGATGCTTTTCAACCACACAAAAGTTGAGGGGAAAGTCTTGTGATTTACATTCTAATTGCCAAAGTATTAGAATTATTTTCCAAGTTCTGGCTTGGATTCTCTTTAACTAGGTGCCTTTAATTTATATACACAAAGAAAACAATTCCTTAAAATGACAGTGTGATGCATTGTCACCAATTTTCATACCTAAAAATATATTTGTGTCATTTAACTTGTCAGAGAAAGAAATAAAATATTTTTCTCTATCCCCCAAATTTCTAATACTGTTCCTTCCTAAATATTCTTTAACATTTAATGAACAATTATATAGCTTGAAGAATCTGGGAACCTCACTGCTTAGTTTTTTAATTAAACTTAATTCTTGAAATTTTCTATCTTTATATCATTGTTTGATCTAAAATACTCAATATTTTAAGGGTTGATCAAACGAGATTTAATGAGCTGGTTTTTTTTTGGTTGTTGTTGCTGTTTTTATGAGAAGACATAGTCTTTTAAAAAATAATTGTACTGTTTTAAAACTAAGGGAAAAAAATTTTTATGGTAGGCATTAAGGGCTGAATTGTGTTCCCAAAAAGAACTGTCGAAGCCCTGACCCCTAAACTTGTAAATGTGACCTTGTTTGGGGAAACAGGGTTTTTCTTTGCAGACATGATTGGTTCCATCAGTAAAGACCTATTAGAGGAAGGTGGGTTCTAATCCTAACCCATTCTGAGTGATGTCTTATAAAAAAGAAAGACTGATACAGACACAAATTCCTGTATATGGGGAAGACACCATGCAAAGGAACACCAAGGGCCACAACAGCCCCCAGAAGCTGGGAGAGAGACATGGACCAGTTCCTCTCGCAAAGCCACCAGAAGGAATCAACATGGCTAAGACCCAGATTCGGACTTCCAGCCTGGAGAGCTGGGACACAAAGAATGTCTGTTTCTCAAAGTTACTCACTTTGAGGTATTTTATTACAGGAGCCCTAGGAAACTAACAGAATCGATTTTCCATCAATAATTTGGAAGGAAAAAAAAGAAAAGGCACAACAGACATTTTTTTAATTCTCTTTGCAAGCTTTGCCCCAAAGGAATAAAGTCTTTATTTCAAAGGAATTTTCAAGGTAAGAGCTTGAAAAATGTAACAAAGTGAATTCATTTGTTTCCCAAGAATTGTTTATATAATGAGCACATAGAGTATTCTAGAAGCCCAGCAGAGCATATTCAAGCAGATTTCTTGAAACTCATACTGAAAAAGGCAATTATCCCTATGCAGCATAAGGGTTTACAGCAGGGGACCAGCCAATTCAATGTTACTATACATATGTATTACCTGCCCTTTGCATACCCAAAACACTTTATTTGACACACATATTGCTGGTTTGTCAGCTGATTTGTTGAACTGTAGAATGAATGATTCAAAAAACAAACAGCTAAATAATAGTAGCCATACTCCTTGGTTTATTTTTCCTTGAATTTTGTTGTTGTTACGTGTCATCAAGTCGATTCTGACTCATGGCACCCTATAGAACAGAGTAGGATTGCCTCAAAGGGTTTTCTAGGCTACCAACTGAAAGGTTGGCAATTCAAACCCATTGGCAGCTCTTTGGGAAAAAGATGTGGCCGTCAGCTTCCCTAGAAATTACATCCTTGAAACACTGAAGAATTCTACTCTATCCTATAGGGTTGCTATGAGTAGGAATTAACTCAACACAACATATACACATATGTGTATATCCTAACCCTAATGCTTAATCTTTACAAGAGCAGATTTCCAGTTTTTTCTCCCACACAGCATCTGTTGAATTCAAACCTCTGGCCTTTCAGTTAGCAGCCGTGTGCATAACCGTTGCACGACCATGACTTCTTATTTTTAAGTTGTCTTATTTCCAGATTTCTTAAAGAGATAAAAATAATTCTAGTTTCATGATTTTATGTAAGAAGTTTTGTTTGTAATTTAAGTAAACAGAGTACAATAATTTCTAGATGGGTTGTAAAAAGCCCAGAAGGAATAAGACTTGTTACATAATTTTGAGAAATACTTTTTCAATGAGAAATTATTTCAAAAGTTGAAACGCCTATTTGTATTGTCATATTTGTATGATTAAGTCTATGCTAATCTCAAACTTGGTTTTCTATCATTGATACAATAGAGATATTTTTCTATACATATAAACTTTCAGTGCAAAACAGTTTACAATCTCACTATAACTACAATTGGCTCCTGTTTATAGTATGTTCAAATGTAGTTAAAGATAAAGACAGGTTCCTATCAAAATCTTCTACTGTTGGTTTACTTTATTCTTTCTTAGTACTGATTGTGATGTACAACTCTGGAAAGTTCCACGATGCCATGTCCAGTAACCATTTAGCCCAGAAATTGCCATGCAATATTGGTTCTGTGTCATGGATTGAATTATCTCCCCTCATAAATGTGTGTATCAATTTGGCTGGGCCATGATTCCCAGTATTGTGTGATTTTCCTACATGCTGTAAATCCTGCCTCTATGATGTTAATGAAGGAGGATGAGTGGTAGTTGTGTTAGAGAGGCAGGACTCAATCTACAAGATTGGATTGTGTCTTGAGGTGATCTCTTGGGACATAAAAGAGAGAAGCAAGCAGAGAGACAGGGGACCTCAAACCACAGAGAAAACAGCACTGGGGGCAGAGCACGCCCTTTGGACACAGGGCACCTGTGTGGAGAAGCTCCTAGTCTGGAGAAAGATAGATGAGAAGGCCACAGAGAGAGAAAGCCTTCCCCTGAGATGACACCCTAAATTTGGACTTGTAACCTACTTTACTGTGAAGAAATTAATTTCTCTTTGTTAAGGTCATCCACTTGTTATAGCAGCACTAGATAACTAAGTCTGATCTTAACTTTACCTCTAAATATGGACACACAAGATTCTCAGTTCTTAATTGTGCTCAAAAATTGACACAACAAATAGGGCAGAAGTATCAAGGTTCACCTTGTCTCCTCTATCTCCCTTTCGAGAAATCATGGAAATAAATAATAGGTGCTAGCACACATTTCCATGAAAAGAAAAGTAAGATCATTTTTCTCTTCTATAACTTCTATTGGGATTAAAAACTATTCAAAAAAAAAGTATTGTTAACATTTACATATTATACGCATTTTTCCAGCTTATCTTTTTCTCTAAATGACTGCTAAAGAAAGTCATCATAGTTACAGACAGAGGAATTTTCACAAGTGCGGTCATTTTCTGAAGGATATTTCATACTGAAAAGTTCTTGAAATATCATTTTTCATCTACCCTCTAAACCTATTGAAAATGTCTCCACAGTACCTGAAACATTTTCCTCTGTTGAAATATATCATTTTACATTACTCAGATGTTCTGAAAATTCATAAAGTGGCAATCATAATTTACTGAGATTTCTTTCTGCCAGTTAGGAATGAATAAAACTATATAGTGCATTCAAGAGGAAAAATAAAAGAAAAATGAAAACAGTAACATTGGTACCCTTGGTCTAGTAGTAATGTAAGTTCAAACTGGAAAAGGATCACTCTTGGAACCTATCTTTACCTTAGCAGTTTTCCATAATTCTTGTTTATTTATTTGTTTCAAGCTTGTGAAAGACTAAGCCTGAAATTGTACAGCAAACTTTATACTACAGGCCTTCATTAAGCTTGTTTCTTGCTTTCATCACCAATTACTCAGTATTTACCCACTCTACTCAATGATTTACTCTTCTTTTCTCCATGTCCCAATTTGTACCTATGATCTGACCTCATTTGAAAATTTAAATTAAAACCAGCAGAATAGTTACTTTCTGTGGTGATTAGTTTTATGTGTCAGCTCGGCTAGGCTGTGGTGCCCCATTGTTGGGCCAAACACTAGTCCAATTGCTGTTATGAAGTAGTTACATGTGATCAAATCAGTTGTCCTTACGACTGCATAATGTTGGGGGCCTCATCCAATGAACTGAGGGCCTTAAGAGAAAAAAGCAGTCTTCCATGGGATGTGTTCCACCTCTAGACTATAAATATTTAGTCAGAACTCTCACTCTTCACTGTCCCTGTTGCCTCATGTACAAATTTTGGGACACAAGCCTGCAGGAATCTCCAGCCTGTCTCCTGACCTACAGATTTTGGATTTGCTTGTCCCCACAATCGCATGAGCCAATTCCTTAAAATGTACCCTAATCTCTCCCTCTATAACTGTCTCTATGTCTTGCTGTTTTGTTTTTCTGTAATATAGAGAACTCTGACTAAGACACTGTTCATCTTTGTGCTAGTCACTTAATAACCTATGTTCAATAACACTCATTTCTTCTTCCCTCATGGACCATACAATAAATTAATCTTCTGTCAGAGGGCAGACCCTGAGGAGATGCTTAGGCTCCCATCCTTTTTGTTTTCTCTGGGATTTGGCCTGACCCTTTGCAGCATATTCATGCCTTTCTCCATCTTTACTGAGTTCCAACACGGTTTAATTATTTCCTATTTTCTAACCCCTACACCTTCACCCTCCTTGCATCTTTTTTTTTTTTTTTTAATTTTCATTGTGCTTTAAGTGAAAGTTTACAAATCAAGTCAGTCTTTCAAACAAAAACTTATATACACCTTGTTACATACTCCCAATTGCTCTCCCCTAGTGAGACAGCCCACTCCCTCCCTCCCCTCTCTCTTTTTATGTCCATTTCACCAGCTTCTAACCCCCTCTATCCTCTCATCTCCCCTCCAAGCAGGAGATGATAATATAGTCTCAAGTATCCACCTGATCCAAGAAGCCTACTCATCACCAGCATCCCTCTCCAACACATTGTCCAGTCCAATCCCTGTCTGAAGAGTTGGCTTTGGGAATGGTTCCTATCCTGGGCCAACAGAAGGTCTGGGGGTCATGACCACCGGGGTCCTTCTAGTCTCAGTCAGACCATTAAGACTGGTCTTTTTATGAAATTTTGGGGTCTGCATCCCACTGCTCTCCCGCTCCCTGATGGGTTCTCTGTTGTGTTTCCTGTCAGGACAGTCATTGGTTGTAGCCAGGCACCATCTAGCTCTTCTGGTCTCAGGCTGATGTAGTCTCTGGTTTACATGGCCCTTTCTGTCTCGAGCTCGCAGTTACCTTGTGTCCTTGGTGTTCTTCATTCCCCTTTAATCCAGGTGGGTTGAGACCACTTGATGCATCTTAGACGACTGCTTGCTAGCTTTTAAGACCCCAGATGCCTCTCTCCAAGGTGGGATGCAGAATGTTTTCTTAATAGATTTTATTATGCCAATTGACTTAGTTGACCCCTAAAACCATTGTCTCCAAATCCCTGCCCCTGCTACACTGGCCTTCAAAGCATTCAGTTTATTCCAGAAAAATTCTTTGCTTTTGGTTTAGTACAGTTGTACTGACCGCACTTGTATTGTGTGTTATCTTTCCCTTCACCTAAAGTAGTTCTTATCTACTATCTAATTAGTGAATACCCCTCTCCCCCCTCTCGTAACCATCAAAGAATATTTTCTTCTCTGTTTAAACTATTTCTTGAGTTCTTTTAATAGTGGTCTTATACACTATCTGTCCTTTTGCAACTGACTAAATTCACTCAGCATAATGCCTTCCAGATTCCTCCATGTTATGAAATGTTTCACAGATTCATCAGTGTTCTTTATCGATGCATAGTATTTCATTGTGTGACTATACCATAATTTATTTATCCATTCATCCTTTGATGGGCACGTTGGTTGCTTCCATCTTTTTCCTACTGTAAACAGTGCTGCAGTGAACATGGGTGTGCATATATTTGTTTGTGTAAAGGCTCTTATTTCTCTAGGATATATTTCAAGGAGCGGGATTGCTGGATTGTATGGTAGTTCTCTCTCTAGCTTTTTAAGGAAGCACCAAATTAATTTCCAAAGTGGTTGTACCGTTGTATATTCCCTCATGTGTCTATCAGTTTGTCGTACTGTGGGGGCTTGCATGTTGCTGTGATGCTGGAAGCTATGCAACTGGTATTCAGATACCAGCAGGGTCACCCATACAGGACAGGTTTCAGCTGAGTTTCCAGGCTAAGACTAGGAGGAAGGACCTGGCAGTCTACTTCTGAAAAGCATTAGCCAGTGAAAACTTTATGAATAGCAGCAGAACATTGTCTGATATAGTGCTGGAAGATGAACCCCCAGGTAGGAAGGCACTCAAAAGATGACTGGGGAGGAGCTGGCTCCTCGAAGTAAAGTCAACCTTAATGATGTGGATGGAGTAAAGCTTTCAGAACCTTCATTTGCTCATGTGGCATGACTCAAAATGAGAAGAAAGAGCTGCAAACATCTATTAATAATCAGGACCTGGAATGTACGAAGTATGAATCTAGGAAAATTGGAAATCGTCAAAAATGAAATGGAACACATAAACATCGATATCCCAGGCATTAGTGAGCTGAAATAGACTGGCATTGGCCATGTTGAATTGGACAATCATATAGTCTACTACGCTGGGAATGACAACTTGAAGAGGAATGGTGTTGCATTCATAGTCAAAAAGAACGTTTCAAGATCTATCCAGAAGTACAACATTGTCAGTGATAGGATAATATCCATATGCCTACAAGGAAGACCAATTAATACGACTATTATTCAAATTTACACACCAACCACTAGGGCCAAAGATGAAGAAATAGAAGATTTTTATCAGCTGCTGCAGTCTGAAATTGATCAAACATGCAATCAAGATGCATTGATAATTACTGACAATTGGAATGCAAAAGTTGGAAACAAAGAAGAAGGATCAGTAGTTGGAAAATATGGCCTTGGTGATAGAAACAATGCCGGAGATTGAATGATAGAATTATGCAAGACCAACGACTTCTTCATTGCAAGTACCTTCTTTCACCAACATAAACGTCGACTGTACACGTGGACCTCACCAGATGGAACACACAGAAATCAAACTCACTACATCTGTGGAAAGAGACGATGGAAAAGCTCAATATCATCAGTCAGAACAAGGCCGGGGCTAACTGTGAAACAGACCATCAATTGCTCATACGCAAGTTCAAGCTGAAACTGAACAAAATCAGAGCAAGTCCACGAGAACCAAAATAGGACCTTAAGTATATCCCACCTGAATTTAAAGACCATCTGAAGAATAGATTTGATGCATTGAACACTAGTGACCGAAGACCAGACGAGTTGTGGAATGACAGCAAGGACATCATCCATGAAGAAAGCACGAGGTCACTGAAAAGACAGGAAAGAAAAGACAAAGATGGATGTCAGAAGGGACTCTGAAACTTGCTCTTGAGCGTCAAGCAGCTAAAGCAAAAGGAAGAATTGATGAAGTAAAAGAACTGAACAGAAGATTTCAAAGGGCCTCTCGAGAAGACAAAGTAAAATATTATACTGACATGTGCAAAGAGCTGGAGATGGAAAAACAAAAGGGAAGAACACACTTGGCGTTTCGCAAGCTGAAAGAACTGAAGAAAAAATTCAAGCCTTGAGTTGCAGTACTGAAGGATTCCATGAGGAAAATTTAAAGGACATAGGAAGCATCAAAAGAAGATGCAAAGAATACACAGAGTCATTACACCAAAGAGAATTAGTCTATGTTCAAACATTTCAAGAGGTGGCATAATGATCAGGAACCGATGGTACTGAAGGAAGAAGTCCAAGCTGCTCTGAAGGCATTGGCAAAAAAGGCTCCAGGAATTGATGGAATATCAATTGAGATGTTTCAACAAACGGATGCAGCGCTGGAGGTGCTCACTCGTCTATGCCAAGAAATATGGAAGACAGCTTCCTGGCCAACTGATTGGAAGAGATCCATACTTATGCCTATTCCCAAGAAAGGTGATCCAACTGAATGTGGAAATTATAGAACAATATCATTAATATCACACGCAAGCAAAATTTTGCTGAAGATCGTTCAAAACTGGCAGCTGCAGTATATCGACGAGGAACTGCCAGATATTCAGGCCAGTTTCAGAAGAGGACGAGGAACCAGGGATATCATTGCTGATGTCAGATGGATCCTGGCTGAAAGCAGAGAATACCAGAAGGATGCTTACCTGTGTTTTATTGACTATGCAAAGGCGTTCGACTGTGTGGATCATAACAAACTATGGATAACATTGCCAAGAATGAGAATTCCAGAACACTTAATTGTGCTCATGAGGAACCTTTACATAGATCAAGAGGCAGTTGTTCGGATAGAATAAGGGGATACTGACTGGTTTAAAGTCAAGAAAGGTGTGCCTCAGGGTTGTATTCTTTCACCATACCTATTTAATCTGTATGCTGAGCAAATAATACAAGAAGCTGGAATATATGAAGAAGAATGGGGCATCAGGATTGGAGGCAGACTCATTAACAACCTGCATTATGCAGATGACACAACCTTGCTTGCTGAAAGTGAAGAGGACTTGAAGCACTTACTAATGAAGATCAAAGACCACAGCCTTCAGTATGGATTACACCTCAACATAAAGAAAACAAAAATCCTCACAACTGGACCAACGAGCAACATCATGATAAATGGAGACAGTTGTCAAGGATTTCATTTTACTTGGATCCACAGTCAACACCCGTGGAAGCAACAGTCAAGAAATCAAAAGATGTATTGCATTGGGTAAATCTGCTGCAAAGGACCTCTTCAAAGTGTTGAAGAGCAAAGATGTCACCCTGAAGACTAAGGTGCGCCTGGCCCACGCCATGGTATTTCCAATCGCATCATGTGCATGTGAAAGCTGGGCAATGAAGAAGGAAGACCCAAGAAGAGTTGATGCCTTTGAATTGTGGTGTTGACAAATAATATGAATATACATGGACTGCAAAAAGAACGAACAAATCTCTCTTGGAAGAAGTGTGGCCAGAATACTCCTTAGAGGCAAGGATGGCGAGACTGCGTCTTACATGCTTTGGACATGTTGTCAGGAGGGATCAGTCCTTGGAGAAAGACGTCATGCCTGGCAGAGTACAAGGTCAGCGGAAAAGAGGAAGACCCTCAACGAGGTGGATTGACACAGTGGCTGCAACAATGAGCTCAAGCATATCAACAATTTTAAGGATGGCGCAGGACCGGGCAGTGTTTTGTTCTGTTGTGCATAGGGTCACTATGAGTCAGAACTGACTGGACAGCACCGAACAACAACAACCAGCAGTGTGTAAGTGTTCCAATCTCTCCACAGCCTCTCCAACATTTATTGTTTTGTGTTTGTTGGATTAATGCCAGCTTTGTTGGAGTGAGATGGAATCTCATGATAGTTTTGATTTGCATTTCTCTAATGGCTGATGATGGTATTTCCTTATGTATGTGTTAGCTACCTGAATGTGTTCTTTAGTGAAGTGTCTGTTCATATCTTTTGCCCATTTTTTAATTGGGTTATTTGTCTTTTTGCAGTTGAGTTTTTGCAGTATCATATAGATTTTAGAGATCAGGTGCTAATAGGAAATGTCATAACTAAAAACTTTTTCCCAGTCTGTAAGTAATCTTTTTAGTCTCTTGGTGAAGTCTTTGGATGAGCATAGGTGTTTGATTTTTAGGAGTTCTCAGTTATCTAGTTTTTCTTCTGCACTGTTAGTAATGTTTTGCATAATGTTTATGCCATGTATTAGGGCTCCTAACGTAGTTCCTATTTTGTCTTCCATGATCTTTATCATTGTAGATTTTATATTTAGGTCTTTGATCCATTTTGAGTTAGTTTTTGTTCATGGAGTGAGGTATGGGTCTTGTTTCATTTTTTTGCAGATGGATATCCAGTTATGCCAGCACCATTGATTAAAAGACTGTCTTTTCCCCGATTAACTGTTTTGGGGCATTTGTCAAATATCAACTGCTCATATGTGGATGGATTTATGTCTGGATTCTCAATTCTGTTCCATTGGTCCATGTATCTGTTGTTGTACCGGTACCAGGCTGTTTTGACTACTATGGCAGTATAATAGTTTCTTAAATCAGGTAGAGTAAGGCTTCCCACTTTTTTCTTCTTTTTCAGTAATGTTTTACTTATCCAAGGTCTCTCTCCCTTCCATATGAAGTTGGTGATTTGTTTCTCCACCTCATTAAAGGATGTCTTTGGAATTTGGATCGGAATTGCATTAAATGTATAGATTGCTTTTGGTAGAATAGACATTTTTATAATGTTTAGTGTTCCTATGCATGAGTAAGGTATGTTTTTCCACTTATGTAGGTTTCTTTTGGTTCTTGCAGAAGTGTACTGTAGTTTTCTTTGTATGTCTTTTACCTCTCTGGTAAGATTTATTCCTAAGTATTTTATCTTCTTGGGAGCTACTGTAAATGGTATTGATTTAGTGATTTCCTCTTCCATGTTCTTTTTGTTGGTAGAGAGGAATCCAACTGATTTTTGTATGTTTATCTTGTATCCCAATACTCTGCTGAACTCTTCTATTAGTTTCAGTAGTTTTCTGGAGGATTCCTTAGGGTTTTTTGTGTATGAGATCCTGTTATCTGCAAATAGAGATACTTTTACTTCTTCCTTGCCAATCCAGATGCCCTTTATTTCTTTATCTAGCCAAACTGCTCCGGCTAGGACTTCCAGCACAATGTTGAATACGAGTGTTGAGAAAGGGCATCCTTGTCTGGTTCCCAGTCTCAAGGGGAATGCTTTCAGGCTCTCTTCATTTAGGTTGATGTTGGCTGTTGGCTTTGTATAAATGCCCTTTATTATGTTGAGGAATTTTCCTTCTATTCCTATTTTGCTGAGAGTTTTTATCATGAATGGTGTTGAACTTTGTCAAATGCCTTTTCTGCATCAATTGATAAAACCATGTGATTCTTGTCTTTTGTTTTATTTATGTGGTGGGTTACATTAATTGTTTTTCTAATATTGAACCATTCCTGCATACCTGGTATGAATCCCACCTGGTCCAGGTGAATTGTTTTTTTTGATATGTTGTTGAATTCTATTGGCTAGAATTTTGTTGAGGATTTTTGCATCTAATTTCAATAGGGATATAGGTCTACAATTTTCTTTTTTTATGGTGTCTTTACCTGGTTTTGGTATCAGGGGTATAGTGGGTTCATAGAATGAGTTTTGTAGTATTCTGTCCTTTTCTATGCTCTGAAATACCTTTAGTAGTAGTGGTGTTAACTCTTCTCTGAAAGTTTGGTAGAACTCTGCAGTGAAGCCATCCGGGCCAGGGCTTTTTTTTTGTTGGGAGTTTTTTGATTACCTTTTCAATCTCTTCTTTTGTTATGGGCTCATTTAGTTGTTCTACCTCTGTTTTTGTTCATTTAGGTAGGTAGTGTTTTTCTAGGAACTCATCCATTTTTTCTAGGTTTTCAAATTTGTTAGAGTAAAATTTTTCACAGTAATCTGATATGATTCTTTTAATTTCAGTTGGGTCTGCTATAATATCACCCATCTCATTTCTTATTTGGGTTATTTGCTTCCTCTCATCTTTTTCTTTTGTCAGTTTGGCCAGTGGTTTATCAATTTTGTTGATTTTTTCAAAGAACCAGTTTTTGATCTTGTTCTTTCAATTGGTTTTCTATTTTCTATCCTGCTTGCATCTTACTTGTTCCCCACTATTTTCTCTTTTTACATTGTTTGTTCTATAAAAGGTTATGTATTAAAACGCCACTCCCTCACCTTAATTACTTTTTAAAAAAGAACATGAGATGAAGTCTTGCCATTCTCACTTCTAAGGAGCATTCTGGCTGTACTTCTTCCAAGACAGATTTGTTTGTTCTTCTGGCAGTCCCAAACACCGTTATTCAAAGGTGTCAGTTCTTCTTTGGCCTTCCTTACTCATTGTCCAGCTTTCGCATGCTTATGAGGCAATTGAAAACACCATGGCTTGGGTCAGTCACACCTTAGTCTTCAAGATGGCATCTCTGCTTTTCAACACTTTAAAGAGGTCTTTTGCAGCAGATTTGCCCAATGCAATGCTTTCGTTTTGAGTTCTTGACTGTTCCTTCCATGAGTGTTGACTGTAGATTCAAGTAAAAGGAAATCCTTGACAACTTCGATCTTTTCTCCATTTATCATGATGTTGCTCATTGGTCCAGTTGTGAGGATTTTTGTTTTCTTTATGTTGTGTAATCCATACTGAAGACTATGGTCTTTGGTCTTCATCCGTAAGTGCTTCAAGTCTTCTTCACTTTCAGTGAGTGTGTTCGTCATCTGCATATCGCAGCTCGTTAAAGTGTCTTCCTCTAATCCTGATGTCCCAATCCTCTTCAAATGGTCTAGTTTCTAGGATTATGCTCAGCATACAAAATAAGTAAATATGGTGAAAGGATACTATCCTTATGCACACCGTTCCTGACTTTAATCCACACAGTATCCTCTCATTCTACTCAAACAACATGACTGAAGTTTTCATTTGTTCATTGGCCGTTTTTAAAGGGAGAGGCACAAGTATCTGAGCATGCTTAATTTAGAACCTATAGGCCCCAGGTTTCTCTCCTGCTCTGAAATTTTTTTTGCATATCTTGCATTTTTTAATTTCTTTCAATCCATCTTCTTTCTATTTCAGGTGTATTGGCTTTTGCCTTTTCTTGTTTCATAGACAGTATATTGGGATATTTTAAGAACCAGGTGAGCTAATACAAGCAAAGGCTTAAACACTGCCTGGCTCATAGCCAGAGTTAGAGCCCCAAATATTTTCTTCACAATTGTTCGTATATGAAAACCTTATTCTTATGTTAATACAATGCACACTAAAGGCCATTTCTTTTTTATTTGTAAGAGCTTTTTTTAATTAAGAATATTATTATTTTGTCATATGTGTTGCCTTTTAACCTTTTAATGATATTTTATTGTCAAATATGACCATATATGGAATCAAATTTATCACGTGTTTGCTGTTTGTATCGTTTTTGCTTATGTTCATGCTTAAGATGGTCATGAATGGAGGCTTTTTTACAAAGAGTGTGTATGTGCTTGCAAATAAATGAAATAAGATAATGCTGATAAAAAAATTTAGGGTAAAAAATCCAAAAGGAAAGAAATATTGCATTTTAGGAAATAGACAAAAAATTACCCATATAAAATATAAAATAGGTAAACAAAAATTTAAGAAACTAGAAAACAAGAGGAAGTAAGATAATTTAAAAATTAGGCATGATAAGAAAAAACGAGTTTAGCAGAGGAAAACCAATGTTCCATGAATGTAACATTACTGTCAACCACGTGTCACATAGAATATCCAGTGTTCACTTTCATAGTCTATGTTCCATGATGTAGCATTACTGTCAAGCATGTGTCACATAGAATATCTAGTGTTCACTCTCATAGTCTATGTTCCATGATGTAGCATTACTGTCAAGCATGTGTTACATAGAATATCCAGTGTTCACTCTCATAGTCTATGTTCCATGATGTAGCATTACTGTCAGCCATATGCGTGCAGAACATACAGTGTTCACTCACTCGTAGTCTACCAGGCTCCTCACTGCTCCTCAACAAAATAAGAGATACAGTTAGGTTTAGGAACCAAAATCAGAAGACCTAAATTCAAGTTCTTTCAACTTGGAGAATTAAACCATGGACCAATCTTCTTTGCCACTAAGATCATACTAGTGGAGACATTTATTTTAGAATTCTTCCAACTGTACTCAGAGGATGTTTAAATTCAGACTTACCCATCCAGCTACACTTAGAAGTTTTGTCCAGCTCTTCCCCACCCCCCTCACCCAAACCAGTAACTTAGACATATGGTAAAGAATAATCCATAGTTTTTCTCTCTAAATTTTATTTGAAATTTCATATTAAAAATATCTGTAATATTTTCTCCAGAAAAATATGTGGAACACATTATTGTTTTACATATAAATGTTTCTAGTTGTATAACACTGAACAAGTTGCCTCTGTCCAAAGTGCCTCTGTTCCCTAATCCATAACTAAACTACTTCATAGGATAAAACTAGCAAATACATACTAAATATATATTTAACATGCCTGTTATGTACATAGGCTAAAGTCGGCTATTATTGTAAAGTAATGCTATTTATACAGTCAATGCAATCTCAGTCTGTAAGTGGAGTCAGGCTCCTTATTACAGTTCCAATAATATTTTAGGTAGAATTGGTTTTCAATATGTTTTTCTAATTTTCTGTGACTAATAAAATTTTTTTAATGTATATACAATAGACAGTTTTGTTAATCTTATATTATACAGTCTTGCTAAATTCATTAGGTAGTTCAAGTAGATGTTTTATAAATTCCTTAGACTTTTCTATTTAAATGATCAAGTCATCTACAAATAAGAGAAATTCTACTTACTTTCTGAGATCAGTATGTCGTTTATTTGTTTACCCATTGCAACAACTAGTATATCCAGTAGGATATTGAATGAAAACATTCAGAGCAGATTGCCTTGCCTTGTTTCTGATATTAGGAGGAAAAATTTCAGTATTTCAATTGAACTTCAACAGTATTTCAAAAATATTTCAAGTCTTTGCACCTCCTTGACTTTCTGGAAGAGTTTATGTAAGATTCGTATTATTGGTGTGTGATGTTAGCTTCTGATTTTTCAAAGATGCTCTTTGTAAGATTTAGGAAGTTCCAGTTTACATCTAATTTGCTAAGAACTTTTATTATGCGCCTAATTTTATCAACATTTATTGAAGCGAACACCTAATTTTCTCCCATATTACATTTATATAGTGAATTACATTGACTGATTCTCAAATATTAAAGTGATTTTGAATTCTACATAACAATGATGCAAGATTGTTTTTATTTTTGGTGGCTTAATATGTTAATAAAAAAAACACCAAATCAAACCCAATGCCGTCAACACAATTCCAACTCATAGTGACCATATAGGACAGGGTAAAACCTCCCCATAGGTTTCTAAGGCTGTAATCTTTAAGTAAACAGACTGCCACAACCTTCTCCCAGGGAGCAGCTGGTGGGTTCGGTTAACGGCAAACTTTTTAATCACTGAATCACCAGGGCTACTAATATGTTAATAAAATATGTTAGTATTTTGCTAAGGATTTTGTGTATATTATTTACAAGATTTATTGACCTGTAGCTGTTTTTATGACGTCTTTGTCATGCTCTGTCATAATGCTTCAAAAAACAGTTTTAGAAGTCTGCTCCACTATTTCCTGGCGGCATTTGTGTTCGAAGCATAGATTGGTGTTATTTCTTCCTTAAATATTTGAGAGCATTCCTCAGTGAAGGCACCTGCCTGTAGTTGTTCTGAGAGGGCCCTTTCTGATAAAGAATTTTATTTCTTTCATAGATACAGTATTACTCAGAGTTTCAGTTTCATCATTGGTCAGTTTTACAGTGAATTTGATGACATTGTTTTTCATAATACACCCTTATTGATGTTTTCAATATCTGTAGAATATGTAGTTTTAAACCATCTTTCATATGAATGTTTCTTTTTTTTGTTAATCAAGCTAGAATTTATCATATTTAAAAGCTTTTTAATGAAACAAGTTTTGGCTTTGTTTACTTTCTCTGTAGTTTGCTCATTTTCTATCACTAATTTCTGCATATTTAAATGCATATTTCATTTTGCTGTGTATTGCCAAGTTTCTCCCCTTAGAGGTTGTAGCATTTTGCAACCCATCAGCATTGTTTGAGAATGTCTATTTGCCACAGCCTTGTGCAACTGTGCGTATTGTCAAATTTATGGACTTCTTGCTAATTGGACAGATGATAATGGCCTCAGGGTAGTTTTAATTTGCATTTCTCACATTGTAAGCAAGGTGAAGCAGTTTATCATAAATGGAATGGAAATCTGAATTTGTAAGTGTGTGTAGTGTGCACTGTCTTTCTTTCTTGTCCATTTGGGGACAGTACTGATTTTTTCTTTTCTATTTTTAGGAACTCTTTCTATATCATAAAGTCAGCCTTTACAATGACATAAGTTGTAAATACATGAAATTTTTATACAGTGGTTTCAGTTAAGTGGTAAGATGAACTGTGATATTTCTGTCTTTCTTATATACATCTACATTTTGCAAGTTTTAAAAATAGGGCAAAAATAAGAAATGTGAAATAAATGTCATGGCTCCTTCTGTTTATTAATAGGTCATTTTTCTCCTAACCCTCATTCTTCACTTCACAGAAGATTATATTTCCTGTGGAGATGGAAATTTAGACTCTAATTTCCTTTAAATTTGTATATTAAAATTTCCACTTACAGAATCCGTAGCTGGAATCATTAGGATAATGAGATGCTTTCTGCATTTTTAAAATCTAACCTCCTTGCTTGAAAAATTAGGAGTTGTGGTTCAGAGAGCAAGCCATGCCAACAAGCAAGCTATTAATCCCTGCATTGGCTCTTTTTGTCAGTGTATGTGGACACACTACTCCGAGCCACACATAGTGCTCCATGCTATTCGCCATACTTCTCAGTACGTTAGCTGTCATAATGCGCCAGCCAATGGGAAGAGTATAGTGTCAAAAAGATCCTATACATTTCCTTCTCTCGTTTTATGAGATTTATGAATTTATGGATTTAAATACTTCTCAAACGAGTTCATGTTATCATCCCAATCATTATAACTACTACTACTAAGTATTAGGCAATCACCTTTGATTGCATGAATCTTTTTGTTTGTAATTTTCAAGCTAATTTAAATGAATTCTCTCAGAAAATCAGTATGGGCAAGGTGATTATTTGCGCCTAAAAAATTAAGGAGAAATTTATAGGGAGAAGTTAAGCAAAAATTTCCATTAGAAATAGAATACAAAACAAAACATTGCATTAGATTTGATATGCATACTTCAATTATGACATGTTGTGGGAATAGAATAGTTGCTTTTTTAACTTGGGAATATTTATGGTCATATAATGCAAAATATGACACAAAACTGTTTCTTCTTGAAGTTATTCATTTAGAGTACTCACAGAGGAAAGAATATCTGAAGTGACAATCATCTTCTATTTGTTCATGTTTTTAACGAGTTTTTGATGTATGTCCTACCAAAAAAAGAAAACCTTGTAGTAAATAACTAAGTAACGACAGACTGTATGTTTTTGCAAAAAAAAGTCTTTTTTGGGGGGGGGGTGGTGAATAAGACTGTTTCAGGCATTCCAATAATAATCATCTTCCCTTTTCTGTGAGGTATATTTTCGTTCATTAAAATTATTTCCTGTTTTCTAGATAGTGGGAGATTTTCTTGAGAGAAATATGGTTAAGCTGAGTACTATTCTTAAAAAAAGGCTAAATGAAAAAAAAGAAAATATGTAAGCCAGAAATTTTAATATCATACTCCTTTAATTGATATCTTTTCCAGACATAATGTGCTACAACATTGTTCCCCTTTGTTAGCCCTAGGGTCGGACTTAGCGAAGGGGGTCTAGTTTCTTTTCTCTCTATGTCTCTTCTTGTCCTCATCTTTCCCTTCTTATTTTCTCCAGGAATTCTCATCTCTAATTATATTTTCCCATCTTCCAAACACATGCCCGGAGCTCAGTCCTCTCCCGTATGTTCTGGAGATATAGAATTCGCTTTCTGCCAGACTTTCCCAAATGGATGTGACACTCACAAACTTCAAACACAACATACAAAACATGGGATGTACAGTTTTCTGTCAAACCTCCCCCCCACTGTATTTCTATCTCAGTTAATCCACTTGTCAGTCAACACATAACTTTGCAACTTCCTTTTCCTTTGATTTACATTAAAAATGGGTTACTTTTCTTCCTCCAACTTTTTTCTTAAATCTTGTTTCTTAAATATCATCCTTATTGCTCTACAGAGCCCCTAGGGAGTGCAAGGTTTGCACTTAACTGCTAACCTAAAGGTTGACTTTTCAAACTCACCAGGGGGTACCACAGAGGAAAAGGGCTGCCAATCTGCTTCCATTAAGATTACAGCCAAGGAAACCCTAGGGAGTAGCTCTACTCTGTAACACATGGGGCCACCATGAGTCGGATTGACTCAGCAGCAACTAACAACAACATTGCACTACAAAAGAACTTCATTACTGTATCTATTTCTATCCTATTACTAAGTGATTTTTCTAAATTCGAAGTCAGATCACATTATTTTCTTCACACAAATCTTATGGCTCTCCATTTTGTATCACATGAAGGACAAACACTTCTTCATAACATTCAAGAATCTTCGTACCTAGACACCTTCTAGCCTCAATTGCAGCCTTAATCACATGCTCCTTGAAGTAAGACTCAGAATATCAGGGACATGTCCTTCCATATGCTGTTTCTCCTTTCAACATGTCTTCCCATCATCATTTAATAATTCTTCCTCCTTTGAGGCACAGTTGTACTGATAAAACCTCTATGAAGACATCTAAGATGTCATCTTCATGTTGTAGACACGATTAATACATGTTTAAAGTGGCCCTTCAGACATAAAACAATCGTCACAATTTACCCTACTTACTCCTATATCTGTGTCTCCCCTATAAACTTCTAGGAACATTTGAAGGCAAGAACACTTTAGTCTAACTATCCTGGTGCTCTCCTCATGGTCGTTACTGACTGTGTATTTCTTTGCTGCAGACAGTCTTTTTGCAAGCAAAGACACTCCTCCCATTTCTGCCTCTAACATGTGTCCATGCCCAAGTCTCTCGTTCTTTAGGCCTCAGTGTTTGCAACCATCAGGTAAGGGTGTTTGGTTAGTTGTATTTTAACATCCATCCGACGATAAAAAAAATAGTTGATTTTTCTCAGTTGTTCCTTTGATCTTTGATAATATTTGTTGTTCATCCTATACAGATGGATTTTTAAAATCACAATAATTTATTAAAGAATAGAAGATGGATTTTTTAAATTACAATAACTTATTTAAGAATAGAAGCATGGATCTAGGTAGATACTAACACTTCCAGTTCTTGTTGGAGTATTTGACTTTTGCTCCTTTGTCAGTGAGAGACAGTTAAAAGAAGAATACATAATTTTACCCTTTATGAACTTAATTTAAAAAATGAAGTTCAAGAAAATTTAAAACTTTCTACTTGCTATTGGAATCTAGGATAGACCACACGGCAATAAGTTATATGTTTTGTCTTTTAAGGAGCTCATATTTCTACCTAAATATGATTTTATTAGTATTTTCAATTCTTGCTATGCAGTATCAACATGTTGATCAGATCTATGACAATCTTTACACTCCAGGAATTGTTAAGCAAGCAAAGCAGAGAAATTTCATACTTTGTAATAAAATCATGTGCTTTCAGCACACTTACCCAGCACGAGGTGACGTGCAGGAGAGCTTGCCCTTGATAACATCACAATATATGCATCATACACAACGAGGTATATGCCCGTGTTTGATTCTTCTTTTTTTTCCTTTTCTCTAAATATCTTTTCAAATGATATGCAAAATAATTTTCGTGTACCTACTTGAAGTTACTATATTTATTTATGTTGATAATATTTGGTACCTGTGTACTACTTGTCATAAAGGTCAATTTTTATTTCAATTTACATTGGTTTAATTAATTTAACTTGTAGGCTACAAAGAATCCTAGAATTTTACTATGCAAATTTTGAATACAGGTTGTAACGCACTGAAATTGTTAAATAATTCATGTATTCAGAAGTTCATCTGTACATTTTATTCATTTTCATATTAAAGTAAAAGCAGTGTAATTATATGACTGTCTACATGTTTATAGACACATTTAAAGTAGAAGGGGGCACCGCTTCGTGAGCAACAGTGTAAACTAGGACCAAGAATTCCCAGATCTTGATAGTATTTTATAATCAACTCCCCAGTCATGGACCAGCAACTCGAAATTTGCCTCCAAAATGGAGGGCACCCAGAGACGAAAGTGGGCAACTCCAGGGTGGCAGCAAATAAGTTTATTAGGGAGACGTACATAGGAGGCATGCATAGTGGCTGCAACAATGAGCTCAAGCGTAACAACAATTGTAAGGATGGCTCAGGACCAGGCAGGAACCAACTCGATGGCACCTAATGACAACAACAACACATAGAAGGCAAGTACTGGGTTACAGTAGGACCAGAGCAGATCTCCACACCCCGCAATGGAACGGTACAGATTTTATAGTGGTGGTGGACAATAGTGACTCCATGTCAGGGGCTTACATAAGAATGCAAACTGTAGTGAACTAGTGGACCACATGAAGGCACCCATGTTCAGCCTTGCAAAGCCTGTTTCCCCTTCATCAACCAAGGACAATACCTAGGAATCATTAAGACAATGGTGTGGAGCAGAAATACTGTTTATTTTTGTTTTGGCCTTGAATTTCTACTTCCGTAGAAATTTAGATTATTTGAATTGCTTTGGTGATCTTTAGATTGGGTATTATTTTATTTCCCATACTCTCCTTTGAAATACTTTTAAAACAGAGAAGAAAGAAAAGGCCGGTTCAATAAACACATGTAGTCCTTCCGTCTAGATTTTAGAAATGTTAACATTTTGCTACATTATTTTTTATCTCTTTCACTTTCTTCCAATAAGATATATAGAAATATTTGAAAATATTTTTGCAGACATCATAACATTTCAACTGTAAATATTTTGGCATGTATTTCCTAAGAATATAATGCTCTACACAATCAGAATGCTATTATCACTTCTAAATAAATTGACAGTAATACACAAATACCATCTAATAGTCAATTTTCAAATTTTTTGCATTGTCCCCAAAATGACTTATAATGCCCTACCCACCAAAAGGACCAAAATTGCATTTGATTTTTACAACTTTTAAACCTAGAACCATGCCCATACTTTTTAAACCTTCTTAATAGCACTGACTTTTTGAAGGGTCCATATCAGTTTTCTCACAACTTGTAACACATATTGGGTAAATCTATTTGTTTCTTCATTTTTGTCTTTAACTTCCATCTTTATCCTCTGGATGTCCTATAAACTGGAGTTACAACCTTGATTGGATTCAGGTCAGGTTAAACCTTGGACAAGAAAAATTTACAGAAGATGTTGCATTACATCTGAGGTCAAGTGAAAACCCTTTCATGTAGGCCCCTGTGTTCTTTTAGCATAACCCTCCAGACTAAGACAGACAAAGAATAAAGACCTGGTGATCTACTTCCAAAATTCAGCCAACGTAAACCTTATGGATCATAACAGAACATTGTCCAACTCGCTTGCTTTGGACATGTCATCAGGCGGGATCAATTGCTATGGGAGGATATCGTATTTGGTGGAGAGACAGGGAATGTGAGGGAGACCCTCAGTGAGATGGATTGACATGGTAGCCACAAATATGGACTTGAACATACTGGTAGACATGAAGATGACGCAGAACCTAGCAATATTTTGTTTTGTTGTATGTAGTGGTGCCATGAGTTGGAGTCAACTCAATGGCACCTATCTCTATTAGTCCTTGGCACTACACAATTACTCAGGATGTCCTGCCCTAGACTTAAAATTTTTACATGCAGGGGAATGTGAATATTTGTGAACAAGAGGGCATATTGTGATAAATTGAAGTATTTATCAAATATCCATTCATCTCTCCTTCTCTTCATCTTGGGACCATGTAGTCCCTTCGCCAATCACTTTGGGACAAGCCATGTGATTTGGTTTGGTGAATGGAATGTGAGTAGCTTTTATTCGAGTAGAAGCTTTGTGTGTATTTGCTTGGTTTGGTTTGTCTACTGTGATTTGGTGATTCACACTGGAGAGGCTCTAGGAAAAGGAAAATGAGGCATGCATAAAAAACCGAAAACCAAACCCACTGCTGTTGAGTCTATTTTGACTCATAACCACCCTATAGGACAGAGTAGAACTGCCCTATACAGTTTCCAAGGAGTGCCTGGTCGATTCCAACTGCTGACATTTTGGTTAGCAGCTGTAGATCTTAACCACTACACCACCAGGGTTTTCAAGGAGTGCATAAAACAGTCCTAAAACTAACCCATAACTGGAACTAGACCAAGATAACGTGAATCTTAAAACTGCCACCACCAATGCTTATTGACTTCCACTGCTGAATTTTGTATTGTTTTGCTAAGCAGCATCATTGTGACAATAGCTGACTGATTCGTAAAAGATGTTAATAACAACAACAAAACACAAATACTCGGAACATTTTCCTAAGTCCAGCTAAATTAGTTAAGGTTCAAAGATTAAATAAAAGCAGCCTTAGAAAATTACTAAAACAGGATGTAAACAATAAGGAAATATGCATGCAGTTTTCTGTCTTTTTTTTTTTTTCTATTGTTCTTTAGGTGAAAGTTTAGAGCTCAAGTTAACTTCTCATACAACAACTTATACACGTATTGTTTTGTGACATTAGTTGCAGTTTCCACAATATGACAGCACACTCCCCCTTTCCACCCTGGGTTCCGTATCCATTCAACCAGTTCCTGTCCCTTCCTGCTTTCTCATCCTGCCTCTTGACAGGAGACACCCATTTGGTCTCATGTACCTGATTGAACTAAGAAGCACAATCCTCATGTGCATCGTTTTCGGTTTTATAGTCCTTTCTAATCTTTGTCTGAAAAGTGGGCTTTGGGAATGGTTTCTGTTCTGTGTTGACAGAGGGTCCGGGGCCACAGTTTTGGGGGTTTCTCCAGTCTCTGCAAGACCATTAAGTCTGTTTTTTTTTTTTTTTTGTGAATGTGAGTTCTGCTCTACCCTTTTCTCCTCTGGAACTCTCTGTTGTCTTCCCAGTCAGGGCTGTCATTGGTGGCAGTCGGGCACCATCTAGTTCTACTCTCAGGCCCGTGGAATCTCTGGTTTCTGTGATCCTTTAGTCTCTTGAGCTAATATTTTCCTTGTGTCTTTGGTTTTCTTCATTCGCCTTTGCTCCATGTGGGATGGGAACAACAGATGCATCTTAGATGGCTGCTCACAAGCTGTTAAGACCCCAGATGCCACTTGCTAAACTGGGATACAGAACATTTTCTTAATAAACTTTGTTATGCCAATTGATCTAGATGTTTCCCGAAACTATGTTTCCCAGTCCCCAGCCCCAGCTTCTCTGCCCCTCGAAGCGTTTGGGTATGTCCAGGAAACTTCTTAGCTTTTGCTTTGGTCCAGTTGTGCTGACTTCTCCTGAATTGTGTATTGTCCTTTCATTTACCGAAGTTGATCCTTGTCTACTATCTAATTAGTGAATTCATCTCCCCTTTCTCCCCACCCTTGTAAACATCAAAGAATGCTTTTTTCTGTGTTTAAACCTTTTTTTGAGTACTTGTAACAGTGGTCTCATACATTTAGTTATTTCTTAACTAATAATTGTAGTGATATAGATTTGGAAGTTTATGATGCATTTTAAAATAATTTTAAAGTATAATTCAGCTATTGTAATTTATAAATGATGTGTGAGAAAATATATATACGTGTATATCTACATATCATCTATGTAGCCTACACATGTATACAGGCAGTCCCCAGGCTACGAATGAGATCCCTTCCTTACTGTCTTTGAATTAAATTTGTAGGTAAGTTGGAAAAGCTGCATGAGTTTCTTATTTAGCCTTGCTTTAGTGCAAGAAAAAGGAGCCCTGGTGGAGCAGTGGTTAAAGCGATCAACTGCTAACTGAAAGGTCGGCAGTTCGAAACCACTAGCTTCTTCTAGGCAGGAAGATGTGGCAGTCTGCTTCCACAGGGATTTACAGCCTTGGAAACCCTATGGGGTTGTGTGGATTTAGTACAAGAAAAGGTTTGAAGATTTTTCAATGATTTAAAAGCTGCACTTGCAGCGAGTGAAGGTGATTGTGATGTAGAATTTGTTGCAAGTAGGGGTTGGTTTTCAATAGTTTCAAAGTGAGGGCAGATTTACACAACATTATAGAAAAGGTACAAGTTGTCCGTAAGTCAGATGTTTGTAACTTGGGCACTTAACTGTGTACACATTTAGCTTTTGGATCTTTAATGGGCTATAGAAAAAATCTTTACCTTATTATGTATGTTTTAAGGACTTTATTTAGATACTCTACTTCCTGCTTCCTGTCCATTTACCAGCTACAGTTTAAATCCTTTATTGGGACCTAGCAAACATTAAAGCTATAAAGAGAGAGATGCTTAGAAAGTGAGCAGCTCTTTCATATTTTAGCTTTAGCTCATATTTTTTTAAAAATTCAGTAATGTTCAATAACATTCACTTTTGTAGACACTCAAAATAGAGTTTTGCAAATGAATGCATATCTGTTACACAACCAGGTTTTATAATCTTCTAAGGACAAGGTAAGTAGAATAAAAATAAAGTCAAACTTATTACTGCTTGCATTTCTCCCTAGAAATTAGATTTTTGAAAGGAACATTTGATAATTACAGTTACACATACCGACTTCTGTTATCAAATGTAATGAAAACACAAACAAAACAAGAAACTGGTAAACATAACAATGGCTGACACATTCTCAGTCTTTAAAGTTTTTCAAATATTTTTAAGATGCCTTCATGTATTAATTGATTTAATCCTCAAAATAACATTATGAGATAACCCAACACCAAAAAAAAAAAAAAAAGTTATGAGATAGATACTATTATTATCCCTATTCACAGGTGGGAAAAGCACATCTCAGCATCTCAGTGAATTAAAGTAATGAGGAACGCACAGAATGTTGTAGAGTTGGGATTGAAACAGGCAATTTCACGGTGTAACCTGTGCTCTTTATTCTACTATACCAAAGAGGAGTTAGAAAATATACATTTCCTACCTTGTAACTGCACTGGGGAGAAGTGTGATGGAGAGAAGTAGGTAGATGTAAAGAGAACCAAGGGAAGGTATATTGGAATTGAATATAAGACTTGACCATGCTTTTAAAACGCAGCAAAGGAACCCATGGGACTTGCAATAGAATAGAAACATTAAAAAAAAAAAAAATAGAAGAAAATTCTTCAAGTTTGAAGAACTGAAATCAAAGTGAAAGTGTGCTCCTTAGAAGAAGGAGGGTTGGCAAGGAAAAAAAGGGGTAGAGATATAGGTAAACTTTGCTGAGAAATGAAAAGAAGCTCAAGGAAGTCTTATTGAACACACCCTTATTCTCTTGACAAAGTAGAAGGCTTCGATAAATGGGATTGACGGGAGAAGAAACAAAGATTACATGAATGATAGCAATGCAAAATAAACCAGAAATGAGTAACACCATGGGGTTTGCAGACGAACATCCACTGAGAGCCAAGAGAAAGGCCAGAGTAGAAATTAATGAGTTTAAGAATATGGCGGAGCTGTTAGAACCATTCAGTGTCACTACAAAGAGCACTTGCCAGAGCTAAGAAGACCAAAGCAGGTAAGAAAGAAGAGGAAGTAGATCCACCAAGGTTCAGGGGCTGGCAATATTGATGCAGAAAAATTAAGATATAAGACTTCTAATCATTTAAAAGTCCACTCTTGCAGCCACTGTGTATTCTGAGTACCTTCCAACATGGGGGCTCATCTTCCAACACTATATCAGACAATGTTCTGTTCTGATCCATAGGGTTTTCACTGACTCATTTAAAAGTCTATGGTCAATAAAATACACAGTGGCTGCAACAGTGGAGTCGAGTATACCAACAATTTGAAGATGGTGCACGACTAGGCAACCACGGACTGCCAAAAGAATGAACTAAAGAACGAACAAATCTGTCTTGGAAGAAGTACAGCCAGAATGCTCCTTGGGAACAAAGATGGCAAAACTACATCTCATACAGTTTGGACATGTTATCAGGATGGATCAGTCCCTGGAGAAGAAGAACATCATGCTTGGTAAAGCAGAAGATCAGCGAAAAAGAGGAAGACCCTCAGCCAGATGGATCGACACACTGGCTGCAACAATGGGCTCAAGTATAACAATTCTGAAGATGGCGGAGGACTAGGCAGTATTTGTTCTGTTGAACATAGACTCTCTAGGACTTGGAACCTACTCTACAACACACAACAACAACAACAATGGCAACTAACAACAACAATATTCTTTGAACAAACTGTATTTATTATTTTAACCCCAAAACTTTATCAGTATGGCTGGGGTTGGGGTGCAGGTATTGAGTACTAAGAGCAAAATATTCTAGCAGAGTTAGAGAAAGTAGAGTTGGAATTTCTGATCATTGAGCCTTGACTGGGTAAAAAAGCAAATGAGTATTGGAAAAGGCTGATGGAGGGAAAAAATGGTAGTGGTGACAAGAAAAATGAAGCCACAATGAAAGGAAAAGAATAAATGTCATAGTCTCAGAGAAGTGGAATACCTTAGGGTGTAGGAGTTTATGGTCAAAGTTAATTTTTCAGTGTAAGATTATGGTGTTGGAGTATATTAGTGTTGAAAGACTCTTAAGGAGTCACCTAATCCATTTCACAAGGTTTTGAAAAATTACCTCTAAACAAATGACCATCCAAATTTTCATTGACACCTTGAGGGAGAAAACAATTGATGGGAGAACTTACCTCACAGTTTTTCAGTCCAAATTGTTAGTTCTCCCTTGTATTAAGCTGTATTTTCTTTTTTTCTTGTAACTTGCATGCATTAAATCTAAATTTATCTTCTGGGCCAATGCCAAATTCACTACTTTTTACCTCATGTTACAGATTTCAGTATTTCTAGAGCTCTTTTGTTTCCATCAAGTATTCTCTTTTCAAGATAAATCTTACCCACTTCTTCAGCTATTTTTAAATTATGTCATTTCAGTTTCCCTCATTTAACTCCTTCTCATCTTCTGAATCTTCTACACTTGCCAAAACCCTCAAAAAGCATGGCTTCAAAGCCTGAAGAAATGGTCTCATATATGATCCAAGTAGTGAAAGAAGAGTGACTATTATTTCTCTTATGTGCCTTATAATCTTTAAAGTGGGCTAAGCACTATTTTTATCTGTTCCATAATATTTTTGAGTCATACTGAATATGCAATGAACTAAATTCCCTAACTTTTTCCATATATCATGCTGTTAAGTCTTGCATCTCCACCTTGTACTTGACATTTACATTTGTGTCCCTATTAAATGTCATCGTATTTCAATCTGCACTGGATCTTTATTTTTTGCTATCCTTCCTGCCTTCATGTCATTTTAAAGTTTAAATGTACAATCACCATTCTCCTTGAAGGAACTGGATAAAAGTAATGGAAGTTAAATGACTTCAGGACATAGTGCAAAATCCCCAGAATGTACATACTGGCACGAGGGAGAAGGTGAGTGGGGTAAAAGAAAGAGAAGGCAGAAGAATTGTATTAAACCGTAATTTTGACATCGAACATGGTTCTCTGATAGCTATAGTTATGCTTTTAGGGAGGGGGATAAAATTAAGATATCTGCTCCAGCAATTTTCAACAAAGTGGTGCTTTAACATGAATGGATTTCTAGGGGGTGGGGGAGACAAAATTTATGCAAAATATATTCATTTTCGTTTATTCCTGTTTCTTGATGGCTGTTTTTTTCTTCTAAGTTAAAGCTTATTCTTTTTCTGATGGAATGTAACTTATTTGAATCTAGGTAGGACTAGTGGGGTGATAAAACCAAAGGGTGACATTAGATAATATACCCAGAATGAAATATAAATCAAGAGTTCCTTCCCTAAATGATTGAATTCATAACTCACGACTTTGAATTTCTAATTTATTCATTCATTTTATGATGGTTTTCTAAATTGGCTTTTTCTAGCTGATACACCAAAAAACACTTGATAGCCCCAATTTTCCCATTACAGAACAACTTTGATAAACTAACTTTTGAAGTCAATAGGGCCATTACAGAGGAAAAGAAATGATACCGCAATGCTTACAAATTTAGATCAGTATATAAAGAGTATCTTAAAGAAGATTTTGTGGTTGAATTAAGACATTTTCATGTCTCTGTGTTAAGTATTAAGATGGATACAAATAAGATAAAGACTATACCCTTAGAGTGTTTAAGACATTATAAGGTAAAAATGAAAAAAAAATATATAATATTCATTCATTCATCATTGGCTCAGTAAATATTGATAAAGTGCCATCCATGTGCTCAGCACTTCTAGGCATTTGAGATATGTTAACAAACAAATATTCTTGCCATCTAGAAGCTCATTTTTTAGCAGTCAAGGATAGAAAAAAGTGGAAGAAATAAGTGAGTGAATTAAATGCTAGGCTAAGATGTGATATTGCTGTATATAAAATGAAAGCAGTAAAAAGAGGGTTCTGAGTTTTGGAGGCATGGGAGGGGTGCTGTTTTACATACCAAGCAATCTAAACCCAAACCAAACTCATTACAGTTGAGTCAATCAGTGCAGACCTAATTCAGGAGGGGACATTTGAGAAAAGATGTGAATGAAGTGATGGAGTTAACTATCAGACCTCTGGGAGAAAAGCATTTCAGAAAAGGACCCAGCCAGTGGAAATACCTTAAGACAGAGGCATGCGTGGTGTGTTCAAGGGACAGATGGGGGCCAGAGAAGTTGAAGCAGAGATGGTGGTTGAGGATAGAATAGGAGATGAGGTAAGAAAGATCATGGAAGACTTCGCAGACCATTGTAAGGACTTTATAGCTTACTCTTAGTTAGACGTGAAGCCTGGAGAGTAACATGGTCTGATGACATTTTTAAATGCTTCTTTTGGCTTCTGTGTCAATAAGAGGCTGGAGGAGACTAGGTAACTAGTTAGGAGGCTATTGAGATAACCCAGGCCAGAGATGTTGGTGCTTTGTATCAAGATGGTGGTGGTGGAAGTGGGAAGAAGTGGTAGTCAGACTCCCTTCATTTTGAATGCGGAGACAACGGGATTTCCTGAAAGGTAGGATTTGAGCAGAAAAGAGAGAGAGGCATCAAAGATGGCTCTAAGAGTTAAGGTGTGGGCAACAGAAGGATGGTGTCTTAGGCTGGGTTCTCTAGAGAAACAAAGCCAGTGAAGTGTATAAATATATGCATGGAGAGATTTGTATCAAGGAAATTGTTCACGTGGTTGTAGAGGCTGGAAAGTCCCAAGTCCATGGGTCATGCTGGAGGCTTCTCCCGACTCACATAGTTGCAGGGGCTGGTAAACCCAAGATCTGCAAGTCAGACAGCAGGCTTCTGGCTCACAGGCTGTAGAAGCTTACAAATCCCAAGATCAGCAAGTAAGCTGCTAGCTCAAGTACCAAGAACCAAAGGTCAGATGAAAAGGAGCTAGCTGCAGGATTCAGAAGGATCAAAAGCCAGCCAGCCTTGCCAGAAAATCCACCCATATTGGATGCAGGCCATACCCCCAAGGAAACTCCCTTTCAGCTAATTGGTAGCTTATAACAGAGCTCATCATGGAGATGATTACATTATATCAGATATCATTATTGAGATGATTACATCATTACATAGCTACCAAACTACATCATACCTGCCAAGCCACTTAGAATCATGGCCCAGGCAAGTTGACACACAACTTTAACCATCACAGACAGGATTATCATTAGCCTATTTTTTTTGATAGGCAAAAAAAAAAATTTTTTTATAGGCCTAAGAAAATGGGTGGGACTTTTTTTTTGGTTGGGGGGTAATTCAGCAGTTCAGATTTGGACTTGTTAGTGCTATGATGTCCATTCACCTTGAAGTGGAGATATATGTCTGCAGTCAAGGTCTGGGCTGGGGGCGTAAATCTGGAATTGGTCGGGACCAAGGATTGCACCCTAGGGCACTACAACACTTGAGGAGTTTTGGTAAAGATCACTAGGTCTTTCTTCCTAGCCCTTCTTAGACTGGAAACTCTCCCGAAACCTGTTCAGCATCGTATCAAAACACAAGCCTCCACTGACAGTACTTGCTATATCTCTTTATAATAACAATAGTTCACACAGTCATTGTTTCCATGTATTAATTTATTCAAATTTCACATAACCTAATTAAATAAACACTATTGTTGTTGAGGGAACTGAGACACAAGAAAGGTCAAATAATTTGCCTGAGGTTACACGGATGGTAAGTGGCAGACCAACACACACTTAGCAAGACACCAAGACATAAGCTAATTTAAAATACTTTCTCTCTGCCATATATCTTTTTGTTTGCCTCACACTCTAGATTTATTTCATACTATTTAAACTACTAACAGTTTTTAGCATAAGAGTATATATTTCCTCTCTTAGAAGCTTCACGATTATTTCTTCCATGAACTTCATTCCTTGCAAATCCAAACCGTCACTGTCAGTCTCTATGTTAAAAATAAACCTTACCTTCATTTGATCCGCTTATCCCCTCTGGCAGGTGCTCAATCAATCTGGGTGGAAGTTCCGACTCCGCTACACATGAACTTCACAATCTTTAGTAAGGTCCTTAATTTCTCTTAGAGTCAGTTTTCTCAATTCTAACCTGTGAATAAAAATAGCTCTTATTACAGGCTATGGAGAGGATTGAAAACACGTTGTATAGGAAGTGTCTAGACAGCCTGTGATCCAAGAGGTGTGTACTAATGCTAACCTCTCATGTCCTCTATGTTTGGTGGTGTTCTTAGCCTCCAGTCACTCCCTTCTCAATCCTCTGAAATCTGTCTGGAATTCCCATCCAACACTGAAATATTAAAAGACATCAGCGACATATTTCTGTTCCAAATCAAAGGCATTTCCTTAGCCTTATTCTCCTTGTTGTCTTCCGAGTTGTGGACAATTTTACTGCCCCTTTCATTTAAAACTTTATAATTCCCTGATTTCTGCTGTGATGTCTTTTACAGAGGGTTCACAATTCTTGGTGATCTCTCCCTTTGATGTCTTCTCTGTAATGCTATTAGAATGAATCAATCACCAAGTCACCAAGGATATTGAGCATGTCCACTGTGACCACTGGTGGACCGGGCTTTGGAGTATATATTCACACCATCACAAATTTTTATCCAGCCTTTCTGTGTGGCAGGCATTTTTGAGGTTCTGGGGATAAAAAAATGAATAAAAAATGATGGAAAACCATGCATTTATTCCAAGAGGATGTTATGCAAACAAGGAAATGTGGCCCAGCAGTGCACACATCTACCCTACAGGGCCCAGATCAATAATGCGTAGATCGGGGCCTTCTCAGCCATTTTAGTCTATGGCAGAGTGAAGATGTAGCCCAGCTGGACCCCAAATTCTAACTCTTGACTGATTAAGGAAACACAGCACACCCTCCAGGTGGATTGGGAGCCAGAATACAAGAGCAATCGAACAGGGTAGACTTGACCTCAGCCCTGCCCGCTATGATAAGAGAAGTTCCATGGTCCCCGGCTGTATTCCAAGCCTTGCAATTTACCAGGATTGATGATTCTGAGCCCCTAGTGGGAAAAGTCAGTTCCCTTTCCTGAAGGCCAGCTTTCAAGGGATCAGAATGGACAGGTTAGACTTTATATTTTGAGGAAAAGTAGGTAGTGAACAAGAAGCATTAGTAAAACAAAGAGCATACTAAATGGTGATTAGTGCTAAGGGAAACAAATAAAGCCAGGAAGTGGGAGAGGGTGTCATGAGGGTGCTCAGTTTTAGACATGGTGGCCAGGAAAGGCCTCAAAGAGAAGATGACATCTGTGTCTTCAGGATGTGAGGGGGGAAGCCCTTTGGTTTTCTGGGAGAAAAATTTTCCCACAGAGGAATGTCGTTGTTGTTAGGTGCCGTCTAGCCTGTACTGGCTCATAGTGACCCTGAGTACAACCGAAGGAAACACTGCCCAGTCCTGTACCATCCTCACAATTGTTGTTATGCTTGAGCCCATTGTTGCAGCCGCTGTATCACTCCATCTCATTGAGGGTCTTCCTCATTTTCTCTGACCCTCTATTTTACCAAGCATTATGTCCTTCTCCAGGAACTGATCCCTGCTGATTACATATCCAAAATATGTGAGACATAATCTCGCCATCTCTGTTTCTAAGGAGCATTCTGGTTTACTTCTTCCAAGACAAGTTTGTTCTTTTGGCAGTCCATGGTATATTCAATATTCTTTGCAAACAGCACAATTCAAAGGCATCATTTCTTCTTCAGTCTTCCTTATTCATTGTCTGGCTTTTGCATGCATATGAGGCAATTGAAAATACTAAGGCTTGGGTCAGGTGCACCTTAGTCTTCAAGCTGACCTCTTTACTTTTCAACACATTAAAGAAGTCTTTTGCAGCAGATTTGCTCAATACAATGCATCTTTCAATTTCTTTTTAATTAATAATTTTTATTGTGCTTTCAGTGAAAGTTTACAAATCAAGTCAGTCTCTCACATATAAACTTATATACACCTTACTACATAATCCCAATTACTCTCCGCCTAATGAGACAGCCCACTCCTTCCTTCCAGTCTGTCTTTTCGTGACCATTTTGCCAGCTTCTAACCCTGTCTACCTTCCCATCTCCTCTCCAGACAGGAGATGCCAACATAGTCTCAAGTGTCCACCAGATGCAAGTAGCTCACTCCTCATCAGCATGCCTCTCCAAACCATTGTCCAGTCCAATCCATGTCTGAAGAGTTGGCTTTGGGAATGGTCCCTGTCCTGGGCCTACAGAAAGTTTGGGGACCATGACCACCAAGGTCCTTCTAGTTTCAGTCAGACCATTAAGTCTGGTCTTCTTATGAGAATTTGAGGTCTGCATCCCACTGCTCTCCTGCTCCCTCAGGGGTTCTCTGTTGTGTTCCCTGTCAGGGCAGTCATCGGTAGTAGCCAGGCACCATCTAGTTCTTCTGGTCTCAGGCTGATGTAGCCTCTGGTTTATGTGGCCCTTTCTGTCTCTTGGGCTCATAATTGTCTTGTATCCTTGGTGTTCTTCACTCTCCTTTGGTCCAGGTGGGTAGAGACTCATTGATGCATCTTAGATGGCCGCTTCCTAGAGCTTAAGACCCCAGATGCCACACTTCAAAGTGGGATGCAGAATGTTTTCTTAATAGATTTTATTTTGCCAATTGTCTTAGATGTCCCCTGAAACCATGGTCCCCAGATCCTTGCCCCTTGCTACGCTGGCCTTCGAAGTGTTCAGTTTATACAGGAAACTGCTTTTGGTTTAGTCCAGTTGTGCTGACCACCCCTGTATTGAGCGTTGTCCTTCCCTTCACCTAAAGTAGTTCTTATCTACTATCTAATTAGTGAGTACCCCTCTCTCACCCTCCCTCCCTCCCCCCTCTCATAACCACAAAAGAATGTTTTCTTCTCAGTTTCAACTATTTCTCAAGATCTTATAATAGTGGTCTTATACAATATTTGTCCTTTTGCAACTAATTTCACTCAGCATAATGCCTTCCAGATTCCTCCATGTTATGAAATGTTTCACAGATTCCTCACTGTTCTTTATCTACCATAATTTATTTATCCTTTCATCCATTGATGGACACCTTGCTTGCTTCCAGCTTTTTGCTATTGTAAACGGTGCTGCAGTAAGCATGGGTGTGCATATATCTGTTTGTGTAAAGGCTCTTATTTCTCTAGGATATATTCTGAGGAGCAGGATTTCTGGGTCCTATGGTAGTTTTATTTCTAACTTTTTAAGGAAGCACCAAATTGATTTCCAAATTGGTTGTACCATTTTACATTCCCACCAGCAGTGTATAAGTGTTCCAAACTCTCCACAGCCTCTCCAACGTTTATTATTTTGTGTTTTTTGGATTAATGACAGCCTTGTTGGAATGGGAAACCCTGGTAGTGTAGTGGTTAAGTGCTACGGCTGCTAACCAAAAGGTCGGCAGTTCAAATCCGCCAGGCGCTCCTTGGAAACTCTATGGGGCAGTTCTACTCTGTTCTATAGGGTCGCTATGAGTCAGAATTGACTCAACGGCACTGGGTTTGGTTTTGGTGGTTTTGTTGGAATGAGATGGAATCTCATTGTAGTTTTGATTTGCATTTCTCTAATGGCTAATGATTGAGAGCATTTCCTCATGTATCTGTTAGCTGGCTGAATATCTTCTTTAGTGAAGTGCCTGTTCATATCCTTTGCCCAATTTTTAATTGGGTTGTTTGTCTTTTTGTGGTTGAGTTTCAACAGAATCATATAGATTTTAGAGATCAGGCACTGGTCAGAGATGTCATAGCTGAAAATTTTTCCCAGTCTGTAGGTGGTCTGTTTACTCTTTTGGTGAAGTCTTTAGATGAGCATAGGTGTTTGATTTTTAGGAGCTCCCAGTTATCTGGTTTCTCTTTGGTATTTTTGGTAATGTTTTGTATTCTGTTTATGCCTTGTATTAGGGCTCCTAAGGTTGTCCCTATTTTGTATTCCATGATCTTTATTGATTTAGACTTTATGTTTAGGTCTTTGATCCATTTGGACTTAGTTTCTGTGCGTGGTGTGAGGTATGGGTCTTGTTTCATTTTTTTGCAGATGAATATCCAGTTATGCCAGCACCATTTGTTAAAAAGACTATCTTCTCCCCAATTAACTGACACTGGGCCTTTGTCAAATATCAGCCACTCATATGTGGATGGATTTATATCTGGATTCTCAATTCTGTTCCATTGGTCTATGTGTTTGTTGTTGTACCAGTACCAGGCTGTTTTGACTAATGTGGCTGTATAATATGTTTTAAAATTAGGTAGAGTGAGGCCTCCCACTTTCTTCTTCTTTTTCAGTAATGCTTTACTTATCTGGGGCTTCTTTCCCTTCTGTATGAAATTGGTGATTTGTTTCTCCATCACATTAAAAAATGTCATTGGAATTTAGATCAGAAGTGCATTGTATGTATTGATGGCTTTTGGCAGAATAGACATCTTTACAATGTTAAGTCTTCCTATCCATGAGCAAGGTATGTTTTTCCACTTATGTAGGTCCCTTTTGGCTTCTTGCAGTAGTATCTTGTTGTTTTCTTTGTATAGGTCTTTTACATCTTTGGTAAGATTTATCCCTAAGTATTTTATCTTCTCTGGGGCTACTGTAAATGGTATCGATTTCGCGATTTCCTCTTCAACGTTCTTTTTGATGATGTAGAGGAATCCAACTGATTTTTGTATGGTTATCTTGTAACCTGATACTCTGCTGAACTCTTCTATTAGTTTCAGCAGTTTTCTTGAGGATTCCTGAGGGTTTTCTGTGTATAAGATCATGTCGTCTGCAAAATAGAGATAATTTTACTTCTTTCTTGCCAATCTGGATGCCCTTTATTTGTCTAGCCTAATTGCTCTGGCTAGGACCTCCAGCACAATGTTGAATAAGAGCGGTGATAAAGGGCATCCTTGTCTGGTTCCTGTTCTCAAGGGAAATGCTTTCACGCTTTCTCTATTTAGGGTGATGTTGGCTGTTGTTTTTGTATAAATGCCCTTCATTATGTTGAGGAATTTTCCTTCTATTCCTATTTTGCTTAGGGTTTTTATCATGAATGAGTGTTGAACTTTGTCAAATGCCTTTGCTGCATCAATTGATAAGATCATGTGGTTTTTGTCTTTTGTTTTATTTATATGGCGGACTACATTAATGTTTTTTCTAATATTGCACCAACCTTGCATACCTGGTATAAACCCCACTTGGTCGTGGTAGATTATTTTTTTGATATGTTGTTGAATTCTATTGGCTAGAATTTTGTTGAGGATTTTTGTGTGTATGTTCTTGAGGGATATAGGTCTACAATTTTCTTTTTTTGTGGTGTCTTTACCTGGTTTTGATATCAGGGATATGCTGGCTTCATAGAATGAGTTAGGTAGTATCCCGTCCTTTTCTATGCTTTGAAATACCTTTAGTAGTAGTGGTGTTGACTCTTCTCTGAAAGCTTGGAAGAACTCTGCAGTGAAGCCATCTGGGCCAGGGCTTTTTTTTGTTGGGAGTTTTTTGCTTACCTTTTCCATCTCTTTTTTTTGTTACGGGTCTATGTAGTTGTTCTGCCTCTGATTGTGTTAGTTTAGGTAGGTAGTGTGTTTCTAGAAATTCATCCATTTTTTCTAGGTTTTCAAATTTGTTAGAGTACTATTTTTCATAGTAATCTGATATGATCCTTTTCATTTCAGTTGGGTCTGTTGTGATATAGCCCATCTCATTTCTTATTCGGGTTAGTTGTTTCCTTTCCTGTATTTCTTTAGTCAGTCTGGCCAATAGTTTATGAATTTTGTTAATTTTTTCAAAGACTCAGCTTTTGGCTTTGTTAATTCTTTCAATTGTTTTCTGTTCTCTAATTCATTTAGTTCAGCTCTAATTTTTATTATTTGTTTTCTTCTGGTGCCTGTGGGTTTCTTTTGGTGCTCTCTTTCTATTCAAGTTGTAGGGACAGTTCTCTGATTTTGGCTCTTTCTTCTTTATGTATGTGTGCATTTATCTATATAAATTGACCTCTGAGCACTGCTTTTGCTGTGTCCCAGAGGTTTTGATAGGAAGGTTTTCAGGCTCGTTGCATTCTATGCGGTTCTTTATTCCATCCTTAATGTCTTCTATAATCCAGTCTTTTTTGAGCAGGGCATTGTTCAGTTTCCAAGTATTTGATTTCTTTTCCCTGATTTTTCTGTTATTGATTTCCACTTTTATGGCCTTATGGTCAGAGAAGATGCTTTGTAATATTTCAATGTTTTGGATTCTGCTGAGGCTTGCTTTATGACCTAATATGTGGTCTATTCTAGAGAATGTTCTGTGTGCACTAGAAAAAAAAGTGTACTTTGCAGCTCTTGGGTGGAGTGTTCTGTATAAGTCTATGAGGTCAAGTTGGTTGATTGTAACAATTAGATCTTCTGTGTCTCTATTGAGCTTCTTACTGGATGTCCTATCCTTCACTGAAAGTGGTGTGTTGAAGTTTCCTACTATAATTGTGGAAGTGTCTATCTCACTTTTCAATTCTGTTACACTTTGTTTTATGTATCTTTTTTTTTTTTTTTTTATCTTGCAGCACTGTCATTGGGTGCATAAATATTTAATATGGTTATATCTCCCTGGTAAATTGTCCCTTTAATCATTATGTAGTGTCATTCTTTATCCTTTATGGTGGATTTAATTTTAAAATCTATTTTGTCAGAAATTAATATTGCCACTTCTGCTCTTTATTGGTTGTTTTTTGCTTGATTTTTTTTTTCCATCCTTTGAGGTTTAGTTCGTGTCTCTAAGTCTATGTTATGTCTCTTATAGGCAGCTTATAGATGGATTGTATTTTTTTTATCCAGTCTGCAACTCTCTCTTTATTGGTGCATTTAGTCCATTTACATTCAGCGTAAATGAGTTTAGTGCTGTCATTTGGATGCCTTTTTGTGTGTGTTGCTGACAATTTCATTTTTCCACTTACTTTTTTGTGCTGAGAAGTTTTTCTTTGTAAATTGTTTGTTCCTCATTTTCATAGTAGTTGAATTCATTTTTGCTGAATCGTTTTGTTTATCTTAGTTTTTTTTTTTTTTTTTTTTGAAGTATGGAATTATTAGACCTCTTTAGAACAAAAAAAAAAGTTTTTTGTTGTGGTTACCTTAATATTTACCTCTATTTTTCTATGTAAAAACCTAGCTTGTATTGTCCTATATCTCCTTGGTTTCCTCTCAATATGGAAGACTTATGCCTCCTGTGTTTAGTCTCTCTTTTTTGATAATTGTAATCTGTTACATAATGACATCAATGATTCCGTTTTGAGCATTTTTAAAAAATTAATTTTATTTTGTTTTTGTGATTTCCCTGTATGAGTTGATATCATGATGTTCTGTTCTGTGACCTCGTGTTGTGTTGGTGTCTGATATTATTGATTTTCTGACCAAAGAATTTCTTTTAGTAATTCCTGTAGCTTTGGTTTGATTTTTGCAAATCTCTAAGCTTGTGTCTATCTGTAAATGTCTTAATTTCACCTTCATATTTGAGAGAGAGTTTTGCTAGATATATGATTCTTGGCTGGCAGTTTTTCTCCTTCAGAGCTCTATATATGTCATCACATTGCCTTCTTGCCTGCATGGTTTCTGCCGAGTAGTCTGAATATATTCTTATTGATTCTCCTTTGTAGATGACTTCATTTATCCCTGGCTGCTTTTAAAATTTTCTCTTTATCTTTGGTTTTGGCAAGTTCGATGATAATATGTCTTGGTAATTTTCTTTTGGGATCGATCTTGTATGGGGTTCGATGAGCATCTTGGATGGATATCCTTTCATCTTTCAAGATGCCAGGGACATTTTCTGCCAACAGAACTTCAACTATCCTTTCTGTAGTCCCTCCCTGTTCTGGAACTCCAACCACATGCAAGTTATTCTTCTTGGTAGAATCCCACATGATTCCTAGGGTTTCTTCATTTTTTTTTTTAATTCTTTTATCTGATTTTTCTTCAACTATATTGGTATCGTTTGCCTTATCCTCCATCTCCCCCACTCTGCATTCCAATTCCTTGATTTTGCTCCTCTGACTTCGTATTGAGTTGTCTAATTCTGTAATTTTGTTGTTAATCTTTTGGATTTTTGAATATTGTCTCTCCATGAATTCTTGCAGCTTATTAATTTTTTCACTATGTTCTTGAATAATCTTTCTGATTTGTTCAACTTCTTTATCAGTGTGTCCCTTGGCTTTTTTTATAAATTTTTTTTTTTTTAATAGATTGCCTTATTTCATTTCTGATCTGTATATTTGTTTTTTATATTCTAAATCTGGCAATTCCAGGAATGTATCTTCATTTGGGAAAGATTTTGATTCTTTGATTTTGGGGTTTGTAGAAGCAATCATGGTCTGCTTCTTTATGTGATTTGATATTGACTGCTGTCTTCGTGACATCTATAAGATATTGTAATGATGTATTTTATATTTGCTCACTGAGTCTTACCTTCTTTTGTTTTGTTTCAATACATGCAGATGGGCTACTAGATTGCACTGTCTTGATTGTTGTAGCCTTTGAATCACTTATGTCCTATTACCAGCTGGTTTGAGCTGTTACCAGATATATGAGCCTCTGAGTCCATTCACTATTCTTGAATAGAACCAGTTTAGGTGTCCTGATAGTGGGTCACCTAGTGTGTGGTGTAGGCTGTCACCTATTAACTTAGAGGAGTAGTGGTGATGGTTGTATGCACCAGATTCTAGTAGCAGCAGGAGGTCACAGTCCACGGGGGCAGGATGCTGACAGCCTTCCCCCACATGCCAGTGAGGTAGGAATATCTCTATTCTCTAGAGCTTTCTGGTGGGTGGGCTCTGCAGCTGTACCTTAGGCACCCAATGCTTATATCTCTAAAGATTGGTAGGCATCATTATCCTCAGATCCCTTTAGTAGGTGGCTAGGTGGTGTGGGTGGAGCTTCAGCCCTCAGTTCCCTGCTGTGGATCAGAGAGGGCTCTGTTTAATAGGTAGAGAAGTATCAGGCCTCCAAAATTTGGCTTTCCACTGCTCAACTAAAACAATTACAGTTAGATCTCTATCGGAATTGCCATCGCGTTATAATAGCCACCTGGTTCCCTGTAGGGATGAAAGCCAAAGACTGTGGATCTCTTATGCTTGGCTGGAGCTGTTTCTGTATTATTATTCCAGTTTAGGGAAGTCAGGGAAGGATTTTTCCCCCTGAATGTTAATTGCTTCTTCTCTTAGGCCAGGAGAATGGTTTAGAAAAGGAAGAACCTCGCCCCCCCACCCCCCGCAGATGCTATTGAAGCTGGCTGGGGCAGGGAGGGGAGGGATCAGATAGATAGGAGAGAGCAATGCAACCATACAACAAAGTTACTTATCTTGTTTGGTGAGGACTGTTTTATCTGAGATTCCAGAGGGGCATGTAGCCTGTGTGCACTGGCTAGGTTGAGATTGCCCTCGAAGGTTAAGGCTGCGTCCCATGCTTTCACAGCCTCAGGAAGCCATGATCAGCTCCTCCGTGCTTAGTCCAGAGCCCAGTGCCAAGGTTTTCTGACTGGGACGCTGGCTCAAGGCTCTGAAACCAGTCACTGTTTCCCCGTGGTTTCTCATTCTCCTGTCAGCTGTGTCAGTGTGCAGCCTGCGTGTGCTGGCTGGGTCCCCACCAAGGTTACTTCAGGGGGTTAGATCTGCGTCCTGTGCTTGCCCTGTCTCAGTAAGCTGTGATCAGCCCCACCACTCTGGCACCAGGGAACCGTGAGGGCTCAAGGCCATGGCATGGGACACCAGCTCTGGAAGCAGTTGTTGCTTCAGGACACAGCTTTCACTCCCCTATCACTCAGGTCAACTCCTTCGTTCTGTGTTTGATGGTCAGGGTTCGTAGATTGTCATGTATGTAATCGATTCACTTGTGTTTTTGAATCTTTGTTGCAAGAGGGATTGGCAGAAGCTTCTATCTAGTCAGCCATCTTGGTCCCGCCTCTCAATTTCTTGGCTGCTGCTGCCATGGGTATTGATCGTGGATCCAAGTAAAATGAAATCCTTGACAACTTCAATCTTTTCTCTGTTTTTCATGATGTTGCTCATTGGTCCAGTTGTGAGGACTTTTGTTTCCTTTATGTTGCAGTACAATCCATACTGAAGGCTGTGGTCTTTGATCTTCATTAGTTAGTGTTTCAAATCCTCTTCACTTTCAGCAAGCAAGGTTGTGTCATCTGCATAACGCAGGTTGTTAATGAGTCTTCCTCCAATCCTGATGCCCTGTTCTTCTTCATATAGTCCAGCTTCTCAGATTATTTGTTCAGCACACAGATTAAATAGGTATGGTGAAAGGATACAACCTTGACGCACACCTTTCCTGACTAAACCACACAGTATCCCCTTGTTTTGTCCAAACTACTGCCTCTTCATCTATGTATAGGTTCCTCATGAGCACAATTAAGTGGCGGGAAAATTCCCATTCTTCACAATGTGGTCCGTAATTTGTTATGATCCACACAGTTGAATACCTTTGTATAGAAATACCAGAGCCAAAACTATGAAGTTGCAACATTTTCAGCACGTTTGTAGAAGGGCAAGGAGGCCTTTGTGGCTGTCTCAGTGAACAAGGACAATATTAGTTAGAGTGAAATATAAGGAAAGAAAGTGTAAGACTTGGTTCCTCAACTATCTTGAACTCTAATGTGATGAGTTTGACATACCCTTCAGTTAGTCCAATTCTTCAATTCATATTTACTAGGGGGCTCCTTGGGATTTGATGTTTTTTTGATGGTATTAAAGCAAAGCAAAAATGCCTGAATATATCTCTCATTTGCTCTCTCATTCCCCTTGCTTTGTGTATAGGCACAAATTCACATACGCAGAGATACACACTGGAAAACACAAATGCACACACACAGGCATTAACCCAGTGACATAAAGGAGAGTACTGTTCCCAATTACACACAGCTCATATATGTTCCTCCTTTAAAAATTAGCCCAAACCTCACCTGATCAAAGAAATGTTTTTGATCTACTTCAGTCCTCAGTCACGTCAGTTCCATCTTTATCTCAAATTACACAGAGTTTTCAACACATGCCAAATAATTTGATAATAGATTTTAAGCTGTCTTTTTTTTTTTTTTTTTTAAGGGCCATTTGTATGTCACTATTTTTTCCACTTGGAATAAAAAAATTCTTTGGTGAGTTTTCTTGCTGTTGATCAACTTCCTAACCATAAAGCTGGTCAACAGTGTCTTTAATTCAAGACCCGTTCAGGTTTAATCCAAGACAGTTCTTGCATCCAAGTCAGCCATGTTAATCCCTTAAGTAATTGTTTAGCCTGTCAGAAACACCTTAGCTGTGGACATAAAGCACTGAATAATATGAAAAAAAAAAAAAATCTGCCTATGCTGATATCATTTGACCTACTTTGTGTTGCCCTAGAAAACAGTGCTGTAGAAAAGTATTTGTTATGAGTAATTGATTTGGTAGACTTACCCAGAGAACAGGCTCTAGGGAGAATAAGAGAAAAGGGAAAAAATGATATGAATGCATTATCAAGGTCAAGGGTGTGGGTGAGTGGAGTGCTATCCCAAGCTGGGTTTTCACCAGAGGGCATAAAAAAGCTCTCACAGTGCCCTCCCTACCCCCAAGGATCAACCAAGAGAAATCTTTATCCCTCATCATCCCCCACCCCCCACTGTTGGAAGACTGTTCTCATGATTATCAGTTCTTCAGCACTTCTGGGCTGCACGTGTGTGCTTTCTGAGCAGACTTCTGCTACTGTCTGTAACGTTTTAAAGGCCCAGGCAGAAGGTAGAGATGGACAGCACACACTTGGGGCAGTATTCCCTTAGCGTGAAATGAATCAACGCTCACAGAACTGCCAATCAGACCTTCACAGCATTGAGGAAAAAGGCAAGGAAGATGTGGGATGGAACATAAGAGGTATCTATTACAGACACTCTTTGCACTGCTCACATGCTCCTGTACTCAGCAGTAAGTTCATTCTTGAAGTTGGTGAATGTCCACATTTGCCACAAAATTCAGTAAACAAATGTCCTTGGGAAAAGGTGCAGTCACCACTGCCACAATCAGTGCCTAACCTGTCAGTAATGTCCATCATCTCCCCACCCACCACCCATTCTAGGTCTCTGCTGGGTGCGCAGTGGGCTATATCTCTTTTATCATCTCCCTAGCTGCTGTCCATAAGCACCACTAATGGGCACGAAGTAAAATATGTACCTTAGAGGGAGATGATTTCCCTCCGAAGAAACCCAGAACTCTGTTAAGCTTAGTGAGGTAAAGAAGGAAGGTAAAATAAGTTCATAATGCTCAGTGAAATTAGTCAGTCACAAAAGGACAAATACTTTATGATAGCACTATTATATAAACTCAAGAAAAGGGTTACACACAGAAAGAAACGATCTTTGTGATTATTAGGGATGGGAGGGTTGGAGGGGGGAATCACTAATTAGATAGTAGATAAGTGGTAATTTTGGTGAAGGGAAAGACAGTACGCATCATAAGGAAGTTAGAACAATGTGACCAAGGCAAAGTCCTAGAAATTTCATAGACATATCCGAACATCCTGAGGGACAGAGTTACTGTCTGAGGACTGGGCACCATGGACTCAGGGGAATTTAGGTCAACTGGTATAAACATAGTTCATAAAGAAAATGTCCTACATCCAACTTTGGTGAGTAGCACCACGGGTCTTTTTAAATGTTTGTGAATGGCCATCTAAGATATATCTATTGGTCCCATTCCATCTGGAGCAAAGGAGAATGAAGAAAACAAAAGATGCATGGAAAATATTACAAATAACAGACCACAAGTACCAGAGCCTCTACCAGTCTAAGCCCAGAACAACAAGATGGTGCCAGATTACCACCACTGATGTCTATGACAAGGATCACAATAAAGCACCCCAGACAGTTGTTGTTTTTAGGTGCCATTGAGTTGCTTCTGACTTATAGCAACCCTATGAACAACAGAGCAAAACACCAACAAGGTCCTGCGTCATCCTCGCAATCGTTATGCTTGAGCCCATTGTTGCAGCCACTGTGTTATTCCATGTCATTGAGTGTCTTTCTCTTTTTGTTGACCCTCTACTTACCAAGCATGATGTCCTTCTCCAGGAACTCATCCCTCCTGATAACATGTCCAAAGTACATGAGATGAAGTCTTGACATCTTTGCTTCTAAGGAGCATTCTGGCTGTACTTCTTCCAAGACAGATTTTTTTTTTGTTCTTCTAGCAGTCCATGGGATATTCAGTATTCTTCACCAACGCTGTAATTCAAAGGCATCAATTCTTCAATCTTCCTTATTCATTGTCCAGCTTTCACATGAATATGCAGTGACTGAAAATATCATGGCTTGGGTCAGGTGCACCTTAGTCCTCAAAGTAACATCTTTGCTTTTTAACACTTGAAAGAGGTCTTTTGCAGAAGATTTGCCCAATGCAATACATCATTTGATTTCTTGACTGCTGCTTCCATGGGCATTGATTGTGTATCCAAGTAAAATGAGATCTTTGACAACTTTGATATTTTCTCCATTTATCATGATGCCACTTATTGGTCCAGTTGTAACAATGTTTGCTTTCTTTATGTCGAGGTGCAATTCATATTGAAGGCTGTAGTCTTTGATCTTCATTAGTAAATATTTGAAGTCCTCTTCACCTTCAGGAGGCAAGGTTGTGTTATTTGCATATCAAAGATTGTTAATGAGTCTTCCCCCAATCCTGATGCTGAGTTCTTCATATAGTCCCAATTTTTGGATTATTTGCTGAGCACAGTTGAATAAGTATGCTGAAATAGAACCCTGACGTACACCTTTCGTGACTTTAAGCCAGGCAGTATGCTCTTGTTCTTTTTGAACAACTGTCTCTTGATCTATGTACAGGCTCCTCATGAGCACAATTAAGTGTTCTGGAATTCTCATTCTTCAAAATGTTATCCATAATTTCTTATGAGCCACACAGTCTAATGCCTCTGGATAGACAATAAAATACAGGTAAAAATCTTTCTGATATTCTCTGATTTCAACCAGGATCCATCTGATAACAGCAATGATACCTCTGGTTCCATGTCCTCTTCTGGCTCTGGCTGGAATTTCTGGCAGTTCCCTGTCGATATACTGCTGCAGCTGCTTTTGAATGATCTTCAGCAAAATTTCTCTTGTGTGTGGTATTAATGATATTGTGCAATAATTTCCACATTCTGTTGGATCATCTTTCTTTGAATGGGCACAAATATGGATCTCTTGCAGTGGGTTGGCCAGGTAGCTGCCTTCCAAACTTCTAGGCTTAGACAATTGAGCATCTCCAGTGCTGCATTGTGGAAGCATCTCAACTGGTATTCTCTCAATTCCTGGACCCTTGTTTCTCACCATTACTTTGATGAAGCTTGGACTTCTCCCTTTGATGCCATCAGCTCTTGATCATATGCTATCTGCTGAAATGGTTGAATGTCAACCAACTCTTTTTGGTACTGTGACTCTGTGTATTCCTTCCATCTTCTTTTGATGCTTCCTGTGTCATTCAATATTTTTCTCATAGAATCCTTCAATATTGCAACTCAAGGCTTGAATTTTTTCTTCAGTTCTCTCAACTTGACAAATGCTGAGTGTGTTCTTCCCTTTTGGTTTTCTAACTCCAGATCTTTACACATTTCATTATAATACTTTCTCTTCTCAAGCCTCTCTTTGAAATCTCTGCCCCAAACACAGAGGGAGAAAACTGTAGAACAAAATTCAAATTCACGAAAAGACCAGACTTACTGGTCTGATAGAGACTGAAGGAACCCCGAGACTATGACCCCCAGAAACTATTTCAAGTCAGAACTGAAATTACTCCCCAAGTTTGCATTTCAGCCAAAGATTACACAGGTCTAGAAGACAAACAATAACACACCTGCAGAATGTGGTTATTAGGTCAATCCTGTAAATGAGACTAAATGGATAATACCCGCCCAAAGCAAAGACAAGAAGGCACGGAGGGACAGGAAAACTGGGCAAATGGAAACCAGGAACCCAGGGTGAAGAGAAGAATTTAAAAAAAAAAAAAGGAGGAAAGGATATCTTCTGACACCAGTAAATTTAGACTAGCCTTAACAGGGGCAATAAATGAAATAAATGATGTTCATTCTTTGAAGGGGAATTTCTACTTTTATTTCCCCCTTTTGCCTTTTATTTTCCCTTTTATTTATGGCAAGAAGTGTTGAGACTCTTGCCAAAGTGAAATAGTATGCTAATACACCTTTCCTTGCCTCTTCTCTGTACATGCTATTTGGTACAAAGACAGACATGGCTGTCTGATTAGTATTCAGTTCCAGGAGAGAGGAACTTAGGTGTTATCCTCCTCAGATGTGAACCGGGGCATGCTTGGATGCAATCTAACTATAACCTGGGATGGGAGCCTCACTTTGGGGAGCCTAGGATGCTGCCAATGTGTTCTGTTATACTCTGTCCTGTGTATTGTGTGTGCGATAAATGCCTGTTGATCATGCCATCAGAACAGTGCTCTTCTCCAAATGGTCTTCACTAAGAACTTTTGAATATAGCGACATTGTAGTATTACAGTCTCCCTCATTCTTGCCCAGCACCTCAGCTGGTCTAGGTGGTTCCTACAAAGGTGGAGGAAAGTTCTTCATCCCTGAAGGGTCTCAGCCTTAGTTGTCTTATCCTTGTAAAACTGTGGATGCTGAAATGCCTGCTGGCCCTTATCATTGATGAGGGAGCATCAGGAAATGACATCGTGACTCTCCGCATTCCAGACACACTCCTCCACGCCCAAATTGTGCACAGTGTGCAGTAATCCCTGAACTGTAGTCACCATGCATGTGTCTGTTGCGGCATCAGCATGACGGTCCTAAAACGACCAGGAGGCACTCACTGCTGCAAGAACTCTTTCCAGCAGAACCTGAAGATTCTGGGACAGGAAGCACAGATTCCCAAATGGCTTCTTTAGGAGTAATGATGAGAAAACTAACTTTAGTTCTTGCATCCATCTAAGCTAGATATTAAGACACGGCACCATACGTTGGCCACAGGGTCAATGCATATGCTGTATTTTGGGGGACACTGTACCAACCCTGCAAGTTCCTGCCTCTGAATGAGTATTTTACCCAAGGTTTCCATAGGCCATTCCGGTGCTCTCTTAGACTGCTGATGATTACATGGTTGTCCCGGGAGTCCTGTGGCCACGTGCTCTTTATTGGAAGTGTGAGCACGTCGGTCTGGGGATACATGCAGGACTCAGCCATGTGCTCGTTGTTGGGAGTGTGAGGCCCCTGATCTGAGGACATATGTAGGACTCAACCATGTGTTTGTTGTTGGGAGGAAGAGTCCCCGGTCTGAGGACGTATGTGGGACTCGGCCATGTGCTCATTGATGGGAGCATGAGTCTCCTGGTCTGAGGACAATGTGGGACTCGGCCATGTGCTCACTGTTGGGAGTGTTAGTCTCTGGTCTGAGGTCATGCTAGGTGGGACTCCACATCAGTGAACCAGCCTAGAGGCTCTTGGATGGTGGTGCAGGCAGAGGTACTGCAGGAGGGGAAAAAAAAAAAAAAACTTATAATGACTGAGGTTCATGTCAACTGGAGTAAAGACAAATCATTGGCTCTAGATGTCCTTAGCAGGAAATTTAATCCCCACTCTTGGATGAGTAGTCCCTATTCAATATCCAGGCCTGTATTCATCTTGGTACAGTAGTCTCAAAATCTAGATCCATATGTGTTTATTTACCTTCTTCTAGTTATATTCCTGAAATTCTGGTGATAACATAATTCCTCCTGTGCCGGGTATTAACTTGTTGCCTCTCAGCTCCAAATCTACCCATTTTGCCTTGCTTTGTGATATTGGGACTAGATGTTTCTGTTCGGTTAGCTGGCACAAGGTTAAGATTTGCCAGTTGAAGGTGCTGGAGGGATACTGCAGAAGGAAGGAGATTCTCTTCCTCTTTTCCCTTCATGTTCGTCCTTTGTGCTCTATGCTGTGTTTACCAGTCCTATGAACACAGGAAATGCCTGTCCTCCAGGAGGTTTTTCTTGCCCATGCTAGGCTACGGTTTCCTGCTCATGAGCCTCAGCAGTCCATCAGGATGCTCCCTGACCCTCAGGCTTTGTCTGCCAGCGATGGGCCAGCTCTAGCAGGGGATAATCTGTTTCACCATCTTCACCATCTAGTGGGCTGGCAATAGCCACGCCCTGTGCAAGAGGGACTGAACTTCAGCCTTGGGGATGAGACCTTCTCCAAGTTTATTCTTCCTTGGCAATGCTCCCTCAGTCCTAGAATATTCCATAAAATCTATTTTATTTTCCCTTAGTAGATATTCTATTGTTACTAATTAATAATTTTATATTAATGGAATTACTGGCATGGTTTTTATGTCCTAACTGGACTCTGACTCATACAAGATCAGTACGGGGAAGGTTCCAGGAGATACATGCTAAAGAATGGTAATTGGGAATTGGTTTAGTCACATTCATGGACTTGGGCACAGTGTTGGGCTTCTTGCCAATGGGAAAGAAGATGCTAATACACCACGTACATGTGCTCAACTTTCCTGCCTTATGCCAAGGAGTTCTTCAAAGTGATTACACAAACGTGCACTAGCACAACAGTGTATTAGTGTTTCCATTGAAGCACATCATGGCAAACACCAGCCGTTGCAAAACTTCTCAGTTTTAGTCATCCTGGCAACTGTACAGTGGAATTTACTTATGGCTTTAATTTTTATTTGCATTAAGACTAATGAGGTTGAAACCTTTTCATAGATTTATTGGCCACACGAATATCACTTAAAATTTTTCTGTTCAGATATCTTACTGTCCTCCCCCCACCCAATTAGCTTGGGTGCTTTATTTCTTACTCATTTATAGAAGTTTCTTTTAACACATTTCATAAATATACCTTTTTTAATTGTATGAGTTGCAAATATTTTATCCCAGTCTGTGAAGATACTACTCAGACTAACATGAGAACTGAAATGCTGATGAATAAATCTTAAAATTAGTTTACAAGATGCACACCCAACTGTAAGGCTGTAAAACTTAATTGAAGGAAATAATATGATCTACATGAGGCATGCTATGTTCATGAATTTGAAATCTACGTAAAGTAAAGAAATCAACTGGTCCAAAATTGATACGTAAATTCAATGAAATCTCAATCAAAATATCAGGAGATCCATTTAGAAACTGAACAGTTAATTCCAAAATTCATGTAAAAATATGACAATGTTGAAGAAATAGAAGGTTTACGCTACCAGATATCCAGACCTACTATAAAGTATTACCGATCAATGCAGAGTGATTTTGGCACAAGCAGGTATACACAAATACAGGTAGGTATATACAAATACATCAAGGAAACACCACAGAGAGTTTAGTAACAGGGCCAGCGTGCTTCTCCCCAGAAAGTTCAGCTCAATTCTTGACCTCTTTTTTTTTTTTTTTTTATGAGCTCTCCAAGGTTCTTCCAAATTCTGCTCTTGTGTTGCCGTCTTCCATTACTGCCTCTTCCATTTGGTAATTCTCCCTAAATTGTATTCATACACAGAAGTTGTGAATTGTTCTTTTCATGTGACTGTGACTTGCAGCAAGTTACCTCCTTTGAGGTCTATGGTATAATGCTAATTCTCACAGAGGTTTTCATATACTTTATTTCTGACGTTGTTCCAGGACAGGATTTAACACATCAAAGTCCAAAACACAGTATATCCCCTCTACTCCGTTGTGAGTAATTTATCAGAGATTAAATGTGGCATCTGTCTATTAGCTTAGTGGCATAATTATGGTGTTTGGGTGGGAGGAGGAGAGCATTGCATTTGCGTAGCAGTGTTCCTAATGGAAAGCATAGCATCATGACACGTGTGTGTTTTCAATGAAAGGCACCTTTAATTTCCAAGGGCTAGCTTTGTAGAGAATATTATTGCCCATTCATAGAAAACAACAAGAGCCACTGTTAACAGCATGCTTATTTTGGAGATATTGTTCGGTTTCTAAGCTTGCTGGAAAAGATTCATGCTAGTTTCAGGTGGCATTCCCAACAGGAGAAATCGAAAACTCTATTACAACCGTCACTCACATATATCAATTTCAATCACATTTTTTCCCCCTGCAGATTAATGTAATTAGTCTTAAAAATAGTTCCACGTTTTCTCTACAAGGAAAGCAATATATTGCTCAAATGATCTTAAATGTACACATTCTCTTTGGAGTAATTCTAGTCCCCCACCCCACAAGCCTTTCACCTCTCGCTTATTCATATTAATCTAAAATAATTGCAATTTAAAATAAAGTACTAAAAGAGTTGTTTTTTTTCATAGGATTGAGTGTAGGAGCTAAAATGCAAGATGAGCTATTCTGAATCACTGAAGAAAAGTGAAAAGGTTTTTTATTCTTGATTACTGAAATGTGTATTTTGGAAGGCTTGTTAGTTGACAAACAAAAGATTGCTAAAATTTATGGAAGTGTTTCATATCTATATTAAGACAGTTGTGAGGTGTGAAGGGCTAGCTGGCAGCTTTGGGTTAATCCCTTCGGGTTCTGCCTCAGCTGTGACAAACTGAGCTCTCTGTTCTTAAAGCCTTTAAAAACCTGTGGCCGTCAACTGAATTTCGACTTATAACGACCTCACAGGACAGAGTAGAACTGCCCCACAGGGTTTCCAAGGAGAAGCTGGTGGATTCAAACTGCTGATCTTTTTGGTTAGCAGACTGAGCTGTTAACCACTGTGCCATCAGAGCACCCCTCTCATCTTAGGGAACCACAGTGACTGAGCCAGGTGGTGGTAGTTGACCATTTGCTTTCCAGGGTGGATTGTGACTGAGTGAGGAGATGGTAAAGACCCTATAGCCATTTCTGCCCAACATTTCCACCTAGCAAAAGGAGCAGCATTAGCTCTGAGCTTGCCAGGCTGTGCCAGGTCTTCATCATGGTCTGGTGGCATACCTCAGTTGCCTAGTGCTGCTGTAACACAGACACAGAAACTTATTTTCTCACAGTTTTGGAGGCGTAAAACCCAAATCAGGGTCATGGCCACGTCAATTTCTTCCAAACACTCCTTTGTCCCTGGCAATCCTCACATTGTGTCAGTCTTCCCCTGTCTGTTCTTGCTTTCCTCTGCATCTTACCTGCTTTTTTTATACATATATATTTTTTATAACTCAGAAGTGATTAGATTTAGGACACATCCTAAACTGAAATGGCGTCATTAGTATAACAAAGAAAACTGTATCCTCAAACAGGATTATATCTACAAATACAGGGGTTAGGATTCCAAAACATATTTTTGGGGACATATTGTTCAATTCATAACATGACTCCACTGTTGCAAATCTTTGGAATGTTTATCATTGGTGTAAGAAAAGTGTAAAAGAAAATTCTTTAAAACAAAAAGCACATACATGCTGACTATGAGATTTGATATTAAACAATGAGTATGGAGCAATATTTATTAAGGTGGTGAAATAATGGTGGACCATTGTTTAAAATGACCATTAGTGTTTTTATATTACTTATTTGAGCAATTTTGGGGGGGGAGAAAAACCAATTTTTATTATTATCGATGGACAATAGACAATTTTATTAATATGTTTCAGGAATGGCCAGTGAATATTAGTGGGAAAGAATACTTGTGAAATACTCAAATTATGAAAATAAGAAACAGTTTGCTTTTAAATTTTACTTATAGATTTACTATGTTTTTTGCTTAGAACAACTATTAATATGGAACTAAGTTTTAGTGACACAACCATGTTTGAATCCTATCATCTTCGCATTACTCACAGGGAAGCAAATTCGGAAACTACTTTGATAAATAAATACCTGCTTCTATTGTGGTAAGATTCCCTGGATGAGGCAAACACTTTGTGCTCGGCTACTAACCAAAAAGTTGGTGGTTCAAACCTACTCAATGGAGCCTTGAAAGAAAGATCACAGCTATTGAAAACCCTACAGAGCACGGTTCTACTCTGACACACGTGGAGTTGCCATGAGTTGGGGTCAGTTCAGCAGCAATGGATCTTGTTTTGTTTTGTTTTTCTATTCTATTAGAATTGACTTATATACAAGATGCTAATTTGGTTAATTGCTGATTGCTATTATTTAATATGTACGTCCTCTATAACTCGGTCTTTACAGAGAGCAGTTTTAAAGGTCTTAAAACAATTCCAAATTCGAAAATTTATACGGAAATATGATACTCTTGGAAAACTAGAATATTTTACACTATGTGAGATACACATATATCATTATGGAAACATTGCCAACATAGCTCTCAATTATTCCATTTTGAAGGAGTTAAAGAAAGTCCCTCTTTAGACATGTGGATTATGCCCTGCAAGTATTGCCATTTCTCCCATTCAGCCTCCCTATAGCACTGAAGGAAACCTGGTGGCATAGCGGTTAAGAGCTACAGCTGCTAATCAAAATGTCGGCAGTTCGAATCCACCAGGCGCTCCTTGGAAACTCTGTGGGGCAGCTCTACTCTGTCCTACAGGGTCACTATGAGTCAGAATCAACTCGACAGCAGTGGGTTTTGTTTGGTTTTGATACCACTGAGCAGAGAAGTCACGCCAGGGAGCAATAAAGGCTTGATGCTTTTAATAGGGCTTTAGGAAGTTTGAACTCTAGGAGGGATTGTTTCTCGCAGGGAAAAATATTTGTATTTTTTTCTGTGGCATGCACGATTCACAGCACCATCTCAATTTTTCAACTTCTTCAGTGTTAATCATGGTTTCCCACCACCTGCAATAGCCTTTTTCTCATAACACCAGGTAACATTAATCCATCTTTCTCCTAGCTATTCTTAGGAGTTATGGTTTATATTATGTATTTTAACACTTATGTATTGTTTTGTTTTAGCAATTTAGCACTTTCATGACTACACTTTTGCATTGTTTCCTAATTTTTACAGTATCTAATGCTATTTTGTTTCCTAGATTGTAGGGCAATAAATTGTTATTTTATAGCCCTTGAGGCCATGGTCTTGTGTCTCTCACAAAATGCTTGGGTGGGACTATGCAAATAAGGTACTTATGGCCCACCAAGGAGATTGAACAGTTTCCTAATGCAGGTAAGTTGTGTGGAACACTTATGGGGAAGGGACTATGCAAATAAGGTGCATGGAACCCTTGGAGGGAATTGGTCAGTTTTTCCATCCCATTAGGCTTAAAAAGAACCATTCTAAAGGGTATAGTGGGAGAACTCACTACCCATCAGGTAGAAGAGCCAGAAGTGGAGTACATCCTTCGGACCCTGGGATTCTGAGTTGAGAACCTCCTAGACCCAGGAGACAGAGCTGTAACACTGGTGATGGCTCTAGACAGCGAGAAGTGATGGCAAAAACCGAAGACTCCAGTGCAGAGAAAGGGCAGCAGCAGAACCAGAAGACTGGCCCAAGATGCCATGGTGGGCTTTCCAACCCATGGAGCAAGGCAACTACAATGGGCTTATTGACCCACTGAGCCAGACAGCTGAGCACCTCAGGCAAAAGACTTTTTGGTGGAGTGGGGTGACTCCACTTGCTTATCGGTGGAGCCAAGAGCTTTGTAACCCTTGCCCAAGCAGGGCAGAAGCCAGGCCAGCAGGGCCCGGTAGCAGAGGTCTGCCTGCAGGCACGGAGAAGACGCTGTCCTCATCAAAGAACTGTGTCCTGACTTGTTCCTGTTACTTCCAAGTTGATCCTGATCCTGAATTGTAACCATAATGGTGAGTATGGGCTGTATGTTCTACGTGGCCATTGCAACAAACTATCAAACCCAGCAGAGAAGTAGAGAGCGCAGTCCGGAGGATGGCTGGTGTCAGAACTGGTAAGAAGGTCAGAGAGTGGAAGTATGTCTGACTTCCAGCTCACAGGGATCAGCTTTGGCCTGACAGTGATGGTAATTCTCATTTCTCTCCCTGAAGCTAGACGAGGTCTGACGCTGCCATTTTACAAAGATACTGAAACGCTTTGCAGGGATGAGCCATGTCAAGCATTTGTTTCGTATTCATCACTATACGTGGTACACTGATAAGCATGTTTAAAGTTTCATAACTCTTTTATTAGATTTAGCTGACAGTGATATCTACTGTAAGTAATATTGTTCTCTGTGTTATGCTCAGTTAATATGGCTGAATGAATGGAGCTAGCCTCATACATACCAAATTTCATATAAGTTTGTTTTCCATTAATAAAGTTTAATATCTATGAGAATCACTCTCTTCAGGGGTCTGGAGATTAAATAAAGGAATCGAATCAAGCACATCTATTTTCCGTCATAGCCATGGGTTTTACATAGCTACATGTGAGAAATGTATTACATTTCTTTATAAGTTTCTTTAATTCAAATGTAATTTAGTTTCTTTGTCTTTGAGCCCTCATTTTTCACCTGGCTAAATCGCATTAGTGATATAAAGAGAATGTCTCTCACTCAACAACGGTTTTTGTCTCTTAGATTAAAGGAGGGTGACATATTTGTGTGGCTTTAAGTGAAATAAATATGGTGCTAGGTTGTATAAGTGAAACACACTTTTATACAATCTACTCACTGGTGTTGAAGTCCTTAGAGGCTGTTATAAGGGTTACAGAGACTCAGGGGCACTAGAGACTAGCGGTGTTTTTACAAAGTCATGCAATTATAGATTTAAATACTAATTATTTGTAGCCTGTTGCTTATAATTCATCTCAATATCATGTATTGTGTATTTATTTTTACTCATGTGTCAGAGTAGTTTAATATAGATGCATGTGTAACTTAACAACAAAAACAATTTTCACTCACACTTGCTTAACTCAATGGTATTTTGTTTGTTTATTGAACAAATGCTTTTTTATCCCTAGTATGTGCCAGGCATTGTGCCAAGCTCTTGTCATATGCTAGTGAATAAGCGAGAAAAAGAAAACCTCTTCCTTCAGGGACTTACATCGTTGAGTTCATGGGAACCCAAAATGTTACAGACACTTGCATATATATAAAAAGTGGTTTTTATTAACATGATTCCAAGGGAAATTGGCCTTTCTGGACAATCTGGTTGCCGTACTACCAAAACATCGTGAGTCTTAATGTGGATTATTTTGTCATCATGCTGTGGTTGTGTGCCGTTGAGTCGAATCCAACTCATAGTGACCCTATAGGACAGAGTAGAACTGCCCCATAGGGTTTTCTAGGCTGTAAATCTTTATAGGAGCAGATCACCTGTTCTTTTCTCCCATCGAGTCGCTGGTGGATTCCAACCACTGATCTTTCAGTTAGCAGTTGAGTGCTTAACCATTGCACCACGAAACTCCTTACTATTATCAGGTAGTCATGGTGTTTTAATAGCTTAAATCCACTTCCAAAATGATCTATGTTTTTACCTCATTACTAGTATTTGTAAGTAACACAGGTAAGGGTATTTGCAAGTAGTCAAAAACACTGTGCTGTTGTTGATTGGTCTGTACATGTAGCATTCCATAATCATCTACACAATTATACCACATATAAAGTGCAAACTGGTCAAAGATAGATTATAAATATAAATGAATGCGTGTGTGTGTGTGTATATATTGTGTATGTATATAGTATGTATACACACACACGTAGTTGATCCTTATGATTTGCAGACTCCATATTTTGAACTCTCCTACTCCTTAACACTTATTTGTCACCCCAAATCAGCACCCATGGTGTTTGCACAGTCCTTTGAGGACACATGCGGAGCAGTGAGAAATCTGAGCTGGCCATGCGCATGTTCCCCATGTTCCCAGGTGAGGCTGGCCATGGCAGCTCTCTGCCTTTTTGCTTCAGCTCTCATGCTGCAAACAAGTATCCTTTTCCTGGTCTCTTTAGTGCTACATTGTTGTGTTTTTGTGCTTTTTGCTGGTGATTTTGCTGTTTAAAATGGCCCTCACAGTAGTGCCCAAGTGCTGGCTAATGTTCCTAAGTGCAGACAGGCTGCGATGTGCCTTATGAGAAAACAGGGGAGTTAGATCAGCTTTGCTCAGGTAGGAGTTACAGTGCTGTTGGCCCTGAGTCCAGTGTTAACTAATCAACAATAGGGTACACCCAGAAAAAGGAAGAGGCAGTTTGTCAATGTGTATGTGAGGTTGCTTTAGAGAGTCCTAAAATAGCATCTGCAGTGGGTGCAGAAGCTACTGGAAAGACCGGAAAGTGGCTACATTTGTGGGTTTATGAGACAACAACCTAAGGAAAAAGGGTAGTGGACTGCACTGTTGTGAGGCTGAAAGCCAAAGAAATTTACAGTCACATTACTCAGATTCAGGGAAATGTTAAACTCATCTTAGCCAGTATTTTTTTTAATAAAGTAATACTGCATATATCATTAATTATTTGTAAAACATGTATATTAAATAAGGTGTCTTTAAACAAAAACATACAGAAAAAAATGTTATGTATTGATTGGTTGCAAAAATGTTGTGACCAGAGGCTTGCAGGAATGTAACCTATTATTTTTCCTAGGACGTAAGAGCAGTGTCTCAAGTTCACTAATTCATTATTTGTGGTGAATTAATGGAACATAATTATAACTAATAATGAGAATCATATGTGTGCATGATGTCATTGAGCTGGCCATGACTCATGGTGACCTTGTGTACAACAGAGCAGGAAGAATATATATATATGTCCCACACTCACACATACATAGTCCATAAGTAAGAGCTCAGCTACTAACCAAAAGGTCAGCAGTTCAAATCCACCAGCCACTCCTTGGAAACTCTATGGACCAATTTTACTTAGTCCTATTGAGTCACTAAGAGTTGGCATTGATTCAATGGCAACGAGTTTGGTTTTAGTTTATAGTTGAGTATGAGTGTGTATTTGTGTGTGTCCCACGAGCTGATTGTACAGGTACAGATACCAGAGATCAGGCACTTGTTGTTTTCCTTGGGGCACATTTCATCCACCTCCACACAGGTACACTGGCATCAGCCAGAACAGTTCAAGAGGGCTGCATCTTCCTTCCCTCAGGAAGATGTGTGTCAGACGCAGTGAAAAAGATGAATTTAAGACAAACATGTCAAAAAAGTTGTCAGCTTTTCCTACTTATTCCTGAGCAGCCTCAGGGGAAAGGGAGAAATTGCTGACCAGGATGGGACTGTGGGCACCAACACAAGGAAAAACAAAAAGGGTTCTGCTGACATCACTGCTCTCCGCTAAACAACTGCCTTGATAAGAATGCAGGGTGCTCAGCAGGCAGAAAGGCAGAGTGCGGATTTGGAAGACACGTTTTGCATTTCGATTTTTGATTAGCTGCAGTGTTCAGCTCCATTCTAAAAGTCAGACCAACAAATAGATGAATGGAACTTCTAAAAAATGTTTAATAAGACTTTTGGAGGCAAGGTGATCACTCATTGAGGAAAGTGTTTCAACAGTCTCTAGCCCTGTAGAAACAAAGAATAAAAAATCAACTAGAAAATTAAAGACTTCAGCCAATATCCTATTTGATTTTAAATGTCTTAAGATCAAATGATATTCTGTTGTCTTATTTTGTTGTTGTTGTTGTTGCTAGGTGCCATTGAGTCAGTTCCAGCTCATAGGGACCCTATGTATAACAGAACAAAACACTGCCCTGTCCTGTACCATCCTCACAATCACTGTTATACTTAAGCCCATTGCTGCAGCCACTGTCAGTCCATCTCACTGAGAGTCTTTCTCTTTTTCACTGACCCTCTACTTTATCAAGCATGATGTCCTTCACCAGGAACTGATCCCTCCTGACAATATGACCAACGTATATGAGACACAATCTTGACATTCTTTTTTCTAAGGAATATTCTGGTTGTACTTCTTCTAGGACAGATTTGTTTCTTCTTTTGACAGTCCATGGAATATTCAATATTCATATCCAACATCACAATTCAAAGGCATCAATCCTTCAGTCTTCCTTATTCATTGTTCAACTTTCACATGCATAGGAGGTAACTGAAAACACTGTGGCTTGGGTCAGGTGCACCTTAGTCTGCAAGGAGACATCTCTGCTTCTCAACACTCTAAAGAGGTCTTTTGCAATAGATTTGTCCAATGCAATGCATCTTTTGACTTCTTGACTGCTGCTTCCATGGCTGTTGACTGTGGATCCAAGTAAAATCAAATCCTCGACAACTTCAATCTTTCCCTCATTTCTGTAATGTTGCTTATTGGTCCACTTGTGAGGATTTTTGTTTTCTTTATTTTGAGGAGTAATCCATACTAAAGACTGTGGTCTTTGATCTTCATCAGTAAGTGCTTAAAGTCGTCTTCACTTTCAGCAAACAAGGTTCTGTTATCTGTATAACCCAGGCTGTTAATGAGTCTTCTTCCAATCCTGATGCCCCATTCTCCTTCATATAGTTCATTTTCTCAGATTATTTGCTCAGCATACAGATTGAATAGGTATGTGAAAGGATCCAACCGTGATACACACCTTTCCTGACTGTAAAACATGAAGTATCCCCTTGTTCTGATTGAATGACTGCCTCTTGATCTATGCACAGTTTCCTCATGAGCACAATTAAGTGTTCTGGAATTCCCATTCTTCATAATGATATCCGTAATTCGCTATGATCTAAATAGTCAAATGCCTTAGCTAGTCAATAAAACACAGGTAAACATCTTTCTGGTATTCTCTGCTTTCAACCAGAATCCACCAGATATCAGCAATGATATCCCTGGTTCCATGTCCTCTCCTGAATCTGGCTTGAACTTCTGGCAGTTCCCTGTTGATATGCTGCTGCAGCTGCTTTTGAATGATCTTCAGCAAAATTTTACTTGCATGTGATATTAATGATATTGTTCAATAATTTCCACATTCAGTGGTATCACCTTTCTTGGTAATAGGTATAAATATAGATCTCTTCCAGTCTGTTGGCCAGGTAGCTGTCTTCCAAATTTCTTGGCATACACCAGTGAGCACTTCCTGTGCTGCATCCATTTGTTGAAATATCTCAGTTTGTATTCTGTCAATTCCCAAAGGCTTATTTTTCACCAATGCTTTCAGTGCCACTTGGACTTCTTCGTTCAGTACCATTGGCTCCTGCTGATGTGTTAGAACCTCCCGAAATGGTTGAGTGTCAACCAGTTCTTTTTGGTATAGTGACTGTGTATTCTTTCCATCTTCTTTTGATACTTCCTGAGTCATTTAATGTTTTCCCCATAGACTCCTTCAATATTGCAACTGGAGACTTGAATATTTTTCTTCAGTTCTTTCAGCTCAAGAAATGTGGAGTGTGTTCTTCCTTTTGGTTTTCCATCTACAGGTCTTTGCACATGTTATTGTAATCCTTTGTCTTCTCGAGCCAACATTTGAAATCTGTTCAGTTCTTTTGCTTCATCGATCTTCCTTTTGCTTTAGCTGCTTGACGTTCAAGAGGAAGTTTCAGAGTCTCTTTTGACTTCCATTTTGGTCTTTTCTTTCTTTCCTGCTTTTTAATGACATCTTGCTCTATTCAAGTATGATGTCTTTGATGTCATTCCACAACTTGTCTGGTCTTCAGTCAGTAGTGTTCAATACATCAAATCTATTCTTGAGATGGCCTCTAAATTCAGGTGGGATAAACTCAAGGTCTTACTTTGATCTCATGGACTTGTTCTAATTTTCTGCAGTTTCAACTTGAACTTGCGTATGAGCAATTGATGGTCTGTTTCCCAGTCGGCCCCTGGCCTTGTTCTGACTGATGTTATTGAGCTTTTCCATAGACTCTTCCCACAGATGTAGTCAATTTGATTCCTGTGTATTCCATCTGGCAAGGTCCACGTGTTTAGTCACCGTTTATATTGGTGAAAAAACATACTTGCAACGAAGAAGTTGATGGTCTTGCAAAATTGTATCTTGCTATCTCTGGCATCTTTTCTATCACCAAGGCCGTATTGTCCAACTGCCAGTCTTTCTTCTTTGTTCCAACTTTCACATTCCAATCATCAGCAATCATAAATGTGTCCCGATTGCCTGTTTGATCAATTTCAGACTGCAGAAACTGGTAAAAATCTTCAATTCCTTCATCTTTGTCCTTAGTGGTTGGTGTGTAAGTTGGAATATTAGTCATATTTACTGGTCTTCTTTGTAGGTGTGTGGATATTATCCTATTACTGACAGTGCTGTATTTCAGGCTAGCTCTGGAATTGTTTCTTTTGAGGATGAATGCAACACCATTCCTTTTTTTTTTTTTTAATTTTTATTAAGCTTCAAGTGAACATTTACCATTCCAATCAGTCTGTCACATGTAGGTTTACATACATCTTACTCCCTTCTCCCACTTGCTCTCCCCCTATTGAGTCAGCCCTTACAGTCTCTCGTTTCGTGGCCAATTTTGCCATCTTCCCTCTCTCTCTATCTTCCCATCCCCCCTCCAGTCAAGAGCTGCCTACACACTCTCCTGTGTCCACCTGATTTAATTAGCTCACTCTTCATCAGCATCTCTCTCCCCCGCACTGACCAGTCCTTTTCATGCCTGATGATTTGTCTTCGGGGATGGTTCCTGTCCTATGCCATCAGAAGTTCTGGGGAGCATTGTCTCTGGGATTCCTCTAGTCGCAATCATACCATTAGGTGTGGTCTTTTAGTGAGAATTTGGGGTCTGTATCCCATTGGTCTCCTGCTCCCTCAGGAGTTGTCTGTTGTGCTCCCTGACAGGACAGACATCGACTGTGGCCGGGCACCAACTAGTTCTTCTGGTCTCAGGATAATGTAGGTCTCTGGTTCATGTGGCCCTTTCTGTCTCTTGGGTTCTTAGTTGTCGTGTGACCTTGGTGTTCTCCCTTTGCCTTTGCTCCAGGTGGGTTGAGACCAATTAATGTATTTTAGATGGCCGCTTGTTGGCATTTAGGACCCCAGGCGCCACAATTCAAAGTGGGATGCAGAGTGTTTTCATAATAGAATTGTTTTGCCCATTGACTTAGAAGTCTCCTCAAACCAAGTTCCCCAGACCCCAGCCCCTGCTTCGCTGACCTTTGAAGCTTTCATTTTATCCCAGAAACCTCTGTGCTTTCTTTTTTTTTCTGTGCTTTTAGTTCAGTCCAATTAGGCTGACCTTCCTTGTTTTGAGTGTTGTCTTTCCCTTCACCCAAAGCAGTTCTTATCTACAGACTGATCAATAAAAAGCCCTCTCCCTCCCTCCCTCCCTCCCCTCTTTGTAACCACATAAGTATGTGTTCTTCTCCGTTTTTTCTATTTCTCAAGATCTTATAATAGTGGTCTTATACAATATTTGTCCTTTTGCAACTGACTCATTTCGCTCAGCATAATGCCTTCCAGATTCCTCCATGTTATGAAATGTTTCAGAGATTCGTCACTGTTCTTTATCGATGCATAGTATTCCATTGTGTGAATATACCACAACTTATTTACCCATTCGTCCGTTGATGGACATCTTGGTTGCTTCCAGCTTTTTGCTATTGTAAACAGAGCTGCAATAAACATGGGTGTGCATATATCTGTTTGTGTGAAGGCTCTTGTATCTTTAGGGTATATTCCAAGGAGTAGGATTTCTGGGTTGCATGGTAGTTCTATTTCTAACTGTTTAAGATAACGCCAGATGGATTTCCAAAGTGGTTGTACCATTTTACAATCCCACCAGCAGTGTATGAGAGTTCCAATCTCTCCGCAGCCTCTCCAACATTTATTATTTTGTGTTTTTTGAATTAATGCCAGTCTAGTTGGTGTGAGATGGAATCTCATCGTAGTTTTAATTTGCATTTCTCTAATGGCTAATGATCGAGAGCATTTTCTCATGTATCTATTGGCTGCCTGAATATCTTCCTTAGTGAAATGTGTGTTCATATCCTTTGCCCACTTCTTGATTGGGTTGTTTGTCTTTTTGTGGTTGAGTTTTGACAGAATCATGTAGATTTTAGAGATCAGGCGCTGGTATGAGATGTCATAGCTGAAAATTCTTTCCCAGTCTGTAGGTGGTCTTTTTACTCTTTTGGTGAAGTCTTTAGATGAGCATAGGTGTTTGATTTTTAGGAGCTCCCAGTTATCTGGTTTCTCTTCATCATTTTTGGTAATGTTTTGTATTCTGTTTATGCCCTGTATTAGGGCTCCTAGGGTAGATCCTATTTTTTCTTCCATGATTTTTATCGTTTTAGTCTTTATGTTTAGGTCTTTGATCCACTTGGAGTTAGTTTTTGTGCATGGTGTGAGGTATGGGTCCTGTTTCATTCTTTTGCAAATGGATATCCAGGTATGCCAGCACCATTTGTTAAAAAGACTATTATTTCCCCAATTGACTGACACTGGTCCTTTGTCAAATATCAGCTGCTCATACGTGGATGGATCTATGTCTGGGTTCTCAATTCCGTTCCATTGGTCTATGTGCCTGTTGTTGTACCAATACCAGGCTGTTTTGACTACTGTAGCTATATAATAGGTTCTGAAATCAGGTAGGGTGAGGCCTCCCACTTTCTTCTTCTTTTTCAGTAGTGTTTTCCTTATCCGGGGGTTCTTTCCTTTCCATATGAAATTAGTGATTTGTTTCTCTATCCCCTTAAAGTATGACATTGGTATTTGGATTGGAAGTGCGTTATATGTATAAATGGCTTTTGGTAGAATAGACATTTTTACTATGTTAAGTCTTCCTATCCATGAGCAGGGTATGTTTTTCCACTTAAGTATGTCCTTTTGAATTTCTTGTAGCAGAGTTTTATAGTTTTCTGTGTATAGGTCTTTTACATCCTTGGTAAGATTTATTCCTAAGTATTTTATCTTCTTTGTGGCTACTGTGAATGGTATTGATTTGGTTATTTCCTCTTCGGTGTTATTTTTGTTGATGTAGAGGAATCCAAGTGATTTTCGTATGTTTATTTTATATCCTGAGACTCTTCCAAATTCTTCTATTAGTTTCAGTAGTTTTCTGGAGGATTCCTTAGGGTTTTCCATGTATACGATCATGTCATCTGCAAATAGTGATAGCTTTACTTCCTCCTTACCAATCTGGATACCCTTTATTTCTTTGTCTAGCCTAATTGCTCTGGCTAGGACTTCCAGCACGATGTTGAATAAGAGCGGTGATAAAGGGCATCCTTGTCTGGTTCCCGTTCTCAAGGGAAATGCTTTCAGGTTCTCTCCATTTAGAGTGATATTGGCCGTTGGCTTTGCATATATGCCCTTTATTATGTTGAGGAATTTTCCTTCAATTCCTATTTTGGTTAGAGTTTTTATCATAAATGGGTGTTGAACTTTGTCAAATGCCTTTTCTGCATCTATTGATAAGATCATGTGGTTTTTGTCTTTTGTTTTATTTATGTGATGGATTACATTAATGGTTTTTCTGATATTAAACCAGCCTTGCATACCTGGTATAAATCCCACTTGATCAGGGTGTATTATTTTTTTGATGTGTTGTTGGATTCTATTGGCTAGAATTTTGTTGAGGATTTTTGCATCAATGTTCATGAGGGATATAGGTCTAAAATTTTCTTTTTTTGTAATGTCTTTACCTGGTTTTGGTATCAGGGAGATGGTAGCTTCATAGAATGAGTTGGGTAGTATTCCGTCTTTTTCTATACTTTGAAATACCTTCAATAGTAATGGTGTTATGTCTTCTCTGAAGGTTTGGTAGAACTCTGCAGTGAAGCCATCTGGGCCAGGACTTTTTTTGTTGGAAGTTTTTTGATTACCGTTTCAATCTCTTTTTTTGTTATGGGTCTATTTAGTTGTTCTACTTCTGAATGTGTTAGTTTAGGTAGGTAGTATTGTTCCAAGAATTTATCCATTTCTTCTAGGTTTTCAAATTTGTTAGAGTACAATTTTATGTAGTAATCTGATATGATTCTTTTGATTTCATTTGGTTCTGTTGTGATGTGGTCCTTCTCGTTTCTTATTCGGGTTATTTGTTTCCTTTCCTGTTTTTCTTTAGTCAGTCTAGCCAGTGGTTTATCAATTTTGTTAATTGTTTCAAAGAACCAGCTTTTGGCTTTGTTAATTCTTTCAATTGTTTTTCTGTTCTCTAATTCATTTAGTTCACCTCTAATTTTTATTATTTGTTTTCTTCTGGTGGCTGATGGGTTCTTTTGTTGCTCAGTTTCTATTTGTTCAAGTTGTAGGGACAGTTCTCTGATTTTGGCTCTTTCTTCTTTTTGTATGTGTGCATTTATCGATATAAATTGGCCTCTGAGCACTGCTTTTGCTGTGTCCCAAAGGTTTTGATAGGAAGTATTTTCATTTTCGTTGCTTTCTAAGAATTTCCTTATTCCCTCCTTGATGTCTTCTATAACCCAGTCTTTTTTCAGGAGGGTATTGTTCAGTTTCCAAGTATTTGATTTCTTTTCCCTAGTTTTTCTGTTATTGATTTCTAGCTTCATTGCCTTGTGGTCTGAGAAGATGCTTTGTAATATTTCGATGTTTTGGATTCTGGAAAGATTTGTTTTATGACCTAATATGTGGTCTATTCTAGAGAATGTTCCATGTGCACTTGAAAAAAAAGTATATTTTGCAGCAGTTGGGTGGAGAGTTCTGCATAAGTCAATGAGGTCAAGTTGGTTAATTGTTGTAAGTAGGTCTTCCGTGTCTCTATTGAGCTTCTTACTGGATGTCCTGTCCTTCTCCGAAAGTGGTGTGTTGAAGTCTCCTACTATATATGTGGAGGTATCTATCTCAGTTTTCAATTCTGGTAAAATTTGATTTATGTATCTTGCAGCCCTGTCATTAGGTGCGTAAATATTTAATATGGTTATGTCTTCCTGATCAATTGTCCCTTTTATCATTATATAGTGTCCTTCTTTATCCTTTGTGGCGGATTTAAGTCCAAAGTCTATTTTGTCAGAAATTAATATTGCTACTCCTCTTCTTTTTTGCTTATTTTTTGCTTGATATACTTTTTTCCATCCTTTGAGTTTTACTTTGTTTGTGTCTCTAAGTCTAAGGTGTGTCTCTTGTAGGCAGCATATAAATGGATCGTGTTTTTTTATCCAGTCCGTGACTCTTTGTCTCTTTATTGGTGCATTTAGTCCATTTACATTCAGCGTAATTATAGATAAGTAAGTTTTTAGTGCTGTCATTTTGATGCCTTTTCATGTGTGTTGTTGGCCATTTCATTTTTCCACATGCTTTTTTGTGCTGAGACGTTTTTCTTAGTAGCTTGTGAGAGCCTCATTTTCATAATGTTTAACTTTGTGTTTATTGAGTCATTACGTTTTTCTTGGCTTTTTTCTTGAGTTATGGAATTGATATTCCTTTTTGTGGTTACCTTTTTATTTACCCCTATTTTTCTAAGTAAAAACCTAACTTGTATCCTTCTATATCGCCTTGTATCACTCTCCATCTGGCAGTTCAATGCCTCCTATATTTAGTCCCTCTTTTTGATTATTGTGATCGTTTATCTATTGATTTCCATGATTTCCTGTTGTGTGTATTATTTTGTTTATTTATTTATTTTTCAGAATTAGTCTTAATTTGTTTGTTTTTGTGCTTTCCCTATTTGAGTTGCGTTGATATCAGGACGTTCTGTTTTGTGACCTTGTATTGTGCTGGTACCTGATATTTTTGGTGATCCAGGCAAACAATCTCCTTTAGCATTTCTTGCAGTCTTGGTTTAGTTTTTGCAAATTCTCTAAACTTGTGTTTATCTGTAAATATCTTAATTTCTCCTTCATATTTCAGAGAGAGTTTTGCTGGATATATGATCCTTGGTTGGCAGTTTCTCTCGTTCAGTGCTCTGTATACGTCGTCCCATTCCCTTCTTGCCTGCATGGTTTCTGCTGAGTAGTCTGAACTTATTCTTATTGATTCTCCCTTAAAGGAAACCTTTCTTTTCTCCCTGGCTGCTTTTAAAATTTTCTGTTTGTCTTTGGTTTTGGCAAGTTTGATGATAATATGTCTTGGTGTTTTTCTTTTTGGATCAATCTTAAATGGGGTTCGATGAGCATCTTGGATAGATATCCTTTCGTCTTTCATGATGTCAGGGAAGTTTTGTGTCAGGATTTCTTCAACTATTTTCTCTGTGTTTTCTGTCCCCCCTCCCTGTTCTGGGACTCCAATCACTCGCAAGTTATCCTTCTTGATAGAGTCCCACATGATTCTTAGGGTTTCTTCATTTTTTTTAATTCTTTTATCTGATTTTTTTTTCAGCTATGTTGGTGTTGTTTCCCTGGTCCTCCAGAAGTCCCAGTCTACATTCTAATTGCTCGAGTCTGCTCCTCTGACTTTCTATTGCCTTGTCAAATTCTGTAATTTTATTGTTAATCTTTTGGATTTCTACATGCTGTCTCTCTATGGATTCTTGCAACTTGTTAATTTTTCCACTATGTTCTTGAATAATCTTTTTGAGTTCTTCCACAGTTTTATCAGTGTGTTCCTTGGCTTTTTCTGCATTTATCCTAATTTCATTTGTGATATCTTTAAGCATTCTGTAAATTAGTTTTTTATATTCTGTATCTGATAATTCCAGGATTGTATCTTCATTTGGGAAAGATTTTGATTCTTTTGTTTGGGGGGTTGGAGAAGCTGTCATGTTCTGTTTCTTTATGTGGTTTGATATGGACCGCTGTCTCCAAGCCATCACTGAGAAACTAGATTTTCCAGGTAGTCGGCTGGTACGCTGGCTCCTGGTTCTGAAAACGGTCACTGTCTGCCCGTATTTGTTCGTTTTCCATCTCTAAGTCTGTGCTTGTTGTTCAGAGTTCGTAGATTGTTATGTATGTGATCGATTCCCTTGTTTTTCCGAGTCTTTGTTGCAAGAGGGATCCGCGGTAGCGTCCACCTAGTCCGCCATCTTGGCCCCGCTCAACACCATTCCTTTTTAAGTTGTTGTTCTCAGCATAGTAAGCTATATGATAGTCCCATTCAAAATGGCCAATACCCATCCATTTCAGGTCACTAATGCCTAGAATATTAATGTTTATATGCTCCATTTCATTTTTGACAATTTCTAATTTTTCTAGATTCATACTTTATACATTCCACTTTCCGATTATTAATGGATGTTTGTAGCTCTTTCTTCTCATTTTGAGTCATGCCATGTCAGCAAATGAAGGTCTTGAAAGCTTTACTCCATTCACGTCATTAAGGTCGACTCCTCTTTGAGGGGGCAGCTCTTCCCCAGTCATCTTTTGAGTGCTTTCCTAACTGGGGGCTCATCTTCCAGCACTATATCAGGCAATGTTCCGCTGCTATTCATAAGGTTTTCACTGGCTAATGCTTTTCAGAAGTAGACCACCAGGCCCTTCTTCCTAGCCTGTCTTAGCTTGGAAGCTCAGCTGAAACCTGTCTACCATGGGTGACCCTGCTTTATCTGAATACTGGTGGCATAGCTTCCAGCATCACAGTAATACACAAGCCTCCCACGGTACAACAGACGTGTGGGGGCCCATGAAAGATTACAGCCTAGAATACCCTATAGGGCAGTTATACCATCACATGGGGTCACTGTGAGACAGAATTGACTCAATGGCACACAACAGCAACAACAATGCAACGACATGGTTAGTGGTGATGGTTGAACAATGTGATGAACAGAATTAATGTAACTGAATTGTACACGTGAAGATTATTGAAATGGCCAATGTTTTGTTACCTATGAATTTACAATATAAGAAGACTAATGAGACAAATAAAACTGCCCTCAGATTACATTTATGATTTAAAAAATGTAAAATGATTTTCTGCCTGTTTTATAAAAAATCAAGCATTGCTATCAAACAAACTGGAGTTTTATAAGTATTGGGAGACCTTCCCACTTAGGGAAGTCTTAACAAACTCACTCCTAACATCGCAGGAAGTGTGGCAGTTTAGTTGGGAGTGAGGATCGAAGTTTGCTTCTTCATATGTCCTCAGGGAAGTTGTTGAAACACTTACTGCCAGGTATGTCAACTTGACAGTACCTAACTTATATGTGTGTTTTGAGGATTGAAACAGTTATTCGCTGTAAACTGGATCATGTATGCTAGCTTTTATATTTTTAATATGATTTTTAATAATTTAAAATGATTAGTTACATACTTATATGTAGATATGAACACTTTCAAAAGGCAAAATTGATGACCTTAATGTGTAAAGACAGACAAATAAAAGGTCAGGTTAATGGACACCTGAAGAATCCATTTGGTGACTCACTCAACACATATGGATTGAGTGTTGACCATGTGCTTAAGGCAGTTGAAGGTACTCACTCACCCAAACCAAAGGTCCTCACAGAACAGAAGCTTGAATTCTAGCAAGGGAAACAGGCAATAATCAGTAAACATTATTAATAAGATAGTTGAATTTATGTCAGAAGGTATCAAATGCATTGGAAAAGAAAAATAAAGTAAGATATGGGGTCAGTACTGTGGGGGTAAGCAGCAATTTTTCCTGAGGCAGTCAGGACAGACTCTTCAAGAAGTTCATTTGAGGAGAGACTTGGTGGTGAGGATGTTAGCCATGGGGGTGTCGAGAATATGCCTGTACCGGCGACTGCCAGTGCAAAGGCCCAATGGTAAGAGCCCGCTTATGTTCTTGTTGTTAGCTGCTGCTGAGTTGGCTCCAACTCACAGCGACCCATGTGTACCAGGACAAAACACTGCCCATTATTGCACCATCCTCACAATCATCGCTATGTTTGAGCCCATTGCTGTAGCCACTGTGTAATCCATCTCATTGAGGGTCTTTCTCTTTTTTGTTGTCCCTTTACTTTACCAAGCATGACATCCTTCTCCAGGGACTGGTCCCTCCTGATAACACGTCCAAGCTATGTGACACAAAGATTTGCCACCCTTCTTTCTAAAAAGCATTCTGACTACTTCTTCCAAGGCAGATTTGTTCTTTTGGCAGTCCGTGGTGTATTCAATATTCTTTGTCAACGCCATAATTCGAAGGAATCTGTTCTTCTTTGGTCTTCCTTGTTCACTGTCCAGCTTTTGCATTCACATGAGGTGAATGAAAATACCAGGGCTTGGGTCAGGTGCACTTTAGTTCTCAAAGTGACATCTTTGCTTTTCAACACTTTAAAGTGATGTCTTGGAGCAGGTTTGCCCAATGTAATGTGTCATTTGATTTCCTGGCTGCTGCTTCCATGAGTGTTGATTGTGGATCCAAGTAAAATGAAACCCTTGACAACTTCAATCTCTTCTCCATTTATCATGGTGTTGCTTATTGGTCCAGTTGTGAGGATTTTTGTTTTCTTTATGTTGAGGTGTAATCCATACTGAAGGCTGTGGTCTTTGATCTTCACCAGTAAGTGCTTCAAGTCCTCTTCCCTTTCAGAAAGCAAGGTTGTGTCATCTGCATATAGCAGGATGTCAATGAGCCGTCCCTGAATCCTGACAACCGTATTCTTCTGCATATAGTCCAGCTTTTCAACCTTATATAACCAGAGAATATCAAGGAGACCAATGTGACTGCAATGCAGTGGGTGAGGCGACTCCTGCAGGCCCCTCTCTGATTACTCAAGCTCCTCAAAACTTTTCCTTATTTTTCAGGAAGTTGAAGGAAACTTATTTTATCATAAAGGAATCAAAGCTACATATTTGCTTGGGAATTATTTCTTTAACTTTCAATTTTCTTGTATGACCCAGAAGCTTAGAAATTGCCTGCCATTCTTTTAAAAGAAGTTCATATTTCTGAGTGTTTTCTTAAATGTTACGGTGTTGACATAATTATCTTCACACGTGTTTTTTAATTCGTGTGTATTAAAACCAGCTTATGTTCTTCTCTTCCAAAGCCAGTTTCATTTTAGAATACTGTACCTGTAATGGCTTCACATTTCTTCACATTATAATAATAATAATAATAACAACAACAACATAGCTCTCTTTTGTCTCCCGAAGTCCACATATGTATTTAATCATCAGCTCTCTTTAATTTTTCCTTAAAAAGCAATCCTTCTATTCCCAGTGCTACTTCTTTGGTTTAGGTTTGTACCCCTTATACTATTACAGGATGCATAGGTGCTCTTGACTCTTATCATCCATAAATCCTCCTTGTCCGTATTAACTGGGTACTAATTTAACACTGGCTCCAAGAGGGGCTACCTATGTGTTAATACACCTTGCCTGCTATTTTAGTGGTCTCTCAATAGCGTTAAGCCAGAATGCTCACCTCCAGTGCTTACTGAAGCAGCAGGAAAAGGGATAACAAAACCAGTGTATGACTTTATTTAAGAAATGAGTTGGTTCATGTGAGGATGGGAGGTGAGGGATGGGAACATTGCTGGATGATGGAGTTCAGGGTTGAAAGTGGAACAATAACGCACTATGTGGTAAGGCCATCCTCCAGAGACACCAGGAGGCCGATGGTGCACAGGTATCTGGGTAGGAGACAGCCTGGTCTCCCTACAACAAAGATTGGGTCACATTTGTTTGCAGCAATTATGTGCATAAAAGATGTAAAACATCCATTGCTTGAAATGTCAGAGAGAGAAAAACATCAATTTTCTGAGGAAGGAAGTCAAGGATGGAAAAGGTACAATTGTATCATCATCACCGTATTTTATGTAAGCTTGCACTGAACTTGGATTCTATGTCCAAAGAAAAAGTAGAAATGACCTAAGGAATCAAATGTGGATTTGACTAACATTTCATTCATGTAAAAGAGAAATTAGGTTAAAACAAATGGATGACTTTACTTAACTTTTTTTTTTTTTTTGCCCCAAGTATCCACTCATTTAGTTTGTCGCAATTTAGCAAATGATTTATGACCTTCCAATTTATGCTATATAATAGAGTTTCAGAGCTGAATGATGGAGAGGTAGCATAATGTAGGAGACAAGGCTATGCCACACAGCCTAGATTTGAGATTCAGCTCAACGCACGTTGAGGCAATTAAGTAATTTCACCTTCATAGCTTTCACTGACTTTACATTTGGAATGATTATGTTAGCTCGCTGATCTCTAGGGCCCAGGCCTATAGAAAGAGAAGTCCTTGAGAACAAAGAAGGAGGTAGGAGAAAAGGAATGTATATGTGAATATAGTTTAGAAAATTCCATTTAAAAGTCAAATAATTCAACTGGAAAGTAAAACAGAGCTCACTTATTTTAACTATTGCTATTAGACCAAGGATGTGTGGACATGTGGCCAGGGCAATCCTTCCAAGGTTGTTCTTGCATGCAGTGTTCACTTTGTATGAAGTCAAAACAATAGTTTTACTTATTTACATTTGTTATAATTAAAAATGAGAAGAGCCTAAATCTTTCTACCAAAGTGCAATTTCTGAGAGTTGTTGAATGCACACATATATCTGATCTACCTTTTTCCTATTCTGTCAATGTGCTCATAATTGAGTTACTACCTTAAATTCAACATAGCATGTATATTCATTAAGCTGATCTATGTCCCTTCAACAGAAGTTAGGGATATTATATAAATCTATTATTTCTTTGCTAATTATCCAACTAAATACATTAAAATAGATCTGTAAAGAGAAGTTTTTTTTAATTAAAGTAAAAACTACTTTCAGGAATATTGTGTTATATTCTAGACTATAATACATAATTTAAGTATGAATTTTAAAAACACCATTTTAATATATTTTTAAATGACCTAAGAAGCATGTGGTTTGAACCTATCTTTCTCTCTTTCCCACCACCTCCCTGCAGGTAAGATTCAAACAGAAGTCTTGGAGCAAATTGTAAGCAATTGGATACCAAACCCGTCCCAAACACTTCAGTGGTAGACAGAGTGCTAACAGGCTCCCCATCGCCTCTGACCCCTGGTGTTATACCCATAACTAACTTATGCTATATGGCAAAAAGGATTCTGCAATGTAATTCAGCATGATCATCAAATGACCTTAAGATAGAGAGAGTTTTCTCTGGCTGCACAGGAAGTCAGAGAGATCCAGGTGCGAGAAGGATTTGAACAGATGATCCCATTGCTGGAGTGAAGGGTCACGTAGAAAGGACTTGAGAATGGCCTTCAGAAGCTGAGATCAAACACCAAGGGACATCCCTCAAGAAGATGGGACCTTGGTCCTACACCCACAGTGAAGTGGTTTCTGCTAACAACCTGGAAGTGGATTCTCCCCCAGAACCTCCAGATAAGAGCCTGCTCCAGCCAACACGGGGATCTCAATATCATAAGACCCCAGGTAGAATTCCCACTCTGACTTCTGACCTACATAACTTTGAGAAAATAAATGGGTGTCTTTTTAAGCTGCTAAGTTTGTGATAATTTGTCATACAGCAGAAGAAAACTAACACAATTTCTAAGGCTCCAGGGTCAGGTTACACATAAAGATAACTCACAAGTGGATTAAGAACCTAAAGTGAAAAACAAAGCTCCATGATTTTTAGAGAGAAACATAGGAAAAGGCCTTTATGACCTGAGGTCAAGAACAGGTATTTTAAACAGAAGACTTAGAAAATACAAGCCATAAAGAAAAACATTGACAAATTTGAATATTAGAAATCTCACAAAAATGACTCCATAGCAAAGTGAACAGACAAATTATGCACTACAAGGAAGATATTTTTAACATACATTACTTGAAAGGGTCATTAAAAGATTACTACAGAGCCAATGGAAACCGTGGTGGTGTAGTGGTTAAGGGGTACAGCTGCAAACCAAAAGGTCGGGAGTTTGAATCCACCAGGCGCTCCTTGGAAACTCTATGGGGCACTTCTACTCTGTCCCATGGGGTCGCCATGAGTCATAATCAACTCGATGGCAATGGGTTTAGTTTTTGGTTTTAATACAACTTTAATGAAAAGAACTACAAATGACTAAGAAAAAGTCAATCCAATTGAAAAACGGGCAAAACATGTTCAAAGGGGATGTCACATAAGAAACTCAAATGGCTTATTCATAGACAAAATATGCTCAATCTCACTAGTAATTAGAGAAATGCAAATTATCTAAAATTCCATTTCATGCCCATCAGAGTCACAAAAATTGAAGGTTGTTGAGGCAAAGCATTGGTCTGAATGTCAAATAGTGGGGAATTTCATACACTACTTGAGAGACTGAATTGCTATTATCACCTTATAACCCAATCTTTGAAAGTCTAATGATGTCGATGATGCTGATATCCCATTATCCAATAATCTCATTTCTAGGTTAAGCGTGAGAGAAAATTCCACACGTGCTCACATGGAGAAATGCAACAGGTACCTATTACAGCTTTATTTCTACAATTGAAAAGTCTGAGACAACAAATAGTCATCTCCCAGACAGATGTGTGCCATTAAGAGTACATTAAGGTGCTGGTACTAGGTACCGTTAATTTTAAGAAAATACAGTTCAAAATCTTTAATTTCCAAACACATTTTTTTCTGGCATCACATAGGCTTCCCTTTCTCACTTCCTGATTGACTAAAGCTCTTTTGACATTAGACACACACAGACACACACACTTCACCCACTTTGAAGTTCATTGTTCAGGCAAGAAAAATTAATCTCCGTGACACAAATAAATAGATTAAAAACATATATTTGGCTGAGGTCCTGTCCTAACAATTTGTCAAAGCACTCTCTTTCCCTGCCTTATACACAAAGAATGGAGTGTGGCATTGAGGTGGCTTATACTGGTCATTTCATGGATGATCTGAAATTGGAAACATTGCAGAACACGGCCCGTGAGGGTAATGGCAATTTGATTTAGCAACCTGCACTCTAATAACTCAAATATTGTCAGTGAAATATTGTCACTGAGATAGGCTCTTATGAAAGAAAGCAAAGAGTCTGTCAGAAAGAAATTTTAAACAAGATAAAGGACTTCAAATGCGAACATTACCTAAATTCATTCTCAGATAGTTCATTGGCTGGAAAGAGAAGTATATTTGAAAAGCAAAAGCAGTGTAGATTGGTGGTTTTTATTTGTTTGAATATACTGGGTGTTTTACAGTCACTAAGTTTTTCAAGTTATCTCAAATAAAATTCACAGATAAAAATGTATATGTCATTTTTAAAATTTCATTAGGTATTCTTTAGTAAGGTAGTTAAGTTCTATCATAAGAGAGCTTTCATTCTCAGACAAGATGGAGTAGACACACTTCTCCCTATGCATCCCACTAAGTACGGCTAAAACCCTTGCACGTTATACAAAAAGCAAACATAGGAAAGCTCTGAGAGGTGAAGGGAGAAGTCTGACTGGCTAAAGGCCTGGGCATGTGCGAAATGACAATGAATTCCCTGGGCTTTCCTTTAGACACATAAATCTTAGAAGGTGCTGGAGAATCTGGAAGCCTGGGAACACCAAAAGGTCCAGAAAAAACAGCCCTGGAATGTCTCTTACACCACTTGGGGATCCTAGACATCCACTTCCACCCAGCAATAACAAAGGGATCCTCCATTCCCCAGCTGGGGTGAGGCCAGAGGAGGCTGAGTGAGAAGCTGGAACTTTGACAACCTTTCAGCAGGGGTCCTTACCCCAGACCACAGTGTTACGCGAGGCAATGTCGGGAGCAGTGACAAAGGCCATCCCCCTTCACAGCTAGGGTGGTCTCAGGAGAGGCCAGAAGTGGTGACATTGTCACCCTGAAATGTTATACTGAACATTCTTCTCAGGCCAGTTCTCAAAAACCTAAGCCAGTTTTTGTTGTTGCTGTTTTTCAAATTTTCATGAGTTTATGTTAATTGAGGAGGAAGGACTCTGAAAAAGGAGTGAGAATGGTTGCACAACCTGAACAATATGATCAACATCACTGAATTGTACATGTAGGGATTGTTGAATTGGCATATGTTCTGCTGTGTGTATTCTCAACAATAAAAAATACAATAAATTATTTTAAAAAATCACATGAACAGAGAACACCCAAGTGTATGTTGATACCAAATATTCTGCAAGCAAAAGTGGGACGCCCACATATGTCTGTCAGTTTGTGGTACTGTGGGGGCTTGTGAGTTGCTGTGATGCTGGAAACTATGCCAAACCAAAAAAACCAAACCCACTGCCATCGAGTCAATTCTGACTCATAGCGACCCTATAGGACAGAGTAGAGCTGCCCCATAGAGTTTCCACCAGTATTCAAATACTAGCAGGGTCACCCGTGGTGAACAGATTTCAGCTGAGCTTACAGACTATGACAGATTGGAAAGTAGGACCCGGTGGTCTACTTCTGAAAAGAATTAGCCAGTGAAAACCTTATGAATAGCAGCAGAACACTGTTTGATACAGTGCTGGAAGATGAGCCCCCCAGGTTGGAACGCACTCAGTAGATGAGTAGGGAAATGCTGCCTCCTTGAAGTAGAGTCAACATTAATTGACAGGATATCAAACTGAGATGTTTCAACAAATGGATGCTGCGCTGGAAGTGTTCTCTCATCTATGCCAAGAAATTTGGAAGACAGCTACCTGGCCAACCAATAGGAAAAAAAATCCATATTTATGCCTATTCCCAAGAAATGAGATCCAATGAAATGCGGGAATTATCGGACAATATCATTAATACCACATGCAAGTAAAATCTTGCTGAAGATCATTCAAAAGTCGCTCCAGCAGTATATCTACAGGGAACTGCCAGAAATTCAGGTTGGTTTCAGAAGAGGATGTGGAACCAGGGACATCATTGCTGATGCCAGATGGATCCTGGCTGAAAGCAGAGAATATCAGAAGGATGTTTACCTGTGTTTTATTGACTATGCAAAGGCATTCAACTGTGTAGATCACAACAAATTATGGATAACATTGCAAAGGATGGGAATTCCAGAACACTTAATTGTGCTCATGAGGAACCTGTACATAGATCAAGAGGCAGTTGTTCAGACAGCACAAGGGGATACTGAGTGGTTTAAAGTTAAGGAAGGTGTGCATCAGGGTTGCACCCTTTCACCATACTTATTCAATCTGTATGCTGAGTAAATAATCCAAGGGTCTGGACTGTATGAAGAAGAACAGGGCATCAGGATTGGAAGAAGACTCATTAAGAACCTGGGTTATGCAGATGACACAACCTTCCTTGCTGAAGGTGAAGAGGACCTGAAGCACTTACTAATGAAGATGAAAGACTATATCCTTCGATATGAATTACACCTCAACATAAAAAAAAAAAAGTTGCCGATGAGTTGATTCTGACTCATAGTGACTCTATAGGAGAGGATAGAGCTGCCCCATAGAGCTTCTAAAGAGCGCCTGGTGGATTTAAACTGTGGACCTTTTGGTTAGCAGCTGTAGCACTTAACCACTATGGCACCAGGGTTTCCCCCAACATAAAGAAAACAAAGATCCTCACAACTGTACAAATAAGCAGCATCATGATAAACAGGGAAAAGATTGAAGTCGTCAAAGATTTCATTTTACTTGAATCCATAAGCAACGCCCTTGGAAGCAGCAGTCAAGAAATCAAAAGACACGTAGCATTGGGGAACTCTGCTGCAAAAGACATCTTCGAAGTGTCAAAAAGCAAAGATGTCACTTTGAAGACTAAGGTGTGCCTGACCAAAGCCAGGGTATTTTCAACCACATAATATGAGTGCAAAAGCTGGACAATGAATATGGAAGACCGAAGAAGATTTGACGCCTTTAAATTGTGGTGTTGGCAAAGAATATTCTATGGACAGCCAGAAGAACAAACAAATCTGTCTTGGAGGAAGCACAAGCAGAATGTTCCTTAGAACCAAGGTTGGCGAGACTAAGTCTTACATACTCTGGACAATATTGTCAGGAGGGGTCAGTTCCTGGAGAAGGACATCATGTTTGGCAGAGTACAGGGTCAGCGGAAAAGAGGAAGACCCTCAATGAGATGGACTGACAGAGTGGCTAAAACAACGGGCTCAAACATAACAAGGATTGTGAGGATGGCGCAAGACTGGGCAGTGTTTCATTCTGTGGTACATAGGGTCGCTATGAGTCGGAACCAGCTAGATGGCACCTAACAAAAACAATCTTTATGGGAGCAGATTGCCAGACCTTTCTTTCACAGAGCTGCTGGATGGGTTCAAATACCAACCTTTCAGTTAGCAGGTGAGAACTTAACAGTTTATCCACGTGGGCTCCTCTATTAACCATAGAAATATCTATTAAACGTCTGGAAACTTGAACCTAGAGTTCAGTACTGATTTCATACTAATTAAAATCATTTCTATCATTGTTCAGAATGTTCTGGCACATCGAAGAATAAATCCTTTCATTTCTTCTAACATTTACATTAATTCAACAAAAGTCTATGGAATGCCTTTCAGAGGTTGCAAGATGGGCCAAATGTTGATCATAGGATGATGGGCAACCATGAATATGGTCATATCTTTAATATTTTTACCATTTAGATGGAGAAAGACAATAAATAAACTATCCTAAGAACTAATTTAAAATTATAAATGTAATTGCTATTGAGATGCACAGCTACTATGAGGGGAAATATTGGTGTTGTTAGAAGCTTTTGAGTTGGTTCTGACTCACAGTGACCACGTGTACAACAGGATAAAACATTGCACAATATCGCACCATCCTGACAGTTGTTTCTATGTTTGAGCCCATTGTTGTGACCACTGTGTCAATCCATCTCATTTAGAGTCATCCTCTTTGTCACTGACCCTCTACTTTACCAGGCACGACGTTCTTCTCCAGGGACTGATCCCTCCTGATAACATGACCAAAGTATGTAAAATGAAGTGTTGCCATCTTCACTTCTAAGGAGCATTCTGGCTGTACTTCCTCCAAGACAGATTTGTATGTTTTCCGGCAGTCCATTGTGTAGTCAGTATTCTGTGCCAATACCATAATGCAAATGCATCAACTTTTCTTGGTCTTCAACGATCATTGTTATGCTTGAGCCCATTGCTGCAGCCGCTGTGTCAATCCATCTCCTTGAGTGTCTTCCTCTTTTTCCCAACACCATAACTCAAAAGCATCAATTCTTCTTTAGTCTTCCTTATTCATTACTGAGCTTTCACACGCATAGGAGGTGACTGAAAATACTATGGCTTGGGTCAAGAGCTACATAATTCTCAAAGTGAGAACTATTTAACACTTTAAAGATGTCTTTTAAAGCAGATTTGCCCAATGCAATACGTTGTTTGATTTCCCGACTGCTGCTTTCATGGGCATTGATTGTGGATCCAAGTAAAATGAAATCCTTGACAACATCAGTCTTTTCTCTGTTTATTAAGATGTTGCTTATTAGTACAGTTGTAAGCATTTTTGTTTTCTTTACGTTGAGGTGTAATCCGTGCTGAAGACTGTGATGTTTGGTTGTCATCAGTGATTCAAGTTCTCCTCACTTTCAGCCTACAATATTGTGTCATCTGCATATCACAGGTTGTTAATGAGTCTTCTCCAGTCCTCTTGCCAAGTTCCTCTTCATATAGTCCAGCTTCTCAGTTCATTTGCTCAGTGTACAAACTGAATAAATATGGTGAAAGGATACAACCCTGATGCACACTGATTTTAAATCACATAGCATCCCCTAGTTCTGTTTCAACAACTGGTCTACATACAGTTTCCCCATGACCACAATTAAGTGTTCTGGAATTCCCATTCTTTGCAACGTTATCCATAATTTGTTATGATCCACACAGTCAAATGCCTTTGCATAGTCAGTAAAACACAGGTAACCATCTTTCTGGCTTTTCTACTTTCAGCCAAGATCCTTCTGACATCAGTAATGATGTCTCTCATTCGATGTTCTCTTCTGAATCCTGCCTGAATTTCTGGCAGTTCCCTGTTGAAGTACTGCTGCAAACATTTTGAAATGATCTTTGGCAAAAATTTACTTGTATGTGATATCAGTTATATTGTTTGATAATTTCCACGTTAAATTGGATCACCTTTCTTTAGAATGGGGGTGTAAATGGATCTCTTCCATTCAGTTGGCCAGGAAGCTGTCTTCCAAATTTCAAGGCATAGATGAGTGACCGCTTCCAGATTTGCATCACTTTGTTGAAATACCTCAGTGGTATTCCTTTAATTCCTCCTGGAGCCTTGGCTTTCAATGGAAACCCTGGTGGAGTAGTGGTTAAGAGCTATGGCTGCTAACCAAAAGGTTGTCAGTTCAAATCTACTAGGCGCTCCTTGGAAGCCCTATGGGGCAGTTCTACCCTGTCCTATAGGGTTGCTATGAGTCAGAATAAACTCGACGGCAATGAGTTTTTGTTTGTTTTGTTTTCAACAATGCCTTCAGTGCAACTTGGACCTCTTTCTTCAGTACCATAGGTTTTTCATCATATGCTATTGTTGTCGTTGTTGTTCTTAGATGCAGTGGAGTCCCTTCTGACTCATAGGAACCCCATGTACAACAGAATGAAACACTGTCCAGTCCTGTATCATCCTCACAATCGTTGCTTTGCTTGAGCCCCTTGCTGCAGCCACTGTGTCAACCCATCTTGTTGAGGGTCTTCCTCTTTTTCACTGACCCTCTCCTTTTCTAAGCATGATGTTCTTCTCAAAGGACTGATCTCTCCTGATAACGTTTCCAAAGTACACGAGACGAAGTCTTGCCATCCTTACTACTAGGGAGCATTCTGGTTGTACTTCTTCCGAGAGAGACTTGTCCATTCTTCTGGCAGTCGATGATATACTCAGTACTCTTTCCCAACACCAGAATTCAAAAGTAATAATTCTTATTCAATCTTTCTTATTCATTGGCTATCTTTCACATGCATATGAGGAGATTAAAAATACCATGCTTGACTCAGGTGTTCCTTAATCCTCAAAGTGACATCTTTGTTTTTAATATTTTAAAGATGTCTTTGGCAGAAGGTTTTCCCAATGCAATACATCATTTGATTTCTTGTTTTCTGCTTCTATGGGCATTGGTTGTGGATACGAGTAAAATGAAATCCTTGACAACTTCAATATTTTCTCCATCTATCAAATTTTTTTTTCTTTTTATATCATGATGTTACTTACAAGTCCAATTTGAGGATTTTTGTTTTCACTGTTTGAGGTGCAATCCAGACTGAAGACTGTGATCTTTGATCTTCATCAGTAAGTGCTTCAAGTCCTCTTTACTTTCAGCAAGCAAGGTCGTGTCATCTGCATATCACAGGTTACTAATGAGCCTTTCACCAATCCTGATGCTGAGCTCTTTTCATATAGGCCAGTCTCTCAGATTATTTGCTCAGCGTACATATTGAATAAGCATGGTGAAAGGATGCAACTCTGACCTACACTTTTCCTGACTTTAAACCATGCAGTATCACCTTATTCTGTTTGAACGACTGCTTCTTGGTCTATGTACAGGTTCCATATGAGCACAATTAAGTGTTCTGGAATTCCCATTCTTCACAGTGTTATCCACAATTTTTTTATGATTCACACAGTCAAATGCCTTTGCATAGTCTATAAAAACAGGTAAACATCTTTCTGGTAGTCTCTGCTTTTAGCCAAGATCCTTCTGTCATCAGCAATGATATCCTTTGTTCCATGTCCTCTTCTGAATCCAGCTTGAACTTCTGTAAGTTCCCTGTCAATGTACTGCTGCAACCATTTTGGAATGATCTTCAGGAAAATTTTACTTGCATGTGCTATTAAAGATATTGTTTGATAATTTCCACATTCTGTTGAATTCACTTGTTTTTGGAATGGGCACAAATATGGATCTCTTTTTTTTTTCCAGTCATTTGGTCAGGTAACTGTCTTCCAAATTTTTTGATCATATGCTACCCATTGAAATGGTTGAATGTCAAATAATCCTTTTTGTAGAGTGACTGTGTATTCCTTCTATCTTCTTTTGTTTCTTCCTGCATCATTCAACATTTTGCTCATAGAGTCTTTCAGTGTTGCAACTTGAGGCTTGGATTTTTTTCTTCAGTTATTTTAGCTTGGGAAATACTGAGCATGTTCTTCCCTTTTGGTTTTCTAACTCAAGGCCTTTGCACATGTCAACATAATATTTTGTCTTTTTGAGCTGCCCTTTGAAATCTTCTATTCAGCTGTTTTACTTCATCATGTCTTCTCTTCACTTTAGCTACTCTATGTTCAAGACCAAGTTTTAGGGTCTCTTCTGACATTTATTTTGGTCTTTTCTGCCTTTATAATGAACTTTTGCTTTCTTCATGTATGATGTCTTTGAGGTCATCTTACAACTCATCTGGTCTTAGGTCATTAGTGTTCAATATGTCAAATCTGTTCTTGAGATGGTCTCTAAATTCAGATGGGATATACTTAAGGTAGTACTTTGGCTCTCGTGGACTTGTTTTAATTTTCTTCAACTTGAACTTTCACATGAGCAATTGATGCTCTGCTCCACAGTCATCCCCTTGCCTCGTTTTGATTGATGATATTGCCCTTCTCCATTTTCTCTTTCCACAGACGTAGCTGATTTGATTCCTGTGTATTCCAGCTGGTCAGGTCCACTTGCATAGTCACCAGTTATGTGGTTGAAAAGGTATTTACAATGAATAAATCATTGGTCTCGTAAAATTCTATCATGTGATCTGTGGTGTAGTTACTCTCACAGAGGCCATTTTTTCAACTACTGATCCTTCTTCTTTGTTCCCAACTTTTGAATTCCAATCACCAGTAATTATCAATGCATCTTAATTGAACTTCCGATCAATTTCAAACTGCAGACATTGGTAAAAACCTTCAATATCCTCATCTTTGGCATTAGTGGTTGGTGCCTAATTTTGAATAATTAATATGTTAACTGGCCTTCCTCGTAGGCATATGGATACTATTCTTTCTCTGACAGCATTGCACTTCAGGATATATCTTGAAATGTTCTTCTCACAAGGAACGTGATGGTGCTCCTTTTCAATTTCCCATTCATGGCATAGTAGACTGTGTGATTTTCTGATTCAAAATGGCCAATGCCAGTCCATCTCAGCCCACTAATGCCTAAGATATCGATCTTCAAACCTTCCATTTCATGTTTGATAACATCCAATTTTTCTTGATTCATAATTCATACATTTTATGTTCCAATTACTAATGGATGTTTGCAGCTATTTCTTTTCATTTTGAATTGATCCACATCAGCAAATGAAGTTTTCGAGAGCTTTACTCCATCCTTCAGGTCAACTCTACTTGTAGGAGGCAGCTCTTCTCCAGTTTTATTTTGAGTGCCTTCCAACCTGAGGGGCTCATCTTCTGGCACAGTATCAGAAAATGTTCTGCTGCTATTCATAAGTTTTCACTGGCCTGTTTTTTTCAGAAGTAAATTGCCAGATTCTTCTTCCTAGTGTGTCTTAGTCTGGAAGCTTTTCTGAATCCTGTCCACCATAGGTGACTCTGGTATATTTGAAATACCAGTGGCATAGCTTCCAGCATCACATCAAATGTGCAAGCCACCACAGTACAACAAACTGACAGATGAGTGGTGGAAAGAAATTAAATAGAGCTAATTTATCAATGCATAACTTTAGAGAATGTCTATGCTAGCTATTATGATAAAGATGATCTTAATAAATGCAACTGACAAACTGGTTTGCTACCTGGATCCCAAGTGTCTTGGCTATCTAGTGCTGCTATAGTGAATGGCTTCAACAAAGAGAAATATATTCTCTCACAGCCTAGGAGGCTGGAAGTCCGAATTCTGGGTGCAAGCTCCAGGGGAAGGCTTTCTCTGTCTGCTCTGAGGAAGGGCCTTATCATCAATCTTCCCTGGTCAAGGAGCTTCTTCTCAGTACAGGGACCCTGGGTCCAAATGACACACTATTTCCCTGCCTCTACTTTCTTGGTGGTATGAGGTCCTCTGTCTCTCTGCTCGTTTCCTCTTTTATATCTCAAATAAGGTTGATTTAAGACACAATCTAATCTTGTAGATCGAGTCCTGCCTAATTAACATAACTACCTCTAATTCCACTTCATTAACATCTTAGAGGTAGGATTTACAACACATATGAAAATCACATCAGATGACAAAATCGTGGGCAATCACACAATACTAGGAATCATGGACTAGCTAATTTGACACACGTTTTTGAGGGACATAATTCAATCCATAACACCAAGGTAATAATTTGTGTGTGGATCTCTGTGTTTCAGTGTGTGTTTCAGTGTGTATGTATGTGAAATCATTCAGTACTGGTGTCTCCATTGTGAGACACTTGAAGTAGTACAAACATTTCTGTACATATAGCTGGAACAGCTACAAAATTAGATATCACATTGGCTTTTGTTTTTAGCTAATTCTAAATCCAACACTCCCTAGCTGATACTCAAGATAATGTTATGTTCATGTAAATTGATTTACCTCATAGCTAGTCTATGGGAGAATGAGCTTGTTCAACTGCAGAAAATGATTTTTCAGGATGTAACATGGGGAGTCTTCCCAAGATTAAGATACATTTTCTTGAACCATTCATTGATGCATGTAGGTAAACAACAGAGTAATTTTAAAGTAACCATTTAAACTCATTTCTCAACACTTTTTCCTCTGTGTCTTATCACCTGCAATATCACCACCATTATTAGTTAACACTGTTTGCTTTAGTCTCTATGAAAAAGTCATTATGAAAATAATTAAAATTAGTAGAATAGTTTTCTAAGGATAACAAATGCAATACTAAATTTTTGATTATTCTGTTAAAATGAGAAATTTATATTTATAAGGTTAAACATATTTTATATTAATTTTTATGAGAAAATAACAATAAATCCCATTATAAAATCCATGTGCAGGTATGGAAAAACTTTATACATGGGTGATAAACATCCAAACTCGCTTGTGTCAACTATTTGTGTCCTGCTTTTGTGATGTTAACTTGCTTCTATCAGTAACAGAACGTTCAGTGTCATTAGCTTTATGGTTAAGATTAATATGTAAGTTGGACGATATATTAAAATTTATCTGAAAGGACATGCACACGAGGAGGAAAGTAATAAAAAAGCCATCTTTTTTTTTTTTTAAATATAAGCTGTACTTATGAACAGTTGCTCAGAAAAAATACATGGTTATGATTTTTTAGCTTATTTTATTTCTGTGTGAGGTTTTTTTTTTTTTAAAGCCTGAACATACGCCTTATTCACATGACAGAGACACTTTTTTTTATGTTCCATAAAAAAAAAAAAAAAAAAAAAAAATTTTTTTTTTTTTTATAAAGCTAAGTTGATACAGTCCGTTTTCATGGTAACAAAAGTCCAAAAAGCATTAATTTTTCCTAGAGGTCAACTAATTTACAGGGAGTTTTAAAAATCTCAGAGGTTTGAACAGTAAATAAAATTAAACCTCACAGAGTTATCAACTGCCAAGCCCCCTAATGGCTTTAGAAATATTTGGTTATATCACATAAATGCTTGATTATGAGGGCAATAAAATATTCTTTGATTAAAAATTTTTGGTTTGCTTTATAAGTTAAACAAAGCAAAATAAAACCAATCTTTGATTTTAACTCTCTTATAAATGAAGTCATAGCCCTGGGACAAAGTAGCTAACCAAAAGGTCAGCAGTTCAAATCCACCAGCTGCTCCTTGGAAACCCTAGGGGGAATTTCTGCTCTGTCCTATAGGGTCACTATGAATTGGAATTGGCTCCATGGCAAGTCCCCCCCCCCCCGCCAAAATCATACCATGATTGTAGACTGAGTCCAAATAAAAGAAAACCCAAAAAACCCCATTGCTGTGGAATTGATTCCAACTCATAGCAACCCTATAGACAGAGTAAAACTGCCCCATGGGGTTTCCAAAGAACACCTGGTGGATTTGAACTGCCAACCTTTTGGTTAGCAGCCATAGCTCTCAACCATTACACCACCAGTGTTTCCCAAATAGAAGAGGCAGATGAGATTTGGTTAATTTTTTAAAATATAAAATTCTTATTATTCATATGCTATGTTAAATTAGAAATCATTGGGAATATTTCTGACTTCCAAAACACTCCTTCTAAATGGATCTTTGATTACAATAGAAGTGATAGGTTAAGATAAAGGAGACAATCTATAGGAACATCTTTTTGGAAGTTTGTAAGTTAGTTTTAAGTTTGTTTCCCATTGCTTATTTTTGTCTAACTTTGGGAATAAAATACTAAAGCCCAAACAGAATCTATTTCTGGATCTTTTCTGATCTACCTCAAGCCAAAAAACTTCACAACTTTCCGAGAAATCCTTTTCTCACAAAATGAGATGACTTTTTTGAAGACCAGAGAACTTCAGATAAAATATTGAGCCCTGATGTGTTATCTAAAAATGCAATGCCAAAAGTTAAATTTATTTATCTTTTCTCAAAATCCAAAGAATATTTTTTAAATTGTGACATATTTTTCCCAGTGGATAGCTTGTTTCTGTTTAGCTATTCATAAGAGAATTTGGTTCAAAGAGATATTTTTAAAGTTGTGCATTAGGGTGTCACAAAATCGCTGCTTAATCCAGGAACAGTTGTCCTACAAGTTCTTTATATATGCATGATTTTAAACAAAGGAAACATGATAACAGAATATATTATCCAAAAAGCTATGACGTGAGAAATAGGAGATTTGTTCAAAAATACAGAGAGCAGGGCAATGTGTACAACACATAATTTTAGAGCATCGTTAGAATGATAGCTTGTTGATTTATTGCTGACATCAGTCCAAATCCTTTTCAAAGATACAGTTTTACAAAATGCATGAGAACTATCAGGAATATGAAGACCTTTGGTAAGGGGAAAAAGGATAGGTTTCTTCATTTAAACAGTAGAAACTATATGCAGAAAATAGACTTTAAAGAGTCCAAAAATAAGTGCTTTATTTTTATTTCTGTCCTGCCAACGAGAGAGTGGGAGCAAGAGACAGGGAAAAAGAAAAATAAAGAGAAATGAGAGAACAGTTAAGTGCAACAAAAATATCAACTTTTTTAATGAGTACGTTTATTTTCCTCTGCTTTGCTTGACTTCAGCTCTGTGAAGAAAACTTAGTTTAAAAAGGTATTAAAGCAAATCTTTCTTGATTGAGTTTTCCCCAGCACAAAGCATAAAGCAAGAGCATTGGTACTAGTAGCTTTATTTTGGGAGGAATCCAAGGAGGCAGATGTGAGGAGTAGAGAAAGTAAGTTAGGAAAGGAATAAAGGCCCTGAAAGGGGCACTGAGGAGGGCTGTTCAAGCTGCAGGTAGCAGGGCCTCAATCCTGCTGGGGTCCTCTACGAAACCGTGTGGAATAAGCCCCCAAATTGCCTGTGGTTTCCGCTCTCATCTAGAATGTAGAAAGCTGGAGAAGGGTCCCTCCCAATTAGCGAAAATAAAAAGCTGGATAAACTACAGCCATGCATTTTCTTTACTGCATTAGAGAGCTGAGGTTACCAAGTAGCCTGGGATCTTTGGAAAGATCCCAAGGAGAGAGCCTTAGATCAGCTGTGGCCAAGCATGAATCAAGGAGGAGCCCAGCAACGCATCAGTGGATGAAAGGAAGATAGCTAAAATAAATAAACATGAACTATAGTCTACCGGCGTGGGAGAGTACGGGATCCCTGGGAGCCTCAGACACAAGGTAGTTAAAACCCACTTGCAGTCTCCTCTCTAGAGACCTCCTCTGGGAACATAGAAATAATCACTGGTCAGGCAGGAGGCCAAAGAAAGCCCCCTCAGTGGTTCAGACCTGGAGAAGGGAGCAAATGCTGCTGGAGGAAAGGTAAAGAGCCTCAACAAGACCTTGAAAAAATAAGAAAATGAACAATACACTGTTAAGACAGAACAATAGACTCAAAACAGAACAATATATTGACTGTGTCTGGTAGCAATGTTAAAATCATAATGTTTATTATGGTTAAGTCTTCATGATGGATTGATTGTTCCCTTAATCATTATATAGTGCCCTTTTTTGTCTTTTATGGTGGATTTTGTTTTAAAGTCTATTATGTCTGAGATTAGTATTGCCACTCCTGCTCTTTTTTGGTAGTTATTTGCTTGATATGTTTTTTCCATTCTTTGATTTTTAAAAAATTTTCATCTTTGTTTCTAAGGTGTGTCTCTTATAGACAGCACATTGATGAATCCTGTTTTTTTATCCATTCTGTCACTCTGTGTCTCTTTATGGGTACATTTATGCCATTTACATTCAGTGCAATTATTGATAGGTGTGAATTTATTCTGTCATTTTGTAGTTTTTTTTTTTTGGTGGTGCTAATGTTTTCTTTGTTCCTCTTACTCTCCTATGCTAAGTTCCTTTTGTTTGTGGGTTTCTTTTTCATTTCTTTTGTTTTTGTAGGTTTTGTTTTTATTGAGACTTTATATTTTTCTTCTTTATTTTGATGAGTAGGCTTGTTAACTTTCTTTGTGGTTACCTTGAAATTTACCTTTATTTTCCTAGGTTTGAACCAGTCTATTATTACTAGTATCTCCTTGCTTTCCTCTCCATTAGAAAGTTCCATATCTACACCATTTATTCCTTCTTTTATTGTTCTGACGTTGTTGTCCTTTACAGATTAACCTCTCTGGTTTCCTTTTGCAATTCTTTTGGCTTTGGATAGTTCTTGAGAGTTCATTTCCTATGTTAGTATCTGGCTGGTACAATCTTGCATCCTAGATTCAGGCTGTGGTCTGATGTTGTTTGCTCTTAGACTGAAGGACTCCCTTTAATAGTTCTTGTAGGTTTAATTTGTTTTTTTACATATTCCCTTAATTCTTGTTTATCTGGAAATGTCTTAATCTCACCATCATATTTGATTGAAAGTTTTGCAGGATATAAAACTAAAGGTACAAGGGAAAAATTAGTCCAAAGGACTAATGGACCACATCCACCACAGCCTTCATCAGACTGAGTCTAGTATAACGAGATGGTTCCCAGCTACCACCACTGATTGCTCTGACAGGGATCACAATAGAGGGTCCTGGACAAAGCTGGAGAAAAATGCAGAACAAAATTCTAACTCAGAAAGAAAGACCAGGCTTGCTGGCCTGACAGAGACTGGAGAAACCCTAAGAGCATGGCCTCCAACACACTTTCAGCTCAGTAACTAGGCCACTCCTGAGGTTCACCCTTCAGCCAAAGATTGAACAGGCCCACAGAACAAAACAATACTAAAGGTGCATACCAGCCCTGGGGCAGGGACTGGAAGACAGGAGGGAACCCATGGTTGAGAAGGGAGAGTGTTGACATGTCATGGGGTTGTTAAAACCAATGTCGTAGAGCAATGTGTATACTAACTGTTTGATGAGAAACTAGTTTTTCTGTAAACCTTCATCTAAAGTCCAATAAAAAAAAAAATCATAATGATTAGTGTGAAAAAGACTCTAGTGCAAAAAATAGATGGCCTGCCTAAATAAATGAGAAATTTTAGGACACAGATGGAAAGTATTAGGCAGAATCAAATGGAAATGCTAACAACAACCAAAAAAAGAAAGAAAGGTAGGGAGATGAAAAATGCCTTTGGCAAATTCATCAGTAGGTTTGACAAAACCCGGAGGAGAATCAGTATACATGAAGGTAAAGATAAATTATCTGAACTAAAACACAAAGGAAAAAATAACTAGCAATAACAACAAGAACAGAGCATCAAAGAGCCATTAGACAATATCAGATGTCTAAGGTGCATGCAATTGGAATCCAAGAAGAAAGAGAAAAGAGGGCAAAATAAATATTTAAAGAAATAATGCCCAGTAATTGCCTATAAGTTTGCTATGAGTCAGAATTAACTCAATGGCAACAGGTTATTGCTGTTTAATTACCTAAAATAATGAGAGACACCATATTATTACAGATCCAAAAAACTAAGCATGTCATATTCAAACTGCTGAAAACAAAAGACAAAGAGAAAAATTTAAATCAAGCAGAGACGGGAAAAAAATCAACAACAACAGCAACAAAACAATACACAGAGAGTAACTGGGGCACGAACTATATCAATCTTCTCATCAAAAGCCATACAAGTCAAAAAACAATGGACCGATGTCTTAGGCTGGGCTCCCTAGAGAAGCAAAATCAGTGAGTAACTATATATACAGAGAGAGATTTACATCAAGGAAATGGCTCACACAGTTGTAGAGGCCGGTACTTCCCAAGTCCATGGGTCTGGCTGGAGGCTTCTCCTGACTCACGTAGCTACAGGGGCTGGTGAACCCAAGATTGGCAGGTTAGACAGCAGCTGCAGAGTCTGACAAACCCCAAGATCTGCAGGTAAGCTGTTCACTCAAGTCCCAAGTGCAAGGGGTCAGATGACCAGGAGCCAGCTGCTGGATCCAGAGTGAGCAAAAGCCAATGAGCTTTGCCAGAAAGTCCACCTATATTGGAAGAAGGACACACCCCCAAGGAAACTCCCTTTCAACTGATTGGCTGCTCATGTTGTTGTTGTTAGGTGCCGTCGAGTTGATTCCAACTCATAGCGACCCTGTGCACAACATAGCATATATTATCATGGAGGTGATTACGTTATATCAGATCTCATCATGGAGATGATTACGTCATTTCATAGCTGCCAGGCCACATCATAACTGCCAAACCACCAAAAATCCTGGCCCAGCGAAGTTGACACACAACCTTAACCATCACAAATGACATTTTATTATAATTCTTCGGGTCAAAAAAAAAGCTCTAAACAGAATTTTATACCCAGAAAAGTGTCTTTCAAGAATGAAGGAGAAATAAAAAGTTTTGTTAACAACCTTTTTTTTGGGGGGGAGGGGAATCTGGCAGTATCTAACAAAGATTCATATGTGCTTGTCTTTTGATAGCCTATGAGCAAATAAGTGAAATTTTTATACATATTTTGGAGAGTGAATATCAGTTTCAGATAAAGGAATCACAAATATGAGAAGAGAGAAAATTAAAATGAAGTTTGTGGCATTGAATTAGAATTAGAGTTATATATATATACACACATATATAATACGAAATACACATACAGAAATAGATAAATATATAGATGCCTGGGTGTACAATAGTGTACTCCTAGCTCTGCTTGCTGAAGATACAGAAGCAATAACACCCCAGCAACAATGACCACATTATTTGTTTCTAAATACTCTTCCCCAACAAAATTAACAAGGGCTCCTTAGTGGACTAACCAATGTAAGGGCTGTGTCAGGAAAAATACCAACAGTACTTGGAACATCTTGTGGTGCCAGAAAATAAGAAAATGTTAAAAAAAAAAAAAAAAAGGGAATTTGTGAAAAAGACATGGGAGCCTACATGAAGAAGTCCCAAGTAACAAATCTGGGAAAGATGAGCAACGAAATAAATAATTATACTAATGACCCATAAAATAAAATAAGTATCAGTGAGTCCATACTTACATAAATAAATAGCTGAATAAGTAAACTAAATGGGAACATAGAGACAGCTGTCCCTTAGAGTAGAACTCCAGCTAATGACTGTAGGAGGAATGACTGAACAGAAAATCACTGTTGGACACCAATCAATCCTAAAATTAGTGGGTGAAAATTATGATGAAAAGCAGTCTATTTCCATAGTCTCAAAGTATAAAAGTATCACAAGAGGAAAACGCAGTAACTTTTCACTTGAGAAATCAGGCTGACACCACATTATCTAAGTGATCAAAGTTAACATCCCAGTAATGAATCATATCAACATACTCTGCCTCCCGATATGATGTACTGAGAAGGCCGCTGTCATTCTGTATATCCTGAATTGAATGAGGAAATATTAGACAAAGCCAAACTGAGCAACATCCCTCAAAATAAGTGGCCAGTAATCTTCAAAACTGTTGAGGTCATGAAAGAAAAAGAAAAGCTGAGGAACTGTCCCAGATTGGAGAAGACTAAATATGTATGATAATTAATGCAGGGTTTGATCCTGGACCAGATAATGAACATTAGAGGAACAATTAGTAAAACCTAAATAAGACCTGTAGGTTACTTAAAAAACAAAATAAAAAACTGTTGCCTTTGAGTCAAGTCTAACTCATAGTGACCCTCTAGGACAGAGTAGAACTGCTCCATAGGGTTTCCAACGAGCACCTGGTGGATTCAAACTGCCAACCTGCACCAACAGGGTTTCCAGATTACTTATTAGTACTGTGCTATTTTACTTTCAAGACTGGTGCAGAGATTTTGAAAAATGTTAACAGTTTTGACAAAGTGGGTCAGGGATAAATAGGAATTCTCTGGACTATTTTTGCAACTTTTTATAAGTTTTAAATTATCTCAAAATACAAACTTGAAAATAAAATGTTAAATATCTTAAATGCAAAGAAAAAAATAAGCACATGTGAAAATCAGGATGAATCTTAAAACATGATTTTTAATGAGAGAAGCCAGACTTATAGAAATATATTTTTATGATTCTATTTAAATAAAGCTCAAGAATATGTAAAACTAATTTATGATCATAGAAATCAGAGAAGAGGTGACCTTTTAGAGGAGGACACTTTAGATCAACTATAGATGCCTTTTCCCCCACACGTTGCTAAAAGATTGCCCTTCATCCATGCCAGAAAAGCCCAGGAAATTTTCTCCTCAGAAGAAAAAGATGGAGGGTTTGTAGACTTAGTCACCAGCATAGTTGAAGGCATGTGTGTTATAGTGAAATAAAGGGTTAAGGGACTCTAAATGGGCTGCATCTATCACCCATATGTCACTTTGTCATACTGTGGTAGATTACTAGTTGCTGTAATTCTGGAAGCTATGCCACCAGTATTTCAAATACCAGTAGGGTCATCCATAGTGGAAAGGATTCAGCAGAGCTTCCTGACTAAGATTAGGAAAAAAGGCCTGGTGATCTACTTCTAAAAATCAGCCAGTGAAAACCCTAAGGATCACCAAATACTGTCCAAGACTTCAACTCGCTCACTTCGGATATATCATCAAGAGGGACCAATTGCTGGAGAAGAACATCATGTTTGGTTAAGTAGAGGACCAGTGAAGGTGAGGAAGACCCTCACTGAGATGGACTGACACAATAGCTTCAACCATAATGGCCTCAAATTTACCAATGATCAAGATGATGGTGCAGGGCTGGCCAATGTTTTGTTCTGTTGTACGTGAGGTCACCAAAAGTTGGAGCTGACTTGATGACAGCTAACAACAACAACAACAAATAAGCTGAATGTTGAGCTATGTCTCACTCTTCGGTCTTCTTCCTCCACTTAGCTTATAGGACACCACACCCCGACAGTTACTTTCTAGACAGGAGACTTGAAGTGAACTTCCTGGGGAACATCACAGCTCTCCTGGAAATCCCTACAGGCACAGGCACGGGAAATTTCCTAATAAATGTCTCTTTTAGCTCAGCCTGCACTGAAGCTCAGATTTAACTGGCCCCTCCAAGCCCCACCACTATACCTTTCAAAAAAAAAAAAAAAAAAGCTTTCAACCAATCAGCAGTTTAGTCTCCCAGGCTTAATCCTAGGCAGAAAACAAGAATTACCAAACATCTAAGGAAAGCCTGGAACAAGTAATGTAATGATCAAACCAAACATCAGGAAAAGGCAACTTGAATGAGAAAGTAAGAGTAGACAGTGCATCCATCTAAAAAAAAAAGACAGCAGATAAAAGAGGAGCTAGCAAGGCAATGAGGTTGATTATTTGACTCTCTTTTTTAATGTGGACGACAAAAGTACAAGAATAGACTTTTTGGTTATTGGTTACTTGCTTTTGTTGTCCGGGGGAATGTATTTCATTTTTGTATATGTTAACACTAAAATATTTTTAAGATATATGAGAACAGATTTTAAATAATTTTTGGATATATGGTTCCAGAATTCAAAGGAGGCTGCTGGAATTTAGATAATAAATTTGGGAATCACAACACGTAAATGGCATAAATATAGATAAATGAGCAAACAAAATTACTGAGGATGAAAGCATCTAATAAGAAGAATGCAGTACATGGAATGGAGCTCTGAGGACCTCCAACATTTAAGAGTCAGCAATTCTAAGATCTACAGAGGAAACTGGGAAGACAGTCAGTCGTTAGCCTGAAAAGGATGTCATTAAAGAACTGTTGTTAATATGGGACAAGAAGAATTTTACATGGGTGTGATATCCGAACCAAACCAAACCTGTTGCCAGCAAGTTGTTTCTGATTCTTAGCAACCTTATAAGACAGAGGAGACCTGCCCCATAGGGTTTCCAAGGAGTGGCTGGTGGATTCGAACTGCTGACCTTTTGATTAGCAGCTGAACTCTTAACCACTGCACCTCTTTAAACTGTGAATTTTGCATGGCCCTAGGGTTGAAAGTAGGATCCATGAGTGAGAGTCATATTTCCACTCCCAGTGAAAAAGAGCTAACAGGGCTGTTTAGAGAACGGATAATATAATTTGTAGAGTTTTCAGTTCACTACCCATGAATCTACTCCACTATTTGAGTACTCACTAGAGATAAGGTTGGTGTGCTTTGAGCCTAAGATGGATATTGGACTGATGAAGTTCAAGATAATTTCCATATCAAGGAGTCATAATCAAGAAAACATAAGTTTTACAATAAAGAACCACCTTCAGTTATTTCTTTATACAGGGTGAATTGGCTATGAACTTGTTACTTAGGAGGTCACACTGAATTAATGTGACTTACATTTAAAAAGGAATATCCACCTTTAAGAAAACTTTAAAATACAATTTGAAGGGAACAACATAAAGCTCACAGTAAAAATAACATATAACATGGAATGATACATTAGAAATTCCATCAAGTTGGAAAATGTGCATTTGCTTGCTGGAAAACGCCCATAGTTGCTTGGAAGGTTTATGTGGTGATGTGTAGTTAAATGATTCCTTTATAGATGGACTATTAGCAGACATAAAATAAAATAATTCACTCAGAAGAAAGAAATTTTAAGGAATATTTGTCTTTTTTTTAATATTTTTGGTAAACTTATATGATCAAGCTAGATGTAGCATTGGGCAAATCTGCTGCAAAAGACCTCTTTAAAGTGTTTTGTTGTTGCTGGGTGCCCTCAGGTTGGTTCCGGCTCACAGTGACCCCATGCACAACAGAACAAAACACTGCCCAGCCCTGCGCCATCCTCACAATCATTGTTATGCTTACGCCCATTTTCACAGACACTGCATCAGCCCATCTCCTTGAGGGTCTTCCTCATTTTCCAATGACCCTCTACCAAGCGTGATATCCTTCTCCAGGGACTAATCCCTCCTGATAACATGTCCAAAATATGAGTCGTAGTCTTGCCATCCTTGCTTCTAAGGAGCATTCTGATTGTACTTCTTCCAAGACACTTTAAAGAGTTTAGGCTGAAAAAATGATTGTACATGTATGTACAACAGAATAAAACCTTGCCTAGTCCTGCGCCATTTGCACAATCATTGTTATGCTCAAGCCCATTGTTGCAGCCACCGTGTGTTTTACAGGGCTTTGAACAGGAACAGAACTAAACTGAAAAAAAAAAAAACCACATTTTCACTGGAATGTAACAGAAACCCAAATAGGGAAAAAAAGAAAAAAAAAGTTCTGAGCCTGAACCGACATAAAAACACCGTTATTATTATTTTTTGCTCCACTATTTTTCAGTTCAGTGATAATTTTTAAGCTGTAAGCAAGTCCATTGGACCATGTATATTTGATTTGCATCTGGTGCCCATGTGTGCTGAGTGCTTCTCCGGCACCTGGCTGATAAGGGCCAAGTTCACTACTTCAGCAAGCGACATTGCACAGTGACAGCTATAGGTGATGACTGCTGTTATGTGAGAGAATTCACAGGCTAGAGTTCCCCGTTTCCACTCCATGCTTGACCTCTCTCACAGTAATTTGAGCTGTGCCTACCGAAGGTGTGAGAAATGCTGGACAATTGAGAACACTCATAGTCAGGAATCTGAAAGAGCTGCTTAAACTTCATTGACTTCTGAACAGAGTTTCACGTGAATGGAAATTTGTCAGGAGAGTTTAAACATTAAAAATGGACATTATTCACATTTTTTAAGTTTAATATTTAAATTCAAGAAATAGAGAATGGTGTATAATTTTTGATGATTCCACTCATTTATCCAGTTTGGAAATAATGTACTACCACACATTGTATTTACATGTTTAAATGTGATATTTATCTCACAAATTGAAATGCTAACAAACATCAGCAACTAGCAAGAAGAAAATTAACATTTCAATTGTAATATACTGTTATTTCACTGAAAACAACTTGATGGCATCACTATGAAGTGAGATATTTCTTCCAAATGTGCTGAATAAATGTATGAGAATGTCGTAAAGTGAAACTTTGACTAGAAGAAATCGACAAACTCTGTGACTGTAAAATCGAAGTTATTCTGGCTTTTCTAATACACTGATGATACATGGCTAGAAGCATGTTAATACCTACTGGTTCTAATTTCATTTCTACAGATGTATTTATGCATTCCATTCTCTTCATGTTATCAAAGTCTAAGACTTGTTTTTACTGTAATGTAATACAGTGACTATATAATATGCCCTAATATTATTTCTTATCTTTTGAATTCTAGCATGGGAAAAATGAGAAAAAATTCATGTCTAGGATTTTTTTTAAGTATGAAAAGATTGAAAATAAAAGCACATGTAAAATTTGCAACACAGATATGGTTGGAGAGAGTGCAGCAAATTTAGAGAGACATTTAGATGAATACAATGCAGTGCAAAGCAAGAAGACTAAGAAGATTGAAGAAAGCATAAGAAGTGTTCTGAAAAAACACATAAAAAAATTAGATTAGTTTGCCATTCCAGAATGTCTAAGATTAAATCAGATAAACAATTTTTGATGCATTCGTTGAATTAGTTACTGTTAATGGTTGTTTAAGTTAAATGAATGACAAACAAACAGAACAAGGGGATATTGCATGGTTTAAAGTCAGAGAAAGGTGTGCATCAGGGTTGTATCCTTTCACCATACCTATTCAATCTCTATGCTGAGCAAATAACCTGAGAAGCTGAACTACATGAAGAAGAACGGGGCATCGATATTGGAGGAAGACTCATTAATGACCTGTCTTATGCTGATGACACAACCTTGCTTGCTGAAAGTGAGGAGGACTTGAAGCACTTACTGATGAAGATAAAAAACTACAGCCTTCAGTATGGATTACGTAACCTCAACATTAAGCACACAAAAACTCTCAAAACTGGACCAAGAAGCAACATCATGATAAACAGAGAAAAGATTGCAGTTGTCAAGGATTTCATTTTACTTGGATCCACAATCAACACCCATGGAAGCAGTGGTCGAGAAATCATTGGGCAAATTTGCTGCAAAAGAGCTCTTTAAAGGTAAGCTAAGATGTCACCTTGAAGACTAGGGTGTGCCTGACCCAAGCCATGGTGTTTTCAATCACCTTACATGCATGTGAAAGCTGGACGATGGATAAGGAAGACAGAAGAAGGATTGATGCCTTTGAATTGTGGTGTTGGCAAAGAACACTGAATATACTACAGGCTGCTAAAAGAACAATCTGTCTTGGAAGAAGTACAACCAGAATTCTCCTTAGAAGCAAGGACGACAAGACTACATCTTACAGACTTCGGACATGTTATCAGGAGAGGTCATTCCCTGGAGAAGGACTTTACACTTGGTTAAGTAGAGGGTCAGCAAAAAAGAGGAAGACCTTCAATGAGATGGATTGACACAGTGACTGCAACAATGAGCTCAAGCACAGCAATGGTTGTGAGGACAGCACAGGACCCAGCAGTGTTTTGTTCTGTTGTGCGTAGGGTTGCTATTAGTTGGAACTGACTCAATGGCATCTAACAATAAGTTAAATGAATATTTAGGATCCTGTAAAATTTTAAATCCAATTATTACTTCAACTGGTCAAAATTTTTCAATAAACTCATAGAATATTAGGGAAAAGACACCTCACTTGTTTTTAAAACTTATCTCCAAAATCAGTTGTAATCTAGAAAAACAAATATTCTTTTTGGAAGTGCTCTCCTGCATGTTCAGGGATTCTCTGTGTGTTCCCTGTCAGGGCAGTCATCAATAATGTTTTCTTAATGAACTATATAATTGGGTATGAATTAAATCTACATTTGTAATAAAATGTTTATTTCATGTGATGTTATGGCAACTCTTTAGCTTAGAATTGGGGTGAATATTTTATTGCTCTTTGCCTTTATGTGTTGATGTATTGGTATGATAGCATACTTTGTACTTCTAGTATTTCGTGAGTAAATTCTTATCAATTTTATGTGGCTATTAAATGTTAACTGTTAGTAGTGAAATGTTGCCTACATCAAAATTAAGTTTGTGTTCGGTGTATTTTAAAATATTACGTTGAGAATCTTTTACTAAAAAAGTATTTTTAATCTTTAATTTAATGTTAATACAATATGTTGAAAGTATTTTATCATGATAGTATTTTTAAAAGGGACACAGTGCTGCGGTGAATTCTTGTATATTTTAAAAAGCAAAATTAAAAAAAATGGTTTTTTGTATTGAAACGTTTTCAGTGATTAAAAATGAACATCATTGTCACTTTAGATTTAATTATTACTCAATGTGTAGAAAGATACTGCTACTTTCAAAACTAATTACAAAATCTTGCAGTTACCATATTTTATGCAAATAACATGCGCCTTCTATGTTTGCCAACTGCGCCCTCACCTCATGAGGTATTTTGGTAAAAAATATATATATATATTAGCATAGCATGCTTACAAAAATATCTGGTGGGAGGAAGGCGAGGTTGGCAAGCAAATAGAAGGCATGCATTATTTGTATAAAAATACAGAAATATTTTTTAAAAAGGAAGAAACATTGTGGTGAGTTGATTCTGACTCATAGTGACCCTATAGGACAGAGCAGAACCACTCCGTAGGGTTTCCAAGGAGTGACTGGTGGGTTCCAACTGCTGACCTTTGGGTTAGCAGCCATGGCTCTTAGCCACTGCGTCACCAGAGCTTCCAACATAAAAATGCAATATTATTTACAATATAAGGAATGAACTTGGAAGCCATATTTCATTAGATGAAATTGTTCCAGGTTATCCATTTGCTGAAACCTGTCCTCCATGGGTAACCCTGCTGGTATCTGAATACCAGTGGCATAGCTTCCAGCAACACAGCAACACGCAAGCACCCACAGTAAGACAAACTGACAGACACATGAGGGATGGAAAACCAAAAGGGAAGAACGCAGTCGGTGTTTCTCAAGCTGAAAGAACTGAAGAAAAAAATCCAAGCCTCCAGTTGCAATAGTGAAGGATTCTATGGGGAAAATATTAAACGATGCAGAAAGCATGATGGAAGGAATACACACAGTCATTATACCAAAAAGAATTAGCCCATGTTCAACCTTTTCAAAAGGTGGCATATGATCAGGAACTGATGGTACTGAAGGAAGAGGTCCAAGCTCCTCTGAAGGCATTAGGGAAAAACAAGGCTCCAGGAATTGACGGAATATCAATTGAGATGTTTCAACAAACAGATGCAGTGCTGGAGGTGCTCACTTGTCTACGCCAAGAAATATGGAAGACAGCTTCCTGGCCAACTGACTGGAAGAGATCCATATTTATGCCTATTCCCAAGAAAGGTGATTCAACCAAATGTGGAAATTATAGAGCAATATCATTAATATCACACGCAAGCAAAATTTTGCTGAAGATCATTCAAAAATGGCTGCAGCAGTATATCGACAGGGAACTGCCAGAAATTCAGGTTGGTTTCAGAAGAGGATGTGGAACCAGGGATATCCTTGCTGATGTCAGATGGATCCTGGCTGAAAGCAGAGAATACCAGAAGGATGTTTACCTGTGTTTTATTGCCTGTGCAAAGGCATTCGACTGTGGGGAGCCTAACAAATTATGGATAACATTGCGAAGAATGGGAATTCCAGAACACTTAATTGTGCTCATGAGGAACCTTTACATAGATCAAGAGGTAGTTATTCGGACAGAATAAGGGGATACTGATTGGTTTTAAGTCAGGAAAGGTGTGTGTCAGGGTTGTACTCTTTCACCAAACCTATTCAATCTGTATGCTGAGCCAATAATACGAGAAGCTGGACTATATGAAGAAGAACGGGGCATCAGGATTGGAGGAAGACTCATTAACAACCTGTATTATACAGATGACACGACCTTGCTTACTGAAAGTGAAGAGGACTTGAAGCACTTACTAATGAAGATCAAAGACCACAGCCTTCAGTATGGATTGCACCTCAACATAAAGAAAACAAAAATCCTCACAACTGGACCAATGAGCAACATCATGATAAACGGAGAAAAGATTGAAGTTGTCAAGGATTTCTTTTTACTTGGATCCACAATCAACAGCCATGGAAGCAGCAGTCAAGAAATCAAAAGACCCATTGCACTGGGTAAATCTGCTGCGAAAGACCTCTTTAAAGTGTTGAAGAGCAAAGATGTCACCTTGAAGACTAAGGTGTGCCTGAGCCAAGTCACGGTATTTTCAATTGCATCATATGCATATGAAAGCTGGACAATGAATAAGGAAGACCAAAGAAGAACTGATGCCTTTGAATTGTGGTGTTGGCGAAGAATATTGAATATATCGTGGACTGCCAGAAGAATGAACAAATTTGTCTTGGAATAAGCACAACCAGAATGCTCCTTAGAAGCAAGGATGGTGAGACTGCATCTTACATACTTGGGACATGTTGTCAGGAGAGATCAGTCCCTGGAGAAGGACATCATGCTTGGCAGAGCACAGGGTCAGTGGAAAAGAGGAAGAACCTCAACGAAGTGGATTGACACAGTGGCTGCAACAATGAGCTCAAGCATATAACAATGATTGTAAGGATGGCGCAGGACTGGGCAGTGTTTCGTTCTGTTGTGCATAGGGTCACTATGAGTCGGAACTGACTAGACGGCACCTAACAACTACAACAACATCCTTTTGCAGAATGTAAATTTGAAATTGGAAAGTAAAAAGTGGTTTAGAACCAGTTCAAACTGGTTCACTCATGGCTGATGAAGAGAAACCAGAACAGAACAAAAGTTTTAAAATTTTGGTGAACCAGAATGATAAGTGGAACTGAATAAATAATGATTTGAATCTCTGGTATTTTGAGTGCCTTCCAACCCAGAGGGCTCACCTTCCAGCAATTTCTCCCTTTTTATTAAGAATATGAAGTTGGGTTTCCACGTGAATGAGTTAGTTTTTGCTGCTCAACAAACCCCAAAAAGCTTCTTGGCTTAGGAAAACAATTATTGCTGAGAGCCTCTGAGTCAAAGGGCAGCACTGCTGACTACAGTTAGGCAGAGGGGCTCCCTCATGTACATGTCATCTTTTGCCAGGCTGATTAGATTGGAAGGCTATGAGTGGATGGCTTGTCTCTTGGTCCCCCAAGTTCCAGAAACCTAGTCAAGGCTTATTCACAAGACAGTTGGATAGAGTTCTAAGGGAGGAAAAGGAGGGAGTAAGGCCTCCTGGAGTCCGTGTTTGGAACTTTCCCACGGTTACGTCTGCCTCCATTCTATTGGCAAGGCAAGTCATAAAGCCAGCCCAGATTCAAGGGGTGGAAGGAGACTCTTCTTCTCGATGGTTGGAGTACAAACTTACGTTGCAGAGGGCATGGCCTTGGGAGGTGGGTGGAGGACCATGTCCACTTTCCCGGGGTGCAAAGGGCATGGTCTTAGGGTTGGGGTTGGTGTAGAAGTTCATGGTAAGTTTCTTGGGATGCAAAGTCACATTACAAAGGGCATGGTCTTGGGGAAGGTTGGAAGATCATGGCCACTTACACAATCTACCATACTATCACCTGCAATCTAATTTATCCTAACTTACATAGAGTCCTCACGGTGAAGAGGGTCCTGGTCCCAGAACAGAAGAAGCCCTCACCATAACTCAGAACCACTGCAGAATGCTTTCTATGCAACTGTAGGAGTTTATCAAAACTTTGGTTAATTCAATTATTGAATGATAGCATAAACCTTTTTGCAATCAGTGCTTTATTTTTCCAATAATAATAACAAAGATTTTGTTGTTAAGATAAATGTAACTATATAAAAAAAAAATGACTACTATAAATAACAAAACAGATTTAATGATATTACTAGCTAAATGAACTTTAGCAAATTGTTTTGGACTGTGAGAAAGGCAATTTCTATCCCTTACGGAGATGTGAGGAACATCATTAAGTGTCATCAATACGGAAAAAGCAATATGAAACACTTCAGAATGAAACAATAGGAAAAGCACAAACTGTTTATTTTGGGCTATCAAATGCATTAGGCACAGATGGACAGAGTAGATGAGGGAATTGCAGAATTATTATAAGATCAGCCAACTGAGGAAGGCATTAATGAAGACATCTTCATGATTATAATGTCCTATACAGTTGTATCCTTTCACCATACTTATTCAATCTGTATGCTCAGCAAATAATCTGAAAAACTGGAGTATATGAAGGAGAACAGGACATCAGTATTGGAGGGAGGCTCATTAGCAACCGGCAACGTGCAGGTGACACAGCCTTGCTTGCTGAAAGTGTAAAATACTTGAAACACTGATGAAGATCACCAACCACAGCCTTCAGTATGGATTACACCTCAACATAAAAAGAACAAAAATCCTCACAACTTGACCAATAAGCAACATCATGCTGAAGGAGAAAAGATTTTAAGTTGTCAAAGATTTCATTTTACTTGGATCCACAATCAACACCCCTGGAAGGAGCAGTCAGGAAATCAAAAAATACATTGCACTGGGCAAATCTACTGCAAAAGATCTCTTTAAAGTGTTAAAAAGCAAAGACGTCACTTTAAGGACGAAGGTGCAGCTGGCCCAAGGCATGGCGTTTTCAATTGCCTCATATGCATATGAAAGCTGGGCAATGGATAAGGAAGAGGGAAGAGGAAGAAGATTTGATGCCTTTGAATTGTGGTGTTGGTGGAGAATATTGAACATGGACTGCCAGGAGAACCAACAAATGTGTCTTGGAAGAAGTTTAACCAGAATGCTTCTCAGAAGCAAGGATGGTGAAATTACCTCTCGTGTACTTTGGACGTGTTATCAGGAGGGATCAGTCCCTGGAGAAAAGGACATAATGCTTGGTAAAGTAGAGGGTCAGCGAAAGAGAAGACCCTCAATGAGGTGGATTGACACAGTGGCTGCCACAATGGGCTCAGGCATAACAATGATTGTGAGGATGGCATATGGACCCGGCAGTGTTTTGTTCTGTTGTACATAGAGTCGCTATGAGACAACAACAGCATAGGGTCACTATGAGTCAGAATCGACCCTATGGCAACAGGTTTGTTTTGGTTTATCACCACAGAGGGAAGGTAAAATGCTTCATATAATGGATTTAAGTCCTTTTAGAGCTACTGCGGAAACGCTGGTGGCATAGTGGTTAAGTGCTATGGCTGCTACCCAAAAGGTCGGCAGTTCAAATCCGCCAGGTACTCCTTTGAAACTCTATGGGGCAGTTCTACTCTGTCCTATACGGACGCTGAGTCGGAATCGACTCGATGGGAGTGGGTTTTTTGGTTTAGAGCTACTGCAGTACTGATTCTCCTTTGATGGTAGTGATGGATGGGATGGGGGTTGGGGGGTGGAGGGGGGAAGGCCAGGGTTAGTTGCATTTAGAAAATCTGATACTCTCTTACAGAATCTTTATTCACAACAATGTAAAATAAAGTTCTTCAAAATAAAAAACATGGCTGCAAAGTTATTGTAATCATCAACAAAAAACATCAGTAAATTCTTATAGAGGACCCTTTGGTAACAGAATCCCCCAGAAAGGAATTCTAAACAAGACCTCAGGACTACTGAGGCTGTGCCCTTACCTTCCCCACTCTGCCATCATTTCTGAAAGTTGTTGTATCTCTTTTGCCTCTTTCTGTTTTTCTGAGACTCTAAGTCTTAGTTGATTGGTGGATGCAAAAAAAATCAGTTGATTTTCACAGTAGGTAGAGAATATTAGCAGCTCATCTATACAACAGGAGCTATTTGTAAATGTCTCTTCCTATTTGGAATAAAACACAGTTTTGAACAGCTCTTCATGAAAACTATACTACAGATCAACAAGAAAATAAACAACATGGACACATAGCTGTGAGAACGTTACAGAAAAGCCTCACAAGAGATCACATCGATCACATCCTTCCGTCTAGAGGAAGAAGGAAGAGAAAAAAAACGATAGTAAAACTAATCCATTGGGAAGAACAATGAACTGAACTGATGCTTGTTTAAAATGTTATGTGTTTATATGCATTTTTGGGTTTTTATGCATACATACACATATATGTACATATAGACTAGATTACCCCATTTAAAAACTTTTCAGAATTATACAAATGATTATTGCAGGTAATGGTTTCACATTATTCTCTGACTTAATAGTTTCAAGTTCTAGAATAGGGTGGACACACTTAATTTAGTATGAGCCAATTTTTTGCACATTCAAAATGATGTTAGTATACTGCATATTACAGTGAGCATGTAAGGAAAGATGTATACTTGTATGTGAGCTTCCATAGTTTTCTGTGTACTGAGTACTTGACACTGCATCTTACTTTTAGTAGGTGCTCAGGTGAAAATGTGGTAAATATTGGTAACAAGGTCAAGATGAGCAAGAAAACAAATAGCTTGGACACATGGCTGTGCCTACATTACAGAAAAAGCCTTACAGAGCACCAGATCTAATCCAGCTTATCTTCCTGTCTGGAGGGGAAGGAAAACAAAAACTACCCAGATAAATACCAATAATTTAGTTAACATTGAAGGTTTATTAGTAAACAGTTATTTCCTAGTTATCAGTCACTTACATTTTAATTCTGATTCAACAAAGCTCCAGATGAGTTTTACTCTTGAAATGTTTACTCATGAAACATAGCTCTTAAAAGTAAATTTACTTATCTAAAATTTTACGAGTTTTTTCTTTTTTAGACACATATGAATATGCATAGCTAGATGACCATAGCTAGGTTTCAAAGAGTTAAACTCTAGAGACCGCTATGGAGGGGGCGGGGGGAAAGCTTTTTTTTTTTTTAATGTAAAGTGGAACAAAGGTTAAACAGAGATAAATTAGCTAATTACTATATTAAAAGTATGAGGCATCAAAACTATCCCTAACAAATATAGTTTTTGAATATTCAAACAAGATTCTTACTCTTAAACATAAGTACAAAATACACTGCATACGATCTTATTTGTAAGCACTGATTGTCTGATGAGTTTAGAATTAGTAGAAGCTTGTAAAGAATGAGACTAGATATTCTATGGTCAACTAACTGCACGATCTACATTTTTTTAAAAAAGGCCAGAAATTGAAACTCCGCACACTTCACCCCTTACCCTACAACAAACCAAATCAAAATCTTGCCATTGAGTAGATTGTGACTCATAGTAACCCTACAGGACAGAGTAGAGCTGTCCCATAGGGTTTCCAAGGAGCAGCTGATGGATTTGAACTGCCAACATTTTAGTTAGCAGTCAAGCTCTTAACCACTGCCCCACCAGGGCTCCCCCTTAGTCTAACATTCTCAGTCCACTGTGCAAATAGAGCAAGCAGGAGGGAAAAAAATCCTGTTACCTCTTCCCACCCCCAAATCTATAACCCTGCATACATCTCTGTAAAAGAAGTCCCAGCTGACTGAAGGCAATGGCAAAATAAAAGTCTCCAGGAATTGGTGGAATACCACCTGAGATGTTTCAACAAACAGATGCAGCCCTGAAAGTGCTCTCTTGTCGATGCCAAGAAATTTGGAAAACAGCTACCCAGCCAACCAACAGGAAGAGATCCATATTTATGCCTATTCCCAAGAAAGGTGATTCAACCAAATGTGGAAATTATCAAACAGTATCATTAATATCACACGAAAGGAAAATTTTGCTGAAGAGCATTCAAAAGCGGCTGCAGCAGTATATTGACAGGGAACTGCTAGAAATTCAGGCTGGATTCAGAAGAGGACCTGGAACCAGGATATCATTGCTGATGTCAGATGGATCCTGGCTGAAAGCAGAGAACACCAGAAGGATGTTTACCTGAGTTTTATTGACTATGCTGAGGCATTCGACTATGTGGATCATAACAAATGATGGATAACATTGTGGAGAATGGGAATTCCTGAACGCTGAATTGTGCTCATGAGGAATCTGTACGTGGATCAAGAGGCAATCATTCAAACTGAACCAGGAAATACTGTGTGGTTTAAAGTCAGGAAAGGTGTGTGTCAGGGTCGTATCCTTTCACCATACTTATTCAATCTGTATGCCGAGCAAATAATTTGAGAAGCTGGACTATATGAACAAGAACAGGATTGGAGGAAGACCCATTAACAACCTGTGTTATGCAGATGACACAACCTTGCTTGCTGTGAGGAGGAGCTGAAGCACTTACTGATGAAGATCAAAGACCACAGCCTTCAGCATGGATTACACCTCAACAGGGTTTCGTTCTGTTGTACATAAGGTTGCTATGAGTCGGAACCAACTCCATGGCACCTAACAACAACAACATTCATCAATACTGCATATTCTGCCTACTTCCCACAGCAGTGAATAGATTTGCTATGCTCTTAATAACAAACACGTAGCTTGTGGACTGGATCCAATCTCTTTCTACCTACTCAGAGTTTGCTCCTAAATTACTCCCTTCTCTCACCTCTCCACCATCATTTGTTCTTTCTCTGCTGGGATGTTCTCATAAGCAGGTTGTTATGCATGTTTGAACTCACATGCCCCTGCAGCAGTCTCTGTATATCTCTGACCCCATTTATAGCAAAGGCCTCTCCTCTGACGTTTTCTTGAACTCACTCTACTTAGGCATTGGTTCTGCCACTGAGGTTGTTATATCTCGCTTCTCATCAGAATGGGTCTCTCAGTGCCATGTAATATGGCTGACCAGTCCCTCCTTCTTGAAGCACTTGTTAACGTTGTCTTCAGTCTCAGTCATCTAGTGCTGCTATAACAGAAATACCACAAGTAGATGGCTTTAACAAAGAGAAATTTATTCTGTCACAGTCTAGTATGTTACAAGTCCAAATTCAGGGCGTTAGATCCAGGGGAAAGCTTTCTCCATCTGTCAGCTCTGGAGGAAGGTCCTTGTCCTCACTCTTCCCTGATCAAGGAGCTTCTCAGGCACAGGGACCATGTGTCCAAAGGATGTGCTCTGCTCCTGGTGCTGCTTTCTTGGTGGTATGAGGTCCCCAACTCTCTGCTTGCTTCCCTTTCCTTTTATCTCTTGAGAAATAAAAGGTGGTGCAGACCACACCCCAGGGAAAGCCCCTTTACCTTGGATCAGGAAGGTGACCTGAGTGAGGGCGGCCTTACAATCTTGTGATGGTTAAGATTGTGTATCAACTTGGCTGGGCCATGATTCTCAGTGTTTTGACAGTTTCATAATGTTGTGATCACTTTCCTGTTAAAATTTGATATGTGATCACCCCCATGATGGAATCTGCGAGGGGTACCAGCAGGGGTGGGGCCTGTGGGGACTCACCGCCCCCTCAGCCTTCATCTCTCTGCCTTCTGCCATCTACTTCTTTTTTCTGCTCGCCTTGCAAAGGTTATTGGCCTGTTCTGGATCCAGCAGCTGTCTCTTGTTTGACCTCTGGTTCTTGGACTTGAGCTAGCGGCTTACCTGTCCATCTTGGGATTCATCGATCTTCACAGCCTGTGAGCAAGAGTCCTGCTCCCTGACCTGCCTATCATGGGTTCACCAGCCCCTGCAGCTAAGTGACTCAGAAGAAACCTTGTACTCTTGCCTGCCGACCTTGGGGATCCCTCAACTGTCACAACCTGTAGGCGGGATCCCTGCTTTCTGATCTGCTCATCTTTGGTTCACCAGCTTCTGCAGCTCCGTGATCTGGGAAAGGACTTTATCTTGATCCAAGGACTTGGGAAGTCCCAACTCCTTCAATTGTGTGATCAGTTTCCTTAATATAAATCTCTCTCTATATATTTATATGCATTACTGGTTTTACTTCTCTAGAGAACCCAGCCTAAGACAACTTTATACCGATAGAGTGGAGTACTGCTCTAACAGATACCTAAAATTGGATAGAGTTGCAACAGCAGCAGAGGACCAGCACAGCAGAGAACCTGCAGTGACATAGAAGCAGCAACAGCAGAGAACCAGCAGCAGCAGAACCAGGAGACCAGTGTGAGAAGGCACTGGAGCCGACCCATGGAGTGAGATAGCTGTGTTCAGGACGCTTCCTGGTGGAGTAGAATGTCTCTGGACACTTACTGGTGGAGCTACTGAGCTTGGGAACACTTGGTTCAGCAGGGCATGAGGCCTGAGGAGCCAAGAGGCCAAGAAACCAGAAAACAGAAGCTGAAGAAACAAGGAACACAAGAAGCCAAGCTGCCTCAACCTCAAAGGTATGGCCGTGACCTCAGGGGTTTCAAAGGGTGGAGCTATGGCCGCTGGTGTTTCTAAGGGTGGAGTCGTCACTCACATGGACTCAGAGAATGGTGCGCCTAAAGCCAAGGGAGCAGGGTTGTGGTCCCAGTGGACCTGGAAGGCAGAGCTGAAGCCCAGGGCCGAGGGCCTCCACTCAGAATCCGGGGATTGTGGCCAATACCTAGAGGCTAGAGGGCAGGGTTATTGTGTAAATCATCTCAGAGAACCCAGGCTAAGACAGCTCCCTCACCACACCTCTTAGGTTCCTCACATCCCACTGACTGACTTCTCACTCTCTTTTGCTGGGTTTTCCTCCTTTTTTTCATCACAAACTGTCAGAGCATTCCACTCAGTCTTTAGATCTGGTCTCCTCTCTACCTCAGTCTTCTCTAGGTGATTGTATCTAGATCCATAATCTTAATTAACATCACTTGTACGCTAAAGACTCACCATATTCTTCCCTAGACCTCAGTCTTGTGTAGCTATCTACCTACTTGATATTTCTGCATGCCCTACCATCCCTGTAACTTAATATGGCCAAAATCGAGCACTTCATGGTGTCTTGGGGTAAGTTACTAGAGGTGAAGGGGAGGTTTGGTCAGATTTGGGGTATGTATTGAAAATGGAGCCAACAGAAGTTGCTGAAGGTAGAGATTCTGGCCAGAGAGAAAGAGAAAAAAAGTAAAGTAAAAACTGCTTTTAATATTTTTTACCTGAGCAGTGCTGTGAATGAGAGCCTCATTTCTGCAATCACCAGCACAGGTGTACGAGCGGGAGACATCAGCCCTAAACTTATTAAACAATATTAACTAGTACTTGCAAATAAGATTGTATATACTGTACTTACGTTTAAAAGTAATTTATGAATTAAATCATCCAACAAATATTAGTTAAGTTGCTGGAAATAGAGCAATGAGCCAAAAACAAACAAAAAACGACCTCGCTGTCATGGAGCTTAGGTTTTAATGGTGGAAAAGGCAAGGGGCACAAAAACAAATGAGACATGACATAACTGTAGGCTGATATAAGACCCATGAAGACAGAGAAATGAGGGAACACCTTGGTGGGTAGGGAGATGTATCACTTTAGATCAGGTGGTCAAGGAAAACTATCTCTGGAAAGGGCTGTGCAAAGATCCAGCACGTTCCCGCCAGAGACAACACAAGCACAAAGGCCTGAACGGGGCATCCCAGGGATGAAAAGATGCTGGTGTGACTGGGTGGCAGTGTTCAGTGAGGGCAAAGACACCTGAGATGAAGCCAGAGAGCTAAGGGGTGCCAGTCACAAAGAGCCCATACACCAGTGTAGGGCCCTTCTTACCAGGGAAAAGGGAAACCACTAGAGGGCTTTGTGCAGGGGAATGACCTGATTGCATTTGGGTTTTACCAATGATAATGGAATATTCATGTGGATTTAAGGGTCAAGAACAGCCATAGGAGAACATTTGGAGAAAGTGAGGCAATTGTAGAAATAACAGTGGATTGGTTTCCTGTGCTTTGGTGGAATTTCAATACCCACACAAGTCAATGTGTAGTGTTGTAAAAGCTAAACCAAGGGGGAAAAAAAAAACAACAAAAAAAACCCAAACCCATTGTCATCGAGTTGATTCCGACTCATTATGACCCTATAAGACAGAGTAGAACTGCCCCATAGGGTTTCCAAGGAGCGGCTGGTGGATTTGAACTGCCTACATTTTGGTTAGCTGCTGAGCTCTTAGCCACTGCACCACCGGGACTCCATTGTAAAAGCTAGCAGTATCTCCAGAGCCTGTAAATTTTTTTAGAAAGATTTCTCCTGCTTTGAGTTATAATTTGTTCAACAAATATTTGTTGAACATCTACTTTTTTTTATTAACTTTTATTAAGCTTCAAGTGAACGTTTACAAATCCAATCAGTCTGTCACATATAAGTTTACATACATCTTACTCCCTTCTCCCACTTGCTCTCCCCCTATTGAGTCAGCCCTTTCAGTCTCTCCTTTCGTGACAATTTTGTCAGCTTCCCTCTCTCTCTATCCTCCCATCCCCCCCCCAGACAAGAGATGCCAACACAATCTCAAGTGTCCACCTGATATAATTAGCTCACTCTTCATCAGCATCTCTCTCCCACCCACTGACCAGTCCCTTTCATGTCTGATGAGTTGTCTTCGGGGATGGTTCCTGTCCTGTGCCAACAGAAGGTCTGGGGACCATGGCCACCGGGATTCCTCTAGTCTCAGTCAGACCATTAAGTATGGTCTTTTTATGAGAATTTGGAGTCTGCATCCCACTGATCTCCTGCTCCCTCAGGGGTCCTCTGCTGTGCTCCCTGACAGGGCAGTCATCGATTGTGGCTGGGCACCAACTAGTTCTTCTGGTCTCAGGATGATGTAGGTCTCTGGTTCATGTGGCCCTTTCTGTCTCTTGGGCTCTTAGTTGTCGTGTGACCTTGGTGTTCTTCATTTTCCTTTGCTCCAGGTGGGTGGAGACCAATTGATGCATCTTAGATGGCCGCTTGTTAGCATTTAAGACCCCAGACGCCACATTGCAAAGTGGGATGCAGAATGTTTTCATAATAGAATTATTTTGCCAATTGACTTAGAAGTCCCCTCAAACCATGTTCCCCAGACCCCCGCCCTTGCTCCGCTGACCTTTGAAGCATTCATTTTATCCCGGAAACTTCTTTGCTTTTGGTCCAGTCCAATTGAGCTGACCTTCCATGTATTGAGTGTTGTCTTTCCCTTCACCTAAAGCAGTTCTTATCTACTGATTAATCAATAAAAAAACCCTCTCCGTCCCTCCCTCCCTCCCCGCCTCGTAACCACAAAAGTATGTGTTCTTCTCAGTTTTTACTATTTCTCAAGATCTTATAATAGTGGTCTTATACAATATTTGTCCTTTTGCCTCTGACTAATTTCGCTCAGTAAATGCCTTCCAGGTTCCTCCATGTTATGAAATGTTTCACAGATTTGTCACTGTTCTTTATCGATGCATAGTATTCCATTGTGTGAATATACCACAATTTATTTACCCATTCATCTGTTGATGGACACCTTGGTTGCTTCCAGCTTTTTGCTATTGTAAACAGAGCTGCAATAAACATGGGTATGCGTATATCTGTTTGTGTGAAGGCTCTTGTATCTCTAGGGTATATTCCAAGGAGTGGGATTTCTGGGTTGTATGGTAGTTCTATTTCTAACTGTTTAAGATAACGCCAGATAGATTTCCAAAGTGGTTGTACCATTTTACATTCCCACCAGCAGTGTATAAGAGTTCCAATCTCTCCGCAGCCTCTCCAACATTTATTATTTTGTGTTTTTTGGATTAATGCCAGCCTTGTCGGTGTGAGATGGAATCTCATCGTAGTTTTAGTTTGCATTTCTCTAATGGCTAATGATCGAGAGCATTTTCTCATGTATCTGTTGGCTGCCTGAATATCTTCTTTAGTGAAGTGTGTGTTCATATCCTTTGCCCACTTCTTGATTGGGTTGTTTGTCTTTTTGTGGTTGAGTTTTGACAGAATCATGTAGATTTTAGAGATCAGGCGCTGGTCGGAGATGTCATAGCTGAAAATTCTTTCCCAGTCTGTAGGTGGTCTTTTTACTCTTTTGGTGAAGTCTTTAGATGAGCATAGGTGTTTGATTTTTAGGAGCTCCCAGTTATCGGGTTTCTCTTCAACATTTTTGGTAATGTTTTGTGTTCTATTTATGCCTTGTATTAGGGCTCCTAGGGTTGTCCCAATTTTTTCTTCCATGATCTTTATCGTTTTAGTCTTTATGTTTAGGTCTTTGATCCACTTGGAGTTAGTTTTTGTGCATGGTGTGAGGTATGGGTCCTGTTTCATTCTTTTGCAAATGGATATCCAGTTATGCCAGCACCATTTGTTAAAAAGACTATCTTTTCCCCAATTAACTGACACTGGGCCTTTCTCAAATAAAAGCTGCTCATACGTGGATGGATCTATATCTGGTTTCTCAATTCTGTTCCATTGGTCTATGTGCCTGTTGTTGTACCAGTACCAGGCTGTTTTGACCACTGTGGCTGTATAATAGGTTCTGAAATCAGGTAGAGTGAGGCCTCCCACTTTCTTCTTCTTTTTCAGTAATGCTTTGCTTATCCGGGGGTTCCTTCCCTTCCATATGAAATTGGTGATTTGTTTCTCTATCCCCTTAAAATATGACATTGGAATTTGGATCGGAAGTGCGTTATATGTATAGATGGCTTTTGGTAGAATAGACATTTTTACTATGTTAAGTCTTCCTATCCATGAGCAAGGTATATTTTTGCACTTAAGTATGTCCTTTTGAATTTCTTGTAGTAGAGCTTTGTAGTTTTCTTTGTATAGGTCTTTTACATCCTTGATAAGATTTATTCCTAAGTATTTTATCTTCTTGGGGGCTACTGTGAATGGTATTGATTTGGTTATTTCCTCTTCGATGTTCTTTTTGTTGATGTAGAGGAATCCAAGTGATTTTTGTATGTTTATTTTATAACCTGACTCTGCCAAACTCTTCTAGTAGTTTCAGTAGTTTTCTGGAGGATTCCTTAGGGTTTTCTCTGTATAAGATCATGTCATCTGCAAATAGTGATTACTTCCTCCTTGCCAATCTGGATACCTTTTATTTCTTTGTCTAGCCTAATTGCCCTCGCTAGGACTTCCAGCACGATGTTGAATAAGAGCGGTGATAAAGGGCATCCTTGTCTGGTTCCCATTCTCAAGGGAAATGCTTTCAGGTTCTCTCCATTTAGGGTGATATTGGCTGTTGGCTTTGCATAGATGCCCTTTATTATGTTGAGGAATTTTCCTTCAATTCCCATTTTGGTAAGAGTTTTTATCATAAATGGGTGTTGGACTTTGTCAAATGCCTTTTCTGCATCAATTGATAAGATCATGTGGTTTTTGTCTTTTGTTTTATTTATGTGATGGATTACATTAATGGTTTTTCTGATATTAAACCAGCCTTGCATACGGGGTATAAATCCCACTTGATCATGGTGAATTATTTTTTTGATGTGTTGTTGGATTCTATTGGTTAGAATTTTGTTGAGGATTTCTGCATCTATGTTCATGAGGGATATAGGTCTATAATTTTCTTTTTTTGTAATGTCTTTACCTGGTTTTGGTATCAGGGAGATGGTGGCTTCATAGAATGAGTTGGGTAGTATTCCGTCATTTTCTATGCTTTGAAATACCTTCAGTAGTAGTGGTGTTAACTCTTCTCTGAAAGTTTGGTAGAACTCTGCAGTGAAGCCGTCCGGGCCAGGGCTTTTTTTTGTTGGGAGTTTTTTGATTACCGTTTCAATCTCTTTTTTTGTTATGGGTCTATTTAGTTGTTCTACTTCTGAATGTGTTAGTTTAGGTAGGTAGTGTTTCTCCAAGAATTCATCCATTTCTTCTAGGTTTTCAAATTTGTTAGAGTACAATTTTTCGTAGTAATCTGAAATGATTCTTTTAATTTCATTTGGTTCTGTTGTGATGTGGTCCTTCTCGTTTCTTATTTGGGTTATTTGTTTCCTTTCCTGTATTTCTTTAGTCAGTCTAGCCAATGGTTTATCAATTTTGTTAATTTTTTCAAAGAACCAGCTTTTGGCTTTGTTAATTCTTTCAATTGTTTTTCTGTTCTCTAATTCATTTAGTTCAGCTCTAATTTTTATTATTTGTTTTCTTCTGGTACCTGATGGATTCTTTTGTTCCTCACTTTCTATTTGTTCAAGTTGTAGGGACAGTTCTCTGATTTTGGCTCTTTCTTCTTTTTGTATGTGTGCATTTATCGATATAAATTGGCCTCTGAGCACTGCTTTTGCTGTGTCCCAGAGGTTTTGATAGGAAGTATTTTCATTCTCGTTGCATTCTATGAATTTCCTTATTCCCTCCTTGATGTCTTCTATAACCCAGTCTTTTTTCAGGAGGGTATTGTTCAGTTTCCAAGTATTTGATTTCTTTTCCCTAGTTTTTCTGTTATTGATTTCTACTTTTATTGCCTTGTGGTCTGAGAAGATGCTTTGTAATATTTCGATGTTTTGGACTCTGCAAAGGTTTGTTTTATGACCTAATATGTGGTCTATTCTAGAGAACGTTCCATGTGCGCTAGAAAAAAAAAGTATACTTTGCAGCAGTTGGGTGGAGAGTTCTGTATAAGTCAATGAGGTCAAGTTGGTTGATTGTTGTAAGTAGATCTTCCGTGTCTCTATTGAGCTTCTTACTGGATATCCTGTCCTTCTCCGAAAGTGGTGTGTTGAAGTCTCCTACTATAATTGTGGAGGTGTCTATCTCACTTTTCAGTTCTGTTAAAATTTGATTTGTGTATCTTGCAGCCCTGTCATTGGGTGCATAAATATTTAATAGGGTTATATCTTCCTGATCAGTTGTCCCTTTTATCATTATGTAGTTTCCTTCTTTATCCTTTGTGGTGGATTTAAGTTTAAAGTCAATTTTGTCAGGAATTAATATTGCTACTCCTCTTCTTTTTTGCTTATTGTTTGCTTGATATATTTTTTCCATCCTTTGAGTTTTAGTTTGTTTGTGTCTCTAAGTCTAAGGTGTGTCTCTTGTAGGCAGCATATAGACAAATCGTGTTTCTTTATCCAGTCCGAGACTCTGTCTCTTTATTGGTGCATTTAGTCCATTTACATTCAGCGTAATTATAGATAAATAAGTTTTTAGTGCTGTCATTTTGATGCCTTTTTATGTGTGTTGTTGACAATTTCATTTTTCCACATACTTTTTTGTGCTGAGATGTTTTTCTTAGTAAATTGTGAGATCCTCATTTTCATTGTGTTTGACTTTATGTTAGTTGAGTCATTACGTTTTTCTTGGCTTTTATCTTGAGTTATGGAGTTGTTATACCTTTTAGTGGTTAACTTATTATTTACCCCTATTTTTCTAAGTAAAAACCTAACTTGTATTGTTCTATATCGCCTTGTATCACTCTCCATATGGCAGTTCAATGCCTCCTGTATTTAGTCCCTCTTTTTGAGTATTGTGATCTTTTACCTATTGACTTCCATGATTCCCTGTTATGTGTATTTTTTTTTTTAATTAATCTTAATTTGTTTGTTTTTGTGATTTCCCTATTTGAGTTGATATCAGGACGTTCTGTTTTGTGACCTTGTGTTGTGCTGGTATCTGATATTATTGGTTTTCTGACCAAACAATATCCTTTAGTATTTCTTGTAGCTTTGGTTTGGTTTTTGCAAATTCTCTAAACTTGCGTTTATCTGTAAATATCTTAATTTCGCCTTCATATTTCAGAGAGAGTTTTGCTGGATATATGGTCCTTGGCTGGCAGTTTTTCTCCTTCAGTGCTCTATATATGTCGTCCCATTCCCTTCTTGCCTGCATGGTTTCTGCTGAGTAGTCTGAACTTATTCTTATTGATTCTCCCTTGAAGGAAACCTTTCTTTTCTCCCTGGCTGCTTTTAAAATTTTCTGTTTATCTTTGGTTTTGGCGAGTTTGATGATAATATGTCTTGGTGTTTTTCTTTTTGGATCAATCTTAAATGGGGTTTGATGAGCATCTTGCATAGATATCCTTTTGTCTTTCATGATGTCAGGGAAGTTTTGTGTCAGGAGTTCTTCAACTATTTTCTCTGTGTTTTCTGTCCCCCCTCCCTGTTCTGGGACTCCAATCACCCGCAAGTTATCCTTCTTGATAGAGTCCCACATGATTCTTAGGGTTTCTTCATTTTTTTTAATTCTTTTATCTGATTTTTTTTCAGCTATGTTGGTGTTAATTCCCTGGTCCTCCAGATGTCCCAGTCTGCATTCTAATTGCTCGAGTCTGCTCCTCTGACTTCCTATTGCGTTGTCTAATTCTGTAATTTTATTGTTAATCTTTTGGATTTCTACATGCTCTCTCTCTATGGATTCTTGCAACTTATTAATTTTTCCAGTATGTTCTTGAATAATCTTTTTGAGTTCTTCAACAGTTTTATCAGTGTGTTCCTTGGCTTTTTCTGCAGTTTGCCTTATTTCATTTCTGAGGTCATCCCTGATGTCTTGAAGCATTCTGTAAATTAGTTTTTTATATTGTGTATCTGATAATTCCAGGATTGTATCTTCATTTGGGAAAGATTTTGATTCTTTTGTTTGGGGGGTTGTAGAAGCTGTCATGGTCTGCTTCTTTATGTGGTTTGATATGGACTGCTGTCTCCGAGCCGTCACTGGGAAACTAGTTTTTCCAGAAAATCTGCTAAAAAAAAATGCAGTCAGATCCCTATCAGAGTTCTCCCTCTGGCTCAGGCAGTTCGGATGTTAATGAAGCCGCCTGGGGAGGGTGGGGGAGGGATCAGAGAGATAGGAGAGTAGCACCTCAGAATATAGCCAGAGTTGCTTGCCTTGCTTGGAATGACTATTATATCTGTGATTCCCGCGGGGCGCGTCGCCTATGTGTGCTGGCTGTGTGGAGATTGCCCCCGGGGGGTCTGGCCCGCTGAAGTCACGGTCAGATCCTCCGCTGCCAGCCTCATGCCCAACGTCAAGGTTCCTCTGCTGGGACAGTGCACTCTCGACTCCAAAATCAGTCGCTGCCTCCCGGGGACTTTTCGTCCCACCAGCCGTGCCACTGTGCCTCTCCCGCAAACCGGCTGGGCCCCCTCCCGGGGTTAGTTCAGGTGAGTGGAGCAGCTCCTCGTGCTTATGCCGTGACCGTGTGTCCGGCTGGGATGCTGCTCTCCCCACTCCAGGACCAGTCGCTGCCTCCTGGGGACGTCTCCCACGGGCTGTGTCGCCACGCCGCCTACACGAACCGGCTGGGCCCCCTCCCGGTGTTATTTCAGGGGAGTGGAGCAGCTCTATGTGCTTATGCTGTGCCTGCGCCCAGTCAAAATCACGGCAGAACGGTTCCCCGCCTGGGACGCTGCTCCCCCCGCTCCAAGACCAGTCACTGCCTCCCGGGGACTTCTCCCACCGGCTGCGTCGCCATGCCGCCTACACGAACCGGCTGGGCCCCCTCCCAAAGTGAGTTCGGGGGCTAGGGCTGGGCCCCTTGTTTGTGTCATCTGCTCCCCTGGGCTCTGCCTCAAATCGGGCGCCGAAGGTTACCTGACTGGTACACTGGCTCCAGGCTCTGAAAACATTTGCTGCTTCCCCGTATTTGTTCATTCTCTGTCTCTAAATCTGTGTTTGTTGTTCAGGGTTCGTAGATTGTTATGTATGTGATCGATTCACTTGTTTTTCCGAGTCTTTGTTGCAAGAGGGATCCGAGGTAGCGTCTTCCTAGTCTGCCATCTTGGCCCCGCCTCCGAACATCTACTTTTTGCTGGCACATTAGTGGTTTTTAGTTCCTGGATGCTCAGCTAATAACTGAAGGGTTGTCGGTTCAAACCTTCCTAGAGGCCCATCTGAAGAAAGGTCTGAAGATCTGCTTCTAAAAGGTCAGGGCCAAGAAAATCCTATGGAGCAGTTCTACTTTGATACATACGGGGTTTGCCATGAGGCAGAATGGGACTCTACAGCAACTAGTTTTTTATTTTAGTTACTTAACAAAGATTCAGGATCACTACAACTGTCAATTTTCTTGGCTATAAAAACAATCTTTTTTTTTTTAATTAATGACCATAAGTTTATTACAATTAGGGATTACCTAATCTTCCTTCCTAAAACTAATAAGAGCCAACAAGTTAGACTCTTTTCTTTCTTCCTTAGCATGAGGTAAATTACTTTGTCTAAGGATATATACAATTTTGCCTTCTTATATCAGTGGCAAATATTTCATTTCCATGACAGTTTTATAAGCATTCTGTATTATTTTCTTTTAGATACAGGATGTATAGGTTGTTGTGCCAACTCGAAGAAGCAGTTAGAGTTATCATGAATTTTTCTCAAGAGCAGGGTTTAGAGTGAAAATGTATAAAGAAGTAAATGATATTTATCTCTCCAATCAACTACTACTTATTTCAAAGCCGCGCACAAAACGTTATAGAACAAAAGGAAAGACAGAGAAGAAAAAAAATTGAAGACTTGCACTGTTTTTTACTTGCAAGGACTTTATAAATTGTTTGAAGTCTGTTAGAATGCAGTTGTGATTTTCAGTCTAATACAAAATAGGTAATTTTACCAAAATATACTCTCTATTTGGTAACTTTTACATTTACTGTTAATGGGAATGGAAATAATATCATTCATAGTCAATATAGTTTGGCATTATAGTAATGCTTTGGGTTGTTTTATTTCCGTTACACTATTATACCAACAATGAAGTCATCGTTTATCCTCCCCATTTTTATTCCCACTGCCAACACTTTATTTCAAGTTCTCACCTTATCTCACCTTGGTATTGCCATGTCCTTCTGACTTAGAGTCTTGAATTTTCCGGTCCTTCCTCCATACTGCTTCCAGGGCTATCTTTATTGTGTGCTGTAGATGGCAGAACAATGGCTCCCCAAAGATGTCCCCATCGTAGTCCCTGGGACATATGATTACTTTAGGTTACATGGGCAAAAAAACCAAACTCACTGCCATTGAGTTGATTCCAACTCATAGTGACCTTATAGGACAGAGTAGAACTGCCCCTAGGGATTCCAAGGCTGCAAATCTTTATGGAAGCAAACTATCACATCCTTCTCCCACAGAATGGCTGGTGGATTTGGTGGGAATGTTTCAGTTAGCAGCCAAGTGCTTAATCACTGCACCACCAGGGCCCCTTAGGTTATGTGGCACTGGGGATTTAGTTTGCTGATGGAGGTAAGGTTGCTAATCAGTTGACTTTGAAATGAGATGATCCTGGATTATCCAGGTAGGCCCAATGTCATCACAAGAGTCGCAAAAAGTGGAAGAAGGAAACAGGAGGGACAGTGTCAGAGTGATACGATGTGAGAAGGGCTTGATCCGCCATTGCTGGCTTTGAATGAGGAAAGGGACATGAGCCGAGGATGCAGGTGGTTTCTAAATTGGAAAAAGGCCAAGAAATAGATTCTTCTCTAGAGCCTCCAAAAGGAACCAGACCTGCTGATACCTTGATTTTAGTCAATTGAGGCCCCTTTCAGACTTTTGACCTCCAGAAATGTAAGGTAGTAAATGTGTGTTGTTTCAGGTCATTGTGTTTGTGGTTATTGGTTACAACAGCAACAGGAAACTCCAGCAAATGCAAATCCAGAAGCCACGTGGTGACCTCACGTCCTTCAGACATTCCTCACTGCACGCAGGAAAAAGTCACCAGTATGTTAGCAGGGTTGAACTACGGGGTCCCTGGGGGAACATCCTGGTCTGTAGTGTCTGCCATGTTCCGTGGCATAATTACTCCAGCTAGGCTCCATTGCTACCCTCCTGACCCAACCAGGAGGAGTTGCATAGACAAGCACAGAGTCAGCTCTTACAACTGGAGCAAGCCGCGCCACTTCCACCACCATGAAGTGGTGCTTAGGAGCCCTGGTAGACCAGTGGTTTAAACCACTTGGCTGCTAGCTGAAATGCTGGGGGTTCGAACTCACCAGGTGCCCCTTGGGAGAAAGATGTGCCAGTCTGCTTCTATAAAGATTTACAACCTTGGAAACCTTATGGGGCAGTTCTACTCTGTCCCATAGGGTTGCTGTGAGTCAGAATCGACTCAATTATGATGGGCTTGCTTTTTGGTTTTGACGTGACTCTTATGCCATCCTTCATCTGACTGCTATCTGAGTCTCCAGCTGCCATTCATATGTCTTTCCCTGTGTCTTCCATGCTTTTTTCATGCCTTTTTCCTGGCTTGCCTTCCTTTTGTCTGTATAATTGGAAGCCCACTAGCTATATAAAAAACAGCAAGGGTAACACCTCCTTTGTTAAGCCTTTCCTACACATGGCCACCCCTCCCCTGAGCATCAAAATGTCCACAGAGCATCGAGACATGCCTCTTTCTGCTACTAAAAGTACCCGTAGCTTCTTTTATTGAAGAATTTACCCCAAATTGTAGCCATTTGTTTACTTTTAGGCCTCTGCCACTGGTCTGAGACTTTCTGAAGGGCAGAGATTTCTGATTATTATGTAAATATGTATAATATCTAGCATAGACATAGACCCATAAGTATCTAAAAAAAGTTTGTTAGAAAAATAGAAAAAAGAAAATGTGTGTTATGTTCTCACTCTCAATATGCAAGAGATATGCAGAAAGATTAGCTCCATTTGAGAAAGGAAAACTCACCACACAAAAGCTAGATTCCAGTGACGTAAAGAAGGCAGGAGAGGATTACAACAGACTATGAACAGAATCATATTTATAAATAAGAAAGGTGAAGCCCACAAAGCTTTATTAAATGGCTTGTTGGTACCCAACATAGAGCCAGCAGGACCCTGGGTCATCCAGGACGTTAATTATAAACCCATCTGGTGAAAACTAGAGACCCTCAGGTTAGATTTCCAAAGTGTGAAATTTAGCCTCATGTTCTTTACGAGGGCCACAGCTAGAATAAAATTAGATTTAAAATAATAGGGATTAAGATTTTGAAATTGTTATGATTGACAAATAAAAGGGAAAGCCAGTTTGGGAATACTGATATCATCATAAAATCAAAGAAGAAGGATAATAACAGAGTAAAAGAATCACAAACAAAAACGTGAAAGCAAACAACACACAAAATTATATATTGGCCGTGAACTTCTAAGCTATTCAACTATCAAAATGGAATCAAACTACACAAAGCAAAAACTGCTGATTTTATTAGATTACATTAGTAGGCTTACAACTAGTTTGGAAAAAGTGAATCTCTCTGGCAATCTTACAGATCAAGAGTAAAAAGAAAAGAAAGGAAAAAGAAGAGAAGAAAGCAAGAAATAAAATTCCTCCGGTTCCAATAGTATGTGAGCTAAGTGCACAGACCTTCCACTGAAAACAGCCAGAAATCTTAAATAGCACAGTTTAAGAATACAAAAATAAAATTTTCTTCTAGAAAAGTATTGATAACCGAGTAAAAAAGTGAAGGCCTTTCAGCCTAGAGTGGAGTGCTGTGGACGTTACCCAGTCAGAAGAATTTCAGCTTCTCCGTTCTCCAAACTGCAGGGCTCTGGTGAAAAGGCACAAAACTCAGGCCCCACTGGAGTTGTGGTGTGGATAGCTCCTTCCCACGCAAAGGTATAGTGCTTGTGTGCACCGCCTCATCCAACAAGGGACAGCCATGGCATGAAAATCTTAGGGGACAAGAGGTAAGGCTGAGCCTTGAATCAAGTGTGTGTGTATTGATTAACTGTGCATTCATTTCACCACACTAGTTTCCCATTATTGTTCCGCACACACTCAGGGGCACACAGATGTCACCATTATCCAGCGAGAATCTGGAGCTTCATGAGAATCACATTAGAAAAGAATCTTATCTATCATGAATCCCATTAATCCAGGAGACCTGTTTCGCCATCTCTAGCTCCTTTTCTCTTAAGCACCCAGATTTCCAGTTTTGTGGTCAATTTTTGTTTTACAACAGATAGAAATGGGCAGTCTATACAGACTAAAAGGAGCCTTGGTGGCCCAGTGGTTAAGTGCTATGCTGCTAACTGAAAGGTCGGTGGTTCAAACCCACCAGCTGCTCCATGAGAGAAAGACATAGCAGTCTGCTTCTGTAAAGATTACAGCCTTGGAAACCCTATGAGGCAGTTCTACTCCATCCTATACGGTCTCTATGAGAACCACCAGCTGCTCCATGAGAGAAAGACATAGCAGTCTGCTTCTGTAAAGATTACAGCCTTGGAAACCCTATGAGGCAGTTCTACTCCGTCCTATACGGTCTCTATGAGTCTGAATCTACTCTACGGCAAAGGTTTGTTTTGGTTTTGTTTGTTCATTTGTTTTTTTACAGATTAATGGAGGGGAGAAAACTTTTGGCCAGGTCTCTTTCCATGACCTGTTTCTGAAATGGCATATACATTGGAGTAGAGAAAAAAAATCAATATGGCAAAGGAGAATTACAGATGTTGCTACAAAGTCTCTTACCACTGATTATTTTCTTGATGGACTTTTCTGGAATATTTCTGACAAGGATCCTGGTCTCTGTTATGTTCAGAAGTTGGATTTCTGTCAAAATGGTGTTTTGGTTCATCCCTAAGTCTATGAATTTAACAGACACATACCAGGAACTCTTCTAAGAACAATACAAGTAGTAATTCATTTGATCATCTCAATGCCTTCCAACAACAGTTTCCTCAATTGACAAGTGAGAAACTGAGGCACAAATAGTAAGAGAGCTCCCTGGTTCCCACAGCTAGTAAGTGGCAAAGCAGGAGTTTGAATTCACGTAGTCTACATCTAATCAGTTGCCATCGAGTTGACTTTGACCTTGTATCCCAGTAGAACTGTGCTCTGTAGGGTTTTCAGTGTCTGATTTCTTGTAGGTACATCAATCACCAGGCCTTTCTTCTGAGGTGCTTCTGGGTGGACTTGAACCTCCATCCTTTCGGTTAGCAGCCAAGCACATTGACTGTTTTCAGCACTCAGGGACTCCAGACTAGCTCTACAGTCTGTGAATATATTATGCCGTGTTCATTCATCAGTTCATTTTACAAAGACAACAGTGATATTACCTAAAAAAAACTTTGCAGAAGCAGACTGCCACATCACTGTTCTTCAGAGAGGCCAGGGAGTTATAACTACTAACCCTTCATTTGCCAGAGAGAGCTTTAACCACCGCACCGCCAGGGCTCCTTTAAAGCCACCCACCTTGTGGTATTTTGTTAGGGCCGTCTTGGGAACCTAAAAGATCTGTGGATTCTACCTTATCGTCCTACATCAGCTCTCTTACTCCCAGTCACTCAAACATATACATGCATATAAACAGTTGTCTCTTAAAGTTTTCTATTGATTTACCTTAACACAATTGCGACAACACATAAATGATTTTTTGAGCCTCAGAAAAAATATATGACACCAGTAGTTTAAAATACATGATATTAAATAAACTTGATATTGCAAACTTTGGACCAGAGAACTGAAACCTATCATTTTAAATAATCTCATGGATCTTAAATGTTATGATCATAGAGACTGAGAATCGTACTCTGGTAATTTCCATAATGTGAAATGTAAACCTTTCTAATATTGTGATACAAATTGATGTCATTAAGTTTTAGCTTTAGTTTTACTCCATATGGAAATAATATTATTTAAATAGCACTAAGAGATTATTTTACTCATAAAACTAGACATCTTCACAGATGTAGATAAAAGTAGTGGGCTATTTTATGGCTAGCACTCTCTTCTGGATAAAAGAAAGCTTTTTAAGTGGAATGGAATTCGGTTTCATCTTGACAAAACATATTTGGTATTATAAATGTAAAAATATGAATTATTTTTGTTTATTGTATATATTCTCAGCTGCTAAGGTAAAGGTCAGGGGTTTAAGCCCACCAGCCACTCCTCTGGAAAAAAGACTTGGTGGTCTGCTTCTGTAAAGATTACAGCCTAGGAAGCCCTATGGGGCAGTTCTACTCTGTCACATGAGGTCACCGTGGATTGGAATCTACTCAGTGGTACAAAACAACGAGATTATATATATATATATTGATTTTTATATATTGTAGTTAAAAATATTATTTTCCATTTGTAATTTAAAATTGCCAGATAAATATCTAAACATCTGTATAGAGGAAAAACACAGACATAAAATCTTAGAGCTTTAAAAATCATAAATGCCAACACCTCCATTTTACAATGAGTTGAGGCCATTGGTACTCGCCTTCTAGTTCAGACTCTTGTATTCCCTCTCACACTGCCTCTGTTCCCAAGCAACAACCCACCTTATCCATTTTGCCATTGTTCATGCACTCAGTAAATAATCCTTACCCCTTACTATATGCCGGATTTTGTCCCAGAACCAGGAGATACACTAAAAAAAGTATCCTAGACAATAAGGAGCTTAAATTTGAAAAAGAACAGATCTCGACACATACCTAAATTAGTGTAACAATTCATCTTAAGTGTTTTATCAGAAATACACAGTCACTGAGTCTGAAGTTTTCAATGTAAATTGAATAGGTAGGGAAGGGGCAAGTTGGCAGTGTTAAAACTAAGTTTAGTGTTGAAAAATGAACAGATCATTGTTGTCAATATATAAAGACATTCTGAGTAACTGGAATGGTTAGATCATAGGATCAGAGTAGACCAGGAGAAGATAGCTGGAGATTGAAAAAAGGAATAAAATGAAGAGAGGTGGAATCACAGATGACATTTGCTTTTAAGCAGTGGTGACTAAGTGTTGATTAACTTCACATTTTATCTTACCAACTCGTAACACTGTTCCCCCACTGCCAGCTACAGCCAGCCCCGAAGCATAGTTGACAGAGAAGATAATTCTACATTGTTTTCTTCAGATGCTCACTCATTCTGGAATAATCTCCACCCCTGAGTGCTACAACCACTTAACACACTCTGAAAGGTTGGTAGTTCAAACTCACCCAGAAGTGCCCCAGAAGAAAGGCTTGGCAATCTATTCTGAAAAATCAGCCACTGAAAAGTCATGGAACACAGCTCTTCTCTGGCACACCCGGAGCTGACCTAGATCAGGATCAATTTGACGGCAGTGGGTTTGTTTCCTAAGTTTTCTCCATCCCTACATCTCACCATGCAATGCGGGCAAAGCCATCTCTGCTTCAAATTCTTAGAAAACTTCAGAGTAGATTTGGACACACATATTTATTACATTGTCGTTGTTGTTAGGTGCTGTCGAGTTCCAACTCATAGTGACCCTGGCCCTGTGTACAATGCAAGGAAACAGTGCCTGACCCTGTGCCATCCTCACAATCGTTTCTATGTCTGAGCCCATTGTTGCAGCCACTGTGTCAGTCTACCTCCTTGAGGATCTTCCTCTTTTTTGCTAACCCTCTACTTTAAAAAGCATGATGTCCTTCTTCAGGGACCAGTCCTTCCTGATAACGTGTCCAAAGTATGTGAGACAAAGTCTCACCATTCTTGTTTCTAGGAGTGTTCAGGCTGTACTTTTTCCAACACAGATTTGTTCGTTCCTCTGGCAGTCCATGGTATATTCAATATTCTTCACCAACTCCACAATTCAAAGGCATCAATTCTTCTTTGGTCTTCTTTGTTCAGAAGATGACGTGAAACAAAGTTTATCATTGCTGATGTCAGATGGATCTTGGCTGAAAGTAGAGAATATCAGAAAGATATTTACCTGTGTTTTACTGACTATGCAAAAGCATTTTACTGTGTGGATCATAACAAAGTATGGATAACATTGCCAAGAATGGGATTTCCAGAACATTTAGTTGTGTTTATAAGGAAACTGTACATAGATCAAGACGAAGCCATTTGAACAGAACAAATGGACACTGAATGGTTTAAAGTCAAGAAAAGTGTGTATCAGGGTTGCATCCTTTGACTATACTTATTCAATCTGTATGCTGAGGAAATAATCCGAGAAGCTGGACTACACAAAGAATGGGGCATCAGGATTGGAGAAAGATTCATTAACAACCTGTATTACGCAGGTGACACAACCGTGCTTGCCGAAAGTGAAGAGGACTTGAAGCACTTATTAATGAAGATCAAAGACTATAGCCTCAGGATGGATTACACCTCAACATAAAGACGACAAAAATCCTCACAAGTGGACCAAGAAGCAACATCACGATAAATGGAGAAAAGATTGAAGTTGTCAAGGATTTCATTTGACTTGGATCCATGATAACACCCGTGGAAGCAGCAATCAAGAAATCAAATGACACATTGCATTGAACACATCTGCTGCAAAAGACCTCTTTAAGGTGTTAAAAAGCAAAGATGACACTTTGAGGACTAAGGTGCACCCAAGCCATGGTGTTTTTAGTCGCCTCATATGCATGCAAAAGCTGGTCAGTGAATTTGTTAAGTAGCTCCCTATTTTTCTTTCCTTAGTGGACATCCCTGTACTGTCTGTCATCACACACAGAATTGCTGGCACCCTACGTCTCAGCTGGGCCATGGTAAGACCTATCCCATTGCCGTCTGCTATCCAGGTCAGCAAGGAACTTGTGTTTATGAGCACATCTGCCTTGTCACCGCTCTGCACATCTGCTTTCAGAAGACAATTCTTGTTTCATATAAAGCAGCTCCACAATATTTTTAGATCTGTCTTCATCTTTTTGACCTGAAGAGATTATCTTCAGAAAATTTTAGTCACAAATAAATTCATAATGATTTGTTATGCTCACTCGTCATCTTGTTTGGAAGCATCAAGAATCATATTGTGATAATAAAAGTGCTTACTATATGGGTAGTTTGCTCCCAAATGGCTAAGGATAAAATAAAATAAAACTTCCTCAATGAAAGTCCTAAAATAATAAGAATGATCAGAAAAGTGTTTAAAGAGAAACAGCTTAATCCAATATTTTGCCTCTGGTCCTTGTGGAATATACAGTTAAGAAAAATAAAACGACAGAGTTCCTTTCTTGTAGGACATACTATTAAAGACAGACAAGGAAATTTTGCATATCTTACAGGAACACACTGCTGATGCCAATGGAACAGTTCAAAGTGACTTTGAATATAGGCAATTCTTTAAATGTTAGTGTCAAACTTGCTTCCGTGATGTTTCCTTCAGATTTCATGAGGAGGACTTAGTAATATAGTCATAGGCATTACCCTCTTCATGATGATTTTGGTAGAATATATTGAAAGAAACATGTTTTCTTTTCATAGTAAAGCTTTTTTTTTTCAGTAATTGCTAATTAATTTATCAGTTGGTTGCGTACACTTTATGTATGAGAAATATTGTCTCCTCCACATGGGCAGGCACAGCTTTCCACCTTTAGGTGTATCTGAATCTACACCAACTCCTGCAACAAGAAAGATGGGCTCATATAATATTTACATGTTGGGTAGGATGTGATAATGAAAAGGTAGGGATTAAAGATAACATGAGATTTTATACCTAAGTAAATGAGAGAATAATATCTCCCATTGGACGAGAAAGAACTAGAGGATTTTTACAGATGACGTAGGATTTTAAAGAAGATGAATTCATGGGAATGGATATGATTATAAAGACAGAAACCAAGGGGGAAGGGGAAAGGTTTAAGAATACTTCATTGTTGTTGTTGTCGTTGTTGTTAGGTGGCATTAAGTAGGTCCTGACTCATAGCGACCCTATGTACAACGGAATGAAACACTGCCAGTCCCTTCCAGTCCTCATGATTGTTATGCTTGAGCCCACTGTTGCAGCCACTGTGTGAAAATAGAAATAGAAGCCAGAGTAATTTGCCAAGAAAAGCTCTTGAGAGGGTAGGGAATAGGTATTGTGTTCGTATTCCTAAGGAAAACACTGCAGAAAAAAAATACAAGTTAATGAGGGTTGAAATAAGGGCCATTTGATCAAGTGATGGTGGGGGAGGGCAAATAGAACGGGATCATACTGTAACAGTAGATTAAAAGAAATCACAGATATAGATATTAGTATCCCCCACGTGTCTGTCAGTTTGTTGTACTGTGGTGGCTTGTGTGTCGCTGTGATGCTGGAAGTTATGCCACTGGGATTCAGACACCAGCAGAGTCACCCATGGAGGACAGGTTTCAGCTGAGCTTCCAGACTAAGACAGACTAGGAAGAAGGACCCGGCAGTCTACTTCTGAAAAGCATTAGCCAGTGAAAACCTTATGAATAGCAGGGGAATGTCGTCTGATATAGTGCTGGAAGATGAGCCCTCCAGGTCTAGGCACTCAAAGATGACTGGGGAAGGGCTAGCTGCCTCCTCAAAGTCGGTCGACCTTAATGACATGGCTGGAGTCAAGCTGTCAGAACTTTCACTTGCTGATGTGGCGTGACTCAAAATGAGAAGAAACAGCTGCAAACATCCATTAATAATCAGAACATGGAAGGTACAAGGCATGAATCTAGCAAAATTGGAAATCATCAAAAATGGAATGGAACGCATAAACATCGCTATCCTAGGCATCAGTGAGCTGAAATGGACTGGTGTTGGCCATTTTGGATTGGACTGATGCTGAATATCTTATGTTAAATTTCCACATTTACATTCTTCAGCCACGTGCCTTCTTGTCCCTGAGGCACGCCAGCCTTTGCGTGTGCTGTTTTTTGCACTGCGCACTTGTTGCTTCTCTCTCTGGAATGGTGTTTCATCAGATGCCTGCGGAGCGAACTACCTTGCCTCTTTGACCTCAACTGTCAGATGTCACCTTGTCAATGACCCGCCTTAATCAACTTCTTACGTACTAATCTGTCCACAAATAGTCCTCTACGGGGCTCTCCATCTGCAACGTCCTGCCTTCCTTTATAAAAGTGTTCTCAATAGCATTCATCTCATCCTAACACTAAAAAACAAAACAAAAAAACATCCTAACATATATAATTTACTTGTTTTTCATGTTTAGTTTAGAAAAATGAAACATACATGTTGGAAATCTGTACTTTGTAATGGGATACATAACATTCTACAACATCTGACCCCTGCCTACAATCCAGGGTCATTTCTCACAACTTCTCTCTCTGTTCTTACTCCCTAGCAATATTCACAATACCTCATTTTCCAAACTTTACAGTGACCGATTGTGTTTCCATGTCTTCTTATTTAATCTTTACAATTTCGTTAAGTTCGAACTTTCTTTATGAAACTCTCTGACATGTCTTCCTCCATACAGGTTATTTGGCACAAATTAGTCCATCCAAATTTAGCAATTAATTGGCACAAATTAATTAATCTGCACAAATTCTGAATTTTACTTGTTCATTCTTTATTGTCCATAACATGCTATGTTATTTTCTAGTTTTGTTTGTGTGTGTGTGTGCATGTGTGTGTTTGTATGTGGTTCAAATATCTATTACTTAAATTAGAAAGTATCTGGATTCTTCATGAAGGTTACATTTATTTTTTTTTGTATTAGACATTTTTAGTAGGAATCAGCACTATGAATCACTTTAACTTAATATTCAGCTTCAATTAATTCTTATTTTCACTTGTGAAATTCATAAGACACCATCATAATCTTATGAAACTTTTTTTTATAATTTTTATTCTGCTTTAAGTGAAAGTTTACAAATCAAGTCAGTCTCTCACACAAAAATCCATATACACCATGCTACACACTCCCAATTACTCTTCCCCTAATGAGACAGCCAGCTCTCTCCCTCCACTCTCTCTTTTCATGTCCATTTCGCCAGCTTCTAACTCCCTCCACCCATCCCCTCCAGGCAGGAGATGCCACCATAGTCTCAAGTGTCCACCTGATCCAAGAAGCTCACTCCTCACCAGCATCCCTCTCCAACCCACTGTCCACTCCAATCCATGTCTGAAGAGTTGGCTTTGGGAATGGTTCCCATCCTGGGCCAACAGAAGGTCTGGGAGCCATGACCACCGGGGTCCTTCCAGTCTCAGTCAGACCATTAAGTCTGGTCTTACGAGAATTTGGGGTCTACATCCCTTTGCTCCCCTGCTCCCTCAGGGATTCTCTGTTGTGTTCCCTGTCAGGTTGTAGGCAGGCACCATCTAGTTCTTCTGGTCTCAGGATGATGTAGTCTCTGGTTCATGTGGCCCTTTCTGTCTCTTGGGCTCGTAATTACCTTGTGTCCTTGGTGTTCTTCATTCTCCTTTGATCCAGGTGGGTTGAGACCAATTGATGCATCTTAGATGGCCGCTTCCTAGCTTTTAAGACCCCAGACACCACTCTTCAAAGTGGGATACAGACTGTTTTCTTAATAGATTTTATTATGCCAATTGACTGAGATGTCCCCTGAAACCATGGTCCCCAAACCCCTGCCCCTGCTACCCTGGCCTTCAAAGCATTCAGTTTATTCAGGAAACTTCTCTGCTTTTGGTTTAGTCCAATTGTGCTGACCTCCCCTGTATTGTGTGCTGTCTTTCCATTCCCCTAAAATAGTTCTTATCTACTACCTAATTAGTGAATGTCCCTCCCTTCCCCCTTTCGTAACCACAAAAGAATGTTTTCTTCTCAGTTTCAACTAGTTCTCAAGTTCTTTTAATAGTGGTCTTATACAATATTTGTCCTTTCGCAACTGACTAATTTCACTCAGCATAATGCCTTCCAGCTTCATCCATGTTTTGAAATGTTTCACAGATTCCTCACTGTTCTTTATCGATGTGTACTATTCCATTGTGTGAATATACCATAATTTATCTATCCATTCAGACACTGATGGGCAACTTGGTTCCTTCCATCTTTTTGCTATTGTAAACAGAGCTGCAATAAACATGGGTGTGCATATATCTGTTCATGTAAAGGCTCTTATTTCTCTAGGATATATTCCAAGGAGTGGGATTGCTGGATCGTAGGGTAATTCTATTTCTAGCTTTTTAAGGAAGCACCAAATTGATTTCCAAAGTGGTTGTAACATTTGACATTCCCACCAGCAGTGTAAAGTGTTCCAATCTCTCCACAGCCTCTCCAACATTTACCATTTTGTGTTTTTTGGATTAATGCCAGCCTTGTTGGAGTGAGATGAAATCTCATTGTAGATTTGATCTGCATTTCTCTAATGGCTAATGATCGTGAACATTTCTGTGAACATTCCATAACATATCTGTTAACTACCTGAATGTCTTCTTTAGTGAAGTGTCTATTCATACCTTTTGCCCATTTTTTAATTGGGTTATTTGTCTTATTGCAGTTGAGTTTTTGCAGTATCATGTAGATTTTAGAGATCAGGCACTGATCAGAAATGTCATAGCTAAAACCATTTTCCCAGTCTGTAGGTAATCTTTTTACTCTTTTGGTGAAGTCTTTGGATGAGCATAGGTGTTTGATTTTTAGGAGCTCCCAGTTATCTAGTTTTTCTCCTGCATTGTTAGTAATGTTTTTATACTGTTTATGCCATGTATTAGGGCTCCTAATGTTGTCCCTATTTTTTCTTCCATGATCTTTGTTGTTCTAGATTTTATATTTAGGTCTTTGATCCATTTTGAGTTAGTTTTTGTGCATGGAGTCAGGTATGGGTCTTGTTTCATTATTTTGCAGATGGATATCCAGTTATGCCAGCACCATTTGTTAAAAAGACTGTCTTTTCCCCATTTAACTGACTTGGGGCATTTGTCAAATATCAGCTGCTCATATGTGGATGAATTTATGTCTGGATTCTCACATCTGTTCCATTGGTCCATGTATCTGTTGTTGTACCAGTACCAGGCTATTTTGACTACTGTGGCTGTATAATAGGTTCTAAAATCAGGTAAAGTAAGGCCCCCCACTTTGTTCTTCTTTTTCAGTAAAGCCTTATTATCCGGGGCCTCTTTCCCTTCCATATGAAGTTGGTGATTTGTTTCTCCATCTCATTAAAGAATGTCGTTGGGATTTGGATCGGAATTGCATTAAATGTATAGATCGCTTTTGGTAGAATAGATATTTTTATAATGCTAACTCCTGTATCCATCAGCAAGGTATGTTTTTCCACTTATGTAAGTCTCTTTTTGGTTTCTTGCAGAAGTGTACTGTAGTTTTCTTCATATAAGTCTTTTACATCTCTGGTAAGATTTATTCCTAAGAATTTTATCTTCTTGGGTGCTACTGTAAATGGCATTGATTTCGTGATTTCATCTTCAATGTTCTTTTTGTTGGTGTAGAGGAATCCAAGTGATTTTTGTATGTTTATCTTGTATCCCAATACTCTGCTGAACTCTTCTATTAGTTTCAGTAGTTTTCTGGAGGATTTCTTAGGGTTTTCTGTGTATGAGATCATGTCTTCTTCAAATAGAGATACTTTGACTTCTTCCTTGCCAATCTGGATACCCTTTATTTCTTTATCTAGCCTAATTGCTCTGGCTAGGACATCCACCATAATGTTGAATAAGAGTGGTGATAAAAGGTATTCTTGTCTGGTTCCTGATCTCAATGGGAATGTTTTCAGGCTCTCTCCATTTAGGGTGATGTTGGCTGTTGGCTTTGTATAAATGCCCTTTATTATGCTGAGGATGTTTCCTTCTATTCCTATTTTGCTGAGAGTTTTTATCATGAATGAGTGTTGAACTGTCAAATGCCTTTTCTGCATCAATCAATAAAATCATGTGATTCTTTTGTTTTATTTATGTGGTGGATTACATTAATTGTTTTTCTAATGTTGACCCCATCCCTGCATACCTGGTATGAATCCCACTTGGTCATGGTGAATTATTTTTTTGATATGTTTTTGAATTCTATTGGGTAAAATTTTGTTGAGGATTTTTACATCTACATTCATGAGGGATGTAGGTCTATAATTTTCTTTTCTTGTGGTGTCTTTACCTGGTTTTGGTATCAGGGGTATGGTGACTTCAGAGAATGAGTTTGGTAGTATTCCTTCCTTTTCTATGCTCTGAAATACCTTTAGTAGTAGTGGTGTTAACTCTTCTCTGAAAGTTTGGTAGAACGCTGCAGTGAAGCCGTTAGGACCAGGGCCTTTTTTTTTTTTGTTGGGAGTTTTTTGATTACCTTTTCAATCTCTTCTTTTATTATGGGTCCATTCAGTTGTTCTATCTCTGTTTGTGTTAGTTTAGGTAGGTAGTGTGTTTCTAGGGATTCATCCATTTGTTCTAGGTTTTTAAATTTGTTTGAGTACAGTTTTTCATACTAATCTGACATGATTCTTTTAATTTCAGTTGAGTCTGTTGTAATATCGCCCCTCTCATTTCTTATTTGGGTTATTTGCTTCCTCTCCTGTTTTTCTTTTGTCAGTTTGGCCAATCGTTTATCAATTTTGTTGAGTTTTTTCAAAAAACCAGCTTTTGGTCTTGTTAATTCTTTCAGTTGTTTTTCTGTTTTCTATTTCATTTAGTTCAGCTCTAATTTTTATTATTTGTTTTCTTCCGGTGCTTGTGGGTCTCTTTTGTTGCTCTCTATTTGTTCAAGTTGTAGGGATAATTCTTTGATTTTGGCCGTTTCTTCTTTTTGGATGTGTGCATTTTTTGATATAAATTGGCTTCTGAACACCGCTTTTGCTGCGTCCCAAAGGTTCTGATAGGAAGTGTTTTCATTCTCGTTGGATTCTCTGAATTTCTTTATTCCATCTTTAATGTCTTCTATAATTCAGTCTTTTTTGAGCAGGGTATTGTTCAGTTTCCAAGGGTTTGATTTCTTTTCCCTGCTTTTCCTGTTATTGATTTCCACTTTTATGGCTTTATGGTCAGGGAAGATGCTTTGTAACATTTCAATGTTTTGGATTCTGCTAATGCTTGCTTTATGACCTAATATGTGGTCTATTCTAGAGAATGTTCCATGTGCACTAGAAAAGAAAGTATACTTGGTTGCTGTTGGGTGGAGTGTTCTGTATATGTCTACGAGGTCAAGTTGGTTGATTGTGGCATTTAGATCTTCCGTGTCTTTATCGAGCTTCTTTCTGGATGTCCTGTCCTTCACCGAAAGTGGTGTGCCGAAGTCTCCTACTATTATTGTGGAGCTGTCTATCTCACTTTTCAATGCTGATAGAGTTTGTTTAATGTATCTTGCAGCCCTGGGTGCATAAATATTTAATATGGTTACATCTTCTTGGTGTATTGTCCTTTTAATCATTATATAGTGTCCTTCCTTATCCTTTCTGATGGATTTAACTTTAAAGTCTATTTAGTCAGCAATTAATATTGCCATCCCTGCTCTTTTTTGATTGTTGTTTGCTTGATATATTTTTCCCATCCTTTGAGTTTTTGTTTGTTTGTGTCTTTAAGTCTAAGGTGTGTCTCTTGTAGGCAGCATATAGGCAGATCTTGTTTTTTAATCCATTCTGCCACTCTCTGTCTCTTTATTGGTGCATTTAGTCCATTTACATTCAGGGTAATTATGGATAGGTATGAATTTAGTGCTATCGTTTTGATGTCTTTTTTTGTGTGTTGACAGTTTCTTTTTCCCACTTGATTTTATGTGCTGAGTAGATTTTCTTTATGTATTGTCCTTTCCTCATATTTGTTGTTGTTGATTTTGTTTCTGTGGGGTCTGTATGTTTCTCTTGTGTTTTATTTTGATGAGTAGAATAGTTTGTCAGCTTTGTGGTTACCTTATTATTTACCCCTATTTTTCTAAATTTAATACTTCTATTTCTTTGTATGGCCGTATCTTCCTCTCCATATGGAAGGTGTATAATTACATTTCTTAGTCCCTCTTTATTATTTTAATGTTGTCTTCTTTTACATAGTAACATCACTTTTACCCTGTTTTAGGTTTTTTTTTTTTTTTTTTTTAATAATCTTGCTTTGTTTTTTTTTTTGGATTTCCTTGTCTAGGTTGGCTTCTGGTTGCTCTGCCCGGTGTTCTAGTCTTGGGTTGATACCTAATATTATTGATTTTCTAACCAAAGAACTCCGTTTAGTATTTCTTGTAGTTTTGGTTTGGTATTTACAAATTCCCTCAACTTGTGTGTATCTGGAAATGTCTTAATTTAACCTTCATATTTAAGGGACAGTTTTGCTGGGAAAAATTTTTTTTTTTTTTTTGCTGGATATATGATTCTTGGCAGGCAATTTTTTTCCTTCAATTTTTTAAATATGTCATCCCATTGCCTTCTTACCTGCATGGTTTCTGCTGAGTAGTCCGAGCTTATTCTTATTGGCTCTTTTTTGTAGGCAACTTTTATTTTATCCCTTGCTGCTCTTATAATTGTCTCTTTATCTTTGGTTTTGGCAAGCTTGATTATAATATGTCTTGGTGACTTTCTTTTAAGATCTACCTTATGTAGAGTTCGATGAGCATCTTGGATAGATACCTTCTCATCTTTCACAATATCACGGAAGTTTTCTGCCAACAAATCTTCAACAATTTTCTCTGTATTTTCTGTTATCCCTCCCTGTTCTGGTACTCCAATCACTTGTAGGTTATTTCTCTTGATAGAGTCCCACATGATTCTTAAAGTTTCATCATTTTCTTTTTAATTCTTTTATCTAATTTTTCGTCAAATATATTAGTACCAAGTGATTTATCTTCGAGTTCAGAAATTCTAGCTTCTACTTGCTCAATTCTGTTCCTCTGACTTTCTATTGAGTTATCTAATTCTGTAATTTTATTGTTAATCTTCTGAATTTCTGATTGCTGTCTGTCTATGGATTTTTCCAGCTTATTAAACTTTTCATTATGTTCCTGAATAATCTTTCTAATTTCTTCTGTTGCTTTATCTGTGTGTTCCTTGGATTGTTCTGCATATTGCCTCATTTCCTTCCTGATGTCTTGAAGGGTTCTGTATAGTAAAATTTTGTATTCCGCATCTGGTAATTCCAGGAATGCACTTTCATTTCTAAGATCCCCGGATTCTTTGTTTTGAGAGCCTGTTGAGGTGATCATGGTCTGTTTCTCTATGTAACTTGATATTGACTGTTGTCTCTGAGCCATCTATAAGTTATTGTATTAGTTTATGCTTGCTTACTGTGTAGTAGCTGCTTGCTTTGTTTTGTTTTGGTATACCTCTATGGGTTTCTTGAGTGAGCTAGCTTGATTATTTTCACCTTTGGAGCTCTGGCTTCCTGTCCCCAGCTGGCTAGAGCTCTTATCAGGTATATCAGTCTAGGAGTCCATTCAGTTTTCTTGTATGAATTCAGCTCAGGTTTCCAGGTAGCTGATCATCAAGAGTGTGGTACAGGCTCTGTCCTACAGTCTTAGAGGGGCAGGAGTGATTGGTATATATACTGGTATCTGATTACAGCAGGGAGGTCATGCTCTGAATAAGGCAGGGGGCTGAGAACCAACCCCCAAGTGTCTCTGAAGAAAATGCATCTCTGTTCCCTAGAGCGTGCTGGTGGGTGGGTTCTGCAAAAGGACCGTGGGCACCCAAAGTTTTTGGTTGTAAGGACTAGGAGGTACCAGTTATCTTTGGACCCCTGTCACGGGTGGCTGGTTGACCTGAGTAGAGCTTACAGTCCTTCGGTCCCTGATGTGGGTAGGTGAGGGCCTTTAATAGGCAAAGCAATGTCAAATGTCAAACACCCACCTCTCCACCGCACAGCTGAAATGGTTGGAGTCTGCCAACAAGGGCCTTTTCTCTTGAAATAGGCCCACTCAGGTCCATACAGAAGGGAAGGTGCTCAATGTCCAAGGACTGTTTATGCCTGGACAGGAGCCGCTTCTGTCCCGAGCTCCCCCAGTTAATGGAGCTAGCAAATTATCTTTTCCCCCCAGTTGTAATTTTTTTCCATCCCCGTGTCCAGGAGGATGGTTCTAGGTGCTCACCAGGGTCTATCTCAGGCCCAGGGATTCAGCTGCTGAGGCCGGCTGGGGGGGGGTCGGTAAATATACGCAAGTACTTAGCTTTTGCCGAGAGCGCCCTTCTGCTCAGGTTCCAGAGGTGTGAGTAGGCTGTTAGGCTAGCTGCTTCTCCCTGAGGAGACTGCAGCCAAATGCTAGGACCAGCCCGCCACCACCACCACTCCAGGAATGATGCCTGAGGGCTCCCTGCGATTCAGGTCCTGTAACTCCTCTCCACTTCTGAATGGTCTCTTCCTCCCCCTGCCCCCTCAGTTTGTTGTCTAAGCTTGCCTTTGATGCTCAGGGCTCCCAGCTTGTCACAAATTTATTTGTTTCACTTGTTTTTTTGGGTCTTTGTTGTAAAGAGGGCTCACTGGAAGCAACTGTCTATTCCACCATCTTGGCTCCGCCTCAATCTTATGAAACTTTAAAGCAGGTTTACTAAAAATCAAAAAAGACAGTTAGTACTTCTGTAACTACAGGCATCACCCATAAGTAGATTTACTACGGGATTTGTATTCTTGCTGTTCCATGTAGTTGTGGACATTTTCATTGCCTTAAAAAGAGAGGTTTTTTTTGTTTGTTTTTATACAAATTTAATCAAATACTAGAAAATTTACCCTAACAAATGCCTGAATGGCATTCCCATGATATATTATGAAAGAAACTAGGGATTTGTTTGTTCAATTAAAGATAAAACTCATTCATTCATGACATGTTTCTTCAGCATTTTCTAGGAAACAGACATGGTTCTGGGTTCTGGAAATGCAACAGAAAACAAAACAACTAAATCTGGCACTCGTGTAACTTACAATGTGTTTGAGAAGAGTGAAGAAAAGAATACTCGTATATTTATGAATTAAAAAATTTATCAGCGTACAGCATACACACTTCAAGAGTATCAGAGTAGGTTATGTGAGAGGAGTTTATACAACGATTAAAGGCAACTCCACTCATGATTTTGATGCCCCGTCAATAAAAGCTGGTCTTAGTCCTCCCCGTATAAAGTGATATATACAGTTGGGCATAAGATATGTATAGTATTATTCTCGTTCTTATCCTATAATTTCCTTGCCATGCTCAGTTTGGATAGAAGAAATATGGGATGATTTTTCATTTACTCTCTGTTATACTTATTTGAGGAGCTCTGGTGATGCACTGTTTAAAGCACTCACCTGAGAACCAAAAGGCTGGTGGTTTAAAACCACCAGCTGCTCTGAAGGAAAAAAGATGTGGCAATCAGCTTCCATATAGATTGTTGTTGGGTGCTATTGAGTTTGTTCCTACTTGTAGTGATCCTATGTACAACAGAATGAAACTCTGCCCGGTCCTGCATAGTCCTCACAATCGTTGCTATCTTTGAACCCATTGTTGCAGCCACTGTGCCAGTCCATCTCATTGAAGTTCTTCTTTTTTTCCTGACCCTCTACTTTACCAAGCATGTTGTCCTTCTCCAGGAACTGGTGCCTTCTGATAACGTGTACAAAGAGCATGAGACAAAGTCTCTTCATTCTTGCTTCTAAGAGTACAGCATTGGAAACCCAACACGGCAGTTCAATTCTATCCTACAGGGTTGCTATGAGTCGGGATCTATGAGGTTGCTATGAGTTTGGTTGTTACCTTAGAGGCCCCAGCTAGCTAATAAAAATCAAAAGGTACTGTTTTTTGGCTTCTGTTTGCAGGGGCATTTGTATTGCCACAACAGAACATTCCAGAATCAGATACATTTTTCCTTACTTCACTGTTTTTCTTATAATTTATGAAGCAGGCAGGATTTTGTTTGATTCTTTTAAGCTTCACTGAACTTACAGGTTTGAGAACAACATTTATTTTGACCGGAAAGCTGAATAAACACAATTTTACGGTATTAATAGGAAACATTTATCAAACCCACTGAGTTAAAGTAGTTTAAAACTTCAACTGAATATTTATGAGGGTTTCTTAAAAATTTATGTTAATCTTACAAGTTTCAGTAACATTTCAGGGTATAGGTTAGGCTACAGACACTAGACTTCACAGAATGGAGTGGGAATATCCATTGATACAGAGCCCTGGTGGCACAGTGGTTAAATGCTTAGCTGCTAACCAAAAGGCAGGCAATTCAAACCCACCAGCTGCTATGCAGGAGAAAGATATGGCAGTTGGCTTCCATAAAGATTTACAGACTTGGAAACCCTACGGGGCAATTCTACTCTGTCCTATAGGGTCACTATGAGTCATAATTGACTGGTCAAAAATAGGTTTTGGATTACAGTGACTCAGAGGTTTTCACACTTGTTTTAATGCCTGCTGTTTATAAGTATCTTTATGCTCCTAAATTCCATTTAATTTACTTGGCTATTTTAGTTTTGGGATCTCTTTTTTTTTATTCTTTTTTTTATTTTATGGTCTAAATTTTGACCAAACAAGTCAAGGACATAATATCGGTCATTAACATTTAGGAAAAATTTTGTAAGTGCCTTATTTTTCTTGAGCTAAAATAAAGTTTTTTGTGTGTTTTCAGGGTATGTTTTGTGAATGTAAAACTATTTCAAAATTTCTTAATTTACAGCTCTCACAAAATTGTACCATTCAAATATAAATTATTTCCCATCTGATAGTATAATACATAACAGGTTTCAAAGAGACTTTACCCATTTTTTTAAAGCCCAAGAAAGGTAGGTTTTAGTTGTTATTACAAGTTCTCTGGAACATGAGTTCCTTTGAATGAATGAGATGTAAGTAACTTTTTCATTTTGGTAAAAGAAAAAAAGTATTTTTTAAAGTTTACTTTAAAAAAAAATCTTTTTGTTATTCTGTTTAAATTGAGTTTACATGAAAACAGGGTAAAATTTATTTCGGGTGAAATAATTAGCATATGTAGAGACTTCTTAAAGTTTATCTCGGATATGTAACTGTATTTAGTGTCAGCACAAGTAAATTTTACAAGTTGCACTATTGCATTAGTTTAGGATACTGTATGGATGTAGGAAAAGACAGAGCAAAAAGGACATAAGCACTAGAGTAAGAGGTGGCAGAAATGTTATAGCAAAGAACAAGGATTAGGTAAGTTTAGGCCAAGTTGAAAAGACAAGATAAGATATAGAGAGATTCATTGCGCCTCAGGTGTTATTGTTGTTGTTAGGTGCCATCAAGTTGGTTCCAACTCATAGTGACCCTATGTACAACAGAAAAAAAACACTGCCTGATCCTCATCATCCTCACAGTTGTTGTTATGCTTGAGTCCATCGTGTCAACCCATCTCATTGAGGATCTTCCTCTTTTTGATTGACCGTCTACAAACATAATGTCCTTCTCCAGTGACTGATCCCTCCTGATAACATGTCCAAAGCATGTGAGACAAAGTCTTGCCACCCTCACTTCTAAGGAACATTCTGGCTGTACTTCTTCCAAGACAGGCTTGTTTGTTCTTCTGGCAGTCCATGGTATATTCAGTATTCTTCACCAACACCATAATTCAAAGGTGGCAATTCTTCTTTGCTCTTCTTTATTCATTGTCCAGCCTTCACATGCATATGAGGCATTTGAAAATATCATGGTTTGGGTCAGATGCACCTTAGTTCTTAAAGGGACATCTTGGCTTTTTAATGCCCTTAAAGATGTGCCCAGCGCAAATGTGGACCTCAGAGAAATGCCAGAATATGATGCGTGACACAGTCCAGAGTATGGAAGCATATCAACATGTGGCATGAATTCTAGATTCACCTGTTCATTAATCCCAAAGCACTTCCTATATGCTAAGTACTCTTCCGGGTACTTGATACTGAAGTGAGACACACAGGAATGTCTGACTTCCAAGGAATAGACATTTCAATGACCAGAGTGTTGTCACATCCAGAAGAGGGTAATAACCATGGCATATACCAAAATTTAAGCACACCTAGATAGCAAAATTCATGGTGAATATAAAGGTAGATACTAGTAAGAAATGTTCATATAGCATCCCTCATATGATAAAACTGAAAGTAAAATAGAAAAAAATTAGATCTTTCTTTTCTCAAAATATAAATTTATGCAATAAATAAATCTACTTGTTTTGAGAAGAACCCTAGTTAATATTTGATCCCTTCTTCTCCATCTGCTGAGAAATGCAAGTTATTGTTGTTGTCGCTAGGTGCTGTCTATTCACTTCCAACTCATAACAAACCCATGTGCAGCAGAATGACACACTGTCCGGTCCAGTGCCATCCTCACAATCATTGCTATGCTTCAGCCCAGCCCATTATTGCAGCCACTATGTCAATCCATCTTGTTGAGGGTCTTCCTCTTTTTCATTGACCCTCTACTTTACCAGGCACAAAGTCCCTCTCCAGGGACTGATCCCTCCTGATAATGCATCCAAATTATCTGAGACATAGTCTTGCCGTCCTTGTTTCTAAGGTACATTCTAGTTGTACTTCTTCCAAGACAGATTTGTTTGTTCTTTTGGCAATCCGTGGTATACTCAGTATTCTTCTCCAACACCACAATTCAAAGGCATCAATTCTTCTTCAGTCTTCCTTATTCACTGTCCAGCTTTCACATGCATATGAGGCAATGGAAAACACCATGGTATGGGTCAGGGGCTCCTAAGTCTTCAACGTGACATCTTTGGTTTTCAACACTTTAAAGAGATCTTTTGCAGCAGATTTGCTCAATGCAATATATCTTTTGATTTCTTGACTGCTGCTTCCATGGGTGTTGATTGTGGATGTAAGTAAAATGAAATCCATAACAATTTCAACCTTTTCTCCATTTATCTTGATGTTGCTTATTGATCCAGTTGTCAGGATCTTTGTTTTCTTTATGTTGAGGTGTAATCCATACTGAAGGCTGTGGCCTTTGATCTTCATCAGTAAGTGTTTCAAGCCCTCTTCGCGTTTAGCAAGCAAGGTTGTGGCATCTGCATATAAGAGATTATTAATAAGTCTTCCCCCAATCCTGATGTCTCATTCTTCATATAATACAATTTTTTGGATTATTTGATCAACATACAGATTGAATGGGTATGGTGAAAGGATACAACCCTGACACACGTCTTTCCTGACTTTAAACTGCACAGTAACCTTGTTCTGTTTGAATGACTGCCTCTTGATCTATGTATAGGTTCCTCATGAGTGCAACTGAGTGCTCTGGAATTCCCATTCTTTGCAATATTATTCATAATTTGTTATGATCCACATAGTCAAATGTTTTTGCATATGCAAAGGCATTACAAACCTACTACAGCAGATGAAATCAAAACCACTGACAATTCCAAATGTTAGCAAGGACGCAGGCAACTGGGATCCTCAGACTTTGCTGGCGTGAATGCAAAATGATGAAGTACTCTGGGACAGGTTTTGACAATTGCTAATGAAGGTAAACATACGCTTGGCATATGATACAGTAATCTCAATCTTAGATATTTAGCCAAGAGACATGAAAATGTATGTTCACACACATGTTTACGTGTATTTATTCATTACATAAAAAACTGAGAACAAGCTGAATACTTTTCATCTGGTAAATGGGTAAAAAATTGGTTGTATCAATACAATAGAACACTACTCAGAGATGGACAGGGACGGAATACAAATACAACAACATTGATGAATCTCAAATGTGTTATGCTGAATCAAAGCAGCCGGACAAAAAAGGTCACATATTGCATGAGTCCATTGTGTATCATTTTAGAAAAGGCAAAACTATAGGGATAATAACAGGTCAGTGGGTAGCAGGAGCTGGAGAAAGAGAGGGGTTCTCTTAAAAGAAGCATAAGGGAATTCTCGGATAATAGAATTCTATAATTTGATTGTGGTGGTGTACATGACTGTATCCATTTGTGAAAACTCATAAAAATACACTAAATCTGTGTGTATTGTATGCAAATTATATCTCAATAAACCTGACTTAAAAATAACGTTGCTTTCCCATTATTTAAAATTCTCAGGATGGAATCTGTAATCTATAATATGGCAAATGTGTCTTTAACTTATAATTTTCTCAGGTTAGGCTGTTTTAGCTCTTCTTTCCCCATTTATTCACCAAAACTCCACATTCACTAAACTGAAATAGCCAGTTTCCAAAATATGCCATTCCCTGTCTACTTCTTACGTGAGTCATGTATCTTAAATTTATGTGATGCTGCTCTGATGAGAAGAACTGCAATTTTCTTGATTCTTTATTTTTCTTATGTAATTGCATTCAACTTCCTCATGAACTCTAATTTCTACTCAATAAAGGAAAAAATATAATCTAGGCACTTTAAAGAAACCTTGTGCCTTCCAAGATAAAACAGACTCTTTGGGGCAATTTCTCAATCAGTGTTGTATTTAAACTTAGCCAATTTAAACTTTGAACTTACTATGAGAGATATTGTCCCCTCTTAAGTTACTGTATCTCTTATCCTTCTTTCTGAGCCTCAGGAAAAGTGACCACACCCTTGTATCATTGGAAGGGGTGTCCACTCCTAGTGCGGCATCATCTGCCCAGTCTGTGGTTCATTTTCTGCCCCAAAATCTGTGCTGCTGTAGAGTGCTGTGGCCACTGGGCCTGGACAATCATTGTTAGTGTCTGGCTCATGGTGGTTAATATGGTATCCAGTTGTAAGAGCTGAACGTTTTGCTTCCTCCTGATCCAGACAGCAGGCAACTTCTGGATAATTTGACATGTCCGTGTCTTCTGCTAGGTCACCACTTATAGAGAGAGAAAAAAAATTCAATCTTCTGAGTATTGATTTTTGCCGTTTCAGTTAAGCTTTTAAAATAAAGGTTCCATTTTATCTTAAGTATCTAGATCTTATAATCAGAAAACTTAGTTTTCAAGACAGCTGCTTTTGAATTGGGCATCACTAAACTAATTTCAACTGGAAAAAAAAGACTGATTCCTTCTTGCTCTTCATGTGCCAACCCCAACCAATAAAACCTCCTCTATAAAATGACTGCCCCTGGAAAGCAAGAAATACAAAGAAAAAAACAAAAAAAAAACTATCATCTTGGCAGGTGTCTCAGGCTGAGTTCTCTAGAGGAGCAAAATCAGTAAAGCTTATAAATATATATATATAGAGAGAGAGAGAGAGAGAGAGATTTATATCAAAGGAATAGCTAACATGGTTGTAGAGGTTGGAACGTCCCAAGTCCTTGAATCAGGACAGAGGATTCTCCTGACTCAAATAGCCACAGGGCCTGGTGAGCCCAAGATTGGCAGGTCAGGGAGCAGGGCTCTTGCTTACAGGATGTGAAGAATAACGAATCCGAAGGTCAGCTGGCAAGACCACAGGTAAGTTGCTAGCTCAAGTCCCAAGAACTAGAGGTCAGACGAACAGGAGCCAGCTGAAGGATCCCGCACGAGCAAAAAGCCCCAGAGTCTTGCCAGAATGTTCACTTACATTCTCTGCAGGCCACAAGCCAAAGGAAACTCCCTTTCAACTAATTGGCTATTCACAGTAGATCTCATCATGGGAGTGATCACATATCAAATCTCAACATGGAAGTGATCACAACATTATGCTGTTGTTTTTAGTTGCCATCTAGTCAGCTCTGACTCAGCAACCCTACGTACTACAGAACGAAACACTACCTGATCCTGCGCCATGCCCGCAATTGATGTTATGCTTGAGCCCATTGTTGCATCCACTGTGTCAATCCATCTCGTTGAAGGTCTTCCTTTTTTTTTGCTGACCCTGTATTTTACCAAGCATGATGTTTTTCTCCAGGGACTGATCCCTCCTGATAACGTGTCCAAAATGTATAGGATGTAGCCTCACCATCCTTGCTTCTAAGGAGCTTCCTAGTTGTGCTTCTCCCAAGACAGATTTGTTCCTTCTTTTGGCAGTCCATGGTATATTCAATATTCTTCACCAACACCACAATTCAAATTCGTCAATTCTTCAGTCCTCCTTATTCATTGTCCAGCCTTCACATGCATATGATGCGATTGAAAATACCCTGGCTAGGGTCAGGTGCACCTTAGTCTTCAAGGTGATATCTTTGCTTTTCAATACTTTAAAGAGGTCCTTTACCTCGTATTTGCCCAATGAATTGTATTTTTTTATTTCTTGACTACTGCTTCCATGGGTGTTGATTGTGGATACAAGAAAAATGAAACCCTTGACAACTTTGACCTTTTCTCTGTTTATTATGATGTGGCTTATTGGTCCAGTTGTGAGGATTTTTGTTTTCTTTATGTTGATGTGTAATCCGTACTGAAGGCCGTGGCCTTTGATCTTCATCAGTAAGTGCTTCAAGTCCTCTTCACTTTCAGAAAGTAAGGTATCATCTGCATAATGTAGGTTGTTAATGAGTCTTCCTTCAATCCTGATGCCCTCTTCTTCTTCAAATACTCCAGCTTCTCGGATTATTTGCCCAGCATACAGATTGATTAGGTATGGTGAAAGAATACAACCCTGATGCACACCTTTCCTGACTTTAAAGCACTCAGTATCCCCTTGTTCTGTCCGAACAACTGTTTCTTGATCTCTGTAAAGTTTCCTCATGAGCACAATTAAGTGTTCTGGAATTCCCATTCTTCACAGTGTTAGCCATAATTTGTTATGATCCACACAGTCGAATGCCTTTGCATAGTCAATAAAACACAGGTAAAGATCCTTTTGGTATTCTCTGCTTTCAGCCAGGATCCATCTGACATCAGCAATAATATCCCTGGCTCCACGTCCTCTTCTGAATCCAGCCTGAATTTCTGGCAGTTCCCTGTTGATATACTGCTGCAGCCACCTGTCCTTTTGAATGATCTGCAGCAAAATTTTGCTTGCATGTGATATTAATAATATTGTTCTATAATTTCTGCATTCAGTTGGATCACCTCTTTTGGGAATAGGAAAAAATATGGACCTTTTCCATTTGGTTGGCCAGGTAGCTGTCTTCCAAATTTCTTGGCATAGATGAGTGAGCACTTCCAGTGTTGCATCCATTTGCTGAAACATCTCAATGCTTTTGCATGGTCACTAAAACACAGGCAAACATCTTTCCTGTATTCTCTGATTTTAGCCAAGATCCATCTCACATCAGCAACGATATCCCTGGTTCCACGTCCTCTTCTGAATCTGGCCTGAATTTCTGGCACTTCCTGTCGATATACTGCCAGAGCCGCTTTTGAATGATCTTCAGCGAAATTTTACTTGCAAGGATATTCATGATATTGTTTGATAATTTCCGAATTCACTTGGATCACCTTTCTTGGGAACAGGCATAAATATGGATCTCTTCCAGCTGGGTGACCAGGTAGCTGTCTTCCAAATTTCTTGGTATGGACGAGTGAGCATGTCCAGTACTGCAACCATTTGTTGAAACATCTCAGCTGACATTCTGTGGATTCCTGGAGCCTTGTTTTTCACCAATGCCTTCTGTGCAACTTGGACTTCTTCCTTCAGGACCATCAGCTCCTGATCACATGCTGCTTCTTGAAATGGTTTAACTTTGACCAATTCTTTTTGGTATAGTGACTGTGTGTATTCCTTCCATCTTCTTTTGATGCTTCCAGTGTCATTTCATATTTTCCCTGTAGAATCTTTCAATATTTCAAAACAAGGCTTGATTTTTTCTTAAGTTCTTTCAGCTTGAGAAATGCCAAATGTGTTCTTTCCTTTTGGTTTTCTATCTTCAGGTCTTTGCACATGACATTATAATACTTTACTTTGTCTTCTTGAGCTGCCCTTTGAAATCTTCTGTTCAGCTCTTTTACTTCACCATTTCTTCCTTTTGCTTCAGCTACTTGATGTCCGAGAGCAAGTTTCAGAGTCTCTTCTGACATCCATTTTGGTCTTTTCTTTCTTTTTAATATCTCATGCTTTCTTCAAGTATGATGTCCTTGATGTCATTCCACAATTCATCTGGTCTTCAATCATAGGTATTCAACACGTCAAATCTATTCTTGAGATAGTCTCTAAATTCAGGTGGGATATACTCAAGGTTGTACTCTGGCTCTTGTGGACTTATTCTAATTTTACTCAATTTCAGCTTGAACTTCCATATGAGCAATTGATGGTCTGTTCAGCAGTTGGCCTCTGGCCTTGTTCTGACTGATGATATTGAGATTTTCCATCAACTCTTTCCACGGATGTAGTCGATATGATTCCCATGTATTTCATCTAGCAAAGTCCATGTGTATAGTCACCGTTTATGTTGCTAACAAAGGGTATTTACAATGAAGAAGTCATTGGCCTTGCAAAATTCTATCATGAGATCTCTGGCATCACTTCTATCATCAAGGCCATATATTCCAACTACCGATCCTTCTTCTTTGTTTCCAACTTTTGAATTTCAATCACCGTAATTACCAGTGCCTGCTGAATTTCAGGCTGCAAGAGTTGGTAAAAATCTTCAATTTCTTCATCTTTGGCCTTAGTGGTTGGTGTGTAAATTTCAATAATAATCTTTTTAACTGGTTTTATTTATAGGTGTATGGATATTATTCTACCACTGATGGCATTGTACTTCAGGATAAATCTTGAAATGTTCTTTTTGATGATGAATGGAAAGCCATTCCTCTTCAGGTTGTCATTCCCAGCATAGTAGACTATAAAAAAAAAATAGACTATATGATTGTCCAATTCAGAATGGCCCATACCAGTCCATTTCAGCTCACTAATGCCTATGATATCAATGTCTATACATTCCATTTCATTTTTGACGATTTCCAATTTTCCTAGATTAATACTTTGCACATTCCACATTCCAATTATTAATGGATGTTTGCAGCTGTTTCTTCTCAGTTTGAATTGTGCCACATCAGCAAATGAAGGTCCTGAAAGCTTGACTCCATCCATGTCATTAAGGTCGACTCTACTTTGAGGAGGCAGCTCTTCCCCAATCATCTTTTGAGTGCCTTCCAAACTGGGGGGCTCATCTTCCAGCACTATATCAGACACCGTTCTGCTGCTGTTCATAAGGTTTTCAGTGGCTATTTCTTTTCAGAAGTAGACTACTGGGTCCTGCATCCTAGTCTGTCTTAGTCTGGAAGCTCAGCTGCAACATGTCCTCCACGGATGACCCTGCTGGTATGTGAATACTGGTGGCATAGCTTCCAGCATCACAGCAATACACAAGCCCCCACAGTATGACAAACTGACAGACATGGGGGAGATGGAGTATTTAGTAGTGTGCTTTTTATTCTACGAAGTTATCATTTAATTTCCTTTTATAAAAATCTTTTCTCATTTGACTGCATTTTGCTAAAAGCACAGGTTGGACAATGCTGAAAATCTGATACTGTGAAAGGTGCTGCAATTTTCTTGATGAATTGATACATGTGAGCATGTTTTGAAATATCCCATATACTCATTAAAAACACATACATTTTTTGCTATTGGGTACAGAGATTTATATCTCTCCAAGACAGTATATAAAACATTTGAAAACTAATGTCAGCCATCAGACATATGATCAGTCAGAAAACCTGCTGGTAGGTACATCTTATCCAGAGATGGCAAATGAACTTGGCTCTGTATATGTCAACTAAAGCATGTTAATTATGTTGTCGAGTCTTATGTATCCTCCTATCTTTTTGCACATTTACCGTGTACTTTTAACTATAATTGAGAGAGCTGGGGGTTGAAATCTGTAAACATGATGGTAAATTTGACAATTACTTGCATTATTTTTATTTTTTCCATTTTTGCTTTCTCTGTTGTGAAGTCTTGAGTTGCAATATTGAAGAATTCTACTGGGGAAATATTAAACGACCAAGGAAGCATCAAAAGAAGATGGAAGGAATACACAGTCACTGTACCAAAAAGAATTGGTCAACGTTCAACCATTTCAGGAGATAGCATGTGATCAGGATCTGACGGCACTGAAGGAAAAGGTCCAAGCTGCACTGAAGGCATTGGCAAAAAAAAAAAAAAAAGGCTCCAGGAATTGACAGAATGCCGATTAAGATGTTCCAACAAATGGGTGCAGCACTGGAAGTTCTCACTCATCCATGCCAAGGAATTTGGAAGACAGCTACCTGGCCAACCAACCGGAAGAGTTCCATATTTATGCCTATTCCCAAGAAAAAGATCCAACTGAATGTGGAAATTATCAAATATCATTAATACCACAAGCAAGTAAAATTTTGCTGAAGATCATTCAGAAGTGGCTGCAGCAGTACATCTACAGGGAACTGACAGAAATTCAAGCCAGATTCAGAGGAGGACGTGAAATGAAAGATACCATTGCTGATGTTAGGTGGATTCTCACTGAAAGCAGAGAATGCCAGGAAGATGTTTACCTGTGTTTTATTGTCTGTACAAAGACATTCAACTCTAGTGGATCGTAACAAATTATGGACGACTTTGCAAGGAATGGGAATTTCAGAGGAGCCTGTACATAGATCAAGAGGCAGCTGTTCAAACAGAACAGGGTGATACTGAGTGCTTTAAAGTCAGGAAAGCTGTGTGTTAGGGTTGTATCCTTTCATCATACCTATTCAATCTGTATGCTGAGCAAATAATCTGAACTACATGAAGAAGAATGGGGCATCAGAATTGGATGATTAATTAATAACCTGCATCATGCAGATGACACAACCTTCCTTCCTGAAAGCGAAGAGGACTTGAAGCACTTACTGATGAAGATCAAAGGCCACAGCCTTTAGTTTGGATTATACCTCAACTTAAAGAAAACAAAAATCCTCACAACTGGACCCATAAACATCCTGATAAAAAGAGAAAAGATTGAAGTTGTCAATGATTTCATTTTACTTGGATCCTCAGTCAACAATCATGGAAGCAGCAGTCAAGAAATCAAATGACACAGTGCATTGGGCAAATCTGCTACAAAAGATCTCTTTATAATGTTAAAAATCGAAGAAAAGGAGAAAGACCCTCAACCAGATGGATTGGCACAGTGGTTGCAACAATGGGCTTGGGCATAACAACGATCATGAGGGTGATGCAGGACGGGGCAGTATTTCATTCTATTGTACATAGGGTCCCTATGAGTCAGAACCCACTTGATGGCACGTAACAATATTGTGAAGCTGTTGCTTTTTTGTTTGTTTTTGTTTTACTTTGTTTGCTTGCTTTGTTTTTAAGTTCCTGTAAGTTTGAAATTGGTGGAACAAACCGTTAAGTGCTTGACTACTAACTGAAAGTTTGGTGGTTCGAACCCAGAGGTGCCTGTGAAGACAGTCCTGGTGATCAGCTTCCAAAAAATCAACCAGTGCAAACTCTATGGAGCACAGCTCTACTCAGACACACGTGGGGTCACTAACAGGAAGATCGACATGATGGAAATTGGTTTGTTTTTTATTGTTTAAGTTTGAAATCATATTTTCCTGACAAATGGAACTTTTTGTCATTATTTGCCAATTTTCTTTATCTCGAATAAGGTTTTGTATTTTTTTTTTCCTGGTATTAATGTAGTTACCCAACTTTTCCTTTTATATGATTTCATCTATCTTCTCTGCCAGCTGTTTGTTTATTTGTTTGTTTTGGTGTTACTAATTTTTTATTCTTATAGACCAAAATTTCATTGTAGTTGTATTCAAATTATGGAAAATTGGCATTTTATCCTTACATCTTCTTTTTGTTCATATGAGTCTTGCTGGTTGCTTTTTACTATTTCTTAGTGATTTTTTATATTGTTGTGGTAGGGATTTCTTTTTAATTATGTTTTTTTCTAAATGGTATTAGTTGGTGTAGAGAAAATGCATGCATTTTGTATGCTTATTTTATTATATTTAGCATGTAATAATGTTAGATAATATCATCAATAATTACTCTTCTCTTTGATAAAATTTGTATTAAATAAGGACTATGATAGAGGACAACCTTGATTTTTCATCTTTACTGTCTTATTTTTATTCTTTAAATTTTTTTTTTTTACTTTTATACCTAGCATGGCACAAAAAATGTACAGATGGTTTAGGCATAAACAATATCAAGCTTTAAACAAGCATTAAAGACATTTTATACAGACACATTCCTCAACAAAGTTAATGTTAATACCAGTCTTGACAAGTGCTGAGTGAGTGTTTTTCTTCGTGTATGTGAACTGTTGAAGCCACAGAGGCCAAGAGGAATTGTCTGGAAATCAAGACACAGCTCTTTAGGAGGCATTTGTTTGTGTTTCCCTGTGAGTCGAAGGCACAATAGGACTCAGTTAAATCAAATAAACTTGTTTCTTAGGACCAGGCACCTTGGTCTCTCAGAGAAAAACTATAAAACAAATTGAGTGTTTCAATGTCAACAGGGTCCATCAACCCGGGTTACAGGCATGTTTGTCTAAGACACCTCAAGGTTATAAAACAAATTCCTAAAAGTTCTGGTTTATTGCTTCACACTGAGTCACTGTAAAACCTCCTGAATCCCACAGGGAACCTTTTATTTCAAAATCAATGTTGGAGTTGTTTGAAGAGAAGAGAGCTCTCTGGGAACCTATGCCTAGGCAGTTAGAAAGGATTACAGGTGTTGGAAATAACCTTCTACGGGGCTTTTCAAAACTTGAGGAATTGCTGTAACGGCTACTTTTTACATCACACCCACAGAAACACAGTTCATGCTTACCTACATTGTTCCTAAGGATTTGTGTGGACTGTGTAGATAAGCACTTTTACTTTTACAAAATAGAGATTAGATTTGTTGTACTGATTCGACTAGAAGCCCAGTAACACCACGTATGCTGCTGTTTTGATCCAGGCGTAGAAAAGAAGCAAAATGACTCCACATGTAGTGCTGCTGTGAGTTTAGCACTTACAGGGTATTCGTTGTTTTTGTTGTTATTAAGTTCCATCGCGTTGATTCTGGCCCATGTGACCCTGTAAAACAGAGCAGAAGTGCCCCATAGGTTTTCCGAAGAGGAGCTGGTGGATTCAAACTGCCAACCTTTTGGTTAACAGTTGAGCTCTTAGCCACTGAGGTATTTAGGGACACTTACAGTGTGTGGCTATACATTATTTTTTTTTTTTACAGTGTGTGGCTATGCATAGTTTGATAAATAGTAATACAAATAAATAAATATTTAACTCGAATTATACCCTGGGCTTGTGACTTAACTTGAGCCCCATGGAGATAATAAGATAGGACGTTTGCTGGGCAGACATCACTCTCCAGCAGAGATGTCTGGAGTTTTTGCTTATTTTTAACGTCTACTAACTGCTAGGAAAAGGAGTAATCCACTTACAAATATTCCACCAAGATGACTAAGTGAGGAGCTAAGCATTTCACCCCAGCCTCTGAGCCCTGGTGGCACAGTGGTTAAGAGCTTGACTGCTAACCAAAAGACCCTCAGTTTGAATCCACTAGCCATTCCTTAGAAACTGTCATGGATTGAATAGTGTCCCCCAAAAATGTGCAGTGAGAAAATAAATTTCTCTTTTTTCAGAGCCATCCACTTGTGGTATTTCTGTTACAGCAGCACTAGATGACCAAGACAGAAACCCTATGGGGCAGTTCTGCTCTGTCCTATAGGTTCACTACGAGTGGGTAATCGACTCCACAGCAATGGGGTTATTCTGCTTGGTTTTTTTGAGTGCCGATTTATTTCCTAGCATGTCTCCTTGTCCCTAATGAGAACATCACTAAGTCTTCTTCTTCTGGGTTCAGAGCCGTTCTGCTTTTTTCATTTAACACTGAACCCTGATTTGGTACCTGGTTGAACTATGCTGCAAAGGATCTTCAATTTCAGTCTTGTTTTCTCCATCTTCCTACATTTGACTTAACATATTAAGATATTGAATGTTTGAATACACCATGCCTAACACATATACTTGTTATCAAGGGTAATGATAATATAAACAGTCCTGTACCCGACACTTAGTTTCATAAACAGAACACAGAGCATTTTCTATGCTCACTCCCTTTCCCCATCGCACTGCTATCTTTGTCCTTGCTTGCTTTTCACTGTGGCATAAACACATAGGATGGAAGACCAGAGAATTGAATATCCAGAAATTGTTTTCAATTTCTTACAATGAAAGAATATTTGTAAGTGACCATATTTGCTCTTTCTCTTCAAAATTAAATATTTTGAGACCCACCATGCTGATGTATTATTACGTAGTCTATTATTTTGTTACCACTGCCCACAATTTCTTTACTTAATTGCACTTATTAGGTGCTGTCAAGGTGGTTCAGACTCATACTGACGCTATGCACAACAGAACGATACCCCGCCCAGTCCTGTATCATAGTCACAATCGTTGGTATGTTTTAGCCCATTGTTGCAGCCACTGTGTCAAACCATCTTGTTAAGGGTCTTCCTCTTTTTCACTGACCCTGTGCTTTACCAGGCATGATGTCCTTCCCCAAGGAATGATCCCTCTCAATAACATGTCCAAAGTATGTGAGACAAAGTCTCACCGTTCTCGCTTCCAAGGAACATTCTGGATGTACTTTTTCCAGGACAGAGTTGTTCATTCTTCTCATAGTCCATGATATATTCAATATTAGTCCCCAACACCGTAATTCAAAGGCATCAATTCTTCTTTGGTCTTCCTTATTCATTGATCAGCTTTCATATGCATTTTGAATGTACTACAACTTATTTATTTTTTTTTTTTACAACTTATTTATTTTTCTGTTGATGGTACTTTAGTTGTTTGGGTGTTTTCTCCCCCTTTCTTGTGCATGTCTCTTGTTGAATATGTGCCAGTATATTTTTAGAGTGGAACTGCTAAGTTGTAAGACATGAGAAACGCCAACACGTTTTCCAAGGTTTTTGCATAAATTTAGATTCCCACCAGCAGTGTGTGAGTACCAGTGTCCCTGATCCTTGTTGGCTCTTAATTTTCTCAATTTTTAGTTTTTGCCAAACTGGTGATTCTAAAATCATTTATTATTGTGCTTTAAAGTTTCAATTCCTAATTACAAATAGGTTAAGCAGATTGTCAAATATTTGTTGGCAACTTGTGTGTTCTCATCTCTGACATGGCTGTTTGTGTCTTCTGCTTATGACACTACCAAGTGCTTGAGTTTTTCTAATTGATTGAGAGAAATTCCTTATATATTCTGAGTATTTTATCTTGTATTGGTTATATGTATTGCAGTTATCTTCTATTAAGTTGTAGCTTTTTATTTTGATGTTTATAGTATCTGTTTTCTGAATAAAAAAACAACAAAGAAAAAGATGTTCTTAAATTTTGTTGTCAAATTGCCAATGTTTTCTGTAATTGCTTGCTGTTTTTGTTCACATATAAAAGTGTTTTGTTTCCTCAGGCCATGAAGATACTCTTGCTTTTGTTTCTAAATGATTGCAGGTTTGCCTTTTAAATTTCATTCCCTGATTCATCTATAACCACCTTTCGTAAATGGTTGGGGTCTTCCAAAATTTCGTTTGAATGTCCCCTAAGAAATTTTAAAAAGCTATGTACCGCTTTGAAAAATTTAGTTTAATATATGTGGTTTGTCATAAACATTTAAATAGCTGCGAAAGATAAAATTCCTTGTGTTTTGTAAAGATTCAATTAAAAAAAAAAAAGAGCCTATCTCTCTTTCTTAAAGTATTTGATGAAATAAAAATATGATGGCAGTTTGAGAGCCAGCGTGAGCTAGTTTTAAACAATCAGCTCTAAGAGCTTATTTAACCATCTGGATTCTTGTATTGTTTCATGTACCCAATGTTCCATATGTTTTAAACCTGAAACTGCAAAAATATAAATATGTTTTGAAATAATGTGTTAACAGCTTTTATGTGACCATAGCTCTCTGTAACTTAAAAAAGAAAAATTCAGGATTGAGATTTTCTTTACATTTAAGTTAATAGGCATACAAAAATATTTAATCATAAAAGTGATGAAAAGCAAAGTAAATTTTGATATTTATTTAAATAATTGTTAAACACAAGAACTGAAAATGAAAGTGAAAGCGTCATTTATGAAATGGATGAGGAGTTTTGTTTCATTTTTTCAATTCTTTCATAATACCCAGGTGACTGTTACGTACTGCCAGGATCAGAACTACTCCTACTTCACTGTGGATGGAAAAGATGAGAAAATGTGTGTAAAGTAGCGTGATGAAAATAAAACGGGCTGTATAATAGCATCATCACCTGTTCTTTAAACTCACTTCAAATTATGTCCCACATAATACAGTGGTTTGTCATAAAATATGTTTTAAGTGTTATATCAGTTGACAAGTTGATTATTTCCTCCTTCAGTTTTATTGATAGCAAGGAATTGGAAATGACCTAAGTATCAAGAAGATTTGTTACTCAGTGGTGGAGATCAATCACGTTCTCAATGTCTCGGAATTATACCTAAAATCCTTTACTAAGACTTTTCAGGAGACTATTAATTAATCCATTTAATTCTTTCTTTAACTTAGAGGCAACTTTTTTAACCTCATATATTAAAATTGAAATTGGACTAATTTTAAATGTACCCTTGCCAATAATATGCATATTAATTAACGTTTTTATCTTATCCCACTTTCTAACTATATCTGAGCCTAAATTGTGGATCTATAGTTTAACTCATTTAGTTTATTGCAAATTATGGGCATATAACTTAATTGCCAAAGTCAATTCTCCTTGTCAAACAAATCAGACAAATGAGAAAGCAACATACATGCGTTAATACGTTTTCCCTTAGCAACCACTGGACTTCTAAATTCAAACTGGAGGATAGTTAGATCCTTAGCAAGATTTGTGATCTGAAAAAAATGAAGGGCTGCTCTTTGAAAGTTTCTTCTATTTATTTGGGACTCTCTCACTCTCTGCTTTGTTCCACATGATCCCCGCTCCCCCAACCCCAGGAGCAAAGCATTAAATCTTTGACAATAATTTGGGAATAGAAGGACCAAGGACTTTATCCCTCCCATTCTACAGCCTGAAAACATCTGTGTACAGAGCATTTTGACATAGAGAAAATATTCTATTTCACTTGCCAAGCTGTTTCCTTAACAAAAATATACATAAGGCAGGGAAAAAGAAAGCCTGACTCTGAGATTAGGTGTGTTGGAACCTGACAGCAGCATTTTGATCTCATCCTTTCTCTGGTTCTTTGGCAGTTTTACGCCAGGAGCAATGCCCCTCAGGGTAACCCTGGGTGGATGAGGGGATGACTCTCTTTTGCAAAGCTGGATAAAGGCAGAAGTAAAGAGGAAGTAGGGAGGGGGCCTTAAATAATACGTTCACCTCAGGTATCTTCTCTGAGGAAAAAAAATTCAAGTTATCGTATTTTCCGCAAATAATCTGCCTACACATATGACATGCATAGCGCGCCGAGGAAAACAATACCTGAGAGGGTTGAGTGGTTGGTGTAAAAAAAAAAAAAAAGGTATAAAGTGCACGTTATTTGAATAAAAATACGGTAAGTAGTTTGGCTTTGAACTATTTATGTCTACGAAACACTTGACAGTTTACATATGCCAGTATGAAGATGATTCGATACACCTGCCTCCCCAGAATCCTCCTTTTCTTGCTAACACACTTGAATTGTCTTTATTTCTGAGCACACTCATGGGACACACGCACAGCACAGTCCTGAATAGTCTGCTGCCATTGCTTGCTCAAGAAGCCCCGGTGGCGCAGTGGTTACAGTGATTGACTGCTAACTGAAAGGTTGGTAGTTCAAAACCACCAGTAGCTCCAAGGAAGAACGGTGTGGCAGTCCTCCAGTCTGTTTCCTTAGAGATTTACAGACTCGGAAATTCTATGGGGTCCCAAGCAGTAGGGGGGCAGTGGGTATTCCTTCCTCACTTTGTGGCTTCGATGTGCTTCCCCACCCATTCATCATGGTAGTGACAACAGACATACTTTTATTATTTGTAAAGCTCCTTCTGAGACTCTCTGAATATTACCAATATCTTTGCTTAATCTTACAATTGCCCCAAATAAATGGGTTGGGACAGCTGAATAACCCGTCCTTAGGTGGCTGCAGTGGGAATACTGCTATTGGCAATTAGGTTATAACAATAAAGTAATGGTTTCACAGGAACCAGGAGAAGAGATTATATAAATAGCACACAGCCCAGACACAGAGCATGCATGTGTGTGTGTGACCACATGATAAAGTTTCTTCTAAATGGTGTTTTCCCTGCTCTTCAGTTTTACTGCATTTTTCTTTTCTTTTTTATCTTCCCCCCCCTCCCCCGCCCCTTTATCTTTCCCTCTATTGCTAAATTGTGTAACCTCAGTGACCATTTGTGGAGCTCTTAAATTCTACCAGTGAACCATCCCAGACACTGTTGGGGTGAAAGACACCGACTTCATGTGTCCTTTGCACTACAGAACTTTGTAGTCTATCACCTATTGTGATATCAATACAAAACAAAGTAGGAAGCAGTAATGGAACAAGAGGTAGAAAGAGATAGTCACCAGGGTGAGGAAGGAAGGTGTGACTTCTAGATGGCGTAATCAGAAAACAGTCAGTCAGCAGATAGCATTTGGTCTTCCCCTGTAAGCAATTATAGGATTAACAACAAGGATTAGGGTAGATAAATGGAGGATGATGTCAGCAGGCAGTGTCTTCTTGTTGCTGTTGTTGTTGCCTTTACCAGGTTTGCTGTGATGCTTCCCTGTGAGTTATGTTCTTGGGAGCTGACTGCATTGGGGGCCTTTCGCTTCAGTGGCTTGCACACTTAACGTGCAGGTATGAGTATTCTTCACCGCTGTGTACCACTCCTGCATAATTTCTTAAGAGAATCTCAGAAAAAAGACGTCTTCCTATGTGTGTGACAGTAACCACTCCTCTACTCCTGATGCAAGTTTGAATAATGTTCATGCTGCCCTGGACCATCTATCGCTTTTATAAAATCATAGTAAACTGGCAAATCTCTATCACAATCCATTGATTATATCAAAACATCGCCAAATGTTTCTGCCATATTTTGTCAGAACATAGTAATACTTATGCTTGTTCGTCTCACAGTACCTTCTACAACCAACATTTCTTTTCTGCAAAGAAAAGAACAGGGTCACTGATCTGACCAGCTTAGCTTTCATTCTTTTTTTTCTAATGGATTTTCCAGATACCAGTCCAATTTTTTCACTGATGAGACTCTGATGAGAACTTTCTTTCTTGGAATCTTTCATGAACTCGCAATTGTTGCAGAATTTGTAAAAGAATTCATTGCCACAGAAGAAATAATGACTATAAAAAGGCATTCTGAAGGTTTGCTCAGTCTCCTGCAAACTAAAACAGACATCTTTGTCACAGGTTATTGTATTTCTTACCTTTTGTAAACTTTGTAAGACTGCAATTTACACTCTCCTTCATTCTTATGTTTTCATTCGTCAAAGTCCCCCCGCTCCCATATTCTGGATATGGTCAATAGATTGGTATTTTTTTTTTTCCCAATAGCAATAGCATTTGTGTTTTGAGGATATTGCTATGTATGTCGTTGTTGTTGTTGTTAGATGCCGTCGAGTCGGTTCCGAATCATAGCGAACGTGTGCACAACAGAATGAAACACTGCCCGGTCCTGCACCATCCTTACAATCTTGAGCTCATTGTTGCAGCCACTGTGTCAATCCACCTCGTTGATGGTCTTCTTCTTTTCCGCTGACCCTGTACTCTGCTAAGCATGATGTCCTTCTCCAGGGACTGATCCCTCCTGACAACATGTCCAAAGTATATAAGACACAGTCTCGCCACCCTTGCCTCTAAGGAGCATTCTGGCCGCACTTCTTGCAAGAGAGCTTTGTTCGTTCTTTTGGCAGTCCATGGTATAATCAACATTCTTCGCCAACACCACAATTCAAAGGTGTCAACTCTTCTTTGGTCTTCCTTATTCATTGTCCAGCTTTCACATGCATATGATGCAATTGAAAATACCATGGCTTGGGTCAGGCACACCTTCGTCTTCAGGGTGACGTCTTTGCTCTTCAACACTTTGAAGAGGTCCTTTGCAGCAGATTTACCCAATGCAATGTGTCTTTTGATTTCTTGACTGCTGCTTCCGTGGCTGTTGATTGTGGATCCAAGTAAAATGAAATCCTTGACAACTTCAATCTTTTCTCCGTTTATCATGATGTTGCTCATTGGTCCAGTTATGAGGATTTTTGTTTTCTTTATGTTGAGGTGCAATCCATACTGAAGGCTATGGTCTTTGATCTTCATCAGTAAGTGTTTCAAGTCCTCTTTGCTTTCAGCAAGCAAGGTTGTGTCATCTGCATAACACAGGTTGTTAATGAGTCTTCCTCCAATCCTGATGCCCCGTTCTTCTTCATATAGTCCAGCTTCTCGGATTATTTGTCCAGCATACAGATTATATAGGTATGGCGAAAGAATACAACCCTGATGTACACCTTTCCTGATTTTAAACCAATCGGTATCCCCTTGTTCTGTCCCAACAACTGCCTCTTAATCTACGTAAAGTTTCCTCATGAGCACAATTAAGTGTTCTGGAATTTCTGTTCTTTGCAGTGTTATCCATGGTTTGTTATGATCCACACAGTCGAGTGCCTTTGTATGCAAATAAAACACAGGTAAAAAGCCTTCTGGTATTCTCTGCTTTCAGCCAGGATCCATCTGACATCAGCAATGATATCCCTGGTTCCATGTTGTCTTCTGAAACCGGCCTGAATTTCTGGCAGTTCCCTGTCAATATACTGCTGTAGCCATTTTTGAATGATCTTCAGCAAAATTTTGCTTGCATGTGATATTAATGATATTGTTCTATAACTTCCACATTCAGTTGGATCACCTTTCTTGGGAATAGGCATAAATATGGATCTCTTCCAGCCGGTCTGTACGCTCTCTTCCATATTTCTCGGCATAGACGAGTGAGCACCTCCAGCGCTGCATCTGTCTGTTGAAACATCTCAATTGATATTCCATCAGTTCCTGGAGACTTGTTTTCGCCAGTGCCTTCAGAGCAGCTTGGACTTCTCCCTTCAGTACCATCAGTTCCTGATCATATGCCACCTCTTGAAATGGTTGAATATCGACTAATTATTTTTGGTATAATGACTCTGTGTATTCCTTCAATCTTCTTTTGATGCTTCCTGTGTCATTTAAATTTTCCCCATGGAATCCTTCGCTATTGCAACTCGAGGCTTGAATGTTTTCTTCAGTTCTTTCAGCTTGAGAAAAGCCGAGCGTGTTCTTCCCTTTTGGTTTTCCATTTCCAGCTCTTTGCACATGTCATTATAATACTTTACTTTGTCTTCTTGAGATGCCCTTTGAAATCTTCTGTTCAGTTCTTTTACTTCATCAATTCTTCCTTTTGCTTTAGCTGCTTGATGTTCGAGAGCAAGTTTCAGAGTCTCCTCTGACATCCATCTTGGTCTTTTCTTTCTTTCCTGTCTTTTCAGTGACCTCTTGCTTTCTTCATGGATGACGTCCTTTGATGTCATTCCACAACTCGTCTGGCCTTGGTCACTGGTGTTCAATGCGTCAAATCTATTCTTCAGATGATCTCTAAATTCAGGTGGGATGTACTCAAGGTCATATTTTGGCTCTCGTGGACTTGCTCTGATTTTCTTCAGTTTCAGCTTGAACTTGCATATGAACAATTGATGGTCTGTTCCACAGTCGACCCCTGGCCTTGTTCTGACTGATGATATTGAGCTTTTGCATTGTCTCTTTCCACAGATGTAGTCAATTTGATTTCTGTGTGTTCCATCTGGTGAGGTCCATGTGTATAGTCATCATTTATGTTGGTGAAAGAAGGTGTTTGCAATGAAGAAGTCGTTGGTCTTGCAAAATTCTGTCATTCAATCTCCGGCATTGTTTCTATCACCAAGGCCATATTTTCCAACTACTGATCCTTCTTCTTTGTTTCCAACTTTTGCATTCCAATCACCAGTAATTATCAATACATCTTGATTGCATGTTTGATCAATTTCAGACTGCAGCAGCTGATAAAAATCTTCTATTTCTTCATTTTTGGCCCTAGTGGTTGGTGCATAAATTTGAATAATAGTCGTATTAACTGGTCTTCCTTGTAGGCATATGGATATTATCCTATCACTGACAGGGTTGTACTTCAGGATAAATCTTGAAACATTCTTTTTGACAATGAATGCAACACCATTGCTCTTCAAGTTGTCATTCCCAGCATAGTAGACTACATGATTGTCTAATTCAAAATGGCCAATACCAGTCCATTTCAGCTCACTAATGCCTAGGATATCGATGTTTATGTGTTCCATTTCATTTTTGACGACTTCTGATTTTCCTAGATTCATGCTTCGCACATTCTAGGTTCCAATTATTAATGGATGTTTGTAGCTGTTTCTTCTCATTTTGAGTCGTGCCACATCAGCAAATGAAGGCCCCAAAAGCTTTACTCCATCTACATCATTAAGGTCGACCCTACTTTGAGGAGAGAGCTCTTCCCCAGCCATCTTTTGAGTGCCTTCCAACCTGGGGGGCTCATCTTCCAGCACTATATCAGACAATGTTCTGCTGCTATTCATAAGGTTTTCACTGGCTAATGCTTTTCAGAAGTAGACTGCCGGGTCCTTCTTCCTATTCTGTCTTAGTCTGGAAGCTCAGCTGAAACCTGTCCTCCATGGGTGACCCTGCTGGTATCTGAATACCAGTGGCATAGCTTCCAGCATCACAGCAACACACAAGCCCCAACAGTACGACAAACTGACAGACATGTGGGGGTTGCTATGTATATATATACACATTTATTTATATTGTGTTTGGAGGAGTGAGCTCACGTGTTAGGGGGAGTCATGTTAAGAAACAGCGTGAGCATAAACCAGCACCCGTGTTTGACAGCGGGTCTCTGTGGAGCACTGAATACCTGTTTTGGAATGCTAAAGCTTGATTAAGGTGCTCAGCTGCTAAACGAAGGGCCAGTGGTTTGAACCCACCAGGTGCTCCCCTGGAGAAAGATGCAGCAGTCTGCTTCCGTAAAGACAACAACCTTGCAAACCCTGTGGGGAAGTTCTCCTCTGTCCTATATGGTCTCTAGGTGTTGGAATCGACTCAGTGTCAATGGATTTCATGAAACAAAGTTATTCCCAATTTCCGTGTTTTCTGTGCTTAAGTTAAATTGGTGTAAAAATGTCATTGTGTTATTACAGGCTTTTTTTTTTTTTTTTTTTTGGCGTGTAGTAAATAGAATTGTGGGAAATATTCACAACAAATCTGCAAAACACGGTAATATAATCTTGTTTAAAGTTCATCTTAGAAGAAAATTTTACAAGTTTTTTTTTTTTTTAATCTTAGATTTTTCTTTTCCTGGTATTAACATACTTCATCAAGTACTACCACTACAATGCCAAGTTTTATAGTGCCAACTTTCCTGGACCTATTTTAAAATTATCTAGTTATTGTTTAAGTTTGTATTATGTCCTTGACTGGGAAAGGCTACTGCTTAGATAAGGCAATAGCTCTTTTTTTTTTTTTAACAGACAAACATAAGTCTAAAAGATGAATTTATTTCCTGTGATGCTAACATTTTTAAGGTTTTGTCATTACCTTATTTGATCAAAGCACAGATTTGTTGTTAGGTGCTGTGGAGTTGATTTTTGACTCATAGTGACCCCATGTTACCTGCCCCATAGGGTTTTCCTGGCTGTAATCTTAAGGGAGCAGATGGCCAGGTTTTACTCCTGTGGAGCAGTTGTGTGGGTTCAAACCACCAACCTTTCTGTCAGCAGCTAGGTTAGCAGCAAAGCACTTACCGTTGTGCCAAAATATAGCTAATAGGACAAATTCATCAAGCATTTTTATGATAAGGGGACTGCAGCTTGTGGGAAACAGAGACCCTGGGTCTGGAGCTCCTGCCCCTGGGTCTCAAGTTACTGCAGGTCCATCTTCACAGGGATGTTTGCAGAGCACACAACCCTGGAAGATAGAGACAGCCTTACTGTTTGGAGCAGAGGACAGGCTTGTTTCCTGTCCAGGATGATAAAAACAGTGTCACCTTCCATGGCAAAGATCAAACAGATCTGATTGCCACTGTTATGGAAAATTGAAATTGCTGAAGCTTGGAGTTCCTTTGCATGATGTAAACTCAGTGTGTGAGCAGCATGCACCTGGGCAGCCACAACAAAAGGTAAGCCAGTGTGAACATGGGCAACAATATCTCCTCTGTCTCTGACCCAGGAGGGTCGTGTCTTCTGCAAGCATCTAGCAAATTGTGCCAGGATTATTTTCCAGTTTGTAAGACAGGGAAAATCTCAGACCCTTTAAAGTTTTTAACAAAATTTAGAGAAAATGAGTGCAAGTAGAAATGCTGGAGATGAATGATATTGTTGTTAGGTGCCATTAAGTCAGTTTCAACTCATAGTGACCCTATGCACAAAAGAAGAAAACACTGCCAGATCCTGTGCCAACCTCACTATTGTTGCCATGCTTGAGCCATGCTTTAGCCCATTGTCACAGCCACTATGTCAATCCATCTCGTTAAGGGTCTTCCTCTATTTCACTGACCCTCTACTTTACTAAGCATGACGCCCTTCTCCAGGGACTGATCCCTCCAGATAACATGTCCAAAGTATCTGAGACATAGTCTTGCCATCCTTGCTTTTAAGGAGCATTCTGGTCGTACTTCTACCAAGACTGATTTGTTCATTCTTTTGTAAGTCCAGGGTATATTCATGGAGATGAATGATAGTTAATACTATTATTGATATTATTATTAATCCTACAATTTTATTATTATTTAATTTCTTAGAGCTATAGTTTTCTTCTTATATATTATTATATTCATGAAATTAACGAGCTTTTGCACTAAAACGTACTTTATTAATGCAAAAAGTGCTTTTTTACTGACTTCAAAATATTATCTGTATATAGTGAGTTAAAGTTTTAGAGGTGAATGAATGATAGAGTTGGATTGTAATTAATAATGCTTTGCTAATTTATAGTTCATAAAATTATTAATATTAAAATGGGTGAAGAGAAAAATTTAAATAAATATGATTGTTATAATTACAGGTTTTCATATATTTTCATACAACCATTTTTGAACATATATTTTTTTCATTGGGTAGAATTCAAACTTTACATTTAATTAACAAAATTTATTTATGACAAACTCGTGTCAGAAAATATCTGAGGTTAAATAAAAAATAAATTTCAATTTTATATTGTGTTTTTTCCACTTACTATTTTACAACGTGAGTTGGAATCGACTCAACAGCACTGGGTGGTGTTGGGATTTTACAAAAGGCATTTAGCGTACTATTAAAATAATTAGTAAAAGTAATTTAATTGATGCACATTATCCTATCAATTGGACACACAACAATTTATTTAACATTTCCTTATATTGGAAATTGTTATCTATTCTATTTTTTACTATATAAATAATGCTGTGATGATCACTTTGTTGCTTTACTCTTTATTCACAAATCCAGGGAAATGATATCATAGATTCCCAGAAGTAAAATTGTTCAAATTTGACCATACTTAAGAACTTTGTTTCAAACTGTCTAATATTTATTCATAAATGTTGTACCTTTGACCTTTAGTGTTAAAAATGTCTTATTACTGCAGCAGGCAAAAGATGAAGTTCACCTTGGCTTCATTTGGGTTTCTAGTTTGTGGAGTTAAACATGTAAAGGGTGTTAATCTGCCATTTATTTGTATACCCACTTTGGTGAATTGTCTGTTCATGTATTCCCAGTTGTGATGCTATTATAATTCTCTCCACTGTGATAAATTTCTTTTTTGTCTGACTCCATAAATCATTGAAAGGAAAAGCGGAATGCATATTGAAGTATATCCCATTTATTAATCCCTGCAACACACATGTTCTTGAACAGTATGTACTTTTTGTGTCCAGATCATTTTACTCAGAATAATGCCTGTGAAACCCATCAAGGCTAGTGCATATATCAGGATTTTGTTTTTTTCTGAATTGTCTACTATATACCACAATTTGTTCAGTATCAATTATGATAATAATATTAACATTTAGTTAGCAATAATAATAATAATCAGAGCATGGAATGTATGAAGTATGCATCAAGGAAAATTGGAAGTTGTCAAAAATGAAATGAAATAATGGAAGATTAATATCCTAGGCATTAGTGAGCAAAAATGGACTGGAATTGGCCATTTTGAATCAGACAATCATACGGCCTGCTATGCCGGGAATGAGAAATTGAAGAGGAATGGCATCATATTCCTCATCAAAAAGAAAATATCAGAATCTATCCTGAAATACAATGCTGTCAGTAATAGGATTGAATCCATGTGACTACAAGGAAGACTAGTTAATGTGACTATTATTCAAATTTACACTCTGAAACCTAATGCCAAGATGAAGAACTTGAAGATTTTCACCAACTTCTGCAGTATAAAATAGATCAAACATGCCATCAAGAAGCACTGAAAATTACTAGAGATTGGAACTCCGAAATTGGAAACAGTGAAGAATAATCAGTAGTTGGAAAATATGACCTTAGTGATAGAAATGACATTGGAAGATTGCATAATAGGATTTTGCAAGATCAATGACTAATTCATTGGAAATACCTTTTTTGATGACTATGCAAACGGACTACACCGGATGGAATACACAGGAATCAAATTGACTACATCTGTGGAGAGAGACCATAGAGAACCTCAATGTCATCATTCAGAACAAGGCCAGGGGACTACTGATGAATAGACCATCAATTACTCATACACAAGTTCAAGTTGAAGCTGAAAAAATTAAAACAGTTCTATGAGATCCGAAGTACAACCTTGAGCATATCCCACCTGAATTTAGAGACCATCTCAGGAATAGATTTACTAAGTTGAACACTAATGACCGAAGAGCAGACAAGTTGTGGAATGACATCAAGGACATCATGCATAAAGAAAGTTAAAGGGCATTAAAAAGACAGAAAAGATCAAAGGGAATGTCAGAAGAGACTCTGAAACGTGCTCTTGAATTTAGAGTAGCTAAAGCAAAAGGCAAAAGGAAGAAATGATGAAGTAAAAAAGCTGAACAGAAGATTTCAAAGTTCAGCTTGAGAAGACAAAGTATTATAATGAATTGTGCAAAGACCAGGAGTTAGAAAACCAAAAGTGAAGAACACGCTCTGCATTTCTCAAGCTGATAAAACTGAAGAAAAAATTTAAGCCTCGAGTTACAATTTCCAAGAATTCTGTGGAGAAAATATTAAATGACACAGGAAGTGTCTAAAGAAGATGAAAGGAATATACAGGGTCACTGTACCAAAAAGAATTGACTCATATTCAACCATTTCAGGAAATTGCATATAATCAAGAACCAATGGTAGTGAAGGAAGAAGTCCAAGTTGGGCTGAAGGCATTGCCAAAAAACAAGTCTTCATGAATTGACAAATAATTCAGATGTTTCAACAAACCCTTGCAACACTGGAAGTGCTCACTCATATATGCCAAGATTTTGAAAGACAGCTACCTGGCCAGCCTGCTGGAAGAGGTCCATATTCTTGCCCATTACAGAGAAAGGTGATCCAATGGAATGCAGAAATTATCAAACAATATCATTACTATCACTTGCAAGTAAAATCATGCTGAAGATAATAAAAAATGATTACAGCAGTACATCAACAGGGAACTGCAAGAATTTCAAGCCAGATTCAGAAGAGGACATGGAATGAGAGATGTGGAATCAGACAGATAATGACTGAAAGCAGAGAATAGCAGAAAGATGGTTACCTGTGTTTTGTTGACAATACAAAAGCATTCCACTGGGTGAATCATAATAAATTGTAGATAAGATTGAGTAGAATGGGAATTCTAGAGCACTTAATTATGCTCATAAGGAAACTGTACATAGACAAACAGGCAGTTGTTTGAACAGAACAAGGGGATACTGCATGGTTTAAAATCAGGAACGGTGTGCATCAGGGTTGTGTCCTTTCACTATACTTATTCAAACTGCACGCTCTGCAAATAACCTTAGAAACTGGGCTGTATGAAGGAGAACGTGGCATCAGGGTTGGAGGAAGACTCATTAACAACCTGCAACATTCAGATGACACAACCTTTCTTGCTGAAAGTGAAGAGGACTTGAAGCACTTACTGATGAAGATCAAAGACCTCAGCCTTCGGTATGCATTACACTTCAAAGTAAAGAAAACAAAAATTCTCACAGCTGGACAAATAAGCAACATCATGATAAATGGGGAAAATAGTGACATCATCAAGAATTGTATTGACTTGGGGGCACAATCAATGCCCATGGATGCAGCAGTCAAGAAATCAAAAGACACACTGCAATTGGCAAATCGGCTGCAAAAGACCTCTTTAAAGTGTTAAAAATCGAAGATGTCACTTCGAAGAGTAGGGTGCACCTGACTGAAACCGTGGTATTTTCAACCTTTTCATTTGCATGCAAAAAAGCTGGATAATAAATGAGGACTGAAAAAGAATTGATGCCTTTGAATTATGGTTTTGGCAAAGAATATTGAATATACCATGGACTGCCAGAAGAAGGAACAAACCTGTCTTGGAAGGAAAACAGCCAGAATATTCCTTAGAATCTAGGAAAGCGAGACTTCTTTTCACATTCTTTGGGCATGTTGACAAGATAACAATTCAGATGTTTCAACAAATCCACGCAAGGCTGGAAGTGCTCACTCATATATGCCAAGAAATTTGAAAGACAGCTACCTGACCAATCTACTGGAAGAAGTCCATATTCCTGCCCATTACAAAGAAAGGCGATGCAATGGAATGCAGAAATTATCAAACAATATCATTACTATCACATCCAAGTAAAATCGTGCTAAGATAATTAAAAAATTGTTGCAGCAGTACCAGTTCCTGGAGAAGGGCATCATGTTTGGTCAAGTAGACAGTCAGTGAAAAAGAAGACCCTCAACAAAATGAATTGACACAGTGGCTGGAACAATGGTTTCACATGTAACAATTGTGATGATGGTGCAGGACCAGGCAGTGTTTAGTTCTGTTGTACAGGGGATTGCTATAAGGCAGAAGTCACTTGGCTACACCTAACAACAACAATAATAGTAGGAAGTTTATTCTTATAAGTGTGCTGTCTAAACAAAAAAAGTAATTATCTTTAGTTCTATTGTTCATTAATTCTATAGCTTGGCTTTAAAAATAAGTTTTCCTTTGAATGTATGGGCAGCAGATATTTTGAAAATTCAAGGTAAACAGACATTCCTAGTTTTAAATTTATTTTGGGGTAAAATGACAATTCAAGACTCTTAGGGAGACTCACATTTAACCTTTAACACTTCGAGGATCCTCTCCTTTCACTTACCACAAACAGAGGTGAACTTTCCCTGGATAGCGTGGGATCCCTCTTGAAGACCAGCAGTCTCAGCCTGGTCCATGGTTTTCCTTGCATGCATTTACCAAAATGACGTGCAAGAATGAATGCAAACATGCTCTTTTCTCTTGGGATCTATAAGGAGACGTTTGCTCTAGGATCACCTGACCACCAAGTACACACTCTGCCTAGGGCACGGCTGTATAGTTTTTGGTATCTAGGAACCCCAAAAAACCAAACCCAGTGCCATCAAGTCAATTCCTGCTCATAGCGGCCCTATCTAGGAGCTAGCATCAATTCAGAGCCAGTGTCTAGTAATCTGTGGAAGATCTGGGCATTTCTTTCTCCCCAGTGCATGGCCACTCTGGTAAATGGTCTCAAGTCCCTTCAAGCGAAGGCTCAGAGGAAAATTTAGGTTCCATGCTGTGACAATGTGACCGGCTCCTCCCTCAAGGGAACCTGGCTTCCCTTTTTAATTTTGTTGAATATGGTTTATATTTTTAGGAACAGCTTTAGATGTACAGAAAAAATGCATCTATAGTACCTAGGAATTCCCACATACTACCGTATACAACACAGCTGTCCCTATTATTAATATTTTAATTTGTATGGCTCATTTGTTGCAATTAATGAACTAATAATGATATATTATTACTGTATTTTTATGCAAATAATGTGCTCCTTCTGTGTTTGTTTGCCAACCATTCCCTCCCCCCAATTAGGTGTTTTCATAAGCTCCCCCCGATTAGGTATTTTCATAAGTGCTGCTATGCATTTTTTTTTAAATGTTACTGTAAAAAAATTAGCATAACATGCTTGCGAAAATACCTTGAGGAGGGAGGGAGGTTGGCAAGCAAACATAGAAGGTGCACATTATTTGCATTAAAATATGGCATTAACTAAAGTCCATACTTTATTCAGATTTCCTTAGTTTTTCCCTAATGTCTTTCTGTCCCAGGATCCCACATTACAGTGTGTCTTCAAGTCTCCTTAGGTTCCCCTTGGCTGTGATGGTTTCTCAGTCTTCCCTTGCTTTTGATGATGGTTGCAGTTTTCAGAACTGCTCAAATATATTGTAGGATGCCCCTCTATGGGATTTCGTCTGCTCTTTTGTCATGATTAGGCTGGGGTTATGGGTTTTGGGAGGAGGATCACAGAGGTAAAGTGCCATTTACCACATCACACCAATGGTACATATCAACGTGACACATCACTGCTGATGTTGACCTCGGTCACCTGGCTAAGGTGGTGGTTGTCAGGTTTCTCTACTGTGAAGTTGCTATTTCCCTCCTTTACGTACTCTACTCTTTGGAAGGAATTCACTATGTTCATCCCATAATAAGAAATGGAGTTGTGTTCCACCTCCTTGAGGTTGATGCATCTATATAAAATATTTGAAATTATCTTAATGGAACATTTGTCTCTTCTTCCTCATTTATTTACTTTTTCAACAACTTATATTATTAGGGACTCATAGACATATTCATACTATACTCTGGGTTATAATCTAACACCATTTAATTTGTTGTTCAAATTGTTACATCTTTAGCTGTTTAGAGCTCTTTCAGTTGGCTGTTGGTCCCTTTGGCATCCTCTTTCACTGTCATCTATCTATCTATCTATCTGTCTATCTATCTATCTATCTATCTATCTATCTATCTATCTATCTATCTATCTATCTATCATCTATCATCTAACTATCTATCTAATCTATCATCTATCTATCTATCATCTATCTATCCACTTATCCATCCATCCATCAATTTATTTATCTATTTATTTGTTGATTTGTTTTTAAGCACTTCCTTACAGGATGTTCAAGGCTTACTTTGGTTATCTCTTGACCCAGTGCTACAATCAGCCATTTCTCCAAGGACCCTTAAGTGTGCTTCTTGCTACTGGAGCATCATTGTTTCTGACACTTTCAGCTGATAGAGCAAATAAATATGTGTGTGTGTACTAACCCATGTATGTGGACATATTTATAAATATTTTTATATGCTAACACCGGTATCCAATGCCTTCAGTGCAGCTTGGACTTCTTCCTTTGGGACCATCAGTTCCTGATCATATTCTGCTTCTTGAAATGGTTGAATGTCGACTAATTCTTTTTGGTATAATGACTCTGTATATTCCCTCCATCTCCTTTTGATGCTTCCTGTTTAATATTTTCCGCATAGAATCCTTCACTATTGCAACTCAAGGCTTGGACTTTTTCTTCAGTTCCTTCAGCTTGAGTTGAGAAATGCCAAGCATGTTCTTTCCTTTTGGTTTCCTGTCTCCAGCTCTTTGCACATGTCATTATAATACTTTACTTTGTCTTCTCGAGCCACCCTTTGAAATCGTTTGTTCAATTCTTTTACTTCATCATTTCTTCCTTTCACTTTAGCTACTCGATGTTCAAGAACAAGTTTCAGAGTTTCTTCTGACACCCACTTTGGTCTTTTCTTTCTTTCCTGTCTTTTTAATGACGTCTTGTTTTCTTCATGTATGGAGTACTTGATGTCATTCCACAACTCATCTTGTCTTTGGTCATTAGTGTTCCATGTGTCAAATCTATTCTTGAGATAGTCTCCAAATCCACTCAAGGTCATACTTTGGCTCTTGTGGACTCATTCTAATTTTCTTCAGTTTCAACTTGAACTTGCATATGAGCAATTGAGGGCCTGTTCCACAGTCATCCCGCGGCCTTTTTCTGACTGATGATATTGAACTTTTCCATCATTTCTTTCCACAGATGTAATCATTTTGATTCCTGTGCATTCCATGCTGGGTCCACATGTTTAGTTGCCATTAATATTGGTGAAATAGATATTTGCAATGAAGAAGTTATTGGTCTTGCAAAATTCTATCACGTGATCTCCAACATCCTTTCTATCACCAAGGCCATATTTTCCAACTTTTCCTTCTTTGTTTCCAACTTTTGCACTCCAATCACCAGCAATCATCAATGCATCTAATTGCATACCTGATGAATTTCAGGCTGTAGAAGTTGATAAAAATCTTCAATTTCTTCATCTTTGGCCTTAGTGGTTGGTGCATAAATTTGAATACTAGTTGAATTAACTCGTCTTCCCTGTAGGTGTATGGATATTATGCTATCACTGACAGCTTGGAACTTCAGAAGAGATCTCAAAATGTTCTTTTTGACGATGAATGCAATGCCATTCCTCTCCAAGTTGTCATTCTCAGTAGAGTAGACCATATGACTGTCTGATCTGAAATGGCCAATACCAGTCCATTTCAGCTCACTAGTGTCTAGGATATTGATGATTATGTGCTCCATTTTATTTATTATTTATTTTTTATTGTACTTTAGATGAAGGTTTACAGAACAAACTAGGTTCTCACTAAACAGTTAGTACATATATTGTTTCATCACATTGGTTAACAACCCCATGATATGTCAATACTCTCCCCTCATGACCTTGGTTTCCCTATTACCAGCTTTCCTGTCACCTCCTACCTTCTGTTGCTTGCTCCTGGGCTGGTGTGCCCCTTTAGTCTCATTTTGTCCTATGGGTCTGTCTAATCTTAGCCTAAAAGGTGAACTTCTGGAGCGACTTCATTACTGACTTTATTTTTGATGATTCCCAATTTTCCTAGATTCGTACTTCTTCATACTTTCCACATTCTGATTATTAATGGATGTTTGCAGCTGTTTCTTCTCATTTTGAGTTGTACCACATCAGCAAATGATGGTCCTGAGAGCTTGACTCCATCCAGACGTCATTAAGGTTGACTCTACTTGGAGGAGTCATGCTTTGGGTGCCTTCTAGCCTGAGGTGCTCATCTTCCAGCACTATATCAGACAGTGTTCCACTGCCTATTCATCAGATTTTCACTGGCTAATTCTTTTCAGAAGTAGACTGCCAGGTCTTTCTTCCTAGTTTATCTTAGTCTGGAAGCTCAGCTGATACTGTCTGCATGGGTGACCCTGCTGGTATCTGAATACCGGTGGCACAGCTTACAGCAACACACAAGCCCCCACAGTATAACAAACCGACAGACCTGTGGGGGTGAGCCCCAGGCACTATTTAAGTGGCATGTTGTCACATTTAACTACAAGCAATAACTTGATTAATTGTGATGCCACTGCATGCTATTGTTTTTGTTATTGTTTTTGGGTCCCATCAAGTCAGTTTTGACTCATAGCAACCGTGTACGGCAGAGTAGAATTGCTCCCAGAAGGTTTCCTAAGCTGTAACCTTTACGAGAGTACATCACCAGATCTTTTCTTCCAGGAAGCCGCTGAGTGGTTTTGAACCACTGGCCTTTCAGTTAGGAGCCAAGAGCTAAACCTTTGTGCTACCATGGCTCCATTTACAATGTATAGCACAGGTTAATGCTATTAGCATTTCACACACACAATGTGCTCAACAAAAGCACAGCCAAACCAATCCAAAATCCCCATGTTTGAGGATGGTCTCCTAGGACTGTGTCATGGATTGAATTGTGTCCTCTCAAAATATGTGTCAAGTTGGCTAGGCCATGATTCTGTTTTGTGTGGTTGCCCTCCATTCTGTAATCTAATTTTCCTATGTGTTATAAGTCCTAACTTCTTTGATGTTAATGAGGCAGAATTAGAGACAGTTATGTTAATGGGGCAGGATACAATCTACAGGGTTAGGTTGTATCTTGAGTCAATCTCTTCTGAGACGTAAAAGAGACAAGTGAGCAGAGAGGAGAGGGACCTCCTCCTACCACCAACAAAGAAGAGACAGGTGCGGAGCCCAGGGTCTCTGTGCTGAGAAACTCCTAGACCAGGGGAAGATTGATGTCAAGTGTGATGGTTAAGGTTGTATTAAACTTGCCTGGGCCATGATACTCAGTGGTTTGGTAGTCATACGATGTTGTGATCAACTCCATGATGGAATCTGCTGTGCGTAGCCAAGCAGTCGAAATAGAGTTTCCTTGGGTGTGTGGTCTGCTTCAAATACATATGGACATTCTGGCAAGGCTCGTGGGCTTTTTGCTCATACTGGATCCTGTAACTGGCTCCTGTTCTTCTGACCTTCAATTCTTGGGATTTGAGCTAGCATCTTACCGTCAGTCTTGCCTGCCAGTTTTGGAGTTCATCGATCTTTGCTGCCTGTGAGCAAGAGCCCTGCTCTCTGACCTGCTGATCTCGGGTTTGTCAGCCCCTGCAGCTAAGTAAATCAGGAGAAGCCTCTATTCTGACCCACAGACTTGGGACATTCCAGCCTTCACACTCCTGTGAACCATTTCCTTGCTATAAATTGCTGTCTGTATATACTTACACGTCTTGCTGGTTTTGCTTCTCTAGAGAGCCCAGCCTAAGACAACAAGGACCTTCCCCCAGAGCCAACAAAGAGAGGAAGTCTTCCCCTGGAGCTGGCACCCCAAATTTGGATTTCTAGCCTCCTAGACTTTAAGAGAATAAATTCCTGTTTGTTAAAGCTGTCCATTTGTGGTATTTCTGTTACGGCAGCACTAAATAACTAAGATAGCTTTGGCACTGATTTTATGCTAGTGAAGGTCTACTCAGGAGGCAGAAACCACACTGGTAATTTGAAAAGGCAGAACTTTAGTAAAATACTGCTTTTTCAGTGAAGCATTCCCAAACAACCCTTTCATGCCCAGTGATACATAAAGCGACCAGGAACTTTTTCAGCCTCTGGAGCTTATTGGGAAGCTGCTATACCACTGACAGTGCATGCTGCTACAAAACAGGGGCCTTTATGACTTTGAATTCAAATGAATAGAGGTGTGCCTCAAATTACTGTTCTGACGAGATATTGTGTAAGGTGTCTGAATTTTTGGTAGGAAAAATAGAAATTTTGAAAATGTTTATTTGTTACAGATAGGTACCAATAGACCCCAGCAGGGACTCTGGGGTATGATTGGTGACACTTCATATGTACCACTAAACATTTAGGGTAGGCTTGTAGAATGGAGCAGGAAAAAAATAAGTCCATATTACCTACCAAAAATTCAGACAGACTTTACGATTCAGCATGCTTCCATTAACGAAAACACACAGTATCAACGAAAAATTCAAAGCAGAAAATAATCAGGTGACCAAAGGGTTAAAATTGCAGCTCATTCATACATTTCTAGCCCCTCTTGACTTATTTTCCTCCAACGCCATTAGTGTCGTTCATTAATATATATATTATTTTTATGTGTTTTATACACCAAAATATAAGCTCCCTAATGTCAGAGACGTTTGCCTGTTTTGTTCATTGCATTATCCCCCACCACCTAGAAATCTGCCTGGGATACGGCAGGCATCAACATACATTTGTCACATAAATTGAGTGGCTTCCATTACAAATAAAGAAGGACGGGGGTTCCTGGGTGGTGCAAACAGCTGCTAACTGAAAGGTTGGAGGTTGGAGTCCACTCAGAGGTGTCTCAGAAGAAAGGCCGGGTGATCTACTTCTGAAAAATCAACTGTTGAAAACCCTGTGGAGAACAGTTCTGCTCTGAGACGCCCTGGGTTGCCGTGGCTACAAACCAACTCAACAGCAACTGGTAACTAGACAGAAGGAAGGGCTTGAGTTTCCTTCTTGGAATTGGGACAAATCATAATCCTGGCATTTTTAAGAGACACATACGTATCTTGAGAAATCTGATGAAATGTTGTTTGAGAGGTAATGCTGAAAAAATGATATTGTCTTCATGAAAGTTTTTGGCTTTAAACATTAAAAGCAATTTTGTGGGAATGCATTTCTCGACCATTTGAGAAAAAGTAAAGAGAATATGTTTTGTCTTTTTAAAAATTCTTTATATTAATAATGATGGCACCTAACAGCAACAACAAATAATGAAATTGAAATTTGTGCTAAAGAACTGATGATGTTGCAATAAAGTTGTACATTTAGTGGGTATTTACATGCTTTTAGCTTCAATAAATGCTCTAATATTTCTGACACTGAAAATGAATAAGCGCTTAACATCCTGCCGTAGAAAAAGTGTCCCATCTGCACGTTGGTTATATTTGTCTTTTCTGTTTATGTCCTGGCCTTCTTGCCCAGAGCAAAAGGAGTAAAAAAGAGCCAGTAATGGTATTTATTACAAAGCGTAATCAAGCATAAAGACTATAATTGAACACACAAGTGTAGTCATTACACGATTAATTTCTTTGGCAATTCAGCCTCCTACAGATATCAGAAAAACATTCCGAGGAGACCAGAACAGAGTGTGCAAAGGCAGGCCTGTCGTGAGCATACTTATTGCCATCAGCAGCTTATTTGTTTTCAGTATTTCTCAGTTTTCACCATTTTTTCTGTCTGCTAATTCTGCATATTCACAGCACTTTAAAATAAATGCTTTGATCCTCAAATGGTGGCAATGCAGGCATTGGCTGAGGCAAACGTTTTTTCAAGTTTCTGTCACACACACAAAAGATTAAACAGCGATTTATTTGGCAATGTTTGCATCTATTGTTGACTGATATATTACCAAGCACCTTCCTAATAGTTCTATAATGCCTCACTTGTTTTCACTTGTTTGGAAGGCAATATATCAACATTTTTTTTGTTTTGTTTTTTCCTCAACTTACAACCAATTCAATGTGCTATAGAAGGCACTGGAAAAACACTGCAGAGAATGAAGTCCTGAATACTGATTGGTGAGGGATAGTTCTTTTTGACTCTGGATGTCATCATGCCCGAAGTGTAAACCTAGAACTTCTGCAGCCACCCCATGTCCCTGAGGGGAACCAGCCTGAGAAGAAAGCTGATGCTGTCAGAGGGCAGGTGAGAGATGGGAAGGCCCCAGCACATGGACGCCTGCAGAGTCTTGAATAAAGTAGTTAGAGTTTGCCTTGAATCTGGACTTCGCATCTCTTCAGGCTGTTTCTCTTGCTTAAAAGCCTACCAGGTGCCTCAATTACCGACATCATATTATTAAAATCATTTAGCTATACAATCAAAAGCAACAGGAACCTAGCTTCAACTTATTTCTCACAGTCTACCTTGGAGTCTTCTTTATGTAGTCCAAGCCCTCCACTCAAATTATTCATTTTCTCCCAAAACTTATGATGGAATTTCTAATACACATACTTTGATCAAAACACTTACTGAATGGTGTATGTTTCCTCTTATCTGCTTCATAAGAGAGTGAGTAGCTGTCTTTAAACCAGTTGCTGTCAAGTTGACTGACTCATGAGGACCTCGTGTGTGTCAGAGTAGAACTGTGCAGCACAGGGCTTCCAATGACTGTTTTTATGAAAGTAGATCACCAGCCCTCTCTTCCAAGGCTTTTCTGGATAGACTCAGATTTGGTAGCCTTTTGACTAGCAATGATTGCATTAACTGTTTGTGCCACCTGGTTGTCTTCATGACACTCCAAATTCTATCCCAAGATGACTGGCCGAGGTGACGGCACCTCCTTCAAGCTGGGCCATAGGTTTCTTTCCCTAAAGAAATTTCACACTTGGTCTGATTGTTTCAATAAATGATGAAGATGTAACTCTGGAGTGTGGGTGGTCATGTTTTCTGGCAGACTGATTTAAGAAACTTTGAGAATTCATCTTCATTTGCAAAAAAGATAATAGGAGATTTGGCCACTCAAACAGAGGAGATAATGGAACAGTTTGGGAAGGTGTTTTATTATCATGTTACACATTGAAAGAGAAAAGAAAGCCGAGAAAGCATAAGGCTAATACAGTAGAATATGGAAAAAGTTTTTTTTTTTAATATAAAAATAGCCTTTAAAAGATAAAAATGTATTCTCTACAATTAAAGAGAAAAAAACTCCATGGATTTGACCAAGGATTGCAAGGATTGATTAGGTACAACTCAGAAAAGGCATAGTGATTTGGAACATGGAGCTGAGGCAATCAGAAATACAGCATAAAAACATAAGAAAATATGACAGTGTTTACCATAATTGGCAAAACAAAAGAAGGGACAAAACAATAAGACTTGAAGGAGATGTAAATAAAGAATGAGAAAAAGTCAATAATCAAGGGAAATTGGTATATGTAGTTTCAAATATTGGAGAAAAAAAATTACTTCTTAGATTGAAGGAACATATTGACTCTCGAGCCAGACTAGTCATGAGGCATTTACTGCTAGAAAAATCACAGTGAAACTGAGAAAGTCAGGGACAAACTCTTACCAGCTACCAGAGATTAAAGATTACATTAAAGACAATAAAGTTAGGGCTAACTGCAGACTTCTCCTTAATAACAAAAGATGCCAAAGGCAGTGCAATAATATGATGCTCAAAGTTCTGTAAAAAATAATTTTCTACCTAGAATTTTCTGCCTAGAAGAAAATATAGGGGAGACATTTAGACAAATACAGAGAGCTTGTAGTTCACTGAGTATCACTAAAACAGTATTCAGAGACGCCCGTTGGCTAGTATGAAATTAAGCTCACAAAGGACTAGAAGACTAAACGCACTGATGAGCAAAGACATCGGCAAACTTATCAATCTGTCGAAATGGTCATTGACTGTAAACAAGTAGTTATCGATGGAAAAATTTAGGTACATTTTAAAGAGGGATGATGGATGACACCAAAGAGAGAGGCAAATGAAGACCCAGAAGATACCAGATAAAGTTCTTTGATCCAAATTAAGGGTTTTCCAAGTCCAGTTGAGAGTGTGTGATTATAATCGTTGACACACAGGTCTGATGGGCATGAGCCGGTCAGTAAATGCAGGTTAGGACGAACGAAACACCCCAATATTTGTCTCATAAATTGTGCTGATGGACTTCATGCAAAACCAAAAAAATTACAGAAGCAGCAAAAGAATCCAGCTTCTGACCTCTGGAATATTATCACCTAAAACTGATACCAGAAAGTAAAAGTGAATCTGAACAAATAAATCATGGATCCCTTCATTGACTTCAGTAAGGTAGGTAGACATAGCTGCCTTTGAGTCGGCTCTGACTCATGGAGAAGCCATGTGCAACAGAAGGAATTACTGCCTGGTCCTGAGCCATCTTCTTGATTGTTGCTATGTTTGAGTCCGTTGTTGTGACCATGCTGTATTTCGAGTACTTCCAACCTACAGACTTCGTCTTCCAGTACTATACTGGACGACATTCTGTTGTGATCCATAGCATCTTTATTGGCAAATTTTCAGAAGTAAATCACCAGGCCTTTCTTCCTAGTCTGTCCTAGTCTGGAAGTTCTGCTGACAGCTGTCCAACCTGGGTGGCCCTGCTGGTATTTGAAGTGCCCCTTGCGCAGCTTCCAGCATCACAACAACACACAAACCACCACGGTACAACAAACTGAAAGATGGGTGATGGCCAGTAAAGTAAGTTTAATTAAATTAAATCAGGTGTTCAAATATATGTTTGATTTCCCATGGTTTTTGTCCTCTTAAAATCAGTTCATATTTGACTCTGATTATTTTCTAAGCACCATGTGGAAATACATCTAGTCCTAATTATTGCTATTTTCCCATTGAGTTCTTTCGTAGCCCCGCTGGCACTTCCTCTCCTCCTCATTTTTTCATCCCGAGTCCTTGCCTGTGATTGCACTTGGCAGGACTTCCACACTGAGCAATGATCAGCATTGCAGTGTACATGCTGAACAGAAACAATTGTGTGCATGTTACAGTTTGTTAATTAAATACACAAATGGTCCGTTCCAGGTTTTTATGACGATCTGGAATTTACCCCAGAAATTAATTAAATTCCTTTTTGCCATCACTAGCCACATGATTCATAAAAGCTTGCAGAGATTAATTCTAAATTATTATATTGTCAAAAGAGAAGACTATGTGATGAAAATGCAAATGACAAAAGATGTATCCCTAATTATTCTGATATAATTGTCTTAATTATTAACATATCTGATTTTATGCATCTGCATCTATGAAAATATCTGCCTTTCAGATATCAGAGGCAGATATTTTCAACAGAAACTATTGATTATGTTATTCAAAGATGAGACTACTCCATTTATCCAGACATCATTCATGCCACAACCTAAGATTGCTAAAAAGAAATCCAGTAGACCTGAAATAAGTGGAACACAATGTTTCTGACCAGCCATAGTAGATATAAACCACTACAGAAATATTATATGCACTTAAGAAAAAAATATTTCCATACATTTAGAACTCTCCAGTATCAAACATAAATGTATTATTATAGTTTAAAAGATTATATAACTAAGACCACACATTTGATTATCATCTATTTTTCATGGGAGACTTCCTTCAGGAATACTTGCCATTTGTTCAGGGTACATGAACTTGCCAACAACACTGAGCCAAACAGCATGTTAGAATGGAACACTTCTACAGGCAAACCTTTGGCAACAAAAGGATTAGGTTCTAATACATGTATTTATATGTATTTTATTTCTGTGAGTGCAAGTTGGGACAATATTTGGAGCAAAAATATAAAAAATGATTTAATGAAGTATATTTTGTTATATACTTTATTTGATTAAGAACTTTCTTAATGAAATGAAATTCCTGATGAATCACCTTATGTAAGAAATATTTTTTCAAAGCCTTATTCTTTGTTGTGAATATGAAGATACCTCATAATTCCTCATCCAAGGCCACCTAATATTTAAATTTAATATATATCTATCAAAACAAGAAAAAAAATTATATTTGATGCCCTACTAAATTGACTTTTATTTTCTTCTACTTACATATTTTTAAGTCAGGTTCATTGAGGTGCCTTTGCCTACAATGACATGGACTCTTCTCAGTGCACAAACTTGTGAGTTTTGGCAAATGCGTACAGTCAAGTGAAACCACTACAGTCAGGATATAGAACAGTTAGCTCAATCCCTCAAACTCCTCCGTGCCATTTTTGTCACCTCCTCACCCAAGCCCTACTGGCTTGTTTTCTGCCCCCATAGATTTGTGTTTTCCTGAAAGTCATACAGATGGACTCACACAGTGTGTAGCCTTGTTAGTCCATTTCTTTCACTTATAATACTACATTAGAGATTTGTCCATGTTGTAGATGTCAGTAATTTTACTTAATTTCAAAAAGCAAAAACTCAATTTTGATGTGGCACAGTTGTTAAGTGTGCAGCTGCTAAATGAAAGGTCAGCAGCTCAAACCCACCAGCTGGTCCATGGGAGAAAGATGTGGCTATCTGTTTCTGTAAAGAACAGCCTTGGAAACCCTACGGGGCAGTTCTACTCTGTCCCATAAGGTCATTACAAGTCAGAACTGACTTGACAGCAAGGGGAATAGAGTTAGAAAAAAAAATAAAATAATCAAAGAAGCATTAGCCGACATTTTAGGAATTATAGACTATAGGGAAGAACATGTTCAGCACTTCTCAAGGTGAAAGAACTAAAGAAAAAATTGAAGCTTCCAGTTGCAATAGTGAAGGATTCTATGGAGAAAATATTAAATGACACAGGGAGCATCAAAAGAAGATGGAAGGGATACACAGAGTCATTATACCAAAAAGAATTTGTCGATGTTCAACCATTTCAGGAGGTAGCATACGATCAGGAACCAATGGTACTGAAGGAAGAAGTCCAAGCTGCACTGAAGGCGTTGGGGAAAAACAAGGCTCAGGGAGTTGATGGAATATTAATTGAGATGTTTCAACACATGAATACAGTGCTGGAGGTGCCCAGCTATCTATGCCAAGAAACCTGGAAGACAGTTACCTGGCCAGCCGACTGGAAGAGATCCATATTTATGCCTATTCCAACAAAGGTGGTCCAACCAAAAGCAGAAATTATAGAACAATATCATTAATATCACACGCTAGCGAAATTTTGCTGAAGATCATTCAAAAGCAGCTGCAGCGGTATATCGACAGGGAACTGCCAGAAATTCAGGCTGAATTTAGAAGAGGATGTGGAACCAGGGATATCATTGCTGATGTCACATGGATTCTGGCTGAAAACAGAGAATAACAGAGAGATATTTACCTGTGTTTTATTTACTATGCTAAAGCATCCAACTGTGAGGATCATAACAAATTATGGGTAACATTGCAGAGAATGGGAATCCCAGAACACTTCCTTGTGCTCATTTGGAATCTGTACATGAATCAAGAGACAGTCATTCAAACAGAAAAAGTGATACTGCATGGTTTAAAGTCAGGAAAGTTGTGCGTTAGGATTGTATACTTTCACCATACCTATTCTTTCTGTTTGCTGAGAAAATAATCAGAGAAGCTGGACTATATGAAGAAGAACGCGGCATAAGGATTGGAGGAAGACTCATTAACAACCTATGTTATGCAGATGACACAACCTTGCTTGCTGAAAGTGAAGAGGACTTGAAGCACTTGCTGATGACAAAGACCACAGCCTTCAGTATGGATTGCACCTCAACATAAAGAAAATAAAAATCCCCACAGCTGGACCAATAAGTAACATCATGATAAACAGAGAAAAGAATGAGATCGTCAAGGGTTTCATTTTACTTGGATCCACAATCAACACTTATGGAAGCAACAGTCAAGAAACCAAAAGACCCATTGCATAAGGCAAATCGGCTCAAAAGACCTCTTTAATGTGTTGAAAAGCAAAAATGTTACCCAAGACATGATGTCTTCAGCCACTTCATATGCATGCGAAAGCTGGACAATAATAAAGAAGACTGAAGAAGAACTGGCACCTTTGAATTGTGAAGTTGGCAAAGAATATTGAATATACCATGGACTGCCAAAAGGACAAAGAAATGAGCCTTGGAAGAAGTACAACCAGAATGCTCCTTAGAAGCAAGAATGGCAAGACTGCATCTCACATACTTTGGACACATTATCAGGAGAGATCAGTCCCTGGAGAAGGACATCATGCTTGGTAAAAGAGAAGGTAGGTGGAAAAGAAGAAAACCCTCAACGAGATGCATTGACACAGAGGCTGCAACAATGGGCCCAGCATAGCAGCAATTGTGAGGATGGCACAGGAATGGGCAGTGTTTCCTTCTGTTGTGCATGGGGTCACTGTGAGTTGGAAAGGACTCAATGGCACCTGACAACAACAACACACATGATAGCATAATAATTATTCAAGACAAAAATAAAACTATAACCACAAACTGAAGAGAAAAACAGTGACAGAAATACTATATATAAAAAATGCCATCAGCAAATCCTGTAAACACCAAGTGATATTCATAAATTTACATACTCTTTAAAAAATAATATTAAAAATCAACTCTGAAATAATGCGATACACTACAAAAGCCCACTAGAAATAATTCTGGAAAATAAGAGGAATAAAATAATAATTGATGATAATGTGTATGTAAAATAAAGCAGGAAAACAGGACTTCCTTTTTATATCCATTGCTCATAGCTGCGCAGACTTCACCCATTAGAAGCAAGTCTCCATCTCTGTTTTTCTGCCTTTCTGTCTCTCTCCCTTGCTCCGTCAATAATAAACTCTTCTTTGTGTACAGTGTTCCAAGAATTTAAATGTTAAAAAATACATTCATACTTTATCACACCTGTAATCTGACATGGTATAGGTGGCACGTTTTTATTTTCTTAGTTTCCAAAAGAAAAATGTTTTTTTACAGAATTCAATTTTCCTTCTCCTTGAGTTTTGAGATCTCATCGAAAATTAAGAGCAAAGTTTCAGTCAGGATCCCGGGAGCTACTGGGAAGAGAAGTGGTGCTCTCTTCTCCTCCAGAACTTTCTAAATGGGGAAGGGAGTGAAAAGAGAGGCAGAGCACAGGCAGTGAGTCTGTAAATGTGTTAGCTGGAATTCCAAGTTTTCCAGTAAAACAATGATGGATGGAATATTTTTACCCTTCATTTTTGGAAATGCATGAATTTTTGATCTACTTTTCTAAAGAAAAAGAATGTTCTTGCTCCCGTAGACACATTCTGTTTAAAATTAGGGATTGGTTTATTTGGAATCTGGAAGCCAACCTTTCTGAGTTTTGTGAGCTTATTATGATTAGTTATTGTTGAGTCAAGTTTTAATCATGGCAGCCCCAAGTGTGCAGAGTAGAACTACTCCATAGGGTTTTCGATGACTGTGACCTCTCAGAAGGATATGGCCAGGCCTGCCTTTTGAGGCACCTCTGGATGGGTTCAAACCATCAAATTTTCAGCTAGTAGCTGAGCACTTAACCCTTTGCCCCATGCGGGGACTTTGAGCTTATAATTTCTCTCTCTTTATTTGTTATGTGATTTCCCCTTTACACCTTCAATTAAACTATGTTGTGATGCATGCTAGTTTATAAAATGTTGGCTGTTCTTGAGTTTTGTGGGCTTTTTTTGTGAAATCACTGTTGAATTACTGACCTGCATGCAGTAATATTTTCCCTCATTTTGTAATTTGATGAAAGTTATAAGCTCTTTAATGAATCAATTTTCTACCCTTACTGTACTTGTCAAACTTAATGTTTCATTATCTATGGTTTGGCACCCCAGATAGCACACTTTTAGAGGTCTATTCCTCTAAAAAGAAGTAATTCATTTTCAAATTATGAAAATTAAAAAAAAAAAAAAGATGCAGACTTACTCATGCATAGCAAACCTATCTTAATTACGGAGCACTTGTGAGTGAGTTAACTGAATTAATCCTTGCCTGTCTTAACTCCTTATATAAATAAGTGCTGGAATACCTTCTGTGTATCCATGCAGGGTAGGCTGGTCTTCAGTACTTAATCACCTCTCAAGTGCTATCTTCCTTAATGATAGTGTAAGAAATCACTGCTGCAATGGACTTTGTGATAACACACATAAAAATTATTGTAACATCATATAGAATGTAAATCCTTTGGCCTGGGACTTTTATCTAATTTGTAATGGTTAGGTGATTTTTTAATACCTTTCCATCCATCAGGACTGGTAACCCCCTCTTTACGAGGTAAGCTGTGCCTATCAGAGTATACAGAACCGAAGTACAGGAGCTTTGTTTCACTGCCATCTTTCTACTCATTTTTTTTTTCCTTCCCCTTATACCATCTGTTTCAAGTCAAAAGAATCTCACATTCTTATTGGTGTTTCTTGCTATGCACATGGTCTGTTACAATTGTCTTTTCTTATCTTGTATTTTTCTAGAGTCAAGTTCACCCCAGACAGGTCATCTTTCATTGAATATGTCACATTTTCTTTCCATACTGAAAAATTCACATGTTCAGAGTCCCCCAACCTTTACAAATTGAGTTAAATTGTAAAGTTTCTTGAAGTTTCTCAGTGTAAAATCAACACTATTTTTCAGAAGCATTCAAATTCTTCTCTCTTGGACTTTAAGTTTGTAGGTATCCACCTACAAAAGATGTGATTTCACACTGAGGTTTGTGAAAGCATGGGTTCTTTAAAAAGACATCAGCTTATTGAATTGGTGGCTCAGATGGACATTTTAATAAATGGTCATGATAGCTGAAGATCTGTTTTCAAGATGATGAAATTGGATCCATACTTCACACTGTAATCCAAGATAAACTCAAAACAGGTCGTATGTACATAAATGTACTATCAGAAAACAGGAAAATTCCTTTATAACTGGAGAGTAGGCAAAGGCTTTTAACTGCAACTTTAACTATGAAAAACATTATAAACATAAGTCAAGATCAAATGACAGGTGAAGGATAAGACAGTACACAATACTGGGGAAGCCAGCACAACTTGTACAAGGCAAGGTCATTGAAGCTCTGTAGAAATATCCAAACTCCCTGAGGTACTGAATTACTGGGCTGAGCGCTGTGAGGATCATGGTCTTGGGGAACATCTAGCTCAGGTAGCATAACATGGCTTATAAAGAAAATGTTCTACATTCTACTTTGATGAATAGCCTGTGGGGTCTTAAAAGCCTGTGAGCAGCCATCTAGGATAATCCACTGGTCTCACCCCTTCAGGAGCAAGGGAGAATGAAGAAAACTAAAGAGAAAGATTAGTCCAAAGGGCTAATGGTCCACATCTACCATGGCCTCCACTAGACTTGAGTCCAGTACAAGTAGATGGTGCCCAGCTACCACCACTGACTGCTCTGACAGGGATCATAAGAGAGGGTCCTGGACAGAGCTGGAGAAAAATGTAGAACAAAATTCTAACTCAAAAAGAAAGACCACACTAGCTGGCCTGACAGAGACTGGAGAAACCCTGAGAGTATAGCCCCCTGGATGCCCCTCTATCTCAGTAATGAGACCACTCCTGAGGTTCACCCTTCAGCCAAATATTAACAGGCCTAAGGAAAAAAACAAGACTAAAGGGGCACACTAGCCCTGAGGCAAGGACTAGAAGGCAGGGGAAGGGAGGAGAGCTGGTAATAGGGAACCCAGGGTTGAGAAGGGAGAGTGTTGACGTGTCATGGGTTTGTTATCCAATGCCATAAAACAATACGTGTACTATGTGTTTAATGAGAAGCTAGTTTGTCCTGTAAACCTTCATCTACAATACATTAAATAAATGAATTAATTTAAAAAAAGATCAAATGACAAACTGGGAAGAATATTTGGGTATATGTTGTCAAAAAAGCAAGTTATATATAAAAAATCATTTAATATATAAAAGTAGGGTATAAATACATGTATATTCATATTTGCATTCATATTTATATTTGTTTAGAAAGCAAGATATAGAAGGGATGAGCCGGAAACTACTGAAACTATAATCTCTTAAGAGTGGGGTATGGGAAGGAATGGAGATGAGGTGAATGGTTGCAGTACATCTCAATATATTTTTTATAGCTTTAATTTTTGAACTCTGCAAATGCTTTGTATTTTCAACAGAATAAAATTAAATCAAAGTCAGTCACAAAAAGATAAATATCGTATGACCCCAGCTATATGAAATATCTAGAATCAGCAAGTGTGTAGAGATCAAAGTTTATTTCGAAGGGTGGATGAGGAGGAACAGGAAAGGAAGACACAATGAGTAGGGGGCAGTGAGCTTTTGTTAAGGGCAATGGGAAATTCCAGGAATGCTTAATGGTGATGGTTGAAAAGCTTGATGAACGTAATTAATGTCACCAAACAGTACACGTGAAGACTGTAGAAACGGCAAATGTTCTGTTACCTATATACTTACCAAAATTAAAAAAAAAAAAAAATTAAATTAAAAAAAATCATCAGCAAATGAAACTGGAAACAAATTAACTTAAAGTAAAATAACTCCACAGAGAAAAAAGAAAAAAAAGAAGTATTTCAAATAGTTTAAAACAGTATTTTGATTGCACATTTTTACTGGGATACACTCCAATAACAAAAAGTACCCCAAGCAAATTTTAAATTTCATTAAGTTATATTGCTTATTGTAATATTTATATCAATCTATTAAAATTATATTAAAATAAGTAATTGCACTAATGTTGTTCAAGCAACTTTTTTTTTCAATTCACAGAAAGTTCTGCAATAACAGAAGACCAAGGAGGCAGAAAGTACGATTAGCAATCCAGAAAAAAAAATGTGGTATCTAAACACCTTTTCCCACTAGAAGTAAAATGATGGGTCTTGGGGGAATGATTTCTGATACATTCATAGATTGTTAGATAAATAGATGGTAGATAGATGGATAGATGGATGGACAGATACATACATGCATGCATACAGACATACATAGATACTGATGGTATAACATATACAAGGCAATCCCAGAATAACCTAAAGTACCAGACTTGGAGGACCAGAAAGAGAAGAAGACCAATGGATCCTGATGAATCATGTCAAAGAAAGGTCACAGGTCACCATGAAAAGGCTTCTACTTCATAAAGTTAGGAAAATTTCAGCATTAATATACACAAATCTATAATTATACTTAAGAAAGCCTTTTAAAAAATACACCTCATTTGTTGCCAAAGGAGATTTTTAAAACTAAATTTAGAGAATTAAGTATTAATCCTGCATTTTAAAAGGAAGTATATTTCCAGGTTATATATATACCCCCTTTTGATGAACGAAAGCTCATCAAATGGCTGTCTTTTTTTTTTTTTTTTTTAAACAAAAGAAGGACAGTTTATCAATATAGAAGAAACAATAAGATAAGAACATCAGAGGCAGGGCCAAGATGGCTGACTAGGTAGAAACTACCGCAGATCCCTCTTGCAACAAAGACTCGGAAAAACAAGTGAATCGATCACATACGTGACAATCTACAAACCATGACCATCAAACACAGATCTAAAGAGTTGACCCAAGTGACAGGGGACCGAAAAGCCGTGCCCGGAAGCAGTGACCGCCTCTGGAACCAGCATCCCGCTCCACAGTCCTGAGCCCTTGCGGTTCCCTGGTGCCGAGTGGCGGGGCTGATTGTGCCTTGCTGACGCGGGGCAGGCACAGGACACAGCCCTAACCCCTAGCACCCTGGGGTAACTTTGGTAGAGACTCAGCCAGCCCAAGCAGGCTGCACACTGATGCGGCTAACGAGAAAATGAGCAACCACGGGGAAGCAGCGACTGTTTTTGGAGCCTAGAGCCAGTGTCCCAGTCAGAAAACCTTGGCACCGGGCTTTGGACTGGGCATAGGAGAGCTGAGCACGGCTTCCTGAGATGGCGCAAGCATGAGACATAGCCCTAGCCCCCAGAAGTGACCTCGGGGGAAACCCAGCCAGTGCATGCAGACAGCGCAACAACGTGGCTGACAGGAGGAGAAGTCACGGGGAGGGAGCGACTAGTTTTGGAGCCTAGAGTGAGGCGTTCCAGCGGGGGAACCTTGGTGCTGGGCTTTGGACTGGGAGCTGAGGAACTGACCACGGCTTCTGAGACAGCACAAGCACGGACACAGGCCTGACCCTCACGAGCAATCTCGACCCAGCCAGCTCACATAGGCTACATGCCCATCAGGAATCTCAGATAAAACAGTCATCACCAAGCAAGATAAGTAACTTTGTCTATATTGCTGGGTGCTACTCTCTCCTATCTATCTGACCCCTCCCCTACCTGCCCCAGGCAGCTTCATTAACACTGGAATTTCCTGGGCCATGGAGTGACGTGCTCTGTGTTTTTCTGTTTTTGTTTTTTCCCCAACCCATTCTCCTGGACTGAGAAGCAGCTACTAACAACCCAGGGATGAAAAATCCTTCCCTGACTTCCCTAAACTGGAATAAAAATACAGAACCAGCTCCAGCCAAGCATATGAGATCCACAGTCTTTGGCTTTCATCCCTACGGGGAACAAGGTGGCTATTATAATGCAAAGGCAATTCTGATAGAGATCTGATTGTAATTGTTTTAGCAGATCACTGGAAAGACAAGTTTTCCAGGTCTGATATCTCTGCCTATTAAACAGAGCCCTCACTGATCCACAATGGAGAACTGAGGGCTGAAGCTCCACCCAAACCATCTAGCCACCTGTGAAAGGGGTCTGAGGATACTGACACCTACCAAGCTTTAGAGGCACAAGCATTGGGTGCCTAAAGTACAGCTGCAGAGCCCAATCACCAAAGTGCTTTAGGAATAGAGACACACCTACCTCACTGGCAGATGGGAAGGCTGTCAGCAACCTGCCCCCCTGGAATGTGGCCCCCTGCCACTACTAGAATCTGGTGCACACAACTGTCACCACTACTCCTCTAAGTGAATAGGTGACAGTCTACACCACACACCTGGTGAACCAAAATCAGAACACCTAAGCTGATTCTATTCAAAAATAGTGAATGGACTCTTAGGCTTATATATCTGGTAACAGCCCAAACTAGCTGGTAATAGGACATAAGTGATTCAAAGGCTACAACAATCAAGACAGCACAATCTAGTAGCCCATCTACACATATTGAAAGAAAACAAAACAAGATAAGACACAGCAAGCAAATATAAAATAAATCATTATGATATCTTTTAGGTGGCTTGGAGACAGCAGTCGATATCAAACCACATAAAGAAGCAGACCATGATTGCTTCTACAACTCCCCAAACTAAAGAGTCAAAACCTTTCACAAATGAAGATACAATCCTGGAATTGCCAGATGCAGAATATAAAAAACTAATTTACAGAATGCTTCAAGACATCAGGGATGACCTCAGAAATGAAATAGGGCAATCTACAGAAAAAGCCAAGGAACACACTGATAAAGCAGTTGAAGAAATCAAAAAGATTATTCAAGAACATAGTGGAAAAATTAATAAGCTGCAAGAATCCATAGAGAGACAGCACTCAGAAATCCAAAAGATTAACAGTAAAATTACACAATTAGACAACTCAATATGAAGTCAGAGGAGCAGAATTGAGCAACTGGAATGCAGAGTGAGGGAACTGGAGGATAAGGCAATTGACACCAATATAGTTGAAGAAAAATCAGATAAAAGAATTTTAAAAAATGAAGAAACCCAAAGAATCATGTAGGACTCTATCAAGAAGAATAACTTGCCTGTGATTGGAGTTCCAGAATGGGGAGGGATAACAAAAAATACAGAGAGAATAGTTGAAGATCTGTTGGCAGAAAATTTCCCTGGCATCATGAAAGACGAAAGGATGTCTATCCAAGATGCTCATCGAACCCCATATAAGATTGATCCAAAAAGAAAATCACCAAGGCATATTATCATCAAACTTGCCAAAACCAAAGTTAAAGAGAAAATTTTAAAAGCAGCCAGGGATAAATGAAAAGTCACCTACAAAGGAGAATCAATAAGAATAAGTTCGGACTACTTGGCAGAAACCATGCAGTCAAGAAGGCAATGGGATGACATATATAGAGCACTGAAGGAGAAAAACTGCCAGTCAAGGATCACTATCCAGCAAAACTCTCTCTCAAATATGAAGATGAAATTAAAACATTTACAGATAAACACAAGCTTAGAGGATCTGCAAAAAACCAAAGCAAAGCTACAAGAATTACTAAAGGAAATTGGTCAGAAAAGCGATAATATCAGATAGCAACACAACAAAAGGCCACAGAACAGAACATCCTGACATCAACTCAAATACGGAAATCACAAAAACAAAATAAGATTAATTTTACAAAGAAAAAACTGCTCAAAACGGAATCATTGAAGTCATTATGTAAAAGGTCACAATAATCAAAAAGAGGGACTAAATACAGGAGGCATAGATCTTCCATACGGAGAGGAAAACAAGGCTATATAGGACAATACAAGTTAGGTTTTTACTTAGTAAAATAGGGGTAAATATTAAGGTAACCACAAAGAGGTCTAACAAGTCCATAATTCAAAATAAAAACTGAGAAAAACATAACGACTCAGCAAACATAAATTCAACTACTATGAAAATGAGGAACACACAACTTACAAAGAAAAACTTTTCAGCAAAAAAAGTAAGTGGAAAAATGAAATTGTCAACAACACACACAAAAAGGCATCAAAATGAGAGCACTAAACTCATACTCATCTATAATTACGCTGAATGTAAATGGACTAAATGCACCAATAAAGAGACAGAGAGTGGCAGAATGGATTAAAAAAACATGATCCATCTATATGCTGCCTACAAGAGACACACCTTATACTTAGAGACACAAAAGAAACAAAAACTCAAAGGATGGAAAAAAATATATCAAGCAAACAACAATCAAAAAAGAGCAGGAGTGACAATATTAATTTCTGACAAAATAGACTTTAAAGTTAAATCCACCACAAAGGATAAAGAAGGACAGTACATAATGATTAAAGCGACAATTTACCAGGAAGATATAACCATATTACATATTTATGCACCCAATGGCAGTGCTGCAAGATACAAAAAACAAACTGTAACAGAATTGAAAAGTGAGATAGACACCTCCACAATTATAGTAGGAAACTTCAACACACCACTTTTGGAGAAGGATAGGACTTCCAGTAAGAAGCTCAATAGAGGCACAGAAGATCTAAATGCTACAATCAACCAACTTGACCTCATAGACTCATACAGAACACTCTACACAACAGCTGCAAAGTATACTTTTTTTTCTAGTGTTTCACATGGAACATTCTCTAGAATAGATCACATACTAGGTCATAAAACAAACCTTTAAAGAATCCAAAACATCAATATATTACAAAGCATCTTCTCAGACCACAAGAACATAAAAGTAGAAATCAATAAAACAGAAAAATTAGGGAAAAGAAACCTAATACCTGGAAACTGAACAACACCCTGCTCAAAAAAGACTGGGTTACAGAAGACATTGAGGAGGGGATAAAGAAATTCATAGAATGCAATGAGAATGAAACACGTCCTATCAAAACCTCTGGGACACAGCAAAAGCAGAGCTCAGAGGTCAATTTATATCAATAAATGCACACATATATAAAGAAGAAAGAGTCAAAATCAGAGAACTGTCCCTGCAACTTGAACAAAGAGAAAGCGAGCAACAAAAGAATCCATCAGGCACCAGAAGAAAACAAATAGTAAAAATTAGAGCTGAACTAAATGAATTAGAGAACAGAAAAACAATTGAAAAAATTAACAAAGCCGAAAGCTGGTTCTTTGAAAAAATTAACAAAATTGATAAATCATTGGCCAGAATGACTAAAGAAATACAGGAAAGGAAACAACTAACCCGAATAAGAAATGAGATGGGCCATATCACAACAGACCCAACTGAAATTAAAAGAATCATATCAGATTATTACGAAAAATTGTACTCTAACAAATTTGCAAACCTAGAAGAAATGGATGAATTCCTAGAAAAACACTACCTACCTAAACTAATACAATCAGAGGTAGAACAACTAAATAGACCCATAACAAAAGAAGAGATTGAAAATGTAATCAAAAAACTCCCAACAAATAAAAAGCCCTGGCCCGGATGGCTTCACTGCAGAGTTCTACCAAACTTTCAGAGAAAAGTTAACATCACTACCACTAAAGGTATTTCAAAGCATAGAAAGTGATGGAATAATACCTAACTCGTTCTATGAAGCCAGCATATCCCTGATACCAAAACCAGGTAAAGACAGCACAAAAAAAGAAAATTACAGACCTTTATCCCTCATGAACATAGATGCAAAAATCCTCAACAAAAGTCTAGCCAATAGAATTCAACAGCATATCAAAAAAATAATTTACCACGACCAAGTGGGATTTATACCAGGTACGCAAGGTTGGCTCAATATTAGAAAAACCATTAATGTAATCTACCACATAAATAAAACAAAAGACAAAAACCACATGATCTTATCAATTGATGCAGAAAAGGCATTCGACAAAGTCCAAAACCCATTCATGATAAAAACTCTCAGCAAAATAGGAATAGAAGGGAAATTCCTCAACATAATAAAGGGCATCTATACAAAGCCAACAGCCAACATCATTCTAAATGGAGAGAGCCTGAAAGCATTTCCCTTTAGAACGGGAACCAGACAAGGATGCTCTTTATCACCGCTCCTGTTCAACATTGTGCTAGAGGTCCTAGCCAGAGCAATTAGGCTAGACAAAGAAATAAAGGGCATCTGGATTGGCAAGGAAGCAGTAAAATTATCTCTATTTGCAGATGACATGATCTTATACACAGAAAACCCTAAGGAATCCTCCAGAAAACTACTGAAACTAATAGAAGAGTTCAGCAGAGTTTCAGGTTACAAGATAAACATACAAAAATCAGTTGGATTCCTCTACACAAACAAAAAGAACATCGAAGAGGAAATAACCAAATCAATACCATTCACAGTAGCCCCCAAGAAGATAAAATACTTAGGAATAAATCTTACCAAAGATGTAAAAGACCTATACAAAGAAAACTACAAAGTACTACTGCAAGAAACTAAAAGGGACCTAAGTAAGCGGAAAAACATACCTTGCTCGTGGATAGGAAGACTTAACATAGTAAAAATGTCCATTCTACCAAAAGCCATCTATATATACAATGCACTTCCGATCCAAATTCCGACATTTTTTAATGTGATGGAGAAACAAATCACCAACTTCATATGGAAGGGAAAGAAGCCCCAGATAAGTAAAGCATTACTGAAAAAGAAGAAGAAAGTGGGAGGCCTCACTCTACCTGATTTTAGAACATATTATACAGCCACAGTAGTCAAAACAACCTGGTACTGGTACAACAGGCACATAGACCAATGGAACAGAATTGAGAACCCAGATATAAATCCATCCACATATGAGCAGCTGATATTTGACAAAAGCCGTGTCAGTTAATTGGGGAAAAGATAGTCTTTTTAACAAATGGTGCTGGCATAAGTGGATATCTATTTGCAAAAAAATGAAACAGGACCCATACCTCACACCATGCACAAAAACTAACTCCAAGTAGATCAAAGACCTAAACATAAAGACTAAAATGATAAAGATCGTGGAAGAAAAAGTAGGGACAACGTTAGGAGCCCTAATACAAGACATAAACAGAATACAAAACATTACCAAAAATGACAAAGAGAAACCAGATAACTGGGAGCTCCTAAAAATCAAACACCTATACTCACCTAAAGACTTCACCAAAAGGGTAGAAAGACCACCTACAGATTGGGAAAAAATTTTTAGCTATGACATCTTCGACCAGTGCCTGATCTCTAAAATCTATATGATTCTGTCAAAGCTCAACCACGAAAAGACAAACAACCCAATTAAATATTGGGCAAAGGATACGAACACGTACTTCACTAAAGAAGATATTCAGGCAGCTAACAGATACATGAGAAAACGCTCTCGATCATTAGCCATTAGAGAAATGCAAATTAAAACTACGATGAGATTCCATCTCTTTCCAACAAGGCTGGCATTAATCCAAAAAACACAAAATAATTAATGTTGGAGAGACTGTGGAGAGATTGGAACTCTTATACACTGCTGGTGGGAATGTAAAATGGTACAACCACTTTGGAAATCTATCTGGCGTTTTCTTAAAAAGTTAGAAATAGAACTACCATACCATACAACCCAGAAATCCTACTCCTCGGAATATATCCCAGAGAAATAAGAGCCGAACAAATATATGCACACCCATGTTTATTGCAGCACTGTTTACAATAGCAAAAAGATGGAAGCAACCAAGGTGTCCATCAACGGATGAATGGATAAATAAATTGTGGTATATTCACACAATGGAATACTACACATCGATAAAGAACAGTGACGAATCTCTGAAACATTTCATAACATGGTGGAACCTGGAAGGCATTATGATGAGTGAATTAGTCAGATGCAAAAGGACAAACATTGTATAAGACCACTATTTTAAGATCTTGAGAAATAGTTTAAACTGAGAAGAACACATTCTTTTGTGGTTACAAAAGGGGGGAGTGAGGGAGGGTGGGAGAGGATTATTTACTGATTAGATAGTAGATAAGAACTACTTTAGGTGAAGGGAAGGACAACACTCAATACAGGGAAGGTCAGCTCAACTGGACTGGACCAAAAGCAAAGAAGTTTCCTGAATAAACTGAATGCTTCAAAGGTCAGCGGAGCAAGGGTAGGGGTTTGGGGTCTATGGCTTCAGGGGACATCTAAGTCAATTGGCTAAATAAATTCTATTAAGAAAATATTCTGTATCCCACTTTGAAGTGTGGCATCTGGAGTCTTAAATTCTAACAAGTGGCCATCTAAGATGCATCAATTGGTCTCAACCCACCTGGATCAAAGGAGAATGAAAAACACCAAGGTCATAAGTTAATTATGAGCCCAAGAGACAGAAATGTCCACATGAACTAGAGACTTAAGTCATCCTGAGACCAGAAGAACTAGATGGTGCCCAGCCACAACCGATGATTGCCCTGACAGGGAGCATAACAGAGAACCCCTGAGGGAGCAGGAGAGCAGTGGGATGCAGACCCCAAATTCTCATAAAAAGACCAGACTTAATGGTCTGACTGAGACTAGAGAAATCCCGGCAGTCATGGTCCCCAAACCTTCTATTGGCTCAGGACAGGAATCATTCCTGAAGAGAACTCATCAGACATGGATTGGACTGGACAATGGGTTGGAGAGAGATGCTGATGAAGAGTGAGCTACTTGTATCAGGTGGACACTTGAGACTGTGTTGGCATCTGCTATCTGGAGGGGAGATGGGAGGGTAGGGAGGGTTATACCTACACAAACTGGCAAAACAGTCACGAAAGGAGAGACTGGAAGGAGGGAGCGGGCTGACTCATTAGGGGGAGAGTAAATGGGAGTATGTAGTAAGGTGTACGTAAGTTTATATGTGACAGACTGACTTGATTTGTAAACTTTCACTCAAAGCACAATAAAAATTATTAAAAAAAGAAAGATTAGAACATCACAAAGAGTCACGCATTAATGACCAATGGGTGCTAGAATTTGCAGTAAAAGTCAATGTGGAACTGAATCTACACAGAGGGCCACAGTAGTTACAGGTTACGTGTGATCTGCAAGGGGGAAATGTAACTGTGCAGTAAAGGAAGAGGCCTGCTATCATCTTCAACACGTGACCAGTCTCAGAATCGGGAACAGACAGACCCCCAGACCTCGCATGCCCCCTGCTGCACTTGGCTATCAAGTGTGTGTGTGCGGTGCCTCCCAGGGAGCGTTCTTGCTGAACACCTGTAATCTGAGTCTAGTTGAGCATTTATATCTACCTTCTAGTTTATATAGGCAATAGAAGGATTTACTAAATGAGCTTCACTCCACTACAAGGAAACAATCAGGTATCTCCCAAAGGTGTGGCATATTTTACAGGAAAATTAGCCTGGCTTCTTAAAATACTCTATGATGTTAAAGAAACAAGCCAAAAAAAAAAAAAAAAAAAAAAAAACCTGATGTGGACCAGGACTGCTGCTGTAGATTAACTGTAGGTAATTTTGTATCTGTTAGGATTAAATTCATCCGTATACAACAACTAAAACAATAACAACAGCAAAACAAATAATGGTGTCTCAAAGAATGCCTATTTTTAGTGTCTGTCTCCTGTTAAAGGACTCCAAACTCAGACAGGTCAGGGCTAATGTGGTTTCTACGGAGTCTCCATAGTCACTGGGGTTCTTTTTTTATCTGCTCTGCGATCTTGGTGACAAGTTTCCAAACTGAGTAATTGCCTCGTTTTGGGGAGACAGCCACTGTAGCTCCAGGCATCAATCCACATTCCAGGGTGATAGAGAGTTAGCATAAAAGATCGGAGCACCAAGCAGAGTCCGCCCTCTGGAAGAGCGTTTCTGGGAAGCAGAATCCAACAGTCTTGTTTGGAAAGATAATTTTATAACTTAGTATGTTTTCACAACTTTAGTTAGTTTTCTAACTCAAAAAAAAAAAAAAAAGGTGGGGAATACATACTAGGTAGGTGATTAGGAATCTCTGTGTTCTGATCCTACATTATTTGTGTTTTATATGTGACTTATATGTCTTCCTTAAAAAATGGACAAATCATCAAGAAAGACCAATCACTACAAAACGGCATCGTGTTTTGTAAGGTAGAGGGTCAGTGAAAATGAGGGCCAGCCCCAGGAGATGGATTGACACGGAGGCTGCAACAATAGGCTCAAACATAGCAACGGTTCTGAGGAAGGCCAGGGCACAGCAGGGTTGCCATGGGTGGGAGCTGGCTCGACAGGCTCAAACATAGCAACGGTTCTGAGGAAGGCCAGGGCACAGCAGGGTTGCCATGGGTGGGAGCTGGCTCGACAGGTTCAAACATAGCAACGGTTCTGAGGAAGGCCAGGGCACAGCAGGGTTGCCATGGGTGGGAGCTGGCTCGACAGGTTCAAACATAGCAACGGTTCTGAGGAAGGCCAGGGCACAGCGGTGTTGCCATGGGTGGGAGCTGGCTCGACAGAAACTAACAACAAAAACATATGTCACACATCACAGGGACACTGAGCTCTGAGCATATAACCAGTATGAATACGGGTGAGTTGGTATCGACCTTGTTCCCATACAACTTTTGAGGAGTTCCATCAAGTGCATCGAGTATTAGCAAACTCAATGAAACAGCGTATGTTTCAATACACTCATTTCCTGGTAAGCATACTTTAGTGCTCTGCTATCTGGGTGCCACTTTCCATTTCTTATTTTATGTCAAGTAACAAATACTGATAAGACTTAAAAAAGAAAATACCCTGCAGTAACTTTCAGATCAGATTTTGTTTTTATATTGGTGTTACTGTTAGTTTTTAATGGGATTTTCTGAGACAATGAAGCAGTTTACGAGATTAAGCTTTTTTTTAATGAAGCCAATTTTATACATTAAAACTAGAATAATTTAAAAGATAACATTGACTGTCACCACTGAATAGTGCAGATTTAGTAGCTTTTTTCCTTGTTTTTTTACTACATCCAGTTTCAACTTCCTATGCAGCTAGAGAAATATCACATATATACGTATATATGTATATATATTTCTCTAATTATATATATTATGTGTATATACATGTATATAGACCCCACTGCCATCAAGTCGATTCCAACTCATAGTGATCCTATAGGAGAGAGTAGAACTTCCCCCATAGCGTTTCCAAGACTGTACATCTTTACAGAAGCAGACTGCCATGTCTTTCTCTCACAGAGAAAATGGGGGATTTGAACCACCCACCTTTTGATTAGCAGCAGAGTGCTTTAATCACTATGCCACCAGGGCTTTCTCTCTATTTCTCCTTCTGTCTCTCTCTATCTCTCTCTATGTATACATAAACTTGATGTCCTCCTCCAGGGATAGGTACCTCCTGATGTAACAAAAGCAAAGTGAGCTGGACAACATATCCACAAGGTTTACATTGGCTAATTTTCAGAAGTAGATCTCCAACCCTTTCTCTCTAGTCTTTTCTAAAGAAAACATATATATATATATATATAAACCCATTGCCATTGAGTCGATTCCAACTCATAGCAATCCTATAGGACAGTATAGAACTGCCCCACAGGGTTTCCAAGGAGCACCCGGTAGATTTGAACTACCAAGCTTTTGGTTAGCAGCCGTAGCTCTTTACCCCCTACACTGCCAGGGTTTCCATGTATGTAAATACATATATATATACACCTGCCTGTCAGTTTGTTGTACTGTGGTGGCTTGTGTGTTGTTGTGATGCTGGAAGCGATGCCACTGTTATTTCAAATACCAGCAGGATCAGCCACAGTGAACAGGTTTTGGTGGATTTTTCAAACTAAGACAGACTAGAAAGAAGCCTTGATTGAAAGCAAAGAATAGCAGAAAGGCCATTACCTGTGCTTGATTAACTACGCAAAGCCATAACATATCATGGATAACATTGCAAAGAATGGGAATTCTAGGACACTTAATTGTGCTCATGAGGAATCTGTACCTAGATCAAGAGGCAGTTATTCCAACAGAATTAGGGGCTATTGCATGCTTTAAACTCAAAAGGTGTGCACCAGGGTTACATCCTTTCACCTTACTTATTCAATTTGAATGCTGAACAAAGGATGTGAGAAGCTGGACTATATGAAGAAAAAGACATTAGGATTGGAGGAAGACTCATTAGCAACTCATGATATGCAGATGACACAACCTTGCTTGGTAAAAGTGAAGAGAATTTGAAGCACTTACTAACGAAGATCAAAGTCTATAGCCTTCAGTATGACTTATACTTCAACATAAAGAAAACAACAAGCAGCGTCATGGCATACAGAAAATACTGAAGTTGTCAAAGATTTCATTTTACTTGGATCCACAATCAACGTCCATGAAAGCAACAGTCAGAAATCTAATGATGTGTTGTATTGGGTAAATCTGCTTAAAAGTTTTCTTTAAAATCTTAGAAGGCAAAGATGTCACTTTGATGAATAAGGTGTGTCTGATCTAAGCCATGGTATTTTTAATTTTTTCGTATGCATGTGAAAGCTGGACAATGAAAATGGAAAACTGAAGAAGTGACGCATTTAAATTATGATGTTGGCAAGGTCCTCAGAAGCGAAGATGTTGCCAGTCCATGGAGAAGGACATCGTGCTTGGTAAAGTAAATGGTCATCAAAAACAGGAAGGCCTTCGACAGATGGACTGACACAGTGGCCACAACAATGGCCCCAAACAGCAAAGATTGTGGGATGGCACAGGGCTGGACAGTGTTTCCTTCTGTTCTACTTAGGGTTACAATAAGTCAGAAAAACCTCAGTGGCACCTAACAACAACATATATGTATATTTGTTGGTATTGTTAGGTGCCATCTTTGTACACACATATATACAATATGTATGTATATATATTTGCTGCTGTTGTTGTTTGGTGTCGTCAAGTGGGTTCTGACTCATAGCGACCCTGTGTACAACAGAACACTGCATGGTCCTGAGCCATCTTCACAATCATTGTTATGCTTGAGCCCATTATTGCAGCAACTCTATCAGTCCATCTCGTTCAGGATCTTCCTCTTTACCAAACATGATGTCCTTCTCCAGTGGCTGATCCTGATACATGGATCGGTATGTGAGATCAAAGTATGTGAGATGTAGCCTCACCATTCTTGCTTCTAAGGAACATTCTGGTTGTACTTCTTCCAAGACAGATTTGTTCATTCTTTTGGCAGTCCATGGTATCTTCAATATTCTTTGACAATGCCACAATTCAAAGGCTTCAGTTCTTGTCGGATCTTCCTTATTCATCATTCAGGTTTCACACGCATATGAGGTGAGTGAAAACACCATGGCTTGGGTCCGGCGCACCTTAGTCTTCAACGTGACATCTTTGCTTTTTAACACTTGAAAGAGGCTTTTTGCAGCAGATTTGCCCGGAGCAATGCCTCATTTGATTTCTTGACTGCTGCTTCCAAGGGTGTTGATTGTGGATCCACATAAAATGAAATCCTTGACAACTTCAATCTTTTCTCCATTTATTGTGATGTTGCTAATTGGTCCAGTTGTGAGGATTTTTTTTTTCTTTATGTTGAGATTAATCCATACTGAAGGCTGTGGTCTTCAATCTTCATCAGTAAGTGCTTCAAGTCCTCTTCACTTTCAGCAACCAAGGTTGTGTCATCTGCAGATCGCAGGTTATTAATGAGTCTTCCTCTAGTCCTGATGTCTTTTTCTTCATATAGTCCAGCTTCTTGGATTATTTGTTCAGCATACAGATTGAATAAATATGGTGAAAGGATACAACCCTGACACACACCTTTACTGACTTTAAACCACACAGCATCCCCTTGTTCTGTTTGAACAACTGGCTCTTGATCTGTGTACAGGTTTTTCATGAGCACAATTAAGTGTTATGGAATGCCTATTCTTCTCAATGTTATCCATAATTTGTTATGATCCACACAGTCAAATATATATATAGCAACCTCTAGAAAGAGAAATATTTGTTAAATTGCATTAACTGTGCTTAAAATATTTTATTTTGCCCTTTTTTGTGCTTCTAGTTGACCCTGTCCAAGAGTAAAGACCAATAAAAATGTAGTTCAAATAAAACAAAGAGTCTACTGTAAGAATAGGTGTACAGTGTAAACTGGGGAAAAGCGAAGTGAAAGACCTTCACTGAGTGCTCCAAAGAGCATTCTACTCACAGGGTTTAAGGTGGCAAAAACCACAAGCTGACTGGTTGATCCCTAAGCTAATTAGAGCATGGTTGTGGGAAAGCACAAAGGTTAGAAAAACATTTTTTGAGGGGAATCAAAGGGCATCTTCTGAGAATGGGCTTAACCACCAAAGTCACATGTTAACACCTGTATCTAGTTAGTAACCCTGGACCTAGTTAACAAACTTTCTGAGAACTGCAAACAGAAGTAACTTCTTGGGAAATAGTCAACCCGACAAGATGGAGTCAGGCCTACTCCTCAGCCAGAAGCCTCAGCCAAGTCAAGTGCCTTGAATTTTTTAATGATCTCTGTCAACCCAAATGTTAAAATTAATATAACTTAGACAATTTCTCACTTTCCAAATTTCAAACAAAGAAAAAGTTTCATAAATAACATATAAGAACAAAACTCGCAATTAATTCTTTTATGACATCGATTTGGATCCATACTCGTCTTCTCACTGATCGATCTGCAGACCCCAGTTTATTCATTTATCGATCCATGTGGTAAAAGTGTTAACTTGTAGAATTAGGAACAGAGACCCTCCCCTAAGGACAGGCCTCGAAATTAAGAGCAGTTTAATTCTTAAGAAGTATTAACTCTACTGAAAGCTTTCTCTGGTACTACAAGGACTTAGCAATAAAGCGGTTGAGGCAGTAACATTCACTCATCGGTAATTTAAGTAAACAAAGACAAAAATTATATTTTAAAAGTTTTGCTCACCAGCTGGATCATGGCTGTATTTTTACCTTAGTTTTGTTTCTTTAGAGTAAGTGTTTAGATATATGATATCTACTAAAATCTAAATATCTGTGCTAAAAGCAAGAATCAAGTCTAAGCTATCCATGAAAAATCTTCTTTAAACACAAGGACAAATGAGATGTCATCAAGGCGACTCCAACTCATGGTGACCCCACGTGTGTGAAAGTAGAAATGTGCTCTGTAAGGTTTCAACGGCTGATTTTTCAGAAGTAGCTCTCCAGGTCTTTCTCCTGAGTTGCTGCTGAATGGAGTCAAACTTTCAACCTTCCAGTTAGCCACTGAGTGCATTAACCATTTGCAAAATCAGAAACACCAACATAAAGATATTCTGTTATTGTTGGTTACCATAAAGTCGATTCCGACTCATAGCAAACCCGTGTGTGCACAGCACAACTGCTCCCTAGAGTTTTCAAGGCTCTGACTTTTTGGAAGTGGATCACCAGACATTTCCTCCGAGGCGCCTCTGGGTGGAGTCAGTCCTCCAACCTTTCAAATAGTAGCCGAGCGCTTAACCATTTGTACTACCCAGAGACTCCATCATAAAGACATAGACATGTTAAAAATAAAATGATGCTTAAAGATACAGCATAAAACACTAACCAAAAGAAAGCTGGAATAAGTTTACGAATATCAAACGAAGTAGTCTTCAGAACAAGGAGTATTATCACAGGGAAACAGAGATATTGCCTAGTAATAGAGCAGCCATTTTTCCAAAAAGACATAATAACCCTTGGTGTTCCTTTGCTTGTAGACAGATCTTTACTGGGTCTGTTCTGTGTATCTGTCTATCTATTCTACTCTTTCCATAAGACATGCAGTCCTCTGCTTATAGATAGGAAGAGCTGTCCATGAAATATTCCTAAAGGAAAAAGAAAAACCCAGGTGTCAAAAAGGAAACTATGCTAGCTATTGTGTGATTAAAGTATAAAATAAAAAATAAGTATTTTTTCTACAGTATTTACCTAAAGAAATTCTGGGGTAATATTCGAGAATTTAGAAATGTAATTCCCTTGGCTTGATTGGGAAGGAGTGCAGGAATTGGGTGAGAATGGATATTTTTTCTGTATATTTCCCATTGTTTTGATCTTTCAATCATGTCATATGAATATAATGCCCTATGAATTTTTTTTAATATGGATGAAAATCTAAAGTATTTTAAACTAGAAATGTTTAAAAATAGTTAACCTCTGCAGAGTGAAATTGAGGGTGAAGAATATTACAGATGGAGAACCCTTGATTTTCATTTTAAACATGATGCTACAAAATGATTTTGTCATCTATATATTAACTTGACAATTTTAGAAATTGGAAATACCACAAGAAAGGGTGGTATTTAAAGTTATCAGCTTTTCTAGAGTGTAGGTCTGATAAGATAATTGGTACATAAATTTGAATAATAGTCATATTAACTGGTCTCCCTTGTATGAATCTCATCCTATCACTGACAGGGTTGTACTTCAGGAGAGATCTTGAAATGTTCTTCTTGACAATGAATACAATGCCATTCCTCTTCAATTTCTCATTCCCAGCATGGTAGAACACATGAGTATCTGATTCAAAATGGCAAATAGCATTCCATTTCAGCTCACTAATGCTAGCATATCTATCTTTATGTGTTCTGTTTCATGTTTGGTGACTTTCAATTTTCCTAGATTCAGACTACATTATCGGAGGTAGGATATTATCCATACGCCTACAAGGAAGACCAGTTAATACACTACCATTCAAATTTAAGGAACCAAAACTAATGCCAAAGATGCAGACAATAAAGATTTTACCAATTTCTGCAGTCTGAAATTGATCAAACGTGCAATCAAGATGCAATAATAATTACTGGGAATTGGAACACAAAATGTGGAAACAAAAAAGAATGATTTGCAATTGGAAATACGGCCCTGGTGATAGAAGCAATGTTGGAGATGGCATGATAGAATTTTCCAAGACCAACGTATTCATTGCAAATATCTTTTTTCAACCACAAAAATGGAGATTATACACCTGGACTCCACCAGATGGAATACACAGGAATCAAATTGACTACTTCTGTAGAAAGAGATCATGGAAAAGCTCAATTTTGTCAGTCAGAACAAGGACAGGGGCCAACTGCAGGACAGGCCATCAATTGTTCTTATGGAAGTTCAAGTTGTAGCTAAAGCAAATCAAACAAGCCCAAAGAGAGCCAAGGATGACCTTGAGTATATCCCACCTGAATTTAGACACCATCTCAATAATAGATTTTTTTTTATTGTGCTTTAAGTGAAAGTTTACAAATCAAGTCAGTCTCTTATACAAAAATTTATATACGCCTTGCTATGTACTCCTAGATGCTCTCCCCCTAATGAGACAGCACATAGCTTCACTCCACCCTGTGTTCCCCGTGTCCATTCAGCCAGCTTCTGTCCCCCTCTGCCTTCAATCTCCCCTCCAGACAGGAGCTGCCCACATAGTCTCACGTGTCTACTTGAGCCAAGAAGCAGACTTCTCACCAGTATCATTTTCTGTCTTAATACTCCACTCTAACCCCTGTCTAAAGAGTTGGCTTTGGGAATGGTTCCTGTCTTGGGGTAACAGAAGGTCTGAGGACCATGACCTCTGTGGTCCGTCTAGCCTCGGTCAGACTGTTAAGCCTGGCCTTTTTATGAGAATTTGAGGTCTGCATCCCACTGCTCTCTTGCTCCATCAGGAATACTCTGTTATGTTCCTTGTCAGGGCAGTCACTGGTTGTAGCCAGGTACTATTTAGTCCTTCTGGTCTCAGGCTGATGTAGTCTGATTTATGTGGCCCTTTCTATCTCTTAGACTCACAATTACCTTGTATCCTTGGTATTCTTCATTCTCCTTTGCTCCAGGTGGGTTGAGACCAGTTGATGAATCTTAGGTGGCCTCTTGCTAGCATTTAAGACCCCAGACACCACTCTCCAAAGTGGGATGCAGAATGTTTTCTTAATAAATTTTATTATATCAATTGACCTAGATGTCCCCTGAAAGGATGATCCCCCCACTGCTACTCTGGCCTTCAAAGCTTTGGGGTGTATTCAGGAAACTTCTTTACTTTTGGTTTAGTCCAGTTGTGCTGACCTCTTCTTATCGTGTGTTGACTTTCCCTTCACCTAAAATAGTTCTTATCTACTATCTAATTAGTGAATACCCCTCTCCCTCCCTCCCTCCCCACCCTCATAACCATCAAAGAATATTTTCTTCTGTGCTTAAACTATTTCCTTAGCTCTTATAATAGTGGGTTCATACAATTATTTGTCCTTTTGCAGCTGACTAATCTCACTCAGCATAATGCCTTCCAGGTTGCTCCATGTTATGAAATGTTTCACAAATTCCTCACTGTTGTTTATCGATGCATACTATTCCATTGTGTGAATACACCATAATTTATTTATCCATTCATCCGTTGATGGACACCTTGGTTGTTTCCATCTTTTTGCTATTGTAAGCAGTGCTGCAATAAACATGGGTGTGCATATATCTGTTCGTGTAAAGGCTCTTATTTCTCTAGGATATATTCCAAGGAGTAGGATTGCTGGATCGTATGGTAGTTCTATTTCTAGCTTTTTAAGGAAGCACCAAATCGATTTCCAAAGCGGTTGTACCATTTGACATTCCCACCAGCAGTGTAGAAGTGTTCCAATCTCTCCACAGCCTCTCCAACATTTATTATTTTGTGTTTTTTGGATTAATGCCAGCCTTGTTGGAGTGAGATGAAATCTCATTCTAGTTTTGATCTGCATTTCTCTAACGGCTAATGATCGTGAACATTTCCTCATATATCTGTTAGCTACCCGAATGTCTTTACTAAAGTGTCTATTCATATCTTTTGCCCATTTTTTAATTGGGTTATTTGTCTTTTTGTTGTTGAGTTTTTGCAGTATTATCTAGATTTTAGAGATCAGGCGCTGATCAGAAATGTCATAGCTAAAAACTTTTTCCCAGTCTGTAGGTAGTCTTTGTACTCTTTTGGTGAACTCCTTGGATGAGCATAGGTGTTTGATTTTTAGGAGCTCCCAGTTATCTAGTTTTTCTCCTATATTCTCTATAATGTTTTGTATACTGTTTATGCCATGTATTATGGCTCCTAATGTTGTCCCTATTTTTTCTTCCATCATCCTTATCGTTTTAGATTTTATATTTAGGTCTTTGATCCATTTTGAGTTAGTTTTTGTGCATGGAGTGAAGTATGGGTCTTGTTTCATTTTATTGCAGATGGATATCCAGTTACGCCAGCACCATTTGTTAAAAAGACTGTCTTTTCCCCATTTAACTCTTTTGGGGCCTTTGTCAAATATCAACTGCTCATATGTGGATGGATTTATGTCTGGATTCTCAATTCTGTTCCATTGGTCTATGTATCTGTTGTTGTACCAGTACCAAGCTGTTTTGACTACTGTGGCGGTATAACAGGTTCTAAAATCAGGTAAAGTAAGGCCTCCCACTTTAATCTTCTTTTTCAGTAATGCCTTATTTATCCGGGGCCCCTTTCCCTTCCATATGAACTTGGTGATTTGTTTCTCCATCTCATTAAAGAATGTCATTGGGATTTGGATCGGAATTGCATTAAATGTATAGATCGCTTTTGGTAGAATAGACATTTTTATAATGTTAAGTCTTCCTATCCATCAGCAAGGTATGTTTTTCCACTTATGTAAGTCTCTTTTTGGTTTCTTGCAGAAGTGTACTGTAGTTTTCTTTGTATAAGTCTTTTACATCTCTGATAAGATTTATTGCTAAGTATTTTATCTTCTTGGAGGCTACTGTAAATGGCATTGATTTGGTGATTTCCTCTTCGATGTTCTTTTTGTTGGTGTAGAGGAATCCAACTGATTTTTGTATGTTTATCTTGTATCCTGATACTCTGCTGAACTCTTTTATTAGTTTCAGTAGTTTTCTGGAGGATTCCTTAGGGTTTTCTGCGTATAAGATCATGTCATCTGCAAATAGAGATACTTTGACTTCTTCCTTGCCAATCTGGATGCCCTTTATTTCTTTAGCCTAATTGCTCTGGCTAGGACTTCTAGCACAATGTTGAATAAGAGAGGTGATAAAGGGCATCCTTGTCTGATTCCCAATCTCAATGGGAATCTTTTCAGGCTCTCTCCATTTAGGGTGATGTTGGCTGTTGGCTTTGTATAAATGCCTGTTATTATGTTGAGGAAATTTCCTTCTATTCCTATTTTGCCAAGAGTTTTTCTCATGAATGAGTGTTGAAATTTGTCAAATGCCTTTTCTGCATCAATCAATAAAATCATGTGATTCTTTTGTTTTATTTATGTGGTGGATTACATTAATTGTTTTTCTAATGTTGAACCATCCCTGCATACCTGGTATGAATCCCACTTGGTCATGGTGAATTATTTTTTTGACATGTTGTTGAATTCTATTGTCTAGAATTTTATTGAGGATTTTCGCATCTATATTCATGAGGGATATAGGTCTATAATTTTCTTATCTTGTGGTATCTTTACCTGGTTTTGGTATCAGGGGTATGCTGGCTTCATAGAGTGAGTTTGGTAGTATTCCTTCCTTTTCTATGCTCTGAAATTCCTTTAGTAGTAGTGGTGTTAACTCTTCTCTGAAGTTTGGTAGAACTCTGCAGTGAAGCTGTCCGGACCAGGGCTTTATTTTCGTTGGGAGTTTTTTGATTACCTTTTCAATCTCTTCTTTTGTTATGGGTCTGTTTAGTTGTTCTACCTCTGTTTGTGTTAGGTAGGTAGGTAGTCTGTTTCTAGGAATTCATCCATTTCTTTTAGGTTTTCAAATTTGAGTATAGTTTTTCATAGTAATCTGATAGGATTCTTTTAATTTCCATTGGGTCTGTTGTAATATCGCCCCTCTCATTTCTTATTTGGGTTATTTGCTTCCTCTCCTGTTTTTCTTTTGTCATTTTGGCCAGTGGTTTATCAATTTTGCTGATTAAAAAAAAAAAAAACAGCTTTTGGTCTTGTTAATTCTTTCAAATGTTTTTCTGTTTTCGATTTCATTTAGTTCAGCTCTAATTTTTATTATTTATTTTCTTCTGGTGCCTGTGGGTTTCTTTTGTTGATCTCTACTTGTTCAAGTTGTAGGGATAATTCTTTGATTTTGGCCCTTTCTTCTTTTTAGATGTGTGCATTGACTGATATAAATTGACTTCTGAGTGCCGCTTTTGCTGTGTCCCAAATATTCTGATAGGAAATGTTTTCATTCTCATCAGATTCTCTGAATTTCTTTATTCCACCCTTAATGTCTTCTATAATACAGTCTTTTTTGAGCAGGGTATTGTTCAGTTTCCAAGTGTTTGATTTCTTTTCCCGGCTTTTCCTGTTATTGATTTCCACTTTTATGGCCTTATGGTCAGAGAAGATGCTTTGTAATATTTCAATGTTTTGGATTCTGCTAAGGCTTGCTTTATGACCTAATATATGGTCTATTCTAGAGAATGTTCCATGTGCACTAGAAAAGAAAGTATACTTGCTGGCTGTTGGATGGAGTGTCCTGTATATGCCTACAAGGTCAAGTTGGTTGATCGTGGCATTTAGATCTTCCGTGTCTTTATTGAGCTTCTTTCTGGATGTCCTGTTCTTCACCGAAAGTGGTGTGTTGAAGTCTCCTACTATTATTGTGGAGCTGTCTATCTCACTTTTCAATGCTGATAAAGTTTGTTTTATGTGTCTTGCAGCCCTGTCATTGGATGCATAAATATTTAATATCGTTATATCTTCTTGGTGTATTGTCTCTTTAATCATTTTATATTGTCCTTCTGTATCCTTTCTGATGGATTTAACTTTAAAGTGTATTTTGTCAGAAATTAATATTGCCACTCTTGCTCTTTTTTGATTGTCGTTTGCTTGATATATTTTTTTCCATCCTTTGAATTTTAGTTTGTTTGTGTCATAAGATATGTCTCCTGTAGGCAGCATATAGACGGATCTTGTTTTCTAATCCATTCTGCCACTCTCTGTCTCTTTATTGGTGCATTTAGTCCATTTACATTCAGGGTAATTATGGATAGGTATGAATTTAATGCTATCATTTTGATGTCTTTTTTTGTGTGTTAATAGTTTATTTTTCCCCCTTGATTTTATGTGCTGAGTAGGTTTTCTTTATATATTGTCCTTTACTCATATTTGTTGTTGCTGATTTCGTTTCTGCTGAGTCTGTATTTTTCCCTTGTATTTTATTTTGATGAGTAGGATAGTTTGTCTCCTTTGTGATTACCTTATTACTTACCCCTATTTTTCTAAATTTAAAACTAACTTTTATTTCTTTGTATGGCCATATCTTCCTCTCCATATGGAAGGTGTATGATTACATTTCTTAGTCCCTGTTTATTATTTTAATGTTGTCTTTTTCTTTTATATAGTAACATCGCTGTTACTCTGTTCTGGGCTTTTTAAAATTTTTTTATAGACTTTGTTTTTTTTTTTTATTTCCTAGTCTGGGTTGACTTCTGGTTGCTTAGCCCAGTATTCTAGTCTTGGGTTGATACCTGATATTATTGATTTTCTAACCAAAGAACTCCCTTTAGTATTTCTTGTAGTTTTGGTTTGGTTTTTACCAATTCCCTAAACTTGTGTTTATCTGGAAATGTCTTAATTTCACCTTCATATTTAAGAGACAGTTTGCTGGATATATGATCCTTGGCAGGCAATTTTTTTCCTTCAATTTTTTAAATATGTCATCCCATTGCCTTCTTGCCTATATGGTTTCTGCCAAGTAGTCTGAGCTTATTCTTATTGGCTCTCCCTTGTAGGTGACTTTTGTTTTATCCCTTGCTGCTCTTATAATTGTCTCTTTATCTTTGGTTTTGGTGAGTTTCGTTATAATATGTCTTGGTGACTTTCTTTTAAGATCTACCTTATGTGGAGTTCAATGAGCATCTTGGATAGATACCTTCTCATCTTTCACAATATCACAGAAGTTTTCTGCCAACAAATCTTCAACAATTTTCTCTGTATTTTCTGTTATCCCTCTGTGTTCTGGTACTCCAATCACTCGTAGGTTATTTCTCTTCATAGAGTCCCACATGATTCTTAAGGGTCCTTCATTTTTTGAAATTCTTTTATCTGATTTTTCTTCAAATATATTAGTGCCAAGTGATTTGTCTTCAAGTTCAGAAATTCTAGCTTCTACTTGCTCAATTCTGTTCCTCTGACTTTCTATTGAGTTATCTAATTCTGTAATTTTATTGTTAGTCTTCTGAATTTCTGATTGCTGTCTGTCTATGGATTTGTCCAGCTTATTAAACTTTTCATTATGTTCCTGCATAATCTTTCTAATTTCTTCAGTTGCTTTATCTGTGTGTTCCGTGGCTTGTTCTGCATATTGCCTCATTTCCTTCCTGACGTCTTGAAGAGTTCTGTATATTAAACTTTTGTATTCTGTATCTGGTAATTCCAGGAATGCACTTTCATGTAGAATATCCCAGGATTCTTTGTTTCGCAAGCCTGTTGAGGGGATCATGGTCTGTTTCTTTACATGACTTGATATTGACTGTTGTCTCCAAGCCATCTGGAAGTTATTGTATTTAGTTTATGCTTGCTTACTGTATCATAGCTGCTTGCTTTGTTCTGTTTTGTTATACCCTTATGGGTTGCTTGAGTGAGCTAGCTTGATTATTTTCACCTTTGGTGCTCTGGCGTCCTGTCCCCAGCTGGCTAGAGCTCTTATCAGGTATATCAGTCTAGAAGTCCATTCAGTTTTCTTGTATGAATTCAGCTCAGGTTTCCAGGTAGCTGATATCAAGTGTGTGGTACAGGCTCTGTCCTACAGTCTTAGAGGGGCAGGGATGATTGATGTATATACCGGTATCTGATTGCAGCAGGGGGTCATGCTCTGAACAAGGCAGGGGGCTGAGAACTGACCCCCAAGTGTCTCTGAAGAAAACCCGTCTCTGTTCCCTAGAGCATGCTGGTGGGTGGGTTCTGCAGAGGGACCATGGGCACCCAAAGTTTTTGTTGTAAGGACTGGGAGGTACCAGTTATCTTTGGACCCCTGTCACGGGTGTCTGGGTGACCTGAGTGGAGCTACCAGTCCTTAGGTCCCTGATGCGGGTAGGTGAGGACCTTGTTTAACAGGCAAAGCAATGTCAATTGTCAAACACCCACCTCTCCACCGCATAGCTGAAATGGTTGGAGTCTGCCAACAAGGGCCTCTTCTCCCAAAATAGGCCCACACAGGTCCATGCAGAGGGGAAAGGTGCTCAAGGTCCATGGACGGTTTATGCCTGGACAGGAGCTGCTTCTGTCTTGCACTCCCCCAGTTAATGGAGCTACCAAATTATCTTTTCCCCCAGTTGCAAATTTTTTCCTTCCCCGAGGCTGGGAGGATGGCTGTACATGCTCACCAGGGTCTATCTCAGGCCCAGGGATTCAGCCACTGAAGCTGGCTTGGGGGTGGGGGCGTGTGGTAAAATATACACAAGTACTTAGCTTTTGCCAATAGTGCTGTTTTCCTCAGGTTCCAGAGGTGTGAGTGGGCTGTGTGGCTGGCTGCTTCTTCCTGAGGAAACTGTGGCTGAGCTCTAGTACCAACCCACCACAGCCGCCGCCGCCGCTCCAGGAATGGTACCTGAGGGCTCCCCGCCATTCAGGTCCGGCAACTCTTCTCCACTTCTGAACAGTCTCTTCCTTCCCCTGCCCCTCAGTTCCTCATCTAAGCATGCCTTTGATGCTCAGGGCTCCCAGCTTGTCACAAATATACTCATTTCACTCTTTGGAGGGGGAGTTTGTTGTAAAGAGGGCTTGTCAGAAGCATCTGTCTATTCTGCCATCTTGGCTCTGCCTCCTCAATGTACTTTTGATTTGCTTTTCTCTAATGGCTAATGATTGTGAGCATTCCCTCATGTATCTGTTAGCTGCCTGAATGTCTTCTTTAGTGAAGTGTCTATTCATGTCCTTTGCCCATTTTTTAATTGCATTGTCTTTTTGTTGTTGAATTTTTGCAATATCATGTAGATTTTAGAGATCAGAAGCCGATCGGAAATGTCATGGCTAAAAACTTTTTCCTAGTCTGTAGGTGGTCTTTTTACTCTTTTGGTGAAGTCTTTGGATGAGTCAAGAATAGATCTGACACATTGAACACTCATGGCTGAAGACCAGACAAGTTGTGAAATGGTATCAAGTACTGCACACAAGAAGAAAGCAAGAGGTCATTAAAAAAAACAAGATAGAAAGAAAATACCTAAATGTATGTCAGGAGAGACTCTTTAACTTACTCTTGGACATGGAGCCGCTAAAGTGAAAGGAAGAAATAGTGAAGTAAAAGAGCTGAAAGGAAGGTTTCAAAGGGCAGCATGAGAAGATGAAATATTATAATGACATGTGCAATGACCTGGTGATTGTTGTTGTTGTTCTTAGGTGCTGTCGAGTCGGTTCTGACTCATAGCGACTATGCACAACAGAACGAAACACTGCCCGGTCCTGAGCCATCCTTACAATCGTTATGCTTGAGCTCACTGTTGCAGCCACTGTGTCAATCCACCTTGCTGAGGGTCTTCCTCTTTTCCGCTGACCCTGTACTCTGCCAAGCATGATGTCCTTCTCCAGGGACTGATCCCTCGGACAACGTGTCCAAAGTATGTAAGACGTAGTCTCGCCATCCTTGCCTCTAAGGAGTATTCTGGCTACACTTCTTCCAAGACAGATTTGTTCATTCTTTTGGCAGTCCATGGTATATTCAATATTCTTCGCCAACACCACAATTCAAAGGTGTCCACTCTTCTTCGGTCTTCCTTATTCATTGTCCAGCTTTCACATGCATATGATAAGATTGAAAATACCATGGCTTGGGTCAGGCGTACCTTAGTCTTCAGGGTGACATCTTTATTCTTCAACACTTTGAAGAGGTCCTTTGCAGCAGATTTGCCCAATGCAATGCATCTTTGATTTCTTGACTGCTGCTTCCATGGCTGTTGATTGTGGATCCAAGTAAAATAAAATCCTTCACAACTTCAACCTTTTCTCCATTTATCATGATGTTGCTCATTGGTCCAGTTATGAGGATTTTTGTTTTCTTAATGTAGAGGTGTAATCTATACTGAAGGCTGTGGTTTTTGATCTTCATTAGTAAGTGCTTCAAAGTCCTCTTCACTTTCAGCAAGCAAGGCTGTGTCGTCTGCATAACGCAGGTTGTTAATGAGTCTTCCTCCAATCCTGATGCCCCGTTCTTCTTCATATAGTCCAGCTTCTCGGATTATTTGTTCAGCATACAGATTAAATAGGTATGGTTAAAGAATACAACCCTGACACACAACTTTCCTGACTTTAAACCAATCAGTATCCCCTTGTTCTGTCTGAACAACTGCCTCTTGATCTATGCAAAGGTTCCTTATGAGCACAATTAAGTGTTCTGGAATTCCCATTGTTCGCAGTGTTATCCATAGTTTGTTATGATCCACACAGTCGAATGCCTTTGCATAGTCCATAAAACACAGATAAACAACCTTCTGGTATTCTCTGCTTTCAGCCAGGATCCATCTGACATAAGCAATGATATCCTTGGTTCCACATCCTCTTCTGAAACCAGTCTGAATTTCTGGCACTTCTTTGTTGATATACTGCTGCAGCCGTTTTTGAATGATCTTCAGCAAAATTTTGCTTGCATATGATATTAATGATATTGTTCTATAATTTCCACATTCGGTTGGATCACCTTTCTTGGGAATAGGCATAAATATGGATCTCTTCCAGTCAGTTGGCCAGGAAGCTCTCTTTCATATTTCTTGGCATAGACGATTGAGCACCTCCAGCGCTGCGTTTGTTTGTTGAAACATCTCAATTGATATTCCATCAATTCCTGGAGCCTTGTTGATAGAAAACCAAAAAAGAAAACACGCTCTGCAAATCTGAGATAACTAAAGAAAAAAATTCAAACCTCGAGTTGCAATTTTGAAAGATTCAATGAGCAAAAGATTGAAGGACACGGGAAACATCAAAAGAAGATGAGAATGGTTCCTGTCCTGGGCCAGCAGAAGGCCTGGGGGCTATGACCACCAGGGTCCTTCTAGTCTCAGTCAGACCATTAAGTCTGGCCTTCTTATGAGAATTTTGGGTATGCATCCCACTGCTGTCCTGCTCCCTCAGGAGTTCTCTTTTGTGTTCCCTGTCAGAGCAGTCATCAGTTGTTGGGCACCATCTAGTTCTTCTGGTATCAGACTGATGTAGTCTCTGGTTTATGTGGGCCTTTCTGTCTCTTGGGCTCGTAATTACCTTGTGTCCTTCATTCTCCTTTGATCCAGGTGGGCTGAGACTCATTGATACATCTTAAATGGCCGCTTGCTAGCATTTAAGACACAAGAAGCCACTCTCCAAAGTGGGATGCAGAATGTTTTCTTTATGGATTTTGTTATGCCAATTGCCTGGGATTTGACTGGGCAATGGGATGGAGAGGGATGCTGGTGAGGAGTGAGCTTCTTGGATCAGGTGGACACTTGAGACTATGTTGGCATCTCCTCCCTGGAAGGGAGATAAGAGGGTAGAGGGGGTTAGAAGCTGGTGAAATGGACAGGAAAAGAGAGAGTGGAGGGAGGGAGTGGGCTGTCTCTTTAGGGGTAGAGCAATTGGGTGTGTGTAGCAAGGTGTATATAAGCTTTTGTGTGAGAGACTGACTTGATTTGTAAACTTTCACTTAAAGCACAATAAAAATTAAAAAAAGAAGAAGATGGAAGTTACACAGAGTTACTGTACAAAAAACAAACGGGCAGATGATCGGCCATTTTGGGAGGTAGCATCTGATCAAGAAGTGATGATATTGAAGGAAGATGTCCAAACTACATGGAAGGCATTGACAGAAAACGAGACTCCAAGAATCTCCAGAATATCGATTGTGATTTCTCAACAAACTGATGCAGAGCTGGAGGTGCTTACCTGTCTACGTCAAGAAATCTGAAAGACAGCTACCCAGCCAATTGACTGGATGAAGTTCAGACTGGTGCCCGTTCCAAAGAAAGGTGATCCAACAGAATGTGGAAATTATCTAAGAATATCCTTAATATTACAAGCAAGTAAAATTTTGCTGAAAATTATCCAAAATTGATTGCAGCAGTACATTAACAGGGAACTGCCAGAAATTCCAGCCAGATTTAGAAGAGGACAGGGAACCAGGGATATCATTGCTGATGTCAGATGGATCTTGGCTAAAAGCAGAGAATACTAGAAAGATGTATACCTGTGTTTTATTGACTAGGCAAAGGCATTCTACTCTGTGTATCATAACAAATTATGGACAACATTCCAAAGAATGGAAGTTCCAGAACACTTAATTGTACTAAAGAGGACCCTGTACATAGACCAAGAGGCAGTTGTTCAAAGAGAACAAGGGATACGGCACAGTTTAAAATCAGAAATGCTGTGCATCAGGGTTGTATCCTTTCACCATGCTTATTCAATCTGTGTGCTGAGAAATAATCTCAGAAAATGGGCTATATGAAGAACAGCACATCAGAATTGGAGTAAGCCTCATTAATAACCTTTGATATGTAGATGACACAACCTTGCTTGTTGAAAGCAAAGAGGACTTGAAGCACCTACTGACGAAGCTAAAAGACAATATAGCCTTCAGTATGGATTATACCTCAACATGAAGAAAACAAAAATCCTCACAAGTGGACCAATGAGCAACATCAGGATAAACAGAGAAAAGACTGAAGTTGTCAAACACTTCATTTTACCTGGATCCAAAATCAATGAACATGGAAGCAGCAGTCAAGAAATCAAAAGACGCATCGCATTGGGCAAATCTGCTGCAAATCACCTCTTTAAAGTGTGGAAAAGCAAAGGTGTCACTTTTAGGACTAAGGTGCACCTGACCCAAGCCATGGTATTTTCAATTGCTTCATATGCATGCAAAAGCTGGACAGTGAATAAGGAAGACTGAAGAATATTTGATCCCTTTAAATTACAGTATTGGTGAAGAATACTGAATATACCGTAACCCTCCAGAAGAATGAAAAAATCTGCCTTGAAAGAAGTACAGACAGAATGCTCCTCAGAAGTGAGGATGGGAGACTTCTCATGTACCTAGGACATGTTATCAGGAATAATTGATCCTTGGAAAAGGATATCATGTTGATAAATAAAGGGCCAAGAAAAGAGAGGAAGATTCTCAGTGAGATGGCTTGACACAGTGGCTACAACAATGGGCTCAAGCATACCAACGATTGTGGGGATGGTGCAGGACCAGGCAGTGTTTCCTTCTGTTGTACATGGATTCATTATGAGTCTGAACTGACTCGATGGCACCCCTTATCCCCCCAAAATTTTCAAAGTTACCTGTTTTCTTTTTTCTATGCTGTGAAGTTTCATCAACTGGTGTGGTATGTGTTGACGGCATAAGATTGGTTATTTATCTACTCAAAAAATATATTTGTAAGTCTACTGTCAGACATATTGACCGAGGAAAATTGAATAAAGCTTACTTAAAATATCTATATGTAAACGATAGTAATAGTTTATATTAAGAATCTATTTTTTCACAGGTAGGTATTATTCATTTAAAGTTCACGAATTATGAGATTTTTGTTGGCTTCTACTCATGGCGACATTACGTATAAAAGAAGGAAACACATGTTTTAGCTCATTGTGTGGCTATTGTGACAATCCATCTCACTGAAGTTTTCCCTTGTTTTCATTGGCCCTCTACTTAACCAAACTATGTCCTTTTCCAGTGAGCCGTATAAGACAGGTATTTTAAATGTTCTTTAGTAAGAAGTGGGAATCTGAATGGGAGCCCCTTATCAATGGAGAGAAAGGTACCCAAGGAGTTAGGTCAGGAAATTCAGGAGAAATTTCTGTAGAAATTAGGTAGAATTATAAAATGAATTTTATTAACAACAACACCAACAGCAAAAGACTGGGGATAAGTGAGAATGCTGATTAAATATGACCATATGTTGTTGTTAGGTTGTTAGGTGCCATGGAGTCAGTTCTTAACCACAGCAATGCTTTGTACAACAGAACAAAAAATTGCCAGGTCCCATGCCATTCTCACAATTGCTGTTATGCTTGAGCCCATTGTTGCACCACTGTGTCAATATATCTCACTGAGGTTCTTCCTTTTTTTCAATGACCCTCTACTTTACCAAGCATGATGTCTTTCTCCAGGAACTGATCCCTACTGACAAAATGTCAAAGTATGTGAGACAAAGTCTCGCCATCCTTGCTTCTGGGGAGAGCACTGCCTGTACTTCTTCCAAGGAAGACTTGTTCATTCTTCTGACAGTTCATGGAATATTCAATATTCTTCACCAATACCATAATTTAATGGCCTCAAACCTTCTTTGGTCTTCTTTATTCATTGTCCAGCTTTTGCATGCATATGAGGAAATTGAATTTCAGCTGAATTTCTGGCAGTTGCCTGTTAATGTACAGCTGCAACCGCTTTTGAACGATCTTCAGCAAAATTTTACTTGTGCTTCGTATTAATGATATTGTTTGATAATTTCTGCATTCTGTTGGGTCCCCTTTCTTTAGAATGGGCAGATAAATGTACCTCTACCATTCAGTTGGCCAGGTAACTGTCTTCCAAATTTCTTGCTAAACGAGTAAGCACTTCCAGTGTTGCATCTGTTTGTTGAAACATCTCCACTCATATTCCATCAATTACTGGAGCCTTCTTTTTTGCCACGCCTTTTCAGTGCAGCTTGGACCTTTTCCTTCAGCGCCAACAGTTCTTGATCATATACTACCACCTGAAATGTTTGAGTGTCAACCAATTCTTTTCGGTACAGTGACTCTGTGTATTTCTCTCATCTTTTTTTAATGCTTCCTTCATCAATTGGTATTTTCACAGTAGAATCCTTCAATATTACAACTTGAGCCTTGGATTTTCTCTTCAGTTCTTGGTGCTTGAGAAATCCCAAGTGTGTTCTTCCATTTTGGGGCTCCAATTCCAGGTCTTTGCACATTTCATTATAATACTTTGTCTTCTTGAGCTGCCCTTTGAAATCTTTTCAGCTCTTTTGCTTCAGCATGTCTTCCTTTTGCTTTAGTTACTCTACATTCAAGAGCAAGTTTCAGAGTTTCTTCTGACATCCATTTTGGTCTTTTTTTTTTCCTCCTGTCCTTTTTATGGCTTCTTGCATTCTTCCTGTATGATGTTTTTGATGTCATTCCACAACTCATCTGGTCTTCGGTCATTAGTGTTCAATGAGTCAAATCTACTCTTAAGATGGTCTCTAAATTCAGGTGTCTATATGGTCCGTTTCATTTTTGATGATTTCCAATTTTCCTAGATTCATACTTGGTACATTCCACGTTTTTATTATTAATAGATTTTGCAGCTGTTTCTTCTCGTTTTGAGTCATCCACCTCAGCAAATGAAGGCCCTGAAAGTTTGACTCTATCCACGTCATTAAAGGTCAACTCTGCTTTGAGGAGGCAGCTCCTCCTCAGTTGACTTTTGAGTGCCTTCGAACCTGAGGGCCTCATCTTCTGTCATTATATTGGACAATGTTCTGCTGCTATTCTTAAGGTCTCGCTGGCTGACTTTTTTAAGAAGTAAATCACCAGGCCTTTCTTCCTAGTCTGTCTTAGTCTGGAAGCTCTGCTGAAACCTGTCCACTATGGGTGACCCTGCTGGTATTTCAAATACCGGTGGCAGAGCTTAGAGCATCACAGCAACACGCAAGCCACCACAGAGAGACAAACTGACAGATGCGTCAATATTGTGCTCAGAGTTACGCTGCTTATGCTTCATGTGGACCGCACAGCAAGTAGGACACACCCATCGTTGATGGCTTTACAAACCAGAAACCACATACCATGCAGTACCAGTAACTAAAGACGGTTTTGTTATGAAGCCCAATTTCCCATTGCAGGTGAATTCTAATATATGTTCGGGCTCATATAGTTGGCCCCTAATCTGGGTCATACAAATGCTTAACATGCTTGGCTACTATCTGAAAGGTTACACGTTCAAGTCTAGCCAGAGAGGCCTTGGAAGAAAGGCCTGGGGATCTGCTTCTGAAAAACCAGCCCTTGAAAACCTTGTGGAAGACAGTTCTACACTGACACACATGGGGTCACCATGAGTTGGAGTCGATTCAACAGCAACTTTTTTTCTTAACGTGATTCAATATACTGTGTAATTGTGTGTGTGTGTGTGTGTGAGAGTGAGTGACAGCCTGTGGGTTATATCTGTATACGATTTAGGGGTTTATATTTTAAAACTATCAAGTACGGGCATATAGTGGGGCTCTTATTTTCTTTTCCTTATGCATTATTGCCACTTGCTTGGGTTTTTTGTCTACTCCCATACCAGACACTCCCTGGAGATTGTTGCAGTGTTTAAAATGTCTTACAATAGTTTTACACCATACAGTGGAATTAGTTCATTGTTCAAAAATTACAACTGTCAAATAGGTCAGTAAAGATGGGGGTATAACTAAATATTAATCCAAGGAGATGTTTGTTTCATGTTTTTATATGACAACTTAAGTTAATGGTATAAAAAAAAATGGTATACTTGCTACAATGTGTTTAAATGCAAGCATTTCATATTATTTTATTAAAATATCACAAAGTACATAAAAAAGGGCTAAAGAAGAGGGAATTATTAGGAAGTACTGTTTTTTTTTTTACTGTTATAATTTCTTTTGTAATATATGAGCTCTTTATCATATTTTAAATATAAAAAATAAATTTGTTTTTAACAAGTTTTCTCTACCTGAAATAAACTTAGTAGTGATCAGATGAAACATCACTGAAATTAGCATGAATACATATTAATATAACGTATATAAAAAAATTTTTTTTTTAATATCTAGCATCAAATCATGGTTTCTGAAGGCTATTTTCATTCTTCATATATAATAACCCTACTCCTCCCTTTTGATTAGCAGCCCAATGCACTGCACCCCCGAGGCTCCATTAACCAAAGATCGGCAGTTTGAACCTCTGTGGGAGAAAGATGTGGCAGTCTGCTGCCATAAAGATGTGCAGTGTTGGAAACCGTATGGGGCAGTTCTACTTTGTCCTACAGGGTCACTATGAGTCAGAATCAACTCAACAGCAATGGGATTTTACTCTCACTTATCGCCCACCTCGTTATCCAACATCTGGCATTTATGACAATAGTAAAAAATCGACTATCCTACCATTTTGCTCATTAACAATGTACGTCTTGCAGTAGGGAATACTGAGGTGTGAGGTGAGAGTAACGCTGGATTTGAGAGTTAAGGTTATGAGTCAGCTTGACTGGGCCATCATATGCAGTGGCTTGGCAGTTGTGCAATGATGTAATTTGGCAGTTATGCAGTGATGTAATTTGGCAGTTATGCAGTGGTGTAATTTGGCAGTTATGCAGTGATGTAATTTGGCAGTTATGCAGTGATGTGATTTGGCAGTTACGCAGTGGTGTAATTTGGCAGTTATGCAGTGATGTATTTTGGCAGTTATGCAGTGATGTAATTTGGCAGTTATGGAATAATGTAATTTGGCAGTTATGTAATTATGCAGTCATCCTCCATTTTGTCATCTGATGTGGTCATCCTCTGTTTTCACATAATGCCAGTTTTTGCATAATGACCTGGTCTTTGAAACCTAACCACATCTATAAGTGATTAGAGGGTGTATTTATAATACAAATATGCATAGCTTAACATCTATGATATGTTCTGTGAAATAGGAGTTTATTTGGACGTTTTGAGAGCACCATATTATCTATAGTATATATGTTTGTACGTATTCTGTACACATAAATCACAGCAACCCCCAGCAAGGTGCTCTGGTTCCTCCTTAGCACCGGGAACCTCAGGGTTTTCAAATCCACATCTACACTTAGCTGCCTCTGGGTGCACACTGCTCTAGGGGAGCCTGGCTGCAATTGGAAGCTCTGAGGGACAGTGTGGAGCAGGTGCTACATGGTGCCTCTTGGCAGGCTCCATCTCATGGGGCAGCCGGCAGGGCAGGTAATGTGCCAGTGGCCTCAGGTGACCCATAAACTTGGCTCCAGCCCCACCTCCTGCCGCCCTTCAGGCCAGGCTCTCCTCCCCGCCTCCTGGACGTACATGTGGTTGATCGTTTCCCGAATGGATGTAATGTGGCACATACATGTGTAGCATCTTTTTATGCAAATAATATGTGCCTTCTACATTTGTTTGCCAACCACACCCTCCTGCTGCGAGGTATTTTTGTAAGTGTGCTATGCTGATCTTCTTTTACAGTAACATGTAAAAAATACCTCAAAGGGGGAGGGCTCATTTGGCAAACAAACAGAAGATGCGTGTTCTCTGCATAAAAATATGGAGATTCGGAGAATATTTTCACTTACAAAATTTTACAGACTTTATGAGTATGGACTGAATACTCACATTCAATGATATCATTAATATGGGAATATATTCATGCTTCTGAAATTTATTGCAAAATATTCCTTCTTCTAAAGTCTTCCAATGTCTATTTTTATCCTAAAAGAGTCTTTTATCATGAAAAAAATTGTTGCAAGTGGAATTATAGAACTTAGGAAATTTGAATTGCCTGGCGTATGTAAGTTTCAAAGATGCTCAAAGGAGCATGATTACCCCATTTGCAATTCAGTTTTACAATCTGAATACAATGTACACATTATTTGTCACGATTTCTCTGTTAGAATTCTAAAAGATGACAGCCCACAAATGAATCTGAGCGTTCAAAAATATACTTATGGCACAAAAACAAGCCAAAATTTTGGATGATTACACATGTTGCATTTCTCTCTTTGAAGTTTTGTTTTCATAATAATGCTACATTGTTACACCTATAAACATTATACATTTACATTGTGTCTGGCACTGGGCAGAAGGCAGTCTGTACAAGGTGTGCTCAGTGAATGGAAAAGAATGTGACTTGTTTGGTTTGGTTTGGTATTGGTTGCTTACTGCACAAGCCTCATGCCACAAGCTGGTGGAAGGGAAAAGGAGATTGTAGTCCCTGGGTGGTGCACATCTTAATGCATTCTGCTGCTAACCGAAAGGTTGGAAATTTGAGTCCACACAGAGGTGCCTTAGAAGAAAGGCCTGGCTGTCTACCTCCAGAAAACCAGCCATTGAAAACTCTGTGGAGCACAGTTCTACTTCACATACCTAGACTCTCCCTGCATGAATTGGAGTCAACTGGACGGCAAACCGGTTTGGTCTGAAGAGAGATTGTGGCATACTTAATGGAATGCTAAATCTCATTTATTTTCCAACATAGTGGCTATTCTGACTTTTTTAAAAATTATGTTTCATCAAGAGATGAACATCATTAACATTTCAGAAGTCTAATATGCCAGTGGTGACACAGTGGTTAAAGCACTCAGCTGCTAATCAAAAGGTAGTTGGTTGGAACTCGCCAGGGGAGAAAGAGGCAGCACTCTGCTTCTGTAAAGGTTTACAGCCTTGGTAACTCTATGGGGCAGTTCTGCTCTGTTCTATAGGGTCACTGTGAGTCAGAATCGTTTCTGCAGCAGTGGGTAATGCAGGAAAAGGAAGAAAGCCAGGGATTTGGAGGAGGGGAGAGTGGAGACCAGAGTAAAGATACTGCAGTATTCTGGGTAACAGTATTCAGACTCTAGACAACTCGAGTGGTGGCAGCAATACAAAGGTCTGGAGAGATATAAGACTTGACGGCATGTGGGGGAGGAATTGGAATAACTTGACAGATCGTTGATTACTACACAGATAAGGGAAGGACACAGCATTTCCTCCACTGGCACTGAGGGGTGATGATTCTACTGAGAAGAGCACAGAAGTCAGTTTGGTGTGTCAAGGGTATGGGGGAGGAAAAATACGAGGGGCGGGGTAGAAGGTTTATAATACTCTTAATTTTAGGATGAATTAGTTCACAGGATGGATACGATATATGACCATTGTTGTTTCTGTCGTTAGCTGCCTTCAGTTTGGCCCCCAACTCATGAAGACCCCATGAACAATGGAAAGAGACATTGACTGCTCCTGCACCATCCCCATGATTTATTGTGAACCAGACTGTTGTGATCTGTAGGGATTTCATTGGCTGGTTTTCAGAAGTAGGTAACCAGTCCTTACTTCCTACTGTCTTAGTCTGGAAGCTACACTGAAACCTGTTTAGCATCACACAAGCCTCCACTAACAGATGAATGGTGGGTGCACACGAGGCACGTTGGCCAGGATCAAACCCAGCATCCCACACGGAAGGGAGAATTCTACCACTGAACCAAATAACCATTGTTGTCATTGTTAGGTGCCGTTAAGTTAGTTCCAACTCATAGCAACCCTGTGTACAACAGAACAAAACACTGCCCAGTTCTGCACCATCCTTACAATTGTTGTTATGCTTGAGCCCGTTGTTGCAGCCACTGGGTCAATCTATCTCATTGAGGGTCTTCCTCTTTTGCACTGACCCTCTAACCATAGGGCAGTCTAAATGTGCAATTGCTTCCTAAGAAAGAAATGTTTCTGAAAATTACACTTTGGTGTAAGACAATGACCCTCTCTTCTTGTAAAGGAAAACTATAAACCTGAGTTGATTGAGGAGAAGATTGCACAAATTTCTTGCCCTCACTGCTGGGTGGCTGAAAAACACAGCTGTGTGATTCTAGGTTGTAGGTGGCTGTTAAAATGCCCACCACTGAGCCTTCCTCTTCTGTAAGGACTACTGTTTGTCATCCCAAGAACCCTCCAGATGGTCATCAATATTTTCTGTACACAGAACACACAGCGCATCAGCTGCCCTCTCAGATCTGAAAGTCTCAAGTTCTGAGAGTCCTATCAGAGTGAGATGCTAAGGTCAGGAGGACACCTGCTACCTCGAGTCAGGTGTAGATGGTTCTCTTAATTCAGTTCTGGTTGTTGGGGGCGGTGGGGGGGGGCGGTAAAACACAATGAGACTGACTTTAGCCAACTCTGCAAAACCCAGATTGTATTAAATCATCCCATCCAGCTGACATTTACCACTATTGGTTTAGGCCGCAGAGGAATTATTAGTTACCTATAGCTCAAAAAAAAAAAAAAAAAGATCCTTGTGTCTGCATGCATCTGGAAATTTTAATGGCAACATGAATTTGTTTTTGTACCACTTCAGAAGTTTTTAGGGTTACCAAATAAAAATTTATTAGGTAGTGTCTCTTTATTGCCTGGGGACTGAGACTCCAAAGCAAGAAGAATACTACCCAGGAAGACAAATGGAATCGCATTACAGCTCCTTAATCCCAAAGAAACGAATCATTATTCTTAATAAATTTATATGGAAAATATTAATAACACTGTGTTTTAAAAGTCTGGTCTGTCTTCTTTGAAAAGGAAACTTAGCTTTGCTCCAGGGCATATTTTATCATTTAAATTGTATAAAAATGTGATGAACATAATATTTGAAATACTAGAACCTGAAATTTCCCTTAAATGAGATTAGACTATGCTAACTGGTCCTAAAGGTATATGTCTTTTTAAAACAGCTTTTGGGAAACGAATTTATCATTTCAATATCTATTGTAAGGCATTTACTCTGTATCTTTGTGAGATAAATTGGCTCCTCAGAATTTCCCATCTACGTGTTAAGAAAGAAGACAGCAGAGAGCTGCCATCCTTGTAGCTGAAGGTCTGCTCCCAGTTAACACAACTCTGGAAGCATGTGTTCACAGGTACAGACCCTAAGGGGTATTTAATAATCTCTGTATCCTTTTCCATAAAATCTTAGTAGCGCTTTTTCATGAGAGTTTATGGGGGAAACCTTGACTAATCCAAGAAAGCCATCTCATTTATTTCCTCTATCATATATATACATATATTTTATATATATATATATACATTTTAATGAAACATCTACAGGGAAAATTCAGAACTGGACAGGGTTTGAAATACACATTTGGTATATCAGTATTCAAAGGGGGTCTCTATGATGATCTCAAATTTCTTATTTAACTTCTGATTTGCTAACAGAATATTTTACAAATGGCAGATGGAAGTTAGTGATACTAAGATATATATAGATAGAGAGAGAGAGAAAGAGCCCTGGAATTGGAAGAGATGGTCTCCAGTTAACCCCTGGGTAAATAGGGATTTTTAGCCTCAGAATACAAAACATAGGCTAACTTTTACTCTTGTCGTTTCTTCTATCCCAGTGGGATAAATTCAAGGCTTGAGTTGATAATAAGAGGTATCAAATGTTTGATTGCAATCGTTGTAAATAATTTCATGAAACTTTACGATGTAACAAAAAAACCTTAGAACCCATAATTATATTCCATTTTTATGATGAAATGTTGAATCCCACATGATACTTCACTTGAATACATACATGGGAATATGCAAATAATCTCTTTGATCATTTTCTCCGATTTTGCTATTTCAGTATTATTGCTTCAGCCTAAATTCTCCTTTCTGCAAAACGTAATTGCCATTGGGGTTTTCTGTGGTTGTTCAGGGGCAACGGTTTGACCCTGTAGTGTAAGTACCAGCCAAACTGGTCACCACCAAGTTGACTCCAGCTCCTGACAACCCCATGTGTGTCAGAGGAGAGCTTGCCCCACGGGGTTTTCAGTGGCTTATTATTTGAAAGTAGGTTCCCAGGCCTTTCTTCTGAGGCATCTCTGAATGGACTCAAACCTCCAACCTTTTGGTTACTGTTTATACCACTCAGGGACCCCAGCGCAAGTAAAACTGAAAAAAAAACAGTTGCCATCCAGTAGACTCTGACTGAGGGCAAACCATGTGTGTCAGCATAGAACTGTGCTCCACAGAATCTCCAGTGGCTGATTTTGGGGGACTGGATCTCCAGTCTTTTCTTCCGAGGCACCTCCGAGTCGATTGGATCTCCAACCTTTCAGTTAGCAGTTGAGGCCTTAACCATTTTTGCCACCCTAAACAAAGATTTAATTATGCTCAGTACAGGTGATACCCAGACAGGAAAGATCAAAACACAGAAGGTGATAAGGAGGTGCAGTGTCAAGAGGTGGAGAAAGAGACTGAAGCCTACTGTCTCCTGCTTCACAATCTTTCTTTGTGCTGTGGCTACTCAAAAGATACTAGAACTTTCCTGTTTCTATATCACAAATGCGGATAACTCCTTCACTGCAAGACAAAACAAATACTTTCCAATTCTTACTTCATTCCATTCTAAAAAAAAAGCCAAATAAAAGTCAAACTGAAAGTGATAAATATTAAAAAATATTGTCTTTCAAATTTCTAGCAGTGATTATCTACTTCAGTTGCATATAACCAATTTTATTTGAAACAACATCAAAAAGAAACAAGTAAAATATTAAAGATTTTTTTCATATAGTAAGACAACAAAAATAGATCAATTGAGCCATATGTTATTAAGGGCACTTCATTTTTGTAATGACTTCACTTTCACCAAAGGACAATATTCCCTTATCTATTTTTAGCAGAGTTAATACAATAAAATAATATCCATGTATAACCCTAGAGTATTTTTTCAGGTGTAAGTTAAGTTTTCTCAGTTATCATATATTTTGTTTTGGTTAGACTGTGGTAATAACAATATAATAAAACTAAATTAAAAATGAGACTTTCTTTTCCAAAAACATTAATCTGGAAAATGTCATATTCTATTGATTAAAGTAGACATTTAGACAGAGACAAAAGGAAAACAAAAATCCTTACAACTGGACAAGAAGTGACATCATGATGTTATTGTTAGGTGACCTCAAGTCAGTTCCAACTCACAGTGCCCGTGTGTACAACAGAAACGGTGCCTGGTCCTGGGCCACCTTCATAACCTTTACTATGTTTGAGCCCATTGTTGCAGCCTCTGTGTCAAACCATTTCACTGAAGGTCTTCCTCTTTTTCGCTGACACTTTATCAAACACGATGTCTTTCTACAGGGAATGGCCCCTCCTGATAATACCTCCAAAGTGCATGAGAGCAAGTCTCGTCATCCTTGCAGCTAAGGGGCATTCTGGCTGTACTTCTTCCGAGACAGATTTGTTTGTTCTTCTGGCAGTCCATGGTGTATTCAACATTCTTCGCCAGCACCATAATTCAAAGGCATCAATTCTTCTTAAGTCTTCATTATTCATTGTCCAGCTTTCCCATGCATCTGAGGAACTGAAAACACCATGGCTTAAGTCAGGCTCACCTTAGTCCTCAAAGTGACATCTTTGCTTTTTTAATACTTTAAAAATGGTCTTTTGCAGCGAATTTTTCCAATGCAATGCATCCTTTGATTTCTTGACTGCTGCTTCCACGGGTGTTGATTGTGGATCTAAGTAAAATAAAATCTTTGACAACTTCAGTCTTTTCTGTTTATCAGGGTATTGCTTATTGGTCCAGTTGTGAGGATGTTTGTCTCTTTATGTTGAGGTGTAACCTGTACTCAAGGCTGTGGTCTTCGATCTTCAATGGTAAGTGCTTCAAGTCTTCTTCACTTTCAGCAATCAAAGTTTGTGTCTTCTACATACTGCAGGTTGTTAATGAATTTTCCCCTATCCTGATGCCATGTTCTTCTTCATATAGTCTGGCTTCTCGGAGTATTTGCTCAACATAGGGATTGAATAAGTATGGTGAAAGAATACCACCCAGACATGCATCCTTCCTGATTTTAAACCATGCAATATCCCCTTGTTCTGTTTAAACAACTGCTTCTTGGTCTATGTACAGGTTCTGCATGAGCACAATTAAGTGTTCTGGAATTCCCCTTCTTCACAATGCTATCCATAATTTATTACGATCCATAGAGTTGAATGCCTTTGCATAGTCAATAAAACACAGAAAAAAATCTTTCTGGTATTCTCTGCTTTCAGCCAAGATCTATCTGACCTCAGCAATGATCTCCCTCATTCCATGTGCTCTTCTGAATCTGGAAGTTCCCTGTTGCAGCTATTTTTTAATTATCTTCAGCAATATTTTAGGAGCATATGATATTAATGATATTGTTCAGTAATTTCAGCATTCTGTTGGATCACCTTTCTTTAGAATGGGCACCAGTATAAATCTTTTCCAGTCAGTTGGCCAGGTATTTGTCATCCAATTTTCTTGGCATAGACAGGTGAGTGCTTTCAGAGTTCATTGCTTGGTTGAAACATCTCAATTGGTATTCTGTCAATTCTTGAAGCCTTGTTTTTTCATCAATGCCTTCAGTGCAGCTTAGACTTCTTTTTTCACTATCAATGGTTCTTTTTTTTTTTTCTTCTTTCAATTTCTTAGACATTTTTTTTAATGGTACTTTAGATGAAGGTTTACAGAACAAACTATTTTCTCATTAAACAGTACACATATTGTTTTATGACATCAGTTCACAACCCCACAACATGTCAGCACTCTCCCTTCTCAAACTTGGGTTCCCTATTACCAGGTTTCCTCTCCCCTCTTGCATTCTAGTCCTTGCCCCGGGGCTGGTGCACCCCTTTAGTCTTGTTTTGTTCCATGGGACTGTTTAATCTTTGGCTGAAGGGTGAACCTCAGGAGTGACCTCATTACTGAGCTGAAAGGGTGTCTGGGTTTCTCCAGTCTCTGCCAGGCCAGCTAGTGTGGTCTTTCTTTTTGAGTTAGAATTATGTTCTCAGTTTTCTCCAGCTCCATCTGGGACCCTCTATTATGATCCGTGTCAGAGCAGCCAGTGGTGGTAGCCGGGCACCATCTAGTTGTATTGGACTCAGTCTGGTAGAGGCCCTGGTAGGTGTGGTCCATTAGTCCTTTGGACTAATCTTTCCCTCGTGTCTTTAGTTTTCTTCACTCTTCCTTGCTCCCGAAGGGGTGAGACCAGTGGAGTATCCTAGATGGCTACTCACAGGCCTTTAAGACCCCAGACGCTACTCTCCAAAGTAGAACGTAGAACATTCTTATTATAGACCATGTTATGCCAGTTGAACTAGATGGTCCCCCAGACCATGATCCCCACAGCCCTCAGCCCAGCAATTTGGTCCCTCAGGGAGTTTGGGTGTGTCTGTGGAGCTTGCATGACATTGCCCTGTACAGGTTGTGCTGGCTTCCCCAGTATCATGTACTATTTTACCCTTCACCAAAGTTACCACTGTCATCAGTTCTTGATCACATGCTACCTACTGAAACGGCTGAAAGTTGACCAGTTCTTTTGGTACAGTGACTATTTATATGCCTTCTTTTAATGCCTTTTGAACCGTTTAATATGTTGCCTAGAGAATCCTTCAATATCACAACTCAAGGCTTGAATTTTTTCTTCCATTTCTTTCAGATTGAGAAATGCCTAGGATGTTCCTCTTTTTTGGTTTTCTAACTACAACCTTTGAACATCATGATAAAATGAGGCATTATGACAAACAGAGAAAATATTGAAGTTGTTAAGGATTTTATTTTACTTGAATCAACAATCAACACCTATGGAATGGGGAGTCAGGAAATCAAATGACATATTGTATTGGGCAAATCTGCTGCAAATGACCTCTTCAAAGTGTTGAAAAGCAAAGATGTCACTTACAGGAAAAAGGTGCTTCTGACCCAAGCTATGATATTTTCAATTGCTTCATGTGCACAAGAAAGATGGACAATAAATAAGGAAGACCAAAGAAAAATTGATGCCTTTGAATTATGGTGCTGGCGAAGAATATTTCATATACCATAAAATGCCAGAGTCTTGGAAGAAATACAGCCAGAATACTGCTTATGAGGACGGCGAGACTTCATCTCACTTATTCTGGACATGTTACCAGGTAGAAAGGGTCCCTGGAAAAGGACATCATGCAAGATAAAGTAAAAGGGTTGTCAAAAAAGAGGAAGACCGTCGACGAGATCAATTGACACAGTGGCTACAACAATGAGCTCAAACATTGTAAGGATTATGAGGATGGCGTAGGAACCAGTAATGTTTCTTTCTCTTGAGCATGAGGTCACTGTGAGTCGGAACCAATTCAATGACATTGAACAACAAAAATCCTCCTAATAATTATATTTAATATGCTGTGCCATCGTAAGAGCGTATTTTGAAGCAAGAAAGCAGGTTTTTGTTTTGTTTTATAATCTAGGCATCAACTTGCAGTAAACATGGAGCAATGTGTTGTTGTTAGTGTCTGTCAAGCTGATTCTGCCTCCTGCCAACCAGTGTATTACAGAGTTCAATTGAGCCCTAGGGTTCTGTTGGCTGTAATCTTAATGAAAACCGGTTACCTGGCCTTTGCTTCTGCAGCACCCCATTTGCATTGGACTGCTAACCAAAAGATTGGCAGTTCATGTATTGGTCCCATACCATCTAAAGCAGAGGAGAATGAAGAAAACCAAAGACACAAGGAAAATATTGGCCCAAAGGACTAAAGGATCACATGAGCCAGAGACTCCACTGCCTGAGACCAGAAAAACTAGATGGTGCCTGACTACCACCAAGGACCACCCTGACAGGGATCACAACAGAGAGTCCGGACAGAGCAAGAGGAAAATATAGAACAGAATTCAAATTCACACACACACAAAAAAAGACCAGACTTACTGGTCTGACAGAGACTGGAGGAACCCTTGAAACTATAGCCCTTGGATACTCTGCTAACCTGGAACTAAAACTATTCCCAAAGCCCATCTTTCAGACAAAGATTAGACAGGCCTATAAAACAAAACAAAAAAAAACACACTTTAGGAGCGTGCTTCTTGGTTCAAACAAATATAAGATGAAGTTGGCTACTCCTGTCCAAAAGCAAGGCAAGATAGCAGGAAGGGACGGGGCTGAAGGAATGGACACAGGGAAGCCGGGGCGGAAAGGGAGCCCGCTGTCACATTATGGGGATTGCAACCAATGTCACAAAATAATGTATGTCTAACTTTTTGAATGAGAAATTAACTTGAGCTCTAAACTTTCACCCAAAGCGCACACACACACACACACACACAGTAAGATTGGCAGTTCAAACTCACCCAGCATTATAGCTGAAATAGAGTGGAGTAATAGGGACTGGATTTACCCTACGGCTGGAAACAACGAACAAATGAACCAAATTCATGAAACAATTGTTGTAAAGAGACCAGCATCAAGCGACAATGGACAGCAAGCCCTGAGATGCAGCAAGGAACCAAAGCGAGCCCTTGGTGAGTCCATAATGTACGATTCCATTTATTCAAAACCCCAGGATGTACAAGCTGATGGATAGTGACGTATAGCAGCTCACTGGTTGCCTGTGGGTTAGGTGGGAGTGGGAAGCACTTCCAGGGAAAGAGAAAACTTGGGAGGGTGATAAGCTCGTTCTCTACCCTGATCGTGGTGATGGTTTCACAGGCGTCTGGTGTGTTAACACTTACAAAACGGTGTGGAGTTAAATATGTGCAATTTGTTATGTGTAAAAGAGAATAAAATAACAACAACAAACCCAGGGCAAGCACTCTGCATTCCCGAGTGTGTGACTGTGTTATCCTAAGTGTTACTTAAGCCCATCCGTTTGAGTTCAGTCATTTATGCAGTGTATTTTATCCACTACTTTAGGGGGTGCTTCTAGTTTAGAGAGGACTGCTGGTGGCACAGTAGTTAACAGCTCGGCGGCTAACCAAAAGGTTGGCATTTGGAATCTACCAGATGCCCCTTGGAAATCCTGTGGGGAAGTTCTACTCTGTCCTAAAGGTCCCTGTAAGTTGGAATCAACTTGATGGCAATGGGTTGGGTTTTTTTGTTTTATAGTTTAGAGAAGAGTCCCTGGGTGATGCAAATGGTTAAGTACTCAGCTACTAACCAAAAGGTTGGTACTTCAAATCTACTCAGGAGTACCTTGTGAGACAGGCCTGGTGATCTGCTTCTGAAAGGCCACAACCAAGATAACCCTACAGAGCAATTCCACTCTATAACACATGGGGTCGCCATGAGTCAGAATTGGCAGGAAGGAGTAGTAAAGTAGTGATCGATCGCTGCATGATAGGTCTGTTGTTGTCTCTGTCATAATAGCACTTCATTTAAAATAAAACGTATCTCCATCAAAAACAAACAAATCTAGTCCTTCCCAGCTTGAATCTCCAAGAAATTTAATGATGAAGGTCTTCCTTATAGACGTAACTCAGAGAAGACATCAGTCATCCAATATTCATTCCATCCCACTGGCGGCCTAAGGACTTTCTCCTCTTCTAGGTGATATTGTTTTTATGTTAAGCAAATGATACCTAACAGTGAAAATGCTTCTTGTTGTTAGGTGCGGTCGAGTCGATACTGACTCATAACGACATCATGCACAAAAGAACAAAACACTGCCTGCGCCATCCTTACAATCTTTGTTATGTTTGAGCCCATTGCTTTAGCCACTGTGTCAATCCAGCTTGTCGAGGGTCTTCCTCTTTTTCACTGACTCTCTGCTTTACTAAGCATGATGTCCTTTTCCAGGGACTGATTCCCCCTGATTACATGTCCAAAGAATGTGAGACTTAGTCTCTCCATCATTGCTTCTAAGGGGCATTCTGGCTGTACTTCTTCCAAGACAGATTTGTTCATTCTTTCGGCAGTCAATGGTATATTCAATACTCTTCCCAAACACCACAGTTCAAAGGTGTCAGTTCTCTTTCATCTTTCTTATTCACTGTGCAGCTTTCACAGGCATATGATGCAATTGAAAATACCACGGCTTGTGTCAGGCGCACCTTAGTCCTCAAACTGATACCTTTGCTTTTCAACACTTGAAAGAGGTCCTTTGCAGCAGATTTGCCCAGTGCAATGTGTCTTTTGATTTCTCCACTGCTGCTTCCACGGGTGTTGATTGTGGATCCAAGTAAAATGAAATCCTTGATAACTTCAATCCTTTCTCTGTTTACCGTGATGTTGCTTATTGGTCCAGTTGTGAGGATTTTTGTTTTCTTTATGTTGAGATGTAATACATATTGGAGGCTGTGGTCTTTGTTGTTCAACAATAAGTGCTTCAAGTCCTCTTCACTTTTGATGAGCAAGGTTGTGTCACCTGCATAACAGGTTGTTAGTGAGTCTGCCTCCAATCCTGATGTCCTGTATTTGCTCAGCATAGAGATTCAATAATATGATGAAAGATATAACTCTGAAGCACACCTTTCCTGACTTTAATCCAGGCAGTATCCCCTTGTTCTGTTGGAATGACTGCCTCTTGATCTATGTACAGGTTCCTCAGGAGCACAATTAAGTGTTCTGGAATCCTCATTCTTCGCAATGTTATCCATAATTTGTTATGATCCACAAAGTGGAATGCCTTTGCGTAGTCACTAAAACACAGGTAAATATCTTTCTGGTATTCTCTGCTTTCATCCAGGAGCCCTCTGACATCAGCAATGATATCCCTGGCTCCATGTCCTCTTCTAAATCCAGCCTGAATTTCTGGCAGTTCCCTGTCAATATACTGTTACAGCTGCTTTTGAATGATCTTCAGTAAAATTTTACTTTCCTGTGTTATTAATGATATTGTTTGATAATTTCTGCATTCAGTTGAATCACCTTTCTTGGGAATGGAAATAAATATGAATCTCTTCCAGTTGGTTGGCCAGGGAGCTGTCTTCCAAATTTCTTGACGTAGATGAGTGAGCACTTTCAGAGCTACATTCTTTTATTAAAACGTATCAGTTGATATTCTGTCAATTCCTGCAGCACTGTTTTTTGGCAATGCCTTCAGTACAGCTTGGACTTCTTCCTTCAGTACCATTGGTTTCTAATCATATGCTACCTCCTGAAATGGTTGAACATTGACCAATTCTTTTTGGTGTGCTGACCTGGATATATTCCTTCCATCTGCTTTTGATGCTTCCTGCATCATTTAATATTTTCCCCCTAAAATCCTTCAGTATTGCAATTCAAGTCTTCAATTTCTTCTTCAGTTCTTTCAGCTTGAAAAATGCTGAGCATATTCTCCCTTTTTGGTTTTCTGTCTCCAATTCTTTGCATATGTCACTATAACACTTTGTCTTCTAGAGCTGCCCCTTGAAATCTTCTGTTCAGCTGTTTACTTCATCATTTCTTCCTTTTGCTTTAGCTACTGGACTTTCAAGAGAAACTTTCAGGGTCTCTTCTGACATCCATTTAGGTCTTTTCTTTCTTTCCTGTCTTTTTAATGACCCTTGCTTTCTTCAAGTACTATGTCCTCGATGTCATTCCACAACTCGTCTGGTCTTTGGTCATTAGCGTTCAGTGTGTCAAATCTATTCTTGAAAAAAAAAAAAATTTTTTTTAAGTGGTCTCTAAATTCAGGTGGGGTACACTCAAGGTCATACTTTGGCTCTCGTCCACTTATTCTAATTTTCTTCAGTTTCAGCTTGAACTTGCATATGAACAATTGATTGTCTGTTCCACAGTCAGCCCCATCCTTGTTCTGACTGATGATATTAGGCTTTTCCATCATCTCTTTCCACAGATGTAGTCGATTTGATTCCTGCGTATTCCATCTGGCAAGGTCCATGTGTCTAGGTGCTGTTTATGTTGGTGAAAAACATGTTTGCAGTGAAGAAGTCATTGGTATTCCAAAATTCCGTCATGAGATCTCTGGCATCATTTCTATCACAAAGGCCATGTTTTCTGAGCACCAATCCTTCTCCTTTGTTTTCAAATTTTATATTCCAATCACCAGTAATTATCAATGCATCCTTACTGTATTTTGATCAATTTCAGGCTGCTGTAGTTGTTAAAAATCTTTAATTTCTTCATCTTTGGCTTCAGTGGTTGATGCATAAATTTGAATAATAGATGTATTAGCTGGTCCTCCTTGTAGGTGTATGTATATTATCCTATCACTGACAGTGTTGTTTTTCAGGATAGATCTTGAAATGTCCTTTTTGATGATGAATGCAACGCCATTCCTCTTCAAGTTGTCATTCCTCGCATAGTAGAACATATGATTGTCTGATTCATAACGGCCAATTACCAGACCATTTCAGCTCACTAATGCCTAGGATATCAAAGTTTATGCTTTCCATTTCATTTTAGACAATGTCCAATTTTCCTAGATTCATACTTTGTACATTCCATGTTCTGATTATTAATGGATGTTTGCAGTTGTTTCTTCTCATTTTGAGTCGTGCCACATGAGCAAATGAAGGTCCCGAAAGCTCGACTCCATCCATGTCATTAAGGTTGACTCTACTTTGAGAAGGCAGCTCTTCCTCAGACAAGCTAAATGCTAAAAGCTTAGCAAATACAAATTCCATTTATTGCCTTTGAAAATATTAATACATGTGAGTTTGATCTATCTTAAAGTGCTAATACTGAATATTTTATTTATTAAGCCTGTACCAAAAAAAAAAAAAAAAATGAGAATATCATTTGGTTCAGCCTCATGATTTACATTAAAGAGAATTATTAAAAGAAGATCATCTCAGAATTATAACTAAAATTACAATGGAAAGGGCGTGTTGACTCTTTATCCATTTTTAGTAATGATTTTAATTGATTTCATTAGATTCTTCTTATAACTCTACTACTCCATGTGATGCTGGATAACATTTTAAAAATTTTTTAATATTTGAAGAGCTTTTCTTTTTGGAATGTCATCTTCTGTTCCCATATCCTATTTCACAAAGAACACAAGTAAAACTGATATAAGCATCCTCAGTATTTTTAGCACATTCATCTAACAAGTAAAAAAATGGATGTTCTTTGTATATTACTTCACCTGAGACAGGTACTTTTGTGGAAGGAAATCAAGGCAAAAGTCCTTGTCTTGCAAAGGATGGCGTGTAAAGAGATGCACTGGTATTGCAGTAATGGGACGAGGGTCAGTGTGGGCCCAGGCATATCCAAAGACAGGGGGAGTTACGACAAGAGAGCAATTTAATAAACTGAGAGAATCCAGAGCAGGTGTGTTTTACAAATCACTAACAGCAGAATGATGGATTATGAGCCCTTAAAAGCCAGAAAGAAGGATTTAGACTTGGTGTTGTCAGAAAAGACATCCTCAGCAGTATCATTTATGACAAGGATAAGTCAAGAGAAACCTAAATATCCAAGGAGAGGGACATATTTGAATATTTCCTTGATGGAATGTTATTTGTAAAAAAAAAAAGTATATGAAGTGATTGTAATGAAAAAAGTTCCGAACACTAGAATGTGAAATAAAAGCATGACTATATAATTATCACAATGTATGTCTGAAAAATATGGCACATGAGAACACTAAGCTGGAGTGAAATAGACAGTATTTACATAACTGCTGCTTCTGGATAGTGGAGGTCCCTGGGTGATGCAAATGGCTTGTGCTTGGCTACTAACAGGAAAATTGATGGTTTGAAACCACCCAGCAGCACTGAGGAAGAAAGGCCTGGTGAACTGCTTCTGTAAAGTTTACAGAAAAGAAAACCTTATGGAAGAGTTCTACTCTGTAACACATGGGGTCACCATGAGTTGGAACCAACTCAATAGCAAGAGTTTTTTTCTGGATGGTGGGAATGAGAAAGATAACTTTACCCGCTTCTAATTTTCCAATTCCAATTTTATAGTAGGTAGAATATGTGAAGCTTTAATATAAATAATAAATACAAAATAAATAGTTACAACACTCATCTGTCAGTTTGTCATGCTGTGGTGGCTTGTGTGTTGCTGTGACACTGGAAGCTATGTCACCAGTATTTCAAATTCCAGCAGGATCACCCATGGTGGACAAGTTCCAGCAGATCATCCAGACTAAGACGGACTGAGAAGAAGCTGACTATCTGCTTCTGAACAAATCGACCAGTGAAAACCTTATGAATAGCAGAGGAACATTGCCTGATGTAGTGCAGAAGGCACTCAAAATATGACTGGGGAAGAGCTGCCTCCTCAAAGTAGAGCCCACCTGAATGACGTGGACGGAGTAAAGCTTTCAGGACCTTCATTTGGTGCTGTAGCTCCACTTAAAATGTCAAGAAAGAGCTGCAAACATCCATTAGTAATCAGAACGTGAAATGTACCTAGCATGAATCAAGGAAAGTTGAAAGCCATCAAATATGAAATGGAATGCATAAACATCAATATATAGGAATTAAAAACCACCCACTGCTGTTGAGTCGATTCCGACCCATAGCGACCCTATAGGACAGAGTAGAACTGCCCCATAGCGTTTCCAAGGAGCACCTGGAGGATTTGAACTGCCAACCTCTTGGTTAGTAGCTGTAGCACTTAACCACTACGCCACCAGGGTTTCCATCTAGGCATTAGTGAGCTGAAATGGACTGATCTTGGCCATTTTGAATCAGAATCACATGGTCTACTGTGCCAGAAATGACAAATTGAAGAGAAATAACGTCACAGTCATCTTCAAAAAGAACATTTCAAGATCTATCCTGAAGTACAACACTGTCAATGATAGGATAATATCCATATGCATACAATAAAGACCAGTTAATACAACTACTATTCAAATTTATGCAGCAAAGGTGAATTCCAAAGATGAAGGAATTGAAGGTTTTTACCAACTTTTGCAGCCTGAAACGGATCGAACATGCAATAAAGATTCATTGATAATCACTGGGATTGCAATTTGAATGTTGGAAACATAGAAGGAGGAGCAGTAGTTGGAAAACATGGCTTCACGTAAAGCATTGGCGAAAAACAAGGCTCCAGGAATTGACGGTATACCTATTGAAATGTTTCAATAAACAAATGCAACGCGGGAAGTGCTCTCTGGTCTATGTCAAGAAATTTGCAAGACAGCTACCTGACCAACAACTGGAAGAGATCTATTTGTGCCCATTACAAAGAAAGGGGATACAATGGAATGCAGAAACTGTCAAACAACGTCATTAACATCACATGTAAGTAAAATTATGCTGAAAATAATTCAAAAATGGTTACAGCGGTACGTACACAGGAAAAATTCCAAAATTCAAGCCAGATTCAGAAAGGGATTTGGAACCAGGGATATCATTGCTGATGTCAAATAGACCTTGGATGTAAGCAGAGAATACGGTAAAGAGGTTTTATTGTGTGTTTAGTGTGTGTTTTATTGAATGCAAAGGCACTCTTCTGCGTAGATCGTAACAAATTATGGATAACATTGCAAAGAATGGGAACTCTGTAACACTTAATTGTGCTTGTGTGAAACCTGTGTGTAGACCAAGAAGCAGTTGTTCGAACAGAGCAAAGGGATACTGAGTGGTTTGAAATCAGAAACTGTGTGTGTCAGGGTTTTAAACTTTCACCATATTTATTCAAACTATACGTGGAGCAAATAATCCAAGAAGGACTATATGAAGAAGAGCAGGGCATCTGGATTGGAGGAAGACTCATTAACAACCTGCGATATGCAGATAATGCGGTCTTGCTTGCTGAATGTGAAATGTACTTGAAGCACTTACTGATGAAGATCAAAGACTACAACCGTCAGTATGGGTTACATCACAACATAAAGAAAACAAAAATTCTCACGATTTGACTAATAAGGAACATTATGATAAAAAGAGGAAGGAACATTTGAAGTTGTCAAGGATTTCATTTTGCTTGGATCCACAATCCACATCAAAGGAAGCAGCAGTCAAGAAATAAAATGACAAATTGTCTTGGGCAAATCTGCTGCAAAAGACTTCTTTAAAGTGTTAAAAAGCAAAGATATCGCTTTAAGGACTAAGGTGAGCCTGACCAAGTCATGATATTTTCCATTGCCTCATATGCATGTGAAAGCTGGACACCGAAGAGTTGATGTCTTTGAATTATGGTGTTTGGGAAGAATATTGAATATACCATGGACTGTCAGACGAATGAACAAATTTGTCTTGGAAGAAGTAAAACCAGAGTGCTCTTCGGAAGCAAGGATGGCAAGGCTTCATCTCACGTACTTTGGACGTATCATCAGGAAAAACCATTCCCTGGAGAAGGACATCATGCTTGGTAAAGTAGAGGGTCAGAGAAAAAGAGGAAGACCCTCAACGGGATAGATTGATACAGTGGCTACAACAATGGACTCAAACCTAACAATGATTGTGAGGTTGGTGTAGGATGGGGCAATGTTTCCTTCTGTTGTGTTATAAGTAGGAACTGACTCTATGGCACCTAAAAGCAGCAACAACAAATTGTTATAAGTGAAATGTTGCTTTAAGAAAACTGTCTGTAAGACTTGTCTGCAGAAAGTTACCAAGTCATTTGATAGAATAGCTATAGGAAAAGACCCCGGAGAAATGAAAGGTTGGAGAGAATGCAGTTAATAACCCAAAGCAGGTCGAGCGGCTGCCACTTGTCCCACCTAATCCTCCTTCTACCCTTTCCACTTGTCCATGTGGAGGCACACCAACCCTTAGGAGAGTCTTCTGGTTTCTGGAATAAAGTCATTTTTAATGGAGGAAAGGTGGACAGAGCTATGTATGGGGGAGCCATTTGTTTTAGAGCTTCGTTGAGGATAGACGCATCACCTCCTCCGGAGTCACATTTGTTACTGAATTGACAAAAAGGGCCAGATGAGACTGGGAAAGAGGGGTGGTGGTCTTTCTCCCTTTTTTTCCCGCCCCTTTTGCTGTATGGTACACCCTGTTGGCTGTATGGTATACTTAATGGAAGGAGAAGGAGGCTTGGAGTTCCTGCTGGGTTTCAGGCCCAGCGTCACCATCACATTAAAGGAGATAAGCCTGGAACAGGAACGACACGTGTATATGTCTGACAGAGTGGTCCACAGTGCCTTCTTTCTCAGAAAACTGAGATAAACAACAACTGTGTTCCCTCCTGCCTCTCCAACTGTCCTGTATTCATGGTTGAATTTATAAGAAGATTCTTTTTTTTTTTTTTTAGATCAGGGACTATCTTGGTTATTTGTTTAAATTCTGATCCTAAACTAAGAGTGTATTTTTATTGTCAATTCTACTAACTCCCAAGAAAACAAAGGTTGGAGATTTTAACCATTTAACCTTTAATGAAGAGCTCATTTATTATTCACTGATCTTTTAAAACATAACTGCTAAATAATTTTGTTTTTGATAATATTTCAAGGTACTTGAATTAAATATATAATTTTTAAAACATGAAGAATAAACAAAAATTTATTCAAACTTTCAGTAATTAAAACCTGATTTTCTTCATAATGATTTTCATAGCCGTGAATGTGAAACCTAATACCTTTACATTAAATCTGAAGGTAACAATGATATGATCAATATTCACAATGTGTTTGTTTAAAGGTCAGAATTTGAAAATTAACTTGCTTGTGAAAACCCTAGCGAGGACTATAATTTGATTTGTTTTCAAGTTTGAAGATTTAGAAAATACAGAGCATTAGTATGTGACATATTATGCCATATTAGGTAAATTCAGAACTTACTTAATTCTACACATAAACATATAGCAAAACATAAAGTCAAGCCAATTAATACTTTTATACAAAGTATTTCCATAAACTTTCAGACTCATAGCCCTCCAGGATATTACATTTTGAGTAGGATATTTTCTGTGTTTTCTTCCTCATAAAGTAGGTAGAGTGTTACCTCTCAAAGACAAGGTATGTGGATGTCTGCATTTATGGTTTAATTACTTCTAGAGATCTCCTTGATTTAAACTGCAGTGTCCTGATGTGAAAAAAAAATCCAATTTTCATCAGATATTTGTAATTTTTAAAAAGATACTTTATACAAATCAGACATGAAAGCAATTAAAACTTTTCCTTTAGTTATATAAAATACAGAACTCTGTTTCAAAATATAAATTATAATACTTGTAAAAAAGAAAGATTATCTCATATTTACTGACATATTTCTTCTGACATCCCAGTACTTCATAAGTCAAAGTGATACACGCAAATCAAAATTATTGAATTAACATAAAACGTTAAATGTCACCCAGAATGTGACCTAATGCCAAGACCGGGATGAGGAAAGTGTTTGCCTTATCACTTTACTTTGGAAAACAGTTAACTTAAAAAGGATAAATCATTGTAAAATGTTTAGTTCTATCGTTAGGGTTGCTGTTGTTGTTAGGTGCCATTGAGTCGGTTCCAACCCATAGCAGTTCTATGTACAACAGAAGGAAACACCACCTGGTTTGCCCCTTCTCATAATCATTATGTTTCAGTCCATTGTTGCAGCCACTGTGTCAATCCATCTCATTGAAGAACTTCTTCTATATCACTGACCCTCTACCTTACTAACCATGATGTCCTTCTACAGGCACTGGTCCCTCTTGATAACACGTTCAAAGTACCTGAGATGAAGTCTCCCTGTCCTTGCTTCTAAGGGACATTCTGGCTGTACTTCCTCCAAGACAGATTTGTTCATTCTTCTGGCAGTCCATGGTACACTCAGCATTCTTTGCAAACACCATAATTCAAAAGCATCAATTCTTCTTTGGTCTTCCTTATTCATTATCCAGCTTTTGCATTCATATCAGGCAACTGAAATTACCATAGCTTCAGTCTAGGCACTTTAGACCTCAAAGTAACATCTTTGCTTTTTAACCACTTTAAAGAGATCTTTCGCAGCAAATTTGCCCAGTGCAATGAATCATTTGATTTCTTGACTGCTGCTTCAAAGGGTGTTGACTGTGGATCCAACTAAAATGAAATCCTTGACAACTTCAATATTTTCTCTGTTTATCATGATTTTGCATATTGGTCTAGTTGTGAGAATTTTTGTGTTCTTCAAGTTGAGGTATAATCTATACTGAAGTCTGTAGTCTTTGAACTTTATCAGTAAATGCTTCAAGTCCTCTTCAATTTCAGAGAGCAAGGTTGTGTCATCTGGATATCTCAGGTCGTTACTGAGTCTTTCTCCAATCCTGATGCCCCGTTCTTCATATAGTCCAGCTTCTCAGATTATTTGCTCAGCATACAGATTGAATAGGTATGGTGAAAGAATACAACCCTGACGCATACCTTTCCTGACTTTAAACCACTCAGTTTCTCTGTGTTCTGTTCAAATGACTAACTCTTGGTCTATGTACAGATTCCTCATGAGCACAATGAAGTGCTCTGGAATTCTCATCCTTCACAATGTTATCCATAATTTGTAATGATCCACAAAGTGGAATGGCCTTGCATAGTCAATAAAACAGAGGTAAACATCTTTCTGGCATTCTCTGCTTTTAGCCAAAATCCATCTGACATCAGCAACGATATCCCTGGTTCCACGTCCTCTTCTGAATCCAGCTTGAATTTCTGGCAGTTCCCTGTCAATGTACTGCTGCAACCGCTTTTGAATGATCTTCAGCAAAATTTTGCTTGTATGAGATATTTATGATATTGTTAGATAATTTCCCATTCTTTTGGATCACGGTTAGGTTCGTGTTATTGTTATATTAAGTTGAAATTCTTTCTGAAGAATACCTGTAAGATTCTTCGATAACAATTTACAATTTTAAATACCTAATTTAAAAAATTTTTAATGGGAAAATTAATTGTGCAAATATTTACTATGCCAAAATTTAAAACTAAACCAAAACTAAAAACCAAACCCACTGCTGTCGAGTCGATTCCGACCCTATAGGACAGAGTAGAACTTCCCCATAGAGTTTCCAGGGAGTGCCTGGTGGATTCGAGCTGCTGACCCTTTGGTTAACAGCCATAGCACTTAACCATTATGCCACCAGGGTTTCCATTTAAAACTAAACAATGTTAAAATGCTAATAAGTTCATCAGTGATAAAACCAAACTAAACCCACTGCTGTGAAGTCGATTCCGACTCATAAGTAGTAAAAATAAACATTTAGTAATAATTATATCTAAATAATGTCATTGTTAGGTGCCATCGAGTTGGTTACAACTCATAACGACCCTATGTACAACAGAACAAAACACTTCCTGGTCCTACACCATCCTCACAATCATTGTTATAAGAGTTATGAATTCACTTGGGACATTTTTGCTGTTTCCATTGTTTGATAAGCCTAAACATATCATAGCATGCTTTCTTTTTAAGGAGCTGCTTAAATTAATTGAACATATGGTTACTGGTGTTATATTTTTCAAATTTGCTAGACTCTTAAAACTTATACATATTTACAGAGTGTATTTATTTACCCTAGATAAGCCCATATAAAGTAAGTGATGTAAGATGGACAATAAATAAAATACTAATTTGAGATATCTTAATACTAATGAAAAAAGTACAGATAAGATATTGTGAGAAGTCAGAGGTTGAAGGGACTGTTTTAGATCAAGAAATTCAGCGAATGTATCCCAGAGAGATCCCGTGAAGTTGAACCTTCAAGCACTGGTGACTTTTAGGCACCCTGACAGAGAGAACAGCACAAACCAAGACAGCTAAGTGAGCAGGGCAGGTGGTGGGGGGAGAATAGGAAGGTAAAGGGAGATGTGAAGATGAGGTGAGGAAAGTAGTGAAAAGCATGATTGTGATTTCAAATGTCAGTGTGGAGTCTGGACTTTCCACATTAGGAAATGATATGCCCCAGGAAAAGCATGGGCTGGGATATTCTTGTATGAAGCACGTCTCTCCTGCACAGCACCTGCCAAAAACTCTGCCAAGAGACAGGCTCATCTTTAGAGAAGGATTGAAAAGGAGTCCATAAATGGAAGGAAAGGAAAAGTATAGCCCATGCTAGAATGTGCCACCCAGATCCCATTGACCTTGAAGGCCACCGGAAACTTATTCCACTTATAAGTTATTCAGTTTCTAACTACAGCAATGACAGAGATGGTGTCATACAAGCAGTTCCTCAACAGAAGATTAAGTCAATGAAGTGTGTTGTAGATTAGTGCCTACCCTTTTATTCACATGTTCTTCTAGGCCATACATTCATCTTAACTGCATAAGTAAATCAATGTAAAAATAATTATACCTTTCCATGAATACCCTACCCATTTATATCTGCTGAAGATATGACAGCAAGTCATGGTAAGAAAACGAAAAAGGAAGAATCATAATTTAAGTTAGATTATCCAGTAATCCTTGCTGATGTCAGATGGATCTTGGCTAAAAGCAGAGAACACCAGAAAGATGTTAATCTGTGTTTCATTGACTATGCAAAGGCAGTTGACTGTGTGGAAAATGATAAATTATGGATAACATTGTGAAGGATGGGAATTCCAGAACATTTAATTGTGCTCCTGAAGAAACTGTATTTAGACCAAGAGTCATTCAAACAGAACAAGGGGATATTGTGTGGTTTAAAGTCAGGAAATGTGTAAGTTAGGATTGTATCTTTTTACCATATTTATTAAATCTGTACACTGAGCAAATAATCCAAGAAACTGGACTATCTGAAAAATGGGGCATCCAGATTGGAGTAAGACTCATTAATAATCTGCGATAGGCAAAGGACACTACCTTGGTGCAGAAAGTGAAGAGGACTTGAAGCACTTACTGAGGAAGATTGAAGACCACAGCCTTCAGTATGGATTAAAAAAAAAATTACACCTCAACAAAGAGAAAACAAAATCCTCAAAACTGTACCAATAAACAATATCATGATTAATGGAGAAAAAATTAAAGTTGTCAAGAATTTCATCTTACTTGGATTCACAATCAACACCCTTGGAAGCAGCAGTCAAGAAATCAAAAGACACATTGCACAGGGAAAATCTGTTGCAGGAAACCTCTTTAAAGTGTTGAAAAGCAAAGATGTCACCTTGAAGACTAAGGTGCGCCTGACCCAAGCCATGTTGTTTTCAATATCATATGCATGCAAAAGCTGGAAAATGAATAAGGAAGACCAAAGAAGAACTGACATCTTTAAACTGCGGTGTTGTTGAAGAATATTGAATATACAATGGACTGCGAGAAGAATGAACAAAGGAGTACAACCAGAATGCTCCTTATAAGCAAGGACGGCAAAACTTTGTCTCACGTAGTTTGGACATGTTATCAGGAAGGACCAGGCCCTAGAGAAGGATATCATGCTTGAGGAAAAAGAAGAAGAGCCTCAATGAGACAGAATGACACAGTGGCTGTGTCTTAGTCATCTAGCGCTGCTATAACAGCAATAGCACAAGTGAATGGCTTTAACGAAGAGAAATTTATTTTCTCACAGTCTAGTAGGCTAGAAGTCAAAATTCAGGGTGTCACCTCCAGGGGAAGGCTTTCTTTCTCTGTCGGCTCTGGAGGAAAGTCTTTCTCGTCAATCTTCCCCTGGTCTAGGAGCTTCTCTGTGCAGGAATCCCAGGTCCAAAGGACACACTCTTCTCCTGGTTCTTCTTTCTTGGTAGTATGAGGTCCCCCATTTCTCTGCTAACTTCCTTTCTTTTATATCTTAAGAGATTGCCTCAAAACACAATTCAATCTTGTAGGTTGAGTCCTGCATCGCTAACACAACTGCTGCCCATCTTCTCTCACTGACATCATAGAGGCAGGATTTACATCATATAGGAAAACCACACAAGACCTGGAATTATGGCCCAGCTAAACTGATACACACACTTTTGGGGGAACATAATTCAATCCATGACAGGCTTCAACAATTGGCTCAAGCATAACAACAACTGTGAGGATGGTATAGGACCAGGCAGCGTTTCATTCTGCTGCACATAGGGTCGCTATGAGTCGGAACAGAGTCAGTGGCATCTAACTACAACAACAACCAGTAACAAGTTGCATTCAGCTCTCCACCCCTGGCAACCTCATCTGTGTCAGAGTTGAACTATAATCCACAGGGTTTTCAATGACTGATTTTTTTTTTTAAGTAGATCACCAGGCCTTTCTTCCAAGGATGGACTTGAACTTCCAATCTTTGGATTAGCAACACGGTGCTTAACTGCTTGCCTTACCCAGGGACCCCTAAGTTAGCTTACTTCCCCTTTAAAGTTTCCCATTTATCCTGCGGCACTGACACTGCCCCTTGGCCGTAGAGGTATAAATTGGAAGCTACCATAAAGTGGAAGCATGTCATGACCATCGTAGGAAGTACAATCTTCAAAAGGTGCAGAATTTCCTAGTTAATGAATTTCAGTACCAGCAATCCTTGAAGATGAAAAGGGTTTAAAAATGCATTGAGACGGATGTGTGATGTGTACTCAAAATGTTCTCAAGACCTACTTGTCCAACGAGTATACTCAATGTTGGGCTAAACAACAAATGCTTCTAGCTTAGTGAATAATTCATTCAAGAAGCAGATCTGAGAGCAGATAAATAAACTTGTCAAATATTTCATGACTGAATGCCACTCAAATGAACTTAAAAAAAATGAACTTGAGAAGAAAATATATGGAAAAACTGTGAAGCCAATAGAAATGAGGGTTTCTGCTATTACATCATCTAAAAAATAAATAGAGAAAATAGATGTAGAATCTTAAAGGAAAAGAAATTAAAATCTCCTATATGTATAGTGGTTAAGAGCTCAGTCCACCAGCTGCCCCTTGGAAACTCCATGGGACAGTTCTTCTCTGTCCTATAGAGCCACTATGGGTTGGATTCAATTCAATGGCAATGGGTTTGGTTTTAGTTTTTATACGCACATGTAGCTTTCTTAATTGATATCTATGTAATATTTTTCAAATATCTACCACTGGTCTGGTTCTATTCAACAAGAGAGAGCAGAGGGCGGAAGAAGGGGAGGAATAGCAGAGGAGTCTGGCTCCAGGTCAAAGTTCTGTGTATGATCCTTCAGGCTGGGCCCCCCTGGCCAGCCACCCTGTTACACACGTCTGCATCCCTAGTCCAGACACCTCCATTTGGAGAACTCCTTCCTGGGACACCTCAGCTGAGACACTTCCCGGGAGCCTTCACTGAGAACTCCTTACTTGGGTGGGGGGGAGGGGAGGTGGCCCTCAGCTGAGGCACTTTCCAGGAGGCTCTATTTGGAGAAGTCCTTTCTGGAGTCCTTGTCTGAGGCATTTTTCTCTACTCAATCTCAGCACTTTCCACTCTTAGCGCTCACCTCATTCCCTAGAGCTAACCCCTTCCCTGACATTAAAGGCAGAAGTCTTCTGTTAGGGCTCTTCAGCAGTGAGTCCCCTGGCTACCGTAGGTGTCATGTGACCTAAGCCCAGTGCTGTTCCTTGGGGGAAAATGGGACCTTGGGGGCTGTGCCTGTCTCTTACTGGCCTTTAGCTTACACTGCTGCAGGAAGTGAACAAAGCTTGTTAGTTTTGTTTTGACTCTTGCCTTAATTGAGCACCTGGACACCGGGCAACTGAGCAGACACACTGCTTTTTTCTCAGCGGCTCTCCGGAGGCAGTAGTATGGGTATCACCACAAGCACCGATAGCAGCAGGAGCAGCAACATCAAGAACAATGGCCAAAACAAGACATTTTGACAGAGTAAAATTGTGAATACAAGGTCTGCCTGATGAGTTCTTTTTTTTTTTTTTCTCTCTCTGCTTTAATAATTTTGTTGTTGTTGAGAATATACACAGCTAAATACGCACTAATTCAACAATTTCTACAGGTACAACAGAGTTGACTTAGATGGCATTCTTCAACTTCTGCAACCATTCTCACCCTCCTTATGTGAGTTGTTCCTCCCCCATTAACATGAACTCACTGCCCCCTAAATTTCCTATCTAATCTTTTGAGTTGTTCTTGTCAATTTGATTCCATTTATATAGTTCTTTAAAAGAGCACAATGCTCTAGGCATACCTGCTTTACTAAGATTTAAAGAAGACTTCAAGGGATGTTTTTGGTTTAAGGTTTAAGATTATCTCAGGACAATAAGGGGTTCATCCAGCCTCAATGGCTCCAGGAAGTCTGGAGTCCATGAGAATTTGAAATTCTGTTCTGCATTTTTCCCCTTTTGGTCAGGGTTCTTCTACAGAATCTTTAATCAAAATGTTCAGTAATGGTAACTGGGTACCAGCCAATTCTTCCGGTCTCATGGCAAAAGAGGCAGTCATTTATGGAGGCAATTAGCTACACATTCAATTTCCCCCTCCTATTATTGACTCTCCTTCTTTCTTTGTTGCTGCAGGTAAAGACCGATTGTTGTACATTGGATGGCCACTTGCAAGCTTTTAAGACCCCAGGCACTACACAACTAAATAGGAGGTAGAACAGAAGCATTAAAGGGATTTTAAGCCAATTAACTTTAATGTCCCAAGAAACCATGGCCCTAAACCTCCAAACCAAGGAACCAAATCCCATGAGGTATTTGGTCGTACATCAGCAGCCTCAAAAGATTTTTTTTGTTGTTGTTATTTTCCTGAATATATCTATCACACGACTTTTGCCAATTCAACTTTTTACAGGAGTACAACTTATTGACAGCAATTGCATTACGTAACTGGCCTTTAAAACCTTGGAATTCCAAAAAGAGTAAAAAAAAATTACTAGCTGAGTTATTAAAAAAGACTTATAATAATTTTATGACTCCCGAAGTGAGAACACAAGTTATTAAACATAGTTTTGAGCAATAGTTCTGTGTAAGCATCTGAATGAAATTTTTATGCAGTTGGTTGACTTTCTGAGTAAATTTTTGGTATTCACTAGATGTACATACCTGGTCAAGCATATTTTAATCAAATTATATTAAGCGGTTTGGCTTTAGTCAAATACTTCATGACTTAAAATAGTGATTACTGTTAAAATAGTACATTTAAAGAAGGGTACATGATTAAAATAACTTTTCATTAAATTAGAGCAGAATTTAGTTTTAAGGCAAGTCATTACCACACTAATTAAAAAGCCGTCTCCAACATAATTAGCATATGTAAGATGGAGGTTAATTTTTGCCTCTTTCAACACCAAACATCAATACGATAGGGAATTTGTACTTAATTTTAGTATTTAACCTTCAGTAATAAAAAGTGTAAGTAGCAATACATTTTAAGACAAAATATCTACCAATATAAAATTCTCACTCAGGTCTTAATATTTTTTCCCTAATGGATAATGGGAGAGACTCCTTGGTGTCATTTGTGAGAGGATCCGAAGCCTACCAGGCATTTCTGTTTCTGTAAGTTGACTATAGTTTCTTTATTAATGAAGTTCAGCTCTTCTTTTGGAGTTCTCTGAGTAGTTTAGCTATGTATATGTAACATTCCCAATTCATTATTCCCCAAAGTAGTTTCCTTGAAATGCTCTTCCAAGCGGTAAGCTGACAGGAAAAGTTTCCAAAGCCAAATAAATTTGGGGAACTCTGCATATCTTTAGGGATTCTCATTATATGTTTACATAGTAAAAACCCTCTGAACCCCTGCAGTAAAGAAACCTGTTTAACTTTTTATTCCAGTCTTCCAAAGCTATTTGATCACAGATGGTTTTATTATTATTATTATGTATGAGCTATTTTGTGAAGCACTTATCTAAGCCAAATATATTAGCAACTAAATGGGTTTACTTTGTTTTGTTCTTATATTTTATCTTGATTCCTAGAGATCATATATAATTAATATCATATGATTGGTGATATATTAATTAAATCAATTATGTATCAATGGTAAACAGTGATTATGGCTGAAATGTTTTTTTTTTTATTTATTTCTTCCTGATGTGGGTAAATTTCAAACTACATTCTATGCCGTTAAAGTAAGTAGATAACAATAAATATTATAAAACAGTAACTATAATAAACAATACCACCAATTTCTGCCATGTAAATTGACTATCCTGTTGCCATCGAGTCAATTTGGACTCATAGCAACCCTATAGGATAGAGTAGAACTGCACCGTAGGCTTTCCAAGGAGTGATGGTAGATTAGAACTGCTGATATTTTGGTTAGCAGTCGAGCTCTTAACTACTGTACCACCAGGGCTCCATAAATTGACTATGGTAAAACCTAATTTATGACTGCATGATACAAATCTTTAAAAAGTTTGTATTAATATGCCACATCTTAGACTTCAAAATCCTTTAATATTATATTTTTACTTTGAACACAGAATGGCAAAACAGGTAGATATTAACTAGCTCTAACAAAAACCCGATTTCAGAGAGATTAAGTCACCCAAATACTGTTTTGAGACCAATTCATGTTGTGTTTATCAGTAGATCACTGTGTTTTATTGCCGAATACTGTTCCAATGTATGAACATACTATCCTTTTTTTGTTCATTTATCCATTGTTGATGGACTTTTGGGTTGTTTCCCATGTTCTGTCATTATGAATAAGGCTACTATGGGCATTCTTATAAGAGCCTTTTTGTGAACATGTATTTCCATTTCCCTTGAGAAAACACTAGAAGTTTCCACTTTATGACATTGCTGGGTCATAAGTTAGGGGCATTCAATATTTTAACATAAAGTTTGGTGTAGCTTTTTTATGGATTCCCTATGATAGATGAATGAAACATCCTTATATTCCTAATTTTCTAAGAGTTTTCATTATGATCACCACTGAAATTTTCAAACAATTTTCTTCCTGTATTACAATTATCATAAGATACTTTTATGTTATCCTTTTATACTGTTGATAGTTGCTATCCAGTCAGTTCTGACACATAGTGACACTTTGTACAACAGAACAAAACACTGCTCAGTCCTGCTCCATCCTCACAATCATTGTTAGGCTTAAGCCCATTGTGGTAGGCATTGCATGAGTCTATCTCATTGAGGGCCACCTTCTTTTTCACTGACCCTCTACCTTACCAAGTATGATGTCCTTCTCCAGAGACTGGTCCCTCCTAATAACATGTCCAAAGTATGTGAGATGAAGTCTTGCCATCCTTGCTTCTAACGGTTGTATTTCTTCCAAGACAGATTTGTTCCACCTTCTGGCAGTCAGTGGTTTGCCAACAGCATTATTCAAAGGCATCAATTTTTCTTTGGTCCTCCTTATTCATTATTCAGCTGTCGCATGCATACGAAATGATAGAAAACACCCTGGCCTGGGTTAGGCACACCTTAGTCCTCAAGGTGACATCTTTGCTTTTGAACACTGGAAAGATGTATGTTGCGGCAGACTTACCCAACGCAATATGTTGTTTGATGCCTTGACTGCTGCTTCCGTGGGTGTTGATTGTGGATACAAGTAAAATGAAATCCTTTACAGCTTCAATCTTTTCTCCATTTATCGTGATATTGCTTATGGTCCAGTTGTGAGGATTTTTGTTTTCTTTATGTTAAGGTGTAATCCACACTGAAGGCTGTAGGCTTCAATCTTAATCAGCAAGTGCTTCAAGTCCTCTTCACTTTCATCAAGCAAGGTTGTGTCATCTGCATAATGCAGGTTGCTAATGAGTCTTCCCCCAATCGTGATGCTCCATTCTTCTTCATATAATCCAGCTTCTCAGATTATTTGCTCAGCATACAGATCGAATATGTATGATGAAAGGATACAACCCTGACCCACAACTTTCCTGGTTTTGAGCCACACAGTATCTCCTTGTTCTATTTGAAACACCGCCTCTTGATCTATGTACAGATTCCTCATGAGCACAATTAAGTGTTCTGGGATTCCCATTCTTTGCAATGTTATCCAAAATTTGTTATGATCCACACAGTTGAATGCCTTTGCATAGTCAGTAAAACACAGGTAAACAACTCTCTGGTATTCTCTGCCATTCAGCCAAGATCCATCAGACATCAGCAATGATAGTCCTCCTTCCACGTCTTTTTCTGAATCTCATTTGAATTTCTGGCAGTTCCCTGCCAACGTGCTACTGCAATGACTTTTGAATGATCTTCAGCAAAATTTTACTTGCATGTGATATAAATGATATTGTTCAGTAATTTCTGTGTTCCATTGGATCACTTTTCTTTGGAATGGGTGCAAATATGGATCTCTTCCAGTCAGTTGGCCAGGTAGCTGTCTTCCAAATTTTTTGCCGTAGACCAGCGAGAACTTCCAGAGCTGCATTCATTTGTTGAAACATCTCAATCGGTATTCCCTCAATTCCTGGAGTCTTGTCTTTCACCAACGACTTCAGTGCAGCTTGGACTTCATTCTTCAGTACCTTCAGTTCTTGATCATATGCTACCTCCTGAATGTTGGCCAATTCTTTTTGGTACAGTGACTCTGTGTATCCCTTCCACCTTCTTCTGATGCTTCCTGTACCTTTTTTTATTTTTCCCAAAGCATCCTTCAATATTGCAACTCAAGGCTTGAATTCTTCTTCAGTTTTTTCAGCTTGAGATATGTTGACCTTGTACTTCCCTTCTGGTTTTTGAACTCCAGGTCTTTGCGCATTTCATTAAAATACTTTACTTTGTATTCTCAAGCTGACTTTTGAAATCTTCTGTTCAGCTCTTTTACCTCATCATTTCTTCCTTTCACTTTACCTACTGGACGTTCAGGAGCAAGTTTCAGAGACTGTTCTGACATCCATTTTGGTCTTTTCTTTCTCTCTTGTCTTTTTAATGACCTCTTGCTTTCTTCATGTATGATGTCCTTGATGTCATTCCACAACTTAACTTGTCTTTGGTCATTAGTGTTCAGTTCATCAAATCTATTATTGAGATGATCTCTAAATTCAGGTGTGATATACTCAAGGTTGTACTTTGGCTCTTGTGGACTTGTTTTAATTTTCGTCAGCTTCAACTTGAACTTGCAGAGGAACAATTGATGGTCTGTTCCACAGTCATCCCTGGCCTTGTTCTGACTGATGATATTGAGCTTCTCCATAGTCTCTTTCCACAGATGTAGTCAGTTTGATTTCTGTGTATTCCCCCTGGCTATTTCCACATTTATAGTCATCATTTATGCTGTTGAAAAAGGGTATTTTCAGTGAAGAAGTCATTGGTCTTGCAAAATTCTGTCATAAGATCTCTGGCATCGTTTCTAGCACCAAGGCCATGTTTTCCAACTACTGTTCTTTCTTCTTTGTTTCTAACTTTAGTATTTCAATCACCAGTAATTATCAATGTATCTTGATTGCATGCTTGATGAATTTCAGACTGCAGAAGTTGGTAAAAATCTTCAATTTCTTCATTTTGGCCTTAGTGATTGGTGAGTAAATTTGAATAATAGTCGTATTAACTGGTCTTGCTTGTAGATGTATGGATATTTTCCTATCACTGACAGCATTGTCACATCAACAAAAGAAGAGTCTGAAAGTTTGACTCCATCCATGTTATTAAGGTTGACTCTAGTTTGAGGAAGCAGCTCTTCCCCAATCATATTTTCAGTGCCTTCCAATCAGAGGGGCTCATCTTCTGGCACTATATCAGATAATATTCTGCTTCTATTCTATTAGGTTTTCACTGCCTTTTTTCTTTTTTCCAAAAGAACACTACCAGGTCCTCCTTAGTCTGTCTTAGCCTGGAAGCTCAGCTGGAAGCTGTCCACCATGAGTCATCCTGTCGGTATTTGAAATAGCAGTGACATAACTTCCAGCATCACAGCAACATGCCAGCGACCACAGTACAACAAAAGGACAGACACCTGGGAGTTACAAGATAGATGCACTTTATGTTACGTTATGGCATTTACACGATGCAGGGTTTGGTTTGCTAGTTGATAAAGAATTTATGTGCCTATGTTCCCAAAGGTAATGGGCCTCTAATTTTCTTTGTTGTAATGTCTTTGCTGGGCTTAAGTATCAGGATAATCATGAGTCTTGTAAAATTACTTGAAAAGGGTTCTGGCTTATTCTATTTTGTGCAAGAGTTTGTGTGAAATTGGTTTAATTTCTTTCATTAATGATTGTTAGCGTTCACCATTTAAGTCATCTGAGTTTAAATTTGTATGTTTGTGTGTGAGAAGGTTTTTAATTAAAATTTCAATGTCTTTGATAGATAAAAGGATACTCAATTTTTTTAATTTATTCTTGTTTCATCTTGTTAGATTTTGTTCTTCAGACAGTCTGTTTCATTCAAGTTTGTGTATTTATTGGCATGAAGTTCATCATAATATACCTCTACATTTCTTTTAATGACTTTGGGATTTGAAGTGATAACCCCTCTTTCATTAATGCCCTTGATGAATTCTCTCTTTTATTGTTTTGATTCCTAATTAGTCTTACTAAATGCTTATAAATTTTAATAAATTCTGAAAGACCAGCTTTTGATTTTCTTTGTCTGTTTTTTTTTTTTTTATTATTGCCTTGCTTTATTCTCTTATTTTTTGTGATTATGTGTGTTTTTACTTTCTTCTTCTTTTCCTAGGTTCTTAAATGGCAACTTAAATCATTGATTTTAAACCTTTCTTTCTTTTCTTAAGTAAGCACTTTTAGCAATACATTTCCTTCTAAGCACTGTTTTAGTTGCATTCCACAAATTTTGTTATGATGAGTTTTCATATTCATAACCTAAAAATATTTCCATTTTTCTTTGTGATTCCTCCTTGAATCACTGTATTACCTAGAAATGTGCTGTTTAATTTCCAGACATTTCAGGATTTAATAGATAACTTCTTGGTATTGATTTCTAGTTTAATAATTCTATAGTCCAAAAACATGTTCTGTAGGACTTCAATGTTTTGAAATGTGTGGACTTATTTTTGTCCAGGATTTTCTGGGATCCTTGTACCTGTGGATTTCTTTCTTTGATTAGTTTTAGAAAGTTCTCAACCATTCTTTTCTCTGTTTCTGAAATTGCAATTACATTTTATATTTTATTTAATAGTATCTGAAAATTACCAGATGTTTTGTGTTCTTAACTTTCTTTACTCTGTGTTTTAATTTTGATAATTTCTATTGATCTTTCTTCTAATTTGGAAACCCTGGTGGCGGTGGTTAAGTGCTATGGCTGCTAACGAAAAGGTTTGCAGTTCGAATCCACCTGGCTCTTCTTGGAAACTCTATGGAACAGTTCTACCCTGTCTTGTAGGATCGCTAGGAGTCAGAATCTACTGGATGGCAACAAGTTTTTTTTCCTTCTAATTTGCAGTCCCTTTCTTTTGTTGTTGGAGCCCTGGTGGCTCAGTGTTTAAAGTGGTAGGCTGCTAACTGAAAGGCCAGCATTTGAACTCACCAGCTGCTCTGAGGGAGAAAGATGTGCCTGTCTGCTTCTGTAAAGATTTACACCTTTGGAAACCCTATGGGGCAGTTCTACTCTGTCCTACAGGGTTGCTATGATTCAGAAACAACTCGAAGGTGGTAGGTTTGGTTTTTGGTTTCTTCTGTTGTTAGGCATGTTGTTTATGTTCAACTTCTATCACACCATCACATAAATTGTTTATTTCTTATGTAATATTTTTCACAGCTAGTGTTTCTATTTGGTTATTGTTTTTGTTGTGGTTTTAGAGTTGTTATTTCTCTGCTGAAATTTCCACATCTGTTAATTTATGTTGTTTACCTTTGTAATTATATCCTTTAACATATTCACTGTAGTTATTTTAAAGTCTCGTCTGGGCTATCTGTGAGTCTGCTTTTACTGACTGCCCTTTCTCTTAATTATGAATACCATTTTTTTTGCATATCCTTATAACTTGTAATTTTTTATGAACTGCTAGACACTGTGTGTAGAAGGATAACAGAGACTGAAGTAAATAATATCTATCCTCGGAATAAGGCACACTGGCCTTGTCACACCACAACTTTGTGTGGGGGAGAGGCTGAGTAATATCAACATGTTGTGATTTGAGTGTAAACTTTGTTGTCTGTTTATTTAGTTTGATTTCACCACTGGATGGAACATTTTGAGGTCACTTCAGCAGGGTTTGAGATCTTAGCACCAAGGAGGCTTTAGAGCCTCTTTGTTTTACAACCTGGGTGCCATCTTTGGAAGTCCTGATGATTACTTTCTTCTTTACAGCCAGGTTTTGGATCACTGGGGAGCTTTCCTTGCTCTCCTGGACTACTTTCATCTTTCCATATCTTGAGAGGTCTGTCACTACCCTGCTGCACTGGCCAGTCTTTGGAGGACCATGCAATGTGGAGCCTCAGAGGGATGTCTGTTTTGTTCCCTTGACCTACCACCACCCCTTATATCCAAGGCCTTCATGTCTTCCTTGACCTTCCACTTGTCACCACTCTTCCCACCCTTAGTCTCACGTCCTTCTCATGTATGCTCCAGTCATACTTAAGTAGAGAAACTTTGTTCATATTTCCAAGACATTGAGAAGTTTATGACTCATGCAGTCAACTCCCATGGTAGTATCCCATTTCAAAATCCAGGGATCAAAGAGGAGTTTCAAGCATTACCCATCTCTTCCAAACACTTAAGCAGCCCAACAGTTTACACAGAGCACTCTATGTAAAGCAGCTTCCACTCAGTACCTAGTATCTGGAACCCTGAATTTCCTGGGAGTCTCTGATGCCTCTACTTGAAAATGACAACTTTTCCCATCTTCCACACCATCTTCTCCCTAACATTTTGGTCTCTTGACACCTTTTTTCTTGTGTATAATATGCAGAATCACAGACATTTCCCCTCTCCCATGACAGATAACCTCCTTGAGAACTTAAATATTATTTTATTCTAAATGTTTTGTTGTTTGTTTCTCCTGAGAATCCACCTCAAATTTTGGATTATTTTTTCTTTAGCAGATGATTAAAGGTGAATTACTAAACTGACACGAGGAAAGTGGAAAGACTGAACATTCACATACGGTTTATTTATCCTGTACACATCTATGCTTTCATGAATGCTGGTCTGTATTGGGCTGTACTTTCGCGTAACATATTTATCCTGGAATGTAAGTGTGTAATTGTATGCAATCTCTACAGGAGTCTCTGGGTGGTGCCAACAGTTAATGCACTCAGCTGCTAACCAAAAGTTTGGTGGTTTGAGTTCACTTAAAGGTGCCTCAATGATCTGCTTCTGAAAAAATCAGCCATTGAAACCATATGGAGCACAGTTCTTCTCTGACACACAGGGGACACCATGAGTCAGGGAGGACTCCATGGCAAGTAGTTTTTACCTGTCTACAGTCATCTCTGTCCTTTTAAACACTGATCTTCTTTAGGGAAAACCCGAGTCTCTGTCATCTGTGTCAGGGAAGCAAGCTGACATGCTTTATACTTCTTAAGCTATCAGCATCTGCACACTGAATGGATCATCAAAATTAGCTGTGTAGTTTGAGAAGCTAAACATAAAAGGCATAAGATATGAAAACAGTGGGCTGGTGTTAGATGGATGGTATCTAAGGTATCTGCTATGTACATTATATTATACTTTCCTTTTTTGTTTTTACTTTATAATTACATTTCCCCTCAAACTTCCAGATGTTATACTTCGATGCCAGTCTACTTTTATTGAAATATATTGAGTGATAAGCGATCAGACATCAAAGGAGTTAAAGAACTGGAGCTCAGAAGCCACATCAAAATTCCAAAGCACAAGGAAGCACCAGGGACAGAAACTGCAGTGTGTATAACACAACACTGTGCTAATGAGAACTGAATGTTAGAATACTATTTAAACAGGAGGAATTCTGCTAGCGTGCTGTAAATGGTTCCCACTTTTTAGGGCAGTTACTAGAATCTAACTCTGGTAGCGATGTGCTTCTTTGTTATGAGGCATTTTTTTTTTCCCCATCTTGCATTTGAGTTTTACATGTAAAGTTTAGTACCTGCTGCTGTTCCTGGAATGACTCAGGTGCGTATGCTTCAGAGTCGTTGTCACCAGGTCTGATCATTTAAAATGGGACAGTCTTCAGCGTAAAATGCCGCTGCAAATTTAAGGACCTTTTTCCCAAAAATATTTGTTATTTCATAAAAATGTTCATTTGTTGTGGGTGGTATGTGCAAGTTTATGTATGTGTGTGTGAGTGTACATGTATGTCTGTGTGAGTGTGTGGGAGTGTGTGTTTGTGTGAGTGTATGTGTGTGTATGGGAGTGTGTGTGAATGTACGTGGGTGTGCGAGTGTATGTGTGTGTTCCTGGTAAACTGCTTCTGTAAAGATTACAGCCAAGAAAACCCTCTGGAGCAGCTCTACTCTGTAACACATGGGATCATCATGAGTCAGGATGGACCGAACAGCAGCAGGAAACAGATAGTCCCAGGGAAATGTCCTGGCGATTTACTTCCAAAAGCGAAAACCTCATGGAGCACAAAAAATCTGATCCATGACTGATTGTGGGGTTGGTAAAGGACCAGGCAGCATTTTGTTCAGTGTGCGTGGGGTCGCCATGAGTCCAGGGCTGACTCAACAGCAGCTAACAGGTGTCAGACACCCCGCTAAGCAAGTTATATGGATTGTTTTATTTCAACTTCAGAACAATCCTATGAGTTAGTTTTGACCTCATTTATAGGTGAAGTTCCTAAGGCACAGAAAGCAAGTGATAATAACCAATGCTACGAATTTGGTGGGAGAATCAGGGTTCAAACCTACAGAATCAGACTGCTACACGTGAGTATATTTAGGAAACCAAAACCTCCCAATTCCAGTAAAGCCCAGAGGTTTCTCCATTGTTGGCAGCTGAGAGGCACCAGCAGGGGCCTGGAATCTCTGTCTGGAGCATCAAAGGACAAACTGCAGAAGTTTAGGAATGTCCTTTCTCCCTCTTCAGGTACGTGATTTTCAAAACAATTAAGGTAAAATTTACCACACATTGGGACCATGGATTTTTTTTTCTCAATCCAACTTGGCCTCATTATTTACTGCTGTTGTCTCCATCCACATCTTGCCATTAGTTTATCCATGGATCTGAATTTCTGAGACTCTTACTTTTAGTATTTCTCTTTCTGTTTCATCATAATGGGGACACTGGATCCTGGCTGAAAGCAGAGAATACCAGGAAGATGTTTACCTGTGTTTTATTGACTATGCAAAGACATTCAGCTGTGTGGATCATAACAAATTGTGGATAACATGGTGAAGAATGGGAATTCCAGAACATTTAATTGTGTTCATGAGGGACCTGTACATAGATCAAGAGGTAGTCATTCAAACAGAATAAAGGGATGATGTATGTTTTATCTTACTTCCCTGCTTATATTTTTGTGTACTGTATATTTTCACAATAGATTTGTATTATAAACATAATGAGAAAACTATTAAGTATATGAAACAATAGAGAAAATTAAAGTAGAATTTCTAAAAACAATACTATGCTGGGAAATGTATTAGAGATCTATTTTTTTAATCCAACAAATAGTAAGACCCTATTAATATTGGCATTTCAAAAATGTAAGAATTTAAGAACACATTCACTCACACAAATGAAAATCCCAAGGGAGGTCCTGGCTCTGGCACTGTTGATGCCCGCACTCACGCAATGCATCAGGAGTCGTTCTCTATGTCTTTCAATTTTGCCTTTCTTTGTGTTGGGTTTATTTTCAGGCAAGGTCCACTGAAGGTTGACAAGATGGCCATAAAATGACCTACGCTTATATCCAACTAGAAAAGGGATCCAATGATTGACGGATTTTTCTTTTTCAAATATAACAGTACAAGTCCCTGGGCTGACCTTCTTTGTTCTGTGGAGCACTGGAGTCTTAGAATGTAGTCCACTCACAAGTCAACTACTTGTGCCAAAACAAATCAGAGTCAGAGCCCAGCATAACTAGATGGTGCCTAGCTACCACCACTGACTGCTTTGACAGGGGTCACAATAGAGGGTCCTGGACAGAGCTGGAAAAAATGTAGAACAAACTTCTAACTCATAAAAAAAAAAAAAAAAAAAAAAAAACCAGACTTACTGGATTGGCAGAGACTGGAGAAACCCTGAGAGTCTGGCCCCGGATATCTTTATACCTCGGTAATGAGGTCATTCCTGAGGCTCACACTTCATCCAAAGGTTAGACAGGCCCATAAAACAAAATGAGACTAAATAGGCACACCAGCCCAGGGGCAAGGACTAGAGGGCGGGAAGGGACAGGCAAGCTGGCAACAGGGAACCCAAGATCAAGAAGGGAGAGTCTTGACATGTCGCAGCGTTGTTAACCAATGTCATAAAACAATAGGTGTATTTATTGCTTAATGAGAAGCTAGTTTGTTCTGTAAACCTTCATCAAACAAAATAAAAAAAAATCAATCAATCAATCAAAGTCAGAGAGGAGTCGGTCTCACCTGAACCATGGAGTTTCAGGGTGCTTTCCCAAGGAGCCCTGGTGACACAATGGTTAAGGGCTGTAGCTGCTAACCAAAAGGTCAGCAGTTTGAATCCACCAGCTGATCCTTGGAAGCCCTATGGGGCGATTCTACTGTGTCCTGTAGGGTCACTGTTAGTTGGAACCAACTCGACTACAATGGGCTTGGTGTTTGGTTTTTCCCTCAGGAAAATAGGGGTGCCAGTAACAGATGAACAGGAAATGAGCAATGGGCCACAGAACAAGATAAATCCTTCCTAAGTGAGTCAGTAAATGAGAAATTTATAAAGAAATATACATTTGAGGACCTAAACTTATAAACCTTGTCTACATGAAGTCACTATAAGCACAGCTAAGAGACAAGATACAGAAAGAAAAACGCATGTGTTGTAGTTAAATGTTTAATATTTATGTATATGAAGAGTTCCTATTTCCAAGGCCAGAAAAAAAAAAATAGTACAATAGAAAAATTTATAAAGTGCATAAAAAGGAATTCAATGTAAAAAAAAAAGGCAATGGTCATAATACACATAAATTATTATTAATAATCAGCAATGCAAATAAGGGTGATAAGATTTCACTTGTCATTAATGAGATTATGGAAGTGGGAAAAATGATAAGTTAAATGGTAAACACAGCCTAGTACAACTGGCACTTTCTTACACTCTTGATGGAAACATAAACTGGTGCAGCTTTTTTACCTGGTACAGATATCGAGGTTGACAAGTTGCCAGTCACCTGTCAAAATTGAAAATGTTCCTATCTATGTCTATCTTAGAAAAAATCTCACAAATATGCGCAAAAGTGTATAAGAATGTAATTGTACCACTCTTTGTAATAGCGCACACACGCACACACACACACACAACCTGAAAACCTATCAGTAGGATAATGATTAACAAATTATGGGATACCTGCATTTTGAAATAATATGAAAGTCGTTAAAGCATGACATATCTCTGCAGGAACAGAAAGGCATGGATCGTTAGATCGCGTGTGTGTGAGTCTACTGAAGGTAATCCTATATCCATGTGTGAATATACATTACCCTAATCTAAATGCCCATAACTGTGCTACCTCTGTGTGTGAGGGTGTGTAGAGAGAGAGACAGAGGGCAGGACATGAACTTTCATTTAGGCAGTGCTTACTTCTGTGGAAAAGTCAGAGCATGAGGAGGGAACAGAGAGATACACTTCTATGTTACTAGAGGTTTTGTGACTACATATTATATATTTTTTCTATTCATGGTTAGTGTGGGTGTGGGGGGTCGCAAGGGTGGGGAGTGGGAGGAAGTACAGCAAATGCTGGAAGAAATGAAGAAATAAATGTACCATGTTTGCAGAAATTACAAAACATGTCTTCCTGAAGCCTGTTGGGCAAAGAGACAGTACCTGTTACTTGTGTTGTACTTCAACTTCATGGACAAGCATTTCATGTTTTCTACTATTGCACCCAGCCCCTCACCCTGACACCCAAACCCTGACCAGCTACTCTGTGCTGGGCACACACTGGAAATGGGAATGCTAACAGAAGCAGACTATGGGAGGCCATCACAGCTGCTCACGCTTTGGGCAGGGGCAGATTATCCAATAGATGAGGTAAGCACGGTGCTTGCCATGCTTACCAGTTCACAGGCTAGTAAGTAAGCACAAGTAAGCCCATGGTTACCTTACTTACTGGATCATCCGCCCCTGACAGGGATTGTAAATTTGAAAAGAGTCTTTGATCTGTAGGAAGTTGCTATTGGGCTGGGAAAGAGACAGATACCAGCCATACCTAGAAGCAGAATCTTTGAAGTAGTGAAAATGTGCAATTGTTCACTAGAGATGATCTGGTAAGCAAGGTAAGCACCTTGGTTACCTTACCTGTTGGATAATCCACCGCTAGCTTTATGATTTATCTCCTGTTGGATAATCCACCGCTGGCTTTATGATTTATCTCCTGTGATTGGACATGCAATTAGAAATTCATGGGGTGGCAGCTTGTGTCTTCTCTGAACCCTTTAGGTGTGTTCTAATGGGCGAGAGCTCAGCCTAGAGCCAAGGCGCTGCCACCTGAGGCTTACTTTCTTAGTGTTACCATCTCTTTTTGGGGTCTTATAGAAAGTTAATCATTTTAATGTTTGTTTGTCTGTTTGTTTATAATCTGCTGAAAATTTCCAAAAGATTCACTATGAATACATACATATATATATATAAAATAGATCAGAAATTTTGAGCGGTTGCTGGCTGAGACATCTCTGAGGGCTTGTCAGCAGCGGTGTGGCCGGGAGTCCTAGTGCCCAATCCAAGCTGCACTGGTGCTGCCCATGGACCACGTCAGCCAGGCCAGGGTTGTCCTGTACAGTGCACCTAAAAGGCATTTTCTTTGAACACAGTTATTAACGTGTTATTAAAAAGTTAGTCTTTATATTTTAAATACATATGTTTTTAAACTCACTCTTCTTAATCCATTTGTATTCCACCCTGAGGCCAAAAGACTTCCTATGAGTATATTCTGAGAACAGACCACTAAAAGTGTAATGTAGACCCAGACAACGTTCTGGGTTGGTTTACCAAAAACAGATTATGGATGAACACTTAAGGAAATCCTTGGCATAAAAAAAATGTTTTGCATCGGTCACTGTGAGATATTTGGCTTCCTATTCAACCCCTGTGTTTATCCTCAAGCATAACAACAATTGTAAGGATGGCTCAGGACCGGGCAGTGTTTCATTCTGTTGTGCATGGGGCTGCTATGAGTCAGAACCGACTTGACGGCACCTAACAACAACAACAACGACCCTCAAGCACACATGTTCTCATTGTTGGATTTGATTGTTTAAAAAATACCACCAGGTTGGTAATTATTTTTGTTGTTCTTGTTGCCTTAGTTTGTCCCCATTTTTCTGTGTGTGTTAAATTATCCCGCTGTTGTGCTTGTCCTATTTGAAGTGAACTAACACTAAAAATCATATTGCTGGTTCTGCGATGACATGAACGTTTAGTGTAAAGATGCCTTCAGGGAGGTTTTCGGTGTCTAAAGTTGGGAGAGTTTTAGAAGTTGCTTAATGTAACTTTAATGCATTATTTAATGACAGTAATAAATCCTGACACATCCTTCTCTCTACTGAAGAAAAAAAATCATTTAATTCTTAATACAATTTCTCCAGTAACAGTTTACAGTTGAAGTTCGAAGTATTCATTTTCCTAGTCTTGAAACATAAACCTCTTCGTTATACAACACAGCTACAGAGGAATTTTTTTCTCCCACAAATGAGCATAATAAAAAATATCAGAACTTTCAATTTAGCAATTTTTAATCAGAATTATCTGGTGCAGTGGTTAAGCGGTCAGCTGCTCCACCAAAAAGTTGATAGTTCAAATCCACCAGCCGCTCCCAGGGAGAAAGGTGTGGCTGCCTGCGTCCGTAAAGATTTACAGCCTTGGAAAACTTATGGGGCAGTTCTACTTTGCCCTTTAGGGTCACTATTAGTTGGAATCGACTCAGCAGCAATGGGTTTGGTTTTTGTTTTTTGGGTTTCTCACATACAGACTATTTTCACATTGTTACACTCAAAAACTTACTAGTTTTTCATCATCACATATTTTAAGCTCATTTCTATGTTGGGAAACTGTGCTTTTTCAGTTATTGAAGTTCTATGAGGAAATAAGTGTGTATGGAAAAAAACAAAATAATGTAAATATGTATTTGGACTTTTAAAAAGTCTTGATAGGTTTTCACCCAAAAGAGTGCACTGCATGATCATTTATCATGTGGTTGAGGAAAAAGGAAAATTTTGTCCTCTTTTAAGAACTAGCCTGTGAAATAAAAATAAACAGATGAGAATAAGCACTAGTGGCACCGTGGTTAAGAGCCTGGCTGCTCACTAAAAGGTCAGCAGTTTGAATCTACCAGCTACTCCTTGGCGATCGATCCTATGGGCTGGTTCTACTCTGTCCTATATGGTCACTATGAGTAGCTGGAATCAACCTGATGGCAACAGGTTTTTTGTTTTGTTTTTGTTTTTTGATAGAGAGAGAGAAGCATAAATAGTGGAGTTTCATCTTTTCTAAAACTTTTGGAAAGAGGGAGCAAGGGTAACGCAGGTGGAATGACTGTGAGCTTCCTCCTGTAGGGAGAACAGGAATCTTAGGACAAGGAGCAGGGTTGCATTCTAAACAGCACTTCCAGGATGATGGACTGAGTTATTAGTAATGACCTAGGAAAGGAACATATAGCGGTCTGGATAAGAAAAGTTATCAGTTTTGTTCACCAGTGTATTTTCCCTTCCCTTTTGGCCAGTGGGAGTCATTTTAGAGCAAGGATTAAACCCCCGTATCTTGCCCCATGGCAGTGGTGTCACAAGGGTTGGTAACTCATGCTGTTAACACCCCACCCCATGAACCTCCTCATGTACCAGACCATACAGAATCCTTAGTAATTTTTTTGTTCTAATGTTCCTCGTAAATCATATCTCGTGTATATCACTCCTTCTTTTCCTCTAATTACTGCATCATTCTCAAAAAAGCTATTGGTGTAGGTTCACAAATACTAATTTTCACAATATTGTAGCTAAAACACCTGGAAATTTAACAAAATCAGCAATCATAAAAACACTGGCAGCAACAAAAAGAACAGCGTACACATGCCTGTAGCACTTGCAAACAAAACCACATGATTCGAAGCATCATTTTAATTGACTAAAAATGTCAGCTCTGAATGAGCACATTAAAAACTAAAAATCAAATCCATGGTGCCTATTCTGATTCATAGTGACCCCATAGGGTTTCTAAGGAGTGGCCAGTGGATTTGAACTGCTGACCTTTTGGTTAGGATCCCTGGTCTTTACCACTATACCACCAGTGCTCCAGAGCACATCAGATGGCTCAAAAAGTAAGTTATCATAGAGTTTTAGACTTGTAGGTCTATTGACACATGTAAACTGAGCTTAGGAAAAATATTTTTGTTGTTATAACTAACCACAGGGATATTTTTACTAAAAAAAAAAATAGATTTCTCGGAAACAGTGCACAAAAATTTTATAGACAGTCATTTTGGTGCTACACCCTCTGACAGTATCATCAGGGCGGTCCACACCCCATGCACACCCTCCCCCACCCCAGTGATGCCACTGGCCCATGGGTGTAATTCGGTGTGTGTAGGAGCTGTGATGAAGGGATGGTCTTCACCTAAAAAGTCAGAGCTTCAGGGCCCATGACATCCTTACCCGACATGAAGTTCTTGAAGTTCTGTGAGAGCCCACTGCCCTTCCTGGAGATGCCCACTCAGAACTGTGCAGGCACCAATCAGCATTAGGCACAAGGAAGTGTTCTCCAGTGTTCTGCCTGGATTCCTGCTGCAGTTGTCCTGTGACTGACCTGTGGGACCAACCCTCCCAGCAAGAGCAGCTCACCTACTGAGGGCTAGCTCCAGTGACGCCTGCAACTGTCCTGACAATAGGCTTCATGTGTTTCTGTCCACTACCGCTTCCCCTGGCATAAGTAGATCACAGGTCTGTGTAAAGTCCACTGTTTCCAGAGGGAAAACACTGCATCCTGAGTCCGTAGGCTCCTTCACATGGTCGCATGATTCCATTGCCATCAAGTCATTTCTGACTCATAGTAACAATCAAGGGACTCCGAGCAAGTCTCAACCTTTGATTTTGGGAAAATCCCACCTCTGTGCTTTCCTCTAATGTCTACCAGGTGGCGGATGCTGAGCTTCTTCAGGATTTCTCTCAGTCAAGTGCACCAGGCTGTCCCAGTTCCTGGGAATATCCCACACTTTGGGAAAAAATCCTGCCCTTTGCCTCTGAAAAGTATGGATATTTCCTTGATCCCAAATGACATTCATCCCAATGTAGGAAGCATGCTTCTATGTCTCTCTAAGCCTCCATTTCTTTATTTTAAAATAAGTCTAATAGCACATGTATCTCATAAGGTTTAGAGTGCAAAAAACAAGATGATCAATAGCAAGGACTTTAACACAGTCTCCTGTATAAAATAAGCACGAAATTGTTGTTGTTAGCTGCCCTCTAGTCGATTCAGGGAGACCTGGTGGCACAGTGATTAAGTGCTATGGCCACTAACCAAAAGGTCAACAGTTGGAATCCACCAGCTACTCCTTGGGAACTCTACGGGGACAGTTCTACTCTGTCCTATAGGGTTATTGTGGGTCAGAATTGACGAGATGGCAATGAGTAGTCAATTCAGACTCATGGTGAACCCATGTGTGTCAGAGGAGAACTGTGCTCCATAGGGTTTTCTAGGCCTTTGACATTTCTAGCCTCTTGACCTTTTGGAACAGATTAACAGGCTTCCAAGGCTTCTCTAGATGGATTCAAACCTCCAACCTTTTTGCTATCAATTGAGCGCTGAACCGTTTACACCATCCGGGACTCTAAATAAATGTCCGTTATGATTCTAATGTTGGCGTTGAAGGTATACCTCATTTAACCATTGCTGTTGACCTCTATACTATTTAATTGTAATAATTAAAATACACCTTTAGAACTCCTTCATATCACGGCATTACTGGCACTGCAATAATTGTGTTAAAATTTCACCGTCATTTTTTGCCTAAGATTGCATACAAACTAGTTAAACGTTCACTAGTTTAAGTTTTCAGTATGGATTATTATAATAAGAATAGCTCTATTGGAACATAAAGTTCCACTTAGAATAAAATTAAGTGGTTAAAAATAACTTAAATAATACCATAAATAACTCTTACTACTAAAAAAAAAAAAAAAAAAAACCAAACCCACTGCCATTGAGTCAATTCTGACTCATAGCGACCCTATAGGACAGAGTAGAACTGCCCCATAGAGTTTCCAAGGAGCGCCTGGCGGATTCAAACTGCCGACCTTTTGGTTAGCAGCCGTAGCACTTAACCATTACGCCACCAGGGTTTCCTCTTACTATAAAGTGTTCGTTAAAAATTCAGAATAAAAAATTTATTTTCAATGTGTTTAACACTTATAGTATTATAAGACAAAATTTAAAAGGCCCTCTGTAGAAATTACTCGTCTGTCAGTTTGTCATACTGTGGGGGCTTGTGTGTTGCTGTGATGCTAGAAGGTATGCCACCAGTATTTTAAATACCAGCAGGGTCACTCTTGGTGGACAGGTTTCAACAGAGTGTCCGGATTAAGACACACTGGGAAAAAGGGTCTGGCAATCTACTTCTGAAAAAAACTGGCTAGTGAAAACATTACAAACAGCCACAGAACATTGTCTGATATAGTGCCAGAAGATGAGCACCTCAGTTTGGAAGGCACCCAAAATACAGCTTGGAAAGAGCTGTCCCTTCAAAGTAGGGTTTGCCTTAATGACATGGGTGGAGTAAAGCTTTCAGGACATTCACTTGCTGATGTGTCAAGACTCAAAATGAGAAGAAACAGCTGCAAACATCCTTTAATAATTTGGAATGTGGAATGTACAAGGTATGAATCAAGGAAAATTAGAAGCTGTCAAAAATGAAATGGCTTGAGCAAATATGAATGGGTATAAACAAATTGGAACGTGGGTAGGTACAGATGTATACATAGGTGTGAACAGATAGAATTATTTACAAGTCTGTATAAATACAAATATGTGGGTGCAGGCTCATATATTCATTGAAGACACAAATACAGATAGTCCTCAGGCATAACCAAACACCTTCCAGCACTGGTTTTCTGGGTTTAAAGACTTAAGACCAGAAGGCGGGGCCAAGATGGCGGACTAGGTGGACGCTACCGCGGATCCCTCTTGCAACAAAGACTCGGAAAAACAAGTGAATCAATCACATACATAACAATCTACGAACTCTGAACAACAAGCACAGACTTAGAGACGGAAAACGAACAAATACAGGCAGACAGTGACCGTTTTCAGAACTGGGAGCCAGTGTACCAGGCAGGTGACCTTCGGAGCCCTATCTGGGGCAGAGCCCAGGGGGGCAGATGGCACAGACAAGGGGCCCAGCCCTACCTCACCAAACCCATCCCGGGAGAGAGTCTAGCTGGTTGGCGCGGGTGGCATAGCGGCGCAGCCGGAGGGAGAAGCACCCGGGAGGCAGTGACTGATCTTGGAGCAGGGAGAGCAGCGTCCCAGCCGGGGAGCCGTCCTGCTGGGAGTTTGGCGAGAAGCGGGCGGGGTGCGAGCGGGGGGGGGTCAGCTATATTTCCCTAAAGCGACCCCGGGGCGGGGCCCACACATTCGTGTGGGGGGACGCCCACCCAATTTGCACGTGTGGCACGGCGCACTGGAGGGAGAAGTCCCCGGGAGGAAGTGATTGGTCTTGGAGTGGGGAGAGCAGCGTCCCAGCCGGGGAGCCGTCCCACTGGGATTTTGTGAAAGCGGGCGGGGCATGAGCACGGGGTCCAATTATATTCCCCTGAATTGACCCAGGGGGCTGGCCCACCTGGTCGTGCAGGTGACGCCCGCCCAGTTCGCGTGAGCGGTGCTGCGCAACAGAGGGAGGAGTCCCCGGGAGGAAGTGACTGGTCTCAGAGCAGGGAAAGCAGCATCCCAGCCGGGGAGCCGTCCCGCTGAGATCTTGGCGAAAGCGGGCGGGGCGTGAGCGCGGGGTCCAATTATATTCTCCTGAGTAGACCCTGGGGGCGGGACCACCCGTTCGTGCGGGAGACGTCCACCCAGTTCGCGTGAGCGGTGCCGCGCACCGAAGGGAGAAATCCCCGGGACTAAGTGACTGGTCTCGGAGTGGGGAGAGTAGCGTCCCAACCGGGGAGCCGTTCCGCCCGGAATTTGGCGGACGGGGGCGGAGCGTGAACGCGGTGATCAGCTCTATATTCTGTGGTGCTACACTCCTTGCTCCCTGATCCCTCCCCCACCCTCCCCAGGCGGCTCCATTAACATCCGAATAACTGAAGCCAGAGGGAGAATTCAGATAGGGATTTGACTGCATTTTTTTTAGCTGATTACCTGGAAAATCTAGTTTCCCAGTGATGGCTCGGAGAGAGCAGTCCATATCAAACCACATAAAGAAACAGACCATGACAGCTTCTCCAACCCCACAAACAAAAGAATCAAAATCTTTCCCAAATGAAGATACAATCCTGGAATTATCAGATACACAATATAAAAAACTAATTTACAGAATGCTTAAAGATATCACAAAAGAAATTAGGATAACTGCAGAAAAAGCCAAGGAACACACTGATAAAACTGTTGAAGAACTCAAAAAGATTATTCAAGAACATAGTGGAAAAATTAATAAGTTGCAAGAATCCATAGAGAGACAGCATGTAGAAATCCAAAAGATTAACAATAAAATTACAGAATTAGACAACGCAATAGAAAGTCAGAGGAGCAGACTCGAGCAATTAGAATGTAGACTGGGACTTCTGGAGGACCGGGGAATCAACACCAACATAGCTGAAAAAAAAATCAGATAAAAGAATTTAAAAAAAATGAAGAAACCCTAAGAATCATGTGGGACTCTATCAAGAAGGATAACTTGTGAGTGATTGGAGTCCCGGAACAGGGAGGGGGGACAGAAAACACAGAGAAAATAGTTGAAGAACTCCTGACACAAAACTTCCCTGACATCATGAAAGACAAAAGGATATCTATCCAAGATGCTCATTGAACCCCATTTAAGATTGATCCAAAAAGAAAAACACCAAGACATATTATCATCAAACTTGCCAAAACCAAAGACAAACAGAAAATTTTAAAAGCAGCCAGGGAGAAAAGAAAGGTTTCCTTCAAGGGAGAATCAATAAGAATAAGTTCAGACTACTCAGCAGAAACCATGCAGGCAAGAAGGGAATGGGATGATGTATACAGAGCACTGAATGAGAAAAACTCCCAACCAAGGATCATATATCCAGCAAAACTCTCTCTGAAATATGAAGGAGAAATTAAGATATTTACAGATAAACACAAGTTTAGAGAATTTGCAAAAACTAAACCAAGACTGCAAGAAATGCTAAAGGAGATTGCTTTGCCTGATGACCAATAATATCAGGTACCAGCACAATACAAGGTCACAAAACAGAATGCCCTCATATCAACACAACTCAAATAGGGAAAGCACAAAAACAAACAAATTAAGGCTAATTCTAAAAAATAAATAAATAAACAAAATAATACACATAACAGGAAATCATGGAAATCAATAGATAAACGATCACAATAATCAAAAAGAGGGACTAAATATAGGAGGCATTGAACTGCCAGATGGAGAGTGATACAAGGCGATATAGAAGGATACAAGTTAGGTTTTTACTTAGAAAAATAGGGGTAAATAATCAGGTAACCACAAAAAGGAATATCAATTCCATAACTCAAGAAAAAAGCCAAGAAAAACGTAACGACTCAACAAACACAAAGTTAAACATTATGAAAATGAGGATCTCACAAGCTACTAAGAAAAACGTCTCAGCACAAAAAAATATGTGGAAAAATGAAATGGCCAACAACACACATGACAAGGCATCAAAATGACAGCACTAAAAACTTATTTATCTATAATTACGCTGAATGTAAATGGACTAAATGCACCAATAAAGAGACAGAGAGTCACGGACTGGATAAAGAAACACGATCCACCTATATGCTGCCTACAAGAGACACACCTTAGACTTAGAGACACAAACAAACTAAAACTCAAAGGATAGAAAAAAATATATCAAGCAAACAATAAGCAAAAAAGAAGAGGAGTAGCAATATTAATTTCTGACAAAATAGACTTTAGACTTAAATCCGCCACAAAGGATAAAGAAGGACACTATATAATGATAAAAGGGACAATTGATCAGGAAGACATAACCATATTAAATATTTACGCACCCAATGACAGGGCTGCAAGATACATAAATCAAATTTTAACAGAATTGAAAAGTGAGATAGACACCTCCACATTTATAGTAGGAGACTTCAACACACCACTTTCGGAGAAGGACAGGACATCCAGTAAGAAGCTCAATAGAGACACGGAAGACCTACTTACAACAATCAACCAACTTGACCTCATTGACTTATACAGAACTCTCCACCCAACTGCTGCAAAATATACTTTTTTTTCTAGTGCACATGGAACATTCTCTAGAATAGACCACATATTAGGTCATAAAACAAATCTTTCCACAGTCCAAAACATCAAAATATTACAAAGCATCTTCTCAGGCCACAAGGCAATGAAGCTAGAAATCAATAACAAAAACTAGGGAAAAGAAATCAAATACTTGGAAAATGAACAATACCCTCCTGAAAAAAGACTGGGTTATAGAAGACATCAAGAAGGGAATAAGGAAATTCTTAGAAAGCAACGAGAATGAAAATACTTCCTATCAAAACCTCTGGGACACAGCAAAAGCAGTGCTCAGAGGCCAATTTATATCAATAAATGCACACATACAAAAAGAAGAAAGAGCCAAAATCAGAGAACTGTCCCGACAACTTGAACAAATAGAAAGTGAGCAACAAAAGAATCCATCAGGCACCAGAAGAAAACAAATAATAAAAATTAGAGCTGAACTAAATGAATTAGAGAACAGAAAAACAATTGAAAGAATTAACAAAGCCAAAAGCTGGTTCTTTGAAAAAATTAACAAAACTGATAAACCATTGGCTAGACTGACTAAAGAAAAACAGGAAAGGAAACAAATAACCCGAATAAGAAAAGAGAAGGACCACATCACAACAGAACCAAATGAAATTAAAAGAATCATTTCAGATTACTATGTAAAATTGTACTCTAACACATTTGAAAACCTAGAAGAAATGGATAAATTCTTGGAACAATACTACTTACCTAAACTAACACATCCAGAAGTAGAACAACTAAATAGACGCTTAACAAAAAAAGAGATTGAAACGGTAATCAAAAAACTTCCAACAAAAAAAGTCCTGGCCCAGACGGCTACACTGCAGAGTTCTACCAAACCTTCAGAGAAGACTTAACACCATTACTACTGAAGGTATTTCAAAGCATAGAAAAAGACGGAATACTACCCAACTCATTCTATGAAGCTACCATCTCCCTGATACCAAAACCAGGTAAAGACATTACAAAAAAAGAAAATTTTAGACCTATATCCCCCATGAACATAGATGCAAAAATCCTCTACAAAATTCTAGCCAATAGAATCCAACAACACATCAAAAAAATAATTCACCCTGATCAAGTGGGATTTATACCAGGTATGCAAGGCTGGTTTAATATCAGAAAAACCATTAACGTAATCCATCACATAAATAAAACAAAAGATAAAAACCACATGATCTTATCAATTGATGCAGAAAAGGCATTTGACAAAGTCCAACACCCATTTATGATAAAAACTCTTACCAAAATAGGAATTGAAGGAAAATTCCTCAACATAATAAAGGGCATCTATGCAAAGCCAACAGCCAATATCACTCTAAATGGAGAGAAACTGAAAGCATTTCCCTTGAGAACGGGAACCAGACAAGGATGCCCTTTATCACCGCTCTTATTCAACATCGTACTTGAAGTCCTAGCCAGGGCAATTAGGCTAGACAAAGAAATAAAGGGTATCCAGTTTGGTAAGGAGGAAGTAAAGCTATCACTATTTGCAGATGACATGATCGTATACATGGAAAACCCTAAGGAATCCTCCAGAAAACTACTGAAACTAATAGAAGAGTTTGGAAGAGTCTCAGGTTATAAAATAAACATACAAAAATCACTTGGATTCCTCTACATCAACAAAAAGAACACCGAAGAGGTAATAACCAAATCAATACCATTCACAGTAGCCCCCAAGAAGATAAAATACTTAGGAATAAATCTTACCAAGGATGTAAAAGACCTGTACAAAGAAAACTATAAAACTCTGCTACAAGAAATTCAAAAGGACATACTTAAGTGGAAAAACATACCCTGCTCATGGATAGGAAGACTTAACATAGTAAAAATGTCTATTCTACCAAAAGCCATCTATACATATAACGCACTTCCAATCCAAATACCAATGTCATATTTTAAGGGAATAGAGAAACAAATCACTAATTTCATATGGAAAGGAAAGAACCCCTGGATAAGCAAAGCATTACTGAAAAAGAAGAAGAAAGTGGGAGGCCTCACTCTACCTGATTTTAGAACCTATTATACAGCTACAGTAGTCAAAACAGCCTGGTACTGGTACAACAACAGGCACATAGACCAGTGGAACAGAATTGAGAACCCAGATATAAATCCATCCACGTATGAGCAGCTGATATTTGACAAAGGACCAGTGTCAGTCAATTGGGGAAGTGATAGTCTTTTTAACAAATGGTGCTGGCATAACTGGATATCCATTTGCAAAAGAATGAAACAGGACCCATACCTCACACCATGCACAAAAACTAACTCCAAGTGGATCAAAGACCTAAACATAAAGACTAAAACGATAAAGATCATGGAAGAAAAAATAGGATCAACCCTAGGAGCCCTAATACAGGGCATAAACAGAATACAAAACATTACCAAAAATGATGAAGAGAAACCAGATAACTGGGAGCTCCTAAAAATCAAACACCTATGCTCATCTAAAGACTTCACCAAAAGAGTAAAAAGACCACCTACAGATTGGGAAAGAATATTCAGCTATGACATCTCAGACCAGCGCCTGATCTCTAAAATCTACATGATTCTGTCAAAACTCAACCACAAAAAGACAAACAACCCAATCAAGAAGTGGGCAAAGGATATGAACACACATTTCACTAAAGAAGATATTCAGGCAGCCAACAGATACATGAGAAAATGCTCCCGATCATTAGCCATTAGAGAACGCAAATTAAAACTACGATGAGATTCCATCTCACACCAACTAGACTGGCATTAATTCAAAAAACACAAAATAATAAATGTTGGAGAGGCTGCGGAGAGATTGGAACTCTCATACACTGCTGGTGGGATTGTAAAATGGTACAACCACTTTGGAAATCCATCTGGCGTTATCTTAAACAGTTAGAAATAGAACTACCATACAACCCAGAAATCCCACTCCTCGGAATATACCCTAAAGATACAAGAGCCTTCACACAAACAGATATATGCACACCCATGTTTATTTCAGCTCTGTTTACAATAGCAAAAAGCTGGAAGCAACCAAGATGTCCGTCAACGGATGAATGGGTAAATAAATTGTGGTATATTCACACAATGGAATACTACGCATCGATAAAGAACAGTGACGAATCTCTGAAACATTTCATAACGTGGAGGAATCTGGAAGGCATTATGCTGAGTGAAATTAGTCAGAGGCAAAAGGACAAATATTGTATAAGACCACTATTATAAGATCTTGAGAAATAGAAAAAACGGAGAAGAATACATACTTTTGTGGTTACAAAGGGGGGAGGGAGGGAGGGAGGGAGGGAGAGGGCTTTTTATTGATCAATCTGTAGATAAGAACTGCTTTGGGTGAAGGGAAAGACAACACTCAATACAAGGAAGGTCAGCCTAATTGGACTGGACTAAAAGCAAAGAGGTTTCCGGGATAAAATGAAAGCTTCAAAGGTCAGCGGAGCAGGGGCTGGGGTCTGGGGAACTTGGTTTGAGGGGACTTCTAAGTCAACGGGCAAAATAATTCTATTATGAAAACTTTCTGCATCCCACTTTGAATTGTGGCGCCTGGGGTCCTAAATGCCAACAAGCGGCCATCTAAGATACATCAATTGGTCTCAACCCACCTGGAGCAAAGGCAAAGGAAGAACACCAAGGTCACACGACAACTAAGAACCCAAGAGACAGAAAGGGCCACATAAACCAGAGACCTACATTATCCTGAGACCAGAAGAACTAGTTGGTGCCCGGCCACAATCGATGTCTGCCCTGACAGGGAGCACAACAGACAACTCCTGAGGGAGCAGGAGACCAATGGGATACAGTCCCCAAATTCTCATGAAAAGACCATACCTAATTTTTTTTTTAATGTTATGACCGAGACTAGAGGAATCCCAGAGACAATGCTCCCCAGAACTTCTGATGGCACAGGACAGGAACCATCCCCGAAGACAAGTCATCAGGCATGAAAAGGACTGGTCAGTGGGGGGGAGAGAGATGCTGATGAAGAGTGAGCTAATTAAATCAGGTGGACACTGGAGAGTGTGTTGGCAACTCTTGACTGGAGGGGGGATGGGAAGATAGAGAGAGAGGGAAGACGGCAAAATTGGCACGAAACGAGAGACTGAAAGGGCTGACTCAATAGGGGGAGAGCAAGTGGGAGAAGGGAGTAAGATGTATGTAAACCTATATGTGACAGACTGATTGGAATGGTAAATGTTCACTTGAAGCTTAATAAAAATTAATTAAAAAAAAAAAAAAGACTTAAGACCAGAATCTCATGGGACAACTCAGTCAATTGGCATAACATAGTTCATAAAATCATGATCTGTATCCAACTGAAGTCAGTAGCATCTGGGCTCTTAAAAGTTTGTGAGCAGCCATCTAAGACACAATTATGTGTCTCAACTCACCAGGAGCAAAACAGTAAGGGGGTGACCAAAACAGCAGAGAAGAAATGAGCCTACAAAAGCCACAAATTCACCTACCCTGAGACCAGAAGAACTAGATGGTACCTGGCTTCCACCACTCACCATTCTGACCAGGGTCACGATTGTTGGTCCTGGATAGAAAGAGAAAAATATGAAGCATAACTAAAATTCTTATTAAAAAAAAAAAAAGCCAGACAAACTGGAACAGCAGAGAACAGAGGACCCTCCTGAGATTAACACCCTGAGACATGCTTTAAACCTATAACCAACTCTATTCCCTGAGGTTACTTTTTAGCAAAATAGCTAAGTGGCACACAAAATAAAGGGTATTACCCAAAAGATGGATGCCCTACTTAAAAACCATCAGTATGAAACCAAAAGATCAACAATTTCTCAAAAGCAAAGATGAGAAGATGGCAGGGGTGCAGGGAAACTAGAGTGCTTTAAAGGGAGCAAACAGAACACAAAGAGAATGTTGACACATTGAAATAAATGTAACTAATGTCACTGAACAATTTGTGTGGAAATTGTCAAAAGGAAACCAACAAATGGAAATCAGTAAAATATAGTGGAGCAGCATAGTGGAGGCCAGCATGTGGGGGCTTCGTGCACCCAGGGCAGCTGTGGGCCAGCGCACCAGTAGCACTCTATCTGCAGCATGCACCAGGAGCCAGAAGGAAGGGGAGGAGGAGGTGTACAGAGCTGGATGGAAGGAAGAAAGAAAGAAAAAAATGGAAAAAAGAAAAAAATATATCAGCTCGACAAGTGGGGCAAGTATAGGTGGAGCAAACCTGGGGCCAGTGAGAAGGGACAGGAGGAGGCATACTGGGTTAAGTAGGAAGGAGGGAGAAAATGGTGGTGTGGAGGGGCTGTGGGTGGGGCAGGGTGAACCTGGGGCAGCAGCAGCCCAGTGTGCCAGCCATTCTGTAGCCTAATCATTGTGGTGGTTCCATAGGGAAGATGGGAGAGGTGGCAAACAGGGCTAGGTGGGAGGGAGAAAGAAAAGGGAGAATAAACGAACATATAAATAAAAATGAAAAGACTGGTTGTGCAGTGGAGTCTGGCAAGTGGGGGGGGGTGGAGCAAGCCAGAGGGCCAATGGGAAAGGAAGGAAAGTGATGTATGGGGCTAGATGGGAGGGAGAAAGAAAACAAGAAGAGAAAGAAAAAAATGCAAAAAAAAAAAAAAAAGTGAGATGTTAGCTCGCAGGTAGGAGTGGGGTGGACCTGGGGTGACAGCAGGCGGGTGGCTCTCTAGCCAAGGTGGCAAGGCAGAGGTAGACAGGAAAGGGCAGAGGTAGCCTATGGGACTAAGAGGAGGGAAGAAAGAAAAGGAAGAAAGGGGGTAAAATGACATGGAGAGAGCTGGTAGGTGGTGGAGGGCTGGACCTGGTGGGGCTGCAGGCCGGTGAGGATCATGGTCTTATGTAACATCTAGGCAAATTGGCATAACCTACTTTAGTGAGTAGTGTCTGGTGTCTTAAAAGCTTGTGAGTAGCCATCTAAAATACATCTATTGGTCCCGTGATGTTCAAAGCAAAGAAGAACGAAGAAAACCAAAGAAATGAGAAAAATATGAGTCCAAAGAACTAATGAACCACAGTCTCCACCAACCTGAACCCAGAAGAACTAGATGGTGTCCAGCAACCACCATCAACATCTCTGACAGGGATCACAATAGAGGGTCCAGACAGAGCAGGAGAAAAGTATGGAACAAAATTCGAATTCACAAAAAAGACCAGACTTACTGGTCTGACAGAGACTGGAGGAACCCCCGACACTATGGCTCCGAAACCCTACTAACTTACAACTGAAGAGACTCCCAAAGTCTACCTCTCAGTCAAAGATTAAATAGGCCTACAAAAAAAAAAAAAAAAAAACAATGAAATGGAACACGTACAGATTGATATCCTAGGCATTAATAAGCTGAAATAAACTGGTATTGGCCATTTTGAATCAGACAATCATATAATCTACTATGTTGGGAATGACAGCTTGAAAAGGAATGAGATAGTGTTCACCACCAAAGAGAACATTTCAAGATCTATCCTAAATTACAATGCTGTCAGTAATAGGATAGTATCCATCCGCCTACAAAGAAGACCAGTTAATACAATTATTTTTAAAATTTATGCACCAGTCATACATGCCAAAGATGAGGAAACTGAAGATTACTACCAATTTCCACAGTCTGAAATTGATCAAACATGTAATCAAAACACATTGATAATCACTAGCGATTGAAATGAGAAAGTTGGAAATGAAGGAGTGATAGTTGGAAAATATGAACTTGGTGATAGAAACAATGCCAGAGATCACAGGAGAGAATTTTGCAAGACCAATGACTTCTTCATTCTAGATACCTTTTCGCACCAACGTAAATGGTGACTACACACATGGACCTCACCGGGTGGAATGCACAGGAATCAAACTGATGACTGAAAAGCTCAATATCAGTCAGAACAAGGCCAGGGGATCTCAGTGAAACAGGCCATCAATTTCTCATATGTAAGTTCAAGTTCAGCAAAATTTTGAATGATCTTCAGCAAAATTTTTGCTTGCGTATGATTTTAATGATATTGTTCTATAATTTCCACATTTGGTTGGATCACCTTTCTTGTGAATAGGCATAAATATGGATCTCTTCCAGTCAGTTGGCCAGGAAGCTGTCTTCCATGTTTCTTGGCATAGACGAGTGAGCACCTCCAGTGCTGCATCTGTTTGTTGAAACATCTCAATTGCTATTCCATCAATTCCTGGAGCCTTGTTTTTCGCCAATGCCTGCAGAGCAGCTTGGACTTCTTCCTTCAGTACCATCAGTTCCTGATCATATGTCACCTCTTGAAATGGTTGAATATGGACTAATTCTTTTTGGTGTAATGACTCTGTGTATTCCTTCCATCTTCTTTTGATGCTTCCTGCGTCATTTAATATTTTCCCAATGGAATCCTTCAGTATTGCAACTCAAGGCTTGAATTTTTTCTTCAGTTTTTTCAGCTTGAGAAACGCTGAGCATGCTCTTTCCTTTTGGTTTTTCATCGCCAACTCTTTGCACATGTCATTATAATACTTTACTTTGTCTTCTCGAGAGGCCCTTTGAAATCTTCTGTTCAGTTCTTTTACTTCATCAATTCTTCCTTTTGCTTTAGCTACTCAACGCTCAAGAGTGAGTTTCAGAGTCTCCTCTGACATCCATCTTGGTCTTTTCTTTCTTTGCTGTCTTTTCAACGGCCTCTTGCTTTCTTCATGTATGATGTCCTTGATGTTATTCCACAACTCATCCAGTCTTCGGTTACTGGTGTTCAATAGGTCAAATCTGTTCTTCAGATGGTCTCTAAATTCAGGTGGGATATACTTAAGGTCATATTTTGGCTCTTGTGGACTTGCTATGATATTCTTCAGTTTCAGCTTGAACTTGCATATGAGCAATTGATGGTCTGTTCCACAGTCAGCCCCTGGCCTTCTTCTGACTGATGATATTGAGCTTTTCCATCATCTCTTTTCACAGATGTAGTCAATTTGATTTCTGTGTGATCCATCTGGCTAGGTCCATGTGTACAGTCGCTGTTTATGTTGGTGAAAGAAGGTATTTGCAATGATGTCGTCGGTCTTGAAAAATTCTATCATTCAATTTCCAACATTGTTTCTATCACCAAGGCCATATTTTCCAACTACTGATCCTTCTTCTTTGTTTCCAACTTTTGCATTCCAATCACCAGTAATTATCAATGAATCTTGATTGCATGTTCGATCAATTTCAAAAGTGGCTGCAGCAGTATATTGACAGGGAACTGCCAGAAATTCAGGCCGGTTTCAGAAGAGGACGTGGAACCAGGGATAGCATTGCTGATGTCAGATGGATCCTGGCTGAAAGCAGAGAATACCAGAAGGATGTTTACCTGTGTTTTATTGACTATGCAAAGGCACACAACTATGTAGAGCATAACAAACTATGGATAACATTGCAAAGAATGGGAATTCCAGAACACTTAATTGTGCTCATGAGGAAACTTTACATAGATCAAGAGGCAGTTGTTCGGACAGAACAAGGGGATACTGATTGGTTTAAAGTTAGGAAAGGTGTGTGTCAGGGTCGTATTCTTTCACCATACCTATTTAATTTGTATGCTGAACAAATAATCTGAGAAGCTGGACTATATGAAGAAGAGTGGGGCATCAGGATTGGAGGAAGACTCATTAACAACCTGCATTATGCAGATGACACAACCTTGCTTGCTGGAAGTGAAGAGGACCTGAAGCACTTACTAATGAAGATCAAAGACCACAGCCTTCAGTATGGACTGCACCTCATCATAAAGAAAACAAAATCCTCACAACTGGACCAATGAGCAACATCATGATAAGTGGAGAAAAGATTGAAGTTGTCAAGGATTTCATTTTACTTGGCTCCACAATCAACAGCCACGGAAGCAGCAGTCAAGAAATCAAAAGACGCATTGCATTGGGCAAATCTGCTACAAAGGACCTCTTCAAAGTGTTGAAGAGCAAAGATGTCACCCTGAAGACGAAGGTGCGCCTGACCCAAACCATGGCATTTTCAATCTCATCATATGCATGTGAAAGCTGGACAATGAATAAGGAAGACTGAAGAAGAGTTGACATTTTTGAATTGTTGTGGTGGTGAAGAATATTGAATATACCACTGACTGCCAAAAGAACAAACAAATCTGTCTTGGAAGAAGTGTGACCAAAATGCTCCTTAGAGGCAAGGATGGCAAAACTGCGTCTTACATACTTTGGACATGTTATCAGGAGGGATCAGTCCCTGGAGAAGGACATCATGCTTGACAGAGTACAAGGTCAGCAAAAAAGAGGAAGACCTTCAACGAGGTGGATTGACACAGTGGCTGCAACAATGAGCTCAAGCATAACAACGATTGTAAGGATGGCACAGGACTGGGCAGTGTTTCGTTCTGCTGTGCATAGGGTCTCTATGAGTCAGAACCAACTCGACGGCACCTAAAACAACAACAACAAGTTCAATTTGAAGCTGAAGAAAATTAAAACAAGTCCACAAGAGCCAAAAAACAATCTTGAGTATACCCCACCTGAATTTGGAGACCATCTTGAGAATAGATTTGATACATAAATCACTAATGACAAAAGACCAGACAAGTTGTGGAATGACATCAAGGATATCAAACATGAAGAAAGCAAGAAGTCATTAAAAAGGCAGGAAAGTAAGAAAAGGCCAAAATAAATGTCAGAAGATAGTCTGAACTTGCTCTTGAGTGTAGAGTACCTAAAGCTAATGGAAGAAATGATGAAGTAAAAGACCTGAACAGAAGAGTTCAAAGGGCAGCTCCAGAAGCCAAAATAAAATATTGTAACAAAATGTACAAAGACCTGGAGTTAGAAAATCAAAAGTGAAGAACAACACACTCAGCATTTCTCAAGCTGAAAGAACTGAAGAAAAAATTCAAGCCTCGTGTTACCATTCTGAAGGATTCTATGGGCAAAATATTGAATGGCTCAAGAAGCAGCAAAAGCAGATGGAAAGAATACACAGATCGCTCCACCAAAAAGAATTGGTCAATGTTCAACCGTTCCAGGAGGTAGAATAGGATCAGGAACTGATGATAGTGAAGGAAGAAGTCCAATCTTCACTGAAGGCATTGGCGAGAAACAAGGTTCCAGGAATTGACGGAATACCTGATGAGATGTTTCCACAAACGCATGCAATGCTGAGGGTGCTCACTCATCCATGCCAAGAAATTTGGAACACAGCTACCTGGTCACAGACCATGGCACCCATTCCAAAGAAAGATGTTACAGCATCATGTGGAAATTATCCAAACAATATCATTAATATCACACAAAAGTAAAATTTTTCTTAAGATAATACAAAAATGGTTGCCACAGTACACGGACAGGGAACTGCCAGAAATTCAAGCTGATTCAAAAGAAGACTTAGAAGGAGGGATATAATTGCTGATAACAGATGGATCTTTGGCCGGAAACAGAAAATACCAGAAAGATGTTTACCTGTGTTTTATTGACTATGCAAAGGCGTTCGACTACTGCATCAATCATGACAAATTATAGATAACATTGCAAAGAATGGGAATTCCAGAACACTTAACTGTGCTCATGAGGAAACCTGTACATAGATCAAGAGGCAGTCATTCAACAGAGCAAGGGAGATACTGAGTGGCTTAAAACCAGGAAAGGTATGTGTCAGAGTCATACCTGTCACCATACTTATTCAATCTATATACTAAGCAAACAATCAGAGAAGCTGGACTATATGAAGAAGAACAGATTGTTCAGAACAGAGGAGGATTCAATAACAACCTGCTGTGTGCAAATGACACTACCTTGCTTGCTGAAAGTGAAGAGGACTTGAAACACTTACTGATGAAAATCAAAAAACAGAGCTTTCAGTAGAATTACACCTCAACATATAGAAAACAAAAGTCCTCACAACTGGACCAATAAACAATATCATGATAAAGGGAGAAAATATTGACATCATCAAGGATTTCATTTTACTTGGATCCATAATCAAAGTCCATGGAAGTAGCAGTCACAAAATCAAACAACATAGTGCATTGGGCAAATCTGTTGCAAAATACGTGTTACAAAGCCAAGATGTCACACTGAGGACTAAGGTGCACATGACCCAAGCCATGACATTTTCAATGGTCTCATATGTCTGCGAAAGCCAGGCAATGTATACGGAAGGCCAAAAAGAATTGATGCATTTGAATTGTGGTGAAGGCAAAGAGTATTGAATATACAATGGACTTCCAGAAGAATAAACAAATCCGTCCTGAAAGAATTACAGCCAAAATACTCCTTTGAAGTGAGAATGGTGAGACTTCATCTCGTGTCCTTTGGCCATGTTATCAGGAGGGAATGGTGCCTGGAGAAGGACATCATGCTTGGTAAAGTAGAGGGTCAGCAAGAAAGAGAGAGATCCTCCATGGTATGGGTTGACACAGGGGCTGCAACAATGGGCTCAAACACAGCAACGATTGTGAAGATGGTGCAGGACGAGGCAGTGTTCCGTCCTGTTATACACAGGGGGCTACAAGCCTGAAGTCACTCGATAGCACCTAACAATGGCAGCACGTGGTGGTGGTGCAGTGGTTAAGTGCTCAGCTGCTAACTGAAGGGTTGGCAGTTTGATCCCATCAGTCGCTCTGTGGGAGGAAGATGTGGCAGTCTGCTTCCTTAAAGATTACAATCTAGGAAACCCTCTGGGACAGTTCTGCTGTGTCCTGTAAGGACACTATGAGTCAGAATTGACTGGAGGCAAAGGGCCGGTTTGGGGTGTAGAAATTACTCTCGTTCTGGTTGGGTGAGCACCACACTTCTCCTGTGTTTCCCTCCAGATCTACTCTCCATCTTCTCTACCTGTCTGGTGCCTGTTCTGGGTACCTGGTTTCTTGGCTTCAGTTTGTGTTCAGCCAGCGGGGAGCCTGATCATTGGACTGGAGCTATGCCGGGTGTAAGGAGGGGAGTGAGGACAGACATTTATTACTTCCTGGCTCATTTTCTGTGCAGGTGCCCAAGGTGGCCATGTCTCTAGACCAAGTCACAGCCTCTCTCAAGCTAGACTGTTCTCACCATTTTCTCCTCCTGGGCCTAGTAACCACCAGTTCCTCTCTACACAACCCAGGACTCAGGGTGGGAACAATCGCTGCAGTTGCTAGCATTGCACCATCTCCTGAGGTTGCCTTTATTCTTCCTACACTTCGTTGACTCCAACTCATGGTGACCCCACGTGTGTCAGAGTAGAGCAGAGATCCATAGGGTTTCCAGTGGCTGCTTTTCCAGAAGTAGATCACCAGGCCTTTCTTCCAAGATACTTCTGGGTGGACCTGAACCTTCAACCTTTCTGCTAGTCATGGAGCACGTTATCTGCACTCCCCAGGGACTCCACCTCATAGTCTCCTTTTTAACTCCTCTTTGCATTGTCCTATATAAGTGTGCCATATGTTTCATGCTGGGATCTAATCAATACAGGAAGTAAAAAAAAAAAAAAAAAAATATTTTTACATTTTTAAAAACTCCATGTCTCCAAAAAGGGAGATAATCTATACTTTTACATTTTAGAGGGAGTCAGAAAAAAACCTAGGATTAAGACTGCAGTCCCTCTATTAGACTATTTATATCCAAATTCTGATGTGGCCCTTTATTGCTATTTTTACTTTATTTCTCTAAAATCCACTGTTCTCAATTATAATACGGGCTAAGAGTGCATGGTAAGTAGTGTCTGTCTCACATTATTGAGGTTACCCATTGCCATGGAGTTGATTCTGACTCATAGCAACCCTATAGGACAGAGGAGAACTGCCCCACAGGGTTTCCAAGGGGCAGCTGGTAGATTCAAACTGCCAACCTTTTGGTTAGCAGCCAAGCTCCGTATAAGAGTGTTTAGCACAGTGCCTTTCACAGAGTAAGTTTTCAATGAAGGTTAGCTCTTATTTATATTACCTGTGTCTCATACATTACAAACAAGTGAATATTTTAGGGCTTAAATTTCTTTTTTATTACCATCTCCAACCTAAGCACTATGAAAAAAATCTAAGTGAGTGCATATTTACAAATATTTTTAACTTATAGCTCCATTATAAAATAGAATATGCTCTGAGTCATTACATTAGGCGTATTTGGGTTTTTAGCTCTCTAAATCCAAGCCGTAATTTCTGTTTTTTTTTTCCCACCTTCATGCAATGTAATCTGCTGGTGTCAGGCTAGTCAAATACAGTAGGCTGGGTCATAAATAAATGAAGCACCGGCTAAGCTCTCTATAAGTTGCTGCTCTAAACTGGAGTTATTCCTTCTCTCCTCACAGGTCCTAGAACCCCCTGGAGCAGGAAGGGGGAAATCAGTGGCTAGAACCCAAGTTTTACAAGCAGCATAGCATCCATTTTTTATGTTTTTTCAGCCTGTACTAGAGTGGATGTCTTCTTTGAAAGGCTGCTTTCACTGTAAGTTTGATCAAAATGAAGATGAGAGCTGTTACAGCAATGAAGGGCTGTGCTTTTATAAAGAGCACTTGATCTGCTTGTTTCCCTGTCTCATACTGCATTTTTTTTGTTTCCAGCCTTAAAGCCTTCAACAAAGATATTAACCTGTTGCCATCAAGTCGATTCTGATTCACAGCGGCCCCATGTGCATCAGAGCAGAACTCCATAGGGTTTCCAATGGCTGGTTTTTCAGAAGTAGATCAACAGACCTTTCTTCCAAGGTGCTTCTGGGTGGACTTGAACTGCCAGCTTTTTGGTTAGCAGTCGAGGGCGTTAACCATTTGTACCACCCAGGGACTCCACGAAAGGTCTTGGACCCGAGTAAATGTAATTGGCCTCTTAGAGAACCTAAACAAAATTATCTCCATCTAAATCTTCCAAATCGTTTTGAATGTTATTTCAAACTGTTTTTCTAATTTCAAGAGCAATGCATCCTTATTGTAGAAAATGTGGAAAGTAGAGAACAGCATAAAGGATAACGCATACCGTCATGATGGAGGAGCAAAGACTGTGAATATAGTGGAGCATTTTGCTCCCATGTTTTATATAGACAGCTAGACTGCAGATATAGGGCGGTGCTGCGTTCTATTATTGAAATTGGTAGAAGGATAATTAGGGAAGCCACTTTAAAAGTAAACACTATGTAGCCAGTGTTTCTCTGTGACATAAATATTTTGAAAACTCCATTTTGGTAGTAGGATAATCATTATAATCATTTTATAAATGCACCATAATGTATTTAAACGTTCTCTAATTTTTGCCCATTTAGGTTCTTAGCAATTTTTTACTGTTTTAAATAACTGTGTCACGATAATCCTTGTAAAGTAATATTTTTATACTTATCTGATTACTCCCCCAGGTTTTTAGAGAGAGAATAACTGAGTTAAAGAATATGAACCTAATTAGCCTCTTAAAATGTACTGCTATGTGACTTTTGAAAATGATTTACCCATATTTGCAGAAAACAGGAAACAATCTTTTCTTTTTATCTTTTTTTGCCAGTTTAAAAGATGAAAGACAATATCTTATTAAAGTATTTGGCATTCTCTTTTTGTAGTGAGATATATCATTTTTTGTTTGAGTATATTTGTGCTTCTTCTGTGAATTGTTCAGTCGCCCCCTGGAGGTTTTACAGTTTTTCACCACCATCAACAAGGAAAATGCAAACACATCGCAAAGTATACTTTTAAAGCCTTGGGGGTCCAGGAAAGCTAAGGAGCTTTGATGAAATAAAATTCTCTGGAGGGAAGGATAATTCAGAGTGAGCCGGTGGATAAGCAGTGGCTTTTCAGGGTGAATGCTGTTGAGGGCCCCCACGGCGTCGGCTCAGGGCCATGGAGATGCCGTTCACAACCAACAAAACTGCCCAGTCCTGCGCCTTTCCCATAAGCTTGTACCAAACTGACTTTTGATGCAGCAAGTCTTGAATTCCTATGCACGGAAGGTCCATGGGGTATCTCACCTTGTTTTTCAGGGCTTCCCTCCCAGCTCCTTAGATACCACCCAGTCTGACTATTTAGCTAAGCATTATGTAGGAGGCTCTCAGATGTATCTTCAAATCAGCCACGGCCATTCCTTTGCACAGATTAAAAGCTTTGTGCTGTGTTCTTTCCCGAGCAGCAGCCCACAGTCTGATCCTCAGCCTGTGCTCCGAACTGGTAAATGTATTCACTCCTAAGGGAGACAGTGGTGGCTGGGTGGTGGAATCCTCGCCTTCCATGCAGAAGGACTGAGTTCAGTCCCCAGCCAGCATTCCTCACGCGCAGCCGCCACCCGTCTGAGCACATTCTGTACCTTGCTTTTCACTTTAGGGGTAATAGATATCCCAGGAAAGATGTTTTTTTCTTCATTTTGCATTTGATCTGGGATTGTTTAGAGCTGGAAATAGCGATTTTGTAGGTGCCTGATACAAGGTATCTTCCTTTATTTACTCTATAGCGAAAGCTTGTTTCAAAATAACACACTGAGCTTGGAAATAGTCTGAGTTAATCTGGCAGAGCGTTCTAAAAGCTATAAAGAAAATAATAAATTTATATTGTCATCAAATGTATCCCTACCATAAATAAACAAAGATAAACAAAGGAAAGCATGGAAATTATTGAAAAGTCTGCGTCTTACAGTTGCCTGGGAGGCTTAGAGAAAACACTGGACAAGTGCAGTCAAGATCTGGCCCTCCCACTTCCGCTGTAACAGAGTACTATAGCCTTTTTATGCACAACTAATAACACATGCATTAAATCCATTCTGATTAAGATCAGGCTCAAAACAACAGAGAGCACTTATACATTATCAATAATTAAAAAAATAATAATTACACACTGAAAATTGTTTTATCTTGTTTCAATTATGTATCATTTTCTGTGTAATAAAACGCTAGCTAAGCTTGAGCCTTATGCTCTTTTAAGATCTACGTGGGATGTAACTGAGAACAGCAACTCAGAAGACTGGATAGGAAACCTTAGGGGGCAGTGAGTTTATGTTAATAGGGGAGGAAAACCCAGAAAAGGAGGATGAGAAGGACTGCACAACACTGCCATCAACGTCGCTGAATGGTACATGTAGAAACCCTTGAACTGATGTATGTTTTGCTTTGTATGTTCTCAACAATAACAAAAAAATTAAAAAAAATTTCACTCCCAGTAACCCAGTGCCATTGACTAGGAGAAATGTCTTTGATCTCTCCTCTAGTTTGTAAGTTGGCACATCATTCATTTAAAACATTCCTTGAATGCCTGCTCCATGTCACACTGTAGAGACCTGCCTGTCTAACAAGGGTCCCTGGTCACATGTGAACTGAGCGTTTGGAATGGACCTGGTCCAAACCAAGATGTCTTCTGAGTGTACAGCAAACAACTCATCCCAAAGCTTTTACATAAATATAAAAGATCCCATGTCACGGATTGAATTGTGTCTCCCAAAAATATGTGTCCACTTGGTTAAACCATGATCCCCAGTGTTGTGTGGTTGTCCTCCATTTTGTGACTGATGTAATTTTCCTGTGTGTTGTAAATTCCAATCTCTGACTGTGGTTAATGAGGCAAGATTAGATTACGTTAAGGGATTAGTGTGGGAGGTAACACCTTTACTCAGGTCACATCCCTGATCTGATGTAGAGGGAGTCTCCCTGGGGTGTGGCCTGCACCACCTTTTATCTTATAAGAGATAAAAGGAAAGGGAAGCAAGCAGAGAGTTGGGGACCTTATACCACCAAGAAAGCAGCACTGGGAGCAGAGCGCGTCCTTTGGACTGGGGCCCCTGTGGCTGAGAAGCTCCTCAATCAGGGGAAGATTAACGACAAGGACCTTCCTCTAGAACCAAGGGGCCTTCCCCTGGAGCTGATGTCCTCGACTCAGACTTGTGCCTCCTAGACTGTGAGAGAATAAATTTCTCTTTGTTAAAGCCACCCACTTGTGGTATTTCTGTTATAACAGCACTAGATAACTAAAACATCTCATTATTATGTTTTTATATTAATTACATATTGAGTGATCTTTTGCATAAATGGAGTTACAGAAAATATGTTATTAAATTAATTTTACTTTTTAAAAGCTTTTTTCCATATGGCTATGCCTGTTATCAACAAGTTGATTCTGACTCATAGCAACCCTAGAGGACAAAGTAGAACTTCCCCATAGGGTGTCCAAGGCTGTAATCTTTCCAGAAGCAGACCGTCTCATCTTTCTCCTGAGGAGCGGCTGGTGGGTTCAAACTGCTGGCCTTTCATTTAGCATCCTTTAACCACTGCACTGCCAGGCCTCTTCATATGGCTATGAAAAAAATAAGATTATGTGTGTTGCTTACATAAGATTAATATCAGACAGAGATGAGACACTCATGGTACAGATGTGCAAACACACACACCTGCCCTCAAATTGTAAAACTTATCATTTCAGATGCTTCACACACGTGATCTCACTGAATACTCATGACACCCCAATTGATAGTGATTGACGTTTCTTTTACACACTAGGCAGATGAGCCTTGCAGAAGTTAAGAATTTTCATCAGTGTTTTATAGAGCTGGTAAAGGCAGGGGTAGAATTTAGACCTAGACCTATTTCAAACTCCACGGCATTTTTTCATCCTTGTACCTCTATAGGTCGTGGAAGCTCAATATAAGGATAATCAATACATAAGGTAGCAGATTTGGAATCTGGGGCAGGTTCACATCTGCTTTTGGGGGAGAGGTGAGACGCTTACTATTTGGGCAACGATACAAATCTGTAGCTTTTCACCTGCATATTTGGTTTTTCATGAAAACCTCAGTTCCTTGTCAGTAAAATATCATTATTTAGTTGCTTCCATTCCAGTGTCCATCAAAAGCCTTTCTAAGATAATTGAATAAGATCAGGACATGCTAAACTTTTATTCTTTCAGAATCTGAAGGGCAAACCTTTTCTTCAAGCGAGACCATTACAATGCTACTCACCTTCAGGATAGCACCCTTGCTTTCTCTTGGAAAAGTGCTCAACATCTGGACATAGGCTCTCAGGTTTTATTATAAACAAACACAGTAAATAGCCAAACTGTATATTTTTTCATTGGGGCATAATTTTCACACAGTAAAATGTACAGGTTTTAAGTATACAATTTATAAGTTTGGCAAAAGTATATGACCATGAAATCAATAACCCAACAAAGACCTAGAACCTGTCATCATCCCAGAAAGTTCCAGTCAACCCCCAAACGCATAGACAGCCACTGTTCTCAACTGTATCATCAAAGGTTAGTTTGGGCTGGACTTGGACTTCGTGCAAATGGAATAATTGAGTAGGCGCTGTCTGTGTCTGCCTATTTTGTTCAACATGATGTTTTCCAAGATTCATCCATACTCTTTTGTTGCTAATGTTGAACAGCATTCCATTGCATATCACACAATTTTCTTTGAACGATTCTCCTCTTATAAGGCAGTTGAGTCATTATGGTTGGGAATATAGTTGATAAAGAGGTAGGAGGAGGATGCATCCCATAGGCATTATTCTCTCATGGCCGGAATCGGAAGTCTCCTGGTTGTGCATTTTATAGCTGTTCTTGTATGTGTTATCTATAATGCTGTTCAATTTCCCTTAGGTACAGGTCTAAAATATAAATCTCTTCTATAGTTCAGCAATGAGATTCCTGATGTAATAATTACCTTCAAATCCACCTTCTAATATTATAATTTTATTGTATCTTTGTCTTTTTCAACTAATCCTTCAAATGTATTTTGGAAGTATGTGATTTACAAAAATAAATGAGGAGACTAAATAGAATAATCCTAGTTGAAACGTGTTAAGTGCAAAGTCAGGGCCATTGGAAAAGCACTCTGCCTTTCCAGAGGACGCAGTTACTTTGATAAACAACAACAACAAAGGGATTATGGTTCGAAGGGGGTTATAAAAATCCAACAAACTCAGCAAACCCTTTTCTATAGAACAGAAGCATCTTTGTCTTTGGTATCAGATTTTTTTTTTTTTTTCTTTTGAATGTCCAAATGCGTAGTTTGTGTGAGTGGGGCGAATCCGAGCAGCACAGAGCCGGAGCCTTCTGCACTTTGGTTGCTCAGCCGGCTGGGAAGCGGTGTGGGCCCAGCAGGGGTAAGAAGGGTGGGGGGTGGGAAACATGTATTGCTGGTTACCAGGAGCTCTATCTCCTGCTGGGAGCTTCAAGAATCTGCTTTCCTTACTCCCTGTCCACTGGTCCCCAACGGGAGTCCAAGAAGGTGAATCCATGGTACATTAGCTAATAGGGGACCTCTGCCCATATCTTTCCTCACTCTCTGTTGTTCTCTGTTAGTTTCTTATCCCATTCGATGCTTGGTTGAGCTCTTTATCTCTTTATTTGATGCTTAGGGCTCCAGGAATGACATTTATCTCTGTTTTACTTAGTTTCTGGGGTCTTTGCTGTGGAGGGACGGTGTGGTGTCTCTGTCTACGACGCCATGTTTGCTCCACCTCTGCAACTTTTTTAATCATCTTCAGCAAAGTTTACTTGCATGTGAAAAATAAAATATATTCATGTTTCTGCTAATAGGGTGACTTAGAAGTTGGTCAATTCTGATCACATTCTACTGCCCATGACTTAGTCATATGGTGTCTTTTATTGGAAATGAGGCTGATAAATACAGTTCCTTACTGGTGGGTCTATGCACCCAGCTAAGACTTAGAGGGTCTGCTACTAAGAGGGAGGGTAGAATTGGCCTACGTTCACAACTAGTCATCTCTACCATGACACATGTGCCTCTTGCCTTTCAAAACACTTTCAAGTTATGTTGAAAAAATACCATCTATTCCCAGACTCATCTCTTACTCTTCTGTAACCATTGCCTAATTGGTGTATTTGCTCAACCTCCAGTTCTTTCTAATGCTGTGAAGTGAAGCTATGTAGCTGAAGGCTACTAATATTGCAAAGTTATTGGGGACCTTAAAGATAAAAATGTGTAAAAATGCACTGTGAGCTATGAGGCTCTGTATTAAGACAAGCTGTTACTTTAACTGTGAAGGAAGAAATGACCTTTTAAGTACCATCCTTCAAAGCTACCAAAACTAAGGCTTAGGACAACCCAAAACGATGTAAATGTTACAGTCACTGAATTACAAAAGAGGTAATTCATATTGGAAAGAAGAAAGACTGAAGGAAATATTTATAAAACATCAGGAAAAAAAACATCAGAGTTGAGCCAAATAGTATGTTTTATGCACATATGTAGATACACATATGCATAAGTAAATAAATATGCACCCACATGCATTTTTTTTAATTTCACATTGACAAAGTTCTTTAAGGGAAGTTTCCATATTCCAAAAGCAAATTGGGGCTCAGAGAGGTTATATATCTGGACTGAGATGATTTAGCTGGCCAGAAATAGAATCAGTATTACAATACACATCTGCTTCAAATGCCAGAGGTAAGGAAAAACATTTATTTACAGTTTAAATGATCGAGCCAAGCATTTTAATTAATGAATATTATCTTTAAAAATGGTAGTGTCACTTCACTGACATTAATTTTAAACATTACATATTTGCTTTGGAGCAGAAATATTGGTGGTTTCAATTAGATTGCTCGTAACTAAATAGGAAAAGGTGTGTGTATTTTAAACATACTTTGTAAATTCATAATAATAAGATTTTGTAAGCAAAAATATACTGTACAGAATCCATATCTTAAGTGATGGGAAATATTGTGTAATTTCGTTGACTTTGTTAATTTTGTTAAATACGAGGTGCCTAAAATTGAAAACCAATCTTCATACATCGTTGTTGAATGAACTGAGAATAAGTTTGATCTCTGATGAAATATTCACATTTTGTTCAATTCACTGGAAATTAACATTGATTCGTCATCTTGAGTCCACTGGGACCACATGCAAGTGTCAAGCAGCAGGCTTGTCAGCCTGGCTGACAATTAAATTCCCCTTAAAACAGAGATGTGGGGAATTGAATTGGTTTACTGTAAATGGAAAAGAGATTGGATTGCAGCCTGGTTCCCAGAATGATTGAATCCTTTCTGGGTGAAGCAGTATTAAATAAGATGATTAACAAGGGACTGTGTTTTTCATTTAATTTAATTTTACAGTGTGAACGGATCTGCTTCGAGGGTGGGTGCCAGAAGTTACACGCTCAGCCACAAAATTGGTTGGAAAAGTGAGTAATGGAGGTCTAGGGACAATGGGCAATGGGTGGGTACCCAGATGAGCACAAAGAGAGCCTCTCTAACTTCCTGGTATATATTTAAAAAAAAGTTGCCCTTGAGTCTATTCTGACTTGTGGTGACCCTGTGTGTGTCAGAGCAACCCACAGGCTTTTCAAAGTCAAGAGTATATTGCCAGGCCTTTCTTCCAACACACCTCTGGGTGGACTCAAACTCCAACCTTTGGGTTAGCAATCGACTGAGCACCACCAGGCACTCCTCCAATTGCACAGCAGCAGAGAAACGTATTAAGAGCAATTCTTCAACCCTGGGTGGGGGGCATATGCCACTGAGAAGGTTTCTGACTGTTCTTTGCCCTTCTCTGCAAATCCATCAGAGTAATGACAACTCATGCCTGTAAGAGGCCATTACTGCCTTGGTGAAGCACAAAAAGCCATTACGAGTTGTCTTTGAATCCTGGGAAATAAAAATGTCGAGCTGGTTCAATACGGAAGCCATTGAATTCTTAAGTTCCTTTGGCAAATGCATTTAGTAAATAGATGGGTATAACAGAAAAAAAAGATGATGACAGAGAAAGCTTGATTCATTTTTATGAAGTGTCTGCGTATAATACAGGAAAGACAAGTTTGGATAGACTCTCTGGAGAGGCTCTGAATGTGGCACAAATCTGTTGCTTCTTAGTTCTCAGCTACGTGGCTTTGACATAAAATTGTAAAATAGTCTCTCCGCCTCCCTTGATATTCCTTCACTCTTTCATCCTCAGTCAACAGCTTAATGCCCTTTCTCCACATCCGCTTTGAAAGTATTTCCTCAGCTATGTTGTCCCCATTAGCACACGACTGACAACAGTGTTAAGGAAGATGTATTTCTACTCTTTAACACTCCGCCCCCAGAACTAAACCAAAATTAGGTTGTCAGTGTTATATGCGTCACAATAGTCCTCACGCTTCTGTATGAATTCCCAAATCTTCTCTGATAGGGAGAAACTCAAATCATCATATTCTCTATTACCTATCATTCAAATGTTTAGCAAATGAATTTTTGGCTATCATTTTCTCACACATTTCCTGGACAAATCCAACTCTCTTCTCTCTATGCTAAATCTAATTACATACACATAGGGATATTTTTTCTTAAATCCTTTTCTCTCTCTCTCTCTCTCTGTCTCTCTGTTCTTCAGATTGGATAATTTATATTGATCTGTCTTCAAAGTCATTGACTTTTCTGCCACTTACAATCTGTGCTAAGCCCATTCATTTTATTTCCAGAAGAGCTTAAATTTATAGAAAAATTGCAAATATAGCACAGAAAGTTCTTATATATACTACACTCAGCTTCCCCTATTATTAAAATCTTTCTTTAGTGTTCTACGTCTGTTACAATTAATAAACCGATATTGATACACTGTTTTAAGTTCATGCTCTATTAAGATTTCCTTAATTTTTACCTAATGCCTCCTAAGGCTACTCTCGGTTACGACAGTTTCTCAGTCTTCCCTTGTTCTAAGGACCTTCATAGTTTTGAGGAAGACTGGTCAGGTATGTTGTAGAATGTCCCTCAATTGTGATTTTTCTGGTGATTTCTTCATTATTAGAGGAAGGTTATAGGTTTTGGGAAGAAGACCACAGAGGTAAAGAAGCATTTCCATCACATCATATCAACAGTACGTACCATCCGCATGACTTATTATCCTTATAGTTGACCTGGATCACCTGGCAGAGGTAGTGTTTGTCAAGCTTCTCTACTCAGTTGACTTATCAGTTGGGAAGTTGTTATTAGGACATACATATGTACTGTTACATACTGTGTTAATCACATCATTAATAAATTCTCTAGGCACTTATTTTACTTCTTATTTGACCACTTAAAGATTAGAACTAATAAAATACAAACATCCCTGTAGTTACTGCATTGACATCTAGTGGAACAGATGGTCCAGAGCCACTATTGGCAGAATCAATCTGCCAATATCAGCTCCTGAAGCTAAATGGTAGGGAAATAACTGGTTCCCTCCTCTAAGTCTGCTTCATTCCCCAGCAATTCTTCAACTGTGGGAAACACCTCTACTCCCAAGTGATCTCGGTTATATAGAAAGAAACAGGCCTGCATAAACACATCAGAAATGCAAGATGCATGTGAGAAGTTGGTGTTCAATAACGACAGAAATATAAATAGATCGGTTGTAAAGAAAACCAAAGGAAATCACAAGAAAGACATTGTAATGAAATGAGCCCAGAGAGGAAAAATTCACTAAGGAATTTAATTTTACTTGTTACCCATTTGACATTATGGAGGACCTGCGAAGGATTCTAAGCAGCTATTTGAGGAGGTCAGATGCTCACTTTGGAGTGTCAGCAACACATAAAACACTCAAATGCTGGGAGGAACTTTCCTGAGCTGGGATATTTGTAGTTGGGCTCTGTAATGATCCCTTTATTCACTCCCTCACACCTCTCTCCTACTTTTCATTGCCAGGCACATTCATCCCTGGGGCCATGCTTTCCAGAGTTCCTTTCTCTTATTTAAGGAGCAGATTGTCTGGAGGCTGGATCCCAGGTTCATGTGAGGATAAGTGATTTCATTAACCTGGAACTCATCGAGAAGATGGATTTTGAAACCTCTTCTATGTTAGCAATGACATGTCACTCATTTAACACTTAAATAGTTTCCAATAAATGCCTTAATGTCTGCTAGTAGGAACTTTGAGTAATTTCTAACGATACAAAAAGCGTGAAGGAAAATTTCATAGCAATATGAAAGTCTCTTGACTCCTTGTCAGTTTCTAGACAAGGAGGAAAGTTTAGAGGATCATAAGTAATAAAAGTTCATTTGTGCCACCCTTATTTAGGAGTACAATAATGAGAGAGTTGATAATAGAAAATATTCATATATTTAACCCATACCTACACCATTCATAGTTAATGAACAGTTTGTTTTATCCTCAATTTTAAATTTAGTTGCTCTCTTGTTTGATTAGCACTATGAATCTTGACTTTTAGACTTGAAAAACTGTGCAGCTCAACAGTTTTTCTTGTCTTAGCCTTTTATATTTCTTGTTAAAACATCCTCAGTTCTCCACTGTTCTTTAAGTACCATACTCTTCCCTGTTTAGGCTACTTTTTCAGTCTATGCTGCTCTCAAAGTATTTCACTAGGAAATAAAATAAGGCTAGGAGAAGACAGACCAAGATATGAAAACTGAGGCCAAGAACTCAAGATGTTATTGTAAACTAAAGGAGTTTACTCTATTTCTATTTTGCTGCCCATTACAAGAAGGATTCTGGGACACGAGAGTGTTATCAGAAAGATAGCCATAGGTCCTCATGTGCCTGGGGCAGAAGGCAACCCTGCTTTCCTGAGCTAGCATCTACGCATCTTGTTAGAGCCCTCCATTACTCTCAAAATTGCCAACATTTAGTGACATGTTTTATGGTCATCATAGGTATAAGTAAAGTGACAGGATGTATTTTAGGCAGAAAGTTAGTATTAGTTTATTTTCTTTTAGTCAGATCTCTCTTGCGATCCGCCATGCCCATAATGCATTTTATTTTCTTATTCTTGCTTAACCTCTTCCCCTAGCACAGAAAGCCTTTACAGGTGGGGAGCTGAAGAGGGAAGGAGAGCCATTTAACCCTACCCTACTCTATCACCCTCCAACAGCCTTTCCTGAACAAAGTTGTCTATGCCTCTCAGTTCCCTAGGATGAGCAGTTCCTGAAACTCCCAAGGCAGAATCTTCAGGATAAAGGAGACCCTTCAGTCCCCTCTTTCTCTGCTCTTCATGCTAACGTCTCTCTCCTTTGAGGGAATGAGAGTGTAATGGCTGCATAACTTGGGTTAAGATGGGGCAAGCGAAGTGGAGACGGAAGGAAACTTTTAACAGTTCAATTTCAGATGCATCATCCTATCATATGTATCTCTAGATATCTGGTCACCACGCACCTGTCAGTGTATCGTACTGTGGTGGCTTATGTTGTTGTTGTTGTTAGATGCTGTCAAGTCGGTTCCAACTCATAGCAACCCTATGCACAACAGAACGAAACACTGCCTGGTCCTGAGCCATTCTTACAATCATTGCTATGCTTGAGCTCATTGTTGTAGCCACTGTGTCAGTCCACCTCATTGAGGGTCTTCCTCTTTTCCGCTGACCCTGTCCTCTGCCAAGCATGATGTCCTTCTCCAGAGACTGATCCTTCCTGACAACAAAGTATGTAAAACACAGTCTCGCCATCCTTGCTTCTAAGGAGCATTCTGGCTGTATTTCTTCCAAGACAGACTTGTTCCTTCTTTTGGCAGTCCATGGTATATTCAATATTCTTTGCCAAAACCACAATTTAAAGGCATCAATTCTTCTTCAGTCTTCCTTATTCGTTGTCCAGCTTTCACGTGCATATGATGTGATTGAAAATACCGTGGCTTGGGTCAGGCGCACTTTAGTCTTCAAGGTGACATCTTTGCTTTTCAAAACTTTAAAGAGGTCCTTTGCAGCAGATTTGCCCAATGCAATGCGTCTTTTGATTTCTTGACTGCTGCTTCCATAGCTGTTGATTGTGGATCCAAGTAAAATGAAATCCTTGACAACTTCAATCTTTTCTCCATTTATCATGATGTTGCTCATTGGTCCAGTTGTGAGGATTTTTGTCTTCTTTTTTTTTTATGTTGAGGTGTAATCCGTACTGAAGGCTGTGGTCTTTGATCTTCATTAGTAAGTGTTTCAAATCCTCTTCACTTTCAGCAAGCAAAGTTGTGTCATCTACATAACGCAGGTTGTTAATGAGCCTTCCTCCAATCCTGATGCCCCGTTCTTCTTCATATAGTCCAGCTTCTTGGATTATTTGCTCAGCATACAGGTTGAATAGGTATGGTGATATAATACAACCCTGACGCACACCTTTCCTGACTCTAAACCAATAAGTATCCCCTTGTTCTGTCCGAACAACTGCCTCTTGATCTATGTAAAGGTCCCCCATGAGCACAATTAAGTGTTCTGGAATTCCCATTCTTTGCAATGTTATCCATAATTTGTTATGATCCACACAGTCGAATGCCTTTGCATGGTCAATAAAACACAGGTAAACATCCTTCTGGTATTCTCTGCTTTCAGCCAGGATCCATCTGACATCAGCAAAGCTATCCCTGGTTCCACGTCCTCTTCGGAAACCGGCCTGAATTTCTGGCAGTTCCCTGTCGATATACTGCTGTAGCCGTTTTTGAATGATCTTCAGCAAAATTTTGCTTGCATGTGGTATTAATGATATTGTTCTATAATTTCCACATTTGGTTGGATCACATTTCTTGGAGGCATAAATATGGACCTCATCCAGTCAGTTGGCCAGGAAGCTGTCTTCCATATTTCTTGGCATAAACGAATGAGCACCTGCAGCATTGCATCTGTTTGTTGAAACATCTCAGTTGATATTCCATCAATTCCTGGAGCCTTGTTTTTCACCAATGCCTTCAGAGCAGCTTGGACTTCTTCCTTGCTTATACCTTGCTTATACCTTGCTTACACCTTGCTTATACCTTGCTTACACCTTGCTGCAATTCTGGAAGCTATGCCACTGGTACTTCAAATTCCAGCAGCATCACCCTTGACGGACAGATTTCAACATAGCTTCCAGACTAAGACAGACTAGGAAGAAGGACCTGGTGACTTACTTCTGAAAAAATTGACCAGTGAAAACCATATGAATACTAGCAAAACACTGTATGTGTTATCAGGAGGGACTAGTCCCTGAAGAAGCACATCAATGAAAAAAAGAGTAAGACCCTCAATGAGATGGACTGACACAGTGGCTGCAATGATGCACTCAAGCGTAACAATGATTGAGAGGATGGTGCAGGACTGGGCAGTGTTTTGTTCTGTTGTACATAGAGTCACTATGAGTTGGAGCCAACTTGATGACACCTAATAACAACATCTATATCTGGTAGTGCTTTTCATTTGAATGTGGTCCTCATTACACATCTGTGAATGTTTCACTGACCTGGAAAGAACTGGGCCAGTATAGAAAGCCCGAGGTGACCAGGACTTCCAATCTCAGGAACTAATCTGAAGCAGCTGTGACCCTGGAGAGACCATTGCGTCAGCTGGAGCTCATATAAATTCAGCACATAAGGAATGCTAAACTTTTTGTTGTTAAATATTCAAAAGTAGAGCCACTGGTTAGAAATTGCTAGAAATGCATTTCTGTTTATAAAAGGGTGGCTAGATTTTTAGATTTAGAATAAGCCATTCCCCAGATTAGTGGACCAGTTCTCGTGAGGTGACCTTCATGAGGGTTAGGGACAGCTGGGGATATGTGCACTAATAGGGGGGTAGTAATGGTGTCACTGTCTACCTGAGGCATTGGCGCCCTTCTCATGCCTGGCAATGTTGGAGAGATGGCGGAGAGGCTAAAGCAGAACACAGTTTTTGTGAATTGTTTTGTGACTTGTGGGGACATGAGCAGGGCCACCGTGATGGCCATAGGCCAGTGTGTGAATCTAAAGTGGATGGAAACCTTCTCCACACATCTTCAAGGCAGGACGCTGATTTGTTCACTGGTGTCTCCAGGGAGTTCCATGTCACTTTGATATCTTGAAAGTTTTTCCTTGGATGTCAGTCCTTTAGCCCACCAATGAAGGTAGTAGTGAGGAACCCAGGGGTGACTTCATAGGTGATGGGCATTGGTTACATTGAAAGGACAACATATGTTTTTTGTTTGTTTGTTTTTAAGTATAAGAATGTCCCAAACACATATAGTTAAAAAATGTTTATCTGAAATTCAAATTTAACGAGGTGTCCAGTCTTTTATCTGCCAATCCTGCCCTGTTGCATCAGTAACCTCCCATCTCCACGTGGCCTTTTCTCTTTGCTCTTCACAAGGTAGAGGAGTGGAGACTCATGTCTGACCTCAGCTCTGCGGTTTCTCCTTTCTCTTCTCACAGGCCTCCCTGCCTCTAGGCGGCACTCTCCAGTTACGGAGTACAGGGCTCAAAAATAAGTGCTCACCATGCTACCCATCCCTGACCTTAGGCTGACATATCTGTAAAATGGAATGATAAGCTGTATCGTTGTAAAAACAAAGTTGTGTGAGAGAGAGAGCAAGTTTTAATTTATGTTAAGGCGCTGTCACGTTTTGGACTAAAACAACCACAGATTTACCTATTAAATCTTTGTGTTATAAACACGTTTTGCTTGGACAGTGCACCTTTAGTCGGCCCACAGGGTTTTGTCCCCACACTGTGGTGGCGACAGAGTACCCATTGCTTTCATGTAACGTGGTTGAAAGGCGTTAATATTCATCCCACCCATAGACGACTCTCCTTGAGCCTGGATTCGCAGCTATCCTTTGAAATTCTCTGTTTTCAAAAATATTCCTTCCAAGGGGCAGATCACCATGGTTTTCTCAATCATGTCCCAGCACTTGTGGAAAGGGACATGGCTAGTCAAAGGACAAGATTTACTTTTGGGGACAAATCTCGCAGCTGAAGCATGAATGTGAAAGTACCACACCGCTGACACTGGACACCTGAACGTTATTCTCAGCATCAACAGTCAAAAGCTACACGTTACTCTGAAATCTCTTTTAACCCCTTGATGTTGCAATTTCCCCAAATATGAAATCATGGCAATAAAATAGATGCATGATTCCCAAATATGATTGATTAAAAAAAAAAAAAAACTTTGAAATTTTTCTTTTATTTCTCTAGATTTCTGAGTCTCACCCCAGACCTAATGAACTGGAACCACTCAGGCTGGACCCTGGGAATCTGTAAGTGTTCACTTTTCCTGATAATCCTGCTGGTCAGCCAGGGGTTGGCTGTGTCCTTCCAGCGCGAGCACTTTTTTTCGTGCAAAAGCTTTGACTGCTGCAGCTGGTCTACTATATCCTTCTATAGTTTTGTTATTGTTGTTGTAAGTTCCCACTGAGTCAATTTCAACTCATGGCAACCCCATAGTGTCTCCATGTGTACAGAGTAGAACTGCTCCACAGGGTTTTCAAGGCTGTGACTTTTGGGAAGCAGATTGCCAGGTGCCTCTGGTAGGTTCGGGCCACCAACCTTCGGTTAGTGGCTGAGAGCTTTATGGTTTGCACCATCCAGGGATGACTCTTTCTGCAATACCCATTGCTGTCAAGTCGATTCTGACTCGTGGTGACCCTATAGGACAGACCAGAACTGCCCCATAGGATTTCCAAGGAGTGGCTGGTGGATCTGAACTGCCGACATTTGGGTTAGCAGCCAAGCTCTTAACCACTGTACCACCAGGGTTCTCCTGCAATAAAACCCCATTAAACCCATTGCCTTCGAGTCATGAATATTTAATAACCGACTGTGTTCCAAATGAAAATGCTCTTCATTTGAAAGCCACAGGTGGAGGCCACTGTAGATTTTAAAACCTGTCTTGACAGACAGAGAAGGAGGAGCCCTGACTGGAGCCACCTGCTTCCCACTGCTCTGCGGGAGGTGGGACACTGCCCTTCATGAACTGCCTTTCTTCGCACTGCAGGAAGCCTGCATAGACAACAGGTCACCAGATCAAGCCCCCATGTTCCAAGCCAGCCAACAAATCAGCTTTCTATTCAGTCCTTCCATCAAAAAGTGCTTCTTAGTCAAGGTTTCACCAAGTTTTCTTTCACATCTTTCAGTTGAATTTATTGAGTGTTTACCAAGCCCATTATACCCAATATTATGTATTCATGACTATAAACAAAAAATAAAATCATGATTTTTGCTCATAAGATGACAATATGACCATAAAGATAAGATGTAAGAAATGAAACATATGTGACTGCCTGTCAATATGAGAAAAAAAAAAAAAAAAATGGCTAGACTATAAGAGTTTGTTAAAGGATGAAGAATTTAATGGTGGTTAGAACAATCTGCAGGAGGCCCTGGGTGGGACATGAGGTTAACATGCTCAGCTGCTGAAAGACAGGTTGAAGCCCACACAGAGGCTCCTTGGAAGAAAGGCCTGGCAATCCACCTCTGAAAAATCAGCTCTTGAAAACTGTTTGAAGTACCGTTATACTCTGACACACACGGGGTCACCATGAGTTGGAGACTCGATGGTTTTTTTTTTTTTTCTTTTCTTTTTTTTAGAGCAATCTAGAAAGTCTGCATGAAGTAAAGCTGTGCCCTGTATGGGTAGGTTTGTTTATGTTGAAGGTGGGACAGGAGGCCCAGATACTGAATTACTCAAGTACCAGCCGGCTTCGTGCACTCACCACCGCTCTCCCTATCCTGCACCTTCCACACGTTGTGCTTCACTGGTTTTCCTCTGCCCTCGGATTTCTGTATTTTACATTATCTTTTCTATGTATTTTAAGCCATTTGTCTTCCTACACAGCTCTTTGATCAAATACTGTTTGAGGCTGTGGTTTGTTAGAAGATAAATTCTTGAGCTTCTTAGAAGTTTTAATGCAGACTTCGCCTCTCAGGGAGTTTCATGTACTTATTTCCCTAACTAATAAAAAAAAAAAAACTAATACCTATGTTTAATCATCATTCCCTTTTTGAAAAATATATGACAAATTATTTTTGCCTCCTTTCGTGGCCAGCCCTGGGGTTTAGTCAAATTGGCATCATCGTGGAGAGCAATTCACCCGTGCATAGAGCACTTTCCATTCAAGCTCTTGTCCACTCTTCAAAACAGTAGGCTGTGTTTTATTGTAATTTTGAAACTGCAAGTGCTAGGTAATTGCATATTCTCTCTTGAAACTCTACAATTTCCACTTTTTCTCTCAGAACATCTGTTAGTCACAATGTGGTTTAAAATCCCACTATTTCTGCTTACACTAACTTTGCAAATTCCCTCATCTCAGTTTCCTCTCAATCGGCAGGATTTGTTATGTGGACTCTTGAGTTTTTACTTACACATGGTCTGTATTTCTGATCCTGAGCAAATATCATGGATTCATATTTCTCTGAACATCAAAATGATTGTTCTTCCAGCATCGTTGTATTGGAGGGTGATCTTTAGAACAGGGAACTTCCTGGGGCAGGGCTGGCTGCTGGATAAAATCCAGGACACCCAGTTACATTTGAATATCAGAGAAACAATGAATGGGTTTTTCATGTAATTATGCAAAGATGGGTCGTAGGTGTACTAAAAATCATTCGTCGTTTGTTTTGAAATGTCAATTTAACTGGTAGTGCAGTGGTTAAGAGCTTGGCTGCTAACCAAAAGGTCAGCAGTTCAAATCCACCAGCCACTCCTTGGAAACCCTATGGGGCAGTTTTACACTGTCATATAGGGTCGCTATGAGTCAGAATAGACTCGATGGCAATGACTCTGGTCTTTTTTTGTCTCCTGTGTTTTTATTTCCCAAATCTGGGGGCCCCACCAGGAAGTACTGTGGAGCCTCCACCAGGCTCCTCCAGAGGCGTCTGCCTCATGCTTCATTCCCTTCCGCCTGCCCTCACTTCCTTCCTCTAGCTCCTTTGCTCAGCCCTTCTGTTGTTGCCACCGCCCCTGTGTGTTCCTGGGCACACACACTCCCTGCCTCTGGTTCCTCACGAGCCATCCTCGGCAGATGCACTCAGGTGTCGTGTCTATACTTTTTTTGTTGTTGTTGTTACCATGCTATCATTTTCTGCTCTAGAATCACTCGATGTTCCCTATTCCTCTCATGACAAAGTCAGTACTTCTCAGCTTGATTTCTTAGCTCCATTCTGACTGGTGCATATGTATTTCCATTCAACTGCTATCCCACCGATTGCCAAAATTATTGCCTTTATAATAAACTGCTCTTATTTTGTACCTGTGTCATTTCGCCAAGCGTCCTGTGTCTAAGTTATCATCCCTTTTGTCACCTGTGAAGCTCTGGTCCAAGGGTCCTCTTTGGATGCTTCCCTATACCTTTTATGCTTTAGAATTTGTCTTAAATGTTGTTGTTGTTAGATGCTGCCAATGAACTCTGACTCATGACACCCCTCTGTGTGTCAGAGTAAAACTATGTCCCAAAGGGTTCTCAATGACCCATTTTTTGGAAGTAGATCACCAGGCCCTTCTTCCGTGGCACCTCTGCAGGGACTCAAACTTCCAAGCACATTTACCATTTGGACCACCCAGGGGCTCCAGCCTAGGCTTCATCCTTTTTGAAATCCCCCTTTACTGGACTTATCTGTAACAGTATCTTTAACCCATGATCATGGATTGCATTTCATTTTTTAGGCAATTTGATTTATTTCTCTTTCGATGGCATATTAATGTTTTGTGGGTCAGAGAATAAGCACATTTTGGGGGGGGCTGACCAAACAGCAGGTGTTCAACAAAGAGGCTTTAAGTCGAATGGAAGATGACACCGACCTGCCGATATAGAGCGCAGGAATTTCCCACGGGTAGAAGATGACCGAATTAGTTTGGGAGCATGTGGTTCCGCTGTGCAGGATGAAGGTTGCACTTGGCAGCAGAAGGAGAGTGTGGAAGTGAAATTGGACATCACTGGGCGGTAATCACGCAGCTGAGGGCGAGATGGCCTAGCCCATGATGCTCTGAAAGCTGCGATTTCTGCTGAGCTGATTTAAGTCCTCTGAAGTCCAAGAGACCACCCTCTGCTTCTGATTGTTCATCTTGGTACATCCAGCCCGGGCCTGCCCTCTGAGCTCAGCTTCCTAGGGTAGGCCGTGTCCTGGCTGTGGGAGAAGCCAGTGCATGGATTTCAGGCCAGGTCACTGGAGGTGAGGTACAGGAACGCAGGGGATGGTGTGGCTTTAGGAGACGGGCCACTTCAGTACTCACCCTCCAGCCCCGCATGAAGACAGATAACAAGACCCAGGCACTTTTGATCTACTGACTGAGGCCCAACGTGGCCTGCTATTTCTTCCTAGCACTATACACTAGAGTTCATATAAATCAATTTATAGGGACATTATTTATTCCTCTCTCCAAGACAATTTGCCAGAATGAGGTCAGGAAGAAAGATTAATATGATATCTGGCACTGCAGCGAGAAAAAACCCATTTTACAATTAGGGTCAAGTCTTAGAGAGGCAGGGATTTGTGCCGCACCAGAAAACACTAAATTCACCATCTCCGTCTGACGGGCTGGGTGGGTCCCAAGTCAAGGAGCCTATCCCGGGGCAGTGCTGCTGAGTGAGAGACTCAGGCCCGGGGGGTTCGAAACCCCAGCTGGACAGTTTCTCCATCTGAAAATGAGAAAAAGTCTTGGGGTTTTGTGACAACTGAAAGTGAAAGTAGGTGGGTGGTGGGTCCCCCATGCAATAGCAGCCACCTGGTACAAGTGTGCACTCGGCTCCACTCCTGGCAATGTTTCCTTGGCAAGGAACCAAGGCTCGGGTCCACGGTGGAGCCCTGGTGGCACAGTAGTTAAGAGCTCGGCTGCTAACTAAAAGGTCGACAATTTGAATGCACCAGCCAATCCTTGGAAACCCTATAAGGGAGTCCTGCTCTGTCCTATAGGGTTGCTAGGAGTCGGAATTGACTCGACGGCAATGAGTTTGGTTTTGGTTATAATTTAAAGCTCTTTCAAATGCATTATCTCATGTCATGTTAAAAAAAAAAAAAAAGCTGAACTCCACATTCAGCAATAAGAAGAAATGAGCTACAAAAAGCCACGGAGGATACTTAAACCTGTACTGCTGAGTGAAAGAAGCCAGCCTGGAAAAGCTACATGCTATACGACTCCAGTTAGATGACATTCTAGAAAAAGGCAAAGCTATACAGAGAGAGTGAAAAGGTCAGAGATTGCCAGGAGCTCAAGGGAAGGGCGGAGGGACGAATGGGTGGAGCACAGGGCCGTCTTAGAGCAGAGAACCTATTCCACATGATATTTCCACGGTGGACACAGACAGCATGCATTTGTCAAAACTCAGAGGACCATGCAACATGAAGAGTGAACCCTAATGTATACTGTGGGCTTTGGTTAATGATAATATGTCAATATTGGCTCATCAATTATAACCAATTCACCACACAAGTGCAAGATGTTAATGACAGGAGAAACTGTCCAGAGGGAAGACTGGGCATATGAGAACTCTCTGAGATTTATCCACGGTTTTTCTGTAAACATAAAACTGCTTGAAAAAAATAAAGCCTATTTAAAAATAATAATAATAACCTCCAAAGATACAGTGGATTTTTATTGTTCTCCTTACAGTTTTCAGGGAGGGAAACTGAGTCACAGAAGAACCTCGCAGTACAGTAGAAACATGCCTAAAGAAGAGTCAGGGGAACTTGATTAAATCCCCAATTTAGCCACCAACCGCTCTGTGGCCTTGAGCTCTTTTGCCTGCTGTATGTGAAGTAAAAACAGACCCGGTCAGTCACCGCCGTCCGGTCTAGCTCTCAGTATTTGTGGGGCAGCCCAGGAAGCGGCAAAATCACAAATAAAATTTGAATTTTTCTGGTTATCAGTGGTACGGCTTCCCTCATGTGCTCACATAGCTTCTTCTGCAGTTACCTGCAGCATCAACCCCCTTTATTCCCTTGAAGAAACCTAAATCTCATTGCCCTTTAAATCCAGCGGCTAGACGTGTGTGTCTTACGGTAAATGTTGCTCGCCCGCCCATGATTTGTTGTAACCGCACGGGGGATGCACATATATCGAAAGTGCATTTGGAGCTCTGTCCAAATTATAAATTCAATAACTCGCTCAAAATTATAAATCAAATAACTGACGACGGGGCAACTGTCAATCAATTGAAATAGATTAATAACCTCACCTGTAGCGACTTGGTGAGGGCTAGAGGATATGGGGGCTGTAGGATTTCAGCTCTCATCTTGACAGCTCTTCACAGGGGTGGTGGGCGCTCCTCTAGACTGGATAATAGGAAAACAGGCACTTTTGGAGCACACGGCACACCTGTGCGCAGACTGCCTCTGTCCTCACACTTGCCCTTCGCAGGAGGCACTCCTACCATTATTACCGTTTTACAGGTGAGGGAACTGAAGGTCAGAGAGGTGGAGCGGCTGGCCCCTTGATATCTCATGCTAATAGGGCGGGATCCAACACCTGGCGGAGGGGGGTCTTTCTCTAAGTGCTCATCTCTTGTCAATTACACTGGACCGGTCCCAGGAAAATCTTAAGAGGGGAAGGTGACTGGTGGGTGGAACTTCACCTTCCATTTTTCTTCAGTTGGATACCATATCTGTGGATCAGAGAATATAAAGATACCAAGAAACCCAAAGCATGCTGGATTTATCAGGTTTCTTTTCTTCTTTTAATTTTTATTGTGCTTTAAGTGAAATTTGCAAATCAAGTCAATCTGTCATACAAAAATTCACATACATCTTGTTATATATACTCCTAGTTGCTATCCCCTTAGTGAGACAGCACACTCCTTCCCTCTACTCTCTATTTTCATGTCCATTCTGCCAGCTTCTGATCCCCTCTGCCCTCTCATCTCCAGACAGGAGCTGCCCACATAGTCTTGTGTGTCTGCTTGATCCAAGAAGCTCAGTCTTCACTAGTATCATTTTTTATCCCATAAAAACAACCCACTGCTGTCAAATCGATTCCTGTCTGAAGAGTTGGCTTCGAGAATGGTTCCAGTCTCAGGCTAACAGAAGGTCTGGGGACCATGACCTCCAGGGTCCTTCTAGTCTCAGTCAGACCATTAAGTCTGGTCTTTTTACTAGAATTTGAGGTTTGCATCCCACTGCTCTCCTGCTCCCTCAGGGGTTCTCTGTTGTGTTCCCTGTCAGGGCAGTCATCGGTTGTAGTCAGGCATCTAGTTCTTCTGGTCTCAGGCTGATGTAGTCTCTAGTTTATGTGGCCCTTTCTGTCTCTTGGGCTCATAATTACCTTGTATCTTTAGTGTTCTTCATTCTCCTTTGCTCTAGGTGGGTTGAGACCAATTGATGCATCTTAGACGGCCACTTGCTAGCATTTAAGACCCCAGTCACCACTCTCCAAAGTGGGATGCAGAATGTTTTCTTAACAGATCTTATTATGCCAACTGACTTAGATGTCCCCTGAAATCATGGTCCCCAAACCCCTGCCCCTGCTACGCTGGCCTTGGAAGCATTCAGTTTATTCAGGAAACTTCTTTGTTTTTGGCTTAGTTCAGTTGTGCTGACCTCTCCTGTATTGTGTGTTGTCTTTCCCTTCACCTAAAATAGTTCTTATCTACTATCTAGTGAAAACCCCTCTCCTTCTCTCCCTCCCCACTCTCGTAACCATCAGAGAGTATTTTCTTCTCTGTTTAAACTATCTTTCAAGTTTTTATAATAGTGGTCTCATACAATATTTGTCCTTTTGCAACTGGCTGGTTTCACTCAGCATAACACCTTCCAGATTCCTCCATGTTATGAAATATTTCACAGATTCATCATTGTTTTTTTATCGATGCTTAGTATTCCATTGTGTGAATATACCATAATTTATCCATTCATCCATTAATGGGCACCTTGGTTGCTTCCGTCTTTTTGCTGTTGTAAACAGTGCTGCAATGAATACGGGTGTGCATATATCTGTTTGTGTCAAACCTCTTATTTCTTTAGGATATAGTCCAAAGATTGGGATTGCTGGATCATATGGTAGTTCTATTTCTAGCTTTTTAAGAAAGCGCCAAATGGATTTCCAAAGTGGTTGTACCATTTTATATTCCCACCAGCAGTGTATAAGTGTTACAGTCTCCCCACAACCTCTCCAACATTTATTATTTTGTGTTTTTTTTGATTAATGCCAGCCTTGTTGGAGTGAGATGGAATCTCATTGTAGCTTTGATTTGCATTTCTCTAATGGCTAATGATGGTAAGCATTTCCTCATGTATCTGTTAGCGACCTGAATGTCTTCTTTAGTGAAGTGCCTCTTCATATCCTTTGCCCATTTTTTAATTGGGTTATTTGTCTTTTTGTTGTTGAGTTTCTGCAGCATCATGTAGATTTCAGAGATGAGACGCTGATGCTGATCAGAAATGTAATAGCTAAAAACTTATTCCCAGTCTGAAGTTAATCTTTTTACTCTTTTGGTGAAGTCTTTGGATAAGCATAGATGTTTGATTTTTAGCAGCTCCCAGTTATCTAGTTTCTTTTCTGCATTGTTAATAATGTTTTGTATACTGTTTATGCCATGTATTAGGGCTTCTAGCATTGTCCCTATTTTTTCATCCATGATATTTATCATCGTAGATTTTATGTTTAGGTCTTCGATCCATTTTGAGTTAGTTTTTGTTCATGGTGTGAGGTATGGGTCTTGTTTCATTTTTTTGCAGATGGATATCCAGTTATGCCAGCACCATTTGTTAAAAAGACTGTCTTTTCCCCATGTAACTGCCTTTGGGCCTTTGTCAAATATCAGCTACTCATATGTGGATGGATTTACGTCTGGATTCTCAATTCTGTTCCATTGGTCTATGTATCTGTGGTTGTACCAGTACCAGGCTGTTTTGACTACTGTGGCGGTATAATAGGTTCTTAAATCAGGTAGAGTGAGGGCTCCCACTTCGTTCTTCTTTTTCAGTAATGCTTTACCTTATCTGGGGCCTCTTTCCCTTCCATATGAAGTTGGTGATTTGTTTCTCCATCTCATTAAAGAATGTTGTTGGGATTTGGATTGGATTTGCATTAAATGTATAGGTCGCTTTTGGTAGACTAGACATTTTTATAATGTTAAGTCTTCCTATCCATGAGCAAGGTATGCTCTTCCACGTGTGTAAGTCTCTTGGTTTCTTGCAGAAGTGTACTGTAGTTTTCTTTGTATAGGTCTTTTACATCTCTGATAAGATTTATTTCTAAGTATTTTATCTTCTTGGGGGCAACTGTAAATGGAATTGATTTGGTGATTTTCTTTTTGATGTTCTTTTTGGTAGTGTAGAGGAATCCAACTGATTTTTGTATGTTTATCTTGTATCTCAATACTCTGCTGAACTCTTCTATTAGTTTCAGTTGTTTTCTCGAGAATTCCTCAGGGTTTTCTGTGTAGAAGGTCATGTCATTTGCAAATAGAGATACTTTACTTCTTCCTTACCAATCTGGATGCCCTTTACTTCTTTATCTAGCCTAATTGCTCCGGCTAGGACCTCCAGCACAATGCTGAATAAGAGTGGTGATAAAGGGCATCCTTGTCTGGTTCCCAATCTCCAGGGGAATGCTTTCAGGCTCTCTCCATTTAGGATGATGTTAGCTGTTGGCTTTTTATAAGTGCCCTTTATTATGTTGAGGAATTTTCCTTCTATTCCTATTTTGCTAAGAGTTTTTATCATGAATGAGTGTTGAACTTTGTTAAATGCCTTTTCTGCATCAATTGATAAAATCATGTGGTTCTTATCTTTTTTTTTATTTATATGACGGATTACATTAATTGTTTTTCTAATGTTGAACCATCCCTGCATACCTGGTATGAATCCCACTTGGACATGGTGAATTATTTTTTTTGATATGTTGTTGAATTCTATTGGCTAGAATTTTGTTGAGGATTTTTGCATCTAAGTTCATGAGGGATATAGGCCTGTAATTTTCTTTTTTTGTGGTGTCTTTACCCAGTTTTGGTTTCAGGGATATGCTGGCTTCATAGAATGAGTTTGGGAGTATTCCATCCTTTTCTATGCTCTGAAATACCGTTAGTGGTAGTGGTGTTAACTCTTCTCTGAAAGTTTGGTAGAACTCTGCAGTGAAGCCGTCTGGACCAGGGCTTTTTTTTGTTGGGAGTTTTTTTGATTACCTTTTCAATCTCTTCTTTTGTTATGGGTCTATTTAGCTGTTCTACCTCTGTTTGTGTTGGTTTAGGTAGGTAGTGTGTTTCTAGGAATTCATGCATTTCTTCTAGGTTTTCAAATTTGTGAGAGTACAATTTTTCATAGTAATCTGATATTCTTTTAATTTCAGTTGCATCTGTTGTAATATCGCCCATCTCATTTCTTATTCGGGTTATTTGCTTCCTCTCCTGTTTTTCTTTTGTCAGTTTGGCCAATGTTTTATCCATTTGTTAATTTTTTCAAAGAACCAGCTTTTGGTCTCGTTAAACTCTTTCAATTGTTTTTCTGTTCTCTGTTTCATTTAATTTTGCTCTAATTTTAATTATTTGCTTTCTGCTGGTGCCTGAGGTTCCTTTTGTTGCTCTCTCTCTGTTTGTTCAAGTTGTAGGGATAATTCTTTGATTTTGGCCCTTTCTTCTTTTTGTATGTGTGCATTTATTGATGTAAATTGATCTCTCAGCACTGCTTTAGCTTATGTCCCAAAGGTTCTGAGAGGAAGTGTTTTCATTCTTATTGGATTCTATGAATTTCTTTTTTCCATCCTTCATGTCTTCTATAACCCAGTTGTTTTTGAGCAGGGTATTATTCAGTTTCCAAGTATTTGATTTCTTTTCCCTACTTTTTCTGTTACTGATTTCTACTTCTGTGGTCTTATGGTCAGAGAAGATGCTTTGTAATATTTTGATGTTTTGGGTTCTGCTAAGGCTTGCTTTATGACCTAGTATGTGGTCTATTCTAGAGAATGTCCCATGTGCACTAGAAAAGAAAGTATACTTGGTTGCTGTTGGGTGGAGCATTCTGTATATGTTTATGAGGTCAGGTTGGTTGATTGTGGCATTTAGATACCTATGTCTTTATTGAGCTTCTTTCTGGATGTCCTGTCCTTCACTGAAAGTGATATGTTTAAGTCTCCTACTATTATTGTGGAGCTGTCTGTCTCAATTTTCAATGCTGATAGAGTTTGTTTTATGTACCTTACAGCCCTTTCATTGGGTGCATAAATATTTAATATGGTTATATCCTCCTGGTATATTGTCCTTTTAATCATTATGTAGTGTCCTTCCTTAACCTTTGTGGTGGATTTAACTTTAAAGTCTATTTTGTTGGAAATTAATATTGCCACTCTTGCTCTTTTTTGATTGTTGTTTGCTTAATATATTTTTTTCCATCCTTTGAGTTTTAGTTTGTTGGTGTCTCTGAGTCTAAGGTGTGTGTCTTGTAGGCAGCATATAGACGGATTTTGATTTTTATTCATTCTGCCACTCTCTGCCTCTTTGTTGGTCCATTTAGTCCATTTACATTCAGCGTAATTATGGATAGGATGAGTTTAGTGTTGTCATTTTGATGTCTTTTTTTTCTGTGTTGTTGACAGTTTAAGAGAAGGTTTCTTTAATTTTCCTTGTTCAAATAAATTATTTCAGCTTATCAGTTTGCTCAATTCCACCTATGTAGCTTTCACCGCTTCCTTGGAATACAAGATCACTAAAGTTTGCAGCTAGATGCTTTGATGTTTCTTAATTTTATAATGACCTACCTGGGCCACTTAACTCATCACCTGCAGCTTCCTTCCCCCTTCCCCGCGCCTCCCAGGCAGGCACAGGAAAGAACCCTATTCTTGGCCAATGGGAAGGGAAAAAATATTTTATGTCAAGGGCTCAGTATGCTGATCCCAGAGACCATGCATTATGTTTTAATAACTGGATTTCATTTTATAAATTAGTGTTAGGTGGGTACCTTCTGTAAGGCAAGCTCTGTGTTAGCTGGCTGCACACATGTTCTCTTACCTAGTCCTCCAACACCAAGGGCAGTTCTTACTTCCTGAGACTGCTTCCGTGGATATGACCTCTGCAGAGATGCTTGGGGAATGGAATGGCCATGCACAGCCAGCCTTGTAGAGACTTAAGTGGCTTTATTGACCTAAGACTTCAACTTCTTGTAAAATCTCAAACTTACCTCCCAGATGAAATGAGGTTTCACGAATCTCACATGGGTTAAGCCACTCTCCACAATCACATGACTTTCAACGTTTCCTCCCAATTCACCTCCCTCCCATACCATAGCAATCCTCACCACCACCAAAGGATCGCCGCATTCTTTTCTATTGTTTTTAGTAGCAGTAATAGTAACTCTTTTGGTATTTATCCCTAGCCAATAAGTCTTGAAAACTCCAATCTGGATTAAGGTAGCCCTGAGCTCAGAACCATCTCTATCCAACAATAGCCACAGGCACTAAGAGCACATAACTTCTACTTAACGCACTGTCACTGACTCTGACTCGTGGCAACATTATGTATAGCTAAATGAAACATTGCCTAGTCCTGCACCAACTTCACCATCATTGGTATGTTTGAGTACATTACTGTGGCTAACCTAGGGGGTCATCTTCCAGCACTGTATCAGACAATATTTTATTGTGATCCCTAGGGTTTTCATGGGCTAATTTTTGGAAGTCAGTTATCAAACCTTTCCTCCCAGTTCTTCTTAGTCTAGGAGCTCCACTGAAACCAGTCCGCCATGTGTGGCCCTACTGGTATTTGAAATACCAGCGGCATAGCTTCTAGCATCATAGCAAATGCAAGCTACTACAGTACAACAGACAGACAGATGTCCGGTGGGCTTGACATATAGAGGGGCTATGTTGCAGTCACAAGAGGAGGCCATAAATCATGCTGAGGGAAAGGATGATGCTGGATGTCACCAGGAATGTCAAATACTGGTGAACATAATCAGTCAATGAAATAAAGGGAAGGAGTACAAACAACACGGGTATCTGAGATATTCACTGTCCTCCATTCCACCTCAAGGGGGTGCAGTTTTTGTTGAATCCACACGATTGTAATGAGTTCCCCCTCAGAGCAGGCTTTATTTTCTCATTTCACATGTGACAAAACTGAGGCACAAAGAGATTTTCCAGATAATGTGGCTTGAAAGTGAGGTAAACTGAAAGCAGGTACAGCCAACCTCAACACTTTTTTCAGTATGGTACACCTACATTACAGAAACAATGTAAAGATCTAAAAAAAGTAATCACAGACTACCTGGAATAAATTAAAAGGAAGCAGGCTTAGCACATAACAGAAACAACGACTATACACGTGGACCTCACCAGGTAGCTTACACAGGAATCAAATCAACTACATCTGTGGACAGAGACAATGGAGAAGCTCAGTGTTATCAGTCCAGACAAAACCAGGGGCAACTGCAGAACAGACCATAAATGGCTGATAAGCAAGTTCACACTGAAGCTGAAGAAAATAAAGCACAAGTCCACGAGAGCCAAAGTGCGACCCTGAATATGCCCCACCTGAATTTAGAAACCATCTCAAGAATAGATTTGATGCAATGACACTAATGACTGAAGACCAGAAGACTTGTGGAATAACATCAAGGATATCACGCACTAAGAAACTAAAAGGTCATTAAAAAGGCAATAAAGAAAGAAAAGACCAAAATGGATGTCAGAAGAGACTCTGAAACTAAACAGAGTAACTAAAGTGAACAGAAGAAATGATGAAGTAAAAGAGTCAAACAGAAGATTTCAAATGGTGGCTCAAGAAGACAGTTAAGTGTTATAGTGAAATGTGCAAAGACTCGGAGTTTGAAAACCAAAGAGGAAAAACATAGTCAGCATTTCCCAAGCTGAAAGAAATGAAGAAAAAATTCAAGGCTGGAGTTTCAATATTGAAAGATTCTGTGGACAAAAAGGAGCCCTGGTTGCACAGTGGTTAAGAGCTTGGCCACTAACCAAAATGTCAGCAGTTTGAATCCACCAACCACTCCTTGGAAACCCTATGGGGGTAGTTCTACTCTGTCCTATAGGGTCACTATGAGTTGCAATTGACTCGATGGCAATAGGTATGGGCAAAAAATTGAAGGACGCAGAAAGTACCAAAGAAAATGGAAAGAATACATAGAGCCATTGTACCAAAAAGAATTGGTCAGTGTTCAACCATTTCAGGAAGTAGCACATAATTAAGAACCACTGGTACTGAAGGAAGAAGTACAAGCCATGTTCAAGTCTCTAAGAAATGACTGAACACCAGTTGAGATGCTGCAACAAACTAAACTTTGGAACCTCTTACTCATCTTCGTCAAGAAATTTAGAAGACAGCTATCTGGACAACTGACTAGAAAAGATCCATATTCGTGCCCATTTCAAAGAAAGGTGATCAAACAAAATGTGGAAATTATTGAAAATATCTTTAGTATCACATTCTAACAAAATTCTGCTAAAGATAATTCAAAAACGGCTGTAGCTGTACATCGACAGGGAACTGCTAGAAGTTCAAGCCAGGTTCGCCAAAGGACATTGCTGATGTCAGATGGATCTTGGTTGAAAGAAGAAAATATCGAAAGTTTACCTGTGTATTATTGACTACACAAAGGCATTTGACTGTGTGGATCATAACAAATTACAGATGACATTGCAAAGAATGGGAATTCCAGAACACTTGATTGTTCTCATGCAGAACCTGTACATTCATCAAGAGAATAGAACCAGGAGATACTGTGTGGTTTAAAACTGGAGAAAGTGTGTGGCAAGTTTGTATCCTTTCATGTTACATATTCAATCTGTATGCTGAACAAATAATCTGAAGAACTGGACTATATGAAGAAGAACCTGGCAACAGAATTGGAAGACAATTCATTAACAACCTGAGATATGCAGTTGACACAACTGTTTTCCCAAAGTGAAGATGACTTGAAGCACTTACTGATGAAGGTGAAAGACTACAGACTTCAGTATAGATTACATCTGAACATGAAGAAAACTAAATTCTTTACAATTGGACCAGTAAACATCATGATAAATGACAAAGAAATTGACGTCATTAAAGATTTCAGTCAATGCCCGTGGAAGCGGCAGTCAAGAAATCAAACAATGTATTACATTGGACAAATCTGCTGCAAAAGACCTCTTTAAAGTGTTGAAAAACAAAGATGTCACTTTAAGGACTAAGGTGTGCCTGACCCAAGCCATTTTGTTTTCAGTTGTCTCATATGCATGGAAAAGCTGGGCAATGAAAAAGGAAGACACAAATTGACACATCGAATTATTGTGTTGATAAAAAATATTGAATATACAATGGACAAACAAATCCATCTTGGGGGAAGTACAACTAGAATGCTCCTTAGAGGCAAGGATGGTGAGACTTCTTCTGACTGACTTTGGACACATCACTGGGGGGCCCAGTCATTGGAGAAGGACATCATGCTTGGTAAAGTAGAAGGTCAGTGAAAAAGAGGGAGAACCTAAATTATATGAATTGACACAGTGACTGCAACAATGAGCTCAAGCATAGCAATGATTGTGAGCATGGTGTAGGACTGGTCACCTTTTTTTTTTTCTGTGATACATAAGGTCACTACCAGTTGGAGCAAACTGAATGGCACCTAACAGCAACAACAATGAAGCACAGCTTCTTCTTACCAAGATCTATCTTCAGCCATTTTTAAGTTGCTGTGTATATAATATTTTGCATAGTATTTCCACAGTTAAATGAATAGTAATAATTTTGAAAAGTTATAAGGAAAAAAAAAACCAAACTCTGCCTTCGTGTCAATTCCGACTCATAGCGAAACTATAGGACACGGTAGAACTACTCCATACAGTTCCCAAGGAGCACCTGGTGGATTCCAACTGCCGACTTTTGGTTAGCAGAAGTAGCTTTTAAGCGCTACAGCACCAGGGTTTCCTATGGGTGGTTAGGAAAGAGAAAATTACCTTTACCTCTGAAACACATTCCCAAGATAACAACTATGCCAAATTCAATGCTAATCATATCTTTGATTTTATTCATTTATTTTTTCATTTTTAATTTCATTGTGAATAAAAATCTCTCTAAACAATTTATCATTGACTTTTGCCTGTTTTAGCTAAACATTAAATTTTAATTCCATCCATGTTTGCAGTTAAAATTTATTTTCACTTCGGGCCAACATGGCACCATAGACAGAAGCACCACGCCATCCCTCTACAGCAAAGACCCAAACAACTAAGTAAAAAAGAGACAAATGTCCTTCCTGGAACCTGAAGCGTCAAATGAAGGGATAAAGAGCTAAGCCAAGCACCAAATGGAATAAGAAACTGACAGAGGACAGAGAGTGAGGAGAGATCCGTGTGGACGGCCCCATCGCTAATGCAGCCCGGATCTGCCATTGTAGGGGATCAGCAGACAGGGAGCACGGGAAAGCAGCTTCGCAGGACTCCCGAGAGGAGACAGAGCACCCAGTAACCAGCGATGCACACGTTTCCATCCCCCATCCTCTCCCTGCTGCTCTACCTCTGAGTTTGCTGGCTGGCTGCGGTGGCTCAGCCAGCCAGGAAGTGCAGCGACTGTTCCACGTGGATTCGCCCCACCCACGTCGGAGATCATTAGCTGACAGGGAGTATGGGAAAGCAGCTTCATGAAGTTCCCAGCAGGAGACACAGCACACGGTAACAAGCGATATACGCTTTCCTAATCCACCCCCGCTCCTTCTTCCTCCCGGCTTCAGCCTCCTCTGCTCCCGACCAGCGGCAGTCTCTTGGCGAAAAGGCAACTGCTTTTGCCTCAGGCTACTTGGATTCGCCCTGCCCATACGGGCCCGGGCTCCTGAGCTGGTGTTGGTTCTTCCTGTCTCTTTTGCTTTCTTCTGTGCCTCCGACCACCTCTCCCTCCTTTCTGTGGAACACCTGGCTCCATGTGCCATCTTTGCTTCTTCTTGAAAGGCTGTGAAGCCATGCTCAACTGGGGAACCTCTCCACCAGGCCATGACACCATGCTGGTGGGATCCCTGGGGCTTTTTTTTTTTTTTTTTTTTGCCTTGTTTTGCTTCGTTCTGTTTTGTGTGTTTTCTTTTTCTTTTTGCAGCTTGGGAGCCCCTTCTAGCTGGGCTGCACTGCACAGCTCAAGAACCACTCCCCCATTCTGTGCAGCCATGTAGGTGGGATCCCTGAGGCATTTCTTTTTTCTCTTTCTTTCTTTTATTTTTTAGTTCCTTTTCTCTTTCTTTTTCCCTTTTTGTCTTTCCTCATTTCTCAGTTCTCATCTCTCTATGCTTATCTTCTTTTCCTGTCTCCTGAATACCTGGTACTGTGTGACATCTATACCCCCTCTAGCCAAGCTGTGCCGTGCAGCCTGGGAGCCACTTCCCCAGTCTTAGAAGCCCCACTGGTGGGACTCCGGGACTCCTAGGGGCTTTTATTTTTTTTTTTTTCCAAATTTTTATCTAGTTGCTTTTTTTTTCTTTTTCCATTTTACTCATTTTTTTTCCTTTTTGCTTTTCTCCATTTCTCAGTTTCTTTTCTCTCCACTCCAATGGCAAGCTCCCTTAGTACTCTTTCTTTCTTCCTTGACTTGTTTGTTTTTAGCTCCTGTTTCTTCTCTCTCCCCTCTTTCCCATACCCCTATTAGCTCCACACATCACAATGCCCCCACCCTTTCCTGCCTACCTGCACTGTGCAATGAACATCACACCCCTGAGCAGCACAGGAACGGCCTCCTGGGACTTGCCTAGCACTGATTCCTGGCCTGCCCTGTTGGCCCTAGTACATGCCACAAACAACTCATCCCAGCCCTTCCCCTTCAGCTGGACATGGTCTGCTGCACCATAGTTGATTGACTGGCCCTGCCCATTGGACAAGGAGGCAAGAAGTATTGTGACCACAGATGAGCAAATGACAAAGAAAGCACAGCCCACCTGCTCAGACATAAACAAATAAAACTAAAAAAGTAGGACAAAACAAACAAATCTACAATCAAGAAATGAAGAAGTTAACTACTGAATGTCTCAAAGACAGCAGACAATATCAAAACATAGGAAAACAGGATGGGATAGTCCAGTAGGCATCCAAAATAAAACACCAGATTACTTTCCAGTGGAAGAAAAGGCACTAGAACTACATGACAGGGAATTCAAATCTCTAATATTTAGAGCAACCCAAGAGTTGAAGCAAAAAGCAGACAAAAATGAGGAAAAAAATAGAAAAATTTATGGAACGGGTAGAAAAATTCATGGAAAATATAGACAAAAAAAATGGAGCAATTCAGGAAAGTAATACAGGAACAAAATGCCAAAATAAATTCACAACTAGAAATCATACAAAAAGAACAATTAGAAATCCAAAAGATGAACAAGATTTCAGAAATGGGCAATGTCATAGAGGGATTGAGGAGCAGGACTAAAATGGTGGAAGACAGAATCAATGAAATTGAAGACAAACAGTTGGATACAACTCTGTTTGAGGAAAAATCAGAAAAAAGAACAAAGAAAAATGAAGAAACCTGAGAATTATGTGGGATAAAATTAAAAGCAAAAATTTGTGAGTGATTGGACTTCCAGAACAGGGAGAGAAAATGGAAAACACAGAGATCATTGAAGAATCATTGACAGAAAACTTCCCTAACATGAATGATGAAAAGCTGACCGTCTAAGAAGCTCAACAAACCCTAACCTTCTGGATAGACACCAAAAGAAAAAAACCAAGGCATATCATAGTCACACTCACTAAAACCAAAGACAGAAAAAATCCTGGTAGTTAAAAGTTTCAGTCTCTTCTGACATCTATTTAGGTCTTCACTTTTTCTCCTGTCTTTTAATGACCTCTTACTTTCTTCATGGATGATGTTCTCGATGTCATTCCACAACTTCTCTGGTCTTCTGTCATTGTGTTCAGTGCATCAAATCTATTCTTGAAATGGCCTCTAAATTCAGGTGGAATATACTCAAGGTCATATTTTGGCTCTTGTGTACTTGTTCTAATTTTCTTCAGTTTCAGTTTGAACTTGCATATGAGTAATTGATGGTCTGATCTGCAGTTTGCCCCAGTATTGTTCTGTTTGATGATATTGAGATATTTCCCACTTAGAGGGTGGGACTTTTCCTGCTCAGGGGGTATTTAATGCTAAATATATTACCCTTATAAACTGTTGAAAGGAGCCCTAATGGTACAGTGGTTAAGTGCTTGGCTGCTAACAGAAAGGTCAGCGGCTCGAACCCACCAGCCATTCCTTGGGAGAAAGATGTGGCAATCTACTTCCATAAAGATTCACAGCCTTGGAAACCCTATGGGGCCATTATTCTCAGTCTTACAGGGTCCTTATGAGTCAGAATTGACTTGACAGCAGTGGGTAAAACCTGTTGACATATTTCTCAAGTTTTAAAATAATAGTTTATATTATTCATTTCAAAATATATTTTATGGACCATTGTGTTTCATCTTTGACCCTTGAGTTAGTTAGGAACTTGGTTCCTGAATTCGTGAATTCAGCCTCAGGAAGGGCAATAATGTTGGCATAGGAACAGGGAGTGAGGGAAGCATAGAAGTGGACATAAATATAGATGTAAATATATGGAGTTCCTGGGTGGCACAAACAGTGAGTGCTTGACTACTAGCTGACATGTTGGTGGTTTGAGCCCACTCAGACACCAGAGGCGCTTTGGAAGACAGGCCTGGAGATCTGTTTCTGAGAAGTCACAACCTTGGAAACGCTACGGAGTTCTACTCTGCGTACGTGAGTTCACCATGAGTCGGAATCAACGAGATATATACACATTGACAGTTTCTCTCTCATGAGGAAAATGAAGATTTGATTCTGTCCAGTGCAATAAAATCTCCCTGCAGGCCACAGGGAAGGTTTGCTTGTAGCCTGTTGTAAGAGATTCAGGTTCCCTAAGCCCAGGGTCCCTCAGCTGTGATGCAAACCCACTGAGTATATATGTGTGTGTGTGTGTGTGTGTGTATTTGTTGTTGTTAGGTGTCATTTAGTTGGTTCTGACTTACAGTGACCCTAGGTAAAACTGTAAAGAACACCCCCTGATCCTTCGCCATCCTCACAGTGGTTGTTATGCTTCAGCCCATTGTTGCAGCCACTGTGTCAATCTATCTCCTTGAGGGTCTTCCTCTTTGTCGCAGATCCTTTACCAAGCATGATGTCCCTCCCCAGGGACTGATCTTTGCTGATAAACTTTCCAAAGCATATGATATGTAATCTCGCCATTCTAACTGCTAAATAGCATTCTGGTTGTGCTCCTTCCAAGAAAGATTTGTTCAGTCTTTCGGCAGTCCATGGTATATTCAATATTCTTTGCCAACACCACAATCCAAAGGTATCAATTCTTCTTCGGTCTTCCTTATCCATCGTCCAGCTTTCTCACGCATACGAGGTGATCAAAACACCATGACCTGGGTCAGGTGCACCTTATTCTTCACGGTGACACCTTTGTTTTTCAACACCTTGAAGTGGTCTTTTGCAGTTTTCCCAGTGCCGTTCTACTTTTTATTTCTTGACTGCTGTTTCAATGGATGTCGACTGTGGATCCAAGTAAAATGAAATCCTGGACAACTTCAATCTGTTCTCCGTTTATCATGATGTTGCTCGTTGGCCCAGTTGTGAGGATTTTTGTTTTCTTTATGTTGAGGTGTAATCCCTACTGAAGGCTGTGGTCTTTGATCTTCATCAGTGAGTACTTCCTCTTCACTTTCACTTTACCTAGTATGATGTCCTTCTCCAGGGACTGATCCCTCCTGAGAACATATCCAAAGTATGTGAGAAGCTGTCTCACCATCCTTGCTTCTAGGGAGCATTCTGGCTGTACTTCTTCCAAGACAGATTTATGTATCTATATACATTAAAAAAAAAAAAAACTACATATGTCTATATATCATATACACGTGTACATAGAAAAAAACAAATATATATCTACATATCACGTGTGTGTGTGTGTGTGTGTGTATCTATGTTTCTATCTCTATGTCTATATCATACATACATAAATTTAAAATCACCTTATGGAAGTAAAAGTGTTTTGAAAAAATGAGATAAATAATGTAACTACTCATTAATTACTCTAATTTGCATAGCAAAAGCCCAGCTGCAACAGGGACTAAATCCAAAGGATATCAGTTTTAATTAATATGTCTATTATGTGGCTTATAGCTATGAGCAGGAGACCACAAAGGATATTTTAAAAAAGTAAGGAATATGCTGGCTCTCTTCTCATGGGTCTAACCCTCCAGGATAGGGAGTTGTAACTAAACATAAATGACTCAGACAAATTGCAGGGAAAACAAGAGCTCCAAATGATTATGAAAATGGTAACTGTGAGTGTTCTATGAACTCAGCAACAGGAGATTTTTATTTCCGATTCTGGGAATCAGAAGAGAGTGAATGAAGAATATGGTGTGTTTTTATTGAGTGAAGCAGTAGGTTTCAATAAGTAGAAATAAGTGCTAGAGGGTTTTCTAATTTGAAGCAACAGTATCAGAGGAGACATTACCATTGTGTTAGAAAAATCCTTTTTTTCTTATTTTATTTTATTATTTTTAGTAGAAAACTCAATTCAGTTTGGTTAAAATAGAGAGTTACAGAAGACCAGCACAGTTCAAGGCACAGGGATGTCACATTTGTTGAGTAAATTGTAGGGTGGGTGAATAGGAGGAAGGGTGGATAAATGAATGGCTCTATTAATGAATGAAGATAATGACTGAAGAATAAAAGAATTGATACTAGAAGGCCTTGGGTCACAGTTCTCCATGGCTCTGTTGTATTTCAGCATGTCTTCTGAGTGAAGCACTTATTGTCCGTTAGCTCCAGGATACCTTCCCAAGCATGTTTGTATGGTGAACAGCCTTGGAAGATAGTGACAGTTTCTCTCTCATGAGGAAAATGAAGATTTGCTTATGTCCAGTGCAATAAAATCTCTCTGCAGGCTTGTAGCCTGTTGTAAGAAAATCAGGTTCCCTAAGCCCAGCATCCCTCAGCTGTGATATAAACCCACTGAGTGAGTAGTATCTGCAGTGGGACCTGAGGGGCCAAGGTCATGCTGCCTGCTGTGCTGTGCGGAAGCAAGTCTTTTGTCTCTGACCCAGGAATCTCCTTTTACCAGATTCCTGAAACATGGCAGGCTAGCTTGTTTTCTTGCAAGTAGGGCAAAATCTCAGGCTCTTCTACACGAAAGTAAGCCTTCAAAGCTGTCAGGAGCTTACTGTTGGTGACCCTTGGGGGTTTGCATTCAATTTAGTAGTCAATTGAAAGTGATTGTTTTAGAAAAGGTGACATTATAATAATATATTTACAAAGAAATTTTAAAAAGCCTAATTCAAAAAGGAGCACTGGTGGCACAGTGATTAGGCCCTCGGCTGTTAACCAAAAGAATGGTGATGTGAATTCACCAGCTGCTCCATGGGAGAAAGATGCTACAGTCTGTTTCCGTAAAGGTTTATAACCTTGGAAACCCTATAGGGCAGTTCTACTCTATCCTATAGGGTTGCTGTGAGTTGGAATAGACTTGACGTCAGTGGGTGTGTTTTTTGGTTATACTTTGAAATACTCACTGAACTTCAATTTATCAATTTAAATGTAATTACAAAAGAGACTGCATTTCTGGGAATGAAGAAATCTGGATTCTAGGTCTTTGTAGAAGTTTGACCTCGTCAACGTATGCCCTGAGCTTAGTGTTATCACCTGTAAAACGAGCCACTTGATGATTTCTGAGGCTCCATTTAGTGCTAAACTTTTGTCTTTTCTCATGTTCTTCCCCCAGAAGTTCCAAAATCCCTTTATACTCACGACAATCATCAATATTTCTAGTTTTGTCATTAGTCTAAAATTTTAACAAATGCCACATAGCAGGCCTTCAAACAAAGTGCTTTCCCTTAGTAGAAAAAGCCCCAATTTTTATTTCTTCTACTCTAGGATGCTGCTTATTTCTTTTTGAAATGTAGGGGAAAAAAATCCAGATATAACCATCTCTTCTTATATTTTTTCTCTAATAAGAATAACTTATGGGGATATAGTTTGGCCCTATGTTCTAAGACCCTATATAACTCTATCATTGCCATCTTCTTAATCACAAATTACTTACACAATGCTTTTTTCATCAAAAGTTTACTGGATCAATAGTGCTTTTGTTACAAAAATATATAAAATAGGGAATAATTGATGATTACCTTACATTTACATTTCTTTTGAGATTTCCCACACATAGTATTCATCAAGATGAAGTCGACATAAGATAAAGTGTTAGGAGTCTCTCTCACTTCTCTCTGTCTTGAATTTTGAGGGAATAAGGAAAGGATAGCCAGAAAACCTATTTACATTTTTTCCTCAGAAGAGAAGCATAAATCATTTACTCAAATGCGTTCCCTAGAAGTGTAGCCCGCTGTTGCCCTTCTGAGACCACATCTGTTTTCATTATTTATTAGTAGTTATTTTTCTTAAGCATTTCTCTATAGGGATTTTGTCCTAAAAGATGTGAATGCTAACTATACACATCGAAAACTGCACAGAACACTTTAAACTCCATCTAAATATATTTGTCACTTATATAGAAGCTGTAATCTCAAAAAGGACACAGTGAGGTTCCTTAAATATGAGTCCTTCACAGATGACTGCTCATAAATAAGGCTATTTTAAAATGCTTTGTGTACCAGCATAACTTCAAACTACTTGACTTCTCTCATGAAAAAAAAAAAAGGTGGAAAAATTTGAAAACAAGGGCCTTCCCAAACCAGGGGCACAACTCAGAACTAGGATGATACACATGAACTTGTTCTTCCAGAAGTTATGGCTTGACCATTATTCCAGCCAATTAAGTAAATATTTAGCTGCCGTTTCCTGGGGTCTGTATCACTTCCCCCTTTTTCCTGTTCCAATTGTTACCACTGTGGATCCCTGGACAGTGATGTGCCCTCCAGGATTGTGTGTGTGTGTGTGTGTGTGTGTGTGTATACATGCAGATGTGTGTGCACACATGGGAGAATGTGTTAAATTACAGTGTTGAGATTCTATTCCATGTCCGCTATGAGGTCACATGGCATGGATAAGTTTTAGAAAACATGTGTCACAATGTCCCTGTCTTTGGAGAATTCACACACTCCTTGGGAAAATTAGAACCATTAAAAAATGATACAAGTAGTATATTAATGAGTTCTACAGGTTATATTCTTAGGTCTGTAATAATATGATAACCATTTTGTATATGGTAGAAATGTAAGTAAGACAGATTCATTGCAGATGGAACGGTCAGGGAGCTTGGTGAAAACCGAAGCTGAGTCAGACTCTGAAGACAGATAGGATTTGACAATCAAAAAGAAGTAGGTGATGAGGTCACCAGTAAGTATTTCCTGAGGGAATTAAGAGAAGAGAATATAAAAGATATCTGAAAAGTAGAAGCAAATAATCAAGTATGAATCATATTACATAACAAATATTTATTTCTAGAAGATCATGGAGACATGTCAGTGAACAAGATGTTTACCTTCTCAGTCTTCACGGAGCCTGCTTTCAGGTAGGGAGCCAGTAGCCCAGTGTAGGTTGTAGTGGGTGCAGGGTGCAGAGGGTGTTAACTACATGTGAGGATGGGTCGGGGAGTAAAAATAAACACAAAGGCCTCCATGCTGAAGCTAGGAGAACCTCAGAGGCCACCTAGAGTAATTTCCTCACTTTACAGATGAGGCATTTGAAAGGGAGGAACATGGAGGACTTGACCGAAACTACACAGGATTTCATGCCAGAGCAAGACCTGGAAACTGAGTCTCAAGACTCAGTCTCATGTTCTTCCGGCCACACAGACATCTGGATGAAAAGTGTAGACCAGATAAGGGGAAGCTCTGGAACCCAGGCTACAAAGGAAAGATGGTATAAGCAACAGTTTAAGATGTTCTGCTAGAAAGTATCTTCGGGTCTATAACTCTTATGATTATATTTGAAAACATGAAGTAACAATTTTCTTAACCATTTCTAACAAGGCATACCTGATGGTAGTTGTTTTTGTTTTTCTTTCACCTCATTTGATTTAACTGGCTATCTTCCTAAGTACGTTGCTTTCGTTTTCATGGATTCTATGGGCCCTGCATTGTATGGAAAGTGCCAGGGCAGCAGATCTTGGACTTACAGACAACACCAACCATGAGGAACCATCCATGTGCACTGCCCAAGTGACAGACGTGGTGAGTATTTTTGGTTGACATGCATAGTCTACTTCAAAGCTAACTATAATTAAGCAGTTTGAACAGTTTCAGAGACAAAGGCAGTTTCTATGCCTAGTTTGTTTGCAGAACCTGATGTACTAGGGAAGTGGGGTGATTCTTCATTCTCCTGGTACGTAGGCTTGATGCTAGAGTGAGGATAAGCATTTATGTCTTCCACACCTGTAAGGACAACCAAAAGGAGCCCTAGTGGCATCGTGGTTAAGTTTTCGTCTACTAACTGAAATGTTACCGCAAAGCACAGATCCGAGCTACCTCTGCAGAAGCCAATACTGAGATGGGGGTGAGCTGAGAAACGAGAGGGTCTTTATTGTATACCAGTATGCAAAAGTTAACTGTGCAAGCCAGGTAAAAACAACACCACAATGCCCAGGATGTTAGGCCCATTCAACCTCTTTCCCACAATGCTCCTTTCAGAAAGGTCATGTTTCAAACCTACCAGCTGCTCCACGGGAGAAAGATGTGACAGTCTGCTGCCATAAAGATTGCAACCTTAGAAATCCTAGTAGCAGTTCTACTCTGCCCTATAGGGTCTCTATGAGTCAGAATCAACTCAATGGCAAAGGGGAAGGACAACCATGGGCTCAAAACGAGGACAAATTCCTGGGGTGGATCACTGGCTTACTTCCCGGGGTGGCCTCGTGGTTTTCTTTCAGAAGAAGTTGTTGTTGGAGCGTTCTACTTGTGTGCTGTCACTGTCCTGTCTTAGCATCTGGGAAGATCACTCAAAGCAAGGAGATTGTTAGTCACTGTAAGAGTTTGGGCAGTATTGCTACAATGCCTAACTTACCACATAGGAGGGTGAGAAACTGCAGACGCTGAATAGCCTGACATTAACCTCCTAAAGGGCAATGCTTAGCAGAGTGTCTGCCACAAAATACGCTTCAAATTTTAAAAAACGGTGAAAGGATAAATTAATTAATACTCTTTTTGTTGTCAGTTGTCATTGAGTTGACCTTGACTCATAGTGACCCCATGTACAACAGAATAAAACGTTGTCCAGTCCTACACCATCTTCACAATCATTGGTGTGTTTGACTCCATTGTTGCAGCATCTGTATATTTTGAGTGCCTTCCAATCAAAGGGGCTCATTTTCCAGTACTATATCAAACAATGTTCTGTGGTGATCCGTAGGGTTTTCATTGTCTAATTTTGGAAGTAGATTACCAGGCCTTTCTTCCTAATCTGACTTAGTCAGGAAGCTCAGCTAAAACTTGTCCACCATGGATGACTGTGATGGTTAAAGTTGTGTGTCAACTTGGCTGGGCCATGATTCTCAGTGGTTTGGCAGTTATGATGTAGCTTGGCAGTTGTGTAAAGACGTAATCACCTCCGTGATGAGATCTGCTGTGAGCAGCCAATCAGTTGTAACAAGATTTTCTTCAGAGGTGTGGCCTGCACCTAATATATATGGGCTTCCTGGCAAAGTTTACTGGCTTTTGCTGGCTCTGGATCCTGCATCCAACTCATCATCATCTGACCTCCAGTTCCTAGGACTTCAGCCAGCAGCTTACCTGCTGTCCTTGAGATCTGTCAGCCACCTTGATGCTAAATGCATTAGGACTGGAAAAACATACTACCAACGATTTCCAGAGGCATAAAGAGTGGTTGGTATACTGTGAAACTAATAGTAAATAGTTAAAATGCATAGGATATCTGAATACATTAGAAAAGACAGAAAGAATAAACACTCCATACCAGGTTGTCTGACAGGTTAGAAGTTTCCAGAAACTGAATGTCAGTTTTATTTCAAAAACTGCATGAGCCATTTCCTCGAGATAAATCTCTCTCTCTCTTTCTATACATATATGTATATCGGCATGTACATATATGTATATATATTCTCTGGTTTTGCTTCTCTAGAAACCTAGCCTAGCACAGTGACTCTGATAGTTTTTGAAATGCACTGACATAGTGACATAGCTTCTAGCATCACAGCCACCTGTCAGCCACCACAGTGCCCATTAAGGATCTTCCCAACTCTAGATACCAGATACTTTGTAATTGACTGTGCCAAAAAGCTACCACGTGGCATAATTCGTTGTGAAGCCTTCTTTTCCCCACAGTGGCTCATTCCACAGGAGAAAAACCAGGCTCTTTGTTCATGTACCTCTGCTAAAACCCTTTCATTACCAATTTTTTTTTTTTTTTAATTTTGTTGATGGTATGTGTTTTCAGTATTGGAATGCGTGCTTACTAATTTGAGGGTGTTTACGTTTTCGATTGGTAATATGGATTTTGAGAAATATGATCTGGTAATACAAGGTAAGTGGCACTCTGGTCCTGTTGATATTGGTATGACAGTATACCAATAAGAACTATTAGAGACTTTATTGTAGGTGCCTTTCTGTTAGGTTACATGGGAAACCTCTGGTTTTCCAAATATGACACAGAAAAACTAAAACAAATCCGTCAGGGCTCACTATCACACAGGAAAGTCATAATCATGCTTGCAAGCCTTATCTTACAGAAATAAAGGGAAAAAGGCAAAAGTTTACAAAACTAACACATCCAGGAAGTATCTTCTAATAGAATCTCAACCTACACAACAATCAGGCTCTAACTCCGGTCAGCTAAGTTTCATAGATTTCAAAAGGGACCCACCTTGACGCTAAATGCATTAGAGCTGGAAAAACATACTATCAGCGATTTCCAGAGGCATAAAGACTGGTTGGTATACTGTGAAACTCATAGTAAATAGTTAAGATGCATAGGATATCTGAATATATTAGAAAAGACAGAAAGAACAGTCCATACCAGTTTGTCCGATAGGTTAGAAGTTTCCAGAAACTGAATGTCAGTTTTATTAAAAAAAAAATATATATATATGTGTGTGTGTGTGTGTTTGTATATCAGGTTTTAACCTTAGTTTCATGACTAGGCTGAGGATCAGGAAGTGGGCTCACAGATAACCCAAGCAGGTTTGCAATTTGGATTTCTGTAGTTCACCCAGTAAATTTAAATATGCCCAAATATTCTAGCGCAGATACTACCAGATACAGTACTTCCATTAATGGAATAACAGCAGTGGAATTTTAGAGTCATAACCTAATCAATTTTTGGCAAAATGAATCTAAATGTATTTGGAATTCATTTGGCCCACCTCGCCTCCATTATGAATTCTCAAAATTACTTTGTAGACTTTGCAAATAATTTAAGTCTGTTTATCAATTCCTCCAACTTAAAATGTTTATTAATTTCAGGGAGTCTATGGGAGAAGAAAAGGAGTCCTGGTGGCACAGTGGTTAAGCAGCTCAGTTGCTAACCAAAAGGTCAGCAGTTAGAACCCATCAGCTGCTCCGTGGGAGAAAGATGTGGCAGTCAGCTTTTGTAAAGATTACCAAAAAAACCCCAAACCCATTGCTGTCGAGTCAATTCTGACTCAAGTGACCCTATAGGACAGAGTAGAACTGCCCCTAGAATTTCCAAGGTGAACCTGGTGGATTCGAACTGCCGATCTTTTGGTTAGAAGCTCTTAACCACTACACCACCAGGGTTTCCTATGGGGAAGTTCTACTCTCTCCTATGGAGTCGCTAGGAGTCGGAATGGACTTGATGATGAAAGTTTTGTTTTTTTGGTTTTTACAGGGGAAAAAGACAAAACAATAAAGTATACATTTACAAGTTTGTGAATTTGTGGTCAATTAAATGTATCATTTTACAGATGGAATATAAAAAATTATCATAACACTGTCTCAGTTAGCACAAGTCCATGAGTATAATAAGCAAATAAAATTATATTTTGCAGGAGGCAAAGAGATTTACCCTTGAGAGCATATATTCAACTGGATTTTATGGTATTACAGTAATGGTTTATAGTAGTTAATTAGGGTGCTGTGGATGTTGAAAGAGTTAATTGTGCTTACTTTAGGGTGAAATTTTAAACAAAAAAAAATGTTTAGGCTTAATCTATAAAAATGAAAAGAGTAATTCTTACTCTCTATAGAAACTCACCTAGTCATAGAGATATTCTAAAAAAAAAAAAAAAGCCAGTTGCCATCAAGTCACTTCCAACTCATGGTGGCCTCACGTGTGTCAGAGGAGAGCTGTGCTTGCTTCATAGGGTTTTCAATGGCTGTGACTTCTTGCAGGAGATCACTAGAGCTGTCTTCCTGCGCACCCCTGAGTAGATTTTAACTGCCAACCTTTTGGTTACTAGCCTGGCACTTAACCATTTGTATCTCCAGGAGCTTCTAGGTTCACCCTAATTATGTGGTAATTAGGCAGCTGCAGAGATGGTTTAATCCGAAAAGTCTTCTAAAGCCCTTCTCTCCCAAAATATTACAGGCATGTATTAGGTAGGCACTAGATGTCTAGATATGGCTTGACATTCAGACCTAGGTTGGAACACTCGGGCTATTTTATATCTAAGTGTGGGTAAAATGGTGGCTGAGATCTTCATCCAAAGTTATTTTAACTTTGGATTTCTGGGAGTCAACAACAACAACAACAACAAAACAGATAAAGGTTGCAAACCAGATGGTAATACAGGAGAGTGACAAGTGTCCCTTTACATGCCCCCTAGCCCTGAGCAGTGTCCCTGGGTGTTAGTGGTCTTGGCAGCTCATGTACAAGGAGCCAGCCATGGTTTTGAGACGCATAGTGCTGCAACTCGCTGCTATGCACCCAACCTTGTGTGACAGCTCTTGGAAACGCAGTTTCACTCCTCAGCTAAGTCATTTCAGCATGCTGGCTGCAACACGTGGCCCCTGGGTCCTGAGCGTCTGGCTAGAGAGTGCTGGGCCATCGGCCCTCCTCTGTATCTACCTTCATGACCTGGGAGATTCCACTTGTGACCACTTGGGGGCACTTCATGGTACACTGCTGTGTTCTCCTTCACCTCATCTTCACTGCACAGTTGCAGGAATGTGAGTTCAAACCAGTTAACATGTGCCCCAGGTCAGGGAGCTGGTGGTGCTGTTGTTGTTGTTGTTAGGTGCTGTTGAGTCAGTTCTGACTCACAGTGACCCTGTGTACCACAGTACGAACCACTGCCTGCTCCTGTGCCATCCTTACAATCATTGTTATGCTTGAGCCCATTGTTGCAGCGACTGTGTCAATCCAATTCTTTCAGGGTCTTCCTCTTTTCCGCTGACCCTGTACTTTACCAAGCATGATGTCCTTCAACAGGACCAGTCCCTCCAGATAACATGTTCAAAGTATGTAAGACACAGTCTCACCAACCTTGCCTCTAAGGAGCATTTTGGTTGTACTTCTTCCAAGACGGACCCGCTCATTCTTTTGGCCGTCCATGGTATATTCGGTATTCTTCGCCAAACCACGATTCAAAAGTATCAATTCTTCTTCGATCTTCCTTATTCATTGTCCAGCTTTCAAATGCATATGAGGCTATTGAAAATATCATGGCTTGGGTCGGGTGCACCTTAGTCCTCAAGGTGAAGTGTTCGCTTTTTAACACTTTAAAGGGGTCTTTTGCAGCCAATTTGGCCAATGCAATGTGTCTTTTGATTTCCTGACTGCTGCTTCCATGGGTGTTGATTATGGCTTCAAGCAAAATAAAATCATGGGCAACTTCAATCTTTTCTGGTTCAGTTGTGAGGATTTTTGCTTTCTTTATGTTGAGGTGTAATCCTTACTGAAGGTTGTAGTCTTTGATTTTCATCAGTAATCGCATCAAGTCCTCTCCACCACTCATCTGTCCGTTTGTTGTACTGGGGTGGCTTGGGTGTTGCTGTGGTGCTGGAAACCTAAATCTGGCACCAAATATTTAGTCTCTCAGGTATTCTGGGACTGCTGCTGTTGGAGACCGTAGTTTGAGCTCACCACAATCTCAGGTTTTAGCAGTGACTTTTTCTTTTTTTGAAAGTCTTTCACTGAAAAAGGATATGTTTCTATCAGCTGCCACTACAAATGCATCAATGTTTAGATGACAATCATCTGTGTTAACCACCCCTACAAAAGTCAAGTCCTCTGTTGGATTCACTGTGCTTCCCTAAAACTGCCTTTCCCTCTGTGATTTCCTTCCCCCCTCAAGGCAATTTTGAATATTCATTTAACTTGATTTCACTTTTATAAAAATATATGATGGAGAGAATAGAATATGCCATGATACTATCTGCCTGAAGCTTAAGACCCTTAGGGATTCTCTAGGTCTTATTCTATAACCCCTCCCTCTTCACTGCCTGCAATGAGTTTGAAAAGGCAGCATCTAAGGACAAACTTTGCGTATTTCAAACGTTGGCCTAAAGCCAGCCTCCTCTAGTGGAGGAAGCTTTGAAGCCTGAAATGTATTTATTCAGGCACAGGGTGTATGAAGAAATTTTGCCTCTCTGTGGACTCATACAGCTGGTAGCTAACAGGCTCTGGCATTTATTCACTTAGGATGTTCAAATTTCATGTAACTCAATTTTCTCTTCAACAAAAACTACTAAAGAACAAAACTGTATTAGAATTTTTTCTAACGTTGTTCTGTCAACTACACCTTTACAGTAATGACTCTCAAATATACCTTTACACTCTGATCTGTCTTCCAACATCCAAATCTCTATTTTCGTTTTGCTGAAGGATACTGTTGTTAGGTGCCTTCTTGTCGGTTCCGACTCATAGCAACCCTATGTACAACAGAACCAAACACTGCCTGGTCCTATGCCATCCTCACAATTATTGTTATGCTTAAGCCCATTGTTGCGGCCACTGTGTCAATCTATCTCATCCAGTGTTTTTCTGTTCTGTGCTGACTCTCTGCTTTACCAAACATGATATCCTTCTCCAGGGACTGATCCCTCCTGATAACATGTCCAAAATGTGTGACATGTAGTCTAGCCGTCCTTGCTTCTAAGGAGCATTCTGGCTGTACTTCTTCTAAGACAGATTTCTTCGTTCTTTTGGCAGCCCATGATATATTCAATATTCTTTGCTAACACCACAATTCAAAGGCATAAAATTGTTTTTGGTCTCCCTCAGTAGTTATCCAGCTTTCACATGCATGTAAGGTGACTGAAAACACCATGGCTTGGGTTAGACGCACCTTAGTCTTCAAGGTGACATCATTGCTTTTTAACATTAAATAGGTGTTTTGCAGCAGATTTGTCTAAAGAAATGCATCTTTTGATTTCTTGACTCTTGGTTCCGTGACTGTTGATCGTGACTCCAAGTTAAATGAATCCTTGACAACTTCTATCTTTTCTCCGTTTATCACGATATTGCTTATTGGTCCAGTTGTGAGGATTTTTGTTTTCTTTATTTTGCTGAAGGATATCTCCTTCTAAATTCACTTCAATAATAACAATACAAATAAGAGATATAGTATTAATAATAATAATAGCAACAATTTATACTATGTATTCAATACCTAAACTTAGTTGGCATTCACTGATACTTTATATGTACTATCTGATTTAATTTTCTCATTGTCAGAGATGTTGTTGTTAGATGCTGTCAAGTCGCTTCTGACTCATTACAACTCTGTATACAACAGAACAAAACACTGCCTGGTCCTGGGCCATAATCACAATGGTTGTTATGTTTGAGCACATTTTTGCAGCCACTGTGGCAATCCATCTCATTAAGGATCTTCCTCTCTTTCCCTGACCCTCTATATCACCAAGCATGATGCCCTTCTCTAGGGACTGGTCCCTCCTGATAACATGTCCAAAGTAAGGGAGACAAAGTCTCACCATCCTCAGTTCTAAGGAGCGTTCTTGCTGTGCTTCTTCCGGGACAGATTTGCTCATTGTTCTGGCAGTCCATGACGTATTCAATATTCTTCAAAAACACCATAATTCAAAGGCATCAATCCTTCTTTTGTCTTCCTTATTCATTGTCTGACTTTTGAATGCATATCAGGTGGTTAAAAACACCATGGCTTGGGACAGGCACACCTTAGTCCTCAAGGGGACAGCTTTTAACCAGAGTGTGGACCAGTGATATTAATGTCTCCCCTGCCGTGAGCCAGGGCTTGGACAGATTGTCATCCAGCATGCCTTTCAGCTTTAAGACCTATGATTCCGTGAAATAGAAACTTGAAATATTTTCTCTACTAGACCATTATCCAGAGGAAAAAAAAATAGTTATATTGAATAATTTTTATCCAAAAAAAATAGCCATCTGTACCCTGCCTAGTCATTTACATTTGCTTCATCTTTATTATATTCCAACTTTTTCGATTTGCTCTGGGCATCCGTTGTAAAATGTTAGGATAGTCACAAAAATGCTGGAGAGAAACACATTTTGCCCCTGGTTAGTAATAAAAATCTATTAGTGCTTTATCATCCTGGTGGACAAGTATACACAGGCAATGAGTGAAATGTTGAGTGCATTCAGGTATTAATCATTTGAAACAGCTAAGGAATTATTGCATATTTAAACATCCTCAGACTCCAATCACCTAACTCATTAAATAATAAATCAACAATCTATAAATACTCAGTGTCATTGCAACTCACTATCAGATCCGCATGATCATTTATAAAATACACAAAAATCAGCTGCTAAATGGAAAACATTATAAAATTTCTGGTTTGGAAAATGGCAAAGCTTACCCAGAATTATTCGATTACTGATTTAGGAAACCTTCCAATTTTATTTAGCTTCAATATTATTTGGCATCTCTGAGGTATTATCATATGTTAAATGCTAAAATAGTATGTTATTTAGGTTATTCATTCAGCTGCTTAACAGAGAGATCCAAAACCAAAAAAAAAAAAAAAACAAACCCACTGCCTGCCTTTGAGTTGATTCTGACTCATAGTGACCCAACATACTAATGAATTTGATATTTTCAAGTGCCTCCTATGTACATGAAAATTGGGCAATGGCTAAGCAAGACCAAAGAAAAATTGATGCCTTTGAATTATGGTGTTGGCGAAGAATATTGAATACACCACGGAATGCCAGAAGAATGAACAAATCCATCTTGGAAGAAGTACAGCCAGAGTGTTCCTTGAAAGCACGGATGGTGAGACTTCATCTCATGCTTTGGACATATGATCAGGAGGGACCAGTCCCTGGAGAAAGACATAATGCTTGGTAAGGTAGAGGGTCAACAAAAAAGAGGAAGACCCTCAGTGAGATGGATTGACACAGTGGCTGCAACAATGGGCTCAAACAGCAGTGATTGTGAGGCTGGTGCAGGACGTGGCAATGTTCCTCCTGTTGTACATAGGGTCGCTATGAGTCAGAACTGACTCAAGGGCATCTAACAACAACATAATAAATTTAATAAGATAGATCCTCTCTCCTTAGTCCAGACGGGTAATCCAAGGCTTGTATGATGCATCACAATCATTAGGAACCATATCCTTCAAATCTTGCTCTTTCAAACTTACCTTGAATATCCAGTTCTTATAAGGACTGTTCCAGTTCTACCCACCCAGTCTGCACTGAAGATGATGATTGGGAGGGAGAGAAAAGAAAGGCTGAGAATGCCACATTTCAGAAGTTGCACAGATCATTCCTACTTACACCACATTAACCAGAATTTACCAGTCACACACCCTTACCTCTAAGGTGACTATGCAAGGCTAACTGGGCTAGCCTTGGCTAACCAATATTGGGAGATCCTATAACTAAAGGAAGAAGGGGAAGCTGGAGGAGAGCTAAGGGTCTGATCCGCAAGTACACACCAAAAAACACAAGTGTTCCCCATCCAAACAGAGATTGGATAATGCATACTGTAATCCAATTTTCAGGGAAAGATGAAATAATAAAGAGAAATTTTGTAATAAAAGTTTTTTAAGAGGTATGTGCAAGCTCTTTTGAGCAACAGTTCAAAGAAGACCCAAGTAATTGATAAGTATCACAAGAATAAGAATGGAAAACCTGGAAAGAGTCAATTGTGCCTGTTTCAATATTGACCAGTTTCCCTACCCTAGTAGAGACCTGGGAACATTTGGGAAGGCTCCGTAGATTCTGGAGGTAAGAGATGATGGCCGTAATTTGTAGGCTGTTCCCTATGCTGTACCATTGGTGTAAACGTGATGCACAAAGTTAAAGTTATTGAAAGAGCCAAGTTTAATGACCCACTGATCAAATGCAATTGGTGATACAACTAATAAAGGATCAATAGAATACCAAGAACAGGAGTATATTGCTTAGGGGTCAGAGAAGATGAAAGGAACAGTGGTTGGAAAGTGGTTTTTACACTGTTTGTAAATTGCAATAAAATTGGATTTTACCTTTTTTTTTAAGTTGTAATAAAAATCAACCACAACAAAGCATAATATGCCACAGAGACTGCTTGTGGTCTGCAAAGTCTAAACTATGTACTATCTTGCCCTTTGCAGGACAAGTTTGCCAACCCCAGGTCTTGAACACAAGAAAGAAACCTTTGGGCATGTGTATAAATCTGAAACTGTAATATTGTTTTCTACTTAGATAGAACTTTAAATAAAAATGGTCCAGGAAAGAAGAGACTAAGCAAGAGCAAATAATGCTCAAAAATTAACATTACAATATTTAAAATTTGCTAGGCTATCATCCCATAAGGAGCCCTGATGGCACAGTGGTTAAGCACTTAGCTGCTCACCGAAAGGTTCGTGGTTAGAACCAAACAGCTGCCCTTTGGGAGAAAGATGTGGCAGTCTGCTTTCATAAAGATGACAGCCTTGGAAACCCTATGGGGCAGTTCTACTCTATTGTATAGGGTCGCTATGAGCCAGAATCAACACAACAGCCATGGGTTTATCACTTCATCTTTCAGGTTTAAAGATTTATTACTTAAGATTTACACATATTATGCACTTTTCCGTATTGATTTCCTCATTCCCAGTACAGTCTATTTTTCTTCATGTACTTATTATACCATAGACATTATCTTTTATAAGTGTTTTTAAATATTGGGTAGATTAAAAAGACTATTATGACACTTATGTAAAGTATTAAAAAAACAAACACACAGGGAAAATCATTTTACCCATCATCTAGGCAGAGAAAATAACAGGGCTATTAGCTTTCAAGAAGAATGAGGACCAATAGTCTCCTGGGGGTTTAGTGGCCAAGACAGATAGGAGTATGGATTCCTTTCTAGAAAGAAAATTGGGGGACTCTATCCCTGTGCATGAGAGGAAAATAAAAAGGTAGGTGAACAAGTAACATTGTCGCTATCCCAGATCATCTCTGATCATCACATAATTTTGAAGTGGACATCCAATTCAATGGATGCAATGTCTATCTTCCTCTCCATCAGACCTGAACATGACTCCTCTTGGTCCAAGAATTTATGAATTGAAGAGGCAAGGTATCAGCCTGCTCACAACAACCATAGAGCAATACATACTCCTATTTGGAAAGGGAAGAATGGCAATCTTTGTCCATAGCATTTCTATAGTCCTGCAGTGTAGTTTCCTTGCTTAGCCCATGAAGGGATTTCCCTGTGGCTCTTCATTCTGGGAGGAATTGCTTTGTCCATTACTGTCATGAGCCCTGGCATTTGGAGAGCTGCTTCTTGTGACATTCCGAGATGACATCTAAAGTGGGCATTAGAGGGTATGCCTCCTTGGATGTGGTACAGATTGTTGTGGTTGTTGTTAGATGCCATCGAGTTGGTTCTGACTCATAGTGATCCTACGCACAACAGAATGAAACACTGCCTGGTTCTGTGCCATCCTCACAATTGTTGCTATGTTTGAGCCCATTGTTGCAGCCACTGTGTCAATCCATCTCGTTGACGGTCTTTTTCTTTTTCACTGACCCTCTATTTTGCCATGCAGAATGTCCTTCTCCAGGGACTGATGCCTCCTGACAACATATCCAAAGTATCTGAGATGTAGTCTGCCACCCCTGCTTCTAAAGAGCATTCTGGTTGCACTTCCTCCAAGACAGATTTGTTTGTTTATTTGGCAGTCCGTGGTATATTCAATATTCTTCACCAACACCGCAGTTCAAAGGCGCCAATTCTTCTTCCATCTTCCATATTTGTCGTCCAGCTTTCGCATGCATATGAGGCTATTGAAAACACCATGGCTTGAGTCAGGCACACCTTAGTCTTCAAGGTGACATCTTTGCTTTTCAACACTTTAAAGAGGTCCTTTGCAGCAGATTTGCCCAATACAGTATGTTGTTTGATTTCTTGACTGCTGCTTCCATGGGTGTTGATTGTGGATTTTAAGTAAAATGAAATCCTTGACAACTTCAATCTTTTTTCCATTTGTCATGATGTTGCTAAATGGTCCAGCTGAGAGGATTTTTGTTTTCTTTATGTTGAGGTGTAATCCATACTGAAGGCTGTGGTCTTTGATCTTCATCAGTAAGTGCTTCAAGTCCTCTTCACTTTCAGCAAGCAAGGTTGTGTCATCTGCATAATGCAGGTAGTTAATGAGGCTTCCTCCAATCCTGATGCCCCATTCTTCTTCATATAGTCCAGCTTCTTGGGCTATTTCCTCAGCATACAGATTGAATAGGTATGGTGAAAGGGTACAACCCTGACACACACCTTTCCTGACATTAAGCCACACGGTATCCCTTTGTTCTGTTTGAACAACTTCCTCTTGATCTGTGTACAGGTTTCTTGTGAGCACAATTACACGTTCTGGAATCTGCATTCTTCACAATTTTACCCATAATCTGTTATGATCCACACCATTGAATGCCTTAGCATAGTCAACAAAACACAGGTAAACATTTTTCTGGTATTCTCTGCTTTGACCCAGGATCCATCTGACACCAGCAATGTTATCCCTGGTTCTAAATCTGGCTTGAATTTCTGGCAGTTACCTGTTGATATACTGCTGCAGCCACGTTTGAATGATCTTCAGCAAAATTTCCTTGCATGTGATATAAATGATATTGTTTGGTAATTTCCCCATTTGGGTGGATCACCTTTATTGGAGATAGACATAAATATGGATCTTTTCCAGTCTGTTGGCCAGGTAGCTGTCTTCCAAATTTCTTGGCGTAGATGAGTGAGCACTTCCAGGGCTGCATCTGTTTGTTGAAACATCTCAGTCGGTATTCCGTCAGTTCCTGGAGTCTTGTTTTTCACCAATGCTTTCAGTGCAGCTTGGACTTCTTTCTTCAGTACCATTGGTTCTTGATCATATGGTACCTCTTGAAATGGCTGAATGTCGACCAATTCTTTTTGGTATCGTGACTCTGTGTATTCCTTCCATCTTCTTTTGATGCTCCCTACATCGTTTAATATTTTCCCTATAGAATCCTTCAGTATTGCAACCCTAGGCTTGAATTTTTTTCTTCCGTTCTTTCAGCTTCAGAAATGCCAAACGTGTTCTTCCCTTTGGTTTTCTGTCTCCAGGTCTTTGCACATATCATCGTAATCCTTTATTTTGTCTTCTCGAGCTGCCATTTGAAATCTTCTGTTCGGCTCTTTTACTTCATCATTTTTTTTCCTTTTGCTTTAGCTACTCAGTGTTCAAGAGCAAGTTTCGGAGTCTCTTCTGACATCTGGTTAGGTCTTTTCCTTGTCTCTTCTCTTTTTAGTGACCCCTTGCTTTCTTCAGGTATGATGTAGTTCATGTCATTCCATAACTCGTCTCGCCTTCCATCATTAGTGTTCAATGTGTCAAATCTATTCTTGAGACGGTCTCTAAACTCAGTGGGATATACTTATATACGTTTGCCCTTATCGACTTGTTTAATTTTCCTCAGTTTCAACTTGAACTTGCATATGCGTAATTGATGATCTGATCCGAAGTCGGCCCTTGGTGTTGTTCTGACTGATGATATTGAGCTTTTCCATTGTGTCTTTCCACAGATGTAGTCGACTTGATTTCTGTGTATTCCATCTGGTGAGGTCCATGTGCATAATCACCATTTATGTTGGTGAAAAAGGGAATTTGCAATGAAGACCAACAGGTCTTGCAAAATTCAGTCATATGATCTGAGGCATCATTTCTGTCACCAAGGCCATATTTTCCAACTACTGATCCTGCTTTGCTTCCAGCTTTCACAGTCCAATCACCAGTAATTATCAGTACATTCTGATTCCATGTATAATCAATTTCAGACTGCAGAAGTCAGTGAGTATCTTCCATTTCTTCACCTTTGGCCTGAGTGGTTGGTGTATAAATTGGAATAATAGTCGTATTAACTGGTCTTCCTTGTAAGCATATGGATATCATCCTATTACTAACAGTGTTGTACTTCAGGATAGATCTTGAAATATTCTTTTTGACAATGAATGCAACGCCATTCCTCTTCAAAATTTCATTCCCTGTATGATAAACCACATGATTGTCTGATTCAAAATGACCAATACTAGTCCATTTCATCTCACTAATGCCTAAGATACCAATCTTTATGTGTTCCATTTCATTTTTGAGGATTTATGATTTTCCTAGATTCATATTTCGTACACTCCAGGTTCCAATTATTAACGGATGTTTGAAGCTGTTTCTTCTCATTTGGAGTCGTGCCACATCAGCAAATGAAGGTCCGGAAAGGTTGACTCCATCCAAGTCATTAAGGTTGACTCTACTTTGAGAGGCAGCTCTTCTTCAATCATATTTTGAGTGCCTTCCAACCTGGGAAGCTCATCTTCCGGCACTGTACCAGACAATGTTCTGCTGCTATTCATAAGGTTTTCACTGGCTAATTCTTTTTAGAAGTAGACTGCCAGGTCCTTTTTCCTACCTAGTCTGTCTTAGTCTGGAAGCTTAGCTGAAACCTGTCCACCATGGGTGACCCTGCTGGTATTTGAATATCAGTAGCATAGCTTCCAGCATCACAGCAACACACAAGCTCCCACAGTATAACAAACTGACAGACGTGTGGGGGGGGGGGGTGTAAAGATTAAGGACCTACTTTCTGCTCGTGTTGTTGTAGGGTACCTTAGAGTTGGTTCTGACTCATAGCGACCCTATGTGCAACAGAAAGAAACACTGCCTGATCCTGCACCATTCTCACAATTATTGCTATGTTTGAGCTCATTGTTGCAGCCACTGTGTCAACCCATCTCATTAAGCGTCTTCCTCTTTTTTGGTAACCCTCTACTTAACCAAGCATGATGTCCTTTTCTAGGTACTAGTCCCTCCTGATATCACGTCCAAAGTACATGAGATGAAGTCTTTGCATACTCACTTCTGAGGAGCATTCTGGCTATATTTCTTCCAAGACAGTCCATGGTATATTCAATATTCTGGCATTCCATGGTATATTCAATATTCTTCACCAACACCGTAATTAAAAAGCATCAATTCTTCTTTCGTCTTCCTTAGTCATTGTCCAGCTTTTCACTGCTGTGATGGTTAAGATGTGTGTCTCAGCTTGGCTGGGTCATGATTCTCAGTATTTGTATATGATCACTCCAATGATTGAATCTTCGGTGAATAGCCAATCAGCTGAAAGAGAGTTTCCTTGGGGAGTGGCCTGCATCCACATATAAGCAGACTTTCTGTCTTTTTCGCCCACTCTGGATCCTGTGCCTGTCTCCTGTTTGTCTGACCTCCAGTTCTTGGGACTTGAGCTATCAGCTTATCTGCCGTCTTTGGCATTTGCCAATCTTCACAGGCTATGAGCAAGAGCCCTGCTCACTGACCTGCTGATCTTGGGTTCACCAGCTTCTGTGGCTACATGAATCAAAAGAAGCATCTATGCTGATCCACGGGGACTTAGGACGTTCCAGCCTCTGCAACTATGTGAGCTGTTTCCTTGATATAAATCTCTCTCTGTATATATATTTTTATGCTTTACTGATTTTGCTTCTCTAGAGAACCCAGCGATTGAAAAGACCATGGCTTGGGCCTGGTGTACTTCAGTTCTCAAAGTGACATCTTTTCTTTTTAACACTTTAAAGAGGTCTTTTACAGCAGATTTGCCCAACACAATACGCCGTTTGGTTTCTTGACTGCTGCTTCTGTGGGCATTGATTGTGGATCCAAGTAAAAAGAAATCCTTGGCAACTTCAATATTTTCTCTGTTCATCATGATGTTGCTTATTGGTCCAGTTGTGAGGATTTTTATTTTCTTATGTTGTGGTGCAATCTGCTTATAGAAGTCAATAAAGCCAAGCATTTTTTGTTTGTTTGTTTGTTTACATTCAAAGGCTTTTTAGTCCAGCCTTTGGATTTTTGGCAGGACAACTCTCAGAAATTCATTATGCTCCTGCTCTATTTCTTTCCAGTCAATTCCAGTGCCAAGAAAGAACCACATTTATTTCCAAGGTGCCATTTACAATTATGTCTTATTCATTTGCATGCTAGCCCATGGCATTCCCAGGTTATATTCAGTGCATTTGGACTAATAGGTGGGATGGCCATACCTCTGCTCTTTTTGTCAGTTTGTTAAATTATTCAGCCTTTGTAACGCAAAACCTTTTTCTGTATCACATCTTATTCCTTGAGATCTAGAAGTGTTTGCTTTTCAAAACCATGAGTTGTACAGATTTCTGAACATTCTTTGTTCCATTTTATTTCTATTTTCAGTTCTACCAGTTGCCACACCCTTCAGGTCATCTCTTTCTTGTAATAATTGTCAAATAGCTGTAAAAGATTTTCTGAAAATGGAAACAAAGTTAAAAACAATACTCAAAACCCCATTGCCTTTGAGTCAATTCTGGTTCATAGCAACCCTATAGGACAGAATAGAACTGCCCTTTAGGGTTTTGAAGTAGTGGATGGTGGATTTTGAACTGCCAAACTTTGGTTAGCAGCTGTAGCTCTTAACCACTGCACCACAAGGAAGATTTATTATTCAATCATACAATTTGCAAATTGAACATGATCTCCACACTTGGCAGAAATGTTGTCCTCAGTTTCCATATTCTGTTTTAGTCTCCACATAGATTTCTAGCCTCCACATAACCAACATGAACTATTAGCATTGTTTTCTGATCAATCTTCCTAGAGCTGACAGCTCAGATCTGTCTTTACAGTTAACAAAGTAACAGTTTTACTGAAGGTTTTATACTGCCTAAAACCTAAAGCACAATGAGTAGATATTTCCTACATCATGTGTTATTTACACTCTACTTGACTCAACCTGCCATTCTTTGTTCCCCTGGACTCCTCAAAAATTTGTCTGTATTTCTTTTCTATTATTATTTTCCCATTTTCACTAAAACACATTTCAGTCCAGTTTTGCTACCTAACATCCTACTGTAACTGTGTTCTTTAAGGTTGCCAATACTCTCTAATTTGCTGAACCTAATATTGATTTTTAGTTCTCATATAATTTGGCTTATCATTAGGATTTATCATATGTAATTGATTACTCTCTCCCTAACTCACTTTCTTCATTTGTCTTTATTACTTCTCATCTTTCTTCAAGGGTTTCTTTGCCTTATGGTGGATTCTCAATATTTGTTTGCCTCAGGATTCAATTTTTGGGCTCCTTTTCCTCTCTATCAATATATAGCTCCTTGGTGATATCATCCAGGCCCACAAGATTAAATGTCATCTTGCTGTCCATACCCCAATTTATATGTCCAGCCCAGGATTTTCTTCTTTAATCCAGACTTACATTTCTAGCTGCTGACTCGATATCTTAACTTTGAGAGGTCCTTTGAATCTCAACACAATGCATCTGAAACTGAACCCCTGATCATCCCCAGGACCTAATCTTACTGTAGAATCCCACATCTTATTTGATGTCAATGCCCTGTATCTAGTTTCTTAAGCCAACAGCCTTTGAGCTATCCTTTCTCTCAAACCATTAGGTGATCGTGTTGGCTGTATCTTCAATATATATCCAACATGCAGCCAGTTCTCATTTTCAGTGTGACCACCCTGATCTCTTGTCTAGATCATGCAATACCTTCCTAACAAGTCTCTAAAATGATATTTTTGTCCTCCTCTGATCTATTCACAGTGAGGAAGCCAGGGTAATTCTATCAAAGCATAAGTCAAATTTTGCCACTCCTCTGCTCAAAACCTTACAATGGTTCCTCATTCTGCTTAGAGTAAAATCCAAAATTTCTGGAAGTTTCTACAAGGCCCTCACACTCAGTCTCCTGTTCACTGTCTAACCACTTCTTGCTCACTCCATCCACACTGGCCACCAGGGGAAGATTCTCCAATAGGCAAGGTAAGCAGGGTGCTTACCTTGCTTACCAGATCGTATGTAATGAACAGATTGCTCACTACAGATTATTAAATAAGCACGAGTAAGCCCGTGTTTACCTTGCTTACTGGGTCATCTGCCCCTGTTTAGGATTATAAATTTGAAAAGAGGATTTGATTTTGTAGGAAGGTGCTGTGGGTGTGGGAGAGAGACAGATGCTAGCCATACCTAGAAGCAGAATCTTTGATGTGGTGAAAAATGTGAAATTGTTGGCCACAAATGATCCAGGAAGCAGGGTAAGCTCTGTGCTTACCTGCCTATTGGATAATCTGCCCCTGCTGGCCGCCATGTTGTTCATTGCACAGGTCTCTATAAGGCCTTTGTTCCAGCTTTTCCATCTGCTTAGAATAGAGTTCTGCAAGATAACTCGGTGGTCAACTACCTCATCACACTCACATCTGGGTTCACATATCACTTTCTTGAGGAATCTTACACACAATCCCACTTAATATTGCATTCTCTCCCCTCTCCCTGGGGGTTTTGGTGATCCGCTAGTTCTCTTTTTGTAAGTGATCACTAATTTAATTTATTATGTACAGAGAGAATATTTTATGCTAAGCCTTGTTTCATATCCCTGTATGTGGTCAGTTTTCGTAAGTGTTCTTTAATGCTTGACATGTTCTGCTGTTGTGGAGTGTAGTGTATATTTATCTACTAGATCAAATTAGTTAATTGCATTATCCATATCTTTTTATCCTTAGTGATTTTTTTTCTGCTTAATTTATCAATTACCAAGATGAGCGTATTAAAAAACCTCATATTTGTCCATTTTTACCTACGGTTCTGCAAATTCTTGAGATATTTTTAGGCTGATTTGAGGTGCATATATGTCATAATTTTTCCTCTTTTTTATTTATTGAAGCTTTTATCAAATGTAGAGATGCTCTTTTCTCTGTAATGGTGTTGCCTGGGGGCAGAGGCTAACCTTATGGACTGTTGTGTTGTTGTTAGTTGACACCAAGTCATTCTGATTCATGTGACCCCAGGCATGCAGGTAGAACTGCTCCATAAGGTTTTCAAGGCTGTGACATTTCAGAAGCCGATTTCCAGGTTTGTGTTCCCAGGTGCCTCTGGGTGCGTTCAAACGACCAACCTTTCAACTAGTAAGTAGTCTAGGGACTCCATCCTTTATGGACTGCACAACTCAAATGCCTTTTGCACTGTAGTTTTGTTTTTGACCCAGGCAGTGGAGGTGTCAGAAAGAGGTCAAGAGCAAGGCAGCATTTCTCATAGAGGGACCCATTTCCTGCCCAGACCCCTCTCCTACAGCAACTAGTCTCTGGCTCCAAAGCCCAATCCTGCCCGTTATTTCTTCAGGTATATCATTTATAATGCCTGTATTCGTGTTGTAGGGCTCCTGTTAAAAAAAAAAAAAAAAATACCACAATTTTGGTAGTTTATGAGAACAGAGTTTCATTGTATTACAATTCTGGAGTCTGGAAGCCAATACTCAGAATGTCTGAAGGGTCTTGCTCTCTTCATGCCTCTAGGAGAAGATGCTTTGCTATCTCTCCCAGCTTCTAGTATCCCCAGGTATCCTTCAGTGTGTAGGTGCAACATAACTCTGTCTCTGCCTCCATCTTCACATGGCCGTCTTCCCCCGTGTCTCTGTGTCTCTTGTCCTCTTTCAGAAGGATGCCACGCAGACTGGTTTAGGGCCCACCTTACTTCAGCATGACCTCATGTTAACCAATAACACCTTCAAAGACTCTTCCCAAACGAGTTACTAGTCACAGATTGGGGGGACGGGGCTAGGGCTTAACATATCCTTTTGGGGAACACAATCAATCCATAGCAATGTATTTCCATTCTTGCTGGCCTGGAGGTTCTTCACACTTCCTTGTTAGTTTTCTTAGCACCTTTTAGAGTCAGTTTGCAAAGTTGTCTGCAGTCACTTGGTTGAGTGTGCCCTGTGTTTCATGCAGCCCAAGATAAAATAAGAAACAGTTTGATAAAACATTTCCCCACTTCATCTGGAGACTCACAGTCTTTCCAGCTGGAATAAATGAAAGGCCGTCTTAACTTCTGTATACAAGTACTTCTGTTTCTTAAGGGATGTTACCCAAAGCACACAGTTACATGTATCAATTTTAGAATCAGTTCAGATGCACTTAACAAGTGACACCAAATTTAAACGATTGTGACTTAAAGCAGTGATATTTACAACTTGTTTTTAACATAAATCAAGCTAAACATGTATTTTTCCTAGTAAACCTATATGTGTTTGTGTATACATATATTCGTATATATACACACACATTGAAGCAAATGTTTCGTAAATCATAGCTACACGCAGTACATGCATTTCTAGTCTATGCTGTATGTATTTTATTCTGATTGCTGCCCACTGAATTGCTTTCATGTTCCACTTGCAACCTTGGGTTTGAAAAATATTGACTAGAACCCTGAGGATATTTACACAAAGCCACCCCTAGATGCAAAGGAGCCTTGGAAAATGAGCAGCTGATCACGTAAACCTGTGTAGTGAGTGATGGAGGGCAAGGCTGCAGCGTTCGGGAAAGCTATAACGTAAGCAAACAACGCTATCTGCGAAAGGATTTACCAACCAGGGAAATTAAGCATCATTTTAAGTGGTGAAATGTCAAAGCCATTTTTGTTATAATCATGATCAGATCAGAAATCCCTGTTAGCATAAACTTTTTTTTCTTTCTGATACAATTTTGGGGGTTATGTTAAAATAAGAAGACAATAAGGTAATGTAAGTTTTATAAATATTGGGAAAAGAAGACATATAATATGATTGTGCTTGGCAAAAAATATATATATAAAAAGTAGAATTGCTAGAATTAATATGAACTTTTGATAAACTGGTTAGGTAAAAAATAAAACAAACCCAAAAAAATAGATACGCAAAAATCAATTATTTTTCACCGAACAGGCAAAATCAAGGTAGATATTGAGAATAAAATAGTGTATTCACTACTAAAATATCTATTAAATTTAAATTGACATGATTAAAAAATTTCTCCAATAATATTACTTGTACATTATTATCCTACACAATAAACAAATAGGTATTAATTGCAGCAATATTTACAATTATGTCTCACAAAAAATCTTAAAAACCTGAGAACTGAAAGTTTTACTAATACGAGGATTAATGAATAAATTATACCATATTTATCTATGTAAATTCAGCAAATATTAAAAATGTAGTAAGATAGATAATGAAATAATAAAAAAATTGTATTCTAATAAGGAAGGATAAATAAATACATAAATAAAGCAGATAAATAAAGACACAGGAATAGAAAGTATTCACTCACATAAAAACCAAAACTAAACCCGTTGCTGTTGACTCTGCAGAACGGCCCCACAGGGTTTTCCAAGAAGCAGCTGGTAGATTTGAACTCCTGACCTTCTAGTTAGCAGCCAAGCTCTTAACTACTTCACCACCAGGACACTTACATAGTCAATTGTGTTCTGAAACAATTGGTGCCACGGCAATTTTATGTGGAAGGAAAGTCTTTTCAGCAAATGATGAAGAAAAATATCCATTAAAAAAAAAAAAAACCCATATTAAAAAATGAGCCTTACTCTCTGCCCCATATTGTATGTAAATTAATTTGAAAGTTCAGGAAAGTAAAAGTTACAGCTAAAACAGTAAATCGTATAGAAATGAATATAAGGGAATATGTTGATACCCTTAGAATAGGAAAAATATGTATATTTAGATAAGACACAAACAAGAGTAACAATAAAAGAGTAATAAATTGTACCTTAATAAAATTAAAAACTTCCACTCATCCATAAACACAATTAGGAAAAGGAAAAGGGAATATACAGACAGGGTAAACATATTCACCGCACCTGTGTTTAATAAAGAATGTGGCTTCAACATATATCCACCACCCGTCTGTCTGTTTGTTGTACCATGGTGGCTTGCGTGTTGCTGTGATACTGGGAGCTATGCCACCAGTATTTCACATACAAGTAGGGTCACCCATGGTGGGCAGGTTTTGGCACAGCTTCTGGCCTAAGACAGACTAGAAAGAGAAGCCTGGCAATTTACTTTTGAAAATCAGCCAATGAAAACCTATGGATCATAAAACAATATCATCCAATATAGCACCGGAAGATGAGCCCCAAAATACCAGTGATCATAAACATCATCAGAATGGAGCGGAACCAGGTGATGCTTCATTCTGTTATACATAAGGTCATCATGAGTCAAAAGGAACCAACAATGAAAACAATTCAATGTATATAAAGAAGCCCCAGAACTTCATAATTAGGAGAAAAGCAATCTAATTAAACAACATACGAGCAAAATCATTGATTCAGCAGTTCACAAGAGGAGTCATATGGACAGCCAATGAGCACAGAAAATTTCCCCACAATCTCAGTGAGAAACCATTTTACAAAAAATAGAACTGTTAAAAATTAAAGGTCTGACCAAGGAGATAATGTACAACAACTCAAATTGTGATACATTTATGGTGAGAGTATATGATGCTAATTTTGAAATCAGTGTGGCAATTTCTTATAAAGTTAAACATACAACTATCCATTGAGCCAGGGATTCCACTCCACTCATAGGAATTTAGTGAATTAAAATGGAAATACAGAGGGGGAGCTAAGATGGCGGAATAGATAGATACTTCCGTCGAGGCCTCTTTACAACAAAGACCCGAAAAAACAACTGAAACGAGTATATTTGTGACAAGCTGGGAGCCCTAAGCATCAAAGGCAAGCTTAGAAAATGAACTCAGGGGCAGGGGAAGGAAGAGACCGTTCAGAAGCGGAGAGAAGGTACCGACCTGGACAGCGGGGAGCCTTCAGGCACAGTTCCCGGAGCGAAAGTAGGGGTGGCGGGCTGGTCCTAGAGATCAGCCACAGTTTCCTCAGGGAGAAGCAGCAGCCAGACAGCCCACTCACACCTCTGGAACCTGAGGAAAAGGGTACTCTCGGCAAAAGCTAAGTACTTGCGTATATTTTACTGTGCCCCCTCCCCCGCCCACTCCTAAGCCGGCTTCAGTGACTGAATCCCTGGGACTGAAATAGACCCTGGTGAGCACCTGGAGCTGTCCTCCCGGCCTTGGGGAAGGAAAAAATTTGCAACTGGGGGGAAAACATAATTTGCTATTTCCATTAACTGGGGGAGCTCAGGACAGAAGTGGCTCCTGTCCACGCATAAACCATCTGTGGACCCTGAGCACCTTTCCCTTCTGCATGGACCTGTGTGGGCCTATTTTGGGAGAATAGGCCTTGCTGGCAGACTCCAAACATTTCAGCTGTGAGGTGGAAAGGTGGGTGTTTGACGTTTGACATTCCTTTGCCTATTAAACAAGGTCCTCGCCTACCCACAAAAGGGACCTAAGGACTGGTGGCTCCACTTGGGTGGCCCAGCCACCTGCTACAGGGGTCCAGGGATAACTGGTACCTTCCAGTCCTTACAACAAAAACGTTGGGTGCCCATGGTCCCTCTGTAGAGCCCACCCACCAGCACGCTCTAGGGAACAGAGACGTGTTTTCTTCAGAGACACTTAGGGATTGGTTCTCAGCCCTCTGCCTTGTTCAGAGCGTGACACCCCTGCTGCAATCAGATATGGGTATATACGCCAATCACCCCTGCCCCTCTAAGACTGTAGGACAGAGCCTGTACCACAGTCTTGATGATCAGCTACCTGGAAACCTGAGCTGAAATCATACAAGAAAACTGAATGGACTCCCAGATTGATATACCTGATAACAGCTCTAGCCAGCTGGGGACAGGACACCAGAGCTCCAAAGCTGAAAATAATCAAGCTAGCTCACTCAAGCATCCCATAGGGGTATACCAAAACAAAACAAAGCAAGCAGCTACGACACAGTAAACAAGCATAAACTAATACGATAACTTACAGATGGCTCAGAGACAACAGTCAGTATCAAGTCACATAAAGAAACAGGCCATGACACCTCAACAGGCTCTCAAAACAAAGAATCCAGGGATCTTTTAGATGAAAGTGCATTCCTAGAATTACCAGATGCAGAATACAAAAGTTTAATATACAGAACCCTTCGAGACATCAGGAAGGAAATGAGGCAATACGCAGAACAAGCCAAGGAACACACAGATAAAGCAACTGATGAACTCAGAAAGATTACTGAGGAACATAATGAAAAATTTAATAAGCTGGAAAAATCCATAGACAGACAGCAATCAGAAATTCAGAAGATTAACAATAAAATTACAGAATTAGATAATGCAATAGAAAGTCAGAGGAGCAGAATTAAGCAAGTAGAAGCTAGAATTTCTGAAATCAAAGATAAATCACTTGACACTAATATATTTCAAGAAAAATCAGATAAAAGAATTTTTTAACAATGAAGAAACCTTAAGAATCATGTGGGACTCTATCAAGAGAAATAACCTACGAGTGATTGGAGTACCAGAACAGGAAGGGATAACAGAAAATACAGAGAGAACTGTTGAAAGTTTGTTGGCAGAAAAATTCCCTGATATTGTGAAAGATGAGAAGATATCTACCCAAGATGCTCATCGAACTCCACATGAGGTAGATCTTAAAAGAAAGTCACCAAGACATATTATAATCAAGCTTGCCAAAACCAAAGATAAAGAGACGATTATAAGAGCAGCAAGGGATAAAATAAAAGTCACCTACAAGGGAGAGCCAATAAGAATAAGCTCAGACTACTTGGCAGAAACCATACAGGCAAGAAGGCAATGGGATGACATCTTTAAAACACTGAAGGAAAAAAAAATTGCCTGCCAAGAATCATATATTCATCAAAACTGTCTCTTAAATATGAAGGTGAAATTAAGACATTTCCAGATAAACACAAGTTGAAGGAATTCATAAAAACCAAACCAAAACTACAAGAAATACTAAAGACAGTTGTTTGGTTACAAAATCAATAATGTCAGGTATCGACCCAAGACTAGAACACTGGGCAGAGCAACCAGAAGTCAACCCAGACAGGGAAATCCAAAAAAAGAAAAAAGCAAGATTAAAAAAAAAAAAAAGCCCAACACAGAGTAACAGCGATGTTATTAAATAGAAGAAGACAACATTAAAATAATAAAGAGAGACTAAGAAATGTAATCATACACCTTTCATATGGAGAGGAAGATACAGCCATACAAAGAAATAAAAGTTAGTTTTAAATATAGAAAATAGGGGTAAATAATAAGGTAACCACAAAGGAGACGAACTATCCTACTCATCAAAATAAAATACAAGGGAAAAATACAGACTCAGCAGAAACAAAATAAACAACAAATATGAGAAAAGGACAATATATAAAGAAAGCCTACAAAGCACATAAAATCAAGTGGGAAAAAGAAGCTGTCAACACACAAAAAAAGACATCAAAATGATAGCATTAAATTCATACCTATCCATAATTACCCTGAATGTAAATGGACTAAATGCACCAATAAAGAGACAGAGAGTGGCAGAATGGATTAAAAAACAAGATCTGCCTATATGCTGCCTACAAGAGACACACCTTAGACTTAGAGACACAAACTAAAACTCAAAGGATGGAAAAAAATATATCAAGCAAACAACAATCAAAAAGAGCAGGAGTGGCAACACTAATTTCTGAAAAAATAGACTTTAAAGTTAAATCCATCAGAAAGGATAAGGAAGGACACTATATAATGATTAAACGAACAATACACCAAGAAGATATAACCATATTAAATATTTATGCATCCAATGACAGGGCTGCAAAATACATAAAACACACTCTATCGGCATGGAAAAGTGAGATAGACAGCTCCACAATAATAGTAGGAGACTTCAACACACCACTTTTGGTGAAGGACAAGACATCCAGAAAGAAGCTCAATAAAGACATGGAAAACCTAAATGTCACAATCAACCAACTTGACCTCGTAGACATATACAGAACACCCCACCCAATAGCAACTAAGTATACTTTCTTTTCTAGTGCACATGGAACATTCTCTAGAATAGACCACATATTAGGTCATAAAGCAAGCCTTAGCAGAATCCAAAACATTGAAATATTACAAAGCATCTTCTCTGACCATAAGGCCATAAAAGTGGAAATCAATAACAGGAAAAGCCGGGAAAAGAAATCAAACACTTGGAAACTGAACAATACCCTGCTCAAAAAAGACTGGATTATAGAAGACATTAAGAACGGAATAAAGAAATTCATAGAATCCAATGAGAATGAAAATACTTCCTATCAGAACCTTTGGGACACAGCAAAAGCAGTGCTCAGAGGCCAATTTATATCAATAAATGCACACATCCAAAAAGAAGAAAGGGCCAAAATCAAAGAATTATCCCTACAACTTGGACAAATAGAAAGAGAGCAACAAAAGAAACCCACAGGCACCAGAAGAAAACAAATAATAAAATTAGAGCTGAACTCAATGAAATAGAAAACAGAAAAACAATTGAAAGAATTAACAAGACTAAAAGCTGGTTTTTTAAAAAACTCAACAAAATTGCTAAGCCACTGGCTAAACTGACAAAAGAAAAACAGGAGAGGAAGCAAATAACCCAAATAAGAAATGAGATGGGCGATATTACAACAGACCCAATGGAAATTAAAAGAATCATATCAGATTACTATGAAAAACTGTACTCAAACAAATTTGAAAACCTAGAGGAAATGGATCAATCCCTAGAAACACACTACCTACCTAAACTAACACAAACAGAGGTAGAACAACTTAATAGACCCATAACAAAAGAAGAGATTGAAAAGGTAATCAAAAAACTCCCAACAAAAAAAGCCCTAGTCGGGATGGCTTCACTGCAGAGTTCTACCAAACTTTCAGAGAAGGGTTAACAGCACTACTACTAAGGTATTTTAGAACATAGAAAAGGATGGAATACTACCAAACTCATTCTATGAAGCCAGCATATCCCTGATACCAAAACCAGGTAAAGACACCACAAAAAAAGAAATTTATAGACCTATATCCCTCATGAATGTAGATGCAAAAATCGTCAACAAAACTCTAGCCAATAGAATTCAACAACATGTCAAAAAAATAATTCACCATGACCAAGTGGGATTCATACCAGGTATGCAGGGATGGTTCTACATTAGAAAAACAATTAATGTAATCAACCACATAAATAAAAGACAAGAATCACATGATTTTATCAATTGACGAAGAAAAGACATTTGACAAAGTTCAACACTCATTCATGAGAAAAACTCTCAGCAAAATAGGAATAGAAGGAAAATTCCTCAGCATAACAAAGGGCATTTATACAAAGCCAACAGCCAACATCACCCTAAATGGAGAGAGCCTGAACACATTCCCCTTGAGATCGGGAACCAGACAAGGATGCCCTTCATCACCACTCTTATTCAACATTGTGCTGGAAGTCCTAGCCAGAGCAATTAGGCTAGATAAAGAAATACAGCGCATCCAGGTTGGCAAGGAAGAAGTCAAAGTATCTCTATTTGCAGATGACATGATCTTATACACAGAAAACCCTAAGGTATCCTCCAGAAAACCACTGAAACTAATGGAAGAGTTCAGCAGAGTATCTGGACAGAAGATAAACATACAAAAATCAGTTGGATTCCTCTACACCAACAAAAAGAACATCGAACAGAAAATCACCAAATCAATGCCATTTACAGTAGCCCCCAAGAAGATAAAATACTTAGGAGTAAATCTTGCCAGAGATGAAAAAGACTTACACAAAGAAAACTACAGTGCAGTTCTGCAAGAAACCAAAAGAGACTTACATAAGTGGAAGAACATACCTTGCTCATGAATAGGAAGACTTAACATTATAAAAATGTCTATTCTACCACAAGTGATCTATACATTTAATGCAATTCTGATCCAAATCCCAAGGACATTCTTTTATGAGATGGAGAAACAAATCACCAATTTCATATGGAAGGGAAAGAGGCCCGGATAAATAAAGCATTACTGGAAAAGAAGAACAAAGTGGAAGGCCTTGCTTTACCTGATTTTAGAACCTATTATTCCGCCACAGTAGTCAAAACAGCCTGGTACTGGTACAACAACAGATACATGGACCAATGGAACAGAAGTGAGAATCCAGACATAAATCCATCCACATATGAGCAGTTGATATTTGACAAAGGCCCTGAAACAGTTTAATGGGGAATAGACAGTCTTTTTAACAAATGGTGCTGGCATAACTGGATATCCATCTGCAAAATAATGAAACAAGACCCATACCTCACTCCATGCACAAAAACTAACTCAAAATGGATCAAAGACCTAAATATAAACTCTAAAACGATAAAGATCATGGAAGAAAAAATAAGGATAATGTTAGGAGTCCTAATACATGGCATAAAGAGTATAGAAAACTTTATAAAGAATATAGAAGAAAAACTAGATAACCGGGAGCTCCTAAAAATCAAACACTTATGCTCATCCAAAGACTTCACCAAAAGAGTAAAAAGACTACCTACAGACTGGGAAAAAGTTTTTAGCTATGACATTTCTGAGCAGTGCCTGATCTCTAAAATCTACATGATACTGCAAAAACTCAATTACAAAAAGACAAATAACCCAATTAAAAAATGGGCAAAGGATATGAAGAGGCACTTCACTAAAGAAGGCATTCAGGTGGCTAACAGATATATGAGGAAAGGTTCATGATCATTTGTCATTAGAGAAATGCAGATCAAAACTACAATGAGATTTCATCTCACACCAACAAGGCTGGCACTAATCCAAAAAACACAAAGTAATAAATGTTGGAGAGGCTGTGGAGAGATTGGAACACTTATACACTGCTGGTGGGAATGTCAAATGGTACAACCACTTTGGAAATCGATTTGGTGCTTCCTTAAAAAGTTAGAAATAGAACTACCATAGGATCCAGCAATCCCACTCCTTGAAATATATCCTAGAGAAATAATAGCCTTTACACGAAAAGATATATTCACACCCATGTTTATTGCAGCACTGTTCACAATAGCAAATACATGGAAGCAACCCAGGTGCCCATCAATGGATGAACTGAAAAATAAATTATGGCATATTCACACAATGGAATACTACGCATCGATAGAGAACAGTGAGGAATCTGTGAAACATTTCATAACGTGGAGGAACCTGGAAGGCATTATGCTGAGTGAAATTAGTTGCAAAAGGACAAATATTATATAAGATCACTATTATAAGAACTTGAGAAATAGTTTAAACTGAGAAGAAAACATTCTTTTGTGGTTAAAAGAGGGGGGAGGGAGGGACAGTGGGAGAGGGTCATTCACTAATTAGACAGTAGGTAAGAACTACTTTAGGTGAAGGGAAAGATAGCACATAATACAGGGGAGGTCAGCACAATTGGACTAAACCAAAAGCAAAGAAGTTTCCTGAATAAACTGAATGCTTCGAAGGCCAGCGTAGCAGGGGCAGGGGTCAGGGGACCATGGTTTCAAGGGACATCTGAGTCAATTGGCATAATTAAATCTATTAAGAAAACCTTTTGCATCCCACTTTGAAGAGTGGCGTCTGGGGTCTTAAACGCTAGCAAGCAGCCATTTAAGATGCATCAGTTGGTCTCAACCCACCTGGATGAAAGGAGAATGAAGAACACCAAGGACAAAAGGTGATTACAAGCCCAAGAGACAGAAAGGGCCACATGAACCAGAGACTACATTATCCTGAGACCAGAAGAACTAGATGGTGCCCGGCTACACCTGATGACTGCCCTGACAGGGAACACAAGGAGAACCCCTGAGGGAGCAGTAGAGCAGTGGGATGCAGATCCCAAATTATCATAAGACCAGACTTAATGGTCTGACTGAGACTAGAAGGACCCTGGTGGTCATGGCCCCCAGACCTTCTGTTGCCCCAGGACAGGAACCATTCCCGAAGCCAACTCTTCAGACATGGATTGGAGTGGACAATGGGTTGGAGAGGGATGCTGGTGAGGAGTAAGCTTCTTGGATCAGGTGGGCACTTGAGACTATGTTGGCATCTCCTGCCTGGAGGGGAGACGAGAGGGTGGAGGGGGTTAGAAGCTGGCAAAAATGACACAAAAAGAGAGAGTGGAGGGAGAGAGCGGGCCGTCTCATTAGGGGGAGAGTAATTGGGAGTGTGTAGCAAGGTGTATATGGGTTTTTGTGTGAGAGACTGACTTGATTTATAAACTTTCACTTAAAGCACAATAAAAATTATTAAAAAAAAAAAAAATAGAAATACATGCCCACCAAAGAAAATGAAAAAGAACAGTCTTGCCAGCCATATTCACACCGAAACCAGAAACAATCCACTTGTCTATCAACAGGAAAATGGCTATGCAAATTATGGCAAATTTTATATATATATATATATATATATATATATATATATATATAAAGGGACAGGTTCTTACATGTAACAATCTCAAAACTGTGTTGTTGAGAGATAGAAGGCAGGCACAATAGATTACATGAATCCATTTAATTAAGTACCGTTGTTGTTTTTGTTATTGGCCATCAAGTTGTTTCTGACTCATGGTGAACCCACGTGAGTAGAGTTGAAATGCGCTCTGTATGTTTTCAAGGTTGTGACCTTTCAGAAGCAGACCACCATGGTCTTTCTTGCATGACACCTCTGGGGGGTTCAAACCACCAACCTTTTGGCCTGTAACTAAGGACTTAAGCTTAACTGTTTGTGACACTCAGGAGAAGTCGTAATGTCAAAACAGTGGTTCATCTGGGAGTAAGTGGAAAATTGACTAGGGAATTCCTGAGACTGATCAAAGTACTAAGTGAGGGGGGTGGTTACAGGGACATACATTTTTGTGAAAACATTTCAAGCAATGCCTTTAAGGTCTGTACATTTTGCTTTAAATACATCTCATTTATTAAGAAAAAAGGATTTTGACAAAAATACCCTATCATGACCTTCCCGACTTTCTTTTCTTCTTCTTCTTTTTTTTTTTATATCATGCTTTAGGTGAAAGTTTACAGCTCAGGTTAATTTCTCATTCAAAAATTTATACACATGTTTTGTGACATTGGTTGTAATCCCCTCAATGTGACAGCACTCTCCCCCTTTCCACCCTGGGTTCCCTGTGTCCATTTGCCCATTTTTCCTGTCCTTTTCCGCCTTCTGGTCTTGCTATTGGGCAGGAGTTGCCCCTTTGGTCTCTTACACTTGATTGAACTAAGAAGATCATGTGTGTTATTGTTTGTTTTATTGGCCTGTCTAGTCTTTGTCTGAATAGTGGGCTTCGAGTGGTTTCAGCTGAGTTAGCAGAGTGTCCAGGGGCCATAGTCTCAGGGGTTCCTCCAGTCTCTGTCAGACCAGTAAGCCTGATGTGTGAATTTGAATTTGTTCTACGTTCTTCCCCTGCTCTGTCCAGGACTCTCTGTTGTGATCCCTGTCAGAGCTATCAGTGGCGGTAGCTGGGTGCCATCTAGTTCTTCTGGGCTCATGCTGCTGGAGGCTGTGATTCATGTGGTCCTTTAGTCCTGAGGGTTAAAATTTTCCTTGTACCTGTAGTTTCATTCTCTTTTGTTCTGGACAGGATGGGACCAATAGATGTACCTTAGATGGCTGCTTACAAGCTTTTAAGACCCCAGACACTACTCGCCAAAGTAGGATGTAGAACATTTTCTTCATGAAGTGTATTATGCCAATTGACCTAGATGTTCCCTGAGACTATGGTGCCCAGTCCATAGTGCCAGCAACTTGGTCCCTCAAGGTGCCTGGATGTGTCTAGGAAACTCCTGTGCTTTTGCTTTGATCTCGTTGTGCTAGCTTCCCCTGTGTTGTGTGTTTTTCCCCTCCCCAAAGGTGACATTTGTTTACTAGCTTGTTAGTGATTTACCCTCACCCTCTCTCTCACCCTCGTGAATTTTTTTTTCCCTGTGTATAAACATTTTCTTGAGTTCTTTTAATAATGTTGTTAGGTTATTGTTAAGTACTGTCAAGTCGGTTCTGACTCATAGTGACCCTATGTACAACAGAGCAAAACATTGCCCGGTCCTGCACCATCTTCTCTTGTGCAGTACTTGTCATTTTGTGATTGATTTATTTCACTCATTATGTTTGAGCCCATTGTTGTAGCCACTGTGTCAATTCCTCTCATTGAAAGCCTTCTTCTTTTTTACTGACCCTCTATTTTACCAAGCATAACGTCCTTCTCCAAGGACTGGGCCCTCCTGATAGCATGTCCAAAGTATGTGAGATGAAGTCTTGTCACCCTTGTCTGTGAGGAGCATTCTGACTGTACTTCTTCCAAGACAGATTTGTTTGTTATTTTGGCAGTCCATAGTATAGTCAATATTCTTTGTCAAAACCATATTTTAAAGGTGTCAATTCTTCTTTGGTCTTCCTTATTCATTGTCCAGCTTCACATGCATATGAGACAATTGAAAACACCATGGCTTGGGTCAGGCACACCTTAGTCTTTAAAGTGACATCTTTGCTTTTTGACACTTTAAAGAGGTCTTTTGCAGAAGATTTTCCCAAAGCAATATGTTATAATAGTGATCTCATACAATATTTGTCATTTTGTTGATTGACTTCTTTCACTCAACGTAATGCCTTCCAGAACCACCTGAGTTGTGAGATGTTTTGCAGATTCATCATTGTTCTTTATCATTGCCTAGTGTACCGTTGAGCGTATGTACAGTAATTCGCTTAGCATTCATCTGCTGATGGGCATTTAGGTTGCTTCCATCTTTTTGCGGCTGTATAATAATGCTTCAGTGAACATGGTCGTACATATTTTATTCATGTGATGGCTCTTATTTCTCTAGGATATATTCCTAGTAATGGGATTGCTGGATCATATGGTATTTCTAGCTTTTTAAGGAAGCACTATATCATTTTCCAAAATAGTTGTACCATTTTGCATTCCCACCAGTAGTGCATAAGAGTTCCAGGCTCCCTGCAGTCTTTCCAACATTTGTTATTTTTTGTTTTTTTGATTAATACCAAGATTATTGGGTTGAGATGGTATCTCATTGTAGTTTTGATTTTCATTTCTCTAGTGGCTAGTGATTGTGAGCATTTCCTCATGTGTCTCTTAGCCACCTGAATGTCTTCTTTGGTCAAGTGTCTGCTTGTATCCTTTGCCCATTTTTTTAATTGGATTATTTGTTGTGTTGTTGTTGAGATGTTGAAGTATGCTACACTCTTGTGGGATATATCATAGACAAAATTTTTTTCCCAGTCTATAGGTTCTCTTTTTACTCTTTTGGTGAAGTCTTTTGATGAGCACAAGTGTTTTAGTTTTAGAAACTCCCAGTTATCATCAATATTCCCTTCAAGTAGGAGCTTCTCCACTTGCTTTCTTGGTGGTATGAGGTCCCCCTTCTCTGCTTGCTTTCCTTTCATCTGTTGTAAGATAAAAGGTGGTGCAGGCCACACTTTAGTAAGGGTGTTACAATCCTACCCTAATCCTCTTTAACCCAAACTTACAATCACAAAATGGAGGACAACCACACAATACTGGGAATCATGGCCTAACCAAGCTGGCAATTATTTTGGGGGGACACAATTCAATCCATGACAGCTCTGAAATAATTTGAGTAGTATTGGTGTGTGTGAGCTCTTCTCTGAAAGTTTGATAGAATTCTCCAGTGAAGCCATCCTGGCCAGGGGTTTTTTTGTTGGGAGTTTTTTTTTAATTTCCTCTTCAATCCCTTCTATTGTTATGGGTCTGCTTAATTTTTCCGCCTCAGTTTGTGTTAGTTGAGGTAAGTAGTGTGTTTCCAGAAATTTGCCCATTTCCTCTAGGTTTTTAAATTTGTTAGAGTACAACTATAATAAGTATTCTGATATGATTTTTTTATTTCAGTTGGATCTGTTGTGACATCATTCATCTCATTTCTTATTTGAGTTATTTGCTTCTTCTCCTATTTTTCTTTTGTCAGTTTAGCCAAAGACTTGTTGATTTTGTTGATCTTTTCAAAGAACCAACTTTTGGTCTTGTTGATTCTTTCTGTTGTTTTTCTGTTGTCTCATTTATTTCTGCTCCAAGCCTTATTATTTCCTTTTTTTAGTGCCAAAGGGCTCCTTTTGTTGCTCTCTTTCTATTTGTTCAGATTGTAGGGTGTTTGTTTTGATTTCAGCCCTTTCTTCTTTTTTGATGTGTGTGTTTATTGCTGTAAACTGACTTCTAAGCTCTGCTTTTGCTGTGTCCCGAAGGTTTTGGTAAGATGTGTTTTCATTCTGATTTGATTCTATAAATTTTTTTTTATTCCATCCTTGATTTCTTCTATTACCCAGTAGTTTTTAAGCAAATCATTGTTCAGTTTTGATACATTTAATTCTCCCCTTGCTATTTCTGTTATTGATTTTTACTTTTATGGCATTCTGATCAAAGAAGATGCTTTGTATTATTTTGATGTTTTGGATTTTTTTGAGGCTTGCTTTGTGGCCTAAAATGTGATCTATTCTGGAGAACGTTTCATGTGCAGTGAGAAAGAATGTACACTTTGTTGCTCTTGGGTGCAGTTTTCTGTATTTGTCTACAAAGGCAAGTTGGTTGATTGTGGCATTTAGATCTTCTGTATTTTTATCGTGTTTCTTTCTATATGTTCTTTTCTTCACCAAAAGTGGTACGTTGAAGTCTCCTACTATTATTATGGAACTGTCTATTTCTCTTTTCAGTCCTGTCAGTGTCTGTTTTACGTGTTTTGGAGCCCTGTCATTGGGTTTGTATATATGTATTATGGTTATGTCCTTCTGGTGTATTGCCTCTTTAATCATTATACAGTGCCCTTTCTTATCCTTTACAGTGGATTTTGCTTTAAAGTGTGTTGTATCAGAGATTAATATTGCCACTTCTGCTCTTTTTAGGTTATTGTTTGCTTGATGTGTTTTTTCCCATCCTTTGAGTTTTAGCTTATTTATGTATTTGTGTCTAAGGTGTGTCTCTTATAGACAGCGTATAGATAGATCATGTTTTTCTTTAATCCGTTTTGTCACTCTCTATCTCTGTACTGGTACATTTAGGCCATTTACCTTCAGTGGAATTTTTGATAGGTGCGAGTTTACTGCTGTCAGTTTTTCCTTTTTTTGGTGGTGTTGATCATTTCTTTGTTCAACTTAATTTTCTGTGCTGAGTTCTTTTCATTTCTTTCATAATTGTTCATTTTGTGTCTGCTGAGTCTTGATGTTTTTCTTCTTTTTTACTTCAATGGATTAGTTTATTAGTTTCCTTTGTGTTGTGTTGAAATTTACCTTTATTTTCCTAAGTTTAAGCCAGTGTTTTATTTCTTGATATCATTTGACTTCTTCTCCATATGGAAGTTTTATGACTACACCATTTATTTCCTTTTCTATGTTTTGATGCTCCCATCATTTACATTTTGACGTATCTGGTCCCCTATTTTCAGTCTTTTAGTTTTCTTTTATTTTTGAAAATTCTCTATCTAGGTTGGTATCTGGTTCATCTATCCTGTGTCCTAGTCTCAGATTGTTGTCTATTATTGGTTGTCTTGAATTGTTGTCTGATGTTTGTGGTTCTCTAACCAGAAAAAAAAAAAAAAAACAGAGGGCTCCTTTTAATATTTCTTGTAATTTTGGCCCAGTTTTACACATTCACTTCATTTCAGTTTATCTAGAAATGATCTAATTTTGCCATACTATTTGAGAAAAAATATTGCTGCATATACAATTCTTGGAAATAAAGAAGAAGGGTCAGTAGTTGGAAAATATGGCCTTAGTGACAGAAACAATGCTGGAGATAGAATGATAGGATTTTGCAAGACCAACCATTTCTTCATTGCAAGTACCTTCTTTCATCAACATAAACGGTGACTATACACATGGACCTCACCAGATGGAGCACACAGAAATCAAATAGACTACATCTGTGGAAAGAGATGATGGAAAAGCTCAATATCATCAGTCAGAACAAGGCCAAGGGCCAACTGTGGAACAGATCATCAATTGCTCACATTCAAGTTCAAGCTGAAACTGAAGAAAATCAGAGCAAGTCCACGAGAGCCAAAATATGACCTTGATTATATCCCACCTGAATTTGGAGACCATCTGAAGAATAGATTTGATGCATTGAACACTGGAGACCAAAGACTGGATGAGTTGTGGAATGACATCAAGGACATCATACATGAAGAAAGCAAGAGGCCATTGAAAAGACAGGAAAGAAAAGGCCAGGATGGATACTGGAGGAGACTCTGAAACTTTCTCTTGAGTGCCAAGCAGCTAAAGCAAAAGGAAGAATTGATGAAGTAAAAGAACTGAACAAAAGATTTCAAAGGGAGGCTTGAGAAGACAAAGTAAAGTATTATAATGACATGTGCAAAGAGCTGGAAATGGAAAACCAAAAGGGAAGAACACACTCGGTGTTTCTCAAGCTGAAAGAACTGAAGAAAAAATTCAAGCCGCGAGTTGCAATAGTGAAGGATTCTATGGGAAAAATATTCAATGATGCAGGAAGCATCAAAAGAAGATGGAAGCAATACACAGTCATTATACCAAAAAGAATTAGTAGATGTTCAGCCATTTCAAGAAGTAGCATATGATCAGGAACCAATGGTACGGAAGGAAGAAGTCCAAGCTGCTCTGAAGGCATTGGTGAAAAATAAGGCTCCAGGAATTGAAGGAGTATCCGAGAAATATGGAACACAGCTTCCTGGCCAACTGACTGGAAGAGATCCATATTTATGCCTCCAAGAAAGGTGATCCAACCAAATGTGGAAATTATAGAACAATATCATTAACATCACATGCAAGCAAAATTTTGCTGAAGATCATTCAAAAACAGCTGCAGCAGTATATCGACAGGGAACTGCCAGAAATTCAGGCCAGTTTCAGAGGAGGACGTGGAACCAGGGATATCATTGCTGATGTCAGATGGATCCTGGCTAGAAGCAAAGAACACCAGAAGGATGTTTACCTGTGTTTTATTGACTATGCGAAGGCATTAGACTCTGTGGATCATAACAAATTTTGGATAACATTGCCAAGAATGGGAATTCCAGAACACTTAATCATGCTCATGAGGAATCTTTACATAGATCAAGAGGCAGTTGTTCGGACAGAACAAGGGGATACTGATCAGTTTAAAGTCAGGAAAAGTGTGTGTCAGGGTCGTATTCTTTCACCATACCTATTTCATTTGTATGCTGAGCAAATAATCTGAGAAGCTGGACTGTATGAAGAAGAACGGGGCATCAGGATTGGAGGAAGACTCATTAACAACCTGCGTTATGCAGATAATACAACCTTGCTTGCTGAAAGTGAAGAGGACTTGAATTGCTTACTAATGAAGATCGAAGACCACAGCCTTCAGTATGGATTGCACCTAAACACAAAGACAACAAAAATCCTCACAACTGGACCAATGAGCAACATCAGGATAAACAGAGGAAAGATTGATGTTGTCAAGGATTTCATTTTACTTGGATGCATAATCAACAGCTGTGGAAGCAGCAGTCAAGAAACCAAAAGACGCATTGCATTGGGTAAATGTGCTGCAAAGGACCTCTTTAAAACGTTGAAAAGCAAAGATGTCACCTTGAAGACTAAGGTGGGCCTGACCCAAACCATGGTATTTTCAATCTCATCATATGCATGTGAAAGCTGGACAATGAATAAGGAAGACTGAAGAAGTATTGACGCCTTTGAATTGTGGTGTCGGCGAAGAATATTGAATACACCATGGGCTGCCAGAAGGATGCATAAATCTGTCTTGGAAGAAGTACAACCAGAATGCTCCTTAGAAACAAGGATGGCAAAACTGCATCTTACATACTTTGGACGTGTTGTTAGGAGGGATCATTCTCTGGAGGAGGACATCATGCTTGGCAAAGTACAAGGTCAGCGGAAAAGAGGAAGATCCTCAATGAGGCGGATTGACACAGTGGCTGCAACAATGGGATCAAGCATAATAACGATTGTGAGGATGACACAGGACCAGGCAGTGTTTAGTTCTGTTGTGCATAGGGTCGCTATGAGTCGGAGCTGACTCAATGGCACCTAACTACAACAACAACATGTAATTCTTGCCTGGCAATTTTTTTTTTTCCTTCAAGGTTTTATATGTGTCATCCCATTGCCTTCTTGCCTTCATGGTTTCTGCTGAGCAATCAGAGATTAGTCTCATTGGTTCTCCTTTGTAGGTGGCTTTTCTTTTATCTCCAGCTGCTCTCAGGATGCTTACTTTGTCTTTGGTTTTTGGAGAGTTCGAGTATGATATATCTTGGTGAGTTTCTTTTGGGGCCTATCCTGTATGGGTCTCATGGAGCTTCTTGGATAGATATTTTATCATTTTTCGTGACAGTAGGAAAGTTTTCTGCCAGTAAATCTTCAACAATTCTTTCTGTTTTTTCCATTATCAGCCTTGCACTGGAACTCCGATCATGCATAGATTTTTCCTTTTGACAGTATTCCACAGTTATTTTTAGGCTTTCTTCATTCTTTTTTTCTGATTTTTCCTCAAACAAATTGGTGTCAAAGGATTTATCTTCAGTCTCACTGATTTTGTCTTCCATTGTTTCAGTTCTACTCTTATGACCATCTACTGAGTTGTCTAATTCTGAAATTCTACTGTTAATCTTTTGGATTCCTAGTTACTGTTTTTTGTATGATTTCTAGTAGCCTATTTATTCTGTCATTTTTTTCTTGTACTGTTTTCTCGAATTCTTCTGTTGTTCTGTCTGTGTGTTCCTTGATTTTGTGTGTGCTTTGCCTGATCTCCTTCTTGATCTCTTGGAGAGTTCAATATCCTAGCCTTTTGAATTCTTAATCAGGTAGTTCCATAGTCTTATCTTCCTTCAGAAAGTTTTCTGGTTCTTTATTTTGGTTGCTTGCTTTGGTTGTCCTGCTCCTTTATGTGATTCAATATTGACTCTTGTCTCTGAGACATCAAGAAGTTATTATATTTATTTATTTATTGTATGTTGGTTTACTGCATCCTGTATTTTTGTTTTATTTTGTTGTGATACATCTGCATAGGCAAGATGTGTGTGCTACTCTGGTCATTAATCTGGTCATATTGAAGTTCTCACCTCCTGTCCCCAGGTGGGCAGAGCAGCTGTTCGGTATGTGATCCCAGGACTCTCTTCACTGTTCTTATGGGGCTGCTGAGGATGTAGGCGGTGTTTTTGGTGAGGTGATGTATCTGTCCTGCTGGCTATCTGGCTGTGGTTGCAGGTGTTCTCCCTGGTCATTGTGTTGGGTGTGCACTCTGCCGTTTGCCAGATGGTTCGGGCAAAGGTGCCTGGGTCATCGGTCACCAAGTGTGTGTTGTGGAGTCTCTCACTTACAGTCCTGCCCACGCAGGGCTGCGTAGGTGTGTTTGGAGCAAAGTTTCCTGGTTGCAGTGGGAAGCAATGCAGGAGGTGAGGTAGTGAGCTGTTGGCTGCCCCCAGGTGCCCAGATGGAGGGCATGCCCCTCTCTACTAGATCACATAGTGGAGAAGTAGTGCAGCTGGTCCTTGGGTGCCCAGTGCCATTGGCTGGAGGGATTGGGGGCCACCACTTGTTCTCAGGCCCTGTTATGGGCAGCTGGATGGAGTGGGTGGAACCGCCAGCCCTCAGGCCCCTAGCATGGGTAGTTGAGGTCCCTTCTCAGGCAGCAGAGCAGTAGTGAATGCTATAGATCTTCAGCTCCTGCTTTGCTGCTGCAAGTGGGCTTTAGTTAGGAGCCCCGGGCACCTTGACCAAATGAGAACGTGCTGTGCCAGCTCAGCCAGTAAGGGACTGGTGCAGGTGATGGGAGGGGGTGAAGGGGATAGAAAGTCTGTGAACTCCCTGCACCAGTGAACAGAGCAGTGTCTAATGCCACAGATCTGCAGGGCCCACATGGCTGCTATGGGTGAAAATAGGCTTCAACTGGGAGCCCTGCCTGCTTTCTCGTAATGAGGACACGCTGTGCCGGCTCAGCCAGCAAGGCACTGATGCAAGTGATCAGAGGGGGTGAAGGGTGCTGCAAGTTTGTGGACCCACTGTGGCAGTGTCTGGACTAAGGGCCAGGTACCTTGTACCGGGCTGAGAGCTACCAGCTTACGGGGCAGGGTGGAGTCAAATGTCACATATCTGCAGCTCCCAGCTGCTGCTGTTGAAAATGGGCATCAGCTGGGAACTCTGCCTTCCTTATACCAGTGTGAACATGCTGTGCCAGCTCGTCCAGCAAGGCACTGAGTGGGTGATCAAAGGCGGGTGACCAAAGAGGGTGGAGGTGCTGAAAGCCCATGGACCCCCTGTGCCAGTGCCTGGTGGAATGGGCGGGAGCCTCCAGATCAAGACCATGAGTTCCTAGTTTAGGGTACATGGCGTATTGAATGCTGCTGGACTGATATTGGAGCAGGGAGGGGGATGGATGAGGGGAAAGTAGGGCTCCATGGCCCATGGAGCTCTGTTGTGGGGGTTGTATTAAGCATGATGGGTTTGGAGCATGCACTTAACTTTCGCAGGTCTGGTATCCCCCCGGTTTGATTCTGGAGCTACGTGCAGTTGCACCTGCTTAGCTGCACCAGACAGTGTGGGTTTTGGCTTGGGATGCTGCTGCTTGTCTCAAAGTGTCCACGCTGTGTACGTTTGGCTAGCAGGGTACCATCGATCTATAATTCTCCATTTCTGCTGTTTTTGAATTGTCTCTCTTTCCACCTGTTTGTTGCTGAGTTCAATTCTTCAGCTTTGTCTTTGATGCTTAGCACTCTTAGATTGTCATATATATATTTAATTCACTTGTTTTTTGGGGTCTTTGTTGTAAGGGAGACCACATGAAGCATCTGACTCTTCCACCATCTTGGCGCCACCTCAATGCGACCTCCCCCAACTTTCATTTTATAGCAGATGTATGTACTATAATATCTTAAAATACTTATTCACAGGTAATATCGTCTTACAAATGCTTTTATAAGAAATAAAAATAAGCAAATTAACTGGCAATGATAAAATATTTTAAAATAATTTTTTTTTTTCTATTGAATTATTATTGGTATTACTTACCATGGTAGAAACACCATCGACATAGGATTTAGGTGATTATTTTTGGCTTGATTCTACTATCAGTCTTCACAAAGGTATTAATCACCAATTTTGGGGGCACTCTATTTCAGCCTTAGAAGTAGTGGTTGGTTGTTCCTTATACCTATGAATCCTAAATTCTCTAGAGTTCTCTCTATTTCTTACTATAAATCTCCTATTACCTCCATTTCCTGTTACAGTTACTTCTTTGTTTTATACATTGTCTGTTCTAATTCTTGAGTGGCTTCCATCTCATGGTTGGACCTGACTGATACAGGCAGTTAGATTAAAAATGAGTGGCTGTCAAGTTTATTCCAACTCGTGGGGGCCTCCTGTGTGTCAGAGTAGAACTGTGCTCCACGGGGTTCTCAATGGCTGATTTTTCGGCAGTGGATCACCAGGTCTCCCTTCCAAGGTGTCTCTGGGTGGACTTGGACTTCGAAACTTGCAGTTAGGCCCTGAGCATGTGAACCATTTGTACCACCCAGAGACTCGAGGTTAGAGTTGCTGTTACTTAAAATCTCCTTTAGAACTAAAACTTAATTATCATATTATTCATATAAAAAACAAGCCTTCTAATTTTACTTTGATGCATGACATCACAGGATATATAAAGAGAGAATAATTAAAAAATACGTTTTCACCCATGCCAGATATATTACATTATAATATGTATCTCCTCTGCCTTCTCCTCTTTTCTCTCTTCTACCTCCTCCTCCTTTCTCTCCTGTACCTCTTCTTCCTCCTCCTTCTTCTCCTTTCTCTTCTCTACCCCTTCTCCTCCTCCTCCTCTTCCTCTTCCTTTCTTCCCTCTACTTCCTCTTTTTCCTCCCCTTCTTTTCTCTCCTCTATTTCCTCCTCCTCCTTTCTCTCCTCTAACTCTTCCTCCTCCTCTTCCTCCTTCTCCTTTCCTCTACCTCCTCCTCTTCCTCCTTCTACTCCTTTCCCTCCTCTACCACCTCTTCCTCCTCTCTTTTCTCTCCTTTATCTCTTCTTCCTCCTCTGTCCTCTACCTTCTCCTCCTCCTCCTCCCTTATATCGTCTACCTCCTCTTCTCCTTCCTCCTCGTCCTCCTTCTTCTTACTCTGACTATTCATCTTCTTCTCTGATTATCATGCTCATTGCTCCCTTCTCATTATTATTATCCCCAATCAGACAATTTGTTTTTTCTCAGAAACTTCTAAAGAACTAAAAAAAAAAAGAACTAAGGAAAATAAAATATGTTTAGTAATTATGAGATAAGCTGAAAGGATGTTAATTAACCAAAGCCTGCACTTGAGTAGAAAATGAATGGTTGGAAGGTTTTATAACTCCCCGTAAATTACAGGGACTGGAATCTAGTAATAGCCCTCTGTAATCAAGGATAAAAGAATAAAACCAGTTAAATAATACAATAAAATTAATTGTAATTGTGTCCTTAATTATATTTGCCTTAAAACATTATGTGTAAGTATAGCTTTTGAGATCCCTGTGTGATAATCTTATTATCTGTTTTTGAATAAAAAACTGAGAAAACATTGAGATTGTGAATCCATGCGTTATAAACAGAGTCATAATATAAATAAATCTTGGGAAAGGGAAATTTGAATATTTGAACAATGTAATTAAGGCATCACTCTGTCTCTTGGTGTTGATATGGTAACAATGATGCCTTTTAATAATACCAATTTTAGCAGACATTTATATAATGCTAAAGACAATGGAAACTCTGGTGGCGTAGTGGTTAAGTGCTACGGCTGCTAACCAAAGGGTCAGCAGTTCAAATCTGCCAGGCGCTTCTCGGAAACTCTACGAGGCAGTTCTACTCTGCCCTATAGGGTCGCTATGAGTCGGAATTGACTCAAGGGCACTGGGTTTTTTTTAATAGCAAGACAATGAATAAGGAAGACTGAAGAAGAATTGACGCCTTTGAATTATGGTGTTGGCAAAGAATATTGAATATACCGTGGACTTCCAAAACACAAACAAATCTGTTTTGAGAGAAGTACAGCCAGAATGCTTCTTAGAAGCAAGGATGACAAGAGTTCATCTTACACACTTTGGACATGGACATGTTATCCGGAGGGACTAGGCCCTGGAGAAGGACATTATGTTTGGTAAAGTAGAAGGTCAGTGAAAAAAAGGAAGACCCTCAACCAAATGGATTGACACAGTGGCTGCAACAATGGGCTCAAGCATAATGGTGGTCATTAGAATGGCACAGGCCCAGGCAGTGTTTCACTCTGTTGTACATGTGGGGGTCGCTATGAGTCAGAACTGACTCACCAGCACTTAACAACAGCAACGGTTGTATTCCAAGGACTTGATATGTGTTAACTTATTTGACCCTCATAAAAATTCTATGCAGTAGTTGTTACCATTGTTTCTATTTTACTTAGGAGAAAAAAATCATTGGTGAAGATGAGGTTAAATAAACTTACCAAGACCATGTATTTACTAAGTGGAAGAGCCAGGGTTCAAAACAAGGCAGCCTAGCTTAAAAGTCTGTGTTCTTAAGTTCTTAATGGACACCCTATACTGTGGGGGATATCTTAACTGCTACATCTAGATCTTTAATATTTTAAGAAATGAATAATTCCTACAGGAAAAATATGATATTTGTTTTTACTTTCAAGGGGTTATGATTGTCCTGAACTTTTTTTTTTCCCCCCAGAGTTGATGTGTCCACACCTAGAAATATATTTTTGTCACCTGGATAAACCTAAACCAGTTGCCATTCGAGTCAATTCCTACTCATAGTGACCACATAGAACACAGTAGAACTGCCCCATAGGGTTTCAAGGAGTGTCTGCTGGACTCGAACAGCTAACCTTTTGGTTAGCAGCCGTAGCTCTTAACCATTACACCACCAACACCAAGATAGAGGGGTATAGTTTGTAGTTTGAAACAGATTGTACATTGAAAAGTTAACTGAGTTAAACAAGTTAACATCAAGAAGACAAAGTCTGACTTTCCCACACTTGCACTCAAACCAGCTGAAAATCTGGCCCAAGGATCAGCTTGGAACCAAACACCGTAGCATGAAATGAAATACAAAGGGTACTTCACATGCACATTTAATGATGAATTGCAGTATGCAGCATTTACAGGAACTTCCAGTAAGACATGTGTGGATCCATGCTGGGTCACGTCTTGCCCAACAGCTTATATAATTAGCCAGGATGTGAAGTGGTGATTATATTAATGTGTCTACACATGGTAATTAATTTGGGAAGTAAAACAGCATCTAGAAATCAATATGCATGTATGTGTAATGGATTGAAGTGTAAATAAGTATCCCCCCACAATGCGTGTCAAGGCAGCTAGGCCATGATTCTCAGTATTGTGTGATTGTCTACCACTTTGTGATCTGATGTGATTTTCCTGTGTGTCGTAAATCCTACCTCTATGGTGTTAATGAGGCCAGATTAGAGGCAGTTTTGTTAATGAGGCAGAACTCAGTCTACAAGTTTAGGTTGTACCTTGAGTAAATCTCTTGTGAGATATAAATGGTAGAAGTGATCAGAAAGACAGTAGGACTTCATCACCACTGAGCAAGAACCAGGAGGGGAACATCTCCTTTGGACCTGGGGTCCCTGTGCTGAGAAGCTCCTAGACCAGATGAGGACTGATGACGAGGACTTCCCTCCCGAGCTGACAGAGAAAGCCTTCCCCTGGAGCTGGCACTGTGAATTTGGACTTCTAGCCTCCTAGACTGTGAGAGACTAAATTTCTGTTTGTTAAAGCCATCCACTTGTGGTATCAGTTATAGAAGCAATAGATGACTAAGACAGTAGGTATATATATTAATACACATACATATATACATAGATATATATTAATATACATATATATACATATTTAAAAAACTGTTGCCGTTGAGTTGATTCCGACTCATAGCAACCCTATAAGACAGAGTAGAACTGCCCCATTAGGGTTTCCGAGGAGCAGCTGGTGCATTTGAACTGTGGATCTTTTGATTAGTAGTTGAGCTTTTAACCACTGTGCCAAATACACATATAGGCAATTGATTTCTAGATGCCTATTTTACTTCTCAAATTAATACGTATACATATACACATACATATACGTATGTATATGTACTGATACTATTTGGTTGTGTAAATAAAGTCAATACTTTTAAATATGCACAACTGAACACATACGATGACTCAGTTTTCTTCTCAGTATAATTATTCAGATAATTTACTGACATGTTGGGGGCTCTCCTTGAATACTACTCTTGCCTCTGACTCTAGAAAAGCTACCCTTTAAAATTCATTGACTGATCTTTGGTTTATAATCTCTTTACATTCAGAATCTTTGCTACCACTTATTTTTCTTCCATTAACTGTCTCTCAAACCTGTTATAATTTTGTTATAGCTATAGATACATTTTTGTGTTCAAGTTTAGGTGTGTTGTATACAAATTATCTTGGAACAAGGGTCTAATGATAGTTATGAGAAGGGTAAGGGAACACTGTGACATGGATTTATTGAGCTCCTGTATTTTACTTGGCTGAGGTTTCTAGGCATGATTTCCAGATAGGGGACGTGACATGAAGACCCTTAAGGCTTCACATGCTGTGTTTTGCCTTGAATACCCATGCTATTTTTGGCCCATGCCATCACTCCATAGATCTATTTGTTAGAACTTGTTTGCAAGACCGAATCATTATGCAGAACTATTTTGAATATAAACAAGAAGAATGAGAGAAGAGAAATTATCTGTAGGAAATTTACCATATCCAATTTCTCCCCGAATAAAGTTGTTCCTATATGTCATGTAAATTCCTCCCCTATCACTCGTCATACCCCCAAGCAACTATTCTCATTTATTCCACTCCTGTTTTCTGCTTCCATTTTGATGATGGCCCATGATAAACTGGAGAGTTAAAAAGAAAACAGCTCCTATCTGAGGCCTCTTTTCAAACTGAAACCACTTAGCTCTCAAGGGGCATGTCAGCTGTTGTAACATTTTGGAGCATCATATAAATTTTCTTAAAACTTTCTTCAAGGAGCACTTGATCCTGTTTCACATTGCTGAATACCCTTAACATCTAAGTTCTGCGTTTCCCTAAATGATCTTCCTCTATAATGTAGACAAGATAGAAGCTGCTCGAATATGCTAATGAAGGTGTGTTGTTTAGATCATTTATGTACAAAAAAGATATATTTTTGATGTAAAAATACCAGTGAATTGCTGGAACAGTAAGCTAACATAAAACTGAAAATATGATAACTATTATATGGAATTAACTAATAATCTGAGACTCAATTACTTGGTCTTTTAAATTTGACAAACTGTTTTGAATTCACCTTGACGAAGAATTTTAGCATCCTTTAATTTCCCTGAGGTTATCGAGGAAGGTTAAAGTTGTCCTAATCATTTCTATAGGTGTCCAAAGTGATCAATTTCTGTTATCTTTGTTAAATAACACTTTCAGTGGTTGATGTCACAGTATATATCCTAGATTTTTTTTTTCCTTTTTGTAAATTATCCAAGTGTAATATATAAGGTGTGAAGCCCTGGTGGCACAAACAGTTGTTATGTACTCAGCTGCTAATCTAAAGGTTGTCGGTTCAAACCCACCCAGCTTTTCCGAGGAAGAAAGACCTGGCCGTCTGATCCAATGAAGATTACAGTCTAGAAAACCCACACCTGTTCTAGTATTAAAAAAAAAAAAACGCTCAGCTTTAATAAGTGTATGCTGTATTCCAAGTCTGTCCCAGCTACTGCTCCAGCTGCTGCAGTTACGCCCTCTGTCACTTCCAGCATTATTTGTTCTCTATTCTCACTTCTTTCTTCAGCAATGTCACCAGAGGTTTGTCAGTTTTATTAGTATTTCCAAATGACCAGTCGTGGATGATTTTCCCTTTTGCTGCTTTGCTTGCTTACATTGTTAACTCCTGCTTTTACCCGTATTGCTTTCTCCTGCTACTCTGACGTTTTTCTGTTGTCTTATTTCTGCCTATAGAACACAGGCTTTTCCAGCCTTTCTTCTCTTCTATTCTAAGTACTTGCGGCTGTAATTTTCCTGCTCTGGCTTTATCTCACAGGCTTTGATAAGCAGAGCTTGTATTATCTTCCATTTCATAGTGGTGGTGTTGTTAGGTGCTGTCAAGGCAGTTCCGACTCCTAGTGACCCCGTGCACAACAGAACGAAACACTGCCCAGTCCTGCGTTATCCTTACAATCGTTTTGCTTGAGCCCATTGTTGCAGCCACTGTGTCAATCCACCTCGCTGAGGGTCTTCCTCCTCTCCGCTGACCCTGTACTTCATAGTGGCTATAATTATTGTAAGACTTCTTTTTTTTTTTTTTCCTTCTTTCATCCAAGTCCATTGCTATTGTGACTTACAGTGTTCAAATAAATGACATTCTTATTGGGCTATTTTTGTTATTATTTCTCTCCAACTTTCAGAATCTCCTTACATTTGTTTTGTGTATTATGCCCAGAAATTTTTAGTTGTATTTAATGGAAGGAGGACGGAAAAGTATGCCTGTTCCATCTCCCTGCCTTCCGTATTTTAACTAGTAAGTCTTTCTCAAATGTTGCTGTTATATTGCAGTGCCACCTAACCTGAGACCTAGAGGTCAGCTTTTCCAGTGGAGAAGTTGTTCCATTCTTGTACTGACAGTAAGAGTTATTTCTGATTAGCATTAAGGTGAAAGGAGTTAGTTAGTTGCCATCTTTCACTACTAGGCAAAGAAGTAGGTGCAATGATACTTTCTGAGCAAAGCCATTAAGAAAGCTGTACTGTGCCCAGCTGCTGCTTTAACGTTTCATATCCAAGGCCTCTAAATTATCAGATTAAAAAAACAATGACGTCTTACGCCTATGTGTCAGGAACGCAGGTGCTTTATTAATTCAATGTAGAATTATATTTTTTTCCAGATAATAGAAGGACATTTGAAAATAATATTTCCTATGCTTGACAAATTGAACTGGCAGATACTATTAATTTATTTCCCTCTCTTAGTCACTAACAAGGAATCTGCAAAGTGAACTCTTGTGTTGGGACTCCCCACCAGCGGGTTTCATGGCAAGGCAAGCATTGTTTAATTCCTGGGGTCAACAGAGCTAGTATTAGAGCATTATTTTTTTGAAATATTTTAATAAGCACTGCTGTGCTTCCTCATAGGCTGAGAAAGGTAGAAGAGGAGAAATATCCAGGATTTGCGTGATCATCACAAACATCATTCCTGAGGGTCACCACAATCCTAAAAGCTATCTACTGATATTCTGCAGAGAAACTGTGTAATTAGCAAGATGCCTAGCTCCCAGAGTGGAGAAATTATATTCATAAGAGATTAAATAGCTGACATGACAGATTTGGATATTGAATAAATTCCTAGTATAAATTTATATGGATTTTTTTTTTTTTTAAGTATAACGGGCCTGTGGTACAATTAGAGATCTAACAAGGTATTTAATGTATTTTAAAAAGCCAAATGTATAATTCTTAGGAAATTTGGTTCTTTGCTATGCTTAATCAGACTAATCTAGAAAAACAATTCAAAGGTAAATTTCAGACTAGAAGAAACTGCAGATATTTTGCTGTAGTGACTTTACTCAAATATCTCATATTGAAACAGTGTTCTACAAGACGTATTTCTCTGGAATGATTATATCATTAAGGGTTACAACTAATATTAGAATAAAATGACTTTCACCTTAAAGAATGTAGATATCTCCAGTGATTTTCTTAAAAAGTGGAAATTAAATAGTACAACAGGAAACAAAAATTATCTTCTTTTTTTAATCTTGACTAAATCTAAGCCTTACATATTCTCAAAATCAATGGTATTCATTAAAAGTTAATCTATTACACAAGATACCAAAATCTCTAAGCTTTATAGCAGATAATTTCTCCTTTTAAATGTGCTTGCTGCTGTTAATACCACCTCTTTTATACCTTCATGTGTAGTGATGGCTCTCTCATTCCGATTTAAACACCTTGTCTTCTCTTAAAATAACTGAAGTGATAATAAAAATGAGGATAATTAAGCAGCAGATGTTCGGAGATAAAAAGCAGTAATAGCATTGTTTGATCAAAAGTGAAACAAAAACTCATAAAAAAGACCAACTACTATCACCGACTTGAGACACAAATGAAGGCTCCACACAAGCTGGTGGGCTCTGACGAAAACTTGTGTTCAACAGATTTCTTGTGCTCAGATTGCTCTGAAGCAAACACTGATCAAAGTTAACCTGTGACTGTAACAGAGTAAGACGTAAACCAATAGCAAACCAGACGTAGGAACACCGGGGTCTCTCAAGCCTTTACTCTGATGCTGCTCTATGTGCATAAAATCACCCCCGTCTCTTGTTGAGCATCGCTGTCAGGGCACCTTTGTCTGGTGTGAGAAACCAAAACAGAACTGATTACCTTCATCAAATCACAAGACTCCCCAAGACTGGACTCACTGGTAATTCTTAACCCAATTTCATAGTTTATGAACATGTCTAATGGTGATATTTATAATCTCCCTATGGCCGAAATAGAATTTTTTTCTTAAGTAACAATTACTATTGTACCTGCCACAAGCTCCTCCCCTTTTTTCCCCCTCAATATTTTACTCGTTTTTAGGGTTGTATTTTCATTTCTTCATTCATTTACCTCTCTAGATTATGGTCCAGGTACCATGCTAAGACCTGAAAAGGAACACAAAATTTAACATGGAATGTTTGCTAAAAATGAATATTTTTGGTCTGCTAGAGAAAAGAAAATATTCAAATAATTGTAATAAAATGGGATAGCTGCTCCACTTACCACGGGGACCAAATGATGAAGAAAAACAAGCAGGTGAAATTGAATTTTCCTGAGAATGTAAGGGAGCATTTTAAACAGGAGTTGATATTTTAACTGAGTCTTAAAGAAGAAGCAGAATTTGGTCACAAGAAAGAAAAAGGATGTGGCAGACATACGACAAGGCACACAGACCCCATTCTCAGAGAGTCCAAATGGGAGAATGTGAATGTGTTGGGTTGATAATGAGACACTGGAATAGAAGGAAATCCTATTGTAGTGTTCTTTCTCTGAGCCATTGTTATCTTTATGATCTACCAGGCACAGTCCTCTCAACCACTTTCTCCTGAAACGCTTCCTATAAATGCCTCTTCTCCCTGACATTTTGAGAGATTTAGGAGGGTAAGTAAATGAGGTTCATTGTCTGCAATGTCTTCCTTAGTCTTCTCCGCCAATGGGAGTGTAATCCTTACAGGCTGACCATTTTACTTGAGATGGGTATTGCAAATAAATATGATTTCTCAGAAGGGCAGTAAAATGGGCCATTAAAAACTTAGCACAAATTAGCTTTTCCAGGGTAATTGACCGCACACAGAGGGACCATCGGGGTTTGGGACATGAAGCTCACCATTTAAATGCAAATGAAAGGGAACAGAAATGTACAGATACAGGGTGCAATCCAGTCAAGACAGACCTCAGCAGAAACTTTAGTAGATATTGTGGATAATTCACGAGTCAGAATGAAGATTTTGATTATCAAAATGCAGGGGGTTACTGGAGCAGTGATTGACAAGTTCTGTAAGCAAAGATGAGTCAGCAAAGCCAGGCCTACCCCAGGCCCTTCCAGGTCTAAGGACTGGAGACAAGACAGCCTGGACTGAGGTTGTTCCCCTGGTTTCTGTCAGCACAGTAGGCGAGAAGTGCAAAGGACTCTCTGCAACATCAACTTTGATAGCAACGGCTGTGCCACGCTGCTTGCTGTGGACTGAATTGTGTCCCCCAAAAGATGTTGAAATCCTACCCTTGAACCTGTGAAAGTGACCATCTTTGGAAATAGGGGTTTTCTTCCTTTTATGTTAACAAGGTCATACCAGAGTAGGTTGGGTCCTAAACCTTATCACTGCTGAGTGTTGTCTTATAAAAAAGGAATAGAGAGAGACAAACCCACAGAAGGGAGACAGTCATTACATAATAACCTCTCATGTACTGCACTCAGGAATTTTGCAGAAATGGATGTTTATATTTGATATGAGGGATAGAATGGCCAATCAGAGGCAGTGAGCTCTAATAATACAAGCTAGGGCTGGGCCGAGACACCTACAGTATGAATCATTTCTTCTACTAAATGGGTTTGCCCTATTCTTCTCACCTGTCACGTGAGGTATTTGGACTTGGTAATCTTGGGCTCTTTCCTACTTGGCTTCTATAATTATTAAACAGTAGGGCAAACAGAAGAAACCATAGCCAGTGGTAGTTAATACATTTTTTTTTCTTTCATATGGGATTTTCTTGTTTACTTCATAAAGCCCAATAGCTTTTCTATTGATCAGAATAAAGTTTGAAGGCTGTATATAAGTGGGCTCATTGAAAATAAAGCCATTGTTGTATTTCACTCATAAAATGCATAGGCATTCACCTCTGAAAAAGGAATTATATTACAGTAACAGTGATTTAGAAAGTATCAAAAATATGTTTTTAAAGAGTTTTGTTCCCCACAGAGATGTGAAAAAGTTAATCCCAATTTTTAAAACAAAGACTTCTAAAACTGGGGAAAAAAATTCAGTAGAGCACAAAAGTCTTCTCAATAAAATTCAACACCATTTCTTTTTCTACCACCTGGCAGTCATTAGGAAGCTAAAAGGAAGATGGCAGAATTCACCTCCTTACACCCTTCTCTAAAGTGATTTAAGTGGAAACAGGTGTATGCACCTTGTACCTTAGCGGATGTAAATAACCCCTTGCAAACACCTGTCAAATAAAATCATGCATGATCCAGAGCTTTGGTTTGCTACCAAAACTTTTCAAAAAGTTTCTGTCTATTTAGTATGTCCCAGTTCACCTAGCTCTGCATAGATTTTCCTCAGATGTACCCAGATATAAGAAACAAGGCTAAACCTCAGTTAATGTACCAAGTAGGCTCTGAGGTCATTGAACATTACTGGAAAAATTACATCTTCTTGTCTTCAGCATTCAGCGAACAGGAATTCCTGAAGGTGTGGTATGTCATCCAAAAATGAGCATTTGAATTTAAGTACAACTGATGTGATTAGCACACTATATACTCAAATTTGAATACACACTCAATGCTGAAAAACAAATTAATAAAAAGATAATCACTGACTACTTTATGTAGATTGTTCTACTCAAAGCCAAAATGTTTCAAGAATAGGAAAAAATAAGTGTCCACGATGTCAAAGAAACTTATAGGGAGATTTTGCCTTTGACCTGCTGTTGCCCCTTCCCATGGTGCACCTATCCTAAAATCTTATATGACTGGCTCCTTCTTCACATTTTGGGTTTAACGCCAACATCACCTACTCTGTGATTTTTTTCTCGTGGAACATATCTAAAGTTATCTCCTCCATCATTGCGACAACTTTATCTATCATGTTCTCATTGCTTGCCCAACTTCTAGTACCTTAAACAGTCCTTAGCACTGTAATTTTTAAATTAATTAATGGTACTTTGGTATCAATTGAATTCCTATAATATCTTGGATGTATTTCCAAGGCAAGACCCAGCATCCCTCATTTAGGCTAAAGATGCCCACTTCTGATTTGGCCTTGGCACAAAATTCGTCAAATGGACTTTGCTTCAAGGTGGTGCCTCACTCTGGCCTCTGATGGAGGTTTTAGTCTCTAGATTCATACTTACTGAATAGCTCCCATTTTATAGACTTTCTGGTACGAAGTTCTTTCCTGGGTGCCATACCATTTGTTTCTACATAAATATTTTATCTATCAAATGCCCCTCTGTCACAGTTACCGTCTAGTGATTTCTAACTCATGGCTACTAGTGAGTGCTACTTAGCATCCTGAGAGCCTGAGAGCCATGGAGCCTGAGGCATTCCTGCTCTGTACCACTGCCATCCACAACTCAAGTTCAACACTCTGTATGAAAGTGAAGACATACCCCTCATACTTCTTTGAATCACCCTTGCTGTTTACCCACTGCATGAAAATAGGTGAGCAGTGATCAAGATAGCATGGTATGTTCATGATCTGAGAGTCCCTCTGCATGTAAAGAAGTCAAATATTGATGGAATGTAAAAGAGAAAATTTCAGTAGCACAGTAGTTCATCAAAATAAGGTAATCAAGCCCATGAACAGAATGGAAATGCAAAGAGGTGGGCAGGGCCACATCCAAGCTCCTGCAGGATTCTAGGGGCACAAGAAGCAAAACTCAGAATGCAGAAAACTCTAGAGGACAGACATCCCAGTTTCTTAAACAAATAAAAAAAAAATCTTCAAGAGAAAGATAAATGGGGAATCTCGAAATTAAAAGACTTAAATAACCTATCAACAAGTCACAATGTGAGGGCTTTTTTCGGATTATGATTAAAACACACCAACTTTTTTTTTTAATGACATTTATAGAATTACAGGAAATTTGAGAACTGACTGATATTGGAAGATATTTTATCATTGTAGGTATTAGGGAAGCCTTATTATTTATCATTTAGGTGTGATAATGTATTTTTTCTTTTGTGCTTTAAAGAAAGAGTTCTTTATTTTTTAGAGGTGAATATAGAAATATTTGTGTCTAAATTGCTATGAAGTGTGGGTTTTGTTTCATAATAATATGGGGGAGTAAATGGAGGTATAGGTAAAACAAGAGAATACCAAGAATAGGTAACTTTTGAAACTGGGTGATGGAAAATGTTGTATATACTTGAAATTCTATAAAATGCATCATACAGAGGTGATGTGAATGGAAGGCATAGAACAGAAATTGATAGAATTACAAAGAGAATTTTTCAAACCTACAAATGTCTGTTTAAACACTTCTATCAGAAACGTATATACTAAGACTAAAAATTAATAAGGAGGTGCTTTGAACAATTCTGTGGGCAAGCTTTGTACACTCAAAATAATAAACATCCTTTTCAAGAACAGAAGAAACATTTTAAAATTATGACCACAAAGGAAATCACAATAAATACCCAAGATTGATATCACGCTTATCAAATTTATAAATGGAATTGAGCCAGGAAAGATAGCTCAGAATACTTACGCATACCCCCCCACGTGTCTGTCAGTTTGTCATACTGTGGGGGCCTGTGTGTTGCTGTGATGCTGGAAGCTATGCCACCGGTATTCAAATACCAGCAGGGTCACCCGTGGCAGACACGTTTCAACTGAGCTTCCAGACTAGAAAGAAGGACCCGGCAGTCTACTTCTGAAAAGATTTAGCCAGTGAAAACCTTGTGGACAGCAGCTGAACATTGTTTGATAGAGTGCCAGAAGATGAGCCCCTTCTGGAAGGCACTCAAAATACGACTGGGGAAGAGCTACCTTCTCAAACTAGAGTCAACCTTAATGACGTGGAAGCTTTCAGGACCTTCATTTGCTGATGTGCCACCACTCAAAATGAGAAGAAACAGCTGCAAACATCCATTAATAATTGGAATATGAATGTACAAAGTTTGAATCTAGGAAAATTGGAAATTGTCAAAAATGAAATAGAACACATAAGCATTGATTTCCTAGGCATTAATGAACTGAAATGGACTGTACTGGTAATTTTGAATCTGACAGTCATATAGTCTGCTACGCTGGAAACGACAACTTGAAGAAGAATGACTTTGCGCTCATCCTGAAAAAGAACATTTCAAGATCCATCCTGAAGTACAATGCTGTCAGTGATAGAATAATATCCACACACTTACAAAGAAAACCAGTTAATATGACTATATTAAAATTTATGTACCAACCACTGAGGCCAAAGATGAAGAAATGGGAGATTTTTATCAACTTCTGCAGTCTGAAGTTGATCAAACATGTAATCAGAATGCCATGATAATTACTGGAAATTGGCGTGTGAAGGTTGGAAATAAAAAAGAAGGATCAGTAGTTGGAAAATATGGCCTTAGTGATAGAAACTATGCTGGAGATTGTATGATAGAATTTTGCAAGACCAAGGACTTCTTCATTGCAAATACCTTTTTTCACCAACATAAATGGTAACTATACACATGGACCTTGCCGGATGTAATACACAGGAATCAAATAGACTACATCTGTGGGAAGAGATGATGGAAAAGCTCAATATCATCAGTCAGAACAAGGCCAGGGGCTGACTGTGGAACAGACCATCAATTGTTCATATGCAAGTTCAAGCTGAAACTGAAGAAAATTAGCACAATCTATGAAAGCCAAAGTACGACCTTGAGTGTATCCCACCTGAATTTAGAGGCCACCTCAAGAATAGATTTGACTAGTTGAACGCTAATGATCAAAGACCGGATGAGTTGTAGAGTGACATCAAGGACATCATACATGAAGAAAGCAAAAGGTCATTAAAAAGACAGGAAAGAAAGAAAAGACCAAAATCGATGTCAGAAGAAATCCTGAAACTTGCTCTTGAACAGCCAGTGGCTAAAGCAAAAGGAAGAAATGATGAAGTAAAAGAGTTGAAGAGAAGATTTCAAAGGGCAGCTCGAGAAGACAAAGTAAACTATTATAATGATGTGTGCAAAGACCTGGAGATGGAAAACCAAACGGGAAAAACACACACTGCATTTTTCAAGCTGAAAGCATTGAAGAAAAAATTCCAAGCTTCCAGTTGTAATACTGAAGGATTCTATGGGGAAAATATTAAAAAACTCAGGAAGCATCAAACGAAGATGGAAGGAATACTTAGAGTCACTATACCAAAAAGAATTGGTCAACGTTCAGCCATTTCAGGAGGTACCATATGAGCAGGAACCAACGGTACCGAAGGAAGAAATCCAAGTTGCACTGAAAGCATTGGCAAAAAACAAGGCTTCAGGAATTGATGGAATACCAACCGAGATGTTTCAACAAATGCATGCAGTGCCGGGAGTACTCCCTCATTTATGCCAAGAAATTTGGGAGACAGCTACCCAGCCAATGAACTGGAAAAGATCTATATATACACCTATTTCCAATAAATGACCCAACCAAATGAAGAAATAATAAAGCAATATCATTAATATCACACACACAAAAAAATTTGCTATAGGTCATTCAAAAGCAGCTGCAGCAGCATATCAACAGGGAACTGCCAGGAATTCAAGCCAGATTTGAAGAGGACATGGAACCAGGGATACCATTGCTGATGTCAGACGGACCTTGGTTAAAAGCAGAGAAGACCAGAAGGATGTTTACCCGTGTTTTATTGACTAAGCAAAGGCATTCGACTGTGTGGATCATAACAAGTCATGGATAACACTGTGAAGAATGGGAATTCCAGAACACTTCGTTGTGCTCATGAGGAATCTGTACATGGATCAAGAGGCAGTCCTTCCAACAGAACAAAGGTATACTGTGTAGTTTGAAGTCAGGAAAGGTGTGCATCAGGGTTGTATCCTTTCACCATACCTATGCAATCTGTTTTTATTTATTTATTTATTTTTATTTTTTTATGCCATCTGTATGCTGAGCAAATAATCCCAGAAGCTAGACTATATGAAGAATGGGACATCAGGATTGGAGGAAGACTCATTAACAACCTGCATTATGCAGATGACACAACTTTGCTTGCTGAAAGTGAAGAGGACTTGAAGCACTTACTCAGGAAGATCAAAGACCACAGCCTTCAGTATGCATTACACCTCAACATAAAGAAAACAAAAATCCTCACAACTGGATCAGTAAGCCACATCATGATAAGCAGAAAAAAATTGACGTTATCAAGAATTTCATTTTACTTGGCTTCACAATCAACGCCCGTGGAAGCAGCAGTCAAGAAATCAAAAGACACATTGAATTGGCCGAATTGGCTGCAAAAGACTTCTTTAAAGTGTTGAGAAGCAAAGATGTCACCTTGAGGACTAAGGTGTGCCTGACCCAAGCCATGGAGTTTTCAATCTCCTCCTATGCATGTGAAATCTGGACGAAGAATAAAGAAGACCGAAGAAGAATTGACGTCTTTGAATTGTGATGTCGGAAAAGACTATTGAATATACCATGGGTTGCCAAAAGAACGACAAATCTGTGTTGGAAGAAATACAATCAGAATGTGCCGTGGAGGCAAGGATGGTGAGACTACGTCTCACATACTTTGGACATGCTGTTAGGAGGGATCAGTCCCTTGAGAAGGATATCATACTTGCTAAAGTAGAAAAAAAAAAAAGTAGAGGGTCAGCAAAAAAGAGGAAGACCCCCAATGAGATGGACAGACACAGTGGCTGCAACAAGGGGCTTAAGCATAGCAACAATTGTGAGGATGGTGCAGGACCGGGCAGTGTTTGGTTCTGTTGTACATAGGGTCGCTATGAGTTGAAACTGACTCGATGGAACCTAACAAAAATGACAACTTATACGTAAAAATCTCTACTGGCTGGAGAGAGTGTAGCTTTGGATACCCTATGGGGCAGTTCTGCTCTGTCCTACAGAGTTGCTATGAGTCAGAATTTGACTCCATCACAACAGGTTTGGTGTTTTGTTTGTTAATTTGGTTAGGTAATGCCATGTCTTTTGGTTGCACTAAAATCAATACTAGGCATACAAAATACTCTATGGAAAGCTTAAAAAATATAATTCACTGCATATATAAGTCAACAATGAAATGAGAATACTACAAAAAGAGGAAGTCATTCTTACATTCAGAGTCACTACACAGAAGGAGCTAAGGTTCTTCCCACACTTATATGTACCCTTTAGACATAATACCCCAGGTGTGTTTTTATTACTAGGTCATTGTAGAACTAGAAGACAAAGAAGGAGAACAGTGAAGGAATTCAAAATCATATCATGTGAGAAAAGATGGAAGAAATGGAGATACCTTATCCTGATCAAGGCTTACTAAGAGCAAAACTCTGTTACAAACACGGGAATACTCATCGTGGCAAAAGTAACTTACTCTGGCGTGGAATTAAAAGTCCAAAGAAAAATGCATGTACATGCTAGAAATGTAGATTTCTTCTCAATATGAGAAGTAATTCTGTAGTAGTGACATTGTAGGGAAATACAATCAACTGTCTCATGAGATAAAGGATTCCCCATCTATAAAATGATTCAATAAAGAGCACCTAGTAGAAATTTGTATCAGTAATGGCTAACGTCTTGGCAGCTATTGAAAGGTTGGAGGGTAAAGTCCACCCAGAAGTGCCTCGGAAGAAAGGCCTGGCAATTTACTTCCAAAACAAATCAGACATTGAAAGCCTTATGGAGTTGACATGCATGAGGTCACCATGAGTAGGAGCCAACTTGACAGCAACTGGTCTGGCTTTATTCACTGCTTGAGGTAGGAGATGACTCTTCAGATGTCTTTCACATGGAACACACTTGGATCCTCTGGTCTCAAACTGTCAGTTTACTTTCTGCGATGATGGTCTCTGTCATCTTCAGCTCTGCCTCGCCCTGTGTGCTCACTCTGTTTGTTAGTCCTTTGCAGAATTTCATTTGCTTTCCCACCAAGCCCAAGCCTTGAGGATAGAACATCCAGCTCTGCTTTCTCTCAGTCCCTAGGGTTTCTGCTGTCACCCTCCTGACTTTCTTTGTTGTGATTTCCAGGACCATTTTCCTCTCTGAAACAGCAGCCCCTAGAGATCTGGGGTCATACAGAGCCTCCATCCATTCATTCCATCAGTGTTTATTGAGCACTTACAATGTACCAAGATTGCTACGAGGTGCTGGGGATACATCGCGGACAAAAGGGTCAAAGTGTCCTGTCCTGTGCTGCACCGTGCTTCCGTGAGTTTGGCAGTGCTGTCTATTTCAGACCCCACCAATCATCTACCATGGGCGGGACTCGTTCCACAGTTCTCTCTCAACAAGTATTTACTGAGCACTTGCTACAGGCCAGGCAGTGTGCGTCTTACTTGTAAAATATTGAATTAAAGAGACACAGAGCTACATTTTCAAAGGGCTTACTTGAAAGCAGGGTGATTCAGAGGGAAAGGCTTTCAAATTTATGGTAAAAGTTTCCGAATGACAACAATTTCCCAACTCTCTATTCCCAAATAATTCCAGCTACCTTGAGCTATATACTTTAACCTCTTATCTGTGTAATTAAGGAGAGGTGAAGAGCAGGAACGTGTAATAGCAAGAACTTCTTCAGGAGAGGTTACTTGTCTGTGGTCTGATTAGCCAGTGTCCAGAGACTTGGATAACAAGGGGAAAATCACACATACATGGATGGGGATGTAGGCATAGACATATATAAATATTTAAATATATCATTTTCCCATTTAAAGGCTGCCTTATAAAGAATTCAAAATTTGGAGTAACCCTTGGTTAATAGAGGTTTTCAACCCAGTAAGAACACGTAAAAGTCATTTTGTAGAGCTACACTAAATCAAAGCCGCTCTGCCATAAAAGGTTTCCTAGGAGTAAATGGGGAAGTTATCACATTTGAAATTCTCTGCTCCACACACCCAGCCCCAGTTCACTGCTAATTTTATTTAACACTGGATGTTTCTATGCTAATGTTGTGTGTTTCAGCACTTCCAGGTCCCCTTTCCAGCCAATACCTCACCCTTACTACTGTGACAACCACCATCTAATTTCTGTTCACGTTAGAAAAGTTTTGCCTTTTTCCAAACTACAAATTATAGGAATATATAATCCGTGCTGCTTTTGCCTGGCGTCTTTCAGACTTAGTAATGCTTTTGAAGTTCATCTCGTTGTTGTTCGTATCAGGCAGTGCATCTGGATACTGACGGGGATGATGCCATAGCGTGAATACACGCTACAGCCTACGGATGGCTCATTTCCAGGTTAGCTCTCATGAACAAAGCTGCTGTGGACTTTGTAGTATGATTCTTTTCGTGGGCATACGTTGAGTGAATTCCTAAGAGTGATATTTCTGGGTCCTAGGGTGCGTGGCATGGTTAATTTCATTGGAAACCACCAAACAGCGCTTCAGTGATGTCCTGCCATTTAACGTTTGCACTAGACATTTTTGAGATTCTACCCACACCACACCCTTACCAGCCCTTGAGAGAATCAGTTATTTTTTTGTTTGGTTTTGTTTTTAGAAATTCTAGCAGAAATGTGGTGACATCTTGATGTGGTTTTAACTTGCGTTTTCATGATGATTAAGAAGTTTGAGCATATACTTATTTATTTATACATTTAACATTCTGACTTCTTTATATAAAGGATCAGCTGAAGTATTTCACCCATTTTTATATGATTTATAGGAGTTCTTCATAGATTTTGAGTGTGAGAGCTTTGTTAGATAGACGTGATATACATGCTGCAGATACTTTCTCAGTGTGTTGCTTTCTTTTTTCCTTTTTAACGCTGCCTTTTGGAAAGATTTTTTGTTTTTGTTTTTAATTTTGGTGTGAGTCCCAATTCATCATTTTAGTTTTAGTTCCTTTTCTTTATTTCTTTCATTTTTTTTCTTTTATGGTTAAAGCTTTTTGTGTCCTAAAAATGTTTGCTTGCCACAAGTTAGAAAATATATTCTCCCATGTTTTCTTCTAAAATCTTCCACTCTGTTCAATTTCATGTTTAGTTCAAAGGGTCCTCTTTATTAATTTTTTGTGTGTTTGGTGCCAGATATAATTTGAAGTCTCTTTTTTTCATAAAATAACTAATTGTTAAGCATTATTTATTGAAAATAAGTCCCTTTTCCCATTGACCTCCTTTGGAGCTATTGTCTAAAATTAAAAATAAATAACCACATTTGTGTTGTGATTGTCTAAAATTAAAATTGACTTATATTTGTAAGTCTGTCTCTGGGTTCTCTAGTGTATTCTTGTTATCTATTTTGTTTAGCTTTATGCTAATTACCACGCTTATCTTAATTACTGTAGCTCTATAGGAAATCCTGAAATCCTGTGACTCCCAGCTGCCTAGGCAATTCCATCTTCCAGCCTCCTATTCCTGCACCCAGTGAGCTTGCTCTTCTTTCTTGTACTGTATCTTTCTGTGTGACAGCTTAGACACTGCTCCTGGGCAAAAAGCTGTGTAAATGGGGAACTTCCTTCATTTTTTTTAAGTCTTGAAGCCCTGAACAATCTGCAGTGTTTAATAGCAGTTTCTTCATATATATGACCAGTTGTATAGGGTTTACTGTGGAAAGTAAGTCCAAAACCAGGCACTCCTTCGTGTCAGGGTCAGAAGTCACCCTTAATTGCTTTGACCCACCAATTATTCTGTTCCAGTATCTTTGGGACTTCCAGCATCACAGCAAGACGCAAGCCACCACAGTACGCCAAACTGACAGACAAGTGGTGGTTAAGGACTATAGGAATAGACACACAGATGTGTGTGTGTGTCTATGTATGTGTATACTTGTTACATATTGTCAAGTCTGCTCCAATTATTGGTGACCCCACGTACAACAGGACAAAACGCTGCCTGGTCCTGCACCATCTTCATGATTACTGAAATGCTAGAGTTCATTGTTGAGGCCACTAGGTATTTTGAGAGCCTTCCAACATAGGGGGCTCATCTTCAAGCACTGTATTGGACACTACTCTGTTGTCAAGGAGCTCTGGTGGCACGTGGTTAAGTGCTAACCAAAAGGTCGGTGTTTAAACCACTAGCCAGTCTATAGGAGAAAGATGTGGCAGTCTTCTTCAATAAAGATTACAGCCTTGGAAACTCTGTGGGGCAATTCTACTCTGTCCTACAGAGTTGCTATAAGTCAGAATTGACTAGGCAGCAACGAGTGTGATCTGGTTATTCTTTTGTCACCCATAAAGTTTTCATTGGCTAATTTTCAGAAGTAGGACATCACATGTTTATTCCTGGCCTGTCTTAGTCTATAAGCTCCATTGAACACTGTCCACCATGGTTGACCCTGTTGGTATTTGAAATTCCAGTGTCATATCATCCAGTATCCCAGCAACACGCAAGTCACTACAATACAAGAAACTGACAGATAGGTGGTAGCGAAGGACTATATACAATAAATATAATAAAAGCAGCTTTTGTTTGCCAATGTTTCTTACTTCCTACCCAGAAAGACAACCTTAAAGCCATGGCTCATTCTTCGGCACTCTGTAGAACCCAACAGTGGTGTGATTGCTACCAGGATGGATATGGCCATAGAAGATATCAAGATATGGACCCAGCCTCCGCAGATGCCTTAAGCCTCCAATGCTTACTCTACTGGTCAGAAGCACACCCTTACTTAGTACAACCAGCACCCTGAATTACAACAAAAAGACCACCCTTAGAGATCACCATCTGAAGAAACTTGCAAGAGCTGTTATTTGTTTGTACAGTGATTTTCCCATAAAGACAATGCAGTGGGAAGCACAAGTCTTTGCAGACATCAAACCTGGTAGAAACCTGAACTGAGCCCTTACCACGTCTGCAGTATAACCACCCGAAGCTTCAGTCTCCTCAGGGCTTGAAAGGAGACCATAGTAACACATTTTCCTTAAGGTTCTTTCAAGAACTAAAAGAGTTACCCCATGCCACGTGTTTGGCAAAATGCCGGGCTCTTCCTCCCTGCTTAATAAGTGGTGGTAACCGTTGTTACAGCTGAGGGTGAAGGAAAATGTCCTTGGCTGATGATAGAAACCAACAAATGCCATCAACAAATGGCAAAGACTCTCCCGCTGCCTGACTGGGGGAGAAACCCACCTGATCAGACATCTGATGTGGTGACATCTGATGTGGTGACATCCGATGTGGTGACATCCGATGTGGTGACATATGATGTGGTGACATCCGTTGTGGTGACATCTGATGTGGTGAAACCCGTGTGAAATTGTTTACTACAGATTAGCATGTAAGTGTAAGTAAGCCTGTGTTTACCTTCCTTACTGGGTCATCTGCCACTCTCAAGGATTGTAAATGTGACAAGAGGCTTTGATTCTGTAGGAAGGTGCTGTGGGGCTGGCAGAGAGACAGATGGCTGCCATACATAGAAGCAGAATCTTCGATGGGATGAAAAAATGAGATACTGCTACCTTGCCTTTTAGATAATTTGCCCTGTGCCTGATAACTTAATGACACGTACCCACACCCTGAGCGGTAATGAGGGAGAAAAGAGCATAGCTAGGGGAAAAAAGTCAAGATTCACCCTAGGTTTCAAACAAACACTGGTATATTTTGAGAAAATAATCTACCCTACAGTGAAGCTTCTAGAACAACATAAATTTCCTTCATTTCTTGTGTGGATCCAACTATCCACACACATAATCTCTGAATTAAAAGTACGTGAAGGGACAAGTAGGCAACACAGCAGATGGGTGTGTAGTGTCTGCGTGGGTACGCGGTTAGTCAATAAAGGATCCATTTTTCATTTTTGTCAGTTTTAATTTTTATCAATTTTCTATGTAAAACCAGTGTAGTTTAATCTTCTCACCTATAGTGTGTCTTAAGAATTACAATGGTATTTTGGGTTTATGAATATTCTGTATTCTGTATATATTCCAAACTTTTACACAATAATGATAAGAACCAAAAAACCCAAACCCACTGCAGTAAACCGACGGATTCACAGTGACCCTACAGGGACAGAGTAGCACTGCCCCACACGGTTTCCAAGGCTGTAATCTTTACAGAAGCAGACTACCACATCTTTCTCCCTTGGAGAGGCTGGTAGGTTTGAACCTTTCAGTTAGCAGCTGAGTGCTTTAACCACTGCACCACCAGAGCTCCTAAAAAAGATAGGAATTAAACAAAACACCATCTTAAAATTGTGGTGAGATTGAAGAGCCAGCAGATGAAAGGATACTTTCTAAGTACATGTCAGCCCTTCTTAATAGTTCATTTAACAATATTTAGAGAATATTTATATTGTTCCAGGCACCCTTTGTCTCTCTCTCACACACACACACACACACACACACACACACACGTGTGAAATGCCATCCTGGGTTTTATAGACTCATATCCTTGAGGGAAACAGATGTGTGAAACTATTGTAAAATATACTGCTAGTGTAATAAATGTTGTTGTGTGCCGTGGGGTCGATTTCGACTCATAAATAGTGACCCTAAATGACAGATAGAACGACTCCATATGGTTTCCTAGACTGTAATCTTTGTGGGAGCAGATCACCATCATCAAAAAAGAACATTTCAAGATCTATCCTGAAGTACAACACTGTCAGTGATAGGATAATATCCATACGCTTACAAGGAAGACCAGTTAACACGACTATATTAAAATTTATGCACCAACCACCAGGGCCAAAGATGAAGAAATAGGCTTTTATCAGCTGCTGCAGTCTAAAATTCATCGAATGTGCAATCAAGATGCATTGATAATTACTGGCGATTGGAATGCGAAAATTGGAAACAAAGTAGGATGAGTAGTTGGAAAATATGGCCTTGGTGATAGAAAAATTGCTGGAGATCGAATGATAGAATTTTGGAAGACCAATGACTTCTTTGCAAATATCTTCTTTCACCAACATAAACGGCAACTATACACACGGACCTCCCCAGGTAGAACACACAGAAATCAAATTGACTACATCTGTGGAAAGAGACGATGGGAAAGCTCAATATCATCAGTCAGAACAAGACCAGGGGCTGACTGTAGAACAGACCTTCAATTGTTCATATGCAAGTTCAAGCTGAAACTGAAGAAAATCAGAGCAAGTCCACGAGAGCCAAAATATGACCTTGAGTATATCCCACCAGAATTTAGAGACCATCTGAAGAACAGATTTGACCCATTGAACACTGGTAACCGAAGACCGGACTGGTTGTGGAATAACATCAAGGACATCATACATGAAGAAAGCAAGAAGCCATTGAAAAGACAGCAAAGAAAGAAAAGACCAAGATGGATGTCAGAGGAGACTCTGAAACTTCCTCTCGAATGTCAAGGAGCTAAAGCAAAAGGGAGAATTGATGAAGTAAAAGAACTGAACAGAAGATTTCGAAGGGCGGCTCCAGAAGACAAAGTATCATAATGACATGTGCAAAGAGCTGGAAATGGAAAACCAAATGGGAAGAACATGCAGTGTTTCTCAAGCTGAAAGAACTGAAGAAAAAATCAAGTTGCAATAGTGAAGGATTCTATGGGGAAAATATTAAACGATGCAAAAAAAAAACAGATGCAGGAAGCATCAAAAGAAGATGGAAGCAATACACAGAGTCATTATACCAAAAAGAATTAGTTGAAGTTCAACCATTTGAAGAGGTGGCATATGATCAGGAACCGATGGTACTGAAGGAAGAATTCCAAGCTGCTCTGAAGGCATTGGTGAAAAACAAGGCTCCAGGAATTGACGGAATATCGATTGAGATATTTCAACAAACAGATGTAGCACTGGAGGTGCTCACTCGTCTATGCCAAGAAACATGGAAGATAGCTTCCTGGCCAACTGACTGGAAAAGAGACCCATATTTATGCCTATTCCCAAGAAAGGTGATCCAACTGAATGTGGAAATTATAGAACAATATCATTAATATCACACACAAGCAACATTTTTCTGAGGATGTTTCAAAAATGGCTGCAGCAGGGAACTGCCAGAAATTCAGGCTGGTTTCAGAAGACAATGTGGAACTAGGGGTATCGTTGCTGATGTCAGATGAATCCTGGCTGAAAGCAGAGAATACTAGAAGGATGTTTATCTGTATTTTATTGACTATGCAAAGGCATTCAACTGTGTGGCTCATAACAAATTACGGATAAGATTGCAAAGAATGGGAATTCCAGAACACTGAATTGTGCTCGTGAGGAACCTGTACATAGATCAAGAGGTAGTTGTTCGGACAGAACAAGGGGATACTGACTGGTTTAAATCCAGGAAAGGTGTGCGTCAGGGTTGTATTCTTTCACCGTACCTATTTAATCTGTATGCTGAGCAAATAATCTGAGAAGCTGGACTATATGAAGAAGAACGGGCATCAGGATTGGAGGAAGACTCATTAACAACCTGCGTTATGCAGATGACACAACCTTGCTTGCTGAAAGTGAAGAGGACTTGAAGCACTTACTAATGAAGATCAAAGACCACAGCCTTCAGTATGGATTGTACCTCAACATAAAGAAAACAAAAATCCTCACAACTGGACCAATGAACAACATCATGATAAACAGAGAAAAGACTGAAGTTGTCAAGGATTTCATTTTAGTTGAGTCCACAATCAACAGCCATGGAAGCAGCAGTCAAGAAATCAAAAGACGTATTGCATTGGGTAAAAATGCTGCAAAGGACCCTTCAAAGTGTTGAAGAGCAAAGATGTCACCTTGAAGACTAAGGTGCGCCTGACCCAAGCCATGGTATTTTCAATCACATCATATGCATGTGAAAGCTGAACAATGAATAAGGAAGACCAAAGAAGAATTGACGCCTTTGAATTGTGGTGTTGGCGAAGAATATGGAATACACCACGGACTGACAAAAGAAGGAACAAATCTGCCTTAGAAGTACAGCCAGAATGCTCCTTAGAAGCAAGGATGGTGAGACTGCATCTTACATACTTTGGACATGTTGTCAGGAGGGATCAGTCCCTGGAGAAGGACATCATGCTTGGCAGAGTACAGGGTCAGCGGAAAAGAGTAAGACCCTCAACGAGGTGGATTGACACAGTGGCTACAATGAGCTTAAGCATAACAACAATTGTAAGGATGGCTCAGGACAGGGCAGTGTTTCGTTCTGTTGTGCATAGGGTCGCTATGAGTCAGAACCGACTCGACGACACCTAACAACAACAGTCTTCATGTGAGCAGATCACCAGGTCTTTCTCCAGAGGAGTGCCTGGGTGGGTTCCAACTGCCGACCTTTTGGTTAGCAGCCAAGCACTTATCCATTGCACCACCAGGGCACCTTAGTGTAAAATACAGTTATCTATTGTCTTTTCCTGGAGAACTTGGGGTGGGCTCACAGGGAAACTGGCACTCCTGCTGTGTGTCCACAGACCACTTATATTCTCCTAGACAGAAAAGCAGGGGGCAGAATCCTCCAGGTCAAGGAAAAACCACGAATTAAGGCTGAGAATTAGAAAAATGTAGGCCATGCTCAGAAAACAGCAAGAAAAGAGGACAAGGTAGAGCACAACTTTTATGGGAGAAAGTGACTGTATACGATACCAGAAAGATTAGGTGGGAACAGATTCCGAGAGTTTTTAATGCCATTCTACCATGTTAGATTTTATATTCAAAATTTTCAGAGCAGATAAACTGGGATCAGATCTTTTTCAGACAAATATGAAATTCAAGATCCAATATCTAATTGTCCTTTAGACTGAATTATGCTGATTTTAAGAAAAAAAAACTTTTAAATCATTCAGGCTTGTGTAACTTGGAGGAAAACCATGAGGTAATATGATTCTGTACCACTACGATTATGCATGTAATGAATGTCTTTTTTTTTTTCCTTTTTTAGTTCTTCATTCAAAATTTTATACACAAATTGTTTTGTGACATTGGTTGCAATCCCTGCCACATATCAGCACTCTCCCCCTTTCCCTTTCCACCTCGGATTCTCCATGTCCATTCATCCAGTTTTCCTGTCCCTTCCCACTTTCTCATCGTTGCTTTTGGGCAGGTGTTACGCATTTGGTCTCATCTACTTGATTGAACTAAGGAGCACGTTCCTCACGCGTGTTTGTTTTATAGGCCTGTCTAGTCTTTGGCTGAAAAGTAGGCTTCGGGAGTGGCTTCAGTTCTGAGTTAGCAGGGTGTCTGGGGGCCGTAGTGTCAGGAGTTCCTCCAATTGCTGTCAGACCAGTAAGTCTGGACTTTTTGTGTGAATTTGAACTTTGTTTTACATTTTTCTCCCACTCTGTCTGAGGCCCTCTGTTGTGATCTGTGTCATAGTGGTCTGTGGTGGTAGCCAGGCACCCTCTAATTCTTCTGGGCTCAGGCTGGTAGAGTCTGTTGTCCCTGTGGTCCATTAGTCCTTTGGACTAATGTTTGTCTTGTGTCTTTGGTTTTCATCATTCTCCTTTGCTCCAAATATGGTGGGAACAATAGGTGTACCTTAGATGGCCATTCACAAGCTTTTAGGATCCCAGATGCTACTCACCAAATTAGGATGTAGAACTTATTTTTTTTTTATGAACTGTGTTATTCCATTTGACCTAGATGTCCCCCAAGACCATGGTCCCCAGCCCTTAGCCCCAGTAACTTAGTCCCTCAAGGTGTTTAGATGTATCTAGGAAGCTTCCATGACTTTGCCTTGGTCAAGTTGTGCTGACATCCCCTGTATTGTGTGTTGTCTTTCCATCCACCAAAGTTAACACTTATCTACTTTTTACTCAGTAAGTTCCCCTCCCCACACCTCCCGTCCTTCATAACTGTCAAAGATTGTGTTTTCGGTGTGTAAATCTTTTCTTGGGTTTTTATAGCAGTGGTCTCATACAATATTGGAAACCCTGGTGTCCTTTTGTGATAGTCTTATTTCACTCAGCATAATGCCCTCCAGATTCTTCCATGTTGTGAGATGTTTCTTAGATTCATCATTGTTCTTTATTGTTGCATAGTACTCCATTTTGTGTATGTACCATAAATTTGTTTATCCATTCATCTGTGGATGGACACTTAGGTTGTTCCCATTTTTTTTTCTTTTTTTACTGTTGTGAATAATGCTGCAGGGAACATGGGTGTGCATATGTCTATTTGTCTGACGGCTCTTATTTCTCTAGGTCCTAGTAAGGGATTGCTGGATCATATGGTATTTCTATTTCCAGCTTTTTAAGAAGGCTCCATGTCATTTTTCATAGTGGTATTACCATTTTACATTCCCACCAGCAGTGCAAAAGAGTTCTAATCTTTCTGCAACATCTCCAACATTTGTTATTGTTTTTTGTTGTTGTTGCTGTTTGTTTTTTGATTCGTGCCAGTAATGTCAGGGTGAGATGGTGTATCATCGTAGTTTTGATTTGCATTTTTCTAATGGCTAATGATCTCGAGCATTTCCTCATGTCTTGAATGTCTTCTTTGGTGAATTATCTGTTCATATCTTTTGCCCATTTTTTAATTGGGTTATTAGTCTTTTTGTCATTGAGGCGTTGAAGTATATTCTATAGATGTTAGAGATTACACCCCTGTTGGATGTGTCACGGCCAAAAATTTTTTCCCAGTCTGTAGGTTCTCTTTTTACTCTTTTTGTGAAGTCTTTTGAGAAGCCTAAGTGTTTAATTTTTAGGAGCTCCCATTTATCTAGTTTTTCTTCTGGTATTGGTGCATTGATAATTATGGTTTATATTCTATTCATGCCATGTGTTGGGGCCCCTAGCATTGTCCCTATTTTTACTTCTATGATCTTTACCACTTTATTTTATATTTAGGTCTTTGATCCATTTCGAGTTAGTTTTTGTGTATGTTGTGATATGAGTCCTGTTTATTTTTTTACAGATGAACATTCAGTTATACCAGCACCATTTGTTAAAAAGACAGTCTTTTCCCCATTTAATGGACTTCAGTCCTTTGTCAAATATCAGGTGACCATAGGTGGATGGATCTACATTTGGGTTCTCGATTCTGTTCCACTGGTCTGTGTTTCTGTCATTGTACGAATACCAGGCTGTTTTGACTAGAATGACTGTATAGTGGGTTCTGAGATTAGGTAGTGTGAGGCCTACTTTGTCTTTTTCTTCAATAACGCTTTGCTTATCTGGGGCCTCTTTTCTTTTCATATAAAGTTGGTGATGATTAGTTTTTGCATCTCATTAAAGAATGCTGTTGGTATTTGGATCGAGATTGCATTATATCTGTAGAACACTTTGGGCAGGATTAACGTTTTCACAATGTTTAGTCTTCTTATCCATAAGTATGATATGTTTTTCCATTCATGTAAGTCTCTTTTGTTTTCTTGCACTAGTGTTTTGTAGTTTTCTTTGTATATGTCTTTTACGACCCTGGTTAGATTTATTCTTCAGTACTTTGTCTTTTAGAGGCAAATGTCTTAAATCTAGACTGAGGCATTTTTTTGAATTTAATTTTTACTGAGTAGAAAGCATTTCAATATATTCTTCTGAATCATCTAGAGTTTTAATACAGCACGTTGAATGTGTGTAGTTGTATTGGCTCGTGTTTTTTCTCCTTGCCATATGAACCACCTATGATGTTTGGGAAATAACCTACTTTATAAGTATTGAGCCAGCCATCCACTATCAAAGCTATTTCTCCTGACAGCTCCAGGGCACAGGGGAGCTAGTTGCCAGCCTAGAATATTGTATCTGGGGGTGGTTAGCAAACAAAAGCAGGTGAGCAGGAACAGGGAGGTTCCTGTATTATTGTTGTTGATGATGTGGTTATGTGTTTGCTTTACCTATGCAGGTGGGAGTCTCTGGCAGAGAACTGGAAAGGTGCACCAGTAGTAACGTCCTTATAGGACTGGTCCTCATTGGCTGTGAATTTTGACTGCAGATCTGACCTTCCAGCCTACCTCTCCTTCCCCTTCTCTGGGCTCCTTGGTGTTCAGTGACTCTGTGAGATGCCCAATATACTTAACAAGTATTTCTTTTCTGCTTGAATCTTACTCAGACGCATTTTACTACTTTCACATCAGATCTCTGGTGCAAGGTGTGCCAGCCCTTGAGAGCAGGGGTGGTGTATTTTATCTTTGCAATCTTTAGCACAATATGTGGCTGTAGTTATGCAAGTTATTGAAAACTTATATTCAAAATATTAATAAATAAATGGTAAGCATTAGGACCAATGAAAATGAAGGAAACCCACAATGATGGATTGAGACAATAGCCACAGCAATGGAATCAAACACACCAATGACCAAGAAGATGGTGCAGAACTAGGCTGCGTTCCATTCTGTTGTACATAAGTTGGCTGTGAGTCAAAGCTGACTTGACGGCAACTAACAACAACAACAAGCATTAAAATGACACTCAGGTTTTGAAAATTGTGGATGATTTTTGCAGACTGCTTTACTAGGTAGTTGGCATGCTCTGGGGATGGGGAGGAAGGAACGCATAAAGTGCTTTTTTGATAAGATGAGGTATCTAGAAGCTTCCAGAATTAAGAGAGCAGCATCTTAGATTGTAAGACCTTTCCATGAGCAATTTAGTTTTGATTAGGCTTATTCTACATAATTTGAGTATCACCGCAAGGAAGCACCATATGGTGTCAATAAATAAGTCTTCAGCGATTTTCCCTTCTCCACTAAGATGTATATAAAAGGTCAATTATCCCTAATTAAGTCACTGTTTTCTTTGGTAAGGATGTGTGTGTTTTTCCAATCAAGCCCCCAGGGAGATTATTGAGTGGTTCTCATACAGCTGATTAAGGGCATGCCAAAGACATGAGTCAAGAGAAAAGCTAAAAAGTAAAAACGTTAAAAAAAAGAATACTTATTGGTTGCGTTTTGCACATTATTATCACCTTTTGCCTCATACATCCCCTGCAAAAGCAGATTTTCAAGACACTGATGCCTCTCTTGCCAACATTGGCAGAACATAAGAAGCACCAGGAGTACGGTGTGGCCGGGTGACACCCTTAGGGGTCATGCCTGGCCTGCAAGAGATTAAGACAAATCCATGCAATGTGTGATCTTGGTGAGGGCTGGATGTTAGGGGGAAAGAAAAAGCTTGAGTGTGTAGGTCAGCAAGACATTCACCCTGACCCTGTCCTCTCTAGAGGGGTAAGCAGAGCTGAGCATGTGCTGGGCAAGGTGGAAGGGCCACTATGTGGAAGGGACTCAGCTGCCTCGTCAGAAAGACCACAACCTGTAAGGGAACTCTGGGTGTAACTTTGACCCACAGCTCTTATTACCCCACACCCATACCTGTTTAAAGACAAGGTCGGCTGGAGACTCTACCTGTCCTGTGTGCCAGCTGCCTCAGCCAACTCCAGGCTGTCCTGAGAAAGAGCCTCAGGAGCAGGATGGAGGGTGAAGATGCTGGAAGCTAAATCTCAGTGCTGCTGGGGGGCAGGAAAAATGTGGTGCTCTGGAAGAACCTGGTGGAGGGTCACCAAGATCTGCCCCACACCCTTTCTAAGAACTTGGGGTATAAACCCAGTTTACATACACAAATGCAATAGAAAAGGCTTACATTCAAATACTATACTAAATTTTGATGAATAACATTGAGTAGGAAAATTTGTACACAAATGAAGAAACACCAGAAATGCATGCCCCAAAACAAATGAAACTGTGAACTAATGTTTTTTAAAAGAACTCAAATAGCTTTTTAAATAATAGAAGCTATAACAGCATTGCATAAACCTTAATTAGAGAAGATCAGAAATGTAGCAACTGGGCAAAAAGAAAAACTGAAAAGAGAGCTAAGAAAGAACACAGGAAAAGAATTAGAAATAAAAAGTATGTCATAAAGACTGAACTGGAAGGACAACAGTGGATCAACAGAATAAACAAAATGAGATCATAAAAGAAATACAAAATGCGAAAGAGAAAAATTACCGACATTAACAAATAAAAGCCTAAGAAGGATTAGATAAAAGATAATATACAGTAATGATAAAAACAAAAGAAGAAAGAGAAACAGAATCTCAGCCATAGACGAGAACAAACACTGAAAATGCAATTCAGGGAATATATTCTGCAACAAAAGAAGGTATATATTTACATAAACAAGAACAAAAATATATTGGGAAAAGGAGAGAATAGAACAGAAGATTTGTTTTATAAGATTTTACCTTGGACATATGTAAAATAAATTACAAAACCAAACTAAGTAAAAAGTAATCCATAGTAATAAAAAGCACAATGAAACACATAATCCTAATTGTTTATCTAGACAGTACACTCTTCCTGGGATATGTATTAGGACAGAAGTGCTGCAAAACCCTTCAGCTGTTTTCAGACACTACATGCCCATTAGTATTGTTGATAGATTTAATCTGAGCCTGTTTTGTGTGTATTGTAGGACAGAGCGGATGAGTAATTGTGTTTATTTCATTGAAAGCAGGAATTTGAATTGGATCATCATGATTTCATAATACACTGAAAACAACACCAAACCACATATTTTCTAGCCCTCACCACTGAAAATAACAACCAACTCATTGAGCAACCCTAATGGGCAAATTGTCAGCTCTGGACACCAATTCCTGTTAAAAGAACTAGGGCTCCTTAGAGAAGCATCTGGCTTCTGGTGTGGGGCAGAAAATGTACCAGATGAGCCCAGACTATCCTGCTGTATCCAGAAGCCACAGAGATGGCAGAAGTCAAGACAAGGAGCAACTTCAACCTCCCACTAGTCATGATGGAGGAGTTTGAGCATCAGTACGAGCAAGAGCCGCAGTGGGTTGAAAATATTACCAAACATTAAATCCATGAGTTCATGATAATAATATATACATATAGGAGAGAGGTACCTCAATTATCACCTGACGATGCTTCAGAAAACCAAACCCATTGCCGCCAACTCTGACTCGTAGCAACCCTGTACAACAGAGTAGAACTTCCCAATATAATTTTCAAGGCTGTAAATCTTTACAGAAACAGACTGCCACATCTTTCTCCCACTAAGCCACTGGTGGGTTCAAACTCTTGACCTTTCAGCTAGGAGTCAAGCTAACTGCTCCACCAGGGCTCCTTTCTGATGATGCTAGACATCTACAAAAGTAGCATGGTGGCATCAGACATCGTTCAGCCTCAGAAGTGGGGAAGATAATCAAGATCAGGCTCAGTCCAAAGGTGACTCCTACGAGATGAAGATCAGACATGCCTCTTCTTCCCAAACTTTTCACCAATTCTGACACCGGCCGTCCCCCCTATGGTGCTCTCTATTTCTCTGCTGAGTTTATTAATTCATTGCAATGGCCACAAAGAACTCACAGACCACACTCATGATTATGAGGTTTATTAAGGAAGTAATAGTACAACTGGGGATCAGGAAGCATGTAGGCAAGGTCTAGAAGTCTTCCCCAAAGTGGAGTGCACACCTCTCCCTTTTTCAGCACACGACAACTTCTGACCAGGGCAGCTCTTTCAGTTGCTCTAGGCTGTGCAAGCAAGCAAGCCCTTCTATCTGCTGTGCACGGCCCCTCAGGACAGGCTCCTCTTGGGCCTGGCCTCTGCCCTGCTTGGGCAGATGATACAAAGCTCTTTATCTCTGTCAATAAGCTCTCGGAGGCACCCTACTCTGCCAGGAGATCTCCTCCCTGTAGGCTCTCTGCTCTCTTGTTCTGTGGTTCTGAATGTCCACTGTAGCTGCCTCCCTCTGCGGGCCAGGAAACCTACAGCATTGTCTCACGTTGTTAGTGTCACAGCTGTCTCCAGGGTCTAGAAAGAACCCTGGATCCAAAGGATACACTCCACTACCACCTCTTCCTCTTGATGGTAGTGAGTTCACTTTCCCAGCCTTTGGGATTGGCTCATTTTAAACCTAATGGCATGGCAAAACTGACCAATCCCCTCATTAGGGTTTCATGCACCTTATTTGCATGGTCCTACCCCCACAAGGTCTCCACGTACCTTATTTGCATTATTAGCAACCTGTCTGGTCTCTTTAGTGAGCCATAAACAACTTATTTGCATAGCCCCACCCAATCACTGTGTGGGGGCCACAAGACCATGCATGGCTAGGAGGGCCATGTGAAAAATTCACTGCACCTCAACATCCAACTCATTATTTTGAAAACTAGTAAAGGCAGTGTTTTTTTGTTTTTTTCCTATAGGAAATCAAAATAGCCAAATGTTTGAAGAAGTGGCGTGTCTCTACAGAAGTGTAGCAGCTGATAAGAGAAGAGATTTTAAGATGAGAATATCACCATTTTGCAACCCCTGGTGAATAATTGATCTAGGCAATAATTATGAATGGCTTCTAACCTTACAAAAAGAGAGGACGGCATCCCACTGTGCTTCCTGGTGGAGGCGCTTCTGGAAAACTCTAACCTGAGTCGTCAAGTCTCTGTGAGATCTCCAACTTCCAACTGGTAGGTGACACTAAGAACAGAGGAACATGCTAATTAACACCACTGTGATGAAATCGCCCAATCAGAACTCTACAGTTTTGTCTTTTTTGTTGTTGTTGTAATAAATTCATTACAAGGAGAGAGAGAATAATTATTTATTGCAAGGGATGGAATTCATCTGCATCGTGATTCCAATAAACAGGTTTTGGGGTGTTGACATTTATTTCTCCAAAGGGAAATGGTATATAAATGATGATTCCGTATTTCCATAGAATAATTTTCGGAAATTAATCATGATGTTTTGAAGGGAACTCAAAAATTGAAAAAGCTTATGACATTATATAAGTGAAAATCATGAGGAGAATGACTATTACAGCTACCACTTGATCTACACAAAATCTAATATTTGTGTAAATGTTGTTGTTGTTAGTTGTCACCCAGTCATTTCCAACTCACGGCAATTATGTATTTATATGTTTGTACACACACATCTCTATACACACACATATATAGTATATATGTATATATATGTGCATATATGTGCATATATATCCCAAGAAACAAATGTTCATATCATAACATGATAAAATTATGAATGATTTTTCTTCCTTTTGATTTCTGAATTCATATTTTCAATATATTTCATGTAAAAAAATCTGTGCAATAAAATAAAACTATAATTAATTGACTTATGAAGTCTTTTATACCCATGTTACATCCTTTGCCTTCAGTGAGGACAGTGTGGAGTGAAAAGAGCGGGGCGGCTGAGTTGGCCACACCTGGGTTCATGTCTGAGATCCACCACCTTTTTAACCTGAGGGTGAACTCCAATCATGGTGAGTTACTATGGACAGGAATATTACCGTTCAAAATCTCAAGGAATTCTTTGGCAGCTTCTCTGGCTCCCAATTGTAGCTCAGGATATTTTAATTTCCTTTCTTTCTCATATTCCCTTTTCATCCTCAAATCTGAGAAGTGCTTTTTCCTATCTTCTGCCACCTATTAACATTTGCTATAATCAAGCAAGGTACAGTGTCTGGGATTCAAGAGCTAAAATTATTCTCATTCTTTTTTTTTTTTTCCATTCACAAAGATCGACCGACCATTTATTACTTTCCATACACAGATGACTGTAATTCATTTTCACCAAATTCCCCTTGTGGTACTTCTGATAATAGAAAATAGATTAAGAAAATCTTTATTCTTCGTATTCATTTTCTGTGGTGAAAACCCAAGTCAAAGCCTGAATGTGGTCTTCCCATTCTTTACCATTTCAGTGCTGAGTGGATTTCAGCTGCCCTGGTTCTCTTCCTGTTAAGTCCCTCAGCCTGTCTCTCTGAAGGACACATGGTATTTTGCAACAGCACTTTGCTTTGGCCTACAGTCTAATCAGCCCTCCAAACCCTGTCACTCACCATTGGACTAAAGAGCTCTTCTGTTCAGATCAAAATGTCACATTCTGTGCTTGTCTGTCACTTGGAGTTCTGCCTTTGAAATAGGTGAAGCCGAGTCCCCTGTAGCTCTCGACACTGAGGGAACTTTAAAGAGATTGCGATTTTATTCTGCTCCCCCCATTCCAGACAACTGCAGGCTCACAGGGACTCCCGCCTTCGGAAGGCAAGGCAGGCTCCCTTCCGCCAGGCTGTGTGCCTGAGTCTCTAAACCATCGGTGGGCTTTGGACTCGTCCTTATAATCCTGTCTTAGTCATCTAGTGCTGCTATAACAGAAATACCACAAGTAGAAGGCCTTAACACAGAGAAATTTATTCTTTCATAGCCTAGGAGACTAGAAGTCCGAACTCAGGATTCCAGCTCCAGAGGAAGGCTTTCTGTCTCTGTGGGCTCTGGGGAAAGGTCCTTGTTATGGATTTTCCCCTGTCAAGGAGCTCTCAGAGCAGGAATCCCTGGTCCAAAGGACCTGCTATTCTCTGACTTTTGTTTCTTGGTGGTATGAAGTCTCCCTGTTTCTCTGCTCCCTTCTCTCTTTTAAATCTCAAAAGAGATTGACTTAAAACACAACCTAATCTTCTGGATTGCATAACTGCCTCTAACCCTGCCTCATTAACATCATAGAGGCAGAATTTAAACCATATAGGGGAATCACATCAGGTGACAAAATGGTGGACAATGACACAATACTTGGAACCATGGCCTAGCCAAGTTGACACACATTTTGGGGGGCACAATTCAACCCATAACAAATCTCATTACCTCCCCCTCATCTTTAATGGCCTGCTTTCATATCTGCTTTGGAATGCCCTTCTGGAAAACCCCACACACTATGTGCTGCACTTCGGTATAGGCTGAGGTACAGCAAGGAGCCCTGGGAGTGCAGCGGATAAGTGCTCAGCTGCTAACCGAAGGTTGGCAATTCATACCCACCAGCCACTCCATGGGAGAAAGATGTGGCAGTCTGCTTCCTGAAAGATTTACAGCCTTGGAAACCCTATGTGGCAGCTCTACTCTGTCCTACAAGGTCATTGTGAGTCAGAAATTGACACAATGGCAATGGGTTTTTGGTTAAGGCGGAGCAGAGTGCTTCCAGCTGAATAATTGACTAATACTTAAAAAAAAAGTATTGATTAAATGAGATGGACATATTAAGCTTACTCTCAATAATTTCCTGAAAATTCTGTTTCTAGGCAAATTTAAGAGTCTTAAATTCATGGAAATACATTTGACATAGAGATGTTTACAGATTAATTAGAATTCACTCTTTCTGTGGATCCTACACATCATCCCTTCACTTCTTCCTGCCTGGTCCTTCTACCCTGTCCTACCTTTTCTCTTTTCCGTGGTATTTATCAAATCGTGATGTCCCAGGTAACATGCTCTCTCATTAGGTTAATTTTTAATTGTCCGTCTTCCCTTTGCTAGAAATTGTTTTGAAAGAGCAAGGATCTGTATGTCTTTTGTTCCCTGACGTGTACCTAAAACAGTGCCGGCATATAGCATTGCTGTTGTCGTTAGCTGCTGTCGAGTTGGCTCCAACTCATGATGACCTTATGTACAGCAGAAAGAAACATTGCCTAGTCCCGTGCCATCTTCATGACCACTGGTGTGTTTGAGTCCATTGTGGTGGCTATTATGGGTCTCTCTCTTTTTTACTCACTGCCTACTTTACCAATTATGATGTTGTTTTTCTAGCAACTGGTCTTTCTTGATGATGTGTCCAAAGAGAGAAGAAATCTTAATAGTCAATAATCCCCATTATGACATCAGTACATGGGTAATTTTTTACTGTTGTTTTTTGTAGGACAGAAAATACAGAAAGTTGTATTTTCATACTTTACTTTCTTTCATTCAGGCTATCTGACTTTTTTCTTTCTGTCCCCTAATACTTTTGTAGGCATTGTGCTCACATACATGCTGGGACATGTCAGATGACTCCTCTGGACCCACACATTTCATAGTTATTGAATTGAATGGGACTACCAAAGTGACACACCATGCACCATGCTTTCAAATAAAGGTAGCATCGTTCATACATGCAGGAGGTGATTGACTCAAGGGAAACCCCAACCAAGATTGTAATGTAAGGAGAGCTTGTCTTTGGCTTTCTAGCCTCCCTTTCCCTGGTTCTCCACCCCTTTGGCAGTGCCCTCTTCTCCCCACTTATCCGAGTTTCATTATTCATCACTGTTAAGCAGGCTCTTGGAAAATTCCCTTATACACCGTGCAACATGACAGGGGTGCGAAAAACTAGGAAAAGACTTTTTGTGTATCCTCTCCAAGAAGAAATTGCATTTTCACACAGAGCAAATCCTTAAACTAAAGAGGTAGGATAGGGAAAGTCTGTTGATAGATCTCAGTCCTTCCATCTGTCAGTTTGTTGTACTGTGGTGGCTTGTGTGTTGCTGTGATACTGGAAGCTATGCTATGGGTATTTCATACACCAGCAGGCTTTCAGTGGAAGTTCCAGTGGGGATCTACTTCTGATAACTAGTAATGAAAATGCTCTGGATCTCAGTGGAACACTGCCCAATATAGTGCTGAAAGATGAGCCCCCTAGGTTGTCATTATTGTGAGGTGCCCTCGAGTCGGTTCCGACTCATAGCGACCCTATGTACAACATAACGAAACACACACGATGGAGTACTATGCAACGATAAAGGACATTGATGAATCTGAGAAGCATCTCACAACATGGGTGAACCTGGAGGGTGTTACGCTGAGTGAAATAAGTCAATCACAAAAGGACAAATGTTGTATGAGACCACTACTGTAAAAACTCTTTAAAAAGTTTACTCACAAAAAGAAACAATCTTTGATGGTTACGAGGGAGGGCTGGGGATAGAAAAACACTAAACAGGCGATATATAAGTGATAAATTTGGTGAAGGGTAAGACAGTACACAATACTGGAGAGGCAGGGTCCAGGGCAGGGTCATAATCACAATGAAAAAAAAAGAAGATTGTGAGCCAACCTCACAATCATTGTTATGCTTGAGGCCATTGTTGCAGCCTCTGTGTCACTCCATTTTGTTGAGGGTCTTCCTCTTTCTCACTGACCCTCTATTTTACCAAGCATGATGTTCTTCTTCAGGGACTGATCTCTCCTGATAACATGTCCAAAGTATGTGAAATGTAGTCTCACCATCCTTGACTCCAAGGAACATTCTGGTTGTACTTCTTCCAAGATAGATTTGCTCATTCTTTTGGCAGTCCATGGTATATTCAATATTCCAACCCCTGGGTTGGAAGACACTAAAAATACACATTGGCCACAACAATGGGACTCAAACATGGCAATGATCATGAAGATCATGTAGGACTAGGCAATGTTTCATTCTATCGTTCGTAAAGTTGCCACATGTCTTAGCTGACTCAACAGAAACTAATAATGACAACAATTGATAGAATTTTAAGCTAATATTTTTTCAGGAAGATTTTTCCTTTAGCCTTGAAATCCTTCAAAATTAGAGATCAACCAATTTAGATACCGGCGCTACCACTATCCTCTCCCCCAGCCCTCAGTGTGGCTTGTAAGAAACAGTATCATATGCCTATAAATTACCATGACCCTTGTGTTTTGTCATAATCTCGACAAGGTCACTCCCAAAACACACACAGAGAAAAGGCAGGCTCAGGAAAAGCCCTACAGAAAGACAAGTGTGCCATTGGTACCTTCACACCAGCCCTTTAGGGTCCACCAGGAGGAGAACGAAGGCAATTCAATTGTGCTAAGTGCCCGATACTGTGCTCAGCATCCTTGCCTCTTCTAATAAACCTACTCTGCTCTCAGCCAACTGTCAAATAATCCATTATTAGTTCAAGGCCCTAAACGTTCCAGAGAGTTTCAATTTTAAAAGGTACTCCTGAACAAGGAATTCATTTTCAACACTGAAACTTGGGGAAATGAATGAGAATTTGGGGTCAGTGTGTCTCTAGGAGTCAAAAGTACTATTAAAATTCCATTTGTTCTCTGCATCCACAGAAATCATTTAAAGCCCATGGGTAGGGATTCTTTCCTGTTTTAAGTCAAGAATCACCTTCACTCTGCACAATACAAAGCACTGTATACATGTTGGATAATACTATTAATAATTACAATGTCTCTATAACATGAATGTAGCATTTTCTCAACCTGGAACACTGTACCTCTTTTTATCCTTTTAAAGGGGCACCTGCTCATACATTTCCACTTGTATAAAAATTTCTCAAATACATGAATTGATCCCTCACTTTACCATATTCTTATTGGATAAATCAACCCTTTGGGATTTCATGGTTTTATGCAACCTATGAATGATGGCTGTACTTAAGATATCTCCACTGCTCCTGGCAAATGCTTTTGAACATGGTACCGGTAAAGCCGTTGCTGTCAAGTTGGCCCCAGCTCATGATGACTCCCTGTGTGTCAGGATAGAACTGTGCTCCACAGGGTTTTCAGTGGCTGAATTTTCAGACCTAGACCACCAGGAATTTAGTCCTAGGTGCCTCTAGCTGGACTTGACCCTCCAACCTTTCAGTTAGCAGCCAAGCACATTAACCATTTAACCACCCAGGACATAGTAGCTACTCAATAAATAGTTACTGCTTTAATTATGTTTCGTACTTTTGATTCCTTTATATGTAGGTAAGTCTTTAGTGTACATATGCAATATCTCAAAACTAGATCGTGCCTTTTTTTTTGTTTTTTTGTTTTCAGACCAGAGACATCTATTATGTATTCTGTGTCCACCACAGCGCCTAACTCGGCATTGCATGTATGAATGTATCGGCCTCTGCTGAAAGAATTAATGTTCCAAGTATGCTTTTTGAGGTTGTGCTTATTCCTACACAAAGTGTATCTTCCAGTTCATTGTCTCTAACAAATCATGACCCTGGTGGCACAGTGGTAAAGAGCTCAGCTGCTAATCTAAAGGTTGGCAGTTCAAATCCAACAGCAGCTTCTTGGAAATCTTATGGGGCAGTTCTACTCTGTCCTATAGGGTCGTTATGAGTAGGAATTAACTCAGCAGCAATGGGTTTGGTTTTGGAATTTTTTTTAACAAAACATAGAGCACAAATTGTCACCACACAAGAACCCTGTAAAACTAATCCTCTGATGTAGTGAGCTGTGCACATCTTCATGGCTGTGGTAACTCTGGATCCTGCATCGCCAGGCGCAGTGAGTGGGGTTAAATAAGACAGTGACATAAACTTAACACTTGCCCATCAATTCCCTGCTTGTAAATTGTTTATAATGCCATTGGTCTGAGGCACAGAATTTATTTGTATGAATACCCATAAATCTGTGATCCTGGGACCTGCAGCTGACTTCGGATTGAGGAGCGGTCTGTTCATAGTCTAGGTGATCTCAGAGCATTTGACACGAGTTGGCCAAGTATTGGAGAGAGCCCACCATTTTCTGCAAATATCATAGAAACTTTAGGCTCTTTGTGAGCCCATTTTTATGCTCTGTAAAAACACACTGTATTATGTTTGATGCCTTTGGGTTGCATCTACCAAGAGCTGAGTATTTGTTTAGAGTCTAGAGAAGATATGGTATCAGGTTCTGTCTTAAACACTGGGGACACATCTGTGTATCTGGGCACAGAGCGCTGCAACAAAGTGCCACGAGCTGGGTTGCTGAAAACAACAGAATGTTGTTGTGTTTCAGCTCTGGGGGCTAGACGTCTGAATTCGGGGTCTCAGCAGGGCTGTGCTCCCTCCGAAGGCTCTAGGGGAGAATCCTCCCTTGCCTCTTTCAGTTTCTGGTGGCTCCTGCAACCCTAGGTGTCCTTGGCTTGTACACGCATCATTCTGGTCTCTGTCTTTACTTTCTGTGTCTCTCTGGGTTTGTGTCTGTGTCTTTTCTCCTTTTTTTCATAAGGACACCATTCACACTGGATGAGGGCCCACCCTAATGATCTCATGTTAACTGACAGCATCTTTAAAGAATCTATTTCCAAACAGGTCATGTTGACAGGTACAGGGAGTATGGATTTCAACATATCTTTTTGGGGACACAATTCAGTCCTGAACACCTCACATACAAAATTTAAGGGAGTGCGAAAAGTTAGCAATCAAGATAAGTAATATTTCACGCAGTATTATTTTTTAAATCAAAATTAATGTAAAAAATCCATGGTGAGCAACATATCAAAATTCTAAATAAAGATAGCTTGGTCAAATGAACTTCGTGGATGGAATGAAGGTTGCTGCTCTGTTGTCCTTAGGGCACCCATTCTGGATTGTCCAGGGGACCCAGTGCAACCTCATGACCCCTCAGAACGGCCACTCAGAGGGATGTGGCTAGAGATTTGAAAAATAAGGACACGCCAACCACTGCTGACTGTGAAAACAGGTGTCGCTGAGTCATTAACCAGGAAATGGCCAGGGGTCACTGCTAGCTAGAACCCCAGGCAACAGCAAGCAGGGAAATAGGGTCCTGAAGTCCTACAACCCCAAGGCACTGAATTCTGCCCACTTCCAGAATAAGCCTGACAGCGGATTCTCCTTTGAGCCTCCAGATAGGAGCTCAGCCCAGCCAACACCTTGATTGTAGGACCTGGAGAACAGAAATTCTACGAGACTACTGGGCTTCGGACCTACAGAATGGTGACATAAAAACTTTGTATTTTCAACTTGCCAAGTTTGTGATAATTTTTTACCACAGAAATAGGAAATGGATATAGACAAGATCAGTACTGCTGGTTTTTCCTTTGCCTCAAGCTCCTGTGTGGTTTTCCACAGCACCAAAATAAATTGAGATTTATCACGTATGTATGTACCTCAGGCCAGGGCTACATGAGTGCACAGGAGAACACAGAGCTCTGGGGGTGAGCCTTAGAACACTCCGACGTGTCATGGTTCAGTGACGGAGGAGGATCCAGAAGGCACTCAGCAGCACCACCAGTGAAAAAAAGAAAAATCCAGAAGGTATCAAAGGGTGGATCAAGTGGGCTCTACACCTTGAAAGTCAGTTGTTTCTTCTTCTAGCATCTTCTCGTAGGTCAGATAATCTAATATCGGGTCTCCTTTATTATGAACTATGTTTAAATAATATCACTGTGTATGTGCACAGAAAAGGAAACGATACACCGTGAACAACTTCACTTAAGTTAGGTTCCGGAGGATGTCACTATGCAGAGTGTAACCCACTGTCGCCATCCCTGTTCAACGTATTGTTGTTGTTGTTAGATGCCGTAGAGTCAGTTCTGACTCATAGTGACCCCACGTACAACAGAAGAAAACCGCCCGGTCCTGCACCACGCTCACAACCATTGCCATCCTTGAGCTCATTGTTGCAGCCACTGTGTCAATCCATTTCATTGAGGGTCTACCTCTTTTTCACTGCCTACTTTACTAAGCATGGTGTCCTTCTCCAGGGACTTGTTCCTCCTGATAACATGTCTGAATTATGTGATACAAGTCTCAACATCCTCCCTTCTGAGGACCACACTGACTGCACTTCCTCCAAGACAGACTTGTTCATTCTTCTGACAGAGCATTGAATGTTCTTCACTAGTACCATAATTCAGAGGCATCGGCTCTTCTTTGGTCTTCCTTAGTTATTGTCCAGTTTTCACATGCATATTGAAAATACCACAGCTTGGTGTTCAATGTTTACTATTATAAAAATCGGCCACCTACTAAGTGATACCAACAAAAGGTAAAATAGGTATTGGTCCTTAACTAATCTGATTTGACTTATTTAGCTTATTTCTCTTTGATTCATATCACTAGTCTAGAATGGTCTTAAACTATTGAAAGATTCACATGTCATTTTAGAACTTTTGTACTTTATCATACTTATATAAACCATAAAATATAAGGTTCAGCAAAATAATTTTTGAGTGAGGAGAGTAAGATGCCTTTATGATCTTGAGTATAAAAATACTAGAAGTAAGTGAAATGTAAATCCCTCAAAGTCTGCAGCCAACAAATGAGTTGGTGGCACACAGGAAATATTATTATAACTATAATGTTATAATAATTTTGGGGGACGGAAGAAAATTTTTTAGGTGTGGCTCCATCTGAAATCTACATTCTCATTAACACTAAAGTAATCTATACCCGTCACGTAGTGGTGGTGGTTGGCAAATTAGAGGCACAAACAGATGCAGTGCCCATAAAAGCACCATCATGTCCAAGAGTCAAATTGGAAAACTGCAGATTATATTGGAAGCAGTAAAACCATCCCTACCACCTTAATTCCCATGCAATTGAGAGCATAGGTCAATAAAGTAAATAAAAATTTGGAAGAGTCAGGGAGACACTTGTGGAAAATCTACTACATAGTGAAAACCGAGCTAATCGTGTGTTATCTCACTCAATGTACTAAAATTCTAAATTTAGAGAAATTGTTGAGCAAGAATGAAATTTCTCTACAATTAGTATCAAACACCCATATATAAAGAAGTGATTATTCTAGACAGGGGGTCTTCCAGGATGTCTAATGTTAAGAACGTAAAACGCAGTAAATTTGTTCAAAGAGTGACACTCCTTGAGTTATTTTCATAGGCCACGCTTTGGAGGGACAATGCCCACCCCTGTCCTTGTTACTTGTTGCCCTGTAGTTTACAGGAGACTGTCATGAAGACAAAGGCAAACATGTAGGAAACCATAAGGCTAAAGAGAAAAAGTTCCAGACTGAGTCAGAATTGGTGATTTCCCCATAATCAGTCTTGGCTGGAGTGCTTCCCAGTTCCTGGCAATCAGAAACTGCAAATTAACACCTGGGCACACCAATTTTTTTTTTTTTTTTAATATCCTGTATATGTACCCAAAGGATTTATTTTCAGGTTTTTCTCAATAGTTATAATTTGACGAGTTAAATAATTAATCTAGTGATTAGTACAGGTGGTCATCAACATCTAGACCAGGTAAAGTTAACATATATTTAAAGTCAAGATTCTTGTGCTCTGTGTGATAAAAATAAGTATGCGAAATCCCTAATATAATGCTCCTTAAAAAATCTAGTCTCTCTGACATTATATTATATCACAGATGCACCTTTTCAAGAGAGAAATTCATCTAATATATATCATTGAATAGGAAAGTAACTGATTTTTTTTTAAATGACACTACATCAAAAAGAGTAACAAATATAATCTTATTGTATGTTTTGTCATGACATAGTATGAGATCAGACTACTTTTAAGATAGTCATAGATTTTTCAACAGCTTTAATTAGATATGGAGCCCTGGTGGCACAGTGGTAAAGAGCTTGGCTGCTAACCAAAAGATCGGCAACTCCAATCCACCAGCCACCCCTTGGAAACCATATGGGGCAGTTCTACTCTGTTCTATAGTGTGGCTATGAGTCAGAATAAGCTTGACAACAACAGGTTTATTTAGATATAGTTTACATATCTTACAATTCACATATTTAAAGGGTACAATTTAGTGGATTTTAATATATTCGCAGATATGTTTATTCTTCACCACAGTAATTTTAGAACATGTTCATCATGGCCCCCCAGAAAAACTCTGTACCCATAGTCAGTTACTCCTCTCCTCCCCAACCCCATGCCTTAGCTGCCCACCCCTATGGTGTTTATGTTTATGATGTTTTTGTTCTTAGGTACACCGAGTTGGTTCTGATTCACGGTGAACCTGTATACAACAGAACGAAACACCGTCTGCTCCTGCACCATCCTCACAATGTTTGAGCCCATTGTTGTAGCCACTGTGTCAATCCATGTCATTGACAGTCTTCCTCTTTTTAGCTGACCCTCTATTTTACCAGGAGCCTTGGTGACTCAATTGCTAAGAGCTTGACTACTAACCCAATAGGTCAGCAGCTCAAATCCACCAGCCCCTCCTTGGAAACCCTGTAAGGCAGTTCTACTCTGTCCTATAGGGTGACTATGAGTCAGAAATGACTCTATGGAAGTGGATTTGGCTTTTTGATTGCTACATTACCAAACATGAGGTTATTCTCCAGGGACTCGCCCCTCTTTATAACATGTCCAATGTACCTAAGACGAAGTCTCACCATCCTTGCTTCTAAGGAGCATGCTGGCTGTACTTCTTCCAAGACAGACTTGTTCCTTCTTCTGGCAGTCCATGGTATATTCAATATTCTTCTCCAACAACATAATTCAAAGACATCAATTCTTCTTCAGCCTTCCTTATTCATTGTCCAGGTTTCTCATGTGTATAAGGCAATTGAAAATACATGGCTTGAATCAGGAGCACTTTAATCCTGAAAGGGACATTTTTGCTTTTTAACACTGTAAGAGGTCTTTTATAGCAGATTTCTCCAATGCAATATGTCATTTGATTTCTTGACCATTGCTTCCATCGCCATTGATTGTGAATCCAAGTAAAATGAGGTCGCTGACAACTTCAATATTTTCTCTGTTTATCATGATGTTGCTTATTGTTACACTTGTGAGAAATTTTTTTTTCTTTATGCTGAAGCGCAATCCATATTGAAGGCTGTAGTCTTTGATCCTCATCAGTAAATGCTTCAAGTTCTCTTCGTTTTCAGCAAACAAATCTGTGTCATCTGCTTATCACAGGTTGATAACGTGTCTTCCTCCAATCCTGATGCCCTGTTCTTCTTCATATAGTCCAGCTTCTCGGATTATTTGCTCAGCATACGGATTGACTAGGTATGGTGAAACAAACCCTGACGTACACCTTTCCACAAGGTAGTCCTTTGTTCTGTTCAAATGATTTTCTGTTCATGGATTTGCCTATTCTGAACATTTCCAGTAAATTAAATCAGGCAATATGTCTTTTGTGTCTGGCTTTTTTCACTCCATGTAATGTTTTCAAGTTTCATCTATCAGGCAAAACTTTATTCCTATCAAAACTTCATTTCTTTTTACAGCCAAATAATATTATATTCTATGTATAGACTACATTTTGTTTATCTACTCCCCAGTTGATGTTCATTTGAGTTCCTTCCATTTGGGGCTATTATGAATAATAATTATTATAATATATAATAATAATTATCTGTATATACTTAGGAGTGAAATTTCTGGGTCATATGGGAACTCTAGGTTTAACCTCTCGAGAAACTGCCAGACTTTTTCAAAGCAGCTGCACCATTTTACTTTCCTACCAACAACGTCCGAGAGTTCTAATTTCTCTCCTCCCTCGTCAGCACTTGCTGTCCATCTTTTGATTATGGCTATTCTAGTTAGTGTCAGGTAGGATTTTGTGGATTGGATTTGCCCTTGCCTGATGACTAATAAGGTTGAACATTTTTTCATGAGCTTATGGGCCACGGTGTAGTGGTTAAGTGCTCTGGCTGCTAACCAAGAGGTTGGCAGTTTGAATCCGCCAGGGGCTCCTTGGAAACTCTATCAGGCAGTTCTACTCTGTCCTATAGGGCAGATATGAATCGGAATCAACTCAACGGCAGTGGGTTTGGTTTTTCTTTGGTATGGGCCACAGTGTCTCTTCTTTGAACAAAAGTTCCTTCATATCCTTGCCCATTTTTTGAGTTTATTTGCCATTTTATTAGTGAGTTGTAAGAGTTCTCTATATTTTTTAGGTGCAGGTGTCTAATGAGATATAAGGTTTGGAAATATTTTCTACCATTCTTTGGGTTGTCTTTTACTATTTTGTTGATATCTTTTGCAACACAAAAGTTTTTAATGTAGATCCAATCCAATTTGTCTATTTTTTTTTTCTTTTTTTGCTTGCACTTTTCGTGACATGTTTAAAAAAACTACTGCCTAATCCAAGTCATGAAGATTTATGCCCGTGTTTTCATGTAAGAGTTTTACAGTTTTAGCTTTTTCATTTAGGTCTTTGATCCATTTTCAGTTAATGTTTGTATGTGGGATAAGGTAGGGTCCAACTTCATTCTTTTACATGTGGCTATCCTGTTGTCTCAGCACCATTTGTTGAAAAGGCTACTCTTTTTCCTTTGATGATCTCGGTATGATATATTTTACTTCTCACTTGTGTCTGAATGCAAAGTGTGTCTCCAGTAGACAGCATATAGGTGATTCTTGGTTTTTTGGCACCCAGTCTGAGAATTTATGCCTTTTTTGGATTATTTAATCCGTTCATGTTTTCTCTTGCTGAGATAGTTAAAGTTACATCAGCAATTCATTTTTTCTGTATATTTCATAGTTTTTTTGTTTGTTTTGTTTTTCTGTTCCTTTTTGCTGCTTTTTTAGCATTAAGTGAATATTTCATACTGTAATATTCTTTCGTTTATTTTTCACTTCCACTTTTGTGTAATTTTCTTAGTGGTTTTTCTAGGGCTTACAATATAAGCCTTAACTTATGAAGGGTAAGGCAGTACACAATACTGGGGAAGCCAGCACAACTTGTACAAGGCAAGGTCATGGAAGCTCCACAGACACATCCAAACTCCCCAAGGGACTGAATTGTTGCACTGAGGGCTATGAGGACCATGGTCTCGGGGAACATTTGACTCAATTGCCATAATATGGTTTATAAAGAAAATGCTCTACATTCTACTTTGGTGAGTAGTGTCTGGAGTCTTAAAAACCTGTGAGCACTATCTAAGATACAACACTGGTCTCACTCCTTTGGGAGCAAGGAAGAATGAAGAAAACTAAAGATACAAGGGAAAGGTTAGTCCAAAGGACTAATGGACCACATCTACCATGGCCTCTGCCAGACTGAGTCAGACACAACCAGATGGTGCCCAGCTACCAACACAAACTGCTCTGACAGGGATCACAATAGAGGGTCCCAGACAGAGCTGGAGGAAAATGTAGAACAAAATTCTAACTCACAAAAAAAGGCCAGACTTATTGGTCTGAAAGAGACTGGAAAAACCCTGAGAGTATGTCCCCCAGGCACCTTTTTATCTCAGTAATGAAGTCACTCCTGAGGTTCACCCTTCAGCCAAAGATTAGACAGACCTATAAAACAAAACAAGACTAAGGGGTGCACCAGCCCAGGGGCAAGGACTAGAAGGCAGGAGGGAACAGGAAAGCTGGAAAAGGGAATCCAAGGTTGAGAAGTGACAGTGTTGACGTGTCTTGGGGTTGTTAACCACTGTCATAAAACAATATGTGTACTAACTGTTCAATGGGAAACCAGTTTGTTCTATAAACCTTCATCTAAAGTATGATAAAGGAAAAAGAAAAGAAAAATATCTATATCCATGACTGCTATTCAAATATTTTATTTTGAGCTCAGGCAGCACAAATCACCAATCATGAAGAAAGGGAAACGGAAAGACCCAGGGAAAACAGCCACATATTCTTTTTTTCTTTTTCTTTTTTTTTTGTCCTTTACATAGAAGTTTACAACTCAAGTTAATTTCTCATATTGTTTTGTAACATTAGTTGCAATCCCCACAATATGACAGTACACTACCCCTTTCCCTCCTAGCTTCCCTGTGTCCATTGGACCACCAGTTCCTGTCCCTTCCTGCCTTCTCATCCTGCCTCTAGACAGTAGCAACCTTTTTTGTCTCATGTATCTGACTGAACTAAGATTTACATTCTCACTTATTTTATTTTTGTTTTATACTTCTGTCTAATCTTTGCCTGAAGAATGGGCTTTGGGGATGGTTTCAATTCTGGATTAGCAGCGCGTCCAGGGGCAATAGTCTCGGGGGTTCCTCCAGTCTCTGTCAGACCATTAAGTCTGGTCTTTTTACAAGCTGCACACTCTTATGAACTACTTGGAGTTTACACATTGCCAATTACATTATTGAAAATGAATATGCCCAATCACATTTAATAACTAAAAATAAATTGCTGTTTGTTTTATCACCAAAAATCACATCAACCACTGCTTTATATGAATGATTCCTGAGGCAAAGCCAAGATGGAGGAATAGTCAGACGCTTCCTGCGAGACTTGTTTAAAACAAAGACCAGAAAAAACAAGTGAAATGAGTATATTTATGACAAGCTAGGAGCTCTGAGCATCAAAGGCAGGCTTAGAAAACAGAAGGGCAGGGGGAGGAAGAGACGGTTCAGAAACAGAGAGGAATTACTGGACCTGAATCGCGGGGAGCCCTAAGGCGCCATTCCCAGAGCAGCAACAATGGGCTGGTACTAGAGTTTAGCCACACTTTCCTCAGGGAGAAGCAGCCAGCCACACAGCCTACTCACACCTCCAGAACCAGAGAAGAATGGCGCTCTTGGCAAAAGCTAAGTACTTGCATATATTTTACCATGTCCCCCCACCCGCAAGCCAGCTTCAGCGGCTAAATTCCCTGGGCCTGAGATAGGCACGGCTGAGTGTCTAGAGACAACCTCCCAGCCTTGGAGAAGGAAAAAAATTGCATTTGGGGGAAAAGATAATTTGCCAGCTTCACTACCCAGGGGAGCTCAGGACAGAAGTGGCTCCTGTCCAGGCATAAACAGTCCATGAACTCTGAGCACCTTTCCCTTCAGCATGGACCTGTGTGGGCCAATTTCGGGAGAATAGAGGCTTGTTGGCAGACTCCAACCATTTCTGCCATGCGGTAGGGAGGTGGGTGTTTGGTGTTTGACATTGCTTTGCCTGTTAAACAGGGTCCTCACCTACCCACATCAGGGGCCTAAGGACTGGCAGCTCTGCTCAGGTCACCCAGCCACCCATGACAGGGGCCCAAGGATAAGTGGTACCTCCCAGTCCTTACAACCAAAAACATTGGGTGCATATGGTCCGTCTGCAAAACCCATCCACCTGCACACTCTAGGGAATGGGGATGCATTTTCCTTAGAGAAACCCGGGGGTTAATTTTCAGCCCACTGCCATGTTCAGAGCATGACCCCCTGCTGCAATCAGTTACTGGTACATACACAATCATCCCTGCCCCTCTAAGACTGTAGGACAGAGCCTGTACTACACACTCGATGATCATCTACCTGGACAACTAAGCTGAATTCATACAAGAAAACTGAATGGACTCCTAGGCTGATATGCCTGATAACAGCTCTAGCCATCCGGGGACAGGACGTCAGAGCTCCAAAGGTGAAAATAATCAAGCCAGCTCACTCAAGCAACCCATTTAGGCGTATCAAAACAAAACAAAGCAAAAAGCTACAACACAGTAAGCAAGCATAAACTAATACAATAACTTATAGATGGCTCACAGAAAAAAGCCAATGTCAAGCCACATAAAGAAACAGACCATGATCACCTCAACAAGCTCTCAAAACAAAGAATCCAGGGATCTCCTAGATGAAAGTGCATTCCTGGAATTACCAGAGGCAGAATACAAAAGATTAATATACAGAACCCTTGAAGACATCAGGAAGGAAACGAGCCAATACGCAGAACAAGCCAAGGAACACACAGATAAAGGAATTCAAGAAATTAGAAAGATTATTGAGGAACAAAATGAAATTTTTAATAAGCTGGAAAAATCCATAGACAGACAGCAATCAGAAATTCAGAAGATTAACAATAAAATTACAGAAGCAGACAACTCAATAGAAAGTCAGAGGAGCAGAATTGAGCAAGTAGAAGCTAGAATTTCTGAAATCAAAGGTAAATCACTTGACACTAATATATTTGAAGGAAAATCAGATAAAAGAATTTTTTAAAAAAGGAAGAAACCTTAAGAATCATGTGGGACTCTATCAAGAGAAATAACCTACAAGTGACTGGAGTACCAGAACAGGAAGGAATAAGAGAAAATACAGAGAGAATTGTTGAAAGTTTGTTGGCAGAAAACTTCCCTGATACTGTGAAAGATGAGAAGATATCTATCCAAGATGCTCATCAAACTCCACATAAGGTAGATCTTAAAAGAAAGCCACCAAGACATATTATAATTGAGCTTGCCAAAACCAAGATAAAGTGAGAATTTTAAGAGCAGCTAGTGATGAACAAAAAGCCACCTACAAGGGAGAGCCAATAAGAATAAGCTCGGACTATTTGGCAGAAACCATGCAGGCAAGAAGGAAATGGGATGACTTATTTAAAAAACTGAAGAAAAAACATTGCCAGTCAAGAATCATATATCCACCAAAACTGTCTCTTAAATATGAAGGTGAAATTAGGACATTTCCAGTTAAACAGAAGTTTAGGGAATTCGTAAAAACCAAACCAAAACCACAAGAAATACTAAAGGGAGTTCTTCGGTTAGAAAGTCAATACCAACGGGTATCAACCCAAGACTAGAACACTGGGCAGAGCAATCAGAAGTCAACACAGACAGGGAAGTCAAAAAAACAAAGCAAGATTTTTAAAAAGGCTCAAAACAGGGTAACAGCGATATTATTATATTAAAGAAGATAACATTAAAACAATAAATAGGGACTAAGAAATATAATCATAGATCTTCCATATGGAGAGGAATATACGGTGATACAAAGAAATGAGTTAGGTTTAAATTTAGAAATATAGGGCTAAGTAATAACGCAACCACAGAGGAGACAAACTATCCTACATATCAAAATAAAATACAAGAAAAAATAAAGACTCAACAGAAGCAAAATTAACAGCAACAAATATGAGGGAAGAACAATATATAAAGGTAATCTACTCAGCACATAAAATTAAGCGGGAAAAAGAAACGGTCAACAACACACACAAAAGGTATCAAAATGATAGCACTAAATTCATATCTATCCATGATTATGCTGAATGTAAATGGACTAAATGCACCAATAAAGAGACAGAGAGTGGCAGAATGGATGAAAAAACACAATCCGTCTTTATGCTCCCTACAAGAGACACGCCTTATACTTAGAGACACAAACAAACTAAAACTCAAAGGATTGAAAAAAATATATCAAGCAAACAAAAACCAAAAAAAGAGCAGGAGTGGCAATATTAATTTCTGAAAAAATAGAATTTAAAGTTAAATCCATCAGAAAGGATAAGGAGGGACACTATATAATGATTAAAGGGACAATACACCAAGAAGATATATAACCACATTAAATATTTATGCACCCAATGACAGGGCTGCAAGATACATAAAACAAACTCTATCAGCATTGAAAAATTAGATAGACAGCTCCACAATAATAGTAGGAAACTTCAACACACCATTTTTGGTGAAGGACAAGACATCCAGAAAGAAGCTCAATAAAGACACAGAAGGTCTAAATGCCACAATCAACTAACTTGACCTCGTAGACATATACAGAACACTCCACCCAAGAGCAACCAAGTATACTTTCTTTTCTAGTGCACATGGAACATTCTCTAGAATAGACCACCTATTAGGTCATAAAGCAAGCCTTAGCAGAATCCAAAACATTGAAATATTACAAAGCATGTTCTCTGATCATAAAGCCATAAAAGTGGAAATCAATAACAGGAAAAGCAGGGAAAAGAAATCAAACACTTGTAAACTGCTCAAAAAAGACTGGATTATAGAAGACATTAAGGATGGAATAAAGAAATTCATAGAATCCAATGAGAATGAAAACACTTTCTATCAGAACCTTTGGGACACAGCAAAAGCACTGCTCAGAGATCAATTTATATCAATAAATGCACACATTCAAAAAGAAGAAAGGGCCAAAATAAAAGAATTATCCCTACAATTTGAACAAATAGAAAGAGAGCAACAAAAGAAACCCTCAGGCACCAGAAGAAAACAAATAATAAAAATTAGAGCTGAACTAAATGAAATAGAAAATAGAAAAACAATTGGAAGAATTAAGACCAAAAGCTGGTTCTTTGAAAAAATTAACAAAATGGATAAACCACTGCCCAAACTGACAAAACAAAAACAGGATAGGAAGCAAATAACCCAAATAAGAAATGTGACGGGCAATATTGCAACAGACTCAACTGAAATTAAAAAGAATCATGTCAGATTAATACGAAAAATTGTACTCTAGCAAATTCGAAAACCTAGAAGAAATGGATGAATTCCTAGAAATATACTACCTACCTAAACTAACACAAACAGAGATAGAACAACTAAATAGACCCATAACAAAAGAAGAGATTGCAAAGGTAATCAAAAAACTCCCAACAAAAAAAAAAAAGCCCTGGTCCAGACGGCTTCACTGCAGAGTTCTACCAAACTTTCAGAGAAGAGTTAACACCACTACTACTAAAGGTATTTCAGAGCATAGAAAAGGACAGAATACTACCAAACTCATTCTATGAAGCCACCATATCCCTGATACCAAAAGCAGGTAAAGACACCACATAAAAAGAAAATTATAGACCTATATCCCTCATGAACTTAGATGCAAAAACCTTCAACAAAATTCTAGCCAACAGAATTCAACAACATATCAAAAAAATAATTCACCATGACCAAGTGGGATTCATACCAGGTATGCAGGGATGGGTCAACATTAGAAAAACAATTAATGTAATCCACCACATAAATAAAACAAAAGACAAGAATCACATGATTTTATCAATTGATGCAGAAAAGGCATTTGACAAAGTTCCACATCCATTCATGAGAAAAACTCTCAGCAAAAGAGGATTAGAAGGAAAATTCCTCAACATAATAAATGGCGTTTATACAAAGGCAGCAGCCAACATCATCCTAAATGCAGAAAGTCTGAAAGCGTTCCCCTTGAGATTGGGAACCAGACAAGGATGCCCTTTATCACCACTCTTATTTAACGTTGTGCTGGAGGTTCTAGCCAGAGCAATTAGGCTAGATAAAGAAATAAAAGGCATCCAGGTTGGCAACGAAGAAGTAGAATTATGTCTAGTTGCAGACGACATGATCTTATACATGTAAAACCCTAAGGAATCCTCAAGAAAAATACTGAAACTAATAGAAGAGTTCAGCAGAGTATCAGGATACAAAATAAACATACAAAAATCAGTTGGACTCCTCTATACCAACAAAGAGAACATCAAAGAGGAAATCACCAAATCAATGCCATTTACGGTAGCCCCCAAGAAGATAAAATACTTAGGAATAAATCTTACCAGAGATGTAAAAGACTTATACAAAGAAAGTTACAGTACACTTCTGCAAAAAACCCAAAGAGACTTACATACGTGGAAGAACATACTTTCCTCATGGATAGGAAGTCTTAGCATTATAAAAATGGCTATTCTACCACAAGTGATCTATACATTTAATGCAATTCTGATCCAAATTGCATCGACATTCTTTAATGAGATGGAGAAACAAATCACCAACTTCATATGCAAGGGAAAGAAGACCCAGATAAGTAAAGCATGACTGAAAAAGAAGAACAAAGCAGGAGGCCTGATTTTAGAACCTATTATACCGCCAGAGTAGTCAAAACAGCCTGGTACTGGTACAACAACAGATACATGGGCCAATGGAACAGAATTGAGAATCCAAACATAAATCCATCCACATATGAGCAGTTGATATTTGACAAAGGCCCCAAATCAGTTAAATGGGGAAAAGACAGTCTTTTTAACAAATGGTGCTGGCAGAACTGGATATCCCTCTGCAAAATAATGAAACAAGACCCATACCTCACTCCATGCACAAAAACTAACTCAAAATGGATCAAAGACCTAAATATAAAATCTAAAATGATAAAGATCATGGAAGAAAAAATAGGGACAACGTTAGGAACCCTAATATATGGCATAAACCGTATAGAAAACTTTGTAAAGAACGTAGAAGAAAAACTAGATAACTGGGAGCTCCTAAAAATCAAACACTTATGCTCATCCAAAGACTTCACCAAAAAAGTAAAAAGACTACCTACAGACTGGGAAAAAGTTTTTAACTATGACATTTCTGATCAGCGCCTGATCTCTGAAATCTACATGATACTGCAAAAACTCAACTACAAAAAGACAAATAACCCAATTAAAAAATGGGCAAAAGATATGAGCAGGCACTTCACTAAAGAACACATTCAGGTAGCTAACAGATATATGAGGAAATGTTCACAGTCATTAGCCATTAGAGAAATGCAAATCAAAACTACAATGAGATTACATCTCACTCCAAGAAGGCTGGCATAAATCCAAAAACACGAAACAATAAATATTGGAGAGGCTGTGGAGAGACTGGAACACTTATACACTGCTGGTGGGAATGTCAAATGGTACAACCACTTTGGAAATCGATTTGGCCCTTCCTTAAAAAGCTAGAAATAGAACTACCGTATGATCCAGCAATCCCACTCCCTGGAATATATCCTAGAGAAATAAGAGGCTTTACACAAACAGGTATATGCACACCCACGTTTATTGCAGCACTGTTTACAATAGCAAAAAGCTGGAAGCAACCAAGGTGCCCATCAACAGATGAATGGATAAATAAATTATGGCATATTCACACAAGGGAATACTATGCACCGATAAGGAACAGTGAGGAATCTGTGAAACATTTCATAACATGGATGAAGCTGGAAGGCATTATGCTGAGTGAAATTAGTTAGTTGCAAAAGAACGAATATTGTATAAGCCCAGTATTTTAAGAACTCAGGAAATAGTTTAAACAGAGAAGAAAATATTCTTTGATGGTTAAGAGAAGGGGAAGGGAGTAAGAGTAAGAGAAAGGTATTCACTAATTAGATAGTAGATAAGAACTACTTTAGGTGACGGGAAAGACAACACACAATACAGGCCAGGTCAGCACAAGTGGACTCAAACAAAAGCAAAGAGGTTTCCTGAATAAACTGAATGCTTTGAAGACCAGTGTAGCAGGGGCAGGGGTTTGGGGATCATGGTTTCAGGGAACATCTAAGTCATTTGGCATAATAAAATCTATTAAGAAAACATTCTGCATCCCACCTTAGAGAGAGGTGTCTGGGGTCTTAAACGCTAGCAAGGGGCCATCTAAGATGCATCAATTGCTCTCAACCCACCTGGATCAAAGGAGAATGAAGAACACCAAGGACACAAGGTAATTATGAGCCCAAGAGACAGAAAGGGCCACATAAACCAGAGACTACATCAGCCTGAGACCAGAAGAGCTAGATGGTGCCTGGCTATAACCTATGACTGCCCTGACAGGGAACACAACAGAGAAACCCTGAGGGAGCAGGAGAGCAGTGGGATGCAGACCCCAAATTCTGGTAGAAAGACCAGACTTAATGGTCTGACTGAGACCGGAAGGACATCATGGCCCCTCAGACCTGTTGGCCCAGGACAGGAACCATTCCCCAAGCCAACTCTTCAGACAGGGATTGGACTGGACAATGGGTTGGAGAGGGATGCTGGTGAGGAGTGAGCTTCTTGGATCAGGTGGACACTTGAGACTATGTTGGCATCTCCTGCATGGAGGGGAGATGAGAGGGTGGAGGGGGTTAGAAGCTGGCGAAACGGACATTAAAAGAGAGAGTGGAGGGAGGGAGTGGGCTGTCTCATCAGGGGGAGAGCAATTGGGAGTATTTAGCAAGGTGTTTTTGTTTGAGAGAATGACTTGTTTTGTAAACTTTCACCTAAAGTATGATAAAAATTAAAAAAAAAAAAAAAAAGACAAAATTTGCCTTCCAAAAGCTTACATTTTCATAGGGGTGGTAAAGAACAAGTAAGATAAAGAAATAGTATTTAAACTATGTTGTATACTTTGAATGCTATATAGGAAAGAGTAAAGCAGGGATGTTTTTGTTAGTTGCCATTGAGTCGTTTCTGACTCATGGCAATGTCACGTACAACAGAAGTAAATGTCCTGTTCTGTACCATTTTCATAATTGTTAGTATGCTTGAGTATTGTTGCGGCCACGGTGTGTATTCAGTACCTTCCAAGCTAGGGGGCTCATCTTCCAACACCATACTGGACAATCTTCTGTTGTGATCCATAGGGTTTACACTGGCTAATTTTTGTAAGTAGATTGCCAGGCCTTTCTTCCCAGTCTGTCTTTGTTTGGAAGCTTTGCTGAAATGTGTCCACTATGGGTGACCCTGCTGTTATTTGAAATGCAGGTGGCATAGCTTCCAGCATCATAGAAACACATGGGCTTCCATTGACAGATGGGTGGTGACTGCACGTGAGGTGTATTGTCAGGGAATTGAACTCGGGTCTCCCACATGGAAGGTATTGTGGATTGAACTGTGTCCTCCCAAAATGTGTGCTGTTAATCGTAACTTCTTTGCCTTTTATAATCCCATTTGAGAATGGGTGGCCTTTGTTATGTTAATGAGGTAAGATTACTGTAGCGTGTATTTTGAGTCAATCTATTTTGAAATATAAAAGAGATTAAAAGCATGCTAGCAAGCAGAGATGGGGAGAGAGAGATGCCAAGCCATATGAAGATCACCAAGGAACAGAAGCTCAAAAGAGACGAGGACCTTCTCCAGAGCCGACAGAGGGAGAAAGGCTTCCCTAGAGTCAGCACCCTGAATTCAGGCCACTTGCCTCCTGAAGTGTGAGAAAATAAATTTGTTTGTTAAAGCCAAAAAAAAAAAAAAGAATGATTCCTTTTGAAGATTTGATAAAGTTGCTTTCTGATAAGTACAGACATTTTTTCTTCAACAAACACTTACCTAGAAATAATTTATATATATAAAATTAAAAATACATAAATATTTAAAATCTACTTTGGATTTTAAATAAAGATTACTTAACAACAAAGCATAGTTAACAGTAATTCCAAACAGGAAACTTTTTTTATGAAATGGTAAGTTAGGGTAGTAATATAGATAGCAAAGAAGCAAAGATAAAAAAGACAGTAAGAAATACTAAGAAAAGATAAAAAGGGGCACGAAAGAACAGAGTAAGAAAGGAGAAATCAGGAAAAGTGTTATTACCACATTACTGCGTATACAAAGCAATATTACCATTTGTTGTTGTTGTTGTTAGTGGCTGCAGAGTCGATTCCGACTCATGGTGACGCCATGTGTGCAGAGTAGACTGTGCCCCATAAAGTTGTCAAGACTGTGACCTTTCGGAAGCAGATCACCAGCCCTTTCATCCGAGGCACCTCTGGCTGGGTTCGAACCACCAACCTTTCCACGAGTAGTTGGGCACTTAACTCTTGGTGCCAATTCAACCTTCAAAGAAATTAATCTTCCCTCAGAACCAGTTCTGCAAATCGGCAACTGCTACTGGCTACCTGGTGACACCTGCAAGCCACACAGGAAACCTAAGTCATTTTAAGTGTAATTTTTCACTATCACTGATCTTTTTACAATAAGAAATTATCTATTCAAACAACAAAAACTAAATAATAATACTTTTTATTTACTTTAATAACATTATAAAAAAAATAAGAATGAGCATTTTTAAAGAAACTAAATCTATGATAGAGGATTTTATTTTCAATCTTTAACTGTTTTTAAGAAAGCTTAATGCTATGGCTATTATATCCCAGAATCAAATTCAACTTTTTTTTTTTACGTGATCGAAATTCCTGTCACATAATTAAACAGGTACTAAACAGCTACAGTCCCCAAATAACCAGGCCAGTTTGGCATCACAATCCTAACTTGTTTTGTGTGTTAGTTGGTTTCTGTTAAAAAAAAAGTCTAATAATATTACCCAGTTGTCTCCAACTTACTCATTCAATCGATAGTTTTTCAACAACATCCCTGGTTCCTACCTCTCCTTCTTCAATTTCATTCTTCGACTTCACTCGAAGAAGGTGTTGTTGGTGAAAAGAAAGACGTCACCTCCTGTCCTGTTCTTTGAGTTTAGTTTTTGTCACCATTCCATAAATGTGGCAAAGGCAGAGAAAGAGAGAACAATCTCCACTTCTACGTTTTCCTGGAGAGGCCATGAAACTCTAGTTGTCTCATTCCATTAAGTGTCTCCAGCTGCTGGCTGCTCTGATTGAGGGTCTGTGAAATTTAAGAAAGCTAACGTTTAAACTTGTCCCTAATGAACTCCAGCAAATTTCATTTTACATAGGCTGCCTATATTAAAAAGACCGTATTCTTTTTAAAAGATCTCTAAAAATAGAATAAACACACAGAATAGCACTTCAAAGCAAGGGTTTAAATGTTTTGATCTTAGTAAGGTGAATAAACGTTTTAATTTCCTGTTAACAATTTTGTATCACATAATCAGACCCTTGACAAAAATCAACTACAAGCTAAGGAGCAATAAAAAAAATTGGGATGAATTTATAGAAAAAAAGATGAACTTATAAGTAGAGGGAAATTAGTCTCTCAGGAAGAGAGATAGAAACACAGCATTATAATAAATAACTTGGAGGGAGAAGAGTTAAAACTACAGAATTTGGCTTTCTCTCTCATTTTTTGCAATTGATTTGAAAGCTATTCACAGGTAGTATAAAGTTCATAAAAATTAGATCTCTATGTCTTTCTTATTTCTCATTTTATGCATGGCAGTGCATCACATTTTTCATGTAATATGAATGATTCTTGGAAAAACATTCAAAAATTAAAAAATGACATACAATGCCCACCTAGTTCTTATGAAAATAAGATAATATTGTCTGTGGTTAGTATTGGGTAACTTTTAATATAACTTCAAAATTATCATATAAGGTCACTTTTTGACACTTTTGAAATATAAAATTAAAATGATATATACAACCTACAACTACGAATATCCAAAGAACAGAAGTTGGCTACTGCTAATTAAAATGCCTAATTTGTAAACCATGGGCACAATCTACCTACTTTCTGACAGCCGTGAACCCAATGGTGGACAGCCACCAAACCAGTGCTGTCCTGCTTTGGTGTGTACTGGCCGGTCTTCATTACAGGGCAAGTGGTCGTAGTAGTTCTTCATTCAATTCCCACTGTTAATAAGAGTTTCGTTTTTTGTTGGACTTTTTTTCTTCTTCTTTCTGCTAGATCAGAGTTTCTTGACGATAGAATCTCTGTCATATTCTACTATTTATTCCACAAGCAGGACATTGGGCAGGTTGAGGTAGAGACAGTCTTAATTGATGGATTACTTTCCCCAGGAAAAGTCCCTTAAGTTGGTGGGAATGGTCTTCAAATTAGGTCACCAGGAGTAATTTGAAGATGTACATTTCTGCGAGGAATCTTCCTCCTTCTTATCAAAAGGATGACTTGTTCATTGCCTAGGCATTATCTCCTAGAGAGTGAATTAAAGTTTACCACTGTTGTTGTACGGTGCCCTCCAATCAGTTCCAACTCACAGAGACCTTATGTACAACAGAACAAAATACCTCCTGAACCTGCACCATGTTCACAGTCATTGTTATGTTTGAGTCCATTATTGTAGCAACTGTGTCAATCCATCTCACTGAGGATCTTCCTCTTTTTCACTGACCCTCCAATTTACCAAACGTAATGTCCTTCTGCAGAGACTAGTGCCTCCTAATAATATGCCCAAAGTCCCTCTCTTCTAAGAATTCTGGCTGTATTTCTTCCAAAACATATTTATTCCTTCTTCTGACAGTCCATAGTATACTCAATATTCTTCCCCAACACCATAATTCAAAGGCGTCAATTGTTCAGTTTTCCTTATTCATTGTCCAGCTTTCACATGCATGAAGTGATTGAAAACACCATGGCTTGAGTTTGGTATAGCTTAGTCCTCAGAGTGACATCTTTGCTTCTGAACACTTTAAATAGGTCTTTTACTGCAGAATTGCCCAATGCAATACGTCATTTGATTTCTCAACTGTTGATTCCATGGGCATTGATTGTGGATCCAGTAAAATGAAATCCTTAACAATGCTTTCTCTGTTCATTATGATGTTGCTTATTGGTCCAGTTGTGAGGATTTTTGTTTGTTTTATGCTGAGGTGTAATCCATACTGAGAACTGTGCTCTTTGATTTTCATCAGTAAGTGCTTCAAGTCCCCTTCACTTTCAGCAGGCAAGGTTGTGTCATCTGCATATCACAGGTTGCTAGTGAGTCTTCCTCCAAACCTGATGCCCTATTCTTCTTCATATAGTCCAACTTCGCAGATTATTTGTTTAGCATACAGATTGAAGAGGTATGATAAAAGGATACAATACTGACACACAACCTTCCTGATTTTAAACCACGCGGTATTTCCTTGTTCTGTTTGAAACACTGCCTCTTGATCTATGTACAGGTTCCTCATGAGCACAGTTAAGTCTTCTGGAATTCTCATTCTTCACAATATTGTCCATAATATGTTGTGATCCACCCAGTCGAATGCTTTTGCATACTCAATAAAACATAGGCAAACATCTTTCTGGTATTCTCTGCTTTAAGCCAAGATCATCTGACATGAGTAATGATGTTCTTCATTCCATGTCTTCTTCTGAATTTGGCTTGAATTTCTGGCAATTCCCTATCGATGTACTACTACTGCAACCACTATTGAATTATCTTCAGCAAAATTTTACTTGCATGTGATATTGGTGATGTTTGAGAATTTCCACAATCTGTTGGATTACCTTTCTTTGGAACGAGCACAAAAATGGATCTCTTCCAGTTGGTTGGCAAGGTAACTGCCTTCTAAATTTCTTGGCATAGATGAGCAAACACCTCCAGCACTGCAACGGTTTTTTGAAACATCTCAATTGGTCTTCCCTCAATTCCTGGAGACTTGTTTTTCACCAATGCCTCAGTGCATCTTGGACTTCTTCCTTCCATATCTTCTGTTCTTGATCATATGCTACCTCCTGAAATGATTTAACATCAACCAAATTTTGGGGGAATAGTGGCTGTGTATTCCTTCCATCTTCTTCAGATGTTTACTGTGTCATTCAACATTTTACCCACATAAGCCTTCAATATTGCAACTCGAGACTTGAATTTTTCTTCAGTTCTTTCAGTTTGAGAAATGCTGATATATTCTTCCTTTTTGGTATTCTAACTTCAGGTCTTTGCATATTTCATTATAATACTTTACTTTGTCTTTTCAAGCCACCCCTTGAAATCTTCTGTTCAGCTGTTTTACTTCATCTTTCTTCCATTCACTTTAGCTGCTCTGTGTTCAAGAGCAAGTTTGAGAGTCTCTTCTGACATCTATTTTTGTCTTTTCTTTCTTTTATATCTTTTAAATGACCCTTTGCTTTCTTCATATATGATGTCTCATGTATTCCATCCAGTAAGGTCAATATATATAGTCACTCTCTGTTTATGTATTTGAAGAAGTTGTTGGTGTTGTAAAAGTCTATCATGCAGTCACCAGTGTTGTTTCTATCACCAAGGCCAAGTTTCCCAACTACCCATTCTCCTTTGTTTCCAGCTTCTGAATTCCAATCACCAGTAATTATCAATGCATCCTGATTGCATCTTCAATCCATTTTACACTAGAGAAGTTCATTAAAATCTTCAACTTCTTCATGTTTATCATTAGTGGTCAGTGAGTAAATTTGAATATAGTGCCGGAAGACAAGCCCCTCAAGTTGGAAGGCACTGAAAATATGACTGGGGAAGAGCTGCCTCAAAGTAGAATGGAACTTAATGACAAGGATGGAGTAAATTTTAGGGCCTACATTTGCTTATGTGAAATGAATCAAAATGAGAAGAAACAGCTGCACACATTCATTAGTAATCTGAACATGGAATGTACGAAGTACAAATTTAGGAAAATTGTAAGTCATCAAAAATGAAATGAATCACATAAAGATAGATATCCTAGACATTGATAAACTGAAATAGATAGGTGCTGGCCATTTTGAATGGGGCAATCATATGGTCTACTATGACCATATGACAAATTGAAGAGAAATGGCATTGCATTCATCACCAAAAGGAACATTTCAAGATCGATCCCAAAGTGCAATGCTGTCAGTGTTAGGATAATATTCAAAAGTCTACAAGGAAGGACAGTTAGTTTATCACTACCTACAAAAAAATAAAAAGAAAAAATTCTTATTTAGAGAAGCATTTGGGTTAAGACTGGGAGAGTCATTTTATGTTATGCAAAATAGAGAATTCCAAGCACAATAAATTAAAAAAAAAAAAAAAGAGAATTCTGTAAAAAAAAGAATTGGGGTGAATTTAATAAAAGAATAAAAGACAAGTCCCATCCGATATCGCACATTGGTGCTGTTTCAGGCCATAGGTATTGACTCCTGACATTGACTACAGGCTCGATTTTTCTTATTAACACGAGATTCAGTGCTTCATAAACAGCCATATATTCGCCAACTCTTCTACAGATCATGCATCTTCGGAACATTTCTGTGATCCCACAGAATGTTATTCTTCCTCTCCATTTAAACCCTGATTATTGAGGCTTCATCCATACTTCAAAAATGGAATTGGGAAGTACGTCAGCCAGTCAAATGTTCAAAGACAAAGCATTAAGTTGGCTTTCATGTGTATAGCTATATCATCCAAGAAGAAGAAAACTCAAATCAAAACAAAAAACCTGCTTTAAACTGTGAGGAAAATGTTAGTTTGAAATTGCATGAAAAATGCCAAAATGAACAAATCCCATTATTCAACACCTAGTCCTGGCGGCTCTCTGGTTGCTGTTTATTCCTAGAGCTGCCAATACCCTCCCCCTGGTCTTGGACTCAAGGTTTGTGGCAGCATTAACCCCTTCAGTGTCAGCTCCAGGGAAACTCCATTTGTAAGTGAAAGTGTGCTCACAGTGATACCTGTTTTGTTTTTCAGTTCTAGTCCGAAGGGGATGGTCAGTCACTAAAAAGTGGGCTTTCCATTCCTCTTCTTCACCTTCCTTTTCATAAGCTCTGGGATGTAAAACAGAGAACTAGGTTAATGAATGGCTTGGAAAATGAAATTTTAAAGATATTTTTGGACCGCTTAACAGACAAGAAAAGCACAGCTTTCTGGAAGGTCCATGGTGACGTGCCTTTTAAATGAACTTTTTCTTGCTTCTTTTATGTATAAATAGATCTCTTACCATGTCTTTCAAAAATAGCTGGCTCTGGAGTCAGACTTCCTGAGACTGATCCCACCATCCTGCACTTTTTAGCTGTGCTTGCTGACAAGTGCCTTAGCCCACAGTGGCTCGGATCCCTAATCCATAAATAGTAGTTATCACATTGTTTTTTTTCCAAACATTACAATGGCCAATTAATATGCTTACAGCAGACACATGCTGAGACTCAATGCATGTTAGAAATCAATCATGCTTCCTACCTTGGAGTTTATCAGCTAAGATGTTTGTGAACAACCTGGCTTGATTTTTTTTTGGCGTATTTTTCCTTATCCTAATAGCCCATTTCAATATCCAAGATTGGTGAAGCTATTACAGTTTTTACATTGTTTCATGTAATTTGTGTTCTTCTACATGTAATAGTCATGGCTACTCTGGGGATTTAAAAAAAAAAGAAAAACCCATTGCCATCATGCTGATTCTGACTCATAGCAACCCAATAGGACAGAGTAGAACTGCCCCATAGAGTTTCCAAGGAGCTCTTGGTGGATTGGAACTGCCAACCTTTCGGTTAGCAGCTGTAGCTATTAACCACTACATTACCAGGGTTTCCACTCTGGGGGACAGATATTGTTATATTCCCATATTATGAAACAGAACTGAGACCATGCAATGCTGTAGTGTGAAAGTGTATCAAAAATACCTTGCCCCCTCTGCCTTTGGTTGATCACAAGGGCTTATTCTTTACAGAATGCAATGAGAAACATTTATAATTTCCATGGACTTGGCTAGACTTTAATTTTTGTAGCAACCTGGGAAATATTTATTGTGATGATCACCTTCCTACAGAAGAGGGACCTGTGGATTTACTGAGGGTGACTAAGGTACCCAGTAAGTCAGAACAAAAACCTGAAGAGCTTGGCTCCAATGCAGTGATATTTACCTCCATAAATAATGTCCTCATAAAAAGATAAGTGATTCATGTTAAACCATTGAGTGGTTCTGTTTCTATCACAGCTTATTAAGTACATAGTTTATTAAGCTGAGGTATAAAAAGCATAATTTTTAGCGAATAAACTTATTTATCATATAAGGATGAACAATTTCCAATATTCCTGGACCTTTATTTCTTGTTACTCTGGTATTAATTTTAGGATTGGAACCCAAAACCTTTCTAATCTTTTCCTTCTAAATTGTGGGTATGAACCACTGTCATATATATATATGTATATATATATGCATAAAAGGACATCGTTATCTTGCAATATATTTTGCATGATAATATGCCATTTGCAATATTATATTCACAATGTACTATGAATTCTGTGATGGTCTAATTCTAGTGCTATGTATGTGTAAACAATAACTTCTGTATGCATTAATTAAATTATTAACATCACATATCAACATGTTATCCTCGAATACTGACTTTTAAGTGTTTTCTCTATTGTAAACAGCACATAGCAAGACTTTAAAAGTCAAACAGTTGTAGAGTTCTTCTGAGGTTTGAATTAAAAAAAAAAAGACAACACAATTTTAAAAATTAAATAAATAAGGGCAACGAATAATCTGATAATTATTCAAAATCAGTCAGTTTTAAATACTGAACAAGGAAGAGTATCTAGGGCATCCTTTGGCTTTAAATAGATTTATTGCATTTGAAATTTGCACTATCAAAACAACACCAAGAATGACAGGAATTCTAAAATCTTAAATGAAATTGTTTAAATTTGACATCATGTAAACACTTTATATGCAGTGTTTTAAAAAGTGTGGATTCCAGCCAGGTGCTTTAGGGAAAGAAACCTGGGGTTCCCCATCCACGGACCCAGAAAAATGATTGGTTTTGCCATGGATAATACTGCTATCGCCACAGTCCCTTGTTGCCTGGGTTTGCATTTTCAGACTCATCCAGATAAAGCAACCAAGACACAATTATGGTTACAGAATAAAAGATAAGTGCTACAAGCCTTGACACTTTAAAAAGAAGAAAATTGCCAACATTTTGGAAAAGAGAGTAAATGCAAAAAAAATAGAGCACAATTTTTCCTCATCCCTTAAAGTTGGGAGCTAAAAACACAATTTCTGATGTTGATGAATCAGAAAGCCTATTTAAAAACCATAAAGCATATGAGTATAATAAAAATATTACACAAGAAAATTGAGAGGAGTAAGTTAAGGGTAATATTGCGTTTAATTCTTATTCTTCAAAATAAGGTGTAAAAAAATTCTCTCGGAGTTAACAAATTAAGAATTGGCATATAGGTAGGTGATTTAAATTTGTAAAGGTAACTCCTGGAGCAGAGAAACCTAATGTCAATTAGAAGCTGTTACTTCTGATACAAGATGGGAGAAGGGTACCATTTGGAGGCTGTACAATTTGGACAATTCTACATAGATTTCTGCTTGTCATGTTTTTGTTTTGAGACATGACAGTTTACTTCAAAATTAATAGTATGAAGTTCCCCTTCCAAATGACTTTCTCTACATGAGCTAAGCCATGTTCATTCAGATTATTTTTTATTACAAAAAAAAAAATTCTCCAAATATTCTTTTTATATGACTCTATGGAGAAAAACAGTGATACAAGGGATTTGGGATCGGCTCAGGTAAGTCTCAGAATAAATATGTCAAGGTTCTGAATTTGAAGAAAATGCATTGCGATTACGCTACCACAATGAGCACAACCAAGTTATCTGATATCCTCCTCAACTTGAAGCACTTATGATGGACAAATATAAATTTGCAGTTATGGGATAAAGATCATTGGATCCCCTGGGAGCCATTAAGAAATATACTGATTAGCTTAGCAAAGAAATACTGCCCAGCACACAATAGTTTTTATATTTGCATGATACCTGCCTTATCAGGTTTGGGATAGAAAGTCAGAGTGGGATGGGAGAGGGTGGGAATGATGATGTAAAAACTTGTAAAGCCCCCGTTCCTCTTATTCTTGTTATCTTCGTAGCCAACTTTATTGGTCCCAAGGGACTCCAGGGAAATTAATAAATCTGACCTATAGGAAAATCGATGGCACCACCACCACCCACCATAGGAAAATTAGATGCACACAAGTTCCTGATAGCTTTAGAAACTAATTTAAAATGAGAAAAAAGCTAACATTTAAATGCAAAAGGCATCAGGTCAAAGGAAAATAAATTTCCAAGCAGGAATAGGTGACCATGCAAAATGGCTCCTGCTCCATCATTCACAAAATACTGAAAAGCAAAATTGTGGAAATCTGCAGACAGGGCGTTTCCATTACTGAAGAGCTAGGTCAATCCTGTAGTCTTCTTGTTCATATTTATACAGTAAAATTTAAAAAACGCAAATGTTAAAGGTCATATCCGAGGCTTAGTTGCCTTTTAGTAAATGTGTTAGGGCACTTCCACCCCTAGCAAGTAGCTCTTGGCTCTTCAGGGCTCCCCATGTCCCCAGCAACACTTGGAAGAACCTGGCGAGTGTATATCCTTCCCCAAGACGTGGACAAAAAACACAAGCTGGGTTCTTCTTGACAAAAATAACTAAAAAATTAAAAGGCCTGAAATAATCAATTAAAATGTGGATAAATGTCTATATAGAAATCTATAACCAGCAAGATAAAAATATACATTATTTATAAGCACATACCATATTAGTAAAAATTTAACTGATACCAAGTCACAAAAGAAACCTCAATGAATCTAAAATATCAACATTAGGCAGTCCAGGAGCTCCGGATAGGAAGCAATAATAGTAGAAATCATTAAAAAGAAGAAAGGATATATTTTTAGTTTACCATGAACCCACAAAGCCTGGATTAAAGAAAGAAAATTATCAAGAAATTTTCACAAAAATAAAAGTAGAGACTTATAAAATAGAGAGCAAAAATAGACATTGTTAATATTAAAAAGGCAGTCATTCATTCTGCATCCCACTTTAAAAAGTGGCGTCTGGGGTCTTACGTTAGCAAGCAGCCATCTAAGATGCATCAATTGGTCTCAACCCACCTGGATCAAAGGAGAATGAAGAACACCAAGGACACAAGGCAATTACGAGCCCAAGAGACAGAAAGGGCCACATGAACTAGCGACTACATCATCCTGAGGCCAGAAGAACTAGATGGTGCCTGGCTACAACCGATAACTGCCCTGACAGGGAACACAACAGAGAACCCCTGAGGGAGCAAGAGAGCAGTGGGATGCAGACCCCAAATTCTCATAAGACCAGACTTAATGGTCTGACTGAGACTAGAAGGACCCCAGTGGTCATGGCCCCCAGACCTTCTGTTGGCCCAGGACAGGAACCATTCCCAAAGCCAACTCTTCAGACATGGATTGGACTGGACAATGGGTTGGAGAGGGATGCCGGTGAGGAGTGAGCTTCTTGGATCAGGTGGACACTTGAGACTATGTTGGCATCTCCTGCCTGGAGGGGAGATGAGAGGGTGGAGGGGGTTAGAAGCCGGTGAAAAGGACAGGAAAAGAGAGAGTGGAGGGAGAAAGTGGGCTGTCTCATTAGGGGGAGAGTAATTGGGAGTGTGTAACAAGGTGTATATGGGTTTTTGTGTGAGACACTGACTTGATTTGTAAACTTTCACTTAAAAAAAAGCACAATAAAAATTATAAAAAAAAAAGACAGTTATTTAAAAAGTGGACACACGTCTGGGAAAATTAATCAAGAATAAAAAGAGAGAAAATGTATGAAACAAACAGAACGAAATCTGAAAAGAACTAGCATTGCATTCAATACTTATTCTTCAACATAAATAAAGAAAATTTGAAATTTTAGGCTAAATAGATAAAAATCTAGAATTCTATAAAGCACTAAAATTGGTTCTTTTAAAACAATAAAATTAGCAAAACTAGAAATTTTGAATAGAAACAAAAGGCCTTAAAGAAATGTAAATGCTAAACCCGGACATTCCACCAAAAGGATTCACCTCACCCATCACCCTGCAGTCACACTACGTCTCTCAAGTCTTCAAGTGTACCGAACTCATTCCTGCCTCAGGGCCTTTGCACTTGCTCTTGCCTGTGCCTGATGTGCCATGACCTGCCTTCTACCTGGCCCACATCCTTTCCCCTCCAAAGCTCAGCCCATAGACTACTTTCTAAAGGAAGCCCTTCTGGGTTCCCCATTACACCTTCCTGGGCCACCCAAATCTTCTTTATTACTTACTACAATTGTTATTAAAATATATCTGATAGTTTCTTCTCTAATTATTCCATATGTTTAGTAGCTAGAATGCCTTGCCCCGCTCAACACCAGGTATGTATTACAGTGGCTGGCATGGGGCAAAAAGCCAACACATCACTATGGGGTGGGTATACGCATAATAAATGAATTACTGCTGCCACTTCAGCTTTTTGCTGTTTGCAAAGTTAATGAACATCCCTGTACATGGGTTGTCTGTGAGTCAAAATCCACTACAGCAAGGAGCAACCCATTCAAACTGCCAATCATTGGATGAGACACTAAATGATCTTCTGTGACCTCAAAGCGGTTTGCCTGTTGGATGGATTCCTTCAAGCACTGAAATTCATCCTGGCCTCCCCTCAACAGTATTAAAAAGACGTAAGTGTGTATCACTTATCCTCCTGTCTTGTGGATTTGCACTGCATGGTGTACATTGCTAATCTGATAAAGCTTTTTTTTTTTTTTTTAAGACCTGTTCTTTTCAAGTTGTTTGTAAATGAAATGATTACCTGCTGTTTTCTTTTAGGATCTCAGGAAATTTCACATTAGGGTAATCAATATATAATTTCCAAACTCATTTAAAAACTGTTCGGAAATGTGTGTGCACACCACAGCTCCATCTTCAATCTCCAGGCCACCCCTTTGTCTTCAGTGAATCGTTTAAGGGCTCTCTAATAACATCAGTTAATTCTTCAATGCCTTCAGGTTGTCATCAGGTTGTTTTCAAACATGTATTTTAAAGTAATTTGCAAACATTTTTCTTCCCAGTCCCCCCTTCACAAGTAATGGGCTCTGACTGTGTGATCATACTTGTACATAAACTTCCACGTGTATTCAAGTAAATAAATACACATGTGAGAATCCATTGCGGTGGACTCAATGGCATAAAGTATGCCAGGTTTAAGTAAAGGGTTTTCTTTCACTGACATTAAAGGTGACATCAAAATAGAAGAAAGAGGGGGCAGAAACTGAAGACAGAAGCCTGGCAGAGAATGTAATTACCTTCCTTAACATTTAAAGACAGGAACTCTGGTGGCACAATGGTTAAGCACTGGGCTGCTAATCTAAAGGTTGATGGTTTGAACCCACCCAGGGGATCCACAGGAAAAAGACCTGGTGATCACCTCACCTAAAGATTACAGCCGAAGGAACATCATGGGGCAGTTCTACTCTGTCACATGGGGTCGCTATGAGACAGAATCAATTCTATGGTACTCAACAACACTCTCAATCCTTAACCTCCTTAAGGAGCCCTTGTGATGCCACCGTTAAGCACTCAGCTGCTAACTGAAAGGCTGGTGGTGGTTCAGATTCACCCAGCAGCTCCATGGGAGAAAGACAATCTGCTCCTGTAAAGATTACAGCCTAGGAAACCCTATGGGACAGTTCTACTGCGTCACGTGGGGTCACTATGAGACAGCAACTAAGAGCAACAACAACTTGTAGAAGAGGACTTGTGCTTACCATGTAAGAATTCAGGGAGAAGACATGATAAATAGCCAATAGCTGTAGAGAGACAGGCTTCAACATAGCACAGAGGAAGAGCTACCTAAGCGGCAGAGCTGGGCAACGAAATCTCCTGCTGGTTGATCACTAGGTTTTCCAGAAGAACCACTCAGTGAGGGAAGTCCTGAAATGATCCCAACATCGTTTGAGGGATTGGACCCCACCGGTGGTATTCAGGGCTTCGTCCCACACAGCTTGTGTGATATATTTGCATTTTTTTTTTTTTTTTTTTACAAATAAAAACTAAAAAGATCATGCAGTTTTATTTTCTTTCCTTGCGAATCTTTACCACGGCTCTAAATACATTGTGATGCGTAACATCCAGCATCTTTCTTTCCTTTTCCTCCCCTTTGGTAAGAGTCATAAAGGGTAATAGCTAACAATTGTAGAACTTTGGCCACGTGCCAAGCATGGAACTAACAAGTTTTTTTTTTTTTAATTAATTTTTATTGAGCTTCAAGTGAACATTTACCATTCCAATCAGTCTGTCACATGTAGGTTTACATACATCTTACTCCCTTCTCCCACTTGCTCTCTCCCTATTGAGTCAGCCCTTTCAGTCTCTCATTTCGTGCCAATTTTGCCATCTTCCCTCTCTCTCTATCTTCCCATCCCCCCTCCAGTCAAGAGTTGCCAACACACTCTCCAGTGTCCACCTAATTTAACTGGCTCACTCTTCATCAGCATCTCTCTCCCCCCCGCTGACCAGTCCTTTTCATGCCTGATGAGTTGTCTTCGGGGATGGTTCCTGTCCTGTGCCATCAGAAGGTCTGGGGAGCATTGTCTCTGGGATTCCTCTAATCGCATTCATATCATTAGGTATGGTCTTTTTATGAGAATTTGGGGTCTGTATCCCATTGGCCTCCTGCTCCCTCAGGAGTTGTCTGTTGTGCTCCCTAGCAGGGCAGACATTGATTGTGGCCGGGCACCAACTAGTTCTTCTGGTCTCAGGATAATGTAGGTCTCTGGTTCATGTGGCCCTTTCTGCCTCTTGGGTTCTTAGTTGTCGTGTGGCCTTGGTGTTCTTCCTTTGCCTTTGCTCCAGGTGGGTTGAGACCAATTGATGTATCTTAGATGGCCGCTTGTTGGCATTTAGGACCCCAGGCGCCACAATTCAAAGTGGGATGCAGAATGTTTTCATAAAAGAATTATTTTGCCCGTTCACTTAGAAGTCTCCTCAAACCATGTTCCCCAGACCCCAGCCCCTGCTCCACTGACCTTTGAAGCTTTCATTTTATCCCGGAAACCTCTTTGCTTTTAGTCCAGTCCAATTAGGCTGACCTTCCTTGTACTGTGTGTTGTCTTTCCCTTCACTCAAAGCAGGAACTAACAAGTTTATAAGCATTATATCATTTAATTTTCAAACAAACCTATGAGTTAGCTATTGTTTTTTTTTTTTTAATAATTTTTATTGAGCTTTAAGTGAACGTTTACAAATCAAGTCAGTCTGTCAAATGTAATTTTATATACACCTTACTCCATACTCCCACTTACTCTCCCCCTAATGAGTCAGCCCTTCAGGCGTCTCCTTTCGTAACAATTTTGCCACTTTCTAACCCTCTCTACCCTCCCATCTCCCCTCCAGACAGGAGATGCCAACACAGTCTCAGGTGTCCATCTGATACAAGTAGCTCACTCTTCATCAACATCTCTCTCCAACCCATTGTCCAGTCCCTTCCATGTCTGATGAGTTGTCTTCGGGAATGGTTCCTGTCCTGGGCCAACAGAAGGTTTGGGGACCATGACCACCGGGATTCCTATAGTCACAGTCAGACCATTAAGTCTGGTCTTTTTATGAGAATTTGGGGTCTGCATCCCACTGATCTCCTGCTTCCTCAGGGGTTCTCTGTTATGCTCCCTGTCAGGGCAGTCATCAGTTGTGGCCGGACACCATCTAGTTCTTCTGGTCTCAGGATGATGTAAGTCTCTGGTTCATGTGGCCCTTTCTGTCTCTTGGGATCATAGTTGTCCTGTGACCTTGGTGTTCTTCACTCTCCTTTGATCCAGGTGGGTTGAGACCAATTGATGCATCTTAGATGGCCACTCATTAGCATTTAAGACCCCAGAGGCCACATTTCAAAGTAGGATGCAGAATGTTTTCATAAGAGAATTATTTTGCCAATTGACTTAGAAGTCCCCTTAAGCCATAGTCCCCAAACCCCCGCCCTTGCTCTGCTGACGTTTGAAGCATTCAGTTTACCCCGGAAAATACTTTGCTTTTGGTCCAGTCCAGTTGAGCTGACCTTCCGTGTATTGAGTATTGTCCTTCCCTTCACCTAAAGTAGTTCTTATCTACAAACTAATCAGTAAATAACCCTCTCCCACCCTCCCTCCCTCCCCCCTCATAACCACAAAAGTATGTGTTCTTCTCAGTTTATACTATTTCTCAAGATCTTATAATAGTGGTCTTGTACAATATTTGTCCTTTGCCTCTGACTAGTTTCACTCAGCATAATGCCTTCCAGGTTCCTCCATGTTATGAAATGTTTCACAGATTCCTCACTGTTCTTTACTGATGCGTAGTATTCCATTGTGTGAATATACCACAATTTATTTAACCATTCATCCGTTGATGGACACCTTGGTTGCTTCCAGCTTTTTGCTATTATAAATAGTGCTGCAATAAACATGGCTGTGCATATATCTGTTTGTGTGAAGGCTCTTATTTCTCTAGGGTATATTCCCAGGAGTGGGATTTCTAGGTTGTATGGTAGTTCTATTTCTAACTTTTTAGGAAAATGCCAGATAGATTTCCAAAGTGGTTGTACCATTTTACATTCCCACCAGCAGTGTATAAGAGTTCCAATCTCTCCGCAGCCTCTCCAACATTTATTATTTTGTATTTTTTGGATTAATGCCAGCCTTGTTGGAGTGAGATGGAATCTCATCGTAGTTTTAATTTGCATTTCTCTAATGGCTAATGATCGAGAGCATTTCCTCATGTATCTGTTAGCTGCCTGAATATCTTTTTAGTGAAGTGCGTGTTCGTATCCTTTGTCCACTTCTTGATTGGGTTGTTTGTCTTTTTGTGGTTGAGTTTTAACAGAATCATATAGATTTTAGAGATCAGGAGCTGGTCAGAGATGTCATAGTTGAAAATTCTTTCCCAATCTGTAGGTGGTCTTTTTACTCTTTTGGTGAAGTCTTTAGATGAGCATAGGTGTTTGATTTATAGGAGCTCCCAGTTATCTGGTTTCTCTTCGTCATTTTTGGTAATGTTTTGTATTCTGTTTATGCCCTGTATTAGGGTTCCTAACGTTGTCCCTATTTTTTCTTCCATGATCTTTATCGTTTTAGTCTTTATGTTTAGGTCTTTGATCCACTTGGAGTTAGTTTTTGTGCATGGTGTGAGGTATGGGTCCTGTTTCATTTTTTTGCAAATGGATATCCAGTTATGCCAGCACCATTTGTTAAAAAGACTCTTTTCCCTAATTGACTGACACTGGACCTTTGTCAAATATCAGCTGCTCATATGTGGATGGATTTACATCTGGGTTCTCAATTCTGTTCCATTGGTCTATGTGCCTGTTGTTGTACCAGTACCAGGCTGTTCTGACTACTGTGGCTGTATAATAGGTTCTGAAATCAGGTAGAGTGAGGCCTCCCACTTTCTTCTTCTTTTTCAGTAATGCTTTACTTATCCGGGGCTTCTTTCCCTTCCATATGAAGCTGGTGATTTGTTTCTCCATCACATTAAAAAATGTCATTGGAATTTGGATTGCAAGTGCATTGTATGTATAGATGGCTTTTGGTAGAATAGACATTTTTACTTTGTTAAGTCTTCCTATGCATGAGCAAGGTATGTTTTTCCACTTAAGTAGGTCCTTTCTAGTTTCTTGCAGTAGTGCTTTGTAGTTTTCTTTGTATAGGTCTTTTACATCTTTGGTAAGATTTATTGCTAAGTATTTTATCTTCTTGGGGGCTATTGTGAATGGTACTGATCTGGTGATTTCCTCTTTGATGTTCTTTTTGTTGATGTAGAGGAATCCAAGTGATTTTTGTATGTTTATCTTATAACCTGAGACTCTGCCAAACTCTTCTATTAGTTTCAGTAGTTTTCTGGAGGATTCCTTAGGGTTTTCTGTGTACAAGATCATGTCATCTGCAAATAGAGATAATTTTACTTCCTCCTTGCCAATCCAGATGCCCTTTATTTCTTTGTCTAGCCTAATTGCTCTGGCTAGGACCTCTAGCACAATGTTGAATAAGAGCGGTGATAAAGGGCATCCCTGTGTGGTTCCCGTTCTCAAGGGAAATGCTTTCAGGCTCTGTCCATTTAGAGTGATGTTGGCTCTTGGCTTTGTATAGAAAAAAAAAAAAGTTTTTTTTTTTTTTATAGATGCCCTTTATTATGTTGAGGAATTTTCATTCAATTCCTATTTTGCTGAGAGTTTTTATCATAAATGGGTGTTGGACTTTGTCAAATGCCTTTTCTGAATCAATTGATAAGATCGTGTGGTTTTTGTCTTTTGTTTTATTTATATGGTGGATTACATTAATGGTTTTTCTAATATTAAACCAGCCTTACATACCTGGTATAAATCCCACTTGCTTGTGGTGAATTATTTTTTTGATATGTTGTTGAATTCTATTGGCTAGAATTTTGTTGAGGATTTTTGCATCTATGTTCATGAGGGATAAAGGTCTGTAATTTTCTTTTTTTGTGATGTCTTTACCTGGTTTTGGTATCAGGGAGATGGTGGCTTCATAGAATGAGTTGGGTAGTATTCCGTCATTTTCTATGCTTTGAAGTACCTTTAGTAGTAGTGGTGCTAACTCTTCTCTGAAGGTTTGGTAGAACTCTGCAGTGAAGCCGTCCGGGCCAGGGCATTTTTTTGTTGGGAGTTTTTTGATTACCGTTTCAATCTCTTTTTTTGTTACGGGTCTATTAGTTCTTCTACTTCTGAATGTGTTAGTTTAGGTAGGTAGTGTTTTTCCAGGAATTCATCCATTTCTTCTAGGTTTGCAAATTTGTTAGAGTACAATTTTTCGTAATAATCTGATATGATTCTTTTAATTTCAGTTGATTCTTTTGTGATGTGGCCCTTCTTGTTTCTTATTCGGGTTATTTGTTTCCTTTCCTGTATTTCTTTAGTCAGTCTAGCCAATGGTTTATCAATTTTGTTAATTTTTTCAAAGAACCAGCTTTTGGCTTTGTTAATTCTTTCAATTGTTTTTCTGTTCTCTAATTCATTTAGTTCAGCTCTAATTTTTATTATTTGTTTTCTTCTGGTGCCTGATGGATTCTTTTCTTGCTCACTTTCTATTTGTTCAAGTTGTAGGGACAGTTCTCTGATTTTGGCTCTTTCTTCTTTTTGTATGCATGCATCTATCGATATAAATTGGCCGCTGAGCACTGCTTTTGCTGTGTCCCAGAGGTTTTGATAGGAAGTATTTTCATTCTCGTTGCTTTCTATGAATTTCCTTATTCCCTCCTTGATGTCTTCTATAACCCAGTCTTTTTTCAGGAGGGTATTGTTCATTTTCCAAGTATTTGATTTCTTTTCCCTAGTTTTTCTGTTATTGATCTCTAGTTTTATTGCCTTGTGGTCTGAGAAGATGTTTTGTAATATTTCGATGTTTTGGATTCTGCAAAGGTTTGTTTTATGACCTAATATGTGGTCTATTCTAGAGAATGTTCCATGTGCGCTAGAAAAAAAAGTATACTTTGCAGCAGTTGGGTGGAGAGTTCTGTATAACTCAATGAGGTCAAGTTGGTTGATTGTAGCAATTAGGTCTTCCGTGTCTCTATTGAGCTTCTTACTGGATGTCCTATCCTTCTCCGAAAGTGGTGTGTTGAAGTCTCCTACTATAATTGTGGAGGTGTCTATCTCACTTTTCAATTCTGTTAAAATTTGATTTGTGTATCTTGCAGCCCTGTCATTGGGTGCATAAATATTTAATATGGTTATATCTTCCTGATCAAGTGTCCCTTTTATCATTATATAGTGTCCTTCTTTATCCTTTGTGGTGGATTTAAGTTTAAAGTCTATTTTGTCAGAAATTAATATTACTACTCCTCTTCTTTTTTGCTTATTGTTTGCTTGATATATTTTTTTCCATCCTTTGAGTTTTAGTTTGTTTGTGTTTCTAAGTCTAAAGTGTGTCTCTTGTAGGCAGTATATAGATGGATCGTGTTTCTTTATCCAGTCCGAGACTCTCTGTCTCTTTATTGGTGCATTTAGTCCTTTTACATTCAGCGTAATTACAGATAAATAAGTGTTTAGTGTTGTCATTTTGATGCCTTTTTATGTGTGTTGTTGACAAATTCATTTTTCCACATACTTTTTTGTGCTGAGACGTTTTTCTTAGTAAATTGTGAGATCCTCATTTTCGTAGTGTTTGACTTTATGTCTGTTGAGTCGTTACGTTTTTCTTGGCTCTTATTTTGAGTTGTGGAGTTGTTATACCTCTTTGTGGTTAGCTTAATATTTACCCCTATTTTTCTAACTAAAAACCTAACTTGTATTGTCCTATATAGCCTTGTATCACTCTCCATATGGCAGTTCTGTGCCACCTGTATTTAGTCCCTCTTTTTGATTATTGTGATCTTTTACATATTGACTTCAATGATTCCCTGTTATGAGCATTTTTTTTCAATTAATCTTAATTTGTTTTTGTGATTTCCCTATTTGAGTTGATATCAGGATGTTCTGTTCTGTGACCTTGTGTTGTGCTGGTATCTGATATTATTGGTTTTCTGACCAATTTCCTTTAGTATTTCTTGTAGCTTTGCTTTGGTTTTTGCAAATTTTCTAAGCTTGTGTTTATCTGTAAATATCTTAATTTCGCCTTCATATTTCAGAGAGAGTTTTGCTGGATATATGATCCTTGGCTGGCAGTTTTTCTCCTTCAGTGCTCTGTATATGTCATCCCATTGCCTTCTTGCCTGCATGGTTTCTGCTGAGTAGTCTGAACTTATTCTTATTGATTCTCCCTTGAAGGAGACCTTTCTTTTCTCCCTGGCTGCTTTTAAAATTTTCTCTTTATCTTTGGTTTTGGCAAGTTTGATGATAATATGTCTTGGTGTTTTTCTTTTTGGATCAATCTTAAATGGGGTTCGATGAGCATCTTGGATAGATATCCTTTCATCTTTCATGATGTCAGGGAAGTTTTCTGTCAGGAGTTCTTCAACTATTTTCTCTGTGTTTTCTGTCCCCCCTCCCTGTTTTGGGACTCCAGTCACACGCAAGTTATCCTTCTTGATAGAGTCCCACATGATTCTTAGGGTTTCTTCATTTTTTTTAATTCTTTTATCTGATTTTTTTTCAGCTATGTTGGTGTTGATTCCCTGGTCCTCCAGATCCCCCACCCTGCATTCTAATTGCTCGAGTCTGCTCCTCTGACTTCCTATTGCGTTGTCTAATTCTGTAATTTTATTGTTAATCTTTTGGATTTCTGCATGCTCTCTCTCTATGGATTCTTGCAACTTATTAATTTTTCCACTATGTTCTTGAATAATCTTTTTGAGTTCTTCAACAGTTTTATCAGTGTGTTCCTTGGCTTTTTCTGCAGTTTGCCTTATTTCATTTCTGAGGTCATCCCTGATGTCTTGAAGCATTCTGTAAATTAGTTTTTTATATTGTGTATCTGATAATTCCAAGATTGTATCTTCATTTGGTAAAGATTTTGATTCTTTTGTTTGGGGGTTTGTAGAAGCTGTCATGGTCTGCTTCTTTATGTGGTTTGATATCGACTGCTGTCTCCGAGCCATCACTAAGATATAGTAGTGGTTTATTCTATAATTGCTCACTGAGTCTTATCTTGTTTTGTTTTCTTTCAATATACGTGGATGGGCTACTAGATTGTGCTGTCTTGTTTGTTGTAGCCCTTGACTTACTTATGACCTATTACCAGCTGGTTTGGGCTGTTGCCAGATATATATGCCTGAGTCCATTCACTATTCTTGAGTAGAATCTGATTTTGGGTCATCAGGTGTGTGCTGCACCCTAACACCTATCCACCTCGAGAAGTAGTGGTGATAGTTGTGTGCACCAGATTCTATTAGCAGCTGGGGTTCACACTCCGGGGGGGGCAGGATCCTGACAGGCTTCCCCCAAGTGTCAGTGAGGTAGGTGTGTCTCTATTCCTATAGCACCTTGGTGGGAGGGCACTGCAGCTGTACCTTAGGCCCCCAGTGCATGTACCTCTACTGATTGGTAGATGTCACCCTCCTTAGGCCTAAGGCAAGAAGTTAGGTGGTCTGGGGGGAGCTTCAGCCCTCAGTTCCCTTTTGTGGCTCTGTTAGGGCTCTGTTGAATAAGCAGATGTATCAGACCTGGGAAACTTGTTTTTCCAGTAAATCCGCTAAAAAAAAAAAAACTCAGTCAGATCCCTATCAGAATTGCCTTTGGATTATAACCATCTCCTTGTTCCCTGTTAGGATGAAAGCCCGAGATTTGGATCATATATGCTTGGCTGGAGCTGGTTCTGTGTTTTTAGTCCAATTAGGGACGGATTTTTGGTCTCTGGGATTTTTGTGGTTGCTTCTCTCAGGCCGGAAGAATGGGTTAGGAAAAGACCAAAAAAAAAAAAAAGAGGAAAGCAAAGCCGCCATGGAGCCGGAGCTGTTCTCCCTCTGGCTCAGGAAATTCCAATGTTAATGAAGCCGCCTGGGAAGGGGAGGGGGGTGTTCAGAAAAACAGGAGAGTAGCACCCTGGAATATAGCCAAAGTTGCTTATTTTGCTTGGGATGACTATTTTATCTGTCGCCTATGTGTGCTGGCTGTGTGGAGATTGCCCCCGAGGGTCTGGCCCGCTAAAGCCGCGGTCAGATCCTCCGCTGCCAGTCCAAAGCCCAGCGTCAAGGTTCCCCTGCTGGGACGCTGCACTCCCAGCTCCAAAACCAGTCACTGCCTTCCAGGGACTTCTCATCCCACCAGCCGCATCGCCACGCCACCCTGCGGACCGGTTGGGCCCCCTCCCGGGGTTAGTTTAGGGGGGTAGGGGTGCGCCCCATGTTTGTGCCATGAGCGAATGCCGTGTCCAGCTCCCCTGCGCCCAGTCCAAAGCCCGGCACCAAGGGGGACGCTGCACTCCCGGCTCCAAAACCAGTCACTGCCTCCTGGGGACTTCTCCTCCCACCAGCCCTGTCGCCATGCCGCCTGTGCGGACCGGCTGGGAGCCCTCCCAGGGTCAGTTCGGGGGCTAGGGCTGCGCCCCGTGTTTGCACCGGCACAGATGTCGTGTTCAGCTCCCCTGCGCCCAGTCCTAAGCCCGGCGCCAAGGTTACCTGACTGGGACGCTGGCTCTAAGCTCTGAAAACAGTTGCTGCTTCCCGGTATTTGTTCGTTCTCTGTCTCTGTCACTCAGGTCAACTCTTTAAATCTGTGTTTGTTGTTCAGGGTTGTAGATTGTTATGTATGTGATCGATTCACTTGTTTTTCCGAGTCTTTGTTGCAAGAGGGATCCAAGGTAGCATCTACCTAGTCATCCATCTTGGCCCCACCTCCTTTATTTGCATATTTTTTAAACAAGAAATGTCCCTGGGTTTCCAAATGCCTCATCGGATAATTACTCCAGAGAGTGAAATAACCCTAAATTGTGGTATTTCTATTAGAAACCGCCCCAGCTAGAGAGGCTACTCTGCCAAAAGGGGTTGTTTGTTCATAAGATTAATCAGACAAACTGCTTTACAGGCCAGAGTGCAAAGCTAGCAAGAAAAGATTTTATTAAAGTTTATTTTCTTTAGCAGGTTGTGTACTCTGCTTCTAGAATTTAGGAAAATGGTGAGGCCTAGAAAGAAGTTGCAGTGGGTCAATAGAAAGGTGGGATTAGAACAACAAGGGAAGAGGATCCAGGGGTATCTAAAGACCAGATTCAATAAAGCCATGAAGGTCACACAGGACAACCACAGCCCTGAACGCAACCAGGGCAGGGAGCAGGCAGGTGAAAGGCATTTCAGGAGAAGAAAGGCTCTAAATACCTGAAAAGGAGAAGCAGTCAAAGAAGTCATCCCAGGCCAGAGCAAATGGAAGCGAGGAAGACTTTGATCAATCAGTATTGGAACAGCTCAGAAGCAGACTGGAAATGTTCTAAAGAAAATAAGGGTTATGTTTACAACATGGCCAAATAATCACACCTTGATTCTGTTTTCTTTAAAAAAAAAAAGTCTTCCAAAGGTTAGAGTTGACTGTAAGACATAAAATGATACTGGTGAGGAGTGTGCTTCTTAGCTCAAGTAGACACATGAGACTATGTGCTCAGCTCCTGTCTGGAGGCGATGAGAAGGCAGAGGGGGACTGCAGCTGGCTGAATGGACAGGGGAAATACAGGGGGGAGAGGAGTGTGCTGTCACATTGTAGGGAGAGCAGCTAGGGTCACATAACAACGTGTGTGTAAGATTTTGCATGATAGGCTGACTTGAATTGTAAACTTTCACGGAAAGCACAATAAAAAATAAAACAAAATATTTAAAAAACGTCCTCAGTCAATCCAAAGATAATGAGACAGTTAAGTGTACTATTTGGTTATCACAATTTTATCTCCAATTGTACTTTTTTTTCTCTGATTATTAAAGTTTAACCTGCTCACTGGTGAAAAGTTTTTAAATATTACTAAAGTCACCTGCCCAGCCACTGCACATGATCACTGTGGACATGCTGTTTTTAGCACTGTATGTTTTAGTGGCCAATTGGACGGGCAATGTGTGGATTCACATCCCTGCTTTACCACCTCCCGGCTGCATTATACACCGTGTAGCCTCTCTCAGACCATCTTCTTTATATTTCATTTATAAAATGGGTAAATAATATCTCTTACATGTTTTGTAAGAAATAAGTGTTAAATAGTTAGCAACAGCACTGGGTTTTTGCGTTAATGTCCATTACCAAAAAAAAAAAAAACATTGCTATAAAGTCGACTCCGACACATAGAGACCCTACAGGAAAGAGTGGTACTGCCCATAGGGTTTCCAAGGAGCAGCTGGGGGACTCGAATTGCCGACCTTTGTGATTAGCAGCCATAGCTCACCATAGTTCTCAACCACAGCACCACCAGGGTGCCAATGCCTATTAAGTACTCCATAATTAATAATTTCTCATCATATTCTACACTGCCAGAGTATTTTATTAGTCAGTATCTTATTTGAATATCTATTTTTTGGATAGTCTATGGATTGAGATCCAAAATATGGAAGCATATTTCCCTGGGATTGGAACATAAAAACTTCTGGGATTGGAACACCTTGCAAAATTCTGACCACATCTATTCATTACTCATTTTCCTTTCCTTTCTCTCTTTCTTCCTTTCATCCTTCTTCCTTCCTTTCCTCCGTTTTTTTCTTCTCTCTTTCCTGCCTTTTTCTTTCATTCATCTTTCTTCCTTCCTTCTTTCCTCCCTCCATCCCTCTCTCTTTCTTTCATCTTTTTCCTTCCATACTTCTGTCTTTCTTCTTCATTTCTTTCATCTTCCTCCTTTCCCTCCTTCCTTTTGTAGTTTAGCCCCTTATAAACAGAAAACAAGGTCTTCAAAGTTTTTATTGTATTCCCTGAGGACATTTTTCATAATGAACTGAGGCACGGGACAGAACAATATCACCGTGAAGCATCACAGAGCTATGAAGGGGAAGAAATAAGAGAAGACCTGCCATCCCTTAAGAACCTGCAGCGTGCCAGACACCTCGGATGCACGTTATTTCCTTCTCAGAGCAGCATTTAATACAGATCAGAACACAAAGCTTGAGAGACGAGCAGCCTGTTTCAATTTGGCTTAAAATAATCTGAAAGAATGAGAGTTATAATCCACCTGTCCTAAGTAATTCAAACGGTCATTCCCAAAATGCATTTAAAAATTTTCACAGCAAATACTCAGAAGATACCGTTTCATTTGGAATGACAAATAAACCGTACAAAAATGACCCCAGGCCGGCTCTTCCTAACACCTTTCTCATTTGGGAAGATGCATCTTCCTCCTTCCAGTGCAAGTCAAGCTAGTTTACCTTCACACTAGATCCTGGGCCCACCACTTCTCCCCACTTACAGTGCCACGTGTCTGGTTGAAGACACCACCATCTCTCAGGGGAATGTTGTCCAAACTTTCTGTTGCCGTACTCGACCTTGCCCGTGGTCCCTGCTGCCTCACAGCAGCCAGAGCACTTCCCTTCACAATGACAGTTGGATGAGGCCACACCTTTGATCAAAACTTTACAAGAGTTTCCATTTCCCTCAAAGAAAACATCATTTTTTTTTTTTTTTATGGTATACAAGGACCTACACAGTACATCCAATGCCCTACCCTTCCTTCTAACACCCTCTGGGAACTCATCTTCTATTACTTTCCTCACCACAGAGCTTGTCTTCCATCACTATCCTGTCACAACAGGCCTCATTTTCTCTCATTCTCCCATCATCACAAGCCTCATCTTCTCTAGTTCTCCCCATCACCACAGGAGCCTCATTTTCTCTCATTCTCCATGTCATCACAGGCCTCATCTTCTCTCGTTCTCCCATCACCACAGGCCTCATTTTCTATAGTTCCCCCCCATCATCATGGGTCTCAGCCACATGGGTATGTGATCGCCCTCCTGCCCCAGAGTCTTTGCATATGCTTGTCTCTGCCTAGAACCACATTCCCTTCACCCTACGCCTTGAAATCGTCATGGGCTCTTCTCTCTTTTCTTCCAAGTCTCTGCCATTTGTCACACTCTCAGTGAGGCCTTCTCTGAATACCCAATTTGGATCACATTTCCACTTCCCCATACCCACCCTCCTTTCCTGCTTTATCTGTCTGCATAACACTTATCTCTCTGACTTATGGTATTTCTGTTCCTATGTGCCTCCGCAAGGGGTGATTAGCTCCATGGAAAGAAGGGCTGTCTTCTGTTTAGTTATTCATGTATCTACTCCACTTAAAGCAACCCCTCTCAGACCTGGTAGTCAATAAAAATGTGCTGAATGAATGAACGTTTATTCGTATAGGAAGAGTTTTACTTGCCTAAATGCTTTAAATGAACACACTTCCCCAATCCTTAGGGAGCAGCAGTGCAATTTACATTAAAACCACTTCAGTTCAGGCTGAACTAAAGAAATGACATTTTGCCTTCTTTTCCCCAAGGTAGGTGTTCATTGAACAGCTAAAAAAAGCAGAGTAGTTAATCCACAAAGTAATGAAAAGTAGCACTGCTGTAAACCTAGTTAACTCTCAGTTACCCAGATCATCAACTAGAACACTATGCCCACCACGCTCAATGGAGAAGTAGAATTTGAATATATCATTTCTTTGTAACGCACCATCTTTGAATTGAGATTATTTCTAGTTTTTGCTATTATGAATAAAACTCTTGTGAAATTTCTGCACATGTCCTTCTGTGAACATAAGTCCTGATTCCTCATAAGTATTTACCCAAGAATGGAAAACTGGATCTTGCACATGTACGTTTTCTTTAGCAGGCGCAGCCAGTTTTCTTAGTCGGTTGTACCGCTTTGCTTTATGCCAGGTCTCACCTTCTTGTGTGCCTTTTCATATTTGGGCTGGGTGTTACATATAAAAGTTATAAACATAAGTTGAGTCTGTTAATGTTATTATTATCTTCCTCTAGTGAAAAGCACATTTTAGCAGACGTTGAGACTGGAGAATTCTGCGCTTGTGAGAGCTGACTTTTGTTGGGGTAGTCTTGCTCCTAAGATGTTACCCTTTTAGTAAACAAGTTAAATCTGGGTAAAATTTACTAGGATTGCTCCCCCCTGTTTTTGTCGTTGTTGTTGTTAGGTGCCATTCAGTTGGTTCCGACCCACAGGGACCCTATGTAATCAGAAGGAAACACTGCCCAGTCTGGTGCTACCCTCACAATCATTGCTATGTTTGAACCCATTTTTTGCAGCCACTATGTCAGCCCATCTTATTGAGGCTCTTCCTCTTTTTTGCTGACCCTCTACTTTACCAAGCATGATGTCTTTCTCCAGGGACTGGCCCCTCCTTCTCCTTCTCCCTAGCAGCTCCTCAATTTTAACTGGTATCATTCCACCCCATATATATAATTTTGTTGTTGTTATATGCTGTTGAGTTGACTCCAACTCATAGTGACCCCAGGTGTGCAAAGTAGAGCTGCTCCACATGGTTTTTGAGGCTGAGACCTTTAGGAAGCAGATTACCTGTCCTGTCTTCTGTAGCATCTCTGAATGAGTTCAAACCACCAAACTTTCAGCTCGTGTTCAAGCACTTCACCATTTGCATGAATGAGGGACTCCTATAATATAATAAAAAATAAAAAATAAATACTTCCTAAATGCTTTTTTATAAAGAAAAACAGTTTAATATTACTATCTCCTTGCTTTCCTTTCCATTAGGAAGTTTTATACTTACACCTTTTATCCCTCTTTTATTGTTCTATAAGACAACAGCTGTGCTTGTGTGTCTCCAATTGGGATAGCACAATCATATATGCAAAGGAGTTGCATTCCAAAAGGTGCTGGAAGGTGGTAGAGAATAGGTGTAAATGGGCACGGTCAGCCAGACAGATTAGATTAGAAGAGCAAGCAGCTTGTGGAGTAAACTCAGTGCCAGGTGAGCAGTTGGACTTTCTCCTTTCCAACTATGGAGCGTTGATTTAGCTGAATGGTCTTTTGCTGAGGGGATCTCTGTGGCTTCCATTGCCTTTAATAAGCTGCTTCTTATTTTTAATTGATAGCAATAGAAAACGCTAAGGTTGTAACAAGCAATAGGAAGATTAACTGACCTTCTTCACCTACTTTGGTTACACCCTCTAATTACTTAATCTTCCCTCGCTGATCTATTTTTATTTCAAAACTGTATTCTCCAGTAATTTAGCTAACTTTATGTTTCACGTTTCTTGCTCTGCAGGAGATAGCTGTCCCTTAACAAAGAATGTGCAGTGATATTTTAAGGATGCAAAAGTCCAGCAAATAATTAAATATATGAGAAAGGCAATGTTTTATTTTGTATATTTACACTAATAAGCATAACATGCTTTCTCCTAAAACATAGGGCCATCACTAAGCCAATACCCACCCTGATACCTGAAACAATTGTGCAAATGTTAACCAGCAAGAAAACCAGTTGCCATCAAGTCAGATCAGACTTACGGTGACCTTATGTGTATCAGGGTAGAACTGTGCTCATAGGGTTTTCAATGGCTGATTCTTCAGAAGTCGATCTCCAAGGTGTTCTTCCAAGGTGCTTCTGGGTGAGCTCAAACATCCAACCTTTTGGTTAGCAGTCAAGTTTGTTAACTTTTGCACCCCCTAGGGAGGGCAGCAGTCCTCATTTGTTTGTAAGTAGGACGCACAGAAGGTACTCAAATACAGTGGCCAAAACAATGGACTCAAGCACACCAGTGATGGTGATGATGGCACAGAGCCAAACAAGGGCCCACTCAAGGGCAGCTAACAACAACAGGCTGCTCAGAGTCTGCAGAGTGCCATGCCCTGGCTGTCCTGCCACTTCCCCAGCAGGTGACATACAAGAGGGGACCCCAGGACACTGGCCCTGCTCAACCAGCTGGGCTCATTCTAATTCGTCAGGGACTGTACAAAACTAGCTGTTAAATAAGTGGAATCTGATCCAGCTTATGAAACTCGGCCTCAAAACTGCTTCAGTGTGCTTGACAAACATGGGATCCGACATGTTACCTTCTTCCTGCCATCGGATTATTACATAAATTATTCAAAATAGCCACACTTTGATTAATTAGATCATTAATGGATTTTGAAATTAAAGACAACGTTGATTGGAAAAAATAAATCATCATCTGTCACAGGGTGAGGAGCCACATCTATGGAACATGAGGTTGTGTCTAAGAAGAGCCACGGCTTTTGCCAATACGTCCTGCCCTTCCTCTTCCTCACATGCTGGCGCCTAGCCAGCTGTAATCAAGGTGAAGGAAACAACCTGAAATGGGGTGTAGCCTCAGGAACAGAAACATGAGGGAATCCAACATAAAACAGAGGCCTTTTAGCTATAGAATCACATTAAAATATGAGCCTTTATGCAAGATACTGAATACAAGATTAATTTAAAACAAAAAAAGGTTTTGACAGAACTCAGTAGCAGAGTGCTCTGTTCCGATTAATGTTTAGGTTTGATATTTGAAGTTGTTTTATATGTGTGTTGATGGGTAAATTGATAGATAGATTGTTGTCTTTGGGTGCCTTCAAGTTGGTTCTGACTGATAGCTATCCTATTTACAGCACAACGAAACACTACCTGGTCCTGAGCCATCCTCACAAGCATTGTTATGCTTAAGCCCATTGTTGTAGCCACTGTGTCAACTCATCTACTTGAGGGACTTCCTCTCCTTCACTGACCCTCTACTTTACCAAGCATGATGTTCTTCTCCAGGGACTGATCCCTCCTGATAACATGTCTAAAGTATGTGAGACATAGTCTTGCCATCCTTGCTTCTAAGGAGCATTCTGTTTGTACTTCCTCCAAGGATAGATAGGTAGGTAGGTAGGTGGGTGGGTAGGTAAGTAGGTAGGTAGGTAGATCTAACATCATAGACAGAGCACCCAGTGTAGTGCTCCTGTCTGTAGAGCACCATGGAACACTCTAGTCCCCACCCCCTCCCCAGTCTTTGGCTCAGAATTAGCTTTAATATCAGCCGAGGACACACTTCAGCCAAGAAGCTTCAGTTAATTATGCACATGCTGAGAGATTTAGGGGGGGAAGTTTACTGATATCTACAATTTGCTTTGAAGTGTCCCCCAAATAAGATGGATTAGTAATTGGATAGAGGAATGGATAATTGGGTAGATAGTTGGCAAGGCAAATACAAGAAAATGCTAATGTTGGGTGATGACAATTCACTGTACAATTCTTTCAACATTGCAATGTGTTTGAAAATTTTTCATAATGAAATTGGAAAAAAAAAATCTATTGTGCCTGAGGTGCCAGTCCTCCTTAAACCCATTTTCATGATCCTTCCCTCTCACGGTACAGATGCAGACAGATGTGTGTAGCTCTCCAGTGTGGGTTAAAATGTTATCCCCATACCCTTAAACAAACAAACAAAAAAAGTTAGAGCAAGAATCCCAGAGGGAGTGGAGTTGAGCAGAATTGAGCTTTGTGTAGTTTTCCTGATACATTTCTTGTGATAGATCCATCAGTAGTGAGTGTTCATGTTATAACCAAAAAAACAATTCCAACTCATAGCGACCCTATGTGACAGAGTAACACAGCCCCATAGAGTTTCCAAGAAGCAGCTGGAGGATTAGAACTGTCAAACTTTCCATTAGCAGACATAGCTCTTAACCACTATGCCACCGGGATTTCTGTTCATGACATAAGGGGTAATAATTAGGGGAATTGGCATTTTGGTCATTTTTCCAAGTAATATATTAACGCAGAATTTGACTGTAACAAATTTTGGCATTTGGGATGAACATATTAATCATAGGAAGCATAGGAGTTAAGAATACAGGTTTTGGAGCATGGCTTTTAGGTTGTGAATCTCTTCTCTGACAATTACCATAATAGTAAAAAAATGTGAAGTTAGAAAGTTATTTAATTCGATGCCTCATATTCCCTATCTGTAAAATAGGATAATGAAATATCCAAGTCAGAGAGTTGTTCTGGGGTTAATTAATGCACATTAAAAAGCTGATACTGAGGCGGGGCTAAGATGGCTGACTAGGTAGAAGCTACCTTGGATCCCTCTTGCAGCAAAGACTCGGAAAAACAAGTGAATCGATCACATACGTGAAAATCTATGAGCCCTGACCATCAAACACAGATCTAAAGAGTTGACCTGAGTGAGAGAAACTGAGAACAAACAACCATGGGGAAGCAGCAACTGTTTTCGGAGCCTAGAGCCAGCATCCCAGTCAGGAAACCTACCTCACTGGCACTTGGGGGAAGCCTGTCAGCATCCTTCTCCCCCCTGGAGTGTGAACCCCTGCTGCTACTAGAATCTGGTGCCCACAACTATCACCACTACTTCTCTAGGTGGATAGGTGACAGTCTGCACCACACACTTGATGACCCAAAATCAGATTCTACTCAAGAATAGTGAATGGACTCTTAGGCTTATATATCTGGTAACAGTCCAAACCAGCTGGTAATAGGACATAAGTGATTCAAGGGCTACAACAATCAAGACAGCACAATCTAGTAGCCCATCTACGTATATTGAAAGAAAACAAAACAAGATAAGACTCAGTGAGCAAATATAGAATAAATCACTACAATATCTTAGAGATGGCTCAGAGACAGCAGTCAATATCAAACCACATAAAGAAGCAGACCATGATTGTTTCTACAACTCCCCAAACTAAAGAATCAAAATCTTTCCCAAATGAAGATACAATCCTGGAATTGCCAGATGCAGAATATAAAAAACTAATTTACAGAATGCTTCAAGACATCAAGGATGACCTCAGAAATGAAATAAGGCAATCTACAGAAAAAAAAAATTTTTTTTTTTTTTACAGAAAAAGCCAAGGAACACACTGATAAAGCAGTTGAAGAACTCAAAAAGATTATTCGAGAACATAGTGTAAAAATGAGTAAGTTGCAAGAATCCATAGAGAGACAGCATGCAGAAATCCAAAAGATTAACAATAAAATTACAGAATTAGACAACGCAATAGGAAGTCAGAGGAGCAGACTCGAGCAATTGGAATGCAGGGTGGGGGATCTGGAGGACCAGGGAATTGACACCAATATAGCTGAAAAAAAGTCAGATAAAAGAATTTTAAAAAATGAAGAAGCCCTAGGAATCATGTGGGACTCTATAAAGAAGAATAACTTGCATGTGATTGGAGTCCCAGATCAGGGAGGGATAACAGAAAATACAGAGAGAATAGTTGAAGATCCGTTGGCAGAAAACTTCCCTGACATCACGAAAGACGAAAGGATATCTATCCAAGATGCTCATTGAACCCCATTTAAGATTGATCCAAAAAGAAAAACACCAAGACATATTATCATCAAACTTGCCAAAACCAAAGATAAACAGAAAATTTTAAAAGCAGCCAGGGATAAAAGAAGGGTCTCCTACAAAGGAGAATCAATAAGAATAAGTTCAGACTACTCAGCAGAAACCATGCAAGCAAGAAGGCAATGGGATGACATATATAGAGCACTGAAGGAGAAAAACTGCCAACCAAGGATCATATATCCAGCAAAACTCTCTCTCAAATATGAAGGTGAAATTAAAACATTTATAGACAAACACAAGCTTAGAGAATTTGCAAAAACCAAAGCAAAGCTACAAGAAATACTAAAGGAAATTGGTCAGAAAACCAATAATATCAGATACCAGCACAACACGAGGTCACAGAACAGAACATCCTGATATCAACTCAAATAGGGAAATCACAAAAACAAATTAAGATTAATTTTAAAAAGAAAAAAACGCTCAAAACAGGGAATCATTGAAGTCAATATGTAAAAGATCACAATAATCAAAAAGAGGGACTAAATACAGGTGGCACAGAACTGCCATATGGTGAGGGATACAAGGCTATATAGGACAATACATGTTAGGTTTTTAGTTAGAAAAATAGGGGTAAATATTAAGGTAACCACGAAGAGGTATAACAACTTCATAACTCAAAATAAAAACCAAGAAAAACATAACAACTCAGCAAACATAAAGTCAAACACTATGAAAATGAGGAACACACAATTTACAAAGAAAAACGTCTCAGCACAAAAAAGTAAGTGGAAAAATGAAATTGTCAACAATGCATATAAAAAGGCATCAAAATGAGAGCACAAAACAAATACTTATCTATAATTACGCTGAATGTAAAAGGACTAAATGCACCAATAAAGAGACAGAGAGTCTCAGACTGGATAAAGAAACACTATCCGTCTATATGCTGCCTACAAGAGACACACCTTAGACTTAGAGACACAAACAAACTAAAACTCAAAGGATGGAAAAAAAAATATCAAGCAAACAATGAGCAAAAAAAAAAAAAGCAGGAGTAGTAATATTAATTTCTGACAAAATAGATTTTAAAGTTAAATCCACCACGAAGGATAAAGAAGGACACTACATAATGATGAAAGGGACAATTGACCAGGAAGATATAACCACATTAAATATTTACGCACCCAATGACAGGGCTGCAAGATACATAAAACAAACTTTAACAGAACTGAAAAGTGAGATAGACACCTCCACAATTATAGCAGGAGACTTCAACACACCACTTTCAGAGAAGGACAGGACTTCTAATAAGAAGCACAAAAGAGACATGAAAGACCTAATCGCTACAATCAACCAACTTGACCTCATAGACTTATACAGAACACTTTACCCAACTGCTGCAAAGTATACTTTTTTTTCTAGCGCAAGTGGAACATTCTCTAGAATAGACCATATATTAGGTCATAAAACAAACATTTGCAGAACCCAAAACATCGAAATATTACAAAGCATTTTCTCAGATCATAAGGCCATAAGAGTGGAAATCAATAACAGAAAAATTAGGGAAAAGAAATCAAATACTTGGAAACTGAACAATACCCTGCTGAAAAAAAGACTGGGTTATAGAAGACATTAAGGAGGGAATAAAGAAATTCATAGAATGCAATGAGAATGAAAACACTTCCTATCAAAACCCCTGGGACACAGCAAAAGCAGTGCTCAGAGCTCAATTTACCGATAAATGCACACATACAAAATAAGAAAGAGCCAAAATCAGAGAACTGTCCCTACAACTTGAACAAATAGAAAGTGAGCAACAAAAGAATCCATCAGGCACCAGAAGAAAACAAATAATAAAAATTAGAGCTGACCTAAATTAGAGAACAGAAACAATTGAAAGAATTAACAAAGCCAAAAGCTGGTTCTTTGGAAAAATTAACAAAATTGATAAACCATTGGCCAGACTGACTAAAGAAATACAGGAAAGGAAACAACCCGAATAAGAAACGAGAAGGGCCACATCACAACAGACCCAACTGAAATTAAAAGAATCCTATCAGATTATTACAAAAAATTGTACTCTAACAAATTTGCAAACCTGGAAGAAATGGATGAATTCCTAGAAAAACACTACCTACCTAAACTAACACAATCAGAAGCAGAACAACTAAATAGACCCATAACAAAAAAAAGAGATTGAAATGGTAATCAAAAAACTCTCAACAGAAAAAAGCCCTGGCCCGGACGGCTTTACTGCAGAGTTCTACAAGACTTTCAGAGAAGAGTTAACTCCACTAATACTAAAGGTATTTCAAAGCATAGAAAATGATGGAATACTACCTAACTAATTCTATGAAGCCACCATATCCCTGATACCAAAACCAGGTAAAGACATCACAAAAAAAGAAAATTACAGACCTATAACCCTCATGAACATAGATGCAAAAATCCTCAACAAAATTCTAGCCAATAGAATTCAACAACATATCAAAAAAATAATCCACCACAACCAAGTGGGATTTATACCAGGTATGCAAGGCTGGTTTAATATTACAAAAACCATTAATGTAATCCACCATATAAATAAAACAAAAGACAAAAACCACATGATCTTATCAATTGATGCAGAAAAGGCATTTGACAAAGTCCAACACCCATTTATGATAAAAACTCTCAGCAAAATAGGAATTGAATGAAAATTCCTCAACATAATAAAGGGCATCTATAAAAAAAAAAAAAAAACTTTTTTTTTTTTTTCTATACAAAGCCAAGAGCCAACATCACTCTAAATGGACAGAGCCTGAAAGCATTTCCCTTGAGAACGGGAACCACACAGGGATGCCCTTTATCACCGCTCTTATTCAACATTGTGCTAGAGGTCCTAGCCAGAGCAATTAGGCTAGACAAAGAAATAAAGGGCATCTGGATTGGCAAGGAGGAAGTAAAATTATCTCTATTTGCAGATGACATGATCTTGTACACAGAAAACCCTAAGGAATCCTCCAGAAAACTACTGAAACTAATAGAAGAGTTTGGCAGAGTCTCAGGTTATAAGATAAACATACAAAAATCACTTGGATTCCTCTACATCAACAAAAAGAACATCAAAGAGGAAATCACCAGATCAGTACCATTCACAATAGCCCCCAAGAAGATAAAATACTTAGCAATAAATCTTACCAAAGATGTAAAAGACCTATACAAAGAAAACTACAAAGCACTACTGCAAGAAACTAGAAAGGACCTACTTAAGTGGAAAAACATACCTTGCTCATGCATAGGAAGACTTAACAAAGTAAAAATGTCTATTCTACCAAAAGCCATCTATACATACAATGCACTTGCAATCCAAATTCCAATGACATTTTTTAATGTGATGGAGAAACAAATCACCAGCTTCATATGGAAGGGAAAGAAGCCCCGGATAAGTAAAGCATTACTGAAAAAGAAGAAGAAAGTGGGAGGCCTCACTCTACCTGATTTCAGAACCTATTATACAGCCACAGTAGTCAGAACAGCCTGGTACTGGTACAACAACAGGCACATAGACCAATGGAACAGAATTGAGAACCCAGATGTAAATCCATCCACATATGAGCAGCTGATATTTGACAAAGGTCCAGTGTCAGTCAATTAGGGAAAAGATAGTCTTTTTAACAAATGGTGCTGGCATAACTGGATATCCATTTGCAAAAAAATGAAACAGGACCCATACCTCACACCATGCACAAAAACTAACTCCAAGTGGATCAAAGACCTAAACATAAAGACTAAAACGATAAAGATCATGGAAGAAAAAATAGGGACAACGTTAGGAACCCTAATACAGGGCATAAACAGAATACAAAACATTACCAAAAATGACGAAGAGAAACCAGATAACTGGGAGCTCCTATAAATCAAACACCTATGCTCATCTAAAGACTTCACCAAAAGAGTAAAAAGACCACCTACAGATTGGGAAAGAATTTTCAACTATGACATCTCTGACCAGCTCCTGATCTCTAAAATCTATATGATTCTGTTAAAACTCAACCACAAAAAGACAAACAACCCAATCAAGAAGTGGACAAAGGATACGAACACGCACTTCACTAAAAAGATATTCAGGCAGCTAACAGATACATGAGGAAATGCTCTCGATCATTAGCCATTAGAGAAATGCAAATTAAAACTACGATGAGATTCCATCTCACTCCAACAAGGCTGGCATTAATCCAAAAAATACAAAATAATAAATGTTGGAGAGGCTGCGGAGAGATTGGAACTCTTATACACTGCTGGTGGGAATGTAAAATGGTACAACCACTTTGGAAATCTATCTGGCATTTTCCTAAAAAGTTAGAAATAGAACTACCATACAACCTAGAAATCCCACTCCTGGGAATATACCCTAGAGAAATAAGAGCCTTCACACAAACAGATATATGCACAGCCATGTTTATTGCAGCACTATTTACAATAGCAAAAAGCTGGAAGCAACCAAGGTGTCCATCAACGGATGAATGGTTAAATAAATTGTGGTATATTCACACAATGGAATACTACGCATCAGTAAAGAACAGTGAGGAATCTGTGAAACATTTCATAACATGGAGGAACCTGGAAGGCATTATGCTGAGTGAAATTAGTCAGAGGCAAAGGACAAATATTGTACAAGACCACTATTATAAGATCTTGAGAAATAGTATAAACTGAGAAGAACACATACTTTTGTGGTTATGAGGGGGGAGGGAGGGAGGGTGGGAGAGGGTTATTTACTGATTAGTTTGTAGATAAGAACTACTTTAGGTGAAGGGAAGGACAATACTCAATACACGGAAGGTCAGCTCAACTGGACTGGACCAAAAGCAAAGTATTTTCCGGGGTAAACTGAATGCTTCAAACGTCAGCAGAGCAAGGGCGGGGGTTTGGGGACTATGGCTTAAGGGGACTTCTAAGTCAATTGGCAAAATAATTCTCTTATGAAAACATTCTGCAACCCGCTTTGAAACGTGGCGTCTGGGGTCTTAAATGCTAACAAGCAGCCATCTAAGATGCATCAATTGGTCTCAACCCACCTGGATCAAAGGAGAGTGAAGAACACCAAGGTCACAGGACAACTATGATCCCAAGAGACAGAAAGGGCCACATGAACCAGAGACTTACATCATCCTGAGACCAGAAGAACTAGATGGTGCCTGGCCACAACCGATGACTGCCCTGACAGGGAGCATAACAGAGAACCCCTGAGGAAACAGGAGATCAGTGGGATGCAGACCCCAAATTCTCATAAAAAGACCAGACTTAATGGTCTGACTGAGACTAGAGGAATCCTGGTGGTCATGGTCCCCAAACCTTCTGTTGGCCCAGGACAGGAATGATTCCCAAAGATAACTCATTAGACAGGGAAGGGACTGGACAATGGGTTGGAGAGAGATGCTGACGAAGAGTGAGCTACTTGTATCAGGTGGACACTTGAGACTGTGTTGGCATCTCCTGTCTGGAGGGGAGATAGTAGGGTAGAGAGGGTTAGAAACTGGCAAAATTGTCACGAAAGCAGAGACTGGAAGGAGGGAGTGGGCTGACTCATTAGGGGGAGAGTAAGTGGGAGTATGGAGTAAGGTGTATATAAGCTTATATGTGACAGACTGACTTGATTTGTAAACATTCAGTTAAAGCTCAATAAAAATTATTAAAAAAAAGTTGGTACTGTGTTATCATTTTTGCTAGTATTTCACTGATTTTACCAATAACTCAAACCAAGCTAATGGAATTGTTTTTCTATTTAAAGTATAATAACACATACGAATGATCAGTGAGAAGCATAATTTTTTATTTGAGGAATTACAGGTATTTAGTGTTTTCATCAAACTAAAATTACTTTTTAATATATATTTTTTTATTATTTCTATTCTTTTTACTTTAAGACAGAAAGTCAAGGTTGTTTAGTTGGGAAGATTTTCTTAGACAGTTTAGAGTCATTTCCCGTATCAACTACAATAATCTCAAAAAAAAGCCTTTCAAAAGAATGTACTCGTCAGTGTAAAAAAAGTCATAAAAACTTGCCTTTGAGATTAGCGTACATAGTTGATTTGGGGTTTGATGGCATCACACAATTAAATCTCTGTTTGCGTAATGCAACAAAAAATCCCCCAGTGTTTTGCCATGCTTAAAATTTTTTGATGCCTATATTTAGGTGAAGAAACATGTGTTAGAATATTTTCGATACTCTAAAGCACTGTGTTGTCTACCAGAGTTGTTGTCTTGATTATTACTTTTTTTTAATATCATTACAACATGAGAAGGTGGGAGAGAGCCCAGAGTCTCCACTGACAGAGAGGTTGAGCAGCAGCGACAGAAACCACGCAGATAATGAGATCCTCTTGATTGGGGAGGGAATGTAACTGAAAGCATGCAGGCCTGACAAGGACCGAGAAGATAGCCGTAGGCTGGCAAGCCAAGGCAGATGGCCTGTTTTTCCTAGCGTGGTCAGCTGAGACTGCTGCCGCTGAAATTCACGGCAACCATTTCAGAAGGAGAGTCTCTAGGTAGTATCGCTTATGTGGTAAATAAAATAACGCTCCCTTTCACAGACCATGCTTTCACGAGGAAACAGCCGTTAGAAATGAAATACTGACTCTCATTATCATTAATTAGAACATGTTTCTCATGATAAGGTTACTTATTTTTCATGCAGCTACCACTGTATGTAAACAAAGGGTTATCAGCATAAACAGATGACCTTAGCTGATGTACAATTTTAAAATTATCATAAAAATGCTTACATTCACCAAACTGAATATCACTGAAATTACTTGGTTTAGAGACCAACAGGGGGAGAGAAGGGTTAACCTTAAAAGGGATTAGGGTAATTTCTACTGAGTGAGGAAGAAATATCAAGAAGGAGCTTAAACACAATTTATACTAGGAACGTAAACACACACACATACAGTGAAACCTGTAAGAGCCGGAACTGGCTGGGATGCCTTTTTTTCCAGGTCTCACAAGTTTTCCACTTTTGACAGGGTGCAGTCTTACCACTTTTCTCTCTCCCCTTTTAGTGAAAAATATCTGCGATTTCCTTCTCTGTCAGGTTTCTGCCTTTCGCAAGTTCTGGCTTTCATAGGTTTTACTGTATACACACATACATACATACATAGATGTATAAATCATCAATATTATCGTAATTAGACAATGACCTATTTTATCAGATTGACATATTTCTGCTGTCTCCAGCCTTCTGCAATGGTTGTTTAACAAGTTGAGGGAGATATATTGATGATACCCTATCCCATGACCACAGTATGCTGGGTATGTATGCTGTATACTACAGTAGATTAGTAGAGTCAGCCTTAATTATGTGGATGGAGTCAAGCTTTTGGGACCTTCATTTGCTGATGTGGCACAACTCAAAATGAGAAGAAACAGCTGGAAACATCCATTAATAATCGGAACTTCGAATGTATGAAGTGTGAATCGAGGAAACTTTGAAACATCAGAAATGAAATGGAACACATAAACATCCATATCATAGGCATTAGTGGGCTGAAATGGACTGGTATTGGTCATTTTGAATCAGACAATCATATGGTCTACTATGCCAGAAATAACTAATTGAAGAGGAATGGCTTCACGTTCATCATAAAAAAGAATATTTCAAGATCTATCCTGAAGTACAATGCTGTGAGTGATAATATCCATATGCCTACAAGGAAGACCCATTAATATGACTGTTATTCAAATTTATGCACCAACCACTAAGGCCCAAGATGAAGAAATTGAATATTTTTACCAACTTCTGCAGTCTAAAATTGATCAAACATGTAAATTAGGATATATTAATAATTATTGGCAATTGGAATAGGGAAAGTTGGAGACGAAGAAGAATTGGTAGTTGGAAAATATGGCGTTGGTGATAGAAATGATGCCAGAGATCGCATAATAGAATTTTTCAAGACCAACAACTTCTTCATTGCAAATACCTTTTTCATCAACATAAACGATGACTATACATGTAGACCAAGGCAGATGAAATACACAGGAGTCAAATTGACTACATCTGTGGAAAGAGGTGATGGAAAAGCTTACTATCTTTAGTCAGAACAAGGGCAAGGGCCGACTATGGAACAGACCATCAATTACTTATCAATTATACAATTTCATGTTGAAACTGAGGAAAATTAGTACAAGTCCCTGAGAGCCAAAGTACAACCTTGACCATATCCCACCTGAATTTAGAGACCATCTGAAGAGTAGATTTGATGTGTTGAACACTAATGACCAAAGACCCAACCAGTTGTGCAAGGACATCATACAGGAAGAAAGCAAGAAGTCATTAAATAGACAGAAAAGACGTAACTGGCTGCCAGAAGAAACTCTGAAACTTGCTCTTTTAATGTCAATTACCTAAAGCAAAAGGAAGAAATGATGAAGTAAAAGAGCTGAAGAGAAGATTTCGAAGGGCAGCTCGAGAAGACAAAGTAAAGTATCATAACGACATGTGCAAAGAGCTGGAGATAGAAAGCCAAAAGGGAAGAATACATTCGGCATTTCCCAAGCTGAAAAAACTGAAGAAAAAATTTAAACCTCCAGTTGCAATATTGAAGAATTCTATGGAGAAAATATTAAATGACTCAGGAAGCATTAAAAGAAGATAAAAGGAATACACAGAGTCACTATACCAAAAAGAATTGGTTGATGTTCAACCATTTCAGGAGGTCATTTATGATCAGGAACTGATGGTACTGAAGGAAAAAGTCCAAGCTGTACTGAAAGCATTGGCAAAAAAAAAAAAACAAGGCACCAGGAATTGATGGAATACCAATCGAGATGTTTTAACAAATGTATGTAGCACTTTTTTTTATGTAGCACTGGAAGTGCTCACTCCTCTGTGCCAAGAAATTTGGAAGACAACTGCCTGGCCAACGACTGAAAGAGATCCATATTTTTGCCTATTCCCAAGAAAGATGATCCAACAGAATGCAGAAATTATTGAACAATATCATTAATATCACAGGCAGGTAAAATTTTGCCGAAGATCATTCAAAAGCTGCTGCAGCGGTATATCGACAGGGAACTGCCAGCAATTCAAGCCAGATTCAGAAGAGGACAGGGAACCAAGGATATCTTTGCTGATGTCAGATGGATCCCGGGTGGAAGCAGAGAATACCAGAAAGATGTTTATTGTGTTTTATTGACTATACAAAGGCGTTCGACTGTGTGGATCATAACAAATTATAGATAACTTACAAAGAACAGAAATTCTCAAACACTTAATTTCAAAAATCTCATGAGGAACCTGTATGTAGATCAAGAGGTAATCGTTCAAACAGAACAAGGGGATACTGTGTGGTTTAAGGTCAGGAAAAGTGTGTGCCAGGGTTGTATCCTTTCACCATACTCATTAAATCTGTATGCTGAACAAATAACCCGAGAAGCTGGACTATATGAGGAAGAATGAGGCATCAGAATTGGAGGAAGACTTATTAACAACCTGCATTATGCAGATGACACAACCTTCCTTGCTGAAAGTGAAGAGGACTTGAAGCACTTAGGTGATGAAGATCAAAGATCACAGGCCTCAGTATGGATTACACCTCAACATCAAGAAAACAAAAATCCTCACAACTGGACCAATAAGTAACATCACGATAAACAGAGAAAAGATTTAAGTTGTCAAGGATTTCATTTCACTTGGATCCACAATCAACACCCATGGAAGCAGCAGTCAAGAAATCAAAAGACGCATTGCATTGGGCAAGTCTGCTGCAAAGGACCTCTTTAAAGTGTTGAAGAGTGAAGATGTCACCTTAAAGACTAAGGTGTCCCTAACACAAACCAGGAGGTTTTCGATCACCTCATCTGCATGTGAAAGCTAGACAATAAATAAGGAAGACCGAAGAAGAACTGATACTTTTGAATTGTGGTTTTGGCGAAGAATATTGAATACACCATGGACACCAACGACCAAATCTGTCTTGGAAGGAGTACAACCAGAATGCTCCTTAGAGACAAGGATGGTGAGACTACATCTCACACACTTTGGACATGTTGTCAGGAAGGATCGGTTCTGGAGAAGAACATCATGCTTGGTAAAGTGAGGACCAGAGAAAAAGAGGAAGACCCTCAACAAGATGGATTGACACAGGAGCTGCAACAATGGCCTCAAGCATAACAAAGATTGTGAGGGTGGTGCAGGACCGGGCAGTGTTTCATTCTGTCGTACAGAGGGTTGCTGTGAGTCAGAACTGACTCGTTGTCACCTAACAACAACATAGTAGATATGTGATTTCACACCAAAACAGTGAGGAAGGCATTATTATACCCATTTTATGTATTGGAAAAGTAAACGTCAACAACAACCACAAAAAAAACCCACTGCCATCCAGTTGATTCTGAGTCATAGCTACCCTATAAGACAGAACAGAACTGCCCCATAGAGTTTCCAAGGAGCATGTGGCAGATTAGAAGTGCTGACCTCTTGGTTAGCAACTGTAGCCCTTAACCACTACACCACCAGGGTTTCCAAATAAAGGTCAAACCAAAGGTCAGGGAGGTTAAATAACTTGCCCATGTTCCCAGAACTATTTAATATCAGATCTGTGTTCTAACTCAGTTCTATCTGGTGTGCAATCTCTGCATTTATGTTAAACCCGCCATTGTTTGGTTACCACAGAAAACCAATCTAGAGTGGCATGTGACCATCCATTTAGGTATATCAAAATGGTTTTCATAAGAAGAGACATAGCAGGCTGATGACACCATGTTGCTTCACTATAAGGTAATCTCCCACATCCTCAAGTATGGGTCTAACTCAGCCTCAGAGGACCGTCCCTGTTCCGCAAGACCTTTCTATAGATCTCTGTGCTCACACTGAAGGCAGCACTTTATACATGTTAGTGCCTTTCCCTATTCATGACTCTCTCCCACACTACTTTGTCCAGAGTGTATGTGCCATGCTTTATACAGTCCTTCATGCTTAGCATGCTCTTGGTTATTTGTTGTTATTAGGTGCTATTGAGTCATTCCAAATCATAGTCACTAACTCACTGCCACCAAGTCGATTCCGACTCACAGCAACCCTATAGGACAGAGTAGAACTGCACCATAGAGTTTCCAAGGAGCACCTGGCGGATGTGAACTGCCAAACTCTTGGTTAGCAGCCGTAGCACTTAACCACTAGCCACCAGAGTTTCCATTCCAACTCATAGCCACCCCATATGACAGAGTAGAACTGCCTCATAGGGTTTTCTAGGCTGTAATCTTCATGGGAGCAGGTTGCCACGTCTTTCTTCTGTGGAGACGCTGGGTGTGCTTGAACCACCAACCTTCAGGTTAGCAGCCCAGTGCTTAACCGTTCACCACCAGGGCCCCTTAGCATGCTCTTCATAGGAACATTAGTCCACGTTTGGCAGTGAGCAACAAAACTTCACAGAGAGTTAATTGATGATCAAGAAAAATTGTTAAGTGGGTGTCTAAGAATAAGAAAGACCAACAGCACACTCCCTCTGATGCTGTCTTCTGGCCTGGGGTGTCTGGGAGGGCGCATGGTGTGTCGGAGCTGTGCCATGACTCTCTTTGCCTCTTGACAAGCTAAGAGCTGCAGCAGGCAGCAGGGACGCTCCTGCAAACCCAGGACAATTGTCTCAGACCACAGTGGGGATGCTTGTGAATAACGGGCTTTGTAGCACACGTTCTGTTAAATACATTTCCCCCAAACCTTCTATTTTAAGCTTTGCTCAATTGATTTTATCATGTCTGATGTGACTATGAGATGGTTTGTACTAACCTTTTTCAGACTCAGTTTTATGTCAAGAGTAAGTGAACCTCGTCTACATTGTAGAATGGTGGCACGTAAAAACCCTCATGTTGAAATCTGTCTGAGAGTGGACCTTTATGACATAAATAGTCCATTAATGTGTGGATTGTTTAATAATAGCTAAATGACCCAATGGCATGGCCTTTAAATACATGTTGACGTGGACATCAGGCCTGATCAGTTATTGAATGGGATGATTTCTATTAAACATTTCCTTAAAGGAACAAATGACCTTTGGTCTGGTAGTCAACACCCATCTGAACAATACCTGCAGGTAGCACAGGCTAGCTATCTTTCTTAAAACTGATTGAGAAGATGACTTATTTTTAGTGGTATGAATATTCCTCCAGAGAAAAAAAAGTGTTATCCTATAGCTCTCTCTAATTTTCAAGATACTTTTATTAGCAAAATCAATACAACTGTATTTCAAAATAGATAGTCCAGAAGGAACGTGCCTTAACCCAAAACTATGCTCAGTGTTATCTTTACCCACAGCAGAGCTATAAGTGGCTGTGCTTTGTTGAGATTATCAATGTGCTTTCATAAGATGGCCAAGGTTACAGACAGTTTTAAGTGAGGTAATACGTACAAAAAAGTAAGGCGAACTGAAGGCCACTATATTTAGTCTTCTGAAGATTCATGACCTGGATGCATATTTTTAAATAGTTAAAAGGAGGATCCTAATAACTAATAGATAATTTTTATAAGGAGTTTCCCTTTGGATTAATATATACATATATGTACATACTTGTGTATATAAGCATATATTATATATAAATATATATGTGTAGATATATAGTTTATATCCACCTCCAAATCTAAAAGATACTTGATCAAAAAAATAAAAAATATATGACAAAAGTGCTCAAAAATTGACTATTATCAGGAGAGAGCTGTGCTAATGACCAAAAATTAAATAATTACTGCGATTTAGAGTTATATTTATCTTTGAACTAAGAAACAGCTAAAACAAAAGAAAGAATAATATGTTTCATATTCATTAAATGATATAAGGAAAATAAATGAGTTTTTCTGAAAACATCAGTTCCCCAAAAGCTAATTCTAGGAAGACTTTATCTCCTAGGATACCCACATAAGCCACATTGTACGGTATGTTGGGTAGTGTCTTGGAGTGAAGGACAATTGTGTTTTCATGTTTGTATATTGCTTCTTCCTGAATGGCCAGGCTAGATGGCCAGGCACTAAGAACTTATCTTCTGTGGATTGCAGAGAAGTGTGTACAGTTTCCTGAGAAGACCCTAGCTGGAAGGCTCTCGTTGATGTTGTTGTTGTAGTTGGTTGCCATTGAGCCAGCTCCTACTCATGGCGACCTTGTGTAGAACAGAAGGAAACGTTGCCAAATCTCGCGCCACCTTCATGATGGTTAGTATAGAAGTCCTTAGGGCACTATGTAAATCTAACGTCATGATTTCCCAATCCTAGGGTAATTCTCAATTTGTAGGGCCTAAAGTTTGTAACATTTGGGGGAATCCTCTTTAAAAATGAGAAAAATATTGAACTTTACTTTGGGGTCATTTACAAGAGTATGGCCATATGAACACAGAGGATGTGAACTGACCCAAAGCTTAAGCTCTGTCAGTTCCAGGCCAGTCCTGTGCTGTTACCATCTCTGCAACTCTGCCGTTTTTCCTGTTTCCACATGGACACCATCCAGTTACTCATATGGAAACCTAAGAGTCATCTTAAATAGATTCTTTCCTCTCAGTTAACACCGTTTTCCCTGGCCATTCCCACTCCACAGTTGATATCCAGATCTGTTGGTAATTTTACATTCTTAACAATTATCTTTTTTTCTCTCTGAATTAATACAAATTACTACCAGCCCCTTCTGATTCTAAAATTTCTCACTCAACCTAATCTAACCTTCCCTTCACTGCCAGGTAATCTACAAGAGACAATGGTTCTCAAATTTGGTGTGCTTTGCAGAGGTCCTGAAAAATGCAGGTACCTGGGCTCCTTAATTCTAGCTTCTTAATGATTGGTTCAAGGCAGCACTCTGAATTAATTTTTTCTAAAAATACCTAACACAATTCATACGCAGATAGCCCACAGAGCTCACTTGGAAAAACCTTGCCTTATGGAAAAGAACCGTGTGTTTTGCGTTTCTTTTTCCTTGTACAAGGCACAGTAACCTATCTGTGACACACATTTAATAAACATTAAGTGTTATATGAAATAATAAATATTAAAATGTTTCAGTGAAGTAATGCCCAGTTGGAGCTAAACTACTAGAAAACAAGACTTACATGTTAATTTTCTATGCAAATTCAGCATAGAGACCCTATTGTGGTCCAGCCATTACTTGTAGCATGTCCACAGAGGCGTTAGTTAGAATTTTTATTTCCAGCATCACTTAGACCTGCAGAACCGATCTCTGAGGTCCAGACTCAGATTTTATATTTTCATTAGCTCCCCAAGTGGGATTTTCGTATATTTGATTTTGGAAATCCTTACCTTAGTAGATTCCGTATCATGCAGGTAAGCCCGGAACCCGTTGCCATCGAGTTGATTCCAACTCATGGCGACCCGACGAGTTACAGAGGAGAATGAGTAGGATTTTCTGGCTGTAATTTTCATGGAAGATTTTGTGGCATCACATGGTGGGTTAGAACCACCAACCAATCAGTTAGGAGTCAAGTACAAACCATTCGCTCTACCCAGCGACCTTATACAAATACCTTTCCTAAAATTTCTTCCCAAATGGCAGTTTCCTTATACAAGGCATTAGAAATTCACAGGTAATATTTTGGTTAAATCCTGAAAATAAACATACGCTTCAGATATCACATATAAAGTCTATTAATTGAGCCATAAATTAAGAACATTTTAAGGAATTATTTACTCCACCTGACAGAGCTATGTCTACCCTATTATCTCTTTGTTACGGAACGTTGCCACACGGTGACTGTGTATGTGTCATGATGGGAAGGAAAACAAAGTTTTCAGTCTCCCACAGAAATATACAGAATTTCAGCTGAAACTCCCAAGTTCTGAGAAGAAAATTTTGACCTTATAATGCATAGGTCAATATTCTGTTTCAGCTACATATTTTTAAATTTTTAGAATTCTTTGCTTGATTTCAAGTAAGGCTGATTTCAAGTATAAATATGATCCTACCACACCCACCAGAATAAATGAAATATAAAGTGGATACCCACACAGCTGAAGCATTTTAACACATTTTTATATAATTTAAAATACAGCCTCAACAATGTCAAATGTTCCCTTGATACACCGGGGCCCCGTCAAAAATATCACAAGCTGCTACCACAGGTACTAACCTGGCGTTAAGGTCAGAGACTGGGTTTGTTTGCCTCATGAGTGACTGAAGCGGGAAACACAGGACTTGCTGTGATGCTAACAGCAAAAAGCCCTGGCTTTTTCCTTCCAGGTGTCAGGCTTTGACAAGTATCTCAGCATAGCCTCGTTTTCCTCATTTTTCCCCAGATGAGGGGGAAAGCAGCCATACCGTGGCTGTAAGTGCTTCTCTCGCATTTTATGGCAAGGACGAGAGCTCTGAAATCACCCTCAGGCTCTGTAATTTTACCGACCTGTGTTAACCGTCTGGGTGTTACAGCTGGATCCTTGGCCAAGGGGGTATTCTGAAAATATCCGAAGAGCAATCCAAATGAATGACTGCACTGTATATAATTTACCTAGATCTTAAAGGAGCCCATGCGTAGGAAGCTGGCCACACTATTAGACAAGAATATTATTTTGAGAATGAGTAGATTTTTTTTTAAAGCCGCTCCAGAAGATGACTGTTTCAGTATCAAATTGACTCTCGCTGTGAGTGACCTCAGCTATTATTCCACAAAATCCGTGCTGGGTTCAGATCTTTTGTTACTCAGAGTTTTTTCAACCGAGACTTCCTGTCCCTGAAGTCTTTGCAGGCTGCTGCCAACCCTTCTGCCTCAATCCCGTCCTCTTGCCCACTTCCTGACTCTGCAGCTCCCTGACCTTGTCTGAACTGAATGTCCTCGCTGTCTGAAAGGATGTAATCTACTTCACTTGATGACTCTGAAGAGCGATCCTAGGACCCAGACTTCACTGCCGGCCCTCGTGCTCAACACTTCACCTCAACCCCCAGCGTCCTGCCAAACTCCGTTATATGTGAGGTCTGAGCTGGACCCTCAGCCTCTACCCTCTTCACCTATATGAGGTTGCCTGTTTCTTCAGCCTTTTCCCCGGTCCTGTCTTCTTTTTAAAACACAGATCTGCTGTACTGACAAAGGCGAACACCCTTCTCCTCTGTGACAGTCTCAGCAACAGCTGTCAGGACAGCAGCTAATCAGCAAAGGCCTTATCCATCAAGTTGTCCACAATCACCGTTTTTATTTGCCCTGTTGGGAGCCATTCGTCATCATTAAGTGTTACCAGGAGTCCCTTCGTAGATTGAATTGTGTGAAACTTGTGTCTGGCATTCCTTGCCAATAGTTGGCACACAAAACAATTTGTTTCTGGGCACGAGAAGAAAACATTATCATTTCTGAATAACTTACTTCTTTAATTATTTTTGGCAGTATAGTATTAGGTAGATTTTGAGGGTGTAGATAAGAAGATTTCACTGGGAGTGCTCGGAAGTGTTTATCTCCAGGACACGATGCTTATAAATCTGTAGTGATTCCCGTGCACCCGTGTCATGAGGAGATTGCTCCAGCTCTGGGTATTAACAGCAATAATTACACCACAATAAAAACACTGCTTTACTTTTGCATAGAAAATACACTTTCCAAAACCTTTCCATGTAAATGATCTCGTTTCATAGTATCAAAGCTCAGTGATGTGGACAGGGTAAATGTCGTTTGTGCTGTCGAGTCTAATCTGACTCCTGGTGACCCTTGTGCAACAGAAGGAAACCTTGCCGGGTCCTGCGTCATCTTCATGATAGCTGGTATGCTCCAGTCCACTGCCGAGGCCATTGTGTATTTTAAGTGCCTTCCAGCCTAGGGGGATCATCTTCCAGCACAGTGTCAGACAATGTTCTGTTATGATCCATGGGTTTTCATTGACTAATTTCTGGAAGTAGATAGCCAGGCCTTTCTTCCTAGTCTGTCTTAGTCTGGAAGCACGGCTGAAAACTGTCCGCCATGGGTGACCTTGCTGGTATTTGAAATATCATTGCCATAGCTTCCAGCATCACCACAACTTGCAAGTCACCACAGTACGACAAACTAGGTAAACGCTGGTGCACTGCTTGCCATCCAAGAGACTGAAGCCATGGCTGTCTCATGCCAACTAACAAATGGAGAACAAAAACACAGGTTTCTTGCTTTCTAGCCCAGGGTAGATTTCATCATAAACTCTCACCTGCAATGCCAATTGATGCATTAGGTAAAATCCAGCTTAGCTAGCTGACATTTCAGCCTCTAACCCCAAGTGCTCCTTAGAACACGGCTTCAAGGAAGGGGTTATGTGATGAAGTCTGCATTGTTATTTTTAGTTGCCATGGAATCAACCCCAACTCATAGCAACCTCACATGTGTCAGAGAACTGTGGTCCATACGGCTTTCAATGGCTTATTTTTCAGAAGAAGATCTCCAGGCCTTTCTTCTGAGGTGCCCCTGGGTCGCCTGGAACCTCCAACATTTTGGTTAGCAGTCAAGCACCTTAACTATTTGTACCATCCAGGAACTGCTTTTTATCCAAATAGAGAAAAAAAAAATTTTTTTTAAACAGGTTCTTACATAGTAGCATACTATTTCCATTAAAATAAAAAAAATTATGATGTTCCTGAAATTGACATTTTCTTGTTTGTTTTATTGTTATATTTTTCTGCATGGCCTAACATATTCATCTTGTGATCTCGTGGAGAAAAAGTTTTCAAAATCATAGAAGTGGGAAAACATTTTGCTTCAGTTACTTCATGGATCAACCACCTTGCCTTTCTCATCATATTTTGTCCCTCCCTTAAGTTGTCCTACTTGCTGGCCAGTCAACAATGACTCATTTTATGAACAATAAATGCATATGGGTTTCACTTTCAGGTCATAGAAAAGCAGCTAAGGGCAAGGACCACAACTTATACACTTTCCGAGTATTTTTACTGAAGTTTTTTTTTTTTTTTTTTTAATTCACGGTTCTTCACGACGTTTATAACTTGGCAGCTGCTCTTGCTGCTTCTTTTACCACACATCTAGAGCTCTTGTAAGCATATATTTTAAAAATTACACCTTGTAAGATACGGCATGTGTGAAAAATTGATAATTACACCTATTTTAATGTTTCTTGAGACCTTCTTACAAAAATATGTTAAAAATATCCTCAGACCTTAAAGATCTCTCTTTAGAAAATGTGCCCATTCCAGAAGGAGTTCAAGTTGTATTGAGCTGTTTTTAGATTATGAAGATTTTTTAAAAATCTTATAACCAGTAACCTCTGATTTGGTATTATACTCATTATTTATGCTTTCGTTTCTGCTTTTACGATGTATTTTAATTGGAATTTCGTAAGACAATACCAAAGACTTATAACAACTTGACCAAAATGGCAGTTACTAGGTAAATCCTACTTTCCACCAGAGAAAACTCCCAGCTCCTGAAAATCAGTAGATGAGACACCTACCAATACCTGAACAGACAGACACAATGGCAAATACATGGAGAAAAGCTTTCATTCGAGAGCTGGGTTTCAATAATCAGACCTTTATTAACCTATAAAACCTGTTGCTATTGCCATCAAGTCAATTCCGACCCTATTAACCTATAATGAACTTCTTTTTTCTTTGCACAAGAAAACTTATAACATTGACTCTATGTTGCAAATACCTGAAAATTTACACATCTAAAAATACCTGCAGTTGGACTGCTGAGAAGTCTATTTTAATCTGTCTGCCCTGCTCTCTCTACAAAGATATTTTAAGTGTCCAAAATCTAATGGAATTGCTTCAGGCTTCTGGTGTGCATTTTCAAGGCACTGTCTAAAATAACTCCAGGACTATAATGTAGCACTTTCATCGACAACATTGTAATGGGCCACTCTAGCTCCTGTGAATGTCGTGAAATAAAAGAGTCATGGGCTGGGGAATTAAAAGAAAAATAAAGAAAATTGGACACAAATAAATGACTCCAGGAAAGTCATTAGAGCATTTGGTTCAATTCTGAAATTTTGAACGGAACATGAGCAAAATTCACTTATACTTGATGGAAGTATCTATTGGAATTAAATCATTGCCTCAAAGATTAAGTCTGTAACTTTGCAAGACATTGGATGACCCTCCAACCTGGCCTGTAATTATCTCCAGCTCACCCTGAATTTCCATCGTTGATTGTTGTCAGGAAGAGTCCAGACACGCAGGTGATGGCGAAATAATAGCTTTAATAAAAAGAAGAAAATGTTACCCTTGTGTAACTTTTTCACTTCTAAGTAGCCTTTTGAAATGTTGGAAACTTTGCATTATAATTATCCTCATACATAATTCTCCTTATCCTTCTTAACGAACACTCAAAGTGGTGTAGTCAATTTTTTCATATTGCAACACTTTATTATCTAAAATAAGTGGGTATCCACTATATTTTGTTGTATCTCATTTACATTTATTATCGTACAAAGAGAAATGGATTATTATATTCCATTATGGCTATAGTATTAATATAAAAACTGAATCAGGTAACTTTTTTCCTGTTTCCTATTTCATTTTTAAAAACACACTTTATTTCTCCCTTTCATTTTTCTTTTTGGATTTCGGGTCATAAAGAATTGGCATCGTGGAACATATCCTGTGGGTCATGACTAGTGTGTAAAGATGAATGATGACAATAAGCTAAGACCAATTCAAAGAGTGGAGTAAGGAACAAAAATACACTAAAAGATCTTTGATTCAAAATTCGCAGTTTAGATCCCCAACCACAGAATAAATAAATAAAGCCTTCCAAGGGTGCAATGATATGACACTCATAATTTGAAACAATACAAAGAAGCAGCAAAATTAAAATTACTGAGTTAAACATTCCTTTAAAGCCACTGTTACTCCAGACGTTTAGAGCCACCACAGACTGAGCACAGCCTCAAAAACACTCCTTTATTACTCCAAGTACACGAGTTTAACACCCTTTTCTTTCTCTTAGGGCAAAGCTTCTGATAAGCCATACCCTACTTCTTGATACACGGTAATGGAGAGGCCTGGGGTTTCTCTGTTTAAATGCTGACCCCAATAGGGGTCAGAGGAGGGCAAACAAAGCCAATGGAACAAACCTGGACTACTGGTTGTTTTTATAAATAAAGTTTTATTGGAACATAGCCACGCCCATTGATGTGTTTATTGTCTACGGCTGCTTCCACACTACAGCAGCAGTGAGGAGTTATGGCAGAGGCCATCTGACCAACAAAGCCTAAAATATTTACTATCTGACCGTTACAGAAGACGTTTCCTGACCTCTGGTTAACACTAATACTATGATAGCTTGTCCAAAGGGTGAGTCTCTTCTTATTCTTGTTGAACGTAGTTAAATTGCAAAGTTTGCTTACCTTTTTTTTTTTTTTTTCTTTAAACTGGCATTAACACTCGCATTTTGCCTTTAGTGCCATTATTCTCACAGATTCGGGTTGTCTTTTTCATATCTGTCCTCAGTTGTGAATGCCTCACTTATCCTATAACACAGGTCACGTTTCAACAGACTTTTAGAAATTGCTTCATAAGACATCATGGTTTTTTATGGAGACGGTTTCCCTCTGTTAGGGGTTGAATTGTGTCCCCCACACCCTTATGCTGAAGTCCTAACCCCTGGTACTGGTGAATGTGCCTCTGTTTAGAAATAGGGTCTTTGGAGATGTCACTAATTAACATGAGGCCGTACTGGAGGAAGGTGGGTCCTGATCCATTCTGAGTGGTGTCTTTATAAAAATACACAGAGACATACCGGGGAGACGAAGACCAGCATGTGAAGATGAATCTACAATCCACGGAATGCCTGGGGGTACCAGGAGCTGGGGAAGACAAGGGAGGGTCCTCCCCTAGAGCCTTCAGAGAGAACACAACGCTGCTGATGCCTGGAATTCAGACCCTCAGCCTCCAGGGCCGTGAAAGGATAAATGTGTGTTCTTATAAGCCCTCCATCTTGGGGTACTTTGTTGGGCCAGGCCTAGGACACTAATACAATCCCCTTTGCCTCTTTGGAAATTTTGTAATGTTAATGTTTAAATTTGGGGGTTTAGAGCACCTGCCCCCCAATTCTTTGGGACATTTTCACCTTTTGAAGTCTCCAGAAATTATGTGCCTCCTTTCAGTTTTGGATAATCTATTTTATCAAAGTGAATGATAAATTTTCAACATTGTGCTTCATTTTCTTTCAGGAGAGTGCACTTTACATTATTTTAAGGTACTTTCGTGCCCAAAGTCAATAAGTAAACACCGTCAAGGTTTATTGTAATCTAGCTTTTCCTGTATGTCTGCCCTCCCATTTCTTTTGGTTTTATTTTAAAATAAATCATTGTCATCTAAATTCCTCTGCATCCGTCTAGGAGACCGGCTTATATTCTCAAAGAACATCTGCTGGAAAAATAAAATAGCGCCATTTCCTTAATGGTGGTGGTTGAGTTCCAGTGCGTGCCCTTGGTGGTACCTGTGAGACTGTACTCCTGACTGCAGTCTCAAAGATAGTTGTTTCCGGTGTCACCCAAGACCACCGCTCGGGCCAGGGCAGCTTGAGCTTTACTTCAGTGTCTTGAAGCTGACCACCCTGGACGCCTTCTGGGGCCAGAGAGGGAATTTTGCAGGTGGAGAATTTGTCCTGATTTCTCATCTCAATACAGGGAAAATAAATATCCAAAAATTCAAATTTTGGAAAAATAGCACATTTAAAGACAGCAGGCTTTGGCTGCATTTGGAAAGGGTATTTTTTAAAATACAATTTAAGATCTGAATGGAAACAACTTGGGCACCTGCTGCCTGGAAACCACTGCCAAAGCATGATAACTGGAGAGGGAAAGGAACTGCGTGGGGTTATCGTAGTTTCCTATCGCTGCCATTTAACACAAACACCACAAGTGGTGGCTTTAAAGAAGAGGCATTCACCTTCTCAATTCTGGAGGCTAAAGCCTAGATCAGGGTCTCAGCCTTGTCGAGTCCTTCCTTGCGGGTTTCCCGGCGTTCCTTGGTTTTCCCTGTAGATGATCCTCACGGAAGCCTGTCTTCCTCCTTGTGTGTGTCTGTGTCCATTCTCTTTTTATAGGACCTCGCTCGGAAGGGATTTGGTTTCTGGCCACGCTGCATGGCTATCACCTCAACTGATTAACTGATCACATCACTTCAGATTGGGGCTGTCGTTGGTTGCTGTGGAGCTGATTCCAACTCACGGTGACCCCACGTGTGCGGAGTAGAATTGCTCCATAGGGTTTTCAAGGCTGTGACCTTCTGGAAGCAGATCAACATGCTGTCTCCCGAAGTACTTCTGGATGGGTTTGAACTGCCAACCTTTCAGCCAGCAGTCCAGTTCTGAACCATTTGCGCCACCCAGGGACTACTCATTTGAGATTCTATTACGGAAAATAGTCTGCTCTGCCCAAGGCCAGATGAGATAATCACACGATGAAGTCAGAGCACTATGCAGCCAGGAAGTCAATACATATTTTGGGAGGGCACAATTCAGTCTATAACAGGTGTGCTGGAAAACATGCGACCCCAGGCAGCCCTGTGGGGTGAGGTGTGGCCCCAGGGAGACACGGGAGATTATCTACAGCCTGTCCACGCCTGAAAGAAGGGCATGGGGTTGAGGGAGAGAGAACTCGTACAGGCAACCCTGAGAGGAGACATGGGTATCCCAGCAGATGCCAGCACTTGCAGGTGAACATGTCTGAGGACCAGAAAAACAGATAAGGACAGCATGGAGAAAGTGCTGCTCCAGCCTTCCCAATTCCCGGCACATGGACAATGGAATGGGATGCCAGGCAGAAGCTGGTCGGGTGGATTTGGGGAGTGTCAGAGAAATCCGAATAGACCAAGTTTAAACCTAAAATACTGAATTTGCCTAGAATTGACTAATACTGTTTTTGGCAGTAGAAAGAATAGGAGGGGAGGGAGGTTGAAGTTAAAATGTTGCTGAATGTGTTGGCTGCCTAAGGTTGTTGTAACAAAATACCACAACCTGGGTAGCTGGTAGGCCAAGATCAGGTTGTCTGCCTGTTGATTGCTTCTGAGGTTCTGAGCGAGAGTCTGTTGCTGCCTCTCTCCCAGCTCCTGGTGGCTTCAGGCATTCCTCGGTGCAGCCGCAGCATCACATGGCACCCTTCCTTCGTCTCCCTGTCTCTGTTTCTCCTCTCTTTTCTAAGGACACCAGTCATACGCAATTAGGACCCACTTTAGTCCAGTATGACCTCATGCTAACCTGGTAACACCGTCAAAGACCTTATTTCCAAACACAGTTACAGCCACAGGTGCAGGGATTAGGACTTCAACACAGCTTCGTGGGGAACACAGTTCAATCCCTAACACTGAGTGATGAAGAAATAAATTTAAATTTCTTGCCACCTGAGTATGCATCTTGTAATCTTTCCCGCTATCCTTTCAATACCAGACTCAAAAAATAATGAATAACTATGTACTAATACATGAAGCCCACCACCCGTCTGTTAGTCTGTCGTACTGTGGTGGCTTGTGTGTTGCTGTGATGCTGGAAGCTATGCCACTGGTATTTCAAATACCAGCAGGGTCACCCATGGTGGACAGGTTCCAGCAGAGCTTCCAGACTAAGATAGACTAGGAAGAAAACCCTGGCAATCTACCTCCGAAAAGTAGCTAATGAAAACCCTACAGGTCACGATAGGATAACGGCTGAGACTTCTACTCACTTACTTTTGACACGTCATTAGGAAAGACCAATCGCTAGGAAAGGACATTATGTTTGGTAAAGTGAAGGGCCAGCTAAGACAAGAGAAACCTTCAGTGAGATGGATTGACACAATGGTTGCAAAAATGGACTCAAACATGCCAATGACCATGAAGATGGCACAGGACCAGGCGACATTTTGTTCTATTATACTTGGGGCCACTATGAGCTGGAACCAACTTGACAGCAACTGAAAACAAATACGTGAACCACTCCCTTGATGAAGATAAGATCCCTTTTTCGTTTCCATGTTCAACAGTGTGAAGTTAATGGAAAAAACATGCACTAAATGGGATTTCTTTTAATTAAATTAGTAATGTGCACACATATCAATAGTCATAAAATGAATCCTGTGTTTTTCTCTTTTCATTTAGAAATGGCTCAAAATATTTATGCAAATTGCTTTAACTTCTGGAATAGGTGCATCTCTCTTCAAATGGCATGGTCATATGTGCAAGGTCATATATGCAAGGTCATATGTGCAAGGTCATATATACAAAAGCCTGCCGGCCGTTCCACAGGAGAAAGATGTGGCTTTCTGCTTCCTAAAGATTACAACCTTGGAAGCCCTATGGGGCAGCCCTACTCTGTCCTGTAGTGTCCCTATGAGCTGGAATTGACTCAACGGCAGTGGGTTTGGTTTTGGATTTATTACATTTTACTGACAAATAACTTACTGCAAATGCCTACATGCCGTATTTGACAACCACAAGCTCATGTCCTTTACCAGCTCCCCTTCCTGGCGAAACTGAATCTATTTGTATAAAACAAAACTGTGTAACAACTAGCAGACTCTTTTATTTTTTTCATAACTCTCAATATACGTAATTTAAATTCCTCTTTAACACATCTTTGGAGTTATTTATTTTATTTCTCCCAAATAACTATAGGATGGTATTTTTTTTAAACGTTCAATCGATTATCCAGAAAGAAGGGAACACTCCCATGACAATAGGATCATAATTATGTCAATGGGACTCAAACAAGAACATCTTTTGCTCAGGTGGAGCCTACAAGATGCAAGACCAGGAGATGAGCTCTGGGTAACAGCCAGGTCAGGGGCTCCACCTAAGGGCACTGACGCTGCTTCTTCAATCTGAGACTTCGTAAAGACAGCAGAACGACTTGTAGCGAGTGAGCGGACCCATTGTAACAAAAGAACTCTACGCAGCTTACCTACGAATACGGCTGGCTGAGAACGTGATTGAGATTGCATTGAATCTGTGGATCAAATTAGGGAGAACTGACATCTTAACAATACAGGGTCTTTCTGTCTGTGAATACCAGTATATACCTCTCCTTTTTTGGTGTGTTCATCGATTTCTTCCATCAGACACATGCCATTTTCAGCATAAATCTTGTACATATTCAGTCAGATTTACTCATAAGTATATACACATTTTTGGTGCTATGTCAAATTGCATAGTCTTTTTGAAAATTCTAAAGTCCAATTGGTCATTGCTGGTATATAGCAATATAATGGATTTTATATTTTAAAATATATACTTTAAAGGTATATTTTGAAACAGAAGATTTGGCATTTTAAAGGAGGTAAATCTCAGTTTAGCTTTAATTAGTCTCACTTCCTACCCCATATAAGTAAGTAAAGGAAAATAGCTTCCATTTTTTATGCCTTTTCATTTCCTGTTATGCCACCTGGATAAGATACATTGTATTCTGATATATCCTTAAAGTTCATGATTAACAACAATGAATAGTGAAAAGTACTAGGGAAAACTCCTTTTATTAGAAGTAATATTAAGTATTTAATTAATTGACTGCTACCTAAAATTAAGGGCTTCATAGCACCTCTCTGTCTCTCTGTCCCTCGCTCTCTCTTCAATTCAAGTGAGAGAAAATAAAATCACTGAAATTTTCTCTACTGTAACACAAATTCCGAATACATAATTTTTATGCAAGCAGCTAAAGCATGTAAGGACATAAAACATTCTAATTTTATTTCAGTGTCACTCAACTTATGATTGAAGAGCTTTTCCTTAACAGAGGCTGCTTATTCTGCATATAAATGCAGCAGTCTGGAGTATAGTTCACCTATAAGAAATGAAAAATTGAAGCAAAAATGAAGGTAAAACAGCATAAGATTGGCATGAGATAAATCTCGAAGCCACCCACTGGGCACCTGACACCAGCTTGAATCGGTAAGCTCAGCTTCTGGTTCTTTGGTCCAGCTGAAATGAAATTGAAAAGTCACACATTCCACACTATCCATTAGCACCACAGCCATGGATGTAGCAGAATCTCAAATTTTCAGAAATAATGGTTTTGAAATTGCTTGTAATCTCAATAGCAAATATAAAAATACTCATCTTTTGTAAGATATTTACTTTCAGGAATGGCAGTTATATATTTAAATATAAAGGTCTGAGAACAGATGGTGTGAAAGGCATTATTGTCCCAACTAGAGATGTATAAAAAAAGGGGCATGTAAGATCAGATGGTGACGTAGCGGCTGTGTGGTGGGGAAGACAGACCAGGGGCCTTTAATTCACTGAACATAGTATACTCCCTTGCTCATGCATACTTACAATGGAAGTATCTAAAAAAGTTTGTGGAGATAAACGCTTACTGAGTGATTAAAGGACTATGGTGGCATTACCCCCTGACAATGCTCAACTTCTTCAGGGGTAATGAGATGCCTGTTGGAAGGCACTAAGACATCTAACAAGTTTTGGGAGAAAATACAAGATGAAACACCATGGCATTCGTGCATCCACTTATTCAAGAATGTTTTCATTGTGTGTTGGTACATGCTTGGGTCACAATTCTAAGCAAATCACATGTGTGTCTAATACTCAAGAAGCTTAAAGTTAGAAATATCCGCTCCACTGGGGGGAAACTTAAAGGAAAAAGAAGTATCGGTTGCTTTCTAAGAAATATATTTTTACAGTGGGCAAAACAAAGAAAGCTAGTATATTCTGGGATCAGGGACCAAGCAGAGGGTGGGTAGTGAAATATAACTTGAATGTCATCCTGAAGACGGACAGGAGCTGACTAGATAGAGGGGGGTTAGCTGAGTCGTTCACTGAGGGAAGTAGAAAATGCTCTAACAAGGTAGTATCTGGCAGCTTTCACTTGGTGTTCTGCCAACAAGCACCAATATCTCCATGATTTCTAACAATTAGTGTGTCTTTTGCCATCCCATTAAATGTGCTCCACTGAACACTTTATTTGTTTATTTGTGACATGGCCATCTCCATGGGTGAGGGAAAAGAATAACGACCAAGCCACACGTTGGCTCTTCAATCCTCTGCTTGGAAGTGGTGAACGATGCATTGACTGGCCAAGCCGGAGGTCAGCAGGGCCAGGTGAGCTCACCCTTCCTCAGGAGGGGTGCCATTTCTCAGCAGTGACAATACAACTTTCCAACATGCCCAGTACTTTTACTGTTTATGACATAATTTTATTTGAAAGAAAAGGCTGTGTGAGAACACAGTCTGTTTCTCAATTTACCGTTAGATGCACATTAAATCAATGCACGTTAACATTGGTAATATGACGTTGGTGGCTGTGATGCTAGTTTCTGATGATAAAGGTTATTTTTGACATTGAGAGATCATTCTGACTTGGGGCTGTGATGGTGAGCGGCCATGAACTTGTCCAGAGGGTGGCCCAACCCCAGTGCTGTGACGGAGGTGTCTCTTCACAGGACTGCTGAACGTGCTGTCTGGGTCCTCAGGGCTCAACTCTCGGTCTGACAATCATCTCCGATCCTCATCAGAAAAATAGGCTCAGAAGCAGTTGATTGAGTTGAGTTGACAGAAACGCACATCCCTTTTCTTCCCAAGGATTATGTTCGTGTTCCCGCTTTCTGTCACAATGTGGGAAAAAGGGAGGAAAGACAGTAACAGATATTAGGTAATTTTTTTTTCTGGTTGTTTAAGCTTTAACTTGCAAACATTGGATGCCTCTATAAACATGATTGTTTTTAAATTAATCACATCCTGCGTAAATCAGGAATATGTATCAACAACATTCTTAAAAAAAATAAAAATGTGAGGTTATGCAAATGATTGCCTGTAGCTCAGGCAATTACGATAAAATTAGGATAAACTGTTCAGAAACACCATAACACACAGATTGAGAGTCTGCAGTACTTCAGACAACTTGGATGAGAGTCGAAGATAATGTGCTTTTGAAAACTGATAGATGGCTCAAAAAGCTGGCAGCAATGATGACAAAAATACTGATGTCAACATTGAGAAAGGAGAGTGTGAATAAAAATAACTCATAAAATGTGACAGCAGAAATCTAACTTTCTACATTAATACATGATTAAATATAATATTTGAAAATATGTATGTAACTAAATTCAAATATAACAGGTCAGCATGTGGCTATTCAATCAGCTTTTTAAACACACGCATGTTCAAAGCAGCCATGGCGATCAGGTTTTCACTCTTTCAGCTAGCTCAGTCACGGCCCAGCACTATTTCTCAAGAAAACTGCTTGTATCCCCGTGTCTGTACTGGACAATTTCAAGACCCACTCTGCTATGTTTGGAACCACTGCCCCAATTTGACTCACAAGCCCTGCCCTAATATTTCATTTGGAATGGCAAGCTCCTTCCCTTTTCATGATATTTTTCTCAGCTTTTTAGCAAAACATTCTTGTTTGGGGCTTCTTTTTCCCTGTGTTTCTTCCACGCCTTTCTCCATACACGTAAAAACTAATCAAAAATATGGCTCAATTTTTCCCCCAAGGACTTCCTCAGACTTTCGTGAGTCTGAGCTCTGGCCAAAAGGAGACATCTAGTAATATTCTGTAGCATATTACTTAACAATTTCTCAATTTTTGGACTTCTACATTGTTTCTGATTTTTTCACTATCACAAATGGTGTTACAAGAAAAAATTTTGTGCATAAATTTACCATTGCTATTTCTGTTCTTTTTTTTTTAAGGATAAGTGCATGCAAGTAAAACTCTGGGAATTGACAACGTGAAAAATCTAAAGTTCCTGATCCATTTAACCAGCAGTGGTTATGTGTTCAGCTGCTAACCAAAAGGTCAGCAGTTTGAATCCACCAGCTGCTTCTTGGAAACTCTATGAGGCAGTTCTATTTCATCCTATAGTGTTACTATGAGTAGGAGTCAACTCTGTGGCCATGGGTTTATTTATATTTTTACTGAAGATAATTATTTTTGTAATTTTGTCAATATGGCTATTTTTATTTTTCAATTAATAAATTGATAATTGATCATTTTAAGTTAATGAATAACAACAGAGTGAATAAACTATTTGTTATCAATTACTGGAAACTACTGTAAAGCCTATATTGATTTTCCCTCTTCTATGAGTTGGAATCAACTCAATGGCAATGGCTTTGGTTTTTCTGGTTTCTTCTATTTAAAGCATAGGCAACTCTTCTGAACTAAAGGAAGTTGCCAATAATAGTCAAAGAAGAGATTTTTAGTCAGGGCAAGACCATTATGCCAGCAAAATTTTTGCACCTCCACAAATCTCTTCATAAAAACAGACAAAGCAACTAGGGAGAAAAAGACAAAAATAAAAATTCACGGGTCTCTTCAACAAAGCTGTTGCAAAGTCCCCCCCGCCCCCACCACCTACATGCAAGTGAGAGGGACCAACCAACCAGGGCAGGACCCTAGTAGACCCCACACACCTTGTGTGGTATGCAAAGGCAGTGGATTGAGATAAATTCTTTGAGATAAGCCCACCAAGAAAAGTGTCAAATGTCTTTGGGGAAAACTATAGAGCAATATTAAGATACCTGTGAGACTTAACCAATGAGAGAACATACCAAACTATTTCCCCCACTCCAAGCCTAGGGCATCAGCTCTTGCTCCACTCATGGACTTGCACCCTGCTGTTGTTTTTGTTAGGTGCCTTCAAAACAGTTCCAATTCACAGCGACCATGTATACAACAGAACCAAATATTGCCCGGTCCTGCACCATCCTCAAGATTGTTTTTATGCTTGAGCCCATTGTTGCAGACACTGTGTCAATCCATCTCATTAAGTCTTCCTCTTTTTTGCTGACCCTCGACTTTAACAAGCATGATGTCCTTCTCCAGGGATTGGTTCCTCCTGATAACATGTCCAAAATATGTGAGACGTAGTCTCTCCATTCTTGCTTCTATGGAGCATTCTGGCTGTACTTCTTCCAAGACAGATTTGTTCCTTCTTTTGGCAGTCCATGGTATATTCAATATTCTTCACCAACACCACAATTCAAAGGCATCAACCATTCTTCAGTCTTCCTTATTCATCATCTAGCTTTCGCATGCACATAAGGCAATTGAAAACATTACGTCTTGGATCAGGAACACCTTATTCTCAAGATGACATCTTTGCTTTTAAACTCTTTAAGGACATCTTTCCCAGCACATTTGCCCAACTTGCAATACATCTGTTGATTTGTTGACTGGTGCTTCCAAGGGTGTTGATTGTGGATCCAAGTAAAATGAAATCCTTGACAACTTCAATCTTTTCTCCATTATCATGATGTTGCCCATTGTTCCAGTTGTGAGGATTTGTGTTTTCTTTATGTTGAGGTGTAATCCATACTGAAGGCTGTGGTCTTTGATCTTCATTAGTAAGTGCTTCAAGTCCTCTTCACTTTTAGCAAACAAGGTTGTATTATCTGCATAATGTATGTTGTTAACGAGTCTTCTTCCAACCCTGATGCCCCATTCTTCTTCATATAGTCCAGCTTCTCAGATTATTTGCTCAGCATGCAGATCGAATAGGTATGATGAAAGGATAGAATCCTGATACACACCTTTCCTGACTTTAAACCACACAGTATCCCCTTGTTTTGTCTGAACAACTGCCTCTTGATCTATGTACAGGTTCCTCAAGAGCACAATTAAGTGTTTTAGAATTCCCATTCTTTGCAATGTTATCTGTAATTTGTTATGATTCACATAGTCAAATGCCTTTGCATAGTCAATGAAACACATATTAAAGATTGCAAAGGTTTCCTTACTAATCCATCCACACCCACAGATGTGTGTGTGTGTGAGTGTGTGATGGTTAATCTTGTGTCAGTTTGGCTAGTCTATGATTCCCCGTGGTTCGGCCAAGCACAAGTCTGGTTGCTGTTCCACAACATGATCTAATGTAATGAATCCATCAGTTGGAAAGAGAGTCTCCTTAGAGAACATTGACTAAGAGAGTGCGTGTGTGAGTGTGTTCTACTCCTCTAAATTATAAAACATTCAACGGTGTCATGAATATCTGTAGTTTTGCTTTCAGTTATGGTTGGTCACTTTACATCTCATCTCCTAAATTAGATGAAAAAGATCTCAAAGGCAAAGAAAGTGTTTGCTTGTACCACTCCATACTCCCAACCCATCAGTCTCAGCACCAGACATAGCAGTGTGCAGATACAATTCATATGCTGTTTCCAAAAACAAGTTAAACCTGACAAAGCTAAGAGTACCAGACCACGAGTGTACTATTTCTCGGATTCTGTCATTTAAGTCTGTTGTTGTTGTTGTCCATTGTCTTCAAGCTGATTCCGACTCCTGGTGACTCCGTGTGTGCAGAGTAGAACAGTGCTCGGTAGGGTTTTCTAGGCTGTGACCTTTCAGACACAGGTCACCAGGCTGGTCTTGGAGGTGCCTCTGGTTGGGTTCAAACTGTCAACCATTCAGCTAGTAGTCCAGCACTTAAACATTTGTTCCGTCAGGGACCCTATTAAGTGCAATGGGCAATAGGTATGTTCTGAAGAGGAAAACAGAAATACCTGTAAAAAAATAATAATAATAAACAAGGATGAAGAGAGAGAACAGTGGCCTCTGGCCATTATTTCTCTCCTTGGAAACCATGGCCTATTAAAGGCCAGTGAGTAATCCTTGCCTTGGTAGGATGAAGTGATCAGTTTGCATTTCAGGGAGAGGAATCTTTTCCCAACATTTTGTTCAAGCAGTCGAAGCTTTATAGTTTGAGTGGTATTTGCTGATATAAAGAATAAATAAAAAACACAAAGGTAAAACAAAGTAGTGGAGCCTATACAATAGCCATGAATTTGATAGGCAAAATGAGTCCTCCTTACACGTATAATGCAAAGAAAGATTATATGTCCTGGAAACTATTATGCTATTAAAAATAGAATGAATGTAGGAAAAAAAAAAAAAAGACCCAGGAAGATAACAAAAGATGAAGGTTATGAATAGCAGTAGTAGAATTGAAATAGTCAATAAGTGGAGAATAAAAAAGACACGACAACAAGAGTGACAACAACTTATAAACCCCAGTGTAAAGATATTTGTGGTAATAATAAAAACCATGCACAGAGAAATACCTTAGGAGGCTTTGTGGCACAGGAGAGAGAGGGGAGATAAGACAAGTTCAAACTTGGTTTCTGACACTTGCTAGGTGTATAAAACTTGGCAAGTTACTTAATCTTTGTTCTTTACATCTGTAAAAAGGGGGTAACAATTAGTGTAAGAATTAACTGAGATAATTCATGTACCCCATGCTTCTGTCAGTTTGTCATACTGTGGGGGCTTGCGTGTTGCTCTGATGCTGGAAGCTATGCCATCAGTATTCAAATACCAGCAGGGTCACCGATGGCAGACAGGTATCAGCTTAACTTCCCAACTAAGACAGACTGGGAAGAAAGACCCAGTGATCTACTTCTGAAAAGAATTAGCCAGTGAAAACCTTATGAATAGTGACAGAACACTGTCTGATAGGTCCTTTCGGGACCTTCAGCTGCTGATGTGTCATGACACAAAATGAGAAGAAACAGCTGCAGATATTCATTGATAACAGGAACATAGAATGTACGGAGTATGAATTTAGGAAAATTACAAATTGTCAAAAATGAAATGGAACGAATAAACATCAGTATCCTAGGCATTAGTGAGCTGAAATGGACTGGTGTTGGCCATTTTGAATTGGACAATCATGTGGTCTACTATGCCAGGAATGACAACTTGAATGGTGTTGCATTCATCGTCGAAAAGAACATTTCAAGAAAGATCTATCCTGAAGTACAATGCTGTCAGTGATAGGATAATACCCATACGCGTACAAGGAAGACCAGTTAATATGACTAATATTCAAATTTATGCACCAACCACTATGGCCAAAGATGAAGAAATTGAACTTTTACCAACTTCTGCAGCCTGAAATTGATCAAACATGCAAACAGAATGCACTGATAATTACTAGTGATTGGCACTTTCAATCGCATCATATGCACGTGAAAGCTGGACAATGAATAAGGAAGACCGAAGAAGAATTGAGGCCTTTGAATTGTGGTGTTGGCAAAGAATATTGAATATACCATGGTCTGCCAAAAGAATGAACAAATCTGTCTTGGAAGAAGTACAACCAGAATGCTTCTTAGAAGCAAGGATGGTGAGACTGCATCTTAAATACTTTGGACATGTTGTCAGGAGGGATCAGTCCCTGGAGAAGGACATCATGCTTGGCAGAGTACAGGGTCAGCGGAAAAGAGGAAGACCTTCAAAGAGGTGGATTGACACAGTGGCTGAAACAGTGAGCTCAAGCATAACAATGATTCTAAGGATGGCTCAGGACTGGGCAGTGTTTTGTTCTGTTGTGCATAGGGTCTCTATGAGTCAGAACTGATTCGACGGCACCTAACAACAACAGTGACTGGAATGTAAAAGTTGGAAACAAAGAAAAAGGATCAGTAGTTGGAAAATACAGCCTTGATAATAGAAACGATGTCAGAGATCACATGATCGAATTTTGCAAGACAAACGACTCCTTCACTGCAAACACGTTTTTTCACCAGCATAAAGGGTGGCTATACACATGGACCTTGCCAGATGAAATACAGAGGAATCAAATGGACTACATCTGTGGAAAGAGACCATGGAAAAGCTCAATATCATCAGTCAGAACAAGGCCAGGAGCTGACTGCAGAACAGACCATCCTCATATGCAAATTCAGGACGAAGCTGAAGAAAATTAGAAAAGTCGATGAGAGCCAAGAAGATTAAAACAAGTTGACAAGAGCCAAAGTACGAACTTGAGTATATCCCACCTGAATTTAGAAACCATCTCAAGAATAGATTTGATGCCTTGAACACTAATGACCAAAGACCAAAGGAGTTGACGAATGACATCAAGGACATCATACATAAAGAAAGCAAGAGGTCATTAAAAAGACAGGAAAGAAAGAACAGGTCATTACGGATGTCACAAGAGACTCTGAAATTTGCTCTTGAAAGTCAAGTAGCTAAAAGAAAAGGAAGAAATGATGAAGTAAAAGAGCTGAACGGAAGATTTCAAAGGGCAGCTCAAGGAGACAAAGTATAATAATGACATGTGCAAAGACCTAGAGATAGAAAACCAACAAGGAAGAACACACTCAGCATTTCTCAAGCTGAAAGAACTGAAGAAAAAATTCAAGCCTCGAGTTACAGTATTGAAGGATTCTATGGGGAAAATATTAAATGATGCAGGAAGCATCAAAAGAAGATGGAAAGAATATACAGAGTCATTATACCAAAAGAACTGGTCAATGTTCAACCATTTCAGGAGGTAGCATATGATCAGGAACGAGTGGTACTGAAGGAAGAAGTCCAAACTGTACTGAAAGGCATTGGTGAAAAACAACTTACCAGGAACTGACGGAATACTAATTGAGATGTTTCAACAAATGGATGAAGCACTGGAAGTGCTCACTCATTTACGCTAAGAAATTTGGAAGACAGCTACCTGGTCAACCAACTGGAAGAGATCCATATTTCTGCCTATTCCCAAGAAAGGTGATCCAAATGAATGTGGAAATTATGGAACAATATCATTAATATGACACACAAGTAAAATTTTGCTGAAGATCATTCAAAAGCAGCTGCAAGCGTATATGGACAGGGAACTGCCAGAAATTCAAGCCAGATACAGAAGAGGACATGGAACCAGGGATATCATTGCTGATGTCAGATGGATCCTGGCTGAAAGCTGAGAAGACCAGAAGGATGTTTACTTGTGTCTTATTGACTATGCAAAGGCATTCGACTGTGTGGATCATAACAAATTATGGATAACATTGTGAAGAATGGGAATTCCAGAACACTTCATTGTGCTCATGAAGAACCTGTACATAGATCAAGAGGCACTCCTTCAAACAGAACAAGGGAATATTGCAGAGTTTAATGTCAGGAAATGTATATGCCAGAGTTGTATCCTTTCACTATACCTATTCAATCTGTATGCTGAGCAAATAATCTGAGAAGCTGGGCTCTGTGAAGAAGAACCAGACATCAGGATTGGAAGAAGACTCATTAACAACCTGTGTTATGCAGATGACCTAACCTCGCTTGCTGAAAGTGAAGAGGACTTGAAGCACTTACTGATGAAGACCAAAGACCACAGCCTTCAGTATGGATTACACCTCAACATAAAGAAAACAAAAATCCTCACAACTAGACCAGTAAGCAACATCACAATAAACAGAGAAAAGATTGAAATTGCCAAGGATTTCATTTTACTTGGATCCACAATCAACAGCCATGGAAGCAGCAGTCAAGAGATCAAAAGACGCATTGCATTGGGCAAATCTGCCACAAAAGACATCTTTAAAGTGTTACAAAGCAAAGATATCACCTTGAAGATTAAGGTGTGCCTGACCCAAGCCATGGTGTTTTCAATCACCTCATATGCATGCGAAAGCTGGACTATGAATAAGTAATATCAGAGAAGAACTGACACCTTTGAATTATGGTGTCGGCAAATAATATTGAATATACCATGGACTGCCAAAAGAACCAACAAATCTGTCTTGGAAGAAGTACAACCAGAATGTTCCTTAGAAGCAAAGATAGGGAGACTATGTCTCTCATACTTTGGACATGTTATCAGGAGGAATCAGTCCCTGGAGAATGACACCATACTTAGTAAAGAAGAAGATCAGTGAAAAAGAAGACCCTCGACAAGATGGATTGACACGGTGTCTGCAACAATGGGCTCAAGCATAACAACAACTGTGAGGATGTCTCAGGACCAGACAGTGTTTGGTCTGTTGTACATAAGGTCGCTATAAGCAGGGAACCAACTTAACAGCACCTAACAACAACAACAACAATTCATGCTGAGGAGTCCTGGTGGCAAAGTATTTAAGAGCTCAGCTGCTAACCAAAAGGTCAGTAGTTCAATCCACCAGCCACTCCTTGGAAACCGTATGGCATGTAACCATTGTATCATAATAAGGATAAATAAGGATAAAAAAAATAAGGATAGGTGTCATTTATTCAAAATCTTTAGTTTGAGGAAAAAGCACATCATATGCACATGATAAATGGTGGCTGTTCCTAGTGTAAACAAATTCTTTATCATTAAAGTCCTGATTTAAAAAAAAAAAGCACATGTACCTTTAAATTGTAGAAATATCGGGACCGGATATACTCTGTGAGGAACTATTAATAATAACATTTAAAATTACTAATTATTACGTATTGAAAAACACACAGAGATTATTAAAAAACTGACATCCCATAAAGACCAATATGCACGTGGGGTATATGTTAGAGGATAACTCAGTGTTTATTGAATCCACTGGCGTTCCCATAACTGAGAAGTTTCCATAAATGCTGTGTCTGCCACATACATACTTGTGCAGACGTTTTAAAAATCCTTTAGATTTAAAGTTTCTTAAATTGGTTTCATTTATTTTTCTTTTGGTTAAAAGTTTAGTATACTGTAATGCTTTAGATAATTTAGAAATATCTACTATCAAAGGGGAGCCCTGGTGGAGCAATGGTTAAGAGCTTGGCTAGTAACCAAAAGTCCAGCGGTTCAAATCCACCAGCCGCTCCTTGGGGCAGTTCTGCTCTGTTCTATAGGGACACTATGAGTCGCAACAGCAAAGGCTTTCTTTTCTTTTTTTTTTTTTTGTGTACTATAAAGCTGTCTTTACATCCTTTAAAATACAGCTATTTTTAAAAATATGCTTTTTATCAGTATGTTATACTTTTTTTGCAAGAAAAGAAAGATTCGGGAACTCTGAAGAGACAGCAGATAAACGGTTTATAAATTTCATGCTTTTCCTCCAATATTGTGTAATGCATCATTCGTCTAAGTATGTCACAGCATGGGGCAACTGTCACATTATCAAATGTTACAACTAGAAGCAGGTTACATGAGGCATGCCTCGGTGGGTTGCTCTGTAGTATATATAATGAATGAGAAAAGGTGTTCCAAATCTTTGTTTCTCAGTACCTCAGAATTTGTTATTTATGAAATAAAAAATCAAGGCAATAAGCAGAGACAACAGGAGAGAAACTACTCCCAATTTTCTATGACCGTATAACACACATATCAAATTACAATATGACAGTTTCCTTTAAAACTATTACAAATCATGAATTCCACTGTGGAAAAATGTTTGGCAGTTACCCAAAAAGTTAAACACAGAATTACCATATGACCCAGCAATCCCAGTCCTGGGTAGATACCCAAGAAGTTGAAAAGCAGGAACACAAACATTATGGCACCATTCACAGTAGTCAAAAGTTGGAAACAACACAAATGTCCATCAAGAGATGAATGGATAAACAAAATGTGGTATATATACAGAAAGGAATATACTCAGCCATAAAGAGAAATCAAGTCCTGATGCACGCTACAACATAGATGAACCTTGAAAACAGCATGCTGAGTGAAATAAGCCAGACACAAAAGGACAGATGTAGTTTGGTGCCACTTCTGTGTACCATCTAGACTAGGCAAATACCTAGAGATAAAAGGAGATTAGAGGCTATTGTAACTGGGGGTCAGAAGGAAAGGGGAGTTATTGTTTAGTGGGTACAGAGTTTTCGTTGGGGTGATGAAAAATTTCAGAAATCAATAGTGCTGATGGTTGTACAACATTGTGAATATAAATAATGTGACTGAATTATACACTTAAAATTGGTTAAAATGGTAAATTGTACATTATATATATGTATATATATATAACCAACATAAACAATAAACAAATATCTATTTCTCTCTCTCTGAAACATAACGTACAAATGGCGTGAATTTCCCCTAGTGGTCCCCTAAGAAATCTCCGTTAGGAAGTCAGGCCACAGAGGAGAGGAAATCTTCCTTTGGAGAACTTGTCAGAGTATAAATTCAAATCCCATAGCTGCACATTTCAATGTTGTTCTCTAGAGAAGCATGTAAATATATACATATAAATATATAGAGAGAGAGATTTATTTCAAGGAAATGGCCCACGCAGTTGTACAGACTGGAATGTCCCAAGTCCACGGTCAGTCTAGAGCTTCTCCTGACTCACGTAGTTGGGGGGTTGGGGAAACCAAGATCGGCAGGTCAGAGAGCTGGGCTGTTGCTCACAGGCTGAGAAGATTGGCAAATCCTGAGATTGGCAAGTAAGACTGCAAGTAAGCTTTTAGCTCAAGTCCCAACAACCAGAGGTCAGACAAATAGAGGCCGCCTGCAGGATCCAGAGTGAGCAAAAGTCCTCGAACCTTGCCATAAAGTTCACCCATTTTGGATGCAGGCCCTACACCCAAGGAAACCCTTTCAACTGATTGGCAACTCACAGCAGATCCCATCATGGAGGTGATCGCATGATACAACTGCCAAACCACCAAGAATCACGGCCCAGCCAAGCTGACACACAACCTTAACCATCACAAATGTCCAATCTCTCTAACCCTTGTGTTCCCACACAGCCTTGCAAAACGCTCTCGCCATGCCTCATGAACACATCTGCTCACATGGCAACTGGTTTTTATTTTACAAAATGGCCTCAGATTGTGAACATTTGAAAATTTACGTGCAATCTACTTGGGATAAATCTGAGCAATATATCTTTTTTGCTCTTGGTAACTTAAAAAAAAATTTTCAGATAAATCACAGATCAAGTTTTTATTCTTTTATGTAATTGGTCTATTAAAATATTCCATTTTTTTGGTTAATTTTGTTAGTTTAGGCTTTGTATGAAATGCCCTGTGCCTTCAGGTTTTCATATATGTCACCATATTGATCTTTAGAAAATTAGTGCCCGCACTGGAATCTCTTCTGCAGTTTGTCTTCGTCATTTAACTTTTTGTTTCTTTATTCCTGTCCCCTCACTATAGTGCATTATGCTGTAGGATAACCACAATCTTTACAATGCCATTTCTCACTTCCTCTATTGCCTGTAACACACGGTCTTTGCAGTTAATGTATTCTAAATACTTACTTGCTGATTGTTAATTATATGTGGGTCAATTGGTGTGATAAAAATGGTCAGTGTTAAATGCATAGGCTTTTTTTTTTAACAGAAGGCAATCAAGCTTTGCAAAGAATATTTAAATGTATGAAAAATATATATGAGAAAATATAAAGAAAGATGGAACCCACAAAACACCCCTTCCCGTCCTTTGTGTAGATCAAAGGGCTTTATTGCTTTCATCATTTCAGATAACATGTACGCTCCTTTAGGGCTCCTTTCTAAACCACTCTTGTAATTGTGACTATAAAGGGTTAATTAAGAGAGGGAAATGACACCACCTGGGCACATTCATGGAGAAAGGGCCAAGCGAGCAGAAAATAAAGAGCTTAAATACCTTAGTTGGACATTTGATAGAAACCTGATTCTGCATGCAGCAGGAGGGTGTTCAAGAACACAAGGAATGGTCCCTGGTTTGAAGAGATGGCGTGACCCTACAAGCTGTAACAGGAGGAATGGGGAATGAGTGAAGCAGAAGTTGGGAACTGCTGGAATGCTGAGGGGAGGGTGAGCGCTCAGGCTGCCTACGACTTCCTCTGAACAGAGATTAAAGTCTGAACTTGGGTCAGTGGTCCTCAAGCTGTGAGACAGTCCCTCATGGGCTCATAAAATGGAAACAGAGCAGGAATAAGTGCATTCTTTGAGGAATATCTAACACAGGGAAACCAGGACAGAGAAGAACATCGGCAAAGGAGAAGGAAAGAAGTTCAAACAACTGAAACAAGAACAAGGAAACCAAACCAAACCCAATGCTGTGGAGCCCATTCTGACTCAATGCAACCCTATAGGGCAGCGTAGAACTGCCCCATAGGGTTTCCAAGGTTTCCACGGATTCTTGGAATCCTTTTGGTTATCAGCCAAGCTCTTAACCACTGTGCCACCAGAACCAGAAAAATGTACAGCATTACTGAAAAAGAGAGGGGATCACTGCTACCTGAGTAGCTTCACAAAAAGGCCAAGCAAGTAAATGGTTACTGAGTACTTTTCTAGCACTTTCGTATACCTTATGTCTCACAATGCACACACAAACACCAGGAGTTTACCATGTTTGTAAACCTGCCACTGACTTTGACCAGAGTCTTTATTAGCATGCCATGGCTTTTATAGAGAAAGGGGCACCCCTACCTATGAACCCCTCTTACTGGGATGTATCGGCACCATCTAAATTGCAGTATAGTAGATAAACCTGGCATTGTTGATGGATGCTGCCGGGCTGCCTAGAGAACCGGTGATAGTAACCTACATAATTAACAGACTGGAAAAACGGATTCCAACCCCCCAAACTAAACTGGGTCTTCTGTGAATGACGTTTCTTTGTATCTTGTTCTCTGTTATTCTGAAAGCAAAAGATGTCCTAAGTCAGACTAGAAGGGAGCCTTTGGGAGTTGTCTGATAGTTTCAGATTCCTCCCAGAGAAGAAGCTTGCTAGGTGCTTGCTGCTTGCCGGGGTGATTTCAATCATTAGTAAAGACTGGTGCTGGGTGATGGCTGTGATTCCCGTGAACTGTGTGATGATATAACTTGTGCTAGCATAGAAATCTAAAAAACAGTGAGGAGGAGAGAGATTATTACTGCCAAGAGGGCAGATGGCAGGAGAAACATCGTAGCAGCCTGCTCTTTCCGGCCCGCGGGTACAGATGAGTGAAACACCAGCGAAAGAGTCAATAAATATGCCTACCCATCCCATTGCCGTCCAGTGGATTCCAACTCATAAAGACCCTATAGAACAGAGTAGAACTGCCCAATAGGGTTTCCAAGGAGCAGACTGCCACATCTTTCTTCAGGAGAGTGGCTGGTGGGTTCGACCTGCTTTTTTGTTAGCAGCTGAGAGCTTAGCCATTGCGCCAATAGGGCTTCTATGAATATGCTTTAAAAAGCCCATTTCCACAGAGTCGATTCCAACTTATAATGACCCTATAGGAGTAGAATTGCCTGATAGAGTTTCCAAGGAGTGCCTGGTACATTCGAACTGCTGACCTTTTGGTTAGCAGCTGTAGCACTTAACCACTACACCACCAGGGTTTCCATGAATATGCTTAAAGTTCATTAATTAGGCTGACCTTTCCCCCAAATACTTGAGGAAACAATATGTCTCCTGCTTAGCAGTATCAGCCTCAGTCTTTGAGTGGGAGCCCCTGAAATTGGACTAAGTGGTGGACAATCGAGTGAATTTGTCAAGTTAATTGGTGAATGTGCACCTACACAGCCTTCCAGGGACCTCCACAAATAACTCACCTACTATCAATCTGTAATTCTGCCACTGAAAATGATCTTTTAAGGACAATATCTTTAAATATGTCAGATTCACCTAATACCTAAGTTTAAAGCCTCGTAGCTGCAATGTTGAGAAACCTTAGGAACAGTTCATCTCAGTAATTGGAAAACTAACCCTTCTGTGAGAACAACGTTGTACTCTAGTAGCGTAAAACGTTTTTCCAAATGCTGTAGGTAGCAGTCAAATAGCCATGTAAATGGCAGGGACAAAGCCAAGTTCTAGCTGAAGCAAAGTGATCGTTGACCTTAAAGGTTGTCCTTAGGTACCATCAAGTCAGTTCCAACTCATAGCGAACCTACAGGAGAGAGTAGAACTGCCCCATAGGGTTCCCAAGAAGCAGCTGGTGGACTTGAACTGCTGACCTTTTGGTTAGCAGCCAAGCTCTTAACCACTATGCCACCAGGTCTTAAATGGTTTATGGAAAAATGAACTCAGTTTACTACTGTGAAGTGGCCTCATTAACCAATTTTGAAGAACTAAATCTCTGCACAGCTCTTCCCCCTCTCCTGCACCCCACCCCAGCTGTGCCACTGTGTTCTATTGTCAATGACAAAACAACACCCATCATTCAGAGTGTCTGCCTTTGTGGCTTATTGATTGGGATTGGTATTTACAACGACTGTATCTTACACAGCACCTTAACCCACTTTGGATGTCTCTCCTGGTGGACAGGTAACTGGTCAGTTTTCTATGTCTCTGCTTTAATTTGTGAGGAGGGTAACTCCTAGCTCCCCAAAGTGAATCGGGCATAAGCCACATAGCTTGTATTTCATGTAGGACTACTTTAAGTGTCCCCTTTAAAGTGGGTAAAAAATCCATCCAGCAATTTTGCATGATGACATTAATAAGTAGAATAAAATCTTTTATGTATATCTTACAACAATTATAATTCCACTGGTACTTTTAAATATTTATTATAGCTCATTATTTTCTAGACTTTTAAACTCTAAGTATGAAAACTCTTAAAAATATTTGTCTTCGCTAAGTTTTCAAATGAGATTAAAGTAAAGTATAGCGGCAGAAAAACACATTATATTTAAAATTAAGATTACTCTTGTAAATTGACACTATATTTAAAACGAAGATTTATAAAACAGATTCATACTAATTTAGAACATGTTGGATTGCATACCTAGATATTACCTTGTCATCTATTCCAATTTGTGTTTTATAGGAAATGTAGGGGCTTTCATCTGTAATGGCCTACCCTTGGGTCAGTTGTCCTGTTTTTGCCACGGAGTAGAGTTAGTGCTATTGACTAGATCTTCTTCACAAGGAAGGTAAAACTTTTACGAGCATGAGATGGAATTCTGCTTGTATAACATTATGGCCACAGCAAACTAATTGTGGTGTCTTCACTTATCCCTGGAACCATTAATCTCAGAATTTGAGAGATCTCAGGGTCTGTAGTCCAACCTCCTATCTATGGCAGGAATACCTCTGTGACAACCAAACATTCCATTTGGTTTCTGCTTTAACACTTCCATACCCCAAAAATCACCGAGCCCCGAGGAACTATGTTCTTTTGTGGGACAATTCTAGCAGTGAAAGTGCACTTGCTCTTTTAACGTTAAGGACTCCGTATCCTTTTAATTTGCATAGTTCTACGTTATTAAATAAAATAGCCTAAGTCTAACTTCCTCATTGCGGTTGTTGTTAGTAATTGCTGTCGAATCGCCTTTGGCTCATGGCAATCTCACGCACAACAGAACAAAACATCGCCCAGTGCTACGCCGTCTTTGCAATTGCTGATATGCTTGAGTCCATTGTTGTGGCCACTGTGAATTCTGAGTGCCTTCAGATTCATAACTTACCCTATACACCGTCTCCTCGCTTATGGACATGGTCAGGTTCTAAAACCAGGTGTTATTGTGAAATTGGTGTCATGTAAAAATGGAGGATGACTGTATCAGATCACAAAATTGAGGATGACTACATCATTATATAACTGTCAAGTTACATCATTACATAACTGCCAAAACACTGAAAATCATGGCAAATAAGAAGGAAAATGCCTATAGAAAACTCTGAAGGACAATTGATATCCTTAATCCTTAATCTCTAGCTCTCCTTAAAAGTCAGTAAAAAAAATTAACAATCCATTTGTTCAATGGACAAAGACAATGGCCAAGTAGTCCACAGGCAATGAAGCTAGTGCATACTGCCAAATCTATCCACAATTTGATAAAATTTAAAACCAAAATGAAGGGACACCTTTGTACCTCTCAATTTAGCAAAGATTAAAAACTTGGTAATGACTAGTTTGTTGAGGGCAGAGAGAAGACCAGTGCTGATACACATTTGTATGTACATAAAAGTAAATGTTCATGAACGATGTACCTGGAGGACCTTGTTGGCAATGCTCAGCTCTGAGAAGAAGGTCAGGGCCATCAACGAGGGGTGGGAAGGGAAATTTAACTTGGTAGCTTATTCTCCGCACTGCCTGTATTCTTCGTCTGAAGCCTGCAGTACTTTCATTCCCCCGTCACTGCCATGTAACTACTTCTATCCCTTTGATGTTGCTGATTGCCTTTGAGTCCATTCCAACTCATGGTGACCCCATGTGTGCAGAGAGCTGCTCCACAGGGCTTCCCAAGCTGTGACTTTTCAGGAGCTGATCACCAGGCCTTTCTTCTGAGGCACATCTAGGTGGGTTTGACCATCCAACCTTTTGGCTAGTGGTCAAACACTTAACTGTTTGCACTACTCAGGAACTCCTCTTGCCCCTTACTGATCACTAAGTACTCAAAAAAAACAGAAAACAATCATGTTCATTTCAACCCTTCCTTTTTAATTTCCTTCAAAGGGCTTCCACAATGCTTGGCATAAAGTCTACATTTGTTAGCTTGGTTTATAAGCCCCTTTCTGGCCTGGACCCTTCCTGCTTTCAGACTTTTTTCCATCATCCAATCCCAAACTCTAGCCACACTGGCCTCTGTTCTGTTTGTCTTATAGGACATATTATCATCAGTCTTCACAGGAATTTTTATCTCCTACCTAACAAGTTTAGACTTTTAAGTCAATGTTATAGCCCATATTCATCTTTAAAATAAAAAAAAAAAAAATTTACTTTCCATTAATTTTAGATATTTCACCTGGAAAAGCCCACTGTGTTCCTTAGCCTTTGTTAGATGGTCCTGCCATCTTCCCACAGCTGCCCTCACCTACCCGCCCTCACTAATCGCGTGTCATTGATGTTGCAATGTTATCCATAGTTTGTTATGATCCACACAGTCGAATGCCTTTGCATAGTCAATAAAACACAGGTAAACAGCCTTCTGTTGTTCTCTGCTTTCAGCCAGGATCCATCTGACATCAACAATGGTATCCCTGGTTCCACGTCCTCTTCTGAAACCTGCCTGAAGTTCTGGCAGTTCCTTGTCGATATACTGCTGCAGCTGTTTTTGAATGATCTTCAGCAAAATTTTGCTTGTGTGTGATATTAATGATATTGTTTGATAATTTCCACGTTCGATTGGATCACCTTTCTTGGAAATAGGCATTAATATAGATCTCTTCCAGTCAGTTAGCCAGGAAGCTGTCTTCAATGTTTCTTGGCATATTCTTCCCAATGTTATCCATAATTTGTTATGATCCACACAGTCAAATGTCTTGTCAATAAAACACAGGTAAACATCTTTCTGGTATACTCTGCTTTCAGCCAAGATCAATCTAACACAAGCAATGATATCCCTCTTTCTACATCCTCTTCTGAATCCGGGTTGAAGGCACAGACAGCAGAATTTTCTTATTGGAGTATATATACATACAGTATTATTTTACCTACAATAGGAAAAGATAAGTAAGCGAAGGAGAGAAATACTCCAGGTTTTGGCGAGAAAGCCCACGAGTAACAACTAGTTTTCTGTCTTTCAAAGGGTATGTTTGTCAAGTCAATAACACCAGCTGCCTCTACGAGGAAGGAAAAGGAAACAAACTCTTCTGTGTGGCTCTGTGACAAGATTTTAGCATTTAATTGGCACAGCACGCCTGTGGGATTGAGGTTACGGCCTTCATTTTACAGATGAAGAAAGTGAAGCTCACCAAGGCTAAGACATTTTTCCAAAGTCACTGAGGGCCAGCATGTGAGCAAAGGTTTATTTGCCCCCAAACCCCAAAACTGATACCAACATGTAACAAGAAAAAAAGAAAAGACTTCGTGGGAAATATGACCATGTGAACAAAGTGACCTGGTTACCTTGTCATTGTGAATTGTTATTGGTTGACTCCATTCAGATTTAGAAATCAAAGAGGAAGAGCTCAATGTCAAGACCATCATCTGAACACAAATTTCTAGAGAAGTGCTCAGCAGTTGGGAGATCCAAGCACTGGACGTAGTCTGGTACTCAGTACCCTGTGCCTTCTAGTCCCCGTTTGGTGAAAGAGAAGAGCAATGAACACTTATATAAATAAAATAAGAGGATAGGGACTCAGAGATACAGAATTCACACTATGAAGCAAAAGGAGGAGCATGTATCTAAAAAGAACTTAGAAGATTTGGTAGTTTAAAAAAACTAAAATTTTAGCCAAAACAGCAACAACAGCGACCAAAAAGAAACAAGCAAATGGAAAAAAAAAAAAAAGCACAGCACCATGTCAGTGTGATATAAGAGTTTGATGGGCATGAACAGGCTCCCTTACCTAAAAATCTCCGTTTCCAACTGAACATCACCTCCGCCAGAATCATTTCCTCGAATTATAGTATGGTTAATTTGAAAACAAATCATCTTGAGGGATAGCACTATTCAGTTTGTCACACCAGGAGGCTGTGGCACAGCCAGCAACAAAATTCTAGGGATTTGGAGCACATGGCAGAAAATGTGTATGGCCAATACGAAATGTGAAACAATTCCCCGAAGGCGGTTTTTAAATTCTTATGGAGAAGTGTTCACAAACAATGATGGCCTGAGTGTCCTTTAAGCCTGTGACCCCAAAACCAGATCTCTGGCTATAATCAGCAATAACTCCTGGGGAAAGGAGCCCTGGCAGAGCAGTGATTAAAGCGCTTGGCTGTTAACTGAAAGGTCCGTGGTTCAAAGCCACCAGGGGCTCCTCAGGAGAAAGACGTGGCAGTCTGCTTCCGAAAGGACTACAGCCTTGGAAGCCCTGTGGGGCAGCTATACTCTGTCTTACAGGGCCACTGTGAGTCGGAACTGACTGGAAGGCAGTGGGTAATTCCTAGGGAGTGAGCGATTATTTGGAGCCCTGGCGGAGCAGTGGTTAAGCGCTTGGCTGCTAACCCAAAGGTCGGCAGTTTGAATCCAGCAGCCGCTCCTTGGAAACCCTATGGGCAGTTCTACTCTGTCCTATAGGGTCACTGTAACTCAGAATCCACTCAACCGCGATGGGTTTGTTTTTTTGTTTTGTTTTTCTTGAGCAGTTATTTATAACACGTGAAAGCCAGTTGTACAGGGTGGCAGAACTTGCTTAAATTCCCCGTTAATTAAGAGAGCGATTCGTCCTTAAGTAAGATCCTGGCTCACGTATTGCTTATTATTATTTCATATCTCAGAGTGTTAACTCATTGAGAATCTGTTGAATGAGACTGTTGGACTTTAAACATGATGAAGCAAGCAAGAAATTAATAATCCACATTAATAATCTCATTGTTTTGGACTAAACTATGAAGGTGTTGGAGTCCTGGTGGTACAGTGGTTAAGCACTCAGCGGTTAACCAAAAGGTTGGCAGTTTGAATCCACCAGCCACTCCTTGGAAATGCTGTGGAGCCGTTCTACTCTGCCCTATAGGGTCCCTATGAGTTGGAATTGGTTCAAAGGCAATGAGTTCGGTTTTGGTTTACGAGGGTGTTATCAGCTCTGAAGAAAATTAAAAACTTCGCCAGCTGGTCAGGGTTATATGAGGAGTCCCTGGGTGGTGCATGCAGGTAAGATGTTTGATGGTTAACCAAAGGTTGGAGGTTCAAGGCCACTCCGAGGTGCCTCAGAAAAAAGGCCTAGCAATCTCCTTCCAAAACTCAGCCATTGGAAACCCTGTGAGCGCAGCTCTCCTCTGGCCCGCGTGGGGTCACCATGAGTTGGGGCAGACTCCATGGCGACTAGTCTGGGCTTGTTGGGTTTCAGGGTAATAAAACATGGCTTTATACAGCAATGTCCTCAGATACGAAGTACTCTAGTCCATTGTTTTTTCTCCGTATGCCGAGGAACAAGTGTTTACTAATTCTTACATAGACTGTTGGTCTAAGGCCTGTGATGAATGAGACCGGATCCGAAAAATCACGCCACAAGTAATTGATATGGAAAAGTAGGATCCACTGAACTAATAATGCATTTCTTCCAACCACTAATAAGCATTTATATCTAATGTACCTTCTCTGTAATAATAAGCTGCTGCACTGTTGTAAGCTTCTGAACTGATTTCTTTGCCAGGACTTAAAAAGAAAAAGAAAACCCGCAGAAATAAGTATAGGTGCACAACGGATGTCTGGATCGCATACGTCCAATTACACATTTGTTCGTTATGAGATAATCTGTTGTTCTTGTTGTGAGTGTCGTTGAGCTGATTCCTGACTTACAGCAACCCTACAGGATAGAGCAGAACTGCCCCATAGGGTTTCCCAGGCTGTAATCTTTGTGGGACCAGATTGCTACGTTTTTCTCCAGTGGAGCTGCTGGGTGGGTTCAAACCTTTTTGGTTAGCAGCCAAGCGCTTAACCATCGGCACCACCAGAGCACCTTAAAAATAATTTAGGTTCCATAAAAATAATGTTACATGAAGCACTATCTGCTGTCTATCAGGGTAACTCTCCATTCTGACTGGGAGATTTTGAGTCAGCTTCCTGATAGCAGATTAGCAAGGACAATTGCAAAATTAGCAGGGAGGGTCCCTCCGGATAAACACTGAGTTACACCGGAAAGTCATCAGTAATTTCAAATAAAACACATATATTTTTACAAAAACCTGGTATACCTTTGAATTTAAAATAAACTTTGAAAGAAGTTTTATAAATCTTGGATGTTTCATAACCATAATCACTGCCCAAACATACTTATATTTAATTTTTCCAAGTTCCAGTTCTTTGCATACTTGTACGTGATCCTCCTATGTATATATATGTATATGTGTGTGTATACACGTACACATGTACAGAATATGAATATATGTATATGAATAAATAACATAAAAGTATATATAAACTATATGATCGCACCATTTTTTTATCTACGTAAATGGCAATTTCACACGACTGAAGCCACTCTTCCTAGCGTTTGGCATTTATTCCTCATCCATTCAGGTTAACCTGTATAGCAGCAGATTTTCCCAAAGTCAGAGTTTAACCCTGGCAATGAAATGTGTCCCTGAAAGCCATTTGGTAAATAAATGCTGAAATATTTACCCAAGAGTTTTAAAAATAATTGATGTCAATTTTCAAAACTGCCAAATGAATTTTGACAGAGAAAATATGATGATCTGCAGGAAAAAAATATGTATTTTATATTTTTACTGAATTTTTATGTGTATTGTGTCCTTGTGGTCTACAAATACCAAAAATTTATTTGGATTTTAATTCTCCTTTTTTAACTGTAATGTTTCCTCTACTTTGTTCTAGCCCTGGTTGTTGTTGTTAGGTGCTGTCAGGTTGGTCTTGACTCATGGCAACCGTATGTACAACAGAAGGAAATGCCGCCCAATCCTGAGCCTTCCTCACAGTCCTTGTTATGTTTGAGCCCATTGCTGCAGCCACCGCATCAATCTAGCTTCTTGAGGCTCTTCCTCTTTCTCGCTGACCCTCATTTTACTAAGTATGATGTCCTTCTCCAAGGACTACTCCCTCCTGATAACATGTCTAAAGGATGTGAGACAAAATCTCACCATCCTCACTTCTAAGGAGCGTTCTGCCTACACTTCTTCCTACACAAATTTGTTCACTCTCTGGCAGTCCATGGCACGTTCAATGTTCTTCGCCAAGGCCATAATTCAAATGAATCAATTCTTCTTCAGTCTTCCTCATTCATTGCAAAGTTTTCACACGCACATAAGGCAATTGAAAATACCATGGCTTGGGTCAGTTACACCTGTACTCCTAAAAGTGACGTCTTTGCTTTTTAACACTTGAAAGGGGTCTTTTTGCAGCAGGTTTGCCCAACGCAATGAGTCTTTTGATGTCTTGACTGCTACTTCCTTGGCTGTTGATTGCGAAGCAAAGTAAAATGAAATCCTTGACAACTTCAGTCTTTTCTCTGTTTATCATGACGTTGCTCATTGGTCCAGTTGTGAGGATTTTTGTTTCCTTTATGTTGAAGGTGTAATCCATACTGAAGGCTGTGGTCTTTGATCTTCATCAGTAAGTACTTCAAGTCCTCTTCACTTTTAGCAAATAAGGTTGTATCATCTGCATAATGCAGGTTGTTAGTGAGTCTTTCTCCAATCCTGATGTCTTGTTCTTCTTCCAATAGTCCAACTTCTCAGATTGCTTACTCAGCATACAGACTTTAAACCATATGGTATCCCCTTGTTTTGTTCAAACAACTGCCTCTGATTTATGTACAGGTTCTTTTATTTAATTTTTATTGTGCTTTAAGTGAAAGTTTACAAATCAAGTCAGTCTCTCATACAAAAACTTACATATACCATGCTACATACTCCCAATTACTCTCCCCCTAATGAGACAGCCTGCTCTCTCCCTCCACTCTCTCTTTTCGTGTCCATTTCACCAGCTTCTAACCCCCTCTACCCTCTCATCTCCCCTCCAGGCAGGAGTTGCCAACATAGTCTCAAGTGTCCACCTGATCCAAGAAGTTCACTCCTCACCAGCATCCCTCTCCAACCCATTGTCCACTCCAATCCATGTCTGAAGAGTTGGCTTCGGGAATGGTTCCTGTCCTGGGCCAACAGCAGGTCCGGCGGCCATGACCGCCTGGATCCTTCCAGTCTCAGTCAGGCCATTAAGTCTGGTCTTATGAGAATTTGGGGTCTGCATCCCACTGCTCTCCTGCTCCCTCAGGGGTTCTCTGTTGTGTTCCCTGTCAAGGGAGTCATTGGTTGTAGCTGGGCACCATCTAGCTCTTCTGGTCCCAAGCTGATGTAGTCTCTGGTTTATGGGATCCATTCTGTCTCTTGGACTCGTAATCACCTTGTGTCCTTGGTGTTCTTCATTCTCCTTTGATCCAGGTGGGTTGAAACCAATTGATGCATCTTAGATGGCAGCTTGCTAGCATTTAAGACCCCATATGCCACTCTCCAAAGTGGGATGCAGAATGTTTTCTTAATAGATTTTATATGCCAGTTGACATAGATGTCCCCTGAAACCATGGTTCCCAAACCCCCACACTTGCTACACTGGCCTTCAAAGCATTCAGTTTATTCAAGAAACTTCTTTGCTTTTGGTTTAGTCCCACTGTGCTGACCTCACCTGTATTGTGTGTTGTCTTTCCCATCACCTAAAGTAGTTCTCTACTGTCTAATTAGTGAATACCCTTCTCCCACCCTCCCTCCCTCCCCACCCTCGTAACCATCAAAGAATATTTTCTTCTCTGTTTAAACTGTTCCTTGAGTTCTTGTAATAGTGGTCTTATACAATATTTGTCCTTTTGCAACTGATGGATTTCACTCAGCATAATGCCTTCCAGGTTCCTACACGTTATGAAATGCTTCACAAAATCATCACCGTTCTTTATCGATGTGTAGTATTCTATCCTGTGAATATACCATAATTTATTTAACCGTTCATCCATTGATGGGCACCTTGGTTACTTCTATCTTTTTGTTATTGTAAACAGTGCTGCAACGAACATGGGTGTGCATATATCTGTTCGGGTAAAGGCTCTGATTTCTCTAGGATATATTCCAAGGAGTGGGATTGCTGGATGGTATGGTATTTCTGTTTCTAGAAGGAAGCACCAAATTGATTTCCAAAGTGGTTGTACCATTTTACATACCCATCAGCAGTGTCTAAGTGTTCCAATCTCTCCACAGCCTCGCCAACATTTATTATTTTGTGTTTTTTGGATTTATGCCAGCCTTGTTGGAGTGAGATGAAATCTCATTGTAGTTTTGATTTGTATTTCTCTAATGGCTAAAGATTGAGTATGCCCTCATGTATCTCTTAGCTACCTGAATGTCTTCTTTAGTAAAGTGTCTGTTCATATCTTTTGCCCATTTTTTAATTGGGTTGTTTGTCTTTTTGTACTTGAGTTTTTGCAGTATCATGTAGATTTTAGAAATCAGACACTGATCGGAAATGTCATAGCTAAAAACTTTTTCCCAGTCTGTAGGTAGTCTTTTTACTCTTTTGGTGAAGTCTTTGGGTAAGCATAGGTGTTCGATTTTTAGGAGCTCCCAGCTATCTAGTTTTTCTTCTGCGTTGTTAGTAATGTTTTCTATACTCTTTATGCCATGTGTTAGGGCTTCTAGTGTTGTCCCTATTTTTATTTCCTTGATCTTTATTGTTCTAGATTTTATATTTAGGTCTTTGATCCATTTTGAGCTTGTTTTTGTGCATGGAGTGATGTATGGGTCTTGTTTCATTTTTTTTTTTTTTTTTTTGCAGATGGATATCTAGTTATGCCAGCACCATTTGTTAAAAAGGCTGTCTTTTCCCCATTTAACTGTTTTGGGGCCTTTGTCAAATATCAACTGCTCATATGCAGATGGATTTATGTCTGGATTCTCAATTCTGTTCCATTGGTCCATGTATCTGTTGTTGTACAAGTACCAGGCTGTTTTGACTACTGTGGCGGTATAATATGTTCTAAAATCAGGTAGAGTAAGGCCTCCCACTTTGTTCTTCTTTTTCAGTAATACCTTATTTATCCAGGGCCTCTTTCCCTTCCATATGAAATTGGTGATTTGTTTCTCCATCTCATTAAAGAATGTCATTGGGATTTGGATCAGAATTGCATTAAATGTATAGATCGCTTTTGGTAGAATAGACATTTTTATAATGTTTAGTGTTTCTGTGCATGAGTAAGGTATGTTTTTCCACTTACGTAGGTCTCTTGGTTTCTTGAGGAAGTGTACTGTAGTTTTCTTTGTATAAGTCTTTTACATCCCTGGTAAGATTTATTCCTAAGTATTTTATCTTCTTGGGGGCTACTGTAAATGGTATTGATTTGGTCATTTCCTCTTCCATGTTCTTTTTGTGTAGAGGAATCCTACTGATTTTTGTATGATTATCTTGTATCCCGATACTCTGCTGAACTCTCCTGTTAGTTTCAGTAGTTTTCTGGAGGATTCCTTAGGATTTTCTGTGAATAACATCACGTCATCTGCAAATACAAATAACTTTACTTCTTCCTTACCAATCTGGATGCCCTTTATCTCTTTATCTAGCCTAATTGCTCTGGCTAGGACCCCCAGCACAATGATGAATAAGAGTGGTGATAAAGGGCATCCTTGTCTGGTTCCCAATCTCAGAGGGAATGATTTTAGGCTCTCTCCATTTAGGATGATGTTAGCTATTGGCTTTTTACAAATGCCCTTTATCATGTTGAGGAATTTTCTTTCTAATCCTCTTTCACTGAGAGTTTTTATCATGAATGGGTGTTGAACTTTGTCAAATGTCTTTTCTGCATCAATTCATAAAATTGTATGATTCTCATCTTTTGTTTTATTTATGTGGTGGATTACATTAATTGTTTTTCTAATGTTGAACCATCCCTGCATGCCTGGTATGAATCCCACTTGGTCATGGTGAATTATTTTTTTGATATGTTGTTGAATTCTATTGGCTAGAATTTTGTTGACGATTTTTGCATTTAAGTTCATTAGGGATATAGGTCTGTAATTTTCTTTTTTTGTGGTGTCTTTACCTGGTTTTGGTATCAAGGATACGGTAGCTTCATAGAATGAATTTGGTAGTATTCTGTCCTTTTCTGTGCTCTGAAGTACCTTTAGTAACAGAGGTGTTAACTCTTCTCTGAAAGTTCGGTAGAACTCTGCAGTGAAGCCCTCTGGGCCAGGGCTTTTTGTTGTTGTCATTGTTGTTAGGAGTTTTTTGATTACCTTTTCAATCTCTTCTTTTGTTATGGGTCTATTAAGTTGTTCTACCTCTGTTTGTGTTAGTTTAGGTAGGTAGTGTGTTTCTAGGAATTCATCCATTTCTTCTAAGTTTCCAAATTTGTTTGAGTATAGTTTTTCATAGTAACCTGATATGATTCTTTTAATTTCAGTTGGATCTGTTGTAATATCGCCCATCTCATTTCTTATTCAGGTTATTTGCTTCCTCTCCTGTTTTTCTTTTTCAGTTTGTCCAATGGTTTATCAATTTTCTTGATTTTTTCGAAAAACCAGATTTTGGTCTTGTTAATTCTTTCAACTGTTTTTCTGCTTCATATTTCATTTAGTTTTGCTCTAATTTTTATTATTTGTTTTCTTCTTGTGCCTGTGTGTTTCTTCTGTTGCTCCCTTTCTATTTGTTCAAGTTGTATGGATAATTCTTTGATTTGGGCCCTTTCTTCTTTTTGGATGTGTGCATTTATTGATATAAATTGGCCTCTGAGCACCGCTTTTGCTCTGTCCCAAAGGTTCTGATAGGAAGTGTTTTCATTCTCATTGGATTCTATGAATTTCTTTATTCCACCCTTAATGTCTTCTATAATCCAGTCTTTTTTGAGCAGGGTATTGTTCAATTTCCAAGTGTTTGATTTCTTTTCCCTGCTTTTCCTGTTATTGATTTCCACTTTTATGGCCTTATGGTCAGGGAAGATGCTTTGTAAATTTCAGTGTTTTGGATTCTGCTAAAGTTTGCTTTATGACCGAATATGTGGTCTATTCTAGAGAATGTTCCATGTGCACTAGAAAAGAAAGTATACTTGGTCGCTGTTGGGTGGAGTGTTCTGTATATGTCTATGAGGTCAAGTCGGTTGATTGTGGCATTTAGATCTTCTGTGTCTTTATTGAGCTTCTTTCTGGTTGTCGTGTCCTTCACTGAAAATGGCGTGTTGAAGTCTCCTACTATTATTGTGGAGCTGTCTATCTCAGTTTTCAATGCCGATAGAGTTTGTTTTATGTATCCTGCAGCCCTGTCATTAGGTGCATAAATATTTAATATGGTTATATCTTCTAGGTGTATTGTCCCTTTGATCATTATATAGTGTCCTTCCTTATCCTTTATGATGGATTTTTCTTTAAAGTCTATTTGTCAGAAATTAATGTTGCCACTCCTGCTCTTTTTTGATTGTTTGCTTGATATACTTTTTTCCAACCTTTGAATTTTACTTTGTGTCACTAAGACTAAGGGGTGTCTCTTGTAGGCAGCATATAGACGGATTGTGTTTTTTCATCCATTCTGCCACTCTCTGTCTTTTTATTGGTGCATTTAGTCCATTTACATTCAGCATGAGTTTGGATAGATATGAATTTAGTGCTATCATCTTGATGTCTTTTTTGTGTGTTGTTGACAGTTTCTTTTTCCCATTTAATTTTATGTGCTGAGTAGATTATCTTTATATATTGTCCTTTCCTCATATTCGTTGTTGTTGGTTTTGTTTCTGCTGAGTCTTTATTTTTTTCTTGTATTTTATTTTGATGCGTAGGATAGTTTGTCTCATTTGTGGTTACATCATTATTTACCCCTATTTTTCTAAATTTAGACCTAACTTTTGCTTCTTTGTATCACTGTATCTTCCTCTCCACGTGGAAGATCTATGACTACATTTCTTAGTCCCTCTTTATTGTTTTAATGTTGTTTTCTTTTATGTAATAACATCGCTGTTTCCCTCTTTTAAGGTCTTTTTTTTTAATCTTCCTTTTTTTTTTTTTTTATTTCCCTGTCTGGATTGACTTCTGGCTGCTCTGCCCAGTGTTCTAGTCTTAGTTCGATACCTGATATTATTGATTTTCTAACCAAAGAACTCCCTTTAGTATTTTTTGTAGTTTTTGTTTTGGTTTTTATGAATCCCCTAAGCTTCTGTTTATCTGGAAATGTCCTAATTTCACCTTCATATTTGAGAGACGGTTTTGGTGGATATATGATTCATGGCTGGCAATGTTTATCTTCAATTTTTTAAAAAAAGTCATCCCATTGCCTTCTTGCCTGCATGGTTTCTGCAGAGTAGTCTGAGCTTATTCTTATTGGCTCTCCTTTGTAGGTGACTTTTTGTTTATCCCTAGCTGTTCTTAAAATTCTCTCTTTATCTTTGGTTTTGGCAAGTTTGATTATAATATGTCTTGGTGACTTTCTTTTAGCATCTATCTTATGTGGAGTTCAATGAGCGTCTTGGATAGACATTGTCTCATCTTTTATGATGTCAGAGAAGTTTTCTGCCAACAAATCTTCAACAATTCTCTCTGTATTTTCTGTTATCCTTCCCTGTTCTGATACTCCAATCACTCATAGGTTATTTCTCTTGATAGAATCCCACATGATTCTTAAGGTTTCTCATTTTTTTAAATTCTTTCATCTGATTTTTTTTCAAATGTGTTAGTGCCAAGTGATTTATCTTCAAGTTCAGAAATTCTGGCTTCTACTTGCTCAATTCTGCTCCTCTGGCTTTCTACTGAGTTGTCTACTTCTGTAATTTTATTGTTAATCTTCTGAATTTCTGATTGCTCTCTATGGATTTTTCCAGCTTATTAAATTTTTCATTATGTTCCTGAATAATCTTTTTAATTTATTCAATTGCTTTATCTGTGTGTCCCTTGGCTTGTTCTGCATTTTGCATCATTTCCTTCCTGATGTCTTGAAGGGTTCTGTATATTAATCTTTTGTATTCTGGCTCTGGTAATTCTAGGAATGTGCTTTCATCTAGAAGAGCCCTTGATTCTTTGTTTTCAGAACTTGTTGAGGCGATCATGGTCTGTTTCTTTATGTGACTTGATATTGACTGTTGTCTCCAAGCTATCTATAAGTTATCATATTAGTTTTATTTTATGTTTGCTTACTGTGTCATAACTTCTCGCTTTGTTTTGTTTTGATATGCCCAAATGGGTTGCTTGATTATTTTTGCCTTTGGAGCTCTGATGTCCTGTTCCCAGATGGCTAGAGCTGTTATCAGGTATATTTGTCTAGGAGTCCATTTACTTTTCTTGTATGAATTCAGCTCAGGTGTCCAGGTAGCTGATCATCAAGTATGTGGTACAGGCTCTGTCCTACAGTCTTAAAGGGGCAGGGGTGATTGGTGTATGTACCAGTACCTGGTTGCAGCAGGGGTCACACTCTTAACAAGGCAGAGGGCTGAGAGTCATCCCCCATGTGTCTCTGAGGAAAGAGAGTCTCTGATCTCTAGAGCGTACAGGTAGGTGGTTTCTGCATACGGACCATGGGCACCCCAATGTTTTTGGTTGTAAGGACTGGGAGGTACCAGTACTCCTTGGACCCCTGTCACAGGTGGCTGTGTGACCTGAGTGGAGCTGCCAGTCCTTAGGCCCCTGATGTGGGTAGGTGAGGACCCTGTTTAATAGGCAAAGCAACGTCAAACATCAAACACCAACCTCTCTGCCACACAGCTGAAATGATTGGAGTCTGCCAGCAAGGGCCTATTCTCTTGAAATAGGCCCACTCAGGTCCATGCAGAGGGGAAATGTAATCTTTCTGCAGTTCCTTGTCAATGTACTGCTGCAACCATTTTGGAATGATTTTCAGTAAAGTTCTACTTGCATGTGATATTAATGATATTGTTTGATAATTTCCACATTCTGTTGGATCACCTTTCTTTAGAAAGGGGACAAACATCAATCTCTTCCAGTCAGTTGGCCATGATGTAGTAGGTGTTCCATCCCTACTAACTGGAAATGAATTCATCTCTCCTGATCAGGAGTCATGTAGAAAAGCTTATTGTGCATAAATTTTTGTTTTATCTGTTATCTATTGCAATAGTTTTGGGTATAAATCTCAGTGATCCAGTGTGATCAGTAAAATCATCTTTCATGTGGGAAGTTAAATTAAGCATCATCTCTTCATAAATCTTTATTCATTCTGAAATGGATTTAATAAAAGCCAATGTATGTTTATTATAAAAACAAGTAGAAAAATTCATGGAAAGATCTGAAACAATTGTTATCTTTAGGTTAGTTTACTCTTTCTTCATTAAATAATTACTTTGGCAGCGATATGTGTTGTATTCTTTCATAGTGTGTGTCATGGGGGGGGGAGAGGAATTGTATCTACCCAATTTTAATGACTCAGAAAACTGTCAGTACTTCAATCATATCCTAGCATAATGTTTAAAGATGTTTAAAATATCACTGACTGAGTGAAATATGCTTTTAAAATTGTTAGTTTTAGGGATATTATGTTGCTTCTAAGGAGCCCTGATGGCACAGTGGTTAAGCAGCTCATCTGCTAACTGAAAGGTCTATGGTATGAACTCATCAGCTGCTTCGTGGGAGAAAGACCTGGCTATCAGCTTCCGTAAAGATTTACATCCTTGAAAACCCCATGGGACAGTTCTACTCTATTCTGTAGGGTCTCTATTAGTCGGAATCGTCTTGACAGCAATGGGTTTGGTTTTTTGGTTTATGTTGCTTCTAGGAGACCTGGTGATGCAGTGGTTAAGCACTTGGCTGCTAACCAAAAGGTTTGCACTTTGAAGCCACCAACTACTCCATGGGAGAAAAGACCTGGCCATCTGCTTCAGTAAAGTTTATAGCCTAGGAAACCCTATGGGGCAGTCCTACTCTGTCCTATAGGGTTGCTGTGAGTTGGAATCAACTCTAAGGCACACAACAATAACATGTTGCTTCTGAATGCTATGATAGTTTCCTAAGAAATATAATTTACTTATATACATATGTAAGGATCCCACTTAAGTTAGCTGAAGCAAAAATAGAGACGTATGCTCTCGGGATATGTTGGCTATTCATGAGGCCTAAGAGAAAGGGAAGGGAAAATTTAACCAGCTTCAGGAAGGCTAGAAGTAAGACATGGCAGCTGTTCCTTCTTGGCCTGCTCTCTCTCCATCTTTCCCCAGCACACGGCTCTCCTTCTTCTCTCCGTATGTGGACCAAACTTCACCCCTCAAACATCTCACCATTAAACAAAACCAAGCTCATTGCCTGCAAGTCGATTCTGACTCTGGCAATCCCATGTGTGACAGAGTAGAACTGTTCCATAGGGTTTTCTTGGCTGTAACCTTTACGGAAAAGGAGCCCTGGTGGAGCAGTGGTTAAGTGCTTGGCTGCTAACCAAAAGTTGGCAGTTCAAACCCACCAGCCACTCCACAGGAGAAAGATGCGGCAGTCAGCTTCCGTAAAAATTACAGTCTTGGGAGCCGTTGGTGGCCGTTCTACTCTATCCTGTAGAGTCACTGTGAGTCTGAATCCCCACGACAGCAGCAGGAACCTTCACAGAAGCAGATCACCAGGACTCTCCTCCATGGCACCACTGGGTAGGTAGCTACGAGCAAACCCCACTGTTATTGTTAGTAGCAGTCTGGTGGGTTCGTAGCTCCGTGTAAATTCACCTTGTGCTGATCCATGTATTTGGGGGCATTCCTGTAAGTGCCAAGGTTTTGTATGACAGATCTCATTTGGTTTACTTTTTGGTATTGTCAAATGGATATACATCTAGATGACAGTGACACACATAATTTGGCATGAAGATCACATGACACAGGATAACTCGATCACTAGGGAAAAAGAGCTTAAATGGAACTTAAGTAGTCAATAGATACAGGGACCAATGGACCAGGTATGTAAATTGGAACTTTTTTTTTTAATGTGATCATTATATATGCCAGATAACGATTTTTTATAACAATCATAAATGTCTCGAGAACAAGTTCAGTAAGTCAAGTTTTTATAGATATTGAACTACGTTTTTGTGATTTAAAAAAAGTGAAATATTATTTGAATATAAAAAGTTAAGGTTAAAAAACTAACTTCAAACAAAATATGACTAATTTTTGTCCATCTTTAGTGGCATTCATTAATTCAGCATCTGTCGAGTAGCTGTATTATCTATTATAAAATTGTACAGTGAATTTTTTGTAACATATTAAATGTTGCTTCATGTCTATCACTAGTCCTTCGAGAACAAAAAAAGTGTATATTACACAAAAATAAAAATATTTTCTATTTTTATAGCAATAGTATTAAACTATATCTAATATGCATCTTCAAACACAGACAATTGATATTTAAATTATATTTTCTTCATGTGGTTTTGATACATTTAGAGAAGCCTTAAATGACTAAGATGATGGTGTCAGGGGAAGTGTTGGGAAAATTATTAATTCTAAATGAACCTTAAGGATGGTCTTTGTCTTAGTTATGTAGTGCTACTACAACAGAAATTTCACAAGTGGATGGTTTTAACAAACAGAAATTTATTCTCTCGCAGTCTAGGAGGCTAGAAGTCCAAGTTCAGGGTGCCAGCTCCAGGAGAAGGCTTTCAGGCTCTCTTGGCTCTGGGGGATGGTCTTTGTTGTCAATCTTCCCAGGTCAAGGAGCTTCTCATCCCAGGGGCCCCGGGTCCAAAGGACCCTCTATTCTCCTGGCTCTTCTTTCTTGGTGGTATGAGGTCCCCTTGTTTCTCTGCTCACTTCCCTCTTTTATATCTCTAAAGAGATTGACTTAAGACACAACCTAATCTTGTACATTCAGTTCTGCCTCATTAACATAATTGCCTCTAATCCTGCCTGATTAACATCATAGAGGTAGTATTTACAACACATAGGAACATCACATCAAATGACAAAATGGTGGACAATCATACAATAATGGGAATCACGGTCTAGACAAGTTGATACACATTTTGGGGGTACATAATTCAATCCATAACAGTTTTCAAATATCAAGTGGTTGGATGACACACTTTTCCCCTCTTTAGAAATAATAATTTTAAAAAATCATATAAGTTATGTACAATTATTCAGGAAATACAGTTCTTAAAATTTTTTATATATATTTATCCTGGAAAATATGGTGAACACAAATTACTGTGGTGACTAACCTGCCTCTTAGGACTCTATCAGGTTCATCTTCCTTCATAGTAGCAAAAACTGAAAATGCTAGTATTGATTCAAACGACTAAGTAGTGTACTAAAAGTCTACACCCTCTCACTGGACCCCCAGCCACCCTAAGTACTAGTGCTATTGTCCCCTTTTCCGCCCCTGGTCATTTAACAGCACAGGAAGTAGACATTTTCAAAGATCAAGGGCTTGCACAAAACCACCCCTCTTGTAAGAGGTGAGACAGTATTCTAACTGCTAAGTGGCTGCTCTTCCCCAGGCAGCTCCCAGCCTCCCACTGGGGAGAACTTTGAGAAGAGAATGTGTTCTGCTTGGCCTTTGAGTCGACATTGATGCCTCTGGGATGTAAAAGTGATCGCCTGAGGGTCTATCTTCAGAGGTTCCCTCTTTGGGGCAAGGGATTTCTTTATTCCCAAGTAAAACTCTTTCTGAGTGATCAGTCAGTTAATATGAATGATCACATTGCTTTCCGATTTAACAGGAACCATTAAGATCCATGAGAAAGTGAAGACAGGTGACCAAGGAAGAAAGACAGGTAAATCACAGCACTCACAGAGAAGAATGGACATTTCAGGGAAACTAGTTTAAGACTCCACCGCCTGTCTGTCAGTTTGTCATACGTACTGCGGTGGCTTGCGTGTTGCTGTACTGCTGGAAGCTGGAACACCGGTGTTTCAAATATCAGCAAGGTCACCCGTGGTGGACAGGTTTCAGCAGAACTTCCAGAATAAAATAGACTAGAAAGAAAGGGCTGGTGATCTACTTCCAAAAGTCGTAAGTGAAAACCCTATAGATCACAGTGAATATTGTCTGATATAGTCCTGAAAAATGAGCCATCTTGGCTGGAAGGCACTCAAAACTCACAGTGGCTGCAACAATGGACTTGAGCCAACCAACAATCATGAAGATAGTGCGGAACCCGGTAATTTTGTTCTGTTATACTTGGGGTTACCACGAATGGAGCTGGCTCAATGGCAGCTAACAACAGGACTAAAGTATTCTTTTCATGTTTACTGATTGTTCACAAAATGCATGGTAGCGTAATTTTTAATTAATAACTGACTTACATAAGACTATGGATGTTTTTCTGCCTTGATTTTCCAAATAATTCTTCTTCTTTATGTTTTGACTTATCTGTGATGTTTTAGTCTATCAGAAATTAAAACGTGCAAAATTTCAATGAACTTCAGTCTATAAATAGAAATACAATTTGGTTTAAGATTCAATACTATATAAGTGTAACACTTGAAAAATATTTCAGCCCTAGCAAATAAGTATCATGCTACTTTTTGTAATTTTTTCTAATATTACATGCATGAGGTTGCCATGAGTCTTAATCAACTCAATGGGAACAATATGTGGGGTGGGGAGGGGGAGTGTACATGTGTGGCTGTGTGTTTGTGTATCAAATCCGCTGCAAAAGACCTCTTTAAAGTGTTGAAAAGCAAAGATGTCACCTTGAAGACTAAGGTTTGCCTGACCCAAGCCCAAGCCATGGTATTTTCAATTGCGTCACATGCATGTGAAAGCCAGATGATGAAAAAGGAAGACTGAAGAACTGATGAATTACAGTATTGAATTATAGTATTTGAATTATAGTATTGGTGAAGAATATTGAATATACCATGGACTGCCAGAAGAACAAACCGATCTGTCTTAGAAGAAGTACAACCACAATGCTCCTTAGAAGCAAGGATGGAGAGACTATGTCTCACTTACTTTGGACATGTTATCGGAAGGGATCAGTTCCCAGAAAAGGACAGCATGCTCAGTAAAGTAGAGGGCCATCGAAAAAGAGGAAAATCCTCAACAGGATAGATTGACACAGTGGCTGCAACAATGGGCTGAAGCACAACAACGATTGTGAGGATGGCGCAAGACCAGGCAGTGTTTCATTCTGTTGTACACAGGGTCCCTATGAGTTGGAACCGACTTGAGGGCACCTAACAACATATCAAAGAGGTGAAGAAAAACAAAGGGTATAAAATTAAAGACTAGAGTCTGTTGTAAATTGGGAATAAAACAATCTTGTTAAGTAAGTCAAATTGGAAGAAAATGCACTTAAGAAAGTTTAAAAATCACTAACTTTCTGGATTGGTTCATCAAATTAATTCAAATTACTCCCCCAAAAAAGGGCCCACAAATGAGAGGCTTTCTGTGGAGAAGGGTCCTTGTGGAGTGCCTTTTGCTGTGCACTTGCTCCTATCAGCTGATCTCCTTGTCAACCCTGCCATTATTAGCCCTCCCTGTGCAGTGCTTAAAAGGTGTACATCAGGTAAGAGGGCTATAAAGAGGGAACAAAGACTCGTGAAGTGCCAAGGGAAGAGGATTCCGGGTCTATCTGGTTGATTAACAGTCCTTGGTACGCAAGGAAAATTGAAGGGAAGAAAGTCTCACCCAAAGTGGAGCTCTTAACCCCAGATGGCAGGGAAGTGGGGGAGAAACAGGCATGGAATTCAGATGAGAAGAAAGCAGTGATATTAAAATACCCAGCAATCTAACCAGCAGAGGTTAGATTGCCACTTAGTGCATTGGGAAGCACCTGATTCACAACTAGTTACTCCCTAACAACAGGCAGCATTCGTCCGGCTTCCAAAATCCACTTCACACACCCTGATGGGAGCCCTGCAGGCGCCAGAGGAAGCAGCTCCATCTTGGGCATCTGACACCACATCACACTCTCGCCACCTAGTGGATATTCGCTGCAACCTTCCCCTTGTTTTTATCAGTCTGATCTAGAGCGCGTGTAAACCACCCACTGTGTTTTACGACATAAAATGAAAGCGTGTGCGTATCTGGGTTGCTTGATGCTGCGGGGAAGATAGATGTAATGTATACTTCACGATCTGAATATTTTGGGAGCTATAAAAACTCCTCTAAACAAATGAATATAAGATCTCTTGGGATTGAACAAACACCTTGTGGAAGACTAGCCCCATCAAGGAGTCCTGGTGCTGCAGTGGTTAAGTACTTGGATGCTAACCCAAAGGCTGGTAGTTTCAGCAAACCAGCCACTCCTTGGGAGAAAGATTGTGGCAGTCTGCTTCCAGAAAGATTACAACCTTGGAAACCCTACAGGGCAGGTCTTCTCTGTCCTACGGGGTCACTATGAGACGGAATCGACTCCACAGCGATGGCAACAGGACCCCTTATAAAAGTTGTGCAGCTGGTCCTTCTTCCTTCCATTATGAGCATCACCTACACCCGGGGCCATTTAACATGCGTTGTCCTTATTGGACCATTTATCAGGTTTCTATCTAGAGCCCCATATCATGGGGAGTGGGGTGGAGGAGGAGCGCTCCTTGCCCTCTCAATTAACCATCTAGGTTTGGAGATAGAACACTATTTTGCTGTTAGTTGAGGTAACTAATATAGTCTTCTCTCTTTTTCTCCACCCTGCCCCCAATATATTGCCATTTTATTAGGGTGTTCCTCCAAGATGTAAAGAAACGAATCTCTAATAGTGAAAATTTAAGCATCTCAGGACAAAGAACTGCTGCTCTGTCCCTGGACATCCTGCCTTCCTGATACCTATCAGACCACGGGAGATCAGACCACGGGAGAGCCACCCCTCTGCTTTTGCATAATACTAGTCATGGCCCTGGGGTTTCATTACATCATCTGCCACAACAGGGCAGCCTCCCAGGTAGTAATCACTGTCCCAACATTGATATGGTGAAATTAGAGGTGGACAATTATAAAGGATTTTAACAGCTTATAATTCTGCTACTAGAATTTTCAGTGACCACATGATATGCTTGTCTACTCAATAAGCCCTCTGTTATTGTTGTTGTTAGTTAGCTGCTGTGACTCATGACAGCCCCATGTACAACAGCATGAAATGTTGCCCAGCACTACGCCATCTTTATGATCAGTTGTTGGTATACCTGAGTCCATTGTTGCGGCCACTGTGTGTTTTGAGTGCCTTCCAACCTAGGGGGCTCATATTCCAGGACGACATCACACAGTGATCTATTGTGATCCACAGAGGTTTCATTAGCTGATTTTCAGAAGCAGATCATCAGAGCCCTTTCTGCCTAGTCTGTCTTAGTCTGGGAGCTCTGCTGAAACCTGTCTACCATGGGTGACCCTGCTGGTATTTGAAATACTGGTGGCATAGCTCCCAGTGTCACAGTAACATGAAAGCCACCACAGTATGATGTACTGACAGATGGGTGGTGAAAGCCCTCTCTCCTCTGCACTTATAACCACAGCACAAACTATGCCCACATATACCTACAAAACATATTAGTGACTCCTCAACTATCCCACAATATGCAGAATGTGAGTAGACCAGACATATTGACACGTATACTAGCATTACTCCATTTTCCTTGCATAAAATTACCAGATGGAATACACAAGAATCAAACTGACTACATCTGCAGAAAGAGATAACGGGAAAACTCAATATCATCAGTCACGACGAGGCCAGGGCCAACTGCAGAACAGACCATTAATTGCTCATATGCAAGTTCAAGTTGAAGCTGAAGAAAATTAGAACAAGTCTGTGAAACCCAAAGTATGACCTGAGTATATCCCACCTGAATTAAGGGACTATCTCAAGAATAGATTTGACACATTGAACATTATTCACCAAAGACAAGATGAGTTGTGGGATGACATTAAGGACATCAGACACAAAGAAAGTAAAAAGTCATTAAAAAGACAGAAAAGAAAGAAACGACCAAAAAAATGTCAAAAGAGACTCAGAAACTTGCTCTTGAACATATAGCAGCTAAAGCAAAGAGAAGAAATTGAAAAGCTGAACAGAAGAGTTCAAAGGGAGGCTCAAGAAGACAAAGTAAAGTATCATAACGAAATGTGCAAAGACCTGGAATTAGAAAAGCAAAAGAGAAGAACATGCTCGGATTTTTCAAGCAGAAAGAAGAGAAAATTCAAGCCTCGAGTTGTAATATTAAAGGATTCTATGAGCAAAATACTGAAAGATGCAGGATGCATCAAAAGAAGATGGAAGGAATATACAGAGTCACCATATGAAAAATAATTGTTCCAAGTTCAACCATTTCAGGAGGTAGCATATGATCAAGAACTGATGATATTGAAGGGAGAAGGCTTAGCTGCACTGAAGACATTGGCGAAAAACAAGGCTTCAGGAACTGAAGGAATACCAATCGAGATGTTTCCACAAATTGATTTAGTGCTGGAGGTGCTCGTTCACCGATGCCAACCAATTTTAAAGACAGTTACCTGGCCAACTGACTGGAAGAGATCTATATTTGTGCCCATTCCAAAGAAAGACAATCCAACAGAATTTGGAAATTATTGAACAATATCATTAATATTGTACACAAGTAAAATTTTGCTGAAAATAATTCAAAAGCGGTTACAGCAGTACATCGACAATAAACTGCCAGAAATTCAATCCAGATTCAGAAGAGGACAAGGAAGGAGGAATATCATTGTTGATGCCAGATGGATCTTGGCTGAAAGCAGAGGATACCAGAAAGATGTTTACCGGTGTTTTATTGACTGAATGCAAAGGTGTTCAATTGTGTGGATCGTGATAAGTTATGGATAACATTGCGAAGAATGAGTATTCCAAAACACTTAATTGTACTCATGTGGACCCAACTGTACATAGGCCAAGAGGCAGTCCTTGGAACAGAACAAGGGGATACTGCGTGGTTTAAAGTCAGGAAAGGCATGTGTCAGAGTTGTATCCTTTTACCATACTTACACAATCTGTGTGCTGAGCGAATAATCTGAGAAGCTGGACTATATGGAGAAGAAAAAGGCATCAGGATTGGAGGAAGACTCAATAACAGCCTGCAGTGTGCAGATGATACAACCTTTCTTACTTAAAGTGAAGAGGACTTGAGGTATTTACTGATGAAATCAAAGACCACAGCCTTCAGTATGGGTTATAGCTCAACATAAAACAAAAATCCTCACAACTGGACCGATGAGCAACATCATGATAAACGGAGAAAAGATTGGAGTTGTCAAGGATTTCATTTTACTTGGGGCCACAATCAGCGCCCATGGAAGCAGAAGTCAAGAAATCGAAGGATGCGTTTAATTGGGCAAATCTTCAAAAGATCTCTTTAAAGTATTAAAAAGGAAAGATGTCACTTTAAGGGCTAAGGTGCACCTGAGTCAAGCTATGGTGTTTTCAATCACATCATGTGCATGTGAAAGCTGGACAGTGGATAAGGAAGACCGAGGAAGAATTGACACCTTTGAATTACAGCATTGGCAAAGACTATTGAATATACCACGGACTGCCGGAAGATCAAGCAAATCAAGCAAGCGTGATGAGACTTCATCTCACATACTTTAGATATGTTATAAGGAGGGACCAGTCCCTGGAGAAGGACATCACACTTGGTAAAGTAGAGGGTCGGTGAAAGACAGGAAGGCCCTCAACGAGATGGACTGACACAGTGGCTGCGAGTATGGGCTCAAGCATAACAACAATTGTGATGATGGCCCAGGGCCGGGCAGTTATTTCCTTCCGTTGCACATAGGGTCAGTACGAGGCAGAGAGGACTTGAGGGCACGTAACAACAGCGATAACATTGACATGTATGCTAACATTGCCCCATTACCTTTGCATAAAACACATTTCTCCTTACGTGTATTTTGTGCGTCGATATTAGCGGATATTTTTTATTGTTGCTATAATTAATTTTTCCAAAGATCTTTTTTCCCCCCATCTCTCCAAGTTTCATTCTGCTTTGGTAGTAGATACCTGTGCCCAATCCCTAGTCTACCAATTTTTAACCACATAAATCAAACATCAGCCCAGAAAATAATGAATGTTTTCACTTAACACAAAACAGAGACAACAAAACAGAACTGGAAGAGAACGTAGTTCATACAATAAAATGGCTTTAATGCATAGTGGGTACAGCGACAATATGTTTGGGGTCTACTATTAAGCATAATCAGGGGCTCTTGTACACTCTAAAAAAAAACACACTCTAGGTGGCGGTTATTCTGTGGTATATATATTACACTGAATTAACAAAAGTTTTTCACATGAAAAACCTAGGACTGAATCCTAGAAAATGCTTGTCTGGATTAAACTGGATTGTAAGTCTCCAGGGGGACAGAAGGCAGGGACATGAAAAGACATATTTACTTAAAAAAAAAAAAGAGTAAAAAATATTGAGAAAGCAAATAATTATCTTTCAGAAGCTTTATGCAATAATATACAATGTAAATATTTATAGTTTTTGAGTTTATACGAAAAAACTGGATTTGATATGCATTTTCAATCATTTGATGTCGTATTTCTCTCTATCACACACACGGAAACCCTGGTGGCGTAGTGGTTAAGTGCTACGGCTGCTAACCAAGAGGTTGGCAGTTCATATCCGCCAGACGCTCCTTGAAAACTCTATGGGGCAATTCTGCTCCGTCCTACAGGGTCACTATGAGTCGGAATCGACTCGACGGCAGTGGGTTTGGTTTTCTTTGGTTTTTATCACACACAAACACACCCCCACACATCACACACAGCCTGGAAGAGGCCACTTTGGATGCATCCTCAACCCCCCAGAATGGCCTATCACACTCCTAGGTGTACCAGCTTGTAAGAGCCAATGGTTGGTACTCAGAAATTCAGTGAGGCGGTTATTAAACACAGTCATTATTAACCTCAAATTATATAAGCTTACAAATGCAATAAATTATATTTTTTAAAGGTAATAGATACTAAAAGCTCCTCAGTTCCTAATTATTTTTCTGCATTTTTGAGTCCGTGGGTGGTGTCCATGGTGAACACATTTGGCTGCTAATCAAAAGGTTGGTGGTTCGAGTCCTCCCAGAGATGCCTTCTAAAAGCCCTTCTTTTATTCTATAGAGTCCTTTGTGGTGCAAACAGTTAATGTTCTTGGCTGCTTACTGAAAGTTTTGGCAGTTCAAGTCCACCAAGAGATGCCTCAGAAGAAAGGCCTGGCAACCTGCTTCTGAAAAATCAGCCACCGAAAACCCTATGGAGCACAGTTCGCTGTGACACACACGGGGTCTCCAGGAGTAAAAGTCGACTCGGCAACTGGTTTGGTTTGGATTTTTCATTTTGTTTTTTTAATGCTCTTGAGGTGACTTGGATCTGCTGTGTCTGAATGTTGGAGCTACCACGCCTCTCTTCCCACCTCCACATTCAGTGAGGTGCTGCCACGTGGATACCCTGAAGTCTGCTGAGGTAGGAGTCTTTACACCGTGGGAATTGGCAGACATTACAAATCAGGTCTGTTTTTCTCCAGACAGCTGTTGTCAAGCATTCACCAGCCTCTCCGTGGATGGTACACTGACCCTGCTCTCCAGACCCAGGTTCTAGACAGAGCTCTGTGATTTTGGCCCATCTCTTCTTAACCTTTTTTTTTTTTTTTCCTCCAGGCTTCTCCCACCTCATTGCCCTCACCGACTCCCTCTCCTGGCCACACCACCTCATCACTACTCATCCCTGGACTGTCTCCAAGCCCCACCCACCTCCTCTTTACACACCTGGGCTGCCTCAGAACCTCGGCAGCCTGCTCAGTGCCCTCACCTGTGTCATCTCCTAACCCCTGTGACCTCCTCACTTGCCATGCACTGGCTGCCTCCTGCCCCCCTTCACGACCTTATTATCTGGGCCTGCCCCTTCTTGCATTTAACACCTCATTCCCCACCCCCAATCTCTGGTAGCCACTTACCTTCTTTTGTCTGGATGGCTTTGCCTATTCTAGATACTTCATATACGTTGGATCATAGAATATTTGCCCTTTTGTGTCTGGCTTATTTCACTCAGGATGATGTTGTCAAGATTCATCCGTGTCGTGGTACGTTTAGAACTTCGTGTCTCTGTAGCTGAATAACACTCGGTTGTATGTAGAGACCAGGTTTTGTTTATCCTTTCATCTGCAGGTGGGCACTTGGGTTGTTTCCACCTTTCACTACTGTGAATAGTGCTGCTATGAACATAGGTATGCAAGTATCTGAATCCCTGCTTTCAATTATTTTGGGTGTATCCCTTTGTCTCTGAAATTTTTCAAGCCTCATTTTCCTCATTTGCAAAATGAAGGGTAGATGTTATCTTTGCATAAACATCAAGTTTTAAGATTGATTCATCTTTTGTTACTTAGTGGGTAGAAAAGGAGCATAAGGCCATCCATTTTCACTCAAACTACCCCCCAAAATAGTGTATTTTAAAATGACATACAGTATATCTCAATAATGCTTCAAATTCACTGTCAAGAGTTTTACTGAAAAAAAAAAGTGTTCAGGAAAAAATCCAGATAATGCGATGATCAAAGATTGTATTTTACAAAATGCATAACAATTTAATTCCGTTAATTTGATTAGTTTTATCCTATAATGAAAATTCACCTTTTCTGTGGCATTTTACTTTTTAGAGGAGCTAAAACTAAAAATAGAAACTCATAAACGACGTTTACCTTTTAAACCTGTTACTGTCCAGTCAGTTCTGACTCACAGTGACCTATTGGTGAGTTAAATTAAAAGTTATGCAAATGCTGATTTAAATTGACCATTGGAATGCATTCATCATGTTTGATTTTATTTCTATTGGTTACAGGAATGGCCAAACCTTGCTTGGCAACACAGAGATTCTTTAACTCTCAATTCTGTTACATCTCAATTGTAACATGAAAACTCGTGTGTAAAAGAACCTTTAAAAAAAAAAAAAAAGTAAAATCGCCCTCTTCTGAAGTGAACGGTAACACCACTCTTAAAGTAGGAAAAAAAGCAGAAAGAACATTTGCTAAGATGTCTAAAGATCTGGGAGTTCTACCCCAGTCCTATCACTTGTCAGCCCTTTGAAGAAAAAAATAGTGTTTTCAGTAAAAAAAAAAAAAAAAAAGTATCTTTAATAGAGTGGATCGTTTTCGTTGTTAGGTGCTGTCGAGTTGGTTCTGACTCACGGCTACCCTACATACAAAGAACAAAACACTGCCCGGTCCTAGCCACCCTCGCAATCACTGACAGGTGTGAGCCCATCTTTGCAGCCACTGTGTCACTCCATCTCATTGCACATCTCGCTCTTTTTCGACGACCCTCTACTTTACCAAGCATGATGTCCTCCTGCAGGGACTGGGCCCTCCAGAAAACACGTCCAAAGCAGTGAGGCCAAGTCTCACCATTCTCTCTTCTAAGGAGTATTCTGGCTGTACCTCTCCCAAGGCAGATTTAGTTTTTGTAATAGCCACTTCTGATAATTTATTAATAATAAAATCTTCTAAATGTCACAGAAACTAGCAGCAAATGTTAATTCATACTAAATGTTGCCTGTATCCCCATTGATAACGCATTAGGGCAGTTGACCCTGCTAAAACACAGATGCAGGTCTGCAGAAATGAAGTTCCCAGGCACAGCCCCACCGCCCGCCCAGACAGAGCTCCTGGTAGATGTTCAGAAAACCCAAAACCGCTGGAGGAATGAGGCTCAGGCTGACTTGCTGCAGTCTCTCCTATTAAAATTCAGCTCATGGGCTCTTTAAAGTAGGCTTGGGGGAAAAAATCTAAGAAGGGCTTTAGAGTTGAAAAGGTAATTTAACACTCATTTCATGATCCAAACGTATGTTCTCTCTGCTTCCAGGCAGCCTGTTCTTCCGTGGTCGGAAGCGTTTCCAGCCAGCTCTGAGCTGGCCTTAACTGAGTGCGCTCTGTGCAGGGACCTATTTCAGGGTCAGAAGCCAGTAGGAGGAGACGGCACCCCCGCCCCACCCCCGGAGAAATTTGTGATCTAATAGACTCAATCAGGCTCTTATGGGACTTTTAAAAAACATGAGACCTTCAGCCCACTATTGTAAGGCAATTTCTTAAAGTTAATTTTATGATGGGTTGAGTGGATTGGCACCATCCTCCGCCGGACTGCCTGGCTGCCAAGCCCTGCATTGCTGGCTCCCTGTGGTCAGGTCACACGCAGGCCTTGGATTTCAGGTCCCACCTCCTTCGGCTCCAGGACCAGGCCTCTCAGGAAAGGAAGCAGGCACCATGCCCTGATGTGCCCCTGGGTTGCGGAGCAGTCTCCGAACCTGATGGCTGCTGGTCACTTAGGGACCAAGTGCCTGGAGTGGCTCTGGCCTGGTGGTTCCCAGATATGTGCTGCGCCTTGGTGGGAAGGCTGGAGACACTACCCAGTTTCCTGATTATTAGGGAAGTGCAAGCAGATGGAGCAGAAAGGTCATATCTGGAGCTGATTGTCCAAATGGATGAGCTGACAGGACTTTACACCTTCCCGGGAGAGCCAAAGGCTACACAGGTCAGGCCAGGGCAGTGGCTGTGGTCTGGTCTCCTCCTCTCCCTCCTCCCCATTCTGCCTCCTCCCCCTCCCCCTGCTCTCCTCCCCCTCCCCCACTCTCCTCCCCCTTCACCCTTTTCCTCCCCCTCCCTCTGCCCCCTCTTCCTCCCGCTCTTCTTCCTCCCCTCGCCCAAGCCGGCTGCAAGCGCCCACACTTTTTACATTTTGCCTCGTTGTTGTTATTTCAGTGATGGTTTGCATCACGACATTCTCTGTTCACATCTTAGAAAAGCCTTCTTAAAACCCAGTTTACTAAACATAGACGCCTAGATGCCTTTTTAAACATCTACGTGGCTTTTTGAAATATGTGGTATTTCTGTACATGATTTTTCTTGCAACTAATGCATAGAAATGCCGTTAGTGAAATTCCCCTTCTCTCAAGCATTCATTTATGTCTCCAAATCGTCCATGTCCTTAAAAGCGTTTCTCTTCCTTCCTCAGCCCTGGTTGCTCAGCCTGGATGCAGAGCGCTGACGGGACTGGCTTTACAAGTCCAGGCTGCACCAGCCTGTTTTTTGCCGCCCTCCTCACCCTACACAGCTGTCTCCCAAGCTGGTGCTCCTGCTCACGGGTCAGCAGGAGGGGCAGGGCAGACCCATGGCGCCAACAGCTCAGCACATGTGTGGCCTGTTGGTGGTGCGTCAACAACAGCACACCCTATGCAAAGCAGCCTATTACGCCCTCCAGCTCCTCCAGGTTTGTCCTGATGTTGCAAATTTCACACATTTGCAGAAAATATGTGAGCTCTCTCCACCTTTTCCACTCCATTGAGCCTCTCAAAGGCCCCAGCATTACCTCTTTCTCACACCATTACCTGCAGTACAAATGAGCTACTCCTGAGTGCCTGTCCTCATCTCCCTGCAAATACGCCATTGCCCCCCGTGCTGTAAGACCCCTGGACTCTAAACTCCACTGACTCTCCGTCTGCCGGGGGGAAGAGCGTGATCTATAGTGTTACAGGAGGTACTTCACTTCAGATATGTGTTTCTAGCCCTTTCTTAATATATGTAGCAAGATAAAATTTACTAACATTGCTTTGGGCAAATCTGCTGCAAAGGACCTCATTAAAGCGTTGAAAAGATGTCACTTTGAAGACTAAGGCACGCCTTACCCAAGCGGTGGTATTTTCAATTGCATCATGAACATGTGAAAGCTGGACAATGAATAAGACAAAGAAAAATTGACGCCTTTGAATTGTGGTGTTGGCGAAGAATATTGAATGAACAAAAGTGTCTTGGAAGAAGTACAACCAGAATGCTCCTTAGAAGCAAGGATGGCAAGACTGTGTCTTACATACTTTGGGCATGCTGTCGGGAGGGATCAGTCCCTGAAGAAGGGCATCATGCTTGTAAGGTACAGGGTCATCAGAAAAGAGGAAGACCCTCAAAGAGCTGGATTGACTCACTGGCTGCAACAATGGGCTCAAGCACAACAAAGATTTTGAGGATGGAGCAGGACTTAGCAGGGTTTCCTTCTGTGGTGCATAGGGTCGCTATGAGTCAGAACCGACTCAATGGCACCTAACGGCAACAACAACAGAGGAGTTTGGAAACAGTGATAAGTAGATGTGAATGACAAGGTGCAGACTGCACTTCTCTTATTAACATGGCTGGTTTTTGTTACCAGAATTTGGCTCTTGACATAGTAAAAGTTCAAGCCTACTGCATTTGACATTGTAAAATGATTCTCTGATGACATATGTTACAAAAGAAATAGTGTAGACCACAATATTTACCAGTCTGGAGAAAAACGATGAGGAAAGATGGATGCCATACAAATGTCCTAACAACTCAAGAGGTGGGTTTTTCACCGGCCGTGTATTATCAGAAGATGCGGGCTTCCTTTCTGTGCTGTGGTTACTGCTGGAGGGGTAAGAATACAGGCTTAAAGTTGGGGCAGAAAGAGACCTCAGAAGTCTAACCCAATCACTTTAATCTGAACAGTAGTAGTAGCTCTGTCCGACTGGTGATGGAAATAAGGCTTAACTTTGTTTTTGAAGGAAAACAGGGTCATGCCTCAATTGACACAGTACTTGAGCTCAAATCTGAGCCATGGTGCATAGCTAGTGCTTCTTAGACACTTTGTTGTTGTTTTTAGCTGCCATTGAGCCAGCCCCTGACTCCTGGCGACCCCATGCTCAGTGAAAGAAGAACTGCCTGGTCCTCTGCCCTCCCCGTGGTCGGTTGTGGATCAGACCGTTGTGATCCATAGGTTTTTCACTGACTGATTTTCTGAAGCAGGTCCCCAGGCCTTTCTTCCTAGTCTGTCTTCTTTTGGAGGCTCCCTCCGCTGAAACCTGTTCTGCGTCAGAGCAACACACAAGCCTCCGTTGACAGACAGCTGGTGGCTACACAGGCGGTGCCTTGGCTGGGAACCCAACACAGGCCTCTGGACTAGAAGGCAAACACTGCCTCATGGATTGCATAGTTGTTTGATCTGGAAACACATGCACACATACTGTTTGTCCTCATTAGTAATCAAAGAATGCTGGGTGTTACATGTTATTTTGCCAATGTTGTTGGCAATAGTTAATAATGACATCCAGTATTAGAAAGCTATAGGGATATTTGAACTCTAATACATTGCTAGTGGTGCCTTTAAATTGAGAAGAAAAGAGTGACAACACCAAATACCTACAGAATCAGTGTATCCCTTCACCCATTGTACCAGGTCCAGGCAGAAAGCAGGCAACTGACTCAAAGGGTTTAACTGAAGAGAGGTTGATGAAGGTGCAGGGCAGAGAGAACCCAAGCCAGGAGAGGCATCCTGGGACTGACCATTCCCACCTCCAGGGCAGAGGGGTGAGTGGAGCGAGGATGAATCTGTAATGTGAAGAAAGAGGGGTGGAGAGATCGAACTGCAGAGCCCAGCCTGTGCAGAGCCGAGGGCGAGCAGCAGGAGGTGGGCAGTGTTGAACAAACACCCCACTTCTCTCTTGTTCTGCTACCTAACCTCCTGCCAGTACCTCCCATTGGGCAAGACCAGTGGGAAACCAGGGTCCACACTGATGAAGGCATGAGGGTGACTCTCCCTGGGCCCCAGGCACAACAGAGAAAGCTGGGGCATGGCTCTCAAGGACGCTCAGGGGAAACAGAGACTAACCAGCTCGCCCATCAAGCCATTTCCAAAGGAGTAAGATCTGCTGCCTAGGAAACCCTAGGGAGCAGTTCTTCCCTGTCCTATAGGGCTGCTATGAGTCATTGTAGACTTGACAGCACACAACAACAACAAAAAATAGAACTTAGTAAAAACACGTACGCACACAGTGTTCATGCAAAAAAACAAAACAAAAAAAACCCCAGACATGGAAACAACGTATATAATCAGCAGCAAGGGTTTGGAGAAGGCATTCTTAGATGTGACCTATAACTTTTTAATTGAAAATTATGAAATGATTTTTAAAGTGCTTTGAAAGAGTATTCATTGAAATGGAGATATTTATGCTACACGATGAAGCTAAAATGAACACGCTATAAAACATGTACATATGTGTGTGAATATAAGTATATATAACTATATATTTGTATATCCATTTAGTCAGTGAGATTTATTGGGCTTTATAGTGTACGCTTTAGGCACCAGAGATGTAGCAGAGATTGGGTCATGAAAGGCTATTTTCCTGGTAGAGTTCACAATAAAATACATGTTATTTATTCCCTTTGAAGTTCAACAAGAATCATGGGGCAGGGTGAGAGTGGGATCTTATGTTCCCTTTGGGTAGACAAAGAAAATAGATATATGGTATAATATAAGGCCACGTGTAGTGCTATGCAGGGGAAATAAAAGAAAGGCAAGGTGTTTGGCCAAGAACTGCTATTTTCCACAAAGTCGTTGTGGGAATTCTCTCTGAGGTGTTCTTACATGAATGGTGTGTGTGGGTGTGTGTGTGATTCCGTGTGAGTGTGGGGTGTGTGTGTGTGTGTGTGTGTGGTGTGTGTGTGGTATATGTGTGACTGTGTGGTGTTTGTGTCAATGTGTGTGTGGTGTATGTGTGGTGTGTGAGATCCTGTGTGAATGTGGTGTGTGTGAGTGTGGTGGTATGTACGTGTGGTCTATGTGTGAGTGTGTGAGGTGTATGTGTCACTATGCATGTGTGTGCGTGAATGCAGTGTGTGGGGGATGTTTGTGTCAATGTGTGTGTGGCATATGTGTGAGTGTGTGTGACACTGTGTAAGCATGGTATGTGTGTGGGTGTGTGCATGTGAGTATATACATTCATATGTAACTAAAACTCACCCCGTGTCCATATCAAAAATATATTGATTTGAAGGATGTAAAATGATGCAATAAAGTGATTAGCTTAGATTAGAGTAGATGTAGGGTGAGCTAGTCAGTAAAATAGAAGCCTTATAACTGAGAAGATATAAATCTGCCATTTGTTCCCTTTCAGGTCCCACTAGATTCACTGGGCAGGGTGGCAAGTGGGATATTGTGCTGACCTGGATGTGACTGCATTGAATTTTTTCTTTTTGGATTAAAAAAAAGATTAAAAGGCTATTATGATTTCATATATATATATATTCATATATATCTCAAGGGCAGTTGATGGAAAAAACATTTCACCAATAATTTTACTTACAATGTATCTTGGAGTTCTGCTGGCACAGTGGTTAAGCACCAGGGCTGCTAACCAAAAAGGTTGTCAGTTCAAAACCACCGGCTGCTCCTTGGGAACTCTATGCGGCAGTTCTACTCTGTCCTATAGGGTTGCTATGAGTTGGAATCATTGGACTATAGGGTGTTTTAAAAAGTATTGTTGACTAAAAAATAAGAAATTTTTTTTTTTTTTTCACTAGTGCCCAATAAAATCAATTAAGACAAGGTGGACATCTTACAATCTAGATTTATGGTAATATTTTGTCATTCTAATACATTAGTAACTGTGGGTTCTGATTGTTTCTGCCCTTTATTGTGTCATTTGTACAAATTTTAATTTGAAAAAGAACATTGTCTCTTTTTTTGAAATGATAACAATTATTTAACTAGGGTAGTCCTCAAGAATTACGAGCTGAAAAAATCCATACTGTCTACAAGGAAACAAGATAGCATATACATCTGTGTTTTCATTACCCAAATTCTCAGCTCTCCTCAGGGCCCACCTATAGATGGATATTCATTTTTTAGGAGTCAGTTTCTTTAGTATAAAACTTTCATCTGCGTTTAGCCATCAGAATGTGAGAACTTCTTGTTTTGACTAGTGCAAGAAAAAAAAAAAAACTCATTGGTGTTGAGTTGATTCCAACTCATAGCAACCCAGAGAACAGAGTAGAACTGCCTTATAGGGTTTCCAAGGAAAGGCTGGTGGATTTGAACTGTCGACCTTTTGGCTAGCAGCTGTGTCACTTAACCACTGTGCCACCAGGGCTGCAGTCCAAGAAAGTTAACCTAATACGTATTTTCATATTCTTTTGGCTAGTAGAACACGTGGGTATTTCCGTGCTGGATTAATGTCAACCTTATTTAGTCAAAAACTAAAAAAGGTAAAAGAAGTATTGTTGAAAAGAAAATAAACAATAAAAAGAACCAAGATTTCAAGACTATAACGAAATTGGAAAAATATGAGACAAAAACCCCAAATTCTAAGAGCTCAGGGGAACAAAACCAAACCATATGGCTGTCATACTGAAAATCAATTTTTGCAAGAGTGGGAGGAAAATGACATCAAAATGTAAACATTGACCAAATGGTGATACATGGAAATTTACAAAGGATAACAGGCTAAGTGAACATGAGTCAACAAGATTTTTTAAAATAATAAACAGAAAAAGCTTAGAAGGACCTGCATAATCAGTATTTTTTGTAAAGTTTCCATGAGGTGGAAACTCTTTATTCTTCTTCACCTTCCACTAGCTGCTTCCCCAGAATCTTCTAATTGCTTGAATTAATTGCTATCTGCAAGTAGCTTCCTTTCTCCAGCAATGCCCCAGCAACCGCTCTCATCCACAAACCATCACTGATACAAAGACCCTGGACCATGTTCTTTAATGTTTGCTCAGTGTTCTAATCACACCCGCACATGAAAGTACTACGTGCACATTTAGAAGACAGGAGCTGTGGCAGAGCTGTAACTGTACCAGACCGTCAAAGGGAGGGAGCCACAGGGAGCAAATACAAGTCCAGGGATAAAAAGACCGGGCTCCCGACCAGAAAGGAAGTTACGACTGCTTCAGCTTTCCCAGGGCATGGGCTCCTGAGGAGAGGTCGGGATGTTGGTTAGCTGGTCCAAAAAAAGGGATGTCATTTTTAACAAGCCTTTGGATGGGAAAAGAAAATAATGTCAAACTCTGGAAATTGGCCAGGACTAGGTGGGCCAGAGATGCTCAGAATTCTCTCTCATCCATCATGGCTCTCTGTCCTCATTTTGACTCTGCCTGATTTTACCCTAATATTCCTTCTTTCTCTCTTTCTCCTCTCCTCCCCATCTTCCCTCCTTCCCTCTCTCTTTCTCTCTCCCTACTCACTCCCTCCACCTCTTCATTTCCCATTCTTTCAAATTGTCGTAATATAACACTGAAAATAAACGTAACAAAATGTCTGATAATGGCTACGGTAGTCTTTACTTCCTCCTTTTCCTTCGAAGGTGTTGCAGCCAGAAGTCACCGCCACCTGAAGGCAGCTAACCAGCACCACCATCTATTGACGCTTTTATGTGACTCATCGTTTCTCATAAGCAGGTTAAATTGACTTTTGTTTGCATATGACCTTCAATTGTTTACCTGATTAGGAAGATCAGTGCTATTTATTGTCTGTTGGAACTTAAAGATTCCCTTATGAAAAAACACAGTACAGTCTAGTTCTCTTTCCTCGTTAGTCTTTTTATGTACCTTCCTTCTCACCTGCTGCGTGTCACCTTTAGAAGGCCTTGTAGTACAGCTATCAAGCCCGTAGTCGGGGTCAGACTGTCTGCTGTGTGTTCGGGCTCTGCTACTTACTCGTTATCACTGACCTTCTACAAGTTACCCTGTCTGTTCCTCAGTTCCCTGTTCTGTATAATGGGGATTACCAGAGAGTTGTCATAAAGCTAAAATGAGCAAGACTTTTTAAAACTGTAGGGCCATTCCTGGGCCATAAGAAGCTCTAGTCAATAATAAATCAAAGACCTTATCTTCATGGAGTTTAGCCAGGTAGCCAAGCCAGTTTATGACCAGCCAGAATAGGTACCTCGAACTATGTTGAGTTTCAAGTTTAAGGTTGAGACGATAGAAAACATGCTTGCTAATGAGAGTGTACTGAGTTTCATTACTGGGGTGACGGCCTTCTTCCCATTCCCCAAAAGCTCTTGATGTGGTTGCCCATTGCCCACCCAAATAAAAACAGTCACTTTTACAGGCATTTAATAAATGTGTTCCCTCTTCGGGTTAAATCACTCTAAATTGGAAAATAATGTAGAAAGTTAAAAAGCAAGAGGATGAGTCATTTGTTTCTAATATCTTGGGGGTTTATAAGTGTGAGAAGATAACTGAGTTAAATGCAAACACCAGTGTGATGAGGATAAAGCAGCCAACCCAACAGACATACTACTTTAAACAAACGTTTAGTAATGCTTTCGGAAATAAAAGTCTTTGTAAGTTTCTGTGGGAAGAAGAAAAAAGAAAACTAAATTTTTATATCGTGTACACTGTAGTTGTATTTCTCAAAAATTCAGTGCTTACTAAAAATTGGCAGAGATTTCTTTTAATTTACAGGTTGCCCCTGACTTAATGATGGGGTTCTGTTCCAAGAATTCTGTTGTAAGTCAGCTCTGATGTAAGTTGAATACCTCGTTTTTTCTGTTTTAGTTTTCATTATTATTGTCCTTTATTATCAGTGTCTTTATAAATCCGATCTTTACTTATCTTTGGGGGTTGGAAACATTACATCCAAGAACAATAACATCAGCAAATTGCACCCTGCAACAATGTATGTAGTTCACATTACTAATGACAAAATGTACCAAAAAAAAAAGTCATAATTGCAGCTCACCGTAGCTCGAATCTGTTGGGAACTACCTGTATTATAAAACTAATTTGGACTCTAGACTCTGTAAGTGTAGCCGACATTCCACTCCCTGCACTGCACAGATCACCCAGCATTCCTCACTGGGTAGGTGCAGAGATCCCTCCCAATCCTATGACCACAAAAAGGGCACTTTGGTTTCCTAGAATTCTTCCTAGAAGTGGTGCCTTCCTCACTGAGAACCAGTGCTCAAGACTGTGGGACTTTTAAAAGGTATCTACATTTTTACTGAAGCATAATAAATGCTCAAAGTGCAAAAAAAAATCATAAGCGTGCAACTTGATGAAGTTTCACGATGTGGACGTGCTCTTGCTACCAGGGCTAAGAGGCTTTTAAAAGGACTACGTTTGAATATATAAAAAAAGAAATGGTTAGAAAAATTTGGAAATGGTGATAGTTGTACAATATGATGAATGTAATTGGTGTCACTGAATTATATATGTAAAAATATTGAAATGACAGCTTATACACATGCACATATATATGTATATTCACCACAATTAAAAAAAATGATTGATTGTTGAAGGTCTGAGGATAAACATTTTGAAGGCAGAAGCTTAAATGCTGATCTGTCTTTATAGATAAACACTGGATAGAAAGGGGATTCTGTATTTAACTAGGGTTCTAGAACGGACTCCAGAAACTGCAAGTGGTGAACCTCATTTCCGCCTCTCCACGCCAGCAATCTGGGGCCATCTATAACAAAAGACAACTTCACTGGGCACTTAACCAATATGACACATTGCAGGAAAGGCAACGGAGCTGTTGAACTCGGACGCCATGGGTGACTACTCAACTAAGCAACACAACTTAGGTCTTGTTTCATTCAATTTTCATTCTTGTATATCAAGAGACAGGCAGGAGGTGGGAAAGGGGAGGTAAAGGAGCTGTTTTCAGAACTCCAGGTCATACTTTTGCAATTCTGTGCCTTCACAAGGGAGAGGTAGGTGACCGTTTCTCCCCTACATGTGGTTGCTGGAAAAACCCAGGTAGGAGCCTGAGAGAATCTATCTGAGACACTGACTTAAGGGCAACTCTCTGACAACACTCCTGTGTTTCTGGGCTCTCTCCCACTCGGCAGCCTGAACATTGGCTCCTCTTACTAATAGGTTATTTTCCTCAGGAGTCAGAAGCCACCCTGGTGACACCTCCACTCCAGCCCCCAGTGTGCACAGGGAGCACTCAAATAAGGAAAGGCAACTTCTTTGTTCGTTCCTGAAACACCATGTGCTGTGGATTGGATTGTGTCCTTCAAAATATGTGTTGAAACCCTCATCTTTGTACCTGTTAATATGACCCTGTTTGGAAACAAGGGTTTTCTTTTGTTATGTTAACAAGGTCATATCAGGGTAGGGTGAGTCCTAAATCTAATGGCTTCTGAGTTATAAAAGGAAGAAATTAGAAACAGACACACGCAGGGGGAAGAGGAAGACAGAGACCAAGAACCACCAAAAATTCCTGACAAGCACCAGAAGCTAGGAGAGAGGCTCACAGAAGGAATCCACATGACTGACACCATCATTTAGACTTTTAGCCTCCAGAACTGTGAGGAAATACATTTCTGTTCTTTAAAGACATCCACTTGTGGTATCTTTTGTACAGCAGCACTAAGTAAGACACCATGTAAACATTACCGGAAAAAACAATTGCCGTCAAGTCAACCTTACTCATGGTCACCTCATGTGTGTCAGAGTAGAGCTATGCTCCCTAGGGTTTTCTATGGCTGATTTCAGAAGTAGGTCATTGGGCCTTTCTTCCAAGGAGTCTCTGGGTGGACTTGAATTGCCAAACTTTCGGTTAGCACCTAGCACATTAAACCCCACTGCTGTCGAGTCGATTCTGACTCATAGCGACCCTATAGGACAGAGTAGAACTGCCCCACAGAGTTTCCAAGGAGCACCTGGCGGATTCAAACCGCTGACTTCTTGGTTAGCAGCTGCAGCACTTAAGTACTATGCCACCAGGGTTTCCCCTAGCACATTAGTTAACCATTAATATTAGCGTGGGATAAGGAATGGGCGGTGGGGAGGAGGTTCCTAGGTGCAGGGGAGAGAACAAAGTAAATACAACAGGGGCTGATAAACGCTCCTCTGGAATGAATGCAATTCATTCTATCCCACCTTCCAACAAAACTTTCTGGTTTCCCTTCTAGCCACCAGCCACTCAGTCTCAAGCTCCTTTGATTCCTCCTCCTGCCTGGTTTACCTTCTAAATATTGGAATATTCAAGGCTCTACCTTACATTCCTTCTCATCTCAATCTTCCCATTCTTCCCAAACAATTTCACATCATTTTTCTCCATCCTGATCTATATAAAGTCCCCACCATACAACTCTCTAACTTCAAACTTGAATTTCTCACAATCATCGCAAATTTTGATTGTCCAAAAGAGAATTATAACTGTCACTCCAAATCTTCCTCTTCCCTATTCCTCCTCATTTTTGTAAATATTGTCACTATGCATCCATTTACCTAAGAAAAATAATAATAACATAAAAATAGCAGGCATACTTGATTTTTCTCCTGTATGCATATCTAATCCATTAGCAGGTCCAGTTGGCCTAACTGCAAAATCTGACCCCAAAAAACATCCATTTTTCTCCATCTCTGTTTGTATTACAGCTGTCCACGCTACCATTATCTCTCTCCTGACGCTACGATAGCTTCCTAATTGATTTCTCTGCTTCCACTTGGCATCTTATCCAGCTGCTCTGCCTCTGAGACCTCATCATCACCATCTACTGCTTTCTCACTGCCCCCCCATCTAAGCCACGTGCTTCACAATTGTTAAACTCACTTCCACTTCTCTTCCCTTTGCAAAAATAATGTCCTCTCCAGATCCGCACAGGACAAATTTCTTCTTGCTTTTTGAGTCTAGAACAACCCCTCTTCACGGTGCCCGTACTAATCATAGAATCTGTGGAAGCCCACCAGAGTCTCAGCACATCGGTCGATTATATATTTATCAAATTACTGGTCACTACCTAACATTTCATCCTACTCCATTGTGATGGAAGCCCCAGGAGATCAGGCATCTTAACTGTCTTGTCCATGGCCATATTCCAACACCTAGAACAACACCCAGTTCAGGGGAAGAAGCCACTACATATGTGTGGGATGAAATGAAGGAATGAATGAACTGCTGTGTGGGATATTTTTTCACCCATTTCATCTGGTTTTCAAATTCTCCAGAGAGTTCAATGAAAATGGAAATAGTGTCTCAAGAGTGATGTGAGATTTGTATGTGTTTTGTGAACTCTGAAATGCTGTGCAAATATAGCCAGTTGCTGTCAAGTTGGTTCCAATTCATGGTAACCTTATGCGCGTCAGAGTAGAGCTGTGCTCCATAGGGTTTTCAATGGCTGATTTTTTGGAAGTAGGTTGCCAGGCATTTCTTTCAAGGCAGCTTTGGGTGGACTTGAATCTGCAACCTTTATGTTAGCTGTTGAGCTTGTTAACTATACAAAGACAACTCATTCCCAAATGGGATTATAACCACAGGCATAGAGATTAGGATTTATAACACATGTTCTGGGGGGCACAATCCAATTCATAACATTCTGCCCTTTAAAAAAAAAATTCATGTCCTTTAAACATGCAAAACTCATTTACCACATCACATCATTCCAAAAGTTTTAATCTACTCCAAATCCAAAATCTCACGTTTTGAATTGAAGTTGTCAAGGATTTCATTTTACTTGGATCCACAATCAATAGCCATGGAAGCAGCAGTCAAGAAATCAAAAGACGCATTGCATTGGGCAAATCTGCTGAAAAGGACCTCTTCAAAGTGTTGAAAAGGAAAGATGTCACCTTGAAGACTAAGGTGTGCCTGACCCAAGCCATGGTATTTTCAATCGCATCATATGCATGTGAAAGCTGGACAATGAATAAGGACGACCGAAAAAGAGTTGACACCTTCGAATTGTGGTGTTGGGGAAGAATATTGAATATACCATGGAGTGACAAAAGAACGAACAAATCTGTCTTAGAAGAAGTACAACCAGAATGTTCCTTAGAAGCAAGGATGGCGAGACTGCGTCTTAGATACTTTGGACATATTATTAGGAGGAATCAGTCCCTGGAGAAGGACATCATGCTTGGCAGAGTACAGGGTCACTGGAAAAGAGGAAGACCCTCAACGAGGTGGATTGACACAGTGGCTGCAACAGTGAGCTCAAGCATAACAATGATTTTAAGGATGGCGCAGGACCGGGCAGTGTTTTATTCTGTTGTGCATAGGGTTGCTATGAGTCAGAACCAACCTGACGGCACCTAACAATAACAGTGAAACAAATATGGGTGAGATTTTAGTCATATTCCATCCTGGGGCAAAATATCTCTTCATCTGTGAACCTATGAAATCTAGATTACAAGTAATCTGTTTCCAAAGTACAATGGTGGAATAGGCAGAAGGTAAACATTTCTATTACAAATGGGAGAAATTGGAAGGAAAGAAGGGATAACAGACACCAAGCAAGTCCAAAACCCCACAGAACAATTTATATTTGCTCCTGAGGCTTGAAAATAATCCTCTACTCTTTGGGACCCTCTAGGCAATAGCCCTGCCCTCCAGAGTCTGGGTGTTGGCCAAGCTCTCTAGCTTCTTGGTGGAAGCCCCTCAGCCCTGGGCTTCAGCTCCACCTTCCAGGCCCACTAGGACAGAAGCTTTTTTCCCTTGGCTTTGGGCAGCCCCATTCTCATCGTCCATTTGAGTGGCATTGCTACTATCTTGGCCCTGGCAGGCCCCATTCTTCTGCCTCTTGGGCATGGCAGCCCCCCTCAGCTTTGGGTAGTTGCCCCATGCTCTTGGCCAAACCAAATGACAGTCCCAAACTCTAGAACCCAGTTGGTGAAGATCTGACTCTTAGAAACATATGAGGTAGTGGCTCTACCCTTTGAAGCCCCAGGCAACGCGGCCCCACCTTTTGAGACCAAAGCAGCTCTGCTTCCCTTGCTCCTTCCAACTGTTCTGCTTATCTCTGAGGTGCTCCAGGGGTGTTTTTTTCTCTTTTTGGAGGACAGCAGATACAGCTCCTTTGGCCTATTTCCTGCCTATAGAATTCCAAGAAGCAGCCAGTGTTTTTTCCTTTCTTTCTCTGTCCCCTTCAGTGTAAGCTCATGAGTTTTCTGCTGTGGTAGTTGGTTAGATCCATCACTCACAGGTTTAATCTCTTTAATAAAAGATTGTATAACCACATCCTTCATGAAAATTCTAGGACACGTGTCCTTAGTTTGTACAACAGAATTTTCCAAATATTTAAGTTTTGTTTTCATTGTGCACAGTTCATTTTTAAGACCATCTCTTTCCTCTTGCATTTCATTGTAAGTGTTAAGGAGAGACCATGAGGCCCCTTTAAGATCTTGCTTAGAAATCTCCTCAGCCAGATATCCAAGTTTATCACTTACAAGTTCTACCTTCTGGCAAACATTGAACATAATTCAGAAAAGTTCTTTGCTGCTGCGTAGAAACCATCATCCTTCTTCCATTCCAATCACATGTTCGTCATTTTCTTTTAAAGCCCCACCAGAAGCAGATTTAACATCCATATTTCTAGTAACACTCCATTGCTAGCAAAATAACGTATTATCTAAGACAATAGAGACTTTCCGCATAGCTCTCCCCACTTCCTTCTGAACCCTCACCAGAATTGCCTTTGACATTCATAATTTTATCAACAGTTTCTACAAGGCAAACTAGGCTTTTACTATTAAAAAAAAAAAAATTACTATTAGTCACCTTAAAACTCTTCTAGCTCTACCCATTACCCAGTTCCAAAACTATTTCCATATATTAGGTATCTTTTAGAGCAGCACCCCACTCTCGGTACCAAATTCTATCTTAGTTATCTAGAGCTGATATAACAGAAATGCCTCAAGTGGGTGGCTTTAGCAAACAGAAATTTATTTTCCCACAGTCTAGAAGGCTTGAACACCAAATTCAGGGTGCTGGCTCTAGGGGAAGGCTTTCTCTCTCTGTTGGCTCTGGAGGAATGTCCTTGTCTCTACTGAGCTACTGTTTCTGGGCAATCTTCATGTGGTTTGGCATCTCCCTTCCCTCATCTCTGCTGCTAGCTTGTTTAATCTCATTTGTATTGGGTCGGAATCGATTCGACGGCAATGGTGGGTTTTGTCTCAAAAGAGATTGACTCAAAATATAGCCTACACTCATCTCACCTCATTAACATAAAAAAGACAACCCATTCCTAAAAGGGATTATAACCACAGCCACAGAGGTTAGGATTTACAACACATATTTTTTGGAGACACAAGTCAATCCAGAACACTGATATTAGCATTAAGTGATAAAAAAGACATAATGGTGTTCTTGGTGACACTCCTATTCAGTAAAATATTTTCTGTAATTATAAAATTATTTTTCATGTCATTTACTAAATTAATTTATTTTTAATGCAAATAAATCAGCTTATAAATATTTCTATTTTTTGTGATTAGGGTAGTTGTGGTAGACAATGTTTTCTGGTGAAAGAAAGGGAACAGAATTTGACTGAACAGTGGCTAAGTGCTGCATTTCAGATTAACCAGGAATTATTTTCTTTCCTGGGCATTTCAAAATTGCCTCTTCTTTCACAACTCTTTCCTGCTAGAACAAAAGAAGAGGTAATTCGCACCCCCCACTTTTTTTTTTTTTTTCTCTAAAACCAACCTTTTCACTTTGGTCTGAATCTTGTACTCTGCCTGCTATGTGGCATTGAACCATAAGTTACATATATTTTTCAAAAAATATTTTACATTTAATTTCTCTTCTCTTCTGGTTCCTCCTCCAGTGATTTTTTTTTAAATAAATGTTATATTGAGGTGAATCAATCACCCCTTGCATTTATAGAACTATGTGAAAAAGGAAAACATCAGAAAAGCATGAGATGAAATTTGGATTGGATATATTCCTAATTATATTTGAAGTTGATATAGTTATTCTTGGGAGCCTAAAGTAGCCAGCCGTGAAGCACCTTTTCCCTCATCCAGGGTCAGTCCACCAGCGTCATGTACTTACTGCCACAGGGGCGTATGAGCTTACGGTCGGAGTTCAGAAATGGAAGTGTCAAGGCTTACACCTTTAAAACCTTGTTGTGTTCTGATGATAGTTTGCTCACTTGGTTTGGGTTTGGGTTTTATTGTTGTTTATTCTAAAATGAGGAATGACATCCTGTAATCTTCCTCTTTGAACTTCTTTGTGTAATAAGCAGTTCCTCCACAATGGAACTGTTCTTCAGGTAACAGCCTCCAACATGGGCTTCTAAACAAAATGTCTAATGGCTGTAATCTGGGTAACTTTCCTCTTCATGTTGCTTACAGAAACTAAAATAATCATGGTTTAGTTTACTTCCTCCTCCCTCCCAACCTGAAAATAAGGACTATATACTGTATGGTCTTTGAAGTCAAATAAGGGGGGGGAATGTCATTTAATTTCTCTCTGTGTTTCTGTCCAGTGTAGCCTGGAGTAGATCGTTAGCTGGTTAATTGCCGTAAAGCAATTTTTGTCACCTGTGAGCTGTAGAGATTGGAGGGGGAGGGTTTCATTAAGAAATTGAAAATTGAGAAATGAACTCATGAGCTTGCCTCAGAGAGAACCTGACTCTATGTGTTGCATTTTTTTGGCTATGCAAAGATGAACAGCCCTGTCATTTCAGTACATGTTTAGTATGAAAAGTCCTCAGCCAAAGCATTAGGGGAATGCAACCACATTACTGATTTCCACCACTAAGGCAGTAAAAGTTGATTCGGTTTTGAAATTTGTGTTTAGTTTTATGGCAATCCCTGGTGATGCAAAGGGTTAATGCTAACCAAAAGGTTGGAGGTTCAAGTCTACCCAGAGGTGCCTTAGAAGGAAGGCCTGGTGATCTGCTTTCAAAAAATCAGCCACTGAAGCCTTATGGAATGCAAGTCTACCCTGAAACACATGGTGTGGCCATGAGTTGGAGATGACTTGATGACAACGGTTTTAGTTGTATGAAATCCCTCTTTATTTTCAAGTAGGCATTTGGGGATCATCCTGAGCAGGGGTTTTGTGAACTGTAAAAGGATGATTTTGTGTGAATGTGGTAAATTATAAGGTTAAAACCCAATCCATAGCTGAGGTCAAGCGTGAGTGAACAGAACCAGTGCCATTTCCACAGGAGGAGAACCTAGTATGAACCCCACTGTGTGTTCCTGTTCTCCTCCACTTCTCCAGTTGCCCTTGTTGTATCCCTCTGTGAGTCCTGAAGGACAAGCACGTTCCTACAAAGGATTTTCATGGATGAGGGAGAGAGGAAGGAACAGATTGTGCGGTTTATATGATGCGGTGATGGTGGCATGGGAGGGCAGGTAGACAAGACAGCACGGACACACAGACTGATTTCCTTCACGTTGTGACATCACCAGACACCTTGTTACTGTTTCAGTTTAGTTTTCTACAACCTCTGCTTCCTCTTTATGAAGGCAATGGGCAATCATCAGGGTGGATTGTCTTTGTGTGAAGTTGATTGTCTTAGGGTGAATTACCCAACCGTTTTTCCTATCAGGTGATCAACATCAAGGAGGAGAGCAAACACCAGAAAGTCCTTACAGTTCCCTCATCAAGAGAATTGAGACAGTTCTTAAGACACTTTGATTTCATGTGTTAACTAATATCTCTAATGATTTGGAACAAGAGTCACATTTTAATTAATCAATCGAGAATACTTTATTGAGTGTCTAGTAAATGTAAGCTTGAGCCTTTCCCAGCCCAATCCATCCCGCTCTGCATCAGGTGGAAAGTAAGTAAGAGATTCTGGCAGTACAGAGAATGGAGAAGTCTCCCTTGAGCCAATCCTTCTGGTTACTTCCACCAAAAGTGAATTTGAATAACACTTCCATGGTGTGTGAATTTAAAAGTAATAGGGGAAAGCTCTTCTCAATAACTCTAGACGTCATAAATTGCAATAACGACCACTGTAATATTTCAACTGTGTTAAAAGTAGACGATAGTGGGTTTTACTCCCAAATCACACAGCTATGAAAAGTGTGCCATAGAAGGAACAGCACCTGAGTACTGGCTTATAAAATGACTTATTATTTATTACAGGTAAACAGTATTTATAAAGATTACACCTCAAGTGGGCATAATATACTTTTATAAGAATTTGATACATGTGCATTTTATCTGTTTAGTTAAAAATGCTCCCTCTCCCACTTGTTTACACTTTAAATTATCTCAGCTAATTAAAGAGGTTATAGCTAATTTACTTCAGTGATTCCCAATATGGATGTCTGCTAAGTTGTTTTAATACTCCACTGGGGATTTCAGGACGAGAGACAAAGGGGTAAGGACCCTTCTGAGGAATGAAATGGCCAACTGGTTATTCCATAACCCTGATAGTAACAAGCAGGTATTAGATAAGCATCGGAGACTGGAACTCATGATAGACCAGTATTTTCTTCTGTACTTGGCATTTGTGAATATGATGCAAATTGAAAGTATTAAAACTTAGCATATATAGGGATGACCTGATGTTACGTATGAAGGAGATGGACTCTCTTCTTCCACTCGCAGCTACAGCCATGTGTGTTGGTCTCAAAGGGATATATGCAAGAATGATACTTAATAGTCAAATAACTAATATTACTTAGGGCTTTGGGTACTTTTTGGCCATGGGAATTGTACCACACTAATGAAGAAACAAAACCCGGGATGATGAATAAAAGTAAAACAGCAATCCGTCCTAAAGATCTTAAGTAGAGTTTGTCCTATCCACTTCTCTGCCCCCTCATATAACCCTTGTTCCTATTAGGTCTTCTAAGGAAGTGAAGAGTTAGCTAACTTACAAGTAGCAAGCAACTCCAGTCTCAACTTGCTGCATATGTCTTTAGGGATTTAAGGTGAAGATGAGAAGGATCAGGAAAACAAAAAGAAAATCATTTCTCTGAAATGAGAGCAATTTCTACCTCATATCCTCAGTTATAGCACACGTAGTTAAAATGAGTGATTGCATTATCACATTCATCATTTATCCAAGAAAGATTAAATTATGTGTAGCCTACTCCACACACTAGAGCAGGTATGTAAGCTAGGATACCCTAGAAATATTCTTAAACAAGATAGTAAAAAAAAATCATGTTCCACCTCTCCTCCCCATTCCAGGCTAAACAATCAAGTGGGAAGCTCGATAGACCAAGATACCATTAATTATTAAATTATCACTTAAACCATCTAGTTTATCATGGAATAAAATATCACAAGTATTTGGACATTACCAGAAATGCTATAAAAAACCTAAAACCAAACACGTTGCCGTCGAGTCGATTCCAACGCATAGGCCCCATAGGAAAGAGCAGAAATGCCCCATAGGGTTTCCAAGGAGCAACTGGTGGATTTGAACTGCTGACCTTTTGGTTAGCAGCCAAGCTTTTAACCACTGTGCCACCTGGGCTCATTGCTATAACTGGGAAATTTTAATGTTTATATTAAGAAAGGGGTTGCTGTAAAGTTGATTCTGGCTTGTGGCCACCCCTCGTGTGTCGGAACAGAACTGTGCTCCAGAGAGTTTTCAGTGGCTGACTTTTCAGAAGCAGGTCACCAGGCTTTTCTTCGGAGGCACTTCTGGGTGGACTCAAACCTCCAACCTTTTGCTTAGTAGCTGAGTACATTGATCATTTGCATGTACCCCAGGGACTCCAAATATTTATACAGTCAGGTGAAACACATTTTTTAAAAATGTTTACACTGAGGCTTACAGTGAGAGCCATCTGTGGAGTTCATTTTAAAATCAACACCTGGATCAAACTGCAGTAGAATTTAATACGGGTTTTGTGGAGGTGATGTAAAAAACAGTGATAGGTTCCATAATTTTCTTCAACTCTGCATAAGAGGAGGCCTCGCTATTGCCATTGCATGATGAGACAACACTCCCTTCCCTGGATTTAGGGGTGCCAGGAGCGATGGAACGTAGCTTTAAGGGTTTTGGCAGTAACCAGGAAAACTAACTTAAAACATTTAGGCAGTAATTATCACCTCCAACCCAGTGTCACCATTTGCAATTTACATTGCAAATTGAAGACCTAGTAAATAAACTGTAGAGGGATTTAAGCCAACCCAAGTTCCTGGATGGTAGCAATCTTAAGTTTCAAATCAGTAATGTCAAGTCCTATAGGATGAAATTTTCTTTGTCCATTTGTTTCTTTGTTATGTTTTTAGAATGCCCTGATTCTCAATCTTAATATCCTATGTTTGCTATATTATGTCCCCAGGTCTGACTACTGAGTTCAGTCTAACCCCTGGATTGGGGTTTGGTTGTTACCTGATGTCATGCAATGTTGTCAGTAGGACTAGCATGCTCAAACACTAACAAGAGGAAAATAGGAGGTGAAATTCCAACAAATACTCAAAGAAATTTGAGAATCTCTGAGGCTTGGGACATTCAGCCAGTAGGCATCATACAGTGTGGCGTGGGAAGGAGAACCTTAACGTGGACTCTGTCTCCCTAATTGGGTTAAGTTTGTATAATCTGTGTACCTGGTGGTGAGTTCTTTTAAGCTCTACTTGTTGCTGCTGCTGAAAAGCTGCTCTTTAGGTCTCACGTGACGACCGTGATAACTGCGTACCTTCCCATCTGCTCAGTGTCTACAAAGACACTGACAACAAAGGATGCAGAACAATCCAAGACCTTCCCCCACTCTATGCCTCAGAAGTGAACTCGTTCTTATCTGGACAGGACATAGGATGTTTAAAAGCAATCATCACATAAATTGTAGGTTAGATTTTCCAGAGCCAAAGTCTAAAATATCATAGAGAAAAGTCATTCTTAATTGCTATTCTGGAAGAATAAGTATGCTGTTATTTGGTTCGTGTATATGCATATTAGAGTACAATGAAAAGAAAACGGGGTGTCCAGAAAGTGAAGAACGCAATAAAGCTTCAGTCAGGTTCCACCTTCTAAATATTGCAAAATTGCTTTAGCCAACGCCCTTCCCAGTTTCCTAGACCTGAGAATGGCAAAGATATTTACCTTTCCCTAACTATACTCACTCTTTCCCATTAACATTAAACAGTGCAAATATGATTGTTTCTCAACAAACTTCTTCAGGAAGTGTAGTCCAAAGAACACCAGTTGGAATGCATTTCTCTGAGACCTTTAAAATTCACTGCGTTCTGGAAGGCACCTTTATGCCATCTTCTTCCATTGACTTCCTGATTAATAGTTGGTGATGATGCCAAGTGTCTCACTGCACCTGGGGCCAATTGGCACCGATTCCTTGTGGGTTTTCTGGGAACCAGAAGCATTACTGTGTCACTCAACTCGTTCTGCCCTTTCTTACTGGAAAATGCATCCCAAATGATCGTACGTATCCAGTGAAAAGGATGCCACAGTCTCCTTTGGAGTGTCCAATCAACCAGCAAACATTTCCATTCTCACTGGACACATTTTCTGGGAGAATTCACTGGTTTCCAGTACATTTGGGCAGCTTCCTAATTCTACTCCACCTAGAGAAAAACCATGTTTCTCTACCCGTTGAGAAGTCCTGGATTTCCTCTGTGCTTCATTCAATAGACTTTGTTACTTCAAAATGTTATGAAGAACAACATATTTTGACTCTAACTATCATTAAACTTTTAAGATTTGGGGAGGACTTCAAGATAATTTACTGTGTAACAGAGAATTTACAGATCTCTGAAATGATAATGTTGATGGTTATGATAACAATATTTTTTAGGGCATTCATTTTAAAAAAATATATGAAGATTCTAGGAAAATTATTCAGTCAGAATTTACTTGAACGGATGTTGATACACAAGTACTGTAGGTTATTTTTGATCTCTTAATTCAGCAATAGGCCATCAATTAATTTAATAATAGGCACAAAATACATTGGGTATGGGGGTAAAATGGTGATCTGTCTTGCTCACTAGAATAATCCCAGTATCTAGCACAATTACTGGACTAATAATAGTAGGTAATTAACAAATATGATTTGTTGAGGATATGAATAAATGCTGGGTCCATTGCTAGTGAAGTAATTGAATCTTTCAGTTCCAGTTACGGGATCACATGAACATTACAAAATGATTCCGATAATTTATTTCAAAGAACAGAGGATGTGAGTGGTGCAAAACAGGGAATATCTATCCTTTGTTGTTTTATATTGCTTCACTATCCACCTTATTTTCCTCATCATGCTATTATTATCTCTTCTGTGCTTTTGATCCACTTAGTTCTAGCATCTTTAAGCTTTGAAGCACTTACTGATTAAGGTCAAAGACTACAGCCTTCAGTACAAATTATACCTGGTTGTGAAGAAAATGAAAATCTTCACAACTGGACCAACAAACAACAATAAGTTAAACAGAGAAAAAAGTGAAGTTGTCAGTGATTTCATTTTACTCGGATCAACAATCAATGCCTATGGAAGCAAAAGTCACCAAATGGCCTGCTGCACTGGGCAAATCTGTGGCAAAAGACCTCTTTAAAGTGTTAAAAAAGCAAAAATGTCACTTTGAGAACTGAGATGTGCCTGTCCCAATCCATGGTGTTTCCAATGGCCTCATATGCATAAGAAAGCTAGACAATGAAAAGGAAGATGGAAGAAGAATTGATGCATTTGAATTGTGGTATTGGCAAATATTGAATATATCACAGACTGCCAGAAGGCAAACAAATCAGTCTTAAAAGAAATACAACCAGAATGCTTCTTAGAAACTAACATGGAGAGACTTCAGCTTGCTTACTTTGGACATGTCATCAGGAAAGGCCAATCTCTAGAAGGAGACATCATGTTTGGTAAAGTAGATGGTCAGTGAAGACAAGGGAAACCCTCAATGAGATTTCCTGACATAAGAGCCTCAACAATAGACTCAAACAGAGCAATGATCGTAGACATGGCGTAGGACCGGGCACCGATTCATTGTGTTATAAACAAGGTCACTGTGAGTTGACTCCAACTCCATAGTAACTAACAAAAACAACGATATCCAATTAAAGAGCCGTCACGTTTCCGATCATCGTATGCTATCTTCAGTTACTTGCAAAGACCAATGGGACACAGACGTCAATAATTAATTCATTCTCTGGGACAAGAAATTTCAAGTTTACTGTATCTCATACACATGTGTAGGAACTTTCTGAGTTCATGGTTTGGCTTATCCATTGAATTGGTCCACGAAGTTTGACTAGGCCAAACAGGCTTGCAATTTTCTACCTTCTCACTAATAGTCACGGTTATAATTGAAACAAAAAGAAGCTACTTGCCTCGGACATCTAGTGGTGAGAAAGGCGAGTTGAATTTGAAAAATGCGGCATTTGAGTGTAAGACATTTTTGATTCTGCAGCTATTAAAGTTCTAGTTCTTTAGTGCACTGTGATTCCTGATGTCCATATCTAATTAATACAATCTGTAAGCAAAAATAGCTGCATTACTAATGCTGTGAAATACTTAAATTTCAAGCCTGGCAAAGTGTATTAAAAACAGATGCAGGTAGGTTCTTGGTTCGTACTGCATGAAATAAATGCATACCTTAGAACAGAGATGATGCAGGGCGGTTACGTGTGTGTCATTAAAACTGCTTTGTTCTGTTGTTGGTTGTTTTGTGTTTTACCCATTAAGAGAAATGAGTAGAAACTGATCGGAATGCTGTTTGGAGGGGGAAAAAACACTCTCGAGTACAATATTTTCTGTTACAAAACAATATTGAATAGATATCTATTGCTGGCTCGTTTTGCTCACTAACCTAAAAATATGGAATTGTTTCAAATCATTTTGAGAAACCCCTTGGATGGTATCCATTGAGATGCTGAAATAGCAATACTTCAATTGTTTCCTCTCTCTTTTCCGCCTGTTAAATTTGCCTTACCACCACTTTCGTGGAGTTTATTTAGTGTAACGGTTATAACGGAGAGTTAAACAGTTGACTGTCCTGAAGAGTTGTGCTTTCTCACAATGTTTTATTTTACTACACTTTTTTTTTTTTTTTGAGTGCTTGCAAATGGCTGGTAACAGTTTTCTACCATATTGTTTTTGCAAGGGTTCATTGACTTCTGACAGTCTGTGGAAATTCAGATAAAAACGGGGCGTTTTATAATCCAGAAGAATGCAGTCACTGTATCATTTCACAGGGGAAGAGTTGTACAACATAAGGGGACAGTTTTTACCCTGCTAGTTAGCTGTGTGCCTGTGTATTTTTCCATTTTCCAGATTGTACCGAATCTGGAGTCTTTACTAGCACAAAAAAAAAAAAAAAAGCATCCTTTTAAATCAATAAGTGGCAAAGTTCAAGCAAAAATGCTGACTCAGGCCCGTTAACACTGTACTAATTATGCAGCCAGCCCTCCTTGCTGTTGACAGGACCTTGCTGGAACCTAACCATAACAGTAAAACTCCGCGTGGACTACCATAGTAGCCCCATCTCCATAAAGATTTTATTTATCTTGAAAGATGAATGCTTATTCATTGCATAACTCTGAAAGACACGGTTACTCCTACTCAGCCCTCCCGAAACATCATTAGACATTTAGATGACCAATAATTCTTAACTGTGTCAGTAAAGTCAGAGAAAGGATTGGCTCTGCAGCGAGAGGGGAACCGAAGTACTTGATGCAAACCGGATGGAAGGAGACTATGCCTGCCGGGAAGAGTAAGGAGAGGTGGGAGCTGGGGAGAAGAGTCTGAGATATATTGTCGGAATTATCTAGATGTGCAAACAAAATCCAGATCTTCGCAATTCCTACTGCTTGTAATACACCTGACACCCTAAAGTAGTTACCCTCTGCCTGTTTATTTATTTCAGTTTTGTGTGTGTGTGTGTGTGCGGTGAAAGCAGTTTTCCGGCAGCCCCGTGTGTTTGATGTACGTGTGTATATGTATGAGTGTGAATTAATTACATATTGAAAACATCTGCATTAGCGGCGTCTGCAGTCCTCGCGGCTCCAGGCGGGATGCTCAGCTCCATCACTTGGTGTTAGGACCACTCGGAAGACCTTCCTGTCGGACGCCTGATTGTGGTTCCCGGGGGGCTGGAGCTCCGGGAGCCTGTACCATCTCTATCTGAAGGGGAGGAGAGAAGCGAAGGAGGAGCAGGCATCCAAGCGAGGGGAATCTTTCCTACGGCCAGGTGGGGGGCCGCCGGTGCAGAGCAGAGGTCCAAGATTACACTGCAAAGAGCTCAACTTCAGCACCGCGGACAGCACCACCTCCCGCCGGGCAGCTGCGCTCGGCCCCGCCCGCAGATGGACCCCGGCCGGTTTGCTTTGCGAGGAGGCCAGCTCGGGGCAGAGGGGTCCTGAGCGCCCGGGGGCGGGGGGGGGGCGTAAGGAGGAGCGGGAGGAGGAGCAGGAGGAGGAGGGAGAGGAGGAGGAGGAGCCGGGCCGGGGAGGGGCCCGAGAAAGGAGAAGGCAGGCTTGCCTCCGCCTGGCCGCCGCTGGGTTGCAGGCGCTGCTGGCGGCGCTCCCCGCGTCCCCGCTCCCCGGCCGCCCGGGAGACGCTGCCCGCGCCTAGGCCGTGCGCGCCCGCCGCCGGCCGCGCGCTCCCCACGGTCTCCCTGTGAGTCGGCGGCGACAGGAGCCCCTCGGAGTCGCTGCCCGGCGGCCACCGCAGCAGCAGCGGCCCGCGCTGCGCTCCCCTGCTCTCTCTCCAGCGAACCCCGCCTCTGGTCCTCACGCCCTTCTGTGATTTTTATTTTGGAGGCGGAGGGCGGGGCCGTGTCCGTCCCGGCTCCCCTCCTCTCTTCCCCGTGTGAATTCTCCCGCGGCCGCTCACTGGCTCGGAGCGCGGGAGGCGAGAGCGCGCGGAGACCCGGCTGCTCGGCCCGAGGACCCGGCGCCTGGCGGGGCCAGGGGCGCAGAGGCGGCGGCGGGGCTGCGCGGCTCCCGGACTCGAGGACCGCGCGTCGTCCAGCGAGGACCTGCGGAGAGGACCCCCGAGAGGCGGCGGCGGCCCCGCAGGGCGCGGGGAGCGGGCGAGGATGGTGGCGGCGCGGCGCGGCGGCGGCAGCGCAGCGCTCTCGCTCTGGATCGTCGGCAGCTTCATCTGCAGAGCCTGGACCGGCCCCCCCGCGTCCCGTAAGTACCCTGGCCGCGAGCTCCTCTGCGCCGGCGGCAGCTCGGTGCCGCAGTGAGGCTCACTCCGGGTCCCGGCCCCAGGTGCCTGCCCTCAGCGCCCTGCTGCGTGTGTCTCCGCTGGCACGCACTCGCAGCCTCTGCAGGGAAACTCCGAACCCCGCTCTCTGGGTTTGGGGAGAGGGTCTGACGTGGATGATGTTTCTGGAAAGTTGCTCCTGGCCGTGGAGATACTGGCAGCTGTGTGGTCCGAGGGACGAGTGTAGATGGCAGCTTCGTAGGAGTTGTTCTACCCCAGTGCGGGTGCCCACAGGGTTCACTGAGTGAAGACCCAGTTGGCAGAAAAACAAGTTTCTTATTTTTTATTTCTGGTTTTAACTTCAAAGAGCACGGGTTTGGGCGTGAAATTGGAACGTGATAAAAGTAGTTTGGACCCCTATAGACTCTTTTCTCCCCCGCCCTTTAAACGTGAAGGCTATTTCGTGCTTGCTTAATTAAGATGGAAGGCAGTGTATCGGATATTTAACTGAATTTGCTTAAATTCTTCGGTAGTTCGATAAAATGTTCGAACAGTGCGTTCAGGGCTTTGGGGCGGTCAGTGTGTAACATCGTTTATGTAGCCACGAGCAGATTTCTTAAAAGAGTTTTCAGGTAAAAGATGCTGTTCGATATATATATCTCTGTGTTTTAACCAGCTTTGAAAAAAAAAAAAAAAAAGAGGGGCTGTTCCTGTTTTCCAGAGGTTGGAAAGGAATGGAAGATTCCAGTCCATTTTCTGCATTGCTTTAGAAGTGTGCATTGCTTTGGAACCTAGAGAGGAAATGCAGGCTAGTTCTTCTGGCTCAGAAAGAGTTAAACACTAGGAAGACCGCCGGTGAGAATCTTAGGATAATATTCATAGGCAGTACTTGTCTCTAACAGTGAATAAGCAAGTTGATAAAGGATAATTGTGGAGATTTGGGAGTTCAAAAAGAAGTGTTTTTCATTTAGAAAAAGGAAGTTTAGTGTTTTCTAAATTTGTCGCGTGCGAAGTAGTCTTTTCTCCGTTCATAGGGTCTTGGGGTATATTAACGTGTATTTGTGTGTATGTTGGTATTCATGTTCTTATTTCAGTGTGGGAATATTACTAAGGGTGGCCGCTGAAAAGGACTTTACTACATAGTGACATCCTATAATGAACTAGTATTACGGTTTTGACACATTTTCCCAAGTACAGTGTTTGCTTCTCTTTCCTTAATGTTTAAAGATAGGGAAGGCACTCAGTGGCAACTTCAGGTTGTAATGAACTTGAAAGAAATTTTATAGTTTTTTTTCACAAAAAAGATTGAACCTCAAGAAAGTGATCTGTTGTTAATATTTTGTGTCAGCTTTGTACAGTTACACAGAAACTGTGAAGATACAGAGCTGGGTCTGGATATTCATGCCAATATGTAGCTGCATCTGTAGAAATCTGTCCTGATGAAATTCCGGCTTCCAGTGTAGGGCCTGGTTACGGAGGACTAGCTGCCCCTTTGCCCGGTAATAAACTTGTTATAAGTTGAATTTATTATACTCACTGATTGACGGCCCTCATGAGGTTTTTTTTTTTTTTTTTTTTCTGGGCGCTGTTTCCTTTTCAGTATATTTTGATTATAATGGGTCCAGCTGAAACATTCACCATGTGTCAAGATTGACACACATGCAGTCGTTGGGTTCATGAGTTTTAAGGATGAAATGTTAAGAACCCATTTTTAGTTCTGCTTCAAGTTTGGGGATAGATAGGACAGAGCATGAAAATGGTTCCTTCTGTGATAGTTAAGAACAGTCAAGCTTTGTTACTAGGATTTATTTTTTGATTTATTCATTTAGCTCTTATTCTTCTTTGCTTTGAAAATTTAATAGCTTAATTAAGGCCTTTTTTTTTTTTTTTTTTACTTTAAATGGTGTGACCAAAACCCAGGGTTGCCCTACATCCTAGAAATAAATTAGTTATCAGAATGATATAGGACTTTCCTGATCAGAGTGAGCTTCACATAGTCAGCCCTTCAAGTTTAAATTGTTTTTATGCTTAATGAAAATACTCATTTACATTATCCACAGAGCCCTGAAAGAGAACATGAAAAATGTGGTAACCACATGAATCAGAGATAGTGAACAACTCTGCCAGGAGAGGTCATCCCAAGACAAAAAGTAGATGAAAATCTAAATGATGCTTTTATTTGGCACATTTTTAAAATACGATGCCTCTGCTGAAATGCTGTGCCCCCCAGCTAAGTTTTTAATGTGGAGGACATTTTCAGAACATGCTGTGATTATTTTTTCGTTTAAATAACAATTCCATCTTTACTCATGGCTCCTTTCTTTTTCTCTGTTATTGAAATGTATATAAAATGGGACTACTGCTAATACTAGGCTTTATGCAACTAGACTACAATAAACTTTAAAGATGCTCATCTCTAGTATAAGTTTAAAAAAAAAAAAAAACGGGGACCTAATTTCTGTGCGGATGGTGACAGTGAACTGCGCCTGAGCTGACGGAATCACAGCCCTTCCTTCCCTGTGAGTGTGGACATGCTCAGGACACGTGTGAAGTTTAAGTAGAATATTTCATCCTTGTGTTTCCTTTCATCTTGCATTTGTTTGAACATTTTGGGCCACCCTGACCGTACGGTTCTAAGCGATGCGAAGTTCCAGCTGTCATTTAGTGAGTTTCATCCATTCTCAAACTACACTGAAGTTTTGCCAAAGTAAATGGCTTTTGATATACGTTATTTTGCATAGTCATTAGCATAATTTCACTGGCACATTTGAACATGCTTTTTCCAATTCATTTATATACTTTCCGACAAATACATATTTGCCTATCTACGGATATACGTGCACACATGCATGTATGAATATGTGTATGTATCTCCTGAAATACAAGTTACAAAGTATATAAACGCGTGCACTTATGTATTTGTGTATATATTTACATCTCCATTTTATGTAATATTCACGTGTATTTATCTATTTTGTGACATGTCTCTCAAGGAATTTAACTTGCCTGCAAGTCCATAGATAAATAGGTCCTTTCATATGCAAGTATTTCGAGTAACTAGTGTAACAATATTAAAAATTTAATGTTTCTACTTTGATTCCATCTAATCCTTTATCTCTTTTCTCCATTCATCTAATGCCCTAGAAAGGGTGCCTTTCAAATAGTTGAATTAAATGTAAAGTAAAACAAGTACTATTAGTTTATCTTGAGCTCGAATGTAGTGATAAGTTTATGCTAGTAAAATGCATATAAAGTTTTTAAAAAAGTATTTTATGCCATTGAAATGAGGTGGTGCCTCATTTAGCGAATGCAAATTAGTAATAATAAGGTGCTTATTTACTCGCTGGAGGGAAATGTGCAGAACTGGTTCCTTTATAGTCAATCATATTCAGGAAACACGAATTTCTGTTCTAGTTTTACTCCTTTAAACATCTACATGTGGGAAAATTGGATTAAAAAAAAGATTCTACAAATTTATTATAGCTTTTTTTTTAAAACCTTTATGCATTTATAAACATACAACAGCATTTTTAGGTGGCAAGTAACATCAAAGTTATTTTATAGACATCATATTATAAAAATCACATTTCTAATTTATTTCGTATTTTAATTGCAAGTTTCAATTTCTATAACTTTTCTGAGATTTTAAATCACTTGTGTTAGTCAATTTTTCCATTGGGAAACTTAATAAATCTTTAGAACTAATGAGCCTTCTTGTCCAGCGTATCCTCTTTACAATTGAAATGCAGAAGGTATTTGGTGTGCCCGACCCTTTCTTGCTTTTCTTTTTTAAAGGAGACATGATTTTCTTTGTTGTGAACGGAATACAGGAAAGATTCTAGGATAAGGAGAGATTCTAGGCTTAGGAAGTCATGATTCAGTTCTAGTGTGAGATTTTCTTAAAGATACTAAACAGGGAGAGACCCAGCCTCTGCGTGTCATCTCTGTAGTGATTGGCGTCTGTGGAACGAAGAGAAGAAATGTATGATTTCAAGAGTTTCCCATATCTAGTCTTGCTGTGTGACGGGCTTAATTTTTTTGTTTATTGCTACCTGCAGAGTTAAGCAGAGTGCACCTGTAACTTACCCTGGAAAACTCCTACGTTGTGTTCAACAAAGTAAATGCAGTGCTTATTTCTGTATCAGTACCTGAAATTGGGTGGTGTCAGTGTTTCTACAGAAATACATACTTTGAGATAAGTAACTATCATAAGTATAAGATAAATTTCTATAATCATCTGATATTCGGCTATTGGAAGAAGTTATATGTTTTTGCAATTTTAACGTCAGCAAAATGAAGAAATGACTTCTCGCTTCTCAAATGAGAACTTTGACAAGAACACTTCTCAACCAGTCATCCTTCAAAACGTTGGATACTCCCATACCCTGGGATCTATAGAACCTGTGTGTTGTATTTCTGACCCACTGCAGTGTTGAGTGTTGGATGGTGGTGGTGCCCCCTCTTTCTCCATCCTAGTGTTTCCTTCTATGTGGAGTAAACTCCACCTGTTACAACACTCTAGCCTCTCTCTCTACAGCTCACTCACGTGAAGTAGAGTGACTTACGCCCCTAGGTGACTTTGGGATAGGATTGGATATCTCCCTCAGCCCCTCCTCTCTCCTCCTGGGCTGTCCACAGATCCTGCTGAGAAATGTACAAGGGGAGGCAGCGCCCCACAATACAGTGTGTATAGTATGAGGAGCTTTATGGGGCCCGGCCCTTCCTGTGACTGCACAGTGTGTTTAATTTTTGAATGACGGTTCATGAGTCTCATCGTTGCAACACATTTAGACCCTATTCCTCTGTATCAGTAATAGTTATATAAAGGATGATACTTGCTACTATCTGTGATTTCTCTTCTAATCTAAAACTCAGGTGGGGAAGAAGATGCCGTTTATTTTTCCCCCTCAAAACCTCAAGTTATTTAAAGTGCAAACCATGAAGTTATTTAGTCCTGGATGAAATGAATTTCTGCGTGTTTTAGAAACTGGCATCGAATGCTGTAGTTGGTAGTTGCCATCGAGTCAACTCAGACTCAGGACGACCTTATGTGTAACAGGAGCCATCTTCGTGATCGCTGGTGTGTTTCAAAACATTGTCATGGCATTGGTGAGTCCATCACTTTGAGGGTTTCCCTTGTTTCCATTGATCCTCGACTTTAGCAAACCCGATGCCCTTTTCTAGGTGGAGAAGCAATGACTAGCACTTATTTTTCCCTCTGAGACTGAGTTGGAGTATTGGGCTTATTCTCACTGTGGCCTACAAGCCCTCCTATTCGTTTGTTCATTCACATTTCTGCATGGTCCTATTAGTAGCATTTATTGTGGAGAGACTCTTAGAACACCACTTTCTAGTCTGTGGTTGGTAACGTGACAATTTTAAATGTGGTGTGCTAAGGACCTTAGTGGCTACACGTCCAATCCCATCCTTCCCATTTAAGTATCAGGTGCGTTCCATAGGCCTTGACATGGCAGTGACTTGATGTGCCATCTGTCCAGTCCTGTGAAGTTAGATGTTTTATGTCAATTCTTTTTTTGTTTTTATATTTAAAGATTGATTTGCATTTTGAAAACAGAGTAGATTATTTCCTCAGTTACACATTTTGAGAAAGAACTTGTTCAAAATTTTATGTAATTCACGTTGGAGGTAGATTGTTCATAGTAGCAGCTTTAAGTAACGGGCTTTTTAAAAAAAAAAAAAGTAGTACTCCAGACTTTAAAATTTCCCCTGGTAGTAGAAAATCTGGGAATAAAGATGTATTAGTTGACTCAGAGTTTGCTTGCTGAAGATACCATATTTTTGGTATTCTATAAAAGTATTGAAGAAATATGGAATAACTCCTGGGGGCCATAATCTACATTTTCCTGTGATTTAAGTTTGTTTGAAATATCCTTGTAAGCATGCATAATGATGTATTCCGCACTGTCTCCCTCTTTAGAAAGGAGGTAAAATTAGTTCCTAAGAATACTTTTGCTGGGAAAAATTATCCCCAAACATATGTGTGGTTTCTTCTGGCTTTTCTAATGCCTTCACCCCGCTGCCATACTTGAACTGGGGTGGTGGTCTCAGACTCTGGATTACAGAAATCATCAGCAGAGGTGGGACCCACACCCTGGCAGGTTCACTGAGCCTGTGTTCTTTGGTGCATCTGTGTTGAAAGAAAGTTATATGAAGTTTAATTCAATTCAGCAAGGATTTGCCCACCTCACCAGAGCTACAACAACACAGAGAGCTTGATGTCACCATCACAGCGTTTTTTTTTCTCAGTGAACCTGAGTATGACCACAGAATCCTCAACACCACGTGTCAGACAGAGCCATAAAATCCCAGCACGTTGGGCGTATTACAGGAAACGTTATTTCTACTCATGTGTACGTATATAACACCTTCTCCAGCAGTTTTGTAGTCAGCTTTTGTTAGTGATAAAATGTGCTCGTTATTTGCATCACTTGATTAATATTAAATGCTTTCATATAAAATACAAAAAAGAATACATCAGAGTCTCTACCGGCCTTGTAACAGGAGAGGCTTACAATGCGGAACAAAATCTCCAAGCATAAAACTCCATCAGGACTCACGCGCTTCTGCATGTACGTGTGTGCTAAGCCAGGACTCACGCGCTTCTGCGTGTACGTGTGGGCTTTATTTACATAACTCAGCATAAGCCAGTACTTGCCTTATGACGGATTTAAAGCCGTTAACTCAATGCTAATATAGGGTCTCTATGAGTTGAAATTGACTCAAAGGTAACTGGTTGGCTGGTTATGGACTGATGTTTTTATTTTGTAGAATTGACACCCAAGGCTGGGCTACTTGATCAAAGAGTATGCATATGTTTTCCTTTATTAGATGCTGCCCGATTGAGTTTCACAATTTTATGATATCTCACATTTTCAGATTCAGTAAAGGAGTGGCTTTTATCTAGAATTCCAGGCATCAGTAGGCATGATTGCACTTTAAACAATTTCGCTAATGCAGAATTAATAGCTAATATTTGTTGAGTGTTGACTTCAGGTCAGACACTACACTTTACGTGCATTAATTCATTTAGTCCTTACTACAGTGCTCGAGTGCAGTACCCAGAGAAGTTATGTAACTTGCCCAGACCACCTGTGGATCTAGCCTAGAGCTGGTGCTCTCACCTCTGGCATGGGTGCCTGAGGGCAGAGTGCCATCTCGTTCCATTTTCAGCTCTCTAACTAATACTGAGTTTCAGCTTGCATCTACGCAGCATTTTAAAAGTTACTGCTTGTATTGAATTATGGGGGGGAACCTTTTGGCATAGCGCTTTTATGTTTTTTGTTCACTTGTCCCTCTTTAAAATTGCTATTTTTTGTCTGACTTAAAAAATATATTTGTAAACAAGAAAAAAATGGATTTGATATACACAAAGGAATACGGTTTTTCCTGATAATAATAAAAATGCGTTAAATAATAGGACATAGAGGTTAGAGGTCATTTATGTTCTTCCTCTTCACAACAAAGAAATTTCATGGTGCGAACCTATCTTTTGGGTACTATCTATCATGCATTTGACGTCCATGTGATAAAAGCATTTATTTGAAGTGCTGATAAATATTTGTTAAAATGCTTTGCCAGGTATGAATAAAGACTGTTTTAAAAGCAGTTCTCAGGATTTTTTGGTCTGTATCCAAGACTGTAAATATCATTGCCATCACTAAGGTGCAACAGTGGTGATAGTTGCTTTGACTATCAGTTTCATGGAACATCCAACCTGTAAAGCTTTTCTTGGAAGTCTTGTTGAGACGAAAGTTTCTTCTCTCACTTTAACGGCGGTGGGAAAACGTGTCTCAGAAACGTCGGTCGGTCCTGAAGCTTAAACGTGGCGGCATCCATCCGCTGCCCCCAGCCCCATGACTGCTGCTTGGTTGAGATTTCCGGGGTTTGCCTCCAGGCGTTCATCCAGCAGCCCCTAGCATGCCTTCCTCCTCTCACACTTCCCCTCTGGAGCTGATCCTCAGTATTTATGCCAGAAATGCTGTGGCAGAACTCACATCTGGTGACAGCACTCGGGTCTCTGCTTCTCGCCTGCTCATTTAAAGTAACCCACCCGAACCTGCCATTTGTCTACTGTTGCGGTCTCTCCAATCGCACCTCTCTTAGGCCTCCTTAGCTTCTGCTGCCTCCTTCTGAAAGGCACTTCCCTGTTTTATCTATGCAGATTAAGGATGGAAACCCTGTTGGCATAGTGGTGAAGAGCTACGGCTGCTCACCAAAAGGTTGGCAGTTTGAATCCACCAGGCACTCCCTGGAAGCCCTGGGGGGCAGTTCTACCCTGTCCTTTAGGGTTGCTATGAGTCAGAATCGACTTTACAGCAATGAATTTGGTTTTTTTTGGTTTGGTTCTATGGCCCAAGCCTGAGAACTCCGGACCAGATTAAGGAAGTACCACTTCCCTGTGGCAAACTGACATAATCACCAGCAAAGTGCTAAGCAGATAGTAAGCAATTTCTTCACTCCCTGGACTTGTAAGGAATAGAGATTGATGACAAAAAATGCCAAGTCACCTCCAGTTACCTGATATTAGGGCAAGAAACTAATATGCTGTCAATAGGAAGAAGACATTAGCTGTATTATATAAACAGCTGAAAGGCAGCTATTTGTTTTAGTTTACAGATCAATATGAACGTATTATTTCAAGGGAATTAAATGAATCCATGCCATAAAGTTTTGAGGTATACATGAGAAGGTATGCAACTTCTCCAGCCTTTTCCTGCAGGGCTCTTTTTCACAGCGTCTGTGTTTTACTTCAGTCACGTGGTTGGTCAGACTCCTTCAGAGCTAAGTATGACTGCCCTTTCCAAAAGGTATTTGTTTTAAAGAAATACCTGTCATCTGCATGCAAATTAAAGACAGATGCCAACAAAAGAATTATTATGTCCAAGAAGTACTTCAAATAGAGTGCTGAAGATGCAAAAAAAACAAAAACAAAAACAAAAAAACTGGCAAATGACAGAGGTGGTTGCAGAGAAGCTTGCTAATTATATCTATTTAGTGTACAATACTCCAGTAGATTAGCTGATATTGTGAAAGTTGTTATCACATACATCAATGAATTTCATTTCTTTTTTTAAGTAAGAAAAATGCCATTTGATAGGTACAAATTGGTGCTTATTTTGTATTTATTTATATTTTAAAGTAACTGTCTTTTTCTCTATTTGCGTCTTTGCACACACTGCTCTCCCCGCCCCCCCCAACACACACACTTTCAGGTCCTTGCCTTTCAAAGCCTGCACCTCCCACAGAAGCTGGTTTCAATCCTGTCTCCCTCCCAAGGCTTCCCCCTGCTGTGCTGCCTTACCAGGCACGTTTCTCCCTTTTCTGTTTGCTCACTTTGTACAGACAGAGCCTACATTTTGTTCTTAGATTAATGGATAAAGGGCTTGGTTGTACCAAAGGAACTAGCCTTCAGTAAACACCTTTTACCACACTAGGCACTGTGCTCCTTGCGTTGCGTTCATTGCATGCAATTAGTCAGTTCCTTTTCTCCTGGAATACTCAAAGCGAAGATGCTCAAACATTTTAAAGCTCATTGGTGCATTTTCATACAGTTCCTATTTTTATTAAGTTATCCTTTATGTTGGGGGTACCTGGGTGGTGCGAATGGTAAAGCACTCACCCAGAGACACCTCAGAAGAAAGGCCCAGCAACCTGCTAATAAACGGTCACATCCTTGAAAAACTTCCAGAGCCGCCATGAGTTGGAGTCAACTGGATGGTGACTAACAACAATCGCCCTGATGCTGACACAAAATCTGTAGCCCTGTAAGATTCCAGCCATCAGTTCTAGAGTTTTTAAGGAAATAAACACTCGGTATTTTTCTTATATTCTGTAGCCATAAAATATTCAAAGGCATATCATAACACCTGATTAAATATAATGTTAACAATTAATTCACTACTGTTTTTATAGCTAGCTAATTATTGCCTTGATGGCAGCTGGTTAATTGATCCCTCAAAAATTAATATATTCCTTACAAGAAAAGAGTGTGATTTCTATTTACTTATATCCCCCCAAAAACTTAAAACATGTATCGGTACCCAAGCTATGATAAGTAAATACTTTTTGAAATTTAATTAAATGAAATTGATTCAAATGGGCTAGTTTTGTAAATTGTGCATGTGAAGTGCATATTGTTGGTTTGCAGCAACAACGACAGTTTTCTTAGCTGTGTTTTTGTTGAATAGCTAAAAGTCTTGTAATTAGAAGTAACACAGTTTCACTTTCATGTTAGTTACAACAAATTTTGTCTGAAATTAATCCTTGTATTATGAAAATTACTGCCTTAAAACTAACGTGCCTGTATGAATTAAAAAAACAAAAATGAGGCAGATAAGTATTTCAGAGTAGTGTCATTTATACAACTGTCTTTCAAAAGTAATGGGGCTGTTAAAGTCATTTTAAAGGGTAGTTTATACCCATCTCAATGGGAAATGCAACACCTTTTTGAATTTCATTTTATTAGCTGTTCCTTGCCCAAAATGTATTAGGAAAATATCTTTGCCACTTGAATAGCCTTCAAATCATGAAAACATGTTTAATGTTACATAAATGTTACATACAGTGATTTCAAGCATGTTCATTTTACAATTATATAGTCATGTAAATAATTAGAATTTAAAATGTGTTCACTTACTGCACATTTTTAGGTTGGAGCTGGCAAATTTAGAGCCATGAATTCTCTTTCAAAAACAAATTTCTGTGTCTTGCAAATAAAAGTGACAGTTTCTATCAAATTGGCATCAGCAGGGCTTTTTTGTAAAAGGCTCTGAGATCTGTGGTTTGTTCGTTCTTTGGTCTGTAATGATGGCATTTTGCACATCTCATACTGTGTTTTTCACTACATGTTGAACTTATGCACAGATAGTCAAAGCAGACAAGGCTAGCGCCTGGGTCACTGGCCTCCAGGAGCTGTGTGGTTAACACATGGCCTCACAAAGGGTTAAAGAGGGGACTGTGTGTGAAAGGGGCCCTGGTGGCGCAGTGCTTAAGAGCTCAGGCTGCTAACCGAAATGTCAGCAGTTCGAACCCACCAGTTACTCCTTGGAGACCCTGTGGGCCAGTTCTACTCTGTCCTCTAGGGTCGCTATAAGTTGGAATCGACTCCAGGGCAATGGGTTTGGTTTGGTTTACGGTGCGTTGAAAAGCAGCACATTTTAGTTCTGGAGCTAAAAGTACATCCCATTATTTTATTCATTATCCCTCTTTAAAACTTTCATGTGACTTTCGTTTTTCAACATTTTAGTAGGAAAAAAGCCATTCAATAATATGCTACTGTAAGTCACAAATCCTGCTTATGGTTTCTTATCTGTTATTTATACATAATTTACACTCTTTCTCCTTTACTTTATTCACTAATGAAGCGGCTTTTTTTTTTTTTTTTTAAGTAGTATTTTATTGGGTTTTCGGTGAAGGTTTACATAGCAGTTTAGGTTCTCATCCAGCGGCGTCTACACAGATTGCTCAGTGATATCGGCTACATTCTTCACAATGCGTGGACACTCTCATTATTTTTGTCTCATCAGTTATTTTTAAATTATTTTGTGTCTTTGTTTTCATATTCGATCTCAGCAGTTAGCTTCAGTCTCCTTTCCTTTAATGGGCAGGATAACATCCTGAGTTCAGATCACTGAGTCATCTCAGCCTCTGTATTGGGACAGGTCAGCTGGAGCCTCAAGGCTATGAAGGAGCCAGCCAAGCCGAGAGCAAGGAGGAGCGTTCTAGGCAGACAAACAGCCCGGATACCTGTGGTGCTGCTCGCCCTGCCTTTGTTTGTCTTCATTTGAGAAGACAGACGAATAAACGTACAATCAAGGGGCTTGTTGTAGTTTGGGCTCATTCTCTTTTTTTTTAATTTGAGGGAGGGGTTTCACTAAATATTAGAGCTGTGGACATCCTCGACGTTGGTCATGTCTGGACCTCACTCCAGTGAGGTGTGTGGTGGCTTTGGAATGAGCCTCGTGTAAAACAAGGAATGAAACGGAAATCTTGAAAGAGTAAATGATGCTACCTAATACTTTACCAGCAAATGAAGAGAAGATGAATCTCCGTTGGTTGGACATTTACACAGAAAGCATTTGTTCTCTTTAATAAGAAAAACCACATACATTTTACTAGTTTTATTAAAAATAAGCATTTAAAAAAACCCAAAAAAACCTTACACACTATGGATGAACCTGACCATGCGAGATTGGCTTTCTAGAATTGAAACCGTGTAAATTGCTGCACAGAATGGTGATTGCAGTTTTGTTTAGGTGCTGGGGAGGAGGGTTGTTTTTGTTTCTTGCCATTTAAAAATATATTCAGTCTTCAAAGGATTTTGGAAAATCTTGTCTCTTTTGTTTCGTTGTAGCAATCTTTAATTGATTTCATGAACTTAAAGCGCTTGGAATCTGTTTTGGTTGAAACAAAAAGGACAAATTTAATTAGCAGACTTCACTGAAGCAAACAACAAAAAAAGGGAGTCTGTTGTGTGTGAGTAATTAATTAGTTAATTGTTCACCTACCACGAGTTTTAGGAAAGAGGCATCTTCTCTATGGCGGGGGCCGTTTCTGTTTATTATCCGAGCAAGGTGCCTCAATTATAAGAGCTGATTTCCCTAAATGTGAGAAATAAATCAACCTCTAATACAAATGGGCATCCCGTTCTAGAAGCTCCTAAAATAAGGATCGCTCCAATCTAAGGTTCCTATGTTATTGCTGAAAAGTAGTTTTATAGTGATTACCTGCTGAAATGTATTGACATTGATTTGGTAAAAGAGTTAATGGTGTTTAAAAGGAAAAAATGTGTTCTGTGGGAAAAATGTCATGCGGTGGTTATTAGCACACATTTGGTTCCTAGCTGACAGAAACAGTCCGTGAAGTGCTAACCTGCGTGGTACAGACCCACCTGGTGGCACATGGAAGACAAAGGCCTGGCAACCTGCTTCCCTAAAGATGGCGGCCAGGAAAGCCCTGTGGAGCAGCTCTGCCCTGTCGCATGGGGTTGCCGCGAGTCGGAATGAACTCGACGGCAGCTGGGTTCGGTGTCAGACAGACTCTGTTTCTGGGTGATTTGGGGGGAAGTTACCTAAAATTTGAGCTTCAGGTTTCAATATCTAAAATAGTGAATTAATGTAGCTACATGGGAGGATTGCTGTGCTGTGTCCATTCCAGGGCGGTGGACCAATTTTAGTGATTTTTATTTTTTGTCATTTTTAAATGCATTAAATATTTTCTATGTAGTTTCTGTGTGTATAACACTAGACTGCCTTCTGTAAATATTATGAAAGTGTTTTGTAATGGGACATTCGTTTCACTGTTTGCTTGGGCAGCTGATAGAACAGTTAGCAGAGACCAGAGCAGTGGACTTGCTGATGTCCACATAAAAAAAAAGACAGGTAAATGGTCAAAAAGTGAGGTATTTTTATAATTTACATAAGTAAGAAAGGCCTAATTGAAGGAGGTAATACATGTAAGTCAGTTCCTGTCGAGTCAGCTCCGACTCATGGTGACCCCATGTGTATCAGAGTAGAGCTGTGCTCCGTAGCTTTTTCGATGGCTGATTTTTGGGAAACAGATAGCCAGGTCTTTCTTCCAACATGCCGCTGGGTAGTCTCTAACCTTTTGGTTAGCAGCCAACCTTGTTAAGTGTTGGCATCACCCAGGGACTCCAATACAATCTGTGTTAATTGAATTTGAAAATGTCCATATTATTTGTAACATAATATATGTGTGTGTATATATATAGCTATACTGTATACACAGAGGTATAAGTATCTAACTTAATAGTAACCTAATAAAAAGGTATACTCCAATGTTATAAAGCACTATGTAAATTATTAAAATGATCTAAAATCGCTGACCTATTTCAGAGATCCTAATTTACAGTCTAACAGGTACGCAGTTGCTTCACTCACAGAGGCTTCAGAAGAAACACAACATTTGCCGATTAGAGACTGTGGGCGCGAGGAACACAGCTAAAAGTGTAAACGTTTCTGCTCTAACTTGTTAGCTCTACGTGCAGCTGGTGTAAAGCTTTTCTTCCGAAATGTGATGAAAGGTATAAAAGGAAATTTGATTGTTTTAATTTTACTTTTGAATTTGAGTTTCCAGATAATTAGCAAGTTGGGAAATCAAACAGTGAATAGTGTTTTTTGGCCCTGAAAACCAGTGCTGAGGGTTTGTAGGTTCAGCTGAAACTACTTATAAAAATTTTCATTATATCCTAAAACATTTCAGTGCGTATTAAAAATACACTGTTGCTGTGATAAACTCTGGAAGTTACCAATGCTTTGGGAGACAGGGTCGTTGTCCTGAAGGGTTTTCTAATCTCTAGGAAGATAGAAAACATTGGCATTTAATAATTTGTAATAAGCAACTTTACGTGTAATAAAAGCTATGTGGTTTTCTGGCAAAGACCCAGGAAAAATTATTATATTTTGCTACATAAATAATGAAGGTGTGGATTGAAGATGATAGGATCGTTAAAAAAATGGTGAAGAAAGTTGGTCACTAGGAAATTACATTTGGAGACACAAATGCTGGGTGCCTGTCAGTAGCACAGAGGGAATTCTTGCCGTCCCATCCCCTGGGCTCCTGCAGAGCCCGGTGGCTTAGCTACCTACTCCTGAGCCATCTCTACTGCCAGCCAGCCTGAGTTGGTCCCTAAAAAAACCCCAAAAGCCCATTGCTGTCAAGTCAGTTCTGACTTATAGCAACCCCATAGGACAGAGTAGAAGTGCCTGATAGGGCTTCCAAAGAGCGACTTATGGGTTCAAACTGCTGATCTTTTGGTTAGCAGCCAAGCTCTCTAACCACTTCACCACCAGGTCCAGGTGAACTTAATTATTGTTTTCTGTCAGAGATTGGTAAATTGTGGGAAACCCATTTCCATCTTTTCCAAATTCCTGGCTGTAGACACTGGAGAGATTTAGCATACAGCCAGCCTACTTGGAGAACTCCTGTTTCTTCTCTCTTCGGCATTTGAATGTTCTTTTCAGTAAAGAAAAGGAACAGTGAGGACAGCCTGAGTAAGACCCACACTTCGGGTTCCACTCCTAGGAAATTTTAAATAAGTCCTGAGTTTAGCTGGCTCTAGCTTCTCATTTCCTCCTGGTACCCACCACTTCTCCTACCTGCCTTGTCAGAGAGGAAGCAGGTGAGGTGAGGCGGAAGGAAGCTGGTTATACCAGGCAGAGATAGTCACTGGGCCTGGTATCTTCAAACACTAAAAATGATCAGTGAGAGAAAAAGATGGTTCGCAGCCAATACTGTGGTGGTCTTTCTCAGCAGATGCTGGGATATTAGGCGTGAAGAAGCTAAATGCTGCTTTCTCTTTGGAAATGAATATTCATCACATTGACAGATAAACACATTTGGCTCTGAAAGAAATTAAGGACAATTGAGCAATAATAATCCAAAATATTTTTAACTAAAGTCTAATTTTTAACTGTTGGGCAAAGGCTGGGAATATTAAATGAACTTTTAAGTGCTTTAAGATGTAGTTACGTTTAATGTATGTGATCTCCAGAAATTTATCTCATTATGTCATAGACAATACATATTGGCTAAATAGTTTTAATATCAAAAAAGAACATTTCTTTCATTATGTAAAAGAATTATTTTATCCCTGGAAGAGATTGTCTACATAAGTGATAATTTCAGGCTCATTTGAAAATGTCAGTACTAACATTTCCAACAATTCAATTATATCTAGCTTAGAGAATTTTACTAAGTAGAGAAATAAATTTTGATCATTTAACCCATATATGTGTGTTATTGAAACAGCAGCCATTTGTAAAAGGCAATTTCCTAAATAACCTGTATTGCAATGTGTATTGTTTATAGCTGACTTTAAAGGAAGTCAATAATATCGTATATAATTTCAACATGCATTCACATAATTTTGTCAACTAATACTATGACTTATTAACTACAGGATGTTTGTAGTTATTTTTTAATGTTTACACAGATTGTCGTTAGGTGCCATTGAGTGAATTTTCAACTCTTAGGGACCCAATGTGACAGAGTAGAATTACCCATAGGATTTTCTAGGCTGTATCACACACACACATCTTTATGGGAGCAAATTGCCAGGTCTTTCTTCCTTGGAGCTGCTCTGTGAGTTCTAATTGCCCTTTTGGTTAGCAGCCCAGTGCTTACCCCCTGCTCCACCAGGGCTCCTGTTTATACAGACAGTCGCTGGGTTAGGAAGGTCCCACTTAAGGATAACTCATACTTGCCCTTTAATGTTATGTAAATTTGCCCTCTCTTTGAAACAATCGAACCAGCGCCTAAACTAAACCAAACCCACTATCATGGAGCCCATTGCCACTCATAGCTACCCCACAGGACAGAGTAGAACTACACCAAAGGGCCTCCGAGGAGCGGCAGGTGGAATCAACTGCCAGCCTTTTGGTTAGCAGCCGAACTCTTAACCATGCGCAACCCCTCCGCACGACAAAGCCTTCATCCACAGTTATCTTCACCTTTTGCACACACAGCTTTTAAATCATTGGAAAGGCTTCATGCTTTTACCTGCACTGAAGTGAGGCTGAAAGAGAACATGAGTACCTATTCCGATTCCGTACAAATTTGACCTGACGACTTAGAGACACGGTTAGGAATGGACTTTATTCCTAACCCGGGGGCCACCTGGACAGGTAATGTGCCTGACATTCTTAAGTATTTATCTTTGGCATTACTGTGCTCTGTGATTGCAAATTTCTTTTTCCTTTTCCCTTTTAGTAAGATTTCAGTTATTTGGACTACTGTTTACTTTGAGAAAGATAGTGATTGAGGTTTCTTAGAGATGTATGTGTTTATAAAAAGCTACTTAGACCAAGCGTTCTCAGAACATGTACCCTGCATTCTTACTATAATAAGACTTCTCAGGTTCCATGCCAATTTTTTGTTTTTAAGAAATACTCGATGGCACCTAACAACGACCACAATGAGGTCATTACAGAAATGTGACTAAGACCCCCCTTCAAACAGAATAAGATAGCGTTTACTATGTATTTCTTTAACCTTCAAGATAGCTGCAGCTTTGGGAGTTCTACCTACATCCAAGGCTCCAGGCCTTCCTCCAGTTTGACGTGTGAACGAGAGCTTTCAGGTGCTGGGTAATCGTGTGTCCACAACAAACACATGCAGGGCCTAGTATCGCTCAGGTGCAAAAGTGTGTTCTTTCACGGCTAATCCATTTGCTTGGAACACAAGCCAACGAGAGGTGTTACGTGGATGTGCTGGGTTTTTGTCGTCATCAGCTCTGGGCCTGGTGGATGGAGGTGGTGTCGTGGAGGACGGTGTGTGGGAATTAGGGACGGCACGCAGCAGCATTTCTCACTCTGCATCATGTCTGCAAACCTCCTGGAAGACCCCGATGCACTGGTTCTGGGGTGGGACCTGAGATTTGGCGTTTCTAACAGACGCCCACGTGAAGCTGATGCTGGTCTGGGGACCACACTTGGAGTAGCAAGGTTTTAAACTTGGGACCTGTAATTAAAAATGTCATACCAAATTTCTTGTTTGGGAATTTAGAAGCATACTCTAAAGGAAGAAAAATAGGCAAAAAAAAGTATTTATGATGTCACACTATTAACAACAGTTTAATGACAACTTTAGGGGTCAAGAGACGGTATGGCTGTGTAGCCTTGATAAGGTTTGGGACAAAAACAAGTAAAAAGACCAAGATACTGGGTTTCTTTCAGGCAACAGGTAGTCTTGAACAATTGATGTGATCTCTCTGCATTTTCTTTTTTGCATTTATAATATTAGAGAATTGATTTAGATTATGTCCACAGTTCATTCCAGTTTTACATATCCTGAAATAGGACAATGCTAGATACGTGCTCAAGTGATCTGTATCACCTGCCTCAGGTACTCACCTGTGCTAGCTATTCACTGGGTTTTCATTGGACCTACTTATGGAGTATCCTTTGTCAAGCTGTCTTACAAAAATGGGCTAATATACTTCTACCATTTGAAATATTGATTTTACATTTTGATCTGGGTTGGCCTGAAACTCTCTTCTTTCTTAACACTAAAAAAAAAAAAAAAAAAAACTAAATTAGTAAATAGATGAGTGAATATTTTTAAATCATGAAAATGTTCTAATTTGTATTCTAAAACTTGTTTAAAAATATAATCTCAGTTCTATCAGGCTATAATATATGCACCTGGAAAAGGCACGCCATCATTTAAGTATCTATTTATCTCACCTGCCCCACCCATGAAAACCGGAGCCTTTTATCCATCCAGACCAAAGTGGGATGCTTGTTTCTTTTGAGATGTTGTTCACATCTTTTTCTTTTTCATTTTCTGCCCACACATGAAGTGGTTAGTGCTTGGAAGAAGAATGCAGACCTCTTGATTACTCTATGCCATTAAAATGTTAATTAAGGTCATTCTTGAGTTACCATTAATAGCCTAAGAAAGATGAATAATATATATGTGGTTTAGATAAAGCTAAGCCTCTAACTTCATAAGAAACATTCCTGGAAGAGGATTTGGACTAAAATGAATGACATGTTTTGTGTATTAAAATTTTACTGGTTTGCCAAAATATAGGACTACAGTTACATTTTTGGAAAATAACATTTAGTTACAATTGAAACTAAATAATTTTAAATAAAATTTCTGTTTAAAAGTAAATAAGAAAAATTAAGTGAGAAAAGGCCACATTATACTTTGATATATAATTAACCATATTAACAGTGTTTTGTTTTGTTTCGGCAAATTTTGCTTACTTTTTTTTTCTAGTTATATGTTGTTTTTACCAAAGTAAATTCCTTGCGTATCATGAGTCCAAGGCGCCAGTACATGACATAAGAAAAAGTTACCAAGAGAGAAAACAGTTTCATGTTCTAAAACTGTAAAACTTTAGCTTTAAATTGATGACAACTGCCACATTGTAATTTTAGCATTTTTCTTCTGGGAATTCTGTGAGGGAATAGGCGTGAAATGATATTTTTCCAACTTTCTTTACTTTGTGAAAAACAATGTATTTTGTGCACTGAGTTGTAAAATGATGTAGGAGATCTGAAGAACTCAGAACCGTTGGTAGCCCACTAGGAATTTATTTGATACATTCATGATTTTTATTTAATGTTTTTCTTAATCACTTATTTTTGGGTATTGATTTTGTTGCTGCTACTCTTGGTGAGAACCTGATGTGTTACTGTGTAGTTGCCATACAAGCTGCCTTTTCAAACATGCTCTTAAATTTGTAAGTAATGCATGGTCACAGAATTAGTTTAGACCTTGAACACTGCAGGCAAGAGCTTTCCCTCGTATTACGGGAAATCGGTATGTGAGTGAGGAGTAGAACCTTTGAACACCCAGATCTGGGGTGCTGCTAGTAGGCAGTTTGTAACATGTTTAAAGTTTAAAATCTCTTTCTAATATGTGTAACTTCTTTGTGTAGTCAGGCTTAACACACATCATGAGGAAATCTGTTTCTTAATAACTAAAATTCACCTCTTCAAAGTGACTTAATTAAAAAAAAACTTATGAAAAATATTTCTAAATACCTTACATATCCCATGCCTTAACCTGAGCACAATGTAAGATTGTTGTACTTTATGAGTCTCATGGATAGAATTATGTCCCCCCAAAATGTGTGTATCAATTTGGCTGGGCCATGATTACCAGCATCCTGTGGTTGTCCTACATTTTGTGATTGTAATTTTATGTTAAAAGGGATTAGGGTGGGACTGTAATACCACCCTTACCCAGGTCACATTCCTGATCCAATGTAAAGGGAGTTTCCCTGGGGTGTGGCCTGCACCACCTTCTATCTCTCAGGAGATAAAGAGGAAAGGGAAGCAAACAGAGAGTTGGGAACCTCATACAGCCAAGAAAGCGGAGCCGTCCTTTGGACCCTGCTGCTTGCGCAGAGGAGCTCCTCGTCTGGGGAGAGATTGATGAGAAGGCCGACGGAGAGAGAAAGCCTCTCCTGGAGCTGACATTCTGAGTTTGGACTTTTAGCCTACTTTACTGTGAGAAAATAAGCTTCTCTTTGTTAAAGCCATCCACTTGTGGTATTTCTGTCGTAGTAGCACTAGATGACTAAGACAGTGAGCATTTAAGATGTCATCATAAACATTTACTAAATATACTGACTTGGTTATTTCAGTGACAATCCGGTTTGGAGGGATGCCTTTCCCAGCTCTAAATAGCTTGGCTGCTGTGCTTCGCTGTTTCATCCCATTGATCTCAGAAAGCTCTTTTGACTGTTGACTCCTAAATTAAAAGGGACTTCTAAACCATTAAGAAAGATTATGGAAGATCTATTTGAAATAAAAGACAAGTTAAACTTGGGTTGTAACAAAACCCTGCATACCTCAGAGTTCCTTCTGAGCCTGTGATTAATTTCTTCCCAATCCCATTTGTTACATTTGGACTTTTTGTTCATTTGTTCATTTTTTTTTATCATTGCATTCACTCCATTCATTCATTCAGTCCATGACTGAAGTAATTTGATTTATTGTAAGAATATGATGTATCTTTGTGTTAGATAGGCCCAGATTCAACTTGTGGTCTCTGTTTAAAAAGTGTGTAGAATTAGACAGGCCCTTAAAAGGAGACTAAATGGGCACAGCAGCCCAGGGGCATGGATGAGAAGGCAGGAGGGGACAGGAAAGCTGGTAAAGAGGAACTCAAGGTCCAGAAGGGGAGAGTGTTGACGTGTCATGGGGTTGGTAATCAGTGTCAAAAAACAATATGTGTATTGTTTAATGAGAAACTAATTTTCTCTGTAAACCTTCATCTAAAGTACAATAAAAAATAAAGGAAAAAAAAGTGTATAGACTAAGAGGTTATTTTAATGTCCATGAGCATCCGTTTCTCGCTTGTAAAATAGTTGGGATAATAACACCTACTTGAGTTTACTGTGAAGAGGTAAGGTGACATATGTAAATTACCTAGTGCAGTGAATGGCAGTGTAAGTATTTAGTAAATGTCAGTTATCTTTTCAGTATCTTTGTATAAAATTAACATAAACTTCTGAGATGGTTTTAGGGATGTATCATACCATTAGCTGTTGCCCCAGCCAAACCTTTCGTTGGAATGCCACCCAGCGGGAGGAGTCTCACTCTAACAAGTGTAACGCATTCACGCCTGTCTCCTAGCCACCCTTTGATTCGGTTGACTGGCTGCCTTGTCTCAGACTGTACCTACCTAGAGATGGCCTCTTCCATTGCTGAAGAAAAGCCCATTTTCAAACATTCTGTCCTGTAGACAGCTCGGTGCAGCAGATAACCTAGGAAGGAGAACATGAGGCACACCCTGTGATGTGGAAGGGTGGATCAGGGGCGGGGGGCTCTGCCACAGCTCCGGGATTGATGGCGGGACTCTGTTCAATGACTGAAGACACCGACAGGATCTTCCTCCATCATACGCAGAAAAGGGAGAAATATCCAGGGGAAGATTTGGCTAAGAAAAAGTGACAACAGTATTGAGTTCCTTGTCAGATCCCACCAATGTGCTTTTGACATGTTCTAACCTCCCTCTCCTTCTGTTCCTTTCTTGACTGCTTCTAAAGCTCCTTTCTCAAAAGGTTCCCAGTGTCCTCATTCAGCCCTGTAATTACCCACAACTAATGCCACCCCCACCGTGTACCTCACCACTTCATTACCGTTTATTTCTCTATGCTGAAGCAGCTAATACTTGTGGGGACCAAAGTTTTAGAATGATGGCGTTGAGATCTATGGTGAGGGAAATAAGGAAATGTGATCTCATCACTCCTACTAATTCAAATATTTGTTCTCCACCCCACCCCCAGGTGTTTTGAGAAATCAGGAGAACTGACAGCCTCTCTCATGAACTCTGTTTTGGGTATTTACTAAATAGCGGTGTTTTAGTTTGTGGAAGGAGCAGTATTTTGTTGATAAGGGATCTTCACTTAAATCATGTAGGATGCTCTATGGAGCAGCCATAGCTGTGAGGAGAAGGAAGGCAATTGGTGATCTCTTTCTCCTTTCCCTAAGGAAGAGATTTTCAAAGAGAGCAGATCCAAAGACAGCATTTTGGAAAGTTGAGGTGGTGGTATTCTTGATTATCATGAAGACGATGACTGTTGACCTTTAGAGGGTGTAGACAAGGACCCCTAGAATATCTGGTAATCAGCTTGTCAGGACCACCCCACAAAAAATTTCCCCCTGACCCACGTGACTCAAATACCCTGCAGCATTCATTCAGTTGAAATACCTGTTTATCATGATCTGAGTCTAGAACCTGATTTGAATTTGTATATAAAGACAAGGTATTTTTGCATGGTTTTAATGTGTGCAAATTTTCCCGTACAACTACTGTGTAAATGAAGGGGAGTTTATACTTTGTCCACTCATTACCGTGAGTTTTTTACCATCTCAGAAAACCACCAGTGGCCGCTCTGCTCGTGGCGCCTGAGCGGCAAACAGCACGCTGTGTCAGTCTGCGTTTGTTTATATCGCACGATGGTGACTGCAGGCGTCAGTGACACGTCTGACTGTTGTCTTCTAATGGGGTAGTACTTGGATACTTCCATATTTAGAAGTATGTTGCTTTAGTATAAATCACTTTCCTTTTGTTGCATTATGATTATTAATGTTTAAATTTTCTGTGTAGGCAGATTGTATTTTACATGATTTTCATTTCCAATTTGCAAAAGGAGAGTTAACTTTTTTATTTTATTTTATGCAAAAGAGACACAGAGTCTGAAAGTACCGAGAAGCATGTTTTGGGAACTCTGGTCCTTTCTCTGTTTCTCTCTTATTCCTCAACTTCTCATCCAGAGGCTGAGAATCAGACTGTTCTCATAATTCTTTCTTTAATTAAAGGAGTGAAGCTCTCAATGCAGAAGAAGATAGCTGCTGAGTAATTTCGCGGTGAACACTGGTGGTACTCTCCCCAGCCTCAGCTAGAGATTTTAAAGGATAACCATCTGTCTTCTGGCTGGCCAGAGGCAAGCTAGGTTTGATAGTGGAACACTGCGAGAAATATAGCTTCTGTTTGCTTGGAAAGTTAACATTTACGTGTAAATATTCTGTATTTAAATAGCAATTATATCATTGTCTTGGTTATCTAGTGCTGCTGTAACAGAAACGCCACAAGTAGGTGGCTTTAACACACGGAAATTCAATTCGTTTTCTAAAAGTTTAGGAGGCTAGAAGTCGGATTCAGGGCGCTGGCTCTAGGGGAAGGCCTCTCTCTGCAGACTCTGGAGGAAGGTCCTTGTCTCTTTTCAGCTTCTGCTCCTGGACCATCTTCCTGTGGCCTGACATCTGTCTTCCCCCACCTCTGCTTCTTGACTTCCTCACTTAATCTGTTCCTTTTATATCTCAAAAGAGATTGCCTCAAAACACATGCTACTAATACTGTCTCGTTAACATAACAAAGAAAAGCTATCCTCGGATGGGATTATAACCACAGGTATAGTGGTTAGGGTTTACAACGCATATTTTGGGGGGTTACAGCTCAGTCCATAACAATCATCAAATACTTTAGATTCATTTGTGAATTATTTTCTTATTGTAAGATTATAGACTTCACAAGAAGTCAGCCTTAATTTCACATAACATAGTTTTCCTTTCAAGCATTAACAGCACATTACTGAGTTCTAGCAATGAATTGCCATAACCGTATTTTCCCATTTATTTTATCATTTAGTGACCATTATTAAAATGGTACTAATGTTGCATCTTACAAATTCATGTAGGAAATGTTTATCATTCTGTACAGAAAATTAAAAATCCAAATAATTTGCACTTCAAAGTGAAGTTACAGGAGAAGTTTGGCCATCATTATTAATCACTCATCGTCTCCAAGTCATTGTTCCTTAATATTATGGCACACTGGGGAAGGTGAGCCCAAACAGGGCTCAGGTGTTGGTTCACCTGTTCATAGTTCATAAATACTAGCTGCTGCTGTCTTCGGTTGTTTTTTTCTTAACCTTGCACACACCGAATTTCCCTTCTGTTTCCTCAAAATTGACCCATACCTTACTATGCTGCAGTTGACTGCGACAGTTACCATTCCACTCAGATGTCAGAAATACCTGCAGTGTGAGTTGAAAACCTTGGCAAGACCAGAGCTACTGTTCAGCTCTAAGAAATCTGTAGGAATTAGAAAAAAAGGTATCTCCTTCCATCCCAGACAGCTGTAACCCCAAAGCTCCAGGCTTTGTGAGCTTTCTGCAGCTCCCCTGCCTCTTACTTCCCTGTAGGTGGGTGGACACAGCCTTGCTCAGCTTTGTGGGCTGTGGGTCGGTTGAATTTCATCCTGGACCCCACCTCTTACCTGGGTACCTTCACACGACGTACAAAGGGCAGGAATATGCATGCTGGTCCTTGTTACTGGAGAATAGCCTCTGTTCTTGTCTTTGGTGTAGGAAAGAATTCAAACAACACTGAGACAAATAGTGCCAAGCGATCAGAGGTTTATTAGCTAGCAGAGGGTTAGTATCAAAAGTACACTTGACTAGGGAGCGTCAAGCAGTCTACTCAGATGTAGAGAAAATCTGAGAGCCCCATAGTCCTTTTCTTAGGGTTTTGTACCCTTATTGTCTCTTATCTCTCCCTGTTAACGTTTAACAGCCAAGTCAGGGACCCCTATAGAGGCTATTTCCTTGGCTTAATGTTTAATTACCAAGTTAGGGACCTTATCAAGTCAGGGACCCCTATAGGGACCATTTCTTTGGCTTAATGTTTAACTACGTTGGGACCATTTTATTGAGCAATGTCATGTCACCACCCCCTGCCTCTTCCTCTGTAGGGACTATCTTATTGAGGAATGTCACCATCCCTTGTCTCTTCCTCTTCCCCAGTGCAAGCTTTCCCCCTCCCCCTTACAGTCCTGAGCAAGATTTTCGCTGTGGAAGGAAAGACAGAAATGGAAAACACCCAGCTGTTGAATGAAAGAGCAGTTTTAAGGGAACAAAAAGGTTTATAAGAAAACAAAAAGGGGGCAGTTGAGAGGGAGAAATTTAAGGGAGGAAAACCTATGCAATCTGATCTCCTCTATTTGTATTGTTTGTAAATTCAGGGGTGACCCAGTCTCCCACTTATGAGCAGAACACAAATATTATACCATAAATTAAGTGATTATATCCCATGTAAACCTTCACTTCGTATTATCCTAAGTGAGTTCCTCTGGTAATTCTACGTTAAATGATATATCTCTTGGTTTAGGTAATAGGGAACCAAGACTCTCTCTGACTTATCAGCTTCTCATTATTGCCAAATGGGGAGTGTGGAAGGATAGGGTTTTTCCTCTCAGCTTACTGTAAATGGGAAACTGAAAATGTAAGGACATTACCTTCTAACTCTGCCTCTTCAAGACTGGCATCTAAAAGAGCATGAAATAATTAGTATAAGTGCAGTATGGCTTGATTCTGACTAATTACACATTTTAGCTACCTTTCTGTCTGGGAGATGAATACAGTCTAGCCTCCTGAGTGATTTTCCAGACACAGAGACAGAGTTGCTGGTGCCCTGTTGCCTGTGTGAATGGGCCCTTTGGAATTGTGTGAGTGTGACTTTAGGCAATGCCGGGCCGGCTGCAGAGCTAGAAAATTGGCTCATTGTTGTGTGCATCCTTTTAAATTGCTTTGGAATAAAAATTGAAAACTCAAGAGAATTTCCTTCAACTGTTATTTCCTATTTTTATACAAGTTTGAAAGTCTTTGACAATGAAGAACTTCTCTTACCCCTAAAGCCACAGTGAGAAGACAGGTCCCTTACTGTACTGTGCTTTGCAAATGATATGACTAAAATTAGATGTTAAGTTATTAAAATTTTACTGTTTTTATGAATGAGGGCAAAAACCTCATTTCCAAACACTTGTCACATTTAAATTCTGCTGTCTCCTTTGAGTCCCAGCAGATTGTCTGCTCTTAAAATTGTTACTTCCATAAACTTATTTTTATCCAAGTGTCATCACCTCCAGAAATTTGTAATTTCGACACTTACTTCAGAATGGCTCGCCTTTTGACTCTTCCTTCTCTGGAGGTTGGCTTTTCCACTGTTCCCAAGCATTCAAACTCCTTAAGAAATTAGCTGTTAATTAGGTTTTTATTTCCTGAAATAATCAGTTTAGTCAGTAAGAATATTTCTAAAATACAGGTAGAGTCATACATCGGAATACCATAGACCTAAACAAAATTAGCTTTATACAGGCCAGTGTCACACCTTCTCTGTATCAGTGTTGCCCTACATAAGAGTTTTTATGACTCCTAAAATATAAAATTTAGGTTCTGTGCACTCCTTCCTGGTCCTAGGTCTAAATCTCTTTTGGGTTAGTGGATAAGTGTATGTGAGTCTGTGTGTGTGTGTGTGTGTGTGTGTGAGTAAACTGTAGGTGACTTTGCCCTTACTGAGTTGTGCTTATGGACTTTATTTGTTGTTAGTTGCTGTCCAGTCGGCCGTTACTCATAGTGACCTTTTGTATGACAGAATGAATTGCTGCCAGGTCCTGTGCCATGCTGACAATCCTTGGTATATTTGAGCCCATTGTTGCAGCCACCTTGTCAGTTCATCTCATGGGGGGTTTGCCGGATGGACGATATTAGTCACTGATATTCCAGCCTTCAGATTGTGTCCCTCTAGAAGTTGGAGTCATACTCTTGTGTCAGTTTGATAGAAAGGGAATATGGTGAAGGTCTTTACTCATTTTTTTTTTTAATGTTATTTCTTCCAACCTCTCATAAATCCTATTTTTTTCCTGCTACTAATTTTGCTTTCATCATCTTGTCCAATAACAACTTTTGAACTTAAACTCCAGCAGAGGAAAGGTCAAACTAAGTCAGGCGTGGCTGCAGAGAAAGAGTGAAGGAAGGACGGAAGGGCCTGGTGCACTCCAGAGGACTCTTTGAAGCAGAGGGGAGGAGTAGCTCAGCTGATGGGTTTGAAGAATTTTGTTTGGTGTTTTTTTTTTTTTTTTTAAGTCAGAGCTTGCACTGGTCACATATAACAGAAACCCCCCAAACAGTGACCCCCCCCCCACAAATAAATCCACCAGTAAATAATTGCCGACATTGTTTCTGAAACACAGACTCTGAGACTCAATGACCTATTTTCATGGTTGAAAGAAAGCAAATACAGCCCTGGGCCCTGTCCATCCTCAGAGCAAGAGACAGAAAGAAGCGTGAACAGTAAAAGTCTCTCTCCAGGGCATTTCCGAAAGCCTCACCCCGTAACTTCCTTTTACATCTCTCCGACCCGAATTGGCTCAGGTGGCCTCTCTGATTTCCAAGTGAGGCTGGGCGTGTTGCTCTCCCAAACAAACTGGGTGCCGTTAATAAAGATCAACAAGAGAATGGATTTGGGCCGAAAACTAGAAACGTTTGTAGCAATACCTGAGAGAGAGGGAGGATTTCTACATTCAGGAGGTGACAGAAGTGTGTCTGTGTCCTGGATGTAGACTGAGTAGAGGGCAAAAAACTGCCATTGTGGTGGTCTCCCAGGGGGCTTATGTGGGGAGAGGAGAATGGCTCCCCTTTCCTTGATCAGCTCATCTCATTATGTTGTCCGTGGTCCCTTTGCAGTAACCATATCCCACAGCAACATGGTTCTGCTTCTAGGAATGGACAAGGAAAAAAATTCCATACAGGAGAGGCTCATACACTGATATCAACTTCTAAAAACCACTGTTGAAAGTTTTTAAGTACCTCACATCCCCTACAAAAGTAGGCCTCTTTGCTATCTAGTCCATTTCTGGAAGGCAGGTGCCCGTAAGTCCAGTCATCCTACCAGGCTGCAGAAGACAGGATTGCCTTCAGGAGCAGTCACGAGGTTGTCTCCCTCACATTGCTCTTTCAACACCTAGAAGAGAAATGAATGTTTAGCATATAATCTTGATAATGCAGCTGGAGGTTAAGTAGCTGTAAAAACTAAAAAGAGTCAATATGAAATTTAGAACTCCTGATCTGTAAATGCGGAGCCCTGGTGGCACAGTGGTTAAGAGTTCAGCTGCTAACCGAAAGGCCAGCAGTTCAAATCCACCGGCCGCTCCTTGGAAACCCTATAGAGCAGTTCTCCTCTGTCCTATAGGGTCGCTATGAGTCAGACTCAACTAGACAGCAGGGGGTTTGGTTTCTGAATCTGCGAATGATCAGTCTTAGAAGAAATACAACTAGGATGCTTCTCAGAAGTGAAGATGATGAGACTACAGCTCACTTTACTTGGAAAATTACATCATGAGAGACCAGTTGATAGAAAAGGACATGATGTTTGGTAAAGTAGATGGTCGCTGAAAATGAGAGGAACCCTCAGTGAGATCGATTGACACAATGGCCACAGCGATGGACTCAAACATACCGAGTGTGAAGATGGCACAGGACCAGGCAGTGTTTCTTCTGTGTACAGAAGATCACCATGTGTCGGAGCTGGCTCAATGGCAGCCTACAACAGCAACAATCTCTAAATGATACATTTTCTTTAAAAAAATATTGCACATTTAAGACTATGGTTCGGGTCAAGCATCGTCAGATGAATGGTGAGCACAACTAAACTCTCACGAGCTGAAAGAAGAACATCACTTGTATTAAACTATTCTAAGGTCTCTCATTTCGTTTTATTTTTAAAAGGGAACTTAAGCGTATCATGGATTTTGAACAATTATAAAAATATCTTTCATGCTTGCACATTTTCAGATTCTTTTAAATATGTGACTATCACATCACTTCAGGACAGACTTCAAGGTCATGTTTCAAGAGCAAACATGCAGTAAGAGCCTACTCTCATAAAGCAGGATACACTGAGGACACAGAATTCTTAAATATGTCCCCAACCATGGAAAACTCTTAAATTCATTGGAGGGGAAGAACACACACATAGCTAAATTTGGCTTCAGTCTTCCTCTGACCCACTCCGTTCACTCAGTAATGCAGAACCAATCTCTAATGCTGTATTGTGTTCTTGTTAACGTTTGCCAAGTTGTTTGCCTCGTAGTCATTGATGGCAAAGGCATCCCTTCTGTGCAGTGCATGTCTCAGCATTTAGCTCACGTCCTTTTGGAATCCCCGTGATCATCCCAATGGGCTATTGAATAACTGATTTAAAGTACAATATTGAAAAAAAAACCAGTGAGCTGGAAAGTTTTTAAACATTCCGTTGGTGAAAATAGTTGGCCAGATCCTTGGGGCAAATGCCTGAAATATTTATTAAAAACTAAACAGTATATAAAACTTTTCTTGAGGAAGAAAAACTTCCTTCCTCAGTAATTTCTAGATGATGAAGTATAATCAGAGTCTATTCCATCCATCTGAGATGTCTTTGGTTGGAAAAGGATCATACAATTTATATTGCCGTTTGCAGGACAAGCCATCTTGTGGGTAAACGGCTCATAAAACCAAAACGAGATCAAGTGCTGTCGAGTAGATTCCGACACATGATCCTAGGTGTGTCAGAGTAGAACTGTGCTCCCCAGAGTTTTGAATGGCTGATTTTTCTGAAGTAGATTGCCAGGTCTTTTTCCATGTGCCTCTGAGTAGACTTGAACTGCCAACCTTTTGGTTGTCAGCTGAGCACCACCCGGGGGCTCCGAGTAGTTCATAAAGGATGTGAAATCCTTGAGTCCAACTCACACACCTTTTCCCTAGATGGGCTCTGAACACTTTAGTTTCCTAAACAATAAAAAATAACTACAGAGTCACCAAATACCAGCTTTATTTCAGACAAATGACAGCCTTGGAATGCCTGCTTCTGTCTCATCCACACACGCCGGAGCCCCCGTGATTCCAGCTGCCTGAACTCTTACTTGACTGGAGTCCAACTGTCCCTGAAATTCTGTAGTTAAAATACTGAAGCCCTAATGCAGCCATATCCCCAGGGACTAAATTATGTTTAATTGGGAGGCAGGCGCGGTAACACTTGTTTTCAATTTGAAGACAAGACTGTCAATTAGTGGAGGGAGCACCCCATTTGGTGCCTGGTGGCATCACAGCTGCTAGGTGGAAATTCACAAGAACAAACGAGGATTTGAACAATGTTCATGTCTTGAGAAAGGCCTTTTTGGGCGAGCCATTATAGGTGTGGGCTCTGCCTGGTCTTTCAAGCTGTAGCTAGGTGAAGTTAGGAGGAGAAAGACACTCACGTCCATACAGTGATGGTTTTTGTAATGCAAATGCTTAGAGTAGAAAGCCTGCTCATTTCCATTTTACCCCAGGCTTGACAGAGGATCAAATATCCATTAGTGAGCTAAACTCTGCAGGCTCTGTGTTTCCTCCTCTGTCTCTCTAGACCCAGAGAACCAGCTTTCCCCAGTCTCTCTCCAGACTCCCCATTAATCTGAGGGGGATTTATGATAGACTCGTACTCCTATCGTGTCGTAAATGGATTATGAATGTACAGTGGACATTAAAAATATTCCAGTGTGTTGGGAATCTCATTTTCTGTGGAGAACTTTTTTTAAGTATAACGTGTGGACACTGACTTTGCTGAAGTTTGGTTGTTTTACTAAACTAGATCATTTTACTTTTGCTAAAAATCCTGAAGTATGGATTTTGTTTGATCAGGAAAATATGTTTCTGTATTTTCAGGATGTCAAAATGATTATGTTAAAATCATTTTCAGGTATCGATGGCATAATTTCTAGAAAAACATCCTGTGTTCTAGAACGCTGCTTTATTAGCAAACGGGAGGCTACCTAGTGATATATATATGTTTTAAAGAAATTGAATTTGGGCATTACAGATTCGACTTCTGTGGTACACACCTTAATGAGCGTCACGGTAAAAATGTTCTTGTATGTTTGAAATGATGCATTGTAATTCCGTCAGTATCTTTCCCAACCAGTAAATTATTAATCAGGTGATGATCTTGTTTATGAGGCTGCTTTATTAGATTTTGATGGGTTTTGTGCTACAGATTGTGGTGGGGCCTTTGAAATATATGGAGTATTTTCTCCCGGGGCAGATCTTCCGGCTTCACTGAAAACTTGTCGGAAAGCTCTTCATTACTCAGGATGCCGCCCACTTATTTCCCAATGACACGATAGTCACTTTCACAGAGACATGACTGTCTGCAAGTCAAATGTTTAATTTGCTGCAGCGAAAGAATCCACAATTGGGTTCTCAATGTGGGGTTAATTACCTAGTAATGAAAGAGTAAGCCCATCGGGAAAATGCTCAGAGTACATTGGTCTGTTTCCTCCCGATAAAGACTGCATTTCTTGCTGTATTTTATAAGCTGGGAGATTGGGAAACCAGAGTAAACATTTAAAGGGTATGTGCACCAATAGTGAGGTTCTTATCTTTCGTCAGCACGAGGAGAAGACAATGAACGTGTATAATCACTGCATTGCTAAAGCAGTCATTAGTAATTAGTAATGCATACAGGTATGATAATAGGACATTATATTATAAGCAGAAGAAAATAATGAGTTATAAATAATAGATAATATATTTTAATGAGAGAAATTGCTAATCTGGATGGAAACGATTAAAAAAAAAAAAATAGGGCAGCCACTCCAGGTTGTCTCTATCTCTTGAATTTCTGCAAAGAGTTCTTCTCCCTCACTGCCTCTGAAGATAGTATTATGTTGCCAACTATACTATTGTGGATTTACTCCATAAATGTCAATATCCCATGGAGAACTTTAAATACTGTATCTTATTCGACCTCTCAGAAATTCTATGAGATAGACTTTATCCCCATTTTATTAGGTGAGCAACCTGAGGTTTAAAGAGTATAAAGGTCTTTCCTCTGTGATAGGATTCAAATTCAGACCTAACTGCTTCCAAAGGCCCTGTTCTCGTCCCTTATGTCATCTAGATCAATTCATGTATATTAAAGTTCACGTCGGAGAAGTTTCAAAGTCCAAAGAGAGAAACTTTTTCCATCTATGTTTGCCCATCAAGCCTGGTGGGCAGTGGCTAATGCAGTCTAACACAGTGTTAGACTTTCTATCCAACTACAGCAGTTAGGTCAGGATGGTATTGGTCTGAGGACAGGCAAATGGACCAAAGCAACAGAATGGAGTCCAGAACTAGACCCATATATATATGGTCAAATTAATTTTTGACAAATACTGTCATAGTAAACCCCCCCAAAACAAACAAACAAACAAAAAAACTGTAAGTCTGTTTAAATTTAAAAACAAAGAGTTTATTATGGCAAAAGGGCATTTTGCAAAACAGGGAAACAGTGCCAGGAGAAATGCAACAATGCGCTCCCCTGAGCTGCAGTGTTATGGAGACTTCCAAGGATAGACCCACAAACAAGGGGGTATAGTTGGAGTCCATCTAACTGGTAAACATGACCAAGTTGCAGGTGGCAGGGTCTTGGTCTACCGTCTTATCACATGTTTCCTGACATCTAAATATCTGCAGCTTGTGTTAAAGTAAGTTGCTTTAGCCTTATGGTGGTGAGTTCTGTTCAAATGTAAAAGCAAAGAATTTGTTGAAAGAAAAGGATTATAAGTGAAAATGCTAAGTAGTCTAATGCTTAAGGAGAGAAGAGTTTTGATACAGAAAAGCTATAACTTTGTCTTTATTTAACATTAGCTTATTTTAACTATAAGTTGGCTCAATTAGAACAAAGGTTTGGAAAATTACAAGTATGGTTGAAGAGGTTTAAAAGAGAGGGTATCTTCTTAGATTTGGCTTATCTGCTAAAGCCAAATGTTTAATGCTGTGTCTAACACCTGTACAAAGCTGGATAATCGCTTCTTAACATTGGTCATTTCTAACCACAGATTTGAAATAAGCAGAGCAAGGTGGGGAAAACCCCGCCTTCTGTAGAACTGCTGGTGTGTGGGTCAGAGGTACAATGGAAAATTTTATAGAAGTGACAGACTGTATTATATGACAGAAGTTTCCTTTAGAAATTTAAAATGGTGTGAATTTGGTTCACAATTTAGATAGAGGCTTTAGTTCTTCCAGATGCCTTATACTTTAATACTCTTAATCAGTGCCAAGGTAATTTAATGAAGAAAGGAAAGCTGTTTCAAATGCTGGACCTAGAACTTGATATCCATATGGGGTTGGGGACTTCATCCTTAACTCACACCAAAAAAAAAAAAACCCATATGCAAAGGTAAATTCTAGATAACACAGAGACCTAAATCTAAAACCTAAAACTCTAGAGCTTCAAGAAGAACACATAAGACAATATATTTTGGACCTTGGGCTAGGCAAAGTTTTCATAGAAAAGACCCAAATAGCATTAACCATAAAAAAAAGAAAACTTCCTTAAATTTATCTTTAAAAAATACCCTCTCCTCTTCAGAAAACAAAACAAAACATGAAAATGTAAGAACATTAAGATGTAAGCCATAAATTGAGACAAAATGTTCAGAATGTATGTATTTGACAACAGACTTGTATGCAGATTATATAAAGAACTTCTACACACTGATTGTAAAAACTGAAATGATGCCATAAAAATGGGTAAAATGCTCGGGCCGTTCATAAAGATATGCGAATGGCCAACAGTCAAAAGAAGAAGCATTCAGCATCCTAAGTCACCCATTAAGTGCAAATCAAAAACAAAATGAAACACCACCACGTGGCCACGGGCATTGCTGAAGTTAAAAAACGGCTGACAATACCAAGTGTTGTACAGCAGTAGACATGGCTGCTGGGAATGGAAAATGATAGAACTGTTTTGGAAAACTTTTTGACGCTTTCTGATAGGCTAAATGTGCACTGATCCTACGGAACAGCATTTTTGCTTCTAATGGTTTACTCAGTAGAGGTGAAAACGGTATGTCCACAAAAGGACTTGCGGAAGGGTGGTCATAGCAAGTATCCTTAGAGAGCCAGAATTTGGGAACAACCCAAAATTCCGTCTGCAGGAGAATGGATCACCACGTCGTGTCATATTAATACAGAGAAATAGCTGTCAACAATAAAAGCAGCATCTTCTGATGGACGCAGCACTGATGAACCTCAAAGTCATGCTGAGCAAAAGTAACCAGACAAAAAGCTACACTGATGTGATGTTCTGACTGGAACAGCACTTTGGAAAAGGCCAGCCTTCCTTTGGTTGTGCCTCCTTGTTTCCTTTATGTTTCGAGCACAGTATGTTGGTTCATACACACGGCCTTCGTCAGGAAGCTTTGCCCTGTGATTTTACAGTGGACGCTTTAGAGAAAGAATATGATAATGACTGAGCTCCTCATTTCATAAAAGAGTCATTTTTTTTTAATGTAATGCAGTAATGTAAAAGTGGTTTGAGAAGATTTTTTTCTCATTTTATATTTAATTTTTATTTTTGTGATGTAATATGTTGTTATTGTGTGCTGTCGAGTTGATTCCGACTCATGGGGATCCTGTAGGACAGAGTAGAACTGCTCCGAAGCGTTTCCTAGGTTGTAAGCTCTATGAGAGCAGATCACCAGGTCGTTTCATCTGCAGAGCCGCTGGTGGGTTCCAGCTGCCAACCTTCAGTTTAGCAGCTGAGTGCGTAACCATTGTGCCACCTGGACACCATTTATGACGTAATATGGTGATGCAGAAGTGGTTTGGGAGGTCAGTTTTTATCTCACTTCCTCTCATTTTGTATTTAACGTTTTCAGCCTGATGTAAAATCTGCTTTACGTGATTCTGTAACCCACATGCTTAGAGTGGCTGTGTTTCTTTTCACTGATGGGAAGGTTTGTTGCATCGATGCTCCAGGATAAAGACTTGGATAGGAGGGAGGCTTGTTGTCTTGCAGTAATGCAAAGGTGATATGAAACGGTTACAGCTATGTCTCCATTGAGGCTCTTGGATAGCCTTAAAACCTTGACAGCGAAGTTGATACTGAGTTTCAGGTAACAGTGCTCTTTAGCTAAGTCGGCCTGGTTGGTGCCTCCCTTAGTGCCAGCTTTCTGCCCTAGAGTCTTGATGAGCACTTAAGGTGCTCCACAGAGCCAGAGAAGGGAAGCACCTGGCCACACTTAGGTGCCGCTGGCCCTTGAACTAGCTACACCCAAGGAATATTTTGAGCCTTTTGGACTGTTTCTCTGCACACAGGAAAAAAAAAAAAATATCCAGGGACCAACATTACCTGGGAAGAGCTACCCCCCAGAGCCAAAGCAGAAAAAGCTTTATAGCCTTCAGGGAGTTTCCTTTGTAAGTCCTCCATCCACACAGCAAGGACGTTGAGAGTGTGCATCATGGTTTTGCCTGTGCTTTCACTCATATTGGAGTCCCTGGGAGGTGCAAACGGCTAATGTGCTTGGCTGCTAACCGAAAAGATGGAGGTTCACGCCCACTCGGAGACATCTCAGAAGAAAGACCTGGCAACCTTCTGAAAATCACCGGTTGAAAATTCTCTGGAGTGCAGTTCTACCCTGGTACGCATGGGGCCATCGTGAGTCAGGGTCGGCTCTGTTTCACCTGGTTTATCACCCATATCATTTATAAGGACAAGAAGAGATAATAGTTATTGAACATTACCATGTGACAGAGACTGCAAATATGTGTAAGCCCTTTAAACCCTAAAAACAAACTTTTAGGTACATGCTATTGGTACTTCCATTTTACAAATGAGAAAATGAGACTCGGAAGGTTGTAGGATTTGGCAAAAGATGCAGAGTGCCCATGGGGGAGGGGCTGAGAGTTTAACCAGTGGGTCGCTCACCTAGTAGCCTCGACTTGTCAGTAGGTTGTGCGTCCTCAGAACCAGGAAAAAGTAGCATAAGTGAATTTATTTTAAAATCACTGATAGTAATCTCATTGCTTAAGGCATTTAAATCTAAATTGACTTCCCAAAAGCACTCTGCAGATGCTGCCCCAAGTTAAGGCGATGATGTTTGAGGTCAGCCGCGCTAGAAGATTTAATTCTACAAAGCAGTGAGTTCCAGGAATCAGGGCGCCTCTCTGTCTCCTCTGCCATCTTATCCCTGGTAACCAAGACAGCCCTGGCCACTCCTGGGTACAACAGATCCTTGTTGAATTGAAATAGACTGAACTGAATTCCAGCCAAAAGCTGTTGTTGAAGCTTGGGCGAATTTGAAGAAGGTGCTCTAGGAAAGTTTGCAATGAGGAATAGAGGCAAAGAAGACAGGAAATGAAAGAACAAGTGATTCCATAAAAGGGTAACATTATTTCAGGAACAGACCATTCCTATCTTCCATGCCTATCCTCCTGTAGCACAGAGCTACCAGCTCCTAAGACAACTCCCTGCATGTCATCCAGGACAGAACCCCAACCCTTAGCAGCTCCAGGGTCGTCCCTGGTGATCAGCAGCCTGTCTGCAGTGACATCATCCAGGACAGAGTCCCAACCCTTAGCAGCTCCAGGGTCGTCCCTGGTGATCAGCAGCCTGTCTGCAGTGACATCATCCAGGACAGAGTCCCAACCCTTAGCAGCTCCAGGGTCGTCCCTGGTGATCAGCAGCCTGTCTGCAGTGACATCATCCAGGACAGAGTCCCAACCCTTAGCAGCTCTGGGGTCATCCCTGATGATGACCAGCCTGTCTGCAGTGACATCATCCAGGTCAGAGCCCAAACCCTTAGCAGCTTCGGGGTCGTCCCTGATGATCACAAGCATGCCCTCGATGACATCATCCAGGACAGAGCCCCAACCCTTAGCAGCTCCAGGGTTGTCCCTGATGATGAGCAGCGTGTGTCCTCAGTGACATTGTCCAGGACAGAGCCCAAACCCTTAGCAGCTCCAGGTTTGTCCCTGATGATCACAAGCATGCCCTTGGCGAGATCATCTAGGACAGAGCCCCAACTCTTAGCAGCTCTGGGGTCGTCCCTGGTGATCACCAGCCTGTCTGCAGTGGGCAGCGGAGACCAGGGAAGGTGTGCAGCAGCTGTGTGACTGACCACAGGGTGGGAGGAAGGCTGGAGAATGCCGGCCTCATCTTTTTTTTTTTTTTTAATTTGTTTTATTTTTGTTGTTGAGAATATACACATCAGAACATACAGCCATTCAGCAGTTTCTACATGTACAATTCAGTGACACCGATGACATTCCTCGAGTCGTGCAGGCATCCTCACCTTCCATTTCTGAGTTGTTCCTCCCCCATTGGCATAAGCTCACTGCCCCCTTAGATTCCTATCTAACCTTTAGAGCTGTTGTCAGTATGACTCCACGTAGAAAGTTCCTAAAAGCCCACAGTACTCACCTCTGCTTTCTGATGCGAAATAGGCGTGTGCTGTGCACGGCTGCAGAGCAGCTCCTTACTCCATCTAGCGGGATTGCAGTGCAAGCTGGTGACACACACGCAATGGGGAAATCACAAATCCAGATGTGTTGCTGTTGTCAGCTGCCTCTGAGGCAACTCTAACTCATGGTGACCTATGTACAACAGAAGGAAAAGTCGCCCAGTCCTGTACCATCTTCACAATCCTTGGTAGGTTTGCATCCGGTCGGATCATATTCTCTTGTAATCTACAGGGTTTTAAACTGGCTGATTTTCAGAAGCAGATCACCAGGCCTTTCTTCCTGGTCTGCCTCAGTCTGGAAGCTCTGATGAAACCTGCCCACCATGGGTGAACCCACTGGAATTGGAAATACTGGTGGCCTAGCTTCCAGCCTCACAGCAACAGGAAGCTACCACACAAAACTGACAGTCTAAATGTAGTATCTTTACATTATACTATTTTTTGCAAAGGTATATTGTTGTAAGTTGCCCTCGAGTTGGTCCAGACTCATAGCGACCATATGCACAACAGAATGAAACACTGCTGAGTCCTACGCCATCCTCACAATCGTTGTTATGCTTGAGCCCATTGTTGCAGCCACTGTGTCAATCCACCTCATTGAGGGTCCTCCTCTTTTCCACTGACCCTGTACTCTGCCAAGCATGATGTCCTTCTCCAGGGACTGGTCCCTCCTGACAACATGTCCAAAGTATGTGAGACACAGTCTCACCATTCTTGTGTCTAAGGAGCATTCTGACTGTACTTCTTTCAAGACAGATTTGTTTGTTCCTTTGTCAGTCCATGGTGTATTCAGTATTCTTTGCCAACACCACAATTCAAAGGTATAAAATGAAAAAAATCCTGAAAATATAAAAACCTGTGCAGCTAATTTACATCAACTAGCTCATGACATTTAGATCGGTGTTATTTATGGGTGACGTTCCTGAGTGAGTTCTTTGTAAGGTTGATTTCTGCTGCTATGAGTAGGGTAACATGTACCCTACTGCCCATGTTCTGTGACTTTATTAAACACAAGCTAAAATTCAGAATCTTCGCTAACAGGCATTTTATAGTCATAGTTTGTCCACTTACTGTACTCCAAGAAAAGTTGATTCTGAAAAGATGAATTACTGGTGTTTTTCTTAAAGTTATTTAGAAAAAAGTAGTATTTGTGTCGTCCCTGTGTGGTGCAAACAGTTAACAGCCTCTGCTGCTGACCGAGAGGCTGGAGGTTCCAGTTTCACCCAGAGGAGCCTCAGAGGAAAGGCGTGGAGACTTACTTGTGAGAAGTCAGCCAGGGAAGGCCTTACGGAGAACAGCCCTACCCTGGCTCACACCAGGTCGCCGTGAGCTGGAGTGAAGTGGATGGCAAGAGGCTAGTGTTTGTGCTTGTCTGGGTGGCTGACGTGTTGTCATCTGTTTGTTACTGTAGTACACAGCAGCCCTGCACCAGGGAAGTTATTTTGCAGGGCTGACTCGATGCGTTACGCTGTGGCCAGTGCTCGGCACGGCTGAGAGGAGCAGGCCTTGATTTCCTGAGCAGCGGCTTCTAATAAACTTGAAGGCTGTCAATAGGTCACTTCTCAGTTTCCTTCTCGTGGGACTCAGTAAGCAGGCCTCTCTCCTGCTTTACTGCAGAGGCTGGCACAGTGATGTCGTCTTCTTGACTTTGGATTCTGATTCTTACAACTACCAACTGGTTGTCTTTCAGGGCTTCCCTCTCCAGAGTAGAATGCCTCACGATATGTTAATACAGCCCGATTTCTATATATTGCTAAAAGGCTGAGTTACGCTGAGGCCTCTTCTTTCTGGTTGCTCCCTGAGGGTTGTATTCCTCATCTTTTAGATGGGGCCAGTCTTCTTTCTGGAGTACTTAGGACTTTCAGATGACAAACTGTGTGTTTATGTGCATGTGTAAAGACCCTGTAAATTAAAGCCCTATACGCACATACAGAACTATTGTTAGTGATCTATAAAACATATTTTTGGCTCTTTGCATGTATTTCTGAGATTGTTTATAGTTTGGAGTTAAAATATGTGCCCAGGCAAAATTAGAATGCGTAATAATGATCTTTAAACTTCCAAGCTGAGATGCAGTGGGAGAAATCTATTGTGATTTGGGTGGGCTTGTTTTTTTAATCCTTTTCTCAGTTATCTTGGAAAGCATAACATGTGATTACTAAGATATTTTTCAAAAAATTTGGCAATGTTCAATAAGGCACAGAGAAAAGTACTTTCTAGAATAAAATGCTTATGTTTAATTCATCACAAATACAAAAGGAACTGAAGGGTTTGTCTTAATTCAAATCAGTTGTGATAACTTTATTGTGACTCTGTCGTATTCCCAAAAGGCCGTATTCTCAAATCCTGGGATATGTTTTGCAACAAACAGTGTTATAATAGGTAAAAGAATAGAAACATATTATTAAAAGACTATGATCACAGCTATCTATTCTTCTTTCAAATCTAAATATAAATTTTTATGTAGGTTATGAAATTATCAAAGTGTTTTTTCTCTTCATTATTTAAAGCCACTCCAACAATCAGTACTTTTAACTAGACCAATTAATTGAAATCTTATGTCAGCATTATTTAAATAGCTCTGTGGTTTTCCAGATAATATAGATATTCCATCTCTCCAATTAAAATCTCTACTTCATAAAGCCATAGAAATCAATTAATGTTGGAAATATCTAAGTTATTAAATGAAAATGTCATGAGATAAATGTAGGTTACAAAAAAGTTTATAGGTTATAATATGTAATAATAAAACATCTCCCTCTGGACTGCCAAGCATTATTTGTGAAATTCGTAATGATAGTCTCTACATGAGGTCATGAAAGTTGTACAAATGTATTTTATTGTATACCAGTATATCATTCAAGCCTTTTTTTCTTTACAGCATGAAAATTATTGTTGATGTATGTGTGTGTGTGTGTGTTTGTAATTTTACCAAATAGAAGCAACATGTTTCTGACAAAATTTCACAGAGCTTTGATGCATCTCCACCTCTTGGTCAGCCGTTTTCTAAACGTCCAGTGGACTATACTCAAAGAGTTCATTTGTTTAGAAATGGGAATTCCTGTTCTCATAAAATCAGCAGTATTATGTTGGGTAAAGTTTCTGTTTTTGTTTCTGAGGGCTACCCTAACAAAATGGTAGAAAGTGGGTGGCTTTAAAGAACAGAAATTTATTTTCTCAGAGTTCTGGAGGCTAGAAGTCCAAATCAGGGTCTTGATTGTGTTGATTCCTTCCGGGGCTTTGAGGGAATGAGCTGTTCTGTGCCTCTCTCCTATTCTCTGGAGGCTGCTGTCAGTCCTTGGCATTCCTTTGCTTGTAGACAGGTCCTCACCTGCTCTCTTCTCCTTTTGTGTGGCTCTGTTTCCCTCTCTGTTCTTCTCTTTTGTAAAACACTCAGAAGGGCTTGGGATTAGTACCCAGCCTATTCCACTGTGACCTCATTTAAGTTCACTGATAACATCTGCAAAGAAAAACCTTATTTCCCCAAACAAGGCTATGTTCACAGGTATAGCAGTTAGAACGCCAGTGTATCTTTTGGGAGGCCGCAATTCTGTCCATAACAGTTTCATGGTAACTTCATGAGCTAGCTTCCTGATAACACATATTACCCCCATCCCAATATCTACTCATGTCACCTTCTCAGTGAGGCCTACCTTATTTGCAGATACAACCCACCCAAGCCCTTTTAGTCTCCTCTACTTTTTTCTTTTTCATATAGCTCGTTGCCTTCGAACACTTACATTGCATTTATACATTGTTTCTTAACTGTGTCCCCTATTAGAATGGAAGCCATATAAACTCACAGATATTTAACTGTTTTGTTTACTGAGATGTGGCAAGCATCTAGAATAAAAAAAAAAAAAAGGTACCCAGTATATAGTAAGCGTTTGATAAATATTTTTCTGTTAAAAAATGAAGGCATATTTTAGAACCTGTTATATCGCCACAGTAGTCAAAACAGCCTGGTACTGGTACAACAACATATACATAGACCAGTGGAACAGAATTGAGAATCCAGACATAAATCCATCCACATATGAGCAGCTGATATTTGACAAAGGCCCTAAAACAGTTAAATGGGGGAAAAGACACTCTTTTTAACAAATGGTGCTGGCAGAACTGGATATCATCTGCAAAAAAAATGAAACAAGACCATACCTCACTCCATGCACAAAAACGAGCTCAAAATGGATCAAAGACCTAAATATAAAATCTAAAATGATAAAGATCATGGAAGAAAAAATAGGGACAACATTAGGAGCCCTAATCCATGGCATAAAGAGTATAGAAAACATTACTAACGATGCAGAAGAAAAGATAAATAGCTGAGAGTTCCTAAAAATCAAACACCTGTTCTCATCCAAAGACTTCACCAAAAGAGTAAAAAAAGGTTACCTTTACAGACTGAGAAAAAGTTTTTAGCTGTGACATTTCCGATCAGTGCCTTATCTCTAAAATCTACATGATACTGCAAAAACCCAACTACAAAAAGACAAAAAACCCAGTTAAAAAATGGACAAAAGATATGAACAGACACTTCACTAAAGAAGACATTCAGGTAGCTAACAGATACATGAGGAAATGCTCACAATCAATAGCCATTAGAGAAATGCAAATCAAAACTACAGTGAGATTCTATCTCACTCCAACAAGGCTGGCCTTAACCCAAAAAACACAAAACAGTGAAAGTTGGAGAGGCTATGGAGAGATTGGAACACTTGTACACTGCTGGTGGGAATCTCAAATGGTACAACCACTTTGGAAATCGATTTGGCACTTCCTTAAAAAGCTAGAAATAGAACTACCATACGATCCAGCAATCCCACTCCTTGGAATATATCCTAGAGAAATAAAAGCCTTTACAAGAACAGATATATGCACACCCGTGTTCACTGCAGCACTGTTTACGATAGCAAAAAGATGGAAGCAACCAAGGTGCCCATCAATGGATGAATGGATAAATAAATTATGGTATATTCACACAAGGGAATACTATGCATCGATAAAGAACAGTGAGGAATCTGTGAAACATTTCATAACATGGAGGAATCTGGAAAGCATTATGCTGAGTGATATTAAAGTGATATTAGTCAGTTGCAAAAGAACAAATATTATATAAGACTACTATTATAAGAAATCAAAAAATAGTTTAAATGGAGAAGAAAGTATTATTTGGTGGTTATGAAAGGGGGGAGGGAGGGAGGATGGGAGAAGGGTATTTTCTAATTAGATAGTAGATAAGAACTACTTTAGGTGACTGGAAAGACAACACGTGATACAGGCGAGGTCAGCACAACTGGACTAAACCAAAAGCAAAGAAGTTTCCTGAATAAACTGAATGCTTTGAAGGCCAGCATAGCTGGGATGGGGGTTTGGGGACCATGGTTTCAGGGGACATCTAAGTTAATTGGTATGATAAAATCTATTAAGAAAACATTCTGCATCCCACCTTGGAGAGAGGCATCTGGGGTCTTTGCTAGCAAGCGGCCATCTAAGATGCATCAATAGGTCTCAACCCACCTGGATCAAAGGAGAATGAAGAACACCAAGGCAAGGACACAAGGTAATGATGAGCCCACGAGATAGAAAGGGCCACATAAACCAGAGACTACATCGGCCTAATACTAGAAGAACTAAATGGTGCCCGGCTACAACTGATGACTTCCTTGACAGGGAACACAACAGAGAACCCCTAAGGGAACAGGAGAGCAGTGGGATGCAGATCTCAAATTCTCATAAAAAGACCAGGCTTAATGGTCTGACTGAGACTAGAAGGACCCCAGTGGTGATGGCCCCCAGACCTTCTGTTGGCTCAGGACAGGAACCATTCCCAAAACCAACTCTTCAGACAGGGATTGGACTGGAGAATGGGCTGGGGAGGGATGCTGGTGAGGAGTGAGCATCCTGGATCAGGTGGACACTTGTCACTACGTTGGCTTCTCTTTCCTGGAGGGGAGATGAGCAGGTAGAGGGGGTTAGAAGCTGGGGAAATGGATAGGAAAAGAGAGTGGAGGGGAGGGAGCGGGCTGTCTCATTTAGGGGAGAGCAATTGGGAGTATGTAGCAAGGTGTGTATAAGTTTTTGTGTGAGAGATTGAGTTGATTTGTAAACCTTCACTTAAAGCACAATAAAAATTAAAAAAAAGGAGATATAATGCCACTAACTTTTGAAAAATAGATTAAAAAAATATTTTTGATGGAGTTCGATTTAGTGTAGAAGATAACGAACACATTTAGAAAGACTAATTTTGGAAATCTTGAAGAAGCATATGTACAAATTTAGGTAAAATACGGAGCCCTGGTGCTGAAATGGCTAAGAGCTCAGACTGCTAACCAAAAGGCTGGCAGTTTGAGTCCACCAGCCGCACCTGGGACCTCTGGGGCAGTTCTACTCTGTCCTGTTGAGTCGCTGTGTGTTGGAATCGACTCGATGGCAGGCAACAACAGGTAAAACACAAACAATATTTTCAGAGCTATGTAAACAATTAAAATTAACTGATGAGAAACAATTTGTGAAGAGGGTGGGGGTTACTCATGTGAGTATGTGTTCCTTAACCAGGGAGCAGTTCATTTTTTCATTAGACTCTGGTGTGTTGAGTAGAGTTTCCCTTTACAAAGCTTCCTGATTGATTTTTATGGACAAGCTCAAATCCTTCTTAGCTGTAGGTAACCTCTCTAGGCAAATTCTAAGAAGAGAAAGAGAGGGAAAGAGAGAGAGAAGCTCTTGTGGGACAGCACAATATTCTGCAGTATTATTGGGTAGTTGTTACCTTAGACGGTTTCTTTATTGGTTTTCTTTATTGATGGAGCCTATTTCTTTGATATGAGTTCTGTAGAGAGATGGTGGATAGAATTGTATGGTCAGAAGAAGAAAGCACTGAAAAGAATTACATATACCAAGTAGATATACAAGTAGGTAAGAAAACATTTCAGTATTTTAAATTGCTAAACAATCTCTCGTTTGTCATTTTATAAATCTGACTTGTAAGTATGATCATTACAGATTTAGTATTTGTTATCATTAACTCAGATAATATTTTCTCAAAAGCTATGAAGGAGTGTTTTATAAATTCTGGCTCATTTGGTATCAAAAATACAAATTCTGCTTCCTGTTTTCTTCATACATCGTCGCTAGTTTGGGAATTTGAACTGGCCAGAATGTCTTAACTTAAAAAGAAAAATATGTTTTTTCTCAAATATTGTTAAAATAATATTATGTAACATGTGTAATGAGTAAATTTAAGAATAAACTATTTTAAAATTATGTAGTTAAATATTTTACGTATGTTTAAAGGGATATATTGTGTTGACATCAATATGCTATGGACGTGACAAAGCTGAAATTAATAACATATTACTTGCCTTGAATACAAATTTTATTTTATATCATTTGTTCATTTAGTTAAAAAAAAAAAAAAGACAATCTAGCTTTGTCTCTTAATTTCTCCCACCAATTTAGAACAAATACGCTGTTCTGGGTTTTCATATTTTACTGTCTTATGTGTGTAGGCTATTTTATATATATATATATATATATATATTTTTTTTTTGCTCATTTTTCACCCACTGTACTTTCCACTACAGTTGGTTTCTGAAAACACTTTTTTCTTCTATTTCAACCAGTGGTACTAAACAAGGGGTAACTTGCCACCAGGGGACACTTGGCACTGTCTGGAGACACTTTGGTTTGTCACAACTGGGAGTAAAAACCAAAACCAAACCTACTGCTGTTGAGTCGATTCCGACTCATAGCGACCCTGTAGGACAAAGTAGAACTACCCGATAGAGTTTCCAAGGAGCACTTGGCGGATTTGAACTGCCACGCTCTTGGTTAGCAGCCATAGCACCTAACCACTACCCCACCAGGGTTTCCCAACTGGGGATAGGGAGATGGTATTACTGGCTGCTAGCGGGTAGGGGCCGGTGATGCTGTTAACACCCTGCATTGCACAGGACGGTGCTGCCATAAAGAATATTCTCCCCCAAAACGATAACAGTGCAAAGGTTGAGATGCTCTTACTTCAACCTCTTGTGCACAGCAATCTTAATAGTCTGGATGTCTCTACCTCTTTTGATTTTGTTGGATGTATTCTCTTCTTGACAGAAAAATTGCTCATTCTCTTTCCTCATCCTTCTTTCTTTTATTCCCCAAATTGAAAATTGTGACTATGATTTGAATAAAGGGCCTTGGTTTTGGAACCTGACACTGACCACACCCTTGTTGCTGTTGTTAGGTGCCATAGAGTTGGTTCTGACTCCTGGCGACCCTGTGTACAACAGAAGGAAACACTGCCCAGTCCTGCACCGTCCTCACAATTGTTGCTCTGCTTGAGCCCATTGTTGCAGCCACTATGTCAATCCATCTTGTTGAGCGTCTTCCTCTTTTTCGGTGACCCTCTGCTCTACCAAACATGATGTCCCTCTCCAGGGACTGGTCCCTCCTGATAAGTTGTCCAAAGTAGGTGAGATGAAGTCTTGTTATCCTTGCTTCTAAGGAGCATTCTGGTTTAAATCTTACAAAACAGACTTGTTCGTTCTTCTGGCGGTCCATGGTACATTCAGTATTCTTCACCAACATCATAACTCAAAGCCATTAATTCTTCTTTGGTCTTTCTTATTCATCGTCGAGTTTTCACGTGCATATGAAGTGATTTAAATACCATGGCTTGGGTCAGGTGCACCTTAGTCTTCAAAGTGACATCTTTGCTTTTTAACACCTGAAAGAGGTCTTTTGCAGCAGATTTGCCTAATGCAATATGTTGTTTGATTTCTTGACTGCTGCTTCCATGGCTGTTGATTGTGGGTCCAAGTAAAATGAAATCCTTAACAACTTCAGTCTTTTCTGCATTTATCATGGTGTTGCTTATTGGTCCAGTTGTGAGGATTTTTGTTTTCATGTTGAAGTGTAATTCATACTGAAGTCTGTAATCTTTGATCTTCATCTGTAAGTGCTTCAAGTCCTCTTTGCTTTCAGCGGGGAAAGGTTCTATCATCTGCATAATGCAGGTTGTTAATGAGTCTTCTTCCAGTCCTCATGCTGTGTTCTTGTTTATGTAGTCCAGATTCTGGGAGTATTTGCTCAGCATATAAATTGAGTAACTGTGGTGAAAGGATTCAATCTGGATGCACACCTTTTCTGATTTTAAACCACTCATTATCCCTTTGTTCTGTTCCAAGGACTGCCTCTTGGTTTATGTACAGGTTCTGTATGAGCATAATTAAGTGTTCTGAAATTCCCATTCCTCGCAGTTTTTACTGGCCAGTTTTTTTAGAAGTAGATCACGTGGTCCTTTTTCCTAGTCCTTCTTACTCTGGAAGCTCTGCTGAAACCTACTGGTGACCCTGCTGATAATGTGAAATATCAGTGGCATAGCTTCCGGCATCACAGCGACACACAAGCCACCACAGTGTGACAAACTGACAGACAAGTAGTGGAGATACATAGGTATACACATATATTCTTTATAAAATTCAAATGTATTATTCAGACCTTAGTATGAGTGATAGATTTTTTCAGCAGTTCTCTTGGCTGTTTAAGACAATTGAGTTCAATGCATGTTAAATGCATATTAGGATATAAGGTTAAATTCGAAGCTGTGATCCACATATCAATTTTCTAACTTTCTTGACAAATTTCATCTCTCCTATTAAAGTCTCTTAAAGCATCTGTATTACTTTCCTTTGAAGAACTCACCCCTTCTGTAATTCTGTGGTTATTTTTGTGACTAGCAGGTTATAATGTTTCTTTCCTTACTAGACAATAAGTCCCATGAGAACTGGGATCTATGACTTTGCGAACTACTGTCATAGCAAACGTACAGGACAGAGCAGAGCTGCCACATAGGTTTTCCAAGGAGTGGTTGGTAGATTCAAACTGCCAGTCTTTTGTTTAGCAGCCATAGCTCTTAACCAGTGCACTACCAGGACTCCAGTGCATGCTATAGACTTCTTAAAAGAGGACCTGAAATATAAATAGACTGAATGCATATTGATTGAAAACAGGTGCTATGACCCTGACTTCTAGGATCATATCATCAATGTGTGGATAAAAAGATGGCCGAGGAGCAGTTAGTCACCAATGTGCAGCCCCAATGGAGACCATCCACACTAAGAAATCTAAGATGCCCTGTGAGCTGTACTTCCCTGGGCTGAATAACTTGGTTCTTATCATCAAAATTAATTTATAAATTCAAGGAGATCATCCAGAGGAGGGGTAATCGGTAAGTTGCATATTCTCTAGCCAAGGAACAATGAAAATCTGTGCACTACTTCATAAGTACCCTTCATACTTATGTTGTACTTTGCTGAGATTTTTCTCGAAGGCCCAGACTCCAGGGTGAAGTTTAGGCTTCACACTTGAAGTAGAGAAGTAGAACTCAATCACCCTTTCCTTCGTTCGTTCTACGTAAATTTGTTGTATTCTAGGCACCAAGCTGTGGATTGAAACCAGCTTTTCAGGAAGGGAAATATGCAAATTGAAAAGGAAGAAATGGGTACTTTGTTCTGGCCAGTAGAGATAATGGGAATGAGTGTCCAGGTCCAGTAGACATCTCAGCATCTGCGGACACATATTAGCCCGGGTAGATAAGAAGGCTGGTATTGTGGAGCAGAAAAAATGAAGTGGAATATGTAGGCTTGAAGGAGATGGTGGAGGACTTGGAGACCAGGCAAAGAGGTTGCTCTTTGAGCAACTGAGGCATGAAAGCTGTGTTTTCAGGCTTCCAGGTAGCTACCTTATCTGTCTGATGAACCTTTTAACAATGCCATATTGTGAGGGAATGGATGAGGCCTAGCTAGTCAACTGGGATGAAGTCAGTTTTAGTTATGAGATTGATATGCTAGGTGGAAATAGCTCTCTTGCTGTAACTGTAAGATGGTTGTCACTGAGTTAAGATTCTCCAAAGGGAGAATCACAGTGATTGTGAGTGACTAAAGTGTATTAAGAAAATATCAGAGACTTGTAGGACGTAAGGCAGTTATTGGGTAAATTAATATTGTTAGATTTATATGAGCGGGAAGATCCTTAGCCTTTATGTGAGTTTTCTTTTCCAAAGGCATGGCCTTCATTTAATTGCATTTCCTTCTATATTATTGAATCTCCCTCCCTCTCTTCCTCCCTTTGTCCTCCTCCCTCTCTCCATCTCTCTTTCACTCCCATTGTTGCATCACCAGTGGTAACTCTATTGAAGGACTAGAGATGCTAAATATTTAGCAGCATTGGCTTAGCTCCTGGGGGGAGATACGGAAAGTCTACAGGAAAGCTAAAGGAGATTAACACGGTCCTTCTGATGCCGTCTCTCACTTTCTGCATCCTCAGTTAGTGCTACCCTAGGGGAAATTTACACATATACACAGATAGATGCTTTAGAAAAACGTACTTAAGCTTCTTCCTCCACAATTCAAAATAAAACCATGTACTGGCTAATAATTATTGATGAATTATCTAATGAATTGTCCTCATAACCTTCAAGAAGTATGCAGACTGGGGGTTAGTATTTATACGCCCTGTTTCATACTTGTCAGTGCTGAAGATTGTCATGTCTGATTGTTGCCTGACAAAAACCGGGGTACATCTCCCCTTTCTGCATACAGGTGATAATGCCTCTGAGTTCTGTTAACAAATGAACAAGGCAGTTTGGCTTAGAGGCTGGAGGACTCACGGAGGATGAAAGAAAGAAAATAATTTTGCTTCACAAGATTAGGAATACTATTGAAAGAGATTTTTGCTGTCAATTTGGATTGGAATATAAATTAGGAAAGAGAATTTAGACATCCTTTGGAAAGCCAGGCCAAAGCGACTTGCACTTACCATAAGTAGGCTGCAGATCAGAGTGTCCAGTTCCCTGGGAATCAGTGGAAAACCTCCATAGAGAAATCTGACCTCCGTTTCAGCGTTTCTGTGACTCGGGTCATCTTCCAAACATGTGGGATCCTAATGTTCACCAAGCTGTGTTTCGGCTGCTGGAGATTCGGATAGGAACCATACAGATACGTCCCTGGCTTCGTGAAGCTCACTTCTCATGTGATGCTTTTTTATTAGAAGATTTGTAAACAAATTTACCGTAGATCTTCCAAAAGTATGTAACATGGACTAAAACAAGCTGGGCTGAGTAGGTTTTGCTATTGTAATGACTTACCACGGGAAAAGACACCAATTACGGGAAGGTTTGGTGCCCCTAATCTTAGGCACAAGTGGCCTCCTGCTTTCAGAGGGCGCCGAGAGGGCAGGCAGTAGGCAGAAAGGTCGTTCTGGACTTCGCCACACTTACTTTGATTTTGCTTCAGAAAGCACTGAAGGTCTGTCTGCTCTCTGGCTGGGCTTGGCGAAGCCTGCCGCTTCTCCTTCAGCCACTTTCTTTCCATCTGCAGTCCTTTTGTGCTGCTTATTCCGGGCTGTGAGTTGTGAATGACTCTTCTGTCTATTGCCTTTCCTGAACTGTAGATCTGGCCAGGATTGAGGGGTGGCTGGCCTCCCAGACAGCCTGCTTCGCTCGACAGCCTTCTTTCACTGTGTTGATTTCGTGTAAGAAATTCTGAGATAATGTTCAGTTTGTTCATGGTTCTTACAAGAATTTAGGCATCAACATATGGGCTGTGTCTTCCAGGCAAGAGGCAAAAGTTGAGAAAAACCACTGTCAGATTGTCTGAACGCACACGTATCAGCATTTTCTTAGATTTGGCTCCAGTAATGCCACGTAATTTCTGTCTCTGAGTGCGCACTTCGTTTGGTCTTATAACCAAAAAAACAACAGGAAGATGCTAAAGCGAACCAGAGTAGCTCGAACTGTTACTTCTGAAGAATGCTTATGTGGCCCTTACCATTGCCTCCCGGCACCACCGGCACTGATTGCTCTTACATGCCAACACGGGCACAGGAAAACAGGCGAGTCATCGAAAGGCTGACGGCCCAGGGTCTCTGTAACAGAAAAATACATCATATGTAAAAGGCCTTGGGATTTCCCTTGTGTTGTTACCATGGTGGGAGCATTCTCCTGTAATTTCTTTTGGATTTATTTTATTTAATTCCACTTCCTACACACACAGATTTCTATCATCATAGTTCTACTGTTTGATCAATTTTAGCACCAGACAATTTTACAACTAAAAGACGCATAGAGTAGACATTCAGAGACATTTACTTCTGAAAAACTAGCCACTGAAAACCCTATGGAGCACAGTTCTACTCTGACACACATGGGGTCGTCATGAGTTTGGGTTGATTCCGTGGCAGCCAGTACTGGTCAGTAAAGATGGCAGAATATGATAGAATCTGGAGAGATTTTGAAGGCCTCATTCGAGTTTTCCAGGCTTATTTATTTGTTTGTTTTGCTTCTCTGCTTTTCCGCACTGTATCTATAGATGAACCATCTAGTTCCTAATCAATTATTTACAATGGAAATATTTTACACTAGCCAAATGCATTGATTTTGCCTCATTTCCTATTGAGGTAGATTGACCATCCTCCACATTGTTTTCGTTGTCTTAAACTCCACTCTTCTCTTATTTTTTGAAACAAAAGTTCCGTAAACATATGTTGTGATCGTATACCAGCTTCAATAGTATGCCACCTAATAATTTTAAACCTAAATGTTAACAGTTTGTGTAATTCTGTGTATATTGTTCAACGTCAGAGAACTCTTACCTAAAAAGCAAGGAAACAACAGCAACAACTTTTAGTTCACAAAAAAGTAATGATCCTCAGTGAGACTTAATGGTCTAATGAGCTGAGAGACAGTGGAGGAACCCCCAAAACTGTAGCCCTGGAAGCTCTGTTAACCTAGAACTGAAACCATTCCCAAAGCCCACTCTTCACATAAAGATCAGACAGGCCCATAAAACAAAAAATAATATACCTGAGTATGAAGAACGTGCTTCCTAGTTCGATCGAATGTATGAGACCAAATGGGCAGCTCCTGACCAAAAGCAGAATGAGCAGGCAGGAAGGGACAGGAACTAGATGAATGGACACAGGAATCCGGGGTGGAAAGGGGGAGCGTGCTGTCACACTGTGGGGATTGCAACCAATGTCACAAAACAATATTTGTATAAATTTTTGAATGAGAAATTAACTTGAGCTGTAAACTTTTACCTAAAGCACACACACACGCACACAGGTAGTGATCCAAGGGGATTGATCCACCTACCTAAGCATAGCTTCCTATGGGTTTTATACTCATCTGCCCTTACTGGAGAAAACGGAACACATGGATGAGCATGTATCAGAGAATCATTGAGTATCAGGTCCCAAAAGTACCTCAGACACTCTAAGGTCCAACCTCTCCATTTTGTAAATGAGGTAATTGAGACCCAAAGGATTAAATGGACTGGCCAGCCAACCAGCCTGTCTTAGTGCAGAATTGCATAGGCTGAAGTGACATATTACAATCTAGGAAGAAATGCTTGAAAGCATTCTAAAATTAATTATTGTAGAATACAGATGACAACTAAAATGAAAAGAAAAAGTATCAAAGGAGGTAATCTCTATTAGTTTGAAATAAATGTTAAAAAATATAAGAGAATTTTTTTTTTTTACAGAAATAGGATATTGGACAAGTCTAATTTCCTTTAACACAGTGTGAAATTATTTTTGGTAAGACAGCAAATGCTGTGTATGTGTGTGTGTGCATGTGCACGTGTGTGTGTGTATATAGTTTATGTGTACATGTATATGTATGTGTGTGGTGTGTGTGTACATGTGTATATGTGTGTATGTGTGGTGTGTGTAAGTATAGTATCGTGTGTGTTATGTTTGTGTGTGTATGGGTGTATATGTGGTGTGTGTGTACCTGTATATGTGTATATGTGTGATGTTTGTAAGCCTAGTGTGTGTGTGTGTACGTGTATATGTGTGGTGTCTGTAAGCCTAGCGTGTATGTGGTGTTGGCATGTGTGTGCTGTGTATGTGAATTACCGTGTGCGGAATACTCTCTCCGCCACTCCCAGACATTCCACAGTTAAACAGGGTTGTGTTTACACTTCGCAGCATGGATTGCCAAAGCACTAACCCACGCGTGTTGTTGGATGTCTTGGCACAAGGAAGCAACTTTAGGAAAAATACTCAGTGAACAGGGGTTGAGAGACTTGGTGTAGTTTTTTCACTTTGATAATTACTGCAGTGCTCATTCACAGACTCTTTGAGTAGATACTTAGGGTTTAAGGAACCTGGCAATTACAGATGTTGCCTTCAGCTACTAGTAAGTCCCTTTGAATACTTAGAGGTATTCCCTGCTTCTTCCGTTCACTTTCTTTCATTATTTCTTTTGCTTTGCTTTACTTTGTATTTCTCTTTCTTTTCTTGTCCTTTTTTTCCCTTCCTCTCTCCCTCCTTTTTTACTTATATTTAAAGTTGTTAAACTTTAAGGTGGAAATGTATGAGGGTTTATGTTCACTCATTAGAAAAATAGATTTGCTGTATATAGAAATGTTTCACTTAAAACTTAATAAATTGTTTTAAATTATTTTTCCAATACTAATGTAAGTGATTAATTTATTTTCAGGATCTTATTTTTTTTTAACTTAGTAATTGAAAATGCATGCATTCAACGTACAGCTGCTGAGTTCCTCTCCCACCTTCCAGTCTTTCTCCAAGTATCAACAGCCTTCTTCCTGCTGGGCACTGTGCTGGGAATAATGATAGTTGTAGCTTCCCTTTATTCTTCACACAAATATGAAATTATTTATGTTGGGCTTGTCATGCTGGGACTTTATCACAGCCCTTTTAAATATATATCATGCTCCCAACTAAATGTATTAAAGAAAAAAAAATTAAAGGTTCAGAGACGTAAGATGATATCTCTTAGTCTCCTAGTGCTGCTATAACAGAAATACCACAAGTGGGTGGGTTTAAAGAGCAGATATTTATTTTTCTCATAGTTTGGGAATCTGGAGTCTAAATTCAGGGCTCTGGCTCTAGAAGGAGGCTGTCTGTCCACTCTGGGGGAAAATGCTTGTCTCTTCTGCATTCCTTGGTTCCCTGGCAATCTCTCTTACTCTCTTTGGGCTTGCTTGTCTCTGTGTCTGTGCTACTCCTTATAACTCAGAAGTGATGAGGTTTAGGACCCACCCTAAACTGATATATCTTTATTAACCTAATAACAACAACAAGAAAACTCTATCTCCAAATAGATGATGTCCACAGATATTGGAGCTAAGATTCCAACACATATTAAAAAACAAAAAAACCAAACCCATTGCCATCAAGTCGATTCCAATGCATAGTGACCCTATAGGACAGAGTGGAACTGCCCCATAGAGTTTCCAAGGAGTGTTTGGTGGATTTGAACTGCCGGCCTTTCAGTTAGCAGCGTAGCACTTAACCACTACGCCACCAGGGTTTCCATACTTATTTTAGGGGAGGCACAATTCAATCCATAACAATTTCCAAAGTCAGTAACAAGGAAGCACAAACACTGTGCCTTTAGCCCAGGTCTGCCGTGAGATGTGCTCTTCAGAAGGCGTTTGGACCCCAGCAGGAGGAGGAGTGGAACCTTCCCACCTTCCTCCTCCCACCCCGGCCCTCTCTCTGCAGCATGGTCTCCACTTCCTCTCTCGTTGCCCCGAACATCATTTCCCAAGGCTTAGTCTAGTGAGTAGAACTTCTCTCATGACTTCAGCTCTCAGTTTCAACGTTTACACTTCCATAAGTTATTTTGAACACCTTTGGGAACAGGATAATGGAGATATGGAAATTTCCCAAAATGGCCAAGATGTGTGTGATTGATTTTCTTTCTTTTAGCATTCATGATACAAAATAAATAGACTAAGGGAATTCAGATTGAGGACACCTGGGTTTTCTAGCGCTGTTACTAAATATATTTGAGACTTAGGGCTAATATCTTATAGTTAGTTGGCTTTGGCTTCCTTATCAGTAGTATGGAAGGACTGCCCCAGGTGACATGCGCTGTTAATTTTTTTTCATTATTTCTAATGAAGATAATACAAGGTTTAACATGAGGTAAAGCCCACCAATCTCAAGTGTCTGGCTCAGTGAAATTTTGCGTATCTTTCTACACCCCAGCCACGAGAGAATCCATTTCCTCTTGCTGAGACCCTTTACCCTGAAGAAAAGACCAGGATAGGAAGTGGGGATGAGGGAAGACTTTGCGCTTCCTCTGCTCTCTCAAATGGACTTTCCAGATGAATATTACATTGAATTTTCTTTTGTGGTTTTATGCTTACCTGGAAAAAATAAGCCTGGCCTTATTTCTAAACCTCACTGTTTTGCCTGTAAACAAATGTTGCATTTTATGATAATAGCATTTCATAACTTGTGTGCCACAAATAAAAAAATAGAAACAACACAGGGGAAATTGCTGGCCCTCCAGGTTCTTACAAAGGTGAGCTTCCAGTGCACTCAGCGTTGATTGTTCATCAGGAGCCCATTGAACATTCTGCAGTTTGTTTATGTGTTTAGGTCACGTTAGAGCTTGAGCCAAAACTATTGGCTGTGCATTTGAGGAGTGATGTTATGCGCTGTACTTTTGCAACACTGAAAATATCTAATATAATGAGAGTGCATGTTAAGTGGAGTCCCTGGGTGGTGCAAATGTTAATGCACTCAGCTACTAACAGAAAGGTTGGAGGTTTGAGTCTACCCGGGGCACCTCGCAAGAAAGACCTGGTGGTCTACCTCTGAAAAATCAGCCATTGAAAACACTGTGGAGCACAGTTCTGCTCTGACACGCGTGTGGTCACTGTGAGTAGAAGGACACTCAATGGCAACTAGGAAAAAAATGGAATGGGTTTGATTTTTTTTTTCTTTTATTTGGTGGAACATGTTAATTGATTACTTGATGAAATGCCTTGAGCATAAATCAGTACTCTAAGATTTAAAGAGTGTCTCAAAAGTGGAGCCTATGGTTTCTAGGGTAATTTAAATGTCAGGCAGTGTGTGGGATGTTAGGGAACAAGATAGAGACTAAACAGTCTCCAAACAAGAAGAGAGTGTGCAACCCCAAACACTAATGCCCCCTCTAAGGAATGAAAAGGCCCTGCAGTGTTTTGTAGAGAACCACATTGGGGGTTAATTAATAGATGACCATTAAAAGAAGAATCGTAAGTTAACGAAATGTGTTTTCACCTTTGTTTCTGTTTTCTGTTATATTCTCTCAGTCGCTGGCTCAATAAAACACCGGAAAAGATGGCCGCGTCTTCCAGAGATCTTGAATTACAGTTTGCCAGGTGGATGCTCGTACTTGGTTAAGGATGGTTGGAGGTGCTGAATATTTTACAAAGGAACTGTGTGTGGCTTGAATAACTTAGTTATCTTGATTAATTCCTTCTTTGTAGTTAAAGAAAGTTTTAAACTTAGACTTCAAAGAAAAACAGGAGCGGGAGAGAGAGCATCTATGTAGATTCTTCACAAAGTGGTTAATAGAAGCAGCCACCCTGATTTGAGTGAGAAAAGCATTAGAAATACTATATTGCCTTTTATTTTGTGAGTGATGTCATTCTCTTTTGTCCACATCTTTATTTTGTGATATAATCTACTGTGTTAGTTCTATTAGAAGTTAAAGATTTTAAAATGCAGAATTAGTTAACTAACATACCATATTCCCAAAAGTATGCTTGAACATGAAAGATGTTTTGAATTCAGAACAGACATTGTCACAAAGTTAATATTGTCACTGGTGGTCAGTTTCCCACACCAATCCACAAACATCTTGTAGCTCCATAATGTAGTTCAAACAGCACAATTGCTCTAAGATGTGTAAAGTAAGCAATGCTGTTGAGACTGTAAGAAAGACGATCAGAGAATGAAATTGTAAAGTGCTGTTTTCAGTGCTGTGGCTGAGAAGGTTGTTTATTCAGAGCATCGGTCAGCAAACTAAGCCCACAGGCCAAATCCACCCAGGCAAGGCGGTTTAAGGGTATCCCATGGCTGGTTTCACGCTCCTTCGGCAGAGTTGAGTGGTGTGACAAAGGCCGTATGGCCTTCAAAGCCGAAAATATGTACTATTTGGCTCTTTGCAGAAAAAAAATTGCTAGCCCCTGAATTAGAGGAAGAACAGAATGGACATATTAGCAAATTCTGTGGTGACTTAGGTGCCGGAGCTTCCGCAGACAGCAGGGGTGTGACCTGGGCAGGCTCATGCCTGAGACCAGCCTGAGCCTGTCCTGTGCTGTTGCCGTGTTGGTTGCCTCCGAGCTGACCCTGACTCCCGGCGACCTTATGTACACCAGAACAGAGTGTTGCCTGGCCATCCGTACAATTGCTTGTCTCTTTGATCTGTTGTTGCAACCACCATGCCAGTCTATCTCAGGAAGCGTTTCCCTAATTTTCACTGACTCTCCACTTTACCAGACATGATGTCTTTTTCTAGCAATTGATCTTTCCTGATGATGTATCCAAAGTAAGCAAGTCAGAGTCTCACCGTCCTTACTTCTAAGGAGTATGCTGGCTGTACTTCTTCCAACACAAATTTATTTGTTCTTCTGGCAGTCTGTGGTGCATTCAGTATTCTTTGCCAACACCATAATTCGGAGGCATCGGTTCTTCTTCAGCCTTCCTTATTCATTGTCCAGCTTTTGCATGCATATGAAGCAGTTGGAAATACACGGCTCGGGCCAGGTGTACCTTAGTCCTCAAAGTGACGTCTTTGATTTTAACACTTTAAAGAAGTCTTTTGCGACAGATTTGCCCAGTGCAATATGTCATTTGATTTCTTGACTGCCGCTTCATTGGGCATTGATTGTTGATTCGAGTAGAATGAAATTCCTCACAACTGCAGTTTCTTCACCATTTACTGTGATATGTGTTGGTCCAGTTGTGAGGACTTTTGTTTCTATTTTATACAACCAAACCAAATGCATTGCCGTCCAGTTGCTTCCGACTCACAGTGACTCTGTAGGACAGAGTAGAACTGTCCCATAGGGTTTCCAAGGAGCTGCTGGTGGATTCGAACTGCTGACCTTTTGGTTAGCATAGCAGCCAAATGCTTAACCACTGCACCACCAGGGCTCCTTTTATTTTATATAAAAAAAATTTTATAGTAGGTGCTTAATAAACACATATTGATGCAACATTGGTAAACTTCCAAGATATTTAAAAATGAACATCTCTAGTTCTTTCTTTCTCATGCGTCCTTTCACCTGAAAACTTCCTCTCCCTCCTCTTCCCGCTGCTCTCTCTCTTGCTTTCTCTCCTGTGTCCCTTCTTGCCTTCTCTCTTCTCTGAAAACTTTTCAAGGGGCATCTCTGTAGACAGGAGTGCAGCCCACTATCCCAGAAGGCTCTGCTGTCCACACTTACATGGGCACATAACCTGCGATCCTGAAACAAAGCACGGATTACTGTGAGGCATTAAGCGTCTGGTCTGAGAAGTATAGTGATCAGATGCTCTGACCTGCCTAACCTAGCCCGGTCTTCGTTTATCCTTACTCATGAGCAGAAGAGCTCCTTTGAGTTTTTGGCAGTTGTGAGATTCACAGTTCCCTGCAGCCTTAATATTTTGGAGTGCATGCTAGGACATGGACAAATTAAAGCATCTTACAATGAAATGTAAAGAAAACCTTCCATCGGTTTATGCGCCTTAAGTGGCAAAGGGAAATTATCCTTGAAGGAAAGTGTCTGCACTGAAGTACACTCATAGAAAAAAAGATCCCAGGAGGAGGTTTGTGTACTGATTAAGATTTAATTCAGCCCGCCAGTGTATCCACTGCTCGAGATGAGGGTTGGAACAGCAGAGGGGATTCTCCAGTACAGCGTTTTTTGGAATGTTAATTACAATAGATATGATCTAACCCGGGACTCATAACACGTCAGGGCGGCAAGCGATCTTAGGGATCATTTAAGCTAACTCCTCTGCTTTTAGCGGAAGAAACTGAGGCTCAGAGAAGGCAATGATACTGTCCTAAGCCCTGAGCACATCAGCTGTCGAGCCTGCACTAGAAGCCAGGTTTGGGGACTCTCAGTGCTGGGTTCTCCCCATTTTCTCAAGTTTCCTCTGTGTCCTGTGACCCACTGCTTTGATGCTTTAGTGTGTTTTAGAGGAACTTTGATACTACTTGAACTCAGCTTCTTCTAGGGCATTGTGGCCAAGTAATAAGTCAAATTGGTATTCTCTAATATAAGCCAAATAAAGTCATTCCTTGCTTGAAATTAAACGGTGGGAAAACTGTGCAATCCACATGCCCGCAGCCAACTGAATAATCAAACTTTATTTATTTTGAATCTTACTTCAGTGCATAGACCAGAATGCACCAAACTATGGAGTTATTGAGCTCGTATCAGGGTGATATTTCAACGTGGCTCCTTCTAGGCCTTATGAGGAGTGCCATACTGTGTGACGTCAGTGACTTTCAACTGTGGCTGCACATTAAACCCACCCGTGTAGAAACTTGATCAGAATCTCTGAAAGTAGGGCGTGAGCACTGATGTTTCCCGTTTTGAGAAATTCATTAAAACATTTTGCTCGTCGTGATGTATCATCGTAACCATGTATGTCTTTAGCACAAGAAGTGCTTTTAATCACAATACTTAGAAATATAGGTTGGTATCAAATGTATTTGTAATCATAGAATGAAAGAAATTTAGAGAGAGGAAAGAAATGCATTTATTTCAGCTACTTTCTAATTCCCTCGTATAATGAAATTTGGACTCACTTCTCTGATCCATAATTCTCTTGATCAGTAAAATAAAAATAATAGTGCTTACCTCAGAGGATGGTTTTGAGTGTTAAGTTAGCCACACAATAGTGTGTTGCGTTGTGCAGCCAGTGAATACACAGTCATTAGCTACGACAGTGATGATGATGACAATGATAATGAGATTGATTCGTAACTTTTTAGCCTCAATTTAAATAACTTTCCCAAAGTCTTACACTTAATTAAGCCCTGTGTAAGGATTCCAGCTTAGACTAAAATTCTTACCACCAGGTACAGGTTATTTAGTGGAAAGTTGCAGACAGTTTAAGGTGAACCGAGTGGCAAGGAGAAACACTGAGGAATGAAACAAAGTCTGTGCACCTTCACAAGGCGGGTTAAGCTGAAAGGATTTATGCATTTAGACAGTGTCAGTGAGGAAACTAAAGAGAGGACTATCAGCTTTGACCATTGGGCTGGAAAGGAAATAAGGATGACATAGGTCCTCGGAGGTGACAGTTTGCAGGTGTGACTGACTGAGGGTCCTTGAAGTTCAGGGTAAACCATTTGAATTTCAACATCCAGATGCAGTTTTTGAACACTCGTGCTCAGGTAATGTAATCATTTGAAGCCTTATCACACTTCTATTGAAAGTAATTTACAGCTGTTTCTATTGAGAGTTTATCATGTACAACACCCTTTTAACAATATGAAATACCTTCCAACGGCCATGCTGCCATATCTAATGGTCCTTCTGCACATGATCCCATAAATTACTTTAATGGAGCAGCGCTTCCCTCCCATAAGTCTGCAATTTTGTGGCTAATCTCCCTAGAACATATGTTCACAGACACTAAAGAGGGCTCTCTGACTTTTAGTGCTGGGTAATAACTGAGATATACTTCAAAGGAGCCATTTCCTGCTGACCCTGGTAAGAACGCAGGAGACAATGCACACCTCATGAATTAGTTTGTTAATTGGATGGCCCACATCCATTTCTATGTCTGTTCCATGCACAAGAAAGAGCTGGCTCTGGCCATGCTGTGAGTTGCGCTGTTTTCATATTCTGCACTGAGCCCTCAATGCAGGAGCAGTAGCAGGGCTGCAGAACTGTGCTTTGTTATCTTGGGAAGACTTCTGGGATAGAGTGAAGGAAGAACAAAGATTTTCCACACTGGGAGAGCCTGGTTATCAGTGTCCATGCTAGTTGTGCCAATTGCATAGCTCTGCCAGCTGTCCAATGGCCACTCTCTTACTACCACGATGTCCCCTGTACTAAAACATGTTTAACCTCCCACAACCAATGGGAGATAGATGAGTGGGTGGGTAGATGGATGAATGAGTGGATGGATGGATGGATAAATAGGAAGATGCATAGATAGGTAGATGGATGGATGGATGGATGGATGGATGGATGGATGGATGGATGGATGGATGGATGGATGGATGGATGATGGATGATGGACGGATGGATGACAGATTTAAGGAACTGGCATAACAAGAATTTTGCCAAGGGCAAAATTCATAGGGAAGGCAGACTAGAAACTCCACCAGGATTTCTATGTTACAGCCTCGAGGCAGGATCCTTCTTCTCTGGGACACCTCAGATTTTTCTCTTAAGGTCTTCAACTGATGGGATGAGGCCCACTCACATTATCCAGGGCCATTTCCTTTACTTAAAGTCATCTGATTTTAGATGTTAATCACATCTACAAAATACCTCCACAGCTACTTCTAGATTGGTATTTTATTAAACCCTGGGCACCTCCAGCCTAGCCAAGGGGACACGCAAAATTCCCCATCACAGGTGCTGTCTACCCATGGACCACCAACTTGAAATTTGCCTCCAAAAATGGAGGGTACTGAGAGACTAAATAAAGAAGTGGGCAACTCCAGTGTGACAGCGAAGGAGTTTATTAGGGAGACTTACATTCAAGGCCAAGTCCAAGTTGTGGTAGGCTGCAGGAGCAGAGTAGATCTCCATGCCCTGCACGGGGAGGGTAGAGGTTTTATGGTGGTCCTAGACAATAAAAAAAAAAAAAAAATTTTATTTTTTTTTTTAGACAATAGTGGCTCCATGCTAGGGGCTTACATAAGAATGCAAACTGTAGTGAGCTGGTAGATTGCATGAGGGTGCTCGTGTTCGGCCTCACAAAGCCTGTTTCCTCTTCAGTCCACCCCTCGAGGCCAGCTCTGTCCTGTATCATAGTACGAGAGATCCTATTCCTTCCCCACCAGGAACAGATACAGAAGGGTTGGCCAGGTGCTGTGTGATGCGCACACATGTGCAAGAGACAGAGGAAGCTACTGTGTGCCTGGAACAGAGGGAAGGTTTCTCTGATAAGGAGAAGGAGCTGAGAGAGAGAAGGTGACCCAATTCCCAGTCTCCATATCAGAGAAGGAAACCCTGGTGGCATAGTGGTTAAGTGCTACGGCTGCTAACCAAAGGGTCGGCAGTTCGAATCCACCAGGCGCTCCTTGGAAACTCTATGGGGCAGTTCTGCTCTGTCCTGTAGGGTCGCTATGAGTCGGAATCAACTCGATGGCATTGGGTTTGGTTTGGTTTTTGGTTTTTGATCAGAGAATGCTCTGAGTCCAAGGCCTTTACCTAGGCAGCCTAGGTGGAAGGCATAAAGGCAGAGCATTACCCCAACATTCTACCCCCCCCCTCCAATCAGGGTGCTAGAAAAAGGAGCAAAGCAGCACCAAGTCCTGGTATGCCCATAACTGATTTTGGACATTGAGCTGCATATCCATTGTCTGGTGAATAACTCTGGTGGGTGCTATATCTGTGCGCCATTTGAGGCAGCCTTTAATGAGGGTTAGAAGTAGGATTGTCCCCAGCAGATTGATCAGGTCTGCTTGGAGGAGAGATTCCGACCAGCCACTCCAGTTGTAGCCTAATCCAAGCCAACTGAATAGATCAAAGGGCTGCATTTGTCCAGTCTGATGTATGTATAACATGTCCTTATTGATTTATGTAAAAACAGCATATTTCTGCCAACATGGCTCATTATATGAACAGTACGCATTTCAGTGGAAGTAATACCAAAGCTCCGTTTCTCAACACAGCTCAACAAGGTATTACCATTGTCAGCCCAGGCTAGCTTAGACTTGGTGTAGTCAGTCAATGCACACTGGACCACCTGGTCATATTCTGCAAGTTCTCCATGTCGAGAGTAATGTCAAACGCAGTCATAAAAGTCCCATTCTCAGAGTCAAACCATCCAGTTCTGTGCCGTTCACAGTTTTAACACACAGAGAGAAATTTCCTTCTGAAGTTGGAGCACTCCCCACAGGCAGCTTTCATATTTCAAAAGATGTTTTCCATGTAGTGTTGACCGTATTCGTTTACCACATGATCTCAGTATACCAGATTACACATCCACTTGATCCACGAAGTGTCCTCCTTGTTGACAGATCACCTAGAACCATGTGGGGATATGACGCATCATCTCAGTTCAAATGTTGCAGAGCCAACGGCTGGTCTGATTGGTAGCTCTAGCAAAAGCCTGTATCATTTGGGGCCCATGGATGAGGGGCCTGCCCATCATCAGGAGATAATCAGGGAAGAAAAAGAGACAGCATTAGCAGTTTACCCCTCCCCTTTCCTATCTCCCATGGAACTTGAGGTAAGGGTTGCCTGGGTGTAGCCACCCGGGCTGTCTGTCCTGGTCTTGAGGCAGCGATCTGTATGGGAACCCAGATCTTTCGTCAGGAACAGTTGTGTATAAAAGAAACACATTTTATAGACTAGACAGTTTGATCAAACAATCAGTGCAAATGACAAATACCCTTGCGGGGCACAGCTGCACTGAGACCCCAGACTGCTCGGCCGAGATGTATGGTTCAGGCTGGGGTTGTCTCTCCCCCCCGTCAGCTGTTTCAGTCTGACCACTGAAGCGCTCAGTCGCACCTGTGGCTTGGGAGTGACATAGAGCACGAAGAGTTCATGCAGGATCCAGTGGAAGTCTCTGTATGAGATAAGAGGCTCCGATACGGTTTACTTGCCGAGAATGTCCTGGCTTGTTGGCCCGGGAATCTGTCCCTCGGCAGGTTTTGACTTTGGCCAGGGTCTCATAGGCGGATCAGATTTTCTGTGTTGTCCAGTGTTTGCCGATGATGGTGGCAGTCCATGCGTGTAGGCCCAGTCTAGGATGGCGTGTGAATCTCCGTGGGCCATCCTCTTTGGAGTGCAGGAGGTGGCGTGTGAATCTCCGTGGGCCATCCTCTCTGGAGTGCAGGAGGTGGTCGGTTGCACATCTCTTTTCTTAGGGGCAGAGGGTGCTTCAGTTGATGAGGGTGGTATGTGTGTTGGTCATTTTCCCCTTTCAGCATAGGGACTTTCCTGGTGACAGTTCACACAAGTAACGAAAGTTTATCAGGAGCACAACTGATTTTTTTTTCTTTTCTCCAGATGCCTTATCTCCATTGGGGCTTGCTTTATATGTCAGTCTGAGGGTTGTCAGTAGCCGGATTGAATGGCCAGGCTGTTAGCTATAGCCCACGTCACGGTTTCCATGCCCCCTTCTAAAATGGCCCTAACTGCAGCAATTGCTATCAGGGCTTGGAGGCAAAAGTTGACAGAGATGTACATTAATACGTCAGCATCATCAATACACGTAATAGGGGTGTGCACGGCCCCAGTGGGGCTTATCCATAGTTAGGCTTAGGTAAGGATCTCAATAACATGGGCCTCAGACCCAAAAGTTTTCCTCATTTTGGTGCCAGGTATTACAGTCAGCTGTGCAATGGTACCTAAAAACCCAACACATACAATTCTTTTCATTTACTCATTGAGCTTTAATTGCAACATAAGGCCTTTGGTCCTCCCTGGTGAGAGAGCGACTTAGGCTTAATCCACACACCTAATTATTTCTGAGAGTCAGAAGATCTGGGCAAAGTAGATAGAGCCCTCAGTCATTTGTGGACCACGCTTCCACAGTGCAAGAACGGGTTCAGCCCAGTTGCCTGGTAACCGGGAGGCGGTCCCCCGTTGTAGTTTCCCCCTCACTGTTGCAGCTGCGGCTGTGTTGCAGTTAGGTTGTCTTGGCGGGGTGGTTATCAGAGAATTCCAGAGAGGGCCCTTAAGTCTTCCTCAAGGTGGCTGAACACAAGCTATCTTGAAGGGATATTTACTCTTTTTTTTTTCCTGCTGTTTTAACTCTTGCTTTGCTCTGGGTGTCTTCAGTGCCAGGGACCCACTTAGCCCTCCAACTATCTCCAGTCCCATTGTTGGAGGGCTTTGAGCAATGGCAAGGGGATTCTTCCCCTAGCCTTTGAATCCCCTTATCTTTACAAACCTGCAGGCGAGTGTTTCTAGTTGCTCCTCCTGTTCACGGATGCGGCTGCTCGATATATCAGTTGTACCCACACACGACTGCTGCATATCCCTTTCCAACTGTAACTCTTCCTGCAAAGTCTTATGCATGCTTCAGCAGCTACCTGGTTTGGTGGCCAGCCGAATAGCATAGCACGGCGGCCATCTCACAGTCACTGCTCTTCTCCTAGCTTCTTTTTCACACCTATGAAGGCACCCATCTGCCCACAACCGGGCTATGCCGCTTGGCGTTTTCAGGGCATCCCCATACCCTGGCCAACCGGGATTTCCCCTGCAAGGACCTCACTCTTACTGACCATTTCCTCAGCCTCCTGGCTGGCTCACCAATTGTCCAGGCATGGACCACTAGAGTGAAATTTGCCTCTGAAAATAGAGGGTGCTGAGAGACCAAAGAAAGAGGTGGGCAACTCCAGTGTACCAGCAAAGAAGTAATTAGGGAGACTTAGATATGAGGCAAGTCCTGTGTGGCTGCAGAACCTGAGCAGACCTCCGTGCCCTGCAGTGGGAGGGCAGAGGTTTGGTAGTGGAAGTAGACAACAGAGGTTCCATGCCAGGGGCATAAGAATGCAAACTGTAGTGAACTGGTGGACCACATGAGGGTGCTTATGTTTGACCTCACAAAGCATGCTTTCAGGTACCAAATCTCTCCACCAAGAGAAGCAGGTGCAGTGGCCCCCAAATAAGATTATTATACAATTATTACACACTGCAGAAGATAGTAAAATTACCTTCCGGCTTTCTCATCTTGGGCTTTCTTCTCAGATGCTTCTAGCATTTCCAAGTGGTTTTACTTCCCCAACCTTGAAAATATGGTTTATCAAATCATATTTAATAATGAAACAACATAGGAAGCCTTCTGAATCCTTGTAAGTAATAAAAAACTATACAATTTTTAACACATGAGTCGAAGGAGACAAAAATCTCAATTGCTCAGAGCGTTGGAATTGACACTGACAACTTTCAAAGGTTATTTCTTAATGCCAAAAATTAATAATAAAACAGCTGAAACAGTCATTGAGAGAGAGAGAGAAAACCACACATACACACAAAAACCATTTATGAAGAAAAAATGTTTTCTAAAACTTAGTGGTCAAAGAGTAAATGTCTAGTGTAAAATTTGCTAGTCAAGGACTCATAGTTAGTCAGATCTGACTTGATGGCACCTCACAACAACAACAGATGTATATGTAAAATGACAAATACAACAAAAACTTGAGACATTTTCTATGAGTCTATCACTCAGAGTTGTAGAAGTTCAGTCAAGTTCATTATTTAGCCCCTTTGGTCCTTTTGTATGTGTGCATGTTGTTGTCTGACTCATTGCCTTGCTTTCGATCATCATAAATTTTACTTGGTGCATTTCAAATGTAAGTTCATCTCCTGGATCCAGTGTTTAAAAGAGCCTTAAAACACTTGTAACATGAAACTTTCAGCCTGTCCCAAAATGCTTGCTAGCCCATTTTCACATAACAGTTTGCTGAATTGGAAACCTTCCTACATCTTGGTCATTCTTGTCCTGAGCTAGGAATTAAAAAATTTAGGACAATCTTTGCTTTTCTTCCGTAGACTAATGAGCTTTATCTATAGAAATGATAACAAAAAATGACATCTGTGCTCCTAAAATTTTCAATCAAAGTTCCATATACTTCATCCTTTAAGATTGCTAAAAATATACTTAAAAACATGCAAAATATGCCTCTTCCTAGCCAAGGGTTACTAAGAACAGAGTTGGGGAACAAGGGACCTGTGTTCTCATCCCAAATCTATGGCTAGTCGATCCACAGACCGCAGTTTTCATTTGTGAAATGGTATTCTGCAGACTTAAAAAAATGTAACCATCTGTAACCGTAGGTTCTGCCCCCACTTTGCTGCTTTCAAACCGATCTCTCTAATTATTTCATGATGCAGAAGACATTAAACATTGCCCTTCAGCATTCTCATCTTGTCCCTTCTTCTCTGAATATGGTGAGGCCAGCGCTTCCAGGGCCTCTGCCTTGGGAGCTAATACTCTCGTTGCTTGCTGCCATATTTATGGATGTGATCTGTTTTTCAAACTAGGGATGCATTTTTAAGGATGCCTTGGTTTTCTTCTGAAAATATTAAATCAGATGCAGTTTGTGTGCACAGCAGCCAAGGCACACCAGACATAAGTAAAGCCGTGAAGGCTGGGCATTCAAACACTCAGACAGAAACTGAGAAGAGGAGAGGCTGAGGGAGTGTTATGCTGGTGTGGGGGCACAAAGCAATGGTGACCGATGTGGCCTGAGATTGCTTTCATTCCTCCTTAGCGCTTTCTCCTCAGCGGTCTCTTTATAACTTTCAGTTAGCCCATTCCCTCTGCTCGCTGTTTCTCTTTTTGACTGCCAATGATATGTAAAAGATAGATGAAATTGTGGTCCAGATGTGTTTTGAAAAGACTGTCTTGTTGGTTTGGGGTTCCTGATTCTGACTTAAAATTTGGAAGGTGCAAGACTCACTAAACCAAGGAGACCGTGGTGTCAGGATTCCTCAACACTTAAATGGCCATCAGCCCAATAAAGACGGGGCACCTGCGGCTCTCCTGCTAACAGAGACCTGCCCAGGCATGCACCTGGGGCCCAACTCCTCACCCAGGCCATGGGGCCAGCATATGCACGCTCAGACCTGTGTGTGAACAGGGTTTCCCTCACTGCTACACACCTCGCTGTCTAGGACGTTTCTTACACACACTCTGCAGTGGTTTCCCAAGGCTCCTGTACCAGAAATACCACGAGTGCGTGGCCTTAAAGAAGAGAAATTTATTTTCTTGCAGTTCAGAAGGCTGCCTTTGTTTTCAGGGAGTTGATTTATTTTCTCACAGTTCAGGAGGCTACAGGGCCAAAATCAGAATATGGGCTCCCTCTCGGCTTTGCGGGGAGATCCTTGTCCTTCAATGTCTGTAGCCCTGGCATTTCTAGGTTCCGTAGTGATTTCCACATGGCATCTCTCTGCCCCCTTTTTGCTTACTTCTCTGTCTAATCTGTGCTTTTCATAACTCAGGGTGATCAGGTTTAGGACACACCTTACCCTGATATGGCTTCAGTAGCCTGACAAAACCCTATTCCCAAACAAAATTACATCTAAGGTGCATGGGTTAGGATTCTAACACATAGCTTTGGGGGACATAATTCAGTCCATTACAGTTCTTTACATCCAATTTTACATAAAAATGCTGATTCCTTTCAGAATCAAAAGTCTGGGACTTTGTTTCTTTGATTACATAAGAAATCTTTTTTTCCCCTAACACTCAAAAAACTGTTGTGTGTTTCTCAAGATAACAAGAGCTGATTCGAATGACCTGAGGCCTGGGCACCTTTACCTGGCTGCTTCCTTAGTGACAGTGGGAGCCCGAACCCCTTGAGTGATTCATCTATCCACCAGAGAGGGCCCCTTCTGCCCCCTCTGATGGAACGGATTTGCCAGGTGCCATCTCCCACTGCCCTTGTATTCGTGAGCCTTGACTGCTCCCGACCAGCCTCTGGAACTCTGTCAGGGCAGAGGTTGTGTGGATCAGTTCAGAAAGACTGCACACCCTGCATCGGAATGCACAGTGAGTGCCCAGCGCAGTAGCCCACAGTGCCTAATCTTAAAGTCACTTGATAAAGAATCACTCACACTTTTGGTCAAATTAAAATGAGCATTTAGAAGTAGCGTTTACTGGGGCCACTGTTTATTTCAGGAGCAAAGTTCAGTGTATCTAGACTGCTACGCAGGTGTTAGTGTTCATGTTTGTCATAGCAGCAAACACAACTCTGATGTGCACACTAACAACTACCAGGAAAGGTGCAAAGGAAGGGACACCTGCCAAGGGCAGGGCATTGAGAGTGGGACAGACCACATACAGTTTTAGGACGTCCCAAAGGCTATATGAGGGGACACCATTTAAGTCAGCCTAAGCCTTGCAAAGCTTCAAGTTGCCGTATTGAAGGATTCTACAGGAAAAATATTAAATGGCCCGGGAAGCAGGAAGTACAGCCAGAATGTTCTTAGAAGCAAGGATGGTGAGACTTCATCGCACATACTTTGGACATATTATCAGGAAGGATCAATCCCTGGAGAAGGACATCATGCTTGGTAAAGTAGGGGGGGGTCAGCAAAAAAGAGGAACACCCTCCATGAGATCGATTGACACAGTGGCTGTAACAATGGGCTCAAGCATAACTATGATCGTGAGGATGGTGCAGGATCAGGCAGTGTTTTGTTCTCTTGTACACAGGGCTGCTGTGAGTCTGAACTGACCCAGTGGCACCTAACAACAACCACAAAGCCTTCTCCGGAGTCCTTGGGTGGTGCAAATGGTTAAGTGCTTGACTACTAACCAAAAGGTTGGCAGTTCTAACCCACTCAGAGGAGCCGTGGGGGACAGGCCCGGGGATCTACTTCCAAACGTTGATAGCTTGAAATCCCTATGGAGCAGTTCTGTGCTGCACATGTGGGGTCACCATGAGTTAGAGCTGACTTGATGGCAATTGACCATAAACCAAACCAAAACCAAAGCCAGTGCTGCCGAGTCGATTCCGACTCATAGCAACTCTATAGGACAGAGTAGAACTGCCCCGTAGAGTTTCCAAGGAACGCCTGGTGGATTTGAACTGCTGACCCTTTGGCTAGCAGCCGTAGCACTTAACCACTACACCACCAGGGTTTCCAAGGACAATAAGCCTTGTCAAATAAAAAATAAACCCAGACTTAGAATTGATAGACTTTGTTCAAAAGGGGTATTGCAATAGGGGACCATGAGATCAGCAAGTGTCTCAAGGGCAGGCAAAAGGGCTTTTCTGTTATAAAGAAAGAGGAGTGGACTTGCTATGAAGAGTGGAGTATGGGAAGTGGGATGAGAGGGTGGGGTGGGAGGATAGTGGATCTGAGAAGGCTTTACCCAGAAGCCATCCTCTTCTCAGGACGGGCTGTATGCTGGCTTGGGCTGAGGCTGGGCCAAAGTCCAGGTACTGGGTGGAAGGAGACAAATGTAACCAAAGTTTGGTTCACAAGTTCTTTGCTCAGGCTGATCAGCAGGAACAAGCAGTTAGCCAACAACTGGAATTTGAGTGGGGAAGGGGACCTGTTTTTGGCCTTGTCCTAGGTCAACAAGGAGGCATCTGTGGTCTCGCCTAAGTCATAGGGGACAGGCGGTCCTTGGCAGTAAGCTGTTTTCTGGAACTTAAAGGGTGCAGAATTTCTTAACCATGGCTGTTTTTCAAGACCACGAGGTAGAGGTAAGACTCAACACCATCAGCCTGTAGGGAAAAGTCCTCTAAGCTAGGCAGTGATGTGGTGGAGGAAGGCTTCTGCAGAAGGAGCAGGAGAGAAGGGCAGACGTGATGTGTCTAGGAAATTAGAACAGTTCAGTCTCGATAAGGTTTATCAAAGGCAGGAAAATTACTTTTATTTAATGTCAAATATGAAAGCATAGACCCGTGTAGAAATATTTGTATGGAAGGGCTTACACTGAGGGTTAGAAGACGCTCTTTTGTGCTGTTACACCATTATCGGACGTTGCTCAATGTCCTTTCCTTTACCCACTGACGATCTTCTGGGAGATTTTATTACTACCGACGGCAGCACACTTGACCTTCCTTGTCAGTGTTAAAGATGCAGGATATTGTCTGTGGGACACTGGGTAATCTTGTATGATATTTTTTCACCAGTGAACTTTCTTGTTTACTCAAGAGTCACATCTTTCTCGTTCGAAGGTGGTCTGTGCTGGAGTAAAAAAGGAAAGATCTCCAACATTATAGGTTGATGAGTGTCCACACTTCCTTTTCTGCTGGTGTACCTTAGAACAAACTAAGAGTTTTTAAAATGGTGTTAAAAACTTATGGATCAAAGCAGAAAATAGTCAACCTGTCTAAATTCATATTTTTAATTCTGTGTAGCAAATAATGTTGCAAAAATGGAAACCATAGAAAATAGATGAAGGAAGTTACTGCCCCATGTCTGTGTGTTACTACCTTAAAATTTGCTAATTTTTTTTTCATCAGATACATTCAAACAGCTTCTGGTGGAGATTGATAGAGAGTTAAACTGACCTTTGAAAGCAGTATGTAATCACTGAACATTTTTTGTTTTTAATTAAGCTGTAACAATGTGATTGGAATTTAAATTCCAGGAATTACAACCTTCCCTTCAGTGGGAGACCTAGCTTTAAAAGTACCTGTTGATTTTTGTTTTATGATTCTATTTTAAAATGTGCTCAAAGCTTACAGGTTTAATTACAGCCTTGCTAATTTGTTTCCAGACGTATTAGACTTAAAATTTAAGTATATTGTTAGCACAATATTTAATCCTTGACTCGTTCATCAAAGTATGTGTCTGCTTTACATTTCTGGAGTTTAATCTAGTCAGGCAGTATGTGGACTTCATTCCCTTCCTCTGGCATTCTACTTGCCTAAAATCCAAGCTGTTTTCAAGCCTTAAAAACATTTTTCTAATTAGAATTAGGCATCCTGAGATGTTCTGGTATGCCCTTGCGTTCCGCTTACAGTTTGGAAGTATACCCCACTTAGGTATGGTTTGGAAATGTAAGGAAAAATAATGGGATCCCTCAGAGCAGTCTTCCAGGAAGTATTGATTTTTAATTAAAGCACCAGAAGACGGTGATGATTTAAAAAGAGTTGTGGTGAAGGGATAGATATATGACTTGAACAATGGAGTAATTGAAAGGTGAACAGTTTAATCTCTGTATTAAAAGATGGAAAGGCAGAATCTCCAAATCATGGACATAATCGAAGCTCCCTCTGTCCCTAGCATCAGGGATGCCCATTTGTTTAATTGGGTGTTGCTAGGGAAATGGCCATTGTATCAGCTTTAACGTTCGTTATGTTCCTGGCTCAGGTAACCTTGGGTATATAGTAGTTCAGCAGCTATATTGTTACCATCTTATGTCTCCTAAGACTTTGTATAAACTTTATATAAAATGTGTGAGACTACAACTTAACCTGTCTTCATTCTAGGGGAAAAACCCCACAAAACATTGTTAAATTTATGTCCCTTTTTCTAATATTCTAGGTGAGCATCTTCATTAGAGGCAGTAAGAAGAAAAACGAATTTGGTACTACATCTTTCGTTCTTTTTCAGACTAGGTTCTTCATTTGCCTTTAATTTGGACCATTTTCTGATGCTGTATGTAAATTCCAAGGTAGTATCTCAGCGGGGAACTTGTTCAGTGACAGTCATTTCAGCTGTTTTTTGCTATTTCTTAGTAGCACATATTTAAATTCCAGAGTCATTCAGTTCTTCAGAAATTGTCTTTATACTTCAAAGGAGGCTTCCTTTCCCTCATCACATCCCAGGTATCCTTTGGTCAACACAGCAAACATGCGACAGGCTGTGTTCTGACAGGCTTTACAACCAAAGGCCACTTCATTTTCCAGCACCTCATTGTCCTCATTGTCCAGTTAGTGATGGTGAGATTGCAGATTCTCACTCATACCCATCTAATCCACATGGACCTCTGAACTCTCCTGCTAACACATCTCCAGAAAGTTTCTCATTCTTGCCACTTGTCAGGACACGTGGCCTACCAGAAATTGTACGTGACCTACCACAGATTGTTGTTACTTGTCGTGGAGTTGGTGCCAACTTATGGTGACTCTGTGTGTAACAGAAGGAAACATTGCCCAGTCCTGTACCATTTTCATGATTGTTATGCGTGAGTTTATTGCTGTAGCTATTGTGACAATCCATCTCACTGAGGGTTTCTCTCATTTCCACTGACCCCCTACTTTACCAAACATGGTGTCCTTCTCTGGCCGTTGGTCTTTCCTGAGGATTTGTCCGAAGTAAGCAAGACAAAATCACTCCATCCTCACTTCTAAGGGGCACTCTGGTTGTGTTTCTTCCAAGACTGAGGTTTTCGTTCACCTGGCAGTCCATGGTATATTTAATATTCTTCACCAACACCACAGTTGGAACGTATCAGTTCTTCTTCTGTCTTCTTTTTTTATTGTCCAGCTTTTGGCATGTATATGAGGAAAAAACATGGCTTGGGTCAGATGCTCCTTAGCCATCAAAATGACATGTTTGCTTTTTTAAAACCTTAAAGAGATCTTTTGCAGAAGATCTGCCCAATGCGATACATAGTTTGATTTCATGACTGCTGTTTCCCTAGACATTGTTTATTGACCCAAGTAGAATGAAATAGTTGGCCACTTCAGGGATTTTTTTTCTGTGTAGGAGAGGCCTAGGAGTGACAGTGGCGGTGGTGGTGGGAAAGTGCCGTGCTTGCTTATGAATACCATTGTCTTCCCTTAAAAAGAGAAGTGTGCTTATTTGTAGTTGTTTGGAGGGGTTGCTCCTGGAGGCTAGGTGGGGCTCATACCACTCCGGGCCACCCTTTTGAAAAAAAATATTATTCGTGAAAAGATACTACTAACATATATTATAGAAATATATATTTTTTTCTTGCCGTCATACACAATCCATATCATATGTTTTCAGCCAAGGTATTTTTATTTTTTACTGTTGGCTAAATTTTATTGGAAATTAAATTTTCCATCAAGGATGAAACTAGGTCAGTCTCCTTGAGTGAGAGCCTCAGATTCAGTGGTAGAAAATATCATATAAATATATATATAAATGGCTCTAATTTCAATGTTAAAAACTCAATGTCTGTGTTTCTGCATATTTATGATATATGGATATTTAAAACAGCTAGAATATTTAACCAACTATGAGAAGTCTGCAAGGTGTAATGCTACCAGATGTGACATTCTATGGCTATCACAGTTACACGAATGAAGTATTTATCATAATATACAAATGAGCCCCCATTGTAAGGTATAATAACATCACCACGTAAAATTGTTTGGCGGGAATGAACTTAACTCTGATGGCAGAAAATGTGCATTACAAGACCAGAAATAATCCCATCAATGTATTGATAGTGCTTTGCTAGGGAACTGTGAATCAGTTATCCTTTGCTTTCCAAATTCCTTTTTTTTTTTTTAAACTTTATAATTCAGTGAGGACACTGTGGTTTATAAAAGAGGTAAACCTTTCAACTCTCTTGAAAACTCTGTGCCTCAATATACTTTATGGCTATAAGCCTTTAGTTGGGTAATGCAAAAGCATTTTGTATTCACCAGGCAAATTTTCAAATTAAAAAAAAAACCTACTTATGTATAAATTTTTATTCTTTTTAATTCAAAACTTATATATTGTGCTTTTACTTAATATCAGAGAGTTGGAATCGACTCGATGGCAGTGGGTTTTTTTGTTACTTAATATATGAAATTAAAATTGCTTAAGACATCAATATATTTAGTTTTTAAATATGTTGATGTTGACTTGCCACACACTTAGGATATTCTTTAAGCTAAATAAAATATATTCGACAGCACTGGGTTAGTGGGTTATGGTTGGCAAAACTTCGGTTTACTTACTCTGGACATGTCATAAGGAAAGACCCGTCATTAGAAAAGAACATCATGTTTGGTAAAGTAGGGGGTCAGTGAAAATAAGGGAAACTCTCAATGAGATGGGCTGACACAGTGGGTTCCAACATACGAATGACTGTGGCGGAGATGGTGCAGTACTGCAAAATGTTTTGTTCTGTTATACTTAAGGTCATCTTGAGTCGCAGCCAACTAGACAGCGGCTAATGACAATAATTGGGGGTGGAGGGGAGATGCCTTTAAAATTTTGTATTACAGAAATATTTCATTTACAGCTCAGGAGTAAGCTATATTATCTATTTTAAGATTCACAGGTACAACAGTACCTTAAGAGAAAAAAGTATATGATAAACTCTGTATTCAAAATTAAATAGGAGTTTACTATTGAGTATGTAAGTTCCTTATTCCTGTGTAGGTGTGACATTCTCTCTGCTTCTGCTGACCCCTCCTTGGGGCTGGAAACTTGTTCTTAAAACATGTAATCAGAGAAAAAGACTATCAGGTCTAATTATAATAGCCATCCTTGTTTCAGGCTGATTCTCTGATATACACTGGGTGTGTAATTTACATACATTATCTCTAGTCTTCATAATAACCCTGCAGAGGAGATATTTGCATGCCCGTTTCACTCAGGTAGAAATGGTCTTGGATGGGTTGCATAACCGGCCCCGGGTCCCATGGCAGGAAAGCAGAGGTGACTTTCTGGGCATGAGCTCTCTCTCACCTGTCCTTTGGTTAGTGGCTTAATGTAGTTGTGGATCATATCCTTAAAACATTTTAGGTATTTCAACTACATAGTTAAAGTATTTCAGCTGCATTCATAATTTATACCAAAGATGTAAGTTTATGATTGTGTGAGTCCTTTTTTTTTTTAACTCTGGTTAAGGTATATAACTGCCTCCCCTCTCAGCAACCTGCCTTTAACATTTTCATGTACACGTCTTCATATAATGAAACAGGCAGGGTGACAGATGTGTTTTCAGATTGAACTAAGACAAGTAAGCATTATGCAAAATGCACAAAATATACTCCCCCAGAAAAGAATGGACTCTCCAAGAGATGAAGCCGAGGACTGTGCTGAGGCACTGGAGCTGCCTGCCTTCACGGCCTCTTCCAGAACAGGAAATGAGAGGAGATCAGGCTGAAGATACATGCTAAGGGGAGGTAGGCATGTGGGCAAGTGTTAATGAGCCTCCTTCCCTGATTCTCCCTGGATATGAAGACATCTGAAATCCCATTCTCTATTCCAGGGGCATATTTAGTATTGTTCACTGACAGCATAAATTTCTCCCTACCATCACATTTATTATTGTTTAATTAAATAGCGACAAGTCAAGTGGCTCAGAAAGAAACCAGGTAAATGAATCCCCATCAGTCTTCACATAATTAATGGCATTCCCTGTGGACCCAACAGTTTATTAAATTGCAAAGTAGAACTACTTCAGATAAACACATTTATGTATTCTGAGGGAAAGAATATTCTAGAAAGTTTAGAATGGTCAAAACTAAAATAAGCCAGTAAATTTTTTTTTTTTTTGTAATTTAAATACGATAACGCTTCACAAGTATGGAAACTAGTAATAGCACCCCATTGGAGACTTTTGTATTTCAAAAACCTTTAATGTACTACCATACCAGCTTTGAAGTTAAATTCACTTAGGAAAAAATAATGAGAAATGAAGATATTAAAAATAAAGTACATAATAAAGGAAAAGTACAGGTTTCTAGGGAAAAAACTAAATCTCTATGCTTTGTATCCTGTACTTTTTTCCCGTAGAGTAAATCACGATTTCACATTTGAACCTGTCAATCGTGGGAGCCATTCACTGTGTGGAGGAGATGCCTAACACAGCAAGTTGCAAATGAAGTCAAGAGACTTCATTTATTATTCTAATATTTAAGGCATGTATGCATATATCTAAGGAATATCTGCTCTGTCCCTTAAGGTCAAGGTTTGTATATGGAGGCATAAAGCAGCTTTCTTCTCCATGTGGTCTGGGAGAACACAACAGTCATGATTCTACAAGAAGCCATCAGCATAGCAAGGTAAACCCAGAAAAAAACAGGCTACTGTGGGGCATCCAGTCTTAGAGAATCTAATGATTTTAGGTTTGTTTTTGCCTGGTATTGGAAATTGGGCAGCGTTTCCCAACCCTACTCTGCTCAGTGCCCCAGGAAGTTGAGTGTGGACTACATGACTGGGGTCCCTTTCCCATTCTGGTATCCGCAGCTCTCTTATGGCTCTGGGGAGCAACTGAGAGAAATCTGATGTGGGGGGAGATCAGGGATTTATGCTTCCAGCTTCCCTCCTGCGTGGTCTCCTGGGCTCACCACGCTTGATGAGCATCCTTCCTGTCATAGCTGTGCCACACCTGGGTTCTGGTGAGTGCCTACCACCTGTCCCTTCAGGTGGTTGGCAGGGATGGTAACAGCATCCTGTTCTCTTACTCACCCTGGCACTGTCAGCATTGGGCCTCTCTCTCTCCTCCGTGTCCGTAAACAGTCTCTTTGTTCAACTCTCTAATTCAAGAGTTAGGATTCTGACTGATTCATTTATGTTTTAATTATTGAAATTGAGGGTAAATTACACACAAAATTGCCCAAAATCTCCAGGTTTTACCTTTATGTAAAGATTGTATGCATTGCAGTGCATATGATGCACATAATACCTTTGATAATGTTTTATCTTAAAAAAATCCAACTTATAACATGGATACAACCTACTGAGTATACTATGTTAATAATATTCATTCATTTGGTGATAGTTCTAAATTTGTTTTAAAATATTGCACTGACAACAATAATTAAAAGTTAGAAAATGGAGGATGGCTCCTCCATTTGTGCTGACTTTGAAAAGCAACAAAAAGAATAATAATAGAAAGAGAGGAAGAGAAATTCAACATTCCTTTAATGATTTGGACTTCGAAAGTCTTCTTAAAACGCATTCTCTAATTTGGTCCTTACAGCAGTTCTAGAGATAGGCACAATAGTTACCTCCATTTAAAACACCTGGACACCAAGGTGAGGCCCTCATTGGTTAAGCGTTTGGATGCTAACCAAAAGGTTGGCAGCTCCAATCCACCAGCTGCTCCTTGGGTCACTATGAGTCAGAATCGACTTGGTGGGGACGGGTTTGGTTTTTGTTTTGATTGGACACTGAGGTGCAGACAATCTCAGCGATCTTCTGAAGGTTGTGGGGGAAGTAGACAGCAAGGCAGGAACTCAGCTGTGCGTCCTGTAACCAGAGCTGTTTACTACAAACAAGGCATCTGACTCTTTTGTTATTTGTGTTTAGTTTTGGCTAAGTCCTGTTTTAGCCCATTTTAAACATTACTAACAACACTATCTTTCAAGAATATATCATAAAATAAGACCATTGATCCAGATTAAAAATCAGTGACCCAAATTATAAAATATACTTTTGTTGTCAGTGTGAACCAACCAAACCAAACCCACGGCCGTCCAGTTGATTCTGACTCATAGTGACCCCATAGGGTTTCCAAGGCTGTAAATCTCTATGGAAGCAGAGTAAGCAGATTGCCACATTTTTCTCCCACGGAGTCAATGGTGGTTTCGAACTGCCGACCTTTCAGTTAGCAGTTGAGCGCTTTAACCACTGTGCCTCCAGGGCTCCTTGAATGTGAACCATAGCTGTTAAAACTGATAAGTGTTAGAGAAAAGTTCGGATGAGCCATTCTGGCAGAGCTTTTAGGGGGACGGTCCATTCAATAATTCAGTGGAAATTGCTACAATTAATCATTAGCTTTGAATAAACTCCTGGAAGAGAACAACACATTACATTGTGCTTAATGAATCCTAGACATGAAATTATTTGCAATTTTAGAAATGTATCAAATATAATCAAAATTAGTTCCTGATTCTCATGTAGCCTCAAAGCTGTCTTTATGTGCTGTTGGGGTGGAATATTTCTGGGATGCCATTAATTAGGCTGGAGAAAGTAAAAATAAGATTATAAAATAGTCTAGACCCAAAAGGAAGGTTGGCATTAACTTCCTGTCTGATGTACTGGGTACGTTAATATACAATGCATCTCGAGTGCCTGACCTTAAGTGTCAGCAACACAGTGCGCCATTTCTAAGTGGTGCTTCAGCTACGTGTTCCTTGTCAGCATCATTTTGGGCTGAAAGGTGAAGATGATGAAACACTTTAAAATAGTGAGTATACAACTTGCTAAAAACACAGTCAGTCTAGATCCATGAGATCCTTTGCTCCTAGACCTCAACAGCAAGACTTCCTGGTGTAAATTCATCACCCACAGGACCTGCCACAGCTGCAGCTTTGCTTAAACACGGCTTTTGATTTTCTCCCAAGACCTCTGATGTCTTAGCACCTTTTAAGTATGTAATCAAAACACTTGTTTGCGTTTGTGCTTCTTTTATGCTGGGTTTGTATCCATTTGTATGCAGAGAGAGTTTGTAGATCTCTAACTGACATCAGGTACTCGCAGCCAGCAACCTCAAGGTAAGCGACCAGATGTTGGCCTCAAACCTTCACCTAAAACTTGACCTGATGTTGCTGCTTGTCCAAACGTCATTGGTGACGTCAGACTCATACAGTGGGCCCCGCTGGCTCCCTCCAGTGGAGGGGTCTGCAAGAGTCACACTTCATTCTTTGATATTGGAGCCCAGTATGTTTACATGTGTAATTGGATTAAAAAAAAATTTTAATCAATCCAGAAGTAGTAGTACAGTGGCGTGTGTCATTCAGTGTAATGTATGGTAAAATAGACGGTATTTGAAATAGGAAAAGCACAAATTTCAGTCTCATCTTTGGTCATTCGGTCTCTTGGAGCCTTATATCCCAATGGGGATTGGATGTTGGCCATTCAGATGGTCTTGAGTTTTAAAAATGACATCTAAATAACATCCTTGGCACATAGTAGGTGTCCACAAGTCTGAGCTTCTTCCCGTCTCATTCCCTTAGTTTGTCAGTCATGCCCACGTGCCAGAGACTAGAAATGCTTTTATTTAGCAAATGCTTTTTTTTTTTCCAAGCACGAAACTGGGAATCATGTCTTTCATTCATTCATGCAACAAGCATTTTTTGAATCATAGTTTTCACCAAACCTGAGAGAGAGATCAACAGAGAGAGAGAGACAGAGGGAGAAAGACAGAGTGAGGGAGAGAAGAGAAAGACAGAGAGAGAGACTGGAGAGATAAGAGCCCGCTTTTAGTTGCTTGCTTAGTTCAAAATAATAGATACAGAGCAATGGCTATGATGACGGCCTGGGTTATGGAGTTCAGGTTACTTAAAAATCTCCAATGGAGCTCAAACATGAGAATGGGAAACTTGGAAGTTTGGAAAATATTTTAAAAACTTAGGCACAGATAAAGCCCAGTGTTCCAGTACACCCCTCACCAGACTATTTCTTCTCGCAGAGGTACCGCCAGGAAGTGCGTTGGAGTGAAAACACAGACTCAGATTAACACAGTCGCGGACTGACAGCCTGTCCCAGCAGCTCACCTTGTGGGCGCACAGGTGACCATTACGGTGGATTTGGCAAAGGGGCTGATTTTAATGAAAGTTTGAATTAGGTAGTTACAAAGCAAAGAATAACATGACTGTCCTAGTCAGGTATAGACTGAGGAAAAAAATGAAATACTTTGGAATAAATGAAATTAGGATTTAACCTTGGTGTAAACAACTAGGAGAAGGGTTTGCTCTTCTACGTGAAAGATGAATGAATGGAGAAGAGATTTATTTGTTAACAACAACAAAAAGATGCACTTGCGTGAGAAGGATATTTGTATTTTAATTGTCAACTGAACTTGGGCAGAGACCTTAAGTAAATAAAACAAGGGTAACTGAAACCACCAAAACTGTTCAGAATTAAAAAAGAGAAGTAATTACTTTCTCCTTGGAAATTTTCTGAATGTGTAATAATATATTTACATTTTTGTTTACTCATAAAATGTTTACATTCCGCATTCGAGCATAGGCCACGGTTTCAGGGGCCATGTGTATTTTGTATTCTATTCTTCAGTAAATATAAAAACCAGCACATCCCTAGACACGTAAACCAAAGCGGGGGTACCCATTGCGATTGACTCAATTGCGACTCACGGTGACCCTATAGAACAGAGTGGAACTGCCCCACAGGGTTTCCAAGGAGCAGCTGGTGGATTCAAACTTCAGACCTTTTGGTTAGCACCTGAGCTCTAGGTTACCAAATAAATATTTGCTGAATGACCACTGAATAACTGAATAGTTAGTTACTCATTACATAAGAGCCTGAGTGCACCCCTCCTCCCCCACTCAAAATGTGTGAGCTGGTAACAAAACAACTCTCTTAAGTTACAAATAAAAACTGTATGCATTAAAATTATTTCCCTGACTCTATATTTATCAGGGGTTGAATTTTAGGCTTAATGCCTGATATATAAATTTTCATTCTGTGAGACAATATTAAAAAGCATAATAAAATTCTTTTATTTCACTCTCCTTTCGAGAGGAATGAAAAGACTAGTTATTTATAGTTGAAGCTAAACTGATTAGTGTTGCTTGTTCCCATGACTAATTAATGAGGAAATGGCATGTCTTCACCCTTTGATTTGTTGGTGATTAATAAATCAATAAAGTATTACTGGAAGAAAAAGGGAAACACACTCATATAATGAGATGATGGTTGCCCTTTTTCACTTTCTGAATACTCATGGTCTCAAAAAAATCCACATCATAAATGAAATTAGCTGGGACCCTTGCCAGACTTTGGAAGGAGGACTAGAATTGATGGCTCGTGAAGATTAAATTATTAATTCTCCCCCGGAACATGAAGCTCCAGGACAGTGCAGGGACACAGCCTTAGTGGTTGAAAACTGTGCCTGCCCTTGCCGCTGAGTTTCGTTTCTCAGTAAACAGGGATTTCAGACTTGAGGTGTGCTACTGTAGCACAGTTCTTCAGGGGGGAGCCTCAGCCGAGCGCACCTGCCCGGGACATATCTGTGGTAAATCTCTGAGGGGTAATCAGTGTCACCCAGTCTGAGAGTTTCTAAGATATCACAGAACCATGAAAAAGACCCTAGGTCATAGAAACAGGCATTTGTGCCCCCTCAGAAAAACATATTGACGTCCCGATCCCCAGTACCTGTGAATGTGACCTTGTTTGGCAATTGGGTCTTTGAAGAGGTTGTCAGTTAGGTTATCGTGAAGTCATACTGGAGAAGGGTGAGTCCTGATCCCATCTGAGTGGTGTCCGTATAAAAGAGGAGAAGAGACACAGAGAGACACACAGTGGGAAGGCAGCTGGCCGTGTGAAGATGCTTCTTTCTACAAGCCAAGGAACGCTCGTGGCCACCAGAAGCAGGGAGAGACAAGGAAGGCTCTTCCCTAGAGAGCAGGAGAGAGCAGACCCTGCTGCCATCTTGAATCCAGAACTGGGAGAGGGTAAATTTCTGTTCTTATAGGCCACCCCGTTCCTGATTCCTTGTTGCCACAGCCTAGGAGACTCATCCAGTATCAGCTCATTTTGCTGTTGTGGGTGCCAGCAAAAGTCCTGCATACATCACACACCCAGGAAGCCAACCCAGCCCCTTCAGAGCCTTTTATGCTGTTTGGCTCTATCGGTTGCACAGTGAAGAGGTAGGAGCTTCATCGTGGCCCCACAAAGCCTTAGTCCCTTTGATACCTCTGTCTGCACGGAATGTTATCAGCCTTTTAGGTCCCTGGAAACAAACCTGTGAGGAGAGGCCAGGGCTGGCCTTAGGAGAGAAGGAAAAAAGCCTGCAGCCTCCACTGGGTCTTTGGTAGGTCACAGGCAGGACTGGTGAGAGACCCTGTGCTGCCTCCAAACCCACGGTTCTGCTGATCTCTCCCTGGGATGCACACAACACTTCCCCACCTCGACCTCGCTGACGTCTTCCTCAGCATCAACTACCTCTTCTAACTAATTGGCCACTACCTACAGGAAGGATACACCCTGGGCTGGAGGATCTAGGACCAGTGGATAGTTCAAGCTTTCAAGACAGAGAATGACCAGCCCCTACTGGCCCAATAGGGCAAAAGAACTGTTGCTTTTAGCACCCTCTGTGCCTTTGGTACTAGGTTATAGGTTAGGTTTAGGTGCCTTTGGTTAGGTTTAGGTGCCTTTAGTACCTGGATCCCTGGTAGCACAGTGGTTGGGAGCTACAGCTGCTAACCAAAAGGTTGGCAGTTCAAATCCACCAGTCATTCCTTGGAAACCCTATGGGGCAGTTCTACTCTGTCCTATAGGGTCCCTATGAGTTGGAATCCACTCGACAGCAAAGGGTTTGGTGCTTTTGGGGGAAGCTCAATCTTCCACCCACGTCTGTTCACTGAGTCAGATAGTCCATGGAGTCTTAGCACTCCAGAGGGACTTCAGATGGTGTCCTTGAAGTTTAACCCCTCATCTCACCTTAGGAGAACTGCCCGCGGCCTGTGTTTCACAGAGTTTATGTTCTTAGTTGCTGACAGGTTTTAAACCCACAGATCCTCTGATTTTCAGCTCCACTAGGTGGTCTGTTGGTTGAGGTGGCTCAGAGGTTACTCTTCTGTTTTATGCATTTTTAAGGAAGGAGCTATTTGTATATTAAAGAATTATGTGCTTGATTTTTTAAAAATGGTGTTATTTTGCTTTTAACAATTATTTCTTAATTTCAGAATCTTAATATATATTTGAAAATATTATGACATGTTACAATATCAAATTACAGTATGAGTCTGATACGATTTTAGATGGTTATACACCCAGAAAAAAATGTCATACGTATGTATACATATATGTATTTATATATATATATGTATATATGTGTGCATAGGAAACCCTGGTGGTGTAGTGGTTAAGTGCTACGGCTGCTAACCAAGAGGTCAGCAGTTTGAATCCGCCAGGTGCTCCTTGGAAACTCTATGGGGCAATTCTACTCTGTCCTGTAGGGTCGCCATGAGTTGGAATCAACTCGACGGCAGTGGGTTTGGCTTTTTTGGTATGTGTGCATAATATATATATAGCCATATGTTTGTCACTTCCTAATGAACTTTTTTTTTCAGTGATTCTATGACTAGTAACTTTAATACATTATTTTAATAAGCTAGACTAAGACAATAATATCTAGAACTTATATCTATATACACTACAGTTTAGCACAGTCCTGGACATATAGTAGAATCCTATTATACACGCAAATATGTGTGTGTGTGTATAAAATCACTCTATCCCTGAAAATTCATTCCCTAGAAGCAGTTTTTAACGCTATCGTATTTACTAATAATTTAGCAGTATTAGTTTTGAATAAATGATCTAAGTACTCTAGGCTTTTGTCCCTAATTCACACTGTGCCTTTGTGTTTGGGCCGTGAACCTGAAGTGGTCAAGCTGCCTGAATGTAGCTTGTCAAGTCTGCTAGTATCTGGTCAGAGTGCTTTTATGGAACTGTAGTATTATTAGGTAACATCACTTCAAAAATTCTATAAGAATTATTATTACAATTCCAGTAAAACACAGGACCAGCATAAAACTAGTCTAAAATTTAGACTAAAGGACAAAAAAAGAAAAAAAAATAAAGGAAAATGTTAGGAAACAATGCAAAAAACATTACAACACAGCACTAAATAAAATTGCTGAAGACCAATGTCACCTTCACAGAAAAGCGAGAAGTTACCAATTTCTGACTGGTGATAGCCATTGATTTTACATCAAGGAAGTGATTGATTTAAGGATTGGTAGTTGAAAAGTAGACATCTCTTCAGCATTCCTGCTTTCCCTGTAAATAATATCTTCGTCAACATTGCCTGAGGAAATTACCATCGCCTCAGTTCCACCTGCGCTTTTTCAGACGTCGGAAATGAAGGTCAGCTTCATGACCAACTCCTTAACCTTTCAGCACCTTTACCTGGATGCACGCAGACCTTACAGTGAAGTCAACTCAAGTATATTTAACATTTTTCTCAGTGCATGCGTTGTTGATGGAAAGGCTAAAACTTGCCTACGTGAGCAAGGCCTGTTTCTAAAGCTACACATGAAAATTTCTTCTGTTTTTTTCTTTCTCTTCTCCCAAAACAACATTTCACTTAGCTTTGTGGTCTTTTGAGAACTGCGTACCATTACCGGAACAGGACCTGGAAGGCATGAATCCCAAGAGTGATGGCTGGTTCCTTCAGAGTCATTTAGTGTTCCTTCCTGTGAACATAATCTGTTGGAAGTGAGATGCCTGGCCAGGATGAGACGGGGCGTGTGGCCATGGAGAGAAAGGTGGAGCAGGCTTGCCCTCCCTCACGCCAGTCATGGTGCCACAGTGAACTGGACCCTGTTCTCTGATAAACACTAGACTCCATCGGCGCATAACCCACTTGGGGTGGTTCATGGGCCCTGTAGCTATGTTGTCTTCATCAGATTATGGTAAAGATCATGTGAGACATTGCAAAGGTTTAGCCCAACGTCCGGTACTCAGCATATAATAGCCAGTGTAGTGGGAACACACATATTAGCACTAGACTCAGACAAACAGAGAAAATGTGGTTTCTTTATTGTCTCTCGTTACTGCTGTGAGCTCTCACTGAGCTCGCTCACACTGAGCTCGCTCACACTCATGGTGACCCTGTGCACAACAGATTGGAACTTTGTGATCCATTGGGTTTTCATTGGCTGATTTTTGGAAGTAGATAGCGAGGCCTTTCTAGTCTTAGTCTAGAAGCTCCGCTAAAACCTGGGCAGCATCATGGCATCACGTGAGCCTGCACTGACAGACAGGTGGTGGTTGAGCATGAGGCGCTTTGGGTCAGAATTGGAACCGGCTCTCCTGCAGGGATGGCGAGAACCCTACCACTGCACCACCACCACCCCCGGCTATTGGAATAGCTCCCCGAAACCATCCATATGTGTGATGTACTTTCCTGAACCACAGCATTCAAGCCTCACTCTAGCCTTAGCAGGAAGAGCAACATCCTTGCTTTATGGGCCACTCACTCAAAGTCATGCAGTGAATGGCAGAGCGGCTTTTAAGCTCAGATCTTGTAGTCACAGAGTGAGTAGCTGGCCTGATCTAGCAATGCCTTTTAACAAGATGTATTTAAATATCCACTGGATAGTTGAAAAGTTTGGGCATTTAAAACACTGGCAGATTTGGCCTGGGGAGGGGCGGAGGAGGTGGGAAGACTGTCAGAGAAGAGAGCCTTCAGACATCTGGGGAGCACACAGCAGCCAGCCTGTGTGCAGTGCATTTTCTCCCCTTTGCAACACTCAGTCTGCTGCCCAAGATGCTTTATTCTTCACCCGGATACCTTGGGGATTGCGTTCACATTCTTTCCTTTCATTGGGTTGCTTCTGTTCATATATTCACTTGTAAAGAAATGCTTTCATTAATGACTCTATTCATTAAAAATACCCTGTGATGTAGACAGAACTTTTTACTAAAACACGGTTTGAATAAATCAATTGACATTATAAATATATTTTGGTTAAATGATCCTTTATTTAGAAAACTCTCTTCATCTTAGACATTAACATGAAAATTCAAGAGGCTTTTGTATTTGATTTTCATAGGGATTTCTAATGTGTTCTGTCTGAAGAAACAAAAGAAAATCAACCATAAGCATTCTTTTGTAGGGTGCAAATATTAGTCTGCTAAACTTCAAATGGAGCCCTGGTGGCACAGTGATTAGGTGCTATGGCTGGTAACCAAAAGGTCAGCAGTTTGAATCTATCAGCGGCTCCTTGGAAACCCTGGGAAGCAGTTCTCCTCTGTCCTTGAGGGTCACTATGAGTCACGATTGACTCAACAGCAAGGGATTTTTCAAGGGAAACTTCAGGTTTCCTGAAAACCAAAGGATAGTTCAGTGGTACCTACAAAATGGAGTCCATGGGTGGTGCAAATGGATAATGTGCTCAACTGCTAACCAAAGATTGGAGGTTTGAATCCACCCAGAGACACCTTGAAGGAAAAGCCTGGCGATCTGCTCCTGACCCAATATGCTGACCTCAAATGATGATTTCGTCTGTGGTGAAGAAGATGTTGCCAGGGGCAATGGCAGGAAGGTGGATAGACTTGTCACGATGTAAGAACATAGTGTAGTTAGGAAGGACAGACCGCACCAACGTTCTAGGGCCTGCGACCATTCTAGAAAGAAATGATCAGCTCCTCACAAAGAATTCTTGGCTTCTCTCCAGCACATTGTGTTCTTCAAGGTGACTAAAAGTTGACTATGTGATGGTGCCTGTTCACATTCCCCTCTCACTAATCGTCATGTCTGTCTTGTGTTCAACAGCGTTGCTCATTGATTCATGGGTAAGATTAAAATCCTCTCAACAGCATAGCATCCAAAACCACTGGACAGCACATGGAAGTGCCCTTGGAAAACACTGAATTTTATCAAGCACCGAGAAATGAGCAGTTAATTTTTAACGTATCTGCTTCTATAAATCTAAATTGCCATCCACAGACTGATTTCATTTCAGCAGAGTTGTTTATGTGCATATAAAGGTATCATTTTTTTAAAAAAGTGAAATTTCAATACATGTCCAACTCTGTTGGCAAACCTCAAAATTAAAAAAGAAACTTTCTTTATAACTTTAAATTATGTGTTCATGGTAGCTTTAAATCTCTGTGTACTTTTCTGGGCAGAAGCCTTGGATATTGATCAACCTTTTGGTCCTTTGCAGCTGGATTAAATATCATGGAAATATTAGTGTCGAAAACTGATTTTAACAGATGGAATTGTAAAAACTAGTTTACTTAACCTGGTGACACTAATATTTTTTCTCTATCTACATCGTGACACTTGAAATCCATCAACCGTCGGACTACTTTTAGCTGCCCTGTCAGAGTAGGTGATGTTGTTGCTTGATGAGCCCGCATTCCACAAATTAATTTATCCAAAAGCTAAAGCTGGAAGCTGAGTGATGGGGTGACTATGACCATTCTGATTTTTAGGACTCTTTTCTTCATAAGGCGATGAGTTGAGCTACTTTAATATACCAGGACTGCCAGAATGAACAAGTCAGTCTTAGAGGAAATACAACCAGAATGTTCCTTACAAGCCAGGATGATGAGACTTTAGTTCATTTACTTTAGACATGTCATCAGGAAAGATCAGTCACTAGAAAAGGACATCATGGTTGGTATAGGGTCAGTGAAAATGAAGGAAACATTCAGTGAGATGGATTGACACAGTAGTCACAACAATGGGCTAAATATACCAATGATCATGAAGATGGTGGAAGACCGGGCAATGCTTTGCTCTCTTTTTCATGGGGTCGGTGACTCATGGCAACTAACACCACGAAGTTCTCAATGACATTAAATGCCAATATCCTGGTTCCCAAGGCATGTTTTCCGATTCACGGATGTTAGCACAAAGGGTGAATACCTTATCATCTGCGTGTAGAACGGGCCTAATTCCAGGTTAGCCAATGCCTGGATCCACTAAGTGGGCCAATGTGACATTTTCACTGTTGGTCCACAGAGTTCAGGGGATTAGATGATCCAGGCCTGTGGTGCTAAATCTTCTACCTAACTGTTTCGACTGTGTCAGTTTTCACGTGAATTTAATTTTCTCTTTTAATCAACGTTGGCTCCTCAGGCCTTAGTCTCCTCATCTGAGAAGTGGAGAAAGTAACAGTGCTAGGAGGAAAGTTTATTGCGAGGCTCACACAGATTAAATTTCTACACTCTGCTCATAGGGGCACACGTAATTCGCTTACTTTGTCATAAATTTGTGTAAAATTTTCCCGAATAGGTATTCATGGGAGCCCTGGTGGTTCAGTGGTAAGAGCTCAACGGCTAACCAAATGTTGGCAGTTCAAATCCACCAGCTGCTCCTTGGAAAGCCTATGTGGCAGTTCTACTCAGTCCTGTAGGGCTGCTATGAGCCGGAATTGACTCCACAGCAGTGAGTTTGGTTTTGGGTTTAAGTATTTGTGTATTATATTTTTATTAAGGAAGGATCTTTATATTCTATAAACTTCAGGCCCACACAAAACCTGGATCTCCTCCCATACCTACTTCTTGAGGCTGCGTGGTGGGTTGAATGAGACGGTGGGAAGCTGTTTGATGCTGTGCACAGTGTCTGCCTAAGTATAAGCTGCTGCTGGTATGACAGTTACTCAGTGGAGGATCTGTGCCCTGCGTGGGGAAAATACTCATTTAATACAGCTACTATCCCTGGACTTACGGCCTGAATTGTTTACGTTTACACGCCTGGCTTTGCTGTTCCTGGAGGGCAAAACCCTGTGTCTCTCTGTGCCTTTCAACCCCAGCACCTAGCGTGGTGCTAGGCCCAATGAAGACACTTGGTAAATATTTATTACTTCAATGGATATTGAACATGACATAGCACTTCAGCATAAAATTCAAATTGTGAAAGAAAGTACACTAAGAATCAACATTATTATTTGTCCCTGAGTTGTATAATTAATCATCAAACCTGTGCTATCTTTATATATTCTCCCTCAGTGAACCCATAGGACAGAGTAGAAATGCTCCGTAGGGTTTCTAAGGAGCGGCTGGTGGATTCGTACTGCCAACCATTTGGTTAGCAGCCAAGCTCTTAACCACTGCGCCACCAGAACTCCCTTTGATCTATAGTAATAACTCGATGTTAAGTTTTAATTTCCTTGGGATTTTATAAAGTTCAGAGTTATCCACTCCAGAAATGGGCTACACGGCATTGACAAAATCAGCCGAGGAAGATAACGTAGATAGAAGTAGTATAATCAAATATGCCCATAAGAATTATTCTCCAGTGGACTAGTCTTCTCCAGTCATGTGCATTTTAACGATACTATTAGCTGGAAACCCAGGTGGTATAGTCGTTAAGAGCTACGGCTGCTAACCAAAAGGTTGGCAGTTCAAATCCACTTGGTGCTCCTTGAAAACCCTATGGGGCAGTTCTACTCTGTCCTCTAGGGTCACTATGAGTCAGAATTGACTCTACGGTAATGAGTTTTTTAGACTAGCCCTATGTGCTCTTACACACTCCCATTTGGCACTCTGTGAACACACACAGGCACGTCTAGTTTAAGGCTACAGAGCATCTACTCAGTTTGATAATGTCAGCCCATTATGTTTCAGTTAAGCAGACATCAAACCAAATGGTGCATGTCACAGATGCATAAATATTACGGACGCGAAGAGCAGGTTTCTAGCCAGAAATGCGTTGAATCTTCGGTTTGTAAATTTGAAGTGCGTGCTTAAGTTTTAGCATCCAAAGAAATGGATGGAAAAATGCACAGCCCTCAAATAACCCGTTGTCACCTCACTAGCAAACAACTTTCACAAAATATTTTTGCATTCAAAAACGTTCTTTCCTTGAATTTATCTCAACCAGAAGGAGCAACCATCGTGCAGCTTAAAGTAAACATTTCTTATAAGAAGGGCGCATTGAGCTATGGGTACATAACCTGTCTTACGGTTCCGATAAAAGTAAAATGAACCCGTCCTTGTTTCAGGGTTAGTTCACGGTGGTTCTAAACCATCATAAGCTGAAAATCCTTACTCAGCTGAACCTCATCCCTCAGTAAGTGGTTCTGACAAAATTGAGCAGGGCCAGTATCACACCAAGAAAGAGGATTTTCCTTATGAGAATGAAAATTATTCATTTACACCGAGAAGGAACTGGGTGAAATTTGCCGAAATTCCACTGCGGAGTAAATTACACGTTCAGTATTTTTGAATCTTGTGAAATATCTAGCAAAATGCTTTACATGTAAGAAAAATCAACAACAACAAAAAACACACTTACCATCAAGTCGACCCCAACTCATGGTGACCGCCTGTGTGTCCGAGTAGAACTGTGCTCCACAGAGTTTTCAGTGGCTGAGCTTTTGGACGTAGATTGCCAGGCCTTTCTCCTGAGGCGCTTTTAGGTGGACTTGAATCTCCAGCCCCTTGGTTAGCAGCCAAGCGCGTTAACCATCAGCCCCACCTGGGGACTCCAAGGCGTTTGATACGTATTTGTTGAACTGAATTGAACTCTGACCGAGAAGCCAGAGAAGTTGGGAGAGGACAGTTTTCAAATTCTTTGCCTATTCTCTGCCTCCAGCTAATATCAAATCTGCTTTTATGAAGGATCTTTTATCGTGTGGGTTAATGACTGCCTTGGAACAGACCCTGCACCAGGATTGGAGTACAAGTAGGTGATTTGAGCACTGAAGGGCACACCAGTAGAGGTGTGGCAAGTGAGGTGGGGGTAAAAAGACAGCCCTGCAGGTATGTCATCAGCCCAGCACTCCAGGGCCCCTGGAGTGTCACCGACTGGGGACCCTCAGGAGCCAGGGTAAACCGCGTGCCCCAGAGTTACCATGATCAGCTCCAAGCAGGTGGCAAAGCAGTCTCCAAAGACAAGAGAAGCCCCCAGGGAGGAAGTGCAGGCACTGTGGGGTCAGACAGGGGCCGTGGAATGGTAAAGTTGTAGGGTCCTGGGACAGTGACACCCATTGCTGACCGTTCTTCTGGAACATTTTTTAAATTTACGTAAGACTATCATGAAATAAGGTTTTATATATCGTGAGATTATCACAGCACTACGTACCCATCTGTTGCTTTGTTGTACTGTGGGGGCTTGCATGTAGCTGTGATGACTGGAAGTTAGGCCATCAGTGTTTCAAGATGCCAGCAGAGCCACCCAGGTGGACAGGTTTCAGCAGAGCTTCCAGACTAATACAGAGGAGAAAGAAGGGCCTGATGATCTACTTCAGGAGATTAGCCAGTGAAAACCCTATGGATCATTCGATTGCTTTGGACACGTTATCAGGAGCCATCAGATTTTGGAAGTAGGTTGTGTTTGGTGAAGTAGAGAGCCAGTGAGGGCCAGGGAGACAGACCCTCAGTGAGATGGATTGGCATTATTTAGAGCCCCAATCAGTGGGCTCGAACATGCCAAGGATCTTGAGGTTGGTTCAGGACCAGGCAAAGCTTCCTTCTGTTATACTCAAGGAGGTTAAGTGCTCAGCTTCTAACCGAAAGGTTGGCAGTTCAAGCCCACCAGCTGCTCCAAGGGAGAAAGATGTGGCAGTTTGCTTCAGTAAAGATTTAGTCTTGGAAACCCTATGGGGCAGTTCTACTCTGTCCTATAGGGTCACTATAAGTCAGAATTGACTGGACATCAGTGGGTTTGATTTTTCTCTTTTTTTTTTTAATACTTAAAGTCACCGTGATTTGGAGTGTACTGGACAGCAGCTGTCTATCTGAGATTGTCATAGGAATTCTTTTCCTTCTGGAGTAATGGTTATTTTTTTTTTTAATGGCTTTATATTTTGACAGGACCATTTTTGATACTGCAGTTACACAGTTCCCTGTAAGCCCTGCCTCAGAGCGTGGCCTTCTTGTCCTTTTACTCCCAGAAGCCCGTGCTCAGACTGGCTAGTCCGAGGCTGACCTCCCAGCTCAGGTAGGCTCTGACCTCAGAGACCCGTCACCCTCCTGCGTCCCCCTCCCCCATCCCCACAAAAGCTCATTGCTTCCCAACCAAGAAAACCTGCTTCCCTCTTGGTTTCAAAGGCAAGCTCAAACCCAGCACCTGCCTCCCAGGCTGCAACAGAGACCTGGAGCTGCAGCCACCCAACGCCTGCCTTTCCGTAAAGTAGCAGTTTATTAAATCACATAGGAGGGTGGTTTCTCTCACAAGCACTTTTGTTGGAAACCTGGGCTGTGATGAGTCATCCGGAAGCAGGTGGGAGAGAACTTGGGGAATGGCTGTGGTGAAGTCCCTCCAAGGCCGATCCCACAGGGCTGTGCCCTTCGGCAGCTTGGACACTGCCTCGTCTATCGAAAGAAACTGAATCGTCATCAGGTCTCCGTTTTAGTTTGATTTTTGGGAGCATTCATTTTGGGCTTTCCTCCCATACTCCTGGTCGTTTATTTAAGAGGATGAGGAAACTTGGCCTGTTGGTCCTCTTCAGCCGGATCCGGAAGAATCCCAGTGAGTCTTCCCTGTGGTCAGTGACAGGGCCTCTGAGGTTGGTGGCAGAACAAGAACCTTGAAACCTTTTGATTGTGTCAGAGTAAAAGGTAACATCCCTGCACGCAAGCCCTGTCTCAAGCGCCATATTGGCTATGATTCCATGGTTTACGCTCATTGCCTCGTTTAATGTGCAGGCAATTCTGTGAAACAGTTACTACGTACTAATATCCTCACTTACTTATGAGAAAATGGAGGCCTAGGGGCCTAAATACCTCCTTGAGGTAAGAGGCTTCAAACCCAGCTTGCTGTAAGAAATTCCATTAAGCCCTGTACTCTGCTTTGTGAAATAGCAGGCGGCCATGTGAAAAGGGCACATAGGTAAATCAATGACATAGGCCACAAGAGCGGCCACCTCTTGGGGGATGGAGATTGACCAGAAAGGGATGTGACAGGACCTTCTGGGATGTTTGAGACAGTGCATCTCCATGGGCATATGTGTTTGTCAGCACAGCTCCAGTGCAGACACCAAGGCTGGGTGCACTCGATGGAAGGCAGATCACAGGCAGGCTCCCTCCCTTCAGGCACGCTGTGCTTCCTGCACCCTTCCCAGCTCTAGAGCCTGAGAGGACGCAGCCAGCCTCTTCCTTACCCCTCCACTCAGCTCACAGGGAGGGTCATGGTCATCCTTCACGGGGAGGGTCAGGGTTGTCCTCCATGGGAAGGGTCAGAGTCGTCCTCCACATGGAGGGTCAGGGTTGTGCGCATGACCCGATCCAGCCAGTCAGAATCCTTCATAAGAGTTTTCAAAAGTTTAGCTAGTAGGTTAAATAAAAAATAAAATGTATGATATTATATATAATATAAAATTATATATAAATCTACTGTATAATGTGAATTCTCCTGCTTACAGTCAAGTCTTCTACTTTGTGCAGCAGATGGCCTCGCACTAGAAATGTGGTCAGTGCAATTGGAGACCTGAACATGTATTTAATTTAATTTTAGTTACTTTAATAAGCCATGCATGGCTAGTGCCCCTGCACTGGGCAGCCCAGGTTGGACAAATGGATTGGACATCCAGAGCGTACAGGAAATGAGTGTGGGGCAAAAGGGGCCCTATAGGATTGGAGCTCTTTAAAGGCCAGCTCCACCCCTGCCTTCCTGTGACTTGGACATGTAAGTTAATGCATTGCACATGCCTCTATCTCTGCACATGCTTTCCTCCAGCAGGTGACCCATTTAATACAGTTGTTGTCAGTTGCCATCACGTTGATTCTGACTCATGGTGACTTTATGTATAACAGAAAGAAGCATTGTCCAGTCCTGTTCCACCTTCATGACTGCTGGTATGTCTGAGGCCACTGCTGCGGCTGTTGTGTCCGTCCATCTCGTTGAGGGTTCCCCTCCTTTTCTCTGACCCTTTACCAAAAAGTAAACCATCCTTCACCCCCTTTGTGGGAAAAACAAAAACATGAAATCCAGATGTGTGGGTGGGGGTGACAGTTCACTGTGATTAAGTCTTCATTTATCTAAAAAACAAATCGTAAATAAATAAGTACAGATGGCTAATTACTGTAAACCTTCTCATCTTTATAAGAATGGGAGATGACATAAATAGACGAAGACCATTTGAGTCTTCACCGGGGAAGAAGGGGGTTTGGGAAGAGGAAGCTGAGGGGTAGAAGCTTTTCTGGGATTTGCTATGTTAATTTTCAAAAGTCTCAGGTAAATGAAATATGTCTGGAGCCATAACTTTGCATAGTTTATGATGTAATCCCCCTGCCCCCAACTCTTTAATCACTTAAAAGAACTTCCCAAAGAATGTTGCAACACATGGTACCAGTAATGTCATAGTCAATGACTTAGCATTTGCTAATGTGTCTTAGTCCCTGCAGGTGGTGCCATCCTTGTAGCCTGACAACAGAAGTTATAATGGTGAGGGCAGCACTCTTTGAAGATGGGTTACAGAGTTTCAGAGATGGAAGAAATTTTACAGACATCTCATCTAGTCCCCGCGTTTCATAGATGAAGAAACAAAAGCCCAGGAGAGGAGAGCTGATTTGCTCAAGGTCACAACACCTAATTAGTGGTGGAGCCCAGGGCTGGATCCTGGGTCCCATAATCCCCACAGCTTGCTCTAGATGAGCCAGAAACAATACATCATCTTGTTCTGACCGCTGTCTCCTCCAGTGATGTCTTAATTGCCATCGTATACTTTACAATTCTGTAGCAAATGATGATTTATCAAGACAAAACTCACCCAATCCAGTATATTCCTTATTCTACTTGGGAGTGGGCAAAGCAATAAAAGTGTGAATACATTATATGTATATTTACATTATATGATATATATATTATATGTTACATATTGTTGTTGTTGTTAGGTGCCGTTGAGTCAGTTCAGACAATAGCGGCCCTGTGTACAACAGAAAGAAACATTGCCTGGTCCTGCACCATCCTCACAATCATTGTGTTTGAACCCATTGTTGCAGCCGCTGTGTCAGTCCATCTCGTTGATGGTCTTCCTCTTTTTTTGCTGACCCTGTACTTCAAGCATGATGTCCTTCTCCAGAGACTGATCCCTTCTGATAACATGTCCGAAGTATGTGAGACGACTTCTCACCACCCTTGCTTTTAAGGAGCATTCTGACTGTACTTTTTCCAAGACAGATTTGTTCATTCTTTTGGCAGTCCATGAAATATTCAATATTCTTTGCCAACACAATTCAAAGGCATCAATTCTTCTTTGGTCTTCCTTATTCATTATGCATTTGAATAATAGTCATATTAACTGGTCTTGTAGGTGTATGGATATTATCCTATCAGTGACAGCATTGTACTTCAGGATAGATATTGGAATGTTCTCTTTGACCATGAACTTGATGGTATTCCTGTTCAACTCGTCATTCCTGGTATGGCATAGTAGGTCATATGATTGTCTGATTCAAAGTGGTGGATTCCAGTCCACTTCAGCTCACTAATGCCTAGGTGATTTATTGTTATTCATTCTATTTCATAATGTATACTATATATGCATGCGTGACTATACATAGCAGATAATTACTGTGCCATATGTATTTGGACAATTATTGCTTATCTAATTTGTAAAGTTTTTTTTTTTTTTAATATGAATTAAAAATGTTATAAACACTGATGGGCAAGACACCATTTTGTTTTAACTTTGATTTCATTTTAGAGTTACCAATTTGAAAAAAAGATATATGTATAAATAAATATAATTAACAACTATGTTAATTAATATTATAAACACTAAAATAGATGGTTGAAGGATTTCTATGACTTCTTCTGTCTTATCAGAACATGTGTGTGCAGTCCTGCACTCTGAAACCTAATTGTAGCTGCGGCGTTTATCTTGACCCATTACAAGGTCAGGCTACACTAAAATATAGCAGCTGATTTAGTGGTAGACCAGTGCACAAATCCACCTGTGAAAATTCAGATTTCTTTCAAGTTTGCAGATTTGCATGCCTATATATATATATATATATATTTACCATTCCTGAAATTTATCCCTTATTTTATTTTAAATATTGCTTAGGATGAAAAAACAACAACAAACAAACAACCCTTAGTATAAGAATCTGAGTGGATTTCAGCTGAGGCTCTTGGAAACTAATGGATCACACACTCAGCGGAAACAATCTGAAAGTGAACAGGGTTTGGGAGAGAACACTCTGCACGTTGTATTCTCACCACCTTTCTCCCAGCACTTCCATATTTTATTCCAGAGCTCAGCCCCCTGGAGAGAACAACAGACACTGTGTTCACAGCCTGTGCCCAAAGTTTTATTGGCCTTGTTTGTGTGTGTCACTAAGGAGTTTTTAAGAGTCTTTATTAGGTGGTGGGCTGTTGTTGCTTGTCTTGGATTCTACCACACACGTAATGAACTTGGCTCTTAAAGACAGGGCCACGTGAGAACAAAACTCCGTGAGCAGAACCACCCCATTTCTGTGTAGGAATGCCAGGAATGCCTTTGGGATTTTGTCAGCTTTGTAATTTTTGTCTTTCCCCAGATCCTCACAGTTGCCTATCATATCCTCCTTAGTAGAGTTTACATATGATCCAGTAATTGGACAAGTCCTACTAGCCCAGAAGAATAGAAATTCCCCAGGCATGACTGATTGACTCATTGACCACATAGTGGAGCTGGATCTCCAGCCCTTTCCCCTCCGCAGAGGTCTGGCTGATAACTTATCACAAGGTTGCTCTCTGTAGCATGAACTTTCAAGTGTGGTCCTAGAGGTCCACCATGAGTCATATCCCTAGTATATAAATGATTGGGTGTGCTCTGTGGACCCACCATATACCACCCCATTAGCATAAACTCTCAGGTGTGACCTGGAACCCCCATAAATAACAGAGACACGCCAGTCACTTGGGAAATTCCAAGAGTTTTAGAGATTACCTCCCAGGAACCAAAGTCTAGCCAAGTTCTTCATCATGAAGGTACTAAATGGCAGAGAAGGAGCGCTGGGTAGCACAGTGGTTAAACACTCGACTGCTAACTGAAAGGTCAGCGGTTGGAACTCACCAGCCCGCTCTTTGGGAGAAAGATGTGGCAGTCTGCTTCTGTAAAGATTACAGCCTTGGAAACCCTAAGGGGCATTTCTTCTCCGTTGCATAGGTTCGCTATGAGTTGAAATTGATTCACAGGTGATGGGTTTTAAGTAGCAGGCAAGATTTGAATGCCGGCAGTCTTGGACTCTGTCATGTCAAGTTGTCTGTACTAGAGCGACATTACAGGGTGCCAACAATGTGATTAGCACCCTCAGACCCTGGGAGAAATCAAGAGGGCCAGGGCCACAGCCGCCTTCAGAGACGAGGGGCAGCAGAGAGGTGTGGCAGCTCAGCAGGCAAAGAAAGTTCAGGGAAGAAGAATTTTAAGAGGTAGAACTCCAGGACTAGGTCACCAGCTTCAGGGTGAGGTGGCCAGGGAGGGCCAGTTAATTCCTGCTTTGGTTTGGGTGAATGAGTGAGGGAAGGAGAAGTTTTCAGGCAGACAGTACACTCAGTTTGAGGTGTGCGGAATTTGATCTTACTGAACACCTCGGGGGCAATGTCTAGATCAGCACAGGGCTGCATGAGAAGGCAGCTTCAGCCGTTGTGACAAATGTGGGAGTTAAGAACATCTTCTTAAACTGACCTAACTGGAAATACAGGGCAAACACAACGGTGAGTGGTTCACATTTTTCCACTTTTATTTCAGTTATTTTAATGTATCTACCTGTGATACTACATGTTCGTCTACTAACCAGAAGGTAAGCAGTTCAAAGCTACCAAGCCGCTCCTTGGAAATCCCATGCGGCAGTTTTACTCTGTCCTGTAGGATCACTATGAGTTGGCATTGACTTGACAGCGACAGGTTTGGTTTTGCTTTTTAGTATCTTTGATATGCGGAGCAGGAAAATTAAAATGTAACCTTCACAGCAAAGTATTCTTATTAATAAAAACTAAATAAATGCTTATCTCTTATCTTAAATAGGTTATTACCAAATAGAAAGAAATTGTTGTACAGTATATTAAGGCTATATAAGCCTTAAATTCCAAGACAAATTTACATAATTTAGCATGGCTTTTGGGTAATGATGAGGATAAAACCACTAAACATTTGCTAAGCATTTAAAACATTTTCCTCCCGTTAGCATTGGTAGCCAGAAAACACTACGTTTGAGCACAGATTGTCCTTTTAAAATTAGTCTGGGGCCAGTGGAACTTCGTGGTTTTACTTGGGAGTCCTCACTTTTTTCCTCTGAAAAGTTATTTATAACAGGAAGGCTTCACCTGATTGGAAATACATGTGTCAGTAAGTACAATCATTATTATGGAAAGTCAGATGTTCAGAAGATTTCATCCATCTCTATTTGTAGGGGTCAAACAGTAAGTGCACATGGCTGCTGACCGAAAGGTTGGAGGTTTGAGTCCACCCAGGCACCTCGGAAGTAAAGCCTGGCAATCTACTTCCAGAAAATCAGCCATAGAAATGCTTTGGAGCACACGTTGGGTTGGCATGAGTTGGCGTGGACACCGTGGCAGTTGTCAGTCTGTTACCCAGCATGCAGTCAGAAGGGACCACGTGCTGGTGTGGCATGAAGAGCAGAGAGCTTTGTGGCGGGGCTAGAATGAGCGCGCTGCTCACTAGTCTTCAGAATGTCCTGATTAACAGCTGTATTTTAATACCATAAAGATGTCACAGTTCATCCAAGCCTGATTCTGTTGTGTGGTAACAAGTGACTATTTTAATCAAGGAACACATTTGTATTTTCTTTGAGACTTGGATAACGCGTGTGTCCTTTATTTTGGTTTCTGTAGTCTCCTCATCGTCGGAACTGAAATAATTTACCAGGTTTGGCGGCAGCATGGCCAGGCGTGCGTGAACGGCATGAACAAGCCCTTGTAGTGATAAGAAGTGACTGTATCAGCGACTGATCACTCAATTACGTTCTGGCTGGGAAGGGAAAACTAAGGGGTCCCATTAGTGTTCTTTTATTTTTAGTAAAGAGAAGTATAAAACTATGAAAATTGCATGGGAAAAAATTAAAAGAAGTAGCATTAAAAAAAAAACCTTTAAAGGCAGGAAATTAGGTATGTAGAAGCACTGTTTAAAACAATACAGCTTGGTTTTAAACAAAATCAACAGAATAAACAAAGAAAAATAAATCCCCAAATACCCATGAGTAATCATTTTTCCGAGAAACTTCACCCAGTAAACTAAAACAGATAATGGCAAATAAAGATAAACTAGGCTTAATTTACAAGGTATGCAGAGAAAAATACTTGGAACCATCTAGCATCCAAAGGGGAAATCTAAAGAACTAAAAGTGACAGTTATCTCTCTGTATGTAAATTCTTTGAGATGGCAAATGTCCTGTGAATTAACTACAATTTAGGGGATAGTCAACTTGATTCTAGTTTATAAACCGAGTTTCCGATGGGAATTCTAGAACAAACACATAGACAGGGCTGCATTCAGCTAGGACTGGCTGCTGGGAAACAATGTCTAAGCTGATGTCACCAACTAGGAAAACACCTCCTGCCTGGGTACCCCGTGGTCCTGCCTGGGTACCCCATGGTCCTGCCTGGGTACCCCGTGGTCCTGCCTGGGTACCCCGTGGTCCTGCCTGGGTACCCCGTGATCCTGCCTGGGTACCCCGTGGTCCTGCCTGGGTACCCCATGGGCTGGAGAGGAGGCAGGCACTGGCAGCACACAGACGAGGTCCCTGCTCTGAAGTTGGGGGCCGTCTGGAGGGACGTGGGTTCTCCACCCTGGTTGCGTTCTCACCTGTCCGACTTGCATCATCACGTACCACGAGAAGGCCTGTGATCGCACACTGGATCGTCTGCCTGCAGTCCACCACTTGCCTCCTGATCTAACTGACTCCTCACTGTTAGCCTGCTGCTTTTTAAACCCAGTGTCATATGGATGGTCTCTTCCTGTGCAAAACCCTGCCAACATATCGGAATCAACTCGATGGCACTGGCATTGGATAGGTCTTAGTTTCCTGAGGCTGCTGTGACAGAAATACCACAAGTGTGTAGCTTCAGAGAACAGAAGTTAGTTTTCTCACAGTTTGGAAGGCCGGAAGTCTGAATTCAGGCACTGGCTCTAGGGGAAGGCCCTCTCTCTCTGTTGGTTCTGGGGGAAGATCTTGTCTCAGCTTCTTTGCCCTGCATTCCTCAGTCCTTGGGGATCTCCACCTGGCACCGATTTCCCCCTTTTGCTTGCTTTTATGTCTGTCCTACTTTTTTTTATCACTTAGAAGTGAAAGCTTACACTGGTATAGAAACCCTGGTAGCGTAATGGTTAAGAGCTAAGGCTGTTAACCAAAAGATCAGCAGTTTGAATCCACCAGGCACTCTTTGGAAACTCTATGGGGCAGTTCTACTCTGTCCTATAGGGTCACTATGAGTCGGAATTGACTCAAAGGCAAGGGTTTTTTGGTTTCACACTGATATGACCACATTAACATAACAAAGAAAACCCTATTGCCAAACAGGCTTCCAGCCGCAGGTGTAAGGGGCAGAAATGCAAGACATTTTTTTTGGGGGGGGAGGCCACAATTCAATCCCTAACGCTAACTTAAGCTCAGTCTGCTTTTCTGATGTTCTCGCCCACTGTTATCTCGTCCATCCTTTCTAGCCAGTATTAATGTCTTTAGTTTTTTTAGTTTTTTAGTTTCCAAGACAACCAGACAACCCTGGTGGCATAGTGGTTAAGTGCCGTGGCTACTAAACAAAGGGTTGGCAATTCGAATCTGCCAGGTGCTCCTTGGAAGCTCTGTGGGGCAGTTCTGCTCTGTCCTATAGGGTCACTATAAGTCAGAATCAACTCGATGGCACTGGGTTTTTTTGGGTTTTAGTTTCCAAGGCAAGGAGCACCTGGCAGATTAGAACTGCCAACCCTTTGCTTAGTAGCCGTAGTATTTAACCACTACACCACCAGGGTTTCCTTGGAGACTCTATGGGGCAGTTCTGCTCTGTCCTATAGGGTCGCTATGAGTCGGAATCAACTCGATGGCACTGGGTTTTTTTGGGTTTTAGTTTCCAAGCCAAGGAGCACCTGGCGGATTAGAACTGCCAACCCTTTGGTTAGTAGCTGTAGTATTTAACCACTACACCACCAGGGTTTCCTTGGAAACTCTATGGGGCAGTTCTACTCTGTCCTACAGGGTTGCTATGAGTCGGAATCGACTCGACGGCACTGGGTTTGGTTTTTTGGTTTAGTTTCCAAGCCTACCACATCCTCTGATGTTAGGGCTAACCCCTTTCCCAGGAATTATCCTGACCTGAATAGGAAGCGTCCAGGTAGTTCGGCTTATCTTCATGGAACCGGCTCCAGAGTCAGCCTCACTGAAGTTAAAACCTTAACTGACACACAGCCCCATCTACTTCTGCTGGACTGAGGATGAAGCAAAAACGGAGAAGTGGGGGAAGTACTTCTGAGAAGCTGTGGTGTGTCAGGGTAATTCACACAGTCTAGGAAAACCAGAGAGAAGAGGGAGGAATGGCAGTACAAGAGCTCATCACATTTGTGAGATAAAAAACCAAAGATCCTGCAAGCAGAGTGGATGGAAGGTGCAGGGTAAGGGTGAAATCCAAGGAGGCAGGTTTCAAATTAGGATGTTATCAGCAGTAACCTAGTGAGAAATGGTGGCTTAGAGTTAAAGAGCTTGGCTGCTGATGGAAAAGTCAGCAGTTTGAATCTACCAGCTGCTCCTTGGAAACCCTATGTGGGCAGTTCTGTGCTGTCCTATAGGGTCTCTGTGAGTCAAAATTGATTCGATGGCAGTGGGTTTACAGTGAAATTGGCTGCAGGATTATAAGTGATTTCAATTTTTCTTTTGTTTTGTAATTTCCAGTTTTCCTACAATAAGCATAGATTCCTTTTTTTATTTTAAATGTTATTTTTGGAACAAAAAGAATCATAACCTTTTATCTAATAATTCTCTTTTGAGTTATTTACCCTAAATGGATTAAAAAAAAAAAAAAACTGCAGGCAAGAAAACCATGTACAAAGTATGAGTCAATTTTTATAAAATATACTTAAGCATAGATAAGTGGAGCCCTGGTGGCACAGTTGTTAAGAGCTCAGCTGCTAATCAAAAGGTCAGAAGTTTGAATCCACCAAGTGCTCCTTGGAAACCCTGTGGGGCAGTTGCAGTCTGTCCTATAGGGTCACTATGAGTCAGAATCAATTTGATGGCAAGTGGTTTGATTTGTTGTGGTTTAAGCATAGATAGGTAGACAAGCAGAGAGATAAAATGGGGTGAAGAGAGAGGAAAAGAGATGATAAAGAAAAACTGGGTGGAAATATAAAGATAAACGTTACTTCGGTTGACTATAGTTGTTGATGCTATAAGTGATTTTTATTTTCAGTCTTAAACGCTTTTCTATTAAAATATCACTGAGTATTTCTTATGATGAGAAGAATTCAGTTTATAATAAAAAGGAATCAGGCTGATGAGTAAGTAATCTAAGTATCAGAACACAGCTGGAAGAGAGTGGAGGGCAGATGCTAGAAGCATGGGAAGAGTCAAGCAGACAGTGTTCTGATTTCAGAATGTGCTGGCTGGTAAGGAAAGGGAGGAGGCGTCTGAGATAACTGTTAGATCTTTGGCTGAGGGAGATGGTGCCGGTTAATGAGACCAGCAGTCAGGGGAAGGACCACTGGTGAGAATCCTGGCAGGTGAGGTGGATTGGCTGTGGGGGTGATCAGCCTCAGAGGGCAAGAGTATTTTTTTCACTGACAGCGTTTAGAATTGCCTGCACATGGTGACCAAAAAGAAAAAGAAAAAAAGCAAATCAACATTCATTTATTTTTGTTATTGTTTCTGCATTTCCTATAAATCTTGTATCCCCTTTTTGCCTGTACCGAGAGGGGACCGTTCCCACCACCACCTTTGACCTTGGTACCTGACACATTGAGAAGAACAATTAATTCTATAGGATTCATTTTGAGAAGCAGATTTTGAGGAGCTTATAGAGTTCTAGAGGAGGCCCTGGGTGGTGCAGATACTTCTGACATACAACTTAGAGGCTCAAGTCCACGCAGAAGTGCCTGAGAAGAAAGACCTGGTGATCTGCTTCTGAAAATCTGCCATTGAAAACCTTATGGAGCTCAGTTCTACTCTGACATTCGTGGGGTCGCCATGAGTCCCAGTTGACTCGATGACAACTGGGTTTTTGGATAGTGTTCCAGATGAAAGTATCCAGGAGGTGGTTGAGGCTACATGTCTACCTTGATGAGGAAAGGAACCCCAGTGGTGCAGTGGTTAAGAGCTCAGCTCCTCACCAAAAGGTTGGTAGTTCAAATCCACCAGTTGTTCTGTGGACACCCCATGGGACAGATCTACCCTCTCCTGTGTGGTCGCTCTGAGTTGGAATTGACTCGATGGCAGAGAGTTTTTGGTTTGATGAGGAAAAAAGAGCTTGGAGTTAATAGTTTAAAGTCTTGACTTCGGTGCATGGACGAAACTCCAAGCACCACAACTTTCTAGCTGTGTGACTTTGAGCAAGTTCCTTAATCTCATTGTGCCTTAGTTTTCTGACCTGCTGCGTGGGGATGATGATAATAAAGACTGAACTAATATATGACACATGCTTAGAAACTGCTTGGCAGATAATAAATGCCATTTAAATGTTGGATGATATTTTATTTTCACTATATTTTTATTCCTAGAAAGCAGGACCTTCATACATTAGAATGCACCCACTGTTGATGTTGTTGTTAGGTGCCGTCCAGTTGGTTGCCACTCATAGCGACCCTATGCACAACAGAACGAAACACAGCCCAGTCCTGCACCATCCTTACCCATAGTCTTGCTAAAAATTTAGATCTAGTCAGCGTGCATACTCTGATGTTCCTTTTCTCATAGAAATATTATCAACTTTAATTCCTCTCTTAGATAAATGTGATTCACATTTCATCTCTTCCTGCGATTTCCTTATTGTTTTATCATTTTCCTGCCATTTTCTCATTGCTCTGTTCTATAAATAATGAATATAGCATTTTAATGATTCTAGTAAATAGAGACCATATTTTGTGTTTTGCCCAGGAAGCACTAGGAAAATTTTTATTCATAATATTTTATTTCTGTCAGTGTACTTGAGATTAATAGCACAATTTCTCATCTGCTAAGTTTATTACATGTCGTAAAAATATATGGAATCTCTTTTCTGATTGGCTGACAGAAGGAGTTTAATCTTATGTAATTATCTTTCAAATCACACATGCGACAGTACAATAAAACTTTCTATCTATTAGATCACTGAACCATTTCACATGATTTTAGGAAGATTAATATTCATATAAAATTTATATATCTCTCAGCCTATTTCTCCATGGTTAGGCGTTCTTAAGAAAAAGAAAAAAAAAACGCATGTATACACACAAAGACTAGCAAAATGAAGTGCTGGATTCGGTAAGACTGACTAAGAAAAATTAAATGAGAAGTCATCTTAATACCCCCTTTTTTAAAAATAAAAAGGCAGGGTATGGAAGCAGAGAAATCACAGAGCCGTGATGTTAGAAAAGACTTAAAACCTTCTAGTCTTGATCTACAAAGTTTTTTGTTTATTTTCTTAAACCATGAAAGCTTTTCTTCAAACAAAATCTTCCTTAGAAGCCTACTTCCTAAAATAGATAACTGTTCTGGGGAACAGATACCTGGATGGTGCACACTATTTCTGATTAATCAGTCACCAAAAGATTGGTAGTTTGAACCCACCCAGTGGCATTGTGGAAGAAAGGCCTGGTGATTTGCTTCCATAAAGATTACAGCCAAGAACACCTTATATGGAGCACTTCTTACTCAGTAACACGTGGGGTCAGCGTGAGCTAGAATCACCTCCATGGCACACGACATCAGCAGCAACATCCTGGAGCAGATGCTGGGGACAGCTGTACCTAGAAATCCCTACTAATCTCTTCATTCCAGGCATTAGATGGACCACTGACTTTTAGAGAGTCCTGGGGAAGTGATGACGTACCAAGGTCACAGAGGTAATCCAATAAAAGGATATTGCTGAGGTCTGTGCGCTGAGAAGTTACACTGTGTTTGATGCTCAGTTCCTACTGTGGAAACGTTCAGCTGCCAGAACTGCTAGTATGATGTAACATATTCATCTTTCGTTGTTGTTGGGAGGTGCCTTTCAGATGGTTCCCACTCATAGTGACCATGTGTACAACAACACAAAACAATCCCCAGTCCTGTGCCATTCTCACAAACGTAGCTATTTTTGAGCCCATTGTTGCAGCCATTGTGTCAGTCCATCTCCTTGAGGGTCTTCCTCTTTGTCGCAGACCCTGTATTTTACCAAGCATAAAGTCCTTCTCCAAAGACTGGTCCCTCCTGAGAACATGTCCAAAGCATGTGAGACGAAGTTTCCCCATCCTTGCCTCTTTCTGATTGTACTTCTTGCAAGACGGATTTTTCTGGCAGTCCGTGGTATATTCAATATTTTTCACCAACACCATAATTCAGAGGTGTCAGTTCTTCATTGGTCTTCCTTATTCATTGTCTAGCTTTCCCATTCATATGAGGGGGTTAAAAATACTGTGGCTTGGGTCAAGTGCATCATAGTCCTCAAACGGGCGTGGTTTTCAACACTTCAAAGAGGTCTTTTGCAGCTGATTTGCCCAATGCAATGCGTCTCTTGATTTCTTGACTGCTGCTTCCATGGGCGTTGAATGTGGATCCAAGTAAAATGAAATCCTTGACAACTTCAATCCTTTTTCTGTTTATCATGATGTTGCTTATTGGTCTAGTTGTGAGGATTTTGTTTTCTTTATGTTAAGAGGTAATCCATAACAAAAGCTATAGCCTTTGATCTTCATCAGTAAGTGCTTCAAGTCCTCTTCACTTTCAGCAAGCAAGGTTGTGTCATCTGCATGTCACAGGTTGTTAATAAATTTTCCTCCAATCCTGATGCCATGTTCTTCATGTAGTCCAGCTTCTTGGATTATTTGCTCAGCATATAGACTGAGTTAAGTATGATGAAAGGATTCAAACCTGACATACACCTTTCCTGATTTTAAAACGTGCAGTATCCCATTGTTCTATTTGAATGACTGCCTCTTGGTCTATGTACAGGTTCTGCATGAGCACAATTAAGTGTTCTGGAATTCCCATTCTTTTTAGTGTTATCCATATTATGATTGACACAGTTGAATACATTTGCATAGTCAATAAAAACATAGGTAAACATCTTTCTGGCATTCTTTGCTTTCAGTCAAGACCCATCTGACATCAGCAATGATATCCACGGTTCCACATCCTCTTCTGAATCCAGCTTGAATTTCTGGCAGTTGCCTATCAAACTACTGCTGCAACCGTTTTTTAATTATCTTCTGCATAATTTTTGTGAGATATTAATAATATTATTTGATAATTTCTGCAGTCTCTTAGATCACTTTTGTTTGTAATGGGCATAGATATGGATATCTTCCATTTGTTCGCCCAGTTAACCGCCCTTCCAGATTTCTCGGCACAGGTGAGTGAGTGCTTCCCGTGTTGCATCTGTTTGTTGAAACATCTCAATTGGTATTCCATAAATTTTTGGAGCCTTGTTTTTTGCCAGTGCCTTCAGTGCGGTTTTGACTTCATCCTTCAGTACCATTGGTTCTTGATCATATGCTACCTTCTGAAATACATGAACGTCCACCGTTTATTTTTGGTACTGTGATCTTGTGTATTCCTTCCATCTTCTTTTGATGCTTCCTGTGTTGTTCAATTATTTGCCCATAGAATCCTTCAATATTGCAACTGGAGGCTTAAATTTTTCCTTCAGCTCTTTCAGCTTGAGAAATGCTGAGCGTGTTCATCCCTTTTGATTTTGTTTCCAGGTCTTTGCACATTTCATTACAATACTGTCTTATCAAGCCACTGTTTGAAATATTCTGTTTAGCTTTTTTACTTACTCATTTCTTCCTTTCACTTTAGCTATTCTACATTCAAGAGCAAGTTTCAGAGCTTCTTCTGACATCCATTTTGGTCTCTCTCACTCTCTCTCTCTCTCTTTTTTCTCTTTCTGTCTTTTTAATGACCTTTTGCTTTCCTCATATACGATGTTTTTGATGTCATCCTACAACTTGTCTGGACTTCAATTATTGGTGTTCAGTGTTTCAAATCTATTCTTGAGATGGTCTCCAAATCCGGGTAGGATATAGTCAAGGTTGTGCTTTGGCTCTTGTGTACTTGTTTCAATTTTCTTTACCTTCAACTTGAACTTGCATACGAGCAATCGATGGTCTGTTCCACAGTCAACCCCTGGCCTTGTTCTGACTCATGATACTGAGCTTCTCCATAGTCGCTTTCCATGATGTAGTCAGTTTGATTCCTTTGTATTCCAGCCTGTGAGGTTCATGTGTATAGTCGCCATTTATGTTGTTGAAAAATATATTTGAATGAATAAGTCATTGGTCTTGAAAAGTTCTATCATGCAGTCTCTGGTGTCATTTCTTTACCAGGCGCGTATTTTCCAATTATTGATCCTTCTTTGTTTTCAACTTTTGCATTCCAATCACCACTAATAATCAATGCATCTTAATTATGTGTTTGATCAATTTCAGACTACTAAAGTTGGTAACAATCTTTAATTTTTTCATCTTTGGCATTAGGGGTTGATGCATAAATCTGAATAATAATCTTATTAACTGGTCTTCCTTGTAGGTGTATGGATATTATTCTATCACTGACAATGTTGTATTTCAGGATAGATCTTGAAAAGTTCTTTTTCGATAATAATCTTCCTCAGTTGGTCATTCCTGCCCTGGTAGACCATGTGATTGCCCAATTCAGAATGGCCAATACCAGCCCATTTCAGCTCACTAATGCCGGGGATGTTGATCTTCAAGTGTTCCATTTCATTTTTGACAACTTATCATGTTCCTCGATTTATACTTAGTACATTCCACGTCCCAAGTATTAATGGATGTTTGCAGATGTTTCTTCTCCTTTTGAGTCGTCCCACATCAACAAACGAAGGAATAAATGGGGTAAAGCTTTCAGGACCTTCATTTGCTGATGTGGCATGACTCAAAATGAGAAGAAAATGAGATTCGTCTTTTGCTGGTAAGCATCTCTGTGCTAGAGTTTACTTTTTAGCATTTAAAGATGGTTGTTTTTTCTTACTCAAGAAAATTCTCTATTTTAACATAAAAAATCATGAGCCAACCACTAATAAACTTTGGTCTCTATGTATTTGCCAGTCTCACATAAGTGGCATCATACGATATTTCTCCTTTTGTGACTGACGTATTTCACTCAGCGTAGTGTTTTCATGATTCATCCATGTTGTAGCATGTGTCGGGGAGAGGGGATACTGCGTTTCTCTTAGTGGTGCTGGAATAGCCAGGAAACAGAAAACGATGGTGATTGCATGCAGAATGAAAGGAATTCATGTCGCTGAATTGTACCTATGAAATATGTTGAATTGTCAAATGTTTTGTTATATATATGTATTTTAGCACAATAAAATGATGAAAAAATGAGAAAACTGCAGTCAAAATTTAAATTTGTTTGGTTGCAATTGCTGTTCTAAAGTTAAAAAAAAATCCTACTTTGTTGCCACTCTGTGTTCTTCTCACAGGGGAAATAAAATTCAACTCCATTCAGCAAGTAAAGGTTAAATATGAATATTTTGGATACAGTTTACTGAACTAGGAAGCAAAAGGCATCACTAAGGCATTTGACAAAAGTAAGTGAACATGTCGGTAAATGGCAAATGAAGACCTTCCTTGAAAAAAAAAAGGAGGGATTAAATTATCCCCTCTCAAAGCATATGAAACAGACTGTTCATTTTGATCTGATAAAATTGCCAGCTAAATTGACTCTGTTATACCTGGTACACACTTCAAACTGAAGGATACCTTAACTTACAGCTTGGAGCACCCAAATCCTAACACTGACGGAGCTGAGAGTCCAGGTCTGCTGTGCCAGGGGCTCTGTTCTGACCTGGAGTCAGTGCAGTTCTCAGTGGTCCCTGGCACCAGCAGGAAGCGTAAATGTCACTGGACAGCCTCAGAGCCACGCTCCTCCTCGCCTGAAGAGTGATCTGGCGTGCATCTAGAAATTCTGTTATACCTGGTTACACAATGACAGGAAAGACTGCTTTGGATCCCCACCTGCTAATCAAAACCTTAATTTATGTTGCGGTTTAGAGAGAGTAAAGATTCTTTAAAATATCCTTCTTGGCTGGATGAATGATGAACAATGCGAAGAAACGGGAGTGAAACATTTTACAACAGTTGTAATAATCGGCTGTGCATGGTGAGTGACTTTTCCGGTGATATAGCTCTGGATTTGAATGTTGGTTATCCATATAAGTTGGGACAAGTAATTCCCATGCAGCAATGGAGTTGTCAAGATTAAATATGTTAATATAGTTTACCATATTTAATAAGTGAATATATTTAGTGTATTCTGAAGATCCTAGAAGAACACCTGGAACGTTATGGGCGTTGAGTAATTGGCAACTAATGAGTACTGAGTGGTGCAGTTGTAAGCCTGATGTCACAGTGGTTAAAGCATTTAGCTGCTAACCTAAAGGTCACTGGTTCAAACCCACCAGCCTCTCCATGGGAGAAAGATGTGGCAGTCTGCTTCTATAAGGATCACAGCCTTGGAAACCCTATGGGGCAGTTCTACTCTGTCCTGTAGGGTTGCTGTGTTTGGAATCAACTTGACAGCAACAGGTTTGGTTTTTGGACTAACCAGAGATTGAAGGTACAAATCCACCTAGTGGCCCCTCAGAAGAAAGCCATGGTGACTTGTAAAATCACAGCCATTGAAATGCCTATGAAGAGGTTCTACTGTGTAACATAGGGGGTTGCCATGAGTGGGGATCAACTCGGTGGCAGTGGGTATTAGTGGGTCTTTTAGAGGGGCGGTGGTTCAGTGGTAGAATTTGCCTCATATGGGAGACCTGGGTTCACTTCTCAGCCAGTGTACCTCATGTACAGCACCACTCGTCAGTGGAGGCTTGCATGTTGCTATGATGTTGAACAGCTTTAATGGAGCTTCTAGAATAAAACAGAAGAAAGGCTTGAAGATCAGCTTTGAAAATCAGTCAATCATCTGGTCTGCAGCAGATTGTGGGGATGACGCAGGACCGGTAAACATTTTGTTCTGTTGTGCATGGGGTTGCCGTAAGTGTGGAGACAACTCAATGGCAGCTAACAACAGTAACAACAAGCTGGGTCATGTAGGCTCTGTGGTTGTAAGAAATATAGATTCACTAAGGCTATCTCAAGTAGTGGGGAAGTTATTTTGAGGATACTAATATAAGTTTTTTTTTAGGACTGTTATAACGAAGTGTCACACACTGGGGTCTTGTAAGAACAGGAAATATTCTCTCACAGTTCTGCAGGCTAGGCGTCCAAAGTCAATAGAATATGTGCAACAGATGAGAGCCATTCAGCACGAGAATCTTAGAAACAGTGGGTTTCTAGAGGCAAACACTGGCCACAAGAGAGAAGAATGAAGTGTACATTCCTGTTTAATCCTACAAACATTTCTAGAAAAAAAAAAAAAAAAAAACCCTGTCAAATAAATGTAATAGATATACAATGTAATACAAATACACTGCAAGACAAATATAATGTAATACAAATACAATGCAATACAAATACAACTTAATACAAATATAATGTAATACAAATAGGATGTCGTAAACACTAACAGAGCTGTGCTCAAATTACAAAAGGTGTCCTCTAAAGGTGTTTTTCAATTTACCTGGGAATGGGACTCAGGGCGGGAGAATCTTCCCATAGATTTATCTCTCCCATAATGAGTTGATTTCTGCATTTAACTATCAGAGGGCAATGCTGCCCATTAATTTTAAGATTATAGTCACGAACCTCACTGCTTAATTCCTAAGTGCCTCCAATGTATCACATTATAATGAGGCAGTGGCTTTTTAAGTCTAACAGCAAGCCAGGTGTCACTCTGGAAGATGGTAGTGATTCACTGAACAAGAAACAGAGACCTCTTCAGTGTGTAATCTGCAGCTGTGTCTGAGGTCTGTGAGAACGAATGCTCACACTTCAGCTGATACTTGGTGTTGTGAGCTGTCACACGTATACATACCCTCACTGACGCCTTCGAGTCGTGGTGTTGGCAAAGATGGTTGAATATACCATGGACTGCCAGGAGAACTGACAAATCTGTCTTGGAAGAAGTATAGCCAGAATGCTCATTAGAAGTGAGGATGGTGAGACTTCATCTCTCATATTTTGGACATGTTATCGGGAGGAATCAGTCCATCACACTCAATGAGATGGATTGACACAGTGACTGCAACAGTGAGCTCAAGCATAGCAATGGTTGTGAGGATGGTGCAGGACCAGGAAGTGTTTCATTCTGTTGTACATAGGGTCACTGTGAGTCGGAACTGACAGGATGGCACCTAACTACAACAACAAAAACAACCCTCACTGTGAACCTTTCTGGGTAGTTCTTCCACAGCTAGGAATGTCTTCCCAGATAATCTCCAAGCATGTTCACAGAGATTTGGGGAGAAGCCAAGTCCCCTTCCTCCTGCCTCATAGTCAGCAGGTCTGTGAGTGACATGGTAATTGGTTAATAATTGTATTTATGCCTTGGAGAGTTGAATCTGTGCACAATTAAAAAAAAAAAAGTCACCATCAAGTTACTTGGACTCATGGCAACTCCATGAGTGTCGGAGTAGAAACGTGCTCTGCTGAGTTTTTGATGGTTGGTTTTTTTGGAAGTAAATGGCCAGACCTTTCTTCTAGGGCACCTCTGGGTGGACTCAAACCTCCCACCTTTCTGTTAGCAGCTGAGTGCCTTACTGTTGGCACCACTCAGAGTACTTGCATGTCCCTGGATCCTAGCATGGAGCTCTTTCAGGAGATTCTGTTTATGGGGCTGGAGAAAGTACCCAGGGGAAGTGGAGGAGGAGAGAGACAAAGGACGCTTTAGTTTCCTGGGACAAAATGAAACAGCTGTAGAGAGAAGATATTTAAGAGGCTGGAGCTCAGAGCTAAAAATCAGGGAAGAAAAACAAAGATGAAAATTAAGATAGTTTTGCTTATTCTTCTTCTTCCTTTCCTTTAATTGTGAATCTCAGACTGGAATGACTCAGCTACAAAGACTCACAGAATCATGAGTGTGGCAACAATGTTTAGATTTAAATCAGTGATGCTGGGACGCAGGCTCATTTTAAATTTTGTATTCTAGTGTTGGGCCCTATAGGATATTTTTTCTCTTAAATTTATTTTTCGGCAGGAGCAGTGTTGTTCATAAATGGACAATAGGGCTCCTTGGTAACCTGTTTTCAATTCTAATGCATTCTCTTTTTTTTTTTTTTGATGTCTAGTGTTCCATGATAAAAAACCAAAGCCATTCATTCCACAACAGAATGAATGATTAAAATGCCAAAACTGTCACAAGGGTGATGGTGAGATATGGCCTTCAAGGAGTCACAGTCAGTCTTTTAGCCTCAGTATTCATAACTAAAAAGTGAAGGTGTAAAAGAGGGCAACCTTGAGCACCCCTTCAAGCACTAATGTGTGTATGAAAAATCAAAACCAAACTCTTTGCCATTGACTTGTTTCTGACTCAGGGTGGTCCATTGCGTTACACAGTAGAAATGCCCCATAGAGTTTTCTTGGATGTGATCTTCACGGAAGTAGATCTCCAGGCCTTTCTTCCTTGGTGCTACTGGGTGGGTATAAACCACCAACCTTTGGTTTAGTAGTTGAGCGCATACCACTTGTACCACCCAGAGTCCCTGAAGCAATCTTCTTGTGGCCACCTCACTTCTGTCCAGCCTACCTCAATGCCGAGTGACCTGTGTGTGAGCAAGATGTTAGGTCAGACTCCTCATTCCCACATGAACGCTGTTGGATCTGATGCTGGTGCTTCTTAGAGTCAATGTTGGTGAGAAGCTGATGAATGAACCTTGTACATATCACAGATCAGGCCAGTACTGGAAAACCAAATTATGTTCTAACCAGCTACTTTCCAGCACTGGTCAAAATGAGATACGGCATGTCCTAGGGACATGCTAGTGAACCTTTCCTCTCAGTTCTTCAAGTTGTGTCTACAGAAATTGAATTTTAAAAGTTAAATATTTTATAAATCCTCAGAGAAATGCCTTCATTGGGTTATGATTTAATCACATATAATTTTTTTTAATTGTATCTATACAAGGGCAGTATAAAACTAAACCCGTTACCATCAAGTCAATTCCAATTCATAGTGACACTATAGGACAGAGTAGAACTGCCCCATAGGGTTTCGAAGGAGCAGCTGGTGGATTCGAACTGCTGACCTTTTGGTTAGCAGCTGTAGCTCTTGATGCAGGGATGAGGAAATTGAAACTCAGAAACTCCAGAGTTTGAAGCAAAGGCTTTGGTTCCATACAAAGTGGAATACCCACAGAATCTGGGGTTTTAAAGCCTCATGGTTGCTATTTGTATATGGCTTGAGTATGAACGAAATGTTGGGAGGAAGGACACTTAAATGCATGCAAAGACCTGGAAATCTCACTACTGTCTTTTCAATACACCAGCATGACTTGTGTTTAGAGAAACAGAAGTCTCATGCAGGCCTGTTCCCTTGTGAAATAAGCATTAACTTTGATAAGAATAGGGATAAATTATGCTACATAGGTTCTCGTGTAAACAGAAACCCTATTTGTCCAGGCTACAGAAATTCTTGTGTTCAGGAAAAAACCCCAACCGTTTTCTCAATAGTGACATTTTCTTTCCTCCAGCCACCAAATTATTTTGAAAATTGGCTGTGCTTTTCACTATTCTGAGTCAAAAAGACAGTTCAGGAAATACAATAATTCATTTCACAAAGATGCCTAAGATGTTAACGTGACAATTTTTAGAAAGACAGCCTTCCACAAATCTATTTCTAAATCTTAGAGGAAATGGTGAGATATTGTTGATGTATGGTGGATAATACATTCCATCATTTCTGCTTTTTGTCCCGAGACTTGTAACATACTTTTAAGCAATCAGAATCTAAATTCAATCCATAACTCTAAGAAGAATCCTGTGACCTCTCAAATATGTGAAACCATAAATACATATATGAAAAGATTCAAATAAGACGATAACCCTTTCTAGAAGCACGATAGATAGCAATATGGTTAAACTTGCTCCCATTGGAATTGAACTACGTAGGTTTAAACTCTGGCTCTGTCATTAACCAAATATATGACTTGGAAACATTAATTAACCTCTTCAAATGTCAATGTCTTCAACTACAAAATGGGGACAATAATAGACTATCTCATGGGACTGCTGTGAAGATTGAATGTGATAAGGCATATAAAGTGCTTAGCCTGGGGTCTTTGTGGCCTCCAATAAAAGTTGATCATCATTATCCAAGTTCAGAACTAGATTACAGACTCAAAATCACTTGCCAAATTGATTGAAGAAAACCTAATGCATAGTACAGGGTCAAAACAATTTTCTATAGCAATGAACTTAATGCAGCTATTCAATAATTGAGTTAAAAAAAAGACTCATCACTCTGCAGAATTACATGTAAAGATAGAATAAACAGTAGATATAACAGCTGATAATGTTACGCCATAATTTAATTCATATGGTGACAGTATGTCTTGACCTTATTCAACAATTTTGTTGAAACATCTTTATTGATAGCTACTCCTAAAAGATTGCTAAACATGGCATTCAATTTATTCCAGATTTATTGCACTGCATAAATATGAAATTGTCCTTTTCTAAGGAAGTTAATTTCATCTGACCAGTGATCAAACATACATTTATTACTCTTTCCTAGCCAGTGACAAACCAGTGGATTTTTTGCATTTTACACTTAATAGCGTATGAATACTCCATTCTTGTGAGAATATTAAGGAATATTTCCTTAATTGTCTTTGTATGTAATAAAACCTTCCAGTGTGACAAAAAGTCAGTATGTTTTTATAAGGTTTTTCCTTGGTGGTTTAAATAAGCAATTTAACATTCTTTTTCTAATTTTAAAGGCCTTCCCCACATGTAGCTCCACAAACATTTTCATACGTGTGGTCCCTTGTCCCTGTCTACTCAATCCTGAGTTGCATTCACACACTGCATTGGAGTTTTTCTGTAAGATAAGGAAAGAAGACAGTGATGTATTAGTTAATTAATAAAAAGAATAAAATATGATGAGGAATTTCATCACCCATTCATTCATTCATTTATTCAAAAGTGGTTTCATATGTGTATGTACATGTATGTATGCACGCATGGATGTGGATGGGCATACACATGTATGTACAGGTATGTATGCGTGCATGCTTGTGGTGTGTATGTGTGTGTCTATGTTTATATGTGTTTTCTTGTGTATATCTGTGTATATGCATGTTTGTGCAAGTGTGTATATGTGTGTGCATATGCATGTGTGTATGTTTGTATGTGTGTACATGTGTATTTGTGTGTGTGTGTTTATTTGAATTTATATCTGAGGAACAAGCCAAGAGAACTCTTTCTCTGGCAGGATGGACATTTTAATTGCCTAACTTACATCAGTTGTACAACCTCTCCTTCACCACTGGAATTTAGGGGAAAAATGACAATAGGTGGTTAAACTGTACTTTTACAAAGATGCAGTGACTTTTATTCTATGGAAAATTACTTGAGTGATGTTTTATTGCTAGCATCGGGGTGAGGAAGGTGGAAAAGACATGATTCAGAGTAAAGAAAATTGCAAACATGAAATAAATGTCCTCTTGTAGACTTGTTGAATTTCCGTCCATTAAATGGGTGAAATGTAAGCATTCCTAATAATATTCCTAATAATTTGATTTAATAGGGCCTTAATCTTTTTTTTTTTTAATCTTTTGATTAGACTGTAATGTGAGTTCTAACACTCAAGGCTGATGTGTAAAAGATGTCAAAAATTGGCAAGCTCAGTGGATTTAAAATCCCTTTATTCCAACCAAATGCCTAGGACTGAGTTTATATGCCTCCAGAGACATAGGGATTGATATTTATCTCCAACCGGACCTCTTTGGTGAACATCAGCGTCACCACCACCAAGAATTCTGAGCCTTGGAAGCTCCCTCACGTCGATCACAAAATCACCCTGGGCAGTTTACCCTTTGTCTGCTAATAGAGAGCAGCCAGAGCTTAGAGTAGAATTTCTTAAGGATAAAAATTACTCTGCGGAACATGTTGGAAATACTAGAAATTCCATTAGAAAATATTGGAAGACACATAAACTAAGAAAGAGAAGGATTGGATGTTTGTGGAGAAAGCTTAATTCCATTTTACTGGAAAATAAAAATGCGTGCGATATCATGAAGAGCATTCTAAAACAGGATTTGCAGTGAATTAACTCCATTGTAACGAGGACAGTTTTATATTATGTCTTTCAATTCAAATGCCAAAATACACTTTTGCCATGCGCAATAAAATGTTTTTGTGTTTATAGTCGAAAGTTCTCTCTTGCAGGTAACCATTCTTACTATACCTTATCTCTTAGAATACCAGGAAATAAAACTGAGCATCTACCAAAATAGAATACCAGGAAATGAGTATCTACCAACACAGCCAGGAAAGCAGGAAATGATAGAGATCAGTGAGAAATAAAGAACACGGATACCCAAATACAGTACAGTGAATAACAATCCGTAGGTTTATTAAAAAAAAAAAAAACCTAACTACTCCAGAGCTCTACACAATTGCTATTGGATTCATGGATTTTGATTGACTTTACTTTTGACAGAAACGTCAGTGGATAAATTCATCATAAAAGATTAATCCATCATAAAATAATATTGCATATTTTTTTATCAGTCTTTTCATTTTATTAACCATATTACAGAAAGATAACATATGTAGAGGTAGATGTTGCCTTTGAATTAATAAAGATATCTAATGCCTTCTGGAAAAAGGTGACAGTTCCAAGAAGATGAATAAGCTGCAGGTATAGAGGGAGATATTCGAGAACCTGTCTCCACTTGACAAGTCCAGGGTATACCCCTCGTGTTCTGAATTTGATCTCAGTGAGATATTACAGGGATTTCCTTTGGTGTCGCTGGCCATCGTGTTGGGCTAAATTGGTCGTAAATCTGACTTAGCATGACAGTATTTAAAAGTCTTATGAATAAATGTAAGTTAGTCTTCTGGACTATATTGTTATGGAATGAATACATTTGACCATTTTAATATGTTGCCAATACAATGCCTTTTAAAAATTTTTTTTAAATTAAAAAATTAAGATTTTAAATTAGCAACATTTTAATAATTTTACTAATTATTAAAATGCATTTATGAAAAGACAGTTATATCTTATTTTTGAAAGTCTTAAACACTGCTATCAAACTAATGATTAAAAACTAATGTTTTCATTGTATTTTGCTTAATCTTTAAGATTTTTGTAAAGGACATGGATTTTCTGACGTGTATGTAAATATGTATCTGTGTTGTGTTTAAGATCAAGACGTATGAAGTCAGACAATTGTGGGTGTTAATCTTTTGTAAATTGCAGGTAGTACCTACTGAGAATTTTTGGTTACATTTATACATTTCTGTGAGATTTAAAAAATGTTATTATAGGGTAAAGTTTTATATTTGAAACAAATTTACAGTTTGTTGTTTGCCTTTTAATTTTTATTTTGCTGGTTTTGGTTATAAAAATGTTTTATTTTTATGTAGTTAAATTCTTCCCTACTTTCGCATGTGATTTCTTCCATTTTTAGGGTTATTTTTCTTCCACCAAGGGTGTTGAGTAATCTCTTTTTAGCTTCTTTTGTGATTCACAATTTGATTATAATTTTGTAATCTATCAATAACTATTTTCTTGAATCGTATAAACTGAGGATTAAAATTGATTTTAAAATAAAGAGCTCAATCGTCCTAACACACATCATTGTCTGCTCTTGACGTTTGCTCATGATTTATTACTCCTGCATTTATATAAACTCCTTAGAATAGGACGTATTTCTGGAACACCTATCCTTTTTTAAGATAAGTTATGTTGTTGAGAATATGCACAGCCAAAAATACTCCCAAAAAACCCGTTCGCTCCACGTGAACGTTTCCATGACATTGATTCTTACTCGTGAATCTTTCTGTTCGTTCTTAGGTCAGCATCAGATTGTTTTAATCATGGTGTTGCTGGTCTGTGTTTTCACTCTTGACCACTATTTACTGATCGGAAAAAAGCAGTGACAAAAATTAGACAGAAAAAAAGCGGAGGGTGGGGGGCACCTGAGTTGTGTGACCTGACCAGCGTGGTAGTGTGCAAAGCAGTGTATTTGAGCGTGTTGTGGTCTTTGCTCGTTTGCTGGCTTTAAGTATCAGCTAATATTATTCACAGGAAATGTAATTAGTGAGAGCAGATCACGGATTTCTGTGTTATGTGGACGTGGGTTCAAATTTGAACTTCACAGCTTGTGGCTGTTTCATCTTGGAAACATCGCCTGAATTCTCTGAGACTTTCTCATTAAATGCAACTATAAACCCAATCTCGCCAGTTTATGACAAGTCCTGAGTGGGATCAGCAAGGGGCTCAAACGTATGGAGGATCCCAAGGCGGAACAGGCCCAGGCGGCGGGTCCTTCTCTTGTGCGTACGGTCGCCGTGAGTCAGAGCTGACCGGACAGCAGCTGACAAGCGAGACTGTGAAAGGACTAGTATCTTTCCGAGAGCAAGTGCTCAGAAAATGTAGTGAGTGTAAATATTAGCAATACTTTTTACTATTATTCCTTCAGACATTTTAGAGATCCTGTTTATGTTTTCTAATCTAGAAAATACTTCAACTTTGTTGTTCAAAAAAATCATTCTCCAAATATATGCCGTATATCTCTGTACCTCTTCACTGAAAGAAGGAAATGTCTTTCCTCTTTCCTCAGTATGACTCTGTGACATGGAGCTGCCATTTCTCCTTTATCTCCTAGCCTAAGTCCACAAACAGGGTCGTGTGATGTCAGTCCCATCTCTCCACGGTGGCCTGTGCCCATCCTTTGAGTCCGAGGCCAAGAAGTCTCAGCCATTCACGCTTCCCCTGTGGACACACCTCATTCACTGTGCATGGCCTCGGTGCTGTTTCTCATATTTCTGGCTTTGTGCTTGGTCCACCCGGCCCTGCCATGGCCCAAGTTACTCTTCTCACTTCCACACAGGTATTCAAAAACCTGTCAGAGCCTGGTTTTCATTATACCTTTTCATTATTACCCTGTCATCACTGAACAAGTTCATTTCAAAGCCTGTTGGGGAAAAAAAATGACAAGAAGTATAGCATTTTACTTCCTCGCCTCTTCATTAGATTAGAAACGTCAAGAAAGATTTGGATTTTATTTATTTTTATTAGAAAGAATGATAGATCTTTCTTGGAAAAAGAAAAGGGAGGAAAAATAGGAAATGCTAATTTGGCGTGTCAGCTGAGTCCGAGATCTACATGGGCAGGCTCTCTTCAGTGCAAAGCTTTCTCTATTATTTGGGAAGATGTTCGTTTCATTTTCTAACTCCAGGCCACATTATCCACTGAAGGTCTGATAAGGCACTGCAGTCATTCTAGGACACCAACTGGTAAATGAAATCTGTCAGGCACCAGCAACAGTCTGCACCAAAAAAGTGCATCTAAAATAGTATCCCCAGGCTTACTTGGAAGGAGCCCTCGTGGTCCAGTGGTTAAGCTCTTGACTACTAACTGAAAGGTTCCTAGTTTGAACCCATTTAGTGGCTCCAAGGGAGAAAGACCTGGTGATCTGCTCCCTTAAAGATTGGAGCCAAGAAGACCCTTTGGGGGCAGTTCTACTGTGTTGCAGTGGGTCAGTATGAGTCAAAATTACTCGATGGCACCTAACAGCAGGGTTACTTGAATTATAAATTTATAATTGGGTTATGCATTATGAAGTTATAAACATCTTAGATTATAAATTTCAGCAGCTGACTAAAAAAGAGGTGATGATAATCATTTTGTCTGAGTGTTGTTTAGGGAATGAAATGAGTCAGCATAATGTACAGAGCCTGCAATGCTGCAGTGAGGCTGAGCCCTGTGAAATCACTACTGCTCAAACATTTTTGGCTACAAAACCCAAAATCTCACGCAGTTCAATCTGAGAGTTCCTCACTTTTCGTTTGCACCACAGAACTGACCTTTAGCAAGGGCGTTACTTAGTAATTTCAACCTGAAATTCTCACAGATCGAGGCTGAGGCAAGCTTGCCTAAGATAGCCTCGTCGAAGTGTATAAGTGCCTCTGTGAGCACACGGATTTGCTTCTCTTACTGAAAGCCAGTTGCTGTCAAGATTGACTCTAACGCATGGCTGTCCCATGTGTGTTGAGTAGAACTAGGCTGCATGAGGTTTTCAGTGGCTGATATTTTGGAAGTAGATTTCCAGGCCTTTCTTCTGAGGCACCTCTACGTGAATTCAAACCTTCAGCCTTTCAGTTAGCAGCTGACTGCTTGGCGGTTTGCATCACCTTACTACTGCCACCTTTTGTTGACAGTTCCTGCTACTCTTCCACCTACCCGACAGCTTCTGCTCACTCATGGCAGTGTCTCCACTTACCACATCTCTGTCCTCATGTCCTTTCCTGGTGTTTCTCAGAAAGGGTGATTTTCTAGGCAGTTTCCCAGCATGGTCCACTCAGTATGAAAAGTTAGATTAGGTGTGGATGTGAACAGGTTGCTATGCTCCTGGGAAAGCGTTGTCAGTCCTATTTGATGGCCTTGATTGTCCAAAATTAGGAGGCATCGTATCCATCCTAGGTTGAGGAGGGTAGCTTTTGTATGTGGTACAAACTTGCTTTGCAGTTATGTGAAAAGATATACAATAACCTTAAATATTGTCTTTCAGTAACATAATAAGATCCTAGTTTAGTGAACCCAGGGTGGCACAATGGCCATTGCTGTCTTACAGTGAGAGCCCTTTAGTTTGTGTTTTGTGACAGTCAGTCTCATCCGGGTATTCTTGGTTAATAGAGCCTGCCTTACACCTAAATACCTAGTTTTCATGATCACCCAATTCACACAGAATATCGAAACATCACAATGAAATGAAACATCACCGTACACATTAGAAATCACATGCAACTTTTAAAAATGCCACTGCAGCTATGAAGATAGAATCAAAACCCCCTTCCTCACTGGAACTTCAGCCCTTCAAAGTGTTCGTTTGTGCAGACTGTGAGTATGGTTTGCCACCTTTGCTTTTGCACAAATACAGCTTTATTATTAAGAAAAGGTGATTTCTAACAGGCCCTTGGGGGATGCTAAAGCTGCTGCTCCAGGAACCTCACCTTGAGAACCACTGCTTATGCTCGGAGACCACAGCAGTCCAAACAGGAAATGGGCAAAACTCCACAGTCTGCTCACTGCACTCTTCCTGTGAAATGAAGCTGCTTTGATTATTCATCTACTTCTTCATTCATTTATTAAACATTTATTAAGAAGTTACTATATAAGTAAATGGAGCCCTGGTGGCGCCGTGGTTGAGAGCTCCACCAGCCGCTCTTTGGAAACCCTGTGACGCAGTTCTAGCCTCTCCTGTAGAGTCTCTATGAGTTGGAATCATCTTGATGGTAATAGGTTTGGTTTCTTGACTGTGTATATGCCCAGATCTGCTCCTTGACAAATGAAGTCCACTGATAAGCCTAAATTCTAAACCTCAAATTAATGTTTGAAATATAAGCAATAGAAGTATAAAAACAAATTTACTGTTTTATTGACTTACGTAAGTATAGAATACTCATGATTTTCAGAAAATCTGACAGTGTAGATTTTATGTTGAATTGTCCCCTCTGTGTCGCCACTTACCAGGTGTGCAGTGTCGAAAGAAAAAGCAATACAGCTGAAGTGGTTGAAGTGTTGGTGCTTTTCAGCTTTTCTTATTTACTGTAATTTTTCTTTATGAAGAAAGATTGTGTACACATACGGGCTTTGATCAAGTATAAAATTTTACCTCCTTACCACATTTCAAGGGTCAGAATATATGGAGGGGAATAAATTCTCCAAAGTATTTCTCTTAAAATCTGGCTTCCCAGTTGCACAGACTCCCGATGCATCGCTTGTAAAGGCTGCCATCGGAGACCAAACGTTGTTTCTACACACTTCGCTGTTTTCCAGTTGATTCCGTCGTTGGTTGGATTTTACAGTGGCTGGTGTGCGGGAAGTTGTCGCATTAATTGAGGTCGATGTTGGTAGTTGCTATGGAGTCGATTCCAACTCATGGTGACCCCATGTGTCGGATTAGAACTGCTCCATAGGATTTTCAGTGGCTGGTTTGGCAGAAGTAGATTGCCAGGCCTTTCTTTCGAGGTGCCTCTGGGTGGATTTGAACTGCCAACCTTTCAGCTCATAGTTGAGCATTTAACGGTTTGCACCACCTAGGACCTCTGTCATAATTGCTGCTTCGTTGTGGAGCAATTTCCTCCTACCAGTAAAACCTCTGACGGTGTTTCCTGGTGTGTATAAACTGTGCTGCCGTTATCACAGGTGAAAAAAGATGGAGGGAAATTATGAAGATCTGTTTCTTTATTGCCTTAAAATCCTTAGTTACGTTGACTAATAGCTGTCAGTGAATCATTAAGAACGTCGATTTGTTGCTAAGAACGACAATGTTATCTGACAAATCTCCCCAAAGTTTGCGTGTGAAATCAGTTGGAACTGGTCCCTTGATTGAGCTCTTCTTGCCTGCACCCATATGTAGGGTGATGGTAGCAAAAATTGTAGGATTTCCTCCAGGCTTCGTGAAGGGTTGAAGGAGGGAGAGGACACACCACAGACCACACAAGCACACTTCCTGCATCCTCCCCTATCCATATCAAACTGTCCTCTCCCTAAGCCAGCTACCTGGTGGTACAGTTACCTCACTCAGCCGATAACCTAAAGGTAGGAGGTTCAAGTCCACCCAGAGGCACCTTGGAAGCAAGACCTGCAGATCTAAAAAACCAGCAACTGGAAACCCTGAGGAGCACAGTACTGCTCTAACACACATGCGGTAGCTCTGAGTCCAGGTCAACTCCATGGCAACTTTTTTTTTTTTTTAAAGCCCGCTACCACATCACCCTACGCTCAGTCTCCTCTGAACATTTCTAAGCTAGCTGCCTCTTTTCCTCCCCAACACAGAATCTCAAAATCTGGATAACTTGCATATCTCACGCTGCAAAACTAGCTGAACTAGGAAAGCTGGCTGAATTGTTTCTGGAAAACAGAAATTTAGTTCTTGGCTCAAAACTATTTGTCTTAAGCATGAATTCAAGAAGGCTAAATCGACCCAATTACAAATGAAAGAAATATAATGTTTCACTTTGCAATTAAAACCCATCATTTTCCTGGACATATTTTTCCCAGAAGTTAATGCAAGGGGTTGCCATGAGTTGGAAGCGACTAGGAGGCAATGTTTTTTTGTTTGTTTTGTCTATCGGTGGAATTTTATGTTTCAGAGGCATTCGTTCTTGTTATTGTTAGGTGCCATCCAGCCAGTTCTGACTCATAGTGACCCTGTGCACAACAGAACGGAACACTGCCTGGTCCTGCACCATCCTCACAGTTGTTACTATCCTTGAGCCCATTGTTGTAGCCATGTGTCAATCCATCTTGTTGATGGTCTTCCTCTCTTTGACTGACCTGCTTTACCAAGCATGATGTCCTCCTCCAGGGACTGATCCCTTCTGACAACGTGTCCAAAGTATGTGAGATGCAGTCCTGCCATCCTTGCTTCCAAGGAGCATTCTGGTTGTACCTCTTCCAAGACAGATTTGTTCTTTTGGCAGTCCATGGTATATTCAATATTCTTCTCCAACACCACAATTCAAAGGCATCAATTCTTCTTTGGTCTTCCTTGTTCATTGTCCAGCTTTCGCATGCATATGAGGTGATTGAAAACACCATGGGTTGGGTCAGGTGCACCTTAGACATCGAGGTGACATCTTTGCATTTTAACAGTTTAAGGAGATCTCTTGAAGCAGATTTGCCCAATGCAATGTGTCTTTTGCTTTCTTGACTGCTGCTTCCATGGCTGTTGATTGTGGATCTATGTAAAATGAAATTCTTGACAACCTCAATCTTTTCTCTGTTTATTGTGATGTTGCTTATTGGTCCAGTTGTGAGGAATTTTGTTTTCGTTATGTGAGGCGTAATGCATACTGAAGGCTCGGTCTTTGATCTTCATCAGTAAGTGCTTCAAGTTCTCTTCACTTTCAGCAAGCAAGGTTGTGTCTTCCTACAATCCTGATGCCCTGTTCTTCTTCATGTAGTCCAGTTTCTCATATTATTTGCTCAGCATACAGATTGAAGAGGTATGGTGAAAGGATACAACCCTGACACACACCTTTCCTGACTTTAAACCATGTGGTATCCCCTTGTTCTGTTTGAATGACTGCCTCTTGATCCACGTCCAGATTCCTCATGAGCAAGAGAAGCCACTATTCTACAGACAGGAAACAGTAAACTTGGATTGAGCCATGGATAAGTACCTCTGAAAGACCAAAGGAAGAATTGCAAAATTGGATCACATGACTTTCTAGAAAAGCTCTTCATGTGCTTGGAGCTGCTGGGGTTTGCTGAGCTGCTTAGGAAGACAGAGACCCCAGAGGGTATTGTTCTGCAGAATGGCTGCACCTCTCCTGGCCACCTCACCTTCCTTGTCACCCCCTATTTTGGACTAAATTGTGTCCCCCTGTGATGGATTGAATTGTGACCCACAGAAATATCTTGGCTGGGCCAGGATTCCCAGTATTGTGTGACTGTCCACCATTTTGTCACCTGAGGTGATTTTCCTATATGTTGTAAATTCTGTCTCTATGATGTCAGTGAGGCAGGATTAGAGCAGTTATGTTAATGAGGCAGGACTCAATCTACAAAATCCAGTTGTGTTTTAAGCCAATCTCTTTTGAGGTATAGAAGAGAGAAGCATGCAGAGAGACATGAGGACCTCATACCATCAAGAAAGTAGTGCCAGGAGAAGAGTGCGTTCTTTGGACCCAGGGTCCCTGCACTAAGAAGCTCCTAGTCCAGGGGAAAATTGATGACAAGGACCTTGCCCCAGAGCCAACAGAGAAAGAAAGCCTTCTCCTGGAGCTGGAACCCTGAATTTGGACTTCTAGCCTCCTAAAGTGTGAAAGAATAAACTTCTGTGTGTTAATGCCATCCACTTGTGGTATTTCTGTTATAGTAGCACTACATAACTAAGGCAGAATTCTAACACATATACCTGTGTATGTGATCCTGTTTGGAAATAGGATTTTCTTTGTTATATTAATTGTATCATACCAGTGTCATGAAAGAGTTATGAAAAGACCAGAATAGATAGAGATGTGCACAGGGGCAGACAGAAACCATGTGAGGATCATCAAGGAATGCCCGGGACTCCCTGCAAGGAAGGAATTGACACAGCCAATACCCTGATTTGGACTTGAGGCTTCAGAACTGAGAACATAAGTGTCCGATTTTAAAGCCACCACTTGTGGTGTTTGTGTTACAGCACCACAGGTATTCGAAGGCACCCCGTCTACCTGTGAGCTTGGCCCTGACTGCCCTTCCCCACCCATCTTCATAACCAGACTATCCATTCCTGGGTAACTAATCCTCAAGAGCAATTCCTGCCTCTTCCATGAACCATTTTTTGATCAGCTATACTGGAAACTACCTGAACTTCAGCTGACCCCTCTTGCTGAACTTCCATAAAACCCTTGGCCTCATCTCTCCCATGTAAAATGTTCCTTGGAAGCCCTCACATGCCTGGGATTTTCAAATGAAGGCTTACGATAACCGTGACCTAGTGATTCTCTTCCCCTGGAAGGTTCGAGGAAATCTAACACACAAAGGGACAGCTTTTATGCTTTTCAAGATGCAGAAAGAAAATTTTTTTTTTCTCTTCCAATACAGTTGTCGTTAGGTGCCTTTGAATCACTTCTGACTCATAGCAACCCTGTGTACGATAGACCAAAACATTGCCTGGTCCTTAGCCATCCTCACAACTGTTGCTATGTTTGAGTCCATGATGCAGCCACTGTGTCAGTCCATCTCGTTGAGGGTCTTCGTCTTTTTTGCTGACCCTCTACTTTACAAGCATGATGTCCTTCTCCAAGGACTGGTCCCTCCTGATAACATGTCCAAAGTATGTGAGATGTAGTCTCGCCATTCTTGCTTCTAAGGAGCATTCTGGCTGTACCTCTTCCAGGACAGATTTGTTCCTTCTTCTGGCAGCCTGTGGTATATTTAATATTATTTGCCAACACCATAATTCAAAGGTGTCAGTTCTTCAGTTTTCCTTATTTGTTCGTTGTCCAGCTTTCACATACATTTGAGGCAATTAAAAACACCATGGCTTGGGTCAGGCACATCTTAGTCCCTAAAGTGACATCTTTGCTTTTTAACACTTTAAAGAGATCTTTTGCAACAGATTTGCCCAATGCAATGCATCCTTTGATTTCTTGACTGCTTCTTCCGTGGGCGTTGATTATGCATCCAAGTAAAATGAAATCCTTGACAAGTTCAATTTTGACAACTTCAATAATTTCTCCGTTTATCATGATGTTGCTCACTGGTCCAGTTGTGAAGATTTTTCTTTTCTTTATATTGAGGTGTAATCCATACTGAAGGTGTAGTTTTTGATCTTCATCAGTAAGTGCTTCAACTCCTCTTCACTTTCAGCAAGCAAGGTTGTGTCATCTGCATGTCACAGGTTGTTAATAAATTTTCCTCCAATCCTGGTGCCATGTTCTTCATGTAGTCCAGCTTCTTGGATTATTTGCTCAGCATACAGGCTGAGTTAAGTATGGTGAAAGAATTCAACCCTGATACATATACCTTTCCTGATTTTAAACCATGCAGTATGCCCTTGTTCTGTTTGAACAACTGCCTCTTGATCTACGTACAGGTTCTGCATGAGCACAGTTAAAGTGCTCTAGATTTCCCATTCTCTGCAGCGTTATCCATAATTTGTTATGCCCCACACAGTTGAATGCCTTTGCATAGTCAAAAGAACACATGTAAACAGCTTTCTGTATTCTCTGCTCCCAGCCATGATCCATCTGACATCAGCAATGATACTCCTCTTTCCGTGTCTTCTTCAGAATCTGCCTTGAATTTCTGGCAGTTCCCTGTTGATGTACTGCTGCAAATGTTTTTAATGATCTTTAGCAAAATTTTACTTGCAAGTGATATTAACGTCCACCACAGTATGACAAACTGAAAGGCAAGTGGTGGACTCTTCCAATGCATATAACATTTCCCCAACGTGTATGATATCAGAATTCCTATTCCTAATAAAAGAAATATATACCTAACCACCCAGTGCCGTCGAGTCGATTCCCACTCATAAAATGACCCTTTATTTCAGCATTTTTTAATGATAAATTTTGCTATACAGCAGAGAATGGTTTTCTTGATAGTAACTATTCTTGGGCTAGCTTCATAATAAATAGATTTGTTGTAAACAACATGAAACAGTGGGAAAGTTATGAATAAAAATGTCACGATTTTGGTAGCTGTGATAAATAAGAGATATCTAATTGTGGACATTGTTTAAGTAAAATGATATTACTTTTAGAAATACTGAATTTGAGGTAAGAACAGTATGTTCATAAATATGCAATAATTAGCAGGGAATACATGTAGGAATAACCTTAACTCTCTGATTCTTCAGACTTTAATAGTTAATTGCTCAGATCTCCACCACACTCATTACGGAAAATCCTCTGGAATCCTGTGGGTTTTCTACAACCCCCCAGGGGCTTTTCCTGCTCTGTTCATCTCCGCCAGGACCTCCTCCTCTTGTTGAATGGGTTCAGTGTGTGCTTTCCTTGTTTGCCACATGTTGAGCTGCATGAAGAAAGTGCTCTTTTCCTAAAGGTTCACAAAACCCAGCCTAGCCACAACTGAAGGTTTGAGGAATGTATCAGTCTGGCTTTTCCAGATAAACTTAAGTAGGGTAAATATATATATATGTATATTTTAAGAAGTTGGCTCACGTAGTTGTGGGGCCTGGCAAGTCCAGAATCAATGAGGGAGAAGGCGGCTGGAAACTGAGGCAGGAGTTGATGTTGCAGTCTTCGTTCTAAAATCCAGGCAGCCGGCCAGAAATTCTGGCTTAGTCTGGAGGGAGAGTTCCTTCCTCTCCCCAGAGCCTTGGATTTTAGCTCTTCAGGCCTTCCACTGATTGGATGAGGCCCACCCACATTATGGAGGGTGATCTGCTTTACTCAAAGTCATCTGACTGTAGAAGTTAACCACTTCTACAGCACACCTTCACAGTGTGAGCTTGACTGTGTTAAACACCTGAGCCCCAGAGCCTTACCACATTAACACATAAAACTAACCACCCCAGGGAGAAAGAGAACTGTATTTCATTGCTATGTAAACAACTTAAAGCTAAATGACAGTCCAAAGCCCCGTATATAAAATGGCCTTCATCACCCCTGACTTGTCAGTCTCCTTTCACTCCTTACTCTTATCTGCGTTTCCATTTCATTTCTTCTCTTCTCTAACCCTAACATCTCAGGAAAAAGACAAAAGAAACAACAGAAAACTGTAAACCCAGGTTTTCCTATAAAGCAGTTCAGCATTTTCTAAGCTCACAGGCAGATCAGTCCTTCTGTTTTCTAAGAAGACTTTTTGTAAAGCGTGGCCTGATTAACTATTTAGGTAAAAATCCACTTCTTGCCCCTTCGTAGGGTGGTAGATAAAGCAGGGTATGTTTCATTTTTCTCACTTAAATAGAGAACTGAAGATCAGGTCAAGGACACAGTTGGAGATTGGAAGTCACCTATGAAATAAAATAGCATTTGTGAATTCAATTAAAGAGAGTTGAAGATGGATCTCTGAAAGTTAAGAGAATGCGAAAACGGGAAAGTCTCAGTGTCAAGCCACACTGAAAGGACAGGGAAATTAGTTATTATCTGAGCCCGAGAAATTACAGGAACAGTAATTCTAAAAGTTCTATGGACTATGTGGGTGGTGCAGACAGCTCATGGGTTTGGTTGCCAAACAACCGAAAGCTTCAAGCCCGACCAGAGGCACCTTGAAAGAAAGGTGTGGCAATCTATTTCTGAAAAACCAGCCATTGAAAACCCTCTAGAACAGTTGTACTCTACCACACATGGGGTAACCATGAATTGGGGTCAGCTCAACAATGACGTTTATGGGTTAGATGCAGTTACCTTAACGTGATGATAGGGCAAGTGAGGTGCAGAGATGAACTTACTTGGTCACTGTGCTACTGTGCTCCAGGCAAGAGTCTTGGCTGAAAGCCTATAACTTGAAGGTTCTGCCCTTTTTGAGACGCTAGGACCTTCCTAACAAGCCTGGTGGTACAGTGGTTAAGTGCTCAGTGGCTAACTGAAAGGTTGGTGGTTTGAACCTACCTCACAACTCCTAGGAAGAAAGACCTGGTGTTCTGCTCCTGTAAAGGTTACAGGTGAGAAAACCCTGTGGGGCAGTTCTGCTCTGCACGTTTGGGTTACTGTGAATCAGAATTGACTTCTGGGCTCCCAGCAACCCAAACAACAACAGGGCCTCCCAGGTGAATTCCTCTCCTCCACAGGGGCAGGGCGGGGATCAATGAGTTAGAGAGTGGTTTCGTTTTGGGAGACTCTTACGCAAGGAAAACAACAAAAGCTTTAAGTGGTCTTTATGCGGAACAATTGGCTCCAGTCAATAAGAAGAATAAGATAATTGCCCAGTAGAAATAGGGCCCAGTACATCTGTATAATTGTATATGTTTTTTTGCTTTCTCCGGAAAAGTCTCTCAGCCTAATGGGCAAAATTGAGTGTTCCAAACTTTGACCTTGGCCTGAGAGACACAAGGAAATAGAAATGGTGTGAGGTATTTCCTGGTGCAAAAGAGGGGACTGGAATACTAAATACTGGGCAGAGCGCAGGGAAGCCAGCAGAAGGAGAACCTGGAGCCGGTGGAATCCCAGAGGCGTCAGTTCCTGAGAACACATTTAGCGTGAGGGAGGCCAATGGCAGAGATGCTACAGAGCAGGAGGGCTGACATCCAGCCCTGCATAGCAGGGTGATTACAAACATGACAGACACTTCAGAGGTGATCCCAGACAGCCTACCAAACTGGAAATGCTGTTCTCATCATTACCCCACAAAGACAGCAATGATATAGAATTCACTCGATTCCAGTGAGAATAAATGAGGTGATAGGTTTATTATGAGGCCAGATAAAAGATTCTAGTTGCTTATCTTAGTCAACAGAGGCTGAAAGGGGAAAAAGACCAAAGTTTATAAAAATGTAATGGGTTTATTTAACATGAGGATGGAGTGACTCTGAGAATGCTAAAAGGAAAGACCTCTCTTCTACTTAAAAAAAAGTATATGTATATATATATATCTTATATAGTATATATACACACAGACACATACATATATATGGCATATTTACTCCAAGATGTTACAAAAATAGAATTATAAATTGCAAATTGGATCATGATAAAACAAACCCACCACTGATACCAGTTAGAGTTGAAGACTGTTGAGGTATGTTCCTAAACCTTTTAAATAGAACATCATTGGTATATACCTGCAAATCTCGAGGACTGGGTTACATGTACTTTTAGGCAGATCTGATCTAGAAATTCCATCCTGAGGTGGTGTTGCTGTCATGGAACATGATATTGTTCTGTTTCTTCAAGGAGAGCTGAACTTCCTTCCCATGTTTGGAGACTTCTTTCCTGTAAGTTTTGGTGGGAAGAAGACTATAGCATCCTAAAAGGGCTAGAGTATCCTCTCCTAGCTTCCCTATCAAGTAGTTATAATAGTTCTTTGGGTTAAATTCAATTATGTTGATATGCTGATGAGGAAAGTTAGGGCATGAGCCTGTGGCCTGGGGTCAGCTAACCTAGGTATCAACATGAGAGCCAAGGAAAAAACAGGGCTTCCCAGCCTCCCCTTCCCGCTATACTGGCAGCCCCTGGTGAGCTCTGACATTCAGACCAGGGGCCTTGCAAGCCGGAGCACCCCGTGTTGAGAAGCAGACCCACACATGCCTTCTCCAGATAGCCTTGTGGTGCTGATTCTGGCTGACTAGTCTTCGCTGTTTTTGCTGGTTGTTTGAGCAGGTGCCTTAAAGCCATCTAGCCGCTCCACAGCCTAATACATTTTGCTCTCAAGAAATTCCTTTTCTGTCCACATCCACCAGAGTTAGCTTCAGTGGCTTTCAAGCAAAAACTCTGACAAGTCCAGGAGATAAAGCGTTGCCTGGAACCGCAACTTGATTTTTCTTTTTTGGAATGAAATTTAACACGTGGGGAGACCGATGTTCTCTATCTCTTCAAAAATTGTTTTCGTTATAAGCTCTATTCATGAGTGAGTTGTAACGTTAAAGAGAAAAAAAGGCTTTAAATTGCTTCCTGCAGCAGAATACATGGCAGTAAAAAGTGCAAACTGCTAAGCAGAGAAAACAAGACAATAGAAAGGAAAACTGCTCTAAAGAGGAGCTGACAGGACCCGTTTGAAAAATAGTCTCTGTTGAAATTGCATATGTGACAAGACAGCTGTTGTGACAGAAAAGAAAAATGTTTGTTTACTCAGCGGCCCCCAGACCCTCACTCCACACGTGGGTACATACTCTTCTAGGGAAGACACCATGTTGATAGGTTTTTCTTTTTTTCCTACCTAGGTGCAAAGTTATTCTCAATATAATGTAATAGTTTTTTGCATACTCGAAGACAATGTAAAATGATATCTGTTTGGATAGTAACAAAAACAAAAAATGGAGGAACCTGGGCCAACTTCAACAGCTTTGTATTAAAAACAGAGAGATTGGGGCGGGGGCTGGAGAGGAGGGTGAGACCCCAAAAGAAGAGAGGGAGGGAAGACACCCCATGAGGGTTTTCTCAGAGGGAGATGCTTAATTCTGTTTAGTGTTGTTGTTGTTCGTTGCCATCCAGTGTGTTCCGACTCATGGTGACCCCATGTGTTACAGAGTGGATGCTCCATAGGGTTTTCTTGGCTGTAATCTTTTAGGAAGAAGATTGCAAGGCCTTTCTTCTATGGTCCTGCTGCGTGGGTTTGAACTGCCAATCTTTAGGTTAGAGGTTGAGTGCAAACTGTTCGGATCATCCAGGGACCTTACTACGTCCCCTTACTTGCACATCAAGTGGACATTAAACCCTTCTCTGGTGAGTGTGGTCTGTGGAGTGTACTGATATCTATCGTGGTGATGCTGTTCAGCTCTGACACTTGCCCTGAGTCACATACAGGGTGAGGACAGAGTCCACCAGCTGGAGTCCAGCTACACCTGGGCTGTGTGTTGTTTCCATACTTAATGATCTCCTTGGTATTGATTATAACTGCTAAAGGTGGCCGTTGAACGCGAAAGTGAAATCTTAGCTACTATGGGAAAAATACGCTATGTTGGTATATAAATCCTCTAAAACAAATATCCCGTAGATACCATAATCAAAAGGAATGATGGTGCAAGGAATACCAACTTGCTGCCTGTCATGTGATTTATTCATTGCGTTACCTGCCTTTTGTTTAGGATAGACTTTATGCCAGAGTATCAGTGTGGAAAAGCCACCATCCCTGCCCCCCTAGAGATTGTTGAAGCAAGAGAAGGTAATTTCCAAATGCATGGTAGTTACAAATTCAGAGCACTCCAGTACACAAGTACCACATTATTTCTTTGTTCTTAGTAACATTAGTTACTCAAAGCTTTAGCTGAGCAAATTATTCAGGCTCAACCAAGTCTGGGAGAACTTTTAACTCCGCCTAGAGTTGAACAACTACCACCCATCCGTCAGTGTTGTACTGTGGTTGCTTGTGTGTTGCTGTGAGGCTGGAAGCTATGCCGCTGGTATTTCAGATACCAGCAGGGTCACCCATGATGCACGGGTTTCGGTGGAGCTTCCAGACTAAGACAGAGGACGTCGTGTTTGGGAAAGTAGAGGGCCAGTGAGGGCACAGGAGACCTTCAGTGAGATGGTTTGGCACAGTTGCCACAACCATGGACTTGAACATACTGGTGATTGTGAGGATGACACACAGGACCAGACAACATTACGTTCTCTTGTACATAAGGTTGCCATGAGTTGGGGTTGGCTCAATGGCAGTTAACAATTGGCTTGAACAGAAGTCCAGGTTGTGTATAAGGTGTCCAGAAAACAGGAAGGGACTGATTCCTATTCTGAGGTGTTTGTTGTTATTCCTTCTTAGCCGGAGATGTTCACCATAGTTCCTTCCTAGAGGTGTTCACCATAGTTCCCCCTAGCCCGAGGTGTTCACCATGGTTCCTTCCTAGAGATGTTCCACCATAGTTCCTTCCTAGGGGTGTTCACCATAGTTCCTCCTAGCCCGAGGTGTTCACCATGGTTCCTTCCTAGAGATGTTCACTGTAGTTCCTTCCTAGAGGTGTTCACTGTAGTTCCCCCTAGCCTGAGGTGTTCACCATGGTTCCTTCCTAGAGATGTTCCACCATAGTTCCTTCCTAGGGGTGTTCACCATAGTTCCTCCTAGCCCGAGGTATTCACCAAAGTTCCTTCCTAGCCCGAGGTGTTCACCATAGCTCCTTCCCAGCCCCAGGTGTTTGCTGTGACCAGTGACTGTTGCTGACTATGGTTCTCCACCATCTACTGCAGCACTAGACCTTTGGCAGGTCTCAGACCACCACACTTCATGGCTATCATTCATGGGCATCCTACAGCCAGTTAGCTAACCCACAAGCAGACCAGAGAGATCTCTTCCACACACAGGAATTTAAACAAACAGGCAAACCCAAATCCCAGGGCCCAGCACTGATGACGGAGGCATGCTGGCTTTCTCTCTGCAGTTGAATGGCTTCCTGCTGTCCATCATCTCCCCTCTCAGAGTTCCTTTGCTCACCTCTGTCTGAATCTATTCCTCTTCCTCCATCTCCAAAACAGCGCCAGGGTGCAGGTGGCCTGCTTTTTCAGGTTGCATCCCTTGGACATCCCGAAGAAGAAAGCTCAAGGACAGGACGGTATATTTAGCTCCTTCCTTGGAATAGAATCAGGAGGAAAAATAGCTCACGTTCTTTCAAGAGGGAACAAAGGACAAATTAATGTAGCACCATGTTATCCAGCCACACATGCATTATTCACATGAGCTGCTTTATTTGATTGATTGGCCAGAGATTCACAAGAAGAGGATAGCTCAGCAGCCACCTATGTTCTTTTGGGTGAAACTCACCTGAAATAACACTGGAAAGAATTGCGTGAAAGTCTACAAGGCAGTGAGGGAGAATGGTGTAATTTAAAGCTGTCCTGTTTGTCTAGTGATCAAAGCCATCAGCCATCCATGAGGACTCCACTGAGCAGCTGGCAGAAGGGTGCCATCCTGGGACCACAGCAAGAGTGCGGAAAGGGAGAGGTATGAAGGGGTCCTGTCCTAGGGACAGGGTAAGGGGAGGAATTTACCTGGGGAGCATAGGTGCCAGGTGCTGACTGCCTAACCAGTGCATGCCAAGAGAGGCCACCAAATTAGATCTCTTGGGAATCTGAAAGTTTGTTCCAAAGCACTGTGAAATTTGCTTTGGGAAAAAGAGACAAAATTTAGATTACAGAAATCATAGCTCAAGAGAAGCCTAGTACAGTGAGATTGTTTGCTACTCTTGAGGTCTTTGTGTTAGGATTAAGAAAATCACTCTTCGTGTAACTGAAATGTTGTTGTTTGCGGCTGTCTAGTTGGCTCTGACTCATGCTGACCTTAGGCCTAGCGGGTGAACTGCCTGGCCCTGATACGTCGTCGTAATCATTGGCATGTTTGAAGCCTTCGTCGGCAGCTGTTGTGTCAGTCCATCTCCTTGAGGGTTTTCCTCCTTTTTGCTGACCCTCTACTGTCCCAAACATGATGTCCTTTTCTAGGGATTGTCCTTCCCTAAAGCTGTGTCCAAAGTAAACAAGCCAGTGTCCCATCCTCCTCATTTCTAAGGAACATCCTGGCTGTATTTCTTCTAAGACTGATTTGTTGGTTCTTTTGGCAGTTCGTGGCATATTCAGTAATCTTCGCCCACACCACAGTTCAAGCCCATCAGGTCCTTTTCTGTCTTCCTTTTTCATTGTCCAGTTTTCACATGCATATGTGGTGATTGGAAACACCATGGCTTGGTTCAGGCCCACCTTAGTGATCAAAGTGACATCTCTGCTTTTTAAAATGTTAAAGAGGTCTTTTGTACTGAAAGGGTGCGCAGATTTAAAGAATGGCTTAAACAAATGTAAGCGTAATTAATTCCATCTCACTCTGTGCACGCACTCCTATGGCTACACTTACTGGTGGGCTCCACACTGTAGGGCCGACAGTGATCACCCCACAGGTCCAGTGTCCACATGCAGCCTCCCTCAGGGAAGTCCACCTTGGCTAGCACTCCCCAGCTCCCAGTATCATAGCATCTTGCACAGCTGCTGCGTTCATAAAATGCAGAGGGTCCAAACGTGTCATCTCTCCGGCCTCACCTCTGTCTCCTTCCAGAGTTCATGGCTACTATCCTGTTCAGTTTTTTATTTAACCTTCATGTGGACAATTTCCAGAATCTTTCTCCCCCAGCCCCCAGTCTGCCCTCAGCTCCATCCATCCTCCATACTGTCATGGTGGTGATCCTCTTTAAATTAGGGACCTAAACATACCCTTCTTTAGCTGTATTGCCAGCAGCCTATGACTTTTGTAGGGCATGGAGACCCTCCATCCTCACACATGACTGATTCCTCTTCCCAAGCACTTAGCACAGTGCCTGGCACGTAGTGGACCCTCGGTAGATAAACGGGGCTGTCGAAATGAGTAGGTGAGTGAGTGTTTTGTCTCCTCTTCCCTGCCAGGAGATAGCTTGTTCTCCAGGAATGGATGAATGTTGCTGGATTTTAGCAACAACTTATAAAAAGTTCAACCTAGAATCCCTTCAATCTCATAATTCTTCTGATTAATCCACCCCAGTTTGCTAAATTGCCTTGTGATAATAACAGCAGCATAAAATTTGTAAACCATAAGGAAAATGAAGTTTTAAAAATAATTTTTCATATTTTCAAAACTTGTTTTAGAATTTTTTCTTGCTTCAAAAATCCATTTTAATGTCATTTAAAAAAAAATTAGGATACATTAATTGAAGTTGAATTCCAGGGCAGTAGATTAAGTGTGTCAGTTTAGGCCCAGGTTGTTTAATGTTCTAACCACAGCATGACAATTTTTTTCATTGTCATAAAGAAAAGCACATTGTTTCACACTTAGCACACACTTAACTTCGTTAGCTTAAAAACCAGGAAGGTTCAGTGATCACCAAAGAGAGATTCATTCGTTCGCAGACATTTCTTGGCCACCTACCATGGTGCCAGACACCATCCTAGGTGAGTAGACTGCACTTTAGGGGAAACGGTGAATGTGCAAACAATAAAAATACACACGTTAATTTGGAGTCAAATCAAAGCATTTGTGGCTTAAAAATATTATGGCGTCCTCTAGAAATTTCTTTAGTAAAAAACTGCTGCATATTTCTTTCTCAGAATGTGTTATCTGGTGATTTGCTTTTTTAATTAATTTAGCAGACATGGCAGGTACACAAAAGGAGTCTAACACCTTTCCTTGTGATATATTTTTAAGCTCTATTTGGTCACCAGGACCAAATTTAGCATCAAGCCTTAGCCCTGAAGCCAAGCAATTTCTGAGCATTTTATTTATATTTTAGCTCCAATTCACATCTCAGCAGTGCCAAATGACCCCATATGGTTTCAAGTATTCTATAAAGAAAAACACTGTTTTGATAAATCTATTATTAGGCTATCTAATTAGCAGATAATTGACATACTTTTACTATTTTCTGTCATATTTTAATCCTTATCTAACTTAAATTCATGCCACAGCTTCAAAAGCCCGCTTAAAAAGTGTGAAATGAGAAAAATGTTTTGTTTTTATTTTTTGTAAAAGGTACACTTTTTATTCAATCATGTCTTAAGGAAGAATTTGTGAAAACAAATAGAAACATGCTTTATGTGATTTTTATGGGCGCTATATTTTCAGTATCTTCTTCAGGGCAAGTCTGAAATGAGATATAGCCTTTTTTTAAAAAATCCTGAAAATTCCTTATAAAAAAAAAATTTCCTTATAGTAGCCTAATATTTCAGAGAGTCAATAAAAATTTTATTCGCAATCCTCAAGTCAAATATGGGAACTCCTTTGTAGCCCAAAACTGGGTCTGGTAATTTTTTTTTTTTTTTGAGGGCCAAATAGTAAGTATTCTAGACTTTACAGGGCAGATGGTCTCTGTTGCAATGACTAACTCCTGCTATTGTCATTGTAGCATAAAATCAGCCATAGACAGTGCCCGAATGAATGCCTGTGGCTGTGTCCCAGTAAAGTTTTATTTACAAAAATGGGCTGCAGTGTGAAGACTTCTCATCTAAAACACAAATCATTGAGGAAAATGACCATCAGTCATAGCTCAAACCTTTCCTCTCTTAGGGTGTTTTAAGCTCATGATGGCTGGTCATCGGTGCATTTTGTAAGCTGGGGAGATTTTCTTGTGTTTATCACAGAGCAGGGAAAGAATACCCATGTTCTGGTCAGCATGCCTGGCTTGTAGTCATGAGATGGCAAGTTGAGTTGATTCCACCTCATGGCGGACTCCATGTTTCAGAGTAGAACTGTGTTCCACAGGGTTTTCAGTGGCCATGACCTTTCAGAAGTACATCTCTAGGCCTTTCTTCTGGGGTGCCTCTGAGCATGTTCTAACCTCCAACCTTTTGGTTAACAGCTGAGCATGTTAGCTGTTTACACCACCAAGCGACTCTGGCTTTCAGTTACAGCTCTCTCAGTTATACCATCCAGTCCCTTATACCTCGTGACCCTCAGCTCCCTCCTCTGGCAAATGGGGCACTGAAGCTGTCTTTAATCTTTACAAAATTATAACGAGGATAAAGTACACATACGTAAATGCTATAAGGAACTGTGCTACTCAAACATAAGGAAGGAAATTACTATTGTTGGCTACAAAGTCAGGAACACTTAGTTCAGCCTCCACGTGTAAGGCGTTGGGCAGGTGATACAACCCTGGGTTCATTTTTCTCATCGTAAGATGGACGTGGCAGTGGTGCCTGTCTCACGTAGCTGTGAATATTAAATGACATCAGGCATGTGGGGAGCTTAGTAGAGACGTAGCTGTGTTAAATGACATCAGGCATGTGGGGAGCTCAGTAGCAGTCACTGGCACACGAGCAACACACAAGCTCTATACATGCCAGATAATATTTTTTATGTTTTAAAGAAATAATAGAATTGCCAGACAATTCTGACTCAGCATCTGGAATAACCCAAACAGGTGATTCCAGGTACAATAGGCCTCTCCTGCCCGCCTCCAGGGCCACTTTGCAGATGGTCTTAAGAAATGGGTCTTGACAGCAATCCCCACGGAGGCCCTCAGCTCAGAAGCTCTTTCTGGATGAACATCAGGGGAGGTTCTCCCTCTTCTGTGATGTGGGCGCCATGGTGCTATAGAGGGCAGGGTCTGACTCCACCATGGTAGCACAGACATGAAGTGGAGGTGAGCTGGGACCGCCACCCCGGGCACTTCCAGTTAAAAGGCCCTGCAGGGACATCCCTGTTTGTTCAGATGGTCGGAGAATGCTGGCGATTATGCCATTGCACCCCGTGAGAGTTCCTGGGCTGCACGGGGCAGGAGCAGCAGCCCACTTTCCGTGGATGGAGGAGGATCTAATGAGGGAAAAGGTGCACGCAGGTACAATTCCAACTTGTTCTGTTAAACACACAGGCAGCCCCGAGGGCAGGTGTGAGGCCGCAGAGGTGCAGTGTTCCCTGCAAGAGTCCATTGTAAGCAGGGCTTTGAACCACTTCCTTCCGGTTTGCACCCTGGCTGAGAATTTTCACTGCTTCCCCAGAGATGCCGAATCAGAATCCACATTTTAACAAGATCCCAGGTGTTTCTTATGTATAATGAATTTTGAGAACCACTGCTCTACTCGTGGTGCTCAGAACTGGTCCCTAACCAGCAGTATAGCATCACCTGGGAGCTTGTTAGAAACGCAAGTTCTCAGCAGGGGTTTGAATCTGAACGAAGAGATTGGAAGCCGCTATCGTAAGCAAGGGTGGGCTCTCCCTCTTTCTGTGTTTTTTAATCACTTCTTTCTAAACGGTGCTGTCCCATCGCTTCAGCGGGAATCCACACTGGAGCCATTGGAAGTGGTCTGGTGCTCTGGAATCAGGGACCCCCACCAGTCACCTGTCACCTGCAGCAATGAGGACTAGGCTTTGACTCTGAGTGACCCATTTTAAGTCCCTGACCTCCAAGTAGAGAGTTGTGGGTATACCAGTTTCCGCTGAGTCGATTCTGCTTTTCTTGCTAGGCGCCTTTGGTGGGGCTGCAACCTCTAACCTTTGGGTTAGCAGCCAAGTGCAGTACCCATTTGTACCACCCAGGGCCTCTGCTGTTGACATGGGACATTCGTAACGTCTGGATTTAGAGGCTACACGTGCTCTGCATCAGAGGCTGGACCCATACTCAGTACGGATATCCATCTAATATAAATTCTCTCATGTGCAGTATCAAGTAGACATAATTTCCCACGTTGTTCTTTTATGTTTATAATCATTGTCTTAAACATTCAGGACACTCAGTTTACAGAATACTTTCAAACTTAAGAACAGAGCAGGTTTTATTTTTATCTTATAGATTTCTATTAAATGATGCTTGAAAGCAGTGACTTAGCAATGTTACGCTGGCCACACACTCATTGAACAGGATTTAAGCCCAGGCCTTCTTACTTCAGATGCTCTTTCTGTTTTTAAGCAGTATCTGTGTATTTTTTAGTTCAGAATGGCAGATTACCATTGCATAAGTGAAAGGTCTGAAAATAGAAGGCTGGAGATGTGAAGAGTGATATAAGGAATACAGAAAATACGTCCTGCAAGGAGACTGATTCAGTCTGTATTTTTGTAGCAGGGTATTTCTAATGGTGAAGACACAGGAAACCAGTGTGTGTGTGCGTGTGTGTCTTAGTTTACGTGTGTGCCCCCCCATGCACACAAACTTTTAAAGTAAAATCCCTAAAGCATGTTCATTTTAAATTCTTTGCTTCTAGATAGGTGCAGAAGACCCTGTAAGCTCCAGATTGTTCTTACAGCAACCGAGCAAACAGCAGCCACTGAGCCAGACCCTCCTAGTACAAAAACTCCATTAAACCCCACTGTCCCTTTCTAGTGGTGCAGCGGTTAAGGGCTTGGCTGCTAACCAAAAGTTCGGCAGTTCGAATCCATGAGGCACTCCTTGGAAACCATATGGGGCAGTTCTACTCTGTCCTATAGAGTCGCTATGAGTTGAAGTTGACTTGACAGCAATGGTCTTGGCTTTTGGTTTGGTCCCTTTCTGCCAGTGGCTAAAAGTGAACCCCAGAAGACCCTATAGGCTGGCTTAGGAGAGCCTTCATAGCCTCTTACTGAAGGACACTGTCCATTTGCCCCACAAGAAGCAGTGGGAGCACTCCGCTAGTCCACGGAACACTGTCTGAGGACCCTTGTTGGAATGGGGTGTTTTGAGTTTCCCATTTGTACTAGATTGTCCCGATTACTGTTAGAGCGCTGGTTCTTCAGCTGGAAGCCGTTTTCTTTCCAGGGGGCGTTTGGCAATGCCTGGAGGTGTTTTTGTTTGTTATAGCTGGGGAGGGTGCTGCTGGCATCTAGCCAAGGCCATGGATGCTACACAACACCCTACGATGCAGAGGACAGCCCCCCATAACCGAGAATTGTCCACCCCAAGGGGCAATGGCAGCAGTGAGAAGGAGTGCAGACACGTAAGCGCGTTCCAGGAGGCTGATACGGAAACCGGACTGTCATGTTGTTTATTTACAGACATAACGAGGCCTGTGCGTCTACGAACGACTGTAATTCCTCCCTTTAGAAAGGCTACATGTGGAGAAAATTAGAATCAGACATTTATTTGAAGGCAAAGGAGTACCTCCAGGAGACAGGTGGTCCTCATAGCACCGCTGATCACAGCTACACTTGATCCAGTGTGTTACCATGTGTGCGAGTCTCCTTTTCCCGTGTGACCTGAGGTGGAGTGTGCACGCCTTACCCGCGGCATCTAAGTACAGTGCCAGGAGTGTCATGCACATCACCGTAGAGGCAGGTCTGACCCGTGGCGACCCCATGCGTGTAGAGTAGAACTTCACTATAGGGATTTCTTGGCGGTAATCTTTACAGAACAGATTGCCAGGCTTTTCTTCCAATGTGCTGCTGGATAGATCCCAACCACAAACCTTTTGATTAGCTGAGTGAAAACTGTTTGCACCAGCTAGGGACTGGTGTGTCGTAAACCAGTAGCACTCATAAATACTTACTGAGTGCAGGTGAGAGTGAATCTTTAATGCTTCAGTTTGACCAACTTGTATTACACGTGTAGCGTGCACCAGACACTGTTCTAAGCACTGGGTTACAGAGGCGATAAGCCAGTTCCTGCTTCTGGGGGAGTCCCTGCAATCTGGTGGACCAGATGGACGCTGCCCTAGCTGTACCAGGCTGCTGGGACCTCCGTCCTTTCAGACCCCCCTGAGGCACTGAGCCTCACAGCCACGCTCGCTGCCACGTGACTGTGCGTTGGCCACATTTGATGAACTGGGGAGAGAATCTAGCCGAGAACAGGCAGTGTCCTGTGACCTGTCCTTGGGCAAAAAGACGAGCTTTGACAAATCGGATTCCCATTCTCTGAGAGTTGAACAAAATTAAAGAGAAAAAGTAGTTAATAGTATAAAGAGAAGTTAAGTGGATGCCTAGTGCAATGGGTTGAATTATGTCCCCTAAAAAGGTATACTGAAGTCCTAACCCCTGGTACCTGTGAACATGACCTTGTTGGGAATAAAATCTTTGCAGGATGTCTTACTGCAGCAGGGTGGGTCCTGATCCTAGCTGAGTGGTGTTCTTACAGAAGAGGAGACCAGACGCAGGACACAGACAGAGAAGCGTGGTATGTGAAGACCCAGTTACGGGACAAGGAACACCTGGGGCCACCAGGAGCCTGGAGGGACAAGAAGGGACCTTCCCCTTAGAGACTTCAGAGGGAGCAGACCCTGCCAATGTGCTGATTTGGTCTCCCAGCCTCTGAACCTGAGACAACAGACGTCTGTTCTTGGAAGACACCAGTGTGTGGTATGTTGTGTCAAGCCCCAGGAAATGAATACACCTAGAGAAAAGCCATACGGTGGATGGAAGCCCAAAAGTTACAGCATGCTGACACTCCAAGGAAGCAGACGCTGAATTAGCAAAAGCTTTGTCGTAGAAACAAAACAAACACGTCTGGAGAGAAATATTCAAGTAGCCAGCGGCAAAGGCAGAAAGGAGCAGGCTCCTGGAGGAGAGCCAGCTCATCTCACTGGGTATGTTCTGAGTGAATGTCTCCAGATCTCTGCTCTTGGTGACCCTGCTGCTGAGGGAGAAGGCGTCATCTCTGCATGTCCTCTGAGGGCTCTCTGGGTGGCCCAGACAGGTAAGCGCCCGACTGCTAGCTGAAAGACTGGCAGTTCAAACACACCCAGAGGTGCCTCAGAAGACAGGCTTCTGAAAGGTCACAGCTCGGAAACCCTATCGGGCGCAGTTCTGCTCTGCACAACATGGGGTCGCCATGAGTAGGAATTGACTTGATGAAAACTAACGGCAGCAACATGTGCTAGTCGCTGTGCTGGCTCCTTAGAAGGAAAGGAGAGTAAGACGGCGTCTCACCCATACAGAAAACATAATTCCTGTGTTTTGAAGGTATGGTTCTTGCCTGACAGTTTGAGCAAAAGGCAGAAAATAGTGATTGATTAACCTTATTTTGTAGTGATGCAGAAATCTAATAAGCCCAGAGCGTGGACTGAGAGGAAGATAAGAAAATTGAAGTAATTCGTATTTCTGGCTGATGCCCATTTTCACTATGGCGCTAAAAATAATCAGAGAAATAAGAAGGTGTTGATGATGCCTTCCTGTTTGTGTCTGCCACCGAGGGGGTTTAGACCAGGATGTCGGGGTAGGAGCATCAGGATGTCGGCCACCTTAACATTTGTTGTGTGCAGTTGAGCCTATTCTGACTCATAGTGGCCGTATAGGACAGAGTAGAACTGCCCCACAGGATTTCAGGAAGGAGCCCTGGTGGCACAGTGGTTAAATGCTTGGCTGCTAACCTAAAGGTCGTCAATTCGAACCTAATCCTGCTGACTATCAGGCATAAAGGATACCTTCATAGTACACCAAATTATAGCTGAATAGGTGAGGCGCTGTCTTTGTCATCTGTTTATACTAGGCAGCTAGCACAGTAGTTGGCACATGTTGTCCTTAGTTGTGTGGGAGAAATGTGGCAATTTGCTTCCGTAAAACGTTTAGCCTGATGTAGTTACTTCAGTCTATTTACATTTTTTTATATATAATTACAATATGTTGTTGTTGTTAGGTGCCACTGAGTTGGCTCCAACTCATAGCAACCCAAAACACTGGCCAGTCCTGCACCATCCTCACAACTGTTGCTATGTTTGAGCCCATTGATGCAGCCACTGTGTCAATCCGCCTCATTGAGGGTCTTCCTCTTTTCTGCTGACCCTCTACCAAGCATGATGTCCTTCTCCAGGCACTGGTCCCTCCTGATACCATGTCCAAAGTATATGAGACGTAGTCTCTCCCTCTTTGCTTCTAAAGAGCATTCTGGTTGTACGTCTTCCAAGACAGATTTGTTCGTTCTTTTGGCAGTCCATGGTATATTCAGTATTCTTCGCCAACACCACAATTCAAAGGCGTCAACTCTTCTTCGGTCTTCCTTATTCATTGTCCAGCTTTCACATGCATATGATGCAATTGAAAATACCATGGCTTGGGTCAGGCACACCTTAGTCTTCAAGGTGACATCTTTGCTCTTCAACACTTTGAAGAGGTCCTTTGCAGCAAATTTGCCCAATGCGATGCGTCTTTTGATTTCTTGACTGCTGCTTCCATGGTTGTTGATTGTGGATCCAAGTAAAATGAAATCCTTGACAACTTCAGTCTTTTCTCCGTTTATCATGGTGTTGCTTATTGGCCTGGTTGTGAGGATTTTTGTTTTCTTTATGTTGAGGTGTAATCCACACTGAAGGCTGTGGTCTTTGATCTTCATCAGTAAGTGATTCATTATAGGTATAATTTTATATTGCCTTTCACTTAATATATCATAAACTTATATCTGTATTACATATTTTTCAGAAACTTATTTGGGGAGCTCTGTAATGTCATCTTCTATCCTTACAGTTACTAACTGATTAATAAAAGCTTTAAAGTCCTTGATGTACGTTAGATTTCTCGAGTATCACTAGGAGATTGTGCTGAGCAAACATTAGAGCCCCATGTTTAACGCAGCATCTCCTTGGTCACTTCTGCAGCTGAAAACTTTCTTGTACACATTAGCAATTTTTTTGTATTCTTTTACACCATATTATTTTTTATGTCTCTTCTATGTTTAAACTGAACAAATTATGGTTTTTCATTAATTTGAATGATATTACTTTTTAAAAATATTTGGAAATTCCTAATAAAATGTTCAGAATCCTATTTAAATATCTCCAGGAGACCACAGCGCTCCCTGTTGGCAGGTATCTGTTATAGCATCACTGTCACCGTGACGGATGATGGACAACAGGGTGCTCGTCAGGAAGCGGTTAGTCGGACGTACCTTGCAATAGCTCATCACGGTTTGATGATGAGTTAGAGCTGAGAAGACTCGCAGGAAAGATGACATGAAAAACATAAATTGGAAAAACAGCAAAAGAGATGATACTTTTATAAAAAAAACAGTACATTAATCTGGAGGGATGCATACCAAAATGATAACATGTTAATCTCTGGAGAATAAGTTACACGAACCAAAAAAAAAAAAAAAAAACCAAACCATTTGCCATCAAGTTGATTCTGGACTCTTGGCAACCCTATATAGGACAGGGTCAAACTGCCCTAGAGGGTTTCCCAGGCTGTAATGTGTATGGAAGCAGACTGCCACGTTTTTCTACCATAGATGGTGGGTTTGAACCACTGGCCTTTCAGTTAGCAGTCGAGCACTTTAGCCACTACACCACCAGTTCCTTGTCTATATATTTTATTCCACTTATCTGTCTGACTGTTCTTTCATGAACACCTCGTGGTTAAATTCTCTGTCGCTCAAATATATTTTAATATCATGCAGAACTAATCCCCTCTCCTTATTTTTCGGTGTGAAAATCGTCTTAGCCAGACTTATCTATATATTCTTTCAGGACATTATTGGATAAATCTTGTTAAATTATATGAAAAATAAAAAAAATTACAAAGCCCTGTGAGATTTTGATTTGCGAAGCAGCAAACATACTTAAATGAGATTTGTATTTTATAATATAAAAACTTGAACTGTATCTCAATTTATCTGTGTCATTCTTTATAAAAGGTAAATTGTTTTATCAGAGAAATTTTAACTTGACAAAATCTTGAAACTCCTGAATTCAGCGAAAACATCGTATGCAAAAGATAAGAGATGAGGAAGTACTTACAGAAAAATAAAGAGCTTTGCCTAAGTGGAAGTTATAATTTTTGCCTTCACTATTGTTAAGGAGTCCCTGGGTGGTGCAAATGGGCCTCAGCTGCTAACTGAAAGGTTGGAGGTTCGAGTCCACCCAGAGGTACCTTGGAAGCCATTGAAAATCCTATGGAGCCCAGTTCTACTCTGCATACATGGACTCACCCTGGTTGAATGATGGCAACTTTTTTTTTTTTTTTTTAAAGTGAGGTAGGGGCAAGAAACTCATTTTCTTTCCTACGTGACTTCACTCCAGATTTCATCCTCTAGGCCTTGGAGCCCTGGTGGTGCAGTGGTTAAGAGCTTGGAGGCTAACCAAAAGGTCGGCAGCTCAAATCCCCCAGCCGCTCCTTAGAAACCCTATGGGGCTATTCTACTCTGTCCTGTCGGGTCGCTATGAGTCAGAATTGACTCGAGGGCAATGGGTTTGCTTTTTTGGAGCCCTGGTGAAGTAGCGGTTAGGAGGTTGGCAGCTAACCAAAAAGTCGGCAGTTCAAATCCACCAGCTGCTCCTTAGAAACCCTATGGGGCATTTCTCCTCTGTTCTTTAGGGTCACTAGGAGTCGGAATCAATTTGATGGCAACAAGTTATTTTTGGTTTTCTGTCCCTGGATACTTGTCTTTGATTTCATAACTCAGGTGATCAGGTCCCATCTCACTTTCTTCCTGCTGTCAGCACTTGATACTTTTGACACTAAGGTCAGGTGGGTGTCCCCTGAGTCAACTTGGGCACGTTGTTGTGCAGCCACGTGGATTAGGCAGTAGATTGACACTTGTCCGTGACCCTGAGCCAGAGTGGTTCCAGATCCCGGCTGCACATTATGTCATCTGGGGGTTTTCATACCTCTGATGGTCAGCTGCCCTCTCCCTGTCCCTCTTCCCACCCCCCAGTTCTGATCTTAATTGTCCATGATGTTGTCCATACGCAGGCATTTTTCGGAGTCCCTGGGGATGTGGGGAGGACCCTAGATGTCCTAACTCCTGTTATGATCTTATCTCTAGAACCCCACTTTCTTTGCCAGAATGCCCCACCTCATGCAGGGGAGCTCTGAGGCTACCAGGGAGTGACCAGCTTCAGGGTTGGTTCAGGAACAACTTGATCTGATGGGACACCAGGCAAGACTGGACGCGAACTTCTACTTGTCCTTGTTAGCCGCCCTCCAGTTGGCTTCGACTCATGGTGATATATACGACAGAACAAAATGTTGCCCAGTACCAGTCCTGCACCGTCTTCATGATCAATGATATGATCGAGTCCATTGTTTTCGCTGTTATCTCAGTTTATCTCATTGAAGGTTTTGCTCGTGTTTGCTGACCCTCTGCCAACTATGGTGTCCTTTTCTAGCAATTGACTTTTTCTGATGACGTGTCCAAAGTAAGTGAGCTGAAGTCTCACCAGCCTCACTCGTAAGGAGCATTCTGGCTATACTTCCTCCAAGACAGATTTGCTTATTCTTTTGGCAGTCCATGGTATATTCAATATCCTTCTCCAACACCACAGTTTAAATGCATCAATTCTCCTTCGACCTTCATTTTTCATTATCCAGCTTTTGCGCGCACATGAGACAGTTGAGAAGACCGTGGCTTAGGTCAGGTGCACCTTAGTCATCAAAGTGACATCTTTGGTTTTTAACTCTTTGAAGAGGTCTTTTGCAGCACAAGATCATTGACCAGCTTCTAGAGGGTAAAACAAAAGCAAAAGAAAACCTTCCTGTCTGTTATAGATTGAATTCTGTCCCCCCCCAAAATTTGTGTGTCCACTTGGCTAGGCCATGATTCCCAGTATTGTGTGATTGTCCACCATTTTGTCACCTGATGTGATTTTCCTGTGTGTTGTAAATTCTACCTCTGTGATGCTAATGAGGCAGAATTAGTGGTAGTTATGTTAACGAGGCAGTACTCAATCTACAAGATTAGGTTGTGTTTGAAGTCAATCTCTTTTGAGATAGAAAATAGAGAAGCATGAAGAGAGACATGGGGACCTCATATCACCAAGAAGGTAGTGCCAGGAGAAGAGCATGTCCTTTGGACCCAGGGGCCCTGAGCTGAGAAGCTTCTCGACCAGGGGAAGGTGGAAGACTAGGATCTCCCCCCAGAGCTGACAGAGAGAGACAGCCTTCCCCTGGAGCTGATGCCCTGAATTTGGACTTCAAGCCTCCTGGACCGTGAGAGAATAAACTTCTGTTTGTCAAAGCCATCCACTTTTGGTATTTCTGTTACAGCAGGCCTAGATGACTAAGACACTATCCTTTTGAGAAAGCTTCCCCGGTGGCCCTCATTCTTCCTGAAAGCTTTGCCATCCTGCAGCTCCCCAGGGTTGGAGGCTGCAGAGGGAGGGGCTGATGTACAAGAATTAGAGAGAAAAAGCCAACATTTCTACACAGACCAGGCCTGGCCATGGGGCTAGCTTGGGCTTCCAGGTTATGTCATCCAACATATGATGTGTGTGTGTGTGTGTGTGTGTGTTTTCTTTGCATTTGTGTTAGTTCACATTTAATTTTCTGTTGCAGTGAAAATGTTCTACCCACATGGCTTACGTTCACACTGAGGTGTAAAAAATTGATATGGCTTAATACGATCCCATAGCTGGAGGTGTTTTCATTTTAATAAAGGTTGAGTAGATGCCTACTAAGGAATAAACCTTTTATGGTAGAATTTCAGGCGTCAGCAAGCAGAGGAGCTGGAGATGATGTCTCCTTGGCATTCCTGAAATTAATTCTTACCTAATTGAACATTTAAGGAAAACACTTTGAAAGTGAAGGGCCCCGATTTATAACTCAGTCTCAGCGTTTCTCTTAGAGCCTATGTGACGTCAGTGAAATTACCTAATTTCTTCTAGTTTCCTTACCTGTAAAAAGGTACATACATCATGGGATTCTGTAGAGGATAAAATGAAATTACGCATGTAGAATTTCTGAGCACCGTGTCTGACACATTTATAAAGACTGGATATTCTATATTATACATTAAGGTATGCCTTATAATTCTCTTTAATCCTTCAGGCATAAAACCAGTAAGCCAGTTGCCTTCAAGTTGACTCCGACTCACAGTGACCCCATGTGTGTCAGCGTAGAACTGTGCTCCGTAGGGTTTTCGGTGTCTGACTTTTCAGAAGTAGATCACCGGCCTTTATTCCAAGGGGCCTCTGGGTGGACTCAAACCACCAACCTTTTGGCTAGTAGCCGAGAGTGTAGCTGTTTTTACCACCCAGGGGCTCCTATCTCAGGTATAGAGACCTAAAAGTCCTACAACGTAAACATAAAGAAAGCAGAGGAAGACAAGTTTGTATCAGTGTTGCTGGTGGGTTCTCCCCAGATTTGGGTTCATTTGCATTGTTTACCTGGCAGACTGATTTGTTTGACTTGTAATTGGTAGACCAGGGCATAGAAGCCAAGTTTGTGTAGACTCATGAAAGCACTCCACCCCTGAGCAAACCTACCCAAGCCTTTATCCTAACCCTGTGACCTGCACGTTGTACCTCTTGTCCCTGAATGGCAGCAGACTGGAGGCAAAGAAGAAACACATTGCACCCCAAAGCAGGGTCAGGCCATCTGGTGCTCGGAGACACAAAGCATGTTCCTCCACTCATTGTATCTTGACCTTGTCCATCTCCTCTTGTGGGGTAAAATGAGGTGGGATCAGCCCTCCTTGGAGCACCACCTGGTGTTGGTAGCCAGTCTGATGCCCATCAAAACAGGTTTATTTATAAGTAAGACCCACACGGAGGCAAGACAAAGAAAAATGACTCAGGGACATATATGTGCAAGTGGCCCCCGAGTTACAAATGCCTGCCTTACTTGCAATGAGTAGTTACGAACCATCCCATAAAGCCTATTATATAAAAATTTGAGGTACATACAATGGTTTGTGATAATAAACAGGCACTACTTTGCGATGTGCATTAAAATATTATTTTTATTATTTCTGTATTATGTTAAAGATGTTTCAGTGTATCTATGTTTCTTTAATGTTTTTATGCATAGAAGGGTGCACTCCATACTATATAAGGCAAACATTTGACTTACTGATGTTAGATACAAACCATACCTAACTCTTCAATTTGCATACAAATTTGACTTAAAGACAGACTTAGGAACAGAACTTGTTTGTAATCCGGGGGCTACGGGTATACCATTTCACTTGATATTAGTGGAATTTTTAAAAATTAGATTGTAACTTAAAGTATGCCGATCTGTTCTCAGTGACAGCAAATGGTAAGGGATATCTTAGGAATGAGTTCCCGGGATATCTGAAATTTTCAGGCACAGAAACCTTTCTCTGCAAAAAGGTAGGCTACACTACATATGAACTAAGTAAAAAGGCTACTGAGGAATAGCTATGGTGGTCATATTCTCAAAACCAAATGTTGTTGTTGTAGTTCGGTGCCATCGAGTCGGTTCCGACTCACAGCAACCCCATGCACAACAGAACGAAACACTGCCTGGTCCTGAGCCATCCTTACAATCGTTCTTATGCTTGAGCTCATCGTTGCAGCCACTATGTCAGTCCACCTCGTTGAGGGTCTTCCTCTTTTCTGCTGACCCTGTACTCTGCCAAGCATGATGTCCTGCTCCAGGGACTGATCCCTCCTGACAACATGCCCAACGTATGTAAGACGCAGTCTCTCCATTCTTGCTTCTAAGGAGCATTCTGGTTGTACTTCCTCTAAGACAGATTTGGTCGTTCTTTTGGCAGTCCATGGTATATTCAATATTCTTTGCCAACACCACAATTCAAAGGCGTCAATTCTTCTTCGGTCTTCCTTATTCATTGTCCAGCTTTCACATGCATATGATGTGATTGAAGATGCCATGGCTTGGGTCAGGCACACCTTAGTCTTCAAGGTGACATCTTTGCTCTTCAACACTTTGAAGAGGTCCTTTGCAGCAGATTTACCCAATGCAATGTGTCTTTTGATTTCTTGACTGCTGCTTCCATGGCTGTTGATTGTGGATCCAAGTAAAATGAAATCCTTGACAACTTCAATCTTTTCTCCATTTATCATGATGTTGCTCATTGGTCCAGTTGTGAGGATTTTTGTTTTCTTTATGTTGAGGTGCAATCCATACTGAAGGCTGTGGTCTTTGATCTTCATTAATAAGTGCTTCAAGTCCTCTTCACTTTCAGCAAACAAGGTTGTGTCATCTGCATAACGCAGGTTCTTAATGAATCTTCCTTCAATCCTGTTGCCCCATTCTTCTTCATATAGTCCAGTTTCTCAGATTATTTGCTTAGCATACAGATTAAATAGGTGTGGTAAAAGAATACAACCCTGATGCACATCTTTCCTGACTTTAAACCACTCACTACCCCCTTGTTCTGTCTGAACAACTGCCTCTTGATCTATGTAAAGGTTCCTCATGAGCACAATTAAGTGTTCTAGAATTCCCATTCTTCGCAGTGTTATCCATAGTTTGTTATGATCTACACAGTCGAATGCCTTTGCATAGTCAATAAAACACGGGTAAACATCCTTCTGGTATTCTCTGCTTTCAGCCAGGATCCATCTGACATCAGCAATGATATTCCTGGTTCCATGTCCGCTTCTGAAACCAGTCTGAATTTCTGGCAGCTCCCTGTTGATATACTGCTGCAGCTGTTTTTGAATGATCTTCAGCAAAATTTTGCTTGCACGTGATATTAATGATATTGTTCTATAATTTCCACATTCGGTTGGATCACCTTTCTTGGGAATAGGCATAAATATGGATCTCTTCCAGTCAGTTGGCCAGGAAGCTGTCTTCCACATTTCTTGGCATAGATGAGTGAGCACCTCCAGCACTGCATCTGTTTGTTGAAACATCTCAATTGATATTCCATCAATTCCTGGAGCCTTGTTTTTCACCAATGCCTTCAGAGCAGCTTGGACTTCTTCCTTTAGTACCATCGGTTCCTGATCATATGCCACCTCTTGAAATGGTTGAACATCGACTAATTCTTTTTGGTATAATGACTTTGTGTATTCCTTCCATCTTCTTTTGATGCTTCCTGCATTAATATTTTCCCCGTAGAACCCTTAACTATTGCAACTCGAGGCTTGAATTTTTTCTTCAGTTCTTTCAGCTTGAGAAACGCCGAGCGTGTTCTTCCCTTTTGGTTTTCCATCTCCAGCTCTTTGCACATGTCATTATAATACTTTACTTTGTCTTCTCCAGATGCCCTTTGAAATCTTCAGTTCTTTTACTTCATCAATTCTTCCTTTTGCTTTAGCTGCTCGACGTTCGAGAGCAAGTTTCAGAGTCTCCTCTGACATCCATCTTGATCTTTTCTTTCTTTCCTTTCTTTTCATTGACCTCATGCTTTCTTCATGGATGATGTCCTTGATGTCATTCCACAACTCGTCTGGTCTTCAGGCACTAGTGTTCAGTGCATCAAATCTGTTCTTCAGATGGTGTCTAAATTCAGGTGGGATATACTCAAGGTCATATTTTGTCTCTTGTGGACTTGCTCTAATTTTCTTCAGTTTCAGCTTGAACTTGCATATGAGCAATTGATGGTCTGTTCCACAGTTGGTCCCTGGCCTTGTCCAAATATGGCCTGATAATAAGTCAGAGAAATGTGGACCAGACATTGTTAAAGGTGGGCTGCTGTTGGTGATGAGGCACACAAGTTCAATGATCGTTTTTCGTATTAAAGTTTAATATTACTGACATGATTCTACAATGGTCAAATACTCAAATATTTATAGAATACTTGTGTGGTAATTACTGTCAATTACGATCAAACCGAAAAGACTTCCTCTAATTTTATAGATGAAAAAGATTAACCTTCATATATTATATCACATGAAATGTGATTTTTGTGTTCTCTTTCCTAGAAGCTAACACAGATCTCTAACTGATGACATTTAAATAAATTTCACCTAAGTGAACACTTCACAAGTTCAAAGTCATATTTATAATTTGATACTATTATGAAAATTAAAAATATCAATTGTATCTTTCAAAGTTTCAAGTGAATGGTATCTCATAAGTGAGGAATACAATAAATGAGGAAATTTCAAAAGTCTATTATATAAAAGACTTTAAAATTCACCATTTCTCTATAATACTAAAAAGTTTGGTTTTTACTGGAATAAAAATGATTGAGAATTAAGTGGCTCTGGGTATTTTTTTCAAGTAAGATTATTTGTTTGTTTTATTAGCAATCTTTGGATTTATCCAGGTGAGTGATTCCCAACATAAGATGCTTGCAACATGTGGGTATGTAATAATATACATTGGAAGAATAATTTAGATCTTCCATTTTTACCTAAAAAATAGAAATCAATTAATCATCACTCATACTTAATTTGGAGCCCTGGTGGCACAGAGGTTGCTAACCTTAATGTTGGCAGTTTGAATCCACTCGCCACTCCTTAGAATCCCAATGGGGCAGTTCTACTTTATCCTATAGAGTCTCTGTGAGTCAGAGTTGGTGTTTTTGGTTTTATACTTAATATATGAATTGTCATTTTTGTCTGCACTTTGTCCACTTGTCACAAGGCCATGCATTACACCTGGTACCCAGAACCCTGGAGAAAAGAGGAGATGGATTGACAGGGGCATTTTGTTTGTTTGTTTAACATGTCTAAAATGAAAAGTGGCTAAAGATGGTCTTACAAAGAAATCTCAGAATGAATGTTACCCTAAAAATACAGGTACAGTTTTAGTCATCTAGTGCTGCTGTAACAGAAATGCTACAATTGGATGGCTTTAATAAAGAGAAATTTATTCTCTCACAGTCTAGTAGGTTACAAGTCCAAATTCAGGGTGTCAGATCCAGGGGAAGGCTTTCTCTCTCTGTTGGCTGTGGAGCAAGATGCCTTGTCATTGTCATTAGTCTTCCCCTGGTCAAGGAGCTTTTCAAGTGCAGGGACGCCAGGTCCAAAGGGTACACTGTGCTCCTGGTGCTGTTTTTTTTGGTGGTATGAGGTCCCCAACTCTCTACTTGCTTCCCTTTCCTTTTTATCTCTTGAGAGATAAAAGGTGGTGCAGACCACACCCCGGGAAAACTCCCTTTAACTTCCATCAGGGATGTGACCTGGGTAAAGCTGGTGTTACAGTCCCACCCTACTCTCAACATAAAATTACAATCACAAAATAGAGGACAGCCACACAATACTGGAAATCATAGCCCAGCCAATTGATATACAGATTTTGGGGGGGACATGATTCAATCCATGACAGGCACAAACAAGAAGAACATGGCAGAGCTGATACTTACACTCCCAGTACAAGCTCTCTCCTGGCCACATTAAGAGATTAAAAGCAAACAAACAAACAAATCGATGATGATTTAACCAGATCGTACAAGAAATTGGCCAAAGAGATTCAAAGTTATCTAGAAAGCAATTTGAAATGTGGATAAATCAACTGTTATCAACAAGAAGTCTGACATTGTGTGCATATTGTCATCAATTAGCTGGTGATAGTTGTACATGTATAGACTTTATTGAAAAATACACATTTTGGAGGCATGTAAAATAAAAAATATTCTCTTGCTAGGATTGCACCATGTTGGGAGATAACAGAGGTGGGAGAAACGTATACTTGAATCATTTTACCTAGTTTCTGTAGCAAAACCAAATGCATTTATGTACATTTTATAGTTTATCAATCTCTTTTTCAAATACACATGTCTTAATTTACATAAAAACCTTAAGAGGTAGGTGGTATTTCCCCCATTTTAAGAGTGAGGAAGTCAAGGTTATGAAAGGTTACCCCTTGTTCAAGGGCATAATCAATACAAAGAACGGCCATAGCTGTAACCTGATCTTGTGATTTCAAATTCTGTATTCCCCTAGTGTCCAGTTATAGTTTCGAACTGTGCCTAGCTGAAATGGAATTGGTTAGCTGGCAACTAGGACACCAAAATTGAAGTCCTCATGTTATCTGATGTTCTCCACTTTTGCCTTTTAAAACCAATTGATATGTCAATATTTTATCGACAGGAAATTCATCATCATTCAGAGAGATTAACCATCTTCAAGGCTGATCAGAACATCCTGTAGAGTGGGTTTGACTACTGGGTTTATCCCCAAGGCGGCCAGGTGGGCTGAGTGATGGTATGCTGTCTTCAGAGCGGTTTCTCACCTGTGCCACCTGGACAGGCTTCCCCTCCGTTGCTCTCCCCTCTCCTCCTCACTGCCAGGCTCTGCAGATGCCCTACGGGGATGACTTACTGATGGGTTATGTTGGCAACCACCTGACACTTGGTTTCTGAGATGTTTTCACCCAGCTTTTCTCTCTTGTTCACATTATCTGAACCACTTCTCACAGCAGTCCAAGGACTGCCCACATTTCATGGGCGTTTATAGAATAAAAGGCATCTAACTGCCTTCTCTACAATAGATAACATAGGTTTACGTTCACAGAGGGAAGAATAATCGGCAAATTTAAAACTTATTCCTTCTTTCCCCTTTAAACAATGAGACAAATTCTTTTCCCTGAAGATGCAACATAGACAGGAGTATTAATATGTAAAAGAGTAATCTCAAATAGCTTTGAAAGCAGGTGTAACGAGTCCTTAAGTAATTAACCTTGGGTGTCATAAGCAAGTTCACGTGTTGCTCTCTTGATTTCTACCACACGGAGAACTACTGAATTGATAGTTATTATATAGGAACATCTGAATCAAGCGTGGAGAGATTGGCTAACATCAATCTTCCTTGTTAGTAAAAATTGTGAAGTTTGCGACCATGGAGAAAGCATTTAGAGTTTTTAGTAAGTTAGCCATTTTTGAACAAAATGTGGTTCCTTGGGAAGAAGATGTTACTTTCCCTTTTGGGAGGTATCAGAGATGACGTGTTAGGATTAATAACAGACTAGACTCCCCCTTACCTTCTGCTGACCATGTTAGGGCTTTCTCTTCTGGAAACTGGAGAATGAACTCATAAGAAATGACTCTCCAAATATGCTCAGTTTTTTTTTTTTTTTTTTAAGGAGCTGGAGTTTTCCACAAAACATGCTCAGCTGCCAACCAAGAGGTTGGAGGCTCAGACCACCCAGAGGTGCCCCATAAAAAAAAGGTCTGGTAAACTACTTACAACAAATTAGCCGTTGAAAACCCTGTGGAGCGCAGTTCTACCCTGCACACATGGGGCCCCTTGAGTTGGCGTCAACTCAACAACAGCTGGTTTTTGGTTTATAAGAAGACTGCCTGGTCCATAAGGCTGTGTGCTGAGGTACAAAAGCATGGGCTTGGGAATCAGAGTATTCTTGTGCCCCACTCCACCCCCTAACTTGGCTTGTCACTTGGGAAAACTGCCATCTTTATCTGAACCCCCATCTGTAAAAAGGGAACAAGGGTAGCTTCCTTGCCTTTTTGGTTTTGAGAATTCACTGATGTTGTATAAAACCTGCATCCTCAGAACTGAGTAAATCCAGCTGTGTCGGACCCTCCAGGCCGGGCTGCGATGACTTCACTGGGGTAAATGTCACTAAGTTACTCTATGTCTTTTCAGTCGGAACTCCTGCAGGGACCAAAAGGGCTGTCCTTTTTTGGCTGTCTCTCAGGTGATTCCCCAAATCACCTGACACTCAGCCATTCTTCATACTCAGCCAGAGTAATCTTTTCAAAATAAGGTGACTGTGTCGCACCCTTTCAAAACCCAAATCCTGAAGGTGACTGGAGAGGGGGCTGCACCATCTGACTGTGATCTCCTCTAATATGCAGAGCAGCAAAGTGGGTATCTGCCCTTGATCGTTCACCTAGCAGACGCAGGGAAGCCCGTGTGTGATAATCATCTGCTAATGGGCTAGATGACTGTTGAAAACCAGCATCCAGCTGAATAAAACAGGCAACTTTAGACAGAACCAAAGTTTTGCGGCAAGTGTCCCATCAAATGAAATGCAGCATTAATGTAAATTTAAAGGAAAAAACAAGGCTGAAGGGAACATTTCGGCCATCGCCACCTTTTCCTGAAGCGTGTCTGCTTTCAAATTATTCTTTGTGCCTTTAAAAAAAAAAAAAAAACGCAAGTTGCTGGTCCCAAGGAGGGATGACTTGTGCTGACAATCCCCCGAGACACATCTGTGGGCCTTGAGGCACATTTCATAACTTGCACTGGGAAATCAAGGGTCCCCTCTGGGACGTCGAATTAGCTCTGGATGGCTCCTCACAGACGTGGCAGTCGACTCAGGCAGGTGCCTGGAGGAGATAAGCCAGTGGGACTTGCTGGGTTGCCTGTGGGCACCTTCTCCTTAGCATCCTTAAGACATATTATTTTTTCTCCACAATCTCTGTTTGCAAAGATACAAGCTTATTTTCCAATTTATTTTTACCTCCCTGTTGACATGGGGGGAAACTGGATGCTTCCAGAGGAAAGCTTCCTGCAGAATCTAATCTTTTCTGAGGTGTGCGACCTCGATCACATGCCCCCAACCAGGGAAACTGTGCTCACACAGATACTGCCTGCATGGGGAGACGCCGTGGATGTTTATTTGATCATATGCAGTTGATATGACGAATATCTCAAATGGAGCAGTCTTCCCTTTACCAGAACTTCGGAAGCTTCCCTCAAAAGTTTTGCTCATATAAAAAGGACAAGAAATTCCAGATTTGAACCTTAAAATGATAAATATGTGTAAAGAATCACTCTTATCTTACCTGGAAAGAGATATCTACAAGTATTTTTTAAAGTTACATTTGCTTTAAGGAGAAGTACAAAAATGGTTGTTTCCAAATATTTGACTTTGTATCAAATTTTTCTGCTGTGTCTGGGAATATAGAAAATTTCTTTCTAGATACTAAATCAAGTAATAAAGCATTTACGTTTTCTTGGTTCTACCATTAGGGTGTACAAATAGTCTTGGTATATGACTGGTAAATTAATTACTTTTTCCAAACTGAAATTAGATGAATCTATGAGTATTAATTTTTGTTGATAGAATGAATGAAGTATCTGAATAGCCAGAGAGACTTAAGGTGCTGTTGAAATAATAAATCCAGGAAATGATAAATGCTGCTGTACCTTGTGGAACTGTGGGTTAGTTAACCACCTTTGTAGTCAGGCTACAAAATAAAGGCAAACAGTGGAGTACCATTAGTGCATTGTGCCACCATGGGCTTCAGTGCTCACTGGAACAAATGGGAATCGACGTAGCAATTGATGTGATTCATCAGGTTTTCAATGGCTATTTTTCAGGAACAGATCACCAAGCCATTCTTCCAAGGCATGTCTGGGTGGATTCACACCTCAAACCTTTTGGTTATCAACAGAGCATGTTAACCATTTGCAGCAAATAATTAGTAATTTTCTGTTACTGAGTTGCATGATTAACGGGACCAAGAGGAAGCGTGCATGTGGGTGTAGCTGCGTCTGAGTGTTTAAGGTGCCAATTACAGAACTGCCATGGCAGTGAACTTGGGACATCATCAAGTCTAATTCTCTAGCTGGCACATGAATCCCATTTCAAACCCAAGGGCAGCACAGGCTTCCCTAACTGCCAGCACAGAGAGCAAATAAGCTGGACACTTCCAGGAGGGCACCACTCAGGTACGCTTTTGGCGGGCATTGCCTCTCGTTACCCTGGTTCTGTGGGATGCTTATCTGCTAAGTCGGAATTCTCAAGCACAGCACAGAAGTTTATATACTGGTATTAATTATTTACTAATGCAGGGGAAACACCTTAAATTCCAATTAAATTGTCTCTAATGACTTGGGAGCTGGAGGCTAAAATGCTTAGTTTCCTCCTTCCTTCTGAGAAAATATAAGTGGGCCCCCATCCTGAAGTGGGGGTGCAGGGAAAAGAGCATATATTTTGGAATTAGAAGAACAACAGGGCTTAAAACTATTTGTGTGCTCTTTGGCAAGCTTCTTAATGCTCTGAGTTTCTTCATTTTTTACAGAAGTTTAGACTAATGACCTGAATTTCATTGCACATTTAAGTTAAAACATATGGCAGCCTTGTGCATCCCCAGGTATTTGCAGAATCAGTGCTGAGTGTTCTCCCTGTGTAGCAAAGCATAGCATCAAAGTAACTGCGACTTTCTTTACTGATACGTGTTGGTTGCCTTATTTGAGAACTGTTTCTTCTGCTGTCACAGGTCCTTTTTCAAAGGTAGGCAGCAGCAGTTACAGAGGGGTTCTCTTGCCAGCTACGGAAGGTTACATTTCGGTCTGCTTTTCTCCATTTCCTAGAATCAGTTATATCAATTTGGAGCCAAATGTACTAAGTTGCAGAAAGATGAATACATTTCTGTGAAATAAAATAAATCTTTTTTTTTAAATTTCTTTTTGTAAAAGAGAGTTCTATGAAACTCCAGATGAGAGGGAGATATTTTTGTATTGAGAAACACAAATCATGTAAGGAAAGCTTCCCTCTTTGAAAACAATAAATCAGGGATCAGACAACTGCATTTCAAGGGCCTCATTCAACCAGATGCTGTTTTTGCTATAGCCCTTGGGCTAAGAAATGGTTTGAAAATATTTAAATGATTGAAAAAAATCAAAGGAGTGTAATATTTCCTGACACTTGAAACTCTTTTGGAATTCAGATCTCAGTGTTCATAAAGTTTTATTGTGACTCAGGCTGGCCCACTGGCTCATGTGTTGTCTGGGTACCTCCATAGAGATGAGAGGCCCACTGGGACTGTAAGTGGCCACAAAGACCTAAATACTGGGTATCTGGCCCTTTACAGAAAAAGTTTGCAGACCCCTGCTATCAGTGGTAGAAAACAAACCTCAGCCCCAGGGTAAGTGCCTGGCACACAGGTCTGGGGGTAATGAGTAAACCCCCAAAGAATAGAATAAAAATGTGGACATTAATTTCACATTATAAAAGGGACCAAGTATCTATAAAAAAAAAAAAAAGTTTGTAAAAATTCAATAAAATTGGGTTCAGTTGACACAGTGAAAATAATTAAAATATAAGTGAACAGCATAATTACTGCATTTCAAAATTTATAGTACCATGAATCACCACAGAGCACTTCAGGCTAATGAGAATGTACCCAGTGAAAAATGTCAGGTTTTTTTGTTTTTTCGTTTTATCATTTTGAAAATCTGTCTTGAAAGAAGCACAGCCAGAATGCTTCTTAGAAGCAAGGATGGCGAGACTTTGTCTCACATACTTTGGACATGTTTCAGGAGGGATTGGTCCCTGGAGGAGGACATCATACTTTGTAAAGTACAGGGTCAGCGGAAAAGAGGAAGACCCTCAACGAGGTACATTGACACAGGGGCTGCAACAATGGGCTTAAGCATAACAAGGATTGTGAGGATGGCACAGGAGTGGGCAGTGTTTCATTCTGTTGTACATAGGATCACTATGACTGGACAGCACCTAACAACGAGAACTTACTATATTCCCTTGTCTTTTCTCCCTCGTAATAAAAGTGAAAAAGAAAATCACCCTGTATAACGATTCATTTCACCTAGGCACCTACGATTACTTGCTGGTTGTTTCAAGTCCTAAACTGGTTAGTGACATGAGAAAAATCCAAACCCGTAGCCACTGACTACGTTCTGACTCATATCAACCCTGTAGGACAGAGCAGAGCTGCCCCATAGGGTTTCCTAGGCTGTAATCAGAAAGCAGACTGGTGCATCTTTCTCCCAAGGAGTGGCTGGTGGGTTTGAACTGCCTACCTTCTGGTTGGCAGCTGAGCACTTAACCACTATACCACCAGGGCTCCAGTAACGTGAAAATACCAGTAGTAAACAGGTCTAATTGAAAACCTCTTCATAATGGACCTACGCTTCTGGAAATGATGCATTATCATCCAGCCAAAATGTAGTAGCTATTGGGGAAGCAGAATTAGAAACATAATCTATTCCCCTCCCAGAAAACCTCTCCACAAATGTGGAAAGAAAAGCTTTACTATTGGATAAGCATTAAACCACAGTGTGGTGCATCACAGGTAATCCTCTAAAGGGATTGAAAAGACAGAAAGGAACCTGACCCTTTATAGAGCTCAGTGGATACAATGTGGCACGTTCAAGTTTCCAAGGTGAAATTGCTAATTTTCTAATATCTGTGTGGCCCATACCTCAAGTTATGCTCATCTCCTTCCCAGGAGGTGGGGGGCATGAACTTCAAAAGTGCTGGTTCTCAGGCTTGGAGGGAACATCCTTGATTCTTGTACTTTTCAAGAGACAGAGAAATAATTTACAAGTTATCTAAAGTACTTTCTGAGAGAACGGGAGGGTGGGGCGCTTTCCTCATTTTCAACAGGGAGAATTGAAACTTTTTGTTTTCTATTTCACACACTTTGGACATGTTATCAGGAGGGATCAGTCCCCGGAGAAGGGCATCATACTTGGTAAAGGAGAGGGCCAGCGACAAAGAGGAAGCCCCTGAACAAGACGGGCTGGCACAGTGCCTGCAGCAGTGGGCTCAAGCATAACAGTGATGGTAAGGATGATGCATGGGTCAGAACAGACTCGAAAGCAGTGGGGTTTGATTTTCTGTTTGTATTTGTCCTTTTGTCCTTACAGAACTAAGTAGACAACAGATTTACAGACCGTCAGTTTTCCCTTGGGAGAAAGTAACTTCAAACCCATCCCCTTCACCACCCATGACTTTTGACGTACATAGATGTGTGGCCTTGGGTACTGTCATTTTATTTTGTATTGTCTTTTATGTTCGGTGGAAACTACTGTGGCGCAGTGGTTTAGAGCTATGGCTGCTAACCAGAAGGCCCACCAGGCAGACTCTCCTTGGAAACCCTGAGGGGCAGCTCAGCTCGGTCCCGTAGGGTCGCTATGAGCCAGCATCGACTGGATGGCAACCTTTTTTTTTTTTTTTTTTTCATGTTTGGTTTTGGCTTGGTGTTTGCTGTTTCTTTTTAAATTCTTATTCTCTAATTTGAATTTTTTACTGCTTATGTACTCTCAAACACTAAATGAAATGTATATATACATGCATGACATTTTAAAATGAATACAAAGGCAAAAAACAATGCAGTGAACTTTCTAACGCAGCCTTTCAAAAAGCCTTCCCTCCTCCTCTTATAAAAAGTGGTCTTTCAAGATTCCGTCAATAGAACAGGCTTTGTGCTAGGAAAGGTCAGTGATCAGTTTCTAGAAAGACTTGCACCGGCTATTTGATGAGAGAGAAATCAGCCCTGTGCGGACCGTCCTCACTCTTCCCTTCTGGGCTGGGCTTGCCTGCGGCAGCCAAACCTGCCAGGGCTCAGAGCTGGCTGACAGCTGGACAGCAGACACCAAGCGGAGAAGCTCTTTTTTAAATATGGGTTAATGGCTTTGTAAATTTTGTGCCTTCAGCAAAATTAAATTACACACTTGGCCATTCATCTTAAGCATCCTTAACAATTCAAATCTTCCCAGAATACCCAGGACTAAGGAATGTAAATGAGTTTTACAGAGCCCCTCTCCTGCCAGGCTGTGTGGGATAAGGCCATGGGGGAATGTCTGGATGCTGCCCTCTGGGAGTGTTCCTGGTGGTGCAGTGGAGCCCACAGACTAATCGAATTAGAGGGTGGGTCTCCCAATAGGACTGTGCCAGTTTCCCACCTCCAGACAGCTTCTAGCTGACGGGAACCCTGTGTGGTGATGATGTCAAACCTGACACAAACACCTTTGACCAACAGGCTCATCGGGGCCCTGTAGACACAGCCTCCCCACAGTGCAACTTTTGCATAAGGGAGATAGTTGCTTTGACTTATCATGTCTTCCCTTTACGTTCTAACTGGTAGACATAGTCTTACTTGTAAGCTTGTCAGTTGACACTTATTTTGGACCTAAAACTGCTTTATTTATCCAAAGAGTTTACCTTCTCATTTTTCCTTTTTTTTTAATCTTTGTGAAAATAAATATAAACGCCCCCCCCAAACCAAACCTCCTCCATAGGGTTTCCAAAGCTGAAATACTTACAGAAGCAGACTGCCACATCTTTCTCCTTCAGAGCACCGGGTAGGTACTAGCTGCCGACCTTTGGGTTAGCAGCCAAGAGCTTTAACCACTGTGCCACCAGAATTCCTTAAACGTAAAACAACGTACGCCAGTACAGCATTTTTGACAATTTGGGGACACTAGTTACATCAGTCATGTGCGACCATCACTAATATCATTTGACATTTTTATCTTTAGATCAGTATCCAGAAACAAAGCCTGAGCATTAGAGAACTAACCTTACATAAGGTTGAGGTGGAGCTCTGGTGGCACACAGGTTAAGCGCTCTGCTGCTAAACAAAATGTCACCGGTTCGAACCCACTAGCCACTCCACTACAGAAAGATGTGACAGTCTGCTTCTGTAAAGATTAAACCCAAACCAAACTTGTTGCTGTCCAGTGGATTCTAACTCATAGCTACCCTATACCAGATAAACTGAACCCGTTGGCAGTGAGTTGATTTCAACTCATAGAGGCACTAACAGACAAAGTAGAACTGCCCCGTAGGGTTTCCAAGGAGCACCTGGTAGGTTCTAACTGCCCATCCTTTGGTTAGCAGCTATAGCTCTTAACAACTCCACCACCAGGGTTTCCAACTTAGGGCTAGGTATGGCAAATTTTAATGGCATTTCTGAAGTCTGCTGGGCTCTATCCAGCTTATTTTGAGAGACAGTGAAATTGACTCAGTTCTAATTTGGGAATGGAAAAAAAAAAAAAATCTCTTCCGTATTCTCTTCTTATGGAAAAGTATTTACCTCCTTTCCTTTTCAGAAGATTTACCTGATATCACGTAGACATACTGCTCTGGGAAAATCTTTGGCAAAAGACCTTTTTAAAGTTTTAAAAGAGCAAAGATGTCGCACTGGTGACTAATGTATGCCTGACCCAAGCCATGGTCTTTTCAGTTGCCTCATATGAATGGAGAGTTGGATAGTGAACAAGGGAGACAGAAAGAAGAATTAATGCATTTGAACTGTGGTGCTGGTGAAGAATATTGAATATACCATGGACCGCCAGAGGAATGAGCAAATTTGTCTTAGAAGAAGTACAACCAGAACGCTCTTTAAAGTAAGGTTGGTGAGACTTTGACTCACTTACTTTGGACACATCACTAGGAAAGACCAATTGGTAGAAAAGGGCATTATGCTTGGCAAGCTAGAAGATCAACGAGGGTGAAGGAAACCGTTCATGAAATGGGTTGACACAACAGCCACAAAGAATGGGCTTAAACATACCAATGATCATGAAGATGGTGCAGGACCAGGTAATGTTTTCTTCGGTTGCGCACAGGGTCACCATGACTCAGAGCCAACTGGACAGCAAGTAACAGCATCAAACTGGCATCATTGTAACAACAGTGGTTGAATGGCTACAATGTTCAAAGTTCTCTGGTAATCTCAAGATAAACAGGCATATCCACTCACAAAGGTCCTAAGAACTTCCTGGAGGAAACAGACATGAACACAGGAGGACGCAGCCTGTGTCCTGAGTGTAGAAGTAGCCAAGAAGGTCTGTGGTGTTGCAGAGGAGGCTGAGTATAAATGTCTTCTCCACTTAAGAACGAGGAATGATTATGGTCAGTTTGTGAGTCCCCTCTCCCTCTCATTCCCACCTTTTGTCCTTGGGCAAGCTCTCATGGTTTGGCAAAGTGACAGCTCTTCTTTCACTCTTTCTAAGAACTAATGAGAACCTGTTTTCCTCAAGGCTGAAGTGGGGAGCATTGTCCTGGGTGGTTTTGGAATGATTATTTTGGTAACTGAGTAATTCCTAGAGTACGGTAAACAAAGTATTAAAGAAATGGCTGGATCAGTGTTTATGCAAAGCACAATTTCTTAATGCTTAATCTAGAATTTTTTTTTTTTTTGCTGTATGTCAAAATTAAAAGGTTTTTAAAAAGTGCCCAACCCTTTTTTATTGAGGTAACGTGTTTATTGCATTGCATCTATAGAGGTTTTTAAGGCATTTTGGCAGCCTGCATCCATCAGATTGACAAGGTAGTAGTTAATGGCATAACTTGTCACCCAAGTTAATCAAAACAGTTTAAGTATGTGTTCATTCATTTGGCCGCTTATCAGAGTCAGTGAGTGCCTACTATATGGCAGGAATGGTAATAGCTAGCACATATGGTATTTGTCATACACCAGACATAGTATTAAGAGCTGTCTACTCATTTCATCTTCTAATCTTCACAGGAGCCTATGAAATAGATTTTATTATTCTCAACAATATAAACAAGGGGAAAATGAGGCACAGAGAAGCTAAGTGATTTGCTCAATATTGCATAACTAATAAGTATTGGTGCTGGGATTTAAAAGGGCAGTTTGGCATTGTAGTCAGCACTCTTAGCCATTACAACATCCCAGTCAGTACTCTTAGCCATTATAACATCCCAGTCAGGACTCTTAGCCATTACAACATCCCAGTCAGCACTCTTAGCCATTACAACATCCCAGTCAGGACTCTTACCCATTACAACATCCCAGTCAGGACTCTTACCCATTACAACATCCCAGTCAGCACTCTTAGCCATTATAACATCCCAGTCAGGACTCTTACCCATTACAACATCCCAGTCAGGATTCTTACCCATTACAACATCCCAGTCAGCTCTCTTAGCCATTACAACATCCCAGTCAGGACTCTTAGCCATTACAATATCCATCAGGACTCTTAGCCATTACAACATCCCAGTCAGGACTCTTACCCATTACAACATCCCAGTCAGGGCTCTTAGCCATTACAACATCCCAGTCAGGACTCTTAGCCATTACATCATCCCAGTCAGCTCTCTTAGCCATTACAACATCTCAGTCAGCACTCTTAGCCATTACAACATCCCAGTCAGGACTCTTAGCCATTACAACATCCCAGTCAGGACTCTTACCCATTACAACATCCCAGTCAGCTCTCTTAGCCATTACAACATCCCAGTCAGGATTCTTAGCCGTTACAACATCCCAGTCAGCTCTCTTAGCCATTACAACATCCCAGTCAGGACTCTTAGCCATTACAATATCCATCAGGACTCTTAGCCATTACAACATCCCAGTCAGGACCCCTACCCATTACAACATCCCAGTCAGGACTCTTAGCCATTACAACATCCCAGTCAGGACTCTTAGCCATTACAACATCCCAGTCAGGACTCTTACCCATTACAACATCCCAGTCAGGACTCTTAGCCATTACAACATCCCAGTCAGGACTCTTACCCATTACAATATCCCAGTCAGCACTCTTAGCCATTATAACATCCCAGTCAGGACTCTTACCCATTACAACATCCCAGTCAGCTCTCTTAGCCATTACAACATCCCAGTCAAGTCTCTTACCCATTACAACATCCCAGTCAGGACTCTTAGCCATTACAACATCCCAGTCAGCTCTCTTAGCCATTACAACATCCCAGTCAGCTTTCTTAGCCATTACAACATCCCAGTCAGGACTCTTAGCCATTACAACATCCCAGTCAGCTCTCTTAGCCATTACAACATCCCAGTCAGGACTCTTAGCCATTACAGTATCCATCAGGACTCTTAGCCATTACAACATCCCAGTCAGGACTCCTACCCATTACAACATCCCAGTCAGCACTCTTAGCCATTACAACATCCCAGTCAGGACTCTTAGCCATTACAACATCCCAGTCAGGACTCTTACCCATTACAACATCCCAGTCAGCTCTCTTAGCCATTACAACATCCCAGTCAGGACTCTTAGCCGTTACAACATCCCAGTCAGCTCTCTTAGCCATTACAACATCCCAGTCAGGACTCTTAGCCATTACAACATCCCAGTCAGGACTCTTAGCCATTACAACATCCCAGTCAGGACTCTTAGCCATTACAACATCCCAGTCAGGACTCTTACCCATTACAACATCCCAGTCAGCTCTCTTAGCCATTACAACATCCCAGTCAGGACTCTTAGCCGTTACAACATCCCAGTCAGCTCTCTTAGCCATTACAACATCCCAGTCAGCTCTCTTAGCCATTACAACATCCCAGTCAGCTCTCTTAGCCATTACAACATCCCAGTCAGGACTCTTACCCATTACAACATCCCAGTCAGCTCTCTTAGCCATTACAACATCCCAGTCAGGACTCTTACCCATTACAACATCCCAGTCAGCACTCTTAGCCATTACAACATCCCAGTCAGGACTCTTAGCCATTACAACATCCCAGTCAGGACTCTTACCCATTACAACATCCCAGTCAGCTCTCTTAGCCATTACAACATCCCAGTCAGGACTCTTAGCCGTTACAACATCCCAGTCAGCTCTCTTAGCCATTACAACATCCCAGTCAGGACTCTTACCCATTACAACATCCCAGTCAGCTCTCTTAGCCATTACAACATCCCAGTCAGGACTCTTAGCCGTTACAACATCCCAGTCAGCTCTCTTAGCCATTACAACATCCCAGTCAGGACTCTTAGCCATTACAACATCCCAGTCAGGACTCTTAGCCATTACAACATCCCAGTCAGGACTCTTAGCCATTACAACATCCCAGTCAGGACTCTTACCCATTACAACATCCCAGTCAGCTCTCTTAGCCATTACAACATCCCAGTCAGCTCTCTTAGCCATTACAACATCCCAGTCAGCTCTCTTAGCCATTACAACATCCCAGTCAGCTCTCTTAGCCATTACAACATCCCAGTCAGGACTCTTACCCATTACAACATCCCAGTCAGCTCTCTTAGCCATTACAACATCCCAGTCAGGACTCTTACCCATTACAACATCCCAGTCAGCACTCTTAGCCATTACAACATCCCAGTCAGGACTCTTAGCCATTACAACATCCCAGTCAGGACTCTTACCCATTACAACATCCCAGTCAGCTCTCTTAGCCATTACAACATCCCAGTCAGGACTCTTAGCCGTTACAACATCCCAGTCAGCTCTCTTAGCCATTACAACATCCCAGTCAGGACTCTTACCCATTACAACATCCCAGTCAGCTCTCTTAGCCATTACAACATCCCAGTCAGGACTCTTAGCCGTTACAACATCCCAGTCAGCTCTCTTAGCCATTACAACATCCCAGTCAGGACTCTTAGCCATTACAACATCCCAGTCAGGACTCTTAGCCATTACAACATCCCAGTCAGGACTCTTAGCCATTACAACATCCCAGTCAGGACTCTTACCCATTACAACATCCCAGTCAGCTCTCTTAGCCATTACAACATCCCAGTCAGGACTCTTACCCATTACAACATCCCAGTCAGCTCTCTTAGCCATTACAACATCCCAGTCAGGACTCTTAGCCATTACAACACACTGTGTCATGAATTCTGCATGTTGGGCTGAGGGTAAGATGTGGGCAAAACTACAAAGTCCCTTCCTGAAGATCACCGTCCTAGAGCTTCTTGTCATCATCACACTGTCATCTTCACCAGAATCATTGTCATCATATGATTACTGCTTTTATGAGTTTGCTGTGATGGCCTTCTATTTCTGTTTTTAGAAATTCATCCCTAGAGACATGTTTCATTTTCAAACAGGTGAATCTCCCCCAATGATATGACCTTTGTGATAAGTGTATTATTCTGCAGTAGATTCAGCCGTTTTCTGTAGTTAGCAGACCCTGTTGATGTTGCTGGATACAAGTATGATAAGGTGCTTTTGCACGCCAGAGTTTCAGCTTCTAATGCTAGAAATAGGTTCATGCCCACCTGTGTGTTTGTGTGTGAGTGAGTGTGTGAGTGTCCTGTGTGTGTGTCCTGTGTATGGTTGTGTGTATGTATGAACGTGTGTGTGCGTGTGTGTGAGTGTGTTTGCATGAGTGTGAGCGTATGTGTGTGTGTGCACAACATGTGTTGTCTTGCTGTGGGTGAGAATACACAGGAGTTTTAGGGAAACGAGAGATGGGAAGTCTGGAAGGATCACTACATGAGATAAAACTGAGAGATCATTTTTAAAATATCTTTACCTTCAAACATAAACAAAAATTGAGAGAATAATAAAATCAGCCCCCAGGTACCATCACCTCTCCAGCAGTTAGAAGCAGTTTACCAGCCTCATCGTTTACCTCCCTCAACTTTTTTCTGAATAAAGTAAATACGAGACACCAGACTGTTTTTCAGCCATAATCTTGGGCTTAGTGTTAAATACTGAGTATCACCTGGAGAAGAACTAGCTCCTTAGAAAGAACACCCTTTATCTCATTGTAAATGACTGAGGGCGTTGTTTTGGTAACGCTAATTTTAAGACCTCTCACCGTCCACCATTGGAAGCTTAAGTACATCTCCTGCTTTGATTTTGGAGGTAGTCATTTAAGAGGATGTTGCTGGATGATTGTGTGTGTGTGTGAGTGTGAGTGTGTGCTGCACTGCAGAGGAGACCTGGCTCACGGAGTGGGTAGGAGCTGGGATTGAGCGGGTCCTTGCTTCCCAACGCGCAGGATGGAGGTGTATTTTCCTTGTGTGCAGAAACGCATCGGGCCAGTGGTCCTAGAGCTCAGAGCCACTTCGGGGAACGTCTGATCTTCACGCTGATTCTAAATGAGCTTTCTAATCATAAAGGGAAGATACAGTGTAACAATCTGAACTGAATGAAAAGGAAATTCTTGGCAGCTACTTGTTTTTTTACTTGACATGTAATTGTGACATAGTACTAGTGCAAGTATTTCATTGAGAAGTGACTGTAAAGTGATTTTCTGTAAGATTATCACATATGATATTGATAGTACCACACAGACTATTACAAATTAAATGTGGTATTTTCAGTGTTAAAAGGAAACCCAGTGAACCCAGTGCCATTGAGTCGCTCCTTGGAAACTCTATGAGGCAGTGTTTAAAGGAGCAAACACTCATTAGAATGCCAGCAGGTACAATATCCCTCGATGAAAATACCACACACACAGCTGTTTGGATTTGGATTCTTTCTTGCCATGGTCTGCAGAGTTAGCGTGACAAACAGGAGCAGAGTTTTTATACTGACGTTTAATTAAGATGAGATTACCTATCGTTGTTATCCACTTCGCAGAAGCTGTTATTTATGTTGGTATTATTCTAATACCGTACTAGGCTGAGGTTGAATTTGTATCAGTGATTTTTATGAATCGAATTATTTTTGGTTACTCAATTTTTTTTTTTTTTTTTTTTTAATGCAAGGTGTAGATACTCTTGCTTTGTGCCTGGGTAAAGCGTGCTTTTCTCCCCTTTGAAGAATTAGAGGTGGGGGCTGAGTAGTTCGGTAACTGTAATTACACACCATTTTCCTGGCTTGTTCTCTTTGTCTCCTTTGAATGTTTTCACATATTAATGTGCCCTCTGTTAGCTTACATCTTAGTATCTGAGCTAGTCTTTTCAGCTTTTTTTTTTAACTCTTAATATACTTTAGGAGACCTGGTGGCGCAGTGGTTAAGAGCTCGGCTGCTAACGAAAAACGTTGCCAGCTCGAATCCACCAGCTGCTCCTTGGAAACCCCATGGGGCAGTTTTTCTCTATCCTGTAGGTTCGCTGTGAGTCAGAATCAACTCGAAGGCAACAGGTTTGGAATATACCTTAGCTTAGCCCTTCACTGTGTGATTATCAGTGTGATTAATTTTTACTTACTGCAATCAAGGTAGCAGTTGGTACTCAGTTCCTTCCTTCCTTCCTTCCTTCCCTCCTTCCTCCCATCCTTCCACCCATCCATTTATCGTGTATGGTGAATTCCCAGGACCAAGTCACACTGAGCCTGATTGGAGCTGGGTATTGCAAATCTGTTTTATCAAAGGTGGTTCCTAACCAGTTGCCGTCAAGTCGACTCTGACTCGTGGCGACCCCCTGTGTGCCAGAGTAGAATTGTACTCCACAGAGTTTTCAGTTTCTTATTTTTCGGAAGTAGGTCGCCAGACCTTTCTTCCAAGGCACCTCTGGGAACACTGGAACCTTCACAGTTGAGTGGTTGACTGTTCGTGCCGCCCAGGGACGCCACTAAAGACAGTCTAGACTCCGTAATATGCAATTCAGAACTTCAGGATGCTTGGTATCTTAGCACTTACTTCTACTGACTAATAAAACACAGCGTAGCCGCCTGTGAAGTCGCTGTAGCAGGAAGGTTTATTTGAGTTTTGGCTCCGAGGAGACTCCACTCCGTACGATGGAACAGGAAGAGATGTCAGTGGTTTACGTTTGCCCTTGACTTTCGTATTGAAGCAGAGCTATTCACTGTGATCTCAGTTGTTGCTTTAATATTGCTCTATTAATACCGGAGCAATGACGTGGCACATTGTTGAATTCCAGTAAATGTGATTATGAATTTTAAAAACAAGCCCTGTTTATTTCCTTGAAAAACCAAGTGGAGGCAAAGCGGATTTCTGACTCAAACCCATACGGAGTTAGGCAGGCGGCTTAACTTAAGAACGAGTGGCCAGTTCCTGTCTACACAGCGAATAACTTACACATCAAATGTCACACACTGCCTTTTTTTTGCTTTTTGAGAATGGCCAAATAAGTAGTAATTGCTTCTTATCGCCAGTCAACAATGTTTATTTAAACAAAAAAAAAAAAGTTAGATTTTGTAGGAAGGAAACGTAGCGCATGAGAGTAATATTACCTGTCAGTCCGTTAAATGGCGTGCGCCAGCTGGGGCGGGGAGAGAGGAGAGGCAGCCACATACGTGACTTGAACAGGCGCCCCACCCCCGCCAGCTGCACACGAACCTGGCTGATGTTATCTGTTTTAAGACCTTGTCAGGGTTTTCAGTGAGAGAAGAGTGTCATTCTCCAACCACCCAAACCGTCCTGAGTTTATGTGGAAGACTATGAACAGGTAAACTGCCATGTTAAATTTTGCTCCGACTCATGGCAACCCCACGTATGTCAGAGTGGAACTGTGCGTCATGGGGTTTTCAGTGGCTAATTTTTCAGAATAGATTAGCAGTCCTTTCTTCAGAGGTACCTTTGGGTAGATTTGAACTTCCATCCTTTTGGTTAGTAGTTGAATGCTTAGCTATTTGTGCCGGCTAAGGGAAACTCAAAAGGAGCTGTAAGACTCTTTTAACTCTGTGAACTTGAGCAGCTTCCTGAATTTTATGACACTGATTTACGGTGGAGGAAATGTGTGATAAGATGGTTTTGAACGTCATAAACTTGTGGTGACAGGTGAGGGTTAGTTGATTAGTGGACTTGGTTCTTAGTATCCCTGACTCAGCAGTCACACCTATTTTTACCACATTGCGTGATTTTTTCATCTCGCAGTGAATCCACTCGATGGCAGCAGGTTTGGTTTTGTTGTGGGTAGCATCGTTTTGACTGTTTGGCTTATTTAATTTGGGCATTTTTGACTTGTGTTTATTTACATTTTGGGTATACATTTATTCTTCAGTTAGTGATGCTGCATGTCAAGGATGCTGCCTTATGCTATCAATTATGAGTAGCCTTAGGTTAATTGCTGTATTTAATTTCCTATTACAGCTACAGCTTCTTGTGACTTCGAATTGCCTTAGAATGTAATAATTCTAGTAACAAAATAGATGGAAATGGGCCAGACAGAAATTCATCTGTTCATTCTTTTTGTAAAAAAGCAAAATAATTCTAGTAACAAAATAGATGGAAATGGGCCAGACAGAAATTCATCTGTTCATTCTTTTTGTAAAAAAGCAAAACAACATAAGTGCTTATAATTTGAGAAGTTGCTTCCCATTTGAAATAATAAACAGGCTCTAAATTAAGACATTGTTGTCTATTCCTCTTAGGTTTGTTTCAGATAAATCAAGTGAACTGTAGTTGGAAGATTTATGATCATTTGTCTCATGATTTAATTTTAGACACTGCCTTTTAATCTCTTCATTTCATTTCAAGGTAAAGGAGCTAATTGCCTTATTAATCATTCATGTTTATCTAGTGATCTGTAATTATTTGTACATAATGATAACGCACCTTTAAAGCAGTTTTTTCCTACATACCTCAACTTACAGCATAACATATTTGTATTTAATTTTTTTGATATTGAAATGAAACAGATAAAGCCTGGTATTTCATTTTGTTGTCAGATGTAGAAATTAAGGGAGAGATGAGAAAGGTTGAATGGTTGAGTCAAGGTCAAATTAAAAGTGTCTCATCAGAGTCTTGTATGCAAATACTGAATTTTATACTTGGCAACTGACTTTCAGTGTTGGAGACCCTGACGTGTCAAGCAGGGACAAGGCAATGGTGATATTGGTTACTTAGATAATAGACCTAAACCAAATGTACTTCTGGGAATTAGGAATGCCAAAGGGTGGAAAGAAGTAGGGTATGAAAAGAATTCCTATTCATAAATCCATCCGTGAGGGGAGATGACTGTGACGTGGCTGAGTTTGGCTGTAGTTGTTAGACTCCACTGGGTAATATACTGAGTATATTTCAGTGAAATACGTAGGCTTAAGGAGTAAACAGGATGTTATGTATTTACAGGAGTTCCTAGGCGATGCAGATGCTTAAGGCACTTAGCTGCTAACCGACATACTGGCAGTTTGAATCCCCTCAGAAGAACAGCTTGGTGATCTACCTCTGAAAAAATCAGCCAATGAAAACCCTGTGGAACACAGCTCTGCTCTGACACAGTGTGACACCATGAGTCAGAATCAACTCAAGGGCAGCTGGTATATAGTTCTGTTTCCTGTGTCACAGAAAGAAATTATAAATGTCTTCAGGGAAATGTCCTTTAGAAAATATACTTACTCCAAACACTGGATGGCTCCTCTGAACCCCTGAGTCCCCACACTCTTTCCAGCAGCCTAACCCTCTTTCACCCAGAGTGGCTGTTTCTGTGCCCTATTTACCCAACTGAGAGAAGTCATCAGAAGAACCACTGAATCCAGGGGCACACAACATCCTTCAAATGGGAACCCATCCATCCGTCCGTCCGCCCGTCCATCCATCCGTCCTCCGTCCGTCCTTCCTCTGTCTGTCCTCCGTCCATCCTCCATCTGTCCATCCTCTATCCGACCCTCCGTCCATCCGTCCCTCTGTCCATCCATCCGTCCATCCATCCATCCCATCCGTCCACTCATCCCATCCATCCGTCCATCCCATCCATCCCATCCGTCCTGTCCGTCCGTCCATCCAACACATTCCTACATACCAGTCAAAGTGAAATCTCCCAATCAGGTCAAAAATTTCCTTATTCACCACTTAACATTGTGGATTATATCCCCCTTCCTGTCTCACAGAGTTGTGGGATTGATAAGCACTTGTATTTTCTTACTCATATACGTTTGGTGTTTTTGGTTTATACATTTTCATGTATTCATATACATTTTAACATTTGATTTTCTTGACGCTTACATTTTCTTTAGGAGTATAAGGTTCTTTATAAATGTAATACATTGAAATTAGAAATTAGCAGTAGATTTTATAAGAATCATTAATAAAATTTGACAAACAAAAAAGTCATATATGCTAAGCTCTGATATAAGTCCCAAAGTAGTATAAGTGCAATAGACTGCCGTGTTTTCTTTGTCTAATCTTTCTGAGAATCCTTGTAAAATGTGACAATGATATCAAGTCTAAAGAAATATAATTCCCTCTGTCTTTTCCTTTTCTTGCATATTGTGCCTGAGAGTGGCTGTTTTGTTTTGTCTTTTTGCTGCTTTTCTGGCACTGCTTTCGGACCAGCTGTTCCAGCAGTAGCCATCAATTCTAGTAAATAGTCTGCCATCCCCCCATGATCTGGAAGGCCCTGACTTCTCAGTCTGCCGCAAATACAATTAAGCTGTTGTGTTTCCGTGGTCAGCCGCCCCTGTTTTCTAAAATAGGAGATCTCTAAATTTCTCTGTTTTCCACAACTAGTTGGAAAGTCAGCTATTCTTTCCTAATTGGGTCTTTTGTGCTGGGGCAAAACATGTATGCAATTACTGATGTCATCATACTGCTGGGTAGAATTGCCAGAAGTTCAAGTTAACACCGCACACACCGTTTTTCTGAAGTGTTACAGTGAACTTATTCAAAACAATGCAATATTGTCTCCTAAAAGATATTCTTTCCATGGAGAAGATGGACTTAACAGTCTTTAATCGCAGTGATGTCTTTGAATAATGGTGTTGGTGAAGAATGTTGACTACACCATGGACTGCCAAAAGAATGAACAAATCTGTCTTGGAAGAAGTACAGCCAGAATGCTCATTGGAAGCAAGGATGGAGAGACTACGTCTCACATACCTTGGACATGTTACGAGGAGGGATCGGTCCCCAGAGAAGGACATCATGCTTGGAAAAGTAGAGGGTCAGCTAAAAACAGGAAGGGCCTCAGCGAGATGGATTGACACAGTGGCTGCCTCAATGGGCTCAAGCATAACAACGATTGTGAGGATGGGGCGGGACCAGGCAGCGTTTTGTTCTGTTGTGCACAGTGTTGCTCTGAGTGGGAACTGACTCGACGGCACCAAACTGCAGCAATAAATCACAGCACTTGTTGTAAGATGATGGCCGTCATGATCGAGGAATCTGTAGCAAGATGGATCATGGTCTTACATATTAAGTTCTGTTTTAATTGTCTTTTCTTATCTTAAAAGGCACACATAAAGTATTGAGAAGTCTACTAATATTTCAAAACCACGAGAGCTTAAAACAGATTTTGTTATTATAGGTGATCTTACTTCCATACAAATAATAATGCGTAACTTCATTGTCAGCATAGTACGCAGGCAAATAAGGTGAAATAGATCAAACTTTTTTTTTCTTTTTTTAATGTGGTAGAGGCTCTAAAAATCACTACACATTTGCTATAACTGTTTTCTTCCCTACAAAATGGAAACAGAGATATTCTTAATATGCAGAATAGTCTTTTGACTTACTTTGATGCCTTCCATTCCGGATTCTGAATCGCCTGCGCTCAGGAAACACGCGTCTTCGTGCCAACTGCCGTCGTTCAGAGAGTAACCTGGTCTCGTTGACGGAGAGCAGAAGAAACGAAGCATTTGTAGAATTATCTCAGCAGAAAGCTAGAGAACTGCTTCACTGTAGCCGTGGTAGGGGCATGGTGGGGAGTGTCTACGTTGCTTTGAAACGCGTTTGGGAACCCTGGAACATTTTCGTTTTTGTAAATTTTAAGATAGTATGGAATTCTCACCTTCCCTCTGGGAGATGTGGGTTTGATTGCTGACCAGCGCACCTCGTACGCAGCCACCACTCATCTGTGAGTGGAGGCTTGTGTGTTGTGATGCCAGACAGGTTTCAGATGAAGAAGAAAGGCCTGGTGATCTCCTGAAAATCAGCTAATGAAAACCCCCTGGATCACAAGGGCCTGATCCCCAACCAATGGCGGGGAAGGTGCAGGACCAAGCAGTGTTTTGTTCCATTGTGCATGGGGTCGCCAAGAGTCAGGGGCCACCTAGATGGCAGATAGCAGCAACAACATGTATATTACTGGTTCGTTCCTTATTAAAACCAGAGTTATAGAAAAATATAATGAGTTAACCTTCAATACATTAGCTTAACAAACACTCCTGTAGTGCTTACTGTATGGGAGGCACTGTCATATGTTCTTTGCAAATGTTGACCAATTTGAGCAAATATTGACCAATTCGAAAGCAACCCTAGGAGACAGATAGTTCTCTTATCCCCTTTTACAGCTGCAGAAACTGAGGCATAAAAGGGAGATTAGCTTACCCAAGACACAGATCTAGCTTGGTGGAACGGGGATTTGACCCTAGCGTCTGGCTATGGATGTGGTGTTAACTGCCTCGGTCTGTTCTCTCCCATATAAGGTGTGGTGTTACAGAATCAGCTTTACCTTCTCGATCATGTACGGTTCTCAGGTTTTTAACGTCTTTTCTGATCCTTGAGTAATGACTTCACTTTCCTCGCCTCACATGTCAGTGTGCATATGTCAAATCCATTGTCTGCTCAATCGTTTATACAGGTTAACAACAATAAAAATACCCTAAAAAAACAGAACCAAACCAGTGGACATCAAGTCTGTCCCCACTCACGACAACCCCATGTGTGTCATGGTTCCTATTACTGGTTCCTCATTAAAACTAGAGTTACAGAAAAATGCAATGATGACAAGTTAACCTTCAATTCATTAGCTTAACAAACACTCCTGTAGTGCTTTCTTACTCTGTGGGAGGCACTCCCATGGAGTTTCATAAGATCTGAAAGCCCTTTATCTGTGTGTAATTGTGGGGAGTCTTTTTTTTTTTTTTTTAAGTTCCTTGGATGGCAAAAAGGAGCGCTGGTGGCACAGTGGTTACAGTACTCGGCTGCTAACCAAAAGTTTGGCAGTACAAATCCACCAGCCACTCCTTTGGAATCTCTATGGGGGCAGTTCTACTCTCTCCTGTAGTGCCACTATGAGTCGGAATCGACTTGACAGCAACGGGTTGGTTTGTTTTCATCTTTGTGGAAGTAGATTGCCAGGCCTTTCTTGCACAGCATGCTGCTGAGTGGGCTTGATCACCAAACTTTTGGTTAGTGGTGGAGCACAGACCGCTGGTGCCACTCAAGCCAAAAAACTAAACCCATTGCCATCGAATCGATTCCAACTCATAGCGACCCTTTAGTGACCCTATAGGACAGAGTAGAACTGCCCCAAAGGGTTTCCTAGGCTGTAGTCTTTACAGAAACAGACTGCCACGTCTTTCTCCCGCACAGCAGTGGCTAGTGGGTTCGAACCACCGACCTTTGAGTTAGCAGCCGAGCACTTTAACCACTGTGCCACCAGGGCTCCTATGTGCTGCTCAAGGACCTTAAAAAAAAAAAAGGCTTCTTGAAATTATACACAGATAAAGGGATTTCAGATCTCATATCATCCAATTGCATAGGCCATTATAGTAATATCAAAAAGTTAATGCCTAACAGGAAAAACATTAATTTTCCCATAAACCAGCATGGATATTAAGAGTTCTGCATAGACAAACAAATGTTAGAAAATAATACCAGGCATGAAGTCCGCCCCACTCAGGTCTTGAGCAGAGCTGGGAAGGTGGACAGCTGGTGAGTTTTACTCAGATGGTTTCCTTTCCTTTCCTCTTTGAGGACAGACGTGATGTGTGTGTGTGTATTTAGGACGCAGTTCCCTTCTGACAGGAATTGATTGTTCTGCCTGATGTTTGTTAGCATCAAATGCGTTGAGTGGGTGCTGACCCTGACTTTATTTATTTATTTTAATGTGTCTTAATCAGGACCGTTTTCTCTGTAGCTGATCTAATTTAGCAGGACAGCCTGTGTCTGGGCTGAGTCTGCCTTCTTTTCATGCCGACGGGGGCAGGCGTTGCAGTTTCTGGTCAGCCTCTCGCTGAGGGGCACCACGGTCCCTCGTACAGGTGCGAGGAGGAGGGAAGTCAATCCTTAGATTATACGGTAAATGTGTCTCATAGGTAAGCAAATAATAAAGCTTTTTTTTTTTTTTCCTGATCATTTTAGTACATTAGCTGATTGTTGTTGTCAGCCGCCGTGGAGGTGGTCTCCGCTCAGGGTGACCCCATGCAAGATGGAGCAAAATACCGCCTGGTTCCCTGCCATGGCCGTGACGGACTGCAGATCAGACCTTTGTGGCCTACCGTGTCTGCCATGGCTGATCTTTGGAAGTAGATCTCCAGGCCTTTCTGCCTAGTCCGTCTCAGGCTGGAAGCTCCAAGGAAACCAGTTCAGCATCTTAGCAACAGGCAAGCCTCCACAGACCCACGGGGCACAAGCTGATTACAGCTGCAGTCGTTGTTCTGTAGGGATTAATCGTTTTGTAGGGACACAGATACCTGAATTACTGTCGTCCTTGCCTGTGGCTGCGGCGGAAAGCCCTGGGCACCGCTGTGGGGAATATTGTGGGGATTACACAGCACAGGAAGTTTACAGAAGCTTTCCAACTGGTTGTTTTTACAATAGTAAATCACATATATTTAACTGGAAGTGTTTTCTAGTTATAGCTGTGCTTTTCGATAGTAAAGTTCTGAAGTTTTAGTTTATTTTTTTTTGGGGGGGCGTGGGAGGTAGTGTTCTTCAGTGGCTGTGATTAGGGACCCCTCAGTGTTGTTGCAAAGAGATAATGCCTATAGATTTGCAGGTTTAAATGGCCCGTTTCCTTTTATACGGGAACAAGTTATATAAATTCAGGTTTACACTGAAGCAGAATGGAACACACAGTAAGAAGAGAAAGCCTCCAGATTAGATGGAGCCTTTTGAAATGTATTTATTTTCATGTTAAGGTTCAGTGTGAATTGATTTTCTTCCCTCCTCGGGGTCCGACTGTGTGATCAGAGCTATTCTTTTTTCCTCTCTTATGGGCATCCTGGAGATTTGGGGAATAGTTCATAAGGCCTTCAAAGGGTTAGATTGATTTAATTGACCAAAACTTAGCAGGTCCTGGTCATCTGACCATACAAGTATGAAATGGCATAAAAAGGTTTTTTCTGTTTCTACTCAGGCAGTTCCCTCAAGTCTCTTTGAATTGCTAAGTTCAAACATTGCAGTAAGAAAGAAAGAAAAAAGAAAAAGAAACATCAACAACCCATAAATAAAGGAAATAAAAGTCAACCTGGCTCCCAAGGAACTGGAAAGAAAATGGAAGATTATTGTGAGATTTTCCGATCTTTAGAGGCAACTAAGAAACTATTAAAAATAAAAATTGCTTTTGTTCTGTGGTGTTTGCAAACAGAGTAACAGACTGATTTGAAAATAATTTTCAGAAACATTTTACAAGGCGTGGGCACAGTGAGATTTTAGTGGATGGTATGTTTGCCTCAAGGAAAACGATGCACTCATTAAGAAAAGAAAAAATAGGGTAGCTGGGGGAAGACATAGGGAGCCCTGGTGGCACAGTGGTTGAGTGCTCAGCTGCCAACAGAAAGGTTGGTAATTTAGACCCGTCAAGTGGCTCCATGGAAGAAAGACCTGGCTGGCGGTCGACTCTAATAAAGATTAAAACCAAAACCAAATCCGTTGCCGTTGAGTCAATACTGACTCATAGGGGCCCTATAGGGCAGAGTGGAGCTGCCCCATAGTGTTTCCAGGGAGCAGCTGGCGGATTCAAACTGCTGACCTTTTGGTTAGCAGTGGTGTTCTTTGCCACTGAGCCATCAGGGCTCCCAATAAAGATTACAGCCCAATAAAGATAGAGCCCTATGGGACAGTTCTACTTTGTCACATGGGGTCATTGTGAGTTGAAATTGACTCGACTGCACCTAACAACAACACCAAAGTGAAGATGTAGATTAAAAAACAAAACAAAGAAAACCAATGCAAAACAAACCCCAAGTACTAAGTGGGGCAGGATTTCCACTTGAGGAATTTGAGTGTTTTAGAATTGGAGGTGGATCTCGGTTATTTGAAAAGGGGAAGCACACTCACCCCTTTTGCCCTTAGTGCCCTACAGGCCCGTGGCCTTCTGCCTGGCTCTCAGGCCCACATATGGAGAGCACAGCTTCCCTCTGGGGCTTTGAAGCGATGACAATTCTTTTTTTTTTTTTTTTTAATTAATTTTTATTAAGCTTCAAGTGAACATTTACCATTCCAATCAGTGTGTCACATGTAAGTTTACATACATCTTACTCCCTTCTCCCACTTGCTCTCCCCCTATTGAGTCAACCCTTTCAGTCTCTCGTTTCGTGCCAATTTTGCCGTCTTCCCTCTTTCTAACTTCCCATCCCCCCTCCAGTCAAGAGTTGCCAACACACTCTCCAGTGTCCACCTGATTTAATTAGCTCACTCTTCATCAGCATCTCTCTCCCACCCGCTGACCAGTCCTTTTCATGCCTGATGAGTTGTCTTCGGGGATGGTTCCTGTCCTGTGCCATCAGAAGGTCTGGGGAGCATTGCCTCCGGGATTCCTCTAGTCGCAGTCATACCATTAGGTATGGTCTTTTTATGAGAATTTGGGGTCTGTATCCCACTGATCTCCCGTTCCCTCCGGAGTTCTCTGTTGTGCTCCCTGACAGGGCAGACATCGATTGTGGCCGGGCACCAACTAGTTCTTCTGGTCTCAGGATAATGTAGGTCTCTGGTTCATGTGGCCCCTTCTGTCTCTTGGGTTCTTAGTTGTCGTGTGACCTTGGTGTTCTTCCTTTGCCTTTGCTCCAGGTGGGTTGAGACCAATTGATGTATCTTAGATGGCCGCTTGTTGGCATTTAGGACCCCAGACGCCACATTTCAAAGTGGGATGCAGAATGTTTTCATAATAGAATTATTTTGCCCATTGACTTAGAAGTCCCCTCAAACCATGTTCCCCAGACCCCAGCCCCTGCTCCGCTGACCTTTGAAGCTTTCATTTTTATCCTGGAAACCTCTTTGCTTTTAGTCCAGTCCAATTAGGCTGACCTTCCTTGTATTGAGTGTTGCCTTTCCCTTCACCCAAAGCAGTTCTTATCTACTGAATGATTGATAAAAAACCCTCCCCCTCCCTCCCTCCCTCCCCACTTTGTAACCACAAAAGTATGTGTTCTTCTCCGTTTTTTCTATTTCTCAAGATCTTATAATCACGTGGTCTTATACAATATTTGTCCTTTTGCCTCTGACTCGTTTCGCTCAGCATAATGCCTTCCAGATTCCTCCATGTTATGAAATGTTTCAGAGATTCGTCACTGTTCTTTATCGATGCGTAGTATTCCATTGTGTGAATATACCACAATTTATTTACCCATTCATCCGTTGACGGACACCTTGGTTGCTTCCAGCTTTTTGCTATTGTAAACAGAGCTGCAATAAACATGGGTGTGCATATATCTGTTTGTGTGAAGGCTCTTGTATCTCTAGGGTATATTCCGAGGAGTGGGATTTCCGGGTTGTATGGTAGTTCTATTTCTAACTGTTTAAGATAACGCCAGATGGATTTCCAAAGTGGTTGTACCATTTTACAATCCCACCAGCAGTGTATGAGAGTTCCAATCTCTCTGCAGCCTCTCCAACATTTATTATTTTGTGTTTTTTGGATTAATGCCAGTCTAGTTGGTGTGAGATGGAATCTCATCGTAGTTTTAATTTGCATTTCTCTAATGGCTAATGATTGGGAGCATTTTCTCATGTGTCTGTTGGCTGCCTGAATATCTTCTTTAGTGAAATGTGTGTTCATATCCTTTGCCCCCTTCTTGATTGGGTTGTTTGTCTTTTTGTGGTTGAGTTTTGACAGAGTCATGTAGATTTTAGAGATCAGGCACTGGTCAGAGATGTCATAGCTGAAAATTCTTTCCCAGTCTGTAGGTGGTCTTTTTACTCTTTTGGTGAAGTCTTTAGATGAGCATAGGTGTTTGATTTTTAGGAGCTCCCAGTTATCTGTTTTCTCTTCATCATTTTTGGTAATGTTTTGTATTCTGTTTATGCCCTGTATTAGGGCTCCTAGGGTTGTCCCTATTTTTTCTTCCATGATCTTTATCGTTTCAGTCTTTATGTTTAGGTCTTTGATCCACTTGGAGTTAGTTTTTGTGCACGGTGTGAGGTATGGGTCCTGTTTCATTCTTTTGCAAATGGATATCCAGTTATGCCAGCACCATTTGTTAAAAAGACTATCATTTCCCCAATTGACTGACACTGGTCCTTTGTCGAATATCAGCTGCTCAAACATGGATGGATTTATATCTGGGTTCTCAATTCTGTTCCATTGGTCTATGTGCCTGTTGTTGTACCAGTACCAGGCTGTTTTGACTCCTGTAGCTGTATAATATGTTCTGAAATCAGGTAGAGTGAGGCTTCCCACTTTCTTCTTCTTTTTCAGTAATGCTTTGCTTATCCGGGGGTTCTTTCCCTTCCATATGAAATTGGTGATTTGTTTCTCTATCCCCTTAAAATATGACATTGGAATTTGGATTGGAAGTGTGTTATATGTATAGATGGCTTTTGGTAGAATAGACATTTTTACTATGTTAAGTCTTCCTGTCCATGAGCAGGGTATGTTTTTCCACTTAACTATGTCCTTTTGAATTTCTTGTAGCAGAGCTTTGTAGTTTTCTTTGTATAGGTCTTTTACATCCTTGGTAAGATTTATTCCTAAATATTTTATCTTCTTGGGGGCTACTGTGAATGGTATGGATTTGGTGATTTCCTCTTCGATGTTCTTTTTGTTGATGTAGAGGAATCCAAGTGATTTTTGTATGTTTATTTTATAACCTGAGACTCTTCCAAACTCTTCTATTAGTTTCAGTAGTTTTCTGGAGGATTCCTTAGGGTTTTCCATGTATACGATCATGTCATCTGCAAATAGTGATAGCTTTACTTCCTCCTTACCAATCTGGATACCCTTTATTTCTTTGTCTAGCCTAATTGCTCTGGCTTGGACTTCAAGTACGATGTTGAATAATAAAGGGCATCCTTGTCTGGTTCCCGTTCTCAAGGGAAATGCTTTCAGGTTCTCTCCATTTAGAGTGATATTGGCTGTTGGCTTTGCATAGATGCCCTTTATTATGTTGAGGAATTTTCCTTCAATTCCTATTTTGGTAAGAGTTTTTATCATAAATGGATGTTGAACTTTGTCAAATGCCTTTTCTGCATCTATTGATGAGATCATGTGGTTTTTATCTTTTGTTTTATTTATGTGATGGATTACATTAATGGTTTTTCTGATATTAAACCAGCCTTGCATACCTGGTATAAATCCCACTTGATCAGGGTGAATTATTTTTTTGATGTGTTGTTGAATTCTATTGGCTAGAATTTTGTTGAGGATTTTTGCATCTATGTTCATGAGGGATATAGGTCTATAATTTTCTTTTTTTGTAATGTCTTTACCTGGTTTTGGTATCAGGGAGATGGTAGCTTCATAGAATGAGTTGGGTAGTATTCTGTCTTTTTCTATGCTTTGAAATACCTTCAGTAGTAGTGGTGTTAAGTCTTCTCTGAAGGTTTGGTACAACTCTGCAGTGAAGCCGTCCGGGCCAGGACTTTTTTTTGTTGGAAGTTTTTTGATTACCGTTTCAATCTCTTTTTTTGTTATGGGTCTATTTAGTTGTTCTACTTCTGAATGTGTTAGTTTAGGTAGGTAGTGTTTTTCCAAGAATTTATCCATTTCTTCTAGGTTTTCAAATTTGTTAGAGTACAATTTTTCATAGTAATCTGAAATGATTCTTTTAATTTCATTTGGCTCTGTTGTGATGTGGTCCTTCTCGTTTCTTATTCGGGTTATTTGTTTCCTTTCCTGTATTTCTTTAGTCAGTCTAGCCAATGGTTTATCAATTTTGTTAATTTTTTCAAAGAACCAGTATTTGGCTTTGTTAATTCTTTCAATTGTTTTTCTGTTCTCTAATTCATTTAGTTCAGCTCTAATTTTTATTATTTGTTTTCTTCTGGTGCCTGATGGGTTCTTTTGTTGCTCACTTTCTATTTGTTCAAGTTGTAGGGACAGTTCTCTGATTTGGGCTCTTTCTTTTTGTATGTGTGCATTTATCGATATAAATTGGCCTCTGAGCACTGCTTTTGCTGTATCCCAGAGGTTTTGATAGGAAGTATTTTCATTCTCGTTGCTTTCTAAAAATTTCCTTATTCCCTCCTTGATGTCTTCTATAACCCAGTCTTTTTTCAGAAGGGTATTGTTCATTTTCCAAGTATTTGATTTCTTTTCCCTAGTTTTTCTGTTATTGATTTCTAGTTTCATTGCCTTGTGGTCTGAGAAGATGCTTTGTAATATTTCGATGTTTTGGACTCTGCAAAGGTTTGTTTTATGACCTAATATGTGGTCTATTCTAGAGAATGTTCCATGTGCAGTAGAAAAAAAAGTATATTTTGCAGCAGTTGAGTGGAGGGTTCTGTATAAGTCAATGAGGTCAAGTTGGTTGATTGTTCTAAGTAGGTCTTCCATGTCCCTATTGAGCTTCTTACTGGATGTCCTGTCCTTCTCCGAAAGTGGTGTGTTGAAGTCTCCTACTATAAATGTGGAGGTGTCTATCTCACTTTTCAATTCTGTTAAAATTTGATTTATGTGTCTTGCAGCCCTGTCATTGGGTGCATAAATATTTAATATGGTTATATCTTCCTGATCAGTTGTCCCTTTTATCATTATATAGTGTCCTTCTTTATCCTTTGTGGTGGATTTAAGTCTAAAGTCTATTTTGTCAGAAATTAATATTGCTACTCCTCTTCTTTTTTGCTTATTGTTTGCTTGGTATATTTTTTTCCATCCTTTGAGTTTTAGTTTGTTTGTGTCTCTAAGTCTAAGGTGTGTCTCTTGTAGGCAGCATATAGATGGACCGTGTTTCTTTATCCAGTCCGTGACTCTCTGTCTCTTTATTGGTGCATTTAGTCCATTTACATTCAGCGTAATTATAGATAAATAAGTTTTTAGTGCTGTCATTTTGATGCCTTGTCATGTGTGTTGTTGGCCATTTCATTTTTCCACTTACGTTTTTGTGCTGAGACGTTTTTCTTAGTAAATTGTGAGATCCTCATTTTCATAATGTTTAACTTTATGTTAGTTGAGTCGTTACGTTTTTCTTGGCTTTTTTCTTGAGTTATGGAATTGATAATCCTTTTTGTGGTTACCTTATTATTTACCCCTATTTTTCTAAGTAAAAACCTAACTTGTATCGTTCTGTATCGGCTTGTATCACTCTCCATCTGGCAGTTCAATGCCTCCTATATTTAGTCCCCCTTTTTGATTATTGTGATCGTTTATCTATTGATTTCCATGATTCCCTGTTATGTGTATTATTTTGTTTATTTATTTATTTTTTAGAATTAATCTTAATTTGTTTGTTTTTGTGCTTTCCGTATTTGAGTTGCGTTGATATCAGGACGTTCTGTTTTGTGACCTTGTATTGTGCTGGTACCTGATATTATTGGTCATCAGGCCAAACAATCTCCTTTAGCATTTCTTGCAGTCTTGGTTTAGTTTTTACAAATTCTCTAAACTTGTGTTTATCTGTAAATATCTTAATTTCTCCTTCATATTTCAGAGAGAGTTTTGCTGGATATATGATCCTTGGTTGGCAGTTTTTCTCCTTCAGTGCTCTGTATACGTCGTCCCATTCCCTTCTTGCCTGCATGGTTTCTGCTGAGTAGTCTGAACTTATTCTTATTGATTCTCCCTTGAAGGAAACCTTTCTTTTCTCCCTGGCTGCTTTTAAAATTTTCTCTTTATCTTTGGTTTTGGCAAGTTTGATGATAATATGTCTTGGTGTTTTTCTTTTTGGATCAATCTTAAATGGGGTTCGATGAGCATCTTGGATAGATATCCTTTCGTCTTTCATGATGTCAGGGAAGTTTTGTGTCAGGAGTTCTTCAACTATTTTCTCTGTGTTTTCTGTCCCCCCTCCCTGTTCTGGGACTCCAATCACTTGCAAGTTATCCTTCTTGATAGAGTCCCACATGATTCTTAGGGTTTCTTCATTTTTTTTAATTCTTTTATCTGATTTTTTTTTCAGCTATGTTGGTGTTGATTCCCTGGTCCTCCAGATGTCCCAGTCTGCATTCTAATTTGCTCGAGTCTGCTCCTCTGACTTCCTATTGCGTTGTCTAATTCTGTAATTTTATTGTTAATCTTTTGGATTTCTGCATGCTGTCTCTCTATGGATTCTTGCAACTTATTAATTTTTCCACTATGTTCTTGAATAATCTTTTTGAGTTCTTCAACAGTTTTATCAGTGTGTTCCTTGGCTTTTTCTGCAGTTAGCCTAATTTCATTTGTGATGTCTTGAAGCATTCTGTAAATTAGTTTTTTATATTGTGTATCTGATAATTCCAGGATTGTATCTTCATTTGGGAAAGATTTTGATTCTTTTGTTTGGGGGTTTGGAGAAGCTGTCATGGTCTGCTTCTTTAAGTGGTTTGAGATGGATTGTTGTCTCCGAGCCATCACTGGGAAACTAGTTTTTCCAGAAAATCCGCTAAAAAAAAATGCAGTCAGATCCCTATCAGAGTTCTCCCTCTGGCTCACGCTTTTCGGATGTTAATGGAGCCGCCTGGGGAGGGTGGGGTAGGGGTCTGAGAGCTAGGAGTGTAGCACCTCAGAATATAGCCAGAGTTGTTTGTCTTACTTGGAATGACTCTTATATCTGAGATTTCCGCAGGGTGCGTCGCCTATATGTACTGGGTGTGTGGAGCTTACCCCCCGGGGGGTCTGGCCCGCTGGCGTCACGGTCAGATCCTCCGCTGTCAGCCCCACCCCCAAGGTTAAGGCTTCCCTCCTGGGCCGGTGCACTCCCGTCTCCAAAATCCATCCCTGCCTCCCGGTGGCTCCCCGTCCCTCCAGCTGCGTCACGCGCTGCTCCTGCGAACCGGGTGTGACTGCGCGTCCTGGCTGGGACGCCGCTCTCCTCGCTCCAAGACCAGCCACTGCCTCCTGGGGACTTTTCTCTCTGGCGCTCCACGCTGCTCGCGCGAACTGGGTGGGCGCCTCCCGCACGAATGTCTGGACGGCCCCGGGGTCGATTCAGGGAAATGTAGGTGGTCCCCGTGCTCACGCCCCGCCCGCGCCGCTAAAATCCCGGCGGGGCGGCTCCCCGGCTGGGACGCTGCTCTCCCCTCTCCAAGACCTGTCGATTCCTCCCGGGGACTTCTCCCTCTGGCGCGCCACGCACGAACGAGTGGACCCCGCCCCCGAGGTCAATTCAGGGAAATGTAGCTGGTACCCACGCTCATGCCCCGCCTGCGCCGCCAAAATCCGGGTGGGGCGGCTCCCCGGCTGGGACGCTGCTCTCCCCGCGCCAAGACCAGTCACTGCCTACTGGGGACTTCTCCCATCGGCTGCGCCGCCATGCTGCCCGCGCCAACCGGCTGGGCTCGCTCCCGGGATGAGTTCAGGGGCTAGGGCTGGGCCCTTTGTCTGTGCCGTCTGCCCCCTGGGCTCTGCCCCAAATCCGGCTCCGAAGGTCACCTGCCTGGTACGCTGGCTCCTGTCTCTGAAAACAATCGCTGTCTCCCCGTATTTGTTCGTTCTCCGTCTCTAAATCTGTGTTTGTTGTTCAGAGTTAGTAGATTGTTATGTATGTGATCGATTCACTTGTTTTTCCGAGTCTTTGTTGCAAGAGGGATCCGCGGTAGCGTCCACCTAGTCTGCCATCTGGGCCCTGCCCCTGCGACGACAATTCTTGATCAGGATCTGAGATCTCCTTTTTCGTTTGCCCAACAGTTCTGTGCAGACTCTGAGCCCCCAACCTGACTCATGCACCCCATGTGTGTCAGAGTAGAACTGTGCTCCCTAGGGTTTTCAATGGCTGATTTTTTGGAAGTAGATTGCCAGGCGTTTCTTCCAAGGAGCTTCTGGGTGGACTCAAACTGCCAAACTTTTGATCAGTAGCCAAGCATGCTAACCAGTTGTGCCACATGGGGACTGTGCTTGGTACAGGCTCCTGAATTACCTTTTCAGGACCACCTAACAGACACCTCAGGTAGGAGTAGAGCAATCACAGTGGCTCCAGCAGCCTCAAAACAGAGCAGGGCAGAGTGTGGGGTGTGGCTGGACCTCTGTGTGGCCTTGCCCAGGACACACAGTTACATGGTTCCGAGTGGGAGGGGGTGGTGGTGTGGGGAGTGGGGAGGTCAGCCTGGCCCGTGGGGGCAGCAGGCAAAGCTCAAAGAGGGAGGCGGGTTCCCAGAGAACTACGTCCAGACTGCCTGCCTACCTGTGGAGGTGCCTTAAAGTCCATGAGAACATACCTTCCATCTCTGGTCACAAAGAAGGCTTAGAAATATCCAGAATGGATGGTAGGATTGTGGGATTCACTTTTTCCCACTAATTTTACACAAGACCTGAACTTCCCTCTGAGGGGTTCTTCCCTTAGCCATCTCACAGTTGCCAGTGCTTAGAAGAGCCCTTCAGATACACGGAAATGTCTGGGAAACACAATTCCACTGGTTGTAGTCTTCCAGTGTGGGGGCTGCCAGGCCACAAGGACATACACACACAGGCAAGAGGGGCTGCAAAGCTAGGGACCCAGAGGAGAAGGAAGGACGGCAAGAGGGAACCCTCACTGCCTGTTCTGCCCAGGGCCAACACAGGCAGTCACAATGGAGGGATACCCCAGCTATAGCACACTTTAGGCCTTGTCAGCAATAAATACCTAAAACGTCCGTGTGTCCTGAGCCCTGGTCTTCATTTTCTTTGCACAGCCCAGCACACAGATGCTGACATGGCTGCTTTGGGTCTGAGCAAACCCAGCAGCCCTGCCAGGCTCTGTGTAGTCTGCTAAGTGGTGCTGCCGGCTCCTCAGTGAAGGTGTTCCTTTCAGTTTCTCCTTAACAGACCATCAGACGGCCAGCTCCGATGTGGAGTCTTGCCAGGATCTTGCAGCCTGTTGAGAATGTACATGATTAGGGATGTTTGATGGTTTTTAGAAACATACCATTTCACACGCCCAGCAGAGGTTTCTCCCCGTCTGGGGTGTTGTTATTTGTAATTTCGGATCATCCACGAGTGCAGTCCCGGAATGATACACAAACGTCTAGAGTTGGGAAATCTGTTGGGCCCTTCTCTGTTTCACAGACATTTGTTTCTCCCTGTGAATAAGTGGAGACCGTGTGGTATTTGCCTTCTTACTCTCAGTGGCTTTGACAGTAGCTGACACGCGACATGGCTTCACCCAGCATCTGTGGAATGAAGAGATGAACACACTGTGGAGAGAGACACTAGGGCACAGACACGAGACAGATAATGACAGAGGTGGGAGAGCGATGTCGCGCGTGCAGGTGGCAGAATCTTTAAAGCAGGAAATCTCATTTAAGTGGATGATTTACCGCATAACACGCAGAACTGGGCATCAATTGGAAATCGGAGGCTATGGGTTTACTTCTACTACAGAGGAGGAGAGAGCCGGTGAGCACCGGAGAAAAACAATGGAGGAGAGTCATTTCAGCATTTCCCTGCAAAATGGTACATCTGGTCTTTCTCATATTCCAGATCTTGTGGCACCGTCAGGGTCTGGAATCTTAGAGCTAAAGGAGTGTTAGAAACCATCTAATTACATCTCTTAGTTCTCAGATGTTTGGGGAGACTTCCAGGAATATTCCCTGTGTGTGGCCTAAACCCAAAAGCCCAGTGCCGTCGAGTCGATTCCGACTCCTAGCGACCCTATAGGACAGAGTAGAACTGCCCCACAGAGTTTCCAAGGAGCAGTCCTTAAATCACCATGTAAGAAGAGTTTCTTTTGGAAAACACATGGGCTGAAAAGTTGATTACTGTTCGTACGCACAGTAGGCACAAGTCCACTTGCCATTTTAAGAAACTGTGAAATGTCTAAAGGTCTTTTCTTGAGAGTTTTTTTTTTTTTTTTAATTATGCTGTGTCTGAAAGTTCTTGGAAACCCTGGCGGTGTAGTGGTTCAGAGCTACGGCTGCTAACCAAAAGGTTGGCATGTTGAATCCACTAGGTGTTCCTTGGAAACTATGGGGCAGTTCTGTTCTGTCCTGTAGGGTCACTATGAGTGAGAATGGACTTGACAGCAATGGGTTTGGGTTTGGAAAGATTCTTAGCCAAAAACCCTGGCTAGGACTTGCGATTGTCATTGGTGGGAGCAAAGGAGAACAGTCGTTTGGTCTGTCTCTTCGTGTTATTCAATATCTTTTTCTTGAGATCAAAAGAATGGGAATGTGGTCCTTACCAGGGAGGGGCTGAGGCTGACTTGGGGTGCAGCCAAGATGACAGGGGAGGGAGTTAACTGGTCTACATTCAGGAAAACCACAAATCACAAGGAAAAAAGTACGGCTGCGCCTGCTGTGCCTTTGTGCTAAGCACCCTGGGGGAAATTCTAGGCTTTCCTTCCTTAAATAGATTCCTCCCTTGCCTGAGGTTCTGTAACTATTGTGATGTTATCTATGCTGTGTTCATTTACTCAGAAGACTCTGAAAGATTGTGTGTGTGTACGTGTGTGTATACAAATGCATATGTATGTATGTATGTATGTAAAAACCCTGGTGGCGTAGTGGTTGAGTGCTATGGGTGCTAACCAAGAGGTTGGCAGTTCAAGTCCACCAGGCGCTCCTTGGAAACTCTATGGGACAGTTCTACTCTGTCCTATAGGGTCGCTATGAGTCAGGATCAACTTGATGGCAGTGGGTTTGGTTTTTTGGTTTGTATGTAAGTTGACTTGTGCAGCGTAATGAATTACTTAATATGGCCCTTCTAGCCACGGTCTTTGTGACTCACACATAATGATTGAACGGGACTTTGCAAATAAGGTATATGGAACCTGTGATGGTTGGGGTTCTATGTCAACTTGGCCAGGCCATGGTTTCTGGTATTGTGCAGTTGTTCTGCATTTTATGTGTTGTGGATCCTGACCTCTACGTGTTGATGAGGTAGGATTGGTGTGGAGTGGGTCTTGGTTCCTAGCCTTGCAGAAAGACATGACTCAAGCCCCACCCTTACTTAAGTTACACCCTTCCCTGGGGTGTGGCCTGCATCTAAGATACATGTGTGTGTCCTGCTGAGGCCCTCTCTTTCTGTATCTGGATCCTGAATCCAGTTCATTATCAACCGACCTCCCCAGAGGCCTGCTGTCTGACCTGTGGATTCTGGGATTCACTGGCCCCCACAGCCCTCTGGGCTGATGGCCTATTGTGTTACCTGATTCGTCAGCTTCTACAGCCTTGTGAGCCAGCAACCTGTGGTCTGAACTGCTGGTTTGGGTTTGTCAGCACCTGCAGCCGCGTGGACTATGCCTTGATCCACAAATTTGGGACTTGCCAGCCTTCGCAACTGCGTGAGCCATTTCCTTTATGAGGTTCCCGAGTTCTGTGAGATGTTGCAATGGATTAGGAAACCCAAATGTGGGAGGGAGAGGTCTGAGAGGAGGGGGAGTTGAATTTAGAGATGGTGGAAAAGTTGAACATTGGGACATCTTTAACCTCCACCTCACAGGAACCAGCTTTGTGCTGATGTTTCTAAAACAAATTATTCGTTTAACTTGAATATTTTTCGGTTGAAGTGAAGTTTAATAGGGAATTTCCTGAAAGCTCTCAAACATGATTGATCATTCAGGATAATCTTTGGAGAACATGAGTTTTGTTTGTACTTTCCACTTTTTTTCAGACATGATTGTACAACAGTGTCTGAGACATTTCAGGGACATCAGTTTTCTGCTTGCTGAGGAGAAATTCCCTGGACAATCACCCAGTCACCCCAAGCGGTGAACAGACAAACATTTTCTAGCATATATACCCCAAGGAAGTATGTGTTATTTTTCTTAATCACACATACATGCATACCTACATAAAATACACAGACACAAATTCTAAGTATCCATTCCCTTGAGGAAGTCTCCCGGTCCAAGCGCCTATAATTCCCTCCCAGCTCCAGCAGAGTTCCCTGCGTTTCCACCCATGGTTTGGGACCCTCTTTGATGGAACTCCTACAAATATCCCTGAAACATGCCCCCATTGGCATAATTATTCTCTGTACACCCCAGGTCCCCAGGCAGCCTGTCCTGTGCTGTCCTCCCCCAGTTACACTCTAGCTTTCCCATATTAGTAACCACTCAGTGACCACCCAGCGAGGCTGTCCCCTCCTCTCCTGTACTGCGGGCTGCTCTCACTCGGAGGGCCCCCAGTTCTGAGGTCGTTTTGACCTCAGTAGAGTAGCATAGACCCCCGCCCCAGCCTGCCACAGCAGCAGAGCTGTCCACATAACCTCCAGAATGTTCCCTGGAGGAGGGATACAGACCACACAACATTTAGATCCAGAAATAGCATTTCCAGCAGGATCAATGTCACCCCATCAAAAGGAAGCTGGAGGCCCAGCACATTCCTGGAAAGCCATTAAAGACTTTTAATAAAGACAAACCTAAAGGAATCATTTTCACCCATTTTTGAATTTAAAAGTTTTTGAGGAAAACTGAGACCTTGAAAATATCGACATCATTATCCTATAATAAATGTGTCATTTATTGGAGTTGCTTCTTGCCCTCCACCACGTGATCATGAGCAGAACTACAAATTTCAGGAAGCTTCTCTGCTGTGCTGTGAGTCCACTTCTATCCCCTCCCCTTCCTTTGGGGCTGGGTGTTTATGTCCTATCAGATTTACTGCCTAGAGAAATACATCTAATAAAGAAGGAGCACCGGCAAACTCATTTGCAGAAGAGTTGAAATGACTTCATGCATCGCCACTCCAGGGATTATTTCATGTTAAGATAGCCATAAAAAGAGAGTGACATTTAACCTGGGGTTTCTGATACTCAGGAACCTAAATGAAGGGAGTTATCATGGGGCATTAGAACCCTTTGCACCCACTCAGTGCACACCATGAAGGTGACTGAACACACACACACACACACACCATACACACTCTCAGACAAAACCAGTGATAATTCCATTTCATGGCTCCTAACCAGTCGCTGTTGAGTCATCGCTGACTCTTGGTGGCCCCGTGTGGGTCAGAGTAGAGCTGTGCTCCATGAGGTTTTCAGTGGCTGATTATCTGGGTGTAGACCAACAGGCCTTTCTTCTGCGGTGCTTCTGGGTGAGCTCAAACCTCCAACCTTTTTGTTAGCAGCCAAGAGCTTTAGCCATTTGCGCCAGCCAGGGACTCCTCTCTGGCTCCTTGTTGTTGCTGGGTGCCGTAGAGTTGGTTTTGACTCATAGCAACCCCATGTGACAGAGTAGAACTGCCCCATAGGGTTTCCTAGGCTGTAGTCTTCATGGGAGCAGATTGCCAAGTCTTTGTCCCACGGAGCCACTGGGTGGTTTCAAACTGCCATCCTTTCAATTAGCGGTTGAGTGCTTTAGCCATGTTTGCCACCAAGATGCCTTCTATGACTCTTGCCCACACCCCAACAAGGTTCTCCTTTGATCTCCTGTTTACACGTAAGTGGTAGTTAGAAGTGTCACCGTTTTACTCCTGGTACACTGAGGACATTTAGGTGATGGTGGCTAACTCCTTTCAATATTATATTCCTTCCATTTTCCTGCTAGGGGGCTGTGATTAAAGTTAACTCACCTGTTCTTTTATCCTATTTTTATTTGGTTTGCTTTTTCCAACCACTATATATTTCCCTTGTCTTATGATACCTTGAGCTTCTAAAATTGTTCTTTCTGTTATGTTTTCCCAAAATGAACTCATTTCAGTAGGGAGAGGCACGAAAATATTTGGGAAGGTAATCACATGCATTCGTGTGGTAATATAAAAAATATTTGCTTGTCCAAAACCAAAAACAAACCAACAAAAACCCTGGAAAATAATTAGCAATAACTTGCAATTTTAGCATAGCAGAACAAGAAAGCAAAATCTAAAGACTGGTGTTAAATAAAACAAAATAATAAAAATGGTGTCCTGTTTTTCATTCATATTTGCAAAACATTTAACTTTTAAGGTAATTAGAAAAGAGAAAAATCTTGATCTGTTTAAGTATCCTAAAATGTAAGCTATTAAGAAGTTATCAAAAAGGTCATATCCCTGCCTTCCTAGTCTAAGCAAATATACTCAATTTAAACTTTCCCCTGTATTGTATATTTAGGTTTTTCTGGCCAAGGAAAAAGATCTAGAATGTCAGAAATACAGGGCTTACCAGATACTGCCTTCTGTTTGTTTTATATGTGTATGTTCTTATTGCTGTCTTTGCAATTTCTCTTTAAAATTTCACTTGAGACAGAGACAGAAACAGAGAGAAACTGACCAAAAGTAAACAAGGAAGTGTAAATATGGCAGGTGGAAGCATCTGACCTCCCCTAACTTCACAAGGGGGAAGGAAAATCAAGACCAACAGCCCAAGGCTGATTCCTATGAGGCGGAGGTCAGACACTCCACCTTCCAACCTTTTTACCAGTTCTAACACCAACTGTCCCTCCCACGGCACTCTCTACTTCTCTGCTGGGTTCAGTAACAGGTTAAAATTCAGGTTCAGGAACACTCAGGATATAGTTCTTCCATCAGGACAACCTCTTCTCAGCCATGCCCACATACACCTCTGTGGCCTCTTGGCCTCTGCCCTGCTCGGGCAAGTGTTACAGAGTTCATTTAACCCTGCCAGTAAGTACCCCCAAGGCACCCCACTTGGCTGGTGAGCCTCAGCCTGAAGGGATTCAACTCTAGCTCCATGGGTTGGCAAACCTAGCTCCACCAAGTGCCCAGAGGCACCCTACTCCACCATGGGTTGGCAAATCTAGCTCCACCAAGTGCCCAGAGGCACCCTACACCACCAATAAGCCTCCTGCCCAGAGGCACTCAGCTTTCTCACTCCTTGGGCTGGAAAGCCCCCCATGCTGTCTCCTGCTGGTTTCTCCTGCTGCTGTTCCTCTGCCACGGCTTCTCAATGTCTTTAGTGTCACAGCTCTCACTCCACTGGGTCTCCTGGTTCCAGGAGTTTCTCAGTCCAGGGATCCTAGGTCCAAAGGACACACTCCATTCTTGGCTCTTCTTTCTTGGTGGTGGTCAGATCCTCTCCTCTCATCTCTGGGATGGCTCACCATAAGCCTAGTGGGATGGCAAAACTGATCAGTCTCCTTGGTGGGCCACAATTACCTTATCGGCACAGTCCCACCCAAGCACTTGTGTGGGAGTTACATGACCACGGTGAGAAAGGCCGGATAAAAGGAATCCATTGCACCACAGGGGGTGAACGTAATTTAGGGCTAGAACATGGTAGGTGTTTGATGAATCATTCCTTTCTTCCTTTTCTACTTCCCCTGCCTGATATATTTTCAATAAATAGCTCTAAAATTAATATTGGGTTACAAGACACATCATGTGAAAGTAGTTCAAGTAACAGTAATTAACTTCAAGGTTATGCAGAACTTGATATGAAAACAGTGGACATGTATTATGATGGCGTCCTAGTATTTATCTGACCACAAACTTCTCTTACTTTACCAATCTTCAAAATAATTGCTTCGACTAGGAAATCATGGCGTTTTCTATACTCCTGTTGATTAATATTCAGGGTTACATTCTGGCTAGATGGTATTAAGATCCAAGCGAATGATCCTGCCAACAATTACACATGCGTATTCACTGCTCAGAAACCCTGGTGGTTATTCACTGCTCAGAAACCCTGGTGGTGTAGTGGTTAAGTTCCACAGCTGCTAACCAAAAGATCAGCAGTTAGAATCCACCAGGCACTCCTTGGAAACTATGGGGCAGTTCTGTTCTGTCTTGTGGAGTCACTATAAGCTATGAGTCAGGAGCAACTCGACAGCAACAGGTTGGGTTAGTGGGTTTGTATTCATTGCCCAGTGCGATGCTGAGATGTAACCTATTTTACAAATGTCCTCTCTGTTCTCTTTCTTGAAATCCCCATTGTATTTAAAATCTTGCACACACACAGAATAACCAAGAGGGAAAACATTGATGGTGAGGCCAGTGGCGGGACACTTGCATTAATTCTTCGCATGTCTGCACATATATGATTCAGAAAATCAACACTACTTTATTTCTGTTCTCTGAGACACCCCAAAGGGAATGAATGCCACCCATTTCCAAGTTGTGGGGTGGACCTGCCCTTCCTGCCTACACGCTCCTTGCCAGGCTGTGATGGATCAGCTGCTTGGCGTGGGTGTCACTAGCTGATAGCAAATTAATTCACACATCCTCAATCCATGTAGGGCCAAATGGCTGTGTGCCTTGTGGTCCGATTCTTTGTGCTATAATCTGTGGGATTTCCACCCTTATTAAGCCATTTACTATTTCATGTATGCTGATGACACGTCGTAGCCACAAGGAACTAAGAAGATGCACAGAGACACAGACTGGTACACACCAAACCTTCCCACAAAAATGCAAGAGCTCCGTTGATGAGAAGAGCGGACATTTTATGCTCAACTTCTGACAGCCCTCGACCACCTTTCTGGCAGCCGCTCACAGAAATATTTGACTCTCCGATTTGTGAAGGAGGCAGCTCGATCCAAGATGCACTAACCAAGTGTAAAAAAGAAGTCAGCCTGTTGGGTAAAATGATGCCCATAGGATAAGTCTCCTTTGGGGACAAAAGTCACATTTCATTGATTTTAATCTTGTTTGGATGTCATAGGTGAAGAAGAAAATATTCCCTAACCTATCCATACAAGTAGTTTGAGGCATCTTTTTTTTTTTCCCCCTGAGGGAAAAATATAAAAATAAAACAGCTACCTGTACAAGATTCTGGACTAGGAGTCAACTTATGTTATATGGCGAGTACTAAAACTTGACATGTTAACAATGTAGATAGTAAAAGCTTATTTGGATGGAGGGATTAAAGGAGAAATACCACTTACTCCCGAAACTTATTATTCAAGGATCTTTGGAGAAAAAAAAGAAGATATTTAATATTTAAAGGATTCCGTGCTTCCATTCCTTTGAGTAGAGCCTACAACGAACCTTGGTTTCAGGACAGTCTGAACTGGCCAGATAATGTTGTTGCTGTTAGCTGATGTCATGGATTGAATTGTGTCCCCCCAAAATACATGTCAACTTGATTAGGCCATGATTCCCCGTATTGTGTGGTTGTCCTCCATTTTGTGATTGTAATTTTATGTTGAGAGGATTAGGGTGGGATTTTAACACCGTCTTTACTCACTCAGGTCACCTCCCTGATCCAAGGTAAAGGGAGTTTCCCTGGGGTGTGGCCTGCACCACCTTTTATGTCTCAAGAGGTAAAAGAAAAGGGAAGCAAGCAGAGAGTTGGGAACCTCATACCACCAGGAAAGCAGCACTGGGGGCAGAGCGCATCCTTTGGACCGGGGTCCCCTGCACCTGAGAAGCTCCTCAACCACAGTAAGATTGAGGACAAGGACCTTCCTCCAGAGCTGAAGGAGAGAGAAAGCCTTTCCCTGTAGCCTTGAATTTGGACTTTCAGCCTACTTTACTGTGAGAAAATAAATTTCTCTTTGTGAAAGCCATCCACTTGTGGTATTTCTGTTATGGCAGCACTAGATGACGAAGACAGCTGCTATCAAGTCAGCTCTGACTCATGGCAACCCCATGTACAATAGAAAGGAACGTGGCCTGATCCTGTGCCATCTTCACAATCGTTGGTCTGCTCAAGACCATTGTTGCAGCCACTGTGTATTTTGAGTGCCTTCCAACTTAGGGGGCTCATCTTCCAGCACTTTGTCAAGCAGTATTTGGTTGTGATCCATAGTATTTTCCTTGGCTGATTTTACCAAATAGATCACTAGCCTTGCTTTCTTTTTTTTTTTTTTTTTGGCCTTTCTTAGCCTTGAAGCTCTGCTGAAATCTTTTCCCCATGGGTGACCCTGCTGGTATTTGAAATTCTGGTAACATAGCTTCCAGCATCACAGCAACCTGTAAGCCACCACATTGTGACAAACTGACAGATGGGTGGTGGAGCCAAATAATAGCAGTGCTATAAACAATATGCTGTCTACCTTTGTGTATGCAGTGGATCAACTATGTAGGTTAAATGCTAATTTCTTTAAAAAAATGGCATCAGAGTAGATGACAGGAAACATTCCCTGTAGAATAAAAACAATTGTATTTCTGGTTGCACTAAAAACAATGGAAGTTTCATAAATGCTCAGAAATGCTGTGCAATTTATTCTTTAAAGTGTTGCAGCTATGACACTTGAAACACTTGCGATACATCAAATGAAATTAATTTTTTTTAAGTCTACGTCTTGTAGTTCATCTAGCAAGCCATTTGTTCATATTTTCATTGCTCATCAACAAGTGAGAAGGCAATAAATGCTCCTGCATCTCGAAGGTCACTTTTTATGGTTGCATAATTTTAAACAAGCTAAACCATCAGTGGCTATTGTAATACGAAGGAATGAATGAATGGCCTCTTAACTTAAGTGAACTTTTCATTCAGAAACAAAGAGGATAATAAGCATATTCAGCCTTAAAGTGAAAAGATTAAGAGCTTCATCAGAGGAGTAACCTGGCCCAGACCTCAGCTCGGGACGCCTCACTAATGTCCAAGATGTTAGAAGAGGTGACTGAGAGAGCTGGGGCTTTTACATGACTGGGTGGAGGTGCCCAGTTCAAGACAAGATTTCCACTCCAGCTGACACTAACAGCAGGGATTGCAGGACACTAGGGAGATGCTCTCAGTCTTGCCTGTGCCCTGGAAAGTGGCAAGGCGTCTTCTCCTGGACCATTTTTAAAAGAATTTCAACCCATCAGGTGCAAAGCGGGAGACATCATCTTATTATCCATACAAAAAAAAAAAAAAGATCATCTCCTGGAGTCCTTGGAGAGAACATGACTCTGCCAACACCCTGAATCTGGACCTGTAGCTCCACAACTGTGAGACAGTACATTTGTCTTCTTGAATCAAACCAAGCCAAACCCATTGCCATCAGGTTGATTGTGACTCTTGGTGACCCTGTGCACACTGTATTGAAAAGTGCCGCTCTACGCAAATTGTTACTTGCAAAGGAGTCAGCTCCAACTCCTGTTGTCTTACGTATAGCAGAACAAAAAATGCCCAGTGATGTGCCGTCTTTACGACTGCTGATAGCTCAAGTCCATTGTTGCGGCTGCTGTGTATTTTGAGTGCCTTTCAGTCCGGGGGGCTCATCTTCCAGGGCTGTATTAAATAATGTTTTATTGTGATCTATGTGGATATCTTTGGCAAATTCTCAGAAGTAGGTAACAAGGCTCTTCTTCCTAGTCTGTCTAGTCTGGAAGTTCCACTGACACCTGTCTATCATGGGCGACCCTGTTGGTATTTGAAATACTGGTGACTTAGCTTCCAGCACCACAGCAACATGCAAGCCACCACAGTAAGGCACACTGACAGGCAATGGAGGTCAGATACTACTTATCGCTAGTTTATTAGGATCGATTTATCCTGGTCACCTTGAATTTATTTATGGTGTTCTTTTATTTGTTGCAACTTAACAGACTACCCTGAATGTAGTGTCATAAGCCAACCATTTTAATTCATGATAATGTGGGTCAGAAATTGAGGAAGGGCTCAGATGGGCAACTCATCCTGTTCCACGTGGCATCAGCTGGGTAACTGGGGCTGGAGGACCCATCTCCCAGGTGGTGTGTTGGCTCAGCCTGGTGCCTTGGTGCTTGCTGCCTTCCTTGTCTCTACACACAGCACCTTCTCCTCTAGGTCCCTCCACAGGGCTCAGACATCTTGCAGTGAGGCAGTCCTGGCTAGTCGGACCTCCTGATGGTGGTTGACATCCCCCAGACCCAGTGTCCCAAGGGACCCAGCAGAAGTAGTAGAGTCTTTGTGCCCCCGACCTCAGACATCAGACATCCACAACATTGTCACTTCTGCCACATTCTGCTGTGGAAGCACATTTCATGGGACAGGAATTAGACTCTCCCTCTCAATGGAAGAAGTAGCAAAAAATCTACAGTCCTCTTCAGTGCCACACAGCTGATGCAGAACAGTGACGATGATCTTGCGGAATAAAATGACAGTGCACACAGAGATGCCTTTAATCTTGAAGGACAAAAGTGAAAGCTGTTCAAAGAACGTTGTATACTCAATTAGGAAATGGGTTATCACATGCTTAAAAAAGGCTTCATTGAAAGGCTTGAGACTAAATTTCTATTTCTCAGAGTAATTGCTAACAATATGTATGTAAATATATACACATTTTCAGGAGTTTAAATACCATACCACTTCATTTACATTTGCATACACACACTCCTGTCTCATTGGTGAATGAAATGGTATGGTATTTAGGTATTTAAATTCCAGAAAATGTAGTAAAATTTGTATTACTGAAGGCTCAAAGTGACTCCAACTAATCTTAAAATCCAACGCATATTTTTATTTTTGGGTTACTTAGTTTACTTTAGTACTGTTTACTAAAAAAGTAAGTGTTGTTAGGTGCCATTGAGTCAGTTCCGACTTATAGCGACCCCATGCACAACAGAATGAAACACTGCCTGGTCCTGTGCCATCCTCACAATTGTTGCTATGCTTGAGCTCATTGTTGGAGCCACTGTGTCAATCCATCTTGTTGAGGGTCTTCCTCTTTTTTGCTAACTCTCTACTTTACCAAGCATGATGTCCTTCTCCAGGGACTGATCCCTCCTGACAACATGTCCAAAGTATGTGAGAGGTAGTCTTACCATCCTTGCCTCTAAGGAGCATTCTGGTTGTAATTCTTCCAAAACAGATTGTTCAGAAAGTAAGTACAGGGAGATAGATCTCTTATGTATTCACACTGTTGATCTCTGACAAAAAACAAAATTGGAACCATCAGGAAATCGATTGCCTGAAGGAAAACTTAAATTAATTACAACATCTTAAATATTCTGTGAGGGATAATGAACCTGGAAATGGTGCCCTTTGTAGTAGTGACTTTGAGGACCAACTGCTCTGTTCATTTAATAGTCTGTTATTTACTAATCTACTCAATCGGGAATCAGCAGTTACCCTTCAAAGTATGACACATATTCAGTTTTTTCCAAGTGCGGATTATCAAGAGAACTCTGAGGCATTTCCAGAAGGAAAGCGACATCTATGAGGCAGCCGACGTGCATTGTGAATAGACTTTCATTATCAACAATCATCACCCCAGAATTACTAACAAGTTTCGTTTGTGAAACAAAAAATGAACATCATTAAATGTGGACAATTAGTTGGTTTTCCTTTTCTGGATACTAGATTCCTGCTTGATTTTTAGCCATGGAACATGCCCCTCACCTGGGAATTGTCATTCCTGTGCAAACTCAAACATGCTCAGGCTTGCTAGGAGAGATTATGAGCAATGGACTGGTCGGGAACTGGGTAGAATTCCTTCATGTAAAGACCTGATCGTGTTACCTGAAAACTTCTCCAGAACTGATGAGTATGCAGTTTTTCTCCTAATGTTGCTGGATGATTGGGATGACAGCTCTGACTTTAGCATTTTCAAAAGAATTTTTATTGACCTAATCTGCAAGCATAGATGATGCTCAGCAAAGTCAGTTTCTGCCGATGTGTATTCAGTATCAAAGTAGAGACTCGTCGCTCATGGCTGTTAAATAGACTGCCTCCTAAACAGGTACTAACTATGCTACTACACTTCTTAGACTATAACACGTGTTCTTAGAATATGATATACATTTAATTTCTTATTGAGTCTTAGTTTCCCGAAATGGGCCCTCGTATTTTATAAGAGGAGATGAGAAAATCCATTTTTAATGCCCAAATCAGAACTCTTCACTTAGGAAATCTCTTAGTAATCACAGTGCTGGTATAAATTAGCAGGTATTTTAGTTAAGACAAGGAGTCCTGGTGTGCAGTGGGTAAAGTGCTCAGCTGCAAACCAAAACGTTGGTGGTTCAAACCTACCAGCAGGAGGGAAAAATGTGGGAAAAAATGTGGCTATCTGCTTCTGTAAAGATTTACAGTCTTGGAAATCCTGTGGGGGCAGTTCTCCTCTGTCCCATAGAGTTGCTATGAGTCAGAATCGACTCGATGGTAATGGGTTTAGTTAAAACAACTGCTTTTAAAAATAAATCCCTAAATGTCTCATGGTTCAAATGTGGTAGAAAATTATCTCTTGCTCGCTTACAAAGCTGGTGGGTAACTCTTCTCAAAGCAATAATTCAGGGACTCCAGCTCCTTTCCCCTAATGTCTATGCCATTCTCAATGGTGACTTCTAAAACCAAGGGTCTTTCTTAGACCTGTAGTGGCTGGAGAAGCAAGAGAACCATGCCTGAGAGGTTTTCATGGACCAGTCTAGAAGATCCTTAAGATCCTTGGCCAGGACTTAGTTGCATGCCATACCTAATTGTGGAGTGCCTGGAAGGTATAATCTAATTGTGTATCTAGGAATAGAATAAGAGGGGTTTGATGGATGCTTCCCATTAAACAATTGATAGATGCAAGGACTTGGATAGAGCTCAAGGACATTATGCAGAGTGAGAAAAGCTGGTCTCAGAAGTCACATAGTGTATGAATTCCTTTATATAGCTTGGAAATGACAGAAACACAGAGAAGGGAAACTGATTAGTAGCTGCCGTATGTTAGGGTTAGCTGTGAGTTGGAGCTGACTTGACAGCACCTAACAACAACAACAACCACAATGTGTTAGGGATGGTGGGGGAGACTGTATATTGGGCTGTTAGAGAGGGAACTTGGGGTGATGGCAGCATGCTTACCTGATACACGTGTGACAGACACGTATACACACATTGTACCAATGTCAATCTCCTTCTTTGGATGTTGCAGCATAGTTATGTAAGAGGTAACCATTGGGGGAAACTGGATGAAGAGTACATGGAAATTCTCTACTATTTATGTGAGTCTGTAATTATTTCAAAATATATATTTTTTAAAGGTGAATGTTATCATTTGCACAAATGGATTATTATTTCTGGGATAGATACAAATTTGGGTTGTCTTGCCCTCTTAACAATTTTTGTTCAGAGTTTTCTAACCTGCTTCCAGAGATTTTGGCAAAGTGAGGAGGAAAATAACGTTAGCCTCAAGGAAAACTAAATCCCAACCAGTAAGTAGAAAACCAGCTGAGCTTGGGAGGCCCAGCTTACTCTTTTATTCATTAGTCCCTTTACAAAGATTTTAAGGCAGGGTTTATCTTCGGTGTGTTTGTTTGCATGTGTGCATCCCAGAGGCCTACACATCAATGGACTCAGCGATGGGACTCAGTGCAGATTGTGGGAATCAGAGTGAGTGTTCGATACTTGGAAACAGGAATCCACAGAATTGATGCCTTTGAAAAATGGTGTGCATTTTCAAGCACACTGTAATCTGAAATAATTTTCTGTTTCCCTTGGACCAAAAGCAAAGGAGCCCTTTCAACTCCTCTCGCCATCTTTGCTGAAATTAAAAAGAGGAGAGACAGAGAAGGACAGAAGTAGGGGGAGAGAGAGAGTGCGTGTGTATCCAGGGGCAGGCAAAAGCAGCTGTCTCTCTTTCCCTCCTCCTGGTTCTCTCTTTTCCCCTTTTTATGAAAAAGATTCTGTACAAAAATATATTTTGACTTATTTGTATTTGTATACATAGAATATAGTATAATACCATGCGTGTGTATATATAAATAATACTTGCTTAGAAGCATCCCATTATGCTTTTAAGCTTCCTACTTAAAAAAAAGAAAAGAAAAAGTAAGGAAATGGTATTTGAAAATTTCCTTCAAAGTTGACAAAACCAAAAGCTTCACTTTACCCTGTGTCATGGTTAAGATTGTGTGTCAACTTGGCTGGGCCGTGACTCTCAGTGTTTTGGCAGTGGTATAATGTTGTGATCCCTTCCCTGTTGAGACTTGATACATGATCACCTGGCTCTTCCTGCTTGCCTTCTCTGGGCTTTTGCTGCTTCTAGATACTGTAGCTGGCTCCCGTTTATCTAACCTCCAGTTCTTGGGACTTGAGATAGCAGCTTGCCAGCCAATCTTGAGATTCGTCCATCTTCACAGCCTGCTACAGCCTTGCTGTCTGGTCTGCTGATCTTGGGTTCACCAGCCCCTGAGGCTACATGAATCAGGAGAATCCTCTTTCATGTCCCACAGACTTGAGACATTACAGCCTCTAAAAGCCACGTCAGCCATTTCTTTGATATAAATCTCTCTCTCTCTATATATATGCTTTACTGGTTTTGCTTCTCTAGAGAACCCAGCCTAAGACACACTGCTTTAGGGCTCTTTTTATGTCCTTGACAGTTACTCCATAGTGACACATCCCAAGATAATGTTTGTCTTCTCAAAAGAGGAGGCCTACATTATTTCCTACCATCTGTCTGTCAGTTTGTTGTACTTTGATGGCTTGTGTGTTGCTGTGATGCTGGAAGCTATGCCACTGGTATTTCAAATACCAGAAGGGTCACCCATGGTGGACGGGTTTCAGCAGAGCTTCCAGACTGAGACAGACTATGAAACTGACTACTCCTGAAAAAAACTGGCCAGTGAAAACCTTATGAATAGCAGACCATTGTCTGACTTCCAATTATAGTGTTGGAGAAGAATATTGAATATACCATGAACTACCAGAAGAACAAACAAGTCTGTCCTGGACGAAGCACAACCAGAATGCTCCTCAGAAGCGAGGATGGTGAAATGTCATCACATGTATTTTGGACTTGCTATCAGGAGGAACCAGTCCCTGGAGAAGAACATCATGTTTGGTAAGGTAGAGGGTCAGCGAAAAAGGGGAAGACCCTTGATGAGATGGATTGACACAGTGGCTACAAAGATGGGCTCAAGCATACCAACAATCGTGAGGATGGCACAGGAGTGGGCAGTGTTTTGTTCTGTTGTACATAGGTTTGCTGTGAGTAGGAACTAACTCTACACAGCTAACAACAACAGCAACATTATCTCAGGGATGTGTTTTTTGGGGTCTGGGGTAGTAAGCACATGAACACTGCGGGTTTACATATTGAACTTCAATATCTTCTTGGCAGCATCTGTGGAAAGACATGTAAATTAGGGTCAGTGGGTTATACCAAGTGTTGTGATATTTGTAGAGTTTAAGGATATATATCCAAAATAGTGATAATTGTTATACAAACTGCATAGATGAAAAGATGAAACACTTGGTGTATTTTGTATACGTATGTTTTATATTTTTAAATGGTCATGGTTGAGAACCCATTGCTGAGATCTTTGCCCAGATTCTCTGAAAGTTTTACCTAGAATACATTGACTCCATCACTTAGAAATAATTTTTTTTTATAGCTATCTCCAAAAGCCTATATGAAGAAGAAGGGGGCATCAGGATTGGAGGAAGGCTCATTAAAAACCTGCATTATGCAGATAATGTTCCTTAGAGGCAACAACCTTGCTTGCTGAAAGTGAAAAGGACTTGAAGCACTTACTAATGAAGATCAAAGACCACAGCCTTCAGTATGGATTGCACCTCAACATAAACAAAAATCCTCACACCTGGACCAATGAGCAACATCATGATAAATGGAGAAAAGATTGAAGTTGTCAAGGATTTCATTTTACTTGGATCCACAGTCAACAACCATGGAAGCAACAGTCAAGAAATCAAAAGATGCATTGCATTGGATAAATCTGCTGCAAAGGACCTCTTCAAAGTGTTGAAGAGCAAAGATGTCACCCTGAAGACTAAGGTACGCCTGACCCAAGCCATGGTATTTTCAATCTCATCATATGCATGTGAAAGCTGGACAATGAATAAGGAAGACCAAAGAAGAGTGGATGCCTTTGAATTGTGGTGTTGGTGAAGAATATTGAATACACCATGGACTGCCAAAAGAATGAACAAATCTGTCTTGGAAGAAGTGTGGCCAGAATGTTCCTTAGAGGCAAGGATGGTGAGACTGCGTCTTACATACTTTGGACATGTTGTCAGGAGGGATCAGTCTCTGGAGAAGGATATCATGCTTGGCAGAGTACAGGGTCAGCAGAAAAGAGGAAGACCCTCAATGAGGTGGATTGACACAGTGGCTGCAACAATGAGCTCAAGCATAACAACGATTGTAAGGATGGCGCAGGACCGGGCAGTGTTTCGTTCTGTTGCGCACACAGTCGCTATGAGTCGGAACCAACTCGACAGGACCTAACAACAACAACAACATGTCCAAAAGCATGGATGAACCTACTTGTAGTAAAATATAATGCTAAAATTCTTAAAAGTCATTTCAGTTGGTCAAACATGTTCACTGTTACAGAAAAACAAAAAAGGCTTAACATGCAAGGATTATGCAGGAATGAATCTCAGAAATGCTAAAATTTAAATGATATAATATGATCAATTATAACCGAAAACCCCCAAATTGTTGCCTTTGAGTTGATTCTGATTCACAGTGACCCTGTAGGATAGAGAAGTGCCCCGTAGGATTTCCAAGCTGCAGTTGGTAGATTTGAACTGCAAACATCTTGGTTAGCAGCCGAGCTCTTAACCACTGCACCGCCAGGACTCCATAAGGTCTATTAGTGTAACGGTTGGGGGAAGTTTTGCCATTCAATGGAAAGGTTGCCTAGCGTTTGCATTATGGGAATTTTCCCTTCCTCACCCTCAACTAATATTCTGATTGGGTTGACTGCACCATACTATTCTCTGGATAAATAAAATGTAATACATAGTATTATAGAGAGAGAATTGTTTATGTTGTCGAGTTGGTTCTGACTCATGGCAAGCCCATGTGACAAGAGTAGAACTGCCCCACAGGGTTTTCTTAGGCAGAAGTGGATCTCCAGGCCTTTCTCCAGTGGAGCTGCTGGGTGGGTTTAAACCACAAACCTTTTGGTTAGCAGGCAAGCACTTAATAGTTTTGTTTACACCGCCAGGGCTCTTTAGACAGAACCAGTCATATTGAAATATTATTCTAATATTATTAACCTGAGACCCCAGATTACATTTCTTTTTTTGATTCGGCAGTTTTTGCTTTCCTAACATGTCTCAAGGAAACCCTGGTGGCGTAGTAGTTAAGTGCTACGACTGTTAACCCAAAGGTTGGCAGTTTGAATCCATCAAGTGCTCCTTGCAAACTCTGTGGGGCAATTTTACTCCATCCCATAGGGTTGCTATGAGTCGGAATCTGACACGATGGCAACGGGTTTTTTTTTTTTTTTTTTTTAACTTGTCTCCAAAGCGTTTGGCTGCTAATCAAAAGGTCAAAAAGTTCGCAGTTCGAATACACCAGCAGCTCCTTGGAAACTCTAGGTAGCTCTACTCTGTCCTATAGGGTTGCTAAGAGTTGGAATCGATGGTAACGGATTTGGGTTTGGTTTTGGTGAACCTGTCTCCAAAGCTTGTCAGTTTTGTCCCGTGTTTGCCTGGTGCTTGTGAACCCTAAGTCAAAGCAAGGAGTAAGGGTTTTTTATTTGTTTTGTTTTTTCTGATAGATACATCATTACCTTAATTCTTGAAATAAAAGAACATTTCAGAAATTGACAACACCAAAACTAGGGTTGATAGACGAAATACAATGGAAAAAATAGTTTAGCCCAAGCGAGTCCCACATACAGCACAGGATGATCATACACTAAAAATTATTTGCTGTTTATCTGAAATTCAAATTTAAATGAGCACTCAGCATTTTTATTTGCCAAACTGGCAACCTTACTAAAACCAGTCAATACCTAACAGCTCTTAGCAATCAGATTCTAGCAATCGTGCCCTTAGGAGGTAGGACTGAGCCTACTAATAATACTCGTGTTTTATTTCTGCCTGACATGCACCAGCATGATGGGTTGGTCTCAGTGCTGTCCCTGTATGGTGTTTTATGAATTTTGGCTGGGCAAGTCTGTACTAAAATAAGATTAAATTCTGTGCTTTAATATTTTATTGATGATATAAAACTTATAATGAAAGGATATTTCTTCATTTTTATAAAATGGCAGTTAAAGATACTAACTGGTATTTTTCCAGACAATCCTCCTAGATTTTCGAGCCAAAAAGAAAGTATCTCACTCACGATTATCTATTGAACTTCCTTTTATCAAGAAGAAAGTTATAATTCTGTACACTCTCTCTTTTGCCTTCCTGCCAGGTGCTAAGAATCCAGTAACAAGGCGCGGTGAGGACTGCATTAACTTGTCTCTCCTCCTGTTTAAACGTTTTAAGGCCTTTCCCTGTTTTACTTTAAATACCCTATTTTATTGACATTATTTTTCTAGGCTAGATCAGTTTTTATAAAGTGATAAGATTAAATGAAAGACCATTAATTTGAATAATATTTGGAATATAAAATATACTTAAGGAAGACATTTTATAAGAAAATTGATATGCCATGCAGAAATGATAGATCTTAAATCTCAATGTATCCCTAATCAAATTATTGTTAGTATTTATTTTTATAGTATTCTGTTATGATTAAAAGATTGAGTAAAGACTGTAAGCACCTTTGCAAGACATGGAAGACTTGGTACAAGTTTTGATTAATAAATATATTAGCACAAATGAAACAGTGACACGTGCAGTGACATGTCTACATACCTGAGGTAGGAACTGAGGGCAAAGGTGTGGCAGTCTGCTCCTGTAAAGACTTACAGCCGTGGAAACCCTCTGGGCAGCTCTACTTTGTCCTCTAGGGTTGCTAAGAGTCAGAATCGACTCAATGGCAACGGGTGTTTTTGGTTTGGTAATGTAAGAATGATAGAAAAGAGTTGAGGCTGTTTAGTACAGTAATAATACATTTTTGTTACAAAAATGAAACAATTGTAAGCAAAAAGTCATAATAATGCTTATGGATTTCCAGAACGGCGAAAACTGTTGATGGTGAATTTGCTTTCTAACAGGTGGAAAAACAGTGTGTGGGAAAGAAAGTTAGCATTTAATTATAGAATTAATTTTGAAAACCAAAACCAAAAAAAAAAATCAGAGTTGTTAAATTCTCTGAGAAGTATAATTTCTAGGATACTATTCTCTGTGTCGTGTTTCATAGTTTGAATTTTCTGTGCTCATGCATTTTTGTTGCACTTTGACCCGCAAAGCATCTTCTAGGGGGTGGGCATCGCAGGTGTTGTTATTCATTCTTAAGAGTCATTTTTTTTCAAATTGTCTGAGTTCTTCATTGAATCATCCTGTGTCTTCAGTAATAATTTGTAATGTCTTTAGGACACTGACATTTGCTGATTCTAAGACATTATTATTATCATTATTATCTTTAACCACTGGATCATTTTCAAACAACGGCCTCTAAGAACCACTGTCACCCAGGTGGAGTGAGGCTGTGTGACCATCACCTGTGTACCTGCAACCTCAGGAACCCAGCCTTAGGACTGCAGAACAGGGCTGTCCCCTGGGAATGTCATCCTCACAGATAAACCCGAGACTGAGTGGTTGGAGCAGGATTTGAGGGAGATGGTGAATCCGAAGTGTTTGCGTACATGCTACGTGCAGGAGTCTACAGACGACTAGCTGTCTCCGTCACCTAGTGCTGCCATAACAGAAGTACACAAGTGGATGACTTTAACAAAGAGAGATTTATTCTCTCACAGTCTTTTAGTCTAGAAGTCCAATTTCAGGGTGCCAGATCCAGGGGATGGCTTTCTTTCTCTGTTGGCTCTGGGGGAAGATCCTTGTCATCAATCTTCCTCTGATCAAGGAGCTTCTCAGGTGTGGGAACCGCAGGTCCAGATCATGCGCTCTGCTTCTGGTGCTGCTCTCTTGGTGGTATAAGGTCCCCCACTCTCTGCTCACTTCCCCTTCCTTTTCCTTTTCTTTTATCGCTTGTAAGATAAAATGTGGTGCAAGCCACGCCCCAGGGAAACTCCCTTTACATTGGTTCAGTCATGTGACCTGAGCAAGGGTGTTACGTCCCACCTTAATCCTCTTTAATGTAATCTAATCTTGCCTCGTTAACCACAGGCAGAAATTAGCACTTACAACACGTGGGAGAATTATTTCAGTCACAGAATTGAGGACAACTACACAATACTGAGAATCATGGGCCAACCAAATTGATACACATATTTTTGGGGGACACAATTCAATCCACGACACTAGCCCTGTGGAATTTAGTCAGAGTCAGAGGCAACACCAGTCCTTCTCTTTAGAAACATCCCACGACTGATCTCTGGACAGCAGGGAAAGTCACAGTGTGGAAGAGCACCAGCATCAAGGGCCCAGAATCTAAAGGTGGCTTAGGACAGGCTGATTCCCAATGGGAGAAGTTTTAGAACATGTTCATTTATGTTGCCTATATATTTTTAAGGTTGGCAGTTTGAATCCACCAGGCATCCCTTGGCAACTCTACAGGGCAGTTCTACTCTGTCCTATAGGCTCACTATGAGTTGCAATCGACTTGACGGTGGGGGGTTTTAAGCTCCTTCAATAAATATAATGTAAATTAAATAAACACAATATGAAATTCTAGATACTAGAAGGCCCGTTGGAGTCTCTGAGTGGCACACATGGCTAACGCACTGGCTTGCTCATTGAAGGGTTGGCGGTTCAAGGCCACTCCTAGGTGCCTGGGAAGAAAGGTCTAGCAATGTAATTCTGAAAAATCAGAATTTTACATTGAAACCCCTGGGGCACAGTTTTACTCTGACACACACGGAGTCACCGTGAGTTAGTGTCAATTGGGTGGTAACTAGAAAGCACATCAATTAATTGCCCGCATACTTCTTCTTTCACAGTGTGGTGTATCTCACACTTGGTGGTGTCGCAGACGTGGGTAGTGCTCTGCCCTACGCTTGGTGCCCTACCCTGGGCTTTGGGGTTATTTTGTTTCAGCGCAATGCTGCTCCTTGCCCACATCTGTATGTGATTGATAAATAGGAATAAGTGCCCTGAAGTCCTCATTTAGGTTCTGGAGGCTCTTAAAAATGAGAAATCTAAAAAACAAGAGAAACTGATTTTTTAAATTTTATTTCATTTTTTTATTTTTACTGTGCTTTTTTTTTAAGTGAAAGTTTACAAATCATGTCAGTCTCTCATGCAAAATTTTATATACACCTTGCTATATACTCCTAGTTGCTCTCCCCCTAATGAGACAGCACACTTCTTCTCTCCACCTTGTATACCCGTGTCCATTCAACTAGCTCCTGTCCCCCTCTGCCTTCTCATCTCCCCTCCAGGCAGGAGCTGCCCACATAGTCTCATGTGTCTACTTGATCCAAGAAGCTCACTCCTCACCAGTGTCGTTTTCTGTCTTACAGTCCACTCTAATCCCTAAAGAGTTGGCTTCGGGAATGGTTCCAGTCGTGGGCTAACAGAAGATCTGGGGACCATGACCTTTGGGGTCCTTCTAGTCTCACTCAGACCGTTAAGTCTGGTCTTTTTTTACGAGAATTTGAGGTCCGCATCCCACTGCTCTCCTGCCCCATCAGGGATTCTCTGTTGTGTTCTCTGTAAGGGCAGTCCTCAGTTGTAGCCAGGTACCATCTAGTTCTTCCTGTCTCAGGTGATGTAGTCTGTGATTTATGTGGCCCTTTCTGTCTCTTGGGCTCATAATTACCTTGTGTCCTTGGTGTTCTTCATTCTCCTTTGTTCTATGTGCATTGAGACCAATTGATGCATCTTAGATGGCCGCTTTCTAGCGTTTAAGACCCCAGATACCACTCTCCAAAGTATGATGCAGAATATTTTCTTAATAGGTTTTATTATGCCAATTGATGTAGATGTGCCCTGAAACCATGGTCCCCAAACCCCTGGCCTGCACTCTAGCCTTCAAAGTGTTCGGTTTATTCAGGAAATATCTTTGCTTTTTTTGGTTCAGTCCAGTTGTGCTGACCTCCCCTGTACTATGTGTTGTCTTTCCCTTCACCTGAAATAGTTCTTGTCTAGTATCTAATTAGTGAATACCCCTCTCACTCCCTCCCTCCCCACTCTCTTAACCAACAAAGAATATTTTCTGCTCTGTTTAAAATATTTCTCGAGTTCTTGTAATAATGGTCTTATACGATATTTGTCCTTTTGCAACTGACTAATTTCACTCAGCATGATGCCTTCATTACTTCCAGATTACTCCATGTTATGAAATGTTTCACAGATTCATCATTGTTCTTTATTGACGCACAGTTTTCCATTGTGTGAATATACCATAATTTATTTATCCATTCTTATGTTGATGGGCACCTTGGTTGCTTCCATCTTTTTGCTATTGTAAAGAGTGCTGCAGTGAACATGGGTGTGCATATATCTGTTCCTATAAAGGCTCTTATTTCTCTAGGATATATTCCAGGGAGTGGGATTGCTGGATCATATGGTAGTTCTATTTCCAGCTTTGTAAGGAAGCACCAAATCAATTTCCAAAGTGGTTGTACCATTTTATATTCCCACCAGTGGTGTTTAAGTGTTCCAATCTCTCCGCATCCTCTCCAACATTTATTATTTTGTGTTTTTTGGATTCATGCCATCCTTATTGGAGTGAGATGGAATCTCATTGTAGTTTGATTTGCATTTCTCTAATGTCTAATGATCTTGAGCATTTCCTCATGTATCTGTTAGCTATCTAAATGTCTTCATTAATGACGTTCCTGTTCATATCCTTTGCCCATTTTTTTTAATTGGGTTATTTGTCTTTTTGTAGCTAAGTTTTTGCAGTATCGTGTAGATTTTAGAGATCAGACACTGATTGGAAATGTCATAGCTAGAAACTTTTTCCCAGTCTGTAGGTAATCTTTTTACTGTTTTGGTGAAGTCTTTGGATGAGTATAGGTATTTGGTTTTTTAGAAGCTCCCAGTTATTTAGTTTCTCTTCTGGTGTTTGTGCATTGTTAGTAATGTTTTGTGTACTCTTTATGCCAAGAATTAGGGCTCCTAGCATTGCCCCTGTTTTTTCTTTCATGATCTTTATAATTCTAGATTTTATATTTAGATATTTCATTTATTTTGAGTTAGTTTTTGTGCATGTTGTGAGGAATGGATCTTGTTTCATTTTTTTTGCAGATAGATATCCAGTTATGCCAGCACCATTTGTTAAAGAGATTGTCTTTTCCCTCATTTAACTGACTTTGGGCCTTTGTCAAATATCAGCTGTTCATATATGGATGGATTTATATCTGGATTCTCAATTCTATTCTACTGGTCTGTGTATCTGTTGTTGTACCAGTACCAGGCTGTTTTAACTACTGTGGTGGTATAATAGGTTCTAAAATCAGGTAGTGTGAAGCCTCCCACTTTGTTCCTCTTTTTGAGTAATGCTTTACTTAAGGGCCTTGTTCCTTTCCATATGAAGTTGGTGATTTCTTCCTTCATCTCATTAAAAAATGTCGTCGGAATTTGGATTAGAATTGCATTGTATCTATAGATGGCATTTGGTAGACCAGACATTTTTACAATGTTGAGTTTTCCTATCCAGGAGCAAGGTATGTTTTTCCACTTATGTAGGTCTCTTTTGGTTTCTTGCAGTTGTGTCTTGTAGTTTTCTTTGTATAACTTTTCTCCGTCTCTGGTTGGATTTATTCGAAGTGTCTTATCTTCTTGGGGTTACTGTAAATGGTATTGATTTGGTGATTTCCTCTTCATTGTTCTCTTTGTTGGTGTAGAGGAATCCATCTGATTTTTGTATGCTTGTCTTGTATCCGGATACACTGCTGAACTCTTCTATTATTTTCAGTTGTTTTTATGAGGATTATTTAGGTGTTTCTGTGGCATAGTGGTTAAGTGCTATGGCTGCTAATCAAAGGGTCGGCAGTTCAAATCCACCAGACGCTCCTTGGAAACTGTGGGGCAGTTCTACTCTGTCCTGTAGGGTTGCTGTGAGTCGGAATTGACAGCACTGGGTTTTTTGTTTTTTGATGCATAAGATCATGTCATCTGCAAATAGAGATACTTTGACTTCTTCCTTACCAATCTGGATGCCATTTATTTCTTTATCTAGCGTAATTGTTCTGGCTAGGACCTCCAGTACAATGTTGAATACGAGTGGTGATAAAGGGCATCCTTGTCTGGTTCCCATTCTCAAGGGGAATGCTTTCAGACTCTCTCCATTTAGGATGATGTTGGCTATTGGCTTTGTATAAATGGCCTTTATTATGTTGAGGAATTTTCCTTCTATGCCTGTTTTCCTGAGGGTTTTTATCATGAATGGGCATTAGACTTTGTCAAATGTCTTTTCTACAACAATTTAAAAGATGATGTGGTTCTTGTCTTTTGTTTTATTTATATGATGGATTACATTAATTGTTTTTCTAATGTTGAACCATCCCTGCATACCTGGTATGAATCCCACTTGGTCATGGTGAACTATTGTTTTCATATGTTGTTGAATTCTATTGGCTAGAATTTTGTTGAAGATTTTTCCATCTAAGTTCACGAGGGATATAGGTCTGTAATTTTCTTTTTTTGTGGTGTCAGGTATCAGGGATACGCTGCCTTCATAGAACGAGTTTGGGAGTATTCTGTCATTTTCTATGCTCTGAAATACCTTTAGTAGTAGAGGTGTTAACTCTTCTCTGAAAGTTTGGTAGTGAAGCCATCTGGGCCAGGGTTCTTTTTTTGTTGGGAGTTTTTAAATAACCTTTTCCATCTCTTCTTTTGTTACGGGTTATTTAGTTGTTTTACCTCTGTTTATGTTACTTTAGGTAGGTAGTGTGTTTCTAGAAATTTGTCCATTTCTTCTAGGTTTTCAAATTTGTTAGAGTACAATTTTTTGTAGTAATCTGATATAATTTGTTTAATTTCATTTGGATCTGTTGTGATATTGCCCATCTCATTTCTTATTTGGGTTATTTGCTTCCTCTTCTGTTTTTCTTTTGCCAGTTTGGCCAGTGGTATATGAATTTTGTTAATTTTTTTCAAAGAACCAGCTTTTGGTCTCATTAACTCTTTCAATTGTTTTCCTGTTCTCTATTTCATTTAATTCTGCTCTAATTTTTATTATTTGCTTTCTTCCGGTACCTGAGGATTTCTTTTGTTGCTCTCTTTCTATCTTCAAGTCATAGGGGTAATTCTTCGATTTTGGCTCTTTTTTCTTTTTGTATGTGTGCATTTATTGATATAAAATGACTTCTGAGCACAGCTTCTGCTGTGTCCCAAAAGTTCTGATAGGAAGTGTTTTCATTCTCATTGGATTCTATGAATTTCTTTATTCCATTCTTGATATGAACTTCTTTATTCCATTCTTGATTTCTTCCATAGCCCAGTCATTTTTAGAGCAGGGTATTGTTCAGTTTCCAGGTGTTTGATTTCTTTAACATGTTATTGTTATTCTTTTTCTGTTACTGATTTCTACTTTTATGGCCTTATGGTCAGAGAATATGCTTTGCAATATTTCGATGTTTTGGATTCTGTTAAGGCTTACTTTATGACCTAATATGTGGTCTATTCTAGAGAATGTTCCATGGGCGCTAGAAAAGAAAGTATACTTTGCTGCTGTTGGGTGGAGTGTTCTGTATATGTCTACGAGGTCAAGTTGTTTGATTGTGGCATTTAGATCTTGTGTGTCTTTATTGAGCTTCTTTCTGGATGTTCTGTCCTTCACCAAAAGTGGTCTGCTGAAGTCTCCTACTATAATTATGGAGCTGTCTCACTTTTCAGTGCTGTTAGAATTTGTTTTATGTATCTTGCAGCCCTGTCATTGGGTGCATAAATATTTAATATGGTTCTATCCTCCTGGTATATTGTCCCTCTTATCATTATATAGTGTCGTTCCTTATATTTTGTGGTGGATTTAACTTAAAGTCTATTTTGTCAGAAATTAATATTGCCACTCCTGCTCTTTTTTGATTGCTGTTTGCTTGATATATTTTTTTTCCATCCTTCGAGTTTTAGTTTGTTTGTGTCTTTAAGGTGTGTCTTTTGTAGGCAGCATATTGATGCATCATGTTTTTTATCCATTCTGCCACTCTGTGTCTCTTTTTCGCTGCATTTAGTCCATTTATATTCAGCGTAATTATGGATAGGTATGAGTTTAGTGCTGTCATTTTGATGTCTTTTTTTGTATGTGTTTTTGACAGTTTCTTTTTCCCACTTAATTTTTTGTGCTGAGTAGTTTATCTTTATATATCATCTTTTCTTATTTGTTGTGGTTGGTTTTGTTTTTGCTGAGTCCTTATTTGTTTTTTTCTTGTATTTTGACGAGTAGGATAATTTGTCTCCTTTGTGGTTACCTTAGTATTTACTGCTATTTTTCTAAGTTTAAACCTAAATTTTATTTGTTTATATCACCTTGACTTCCTCTTCATATGAAAGATCTTTGACTACATTTTTTAGTCCCTCTTTATTGTTTTAATGTTGTCAGCCTTTACATAATGATGTTGCTGTTTCCCTGTTTTGAGTGGGTTTTTTTGTTTGTTTGTTTATTTTATTAATCTTGATTTATTTTCATGATTTCCCTATCTGGGTTGACAACTGGTTGCTCTGCCCAGTGTTCTAGTCTTGGGTTGATGTCTGATATTATTGATTTTCTAACCAGAGAACTCCCTTTAGTACTTCTTTTGTTTTGGTTTTTACAAATTCCCTCAACTTCTGTTTATCTGGAGATGTTCTGATTTTGGCTTCATATCTGAGAAACAGTTTTTCTGAATATATAATTCTTGGCTCGCAATTTTTTTCCCCTTCAATGCTCTCTATTAGTCATCCCATTGCCTTCTTGCCTGTATGGTTTCTCCAAAATTGTCCGTGTTTATTCTTATTGACTGTCCTTTGTAAGTGACTTTTCGTTTATCCCTACCTGCTCTTAAAATTTTCTCTTTATATTTGGTTTTGGCAGGTTTGAGTATAATATACCTTGGTGACTTTCTTTTGAGTTCTACCTTATGTGGGGTTTGATGAGCATTTTGGATAGATATCTTCTCATCTTTCATGATATCAGGACAGTTTTCTGCCAAAAAATCTTCAGTAATTCTCTGTATATTTTCTGTTATTCCTCCCTGTTCTGATACTCCAGTCACTCATAGGTTATTTCTCTTGATAGAGTCCCACATGGTTCTTAGGGTTTCTTCATTTTTTTTTTTTCCATTCTTTTTTCTGATTTTTCTTTGACCATATTGGTGCCAAGTGTTATATCTTCAAATTCACTTATTCTGGCTTACGGTTCCTCAATTCTGCTCTCCTGACTGCCTGTTGAGTTGTCTAATTCTGTAATTTTATTGTTAATCTTCTGAATTTGTGATTGCTGTTTCTCTATGGATTCTTGCAGCTTATTAAATTTTTCGTTATGTTGTTGAATAAGCTTTTTAGTTTCTTCAGCTGCTTTATTGGTGTGTTCCTTGGCCTGTTCTGCCTATTGCCTGATCTCCTTCCTGATGCCGTTCCTGATGTGTTGAAAAGTTCTGTATATTAATCTTTTGTATTCTGCATCTGGTAATTCCAGGAGGGCAGCTTCATTGAGAAGATCCCATGATTCTTTGTTTTGAGAGCTTGTTGAAGCAATCATGGTGTACTTTCTTATGTGATTTGGTATTGACTGTTGTCTCCTAGCCATCTATAAGTTATTGTATTAATTTACGTTTGCTTACAGTATCCTAGCTTCTTGCTTTGTTTTGTTTTCATATGCCGAAATAGGTTTCTTGAGTGAGCTAGCTTGATTATTTGTGCCTTTGAAGCTCTAATGTCCTGTCACCAGATGGCTAGAGATGTTACCAAGTGTATGAGCCTTGGAGTCCATTCACTTTTCTTTTAAGGATTCAGCTTAGGTTTCCAGGTAGTTGGTCATCAACTGTGTGGTACACGCTCTCTCCTACAGCCTTAGAGGGGCAGGGGTGATTGGTGTAGGCACAGGTATCTGCTTGCAGCAGGAGGTCACACTCTGAACAGGGCAGGGGGCTGAGAACCATCCTCAATGTGTCTGTTAGAAAAGCGCATCCCTGTTTGCTAGAGTGCACAGGTGGGTGTGTTCTGGAGACAGACCATGGTCACCCAATGCTTTTGGTTGTAAGGACTGGGAGGTACCAGTTATCCTTGGACCCCTGTCATGGGTGGCTAGGTGACATGGGTGGAGCCATCAGCCTTTAGGCTCCTGATGTGGGTAGGTAAGGACCCTGTTTAATAGGCGAAGTGGTATCAAACTTTAAAAACCTACCTCTCTACCATACAGCTGAAACAATTGCAATCTGCCAATCAGTGGCCTATTATCTTGAAATGATTCCACACGGGTACATGCAGGGGTGAAAGGTATTCAGAGCTGCGAACCATTTGTGCCTGGACAGGAGCCGCTTCTGTCCTGATCTCCCCATCTTAGTGGAACTGGCAGATTATCATTTCCCCCAATTGTTAATTTATTCCTTCTCCAAGGCTAGGAGAATGGCACAGAATGTGCAGGAGGACCTATCTCAGGCACAGGGAAATCAACAGCCACTGAAGCTGGCTTGGGGTCTGGGGGCAGGGTAAAATAAATGGAAGACCTTAGCTTTTGCTGACAGCGCCATTATTCTCTGGCTCTAGAGGTGTAAGTAGACTGTGTGGCTTACTGTCTGTCCTTGATGAAACCGTGTCCGGAACGCTACCACTAGCCCCGCCGTGGTGGCTCCAGGGGATCATGCCTGATGGTTCCCACTGCTTCTGGACTGTCTCTCCCTCCCCCGCCGCTCACTCCGCCTTCTAACTTTGCCTTTGATTTTTAGGACCCCTAGCTTGTCATATATATAATTGTTTCACTTATTTTTTTGTGTCTTTGTTGTAAAAGGTGTTACCCGAAGTATCTGACTACTCCGCCATCTTGGCCATCTCTGATTTTTTTGTTTAAATAAGTTGTGCAAGTAATTGCTTATAGTGAAATTATGGGCAGTATTTAACACTTTATCGCATTTTTCTGTAGTTTTCAAGATACCACCTTTGTGGATTTAGTCCTCTTCTAATCATAAAAAAATTAAAAATAAGAGGAAAAGGGATTGAGAGGACATGCTTGTACAAAACGTGAATAGCAGTGCCATTTAACTTTCAAACTCTATTTCCTCCTCAACGGTCCCTCACTGTCTTGCCGAAACATCTGAAGAGAATGTTTTTTAGGCTGTACCATCTCCATCTGTGTAACCAGACCAGTCAAAGTTTGGGCTCTAAATTGTCTTTTCTCGAATGCAAATCCCAGTGCATTATCTCCATCAGAGCAAATTGTCCCTACAGTGATAAATAGCTGACATACTAAGAGATCATTTAAAGAAGTGCCAGTCAGTTATTTAAGAAAAACAACTGAAACAAAATGAGTTCTTCATATGTATCCTAAGCTGAAATGTCAAACAAACGTCCTTATGTAGGCCTGGTATCTGCTAATGTTGCCACATTCTATAATTTACTAAAATATTACCTTCAGCCTTTAGAGTGTTTAGAGGAAACACATTAAAACTACTAAAACTTTGAAAAGAACAATACCCATGATTAGAAATATAAATGTCTGGCATTAATTAACTTGAAGAATAGATGTTAGAACTATCTGTAGAATAATAGTGTGAAAAACAGTGCAAAGTCAGCCAGTAGCTGGTTCTCCATTTTTATTGTGAAAACGGCTGGTGTGAGTAGGCTGTGTGGAGTAGAGCTGGAATGTAGCAGGGACTTTGAGCTCTTTAAGTGCAGACTGTTAAGAAAGGCAGGCAAGCTGTCCTCCTAAGAGGCTTGGTGGGGTTGTGCCTGGATGTTATGGTCTTCTTCATAAGATAGGCACAGGCTAAAGAAGCGCTGTGTTCCCATAACGGTGCTCTCGTTCACTGCGGACCTCTGAGTTCCTCGGGATTTTCTTCATGTTTTCCATTTCACATGTTCTAATCAGTTTGTGTTTCCTGCCTATTCTTTGTAGGATTTCAGAAGTGAGGTGAGGGGGGGAGCCTGGGTAGAGCGTATTGCTTTAGGGGATGTTAGGGCCCCTCTGGTTTAATGATGAGAGGGAGCTGAAAGCACCTGTGAATGTATCGGGGTCATGGTGAAGCTGACATTTCTTCAGAATTTCAGTACGTCAGTGAGCAAAGGCCAAGAGAGATAGAGCTTGTACCCTGTCTTCATAGCACAGGCTCCTGTGCCAAAGGAGGAGACCCGCACACGTACACCCACGCACACACGTGCGCACACACACGTGCATGTGTATACACACACACACACGTGTGCACACACACATGCACGTGTATACATGCACACACACATGCACACACATGTACACATGCATGCACACACGCACACACACATGCACATGTACACACACAGACACACATATACAGACACATATACACAAGTGGAAACCCTCGTGGCGTAGTGGTGAAGCGCTATGGCTGCTAACCAAAGGGTCGGCCTTTCAAATCCACCAGGCGCTCCTTGGAAACTCTATGGGGCAGTTCTACTGTGTCCTACAGGGTCGCTATGAGTCGGAATCAACTCGACGGCACTGGGTTTGGTTTTTTGGTTTTTATACACACATGCACACACGCGTGCACACAAATACACATATGCACACGTGCGTGTACACACATACACATAATGCGACACGCACATGCACACACCCATGCACCCATGCACACAGACACATGTACACACATGCGCACACACACACAGACACACATGGACACAGATATGCACACAGATACACACATGCACATGCAGAGTCGAAGAAATGCCAAAGGTTGCAGGCCCATGGGTTCCAGGGCCAGCGTGGTGCCTCAGAAGCAGTCATTTGCTTCCCTACTCCAGTTTCAAGAAGCAAGTTTTCACCCCCAGGGTCTCACAAAATGTCCATTAATTGCTACATATACAAAAGGGAAACCTAAAGAAAATGGTGTTTTGCTTCACACACTAAACGTGAGGGGGAAGTGAAACTCTCCTGGCTACATGGCGATGAGGGGGTGGCCTGTCAGACACAGCTGGCCACCAGTCGCCCGCCCTGCTGCTGAGCAGCACAAAGGTTTATTCAGCCGATGGCATCACGCCGCATCTTCAGCGTGCTCTCTCAGGTTAATAGAGTAGCTGGCGAGAAATATTAAGCCAAGATGCAGATGATAGGGGACAAACTCGCGGCGGGGACATCACAGACAGCCCACGTTCATCGGAAGAAGGCTGATAGGGCACGGCTGTTAACTTGTACCGTGAAAGATAAAACTCTTTACATTTTTTTTTTAAGGACCCCCGTAGTGGTGCAGTGGTTAAGCACTCTGCTCCTTCCAAAAGGTCGGCAGTTTGACCTCGGCAACGACTCCGCAGGAGGAAGATTACAGCCTCCCAGACCCTATGGGGGGTTCTAGTCTGGTTGCTATGGGGTGGCTATGAGTCTGCATCGACTTTATGGCAGTGGTGTCTAGGCAAAAAGGGAAGCAGTAGATGGAAGGCGCCTCGGTACTGAACCTAGTGAAGGTGGAGCATGCTGTCCTCAGCTGGCAGGAGACCATGCCCTGGGGCACCGTGCCAGGTACCGATGGCAGGACAGTAGAGTACAGTGGTTAGGAGCCAGGCTGTGAATAAAACTGCATCGGCCATTGGACATGATTAGTTCAGTTCCTCTGAATGCTATAAAAATAAAGGACGGGTGAAAAACAGGAAGACTGGAAAGCTGGAAGTGAACAGAAAAATGTCCACATAAAGCAAGAGGCAAGAAGGGAGCAGGAAGCCCCAGAGCAGACAGGGCCCCTGTGACCAGACTCAGCACAGGCTCTGGGCTCCCCCGGCAGAGAAATGGCTTCAGCCCAACACTGGAACCAGAGAGCCTTGAGTTGGAAGGGACGGTAGAGGGGATCTTGTTAATCTCGTGGCTGCTATTGATTCCTCAGACCCTGGCACATCTTTTGGGGGTGGACAATTCAGAGTTTTTTGGAAGGCTTACAGTATGTTATTTTTCTCTGTTAAATTTCTCAGTCAGCATTGGCTTTTCCTCTTCATTCCTTGTGGGCCACTCTATACGTACAATGGGAGACTCTTGGACCTTGGACTTCATAGATACTAGTGAGTCGGCACCTGAAGCACTATTGCCAGATGGCAGACTTTTACTCACCATTTTGAGTGAGGAAACAAAAATCTGTAGACCTTTAGAGTTGACTCAGTAAATGGGGAGTGAGTTGAGTTGTGGTTTCTAAAAACATAAACTTGTTACCAGAATATAACATTATTTTTCTAACATTGGTGTTTAATAGCTACAAAGCAACAGAAGTGATAATTAGAGCAAAATTTCCATCCATAATCTTAGTTATAATAAAACCAACTACAATTCTAAATTCACCCCCTGACAAATCCTTTGGCAATCTCTTGAATTAATTTATAATCAATTGGTTCAGAAGTTTTCTTTCAAAAACTTTGCGTGGCATGTATAACTCTTCCAATTTATGCTAAGTGTGATGGTTTATAATAAGCCCTGGTGGCTCAGTGGTTAAGGCACTTGGCTGCTAACTGAGAGGCTGGAGGTTCAGACCCACCAGCAGCTCCGCTGGAGAAAGACGTGGCAGTCTGCTTCCATACAGGTTTGCTGCTTTGGAAACCCTACCGGGCAGTTCCACTCTGTCCTGTAGGGCTGCTATGAGTCGGAATTGACTGGATGGCAGTGGGCTTTGGTTTTGGTGACAGTTTGTATTAAAGTCACACTTCTTGTACTCACAGGTTTGTGTTCACATAACTCGGATTTTTTTTAATTATCTGTTTATTATCTGCCACCACTAGGAATATTAATAGATTGGTCTTTATATATTGTTAGCACCAAATAAACCAGTGTTAAAGAAGATAATGATGAGTTCCCCCCAATTTATAATTAAAAAAGTATATGAAATTGTCAAATATACAGAATAGAATTAGAATGAATTCCCATGTATCCATCACCCTGTTTAAAAAATTTTCAACATTTTGCCAATCATGTGTTTACCTTCCTCTCTATTTTTGTTTTTATTTTAAATATAGCACAGTTTGAAACCATGCTTTAGTAATTTTGATTGGTACATAAAAAATGACGGTAGATTTAACAGCTTAAAACAGTGCCCATTTATTATCTCATGATGTCTGTAGGTCAGCAGTCTGGGTGTGACCCCTGGGGGTTCCCTGCACAGGATCTCACAGGCTGAAGACAAGGAGAGGAGCTCATGGCAGCCAGCTTCTTCCAGGCCAGGAGGATAATCTCTCAGCTGCTTCCAGTCTCTTTCTAGGAAGGTCTGACCTTCTTTTAAGGGGCTCACCTGATGAAGTCAGGCTCATCCAGGATAAGCATCCTTTTGATTAACTTAAAGTCAACTGATTAGGGACCTTACTTACATCTGCAGACTCTCTTCACCTTGGCCATATTCTGTTGGCAGGAGGGACAAGTCATAGGTTGCCCGCACTCCAGGGGAGGGAGGGGCTTACATACAGGTGCGGATACCCTGGGGTGGGGATCTCAAAGGCTTCTAGAAATGTGCTGTCACCCCTGGACTGACTCAGATAGGCCTCCCTTTGCTAAGCTCTTTCCTACCTGTACTGCACATGGCATGAAGAAGGAGGAAATAAGAAGCTCATTGCAAACTCGTACGTGGATGAACATTTTCAAGTAAATGAAAGGAAGACTCAGGATCAAATGAATTTAAAAAAGAAAAGATGTTTACTTGAAAGAAATTTATGGGGAAGTACGATTTCAGAAGAATTGGCTCATTGAATAAAAAACACAATGTGTATTTAAAGGGGAAAAAAAAAAAAAAAAAAACCCTTGAAATATTGTCCTGGTTACCAATTTACATTAGTTTAAGAGTTTGTGATGTGAGTTTTGGTGTTTGTTTTTCTTTTATTAAATTGCAGGAAACTCAAGAGAGCCCAAACGGTTCCTATTCAGATTACATCGAGTTAACATTAGTCAGATGGCGTCTGTTTATGTATTAGAACTCTATCCGGCAAGGTGGAAACTCTCAGCTTGTTGACATCGCACAAACTGTACCTGTCTCTTGACTCCCTGACCCGCCTCATAGATTCCTCTTGTTTGCTTGTTTTTTGTGTTTGTTACTTGAACTACAGTCCGTTGACTTAATCAGAGTCTCTTGTTGTACCACAGAATCTTGATTTCTATTTATTCTTTTAACTTACTTTATACTCACTGTAAGTTGAATGACTGCAAGAATTCCTTGTGCTGACCACTGGCATTAGTCTAATTTCCTCTGGATCTTGTGACTGCTGTGTCGGTGAGGAAGGACACCACCTTCTAAAATGGAACTAAGGCTTTTTGTTGCGGGAAACAAGAGGTAAATCACCACCTCTCTTCCCACTGCCAAGGCTACAGTGAAGCCTGAGTTACTCCCCTAAGCTTTAACACAAGTTAATTTGTTTGAGGGACATTAAAAGAGCTTGGTAGATGTGGGGCTGAGTTGAATGTCAAAACAGAGCCAGTATACACATTGAAAACCGAGACTTCGAAAGGTTAAAGTATATTTTCAAAGTTCCACAGTTAGGAAATGGCAGAGTTGCGCTCAAGTACACAATTTCAGAGTTCACACTATTAAATCCTATGCCATAGACCAGTTATTCTAACAATTCAAATTACATTCATGGTGTTTTATCTGCACTTCTATATTTTAGATGTTGTATTTATTGTGTAAAATCATCATAGTCTTTCAACTAGAATATTTTTATTTTATTATATTTTTAATTTTGAGTGGAGCCCTGGTGGCACAGTGGTTAAATGCTTGACTGCTAACTGAAAGGTCAGTGCGTCCAATATACCAGCTGCTCCATGGGAAATAGATGGGGGAGTCTGCTTTTGTAAAGATTACCGCCTTGGAAATCCTATGGAGCAGTTCTACCCTGTCCTATAGGATCCCTGAGTTGGAATCGACGAAATGGTAACAGCTTTTTTTTTTTGGGGGGGGGGTTTAATTTTGTTGATAAATACCACTAGAATTATGAAGATATATTGCATAAAATAATTTAAAAACCAGTTTTAAGACTGTTCCCTTCAGGATAATCTCCTACGGAGTTTACACTGGTGCAATGATGTAGTACATGATTACAAAAAAATTAAAACTATTCCCTTAATAGTTAGCTTTTTTATTTTGTGTCATATGCTGTATGTAAAACTCCTGTTTTTTGAAAGTAGGCTTGATTTTTTGAAATATGCCTAAAAGTCACTGAGAACAGATATGATGCATAAAACGTATAATCAAGCTGAATAGTAAACTGCTTTTTTTCCGTCACATCTGTTTCATAATCATTAGATCCACAAAGTCAATTTTTGCTCCAAAAGACTTGGGAGATAAAACAAATGTCTGATCTTTTTACATTCCCAATTCTTCTTCCACAACTGCGCTTCACTTTAAAATTTTCTCCAGGATGAGTGAATTTATTTAAATTTAAATTTTACCCATTGTTCTCAAATTAATAATCCATTTGAGTGAACCAAAATTGAGTGACCTTTTCTAAAATTCCATAGATCTTATAAATAGTCACCACTTCATATGTAATTAATCTTCTTAAAAGTTTTTATGCGCTCAACCTTAATTGTCTGTTTATCTCTGTGGGCTTGGTTTGTATGCGTGTGTTCCATTTGAATAACTATTGAGTCTCTTTCATCTAAACTTCTTTCTACAATCCTGTGTTCATCTGACATCCTTGTTCTTCAACCTCAGAAGTGGTCAGCAAAGAACTTCACAAGCCATTACATCACCCATATGCTCATGTCTGGGTTCTTACTTTGCCTTTTTCTTTGTTCTTGGGAAGAATGTCCCCGTCCCCAGCTAATACGACAGATCCCTTCTTCTCTTGCGTACATGGAAATGTGTTGTTGTTAGCTGTTGATGGCCAACTCATGGCGACTCAATACACAACAGTCTCGTACTGTTGTGATGATCTACAGGGTTTTTGTTGGCTGATTTTTGGAAGTAGATCATGAAACCTTTCTTCCTGGTCTGTCTCAGGCTGGAAGCTCCACTGGAACCTGCTCGGCATCACAGCAACACGCAAGCCTCCACTGGCAGAAGGGAGTGGCTGTGTTTGAGGTACGTTGCCTGAGAGTCAAACTCAGGTCTCCCACATGGCAAGCGAGAATTCTACCACTGCCCTTGACACAGAGAATACAGCTACTGCCGTATTATCTAATAGAGCATTCTTCTGTTTCTCTCACTATTTTCTCTGATAGAGCATTCCCACCAGTACACAAATATGCTTTACATAATCCCGCCTTGAAAACAAGAACCACCACCACCAGCACAACCATTTCTTTGACTTCAAACCTGGTAAATATCTCCTTATATCTCTGTGACCTTCACTCTTTAAAAATCTCATCTGTACATATTGTTTTAATTCCCCCCTCTTGTTTTTGAAAAAAATTAGTCATTTTCCCTCAACTCTCTACAAAATCTGCACCTGCCAATGGCACAGATTTAACGTTCCTCCTCATCATTAAATCCAATGGCCAGTTCTCAGTTCTCATCGTCCTCTACCCATCATCAGTGTCTGACATGGCTGAGCACTTCCTCCCCTAGAGACACTTTCTTCCCCTGACGTCAGACAGAACTTGGTCCCTGGTTTCCCATCTACGTTACTTTTCCCAATCTTAACCTTACTCAGAATGCTGAAACACCACTCTTCTCAATCCTTTGGACCTCCTCTCTCACCAATGACACGGAATTTTGCGTTTTTAGAAATTGTTCATAAGCTGATGATTCCCAGATTTATGTCTCCAAGCCTTGACATGTCTTGAGAATGCCAGACTAGTATCACAGCTGCTGTGACATCCCTGCTTGTATAGATGTCTATTAGGCATCTCAACCTTACAGTGTTCAAACAGCCCTGAGGTCTTCCCCCTCACCCCTAAAAGTCTGCCGCATTCACAGTCTGCCATTGTGGTTCATAGAGATGCCATCCTTCCTGTTCTTCAGGTTCCAGACCTTAGAACATCCTTGGTGCTACTTTGTCTCATACTATGTGCCCAAAAATACATACAGAGAGAGAGAGAGCAGGGGAGAGAGGAAGAGAGAGAGAGAGACAGAGAGAGAGAGCCACACATCCAAACACATATGTACACAGACAGAGAGAGGGGAGAGGAAGAGAGGAGGTGGAGGAGGGAATGGATTTGCCCACCTCCTAGTATCACCACTTCTACTACTCTCCAGCAAGACACCATCAGCTCTTCCCTATATCGTTTCCACAACCTCCAAAGTACTCCTCCTGCTTCAGTCTTGACATTCCCTACTTCCGTCCGTTCTCAGAATAGCAGCCAGAGTCACACTTTCTCTGACCAGTGTTTGCTCACACTTCTGCTTTGCTGAAACATTGCGAGTGTCTTCCCATCACAACCATGGTATAATCCCAAATTCGCATGATGACCTTCAAGGTCCTACCTCGTCTGGCCCCTCTGCCTTATGACATTTTCCGTAAGTCTTTGCCACAGTCACTGTGCTCCACCTGTAAAGGAGTCTGGCACAGTTCCTCAGCATGCCAGGCACGTTTTCACTTCACCATTTCCTCTGCCTACAATACCTTTTCCACTGATATCTGCATAACCACCTCTCTCGCCTCCTTATCATCCTAGCTTCACCTCACCCTGCCAGTTATACATTCCCTTAAAGCTCTTTAACCACTGCTCCCCACCGCACCCAGCCCTTGCTTTCCCCATCTCTACTTTAGGTTTGGAAGCCCTGGTGGCATAGTGGCTAAGTGCTATGGCTGCTAACCAGAGATTCAGCAGTTCAAATCTGCCAGGCGCTCCTTGGAAGCTCTATGGGGCAGCTCTACTCTGTCCCGTAGGGTCGCTATAAGTCGGAATCGACTTGACAGCAACAGGTTTGGTTTTTACTATAGGTTTGTCATTAGCTCTTCTCTCCCTCCCAGGTAGGCATGTTGTCCTTTCTTATATTGTCCGTTCCCCCGCCACCCCTCTCCCCACCCCCTGCTAGCTTATAAGATCCACACTGTGATCTGTTTTCTTTGCTACTCTGTATCTGTTGCTTAGAACATTGCCTGGCATATATCAGACTCTAAATAAACATATGTTGGATGAATGGATATTGTCCATTGCCCGTATGAAGAAATGCAGACTTGTTTATCGAAGTGTTGACATCACACTTCTGGCAGTCCTCATCAGTAATTCTGCAAAAAAAAAAAAAAAAAAGTGTATCCTTTTTGTTTTTTAGCCACACAAACACTTTGTTCATCTTTCCTCTGGCACACCTCTGAACTGATGTATGCAAGAGTGAAAACGTATTAACCAGCTGGACACGTTTTGCATATTTTCCTAAAATGCTGGACTAGGTTTCAAGCATTTGTTCTGCCATTATTTAATACGTTGTCTTGTTTGGGTAATTCTGGCCGTGAGCTAGGTATACGATGGACCTCGCTGCTGTCCTGAAGGCTCAGATCAAAATCTTTCTCACCCTGCCTCCCTACTGAGTTATTCTGAAAACTGTTTAAAGAAAAACTAAGTGTGGCAGTCAAGGTACTTGGCAACCTTCGTCTCAAAGCTAGGATCTATCCCACACACCTGGAAAAAATGCTTTAGCTGCACAGGGTAGGAGAACAGTTTCTACCTCTTAGGTATTAAGTCCTTTTTTGAAGAACTAAAAAATAAATAAAAACCTGCTACTAGACTGCTCTCTAGGATAAAGTTATATATTTTTGGTCTCTGTGAATGAGAAAATATATAAAAACAGAAAATTCATTTAAGTTAGTTTACAACTTAAATCTGTAATGTATAAACAGCAGCTCCAGTGGGACATGCCTATCGCTAGTCGTAGCTGTGGTCAGCTCCTGTTGAGATGGCCCGGCTCACGGCGACCCCGTGCACAGCTGCACCTGACCTTTGTGGTCTGCAGCGTTTTCATGGGCTGATTTTTGGAAGTAGATCACCAAGCCTCTCTCCCTAGTCTGTCTTAGTCTGGAAGCTCCGCTGAAGCCTGCCCACCCTGCGAGCTTCGTGGTGCACATTCAGATAACGGTTCTTTTAGAGGACACACTCAATGTTAGCAGTCAGAACAAGCTGTTCCTCACCCACTTTTTGCTGCTTAACACTTAGGTAACCTTGGACAAGACACTTGGCTGCGGAGGGCAGTGGATTCTACACGTGGAAATAGGGATCCCGTTGCCAGCTTGGTCTGCTTTCCAGGGCTTTATAAGAATCACGTGAAGTTGTACTTTGATGATATCTAAATATAGGGCATTGTGAAGGTTGATATTGTGACGATAGCTGTATCTTGCTCTTCAGCCCTATTTTATTGGTTTTTTAAAGGAGGATAATATGATGTTCTCAGAGTCCCTGGGTGGTGCTTGGCTGCTAGCTGCAAGGTTAGAGGTTTGAGTCTACCCAGAGGCACCTCAGAAGGAAGGCCTGGCAATTTACTTCCAAAAAATCGACTGTTGAAAGCCGTGGGGAGCACAGTTCTACTCTGACATGTGGGGGGTTGCTGTGAGTTGGAATTGACTCAATAACATTTAAAAAAAAAAAAAATGTTGTTATGTGAGTGGGTAACTTGGTCCCTTTCTCTGTAGATTCAATTTAGAATAAAGAGGAGAAATAAATTGAGCCAAGCCTTAGGGAATATCCTGGTAAAATAAAAAGTAGTAATAGCGTGATTTGAATGAGGCAAGGAGGAAAATATGAGGCATGTCAGTGGCATGAATTTTTATTGGGATAAAGGATTCATGGAATGGTGTAAAGGATAAAAGGATTGGCCATAGGTACAGGCCAGCTTGCCCTGCTTGGCGGTGGAAGCGAACCTATGCTGGTGAATAAAAGTGGCAGTTTTGTTGTATATTCAAATTTACAGTGTGGATCTCGGGAGACACATGTGGTTTATACGAATAGGTACAGTAAAAACATGCTTGGCTTTTTAATTTCTTTCTTGCTTTCTTCAAATTCCATACACATCAAAGTAAACTGACCCTGTGAGCCATCTGGCTTTATCCTAAAATCCTCCTCCTGTTAAAAAGAAAATCAGAATGCATCCTATAACATAATGTTAAAGAATGTGAGAATGTAAATATGAGCAAGCTTGATTCAAGTATTAGGAAGTACACGCAGATTCTCTTTTGTTCAATATGTTTATGTCTAATTAGCTAACTGACAGGGGGTAATCCTAAGAAAGCTGAATAACTGAAGTAAATGGAATTTAACAGCATGGGGTTCCAGGAACGCAGGAGCAGCCTTGGAGGCACTCCTTCCAAGGCCACTGAGCCCCCATGGTGGCAGCCTTGCAGTGTTTAAAATCAGTTAAGCATGATCCTCGTGGGTCCTGGAGTCCTTGCAAAGCTGTGTCTGGAGATGAGCTTCCGACCCCACACTGAGAAGGTGAATCTCTCTGCGAATCTGTGAAACTCGGAGATGGGCTTTAGAGATTGCAGCAAGAAGATAATACGGAAGGCTTACACTCTCTTTGTCATCCCTACTTACGTAAAATTAGATTTTATAGTTTATCTGCATAGCCCACAGTACTTTCACTGAACACCCTTTTATTTGACAGTATATTATATTTTCTGTTGTTTTAGCTCTTGGGTGTGTTAGCTGATGGGAGGTGACTGGAGAAGAGAAACGTGTCCATCAAACTAGTGCTTTTTCCCTGCTGTCGTTCTCCCATTGGGCTTCCCGAGTTCTGTGTTTTTATGAGTATTGCTCTAATTTTTTAACACTGCCATGACAAGAGGAAGATTTTTCCTCACCGTAGAGCAGAGTCAACAATTGATCCCTTGACTTAACTGTACATTTCAAATAAGACAAACAGAAAACAACCCTCTCTGGCGAAACACCTTCACCGAGGGAACATGTAAGAAGTATACACAAACACACACACATACCCACATTACAGAGTTTTGCAAAATGAAATGGTACCCTTCTATGTTCTGGGCAGCTCCAGCTATAGACATCAGATGGGTTAGCACTCAGTCTATGCTGTTGTTGAAGACCTTCACCAGGAGAGTCTGGAATGGTGTCCCAACTGAGTTTACGGGTCCAACGGTCTATGGGTTTAGAATGCACATTTCTGATGTCTAAGCTGCCAGGTGCTGGGGACTGACTTTTCCCCTCTGCAGACGGAGCCTGTCTTCTCCTTCCTTACTCGGGTCCCGGGTGTTAAGACTGAATACCCTGCGCTTTCACCAGATGGAGCTGGGGGGCCTTGCTCCTGCTCTGGGGTGCGGACAGCTCCACCTGCAGATGGAGCTGGGGGGCCTCCCTCCTGCTCTGGGGTGTGGACAGCTCCACCTGCAGGGGCATTCTGTGTCAGAAGCAGTCCCATGAAAATGAAGGTGCAGGACTGGGGTGGGGCTGGGGGGGTGGTGGTGTCACGTGAAGGAGAGGCCCAGCTGAGCAAGTGGATAGAAGACACGTCCAGTGACCTGAAGCCTGCCAAGAAGGGCCACGTTAACATGGATTTAGGAATTGTGAATTGAGGATTTCACGGGTTTATTGTCTGTATTTATGTGTTTGGAAAACATTAGCAGTAATTGTTTTAAAAGTAGTAAGCTAATGAAAGTCAACACAAAACATGTACTTTGACCCCTAATTAAAACAGGAAATTATGTAAAACATAAATATGCCAATTTCTGCTCTTGCATCCATTTCATTCACTGCATAGTCCATGGGGATGAAATCACTGTTTCACGTGAAGCATTGATTCCGATGGCTTTTCAGTTTCACCAGATCTTGACAAGGCCTCCTCCTCCCCCCAAAGACACACATATGCACACTCACACAGACACACAAGCACTCACACACATCACTCACGCATTCACGCACACACACTCGCACAGCACCCTCACGCACACTCGTGTACACACTCACACTCACAGGCACACTTTCTGTAAGCACTTTACTCTCGGCAACGCCCTCCTCCGAGGCGTGAGCACTGGGGGCCGCTGTGAACGACTTCTCCAGGTCGCTGCTCCTGCTCACAGCTGGACAGGGAAGGAGCTCCCCCGGCTGTGTCTCAGCTCGTCAAGCACAGCCCCCCCTGCAGAAACCACAGCTCCTGAGGACAAAGGCTGACGCCAGCATAACGCCCTGCTGACTAACGATCAGACACTCAGGCTCGATTTTGGAAGTGAGTAATGTTGAAAGTCACAGACCTGTGGAGTCTAATGAAAGAAAGATTATAGCTGGATCATGGACACTGAGAAAAGGCAGTGTCAATATAGAGAGTTTGATGACGGGGCTGAAGATTGTTGACTGGAATTCGTTATTCCGGAGAACGTTCCAAGTCTAAAAAGAGGGTTTTTTTTTTTTGATAATTAAAAAAGAATGTCTAAAATAATGGTGCTTCAGTCAGTCACTATTTTTAAAATGAATTGAACTTGAAGTGGCTGCGGATTCCGAAAAGACTCGAAAAGCGAGTGAGCAGCAGCCAGTGGTCCCTTCTCGGGCACGGTCCTTGGAGGTGTGTCCGCAGGTGGGGAGCTCAGGTGCCTGGTGCGGCTCCTCACTGAGGTGACGGCGACTGGGTCCTGCCCTGGACTCAGCTGCTGCCGCTGTCCTTGTGTTGCCTCTGAGTGTGCGGGACTTTGCAGCAGTGACATAAATCTTGAAGACAGTGCAAATAAGAACTCCAGTATTCTTCCGTCTGGTGGCACAGTGGTTAGACGCGCGGCTGCTAATCGAAGGTCACCAGTTCGAACCCACCACAGGCTCCGTGGGAGAAAGATGTGGCCGTCTGCTTCTGTAAAGATTACAGCCTTGGAAACCCTACGGGCAGTTCTAGTCCATCCTATAGGGTCGCTGTGAGTCAGAATCGACTCAGTGGTTTGGGTTTGGTTTGGGAGCCCAGGCTGCAGTACTGTAGCCTGAGTGCGCTCGTTGATTTACAAATCTGCAAATACCTCTCCCTGCTTATTGGCTCCAAATTCCTCTGGGGTGAAGTGTGGGACCCTTAGAATTCGGCATCATGGTACCAGGTCTGTCAGCTTCTGCAGGCAGCCTGCCTACCTGCACTCTCCTGGACACAGTCTCCAAGCTCCCCGGCCACTCTGACCTACCCTGGAATGCTGAACTCTCTGTTTTTCCTCCAGCGTCAGCTTTTACAGCCTCTGCCTCCTTCCTGGGAATGCCCTCCCTCTTTACCAGCACAATCCTCCCTTCCTTTAGGCTGCAGTGGGGTGAATTTGGGTTTCCCTGAAGGCAGTTGGAGCCCTGGTGGCCCAGTAGCTAAGAGCTCGGCTGCTAACCAAAAGGTCTGCCATTTGAATGCACCAGGCACTCCTTGGAAACCCTATAGGACAGTTCTACTCTGTCCTGTAGGGTCTCTATGAGTCAGAATGGACTCATCGGCAACAGGATTTTTTTTTTTTTTCTTTTCTTTGAAGGAGGTTACAATCACTCCATGGGATCCCTTCTACATCTAACCACAGAGAAATGTCCTGCAACCTTTTTCTATTAATGAATTTATTGAACTTCTACAAGTCCTGTGTAAAGATGCTACAGGGGCACACATCTGAGCAAGATACTCCCCCACCCCATTTACAAGAAGGAACATGGAACACACACGCAATCACAATTCCATATTCCAACACATGAAAAATCGTGGGGAAAGAGGTGAGCCTGTTTTGTCGAATCTGGAAACCAACTTATTTGACATGATTCTATTCAATGGTTTACAAACCTTATTGGTCCAAAGGGCCACTGGTTTCAAGAGATCCCTCTGGGTTGCCCTTGTTGAGAGTCCCAAGATCATGTGAGGGACCTTAGACCCCCCAACTTCCAGTTCAACCAAGGCCGCGCCACTGTTTCCTACAGCGTAAAGAAAAGTTGTGAAAGGCACAGGTCTTGACTATGGAATAATAGTGCTCTTTAACATTGGCGTAGTCCTTAGCTGGTGCAAATGGTGAACGCACTTGGCTGCTAACCAAAAGTTTGGAGGTTCGAGTCCACCCAGAGGTGCTAAGGAAGAAAAGCTTCTGAAAAATCAGCCCTTGAAAACCTGATGGGGCACAATTCTACTCTGTCACACATGGGGTGGCCACGACTCAGGGTCAAGTCCACAGCAACTGGTTTTATGGCCTTAGCTAGTACTCTTCTTGATCTTTCTTCACTCAAAAGTGCGACCTCTCAGTTTCTGGTGGCCCTTGTGCCCCATCCCTGAGGTAAAATTGAGAGTCCCAGGTTCGTGGCCACGTGTGATAACAAGGAAACTCAGGGTACTGCACACTTGTTGTTAGATGCCATCCAGCCAGTTCTGGCTCAGAGCAGCCCTGTGTACAACGGAAAGAAATACTGCCCCGTCCTGCACCATCCTCATGACCGTTGTTATGCTCGAGCCCATTGTTGCAGCCACTGCGTCAATCCATCTCGTTGAGGGTTTTCCTGTTTTCTGCTGACCCTCTACTTTACCAAGAATGATGTCCTTCCCCAGGGACTGATCCCTCCTGATAACATGTCCAAAGTATGTGAGACATAGTCTCACCATCCCACGTACTATACACATACTATTTTCTTTTTGTTTGGTCTTAGTCAAATTTCAGAGGTAGAGTTATATTGGAGATGACTATTTAGCACCTGGATCTCTGAGAATGAATCAGAGTTCTACACTAATTGCGAAAGTGTCGATATTTTGCAGCAGAAATTCTGACAGTTGAAATGGAGGAAAAGGCATTGAAGGTAAGAACTACAAATTCCTGAAATACTGGTAGAAGAAAAATGACAACTTAACTACGTGTTTTTTTTTTTTTTTTCACTTAAATATGTGTTATAGTGCCTAATTTTAATTTCTGTCTTAACCCTCTTTTGTTTTGAGCTAAGCTCTTCCCTGGAGTTCAAGTTATCACGGTGTGAGGCAAATGAACCACTCTGGTACTCAGGTATCAATTAATGGCCTGGAGCAGGTAAATTACCAAGTAGCACCCTGCTGCTCCCCAAGACTGTATTTGCCTGAAGTGGTTTGGTTGCTCTCTGGTAGAGAGTAGATTACTCAGAAGGCTTCCCTATAGGACAAGACCCGTTTCTAAATGGGAGATTAGATTCCATCTGATCTGTGAGCTGTAGCTTCTAAATGGTATTCGTGATTAGGCTGCCAGAAGATGCACACGTCGGTATGGCAGGCTTGAGAGACCAACATGCATGTGTAGGGCATGGGGCAGAATATTGGGCCACGTTATGTGTTTAAAATTGTGTAAGCATGGTGGACATGTGGGATTTGGATCTTATTATTAAGCTGGAATCTTCCATCACTATTTTTTAGAAGCATGGGTTAATTGTGGTACTAGTCAGACATATTACAAATAATACTCACTTCCTTCTCCACCCAGTAAACAAGCACAGAATTAAAGAGACCGATGTGCAGAAGGCATCCTTTCTATCACCCTTTGCCCCTGGGTTGTTTGTTTCTTGAATATTATCACTGCTTTGTAAGATAACATGAGGCAATTTTAGGTGGCTCTAACTCTTTTTTTTTTTTTTTTTTCCTAACTCTTAGAAAGTAACACTTTAGATTGAGGTTAAATCTGTTCGTCCGTCCATCCGTCCGTCCATCCATCCATGCCCAGCGAGATGGCAAAAACTGACCGCTCCCTTTGGCGGGCCACGATTTCCCTAGCACACTTGCGTGGGAATTCTAAGACCCTGGCTAGAAAGGCCACACGAAAGCAATCCGTTTCACCGTAGCCACACTCTGTGCTGTTTGAAAGATATTATTTCAATTAATTCCTAAGAAACTCTGAGTCCATATTTTCAACTTTTAATTAATAGCTGGTGGAACTGAGGTGCAGGGGGATTAGGTGAGTTGCCCCAGTTGCAAATCTACTAATTGTTGGAGTTGGAAGGCCATGAGCCAGACTGCAAATCTGGGCTCTCCAGCTAGCAGTTTATGAAATTACCAGTCAGTACGTGGGCGTGGGCACACAGGTGCTCCCTGGGCCTCGCCTACAGGTGCCGCTGGTGGCCACAGGGCTTACTGTAGCCCCCGGCCCCCTTGACTGTTCTTCCCACCGAACGTCAAAGGAGACATTTTAAAGGGAAAATATGTGACTACTGATTATGAACTTTATTCACTGAGAATGTAGTGGCATTTGGGGAGGAGACTGTAATGACGTTAAAATCATGAGAATCAAATATAATTGTTTTTCAAGACAGAAAAGTGAAAAATAATAAATCAAAGTACTCTTGCTAAGACTAGTATGGATTTTCCTAATGAGAACTCCAAGTAAATACAATTAGCTATAAAACAGAATTTTCCAAGTACCTTTATTAACTTCTGCAGGGTACGGTGGTGATTAGACACAGTCTCATTATGTAAAAAAGCAGGTGAAACAAAGGACAGCGTTCTGGCGTTTTGAACACATGTACACTGCAGAAACCTTCGGATAAGCAATTTAGAGGAAGTTGAACAAGCCTTCATTTAACAAATCTCATTACCCAAATAACAAGGGCAATTTTTCAAAGGTTATGCATGTATTTGTTAGTATTTCTTCCCCCTATAACACAGGCAGTTCTCTAATCTTCAAAATTTTTTTTCTAGTGGATTGGCTGTCAAATTTATAAGCTAGTACTATAAAATACCAAGGGAACTTCTAAATCCTATACCGAAAGGAAACCATGTATGTTTTCCAGGGGCGTCGGTGGGTCAGTGGTAAAACGCTCGCCCTCCATGCAGGAGACCTGGCTTTGGTTCCCGGCCAGTGCACCTCACATACAGCCACCGCCCGTCCGTCACTGGAGGCTCGTGTGTTGCTCTGATGCTGAACAGGTTTCAGCAGAGCTTCCAGACTAAGAAGGACTAAGAGGAAAGGCCTGGTGACCTACTTCTGAAAATCAGCCAGTGGAAACCCCGCGGATCACAATGGTTCAGTCCGCAGCCCGTCTCGGGGACGGCACAATACCAGGCGGTGCTTTGTTCTGTTGCGCGTGGTGTCACCATGAGTTGGGGCCAACTCCACAGCAGCTAGTAACAGCAATAACGGTTTCTATTCAATCTCACTACTTACCGCAGGGTTTTTATTTTAGTGGTGTAAGTGTGCCATCAATAAATGTTTGTTTTTTTTTTCTTCTTGTCGTTGTTTGCTGATTGACTCTAACGCACCGCTTCGTAAGTACACCTTTTATTCCAGCCAGTGTGTTTTCATAGGCCCCAGCCAGTCCAACACAGGAGCAACCAGACTGCTCTTCTCCCTAGGAGCCTGCTGGGTCCCGCAGCACCCGCACCTGCTCCTCGCAGGGTATGAGGTGGCCAGCTTGATAGTGCATCTTGTACTGGTTTCCCCCTTCCCTTCCCTTCTCTCATTCCTCACACCTGCTCCCCAGGATAGCATTCCCAACTAAACTACGCACGTGACCCAGGCCGAGAGATAGACAGTAATAAAATCTCTATCCGCAGGAGCAGAAGGACAGGTTTGTATGCCTTGAACTTTCATTTCCAGGTGCCAGCATGAATCTTAATTTATTAAAACACTCATACACACACACACACACAAATTCTATTTCAATGCCTTGTGGCTTTGCAAATACATGTGTAGGTTGTGTGTTTATAAGAAAAAGTGTTTTAGGTTGTTTAAGATCGTGGAATTTACCTTCAAAATCCTTCAAAAATGTGGGAAAATATGAACTATAGTATGGTGACGTGAGTCAGTTGTGTTTTGTGGTTTAAATCTATCACAGACAATTGCAATTCACAGTTGCTTCTGAGCCAATTAATTTTGTATGGCTAACAGATGTGAAGGAATTCTTATTAATTTAATAAGCCAACATTCCATCAAACAGGGTGCCTTCACAAGAAGTTGAGATGAGAAAAAGCTTGCAAAATGATTATGTTTCAAGTTTGGCTAAGGATGTGTATAATCCTAGGAATGAATTAGTCACTGTCCAGTACAACTATCACACATCTACATGTGCATTTCTGAGTACCCAGGGGGACAATTCCCGATTATTCTAAGAGAGAGAATTCTCACGCCTTTCCTCTATGCTGTGCCTTCTTAACAGGAGAATTGACGCTGACGTGATCTGTAGGAATGGGAGTATTGTCATTTCTGCTTCCCTGTTCTCATCATAAAATTAACGTCTGAACTAGTGACTGGATGGGTGAGCGGATGAGTGGATGGATGGGTGGATGGATGGGTGGATGGGTGGATGGGTGGATGGGTGGATGGGTGGATGGGTGGGTGGGTGGATGGGTGGGTGGGTGGGTGGATGGGTGGCTGGGTGGGTGGGCGAGTGGATAGATGGTTGGATGAGTGGGTGGATAGATAAATGGATGGATGGATAGACATATAGATATTTACATTCTCATGGTCATTTATATATATTAAAGTCATATTCTGTACCAAATGCAGAATTTAATCATTTCTCAAACTTTTTTGACATTGTGAGCTGAGAATTTTTTCTTGAAATAAATTTTATCCATAAATTCAATCTGGGATTTTCCAAATACCAGAGTAGTGAAATCATCGAGATTTTTGTAATGTTATCCTGATATTTTCTGATCAAGGAATGATTATTAATAACCTGAAAAACCGTACAAGTGGACGAGATAAGTCAGCTGCTTTGAAACCTCGGGACATGAACCTGCGATCACATTACTCTTTAGGAAACAGTAGTAGATGACAAACATAAAATGCCCTTAGCACCTCAATGAAAATTCTCCACAGAAGGAATTTTTAACATCAGAGGATAGCCCTAGGAAGCCGGAGCGTTGGGGATGTGGCCCCCGATCAGACGTTCCTGTGTGTGTCCAGTTTGTCCGTCCATCAAGAGCTCCACCTGTCTGGAAGCTCTTGCTCATCATTTATTTATCTGCAGAGAGGCCGCAGTCTGAATTGTTCTTTATTTCTGGCAGATACAGAATGTAAGAATTGTGAAAAGCAATTTGGAGCCAAAATGCATCCTTTTTCTGAGAAGGCGGTTGTACTTTACAGGCACCTGGGGTCTTTTAACTCAGATAACATTTTTGGAGAATGACATGAAATTCATAGTGAACCCCTTCATCCATTTTTAGGCAGAAGTGAGTATTTTGTCAGGTCATATCATGAAACAAAACCAGCCACAGCCCTTCTCAAGAGTATCTTTCCTTGAAAGGCAGTCGTTAATTTCAAAGGTAAGTAGCATGTGAAAATAGCTGCTTGGAGACGATCAGTGGTGAATATTTAACTTTGGGTGAGACCCAGTGAACAACCAGAATATTTGGAGCTCAGCTAATGTTTTGAAGGAGAGAACATAATATCTTCTTGTAGCCAAGGAAATTAATTGATGATGACAACTACTGATGGTTGCTCACATTTATGGAAAGCTTGCTATGTGCCGTACATTGTATTAAGGGCTCTTTATGAATTATCTCGTATAATCCTCATACGAATGCTGTGGGGGTAATTATTAGTGAAGCCCCCCCGACCCCTTTTAAGCTAAGTAACCTGCTTACTTAGTTTATAGCTGGCAGAGTCAATTTAGTTTCTGTGTGACTCAGAAAAATACCACGCAAGCCTTTCTTGCATTTATATGTAAATGTAATAATTACTTTAATATGGGAATTAAAAAGGCTGTACATGATATTTACCACAAATGAAGCACTGCCTTTGGAAGGCAGAGAGACAGAAAGGGAGCATTTCACTAACAGGAGGCTCACTAACCATCTCTCAGTGGGGCTAAAGCAAGTAGACGGGTGCTCATGGTAAAACTCTCCCTGTCTGTATAGATGCAACAGTTCCCAGGGTTCTTTCAGTCATTTTGATGTTATTTTACTGCATCAAATGTTTTAGTAACTAAGTTGTCTGCTAGTCCATTCTGTATATAACTCAATTGCCTTTTTCTCCCTTTAATACCCCTGTTAAAATTTTAAAGCTAATAGACAGACATGTTGATTGTACCTTCCTCCTTAGAACCAATAACATGTTTACATATAATAAATGCATATGCATGTCAAAATAACTATTTCAATATCATTATATGATGAAATTAAAAAAAAATTGTCATAAGCATGTGATTCAGTATAGTCTAAACTTGGCTGGGGGCAGACCTTTCCGAGAAAGCAGAGCAAGCACCCACCACTACCCTGGAAGTGAGGAAGGCCCCTCACCTACCACTGGAAGTGAGGAAGGCCCCTCACCTACCACTGGAAGTGAGGAAGGCCCCTCACCTACCACTGGAAGTGAAGAAGGCCCCTCACCTACTAGTGGAGGTGAGGAAAGCTCCTCGGTTACCGCTAGGAGTAAGTACATTTTTTCTTCCACCCAAGACTGAACCTACCATTTCTTCTCTGAACCCTATCTTTGTCTTCTCTGGGGCATGGATGTATTACATTCCAAGTGGCCCCATTTTTCCTAGCAACAATCATGTATACTCTGTCCTGTCCCACTTCTGTGTTTTCGTGTATGAGTGTGTGTGTGCACGCATGGGTGCACATGCACATATTCTCCCTTACCCCATGTCTTAGTCATCCAGTGCTGCCATAACAGGAATACCACAAGTGGATGGCTTTAGCAAAGAGAAATTTACTCTCTCACAGTACAGTAGGCTAGAAGTCCAAATTCAGGTGTCGGCTCCAGGGGAGGTCTTTCTCTGTTGGCTCTGGAGAAAGTCCTTGTCCTCTATCTTCCCCTGGTGGAGGAGCTTCTTAGGCCCAGGGACCCCAGATCCAAAGGACGTGCTCAGCTCCCGGCACTGCTTTCTTTGCGGTATGAAGTCACCATCTCTCTGCTCTCTTCTCTCTTGCCTCAAGACATGATCCAATTCTGTAGGTTGAGTCCTGCCTCACTAACACAACTGCTGCCCATCCTCCCTCATTAACATCGTAGAGGCGGGATTTACAACATATAGGAAAACCACACAATATGGGGATTCATGGCCCAGCCCAACTGACACACACATTTTGGGGGGGATATAATTCAATCCATGACACCCCATGTCCCCATCCAGATAAGTAAGAAAATAGATTCCTGGAAAGCATGTATGAAATAATCAGATTTGAAGTAGGAAAGACAAAACAGGTCTTCCCTCCAAAAATCCCTACATACGAGACCAACAAATTAGCAGATATGAAGAAAAGAGCCCAGAATATGATACTGAAAGGCCTAGAGCTTAAAGCCAGTTCTGCCATTTTCTTGTCCCTTTGATACTGACCGGATCACACAAATCAGTTTTTTAAATCAATAATAGAGGCGCCCTGGCTACTCGGAGTTGTTGCTTTAATCAGAAATAACGTGCCATTTGTGTTGGAGAGTGTTATCCACCGTGTGGACCTCGCCTGTACAGATGAGGAAGACCTTGCCCTTCGGTGGGTCAGTGTCCTCCTGGCTCTTTGGTTGCCATAAACGAGCCATACCCCCACCCCATTTGGCTGATTTGTGCTTTTCCTGGAACAGGGAATTGCTGATTGTCAGGCGGGACGGTATCTGGCTTACTGCTGCTCAGTTCTTCAGTGAAGAAAAATCATGCCAGCGGCTGCTTGTCTGGGTGATGTACCCTTCGTCCGGCTTCTCCACACCTTACCTTGCACTCCCAACTTAAACCACAATCACACTGTCAGAAAGCCCGAAGCCATTCTACTGATCCCCTAGAAATAATATGTTTAATTGGAATGATAAAGAATATTATTTTTTTAAAAAGAATCTGTACCTTTCTGGGAATTGTAGCTCTTTCTACTGTGGGGATATTGTCAAGTGTATTACACTGTCTTCTCCACCAGAAGGGCCTCAGTAACACAAATAGCTGTGCTTCTTTTAGAAGCTTTTAAAAATTTTCTTTTGTGACCAGTGACGTTTAAGAATGGCCAGCATTTGTCATCTCACCAAAGACTTGTGCCACACCTCTTGCAAATATACAGACTTCCTGGAATGAATTGCCGTACGTGTTCCAGTCGCCCACACTCTCGGCTTTACTGTAATCCTGACTTGCCCTATGGATCGTTTTCCTGTTCCAGCACTTTTTTTACTGTGCGCACGTGTGTGGGTGTGTATGCATGCGTGTGCGGCATGCGTGCGTGTGCTTGAAAGGTCAAATATATACCTAGTAAAACATCAAACAGCCACAAGAAGAACACATGAAATATGTTCCCAGCTCTAAACCTTAAATCCTAGTTCTTGTCCCATGGGGAAGCATTTCATGGATCTTCTATGTATTATGCAGTTACTCTTCTTTTCATGGACAGTTAGATCTTTTCTGGTATTTTGTACCATGATTAAAGTTGCAATAAATAAAACGCACGTCTTGGTGAGTCTACCTGCGGGATACACTCTCACAAAGGAAGGTCAGCGGTCACGGGCATGCTTCATCCTCGTAGAGCTGCAGAGCTGCTCTCTGCATCAGTTAGAGGGATTTATGTTTTTGCCAAAAAAGCCTGACCGTTCCTGTTTCTACACATTCTTACCAAAAGAAAAGTTTATGTTTTTACTCATCTGATGCTGGGGATAGGAAGTTATCATCTTGATTAGTATTTACGTTTTTGTTAGTGTGGTGGAGCTTTTACCAAACCAAACCCAATGCCGACTCACAGTAACCCTGTAGGACAGAGTGGAACTCCCCCATAGGGCTTCCAAAGAGGTAATCGTTACTAAACTAGACTGCCACATCTTTCTCCCACAGAGCGCGCTGGTGGGTTCGAACCACTGACCTTTCTGTCAACAGTGGAGCTCTTAACCACTGCACCACTAGGCTCCTTGGTGGAGGTATTTTGGCATAGGTTTAAAAGTCTCTGCGTTTCTTGGTCTGCAGCCTGTCTGAGTCTCCTAGCCTCTTAGGGCTGCTGTGACAAATACCACAAAGTGGGTTGTTTGAGAAAGACGTTTCTTATCTCACAGCCTGGAGGCCAGAAGTCCTAAATCAAGGTGTTGGCAGGACCATGCTCTCTCCAAAGGCTCTAGGAGTAGATCCTTCCATGTCTGGAAGCTTCTGGTAGCCCTGGCATTCCTTGGCTTATGGATGCATCTTCACATGGCCTCTCTCTTCCGTCTCTCTTCTCCCCTCTTATAAGGGCACCACTCAGATGGGATTAGGACCCATCCTACTTCAGAATGATATCATGGTAACCTGACGAGTCACATCTTCAAAGACCCTATTTCCAAACAAGGTTATGTTCACAGGCACCGGGGCTTAGGACTTCAACATAAATTTTAGGGGATACAATTTAATCTGTGACACTGTTCTTTACTCATTTTCTCTATAGGTTGTTGGTTATATCCTTATTGATTTTTGAAGCCCCCCCTTTTTTTTCTATGTTAAGAAAATAAGTTCTTTGTCATATACCACACATATATCACAAATTGTTATTTATGTTTGACTTTGTTAATAGGATGTTGACATCCACAAATTGATCATTTTTATTCTTTTAATCAATATTGTCTTTTCTAGTATCTGGACTTAGGGTAATGCTTAGAAAATATTTTTCCTAAACATGGACATGTGCATTTTTGTTTATTGTCAACTTGAACCTTTGTGAAATCTGGGATTTATTCAGGAGTAATATAAGGTTCAAACTTCACATTTATTTTGTTCTGTTGTTATTTTTCATCAAGATAGCTACTCAATTGTATGAAGACCATTTATTGAAGACTTTTTTCTCATGGTTTTAGGTGCTATTATTATTATTTAATAAATAAATCTGTGCATTTTAGTGTTATGTTATTTAATTAGCAGATATGAGGAAAAGAGCCCAGATAAGATACCGAAAGGCCTAGAGCTTAGAGCCAGCTCTGCCATTTTCCTACTCCCTAGATTTTGACCAAGTCACACTAAATCAGTTTTTTTATCTATAATAATTACACACCTGGCAACTCAGAGTTGCTGCTACAATCAAAAATAGCATGCCCATTTGTATTTTTGAGATTTTGTATTTTGTATACTCAGTTTGTCTGTTCAGACACCAGCACCAAACTTTAAATTAATGTAATCCATAAAATTTGTTTAAATATCTGGTAGAGTTGGTTATCACTCATTGATCTTTTTTTTCTTTTTTATGTTAGTTTTTCCATGTGACTTTTAGCATCCATTTGGTTAAAAAAAACCTGTTGCCATCCAGTTGATTCCGACTCATAGCAACACTATAGGACAGAGTAGAACTGCCCCATAGGGTTTCCAAGAAGCAGCTGGTGGATTTGAACTGCTAACCTTCTGGTTACAGCCAAGTTCTTAACCACTACGCCACCAGGGCACCGGTTCCACGGCAAAGGCAAAAACAAAAACAAACCAAAGAATTCTCCAGTGTTTTTATGGGATGTATGTACATTTACAGAACAATTTGGTAATAATAGATTTTTTTATAATATCGAATCTTATTCAGAAAGGATAAAGTCCATTTTTCAAGTTATTTATTTATTTATTTTTTATTGTTATGCTCTTCAGTGAAGTTTTAAGGTTTCTATACCCTGGTGGCATAGTGGTTAAGAACTATGGCTGCCAACCAAAAAGGTCAGCAGTACGAACCCACCAGCCACTCCTTGGAAACTCCATGGGGCAGTTCTACTCTGTCCTTTAGGGTCTCTATGAGTTGAATTGACTTGATGGTGGAGCGGGTTTGGTTTTGGTTATACTAGATCTTACACATTTCTTGTTAATTTTCAAACTTAATAACTGAACTATATTATAAACAGTATTTATATATTGCAGTATTGATTTTTATTTGTAGGAGAGCTAATAACTTAAAAATTTTTAATTTTATGTGAAACGCTCATATTGAATTCTTTTATAAGGTGTAACAATTATCTCTGCTTCTTTTGAGATTTCCTAGTACTGTCACTGTTATTATAACTGTATAATTCTGCTCCATCCTTTCACTCTGTGCGTCTGCAGTTTTTTTTCTTTCGCCTACTTGCAGCATCTACTATGTCTAGCAAAATGTTAGATAATAATGCTGATGATGGGTTATTGAACAGGAATGCTTTGCTATTTTAACTAAATACAATGTTAAAATGGAACTTTTTATGTACATCTGTAACTCCAACGTGTATTGGGAAAATCTGTGCAAAAGACCTCTTTAAAGTATTGAAAAGCAAAGATGTCACTTTAAGGACTAAGGTGCTCCTGACCCAAGCCAGGGTATTTTCAATCACCTCATATGCATCTGAAAGCTGGACAATGAATAAGAAAGATCGAAGAAGAATTGATGCCTTTGAATTACTGTGTTGGCAAAGAATGTACTGAACATACCATGAACTGCCAGAAGGATGAATAGGCCTGTCTTGGAAGAAGTATAACTAGAATGCTCCTTAGAAAGGGGAATGGCGAGACTTCACCTCATGTACTTTGGACATGTTATCAGAGGGGACCAGTCCCTGAAGAAGGACATCATGGTTAGTAAGGTAGAGGGTCATCGAAAAACAGGAAGAACAAAATGAGATGACTTAACACAGTGACTGCAACACTCGGCTGTAACACAGCAACAATTGTAAGGATGGCACAGGACTGGTCAGCATTTTGTTCTGTTGTACGTAGGGTTGCTATGAGTCGGAACCAACTTGAGGGCACCTAACGACAACATAAATCCACACATCTATTCTCTTTTAATATGTTACTTTACAACGTTGTATATGTTATTATTACCTATTTTACATCCTTTTTTAAAGAAAGCATTCCGTACATAATTGTAAGATAAGCTATTGTTTTTGTTCCAGGAGCCACAGAGAGATGGAGGTGATTGCACGAAAGACCTGCATTCCCTGGGCTTAGAGAAGGGCACTGATGGAGGAGAGAATGGGTGGAAGGAGCAGATGTTGAAAGCCAGCTGAGTTCAGAAGTGTCCTTAAGGATCCGTTTCTAATACACTCAATGCCATTTTTACACTCGGTGTATCTTTGCCCCAAGTAAGACTAAAGGGTAGAAAAGCCACCTCTGGAGAGAAGCTACAAACGCTGTATAGATCCAGCTTCCTTCTCAAGCTTGGCTCTAGAACAGCTTTACTGTGTGCCATGAGTGATTTCCAGAAAAGCAGATCTACTGGCAATTATAGGGCAGCAAAAACAGAAACATGAAAACCAGATAAACAAAAAATTCAAAAATATTCTGATAAAAATCATTTGAGGATTTATCTACTTTTGTGTGTGTGTGTGATTATGCGGACTGCCGTTGAACTAACATGGACAAATAAATGTTTATTAAAAGATTCACCATATATTTTAAAAGCAGTGAACCCAATTTTTTAAAAATTTTTATTGTGCTTAAAGTGAAAGTTTCCAAATCAAGTCAGCCTCTCATACAAAAATTTGTATACACCTTGCTATATACTCTTAGTTGCTCTCCCCCTAATGAGAGAGCACACTCCTTCCCTCCACTCTCTATTTTCGTGTGCATTCAGCCAGCTTCTGATCCCCTCTGCCCCCTTATCTCCCCTACAGATAGAAGCTGCACACATAGTCTCGTGTGTCTGCTTGATCCAAGAAGCTCCCTCCTCTGCGGTATCATTTTCTATCCCATAGTCCAGTCCAATCCCTGTCTCAAGAGTTGGCTTTGGAAATGGTTCCTGTCTTGGGCTAACAGAAGATCTGGGGGTCATGACTTCCAGGTCCTTCTAGTCTCAGTCAGACCATTAAGTCTGGTCTTTTTATAAGAATTTGGGGTCTGTATCCCACTGCTCTCCTGCTCCCTCAGGGGTCCTCTGTTGTGTTCCCTGTCAGGGCAGTCATCGGTTGTAGCAGGGCACCATCTAGTTCTTCTGTTCTCAGGCTGAGGTAGTCTCTGCTTTATGTGGTCGTTTCTGTCTCTTGGGCTTGTAATTACCTTGTGTCCTTGGTGTTCTTCATTCTCCTTTGCTCCAGGTGGGTTGAGACCTATTGATGCATCTTAGATGGCCACTTGCTAGCGTTTAAGACCCTAGACGCCACTCTCCAAAGTGGGATGCAGAATGTTTCTTAATAGATTTTATTATGCCAGTTGACTTAGATGTCCCCTGAAACTGTGGTCCCCAAACCCCTGCCCCTGCTACACTGGCCTTCAAAGCATTCAGTTTATTCAGGAAACTTCTTTGGTTTTGGTTTAGTCCAGTTGTGCTGACCTCGCTTGTACTGTGTGTTGTCTTTCCCGTCACCTAAAGTAGTTCTTACCTACTATCAATTCAGTGAATACCCCTCTCCCTCCCTCCCTCCCTCCCCACTCTCATAACCATCAAAGAATATTTTCTTCTCTGTTTAAACTATTTTTCAAGCTCTTATATTATAATAGTGGTGTCGTACAATATTTGTCCTTTTGCAACTGACTAATTTCACTCAGCATAATGCCTTCCAGATTCCTCCATGTTATGAAATGTTCCACAGATTCATCATGGTTCTTTATGGATGCATAGTATTCCATTATGTGAATATACCGTAATTTATGTACTCATTCATCCGTTGATGGGCACCATGTTTGCTTCCACCTTTTTCCTATTGTAACCCGAACCCCATTGTAAACAGTGCTTTAATGAACATGTGTGTGCATATATCTGTTCGTGTAAAGCCTCTTATTTCTCTAGGATATACTCCAAGGAGTGGGATTGCTGGATCGTATGGTAGTTCTATTTCTAGTTGTTTAAGGAAGTGCCAAATCGATTTCCAAAGTGGTTCTACAATTTTACATTCCTACGAGCAGTGTATAAGCGTTCCAGTCCCTCCACAACCTCTCCAGTGTTTATTATTTTGTGTTTTTTGGATTAATGCCAGCCTTATTGGAGTGAGATGGAATCTCATTGTAGTTTTGATTTGCATTTCTCTAATGGCTAATGATTGTGAGCATTTCCTCCTGTATCTGTTAGTTACCTGAATATCTTCTTTAGTGAAGTGCCTGTTCATATCCTTTGCCTGTTTTTTAATTGGGTTATTTGTCTTTCTGTTGCTGAGTTTTGCAGTATCACATAGATTTTAGAGATCAGACGCTGATTGGAAATGTCATAAGTAAAAACTTTTTCCCAGTCTGTAGGTAATCTTCTTACTCTTTTGGTGAAGTCTTTGGATGAGCATAGATGCTTGATTTTTAGGAGCTCCCAGTTATCTAGTTTTTCTTCTGCGTTCTTAGTAATGTTTTGTATACTGTTTATGCCATGTTTTTTTAATATTGTCCCTGTTATTTTTTCCATGATCTTTATCGTTTTAGATTTTATATTTAGGTCTTTCATCCATTTTGGGTTGGTTTTTGTGTATGGTGTGAGGTATGGGTCTTGTTTCATTATTTTACAGATGGATGTCCAGTTATGCCAGCACCATTTGTTAAAGAGACTGTCTTTTCCCCATTTAACTGACTTTGGGCCTTTGTCAAATATCAACTGCTCATGTGGGGATGGATTTATGCCTGGGTTCTCAATTCTGTTCCGTTGGTCTGTGTATCTGTTGTTGTACCAGCACCATGCTGTTTTGACTACTGTAGCAGTATAGTAGGTTCTAAAATCAGGTAGTGTGAGACCTCCCACTTTGTTCTTCTTTTTCAGTCATGCTTTACTTATCCAAGGCCTCTTTCCCTTCCATATGAAATTGGTGATTTATTTCTCCATCTCATTTAAAAATGTCATTGAAATTTGGATCAGAATTGCATTGTATCTATAGATAGCTTTTGGTAGAATAGACATTTTTATAATGTTAAGTCTTCCTATCCATGAGCAAGGTATGTTTTTCCACTTGTATAGGTCTCTTTTGGTTTCTTGCAGTTGTTTCTCATAGTTTTCCTTGTATAGGTATTTTACATCTCTGGTAAGATTTATTCCTAAGTATTTTATCTTCTTGTGGGCTACTATACATAGTGTTGATTCGGTGATTTCCTCTTCAATGTCCTTTTTCTTGGTATAGAGGAATCCAACTGATTTTTGTATGTTTACCTTGTATCCTGATACTCTGCTGAACTCTTCTATTAGTTTCAGTAGTTTTCTTGAGGATTCTTTAGGGTTTTCTGTGTATAAGATCATGTCATCTGCAAATAGAGATACTTTGACATCTTCCTTACCATTCTGGATGCTCTTTATTTCCTTATCTAGCCTAATTACTTTGGCTAGGACCTCCAGCACAATGTTGAATAAGAGTGGTGATAAAGGGCATCCTTGCCTGGTTCTCGATCTCAAGTGGAATGCTTTCAGGCTCTCTCCATTTAGGTTGATGTTGGCTGTTGGCTTTGTATAAATCCCCTTTATTATGTTGAGGAATTTTCCTTCTGTTCCTATTTTCCTGAGATTTTTTATCATGATTGGGTTTTGAACCTTGTCAAATGCCTTTTCTGGATCGATTGATAAGATCACGTGGTTCTTGTCTTTTATTTATATGATAAAAACCAGTCACCCAGTGCCCTCCAGTCGATTCTGACTCATAGTGACCCTGTAGGACAGAGTAGAACTGCCCCATAGTTTCCAAGGAGCGCCTGGCGGATTTGAACTGTCGACCCTATATGATGGATTACATTAATTGTTTTTCTAATGTTGAGCAATTCCTGCATACCTGGTATGAATCCCACGTGGTCATGTTGAATTATTTTTTTGATATATTGTTGAATTCTGTTGGCTAGAATTTTGCTGAGGATTTTTGCATCTAAGTTTATGAGTGATATAGGTCTGTAACTTTCTTTTTTGTGGTATCTTTACCTGGTTTTGGTATCAGGGATATGCTGGCTTCATAGAATGAGTTTGGTAGTATTCCGTCTTTTTCTGTGCTCTGAAATACCTTTAGTCGTAGTGGTGTTACCTCTTCTCTGAAAGCTTGGTAGAACTCTGCAGTGAAGCTGTCCAGGCCAGGTTTTTTTTGTTGTTTTTGGGAGTTTTTTGATTAACTTTTCGGTCTCTTTTTTTGTTATGGATTTATTTAGTTGTTCTACCTCTATTTATGTTGGTTTAGGTAGGTAGTGTGTTTCTAGGAATTCATCCATTTCTTCTAGGTTTTCAAACTTGTTGGAGTACAATTTTTCATAGTAGTCTGATATGATTATTTTAATTTCAGTTGGGTCTGTTGTAATACTGCCCATCTCATTTCTTATTCAGGTTATTTGCTTCCTCACCTGTTTTTCTTTTGTCATTTGGGCCAATGTCATCAATTTTTAAAATTTTTTCAAAGAACCAGCTTTTGGTCTTGTTAAATGTTTCAGTTGTTCTTCTTTCTTCTATTTTGTTCAATTCTGCCCTAATTTTTATTATTTGCTTTCTTCTGGTGCCAGAGAGTTTCTTTGATTGTTCTCCTTCTGTTTGTTCATGTTGTAGGGGTAATTCTTTGGTTTTGACCCTTTCTCCTTTTTGTATGTGTGCATTTACTGATATAAATTGAGCTCTGTGCATGCCTTTCACTGTGTCCCAAAGGTTCTGTTAGGAAGTGTTTTCATTCTCATTGGATTCTATGATCTTGTCTTCTATAACCCAATCATTTTTGAGCAGGGTATTGTTCAGTTTCTAAGTATTTGATTTCTTTTCCCTGCTTTTTCTGTTATTGATTTCCACTTTTATGGCCTCATGGTCAGAGATGTTTTGTAATATTTCAATGTTTTAGATTCTACTAAGGCTTGCTTTATGACCTAATATGTGGTCTGTTCTAGAGAATGTTCCATGTGCGTTAGAAAAGCAAGTATACTTGGCTGCTGTTGGGTGGAGTGTTCTGTATATGTATGAGGTCAGGTTGGTTGGTTGCGGCATTTACATCTTCCGTGTCTTTACTGAACTTCTTTCCGGATGTTCTGTCCTTTACTGAAAGTGGTATTTTGAAGTCCCCTGCTATATTTTTTTTACTATATTTTTACTATAATTGTGGAGGTGTCTCTCTCACTTTTCAATGCTGTTAGAGTTTGTTTTATGTATCTTGCAGCCCTGTCACTGGGTTGCATAAATATTCAATATGATTATATCCGCCTAGTATATTGTCCCTTTAATCATTATATAGTTTCCTTCTTTATCCTTTGTGGTGGATTTAACTTTAAAGTCTATTTTGTCAGAAATTAATATTGCTGCTCATGCTCTTTTTTGATTGTTGTTTGCTTGGTATATTTTTTTCCATCCTTTGAATTTCAGTTTGCTTGTGTCTCTAAGTCTAAGGTGCGTCTCTTGTATGCAGTGTATAGACAAATAGATAGCGTTTTTTAAATCCATTCTGCCATTCTGTCTCTTTATTGGTGCATCTAGTCCATTTACATTCAGCATAATTATGAATACCCAGCAAAATAGGTATGAGTTTAGTGCTGTCATTTTGATGCCTTTTTTTGTGCGTTGTTGACACTGTCTTTTTCCCACTTAATTTTTTGTGCTGAGTAGTTTATCTTTATATATTGTCTTTTCCTTTTCTTCATTGTTGTTGATTTTGTTTCTGCTGAGTCTCTATTTTTTTCTTGTATTTTATTTTGATTAGTAGGATTGTTAGTCTCCTTTGTGGTTACCTTAATATTTACCCCTATTTTTCTAAGTTTAAACCTAACTTTTGTTTATATCACCTTGTCTTCGTCTCCATATGAAAGACCTATGAGTACATTTCTTAGACCGTCATTATTGTTTTAATGTTGTCTTCTTTTACATAGTGACATCTCTGTTTCCCTGTTTTGAGCATTGTTTTTACTTGATTTATTTTTTGATTTCCCTATTTTTGTTGACATCTGATTGCTCTGTCCAGTGTTCTGTTCTTGCGTTGATATCTGATATTATTGATTTTCTAACTAGAGAACTCCCTTTAGTATTTCTTGTAGTTTTTACAAATTCCCTAAACTTCTTTTTATCTGGAAATGTCCTAATTTCGCCTTCATATTTGAGAGACAGTTTTGCTGGATACATGATCTTGGCTGGCAATTTTTTTCCTTCAGTGCTTTATATAAGTCATCCCATTGCCTTCTTACCTGCATGGTTTCTGCCAGTACCCGAATTTATTCTTATTGAACCTCCATTGTAGGTGACTTTTCATTTATCCCTAGCTGTTCTTTAAATTCTCTCTTTACCTTTAGTTTTGGCAAGTTTGATTATATCTTGGTGGCTTTCTTTTCAGATCTACCTTATGTGGAGTTCGATGAGCATCTTGTATAGATATCTTCTCATCTTTCATGATATCTGTGAAGTTTTCTGCCAACAAATCTTCAACAATTCTCTCTGTATTTTCTGTTATTCCTCCCTGTTCTGGTATTTCGATCACTCATAAGTTATTTCTCTTGATAGAGTCCCACATGATTCTTAGGGTTTCTTCATTTTTTTTTTATTACTTTTTTTGATTCTTCTTCAAATATATTGGTGCCAAATGCTTTATCTTCAGTCTCACCACTTCTGCCTTCCACTTGCCCATTTCTGCTCCTCTGACTTTCTGTTGAGTTGTCTAATACTGTAAATTTTTTGTTAATCTTCTGAATTTGTGATTGCTGTCTCTATGGATTCTTGCAGCTTATTTTTTCATGATGTTCTTGAATGGCCTTTTTAATTTCTTCAACTGCTTTATCTATGTGTTCCTTGGCTTGTTCTGTGTGTTGCCTGATCTCCTTCCTGATCTCTTTCCTGATGTCTTGAAGATTTCTGTGTACTGATCTTTTGTATTCTGCTCTGGTAGTTCCAGGAAGGCAACTTCATCCAGAAAATCCCTTGATTCTTCGTTTAGAGAGCTTGTTGAAGCAATCATGGTGTGTTTTATGTGGTTTGATATTGACTCTTGTCTCTGAGCCTTCTATAAGTTATTGTATTAGTTTATTTTGTTTGCTTACTTATCCTAGGTTCTTGCTTTGTTTTGTTTTGATATACCAAAATAGGTTGCTTGAGTGAGCTAGCTTGGTTATTTTTGCCTTTGAAGCTCTAACGTCCTGCCACCAGATAACTAAAGCTGTTTTCAGGTATATCAGCCTTAGTGTCCATTCCCTTTTCTTGTATGGATTCAGCTCAGGTGTCCAGGTAGCTGGTCATCAACTATGTGGTACAGGCTCTGTCCTACAGTCTTAGAGGGGCAGGGGTGATTGGTGTAGGTACCAGTATCTGGTTGCAGTATGGGGTCATGCTCTGAACAAGGCAGGGGGCTGACCACCATCCCCCGAGTGTCTGTGAGGAAAGTGTGTCCCTGTTCCCTAGAGTACACAGGTGGGTGGGTTCTGCAGAAAGACCTTGGGCACCAAATGCTTTTGGTTGTAAGGACTGGGAGGTACCAGTTATCCTTGGACCCCTGTCACAGGTGCCTGGGTGACCTAGTGGAGCCGCCAGCCCTCAGGCCCCTGATGTGGGTAGGTGAGGACCTTGTTTAATAGGCAAAGTGTGTCAAACATCAAACACCCACCTTTCCACCACACACACAGCTGAAACAGTTGTAGTCTGCCAACAAGGGCCTATTCTCTTGAAATAGGCCCACACAGGTCCATACAGGGGGAGAAAGTTATTCTTAGTCCACGGACTGTGTATGGCTGGACAGGAGCTGCTTCTGTCCTGAACTCTCCAGGTTAGTGGAGCGGACAGGTTATCTTTTCTCCCAACTGTGAATTTATTCCTTCTCCAAGGCCAGGAGAATGGCTCAGGATGCTCAGGAGGACCTATGTCAGGCCCAGGGAAATCAGCAGCCACCAAAGCTGGCTTGGGGCGTGGGAAAATATATACATGTACTTAGCTTTTGCTGAGAGCATCATTTTTCTCTGGTTCCAGAGGTGTGAGTAGGCTGTGTGGCTGGCTGTTTCTCCCTGAGGAAACTCTGTCTGAATGCTACCACCAGCCAGCAGTAGTCGCTCCCGGGAATGGTGCCTGAGGCTTCTCAGCAGTTCAGGTTTGGGAATTCTTCTCTGCTTCTGAACTTTCTCTCCCTCCCCCAGCCATTCAGTCCCTTTTCTAACTTTGCCTTTGATGTTCAGGGCTCCTAGCTTGTCATAAATATAATTGTTTCACTTGTTTTTTTGGGCCTTTGTTGTAAGAAAGATTGCCTGAAGCATCTGACTACTCTGCCATCTTGGCCCCACCTCCCTGAAACCCACTGTTTAATTTGAACAGAGCATGTCGTTCTTGTCCCCTCAATGATCACCCCAAATTAAGAAGAAATAAAAAAGATGCTTATGAACATTATCCTTGGTAAACCAAGGAGAAATCAGTGACTCACAGCCTTAAGGAAGGTAGAGAGAAGGTGGAAAGTGGCAATTTGTTTAGTGCAACTGGGGAAGCTCCACTTTAGGGCCTTTTAGATGAAGATAAGCTCAAGAAGGAGGTACCTGGAAGAAGGCTCTCTGAAGGCTGTGCTGAGGTGAGGGGTCTTTTCCAAGTCTGCATTTCTCAGTACAAACCTGGCTTCTCCAGTGGACCCTTCATACAGCTTTCTGGAGGCAGGTGCTTATTTGAGAAAACAGCATATGGGGCAGAGATGAAGAGGAGGGGCTAGACGTGGGGAAGAAAATAAGATTAAGAGAAAGTAAGCATACCGAATGGTGAGAACGCCCACCCCATTCTCTGCAGAAATGGAAGGACATTGTCAGATCTTTGTCAGAGTGCACAGTTGTCCCCTGGAGAAAGGATATTTAGCAGTAGTCTTTTGGGGTCTTCCAGAAAAATCCCACTAGCTAACTCATTGTCTGACAGTGAAACCATAAGATGGACGGGACCCTCTTGTGTATCACAAAGTTTCCATTTAGCTACTACATGCTTTGTCTTAATCATGGAAAAGAAGAAGCCCAAGTATCCCCAGGCATCTGAAGAAACTCTCAGACATAAAAGGAAAGATGAAAACAATAAACAGAAATAACAGAAGGAACTTAAATCACTCACACACACACTTAAACAAATCAGGCGGCAGAATAAAGCATACAGGAAATCGCATTTATCCTTCAATAGTTGATAGGTTATTGTATTCATAAATCCAGAATTCTCTGTTTTACAATAATAAAATATATGTTAAGAAAGAATAAATTGAGTCAGTCTCCTAAAAAGTAGTGAGTGATCAAAAGATAAAGAGATGGCCCATATAAAGAAAAGATAAGAAACTTGGGGTATCAACCCAAGAGGTCCAAAATCCAAGCAATTAAACTCTCAGAAACAGGAAGCAGAGAAAGTAGTAATATGAAAATATAATACAGAAAATGTTCCACAACAGAAAGACACGAGTCTCTAGATTAAAAAATATTATTGTAAAATTTTACAACACTGGGGAGATAAGAGAAGCCCCAAAGTTCCCAGAAAGAGAAAGCCACATACAAATATATGGGATTCTGTAATAGCCATTTGAGAAAGTGGAAGCAAGTAGGGCAAAGCTTTCCAAAATTTGGAGTAAAATTATTCCAATCACATTATTAATGAGATGTGAGCAGGGCAGGATCACCCATTACGCAAGCTCCGCTAGGATTGTGTCTTCCCACCAATCTGCAGTGCACACTTTCACCTGTCTCCCACCACGCCAAAGACGTGGTGAAACCCATGTGAAATTGCTCCTCACAGATTAGCAAGAAAATACAATTAAACCCCTGTGTACCTTGCTCAGTGCGAGCTGGCGAATACTGTGCTTACTGGTTAATCTGCACCTGGATGTGAGGGCATATTAAAAACACTTCTAGTCATGCAAATTTCCAAAAATGTATTCACTTTCTCAGATTTGAGGGTGTACTCTATTTTAAGAGGGTCATAAACCAGGAAAGACCAAAACCAAACCCTCTGGTGTCGAGTTGATTAAGACTCATAGTGACCCCACTCTATAGAGTAGAACCCCATAGGGTCTCCAAGGAGCTGCTGATAGATTCAAACTGCCAACCCTTTGGTTAGCAGCGAAGCTCTTAACCAGTGTGCCACCAGAGCTCCAAACCGGGAAAGTAGACAACAGATGAAGTGTTTGCCTCTGGGTAACAAAATGGGAAAAAGGAGAAGAGGTAGAGAACTAATGTTTATTTTTATTCGTTTGTAAGGTTTTAATCAACTCTGACTTTAAAAAATGTGTGTGTGAATAATTATGAAAAAAACTAAATTGCTTATAAAAATTCAAAGTGAAAAAAAAGGAGTTATTTAAGATGTGTAAAATCACAAATGGTAAGTAGCCTCCAAATTTAAAATATTTATGAACCACATAGAATTTACCAGAATTTCATTTCCAAATATAAGAAGCCTGTATAGTATTAGAAGTATTTAATGTCTCTTTGCTAAATCTGCTGTATCTCCTCACTATTAAAAGATCAAATTATTCTTATACTTACACGTATACACTAAAAAGGTGAAGAAAAGACATGATGACAATGATATTCACGAGAGGCTCTATTATGATTAAAAATTCACTATAGGTTCCAGGCAGGACCTAGAGGGAGAGAGTGCCCTTAGTCTGAGGCCTTTGGTGTGGCTGAGTAATGTGTCATTAGTGTGATCTGAACTTCTTTAACTGATCCTACGGTAAACACAGACGAGGAGCCCCTGATCAGGAGCAGAGGGGATGTGGAAATTTAAATCATGTTTTAGCTTTTCCTAAAACATATAAAAATGATCAAACAGAGGCATACTTTAAAATCTACCTGTGAAAATCATGGCATTTAGGTGGATCAAAGTAACTAAGACTTCAGTTTATGTGGCTTTGTTTTAAGAGTTTGAGAATATGATGATACTATAAATGGTATGGAAACCCTGATGGCATAGCGGCTAAGAGCTACAGCTGCCAACCAAGAGGTCAGCAATTCAAATCCGCCAAGTGCTCCTTGGAAACTCTATAGGGCAGTTTTATTCTGCCCTATAGGGTTGCTGTGAGTCGGAATTGACTGGCTGGCAGTGGGTTTGGTTTTTTGGTTTGGTAAATGGTATAAAAAACTGAGTGTGGCTGTCCAATCCAGAATTTATTTTAAATCTTATGAAGTTGCATCGTCAGACATTCATGCTGATGTTCTTGTTGTTAAGTGCCATCTACTCAGTTCCAACTCATGGTGACCCTGTATACAACAGAAGGAAACACTGCTCAGTCCTGCTTCTTCCTGATAACATGTCCAAAGTACTTGGGATGAAGTCTCGCCATTTTTGATTCTAAGGAGCATTCTGGCTCTACTTCTTCCAAGACAGACTTGTTCCTTCTTCTGGCAGTTCATGGTATATTCAATATTCTTCTCCAGTACCATAATTCAAAGACATTGATTCTTCTTTGATCCTCTTTATTCATTGTCCAGCTTTTGCATGCATATAAGGCGATTGAAAATACCATGGCTTGGATCAGGTGCACCTTAGTCCTTAAAGTGACATCTTTTCAACACCTTAAAGAGGTCTTTTGTCACAGATTTGCCCAGTACAATACCTCATAATGCAATGCCATATGAACCAATATAATGTGTGTTTCTATTTGTGGTCCTGTTAGAGCTGAAATGATGTCTGAAATGACCCTTTCTTAAATTTTCCACACATGAAGCACTTTAACATTAGGGTATCAATATTACTCATTATATTGGTTCATACTGCTTTCAAAAAATACACTGAAAAATTTTGATTTTTCCCTCTAATTTCAGTGTTTGCTTGTTTATTTTTTTTCTGCCAGTGCGTTTATTAGTTTACTACTTCTCTGTGTTCAGACTATCTCTGAAAAATTATCTCAACCATTGATTTTACTCCTGCTCCTCAAAGGGAGTCCTTTGGCTCTTTCTCTGCGCTAGTCACCATTGCTTTTGTTGGGGTGAGGACCCCAGCCAGAATAAGCCGGAGACACCTGGGGGAGGCTAGCAGAGACCAGAGGAGACTCACCCAAACCGTCACTAATAACCGGAGGCTTCCAGCCCAAACCACATCCTGAGTGCCAGCTTCAGCCAGCTCGGAGCGGGGTGGCGACTAGCCTGTGTCTGCAGCTCAGGCTGTGAATGGCGCTCTGCTGGGAGTCTGTTGCTATCCGTAAAGAGATAACAGCCAGAACGCTCCTGACAACCAGGGATGGAGAGACTTTGGCTCACTTACTTTGGACAAGGCATACAAAAACCAAACCCAACCCAGTGCTGTCGAGTCGATTCCGACTCAAGAGACCCCCTAGGACAGAGTAGAACTGCCCCAGAGAGTTTCCAAGGAGCGCCTGGCAGATTTGAGCTGCCAGCCCTTTGGTTAGCAGCCGTAACATTTAACCACTATGCCACCAGGGTTTCCAGACAGGCATCAGGAACGACCAATTGCTAGAAAATGACATCATGCTTAGTAAATTAGAGGGTCAGGGAAAATTAGATTTTCCTAGGGATATAGGTCACTATCAGTTGGAATTCATTAGATGGCAATGGGTTTGGTTTGTTTCCTTTAAGGATGACTGGGAGGGGTTTTTTTTGGAGCTGGGGGAGGGTATAAGTGTAGCTTTGACCAATCAGCTGGGTAGTTGTGTGAGTGCTTGAGAGGACAGTTAGGTGTGTGTATGGAGGGGAATAAGCACTAGGCTGCTAACAGAAAGGTTGGAGGCTCAAACCTACCCAGCGGCTCTAGGGGAGAAAGACTGGGTAATCTGCTTCTGTAAAGTTTATAGTATAGAAATCCTTATGGGACAGTTCTACTCTGTTCTGTAGGTTCACTATGAGTCAGAGCCTACTGGATGGCACACAACAACAGCTGGAGTTAGTGGAAAGGGGGGTGAGAGAAAGGGCTTGGGCCCCATATGTATTCTCCCTGTAGGAGAGCACCTGAGGCCAGATTTTAATTCCAGAGAGGAGGGGCTCATCTTGTAATGGAGATAGGACCCAAAAGAGAATTTGTGGTTTTAGGATGTCTGACCTATGGCAACTTCTTCTTCTTCTCTTTCCAATTCTCCCTAGGGAATTTAGAGACAGGAGTAAAGCTGGTTTCATTTTCAGTGGCTATGGAGTTGGAGGACTCCTGGTGGCACAGTGTCTAAAGCGCTCAGCTGTAAACCAGAAGATCGGCGATTCTTACCCACCAGCAGCTCCTCAGGAGAAAGATATGGCGGTCTGCTTCCATAAAGATTGTTGTTGTTGCTGTTAGGTGCCGTTGAGTTGGTTCCAACTCATAGCGACCCTGTGCACAACAGAATGAAACACTGCCTGGTCCTGAGCCATCCTTACAATCATTGTTATGCTTGAGCTCATTGTTGCAGCCACTGTGTCAATCCACCTCATTGAGGGTCTTCCTCTTTTCCGCTGACCCTGTACTTTGCCAAGCATGGTGTCCTTCTCCAGGGACTGATCCCTCCTGACAACATGTCCAAAGTATGCAAGATGCAGTCTCGCCATCCTTGCTTCTAAGGAGGTTATACTGGTTATACTTCTTCTAAGACAGATTTGTTCATTCTTCTGACAGTCCATGGTACATTCAATATTCTTCACCAACACCACAATTCAAAGGCATCAGTTCTTCTTCGTTCTCCCTTATTCGTTGTCCGTAAGGATTATAGTCTTGGAAACCCTGTGGGAAAGTTCTGCTTGGTCCTGTAGGATCTCTATGAGTCGAAATTGACTCAGTGGTAGTGGATTTTTTGTTTTTTTTAGTATGGAAAATGGAAAAAGGGGGCATCCATTTTCAAATTCCCTGTGTCTGGAGAATACTGAGGTTGACCGTTTTCTGAACATTATGTCCCTCTTACCCTTCAAGTCTTTTTGACCTAGAGATTAAGAATAAAATCTTCTAAGGATTATTTGGGGTCCTTCTGTAGGCATTTGCGACTGTAACCTAGGTTACATCTCAGGATTTGAATAAATTCCAATAATACTAACAGGAGTCAGCCTTGTAATAAGGAAAAACTTCCACAATAGGATTGTGGTGTTTTTTCCTGTAGCTTTCAAATTTAGCAAAGCATTTGTTTCCTCCTGAATAACCAACACTTACGGAGCCTGAAGTTGTAAATGTAAGCTGCCTTTAAGTTACGTACAGCCTTTCTGCAGTTGTTTTGTTTTTCTAGAACAAGAAAATGCATTCTCTTCTCTTCAGGTAACTTAAATACAGCTGAATATTTTGAACTTAATATGTTTTTTGAGAATGCTGACTTCTCGAATGTGAGCAAAAAATATTAAATGTCTGCTTAGAAGATGTTGAGACCAATCAGTCTTATAATGATTTTGCTTTTTACGTGAGCATATCCCTGCACGCTGCAAAAAATACACTCAAATTGCCTATAGCTCTCATAAAGGGTAAGGATGCAGTTCACTTAATTACTGTTGGGTAGTGCTTTATATTTGAGTATTTCAAAGCATCAGGAAGAGTCTTATGTCTCCTATTTCTGTGAGGGACCTACATAAATGAGAAGTAAGTGCAGATGCGTTCAATGAGGATTTCAAAAATGGGAAAACTGCTTTCTTGCTAAGGATAATTCAGGTCACCTCCTCTAGAACAGGGAGCATGTACAAAATTACCATTGGAAGCATCTCTTGCTGGATGTCATTGAATTGATTCCAACTCATAGTGACCCTGTGTGACAGAGTACAACTGCCCCATTGGGTTTCTTAGGTCGTCAGCTTTGTGGAGCAGATCACCAGGTCTTTTCTCCCACTGAGCTGCTGATGGGTTCGAACTGCTGACCTTCTGGTTAGCAGCAGATTGCATAACCACTGAGCCTTCTGAGGTCCTTGAAAGCATCTCTAGGTCAGTCTTTTCATTATTCTTGGCCCAGTTGCCAAGTGCGTTAAAAATAAAGCTTGACCGTCCTGGTCATCTAATTATTAACCTTTAAAGACAATTCCCAATGTATTAAACATATCAAAATGTTTTCCAAATAATTTTTGAATTGTTTGCATTTTCCATTCCTCTGCCTATATCTGTCATGGTATCAGAAGCTAGTGGCATATTTAACGTTATTCTTTTCTCTATTACCATCACTTTTCATTGTCTTATCACACAAGTGTTTACCTTTTTAGCTTCAGATGAATTTAGAAAATATGTCATACTTCCTGACCTACATATTCCCTCCCACAATGTCTCTGTGCTTGGTCCTGTGACTTGCTGTGGCCGACGGGACCTCCACAAATGTCACCGTGGAGACTTGAGAAGCTCTTGCTCATAGAGACATGATCTTTCTGTTTTTGGCCTGAGCTTGCCGTGCAAAAAATATCAGACATGAAAGAGGATTGTCCACAAATTTGAGAATAGACACATACTTGAGGTGAGTAAGGCTCTTACGGAAGTGTTGCCATTATGGATTACAACAGTCGTATTAGCTTCTTAGTTCCATTTGAGGAGACCATGAGTTCTAGAGCAAGATTGCCTGAGTTAGTCCTGGCTCTTCCACTTACCCCAGACATGACCTTGGGTAAGTCATGTAGCTCTCTGTGCTGTTTCCTCCTGGCTAATGTGGTGATAATAATAGTACCTACCTCATGGGGTGTTTATGAGGAATTAAATGAGTTAATATTGTATATATAACTGTTAGAATAGTGCCAGGTGCATACTAGTATCATATAAATATTCATCACATAATGGATGAGGATTAGATATTTGAGAAAGACATTTTAATTCTTGTGGAATCCAGACTTCCAGGTCCTATGGAGGTTGGGGTGACCGACCCAGGCCATCTTTGGACCTTTAATCTTGGGAGAACTGGCTACCTAAAGTCACCTTTGAATCAAACAATGGTCTGGATAAGTTAGTAAAGACCGTTTTGCCTTAGTCATTGTGCTCTTTTGAAGAATTACCTATTCAGACTAGAAGCTGTGCGTTAGGGTAAAGTGTTATAGGTAAACACTGTTCTGGCCCATTCCCTTGCAGTGTCCATAAGATAGGGGTGTAAGAATCTTTAGAAGTTCTTTCCTCTTGGGAACATTTTTGACTCCCTTGTTGAAATGTTACCCCAATTTGAAAATTGTGTATTAAATACACTTCAATCAGTTTCTATTATTGGCTTAACATGATTTTTGTCTTAACACGTTAAAGCTTTATAAAGACAATCTCCTTGCAAAAGTTCAAGGATTTTTAGAGTTGGACCCCACAAAGCGGAGCCTAAAATAAGGGCTTACAGAATTCATTTTATTTTGGGAAGAAATCTCATGGAGAGAAGTAGGGTGCAAGGGAAAATGAAACAGAGGCAGGAAGACCCAGAACCAAGAGTGGTTTCTCCTGGGCGGTCTGCTGGCTGCCTTCTGCCTGGAGCCGCATGGAAGGAATGTGCCTTAGAATTGTTGTCCCAGGGGAGGGGAGGGTCTTTATCTGCTGGCTCTCAACGTGGAGGTTTGCCCCGTTGGGTGATAACCCTCCTGGGGAGACATCATGGCTGGATTACCCGATAAACAGTCTACGCTCGGGCCCAACTGTGCCTTCCCTCAATCAGCAGTGCACGATTTCACCTGTCCTCCACCGCGTCAAAGCCGTGGTGAAACCCGTGTGAAATTGCGTGCCACAGATCAGCAGTGAATGCAGTTAAGCCCGTGCACACCTTGCTCAACGCAAAGCCAGCGCATGCCTTGTTTACTGGTGAATCCGCCCCTGGTTTGCCTGCTGTTAACAAAGGGGCTGCGTGTGGCTTTCCCAGGTGGGCCGGTGCAGGCGTCAGAGAAAGTTTAATGCAAAAACTGAGATCCCTGGGCAGCTGAGGCTAATTCAGCAGCTGGCTGAAGCTAATCGCCAAAGCAGTGCATGGAATACAGGTAGCTGAGTGAGTGCCAGGCAGAATCTGAGGGGGTGCACCTGGGCTCAGGCAATGATCCCCCCCCACCCCCCACAACCATGTGTGTCCCTCACTGTGGGGTTCAGTACGTAAGAAAATCTAGGAAGACTGGTACAAGAGTGAGGAGGTGGCACCCTTACCTGGAGAGAGGAAAGGGCAGGCGTGTCTTGCAGGGGGGTGGCTGGAGAAGGGCAGGTAGGGGAGTACTCTGAGGGGCAGGCACCCAAGATCTGAATGTTCTCCTGTGCCATTTAGCTTTTGAGAAGGACATTTGTTGAAAACGTAATAGACATTTCTGATGTTTTTGGAAATTCGGTCCGAATTCATAGAGTAGAACTGTTCCGTAAGGTTTCCTAGGCTGTAATGTAATCTTTAAGGCAGCAGATCTCCTGGTCTACCACCTAACTTTTGGTTAGCAGTCATGTGCTTAACCATTTCACCACCAGGGGCCCTTCCATACTCATTAAAAAAAAACCACTGCCTTCGAGGCGATTCCAACTCATAGCGACCCTAAACCCACTGCCGTCCAGTCGATTCCGACTCATAGCGACCCTATAGGACAGAGTAGAACTGCCCCCATAGAGTTTCCAAGGAGCACCTGGCAGATTTGAACTGCTGACCTCTTGGTTAGCCACTATAGCACTTAACCACTACACCACCAGGGTTTCCATAGAGACCCTAGGATACCCCAATCTCAATATCAGTATAATAGCAAAATTAATCTTCAGGGCACATAGAATTGTTTTTCAGGTAGCTCCATCTAGTAATTAAAAGCATATGGATAATAAGCATTTAAGGATTCTGAAACCCACTTAAATGTGGAAAGGCATAGCATTTTGTAAGCTGAGTAATTCACCCGGAAAGCAGAAAGTGGTTCTTCCCACTGCACCTCCGGTGCTGCTTCACTAAAAGAAGCTGGCCGTTGTCACGGTGTGGTGGGCTACACACGGACGTTCTCAGAACCAGCCTGCCAGGAGGTGTGAAAAAGCTGGGGAGCTATGTCATCTGGACAAACGGAGTCAGAAGACAGCGTATTTTTAAGGTGCTTGTGGCAAGGCATATGTGACAGCTGTATAAAATCTTTGAGATTTAACTCCAAAAATAGGATTCCGTTTTTGTGTTTGAAAGTATGATTTTCACCTTCACCAAAAAATTTCTTTAAAAATCCCTTGTATTTTTCTGAAATGTGCCTGTAACTAGCTATCTATGATGGCATGTTTTGTGGCTGGTGTTTTCAACAAATTTATCGATTATTTATTTAATGCCATGGAAGCCATAGAGACGCGTGAGGCAGGAGAGGCTGGTGCATTTTTTTTTCTTGAAACTGTAAAAATCCTGTGCCACCCCATCATGCCAGTTTTAGGGAGGGCACCTGTTGCTTCCATAGATGGATTAGTTTTGTGTAGCTGTGACTTGCTAAAGTGTATTCATACAGTCAGTTGTAACCATATTGATAATAAAAAGGATGAGCCCGATGTATGTAGCTATTTAGAGCTTTTCAATGCAGTTTCACCTATATCGTTTAAGGAGCATATTGGAAGGACCATTGAAGGACAAATCATTTGGGTACTTCTAAACTCCCATCTGAGGCAAATTGGCTCGCTGGAGACTTTGGACCACCTTTCGTCATTGAGATATTATTTATTAAATACAAAAAAAGAGTGAGTTACATGATCTCTTAGTGCTCTATACTTTCTAAAATTTAGGGCTTTATGTAATGGGGATTCATCTTTGAGTAAGATATCAGTGAAACCAGTCAATCAAATTATTAGTTTCACACTTTACACTTATTAATAATTTCTCATTGTTCAGTGGTAAGGAATTAAATTGGTATGTTTCTTATTTCCTCTGATTTTTTTTTTTTTTTAACAACTTGGATTGCCTTTGAAAAATGCTGACCCTAGACATTCTGGATAAAAAACACAGTATATTATTTGGAAAATAGCTTTGTTTTCATCTTTGAGGTTACATTTCATGCATCGTAAAGTTGGAGATATCTTTCTGGGAAGAGTTACACTATCTGGTGTCATTTCTCATGGCTTCTATTGTCTGTTAGCCCACGCAGGTGTTTTAGCATCATAGAAAACATCAGGGAATTAGGTTATATCCATCCTAAAGATTGCTTCTTGATTGTTGGTTGTAATGGATTTGATAGAAAGCCTCAGCTTGCTCAGTTATACAGGATCTGAGCATCCAGAGTCTCCTTCTAAGAAAGGAACACCCAGAAATCTCTGGAATTCTTCAAAATTCTCAAAGAAAAATACTCAAGGAAGTATATTGGGAGAAAAATTAACAAACAGTGCAAATATGATGTGTAAAGTGAATTGTGTACACTTCTCAGAATAATTAACAAAGTTAATGCCATTCTAAATACACTCAGTTTATTAGAACTGGCACCACACAGAAATTAACTGCTTATTGAAGTATAAAGCTCAATGGACCACAAGACTCCTAGTTTGAAATATTTAATCACGCAGAGAAGACATCCAGCTTGTCAAACAATGAGAAGCAAAGCCAAGCTGAAAGAGGTTGTGTTTTTGGCATTTTCTGAGTCATCAAAAACGATAAGTACTTATTAACAGAATTATACCACCACTTGTCTGTCACTTTGTCATATTGTGGTGGCTTGCATGTTGCTGTGATGCTGGAAGCTATGCCACTGATATCTCAAAAATCAGCAGGGTTACCCACGGTGGACAGGTCTCAGTGAAGCTTCCAGATTGAGACAGACTAGGACGAAGGGCCTGATGATGTACTTATAAAATAAATAAATAAATAAATAGGCTGGTGAAAACCTTATGAATAGAGGCAGAACATTGTCTAAGATAGTGCTGGAAGATGAACCCTTTAGCTTGGAAGCACCCAAAAAGCTGCCTCCTCAAAGTCGAGCTGACCTTAATGAGGTGGATTGTGTAAAGCTTTCAGGACTTTCATTTGCCAAGGTGGCACAACTCAAAACAGGAAGAAGCAGCTACAAACATTCATTAATAATCAGAAAATGTGGAATGTACAAAGTATGAATGTAGGAAAATTGGAAGTCACCAAAAATAAAAGAGAATGCATAAAGATTAATATCCTAGGCATTAATGAGTTGAAATGGACTGGTATTGGCCATTTTGAATTGGACAATCATGTGCTCTACCATGCTGGAAGTGACAAATTGAAGAGGGATGGCGTCATGTTCATCATCAAAAAGAACATTTCAAGATTCATCCTGCTGTACGGCGCTGTTAGTCATAGGATAATGTCTATATGTCTACAGTGAAGTCCAGTTGATACAAATATTATTCAAGTTTACACACCAACCTTTAATGCCAAAGATGAAGAAATTGAAGATTTTTCCAACTTTGGCAGCCTGAAATTTATCAAACTTGCAATCAAGATGCATTAATAATTACTGGTGATTGGAATGTGAAAGTTTGAAACAAAGAAGGATCAGTAAATGGAAAATATGGCCTTGGTGACTGGAGATCACATGATAGAATTTTGCGAGACCAATGACTTATTCATTGAAAATACTTTTTTTCAACAATGTAAACAGTAACTATATATGTGGACCTCACCGGACAGAATACACAGGAATCAAATCCACTACGTTTTCTGGAAAGAGACCATGGAGAAGCTCAATGTCATCAGTCACAACAAGGCCAGGGGGCAACTGTGGAACAGACTGTCAATTGCTCACATACAAGTTCAAGTTGAAGGTGAAGAAATTACAACAAGTCCACAAGAGTGTAAATATGACCTTGAGTATATCCCACTGAATTTAGAGACCATCTCAAGAATAGATTTGATGCATTGAACACTGATGACCAAAGACAAGATGAGCTGCGGGATGACATCAAAGAAATCATACATGAAGAAGGCAAAAAGCCATTAAAAAGACAGAAAGGAAAACAAAGAAAAAAATAGATATCAGAAGAGACTCTGAAACTTGGTCCTGAACATAGAACAGCTAAAGCTAATGGAAGAAATGATAAAGGCAAAGAGCTACTGAAGATTTCAAAGGGCAGCTCAAGAAGACAAAGTATTATAATAAAATGTGCAAGTTTCTGGAATTAGAAAAACAAAAGGGAAGAATGTGCTTGGCGTTTCTCAAGCTGAAAGAATTGAAGAAAAAATCCAAGCCTTGAGTTGCAATTTTGAAGGATTCTGTGGGCAAAATACTGAATGACCCACAAAGCATCAAAAGAAAATGGAAGGAAAACACAGTCAGTTTACCAAAAAGAACTGGCCAATATTCAGCCGTCTCAGGAGGTAGCATATGACCAAGAACTGATGGTACTGAAGGAAGAAGTCCAAGCTGCACTGAAGACATTGGCAAAAGCAAGGCTGCAGGAATTGATGAAATACCAACTGAGATGTTTCAACAAACAGATGCAGCGCTGGAGGTGCTCACTCATCTATGCCAAGAAATTTGAAAGACAGCTACCTGGCCAGCCAACTGGAAGAGATCCATATTTGTGCCCATTCCAAAGAAGGGTGATCCAACAGAATGGGGGAATTATCAAGCAGTATCATTCATCTCACAGACAAGTAAAATTTTGCTGAAGATAATTAAAAAATGGTTGTAGCAAATCATCAACAGGGAACAGCCAGAAATTCTAGCTGGATTCAGAAGAGGATGTGGAACAAGGGGTATTATTACTGATGTCAGATGGATCTTGGCTGAACGCAGAGAACAGCAGAAAGATGTTCATCTTTGTTTTATTGACTATGCAGAAGCATTAGACTGTGTGAATCGTAATGAATTATGGATAACATTGCGAAAAATGGAAGTTCCAGAACACTTAACTGTGCTCATGAGGAGCCTGTACCTAGACCAAGAGACAGTTGTTCAAACAGAACAAGGGGATACTGTGTGGTTTAAAATCAAGTAAGGTGTGTGTGAGCAAATAATCCGAGAAGCTGGACTATATAAAGAAGATCGGGGCATCGGGATTGGAGGAAGACTTGTTAACAACCTGCATTATGCAGATGGTACAACCTTGTTTGCTGAAAGTGAAGAGGACTTAGTGATGAAGATCAGAGACCACAGCCTTCAGTATGGATTACACCTCAACATAAAGAAACAAAAATCCTCACAACTGGACCAATAAGCAACATCATGAGAAACAGGGAAAAGATTGAAGTTGTCAAGGATTTCATTTTACTTGGATTCACAGTCAATACCCATGGAAGCAGCAGTAAAGAAATCAAATGACTAAAAAATACAAAGAAACATACTGGGGCACTAGCAAGAATAAGGTCCAATGTAGGCACCTGAGTTTCATCAGAGAAGAGTAGATATTCACACTGGCAATGGAGCAGATGCCCTTCAACTAGGCAGGCTCTGCCCTTCAAAGATTCTTTCAGAACTTAATAATCTTAAGAATAATGACAATAACAGGTATCATCTGTGGAGCTTTTCAGACTGTACTAGCCGCTCCCTTCACGTATTGTCTTATTTAATGCTTAAAACAAACGTATGAAGAAGATTACATCAAGTTTATTGATAGGAAACTGAGTCTCTTCAAAGTTACACAGCTTGAGTACAGTCTTTGGGATACTTGACCGTCATAGTATTAAACAGCTGTATGGCTGTGGAAACACCTGGATCTGGGTTTCAATGCTGACTCCACCACACTTATGCGGTGTGACTATGGGAAATTTATTTAATTCCGCTGAGTCTCTATCTGCTCAACCATAAAATAGAGGTAGTAAGGGCGCCTAATTCATAAACTTGTTGCAAGGATTAGAAGACATATATCACTTAGGCAGTACCTGGCATACAGCAAGAACTCAATAAATGTTATTCTATGATTATTACTTTATTGATAGTCTTTGTGCTTATGATGGCAATGCCAGACTCTGGGAGAGGGCTCTGGGTATGCAATGATGTAAAGAAATAAATGGTGCCTGCTTTCCAGGAGTTTACATTTTCATTTTGCCTACAGCCGTATCATAAGTGGTAACGCTGGGGTTGGAACCGGAGCTGTGGAGTTTTAAAAGGCTCCTCTGGTATGTGCTGTGTTCCTCTGTCGTACTGTGTATCTGACGTTGTTGTGATTAATAGCCTGCGTCTGTCTTCCCCAGTAAACTGAGTCTCAAGGTGAAAGCTCTTGTGAATCTTCTTTGCCCCGCACAGGGCCAGCATACAGCTACGTATGTTTGCTATTTTCAACCAATGGCCCTATGTTGGGCCTGAAAAATAAAAATAAAATAAAAGGAAAAGAAATCAAATGACATGTTGCATTGGGCAAATCTGCTATAAAAGACCTCTCTAAAGATGTCACCTTGAGGACTCAGGTGAGCCTGACCCAGGCCATGGTGTTTTCAGTCACCTCATACGTATGTGAAAGCAGGACGATGAGTAAGGAAGACTGAAGAAGAGTTGATACATTTGCATCGTGGCGTTGCGAAGAATGTTGAATATTCCACAGATTGCCAAAAGAATGGACAAATCTGTCTTAGAAGAAGTACAGCCTGAATGCTCTTTAGAAGCAAGGATGGTGAGACTCTGCTTCATGTGCTTCGGACTTGTTATCAGGAGAGACCAGTCCCCAGAGAAAGCCATCATGCTCGGTAAAGTAGAGCGTCAGTGAAAAAGAGGAAGACCTTCAGTGAGATGGATTAACGCAGCGGCTGCTACAATGGGATCAAGCCTAGTAAAGACCGTAGGGATGGTGCTGGACTGGGCCGTGTTTCCTTCTGCTGCATGTATGGTTGCTATGAGTCAGAACCAACTCCATGGCACCTAAGATCAACAATGGAATTACAATTTGCAGTTTATTATATAAGATTTTTAAATTTCACTGTGAGTTATTTTTCTCTGTGTGGTAAATTTGTACCTAAATCAAGAGGTTTTGATTCCCTATGCCCTTTTGAATCAATTATCATTGCACAATCAGTGTAGATAAAGATATTTCTTATTTGATCCTTATTTTGTTCTTAAGAAAAATGCTGAAGACAACAGCCAAGATTAATAGTTAAAAAAAAAAAAAACACATATATTAATTTCTTAGCAAAGCAACTGAATGAGACTTGGGTGTTCTTGTCAACCCATGAACTGCTTGACAGCAGAGCCTGTGCCTTTAAGCTTTTGGGTCTCAGGGTGAATGCTGTTTTCCTCTGAGTCACCTTGATTTATTGACTGTGTTCGGTTTTGCTCACTGCACTCCCATAAAAATTTCACTTCTGCTGCCATACTCTTGTCTCACATTAATGGTGTATCAGCCTGATTGGCCATAATAATCAGTTGGGAGAAGGGCAGAGAATGTGCCTATTTGGTCCCCTTTTTATCACCAGTGTTTGGAGCAAGCCAGAAGCAGAGCTGGCCTTTAGGTACTTGGGGAAGGAGTGAGCCCATGGTCCCCAGCCTCCTTATTGGAGCCTGCACATGGAGCGGGTTCAAATGAACGCAACTTTGTAACTTCATGGACACTGGCTGTGTTGAGCCCTGACATTGTATCCAATCATTACATCCATTTTTCCCTCTCTAGGCTTCCTTCTAGCTCTAGAAGTCCTTATTTCCACCAGTCTCAGTTATTCTTAACTCCTGTCACAGAGCTGTCATCTTGCTCTTTCCGGACTAGGCGAAGTCCCACGGGGCTTCCTGGGACTCAGGGCTCTTCCCCTCCCACATGAATTTCTACCTCAGGAGAGTGAGGTGCTGGGATAATGCTGCCCCAGGGAATGATCTGGGCCGTATCTTGGTTTGAAAACAAACTAAGAAATTCCAGGGAAAAGATATACCACTGAAGTTGAATGTGTGAATGTCTGTAACTTAAGGAGGAACGGTTCACTCATTTTGTATATCCTGGTGAAGTACAGTCATTTTAAAATATGGAACAAAATAAAGTACAGTTTAAAATCAAGCCTGGTAAAAAATTGACTCTGTGGCGCTGGGTTTGGTTTTTTTGTTTTTGTGTTTTTTTAAGTTGGATGAAGTTTTTGAGAAACCCTGGTGGTGAAGTGGTTAAGAGCTACTGCTGCTAACCAAAAGGTGGAAGTTCATATCCACCAGGCGCTCCTTGGAAACCCTATGGGGCAGTTCTAGTCCGTCCTATAGTGTCGCTCCCATGAGTCAGAACCGACTGGATGGCAACAGGTTTGGTTTTTTTGGTTCTTGTCTGCGGCACCGCCTTCTCACTACTCCACTGAGCCAAAAGGGCAGGAATCCCACCGGTTACTGATCCCATGGGGCTTTCTCATATAGGAGTTGAAAGAGTTTCCTCTCTCTTGCAAAAACTCATTTTCAGGAGTCCTTGCAAACAGAGAGCCACTTTGTGGGCTTTCCCAGATAAGGGTTCTGCAGTCAGCTCCTCGCTGTCCTTGAATTTCAGTGACTTAAAAGACAAACAACCACTCCCACCCCCCTCCTACCGCACGGCTCTAAGGTAGTAAATGAGCTGATGTGTTTGTACTGAATTTTTATTTTTATCAACGTATCACATCGAGGCAGTTTTAAAAAGCCAAAAAGTGCTACAGCAAGGTTTAGGATGCAAAATAGCAGCTTCCGTCACACCCCCCCCCCCCACCCCACCCCCAGCCTGTCCACTCCTGTCTCCTCTGCCTCCGGGACAGGATCTCTCACTGTGTCAGCTGTCTCTTCTGGTGCTTACCCTTGTACTCACACACAGAGTACTTTACTGGTATTCTGGGAGGAGTAAGTATAGTTACACACAGAGAACTTTACTAGTATTCTGGGAGGAGTAAGTATAGTTACACACAGAGAACTTTACTAATATTCTGGGAGGAGTAAGTATAGTTACACACAGAGAACTTTACTGGTATTCTGGGAGGATTAAGTACATTTATTGACTTCCTACCCCCTCCCCACATTTATCTGGCATCTCTGCCCCCTTCTTCCATTACAGAATATATGAAGTGTTTTGGCTAAGTCAGTACTCAGTACTCACACTATTTTGATTGCATAGCTGCTGTTTAAAGTTGAACCACACTGCAAGTAATTTCATGCTCCATCTTTTATAACTTTTTTTATTTTCTCTGGTGATAATAATTGCCTTGTTTTCTTGTTTTCACATTTGCTTTGTTTTCTTAGAACCTTTCGATCTTTCCCAAATATTCCAACGGAACCATTCCACTTCTGAGAATGACCAAGTTCACTGGATCTATTATCCAGTTTGTCATTTTCTTTTAGAATTAGTGTGTCCCTGAGATATCTTGTCGTTTTCCCCAAAGATATGGACTCTTCAGTGAGGCCTGGGGTGGGGGAGGACCTGACCCCAGTCCTGGTTTGTCTTTCACAACTTATCTGGTGGGGGAGGATACCCCTCCTTCCTGAAGATCATTTGATAATGGCTGCAGCAGTGTATCAACAGGGAACTGCCAGAAATTCAGGCTGGTTTCAGAAGAGGATGTGGAACCAGGGATCTCATTGCTAATGTCAGATGGATCCTGGCTGAAAGTGGAGAATACCAGAAGGATGTTTGCCTGTGTTTTATTGACTATGCAAAGGCATTTGACTGTGTGGATCATGATAAACTATGGATAACATTGCGAAGAATGGGTATTCCAGAACACTAAATTGTGCTCATGAGGAACCTTTACTTAGATCAAGAGGCAATTGCTCGGACAGCACAAGGGAATACTGATTGGTTTAAAGTCAGGCAAGGTGTGCGCCAGGGTTGTATTCTTTCACCATACCTATTCAATCTGTATGCTGAACAAATAATCTGAGAAGCTGGACTATATGAAGAAGAATTGGGGCATCAGGATTGGAGGAAGACTTATTAACAACCTGCTTTATGCAGATGACACAACCTTGCTTGCTGAAAGTGAAGAGGACTTGAAGCACTTACTAATGAGGATCAAAGACCACAGCCTTCAGTATGGACTGCACCTCAACATAAAGAAAACAAAAATCCTCACAACTGGACCAATGAGCAACATCATGATAAACGGAGAAAAGATTGAAGTTGTCAAGGATTTCATTTTACTTGGATCCACAATTAACAGCCATGGAAGCAGCAGTCAAGAAATCAAAAGACGCATCGCATTGGGCAAATCTGCTGCAAAGGACCTCTTCAAAGTGTTGAAGAGCAAAGATATCACCCTGAAGACTAAGGTGCGCCTGACCCAAGCCATGGTATTTTCAATCGCATCATATGCATGTGAAAGCTGGACAATGAATAAGGAAGACCGAAGAAGAGTGGACACCTTTGAATTGTGGTGTTGGTGAAGAATATTGAATATACCACCAGAAGAATGAATAAATCTGTCTTGGAAGAAGTGTGGCCAGAATGCTCCTTAGAAGCAAGGATGGCGAGACTGCGTCTTACATACCTTGGACATGTTGTCAGGAGGGATCATTCCCTGGAGAAGGACATCATGCTTGGCAGAGTACAGGGTCAGCAGAAAAGAGGAAGACCCTCAACGAGGTGGATTGACACAGTGGCTACAATGAGCTCAAGCATAACAACGATTGTAAGGGTGGTGCAGGACCGGGCAGTGTTTCGTTCTGTTGTGCGTAGGGTCGCTATGAGTAGGAACCGACTTGATGGCACCTGACAACAACAGAGAGCCCCCCAAAACAAAAAAGACAAACGTAAAACCCTGTTGCCACAGAGTCGACTCTGACTCATGGCGACTCCATACGTCATAGAGTAGAACTGTTCCACAGGATTTTCTTGGCTGTAATCTTTATGGAAGCAGACCTCTAGGCCTTTGTTCTGTGGCTTAAACCACCAGCCGTTAGGTTAGCAGTCTACCCAGTGCCCCAGGCTCTAGGTGCCAGAAAATTCTTAGCCCTAACCCTACCCCCAAAATCAACTTCCCGAGTCAAGCCTCCTTCCTTGTGGGCTCTTTAGGGAGAAGCAGGTATGGGGGACTGCCCCTCACCCCCAGCTTGACAGTCATTGTCAGCACCTGGATGACTGGAACTTTCTCACACTTACCTATCTGCTTTTTACCTTCCAAAAGACTGGAAACGTCTGCTCATGCCTACCCTAGTTGTACACACACACATTTTGGTCTTTGTTATAAGATTTAATTCTGTTATTATCATTTTATGGGATTTCAACAGGGTGAATAAACCTTATTAAATAGAAGTACTGTTTTTGTTTTTCAGGATTAAACTTTATTTGATATAGATCCAACTTTGATCTTATCACTAATCGTACATTTGAGCCAGTTCTTATTTCTGGTCAGACACACGAATGGTAGTCATTTTACTTTAAAGAGAGTCCTGTGTAATTAATTTAGGTGGGTAAAGTAAACTGGGAGGTGAATGAAGTATTTTTTTTCTCCAAACCTCAAGCCAGCAGGAAGCAGAAAACGTCAGTATTCCTGAGAGGTCATATGTGTTTATAGGATAGTTGTTATGTAGTTATTAGAGGTCAGTTAGAATGGCCTCAGGTTGGATTCCTGGACTAAAAGCCAAAGTCAGGATCAGTGTACGTCCTTCAGGTCCGGTTTTCCCAGCTGTTCAATGGCGTTCATAATAATGGTAGGCCCTGTTCCGTAGAGTTACAGCGAGAGTTAAAGAATACGTGCTGAGCACGTAATGCAGTGTTAATGTTATGTCATCACCATCATCACTACATTGAAAAGTATAAGAAAGTGGAGATGTTTCACAAACAAAAACAAGTATGAAGAATGATAACGCAAAATAAATTATACGTTTCCTGTAGATCTTGGACCAAATCCGAGTCTGGGTTTACCCCTCACATAAAAACTACACTGTTTTTCAGCTGAAAGCTCAGACGAGAAAGTAGGAATTTCAGGTATTATGGGAAAATGGTAGGGGTTTGTGTGAACTGGGATAATCCCATGTGTTTATGCTGAGTGGTATAACCTTCTTTCTTTGATAAATATTTCTGTTTTCTAGGAAAGAGTAAGACAGCATATAACAGTAGATTTTTCCCTCTGTGTTTCTCATCTTAAAGCAATTTCTTAACATTCACACCAGGTGGGGTTTGTGCTACTAAGGTCTCCCACCAAAGAGGGGTGATGTTGAGAGGCATGTAGGTGTGGGGAGCCCACAGTGGTGCAAACAGTTAAGCACTCTAACTGAAAGGCTAACAGTTCAAACTCACCGAGAGGTGCCTCGAAAGAAAGACCTGGCAATCTGCTCCTGAATGGTCACAGCCTTGGAAACACTATGGAACACAGATCTGCTCTGCACACACGGGGTCACCGTGAGTCGGAATGGACTTGACCACAACTAACAGCAACAACAGAAACCCTGGTCGTGCAGTGGGTAAGAGCTATGGCTGCTAACCAAAAGGTCAGCACTTCGAATCTACCAGCTCTCCTTGGAAACCCTGTGGGGCAGTTCTGCTCTGTCCTGTGTGGTCTCCAAGAGTTGGAATCAACCGGACAGCAGCTAACAACAACAATAGGTACCGGGATAGACTAATTGTACCTCCTCCCGTAGCTCTGAGAAAACCCACCAGGCTAGTGTTTCCAAGCCTTTTCTCAAATCTTCTTTTGAAAGAAAGTGACTGCTGAGTGACTATGTGCTCGCAGGCTGGGATTTGTGAAACGGGTGAGATTTAGTTGAGGACAAGGGGAAGAACAGGCTCAAAGCTGCTGGCAACTGTAGTACCCAGTGACAGGGCACGCGAACTGTCCGACTAACCTTCAAAGCCCCTGAAGGACAGAGGTTATGTTAAGTTTAAAGAAAATTTTGCTGTTTCCAGTTACCTTCTAACTGCTAAAATGTATACCTGCTGGATTTTTTCCCCAGATAATTATTTGTGAATTAGAGAATACCTATACTAAAACCCACTGCTGTCTAGTGGGTTCTGACGCAGGTGACCCCAGGTGTTACACAGTGGAACTGCTCTGTGAGGTTTCCTTGGCTGAAAAGCAGAATGCCAGGTCTTTTGTTCATGGCGCTGCTGGGAGGGTTTGAACCACCAATCTTTAGGTTAGAAGTCGAGTGCAAACCCTTTGCACCACCCAGGGAGGGGCCTTAGTACCTACACTAAAAAAACAAGTAGGTAAAATTCCGGAGCTTGTAACTTTTCTATTGATGTTTTTGTTTTGTTTCATTTTTTTTTTTTTGGTTCTTTTCGCTGGTGGCAAAGTTCTTTAGTGTCCTTCCATCTAGAAGCATACTGACTTACAGGAATGTTTACTCCCATTTGAATGTTAGCTATGATATAATAGATGCCTTATTTAAACTTTGAGCGGCCAAAAAATTAAATTCGCCTAGGCAAAACATTTATACCGGTTTGGGAGATTCCTTTGGTTTTACAGACCTTGATAAAGCAAACCTTAGTACAGGCATTGTGAGATTTTTGAGATAGGTAATACGGCCATAGATAATGGGGAGGGGTCATGACTGATCTTTACCCCTAATTTGCTCACTAATCTGCTGATGTGAACCTGGAACAGTGCATCTATGTACCTTGGCAATTCCCTGACGGAGTTACCCCTAACTCAATCCTCCCTTGGCCAGCTAGGTGCTCCAAGGAGCTGAAAGTTCCAGGAATCCCATTAATTTACTCTCTCTTGATACTTTCATAATTCTCTGTAATGGGGCTGACAAGCAATGAATGCCATTTTACAGGTTAGCCTCATAGGAAAGTAAATTATTTTCCTGGATGACTTTAATATGTGAAAAAAAAATGCCAACTAAAATATGGACATTCTGTTATTCAGTCATAAAAGAGGAATGGCTGACTACCCTGAAACATGCTACAGCCTGGATGGACCTTGAAAACGTTGTGCTGAGTGAAATCAGTCAGACACAAAGGGATAAAAACGTTGCCTGGTCTCCCTTATTTGAAATATCTCTGAGAGGTGCATCCGTAGAGACAAGGTTATTAGTGGATGCCAGGGGCTGGGAGGGGGTGGAGACTGGGAGTTATTACGTCAGGTACACGGGATTTCTGTCTGAGGTGATGAAGAACGTTTGGAAATGGGTAGTGGTGATGGTCGCCCAGTGTGATGAATGTAATTATGTCACTGAATTGAACATTTAGAAACGGTTGAGATGACACGTTTTGCTATATACGTATTACCCCAATGAAATTTTTAAAAAAATCCTAAATTCTGAAACAATGAACATCCAATGATAGGTTTGTGGCTCCTTTTAATTGCTGTACTTATATCTGCATTTATTCTTTTCTGTTGATCCAAAATGTATACACGCTCAGTGACACTGTAAACGTTTAAGGTTGCATTTGTTTATAAAAGAGCAGGTTTGTTGTCAGCAGGTATTCTGTGACACGGTTAGTTGTCGGTAACTCTTTTTCTCCCAGGTCTTTTCAAACCATGTTGGTCCTTCCTTTATTCAGTAGGGTTGATAGACCTGTCAGGGCCAACTGGATGACCCTGGCCCTTTGTGTTTGGAGGGACCAGGCTTAGGCCAGGCTTACACTGGAGTGGATTACCGTGGACATTTGAGTGGTACTTCTTAGACTAGTCGGGGGTAGATAACCTTATCTGAAATTGTATCTGGATTACCTGGCCAAAGGAAAGGAAAGTAGAGATTGCTATGGAAAATATCAAGGAAAGGGGGAGCCCCGGGGTGCGGGGTGCTGTACCCAATGCTAGTTTTTAACAATGTTGCACCAGACTCAGAGGATTCCTGGAGGGTGGACCCTGTGTGCAACTATGTCAACAATAACGGCATGGGGTTGGATCCCAGAGAGGGATCTCAGTCTACCCTTTGTTACCCATCCATGCACAAGCTGGCTCCACATTGTTTATGTGCTGCTCTGTGGTCTGGTCTGAGGACTGTGAGTCTAGGATAGAATGCCTCATTTCTGAGTACCTTTTGCAGGTCCAGCCTGTAACCATGGGCCTGGCTCACAAGGGTCTCACACACTTCCGTCAGTGGTTAAGTGAAGGAAATGTTGACATGGGTAAGATAAGAGTACTTAAGCTCGAAGGCTATTTTTATATAAGTACTTACAGTTTATATGTGTGTGTCTATCTCCCCATTGATAATAAACATCAATAACAACCATCTCTTGTATGTATCAGGAATTGTCCTATTTACCACGTAAATGGTGTGCTTAGTCTACCTGGCGACATTATGAGTAGGTGTCTATCACCTCCATTCCACAGGCCAGGAGTCTGAAGCACAGAGAGAGCTAGTCTAGTGGTGGAGACAAGTTCCAACCCAGAGTCTTTGTCACCACCTCCGGCTGCAGTGGGAGAGCAGGTGTTTTGTTATTCTTGCTTCACATATAACATAGCTTGCCCCAGTGCTTTGTTGAAAGTATATGGTGGATACATAATAGTGCTACATAGTTTCTTCTTGTGCCTTCTCATTCCAGTGAGGGCCAGGTGGGGCCTCACTGGTTCCCCTCCAAAAAATATTATGATAGAAAATGAATGAAACAAAGGTTCCCTTTATTTCCAGGGCTAATGTTCTAAATTGTATTGTTGTTGCTTGCTTCTAAGGGGCATTCTGGTTGTACTTCTAAGACAGATTTGTTCATTCTTTTGGCAGTCCATGGTATATTCAGTATTCTTTGCCAACACCACAATTCAAAGGCGTCAATTCTTCTTCGGTCTTCCTTATTCGTTGTCCAGCTTTCTCATGCACAGGAGGCCATTGAAAACACCATGGCTTGGGTCAGGCACATGTAATCTTCAAAGTGACATCCTTGCTTTTTAACACTTTATAGAGGTCTTTTGGAGATTTGCTCAATGCAGTGGATCTTTTGATTTCTTGACTGCTGCTTTCATGGTTGTTGATTGTGGCTCCAAGTAAGATGAAATCCTTGGCAACTTCAATCTTTTCTCCATTTATTAAGATGTTGCTTATTGTCACAAATAATTATCAAGACAGCTAAAAGTGTAAATAATTACCTTGATAATTTTATAAATAATATCACAAACATAGGTACTCCCTGGAGCATCTCAAGACATAAACCAAAATGAAAAGATGGATGAAAGGACAGACGGATGGAATGACAACTTCACCTCCAGGCCAAGGGCAACATGGGTATTACCGATTGGCAGGTGTAGAGAGCAGTGTTCAGGGAACCTTCCTAGAAGACTTTAGGTGAAATCACTCTGCAAATCGGAGAATATTATTACTTACAAGATTTTCCCAAGGTGTAGATGAGATAATGGTGCTGAATACTGTTGAAACTGAGCAAATGCTCAAAAATCTCCTATTAATGATAAAACCACGTCCTTCCTTCCACTTTTTCCTTCCACACCTGTCTTCACACCTCATAGAATATTTCCTCAATGACCCTGCAGTGTGTGTTAAATGATACTTCTGCTCCTTGGGCTTCTGGAAAAGTAATGTTTACCAAGTCAGTTTCCATGCTTTATGAAGACTTTAGAAAACATATTTCGTAAAGTATTGTTTCTTCTTCTTTCAGGAAAATTATTATTTTGATTCTTTACATTTTACCAGGCACATTTCCAGTCTTTATTTCAACTGAATTTTGCAGTTTGAAGTTATGTATTGCCAGAAATTATCTTTAGGTTTCACTGTGATATTTCCATCAATAGGTGTTTTGTTGTCGTTGTGCTTTTGATATAACGTTAAAATATTAAATGCACTTGTGTGTATATATGTTCACTTAATATTATAATTATTTAATATTTAAATTTTATTTTTAGTCTCAGCATTTAAGTGATTTTTCTAACCTGGCATACTTAACTTTCTCAATGTTCGATATAATCAAAATTTGAATGTAAATATGTTTTTAACTGAAATAACGAACAGGCAAATATAACATGTGTTAAGGTATTTTTTTTGGATGAACCACGTGGTTTTTACTTTCTAATTCTAATTGGTATTACCAAATCATTATTTCTAGGTCAGAATTATAAAGCATTATCAAAGGTACTCATGACATGTTGGGTTTACTTGATTAGGCGATTATAAGAAAATTAACATATTTCTTTCCCTATGAACAGTGAAGTCAGTTGAAATGTTTTCTGGAACTAAATGCGATAATGGCACCACTGTAGAGTGTAGGTAGGATTATTACGGCAAAAACATTCTCTTCTTCAAACTTGGAACTTATTCATGTGTTTAACGCGGTTTTATTGGTTTTAGAGAAAGATTATATACACACACATTGCAGAATATCAGTCTTTTCTCTCACATCAATGACTGGCAGAACAATAATATTTTATTTCTTAAACATCTCAGCTAGGCACCTGGTACTTACCGGTATGAAGCCTGTGTGTGTTATGAGTGAAAGGTGCCTTCGGGTGGACACGGAGTCACAGCAGCCCCATCAGACAGAGGCACTGCCCCACAGGGTTTTCTTGCTGTAACCTTTGCAGGAGCAGATCTCCAGGTCTTTCCTCCCACGGAACCACCGGGTGGGTTCAAACTGCCAACCATTCAGTTACCAGCTGAGAGCTTAACCATTGCGCCACGAGGGCTCCTTATGGAGTGTGTATTAAAGTTATTTGCTTAATTGAAAGCGACAACAATTATTCTTTAATTTGTATAGTATTCCTTCGATGCATTAATAAATTAGGACATAAGCTTTCCAGTCCTTGTCTGAGAGCCAACAATCTTCTTTTTTAGAAATTTTATCTTTTATTTGCATCATTTTGATTAACGCGGAACATTCTCACAAGTCGTAGCAGACTTTTGACTTATAACGTTGACTTTCGAGCCTTTTTGATTTCTGTTATTTCAGGTTCCTAACAGAATAAATTAAGGGGATATTCCTAGTAGTTCCCTGTAAGAGGGTTTCATTCTCTCCTGAAAATTTTAGATCGGATAGCCTTAGTAACACTTTTAACAGATTCTGGACCCATTTCTTGCGATTGGCTCACGCACTTCTGCAGGCACTGGGCTATCTTGTCTTTTCTGCTCCTTGTCAGTAGATTCTCGAGCAGATGAATCTGGATAAATACCCCGAGGGAGTGCTTACAACATGACCCCCTGACAGCAGTGTGTACTGTGGCTACCTGTCATCCTGATGGAGACTGTTGACTGCCTGTCATCCTACTGCGTGGGTGTTCTTCAAAGGGCCATTTGTTGTTTTAATGAATAAGAGTCTGAAAGATTAGGGTCACTTAACCCAAGGGAGGGCCACAGTGAGGCAGATTCAAATGGAAGTTTCAGGTGTGACCTGTGAAATCTGCCAGAAACGCTGATGAGGATGGAGTTGGCTACTAAGAGCTGGGTTGGGGTTCCCTGTGGTTTCTGATGATCTGCACCCCGCATTCTCAGCCCTGGGAGGTTGTGAAATGAATGTTTACAAAACGTTTGGAAACACACATCTCCTCCCTCTTTCCCAAGGAGCCCTGGTGGGCACCGTGGTTGAGCGCTCACCTGCTAACTGAGAGGTTGGTGGTTTAAACCCACCCAGTGACTCCACCAGAGAAAGGCCTGGAGATCTGCTCCCGTAAAGATCAAAAACAGAAACAGTTGCTGTCAAGTCAATTCCAACTCGTAGTGACCCTGTAGGACAGAGAGAACTGCCCCGTAGGGCTTCCAAGGAGCAGCTGGTGGATTTGAACTGCCGACCTTTTGGTTAGCAGCCTTGGGAACCCTATGGGACTGTTCTGCTCTGTCACATGGGGTCATCGTGAGTTGGAATCAACTCAGCGACATCCAACAACAACAGCCCCCTTTCATCTCTGATACCAATACAAGGAAACCTTGCCTTTGCCATGCCAGCACCTAAGCTGGGAGAATCCATGGTCCTAAATATACAAGCCCCGGAGAAGAAAGGCAAAGCAGAGTTTGGGGGCAGATTGAAACAGCCAAGGCATTATATTTAGCAGCCTACCAAGATTAATTTTATACAGCAGAATTTCACATACTTTTTTTTCATACCAGAATCTTGCATTGTATTTTTTTTTTTTCTGAACCTAAAATCATGAAACTAAACACTGCTTTGATAAATAGCTTGAAAATGGGAGGCATCTCTCTTCTCTGAGGCTAAGCTGGGTCAGGTGTTGCCTGTATTCTCTGAATACTGATGTCTGCCCTTCGAGAGAATAAGTTAGTTGGAGCTTCCTATGGAAAGGCAACCCCTGTCACTTTGAAAAAACGTTTATTTGGCTTTTTAAGTTTTGCAGCCAGCCAGAGCAGAAACTGACTGAAGGTAAACAATTTTTTTTTTTAATCCTATGAATTTAAAGGAGCCCTGGTGGAGCAGTGGTTAAGAGCTTGGCTGCTAAACAAAAGGTCGACAGTTCTAATCCACCAGCTGCTCCTTGGAAACCCTATGGGGCAGTTCTATTCTGTCCTATAGAGTTGCTATGAGTTGGAATCGACATGATGGCAACTGGTTTGATTTTTTGGTTTATGAATACAAAATCTTAGAAAACTTCTTTTAAAAATATATTTAATTATTATTTTATGAAAAAATGTATAGGATTTCTATTTTCTATATCGTCATAATTACATGTTAAATGTTGGTTGTTGTTAGGTGCTGTCACGTCAGTTCCGACCCATAACAACTCTGTGTACCACAGAATGAAATACTGCCTGGCCCTGCCTCATGCTCACAGTCGTCGTTAGGCTTGACCCCCTTGTTGCAGCCACTGTGTCAATCCATCTCATTGAAGGTCTTCCTCTTTTCAGTTCACCCTCTACCAAGCATGATGCCCTTCTCCAGCGACTGATCCCTCCTGACAACATGCGCAAAGTCTGTAAGATGCAGCCTCACCATCCTTGCTTCTAAGGAGCATTCTGGTTGTACTTCCTCCAAGACAGACTTGTTCGTTCTTTTGGGGTTCATGGTATATTCAATATTCTTCACCAACACCACAATTCAGAGATGTCAACTTTTCTTTGGTCTTCCTTATTCAGCTTTCTTATTGTCCAGCTTTCACATGCATATGACGTGATTGAAAGTGCCATGGCTTGGGTCAGGCGCACCTTAGTCTTCAGGGTGACATCTTTGCTCTTCAGCACTTTGAAGAGGTCCTTTGCAGCAGATTTACCCAATGCAATGCGTCTTTTGATTTCTTGACTGCTGCTTCCACTGACTGCTAATTGTGGCTCCAAGTAAAATGAAATCCTTGACAACTTCAATCTTTTCTCCGTTTATCGTGATGTTGCTTATTGGTCCAGTTGTGAGGATTTTTATTTTCTTTATGTTGAGGTGTAATCCATACTGAAGGCTGTGGTCTTTGATCTTCATCAGTAAGTGCTTCAAGTCCTCTTCACTTTCAGCAAGCAAGGTTGTGTCATCTGCATAACACAGGTTTTTAATGAGCCTTCCTCCAATCCTGATGCCCCAATTCTTCTTCATACAGTCCAGCGTCTCCGATTGTTTGCTAAGCATACAGATTTAATAGGTGTGGTGAAAGACTGCAACCCTGTTGCACATCTTTCCTGACTTTAAACCACGTAGTATCCCCTTGTTCTGTCCAAACAACTGCTTCTTGGTCTGTGTACACGTTCCTCATGAACACAAGTGTTCTGAGATTCCCAATCTTTGCAATGTTATCCATAATTTGTTATAATCTACACAGCCAAATGCCTCAGCATAGTCAATAAAACACAGGCAAACATCCTTCTGGTGTTCTCTGCTTTCAGCCAGGATCCACCTGACATCAGCAGTGACATCCCTGGTTCCACGTCCTCTTCTGAATCCGGCCTGAATTTCCGGCAGCTTCCTGGTGATACACTGCTGCAGTTGCTTGTGAATGATCTTCAGCAAAATTTGCTTGCGTGTGGTATTAATGATATTGTTTGATAATTTCTGCGTTTGGTTGGGTCACCTTTCTTGGGAATAGTCAGAAATATGGATCTCTTCCAGTCGGTTGGCCAGGAAGCTGTCTTTCAAATTCCTTGGCATAGACTACTGAGTACTTCCAGTGTTGTATCCATTTGTTGAAACATCTCAGTTGATATTCCTTCAATTCCTAGAGCCTTGTTTTTCACCAATGCCTTCAGTGCAGCTTGGACTTCTTCCTTCAGTACCGTTGGTTCCTGATCATATGCTACCTCCTGAAATGGTTGAATGCCAATCAGTTCTTTATGGTATCATAATTACATATTAAAAATAACTACCAGTGAATTAGTGAGAGAAAACATGTACTCTTAACAGACAGAAAAAAAATTAAATTTCAGTGCAATTCTACCCACAATTACATATATAGGTGGGATTGCCTCGAACTTTAATTTTTTTTGTCTGTTAAGAATACATGTTTTCACTCACTAGTTCACTGGTAGTTATTTTTTGCAGGCACAGTATGTTTTCAACTGAATCTTATTATTTCTATTTAAGATTCACTTAACTAAGGAGAAATAGTCAATCTCTTCATATCTGTTTTGGAACCTTTGCATAGTTATGATACCGCTGTTGTTTAAGTAGCATGGCTTACAGTACTCATGAACGAACAAATCAGCCTTAGAAAAAATACAATTGGAATGCTTCTTAGAAGTGAGGATGACAAGACTTTGTCTTGCTTACTCTGGACATGTCATCAGGAAAGACAGATCACTAGAAAAGGACATCATGTTTGGTAGAGAGTTGGGGAAAATGAGAGACACCCTCAGTGAAATGGATTGACACATCAGCCATAGCCATGGACTCAAACACACCAACAATCATGAAGATGGTGCAGGACCAGGCAATGTTTTGTTCACTTACGCATGGGGTTGCCATGAGTTGGAGTTGACTAACCACAACAAAAACATGGCACTCATGTGGGCAGGCAAGGGCAGATCCACAGGAAGCTGGAAGAGAAAGTTCAGTTCTAATAAGAGAACTCTCTCTCCTTCTTATCTACCGTGGACTAGGGATGCTTGTTTCTGGGGCAAATCCCCACCCCAAGACCACAGTGAACCAGTAATTCTGTACTCTCTGGTTATACTGTGACCACCTCTCAATTGTTCACTGTCCCTCTAATGAAACCTCTAGAAAGGACATGGAAGTAGAGTTTTCTGTATCTCTCCAATAAGTCAGAGAAAAACATTTCTAGTGAAAAAGCTAAGTGAAGAGGATTTTCAGAGGCAGTAGATCAGCTATTACCTTTCTTCCATGGATCAGTTTTCTTCCTGGTGGCGTGGTTCTTATCCCTCCTTTCTCCTGTAGGGAAGTATATTCAGGTGGGGGCTGTGATAGCTCCATGCAGATAAGACTCTGCCATTTATCACACTCAAGCTGTTTTCATTCTTTCTCATCAGCAAATGAACTAACACCTAAACTGTAAAGTGGAATGTACTGTTAGATTTTGATGGAAGTAATCTTTGGAAGGAGCCCTAGTGGTGTCATGGTTAAGCGCCAGGGACGGATTAGCCATTAAGCAAGGTATGCAGGACTTATTTGTGTCTACTTACTAATCTGTAGTGTACAATTTCTCCTGTTTTTCACTTCTTTGAAGATGTGGTGAAACCTCTGTGAAGTTGTGCACTTCAGATAGTAAGTAAACACAAGCCTGTGTGTACCTTGCTTGGAAACCCTGGTGGCATAGTGGTTGAAAACTACGCCTGCTAACCAAAAGGTCAGCAGTTCAGATCCACCAGATGCTCCTTGGAAACTCTATGGGGCAGTTCTACTCTGTCCTATAGGGTCGCTATGAGTCAGAATCGACTGGACAGCATAGGTGGGTACCTTGCTTACTGGTTAATTCACCCCTGTTTAGTGCTCAGCTGCTAAATGAAAAGTCACTAGCCACTCCACTGGAGAAAGATGTGGCAGTCTGCTTCCATAAAGATTACAGCCTTGGAAACCCTGTGGAGTGGTTTTATGCTAGAGGGTCACTGTGAGTCAGAATCAACTTGACAGCAGTGGATATGGGTATAATCTTCGGGAAAGGAGCCCTGGTGGTTCAGTGGTTAAGTGCTTGGCTGCTAACTGAAAGGTCAGTGATTAGAACCCTTCAGCTGCTCCCATAAAGATTACAGCCTAGGAAACCCTGTGGGGCAGTTCTACGCTGTCACATGGAGTTGCTGTGAGACGGAATCGACTTAATGGTACATAGCTATAGCAGCAACTCCCAGGTCTTCAGAATCTTATCTTCATAGCTGGCAAACAGAATGCAGAGGACGTTAAGTGTAGAAAGGAATTTAGTGTAAGGTTTTAGTGTGGGGGGGATAGTCTTTGGGAAAGGAGCTCTGGTAGCACAGTGGTTAAGGCACTTGGCTGCTAACCAAAAGGTCAGTGGTTCAAAACCTCCAGCAGCTCCTCAGGAGAGAGATGTGGCAGTCTGCATCCGTAGAGATTTATAGCCTTGGAAACCCCACGGGATTAGTATGCATCAAGGGCAGTGGGGGGAATCTTTGGGAAGGACATTTCCAGTCCTGCAGAGCTGTCAGAGAAAGTCCACGTAAGACACAGATCTCTGGAGTTTGTTTTTCCTCAGGCCCAAGACATAGCTAGCTTCACACGGTAAGCAGACGACTTGAATATCATATGTGGGCAGAGGCAGCTTACACAGCCCTTTGGTTAGCTGTTGCTAACCCTAATGAGACACAGAAAAAAGGACAGAGGGGAAGTAAGGAGCTCTGGGGGCTGAAGAATTTGGAGCCCCTAGATGAGGAAAATTCTTTAAGAAGGAGGTCCAGCAGATTCTGGAAACAGAATTCTCTTTGAGCCTACAGAGAACAAATAAGAGCACAAGTCTGTGTGGTGGTTCAGAGTGTTGGTATTGTCTGAGGACAATTGCTAACAAACAAACACAGAACTAGAAAGCCTTCCAAAAAACCAATTAAGAGTCAGGAATGGGGATATAAGTGAAGAAGCAATTGCCTGGATTAATCTCATTGCACACCTGGGAATACGTTGCATACTGCCATTGTGTGGTTCCCTGAGTGCCTGTAACTTTCCTGATGTTTGTGAGGTTTACATACCTCCTGCAGCTCTCAGAGGCTGGAGGGGAAGTTGTGTTTATTTCCAAGATAGTTGGGCAGGCAGAAAGGAGTCCCAGTGGCACAGTGGTTAAAACACTCAGCTGCAAACCAAAAGGTGGGATGGTTGGAACCCACCAGCTGCTCCATGGGAGAAAGATGTGGCAGTCTGCTTCCATAAAGATTATAGTCCCGGAAACTCTATGGGGAGTTGGAATACCCAAGGGTTTGATTTGGGTAGGGCAGGCAGGCTGAAGCTCAACCTCCCATTTCCTGTTTGGCTTGCCCAGAAAGTAGGCAAGTAACAGCCAGGGGCAGAGATGAAGTAAAAATCAGTGGAGTTGGAAGAAATAGGCCAGAACATAGGCAGTTAAAGGGGGTCAAGGAACTCGACAGGTGGGAGGCTCAATGCTGCCTCGCATTTTTCTCGCCACAATATTTTGTGATTGGACATTTGATGCCCCATAAATCTGTTCCTTGGAACCCTTGTGGTGTGGTTGATTTTCTAGAATGGCAAATGCTACCTTCTTACATGTATGCGTGGTGTATTCTCATAGTGAAGCTTGGTGACACAGTGGTTAAGTGCTCAGCTGCTTAACCAAAAAAGTCAGTTCAAATCTACCAGCTGCTCCTTGGAAACCGTAGGGGGTGGTTCTACTCTGTCCTTTAGGGTCGCTATGAGTCGAAATCGACTTGATGACAAGGGGTTTGGTTTTTTTGGTTATTCTTATAGCATCTTTGTGGCTCGCTCTCTAATTAATGGATTTTGATGGCATCATATTTATCCTGATGAGAGGTTTACATCCGCTTTATATCCATTGTGGTTGCGTTTGACTTTGCTTCCATTCTGTGGAATTTCTTGAGATGTGTTCTGTTCTTTGTTCATTTAAATCTCTACTCAGCAAAAAGCTATTTGTGTAAAATAGTTTAATTTATTCAGCTATTTTTCTCAAAAATCTCCCCAATTAAAGTTTATTGTATCACTACATAGAATGCATCCCCCAAAACTGTTTTATGCAGAAGAGTATTTCATACTGTAATTGCTCAGGGTGTAAAGTTGGTACTCACAAAATATATTTTTCATATTTACAGCTGTAATATAAAAAGCATAAAATCAGAAAGATGAAAATGTGTTCGATTTTCAACTAAGGGTTTGATACATATGTGTTACTATTGTAAACATTATATTGAGGTGAATTTTCCTCAGACTTTGAAGATCTGCCATATAAAGTATGTCGCTGTGTAATGATCTCTTATGTACGGTGCGTTGCACAGCTGTAACAAACATTTATGTTCTCACTACAGGAGTATATGTTCACGTCCTGTTGTTAATATCGGCAGTAGACCTCCAGGTCATCAGCTATTTTATTGTGTTTTGCAGACCACCATCAACATGTGACTGCTTAATGCATGCTTCAGCTATTTGCTGTGAATTTGAGCCAAAATTGCTATCCAGATTGTGCATGTTATTTGTTAGGTACACATTTTTCTCAGTGCCACAGGGGTCAGAGAGAATATCCCCTGCTGGGGCACTGGACACAGATACTCAGTAGGCTTACAAAGTCAGATACAGCCCTATATTCTAAAATAAGATGTAAACCCACAGTGATACTTAACCACACCTAGGTACACTCATCCAGACAGACCTAATTGTTTGCATTAACATTACACCTGTATCTACCCCCAAGAAGAGGAAAATCAGTAATTATAAAGCAGTGTAATAATCTGTGAACAGTTTCAGGGTCTTGTCCTGTGAGCTCACAGAACATTCCTGGGAATGTTGGGGAAGCTTTTCAGCTATGGTGAGAGGTCTATGTATTAGCACATAGAAACACACACATACAAAAAAAAAAAAAAAAAAAATGAGGGAAAGATGTTCAGGAGGTAAGTTATTGTACCTGATATCTAAATGGGCAAAGATTTGTTTGGAAATTTGGAAATAATAAAAAATTAATTCAAATAAACATTTGTGATGGTTAATGTGTGTCAGTTTGGCTGGGTGACTCCAAGTGCAGCTTCTGTTCTAGGTATAATTTTCATTGCTTGTGCAAATTAATACATCTCCTGGTACCTGTAGCAGCTGTTGATGTGGATAATGCCTTTTTCTCCATACCTGTTTCTAGGGACACCAGAGGCAGTTTGCCTTCACCTGGCAAGGCCAGCAGTACACCTTCAGGTGCCTACCTCAGAGCTACGTCAGCTCTCCGGCCCTGTCGTAATTTAGTCCACAGGGACCTTGATCACCTTTCCCTTCCACAAGACTTCATACTGGCCCATTACGTTAATGGCATTATGCTGATTGGACTAGTAAGGAAGAAGTGTCAATGACTCTGGCCTTATTGGTAAAGCATTTGCATGCTAGAGGGTGGAAAATTAACCTGACAAAAATTCAGGTGCCTTCCACCTCAGTGAAATTTCTAGGGGCCCAGTGGTGTGGGGCATGTCGAGATATTCCTTCTAAAGTGAAGGATAAGTTATTGCATCTGACCCCTCCTACTACTCAAAAGTAGCCATAACACCTGGTGGGCCTTTTTGGATTTTAGAGGCAACATATCACTCGTTTGAGTGTGCTACTCTGGCCTGTATATCAAGCGATGGGAAAAGCTTCTAGTTTTCAGTGGGCTGTGAACAAGAGAAGGCTCTGCAACAGGTTCAGGCTGCTGTGCAAGCTGCTCTGCCCCTTGGGCCATATGATCCAGTTTACCCAATGGTGCTCGAAGAGTCCGTGGCAGATAGAGATGCTGTTTGGAGTCTTTGGCAGGCTCCTCTTGGTGAATCACAGCGCAGACCCTTAGAATTCTGGAGCAAAGCCCTGCCATCCTCTGCAGATAACTACACTCCTTTTGAGAAACAGCTTTTGGCTTGTTACTGGGCCTTAGTAGGGACTGAACACTTAACCGCGGGACACCAAGTCACCATGCAGCCTGAGCTGCCCATCATGACCTGGGTGTTGTCTGACCCACAGAGTCATGAAGTTGGACGTGCACAGTAGCACTCCGTCATTAAACGGAAGTGGTATATATGAGATCAGGGCTGAGGAGGACCCGAAGGCACAAGTAAGTTGCATGAGGAAGTAGACCAAATGCCCATGGTCTCCACTCCTTTCACATTACCTGCCCTTTCCCAGTCTGCACTTATGGCCTTATGGGGAGTTCCTTATGATCAGTTGACTGAAGAAGAGGAAACTCATGCCTTGTTTACAGATGACCCTGGACAATACGCAAGCACCACTAGAAAGTGGACAGTGGCAGCACTATAGCCCCTTTCTGGGACCTCCCTGGAGGACAGTGGTGAAGGGAAATCCTCCCAATGGGCAGAACTTCGAGCAGTGCACCCCGTTGTTCACACTGCTTGGAAGGAGAATTTGCCAGATGTGCGATTGTATACTGATTTGTGGGCCGTGGCCAGTGGTTTGGGAGGATGGTAAGAAACTTGGAAGGCACATGACTGGAAACCTGTACATAGACCAAGAGGCAATCATTTGAACAGAACAAGGAGATACTGTGTGGCTCAAGTCCAAATCCTTGAATTAAATAACAAAATTCTGCTCTGGATACTTAAATTGTAATTTATGGTTGTGTAATTTTATTTTTTAATTTTTTGTGTTATTATTTGCATATCTTGTCAATTTTGTCCATCATGGAATGGGTTATCTTGAACTTTCAGTGAGTTCCAGCCATCACCTAGGTTTGCCTTTCTCGCTTTACATGAGTTTAGCCTGTTTACATTAAGATATTATCCATAGAATCTTTGAAAAATTACTTATAGTCACTTCAGCATTATCAGCTTTTAAATTCATGAATAATGTTCATAAAATAACTTGAGTGCTTCATTATTTACGTGGCATTTACTGTCATACTTAGACAAAATGATCGTATCTTAGTACAACAAAGTTTTTGCCATTTAAGAAGATGGTGGCTTCCCTTTTATTTTATCACAATTATCTGTGATCTGTGAATAACTTATATACTCTTAGGTTAAAGATTATTTCTGTGACTACACTGTCAGTTTGTATAAAACTTTACAATACACTATTTCAGGTAATATAAATTCACTGCATTTTGATTTTAATCAGTTTTTAGTTAATGTAATTTCATTTTGTGTGAAAAAATGATAATTAAGTAGCTAAAATGTTGCCTTTAAGCCTTAATTAAATAAATTTTTTGAAAATAACTTATATTAATATTTAAAAACAAATCAACCTTCACATAATAAGAACCCAAATATAACAGCTTACGCCTAGTTTTCTTAACCTCTGCTTAATAAGCTGCCACCCTGAACAGCACCGCCCATCTGTCAGTTTGTCACACTGCGGTGGCTTGTGTGTTGCTCTGATGCAGGAATTTATGCCACCGAGATATTTCAGGGACCAACAGGGTCAACCATAGTGGACAGGTTTCTGCAGAGCTTCCAGACTAGGACACACTAGGAAGAAAGGCCTGGAGATCTACTTCCAAGTTATAAATGAAGACCCTATGGATCCACATAGAACGTTGTCCGATGAAGTGCTAGCAGGAAGATGAGCCCCCTGGGCTGGAAGACACTGAAAATACGCAGCGGCCAGGACGATGACCTGGGCATACCAGTCATCTTAAAGACGGTGCAGGACTTGGCAACGTTTTGATCTGTGGTGCGTGGGGTCGCCATGTGTCAGAGCCAACTTGATGGCAACTAACAACAACAACAAATAGGATTAATTAAACCAGTTAATTTTTTGAAATTTGGGAAGATCAGATTTTAATTTTGTGCATTGGAGTGAAGGTTCAGAATGGTATGGATAGGTTTCTGAGGTTTTAATTGTATTACTTCATCAAAACCATTTCAGCGTAAAGTGCTGAGACATGTAAATTCTACTTAAACACAAAGTACAGATGTTTAACTTTCATTTAATTTACCCAAGGCAGGGCAATTTCCAATACAATCTGAGAAATCCCCAAATAACCTCCTCTTGTCACTATGGCAACATTTGGGCCAATAGTACTCAGAGGAAGAGTGGGGCAGGGACACAGGGACCTCCCAGCCTCATTGTCACTAACTACCAGCACCTCAGTAAGCTCAGAAAAGAGTGGCTTCCTTGGACCTGGGCTGTGATAGTAGACCACTCTGACATTTTCTTGTGATTTGCCTAAACCAAACCAAGGTCCTTGCCATTGAGTCAATTCGGACTCATAGCGACACTATAAAACAGAGTAGAACTGCCCCATGGGGTATCCAGGCTGTAGGCTTTATGGAAGCAGACTGCCATAGCTTTCTCCCACTGGTGGGTTCGAACCACCGACCTTTACGGTTAGCAGACAAACGCTTTAACCACTGCACCACCAGGGCTCCTAGGCTAGCTACGAGGACCCCGAACTAACATATGGTTATCTCGTTTCATCCTTGAAACAGCTGTAGGAACTAGAAACTGGAACCTAGAAACAGCTGCAGAAACTAAACCATAAGTTTTTGTTGTATCATCTACTTTGTTTCCATGAAAAATAGTGGGAATTCAATTATATTGCACACCACCACTCGACATATTTTATTGTTGTTGTGTGCCATTGAGTTGATTCTGACTCATAGTGACCCCACAGGACACAGTAGAACTTCCTCATAGAGCCTTCAAGGCTGTAAGGCTTTACCAGGGATGATCACCAAGCCTTCTGCGGAGCGACTGGTAGGTGTGAACCTCTGACCTTTGAGTTAGCCACTAAGTAAATCCCATGAAGTGGTGTAATGGCTGTTTGAATTCTGAACCCATCAGAAGATGAATACCATATTAAAAATCTAAAGAATTCAGTTGCTTTGACAGAAAAAGTTACGTTTCATTAGATTTGATTAAAAAGCAATCGCTTAAAACAAATTACTTGAAATCCCCTAAGAACAAACTTAATTTTTTTCAAATAGAATTTGAGTGACAACTAAGTAATGGTTTTAGTTAAAAAAATACATTAGAAATATTTAGTGGTTGGCAATGCATAATCCATACGGTACTGGATAAGCAAATGGTTACATTATTTAAGGCGTAAAACTTGGAAATTGTCAACTGCTTTGCCTTTGGATGTTGAATCTTTTCAATATCATCTGTGTCTGTGTGATGCATACATGAGATACAAAATGCCTACCACAAAATCTGGGTCATGGTCGCCAAACCCAAGCCAAACCCCTTGCCGTCCAGTCAGTTCGGACTCATAGGGTCATGGTTACAACATTCAAATGTTAGGTTAGTTCGATTTCTAAATTTTCTTTCCTTTCCAAAGGTAAGTTCCTGTTCCTAGTCTATGAATCGCTGCTTCTTTGTCCCTAAAGGCTTTCTAACCTGCCCCTAAGGTGCCTCATCCTTGGTCCAAAGCCACATAGTCCTCTTTCTCAGCAGGGGCTCCTAGACCATTCCCTGGGTTAGGGTGATTGTGCAGAAATAGTTAAAACCAGGAGCTACAGCTCCAGTCTTCCCACCCGGGCACTCAACATTCTAAGGGGGAGGGGTGGACAAGTGATCACTCAGGTCCTTCCAATTCAGTCTTCTGTGTGTGGCCTGCACTTCTCCCAAGGCCTCTCATGGTTGCTTAGCTCACTCCATAAGTGAGAAAGGGAGAGCCGGGGGACCTTAGGGTAAGTTAATTATATGTCTGCACTCACTAGTTGACCCTGCTTTCTCCTGACCCTTCTTTTCTCCTGTCTGCTATCTAGACTCTTCCTATATTTGCTGTCAGGCCAGATATTCAGAGTGATTTTGATGCCATCCAGAATGTCATTCCTTGGAGACTGTGTGTTGGTGTGTGTTGCCGTCCAGTTGATTCCCTAGAGCAGGGACTGGAAACCACCATACGTGATCAAAATCTGTCCAACTGCCTGTCTTTGTGAATAAAGTTTTATTGCCACATAGGCACACCCATTTGTTTATCATTGTTTGCTGGCTGCTTTCCTGCTATAACAGAGGGTTGAGTAGTTGTGACAGGGGCGTTATGGCCCACAAAATCCAGAATATTTACCATCTGGCTCTTTATAGGCAAAGCTTGCTGAGCTCCGTCCTGGAGAAAAACACACACTGTCCGAATCTTGTATCACCTTCAGTCCAGAGCTCCACTTGGCCTTGTTGTGGCTCTTATTGTTGTTGTTAGTGGCTGTTGAGCCGGCTACAACTCTTGGCAACCCCATATACAGCAGAACGAAACGTTGCCCGGTCCTGCGCCGTCTTCACGATTGTTGGTGTGCTGGAGACCATCGTTTCGGCCACTGTGTGTTTTCAGTGCCTTCCAGCCTAGGGGACTCATCTTCCAGCACCCAGTGGGACAGTGCTCTGTTGTGATCCACAGGGACTGCGTTGGCTGATTTTCAGAAGTACATGACCAGGCTTTTCTTCCTAGTCTGTCTTGGTCTGAAAGCTCTGCTGAAACCTGTCTACTGTGGGTGACCCTGCTGGTATTTGAAATGCAGGTAGCATAGCTTCCAGCATCTCAGCAACATTCAAGACACCAAAGTACCATTAATTTCTGAATAGATATTTTTGGAATTCTAACAGGCCTTTCAGATGACCTATGGGATCCTAGTTTTTATAAAAACAGTTGTAATAGTTCTTACCATGTTGTGCCCGATTCACAACTTTTTACTGTTGAAAAAAGATGTAAGTCATCAACTAGAGAGGATGGTGTGATATAAAGTCAGCGTTCAAGAGCTGAGGGGTCATTTTATAAAGTGTTCTTAACACAAAACCTGCTTTCCAAGAGTTGAGTGAGTGGGGCACAGAGGGACCCCCTCTGCCTGGAGCCCCGCAGACAAGGGAGCTGACAGAGCCCCACGGATGGAGCCTGGCCAGTCAGGGTGTGGAGGGAGTTGACCCCTGGCCCCAACACTGCATGCCACAGTTTTCTGATGTGTAAGCTAGATAAAGAACTGAGCCCTCCTGTCCATGGACACCCTTCTAACTGAGTACTGAAGTCACTCCTGGGGTTTACCCTTCAGCCAAAGATTAGACAGGCCCTTAAAACAAACAATGACACATGTAGCTTAACCATGTATACGAGACTAAATGGGCACAGCAGCTCAGGGACAAGGACAAGTAGGCAGGAGAGGACAGAAAAGCTGGATGAATGGAAATGGGGAACCCAAAGTCGAAATATTATGGGGCTGGCAACCAATGGTAGAAAACAATATGTGTATTAACTGTTTAATGAGAAACTAAAGAAAAAAAGAACTGGGCCCCCCACACTGAGCCCATCCAGGGGTCCCTCACAGCACGGGCCTGTCAATCGGCTTCTGAAAAACCAGCCACTGAAAACCCTGTGGAGCAGTTCTACTCTGCGCACAAGGAGCCGCCATGAGTCGGAACCTCTTCTACTGGCAGCTTTTTTTTTAGGCTGGGCCAGAGTCTCAGGAATAGAAACACCTGGTTTGGTTTCATGTAGTCAAATCATGTCAGAGGGAATCTGGAGTGGGTTTTTCAGGAAACACATGTGACAGCTTCCCACTGCCAGTAATGCCTGCCCCGGCCGGGGTTAGATTCTCTCTGTGTTGGGCTCATGGCACATCTTTCCTCCAGAGACGAGTGTGCTGGGTAGAAAAGTGCGGAGTTACTGTAGCGAGTTTCTTTAGTTGCATATGAAGGTGGTAATGCCTCATCCATGTGGTGAGGCTGTACGTCCCTGTGATGTCTGATGTCTTAGAATTAATTCACGAGTGATAGCCAACTGCCAGAGAGGCCGAGTGTTTCAGTTTACAAAGCTGGAGAATTTTCCATGCCTCCTCAGATATTACTGTGACATTTTATGGCTTTAAGATGAAGGCTTGCAGTTTAGCCATAGAATAAACCTAAAATCCTGGAGGGATTCTTTGCTTTTATGTGCATCACTGGCGATGGATACGTTTCCCGCATCGGGTCAGATCCACCAGCCTTCAGATCCCAGCCAGAGGAAAGGGGAGCCCCTCGGTCTGAAGACACCACAAAACATTATCAGTTTTCAACAAAGCCAGGCTGTTAAAGTTACACAGACTGGTTGTACTGCAAAATGATAATAATGAAACAAAACAATTTCTATCATAAGTCTGGTAATGAAAAAACCAGCAAAGCACAGCTACGTGGTGATGAAGGACGGGGCCTCAGTGGTGCATAGGTAGAAATGGTCTCCCCAGTTGGCTTCTGTGAGCAGCTGATGTCCTGAAAGATGCAGGAAAGAGAACCAGGGAGCACCTGGTCCAGCCTCCGGAGGGGAGACTGGGTAACCATGGTGAGTGCCAGTTGCCACTCCCCTTCCTTTGGGTCATCCTCTTTCCCTTCTCAGGTTGTTCTTTCCACCTGGACTGTGCTCTGTAGGTGTCCTTGTGCATTTCTCAGAATCCCAGAAGCAACATCAAGAAAAGAGTTTCAGTATTTCTGTGCTAAGTATGATGAAAAGCTGAGTAAAGAACTGTTGCACACGGCTGGAAACAGGTTAGTTTTCTATTTATGGGGCAAGAACACTATAAACACAGCTCCTGATCAGCTACCAGGTGTCCTGTAACAGTTTCACAGCTTCCTCTTTGGTGATCTAATCTTGGCACATTGCGGTGTCAGTGGTGGTGTGTTTGGTCCTTATTGTTCTGTGTGTTCGTTGGATAAGACGTTTCAACTACTCAGATAAATTTTCCATGGGAGAAAAAAAAATTAATGCAAGCCTTTTAAAAGAAAAAAACAACTTTGTCAAAATCCATTTGACTGTACAACATAGTGAACACTAATGTAAATTATGGACTTTCGTTAGTAATAATGTATCAGTATTTATTAATTGTAACGAAGGTACCATGGGAACCCAAGATGTTAATAATAGGGAAACTGTGTGCACAGGTAGTTAGCATCCTGGGGCTGCCCTGACAAAAGAGCACGCGCTGGGTGGCTTCCAAGAACGCACGTTTATTCTCTCCCAGTTCTGGAGGCGATAAACCTGAATTCAGGGCTTAGGTGGGGCCGTGCTCTCCCTGAAGGCTCCAGGAGGAGAGCCTTCCCTGTCTCTTCCATCTTCCAGCGTCCCTTGGCTTTCAGATGCTCCTCACGTGGCGTTGTCTTCTCCTGTGTTTGACTGTTTCTCTCTCTCTCCCCGCTTTTGATAGGCGTCCATTCAGATGGGTGTGGGGCCAGGACCGGCTCCGCTTGGCGTGACCTCCTTAACTCAACTGATAACATCTTCAGGGAAAGATCTGGTTTCCAAACAAGGTGATATTCACAAGGACAGGGCTGAGGACTTTAGCATATGTTTTAGGGGGATACAATTCATTCCATGAGAAAGATGTAGAGGGGGCCCGTGGAATCTCCCTGTCCTTTCTGCATAAGTATTCTGTAAGCCTAAAACTGCTCTTTTTAAATAAAGCCTATCTCGAAAAAGAAAAAGAAAAGCCACTTGTACGTCCCCTCCTTTTTTTTTTTTTTTTGTCTCTGAGGTGTGTGAGACCTGTCCTGTGAGCACGGCTAACCTCCCTCAGCATCAGGGATGGACCCCTGACCCAGAGGCCAGACTGTCACCACCTGCTGAGTGTGCCCAGTTCTTCAAGGGATGCCCAAAACCCAGCAGTGACTTCAGACAAAAGCCAGGCCTCTGTCTTTGTGTGAATGGCCTGTTTGCAGTACAAGGTCCGTGCGTGTGTGTGTGTGTGTGTGTGTGTGTGTGTATGTATGTGTAACTAGTAGTTATCAGGTAGGTATGGAGCAGTGGTCTCGGCATTTGAAGAATTGAAGGAGGTGGTGCCAGCCCTGCTCTGTGGCTACTCTAATCTGGATCACAGGTTCTCTCTCTGTCTTCCTCTCCCGTGTCTCTGTCTGTATATGTATGCGTTCATATGTATAAGGTGGCCGATTAGCTCAGCTGGTTAGAGCGTGGTGCTAATAATGCCAAGATCTCAGGTTTGAGCACCATATGGGCCAAGAAAATACTTTGTGTTATGGAGCCTTGGTGGCGCAATGGTTAAGCTTTTGGCTGCTAACCAAAAGGTCAGCAGTTCGAGTTAGGATGAGTTGGATTCTGTCCCACAATATTATGCAGTAGACTCATGTGTGTAGTAGGTTTGACATTTGGTGGGAACTAAGGGACAGCAGAGGAGAAAGCGTTCTTAACTATGTCTGCCCGTATTTAACTACCCTCAAAAAAAAACCCTCAGGCACTTTAATTCTTGTCCATTCTATACTCCAGTAAAGCTGTCACTGACCCAAAAGATTCGTCTGTGTAAAGGACCCCGCGCTGTCAAAAGTAAAGCTACTTGGTGGAGCTTCTGGGACTGCCTGTCACTTTTCTAATTGATTTATAGTTATTTCACTAACTAGTTACCTTTTCACATCTATTGTACTAGAGAATGAGACGTGGTAGCAATCTTTGTGCGGGGCCATTTGTGAAGTGAATTTATGTTCTAGATTTGCATGTTAAGTGCCTCTCTGGGTGGAAGAGCTCACAAAGCCAGCATGTTTATGTCACCATTTGTATGTTTAAATAGAAATTTAAAAAAGCAGACCCGAGTTAAACATGAAGACAACTTCAGATCTTCATCTTAAGTCAAATACAGACTTTACTTACCATTGGAGATATCTTTTTCTGTGAGCTGGCAGCTATTAGCAACACAATCTGAGATCATTTTGAATCATCTCTCTTTTGCTAAAAGCATAGTTTTAAAATTTTATGTGTTTTAGTGTTATCATGGAAGGAATATATTTAAATTTGTGATTGGCTAAAATGCTAAGATCTGGAGTTTAAAAGTTTCAAAGAGCAATTTAGTGTATAAACTTATATATACTCATATATGTTGTTGTTATTGCCTTTGGGTTGACTCTGACTCGTGGAGACCCTGTGCACAACAGAAGGAAATGTTGCCCAGTCCTGCACCATCCTCACGATCCTTGGTGTGTTTGAATCCGTCGTTGCAGCCACTATGTGTTTTGGGTGCATTCCAACCTTGGGGAGTTCATCTGTCAGACAGTGTTCTGTTGTGATCCATCGGGTTTTCACTGGCTAATTTTTGGAAGTAGATCGCCAGGCTTTTCTTCCTAGTGTGTCTTGGTTCTACAAGATCAGCTGAACCTGTCCACCATGAGTCACCCTGCAAATACTTTATAATACTGGTGGCATATCTTCCAGCATCATAGCAACATTCAAGCCACCATAGTATAACAAACTGACAGGTGGTGGATACTTATATAAACTAGGCAGTTATTTATTAACTGCAATGCCATTCCGGTTCAGTCAATCATGAACTTGTTTGCTGGACATTCTCCTTCATTCCCTCAGTTACCACACATGGGTTGAACATGTCCTGGTACCAGACACTGCTCCAGGCTGACCCATGCAGGGGTAGAAGTGGGTCAAGCATCTGTCTTTGAAGAGTTGCCTTCCAGTGGGGAGAGAGCAAAGGCACCAACAGGAGAAGGAGCTAGGTAACCAGGCAGTGAGCAGCCACGGAGAAGCATGCCCCCACGAGCAGGTAGACTCAGGTTTTGGTCCAGCCATGTACTGTCATGTAGCTTCTCAGACACTCTTGTCCTCATCCGTGAAAAGGAGTGAGAGTATGGGACAGGACAGTAAATCTGAAATCACAGCTGCCACTGGCCCAGCCCTGGGTCGTCTGAGTGCTCTCTGTCAGTTCTCCCCAGGTGCTCAGATGCAAGCCCTGCTTCACTCTCCTGGAGACTGTTGGCCTTCAGGACACAGCCAGCTCTTTCTGAAACTCCTTTAAAGGATCCCAGCGGGGATCTTTAAGGGGATTTTTAAATTATAAAATTAAATCATAAACAGTGTTAGAATTGAAAGAAAAGAAAAATAAATAAAAGATGAAATTCCTCTACTTCCTTTACCCCTACCGAAGTCTCCCTCCCCAGAGGTAATTACTACCAACTGTTGGTTTTGCATTTTTTATGTATTTTCTAAATCATTGTATAAACAACTTCCTGTGGGCCTTTTTTTTGGGGGGCGGGGGCAGAAATCAGGTCAGAATATTCAGCTTTCTGCAGCCTTTTTCTTTGCTTGTCACTTTGCTTGAATACGTAAATACTATGTAAACAGAGCCCTGGTGGTGCGGTGGTTGAGAGCTACAGTGAGCTACAGATGCGAACCAAAAGGTCGGCAGTTTGAATCCTCCAGCCGCTCCTTGGAATCCTGATGGGGCAGTTCTGCTCTGGCCTATAGGGTCGCCCTGAGTCAGAATAGACTCAACGGCGGCAGACAGTTATCCCAGTACATTTTCATGATGAAGTCCAATAATACTCCAAAGTATTCAGAAGAAAATCCTTTCCATACCTCTCTCCCCCTCACCTGTAACCTCCAATGTATCAACGTTAATAAAATAATACATTATCTTCCATGAAGTATCCTACCTGTATGTGGAGCAATCATTCCCGGGTGAGAAATTGGAAGCAGAGCTCCAGTCGTGCACTGTTTTCACAGCTTCCTGTCGCTCACGTGGCTTTGGGGAGGATTCACAGTCATCAGAAAAGGAAAACTGAGGGAGTCGGCAGCATTTTCTCCTTGTTGATTTGATTCCCCTTCATGTAACTGGCACCAAACTGAGTAAGTGATGCTCAGTAAGAGAAGACTGTAAGTAGTTGGTAAAGATTTTCTTCTGTTCCGTATTGTTCAGCGGTTTATCAACTGTGGAAGTTGATGATGTAATTCTATAAGAAAATACTGTGAAATCCCACTATGATCACTTCTCTCCTATCTTTTTGGAGCCCCAGCTTCCAGGTCCCCAAGCTATAGAGAATCCACTTAAAAACTGAGCACCCCTTTCAATAGGGAGAGATGGAAGGTGGAGAGAGAGACAGAGAGAGAGATAGCTGCCACTGAGTCAGCTTCAACTCATGGTGACCCCATGTGTGACAGAACAGAACATTGCCTGGCTCTGTGTCATCTTCACAATCGATGGGGTGTCTGGGCTCATCTCCTAGCACTAAATCGGATGATATTCTGGTGTAATCTACAAGGTGTGTGTGTGTGTGTGTGTGTGTGTGTGCGCTAATTTTCAGGAGTTGGTCACCAGGCCTTTCCTCCTTGTCTGTCTTACTCTAGAAATTCTGCTGAAACCTGTCCACCATGGGAGACACTGCTTTTCAAATCTTGGTGCATAGCTTCCAGCCTCAGAACAGCATGCAGGCCACCACAATATGACAGACTGACACATGGCCTTAACCTCTCGTTTTCTGCTCTAAAATATATTATTATCCCTCCCAGCCTCATCCATCCTCACCAGGTGCCTGGAGAAAGACAAAGTAATGAATTTCTATTTAAAAAAAAAAGAGAAAAAAGAGTAATTTCTTCTCAATCTAATTATTAATGTTCCATTGTTGAGGTAAAAAATATTTTCACAAGGGTTTTCTAGTAATATTACCTTGTACACAGAAAAGTAAAAATAGCAGTTTACCTGAGTACAGAAAGCTACCACAGTCGAATATGGTCTTAGCTGCCTGTTCTCCTACCCCAAAGGTCTGCTCTACAGCAGTCCTAAGAGTGGTCATCCATTTTCCTGACCAATGTTTCTGTCTTAGTTTCCTATACTGCTATAGCAGAAATACCACAAGTAGGTGGCTTTAACAAAAGGAAATTTATCTTCTCGTAGTTGAGGATGCTAGAAGTTCAAATTCAGGGCACTGGCTCCAGCAGAAGGCTTTCTCTGTAGGCTATAGGAGAAGGTCCTTGTCTCCTTTCAACTTCTCTTTCCTGGTTCTTTAGAGATCTCATGTGACTTGGCATCTATCTTGCTTGCTTCTTGCTGAATCTGCTCTATTTTATCTCAAAAGACACATCCTACTCTAATACTGCTTCATTAACATAAGGAAGGAAACACTATTCCTAAATGGGATTGTAACCGCAGGTAGAGTAGTATTTATGACATACATTTTTGTTGGACAGGATTCAATCCCGAACAGCTCCCACTGAGGGGAAACTCATAAAATCGCCTGATGCCTTTTACGGTAGTTCAAACACTATGACACTTATTCATAATATTAAAATTGTTGCATTGATTTATGTAAGATACATCATGATGGTAGGAACTGTCACTGGTTTTCATTATTTTATTATCAGTCATATAACATTACTGGCCCATCGTAAACCAGAAAACCTACTGCCGTGGCATCGGTTCTGAGTCACGGTGATCTCATGAGTTACAGAGTAAGACTGTGTTCTGTAGAGTTCTCTTGGTTGTAATCTTTACAGAAGCAGGTCACCAGGCATTTCTTTCACGGCACTGCTAGGTGGGTTTGAGCTGCCAACCTTTAGGTTAGCAGCCATGTACAAACTGTTTGTTCCATCAGGGACCTCTGGCACATTGTCAGCACTTAAATATCTCTATGGATTAATAAATGGAAAAAGAGAGAGAGAAAAGCATGCTGGCTTTTGCATTGGCACCTTCAGAATGCCCTGAAAAACCATCTTCTAGCTGTTCATGACAACAGACACACTAGCTTTAAATAAGCAAATATTTTCTGCATTGATATGAAGCACTTAATGGGGGAAACAATGAAAATGAAATGAAAGAGCAATCACAGGTATAGAGTAGAAAAGGGCAAGGTGTCAGGAAGAGTAAAGATGAGAGAAAGAATTCCAATTTCATAGAAATACCATAAGATTGGCCATTTGTTATGCCTGCACCTGAAATGGCAAGACCTTAGGATGGAGTTTATCTTAATATTGACTACATTTCTTTTTTCCTGAGTTTGCATGCCATTTGACTGACAATTAGAATAAGTTATACCAATAGCACAACTTGGCTATAAATTGTATTAGTAAGTAGGTACAGAGGAATAATGAAGCTTAACTCTGAGCATGAAAAACGTAAGCAAAAAGCCCATAGCTCTTGCTTGACTACCTTTTCATCCGTTGGCTGATACAGTGATTAGTAAGAATAACATTAATGTGTACATATACAGAAGGCTTCATGACAAACTCAATTTTAAACTGCAACTGAGTTGTACAGCAGATAGGAAGAGTATATGAGATAAGTATTCAGAAAGTAGTCATCTAAATATTTAATATTTAAACAGTCATCTAAATATTATTCATTTAAATATTTTACATAGGTATTTAAATACTTAGTTAAAATATTTGTAGTATTTAAATACTGAGCCTTTTTCAGAACTTTTTGAAAATATTACAAATATCACCTAAATGTATCAAGTCAGGCAGACCGCCATTTATTAAAATACAGGCACAGAAATGTACTTTAGAACCGTAGAAGACTTCAAGCAGGTGCACAAGGCAAAGGGCAGGGACTCTTCCTTCTACTCTAGACCATGTAGTCCCCTTGCAGAAAACTAACCTAATCATCAGTTTTCTTGTGTGTATTTTCTGAAATTTTCCAAATATATATATATATATAAATATATATATATACTCACATATATATGTGTGTGTGTCAAGTCAATTTCGATATATATATAGTCACATATATATATATATATACTCGCATATATATATATGTGTGTGTGTGTCAAGTCAATTTCGACTCATAGTGACCCTATAGGTCAGAGGAGAACTGCCCCTAGGGTTTCCAAAGCTGTAATCATAACCGAAGCGGACTGCCACATCTTTCTCCCACAGAGCCCGTGGTGGGTTTAACCTCCGATCTTTTGGTGAGCGGCCGAGTGCTTAACCACGGCTTCAGCGGCTCTTTCTTTATAGATCTTTGTTTCAATTAAGAGTATAACATCAATATCTTTTCATGTTAGCACACATAGCTCTACTTCATTCTTTTTAGTAGAAATGTTATAATTTTATATATTATTTCCCTACCAAGAAAATTTTATGTAATATTTGCTCTTGCAAACAGTGTTGTAGTGAACTCTTTTATTCTAGTGTGAGAATACATGCAAACGTTGAGCCCCTAAGCCTCACTGTGTTCTGGCTTTATGGTACATCCTCACTAGGGAGGTTTGGCATGCAGTTTTGGCTTTCCTGTACCCCACAAGCCTTCCCTGTGTTACCTAAAGGAGTCCTTGGGTGTTCCAGGTGTTAACACTCTGAGGTTAACCCAAAGGTTGGCAGGTCAAGCCTACCCAGTGGAACCTTGGAAGAAGGGCTTGGAGATCTACTTCCTGGGGTGGGGGTGGGGGGTAGCCACTGAAAACCCTGTGGAGCACAATTCTACTTTGATACTTATGGGGTCGCCATAAGTCGGAATTGTCTCCATGGTAACTGGCTACTGGCTACGTTACCTTAATTTTTTCCCATTTGGCACTTCTCACATCTAGGAGAGACTGCCTAAGAAGCACTTTTGGCAAGACAATTTATGGGAGTAAATTACTTTGTAGCATATAATACGAAGTATCCGTTAGTATGAATGCTTTTTTTCAAGCTGGTCATGTTACACCCTTGGAAAAAAGAAGTTGGTTTATTCAGACCTAAGAAACAGTCATTTTAAACACACCTGCCCTGAACTATATGTCGTTTATCATAAGATACGAAGGATGAGCCCTAAATCAAAGTCACTCGGGTGAATTCTCTGGTACGAACTCTCTGTATTTTCTGTGCGGGGGGACTGTTAACAGTATTTCTAGGAATTTTTTTGGCTTCCTGCAAAATGTACCTAATCTTGGTTATTTAACACCTGTAGTTAAAGCCTTCTAATATGTACTTTTGTTTCCCGTATTATTTTATATGTTTTCCTTTTGAGTCTCTCACTTCTTGGGCAACTTTTCTTATTACACCTCACGTTTTCATTTCTTGTCTTGGGAAGGAAGAACCGCGGTGCATAAAATGACAGTGTCAACTTGGCGCCCTTTCAGTATTTAGTGCATATTACAGTTAGAGACTCACCTTCACCAGTAGATTCTTTCTTGTTTCCTCAGCTGCTTAGCTCACGTGAATTTTTCTGAGAAATAAGTCCTATAGTTCTCGCCACAAGCGTTTTGTGAGGAACAATGATGTCATTATCATTAGATGACTCGGTGGTGAAGAGTGGTTGTGTTAAAAGTCACAGATGGAAACTTCCTGCCGTTTTAGAAGTTGCTGTGTAAGGAAGGAGGGCTGCAGAGAGCTTCCACATGTCAAATATCTGAAAGGATACTGTTTTCAGAAAGCAGTTACATCTGTGATAACTAAAAAATTTTATATTTATATAAAATGTATATGTGTATATGTGTTACTTTATGTATGTATATACGTATGTGTGTCTAATGATATATGTGTGTGCATGTGTGCACATGTATGTGTGTGCATGTGTGTATATATGTGTGTGCATGTGTGCCTGTATGCATGCATATGTGTGTGTACACGTGTATATGTATGCGTGCTTGTGTGTGTTTAATGGTATGCGTTCCGAGATTTCCACCTCCAACGTCACATTTATCAGTGACCTGGAAATAACCAGTAAGGGTCTCCCGTGGAGACGGGTCGGTTCCGTCCCGTCAGGATCTGTGAAGGGCCAGATAGCACGTAGGCTGTGGGGCCATACAACTTCTGTCACAAATTCTGAACTCTGCCTTTCTAGACAAATGATCGAGTGTGGGTGTGTTCCAAGAAAGCTTTATTTATGGACAGTAAAATTTGCATTTTATGTAATTTTTGTGTGTCATGAGATAGTATAACTTTTTTTATTTTTTTCAACTGTTAAAGTAAAATAATTCTGACCTTGAGGGCCTCCCCAAGGCAGTCATTGGCAGGAGTGTGCCCAGGGATCATGATTCGAAGGCCTAGATCTAGACAACTAGAAACTATTAGGAAATCCATGATTACTCTGCTCTGCTAAGGCCTTTTTTTTTTTTTTTTAATTTGCCTTCAGTTATAGATTTTGGTCGTAAAATCTGAAACCAATATTGTACTCCTCATGTTTTCATTATCCTATAGCCTAGCCCATATCTTAAAAAAAAAAATGGCAGTGAATGGAGAAAGCCTATTAACAACACCCATGTCCCATGAGAATCACAGAAGCTACCTCTATTACTGACGATTCTAGCATTCTGCTCAGAATGATTTCTCTGGGACTAGAACACCCTGCCGTCACCCCTCTGTCAGTTTGTCACATTGTGGTGGCTTGTGTATTGTTGTGGTGCCAGAAGCGAGGCTACCAGTATTTAAACAACCAACAGGCTCGCCCATGGTGAACAGGTTTCAGTGGACCTTTCAGACTAAGATAAACCAGGAAGAAAGGGCTGGTGATCTACCTCCAAAAGTCAGTCACGGAAAGCCTTAAGGACCACAATAGAATATTGTTAGGTATGGTACTGGAAGAATGAGCCCCTTTGTTGGAAGACACTCAAAACACAGCGGCCACAAAAATGGGCTGGAGCAAACCGTTGGTTATGAAGATGGCACAGGACCAGGCAACGGTTTATTGTGTCATCATGGGGTCGCCATGACTCAGAGCAGACTCGACAACAACCAACAACAAACAACAAGAATACCCTGACATCGGTAAAAATAATTCCCAAAGTAAAACTACTTATTGAATGTATCACATTTGTTATGTAGTCTGTGTCTTATTTGATGGCATAAATGGCATCTTTAATAAGAGACAAGAGGATATGAATAAATCAATAGGTAAGCAAATGAAGCACTAATTTTAGACATATTATCAGGAGGGACCAGTCCCTGCAGAAGGACATCATGCTTGGTAAAGTACAGGGTCATCAAAAAAGAGGAAGACCCTCAATGAGATGGACTGACACAGTGGCTGCAACAATGGGCTCAAGCATAGCAAGGTATGTGAGGATGGCGCAGGACCGGGCAGGGTTTCGTTCTGCTGTACACAGGGTTGCTATGAGTCAGAATCGACTTGATGACACCTAACAACAGCAATAACTGATGTCAGGAACCTCCAGCTGGTGCAAATGTTTAGCACTGTCTGCTGCTAACTGAAAGGTTGGAGGTTTGAAGCCACTCAGAGGCCTGGAAAGAAAGGCCTGGATATCTACTTCCAAAAAATCAGCCGCCGAAAGCCCTGTGGTGTACAGTTCTACTCTGACACACGTGAGTCACCTGAGTCGGGGTCAGCACAACAGCACTTGCTTGTTTTTTTTCACTGATATTCAGTGGCGTCACACCGCTCACCCAAGGCCTCACAACAGTTCACCTGGTTCATTGCCTAGCTGTACCGCAGTTCTTCTGACCCCCAGACATCCTAGAGTAGTTGTCCATCTCCTTGGTCCTCTTGCTACTGTAATTACCTTTTAACCAAAAAAACCAAACCAAACCCACTGCCGTCAAGTCGATTCCGACTCATAGCGACCCTATGGGACAGAGTAGAACTGCCCCATAGAGTTTCCAAGGAGCACCTGGCAGATTCGAACTGCCGACCTCTTGGTTAGCAGCCGTAGTACTTAACCTCTACGCCACCAGGGTTTCCTTTTAACCAAAAGGACTGCGTATTTCAAAAATTCCTAAACAGCACATTGCTTGTGTACCAATGATTAATTTTCCTGGTTATTATTAATGAGAACATTTAAAACCTCCAAACTGTGTTATGGATTTAATTATGTCCCTCCAAAAACGTGTGTATCAACTTGGTTAGGGCATGTGTGGTTGTCCTCCATTTTGTGGCTATAATTTTATGTCGAGAGAATTAGGGTGGGATTGTAACACCAGCCTTACTAAGGTCACCTCCCTGATCCAAGATAAAGGGAGTTTCCCTGGGGTGTGGCCTACACCACCTTTTATCTCTCAAGAGAGAAAAGGAAAGGGAAGCAAGCAGAGAGTTGGGGACCTCATACAACCAAGTAATCAGCGCCAGGAGCAAAGCGCATCCTTTGGAAACGTGGTCCCTGCGCCTGAGAAGCTGCTCGAGCAGGGGAAGATTAAGGACAAGGACCTTCTTCCAGAGCCAACAGAGAGAGAAAGCCTTTCCCTGGAGCTGAGGCCCTGAATTTGGACTTGTAACCTACTAGACTGTGAGAGAATAAATTTCTCTTTGTTAAAGCCGTCCACTGTGGTATTTCTGTTACAGCAGCACTAGGTGACCAAGACAAGCTCCTAACAAATCTACCAGGGGCTCCAGGGAAACCCTGTGGGGCAGTTCTGTTCTGTCCTATAGGATTGCTTTGAGTTCGAATCGACTTAATGGCACTTTTTTTTTCTTTTTTATGATTGAGCTATGAACCTGAGATAATATAATCCGCCTAATTCCATCCAGAACAAAGGAACTTAGCAATTGAGTTAATCCTTTCATTCTCAGTATGGAAAACAGAGTTCTGTGAGGCTCACTGAAACATTACAAGTCACAAGGCCCCTGTTTCTATTTTTGTAGACTTAGGTACAGAACTATTAACTGTTCCATTTTCTATATTAGTAAAATAATAGTAGTATGTTCTGTTCTCTTTACTACCTTTTGAGAAACGTTTTTCCGGCTGGGATAGGGGTGGGAATTGGGTAAGCTGGACAGAAGGGAGTCACCCGTGCCTCTGAGCAAAGAAATGTGCTCATGTTTTGACAGTTCTAGTTGCTAAAGGGAGCCCTGGTGGTACAGTGCTTAAAAGCTTGACTGGTGACCAAAAGGTTGGCAGTTCGAATCGCTAGCCACTCTTGGAAACCCTATGGGGCAGTTCTGCTCTGTCCTCTAGGGTCACTGTGAGTTGGAATTGACTCCATGGCACCAGGTTTGTTTTTTGGGGGTTTTCTTAGTTGCTAAAGAGATCTCCTTTGGTCTCATTTAAATCTTCGACCCTGAAAACCTGCATCTGTTGGTTCTAGCTCTGCCCTGTGGAGTAGCTCTGCACCGATCTACATAACCTTGTACAGACAAGTTGCTCTGATTGTTCTTTACAAGGCACAGTTTCCCTGTTTCCTCCATAATAGTGAGAGCTAACATTTATTACCAGTTTCCAGTTACCATCAGGTGGACTCTAGCTCATGGCGACCCCATGTGTGTCAGAGTAGGACTGTGCTCCGCAGGGTTTCCGATGGCTGTTTTTTTAATTAGATTGCCAGGCCTTTCTTTCAAGCTGCCTCAAGGTGGACTGGAAGCTCTAACCTTTTGGTTAGCAGCTGAGCATGTTAACCCATTGCACTACCCAAGAACTTCTAATGTTTATTAAGTGCTTACTATTTTCTAGGTACTATTTTATGTGCTTTATGCATATTAATTATGTAATTTTCATACAAGTTTATGGGGAAGATTCTATTACCACCTTCGCTGTAATAATGAGGAAGTTGAGATAACAAAAGTTTTCATGGCCGGACCAAACACAGGGCTAGTTAGTGAGTTAGCAAAAGATTTAATAGCTGGGACGAAGTCGTATAGCAAGTAGGTGAATTATGAAAGTTGAATATCTGGAGGCAAGTCACATAACTAGTTAATGGGGAGCCAGGATTCACCCAGGCGGCCAGCGTGGATGGCCTGAGCTATTACCACCGGGCTGATACATTTCTTTTTATGCCTTATTAAATCCCTGGTGATTGGACCATGGCCCTGTGACTCTACAGTTTTTAAAAATAGCTTCCCTAGGAAGTATATTTAGGTGTGTACTTATCTAGGATGTCAAATGTTCTCTTTCCTCACTCTGGAATTTCATAAACAGGGAAAACGCAACAGGTGCCCAGGCTAGCCCTTTCCTGGCCTGGTGATGTTGAAGAAGCTAGCCCTTTCCTCGCCTGGTGGTGGTATCGAAGAGGCTAGCCCTTTCGTCACCTGGTGGTGGTATCGAAGAGGCTAGCCCTTTCCTCACCTGGTGGTGGTATCGAAGAGGCTAGCCCTTTCCTTGCCTGGTGGTGATATTGAAGAGGCTAGCCCTTTCCTCACCTGGTGGTGGTATTGAAGAGCCATTAAGAGCAGGAAATCCTCATCAACAGCCCTGTTGTAAAATCAAAATACAGAAGATACTATGAACAAACCTCACTAATTCCCAGGAATTACATGGAAAATTCAAACTATTATGAAATGATTCCACTGGCTTATTGATAATAGCAAAAATGTATTTACAAAAGAAAATTAAATCAGATGATCGAGAGATGGGGCATTGCCTGGGACCTGCTGACTGAACAGAGAAATGAGCTCTTGCAGCTTTTCAGAGGGTGTCTTGCTGTGAATCAGTGCCTTGTGTCAGGGTCACCATTTTTATACACCGAGAGGCTCGGGCATTTTTTTCTTTCTCTGCCTCAGTTCCCTCAGTGGAATAATGACATGGAATTCCACCATTCTTTACCTTGTTCCAAATATAAAAACCAAAAAAAAAAAAAAAAAAACCAAATCTGCTGCCGTCAAGTCGATTCCAACTCATAGCGACCCTATAGGACAGAGCAGAACTGCCCCATAGAGTTTCCAAGGAGCGCCTGATGGATTTGAACTGCCAACCTTTTGGTTAGCAGCTATAGCAGTTAACCACTGCGCCACCAGGGTTTCTGTTCTAAATATAACCCCCCCCCCCAAAATATGACAGTGTAGATGTGGGAGCTATGGAAAATACAACCAAGAATTATATCAGATGCTCCTTGGTGACCGAAAAAAAAAAAAATAGTTTTCTTTCTGGTAATGCTGAGAGTGTCCATTACTGGGGAGGAAGGCAGGCCTGGTAGTCAGAAAATAGGAGTTCTGCACAAACCCCACGCCTAACTGGCCTTCTGTGTTCACTTGGCAAGGTGGAGGAGGCCAGTCAAGTGGTCACCAAGTTTTCGTTTAGTTCTGAAGTTGCATTTTTAGGTAGGTTTTTTTGTTTGCTCCTTATTTTTGAAACAAGGAGAGCAAAGCCAAAATGAGAGCTAGTGCAATATTCTAGTAAGCCACGTTCTCTTTAGCGGTTGTAAGGGCTGGGCTGGTGCGGAGCCCTCGTGGCACAGTGGCTAAAAGCTCAGCTGCTAATGAAAAGACTGACAGTTCAAATCACCAGCCGTTCCTTGGAAACCCGAGAGGGCAGTTCTACTCTGTCCTGTAGCGTCACTACGAGTCGGAAGTGACTTGTCGGCAATGGGTTGGGTTGGGTTTGATATGGACTGGTGTTGGTTTGATTAGCATCTAAGCCTGTGTTCTGCCTGCCTGTAGACTTTCAAGAATGCACTTATTGAAACAGTTCCACTCCCTGGCATAGACTGGCCTCTCCACAGAGACAGAAGCGAGGGAAATCAGAAATCAACTCGACCCCAAAGGGCTCTGTCTGGTCTGCCTGACTCTCCCCTCTCCTGCACTAAGAACACCTCCCATTACCGAAGCATCAATTGTAATTGCTTTTGTTTAGACTACAAAGTATTTGGTGGGTCCAGAATCTGGGTGATTAATGACCCCAATATCCATGTCCTCTCAGCTAAATTGAATTTAGCACATCTGCTACAGGTGGTCACGGGGCCTTGGTATACACAGAAAGAAGTCAAATTAATAATTAAAGGAGAGAAGCTGCTGGTGGTGACTTTTAACTGAGTTTGTTTGAGTACAGGCCCATACATTTATTTCAGAACTCCTTTCAGGGACTCCTGGCTGAGATGCTCCAGGGTGTGCAGAGTGCTGAAGAGAGCGGAGACGGACTCCTCAGGAAAAAAACGAACAAAGTCCCTGAGGAGGGGACCCCGACTCATGGCAACCCCACACGTGTAGGAGTAGAACTGTGCTCCACAGGGTTTTCGGTGGTTGATTTTTTCAGAAGTGTATTGCCAGGACTTTCTTGCGAGACGCCTCTGGGTGGACTCAAACCTCCAAGCTTTCTGTTAGCAGCCGAGTGCATAACTGTTTGCCGCACCCAGGGACTCCCTAACGTAATAAAGCCTGAGATGGGGTGTGGTTGGGGAGCAGTATGACAAAGTGCTTTCTCTGTGCTTCTTCCTTTTATAATGCAAACACAGAAGTGCACGTTCTTGGGGGCAGAGAGGTACAGGAGGTGGGGCTAAAAACGTGAGTCCAAGAAGGTGGCAGAGATGCTTTTCTGCTGAGAGGTCCCTGGCACTGCTGTGCTGCGGAGAGTGATGCCGCACAGCCGTGGAAACCTGAGAGCAGGGTCTTTGGTCGCAGGAGACACAGTCAAGATGTGTTGAGTTGAATAAAAAAAAATACATACACACAAATTCAATTACTTCAGAAGTGGCCCGGTTGACAGGTATAAACAGCAAACAACCACAGCTTCTGCCTTTTAAAAGCCCTCCCTTTGTTCTTTAGAATCCCTGGGTAGTGCCAACGTTAATATGCTCTGTTGCTAACCGAAAGGTTGGAGATTCCAGTCCACCCAGAGGTGCCTGAGAAGAAAGGCCTGGCCATCTACTTCCAAAAATCGCCTGCTGAAAGCCCTGTGGAGCACAGTTCTACCCTGACACACACGGGGTCACTGTGAGTCGGGATGACAACGCGGCAGCTGGTGTGGATTTTGTTCCTGAAGCAGCTTATTTTGCAAGTGTTTGCTTGAATGAGAATCATGTTTTTGGCAATTCCTGTTATTTTCTTTTGTCTGGAAGCAACCAAGTCCTAGATGTGGTTTCTGAACTGCGTCTTTGCAGAGCATTTAAGGGCAAAAGGGCATTTATTTTTGCCAAATCGACTTTGAATTTCACAAATGATACATAAGGATTAGTGAGTTGTGTTCACTGTAGCATTAAACTGCCTTCTTTATGGTCAGATACCATTCCAATTTAAATCTGCTGGAGCTATTCACCAGAGAATTACCCTGTGAGGTTACGTTTGGATTCGTTCTACTCAATAAAGTGGCATAAAAATAAGAACCCAAGTAGTCAACAGAATTTCAAAGAGGCAGTCTTACTGTTTTCTTGTTTATTAGGGTGACTGGAACGTTCACGGAGCTTGCGCAGGGTTTTCGCTGTCACAGATGCCTGTTGTCAGGGGGCGCTCTGGGCCTGTGGCCTAATTTTGCCAGCAGTCTGAAACTTGCAAGAGCGTATTAAAGTGATTTTCACCTTTAGCTTATTATTATAGCTCCATAACTCTCATGATATATGTTCGTCATCAAGTTTCTTTATAAAACACGGTGGACCATGTGGTTTAAAATACATGCTGTGCTTCAGAAGAGATGTGTACACAGCTTTCTGGGGTGGTGATGGACTTTTCGAAACAAGCCCCAAATCAAATTCTGTTTATATTTAAAAATAAATCAATAGAAGCCACTATTGTTAATAATGGTACTTGAATGAGAGGAGTCATCAAAAAATAATCAGTATGTTGTTTTGTAGTAAATCAAACCAAAAACCAAACCTGTTGATGTTGAGTAGATTCCAACTCATAGCGACCCTATAGGACAGAATAGAACTGCCCCGTAGGGTTTCCAGCGAGCGACTGGTAGATTTAAACTGCCAACCTTTTGGTTAGCAGCTGAGCTCTTAACCACTGTGCCGCCAGGGCTCCTGGTAGTAAATGAGTGATTCTATATCGACTGTTTTATACCCCGCTCAAGAAAAAAAACAAAAAACTGGTGGCAGTCCAGTGTGGGTTGCCTCAGCATTTGTTTATCCCTCAGTGGACAGCCGAAATAAGGAACTAATCAGTCCAAGAATACAACCCGAATGCTCCCTAGAAGCAAGGATGTTGAGACTTAGGCTACCATAAGATAATGCTCAATCTACACAAAAATGAGGCTCCCACTCAGGGTTCTCGAGTTTCACACATTTCAAAAGGCTCCCACCTTGAGGGTAAACTCGTTAAAATCAGGATACCTCCGCCTTCCAAAAGAACTCCAGAAGTAGAAAAAGTGGATGGGACACAATATGTCCCATGGGTTTTGAAATTTCCTTGCATGGCACCCACACTAAGCATCTGTTCCGGATGGAGTGGCATGTCCTCGCATTTGAGTACTCTGGGCGGTTGTTAACACGAGTACGCTAGTACTCCCCAGATCAGTTGCCCTAATTTTTTGGAGGTCAACTTTAAAAACTTTACCTTAGTGGGAAGATGCTCGTTTAAATAAAAGCGAGCTTATTTATTTGTTTCCATTCTGAAATGTGGTCAGTCTAAACATATTAAACCTAATATCTATCAGTCTAAACACATTAAACTTAATATTTAATAAAGTGTACAAGAAGTACAGAAACTTATCCAGACACAAGAAACTCTTGATCTTTTATCTCTCTTACCCAAATTCTATTTGAAACTCAATTTAAAATCCAAGGATGTAATGAAAGCCCTTAAGATAGTAACTGTGAAAGAGTAATATAGCCTGACATTTAGTGGGGTGGATGGATATGTTTCCCACCTGAGGAGATGATGTGAGGCCTTCAGGTCACACTGGTCACATTGACTCTGCGTGTGTCTTCATCTCTTATCAGCATCTTCTGGGAACAGAAGTTACCGAGCCCTCCTCTAGAGCAGTCCCTCTGTGTAAATATTCCACAGCTTTGCATTGTTTTCGCGTTACTGATAATGGGAGAGCAAACGCTGTTTAATACAGTTTAATATTTTGCACACAGCTTTCAAAATATTCACCACCCTGGGGAACCCATGCCTCATTTTTAATACTATAAGTAGGGTCATCTTTCTGATTCCATTATAATTATTACTTCATACCAGTCTTCTGTTCAGTTAACTAAAAACTCAATATTGGAGTTTCAGATGGAAATGCCAGCTCAGGGAGGTGTCCTCTTCATTACCAGATAGCTGGGGTGACAATTCGCTACACATTTGGAATGTCACACAATTCATTCTTGTTCCCACTGGTTGTAAATCAAAAGGTTACACTGACAACTCGCCCTGTGCTTCCAAACAACTCCAGAAATTCAGGTGCATTTCAGTGCCTGGTACAGTGAAGAATTTGAGGAGAGCAAGAAGGGATCGGAGGACACATTAATAATGTTTTAGACCTTTCCTTAACTCATGTTAGCATATGAAAAGGATCCCTGGTGGCACAGATGGTTCCGTGCCTGACTGTGAACCAAAAAGCTGGTAGTTCTAACCCACCAGAAGCTCTGCCGGAGAAAGAGCTGGCGATCTGCTCTCGTGAAGAGTACAGCCCAGGAAACCCGATGGAGCAGTTCTGCTCTGTCACATGAGATCTCTATGAGTCTAAATTGACTCGATGGCAACTAACAATAACAACAGCACAGGCATACCTCAGAGATATTGCGGGTTCTGTTCCGAGCCACCGCAATAAAGTGTGAGTCACACACTTTTTTTGTTTCCTAGCGCATATAAAAGTTATGTTTACACTATACTGTAATCTATTCGAAGTGTGCAATAGCGTTATGTCTAAAAAAATGTACATACCTTATTTAAAAAATACTTTATTTCTAAAAATGCTAACCGTCATCTTAGCCTCCAGCGAGTCGTAACCTTTTTGCTGGTGGAGGGTCTTGCCTCCGTGTTGACGGCTGCTGACTGACCGGGCTGGTGGTTGCTGAAGTGGAGACGACTGTGGCAATTTCTTAAAATAAGAAAGCAATGAAGGCTGCCGTATCAATCGACTCTGCCTTCCATGAAAGATTTCTCTGTAGCACGCAATGCTGTTTGACAGCATCTTACCCACAGTAGAACGTCTTTAAAAACTGGCGTCAGTTCTCTCAAACCCTGCTGCTGCGTTATCAGCTAAGCTTATGTGATATTCTAAATCCTGTGTTGTTATTTCAACAATGTTCATGGCATCTTCACCAGGAGTAGATTCCATTTCAAGAAAACACTTTCTTTGTTCATTAGTAAGAAGCAACTCCTCATCTGTTAAAGTTTTATTAATGAGATTGTCACTATTCAGTCACATCTTCAGGCTCCACTTTTAATTCTAGTTCTCTTGCCGTTTCTGCCACATTTGTAGTTACTTTCTCCACTAAAATCTTGAACCCTTCAAAGTCATCCATAAAGGCTGGAATCAACTTGTTCTAAACTCCTATTAATGTTGATAATTTGGCCGCCTCCCATGAATCATGAATGTTCTTACTGGCATCGAAAATGGTGAATCCTTTCCAGAAGGTTTTCAATTTACTTTGCCCAGATCCCTCAGATGAAACTATCCAGGGCAGCCATAGCCTTATGAAATGTGTTTCTTAAATAATAAGACTTGAAAGTAGAAATGACTCCTTGATCCATGGGCTGCAGAATGAATGTTGTGTTGGCAGGTATGAGAACGTTACTCTCCTTGTACATCTCCATCAGAGCTCTTGGATAAACAGTGGCATTGTCAGTGAGCAGTAATATTTTGAAAGGAATTCCCCCCCGCCCCGAGCAGTAGGTCTCAACAGCGGGCTTAAAATACTCAGTAAACCGTGTTGTAAACAAATGTACTGCCATCCAGGCTTTGTTGTTCCGTATATAGAGCACAGGCCCAGTAGATTTGGGATAATTCTTTAGGACCCTAGGATTTTCAGAATGGTAAATGGCATTGGCTTCAACTTAAAGTCACAAGCTGCATTGGTCCTTAAAAAGAGAATCAACCTGTTCTTTGAAGCTTTGAAGCTGGACACTGACTTCTCGCCAGCTGTGGAAGTCCTAGATGGCATCTTCTTCCAACACAAGGCTGTCTTGTCTGCATTGAAAACCTGTTGTTCAGTGTGGCCGCCTTTATCAGTTGTCTCAGCGGGATCTTCTGGTAACTTGCTGCAGCCTCTACGTCAGCCCTTGCTGCCTTACCTCGCACTTTTATGTTGTGGAAACGGCTTCTTTCCTTAAACCTCATGAGCCAACCTCTGCTAGCTTCAAATTTTTCCTCTGCATCTTCCTCACCTCACTCAGCCTTCAGAGAATGGAGGAGAGTTAGGGCCTTCCTCTGGATTCGGTTCGGGTTTAAGGGAATGTGGTGGCCTGGTCTTCTGTCCGGACCACGGAAACTTTGCGTCAGCAGGAGGGCAGTTTGACTTTTTTCTTACTAGTGCGTTCACCGGAGTAGCACTTTTAATTTCCTTCAAGAACTTTTCCTTTGCATTCGCAACTTGGCCAGCTCTTTGGTGCCAGAGTCCTTGCTCTCAGCCTGTCTTGGCTTCCTACACGCCTTCCTCACTAAATTTCGTCATTTCTAGCTTTTGATTTAAAGTGAGAGACGTTCGACTCTTGCTTTGACTTGAGCACTTAGAGGCCATTCATTGTAGGGTTATTAATTGGCCTAATTTCAATATTGTCTTATTTCAGGGAAAAGGGAGGCCCGAGGAGAGGGAGAGAGATAGGGGAGCAGATGGTCGGTGGAGCAGTCAGAACACACATAACATTTATACATTAAGTTGCCATTTTATACGGGCATGGTTCATAGTGCCCGATACGCCTGCAGTATTAACACCAGAGATCACTGATCACAGATCACCATAACGGATACAATAATAATGAACGAGTTTGAAATATTGAGAGAATTACCAAAGTGTGACACAGAGTCACAATATGAGGACATGCTGTTGGAAAAATGGCGTCAATAGATGTGCTCAGCGCAGGATTGCCACAACCTTCAATTTGTAAAAAATGCAATAAAGCCTGTATATGAAAACTTCAGAGTGAAACTGTAAGTGCATGGTCTTCCTATGCCAGTTCTGCCTAAACAAAAAATACCAATTCCGTAATTGTGTTGCTTTTAAGAACAGGAATTTATTGTCTCATAGTTTTGGAGGCTAACAGTCTAAATCAGAGCATCGGCAGGACAATGTCTCTCTGTGGGCTCTGGGGGAAGATCGTTGTTTCTTTCAGCCGTTGTAGCACCCAGTATTCTTGGTGTCTCTTGGCTACTTGCAGATGTATCTTCACCTGGCATCTGTCTTTCCCCTGTGTGTGTGTGTGTGTGTGTGTGTGTGTCTCCTTTCCTTTTATAGGAGACCATCAGAAGGGATTAGGTTTAGGACTCACCCTACTCCATATGCCCTCATTGACAAAACAAAAACTCTACTCCCAAGAAGGGTCACATTGACAGGTACCGGGGTCAGGACTTCAGCATTTTCTAGGGGAGACACGATTCAATCCATAGTGTGTAACAGGTATGACTCTCAGCTTAAGCACTCAGCTGTGCAAGAACGTTCTTCTACCAGTTGGTATCTGTCTCAAGCCCTACTCCGAATTGTCTCAAAAGAAGTTTTTTCCTTGGGTCTTGATGATTTCTTGTGCCAGACAAGGGATGTCTCTCTGGTCATGGCCTCATCTCTCAGCAGGTGTCCCCTTGAGGGCACCACCTCATTTGGTCCCCAGTTGCAGACCCTCCTAGCCTTCCTTCTGCCCACGCAGCCCCCTCATGTGAGGGGCATCTTTCCTGCTGATGAAGTTGTGGGTCAGGGAACATTCCCTGGTTTCTAAGCCACTGGACTTGTGTGTCTATGGCTGAGCCCATGTGCTAGCCAGCAGCATCTTTCTCCGAGGCTTTGATGCCTCCCTGACATCTACCAAGGATGTAAGATGCAGATCCTTGACTCTCAAGTCTCCCAGTCCTCTCTGGGTTTTGCCACTTCCCAAAGACTCCACCTGGGAAGGAGGGACAGAGTTCCTCTGCCATAGCCTCCTTGCCCAGCTCTTCTGTCTGGTCACCCCTCCCTCACTGCCTCCCCAGCCAGGATATAGGTTCACTTCTCTCTGATGCCTCGTCACCCACAGTGAGCATTAGCTTCACTCATTTATCCACTCCTCTAGTACCAGACCCTAGGTTGCTTGGAGCTTTCTAGAAGGTCCATGGGTATGAGAAGATTCCTTTGAGGTATATAGAGGAGCAGGGTGGCTGTCATATGGTGTGATTATTTTGATTAATTGCCACTAGATTTTACCAGGTGGAAGTAATAACTTTAACACTGACACTCTGATTAGCACCGAATAAAGGTTTTGGTTTCCTCACCAATATTTGACATTCTGTTTCTTAATTTTTATAGATATATTGGGTAAGTGGAAACCCTGGTGGTGTAGTGGTTAAGTGCTATGGCTGCTAACCAAAAGGTCAGCAGTTCGAATCCGCCAGGCGCTCCTTGGAAACTCTACGGAGCAGTTCTCCTCTGTCCTATGGGGTCGCTATGAGTCGGAATCGACTCGACGGCAGTGGGTTTGGTTTTGGTTATTGGGTAAGTGATGTTGTTGTTGTTGTTCGAGGCTGCTGAGCAGTCCCAAATCACAATGACCCCATGTACAGCAGAAAGAAATACTGCCCGGTCCTGCGCCATCCTTACAACCATTGCTATGTTTGAGTCCGTTGTTGCAGCCACTGTGTCAATCCATCTCGTTGAGGGTCTTCCTCTTTCTCACTAAATCTCTAAGTGATACTTGAGCCATATTTGGTATTCTGGTTGCTGTGTCTCCAAGTCTCTTTTTCAGAAATAAACCAAGATTTTGGACTTAGACCCAAAAAACATAGTGGACGTGACCTTCCATCTGTCATGAACCTTCTCTGTGCCTCTGTTTCTAATTTGTTAATTGAGAACCTTAGAGCCATTTCACCGTGGTTTTGAGCCCTGAGCAGAATGAGACAAATAGTGAATGTGCAGCCACAGCCTCGGTGCTTAGTAGATGTTTGCCGGGTCCAAATTTGTTGGAAACCAACCCAGACCCCATTTCCTCAATAAAACGCACTGTCCTTGCTGCCATCTGGGTGGCATATATCACATGAGCCAGGCTTACAGGAATCAGAAACTTATCTGACACGAAGCTGCACTAATAATTTAAAGGATACAAGCAGTATAGAGGCACACAGACACCAAGAGACCCAGGGCATCCATCCTTCCTTCCAAAATTGGATGTACTTCCTGGACCCATATAGTACGTGAGCCACCTAAATGAAGGTTGTGGGTCACCCCACATGGTGAGAAGTGGTATCAAACACCTGCATTCTACACCTGATCATTCAGGGACTGTGATATTTTCAGAGGACCCATGCCTCATGAATCCATAGCATCTGTGTTTGGTCACCATAGGCAATCTTCACCAGGGACAACCTGCTGAAGGCATTCCAGAAATAGGGAATCTCTTGTAGCAAATATCATTACATTTACCAGAAGGGTTGATAATCAGGATGTTTAGAAGGACTTCATCCTGGGGTCACCAACATTTTTCCCTGGTAGAGAAATAGATCTCAGGCCATGCTTAACTTCATCTTTCTCCAAGAGGCAACTGTATAATTAGCATTTTTATAATAAATGCTGTAACCTGATCTCTAATGTGTAATATTTAAGGATGTTTAAATAGAGCAAAATCAAGTCAAGGAATCATGCATTGAGTACCTGTTTTCTATGTGGTAAATTTGAAAATGAGAAAACTAATTGAGACCAAAATTCCTTCCTATGTCTAGAAATGCTTGCCTCCTGCCCAGATACGATGCCATTCTTATTACTGAAAGATAACACCTTCCATAATATAAACAAGAGTAAACAACTTCACATGAGGTAACAAGAATTCCCAGAGAGTTTGTCCGTATTACTGGTGGATGGTGGAGAGCATATCATTGATTGTTCAAGACAAGGAAACCTTTTACCCATTAGAGAATCCAGTAACTGAAGAGAGGTGGTGTGTGTGTGTGTGTTTACAGCTTCTTGTGTTGCTCTTCCTGTGTTTGCATCGTCTAGACACTTGTCCAGTACCTCACTTCCATTTTAGCAGCATTTTAGAAATCTCTGTTGAATAAAGACTGCAAGCATGGAGGAAAGCAGAGAAGAGAGGAACAAAGGAAGAATGAATTAGTAGGGGAAGCAAGATTACTAAATGCCTATTTTATAGCGGGAATGATAGTAGGAATTTTTATAAATGTTTGATTGCCTTGAAGTTGTACCAAATATCTGTTGCTCCTTTTCTTTTAAATAGAATTTGAATGTCTTGAGCAGAAAATTTATTGCAGGGGAGCATTAGAGGGTAAACCCTCTAAAACCGCCTTCAGGTAATGGAATCCATCTTGGCAAGGTGATTAAGTTGCTTCTTGCTGATCGGCACCTTATGAAAAATAGATTCTGCTTAGCTCTAGAATAGAGAAGAACCATGAGTCTTTCCGACTAAACTGTTGATCTTGCCTGCAAACTGGGAAAGATTGACAAAGGCGAGACTGGCTCAAGGAATTCAAGTTGAAAACATGAGGTCGTATAAACATCAAATGCTCTTTGTTTAAAAAAATATATATATATGTATATAATGGTTTAATAGTAAGCATGGTGTTAGATCACAGTTTGAAGTAAGCATGTTGAAACATAGAAAGCAATCTTAGTGGTAACTGCTAGATTATTACCAAGAACTAAAGCAGTCCAGGAACAATTACCAAGGAGCCCAGGTGGCGCAACAGTTAAGTGCTTGGCTGCTCACAAAGGTTGGTGGTTCGAACCCATCCAGTGGTTCCACAGGAGAAAGACAAGGCAATCTGCTCCCATAAGATCACAGCCTGGAAAACCCTATGGGGCAGTTCTGCTCTGTAACACGGAGTCGCTGTGAGTCAACATCAACTTGACAGCACCTAACAACATCAAAGCAATCCAGAGGAAAGTGGCTGTGACCATTTTAGCATTGCTCGTTCCGGATTATCTAGGAAAATCTCCTGCAGAAGCCACAATCTGTTGTCCCATCAATGTGCAGGGCTGAAGGTGTGGCAGAAAAAAAAATTGTATTTGCAACCACTCTAATGCTTTCTGTAGAATTCTGTGGTGTCAGATTCCCAACGGTGAACGGTTATTCTTAAAAACAAATCCCTGTTATTCTTCATCTCAGTGCTCACTGAGCTAAGAAAGGGTCAGTGGGTTCTGGGTAAAACCAAATGAAACCAAACATGCAGACACCAAAACAGGCCGTGATGGGTAGGCGGAGGCAGCTCTCAGGTCTGTTTTGTCGCATGCGGGTTTATTTTCAACTCTTGCATGGAGCGCTTGAGCAGCTTTTGAACGTTCCTGTTTAGATGCTTGGAGAGAATCTAGGTGAATATACGGAAAGCTCACCTGGGCACCTTGCCTAGCGCAACACCACACCAGCTGCTTTTATTGTTTTATACCTTGTAAAAGCCCCGGAGACTTCAGCTTTCCAAGTGGACTGCTCCATTTTACCCAGGCCCTGTATACAGCATATTAATTTAGGCACAATATTTTTACACAGTCCAAAAGGTAGTCATTTACATTAACTATTACTTCAGTGTATACGAAGATCAAATCTTTATTTTTCATTCAGCCTTAAAGCACCACCTACTTTTAAAAGCTAAATTAAAGGTGATATTTTATAAACGCACTCATCAACTGGCTTAAGCAAATAGGTTTTGCTGTGTTATTCATGTCACATTTTAAATTCATATGGTTCTGTCAGATTTAGGCTGAATCTAAAAATTGGGGGACAAATGGATGCATTAGCCTGATTTTAAATACTCTCTAAATGCTGCTCTGGGCTTCTCTTTTATTACTTAATTGAGGGTGTACATCATGGCACCGTTGTGCCCAGGATGTAGCTTCAGAGAAGGAAAAAAAGGTATTTATTGTCTCAGGGGTAACTTTGCTCCTATTTGATGTTACAGGAAGAAGTGTGCATTTCTGAGGTCGAAAGTCAGCAGCATTGTTTTTTTTGCTGAATTACGAAAGGCCCTTCTAAAAGGCACACGATTTAGTTGTTCCTATCTGGTTTTATTTATTTTAGGGTGAATTTACTATTTCCAGATTGTCCCATGAATTGTTATTAATTTGAAGATCCAATATAGAGCATATAGTAACAAAGGAAATAGTCCTTCTTTGTGATTACACGAATTAAAAAAAAAAAAAAAATTGCACCTTCCTGAAACATGAGAATCTGGGGCCTGCAAGTTAGGCTGGAGAAGTTTTCATGCCTCATTAGCGCCTGTGCTATAAATTCAGCTTTTACAGTTTGACAAAGTAATATTTCAAACTGCAATAATCAGGAGAGTGTTTATTTTAATGGTTCCAAATGCCAAGCAGAAGATTGTTAGAGTTAACAAACACTCCCAGATGGCTTCTTTAAGAATGTCAGTAAAATCATGTCCGTGTGGTTTGCACCTCAGTGTGAGAACTGACTTGGAATCCTGTCAGAGAACCAGTTCTGTCTTCAGGCCTTATGCATTCACCCTTAACTCTCTGAGCTGAGAATTTACATGCCGATGATCACATCTAACAAAGCAGGCATATGAATTTGTGACCTTTTATTGACAGTATTGGTTTCCCAAACTGAACGATGAGAGAGTCTCTTTGAGTTTGAATACCTTTCTAGATCGGGAGCTCCCTCCATGTCCTTCCGTTAGTGCACAGGGATCCTGTCAAGTATCTTGACATAGTGATTACTAAGTAAAGACAAGTCTGTAACGCTCCTTAAACCAAAACACCAAACCTGTTGCTGTTGCGTTGATTCTGACTCGTAGTGACTCCGTGTGACAGAGTAGAACTGCCCCATAGGGTTTCCTTGGCTGTTATCTTTACGCAAACAGATGGCCAGGCCTTTCTTCCACAGCACCACTGGGTGGGTTTGAACCACTGACCTTTGGGTTAGTAGCCAAGTGTCAACCATATGCACCACTCAGGGACCTCAGTGATCTGTAAATGACTGTTAAGTTTGATGAAATCTTTAAGTCACAAAACTGGAGTGCCTAGGGATCTCATGTATCTCTTTATTCACCTAGAAGGAAATCAAAGTGCAGAAGAGCCGTGATACTGGCAGTAGGATATCAGGCTCCCCACTCAGCCACAGTGCAAGTCCAGGCCCCCCACTCTTCTCTGACACCATCCTTCCTAGGCTGGTGTCCCTCTTGGCTGCCCCTTTCCTGGTCCTGCGGCTCCAGAGAGCTGGCTTTTGCAGAGCACCTCTTGTCTGCTCCTGGTTGGCATTTCTGGGCTGCAGTCTTTTCCAGCCCCACCTGAGCTATCTGAGGCAAAAAGAAAACCCAGCGATTTACCGTCATATTGTTCCTCAGGCCCCAATACCCTTGGCCATATCCTTCTTCTCTTGCTTCTCAGAGTCTTTGTTTTGTTTCATGCATAGTATCCAGGGTCCTTAGCTGTACTTAGCGGGAAGAACAGGGAAGCCTCATCTTGGTGTGGACTGGGAAGCCCTCAGGCCTATTGTTTTTTAATATTTGGAGGGTTTAAAATTGATTAATTTGTTGTTATTGTGAAAATATACTCAGCAGTACGTTCACCAGTTCAGCAGTTTCCACGTATACAGTTTAATGCAGTGATTGTGTTCTTTGTCTTGTGTGACCCCTGTCCCTGTCTATTTCCTAGTGACCTTGGCCCTAATGTCCTCAGTGCATGTGTATGTGAGACAGGGTGTCTCTGGACGAAAGGGACAGATTTTTGCGTATTTCACTTATTTACCTGTACTAAACTGGTTGACATGCCTCTTAAATGATGACAAGTTTTAGTTGACGGTAGGATAAATCTGCCGGTTTACAGAGTGCAGTCATGATGATTTAGAAACCACGCTGACCTGTCAGCTTGGTGCTGTGCTCCCTGTGTTTAGGGGTTGGAGACTGCATTGGTCAGTGACAATCACTCGCCTGTGAAGGCCAACACCAGGTGCCCAGAGGTAGGTAACAGCCAGTCACACCTACGTCATGCTGATTCTGATGCCATTCCTGCCATTGCTTGGCTGATTTTACCTCACGTTACTGCATAAGGATAGTGTCCAAGGTGTTTACCAGCACTACTTATGTCTTTATTTCTTTTCTAAAGAGTTAGTCTTTTTCAAGGAGATTTAAAAACAACAGCAAAACAGGTGGTAGTCATTATTCCGTTGGACAACTGTGTTATTGTTGGTTGTCATTGGGTCATCTCCAACTCATAGCAACCCTGTGCACAACAGCATGAAACAGTGCCCAGTCCTGTGCTATCCTCACAATCATTGCTATGTTTGAGCCCGTTGTTGCAGCCACTGTGTCAGTCCAGGTCATTGAGGGTGTCCCTGTTTTTCGCTTACCTTCTATTTTACCAAGCATCATGTTCAAATTCCACGTTATTAGTTGTTACTTTTGATAATAACGTGGAATTTGAACTGTTTTAAAATCCATTGCATTTTAAAGAGCAAATATATGGAAATTTGACATTTAAAAACATTAATACTTTGTTTCATGTCTCATGGAAGACCTAACTTGTATTTCAGTTTTCTGTTGCTGCATAACAAATCATCACAATACTTACTGGTTTAAAATAGCAATAACCTGTTATTTCTCATATTTCTGTGGCTCTGAAATGCAATCAAGGCATCCCTGGGTGGTGAATACAGGTTAACGGAAAGGTTGGCGGTTGAGTCCACCTAGAGGCACTTTGGAAGAAAAGCTTGGCAATCTACTTCTAGAAAATCAGACATTGAGAGCACTATGGAGCACAGTTCTACTCTGACACACATGAGGTCACCATGAGTCAAGGTTAACTCCATGGAAACTGGTGGAATCCTACCAGGGCTCAGCTGGGTGGTTATTCTGTCCCACAGGGCACAGGCTAGGTTGCCCCACTTGTCCGTATTCAGCCGGGAGCTGGGATGGCAGATCCAAGAAGGCTTTATTTACATATCTGGCTCGTCGTTAGCTTGGTCTTCCCTAAGATTCAATTCGGAGTTCCCAGAGGGGATGTTTCAGGAGCACAGAAATGGAATCTAGGAACATACCAGGTCTCAGTCAAAGCCACATACCATCAATTCTGCCACATTTTATTGGTCAAAACAAAGCACAGAGCCAACCCAGATTCCAGGGAACGGGGAAGACTCCATCTCTTGGTCAGAAGAGACACACTTTCATTGCATCAAACGTATGGATTGAAAAAGATTGTCCTGGCCATCTTTTACCATAACGTATCATGTAGACTCCCTAGGTGGAATTGCTGGTTTCCTACATTTCTGCTAGAGATACTGCAAGTTTAGCCTTAAAAGTTGTTGTCATTGTTAGGTACCGTCAAGTTGGTTCCCACTCATAGTAACCCCATGCACAACAGAACAAAACACTGCCCAGTTCTTCACCATCCTCACAATTGTTACTATACTTGAGCCCACTGTTACAGCCACTGTGTCAATCCATCTCATTAAGGGTCTTCCTTTTTTTCACTGACCCTCTACTTTACCAAGCATGATGTCCTTCTCAGGGACTGGTCCCTCCTGATAACATGTCCAAAGTATCTGAGACAAAGTCTCGCCATCCTTGTTTCTAAGGAGTATTCTGGTTATACTTCTTCCAAGACAGATTTATTTGTTCTTTTGGCAGTCCAAGGTATATTCAATATTCTTGGCCAACACCATAATTCAAAGGCATCAATTCTTCTTCAGTCTTCCTTATTCATTGTCCAGTTTTCGTATGTGTATATAAGGCAAATGAAAACACCATGGCTTGGGTCAGGTGCACCTTAGTCCTTAAAGTGACATCTTTGCTTTTTAATACTTTAAAGAGGTCCTAAAAGTGTTTGTCTAAATAATTGTGATTGCTTAGTGCAGCTGAGCCTTATAATCTTGATAAGAGGGTCTGTATTTGATGACATAAGCTGTTTTAAGTCAATTCCTTTTCTCTGGTATGGACACAGTCAAACCATCCACTCTCTCCTTCCTGTGGTATGTGAATTTTTGGGGTCTGTCCCTGATCTTTCCCGACTCTGTAGCCTACACTGTAGACATGACCTTGAGCCAGCTTCATGGACGTACAACCTGGGCAGTCACATGGGGTCCTACACTCAGATGGGTCTCACACTCAGGTTAATACTCTGCTGTTTGTATCTTGAGATTCTTAATAATTTTTCAGCAAGAGGTCCTGCATTTCCATTTTGCTCCGGGGACCACAAATTATGACACAATCCTGTTCCTGTGTTTAGAATAAGCTTTCTCTTCCTCACAGTATTCTTCCTGGCAAGTTCCCAACCATTCTCCAAGACCCACCTTAACTATCACCTTGCTCCCGAGACTTTCCTAGCTTCCCACACCTACCTACAATGCAGAAGGAATAAGAGGGTCTTCTCTGTGCCTCCTGTTTCCATACTATTTGGCATACACTTCTATTCGAGTAATTGTTTTATTATGATCATTTGTGTATACCATTTTCTTCCCCCTTAGCTGGATTCAGAAATCATGCCTTATTCATTATTACACACTTGGCCATTTCCAAGTACACAGTTTTACACATGCACCGTGTGGTAAATATTTAATATACATTTGCTTGCGTGAAAGAGCAGATGAATAGAGAAATGCAACACAGGCATCTACCCTTGTCTATAAAATATAAGATCAGACACCACGGTTTTCAACACCAAATAAATATATTTGCTAACAACGTTCATCTCCTGTCACTACCAAAGCCGCTCAGTTACCGTATGTCTAGTCTTCTCGTTTGTCCCTTGCTAGAGATACAGAACGTGCTGTTGTGTGGTGTTTAGTAACCTTTATACACTTGTTGTTGTTGTTGGCTGCTGTCAAGCTGGTTTCTACTCATGGTGACCCTGTGCGTTGCAGAGTAGAACAGCTCCATAGGGTTTTCAAGGCTGTGATCTCAATGGAAACAGATCGCCAAGTCTTTCTCCCGCAATACCACTGGATGGGTTCAAACTGCCAACTTTCAGGTTAGCAGTTGAGCACAAACCAACCGGAAATTAAATTCTTCCTTTAAATTTAACTTCCCTGAGACTGTAACAGTTATACAGAGTTTTACACTTGCTGGTGTGGTATCTGTAGGCTTTTATTGACTCATCTTTGCACATCAGCCACAACTAGACTCTAAGCTCTTTGAGGGGCTTCTGCTTCTAGACTAGATGGAGTAGCAGGGACCAAATTTACCCTCCCATCTGAAACAGCCAGGAAAACGACCATATGGAATGGTGACTTTTAAGATATCGGATGGGAGTCAGCAAAGCTTGGTGGTCCCTGGGAGACAGATGGGGGTGATCTAGGCTGGCCTGGCTTTTGGCCTGGAGTTTCCAGGCTGTAGTGCAGAGTGGGGAGTCTGCAAGGGCTTGCCTGTCTCTGTGAGTCGAGGAGACAGAGCTGAGGTTCTTGGGAAGCCAAGATGGCTAGAGTTCTCAGGCAAAGAGCTGGAGAGGAGAGAGCTGTACCGAATGGTTGCTCCACAGAGCTGAAGAGGCTCTTGGGTCTTCAGTGGGTGTGAAAAGCCTGCCTGAGGCTGGGAAGAGGCACTGGTTTATCAGAGGGAATGGCCGTCCACACTTATACAGGGCTGGCAATAGGGCCTGTCCCCACCAGCTGTTCATGGGGCCTGGCGTAGAGCATTCCAGGGGGTTTTGCTTTAGTCATGGAGCAAAATTAGCTCCAGACTAAATACTTCCTCCGTTCCACCCAACCCAGCTTTCAAAATGCAACATGGCCGGGATGTGTCTAAGTAGCTAAGTCCTAAAAAAAAAAAAAACTCAAGAGTATTTATGGGAATACACAAATATCCAGAATTCAACAACATAAAATTCAAATGTTTAGCATCCATCAAATATTACCAGCCCACCACACACCCCCCCAAAAAAAGCATAAAATGGAGAAAAAAATTAATTGACCCTGACCAGGAAATGACACAGGTGATGGAATTGGTAGACGAGGACACGGAAACGGCTGCTCTTGCTTCCCACGTGTTCAAGAAGCCGGAATGAAGATTGAACTTGTAAGGAGAGATGAGAAGGACATAAAGACCCAAATTAAATTTCTAGAGGTGGTTTCTAGAGGCGGAAATTTCATCGTATTATCAGATGGGGTTAACACCAGCTTGGACATTGCGAAAGATGAGCGAAAGTGAAGACATCAGTAGAAACCTTCCAAAATGAAACACAAAGAGAAAAAAAATTTTAAAGACCAAAAAAAAAAAAGCAGTTCATCAGTGATCAGTGACATGTGAGACAACTCAGTATTCTAACAGGGTAGCAGAAAAAATATTTGAAGAAAGTGACTGAAAATTTCCTAATTTGTTAAAAACTATAAATTTGCTCAACAATCCCCAAGTGGAAGAAAACTACATTAAAGCACCTCATAACCAAACTGCTTAAAACTAGTGACGAAGACACATATTAAACCTTTAAGGCCATGCTGTGTGTGCCTTGGGTGTCATCAAAGTTTCACACAGTGATATAAACATTATTGTTATTTACATTAGTAGATAATTTTATAAAATCAAGTCATTTCTTGGCATAGATAATTGTTTAAAAACCCTGAAGTTCTGCCTGCCACTTCTCAGTAGTCCTTAGTTATAAATATTTCTTATGCTTCTAGTTCCACATCTGTAGGGATATAGGTAACAGAAGGCAAGGAATTTTGTAATGAAAGTTTTACTTTTAATTGAATTTGTTTATGTAGAGGTAAGAGATTGTGCAAAAGGATATTAAACAATTACTGTTGTTGCATCCCATATGTTTAAGAAGCTGGAAGAAAGATTGAACAAGTCAGAGATGCAGAAGATATAAAAAAAGACCCACATCAAACTTCTAGAGATGAAAAATTCATTGGATAGGTTTCTTAACGGCATAATGGTCTCGTTGATTTTCATCAATAGCTCCCAATGCGACTGGCCTTTTAAATTTTCGCTATGTATTAAGAAGCCTGTAAAGGTACCATGGATCTATTTAGTTAATCTTGGGACATATTAAAAAGGAAATACTAATTAGTTAATACAAGTTTGAAGCATATAAAATGAAGTACTGCTTTCACAGAGCAGCTATTATGAGTGAATTCCTGAACTCTCAAAATTGTGCCCAGCCAAAAGAGTTAGAAAGATGATAGATAAACAGATAGGTAGAAAGATAGATAGACAGACAGACAGATAGATAATAGATGGATAGACAGATGAATAGATTAGATACATAGATAGATGATGGATACATAGACGGATAGATTATAGATGGATGGACTGATTGAAGAAATTTTGAGGAATAAATTAAGCATAACAAATGCATACTACCTTATAAATGACATCCATTAATGGAAGAATTTGTATTGCACTTGCCTCAATGTTCCTGCCTTTCCCACATGACTGTCCTGCATAAAACACGGGTCAGCCCTGCTGTAGCTGCCCAGTCAAAGTGCATTACAATGTTCACCTCCCCTCGTGCCTTCACATTAGGGTTTTTTGTTGCTGTTGTTGTTAGGTGCCATTGAGTTGGTTCTGACTCATAGCGACCTCGTGTACAACGGAACGAAACACTGCCTGATTCTGCGCCATCCTAACAGTTGTTGCTGTTTGAGCCCATTGTTGCAGCCACTGTGTCAGTCCAGCTTGTTGAGGGTCTTCCCTTTTTTCGATGACCCTCTACCTTACTAAAAATTATGTCCCTCTCCAGGGACTGATCCCTCCTGATAACATGGATGCTTCTACTACCACCACCTGGAGACTCCTCTTATCTTCTAACTTCCTTATTGTGCATCTTCTTTAGCACCAAGACGTCATAACTAGTGAGTATACAAAAGCAACTCTGATATAAATCAATCATGGTAAAAAGGTTTGCAGAGAACAGTAGTGTCATTGGGCCCATAGAGGGCTACCGTAATCAGGCTAAAGAAGGATTTTACCAAGGGATGACTTGGTTCCAGAGTGCAGATGGCAGCCCTGTCTTTTCTTACTATTGTACCTTATGCCCACCTTCTCTTTGTAGCTCAGGTCATTCTATTGTCCCTGGGGCTACAGGCCTCTTTGTTTTTCTTCTCAATATCTGTATGTCCATTCACAGCTTCTTCTGGATGAGATAAAGCTAAGTAAAGAAATGTGGGTGGGAGTCCAAGCATCAGTCTCAACTTGGAGCAAACATCTTCACCCTCCTGACAGTGAGGACAGAGGGCCCCTTGTCTTGTGTGTTTGTCAGTTCTTGTAAGACCATTTCACACTCCATACAGAATTGGCATAATTTTAAATCCACAAGATCTTATGAAGAAAGGGAGACACCTCTATGTGGAAGGGGAAGTCAAAACTCATTTTAGAGTGGAAAGGGTAGTTTAATATATCCAGCTCATTGTTTTTCATGGGAACAAAAGAAATATAATAATCAGATAACTATGTGTGCTGATAGCTTTTAACACGGATTATAAACTCTCATGGCACAAAAACATTCGTTAGTTTTCATTTAGGAGACTTGCCAATGGAAGGAAAAATAAGAACAAAAACATAAGACAACCATAACTTAAAAAAAAAAATAAAACAGTGAAATACTTGGAGCATATTAATAAGATTATAGTGTGTTGGGTATAAACCATGAAACATCATGCCCTCTGAGCACATGACATATACATAGAACTCATGTCACTACGTCTGTATATTATCGTCATATAAATAAATACTTTCCTTATAAAAAGGAAAAAAATATCTATTTTTTCAATATACATCTTTAATTTCTTAATACATTGAATTCCTTACCCATCTCTGTGATAGGGATTCTTGGGTAGTATCAGATTAAATGGGACTTTTTTTCTGGAAATCAGCAAAGATAGAAAAAAAATTGGCGATTTCGAGAATGGGAAATAAGGTGGCTTACTGATTATTTATTTTCATATTTTGAGCACAGCCACCTGGAAACCAAGTGGCAGATCTCAGCGTGTGGGTGGACACCCAGGTGGCCCTGGACTGGTGAAAATCTCATGTCTTTGTGATTTTGCTCTAACTAGGAAGGGCAGCTTGCTCAATGGAACTGGAAATAAGCCAAAAGCGTTAGCCTCTCCCAAGTCTGAAAGTCCTGGATGTGCAGAGGTCGTTCCCTTGGGGCTTGATGAGCCTGTCTCACAAATCTCCTTGAAGGGCGTGCTGGCACTAAGAATAGAACTAAAACCCCCAGATTCCGCCCAGTGTGAACATTTCAGACCCGGATTACTGGCTCTTTGGGGGTTTTGATCTTCACATTATCCTCCCCCAAATCTCTGGAGCTCTCCTTGAGGCCCCGCCACATTGCTGCTGGATGTGACACTGCAACCTGTCGCCTTTGCGGCATCAGGCCTAAACGCGCTCAGAGAGCACCACTTGCACTCAAATCTTAGGGTTTTCACTCAAAAAAGAATTCTCTCCATTAGCATCCTGCTTTTGATAGATGCAAGACCCATTTACTCTGTTGCCCCAGTAGGAGGGAGAGCTGATCGTAACTAGTACAAGACATTGGCAGGAAAGTCATTCTTAGGAATTATCTAATCCTCAAGGTATCAAAGACAACCGTCTATGCTTTGTTCCTGTAAAACATGTCACGTAATTTGACTGTTACTTAAAAGTATTCTCTCAAGCTGCGTGGCATGACTCTTTGGTCTTTATTTTGCTGACCTCATTCAGATGAAAGTTTTAGAGATTGTGATGTGGAAAGTGCTACAGAATAGGCCCGAGAGGATTAGAACCGTCATTTGTCATTTGCTAAATGCGATGTCAAGCCATAATTTAAGATAAATGCCTTAAAGACAACTCTGCAATCACAGATGTATTTTTAGAAGTGTCGAATTAGATTTCATATTCTCAACACTTCTCTGGTCTTTACCGGGAGCAGTGAACATATAAGGCAGACAAAGGAGAGGTGGTTATGCTCATTTTAGAAGCCGACAGAGAGTGCAGTATCATCAGGGGAGGTCACGTGATGGGTAAAATGAACAGCTAAAAAATTAACTGGTGAGGCAGTTCTCAAGATTTATGACAGTATATAAATTCTGATGCTAGGAATGAATCAAGATAATATACTTCCATTTTCTAATGTGTGCGCAAAGTATTTTGAAGAAGCACTAATGTAAAATGCGATCAGCGTTCAATAATGAGTTAATGAAATACATTTATTTGAGGGCTACTTAAAATAGCCCAAGTCATGAAAAATCAATCCAGGGACGTGCAGTAACAAAACCAAAGGTCCGGTGACCCTCAAGTGCGTGTTTTTTTTTTTTTTTTCTGTAAATGTGGTTTGCAGTTCATATTAAAACATTAGAATATTAGTGCCTTATGCTAATGTTGTCCAAAAACTTTTGTGTGACATTAGACGTCTCCTAAATCATATATATGCATATATATACACGTATGTATATTTGTTTTTGTATATATGTGTGTATGTACATATATGTAATTCTTTCAGCACTCAGTGTTAATTAACCACCCAAAAGCAACAAGATTAAATTCCACTCAAATGTAATAATTCATTTAAACCAAAATCCAACTCAGTGCTGTCAAGTCAATTCCAACTCGTAGTGACTCTATAGGACAGAGTAGAAGTGCCCCGCAGGGTTTCGCAGACAGTAATCTCTAGGGAAGGAAACTCTCACATCTTTCTCCAGAGGAGCTGCTGGTGGGTTTGAACAGCTGACCTTTCAGTTAACAGCTGAGCACTTAACCACTGCATCACCAGGACTCCCTAGTAACTCATTCAATTCCCTTTTAATTCCTAAAATGTAAGGGGAGAATCGAGCCTGTTCATTTGTCTTCACTCAGCCTCTCTATCACCAACAAAATTGATTTTCTTGGAATAAATATCAGGATTCCATTTTTACTCACGGGACCTGACTCCTCCACTGTCCGCCGAAAGAGAAACTGCATAAACGCTCCTCTGTGTGTGTGTGTGTGTGTGTGTGTGTGTGTGTGTGTGTGTGCGCATTTACAAACAGGCACTCCCACTTGCTCTTACCACCTCCTGTGCTAGGCTGGCTTGGGGAGCCATCACCTTGCCACCTCAGGGGGTGAATCCGTCGCTAGATCCCCAGGGTGGCCTGGACAAGCCTCAGCAGTGGAGCTTGGGTGCGTCAGTCCCACAGCACAAACTAGGTCTAGCCCAAGTCTCTCTCCACTCTCCTTCCTGCCCCACAGGGACCCGCGTCTCTTGTCACTTTATACCAGCCAGGAGCCTGTGCGGAGGGCCAGAAAATGAAACCTGTCCTGGAAGAGGCATTTTGCTCAACATTCTTAGCCTAGCTATTACGGGAAGAAGAAAGGGGAGAAGGAACAAAGGCCAGGAGGAGGTTTTAACACAGGGCCACGAGTTGCCTGTGGGAGGTGGAGCATTGCATCCAGACAGGCCATGCACCGGGTCTAGAGATACTGAAGAAGACCTGGTTTCCGATCTTGCGGAATCTCAGGAGGACGCTGATAGCACCTGCCATGCTTACACCCAGTATTCTGGAATCGTCAGGACAATCAAGCCTAGCCTCTCAATGAGAGCAGTTCAGGTCATTGCTTGTTTCAACAATAAGTCAGTAAGGGAATATAGTAAGAATTTTTAATACCATTTGTTTATTGCTTTCAGAAACTTTAAAAATATTTTAAAAAGTGTGACTCTCACTAATTTTCTTAAAACCTATTGGCGTCAAGTTGATTCCGACTCATAGTGACCCTATAGGACAGAGTAGAACTGACCCACACGGTTTCCAAGGAGCACCCAGTGGATTTGAACTGCCAACCTTTTGGTTAGCAGCCATAGCTCGTAACCACTACACCACTAGGGTTTCCAACTTTCTTAAGGGAGTTAGAAAACTGTGGCAGAAGGTATCTGGATAGCAAAGGATTTCTGTCCCTGGTCCTTCAACACCATCTGCTATGTTTGGTGACAAATATGCAAAAAGTAGGGTTGGGAATCTGTCAAAATCCAGGTGTCCTGGGGATAGGTAGCTTAAAGTCACGTGACTGGAGAACGTCAAGGACGCCCACGCTGTCTGCCTACGATCGTCTGCAGGTCAATGTTCTGAAAAGACAAAAATCGATGTCATCTGTCATTGCGAAAAATGAACCAGGCATGAAAAAGAGGAACTTCTTCTCTGGGTCCTACGAGCCCCTCCACCCTGCCTCACCCTCTTTCCACTTCTTAACTGCAGCGAAAGCGTCGCTTGAGAGTCTACGATTTTTGTTACTGTTTTTCAATTAAGATGTGTCTATTTAGCACATTGAAAGTCCTGAACGAGGTAAAGGAGCTTCTGAAAATGCCTGGTAAGAACCAGAGAACAGTTCAGGCCCCAAAAGAATGGGACCTGGGGTTCCTCCCTGGCTTCATCAATGCCGCTGATGTAGACCAAACCACCGCATTTCTGGTTAAGCCACAAAGCGTGGCCTTGCTCTGCTGTGGAACTCATCAGTTACCCTTGCACTGGGCAGTGTTGCCATCTGTTGTGCATAGGCCCATATGAGTCGGAACCAGCCCGAGGGCACCTAACAACAGCAACAACACCCTTTCTGCTTCAGTGTTCCTTTGCAATTTCTCTCCTTTCTTCCAGAAAAGATCCTAGTGCAGGTGAGTGTGTTTACCAGGCCTCATTTGCATGCAGAAACTTGATAAGGAGACCATGCCTACATGGCTGGTCTCCCTCCTAACTCCAGGCATCAAAACGAAGCTGTTATCTGGACTCCTGGTCACCTCTGACCCGGGTGCTTCCCTTTCATAACATCTCAGGGTGCTGGGTATCAGGTTGTCCTTCTCACTAAAGCCATAACTCCTGGTGCCGGTGGGAGCTCCGTTAATACACTTTGTTTTCAGGGGCTTTCTTATCTGAGCCAGGGTACACAAAATAAGAGGTGTTCCATGGTATCAGGAAAGAGGATTTTGTAGTTAAAATCTATCATCAATCCTGGGTAAATTATCTCTGAGGCCCCTGCATGGCCCTTGATATTGTGTGGAACACAGTCTGTTGACTTGATAGACTTTTTCATCACATCATTGACCCCCAACAACAGCTTGTGTGTCTCTCCTGTCATCTCTGGCCTAATTGTTGAGAAATGAGCAGCTTTTCCAACAATTCTGAGTTAGTGAGTGCCCAGTCAGCGGTTTCCTGTTGTCTTCTGTCGTGGGGAACAGCCAGACATACGTGGACGGGGAGTGAAGGGTAGACACCGGAGCCCCCTCCTCCCCAAGTGAGTCTGGACCAGCCCCTCTGCCCTCCAAGGTCAGGAGAAGACGTGGGGGAGCGGAGGGTAAAAAGTTTAAGAGGGCAGATGAGAGAAACAGCAGAAGACACAGAGGGGGAACAAGAGTTGAGAGAAGAAAGAAAAAAAAAGGCACATGAGGAATGCAATAAGAGGGTAAAGCACCCCACTCACTCCTTCTAGCTGCAAATGGACCTCCTCCAGGGTCTCCAGAGTGTGTCAGCGGGCTAGGAGAGTTCTGGAAACACCGTGAGTGAGCTTGCCATCACCCCACACACCCACCGCCCCCTTCTACTCCTGTTTCAGCCTAGCCTCCATTTACTCCCCTACTCTCCCCGTTGCTTCCAAATCCAAGGCAAAGCCAGTCTCCCTTTCAATATAGATGATTTTTCTTTTCCTAAAAATACTATGTAATCAAAGGGCTAAAGTGTTTTGGCACTTTGGCTAGCCACATTTTGAGAACATCGCTCTCAGATGTGAATGGGGTAAGCCAGTTGCCGTTCAGTTGACTCTGACTCCTGGCACCCCTCTTTGTCAGAGTAGAACTGTGCTCCACAGGGTTTTTAATGGCTGATTTTTTGGAAGTAGGTTGCCAGGCCTTTCTTCTGAGGTACGTATGGGTGGACTAGAACTGCCAGTCTTGTGTGAAGTATATATAATCGGACATAATAAGGTAACTTCACATTATTTTGTTGAGAATAATTTGCCCTGAGTGCTAGATTCCAGTATAAAACAAACGAAACCCATTGCCACCAAGTTCTTTCCGACTCATATGACCCCAGAGGACAGAGTTGAACTTTCCCGTACAGTTTTCAAGGAGCAGCTGCTGGATTTGAACTGCTGATCTTTTGATTAGCAGCCAAATGCTTAACCACTGAGCCAGCAGGGGTCCGGATTCTAAAACAAGCCAGTGTTAACAAGTACCAAACTTTAAGGGAAAAAAATGGAGATAATGAATTAAGAATAACAATTCATTCACTTAACTTTTTCCCCACAAAATTAGAAAAAGGTTCGTGTCAGTCTGGGCATGGAACATTGTGGAAGTGGCCCCCAGAGGCTACGATTTAGAACCTGTGTTTTAGGATATCTGATTCTGAGAGCAGCTCATGGTCACAGATGGTAAATGCTGTGTCATCCTGCCTTTACTGGGAATTTCACCCCACTTGCTTTCCTAGAAGGAGCTCCGGGTGGCGCGATGGCTAAACACTTGGCTGCTATCTCAAAGGTCAGTGGTTTGAAATCACCCAGTGGCTCCTCAGGAGAAGACCTGGAGATCTGCTTCCTTGAAGATCACAGCCTAGGAAACCCTGTGGAGCAGTTCTATTCTGTCCTACAGGGTCGCTGTAAGTCAGAATTGACTCAACAGCATCAAACAACAGCAACAACGTTTTCTTAGACTGAACTTGGTCACAGTGTTTTCAAAATAAGGTGTTTACTGTTGATCACCATTATGTATTGAATTGTGCCTCACCTCCAAAAAAAAAAAAAAAAAAATGTGGATTCCTAACCCCTATACCTATGGTTGTGATCCTGCTTGAGAATATGCTTTTTTTTAATTGTGTGCTGTATTAATGAGGTCATACCAATGTAGGTGACCTCTAAACCAATTCACTTCTGAGTTATAAAAAAAGTGCCCTTGCACACACATGCACACACACACTGGGGAAGACCTATGCCATTTGAGGATCACCAAGGAACAAAGGAGCACCTGGGACCACCTATAAGTAAGGAATTGACACAGCCAAGACCCTGATTTGGACTTTCAGCCTCCGGAACTGTGAGAAAATGCATTTCCATTCTTCATATCTCCCGCTGTGGCGTTTTTGTTACAGCAGCCCTAAGTAACTGAGACAATCACTGAGGACAACTTATAGATAAACCCTCTCAGCAGAATACGTCTTTCCTCTGTTCCTGAAGCTTTTTTATCTTCCTCCCCTCTTTCCTTCTCAAACAAACAAATAAACAAGCGCTATCATGGCAGGGTTGTAGAGCCCAGGTGTCACAGGGGTTAAGAGCTACGACTGCTCACCCAAAGGTCAGCAGTTGGAATCCACCAGCTGTCCTTTGGAAACCCCGTGGAGCAGTTCTACTCTGTCCTGTAGCATCACTATGAGTCGGAATCGACCAGAAGGCAACTTTTTTTTTTTTTTTCATATCATGACAGATAAAATAAGTCAGATTTATTGTCTGTCTCCTCCCTCCCTCCCAGAATGTTGATAAAGGGAGTTCGTTCTGGAAGGAAATGATTCCAATGATGACGGGGCAAATATGCATAATTAAGCATCCTCAGTGAATTTTCCTAAAATGAATTTATCGGAGAACAGGAGAAAACTTCTTATTTTTAAAATAATCTCCTCTGAGGAAATTGGAAACTGTAGCCAATTAAAAAAAAATCCATGAAGCCCATGAAGTAGACTGGAGAGAACTCTTTGAAGAAGTGTGTGAACAAAGTCGTGGCATCTCTTCCCTCTCTCCTCCCCTCCTCCTCCTCCAGCTCCACCGCTGACACCTCCTATATTTGCTTTACTCATGATCACGTTTAATATTTAAAAAGTTATTCTGAAGGGATCCATCACACGTTGTGATTTTGAAGGCTTCCTGTTTCTAGACCCTTCTTACTTGGCTACGGCAAGGATAGGAAGCTTAGCACTACACTTAGCACAGTGTGTTGAAAATTCTCGTGAACAACTCTGATCACGAATGTTAGGAATCGATGGGTTTCAGACTGGCTGGGGAAGGGGGAATGGGTTTGAGAATTGTGTCACTGCAATGTCATTCCGGTCTCAGAGCTCTCCCTGGATTTTAACGATGGCTTAGCTTGCCTTGATGCTGCGCCCCTGCCAACTTCGCCTCAGCTCTCTGGCCGCCTCCCTTCGGGCTGTGATCACTCAGCCTCTGGCTGTAGCCTGGCTTCTGCCCTAATTGGCCCCCTCAGGTGGTTAGTTCAATCATCTCTGAGATGTTTAGAAAGATGGTCAATAGCTCTTCCCATGGAGGGTATCCAGAGAAAGCCTCTCTGACTAGCTGAAGGAAACCTCAATCCTTTATTGAGTCTGGGTTTTCTGGTGCAAGATATTGCAGTTTTGAGTCCAAATACTCAAAGGTCAAAAGGGTAGCTGACTGGTTGTTAGCTGCCTGGGAGTTGGTCCCCAACTCCTGGTGACCCTGCACACAATGGAACAAAAGACTGCCCGGCTCTTCCTCACCCCCATGATCCATTTGGGGTTCGGATCCTTGCAATCCATTGGGTTCTCCTTGGCTGACAATAGTCAAAAGATATCCATGGTTCAAACAGCCTAAACTACTCTTAAAAAATTTCTCAACGCCATCACAATAGAAAATTACGGTATTAATTTAGATTAAATTTTAATGATACCTTGTAAACATATTATCACTACCTGGTTTGGTATTTTTAGTATGTAGAAGTTTCTGGTTACAACGATTTTGCCTTTAGTAGGGAAACCAAGAGGATGTGTGTGATGGAGTGGTCAACACAGCTGATTTCGGTATCTCGAAGTAATTAGCCAAGTTATGCTGGTCTCCTTCATTAAAAGCGCTATTACCCAGGCTGATGCGGAAGATGAGTGTGGTAAATGGGCCTTCAGGTCATTCCTGATAAAGCTAAATGTGGCTGTCATTTCGATTGATTATTCTGCACCTGTTCCAGGCTGTCCATCCATCCCTGAGACCAGCCTGTTCAATAACCTCTACAAGGAGATAATCTGGGCAGTTCTAAAGAAAGCACATCACCAAATCAAATGCCATTGGAGTGTTTTTATTTCCTGCTAAGATATATATGGCGCTACGTCAGAGGGTGCTAATTTCCTGTTTTGTAAGTATCGAGATTTCCTTCGGAAATGCATATTTAAATAAACCCCAGATAAACATCCTGCAAGGTCTTTGAATCTTGAGCAAGATGCCATTAATTCAAATAACTGTGGCTCCATGAGATTCTGGTGTTCACATAACTCTACATTTCTATTTGCTGGATCAAACAGTTAATTATTTAGCACAGATTTATAAAATCCTCCTGTCATTGGCTTAGTGAAGCATACTGTTAGTCAGTGTGGGGAAAGACTGTTCAATGTCAGAACGGTTGGTTAAAGCTACCTGTAGTGATAGATGCAGCAGGCATCATTTATTTGTGGGGAAAAATGTACAAGAGTTGAATAAACTGTTTCATAACAAAGATGCGTGTGTGTTCTCTGCTATGACTAGTTAAAAGAAAAAAGATGGTTTGAGAAAAGGCAGAAATCTTAATAGAAGGCAGAGTAAGAAAGAGATTTCTGGGACAAAGAGGGACAGGATTAGACATTTAGGCCAAACAGAAGCAGCAGCTTGTCAGCATGATCTCAGTCTGACACAAGAAGGAAGAGGAGGGCTGGTGCTGACAGGGTGAGTGAGTAAGACCCAGACAGAGCAGCCCAGGCCGTGCTGGGAGCAGGCAGGAGTGTGTCACCTGGTCTAATGCATTCCTGGGTGTCCAGTGGCTTTGAGATGGCTGGATCTGATAAATATTTACAGGAATTAGTCACGCTGTTGTGCTAAGGCTTGGGAAAAGAGTAAACACATACTTGGCATTTCAACACAGAATCACAAGGAAGAAACAAGCTCTCTGCTTGGGGAAGTCTGAGAGCTTCTGTGTCACAATTGGAAAAAAACAAAAAGGCAAAAACTGGTCTGTGCTTTGCTTCCAGCTTCTTCAACAAGGAGGAATAGTTGGGAAACTGGAGTTTTAAAAACACTGAAAAGTGAAAGTTACAGACCCAGACTGAGAGAGCTGAAGCCAAAACACGGGATTGCACAGCCAGGTGGCGCGAAGTTGGTCTCTAGAACGTGAGGACCTTCCCAAAGGTGGAAAGAACGTGGAAAAACTTGTTGGTTGGAAAACTGCAGAAGAAAGGCAGAGAAGGCCGGCCATGCTGTTGTCACAAATGTTTCTCCTTAGTTTCTTTTCATTTATTTGTTTTTTTATGATGCATCTATTTCTTCTTTAATGTACTTTATTTTTCTTGTTGCTGTTGAGAATATACACAGAAGAAGACAGACCGATTCAACAGTTTCCGCATGTCCAGTTCAGTGACATTGATTATGCTCTTTGAGTTGTGCAACCATTCCCACCCTCCCTTTCTGAGCTGTTCCTCTCCCCATTACCTCAACCTGATCTATTGAGTTGCTGTTGTCGGTTTGATCCCATATAGGTAATTCTTAAAAGAGCATAATACTCAAGGCAGATATTCTTTACTAGTTAAGCTAATGTATTGTTAGGTTTTAAGAAGACTTCAGGGGATATTTTTGGTTTAAAGTTTAAAGATTGCCTCAAAGCAGTAGTTTTGCAGGTCCATGCAGCCTCAGTTCCTTGGTTTCTTTTGTGAAAAGATCAGATTATAGAAACAAGGAATGGATAAATTAAGGCTATTTATAAAAGCATTTTCTAAAATATTGAATTATTACAAGTCTGCTTGCGCCACTCACCCTGTTCAGAGAAGGCTTGCTGCCCCATCACTACAGGGCTGTGGGAATCAGCCTTCAGCAGCCATCCTTGAGGGGGTAGCTCAGCGGCTCCAGATCCTGCCCTTATGGGGTTTCACGTCTCATGACTGATGGAGGAAGGATATAAAGGCCTGGCCATGCAGGCTAACGTGAGTCGGTCCAGCTTCCCAGTTCCCTGTTAGAGGTTGGCTGAGGCCTGCAAACCTGCCTCCTAGCCCTTCCCTCAGCCCCACCCTGCCTCTTTCCCAGATATAGACGCCAAAGGCACACTCTAAAGACACCCTGTTCCCCAATCCCTCTCGTAGTCCTCTTCCCAAGGAGCCCAGCCTGAGGCAATGTCTAAAGTACAAATATGATACAACTCCCCACCCAGATAAGTAGCTGCAGTGTCAGCTGGTGTCCTGCCTCTGTCTCTCTTTTTTCCTTCTGTAAGGACGTCAGTCGAATAGGATTAGGGCCACCCTGCTCCAGTGGAACCTCCCATTAGCCGATTACATTGTCAAAGAACCCATTTCCAAATGAGGTCATGTTCACAGATACTAGAGGTTAGGTCTTCAGCATCTCTTTTTGGAGGACACCATTCAGTCATAACACAGTTTAGAAAATGGAATAGAACCAATTTCTTGAGACCTCAGACATACACTTTCCCCCTTACCTCAGAAGTAACCGCTCTTCTCTATGGTTTTTTCTCTGTTACATTTTCCAACCCTGGAGGTTTACTGGCAGGCACTTGAGCCACTTATGTTCTGGTATCAAGAAGGATACTGGTGCGAGTGCCTGAAAAACAAGGAAGCTGGTCTGCCCCATGTTTGAGTGTTGAGAGACATTCTTATGAGGGGATGTTTCCCAGAGGAGCGATTGTGTGAAACTTCTGTGTCTTTCAGCTCCTGTACAGTGAGATAAGCTTACAAGTATGTTTACTATTTTCTTTCTGTTATTGGGAAGGTACGCCTACCAGCATTCAGAAGTATTCAAGAAAATGAGTTATTTTCGAATGAAAGCAGCCTGTGATGCACTTCCTGGGTCATGGGACCTATATGTCCTGCATGTGTGGTGTGCTTCCTGGAACATGGGAGGATAAGGCCCACTCTAAATCAAACTGATAACATTTATGTGCACCAAGTGCAATGTGTATTTAGCATTTTTGTGTATTTTTGGAAAGTTGAGAAACATATTTTATGGCTCAAGTGTAACCAGAAGGTGTGATGAGCCATGGGACCCACATGTCCCAGTGTATGATGTGCTTCATAGAACATGGGACCGATGTGTCACTTGGAATTGGCACCCTATTTTTTCAAATAAAAAAGAACCTACCAACAAACAATGATTCAGCATCCATTCCATTAGTGACAAAACATGGCGTCACCAAAAACTTAAAAAAACCAGAGTTATCCATGAAAGTGTTAAATGTATCCTTCCCTTGCTTTCCTTCAGAGTTTTAATCACGTATTTGTGTTTGTACAAATAATGTTTTATTTTGGGTATTTTTGAAATTTGTATGTATGAAATTAGTCTGTTTTTATGTTGTTTTTAGGTGCCTTCGGAGCTGATTCTGACTCGTAGCTACCCTACGTACAACAGAACGAAACACTGCCCTGTACTGCGCCATCCTTACAATCATTGCTATGCTTGAGCTCATTGCTGCAGCCACTGTGTCAATCCACCTCGTTGAGAGTCTTCCTCTTTTCTGCTGACCCTCTACTCTGCCAAGCATGATGTCCTTCTCCAGAGACTGATCCCTCCTGACAATATGTCCAAAGTATGTAAGATGCAGTCTTACCATCCTTGCTTCTAAGGAACGTTCTGGCCGCACTTCTTCTAAGACAGATTTGTTCATTCTTGTGGCAGTCCATGGTATATTCAATATTCTTCAGCAACACCACAATTCAAGGCATCAGTTCTTCTTCAGTCTTCCTTATTCATTGTCCAGCTTTCACATGCATATGATGTGATTGAAAATACCATGGCTTGGGTCAGGCGCACCTTAATCTTCAAGGTGACATCTTTGCTCTTCAACACTTTAAAGAGGTCCTTTGCAGCAGATTTACCCAGTGCAATGCATCCTTTGATTTCTTGACTGCTGCTTCCATGGCTGTTGATTGTGGATCCAAGTAAAATGAAACCCTTGACAACTTCAATCTTTTCTCCATTTATCATGATGTTGCTCATCGGTCCAGTTGTGAGGATTTTTGTTTTCTTTATGTTGAAGTGCAATCCATACTGAAGGCTGTGGTCTTTGATCTTCATTAGTAAGTGCTTCAAGTCCTTTGCACTTTCAGCAAGCAAGGTTGTATCATCTGCATAATGCAGGTTGTTAATGAGTCTTCCTCCAACCCTGATGCCCCGTTCTTCTTTATATAGTCCAGCTTCTCGGATTATTTGCTCGGTATGGTGAAAGGATACAACCCTGACACACACTTTTCTGGACTTTAAACCAATCAGTATCCTCTTGTTCTGTCTGAACAACTGCCTCTTGATCTATGTACAGGTTCCTCATGAGCACAATTAAGTGTTTATATTGTCCTTCGTTTTGTTTTTTTCTTCAAGACAGTTGAAGTTGCAAGGGAATAAAAGATGACCTCACAAGGACAAATAATGAGACAACTATGGGATAGCATTACTAATGGAAGGCAGAGGGAGAAGCAACTTATGCTTGAAAAAGGCTTTGCACTCACTGTTCCCATTTGGTGATTCATCCCTCTCACCTTCTCGCCTGCAAAGACCTTACCCAAGTATTCCTCCTTCCCTGAACAACTTTCCCCATTCCCTGTGGTTGGTTTCTTGCTATCTCCCTGTTTACCACATATTATCGTACTGTTTGAATCCCAAGTATCTAGTTTAATAAGTAGTACAGCCAGATGGGAGCCCTGGTGGTGCAGTGGTTAAGTGCTTGGCTACTAACCAAAAGGTCAGTGGTTTGAGCCCACTAACTACCCTTTGAAATCATCTGTTTAGCTCTCTTCTTTCATCATTTCTTCCATTTTCTTTAGCTACTCTGCATTCAAGAATAAGTTTCAGAGTCTCTTCTGACATCCACTTTGGTCTCTTCTTTCTTTCCTTCCTGTCTTTTTAATGACCACTTTGGTGGTAGAATATAGGAAATTCCAAAAGATTCTGCCTGTTGTTCATATTTCCTAAGAATCCAAAACGGACTGGGTAGCTTGGATGAAAATGGCCCCAAAGTACAGCAGATAAAAGCTCTCATGGGTGTCCTGGTTGGAGAAATATTATGAACATTTTATGTAGCTCCATTTAACATCCCCACATTATCTTCGCTGTGTAAATGCACCGTTACGGGCGCCACCATCCTGTGCTGCGTCGCAGGTGATTCTGTTTCACAATGGCTAGGTGTTACTGCAGTTCCACATCAGTGTGCCCATAGCTGGTGCAGGGGTGATGGAGGACTGTGTACATACGGCTCATAAATCAGGACAGAATGAGGCCATGTTTATGCACCATTTACAGTGAACTTCGTATATCCTGCACCCAAATAATTACATCTATTATGTTCCATGTTTTAAAGAAAAATCACGTCTTTTCTGCTGTAGAAAATTACTTTCTAAGTAGATAACTGATTTCAGAACCTAACATAATATGCAGCCTCAAAGTTAAAGCAATGTACTTATTTTGCACTTGGATAACCACTAGACCTCAGAGCATAATATCTCTGAGTGATTTTGTTTCAGACCATTTGTTCGTCATTAATCTAAAAATTCATTGAGTCAGCACTCATATTTAAGATAATATTAATATTAAAATACCTACATAACAAGTATTGACAGAAAAAATATATACATATGTGTATGTGTATTGTAAGTGTGTTCAGGCTTTAAACCAATACCGATGCCTTACAAACACATCCAAATATTTGATCCCAAAAGCACAGTCCAATAGACATCCCACAGGCTAATTCATCTGAGCCTTCTTCCCCAAGATCCCAATCTGGGACTATATTTAAAGTATGAAAAATCATGCACCTTTCTTGGGTTAAAAAAATTATGTTTTTACCAAAGAAATGAAGTTTTTTGGGGGGGTGGGTAGAGGGCCTTGGTCACAGAGTTGGTGTCGGTCCACCCAGCTGAGTGCCTAAGCCGTTGGGGTACATCACACTCCGGCAACTAAATGCAGCTATAATTCTGCTTGTTAACCTTAGAGCCCCTTTAAATGCCATCATTTATGTGTTTTCATTTTTATACCCTTGTATTTCAGAATGGGGCATGCTGGTTCTGGGGGCATTAGTGATGGGGCACTCGATACGAGAAGTCACAGAATAAATGTGACATCTCTGCTTTGCTTTGTTTGCAGAATTGTAATGTGGTGTTTAGGGAACATAGGGAGGAATTATAGTATTATTGAAAGAAACAAATCTCTATTTTGCATGAATTTTCAGCACTTGAGATTTAAAGACATCTTTAGCAAGCTCTTGGACACCGTGTGCCTAAGCCATCTCCAGGGATGGCAGCATAGAGGACAGAAGCGTGGATTTGGACAATCTTCTCTGGACTGGGCAACTTTCCTTCTGTTGTACTTGGGGTTCCCATGGGTCAGAACTAACTCGAGGCAACTAACCATAAGAACAAAGAGAGAAAGTATGAAATATACAAGGTTCTTATATATTCATCATGTTCCTTTGTGTGGCTGGTTTCTTCCCTCCCTCTTCTGTCTTTTTTTTCTTCTTCCTTTGGCATTTCTCCTCTCTGATATAAATACTTCAAACATACCCTTCTTCTTGTCTGTCTTTCTTGGCTCCCAAAGGAACCAGATACTTCACTGGATATTTTGTTTGAATTTTGCCCTAAGCAATCTCTTGATTTCCAGGGTGACAGTACCCTTCTGATCTTTCTTGGATGCTTGTGGTTTCCTTGAGGAAATTCTTCTCAGTAAACCCCCCTTGATTTTAAATTATTTTTACTATGGTCTACGTCTATCCAGTTAATATTCTATCCACTGCCACTAAAACTACTCAAGCCTGAAGCATTTTGCAGTTTTCTTGATACACTGTATCTTTAAATCTCTGTTTTGACTGTTTATTTTTCATTATTTCATTCAGATCAGTCGTACACAAAGAGATCCGTGCCATTGTCCTACAGGTTTGTTCCAGTATTGCTTTTCTCTTCCAATATTAGCATCTTTAGGACTCATGTTTACATTATGGTTGGTTCTGCCCTCTAGAGAGAGGATTCCAGAATGGTGTCCACGCTAAAAAGGCTGGCATTTCTTTTTGTTAAGATCCGTCTGTTGACCAGATTCTAAGCTGGCTACCTGGGGGTGGGGGGGGGTTGTGGCAGGGACTATTGTAGCTGGTTGGCAGCTGCAGCCCTAAATGCAGGGCTAGATGCCATGGCTCTAACAAAGGGGGAAATGGAGTGTTTGAAGATTCTGAGTTTAAATTAATGCTTTGGTATAATCTATTTCAAGATATTTTGGAGTGTCTGTGTAGACTTTATCTCAAAGTGTATTCCTCTCATTTTATTCATTTTGCATTGTAGGTATTCCCTTTTGGAAAAAGGGCACAGCATAATTCATTAAACTGTTTGTCAAAATAAATGATTTATTTCTGAATATATATATATACACACATATATAAAATACACACACACACATATATATATAAATACATGTTGTTTTGTTGTGTGCTGCCGAGTCAATTCCGAGTCATAGGGACTCATAGAGACCCTATAGGACAGAGTAGACCTGCCCCGTAAGGTTTCCAAGGAGAGGGTGATGAATTCAAACTGCTGACTTCTTGGTTAGCAGCCTGAGGTCTTAACCACTTCACCATCAGGGCTTCATATATAGAGAGAGATACAGATATATACATACTTTTTTTTAATATATCTATAATTTATATCTATGTCTATCTATCTATTATCTATGTAGAGAGAAATGGAGACAGAGAGTTCAAACCTGGTTTGGATGGAAGGATAGATAGGTACATAGATAATAGTAAGATAGCTATATACATAGATAGATGGAGGGAGAAATATTCAAATCTGTTCAAACCTGGTTTGGATGGATGGACAGAGGGACGGACGGATGGATGGACGGATGGGTGGGTGGGTGGATGGATGATAGGGAGATATATGATAGATGTAAAGATAGATGATGGATAAATGATCAATAATAGACGTATAGATATGGTTAGATGTATAGATTACAGGTAGATAGATAGACAGATACATAGTAGATACCTAATAGATGGAGAGGTAACAGATAGATTATAGGTAGATGGATGGACAGGTGGGTAGACAGATGTCTGCCCCATGGGAAGAGGAATACATGTTCCTCCTCATGGCTTGGTTTCCAGTGTGGGAGGAAGATGGCACTTCGTGCTGTTTTCTTTTCTGGGTCATTAAAGATTCTTTGTTCTCACCCAAAGATTCATTATTGATTTCATGTGAACTGTAAATCGTCGATCTATCTGCAAATAGCACGGCCTTAGTTTCAGCCATGAAAATATTCCCTCTTTTCTTTTTTTTAACTTAGATCAGGTAGATCATTATTATCTTAATTGCATTTTGGGTAAGAAACATAGTAATTGTTAGTGAAGCAAAGGGAAATTGAAACCAGACTGGGCTGCTTCTGGATTTTGAGAAAAGAAAGATGCTGACATTTTTGTCAGGTAGAAAACGATGACTTAATCTCATATGGAGTCTTATGTCTCCCCATCCGTGTAACCCAGAGCTGGGCTTCCATCTCCACCGCCTGAGTGTGGGTGTGGGAACCTCACTTCCACTCTCTGGGCCTTAGCTTCCTAAATCTGTAAAATCTCGTGACTATGTAAATGAGAATAGAGGGGTTTTGTTCTAATCCTTGCAGCATCGTGGTTCTATCATTGATCTGTAGTACACACACATGGATATGCACACATGTGTGTATGTGCACATACATATCCATGCACATATACTTATGTGCACGTGTGCATTTATATATGTGAGGCTGTGGTTGGTCAGTACTAGAAATTCTCACCTTCCCTACGGTATACCCAGGATTAATTCCCAGCCAGTGTACCTCATGCACAGAAACCAGCTGTCGGTCAGTGGGGGTTTGCGGATACTGAACAGATTTCAGCAGAGCTTCCAGGCTAAGACAGACCAGGAAGAAAAGCCTGGTGATCTAGTTCCAAAAATCAGCTGATGAAAAAACCCTGTGAATCACAATAGAACCCCAGCCCACCATGGGAATGGCACAGGACCAGGCAGCGTTTCATTCTGCTGTGCAGGGGGTCACCAGAAGCGGAGGTCACCATGAGCCGAAGCCAACTGAACAGAAGCTAACAACAAAATATTTGTATATATGATTTATTTCTCTGCAGACTCTTTAAATGCAACAATTTCTCTCTTTGAAATGTTTCAAGGCTGTGGACACCAGTTTACATGGTGGTGTGACATTAATGGAAGCACCTTCTAGCTGCTCTTAGCCTGCTGGGCTCAGGGACCCATGGACTCACAGGCACTGAAGGGGCTGGAGCAGCTTCATGGCGAGACGGCGTGAGTCTCGACAGGAGGGAAGCTATGGGTTGGCGGGAGGCAGAGAAGTCAGTCCAAACCCAGGAGAAGAAAGGCCGCCATTAAAGTGTGTTACAGCACATCTCCTGTGGGGAGGAGACTGGCTTAAATGGATGTCCTTGAGATGTTCTCACTGGGGAGTAGCAGACGGATTTAAGATGAGTTCTTTCAAGACTAAACCCGTACCATTGAGTTGATTCTGCCTCATAGCGACCCTATAGGACAGAGTAGAACTGCCCCATAGAGTTTCCAAGGAGCGGCTGGTGGATTCCAACTGCTGACTTTTTGGTTAACAGCTGAGCTCTTAACCACTGCACCACTGCACCACCAGGGCTCCCTTTTAAGACCAGGCCATGTTAAATGTATTGCAGGAGGCAGCCGGCAGCCACGGTTGGTGTGGACAGGACAGTGAACCGATTAAACTGAAGTGTGAGAATCGAGAATCCTGATTCTGGTGGTGAACGGAAGGCTGTTCGATGTGGGGGACAGAAATGGATGGATGGGAGGGCAGCAAGAGGCCATCACAGTAATCTAAACAGGAAGTGGAAAGAGCCCATGTGACAGTGGGGACAAGGAGAGTGGGAGGGATGAGTATATCCGAGAGGGATGGCCAGTGAGTAGCTGTCAGAACTCGGTAATACCTAGACTCCTCTCAAACCCGGAAACACCATGTTGATTTCCAGCCAAGGAGTTGAGCTAATGCTGCTGTCACAGACTGACAGCGGATTTGAAAAGTACAAGGAGAGGCTCAGAGAAGGTGAGGAATTTAGTTTTCAGCAATCTGCGTTTCTTGAGGTTGGGTGATTTAACATATCCTAAAGGCTCTGAGTGTGATCCTGTGAGATGTCAGACAAGCAGGTATTGATCAGGGTGCCCTTTGCACGAATCTGGTGGTCAAAACCAAGAACCGTGGACCAGCTTTCACTGGAGAGCGCGTCCCACTAGGGTTTCAACTCTCCAGCACACAAAAGCCAGTTGCTGTGGCTTCAACTCTGATCATGGCAACCCGTGTGTGTCAGAGTTAACTGTGCTCCGGGGGGATTTCAGTGGCTGATTTTGTCAGTAGTAGATGGCCAGGCCTTTCTTCGAAATCACCTCCGGATCAACTTACACCTCAGCCTTTCGGCCTACAGCCGAGCATGTCAGCCATTTGCACCACCCAGGGAATCCTCAGTATACAAACCTGGGCATTTTCACTGGGTTCAGATAAAGTAAAAATATCACTTTTGCCTTCTTTTCCCTCCTTTGCCTTCAATTACAAATGTAAGTTTTTTTTCATCTGTGGCTGCGAGAACTGGTTTAGAATAGGTTTTCAGTGTCTAATGCCAAGTAATTGCAATGCTTAGCAAAGGAATATTGTAATAGTTCATATTCATTAGCAACTTCTATTTATATCGAAAAGTTCAACAAAAGAAAGGTTATGTACCTGTTTGTCCAAGTGTAAGGTTTTTGAAGACATGGCAGAACTCATGGCTGCAAGCGAAAAGAAAGCCAGCCTAAAAAAAAAAAAAAGATCTATTTTCTCTTTAAAAAAAAAAAAAAAAAGCTTGGTTCTTCTTGTGTATGATTGTAATTATTCTTATTATTTTAATTTTAGGGGAGGGAAGAATTTTTTTGATATTAATTTAAAGCATAGTTTCAGATGGAGAAATGTTTATTTTCTAAATTTTCTCCAATGAAGGTAGTGTTTTTTGAAACAACCACATTAAGCTGATTTGGCGATTTTGAAATACAAATCAGACTAACCTCAAAAAACCTAATAAAAAATTGAGGTATGGTTCAAAGAAGAAAAATCAAGTGTGGCATATTAAATACGATCTCAGATATAAGTGATTTAGCTCAGTACGGGTTTTGTCAGGAGACCAAGGTATCAGCTCCCATATGGAAAGGCAGATTAATGGGACTTACCATTTTCTAAGTCTCTCCACCAATGAGCCATCTAAATGCCAGACCTAATATCCACCACCTGATGTTATGCCTACCTTCTCCTTCAGGTACAGAAAGCCAGGCAACCAACTTGCCATGCCTTCTATCACCCCAGCACCAACACACACATGCTTGTGCACGCACACAAACACACACACAGACACAGACACACACTTACACAATATTGCTTAATACTCCTTGCTAATGATGTCTGTGTATTCTATTCACAGTTGATCCCAGCACCTAGAACAGTGCCTAACAAATATTAAGAGCAATAATGAATAATAATACAGAGCCCTGGGTGTCAAAGAATGATTTAAGGACATTTGAAAGGTAAAAGTTTTGGAGGTTTGGGCCATGTGGGGGAGTTTTCTGTCAATGCATTCTAGTTTAAAGTCATCCTTTTGCTTTGAGTTAATGTAATTATGTGATATATTAATTAATGTCAGGATCCCCCCTAAGTAATTGCTGTAGAAAAAAGAACAGTTTGTTGGAGATACACCTATTCCTTTCCCCTTCTTTTCTCAAAGACAATGGATTTTAATTTACTCATTTCGTATTCCAGAAGGAAAAAAGAAAAAAAGAGTAGGGACTTTTATACACTAAACTGTTGATTTTAAACAGCAGACAGGAAGAATCCCTGAGTGAGTCAGTCAGCGTTCTGCAGCCCCGTCTCTTCCCCGGAGGGCAGACCAACCTCTCACCTTTGTTTTGAACAGGGTGGACAGGGTGCTGCTCATTATTGCTTTTAAAGCAAAGCCTTCCTTTGAAAAGATGACCCATCATGATTACCATAGCAACAGATGCTCTGTAAAGGCGGGTTACCTATCAGTTGTTCTTCTGTTAAATAAATGCATCCCTAAAACTCATCAGGAACTAGGTGTAATAGAGGCAATTCTGTAGTTTGACATTTTGTTTTTACTACAGCTATGCTTGATGGTAAATATTAACTCCATAGAAGTGTTTAATTTAGGTGTATTTCATATTACATGTACCAAATAAGTTTATAACTGTCTTCGGAATTTAAAGCAGTTGTTGTATTATGAAAAATAATATGCTGACATAGTAAAGAACATAATTCATATGCTACAGAAAACAAGGAGAAAAAGAGAAGTATCCCCCCTCCCGCCCCCCATAGTCTTCTCAACGTTAAAGCACGTTGTTGTGTCAAATAGATTCCAACTCACGGAGACACTATGGGACAGAGAAGAACTGCCCCATAGAGTTTCCTAGGCTGTAATCTTTACAGGAGCAGAGTGCCAGGTCTTTTCAACCACAGAGCCACCGTTGGGATCGAACTACCAGCCTTTCAGTTAGCAGCCAAGCACTTAATCATTGCATGCAGAGCTCCTTTGTTTAAGCATGACCAACCATTAATTTGCAAGTAATTAACTTTATGGACTTTATATACAATGAACTTCATAAAATTTAGAAACATAGAGTCAACATGAGCTTTATCACTGAAACTTGTTTTAAGTTAAGCATTTTGAGAGGAATGGACTTAGTGGTAGAAATCTTACCCCACAAGATTTTAGGCAAGAAAGTTTTGTCCATGTAAGTGACACCCTTGGGAGTATAGAGGATCCACCTACAGCAAATAACTGTATAGTATTGAGCCTTGCTATCTAAACTATAATCAATAAAAATAATTTATAAAATAGATCAATGTAGCATAAGGAAGGAAATATAAATGGAGAAGTGTAAGTTTGTAAAACAAATTCAAACAGAAGAGTGGAAATAAGTTTTCAGGCTAGAAGAAAGGTAATCCGAAGAACTTGTCAGCAGGAGAGAGACTGATTTGATTGTAGGTTACCAGTCTCATGTCTTTATAAGCATAACTATGATTTTGAGGAGAATTGATGCATTTGAACTGTGGTGTTGGCAAAGAATATACCTCGGACTGCCAGAAAAGTGAACAAATTAGTGTTGGAGAAAGTACTTTGGAGGAAGTACAGCCAGAATCCTCCTTAGAAGTGAGGATGGTGAGACTTCAGCTTGCTTACTTTGGACACATCATCAGGAAAGACCAAACACCAGGACAGAACATCACAATTGGTAGGGGGTCTTTAAACAAGGAAAGGCCTCAATAACCACAATGGTAGACTCAAACATACCAATGATCATGAAGATGACGCAGGACTGGGCGATGCTTCATTCTGTTATACATAATGTCACCAAGACTTGGAGCCGACTTGATGACTAACAGTAACAATGATTTCAGTAGGTTGCTGGAACTTAGTACAAACACAGAGAACGTTAGCTTTCTCTGCTCTGACTCTGGGCCCATGAAGAAGGTGTGATCTTGAATGTGGTCCCCTGGGGTGGTCATGCATAAGAAGGATGGTGATCTTTGTAGATACTCTGTGTTCTAGGTTGTAGATGCAAGAACCCACTGTCAAATAAACACTTACCATTGGCTTCCAGTTTTTGTAATCATAAAGCAGTTTCTCAGAACCTGGGAATACTTGTGAGATCAGTTTTTGAAACCTCAGGGTTGAAGACCAGATCTAAGAAATTTACCAATTTCACCAAAATCTACCCAGAGTGGCCTAACCTGAAATGTGTACTCAGTGGTAAACACAGCCTCTAAAAGGACCGTAAACACTTTCAAACACTGAAATACGTTAATTAATACTCTTGCAACATAAGTAGGTTGTTGTCGTTAGGAGCCAATGAGCCGATTCCAAACCATAGTGATCCCATATGACAGAGTAGAGCTTCCCTGTAGGGTTTCCTAGGCTGTACTCCTTACAGGTGCAGATTTCCAGGCCTTTCTCCCATGGAGCTTCTGCATGGGTTTGAACCATCAACCTTTCAGTTATCAGCTGAATGCTTGACTATTGTGCCATCAGGGTTTCTTCTAGAAGTGGGTACAGGTAGCTTAATTTACTGTATCTTCTAATATTCCTAACTCTTCCTCCTTACTTATTGATACTCATTCCTACTCAACACCTTCTCTGCTTTTTAAACATTCTTAACATTTGGAGAAAGGCAGTAAGTGCACCCATAGATCATATTGTCAAGGCAGCTTCTCATGGTGGCTCTAGTGATGGACGGTCCCAGATTTAAGGCCAGGTGAACCATTTATGTGGCCTTTTGCAAGTTGCTTTGTGTCTTTCATCTTCAGTTGCCTCCCTTATAAATCGGAGGTAATAAAAACACCTACTGTTTTGTGTTTTTGTGAGAACTGAGTAAGACAATGCTGAAAGGCACTTAGCACAGTCTCTGGGACGTAGTAATTGCTCAGTAAATGTATTCCTCCTCCTCCTCATCACTGTCATTGTTACCATTGCTGTTTTCACCCCTTATTCAGATTCTATTAGAAAATGTAAGCTCTGTAGAAAAATATATGAAGCAATTTTTCCTGCTGCTTGAAGTAGCAGGTTTAAGGAATTAGTTATTCTTAGCACTTTTTGCAAATAATGTATTATGGCTTCAGTCATTCTTGCCTGGCATTGGACTCCCAAATACAGCCAAGGTCCAAAAGACCACATCCTCAGAAGAGTGCAGGTGGTGGGGAGGGTATCTTGTAGAGTGAGACAAGTATGCTAATTTTATGAACTTTGATCAGAGGGGAAAAGTCAGCCAGTGATTTATGTCGAATGTCCAGGTGAGTGTGCCTTCAGAAGCACGGCAGATCAAACACGAATCATCGTTGGAGGGAGGCACCTCCAATCTAAACATCACAGCATGCCCAGACATGGAGCACCATTCATTATGAATTCAAAAGTTAATAATGAAAATGACCATAATTTAAATATATATGGGATATTAAAAAAAATGATTTAGAGTGAACCAAAGCAAAAGTCAGAGGATTCCAGCGTTCTAGTGGGCCTTGGCCAGCTGATTCTAAGAACTTTGTGGAAGAGCTGAAGACTAAGAATGGAACAGACCCTCCTGAAAAAGGAAAGAAGAGGACTTTCTGGATAGTAAGGTGTTTGTGAAGAAAAGGTCATTATGTGTGTACCTAGAAATTTATACACATTTATTTTGGATGTGGGGGTAGTGGTGGCTCAGAGGTAGAATTCTCACATTCCCTGAGGGAGACCTGGGTTCAACTCCCGGCCAGTGCACCTCACGTGGCAGCACTACCTGTCTATCGGTGGAAGCTCGCATGTTGCTGTGATGCTGAATGGGTTTCAGTGGAGCTTCCAGACTAAGATGGACTAGGAAGAAAGACCTGGAGATCTGCTTCTCAAAATCAGCCAGTGAAAATCCTATGGATCATAACAGTCTGATCCATAACCGATCATGGGGATGGCACAAGACCAGGCAGTGCTTCGTTCCTTTGTGCATGGGGTTGCTATACTTTGGGGGCGAACTTGATAACTGGGAACGATATCTTCATACATGTATGATTATGTTTTTGTGTGTATGTGCATATAGTGGGATAAGTACATACACATGTGTGCACGCATACACACTCACATGAATATCCACATTTGTCCCAGTTTAAACCCCAAATATTTTCTAAGCATTAGATACGTGAGAAGAATAAAGCATAGGTGTCTTAGTCATCTAGGGCTGCTACTACAGAAATACCACGAGTGGATGGCTTCAAGAAACGGAAGTTTATTCTCACACAGTCTAGGAGGCTAGAAGCCCATATTCAGAATGTCAGCTCTGGAGGAAGGATTTCTTTGTTGGCTCTGGAGAAAGGTCCTGTTATCAACCTTCCCCTTGTCTAGGAGCTTCTGAGTGCAGGGACTCCCGGTCCCAAGGACTTGCTCTGCTCCTGGCATTACTTTCTTGGTGATGTGAGGTCCCCTGTCTCTCTGCTCACTTCTCTCTTTTATATCTCGAAAGAGATTGGCAAAATTGTATATTAATCTCATAGATTGAGTTTACATTATTTCTGCTAATCCCATCTCATTAACATCAATGAGACAGGATTTACAACACAGAGGAAAATCACATGAGATGACAAAATGGTGGACAGTCACACAAAGACTGGAAATCATGGCATAGACGAACTGATGCACATATTTTTGGGGGACGCAGTTCAATCCATGACAGTAGGTCTTAGATAAAGTAATGGGTGCGATATACATTCATGGTTGTTGTTGTTGTTAGGTGCCCTTGAGTCAGCTCCGACTCATGGTGACCCCATACACAACAGAACGAAACACTGCCCGGTCCTGTGCCATCCTTACAATCATTGTTACGCTTGAGCTCATTGTTGCAGCCACTGTGTCAATCCACCTCATTGAGGGTCTTCCTCTTTTTCGCTGACCCCGTACTCTGCCAAGCATGATGTCCTTCTCCAGGGACTGATCCCTCCTGACAACATGTCCAAAGTATGTAAGACGCAGTCTCGCCACTCTTGCTTCTAAGGAGCATTCTGGCTGTACTTCTTCTAAGAGGTTTGTTCGTTCTTCTGGCAGTCCATGGTATATTCAATATTCTTCAACACCACCACAATTCAAAGGCATTAATTCTTCTTCAGTGTTCGTTATTCATTGTCCAGCTTTCACATGCATATGATGCAATTGAAAATACCATGGCTTGGGTCAGGCACATCTTAGTCTTCAAGGTAACATCTTTGCATTCATGGTTAGGAAATGGCAATCTTCTTTCAGTAACCTGAACATATTCATTGACCACGCACCTCTGCGCTGGGAAAGACGTTTCGCATACTGTTCTTCCAAGCAATGCTTTCCATTAGCTACAAGGCAATTACAAAATAGGTGAATAAGACATTACACAGAGGGTTGGATACCACGAATTCCTGCATGTTGGTGCACCTTATCAATAACATGCTAGTATTTTTGCACTATATTATGGATGAAGAAATGAGGGTCCTCAAAATGGCTGAAGGAAGAGCTGAAGAGAAATTTTCGGACACAAGTCATATTTTTAAAACCTTTGTTTTAAAGTACTGTGTTTCCTACTAGTTTGGAATTTGGGGAAATTGTGATCTCTATATGAACTTTTATTTTCTCACTCAGTTTACAGATCATTCCAAGAATGAGAATATCTTTACCATGTAGATTTCGTCTGCAACTAGTTTCAGTTGCTTGGATGGGCCAAGGGGTTGCCTCCTGAGAGTTCTGGGCTCACTCATCAAGCTCACCTCAGAGCAGAGCCTTCCTCCACCACCTACGGGACATGGGTGGGCACCCCGGTGGGCGATGCCCCAGGCCAAGAATGACGAAGTGCTGGTATATTCACTCAGAAAGCCCCAGGGGAAAATCTCTTGGTCAGCATCCACTCTGACACCGTGCAGAAGGAGCCACCACTTGGCCCAGTGTGGCTCATCCCCCCAGAATTTGGGGCATAATAACTTTACTGTTCATTAGAAAATATAATTATGGAAAGGCCTGGATTGTACCTGAAACTCTGGGTCTTACATGTGATATAGAATTTAGGATCTACCCTTCATGTGTGTGGATGTTTCTCTTGAATGTGTCAGTCTGTGTTCGCTGGGCTTGTAGGGTAACATGCATACCCACTTTGCTTTGTCTTATGGGACATGACTACTTTGTCTGCTCTTTGAGAATTTAAATATTTGTGAAGGAGTTGTTAAATCCTTCATAAGAAAGGAAGTAAGGTAGACAAAAAGTCATCGTACTCAACAAATTATGCTTCTTTTACACTTTATCTCCCCCCCAAAATAAAGAAAAATCGTGTTTGGTTTGAAACCAGGTTGTTCTGACTTTTAGACGACAAACACCTTGTTAAAAGCTGAGGAGCTCTTTTTCCTGCATTTCATCTGTAGAGATTAATTGTGGCAATATCTTTATGACCTCTTGTTAATGATTCTTTGGTCTACAAGTTGGAACATTGCATTGCACCCCCAACCCCAGGCTTTCACATTCTTATTTTTGAGGCACAGGTGTTTATCAAGTCATTTCCTATTTATTTTACTCTCAGCTCAAAAGACACAAAATAAATGATGAGTTGATTGTATGGGTGAGAACACAAATGGAAAGAGGGAAAAGGTCTTTATCAATAGTGTTATAATAATTTGTGATTGTCTGAGAGAGAGAGGGAGGGACAGATGTAGAGAGAGAGAGGTTGAGCTTACTTTTTCCGATTCTGCCAGGTGACCTTACAAATGGCAGTAAGTATCCTTTTTCTGTGACTTGAGGCACTATGATGGATGAAGACGTGGCGACACGGCAAAACGGGCAACCCCTGCTGACAGTGGTATTTCTGCAGTGCTGGGGAGGAAGCAGGCAATATTTTAAAAAGTAAAACAGAGCAGGACAGTCCCTGTCGCCCCTGTCAGCAGCCTTGGTGAGGCTGCTCACAGGGTGTCAGGAGGCGAGGTCGCTGAGGGAGGGAGGGAGGAGTGTTGATCCCCAGGAGGTGTCCTGTGAGTCAGTTTGTCCATCCCACTGAATGTCCACAGAAACACCAAGACACCCGGGTAATTGCACCAAATCAGAAATGGGGGGTCTAAAGGAGCCCTGGTGGTACAGTGGTCAAGCACTTGGCTGCCAACCAAAAGGTTGGTGGTTTGAATCCCCCAGGGCTGTGCAGGAGAAAGACTTGGTTGTCTGCTTCTGTAAAGATTACGACCTAGGAAACCCTATAGGGCAGTTCTCCTGTCACATGGGGTTGTTACGAGTTGGAACTGACTCGATGGCACACAACAACACAACAAACCAGAACTGCAGAACTGGGATTTGAACCCAGGTTGACCTGACTCCTAAACACGCTGTCTCCTTCCTGCTCTCAGCTGTGATGGAGAGCTTATGTCCTTGACAGACAGTGGTTCCCAGCTCCTTCCCAATACTTACAGGACAGAGAGCCCCACGAAGGCTATACACATTAAATAATTATTATACCAGTCCCTGGTGGTACAAATGCTGAAAATGCTCAGCTGCTCACTGAGAGGTCCTAGTCCACCCAGAGGCGCCTTGGAAGAAAGCCCTGGTGATCCACTTCTGAAAAAGCAGCTGTCGAAAACCCTGTGGAGCTCAATTTTACCCTAACACACATGGGGATGCCATGAGTCAAAGTTGACTTGATGGCAAGTGGTAAATAATTATTATAGAATGTTAAAAATGTAAAAACCAAACCGGTTGCCATCAAGTTGATTCTGAGTCATACCAACCCTTTAGGACAGAGTAGAACAGCCCTCTAGGGTTTCCAAGGGGCAGCTGGTGGAGTCAAACTGCCGACCTTTTGGTTAGCAGCCAAACGGTTAACCACAGTGCTGCGAGGACTCCATTACAGAATATATACACATATAATTAAGGTAGATTTGAATCTTCATTTAAACAAATGACTTTAAATTCAACATATTTGTGCTTATCTTTGTACTAGTTAATATTAGGTTTACTACAGGTGAACCCAAAAAGCCCCAAACCACAGTGGTTTCTGCAAAATGAAATCTGCCTCTCTCTAACCTTAAAGAAGCCTGGGTATGATTGAGGCAGGGTGGGGTCCTGCTACAAGGGTATAGGGGACCCACCACCTTCTCTCTTCTGCTGGGGGCCCTGTTGTTTGGAGGGAGGGGAGTGCATTTGGAGTGGCTGTTGGCTTCCTCTCCCACAATGCTGACCTCATTAGGAAGACCCTCAGTGGGTCCTGGAGACTCACCCGCTGGCCACCAGCTGGTCACTGAGGTAGTGGACCTCGTGCACAGTCGGAGTTGTGGGAAGTTGGTAATGGATGATGTGACAGGCCTTGGAACGCACTTACTTGACAGAACCGTCTGGGGGCAGGGCTCTTTGGGGAGAGCCGGGAGAGGAGCCGGGCAGACAGGACTTCGCCTGGAGCCTTGAAGAATCAGAAGGCTCCTGCCTTCTCCTTTCACATCTGCTCTTGGCTTGGCCAGTACGATTCTCCTCTGTATTCCACTCACCTCGACGCCAAGTGCTTTTCTCTAAGAAAACATGGCATCTTTCCCAAGTGCACGGCACCGTCACATCGTGACTGGAATGTAACACACTGCCGCTGCAGATGGAAACGGAGAGGCTCTCAGATGCATCTATCTGGTCTGTGGCGCCAAAACGATATTTCTAAACTTAGAATAATATTTTTATTTAGAGAACGAGATTTGCTAGAACCCACATCCTCTTCCGATTCAGTATTGGTAAATATAAATCATGATCTCATCTGTACAGGTCTTTGGTTCATTTTTCCCATGATGGAAGCTAGCAGCAGCTGATTGTGACAGACTGGAACGCAAATGCTGAGTCGTTTCAATGCCAAAGGGTGACTGAGCCTCAGTTTTGTTAGGGCCGTTCTGCCAATGCCCAGTTATGCTGACAGGCATTTACTGGCATGTAAAGAGGGTGATTGGAGAAATTTAGGGGACCTCTGGGAGTCCCCAGTAGCAAAAATCTTTCCTATCGTCTGTAACCAATAGTTAAATAAGTTGCATTTGAGAGGGAGAGCGAGAGGGGACGAGAAAAGGAGTGACTTGGTGATCAATTTCCATGCAGCAAACAGAGACAAGACCATCAGATGGTTGACACTGGGATCGGACTATTCTAGAAAATTACAGATGTGGGGTCACCATAAACTCTAGGCTGTCTGGAAGGATGGATAAGAGCAGCATAATGAGACAGAGAGGCCCAAGCAGCAGGGAACAGCGTTGAGTCCACAGACAAATTGGAGTGCGGGCAAGGCAAGTAAAGTTTTGTACGTTTAGAATTCTCTCAAATTACCGAACTCCCTCTGGAATTTTTTCCTGGGAGATGCAAATGGGTAAGTGCTGGGCTACTCAGCAAAAGGTTGGCGGTTCAAATCCACCCAGAGGCACCTCAGAAGAAAGGCCTGGCAATCTGCTGAGAAGTCACAGCTGCTGAAAGCCTTGCGGAGCAGTTCTGCTCTGCACACGTGGGGTTGCCATGAGTCAGAATTGACTTGGTTGACAACTAACAACTGGGCTTTGGTGTCCACTTTAGGGTGAGGGGTTTCAACCACAGCTCTCTACACTTCCAGAGATTCTGAGTCAGTCATGGGGCACAGTACCTACTAATGGTGCCACAGAAATCTCTCTCATTCTGTGAATACGACTCGTCCATCTAATATATAAGCAAATTGTGTAATTATCCCAGTGGAACATGCGGTGTGCATCTGTATAGATATTTACATACAGGTAATCCATTTTATTCCTCTTATTTAAAGTTTTATTGTTTCTACAGTGCATTTGATACAAGTTAAGAACGTAAAAATTTCTGCCAAGCAAGGAAAACACAAGTAGAAAAGAGTCTAAAGGCCTCACAGGAAAATCAGTTCTTAGTGTACAACCGAGTGGCTCTGTGTACATGCTCACAAGGGCCTAGGAGTCGCACTCAGGCCCCGAGGTCCCAGTACAGCCTTGGATCTGTGACAGCCCTCTCTAGCCCACACCCGTGGGAGATCTGGGGGTTGGGGTCTGCTGGCCTGTTTTGCATAATGCATATTGATGTGCGTGCAAAACGGGTGACTTTTTCTTCTTTTAAAGGTAAAAACGTACCTCACAGTCAGGAGAAATTGGAAGGTGAGCTTCTTTTCCTTTCTGTGTTTCTTTTTTTTTTTTTTTCATCAAAGGACCTTTTCAGCTCAGGTTAGCATGTTTAAAAATTCATATCTGAGCTGGTATGCTGATACTTTAACCCCCTAAGGGCTGAGGAACAGTGCAGAGCCTGAGACTTCGAAGGCACTTCCCGATTTAAGGAGGTTGGGGGAGAACCAGTACCCCAAGAACATTTCTGTCTCAGAGGCTCCCCCTACTTAGAGCCAGAGCTGCAGAGGTGACTTTCTGTGGATTCAGAGAGGAAAACAGACCGCTGCACCCCCGCTGTGGACATAGGAGTGAAGGACATCAGCTCTATGCTGAGCGTGAGAGACCTTGCCACCAGGCAGCTCCTCCTCCAACACCGTCTCACCGTTTTCCAAGAAAGGTGGCTGTCTTCTCCTACTGTGTGTCTCCAGGTGGAGTGCTCCCTGAAGCATCACACAGCACTACAGCACTGAAACTCGGCCCGCAGTCCAAGGGGGCGAAGATGCAGAAACGGCAGTGACCATCCCGGAGTGGGAGAAGCTTGTATTTGATCCTCACTCCCAGATGGTCTTTGGAGAGCAAAACTGCCTTGGTGCTCTGTGTCTAAGGAACTTGATGAACTTAGAGGTGCGATGTGCAGAATGGGGTACCCAGCGTCCAGAAGAAGAATGGGATTGCTAGTTGGCAGCCTTCATACAGCACAGTGGCCCTCCCTCAGTTGGAAATGTTTGCTAAGACCAAACACGCATATTAAAAGAGAAGGAAAGAGAAGAGGTGGCAGGGATAACTCCTATTATATCCGTAGTGCAAAACGGAACTTCTCGACAACAAGCTTTCTTTGGCAAGTGCTGTGCCCATTCTCATCTCTTTTTCATGAAAATGTATTTGTATGAATAGGTTAGGCACGGGAGTCACCCCACCCTTTTTAATAATTTGGAGTTTTATCATGATCTTTGGAGTTTGATCATGGTTCTTTGCATCTTCCTTCGAGTTATTTATTCCAAAGAGGAACTTGTAAATCCTTTCACACCTTCTTTAAGCAGGTCTGAACCCAACTCCTTTGACAGAATTCCTTGTAAAAGACTCTAAAATTTGGGAGTGCTCCTGAGATTGACAGCTCCGTCTCCCTTCTTGCAGGTGTGTGTGCGTGCAGGGGTGTGTGTGCATGCAGGTGTATGTGCAGGTGTGTGTGTGTGCAGGTGTGTGTATATGTGCAGGTGTGTGTGTGTGCAGGTGTGTGTGCGTGCAGGTGTATGCATGCAGGTGTGTGTGTGTGCAGGTGTGTGTATGTGCAGGTGTGGGTGTGTGTGTGCGTGCAGGTGTGGGTATGTGCAGGTGTGTGTGTATGTGCAGGTGTGTGTGTGTTCAGGTGTGTGTGTATGTGCAGGTGTGTGTGTGTGCCCATGTAGTGGTGTGTGTACATGAAGGTGTGTGTACTACATGTATCACCTCGGCACCTTGCTGTGTGGTTGTGAAGGCTCACGTTTGTCTCCTCTTGCTGATGGTCGTATTTGGAATGGTTAGTCCACAAATGCTTGCTAGGCCTTTGTCACTACTTGGTGAACAAAACTAAACAAATGAGATTTGTGGCACAATGGGCACTTTAGTAATCTGAGCTCATTTTTATTTTTATGAGTCTATAATCCAGGCAGATCTACTTAAGTAATAACTCTGGGAAATAAAGGGGTAAATGGGAGCACAGATGAGTGATTTCGAACTTATTTTCCTTGCCATAAACCCAGTTTGGGATCAGTCTTGAAGCACTTCATGTATTCGTTTTGTCTCTGTACTTCCACTTACACACACGTATCAATCAAAATTGATTTTAGCAACAGCAAACAAGTCCTTCAGGTGTCATTTACTGGTGGTGAACCTAGCCCTGACAGAGGCCCACACTGCTGTTCTTGGCTGGTGTCATTCCAACTGTCGTAGAGAAGGAAATGCCCTAGGTTCAGAGCCCAGGTTAGTGGATCGCTGAAATGGAAACACAGTGCTTCCCAGTCTCATTTGTGCCGTCTTCACTCTCCTTAAGGATTCTGAAGATAGAATTCAATAGGTTTTCAAAAAGCTGTATTTGTAGTCCTGTTTTTGTTGTTGTTGTTGTGTGCTTGGTTGGTTACTTGTTTTTATTGGACAGTATTGCCTGGAATGTTCTAGAATGAAGCTGTGAGGAAAGGAGGGAACATAAGAACAGAAACTGGTGTGTGGGAGAGTGTGTTTCAGGGAGAGTGAGAGAGAGGAAAATGAAGAACCCAGGTGGACAGAATGTCTGCTGCAAGAGTTATACAAGTGCTGAGGTGTTTCGTCTTCCAGGTTGATCTTCCCAAGCCAGCTCTCCTCTCTGGGTGAATGGACACCAAAGACCATTATTGACAAAAGGAGAGAGAAGATGAAAATAGTCTTTCAAAAAATCTGCCCATTTTTATTTACAAAATTCATCGCACAATTCAGAGTAGAACTGGCAAACATTAGGTAATGCTTTTGCCAGGTAATACTGACAAAGATGTCTTGTGGGCAGAGAAGTACTAGAAGATATGGAAATATTAAATAGTTTTTTTTTTTTTAAGTAACATGTATTAATTTCCTTTGGCTGTGGTATTTTGAAACCTGCGTCTCGGCCAGCACACACGGCTGTTTCGCCCTCGTGGATATACTGTGCAGCCCTATACCAGCCTCGCTATGGGTCCCTTTCAACTCGGGTACCAAAATACCACAAAGTGGGGGGCTTTAAACAACAGAAATGTATTGTTTCACAGGTCTGGAGGCCAGAAGCCTGCAATCAGGGTGTTGGCAGGGTCAGGCTCCCTCTGACGACCCCGGGGGTGGACCCTTCCTTGTCTGTCCAGCTTCCGGCAGGCCCAGGCCTTCCATGACTTGTAGCTGCAGCGTGGCTGTATCACCACATGGCTGTCTGCCCTCTGTGTCTCTTACTCTTTTACAAGGACACCACTCAGATGGGATTAGGGTCCACCCTACTCTGGTGTGACCTCAGGTTAACTGTAAACATCATCAAAGACCCTATTCCCAAACAAAGTCATGTCCACAGGTACCAGGGCTTAGGACTTCAGCATATCTTTTTGATGGACTCAATTTAACACACCCCACATAAATAAAATATTTTCCCTAAAAAGCATTACAAGTGTCACCTTCCACACCCTGTTACAAACCCTTGTGCCTTTTCTGAACCAGCTATTTGGTTAAATGTTTCATTTTGCACTCAACAGTGGTTAGAGGAGCTGGAGCAAAGGCGGTTCCCCGACCCACTTAGGAATACACGCAAAACCTGGACAGTGTTCTGAGTGTTGCATGTAGCCCTCCCGGCAGACGCTCTTCCAATTAGTGCTTCCCAAGGACCAGAGGGTAAAATCCATTCCTCATCCATTCCAGCTGAAGCCGTGGATTTATAAGTGATTAAATTGAGGAGACGCTCTGGGCAACACAGAAATCCAGCACCTCCTGATGGAACCGTGACCGAGGTTGTTGAATCCATGGTCGGCCTGCAATGCGTCGGGCAGGGTCAGCTTCTCGGGGACACCTGCTACTCCAGTGACACTTCCTCACATGTGACTTGTCTCTGGATCCAGAGGAAGGACACCTTCGTCAGAACAAGCTTCACTGCATTTCCGTGCTGATGTTGAATAAATAAGGAGTGCTTTCCGCATCTGTGCGTTTCTAAGAAAGGTATGCTGTGGCTCGCTGCAGGATAATGGTGATGGTCACGCAGCATGATGAACGTAATTATGAACATGTAAAAAATGCTGAAATGGCAGGTGTTTTGTAACACACACACACACACACTTACTAGGAGTCCCTGGTGGTACAAATGGTTACGAGCTCGACTACTAGCTGAAACGTTGGCGGTTCAAACCCACCCACAGGCAACTTGGAATAAAGGCCTGGCAATCTGCTTCCAAAAGGTTACAGTCTTGAAAACCCTCTGGAGCAGCTCTACTCTGCACACATGGGTTTCCATGAGTCAGAAATGACTTGACAACAAGCAATGATCATGGTACACTTATTACAATATAAAAAAATTCAGGGGAACAGGTTGAGGTGCGGAGATGAGCTGGATTGAGTCCTGGGCTGGCCTCTGACACTCAGGTTCCTCTTTATCTTAGACAGGTGCCCTCCTCGTCCAGTTTGCCTCCTCATCTGTAGAACCACAGGGACCCATCAGTCACACTGAAGCTTCCCTCTGCCACCTCTCATGCCCTTCTCTTTCCTAAGTGCATCAGAGTAGAAGCATTCAGTTTACTTTTGTGGACTATTTCTAAGGGGAAAAGGACATGGAGGTAAGTGGATACAGGGGTTTCTGAGATGGAATAGTAGCTTTTGAAATGGTTTACGTTTCCATTTGCATTCCGAGAATACTTATTCTGTGTGCAGAAGTGTCCATGGGGTGTGAAACCGTTAGGAGGAAGAGTTAAGCAGAAGGAAGGCATTGGAAACTAAGAAAGATAAATTCATGTCTGCAAAAGACAAGACCACATTGCCTTTTTAAATGTAGACCTCAAATTTTACTCCACTAGCATTTCAAAAGCACATCAAGAAAGAGAGAAGTGCCACAAAGATCTACTTGGTGGAGTACAGGGCGGACTGAGGAGGGGTGCCAGGTGGTGGGCCCCTCATACTGGGATGGGATGGCCTCCCCTGCTCACTGCTCTGAAGAGCACCTCACATATGCCATGACTGAGGGAGGCACAGAAGTATGGTGACACCAGTCCTCACAGCCCTGACGTCACCAAGGGCGTAGCTTGCCCACATCAGGTGCAAACAGGAGCCGGCTCAAGGGGCGGCAGGGTTTCCCAGGACTAAGTGCCTTCTGGCCATGGCTCCAGGCCAGGCAGTAATGGCACTGTGGCTTCCTAGAGGCCCAGACCGTGCACGGACACAGTCACGCATGTATGTAAAGTCACACGTGTGTGGACACACTAAAGGACTGAAGAGCTAGGCAAACCAAGAAACATTCCATTCACTTGGCCAATTCCTTGAGGCTTTGCTTTTTATGATACAGACACTCACTGAGTGATGGTGAATACATTGAAACGTTGAAATTGGTCCTGCCTGGTGTTTTAGGGTTCTCCATATATGTATATACACATCCATCATGGACTTCCAGGAGAATGGACAAACCTGTCTTAGAAGAAGTACAACCAGATGCTCCTTAGAAGCGAGGATGGCAAGACTGCATCTCATGTACTTTGGACATGTTATCAGGAGGGACCAGTCCCTGGAGAAGGCCATCAAGCTTGGTAAAGTAGAGGGTCAGGAACGAAGAGGAAGACCCTCAACGAGATGGGTTGACACGGTGGCTGCAACAATGGGCTCAAGCATAACAAGGGACGTGAGAATGGCACAGGACCAGACAGTGTCTTGTTCTTTCGTACACAGGGTTGCTGTGAGTCAAAACTGATTCAGTGGCACCTGACAACAACGGCATATGTGAGAGAGAGGGAGAAGGGCTTGTTTTGAGGAATTGGCTCATGTGATTGTGGGCACTGAAACATCCAAAATCCATAGACCAGAGAACAGGCTGGGAACTCAGGAAAGATTTCTGTGTTACAGCCTCCAGGCAAAATTTCTTTTCCCTTGGGATTGTGCCCTTGAGGCCTTCAACTGGTTGGATGATGCCCACGTGCATTATGGAGGTAATATGCTTTACTTAATATCAGTTGATTTCAGTGTTAATCTCGTATAAATCCCTTCATAACAACATCTACACTAGTGTTTGATCAAACAACTGGGCACCACAGCCTACGTAAGTTGACGCATAAAATTAACCATCACACCTGGTTCATGGCTATGAAAACAATGACTCCATTTCTGTTTCATGATTAGGGAAGATTTCAAGGGATAAAAATGGAAAGTAAATATATATATATGTATAGTACAATCAACTAGGAAAAAATTAATTAATTCAACCAAGCCATAAATACAACATTATAAGACATTCCTTGGGATCTCCCCCAGAAAGATCTGCCCTTGAGAGCTGATTCTCTCCTAATTTCCATCTTTTTCTTCCCCAAACAGACACCTTTTCTCCACATTGAGATCAAAGCCGAAGCCCATGCCCACAGCCAAGCACCTCACAGAAAATCTCCCTGAGAATCGCATATGATTGAAAGTGTCAGAGATGCTATTCGAAAATAACGGCTTCCGTGGCAATCCGTCCCAAACCCACAGAAGCTGTTATTTTCGAATAGCACCTCTGAACTGTGTCCGCCAGAAATTTACGTTGAAGTCCTAACTCGCCTTACCTGTGAACGTGACCTAGTTTGTAAAATAGGGTCTTTGCAGATGTTATCAGTTAACATGAGGTCACACTGGAGCAGGGTGGGTCCTGATCCTGAGTGGTGTCCATATAAAAGAGAAGAGACACAGAGAGAGACACAGAGAGACAGATGCAGAGTGAAGACAGCCCCGTGAAGATGGAGGCAGAGATTGGAGCGATGTAGCCACAAGCCAAGGAATGCCTGGGGCCACCAGAAGCCAGAGAGATAAGGAAGGATCCTCCCATGGAGCCTTTGGAGAGAACATGGCTCTGCTGACTCCCTGGGTTCAGAATACTGGCCTTCAGAACTGTGAGACAACAAATTTCTGTTTGTACAAGCCACTCAGTGTGTGGTACTTTGTTGCGGGAGCCCAGGAAACTAATATATCTGCTTAGTGAACATACTGGGTATTCAGGTACCATGAAATGGGAGTAAGTGGTGTCTCTTTAATTTTGTCACACCCAGTATAGTTAGGGCATCAAATTACAAAAAAACAGTACTTTATTGGTACTCGATTTACAATTAACTTAATGCCACTTGCCTTTTTGAGGGGAAAGTTCAGACCTTGCCCACTTGAGTTTTACAGTGGGTATTACTGTCCCCTGAATACCTACTACAGGCATGTGAATTTCATATGCAATCTTATTTCCTCTTCAGAATGACCCTGTAAAGCAAGTTTTGTTGTGCCCACTCTACCACTGGGCAAATCGCACTGCAAGCTGCCCTGTTTTCCTTTGCTGCCGCTTTTCTTGAAATTCAGTTTTTAGCTGATATAACCAGAGACTATAATGCTTTGTAACTGCACCTGCCATTTCTTGTGAAAAACATTCATTGTAAAATAAACCAGTTGGTCACATCACTAAAAATTCTGCGAACTTTTTTTTTTTTTTTAATAAACTCAAGGACTTGGAGCAAACAGGGCCCTGGCAAAGAAATTTTCATTTCCAATTTTGTCTGCTTTTGGTAATGAAATGAATCATTTTCCCATAGTTTTTCCTTTTATCCATTTATATACACTATGAACAACAACAAAATATGTAATAAGATGAAGATATATAGGGAGAATGCTGCCAAAAAAAACCTTGCCCGTTCAGGTTTCTTGAAAACCAGGGCTTTCTGAGTCATGGTGTGTACTTTCTGGAGAGCGAAACTGATTTTCTGCCAGTGGCTGGTTTATATATCAATTTAGAGAGGGAAAATAGCGTAGAAATGCATTTCCAGCAGTGGGGCTGCTGAAAAGTCTTAGAATATTAATTTTCTGTCAAGAGTGCTAATGTGCTAATCCAGCCAAACACGGTCGGCTGAAGTACAGGACCAGGAAATACGATGTGTGATGTCACATTTTTAGAAGAGCACATTCCAAGCAAAAGAAATCTTATTCTTTCTGCAGGCAGCCCCTTTCCAGCCTCATCCTTCCACAAACCGTTGTTGTCTGCGCCGTCGCCATGCTCTCTGGGTTGTGTGAGCTTTATCTATTTATACTGATGTCATTCATTGATTTCTTAACATTTCAGTTTCACGATCTTACTCACTTATTTCTTGGCCTGCCTGTCTGTAGATGTGTCTTTACTGGCACGAAATGTCAGTGTCATTCCGACTTCTTCCCTTTAAAAATATGTGTATATATGTGTGTATGTATATTTGTGTATATGTGTGTACGCATATGTGTGTATATGTATAATGCTTATTGCTGTAGTGTGCTGTTGAGTTGATTCTCACTCACAGCAACCCTATAGGATAGAGTAGAACTGCACCATAGGGCTTCCTAGGCCGTAATCTTTTGAGAGTAGATCCCCAGGTCTTTAGGGTCACTGGTGGATTTGAAGTCCCCACCTTTCAGTTAGCAGCCGAGCACTTAACCATTGCACCGCCCGGGCTCCTAATATATACATACCAAAAACCCAAACCAAACCCGTTGCCATCAAGTCAATTCTGACTCATATCAACCCTATGGGATGGAGTAGAACTGTTCGATAGGGTTTTCACTGGTGGGTTCAAATTGCTGACCTTTTGGTTAGCAGCCGAACACTTAACCACTGTGCCACCAGGGGTCCATATATACATACATACACATATATATATAAACACATACATATACATATATATGAGATATTCTGCTGTGATTTGGAACCTCTCTACTCTTGGATTTTGTCAGAACAATATACATACATAAATTCCATGATTGAAGAAACCATATCCTATCTAAAAGGGTAATAAATTTTTTCTTACACAATAATATTAAGCAATCAGTGACTAATTATCTTCACACTAGGCCCCTCTAAGTAGGGCCTGGTGATCTGCTCCCAAAAGGTCACAGCCTTGAAAACCCTGTGGAGCAGTTCTACTCTGCACACACGGCATTGCCCTGAGTCAGAATCGACTCAACAGCAATGAGCAACAACAAGAACTCACACAAGAAGTCGTCTTCCAAAAATCCCTGTGTGGGAACAGAAGTCTACTGCCAAGGAAAAACATGGGACTAGAAACAAGAGACAAGTTTTTTTTGTTTCTTTAAATAGCTGCTTTATTGATACGTAATTCATATACCATAAATTGACTCTTTTGAAGTGTGCCATTCAGTGCTTTTTAGTATATTCACAGAACTGTACAACAATTATCTCTCTCTAATTTAGAATATTCATCTAGCAATCCCGTTCCCTGGGCTTCCGCGGTGACAGTTGTCTTGGCTGCTTTTCTCCCTGTTTGGGGAATACCTTTCTGTTTCTTGACATTTCTCATAATTTTTTGTTGAAAACTGAATACTTTAAATAATGTGGCAAACATGGGTATGGTTTACTTCCCCCCATCCAGTAAGAGGCTGTTTTTTGTTATTGTTACTTATGCTGTTTGTTTCATGTTTTTTTTTGCGGGGGAGAGGGGCTTAATTCTGTGAAGCCCTGTGTTCTTCGTCATGTGTAGTCACTGAAGTTTCTGCATGGTTAGGTCATTGGTCAGTTCACGCATACATAGAGATTTCCTTAAATGCTTTGAGCCAGTAATTCTCCATGCTCTTCCAACGGGCTCTGTGTGTTGGTGTTACTTCAAAGCTCCAGGAGTTTACAACTATGCCTTCACCTTGCTGCCTACATGCAGAGTCTCAAGGTCACCCAGAGGTCAGGTCCTCCCTGGTCATGACACAGCCCTGCACTTGTATGTGGCCGTCTAGATTCCCAGGCATGTTGGAGTTTTTCCAAGCTCCCTGTGGACATTCTCTTTCCAGTTTTCATTTTAAGTTTTTGGATCAGCCTCTTCTTAACCTCAGCTGGAATCAGTACTGCAGGCAGGTGAGACGTTCAGTAACTGCCACTGGCTGTTTGCCACAGATTCCCTGAGAATGGTGCTGTGTGCAGAGAGGGAGCTGTTAGATCAAATAAAGAAAACACCCCAGAAAACAGCGCTTCATGCCCATAGCGTTTCCAAGGAGCAGCTGGTGAATTGGAACTGCCAACTTTTTGGTTAACAGCCGTACCTCCGAACCACTGTGCCACCAGGGCTCCGTGGAGTTGTCAAATGGATCAAGTAATGACATTTCTCTTGTGGTGGGTCTTTAGGAGAGTTCCAAGCCCATCCTGCCACCTCCAATGGCTGCTAGACTGCTGGGTTTCATGGCTACCAGGATTTCAAGTCTGTTGGTTTTCAGGGCTGCAGAGAAGCTGGGAGAGGGTATGTAAATCAAGCAACTTAAATATTGTGAAGCTCACTATTCTTAACAAGTTTCAGCTATTTTTTCTTGAATAAACACTCTTTGTAAGCCTTTGGTCAACTTCCAGAGTGCTGAAAAGTCCATTTTTGCAATGTTTGCTGGTATTCTCCTTGCTTTTATGGTGGAGGGGATTTTGAGAGGTCTTTGCCATTCTGGAGTGTAAGAGGGGTTTTTTACTGGTCCAGTGAGCCAGCAATTAGCATGTGGCCTCCAGCTATCAGCTCTGCCTTTGTGGCCGCATCTATGTCATCTGGGAAGTGAAGGTGTTGGACTGTGATCGCCTCGGTCCTAAAAAAACTAGGATCTTAAATGTGATGATTCCTTTGTTCATAACTATAAGGTGTTAACAAGCATGGCCTTTGGAAAAGTGTTTTATTTAAATTTCATGATCTTATTTTCTAGTTCTTATTACTTTGCAAGTTACTGTTTCATGTCTTCCTTTTTCTTTAACCATAAAAGTGTATTTTAAAATCACATATTTACTCTTGACTTTTATTACATAATATTCCATTATTAAGATTAATGGTAAATACTTAAATAATCGTTAACATGGATATGAGTGATACTCTTTGGCTAGAGGATGTCAGGTGACAAACATGCATGTTTATTAAATTGGTTAGGTGGTAAGTGTAGATAGCAGGTGCCAAAGTCTCTGTGATGACACTGACGGTGGACTCTGCATCTTTTATCTTGTGTTTTCAAGCATCTGAGGAAACACAGTACAGAAAAGGAGGAGGCATTTTAGTTCATTATGTGCCAGTTCAGCTCCCAAGCATCATTAAGTATGCCCCAGTTCTGAGAAGAGGGAAGATACGGGGTAGGCTTTTAGTTTTCGGTTCAAATGCAGCTCTGCTACCCCCGGCTCTTCTTCATGTGGTCTAGTTGTGGAGACATTCAAGTACACATAATTGCATTCTAGTTTTGAATCTGATTAAAGTTGCTTCCTTTAGGCCTTCCTTAGCCCTCTAGTGCTGCTTTAACAGAATACTACTGGTGGATGGCTTTAACAAGGAGAAATTTATACTCTCATAGTCGAGTAGGCTACAAGTCCAAATTCAGGGCGTCAGCTCTAGGGGAAGGCTTTCTCTCTCTGTCGGCTCTGGAAGAAGGTCCTTATCATCGATCTTCTCTCGGTCTAGGAGCTTCTCCATGCAGGAACTCCTGGTCCAAAGGATGCACTCTGCTACCGGAGCTGCTTTCTTGGTGGTATAAGGTTCCCAACTCTCTGCTCAATTCCCTTTCCTTTTGTCTCTTGTAAGATAAAAGGTGGTACAGGACACACCCCAGGAAAACTTCTTTTATATTGGGTCAGGGATATGACCTGAGCAAGGGTGTTAGATCCACCTAATTGTTTTTAACATAATCTAATCTTGCCTCATTAATCACAGACAGAGATTAGGATTTACAACACGTAGGATAATTATATCAATCACAAAATGGAGGACAAGCACACAATACTGGGAATCATGGCCCAGCCAAACTGATACACATATTTCTGGGGGACACAGTTCAATGCATGACAGGAGGTAAGAGGTCATGTTACTTATAACCAAGGTCTTTAACCCAAAGGACAGCTCTCAATAACCTTATTCTTTACCTGTTGAACTACAAACCAACAGGTAAAGAATAAGGTTATTGAGAGCTGTTCTTTGCCTGTTGAACTAAGCTGTTAGAATTTTATAGAAAACCATTCAACAAACACTTGTTGATCATCAACCATGTGCCAACCAATAGGCTTGGCACAAAAGATATAAAATTAAGTGAAATGGAGTCCTTTTCCTCAAGAAACCTTCAGTCCAGGAGAAAAGAAAGGCATTAAGGTCAGTCTCCTGGATTTCTATGGACGCAGTGATGGCAGGTGTCAAAGTCTGTGCTTGATATTCCCAGAAAGGTCGTTGTCAGGAGATTTGCTGTAACAGAAACCAAGTTTGTTTTAATGCCTGTTTTCTGAATTCCTGTGTGTCTTATGCTGCTTACAATGGGTTTTGGGTTTTATGTTATGAGTTATGACAAGAAAATATCTCCTTCAGCAACTCAGCATTATTCAAGCCACCGTGTGGATGTGGCAAAGAGCAAAGCTGTCATATATGTAACTGACTTAGGGATGAATGAAATCTTTGCAGAGCTGCAAGAAATGATGTCAGACCCTACTTTGCCAAAGAGGTGGAGATGTGAGTTTGATATGTCTTGTCCTAATTGTCTTATCATTGCACATTACAGGAAAATAAGATGGTGCCATGCATCCTCAACTGTGTACTCGTATTTTTTGGAGTTGAAAGCACTGCAATTTAGTAAGATAAGAGTTCCCACATAACATCTACAACTTTTAAGTGGTCCTGATCAATCCTGAATTCTTCTTTTTCCCCACACTGTGCAGGACCACCAAAGTGAGCCATGCACCTTGCACCTGTTCTCAGAAGAGAAAGAAAGGGTCATCTAAATTGGAACCAGGGATTTAGGGTACTTTAGGAACTTCCTTTAGATGAACTACTGGTTAGGCTAATTAATAATAAAACAGAAAAGGATTTGGATGTGGTTAAATCTAAAATTATCTTCCCACTGGAGAACTCTTCCAAAAGGCCATTACTGATATTTAGGAGAAGAAAGATGAGAAAAAGCCAAAAAGCAAAGAAAAGAGAAACAATGGTAGAAAAAGAAAGGAATACGATGAATTCTTAAAATTTATCATTTTACTTGATGGAAAATATATTTTCCTTGTAATTTCCAAGCAGAGGAGATTTTCATAGTGTTACGGATTGAGTTGTGTCCCCCAAAATATGTTAGAATCCTAACCTTTATACCTATGGGTATAATCCTGCTAGAAAATAGGGTTTTCTTTGTTAAGTTAGTGAGGCCATATCAGTGCAGGGTGTGTCTTAAACCTAACCATTCCTGAGTTCTAAGAAGAGCAGACAGATGAGATGCAGAGACACCCATGGGGCAAGGCAGAAGCCATGTGAGGACCATCTACAAGCCAAGGAACAAGGGACGTCCGGGGCCACTAACAAGGCCAAAACCGACGTGGCTGAGACCCAGATGTAGACTTTTAGCCTCCAGAACTGTGAGGAAATAATTTTTAGCTCTTTAAAGCCCCCCCCTTTTTTTCCCCCACGCCCCCACTTGTGGTATTTCTGTTACAACAGCCAGTGGAGAACTAAGACACACAGCATGTTCAATGACCAGAGACTCAAGACTTAAGCAACTTGAAAACACTGTCATGAAACCATCAGGTGCCATAGGTCATCTAGTTACAGTTCCCTGACGGAGGTGGTGTGTATCAGGGCTTGGGACAGCTACCTCAGTACCATACTGCATGCACTGAGGAGCACACTCTTAGAAAGGGGGTTAACAAAGCCAAAGGTCAGCAGGAGCACAGGCCATCACAAGTTCTCTGATCGTCCTGTCATTTTACCAAGGGTCTAGGAGAAGGGACCCAAGCACTTTTTGTTCTTCCTACTTATAAAAGCACTGTTGAATATTGGGGAACAAAGATGGTCTTGATTGCTGGATAATGTGGATTTATAGATGCCTAGATGGCATAGTGGTTAAGAACTGGGCTGCTAAACAAAAGATCGGCAGTTTGAATCCACCACCAGCTCCTTGGAGACCCTGTGGGGGCAGTTCTACTCTCTCCTATAAGGTCGGTGTGAGTTGGATTCAGCTCAACTGCAAGGGATTTGTTGTTTGTTTGTTTTGGTTTAGTAGCTAAAGGCCTCAGGCTGTCTGTTAATCTGCCAAGGCTTCGGTAACAAAGTACCACAAACTGGGTGGCTTGTAAGGGCAGAAACATATTGTCTTACAGTTTTGGAGACTGGGATCCTGAATTCAGGGCGTCAGCATGGCCACGCTCTCTCTGTCCATCCTAGAGGAAGATCCTCTCTTGTCTCTTTCAGCTTCTGGTAGTTCCAGGCATTCTTTGTTTTGTAAATGCATCTCCATATGGCTGTCTTCCTGCTGTTTCTCTGTTTGTCTCTCTGTGTCTCTTCTCCCTTTTTATAAAGACATAGCTCAGATTGGATTAGGACCCACCCTACTCCAGCATGACCTCATATTACCTTAGCACAAATATATACCGTGAATATAGCATGGACTGCCAGAAGAATGAACGAATCTGTCTTGGAAGAAGTACAGCCAGAATGCTACTTAGAAGCAAGGATGGTGAGAATTTGTCTCAAGTACTTTGGACACCTTATCAGGAGGAACCAGTCCCTGGAGAAGGACATCATGCTTGGTAAATTAGAGGGTCAGCAGAAAAGAGGAAGACCCTCGATGAGATGAGTTGACACAGTGCAGCAGTTCCGCTCTCTGATAAGGAGGGCACTGTGAAATACAGTCAGCTGCGAACAGTAGCTTTCATCACAGGTAAGATTTGGAGGAGAGCGTCCGTTCCTGGTATTGTCTGATTCTATTTACAGCCATTCTGTGTAGTCAGAAAATCAGAGGGTTGTCCGGGGAGGGAAGGTGGAGAAAGAGGAGAGATGAGTAATCCTTTCAGCCCTTTTCAGCCACATTGTCATGACCTACCGTAATGCATTCTTGAGTATTTTAGACATTTGGCCTGACAACTATTTTTTGGGGGGCGGGAGGGGGGGCCGGGGAGGGGATAGCTGCAGAACCAAGAACAAGCACAGCTTTATTGGCTGTAGCCATAGGCAGAGATTCACTCCCACTGCCATGATGAATTCACACGCTGGGTCCTGATAAAGTCTGAAAATTAAGTATCCCCACTGTTATGGATTAAATTGTGTCCCCACCAAAAAAATGTGTGTCAACTTGGCTAGTCCATGATTCCCAGTGTTGTGTGACTATCCACCATTTTGTCATCTGATGTGATTTTCCTATACGTTATAAATCCTACCTCTATGATGTTAGTGAGGTGGGATTAGAGGCAGTTATGTTAATGAGGCATGACTCAGTCTACAAGATTAGGTTGTGTCTTAAGTCAGTCTCTTGAGATATAAAAGAAAGAAGTGAGCAGAGAGACATGGGGACCTCATACCTAAGTGTATCAGGGTTCTATATGTGCTTGGTAGCTTAGAGACTGATACAGCTACTGTGGTGACGTAATGACAGGAAGCCCATAGGGACCAACAGTGACAAAGCAGAACTGTCCGAGAGTGGCCATGGGACTGAAGCCACCTCTCACCTTGGCAATTGGAGGGACTACACCCAAATCCAGTTTCATACAGGGCCAGTGGCTTCCTCTCTCTGGCACTAGGGGCTTCAAACTCCCATGGGGCCTGTTATGGATTGAATTGTGTACCCCCAAAAACATCTGTTGAAGTCCTAACTCCCATATATGTGAACGTAACCTTGTTTAGAAACGGGGTCTTTAAAGATATTATGTTGTTAGGTGCCATCAAGTCGGCTCTGACTCATAGTGACCCTATGTTCAACACAACAAAACAGCACCAGGAGATTAGGTGGTGGTGAGACTTTGGGAAGGAGAGAGTATTAGATTTAAGTTGAGAGGCTTCTTTGGGGAAATGACCTTTGAGCTGAAACTTGAGTCGCCCTCAGCTAGATGATGGTCTTGGGAAGAGTGATCTGGGAAGAGGAAGCACCCAAGGGGAAGGTGAAATAAGCTGAGTGTCAGGAGCAGCCTGGTGTCTCTTCACTGGGGTGAGGCGGACTTGGCACGTATCAGAGGCCTCAGAGATACGTTTGGATTTTATCCTCAAGGGCTTTAGAAGCTCTTGGAGAGATATAAGCAGGTGAACAGTTCTAGCTGGTCTGTGCTTTAAAATGTCACTCTGGCAGTTTTGTGAAGAAAGGGCTGGAGATGGGAAAAACAGGAGCCGCTGTAGTTGAGGGCTGACTGCAAACAGGGAGGGAGGTGAAGAACTGGCCTGGTTTAGGGTATTTTGAAGGAGAACCAAATGATTTGGAGACCGTTTACCAGCTGCCTAATAGTCTGTTATATGGATGCACTGTAACTTACTTAAACATTGGAAGGAGCACTTTAAAATCCAAGTGATCAATGCATATTCTGAGACCTGCTGTCCTGTTCCTGTTCTCAAACAGCCTGCCTTCACAGCATGTACACCCTGCAAATATCCATTAAAAAAGAATCAGCAGTGTGCTGCTCTACTAAAGAATGACAAATAGCTTTTTTCATCCTTACCTCTTAAAACATTAGCCTATTCAGTGCAATTTTAATTTTTAAGAAAGTAATAATTTATGTATTATATGAAGAGCATTCTGTATTTCATTCAAGAGTATATTAGATCGACTATAGAATTTAATGTTATCATTTTGCAGATTTTGATTTTTAGCTCTGAAAGGGGCACACATGAAGAAACATGGGACTGTCTGTAGTAACCAGATGATATTTGATAATGAGACCACCTTTTGGATTTAACCCAAAATTAAACTCGGGAGAATGAGGATCACTTAATAAACCAATGAAAACTTGGGCTGAGTAATTCGGAGCTCAACTTAAAATGAAAAGTTAAGCATCCAGTAAATTTTTCAGTAGGTAGTTCAGTTTTAGGCTTATTATTACCTTTCAGTATATTCATTAAAATGGTAAACTTGGTCTGGAATCAGTTAAATCTTCCAGGAGTTCTGCATGTGGAAAAGAATTTGTCAGATGCCTATTTTGGGGAAATTGCTTACTTTTGCATTTTTTTTTTTTTGAAGAGAGGGGAAATATTAAAAGACATCATTTATGTGCCTGAGAATTCAAACATTTTGGTCATGAGTAGAGCCGTAAAGAGAATACATCACATACTCTTGGAAGAAACCCTTAGAATAGAACTAAAAGGGAATGAAAAATAACAAAAATATTGGCTGATCAGGGTTCAGTCAGTTCTCACATATTTATTAAATTAGGGATCACAAAGGAGTTATGGATTGAATTGCATCCGCCAAAATACTTGTTGGAATACTGGCCCCTATGCCTGTGGATGTAATCCTATTTGGAAATAGGGCTTTCTTTGTTATGTTAATAAGGTCATACCAGTATAGAGTGTGTCCTAAACCTTATCACTTCTGAATGATATAAGCTATGAGTCAGAATTGACTAGAAGGTGATAGGTTTTGCTTTGGTTTTTATAGGCTCAGAGACAGGCAAGCACAAAAGGGGGTAAGACAGACGCCTCCTGTAGATCCCAGGGAACACTGGGGCTACAGAAACTGAAAGAGACAAGGACCTTCCCCCAAAGCCGACAGAGAGAAAACTTTCACCTGAATTCAGGCTTCTAGCCTTCTAGCCTGTGAGAAAATAAATTCCTCTCCTCTGAAGCCACCTCCTTGGGGTATTTCTGGTGCAGCAGCACTAGGAGACTAAGACAGGAGGGGAGATGTGAAAACACACCTGCACAGTCCAGGTTCACACTGAATTTACCATCTAGCTGGGGAGAGGAGGCCCCGCGTTGTTGTCTTGTGACTAGGTGTGTGCTCTTTCCCCTGTGTGGAACACTGTCTTTACCTTCTTTAGCGTCTTGGCTACACAATCACTAATGACCTTCCAACTTACCAGTGTCGTATCTGTGCGTCAACCAGAATTGATCACGATCCCGTTGCACTGGTTTGGATGTGCACATCTGGCTCTCTGTAAAGCCTGAGGTCCTTCATGGAGATGACTGTGTTTGTTCCCAAGTGGCTACCATGGTGGCTGAAACACAGTTGAGGCATAAACTATGTGGATTATTGACAAAGCCGGCAATAATGCAAGATAGTTTATGATATGCTCTAAATATCTGGGGCTGATAAGAAGTGTTTTGGGAAATCAGATTTCTAAAGTGGAAAAAACCTCCAAGATCTCTAGCCCTAGTGGTAGAAATACAATCTTATGCACACATCATGAACCCTCCGAGGCTCCTCTTTGCTCAACATTAAATCAGACTGGGTGGGGCAGGTCGATGGGGGGCCAGGCTGGAAAAAGTCAGGGAGAGATTTTCAGCTGCAGTGATCTATGGTTGGAAGTCTCAATGTGTGCGTTTGAAAACAGCTCTATTATGTTTAGCACCGTTAGTTGTTGATCTAAAAGTAAAACAGCAGAGTCTGATTAACTGAATATAATACACTAGAAGGAGGGAGTTTTCACTTTCACTCAACTCCTCACAAAATGCAAGAGATGATGAGTTCTCTTTGCTTGTTGAGAATTTATTTTGTGGTTCATTGTTGCAAGTCTTCTGAAGTTGACTTTGAGAAGTGAATGAATTGAAATGTGGAAGGAGTCTAGAAATACAGTCAAGATGAGTCAAAGCCAAGTTGCAAATGAATACATGAGGGAGAATGTTTACAGAAACTTGGGCTGAGGATAGTTGAAAATCCGAGAAGCTAGCCTTTGAATAGTGCATATGTAATCGCTTCTTTGGTTTATGAATTCAGTAATAATGAATCCCATGAATTAAGTATCAACATAACAGGATATATCCTCATTAATATTTTGCATCGTTACCTTTGCAGCTTTTTTGAGGAATTCAATGAATTTCTTGGGGAGAAAAAAAAAAAAACTTCCAACTTGAAGCTATTTAAATTTGTATGAAAATCAAATGAAATGAGGGAATAAAGTACACATATGCACACACACACATATGTGTACTTTATTCCCTCATACACCTATATACATGTGTGTGTGTGTGTGTGCGCACACGCACGTGTGTGTGTTGTCGTTAGGTGGTTTCAAGTCACTTCTAACTCATAGCAACCCTATTTACACAGAACAAAACACTGCCCAGCCCTGTGTCTTCCTCACAGTCATTGTTATGTTGAGCCCATCTTGCAGCCACTGTGTCAGTCCATCTCATTGAGGGTCTTCCTCTTTTTTCCTGACCCTTTAAAAAAAGACCAAGCATGATGGCCTTCTCCAGGAACCGGTCCTTCCTGATAACATGTCCAAAGTATGTGAGACCAAGTCTCACCATCCTTACTTCTAAGGAGCATTCTGGCTGTACTTCTTCCAAGACAGATGTGTTCACTCTGCTGGCAATCCATGGTATATTCAGTATTCTTTGTCAACACCATAATTCAAAGGCATCAGTTCTTCCTCTGTCTTCCTTATTCATTGCCCAGTTTTCTCAGGCATATGAGGAGATTGAAAACACCATAGCTTGGGTCAGGCACACCTTTGTGCTTAAAGTGACATCTTTGCTTTTTAAAACTTCAAAGAAATCTTTTGAAGTAGATTTGCCCAGTGCAATATATTTCATTTGATTTCTTGATTGCTGATTCCATGGACATTAATTATGGATCCAAGCAAAATGAAATCCTTGACAACTTCAGTCTTTTCTGTGTTTATCATGAAGTTGCTTATTGGTCCACTTATGAGGATTTTTGTTTTATGTTGAGGTGTAATCCGTACTGAGGGCTGGAGTCTTTGATCTTCATCAATAAGTGCTTCAAGTCCTCTTCACTTTCAGCAAATAAGGTTATGTCATCTGCATAATGCACGTTTTTAATGAGTCTTCCTTCAATATTGATGCCTCGTTCTTATTCATATAGTCTAGCTTCTCAGATTATTTGCTCAGCATACAGATTGAATAGGTACGGTGAAAGGATACAACCCTGATGCACACCTTTCCTGATTTTAGACTATGCAGTATCCCCCTTTTTTTTTTTTTAGTATCCCCTTGTTCTGTTTGAACAACTGACTGCTTCTTGTTCTATGTACAGGTTCCTCATGAGCATAACTAAGTGTTCTTCTGGAATTCTCATTCTTGTCAATGTTATCCATAATCCACTCCTTTAAATGCCACTGCATAATCAATAAAACACAGGTAAGTATCTTTCTGGTGTTCTCTGCTTTCAGCCAGGGTCCATCTGACATCAGTGCTGACCTGGTTCATCCCTCGGCCTCTTCTGAATCCAGCTTGAATTTCTGGCAGTTCTCTGTCAATGCACTGCTGCGGCTGCTTTTGAATGATCTTCAGCAAAGCTTTACTTGTGTGTGATATTAATGATATTGTTCAATAATTTCCGCATTCTGTTGGATCACCTTTCCTTGTAATGGGCATAAATATGGGTCTCCTCCCGTCGATTGGCCGGGTAGCTGTCTTCCAATGCACATGTGAGTGGGCACTTTCAGTGCCGCATCCATCTGTTGGAACATCTCTGTTGGTATTCCAGCAATATGTCTTTACATATTAAGGTGGTTCACTTTTGTAGGGAGTCTCAACATATCAAATTAATGTTATCCCTCTCTCCCAGTAGCTAACCAGGAGACACAAGCAAACAAGTATATTGTTTTCATTTTTCTAGTTTCTACGATAGCTCGAAACTTCTATCAAAGAATGAAAAAGCCATCAGCCAAATAAAGAAGTGATTAAGATCAAAATGGCATACACAACATATGCAAAGCCTATTCATTTCCGTCTTCATTATGTACATAACTTAGTGTTTGGTCACTGTTATGCATATTAATGGAAACCTAGTGGCTCAGAGGTTAAGCATGCAGCTGCCGAGCAAAAGGTCAGCAGTTCGAATCCAACAGCTGCTCCTTGGAGACCCTGTGGAGCAGTTCTACTCTGTCCTGTAGGGTTGCTACAAGTTGGAGTCTACTTGAAGTCAACGGGTTTGGTTTTGGGTTTGGTTATACATATTAATATATTGAGATGATATGAATGCAACTTTTAAAATGAAGACACTTCTGAAGAAAATTGACATCCATTGCCTTAGATAGCGATTGTAACTATTAACAAAGGTATGCTGAAGTAAATTGAATGAATGTTGTTGTTAGTGACCAGAGTCTTCTCCGACTGGTAGAGGCCTTGAAACGCTGACCAATCCTGCTTCATAGTCATTATTGTTAGTGTGTTCGAACCTATTTTTGTAGCGGCTGTGTCAGCGCATCTCATTGAGGTTTCTTTTGTTTTCACTGACCCTCTGCTTTACCAAACGTGATGTCATTCTCTAGTGATTGTTCTGTCTCAATCACATGTCCTGTGGACCTCCAGAAGAACCAACAAATCAGTTTTAGAAGAAACGACCAGAATGCCACTTAGAAGTGAGGATGGTGAGACTTTGTCTTATTTACTTTGGACACATCGTCATTGAATGAATAAAACCCATTGCCACTGAGTCAATTCTGACTCATTGTGACCCTATAGGACAGAGTAGAGCTGCCCCATAGGGTTTCCAAGCCTGTAAATCTTTACAGAAGCCGACTGCCACATCCTTCTCCCACAGTGTGGCTGGTGGGTTCAAAATGCTGACCTTTAGGTTAGCAGCTGAGTGCTTAGGCAACCCTAAATGTGGACTGCTCTCAATGGATGGTGAGGATGATGACAAATGACCCCAATCAGGAAAGCTTCAAGGAGTAAAAGGGTTATTGAGGGAAATAAGGCATTCTATTTAATGGGCGAATCCAAACCACAGCACTTACTATAGGATAGATACACTCTAGATGTGCTGAGACTGATCTATTTATGTTGTTCAATTGCTTCTTCCTTGGTCCTTTTCACATAGGGTGGCCTTTTAATCCTGAATCCATTCTGATAGCCACATTTGTTTAAAAAAAAAGAAATTTTTTTATATAACAAATATACATTTATAATCCAACATACTCTATGGAGAAATGCAGTATATAACAAATGAATACATTTATAATCCAACATGCTATTAATCACTGGTGGAATTTGGAAAAGGCTTCAAGGGGAAAAAAAAAGTTCTAGATGACTATCCCAGAAGTGTCCGAGAAGAGGTTGTGTGACTCTACCGTGTTACTAAATTAGTAAGTGGACATGGCTGACCTCTGTGGTTCCTCCAGTTCTAGATTCTGCTCCTTGTGACATTGTGTCTCCTCTTTATTTTTCTTAACTGATTTTCCCAACACAGGTACAATTAAGGAGCTTTGGTGGCTCAATGGTTAAGTGCTTGGCTGCTAACCCAAGCTCAGTGGTTGGAACCCACCAGCTGTTCCACAGGACAAAAGACTTGGCAATCTGCTTCTGTAAAGATTATAGCTTAGGAAACCCTATGGGGCAGTTCTACTCTGTCCTATAGGGTCACTATGAGTCAGAATCAACTCGACAGCACACAACAATAACAACAGGTACAATTAATAGAAAGTTTCCATTTTGAAGAAAATCAATGTATCTAAAAATAAAAGTTTATTAGAATTGTAATATCTAGGATTGATTCTCTAATTCATCAGTACAATGAGATGATGCTTAATAAGATAAAATTTTATATATGCAGTGATAACATTTATGCTGGAATATGGTTTCATATCTTGCAGATGGCACAACTGGTTATCTTTTTCCTCACAAAACAAATCTCTCTCCAGACTTGTGTATCCTAGTATGAAAGAATTAAAAAAAAAAAAACAAAAACAGCATCCTCTAAGATTCTTTTTGCTTGCTACATTCTGTCAATGACCAAATCCTGTTAATTTTTTTTTTTTTCCTACAAATTATGCTATGGGTTGGATTGTGTCCCTCCAAAAGACATGTTCAAGACCTAACCCTTGGTACCTGTGAATGTGACCTGGTTTGAAGTAAGGTCTTTGCAGATGTAGTCAAGTTAAGATGAGGTTACCCTGGATTAACATGGGCCCTAAATCCAATATTAAAGACCAGTTGCCATCCAGGCGACCTAGACTCATGGCAACCCCATACGTATCTGAGGAGAACTTGCTCCCTAAGGTTTTCAAACAGCTGATTTTTCAAAAATAGATCACCAGGCCTTTCTTCCAGAGATCCTCCATGTGTACTCAAACTTCCAACCTTTCAGTTAGCAGCTGAACACGTTCACCATCTGTATCGCCCAGGGACTCCACCTTGTAACCTACTGATACGTTTTAAACACGTGTATTTAGAGTAATGCTAACTGCTCTAGGAAATCCTGGATTTCACTGGATTCACAATGATGGTCAAGAGAAAACATGTATTGCATACCTGCTAATCCAATAAATACATTTCTCTCTCATAGAGGGTTTTGTTATTAGGGACTCTTCGAAATGTTCACCTAACAGCACCATCTGCATATCAAGCCTGTTGTTGTTGTACTTCTGGGAGGTTCCATGACTGTGTTTCATCTTCCTCAAAGGATACATCCTTCCCTGTTGGCACCGCCATGGCTCCTTCCGGCATCTGGCTGACCACCCTCCCTTTCCACGCTGGCCCAGAAAGACTTAGCGCTGTCTCCACTGCTGGTCCCTCCTTGTCATCATGGGGTATAGATGTGCGGCTGTAGGGTACTTCTGTGAGGCTGTAGTCTGGCACAAATGGCTTCTTCCTCTGTGGTTCCCCAGATTTGTCTGGGGTTTTAACCATCCTCGATCAAACGTGACTTTTCTGACCCTGCATCTCACCCTCGTTTAGGAACAAGTGGGGAAGTGGGATGAGATGGAAGGACACTGAGCTGGCTTTTACCCAGTTGTTACTTGTTTCCTGATCTCTGGCTCATGGCAGAGGTCAGCAAACTTTATCTGGAAGTAGCAAAATAATAAATATTGCAGGCTTTGCAGGACATAAAGTCTCTGTCACAGATATTCAACTCTGCCACTGTGCCAAGGACACAGGAATAGACGTTACACAGATGAGTAAATGTGTCTCTCTGCCCAGTAAAACTTATTTATAAAACAGAGAGTGGCCTGAATTTGGGCTGCAGGATGTGGTTTGCCGACCCCTGGTTTATGGCATAAACTTTGAGTTTGGCAAATAAAAGACTTCTCACTCAGCCTATTTTTTCTGCCAGGAATATCCAAAATAAATATTGAATGAATTACTTTCTTCTTCTTTTAACTTCCTTTTATTCTACTGCCACTTCACCGGTAGAAGCTGGGCTACTTGAACCTCTGCTTGAAATAGGAGGAAAGGTCCCAAAAGGGAATAACCCATATAAAACAAGCATTATCTGGCGGTAGAAATGTATCCGGCCCACTATATTACACACCGGAATTGCTGTATTTCTAAGGAAAGCCCAACAATCAGGTTGTTTATAAAGCGCTACCCATTTGTAAATGAGTCCTGGTGGCACACTGGTTAAAACACTTGGCTGCTAACTGAAAGGTTGGAGTTTCGAACCCACCCTGCAGCTCTACAGATGAAAGATATGGCCGTCAGCTCCCGTGAAGATTACAGCTTAGAAGGTCCTATAGGGAAGTTCTGTTCTGCCTACTTTGTCACATGGGGTTGCTGGGAGTTGAAAGCGACTCAGTGGCACCCAACACCACCACTTACATGTAAATTCAACAAATATTGAATCTAATCCTTCTAACCACCCCCCTGTCCCGAATGAGGACACCCAGGTGTAGAGCGATGAAGAAAACCCCTCAGGTGGGACATGGCAGTGGTTTGCATTCTCATCATCTGCTTCCAAACCCTGAGCTGATTAACAAAACGTTAGATTAAACAATTCTGAATCACATTCGAAATCTTTAACTCTGTCCGTTGCTCCTTTAGTACCAAAGACCCCTGTAAAGGAGAGGGTTCTGAGTAACTGTAAAACACACAGTGATGTGACTCACTGTTTTTAGTCATAAATAGTAAATCAGTGCAGTTCTCATAGCTTCTGTATTTAATGGAGCACACTGAAAATCAGAACCACTGTGCTCTCTCTCTTTCTCAATACCTTCTGTTCAGTTTTAGTGGCAAGTCTCTGCTGTAATGCTTGCGACTCTTCCATAAGTGCCAGCATCAGTGTAATGAGATGCTTACAGAAGGTAAAACTGCCAAATTCAATGTTTCAGTATTTTTTTTTTGAGAGATGACATAGAACAAAGTTGTCTGAGATTATGAATTTCTAGACAGACAGATTATTGGAACACCTGTTGCTCATAAAGTACTCTGTCATACAAGAACCCAAACTATCGAATTTTATTAAAATGTCATTATATCAAGTCAGGTTTAGATTTGCAAACAGAAACAGTGAGCTGGAATATGTCTGTGCTCTGCATTGCGTTACCGAAGCAGGTGCCATTACTTGCCACAGGAGCAGTGTTTGTGATAACTACATCACACAATCTCAAGAAGGGAACAGGCACGGCCGCTGAAAGTAACTTCTCCACCTTTAAGATGATAACATCCAGCCACAGAATGGAAAGGACAGACACTGAAATCTTGAGGTCACAGCAGCGATGGTTTGATGGTTTTCTTTTAACTCTGAATCAAACTTTGAGATGCCAAGAAGAATTTTGGATATTATGGCATCAAGTAAAAATTAAGGAAAGAAGAGTAGCCCACATGTTGCATACCGATTTGTTGTTGTTGCCAATTGCTGTCAAGTTGGCCCCAACTCATGGCGACCCCATGTACAGCAGAATGAAACATTGCCTGGTCTTGTGCCATCTTCATGATCGTTGGTGGGCTCGAGTCCATCGTTGTGGCCACTGTGTGTTTTGAATGCCTTCCAACCTCTTCTTCCAGTACTATATCAGACAATGTTCTATTGTGATCCATAGGATTTTCATTGGCTAATTTTTGGAAATAGACCAGCAGGCCTTTCTTCCTGGTCTTAGCCTATAAGTTCTGCTGAAACCTTTCTACCATGGGTGACTCTACTGCTATTTGAAATAGTGGTAACATAGCTTCCAGCATCATAGCAACATGCAAGCCACCACAGAATATGACAGGCTGACAGTATTGCACGCTGATTTAGGGCCAGTGAAATTATTCCGTGCAAAACAATTCACAATTTGGAATTGGATGTCCAGTATATAAATTCAGATGGTTAAATAAATAATAGATAAATGTATACACTGTGAGTGGAATTCCAGTCAATTCTCAATTTTTAAACATTCCATGTGTTTCTTAAAGCTGATAATCCACCATCTTAAAAAAAAAAAAGTTCCCAAGGTGGGGAACACTCCATATCCAAATTTACAATTGATGTTTAAAAAAAATCATTTAGGACAAAATGTGACTCCCTGTAATTTTTCTCCACTAGATCTAATTTGGCCTTTATTCTATCACAGAGTGTGTATTTTCTCGCCTGACAGCTTTTAAAGTATTTCAATACTGTACAACTAATAGTGGCCTTGGAAACCCTATGGGGCAGTTCTACCCCATCCTACAGTGTTGCTGTGATTTGGAAGCAACTGGATGGCAGTGTTTTTTTTGTTGTTTTTTTTTTTTTAATAATGGCCAACCACATCTTATCAAAGATAGCCTTCCCAACCTCTTTTAACCATTTTTCTTACTTGCTACAAGATTTTTGTTTCCCACCTGCTAAGCACTCGGCCGCTAACCAAAAGTTCGGTGGTTTGAACCCACCACCTGCTCTGCCATAAAATCTTACAGCCTTGGAAACCCTGTGGGTCACTATGAGTTGGAATAGAGCAGAAGGCAGTGGGTTTTTGTTTGGGTTTAATCACTGTAGTTTTGGACTGGATCTTTTTTTTTTTTGAGCAAAGTCTTTCCTAAAAACTGCATGTAAATGTGACTAGACTAATAGAGATACCCACGTAAAGTGAGCAAAGCAGTACTAGTGTGTCTTCTGACTTAGTTGGTGAGTGACCGTTGATAAAGCTTCAGGTCATAAGGGCTTTCATGGTTGTCTTTCACATATTGGCCCCTTCTGACCCTGTTCAGTTACATCCCCGGGGTTCTTTGTTTCCAATTTGAAATAATCTCGAACCATCAGTTCACTGGATTCGGTATTTGTGCAATCAACTTTCTAACCTAAATAGAGTGCTTTACATTTTCCTATTAAATTTAATTTTGCTTGTTCGGCCTGTACCTTCATTTAATTATTGACAAAAAATCTAATCAGAAAAAGTCCAAGGGAAATTCTGTGGCCCGTTCCCAGTGAGCCGAGCTCCATGTGGACGCCAGGCATTAATCAATACCCCAGGACACGCTTATTAGGCTGGTTAAAACTCTACCAAACTTTCTGCCGTTCTGCTCATGAGGGTGTCAGAGGGGCCTGTCAAATGCCTTGCTGAAACATAGATTCACTCTGCCTACGGCCCATGCGGGGCCCATAAAGAAAATGCAGAGCACTTCCAAAGTTCCTACGAATCTGTAATCCCATCATTTTTCCTTATCTCTGGTGAAATATCTGCTCTTTATCTTATTTCAAGTCATCTAAGGGAGTTTAAAAGTGGGTGACAAAGATCTGGGCTCATCTGTCCTCATTGATAGCTGTCTCCAGGTGGAAATTATAATAGCCATATTCATTCTTCCTCATGTCTGTGCCCTCCTGTGCCAGCAGGGTTGTGGAGGGTCTTTATTATTCACTGCGCTTTTCTGGCTTGTTGTAGGAGAGCTGGAAAAGATTGTGACCGATACCAACTAAACACACAATTGGATCTATCCTTTTCTTCTGTTTATTCCTAAATATGTGCTTTACCCAATGCAAAATATTAACCATATGCCTCTTTATTCAACAAAAATAAATTTATTTTATCCAACAGCCCCCAAAATTTACTTTGTCAAAAAAAAATTTCTTTATGCAAAAAAACGCTTACCTTATGCAACCCCGAATACTAACCAGATTCCTGTCAGACTCCTCTCTTTTCACTTGGATGCCTCAGAGCAGAGCCGAGAGCACAGGTGTCAGCAGTGAACTAGCATTATTTGAGCTACAGGACTCTTCAGGAGCTGTAAGAGTGGGATAAAATACAGGGTACAAAACAGATGGAGTTATGATACCTTTAGAATGATCCAGTGAAAAATCACAGGAAATAGAATTTTCTTGATACAGTATTATTATCATTTCTTTTACAGAAGATTATTTCAATTGGGGTGGTCCCTCCAAGGGCTCTTCGGCTTCTAAGTGGGCATTTGAAGGGTGCTTAGGCTTTCTGGTGTTCAAAACTGTTTTATTGGAGTCTCTCCAAATGATACCATACCATATCAGGTGCTGCTGGTAGATTACATCTGTTCTTCTACATAAATGTTGTAGAGACTGAGGCATCTATGTAAGTAAAAGAACCTGGGTAGAGAGTAGCCAAAGGAGTTAGCCACGCTGTGGAAAAGCACTGGAAGTGTCAACAGCGTGAGTAGGTAAACAAATCTATAAGCAACACTATTGGAAATGCCCATGTGTGTTGCTGAGGGAAGGGTTACAGTCCTGACGGAAAAGAGGCTGTTTCTCGTAGAAGGATAATAATTTACTGCAAAGCACACAGTCTTCTTCCTACTTCCACTCTTGCCCTAGAGCCAGCCCTGAAAACATAGCATTGCCACAGTCTACCCTCCATGTCTTCTTGTTCAACCTACTACCCTTTATCCATCTCAAGCTCCCACCTCTGTTGAGATTCTACGTACAAGGGAAGCTAACTTGTTGGCTTTACGTTGGGTAGGTTTGCTTGCAATATACAGTCGTGCTTTCTCTGCCAGGCCACTGTGTGCAAACCAAATGACTCTGTACTGCAAAGATCTCCCTTTCCCTTTCTTAACTCAAAAATGTTTTTCTCAACAAGTGTCTATTAATTACAGATCATGTGCTAGACATTGCTGGTAATAACATGAAGAGCAACATAGCATTAAAGTGGATTTAGAAATGTGACTTAATTTAAAAAACATGTAAAATTTTAATTTCATTGCAGAAATCAGGCCTAAAATAAGGTTCTACTCATGAGTCGTCTGTCATTTTAGGTGCTATATCGTGAACTACTTTATAACATGGCTATGACTAAGAGCGTCTAACTGTGATCCTTGCATCATCAGAGGATGATGAGATGGCTGGCTTGCTGCATCAGAAGGAATTGTGTCTCTAAAACAGGCTGAAGAAGGGAAAATCTTGACGATGGAGACCTCTCTAGTAGAATGCAAAAATGGAATTTAGGCCTGTCTTAGCTGCTGTAGTGCAAACACCACAAGTGAGTGGAGCATTAAAGAACAGAAATTTATTTTCTCACAGTTCTGGAAGCTGGGCGTCCCAATCAGGCTCTGCCATGCCAATTCCTTCAGTATAAGTAGCCTCAGGCATTCCTTGGTTCCTTGGCTTGTAGACTTTCCCCACATGGTTCTATCTTACCGCATGTGTGTCTCTGTGCTCGTTCTGCTCTTTTTATAGCTCAGATGTGATTAGGGTTAGAACCTGTTATGCTCATTAACAAAGGAGCCCTGGTGATATGGTGGTTAAGGACTCTGCTGCTAACGGAAAGGCTGGCTATTCAAACCCACTAGCTACTGTGCCAGAGAAAGAGCTGGAAATCTGCTTCCGTAAAGATTATAGTCTAGCGTACCCTATGGGGCAGTTGTACTCTGTCCTATAGGGTCACTATGAGTTGCAATCAATTCAATAGCAACGAGTATACTCCTTAGCATGAAAAATTTCCAAATAGGATCACATCCACAGGTATAGGGGTTGGGATTCCAATATGTGTTTTGGGGAGACACAACTCAATCTATAACAAGTCCTATGGATCAAAATAAACTCAGTTTTTTGCTGTGGCCCCTTTCTCATATTCTGGGGAAAAGTTTCTTGTGATGCAGGTAAAGGAAGTAGAACACGCAGACAGTCAAACACAGTTAGAGAACCTCCCATACCGGGAGGCCCTCAGCAGCCAAACACTGTGAGAGAACCTCCCAGACCATGAGGCCCTCGGAGCCCTGTCGGGGATGGGCTGGGCTGACAGAAATAGCAGAGATGTGACATGAGTGCCTCTTGTGTATGACAGGCTCTGCCTTATCAGCTGCAAATGTGGGCACAGTCGACAGTTTGTCAAGGACTGTGGGAGCAATCCGATGAAAGGACCAGCAGATAGAAAGGTTTTGTTTGTCTGAACTGTGCGTGTGTGTGGGAGGGGGAGGGGCGGTGAGAAGGACATGTGTGAAGGTGTCCCAGGCACTGAGCTGGCTGTCCTAGGAAAGTTGGCTTCACTTGCTGAACAACGCATGTCCACACCACCCAGAGGGACAAGACTTTCCAGCCTGCACAGCCAATACCTCCTACCGTCTGAGTCACAGACTTTCCACTCAGGAGACTGGGTTCAGATCATCACAGCTGAGCAATTTGCTTGGTTATAGTCTTAACCAAAAAACCAAGCTAAACCAGTTGCCGTTGAGTTGATGCTAACTCTTGGTGACCTCACGGGTGTCAGAGTAGAACTGTGCTCCACTGGGTTTTCAACGGCTGCTTTGTCCAGACTAGACCCCCAGGCCTTTCTTCTGAGGCACCTCTGGGTAGACTTGAACCGTCAACATTTCACTTAGGAACCTAGCACATTAACTATTTGCACCACCCAGGGATTCTAGGTCTAATGTAGTACCAGGATATTCCTTTAAAAAATGTCCTCCCTGTGGATTGGCTGCTGGGCTCTGCCTGGTGTACCCCAGGTGTCCTGGGACCCAGGCTGGGAAGTGGTTCCCATTAGGGAATTCTGTCCGATGGTACAGGGAAGGGGGCAACAGCCCAAAGCAACATCAAACATCAAGGAGCCCATGGTCAGTGAGGCAGGACCCTTCCTCTTGGGGTCCTTCAGTCTCTTTTTCTGACAGGATGGGAGTGGCTAGATGGAAACCCTAAAACAATATAATATGCCAGAGACAGAGAAAAATCAAGGGTTTTGTCCTGAGCACCTGGAAAAATGAAGTTGCCATCCAGGTGCATGGGAAGACTAAAGGTGGAACAGGTTTAAAAAAAAAAAAAAAAATCGATAGCAACAATATCAAACTGCAATGTGAAATTAAGTATTTTAAACAGCACCAAGTTAATCTATGAGAAACCTCTTCTAAGATGTAGAAAGTGTGAGCTCTTCAGGAGGGCTGGCCACTGGTCCTAGTGTCAGGATGTAACCAGGGCACCAGTCATGATCGTTTGACTTGAAATGACGAGGCCATTGAGAGCCACGAGCAGGGGATCCTGAAAACACCGTGTTCACGAGCGGGGCCCGTCTCAAGGCCCTGCATCAGGATTCGCAGATCGCCAGCTGCATTTGTGGACCAGCAGCGGTCAACTCTTCACATCTCTGCGTGTCATAAATACTGCCCTCAACTACAGACACCGAAATCCAGTGTACGATCCACATGGAATAATCGCAGTGTGTTTATTCCCGTTTAGAGGCAGCGCCTTCTGACCCGTGTGAGGGTCTCGCTTCACGGCTCCGTGTTATGATTCTCACATCACCTAAACCCTCAGCACTTGGCTTTCTGGAGAACGAGGGAGGGTTAACCGGCTATTGGCAGAGATCAGCAAAATTTGCAAGCATTTTTGCCTCTCCATCAAGACTCATAAAACATTCTAGAAACTACGGGACAAGAAAACAGCCTGTTCAAGCAGAAAATTAAAAAGCAGCCTGCCAGTTCAGTGGAATTCCACCTTTGCGAGGCTGCAAATGCTGGTAAAATGGTTAAATAGTCACTCGTGTTCACCCAGAGACACAAAGTCACAGAGGAAACGCAATATATATAGATATATAGGTCATGGGAGCGTAGGCGGGGCAGAGAAGAAAACAGGGCTACGTTGTGCATCTGAGAGAGTAGTGTTTTTTTAAAACTGGGTTACCAGCAAGATGCTTGAAGAATCTTCCATTTGGAGGGGGTGAAGGAGGAGGGGTCAGACCCCCAGCCTCGCTCCAAACAAGGAGCTCCCTATGTTTTCAGATCTCATACCGAATTTCTGTCTCTTGCTTGAGAATAAAATAGTCCCCAAACTCATCAGTTGTGGGGCTCGAGAAATGTTTGTTGGGTTGACTGTCAATTTCCTTAAAACAATTAATCAAAAAAAAAATATCTGTTGATGAAGCAAGTCTAAGTCTATGAGCGCTCTTGCGGTGAAGAGGACCCTGCACTTGTTGGAGCTGTGATGGGAGGGGAGCTCAGAGGACAGACGGGATTTCTTGGGTGCAAGGTCTGGGCTGTGCGACTTTAAGGAAGGTCTTGCAAGATGGTGTGCTGGTTAGGATTTACGACCTCGTGGCTTGGACACCTATGGGCAGTTCTACTCTGTCCTACAGGTCAATATGAGTTGGAATCAACCTGATGGCAAAGGATTAGGCTTGGATTGGTACGCACAGTGAGGCAGGGTCTGGAAGAGATTTGATGAGCAAATGGTTAGTGTTGACAGGTGAGCTGTTTAATCAGTTCCTGCCTCCTCTTCCTGGGGCAGGCAGTTATTTGTGTTGGTCTCGGTATTGTTTATCACAGGGTCAGAGAAGTATCCATCTGCCTGTCTGTCTCTCTGTTTGCCATACTGGGCTGGCTTGTGTGTTGCTCTGATGTTAGAAGCTATGCCACTGGTATTTCAAGTACCAGCAGGGTTGCCCATAGTGGACAGTTTTCAGTGGAGCTTCCAGTCTAAGGACGAGGAAGAAAGACCTGATGATTTACTTCTGACTATTATCCAGTGAACACCCTATGGATCACAACAGAACATTGTCCGATGTAGTATTGGAAGGTGAGCTCCCTAGGTTGGAAGACCCTCAAAATACACAGTGGCCACCACAATGGACTCCAGCATAACAAGGGTCCTGGGGATGGTGCAGGACCAGGCAACCTTTTGGGCTGCTGTGCATGGATGGTGTCACCAGGTGTCGGTGCTGACCTGGTAGCAGCTAACAACGGCAGCAATTATGAATTATGTGGATTTGGCACTCAGTTGGGAAAGCACCTTGTCTGTGAGATTTTGGAAGACAAACACGCAGGCACAGAGAAATCTTCTCCCTGCCCCAGGCTTCCCAGGTGAGCAGGGTTTCTCCAGCTTTGGTCTCTGTCGGGCCCTACTTTGACGAATGGCAGAATGAGGACCAACGCTGCAGTAGAACACGAGAAGGCTTATGACAGCGTGAAATACTGCAGTGACCCTGTCATCTCCCAAGGATCGTAGGGAAGCTGTGCCAGGCTGGAGAAGCCACTTCCTGTGTTCCAGAGCCCTCACATCCATCATTTCAACCTTTCTTTGGCATCCTATGAACCCCAGAATTTGGCCCAGAACTAGGCCTTAAAGAGAGGAAACAAGCAAAATCCGTCTACATTGAAGCTGGGTCTTGCTCAAACTCCCTGATACCAAAAAGGAAAAATGCCTCAGGGTTACATGCACTATCGCTCTTTGGGGGCTAAAGACAATTAGAGGACTAGGCATAAGAACCCTGGGGCAACCCTGTTTTCTAGGATTCCTGAGAAACATACCTCATTTATACCATTAGGATGTCGTTTCCTGCATTTGGGGAAAATTTTCATTATAAACCGTGCCTTGTTACGAACATCTAGTTGTTGAGTAATTTACCAGCTCTGACTGACCCTGGGAGAGCTTAGCTGTCAGGCTCAGATCCCAAAGGCGCCACCGAGAGTGCAACTTGTCTCAGACATGGGTGTCTGCCGGGGGTACCTCTCAGGCCAGTGGGGCGGTGAGCACAGTGGTGCTGAGATAATGCAGCTGTCCAGAGCACAGACACAGCAGCCACAGGTCAACACAGCCAGGAGCTCGACCTCAGTGCGTCCCTGCCTCTTCCTGCTCCTGGAATTCAGCGCCCAGGAGGAAGGGTACAGAACGGCTCTGTCAGAGAGTGAGACATGGGTCCAGTAGTTGTCATGTCAACGGTCTGGGAAACAGAAGTCTTCTCATATCACAGCACGAACAAGACTCAGGGAAGGTTTCCTGCCCAGCACGCGGCCTTCGCAACTCCTACTGCATTTCCTAGTCGAGGCTAGTGACGAGAGACCCAGCAGAGTCCATGGATTTAGCGCTGTAAGATCCTTTACTCTGGGCAGAGATCTGTAGGGAAGCTTCATTGCCTTTGTTGAAGCCATGAAAAGGACTCAGAAGGTCCCAGGTTGCATCAAATACAGCCTAGGACAGTGGGAGCTTGTCAGCCATTTGTACCGCTTCATTCTGGCTCCATGGGAATATTCCTCACCTTCCTGGGCTTCGTGGGCCTGGCGTTTTCTCAGTTTTAGTTGTTATTCTGATTCAACGTTGTTAGGTTGGGCACCGGAGAGGGTGTTATTAACAGCAACAACACAACGCAGCGTGGCTGCCCTTGTAAAATATGAATTTCCAGGAAAGACGCTGCTGTCCCTGAAATACAAATGCTGATTTTTAACTTTCTGTCCTGGTAGGAAAAGTGGTGCAGAATGCCAGGAAGACAACAGGAAGCTACCAACCAACCTTCTCCTCAGAGGGCCTGCCTTGGGTGAAATACCCCTGAGTGATTTGTTGCCGGGGTACTGTTAAATTTCCCACACTGCTAATTTAATGTTAGTGGTAAGAAACCATAGCCTTGAGGTTGATATAACAGAACATTACAGTCACCTCAGGGCAGACATTCTTATTTTAATCTAGCTTGAAAAGACAGGGTTCCTCAGGGACCCAAGTCCTTAAGTATGGAGTGAGGTGTGCTTGGCGGAGAACAGCATCCCCCAGGGACACTGGGAGGCTCCCTCAGGGAAACGAGCCATTCCTCCTCTCCCTTCGGGCATCCTCTGATGTGGACCTTCTGGAGAGCAGCCGAGATGGGCAGCCCTGGCGAACATTTGTGTTCTATTAGTTCAGTGTGGTGAAGTGGGAAACGTCCGTTCTGGCAGCTGCGCTGAGAGGGAGTGTCGACAATTGAGACACAAACCACAACTGACAAAATGGGCTGCAGCGTGATTGCAAAGCACGTCAACGATGCTAAACCCAGCCACAACCACAGCTACCTAAGCCCAAACTCTTGAACGCCAGCTTATTTTGATCTGGGGTCACTGGTTGGTGCAAACAGTTGATATGCTTCGCTGTTAACTGAAAGGTTGGAGGTTCTAGTCGGCCCAGAGGCACCTCAGGAGAAAAGCCTGGTGACCTGCTTCTGAAAAATCAGTCATTGAAAACCCTGTGGAGCACTGTTCTACTCTGACACACATGGGGTTGCCATGAGTCAGGGTGGACACCACGACAAATGGCTTATTATCCTAGTTCTATGAGGTCAGTGTGGTTCATTGGTAAAATTCCCACCTTACATAGGGGATACCAGGTCCAACTCCTAGCCAATGCACCTGATGAACTGCCAACCCCCTTCTGCCCGTGGAGGCTTGTGTGTTGCTATGATGCTGAAAGGTTTCAGCAGAGTGTCCAGACTAAGACAGACTAGGAAGAAAGGCCTGGCCATCTGCTTCTGACAATCAGCCAGTGAAATCCCTACAAATCCTGACGGTCCAATGCAAACCTGTTATGGGACTGGGGAGCGTTTCGTTCAGTTGTGCCTGGGGTCGCCGTGGGTTGGGGAACTTGAGGGCAGCTAACAACAACAATGAATAACAACAACAATAAATAAGGAAGACCAAAGAAGAATTGATGCCTTTGAATTGTGGTGTTGGCAAAGAATATTGAATATACCATGGACTGCTAAAATGGCGAACAAATCTGTCTTAGGAGAAGTACAACCAGAATGTCCCTTGGAAGCAAGGATGGCGAGACTTCGCCTCACCTATTTTGAACATGTCAGGAGGGACCAGTCCTTGGAGAAGGACATCATGCTTGGTAAAGTAGAGGGTCAGCGAAAAAGAGGAAAACCCTCAACGAGATGGATTGACACAGTGGCTGCAGCAGTGGGCTCAAGCGTAGCAACAATCGTGAGGATGGCGCAGGACCGGGCAGTGTTTCGTTCCGTTGGTGCGTAGGGTCGCTATGAGTTGAAACTGACTTTCCGGCACCCAACAACAACAACAACAATGTTCTAGTTCTAAAAACATATTCTTTTTCTTTTTTACATCAAGAAGATAGTATTCATATCATGGAAACCCTGGTGGGGTAGTGGCTAAGAGCTATAGCTGCTAACCAAAAGGTTGGCAGTTCGAATCCACCAGATGCTCCTTGGAAACTATATGGGGCAGTTCTCCTGTGTCCTGTAGGGTCACTATGAGTTGGAATCGACTCAATGGCAATGGATTTGGTTTGTTTTTTATTCTTATGATAATTTTCTATTATTTTGAAATTTTAATTAAGCCACAGCTTGTGAATAAAGCTCCACACGACCTCATACTTTTCTTTAATTCTTATCACATTTACTGGTAACGTATGTGTTCCAAGGTGCTTTTAATGGGAAATTTTTACACTAAGCTTTAAATTACTAAATTGATAACATTTTCCTGATTTAGCGCTCTGATGTGATGTCTTCACTGTAATTAATCTGTTACTGTTTTTAGTATTTCAGTCACAGATACATTCTGGAGTTGATTTAAAAGTACCTGAGCAAAATGTATTTTATTAATTTAAATTGAATCAATATTAAAGGAAACCTTTACACAAGAAATATGATTATGTATTTTAAGTGTTTGAGCTTTAAGGGAAAACATATTGGTTTGAGATCTTAACCGGATTATTGAAACCCTAGGAATGTCAGAAAACCTGGTGTAAATAATAGTTCAGCAATTATTTTGATGAGCCCTTTGGGCGAAGCCGCTCGAAGGCTACCTCTGCCTATTAGGTTGGGGGGTGCACATTGATCCACCCAAGCCTCTCTGACACTGAAATTTTTACTTGTAAACTATTCTGAGTCTGCAGAAGAGTATCTCTCCTTCTATAAAGTCATGTTCATGTGAATTTGAAGTAAATCCAGAGGCATCTCCTTAATTCTCATCCTGGTAATCCCAGGACATAGTACACCCATCTCCGACAAGACAGGCGAGCAAAGGACTGAAAGAACATCAATAAGGAAACAGTCACTTGCTAAAAACTCTGCACTGAGAGGCTGGGGCTGTGTGGACCACAATACCTGTCTACCAGCCTCGTTGTCAGGAATGTCACCCGTGGGGTAGTGTCCACCCTGTCACAAGCCAAGGGCAACCAGGCCTATGCTAATTGGTCCAGGCTCCATATTGTTATTCCAAGATTCAAAGAACTGGATCCACGAAAGTAAGGTTCCAAAAGGTAATCATGGGTCCTAAATAGCCCCTGGAAACCCTGGTGGTATAGTGGTTAAGACCTACGGCTGCTAACCAAAAGGTCGGCAGTTTGAATCTACCGGGTGCTCCTTGGAAACTCTATGGGGCAGTTCTACGCTGTCCTATAGGGTCACTGTGAGTTGGAATTGACTCAACGGCAACTGGTTTTTGACACCTCCAGTCAAAAGTAACTGTTTGAGGTTTACAAACATAACAATTAAAAGGGCTAAAATTAGGTTGATGGGATTTGGGGGAGCAGGGTGAGGAGGCAGGAGAGGCAGATTCGTTGAAGATGGATTGAGTTATTGGTAATGGGTTCTGTGGAGCCCCACCTCTGTACTCACCATGCCAGGAAGTCTATGTGACTATTGAAAATGAAGTGTTCCCCTTCGTTCAGTGGTCCAGACCTGCAACCCACAAGTAGGGTGAACTCATCCCTGTTTTCCTGGGACTTTCCTGGTTGCCCAGTCCAGCTCATCAGTAACATCAACATGGGAACTTCTAAATATTTGACCCAGAGCCAATACCACTTTAAGCATGCTACTACTCCCTGTGAGGGATCTAGAATGCTCACAGGGTCAGCTCTAGCCTCCACCATCCTCAAGTTAGCGACGTTGTCCTGCCGACCTGGTGTTTCTTACTCTCCCCTTTCTCTACCCTCTGGATTCAAGACCCTCCAGGTGTCTCCTCTAAGCATCATCTCAGTGTTCCTCTTCAGTGGCCTACAGAACAGATTTCAAGCACTAGGCACCTTCTCTTTTTGTTTTTCTCTACTGAGTACCCACTGTGCCTGAGCACCATGCTGGTTGCAGGGAAATGAGAGAGTGAGGAAGACTCTGAACTTTGTGGTCTGTTTCCTCAAGCCCCCCACCCCTGACCCCTACCCCAGCAGACCCATCCCCTGGGCTCTGCTCCAGCCTCCTTGCTCCTCCCAAACATCCCTGAATCCCAAGCATTCTTCTGGCATCGCGCTGCTGTTCCCTCTTATCTGCAGTGCTTTCCCCTCAGCTACATGCATGACGCCTCCTCACTTCTTCATATCGTCCCTCAAAAGTCCCCTTACCTTGCCACGCTGCATAAAATTCCATCCCTCCCCTCAAAAATGTTATATTCTCCATCTTTGCTGTTGTTGTTAGGTGCCGTTGAGTTGATTCCAACTCCTGGCGACCCCATGCTTGTCAGAGCAAAACTGTGCTCTGTAGGGTTTTCAAGGCTGTGACCCTTCAGAAGCAGATCGCCGAGCCTTTTTTCCAAGGCAACCCTGAATGGGTTCCAACTGTCAGCCCTTTGGCCAGTTGTTGTCATTAGGTGCTCTCTAGTTGGTTTCAACTCATAGCAATCCTATAGGACAGGGCAGAACTTCCCTATAGGGTTTCCAAGGCTGTGATCTTTATGGGTGCAGATTGCCAGATCTTTCTCCTGCAGCCTCTGGATGGATTCGAACCCCTGACCTTTGGACTAGTAGTTGAGCACTTAACCACTTCAGCACCAGGGACCCCAGCTCTCCATCTGACTACGATATTACTTTTTGTCTGTGGGAGAGAAGGATCCATGAGGCAGACATTTTGGTTGCACCCTCCCTGGAACAGTGCCAGACGAACAAGATGGCTCAGTGAGCAGCCGCTGAGTTGAGGGACAATTGAAATCTGTCCATGGTGGACCTGGTGGTACGTAGCCTCTCTCACTGTACGTGAAAACTGGAGCACAGACCTGTCTTCACCCTCCGACCTTACTAGGTAGCAAGTCTACGAAAGACTCCGTGATTTCACGTTTTAAGTGACTTGACTGATCTTTGAGTACTGGAGGATATATATACTACAGTTAGTTTGTATCCCTAATTTTTATTTGTTTTGAACATCCCTCATTTAACATTAAGTGCTAGATAATATTTTATGATATGTTTAATGGAACAAATAAGTGCTTTTCTAGAGTGCATCATATTTACCTATTAATCCTTCTTATTTAGAAGAGATTTAACAGATGCACAGATTCTCCTTTTTCAGTTATGAAAGTCCAATTTGCGGTTTCTTCAAGGAAATAATTGTTAATTCTACCAATAATTGGGACTAATTATTTTTCTTAAATTTGAAATAAAATAGAGGCTAGTCCACCTTAAGCTTCCGTAGAAAGGCTCTGTGTAGACATGGTATTTCAGAAGGCTGGCGTGGCACGGGGAGCGTTTCGAAGGCACACTGCAATGCTGGGGTTTCCTTTGCGAAAGCTGTGATTCTCTGTTGGTGTGAAGGCCCGTCACTTCCCCGGAGAAGGGAGAGCTCGCCAGCTCTGAGCTTCAGAACCTGCACCTGCTTCCACGAGAGTCGGCTTTACTTCATTAAATAGCCGAGTTATGTGATGGAGGCACGTGTACTGACCCGACATCGTCACTGTGTCCTTGGAGTTAAACCAGTACGTGTTCAGTATTCATGCATGCGCTCGTGTGATGGGTTAAATAGGAGCCTTTGGGGCCTTACGTTTGGTTGCCAGACGCCTGGACCCACACCCATCTCTCTCTCGCCCATGCAGAGGAGAAGTCTGTGTGATTCATGTGGACGCCACAGCCAGGCACTCAGCAGGCCACTGGAGCTTTGCTTAAGCAATTTCAGGCCACACTCTGACGGCTGAGTAACTTCGACCTGCTGTCTTGGCATATAGCTTTGCCGATGCTTTTAGTGTGAAATAGTGAGATTTGAAGCCACTAACAAATACTCATTTTCGAGTTCCTAGCAATAGTAATTTGTCCTTGCAATGGGAATTATTTCTCATACCCAAAGCCTTAGATATTGTTCCTTCTGATTCCTAAGTACATTTTCTTAAAGGGTCTTTTGCTCCAAATAAACAAATCCCAAGTCAGTATACTTTTATTGGTAATTATTTTCTTTTTATAACCCTTTATATTAACACAATTAGGATAAGGTTCAAAAACGTATGTGTTCTGCCATTTGTATTTCTCTCCACACCAGTAAACCAGTTGCTGTCGATTTCGACTCGTGGCGACCCCATGTGTGTCAGAGTAGAACTGTGTTCCTGAGAGGTTTCAATGGCTTGTTTTTTTGGAAAAAGGATCGCCAGGCCTTTCTTCTGAGTCTCCTCTGGGTGGACTTGAAACTCCAACCTTTCGGTCAGAAGCTGAGCATGTTAACCATTTGTACCACTCAGGCACTGCTTTTTTCCCACAGGTCCCTCAGAATCCCCTGAAATGTTTCTCTCCTGTTTTTGCCCTCTTCTTCCTTGTTGCATAGTCTTGTTGCTTTATTTTCTGTGTCTGTGGGGTTGGGGGGGTGTTTGTGAAGTTGCTGGCTGGCAGGAATACCAGGGAGCAGTGGGTGCAGGGCTGAGGCATGCTGAGCCGGCATGCTGGCTCCACTATCTCTCAGTCTGGATGGACGGTGAACTCTGACCCAGGCAGCTGTCCAGACAGGTGGCCACACTGCACAGAGCCCCAGAGGCAGGCCATGAGGGCCTTTGGGGCCTGTGTGACAAACACGAGCTGGGTGAGGTTGAAGCAGGGACATGGCCTTCAACACGCAGGTGTTCCAAGCTGCATTTGCTATGTTCTTCTCATTGACCCTCATTGTCATCCTGCCATCTGCCTGAGCTTTATTTCCCCCACTTTCCAAATGAAGACAATGGGTCTAAGAAAGGTTAATTCACTTGGCAAAGAGGAGATGGACTCAGGGCTGCAGCCTCGTCTCCACGCTCTCACGGCACTCCTTGTGCTCTTGGCTCTGCATTCAGCCTCCTTCATGGCTGAGCCAGGGACTGAGGCGATGAGTCGGGGCTCTGTCCTTGAATCACCCCACCACGTGCCATGCCTGGAGGGGCACCAGTACAACCACCTGAGAAAGCAAAGATGCTGGGTCCCTTCTGCATAATCTCACCCATACACATTTTCCCACCCTACCCAACCCATCCTTGAAAATGAACCTTGGCTTTGCTTTGGGCCAACTCTTACTAAGTCACTTATTGAACTGTACCTAAAATTCTTCTCAAGAAGCTTTAAATGTAATCTACCATTTATTCAGTCTGTTGTTAAGTGCTATTCAGTTGATTCCAACTCACAGCTACCCTGTAGGACATATTAGAACTGCCCCATAGGGTTTCCTAGGCTATAATCTTTATGGGAGCAGGTGGCCAGGTCTTTCACCCATGAGGTCACTGGCTGGGTTTGAACTGCCGACCTTTTGGTTTGCAGGCAAGCAATTAACCGTTGTGCCACCGAGTGTTTATGAAAGATCTAATTTATGAAAAGGAGCTATTGGTAAGATTGTAGACTTTATGAGGTGATATATACCTGGAAGTTAGGGAACAGTAAAGATAGTATTGTGTTTAACACAGTCATCTTCCAAACATGTGGCACCAGCAGGTAGTATTGACACCTGAGGGAACAGGCTGTCGATTGGGTTAAAGGCACGGGCCCCGACCTCCTGAGGCCTGAGCTAACGCTGCCTGGCTTGAGCGACCTGCCCAGTTTCTGAATCACAGGCTTCTTTTGCAGAAAGGGCAGCTGGCATGTGTTGACTGTGCAGAAGGATTGGAGCCCTCGGTTGGTGAAAGGGTTAACACGCCTGGCTGCTAACCACAATGTTGGAGGTTCTAGTCCGCCCAGAGGCATCTCAGATGAAAGGCCTGGCAATCTAATCCCAAGAAGTCAGCCATTAAACACCCTGTGGAGCGCAGTTCTACCCTGACACACATGGCGGCGTCGTGAGTTGGAGTCGACTCGATGGCAACTGGTTTCTAGAAGGGCCACAAAGAGTAAACAGTAAATGTGTCTGAAGCCAAAGCCGAGTGCCCGGCACCTAACACTCACTCAGAGAAGAGAGGCATCGTTCCACCCCTGGAATTCTTAATAAGCTGAATTAAATAGAAACACTGCCAAATCTCTTCTTTAGATACCGATATTATGTAAGCACATCAGTGGAGCTCCAAAGAGCATTGTTTCAACAAATGTACGAAGAAATAAGATTTCTTCCTGGGTAACAGCTTTTTCCCTATTGTGTAATGTAATTTGTACTATTTCTTCTTCTTTTTTTTTTTTGCTCAAGTTAAAATGTTACTTATAAAAATATTATCTTCCTTTGAAATGTTTAGAAGGAGTTGGAGGAGACAACAAAGTCTAGGGGATTTGACCCCAAGACAGAGCTGGTGTTGATGTCTGTCCCTGATGCTTCCTAGCGTTGTGACTTTGGGTGAATTACTTAATCTCACCCAGCTTTAAGGCTCCATTTATAAAATGGGGGAAATGATAATTACCTCACGTGCTGATAGGAAAAGCAATAAAATAATGCAGGTAAATAACAAGGAACCGTGCCGGGATTAGGGGAGAAGCCTCATAAATGTGAATCTCCCTTCCTCCCCCTTTCTCACTCTCTTTTATTTCTCCATCCCTACCCTCCTGAATATAAAACACCTCCAGGGACAGGAGGAGTGTGACAGAAGTCCTAAGGCATTTGAGAAGATCAGCGAGAAATATCCATCTAGAGATGACAGCACTGTTGAAAATTCTGATCATTTCACTAGAACCTATGTTTGCTTGAAACAAACATTACATGTAAGAGAGGCTGCTGCGGCTTACTTAGGAAGCGAAACGCAATGTTTGCAGAAGCAGAGAGGGCAGCCCGGGCCTGTGGGGAGTTAGTGAGGCCTGACCTCCATGGGCGGGCGCCATCTTGTAAACCTCTCTTCCCTTAGCACAGGGGTTTAGCTACCAGAGCAGTTAATTCCACAGGAGAGAGAAACGGGGGGCATTAGGCTTGAGGGATCTTGCTCTACGTGGCCAGATTCATTTCAGGTTATTCTGGCTGATTAAACAAATGGGGAAAATAACCTTTCTAAAATAGTAAATATTAAGATTTGGAATAGGCATGTGGGCATCGCTGTACCGCTGGGACGAAATCTTTCAAAGCAACACACAATTTAAATTAACGTGGTTGTACATAATGACAGTCATTTCCCAAATGATCATACCTGATCACTATCCGCAGTTTTGACTTTTCTCCCAACAAGGGCATTAGAGATCCGAGAGGGTGAATTATAAGCCAAACTCACTTTGGGTATTTGGATTACAAAGGGCAAGAATACATTAAGAAGAAAGGAAAGGGACGAAAAAATAAAGAAAAGGGGAGGAGAGAAGAAGGCAGGCTGGCTTGTGCTGTGTTCCTGCCCTCACAGGCCAGGACACCGGAAGACCAGATGAAAACTGCCTATAATGGTGGTTTCTCGGTGGTGCAGATGAGAACTGAGAGGTGGGACGGTGACAGCTAACTCCCATTGTATCTGTAAGGTAGTTCCAGAAAAGCTGTCTTTGTAAATTGGCTTGTTGTCTATGAGGGCATGTATTTGGGAGCATCAGTCAAAGTTTATATAGAACTCATAACATTATAGATGTTTAGAGTTGAAAGTAGCCTAAGAAGCCACACAGTTCAGAGTTCTCCAGAAATTAAAGGCTTCAGGGGATCTCTCCTGGGGCTCAGATCAGACGAGAACCAGCCTGGGCCCTGATCTCTTAACACTCTATCTGGTATTGCCACTACACCAGGCTTCTTTATTTAACCGACTAGTTGACCATTATGCAGACCTGGTATTCTGCGTTCTTTGTGCGGATTGTCTGTGTTGCAAGTTGCTAGAAGCTATGCCACTGGTATTTCAAATACCAGCAGTGTCACCCATGGTGGACAGGTTTCTGCAGAGCTTCCATGCTAAGACAGATGAGGAAGAAAGACCTGGCAATCTAGTTCTGAAAATTAGCCAAGAAGGACTCTGTGGATCACAACAGAACATTATCTGGTATATCATCTGGAAGATGAGCCCCCTAGGTTGCAAGGCACTCGGAGTACACAATGGCTACAATGGACTCGAGCAGACCAACAATCGTGGAGATGGCACAGGACTGGACAGCATTTGTTCTGTTGTACATGAGGTTGCCCTGAGTTGGAGCTGACTTGACAGTGATTAACAATAACAGTGTGTTGTCCACCCTGGTGAACTCCCTTTTAGGTGCCCCTTGGTGGACAGCCTGTGGTCTAGGTGGGCGTTAGGGTGCCTTTGTTGCCCGTTGGTGCTGTCATCTCATGTCACACGAGAGCAAATAATCACAGACACCAAATTCCACCACACATTCAAATGCTTCTTAGCAGTCGGGCCTGAATTGTCATACGCACCGCCTGGGCGTTCAGTGGAATCCAGCCTGCTGTCCAGTGGGCACTTCACAGTCACGGAGCGTGGCAGATTCATCGAGATAGACAGGCCACTTTCTACCGGCAGAGTTGGTCACCATCGGTTGGAACCAGGCAGAATCATCCCCTGCAAATGGTTAACCATGGGACCTGATGGAATTCCAGTCCCGGGCACCACGAGGCCGAGGACGGGGCCGTAACAGAAACAGTGCCCGGCCCTGCGTCTTCACCATCATTGCTGCGTTGAACCCATCGTTAGTATTTAGTTCAACTGTATTGTGCGTATATTTCAAACCATTATTAACCATCTGTTCTCCTAGTTTTATGCAATGCTAAAGACCACTTCATTCTACTTTGGATAAATAGGCTTCATATATTTGACGAATGCTGTTATCAAAAAAAACCAAACCCACTGCCGTCGAGTCGATTCCAACTCATAGCGACCCTATAGGACAGAGCAGAACTGCCCCACAGAGTTTCCAAGGAGCGCCTGGCGGATTCGAAGTGCCGACCCTTTGGTTTGCAGCTGTAGCACTTAACCACTACGCCACCAGGGTTTCTGAACGCTGTTAAGTTGTCATCAAAATGGCTTTTAATAAGAGAGATTTATTTTCTCACAGTTTAGGAGGCTGGAAGTCTGAATTCAGGGCACCAGCTCTAGGGGAAGGCTTGCTTTCTCTCTCTCTCTCTCTCTCTGTTGGCTCTGGGGGAAGGTCCTCATCCCTTTCAGCTTCTATAGCCCCATTGTTACTTGGTTCCTTGGCAGCCTCCAAGTGGCATCTATCTTCCCCAAGTTTGTGCTTGCCACTGGATCTATTATTTTTATAATTTAAGGTTACAGCCCACCCTACACTGATGTGGCCTCATTAACATGACAAAGAAAACCCTCTTCCCAAACAGGATTACATCCACAGGTAGATATAGAGGTTAGGATTACAACTCATATTTTGGGGGTACACAGTTCAATCCATAACACAAAACTAGATTGACTGGATACCACTGAAATGCCCCCACCTTTCTGCACACCCACACACATCTACAGGTCTACGTCTCTGTCAACTTAATCCCTTCTCATAAATTATCATGTTAGCCTTTTTTAGTGATTAAAATTAACAATTATGTCTTTTATCTGAGTTGGAATCGATTTGACGGCAAAGGTTTTGGCTTCGGTTTTGGTACCAGTTAAAGCACCTTTATTTGCTTGTAGAAACATTACCGTTTTCTGATAAAACATTAGCAGACGCTGCAGTCACTTACAGCTGGGATTTGGTTATCATATTAATCCCTTTGCCAATCGCTGAATTCCTTTGCTGGGTAATTAGATTGTTATCTGACTCTGTCTTGCTACCACCAAGGCACGATGCTCACAGGTGGAAAATCCACTCAGTAAGCCGTGTTGCTTGGTAGCTTTTCGGGGAGTTTGTGCAAGTACAAATGAATTATATAAATCATTCTCTGTAGTTGTAGGTTTTAAAATATCGGGACATTTATTAGGTAATACACCTCGGCGGTAGATACATTTGGGTAAGCACTTCGTATTACAGCTGAGCATTTCCTAGAAGCATCTCTTAGGTGGCTAAGATTGTCTTCAGTTGTTGCTGGCTTATCCTGAAAACTAGTGCTGATGTTGTTCACAGCCACCAGCCCAGGCTGCACCATGGCCAGCCAGCCCCACCTTCCCCTCAGGGTCCTGCTGCCCTTGAGCAGGAGGAAGACATGATATTTTTATGTCAGCTGGGGAGAGGTGGGATTTGTCACTTTTCATATTAATAGAAAGATGCTTGATGTCTTTAAAGTGAAGTTCCTGACCTCCCTTCCTCTCTACTGACCACTTCCAGTGCTGGACACTGATGACGGCGCCTACGTGTTTCTATCTGAGCCTCCCACATACAGAGCTGGCGCTGTTTGGTTGTGTATCGGTCTCCATCAGTTCTATGTCAAGTCAAGGGACCTGGACTTATTTCCACATTCATTTTTTGTATCAGCTGGGCAGTTCCTTGGCAGAGCTGGTTTTCATTAAATATGGAATTAAGTGGAACACTCCACTGGTAGCCCCAGTGGCAATCATCTGTTAGAAACAAAGGCTCAAAAACATTTTTAAACATGTATCTGCATTATAAAGTGAAAGGCAAAGAGAAAATGTCCACCTTCTCCCAAATTACCTATGAGAATTTTAACAGTGCCTTCTAAAAGTCCCTTCTGTGTTTTCTGTAATGATAGGAACTTCCAGTCAGATAGTAGGGGCGAGCCCCGCCCCCTGAATCAAGAAGGGTTTGGGCTGCCTTGTGGATAGTTTTCTGATGGCAGCGTCGCACCTTCGCCACCAGGCTAGCCTCACGGGCAGGGATAAACAGAAAGGAGCCGCTAGGAGGTAGAGCCGCTTCTTGGCAACAAATTACGTCATCTTGCTTTGCTGTTGCTGCTGCTGGTTGCCACGGAGCCAGCTCCCGCTCATGGTGACCCCATATATAACAGAGTGAAATACTGCCCGGTCCTGGGCCATCTTCCTGATCGTTGGTGGGTTCACGTCCATCGTTGTAGCTGATGTGTCAGTCCGTCTCATGGAGGATTTCCTTCCTTTTTGTTGGCCCTCTACAAAGCATGATATTCCTTTTCCAGCAATTACTGTGGTTTTAGTTGCCATCAAATTGATTCTGATTCGTGGCAAGACCATGTGTGAAAGTAGAACTGCTCTATAGGGTTGTCAAGGCTGTGATCTTTTGAAAGAAGATTGCCAGGCCTGTCTTTTGAGGCGCCTCTGGGTGGATTCGAACCACCAACATTTGGCTAGTAGTTGATCTTTTGGACCCCTGGTGGCACAGTGGTTAAGAGCTATAACTGCTAACCCAAAAGTCAGCCGTTCAAATCTACCAGGTGCTCCTTAGAAACCCTATGGGGCAGTTCTACCCTGTCCTTTCGGGTTGGTATGAGTCACAATTGACTTGAGGGCAACGGGTTAATATGAGTCACAATTAACTTGAGGGCAACGGGTTGAGCCTTTAACCACTGGCCACCAAGGGGCTGCTTCCTAGCATCTTGTTAGCATCTTGCATAAAAATTATCAATACACCGATAACCGAAGTTATTGATGAGTAAATTACAACTTTTTTAAAATAAAATTTATTCCCCCAAAACCACTTTTAGATCTTATTTTTATGTCATTAACTTGTTTATGAAATTGCTAGTCTGAGTACTCAAACAGGGAACTTGAATGGGGTTTCTGAGGCTATAAATCTTTATAGACGTCGACTGCCAGATTTTTCGCCCAAGGAAAGGTTGTTGTTGTTGTTAGGTGCCGTCGAGTCCGTTCCGACTCATAGTGACCGTACGCGCAACAGAACAAAACACTGCCCAGTCCTGCGCCATCCTCCCAATCGTTGTTATGCTTGAGCTCATTGTTGCAGCCACTGTGTCAATCCACCTCGTTGAGGGTCTTCCTCTTTTCCACTGACCCTGTACTCTACCAAGCATGATGTCCTTCTCCAGGGACTGATCCCTCCTGACAACATGTCCAAAGTATGTAAGACACACTCTCACCATCCTTGCCTCTAAGGAGCATTCTGGCCGTACTTCTTCCAAGACAGGTTTGTTCATTCTTTTGGCAGTCCATGGTATATTCAATATTCTTCGCCAACACCACAATTCAAAAGCGTCAACATTTCTTCGGTCTTCCTTATTCATTGTTCAGCTTTCACATGTGTATGTTGCAATTGAAAACACCGTGGCCTGGGTGAGGCGCACTTTAGTCTTCAAGATGACATCTTTGTTCTTTGACACTTTAAAGACGTCCTTTGCAGCACATTTACCCGATGCAATGTATCTCAATTTCTTGACTGCTGCTTCCATGGCTGTTGATTGTGGATCCAAGTAAAATGAAATCCTTGACAACTTCAATCTTTTCTCCGTTTATCATGATGTTGCTCATTGGTCCAGTTGTGAGGATTTTTGTTTTCTTTATGTTGAGGTGTAATCCATACTGAAGGCTGTGGTCTTTGATCTTCATTAGTAAGTGCTTCAAGTCCTTTTCACTTTCAGCAAGCAAGGTTGTGTCATCTGCATAACGCAGGTTGTTAATGAGTCTTCCTCCAATCCTGATGCCCCGTTCTTCTTCATATAGTCCAGCTTCTCGGATTATTTGTTCAGCATACAGATTAAATAGGTATGGTGAAAGAATACAACCCTGACACACACCTTTCCTAACTTTAAACCAATCAGTATCCCCTTGTTCTGTCTGAACAACTGCCTCTTGATCTATGTAAAGGTTCCTCATGAGCACAATTAAGTGTTCTGGAATTCCCATTCTTTGCGGTGTTATCCATAGTTTATGATCCACACAGTCAAATGCCTTTGCATAATCAATAAAACACAGGTAAACATCCTTCTGGTATTCTCTGCTTTCAGCCAGGATTCATCTGACATCAGCAATGATATCCCTGGTTCCATGTCCTCTTCTGAAACCAGCCTGAATTTCTGGCAGTTCCCTGTCGATACACTGCTGCTGCTATTTTTGAATGATCTTCAGCAAAATGTTGCTTGTGTGTGATATTAATGGTATTGTTCTATAATTTCCACATTCAGTTGGATCACCTTTCTTGGGAATAGGCATAAATATGGCTCTCCTCCAGTCAGTTGGCCAGGAAGCTGTCTTCCATATTTCTTGGCATAAACGAGTGAGCACCTCCAGCGCTGTGTCTGTTTGTTGGAACATCTCAGTTGATATTCCATCAAGTCCTGGAGCTTTGTTTTTCACCAATACCTTCAGAGCAGCTTGGACTTCTTCCTTCAGTGCCATCGGTTCCTGATCATATGCCACCTCTTGAAATGGTTGAATATCAACTAATTATTTTTTGGTGTAATGACTCTGTGTATTGATGCTCCCTGTGTTGTTTAATGTTTTCCTCATGGGATCCTTCACTATGGCAACTCGAGGACTGAATTTTTTCTTCAGTTCTTTCAGCTTGAGAAACACCGAGCATGTTCTTCCCTTTTGGTTTTCCATCTCCAGCTCTTTGCACATGTCATTATAATACTTTACTTTGTCTTCTCGAGAGGCCCTTTGAAATCTTCTGTTCAGTTCTTTTACGTCATCAATTCTTCCTTTTTCTTTAGCTGCTCGACGTTCGAGAACAAGTTTCAGAGTCTCTTCTGACATCCATCTTGGTCTTTTCTTTCTTTCCTGTCTTTTCAGTGACCTCTTGCTTTCTTCATGGATGATGTCCTTGATGTCATGCCACAACTCGTCTGGTCTTCGGTCACTAGTGTTCAATGCATCAAATCTATTCTTCAGATGGTCTCTAAATTCAGGTGGGATATAGTCACGGTCATATTTTGGCTCTCGTGGACTTGCTCTGATTTTCTTCAGTTTCAGCTTGAACGTGCATATGAGCAATTGATGGTCTGTTCCACAGTCGGCCCCTGGCCTTGTTCTGACTGATGACATTGAGCTTTTCCATTGTCTCTTTCCACATATGTAGTCAATTTGATTTCTGTGTGTTCCATCTGGTGAGGTCCATGTGTATAGTCGCCGTTTATGTTGGTGAAAAAAGGTATTTGAAATGAAGAAGTCATTGGTCTTGCAAAATTCTATCATGCGATCTCTGGCATCTTTTCTATCACCAAGGCCATATTTTCCATACACCATTGCACTGTGCCAGCAAGGGCTTAAGCTGCTGAAATGGGCCAACACATGTCCATGCAGGGTTGAAAGCCATTCAGAGTCTGTGGGCCACCTATGCCTGTGCCCAGGCAAAGGAGCCGCTTCTGCCCTGAGTTCTCAGCTTAGGGGAGCCAGCAGATCTTTTTTCCCCAGTTGTTAATTTGTTCTTTCTCCAAGTCCAGGAGAATGGCTCAGGACATGCACCAGGACCTATCTCAGGCCCAGGGAATGGAATCACCACTGAAGCTGGCTCAGGGACTGGAGCAGAGGGAGGAGGGATCAGATAAATGGGAGAGAGTTCTTTAGAAAGGGGTGGTTTTTGCTCCATGCAGTAAATTAGACGCAAGTACTTATCTTTTGCTAAGAGCACTGTTCTTTGCTGATTCCGGAGGTGTAAGTAGACTCTGTGCTGCTCTCTCCCTCCCGCTGTTGAAATTGCATCCCGAATGCTACCACCAGCCTGCTGTGGTCGTGCCAGGGAATTGGGCCTGCAGGGTGCGGGTCCCTGCTGAGTCAGGTCTGGCAACTCCTTTCTGCCTCTGAACCGCCTCTCCCTCCCACTTCCTCTCAGTCTGATTTCTTAACTTTGCCTTTGATGTGCAGGGCTTGTAGCTGGTCATAAATATAATTGATTCACTTGTTTTTTTCATGTCTTTAAGAGGGACCACCGGAAGCATCTGACTACTCCTCCGTCTTGGCCCTGCCTCTTATAGGGAACAATTAAAGGGGGAAAAAAAAAAGCCAAACTAACAAACAACTACAGCTCAATTAATTTGTTGAAATTGAAAATCAATATAGTAAAGATATGGCCTACTCCTATTATTGTATGTTTGCTACAATACATGTACATGTAATACTTAATACTATAATAATAATAACAACTGCTGTTATTATAAACCCACTATTCAGGGGCCTAAACTACATACCAGGCACTCTTTTAGGGTCTTTAATAAACCTAACAGCACATATCCCCTACTCTGAGAAAGTGGCCTGTACTGCAGATGGGAAAATAGAGTTAGGAGAAATTAGTTAACTTGCCCAAGGTTACAAAGCTAGTTATTGGCAGAGACAGTATTAAACATCAAGTTTTGACTCTGTAAGAGATATGGCCAGGTTAATAAATTGATTCACTTCTCAGGTAAGTTTCAGAACATCTCCTGCAACGTATATCCTCTGCTCCAGCCCTGTTTTATTTTACTTCCCCTACAAAAAACCCAAACCTGTTGTTATCCAGTGGATTCTGACTCATAGCAATCCTATAGGACAGAATAGAGCTGCCCCATAGGATTTCCAAGGAGGGGCTGGTGAATTCAAACTGCTGACCATTCGGTTAGCAGCCAAACTCTTAACCACTGCACCACCAGGGCTCTCATCTGACTTCCTGTCCCCTGGATATGACCAATGTTGCCAGTTCTCCAGCTTTATTCTCTCATGAGGAAGAGAGAAGGCCTTGTTCTCGCCTTCCCTTTAAGTCTCGCCCACCCTTCATGGCCCAGGGAAGGCCACCGGCTCAAAGATGCCTTCCTCATCCCTTCTCTCAACTCTCATGGCTCTTCTTCTCTCGTTGTTGTTGTTGTTTTTAGGTCCTGTCGAGTCATTTCCAACTCATAGCGACCCTGTGCACAACAGAACGAAATACCGCATAGTCCTGAGCCATCCTTACAATCATTGTTATGCTTGAGCTCATTGTTGCACCACTGTGTCAATCCACCTCATTGAGGGTCTTCCTCTTTTCCACTGACCCTGTACTCTACCAAGCATGATGTCCTTCTCCAGGGACTGATCCCTCCTGACAACATGTCCAAAGTATGTAAGACACAGTCTCGCCATCCTTGCTTCTAAGGAGCATTCTGGTTGTACTTCTTCTAAGACGGATTTGTTCATTCTTTTGGCAGTCCATGGTATATTCAATATTCTTTGCCAACACCACAATTCAAAGGTGTCAGTTCTTCCGTCTTCCTTATTCATTGTCCAGCTTTCATATGCATATGATGCAATTGCAAATACCATGTCTTGGGTCAGGCGCACCTTAGTCTTCAAGGTGACATCTTTGCTCTTCAACACTCTCGAAGAGGTCCTTTGCAGCAGGTTTACCCAATGCAATGAGTCTTTTGATTTCTTGACTGCTGCTTCTCTCATTGGAAAGTTTAATTAGACACTCATCATGTGGTATTATTAGTGATTCATCATATTGTTAATGCTGCATGCCACAAGATCCCTGAGACAGGCAATATGCTGTCTGCTCCCTCAGAATACTTCAGAGATGATGTTATGGAAATGGCCACATGGAGATTATTCAGTAACCGTTCATTTACTACCCTTACTGGTACCTCAGCTCCCCTGCAGTTCTAGGGTACAGTGCTGCTGGAGACCTGTCTAATTCACAGAATTTCAGCAGACTTGGTGTCTGCCAGCATCATGGGCCAGGCAATGAACCATCATAGGACCAGTTCAAAAGAACCGATTTTGATCAAAATCAACAGAGATTATGTGTCTTGGCCACATCACAAAATCTTTCGGCTCAGCCCCAAACCTATATTCTCAGTTCCTTCCCAGTGCCTTCCATAAACAGATGATGCCGCCTCAGGAAATATGGCAACAGTGAGCCTATAAATGGAACATGAGAATTAAACTGGATAATTTCTGGCACACGTCAAGCAGCTAATAAATGCTAATATTTTTAAATAGCTGACTCCATTTCTCTTTGAGTAGCCCCCTTTTTAAAGCCTTCCATAAGACCCTGGGTAATGAATTCTTGATAGACTTCCACACAGCCCAATATTACAGAAACTCCTTCTTTTGCCTATTTTGTTTACATTCTTCTGAGAAGACCCTGAGTTTTTTGTACCCAATTAAAGCAGGATCTGATGTATTGAAGTTATTTTCTAATTTGAATTTACAGCACTGGCCTCCCCATGGGCAGGGGTCAGACCATGTCATATCTTTGTGGCAGAATTGGCCTTAGAATCTGGAAGCTGCAGCTAATGGCATCTAGGCCAATGCATGCTCTCCAGTTCAACTGCACATATTCTGTGTACACAGAGATTCGTGGAAGGATCTGAAGGCTGGTAGGAATAAGCAGAAAGAAGTTGGAAAAGAGAGAGAGAGAATGTCTAAGTCTTAATGAAAAGGCAGACAAAGGGAGGGTGACAAACCAATAAGCCCAAGGGTCAGACAGCCATTGGGGCAATAATTGTGGTCATTTCAAGGGTCCCAATTAAATCTGAGCTCTTCTTGAGTCGTTTCATGATGGAATCTGATAATACAGCAGTTGTTGTCCACTTAAAATTTGTATTACGCTCTTGATTCCATTGTTTTGGAAAAGTAATTACTTATTAACTACTATGAGTTTGGCTCGCTCTATTCACTGCCACCTTCTCACTGTCACACCAGCAGCCCCAGCGCGCTGCTCCCTTCTCTCCGTGTATTTTTGGTCCCTCACCTTTGACTTTACAACTGCCTGTCCCGTGCCTTCAGTCCATGACCTACGTTTACAGAAAAAGATAATTATACTTGGATCTCCTCACAACCCTAAGAGAGTATCTAACTCTACCCTTTCCATTTAGTGAAGAGAAAACAGATACAGCATGAGTGGACACCATTAATGGTATCCACAGGGAACATCTGTGTGGGGCGCTTACCTTATTTTTACACAAATAAAAAGGGCCCTCTAGTTTGTTTGCTAACTGCTCCCTCCTCCTCCAGATATTTTCATAAGCGTGCTATGCTAATTTTTTTTCTTTTTTACAGAAACAAAAATGCTGTTATGAAAATATTTAACAAGGCAGGGAACCCATTCACAAAAAAAATAGAAGGGGGATATTATTTGCATAAAAATACAAAAGGCATTTATAAAATAACATTATTGGTTCACATTGTTATTGTTGTTAGTTGCTCTTGAGTTGGCTTGGACTCATGGCAACCCCATGTACAACAGAATGAAACAGTTCCCAGTCCTGCCCGCTCTTCACGATGGCTGGTATGCTCGAGGCCATTGTTGTGGTTATTGTGCCACTCCATCTTACCGTCTGTCACTTTGTCATACTGCGGTGACTTTTATGTTGTCAAAGGCTGGAAGCTATGCCGCTGGTGCGTTACGTATTTTCACATGCATCATCATGAAAACCTCATAAGAAAAGCAGCATCTGTTATTGCACACACTTTATAGATAAGAAACTATCTGCTGTTAATCAATTGCCCAAGATCACATGACCAGGGGCTTTTTCCACTATGAGACTCCACCTCTACACTTCACACTTGTTGTTGTTAGGTGCCGTCGAGTCGGTTCTGACTCATAATGACCCTATACACAACAGAACAAAACACTGCCCAGTCCTGCGCCATCCTCACAATCACTGTTATGCTTGAGCCCATTGTTGCAGCCACTGTGTCAGTCAATCTCCTTGAGGGTCTTCCTCTTTTTTGCTGACCCTCTGCTTTACCAAGTATGATGCCCTTCTCCAGGGACTGATCCCTCCTGATAACCTGTCCAAAGTATGTGAGACTAAGTCTCGCCATCCTTGCTTCTAAGAAGCACTCTGGCTGTACTTCTTCTAAGACAGATTTTTGCTTCTTCTGGCAGTCCATGGTATAGTCAATATTCTTCGCCAACACCACAACTCAAAGGAGTCAGTTCTTTCCTTTTTCTTATCCATTGTCCAGTTTTCGCTTGCATCTGCATCTTATTTTTTTTTTTTTTTTCATTGAGTTCTAAATTTTGTCTTTCTTTTCTCAATACTGGACCTCTGGATCCAGCCATTTGTAAAATTAAACACAAACACACACTCCTTTAGGGCACAGTGGGTAGCTCCAAGGTTGCTAAGAGGAACAGCTTGTTCAAGGAGGACCTTTTGTGAGAGGTTGTGTAGTTCTACTTATTCATGTGTTGAGTACAAGTTTTGAATTGAAACCATTGGCACAAATTAGAGAAATTCAATTAAAGAGAAAAAAAAATTGAGGACGCTTCTTCTGGGATTTCATTCTATACATCTGAGGGCCTAATCATAGCCATTTTCTTACTTGTTGATGTTAAATAACAAAATCCTCTCTAGAAGAAACTCCAGTTGATGTTAAAGTTAATTAAACAGTACTGCAGTTTCAGGAATAACGTTGTTGCTGTTGATGGTGCCATCAAGTCAGTTCCAACTCATAGTGACTCAACATACAACAGAAGGAAACACAGCCCAGTCCTGCGCCATCCTCACAATCATCGTTATGCTTGAGCCCGTTGTTGCAGCCACTGTGTCAGTCCTTCTCGTTGCAGGTCTTTCTCTTTTTTGCTGACCCTCTACTTTACCAAACATGATATCCTTCTCCAGGGACTGATCCCTCCTGATAACATGTCCAAAGTACAGGAGACAAAGTCTCGCCATCCTTGCTTCCAAGGAACATTCTGGCTGTACTTCCTCCAAGACAGATTTGTTTGTTCTTCTGGCAGTCCATGGTATATTCAATATTCTTCACCAACACCATAATTTAAAGGCCTCAATTCAACTTTAGTCTTCCTTATTCATTGTCTAGCTTTCACATGCACATGTGACAATAGAAAGCACCATGGCTTGGGTCAGATGCACCTTACTCCCAAAGGTGTGACATCTTTGCTTTTTAATACTTTAAAGAGGACTTTAGCAGCAGATTTGCCCAATGCAATATGTCACTTGATTTCTTAACTGCTGCTTCCGTGGTCATTGATTGTGGATCCAGGTAAAAATGAAATACTTGACAATATCAATCTTTTCTCCATTTATCATGATGTTTCTTATTGGTCCAAATGTAAGGTTTTTTTTTTTTTTATGTTAAGGTAGAATCCATACTGAAGGCTGTCGTCTTTGATCTTTATCAGTAAGTGCTTCGAGTCATCTTCACTTTCAGGAATAATAGAGATATGGAAAAGAAAACACACACACATTGTTGTTCTTGTTTTTTTTTTTTCTTTTCTTTTCTTTTTTCCATTTCTTAAATGGTTTGCTTTGGACTTTTTAAAAATAAAAAAATCAAAGTAAAGCTAGTGAATATGGCTGATTAAATGTAGAAAAACTTTTTTTCTATAGTTAAATTAGAAGTTTTCTTGCTAAGAAATAAAAAAAAATCTTGAAAATACAGACATGACAACGATTTTTAAAGTTGTGTCAGGAGATCTGCACACGAACTGTTCATCTTCCATTTAAAATAAACTGCGGGAACAGGTCTGCCATCCTTCTCTCAGCAGCCCGTAGCATGCTCAAAACGTGCAAGGAAGTGAAACTGCAAGCTTGAAGGAAAAGATAAACCCTGGTGCCTGCTCTGCTTGCAGAGTAATCAAGGATTATGGTATATTTATCCCATTTCCTCACTCCTCCCTTCTTGTTATTTTGGTCCTCCTCATCAGAACACTTACTTTTCACTGAATCCTTGCAAATTAGCCTCTCATACATATTCACTGGAAAATCACACTGTGATTCTCTAATGGCAGGAGCTGCTCAGCCACTGCTCACAGCAGGTGGGTGGGCAGCTGGGGCCAGGGGGCTGTCACCTCACAGGGCAGGGTCCTGGCGGGCCAGTGTGGCTGACCACAACTTGAAGCTGCAGTCCTTCAACTGAGCCATTCTCTAGTCTTTCTTATGATGGCACCTCCTTCATTATGAGAGTGAGCACCCAACAATCAGTCCTGTGGGCTTCACAACTGGGATTCTCCCGGGAGAAATTACCTTCTGTGTATTTAATGAAGCATCTATCTACTTCAGCTCCCCTGAAGCAAGCTGTTATGTGTTGTGCTGTTTTAGAGGAGAGCGAAATGCATCTCGTGGTCCTTCTTCTTCAGACGCATTTCGTAAAGGTGTAGACTTTCAGCAGAAGGGTTCCTTCTTCAAGATTCCACCCAGAGAGTGGACACTTGCAATGCCTCACCTGGATTCTCATGTCTTCATGCAAATGTCTCTTCTCTTATCCTAGGAAGGGCTGGAGTATACACGTGCTTTTGGGATTCTGTGCCTGAGTTAAGAGTTAATAGAAAAATACTTTCCTGTCCTCCACCCCCTACATACTTCCTTTTCTTTTCTTTTCTTTCTCTCTCTCTTTTCCTTCCTTCCTTTCTCCCTCTCTCTCTCTTTCTTTCCTTTTGAAATTAGTTCTTCCTCTGTAGGTACGTTATAGCATTTGACTGGAACCAGGGAGTAGACTATAGACCTTTCTATTCACCATTGCTCTCCTGATTGAAGTGATGAGAAATAGTCAGCTCTGAATAGAGGATGCAATTGTGAGATAGGACTTAAATTTGGAAAAGAACGCTCCCCCCATTATTTCTGTAACAATCAACATGGGGAAGATACCAGCCACTAGACTAATAAGAATCTGTAAGGGATAAGAACAAGTCGATCTTGGAAGAATTACAGACAGAGTGCTCCTTAGAAGTGAGGATGGTGAGACTTCGCCTCACGTACTTTGGACATGTTATCAGGAGGGACCAGTCCCAGGAGTAGGACATCATGCTCGGTAAAGTAGAGGGTCAGGAAAAAAGAGGAAGACCCTCAGTGAGATGGGTTGACACAGTGGCTGCAACAATGGGCTCAAACACGCCAAAGATCGTGAGGATGGTACAGGACTGGGCAGCACTTTGTTCTGTTGTACATAGGGTCATTGTGAGTCAGGACTGACTCCATAGCACCTAACAATAACCAACACAGTGGGAGGTGTTATGGGTCATCTACACTACATCTCCTACCTGATAGGGGAATTTATTCTTTGTTAGTCTTGATACCCTGTATTCTTTTTTCTCAACAAAGTCTTTAATACAGAAGCTACATAGTAAGAATATGTGCTTTTTTCTTTAAATTGCTTTGTGTCTGACAAGAAGAATTCGTAGACTCTGTTAGTACTTGTAATGCAAATTTCTGAAACAAATAGACTTAATTAGATCTTAACATCAACCAATTTAATTTTTATATATATATTTGAAAATATGGCTGTAAGAAATACATATTTTTAATTATAAGACTCTAAGAACTGACTATTTTCATTGCTTTTGGTAAAGTAAGTCTTAGAGCAGTATTATATTTAGGGTAATTTGGTTTGACTTTACTTATTGATTTTTACTAAATTATCGCACTATGCTTCCTTTCCTCGTGAGTCTATTGTCAAGGAGACATCGGAAAGTCCGGCAAGCTGGTAGTTTCACTGATTTAAATCTCTGTTAATGCCGTTTTTTTTTTTTTTTTTTTTTTTAATGCCGTGTAGTGAAAACATAGCTTAATTAAGTCAGGTATGTATTCTAATCTGGAACATTTTTATAAATTGAAACGTTTTGACAATATAAAAAAAGTAAAATTCATTCCAAATATTTCACTTCAAGAAGTATGTATGCGTTACTGAATTTATCAAAACAACAACAACAACAACAAAACAGTTGCCATCAAGTTGATTTCAATTCATGCAGCTCCACGTGTGTCAGAGGAGAGCTGAGCTCCGTGGTGTGTTAAACAGCTGATTTTTTGGAAGCAGACAGATCACCAGGACTTCCTCCCGAGGCATGCCTGAGTGGACGTGAACCTCCAACATTTTGGTTACAGCTGAGCATGTTAACCCTTAGTACCACCCAGAGACTCAAATTCACACCTAGATAATGACCTCTGCTATCACACCGTGTGTCAGACCAACCAATCCGTCCTCTGTGAGGGGAGCTGTTCATTGTACCTCCCTACTTTCAGGTGCCAGAACCTTGACTGACCAAGACGTAATTGGGTCCGCCCTTGTAAGGAAAGCCCAAATGGTTTGTTTAACTCTGCACTTGCGTAATGGTTTAATGGGGTTGACAAAAGGGTTGATGAGGGGCTGAAACCGTACTATTGAACAACATGCATAACCTACTAATAAACGTTCCCAGTTATGCCGTTCATAAATCCGTTCATCAGACCTGACTGGGTTCCTGTCTCCTCGTCTTTCTTGTCCTGTGGTTGTCTTGACTTCCTTCAGAGATGTAGACATTTTGGTGCACCCCTGGTTAATATGAATTAGCAGTGTCTTTGTATTGGTGTTAGTATGCCCATTGTGGATGAATCTAAACGCCTTTCATTGCTTACCATGGGGATTTAAAATAAAAGTTCCTCATAAACTACATTTCTATAATTCTAACATTTCCTACCATAAATCTGGAGGTGAAGAAGCCCTGTCTTATCACGCCAAACACCTGTGAAGGTTGTCTATGAATTCTTGATCCGAGATCTCTTCATCTCTGCACTTCTGTGTCAGAAGAAGTTTGTTTGTTAGATTTTCCTGACTTCGAGAGAGAAAAGATCAACTTTCCACCAGTGTAGTATCTGCAAAACTCTTTCCAAATGCTATGAAGGAAAGAAGATAGGCTTTGAAGTCTGGCAGAGTAGCATTTGAGTCCTGCTTCTGAGATGCCGGCTCTGTGATCTTGACGACTTAGGAAACCAAGAGGAGAAAGATAGCAGGGTGATAATATTCACTCCAAGGGGTGGCTGTGGGATTAATAAGGTAACTTATTGAAGAGTGGACCCCAAATCGTGTAAAACAGAGGCTTCCCATCTTTCCTTTTGTCTATGGGTACTTCTTTTGTTAGACTAACAGCCTTCCATCCCAGCTTTCCTGTGTGGGTCCGTCTGTCTGTCCCCTTCAGACCCACATGCATGGGCTTTACACCTGCACATTTTACCTTGAATGAAACACAGGGAGACCAGCCCCTTTAGAAAATTCCAGTGTTTATTTTCCAGTGAAATAAGGTTAAACCTTCTCTTAGCACTGATTACTAGCTCAGCACACCTATGGCATCCCAGTTCTTTCTGGAGAATCCTGCAACCATTTTTGTTGTCATAAATACACAGATGTGGAATTTTCCAGGTATCGTAGCACAGAGTTCATTGTCAGCTTCTACCCCACAGACGAGTACCGGAAGCACCGATGCCACTCCTGAGTGATATGACAGGGATGAGAAGCGCTGTGCCTGTCAGGTGGGCAGGCGGTCAAAAGGTTTTCCTCCAAGGCAGGGCCAGTGTCACCTCTTCCTGGTGCTGTAACTGTACTCCCTGACAAGACAGTGTCAAGATCTGTTAGTGAGATGTCCTCACAAGTGTATATTTGAATATTTTATGAAAAGTCATTGTAGCTTTCTGTGGGTCTGACAGTAATTAAATGCGTGAGCTCCCAAGACCCATTTCAGGGGCTACGTGCACATTTTTTTTTCCCTCCAAAGACATATCAAGGTGTGCAGGTCACCTGGCCAAATTTTTCAAGGGGCAGAAATGTGCCTTTTCCCTGACTCACTCCAGCGTGGGCTCTTCTGGCTCCCGCTGCTCCATTTCAGCACTGTGGGTGCAAAGTGCACCTCATCACTGCGGAAGAAATCTCTAGGGCAAATCTAGACTTCACCCACCTTAACCGTGGCCTGCAGCCAGAGTACCCCTCTCTTCCCACTCTCCCGTTGATGTTGAAGGGTAATTGATTGGCAAGGAAGCACTGGCTAACGTAGGCCTTCCTCTACTAGAATAGAATACAGTGACTAGGGATGTTGAACAACCTGGTTCTTCTTTTTGGTTGCATTATTCCAAGGAGTGGCTTGTGGATTTGAACTGCTGACTTTCGGTTAGCAGCCAAGCTCTTAACCACTGTGCCACTAGAGCTCAGCTTCATGTTTCATAATGTTTACATGCACTATCCTACCTTTGTTGGAGTTTGAATCCATCCAGCCACTCTGTGGGAGAAAGACCTGGCAATCTGCTCCTGTAGAGATGACAGCCTAGGAGACCTGTGGGGCAGCTCCACTCTGTCACATGGCGTGGTCATGAATCAGAATCAACTCGATGGTACACAACAACAATAACAGCAAACCTTTGTTTGGAGAAGAATGCCAGCACAAATAGCTTAGCATGGTTTAGCACACGGCACATAAAGGAGACAGTCATTTTCATGTATCTGACTCAGAGCAGAATCGAGTGGCCGTTTCGCCTTCCCAGGCTTTGGTGTTAAACTGCTTGGGTGTAAACCCACATTCTGCTGGGAGCAACATGTTCTTGGGCAGTTTACTTAGTGTTTTGAAATTTAATTTCTTTTCCTCTTAGGGTTTCCTTTATTGAGCCGCTAAGAGGATTAAACGAGATGAGTATGTTAGGGCAGAGCATAATGTCAGGTACAGAATAAGCATTCAATAAATAGTAGTAATTATTTTGTTTCAGGTAGTTGTATTGGTAAACTTGAGCTGGCTTTGGGCCACCCCGTTTAAAGGGAAATATAAACCAACTAGAACATGTTGTGAAGAGAGTACAGAGAACCCATATTGGGGCTGGAGAAGAGAAGACCCAGAGAGGGGCTTACTTGCTATCTTTGGACACTAATAAAAGACATTTTAGCCTTCGTCTACTTGATGGCAAGGCGTGTAACTAAGACAGAAACATTGTTTAGGAAGGTAAATAGTTTCCACTATTGCATGATTTTAGTTTCAGCCTGGGTTTCTTATTGAAGGGATTCAAGCTTCGAGTATGGATGATGATGAAGACCTCTGAGCTCAGCTCCAGTCCTGGGACACCAGGACCCCACAGCGGGTAGAGAGGGTCATAAACACTTAGCTGTCTCTTCCTGAAAAAACAATATGTTTACTTTCCTTCGTAAAATTCAATGCGTTTTTTGGTCAACGTGAACTTTGTACATAAATGCACATTTACACACAAACATAATAAAATGATCCTTTTGAGATAAAGTCAAAACTGTGCCATCCTGCAGCTTTTTATCATGTTTAATAGCATTTAAAGAAAAGAAAAATCCTCACAACTGGACCAATAAGCAACATCATGATAAATGGAGAAAAGGTTGACATCAAGGATTTCATTTTACTTGGATCCACAATCAACACCCATGGAAGCAGCAGTCAAGAAATCAAAAGACGCATTGCACTGGGCAAATCTGCTACAAAGGACCTCTTTAAAGTGTTGAAAAGCAAAGACGTCACCTTGAAGACTAAGGTAGGCCTGACCCATGAGATGTTTTAAGTATCCTCATATGCATGTGAAAGCTACACAATGAATAAGGAACCTTGAGGAAAAATTGATGCATTTGAATTATGGTGTTTGCCAAGAAAAATGAATATACCACGGACTGCGAGAAGAACGAAAAAGTCTGTCTTGGAAGAAGTACAGCCAGAGTGTTCCTTGAAAGCCCGGGTGGCAGGCTTTATTTCACGTATTTTGGACATGTTATTCAGGAGGGACCAGTCCCTAGAGAAGGACATCATGCCTGGTAAGGTAGAGGGTCAGCGAAAAAGAGGAAGACCCTCAATTATATGGATTGACGCAGTGGCTGCAGCAACGGGCTCCAACCCAGCAATGGTTGTGAGGGTGGTGCAGGACCGGGCGGTGTTTTGTTCTGCTGTACATAGGGTCACTATGAGTTGGAACCAACTCAACAGCAGCTAACAACAACAAATGGTTTAAGAAGGCCAAGAGTACAATGTTCATTACTGCTAACTAGATCATAAGTGCAACACAGTGGTTTGTAATAGACCTTGGAAGCAGAAGTGTAATTTATGTTTCTTATATTTGAAAGCAGGGGAGCAGTAGCTGACGACCCACTGGGTGGCACATTGGTGAGCTTTCTCTCCAGTGAGCTTGTTACCTATGGGCTAAAAACCTTATGCTGAGCAGTAGTGCCCAAGTGAGTTGGCAAACTTTCTCCCACTTCTCTTTTTCCCTTTACGCATTTCTGTCTCTGAGAGTGATAGGTTTTGACAAAAGGCTAGTGATGTAGAACGAGAACTTTGAACCCCAGCAACCTCAGCTTCCATCATGCCTGTTCACTTTCAGCTTTGGTGGGGTGTATTTAAACCCTAGTATTTTAGAAGGATACTTTTTTATTTAAGTCTACTCTTCAGTAAATGTTTATTTGTAGTTATTGATGAGTAATTATTTAGAGATTTTAAAAAATAAATACATAGTACCTATCTAATAGGTACACTAGTATATTTAAGCAAATCTCAAACTGATCTACTAATTTTTTCAAGTTATCCAAAAGTGTGAAGCATCAGAGATGATTCCTCTTTGAGGGAATTTTGATTCTCGTGGAAAACGCCAGGTAGTCAACTTTTGAAACTGAAGTATGTTGTCAGGGGGGACAAAGCTTGAAAGGAATGTAACAAAATTTTATTACCAAAATCTCTAAGGCAATAAAAACTTTCCAAACTTGGTAGAGAAATACTGTAAGACTTCGACTTCCTAGTAACCACATGGCAGTTAATTTTGGCAATTTGTTTGGGGCCATTTTAACTACAAATATCGGTAATGACTGACAGGCTTAGATCTCCTGGGGAGCAAGGCTTGTGAGGGAGGAAGTGGAAGGCAAGGGGGAGCGTAGGGGAGGAAGGTGAAGAAGCACCTCAATTGTGATTCAGGCAGCAACGCAGTCTGTCTACAAACAATGGGCTCCAACACCTGCTGATGCGCTGACATCCGGTTCCACAGCAACACACATCTGTCTGTAATTGGCAGCAGGGACCAGGACAGTGAGGGCTGTACACTGTCACTGAACACACAGCCTTGTTGGGTGACTGAAAAAAAAGGATCCAGAGGAGAGACCATGAAGGGACAAGCTGGGGCCTTAGACTCCCACATGATAAGACTTGGGTTTCTTTTCCGGGTTGCCATGACGTTTTCATCTTGAACGATTAGAAGATAGTCTTTAAACACTAAAGAAGAAAAAGAAAAGGGCTTTCTGAAGAAAAGCTCATTTTAAAAGAGAATCTGACCAATCAGGGTACATTTTCCACATACTCATAAAATTTTTTTTTTTTTTTTATGAGGGGATCAGAAGCCTTGGCAGCGAGGTGGTTAAAAGCTCAGGCTGCTAACCAAAAGGTCAGCAGTTCGAATCCACCAGGTGCCCCTCGGAAACCCTACGGGGTATTTCTGCTCTATCCTATAGGGTCGCTATGAGTTGGAATTGACTCTATGGCAAGGGGTTTGGTTTTTTTTTTTTTTTTGGTTTTATAGTTGACGCAGTCCCAGGGTAGTGCAAAAGGTTAAATGCTTGGCTACTAACTGAAAGACTGGAAGTTCAAAACCACCCAGAGGTGCCTGGGAAGAAAGGCCTGGCAATCTACTTCTGAAATATCAGCCACTGAAAGCCCTATGGAGTACAATTTTACTCCGACACACATGAGGTCGCCATGAGTTGAAATTGACTCGAGGGCAACTGGTTTGGCTTTGAGGGCGGTGGTGGTTCAGCGGTAGAGTTCTCACCTTCCGTGTGGGAGACCCAGGTTCAGTTCCCAGCCAGTACATCTCGTGCTCAGCCGCCACCTGTCTGTCTGTGGAGGCTTGTGTGTTGCTATGAGGCTGAACAGGTTTTCGCAGAGCTTCTGGAATAAGACAGACTAGGAAGAAAGGCCTGGCGTTCTTCTCACAACCTCTCTTTAGCTTTCCCTAGCTTTACATGTAAGGGGTTTACAATATAAAGGAGGCTTCATTTGCCTGCCTCCAAATTCTGGAGTCCCAGAGATGGCATTGTAAAATGGAACACTCATATTTATATCCACAGATAACAACGGCTTTCCAATTCTTGTATTCAGCGAATTAAATAAAAATTCTGTGTTACTGTTAAATAAAACACAGCTATTTAGATAATCGTTAGAAATCTGGATACCAAGAATGATGAGGGCACCTCAGCACAAGCACAGACGGTTCGCTACCACATCAGGCTTTGGTTTGGAGTTTTCAAATGGAAAATGTTACCTGATACCTGGTGATCCTATGATTTGGCGGCATCCATTTCTGTAAACGTGAAGTTCGGCACCCAGTTTCGGTACGTGAATTAGATCAGCCTGAACAGTTTAATAAATCCTTAAACCCAAAAAACCCAGTGCCGTCGAGTTACTAAAATAAGTCCTTAGTATATCATTTTTACAGTACTTGAGGTGAAAATGTAGAGTCAGCCATGCCCTTGCTTGTTAAAAACAGTATTTAACCATTGTCTTCATTTCCCACTGTCCCTGTAACACAAATACCACAAGCGGGCATCTTGAAGAACAGAAGCATGTTTTTCTCACAGTTCAGGAGGCTAGGAGTCTGAATTCAGGTGTGGCTGTAGGCGGAGGTCCTTCCTTGTCTGTTTCAGCTTCTACTTACCTACCTTCCTGCTGCTGTCAAGACGATTCCAACTCATAGCGACCCTATAGGACAGAGTAGAACTTCCCCATAGGGTTTCCAAGGAGCGGCTGGGGGATTCAAACTGCCGACCTTTTGATTAGCAGCCTGAACTCTTAACCACTGCACCACCGGGGCTTCATTTCAGCTTCTAGTAGCTGGAGATCCTTGGTGTTCCTGGGCTTGTAGTTGGACCTGTCTCTCTCATCCGTCTTCCTCTTTGTCCTGTGTGCGTCTCTGTGTCTATTCTGCTCTTCTTATAGCTCAGAAGTGACCAGATTTAGAACCTGCTACTACAGTATATCCTCATTAACATATGGAAAACAAACCCGTATTCTCTAACATGGGTTAGAGAATTCATATTTATAGGTGCCCACAAAACTTGTTGCCACTTCGGACTCATAGCAACCCTGTAGGACAGAGGAGAACTGCCCCACGGGTAAGGCAGTCATCTTTACAGACGCAGGCTACCACATCTTTCTCCCGAGGAGTGACCGGTGGGTTCGAACCACCAGCCTTTCTGTTAGCAGTTGAGTACTGAGCCACTGCACCACCCGAGGTTAGGGCTTCAACAGATATTTGGGGGGATACGATTCAATCCATACCACCAATAAAAGGTAAAAACAAAGTTATTGTTCTGCACAAACGTACCAGAGACAGACGGCTTTGGCTCCCGTTGTGTTTGCAGCTGGGCCTTCACCTATGTGCTTAGAATGCACGTGGAGCTGCGTCTTGCATGAAGAATTTGCCTAACTGTACAAACGTCCGAACTCCTTTTAGAATATATGGTAATTTTACAAACTTAATTTCTATTTTTAAAGAAGTCCAGAATTTAAAGGACTCTAAAACTGTAGGATACAATGGTGGCCATGATTCTGAAGAATCTGAGAATAATTTTCAGATATCAAAGTTCTTATCCAATTGGATTTTTTTTTTTTTAAAGAATTGTTCTGTTCCGTGATTGAATTTAAAATACAAATCCAGTCAATCAGAAAATTTTTGAACTTTAAAAAAATAAGTCAACTTCTGCTTGGATAACATGTATAAGAAGCTTAGTATCTGAGGATAAAACTCTTGAATAAACAGACACTAACCAAGATCTGTATTTATAAAGTAATTATCCTTGATCACTGAACATGTACAATATGATTTTGAATGCATTGGTGTTTAATTTTATTTTTAATTGTAATGAATAAAGCTGAAAATTGAGTTTATTCATTTATTATTACTTTTGAAAAGTTCAGTGTTAAGGTTGGTGATTTGCGTTTTATTTTATGACTCAGGGATGTTGGAGGGGAGGTTGGGGCCTGAGAATAGGCACAGAGATCTTACCAGAACAAACCAGGCCAAGGCTATCCTTACACAGGAGGAGTTGCAGGCTCTTCTCTGTGGAGTACACTACAATTTTTTTGTGTCTGCTTATTAGTTATTTCTATACTATTATTTGGAAACCCTGGTGGCGCAGTGATTAAGAGTTTGGCTGCTAACCAAAAGGTCAGAAGTTTGAATCCACCAGGTGTTCCTTGGAAACCCTATGGGGCAGTTCCACTCTGTCCTATAGGGTCTCTGTGAGTCAAAATTGTCTCGATGGCAACAAAAGGAAGGGGGTAGGGGGGGACTATGGTTTGTGCCTGGTTCCTTTAGTACTGACTACTTTTCAAAAATTTAGTTTTTTTGGTCCATCCATTAATTAATGTTTCAAAGTTATATTTTCCAGGTAGTACAAAGTAAACCCAACAACGGGAATTTTAACTGTGTAATCTTAGTTGAGCAAATTGTTTTGCCTGGAGCCTGTATTAAATCTCTACTTCCCCGAGTGTTAATTAGTGGGTCTGTATTAAATTTTGTTCAGAGAAAATTTGAGGCATTGAATATTTAATTTCTCATTACAGACTGCTGCTTGGATCCCGTGCCTGGGTCTTAGGCACATGCCTGTCCTTTAGACTCTGCTTCAGCAAGACAGCATTAAATAAGATACATAAGATTCGTTTTGCAAATGGGGTCCTTAACTGCTTTAAGTTGTGTTAGGTTATTTTGGAAAGAAGAAGTTGTTCTAGGAGCTGCAAACATATAGAACCAATGAATGATCAGTGAAAATGTAGTCAGTGTATTTTACATGTTTCTACTACAGTTGCCATTCATTGAATACCTACTATACCTGGGCATTTTTTATGTTTTCTTATGCAAATATCCCTCAAAAACCATTATATGCCCATTTTATATATGAGAAAATTTGCAATCTAGAGAAGTGAGATAGTGAGCCGACATCACCCAGGGTGTAGACTCAGCACCTCATAGCGTTTGCAATATGCAACATACTTGTAGTGGTGGTTTTATTACTTGCTACAGATACCTGTTGTCTTTGTTAGTTGCTGTCTGGTCCACTCTGACTCATGGCGCCCTCATGTGCAACGGAACAAAACATTGCTAGGTCTCGTGTCTTCTGCATAGTTGTTGATGTGTTTGAGTTCGTTGTTGTGGCTGTCGTATCAATCCATGTCATGGAGGGTTTCCCTCGTTTTTGCTGGCCCTCTACTTTACCAAACATGATATCTTTCTCTAGTGATTGATCTTTCCTGATGATGTGTCCAAAGTAAGCAAGCCAAAGTCTAGCCATTCTCCATTCTAAGGAACATTCTGGTTGTACTTTTTCCAAGACAGATTTGTTCATTCTTCTGGAAGTCTGTGGTACAGTCAATATTCTTCACCAACAGCACAATTCAAATGTACCGATGCTTCTTCAGTCTTCTCTTTCATTGTCCAGCTTTCACATGCCTATGAGGCAACTGAGAAGACCACAGCTGAGTCATGAATAGCTTAGTCATCAAAATGACATCTACTAAGTAAAAATTAACTCCATAAACTTAAATCCGTAAATTCACCTTTCAATTACTTGTATCAGTTACTTGTATTTCCAAGAGTATATTTCATATCACGTTCCATATGAGAAGGGCCTTTAAATGACCTCAACAGTGTTTAACAGATGCCCAAGCTGTTGAGAGTAGAACCCCCCAAAATAGCTGGTGAAGTGTTTTACTTCTTGTTTACTTGCTTATCTCCTACCTAAATAATTTGGCTGAGAAAAACCCCTGGCTATGACGGTGTGAAATCAGTTTCCTAGGTGATTGCATCACATGTTTGATTCAACAGAGAAATAACAGATCTTGAGGCATCTCACTTGGGAACATAGCCCATGTCCGCTTCACTCTCGAAACATCCACTTTATTAAACATCTTCTAAACAAGGGCTATTTGCACCAGGCCTGCAACTGCTGCTCCACAGCATCTCATTCCCTGCAGAACTAGATACAGGAAAGATACAATAGGACTTATAAACATAAATAAACCAGCAGTCCCTAGAAATCTGAAAGATGGATTGTGTTGACAGTAATGTGGCAACCCACGTGCAGTGTTCTCTTGACGAATGAGGGTGTCATCACAAAAAACACCTCGACCTCTTTCATGCCCAAGCTCAGCCCACTGAGAAGGTGATGGTGGTGAGTCATGTCTGCAGCCCTCCAGGAGACTCTGCATGTTGAGCAGACTGTTAACCCTCATGTAAGCTTCCACTCGTGCAAACTGGGGCCCTGTGGCTGCTGACTGCCCTCCAGAGGTGCAGTCATGGGAAGAGCCGCGTTGTCGTTGAGCAGTTCACAAACTGGTGCCAGTCCACTCATCAGCTGATGAACCCTACCCCCTTGGGTGAATCTAACCCATAAAACCCATAGTCCTGGAGTCGATTCTGACTCATAGTGACCCTATAGGACAGAGTAGAACTGCCCCATAGTGTTTCCAATGAGCAGCTGGTGGGTTCGAACTCCCGACCTTTTGGTTAGCAGCTGAGCTCTTAACTACTGCGTCACCAGGGCTCCTTATGAATCTTAACAGGCAACTGAAATATATGCATGGCGTGAAGTGGAGAATAAGATGTAATTTTGGGTACTTTATTGTTGTGTGATGCAAAAGTATTTATTGAATGCAAATAACATTTGCCTTAAGGTTCTTCACTGTGCGTAATTGCACAGGATAACCCTTCTCGTTTTTAATTTGGCTTTCTCCTGAACCTCTTGTCCATCCCATTTTTTCCACCTTACATGATCCTGTGTATCTGCTCAGGAACAGCAATTTTAGATACAACCAAGGTACCAAGTCCAAAATCAACCCCAAGCCACCTTCTCCCCTTCACATAACTAATTACCGTTGTTCCCCATCTGCAAGGTAGGTGCCTTCAGCAAGTAGTTAGGACATCATGCTTTTGTTTTTTAATTAAATAGTAATGGTTAGCTTTTCGACTTTATCAATCTGTAGAAGTAATTCTGTTGAAGTGGTAATCTATCAGGGGTATTTTCTCCATAATAGCTAATGGTATACTTATATAACCAGAGTCATGTGATGTTATTTTGCACAAAGTGACAGAATGATTGCATATTGCTTTATATTTTTTAAGTTAAATTTTGCTTCTCAAATTAGAGTGCAGCTTTGTTTTGAGCGGGGTAGGGGAGTGTCCACACCTTTCACAGCATCGATGTTATGTTGATCAATTGCTGTGTAAATCAAAACCACAGCTGTTGCCATCAAGTGGATCCTGATTCATAGTGACCCTACACAGTAAAAATTTAAAATATTTCACACAATTGCAGAGTCCTCGACACAACACTGATAAATGGATTATTATTCCACATTAAAAGAAAAAGACACATAACCTGATGGCCCGAGGGGTTAAGTGCCATGGTGAGGTCTCAAAGTAGGAAAACTGGAACACAAGCCCATATTTTCCTGAGTATAATCACAGATCGGTTTCCAATACCGCGTTCTGTGCCTTTGCTGGCCTGTGTCCCCACCATGCTTCATTCCAGCATTTGATATTTGGTTTAGTAAAAACCAGCAATGATCCAATACCTAAGACGCTTGACTACGGAGACGGTAACTAGGAAGGGCTAGATAGCTGAGCAGTTACGGGATGATGAGATAGGAAATGGTGTCTGTTTCCTTCACTGCTTCATCACAGTACATAGATCAGTGCCTGAAAAATGGCAGGAGATCAGCAAAACGTGGGGTAAATCACATTTTTGGAAAGGTATGTCACATTCGGCCAGATGACTCTACCCCCTCAAGAGTATGCACAAAGTTACCCAAAGAAATAAAAGGTCATTAGACCAAAGAGAAAAATCAATTCACTGATGGCACCGGTGGTCGAATACAATGTAAGCCAGAGGAATATCACTGAATTGTGGCCAAGGGTAAAAATTTGGGACATAAGGAGTCTTAGGGAAGACTGATGGCAAAAATGTCCCCCCATGTAAGCAATGCCTCTTCAGATCCAAACCAAAGAATGAGTGGGAACCTCGTCTTATGCTCAGAATAGTACATTAGTCTTAAATTATAGCTAAGTGACTAAAATTTTGGGCTCCCAGAAGGAGCTAAAGTTTTTTGTGTTTTGTTTTTTCAGAATGTTGTATGCAAGAAATGAGAGCAACTTTCGTGTCATTTTCCATTAGATTATAGCAAGGCCAGAATGACAACTTCTAAGATGTTTCCTTTATTTTGTTATATTGCAATGATGTGTAATGTTTCAGCATTGTGCAAAAAGAAAAAAAATAAAAAAGGAAGACAATGATAAATTATAACAGCAATAGCAGAATTTTTTCAAGATTGCATAAATTTGATTTAGAATGGATGTTTTATGAAAACAACTATACCTTAGCTGGTGATACAATATTGAAGGTGACCTCTGTTGAGAGGAAGAGAAACTCTAGGAGAAGGTACAGGTCACAAAGACTCAGGTATGTTTACTCAACATAGTTTTTAAAGATAATCATTATGGGCCAAGTTTCCATGTGATCTATGAGATGGAACAGAAAACCAATGGCTACTTTCAGGAAAGGATATGGCCCATTCAGATGTTCTGATGCTATTTCATCCGAAACGATGGTTTTTCCTTCTGAAATGAGAATGGTGTTGATGCGTTGTTTTTTTACTGATTTAGACTGAATTAAATTTCTTAGTTGGACACAATGCTAGGGTACAGAGGAAATAAGGCCCCCAGGCAGGTTGGCAAATCATTATAGTTTTGCTCAAACTCACTCTGTTTTTTTCCCAGTGCTTTCTTCCCTTTTGGAAACCCAGCGGGCATAGTGGTTAAGTGCTATGGCTGCTAACCAAAGGGTCAGCAGTTCAAATCCGCCAGGCGCTTCTTGGAAACTCTATGGGGCAGTTCTACTCTGTCCTATACAGTCGCCATGAGTCGGAATCGACTCGACGGCACTGGGTTTGATTTTGGTTTTTGTTCTTCCCTTTTGTTCAAGATGACGGAAGAGCTGCTAATAAAAGGAGCTGCAGACCTCTGGGAGCCCACAATCTAGGGGTGCAGCCACATGTGTAAACAGCTCTACCGCAGGGACGGCTGTGGAGCACAGAAGAACACACAGTGTGCAGCAGGCAGGGAGAGGAAGTGTTCTTCCCCCTGTAACCAAAAACCAAACCCTTGCTGCTGTCTAGCTGATTCTGACTCATAGTGACCCTATGGGACACAGTAGCACGGCCTCATAGATTTTCCAAGAAGCGGCTGGTGGATTTGAACTGCCAACCTTTTAGTTAGCAGCCTGAGCACTTCACCACTAGGGCTCCATACCCTATAATAAACACTAAAGGATCCTTAAGGAGTCCTGGTGGTTCAATGGTTAAGAGCTCAGCTGCTAACCCAAAAGTCTTCAGTTCGAGCCCCCCAGCAGCTCCACAGGAGAATGATGCGGTAGTCTGCTTCTGTAAAGATTACAGCTTTGGAAACCCTGTGGGGCAGTTCTACTCTACAGGATCACTATGAGTCAGAATCAACTTGAGGACACGTAACAACAAAGAATCCTTGGGTGGTGCAAACCGTTAAGCACTCAACTACTAATCTAAAGGTTGGCCATTTGAAGCCACCCAGAGGTGCCTCTGAAGAAAAGCCTGTCCATCTTTTGAAAAATCACCTCTTAAAAACCCAATGGCACACAGTTCTGCTTTGACACACAGTGGGTTCCCATGAGCTGGAGTCAACTCAGTGACAATTGGTTTGACTTTTTTTTTTTTTTAATATCAAGCCCTCCCTGAATCTCTAGTGAGTAGAACCCCTGCCATCATGAGGAACGTAATCTTGGGCAGGTGACTTCAAGGAGAGATTTAATCATGGCGACATCAATTCTATGTTCCCCAGGGTTTTGAGATTATATGCTTGCAATTTTATTTTATTTTTTTTTTGCTTTTGTGTGCCGTATGACTAAACATCAGTTTCTCTGTTTCTGTCCCTGTGTTAAACAGAACAACTGAATGAGTGTTCTCAAGGGGGTACCTTGGGGTGCCCTGACTTAAAATAGAGGTTATGCCATCATTTAAATTCACTTTGGCAGCGGTGGAAGAGACCCCAAAGACACAGGTTATCCTGGAGAACTCATAACTGCTGATCACAAGAGACGTGCCGTAGATGCTAAGTTGCTACAGGGAGAGGAGATAAACAGCGATTTATAGCACAGGGCCCCATTGGAAAGTCACAGGGGCAGACACTTGCAAGTGCAGGTGCTGATTTGTGGCCAAGGCGTTTCTCACCTGGGCAACTCCAGAAAGCCTTATCCAGGGTGGGTGATACACACATGTGCTAACACAGTGCCGACCACCATTTCCCCAAGCAGTGCGGAGACTAGCTCACTCTGAATGCATTCCTTTTCCAGCGGATTTTACCAAATAGAATATCATCTGGTTAGAGAATAGTGCAGAACGAATGTTTGCTGTGTGTAAAAAGGTAAAAGGAATTAGTTTTCTTGCTTTTTATTTTTTTTGAATAGCTCTTTAGCATATAGAGGAAACCCTGGTGGCATAGTGGTTAAGTGCTACAGCTGCTAAACAAGAGGTTGGCAGTTTGAATCCACCAGGAGCTCCTTGGAAACTCTATGGGGCAGTTCTACTGTGTTCTACAGGGTCGCTATGAGTCAGAATCGACTCGATGGCAGTAGGTTTGGTTTTTTGGTTTAATATATAGAATGCTTACTAAATAGAGAATTAGGCAAGGCCGCTGTATTTTGGTCTCTTTCCTGGAGTTCTTTGGAGATGGTTATCTGGTACCGTGTTGCTGAAATGTGAGGACCACATGGGAGCTATTGGATTCATCAGCATATAGATCATAATTGAGGCATGGAGGATGGAGCCGTTGCTCAGGTGAAATGTGTCCAGTGAGATGTAGAGAAAATGAAGGACAGAGCCCCAAAACACTGGCATCGAAGGATGGATGACAGAGAAATGTGAACGATATAAGAAGCAGCTGTTGTGTTGTTGGCCCTCCAGTTGGTTCCGACTCATAGCGACCCCATGTACAACAGAACAAAACTGCCCAGTCCTGCACCGTGCTCACAATCGTTGTTATGCTTGAGCCCATTGTTGCAGCCACTGTGTCAATCCATCGCATTGAGGGTCTTCCTCTTTTTCTCTGACCCTCTACTTTCTGAAGCATGATGTCCTTCTCCAGGGACTGATCCCTCCTGACAACATGTCCAAGGTATGTGAGACATAAATCTCGCCATCCTTGCTTCTAAGGAACATTCTGGTTGTACTTATTCCAAGACAGATTTATTGGTTCTTTTGGCACTCCATGGTATAGTCTTTGCTGCCACCACAATTCAAAGACATCAATTCTTCTTCAGTCTTACTTATTAATCATCCAGCTTTTAAATGCATATGAGGCAACCGAACACACCATGGCTTGGGCCAGGCACACCTTAGTCTTCAAGGTGACATCTTTGCTTTCCAACACTTTAAAAAGATCTTTTGCAGCAGATTTGCCCAATGTAATGCATCTTTTGATTTCTTGACTGCTGCTTTCATGGACGTTGGTTGTGAATCCAAGTAAAATGGAATCCTTGGCAATTTGAATCTTTTCTCTGTTTATCGTGGTGTTTCTTATTGGTCCAGTTGTGAGGACTTTTGTTTTCTTTATCTTGAAGTGTAATCCATATTGAAAGCTGTGGTCTTTGATCTTCATCAGTAAGTGCTTCAAATCCTCTTCACTTTCAGCAAGCAAGGTTGTGTCATGTGCAAAATGCAGGTTGTTAATAAGTCTTGCTCCAAACCTGATGCCCCGTTCTTCTCAGATTCTCCAGTTTCTCAGATTATTTGCTTAGCATATAGATTGAATAGGTATGGTGAAAAGATACAACCCTGACACAGGCCTTTCCTGACTTTAAAGCACGCAGTATTCCATTGTTCTGTTCAAAGGACTGCCTTTTGATCCATGTACAGTTTCCTCATGAGCACAATTAAGTGTTCTGAAATTCCTATTCTTTGCAATGTTATCCATAATTTGTTATGATCCACACAGTTGAATTCCTTTGCAGTCAATAAAAAACAGGTGAACATCTTTCTGGTATTTTCTGCTTTCAGCCAGGATCCATCTGGCATCAGCAACGATATCACTGGTTCCACGTCCTCTTCTGCATCTGACTTGGCTTTCTGGAAGTTCCCTGTTGATAAACTGCTACAGTCTTTTTTGAATGACCTTTAGCAAAATTTTACTTGTGTGTGATATTAATGATATTGTTTGATAATTTCCACAATTGGTTTGATCACGTTTCTTGGGAATAGGCATAAATATAGATCTGTTCCAGTCGATTGGCCAGGTAGCTCTCTTCCAAATTTCTTGGCATAGACAAGTGAGCACTTCCAGAGCTGCATCCACTTGTTGAAACATCTCAACTGGTAGTTCACCAGTTCCTGAAACCATGTGTTTTGCCAGTGACTTCAATACAGCTTGGACTTCTTCTGTCAGTACCACGGGTTCCTGATCCTATGCTACCTTCTGAAATGGTTCAACGTCGATCTTTTTTTTTTTTGGGTATAGTGACTCTGTGTATTCTTTCTATCTTTTTTTTGATGCTTCCTGCATCGTTTAATGTTTTCCCCATAGAATCCTTCACTATTGCAACTTGAGGCTTGAAATTTTTCTTCAGTTCCTTCAGCTTGAGAAACGCTGAGTGTGTTCTTCCCTTTTGGCTTTCTATCTCCAGGTCTTTGCACATGTCGTTATAATACTTTATCTTCTTGAGCTGCCCTTCGAAATCTTCTCTTCAGCTCTTTTAGTTCATCGTTTTTTCCTCTTGCTTTATCTACTGGACGTTCAAGAGCAAGTTTCAGAGTCTCTTCAGACATCCATTTTGGTCTTTATTTCCTGTCTTTTTAATGACCTCTTGCTTTCTTCAAGTATGACGTCCTTGATGTCATTCCACAATCCCTCTGGTCTTCAGTCCTTAGTGTTCAATGCGTCAAATCTATTCTTGAGATGGTTTCTAAATTCATGTGGGATATGTTCAAGGTCATACATTGGCTTTCGTGGACTTGTCCTAATTTTCTTCAGTTTCAACTTGAACTTGCATATGAGCAACTAATGGTCTGTCTGTTTCACAGTGGACCCCTGGCCTTGTTCTGACTGATGATAATGAAATTTTCCATCATCTTTTTCCACAGATATAGACTATTTGATTCCTGTGTATTCCACCTGGTGTGGCCCACTTTTATAGTTGCCGATTGAGTTGGTGAAAAAAGATATTTGCAATGAAGAAGTCATTGGTCTTGCAAAATTCTATCATGGGATCTCTGGCAATGGTTCTATCACCAAGGTCGTATTTTCCAGCTACTGATCCTTCTTCTTTGTTTCCAACTTTTGCATTCCAATCACCAGTAATTATCAATGCATCCTGATTGCATGTTTTGTCAAGTTTAGACTGCAGACCTTGGTAAAAATCTTCAATTTCTTCATCTTTGGCTTTATTGGTTGGTGCCTAAATTTGAATAATAGTCATGTTAACTGGTTTTCCTTGTAAACAGTGATATTATCCTATCACTGACAGTGTTGTACTTCAGGATAGATCTTGAAATATTCTTTTTGAAGGTGAATGCAACACCATTCCTCTTCAAGTTGTCATTCCCGGCATAGTAGACCATACGATTGTCCAATTCAAAATGGCCAACACCAGTCCATTTCAGTTCACTAATGCCTAGGATATCAATGTTTATGTGTTCCATTTCATTTTTGATGATTTCCAATTTTCCTAGATTCGTACTTTGTACTTTCCACGTTCCAATTATTAATGGATGTTCACAGCTGTTTCTTCTTATTTTAAGTCGTGCCACATCAGCAAATGAAGGTCCTCAATGCTTGACTCCATCCACATCATTAAGATCAACTCTGCTTTGAAGAGACAGCTCTTCCCCAGTCGTCTTTTGAGTGCCTTCCAACCTGGGGGGCTTATCTTCCAGCAGTATATCAGACAATGTTCCGCTGCTATTCACAAGGTTTTCACTGGCTAGTTCTTTTCAGAAGTAAACGGCCGGGTCCTTCTTCCTAGTCTGTCTTAGTCTGAAAGGTCAGCTGAAACCTGTCCTCCGGGTGACCCTGTTGGTATTTGAATACCAGTGGCATAGCTTCCAGCATCACAGCAACGAGCAATCCCCCACAGTAAGACAAACTGAGAGATGCTTGGGAGTAAGAAGCAGCAGCAGCCAGGAAAAACACTGAAAGAGTTTGGTATCTAAAGGAGTCCCTGGTGGTGCAAATGGTTACCGTGCTCAGCTGCTGACAGCAAGGTTGGCAGTTAGAATCTACCCAGAGGCACCTTGGAAGAAAGGCCTGGAGATCTACTTCTGAAAAATCAGCCATGAAAACCCTATGGAGCACAATTCTAAACTGACCCTCGTGTGGTCACCATGAATCAGAATAGACTCATTGCCAACTTGTCAACTGATGGTGTCCTAGAAGCAAAGAAAACAGCCCATAACAGAGATAGAAAGCTGGTGCAGAACACTGAGATGTGTTGGCTAGAATTACCAGTTAAATGACTGGAGTGCTGTGAAAGCAGTTTCCACACGTTGTAAGAGAAGAGGAGAGACAGACGGGGTTGAGGAGAAGATGGGAAAGTGAGGACAGAAGGAAAGATCTGAGGAGAAAGAGCACACAGGTGAGTCAGAGAGGTTCTGGGCCTTGGTGTCTAAGAAATGACTGAAACTATATCTCAAGACTAATGGGAGAAACCCACAGAAAGACAGAATGTTTAAAATAACAAGAAAAAATACACATTTTTAAAAGAGACATTCACGGGACTCATCTTTTTTTTAAAAAGGATTCACAATTTTCATGAGGTGTACAAAAGTAGCCTGTAATATTTTAGAAAACCGTGTGTATTCCATTACGTCAACCAAGCATGTCCCCAAAACACATATTTTTAATAAATTCTTATAAAGCATTGAGGCAACAAGATTAATCACAGTCTTGCTATATTTGTATTTTTCCATTTCTTAAGAATAATGCAACCTGCATTAATATCGGTTTCAGTAAGCATTACTTATTTTGAATGATTTTTAGCTCTGATGCTTTATTCATTTTTGTTTTTTGTTATAAATGACATAACCCTTTGGAATTAAATTTAGAAAAATGCCCTAAAGATATCATGAGCTATATTTATGTCCAACTCTGTAACAGTTTCCTCATGCAGGAAAGCTAGTTTTACAACCATGATTTGGGATCGAGGTCTCTTTTTTTCTGAATGTATTTTTGAATGCCGCTTCTTTTGTCGGCAAGAGTGTGGTTCTTGTGTATTTTCTCTGTTGTAGATTTTAAACCCAGATTTATGGAGCAGCATTAACTCAGGCCCTTTCGTTTTTGGAAGACAAAACACTTCAAAATTGTTGGTAAACCACGGAAAGTACTGATATAGGAAGACTATAATAATTTTTTAGGTGTTATTTTTTTATTTTTCAAAGTGAAACAGTGTAACACAGGGGCTTTGGGTCAGGAAGGAAACAAACACGCTTGTTTCATGATGACTGCTCTGTGTCACAAGGCTCCTAATTTTTAACAGCCCAAGGCTTCAGCGTTCCCCTCTGTAGAATGTGGATTATCAGCCTGAGTGGGCTGAAAAAAGAATTGAGTCAGTCAATGCCTAACAGAGTGGCTCAGGAAGGTCAGCCCCCGGTTCATGGCAACCTCAGTGTGTCACAGTATAACTGAGCTCCGTCACAGACATGGCGACCTCAGTGTGTCACAGTATAACTGAGCTCCGTCACAGACATGGCGACCTCAGTGTGTCACAGTATAACTGAGCTCCGTCACAGACATGGCGACCTCAGTGTGTCACAGTATAACTGAGCTCCATCACAGACATGGCAACCTCAGTGTGTCACAGTATAACTGAGCTCCGTATGGCTTCCTCAGCTGTAATCTTCACAGACATGGCGACCTCAGTGTGTCACAGTATAACTGAGCTCCGTATGGCTTCCTCAGCTCTAATCTTCACAGAAGCAGATTGCCAGTGCTTTCTTCCTACATTAAACCCAGTTTTTTGCCGTGTAGTTGATACTGACTCCTGGCGACTCCGAGTAGAACTGCCCCGTAGATTTTTCTTGGCTGCAATCTCTACAGAGGACACTGGTGGTGCTGTGGCTAAGCACTTAACTGCTAACCAAAAGTTGGACAGTTTGAATCCATCAGCCACTGTGTGTGAGAAAGATGTGGCAGTCCGCTTCTGTAAATATTACAGCCTTGGAAACCCTATAAGGCAGCTTTTCTCTGCCCTATACGGTTGCTGAGGAGCCTGGTGGTATAGCGGTCAAGAACTCAGCTGCTAACCAAAAGGTCGGCAGTTTGAACCCACCAACTGCTCCTTAGAAACCCTATGGGGCAATTCTACTCTGTCCTAGAGGGTAGCTATGAGTCGGAATTGACTTGATGTAAATGAATTTGCTTTGTTTTGGTATAGGGTCACTATGAGTCAGAATGGACTTGACAGCAGTGGGTAATATTTGCAGGAGCAGATCAGCGGCCTTGTCTTCTGTACTACTGCTGGGTGGGTTTGAACTACCAACCTTTTGGTTAGTATCCAAGAGCAAACAGTTTGCATCAGCTAGTGCCCTATTCTCTTAGGATACCGAATCCAATTCGAAACCAAATCCATTGCCATCAAATTGATTCCAACTCATAAAGACTCTAGAAGATAGAATTGAACTGCACCATAGGGTTTCTGAGTAGCAGCTGATGGATTCAAACTGCTGACTTTTTGGTTAGCAGCTGTAGTTCTTAACCACTGTGCCAAAAAGGCACATCCAAATAAATACACAGGGGCCATGAACAATGCGTAGGTGGCTACATGTTGTTGTCTATCTACATACCTTCTCCAGTGGCGTCAGTGCTGGTGGGAGCAAAAGAGCAAAGCTGGGGAAGCACTTACCTTTCATCCTATAACCTTAAAATATGCATCTTTCAGAGCAGAGGACCTGGCTGAGTACAGAAAACGATGCCCTGTGTTCTGGGATAGTGATGTAGCTAATTGGGAATATTGAAGAATGGCTGTGGTATCCCTATTGTTGCTTTGAAAAAATCCCATCAGATATCAACACAGAATTTTGCTCATAGCAAAGATGACCCTGACAATTATTTTTTAGAAGAGATTGTGTCCTGCTGGGAGAACAATAAATGTTCATTAAGTGTGAGCAGATAAGATCCAGCCGGGTTAAATGGCCGCCAGTTGGCTCATCTGTGGTCAAAGGCACTGTCCTTCCACATGAACTGCCATTGACTTCTAATCTTGCCTCAGAGGTCCTTGAAGTCACCAGCTGTACCCCACTGGCCTCTCCCGCTATGTTCTGTGGTAGTTGTGTGCTTTATCCACTGTCTCATTTCATGGCCTCTGCTAACAGCATTTATGAAGTTTTTCTGCAGCCTCCCACAAAATGTCATTACGAGCCTCACAGATTCCTGCTAGTTCAGTGATATGCTGGGGCCAGGCCCAACAGAAGGGCATCACTAGGGTCTCCAGAGAGAGAGGGTGGGGCTCCTGTAGGGCCGTCAGCTGTGCATGACTCTGAGCACCTAAGAATCTCCACCCATCACCTATAAGATGTAGGCCACGCACCCTGTCCCAACAAAACTATAGTGTCATGATTGGAATGAAGTGATGAAGGAAAAAGGACTTGTTTGAAAGTAAAAACCAATATGTACACACACACATACACATATACACACACGTTGTTGTTGTTAGGTGCCCTTGAGTCAGTTCCAACTCATAGCAAGATCATGTACAACAGAACAAAGCACTGCCCAGTCCTGTGCCAGCCTCGCAATCATTGCTTTGTTTGAGCCCATTGTTTCCGCCACTGTGTCAATCCAGTACACACACACACATACATATAACCCATATATGTATATATGTGTGTGTCTGTGTGCATTTACATGCACACATGTATGTATGTTTGCAAACATATCTATGCTTATATGTTTATGGATAGATTTACACATATATTTATAAATATGTTTACATATATATGAAGTATGTACACAGGCACAGAATATATGCAAATATATGTAGATTTTAGTGCCATTAGGAAAATAATCGTTTCATTTTAAGCCTGATCTTAATGAAGTTACCATGTACTGTACTCTAGCCTGCCAGGTATAAGCCGCCCACCGTCTCCTTCCTCCTGAAATTCTCCATCAGTAGATATTTTGATGTAGCTTGTAATAATTTGTTATAGCCTTTTTGAGGATGGGTTAAAATTATTTGGATTTTCCCAGAATTTTAAAGGCATATAGGGATGCCACATTTATCTGAAACTCATGAATTTAGAGTGGGTTATTTTAAGTGTGTAGTACTTCATTCTGTAGTTTGTCAATTTAGAAAAATAATATAAAGAAGTCTTCTTTAATTCCACAACTTGATTTTTTGAGTATTGAGAAATAAGCCTTCATGACTAATGAGAGACAAAACATTAAAATGTGTAATTTTTCATGTCATTCCAAGATATATACCTTCAAGTGCATTTTTAATGCAAGGAAAATATCCTACTAGTGTTCGTTTACAGGTTATCGTATGTAACTTTAAACCAACAGTCTTTTTAGCTCTCTTTATAGAAACTGGTACCTCTGTAGAAAGCAAGTTTGCTGTCACTGGTTCTGTTTTTTAGAACAGTTTTGATTGGCAGGGTAGTGCTGACTGTTGTCAGTGGACTATCTCACTTCTGGCAGCTGTGGGGAAATCAAGCAGCGGCCAGTCTTGCCTCCCCTCTAACACCATTTACCAGTGCAGCCTGGGCTTCACCAGAGACAAAGGTGGATGGGGTAATGACAGTGTGAGTTCTGCTGAAATTCACGTATCTGGTCTATGTCCCTGTGGATGTTAAGTTATAGAATGTAAACTCTAGCAGCCTCATATAGAATCTGGGTTCCACAGTCCTGGTGGGTGTGGAAACAGGAGGGTGGGAGAAAGCCGGCTGGTTGTGAGACACTGGAGTAGGTGCAATGCTGCAGGGACCCCCAGGAGCATCAGGCCTGGACGTGCAGTGGGCTGTATCATCCTGAGCGGATGCAACAGGCAGAGGAGCAAATAATGAGCAATCAGCAACATCATGATTAAATCGGTGACTGGGCGGAGATGGGCAGGCTCAGCCATAAACACCATCCCTTCTTATAAACACAGATGCATTTATAGGCTAAAAAGAGCTCTTTCAGACAATTTTTGGCCACACTGAATACATTGAAAAAAAAAGAGAGAGAGAGAAGAGAAATTGATGAGGAATCTAATGTAACTTCCCTGGGCGGTGCAAGCAGTTTTCAGCCGGCTGCTAACCTAAAGTTTGGAGGTTCGAACCCACCCATCTGTGCCACAGAAAAAAAGCTTGGTGATCTGCTTCCACGAAGATTACGGCCAAGAGAACGAGTGTCCTATTCTGTAACACATGGTGTCACCATGAGTCGGAGTGAACTCAGTGGAAATGGATTTGGTTTGGGGTGTTTTTTTTAATGTGAGCTACAAAGGTCTTTTCATCATTGTGATGGGGTTTGGTGCTGGGCTCAGGGACCAGGCAGCCTGAGCTCAGCTATTTATCAGCTTGTGAGACCTCAGACAAGTCTCTTCACTTGTGCGTCTCTGTTTCCTTATTTGGGAATTGCTGATTAAGATGGCGTCTTAGTTCATAAGGATGCGGGGAGGATTAGAGCCCTTGGGTGGTGCAGACGGTTAATATCCTCAGCTGCTAATCCAAATGTTGAAGGTTCGAGTCTGCCCAGAGGTGCCTGGGAAGACAGGCCTGGAGATCTGCTTCCAGAAGGCCACAGCCTTGAAGACCTTATGGAGCAGTTCTACCCTGCATACATGGAGTTGCTGTGAGATTGAGTCAAGTTGGTGGAAACTGGTTTGTTTTTGGGGGACGGGGCTGCAAAAATGAAATAATGCAAAGAAAGCCCTGGCAATATGCCTAAAGCATGAAAATGCCCCATTAAGGCAGCTACTGCCCCCATGCCCAGTGTCTAGTAAATAGGGGTACATGGCAATAAATAAGAAACCCTTGTGGTGTATTGGTTAAATGCTACAGCTTCTAATCAAAAGGGCAGCAGTTCAAACCCAACAGGTTCTCCCTGAAACCTCTATGGGGCAGGTCTACTCTGTCCCTAAATAAATATTGGGATTGGATGGATTCAGCATGCCATCAAAGACGCTCAGAAACAACAAGACACAAATTCCCTTATAGAGAGATTAAAAAAGGAAAAGTTAGGGCAGCACCAGAGAAGTGCCTTATTCTCACGAGAACTATCAAAGCATTCTTTATCCTTTCAAGACCCAATTATTTTCTGCTTTGAATTTTTTTGTTGATACCCTGTGTTTTCATTAACGGAAACATGCTGTATCATTGTGTGTTGTTGAATTTTTAGTATGTAGTATGGATTTTTTTTTTTGGCCACTTCCAACAATCCCACCCTTCAAGTCGCAAGGGACATACGTTGTCCCATTAATTCTACCCCCAGACACTCCTAGAGTCCAGAGGTACATACCTCGTCCCACTATTTCTGCTCAGAATGCTCCCTAGAGTCCAAAGGGACATACCGTGTCCTAAAGAAGAATTTTCTGAATTTCTCTTTCTCCTCCCAGAAATGCACACACCTCATACCACACCCTGTAGAAACAGTAATGTGCAGCGCATGCCTGTCTTTTCAGTTTCAAACAGTCACGAAGGCCCTGCCTCACAGCAGCTTGGGCTGTCACTAGGGAAGCAGCTTCTCAGTGAACTTGAGAGGCAGAAAAGGTGGGTGGGCAATGGTGTGTCCCAACCGTCATGAAAGGGTTAAGAGAAATTCGTGGGTCGCCATTGGCCTTTTGTTACCATAATCACAGGGTTGGTGCTGTTGTTGGCAGTACACTGGCATCATGGACTTACGGATTGGGACAAGGTTTGATTCAGGGTGTGCCGCTGTTAAAGCACTCCCCTGGTGACGTCTGGGAGAACGCAGCTTCTGGTTACTTATCCGTGGGGAATGAGCGCCACGTCGCTTTAGGACAGAAAGAAATGCAAGATATTGAGTGAAAACTGTTTTTAAAGATGACTGCTTTTAGCGAAACCCCAAGCCTCAATTACACAACTTAATCATTTTGTCACATATATATTAAAATTCAGTTTTTGCCTTTTCTTGATGATTTTACATAATATTCATGCACCATTATTCCATTAAGCCTTTTGTCTTCTCTGTGCTTTTGTGCTTAGCAGTCTGGCCACAAATAATTGAAAAAATATTATTCCATGATATAAAAAGTCACATGCAACAAATTTTGACTCTGAAAATATGTAGTTTCCAAAACAGGGCTTTGTAATTGAGTTATAAATGCAGTTTTAAAATATCTAGTTATAGACCAATGTTGTTGCGATATCATAATAAGACTATAATTTCACACTGTTTATTATTTATCAGTCTTCATAGAATAAAATAATAAACATTAGAGCAATGAATTATACCATGAAATATTCTCTCATAAAATTGCTAAAATCATAGTCAGCTATCAGCAAACAACCCTCTGTTCTCAGCATCATCCCTCAATGTTGTGTTCATCTGTTGGCTCCTTCTGAGTCCTGTCTCCCTCCTGAAGATCCCGTTTAACCTGCAGGCTTCTCCAATTACAATTGTCCTCTCTCAGATTACTCGGTTCTGGGCGTGCCTCCTCTTCCTCTGCCTCTCAGTTCCTAGTTGCCGTTGAGTCATCCCTGACGCATGGCGAGGCCCTGTGCGTCCGAGTAGAAGTGCACTCCACGGGGTAAGAGCAGAGCGCTTTCAGTGGTTGGCTGTTCAGAAGCAGATCACCAGGCCTCTCATCCAGTGTGCCTGTGGGTAGACTGGAACCTCCAACCTTTTAGTTAGCAGGCTAGTGAGTTAACCATCTCCACCACCCAGGGAATCCCCAGCCCTGCTCACCTGGATAAACCTCAACTTACATTAAATCTAATCCCTGCTCACTTCACCCCAACATGCAGGCAACTAGGGCAGGCTGGGGGACAGCACACAGCATCACTGACTGGTCTCATTGGCGACCACTGGTTTTCAATTGGTCCTTCCTGCAGGTCACCATCCCCTCATCCACTCAGGAATGCAGCAACCATCTCTTTCCTGTTTCTCCGATTTTACCTTTCCATGCTCTCATTCCCATCATCCTGGAACATGCTGGTATTTTTCCCTTTCACATAATTTCAAAGGGCCCCATGACTCAAAGGTCTACTTGAGTTCCTGCCTGACTGTTCACACTCCTTTGTAAAAAGCTTCCAGAGAGTATTTGTCCTCTCTGCCTATACCTTCTCTGTGTTGATAATCTTTGAACACCTCTAGTTTAGCGTGTGTCCCCGGTGCTCTACCAAATAGTTCTTACTGTGGTTACCAGTGGGTTTCTCATTGCTGCCTCCAACTGTCAGCTCGCGGTCCTCCCACCCACGGAGGAGCGGTGTCTGACACAATTGTCACTCTCTGACCTGGGACATTTTCACTTGGCTTGTGGAACACCACATTCTCTTGGGTACCCCTTTTCAGTGAAAAAGAGAAAGACCCTCAACTAGATGAATTGACACAGTGGCTTCAACGATGGGCTCAAACATACCAGTGATTGGGAGGATGGTGCAGGACGTGGCAGTGTTTCATTCTGTTGTGCATGAGGTCACTATGAGTTGGGACCAACTCGATGGCACCTAACAACAACAACCCTCCTTCACAATGTCCTTGGCGGGCTCTTCCTTGTATCTCCACTCCTAAATGTGAGTGTACCCCAGAATTCTCTCTTCAGACATCTCCCCTCTCTAGCTCACTCTCTAAGTGGTCTCACCCAGGATCATCATAGCTTCAAATGCCGTCGATACCCTGAGGAATCCGAAGTTTAGTCTTTACCCAGAACCCTTCCGTAAAGTCCACACTTTTCAGATACAAGCTGCACTCTTTCCATCTCCATGTGGGTGATCCAGATTCTCAAATGGAGTGTGCTGAGATGGAACTCCTTCCATTTCCAAGCTTTTCCTTTTCCCATCTCAGCACCTGGCAACTCCAGTTTTCTTGTTTTGGTAAAACAAATACTTGAGTCATCCTTGACTCCCTGCTTTCTCTAACAATTCTTATCTAACCATCAGCAAATCCTGCCATCTCTCCCTTCACAAGGTATCCGGAACCTGTTTCTTAGGACTTTGTACTAACACCAGTGTGCACACAGCCATCCTTCCTCACCTCCATTTTAGTGGTAGCTTGCCAACTGACCTGTCTGCTTCCACCCTTCCAACCCTCTTATAATCTCTTCTCAATGTGGTAGTTAGGAGTGTCCTTTAATAGTAATTCAGATTGCTTGTTTCCTCCCATCAGAGCCCCCCGCTGCCTTACATCTCACTCAGAGACAAAGCCACAGATCTTACATGGCCTCCTCCACTGGTCTAAACCATACCCCGTTTACTCCCTGTCACCGTGGGCCACACTCCCTCTTCCCAGGCACATTCGGCTTCAGACTTGTTCTTTCCTCTGCCAGGAACTAGCCACCTGCTCTCTTCTTTCAAATATCTGCTCAATATTCCCTCCAAGAAGCTTCCCCTAATCACCTTATATGTAAAAAATTTGGACTCATCCCTTTTTGCCACCCCCGTAATCCTTTCTAGATTTCTTTATTGTTTTCCACAGTACTGACACCACCTGGCTCATTATTTATTGGTTGCTTGATCCCTGGGTGGCCCAAGCAGTTTCCTGTCAACTACTAAACTAACGGTTGGCAGTTCGAATCCACCCAGAGGTGCCTCAGAAGAAAGATCTGGAGATCTGCTTCCATAAAGATTAAAAAAAAAAACCAAATTCACTGCCGTGAAGTCGATTCCAAATCATAGCAACCCTATAGGACAGAGCAGAGCCACCAAGGAGTGCCTGGTGGGCTCTAACTGCCGACCTTCTGGTTAGCAGCTGTAGGACTTACCAGTACGCCACCAGGGTTTACAGCCAAGGAAATGCTACGGAGCTCAGTTCTCCTCTACGCTACATGGAGTCGTCATGAGTCGGAATGGACTCGAAGACAGTGGGTGTGGTTTAGGTGTTGTGTGGCCCCCGGAGTACAATCGATACAGAGACAGAGACACACACACGCAGAGAGAGAGGAACTGGCCTCTTCACTGCTGACTCACTAGTGCTTACAGTGGTTTCTAGAGCCTCAGACACTGCATTAATCTGTGACTTAATTAACTAAGTAAGTAATTATTTACTGCCCTGGCCCTCTCTGCTACCGACTGTGTCTTGGAAAAACTTGGTGTAAAATCGTGGTTTATATAGATTTGTACTTTCCCATTAACCCCCGTTATGCCTTCAAGCACATCTCTCCCCGGAGAGTAAAAGGACCTGGAACACCTCCTGGACCTCCAGAGCGCATTCCCTTTGTGAGCCAGCGACCTAGGCACACTCGGCTCTCCCACACAGCTCTCATCAAAGGGGCGTTTTAATGCCCAGGGGATTCTCAGCCATTCATTAACAACACTCCCCGTGGGCAATTTCAGCCTGAAGAAAACGTGGCTAATTCTAGGGCGCTCTCAAATACGTGGCCTGCTCAGCAGCAGAAACGTGGAAATTTTCCTTTTTACTAGAACTCGCATGCTGCAAATATGTGATTTGCATTTTGACATTAAATCGTATTGCCACTTAAATACATTTTTAAATGATGTGTAAATGTTCTCATTAGTACTCAAATTAGAAAATATTTATACATACAAGCTGATTGATTTCACAAAGCATTATTTTTATTTCCAAGGTTTTTTTTTTCCTCCCGTATTCATCCAGAATATAGGGAGAAATGAGATGTCAAGATACCATCCCTAGTGTGTGTGTGTGTGTGTGTGTGTGTGTGTGTTGTATTTAGAGCCCTGTGGTGCAGTGATTAAAGTGATTGACTGCTAACTGAAAGGCTGGCATTTTGAAACCACCAGGCACTCCACGGGAGAAAGATGTGGCAGCCCCAAAACCCTATGGGGTCGCTATGAGTCAGAATGGACTCTGTGGTGGTGGGTTTGGTTTGGTTGTGGTATGTGCATATATGTAATATGTTGTATCTTGTTTGTATTTGTTCCTTGTGTATATATGCATATACACATACACATATATGTATTGTGTACCTTTCTCATGTTTTCACTGTTGCATGGCTACATTATATCACACTTTGTTTTTTTTTTCCTTTTTCTCATTCACACTGTGAACCCCACCGAGACACATTTAGTCACTTATCTCTGCATTTCCAAAGCCTAGCTCAGCCCCTGACGTTTAGTATCTGGTCAGTAAATGCTGGCTTGTTCTTTATTGAAGCGTAGCACACAAACCTGCTTTGCACAGCTGTTATCAGAGGTACCTCAGTTCTGCAATGTGTGCATGGCATTCTTGGATGTCACACTAAAGCCCTCAGGAGATGCTGTAATTCCCGTTAACAGAATTAAAGTCTCTAAGAAACTAAAATATCAAAGAAATTATTTTGAACATTGTTTAAGGTATCAACAAACTAATTTTCCCAACATTCCCTCCAGACCAGATTTTCCTTAACCCCAGTTTCAGAGGCAGAAGCATTAAGACAGATACATAGAAAGTGACCCCAGTACTATTTGCCCTGAACTTTGGTTGAGAATGACTCAAATCCACAGTCCGTGCCAAGTTCAATTCACGTTTTATTTTGGAGGTGGAGAAGATGGCATTAACAGTGGTTTGGGTTGTTAAGAAATAATGAGTTCGAAGTGATAGGCTCTGCAGTGTCACAGGTCGGCATGGAGACTGTGTTTGAGGTAGAAGATGCAGGTGTTTATCTGCACAGAGGAACCTGGGGCTATATATAGCCATAAAGAGAAAAGAGTGAAGATCCAAGAAGGAGCCTTTGGTTATATCCACTGAGAAGGTGTGGAAGTAAGGTAGTGGGCATGTGAAGACCTCCAGGAAGGACATAGTTTCACGCTGGAAGTTATGAATAATGTAGGTCAGAGAAAGTGCATACATATAAGGACTAAATTCAACTTTGCATAATGTACTGAGACATTTTCCTGTAGATTTCTTTAGTAGTCATGAACTTTACTCCTTAGAGGGAATGAGGTTCCATAAGATAACTTTTGATTTCCGCAGAGTTGAGAGAAACCCTTTGAAATCATACAATATCAACTTCTTTGTGTGAACATCATGGAGTTTTACTGTTTAAATCCTCAAGAAACCTTAGAAATGTTAGTCATATGGCCATATTGTTGATGGTGTGGATTACGCCTGGCCGTCTGCGTAGCACTCACGTCTACGTTTTACCTCTTTTCCACTATCCTGTGGAATCAATTCTGTCACTCTGACCTCCAGTGTTTAATTCAACAAGCAATGATAGAAGCTTTTCATTCAACAGAACCCGCTTATTCTGCTGCAGAATTTTTAAAACAAAACCAGCAGGTGCCTGAGCTTGAGGAGTTGAAATTATCCTCATTTTAAGGCAAAGTGTGGAGTGCATTTCAGATGCGTTCCCTGTGTTTTCTGGCAGCTGACACTCATTTATTCTCAGCAAGCAGATAAGTAGTCTGGGAGTGTCAGGGGTGTCAGGGTATCTTCATTTCCATGGAGCTTGCCCAGCTAGGTGGCACAATAATTAAATGTGATCATGCTGACAACCCTTTTTGCTCTTTTCTGCAGCTCATACATACATAGAAAAATACAGGACTGCTTTTATTCGTTTAAGATGTTGTTGTTACATGCCTTAGACTCAGCTCTGAATCTAGCCATCCTCGCCAACACCACAATGCAAAGGCATCAATTCCTCTTCAGTCTTCCTTATTCATCGTCCAGCTTTCACATGCGTATGAGGCAGTTGAAAACACCCTGGCTTGGGTCAGGTACACCTTAGCCCTCAAGGTGACATCTTTGCTTTTTAACACTTTAAAGAGATCTCTTGCAGCTGATTTGCCCAGTGCAATGTATCTTTTGATTTCTTGACTGCTGCCTCCATGGCTGTTGATTGTGGATCCAAGTAAAATGAAATCGTTATCAACCTCAATCTTTTCTCTGTTTATCGTTTAAGATAGGAGGAAACAAAAGCATATTCCCTTCCTTTCAACTCAAAATGTTCCTAAGGTCAGTATTAGAAATCCGACAGTCAGTCCCTATTAAAGAAAAAGAAAAGGCGTAGGAACATTGGTAGCCTACCAGATTTTGAACTAATTTCAGACATATGTCAAGTAACAGTTCAATTCTCTATGGGGTGTTGTTCCCCAAGCTTCAGTCTTCAAAGTGTTTCTGAATTCATCTCCATCAAATAGTGAACATGTCGTGTGGCACCCAGCCTCTGACTACCATTGCTTTCACTGGCGCTGGTGAGCGCTGACTTTGGCATACCCAGACTCAGTGGGCCCAGAGCCAGGGGCATCATCTTTCTTTTGAAAGCACAGCTTATTGATTAGATTTTTGATTTTTGAAAATTTATTATCAAAACCTAAAAATACTGCATTATCTTTCATGCCTTTTCTATCTACAAAGTCCAATAAACTAACAGATCCTGTTAATTTTCCCTTTACACTCTACCTTGCCATCTAACCCTTTCCTTGCTTGACTGATGTTTATTTTCCTTCAGTTTATAAAAACGATCCATTCATTTATAGGCAATGCAGAAAAAAATAGAGAACGTAACAATTTTTTGTAGTATCATCCCAATTTAATCATTATTAACATTTTAGCTAACCTTCCTGTCGTTATCCATCTTTAGAAAGATCACCTCTATCATAAAGTATCTCTTTGTTAACTTAGTGGACTGCGATCTTTCCGGCTTGCACCCTACTGCCAGTATCACTCAAATGCCACATTGTATACAGTCCTGTCAAAGGTGTAGGTGCAACTACGTTGTTTCCTTTGCTAGGTTTAAAACTGCTTAAAGCCAGGGCCCATGCTTATTCATTGCTTTAGAAGATAGGCCTAGCACGGTCTCTAATGTTAACGCGTATTTGTTGAATGGATGTACTTCGTAACACAGATCTACTTGAATTAAGCCTGCAAATAAACACGTTTAATCCTCTAGAATGAAAATACGTGCCAGTAATCTGGTCAAGAGGAAGTAAAAATATTCATCGCGTTAATGACAGTACAGATTACGTGCTTGAGTGAAGCATACACCTTTGTATAAAATAAAGTACATGGTTGAATATACAATCGCCTAGAGTCAGGAGACAATGTGTTTCTCTTCGTATCCCTCTCTTATAGAAGGAACCATTCAAATTAATTGATGTAAGTATAAAGAAGTGTCTTTTTGTGCTACTAAAATCCCCATTACTTATTTTGATTTGTTCCCAAAGCACTCCCTCTAACCAATTGTGTATTTTTTACCAGCTTTTAGTGCAAATTGTTGATGCCTTCCATTTTTTAAAATCTGCTCTATTTCCACCTATTTCTTCTTTTCTCAATGTAAATTCTTCCATTTACTATGATGTTAGATTTTAAATTTTCACTGTCTCAACAGCACGTAAATACATATATTCTAACTTTCTCCTAAACTGGTCAGATGGTGTCCTGATTTCTTCAGATTAATTCACATGATTTCTTCGTTGGATATTTACAAAACTAAATTTCTATGATAGAAAAAAAAAGAAGTCAAATTGTAAGGACTAAATACCACATGAGAATTTGTTTTCCAAGGCCATTCATGCTTGGAGGCAAGCAAAGAATATAGAGACTTCAGCCTGTTTTAGGACCGGGTCTCAGAATCTCATTTGCTGCAGATGACTCACATTTCTCCACGTCCCTCATCATAGCTGGCATTCTGTGGCCGGAGACTTGATCGAGAAAGCATGTGCCACACTCAGTGCATTGCTTCCTGGCGATCAGCTCATGCTTTTGGCCATCTTCTAAGCTGAAGTAAATGACTTCCCTGTACTTGCCCCCACCCCAAGGGCTAGAACTTTATTCTAAATTTAGGATTGTGGAGTTCTGCCCAACAATCAGAAAGGGAACTTCATAATTTTTTCCACAAGATCCAAGGGTCATCCTGAAAGTAGAATTCCTGATGAGTTACCTAGTGTATTCATTTCTTGGGGCTTTAAAAAAAAAAAAAAAAATTTTTTTTTTTTTTTTAATAACAAAACACCAAAAGCTGTTGTTGTTGTTAGGTGCTGTCAAATTGGTTCCGATTCATAGCGACCCTATACACAACAGAACGAAACACTGCCCAGTCCTGTACCATCCTTACAATCATTATTATGCTTGGGCTCATTGTTGCAGCCACTGTGTCAATCCATCTCGTTGACGGTCTTCCTGTTTTCCGCTGACCCTGTAGTTTGCCAAGCATGATGTCCTTCTCTAGGGACTGATCCACCCTGGCAACATGTCCAAAGTATGTAAGATGCACTCTCGCCCTCCTTGCTTCTAAGGAGCATTCTGGTTGTACTTCTTCTAAGACAGATTTGCTTGTTCTTTTAGCAGTCCGTGGTATATTCAATATTCTTTGCCAACACCACAATGCAAAGGCGTCAGCTCTTCTTCGGTCTTCCTTATTCATTGTCCAGCTTTCACATGCATATGAGGCAATTGAAAATACCATGGCTTGGGTCGGGCGCACCTTAGTCTTCAAGGTGACATCTTTGCTCTTCAACACCTTTAAAGAGGCCCTTTGCAGCAGATTTACCCAATGCAACGCGTCTTTTGATTTCTTGACTGCTGCTTCCATGGCTGTTGATTGTGGATCTAAGTAAAATGAAATCCTTGACAACTTCAATCTTTTCTCCATTTATCTTGATGTTGGTGATTAGTCCAGTTGTGAGGATTTTTGTTTTCTTTATGTTGAGGTGTAATCCATACTGAAGGCTGTGGTCTTTGATCTTCATTAGTAAGTTCTTCAAGTCCTTTTCATTTTCAGCGTGCAAGGTTGTGTCATCTGCATAACGCAGGTAGTTAATGAGTCTTCCTCCAATCCTGATGCCCTGTTCTTCTTCATATATTCCAGTCTCTCGTATTATTTGTTCAGCATACAGATTAAATAGGTATGGTGAAAGAATGCAACCCCGGCGCACACCTTTCCTGACTTTAAACCAATCAGTATCCCCTTGTTCTGTCCAAGCAACTGCCTCTTGATCTATGTAAAGGTTCCTCATGAGCACAATTAAGTGTTCTGGAATTCTCATTCTTTGCAATGTTGTCCATAATTTGGAATGATCCACACAGTCGAACACCTTGGCATAATCAGTAAAACACAGGTAAGCATTTTTCTGATATTCTCTGCTTTCAGCCAGGATTCATCTGATGCTAGCAATGATCTCTCGGGTTCCACATCCTCTTCTGAAACTGGCTGAATTTCTGGCAGTTCCCTGCTGCAGCCATTTTTGAATGATCTTCAGCAAATTTCGCTTACACATCATATTAATGCTATTGTTCTATAATTTCCACATTCGGCTGGATCACCTTTCTTGGGAACAGGCATAAATATGGATCTCTTCCAATCAGTTGGCCAGGAAGCTGTCTTCCATATTTCTTGGCATAGACGAGTGAGCACCTCCAGTGCTGCATCCATTTGTTGGAACATCTCAATTGATATTCCATCAATTCCTGGAGCCTTGTTTTTCACCGATGCCTTCAGAGCAGCTTGGACTTCTTCCTTCAGTACCATCGGTTCCTGACCATATGCTGCCTCTTGAAATGGTTGAACATTGACTAATTCTTTTCGGTGTAATGACTCTGTGTATTCCTTCCACCTTCTTTCGATTCTTCCTGTGTCATTTATTATTTTCCCCATAGAATCCTTCACTATTGCAACTCAAGACTTGAATTTTTTCTTCAGTTCTTTCAGCTTGAGAAATGCCGAGCGTGTTCTTCCCTTTTGGTTTTCCATCTCCAGCTCTTTGCACATGTCATTATAACACTTTACTTTGTCTTCTCGAGATGCCTTTTGAATTCTTCTGTTCAGTTCTTTTATGTCATCAATTCTTCCTTTTGCTTTAGCTGCTCGACGTTCAAGAGCAAGTTTCAGAGTCTCCTCTGGCATCCATCTTGGTCTTTCCTGTCTTTTCAATGACCTCTTGCTTTCTTCATGGATGATGTATAAATTGACGTCTGAGCACTGCTTTTGCTGTGTCCCAAAGGTTCTGATAGGAAGTGTTTTCATTCTCATTGGACTTTATGGATTTCTTTATTCCATCCTTAATGTCTTCTATAATCCAGTCTTTTTTGAGCAGGGTATTATTCACTTTCCAAGTGTTTGATTTCTTTTCCCTGCTTTTTCTGTTATTAATTTCCACTTTTATGGCCTTATGGTCAGAGAAGATACTTTGTAATATTTCAATGTTTTGGATTCTGCTAAGGCTTGCTTTTTGACTTAATATGTGGTCTATTGTAGAGAATGTTCCATGTGCACTAGAAAAGAAAGTATACTTGGTTGCTGTTGGGTGGAGTGTCTAAGAGGTCAGGTTGGTTTATTGTGGCATTTAGATCCTCCGTGTCTTTATTGAGCTTCTTTCTGGATGTCCTGTCCTTCACCAAAAGTGGTGTGTTGAAGTCTCCTACTATTATTGTAGAGCTGTCTATCTCACTTTCCAATGCTGATGGAGTTCGTTTTATGTATCTTACAGCCCTGTCATTGGGTACATAAATATTTAATATGGTTATGTCTTCTTGGTATATTGTCCCTTTAATCATTATATAGTGTCCTTCCTTATCCTTTCTGATGGATTTAACTTTAAAGTCTATTTTGTCAGAAATTAATATTGCCACTCCTGCTCTTTTTTGATTGTTGTTTCCTTGATGTATTTTTTTCTATCCTTTGAGTTTTAGCTTGTTTGTGTCTCTGAGTCTAAGGTGTGTCTCTTGGAGGCAGCATATAGGCGGATTTCATTTTTTAATCCATTCTGTCACTCTCTGTCTCTTTATTGGTGCATTTAGTCCATTTACATTCAGTGTAATTATGGATAGGTATGAATTTAGTGCTATCATTCTGATGTCTTCTTTTGTGTTTTGTTGACAGTTTCTTTTTCCCACTTAATTTTATGTGCTGAGTAGATTATCTTTATATATTATTCTTTCCTCATATTCATTGTTGATTTTGTTTCTGCTGAGTCTCTTTTTTTTTCTTGTATTTTATTTTGATAAGTAGGATAGTTTGTCTCCTTTGTGGTTACCTCATTATTTACCCTGATTTTTCTAAATTTAAAACTTGCTTTTATTTCTTTATATCACTGTATCTTCCTCTCCATATGGAAGATCTATGCTTACATTTCTCAGTCCCTCTTTTTTATTTTAATGTTGTCTTCTTTTATATAATAACATCACTGTTACCCTGTTTTGAGCTTTTTTTTTTTTTAATCTCGCTTTGTTTTTTTTCGGTTTCCCTGTCTGGGTTGACTTCTGATTGCTCTACCCAGTGTTCTAGTCTTGGGTTGATACCTGATATTATTGATTTTCTAACCAAAGAACTCCCTTTAGTGTTTCTTGTAGTTTTTTTTTTTTTTAATTCCCTAAACTTCTGTTTATCTGGAAATGTCCTAATTTCACCTTCATATTGACAGACGGTTTTGCTGGATATGTGATTCTTGGCTGGCAATTTTTTTCCTCCAATTTTTTAAATAAGTCATCCCATTACTTTCTTGCCAGCATGGTTTCTGCCGAGTAGGCCAAGCTTATTCTTATTGGCTGTCCTTTGTAGGTGACTTTTCCTTTATCCTTCACTGCTTTTAAAGTTCTCTCTTTATGTTTGGTTTTGTCAAGTTTGATTGTAATATGTCTTGGTGACTTTCTTTTAACATCTACCTTATGTGGAGTTCAGCAAGCATCTTGGATAGATATCTTCTCATCTTTCACAATATTAGGAAAGTTTTCTGCCAATGAATCTTCAACAATTCTCTGTGTTTTCTGTTATCCTTCCCTGTTCTGATACTCCAATCACTCATATGTTATTTCTCTTGATAGAGTCCCACATAATTCTTAAGGTTTCTTCATTTTTTAAAATTCGTTTATCTGATTTTTCTTCAAATATGTTAGTGAATAAGGAAGACTGAAGAAGAATTGACGCCTTTCAATTGTGGTGTTGGCGAAAAATACTGAATATACCATGGACTGCCAGAAGAACGAACAAATGTGTCTTGGAAGAAGTACAACCAGAATGCTCCTTAGAAGCAAGGATGGCGTGACTGCGTCTTACACACTTTGGACATATTTTCAGGGGGGATCAGTCCTCGGAGAAGGACATCATGCTGGCAAAGTACAGTGCCAGCAGAAAAGAGGAAGACCCTCAACAAGGTGGATTGGCACAGTGGCTGCAACAATGAACTCAAGCATAACAATGATTGTAAGGATGGCTCAGGACTGGGCAGTGTTTTGTTCTATTGTGCATAGGGTTGCTATAAGTTGGAAGCAACTCGACAGCACCTAACAACAACAACAACAATGTTAGTGCCAAGTGATTTATCTTCAAGTTCAGAAATTCTGGCTCCTACTTGCTCAATTTTGCTCCTCTGACTTTCTACTGAGTTGTCTACTTCTGTAATCTTCTCATTTTCTCATTGCTGTCTTGTTAATCTTCTCATTTTCTCATTGCTGTCTATCTATGGATTTTCCCAGCTTATTAAATTTTTCATTATGCTCCTGAATAATCTTTCTAAATTCTTCAGTTGCTTTATCTGTGTTCCTTGGCTTGTTCTGCTTATTGCCTCATTTCCTTCCTGACATCTTGAAGGGTTCTGTATATTAATCTTTCGTATCCTGCCTCTGGTAATTCCAGGAATGCAGTTTCGTCTGGAAGATTACTGGATTCTTTTCTTGAGAGCTTGTTGAGGGAATCATGGTCTGTTTCTTTATGTGACTTGATATTGACTGTTTTCTCTGAGCCATCTACAAGTTATTGTATTAGTTCATGCTTGCTTACTGTGCCGTAGCTTCTTGCTTTGTTTTCCTTTGATATGCCCAGATGGGTTGCTTGAGTGAGCTAGCTGGATTATTTTCACCTTTGGTGCTCTGACGTCCTGTGCCCGGATGGCTAGAGCTGTTATCAGGTACATCAGTCTAGGAGTCCATTCACTTGTATGAATTCTGCTCAGGTGTCCAGGTAGGTGATCATCAAGTGTGTGGTACAGGCTCTGTCCTATAGTCTTAGAGGGGCAGGGGTGATTGGTGTATGTACCGGTATCTGACTGCAGCAGGGGGTCACACTCTGAACAAGGCAGGAGGCTGAGAACTGACCCCCGATTTTCTCTGAGGACTGTGCGTCCCTGTTCTCTAGAGCGTGCAGGTGGGTGGGTTCTGCAGAAGGACCATGGGCACCCAATGTTTTTGGTTGTAAGGACTGGGAGGTACCAGTTATCCTTGGACTCCTGTCGTGGGTGGCTGGGTGACCTGAATGGAGCTTCCAGTCCTTAGGCCCCTGATGTGGGTAGGTGAGGACCCTGTTTAATAGGCAAAGCAACATCAAACATCAAACATCCACCTCTCCGCGCACAGCTGAAACAGTTGGAGTCTGCCAACAAGTGCCTATTTTCCAGAAATAGGCCCACACAGGTCCATGCAGAAGGGAAAGGTGCTCAAAGTCCACAGACCATTTATGCCTGGACAGGAGCCACTTCTGTCCTGATTTCCCCTGGGTAGTGGAGATAGCAGATTATCTTTTCACCCAAATGCAATTTTTTTCCTTCTCCGGGGCTGGGAGGATGGCTCTAGGTGCTCAGCAGTGCCTGTCTCAGGCCCAGGGAATTCAGTTGCTGAAGCCGGCTTGGGGGTGGGAGGGCGCGGTAAAATATACGCAAGTGCTTGGCTTTTGCTGAGAGTACTTTTTTTTCCTGGTTCCGGCGGTGTGAGTAGGCTGTGTGTCTGGCTGCTTCTTCCTGAGGAAACTGCAGCCGAACATTAGTACCAGCCCGCTGCCGCCGCTCAGGAATGGTGCCTGAGGGCTCCCCGCGATTCAGGTGCAGTAACACCTCCACTTCTGAACCGTCTCTTCCTCCCCATGCCCCTCTGTTTGTTTTCTAAGCTTGCCTTTGATGCTCAGGGCTCCCAGCTTGTCATAAATATACTTGTTTCACTTGTTTTTTCGGGTCTTTGTTGTAAAGAGGGCTCGTCAGAATTGTCTATTTTGCCATCTTGGCTCCGCCTCCTCACAAGTCAATGACAGATTTTTGGTCAGTGGTGTATGAGTTTGTCTAAAAACAGAAAGTGTAAATTGGTTAAGTACTATGTATAGATAGAATTATTCTCGTGTCTACATCAAGTATGTAATATACAGTTTGTTTTGAGAAAACAAAGCTGTTGTGCCCCATAAGGTAGATACAATCAGCATGACATTGTTCTGGATTGTTCACCACAGGACTTCTTATGTTTGGCTACAAGAATTTATGATCGTTCTAGATGAAATGACATAAGAATCAGCAGAGGTTGCTTTTAAATATTGCTGAAGACCAGTGGCTCTTTCATTTTGGTTGTGAGACCAGCTGCAGAGTTACCTGAGTACAAGCGAGAAAGGGAAATAGTCAGCCCTCAGCCCAGACCTATCAACTCAGAAGGTTTGGGATGGGGTCTTGCACACTATGCTTAACAAGCCCTCCAGATGATCATGTGACCTGTGTTAGTCTGGGTTCTCTAGAGGAGCAAAACTACTGGGTCTGTATATAGATACATACATGTAGAGAGGGATTTCCTTCAAGGAAATGGCTCATGCTGTTGTGGGGTGTGGCACTTCCGACGCCCAGAGACCAGGTGGCAGACTGGAGACCTCCCCTGGCTTGTGGGATTGCAAGGACTGGCAAATCGAAAATCTGCAGGTCAGACACAGGCTGAAGGCCTGCGCAGGCTTACATCCCAGGAACTGAAGGACAGGTGACAAGAAGAGTGCAGGTCGTGGGGGAGATAGCAAGATTTACCAGAACATCCATTTATATTCTGGAGGCAGCCCCGTCCTCAAGGAAACTCCCCTTTCTCACATCAGACCAATCGTGGAATGTGATTACATTATGTTACATTATGGAAGAGCACCAGGCCAGTGTCTGCCAAACCACTGAGAATCATAGCCAAGCCCCGCTGACGCATGACATTAACCATTGCAGCACCCGAGGAGAACCACTGTCCTGGACCTTCTAAAGCACAGTCTTGAGGTGCATCCTGTGCTCTGCCAAACATGAGAAAGATTGAGGCTCACGGAATGAAGGCATTATCTCAGCTGGCCCTTGTGAAATTAACAGACATGTGGACTGCCCACCTGCATTCACATGTTTACGTGGGTTTATTTTCAGATTAGCTTTCCCCTAGCGGATACAGGGCCCTGAAAATAAAGGATGCATGTACATGGAACTTGAGAGGTGGGGAAAGCCTGTAATGTGGAGCTATACCCAAAGAAAGCAGTTCTGGAAAACGGGGCATGGCAGAATTAGAGGAGCAAGCCTGAGAGGCTGGGGGGAGAACTTGTACTCTTGGTGCTTAACTGAGAAGACTGGCTTTGTCCATTGACTTTTGTGTGAAAGTTTGGAGTATGGCCAGATAATGCTAGAGGTGTAGCAAGAATCAAAAGACTAGCATGTTCTCTGGGTAGATACTATCAATTTCAGAACAAAAGGCAAACTACGCCAGTGCATTCGGCATTAGTGAAAACAGCTTGGCTGTAACATCCCATTATTGCATTGTAGTCTCTGGGTGGAACAAACGGTTACTGAATTCAGCTGATGACCAAAAGGGTGGAGGTTCAAGTCCACCCAGAGGCTCCTCAGGAAGCCTGGCAATATACTTACAAAAAAAAATCAGCCTCTGAAAACCGTATGGAGCACAGTTCTACTCTGACATACGTGGGGTCCCCATAAGTCAGGGTCGACCCGATAGCAACTGGTTTGGTTTTTAGTTTTGGATCTCAATATTTTAGATCCTTTTTTGGATACATAATTTCATTCCCCTCTTGTTAAGTATCTCTCCCCACTAAAATCTTGCTTTATATGTATACGAATCTAGACCCTAAAAAGCTGCAATAGTTTTCAACATATAGCCTGGTCTCTGAACGTTCTACCTCAAGGAGTTATCCTGGGTTTAGAAGCTGTCTTAGTCATCTGTTAGCACATTAGCACTTAAGATGATTCTGGGTTAGAATGTGGTCGGGAAGTGCCCTCTCCCCAGAGTAATTATGCCGCTGCTTTGAGCCCTGGCTCCCCAGCCTGTTTACATGTTAATTTATTCAGTCTCTTATATGTTTAAGAAGAAAGTGTATTAAAGCAGATAAGGAGTCCCGACCTCTGGGATTTGAGTCAGAATTTAAAACAAGCTCAAAGAGCATCAAAAATGGAAGCAGGATTGTCAATAAAATGTTTAATGATTTGAAGGAGCGTTAAAATGATACTTGTCATCTCGAAGCAAAGCCACTTAAAGTATTTTGTTTTAGAAGTTATAAAGCACTAGACTGTTAGTTGGAAAAATATTCTGCTGTGTTTTATTATTTGTCAAAATCCTGTGGAAAGAAGTAAAACGAGTATTATTTCTTAAAAATTTTTGCCCCTTTGTAAGTGAAGGTATTTGAGGCCTCAAATCAGAAATAGCTAAGAAGAAAAAAATAAAAAAAAAGATTTGTGTTTACTGAACTAGGAACCTTCTGCTGCTAATTACCATTTAAAAATATTTCTAAAAGGATACTTTTTGTGTATGTTTAATATATATACTTTTTGGTGATAGTAAAATATATATATATATATATTTGTATTCAATTTCTCCCTCTACAGAGAAGTACCCTTGTTAAAGAGTCCCCCCCCCAAAAAAAAATCCATAATTCCAGTGACTACTTCTGGTAAAACTGAAGGCAGAAGTATTTTTATTTTTACCTAAAAGCAATGTCCATTTCTATGATGCCTTCACTCTACCTGGATGCACAGGTAGGCTGCCTTACTTACGTCAGCCCCAGGTGTACCTGTGCTGAGTGTGGGCCAAACAGAAAGTCATTTTCACAAAATCACCTCCCAGACCTTTCAGTTTGAAGAGGTTTGTTCAGAATTCTCTGTTCCCTGATCATGGGAACATGACACAGAAAAAATTATTCTTGTTCAGAGATGAATCAAGGGGCAAAGTCACATTTAATACTTCCTTGAATAAAAACAAGAGATGTTTATTGTCATGTCACAGAACAAGAACTAGCTTTACTTCGAGCTCTACAAAGTAGTCCTTCAATCACAAACACCAGAATTTGACCACTTCCCGGATAAGGGAATATATCAGACTCAGCCCTGAGTACCCCTGCTTCATAGGACCGTCTCTAGGAGTCTTATTTCAAAATCTTTTGTTTGTAGCATGTTCTGGGGTATATTACTTAACATCTCTAATATTTAGTTGTTGTATCTTTGTTTTTGTTGTTGAGAATATACGCGCCAAAACATACATCAACTCGACAGCCTCTGCATGTGCAATTCAGGGCACTGATGACATTCTTCTAGTTGTGCAGCTATTCCCACCCTCCCTCCTGTTCTGAATTGTTCTGTCCCCATTAACATAAACTTACTGCCCTCTAAGTTTCCTATCTGATCTTTCAAGCTGATGTTGTCAGTTAGATTCCATAGAGATAGTTCTTAAAAGAGCATAATGCTCAAGGCAGACATTTTTTATTAGTTAAGCTAAACTATTGTTTGGTTTTAAGAAGACTTCAGGGAATATTTTTGGTTTAACATTTAAAGATTATTTTAGGGGAATAGTTTCAGAGGTTCATCCAACCTCCATGGCTCCTCGATGGAGTTGGTAAGATTTGAAATTCTGTTCTGCATTTCCCCCCTTTTGATCAGGATTCTTCTGTAGAATCTTTGATCAAAATGTTTAGTAATGGTAGCTGGGCACCATCCAGTACTTCTGGTCTCATGGCGAAGGAGATAGTGTTTATGGAGATGTAAAAACAGCTTGAGGGCAGTGTCTGACCTCCTCTTACTTCACTAGGGGAAGGAGAATCAAGGTCAACAGCCCAAGGCTGATTTCCATGAGGTGGAGGTCAGATGTGCCTCCTCTCTCTGCCATCTTTACTAATTCTGAGACAAACTGTCCCTCCCACAGCACTCTCTACTGGGTTTGATAATTCATTGCAATGGCCACACAGAATTCGCAGACCATACTCACAATTATGAGGTTTATTAGAGAAGTAACAGTTATAATTCAGGGTCAAGAACACTCAGGATACAGTTCTTCCATCAGGGTAGCCTCTCCCCAGCCTTGCTCACAGGCACAGCTCTCCCTGGCCTCACTCTCTGCCCATATGTACTCGGCTCTTTCTCTGTGGACCAGGAAGCCTACCGTGCCATCTCTGCTGCTGGGTCTCTCCTGCTGATCTATCCTTCCTTGATGGTGGTAGTGTCCTTCCTCTGCTCTGGAATTGACTCTCTTCTAAGACAAAACTGACCAATTCTCTTGGTAGGCCATAATTACCCTGTCATGGACTGAATCGTGTCCTCCCAAAATATGTGTCAACTTGGTTAGGCCATGATTCCAAGTATTGTGTGGTTGTCCTCCATTTTGTGATTGATAAAATTTTCCTGTGTGTTGTAAATCCTAATCTCTGCCTGTGGTTAATGAGGCAAGATTGGGTTATGTTGAAGAGGATTAGGCTGGGATGTAACATCCTTGCTCAGGTCACATCTCTGATCCAATGTAAAGGGAGTTTCCTTTGGGTATGGCCTGGGCCAGTTAACTGGATGGCCCATGAAACAATGATCTTAAGTCTCCAAACCAAGGAACTAAATCCCTTGAGGTATTTGGTTGTACATAAGCTGCCTTAGCAGCTACACTTTTTTTTTTTTTTTTGGTTGTTTTTGTAAAATCACAACTCTTGCCAACGTCAACTTTTTAACTTATTGACCCTTAATCAATGTGATTTGTCCATCACCTTAAACCAAAACTCATTTTTCCATAAGCCTTGGTCCCCCCTTTCCTCCTCCTGCCCCTGGAAACCACTAATAAACTTTGGTTTCTGTACATTTGCCCTTTCTTGTCTTTTTTATATTAATGAGGTCATACAATATTTGTCCTTTTGTGATTGATTTACTTCACTCAGCGTAATTCCTTCCAGCTCCATGCATATTGTAGCATGTATCAAGACTTAGTTTCTCCTTCTGGCTAAGCAGTACTCCATTGTATGTATCTGCTATATTTTGTTTATCCATTCTTCTGCTGATGGACATTTAGGTTGTTTTCTGCCATTTTGCTGTTGTGAATAGTGTTGCAATGAATGTGAGTGTATAAGTCTCTGTTTGAGTCTCTGCTTTCAAGTCCTGTGGGTACATACCTAGGAGTGGAATTGCTGAGTCATATGGCATTTCTATTTTTAAGTTTTTGAGGAGCTGCCATGCTGCTTTCCACAATGGCTGTACCATTAGAACTATGCTTACATTTTGGCCAATGGTCCCTCAATTTCCTTCTTCGTTATTTCAAAACTTCAAGAAAATTGTCATCTGGCCTCCATGATATAGCCATACTTACTTTCTTCCTTTGGTGCACATTGTAACTTTCAACCAAAGTAGACTCTAGCACCCTCAAATAGAAGTATAATGGGATATTTTACATTTTTTAATACTAATCCTCTAAGCCTTCTAAAATTTGGGGTGTCTTTTGCACTTGTAACACATCTCAGTTTGGATTAGCTAAATTTCAAGTGCTCAATAGCCACATGTTGCTAGTGACTAGCATTTGAGCAGCTCAAGGATCAATTTCAAAGCAAAGAGTGTAGATTCGGTGACCTTCATGGCTTCTTTTAGTTTATCATTTATATTTTCTATTGAATGATTTTTAGACCTCTAACATATGTGTTCCAAAAAACAATAGAAAGTGAATATCTCCCCAAAATCTTTATCAGTAAAGAATGAAGTAAGTAAGTCATGTTTTTCTCATCATCAGCTGTTTTGGGGAGTGGCTTCCTAAGTCCATCATAAGTACTGTTATCACCAAGAAAAACCACTTATTGCTTGGTTGGTGGTCTCCCTTTGATCCATTTAAGTACATTTTTATACACATTTGTTATGGCATCCTGTAACCCCTATTTAATTTTCAGGTAATACATTTCTGTAATTTTCCTGTTTTAATTAACCTTTCATTTTCTGCTAATAATTTATAGTCTTTCTTAGGTCATAGTGTAAAAAGGTAAATTGACTAATAACTGGTTAGATTACTATCTATGTTTCATGTTGTCGTTGTTGTTAGGTGCCATTGAGTTGGTTCTGACTCATGGCGCACCATGCACAACAGAATGAAACACTGCCCGGTCCTGCACCATCCTTACAATCGTTGTTATGCTTGAGCTCACTGTTGCAGCCACTGTGTCAATCCACCTCGTTGAGGGTCTTCCTCTTTTCCGCTGACCCTGTACTCTGCCAAGCATGATGTCCTTCTCCAAGGACTGATCCCTCCTGACAACATGCCCAAAGTATGTAAGACACAGTCTCACCATTCTTGCTTCTAAGGAGCATTCTGGTTGTGCCTCTTCCAAGACAGATTTGTTCATTCTTTTGGCAGTCCATGGCGTATTCAATATTCTTCACCAGCACCACAATTCAAAGGCATCAACATTTCTTCGGTCTTCCTTATTCATTGTCCAGCTTTCACATGCATATGATGCGATTGAAAATACCATGGCCTGGATCAGGCACACCTTAGTCTTCAAGGTGACATCTTTGCTTTTCAACACTTTAAAGAGGTCCTTTGCAGCAGATTTACCCAATGCAATGTTTTTATCTATGTTCCATATATAGGCTTTATTTATATAAACTGTGTTTATATGCTTCCTAAGTAATCAGGTAAGGAGATCCATGTCAATATTAGCAAAGTATGAATTTTACTGATTTTATAGGATCATAGATAAAAGTTGATTAGCAAATTTAGTAGTAAGTTTTTCAACCTGATAGCCTTGAATATAACCATCAGAGTCAGATACACCAAGAAAAAAAAAATACAGGGAGTGGGATTGGTTACTCAGGTGTGAAGAGATACTGCAGTGATGGGGAAAGGTCCCCACTCAAGTCTTCTGGAGCTTTGCCCTGTAATGTTATAACCATCCAGGTGAGTGCGGAACCTGCAGGGAAACGTGGAGGTAGCTAGTCTCTTTGAATGTCAAGCTCACAATCTGTTTCTCCGCATGCCTCTGAAAAGGAAAATGAATTCACTGTGGTCTGTAATTATCTGTAGTCAACCTGAAAAAACAACTGAGTGCAATTGCAATTCTCTGCAACAATTACGAAGTTCTAAACTGCCACCGACTGGGTTGACCTAGTAACGTCGAATTTCAGGAGGGCAACATTGCAGAAACCTGTACACTGAGGCCATTACTATCCGGGTAAAAAGCTTCAGGATTGGTTTTGAATTCCCTGTCCATTGCTCCCCATCCTACTGAGCTAGCTGTCTGGATTCAGTTTTCCCTGGTTATAACAACATGCATAATAAAAGAAGACAAGATTAGACTTTTATTTTTTAGGAAAAAGAATAGTAAACTGTTAGCGTTTTAATTCCATATGTTGTAAAATTCTCATCTTGGTGAGTATTTTTGGGGCTGATGGAAGTAACCAACAGAAGTTGAGCGTCTACTAAGTGAAAAACTGTGTTCTTCTGCCTGCGCTTCCTGATCCCCATTAGTGCTCACAACAGCTGTGTGTTATCAGTGTCTCCCCTTAATAGGTGAGGATCCTGAGTCTGAAAAACATGAACTGAATTGCACAGGAGTACACAATTATTAGCTGAAGTTAAGCCGAAAAACTGGGCCCATAGAACTGCAAAGCCCATACCCTTTCAGCTAAACTGCATTGCTTCTGGGTCCAGGATATGATGAGGAATTTCACTTCCGAGTCTTGTCATTTATGCCCCTAAGTATGTATATGGCCCCATGGACCCCCTTATACATCATTAGATTCAACAGTATACAAACAGAGCTAGCCAGAGGGGACAAGGAAATTCTCCAATGAAACAATAAATACAGAAACAACTTATTTTAAATATCAGAGTAAAAGTCCATATCAAGTACAAGTCCAACTGAAATATTAAAGTACAAAAATATGGCATGGAAATAATTTGTCATAGGTGCTCTTGGTCCTTCACCCTACCCCTTAGTGCACAGCACTCCTGTGTGTTCCAACTGGAAATACCTCAGCCTCTGAAGGCTGTCCTGGCTGAAGCCAGACAGAAGAGCCAGGAGTTCCTCCACCTGGGAACAGCCCTGAACCGCTGGTGTCCAGCACCCATGGGTGAATAACCAGTCATCTGGCTCCTGAGCTGTAGGTACAGAGGGCCGTAATCCACACTACCTCCCAGCTGACTCAGGTTGGGGTGAGCCAGGTACCCATAGTGGAAACCTACCTGCTCAACTGAAAAAAAAAAAAAAAGGTTACTGTTGAGTCAACTCTAAGTCCTGGTGATCCAAATGTGTCAGCGAACATGTGCCCCTTTGCGTTTTCAATGGCTGATTTTTCAGAAGTGAGTGCTACGCCTTTCTTCCAAGGTACCTCTGGGTGGACTTGAACCTCCAACCTTTCATTTAGTAGTCAAGCGTGTTAACTGTTTGTACCACCCAGAGGCACCTTGAAGAAAGGCCTGGAGATCTACTTACAAAATTTCAGGCACTGAAAATCCTGTTGAGCGCAGGTCTATTCTGACACACGTGGGGCTGCCATGAGTAGGAGCCAACAGGATCACCTCTGGTTGGCTATAACTAGCTGTTTAACGTGGGAAAGTCATCTAGCCTGGGAGGACCTAGATTTCATACTCTGTACAATGAGAAGCTTGAACTGTCCCCCAAAAGAAGAGTTTGTATTACAGGCCCATAACTTAAGAGTGTGCCTCAAATGTCCTGGAGCTGCATGCAAAAAAGTTGTGAGACTTTGGCCTTTTCTGGAAGAGAGAACCTCATTTTTATTCAGATTCTCAAAGCAAGGTGTTACCAAAACATTCTAAGAAGCATTGAATTGAAGTACATTGAGGACCCTTCTTTGAAATTTTTTGATTTACAATTCTACGGTTCATCATTTATGCACCAATTTTGAATAGCCATTTTTATGAAACAAACATCTGTTAAATGGATACCAAACAAATACCAAAGTTACATTTGAACTTGAAGTAATGGTCTATCTACCCATGAAATTTTTCACATATAAGGGAGTGACTTAGGCTCTTTGACAATTAACAATGGATACATTGCCAAACATTAGACCAAACTACAGTTGGGATGTGTAGTTTGGGAAAAAAATACAAAGAAAATATCAAGAAATGTGACACTTTGAGAAGCCTGGTATTAGTGAATAAGACAAAACAAAAGATATTTTCTTTTAGGCAGCTTGAGAAAATCTAGTCATTGGAATTTCTGAGCTCCCTCAGGATGTAAATAGCATAACCAAAGCAGCAAACAAAAATCTTGACTAAAATAAAAATGAATTAATTAAGCAACTGATCCATTGCTGTTTCATTGCCCTTTGTGAGTTTACTATGACGTCAATTTATCACATCTTTGTGTTTCATTGGTATTAACATTTGTCTGATTTTTCTTGCTGTGGATTTTTTATTTAGTTTACATTTTTGTTTTAGTATGCATTATCCCTAGGGATCAGAAAAAGAAAAACAAAGGCAACTAGAGTAAAAAAATAAAACCACCCTTGAGGCTGTAGGTTTTGAACTGGGTGAGGGCCACTCCCTGAGCCTTCAGGTCTGAGGCACAGCGTGGAGGTGACCAGCTGCCCCTCCAGCACAGCACTATTGTGTGGGCTGCAACTCTGAAGCCAAGTCTCCGTGTTTCACAGGCTGCTGGCTAACAGACACTTGATTGGTATAGTTTGCAGCTTCAGTATTTTTAACCCTTGTAGACAAAATGACTCAATTATTGTTGTTTTGCGTGCCATCCTATTTTGCTCAAACACCACCCGATAAGATAAAGCTCCTGCGTTTCACATTTCAGAATTTTCTTACAAAAGAGTAATTAAGTTAAGCAGAGATTCAGTGACATGCTTTATTTGAGGATAATGGTTTCCAGTTATTGATGGCCTATCCATACCACATTGCAGCGATGTCTTGGGGATGAACTTCACCATGATTTTCAGCAAGGATGTTCCCATGAGGGAGAATGAATATCTTTTCCAAAGACACAAAACACGTTTTACCCGTATTTACAACTCAATCCTGAGACAGGAAAGCAACTCTGCGGTTACAGGTATAGCCGTATTTTTTTTAGTTGTTAAGAGGAGTATGCTAGGCCTTTTTTGGGAACCATAAATATTTGACTTAAATCTTAACTTGTTTTGTTTAAGAAAATGTATAAATGTTTACACCAAGTAACTAAAGCCATAGGAGGCAAGGAAAGCTGTTTCAAAAATGATATAAACTGATAAATAAAAGTGGAATTAAATTACCTTTGCCTAAGTTCCTAGTATTTTGTGCGTCACTTGTTAAATATAAGGTATACCAAATCCTCGCGATGGATTATACCCACATTCAGGATACCTTAGGGAAAAAAAAACTATTCTTTCTTTATTATATTCACTGTACATTTTACACAATATTTAAAGAAGTATCAGAAAACTCACTTTACTAAACAGAGAGTTAAGAGATAGGCTTATAATTTTTGTTAGTGTTAACTTCTGTATGAATTTCACCAGATTCTGAACTCCTTCACCTTCCTTATTTATGCAAAGAAAACCTATTCAATTATTGTTGATGTTGTTATTAGGTGCCATCAAGTTGGTTCCAACACATAGCAACCCTGTGTACAACAGAAGGAAACACTGACTGGTCCTGCGCCACCCTCACAATCGTTATGCTTGAGCCAATCCATCTCATTGAGGGTCTTCTTCTTTTTGTCTGACCCTCTACTTTACCAAGCATGACATACTTCTGCAGGGGTTGATTCCTCCTGGTAACATGTCCAAAGTATGTGAGACAGTCTCACCATCCTTGCTTCTAAGGAGCATTCTGGTTGTACTTCTTCCAAGACAGATTTGTTCATTCTTTTAGTAGTCCATGGTATATTCAATATTCTTCCCCAACACTACAATTCAAAGATGTCAATTCTTCTTCAGTCTTCCTTATTCATTGTCCAGCTTTCACATGCATACGAGGCAATTGAAAACACCATGGTTTGTGTCAGACACACCTTAGTCTTCAAGGTGACATCTTTGCTTCTCAACACTTTAAAGGGGTCTTTTGCAGCCAATTTGGCCAATGCAATGTGTCCTTTGATTTCTTGACTGCAGCTTCCATGAGTGTTAATTGTGGATCCGAGTAAAATGAAATCCTTGACAACTTCAATCTTTTCTCCGTTTTTCATGATGTTGCTCATTGGTCCAGTTGTGAGGATTTTTGTTTTCTTTATGTTGAGGTGTAATCCATAGTGAAGGCTGTGGTCTTTGATCTTCATTAGTAAGTGCTTCAAGTCCTCTTCACTTTTAGCAAGCAAGGTTGTGTCATCTGCATAACACAGGTTGTTAATGAGTCTTCCTCCAATCCTGATGCCTCGTTCTTCTTCACAGAGTCCAGCTTCTTGGATTATTTGCTCAGCATACAGATTGAATAGGTATGGTGAAAGAATACAACCCTGACTTTCAACATGCAGTATTCCCTTGTTCCATTTGAATAATCGTATGCAACTCTATTACTTTATAATTAGAACATCTGCATGCCCAATTCCACTTTCTGAATGGAAGTGGTTAAATTAGAAGAATTGAATGATATTGATAAGGCAATATAATAGTGATAAATATTATCTTGTAGGTTTCTACCCACTTTTTAGGCTTCTGACCTCAAGTGTTAAGCAAATGGATATGCCTGTACTGTCAGGAAAAATCACATCATGCATAACACTTGCTTTTTTATGTCCTTGAGTGTTTTCACCTGAAAATTATTTTTTTCTAAGTTAAAAAAAAATAATAATAATGGTGGAAATTTGGTGGTAATTTCATTCTAGATTTGTTCTATTTTGGTATGTTTTCTCCACTTACTGCCAACACCCATTTACATATCCAAGTAAGACATAGGTATCTTTTAAGTAAAGTATGTTTAATTGCTCTTATTCAATTCCGGTTGGCACATATTCCTCACAAGATCTGTCAGAAGTCGAAAGACAGTGATTTAAAGGTATACAAAGATGGAATTTACAAAAATAAGACTTGTAAATGTGCATTGTAAACTTACCTTGTCACAAGAAGACAATACTTCAAAAATATGTCTATAACCTTGCACTTATTTGAAAAGCTGTGTTTAGGATTTGCACATTTTATTCATTGGAAGAGTTCCTTTCAGGAGTATGCCTTCTTACAAAGTACAGAGCTGGAGTAATTGTGAGTAGGAGTGCTCCGTTAGCTAAGACTTTAGGTTATGTGAGATCATCAGGGTACTCAGAGACGACACTCTTGCACTTTTTCTGCATCTGAGGTACCACCAAAATGACACCTGTGGAACCATGCCAAGACCTACAGCCTCATTTCGACTGCGGGCACCCGAGGCCACCAGCTCTGTGGGGTAGTCATCCAGAAGGTCAGCTGGAGAGCAAGGTGGTACACTGATAATTACTAGCTAGCTTCTTCACCTTTCTGCTCATAAATGTTACTGATGGTCTTAAAATCCAGAGACATTTCTTTAGCATTTCTCTTCACGTATGAAATAGAGGCTGAGGAAGTTAATCAATATTACCAAGGAGAACAACAGTGGGGTGCTCCGCCAGGACCCAGGTCCCCTTTTGTAAAGTGCAGGGGGACAGATGATGTTCTTGAGTAGGCAGTGTTTATTCTTGTAGCCTTTCATACGTCCTTGTAGGTGGGTCCCCCATATTCCACATGCATTACGCCTCGCTGATGGCGCGAACAATCGAACACTTGACTGTTAGCAGAAAGGTTAATGGTTTGAACCCACCCAGAGGTGCCTCAGAACACAGACCCAGCAGTCTGTTTCTGCAAGGTCACAGCCTTGAAAACCCTATGGAGCGGAGTTCTGCTCTGACACACATGGAGTGGCCGTGAGTTACGATGACTCTGTGGCAACTCACAACAACAACACAGTGCTCTATGTCGTTAGGGTTGTTGTTGCTCTGAGTACTCACCCCTCTCCCAGTTCTTCCCACTGTTTGTGACCTCACTTGGTGCTTGTGATTTAACCAAATTAAAAAAAAAAATTCAAAATTTGAAAATGTAAGTCATATTAAATATCAGGTGTAACAAGGTAAAGAAATGAAGTAGGTTCTTATATCATTTTGACAGTGTAAAATTGAGAATTTTTTCTTTTCTCCACTGAGTGTGCTATCTCTTATTCTTGTTACCCCTACAGATTTTCTGACTTAGCCACACTGCATCTGAGCAGATGTCCGTCATATCGACCTCACCTTAGGCTTAGTTTCCTACAAGTGCCAAACACCAAGCTAGAGAGAAATTTAAGAAGGCACGTTGATAAAGAGACTCCACACACCTATTTTGTTATATGCCAATGTAAGGTTTTGCTTCCTCTTATTTTTAACAAGATGTTCATTTTAGAAGAAATTCAGATTTACAGAAAAGTTGCAAAGATGATACACAGAGTTACCATGTAACTGATACCCAGTTCCCCTACTAATTAACATCTTATGTTAGTATGTTATAGTTGTCACAATTAATGAACAGATATTGGTACATTATTATTAGGTCCATTATTTATTCAGATTTCTGGTAGTTTTTTACCTAAGATGTCTCTCCTCTTCTAGGATCACACAGTGTATTTAGTTGTCATGTCTCCTTGTGATTCTTTTTGTTGTGATGATTTCTTGACTTTCTTGTTTTTGATAACCTTGACAGCTTTGAGGAGTGCTGGTCAGATGCTCTGTAGAGTGTCCCTCAGTTGAAATTGGTTTGATATTTTCCTCATGACCACACTAGGGGGTTATGGATTTTGGGGAGGAAGAGCACAGAGGTAACGTGTCAGTTTCATCACAACATATCAAGGGAACATACTACCGACATGATTTATCACTTTTGGGGCTGAGCTTGGTCACCTGGCTGAGATGGGGTTTGCCAGGTTTCTCCACCATGAAGTCACTCCCCACCCCTCCCATACTGTCCTCTCTGGAAGTCACTGTGCACAGCCCACATTTGAGGAGTGGGGAGCCCTGCTTCACCTCACAGAGGACAGAGTGTCTACATAAGTGATTGGAAATTCTTGTGCGTATGGGATTTATCTCCCCATTTATTTATTTATTCAATCATTTATTCATATCAGCATGGACTCATAGAGATTCACTCTATTCCTTGGATTATAATCTAATAATAATGTATTTTGCTGCTAAAGTTGTTCGAGCTTTTCCCACTGGAAGCTTGTTTGGTACTCTTCCATGTCCCTTTGACATACTGCGATTGTCATGCCGTTGTTTGTTGGTCGGTTGGTTTGTTCAGAACTTCTTTATTTCTACAACTACAAGATACATCAGGGTCATCTTATATTTCCTGCCCCAGTCATAGAATCCGCCACTTCTCTAAGAAACCATGGCTCCTTTCATTGTAGAACGGTATTTAGATACTAAGAAGTGATGCAAGGGGGTGCTCATTGTTACTGGGGTTCCGTTGCTCCTCAGCCCTCTCTACTGACAGAACAAGGAGATATATGAGTGTATTAACTCATGTGTTTATACGTATGTATCTATGTCCATCTGTATTTACATTGAACTAAATACAACTTTATCCTGAAGTCTCCAGTTCTAATCCATCACCTCACGGATCATTCTAGCCTCCTCCCCTTCCTTGTCTATAACTTCCCGCTCCAACAGTGACACACGTGACTCCACCATCCACCATCCGTGTAACTAACTGTTCAGTGCCATATACATATATAGTAGCTTCAGAATTGTTTACCTGGTGTCTTTGGGAAATGACTTCATCAAACAGAGCACAGTGTTTCTGTGCAGCTCCTTTTGTCTTCAGTCTTACGGTCTCTGTTCGTTTCCAAAGTGAAGCAGATCAGCACCCTTTCCCCCACCCCTTTAGTGAGATTGGTTTACACGTTTTTATTACAGTTAGATCCTTTTCTCACAGTCTGCATTCCATCCTGGAAGTCTCCTAAGTGATTTTTTTTTTTAATTTGTATGTGTTAAGGTTCATGGTTTCTGCTAAAGTTCTATGGGTTTTGGCAAACACATGATGTCATGGATCTCCCATTATGGTATTATACAGGATAGTCTGCTCCCCTAAAAAAATTCTATGTTTCACCTATATATAAAAAATATATACCTCACCCCAAGTCCCTCTCAACCACTGATTTGCTCGCCTGTACATAATGTCACCATTTTCAGAATGTCATAGAGACAGAATCATAAAGTATGTAGCCTTTTCAGACTGGCTTCCTTCACTTAAAGCATGCGTTGACAATTCATTCAGGTATTTGCATAGGTGATTAGCAAAATTCTTTTTTTATCACTGACTGGTGTTCCACTGCGTGGTTGTACCGTAGTATACCCATTCACCTGTTGAAGGCTATCTTGGTTGCTTCCAGTGTTTGCCAATTATGAGTTAAGCTGCTACAAACATTCATGCGAAGGTTTTTGCGAAGGTGTCAGTTTCCAAATCAGTTGAGTAAATAGCTAGAAATGCCATTGCTAGATCATGTGGTCAAACTGTATTTATACAAATACTTATATTTGTAGAAGCTGCCAAACTGTCTTGTAAAGTGGCTATACCATTTTACATTCTCACCAGCAATAAATGAAAGTTCTGTTGCTCCACATTTTCCCAGGAATTAGTTTTCCCCCCCGCCCCTCTTAATTTTAGCTATGCTAATAGGTGTGTGGAAACCCTGGTGGCGTAGTGGTTAAGAGCCATGGCTGCTAACCAAAAGGTCGACAGTTCGAATCCACCAGGTGCTCCTTGAGAACTCTATGGGGCAGTTCTACCCTGTCCTATAGTCACTATGAGTCATAATCTACTCAAAAGCAATTTTTTTTTAAATAGGTGTGTAGTTGCATCACCTCGTTTTAATTTGCATTTCCCTAATGTCATATGATGTTAAATAGCTTTTCATATGGTTATTTCTCATGTACATGTCTTCTTTGGTGAAGTGACTGTTTAGATCTTTTGTCCATTTTTTTTCTTATTGTTGAATTTTAAGTGTTCTTTGTTTTTTATAGATACACGTCCTTTATTGTATGTTTTGCCAATATTTCCTTCCAGCCTGTGGCTTAGCTTTTCATCCTTTTAACTGTGTCTTTTGAAGAGTGTGCTTTCTTTAGGTTTAATAAACTCTAACATCGATTTTTTTTTTCATGGTTTGTGCTTTTGGCATTTTATGTGAAAACTAATTCATCGCTGAATCAAAGGATACATAGATTTTCTTTTTTGTTTTCTTCTAGAAGTTTTATAGTTTTGCACTTTAAGTCTAGGTCTGTGACCCATTTTGAGTTAATTTTTGTGAAAAATGTAAGCTCCATGAAGATTCTGTTTTTTGTTTTTTTTTTGCATGTAGACATCCAGTTCCATTTGTTGAAATGTTCCTGCACCATTTGTTGAAAAACTTATCCTTTCTCCATCAAATCGCCTTCACGCTTTTATCAGTGATCACTTGAATATATCTGTATGGGCCTATTTCTGGACTTGCCTTTCTGTGCCATTGATTTATGTATCTAGTCTTTCACAAATGGTACTCAGTCTTGTTTAACGTAGCTCTATGTTATGTCCTGACATCTAGTAATGTGAATCATCTAACGTTGTTCTTTTCTTCAGTATTGTGTAGGCTATTCTGGGTTTTTTTGCCTTTCCATACACATTTTAGAAACAGTTGTTTTCAGTTTCAACAAAATAACTTGCTAGAGTTTTGCTTGAGCTCGTTGTGTTGAATCTATTCATCAGTTTGGGAGGCATTGGGGCTTACAATCTTGAGTCTTCCAATCCATGGAGTATCTCTCCATCAGCTTCTTGTCTTTATGAAATAACAAAAACATTCTGTACCGTTATCAGATAAAAAAAAAAAGATAGCACACATTATTGCCCCATTAAATATATCTTACAACTCATGGGGCCCTAGAAGAAGAAAAAAGAAAATCCATTGGCATAGGGCAGCGCAGATGGAGATGAAATGAACATGGAAGGATCTGAGGCACACTAATTAGGTTTTCAAGTATATTCATATGAGAAATTTATCAGAACATGCTTTGATTTGTATTAATTATAAGTCATCTTTGAATATTATAGATGGTGTGGAAATTAAAATGCATTACTGAAAAGAATGTGGCACAAGATGAAGGAAAAAAGAGGCCTTAGGGTAGTGTTTTACTGTTAATCAGAAGCGGGCTAGGTGCAGGTCTCTGGAGGGAAACCAGAGAACATGAAACTAAGAAGCTGAAATAATTTCTTTGGAGGAGAGAGGTAGAAGGGATATTGGGCATTAGAAAATAACGCTTTGGAAAAAAAAATGAGAATTTCAAGTTGTGGTACCAGATACGAAGAATCTGAGAAAGCATCCTCTTCTGCCCTCCAAAATCAAACTCTAAAAAGAATGACTGAGATTTCATAGAAAGTTTTGAACATAAAATATAGCCTTGTCTTTTGTATCTCAATGTCTATTTTAGAATTAGAGGTCTATTATTGGTCTGAGAGTGGGAAATTCTATATATTTGGTTTAGTTTTGTCAAGCAAACTAAGCAGTATTTTCTTCCAAATGCAAGAAGGTATTTTTTAATTCCAAACTGCAATCTAAAGGGAAAACTGGAAAGGCATGCAAGGAAGTAAATATTCCAATTATTTAGTCATTAACATGCCAGCAGAAGGTGGGTTTTGAAAAGACTATTTTTTTAAGTTTCAGAAAAATATGGTTTCGGTAATTCCCATAAGTAATTCAGCCATGAGCTATCAGCTACTGGTAATGAATTCTGCTACAAAGGAATAATTTATTCTCAGTGTTCTCACAAAAGCCGGGATGCTACTGGGAAGCCGAAGCTGCAGAAGAACCCTCTCTTCTTAGCTACAGTGGCACACTCACAGCACGTGTCTCATGAGCTCCGTATTAAATGCCGAGAGGCTATTTATCTTTCATACGCTGGATGGGAAATAGACGAATCATTTCTCAGTTCTTCCAAAAGCTGTACATTGTATTTTTGTTCAAATTCCAATTTCAGAGCCTCAAACTTGTGATGCTTGATTTAACTGAAGCAGGAGTATGCACATGCGATCACACGCACATGCAGACACAAAGCACAGTACAAATGAACTGCCTTATCTCAAGACAATAGCTATGAACAATGACCGAAACACATTAACAAGAATGCATTTTAACTTTTCTAAAAATGTCCATGCATATATTAAAACAAAATCATATTTCATCTTGTTTCTAAGCAAATATTTTCACTGTTAAGACATCCAAACTCTTAGTTAATGGTGTAGAATAAAACAAATAAGCAAAAAAAATTGGCTTGCAAATCTACTCCTTATGCCTGTACCATTCAGTTCCGTAGAGGGTCAATTTATGAATACTTTTTTTTTAAATAATTTTTATTGAGCTTTAAGTGAACGTTTACAAATCAAGTCAGTCTGTCACATATAAGCTTATATACACCTTACTCCATACTCCCACTTACTCTCTCCCTAATGAGTCAGCCCTTCCAGTCTCTCCTTTCGTGATGGTTTTGCCAGTTTCTAACCCTCTCTACCCTCCTATCTCCCCTCCAGACAGGAGATGCCAACATAGTCTCAAGTGTCCACCTGATACAAGTAGCTCAGCCTTCGTCAGCATCTCTCTCCAACCCATTGTCTAGTCCCTTCCATGTCTGATGAGTTGTCTTCAGGAATGGTTCCTGTCCTGGGCCAACAGAAGGTTTGGGGACCGTGACCACCGGGATTCCTCTAGTCTCAGTCAGACCATTAAGTCTGGTCTTTTTTATGAGAATTTGGGGTCTGCATTCCACTGTTTTCCTGCTCCCTCAGCAGTTCTCTGTTGTGCTCCTTGTCAGGACAGTCATCGGTTGTGGCCGGGCACCATCTAGTTCTGGTCACAGGATGATGTAGGTCTCTGGTTCATGTGGCCCTTTCTGTCTCTTGGGCTCTTAGTTGTCGTGTGACCTTGGTGTTCTTCCTTCTCCTTTGCTCCAGGTGGGTTGAGACCAATTGATGCATCTTAGATGGCCGCTTGTTAGCATTTAAGACCCCAGACGCCACATTTCAAAGTGAGATGCAGAATGTTTTCATAATAGAATTATTCTGCCAATTGACTTAGAAGTCCCCTTAAACCATGGTCCCCAAACCCCCGCCCTTGCTCCGCTGACCTTTGAAGCATTCATTTTATCCCGGAAACTTCTTTGCTTTTGGTCCAGTCCAGTTGAGCTGACCTTCCATGTGTTGAGTATTGTCTTTCCCTTCACCTAAAGCAGTTCTTATCTACTAATTAATCAGTAAAAACCCCGCTCCCACCCTCCCACCCTCCCCCCTCCCCCCGTCGTAACCACAAAAGTATGTGTTCTTCTCAGGTTTACTATTACTCAAGATCTTAGAATAGTGGTCTTATACACTATTTGTCCTTTTGCCTCTAATTTCACTCAGCATAATGCCTTCCAGGTTCCTCCATGTTATGAAATGTTTCAGAGATTCGTCACTGTTCTTTATCGATGCGTAGTATTCCATTGTGTGAATATACCACAATTTATTTAACCATTCAACCGTTGATGGACACCTTGGTTGCTTCCAGCTTTTTGCTATTGTAAACAGAGCTGCAATAAACACGGGTGTGCATATCTCTGTTCGTGTGAAGGCTGTTATTTCTCTAGGGTATATATATTCCGAGGAGTGGGATTTCTGGGTTGTATGGTAGTTGTATTTCGAACTGTTTAAGATAACGCCAGATAGATTCCCAAAGTGGTTGTACCATTTTACATTCCCACCAGCAGTGTATAAGAGTTCCAATCTTTCCGCAGCCTCTCCAACATTTATTATTTTGTGTTTTTTGGATTAATGCCAGCCTTGTTGGAGTGAGATGGAATCTCATCGTAGTTTTAATCTGCATTTCTCTAATGGCTAATGATCGAGAGCATTTTCTCATGTATCTGTTAGCTGCCTGAATATCTTCTTTAGTGAAGTGTGTGTTCCTATCCTTTGCCCACTTCTTGATTGGGTTGTTTTCTTTTTGTGGCTGAGTTTTGACAGAATCATATAGATTTTAGAGATCAGGCGCTGGTCTGAGATGTCATAGCTGAAAATTCTTTCCCAGTCTGTAGGTGGTCTTTTTACTCTTTTGGTGAAGTCTTTAGATGAGCATAGGTGTTTGATTTTTAGGAGCTCCCAGTTATCTGGTTTCTCTTCATCATTTTTGGTAACGTTTTGTATTCCGTTTATGCCTTGTATTAGGGCTCCTAATGTTGTCCCTATTTTTTCTTCCATGATCTTTATCGTTTTAGTCTTTATGTTTAGGTCTTTGATCCACTTGGAGTTAGTTTTTGTGCATGGTGTGAGGTATGGGTCCTGTTTCATTTTTTTGCAAATGGATATCCAGTTATACCAGCACCATTTGTTAAAAAGACTATCTTTTCCCCAATTAACTGGCACTGGGCCTTTGTCAAATATCAGCTGCTCATATGTGGATGGATTTATATCTGGGTTCTCACTTCTGTTCCATTGGTCTATGTGCCTGTTGTACAAGTACCAGGCTGTTTTGACTACTGTGGCTGTATAATATGTTCTAAAATCAGGTAGAGTGAGGCCTCCTACTTTCTTCTTCTTTTTCAGTAATGCTTTACTTTTTTTTTTTTTTACTTATCCGGGGCTTCTTTCCCTTCCATATGAAGTTGGTGATTTGTTTCTCCATTACATTAAAAAATGTCATTGGAATTTGCATCGGAAGTGCATTGTATGTATAGACGCCTTTTGGTAGAATAGACATTTTTCCTATGTTAAGTCTTCCTATCCATGAGCAAGGTATGTTTTTCCACTTAAGTAGGTCCTTTTTAGTTTCTCGCAGTAGTACTTTGCAGTTTTCTTTGTATAGGTCTTTTACATCTTTGGTAAGGTTTATTCCTAAGTATTTTTTTATGAATACTTTTAAATAACAAGGGCCCTGGTGGCATAGTGATTAAGAGCTCAGCTGATAACCAAAAGGTCGGCAGTTCGAATCCTCCAGCTGCTCCTTGGAAACTCTGTGAGGGCAGTTCTACTCTGTCCTATGGGGTCACTATGGGTTTCAGTTGACTTGACGGCAGTGGGTTTGGTGGCTTTTTTGGGGCTTGTTTTGAATAACAAAACCCAAGTTAAAAATAGCGTGCAGAGTTCTACCCCCAAAAAGCACATTGCCATCCAGTAGATTTCTACTCATAGTGACATTATATGACAGAATACAACTTACAACTGCCTCGTAGGGTTTTCGTGGCTGTAATCTTTACAGAAGCATACTGCCACATCTTTCTCCTGTGGAGTGCTTGGTGGGTTCCATCTGCCAACTTTGGGGTTAGCAACTGAGTGCTTAACCATTGCACCACCAGGGCTCTGTGAGTGGAGTCTAGCATACATTAAATTGAAAGGAGACACACTGCTGATATCATTATGAAATGGGTTGACTTGGAGTTACTAATTTTACTTTAAGCTCGATATGGGAGAACAGTGTGTAATCTAGTTTGTCGTAGCAAGAGTGTTTGTGTGTACCTATATATTAAGATGAATGTTGATTGTGATGGTTAAGATTGTGTGTCCACTTAGATGGGCCATGATTCTCAGTGTTTTGGCTGTCATGTGATGTGGTCACTTCCCTGTTGAGATTTGATAAGTGATCACCCCATTATGGGATCTGTTCTGAGTAGCCAGTTGGTTGAAGAGGAGTTTTTTTGGGGTGTGGCCTGCATCAGGTGTGGGCAGACGTTCTGGCAGGGCTCAGGGGCTTTTGCTTATTCTGGATCCTGTCGCTGGCTCCTGTTTGTCTGACCTCTGGTTCCTGGCACTTGAGCTAGCAGCTTACCCGTGGCCTTGCCTGCCCATCTTGGGATTCATCCATCTTCACAGCCTGTGAGCAACAGCCCTGCTCTACAACCTACTGATCTTGGGTTCACCAGTCCCTGCGGGTACATGAATTAGGAGAAGCCTCTATGCTGACCCACAGACTTGGGACGTTATAGCCTCTACAGCTAAGTGAACCATTTCCTTGACATAAATCTCTTTCTCTCTATGTATGTATTTTTACACTTTACTGATTTTCTTTCTCTAGAGAACCCAGCCTAAGACATTGATAGAGAATCTCAATGTAGTCAATGTTTATTTATATTCTCCATCAATGTTTAAAAAAAAAAAAATGCTCTTTTTATTATTCTTAAGCTTTTTCAAAAATTTGATTATTATCAATGGAAAAAAGTCAAAGATTGCAATTAAATCATACTAATAATGAAATTCCAGAAGATCTAAGATTTGTGAATGCTTCCTGAGTTCCGCTCAGGCGTGTACCTAGCAACTCTTTTCAAAGATCTGATCCAGTACTTACTCTTTAGATGATAAATGCCCCCTGAGAACCTCAGTGATGTACAGATCCTCTCTTAAAAAAAAATCCATCCTTCTATATGTACACATGATCACAAACTCACAAACATACACTAGGATGCTGTAGACGTACAAATGCACACTTTTTGCGGCATCCCGACGCTCCCTCTTGGCCCTGACTTTAAGGACTCCTCCAGAGTTCATATCAGTGATTAGGAGGAATTAGAACCTGCAACTACCTTTAAGGATAAAACAGCAAACTACTAAAAAAAAAAAAAAAAGCCAGAGACTGACATTTCCTAAATGACCCACAGGTCACCTTCCTAAAATGGTTAAGTACTGGTCTTTTATGTTTATAGTTGCCATTTTATTTCCTGTCTCATTTCAGCAAGGATTTGTTGGACACAGCAGGGATTGTAGCATACAAGAATCAAACGTCCTTTCATCAGGAAATAAATAGATGAAAAGAAGAGAATAACCAGCAATTATTTTGTAGCATGGCGGGCGTTTCACTGTCTGGAAAACTCAGACACTGTCCCTTGTAACATGAGGTGTGAGGAAGGGACTATAAACTCCTCAGGTGGGGACTGCTTCCTGATATTTATCTGGGATAGTGCTGCCTGGGTATTACATGAGGAAAAAAATGGATAATTGGGGTGCAGGTAAGAATGCTGGCAAAGAAGCCAGGCCCAAACTCCTGGCATAAGCAGAGACCTGGGGAGCGCTTTTCACAAACGAAGACGAAGCACCCTGAGGGGCTTGAAACGTGCGCACGTGCACCCGGACATGCTCGCTGCGCTTCTTACTGAGGACGCTGTTCTCTGTGAATGCCAGTGATGTCGGTCCGTTTGTTGGCTGGGTTTAAGCCAAATAATCCAGCTGAAATTCTTGGAGGGAACAAACAAACATGCAAGAATAAACAGGCAAGGACGTAATGAAAGAAAGAGCCGGAGGGGGAGCTTTCATATAAAACCAGCACTAAAGAAAATGATAAGGAGAGGATCAAAAATAGAAATGAAGTTGCGTGAAGCGAAATAGCACACCCAGAACGAGTCCAAATCAGATGCTATATTTTTACATACGGTTAAAGTAGACCTCCAAAAAACTGTAAATGTAATGATTTAGTGAATCACAAACGTGCAGTCAGGGTTTGGGAGTGAGGAATGTTTTTCTTCACAATTTATACAAAAATGAACCCATCCTCGATTGAATACTTAAAATATAAGAATAAAAAAGGTGGTAAAAAACCAAAATTGAAGAAATTTTCTTCCTTAGATTATATTTTCATGAAAACAATATTTAGACTAGCTCAGCTGTATTAATTATCTGCGTGTATCCTGTGCTCTGGTGGTCTCTGTGTGGGTTTATGTCACTTAAGTGAAATAAAAACAAGGTAGTTACAACCTCACAGGTTAACAACTGAGGCCGCTCTCCTGGCTCAGGACTCCGTGGACCTCCGACCCCACACGCCCTTGCACCCTCTGCAACTCCAGGCTTGTTTTCATCCATTTCCTAAACTGGCTGCTTGGTGTTTTTATGCATTATATATGAAAATGCATATCACTTCGTGTTATCTGAAGTTGATCAAACAAAAGCTGATTGATTATGCAACAGAGAACCATTTGGTACCATAATTAGGAGAAAAAGAAAAAGTGCTTCATTGGTCTAGGAATAAAAGAGTAAAGCAAAGCCCCCAAACAGAACTTTCGAGATTATAATTACCTCTTCATGTTGTTCTTCTATAATGCCCAATTCTTTAAAAACTTGGAAGAAAACTGGTTTAGCCCGTCTTGGGAGTCGAATTTGAATTTTAAGCCAAGGAACTTGAACACTGTCTGTGAGGACCTTCACAGTGTGAGCTCCGTGACCTATTATTTTAGGACATCACTAATGTCTTACATCACAGTTTGAATTGCAGTTACAGTCTCCTTCTCGCCAGCTTCACTGTGTAGGTTCACAAGGTTCAAAACATCTAAAATATAAATGCATTTTAAAATTTTGGAGACTTTTTCAGCTCTTTGGAAGCGACTAAAAAGTACCTGTTGTCACTGGATTAATGACTGTAGCCACTGCTTCCTTCTTTTATGCAATTCGGCTCATTTTAAATTTTAGCTTCAATCTTTCAGTTCTATTGGTTCGTTGGCTTTGGGAAAGCAGTACACTGGGTATATATATAATGTTTATGTTTGTATATGAGTGTCTTCCCACACGTACTAGAGTGTGATTGGTCATATAATACCATCTGTATCCAGCATTTCCAAAGAGATGTTTAATAAATAGCACTATGCAGAAATGTCACGCCTTCCGTGTTTGTGGGTGTGAGATATCTTTTTCCATTCCCTTTAGGCAAGAAGTAATTCCTTAGCCTGAAATGGGCTTAATGCCAGTCTCATCATCTCAGCATGCAGGCAATATTGATCCCTTAGGGAAAATCCATTGCTATTAAATCTAAGACAAAAGCGTTAGAAAACCCCAGAGCCAGACCATCAGATTGTTTCATCAAAACTTCGGAAACAATGGCAGGAACAAAGGTTTTCAGATAAATTATAGAGTATTTAGAACCTGTACTCGGAGAGAGTACAGGAGCCAAGGGGGTCCTGATCATCAGACGGACCAGATCGAAGAGCTGAGAATAAGGTGGACACTCACCGGTGGCTCCAGAACCATCTTTTGTCTGCCCTAGTTGAGGGTTGTCCTTTGTGGATGGGAATGGAGACTCATAACCTACTGTATATAATTCATTGTAGAGAAGTATATACAACGTGTGGGCTCCACCTTTCATGTATTTACAGGTTAACCTTCTGATTCCAGTCTACTAGAATAACCTTTACTGTTTTAGTGACTTCAGTATCTTTTATGTCATGGTTCATGCTCTTGACTAATATCATCTATGTCCCTGCTCAACACAATAAAGGAATTTGCCCTGTAAAAACTGATACATTACATGTCATACACTGCAACTTGTATGTGATTTTACGCTGGTGGGTAAATAACTGTGCCTCCAAATCCCCTTCCCTCGAGTTATTTACAAAAATGTTGTTGAAGAACATAAAGTTATAAATTATAACAGGAAGAACAGATGTAGATATAAGACTCTGATGGCTCTATTTGAGTGCCGTTCTGGAATTTGTCATGACTCTGGATTTATAGCCAAAGATGTAGCCTTTCTATGAATTATCAGCTTGGGTAAGCTGATTTGTAAATAATGTGGTCAATTAAGATGACTGTACATATAACAAAATACAGTATGCAAAATATATATATATATATGAAGTAACTGAATATCAGAAAGAAAACTCTCCCACGAGCAACATCGTGAAAAGAAGATAAAAAAAAAAAAAAACTATCTTTCTTCCTGAGTCTCCTTTTTAAGAAGCACTCTGACTCTCATTTTACAACACAATTATTTTTGTTCTCTGTAGGGAGCATCCAATTCTGGGAATTTTTACATGCCCACGGCTAGTAGAGTAGAACTTTAAGACTAGAAGTATTTCTAAACTCAAGGTCTACCTGATACTTCTTTGCTTCTAATTAAAGTGAGAAGTTTTGGGACAGGTGCCTTTTGGCCCAGAGGCACTTACCACTGTGTATTGGATGGAATGGGAGTGAAAATTAACAAGGTTAGTGCATCTCTGTTTGCTGAAACGTTCTGTGTCTGCGAAGAGGTACTGTTGTTCCACAGCATCTCTGCCAAGTCATAAATTAACCTACAGTAGATGACATTAAGTAGATAGCGTGGGTCTGTAAATGGGTAGGACACCATATGGCTTTGATGTTAATGTGAAGTCAATCACAAGCTACATGAGAGACCATCATATAATTTCATAATAAATCGTGTATACAAATGATGCTATTATCTGCACAGCATGCCAATTTTGATGTTAGCAACCTTTATGGAAAATGAATATAAAATCTCAATTAAAAAATAGATAAGAGGATGGTGTAGGAGAAAGTCATCTAAGATGTAGGGGGTCAATAATTAACATTTTCAGTCCCCTCAAAAAGAGTTGACTGTCTTTCCCTCCATGCCTCCCCTTGCCTTTCTGGCAGGCTTGCTGTATGTGGTGACACAGGGTTGAAAGTGCCCTATGGGACAATCCCAAGGCACTTTAACTCTCCTTGAAAGAGCGTGAGATGCCTTTCTTCACAGCCCCATCTCCAGCTTCAGACTGCCTGACTCCATCTTCTTTACTTCAGCTCTCTCCTAACAGACGTTGGTACATGTTGGCCAAGTTAAGTGCCAGTTAACCAGCTGCCATGGGGTGGACTCTGACCTGTGGCAACTCCACCTGTGTCCATGAAGTGTTCTGCAACTTTTTGAAAGTAGATCACCAGGCTTTTCTTCCAAAGTGCCTCTGGGTGAACTTGAACCTCCAACCTTTTGGTTAGCATCCAGGCATATTAACCAGGAACTCCAAATTAAGTACAAGGCTGTCGATTAAATCAGGGGTTCACTGCAAGATTGTGACACTGCAGTTCTCTTGTACCCCAAATATTTAATTATCCAGAGTGTCTTTTTCCCCTTTCTGAAAATGAGTCCCCGTTACATTCTCCACAGTAGGAAGACTGCTGATGATCAATATGGAAGTAGCATATTGGTAGAAAAATGATTAGACCGTTAATGAAAACTGATCCCAACCATTTTTCTTAAAAATGGAGAAAATAATATGTTCCGATTTTTCTCTACTCTTCTAAGTGCAAGACGACACATAATTTATATGTGATTCACACACCAGTAGAGAGGTTTTTCATCCTGATTGCTCTCACTTTAATGGTGCTCTACAAACAAATAAAGAAATTAACTGATGTTACCCTGATCAGATGATCTTTCTTTGAGATGTGACATTTAATCTGATTATTCATGAATATTTTAATGAGAGATTTATCACGTCAGTCGTTAGACACTGCATATTAAAAGGCAACCAGTCATGCAATGCTGATGACAAGCTTCCCTTTCTAATCTTTGGGGAAAGGAGAAGCAAACGAGATGAGTGGAATAGTTGCAGATTATTTCTTCTTTTAAAAAAATCTTGTGTGGCACATATCTGCAGCAAGGCAGAAGATAATTTCTTAAATCCCAAACTCATCAATAGAAATCAGCTTTTTTTCTCCCTCACTCCAGATTAAATCAATGGCATTTGAACTCAACAGGAATGAAATATATTAATGGTTAATAAAGGATGAGTTGTTCATTTATAATACACAAGGAGTTCCTAGTTGATAAATGGTTTCAGGATTACAAAAGCTTTTTGTAAATCCACTGTTTGGAATTTAAGCTAGTCACGTGTTTTCTGTAAGAAATGATTTAACACAGAGTGCTAGGACCTCTAACCAGTGTGTGGAGCTGATTTAACTTCATCGGTGTTGGCAAAGAGTATTGAATATACAGTGGACTGCCAGAAGAATGAACAAGGCAGCCTTAGAAGAAATGCAGCCAGAATGCTCCTTAGAAACAAGAATGGCGAGACTTTGGTTCGCTTACTTGGAACATGTCATCAGGAAAGACCAATCGCTAGAAAAGGACATTGTGTTAAGTCAGAAAAAACAAGGGAAAGCCTCAGTGAGATGGATTGACACAGTAGCTGCAATAATGGGCTCAAGCATACCAACGATCATGAAGATGGCGCAGGACCGGGCGAGGTTTTGCTCTGTTATACGTGGGGTTACCATGAGTTGGAGTCCACTCGACTGCACCGAACAACAACAAAACAACCACAACAGATACCTGGGCTCCCTGAGGGCAGACAGAGTATCCAGGGACCAGCACAGCGCCTATAACGCAGGAGGCACTCAATGTTCAACAAGTGAAGGAAAGAAGAAACAAAAAACACCTGAATGTCAGATGCTGTTAGAGCTTAGAAGTCTAACCAAGGTTTTGACTCGTTTCTGTATGAAAACTGAATCCACGTTTCAGTTCTGGCTCAGAGAACAGAGCAGAGCCGACCCCACCATCTGCTTCTTAGTCACCCACACTGGGGGGACCTTCATTCCTCCACCACAACTGGTCAACTCCTTGGGAAGGAGATGAGAGTCTTCAAGGGTTGGGAGGCCTAGGGCTTGTGCACGGCCCCGGGTGAGGGGTGGAGACGGTACGTGGAGGGAGGGGACAGACCTTCAGGCAGACAGGTGCCCACACCCTAAGCAATAAGCCCGTGAAGGGGAAGCAAAGGAGACAGCTGTATCTGTCAGAACTCTTCCTAAGGAGAACTCCGGGAGTTTTAAAAGGGACGCTAGACTAAGCCGCCTGGGGTAGGCTGTGAGAAGCTCTCACCCACTCCAGCCTCACGACAGCTTCGGTGGGCCAAGAACTGGTGGTTAAGCCCCGTGTGTTTGTTTGCTGAAGTGGGTTGTGAAAGACGTAAGGGCACTCCTCCTGGGTCAGCCAGGTGCTGGTTCCAACCCACTAGCTGCTACTCGGGAGCAAGACTTGGCCGTCTGCTTCTGTAAAGATTTACAGCCTTGAAAACCCTATCTGCAGTTCTACTCTGTCCAATGGGGTCTTTAGAAGTCAGAATTGATTCCATGGCAGTGGATTTGGTTTGTTTTTTGAATCTCTGTGAGTTGGAATCAACTCGATGGCGGTAGGCTTTATTTTTTTATTTTTAATCATGTTTTTCTACCAGTAGCAACAAAAAGTCCTTCTCTGGCTCTGGGTCTGGAAGTGGGGCAGAGAAGGGGAGAGACAGAGCCAATAGCAAATAAATGTCACGGTATTAAGTATTGCCTACTCACATTTAGGGAACTGCCTTAGAATGCGTAGGCAATATTTGGTGAGACGGTTCCCTCCGTACATCCTGAACCGCCGACATAAGCATTTTTCTTGCTGTTAAAACGTGTGTTCTGAAGGCCAAGCCAGACAAAAGACACAGCAGCTGTCAGAACAGGAGGTATACGAAGGCCTGGGCTGGAGACACCTGGACGAGGGATTATTTGGGGTGACCAGACTGTTCTACATCTTAAATGTTCCTGTGGTTACGCAACTTTTTGTGTTTGTCAAAATTCACAGAACTGTGCACCAAAAATGTGAATTTTGTGGTACATATGTTATATATGTCACAAAGCTACTTACAAGTCCTCCATGAAACAGAGGGAGTGTTGAGTTTGTGCTTGACACACTGATTGCCAAGATATCCCCTAATTTAAAAATAAAGAAAGGTGTTACGTTATGATTCTAAAGATTCTGAGAAGTGTAATTCAGGTGTGTTACTGAAAACAAACCTGAGTCTCTCCCTCCTCATCTCAAATATTGCTGGAGCAAGCAATGATTTCCAATACCTTTTCCCCTTACAAGTCTGTGTTGAAATAACTAAACAAATCAGAAGTTACTTGGCAGCTTCGTCCTAGCAATGGCCATTTCTCCACAGTCTGTGCCCGGGTAATAATTCCTACCTTCTCATCATTGTTTAGTATGCAACTAAGGTCAGCCACTAGAAATCATTTAATTTCCCTTCAGCTTGACTGATTATTTGTGGAGAGCATTTTGTTTCTAGGCTGAATTGCCTCAGCACACACAGCCAGCTCTGGTTGAACTAAACCAGATTTCTTTCAGAAGCTGTGACATTGAGGCTTTGCTCTGACATTTCACTTGTTTGTATAGAAAATGTTAGGACCCTCTTTGCCAAGTCTAAGCTGTGATTTCAAAACCCTCTCATAACCTGGCTTCTCAATCTGAAATTGACCCTACCCTCAAGGGCAGAGGCACACACAGAGAGAAATACATCACCACAGTAGCACTGCACACAGGCACACACTCACACACACTCTCTCACACACATCTCTGAACTTCAGAAATGACAGATGGTATTTAAGAGTTTGATCGTAATGTCAGCAACAGATTCAATTAAATAAAAACCTAAGAAAAATGGTGGTTTTTTTCCTGCCAGCCACGTATGGAGATTATGCCAAGTGGCTCCCTTCAGAGGATGGAAGGGATGCGTCATAAACTCTAGCAGCAGTGCCATGGGCCATCCTGAGCCGCAGAATCCCTGACTCATTCATCGGGACACCTTGCGAAGGAGTGAGACTGCAGATATATGGAAACGTGCTGGTGTTTAATTGGACATTTTTCAGTGCATACTATGTATGAAAGCTACTTCCACACCCGTCGTTAAATGAAGGGTATCGGCTTTGTTCTTCATACATCGATTACCAAGACATCCCTAAAATACTCTGATTTTCAACTCGTTGGGTCACAAGTTGTGTTTTCCAGTTTTCCTTTATTGTCACAAGTGCCTTGCTTCTTTTCCTTTTTAATAGGAAGCTCTGTGGCCACTACCCGCTTTGCCTCAATGGCGAAGAGCTTTCTGGCCAGCCACCACCCTTCTCTCTGCAGGATGCAAGTGTATTGTTTTGCCCATATTTGAATCGTGCAATCCCTATTAGAGAGTGCTCATGGATTTGTCGCATTGGTGAAGAGGTCAGCTGCTAACCAAAAGGTCGGCAGTTCAAATCCACCATCTGCTCGTTGCTCCTTGGAAACCTTATGGGGCAGCTCTACGCTGGCCTGTAGGGTCACTATGAGTCGGAATCAACTCGATGGCAAAGGGTTGTTTTTTTTTTTTTTTAATGTCTGTGAAGAGATTGTTGTTGTTGTTAGGTGCTGTCGAGTTGGTTCTGACTCACAGTGACCCTACAGGACAGAGTAGAACTGCCTCATAGGATTTCCAAGGAGTAGCTGGTAGATTTGAACTGCTAACCAAAAGGACCATGGTTTGAACCCACTAGATGCTCCTCGAGGAAGAAGATGTGGTGGTGTGGTGGCAGTCTGCTTCTATAAAGATTTACAGCCTTGGAAACCCTATGAGGCAGTTCTACTCTGTCCCATAGGGTCTTTAAGAGTCAGAATCGGCTTGACGGCAGTGGGTGTGGTTTGTTTTTTTGGAAACTCTGTGAGTCAGAATCAACTCAATGGCAATGTGTTTTGTTGTTGTTGTTTTTAATCTCTGTTTTCTTAGGGCCAAGCCTGCACTTGAGGCTAAATAATCTTGGGATGAGTTATCTGGAGCTGCCCTCGCAAAGTACCACAAACTGGGTGGCTTAAAACAATAGAAATTTTTTCTTTCTCACATTCTAGAGGCCAGAAGTCTGACATGAAGGTGTGGGCAGGGCTGTCCTCCCTCCGACGGCGGCTCTAAGGGAGGATCTGTTCCATCTTCTTTCCCTGTTTTTGGTATTGCCGGGAGCCCTAGGCATTCCTGGGCTTGTAGATCCATCTCTTCATTCTCCGCCTGTCTTCACAGGATGTCCTCCCTGTGAGTCTATCTCGGGGTCTCTTCTCCTCTTCTCCTACGGACATCAGTTGCATAGGGGTTAGGGCGTCACCTTGACCTCATTACAGCTGCAAGGACCCTGTTTCCAAGTGTGCTCACATTCTGAGGTTCTGGGAAGGATGTGATTTGGGGAGGTGTGCTATCCAGCCCAGCGCGGGTGCCTTGGTGTGTGTGTTCATGTGTAGACTGCCTGCAGCCCAAGTGGAGAGAGATGTGGCTCCTTCACCCCGCACGCATGGAGGTCAGACTGGGTCAGAAAGCCAACTGGGGATGAAATTGCAAAATATTACAGGTTTAAGAGATCAGTTTAACTTTTCAAGTCAGTATTCATCATACTGTTCCCATTTCTGGTTTTTATTAAAAAACAAAACAAAAAGCAATGTTAATATTAAAAATATTTAAGGGGTAGAAATTTGAATTCTTCTGTAGAGTCATCCATGTCTGTAGTCCCTAACTATTGCCCACAGTCCATGTGGTCACATAAAAACCAGTTTCCATCAAGTCAATTCTTACTCATAGTGACCCTATGTGTGTCAGAGTAGAACTGTGACCTATAGGGTTTTCAGTGGCTGATTCTTCACAAGGAGATTGCCAAGTCTTTCTTTCGAGGGGCATCTGGGTGGGCTTGAACTGCCAACCTTTCAGTTAGCAGTTCTTTGCACCATCCAAGCAGCCTCTAATGGCCTGATATTTACTCACAGACACATCTGTTACAATCACTCCGTGCTGTCTAGGCAGGTTGCGTGACAATCCCAGTCAGCCCTAGTGATAAAGCAGACCTGTTGTCAACTGCATTGAGTGACATTATATTTTGTCTACAGGCTCATATCAAGGTTAGAATAGACTGCGTGAACTCAAGGGGAGTTTATGACTACTCCCAAATGAGAGCATGTCAAAAGGGTGAACTGACAGTGACTTTAATTACCAAGAGTTTCCAGAAAAAACTTTGTATCTCTGCAGTGTTAAATTTCTTTAGGATCTGACAAATGATTACTAGTTGTTGGACAAGGAGAGTGGTACAAGGCAGCCAGGATATGTATGTCCTACTTTGGCTGGGCAGCTATCATTTGAAATCTCTGTTGGCAGCCTCTCTCTCTCTCTCTCTCTATATATATATATATACACATGAAGATTGTCATGAATCTGAGAAAGATACAAAACAGTTTAATATATCTCAGGTATAGGTACCTGATTCCATTGAGAGTTAAGGCACAACTATAAGTATTATGCATTTGAGGCTAACCAAACCAAACTAAACCCATGGACACTGAGTAGATTCCAACTCATAGTGACCCCACAGAACAGACTAAAACTGCCCTGTAGGGTTTCAAAGGAGCAGTTGGTGGATTCAAACTGCTGAACTTTTTGTTAGCAGCTGAGCTCTTAACTGCTGCCACCATCAGGGCTCCTATTTGGGGCTATAAAGTCAATATTCAGATGTCTTATTTTGCATATGTTTTTGAAAAATCACGTCATGTCTTCTCAAATTACATTCCTTCTCGCTTTATTGATATAATTCTTTCCAGAGAAGAAAAGTAAGAGTATGAATAAATGATTAATAGAAATGTATTGATTTATCATTTAGTCTGATATATATATTTTACCAGTGAAGATCCTGAGGCCCTTCCATCTGGTTAGTGGCTGAACAAACATTATAGCAATGTCTTTAGTTATCGAATTCAGTGTCTCTGAATTCAGTGCTCTCCGTACTTCTTCCTTAGATTTTGGACTTGATTTAGGCTTTATAAAAGATAAGGTGGAAGTGGGCACAGGTTACACACATATACAGAAATATGCTCAAACAGCATGTTTGTAGAAATGACTTGTAGAACCATCAGGAATTGCCAGGCGGTGCAAACAGTGAATGCACTCGGCTGCTAACTGAAAGGTTGGAGGTTTGAGTCCGCCCAGAGGTGCCTGGAAGGAAAGTCCTGGCAATTTACTTCTGAAAAACCAGTCACTGAAAACCCTGTGAACACAGGTCTACTTCGAGTGACATGGGGTGTCCTTGAGTCAGGGTCGACTCGATGTCAAGTGGTACTGGTTAGCAGGGGAGTAAAGCTGACCTGAGTAACCACCCTTCACAGTAATGGGAGTGAGCAATGGGTGGGCACTTTCTGTGGCAGGTGAGTGGTCAGCACATACAGGCATTATCTCATGTAACCCAACAACCAAAGATGTGGATAGTAGTATTACCACTGTTTTAACTGCAGGGGAACCTGAGACTCATAAAGGTTGGGTCTTTGACTGTGACCACCACATAGTTAGGAAATGGCAGGGCCCGTGCTGGTAACTACGACGAGACGGCCAGCACCACCTTCGGCTTGTAAGATGTGCGCATGTTAAGGCGAATCAGGGTGTGAGAAGCCCTGCTCGTCTCCTCTAGTCACATGGTCGGGTGCTGCCTCTGCATCACACCTATCTGTTCTGACTTGGGAGCTGTCAGGAGAGGAAGCAAGGAAACAGTGAATATCTCAACTTTCCATGAAATATCTCAGCAAAACATTATGTCCGAAAGATAAATGAATTGTTATATTTACGGCTTTTTTGCATCTCTGCAATATTTCTGTCTGGAATTTACAAAGAAATTACGTGAATGCTTATGTCCATCCCAGAGGGAAGAGATGCTGCCCTCCTAATGCCCTGAAAGGCCAGAGAATCATTTAGGGAGGGCAGGGTGTCTCTGGTGGCTGGCCGTTTGGGGGTGTGTGTTTGCTGATTATCTAAAGACCTTCTAGAACCATCTTCAGCAAAACATTCTGATCCCTCATTGGAGATGTACCAATCTCTCTTCTTCTTTCTCCTTGTGTTGTGTGGGGTATGTTCTCTTTGTGGAGTGAGGAAGTGTGTGTGTGAGGGGGGAAACTCAGCAAATTAGTCTAATGATACTATTGTGTTTGTTAAAAGACAGGGACTTCTATTTATTGAAGAGACAGTTGAGCCACATAACATTTTTTTCAGCAAAGATTACTCATGAACCAGTTGCACCAAGTCAACTCCAAGTCACGGCAGCCCCATATGTGCTAGGTAGGACTGTGCTCTACAGGGTGCTCACGTCTGAATTGTTGGAAGGAGATCACGGGCTTCTCTTCTGAGGCACTTGTGGGTGGACTTGAACCTCCAACCTCTTGGTTAGCAGCTGAATGTTAACTGTTAACACTACCCAGGGAATCCTAGGTCACTCAGAGCATCTCCTATAAGTACTTCCTGTAAAGGGGCCTGTGGCCCTGAGTTTGTACCAATCTGCTCCTCTTTGGTGGATTTTTCTCATCTTTAATGTAAAGCTTCTTAATGGTAGGGTTTTTAAACTCTGCTCTTTGAATTGATGTTGATTTTCTGTGAAGAAAAATAATAGGCTTAGAGAAAGCAAAAGGAAATGAAGCTCAGTAGTAGAGGTAGTGTGGGAAGAATAGTAAAGAAGCCGAAGGAAGAAAATATCTGGTGGATAAAAATTATTAGTGAGTGGGTTACAGAGGAGTGCCTCAGAGGTGAACCACTGAAAACCTAATGAGTTCCCAAGGAACAGAGTGAATGAAGCCAGCCCTCCAACAGTTTGAACTCTGAGGGGAAAGGAGTCAAGTTTCTTTTAGAACAAGATCAAATTCTGGGGCAGCTCTATAGCAATCACTGATGAGGGCAGAACCCAGCTTATGTTCATAATTAGGCAGGTCATATTTTATAAGCAGTGGGAGGACATTTAAGTCTTTTTCCACTCTTTCTTCCCTTTGAATTTCCTTACTTCCTGTTAGTTCCTCTAGTTTTGGAATCATTTCTCTCCGTTCCCATTTCTGCCATCTTTCTCCTCTTCAGTGCGTAATGGGAGGAGGTGACAGGGGCCCATTGTTTATCACACTGTAATAAATTGTGATCTCTTTGATCTCATCTCAAGGGTTTTGAGCAGGTGTTTGGGAGGAGAGAGATAAAAAAGCAATGTTTTTGCTGAGATTTTTGGCATCACAGATAGGAACACAATTTCCCAAACACCCTAAAGATTCAGAACAAGTAAATGTAACTCTAACAGATGAGCATATTAAAGTCTAATTTTTGTGTCCTTGTTTTTATTATTTATAAACTTTTCACAGCAACTATGAAGACAAAATTATTCTTAAAACTCTATGAGAGAATTAAAAAAAAATTAAACTACCTCTGGTTTGTAAATGACAACATTCAAGGAAAGATATCATTGGACAAAATATGAAAGACAGTAGAAATGAAATATGTAGAATTGGAGACAATGTTTATGTTTGAGAAACTAGCTGTTCTTTTTAAAGGAAAAAGTAACAAATGATTATTTTAAAAAATGGAAATAACAAATTCAGTTGGTAATTGAAGGATACTTCTGAGAATAGTGCTCGACACACTTGGTGATGGCGCATTCTGAGAACACGTCTCCTGAGAGCAGGAACTCATCTGTCTCATTCACTGCTCAGTCCCCACATGCATCCTGGAAGGCAGTTTAGCCTGCGAATCGGTGAGACAATGAATCCATGAGTCAGTGAATCAGCCAATGAATCGATGAATTGATGAATCAATGAACCAATGAATCAATGAGCCAATAAATAAATGAGCCAATGACTCAATGAGGCAAAAAACCAATGAACTGATGAACTGATATGTGCATCACAGGGAACAACGGTGGACACAGTTGTCATGCACAGGGGTTCGGAGGGGCACAGCTAGTGCTGGGCAGTGCGGGTCGAACATGGGATCGTTGGGGTGGGATAGGGAACACAAACTCAAGGACTCTGCAAAAGCACACAGTGACCTGGGCTCTTGTCTCTCATTTTCAGTCCTCTGAGGGGGCCAGCTTCCCAAGGGCTGACGTTAAACACAGAAGGCCGCACTCTGTAATGCTGTACCTGTGTTTATGGGACAGGTGGGCAGGGTATCTCCGTGGATGTGAGCAATGAAAGTTCCTCAGTGGAGAAGAAGAAGAGGCCTTGTTAGACAGGGCAGAGGTGGGCAGGGAGGTGGGCTCCTCAGCATGGAGATTGCACAAGCTGGGTTTTTAACGGCTTTATTGAGACATGACCGTTTACACGCTGTGCAGTTCACTCCTTTAAAGTATACAATTCAGTGACTTTTTAGTGGATTCACAGAGTTGTACAACCTCATGCTGGCTCAGATCTGTTGAGTCAACTTAGCTGATCTTCCCACACAGAAGATGTGTGTCTACCTGTGTGCACATGTGGTGTGTGTGCGTGTGGGTGTGTGATAGTGCGTGTGTGTGCACATGTGTGATGGATGTGGGGGGGCAGCATGCCACCAGGTCACCCAGGTCTCTCTTCAATACTGTTCTGCAGGCCAGAGAACTGTATTTCCTCTGAAGACCTGTCTGAAATTTCGTATTATGCTATGGGAGAAAGTCACATATGTCATTGCTGCAGTTGACAGAGGAATTACAATGTTAAAACTTTTAGTAAAAAGTTTCCAACATTTAATTCATATTAATGGTTTACCGCCCTTTATTCACTACCTACAAATGCCTCGCCAAGGTTAATGATGCCTCCTCAAGTCTCGTAAGAGTGAAAACAGAACTGTATAGAAGCATGGCAAAAAAAAAAAAAAAATAGTTTGCTCAAAAGTTCCAGTGGGAAACTCACAATTTCCATTGTCTGCGTTTCTTTTTCTTTGCCATAGTGTTGCGCAGTATATCTGGGGGTACGTTCACGTGCACACATGTATATATGATTTGAAAGAAGTTATTCCATTTAATAATTTATAGTAAATTCTTTAGAACTTCAAAATTGAAAAAAAAAATCTTTTTTTTTCATTCCTATAGCTGAGGATGCTAATTCATTCCTGGGAGTCCCTGGTGGTACAAATAGTTAAAGTGCTTGGCTGTTAACCAAAAGGTTGGAGGTTCGAGTCCACCCAGAGGCACCTCAGATGAAAGGCCTGGTGATCTACTTCTGAAAAGTCGGCCATTGAGAACTCTCTGAGCGCAGTTCTAGTCTGACACAAGGGGTGGCCACGAGTAGGAACTGACCCTACAGCCACTTGTTTTTCAATTCATTCCTAAATATTGTAGTGAAAGTTCCCCTTCTCTCTGTGGACATCGTCTTCAAATTTGCTGACATATATACTGTCATGATCTCCTCTTAAAACCGTTTTTATTACCGATTTAAACAGATGTGGCCTGACTGGTTTAGAACTGGACGGTGGAGTCTGACGCACCAGTGGCACAGGGCGCGGTCTGCCCGAGCACCCCACGGGCGGGAAGGGCTGGTCTCCCTTGACCCGCAGCGGGCGAGCTGGGAAGGAAGGGCAGCCGTGGTCCTGCTGCGGGGCAGAAGGAAATAGAACCCGGCCGGGGGCGGACAGTCCCAGAAGCCAGACCCGGAGCACGCAGGAAAGAAACGAAGCGCAGTGTCGTGGGTCCTCGGACCGGGGCAGGGACCATTGCAGCGCCCAGGGGAGGGGCAGGAAGGCCCCCAGGTGCTGCGTCTCCTCGGAGCGTGGCTGTGACAGGTGTCGTGTCCACGCAGGGATGAGGAGAGGCGGACCCGGCAGGGCCTCTGCCCTTGGAACAGCGGGATCCCGTGTCCTGGCCCCAATGCATTTCCTTCCTGTTTCCCGGCGTCCTTAAACAGCTCCTTCTGGACCTTATCCTGGGCCCCTTCCTCACCTAGTTCCTGTGAAGAAAGTCCCGGCACGGTGTTCCCTCTGTTGAAAAAAAAAAAAAAAAATCTGTATATCGCCCCTTGGTCCTCGGTGTGAATTAAAGTAAAAATCAGTACATGGGTATCTTTGTAAGAACCTTTTCTGAAGGATTGGATTTACACAGACAAATAATTAAGAACATAACAACATAATATTGAAACCTCTTTCTCTTGTATGTTTCTTTGTTGCTAAATCTGGGAACAACAGGTAGGAAAGAAAGGATGTAAAAGTGTACTTTATTCCTTGAACGACAGTGAAAGAGGGAGGCTGGTAGAAAGGAAGCCACAGGTGGGCGTGAAGAGGAAGGAGAGGACTGGCCCCACATCCTGAGACAGCTCTCTAAGGACAGGCTGGGGACACAGACCTGAGACACACCGGGCTCTGACTGCATCATCCATCTGACGGTGAGAGGCAGTCACTTCCTCCTCCAGGCACTCCTTTCACTGGAGTTTTCAGGTGTAGTCTGCTGACCTTCATTCATCCTGAGAGGGATGCCCAAGACTTTTCTATGTGGGTGCCAGAGGTGCGTGGCGGCCGGCCACAGAGGCTCTCTGGGAATCCTGAAGGGATTCTCGAGCCTTTAAGGGGCCACTGACCCTCCTTCCTTCTCAGCTGCCAACACTTCCAGCTCACCCCTCTACCCCGCAGGGCCCTGCCCCACCCACGCCTGTAAATGACCTGAGGCTTGACCTGCACACTGCACAGGACGCCCCATGGTGTCACAGGCTGGATAAGTCTTTCTCCTATAGTACTTTTGCGTTTCCCAACACAGAGATTTTATGAAGAGATGTGTAGGGACTTAGATGCAATGCTTGGGAAAAAAAAAAAAAAAACCCAAACCTGTTGCCATTGAGTCAGTTCCTACTCATAGTGACCATATAGGACAGAGTAGAGCCACCTCGTAGGGTTTCCTGGGAACAGGTGGTAGATTCGAACTGCTGAACTTTTGGTTATCAGCCTGAGCTCTTAACCACTTCACCACCGGGGCTCCACCTTTTAAAAGATGGATTTTGAGTTGTAAGTAAATTATTTTCAAAGGATCCTTTGGAACAAACACTTTCAGAGCCTTGTACGCCCCAAGGATACATGGGGGTGGAGAGACACCAACATTTTTCCCTGTGAGTGAGAATTGAGCTCTTTTTAAATTTACAATTAGATGCTTTTTCTCTTTATAATCAGGATAAAAGAATAAAAGCGGTCATTAGAGAAAATTTTTAAATTAAGAAATCCTTTACCTAGAAAGAGAAAAAGCCAAAAACCAGACCTTAATCTGTGAGTGAAGCCTTTATCATGCAATGCTTCTTCATATCTTTAGAAAAAAGGTTTTCTAAAATGCACTTATGAAGGTTTTGAGTATAAAAACATAAGAGATTTATGATCAAACTTTGTTAGGCTGAGTAAGAATTCTCAGGTATTTTGGGAACCAGGGAATTAATCCGAAAGCCCTTTTTTTCCGATGTGGTAATGCATATTTATAGTCTACAGATTAAAAAACAAAATCATATTTTGAATCTTTAAAACCTGACATAGCAAAAAAGCTAATTTGCTCTGAGGCCCTTTGATGCATTTAATTTAATTTATTGGAAGCAAATTAATGTGAAATGATAAAATAATTATTAAAATGGAAATAGAAGAAAAGGAACAGATCAAATCAACAGAGGGGGAAAAGTGGCTGATTGCTGTAGTTCAAGAATAATTCCCAGTTTAATCACATTAAATCTAATTGCTGGCAGACAGGTGATGACAACTATAGCTCTTGCTTTGCAAAGAGAGGAGAGAGAAGGAAAAAAACAAAAGTGCCAGCGTGTCAGTAGAATAAATCAGAGAATAGACTGATGATCGAAACCTGAGTGGACATCTTCAGGAGACACCATCCTTTTGATTCTCAGAAGAAAACTTGTTTATTGAGTGCTGTATGGTTTTGGAGAATGAATTGTAGCTGGAAAAACATCCATATGCAATTTGATAAATATTTGTTGAACGAATGCTGTCTCCAAGAATCCAAGCTGCCTGTCTGTCTTCCAGCCGGTAAGTTTAGCTGAACACCTGAGCAATGGCAGCTTCGAGTTTTACTGATCAATGACAACCACCATTAAAATGGAAATGAGCAATCTGTGCGGCACACCTTGGTGCATTTTTCTTTTACGGAATGAGATGACTGAGTGGAGTAGTAGAGCATATGCTCCAGCTGACTACTCATAGGATCCATGAAACCAGCTGCCATTGAGTTGATCCTGACTCACGGTGACCCACGCGTGTCGTAGTAGAATCATGCACCCCTGGGTCTTCAGTGGCTGGTGTTCTGGAGGAAGATCAATAGGACTTTCTTCTGAGATGCCTCTGGGTGGACTCAAACCTCCAATCTTTCAGTTAGCAGCCGAGTGCACTAACGGTTCTAGAGGGTTAATTTCATATAGGGAAATATTGCCATGGTTTCAAACGTTGTGAAATGAGCACGAGATATTTATTTCCACTTTTATAAAAATTCTGTGATCACAACTGGACTAAACCAAAAGCTGAGAAGTTTCCTGAATATAAACAAATGCTTTGAGGGACAGAGTAGCAGGGGCGGGGGTCTGGGGACCATTGTTTCAGAGGACATCTAGGTCAATTGGCATAATAAAATCTATTAAGAAAACGTTCTGCATCCCACTTTGGTGAATGGCGTCTGGGGTCTTAAAAGCTAGCAAGTGGCCATCTGAGATGCACCAATTCATCTCAACCCACCTAGAGCAAAGGAGAATGAAGAACACCAAAGACACAAGGAAACTATGAGCCCAGGAAACAGAAAGGTCCACATAAGCCAGAGACTCTATCAGCCTGAGACCAGAAGAACTAGATGGTGCCCAGCTACCGTCAATACTGCCCTGACAGAGAACACAACAGAGAATCCCTGATGGAGCAGGAAAGCAGTGGGATGCAGACCTCAAATTCTCACAAAAAGACCAGACTTTGTGGTCTGACTGAGACTAGAAACACCCCAGAGGACACGAATCCCAGAATCTCTGTTAGCCCAAAACTAAAACCATTCCCTAAGCTAACTCTGCAGACAAAGATTAGACTGTGGGGCAGTTCTACTCTGTCCTATAGGGTCGCTATGAGTCAGAATTGACTCGAGGGCACTGGGTATAAGATGTACAGTGATACTGGTGAGGAGTGTGCTTCTTAGCTCAAGTAGACACATGAGACTATGTGGGCAGCTCCTGTCTAGAGGCGAGATGAGAAGGCAGAGGGAGCTGGTTGAATGGACACTGGAAATACAGGGTGGAGAGGAGGAATGTGCTGTCTCATTGTAGGGAGAGCAACTAGGGTCACAGAACAATGTGCGTTTAAGTTTTTTGTATGAGAAACTGACTTGAATTGTAAACTTTCACTTAAAGCACAATTAAAAAAAGAGAAAAAAATTGTAAAATCATGAGAAAATAAATGATTATTGCTTTAAGTCACCAAAAAAAAAAATTATGTCATCATTTTCTAACAGAAATTACAAAATAGACATGAGGGAAGTGGGAATTATTCTGAATATTGTACATTTTTAGTGCAAATAAACATTTTTATTCAAGAGACTCATTTAAAAGTTTGTAAAAAGAATTACATTCTCTCAAAAGGAAAATAGTCATTTCTTCAATTCTGCTCACTTTTCTCCATCTTCAGTGATGTCGCGTTAGTCTAAACTTCCATAACCTTTATTCTCGACCATTACACTAATCTCCTGATTCCCTTACTTCTTGTCATCTATTTATTTCCCAAACTATAGTATATACATATCTAATTTATATGAAGACTATATACAAATCTGACTATTTCACAACCAAAAATGTGACAGAGCGCAGAGCAAGGCATATATTTGAATCGAAAAGAAAAATAAAGCAAGATAGCTATAATAAGCAGAAGTGCGTGACTGTAGCTGTTGGCAGTATGGGACGTTAGTTGCCCTGAACGTTCTTTGTATTAGAAAATACCTAGGTTCTCTGTAAAGCACGCTGTCATGCTCTTGTTTAGATGGTGCATTGCTGGGATCACAGGAATTTAGAGAAAACACCAACACTGTCACCTCCTTCCCTGACATCTACCACGGCAGACAGTGGGTAGTGAGTGATAATCGAACTCAAACACTGGAGGTATTTTGAGAAAAAATGGGTTACAGGAGAGGATTAAAAAAAAAGGACAATCAGAAGGAACAAGCCATTAAGAAGTGATGTATTCACATGGAGAATGTATAAAAGACAACTCCTTTGAATCCAGTATGAAGCAAACAAAAGGTTAATGGGTGTTGCGCAGGAGTGGAAAGGAGAATGGCCTGTAGGCATATGAAATGATATTCAGCCTCATTGTGAAGCAGGGAAATGTAATGAAAAGTCCTAAGACATCACTTTACATGATGATCTAATTGGCTGGGTTTTTCAGGGCGTGGACCAATAAAGACTCGTCTGTACTGCTCTTGGGGGTGCAGACTGGTGTGCACTTTGGAAGTTAACTGGGGTTTTATCTTGTAAAGTTGAACATTGAGTGACTCTCTGATCCAGAAATCCCTCTCTGGAGAAGTTCTTCCCAACTTTAGGGTATGGTGCAGACGACGGTATTGATGTGGCACAGCAAGGTAATGGACGAGACTGTTCCTAGGTGAGACACCGTCATCATCTACCCTTACTGCACCCCCTCTCTTCACTGGAAACTGGCCACAAACCAGTGAACTCCTTCACCTGGGCATGAATGGCTCCATGAGCTAGTGTGTCACAAACGCTAGCTATTATGCCCTAACATTTTACACCTGCTTTAGCTCGAAGGGTTGACTGCTACAGTGAAGTAGCTCTCGGCATCACTAAATATGTGAATACCTATTAAAATCATTCAGATTTAGACCAAGCGCACAGGATGGAAAGAAATATATTGTGATAGGGTGAATGTCCTGCTGGATTATTTGAAAAAGAGATGGAGAAAAAAATACATAGGACACAATGTTGTTGTTAGCTGCCATCCAGGTGACGCGTACTCATGATGACCTTCTATACAACAGAACTGCATGTTGTCTGGTCCTGCATCATGCCTGAGGTCACCAGCGTGTGTGAGTCCATCATTATGGCTACTGTACCAGTCCATCTCCCTCAGGGCCTCCCTGGCGCCGGTCGACCCTCTACCTCACCAACCACGATGTCCTCCGCCAGCAATTGATCTCTCCTGGTGATGAGTCCAAAGCAAGTGAGCGGGACCGTGTTCTATTGTGATCTGTAAGGTTCTCGATGGCTCATTTCTGAAGTAGATCACCAGACCTTTCTTCCTAGTCATAGTCTGGAAGCTCCCCTGACACCTGTCCACCATGGGCAATCCTGCTGGTATTTGAAATACCAGTGGCATAGCTTCCAGCATCACAGCAACGTGGAAGCCACCACAGAATGACAGACAGACAGATGGGGGGTGCGAGGATGCTTACAGGAGAAGACAGGCATGAAAATTAGAAATAAAGGAAAAACTGAGCAATGAGGGAGGTAATTCCTGAAATGCTACTAAACCAAAGAACAAGAAAGAAAAACATTTAAATTCAATTACAAAGGATGAATCCAGTGTTAAAGCCACAGAAATACATGTGTGCTAATTAACTTTAAAAAAAAATTTTTTTTTTTTTTTTTTAAGTGTGGTAAATTCGTTCCTGGTGCATTATCAGGTGGGTGTGAAGAGGAGTGTTTTTCTGACGGTTGGGGAAGACAGAATGAGCAAGGAGAGAGAGGCCTTTGGGGGAACTGACCTAGACCAGTGGTTCTCTCCCTCCCTCCCTGCAGGCTGCCTTCTTTCTCATTCTTTGTGATGTGGGCAGGCTACCAGGCTACCGTCAGAATTAATTAACCTGTAACTCCCTCTGATATTTTTGAACAAAAGATGCTTGGCAAGTATTATTAGTAAATGGAATTTCAGGATATTTGACTTCAGTGAGAAGTTTTAATGTAGTCACCCCTTAAAAATCTTATAGTTCTGGAGATCGGTTTCCACTTGGGGTAATTGCTAATGACTCATTTGGTCTTAAGGGAAAACAAACAGAAGGCATTAGCGAGCTCTTTGATATTTAGTAAAGTCGTTTAAGATAGCTTTGAACTTAAAGAAGTGATACAAACTAATATCTGAGCATAGTGAGATTGTCAGACTAAACAGATCACGACACGAGTCAGAAAGTGAATCAGAGTGAAGTAAAAGAACTGTATTATTCCCGTCTGCTTCTGTTGGACACTGTGCTTGTAGACAAAAGGAGAAGGACAGTGATGATGTCTGAGAAGCTGTAATGACTTGGCTGTAATGACAGGGGATGAGTAGATGGCTTCCCATGCTGCCCCTTTCTTCTACCATCCAGAGACTGAGGGTTTCTAGAGGCAGCCCGTGGCAGAAAGGCTTTCCTTTAACTCAGCGGGGTGTACGGATTCCACAGGCCAGTGTTTTGAATGCAGATGACAACTTTGAAAACTAGAGGCTGTGTTAAAGTGATTTCAGATGAAAAGAAGACAAAGACTGGAAGGCCGGCTCGTGTTCCTTTCCTTTCTCACTAAATAATTTTCTGCTATTTTTGGCTCATACTAAAGTCCTCCTACCTCTTCAAGTGATGGAGAAAGCAGTCATTCGGCTCGGAAACTAGCAAAGCCAGTAGCTGTGGAGTGGATGCCAGCTCATGGTGACCCCACGTGTGTAAAAGCAGAACGGTGCTCCGTAGGGTTTTCAGTAGCTGGTTTCCTGGAAGTAGATCACCGGCCTTTCTTCTGAGGTACCTCTGAGTGGATTCAAACCTCCAACCTTCTGGTCAGCAGCTAAGCACTTTCACCTTTTGCACCACCATTAAAGCATAATTCCAGACAAGCTAGTCATTCCCCAAGCTAGTTCCCCTTGGTTCTCACTTGGTTCCTTTACTTTTAATCATGTCGACGTAACTCTAGTTCCATCATCGATACTTACGGAGCGCTTAAGCACTGGACTGCTAACTGAAAGTTCAGCAGTTCAAAGCTACCAGTGGCTCCATGGGAGAAAAGACCTGGAGACCTGCTCCTGTAAAGATTACAGCCTTGGAAACCCTATGGGGCTGTTCTACTCTGTCACATGGGGTCACTATGAGTCAGAATCAATTTGACCGCATGCAGTAACAAAGTTGTTGTGGCCAGATATTTTGTCAGGTACTTAAAAATGTAATAGTGAACAAGACATCCAAGGTCCCTGCCTTCACAGAGCTTCTTCACCAGGCTTCTGGGTAACTATGAAACTTGCAGAATTTGTCTTTACGTTTTAATAGAAACAGAAGATTTGTGTTGACACTTGACATCAACCCATGGAAACTACTATTTGCAAAAGCGTCTTTTGAAGAAGGGATAATACATTTTCAAATTGTACGAGATAGTTAAGCATTGAATACCAACACAATGGTCAATGGCTAGGAAAAGTATTGGAATTCAAAATAGAAGGATTGCCTTGAGTATCTGTATGGAACCCTGGTGTCAGAGTGCTTAAGAGCTTGGCTACTAACCAAAAGGGCTGCAGTTCAAATCCACCACCCACTTCTTGGGAACTCTATGGGGCAGTTCTACTCTGTCTTATATCCTTATAATTGCCTGGGAAAGTTACTTTGGGAAGTAGTGGACATTATCCTGAAAGTTTGTTTATAGAGAGATGGGCAGGACATGACTGAGCATTTAGGAGGACAAGCAGTTACACACTCGACTGCTAACCAGAAGGTTGTCAGGTCTAGTTCATCCAGAGGCCCCTGGCAAGAAAGGTCTGGAAGTCTACTTCCAAAAGCTCAGCCATTCAAAACTCTGTGGAGCACATTTCTACTCTGACACAAATGGGTTTGCAGTGAGTGGGAACTGACTCCAGAGCAAGCGGTTTGTTTAGTCCTTAAATACTGCAGTTTTGGCTGGAAGGAAGCCTCATTAAAAGGGGCAGGAACCAAAAGGAGAAACAAGAACCACGTCAAGGGATCGGTGGAGATCCCCGGACTGGGTATGTCAGAAATAGAAACTCCATCTCTCCACTCTTTATCCAGATGCTCTCATGAGTTTGCTGTCCCCACTAACTGCCCGGTAAGAAACTAGAGTCTCCGAACAGCTCCGTGTGTGTCTGAAAAAGATAAATCCCTTTGTGTGCCCGTGGGAACCCGGTTAGTGTGTGATGTTGTGCACAGATGCGTTCCTTTTTCTCATGCCCTTGGCGGCCCAGGTGCCCTGCTCCTATGTGGAGCAGGGCTCTGATAACAGCCATGGACGCAGTGTCCTTGCACAGAAAGGTCTGGCTACTTACAGCAGATGCCCCGTCAGCAAGGGATGGAATGATGGTGTGATGAGTTACTGCTGGAGCTGGGCCCGGGCCAGTGGGAAGCCGGCGCAGAGTGCAGAGAGCTCAGGCTGGCGGAGGTCACCAGTGTTCACGTTGATGGAGGCGTGGCTTTGCTCGTCTGCCTCACTGCACTGAGCTGTGCGGCCCGGGTAGCACCCATAACTCACACTAGAATGTACCTTCTTGTATCTAATGACAGACAGGCAGCCTAATAGCTTGGCTTCCCCAAAATAAACAGAATGATCACATTTAGAGTTGCATAATTGTGGTGGACGCGTTCACTGACTCAGTCTAACATACTGGATCACTTATGAACATACTATTATTTGAGCAAAGTGACTATACTGTGATGGGCTTTGGTTTTTAGTAGACTCAGTTCTTTTTAGTGTTCTTGTTGTATTTATCCAAGAGTTTCAGTCACTCGCCACTTCTCTTGAGTTCTAAAGTGAGATTTAGGGTATTCGTTGTAAAATCATGTGACTGGTAGTTACTTAGATGAGAATCCAAATTGCACGTGTAGATATTTTAATTGGCAAGGTAAGTGGATATGTCTGGTAATAATCCAACCCTTTTACATAACGCACAAATTCATAGAAAACTTATAATTATACCTGTCAACATATGCTATTGACGTACATATTTATAATTGTAAATTTATGTGACTGGTTTCTACCAAGCATACTCAAGTTATAAGCCAACAGCGTATGATAAGGATTTAATTCTCTTCAGCTCTGCAAGCTTAAAAAGAGGCTGACCTCAGCAGCACTGCTGTTGCCTGCAATCACGCTTGGTCTCGCTTTGTCTAGAGATACATTCTTTTGAAAATCAGCCATAATGACAATCTTTTTCCATTCCAAGGTGGATTTGATTTTTGAAAACAGAAAAATGCCATTTATAGTCGATGTTTGTAATTGATCACTCAATTAACAAATAATCTATCATTCTGAAAACCACATTTTTAAATAAGTCAAACATGAATAATGACTGATGTAATACAACAGGTGTTTCTGGAAAATGTAGGCATGACAACATATATTACTAGTTAATTTTCTGCTTTTTCTATTACGCCCTTTTAAAAATGTTTATGGAAACTATTTATGGCTAACTATAAAAATAAAATCTTCGAAAAATAAAATAAAAATCTTCATAAAACCAGTATTCTCTGGTTTTCCCTTCATTAAGTAAAATTAAGTTAAATGTTAGGATGGTTTAATTATGAAAAATTCCTTCCTCTAATTTCTCTGAGTATCTGTCTAAAAATAAGAGGGAAAAACGCAGTAGGTTTCCTTTGGGTGATTTCCACTGAAGCTTAGCAAGGTCATGCTTTTGTATTGTGTATTATCTGATATAATTTCTAAAAAACAGATGGCAAACAGGCAGTGTGAGAAAATTTGTAATTTACTATCCTGAGCAAAAGACAAACCACCGAGCAAAACGGCAAGCCCTAAACATGCTAACAGGTGTCCATCACCTGAACTGGTTCTGAAGGTCTTAGCCTCGATGATGGTTTGGCCGAGGACCAGAGTTCATGCATTGCTGCTCTCTTCCTTCTGTCTGCCAAGATCCTTGCTCTGCATTCTAAGCCATTTCACCGGGCAGAGGAACTAAGCCATGTCCCCAGTGTTCATTATTATCCCTGTTATCTTTCAAATCACTGAATCATGAAAATTAGAAGTCACAAAAATAGAAAGTAATCAGATGTATGAGAAGGAAAACAAACGTGAGACAATGTATTTGACCCTCTAAAACTACTCAGTGTTAGAAAATGTCACTGGTCCGTGTCAAATTCAGCCATTTGCCTTCACATTTGACTAAAATGACCACTTTGAAGCCCATGGTGAGATTTCAGTCTCCCCAGGGCTGGAAGGCTGATAGGGGTACAAAGAGCAAGGGGCACACACAAAGCCAGCTGGGGTGAGGGCGTTGATTTTGCCAGTTCTTACCCATCAGCCCTCTTCTCTGGATTAGAACATGTCAGCTTTGGCAGCATGCTCTCGGAAGGCTTCCTTATTTCCTGACTTCAGAAAGCAGATTACAAACTCCTTCATCAATGAATACTTACTGCTCAGTGCATTGTCCGAGAGGCAGCATCCTTAACCGGACCCTTCTGATAGTCCAGGTAGGAAGAGAACTATTACAGCTCCTCATGTCAGCTCCTCATGTCAGCCCACTATGCAGAGGGTACCGATGCGTGCCCACAGCCTCGGACTAGAGCCAACACTTACATGGACTTTGAAGCCCCCATACAGTCTTGCTCTGTCTTTTTTCCCATGTCTCCCTTCAGCCTTGACTCCTATCGTATCACTTTGTTGCAAACACATGGGGCTACTCACCAGGGAAGGCCAAGTGTATCCTTGCCTGTGTGTGTTTGTGTGTGTGTGTGTGTGTGTGAATACATATTTAGCAGCTTCACATCTAAAATGGCCTTCACCTCTCCCCCTGTACAAGTGTTCTATTTACCCTCCTCGTGGGCTTAACTTCCCACACAAACTTGACTCAACTGTCCTACCTGCCAAGAGGTGGCGTTTTCTCCCCTGACCTTTTATCCTCTAGCACTCACGTGACAGTCCGTACTGCCTAAGACACTGCTTTAAGTGTTTCTACTGCTGTGTTGTGCTGCTATGTAAAGTTTGCGTGATTGTTTAACTCATGGGGCTCAATCACAGGTTTCCAACTAGTTTCCTTTGATTGCTTCCCTCAGCTACCCGGCCCAGGGCCTGCTGACAGGAGCTGCTTTGTGAACAACTGTTTCTAGGTCATTCTAACATTTTTCCAACTGCTCCTTGTCCTCTCTCCACCTCTCTCTCTCTATCTTTCTTTCTCTGTCTCTCCCCTTCTCTTTCTTTTCTCCTCCTCTCTTGTGTAGACACCAATCTTGGCTAATCTTAAATTTTGCCACTGTGAATTCTGCCCACTGTCTTGGTTCCTTTAACAACTGGTTATTTGCCATGACTCTATTTGTTCTTCTGGGCCTCCATCTTTATTCCTCAGCCCTGGTTTGCAACCTCCAACCTGGTGCGGAGTTTGTAAATACAAAAACCAAAACCAAACCCAGTGCCGTTGAGTCGATTCTGACTCATAGCAACCCTATAGGACAGAGTAGAACTGCCCCCACAGAGTTTCCAAGGAGCACCTGGCAGATTCAAACTGCCGACCCTTTGGTTAGCAGCCGTAGCACTTAACCACTGTGTCACCAATACAACATTTTGTTAAAAGGACTCTGGCAAGCGATTCTAACATCCATGTCACCATCCAATTCATAACTTTCATGGTCAAGAAGGGTCTGTTTTTTAAAGTAGTGATATGCCCCCACCCCCAGAAAAAAAAAAAAAAAACTTACAAAATACCTAAACTTTTCATTTTTATTAAATATCAGCAACAACAGAAATAAATATGGTGACTTAACTCTCCTTTACGGGATATACCATGGACCGTCAAAAGAACAAACAATTCTATCTTGGGAGAAGTACAAACAGAATGCTACTTAGAAGCAAGGTTGGCGAGACTACATCTCACATACTTTGGACATCTTATCAGGAGGGATTATTAGTCCCTGGAGAAGGGCATCATGCTTGGTAGAGTGTCAATGAAAAAGAGAAAGACCCTGAAGGAGGTGCATTAACACAGTGGCTGCAACAATGGGCTCAAGCATTACAGTGATTATGAGGACGGTGCAGGACCAGGCAGTGTTTCATTCTGTGGTGCTTAGGGTGGCTGTGAGTCAGAACTGACTTGACAGCACCTAACAACAGCACAAGTATTCTTTGTGACAAATTTCTCAATCATTTGGAAAATAAATGATGCCAAATCCTAAAATAAATTTCAACCTATTAAAAATAAATTTAAGGATTGATACATAGGAAAAGGTACAATAAATATATTTAAAATAATCTTTGCCTTTCAAAACTCTTGACTAGTGAATGATTGAGAACTTCCGTCAGTGTAGGGGATGACTAAAGTCGAGAGCCCTAGGGGGACCACTGATTTTGTCTCACTCGTGACTGGTGTTTTTGTTAGTTGCCAGCAAGTTGTTTCCAGCTTATGGTGATCCCCTGTGTAGCCCAGTTGGACCATTGTAATCCACAGGACTTTCATTGACTGATTTTCGAAAGTAGATCACCAGGCTTTTCTTCCTAGTTCATCTTAGTCTGGAAGCTCTGCTGAAACCTGTCTGCCATAGGTGACTGCTGTTTCTTCTCATTTTGAGTTATTCCACATTGGCAAATGAAGGTCCTAAAAGCTTGAATCCATCCACATGATTATGGTCGATTCCACTTTGAGGAGGCAGCTCTTCCCCAGTCATATTTTGAGTGCCTTCCAACTTGAGGGACTTATCTTCTGGCACTACATCAGACTATGTTCCTCTGCTATTCATAAGGTTTCACTGGCCAATTTCTTCAGAAGTAGACTTCCAAGTCTTTTTTCCTAGTCTGAAAGTTCTGCTGGAACCTGTCCACTATGGGTGACCCTACTGGTATTTGAAATACCGGTTGTGTAGCTTCCAGCATCATAGTAACACTCACGCCACCACAGTAGGACACACTGACAGATGGTTGGTGGTAGGAATGTATACAAGGAAGATCCTGGAAGGGTGGGTATTGGGCTGGTGACCAAATGGTGGTATCTGGCACCAACAGGGTTCACAGTTGCTATAGAAGCAGATGCCCAGGTAGGATCTGTAGAGGCCATCCAACTGATGGGCCATGAAAGGGTCATGTCTACAAGTATCTGAAGGGCTACCTTCCAAAAGGCAGGGTAGAGAATACCCTGTGTTGCTTCAGAGAGAAGTAACGAATGGAAGATGTTAGCAGAAGAAATTGGGTGTTTATGAAAAACAATTCCTTCCGAAGGAAAGCTCAGGGCAGAACTAGAGCTCAAGGCTCTGTCATTATGGGAAACTGTGATGGAAATTTCCATGGGTTCTCTGGAAGGGAGCCTTGTAACAAGTGGTAGATTGGATTGGTTGACATCTAAAGTTCTTTAAAATTCGACAATTTTATGACTCCTGAACCACTCATCTAAAAATAACAGCATTTTCTAATATACTAAATCTGAAAGATGATTAAAAGAAGAATTAAATACATTCAATGTTCCCATAACGTGGAAAAAAAATAAACCATGAGCACAGAAGGAGGATAGGAAACACGAAGCCTTCCTTATCAGCTCTTTTCAGGGGCCTGAACTTTCCATAATTATCTATCAACGCTCCAAATGAGCCTTTGGGGTTCCATGCGGAACTTGCTAGGGGAAGTGCTTCCCTGCAGGCAGACATTGGCACAGGATTGAGGGGTGGCTGCCAGCCTGCCAGCCTCGAATGTCAGAGAAGTCTGCTGCCCCAAGAACAGATTATCCCACAGGCCACCTGCTCCTGGCAGCGGGCTATCCTGCTGCTAGCCTCTGAAGGCCTTCTCTTCCAGCGTATTGCAGGGCACGGAGAGGGCGTCTTCCCTGTGTGAGGCAGAGAAAGCAAGCCTGGGGCAGTGAAGGGCAAAGGAACAGTGTGGATTCATTTATTAGATGATAGGAAAGTATACTAGAAAGACTCTCACGATATCCCACGATTTGATGGCGTCTGACTCAAAGGAAGCTGGTTTGGTTTCGATGGTTCTGTGGTAGAATTCTCGCCCTCCATGCTGGAGACCGGAGTCGAATCCTTGGCGCAGTGCGCAGCCACCACCCGTCTGTCGGTGGAGGCTTGAATGTTGCTCTGATGCAGAATAGGTTTCAGCAGAGCTTCCAGAATAAAACAGACGAGAAAGACAGTTCTGGTGATCTACTTCCTAATATCAGCCAATGAAAACCCTGTGGATCACAACTGTCTGATCCACAGAGGGTCAGAGAAAATGAAGGAAACCCTCAATGAGATGGACTGTCATGATAGCTGCGTTGATGAATAGAGCATGCTGGAATCCTGAAAATGGTGCAGGACCGGGCAAGGTGTCCTTCTGTTATACGTGGCGTGGCTGTGAGTCGGAGCCTGCTTGAGGGCAGCTCACAACAGCAACAGCCCGCAAGGCAGTGTCTTTATCTTTAAGATAAAGGGTCTTTATATTCAAAGGGTCTGCTTCAAAGGGTTGTTACTGAAGCAGTTTGTATAGCAGTATCTCATTAAATGGTAGCTGTTACTATTATTATTCCATCTTTGGATGCTTCTAATGGTTAGAGACATTTTCTTTGTACTGAACTCATTCCATTTTCCTTCTTATCCTTATTATGGCTCTGGGGCATCTCATAACAAAGGTATGTTCTTTCACTGACAGTCTTTCAGGTATTTGTAGGTAGGCATCGTAATTCTGCTCATCGTGTTATAGAATAAATGCCCTCATTCCCTCAACTCTTTCTCTTACTTCCTGGCCCCTCGTCACCTCACTGTCCAGATGAAGAGTGGCTTTCTCAACCAGAAGTGGGGCTGGGAACGAGACAGGACTGTAAGTGGTTGAAGCCAGGAGACAAGGATGGAAACGGAGGGTGAGAAGGACTGGAACGGGCCTGTTTTTGGTTTGGGGACAGAGAGGCTGAGTGAGCTTGGTCCACTTGCCTGGATCTGCACGGCTCTGAGGTTGCCCTCTTCCTGATGTGCCAGCTGCTGCTCACAGGTCTCCGACCTGCATGGACCCACCGGCTGATTAAGGGCTTCCTGCGTGGGGTGCTGTGGGGTTCCAGAATGCTTCCTCCCCAAACACACCGTCCTTCTCCGATTTCTGCCTCAACTGTTGCAGTTAGTTCATTCTTTTAGCTCTAATAGCCTCAGACAACCCTGGATCATACTGTAATTTAACTAATAATCTGTATGAAGATATGTTTTCATTTTCTTTCTTTCGTTTTTTAAGGCAGGCTCACCGAGTTATATTTAAGACAATAAAACTCACCCTGTTAGATTTACAGTTCTATGAATTTTGACAAAGATACAGTCATGTAACCCATTCCACGGTCAAGCTACAGGGCAGTCCCATTCTCTCAGAAACATCCCTCCTTTCGTAACCATTGGAGCTGTGCTTCCTTCAGTTAATGTAACGCTTTTGACATTCACACATGTGTAGCCCATGTCACTAATTGGTTCCCTTTTATTGTTGAGAAGGGTTTCATCATATATGTGCACCACAATTTGTTCATCTGATCACCAGGTGGTGGGCATTTGAGATTTGTCTTCTTCTCCCTCTTCTTCTTTTGTGGGTTGTAAGTGAAGCTCTTGTTGGCTTCCACGCACAGGGTATTATGTGAACATGTGTTGTCATTTCTTTCAGGTAACAACCAAGGGGTGGGATTGCTGGGCTGTATGTTAAGTGTATTTTTTTGTTTAACTTTATAAGAAATTGCCAAGCTATGACTGTACCATTTTGCATTCCCACCAGAAAAAAATAGGAGCGTTCTGGTAGCTTTGAATCATTGTCAGCACTTGGTATTATCGAGTTTTTTTAATAGCCATTTTAATAGGTAATGGTTCCTCAAAAACTAAACCGAACCAGACTCGTTGCCATGAGTCAATTCTGACTCGTGGCGACTCTATCGGAAGGAGTAGGACTGCCCCATGGGGTTTCCAAGGAGAGGCTGGTGGATTCCAACCGCTGGCCTTTTGGTGAGCAGCCGAGCTCTTTACCACTGCGCCACTAGGGCTTCCTCAGCATGGTTTAAGTTGCATTTCCATTGTGATTATGTGTTCAACATTTTCTAAGTGTTCGTCTTCCTTATCTCGTCTTTAGTGAAATATCTGTTCAAATCTTTTGTCCATTTTTTTTTTAATTGGGTTGTTTATATTCTTACTGTTGAGTGGTGAGACTTCTATGCATATTTTGGATAAAATATCAGCCTGTAAATCTATGTGTTTCACAAATGTGTTCTCTCAGTCTGAGGTTTGTCTTTTCATTTTTTTTTTTAATTTGTATTGTGCTTTAAGTGAAAGTTTACAAATCAAGTCAGTCCCTCACACAAAACTTATATACACCTTGCTACATACTCCCAGTTGCTCTCCCCTAATGAGACAGTCCACTCCCTCCCTCCACTCTCTCTTTTCATGTCCATTTCACCTGCTTCTAACTCCCTCTACCCTTTCATCTCCCCTCCAGGCAGGAGATGCCAACATAGTCTCAAGTGTCCACCTGATCCAAGAAACTCACTCCTCACCAGCATCCCTCTCCAACCCATTGTCCAGTCCAATCCATGTCTGAAGAGTTGGCTTCAGGAATGGCTCCTGTCCTGGGCCAACAGAAGGTCTGGGGGCCATGACCACCGGGATCCTTCTAGTCTCAGTCAGACCATTAAGTCTGGTCTTTTTATGAGAATTTGGGGTCTGCATCCCACTGCTCTCCTGCTCCCTCAGGGGTTCTCTCTTGTGTTCCCTGTCAGGGCAGTCATCGGTTATAGCCAGGTACCATCTAGCGCTTCTGGTCTCAGGCTGATGTAGCCTCTGGTTTATGTGGCCCTTTCTGCCTCTTGGGCTCGTAATCACCTTGTGTCCTTGGTGTTCTTCATTCTCCTTTGATCCGGGTGGGTTGAGACCAATTGATGCATCTTAGATGGCAGCTTGCTAGTGTTTAAGACCCCAGATGCCTCTCTCCAAGGTGGGATGCAGAATGTTTCTTAATAGATTTTATTATGCCAATTGACTTAGATGTCCCCTGAAACCATGGTCCCCAACGACCTCCCCCCCCGCCCCGCCGCTGCTATGCTGGCCTTTGAAGCATTCATGTCTTTTCATTTCTTTCAGTGAGCAGCGGTCTTAATTCTGATTCATCTTTTTTTCTCTTTAATGACCCGTGCTTTTTTTGTGCCCGCTCATACAGAAAATATTTGCCTAAAATCCATCATAAAGATTTTCTCCTTTGTTTTCTTTGTAAAGTTTTATAGTTCTAAAATTTACATTTAGATCTACCGTCCATTTTAAGTTGTTTTTTGTTTGTTTTTGGTTTTGCATATGGATATTCAGCTGTTACAGAATCTTTTGTTGACAGCTCTTGAAAATGTTCTCTTTTCCCCTTTAAATTGCCTTGGCGCCTTTGTTGAAAACCTGTTGACTCTATGTTTGGGTCTCTATCCAGTCTATTTTGTTCCGTTGATCTGTTTCATTATCCTTTTCCCAGTACTCTATTGTCCTGATTTCGTAGCTTTATATTAAGTATAGAAATCCGGTCATGTGTGCCCTCTTTCTGCATTTAGTTTTTTCAAAGTTGGTTTGTCCATTCTAGATCTTTAACTTTCCATATACATTTTAGACTCAGTTTGACAATCTAGCAAAATCTACACTGGGATTATTTTTGAGATTGCATCAAATCTGCAGTTCGTTTACAGTGTTGACCTTCTAACAACATCGAATCTCCCAATCCACGGACATGTTGCGTAGCTCCATTTACTCAGGCATTCTAAAATTTGTCTCCTTAATATTTCACAGGGTTTAGCGTACACATCTTGCATATATTTTGTTTGCTTTATAGCTGTGTTTTATTTTTTGTTTCTGTTTCAGATGGTACTTTTTTTCTTACGTTTTAATTCCCAAGTACTCAGCTCTAGTATATAGACATACAGTAATTTTTGTATGCCATGACCTTGCTAAACTCAGTAGTTTTAGTAGCTTTTCTGTAGATTATTTGGGAACTTTTCCTTAGAAAACCATGTCTTCTGCAAATAGAAAACCATGTCTTCTGCAAACAGAGACCATGTTATTTTTTTCCTATTCAGTCTGCATGGCTTTTGTTTCTTTTGTTGATTTATTGCCCTGATGAGAACCTCCAGGTGAGAGTGGTGAGAACCTAACCCCTTGCGTCGTCACCAATCTTAGGGCAAAGGTGTACAGTCTCTAGCCTGTAATTGTAATGTGAGCTGTTTAGTAGACACTGTTCTTCACGTTAAAAAACCTGCTCTATTCCTAATCTGCTAAAAGCTTTTCTTTAGAATGAGTGTTGAATTTTGCCAAATGGTTTTTCTGCATGTATTGAGATGATCCTTTTACATTTTCATTTTCTTATCCTTTTTCTTCTTAGTCTGTTGATATAGTCAGTTATGTTGATTAATATTTGAATATTAAACCGAGTACTAGAGTAACACTACTTGGTAAGACATGTTATCCTTTTCACGTGTTGCTGGGCATGCCCTGTTAATATTTTGTTAAGGATTTTTGTGTCTATTTTCATGAGTATATAGGGCTGCAGTTTTCTTTTTTAAAATAATTTCTTGACAACTTTTGTTGTCAGGGTCGTGTTGGCCTCATAAATGGCCTCTTTTTTTATGCTGGCCTCCTGTTTATTAGCAGTGTGGATAGAAATGTTCTTATCTCTTCCTCCAGGAGTCAGAAGAATTCACCACTGTAGCCACGTGGACCTTAAACTCATTTTGTCAGAAGAATTTTGGTGACGGATTTAATTTCTTTAATAGATATGGGACTTATTCAGACCATTTCTTCTTGGGTGAAGTTTGGTAGTTTATGTATTTCCAGGCTTGTCCATTTCATCTAAATTGTTAAATTTATTGGCATATATTTAAAATCCTTATGATAACAGTAGGATCTTGAGTAATATACCCTCTTTTATTCCTGATTTTGATATTTTGGCATCTCTCTCTCTCTCCAGATTAGTCTGGCTAGAAGCTTATAACTATTATTGATGTTTATAAAGGGTCAGCTTTTGGTTTTCCTTAATTTTTACACTCTGCTTCCAATTGTGCTGATTCCTAGTTATAATTTCCCTGTGGCTGCCTTTTTGGTCTGTGGGTTATTTAGAAGTATGTTGTTTCATTTTCAAGTGTTTAGGGATATTTTTAAGAGATTTTTGTTGTTGATTTGTTTTGTTTTGTTTTAAATGTTAGAAAGCCTACATTGTATGAATTTAATTTTTTAAAATCTGTTAAGGTATGTTTTATGGCTCAGAGTATAGTATCTTGGTAATTGTTCCATGCATACTCAAAAAGTGTGTGAATTTTTCTCTTGCTGGGTGTTCTATAAAATATCAAGTGAGTTGATATAGCGTTGCCTTCTTAGAACATATTTTGAAAGATGAAGCACAAGTATAAGGGTTGAGGACATCTGTAGTTAAGAAGGTAGGCAGGGGTTCTATGGGGCCGTTTATCGCAACCACTCTGAGTCTCCTGAGGCCTCGGCCTTGAGTGGGTGGGGCAGAGTGGAGGCGGGAGGACATGGAGGCACTGGGCATTCATGCCTTCCTAAGGATCTACGTCTCCGGTCCACGTTCCAGTCACGCTGACATAGCATTTTTGGCGTAGTTGTTTTGACACAGACCTAAGAGAAAAAAAAAAAATTTTTTTTTTTTTTTTTTAAGAGAAGCCCCCATCTTGGAGCATGCCTTTTGCAGTAGATGAGGGCCTAAGGATCAGAGGAGGGCAGACCCCAGAGATGGGCTGATAGGCACATTATAGTTGAATAACTCTACGAGTTGCAATGACACACGTGTAACCAAACACATGGCAAAGACAAAATCACAAGTTGTGTTTACTTAGGATTTGGTTTTGTAACTTTTTTAAGGGTATACTTATAGCTTCTGGGGAAAATGTGCTTTTAAAAATATATCCAATTTTGGATCTTTGTGGTTTGGGACCTACCTGTAGATGTCCAGAGAAGGCTTTCCGACCGCCGTGCTTCGTACTGGGAAAGTGTAAATATCAGGAAGATCATGGAGATCTATCTCCCTCCTCCTTAGAAACAGGTATATAAAAGGGTAAGGAAAATGAATTCAACCATTTCCTTTAAACTCTTACACCAGAATTGTGACATTTTCTGAAAAAAACTTTGTCATTCTGTTCTCATTTAACTACTTACAAATATTCTTTTTCTTAGACAACTCTGAAGGAATGAGAACTGCTTTTTAGTGGTTCTTTTCTTTAAAACCCTCCGGGGAGCCACCAAATTTGGGAATTTTTAAAAGAGCGTATATTCGTGTTCTGTTCAAAGACAGTTCCGTCCCCAGCAGGTCTTTTCCAGGGACAGGTGCAGGGACATGCTCTCCCGTCCGATGCTTCAGCGAATGTATTTTCTCAGTGTCATTAGGCCTTTTTTTAAAGCTTATATGACGTTTAAGGAAGAGCCAAACACTATTACACCAAGTAAGTTCCCTCTGAGGAACTTGAAATTGCAGATCCTTTAATCTTTTCTGTCAGCCTGCCTTTAGTCTGACATGTTTCCGTTTGGAACACGGGCAAAGAGCCTAGGCCTAGTCTATTTTGTTCAGCCCAGTGCATGCGGTACCTCCAATAACTGAGCTTAGCCAGCCTTGTGTCTGAAGGTCTCTCGGGGAAGAGTAGACTGGGAAAGACACCAAATGCTGACCAAGGGGCACATGCTGTCATTTTTTTCCCCAACTCATTCCGCCAATGTCATGGATAACCTCCCTAGATTTGTGAAAAATAGAGGCAAAGGTATCCCCACAACTCAAACCCACAGCACCAAACAGAACTCTCAGTCTTGGGCGTGTGAAGTCGGGTCAGGAGATGTTCAGAAATCAACTCCACTTGTCCAGGCTGATAGTCACGTTGCAATTAAGGAATAGTTTCATAATAAGTTTTCATAAGTTATTTTCATAATAAACCAAAAAAATCCAAACCAGCTGCCATTGGGTTGACTCCAGCTCATGGCGACCCCATGCGTGTCAGAGCAGGGCTGTGAGCCACTGGGTTTTCAACGGCTGATTTTTGGAAAGGAGATCGCCAGGTCTTTCTTCTGAGGTGGTTCTGAGTGGACTCAGACCTCCAGCCTTTCAGTAGGCAGCCGTCATCATGTGAACTATCCTCACCACCCAGGGTCTTCCAAACCTCACTGTACCTGCAGTATCCGGGTCACTGGAGGCAGTCATCAGGAGTCTGCCTTGTGAGTACCCTGAAGGCGTATGTTCCCGAGAGAGTTTGCACCACTGACAATCTCGCGTCTGCCTTACCTTAAACACCCTGCCAGATTCTCTGCTGACTCCATCAGTCATGAGTTGCTGGAAAACAAACACACCTGAACTTAGCAGCTTACAGCAGCAGCCACTTTCACTTGAAGTCCCGTAATTGTGGTTGGGAGGTGGAGAGATGGCTTTTCTTAGTTCTGTGAGATACTACCTGGGGTGGCCAAGCCAGGGTTGCAGGATCCAGGGTGGTTTTGCTTATAGGTCTGGCTCCTCAGCTGGAAAGGTGGACTCCTCTCTCTCTTTGTAATCTCTCATTACCTGTGGCCTGTGCCCACATGTCCTCTTTGCAGGTGGCTCAGTGTTCCACGATCTTTTTATAGAGTAGCTCAGATCCAAATGGTGATGCTGGAAGATGTAAGGTTTCCTAAGTTCTGACAGTTGTACAGCCCACATCTGTGCCTGCTGCCCACTCCTGGCCAAAGCAAGTCCTCGTTCTTGTGTAGACTTAAGGTGTGCGTATGTGCAGGAGTTCCGGGGGGATGCGAACGGTTAACACACTCAGCGGCTAATCGAAATGTTGGAGGTTCCAGTTGGAAGAAGGGCCTGCTGATCTATTTCTTAAATATCAGCCACTGAAAACCCTGTGGAGCACAATTCTACTATGACACACACGGGTTCTCCGTGAGTTGGAGGTGACTTGATGGTAACCGGACTGGTTTACCTGTATGGAGAGCAGGAGGTTACACTCCTCTCTCTCTTTTCACACATTTTATTATATTTTTGGTAAAGATTTACACAACAGTTTAGGTCCCCATTCAACAATTTGTACACAAGTTGTTCGGTGACATTGGTTACATTCTTCACCGTGCATGAACATTCTCAGTATCTCCTTTCTGGCTGTTCCATTTCTGTTAATCCAGTTTCCCTACCCCCTTCCATTCTCATCTTTGTTTTAAAGTGATTGTTGATCATTTGGTCTCATATAGGTGAGTTTTAGACCCTTATCTTGATGGAGGAGCCCTGGTAGTGCCATGGTTACAGTGCTCAGCCACCCCCCAGGAGAAAGAGAAGGCAGTCTGCTTCCTTAAAGATTTACAGCCTTGGAAACCCTGCGTGGTTCCTATGAGTCAGACTGGAATCTACAGCCAATGGATTTGTTTCTTTGTTTGTTTTTATTGTGCTTTAAGTGAAAGTTTACAAATCATGTCAGTCTCTCACACAAAAACTTATATACACCTTGCTACACTCTCCCCCTAATGAGACAGCCTGCTCTCTCCCTCCACTCTCTCTTTTCGTGTCCATTTCGCCAGCTTCTAACCCCCTCCACCGTCTCATCTCCCCTGCAGGCAGGAGATGCCAACATAGTCTCAAGTGTCCACCTGACCCAAGAAGCTCACTCCTCACCAGCATCCCTCTCCAACCCATTGTCCAGTCCAATCCATGTCTGAAGAGTTGGCTTCAGGAATGGTTCCTGTCCTGGGGAAACAGAAGGTCTGGGGGCCATGACCACTGGGGTCCTTCCAGTCTCAGTCAGACCATTAAGTCTGGTCTTATGAGAATTTGGGGTCTGCATCCCACTGCTCTCCTGCTCCCTCAGGGGTTCTCTGTAGTGTTCCCTGTCAGGGCAGTCATCAGTTGTAGCTGAACACCGTCTAGTTCTCCTGGTCTCAGGCTGATGTAGTCTCTGGTTTATGTGGCCCTTTCTGTCTCTTGCGCCCATAAATACCTTGTGTCTTTGGTGTTCTTCACTCTCCTTTGGTCCAGGGGGGGTGAGACTAATTGATGCATCTTAAATGGCCCCTTGCTAACATTTACAACCCCAGACACCACTCTCCAAAGTGAGATGCAGAATGTTTTCTTAATAGATTATGCCAGTTGACTTAGATGTCCCCTGAAACCATGGTCCCCAAAACCCTGCCCCTGCTACACTGGCCTTCGAAGCATTCAGTTTATTCAGGAAACTTCTTTGCTTTTGGTTTAGTCCAGTTGTGCTGACCTCCCCTGTATTGTGTGTTGCCTTTCCCTTCACCTAAAGTAGTTTTTATCTACTATCTAATTAGAGAATACCCCTCTCCTACACTCCCTCCCTCCCCCCTGTCGTAACCACAAAAAAAATGTTTTCTTCTCAGTTTAAACTATTTCTCAAGTTCTTATACTGGACTTATACAATATTTGTCCTTTTGCAACTGACTAATTTCACTCAGCATAATGCCTTCCAGGTTCCTCCATGTTATGAAATGTTTCACAGATTCCTCACTGTTCTTTATCGATGCATAGTATTCCCTTGTGTGAATATACCATAATTTATTTATCCATTCATCCATTGATGGGCACCTTGGTTGCTTCCATCTTTTTGCTATTGTAAACAGTGCTGCAGTAAACATGGATGTGCATATATGTGTTCATGTAAAGGCTCTGATTTCTCTAGGATATATTCCAAGGAGTGGGATTGCTGGATTGTATGGTAGTTCTACTTGTAGCTTTTTAAGGAAGTGCCAAGTGGATTTCCACAGTGGTTGTACCATTTGACATTCCCACCAGCAGTGTAGAAGTGTTCCAATCTCTCCACAGCCTCTCCAACATTTATTATTTTGTGTTTTTTGGATTCATGCCAGCCTTGTTGGAGTGAGATGGAATCTCATTGTAGTTTTGATTTGCATTTCTCTAATGGCTAATGATTGTGAACATTTCCTCATATATCTGTTAGCTACCTGAATGTCTTCTTTAGAGAAGTGTCTATTCATATCTTTAGCCCATTTTTTAATTGGGTTATTTGTCTTTTTGCAGTTGAGTTTTTGCAGGATCATGTAGACATTAGAGATCAGGCGCTGATCAGAAATGTCATAGCTAAAAACTTTTTCCCAGTCTGTAGGTAGTCTTTTCACTGTTCTGGTGAAGTCTTTGGATGAGCATAAGTGTTTGATTTTTAGGAGCTCCCAGTTAACTAGTTTTTCTTTTGCATTGTTAGTAATGTTTTGTATACTCTTTATGCCATGTATTAGGGCTCCTAACGTTGTGCCTATTTTTTGTTCCATGATCTTTATCGTTTTAGATTTTATATTTAGGTCTTTGATCCATTTTGAGCTCATTTTTGTGCATGGGGTGAGGTATGGGTCTTGTTTCACTTTTGTGCAGATGGATATCCAGCTATGCCAGCACCATTTGTTAAAAAGACTGTCTTTTTCCCATTTAACTGTTTTGGAGCCTTTGTCAAATATCAACCGCTCATATGTGGATGGATTTATGTTATGTCTGGATTCTCAACTCTGTTCCATTGGTCTATGGATCTGTTCTTGTACCAGTGCCAGGCTGTTTTGACTACTGTGGTGGTATAATAGATTCTAAAATCAGGTAGAGTAAGGCCTCCCGCTTTGTTCTTCTTTTTCAGTAACGCCTTATTTATCTGGGGCCTCTTTCCTTTCCATATGAAGTTGGTGATTTGTTTCTCCATCTCATTAAAGAATGTCGTTGGAATTTGGATCGGAATTGCATTAAATGTATAGATCGCTCTTGGTAGAATAGACATTTTTATAATGTTAAGCCTTCCTATCCATGAGCAAGGTATATTTTTCCACTTATCTAAGTCTCTTTTGGTTTCTTGCAGAAGTATACTTCAGTTTTCTTTGTATAAGTCTTTTTACATACTTGGTAAGATTTATTCCTAAGTGTTTTATCTTCTTGGGGGCTACTGTAAATGGTATTGATTTGGTGATTTCCTCTTCCATGTTCTTTTTGTTGGTGTAGAGGAATCCAACTGATTTTTGTATGTTCATCTTGTATCCCTATACTCTGCTGAACTCTTCTATTAGTTTCAGTAGTTTTCTGGAGGATTCCTTAGGGTTTTCTGTGTATAACATCATGTCATCTGCAAATAGAGATACTTTGACTTCTTCCTTGCCAATCTGGATGCCCTTTATTTCTTTATCTAGCCTAATTGCTCTGGTTAGGACTTCCAGCACAATGTTGAATAAGAGTGGTGATAAAAGGGCATCCTTGTCTGTTTCCTGATCTCAATGGGAATGCTTTCAGGCTCTCTCCACTTAGGCTATTAGCTTTGTATAAAAGCCCTTTATTATGTTGAGAAATTTTCCTTCTATTCCTATTTTGCGAGAGTTTTTATCATGAATGGGTGTTGAACTTTGTCAAATGCGTTTTTGGCCTCAATTGATAAAATCATGTGATTCTTGTCTTTTGTTTTATTTATGTGGTGGATTACATTAATTGTTTTTCTAATGTTGAACCATACCTGCATACCTGGTATGAATCCCACTTGGTTATGGTGATTTTTTTTTTTTTTTGATATGTTGTTGAATTCTATTGGCTAGAATTTTGTGGAGGATTTTTGCGTCTACGTTCATGAGGGATATAGGTCTACAATTTAGGTCTACAATTTTCTTTTTTTATGGTGTCTTTACCTGTTTTTTTTTTTTTTTTTTTTTTACCTGGTTTTGGTATCAGGGATATGCTGGCTTCATAGAATGAGTTTGGTAGTATTCCATCCTTATCTATGTTCTAAAATACCTTTAGTAGTAGTGGTGTTAACCCTTCTCTGAAAGTTTGGTTTAGCTCTGCAGTGAAGCCATCCAGACCAGGGCTTTTTTTTTGTTGGGAGTTTTTTGATTACCTTGTCAATCTCTTCTTTTGTTTGGGTCTATTTAGTTGTTCTACCTCTGTTTGTGTTAGTTTAGGTAGGTAGTGTGTTTCTAGGAATCCATCCATTTCCTCTAAGTTTTCAAATTTGTTTGAGTATAGTTTTTCACAGTAATCTGATATGATTCTTTTAATTTCAGTTGGGTCTGTTGTAATATCACCCATCTCATTTCTTATTCGGGCTATTTGCTTTCTCTCATGTTTTTCTTTTGCCAGTTTGGCCAGTGGTTTATCAATTTTGTTGATTTTTTCCAAGTATCAGCTTTTGGTCTTGTTAATTCTTTCAATTGTTTTTCTGTTCTCTATTTCATTTAGTTCAGCTCTAATTTTTATTATTTGTTTTCTTCTGGTGCCTGTGGGTTTCTTTTGTTGCTCTCTTTCTATTTGTTCAAGTTGTAGGGATAATTCTTTGATTTTGGCCATTTCTTCTTTTTGGATGTGTGCATTTATTGATATAAATAGGCCTCTGAGTACCGCTTTTGCTGTGTCCCAAAGGTTCTGATAGGAAGTGTTTTCATTCTCATTGGATTCTATGAATTCTTTATTCCGTCTTTAATGTCTTCTATAATTCAGTCTTTTTTGAGCAGGGATTGTTCAGTTTCTAAGTGTTTGATTTCTTTTCCCTGCTTTTCTTGTTATTGATTTCCACTTTTATGGCCTTATGGTCAGAGAAGATACTTTGTAATATTTCAATGTTTTGGATTCTGCTAAGACTTGCTTTATGACTTAATATGTGGTCTATTCTAGAGAATGTTCCATGTGCCCTAGAAAAGAAAGTATCCTTGGTTGCTGTTGGGTGGAGTGTTCTGTATATGTCTATGAGGTCATGTTGGTTGATTGTGGCACTTAGATCTTCCGTGTCTTTATTGAGCTTCTTTCTGGATGTCCTGTCCTTCACCGAAACCGGTGTGTTGAAGTCTCCTTCTATTATTGTGGAGCTGTCTATTTCACTTTTCAATGCTGATAGAGTTTTTTTTTTTTTTTTTATGTATCTTGCAGCCCTGTTATTGGGTGTATAAATATTTAATATGGTTATATCTTCTTGGTATATTGTCCCTTTAATCATTATATAGTGCCCTTCCTTATCCTTTCTGATGGATTTAACTTTAAAGTCTATTTTGTCAGGCATTAATATTGCCACTCCTGCTCTGTTTTGATTGTTGTTTGCTTGATGTATTTTTTTCCGTCCTTTGAGTTTTAATTTGTTTGTGTCTCTGAGTCTAAGGCGTGTCTCTTGTAGGCAGCATGTAGATGGATCATGTTTTTTTTATCCACTCTGCCACTCTCTGTCTCTTTATTGGTGCATTTAGTCCATTTACATTCAGGGCAATTATGGATAGGTACGAATTTAGTGCTCTCATTTTGATGTCTTTTTTTGTGTGTTGTTGACAGTTTCTTTTTCCCACTTAATTTTATGTGCTGAGTAATTATCTTTATATATTGTCCTTTCCTTATATTTGTTGTTGTTGATTTTGTTTCTGCTGAGTCTCTATCTTTTTCTTATATTTTATTTTGATGAGTAGGATAGTTTGTCTCCTTTGTGGTTACCTTTTTATTTACCCCTACTTTTTTAAATTTAAGCCTTACTTTCATTCCTTTGTGTCACCATATCTTCCTCTCTCCATATAGAAGGTGTATAATTAAATTTCTTAGTCCCTCTTTTTTATTTTAATGTTGCCTTCATTTATATAATAACATTGCTGTTATACTGTTTTTAGCTTTTTTTTTTTCTTTTTAATAATCTTGCTTTTTTTTTTTTTTTTTTTTATTTCCCTGTCTTGGTTGACTTCTGGTTGCTCTGCCCAGTGTTCTAGTCTTGGGTTAATACCTGATATTATTAATTTTCTAACCAAAGAACTCCCTTTAGTATTCCTCATAGTTTTGGTTTGGTTACTACGAATTCCCTAGACTTGTGTTTATCTGAAAACGTCTTAATTTCACCTTCATATTTAAGAGACAGTTTTGTTGGATATATGATTCTTGGCAGGCAATTTTTTTCCTGCAATTTTTTAAATATGTCATCCCATTGCCTTCTTGCCTGCATGGTTTCTACTGAGTCCAAAACTACCGAGTAGTCCGAGCTTATTCTTATTGGCTCTCCTTTGTAGGTGACTTTTCCTTATCCCTCTCTGCTCTTATAATTCTCTCTATATCTTTAGTTTTGGCAAGTTTGATTACAATATGTCTTGGTAACTTTCTTTTCAGATCTACCTTATGTGGAGTTTGCTGAGCATCTTGGATAGATATCTTCTCATCTTTCACGATATCTGGGAAGTTTTCTGCCAACATATCTTCAACAATTTTCTCTGTATTTTCTGTTATCCCTCCCTGTTCTGGTACTCCAATCACTCGTAGGTTATTTCTCTTGATAGAGTCCCACATGATTCCTTAGGGTTTCTTCATTTTTTTTTCAATTCTTTTATCTGATTTTTCTTCAAATTTATTAGTGCCAAATGATTTGAGTTCAGAAATTCTAGATTCTACTTGCTCAATTCTGCTCCTCTGACTTTCTATTGAGTTATCTAATTCTGTAATTTTATTGTTAATCTTCTGAATTTCTGATTGCTGTCTATGGATTTTTCCAGCTTATTAAACTTTTCATTATGTTCCTGAATAATCTTTCTAATTTCTTCAGTTGCTTTATCTGTGTGTTCCTTGGCTTTTTCCGTGTATTGCCTCATTTCCTTCCTGATGTCTTGAAGGGTTCTGTATATTAAACTTTTATATTCTGCATCTGGTAATTCCAGGAATGCACTTTCATCTAGAAGATCCCTGGATTCTTTGTTTTGAGAGCCTGTTGAGGTGATCATGGCCTGTTTCTTTATGTGACTTGATATTGATTGTTGTCTCCGAGCCATCTGTAAGTTACTGTATTAGTTTATGCTTGCTTACTGTGTCATAGCTGCTTGCTTTGTTTTGTTTTGGTATACCCCTGTGGGTTGTTTGAGTGAGCTAGCTTGATTATTTTCACCTTTGGAGCTCTGACACCCTGTCCCTAGCTGGGTAGAGCTGTTTTCAGGTATATCAGTCTAGGAATCCATTCAGTTTTCTTGTATGAATTCAGCTCAGGTTTCCAGGTAGCTGATCATCAAGTGTGTGGTACAGGCTCTCTCCTACAGTCTTAGAGGGGCAGGGGTGATTGGTGTATATACCAGTATTTGATTGCAGCAGGGGGTCATGCTCTGAACAAGGCAGGGGGCTGAGAACCAACCCCCAAGTGTCTCTGAGGAAAACGTGTCCCTGTTCCTTAGAACATGCAGGTGGGTGGGTTCTGCAGACGCACCATGGGCACCCAAAGTTTTTGGTTGTAAGGACTAGGAGGTACCAGTTATCTTTGGACCCCTGTCACAGGTGGCTGGGTGACCTGAGTGGAGATACCAGTCCTTAGGTCCCTGATGTGCCTTGTTTAATAGGCAAAGCAATGTCAAACATCAAATACCCACCTCTCCACCGCACAGCTGAAGTGGTTGGAGTCTGCCAACAAGGGCTTATTCTCCCAAAATAGGCGCACACAGGTCCATGCAGAAGGGAAAGGTGCTCAAGGTCCATGGATGGTTTATGCCTGGACAGGAGCCGCTTCTATCCTGAGCTCCCCCGGTTAGTGGAGCTAGCAAATTATCTTTTCCCTGAATTGCAATTTTTTTCCTTCCCCAGGCCAGAAGGATGGCTCTAGGTGCTCAACAGTGCTTATCTCACTCCCAGGGAATTCAGCCACTGAAGCTGGCTTGGAGGTGGGGGGTGGGGGCATGGTAAAATATACCCAAGTACTTAGCTTTTGCCGAGAGTGCCATTCTTCTCTGCTTCCAGAGGTGTGAGTAGGCTGTGTGGCTGGCTGCTTCTACCTTAGGAAACTGCGGCTGAACACTAATACCAGCCCCACCGCCACTCTGGGAACGGTGCCTGAGGGCTCCCCGCAATTCAGGTCCGGTAGCTCCTCTCCACTTCTGAACGGTCTCTTCCTCCCACTGCCTCTCAGTTCGTTGTCTAAGCTTGCCTTTGAAGCTCAGGGCTCCCAGCTTGTCACAAATATACTCGTTTCACTTGTTTTTTCAGGTCTTTGTTGTAAAGAGGGCTCGCCGGAAGCATCTGTCTATTCTGCCATCTTGGCTTCTCCTTCTGTTTGTTTGTTTTCTGATATGGATATAATAAGGAGCTCTGGTGGTACAGTGGTTAACGTGCTCAGCTGCTATCCAGAACGTTGGCGTTTGGAACTGACCAGCCACTCCATGGTAAAGGTGTGACTGTCTGCTTCCATAAAGATTATAGCCCCGGAATCTCTATGGTGCAGGTCTGCTCTGTCCCATAGGGTTGCTTAGAGTCAGAATCCGCTTGACAGCACTGGGCTTGCTTGGGTTTTTGGTTTCTTGATGGCAAAATGGCAAAGTCCCCTAGCAAAAGTGCCGACAGGAGTAGAGGGCTAGGCTCCCTTCTCTTTAGATGCTCCCTCACACTGGTATTGCCAGTCTCATTCTTACAACCAAATAGATTACAAATTCTCTACGAGCAGGAGCCTTGGTTTTAGGGCTTCCAACGTAGCTACGTGTACTCTAACACTGGGGATATTAAAAAAAAAATGCACTGAACATATACCAATTGGTAAACTAGTATTATCTCCCAAAATCATCTTTCATGTTTTTTATTTTTAACTTGTACAGCCTGCAATCTCATTTTATACTAGACTTATTTGTTTTTATATCTTCTTGTTCTGCTACTGGTAGGACCAATATTTTTATTGGGGTTTTATTCTGTTTTTGTCATCTGAATGTATTAAAGCAATGAATGTGATTTTCCACTTAAAATTATCATCATAGTTGTGGTTACTGCCTATCCCTCAGCAATTTTTTTCTTATCAGAATTCTTCCTTGTTGATTTACTTCTTAATTTTTTTCCATTAAATAATGTAAATTTTAGGAGAATATTTTTTCTTTGCACATTAGTTCAGAATCATAGATTCATGCATTGTCTCTTTGATATTCACATGACACTCCTTGGATCTGATGCTTTTATAACTTCCATTTCAGAATCCCTTATTGCTGCTCATTGAATTCTTCTGGTTCGTGTTACTTCCTGTGATTTGTAAGCCATCTATTCTGTTTTAGAAATCACTTGTTTGGAAATTTTTCTCATTACAGTGCTCATTCAAGGTTTAACTAATGTGCAATCATGATATACACATGCAATGGTAGGACTAAAATACATAAAAGAATATTTACATTCTATATATGTGTATATACACACACGCACATACATATGTATGTATATATAGCATTTTGTTCCACAGTCGGCCCCTGGCCTTGTTCTGACTGATGATATTGAGCTTTTCCATCGTCTCTTTCCACAGATGTAGTCAATCTGATTTCTGTGTGTTCCATCCGGCGAGGTCCATGTGTATAGTTGCCGTTTATGTTGGTGAAAGAAGGTATTTGCAATGAAGAATTCGTTGGTCTTGCAAAATTCTATCATTCAATCTCTGACATTGTTTCTATCACCAAGGCCATATTTTCCAACTACTGATCCTTCTTCGTTTCGAACTTTCGCATTCCAATCACCAGTAACTATCAATGCATCTTGATTGCATTTTTGATCAATTTCAGACTGTAGCAGCTGACAAAGATCTTCTATGTCAGATGGATCCTGGCTGAAAGCAGAGAATACCAGAAGTATGTTTACCTGTGTTTTATTGACTATGCAAAGGCACTTGACTGTGTGGATCATAACAAACTATGGATAACACTGCAAAGAATGGGAATTCCAGAACACTTAATTGTGCTCCTGAGGAACCTTTACATAGATCAAGAGGCAGTTGTTCGGACACGATTGGTTTAAAGTCAGGAGAGGTGTGCATCAGGGTTGTATTCTTTCACCATACCTATTTAATCTGTATGCTGAACAAATAATCTGAGAAGCTGGACTATATGAAGAAGAACGGGGCATCAGGATTGGAGGAAGACTCATTAACAATGTGCATTATGCAGATGACACAACCTTGCTTGCTGAAAGTGAAGAGTACTTGAAGCACTTACTAATGAAGATCAAAGACCACAGCCTTCAGTATGGATTACACCTCAACATAAAGAAAACAAAAATCCTCACAACTGGACCAATGAGCAACATCATGATAAATGGAGAAAAGATTGAAGTTGTCAAGGATTTCATTTTACTTGGATCCACAATCAACAGCCATGGAAGCAGCAGTCAAGAAAGCAAAAGACCCATTGGTTTGGGCAAATCTACTGTAAAGGACCTCTTCAAAGTGTTGAAGAGCAAAGATGTCACCCTGAAGACAAAGGTGCGCCTGGCACAAGCCGTGGCATTTTCAATCACATCACGTGCATGTGAAAGCTGAACAATGAATAAGGAAGACCGAAGAAGAGGTGACGCTTTTGAATTGTGGTGTTGGCAAAGAATATTGAGTATACCATGGACTGCCAAAAGAATGAACAAATTTGTCTTGGAAGAAGTGCGGCCAGAATGCTCCTTGGAGGCAAGGATGGCGAGACTGTGTCTTACATACTTTGGACATGTTGTCAGGAGGGCTCAGTCCCTGGAGAAGGACATCATGCTTGGCAGAGTACAGGGTCAGTGGAAAAGAGGAAGACCCTCAACGTGGTGGATTGACACAGTAGCTGCAACAATGAGCTCAAGCATAACAACGATTGTAAGGATGGCGCAGGACCAGGTAGTGTTTCGTTCTGTTGTGCATAGAGTCGCTATTAGTTGGTACCGACTCAACAGCACCTAACAACAACAACATATACAGTAGTTACGTAGAAATGGAGCAGAAATTTCCTGTTTCCTTTATTAAACAGATAAAAGTAAGTTTTGAGGTAAAAGCTTGCAGTATGTGTCTGTTTTGCACACAAACCATCAGACACAGTAGGGGATACAAAATGTACCTACATGGCTTCAGCTTCAAATGTCACCCAGAGCCCCCTCTCACCCAGCTGCAGAAAGGTCCTCTCTGGCACAGAATTTCCTCAGTGCTCTATCTCTCACTCTCTTTTTGTGCTGTTTAAAAAAATAAACATTCTATCTAGGAATACTTTTAAAATTTTGGGAACCCTGGTGGTGTAGTAGTTAAGAGCTATGGCTGCTAACCAAAAGGTCAATAGTTCAAATCCACCAGGCACTCCTTGGAAACTCTATGGGGCAGTTCTACTCTGTCCTACAGGGTCACTATGAGTCGAAATGAACTCAACAGCAACAGGTTTGGGTTTAAAGTTGTAGACATCTTTCAGAGATAATCCAGAGAGAACCCCTGTTCCCACCTACCCAGGTTCAGTTTCTGCTAAATGTCATCAGCTTATGACATTAAGCACAATAAGGAAGCCTGGAGAAGAACTGATGCCTTTGAATTTTGGTACTGGCCAAGAATATTGAATATACCATGAACTGCCAGAAGAACAAACAAATCTGTCTTGGAAGAAGCACATGCAGAGTGCTCCTTGGAAGTGAGGATGGCAAGACTTCATCTCACGTACTTTGGGAATGTTGTCAGGAGGGACCAGTTCCTTGAGAAGGACATCATGCTTGGTAAAGTAAAAGGTCAGCAAAAATGAGGAAGACCCTCAACAATCTGGACTGACACAGTGGCTGCAGCAGTGGGCTCAAACATAGCAAAGATTCTGATGATGGTGTAGAACCTGGCAGTGTTGCATTCTGTTGTGCATAGGATCACTATGACCTGGAACTGACTTGACGGCACCTAACAATAATAAATACTGGACATTAGTGTATTACTACTAACTAAACTCCATAGTTTTATTGCATTTCACGAGCTTGTCCATGGCAGTGGGGACAAGGGCACTAACAGTAAAGAGGCACAAAAGAGGAGTCACAAAGAAGGCCAAGACATGCTAAGTGACAGAAGGAAGGAATACTCAGGAAAGCATTTGAGGGAATTGTAACTGCGAAGGGTAATGCAGCAGCTGGGAGGGAAAAAGAATCCTAAGACCACGGGATTCAGCAATGAGGTCTTTAACCAGAGAGTGGGAATATCTGCATAGCAATGGGAGGACGATTAGGTCATAGGGTGCTGAAAGGGAAGGAGGTGATGAAAAATTAATTTTCTTGCAATTACAGTAAGAAATTTACCGTAAGGAATTTAATTGGGAGGAAGAGGAGAGAAAATAGGACCACCAACGGAAGAAAGCAAAGCATCAAATAGAAGGGTTTTCAAAATGTATAGATTTTAAGTAGAAAGAAACAGTTGAAAGGGGAAGTGTTTTCATAAATATCCTTTTCACAGATAAATTATTTTTATTTTTTAGAATTTTGGTGATGCCATGTTTTTTCACTAACAGAATGGGTGCTGAGTCATTATGTGTTGGTAGTTTTTTTTGTTTGTTCGTTTTTAAATGAGGTGCCAATAGCAAATATCAGCCCCATGTTCCGTGAAGTACATCACACACTTGGGACATGTAGGTCCCATGGCAAATCACACCTCCTGGTTACACTTGAGCCATGAAATATGTTACTCAACTTTCCAAAAATACACAAAAATACTAAATAAACATTGCACTTGCTGCACATGATTGTTACCAGTTTGATTTAGAGCGGGCCATATTGTCCCATGTTCCATGAAACACACTATACACACTGGACATATTGGTCCCATGGCCCAGGAAGTACATCACGAACTGTTTTCACCCAAAAAATAACTCATTTACTGGAATACTTCTGAATGTCAGTAACTGTACCTTCCCAGTAACACAAAGGAGGTAGTAAACATACTTCGAAGCCCTATCTCAATGTACAGAAGCCAAAAGACACAAAAGTTTCACACAGTCACTCCTCTGGGAAGCATCCCCTCATACCAGTGGCTCTGTACACTCAAATGGGGTACAGATCAACTTCCTTGTTTTTTAGGCAGTTGTACCAGTATACACCAGGACGCCAGAACGTACTAAAGTTGCTCAAATCCCTGCCGCTGAACCCCAGCGGTATTTCTGCTGTAACAGAAATACCACAAGTGGATGGCTTTAACAAAGAGAAGTTTATTTCCTTACAGTAAAGTGGGCTATAAGTCAAAATTTAGGACATCAGCTCTTTCTCTCTCTGTTGGCCTTCTCGTTAGTCTTTCCCCAGACTAGGAGCTTTTCCTCTCAGGGGCCCCAGGCACTGCTTTCTTGGTGGTATGAGGTCACCATGTCTCTCTGCTCGCTTCTCCCTTTTATACCTCAAGAGATTGCCTCAAGACACACACAATCCAATCTTGTAGATTGAGTCCTGCCTCACTAACACAAATGTTCTTCTCCCTCATTAACATCATAGAGCTAGGATTTACAACATGTAGGAAAATCACATAGTACCAGGAATCATGACCCAGTCAAACTGATAACACACATTTTTGGGGGGACATAATTCAATCCATGACAAATCCCATGGTTCATGAAAAGGACATAATCACACACCAAACCCATTGCCGTCGAGTCGATTCCAACTCATAGTGACCCCACAGGACAGAGTAGAACTGCCCCATAGGGTTTCCTAGGCTGTAATCTTTACAGAAGCAGACTGCCACTTCTTTCTCCTGCAGAGAGTTGATGGGTTCAAATTGCCAATACTTGTTTGTAAATAATCTTCACAGCACCCCTACACACACACACACACACACACACACACACACAAGACTGATAGTTACTGGTATCTATTAACAGGTGTGGGAGCCCCAGTGGCACAGTTTTTAAGAGCTCGGCTACTAACTAAAAGGTCAGCAGTTTGAATCCACCAGCCAGTGCTTGGATACCCTGTGAGGCAGTTCTGCACCGTAGAACTCTGTCCTACAGTGTCGCTATGGCTCAGAATTGACTGGATGGCAGTGGGTTTACCAGGTGGGATTTAGCACTCAAAGTTTTATCAGCAGCGATTATGGAGCCTTTGCATAACATTTAAATGTTTTGCAAAATTCTTGTTTGAGTGGTAGGAGGAGCTGTTTCCTGGCCTACATATAACTTAGGGAACATTTTTTTTAAAAAGTGTTATCAATAGCACTACTAGTAGTTAGAAGACGATATTAAAATATCTGTTGTTGTTGTTAGGTGCCATCCAGTTGGTTCCAACTCATAGTGACCCTGTGTACAACAGAATGAAACACTTCTGGGTCCTGCACCATCTTCACAATCATTGTTGTATGGAAGCTCATTGTTACAGCCACTGTGTCAATCCATCTCATTGAGAATCTTCATGTTTTTTCCCTGACCCTGTATTTTACCATGCATAATGTCCTTCCCCAGGGACTGGTTCCTCCTGATAACATGTTCAAAGTATGTGAGACAAAGCCTCACCATCCTTGCTTCCAAGGAGCATTGTTGCTGAACTTCTTGCAAGACATATTTGTTTGTTCTTCTGGCAACCCAGAGTGTATTCAGTATTCTTCCCCAACACCATGATTCAAAGGCATGAATTCTCCTTCGGTCTTCCTTATTCATTGTCCAGCTTTCACATGCATATGAGGCGATTGAAAATACCATGGCTTGGGTCAGGTGCACCTTAGTCTTCAAGGTGACATCTTTGCTTTTTAACACTTTAGAGAAGTTTTTTTTTGCAGCAAATTTGCCCAATACAATACATCATTTGATTTCTTGACTGCTGCTTCCATGGATGTTGATTGTGGATCCAAGTAAAATGAAACCCTTGACAACGTCCATCTTTTCTCCATTTATCATGATGTTGCTTATTGGTCCACTTGTGAGGATTTTTGTTTCCTTTATGTTGAGGTGTAATCCACCCTGAAGGCAGCGGTCTTTGATCTTCATCAGTAAGTTATTCAAGTCCTCTTCACTTTCAGCAAGCAAGGTTGTGTCATCTGCATAATGCAGGTTGTTAATGAGTCTTCTTCCAATCCCGATGCCGAGACCTTCTTCATATAGTCCAGCTTCTTGGATTACTTGATCAGCATACAGATTGAGTAGCTATGGTGAAAGGATACAACCCTGAGGCACACCTTTCCTGACTTTAAACCACACAGTATTCCTTTGTTCTTTTCAAACGACTGCCTCCTGGTTCGTGTACAGGTTCCTCACAGGCACATTTAAGTGTTCTGGAATTCCTACTCTTCACATTATTATCCATAATTTGTTATGATCCACACAGTCGAATGCCTGTGCATAGTCAATGAAACACAGGTAAACATCTTTCTGGTATTGTCTGCTTTCAGCCAAGGTCATCTGACATTAGCAATGATATCCCTCGTTCCAAGTCCTCTTGTGAGTCCAGCTTGAATTTTTGGCAGTTCCCTGTTGATGTAATGCTATAACCACTTTTGGACGAGCTTCAGCAAAATTTTGCTTCAGTGTGATATTAATGATGTTGTTCAATAATTTCCACATTCTGATGGATCATCTTTCTTTGGAATGGGCACAAATATTGATCTCTTCTAGTTGGTTGGCCAGATAGCTGTCTTCCAAGTTTCTTGGCATAGATCAGTGAGCACTTCCAATGCTGCTTTCATTTGTTGAAACATCTCAGTTGGTATTCCATCAATTCCTGGAGCATTGTTTTTTGCCAATGCCTTCAGAGCTGCTTGGCCTTCTTCCTTCAGTACCATTAGTTCTTGATTATATGCTAACTCCCGAAATGGTTGAATGTTGACCAGTTCTTTTTGGCACAATGACTCTGTGTATTCCTTCCATCTGATTTTGATGCTCCTATTTCATTCAATATTTTCCCCTTAAATCTGTACCCATTGCCATCAAGTTGATTCCGACTCATATCAACCCTATAGGTTAGAGCAGAACTGTCCCATAGGGTTTCCAAGGAGCAGCTGGTGGATTTGAACTGCCAACCCCTTGGTTAGCAGCTGAACACTTAACCACTGGCGCCACCAGGGCTTCTTCAAAATTACAACTCGAGGCTTGAATTTTTTCTTCACTTCTTTCGGCTTGAGAAATGCCGAGTGTGTTCTTCCCTTTTGGTTTTCTTACTCCAGGCCTTTGCACATTTCTTTATAACACTTTAGTTTGTCTTCTCGAGCTGCCATTTGAAGACTTCTCTCAGCTCTTTTACTTCTCTTTTAAAATATCTAGGAGAATACAAGAAGATTGTGACACACACAACCTAGTTTGTATCTGCTTGAAAGTATACACATTAATGCTTTCAGGAACAAGACCTTACTTATAAATCACATTATTTCTTAGAGAGGTTTGCCCTATACATTGTTTCCTGCCAATTATTTATCACTGCCATAATTCAACTATAACAACAACAAACCAGATCTGATACAGGGAAAAGCCTCTCCAGCAATGAAATATATGCTGTTGACAAGTGTTATTTTCATGTTTTTTTTTTTTTTTTTTCTGGTAGGATGTAGGAGCCCCGTTGTCTCTAAATACATGTAAATATACATGCCTCAAACCAAATCCAGGGTCTGGATAAGGTTGACCAACCCTCTGTCTCTGAGCTGCACTGTCTACGTAGACCTCTGGAATACTCGTGTGTGATTTCTTTTGTAAATGCTTTGAACTGCTCTCAGGAAGAGGCCACTATGTTTGATTCCCTGGTATTTATTACAATGTCAGAACATGAGGGTGCTTGATAAACATTTGCTGAATGAAAGTCAGGTTGACTGACAGGGAAGATAAGAAGGGAGGGAGGGAGGGACAGAGAAACCATCAGCTAAGACCACTAAGCCAACATGATCAAGGGCCAAAAGAAAAATTTCTAAAATCTTCAGAAGTCCAGATCCAGTGCTCTTTCAAGACCTCAAGACCCCCTTGGGTGGTTCATCCAAAATAACATATGTAGGGAAAAGGATAAAAACCCTTTGAGCCACCCCACCAATCTTAAATATCCATGGACAAATGTCATAGAAAATGTAATAAATAGGTCCCAGTGTTTCTGGTATTGTACATTAGATATTTGATTCCACAGAGGCTTACAACTGTAATTTTATGTGCTTTATAAATGGCGTGTTTATTATGTTACTTTTGATATTTATAATTTTCAGAAACAATATTGTGGCAAAACTAAGGCGTATTCAAATATAAAAAAGAAAACAAATGAAAAATAATTAATTTTATTTTTAATGTAGCTCATAAGTAGCTTAATTTATGTGGTTGAAAACTTGCATATGTTATTTGGTAAAGAAATAATTCCACAATACTCTATAGGACATATTAGGTTCAATTAGAATAATTTACATTTGAAAGTTAAAATTAATGCCTGTGCACTTTGTAAAAATATTCATGTTTCCAGAGAAAACAAACTTTGCATAAAGGTTTCTGAAGATTCCTGATTAAATTAATTCAGGCAGTATAAAAGAAACATTAATGGAATTCCAATTATCTTTCCTCATTTTAACTATGGTCAATTAATACAAAACATATTTAAATATACTAATTAAACATTGAAAATGCAACAGAAAGGTGTGGGAGTCTGCTTCCGTAAAGATGACATCCTTGGAAACCCTATGGGCAGCTCTATTCTGTCCTGTAGGGTCGCTGTGAGTCAGAAGCTTCTTGATGGCAACTCCTCTTAGTCTGTATTATGGGGAAACACAGGATATCTGAACCCCGTCGTATCACAAAGCTGATATGAGTTGGTGTTATGAGGTCAGGTTTTCTGTAAATATATTCCTGGGGGTATACTTCATGGAAACCATCTGTTTCCTCTTCTGTGGTGCACAAATGACAATAAAACACCACTTACAAAGTCACGTGGGGGAGAGCTGTGAAGATAAATGCATGATGCAAGCAAAGGCATTTTTCAGGGTCCCCTGCATTTATTATGTGTATTGTGGACATAGGAGCCCTTGGGTGGTGCAAATGATTAACGCCCTCAGCAGCTAATTGAAAGGTTGGAGGTTCAAGTCTACCCAGAGGTGCCTCAGAAAAAAGGCCAATGATCTACTTCCAAAAATCAGCGGATAAAAACCCTGTGGAGCGCAGTTCTCCTCTGATACACACGGGTCCCTGTGAGATGGAGTCGACCTGACAGCAGCTGGCTTTGATATTGCAGACATGGATGAGGTATGGTGATGTGAATTATTGTGGGACCTCTTGTCAAAAGGGGTGACATGAATATGTAGAGTTGTTGGCCACTAGTGCTTTGAGAGGCCAGATGTGTTCATTTTTTAAAAAGCTACAAGCTTTGAATATCCTAAACAATCCTAGTGGCAGTATCAACAGAGTGCTAAGGGATCCCAGTGTGGGGGCAATCAGTCCTGCTAGGGGCCACAGAAAGCTTCAGAAAAAGAAATTCAACCTTGAGGAGAAGGAAGAGAGGCCCAGCATGCTCAAAGTTAAAGCATGTCCAGAGGGTGCTGGAACTGTCTGTGTGGTTACGGCATACCTTTGGGGAAATTAGGAAGGGTGAAGGGAGCTGGGATTAAAGAGGAATGAAATGACCTTGATATAATAATTGTTTTGAGTGAAATGAAGTTAACTTTTTAATGTCTAGAAATGTTGTTGCTGCTGCCGTTGGTTTATTAAATCAGTGTGTAAAAATACACCGCATACAAAACATGGATACAGAAAACATATTTTCCGTGTGTGTAGTAAAAATGAGCCATGTAAATGCTTACTTTGGTTCCTAGGAATCCAGAAGGATATTGTTCTCTCTCCTCTACAAGCACTGTCTTCTCAAAAGTTGGTTCATGGTTTTGGAGGCTTTCCCCTGCGCCCACCCCTAAGCCTAAATCTCGTGTGATTTGCACTCTTCCATTTTTTACATCTAATACCTTTAGAGAGTAGTCTATACTTCCTGGATCCATAGTCACTATTATGTAGTGGTCAATAATGGTTCAATAGTCCCTACAAGCTTTATCCTATATATGATTTTGCAGAATATATGACTTTGTAGAATAGGGGTGGGTACAAGCCGTTTATTTTTAATTCTTTCCAAAGTTTGTCCTATAGATGCTGAAAACTTCTCTTTAAGAACCTATTCCTGTACTCCTTGCTTTTTTCTACTGTGAGAATATACAACTTCAAGCTTATCACATTCCAGAGACACAGGAGGACCCCTATGCCTCTTAAACCCAGTCACCCAGTGCTGTCAATGCCTCTTAGCTCCCTTCTATGTTTGCCTTCTCAGTGTATCACTCACTCCTCAGAAAACAATGCCTCCTCAACCCCAGGCTTCCTTTTCAGAGTGCAAAAATGTGCAATGACAAGAACAGCCGTTATCGTTAAGTTCTTTCCATCAGCCCCTTAAAATCTTATTAAACAGAAGCTTTAAAACTACGTGCATGTGTGAGTCTGTAAGTGAGTGCGTGTGGTGTGTTTTTATGAGTATGTGACTGAGTGTGCAAGTGTGTGTGTGTGTGTGTGTGTCTGTGTAGAGTGCCTAGGGTGTCAATGCTTCCAATCAACTAGTCAACCGTACCTATTTCTGTAGATGCATTTTTTCTATTTCCTTCACTTGTGGAATGTATGATTCAGATACGCTATGTTGCTGTTGCGTTGACCAGTCTTGACTGTAACAGATCATGAATTCTGTCCCAGATTAGAAACACTCAATAATCATTTTCATTTCTCTCAATTGCATAATATTTTAGGCTAATTGTTGGCCTTTCTCCTCCTCGGAGTGCATTCAGCAGAAAGAGATAGGTTAAAATGGAAATAAATTGACTGGAATTATAGGAAACAAGATGATTTATCTCAGTGGTTTTCAATCAGTCTTAAGAAACGACACAGTTAATATATATCCAAATATTATATAAATATTAGCATTACCTGTAGGTAAAAAAAAAAAAAAAACTAATTTCTGTCATACATCTTAAGCCTATATATGATATATATAATAATTTATGATGTATTTATGGTGTTTATCTGGAGTTTACCAACAATTTTGACTGTTTTAATCCATTTATTTAACATGTAATGGTTGCTTACATAGATTAGCTAATTTAAGGATTCCATTCCTTGTCATTGGCCCTTTTATGTAAAATAGTAACAGTTTAAGACTAAAGAATGGTTTTTCTGTGATGTAAATTGGTAGTTTTTACCTTGTGTGAAGAACTTTAATTTGTGGCAAAAATTTGAACTAACGCTGAGCTTTCTTTTAACCAAGGAAAATCGACTTCAACCATCTCTTAATGTAACTGATTATATTACTGATATATAAAATGATACTTGTAAAAATGCATTCAACTGAATATCCAAGTGAAGTTTATGTTAACTGCTCTTATAAAACCCTTCCGTGTCTATTCAGGCAGAAAATTCCATACACTGATTGTCTTAGTTATCTAGGGCTGCTATAACAGAAATACCACAAGTGGATGGTTTTACCAAAGAGAAATGTATTCTTTCACAGTTTAGTAGGCTAGAAGTCTAAATTCAGGGCACCAGCTCCATGGGAAGGCTTTCTCCCTCTGTCAGCTCTGCGGGAGGGTCCTTGTTACCCATCTTCTCTTGGTCTCGAAGCTTCTCCAAGCAGGAACCCCGGGTCCAATGCACTGTGCTCCTGGTGCTGCTTTCTTGGTGGTATGAGGTTCCTGTGTCTCTCTGCTCACTTCTCTCTTTTATATCTCAAAAGAGATTGGCTGAAGACACAATCCAATCTTGTAGATTGAGTCCTGCCTCATTAACATAACTGCTGCTAATCCCATCTCATCAACATCATCGTACGATTTCCAACACATAAGAAAATCACAACAGATGACAAAATGGCTGACAATCACCCAGTGCAGGGAATCATGGCCCAGCCAAATTGACACACACATTTTGGGGGGACACAGTTCAATCTACAACGCTGGTGAAACCTCGCCCTTTTTACTTTTTTTTTCCCCACGTGTCGTACATGTGGTATTTAGTGTTAAATATAGAAGCACAATTGGACTGTATTTTTACAACTTTGCTCTTCATATATTTCCTGGCTTGCATTGGAAACTTACATAGTGTTTTAATTCCTGTTGGGGAGCTCTACGTGGAGTTTTGCTCTGAGTAGACTCTTCACCGGCATGGCCGATTATTTCTTGGATGTCCAAGTGTTAGTTCTGCTTTCTCAAACTCTGTCTATGCGTATGTGATGCTGTTTCCTTGCCTGCCAGCCTCCTGATCAACTGAGAATTCATCATTACCTTGCTCTCTCCCAAGGGCTTCCTTTGGGTTTACATTTTCTGCCACAGAGTTGGCTAGGCATTGCCAGACCCTTGGGTGATGTCTCAAACATTTTTGTAACTTCTCAGAACCTAGCATTATATCAGACACTTAATAAGTATTTGTTTGATTACACCGAAGTATACTTTGCAAAGGGCTTTCATATTTGTTTCTCCTACAATCCTTAAATTTAAGTTTAGTGGCAAAAATCGTTATTATTCCTACTTCATGTATGAGAGTATGGGCTTCCGATGCAGTGCAGAAAGTTATAGAGACATAGGCCAGTGTGCTGTAACTAGAGACCAGTGACCCTCCCCCTGTACAATATGCTGTTTTTCTTGCTTATCATTGCCATCCAAATATTCTGCATGGTATTTCAGGATACTGGAGGATTTTTATATCTTGTGTTTCCAAGAGAATCCACTCAAAGTTCTCTCCGTTTTGAAGCACAGGAGCGCAGGTATGAGCTACAGAATCATATAAGGTCTCTTTGATGTTTTAAGTCACAGAATCCATTAGAGTAGAACAAGTTGGCAAGAATAATGCTTTGTGAAATGGGAAAAGTGAATTGCATATGTATCATCAGCCTTGTCAGTGCTTGACATTAAATCTTTAGAGTGTTGGCCTACTCATGTAGTGGAGGGATAACAGACACAGCTGTGTGTGCATGTATGCATATGGAAGAAAAGACACTGCTCCCCCGTCCAGGGATTCTACTGTACAGTGATAACCCAGCACGAGAACAGAAGAAATTTCAGCCAGCAGAGACTATGTTAGACCAACCTTTGAACACACTCAGTAGACAAGAATTTTGAGAGCATTTACAGTGAAGGCCATATTAGCAAGTGACAACCCAAACATCATTACTGGCCTTCATGTTCCTACAGAGATCTAATACCTAGCACCTGTTTGCCAGTTATTTGGAGGTGAGTTGTCTTTATTTCTGGGTGGCAAGCATAGCAGTATGAGAAAATAGCCAATTACCTAAATCATTGAAGAGGAAAGTTCTCTTCTTCAAGTGGTACAATCCACAGGAAAGCATTCAGTAAAGGTCTAAATCTAGCTCTCTTGTGTAAAATGTCTGTTAAAATTACAGCAATAACCAAAATGTATCCACCCCCCCCCAAAAAAATTTATTTTGGACGACAGACATTTTGAAAGAAAGCTTTTGTATTCACAAGCAGATCCACACCATACATAGATAGTTACTTAGTGGATCATAAGAAAAGAGAAGAAAGAAAGCAGCATTGTTAGACCCTCCTTTATACCAGATGTTTAATTCCTTCATGCCAGATGTGTTACATGCACTAGATTATGTAATCCTGACAATAATTTATAGGTAGATGTTATTATCCCAATTATTATGAAGGAATCATACCTTGAGGTTATTTAGTAATTTGTTAAAGTGGCAGAATTGCTATTCGTCCACAGGTTAATCTCTTGCATGTTAGTGCAAGCTAAAGAGTGTTGTCGATTTAAAATGTTACATAAATATTAATGACAAAGTTATGGAAAAAAAGAATTCTCAAGGCAATGCCAAACAATAGCTTTAAGCCTCAGTTAAAAAAGAAAAAACAAAAACGCAGCAACAATAGATAACACACCATTATTCTCTATATTCTGAAGATGAGGACACCAAGGTATGGGGTCACACAGCCAAGTATGGAGGTGTCCAACCCAAACAGATGGATGCGCACGAACAACAACATTCTCAACCACTAAGTTATACCAATGACCATGCCTGTGGCAAAGGCTGTGCAATGCTCTGTATTCACAAGCTCTTAATGAAGATGGTTTGGAGCAGGGTGCAGACCAGTGACTGCTCTAATGGTATGGACAACAGGCATTTATTACTCACAGAACAGGACTGGGTGAGTAAGAACGGCACACATCATCATCAGCCTAGATTCCCTGAGGTTAGGCTCCTGTCCCAAGATAGATTACATTACATCATGCACGCCCTACTTTGTGCCCTGGGAGAAGAACACTGGAGTCTCTCTCCAGTGTTAATATATGGGGTTAATATACCAACAGGACAGTCATGTCTACGTGTCAAACAGTTCGTACAGACTACAAGTACGGGGAAGGGGTAGTAAAAGGTAAAAAGGGTAATAAAAGTGGAAAGCCCCCTGTGGGCAACGGACATTACTCATTGTCCCATTCTGAGTGGCTGACCATCTCCTGATCGGCCGTTCTAGACTTAATGGAGTTGGAAGACAGCCCTTCTTCCTTTACCCCTCTAAGATAGCTTGACAGAGTTCTAGGTTTCTTCAGAAGGCAGTCACCTGTTTCTAAGGCACATCCATTACTTTGCGTCCATTAGTAGGTATTATGTCCTTTGGTGGCTATGGAGATGATGGGGAGGCCATTATAGTTCAGCACTCCTGGGCACCCAGCAGGACGACATGGCTTTGTGTGACTGCATCTCATGAAAGAACCAAGGACACGCAGGACCTGCAACACACCTGCTTAAACTTGGCTTTATGGTCACCAGAGTAACTAGCTGCATCTTAGACAATGGAGCAAAGTTATATGTTCACTTGAACCTAATTCTTCACAAGGATCTTGGGGGTCTTCCAGGCTACACAGCTCTGATTGGTTGACATGGTGGGGCAAAAAGGCGCCAAACCTGAAAAGCACTTCCTTCCTCAGGTAGAAGTTCTGTTGCTCTCCAGAGGAAAGAATTCAGGCTTGATTTATCTCCAGGATCCTACTGGCACAAACAAAAGTGCTTTGCACACAATCGGCACTGGATGAACTTCATCTCAGTGGGAGGAAATCTAGGTGGTAATAACAACATGAGAAGAATTACTCTGTCATGAGGGAAAATAGAATATTTGAGACTTCTGGATATTTGAGAAAAAAATGTTTTTGACATCTAATAGATGCGTATATCCATTTCACATACTGGTGTATTTTCTATTAAACTTAAGAGTCGTTATTTGTCAAATAAAAAGAATCACTCATAATTCACTTATGTGAAAATGAACTTAAAGAGCAAAATGTTCAGCTTATGTCTTTAAAATTATGCACTTGTAGTAGTATCAGTACTAGAAAATGTATTTGATTGTCTCTTTCACTCAGTTTAACTAAATCCTAATATTTAATATTAATGAAACTTTTTAGGGTAATATTGACCTTGGGATTTAAATCGACAAATAATCCAAAACCAGTTTTGAAGTTAGATAGAGTGGCCTTCCTGTTGCTTAAGTCAGTATGTGTGACATGCAGAGAGTGAACCATGTTTTCATTGTCCTTCTAGAATTTCAACCATGACCACCTCACTCACTTATTGAGTTGTCAGCAGATATTTACAGGCATGAAATATGTGCCAGGCATTTATGGACTAAAGCCCTACTCTCGCAGGGCCATCTCTGCTGGGGAGCTGGCTGCATCCTCCACAAGAGGGAAGCAGAGGGAAGCTTCACAGACAGGTAGCACATGGCTAAGACTCCCTTACAAATACATCCTTCTATGTCCAGGTGGGAGGAGCTGATGGCACAACTGTTAAGCACCCAGCTGCTAAATGAAAAGTCACTGGTTCAAACACACCCAGTGACTGCATGGGCGAAAAGATCTGGCGATCTGCTCCCATAAAGATTAAAGCCTAGAAAATCCTATGGGGCAGTTCTACTCTGTCTCATGGGGTCACTATCAGTCGGAGTCAACTGGATGGCACCAAACAACATGTCTTGATGCATTTTAATGTTTATCTTTTGCTTTCTAAATTTTTCCCATTAAAGTAAGTATTGATACTTAGCCTAATATAAGGAAAATTCCACTAATAATAATAATTCCCGTCTATGTAATACCCAATGCCGTCGTCTTATAGGGTCACTATGAGTCGGAATCGACTCGACGGCACTATGTTTTTACTGGGTGTGTAATACCAGATCAAAATGGTATTAATGTGCAAGACAGTTTTTATACAGATGGATGACATTTATGATCTTCCTGTATGATAAAAGCTAACGACAACAGGTCTGTTAAAGTGGAATGAACAAGTCTGTCTTGAAAGAAGTACAGCTAGAATGTTCCTTAGAAGCAAGGATGGTTGAGACTTCATCTCATGTACTTTGGACATGTTATCAGGAGGGACCAGTCCCTGGAGAAGGACTATCATGTTTGGTAAAGTAGGGGGTCAGTGAAAAAAGGAAGACCCTCAACAAGATGGATTGACACAATGGCTCCAACAATAGGCTCAAGCATAGCAAATACTGTGAGGATGGGGCAAGACCAGGCAGTGTTTTCTTCTGTTGTACATAGGGTTGCTGTGAGTTGGAACCAACTCGAGGGCCCCTAACAACAATGTTAAAAAATTATCTTCAATTAATTGTGAATCCTCTTTCTATTCGAATGGCCCAACTTACCCACTTTTCCAGTCCACTGACTTAGTATGAAAGGAAATTAAAAGACTTGATATTCTTTAAAAAAAAAATTATTAAGGGATCCTAATTTCTCCTCAAGGAGCCCTGGTGGCACAGTGGTTAAGTGCTTAGCTGCTAACCTAAAGGTGGGCGGCTTGAACCTCACCAGCTGGAGAAAGATGTGGCAAGCTGCTTCCGTAAAGATTATAGCCTTGGAAACCCTCTGGGTGGTTTTACTCTGACGTATAGGGTTGCTGTGAGTCGGAATTGACTCGATGGCAGTGGGGTAATTTCTCCTCATTCTTGATGAATTCCTTAAGTATTACTTTTTAGATATATGTTAGAACAAGACACTGGGTTCTCACACTGGTGCATAGAAAGATTATGTGATGATAAGGAAAATTAGTTGACTAATTTAACTCTCTAGAGGTCTTCTAATGAAATATACAACTTCTTATTATAAAGATTACAGCCTGCAAAACCCTGTAGGGAAGTTCTGCTCTGTCACTCAGGCTCACTATGAGTTGAAATCAACTCAATGGAACCTAACAACAGCAGTAAACACCACCTAGGGCACAATCCATGTAATTTCTAGTAAGGCTTTGGAGAAGGTTCAGACAACATTTGTCACAGTGTTGAGAAGGGTGGTGTAAGTGGTCCTTGCTGCTGATGTCCTGCAACAACGCAGTGCTGTGTAGATTAAATGTATTTAACTGAGTGTTCTGCCAATGTTGTTGTTAGTTGCTGTTGAATAGCCTCCAACTCATGGTGACCGCACACACAACAGAAGGAAACATTGCCTGGTTCAGTGCCATCTTTATGATCATTGGCATGATCCAGCACATTGTTTCAGCCACTATTTTGAGTGCCTTCCAACCTAGGGGGCTCATCTTCCAGCACCATATGGGACGATGTTCTGCTGCGATCCATTGGCATTTCATTGGCTAATTTTCGGAAGCAGATCGAGCCAGGCCGTTCTTTCTGGTCTTAGTCTGTGAGCTCTACTGGATCCTGTCCACCATGGGTGACCCTGCTGGTATTTGTAATACCTGTGGCATAGCTTCCAGCATCACAGCAACACACGAGCCAGCACAGTACAACAGACTGACGGAGGGGTGGCGTTCTGCCATGAAGGCACGTGATTTTATGTCTCCCTAGCATTCTTTCAGTGCAAGAGGTACATGAGTTACTGAGAGCTCACTATGAGATAGAACTATGATTAAGTGTGTCATTTTATCACAGTCACATCACCTTCATTGATGTAATTCCCATTTCTCAAGAGTGAAATGTCTCCAGAACTTATTATGCCCAGTGCCTAGATCTCTCAAGCCACAGAATTTCTCAGCGGGCTTTCTTAAGATGCGTCTGTACTGACTGGCAGCTAAGGACGTGGGCTCTGTAGTTAATGCCTGGGCTGAAATCTTAGCTGAGGCGCTTACTAAATGTGTGCTCTTGAGCAAGATGGTGATTTTTCTGTGCCTCTGTTTCCTGATATGTCAAAACAGAAAGAAAAACAATATACACTGCCAACCTCAGAGGGTTGCTGTGATGTTTAAATGAGATAAAGCACGTGGCACACAGCACATGTTGGCTGCAGCCATTGTGATGGTCTCTGTGGTGGTCTCGTCTCACCATAGCAATGAGGGAACACTGAACCTAAGGGTTTTTTGGTGGTTCTCACATAGACACACAGATGCATCAATGTAGACCACGCAGAAGTGGATTGTGATAGTTGCATGAACAATTATGGCTCGTTTGTTTGTTTAGAATCAAGGTGTCTGATCGATTCCCTTCTCAGGTGCTTAAGAAAGAATGAAAATTGAAACCTGTGTTAAAACTCTGAAAGTTCGCCAAATAAATTTCACAATGAGAGAATAATGCAGAAGAGGGGGGCAGAGACAGACACACACACAAGTTCCCTCTGCTTTTGTAAGATCTCCTTGTTGACATAAGTTCATTTAACTGTATTGCAATCATGCAATGATGCTTTTCCAGCCAAGAGCAGTGAGATGTGTGTTTGTGTGTTCAAGTTTTATATGAGACATCTACTTAAACACAGACTTTTACCATGAAAATCCATTCAGGATTCTATTTCACCATAGAGAGAAACTAGAAGGAGAAGGTAAATTTCTGCAGCTAAAAATGGCAGAAGGTGAAGAGTTCACCAAACAGACACAGTTGACACCCTAAGCTCTCATGGATCCCCACGGAGAGGGGACCCTCTTGTGTGAAGGAGCCTTTGTTCAACAGAAGCTCTGCCACGAAGCAATTCATTTATAAGGAAGGCACTAATTTAAAATAATAGCGCAATCATTGTTAATTTCTGTGGTATTTACTTTAATGGTGTTAATCAGAGTGAACTTATTTAACAATACAGCAGTGGCTGTTAAGAACTGTTCTACTTTGAATTCTATAACCATTATTGTGTCATCATGTTACAGCAAGCCAATTGGAAAATATTGCCGTGAGATGACATAGAGATGAAGAAGGAAGGGACTATTAATGATTATCATGATTATGGTAAGAAGGAAATCAAAACTGTTCATCAGTTACCTACCAATCCCATTAGCTGATTAGAGTATGTGTGTATAAATTAGTAGGGAAATCATAGGGTACAAAGGTAAGAGAGTTAGTTTGAAAACTGTCTGTGTTCATCTTTTATAGGCAGCTTACGTGATGCTTCAAAATAATTTTAAATGTTAGCATTTTTAAAAACTTTTTATCTAGAATTGTACTTGAATCCTATTGTATTTGTATTTAATAAACCGTTATATACTGGAAATAGAGTTGTAGTCAGAAGATAAGTGTTTATCTTTAGGCTCTAACTGCGATGGGAAGGAGGCTTGGAGCGAACCCGCGTTTCTGCTCCATGAACGGAGACCCGAGGGCCACCGTGTCTTCTCCAAGTCAGACGAGAGAGTGGTCATGAAGGAGCGAATGGCCACAGGAGTCCTCATGTGTGTTTTCATTATCGAGTGTGTGTTAGTATTATGGTATAGCTGTTAGTTACCATGGAGTCTGCTCTGAGGCATGGTGACCCCATGTGCAGTAGAATGAAACATTGCTTGGTCCCACACCACCTTCACGATCCTTGGTATGTTTGAGTCCTCTGTCGTGTCAGTCCATCTCACTTGTTTTTTCTGACCCTCTACCAAACATGTGGCCATTTTCTTTTTTCCGCCCCTTAAAGTTCTCATCTCTGCTTTAAATTGACCGTTGTCAGTTTACACTCATATAGATAATTCTTTATGAATGCTATGCTCCGGGCAAACATTCTTTATTAATTGAGCTATACTATAGTTTAACAATGTCTTCATGGGATAGTTTTGGTTCAAGGTTTAAAGATTATTTCTGAGCAATAGATTCAGAGTTCCCCCAGTCTCAATGGATCTAGTAAATTTATTTTCCCCATGTGAATTTGAAGTTCTGTTCCAAAATTTTCTCCTTTTGATCAGGATCCAACTGCTGCATCCTTGATCAAAACCAGGGCTTCGAAGTGCTCAGAATTTGCATTCCCATCCCCAGATATACTGAATTAGAATCAACACTTTAACAAGACCTCCAGGTGATTCTAATGTATGATGAACTTTGAGACTCACAGCTCTACTAGTGGTTCTTAGAATTGGTCCCTAACCAGAATTAGCATCGCCTGGGAACTTGTTAGAAATGCAAATTCTCAGTAGGGGTTCAGACTCAAAGGAACCTGTTTCAAGCCCTGATCAAAATGTACAGTAATGGTAGCTGGGCGCCATCCATGTCTTCTGGTCTCATGGCAAAGGAGGTGGTAGTTCGTGGAGGCAATTAGACTCTCAGTCCACTTCCTTCTCTGATTCCTGGATCTTCTTCATCTTCTGCTGCTCCAAGCAAATGGAGACCAATTGGTGTATTTTGGATGGCTGCCTACAAGCTGTTAAGACCCCAGGCCCTACTCACTGAACAGCACTAGGCTGGCAGCAGCGGTGGACACTGACTGCTGCCTGCAGCAGAACCTGCATCTGGTGGGCAAGGGGCTGGCTGAGCATGAAGTGAGCGCCGGGCAGGTCACAGTCTGTGCAGTGGGTAGGGCAGCAGTGCTGAGGCTGTGCTTGAGGAGACCAGAGGGCCAGGCCTGGAGTCCTCAGATGAGACTGAGCAACACAGCAGCAAGAGCATGCTAGAAGAGGTGGCCGCATTTTTCCGAAGCCTGCATGATATGAACCCCTGACCAGAACCCACCTCGTCCAGACTCCACCTGCCTCAGCGGGCAACCAGGAGACAGCTCACCCAAGAAATGAGCTTCCAAAGGTGACCTTCGAGCTCCTGGAGACGGAGCACAACTATGTGAAGGACTTACTGTCTCATGGAGAGATGCCTGAAACCTCTCCGAAAAGAAACTTTCCTCACCCGAGATAAGCTTGATGTGCTATTTGGAAATTTAACTGAAACGATAGAGTTTCAAATGAAATTCCTTTAAACTCTTGGAGATGGGGTAAGATTGGTTCCTGACTTGGGAAACTTGAGCGAGTTGATCAGTTTAGGAAAGTGCTGTTCTTTCTGGGGGATCCTTTCTGTATTACGCTGACTGCGTCAAGATCTGCAGTGTTTTCTGTGCCAGCCACACAGAAGTCCCCAAAGTTCTGGTGAAAGGCAAGACAGATGCAGCTTTGAAGGCATTCTGTGATGCCAAGAACTGAAAGTGACAGCGCTTGCCCGCCCTGGTGCCTTAGCGCATCAAGCCCGCCCAGAGGAAGTGTAGGTAGCCACTCGTGCCCATGGAGTCGTTGGCCCTGATGCATGTGGGGAGCAAGATTTTTTTTTTTAAATGCCTGCATCTATATTGGAGATGGGAGTTGTGTTGGATTAAAGATGACGCCGAATGGGCAGTGTTTGTATCTGTTGCACACGGCCCTGGCTGGTGGGGACGGGGAGGGTGGGCTCCTTTTCATGGGGTTGCCAGGGTGATCGTTGGTTTTCCCACCAAAACTGCATCTTCCTCCACAGATGACCCACCCCCTTCCGTGACAGTCCACGACCAACCCTTTTAGCAAAACAACCTCTTCAAAGACATCTCTCGTGTTTAACGTTTTTCTTCATGCCAACGAAACTGGGTAAACATGCTTAAATGCTTCACCTCCTAAACAGATTTCCAGTTAGGAAGACCAAAAACAAGTTATAGCATTTTCAGGTTTTTTTTTTTTTAATTTATACAAAAATAAAAAAGTTTATAGCTTTTTTTTTCTCTCATTTCACAATGTCCGCTTCCTAAGAAGGATTTAAATAATATGCAAACTTTCTTCTGGGGAAGAATATCTATTTGTTGTTTGACGCATCAGTGGGTACTTTAAAGATCTGAATTTTCCAGTCACTTTAGGAATTACATTTTATACAAATCACAACTTCATATTTCTGGATCTGAGAGCTCAGAACACCGTGCTCTTGTGCTCCTGTTTGCTTGACCTGCTTCCCCATCCTTTCCCCCTCCCCTTTTTGAGTCTCCAAGGCCTTAAGCTTTTGAAAGTTTTATCCTATTAAATTATCTTCTGGTTTTCTTAAAAGTTTTCCAATGGTTCCTATACCTTTTGTACCACTGCGTTTTCCCATATCATCTCTGATTTGATCATGTCAGGATGGATAACAAGCAGAGGCTTCTAGCATTGCACCTATATTCCCACCACAGCGGGGTCCTTTGAAAATACCGAACATCTGGTGCTGAGAGAGGGTGCCATTGACCCTTCTACATAAGGTCATGACGTGCCTATGTCCAAAGCTGTTATGTATTTCTTTTAGAAGCTGAAAAGAAGTCTATGTTTATAAGTCTATGAATGGAACATCATAAATGCCTGTCAAACAATAAAATATTTAAAGATTGAAAAAAAAAAAAAAACTTAGGCCAACTGACTGCATAGCTCCAAACTAAAGCCACTGGATTCGAGTCGATTCTGACTCATAGCAACCCTATAGGACAGGGTAGATGTGTTTCCCAGGCTGTAATCTTTATGGAAGCAGACTGCCACGTCTTTCTCCCACAGAGTGACTGGTAGGTTTGAACCACTAACCTTTCAATTAGCAGCCCAGCACTTAACCACTGTGCCACAAGGACTCCTTTGGATAGACCCACAAAACCATAAACCTAAACCTTCGAACCAAGACAGCTAATCCCACGAGGTGTTCGGTTGTATGTCTTGAGGTCACTTTGTATTGATTGGTCTTTCTCTCTGTGTCTAGAAGAAGCTAGTGGGGCTCTCACCATCCTAACTCTAAGGAACATTTTGGTCGTAATTGTTACGATAAGCATGTGTTTATACGTCCCTCCTGCTACGTGGCCCTGAGCTAACTGAGAGAAACAGCCCTGTGCAAACCTAAAAAAAAAAGAAAGGGAGGGAGGTGGAAGCAGAAAGGGATTTTCTCAGGGACGTTTCTTCTGTGGGCTCCAACGTCCTTGGGAATCTTCCATTCATCTGTTGTGGCCTCTTAATAATATCCGTCACTCTCATTTCATCATCAGAAGGTTTGAGCAGTTCGTTTAAAGTCTGTCTTGTCCTTTGTGCTCTTGCGTGCACGTCTGATGAAATACAACGGAGTGAGCAGGAGAGCCATTATTAAAACGATCTGATAAGAAGCTGCAGCTGCGAGGTACACTGAAGAATACAGGCGGGTTCTTCAGGGGACCAAAAGCAGTTCACCTTGGGAGTCGTCTGCTGGAGCCTGTTACGGATACGCTACAGCTTATCACGCAGAAATACTGTGCATTGTTCTCTTTCCACCAGTGAAAGAAGGTATCTAAATAAGTGGTTATTAAGGGATCAGGTTTTCCTATAGCACAGAGTCCCAACAGGAATAGTAAGGATGTTTTATTCAAAATCTGATTAGCTGATATAATTTTTTTTTTACGTATCCTAATTTCTAAGGAGATATTTTTGCAGATGATAGCTCTCGGAATGGTACTCCCCTTGGTGAGCGTCCTATTTTACGTAATGACAAGCAGCCCTCTCTTTGCAACATTCATCTCTGCAGAATTTCATTGACCATGGTTTGTGTAACAACACGGCTGGTATCTCAGTTACTGTAGAATATTCACTGGGAGCAACTGCTAAGCACAAGCCTTGCCGCCTGCTCTGCAGGTCACCAATCGCTGAGTGAATAACAAATACGCATTGGGATCACTGACCAATCACGGCACTTCTTTCAGAGCCCTCAGCGATGGGTCTCTCAGCAGCACTTCCAGGCCAGCAACTGGTACCTAAGTTGGTCTGCTCCGTCCACCTCGTGAAAGACCCCAGATCACCTGTGGCCAAGCCCACCTTGCTTACACCACTTACAGGTCGTCATAAACATGATTATTAAGAGAGTTTGCCAGCTTCAAAGATTGAAATGAAAATTACTGGAGACTGACTTAAATGTTGTGAATCAATATAAAAGCAGTATTTGGGATTGTTTCTTTTCTCTGGGCTACTTGTTCCCTTGGAAAAAAATGAAGCTTGCTTTTTAACCAGTGGTATTTTCTTTTTTAGTAGAGTACATTTTGTACGTACTTGACATTCCTCCTGGAGGGCTAGAATGTTAGAAGCAGATCAGTGAACTGCACCCCACACCACCTGCCCCAAACCCCCGCTCCACCTTTCTCACTCACCCTCATTCCAAATCTGTGTCCCACATGATGGCCAAGCTGGCGTGAATGAAAGGGTTTAATGTGTAAATTCAACAGTACTCAGAGATGTGTGAAATGGACAAATTAGTGCTCAGTGACTGCTTTGCACAGTAGGACATAGCTTTTAAATGGTAATGACTTGGGTTGGATTCAAACCAGTGACCTAGAAGCCTAAGGTCCTACACCCCACTACTAATCTGCTAAGAGTGCACAGGGATGCTTCTAGAATTGCTGACTCTAAAATGGCCAGAACTAGCCTGAGATTACAACACAACTGGCGAAAAAGGAAATTTCAGTTCCAGGGGTTAATGGAAGGAGCCCTCGTGGCACAATTGTTAAGTTGTTAAGTGCTCTGCTGCTAACCGAAAGGTGGGTGGTTTGAACCCACCAGCCACTCCACAGCAGAAAGATGTGGCAATCTGCTTTCATAAAGATTACAGCCTTGAGAACTCAAAGGGGCACTTGTACTCTGTTCTGTAGGGCCACTGTGAGTTGGAATGGACTCAATGGCAGAGGGTTGGTTCTTGGTTTGGAGCTCATGGGCACCTGTAGGTTTCTCATCTCTACTTACTGTCATCTCGGCAGTCTTACTTAGTCTCCTGCACTCCCTGTTGTCTTGTAGAAATACTTTTCTGTCAGAATTTATGCTTTCAAATGATAAACATTTACATGGAGGCCTGTCACAGTTGCAGGCGTTTAAAGTGCATTTAGATAACGCAGCTTCATGTTGTGTTTAAATTGACGTTTTCTCTACATGAGAACCTTCAAAAGTTGTACCAGGAAAAGGCCAACTTCTGCAGCACTGGCCTCCTTTTCTGCATACAAAAAGTGGTGCTTTTGGAAATCGCATAAGCATCTATAATCAGTGCTCACTAATTGTGGGTGCTTTCCGCCAGAGCGTGCAATTGGGCGCACGATTAGAAAACTGGGGAAATGTTTAATTGCATGTGCAATTTTGACCTATTGTCAAGAGGGAAAATATAAGGGATAAAAAAAAGACCAATTTGACTGTAGTTAGGAGAGAATTAAAATAAGATGTATCGGAAAGAGTTTGGGCTGCTGAAGGGGGGGAAAAAAAAACACCTCAGTTCCAAAATGTAGTGGTCTGCCCTTGCCCATGAGTTAGCAACTCTAAGGTTAGCTTCCTCCTGAAAAGTGGAACTGTGATGCTTTCCTACAAGGTTGATGAGATGGCTGGGACCCACCTAGTGCAGTGTGAGTCGTGTGATTGCCACATGGGATGTGGTGGCCCTTATGACTGATGACTGTTATTATCCATACTGATAACCCTGAAGCTCATCCTACCATAAAGCCAACCTAACCACACCCCCTTCTTTGCCATGCAGGGAGCCAGCCACCATGGTGGCAACTCACCTTCAAAGAACCACCTGTCACTGTCACCAGTAGCATCCAGCTCCAGGCACAGGGAAGGAGCTTTGGGCTTGAAGACAGGAGACTGACTTTGAATTCTCATTAACTCATTGCACTGTGTAATCTTGGGCAAAACCTTTAACACTGCAGACCCTCAGGCATCATAGCTATAAAACAGAGACAACCGTATCTACTCCATGTGGCCATTCAGATCTTCTCGCTTGGCATGTTGGGTACTAACTAATGTTTGCTGTTGTTGTTGATGTGTGCTGTCAAGTGTATTCTGACTCACAACAACCCTACAGGACAGAGAACTGCCCTGTAGGGTCTCCTAGGCTACAGTCTTTAAGGGACCAAATCTCTAGGTCTTTTTCTTGTGGAGTCTGTGGTGGGTGCCAACTACCCACCTTTAGGTTAGTAGCCAAGCGCTCAACCGTTGCACCACCAGAGCTCCTAATTCAGGTTTAGCTAGTGTTAATTGATTAGCTATGAATATAGTAAATGTCTTTAGAAATTTGTACTAGGAATAAAGTTTGTTTCCTCTTATAATTCTATTTTCTTCTAGCAATTCTGTTAGTCGGTCTTTTTTATTTTTGGCATTGTTTGCAAAATAAGCTGCAAGTCTTGTGAAATAGTTCATTCGATCAGATTTCTAGAACTCTGTTAGCCTTGCTGCCTCTAATAATTATAATTCCTCTGTGTTTTGATTTTTTTCCTCTTTCAGCTGTCTCACTGTGTGTGTCCTTTATATTGGAAATTGTCGAGCTGCAGGTTATCAGTAAAATAGCCTGGGATCCAGAATTCTTAGAATAAGGGAGGTCTTAGAAGACCTGTATCACTGACCTCTGACAAGCCTCTCCTCCCCCTGAGATGCTGTTTCCTCATCCAGCAAAGGGTGAGATTACCCCTATCGTATGAAGCCCTAAGCACTGAAGGGATTGAAATGATGTTATCAGACACTGAAAGAATGGCGGAATAAAGAAATCAGTGGACACAAAGTTTGAATGCTTGTGTTCTGGTCTTATGCAGCTGAATATAATATTTTTGTGTTCAGAGAAAAATCAGAATGTTTAAAAATATAGTTAGAAAGCGAGGAAGTTAAATGATGAACTAAAGGAAGCAAGGGGTACATTTAAAACTGAGAGCATTTCAAGAGCTGGTGGAGACAGCTGCTGTTGGAAGGACTATCGAAAGGGCTTATTCAGTAGAAAAAAATGGGGTAATGTATAAAAAATGATTTCCTTTCAAAAAATTTTGGGCCTTTAACCAGATAGGAGCCCTGGTAGAGCAATGGTTAAGTGCTTGGCTGCTAACCCAAAGTTTGGCGATGTGAACCCACCTAGTGTCTCCGAGGAAGAAGGACCTGGTGATCTTCTCCTGTAAAGAGTACAGCCTAGAAAACCCTATGGGGCAGTTACAGTCTGTCACATCGAATCGAAGTAAGTCAGAATTGACTTAACGGCACACAACGACCACATCACAGCAGTTAACTGAGAGTCAGACTTTCCAGAAGCTCAATTATGCATAAAGGCGAAGCTCCTACATGTTGAGAAAACTTCTCTCTCCCAGTGAAGAAGTCCCTGGTCAGTGAAAGCATACTACAGCAGGCATTCAGGGATGGTTTGCAGGAGACCGAGGAGATCTCCTTTGGACCCTTCTAGCACATCTCAGATTGGGAGAGCTATGCATCTCTAAGGAGAGAAGAGAGCTATAGGAAATCAGCTTTTGTTCACGTCAGTCATTCCAGGGAGCTGTGCCATCAACAAGGCCACCTCGAGGGGACAGTGACAGCCCAGGTCTGCAGTCCAGGGTGATTCTCAGCAGGGGCATAACCCATCCCGTCCTGCAGGGTATCTGTGTGTGCAAGCTCACCAAGGATGTTGTTTTTGCTAGGTGCCATTGAGTTGATATTGACTTCTGCAACCCTGTGTTGCACAGTAGAACTGCCCCGTAGGGTTTTCTAGGCTGTAATCTAGAAATTTCCTAGTGTAATGCAGATCACCGGGTCTTTCTCCCATGGAGCCACTGGATGGGTCTGAACCACCAGCCTTTTGATTAGCAGCTGAGTACCTAACCATTGCACCACCGGGTCTCCTTCTACCAAGAATAAGCCCCCCAGCCTCTCTCTAAGTTGCAAGCAAACTAAAGTTAAGCTATAGCCATGTGACACACACCGGCGGGCAGTGAAAACCTGAAAAGGGCCATCAGAGGGAAATTCATAGGCTGTACTTAATATTATCTGTCCATATAATACAGGACCTCTTCAAAGTGTTGAAGAGCAAAGATGTCACCCTGAAGACTGAGGTGTGCCTGACCCAAGCCATGGTATTTTCAATCACATCATATGCATGTGAAAGCTGGACAATGAATACGGAAGACCGAAGAAGAACTGACACCTTTGAATTGTGTTGGCGAAGAATATGGAATACACCATGGACTGACAAAAGGACAAACAAGTCTGTCTTGGAAGAAGTACAACCAGAATGCTCCTTAGAAGCAAGGATGGCGAGGCTGCGTCTTACATACTTTGGACATGTTGTCGGGAGGGATCAGTCCCTGGAGAAGGACATCATGCCTGGCAGAGTACAGGGTCAGGGGAAAAGAGGAGGACCCTCAATGAGGTAGATTGACACAGTGGCTGCAACAATGAGCTCAAGCCTAACAACGATTGTAAGGATGGCGCAGGACTGGGCAGTGTTTCATTCTGCTGTGCGTAGGGTCGCTATGAGTCTGGACCGACTCAACGGCACCTGACAACAACAACAACAATAATAATACAGACTTAAGACACAGGAGAAAAAAAAAGTAGCTCAAACAAGGACCTTATTTTCTAAGTGATTTAATCAGCATTTTGTTCTTTAGTGGAAAAAAGAAATAAGACTGGAAGCTTATCTGATGGGACTGAAGTAATTCGTTAGCAAGGCAGTTGTGCAGGGCTGATATTCAGCTTCGGGAAAGCTCTACCCAGCAGTAAAATATCCTTCTGTGGTCACCGGTGAAGTGTCACTGTCCCCTGGCCCTCTGGATTCCTCCTGCCACTTGGCCCCTCCTCATCATCCCTGACATTCCCTCAGCTCCAGGGTTGGCACTTGCTGCGGGCAGGTCTCCCCAGCTCTACCCACTTGTGGATGGCCTGGGCCGGTGTCCATGTGCGACTGGCTGTTAAATACCTAGACCATCATCCTTAACTTGTGGGTGGAGCACGTCACGGTGTCATGATTACCATCACACTTACGTTGTTGATTTCTCCTGTGAACGGGGTGTTATTGAGGGTGTAGTATGTTATAGAGGAGGTGCCATAAAGAGTTTCAGTCATGTAGGTTGTCGTTGTTGTAAGTTGCTGTTGGCTTGGCTCTGACTCGCATCAGCCCCATATACAACAGAAGGCAACGTTGCCCAGCCCTGCTCCGTCTTTACGATCGTTGGTTTGTTCAAGTCCACTGTGGCCACTGTGTGTTTTGAGCGTCTTCCAAGCTAGGGGGCTCATCTTCTAGCAGTATATCGAATAACGTTCTGTTGTGATCCAAAGGGTTTGCGTTGGCTGGTTTTCAGAAGTAGTTCACCAGGCCTTCTTCCTAGTCTGTCTTAATCTGGAAGCTGTGCTGTAACCTGTCCAGCATGAGAGACCCTGCTGGTATTTGAAATACCGGTGACATAGCTTCCAGCATCACGGCAACATGCAAGCCTCCGAAGTAGGACACACTGACAGACGGGAGTGGAAAAGAAATATCTGAATAATATACGCCCATGACAACATTGCTCACGCGCCTCAGGAAAGCTTTATGGTTATTCTCACATCCATATTGATAGTTCCTCCTTTTATGTGCAACCCATCCTCAGAGGATCTTTAGAAACAAACAAAAAAAAAAATTCTTTTTTTCCTCACAAAGCAAGTTATCTTTCCAATAAATACTGAGCTCATTACAGCTGCAGAAGAGGAAGCGAAGTAAGCAGACGCGTCTATGGTCGTGAGACAGGCAGACTTGTTGTGCTCTATCGTTCAGTCAGTTAGTTGGATCTTCAATAACACTGTTATTTTCAGCTCTATTGACGAATCGATATCCTAAACTGAAATAAGCTGTGTAGACTCAACTCGGGGAGGGAGCAGCTTCCCGGGGGGCTCCTTGCAGGCTGCTCCTGGGACGATGGCTCTGTTTGGTGCTGTGGATAAAGAAGGCACGAGCTGACTGTGCAAAATACCCTAGGAGCTAAGGCCTCTTGTCGCCCCCCGCCAGGGCCAACGGAAATAAACATCTCTGGTCCTATTTTGGAAACCCTGGTGGCGTAGTGGTTAAGTGCTACAGCTGCTGACCAAATGGTCAGCAGTTCAAATCCGCCAGGAGCTCCTTGGAAACTCTATGGGGCAGTTCTTCTCTGTCCTGTAGGGTCGCTATGAGTTGGAATCGACTCAACGGCACTGGGCTTGGTTTTATTTTTTTGGTTTGGTCCTATTTAGGCTCCATCGTCATCTTTTTAGCTTTTTCTTGCATTTTTTTTTGAGTGTTGTTCCTTTTGTTTCTCTCTCTGTCTCCCCTTTCTTTGCTCCAATCCTCCAAATTTTATCATCTCTGATAAACTCTTCCATTGGTTCTTTCTTGCATTTTATCTTTAGATCTTCTGAGCCAGTGACTTCTACAGGCCGTATCTTCACACAAGCTGGATTGCTAGACGTGCCCAATCCAAAACTGACCTTAAATAAATTAATTGATACAAGATTTTTTTTTTTTTTAAAGGGAAGGAGACATAATGCCAAATATTAGGTACATTTTATAACTTGCCGGCATGGACGCAGAATATTTTTCGTTAATTAACTCACATGGCCAACTATTAAAAAAAAACAAAACCCACTGCCCTCGAGTCAGCACCGCCTCAGGGCGCCCTGTGTGTGTCAGAGCTGAGCTCCACGGGGCTCTCAGTGGCTGTGATCGTTTGGAAACAGATTGCCAGGCCTTTCTTCTGTGGCACCACTGGGTGGACTCAAACCAAGAACCTTTGGGTTAGTAAAAAAAAAGCCGAGTACAAATCATTTGTGCCACTTGGGACCTCGAATGTAAAACTACAACCTTTATCCAGTTGCTCTTCCCTGTTTCCTTTTCCATCAGCTATTAGGTCCCTTTTCCATCTAATGAAAATGCTACCTGAAAGAAAGTGTTGGGTGCTAGGCACGTGTTTCAATATCTAAGCAAGAATGTGCACTCTTAGCCATTCAAGGGCTAAGCCCCCAGGCCTGGCCACCAAGGGCGACCCCAGTCTTGATAATCCATGGAGAAGTATGGACAAGGTCAGCACCAAGTCTCTTGCCGTCTCAAGCACAGCAGGAGGCGACGTTTCTGGCCACGTATACATCAGCAGCTATGATTTATGGCACCTGTTGGGATCTGCTACATGAGTGATGGGTTTGTAAGCCACAACTAGAGTGCCTGTGCTCACACCTGAGGCCTGCCAAGTGGCGCTTCAGTAAAAGAGCTGAGAGAACAAAAATCTCTAAAAATACCCCAGAAATGAACCCAGTGAGCCCTGAGAACCCAGCTCCTTCCCTCTTAAGAATGTCGTACTTTCCGCCAGGTCTGTGTGGACACTGCTTCCTGCACAGAGCTCTGGAGGCTGAGGCTCCCCTTACCCTGGGGCTGTGCGCGAATCAACCTTCAATGATTCCATGTTGGACAAACTTACTGGGTATATATGTGTCAACTGAATAAGAAAAACCGAACTTGCTGCCGTCGAATAAATTCTGAGTCATAGCGACTCACAGGTCAGAGTGGAACTGCCCCACAGGAATTCCAGGGCTGTAATCTTTTCACAAGTAGACGCCCACATCTTTCTTCTGCGGAATGCCTGGTGGGTTGAGACCACCGGCCTTCGTGTTAGCAGGCAAGCACTTTAACCAAGTGGTTTAAGCCCTGCACCACCAAGGCTCCTTCCCCTTGTTAGCAGGTTTATTTATTTATTTATGGCTTCAGTTTTTGTGGTTTCCTTTTGGGAAACTCCCTTGCTAAAGGTTAAATGCTTTAAAAATAATTGCACTAATTAGTGCATATAAGTGACCTTTTTTTAGCCTGAAATGTCAAAGTTCTATTTCCAGAAATTATATTATTATACATTAGAATGGGAAAAACAGCCATTCTTAAATCTGGATGTCTTGATCAATTTATGGGTATTTAAAATATAAATTAAATTTTAGAAGTATGACGTTTCCAAACCACTGTGGGAATTAAATGTGATCTTTTAAGTGCTTTTGAGAGGATTGCTCTCTATGTATGAACGGAAAAAGAAACCACGATGTAAATGTTGGGTGACCTGGGTAATGTAATTGTGATTTCATCTGTCAGGACAAATAGGAGGCTGTGTCATGGGATATATTTCCTTGGTATTGTAGAATCTGAGTGCTGAGAACAAGCCTGGGCCAATGTCCTCTTTTATAAGAGACAAGAAAAGGGATTCCATGTTGCTAAAGCCTCCTTGGGCAGTACAAACAGTTAATTTAACTTGCCTGGCTACTAACCGAAAGTTTGTAAGTTTGAGTCCACCCAGAGGCACCTTGGAAGAAAGGACTGGCACCACAGAAAAATCACCCATTGAAAGCCCTGTGGACTACAGTTCTATTGTGAAACACACAGAGTTACCATGAGTCAGGTCAGCTCAGTGGCATCTGGTTTTGTTCAGGGCTCCCGGAGATCCCCTGCCAGCAGGTGGCAGAGCCAGGATGCATCGTGACTTCATTCCAGCATGGCCGCCCCACCACCTCGGGCCTTAAATGTAGTGACCAACTCAAGTCCACGGCTCAGTGCTGAGGAGAAAACTAACAAGGAGGGGGCATGTACACACGCATGGCCGTGGTTTGTTTCAGGTTCAGCAGCACGTGTTGGGGGCTCGAAGGACCATGTCCTTCCAACAGGTCAGCTCAGGCTCCCGTAGGGCCAAGGTGTCCGGGACCTCTACTCAGTGGGAAGTGGGGTCACAGGAAGCATGACATCCCAGGGAATGACAGAGCTGGATTCAGCTTTTGACCTTTCATTGTGAATTAACGTAAGTAATTAACACACTGCGGCCGAATTGGCAACAGACAGCACACTTTTTTTTTTTTTTGTATTTTCCTTTCTTGATTTTTAGAATCTGAGGTTTATGTCTCCCTCCTTCCTGTCACCTAATGTGGTAGTCTTTACAACTTCTTCAGAACCACACACTTCAGCTGGTAGTCTGAGGCTATTCCTGTCTTTCTTACTGTCTTCTATTGGTTCCGTTTCCATTCTTTTAATGTATACACATTCCCTCCATGTGGAGTTCTTCATGCTGACCTGTGCCGGCCCCCTTCAGAGTTATTGCCACAATGAAACACCTTGTTGCCCTTCGCCTGGCACTTCACCACCTCTCTCAAACACTGCGTGTGGTTTTCATAACTAAAATTTGCAAGAAATCTCAATTCTAGTACCCTACGCATAACATCGGTCATGCAAGAGGAAAAAAATATATACACAGGAAGGCACAGAGAAAAGGATACAGTATGAAATAGTGAAAAGATCAGCAGAATGAGAAAGGGAAGCATTAAGTTCACATCAAACAAAGCTTTGAACATTAAAGCGAATGGGAGCTATGAGAAGAAATCTATATGGAAGGGAAACAATCCCTGCCTCCTGACAGCTGCAGTTGTTAATTAGGGCTCGATCATTTGCACTAAATGGTCAATCAATACTTCTGGTTCCCTGGCAGGCCGTTTGCTTTGTAGTTTGCTTCTTAATGGGGAGTGATTCAGCATGTCCTCGCCTTTGTCATGCTGCCCATAACCAAGAGGCAGGAGGAGAGGCCATGAGCCCTGCTGGCCCCAGGTGAACTGAGAATCTTGTTCCCAGACTTCAGTTCACGCCTGGCCCCACTTCCTCACCCCACCGCACTGCTCCTGTTGTTGTTTTTTATTTGATTCGTTCTGCATAAAATGCTTGCTCATCTCATGTTGCCTTTCCGAGGTGATTCAGCCATGTTCCCAGACCCATAGTACCTCTGTCCCATCCCTGGCCATTCTCACATCAACCTCAGCTATGACTTGGGGAGCTTGGCCGGAATGGAGGTCCAGAATCGAATGGATTCAGCCACTTGCTGTGTGACATTGGGCAGGGGACTAACAGCTCTGTGCTTCTGTTTCCTGTCCACAGAGCTATTACCAATCTCAGAGGTTACTGCAAGTGTAAAATGAATTAGTGTCTATAAAAAGTTAGCTTGCTACCTGGTGCTGGAACCACACTCATAGCAAACAGTTACATGAATGGCATGGAGTAACTGATGAACGTATTTGGCTGCTATATTATTATTATGATTATTGATTCCCTGCGTGGTACAAACAGTTAAGTTGCTTGCCTTCTAGCCAAAATGTTGGTGGTTCATGTCCACCCAGAGTCATCTAGGTAGAAGCCCTGGTGATCTACTTAAAGACCAGCCACTAAAAACCCTTTGAAGCTGGTTTCAGGGGCCATCTAAGTCAATTGGCATAATAAAATCTTTTAAGAAAACATTCTGCATTCCACTTTGGAGAGCAGTGTCTGGGGTCTTAAACACTTGCAAGCGGCCATCTAAAATGCATCAATGGGTCTCCACCTACCTGGACCAAATGAGAATGAAGAACACCAAAGACACAAGGTAATTATGAGCCCAAGAGACAGAAAGGGCCACATAAACCAGAGACTACATCAGCCTGAGACCAGAAGAACTAGATGGTGCCTGGCTACTGATGACTGCCCCGACAGGGAACACAATGGAGAAAGAACCCCTGAGGGAGCGGGAGAGCGGTGGGATGCAGACCCCAAATTCTTGGAAGAAGACCAGACTTAATGGTCTGACTGAGACTAGAAGAACCTGGGTGGTCATGGCCCCCAGACTTTTTGTTAGCCCAAGACAGGAACCATTCCCAAAGCCAACTCTTCAGACAGGGATTGGACTGGACAATGGGATAGAAAAAGATGCTGGTGAAGAATGAGCTTCTTGGATCAAGTAGGTACCTGAGACTATGTTGGCATCTCCTATCTAGAGGGGAAATGAGAGGGCAGAGGGGTTAGAAGCTGCTGGAATAGACATGAAAAGAGAGAGTGGAGGGAAGGAGCAGGCTGTCTAATTAGGGGAAGAGCAATTAGGAGTATATAGCAAGGTGTATATAAATTTTTGTATAAGAGACTGACTGGATTTGTAAACTTTCACTTAAAGCGCAATAAAAATAATAATAATAAAAAAAAATCCCTGTGAAGCACAGTTCTACTGTGACATACATGGGGATGGTTGAATTGAATTCAACTCAGTGACAACTTAGCCAAACCATTCGTGTTACAGTGGCTTTTCTGATTTTGATCTCGACACAGTTTCAGCAGCAAACAACTCCCCACTGGCCCTGTCCGGGACTCGTCTCCACTTGCCAATGGGGAAAACTAAAGTCCATACTCACACAATGAGGAGGAAGATACTGCTTTTAAGTAATCACTCCTGGTTTTTCTGGGTCTCAGCAGTCACCATGTTATTGATGAACAGTATGTTGATGCAAATCAAGTTACAGGAGAGATCCTGCCATGTTTCAGTATCTTAGCCTTTGTTGTTGTTGTTAGGTGCTGTCAAGTCGGTTCCAACTCATAGCTACCCTATGCACAACAGACCGAAACACTGCCCGGTCCTGTGCCCTCAAAATTATTGTTATGATTGAGCCCATTGTTAATAGCCACTGTGTCTATCTGTCTCATTGAGGGTCTTCCTCTTTTTTGTTGACCCTCTATTCTACCAAGTGTGATGTCCTTCTCCAGGGACTTTTCCCTCCTGACATGTCCAAAGTACTTGAGAAAAGTCTTGCCATCCTTGCCTCTAAGGAGCATTCTGGTTGTACTTCTTCCAAGACAGATTTGTTCATTCTGTTGGCAGTCCATGGTATACTCAATATTCTTTGCCAACGCCACAATTCAAAGGTGTCAATTCTTCAGTCTTCCTTACTCATTGTCCAGCTTTTGCATGCAAACGAGGCAATTGAAAACACCATGACTTCGGTCAGGCGCACCTTAGTCCTCAAGGTGACATTTTTGCTTTTTAATGCTTTGAAGAGGTCCTTTGCAGCAGATTTGCCCGATGCAAAGTGTCTTTTGATGTCTTGACTGCTGCTTCCATGGCTATTGATTGTGGATCCAAGTAAAATGAAATCCTTGACAGCCTCAATCTTCTCTCCGTTTATCATGATGTTGCTTATTGGTCTAGTTGTGAGGACTTTTGTGTTCTTTATGTTAAGGTGGAGGTGGAGCCAGGTGGAAAGGGCATGGGCTTTTGACTCAGGTGTCATGCAGCCCAAAATGTGAAGCATGCAGCTAAACATGGCCTGAAACGTTGGCCAAGTCCCCCGTCTCGAGTGCTGGGTGACACATCAAAAAGACAGCTGAGTCTGCAGAAGAAAAGTCATGATTTGTAGTTATAGTGATGCACAAGAAGCCCTCACCCTCAGAGTAACCACCAGATGCTGGGCACTCCTTGTTACTTAGGTGAACTTCGTGTATATGATAGCTACTCTTTGGGCTCAAGGAGGCTAATGGGGTTCACAGAAATGAGAGATCAAAAATGCAAGACCTTCAACAATAATCAGCACTGATAATTCATTTATTTGTGTGTTTGTTCCACTGTTTCTAATGGCCCCAGTGTGATTTAAAAGGTGCTGTAAGCGAGCAGCTGCATTTTGCTGTGTGCAAACATCTTGGCTCCAGACGCCGTGCACCAGGCTTGCTGCCTGCGCTCTTGGTGAGTGGCTGCCCTTTGCACGCTTTATATTGGATGCCCCTTGACCAGATAAATCAGGCTAACATCAGTAAGAGCCTATAATTCTATGAACTACCTGGATGACTTTGAACAAGTAACTTAATAGCACAGAGTCCCAGTTTTCTCATCTCTACTGTGGAGGCGGTAATTATAATATCTGCCTACAGATATCAGTGGTTATCAGGATCAAAGGAGATCAATATGTGACAAGCTTTGCAACCTTTAAGGAGGAAAACAAAGTTGATTAGTGTGTGAGGGATGCAGCCTTCTGGGAGCTTAGGCAACCGCCAGGTAAGGCCATGCCTCTCAGGCAGCTGTAGTAATGTAGTAATTTGCAATATAGCATCTTCAAAATTAGGAAACTTAAAATAAGCAAAGACTCCAGTCTTGTCTACAAAAGACTGAAGACGTTCAAAAATACAGCCTCTCATTAGGGGGGAAGCATGTGGTGGGGTGAAAAACCTCCAAGAACAATGCTCTTGAGTGGTTGTGAAATTACCTCCTGTGACCCCATAAACAGCCTCCCCATGGTTGAAGCCATACCTGGAAGACCCTGTTGTCCGATCAGCATGTTATTTAGGAATAAAACCCAGACTACTTGCTGACGAGTTGACTCCAACTCCTGGCGACCCTATGTCTGTCGGAGTAGAACTGTGCTCCGTGAGGTTTTCAATGGTGATGCTTCAGAAGCAGATCACCAGGCCTTTCTTCTGAGGTGCCTCTGGGTGGACATCGAACCTCCAACGTTTCTGTTGGCAGCCAAGCAAGTTAACTGTGCTACCCAGGGACTGCTATTTAGGAATCTTGTGGTTGTTGTTGGGTATCATCTGTTAGATTCCGGTTCATAGTGAGTCTGTGTGACAGAGTAGAACTGCCCCATAGGGTTTTCTAGGTTGAAATATTTATAGGAGCAGATCACCAGGTCTTTCTCCCACGGAGCTGCTGGGTGGGTTTGAACCACGGATCTTTCGGTTAGCAGCCATGGGTTTAACTGTTAAATTGGCAAGGCAAGAGCCGTCAAAGCATGAGGAGGGCTGTGAATTAGTTTGTGTCACCAGTGTGTAGATATGAACTCATTCTAACAGAGGTCCCTGAGCCCCCTTGATTTTATGCACTTAGCAATGATGGCAGTGAGGGCCAGGGGGGAGATGATGGAAGCCAAGATTGACTGAGCATGTGCATGGCCAGGGACCCCTCACAGCTCTTCAGCGTTCCATACATACCCCGATGACTACGGACAGTCAGCAATGCATTATTCCCATTTTACAGATGACCAAACTGAGGTGTAGCAATGAGAGTAATTTGCTGCAAATCCTACAGATGACCAAGGGCAATGTTGAAACATGAATGGAATATCTTCAGATAATTAGGGAGCTCTTTTGAAACCATTCTCTGATGCTTAGTCTACATGTTGAATAAATTAATGGTAGCCAGAAAACATGTTTTAGGCAGCAGCCCAATAGACTTCTATATGACGTTGACTACAGGTGTTGTTTTAATACTCCATATGCTCTCCATTTTGTTTACCATCTGTGTGGCTGTAAACAAGCAGTGCACATGTTGTTGGCTGGACCAAATATTTACACTATCACATTTAATGAAGGTCTCAGGTGTTTTCCTCCAGGTGTGCAAGACTAAGTGCTAGCCAGTGAAGAACCTTGAAGCTTCCCCTCTCTCTTGGTAAGCTTCCAAGTTTCCAAGAAAAAGAAGGTCCTTGGAAGATGAGGACTAGGATAAGGGACGCTGTGGCTGTCGTGGGGCCTCCTGGACGGGAAAGACTGGGAGTCTGGGTGGGCAGCTATGCTTGTCTGGCCCACGAAGGCTGTAGGGCTCATGGGGTGGGGAGGGGAATGGGCATTCAGGCACTGGAAACATCTCATTTTGAGCTGGTTTCTGTGTAATTAGAGTGAAGGATGGAGGGCTTTATGCTCACTTAAAGTGCCACGAAATGATTGAAAACGGCAAGTTTTAATTTTACGACTTAGGAGCAATAAATAATTCGGAGTTCCTGGCTGACTGGGTTCTCATTCAACGAAATGATGGTTGCAGCCTTGTTAAGAATAAACACCTTTCTCGGCATTAGTTTTATTGTTTGATAGTTAATTACCTGCTAATATGAGACTTCCTTATCCCAGTGAACAATCCTAAATACAGAATAAATCATGGGCTTTCCCACCAGAAGTTCACTTCTGTCTCACTATTTGTTTCCTTGGACCGTGATTCGGCCAGCAGGACTCAGCTCTGTGCCCCTGATATGTCAGAGTCAAACACGCAACTCTTGTCTTCTTATTCACTCTTGGAAGTGGCAGGCTTTCCTTACACAGTTATGGCCCATTTATCACCTGAAAGCAGAATCTGCCTTTCTTCTAGAGTTTTTATATTTATAGGGGATTTACATTTAGTTAGCTTCAAAAATATCGGAAGGTTCTCTCACCAAAAGAAATCACTCTGTGTTCATCAAATCTAATTGAGTTTCTCCGCATAGTGACAGTGGTGGTCCATTGTGATAGGATTCTCGCCTTCCATGCAGGAGACCCGGGTTCTATCCCGGCCAGTGCACCTCTTGTGCAGCCACCACCCGTCTGTCGGTAGAGGGTTGCCATGTTGCTGAACAGGTTTCAGAGGAGTTTTCAGACAATGAGGGACTAGGAAGAAAGACGTGGTGATCTTCTTCTGAAAATCAGCCGGTGAGAACCCTGTGGATCCCAAAGGTCCAATCCACAATGGATCGTGAGGATGGCGCAGGACCAGGCGGTGTTCATTCCACACACACGGGGTCACCACTAGTCGGGGGCTGACCTGAAGGTGGCTAACGACAGCAGCTTCTCCTTTACCCAATGTTGAAGCAATAAATAGTACTTTATTTTCTCCATCCCTCTCTAATTCTGGAAGTCCTGTCTCTTCACACCCTTCGTCATAAGCAGAAGGAGCCTGCGTCTGATGTAGAACCCACGTGCTGTTCCATCCTGTCCCCTCCCCGCCGTTGGTTCCGTTCTGGCTGTCAGCTTCTGCTATATTTGGGTCCTTTAGCCCAGCAATCACATCTGCAGGTGTGTGAGGAGAGGCCATACTCTTAACATGAAAGAGAAAAGTGAGCAGAAATCCCACAAAGGCTCAGGGCCACTGTTCAGAGAAAATGCAATTATAGCAATCCCTAATCTATGCCCCCAAAACAACCTTAAATTGAAAAATCTGAGAAATTTAAAAGTGTAGAAGACAAATATGGCGTCCAAAGTGATAAAATTGTTTTCTTTTAGCCTTCTTTTTTTCCCTCTTATTTCAACACTGATAAATGGAAAGTATTTTAGAAACTTAAATTTCCGTTTACAGACAAATTTCCAGATTCTAATGCAAAACCAAAGAAAACCACTTTAGCAAGTACTTTGCTTGCACTGTGTCCTTTGAGCATGTAGGTGACTTTACCCTTCTCACAGTGTGTGTCATCCCTGCGTTCTTCCCTTGATACTTTCCCTCTTTTTACATATTCTCTCTAATTGAAAAAACACAATGTGTCTGTCCTTGAATTCAATTCTCAAGGACACTGAATGTTTTAAACCTCTCTCTTTTTTTTTACCCCCTCTGAGTGTTTTATCTCTAAAGCTAAGTAGTTTTTGGTTTTGTTGTTCTCTTAAGAAGAAACTACCATTTTAGATGTGAAACAGAAATGACAAATAATACACTGATAAACGCCCAGTACAACCTTCACAGCAGAGACCCCCGTGAGCACGCAAGATTGCTGCCTTGCGTTGATTTAACACCTGGTGTGAGCGAAACGTTGAACTGTTGAGGAAAGGATGTATTGGACCAAATAGTGTGAGTGCGTCCCTCCAAGGAAGAAGTCTTTATTTTATTTTCCCCCCTTCTAGTTTCCCACCTAATTAACTGTCAAAGAAAGCCTGAGTTTTTATGGTATGTTGTTTTATTACATTCATACAAAACTTTGTTCTCAACTATTTCAACAAGGAAGAAGGCACTTGGTTTGCCCTCAAAGGCCTTCCCTCACTGGTCTTTTCACATTTCCGTAGTTCTGCCCTGAATGTCTATTCCAAAATGCTGTTGGTGTGGTTTCTGTGGCTCCACTTATCATCCTGGAGAGTAGCACCTCTTTCCTCGTGGACTTTAAAATACCTGAGCTTGCTAATGTTGCAGCTTCCCTCATTTTAAAAGACCCTGGTATCTCCCCAGTGAAGGCAATTATCTGTGATGCTTAAAAAACCCTTTGCTATTGAGTGGATTTCTACTCTTTTAAAAAAAAAAAAAAAGGGACACAAAAACAGCTCACACAGGGAGGTACCTATGTACTCTGCTCATGCCAGGGTGACCCAAATCAATTTCAGAAGCCTGCAAACACAAATTGAGCTCTGGATATAAGGTTAAACCTCCACCCTTGTATGAAAGAATCATTCTTCTAGAGCAACTCCAAATATGGCATATTTTTCATGGCAATTACTAAACGATGTTCAAAGAAACTCCAAAGTAAAAAGGAAAGTGACCCTTGATTTGAGAGTTGTGGCGGTGTTTGTTTCTCCTCCCACCCATTGCTCATCAGGTGTGCAATCTGGTGTGGTTGGTGGTGTGTCTGTCCATGGTTTGATGCTCCATGCCATGCACTTTCATGTCCTGTCTAGTAAAACATGGGAGAATGTGTATAGGGGCTAGCACCACACCTAGAAACCAACGGAACTGAGTATGCATTATAACTCATTACTAGAAAGGAAACAAAGGGAACCACCACCATCTGCCAGGGCTTTGTACTGTGGTGGGACCACGTTGCTGTGATGCTTTCAAGCTGTGCCACCAGTACTTCAAACACCAGCAGGGTCACACCTGGTGGACAGGTTTCAGGGGAGCTTCCAGACTAAGACAGAGTAGGAAGAACGGCCTGGCCATCTACTTATGACAATGAACCAATGAAAACCTTATAGATCACAACAGAATATTGCCCCATATAGTGCTGGAAGATGAGCTCCCTAGATTGGGAGGCACTCAAAATACACAGCGGCCTCAACAATGGACTCGAGTACTCCAACAAGCGTGAAAATGGCGCAGGACCAGACAACATCCCGATTTGCTGTACATGGGGTCACCATGAGTCAAAGACGACTTGACGATAACCAGCAACAATATTCAGATAAAGAGAGGCAATCTGCCTACACATACTAGTCAAACTTTGGGGCACTCTGTTTTCTGAGGTGCACAGCACGGGTGTTTGCTGACAAGAGGGACACCTGGACCTGGCTTTGGGTGAACATTAGCCTTTGAACATTAGCCTTTCGCGTCCTCCCACGCCCAGGACATGGTCTCTGCTAGGAGATGCCTACGACCTGGGAAGGGGAGAAGGGGAGAAGGAATCAATCGACCGATGTGTCATAAAAGCCATAGTAGTGGTGGCTACTGCTCCGCCTTGTTAGGTGGATGGCCTAGACGTGGCTACTCAGTCTGAGGACCTGCAGCAATTATTTTGTATTCTCCTTTTTCGGTGCTTTGATTGGCTGGGGGTTTTCACTCTGTTGCTTGTCAACTAGACATGGTGATTCATATGGAACTCTTAGGTCAAAGGGATTAAGGGTTTGGGATATTTGCTATGTCAGATATGCTGTTGGCATTGTTAGAAAATATTGGCCATTATGCTAAGTTATACTAAAGGTTACTAAACTTTTCCTTATCATGTGGACTTTCTGAAATTTTACCTGACAGAAAATATTCACAGACTAGAATCAAAGAAGTTGACCAGAGTTATGGCATATAAAGCAGGAACTGAATTCAATTAGTAAGCTAGGAATGAGAAACAGTGCCACTAATGACTCACAAAAACCAAACCAAACCCGTTGCCGTCGAGTCAGTTCCAGCTCATAGTAACCCTATAGGGTTTCCAAGGTGGATTCCAATTGCTGACCTTTTGGTTGGCAGCCGTAGCTCTTAACCACTGTGCCACCAGGGCTCCAAAGAATATTAGGGTAACTTGAAGGGTACATTTTATATCTAGAGAAGTTAATAAAATGATCAATTCAATTAATTCAACAAGAGACTGTTGAATCTGCTGTATCCTAGGTCCCGTGGAGAAAATCAAGTTTCAGAATTAAACAAAAGATGATGTTACAGAATCTAGTTGTGCGAGTAACAATGACCAGATACTTCCTTTTACAATTCTTTTGGGAAATTTCAGAAGCCTCCATAGGCTAATACATTTTCTTCCCCAAACTGAGGTGCTATGGGAGGAGTGTTGCCAGATGTCCCATAAATTCGAATTTCATATAGCAACTTTTTTTTCTTTTTCAGTATAGGCATGTCCTATACAATATTTGGGACATATTTATATGTCCGTTGTTCAACATTTGTCTGATATCCACTGCTTATCTAAAATCTCAATTTTGGTTGGTTTCCTATATTTGCCTTTGTTAAATCTGTCAGTGCTAGTTGGAGTCAAACTCAGACCCAAGAGGCCCGAGACGAGGACTGGAGGAATCCTCACATTGAAGGTTCCTCCCGTGCTTCCTGTTCTTTATTGCCAGTTTGCCAACCCAGTGGGTCTATGACAGTTTGCAAAGTCTCTGAGTACCTGTCTTAGGGTGAGTTGGTGATTAAATGTGTGTTTGGGTGGTGACTGTTGAACAGCAAGCGTCCCGTAAGTGTTGCCTAGGGTTCTTTTTCAGTGTTTAGTGTAATTATCTTGTGCGTTTGAGTAAGGGCAGGAGAGATGGCCACACAGGTGCATTTACTAACAACAGTCTCTGATGGACTTGGGGATACCAAAAGTTAGCTCCTTGGAAACCTGTGGTTTGGTTGTGTTCTCCTCTGTTCTGTGTTTAGTGACTTGGGAAGAACGGAGCTCAGAGCCCTGTGAAGTGTCTGACTTTAGGAACGTGAGGAAATCCTTCCACTGAATCTAAACTTTGATGTTACCAGTGTCTACACTTCCAGAGCTTCAGCAATTATGGGCTATAATAGATACATAGGCATCTTATTAACAGCAATGGAGCATTTTATCTCTGGTGTGGGAAAGTGACAATGCTCTCTTTAAGAAAATAGAATTTTCTTTAACATCTCTGCAGCATAATTTTAGAAATATTTAGGGAAACAGTATCTAGATAGTGGTATATGAATACTGTATTTAAACATTTTATGACTGTGTGAAATAAATCTCTTTCTGTAGAATTCCCAATAATATAAGAAGAAATAGGGAGAAAACATAAACTTGGTGACAGCAACCTGATTTTTCTTTTTTCTCCCCCTTATTTGTTGCGTTTGATCTCTGTATTTTGAACAACTTCGATATTTTTTAAAGAAACACTACATTTTCAACTGCATAACCAATGTTTGCTAAGCATCTATGCAAATTTCCTTTTTTAGGTGGGAGATTAGATCAGCTGAATGCTAAACTATTTTAAATTTTAGTATTCTTGTATAAAAAGCTATTTTTTAAATAATTTCTCAAAGAAATGTTAGGAAGTTTCCTCAAACAAGTAAATAAATGTTAGAATATTGCAATTCTTAAAATTACAACTTTCACAAATACTCCCAAAATTAGTGGGGTGCCTTAAGACACCTTCTGGGTTGTGAAGGTCTCCAAACTTCAGTTCACTCATCTGTAAATGGGGTTTAAAAACCTAGCCCTAGTGTCATTGCTCAGTTTAAACACCAACTTGGTAATGTGCCTATGACAGAGATTTTCACATAGTAAATATTCAAAATAAGTTACTTCTCATCCCTTCTCTATAGTTTGTAACTCTCAGATAGACCAAGTAAACTATCCAGGTGTATGTTACCATTTTGGTTTTGCTTTTGTTTTATCCTGAGGAGGGGATTAGAGAAGTATGGAAGAATATGTTTGCATATTTTTCTGTCGAGGTTATAAAATGCCTGGATTGGAATTATTTTGGAATTCCATTTGATATGGGAGGGAGGATTTGGTGTGCAAATGAAGCCATCTTTAGCAGTCGCCAGCTGATCAATGGAATAAGTAATATGAGAAATGCCCATGATACCGCTCTCGTTTGACACACTATTGCTTGTGCTCAGTGCCCTTCGCATCGTAAAGGATAAACGGACGGATCACACACACCTATTTCGGTTATTTCCAGGAAACAACTGACCCACTGAAGCATAGGTGGTGTATTTGGAATATAAATGCACACACTAATGGAGCTGATTTTATCGTCCTTAAAGCGTAATCAAAGTCAGTAATTTAGTACCCCTGAAGAGAAGGCTGCTTTAGACACAGGCCACTTCCCGCAGGAAGGACACAGAGATGAGGTAATTTGTAAGCCACATCCATACGCTGACAGATGGCAAGAACATCGCTGTGTTTTTCATACAAGAAAGTTTAGACCAGTGTTATCTACAGAGTTAACATCAAACAACACAAAGAGCCTGGTTGTGGTTTATTTAGGTGTTGTCATAGCCTGCTGCTTTCACTATCATGCTGAGTAAGTGCAGCTCTTTGACACGGATTGTCATGTTTTTGGGGACATGTTGGCATTAGGTAAGAACATGTTCAAGTCTATAATCAAATCATCGGATCTATCCGGTAATACATGTGTAGGGATATGTGTAACTCTCAGTAGAACACATATCTGAAGATGATTTCATTAGCTCCCCCAGTATGTAGGGCAGCAACTTTTGGAAATGCTCATTTTCGAAGACATTTATAATTTGGACAAAAGTTCTGATTCCTCTAAGTGAATCAGTAATGTTAGGTACGAGGTACAGGGTGGTCTCCCTTCTCAGATGGAGAATGAAAAGGGAGCAAGAACACGCAAACTGGGCGATCCCCTTCTGGAGAGTCGGAGTCATTCACTTAAATAGCAGGGTGAGACATGTTACCAGCCTTCACTCCATTTCTTTTCTGCCTAAGCTCAGCCAAGCAGACCTGGGAATGGTGTTTGACTCCTTCACCACCCTTCCTGGTCCTGCGCACCTCGAGTGAGCAGGGAGACAGTGTGGATCACGGATGTTCCCTTATCTTATTGGTGCTGTTTCTCCAAGCCACACCCTGGAGCTTCTGGGAAGGTCCAGACAGAGCTTCCTGCATCCAGAACAAGGCAGATGGAGTCAGGCTGGGAAAGGGGAAGCTACTGCTCATGGTTCAGGGGTTCAAGCAATTCCTAAAAAAAAAAAAAAAAAGTATATGTATATATATACACACACATACACACACACACATATGTATGTGTGTGTGTTTCCTTTATCATATATATGATGTTCTGTTTATAATATGGTTTCGATATCCGATGTCCTTTATCATATATATATGATGTTGCATTCATCATCGAAAAGAACATTTCAAGATCTATCCTGAAATACAATGCTGTCAGTGATAGGATAATATCCATATGCCTACAGGGAAGACCAGTTAATACTACTATTATTCAAATTCATGCACCAACCACTAAGGCCAAAGATGAAGAAATTGAAGATTTTTATCAGTTTCTGCAGTCTGACATTGACTGAACATAAAATCAGGATGCATTGCTAATTACTGGTGATTGGAATGTGAAAGTTGGAAGCAAAGAAGAAGGTTTGGTAGTTGGAAAATATGGCCTTGGTGACAGAAACAATGCCAGAGATCAAATGATAGAATTTTGCAAAACCAATGACTTCTTCATTGCAAATACCTTTTTTCACCAACGAAAACGGTGATTATACACATGGACCTCACTAGATGGAACACACAAGAATCAAATCGACTACATCTGTGGAAAGAGTGATGGAAAAGCTCAATATAATCAGTCAGAACAAGGCTAGGGGCCAACTGTGGAACAGACCATCAATTGTTCATATGTAAGTTCAAGTTGAAACTGAAGAAAATCCGATCAAGTCCTTGAGAGCCAAAATACAACCTTGAGCATATCCCACCTGAATTTAGAGACCATCTCAAGAATAGATTCGATGCTTTGAACACTAATGACCTAAAACCAGATGAGTTGTGAAATGACAACCAGGACACCACATGTGAAGAAAGCAAGAGGTTGTTGAAAAGAAAGAAAAGACCAAGATGGATGTCAGAGGAGACTCTGAAACCTGCTCTTGAGCATCGAGCAGCTAAAGCAAAAGGAAGAATTGATGAAGTAAAAGAACTGAACAGAAGATTTCAAAGGGCCTCTCGAGAAGACAAAATAAAGTATTATAATGACATGTGCAAAGGGCTGGAGATGGAAAACCAAAAGGGAAGAACATGTTCGGCGTTTCTCAAGCTGAAAGAACTGAAGAAAAAATTCAAGCCTCTAGTTGCAATAGTGAAGGATTCTGTGGGGAAAATATTAAAAGACACAGGAAGCAGCAAAAGAAGAGGGAAGGAATACACAGTCATTAAACCAAAAAGAACTAGTCGACGTTCAGCTATTTCAAGAGGTAGCATATGATCAGGAACCAATGGTACTGAAGGAAGAAGTCCAAGCTGCTCTGAAGGCATTGGCAAAAAACAAGCCTCCAGGAATTGATGGAATATCAGTTGAGATGCTTCAAAAAACGGGTGCAGCCCTGGAAGTGCTCACTTGTCTAAGCCAAGAAATATGGAAGACAGCTTCCTGGCCAACTGACTGGAAGAGATCCATATCTATGCCTATTCCCAAGAAAGGTGATCCAACCAAATGTGGAAATTATAGAACAATATCACATGCAAGCAAAATTTTGCTGAAGATGATTTAAAAACGGCTGCAGCAGTATATCAACAAGGAACTGCCAGAAATTCAGGCCGGATTCAGAAGAGGACGTGGAACCAGGGATATCATTGCTGATGTCAGACGGATCCTTGCTGAAAGCAGAGAATATCAGAAAGATGTTTCCCTGTGTTTTATTGACTATACAAAGGCACTCGACTATGTGGATTATAGCAAATTATGGATAACATTGCAAAGAATGGGAATTCCAGAATACTTAATTGTGCTCATAAGGAAACTTTACATGGATCAAGAGGCAGTTGTTCAGATGGAACAGGGGGATACTGAGTGGTTTAAAGTCAGGAAAGGTGTGTGTCAGGATTGTATACTTTCACCATACCTATTTGATCTGTATGCTGAACAAATAATCCGAGAAGCTGGACTATATGAAGAAAGATGGGGCATCAAGATTGGAGGAAGACTCATTAACAACCTGCATCATTCAGATGACACAACCTTCCTTGCTGAAAGTGAAGAGGACTTGAAGCACTTACTAATGAAAATCTATGACCACAGCCTTCAGTATGGATTGCACCTCAACATAAAGGAAACAAAAATCCTCACAACTAGACCAATGAGTAACGTCATAATAAACGGAGAAAAGATTGAAGTTGTCAAGGATTTCATTTTACTTGGATCCATAATCAACAGCCACGGAAGCAGCAGTCAAGAAATCAAAAAACACACTGCATTGGGCAAATCTGCTGCAAGGGACCTCTTCAAAGTGTTGAAGAGCAAAGATCTCACCTTGAAGACTAAGGTGCCCCTGACCCAAGCCATGGTATTTTCAATTGCATCATATGCATGTGAAAGCTGGACAATGAATAACGAAGACGGAAGAAGAATTGATGCCTTTGAATTGTGGTGTTGGCTAAGAATATTGAGTATATCATGGACTGCCAGAAGAACAAACAAATCTGTCTTGGAAAAAGTGCGGCGAGAATGCTCCTTAGAAGCAAGGATGGTGAGACTGTGCCTTACATACTTTGGACATGTTGTCAGGAGGGATCAGTCCCTGGAAAAGGACATCATGCGTGGTAAGGTACAGGGTCAGTGGAAAAGAGGAAGATCTTCAACGAGCTGGACTGACACAGTGGCTGCAACAGTGGGCTCAGACATGACAACGATTGTAAGGATGGCACAGGACCGGGCAGTGTTTCGTTCTGTTGTGCATAGGAACCAACTCGATGGCACCTAACAACAACAACAGCATATCATATATACGATTTCCTATATATAGTACAGTTTCTATATCAGGTGTCCTGTATCATATATATGAAAAATGGCACTTGAGTAGCCTAGTCTTCCCTCACCTCACATAGGGGATACTTCCTGTCTTCTGTAACCTTAAGGCTCTATTTGCCAAAATTATGAATTGCTGATCCATGACTTTACCCACCTCTCCTAAAACTTCATCATTTTTCTCCTGCAGTGTTGAAATACTAACTGAGCCCATGAAACCACTTATTTCCACTCTGAAATCCCATGGCCTCTTCTCCACTCAGCAGCCACGCAAGTGTCTCCAAAAGTAAATTAGACAACATCACCGCCTTTTCTAAAATCGTCTGATGTCTGCTTACAGGAATAGAACAGAACCCCAAACACTTAGCACGGCTTCGGAAACCTGGGTTCTGCCTTCCCCTCTGTCTCTCCCTTGGCCCCCTTCCATCAGCTCCTGACTCCTGGTCCTGCCACGCTGCCTTCCTGACTCTCTAGCTCAACTTTGACTCTCTGTGGTCAGTGAAATTTGTCTGGAAGGCATGTGACCTGAGGGAATCACATGGGGTCCTCTCTCCCCCAGGCCTCAACTTCATGTGACGTGAAAAGAAAGGCCTTACTTGACTGCCGTGCCTGTAGTATCTTCCAGTCCCTAGCAGGTTGCCATCGAGTCCATCCTGATTCATAGCGACCCTTTCTGACTCATAGCGACCATATGGCACAGAGTGAAACCGCCCTCATAGGGTTTCAAGGCTGTAATCTTTACAGAAGCAGACACCTCTTTTTTTTTTTTTTTAGTTAATAGACTTTATTTCTTGGAGCACTTTCAGGTTTACAGAAAGATTGTTCAGAAAGTACAGGGCTCCCATAAACACCCTCTCTTCCGGCACACGGCTTCTCTTAAGGCTCCTGTGACGTGAGCATTATCCCAGTTTGGGATGTCCCTTAAAGATAAACTAACATTGTGTTCTGTGAGAATGAAATGCTGACTGACTGATTACTATTTGCCAGGTGGGTCGTTACCTAAGGCCAGGGCGTGGAAGGCAGCGAGCAGGGGAGTGAGGGGGAGAGCTGTGTCAGAGCCATGCGGAGCAGCTGTTGGATTGGAACCACCGACCTTTCTGTTAGCAGATGAGCACTTAACCACTGTGCCTTCAGGGCTCCTATGTCTCCATTATTCTTTTACCCAGTGTTTTATGATTTACTACCATCTAAAATTATCTCCACCACCCATCTGCCAGTTGTACTGTGGTGAGTTGTGTGTTGCTGTGATGCTGGGAGCTATGCCATGGGTAGGTATTTCTACTACCAGCAGGGTCACCCATGGTGGACAGGTTTCAGCAGAGCTTTCAAACTAAGACAGACTAGGAAGAAAATCCTGGCGATCCATTCCAGAAATCAGCCAATGAAAATCCTATGGATCCCAAGAGAACATTTTCCAATACAGTGCTAGAAGCTGAGCCCCCCAGGTTGGAAGACACTGAAAATACACAATGGCCACAACCATGGACTTGAGCACATCCATGATCGTGAAGATGGTGCAGGAGCAGCAGCTTTTCTGTCTGTGATGCCTGGGGTTGCCATGAGCCAGAGCCAACTGGACGCCACCTAAGGACAACAAAATCCTGTCGTCCCTGTGTGGTCACTCATCCCTGACCGTGGTTGACGTGTGTGAGGAGGACGGGCCTTGTCTGCTGCCCTCACTGCCATCCTCTCAGGGCTGAGGAGGTGCCGGCACAGAGAGGGTGCTCAGCACCGGGTCCCCACCCTGAATGGCGTCAGCGCTCTCGCTTCATGGTGGAGTGAGGTGCTAACCCCCCCTCATAGCCCTCCCCCTTGCTCTCCTTGTTTATGTCCCTGCCCCTCACTGTCCTGCTCACTGCCTTCCGCCCTGGCCTTAGGTGATTACGCTCCCCCCCCCGCCCCGGCCCCGGCAAATAATAACCAATTAGTCAGGTTTTTATTCTCACAGAAGGCAGCGTTAGCTTATCTGTAAGCAGCATCCCAGACTGGGATCACGCTGACATCGTAGGAGCCTAGGAGAAGCAGTGTGCGGGAGTAGAGGGTATTTATGGGAGCCCTGTACTTTCTGGACAATCTTTCTGTAAACCTAAAACTGCTCTAGGAAATAAAGTCTATTAATAAAAAAAAAAGAGAGAGAGAGAGAGAGGTAGTTGAGGAAAAGAATTTCAGGAGCCTAGTATTTATTGTTCATCACCTCATTCAACTCAGCTACTCTATAGAGTCGCTATGAGTCGAAATCGACTTGGGTTTACTGGGTTAGTATTTATTGTGCTCATAAACTCAATGACGTTTCCTAGCTCCAAGCGGCTTAGAGAGCACCCTGTCTACACTTTATCCCACAGGCGAGAATACCTGGCACAGGCAGGTTAAGTAGCACGTCAGAGGTCAGATCGATGCTGGGTGGCATCTGTGGCTGGAGCCACAGGCCGCTGGGCCTGCCATGCCAGATCCTGTAAGATCTCAGAGTCCCTACGCCACAGAACACTGGGTGTGGGGATGGAGACCCCCACCATGCCTGTGGTGAGCTAGGTGGAAACAGCCGTTATCAACATCATCTGCTGTGCTTTGTTTCCATCAAGGTGGTCGTTTCAGGGTGTAGGGAGACTTAGAGAGCAGAGCCTGAGACAGCCACCCTACACGTCACAAAGCACATTGGCAGTAAGTGTAGGGAGCCCTGCTCACACTCAGGAAATGATCTGCAGGCTCTCCTTTTCACTCACGCCATAAGACGGGCAGCCTGGATGTTAGGACCTCCCATTGAGGAGGGTCTGGACCTCTGAAACGGAGAGTTGGCAAGCAGTGTTCCTAAATTAAACAGCACAGGCGGAAGTGGGCTAGAAGCAGAGAAGGGCCACTTGTGCCTGTGTCTGGTCTCTTTCACGCCTCCTCAGAAGCTCCTTTTGGGCAGAGATTCTGTTTTCTTCATCTTGGAACCCAGCAGACAACGCAGTGCCTGCATCCAGAGAAGCTTTGTGGAATTGTTGAATAAATATATGAGCGTGTCTTTCTTGGAGTCCCTGGGAAGTACAAATGGTCAACATTCGTGGCTGCTTACCAAAGGTTTGGCAGTTCCAGCCCACCCAGAGGTGCCTACGAAGAAAGACCTAGCGATGTACTTCTGAAAAATTAACTATTGGAAATCCCCTGGACCACAGTTCTACCGGGACACACGTGGAATCACCACGAGTCAGCGCTGATGCCGTGGCAACTGGTTACTGGTTTTATGTCTCTTAGTTTTCGTTTTCCAATAGTTATTTGGTAACAATCATACTTTATTTTTTTCAATTTTGGGTATATGTGTCTATTTGACAGCAGTGTGATAGTGCTGACTACCCAGCTGGCTGTACAGTATTTTCAGGACACACCTGTCATACACTCTAGGGAGTGAGCCCAGGACCCAACCTCAGTACAGAGGCCAGAAATCACCAAGAAAGCACTCTGATTTTTCTTATAAACATCGAATGCCAGAATTTGAACATGAAGGAGAATTTTGTAAAGAATCTTGCAGTATCAAAAAAAAAAAAAAAAAAACCCAGTGCCTTTGAGGCAATTATGACTCCTAGTGACCCCATAGGGCAGAGTAGAACTGCGTCATAGGGTTTCCAAGGAGCGCCTGGTGAATTCGAACTGCCGACCCTTTGGTTAGCAGCTGTAGCACTTAACCACTGCGGTAGTAGCCTTAAATTGGTTTCAACAGACCTCAAATGATTTAAATATCATTATTTTGGTTCTCAAAAGCAGGTATCAATTTTATTTGTAGCCTTGGTAATATACAAAAATACCCAGTTCACGCATCCTAAAACGGGTTTTCCCTTCATTTCTTAGAGCTTTGTTTTATCTTAGAATGAGTTCACCTTTGCTGTTCCGGGGAAAACACAGAATTTATCGTGTAATCCTCACTGCTAACCATTAACTCAGTGAAGAAAATATCTTGTGTCAGCCACCTGTCCTAGCCCCGTTTTTCTCTCTTGACAGAATTGTCTTCTCTGATTTTTCTATTTTTCTCTGTGATGCTCTATGGCTTTTATGAGGAAGAGAGAGAGCACATCAATGCCTTTATGACGTAGAGGTTTACCGTGTTGTTGTTGTTCTTAAAGCGATAGATTTGGGATCATGCTTTAGAAGCGATTTGGCCATCATACCTCTCTATATATACCAAAGCTGTATAAAGGAGTAACCACAATGTCAGAAGTTGGTATTCCTGAATCAGGAAAGCTGCCATGTACTTAGATACAATCATAGACCATGGATGGAAAAGATTTTAGTTGGGATTAGGAAGAAGAACTCTACAGGGGCTGGAAAGAGCCTGCGATGGCTGAGTGGATGGTTTTGCTGACGGCCGCTGGCAGACGCCTGTGGTGAGTGGGGGTTTCTTCAGTTTACCCAGCCATCCACAAACCCACCTTCAGTATCTGAATTTCCGAGAACTGCGAACTAGGCCAATGGCGGGTTTACCTACTGCCTCTCGAAAGAAGCATGTGCTGGGAAGTCAAATGTACAATCATGATATTTGGGGAGAAAGCATAGTTCTCTTCAGAAAGAACAATTTAAACCCCTTGGTGGTACAGTGGTTAAGAGCTTGGCCGCTAATCAAAAGGTTGGCAATTGGAATCGCCAGATGCTCCTTAGAAACCCTATGGGGGAACTCTACTCTGTCCTTCAGGGTCCTTACGAGCCAGAATCGACTTGAAGGTAATGGGTTTGTTTTTTTAGAAACCCCCCACGTGACGAATGATTAATCCACTCTGACATTCTTTATCTGTATTGTATCATTTTTTTTCTTTATCATCACCAAGGTTGTGGGGCTGAAATAGAGCAGATGAACACTACAATTTTTCATCACAGCATTTATTATTCCATTCAAAAATCTGCAAACACAAGAAAAATTTAATTGATACATTTAATTGTTTTAAATTTTATTCTAAAATATATTATTAAACTATACTTTAAATATATATATTGTTTATATATTTAATTTTATATTGTTCATATTTTAAAATATATTGTTAAACTGTATTTTAAAAGCATAACTTTAGAATTTGAAGTAATTATAACTATGCTCTTTTCTAATCTGCTTGAATTAGTGAGGTTTCATATGATAAATTAGAGATCTGTCTTGCTTTACTGTTCTTTCCTAACATGAATAAATGGGTGTTAAAAAGTGTCTGCCTGCTGGTAGTTACCATTGCCTGATTACAGTGCGCAGTTAAGTTTTCATGTCGGAATTACTGGGACTGAGATGAGAAAGATCACTTAGGGGAAGGAAGGGAGGAAAGAAGGAACAAGACAAGACTGGAGGAAGGAAGGGGGAATGGGGACTAAGTGTGAGGACTGGAGTGGGGGCTAGAGAAACCAGGGTCAGCTTTCTGTGCCCACAGCCGCCTCCCGCCCAGCTCCTGTCACCAGAGCTGTGTTGGTTCTGTTTGTCTTGTTTCTGGATGTGCAAGTGTCTTTGATAGAGTGTGAGACCCATCTCCTTCCTCTCTTCCTTCCTAGCAGCTCTTTCTTAGATTCTGGCTGTATCGATTTGTCAATTTCTTACGGCCATCGAATGAGGCAGTTGAAGTCTGTCTGCCGATTCCTTGCTTAAAGAATAATTAGTAATAAAAATGGTAGTGGTCTACATCCATACTTGTGGTCACCAAAACAAAACAAGGTAAAAAAAAACTTAGAAACACTTCCCCCTTACATGGTGGTGCTAAAGACAAGACTGAATCACTCTGGAATGGCAGGTCAGAGTGTTGACGGATACAGTAATAGGAGAAGCAGGAATAGTGGTATTAAGACTCTGAGATCTCAGGACGGAAGGCAAGAGTACCGATGGATCCAGTAATGGGAGTGGTAACAGCAACTAATCTTTAGTACTTAATACAGGTCAAGCACTAGTCTAATGTGGGAGGTTTATAAAAGGCTCATAAAACCAGTACATAAGTATAAAAGCCAAAATTGCTCAAAATCTGGAACCCTCATTTAAGGAGTCCCTTGGCATATATTTGGTATTTAATTTATCTGACAATTATTGAAAGCTGGTCAGAGAAGGACAAGTTGCTCAGGGAGAATGAATTGATATTAAAACGCAGAGCCTTCAAAGAGCTTTCAGAGAGCATACAAGGATGGTCACTGAAGTGGGAGCGACTGCCTGAGAATGAGGAGGTCAAGGGTTTTGAATCTAATGTAAAGAAAGTAATACAAAATAATAACAAGAAATAACATCATCAACCACATCTGAAGATGGCTCAGCAAACCAGTCAAAACCTATACAAAGGAAGGAATAACGAATATCTGAACAAAGAAAATTATCTTATGTGAGGTTCTAGAACTGATTGATTATAACTCTTGGCACATACAATTTAGATGACACTTGAGTCAACACATCCTGTGTGAAGAGAACAAATAAAAATGTGGCAGGCACAGCAGATGAGCAGCCCTGGGGGTGCAAACAGTTAAACGGTCGGCTGCTAACTTAAAGGTCTGAGGTTTAGGTCCACCCAAAGGCACCTCAGAAGAAAGGCCTGGTGATCTGCTTCTGAAAATCGGCCATGAAGAGCCTGTGGAGCGCAGTTCTGCTCTGACACGTGGGGACGCCAAGAATCAGAGTCAACAGGATGACAACTGTTTTTTTTTTTTAATGTGTAGAAAGAGAGCCATGACTTGGAATTGACTGGATGACAATAGACGATTGATAGAGAGATAAACACACAAACAGATGATAGAAAGAGAGATGAATGATGGATGGATGGATGGATGGATGGATGGATGGATGGATGGATGGATGGATGGATGATGGGTGGGTGGGTGGGTGGGTGGATGGATGGATGATGGATGGGTAGGTGGGTGGATGGATGGATGGATGATGGATGGGTGGGTGGGTGGGTGGATGGATGGATGGATGATGGATGGGTGGGTGGGTGGGTGGATGGATGGATAGATGGATGATGGATGGGTGGGTGGGTGGGTGGATGGATGGATGGATGGATGGATGATGGATGGGTGGGTGGGTGGATGGATGGATGGATGGATGGATGGATGGATGATGGATGGGTGGGTGGGTGGATGGATGGATGGATGGATGATGGATGGGTGGGTGGGTGGGTGGATGGATGGATGGATGGATGGATGATGGATGGGTGGGTGGGTGGGTGGGTGGATGTTTGGATGGATGGATGGATGGATGGATGGATGGATGGATGGATGGGTGGGTGGGTGGGTGGATGATGGATGGGTGGGTGGGTGGGTGGATGGTTGGATGGATGGATGGATGGATGGATGGATGGATGGATGGATGGATGGATGGATGGATATTGTTAGGTGCGATTGAGTTGACTCCAACTTATAGCCACCCTATGTACAACAGAACGAAACACTGCCAGGTCCTGCGCCATCCTCATGATCTTTGTTATACGTGAGCCCATTGTTACAGCCACCGTGTCAGTCTATCTCGTTCAGCGTCTTCCTCCTTTTCTCTGACCCTCTACTTTATCAAGCATGATGTCCTTCTCCAAGGACTGATCCCTCCCAATAACACGTGCAAAGTATGTTAGACGTAGTCTTGCCATTCTTGCTTCTAAGAAGCGTTCTGGTTGTACTTCTCTCCAAGACAGATTTGTTAGTTCTTTTGGCAGTCCACTGTATATTCAATATTCTTCACCAACACCGTAATTCAAAGGCATCAATTCTTTCATGGTCTTCCTTATTCATTGTCCACCTTTCACATGCATATGAGGTGGTTGAAAACACCGTAGCTTGGGGTCAGGTGCACCCTAGTCCTTAAAGTGATATCTTTGCTTTTTTAATACTTCAATGGAAACCCTGGTGGCGTAGTGGTTGAGTGCTACGGCTGCTAACCAAAGGGCCGGCAGTTCGAATCCGCCAGGTGCTCCTTGAAAACTCTATGGGGCGGTTCTACTCTGTCCTATAGGGTTGCTATGAGTCTGAAGTGACTCGATGGCGCTGGGTTGGGTTTGGTTTTTTTGAGTTGCCCAATGCAATGTGTTGTTTGATTTCTTGACTGCTGTTCCATGGGTATTGATTGTGGATCCAAGTAAAAAGAAACCCTTGGCAACTTTAATCTTTTCTATTTATCATGATATTGCTTATTGGTATAGTTGTGAATATCTTTGTTTTCTTTATGTTGAAGTGTAATCCATACTGAAGGTGGTGATCTTTGATCTTCATCAGTAAGTGCTTCAAATCCTCTTCACTTCCAGCAAGGTTGTGTCACCTGCGCAAAGTAGGTTGTTGAGGAGTCTTCCTCCAACCCTGATGCCCCATTCTTCTTCAGCTAGTTAGATAGACAGACAGACAGATAGATAGAGGTAAGAGATCTGGGCCAAGTATTTAGGAGTATACCATTGTTAGCTATTAAATAGTTTTAAATATTGGTGATGTGACTTGTCTTTGAGCAAATGAATTTAGAACCTTCTCCACAGTTCTGCAATTCTGCTTTCACATAATGATGCTAAAATATGCATAAAGGATCTCAATGTGTTTTCCAAAATTAAAACTGACTGTCCAAACCAAGTCCTTCAAACCCCTTAATTTTGTGTAATGCTGTTATCTTTCACCTCTTGATTTTTCACAAAATCTATTTTTATTTTCTGAAGGAGTAGAGGGTATGTATATTAAATGCAGCTAAATGGACCGAGAAAGAAACCCAGATGTTTGACCATGAAATCTAAATTTGAAACAGTCTTTTGGAAATACGCTGAAGTGTTTCCAAAATATCATGAAGATCAAAACAAATTGCTATTGAAATGACCTTCACAGTGAGCAATATCAACAATCAGGGATTCGTGTGGAAGGCATTCATGATTTTTTTCTTTTTAATCATTTCAACTTCAGCGCTGAGGAATGAATATAAATTCCTGGAGTGTCATTCTTACCAAAAAGCAAGTCGATGTGATTTTTAAATTAAAGCTCTTAAGAAGTCAGCTTAAAATGCATATATATTTAAATATACATTGTAGGAATACCTGCTGTGGGACTTCCCAGCATGACCCATGAGTACAGGTGATTTCAGCTCCTGTGTATTCAGTGAGAGAAAGGACGTGCAGCCAGGCTATGTAAGAGTCGACTTCAATAATCTTTCTTTGTGTGGAGATAATGGCAACAATGTTAGCAGTTATTTTGCTGTTGAGGCACAAAGTTTGCCTAGCTTTGCAAGGGCCAGACAGGTTAAGGGGAGTCACTCTTCAGGGTCCACTCTTAAGCTCAGTACATCAACCACATTAAAAAAAAAAAGAAAAGACCTGTTGCCATGGAGTCAGTTCCCACTCCTGGCGACCCCACGTGTCACTGAGTAGACCTGAGCTCCATAGGGTTTTCTTGGCTGCAGTCTTTACAGAAGCAGGTCACCAGGCCTTTCATCTGCTGTGCCTCCGGGTGGGTTTGAACTGCCAACCCTTAAGTTAGCAGCAGAATGCAAACCGTTCGCTCCAATATCAACTATTACTTTGGGTCTATTCTTAAAATGTCTGAAGCGTAATTCGAAGAAAACATGTCTTAGCTGGCAGCCCCAATTCTGAAGTCCCGTAATCATGAAATCAAAGAGTACTTGTTGAGTTCCCGATCATTGGCGTCCATAAAATTTCAATTATAACGAAAGGGGTAAAGTGAGACTCTAGCGAAGGTGTGTGCCCCCTCACCTAATGTATTCAGGGAACAAGCCAATTATTTTTGCACAGAGAACAGCCACACTTGGCAGTTTCCAGCAAGTAAAACTGAAGAGACATCTGAAAGTGCGAGGCCACAGACACACGGGACGACAGGGACGAGTAGGAGGAAGTCACGGTGGCAGCAGAGTGGGGGCAATTTCAGAGAGTTAAAAAACAAAACAAAGCCTGTGGCTGTCAAGTGAGTTCTGACTCACGACAACCCCATGTGTGACAGAGTAGAACTGCTCCGCAGGGTTGTCAATAGCTGGGACTTTTCAGAAGCAAGATCGGCAGGCCTTTCTCCCGCGGCACCACTGAAGAGGTTCCAACCTCCAACCTTTGAGTTATTAGCCTCGCACAAACCGTTCAAGTGCATTTACTCTCTGCATTTGAGGGGCTCTGAGGCATTTGAAGGTCTGGTATTTACTTGTGCTAAATGCTATTCCTGAAACTTTCTCATTTAAAACCTCCAGTAACACTATGAGGGAAAAACTTGTTATCCCAATTTTGTTAATGAGGAAGCTGAGCCAAACAGATGTTAATTAACTAGATCTAGTTCCTCGTTGCTAAAAATGGCTCCAGCTGGTACTCAAAGTCAGGCACCGGCTCCTGAACCCTAGCTCTCAACAACTATGCTGTCTGGCCTCCCGGAACACAGCAGAGTCGAAGCATGGAGTGGAGCAAACGGTTAAGCACTCGGCTGCTAATTGAAGGGTTGGAGGTTTGAGAGTGCCCAGAGGCACCTCAGAAGAAAGGCCTGGCAATCTACTTCTGAAAACTCACGCATTGGAAACCCCAGGGAGCACAGTCCTGTTCTGGCACACACGGGCGCCATAAGTCGGAATGACTCATCGGCAACTGGTTTGGTCTCAGTTTAAACATAGCTGTGGTCTGCAGGATGAGGCAGGTATAGACCCTATGGAGGGAAATTATTTTAAATTAATGGTTACTTTAAATAAAAAAAAAAAAAAATTAATTTTTTTTCTTAGGACATACGTATAGGATGATTATCTCTCACTTTTCTTCAGGAATGTTAGAGAACCAGCAGAGGGAGCTTTTAACCATAATTTATGTTCCATTAAGAATCAATCAGGTAATGTGTGAAGAAAAAGAAAAACAATCCTAAATGTGAGAGTCATTTACATGGAACTTTCAGGAGTCCACAGATCTTAAATCACAGGTCTTTAGATTTTTGTGTTTGTCAAGGCACTTTGGAAGCCAATACAAGGCAGTTCTGACAACTTACCGTGTGACCAGTGCTCTAACGGGTATTGTGAGTCACAGAGTCGCAAAGATGGACGTCCAGCATGTATTTCACATGCCAAGACTTTTTGGCTTATAAGAATCACACAGTGGGTGAAAGCATTTTATAATTAACAGTGCTGTTGTTGGGTGCCTCTCAGTTGTTTTCAACTAATGGTGACCCCATGCGACAGAGTAGAAGTACCCCATGGGGTTTTCTTGGCTGTAATCTTTATGGAAGCAGATCGCCAGGTCTTTCTCCAGGAGAGCCTCTGGTGTGTTCAAATGGCTGACCTTTCAGTTAGCTGCCCAGGGCTTAACCATTGTACCACCAGGACACCTTATAAATAAGGGTATATTATCAATAAATGTGATGGATGATAAGCAAACAAGAGTTGGCAAGGGCGGAGCACAAAGGAGCCAGGCTGACAGCTGGCCCCGAAGGACACAGGGTGTGAAACTGTGTGAGGAGCCATGTCTCAGCAGGAAACATGTCACGGGCAACATTCCCGAGGTAGAAACCAGCACTGTTGTTGTTAGATGTCGTCAAGTTGGTTCTGACTCATAGCAACCCTCTCTGTACAACAGAAGGAAACACTCCCCGGTCCTGCGCCATCCTCACAATCCTTGTTATGCTTGAGCCCACTGATGCGGCCACTGTGTCAGTCCATCTCGTTGAGAGTCTTCCTCTTTTTCCACTGACTCTGTAGTTCTGCTCTGTCCTATAGGGCTGATATGAGTCGGAATCGACTCGACGGCACTGGGTTTGGTTTGGTTTTTTCTTTTGTACTTTACCAAGCATGATGTCCTTCTGCAGGAGCTGATTACTCCTGGTAACACATCCAAAGTATTTAAGAAGAAGTTTCGCCATCCTTGCTTCTGAGGAGCGTTCTGGTTGTACTTCTTCCAAGACAGATTTGTTCTTTCTTTTTGGTATATTCAATATTCTTTGGCAACACCACAATTCAAAGGCGTCAATTCTTCTTTAGTCTTCTTTATTCATTGTCCAGCTTTCGCATGCACATGAGGCAGTTGAAAACACCATGAATTGGGTCAGGCGCACTTAGTCTTCAAGGTGACATCTTTGCTTGTCAACACTTTAAATTGCATAGCAGGAGAGAAATCAGTCTGTATATCCAGAGTTCATGTTCAGTGTGGAGGACAGAGGACACAAACCCGAATGCTGTGTAACAGCACGCAGTGGGGAGTGGAAACAGCAGTGTGCTCCTGCGTAGGGCAGCACTTGAATGGTGAGGACGCTGAATTGGATGGGACGATGGAGAGGAACTGGAGGAGATTGGAGGCAGGAACCCCAAGGACAGGAACGAGGCAGGAGCTGTCCCCCAGCTGTGAAGCCATGGGCTGGGCTAGACGCGTGGCCTGTTTGTCAAACCGTAATAATCAATCCCTTTTTACTGAACATCTATTACAGAGCGTGGTGGTAATAGTACCAATAATAATTAGGTGCTTTCATTCCCTTGCTTCTCCTTTTAGACTGTGTTAAAAAAAAAATACATAAACTGGTGTTGGCGGTGCTCCAGTGAGTCAGTTTGTGAAGTTTTTGTTCACCTGCCTTTGCTTTCATGGTTTGCTGATTACTTATTTTGCAGTGTTTTGCTCATTTTATTTATTTCTCTGCTATATGAATAAATAATAACATTTTCTTTAAAGTACTAGCCAGATCTAATGGGATGGATGTCTGGCATAATTGCCCACTGTCCTCCAAGGGTCTCCTTTACAGAAAAGAGTTCAGCTGCTAACCAGATGCTCTGCAGTTTGAATCCACCAACTGCTCCTTGAAACCCTATGGAGCAGTTCTACTTTGTCCTGTAGGCTCTCTATGAGTCAGAATTGACTCGATGGCAGTGGGCTTGGTTTGGTTTTTTCCCCACAGCCTGCTCCATGGACTGACTACCGGCATTTCCACCTTAGTCTTCCTGACTCATGGAGCATCAGACAAGATTAATCAGGGCACAAACTCATGTAGATGATGGACAGAAAACAGCAAAGGTAAAGAGGTGAGTTAGGGTTTTCAATGCCATCCCGAAGGGTAACATAAGCTGCTGTGCAGTTTCAGGTAGAAGAGGTGGGAAGATGAGCAACAGAGAATGGATTCCTACAGCAGCCTGTGTGCCGATTGATTAAAGACCAGTGATTTTCTGAATGTGAGGAGTGGAGACAGTTGTGCGGATGGTGGCCCGGGTGTATGCCACTCACAGGACAGGTGTATGATGGAAGTACTCAGGAAGAGAGCTGGCATCCGGGTGAAAACTCTGAGTTTGTTTTCTGCGCATTGATTTTTGGCTCTAGCAGGACACAGACGCCTACGTGCAGACATTTTAAAGGCGTCTGTTAATACCCTCCAGGCGTGATGGTTTAGACCCCACGAAGGAAACTAATGTTCTGAAGGTCGGTAACCCTTCGTCTTTTTAAGTGTAGCAGTCATTAGAAATAGATCTTTATTTCTCAGAAAAATATCTTCCCGAAAAGTGAAACTCAAGTTCTCTCAACCCTCATTGGAACCCTGAAAAGCAGTTCGTGGTGCTTCTTTTTCCTATGTAACATTCAGAATTAAGTTTAGTGTATCAGTCAATATCCTGTCAACCCTGACTCAGTGGGGTTGATCAGTGAGGAACGAAGCCTAGGAATTAGAATTAAAATGTCCCTTTTCTTATTATTCTGGGGAACATGTGTCAGAGTCCGGAGGAGACACAGGCAGGAGTAGGAGGAGGAGGGCAAGGGACGTGATGGGACCACACGTTTGTCTCTGTGAAAATGAATCCATCAGCAGCCTGGTGGCAGAACTCACGGATGTCTCCCTCTGAGGTTTACCCATGGCCTTATTCTCTAGGAGTAATTGTCCTTCCCAGAGTTTGTTTATAAACACCTTTCACTGTGCTCTAATGATTACATCAAGTTATGCATGCATGTTTTTGATGTTTGCTAAAAACCCACTCATTTTTGAAGGGCATTTTGGAAGCCCATCACACTCTGCTGTTTTCCCTGCACTCCTGGGTATGCGGTGGCATTTCATTTTAATATGTGCCTTAAGTGTTGGCCTGGAAGTTCACAAGCAGCCTTGACACACGCCTCTGGTCAAAGTTACGTGAAAAAAAATGGAATACAGCAAAGCGCTGGCTCCCATCAGTAGCACTAATGAACGATGTCCGTAAAAGTAGGCCTGTCCTGCCCTTTTAGCAGCAGCTAAAGGAAAGTCATAGGGTCGCTATGAGTCAGAACTGACTCGAAGGCACTGGGCTTGGTTTTTTGTTTGGTTAAAGGAAAGTCAAGTGCTAAGTCGTACTAGAAACAGTAATGATCCGGGAAATATTACCTCAGTATTAACTTGTAAGGGTTTTCTGCTTAAATTTGCAAGAGTTCCAGAAACTTTTCTTCTTTAAGTGAATAGTATTTTTTAAACAAAAATATATTTAATATGAAATACCTACCATTTTAACAAGGAACTTGACAACATGGTTAAATATTATCAAATTTAAATTGTTATCGTTAGCTGCCATCGAGTCGGCACTGACTCACGACTACCCCATGCTCAATGAACAAACTTAACGTTGTCTGATTTTTTCACTGGCTGATTTTCAGAAGTCGATCTCCAGGCCTTTCTTCCTAGCCTGTCTTAGCCTGAAAGCTCTGCTGAAACCTGTTCAGCATCACAGCTACACACAGGCCTCCACTGACAGACAGCTGGAGGCTGCACAGGAGGAGCACTGCCAGGATCACACTTGGGTCTCCCCTGTGGAAGACGAGAATTCTACCACTGAGGTACTGCTGACCTCTAAACTTAAATTTTATGTACACTAAAAAAGAAATAAATCACCACTGAATGAACCTTTATTAAGGGGTGATTGGAAACCCTGGTGGCGCAGTGGTTAAGTGCTATGGCTGCTAACCTAAAGGTCGGCAGTTCAAATCCACCAGGCGCTCTTTGGAAACTCTACGGGGCAGTTCTACCCTGTCCTGTACCGACTCAACGGCAATGGGTTTGGCTTTTTGGTTTAAGGGACGATTACGAGAGTTTTCATTCTCATGCTGACTCTCTGTCCCTTATTTTCAATTAGTAGAAAGACCAGAAACTGACTCCAGCTCCTTCCTAATTTTAACTAACACGTACGCACCAAATAGTTGCTTAGTTAGAGACTTCTGGATGCCAATGCAAGCATTCAAACACCCTTTCCTCGGTGTACCTGCAGCCTGAAAAGGGGGTTACTAGGCCCAAACACCAGCCACCAGCGTCTTTCTCCATCTTTTAGTGCAGTCTGTGGAGACCGCCGACGTGGGAACTACCCTTTCCTCTTGTGGGGATTCAGTAGGACAAATGGCTCGTCTCATGGTAGATGGGGTGAAGGTGTTGCTGGGACAGCTGTGTGCCTGAGAACAACAGGGCAGCATGTGTGGCTTTGCCCAGAAACGTCCCCCAAAGAACACACAGCAGGCTGACGTCTGGCCCTCTTAGTTCCGTTCTCTCTACTTCAGAATGGAGGGCCAAGGACAACGGAATCAACTCTGTGCTGTACAGATAGAATATTTGCATTTTGTAAATCCAGGGAGATTGCCAGGCATTTTTTTATAATCAAGTTATGAATATGACTTCCTAATCCAATTTCTTTTCTCTTAGAACAAATTTGGGATTTCAAGGTTACGTGCTCTAGGGCGTTGTAAGTCAGAGTGATAGAGAATAATTATTGGAAGAGCATAGCAACGTTTAACAGAATCATCCCACCATGATCTTGTAACAGAAGCAACTAATCCATTACTAAACTGTGTACTTGATGGCAATTTTCAGGGTCAAAGTAGATTCAAGAATCACCCCCTTATTTGGAAAAACATCCAGTGCTTTACACATGAGGTTATCCTTACCAGATGCCAGGCATCGTGTGAAGAGCTTTTTCTTTACTGTTTAGTCCTGACAACAATATCAGGTTGTGTCTTGGTTTCTTAGTGCTGCTGTAACAGAGACACCACAAGTGGGTGGCTTTAATGAAAATAAGTTTATTTTCTCACAGTTTAGGAGGCTGGAAGTCTGAATTCAGGGTGCCAGCTCTTGGGGAAGGCTTTCTGTCCACTCTGGGGCCGTCCATGTCTCAGCTTCTTGGCATTCCATGGCGACCCCACATGGCGGCCGTCTTCCCCCATCCGTGTTTGCTGCTTCTGTGTTCCTGTTCTGTCTCAAAGGTGATTGGTTTAAGACACACCCTACACTGATGTGGCTTCAGTAAAAAACAAAGAAACGTCTATTCCCAAATGGGATTACATCCACAGATACAGGGATTAGGATTTACAACACATATTTTCGGGGGTCACAACTCAGTCCATACAAGTTGGTATCATTACATTTTCTAGGTGAGAAAACGAAGGCAAGGAAGAGTTAAGGACTTATTCAGGGTCACAAAGCTAGTAAGTGACTGGACCAGGATTTAAACAAAGGATGCAAAATACAGTGCACCTGGGAGAGCGGGCCCTTAACAGCACTGTCTGTTTTTCCGCACCTCGTGAGCTTTCCGCCTCTGACAGGGTGCGGTCTTACTGCTCTTCCTCACTTCTGTTAACGGCAATCCTTCTCTGACGGGTTTCCGCCTTCCACAGCGTCTGCCGTTGCGGGTTTCGCTGAATATGCTGTCATTCTTTGGTGAGGACACTGGTCGCAGAGTGTGGAGCCCTGGTGGTGCAGCGGTTAACTGATACGGCTGCTCACCAAGGGTCTGCAGTTAAAGTCCACGGCCACTCCCTGGAAGCCCTACGGGGCGGCTTCACTTTGTCCTGCAAGGTCATCAGGAGTTGGAAGTGACAGCGACAGGTGTGTTTGGTTTGGGGTGTGTTCTTAGCTGCTGTGGAGTCAGCTGCACCTCATGGAAACACAACGCACAACAGAAGGAAACACTGCCTGGCCTGCCCTGTCGTCGTGACCACTGGTGTACTCGGGTCCATTGTGCGGCCGCTGTGCACTTCAAGCGCCTTCCTACCCAGGGGGCTCACCTTCCCGCCCTGGATCGGACAATATTCTGCTGCGATCCATGGATTTTCACTGGCTGGTTTTTGGAAGTCGATCACCAGACCTTTATTCCTAGCCTGTATCACTCTGGAAGCTCCCCTGAAACCTGCCCACCGTGGATGACGCTGCCGGTATTTGAAATACTGGTGGCATAGCTTCCAGCATCACAGAAACACTAAAGTCAACACAGCATGGCAAAGGATAGATGGGTGGTGGTGCAAATATACGACTTATCCCTTTTAAAAGACTGTTGAGAGAGTAGTGCTTGCCATCTGTGGACCTCTCTGAAGAGGGACAAGGAATGGGAGTGTCTGTGTGGTCTGTGCTTCTGCCACCCCCTAAATAGCAGAGGATGTACAAGTCTTGGAAAGCACTCGTTAATCAAACAGATGTGATTTCAGTAATTATGAAGTCTCTTCATTAAGCACTGGCAGTTATCCTCTCCCGCCTTTTGGCTATGATCAAGTATAGATTCACGTCTCATTAGAATAATGGGGTTCAATCAAAGAGCGCTCCATCATTCTCTGTAAGGCAGCTGAGTGGCTCTTTGGTTAACCATCATCATTCAGAGATTCACTTTATCTTCTTCAGATCTTGTACAAGGTTAATTCTTCATCTTGACAAAATGCACTGGCTATAAAAGTTAACTTTGTAAAAGAAATTAAGGACAGTTTAAATTAATGTTGGGAGCGTAATGAGTAGGAATAAGAAAAGTATTTTGTTTTAATTTGCTAGCCTAGAAAACTGTTAATTGAGGCATGATTTATATATTTTCAATTAAATTGTTCAGGAAATTTTTGACACATATTCTCTTCCATTGTTTTTTATGCCAAATATGATCACTGATGGGGAGAATATTAGAAATATCTGAGTTACATGTATATTCAGCAATATGTGATCTGCAATTCAAGCTCCATAATTAGTATACCATAGAAATCTGTGACTACATCTATGATAGCATTCATCACATTTCATTGTGATTATTTGAGAGGCTATATATATATATATATATATTTTTTTTTTTTTTTCCTCATCAGTGACGATAATATTCAGCATCCTCTATAGTGTAAAACAAAACCAAGCAGAGCTGTACCAGGGAGCAAAGAGTAGATATCCACGAAACCCAGCTACTACAATATTTTTTTACAAATCTTTCTTCCCCGTTAGACATCTGCTAAAATAGTTCAGAAAAAAACACGATAAACATTTGGATAAAGGAAGAGATAGAAGGGCTCAAAACCAAACTAGTTAAAAAATTAGGGAAAAAAATTAAAGACGGAACCGTTTAACCGGGTAAACATTTAGATGTAGAATATGGATTTCAAACAGAGCTTCTGGCATTGCCACCTCCGTATCAGGAGGATGTTTGTTTTTATTTGGGTGACAGGATTGCTCTGTTTGTGAAAAGAGACAACACTGGCCCGTCATCCTGCCCCCCCCCCCCCCGAACTCTCGACTGCTACCAGCCAGGGCCACGCCACCAATCATCTTCACAAAGATCCAGTTCTGGGTCGGTATGTGCGGTAAGCCCGGTGAGCAGGTTTCGACTGTCCACCTATGAACGCTCCTTGATTTTCTTTTTTCCATGAAGGCTATAAAATGACACATTCTCTAAATGATTTTTCCAAATTGGGATATCCATATTTAACTCACTTTCCTGGTGACTATGGGGATGAGACTAGCAGAAAGCCGTTCTTCCATCTGTCTGTCCTTGCCCTGTGGGGCTTCCTTGACCACACAGTTACTTAGTATGGGACTTGAGAAACTCAGTTTTCTCAAAGCACTTTTATTGTTTTCCCCCATGAAAAGCTAAGTACTAAAAGAAAAAAAAAGTAGTGATTAATTGGTTCTTCTAACTTCCTGAGATGTAAAACAGGGCAGATAAAGAGAAATAGGGGATACAATTAAGTGCTCTTACTCATTCATTCGGTGTTATCTTCAAAGAAAATATTTTCTTATAAGCGAGGGCAAGTAAAAATTTTTACATGTCTTTGCTTGGACATAAATTCAACAGTGTTTTTTAATAACAAAATGTCATTTGAATTATTAATGTGGCACTTTCTCAAGAAATCTTAATGGTATAGGAAAATGAATTTCATTACTCCAATCTATTAATAAATTAACAAACAATCTGGGGTACTTTTTGAATGTTAACATATGTTAATAGAAAATCCACTTACCTTTATGCCATCCGAACATTAGCCTTCCGAATCCAGCTTGAATTCCCGGCAGTTCCCTGTTGATGTACTGCTGCAACCTCTTCTGACTGATCTTCAGCAAAGTTTTACTTGCATGTGATATTAATAATGTTATTCAATAATTTCTACATTCGTTGGATCACCTTTCTTTGGAATAAGTGTAAATATGGACGTCTTCCAGTCAGTTGGCCAGGTAGATGTCTTCCAAATTTCTTCGCATAGATGAGTGAGCACTTCCAGTGCTGCTGCCTCCATTTGTTGAAACATTTCAATTAGTATTCTGTCATTGCTGATGTCAGATGGACCCTGGCTGAAAACAAAGAATACCAGAAAGGTGTTTACCTGTGTTTTATTGACTGCGCAAACACATTCAACTGTGTGGATCATAACAAATTATGGATAACATTGCGGAGAATGGGAATTCCGGAACACCTGACTGTGCTCATGAGGAATCTGTGCATAGATCAAGGGGTAGTCATTCAAACAGAATAAAGGGATACTGCGTGGCTTAAAGTCAGTAAAGGTGTGTGTCAGGATTATATCCTTTCACCATACCTATTCAATCTGTATGCTGAATAAATAATTCAAGACGCTGGACTATATGAAGAAGAACAGGGCATCAAAACTGAAGGAAGACTCATTAACAGCCGGCGTTATGCAGATGACACAACCTCGCTTGCTGAAAGTGAAGAGGACTTGAAGCACTTACTGGTGAAGATCAAAGGTCACAGCCTTCAGTATGGATTACACCCCAATATAAAGAAAACAAAAATCCTTACAACTGGGCCAATAAGCAGCATCATGATAAACAGAGAAAAGATTAAAGTTGTCAAGGATTTCATTTGACATGGATCCACACACAATGCCAGTGGAAGCAGCAGTCAAGAAATCAAATGACATATTGCACTGGGCAAATCTGCTGCAAAAAACCTCTTTAAAGTGTTCAAAAGCAAAGATGTCACTTTGAGGACAAAGGTGTGCCTGACTCAAGCCATGGTGTTTTCAGCCATCTCATATGGATGCGAAAGCTGGACAATAAAGAAGACCAAAGAAGAATTGATGCCTTTGAGTGGTGATGTTGGCGAAGAATGTTGACTGCCAAAAGATTGCCAAAAGAACGAACAAATCTGCCTTGGAAGAAGTATGGCCAGAATGCTCCTTAGGAACAAGGATGGCGAGACTTCATCTCACACACTTTGAACATGTTATCAGGAGGAACCAGTCCCTGGAGAAGAACATGGCACTTGGTAAAGCAGAAGGTCAGCAAAAATGAGGAAGAGCCTCAATGAGGTGGATTGACACAATGGGCTCAAGCATGACAACAATTGTGAGGATGGCACAGGACTGGACAGTGTTTCATTCTGTTGTACATACGGTCGCTATGAGTCGGAACTGACTCGACTGCATGTAACAACAACATTATCCTTATGGGAAAATAACATATGATGACATATTTCTTTAAAGAGCACATCGTAAGCTATCTACATATTGTTGCATTAAATTGGAGTGGAATTTATACACACAGACACACAACCACACACACACCATGCACACAGATACACACACAGAAAAGCACATATATACCACACACACAGTGATTTGGGGACTTTTCTGATAGTGAGAGTTTTTTACTATACTGAGGTCTTTTGTAGGTCTGGGTGGGTGAACCCTTGTTTTTCCAGTATAAACGGGGCTGCCAAGGCTTCAGGGTGATCATGCTCCACAAGGCTCTTTGCCATTCCCTGTCCTTCATGACCTAGGACTCTTGATTAGCCTGGTGTTGGAGGCTGGATAGAGATGGTGATGGCAGAGTGACAGGGGGTCCTGGAGTCGGGCAGACTTGTCCTTCTAAAGCCAGAGGGTCACGCAGCTGACAGAGCCTGCCTCCCTCCACACGTATTGTGTCAAAGGCTCTGACCGAAAGTCTGCCTGTGCCTCTGTCCTCATCAGGGAATTATATAGACTCTACTGCCACCCACTCAAAATTCTTGGGCCATCGCAGTGCAGTACAAGGCTACTCCTTGTTAATAAAGACCCATCAAGAGCGTCTCTGTGAGTCAGAACCAACTCGAGGGCAATTTTTTTTTTTAAGAATATCTCTAATTACGTCTGTAATTTTTTAATTTTTTCCAGTGCACAAATGTGTGCCCCCTTCTTTAGTCAAACCACAATTCAGGGATGAAAGAAAAATCCAGTGAGGCCTCCTCCTACATCAGCTGTTCCACCATTCATTTAAAAATATAAGACAGATTTTTTAGGCTATTATAAATGTATTAAGTCCGTGTCAAGTAAGAGGCCTGGGAATGGTTCACACCTTCACGCGGTGTGTGTCTTCCGTGCTTACCTACTTTTGTTGTTGTTGTTGTTGTGTGCCATCGAGTCAACTCCAACTCGTAGCAACCCATGTGACAGAGTGGAACTACCCCATGGGGTTTTCTAGGCTGTAGTCTTTACAGGAGCAGATTGCCAGGCCTTTCTTGTGTGGAGCTGGTGGGTGGGTTCAAACCCCCTACCTTTTGGTTAACAGCCAAGAGCTTAACCATTTCGCCACCAACGTAGAGAATTTAAGCCTCTCTGTATAAAAGCTTATGCATCAGGAGACAAGGAGAGCCTAAGTCAGTAAGGAAAACAGTATTTTACAAAAATACCGGAATTATTTGACTTTCAGAACTTAAGACTCAATTTTATGACATGTAGGCCAATAAAATAAATAATTAAAAGCACAAAGAGATCACGTCAAATCTTGTCTCTTGTACATTTCTAAAGCTACACGTGTTCCTTAGAGGACGTACAAAAAGAAATTGATTTCTTTTTAAATGATCCTGAAACACATGGTCTTGATACTCAAACCGGGTTCACCCATCTTTACTATCCAAGATTTCCATCTTTTAGAAAGTGTTGGAAATTATGGCCTTGGTGATAGAAACAATGCCGGAGATTGAATGATAGAATTTTGCAAGACCAACAACTTCTTCATTGCAAATACCTTCTTTCACCAACATAAACAGCAACTGTACACATGGACCTCGACAGAGGGTAAACACAGGAATCAAATTGACTACATCTTTGGAAAGAGATGATGGAAAAGCTCAATATCATCATTAGAACAAAGCTAGGGGCCGACTGTGGAACAGACCATCAATTGCTCATATGCAAGTTCAAGCTGAAACTGAGGAAAATCAGAGCAAGTCCATGAGAGCCAAAATAAGAACTTGAGTATATCCCACCTGAATTTAGAGACCATCTCAAGAATAGATTTGACGCATGGAACACTAATGACCAAAGACCAGATGAGTTGTAGAATGATATCAAGGACATCATCCATGAAGAAAGCAAGAGGTCACTGAGAAGAGAGGAAAGAAAGAAAAGGCCAAGATGGATGTCAGAGGAGATGCTGAAACTTGCTCTTGAGCGTTGAGCAGCTAAAGCAAAAGGAAGAAATGATGAAGTACAAGAAACTGAATAGAAGATGTCAAAGGGCAGCTCGAGAAGACAAGTAAAGTATTTTAATGACATGCGCAAAGAGCTGGAGATGGAAAACCAAAAGGTAAGAACACTCTCAGCTTTTCTCAGGCTGAAAGAAGTGAAGAAAAAATTCAAGCCTAAAGTTGCAATAGTGAAGGATTCCATGGGAAAAATATTAAATGATGCAGGAAGCATCAAAAGAAGATGGAAGGAATACACAGAGTCATTGTACTAAAAAGAATTAGTCGGTATTCAACCATTTCAAGAGGTGGCATATGAGCAGGAACTGATGGTACTGAAGGAAGAAACCCAAGCTGCTCTGAAGGCATTGGCGAAAAACAAGGCTCCAGGAATTGATGGAATATCAATTGAGATGTTTCAACAAGCAGATGCAGCGCTGGAGGTGCTCAATCGTGTATGCCAAGAAATATGGAAGACAGCTTCCTGGCCAACTGACTGGAAGAGATCCATATTTATGCTTATCCCCAAGAAAGATGACCCAACTGATTGTGGAAATTATAGAACAGTATCATTAATATCACATGCAAGCAAAATTTTGCTGAAGATCATTCAAAAACGGCTGCATAGGGAACCCAAGGTTGAGAAGGGAGAGTGCTGACATGTCATGGGGTTGTTAACCAATGTCATAAAATAGTATGCTTACTAACTGTTTAGTGAGAAACTAGTTTGTTCTCTAAAACTTCAACTAAAGTACAATAAAAAAAAAAAAAAAAACGGCTGCAGCAGTATATCAACAGCAACTGCTAGAAATTCAGGCTGGTTTTATTATATTCAGAAGAGGACGTGGAACCAGGGATATCATTGCTGATGTCGGATGGATCCTGGCTGAAAGCAGAGAATACCAGAAGGATGTTTACCTGTGTTTTATTGACTATGCAAAGGCATTTGACTGTGTGGATCATAACAAACTATGGATAACTTTGCAAAGAATGGAAATTCCGGAACACTTAATTGTGCTCATGAGCAACCTTTACATGGATCAGGAGGCAGTTGTTCAGACGGAACAAGGGGATACTGATTGGTTTAAAGTCAGGGAAGGTGTGCATCAGGGCTGTATTCTTTCACCATACCTATTTAATCTGCATGCTGAACAAATAATCGGAGAAGCTGGACTCTATGAAGAAGAACGGGGTATCAGGATTGGAGGAAGACTCATTAACAACCTGTGTTATGCAGATGACACAACCTTGCTTGCTGAAAGTGAAGAGGACTTGAAGCACTTACTAATGAAGATCAAAGACCACAGCCTTCAGTATGGATTACACCTCAACATAAAGAAAACAAAAATCCTCACAACTGGACCGATGAGCAACATCATGATAAACGGAGAAAAGATCGAAGTTGTCAAGGATTTCATTTTACTTGGATCCACAATCAACAGCCATGGAAGCAGCAGTCAAGAAATCAAAAGACGCATTGCATTGGGTAAATCTGTTGCAAAGGACCTCTTCAAAGTGTCGAAGGGCAAAGATGTCACCCTAAAGACTAAGGTGTGCCTGACCCAATCCATGGTATTTTCAATCGCATCATATGCATGTGAACTCTGGACAATGAATAAGGAAGACTGAAGAAGAGTTGACACCTTTGAATTGTGGTGTTGTCGAAGAATATTAAATATACCATGCATGGACTGCCAAAGAACGAACAAATCTGTCTTGGAAAAAGTGCGGCCAGAATGCTCCTTAGAGGCAAGGATGACGAGACTGCATCTTACATACTTTGGACATGTTGTCAGGAGGGATCAGTCCCTGGAGAAGGACATCATGCTTGGCAAAGTATAGGGTCAGTGGAAAAGAGGAAGACCCTCAACGAGGTGAATTGACACAGTGGCTGCAACAGTGAGCTCAAGCATAACAACGATTGTAAGGATGGCGCAGGACCGGGGAGTGCTTCATTCTGTTGTGCATAGGGTCGCTACATTTACAGCTCTCCGGAATTGTTCTCAGTGATCAGGTTCCCATCTGATCATAACTTCTGGAATCATCTCTAACACTAAGACAATGTGCTAGAGGTTAGCAGGATGTTGTTGTTGTTAGGTGCCATTGAGTGGTCGAGTGAGTTCTGACTCAGTGACCGTATGTACCACAGAACAAAACACTTACTGTGTTTTTTTTCTGTCCTTGGAAGTAGGAATAAAAAAAGCGTGCCAGCTGGCTAGCATTTAACTTATACACACGTTATGGCTCTTATCCAAGGAGAAAGAAAGGTAGATAATTCGGGCTGTTATCTCTTTCTTTTTTACTGGGTCTGGATGGCTACCACAGTGACGCTGATCTTAACCGTGACATCCCCATGGCCAGTGGTTTGCTGCGCAATCGAGTCAAGTAGCATCTCTGCAGGTCTTTTCAGGATTCTCAGTAGAAACTGAGCAGGCTAGGTGGGGTTGGGAAAGAGGCAATTTATCCTACCCCTGTCAGTTTGGATGGAGAGAAATGCTTTCTAGGTGGTCTGTTTCCAAGAAGAGCAATTTTCAGGAAACCACACACCATATTCTCAAAATTATCTCCCTTTTCTTCCTTAAAATTTATTCTCTTCATCTCAGAGTAAAGGATTGTTCTTAACAGCACACACACACACACACGCACACACACACACACTGCAGCAGGCATTAAATTTACTTGTGTTGCATGAGAAAAGCCCACTTCAGATTCCTTAAAGCCCTTCTGACCCCATTATATTTGGCTCATATACCTAAAAAAAAAAAAAAGTTGCCATCAAGTTGACTCTGACTCCTGGTGACCCCATGTGTGTCACAGCAGAACCGTGCTCCATAGGGTTTCCAATAGCTGATGTTTTAGAAGTAGATTGCCAGGACTCTCTTCTGAGGTGCCTCTAGGTGAACTAAAACTGCCAGCCTTTCCGTCAGCAGTCGAGTGTTAACCATCTGTACCAACCAGGGACTCTTAGAGAAGAAAGAAACGGTAAATACTCTCTTAGCAGAGTTTCTAGGTGGCATCCACCTTCAAAGGGAGGAACTCAGCATCCCTGGGATTAGTGCTAGCTGGGCCTGTAAATGGGAGTCTGTGTCTGTAAACCCCTCAAACTTCCATCCTAGGAGAGATGCAGAAACAGGTTTAATCGTTCAACAAACGTATCTGGCATCAGCGTTGTGCCGGGGACTTTGCTGGGGGTGAACCTCAGAGGTGAATCAGCCACAGTAGAGAATGTTTGCGATCTATACGGAATTCTTTTCTGAACATGGATGGGCTGAATGTGTGTGTGTGTGAACATATGTGCTGTTTGAAATCCAGGAAAAATGTGTTCCACATCACTAGTCACGCTGCTGAGAAGTAAATTGTTATTGGTGAAGAGCAGCATTTGAAGATATTAAAAAACTCAAATCAAAAAGGGTGCATGGCTCTGCCGTGAATCGAGGAAGGTCGTACTTCTCTTTGCAAGCCACTGAGCCACCTCTGGGGCCACTTGTCAAGTGCACTTTCGTCTCATGTTGCAGATAGCGCTAGCCACCTAGTGGAACTTAGGAGCATGCATAAACATGCCTATTCTCATGTCCTCAACAAGGAGAAATACAGGGCCCATGCGATGAACTGGTAGCAAACACATCATTCCGAGCTCTGGGTGAGCCGGCGATGTAGGGCAGGAAGTGCAGGCAGGAACCAAGCAGCGTGCAGGAGTCCACGAGCTGATCTATAGATGCAATGAAAGACCACCTCGTGTTGTTAGGAGGCTCTGCCATAGACGTGCCTGCCCTTACTAGGAGGAGCTCGTGCTCTCTGGGGTCTCCAGCATCGGCAGGCTACCTGGGCTCAGTGACATGGGCTTATTTGCTTACGAGAACACATTACCTAAAGCCGATCATATTTAGAAAATATCGTTTAAAGACACGATTACGTGTATGAATGGCCAGTGGACAGCCAGAGGGATTTTCTAAGCTTCCCTGGTTGAGGTACATATTTTTAACATTAAACATCAGTTTAAAACTCTAGAACGTAAATGAGTTTTCTATTAGAAATAATAAGTAAAAAGAGTTTTATTATCTACTCTATTGGTTTTTATGAACACATGAAAAAGTAATGAAATTTTTCAACTCCCACCACAACGTGATTACGTATTTTTTGAATACCCAATCATGACTCAAATTCATGCTCAGAAGCCTGAACAACGTAAAATGGTTAATTCTGTTTGTTTATTAAACCGATGACAACAACTGCTACTTACCTGCGGCCTAACAGTTTACGAAGCACTTCTTCTAACACCATGTCCCAGGGTTTTCCAATGTCACGGTGATGTGCTTGGTAATATGATGTCTAGGTAGAATTAATGGTTCTGCTGATAGGTACCCACGGCCCTTCTTGTGATATTTCTATCTCTGTCACAGCGCTTAGTACTGTGTGGTAGGTATCTGCTCCTCACTGGGCTGGAAAACCCTAACCGGCAAGACAAGTTTGTCACCTGCACCCCACACATCCATAGCTTCATCGGTAAACACAGGCCTCTTACTGAGGCTTAGCAAGACTTTATTAGCTTGGTTCATTTACTGTTTTACCAAGGAGTAGACCGAGGCTCTAAGAAGTTCAAGATGCACCCGAGAGTACAGACAAGGGAAGGGGGAGCCAGGATGCAATTCCAGGCCTCCTAACTCTGAATCCTGTGTCTTTCTAATATGGTATCTGCCGTCTTTTCCTGTTCGTAGCGTGTTTGAAATTATATTGTTGTTAGTTCCCATCTGGTTGACTCCACCTCATGGCGACCCGGGGTACAATAGAACAAAGTGCCACCTGGTTCAGCACCACCGTCAGGACTGTTGATGTGCTCGAGTTCATTGTTGCAGCCACGCTGCATTTGAAGTGTCTTCCAGCCTGAGCATTTCATCCTCCAGCACTGTCTCAATGCTGTTGTGACCCGTAGGGGTCTCAGTGGTTGGCCAGCAGACCTTTCTTCCTAATCTCGGTCTGGAGGCTCAGCTGAAACCTATCTGCCGTGGGTGACCCTGCTGGTGGTTGAAATCCCAGTGGCGTAGTTTTCAGCATCACAGCAACACGCAAGGCACCACGGTGCAGTAAACTGACAGGCAGATGGGTGGTGGTTTGAAATTATAGGGCTACAATGTAAGAACCATTTTAGTAATGAGTACAAAAATAAGGTTTGTTTGTTTTAAGAATAGTAAATACTTGTTTTATCAGGCATATGTGTAATCTTTTTCAGAACTGCTCCAAAATATAAGTCATGGAACTTTGCCTTGTGGCTATTTCTAATCCACCCACAGTCCCCTCAGCGTCTTAGGATGTAACAGAATAACGTCAACCCACAGCAAAGTTCCTTTCAGGACTGTGTAATGAAATTCTTTCTTTTTTTCCTTTTAGTGTACTAACGGAGCTTCCAGCATGTTTATAAGGTGTTGGTAAGGGAGGGTGGTTGGAGAGAGAAAGCGGAATTGGCTTCAAACGAATAGCATTTACAAGAACCCGTAACCAGTTGACCCTGACTCATGGCATCTCCATGTGTGTCAGAGTAGAACTGTGCTTCATATGGGTTTTCAATGGCTGATTTTTCAGAAGTAGATCTCCAGGCCTTTCTTCCAACTCACCTCTGGGTAGATGGGAACATCTAACCTTTTTTTTTTTTTTAATTTTTATTGTGCTTTAAGTGAAACTTTACAAATCAAGTCAGTCTGTCATATAAAAATTTATATACACCTTGCTATATACTCCTAGTTGCTCTCCCCCTAATGAGACAGCACACTCCTCTCTACCCTGTATTTCTGTGTACATTCAGCCAGCTTCTGTCCCCCTCTGCCTTCTCATCTCCCCTCCGGCAGGAGATGCCCACATAGTCTCATGTGTCTACTTGATCCAAGAAGCTCACTCCTCACCAGTATTTTTTTCTATCTTATGGTCCAGATCAATCCCTGTCTGAAGACTTGGCTTTGGGAATGATTCCAGTCTCGGGATAACAGAAGTTCTGAGTCTTTCTATTCTCAGTCAGACCATTAAGTCTGGTCTTTTTATGAGAATTTGAGGTCTGCATCCCACTGCCTTTTTACAAGATTTTGGGGTCTGTATCCCACTGCTCTCTTGCACCCTCAGGGGTTCTCTGTTGTGTTCCCTCTCACGGTAGTCATCAGTTATAGCCAGGCACCATCTAGCTCTTTTGGTCTCAGGCTGATGTCATCTCTGATTTACATGGCCCATTCTGACTCTTGGTAATAAAATTCTTTAAGGTGAACACTTAGAGCTGGGAATTCAGATCCTGTGAGTACATATCCCTCATGGAAAAGAACGATTGTGGTAATGGAACCCTACAATGAGCCACTCGTGCCAAGAAGGTAGTGACTGTGCAAGGTGACAGTTTATTGAAAATCTGGATGAGTTCAAAAGAGCCCCACTGGCGATGTGTCCTAGGTGTCATTGACAGAGGAACTTGGTGTCAGTATCTATCACTTATGACGATTCATCAAATCACAGCAAGTGCTTCATGCCTGGAAGAGTAAAGGGCCAAATGACTTTTCTCTCAGTGCTTTGGCAGCTTTGCCCGTACCAAGAGGTCTATTTTGTAATTTCCTTTAAATGAGTTTAACCCCTTTGTATAAGCAAGAGAGATGATTATGCAGGCAACTTTTTGGGAGTAAGTGATTAGCTAGCTTCTTTTTTATAATTTTTATTGTGCTTTAAGTGAAAGTTTACAAATCAAGTCAGTCTCTCACACAAAAACTTATATACACCTTGTTACACACTCCCAATTACTCTCCCCCTAATGAGACAGCCCACTCTTTCCCTCCACTCTCTCTTTTTGTGTCCATTTCACCAGCTTCTAACCCCCTCCACCCTCTCATCTCCCCTCCAGGCAGGAGATGCCAACATAGTCTCAAGTGTCCACCTGATCCAAGAAGCTCACTCCTCACAGGAATCCCTCTCCAACCCATTGTCCAGTCCAATTCATGTGTGAAGAGTTGGCTTCGGGAATGGTTCCTGTCCTGGGCCAACAGAAGGTCTGGGGGCCATGACCACCGGGGCCTTCTAGTCTCAGTCAGACCATTAGGTCTGGTCTTACGAGAATTTGGGGTCTGCATCCCACTGCTCTCCTGCTCCCTCAGGGGTTCTCTGTTGTATTCCCTGTCAGGGGAGTCATTGGTTGTAGCTGGGCGCCATCTAGTTCTTCTGGTCTCTGGATGAAGTAGTCTCCGGTTTATGTGGCCCTTTCTGTCTCTTGGGCTTGTAATCAGATTGGCTAGCTTTCTTGCGAGCATCTTAAGATACTACAGAATGTGGGAATATCAGCCGTGAGAGGGACCTGGGGATTTTATGTCCAATACATCTGCTTCCCAGATGGGGAAAGTGAGTTTCACCATAGATATGCTACTTGCCCAAGAGCACTGGCAAGTGAATAGAAATCAGAAGTAAGGTTTTCTAAATTCGGGTTCAGAGGCCAACTTCAGGTGTTGGGAAAACAGCCTGATTGACTATTTTCACAAGGCCGAAGCCGCCTCCCTCCGCAGAGATGGCCCTGAACGTATATGTCTCACTTATTTTTCACTACTATGGTGCTGTTTCTTATTTCAAAATGTAAAACCAGCGACATCCCCTGCCTCTTGGGAGCGGCGAGAACTTCAGTAAGGCGGAATTCGGTGGATTGGGATGGCCCACCATTTCATGTCTGTTTCCGATTGTGTTACTTTCTCGAGATGCAGTTCCTTTTCCCATCTGAGATCCATTCTCTGGGAATCCCCTGTCTAAGGAAGCCTAAAAAGCAAAGCGTTTATTTTTTTACAATGTTCCTTGCACATTTATTTTGTAAACCCTCTGTTCTGAAACATTTCATCGACCCAACTTCCTTCTATGTGAGACCGCACATTCTCTGCTTAGCTTGCAAGGATCAACCCGCTACTTATTTTCAACCCCATTTGCCCATCACTCCCCAAAACCCACCTGGCATTTTAATCAAACTTACTTTTTTGTCATCTTTAATTAATCGTGGAGTCCCTGGGTATCACAAATGGTTAACAGCTTGGCTGCTAACTGAAATGTAGAGGTTTCAGTTCACCCAGAGGTGCCTTGGAAGAAAGGCCTGGTGATCTGCTTCCAAAAACACAGCCATTGAAAACCCAGTGGAGCACAGTTCTGCTCTGGTGCACGTGGGCTGGTCATGGACCAGATGCCACTCTGCGGCAACTGGTTTGCTTTAGTCTCACCCCATGCCTTTCCTCATGGTTTCCATTTTTTCCTGTCCATTGAAGCCCTCTGGCCTGAGAAACTCCTGAGATGAAAGGGCTTCTTCTACCTGCCAGGCTGTGTGGCAAAGACTGAGGAGGTTGGTTCAGGCTTGGTGCTCACTGGCCCAGTGGCAAGATTGAGCCATCACCTTGTGGTGCTGGTCTCTGTTTGCTTCCTAGATTTGGGTCTCATGATCCCTCCTTCCTTCTCTAAACTCTCTGGATCCAACTTCTCCCTGTGTTACCTCTCTATGACCCGTGTTCACCTTCAGCTCCTGTCTGCTTGTCCCCAGAGCCTCATTCTGACTGGCATGATCCATTGCACTTCGCGACCGAGGATGATGGCAAAAATGACCTGATCCAATCTCCTCTCTCACCTTAATTCTGTCTAAAATGAGTATACATTTACATATGTGCACTTTGAATGCGTTATTTTGTTTATGTTTTATTTTAATTTGTTGTGGTTATTGCCTTTTCCTAGAAAAGCCTTCTGGAAAAAAAAATTATCATGGTTAAAATTTACATATTATCAGAAATATCATGGCCTACAACTTTCTTTGGAATATAATGTGTTTCTGGAAATCAGTAAAACAAGCTTTTACCTGAGGGCTAGCCCTGAGTTCCTAGGACGCTTCCTTCGTGGTGGAAGACAGAACTGCCGTTCAAGGGGCTTTGCTCTGAGAGGAGGGCCAACAGTGACATAAAAAGTGTATCTTCCCAACATAAGGGAAAGTTTGGTATGCTTAAAGCCAGGGGCGTTAGAAAGCGGAGACGGAGAATGTTAACTGAAAGAAAGGCTGAGAGAAAGGTCTGTCAGAAGTCAGAAATGGGCTGGTGTTAGTATGCAGCTATTTTTCTTTTCTAGTTTACCCAGCAGGAAAAAGCCTCTGAGTTAACTGAGTACCAGTCCATGGCATCTTACTTGGTGGAGATTTCTTACTCAACAGCAAAGTGCCATGGTGAGAGAGGTAACTTCAACAAAGAAACATACAGGTGGGCATGGGATAGTGTCATCTTAAAGAGACCAGTGAGAGCCCTAAAGGATTGAGGACATTTTACATGTGTTAGATCTTTTGATTTCTATTTTTTTAGGTAAGCAAACTTTATTATTTCAGCAAATGAATTGCAGAGCCTGAGACTGGTAATTTTAGTCACAATATTGAAATCAACTGAGTGTGAAGATAAAACCTTGGCATGTGCTCTTCAGTAAGGCAAAGCCCTATCTTAATACATGATTAAAGCAGATGAGTCCAATACTATAGTTTACACTCTTTGCTTGGTGAATGGCTTTACAGTTACCCAGTCACCAATGGGATAAATCCCAACAATTTCTGCCTCTCTTCTCTGTTACCTCCCACATCCAGTTGAAAGCTAAGTTCAGTCTGTTTACACAATAGTGTTCGTATCTTCTTTCTCTTATACTCTCACTGCTACTGGCTACATTCATTTCTGTGTCATTGCTCAGGTCCATTGCTGTCAAAAGACATTGTCCCTAGCTAGGACATACATCCAACAAGGCTCCTTCACCCTGTCAATGTTTGCTTTCTTCTAAGATATAGATGCGATCATATCGTACCCCTACCCTCGTTTAGGAACCATATCAGTGGTTTCTCAATCCCTAAAGAACATAATCCGCACATATAGCAGGGCATACCTATATTATAGATTCAAACATAACGAATATCCAATAAATATTCATTGCAGGGAAGAATGAGCTCATGCAAAACAGGAATGAATGGATAAGAGTATTTACACGTTCAGCCTCTGACTCCCTCTGTGGACCATCTCCTCTCTGAGTTCAGTTATCCACACACCCTGTACCATCCACAGTTCATGTGTGCCAGGCACCATTCACCTCCCCTGTGCTGAGCTCTACCCCAGTGGGGCTCCAACTCATGGCTGAGTCGGACATCAAACAGATGAATACACAACCACTAGTTGTCTTGATTTCTGCAAAGGAAAACTCAAGGTTCTATGAGAAGGGTAGACGAGACCACGTTTAGTTTAAGGGATGGAAGAGTTGGGGAAGGTTTCTCCACCTAGGATTTGATTTAAGGTATAGTAAATTACCCAAGAGAAAAATGGGAGAAGAGCTTTAGGAAGAGAGAAGGACATTCGTTTTTTTGTTGTTTTTAAGTTTGTCTTTGTTTGTTTGTTGGACGCTGTGGATGAAAGACATTTCACAAGCTGTCGCTTCAAAAGATAGCATATGACTGATCACTTAAACAGGCTCAGGAAGGGTATGGAGAAATTAGCAGGTGCTACTTTTCTTTTTTACATTAATAGAATTTAGGTTAAGCTAGTGGTACTTTAATATAAATACTTAACTTTTTGAAGATGAAGTTATGTGCAGGGCACTCAATATGCTCCCACACAATCTCTCTTGCTGTAAACCTTGGAGACAAAAAGTTTATTTTAATTAGTTAAAATTATAACCATAAATGGCAGCCCTTATGTATAATCTTTATATATATAATTTTTAACAGAATAATTTCTAGATAGAAAAACAGTGCAGGTTACATTAAACTTTCACTTCCAGTATAAAAATACTTGGTAAAATATCACATTTTCCAGTTCTTCGAATGCTACTAAGATCAGCTCATTACACCTCCCCACAAAGCCCTACACGATTGCCCAGCCCACCCTCTTCTCTACTCCCTGTGGGCTCACTGACCCCTCCCTCACCGTTCACCCCATGCCACTTCTGCCGCAGTCACGGCCTCTGTGACCATCACAAGCCTGCCAACCTCACCCTGCTCCTGGGTCTTCTCACTTGGGTCCCTTCTGCCTGCAACCACCTCCCACACATGTCAGATGGGACCATGGCTTGCCCCTCTTGTCTAAGAAGTTCCTGCTAAAAACTGATACCTTCCCAGCGAGCCCTTCCTGAAGCTCCATATTAAAGCACCTCCTCCACCCACTAAAACTGGAGACAGGGCCCCCTTCTCCCTCCCACTCTACTTCCCCGTAAAGTGATCACCGTCTGGAGCACCATTCACTCCTCAGGCTCATCAGTCTTCATGGTAATGTGCCACCACGCTCTTCTCGACTGCATCCCCACAGAGTGCCCGTTAACTGACCATGAGCGAGTGACTGGGTGGTGGCCTCACTCTGCACTGTTTCCTTTTCATATCTGATTATGAAACAAATATGCATTAACTTGAGATATTGAAAACTACAGACAAAGCAGAGAGGAAGATGAAGGTAAACAGTTAGCCAATAACTACTGTAACACCTTGGTTAGTCTTTTCATTTACCTGTTCTTTCAGTCTTTTTTTTTTTTTTTGGTCTAGGGGACATTGATAGTTCAGTGGTAGGATTCTCGCCTTCCATGTGGGAGACTGTGTTTGATTCATGGCCAATACGCCTTATGCGCAGCTATCACTTGTCTTGTCAGATCTTTGGTTGGTTGGCCTTCCAAAAGGACATATGAGGGTCATGGGGTAAAACTGGTTTGCCATAAAGAAAGACTAATTAAGGAAAAATCTAGGGAAAGAGGTGAACCAAAAACCAAACCCAGTGTCTTCAAGTCGATTCCGACTCATAGCGACCCTATAGGACAGAGTAGAACTATCCCATAGAGTTTCCAAGGAGTTTCTGGTGGATTCAAACTGCTGACCATTTGGTTAACAGCCATAGCACTTAACCATTATGCCACCAGGGTTTCCAGGGGAAGGGGCGAAGGAACCAGAATTAAATCACCTGAGTGGACATACCTGATATGCAGTGAAAATCAGCAGGTGAAGAAATAACCGTCCTCTGGCTTCTATTCACTGAAACTTTCTTGTTTCCTACCCAGTGGTAGCGCCTCCATTTAGATTTTTGTTCATTATAGATAATCCTGTTCACTCTCTTCAAGGTCCCTAAGCTGTGACCTCACTGCCCCCTCCCTCATCATCAGACACACCAAGCGTTTCCTCTCCACTTCCTTCACCTCCACCAGAATCCCCACCAGGTCCAGGCAGGGGTGGGTCTTTTCCATTCCTGCCTCAACTCCAACAACACAGCCTCCTTCTGACCAGGTCATTGTGATCAGCCAGCTCTTTCCCACCTTCACACCGTCCCACCTCCTCCTGACCAGCTAAGCACAATCAACCAGCTCCCTCCTACCTTCACATCTCCCAACACCACCACCTGCCATTCACTCACATTAACTTATGTGGTTTACAGCACTCATTCCAACTAGAAACTATCTTCTTTTGTGTCTCACTTGTTCATTGCTTTTCTTGCTACCTGGTCTGCAAAACCATGAGACCAGGCTGTGTGCCTGCTGGTTTGACCTGTATTCCTGGGGCCTGATAGTGAACGCTCAGCAAAGGGCACTGCATCAATGAATCACTGACGCAAGAAGCAATAAATGCAACTGAAGGTGAGCAAGGAAAGAGGTTCCTATGTTTGGCTGTTGAGATCTACTTCCAAAAATCAGCCAACGAAAACTCAATGGTCTGATCCTCAGTGATCATGGGGATGGTGCAGGACCGGGCAGCATTTCATTCTGTTGTGCATGGGGTCACTGTGATGAGGGTCAAATCAACCACAGCTAACAGGAACAATGAATATATGGTTCATAAAATTGGGATCATATCATAAATACAGTTTCATGGCCTACTTTTTTTTTAACTTAACACACCATAAATCTTTGTTAATTAAACATTCCAGTACCACATCACTCTTAAGGACCATCTTTTGCTTCACCATCCACTGGCTCCATATTGCATACAGGTCTGATTGGAAGTGACAGAAGCCAGGGGCTCTGCTAATGCTTATCTTCAGCATTTTGGTCAATTATTTAAGGTATCATGGGCTAAGTACTCTGGGAAATAGACTTACCTGTCAATAAGGACATTGCATGCTACTGTTAAACACTGTCCTTGAATTAACCAGTTAATGAAACTAGAGAGTGCTGAAATGAGCCATTCACCAGTGGACCAACAGATTACTATCCAGAGGGCCATTCACAGGAAGACCACCGATGGAAGTGTCAAGAGTCCTCAAGTCCATTTAGGCACTTGCAATTGACCTTGACAATCTTCAAATTACTGGTTTATTTAAAGGCCCTTTATCTCTGCCTCCTTAAGAGAAGGCAGCATTTGCGTTAAAAAAATAAAAAAACAAACAAAAAACCCTACTGTTACCACTGTTTCAAAGATGAAAACCCCCACCTGGCTCTAGGGCACTGATTCTGTTTTTGAATATCATTTCCTTTTTTTGCATGAAGTGCTGTGAATACAGTTTTAGAAGACTTTTCCAGACTACCCAAATGGTGGATAGCTGATTTCTATTATTTTGTGTTGTAGAGTTTTTTTGTTTTGTTTTGTTTTCTATGAAATTAGAAGATCAACAGAGAGGAGACAAAAGCTTAACTTACTAAAAAAAAAAAAAAGGAGCCTCAAAAACCTACTCCTTTTCTAGCCTATTGCAGTGCAGTAGATAATTTGAAACATTCATCTGTTACACCATCTGCCAGAAATCCACTGCAGCTGTTAAATGTCCAGCGAATTTGAACTACACATCTCAGCGTGGCTGCCCTTGGTACATGCCAAGCCGACAATTTCCGACGTGATTCACAACCATGATTCTTGAAACCTGACTGATTTTCTAGCTCTACTGCTTTAAATTTCGTTGTTGTTGTTCTGAACACATCTTTCGGACCTACACAAAGGAAAACAAACTTAACCTGGTCTGATTTTTAAAGATAATAGCACCAAATTCATGCATAGCTATATATCGCTATCATGACCACATTCGGTATTTTTCCAGCTATGTGAAGGGTAACTACTCTGTGGCCTACGTGGTGCACAAGGGCAGTGTAAAGATGATACATGCCTTCAAGAAGGGATCCACATATAGCAGGGAGGGCTCTGCGTAAACAAATACCAACCACCTAATTTTTCCATGATGCAGAGCAAAAGTGTTGAGTTAGAAACTTCAAAGTCTTAGCTTCTTTGAAGACTGAAAAAAAAAATGCAAAAGAACTAACTTGTAAAAGCTAAAAGCCTCAACTCTCAAAAAACTCATTTGCCAGAGACAAGGTAGTGTGAAAGTTCTTGAGGTAGGCGTTTGACGATTCGGACAGCCCCCCATGTAATTCAGGGTTCTTAACATAGTGAGCTGATGAAGGTCAGAGAGGTGAAAGAGCATACGGGATGCCGTGAGCAGGATCCACGCACACATAACCCCATGGCGTGAGGCCACCTCTCTGCACAAGTTGATTTTAGAATGGAACGATGTCGGGGAGACGCTTAGTACACAAAGAAGATACATCTCAACAGCCAAACCTAAGAACCCTTTTCCTTGCTCACTTTCAGATGCATTTATTGCTTCTCGTGTCAGTGATTCATTGATGTAGTGCCCTTTGCTGAATGTTTGCTCTCAAGCTCCAGGAATACAGGTCAACCCGGCAGGCACATGGCCTGCTCTTATGGTGTTTGCAGACCAGGCATCAAGAAAAGCAATAAACAAGTGAAACACAGAAGCAAGGTGGTTTCCAGTTGGGATGAGTGCTGGGAACCAAATAAGGTAACGTGAGTGGCTAGCAGGTGGTGGTGTTGGGAGGTGTGAAGGTAGGAGGGAGCTGGCTGATTGTGCTTACCTGGTCAGGAGGAGGAGGGAGGGTGTGAAGGTGGGAAAGAGCTGGCTGATCACACTTGTCTGGTTGGGAGGAGGCTGTGTTTTTGGAGTTGAGGCAAAAATAGAAAAGAACCAGCCCTGCCTGGACCTGATGGGGATTCTGGCAGAGGTGAAGGAGGTGGAGAGGACATCTTTGGTGTGTCTGATGAGAGAAGGGGGAGTGAGGTTACAGCTTAGGGACCTTGAGGAGAGTGATTGGGGGTACCTAAAATGAACAAAAATCTAAATGGGGGCACCACCACTGGGTAAGAAACAGGAAAGATTTCAGTGAATAGAAGCAGGAGGGGGATATTTCTTCACCTGCTGATTTTCACTGGATATCAGGGTATTTCTAAGTGTGTCCTGACAGCACCCTGTTGAGATGAGTGCCCAGGTTCATGAAGAGCAAAAATGTATGTGCAACCATAGAGAGGCAGGCCGCGCAGTGTTGACGGTGCTGTGTGTTTCCTTCCTCCCTTTCTTCCCTTCCCTCCTTCCTTCCCTTCTTCCCTCCCTCCCTAACTCCCTCCCTCATTCCTTCCTTCCTTCCTCCCTCTATCATTCCTTCCTTCCATCTTTCCTTCCTTCCTTTGATCCATCATTCATTCCTTTCATCCATCATTCCTTCCTTCCATCCATCATTCCTTCCCTCCATACATCATTCCTTCTTTCCATATTTCCTTCCTTCCTTCCTTCCTTCTTCTCTTCATCCCTTCTTCTTCCCTTCCTTCTCCTTTCCTTCCTTCCATTGTTCCTTCCTTTCTTCTTCTTTTCTCCCTTCCTCTTTTCCCTTCCCTTCCCCTTCCTGCCTTCTTTTCCTCCCTTCCTCGCTCCCTCCCTCTCTCCTTCCCTCGCTTCCTCCCTCCCTTCCTTGCTTCCTCCCTCCCTTCCTTCCTTCCTCCCTCCTTTCTTTCCCTCCTTCCTTCCTTTCTTTTTCTCTTCTCCCACTCCCTTCTTCTTTGTGAAAAGGAAATGAGAAAAACAATGCAGCATATTCTTGGTAACAAGGTCTCTAAAAGCTGGGTGTGTTGTCCTGTACCATCTCCTCTTGCCCTCTTGGTCGGAGTGTGGGAAGCGATGCAACTTATAATTTCTCAGACCCTGGGGGATCCCTCTTAATCGAAGTGGCTATCAGGAAGCACCTGGGTGGGACTTCTGTTTCTGGTCCGTTCAAATCCTGATGTGATCCCTTAGGCTGGACAAGAACTGACACTTTATTTGTCCAAGGTGTCCCCACTGTCTTGGAACCAATGTACCTCAAAGCACAGCCTGTCTAGGAAGCCAGGCTGTGGTGTGCGTATGTCAGAGTGTGTGTCGGGGGGAGGGTGGCACAGCAGCGGTAGGTGGGACACGTACGTAGGACCTGGTAAACATGGGCGCGTGCACAGGTGGGTATGAACTCAGGGTGGGTCCACCATCAGCAATGGTTAGGAAGGATGAGGGTAAGCAGACAGCAGAGGACATGAGGTACAGGGGCAGGATGCCTTGGGAGCTCTGGATGGGGTCAGAACCTGAAAAGGACAGAGAGGAAGCAGAACCCCTCAAGAGGATGGGCAGCCTCCTGGGGGGCCATGAAGGGATTCTCACAAGCATTCATCTCTCAATGCAGTGTGGGCTGTGAGGAGGAAGCGGGAGCCCCTGTATTGGAAGGAAGTGGAGTTTAGGGTGGGCCCGGCTGCAGCCCTCAGAGTCTCTCCTGAGGATGGATAGAAAGGCTCATAAACCCTAGCGGGGCATGCAGGCAGAAGCAGAGCAGCCCCAGCCTCAAAGAAGAAACAAGTGGGCCTGCTAGTGATGAATTCAATCAGGAATGTGCCTCTCGCTAATCAATGAGGACGTTGTTGTCTGAATGCTGATCCAGGCAGCGCTGATTGGTCCTGGAGTCATTTGTTCTTAGTTGTTTTCTGCATATCAGGCTTATGTTTCCAAATGTGGATAGGAAGCACAATTTTTTAAAGTGCTGTAATGTTAAAAGATATTGTGTTGTGAAAATTACCCGGCATTATTTTTAATCAGAGGCACATCTGATCCCCACTCTAACAGCAATGGAGGCCTGTGACCCACAGATCCCGCCCAACCTGGCCAGCGGCCACTGCTCCTCAGCCTTGCTCCCTAGGGTGAAGGGCAATGGCGTGTCCTCTCCATTTGCCATAACCAGTTCTGTTCCAGCCAGAGTCAGGGCAGGATTCTTACAGCCAGCCTGCCTTCCTGATGGACTGGAATTGTGTGAACATAAAACTGAAGGCCCATCTGCTCCTATAGTTGCCATCCAAGATTCCCTGGAAGGTTTGAGCAGAGGAGAGCAGATACTTGCCATGGTGTGTGGTCCTGGCTTTGGACAGCATCCCAGTATGGGAGGACATAATACTAAATCATTTCAAATGTTCGCTCTCTCTTTTTACTGCTGTATAAAGATTCTGACTTTCTCCTGGGGTTTGCCTGATTTCCTAGTATTTAATGTCTACAGAATGTTGAGATATAAGTTATAGCCCAACAAGCAAGCTGACTCCTTGGAATGTGGATATGTAATAACCATTACTATAGTTGGAAATAAGAATGGGTTGTTCATCATAGTAGTCAGTATGACAATATGGCATTTCTGGAGCACGGATATGCCATCTCTGATGAGTTTCATACCCAGAGTGGCTGCTCAGATTTCTGCTAAGCTGCTCCATCTTTCTAGAATGTTCTTAACCCTCTTTCCACCTATCTAAAACCCACCCACTGCCGTCAAGTTGATTCCGACTCATAGTGACCATATAGGACAGGGCAGAACTGCCCATATAGGGTTTCTTAGGAGCGCCTGATGGATTTGTACTGTTGACCCTTTGGTTAGCAGCCGTAGCACTTCAGGTCCCATTATCTAATACGTTACTTGATGATATAAGGGTTCATTAAATATGTTCTTCCAGGATACCTAGGATATTTGTTACATTAGGCCATGTGTTGGAAAACTTCTTCTGTAAAAGCACAGATATTACATATTTCAGGCTTTGAAGGCCTGTGGTCTCTATCTGTTACTTTATGTGGATCCATATATTATTGCCACTCTTGGAGAAATGGGCTGTATCTCCTCTTTTGTTTATATTGCCCAAAGTGCTACAATAGTATGGGGCATGCAAAAAGATCACAATAAATATTTGTTATTAAAGTCCTATAATACTTTATTAATATTTGTTATCAAAGTTCTATAATAGCTATAGTATTTTTATTTCTTAATTGTAACATTTCAATACCATGATTCTTGATCATATGCTACCTTCTGAAAAGACTGAATGTCAACCAGTTCAAATAGTAATGAAGGAAGAAGTTCAAGCTTCACTGCTGGCTTCGGCAAAAAAAAAAAGGCTCCAGGAATTGACAGAATACCAACCAAGATGTTTCAGCAAATGGATGCAGCAATGAAGGTGAACACTCATCTATGCCAAGAAATTTGGAAGACAACTTCCTGGCCAAGTGACTGGAAAAGATCCCTATTTGTGACCATTTCAAAGAAAAGTGATCCAACAGATTAATATCACACACAAGTAAAATTTTGCCGAAGATCATTCAAAAATGCTTGCAACAGTACATCAACAGGGAACAGTCAGAAATTGAAGCTGGATTCAGAAGAGGACGTGGAACCAGGGAGATCATTGCTGATGTCAGATCAATCATGGCTGGAACCAGAGAGTACCAGAAAGATGTTTACCTGTGTCTTATTGACTATTTGAAGGCGTTTGACTATATGGATGATAACAAATTATGTGACATTGCGAAGAATGGGAATTCCAGAACACTTAATTGTGCTCATGAGAAACCAGTACACAAACCAAGAGGCAGGGGATACTGTGTGGTTTAAGGTCAAGAAAGGTATGCATCACAGTTGTATCCTTTCACCATATCTATCCAATCTGTATACTGAGCAAATAGTCCGAGAACCTGGACTATATGAAGAAGAACAGGGCATCAGGATTGAAGGAAGACTTATTAACCTGTGTTATGTCGATGACACAACCTTACTTGTTGAAAGTGAAGAGGACTTGAAGCTCTTATTGATGAAGATGGAAGACCACAGCCTTCAGTATGGATTACACCTCAACACAAAGGAAACAAAAATCCTCACAACTGGACCAAAAAGTGACATCATGATAAATGGAGAAAAGATTGGAGTTGTCAAGGATTTCACTTTACTTGGATCCACAATCAACACCCATGGAAGCAGAAGTCAAGAAATCATAGGACCTGTTGAGTTGGGAAAATCTGCTGCAAAAGACCTCTCAAAGTGTTAAAAAGCAAAGATATCACTTTAAGGACTAAGGTACACCCGACCCAAACCTTGGTATTTTCAATCACCTCATATATATGGGAAAGCTGGACAATGAATAAGGAAGGCCAAAGAAGAATTGACGCCTTTGAATTATGGTGTTGGCAAAGAAAACTGAATAGTTTACCTGGACTGTTAGAAGAACAAATAAATCAGTCTTGGAAGAAATACAGCCAGAATGGTCCTTAGAAGAGAGGATGGTGAGACTTAGTCTCACCCATTTCGGGCATGTTATCAGGAGGGATCAGTCCCTGGAGGACATCATGCATGGTAAAGTAGAGGGTCAGCAAAAGAGAAGAAGACCCTTAACAAGATGGATTGACATAGTAGCTACAACAAGGGGTCAAACATGGCAATGATTGTGAAGATGGTACAGGACCCGGACAGTGTTTAGTTCTGCTGTACATAGGGTCACTATGAGTTGGAACCAACTCAACCGCACCTAATAAGAACAACAACGATTATAATGTTTATAGATTATGTTTCAATTTAGAAGGATGACAGATTTTCAGTGCTTAAATTCTGATACTGTATTTTACGCTAATAGTTCGCGCCTTCTGTGCTTGCCAGCCCTCCCTCCATGATTTGTTTTCATAAGCACAGTATGCTAACTTTTTCTTACAGCAACATGTAAAAAAAATGGGCACAGCGGCCCTTATGCAAATCCATCACTGGTGAGCGATGCCATTGTTGGCAAACAAACATAGAAGATGTGTGTTATTTCCATAAAAACCAGTTATTTTTATAGTCACTTTTGAAAAAAACTAAATAATCTCACCTTTGAAAAAAATGAAATAATCTCTTATATACTTTCATGTTGCCCAACCTTGACTTTATGCAAATAACCATTTATTCTCAATTATATGATCCTTTAAAGAAAAATTTTAATTTTTATATTGATTTCTTACAGAAGTCAAAAGGCTTGAAGGATAAAGAGAATAACCTAAATTCAGGCCTTTTAATGGCTATATTTTTATGTTCTACATTTAAGTTTACATGTCTGTCAGTCTGTCCTGTGGCAGCTTGCTTGTTTCTGTGATGCTGGAAGCAATGCCACTGGTCTTCACATACCAGCAGAATCACCCACAGCGGACAGCTTTCAGCTGAGCTTCCAGGCTAAGACAGACTAGGGAGAAGGACCCAGCGGTCTACTTCTAAAAAGAATTAGCCAGTGAAAACCTTATAAATAGCAGCAGAGCATCATCTGATACAGTGCCAAAGACGAGCAGGTTGGAAGGTGCTCAAAAGACGACTGGGGAAGAGCTGCCTCCTCAAAGTAGAGCTGACCTTAATGATGTGGATGGAGTCAAGCTTTTGGGACCTTCATTAACTGATGTGGCACGACTCAAAATGAGAAGAAACAGCTTCAAACATCCATTAATAATTGGAACCTGGAATGTACAAAGTATGAATCTAGGAAAATTGGAAATCGTCAAACATGAAATGGAATGCATAAAGATCAATATCCTAGGCATTAGTGAGCTGAAATGGACTGGTATTGGCCATTTTGAATCAGACAATCATATTTGGTCTACTATGCTGGAAATGGCAACTTGAAGAGGAATGGCATTGCATTCATGGTCAACAAGAACATTTGAAGATCTATCCTGAAGTACAACGGTGTCAGTGATAGGATAACATCCCTACACCTTCAAGGAAGACCAGTTAATATGATTATTATTCAAATGTACCCACCAACCACTAAGACCAAAGATGAAGAGATTAAAGATTGTTACCAACTTCTGCAGTCTAAAACTGATCAAACATACAATCAGGATGCATTGATAATTACTGGTGTTTGAAATGCGGGAGTTGGAGACAAAGAAGAAGGCTTGGTACTTAGAAAATATGGCCTTGGTGATAGAAATGATGCTGGAGATTGCATGACAGAATTTTGCAAGACCAGCTTCTTCATTGCAAATACCTATTTTCACCAGCATAAATGGCAACTATACACATGGACTTCACCAGATGGAATACACAGGCATCAAATTGACTACATCTGTGGAAGGAGACAATGGAAAAGCTCAATATCAGAACAAGGCCAGGGGCTGACTGCAGAACAGACCATCAATTGCTCATACGTGAGTTCAAGTTAAAACTGAAGAAAATTAGAACAAGTCCACAAGAGTCAAAGTATGACCTTGAGTATATCCCACCTGAATTTAGAGACCATCTCAAGAATAGATTTGACACATTGAACACTAATAACTGAAGACCTGACCAGTTGTGGGATGACATCAAGGACATCGTTCATGAAGAAAGTAAGAGGACATTAAAAAGACAGGAGAGAAAAAAAAGACCTACATAGATGTCACAAGAGACTCTGAAATTTGCTCTTGAACGTTGAGTAGCTAAAGCAAAAGATACAAATGATAAAGCGAGAGAGCTTAACAGAAGATTACAAAGGGTGGCTCGAGAAGACAAAGTAAAGTATTATGATGACATGTGCAAAGACCTGTAAATACAAAACCAAAAGGGAAGAACAGGCTGAGCATTTCTCATGCTGAAAGTACTGAAGAAAAAATTCAAGACTTTAATTGCAATAGTGAAGGATTCTAAAGGGAAAATATTAAAGGACGCAGGAAGCATCAAAAAAAGATGGAAGGAATACATTATACTAGAAAGAATTGGTCACCGTTCATCCATTTCAGGAGGTAGCATATGATCAGGAGCTGATGGTACTGAAGGAAGAAGTCCAAGCTGAACTTAAGGCATTGGTTAAAAAAACAAGACTAGAGGAACTGACAGAATATCAATTGAAATGTTTCAGCAAACAGATGCAGCACTGGAAGTGCTCACTCATCTATGCCAAGAAATTTGGAAGACAGCTACCTGGCCTACCAACTGGAAGAGATTCATATTTATGCTTACTCCCAAGAAAGGTGATTCAACTGAATGCGGAAATTATCTAACAATATTGTGAATATCACATGCAAGTAAAATTTTGCTGAAGATTATTCAAAAGTGACTGAAGCAGTACATCAACAGAGAACTACCAGAAGTTCCGGCTGGATTCAGAAGAGGTTGTGGAACCAGGGTTATCATTGCTAATATCAGATGGAGCCTGGCTAAAAGCAGAGAATGCCAGAAAGATGTTTACCTGTGTTTTATTGACTATGCTAAGACATCTGACTGTGTATATCATAACAAATTAGGGATAACATTGCTGAGAATGGGAATTATAGAATACTTAATTGTGCTCATGAGGAACCTGTACATGGATCAAGAGGCAGTCATTTGAACAGAACAAGAGGATACTGCATGCTTTAAAGATAGGAAAGGTGTGCGTCAGGGTTGTATCCTTTTGCCATACCTATTCAATCTGTATGCTGAGTAAATAATCCAAGAAGCTGGATTCTATGAAGAAGAACAGGGCATCAGAATTGAAGGAAGATTCATTAACAACCTGCATTATGCAGATAACACAGCCTTGCTTGCTGAAAGTGAAGAGGATTTGAAGCACTTACTGATGAAAACCAAAGACCACAACCTTCAGTATGGATTACACCTCAACATAAAGAACAAAAAATCTTCACAACTGGACCAGTAAGCAGTATAATGATAAAGAGAGAAAAGATTGAAGTTGTTAGGGATTTCATTTTACTTGGACCCACAATCAACACCCACGGAATTATCAGTCAAAAAATCAAAAGACGCATTGCATTGGGAAAATCTGCTGCAAAAGACCGCTTTAAAGTGTTGAAAAGCAAAGATGTCACCTTGAGGACTAAGATGTACTTTGACCCAAGCCACGGTATTTTCAGTTACCTCTATGCATGAGAAGGCTGGACAATGAATAAGGAGGACCAGAGAAGAATTGATGCCTTCGAATTGTGGTGTTGGCAAAGAATATTGAATATACCATTGACTGCGAAAAGAAAGAATAAATCTGTCTTGGAAGAAGTACAAACAGAATGCCCCTTAGAAGAGAGAATGATGAGACTACATCTCACATACTTGGTACATGTTATCAGGAGGGATCAATCCCTGGAGAAGGACACCATGCTTGGTAAATTAAAGGATCAGTGAAAGAGAGGAAGACCCTCGATAAGATGAATTGACATATTGGCTGCAACGATGGGCTCAAGTGTAACGATGAATGTGAGGATGACGCAGGCCTGGACAGTGTTTCGTTCTGTGGTACTTAAGGTCACTATGAGTCAGAACTGACTCAGTGGGACCTAATAATAATAATGATAAACATTTGAATTTAAAGTACCAAAAGGTCAGCAGTTCAAATCTACCAGGCACTCTGTGGAAACTCTATGGGGCAGTTGTACTCTGTCCTGTAAGGTCTCTATGAGTTGGAATAGACTCAAAGGCAGTGGGTTTTGGTAATGGATCCTTTAATCAACCATTTATCAACTTTATTTAGTTCCTTTCTATGTAACAATACATGCACATTGAATTCTTACCTTGGGAAAATATGTCATTCCATATTGTTGTAGTTGGGTGCAGTGGAGTTGATTCTTACTCGTGGAAACCCCATGTGACAGAGTAGAATAGCCCTGTAGGGCTTCCTAGACTGTAATCTTACGGGAGCAGATTGCCAGGTCTTTTCACCAGGGGATCCACTGGATGGATTCAAAGTGCCTATCTTTACATTAGCAGGCAAGGCTTAACCACTGAGTAACGTCAAGTGTAAAGCAGCCAAACCGAGCAGGTGAAAACTAGTAAAAGTTTCTCCCAGCACAGTCCTGTCGGTTCCCAATTCAGCTTACCTGCTCGTTTCCCTCTGCACACTGAAGGTCAAAGGTCAAAGATCAGGAGACAAAGGTCACCTAATCCCAGAGCCCCTTCTTGACAAGCCTGTAGAACAGCAGCTCCCCCCAGGGCTCCCCACCCCTCATACTCTTTTTCTATGTAGTATGTATCACCATCTTCTATAAAGTCACCTTTTGGGTTCTTTGCTTCTCTGTACTCAACACAGACTCCATGAGGATGGGGACACTTCCATCAACTGCCGTAATTCCATCTGCCCAGTGCCTGGGGCATCAAAGGTGTTTCATAGCTACTTGTTGATGAGTGAAAAATTAATTTTATATTAGCACTTTAAAAGTAACACTCCAGTTAAATGCAGAACTCATGTCAAAAGATTATAAAAAGTCAGCTTTGAAAGAGTCAGCTAATAGAATATCAAGGTTTTATATTTGTCCTCGCTGGCAGCTAAAATGCACAGTAAATTCTACCATTAGCGTGAAATCCTTCACTCTAGATTCTAGCATTGTGAACTAATATTTTTAAAACAAATTTAATGTTCATCTTTTCTTTCTTTTACATGAACTTTCTGGGGAATATATTTGTACACTCATGCCATATTTCCCAGAGGCACCTGTAGTGTAACTGAGAGAAATCAGAACGCAGGCAACGTATCGTGGGGATGGATTTGTTCATTTTGACTTCAGATGTCTACACACTTGAGTGGTGAGATAATGAATAAAAATTCATTTCTCTAGTGTCTTTGGGGACTTAATTCAACTTAAGTGAATTTTCTAGAAGACTGGTTTATTCCTTCCATCACTTTTTTGGGGGGTACATATCTGTGATGGGAATCATTATAGAATATGTATGTAATTTCCTGTCTTACTCAACAGAGTACTGAGAATATGTAAGCATTGTGGTGGCAACTTAAGACTGTCCCTCTGGAAGTTAGGTGTGGTGCCACATACTTGTTATTCATCATGGTGCTCAGGGACTCTTTGAGGTCTGTTGGGGCTGGATGGTTCTTCTTCTTCATTGGTTCTGCAGACATTGTTAGAGGCTGTGCCACCTGCCTGGTAACTGTTCTGGTGCCCAGAGGGTCCGCATTAAACAAACTCATAAAAACTCGATCCCTATAGGAGCTGCCAGTCTAGAGGGAGAGGAAGTTGCCCAGACAATTAAATGAGTGAACATGTGTGTATGCAGGCGGTGCCAAGGGCTGCAGAGGAAGACCCAGCAGGGAGTGGCCTAAACATGGATGCGGCATCGGGCTGTCAGCACAGAGCTGGGAGAGGGAATGTGGACCCGTGAGCAGGGTCCCCAGGGCAGTGAGGACAGGCCTCGTTGTGTCTGCGTAGGAGCAGTGAAGGCAGGGAGGAGCTGGCAGTGCTGGAAGAGGGGCGAGCCATGGTGGCTGGAGCAGAGACGGGGAAGCCAGTAAAAGCAGACATCACACGCCTGGCCTTATCCCGTGAGGGGTAAGGTGATGGGCACCTGCAGTCACTACCCACTGACCTGCACTGAAGTGCCTGCCTCTTGGCTGCTGTGCTCAGAATGGCTGTGGAGGCCAGAGAGGGGCAGGGAGACTGCACAGAGACTTCCGGAACCCTGATGGCTGATGGCTGCTGGACCAGGTCTGCACTTGCGAGCTGATGCAAGGTGGTGGTTGTTGTTGCGGGTGGGTGCTGTTGAGTCGGTTTTTGACTCATGGTGACCCCGTGTGACAGAGCAGAACCACCCAGGGTTTTAGATAGTCCGTGATAAGCACATAACCCTTTAGGTAGCCTCCCAGAGATGGAGATCCGAGAGTCGAGTCCTGGGAGACATTATCATTTAGATGTCGGGGAATGAGAAAGGCCTGCCAAAGCAAACTGAGAGTACCATCTAGTGAGGAAGGAGGAGAGTTAAAAAAGAAAAATTAAAAAAAAAAATGATGTTATGGAAGCAAGCGGAGAAACGTGCAAGCAGATGTGAGAGACAGCCAGGTCCTGGCATTGGTCGGTTGAGTCAGATAGGAAAGGCTATTTTTTTATTAGCCAGTACTTTCCAAGTTGGCGATAACTCTGTGTTCTTCCCTACAGCCCCCGTTTCTTAGTCATTTAGCTTTGGACTACATTCCTCCCAGGCTCACCCCTCTGATGTCCGCGTTCCTCATCTTCTGTCCCTATGATGTGTGAATACCCGAGGATCCAGGAGATGCCAGAGAACAAAAAGCTCATTCAGTCGATGGCTGGAGTCCTACTAATGATTCCAAAATAGCAGATCTGACCTCCCAACCTTTGGAATAGAGCACGTGGTTATCCTGCAGCTCTTGAAAAGCAGAAGGGTGTTAGCACTTCTTCTGTGATTTGTTATAATTAGCATCGTGGAGTTGCGTAAATTCTGAGCGTCTGCCAAATGTCGTATCATCGATTTTAAAACTTCTGTTATATTCTGTAATTGTTTTAACACTTGCTAATCATGACTTAAAGATCAATTGAATTCTTCTCTCTCTTCCTTTCAGAAAAATGTGACGAGCCTCTTGTCTCCGGACTTCCCCACATGGCCTTCAGCAGCTCCTCCATCATGTCAGGCAGCTACTCTCCCGGCTATGCCAGGATCAACAAGCGAGGGGGTAAGGCAGATTATATTTCCTTTGTTGACAAACATGTTACCTAAGACCATGCACAGCCACAACGCGTCTGTTAGTGGAGGCTTGAGCGTTGCTAGGGTGCTCAGCAGGTTTCAGGGATGCTTCCAAACAGAGAAGACTAGAAAGAGAAGCCTGGCAATCTCCTTCTGAAAGCGAGCCAATAAAAACACTATGGATTCACAACCAATCGTGGGGATGGTGCAGGACCAAGCAACATTTCACTCCGTTGTATATGGGGATCACCATGAGTCAGGGGCTTACTCCATGGCAGCTAAAAACAACAACTACATTCACAGATACATTTAAAAAATATATTTTATCACATAACGGCTTTTAGCAGGCACCCAAAAGGATTCCTGTCTCTTTTATGAAAAAAACCCACAGATAATGTGAACTTCTTTTGTAGCACTACTGAGGAAAAATATAGGGAATCTGAGCTGGAAGTGGGAGAGGGTAAGCAAAGAGAAGGAATTTCTGTAGTCACATGCAGTGATGAATTCAAAATGGCATAAAGGAGCTACAGAGCTGAGGGATCCTGGTCACTGAAATTCTGAGTAAAGGAAAGCCTTGTTACTCAGAAAATCATTTAGAGAGGTGTTAAAAAGAGTTGACCCCGTGTGTCCTGTGCATGAAGAAAAACAGTTTGTGTTCAGTACGTTTCCTCCTTTTGATCATGCAGGAACTAAGTTTCTACTGAGAATGCAGGATGAGGGAAGGGGAGTGTCTTGTAATTTCTCCCCAGAGCCCAGAACTTCGCTTTGTTTTTAAGGTTGGGTAAAAATCGATTACACTTTACAGCTATGATATTAGCCCTAGACTTTGAAGTCAGGGCATTCACTAGTAAATGGTGATTTCAAAGTCAACAGCAATTCACAGAAAAGTAAAGAAGCTGGATTCAGGCCAGGAACGTAAAACCCTTGCTTCAAAGGAACACTGATACAAATATCAAAGAATGGCAGCTTAAAAAGAAAAGAAACAAATGCTAAATAATAAAATTTAATCTCAAACCACAACCAACTCAGGCAAAAGGAAAAAGAAAAAACAAAGAAAGATAAATACATGGGAAAACAAACAAACAAAAAATATTAAATAAAGCAATAGGTGTTTAAAAAAAATTTTTAAAAAGGTGAAGAAAAGAACAGGAAAAAACCCAAAAGAGAGAGGGAAGAAAGAAAAAAAGAAAAATGACATCAAGAAAGAGAGAGATATCAGAGATACAAAAAGACTAAAGGGAAGAAAAAGGCAAGAAAAACCAAAAGGGAGAAGATAGTTAAGAGAAAGCTAGACACAGAGTAATACATACAGAAATTCGCAGAAGTGTGAAAAGGGCTTTAAACAGTAAAAAGACTTGGTGAAAAACAGAGATATGCAGACAAAGCCAGAGAGATAACCAAGATATGGTTTTGACCTAAAAAACCAAACCCGTTGCCATTGAGTAGATTCTGACTCATAGTGACCCTATAGTAGTATTGATTAGCTGAACATTTTATGACCTGGTGTTCATCAGACAAGAAGGCCTGAGTGGTGAGTTACTAGAAGCTACCAGTAATTCTGTTTAAAGATGGCAAAGTATTGGAAACTTTAATTCATCCCTCTTCCATAAAAGTTACTAGAAATGAACAAAGTAATGAAAATAGTTAGAAAAACGTGAAATGAGGAACTGACCCTACCACCAAATAAAAATCGTGATCCAGGTCTTCTTAGCACTGTAAAACATGGAGCAGAGCACAGAAGAGAAAAGAAGTGACATACATCACTGGGTGTCCAAAAGGATGTAATATCCCTCCAAAGGAGTGTCGTCTTGGAAGATCCAGGTAACTCTAACCAGAGGAAACAGACAGGCAACATTCCGGTAGACAGCTTGTGGGCAAAGATTGCGGAAGAATGTTACACCCAGTTAGTGTGGGCGTAGTTAGGTTGCCTCAAGCCCACAGCCCCTTAGGAACCCCAAAGCCTAAACGGTAGCCAACTAACAGGTGAGGGAAAGAAGGAAAGAGCCTTGCTCCAAGGAATCGCAGTGAGCAGTTAGCCTATCTAGATATAGGACCGACCATGACCAAATAGCTTAGCAAATTAGAACAGGATATAAATGTTATAATGGAAGACTACACAAGTACCAAGGAAGGGAAATTAGGTGGAATTATTTATTGTTGTTGTTTCTTCCCCCCGAATCATTCAGGGTAGAAGGTCAATAGACGCCATAACTTCAGATGCTTTTTTTTTTTTTTTTTTTTGAGGCATGAATGTCTCTTATGAATAAACATTAACAGGTTTTTTTTTTTTCTTATTTAATTCAAGCAAAACTACGACCAAGTGTTTTCCTCTACAAGATTCCACTTCAAATGATGTAGAGTTATTTATCTACTTAAGGACTCATATGCAGAGTCACCTATGTGGAATGAAACTGCTAAGATGTGAATACTTTTTAACCTGGACAGTAGGATTTGAGGAGGGTCTTTGTTTCCTTCATAATAGTTTTCTGAATTGTTTATAGACAATATTTCTATAGCTACATGTATACAGACATAATCGTTAGTAAAAAGAAAGTTGTTTCAAAAGCAAAAAGCTGTATTACAGAAGATGGGTTTTCTGAACTGTTTGCCCACAGCCCTGCTCTCTTTGTTGATAGGATGCATTGGGGCAAAATAGGACTGGGGAGAAACCGTCGTCTGTGTTCCACTTACTGACTTATACTTCACCACGGCTCATTTTATGAATGTTTATTATGTGGAGAACTTCAGTTACTTTTACTTTTGTGACTTTTTGGCTTCCAAAGACCCCTTTTGCTCATCAGTGACATGCTGCCTGTAATTCCATATGATCCCCTTCCCGTCTTCACACCATCCGCCTCGTTTATGGGATGGTGGACACGAGACGCTGGCTGTGCTCTCAGCTCTATTGTTGCTCTCTGTCTTTTATTCTCAACCCTGTAATTCAATTTTTTTAAAACAATACATTTTAAGTGATTTCTTCTAAAACTCTAAAATCAGGTTGTTTGTATTCAACTTTCCAATTTGAGTTGCCATCTGACTAACATTGCATATTTTAATTTCTTTAAATTTTTATTCCCAAATATAAAGCAGAATTTCGCCTTCACCGAAAGTTTAAAAACATAAACATGTAATATGCGAAGCATTCGTATCACGGACACTTGTCAGCAATGATGAGCTGGCTCAAGCGTGTCCACCAGGAATTGGTCTGTATATTTTATTTGGGCACATCTTTTTAATTTGCAAATGATAGTGCTGTGTTTCTGCCTTGGTAGAAATTTTTATAATGTTGACTTTCTAATACCTTGCTTTTGTTTTCCCCTTAGAAACCTGGGAGTGTTGTAGCATTTTTCATAGGATGCCGTTTCCCGAGGTGTGTGATGTTAATATGTGTTATGCACACACACGTATACGCACACCGGCACAATAAATGGTGGGGCGGATGCTGTGCTCTGTGGTCCCCTCTAGGAGAGTCTCAGAAACCCTTTTCTATGGAGCGTCCCTGGGGACCAGCAGAACAGGCTTGAACTTGAGACTTGCTTTGATAAAATGTATCCAAGCACTGTGCACATTAAACAGTTTTTTTTTTAAGTATGCTTGGAAGTATAGTAGTGTCCCAAGGGTTTAAGGTGTGTTTCTGGAAATCAGGATTTTAAAGCCTGTTCAATAATAAGTATGTTGAGTTTTGAGTTTTGGTTTAGCATGGTGAACTATAGCTAATTGGAGATTTTTAGGGTCCTGGAGTCTTAGGCATTTGAGATGAAGAACTTTAGTTGATTCTTTTTAGGTAGTTGCTATTCTGAGATTTTTCAGGCAAATCGTAAATGTCTTAGTATTTGCCACTGAGAAGAAGCATGACCTGGGTTAGGATCAGTGGTCTTAGGTGATCCACTGTGGTTGTTGTGGGCTGATCAGTCGATTCCTACTCACAGAGACCCTATAGGATAGCAGAACTGCCCCCACAGGGTTTCCAGGGCTATAATCTTTACAGAAGCAGATTGCCACATCTTTTGCCCTCAGATGACTGGCAGGTTTGAACCACTGACCTTTCAGTTAGCAGCTAAGTGCTTAACCACTGCACCACTACGGCTCGGGGAAATTAATTTTCAACACTCTCCTGTATCACAACATGAAGAGCTGATTGCCTGGAAGAGGGGGAGATTTGTGAATGGCCCACTGAGGCTATTTTACTTTGAATACAATATTGAAAACCATGCTATTTGTTGCTTGCTCTATAAAGTTTAGGGCATGTGGGAGGGATGACTTCACATCTGAACTAGCAAATGATTATATTTAAATAAATATCTGTTCTCAGGAGGGGAGCCCTGGTGGCAATGTTCTCCCAACACTTTCTAAATTGTGGAACATGCACTGTAGCGGAAATGACATGGAGTTGATCCAGCCTGCCCTTCCTACTTGGGGTATTTCTTACATGTTAGAGGATTTTAAGTTAAGCTGCTTCATCCAGTTAGAAACAGATGCCACTGGGTAACAGAACCCCTCTGGTCAGCCCTTCGTGGTCATGCCTGGTCCATAAGGAACACATCCTGTGTCTCAGTGGTAGGCGGGTACCTGTGTGTGGAGACAAAGGCGAGGAACGAGCAGGGCATGTCCAGCAGTGGCTGGCTGGGCCGCTCAGATCTGCTGGCCCATAGGAAGGACACTACTTGGGTAAGGCCCTTAATTAGATGTCCCTCACAGTGTGGTAAGGGTAATGAGCACCCAGGGGCAATCTCTAAGTTGCTCCCCACCCCCCACCGCAATTTCAAGATGAATAGATGTTGATAACGGTGACACAGCAGAAGTAACGCCTTCCTCCTGTTGTCCGGCTGCCTCAGCCAGGCGCCTTTCGTATTTGTGGTGTTTTAGAATGTCATTCCGCGCTCCATCTGGCACCCTCTTTGTGCACCCAGTAGCCCCCTCGCCCCACCTTTGTTGTCTCTCCTATGGATTTTCAAGGCACCACCCACTGCATATGCGAGAGAGATAATTCACGCACTGTAATTGCTCTTCTTAAATGCCCAGTGACCGCCTGCACTTCAACGTCTACCCACCTCTGACAAGAGAAACCTGCCAGTCTGGTCTGCTGCGGTGGCTTGCATGTTGCTGTGATGCTGGGAGCTATGCCACCAGTGTTTCAAATACCAGCATGGTCACCCATGATGGACAGGTTTCAGCAGCACTTACAGACTAAGACCAGGAGGAAAGGCCAGGCAATCTACTTCCAAAAATCAGCCCATGAAAACCTTATGGATCACAACAGAACATTGTCTGATACGGTGCTTGGAGTATATGTCCCCTGGGTTGGAAGGTGCTCAAAATACACAGTGGTCACAACAATGGACTCAAGCAGATCAATGATCATGAAGGTGATGCAGGGCCAGGTGACATTTTGTTCTGTTGTACACGGGGTCGCCATGAGTGGGAGCCGACTCAAGGGCAGCTAACGTGATAAGAGAGAGCTCCGTGCTTCTGTGACTGCCTCCTCCCATTAGTTTTTTTCTCCAAGAGAACAAACAGGGCACACTATTTCCAAGGCAATTGAGAGGACTTAATCTAATGATGATCCTGTTTACAAGCTGGTAAGAGCCCTGGTGGTGCAGTGGTTAAGAGCTCGGCTGCTAACCAAAAGACTGGCAGTTCTAATACACCAGCTGCTCCTTGGAAACCCTATGGGGCAATTCTACTCTGTCCTATAGGGTTACTATGAGTTGCCATCGACTCAATGGCAAGGGTTCTGCTTTCTTTTTTTTTTTAATTTCTATCATGCTTTAAGTGAAAGTTTACAAATCGAGTCAGTGTCTCACACAAAAACTTATATACACCGTGCTACATTCTCCCAATTACTCTCCCCTCCTAATGAGACAACCCGCTCCCTCCCTCCACTCTCTCTTTTCATGTCCATTTCGCCAGCTTCTAACCCCCTCTACCCTCTCATTTCCCCTCCAGGCAGGAGATGCCAACATAGTCTCAAGTGTCCACCTGATCCAGAAGCTCACTCCTCACCAGCATCCCTCTCCAACCCCTTGTCCAGTGCAATCCCTGTCTGAAGAGTTAGCTTTGGGAATGGTTCCTATCCTGGGCCAACAGAAGGTCTGGGGGCCATGACCGCTGGGGTCCTTCTAGTCTCAGTCCGACCATTAAGTCTGGCTTTTTTAGGAGATTTTGGGGTCTGTATCCCACTGCTCTCTTGCTCCCTCAGGGGTTCTCTGTTGTCTTCCCTGTCATGGCAGTCATCGGTTGTAGCCAGGAACCATCTAGTTCTTCTGGTCTCAGGCTGATATAGTCTCTGGTTTATGTGGCCCTTTCTGTCTCTTGGGCTCACAATTACCTTGCATTCTTGGTGTTCTTCATTCTCCTTTGACCCAGGTGGGTTGAGACCAGTTGATGCATCATAGATGGCCACTTGCTAACATTTAAGACCCCAGATGCCTCTCTCCAAGGTGGGATGCAGTATGTTTTCTTAATAAATTTTATTATGCCAATTGACTTAGATGTCCCCTGAAACCATTTGTTTTCTTTTTATTTTGGTTTATCAACCTGGTTAGATAGTACTTATTAGAATGAAAGGACCTTTGTCTTGTTACCCTTAACAAATTAATGATTTTTGTTCTTCTTCATGCATTTTCTCTTGGAAAGAAAAAAAAAAAGGTAGAATTGTGCTCTATTTTATACCCATGCTTTCCAAATCTCATTGTAAAAACATTGTCACTAATAAGTTTGGAGTCAGCACTCCTTAGTGCACTGGCCCATCTCTCCCCTGGGCAACAGGCAATCAGCATTGTTTACTCATTCCCTTGCTTTAAAACTGAGATGTATGTTAGACATGAATACAGCTGACAGTAAACCATGACATTTAAGACAGTCCGCTTTTATTGTTCTTGCCTTTTTGACATTAAAATGTAAAAGCAATATAGAAAGCTTTATTCCCTAGGTTTGCACCCAAAGGTCACTTTTACTTTACTTTGTCTCAGCTATTTTTATTTTCTTAGCGGTACAAGGAATTCACCTTGTATGTTTTTATTTTGCTTTGTGTTCATGCTTTAGCATCTTCTGGAATTTTCTTCTGCTGTATCGGTTCTTCACTTTAAAACTGATGGGTACTTCTGTTTGTTTGAGGTGGAGGGTCCTTGTCTGGATTTTTTTGTTGCCCCCACGTCCCCAGCTATCTGTCATCAGGAAGAGGGTTCTGGCCCCAGGGTGAATTGTTTTGTATGATAAGTTTTGTGTCTAAGCATATGTATGAGAAATGCATAATTAAGCAGGTTTTGTGGATTTTCTCCATCCAGTTTCTGGCACATATGTGGTGGGTTTTTCTGGCTTTCAAGCCTGAAGCTTAGGCACCTGATGAGCCTTGTTGGTTCCCTGTCATGGTGAAGGGAAGACATGTGAACCTTAGTCTTTCTCCCTGCGTGTCCTGGAGGGGTGGGGGTTAGAGCCCCCTGCTTCTGTGGTCTACATGGTAAACCAGTAGTCATTGAGTCGACTTACTCGTGGTGACCCTACGTGTGTCAGAGTAGAACTGTGCTCCATAGGGTTTTCAATTACTGGTGTTATGAGTTGAATTATGTCCCACAAAAAGTATGTGTGTCAGTTTGGCTGGGCATGATTTCCAGTATTGTATGATTTTCCTAGAGGTTGTAAATCCTGCCTCTATGACTTATGGGAGGCAGTTGTGTTAATGAGGCAGGACTCAGCCTATAAGATTGCATTGTGTCTTGAGGCAATCTCTTGAGATACAAAAGAAAGAAGCGAGCAGAGAGACAGGAGGACCTCAGCAAGAAAGCAGCACCAGGAGTGCAGCTTGTCCTTTGGACCCAGGGTCCCTGCATGGAAAAGCTCCTGGTCCTGGGGAGGATTGATGGAAGGGGCCGTCAGAGAGAGGGGGCCTTCCCCTGGAGTTGACACCCTGAATTTGGATTTTTGGCCTGCTTTACTATGAGGGAATGGATTTCTCTTTGTTGAAGCCATTCACTTGTGGTTTTTCCATTGTAGCAGCTGTAGATAACTAAAACAACTGGTTTTTTGGAAGCAAATCACCAGGCTTTTCTTCTAAGGGATCTCTGGGTGGACTCCAACTTCCGACCTTTTGGCTAGCAGCTTAGTGCTTTAACTGCCCGCCCCACCGAGGGCTCTGGTCTGCATGGTATTATTAGTAAGTAATTAAGGACAGCCATTGAGAGCTTTTTCCTTTTCCACTGTGATAAGGTCATGAGTTCCCATGAAGTCATTCATGGTTTTTGGAAGGCTGACTAGTTAGATTGAGCTGTAGGCTTAGTACGAACAGGAGGTGGACACAGCCCAGGGCAGGAACGATGGCCCATTCCCCCAGCAGAAGTGCTGGGAGGTCAGAATAGACAAGTCCCAGGGAGTGCCCTTGCCCACCCATCTGTGCTCCTGTCCTTCCGCACATCCGAGATCCACACCGTGCTGGACGATGAGCCTCTCCCATCAGCCCCTGGCTTTATGTTCTGTAGATCCTTCTTCATACACAGCTTCAGTGTTTGTTAGCTTTGCCTCTCCTTCAACACTGAGTTCAACTGTCACCTTTTCAGTGAGCCACACTGATGGTAAAGGAAGTGACTCCCCAGGAGGATTCCAGGTAGCCTCTGCTCACTTCTACCCCATCACCTGTTACACGGTATTGCATTGTAGACTTGTCGGAGCCTGGGTGTCACCTGAGACAAGCCCTATGTCTTATTTTATCGTATTTACCAATGTCTAGGAGTCCTTGTAGCACAATGGTTAAGTGCTAGGCTGCTAACCAGGGGATTGCTGGTTTAAGCCCACCCAGCGACTCCCTAAGGGAAAGACCTGGCAATCTGTTCCCATAAAGATTATAGCTTATAAAACCCTGTGGGGCAGTTCTGCTTTGTCACATGGGGTCACTACGAGTCAGAACCAGCTCAAGGGCACCCAACAATAGCAACCATCTTGGATGGAGCCTTGAACAGAGATGCCCACAAAAATAGAAATAAAGGCTTGCTTATATGAACTCACCTGATCCTTACAAAAGGCCACGGGGGAATTTAGCAATAATTAAAGTCAGCTTTATTGATAAGAAAACTGAGGCTCAAGCGTGCTTAGCTTTCCTGCCCAGGGTACCATCTGTCAGAAACCAGAGGTGAACATTTGGATAACATGTGTGGATTCAGAGTCACTGGCTTTTCTGGTCTCCATACACCTTGGCTGCATTTGTGAGCTTTTCTGCAGGAAAACTCAGAATGTTATCTGAGTTGGCTGTAGAGCATGGCAAAGGTTTTCCCACATGTATTTTAAAACACAAGATGAGACATATTTCTCTATTTTATTTCTGAGAAACATCTACTGACCAGCATTTCATTCAGAGTGCTGTTGTGATTTCTTTCCATTTTCATTATCTGGGTCTTAAATAATCAGGAAGAAATAAAGCAATCACGTTAAATATTTGCATATAAAAATACATTTTAAAAAGACACATTTTTGGGTTTTTTTTGTACATTAATAGTCCAGCCAAAAATCCCACTCCGTCAGTCTCACTCCTCAATTTGTATGATATGAGATGCCAAGCCAAAGAAAGAGAGCTGTACGTGAAATATTATATGTGCAAGAACAGCAACTATCAGAGCAAAACAAGGAGGCCGATACTCTGTCTCTTAGGAAAGAAACGAAATAAGAAAAAAGCTACAGGAGTGCAGCACCAGTGTGCTGGAATCTGACAGAAGCAATATTTTCTTAAGTCCCCAACACTCTTAATACTCAAAACACACGTGGAGAAAAAAAACAGTAAGTCAGGACAAAGTGAAAGGAAATGAAGAACAGAAATAAAAGTTGGCCACAAAACAGGAAGTGTCTGAGATCTTCCAGACATGGTGTGAGCGGGGACTGTGTGGTGTCGGGTAGAATCCAGACGCCATTGAGAGTAACAATAGCCCGTGGGCACCCGGCTCAATCGTTGAGTGCTTTCTTCCCTTCCAAGGAAAGGTCTCCACGCTGTTACACTGCCCCTCCATTTTGCTATTGTTCAGGAGAACGACTTGACTTCCTGTAAAATTTTGGAGATTCCAAGGAAACTAATTCCATTTTTTTTTTTTCCCCTTCAGATTTCTGCGTATCAGTTATTGGAAAAAGTAAATAAATCATTTGGCAAATTCTTTCCAAGTTGAGTTGTTTTTTTTATTTTAATTTTTACTTATCTGTTTGGCTTTTACTTTTCTTCTCTACATATAATTTAAGATTTAATCATTGATTATGGATAGTAATTATCTAAAGAGAAATTGAGAGAGATGCAAAATGCATTTGGTTTTCATGGATATGGGTTTGAACTGACACAATGAAAAGAAATTTGAAACCAAATATTTGTGCTTGGAACAACCAACAATGTCTGTTTGTTTCATACAAAGGAATAGGGCTAAGGTAGCATCAAAGAGGATTAAAGTGCGCCTGACCCAAGCCAAGGTGTTTTCTATCACCTCGTGTGCATGCAAAAGCTGAACAATTAATAAAGAAGATCGAAGAAGAATTGATGCCTTTGAATTATGTTTTTGGTAAAGAATGTTGAATATACCATGGACTGCCAAAAGATGAACAAACCTGTCTTGGAAGAAGTACAGCCAGAATGCACCTTAGAGACAAGGATGGCGAGACTACGTCTCACATACTTTGGACATGTCATCAGGAGGGACCAGTCCCTGGAAAAGGATATCATGCTTAGTAAAGTAGAGAACCAACGAAAAAGAAGAAGCCTCTCAACAAAATGGATTGACGCAGTGGCTGCAGCAGTGGGCTCGAACATAACAACGGTTATGAGGATGGCGCAGGACCGGGCAGTGTTTTGTTTTGTGGTACGTGGGGTCACTATGAGTTGTAACCAGCTCTATAGCACCTAACAACAGCATGAGAGAAGAAGGCAGTGTAGCCTGAAACCAGCCTGTCCTCTTCCCCTAGGTTGGGTTCCAGCCTCAAGATGTGGAAGGAAACAACCAGGTGGCCCAGTTTTAAGAGATTTATTAAATTTACTGGAATGGCATGATTCCAGCTAAAACGCTGCCTTACCTGCATGAGTTGGCCAGTGATTTCTATGCAGGAGCCTAGGGCAGGCTTTGATGACCTCAGCCTAGCATTCTGTGGGTCAGAGTGAGGAGACGTGTGGGTGGGTAGCCAGAGATACTAACGGGGACCCTCTGGGGAGGAGGGGCCAGAGCAGGGAGGTTATGTGGCCCAGTGGGTAAAGGAGACAGAAAGAACACTGGCATTCCGTGACCATTTCACGTTAATATATTGTGCAATCTTTGGAACTTTTCTTCCTATTGCTATCACGTATTTGGGAAAATTCCGTTTTCCTCAGCAGCTTATGAATAACGCGGCGACGATTAGCTAAGGAGGGATGAAGACGTAAGATGTGCTCGTGAAGTGTAGAACCTGTGGATCCGATTCTGGAGTGTCAGCAGTTTAGATTCACAGAGATTTCTCAGGGGGACTAAAATCTAAAGCCCTGTGATTCTCTCTGTGCAACGGATTAATGCAGATTAAGGGTTCCTGTGTTCATAATGCGTGTGGATCCCCTCATATGCATGCGAAAGCTGGATAATAAATAAAGAAGATCAAAGAGGAATTGATGCCTTTGAATTATGTTGTTGGCAAAGAGTGTTGACTACACCATGGACTGCCAAAAGAATGAACAAATCGTCTTGGAAGAAGTACAGCCAGAATGCTCCCTAGAAGCAAGGATGACAAGATTTCATTGCATATTCTTTGGACATGTAAGCAGGAGGGACAAGTCCGTGGAGAAGGACATCATGCTCTGTAAAGTAGAGGGTCAGTAAAAAGAGGAAGACCCTCAAAGAGATGGACTGACACAGTGGCTGCAACAATATGGTCAAACATAGCAATGATTGTGAGAATAGCACAAGACCAGGCAGTGTTTCATTCTGCTGTACATAAGGCCGCTATGAGTCGGAACCGACTGGATGGCACCTAACAATGACAACAACATGGATGGCTGGTATAGAAATAAGGGACTGATTTCTTCAGAAGCTCTGGAATGTTCTGTGCCAGTGCCCACATTCAATAGTGGGGATAGGGAAGACAGAGCAGGGAAGTGAAGTTCCTACTGCTTGCAGAGTGGGGACAGTGCCATTATCCTTGTTTCAGCCACCTCAATTAGACCTTCATTATTCTCCACACGCATGCAACTCGGAGTTATTCAGGCTGGGAGAGAACATTAGCTATCTTTCTTTTCCTTCTTTATTGCTAAAAAATCCTGTATCTAAAAAGAGAAAAAAGAAAATTTCCACTGCCTGTAAACTAAAGTCTTATATTTCAGGCAAATTACCTCCAACAAAACAAAGCTAACCTATTCCATTCGGCTACATCGTGTCAACAATTAGGATGTCCGTGCTGGGTAGGACCCATTTTCTTAGAGGGTAAAGGGAATAAGATACCGACGTTGAGCCAGTCAGCCATAAGTCTTTCAAATCATTCCGATGTACAGGGTTGCAGGGCAAGACGTGGGAAGGCCTAACTAGCAAAGATAAGGATCAAAATGAGACTTTGCATGTTGCTCAGTTCAGGGAGTAAAGGAGGCCCAGACGGAGTCCTGGCGGTGGAATGGTTAAGGCACGCAGTTGTTAACTAAAAAGTTGGTGATTGAAACTCACCAGCCTCTCCAAGGGAGAGAAGACCTGGGATCTGCTCCCGTGAAGAGTACAGCCCAGGAAACCCTATGGGGCAGTGCTGCTCTGTCGCACGGGCCCGCTGTGATTCAGAATTGACTTGGTGGTGCACAATAAGGGGCCCAGTCATTCAGTGGGCTGAGCGCACACCACCACCAAAGGTTCGTTTGCATATGGGGCTTGAGCACCCGGAACATAAAAAAACATAGTCGGGGGCATATTAAGGAGAGGCACTATTTCCCTGAAGCGCATTTGAGGAGGCTTAAGGGGCGTCTGAGCCTTGATTAGTTATTGGGAAGAGTTGTTAAACCAATGCCCCCATTAGTTCTTTAAGGGATCCAAGTCTTCATGTCCTGTGGGAGCAAACCAAATCTTTTCTCTCTTCTTTCTTTCTTTCCTTCCTTTTCCCCTTCATTTCTTCCTTTCTTCTGTCCTTCCTCATATCCTCCCTCTCACAACTATTTATTAAACACTCATTTGTTTTAGTCCAGGAGCCCTGGTTAAGCATTCAGCTGTTAACCCAAAGGTCAGTGATTTGAACTCACTGGCTGCTCCATGGGAGAAAGACGTGGCAGTCTGCTTCTGTAAAGATTAACAGCTTTGCAAACCATCTGAGGCAGTTCTACTCTGTCCTATAGGGTTATTATGAGTTGAAATCAACTTGACAGCTAAGGGTTTTGTTGTTGCTGTTGTTGTTCATTCGTTTGTTTTAATCTTATATAAAACAATAAGCTCCCCTTAAAGGGCTCCCATGCTAGGGGCAAAGGGGAGAATGAGCTTAAGATGATTGTACCCCCATGGGGTAGTGACACAATATAAAAATGATATTTTGGCATCAAAGAGAACAGGTGAACTGATTTGCTGAGGAGAGTTCAGGCAAGACTTCCCGGAGGAGGTTAAGTGGTTACTAGGACTTATTCATTTAGGAGAACACCATTCACAGGGTTTAGTGGTCAAAGGCATCAAGGTCACAAACGGTATTTGTTAAAGGAGAATTAGCTACTAGTTTGGTTTTGCTAAAGCTTAAAGTGAAAGTTAAGATGTAGTAGAAAATATGGGTAGAAAACATGGAATGGTAGGAGTCAGATAACGGAAACTTGATTTGAGCAAGACAAACCCCTGATCTCTACCCATCCCCAAGTTATGACACGCATTGCCTGGAGCCCTTCCCATCTCAGTAAGCGGCAAATTGACCTTCTGGTGCGCCACAGAGCTCGGTGTCATCATTGCTTCTCTGTTTCACTTACCCCCCTGTATGGCAACCATGCCAGCTCTTCCTTCGAAGCAGGTCCGGCAGCTGATGGCTCCTCACAGCCAACACCCTAGACCATCCCAGCTCTTTCCTTATCTGGATTACGCAGTAGCTGTTTTCTTCTGTTCTGCTGTCTCATCTGCTCTCTGCTCCTAACGCTGCCCCCTACGGTTTCCAACACAGCAGCCCAGGTGATCATCTCAAAAATCAGGGAAAAGAATTCCATTCCTCTGCTTGAAACGCCCTGATGTCCTTCCAGCTCCCACAGAGTAAAAACCAAAGTCCTTCCAATGACCTAGAAGGCCTCCTTGTTGTCTGTCCACCCCACCCCTGTTGGACCTTATATCCTAGCCCCCGTCTCACCTCTCCAGCCATTCAGACCTCCTCCACATTTCTGGTGCACACCGCTCCTAAGATTCTGCCTGCATTAGAGCACAGGTACTTCCTGCAAGCTTCCATTCAAAGGACACCACCTAAGAGAAACAATACCTGACCATCCACATAAAATTTCCCATCCTTCACTGACTCTCCCAAGGACACTTGTCCTTATTTTTCTCTCTGTGTGCTTTTTAGTTGCCATGATTTATTATATGTTTATGTTTTTATCACTTGCCTCCTCCAAATAGAAGGAAAGCTTATTAAGGACAGGAGTTTTTAGCTTAGTTCACAAATGTTTAGTAGACATGCCTGAGGACACGGTTATTGCTGAAGGTTGTCAGCTTCATGATGGATAGAGACAATGATCTGGAAAAGTGTGTGGTAGTTCCCAGAAGTGCTTATTCACACAAGACTAGAAAAGAAAAGGTAGAGCTGGGTTGGACTTCTGCTGAGTGTCTGTCACACCAGGTCAAGGATGTTAGGAATTCAAGGATGTTCAGATGATCTTCCTTCATATAACGTATAGGTAGGGAACCTAGGGAGGCCCCCAGAGGCCTAACTGAGAGAAGACAGAAATATCAATGACAAGAACATCTCTAAGGAACCAAAGATCGTATAGAGTGGAGCCACAGGCATGGAAGACCTGGGTCTGCGTGTGGCCATGGAGGCTGACCCTCGTATACAAGGAGGATATTGAAGATGAAGAAATCAAATAGCCATGTGGCTATGATTTTACATAGGTTATCTATGTGGACAGAATAAAGGCAGGTCTTGGGTTCAATAGGAAACTGAAGTCAGGTTCCAGTGTCTTCAAGAAGTGGCAGAAATTTCTGTGTATTAATTTCCTAGGGGAAAAAAAATTATTTTATTCTTTTCCTGTACAAAATAGCATAAAGTAGGTGGCTTTAAACAAAACCGATAAATTGCCTCACAGTTCTGGAGGCGGTTAGCCAGAATTCAGTGTGTCAGTAAGGCTGTGCTCTCCATGAAGGCACTAGGAGAAGCTCTTTTCTGACCTCTCTCAGCTTCTGGTATTCCTCACATTGTATCTCCATCCTTCACATGGCCATTGTCTCCCTGTGTCTGTTCTCTGCTTTTATAAGGTTATCGCTCATATGGGATTAAGACCCACCCTATTCTGGTTTGAACTCGTGTTAACTAATCACATCTGCAAAGATCCTGTATCCAAAGAAGGTCACCTTTGAAGTACAGGAATTCAGACTTCAGCATATATTTTCGAAGGGTGTAGTTCAGTCCCTAACAAGGTACACTTAGCCAAAACTTTTGCATTGAGCTCTGTAGACCCCTGCTGCCACTGCTGTTGGGAGTCAGAAGCCGGGCTTCTTGGCTTTGGTTAGTTGTTGGCATGCCCCTCTGATGGAGCCAAACTGACCCACGGTATTAGCAAGAATGGTGAAGAGTTCTCGGAGCCAAGATGGCGGACTAGGCAGACGCTACCTCGGATCCCTCTTACAACAAAGACACGGAAAAACAAGTGAATCGATCACATACATAACAATCTACGAACCCTGAACAACAAACACAGATTTAGAGACGGAGAACGAACTAATACGGGGAAACAGCGATTGTTTCCAGAGCCTGGAGCCAGCGTACCAGTCAGGTACGGCACAAGCACAGACAGCTGCTCCACCCCCCTGAACTAACCCCGGGAGGGGGACCAGCCGGTTCCATGGGTGGTGTGGGACGCAGCCAGTAGGAGAAGTCCCCGGGAGGCAGTGACTGGTCTTGGAGCAGGAAGAGCAGCGTCCCAGCCGGAGAACCGTCCCGCCGGGATTTGGACTGGACGCAGGTACGGCATAAACACGGAGAGCTGCTCCACCCCCCTGAACTAACCCTGGGAAGGGGCCCAGCCGGGTCGCGCGGGCAGCGTGGAACGCAGCCGGTAGGAGAAGTCCCCGGGAGGCAGCGACTGGTATTGGAGCAGGGAGAACAGCGTCCCAGCTGGGGCACTCGGTCACGGCACAAGCACGGGGAGCTGCTCCACCCATCTGAACTAACCCCAGGAGGCGGCCCAACTGGTTCGCAGAGGCGGCACGGCCACGCGGCTGGAGGGACGAGAAGTCCCCAGGAGGCAGCGACTGATTTTGGAGTCGAGAGTGCACCGTCCCAGTAGGGGAGCCTTGACGCTGGGCGTGGGGCTGGAAGCGGAGGATCTGACCGTGACTCCAGCAGGCCAGACCCCCCGGGGGCAATCTCCACACAGCCAGCACACATAGGCGACGCGCCCGCGGGAATCTCAGATATAATAGTCATTCCAAGCAAGACAAGCAACTCTGGCTATATTCTGAGGTGCTACTCTCCTATCTCTCTGTTCCCTCCCCCACCCTCCCCAGGCGGCTTCATTAACATCCGAATAGCCTGAGCCATAGGGAGAACTCTGAGAGGGATCTGACTGCATTTTTTTTTTAGTGGATTTTCTGGAAAAACTAGTTTCCCAGTGATGGCTCGGAGACAACAATCCATATCAAACCACTTAAAGAAGCAGACCATGACAGCTTCTCCAACCCCCCAAACAAAAGAATCAAAATCTTTCCCAAATGAAGATACAATCCTGGAATTATCAGATACAGAATATAAAAAACTAATTTACAGAATGCTTAAAGATATCACAAATGAAATTAGGATAACTGCAGAAAAAGCCAAGGAACACACCGATAAAACTGTTGAAGAACTCAAAAAGATTATTCAAGAACATAGTGGAAACTCATAAGTTGCAAGAATCCATAGAGAGACAGCATGTAGAAATCCAAAAGATTAACAATAAAATTACAGAATTAGGCAACGCAATAGGAAGTCAGAGGAGCAGACTCGGGCAATTAGAATGCAGACTGGGACATCTGGAGGACCAGGGAATCAACACCAACATAGCTGAAAAAAATCAGAGAAAAGAATTTAAAAAAATGAAGAAACCCTAAGAATTATGTGGGACTCTATCAAGAAGGATAACCTGCGGGTGATTGGAGTCCCAGAACAGGGAGGGGAGACAGAAAACACAGAGAAAATAGTTGAAGAACTCCTGACACAAAACTTCCCTGACATCATGAAAAACGAAAGGATATCTATCCAAGATGCTCATTGAACCCCATTTAAGATTGATCCAAAAAGAAAAACACCAAGACATATTGTCATCAAACTCACCAAAACCAAAGATAAACAGAAAATTTTAAAAGCAGCCAGGGATAAAAGAAAGGTTTCCTTCAAGGGAGAATCAATAAGAATAAGTTCAGACTCCTCAGCAGAAACCATGCAGGCAAGAAGGGAATGGGACGACATATACAGAACACTGAAGGAGAAAAACTGCCAGCCAAGGATCATATATCCAGCAAAACTCTCTCTGAAATATGAAGGTGAAATTAAGATATTTACAGACAAACACAAGTTTAGAGAATTTACAAAAACCAAACCAAAGCTACAAGAAATACTAAAGGATATTGTTTGGTCAGAGAACCAATAATATCAGATATCAGCACAACACAAGGTCACAAAACAGAACGTCCTGATATCAACTCAAATAGGGAAATCACAAAAACAAACAAATTAAGATTAATTTAAAAAAAATACACATAACAGGGAATCATGGAAGTCAATAGGTAAAAGATCACAATAATCGAAAAGAGGGACTAAATACAGGAGGCATTGAACTGCCATATGGAGAGTGATACAAGGCGATATAGAACAATAGAAGTCAGGTTTTTACTTAGAAAAATAGGGGTAAATAATAAGGTAACCACAAAAAGGTATAACAACTCTATAACTCAAGATAAAAGCCAAGAAAAACGTAACGACTCAACTAACATAAAATCAAACACTATGAAAATGAGGATCTCACAATTTACTAAGAAAAACGCCTCAGCACAAAAAAGTATGTGGAAAAATGAAATTGTCAACAACACACATAAAAAGGCATCAAAATGACAGCACTAAAAACTTATTTATCTATAATTACCCTGAATGTAAATGGACTAAATGCACCAATAAAGAGACAGAGAGTCACAGACTGGATAAAGAAACACGATCCATCTATATGCTGCCTACAAGAGACACACGTTAGACTTAGAGACACAAACAAACTAAAACTCAAAGGATGGAAAAAAGTATATCAAGCAAACAATAAGCAAAAAAGAAGAGGAGTAGCAATATTAATTTCTGACAAAATAGACTTTAGACTTAAATCCACCACAAAGGATAAAGAAGGACACTATATAATGATAAAAGGGACAATTGATCAGGAAGACATAACCATATTAAATATATATGCACCCAGTGACAGGGCTGCAAGATACATAAATCAAATTTTAACAGAATTGAAAAGTGAGATAGATACCTCCACAATTATAGTAGGAGACTTCAACACACCACTTTCGGAGAAGGACAGGACATCCAGTAAGAAGCTCAATAGAGACACGGAAGATCTAATTACAACAATTAACCAACTTGACCTCATTGACTTATACAGAACTCTCCACCCACCTGCTGCAAAATATACTTTTTTTTCTAGCACACATGGAACATTCTCTAGAATAGACCACATATTAGGTCATAAAACAAACCTTTGCAGAGTCCAAAACATCGAAATATTACAAAGCATCTTCTCAGACCACAAGGCAATAAAACTAGAGATCAATAACAGAAAAACTAGGGAAAAGAAATCAAATACTTGGAAAATGAACAACACCCTCCTGAAAAAAGACTGGGTTATAGAAGACATCAAGGAGGGAATAAGGAAATTCATAGAATGCAACGAGAATGAAAATACTTCCTATCAAAACCTCTGGGACACAGCAAAAGCAGTGCTCAGAGGCCAATTTATATCGATAAATGCACACATACAAAAAGAAGAAAGAGCCAAAATCAGAGAACTGTCCCGACAACTTGAACAAATAGAAAGTGAGCAACGAAAGAATCCATCAGGCTCCAGAAGAAAACAAATAATAAAAATTAGAGCTGAACTAAATGAATTAGAGAACAGAAAATCAATTGAAAGAATTAACAAAGCCAAAAGCTGGTTCTTTGAAAAAATTAACAAAATTGATAAACCATTGGCTAGACTGACTAAAGAAAAACAGGAAAGGAAACAAATAACCCAAATAAGAAACAAGAAGGACCACATCACAACAGAACCAAATGAAATTAAAAGAATCATTTCAGATTATTATGAAAAATTGTACTCTAACAAATTTGAAAACCTAGGGGAAACGGATGAATTCTTGGAAAAACACTACCTACCTAAACTAACACATTCAGAAGTAGAACAACTAAATAGACCCATAACAAAAAAAGAGATTGAAACGGTAATCCAAAAACTCCCAACAAAAAAAAGCCCTGGCCCGGACGGCTTCACTGCAGAGTTCTACCAAACTTTCAGAGAAGAGTTAACACCACTACTTCTGAAGGTATTCTAAAGCATAGAAAATGACGGAATACTACCCAACTCATTCTATGAAGCCACCATCTCCCTGATACCAAAACCAGGTAAAGACATTACAAAAAAAGAAAATTATAGACCTATATCCCTCATGAACATAGATGCAAAAATCCTCAACAAAATTCTAGCCAATAGGATCCAACAACACATCAAAAAAATAATTCACCCTGATCAAGTGGGATTTATACCAGGTATGCAAGGCTGGTTTAATATCAGAAAAACCATTAATGTAATCCATCACATAAATAAAACAAAACACAAAAACCACATGATCTTATCAATTGATGCAGAAAAGGCATTTGACAAAGTCCAACACCCATTTATGATAAAAACTCTTACCAAAATAGGAATGGAAGGAAAATTCCTCAACATAATAAAGGGCATCTATGCAAAGCCAACAGCCAACATCAGTCTAAATGGAGAGAACCTGAAAGCATTTCCCTTGAGAACGGGAACCAGACGAGGATGCCCTTTATCACCGCTCTTATTCAACATCGTGCTGGAAGTCCTAGCCAGGGCAATTAGGCTAGACAAAGAAATAAAAGGTATCCGGATTGGCAAGGAAGAAGTAAAGTTATCACTATTTGCAGATGACATGATTATATACACAGAAAACCCTAAGGAATCCTCCAGAAAACTACTGAAACTAATAGAAGAGTTTGGCAGAGTCTCAGGTTATAAAATAAACATACAAAAATCACTTGGATTCCTCTACATCAACAAAAAGTACACGGAAGAGGAAATCACCAAATCAATACCATTCACTGTAGCCCCCAAGAAGATAGGATACTTACTTAGGAATAAATCTTACCAAGGATGTAAAAGACGTATACAAAGAAAACTACAAAGCTCTACTACAAGAAATTCAAAAGGACATACTTAAGTGGAAAAACATACCCTGCTCATGGATAGGAAGACTTAACATAGTAAAAATGTCTATTCTACCAAAAGCCATCTATACATTTAACGCACTTCCGATCCAAATTCTAATGTCATATTTTAAGGGGATAGAGAAACAAATCACCAATTTCATATGGAAGGGAAAGAAGCCCCGGATAAGCAAAGCACTACTGAAAAAGAAGAAGAAAGTGGGAGGCCTCACTTTACCTGACTTCAGAACCTATTATACAGCCACAGTAGTCAAAACAGCCTGGTACTGGTACAACAACAGGCACATAGACCAATGGAACAGAATTGAGAACCCAGACATAGATCCATCCACGTATGAGCAGTTGATATTTGACAAAGGACCAGTGTCAATTAATTGGGGAAAAGATAGCCTTTTTAACAAATGGTGCTGGCATAACTGGATATCCATTTGCAAAAAAATGAAACAGGACCCATACCTCACACCATGCACAAAAACTAACTCCAAGTGGATCAAAGACCTAAATATAAAGACTAAAACGATAAAGATCATGGAAGAAAAAATTGGGACAACCCTAGGAGCCCTAATACAAGGTATAAACAGAATACAAAACATTACCAAAAATGATGAAGAGAAACCGGATAACTGGGAGCTCCTAAAAATCAAACACCTATGTTCATCTAAAGACTTCACCAAAAGAGTAAAAAGACCACCTACAGATTGGGAAAGAATTTTCAGCTATGACATCTCCGACCAGCGCCTGATCTCTAAAATCTACATGATTCTGTCAAAACTCAACCACAAAAAGACAAACAACCCAATCAAGAAGTGGGCAAAGGATATGAACACACATTTCACTAAAGAAGATATTCAGGCAGCCAACAGATACATGAGAAAATGCTCTCGATCATTAGCCATTAAAGAAATGCAAATTAAAACTACGATGAGATTTTATCTCACACCAGCAAGGCTGGCATTAATCCAAAAAACACAAAATAATAAATGTTGGAGAGGCTGCGGAGAGATTGGAACTCTCATACACTGCTGGTGGGAATGTAAAATGGTACAACCACTTTGGAAATCTATCTGGCGTTATCTTAAACAGTTAGAAATAGAACTACCATAAAAAAAAAAAAAAATACAACCCAGAAATCCCACTCCTGGGAACATACCCTAGAGATACAAGAGCCTTCATACAAACAGATATATGCACACCCATGTTTATTGCAGCTCTGTTTACAATAGCAAAAAGTTGGAAGCAACCAAGGTGTCCATCAACAGATGAATGGGTAAATAAATTGTTGTATATTCACACAATGGAATACTACGCATCGATAAAGAACAGAGACGAATCTCTGAAACATTTCATAACATGGAGGAACCTGGAAGGCATTATGCTGAGTGAAATGAGTCAGAGGCAAAAGGACAAATATTGTATAAGACCACTATTATAAAATCTTGAGAAATAGTAAACCTGAGAAGAACACATACTTTTGTGGTTATGGGGGGGGAGGGAGGGAGGGTGGGAGAGGGTTTTTTATTGATTAATCAGTAGATAAGAACTGCTTTAGGTGAAGGGAAAGACAACACTCAATACATGGAAGGTCAGCTCAATTGGACTGGACCAAAAGCAAAGAAGTTTCCGGGATAAAATGAATGCTTCAAAGGTCAGCAGAGCAAGGGCGGGGGTCTGGGGAAGATGGTTTGCGGGGACTTCTAAGTCAATTGGCAAAATAATTCTATTATGAAAACACTCTGCATCCCACTTTGAAATGTGGCATCTGGGGTCTTAAATGCTAACAAGCGGCCATCTAAGATGCATCAATTGGTCTCAACCCACCTGGAGCAAAGGAAAATGAAGAACACCAAGGCCACATGACAACTAAGAGCCCACGAGACAGAAAGGGCCACATGAACCAGAGACCTACATCATCCTGAGACCAGAAGAACTAGTTGGTGCCCGGCCACAATCGATGACTGCCCTGACAGGGAGCACAGCAGAGGACCCCTGAGGGAGCAGGAGATCAGTGGGATGCAGACCCCAAATTCTCATAAAAAGACCAAACTTAATGGTCTGACTGAGACTGGAGGAATCCCGGCGGCCATGCTCCCCAGACCTTCTGTTGGCACAGGACAGGAACCATCCCCGAAGACAACTCATCAGACATGAAAGAGACTGGTCAGCGGGTGGGAGAGAGACGCTGATGAAGAGTGAGCTAATTATATCAGGTGGACACTTGAGATTGTGTTGGCAACTCTTGTCTGGAGGGGGGATGGGAGGATAGAGAGAGAGGGAAGCCGGCAAAATTGTCAAGAAAGGAGAGACTGAAAGGGCTGACTCAAGAGGGGGAGAGCAAGTGGGGGTAGGGAGTGAGATGTATGTAAACTTATATGTGACAGACTGATTGGATTTGTAAACGTTCACTTGAAGCTTAATAAAAGTTATAAAAAAAAATAATAATAATAAGCTTCAGTTATCTAAAACGTACATACGCAAAAAACCTAATTTCTCAGTAATGTCAGATAACTTCTATTACATTCCGTATCAGTTGTTCAAGGCGTGATCAAGGCAGAGACTCATAATTTGTCTGCGGGCATTTTTTGCTATAAAATCTGCAAAGTACATTGCAAAGTACTTTGACAACATGTAGCAAGTATACATTGCAAAGTACTTTGACAATATGTATCAAGATCTATCCTAAAAGCCACTGTTGATCCTGTATGTTAAGAAATTAATTTTAAATATTAAAAAAAGCTTTGTGGATAATTCATTGCAGGACTGTGTACATTAAAAATAGAAAGAATCTAACACACACTAAAAAAAAAAAAAAAAAAGAACGGTGAAGAATGGACTAAATGCCTGAGGCTCAGGGCTTGTCTTAGTCATCTAGTGCCACTATGACAGAAATACCACAAGTGGATGGCTTTAACAAAGAGAAATTTATTCTCTCACAGTCTAGGAGGCTAGAAGTCCAAATTCAGGGTGCCAGCTCCAGGGAAAGGCTTTCTCTGTCTGTCGGCTCTGGAGGAAGGTCCTTGTCCTCAACCTTCCCCTGGACTAGGAGCTTCTCAGCACAGGACGCGTTCCTCTCCTGGTTCTTCATTCTTAGTGACATAAGGTCCCCCCCCACCCCCCGCCCTCCCCACCCCTGTCTCTCTGCTGCTTCTCTCTTTTATATCTCAAAAGAGATGGACTTAAGATACAACCTGATCTTGTAGAATGAGTCCTGCATCATTAACATAACTGCCTCTAATCCTGCCTCATTAAGGTCATAGAGATAGGATTTACAACACATAGGATAATCATATCAGATGGACAATTACACAGTACAGGGAATCATGGTCTAGCCAAGGTGACACACATTTTGGGGGGACACAATTCAGTCCATAACAGTGCTGTTTCGGGTGTTTAATCTTCCCAGAATGGACCTGGACTTCAGGTGCAGCCAAGCCCTGCTCTGTGCAGAGATCATGTTACATTCACATATCCGGACATTACATGTGCACTCATGTTTGGTATTACAGTAAAGAAAGTGTGTCTAAATCCCTGCAAATGCATGATTCTTACGAAGTTCGAGGGATTGGTGATTAGAAGGTGACAGGAAGACATTATTTAATAATTACAGGAGAATGCATTCCTTCGTAGGGATAATGCAGTTCATGAAAAATAAAAATCATTCAATTATTTCTCTGCTGAAAAGTGTCAGTATCATAAATAGCATGGTGTCAGTAGACACAGGTCACGATTTAGGTCTCCAGATGGAGATTAAAGTATTAATAGTCATGCGGTAGATACCTTGTTACAGAGGTGGAGACGGATGTGTCAGCAGGTTCACTGGTTTTTTCCCAAGGTGCCACAGCCGTGAGTACTGGGTTAAAAACGAGGTCAGCCCCACTTTGTGTTTTTCCTCCATGGGACACTACCTGCAACATGGAACACCCCAAAGCTGTCAAAATAAACTCTGATGGCATGATGTCCTGTATCAGTTATTCATCCAGAAAAAAATAATAATAAAGAAAAAAAAAAACTGTTCCAAACATCATTTCCACATGCATAAAGTAGGGAAAAAAAAGAAAAAATGTCTCTGGTCTTTGAAAATACCTGTTGTAAAGAATTAAATAGTGTGTGCTTTTGTTTGTTTCTGCTACACCAATTGTCGTGCCTTGTATATTCACCAAGCTATGCTCTAAAATGCAGACCATCCGAGTGTGCACACACAGAGCTGAATGTACTGCGGAGTAACCGAGCCTTCACCACCTGCCGCTGAGCCGACTCTAACTCGTGACGACCCTGTGTGTATCAGAGTAGAACTTTCCTCCACAGGGTTTTCAATCACTGGTTTTTCAGAAGTAGATCTCCAGGCTTTTCTTCTGAGGCACCTCTGGGTGGACTTGAACCTCCAGCCTTTTGGTTAGCCACTGAGTGCGCTAACCATTTGCACCCTCCAGGGACTCCATGACACGTAGTTAGCCCTGACTAAATTTGAATTAAGTAAACACAAAGCTGATAACAAAAGCCAAGTTGGCCTGTGCCTACAGGGAGAGCTGCTGATTCCAGGGATGGTGTCGCAGAAGCTGGGTCGTGATGGTTCCTAGAAATACAGATACATCTAATTTTAAAGATATATTCCTGAAATATTAAAAGAATTGTAAAAGTGGCAGTGAATTATTTAGACACAGCATCCCTGCAGGCACGACGCAGCGTTCCGTGGTGTGGGATGTCTGCTCTGAGGAAAGTCTCACAAAGCTTTGTGGGGGCTGTATGTTTTCAAATAAGGCAGGAATGCAATCGAAGGCGTCTGAGTCCCTTCATCTGGCTTCCCTGCCACCCGGCAGAGCTCCCTGTGATTACAAAGGTGCCTCATTTCTGGAATGATAAGTGGTGGGGATTTAATTCCTCCCAGCTAAGGTGTGAAAGCGGGTTTTCAATTTACAGATAAAAAGTCTGCCTCTGGATTCGAGCATTGCTCAGTTTTGCCTGAGGTGAGTCCGTTAGAAGTAGCGCCCACCGTCTGCCCGTGTCTTCAGTGCGAGCGTGTGCAGACTCAGAGAAATGACGCAGGAAGGGAGGGGTAAGAAGTAAGACACCCCCGCCATCTAGAAGAGATGTAGCTCTCCTGTGACTGTTACAGGAAGTAAAAACTTCCCCAAACCAAGCCTGTTGCTGTGGAGTCCATTCCGACTTGTAGTGACCTCATGTGACAGAGTAGAACTGCCCCATAAGTTTTTTTTTTTTTTTTCCTGCTGTATGGCTGTAATCTTTATGGGAGAAAATCGCCAAGTCTTTAAACAACCAAGTTCTAAATTTTTAGATGCTTTATTTGTAAGGAAATACCCTCTTCACCACTGGCCTCTCTGACCACATTTTTGCTTCATCACATTCAATTTGTAGGGGAAAATGTATTCTGTCTCCAGGATCCTGGATCAGTTCAAGTCTATGAATATTTATGGGGTTCTTTCAACTAGACAGAGGTTGGTGCCCAGAGGACAGGAAGATGAGTGAGATATAGCCCTTGGCTTGCAGGGACTTTTAACTAACAAAGAAGGAGAGGTAAATACATTTTTTCCCCTTTTTGAATGGCCAAATATAATAAGGCAAAAAATATAAAAATGCTATAATTATATGTTAAAACCCAAAAACCAATCCTGTTGCAGTCAAGTCGATTATGACTCATAGCGACCCTATATCAAATCCTTTGTTGTATGAGGTTAGATATAAGTAAACATAAAAATAATTACACACAAGAAACTTCACTTGACATTGATCTTTCATTAGGTACCCGGGAAAATAAGCCTTATGGAAGTTGTTATTGTTGTTAGTTGCTGCCCAGTCAGCCCCAACTCATGGTGACCCTGTGGACAGTGGGACAAATACTGCCCAGACCTGTGCCATCGCCATGAACTGTGGATTGGACTGTTACAGTGCATTAAGATTTTCATTGGCTGATTTTTGGAAGTACATAGTGAGACCTTTCTTCCTAGTCCCTCTTAGTCTGGAAGCTCTGCTGAAACCTGTCACCATCCAAGCAATATACAAGCCTCCGCTGACAGATGGGTGTGGCTGTGGGTGAGGTACATCGGCCAGGAATCGAACCCAGGTCTCCTGCATGAAAGGCGGGAATTCTACCAGGGAATTCTACCACTGAACCGCGAATGTCCCATGCTAAGCCTTATGGGAAGGTCTCTTAAACATTGCTTCTAACTAGACTAAATACATCATGTAGAAAGTGGTTTGATTAACAAGAAATGGAACCAACATTCATCTTGTCTCAAGTATCCATAAAGTAACCAAGTATTTCCTCTCCCACCCATCCTATAACCCACCCTCCATGGTACCCAACAGGGTCTCGAGGAGCTTCCTTTCAGATCCCGAGGCCCCATTGGCACCGTCTTCACCCTTTCCTCTCTGACTTAGAATTCTCTCTTGGGTCTTCCATCCTGTGAGTGTCGCCCCCTGCTGGAGCATATATCTTTGTTCCATAGAAAGCCTAGGACTCCAACAAGAGGTGAAAAGTGGTATCTTGGATAGTCATGGGCGAGAAGATGCAGCCTGTGGGTTGGGGAGAGGATCTCTTCTGGCCCCTCGCTGTAAAGTAAAGGAAGGGGTCCTGGTGCTTTGAGTCCCACAGGAGGGGACAAGAAAGATACTAGTCATTGCTCCCTTCAGCAGCATATATACTAAACTTGGAATGATACAGACAAGATTAGCATGGCCCCTGCACAAGGATGACATCTAAAGTCCTGAGGCATTCCATGTTTTTGTGTATTAATTGTTTAATGAGAAACCGATTTGCTCTATAAACCTTTACCTAAAGCATAATAAAAAAAAAAAAAGAAGAAGAAGATACAAGCCAGTTGTCAGCATCAGAGAGATCAAGAGACCCACGAGCACTCCCGTGAGCCCTCAAGCCTGACCCCTATGTCCTGGTACAGCATCCCCCAGTCAGAAACCCTCAGGTTAGAGGGGTCTGGAGAAACAGCCCTTGTAGACTTAAAGGGCATAATAATGCATCTGGTACAGAGGAGGGCTGTACAAAATTCACAGTTAAATCCCAAGAAGTAGAGGGTTGTTTATTAGAAATAAGTAGCAGAATGGGAGAAAGAACAAAGGAAGGGAGCCAAGGAGGGAAGGAAGGAAGAGGGGAGAGAGGGAGGGAGGGAGGGTAGAGAGAGAGCAAGAAGGAAGGAGGGAGGGAGGAAAGGAGGGAGGGAAGGAAAGAGGGAGGGTGGGAGGAAGACGGAGTTGCACGGTGAATCAGTCGCCCTGGCCACATGTAGCACTCTATACATCTATCCCAGCGATTAGTCCCTGGGTCAGGAGGGAAGCATATTATGACTGCAACAGCCCCCCACTCCCCCACCTGTAAAATAGATTTTCAAAACAAGCAGGGCTGCTCTCCCTGGAGAAAGAAGGCGGTCATGGAGGCAGACTCCTGGCATGGAAGCCATCAGGTTGTGTTTGCCACGTTGTATTAACCCGTTACTAACACAGACTAACCAAGCCGCAGTGTTTGCAGTGTTCGAAAAGGAGAATGATAAACAGCAGAAGTCAAGTTAAAAAAAAAAAAAAAGCATAGCTGGCCAGAGTAATTAAGGCTGCATGTTTTTGTATTTTCGGCTCTGATAAGTCGGGAATTCAGCCACAGTGGACACTAACGGGTCGACCTCCGTTAGTTGCCTGCCATCTTCAATTAGAGGCCTTCTCAGCGCCCTGCTGCTCCCTGTCTGTATGCAGGCTGTCAGGAGTTTGGGGCCATCAATAGAGTACTAATCATATACCCACACTAGCCATACCATGGGGTAGCCTGTGTGACTGCCGGGTGGGCAATAAGTAGGAAGTCTTCGTGGAATTTGGGTTCTGTCTTGCCCTGGCTGGTGGAGAGGTAACAGCCCCCGACTTGCTCTGGGTTTTCCCCTTCATCTGCCTATTTATCAGATTTTAAGAGCTACAGCTGCTAACCAAAAGGTCGACAGTTCGGATCCACTGCTGCTCCTTGAAAATCCTGTGGAGCAGTTCTACTCTGGCCTATAGGGTTGCTATGAGTTGGAATTGACTCAAAGGCAACAGCCTTTTTATGGAGCCACAGAGATGAACCACAGCCTGGGAGGGGACCTGGTTCTCACATTTTATCTTGCCTGAGTTGCAATTCTAGCCACTACAAATACGTCTCAACGTTAGTATCCCTTAAAATGGGCACTTCATCTGGCCCATGCAAAACAGGCAGCAGGGTGCAATGCTTGAGACTTAGATTCCAATCAGAGCCTGGGTTCACATTCCAGTTCCAGCCCATGCTGGGAGTGTGGCCCTGAGCAAGTGACTCCATCTCTTTGTGCTTCAGGGTTCCTCACTACTGTGGATGTCATGACAGTGCTCTCTGCATACACTTGTCTGAGCTTGAATTAGATAATATCGGAATAATGCTTGTACTTGGTAGATACCATAGAAGTGCTCACTGAATGAATACGTGGATGAATGAATGAATGAACTTCCTCAAGTTGTAAGCAGATGTCCAAAGTTTGTCAGACTTAGTCTCGCCATCCTTGCCTCAAAGGAGCATGCTGGCTGTACTTCTTCCAAGACGTATTTGTTCGTTCTTCTGGCAGTCCATGGCATATTCAATATTCTTCACCAACACCACAATTCAAAGGCGTCAGTTCTTCTTCTTCAGTCTTCCTTATTCATGTCCAGCTTTCGCATGCATATGAGACGACTGAAAATACCGTGGGTTGGATCAGGCTCACCTTAGTCTTCAAGGTGACATCTTTGCTTTTAACACTTTAAAGAGGTCTTTTACAGCAGATTTGCCCAATGCAATGCGTGTTTTGATTTCTTGACTGCTGCTTCCATGGATGTTGATTGAGGATGCAAGTAAAATGAAATCCTTGACCACTTCAATCTTTTCTCCTTTTATCATGATGTTGCTTATTGGTCCACTTGTGAGGAATTTTATTTTCTTTATGTTGAGGTGTAATCCATACTGAAGGTTGTGGTCTTTGATTTTCATCAGCAAGTGCTTCAAGACCTCTTCACTTTCAGCAAGCAAGGTTGTGTCATCTGCACAACACAGGTTGTTAACAAGTTTTCCTCCTGTCCTGTTTTTCTTCATGTAATCCAGCTTCTCAGATTATTTGCGTAGCATACAGATTGAATAAGTGTGATGAAAGAATACCACCCTGATGCACACCTTTCCTGACCTTAAACCACACAGTATCCCCTTGTTCCGTCTGAACAACTGCCTCTTGATCTATGTACAGGTTCCCCATGAGCACAGTTAAGTGTCCTGGAATTCTATTCTTCACAGTGTTATCCATAATTTGGTATGATCCACACAGTCGAATGCCTTTGCATAATCAATAAAACACAGGTAAACATCCTTCTGGTGCTCTCTGCTTTCAGCCAGGATCCATCTGACATCAGCAGTGATATCCCTGGTTCCGTGTCCTCTTCTGAATCCACCTTGAAGTTTTGGCAGTTCCCTGTCCATATAATTCTGTAGCTGCTTCTGAATGAGCTTTAGCAAAATTTTACTTTTCTGTGATATTATTAATGAAGTTGTGCGATAATTTCTGCATTCAGTTGGATCACCTTTCTTGAGAATAGGCACTAATATGGATCTCTTCCAGTCAGTTGGCCAGGTAGCTGTCTTCCAAATTTCTTGGCATGGACAAGTGAGCACTTCCAGCTCTGCATCTGTTTGCTCAAACATCTCAGTTGGTATTCTGTCAATTCCTGGAGCCAATAAGACAAACTGACAGGTGCACAGGGGAGCCATCAACCTACCATCTGGGATTAACTACTGCCAATATTTTCCCGCATATTTTCTACTTCTTTATGTACAAAATTAGAACCCTATAATAAAACTGTACATATTCATTTGTAATGTCATTTCCTCACTTGCAGTTTGATAAGTATTACCCCATAGTTTTACATTTTTTTTTTATATAAGATGGTTATTTCTTAAATCAATACCCTATTGTTAGAATTTGGATGGATTCCATTTGTCGTTTTCTATAATGCAGTAAGAAACTTTCCATATGGAATTCTCCCCCTTTTGGGGGGATGAGGGTATTTGGGAAAATTGTTCCTATAGTTGTTGTTCAATGCTGTTGAGTTGATTTCAACTCCTAGCAACCCCGTGTGATAGAGTAGAACTCCACCATAGGGTTTTCTAGGCTGTAATCTTTAAGCAGCCCTGGTGGGTCAATGGTTAAGCGATTGACTGCTAACTGAATGGTCGGTGGTTTGAACCCATCAGCTGCTCCATGGGAGAAATATATGGTAGTCTGTTTTAGTAAAGATTTACAGCCTTAGAAACCCTATGGGGCAGTTCTACTCTGTCTTAAGGGTCACTATGAGTTGAAATCAACTTGTCGGCAGTGGGTTTGGGCAATCTTTAAGGAGTCCCGGCAGCGCGGTGGTTAAGTTCTTGGCTTCTAACCAAAAGGTCAGTGATTCAAATCCACCCAGTGGCTCTTTGGGAGAAAAGACCTGGAGATCTGCTTCTGTAAAGATTACAGCCTAGAAAATCCTATGGGGCAGTTCTACTCTGTCACATGGGGTCGCCCTGAGTCGGAATAGACTTGAAAGCTCAACAACAGTCTTTGCCTCTCTCTTCCACTCTTCTTTTCTCCCTTTTATTTATCAAATTCCAATTTAACAGCTGCTGCTTAAGGAGGTGTTTTGTGATGTATGTTCTTCCTGAGGTTGGGAGACCCTATTCTAGCGTTGAAGTATTGACATTCCCCCAATGACATAACCAAGAACCCCTTGGACGTGAAGACCTACACTCTTTGCTCTGGCATATTGCATTCGGAGGTGACCTTGGTGTGGTGGGCCACCAGAAACCCACGTTCTGACTTTGTTTTGACATGTGGAGAAATAACAAGAAATGCCTTGGAAAATAGCAATGTTGCTGATTTGCTGTTGTTACTGCAGCCTGCAAAGTTTGTTACTTTCCACTGGAGACCGATTTCATTGCATAAGCTGACTGTCTCATGTTTCTTGCCATCTCTCAAGTACACTCCCTAATATAATTTATTCATTGAAGCATACAATCGTGTTTCTGCCTTAGGGGTTTATTTTCATCTCTTTACAATATACGAAATTAAACCCCAAAGACAGTAGCAGTATATGTTTCAAACAATTCTTCTATAGACATTTGTAATTTATATTTCCTGTAATATAACAAGATCCTATACATTGATCAAGAGTGCTGTAAAGAAAGTAAACGGAACTGTAAAGTGTGGCTGGAATATATTTTAACCAAGACATTTATATCAGTCTGGACTTCAGCAGTGCTTCCCGGAGCCGAGGATGGGAGGTTTCTGCTCCTTACCAACCTGTTCCTGCTCATTTCTAACAGTGTTAGTTTTTCTGAAGGAACCCTCATTCCTATTCTTTATCTTATTATCCAATCTTTTTCCCTTTACCAGGGAAAACCTCTTCCCTGAACACACCCAGCTATAAATGAAGGGATTAGCTAGGCAGGACCCCAAAGCCAGCTACTTAACCACTGCGCCACCAAGACTTATTAACCAGCAATTAAGTCTGAGTAATTCAGGGAATGGGCGGCCTTAGCAGAACCAGGGAGGAAGATGATTACGCGTGTTGAGTACGCGGCTTACTGAGTAAAATGTCTGTCATGCCATTAGAAGTGGCATCTAAACTCCCCAGGCGGGGAGAATACCGCTAGTGATGTTATCCTGAGGAAAGTGTCAGCAGCTGGTAGCTGTAAACACGTCCGTTTGGCTTTGGTTTGGTTTTGAAGCGAAGAGTAGCATGCTGGGTAGGGGCTGGTAGCTGTCCACTTGGAGAGAGCGTGGTGGCTCAGACTGGGTCGGACCACTCCCTCCTGTGTGACCGGGCAGTGTACTCAGCCTCTCCATGCTTGGGTCTCTGACTGTAACCAGCTGTCCTCTCCTGCGGTTGTCCAGAAGGTCACTGGGCAAACCACCCGCAGACAGGGCATACTCAGCAAATCCTGTTGGTGCTGGTGGTTGTCAGCAAGTTGATTCCAACTCCGGGCACCCCGTGTGTGTCAGAGTAGAACTGGGGTCCACAGGGTTTTCAACAGCTGATTTTTCAGAAGTAGGTAACCAGGCCTTTCCTCTGAGGCTCCTCTGGGTGGATTTGAACAGCCCACCTCTAGGTTAGTAGTCTAGCACTTAACCATTTGCACCACGCACAAACTATTCCATAACCTAAATTGTTGTTTTTTAAATTATTATTATTTGAAGTCTATAGAAAAAAAACTTGGAAAACATCAACATTGAGAGGAGAAGAGGAGGAAGCAAAGCTAACAGACAGAAATGAAGTTGTTGTAGCAGAAGGGGACCAAGCTAAGACGGGGTCTCCAACAACAGGGCGGGATAGAACGGAAAGGCAAAAACGCTGGGCACACAGGGCCAACCACCAAAATTTAAAGATTAAACATTCAAATCAGGTGTAATAAGCCAACTAGGTAATACACAAATGAAGAATATAGCATAATGATTCAAGAAGTAAGATCTTATTCTGAGTGACTTTGCTGTTCAAAAAAGTCCTGAAAATTTAGGGAAAAAAGGGGAGTGAAATGACCATTAGTAATTGCTTAAAGTATAGCTGTGTTTTTAAAAGTTTTCCTCTGTGGTTTACGATATCCTGTTTCTCATTTTTTCGCATATTCTTTATTATCTTTCAAGACCCTCACTAGTTTTTGCACCAGACAGACTTCATAGTTAGGTTGACCTGGAGAGTTCTTTGCTCAGGAATGGTGAGAGTGAGTCATCTTTAGCCCCAAATTCAAATAACACCAGCAGACAGTGTCGCTAACGGACCATGGTGCTTTCTGCCTTTGTTTCAGCGTTAAAGTAGTGGCACTTCATTAATTTTTAAAGGGATTTGATTTCCCTATCAAAGAGTTCATAGAATTCCTTAACTTTCAGTTTCCTAAGAAAGCTAAAGTACTGTGCTCACCAAAGTATGCGGCTCACATATTTTTCTGTTTTTCCATTAAACAATACTACATTTGAAAACAATTTAAGACTGATGTCCTCCAAGTGTTTGCAGTTTTTAAGACTCTTTTGTTTTAAAAGTCTCCTTATAAAAAGTAAATTTCGCTTGGAGAAAGGAAGTGTTGGCTTCAGAATTGAGCTCATGAGAGGTCAGTTCAGTACTGTCACAAACCAAAACCAAACCCACTGCCGTCCAGTCGATTCCAAGTCATAACGACCACATGGGGGGTTTCCAAGGCGGTAAATCTCTACAGAAGCAGGCCGTAGCATCTGTCTCCCACAGAGCCCATGGTCGAACCCCCGACCTGTAGGTTAGCAGTTGAGTGCTTTAACCACTGTGCCACCAGGGCTCCTTCAGTGCTAACACAGAGGCACCTAAACTCCCCAAAGCTTTGTTTTTAATATGTGTGAGGAGGGAATTTCGGTAGAGATGACACATAGTCTATTACTGTATCTGGTCATTTAATGTAATTTTATTACTAGTATTTTATTTATTTACATATAAATTAGTACTTTTGTTTTTGGAGATATTAATAAAGATCAGCATTTCCTGTTATTTCGCTCACACAATTTGGCAAGAAAAACATTAAGATACAAATAAATGAATGGGCAAAGGCTATAAGGAGATTGTTCATTTGGTAGTTTCCTAATTAGATTTTTCTTTTTTTAATTAGATAAAAAAGAAAGAAGGAAGGAAAGCAGGAGGGAAGGAGGGAGGGAGGGAGGGAAGGAAGGAGGGAGGGAGGGAAGGAAGGAGGGAGGGAGGGCGGGAGGGAAGGAAGGAGGGAAGGAGGGAGGGAGGGAAGGAAGGGAGGAAAGAAACACATGGAAAATGTTTAACATCACTAGTTAATTGATAGTAGCCCTGGTGGCGGTGGCACAGCTGCTCAGCTGCTAACCAAAAAGTGTGCAGTTTGAGCCCACCAGACCCCACCAGCTATTCTGCGGGAGAAAAGACCTGGCAGTCTGCCCCCAAGAAGATAATGCCTAGGAAACCCTATGTGGCAGTTCTCTTCTGTCCTGTAGGGTCTCTGTGAGTCTGAATCAACTCCGTGGCACACAACAACAGTTAATCGATGTAAAATAAAAACAGTGATAAACCGTTTCACATTATTAAGTCAGGCACATTTTAAAACAGTAAGTGTAACTTGTATAGATAGGAAATTTTGCTCTATACCCAGTCTGGGCCATATTAGTCATGGCTTTGCCTACTTCTAATCAATGTATGTTAATAAGTTTCATATTCTGCTACTTTTCATAAATAGTTTGAAAATAATGTGTGTTATTATTTCTGTTGGCTACAAAGCATTGCATATGATGATTTTGTTAAAGGTTCTCTCACTTTCCCCTATTTATGAAAATGTAGGTGTTCTCAGTTTTTAGTTGATTAGGAAAAGTGGTGCAATGAACTTGTTTATGCACACGTAATATGTTCTTGAAAGTGTAACCGAACGCGGGTTCTTGTTCTGTCCTATTAGCCGATCGAAATAAGGTGGACACCACACCACTAGCCGTGAGGGAAACAGAAACTTGCAGTTTATTGTTTGTGCAAACAAGAAGCAAGGTGGGACCTGGCAGGTGAACTTCTGAGGGGGCTTTTTGTTTCCAGTGGCGTCTGGGTTGGGTTTAGTGCCCGGAACTCTCTGCCCTTAGCCCTCCCATGTCCACATTTGGAGGTCTGTATGCTGAATCCTGTTACATAGGAAGGCGCCTTTTGATTTGCAGATGGGTTCACGCACCAGTGGTGTGCTGGAAAATATCTTCCTCTCCGGTGACGCTCAGGTCCAAGGACAGATTGAGGACACCGTTCTTCAGGTCCTGCGCTTGCACCAAAATGCTGCTTCTCACATGCTAGGGATTCTGGCACCAAATTCGTAGGGCCAAACTGCATTTAGCAGCCACTGCTTGGTGGCTGTGAGGGGGGGGAACCACGGTGGAGCAGGTACAGCCAGAACGCTCCATAGAAGCAAGGATAGCAAGACTTCGTCTCACAGACCTTGGGCATGTTATCAGGAGGGACCAGTCCCTGGAGAAGATACCATGCTTGGTAGAGGGTCAGTGAAGGAGAAGACCCTTAGTGAGATGGATTGACACAGTGGCTGCAACAACGGGCTCAAGGAATAGCAATGATTGTGAGGACGGCACAAGACCCGGCAGTGTTTGATTGTTGTACACAGAGTTGCTATGAGTCAGAACCAACTTGAGGGCACCTAACAACAACAGCAGCTTCTCTACTCCCCTCTGATTCCTCCACTATAATTTATTCTTCACATAGCAGTTATAGTGGTGTTTTGTTAATAACGTAAAACAAAGTTAACATTGTACCTTGATCAGATGCTTCTGGAAAGTCCATGTTCATGCAGAAATTCAGAGCACCTGTGCCCCATCAATTACAAGAGGACCCAGGTATGAGGTTAGATCCGGTGACCCGAGGCTGGTGAGGGGTGTACATCTGTCTTCGTGGTGATGAATTAGTTCATACAGGGCTGGCGCTCGTTACAGCTTAAAATAGGAAAATCGAATTTCCCATAACCAACATGTTTTACAAATTTTGTGGTTATCACAGAGAGAGATTATGATCCTGGGAATTAATCAAAACTGTCTAGTTCACAATTTAATATCTTAATCTCTTACTGCTTTATTGTATAACAGTAAATAAAAAGAAGGAAAAAAAGGGCAAGAAGAAAAATAGATTTTTTGCTTACATTAGATATTTGCCCACTTGCCACAGCCTAATAATGCTCATTAGTTACTCCTACGATCACTGGATCTTAGGTGTTTTCTCACAAGACCTTTTGTGAGGGAGATGGGTAAAAACAAACAAAAACAGTGAGAATCTTTCTTCTCAAAGTGCTTATGCAACACTATTGCCTGTTGTCATTACAAGGCTAGTTGTCAAACACAGTTATGTCTTAAATTTTCATTTCGTTTTTTATCATGGCTGAATAAGAATGTTGAGGCTTATAATTTGAATTCCATATTTCATAACATCATGCAAACTGATTTTTGTAACTAGCCTTGGGACGTATTTCTTCCTACTTCCGGTCCCGTGGACCCTCTATTACATTACCGCAGTCTCAGACTGTAGATAATTCAGTATTCGAGAGCCAGAACTAGCAATGTGGTGGCCAGAAAGACCTGGCAAGTAGCCCAGGGGAACAGGAGACATTGATCCCGGTAAGATGCGTGAAGCATCTTGGGCTGATTAGGTTTCATTTTGATATGGTTTTCCACTTCATTCTGTAGATTCTCATCCTACCCCACTGCTGGTTAGGCCAGCACAAGCTTGTGCCATGTAAAAGCTGCTAATGAAGATCTTTGCAAAGATAATTGATGGCTTTGTGCATATGAAGAAGACATTTATGGAAGATGGTGCTAAAATGGCTGTGTTTATAAGGCCAATCTGTTGTCTGTTATGTATATCAAGCTCCTCCTGTTATTTCCTCATCCTTTCAGAACCTGGGGGGTGGGTCTACTATAAATATTTCCTATTTATATCAAAATACACCCACAGCATTTTTGGTGAAATGGTTTTATGTTACCAAGTGTATGAATGCCAAAACCTTTCCTCTTTACTGAAACAGATTCCGTGATTGCAGCGGTATTTATTGAGAGAACTTGCAAGGAGCCACATACCTTAAAAGGTCCCTGGGGTTCTAAGTGAATGTAGGAATGGAATAACACCTCCCACTCAGGAACTGGGTTTAGGATTGGGACACAGAATGTAGGAAATGCCTCGTGTACTGAGTGCTAACTGATACCCAGGGGGTTTGGCTATGCCCGCGTTATGAGGGAGATCAGGGAACCCATTGAGAGAGAGGATCTAACATTTGATTTAGATCTTAAAGGATTTGTTTACTGTATTGAACTAAGCTAATCCTCAGGATGGGAACCCTGGTGGCATAGTGGTGAAGTGCTACGGCTGCTAACCAAAAGGTCGACAGTTCGAATCTACTGGGTGCTCCTTGGAAACTCTATGGGGCGGTTCTACTCTGTCCTATAGGGTCGCTATGAGTCAGAATCGACTCGACGGCAGTGGGTAATCCTCAGAATAATCCCCTTGCTTTTTCTCCGTAAAGAAAATGGGACAAAAGCAGAAAAGGCTTTCTCAACTGTGTTTTCAAGCGTTTGCAATTGCTGCATCGTACAGTCTGAGACTGAGTGCAGAAACAGAAGTGGGCATGTGAAGCCATTTTTCCACCTGATGTCAGAAGAATTGTCCATCTCAACAGTAATGATATTTCACTGGAACACGATTATATCTTTCTGTTCTTTGGTATATGATAGACCTTGCACATCCAATCAGATATTTTCCTTATGTCATTGCCCAGACCATTGCCAATCTCGTGTCTTGCATACATCGTTGTATGTGGAAAATTTACATACCTCATTGTGCTTTTCATTGGCACTCTGGCATGTATGATGTGCATATATGGCACGTTAAATAGGCTTTGTAAATGCCCAGAGAATACACGTACTTCTTTCTCACCATTCTGCATTGCCTCCAAGTGTCTCTTTATGGCAACGTTTATGCTCCAGAAAACAATGAAGTTTCAACAGAGGAGTCCCTGAGGCAGATGGCGTGCAGCTATTATTTCCTTCCCTAATTATTTTGTTAATAAACAATAAACTATATTTAGTTACCAGTCAGAACATTTTCATTTTGTAATGTGGCTCTGACCTTTTTTTTTTCATTATTATTTCTAAAGTGAGGAGACAGTAGTAAATAAGCAAAGCCTGCTTTGAACAAAACACTAGATAGGAGCCACGTTTTGACGACATAACGTAAAATCAGTTTGGAAACCCACTTACTTCTAGCCACTTAATTAAGAGCTGCTGTAGAAGTGAGCAGAATGTCTACTGTGATGAGTTAATTCTGATTTCTGACTCTTCTCACTTTGGAATGTGCACCCTTCCAACCAAGCCTCCCAGGTACCTCCCGGGTAGACCCCTGGCCTCTGCTGGTAGAGTAACTGAGAACGCCCTTGGTCATCCCCAGATGTCCAACACCATGTCTGTGTCTCTCCTGACCCACTTGGGTTGCTCCCTCTGACACACTAATGAAGTGGCTGTGCCAATGTTGGCTAGGTCAGACACGCTAATAAACAAGTTATAACTGCAAACGAAATAAAAACCAAAAACCCAAACCCAGTTCCGTCGAGTTGATTCCGACTGATAGCAACTGTATAGAATAGAGTAGAACTGCCCCATAGAGTCTCCAAGGAGCTCCTGGTGGATTTGAACTGCTGACCTTTTGGTTAGCATCCATAGCACTTAACCACTATGCCACCAGGGTTTCAAAACCCACTTCTAAATGAGAGCTAGTTTTGATAGGATCCAGGGATCTTTTGAAGATAATGGCTAAAGATTTAGAGTTTTAGGAAGACAACCAAAAGATTTCTAATAATGAAGCAACATGTATTCTGGAATGAGAATATCCACTTACCATACATTAAACCAAGAGGCCCTCATGGTGCAGTGGTTAAGCACTTGGCTGCTAACCAAAAGGTCGGCAGTTCTAACCAACTGGCTGCTTTATGGGAGAAAGATTCAGGAGTCTACTTCTGTAAAGATCACAGCCTTGAAAACTGAATGGGGCAGTTCTACTATCTTATAGGGTCGCTACGTGTTGGAATTTACTCTGCTACAATGGGTTTAGGTCTTTAGATACATTAAACCAAGAGAAATATTTAGAACAAGTACAGAAAGTGCTTTAGTAAAAATTTCTAATTCCTCTTTACTGAAGATACAGCATCTAGTATGAGATTAAGGAATTCATTCTTTGTAAATTCTAGCTCAATTCATATTTTTCTTTCATGATCTATGCCTTCTTGTGTATCATGCAATTGTCTCCAAGGACTTTGCCCCTTGTTTCGGGTATCTTATTTTCAGCATGTCATTTATTTATCCATTCATCCACTAATCCATCCGTTCATCCATCTATCCACCCATCCATCCATCCGTCCACCCATCTGCCCATCCGCCCGTCCATCTGCCTGTCCGCCCACCCACCCGCCCGTCTGCCCATCCGTCCGTCCGTCTGTCCATCCATCCATCCGGTAGATATTTATTGAATGCCTACTATGTCCAGGGTTCCATGCTATGTGATAGTTATTGAATGATGAATAACCGTATTCATTGACTTCAAAAGTTTACAATCTTAATGATTTACTTACGCTCTTGTTCAGGGTTTGCTTCAAGTCCATGTCTTTATTAATCAATTTCTACAGAGACCTTGCCCTTCATTATTTCATGCAAATTGAGGGCAGATTTATTTGATCACTTGGAGATGACTACTGTGTATTTGAGCTCTGAAGCCACTTTTAAGCTGAGCACTGCAAACTTATCTCTTCCACCCTCCACCCTCCTATCCCCCACAACCTCCCTCAAGTGGTATTCTTTGAGAGCTGCATGGAGGGGAATGTCATTACTATTCTTGTATCACGAGGAATGGCATTTGGAAAACAGTGACGCTTTCTGGGGAACGCCAGTGTACATGACCTTGGCTAGAGAAGTTAGGAGGTTATTTCTCTTTCACTCAGTCGTCTCCACAATTCTGCAGCTTTACTAGGATATGAAGGAGTCGCGCACGTAAGAGTGACCTCTTGCTCACGTAACTTTTAATTTCTTAGACACACCTGGGTTGATGCTTGCCCTAAATGAACGACCCCTTTGATCTCAAGTGTGTTTAGAGGTGTATCACATGAAGGGGTTGTAGGGTGACATGAGGACCCCAGTCTGTCTCAAGGAGGATCACACAGCAGCTTCCTGTGAGTTACAGTAAAACCTGTAATGCAGAAACCTGTCAGAGAAGAAAATGCAAATATCTCCCACTAAAACGATCAATAGGAGAGTGGTAAGACTATACCCTGTCAGAGAAGGACAGCTTGCCAAGACCTGGAAAAATAGGGCAGCCCTGGTGAGTCCCAGCTCTCCCAGGTTTCACTGTAGTTGCAAAGAGCAAAGATGACTCCCTTGGTTGTGGTATTTTCATTTGCCTTTATTCTCCTCACACAGGAGACTTCATTTCTACCCACATTAGCAGCATATTGGATATCAGCTTTTCCCCATACTAAAGCCTTTATTAAACACAAAATATTTTAATACCTTCTCCATATAAATAAATTTAATCCCCAAGTATAAAAAATCAAGTATAGTAAAAAATTGCTTATGGAAATTTTTTTAAAAAAACCTCAGTGGCTGGCATATAGAAAAAAAAAATATAGAAGCGCTCTATAAATATTTGATGAATGAATGAACCAGGGGAGTTATCCAGAGTAAAAATGGAAATGGCCAAACTCTTTAATAATAAAAGTTATATATACTCAAATATTACTTAGCAATAGTATAAATAATGCCTTTCTGGTGTTAATAAAAATAGATCAAATGAAAATTGGTGAACATTAGTTTTTTTTTTAAATAATTTTTATTGTGCTTTAAGTGAAAGTTTACAAGTCAGTCTCTCACACAAAAACACATATACACCTTGCTACACACTCCCAATTACTCTCCCCCTAATGAGACAGCCCGCTCTCTCCCTCCACTCTCTCTTTTCCTGTCCATTTCGCCAGCTTCTAACCCCCTCCACCCTCTCATCTTCCCACCAGGCAGGAGATGCCAACATAGGCTCAAGTGTCCACCTGATCCAAAAAGTTCACTCCTCACCAGCATCCCTCTCCAACCCATTGTCCAGTCAAATCCATGTCTGAAGCGTTGACTTCAGGAATGGTTCCTGTCCTGGGCCAACAGAAGGTCTGGGGGCCAGGACGACCAGGGTCCTTCCAGTCTCAGACCATTAAGCCTGGTCTTATGAGAATTTGGGTCTGCATCCCACTGCTCTCTTGCTCCCTCAGGGGTTCTCTGTTGTGTTCCCTGTCAGGGCAGTCATCAGTTGTAGCCGGGCACCATCTAGTTCTTCTGGTCTCAGGAGCGTGTAGTCTCTGGTTCATATTGCCCTTTCTGTCCCTTGGGCTTGTAATCGCCTTGTGTCCTTGGTGTTCTTCATTCTCCTTTGATCCAGGTGGGTTGAGACCAATTGATGCATCTTAGATGGCTGCTTTCTAGCATTTAAGACCCCAGACGCCACTCTTCAAAGTGGGATGCAGAATGTATTCTTAATAGATTTTGTTATGCCAATTGACTGAGATGTCCCCTGAAACCATAGTCCCTAGACCCCTGCCCCTGCTATGCTGGCCTTTGAAGCATTCAGTTTATTCAGGAAACTTCTTTGCTTTTGGCTTAGTCCAATTGTGCTGACCTCTCCTGTATTGTGTGCTGTATTTCCCTTCACCTAAAGTAGTTCTTATCTACTATCTAATTAGTAAAGGCCCCTCTCCCACCTTCCCTCCCTCCCACTTCTCGTAACCAGGAAAAGAGTATTTTCTTCGCAGTTTAAATTATTTCTCAAGTTCTTATAATAGTGGTTTTATACAATATTTGTCCTTTTGCAACTGACTAATTTCACTCAGCATAATGCCTTCCAGGTTCCTCCATGTTATGAAATGTTTCACAGATTCCTCACTGTTCTTTATCAATACGTAGTATTCCATTGTGTGAATATACCATAATTTATTTATCCATTCATCCATTGATGGGCACCGTGGTGGCTTCCATCTTTTTGCTATTGTAAACAGTGCTGAAATAAAAATGGGTGTGCATATATCTGTTCATGTAAAGGCTCTTATTTCTCTAGGATATATTCCAAGGAGTGGGATTGCTGGATCCTATGGTAGTTCTATTTCTAGCTTTTTTTTTTTTTTAATTAACTTTTATTGAGCTTCAAGTGAATGTTTACAAATCAAGTCAGTCTGTCACATATAAGTTTATATACATCTTACTGCATACTCCCACTTGCTCCCCCCTAATGAGTCAGCCCTTCCAGTCTCTCCTTTTGTGACAATTTTGCCAGCTTTCAACTCTCTCTATCCTCCCATCCCCCCTTCAGACAGGAGATGCCAACACAGTCTCAAGTGTCCACCTGATATAATTAGCTCACTCTTCATCAGCATCTCTCTCCTACCCACTGTCCAGTCCCTTTCATGTCTGCTGAGTTGTCTTCGGGGATGTTTCCTGTCCTGTGCCAACAGAAGGTTTGGGGACCATGACCACCGGGATTCCTATAGTCACAGTCAGACCATTAAGTATGGTCTTTTTATGAGAATTTGGGGTCTGCATCCCACTGATCTCCTGCTCCCTCAGGGGTCCTCTGCTGTGCTCCCTGTCAGGGCAGTCATCGATTGTGGCCGGGCACCAACTAGTTCTTCTGGTCTAAGGATGATGTAGGTCTCTGGTTCATGTGGCCCTTTCTATCTCTTAGGCTCTTAGTTGTCTTGTGACCTTGGTGTTCTTCATTTTCCTTTGCTCCAGGTAGGTTGAGACCAATTGCTGCATCTTAGATGGCCGCTTGTTAGCATTTAAGACCCCAGACGCCACATTTCAAAGTGGGATGCAGAATGATTTCATAATAGAGTTATTTTGGCAATTGACTTAGAAGTCCCCTTAAACCATGGTTCCCAAACCCCCGCCCTTGCTCCGCTGACCTTTGAAGCATTCATTTTATCCCGGAAACTTCTTTGCTTTTGGTCTAGTCCAATTGAGCTGACCTTCCATGTATTGAGTGTTGTCCTTCCCTTCACCTAAAGCAGTTCTTAAAAAAAAAAAAAAAACTAATTAATCAGTAAAAAACCCTCTCCCTCCCTCCCTCCCTCCCCCCCCCATAACCACAAAAGTATGTGTTCTTCTCAGTTTATACTATTTCTCAAGATCTTATGATAGTGGTCTTATACAATATTTGTCCTTTTGCCTCTGACTGATTTCGCTCAGCATAATGCCTTCCAGGTTCCTCCATGTTATGAAATGTTTCACAGATTCGTCACTGTCACTGTTCTTTATCGATGTGTAGTATTCCATTGTGTGAATATACCAAAATTTATTTACCCATTCATCCGTTGATGGACACCTTGGTTGCTTCCAACTTTTTGCTATTGTAAACAGAGCTGCAATAAACATGGGTGTGCATATATCTGTTTGTGTGAAGGCTCTTGTTTCTCTAGGGTATATTCCGAGGAGTGGGATTTCTGGGTTGTATGGTAGTTCTATTTCTAACTGTTTAAGATAACGCCAGATAGATTTCCAAAGTGGTTGTACCGTTTTACATTCCCACCAGCAGTGTATAAGAGTTCCAATCTCTCCGCAGCCTCTCCAACATTTATTATTTTGTGTTTTTTGGATTAATGCCAGCCTTGTGTTTGTTGGAGTGAGATGGAATCTCATCGTAGTTTTAATTTGCATTTCTCTAATGGCTAATGATCGAGAGCATTTTCTCATGTATCTGTTGGCTGCCTGAATATCTTCTTTAGTGAAATGTGTGTTCATATCCTTTGCCCACTTCTTGATTGGGTTGTTTGTCTTTTTGTGCCTGAGTTTTGACAGAATCATATAGATTTTAGAGATCAGGCGCTGGTCGGAGATGTCATAGCTGAAAATTCTTTCCCAGTCTGTAGGTGGTCTTTTTACTCTTTTGGTGAAGTCTTTAGATGAGCATAGGTGTTTGATTTTTAGGAGCTCCCAGTTATCTGGTTTCTCTTCGTCATTTTTGGTAATGTTTTGTATTCTGTTTATGCCTTGTATTAGGGCTCCTAGGGTTGTCCCTATTTTTTCTTCCATGATCTTTATCGTTTTAGTCTTTATGTTTAGGTCTTTGATCCACTTGGAGTTAGTTTTTGTGCTTGGTGTGAGGTATGGGTCCTGTTTCATTTTTTTGCAAATGGATATCCAGTTATGCCAGCACCATTTGTTAAAAAGACTGTCTTTTCCCCATTTGACTCTTTTGGGGGCCTTTGTCAAATATCAACTGCTCATACGTGGATGGATCTATGTCTGGGTTCTCAATTCTGTTCCATTGGTCTATGTGCCTGTTGTTGTACCAGTACCAGGCTGTTGTGACTACTGTGGCTGTATAATAGGTTCCGAAATCAGGTAGAGTGAGGCCTCCCACTTTCTTCTTCTTTTTCAGTAATGCTTTGCTTATCCGAGGCTTCTTTCCCTTCCATATGAAGTTGGTGATTTGTTTCTCTATCACCTTAAAAAAATGACATTGGAATTTGGATCGGAAGTGCATTGTATGTATAGATGGCTTTTGGTAGAATAGACATTTTTACTATGTTAAGTCTTCCTATCCATGAGCAAGGTATGTTTTTGCACTTAAGTATGTCCTTTTGAATTTCTTGTAGTAGAGCTTTGTAGTTTTCTTTGTATAGGTCTTTTACATCCTTGGTAAGATTTATTCCTAAGTATTTTATCTTCTTGGGGGCTACTGTTAGTGGTATTGATTTGGTTATTTCCTCTTCAGTATTCTTTTTGTTGATGTAGAGGAATCCAAGTGATTTTCGTATGTTTATTTTATAACCTGAGACTCTGCCAAACTCTTCTATTAGTTTCAGTAGTTTTCTGGAGGATTCCTTAGGGTTTTCTGTGTATAAGATCATGTCATCTGCAAATAGAGATAATTTTACTTCCTCCTTGCCAATCCGGATGCCCTTTATTTCTTTGTCTAGCCTAATTGCCCTGGCTAGGACTTCTAGCACGATGTTGAATAAGAGCAGTGATAAAGGGCATCCTTGTCTGGTTCCCGTTCTCAAGGGAAATGCTTTCAGGTTCTCTCCATTTAGAGTGATGTTGGCTGTTGGCTTTGCATAGATGCCCTTTATTATGTTGAGGAATTTTCCTTCAATTCCTATTTTGGTGAGAGTTTTTATCATAAATGGGTGTTGGACTTTGTCAAATGCCTTTTCTGCATCAATTGATAAGATCATGTGGTTTTTGTCTTTTGTTTTATTTATGTGGTGGGTTACATTAATGGTTTTTCTGATATTAAACCAGCCTTGCATACCTGGTATAAATCCCACTTGGTCGTGGTGAATTATTTTTTTGATATGTTGTTGAATTCTTTTGGCTAGAATTTTGTTGAGGATTTTTGCATCTATGTTTATGAGGGATATAGGTCTGTAATTTTCTTTTTTTGTAATGTCTTTACCTGGTTTTGGTATCAGGGAGATGGTGGCTTCATAGAATGAATTGGGTAGTATTCTGTCATTTTCTATTCTTTGAAATACCTTTAGTAGTAGTGGTGTTAACTCTTTTCTGAAAGTTTGGTAGAACTCTGCAGTGAAGCCGTCCGGGCCAGGGCTTTTTTTTGTTGGGATTTTTTTATTACTGTTTCAATCTCTTTTTTTGTTATGGTTCTATTTAGTTGTTCTACTTATGAATGTGTTAGTTTGGGTAGGTAGTGTTTTTCCAGGAATTCATCCATTTCTTCTAGGTTTGCAAATTTGTTAGAGTACAATTTTTCGTAATAATCTGATATGATTCTTTTAATTTCAGTTGGTTCTGTTGTGATGTGGTCCTTCTCGTTTCTTATTCCGGTTGTTTCCTTTCCTGTATTTCTTTAGTCAGTCAAGCCATTAGTTTATCAATTTTGTTAATTTTTTCAAAGAACCAGCTTTTGGCTTTGTTAATTCTTTCAATTGTTTTTCTGTTCTCTAATTCATTTAGTTCAGCTCCAATTTTTATTATTTGTTTTCTTCTGGTGCCTGATGGATTCTTTTGTTGCTCACTTTCTATTTGTTCAAGTTGTAGGGACAGTTCTCTGATTTTGGCTCTTTCTTCTTTTTGTATGTGTGCATTTATCGATATAAATTGGCCTCTGAGCACTGCTTTTGCTGTGTCCCAGAAGTTTTGATAGGAACTATTTTCATTCTCGTTGCATTCTATGAATTTCCTTATTCCCTCCTTGATGTCTTCTATAACCCAGTCTTTTTTCAGGAGGGTATTGTTCATTTTCCAAGTATTTGATTTCTTTTCCCTAGTTTTTCTGTTATTGATCTCTAGTTTTATTGCCTTGTGGTCTGAGAAGATGCTTTGTAATATTTCGATGTTTTGGATTCTGCAAAGGTTTGTTTTATGGCCTAATATGTGGTCTGTTCTAGAGAATGTTCCATGTGCGCTAGAAAAAAAAGTATACTTTGCAGTAGTTGGGTGGAGAGTTCTGTATAAGTCAATGAGGTCAAGTTGGTTCATTGTTGTAATTAGGTCTTCCGTGTCTCTATCGAGCTTCTTACTGGATGTCCTGTCCTTCTCCGAAAGTGGTGTGTTGAAGTCTCCTACTATAATTGTGGAGGTGTCTATCTCACTTTTCAGTTCTGTTAAAATTTGATTTATGTATCTTGCAGCCCTGTCACTGGGTGCATAAATATTTAATATGGTTATATCTTCCTGATCAATTGTCCCTTTTATCATTATGTAGTGTCCTTCTTTATCCTTTGTGGTGGATTTAAGTCTAAAGTCTATTTTGTCAGAAATTAATATTGCTACTCCTCTTCTTTTTTGCTTATTGTTTGCTTGATATATTTTTTTCCATCCTTTGAGTTTTAGTTTGTTTGTGCCTCTAAGTCTAAGGTGTGTCTCTTGTAGGCAGCATATAGACGGATCGTGTTTCTTTATCCAGTCCGAGACTCTCTGTCTCTTTATTGGTGCATTTAGTCCATTTACATTCAGCATAATTATAGATAAATAAGTGTTTAGTGTTGTCATTTTGATGCCTTTTTATGTGTGTTGTTGACAATTTCATTTTTCCACATACTTTTTTGTGCTGAGACGTTTTGCTTAGTAAATTGTGAGATCCCCATTTTCGTAGTGTTTGACTTTATGTTTGTTGAGTCGTTACGTTTTTCTTGGCTTTTATCTTGAGTTATGGAGTTGTTATACCTCTTTGTGGTTACCTTAATATTTACCCCTATTTTTCTAAGTAAAAACCTAATTTGTATTGTTCTATATCGCCTTGTATCACTCTCCATATGGCAGTTCTATGCCACCTGCATTTAGTCCCTCTTTTGATTATTGTGATCTTTTACCTATTGACTTCCATGATTCCCTGTAATGAGCATTTTTTTTTTAATGAATCTTAATTTGTTTTTGTGATTTCCCTATTTGAGTTGATATCAGGATGTTCTGTTTTGTGACCTTGTATTGTGCTGGTATCTGATACTATTGGTTTTCTGACCAAACAATATCCTTTAGTATTTCTTGTAGCTTTGGTCTGGTTTTTGCAAATTCTCTAAACTTGTGCTTATCTGTAAATATCTTAATTTTGCCTTCATATTTCAGAGAGAGTTTTGCTGGATATATGATCCTTGGCTGGCAGTTTTTCTCCTTCAGTGCTCTGTATATGTCGTCCCATTCCCTTCTTGCCTGCATGGTTTCTGCTGAGTAGTCTGAACTTATTCTTATTGATTCTCCCTTGAAGGAGACCTTTCTTTTCTCCCTGGCTGCTTTTAAAATTTTCTCTTTATCTTTGGTTTTGGCAAGTTTGATGATAATATGTCTTGGTGTTTTTCTTTTTGGATCAATCTTAAATGGGGTTTGATGAGCATCTTGGATAGATATCCTTTCATCTTTCATGATGTCAGGGAAGTTTTCTGTCAGGAGATCTTCAACTATTGTCTCTATGTTTTCTGTCCTCCCTCCCTGTTCTGGGATTCCAATCACACGCAAGTTATCCTTCTTGATAGAGTCCCACATGATTCTTAGAGTTTCTTTGTTTTTTTAAATTCTTTTATCTGATTTTTTTTCAGCTATGTTGGTGTTAATTCCCTGGTCCTCCAGATTTCCCAGTCTGCATTCTAATTTGCTCGAGTCTGCTCCTCTGACTTCCTATGCAATGCGTTGTCTAATTCTGTAATTTTATTGCTAACCTTTTGGATTTCTACATGCTGTCTGTCTATGGATTCTTGCAACTTATTAATTTTTCCACTATGTTCTTGAATAATCTTTTTGAGTTCTTCAACAGTTTTATCAGTGTGTTCCTTGGCTTTTTCTGCAGTTTGCCTTATTTAGTTTCTGATGTCTTGAAGCATTCTGTAAATTAGTTTTTTATATTCTGTATCTGATAATTCCAGGATTGTATCTTCATTTGGGAAAGATTTTGATTCTTTTGTTTGGGGGATTGTAGAAGCTGTCATGGTCTGCTTCTTTATGTGGTTTGATATCGACTGCTGTCTTTGAGCCATCACTGGGAAACTTGTTTTTCCAGAAAATCCGCTGCCTAGGACGCTGGCTCCAGGCTCCGAAAACAGTCACTGCTTCCCCATATTTGTTCGTTTTCCATCTCTATATCTGTGTTTGTTGTTCAGGGTTCGTAGATTGTTACGTATGTGATCAATTCACTTGTTTTTCCAAGTCTTTGTTGCAAGTGGGATCCGAGGTAGCGTCTACCTAGTCTGCCATCTTGGCCCCGCCTCTACTTCTAGCTTTTTAAGGAAGCGCCAAATCGATTTCCAAAGTGGTTGTACCATTTGATATTCCCACCAACAGTGCAGAAGTGTTCCAGTCTCTCCACAGCCTCTCCAACATTTATTCTTTTGTGTTTTTTTGGATTAATGCTAGCCTCGTTGGAGTGAGATGAAATCTCATTGTAGTTTTGATCTGCATTTCTCTAATGGCTAATGATCGTGAACATTTCCTCATATATCTGTTAGCTACCTGAATGTCTTCTTTAGTGAGGTGTCTATTCATATCTTTTGCCCATTTTTTAGTTGGGTTATTTGTCTTATTGCAGTTGAGTTTTTGCAGTATCATGTAGATTTTGGAGATCAGGTGCTGATCAGAAATGTCATATCTAAGAACATTTTCCCAGTCTGTAGGTAGTCTTTTTACTCTTTTGGTGAAGTCTTTGGATGAGCATAGGTGTTTGATTTTTAGGAGCTCCCAGTTTTGTTTTTTTTTTCCCCCCAGTTATCTAGTTTTTCTTCTACATTCTTTATAATGTTTTATATACTGTCTATGCCATGTTTTAGAGCTCCTAATGTTGTCCCTATTTTTTCTTCCATGATCTTTATCGTTTTAGATTTTATATTAGGTCTTAGATCCATTTTGAGTTAGTTTTTGTGCACAGAGTGAGGTATGCGTTTTGTTTCATTTCATTTTTTTGTGAATGGATATCCTGTTATGCCAGCATCATTTGTTAAAAAGACTGTCTTTTCCCCATTTGACTCTTTTGGGGGCCTTTGTCAAAAACCAACTGCTCATATGTGGATGGATTTATGTCTGGATTCTCAATTCTGTTCCATTGGTCCTGTATCTTTTGTTGTACCAGTACCAGGCTGTTTTCACTACTGTGGCGGTATAATGAATTCTCAAATCAGGTAAAGTAAGGACTCCCAATTTATTCTTCTTTTTCAGTAATGCCTTTTTTTATCCGGGTCCTCTTTCCCTTCCATATGAAATTGGTGATTTGTTTCTCGATCTCATTAAAGGACGTCCTTGGGATTTGGATCGGAATTGCATTAAATGTACAGATCGTTTTTGGTAGAATAGACATTTTTATAATGTTAAGTCTTCCTATCCACGAGCAAGGTATGTTCTTCCACTTATGTAAGTCTCTTTTGGTATCCTGCAGAAGTGTACTGTAGTTTTCCTTGTATAAGTCTTTTACATCTCTGGAAAGATTTATTCCTAAGCATTTTATCTTCTTGCGGGCTACTGTAAATGGCATTGATTTGGTGATTTCCTCTTTGATGTTGTTTTTGTTGGAGTAGAGGAATCCAACTGATTTTTGTATGTTTATCTTGTATCCCAATACTCTGCTGAACTTTTCTATTAGTTTCAGTAGCTTTCTGGAGGATTCCTTAGGTTTTCTGTATATAAGCTCATGTCATCTGCAAATAGAAATACTTTTACTTCTTCCTTGCCAATCTAGATGCCCTTTATTTCTTTATCAAGCCTAATTGCTCTGGCTAGGACATCCAACACAATGTTGAGTAAGAGTGGTGATAAAGGGCATCCTTATCTGTTTCCCGATCTCAATGGGAATGCTTTCAGGCTCTCTCCACTTAGGGTGATGTTGGCTGTTGGCTTTGTATAAATGCCCTTTATTATGTTGAGAAATTTTCCTTCTATTCTTGTTTTGCTGAGAGTTTTTATCATGAATGAGTGTTGAACTTTGTCAAATGCGTTTTTGGCCTCAATTGATAAAATCATGTGATTCTTTTCTTTTGTTTTATTTATGTGGTGGATTACATTAATTATTTTTCTAATGTTGAACCATCCCTGCATACCTGGTATGAATCGCACTTGGTCATGGTGAATTATTATTTTTTTTTGATACGTTGTTGAATTCTATTGGCTAGAATTTTGTGGAGGATTTTTGCATCTACATTCATGAGGGATATAGGTCTACAATTTCTTTTTTTTTGTGGTGTCTGTATCTAGTTTTGGTATCAGGGATATGGTGGTGTCGTAGAATGAGTTTGGTAATATTCCGTCATTTTCTATGCTCTGAAATACCTTTAGTAGTAGTGGTATTAACTCTTCTCTGAAAGTTTGGTAGAACTCTGCAGTGAAGCCCTCCGGACCAGGGCTTTTTTTTTTGTTGGGAGTTTTTGATTACCTTGTCAATCTCTTCTTTTGTTATGGGTCTATTTAGTTGTTCTACCTCTGTTTGTGTTAGTTTAGGTAGGTGGTGTGTTTCTAGGAATTCATCCATTTCTTCTAGGTTTTCAAATTTGTTAGAGTATAATTTTTCGTACTAATCTGACGTGATTCTTTTAATTTCAGTTGGGTCTCTTGTAATATCGCCCATCGCATTTCTTATTCAGGTTATTTGCTTCCTCTCCTGTTTTTCTTTTGTCAGTTTAGCCGGTGGTTTAGCGATTTTGTTGATTTTTTTGAAGAACCAGCTTTTGGTCTTGTTTATTCTTTCAATTGTTTTTTCTGTTTTCTGTTAGATTTAGTTTCTGGTACCTGTGGGTTTCTTTTGTTGCTCTCTTTCTATTTGTTCAAGTCGTAGGGATAATTCTTTGATTTTGGCCCTTTCTTCTTTTTGGATGTGTGCATTTATTGATATAAATTGGCCTCTGAGCACCACTTTGCTGTGTCCCAAAGGTTCTGAGAGGAAGTGTTTTCATTCTCCTTGGATTCTATGAATTTCTTTATTCCATCCTTAATGTCTTCTATAATCCAGTCTTTTTTGAGCAGGGTATTGTTCAGTTTCCAAGTGTTTGATTTCTTTTCCCTGCTTTTCCTGTTATTGATTTCCACTTTTATGGTCTTACGGTCAGAGAAGATGCTTTGTCATATTTCAATGTTTTGGATACTGCTAAGGCTTGCTTTATGAAGTACTATGTGGTCTATTCTAGAGAATGTTCCGTCTGCACTAGAAAAGAAACTATAGTTGGTTGCCATTGGGTGGAGTGTTCTGTATATGTCTACGAGGTCTGGATGTCTTGTCCTTCACTGGAAGTGGTGTGTTGAAGTCTCCTACTATTATTGTGGAGCTCTGTATCTCACTTTTCATTGCTGATAGAGTTTGTTTTATGTATCTTGCAGCCCTGTCATTGGGTGCATAAATATTTAATATGGTTATATCTTCTTCGTGTACTGTCCCTTTAATCATTATATAGTGTCCTTCCTTATCCTTTCTGATGGATTTAACTTTAAAGTCTATTTTGTCAGACATTAATATTGCCACTCCTGCTCTTTTTTGATCGTTGTTTGCTTGATATATATTTTTTCCATCCTTTGAGTTTTAGTTTGTTTGTGCCTCTAAGTCTAAGGTGTGTCTCTTGTAGGCAGCATATAGACGGATCTTGTTTTTCAATCCATTCTGCCACTCTCTGTCTCTTTATTGGTGCATTTAGTCCATTTATATTGAGGGTAATTATCGATAGGTAGTGCTATCATTTTGATGTCTTTTTTTTGTGTTTTGTTGACAGTTTCTTTTTCCCACTTGATTTTATGTGCTGAGTAGATTTTCTTTATGTCTTGTCCTTTCCTCATATTCGTTGTTGTTGATTTTGTTTCCGCTGAGTTTGTATTTTTCCCTTGTATCTAATTATATATTATAATTTGTCTCCTTTGTGGTTACCTTATTATTTACCCCTATTTTTCTAAATTTAAAACTAACTTTTATTTTTTTGTATCGCCATATCTTCTTCTCCATAAGGAAGGTGTATGATTGCATTAGTCCCTCTTTATTATTTTAATGTTGTCTTCTTTTATGTAATAACATTGCTGTTACCCTGTGTTCTGGCTTCTGGCCTTTTTTTTTTTTTTTAATCTTGCTTTGTTTTTTTTGTATTTCCCTGTCTGGGTTGACTTCTGGTGGCTCTGCCCAGTGTTCTAGTCTTGGGTTGATACCTGGTATTATTGATTTCTTAACCAAATCACTCTCTTTAGTATTTCTTTTAGTTTTGGTTTGGTTTTTATCAATTCCCTCAACTTGTATTTATCTGGAAATGTCTTAATTTCACCTTCATATTTAAGAGACAGTTTTGATGGATATATGATTCTTGGCAGGCAATTTTTTTCCTTCAATTTTTTAAATATATCATCCCATTGCCTTCTTGCCTGCATGGTTTCTGCCGAGTTGTTTTTGTTGTTGTTAGGTGCTGTCGAGTCAGTTCCGACTCATAGCGACCCTATGCGAAGATAGAGCGAAACACTGCCCGGTCCTGCACCATCCTTACAATCGCTGTTATGCTTGAGCTCATTGTTGCAGCCACTGTGTCAGTCCACCTCGTTGAGGGTCTTCCTCTTTTCCACTGACCCTGTACTCTGCCAAGCATGATGTCCTTCTCCAGGGACTGACTCCTCCTGACAACATGTCCAAAGTATGTGAGACGCAACCTCACCATCCTTGCTTCTAAGGAGCATTCTGGCTGCACTTCTTCTAAGACAGATTTGTTCGTTCTTTTGGCAGTCCATGGTATATTCAATATTCTTCGCCAACACCACAATTCAAAGGTGTCAACTCTTCTTCGGTCTCTTCCTTATTCATTGTCCAGCTTTCACATGCATGTGATGTGATTGAAAATGCCATGGCTTGGGTCAGGCGCACCTTAGTCTTCAAGGTGACATCTTTGCTCTTCAACACTTCAAAGAGGTCCTTTGCAGCAGATTTGCCCAATGCAATGCATCTTTTGATTTTTTAACTGCTGCTTCCATGGCTGTTGATTGTGGATCCAAGTAAAATGAAATCCTTGGCAACTTCAATCTTTTCTCTGTTTATCATGATGTTGCTCATTGGTCCAGTTGTGAGGATTTTTGTTTTCTTTATGTTGAGGTGTAATCCATACTGAAGGCTGTGGTCTTTGATCTTCATTAGTAAGTGCTTCAGGTCCTCTTCACTTTCAGCAAGCAAGGTTGCTTCATCTGCAAAATGCAGGTTGTTAATAAGTCTTCCTCCAATCCCGATGCCGAGTAGTCTGAGCTTATTCTTATTGGCTCTCCTTTGTAGGTGACTTTTCCTTTATCCCTCGCTGCTCTTGTAATTCTCTGTTTATCTTTGGTTTGGCAAGCTTGATTATAATATGTTTTGGTGACTTTCTTTTAAGATCTACCTTATGTGGAGTTCGATGAGCATCTTGGATAGATATCTTCTCATCTTTCACAATATCAGGGAAGTTTTCTGCCAACAAATCTTCAACAATTTTCTCTGTATTTTCTGTTATCCCTCCCTGTTCTGGTACTCCAATCACTTGTAGGTTATTTCTCTTGATAGAGTCCCACATGATTCTTAAAGTTTCTTCATTTTTTTAAAATTCTTTTATCTGATTTTTCTTCAAATATATTAGTGCCAAGTGATTTATCTTCGAGTTCAGAAATTCTAGATTCTACTTGCTCAATTCTGCTCCTCTGACTTTCTATCGAGTTACCTAATTCTGTAATTTTATTGTTAATCTGAATTTCTGGTTGTTGTCTGTCTATGGATTTTTCCAGCTTATTAAACTTTTCCTTATGTTCCTGAATAATCTTTCAGAGTTCTTCAGTTGCTTTATCTGTGTGTTCCTTCGCTTGCTCTGTGTATTGCCTCATTTCCTTCCTAATGTCTTGAAGGGTTCTATATATTAAAGTTTCGTATTCTGCATCTGGTAATTCCAGGAATGCACTTTCATCTAAAAGATCCCTGGATTCTTTGTTTTGAGAGCCTGTTGAGGTGATCATGGTCTGTTTCTTTATGTGACTTGATATTGACTGTTGTCTCCGAGCCATCTATAAGTTATTGTATTAGTTTATGCTTTCTTACTGTGTCATAGCTGCTTGCTTTGTTTTGTTTTGGTATACCCCTATGGGTTGCTTGAGTGAGCTGGCTTGATTATTTTCACCTTTGGAGCTCTGGTGTCCTGTCCCTAGCTGGCTAGAGCTCTTATCAGGTATATCAGTCTAGGAGTCCATTCAGTTTTCTTGTATGAATTCAGCTCAGGTTTCCAGTTAGCTGATATCAAATGTGTGGTACAGGCTCTGTCCTACAGTCTTAAAGGGGCTGGGTGATTGGCATATATACCTGTATCTGATAGCAGCAGGGGGTAAAGCTCTGAACAAGGCAGGGGGATGAGAACCGACCCCCAAGTGTCTCTGAGGAAAATGCATCTCTGTTCCCTAGAGCATGCTGGTGGGTGGGTTCTGCAGAGGGACCATGGGCACCCAAAGTTTTTGTTGTAAGGACTGGGAGGTACCAGTTTTCCCTGGACTCCTGTTGCAGGTGGCTGGGTGATCTGAGTGGAGCCACCAGTCCTTAGGTCCCTGATGTGGGTAGGTGAGGACCTTGTTTAATAGGCAAAGCTATATCAAATGTCAAACACCCACCTCTCCACCACACAGCTGAAATGGTTGGAGTTTGCCAACAAGGGCCTATTCTCCTGAAATAGGCCCACACAAGGGAAAGGTGCTCAGGGTCCACGGACGGTTTATGCCTGGACAGGAGCCGCTCCTGTCCTGAGCTCCCCCAGTTAATGGAGCAAGCAAATTATCTTTTCCCCCCAGTTGGAAATTTTTTCCTTCCCCAAGGCCAGGAGGATGGCTCCCGGTGCTCACCAGGGTCTATCTCAGGCCTAGGGATTCAGCCGCTGAAGCTGGGTTGCGGGTGGGGCGGGCACGGTAAAATATATGCAAGTACTTAGCTTTTTCCGGGAGCGCCTTTCTCCTCAGGTTCCGGAGGTGTGAGTGGGCTGTGTGGCTGGCTGCTTCTCCCTGAGGAAATTGTGGCCGAACGTTAGGACCAGCCTGCTGCCGCTGCAGCCGCTCCAAGAATGGTGCCTGCGGGCTCCCCGCGATTCAGGTCCAGCGACTCCTCTCCGCTTCTGAACGGTTTCTTCCTTCCCCTGCCCCTCAGTTTGTTGTCTAAGCTTGCCTTTGATGCTCAGGGCTCCCAGCTTGTCACAAATACACTTGTTTCGCTTGTCTTTTCGGGTCTTTGTTGTAAAGCGGGCTCGACGGAAGCGTCTGTCTAGTCCTTCATCTTGGCTCGCCTCTGAACATTAGTTTTAAGGATAAGGTAAAAACCGCATGATAGTCGTGCTAATGAATTCAACGCAGTATAATGCATTTCATTTCAACTTTCTTTGTCAGTGAAATTAAAAGACATTGAGCCCAATATCCTATCCTATGTAAAATTCCCCCTGAAGAAATTCTGATTGTCCAGCCTTTGCTTGAATACCTCTGATAGTGGAGTGGTTGCTGTTGTTAGGTGCTGTCCATTCAGCTCTGACTTATAGCAATGCTATGTACCACAGAAGGAAACACTGCCTAGTCCTGCGCCATGCCCACAATCATTATTATGCTTGAGGCTATTGTTACAGCCACTGTATCAATCCATTTCATTAAAGGTCTTCCTCTTTTCCACTGACCCTGTACTTTTCCAAGCATGATGCCCTTCTCCAGGGACTGATCCCTCCTGACAATATGTCCAAAGTATGTAGGACAGAGTCTCTCCATCCTTGCTTCTAAGGAGCATTCTGGTTGTACTTTTTCGAAGACAGATTTATTCATTCTTTTGGCAGTCCATGGTATATTCAATATTCTTCACCAGCACCACAATTCAAAGGTGTCAATTCTTTGGTCATCCTTACTCATTGTCCAGCTTTCGCATGCATATGATATGACTGAAAAATACCAAGTCATGGGTCAGGTGCACCTTAGTGTTCAAGGTGACGTCTTCGATTTTCAACACTGTAATGAGGTCCTTTGTAGCAGATTTGCCCACTGCAATGCATCTTTTGATTTCTCGACTGCTGCTTCCATGGGTGTTGATTGTGGAGCCAAGTAAAATGAAATCCTTGACAACTTCAATGTTTTCTTCACTTTTGCTTATCAGTCCACTTGCAAGGATTTTTGTTTTCTTTATGTTGAGATGTAATCCATACTGTAGACTGTGGTCTTTGATCTTCATAAGTAAGTGCTTCAAGTACTCTTCGCTTTCAGCAAGCAAGGTTGTGTCATCTGCACAATGAGGGTTGTTAATGAGTCTTCCTCCAATCCTGATACCCTGTTCTTCTTCATATAGTATAGTTTCTCATGTTATTTGCTCAGCATACAGATTGAATAGGTGTTATGAAAGGATACAATCTTGAGGCATCCCTTTCCTGACTTTAAACCAAGCAGCATCCCCTTGTTCTGTTCGAACAATTGCCTCTTGATCTATGTACAGTTTCCTCATGAGCACAATCAAGTGTCCTGGAATTCCCATACTTCAAAGTGTTATCCATAATTTGTTATGATCCACAGAGTCAAATGCCTTAGCATAGTCAATAAAACTCAGGTAAACATCTTTCTGGTATTCTCTGCTTTCAGCCAGAAGCAGGGGCTTGCATGTTACTGTGATGCTGGAAGCAATGCTACTGGTATTCAGATACCAGCAGGGCCACTCATGGTGGACAGATTTCAGCTGAGCTTTCAGACTAAGACAGACTAGGAAGAAGGATCCGGCAGTCTACTTATGAAACGAATTAGCCAGTGAAAGCCTTATGAATAGCAGCAGAACACTGTCTGATATAGTGCTGGAAGATGAGCCTCTCAGGTTGGAAGGCACTCAGAAGACCACAGGAGAAGAGCTGCCTCCTCAAGGTAGAGTTGACGCTAATGACGTGGATAGAGTCAAGCTTTAGGAACCTTCATTAGCTGATGTGGCATGACTCAAAATGAGAAGAAACAGCTGCAAACATCCATTAATAATTGGAACATGGATTGTGCAGACTATGAATCTAGGAAAATTGGAAGTCATCAAAAATGAAATGGAATGCATAAACATTGATATCCTAGGCATTATTGAGCTGAAATGGACTGATATTGGCCGTTTTTAATTGGATGATCTTATGGTCTACTATGCCAGGAATGACAGCTTGAGGAGGAATGGCATTGCTTTCATCCCCAAAAAGAACATTTCAAGATCTATCCTGAAGTACAAGGCTGTCAGTGATAGGGTAATATCTATACGTCTATGCCATCTAAGAGTGGAGAGCTCACTCAAACCTTCAGTGATGACCCATTCTTTTTTAGTGATACCTAGTTTAATGTTTTAAAAATCTGTTGCATTGAAATCTGGCTACCTATAATTTTAGACTTCCTAAAACAGCCACCTGCAGTAACACCCCCAAGATATATTTTGTCTTGTTGTAGTATTGCCAGAGAAGTTTTGAAAATCAGACCACACCTTATTTACACTGTGTGGTGAGTAAATGTAATAAGTGTAGGACTTGTAAATGTTCAGGAGTTTCTAATTAGACATAATTATCATTTTTCACATCTGACCTGCATGTTAATGTTCTCTGTCAAACTCTGGACCCAGGCTAGCCTCCTGGGCTGGTGTACCCTTTCTCATGAGACCAGAAGCCCCTCTGTGGCTTCTAAGCAGGGCAGGAAGCTGTTCAAACTTTGTTTTGAGTTTGCAAGAGTTTCGTGTGCTACCCAGACTTCCAGTGGTTTCATGCAGCAGCATTGTTCTTGCTTCTGGGTGTCATCATTCCTGTCTTCTACCGATACTCTCATTGATATTTGCCATTTAATAAAATAATCTGACATCCTTAACTCAATGATTTTCCCTGAAAAAGTTTTATATACATTCTTAATATGTGAAAATTAACTCTGACCTCAGAGTGAACGATTAAATCCTTCAGTGATGAACATGCAAAGAGAAGCCTCACGTGCAGGGGTTTTCTTTTATGCTTGTCTAATAGCAAGGGATTTACTGAATTTGATGATGCAACTTATGTCTGGACACTTGGCATTGAAAAGTGACCTCCCGGGAATTGTTCTTCACGTAGCTTCCAGGGGCCTTGAAGGAACAACCACCTTTAGTAAGGAAGCTACGTTTTTCCTCCCAGTAAAATATTTGTTTCAAATGTGTTAAAATCAGAGCTATATTCCGCTCCATCTCTTAGTCAAAGACTAATGGAAAGCACTTGTAGTTTATCGAGTAATCTATGGATAATGCAACTGAGAGTGTTGAGACAGAAACGAGGTTTTTCTTTTCCCCCCTTTAATTTATTAAGCAAAATATTAATTTAAAAATGTAGGTGAAAGCTGCATAATCTTTGCACATGAGGCTGTACATTTTCGGAACGTGTGATGTTACCATTGCGTGACTGGAAAACCTCATGGGCCTTTTCCTTGAATAGTAGAAAATGGAGATCAAATCATGTCTCGATTTTTATGACAAAGGTTTACAGCATTCGTCCCTGCAGAGCAAGATTGCCAGCTCAGTCCCCTCATCATCCTGGTTACTCTCCTTCTTCACTCTTAGCTTTTTATTTGTGTGTTTTTAAAATGTCAGTCGCATGACACTGAGCATCTTTTCATATGTTTTATAGCTTAGAGCCTTTTTGATGGCCCACCTGTTAAAGTCTATTCGCCTGTTTTTCAGTTTGTCTGAATGTTTCTTACCAACTTGTAGGACTGCTGATAGAGCCTATTGTTGGTGATCTCTTCCCTCAGTCTATCCTTTACTATTTCAACCTCTTTTTAATGTCTTGTGGAGATCATCCATTTCTAATTTGAACACCATCTAATTTGCCCGCCTTTTCCTTTACAGCTAGTGCTCACTGAACTAGCTTTTGTGAAATCTCCCCAAACTCAAGATCCCGGCAGCACTCTGCTACGCTGTCTTCTGGAAGCTTTCAGGGTTTAGCTTCTGCAGTTAGATCTGCACATGTTTAACCTGATTTTGGGATATGGTGTAAGGCAGTCGGGTTTCATTTTGTTTTCCCATGTGGATGTCCAATTGATCTTGAATATGTTATTGAAGCGATTCTGCCTTTATTTACTTTTCTGCTGTGCCACCTTTCTCGTAAATCAAGTGCCAATATACACAGATAAGCATGTGATTTTTTTTCAATGATTTATGTTTTGCCTCTTTAGTCTGTCTATCCTTGTACCTATAACACTTATGTATTAAATACAATAACTTTATGATAAGTCTTAGCACAATAAGAGTAGTTTGCAGGAAAATGGAAATTAACACCATAATAAGCCAGAATGGCTAAGCTGTTTTTTTTTTTTTTTTTTAAGCTGTTGTTATTGTTAGGTGCCGTCGAGTTGGTTCCAACTCATAGCAACCCTATGCACAACAGAACGAAACACTGCCTGGTCCTGAGCCATCCTTACAATCATTGTTATGCTTGAACTCATTGTTGCAGCCACTGTGTCAATCCACCTCGTTGAGGGTCTTCCTCTTTTCCGCTGACCCTGTAGTCTGCCAAGCATGATGTCCTTCTCCAGGGACTTATCCCTCCTGACGATATGTCTAAAGTACGTAAGACTGAGTCTCGCCATCCTTGCCTCTGAGGAGCATTCTGGCCGCACTTCTTCCAAGACAGATTTGTTCATTCTTTTAGCACTCCATGGTATATTCAATATTCTTTGCCAACACCACAATTCAAAGGTGTCCACTCTTCTTCGGTCTTCCTTATTCATTGTCCAGCTTTCACATGCATATGATGTGATCGAAAATGCCATGGCTTGGGTCAGGCACACCTTAGTCTTCAGGGTGACATCTTTGCTCTTCGACACTTTGAAGAGGTCCTTTGCAGCAGATTTGCCCAATGCAATGCGTCTTTTGATTTCTTGACTGCTGCTTCCATGGCTGTTGATTGTGGATCCAAGTAAAATGAAATCCTTGACAACTTCAATCTTTTCTCCGTTTATCATGATGTTGCTCATTGGTCCGGTTGTGAGGATTTTTGTTTTCTTTATGTTGAGGTGTAATCCATACTGAAGGCTGTGGTCTTTGATCTTCATTAGTAAGTGCTTCAGGTCCTCTTCACTTTCAGCAAGCAAGGTCGTGTCATCTGCATAACACAGGTTGTTAATGAGTCTTCCTCCAATCCTGATGCCCTGTTCTTCTTCATATAGTCCAGCTTCTCGTATTATTTGTTCAACATACAGATTAATAGGTATGGTGAAAGAATACAACCCTGACACACACCTTTCCTGACTTTAAACCAATCAGTATCCCCTTGTTCTGTCTGAACAACTGCCTCTTGATCTATTTAAGGGTTCCTCATGAGCACAATTAAGTGTTCTGGAATTCCCATTCTTTGCAGTGTTATCCATAGTTTGTTATGATCCACACAGTCGAATGCCTTTGCATAGTCAATAAAACACAGGTAGACTTCCTTCTGGTATTCTCTGCTTTCAGCCAGGATCCATCTGACATCAGCAATGATATCCCTGGTTCCACGTCCTCTTCTGAAACCAGTCTAAATTTCTGGCAGTTCCCTGTCAATACACTGCTGCAGCCGTTTTTGAATGATCTAAGAATATCAAATTTCAGTAGGTATGTAGGACAACAGAGCTCTAGAATGGGGTAGAAATTGATTTAACCACTTTGGGAAACTGTTTAGTAATATGAACTAAATCTGAAAATACACAAAAATGTTGGACCTGCAATTTCACTTCTGGGCATATAACCAACAGAAATGTACATATAGGTGCTCAATCAGGTACAAAGACATGCACAGAAGTGTTGATAACAGCATTATCTCTAATAGCTCCAAACTAGAAACACCCAAATGTCTAACAGTTGTTGTTATTAGGTCCCATCTAGTCGGTTCTGGCTCATAGTGACATGAGTTGCTGTGTACAAGAGAACAAAACACCGTACCAACCTCATAATCGTGGTTATGTTTGAGCCTATTGTTGCAGCCATTGCGTCAGTCTATCTGGTTGAGGGTCTTCTTCTTTTTTCGCTGACCCTCTACTTTACCAAGCAGGATGTCCTTCTTTAGGGACTGTCCATCCTCATAACATGTCCAAAGTATGCGAGACGACGTCTTGCCGTGCTCACTTCTAATGAGCATTCTGGCTACTTCATCCGAGACAGATTTGTCTGTTCCTCTGGCATGGTATATTCAATATCCTTCGCCAACCCCATAATTCAAAGGAGTCAATTCTTCTTCTGTCTTCCTTATTCATTGCCCATCTCTTGCATGCATATGAGGTGATTGAAAACACCATGGCTTGGGGTCAGGTGCATCTTAGTCCTTAAAGTGATATCTTTGCCTTTTAACACTTTAAGGATATCTTTTGCAGCAGATTTGCCCAATGCAATACACAGTTTGATTTTTTGACTGCTGCTTACATGCGTGTTGGTTGTGGATCCAAGTAAAATGAAATCCTGTTCAACAGAAGAATGGATAGATAGTAGTATATTATACGACAACATTAGGTATCAGTTAAACAAGCAATCACATGAACAGACTTCTGGGGTAACTGACAGGAGAGGAGACGGGTGGATCTTTCTGGAGGAGGATGCAGGAGAACTTGCGAATTGCTGGTGATGGTTTATTTATAGATCTGGATGGTGGTTACACGGTTATGTTTACTTTGTGGTAATTCCTAATGCTGTATGCTTGTGGTCTGTGCATTTTATACGTATGTGAAACCTTAATAAATGTCTCAAAAATGTGAGTCTTAGAATTGAATCTAATACTCAAAAGTAGCATTATAGTTATGTGCCATCATTTCAGGCCGCATAACTCTGGCTAAGCATTCTGCAGTTCTGAGCGTGCAGTTCATAATGCATGTGCTCAGAACGAGAGTCTTAGTTTATTGACGTTAAAACAGATTGTGTAGGTACAGGCCCAGATTCCAGCCAGTCAAGACCATTTTACATCGTAATTCAGTTAGTTATCCTATTAGGCTTCTTTTCCAGCTTTATATAATTGACAAATTTCATAAGCATGTCTTCTGTGCCTTAGATAATAAAAATATTAGAAGTGACAGTAGACAGGACCGAAGCCCCGTGGCACATTGCGAGGGAGCTCCCTTTGCATTGACACACTCATCAATCAATGCATTTGGGCATGATTATTAATCAATTTTGAATTTTCCTAAAACTGTTATCTCTTGGCCCACATTTTAACATTTTCCACTTACCAGAGATGTTGCCAAATGCATTGCTAAAATTAAGGTGGAGGTGCCGCTCTAGAATTTAAACTCTTCTATTAAGCAAGAACTTGATTCAAAAAGGAAATCCCTGTAGCCCACCAGCACCTCCACCAGCACCACATCCCCGCCCCAGTTCTTGTTCATTCTAACGTTCCCAGCACACCTAGCAAGATTTTGAAGAAGAGCTTGCTTGTCTATATTTTCCAGATTCGTTAATTCCCTTGTTTGTAAAATTTATGCTTTTAGCCGATTTTTTGCTTTCCTGGCAGCCCCTTTGACAAATATTCCAGGAAGCTAAGGTTATATTTATGAATAATGCCAGTCCTCAGGGATATAGTCCGAGTGCGAGTGCTTTGAACAGTTAAAGCATCCGTGCCTTCCTTATTATTTCCTAACTCCTGTCACCGGGTGATTCCTGGCCCCTCACATAGGTTTAGCTAGTCCCAGGATGATCTGAAATCTGTTGTCCTTGTTGGAGAAGGTAGAAACGGGGACAAAGGGTTCAGTCTCCTGTCATCTAATAACGTCTAATAATATCACTTCTCGTTTCTTCTGTTTTGCTTAGAAAATAGCACTGGCATTCTTTTGTTTTAACATTATTTCATATAAACGTCACTTTATCCTGGACTTTAGAACTGACGTTGGCACTTACTACCTTTTCTGCTTTTCTAGCCCCCGGCAGACGTTAATTAAAGGGCACAACCTTTGGTATAATTATCTTGAGATTCATCCATGATGCAGTGTGTACCCATATCAGTTCCCTTTTATTGCTGAGTGGTACCCCACCACATGGACATACACAGTTTGTTTATCCATTCCTCTGGGCTGGTTCCAGCTTCTGGCTTTTACAAATAAGTGTGTTGGGTGGTGTGCATTCACGTACATGTCTTTGTAGGGGCATGGGCTTTATTTTCTCTAGGCAAGATACCAGAGTGGAACATCTGGACCATATGGTAGGTATGCTGGCCACAAGGGCCTCTCTCCATTGTTATGGCTCTTTCCCCAGCCATGGGTAGATTCTTCGTACACATGTGCTAATCATGAGCCCTGGTGGTGCAGTGGTTAAGCATTTGGCTGCTAACCTAAAGGTCGGCCGTTCAAATCCATCAGCCACTCCTTGAAAACCCTATGGGGCAGTTCTACCCTGTCCTATAGGGTCAACATGAGTTGGAATCCACTCGACAGCAATGGGTTTTTTAATCATTACTCAAGGAGCTTTGGTGGAGCAATGGTTAAGCACTTGACCATTAACTGAACGGTTGGCAGTTCACACCCACCCAGCAACTCTGCAGAAGAAAAGATGAAGTGACCTGGTCCCCTGTGGGGAAGGTCTGCTCTGTCATGTAGGGACGCTCTGAGTTGGAATCGACTTGAAGGCACACAATAACCTAAACAGTCAGGACTCAGCTGAAGATGCAGGAAGAGCCCCCTGCTGATCTTTACGTGCCCCTCTGTGCAGTTCTTGCCTGCTCACTCTGGCTGCCTTGGTCTCCCCACTTCCTTCTCAGCTTTAACTCCTCAACCCAGGGATTCTGCTGGGTTCTGCCTGCATTCTCTCTTTTTTTTTTTTTTGTCCTTCACACAGGAGTTCATTTCTATGCACATTAAAAAAATATTGGATATCTGGCTTCCCAGTCATAAAGTCTATATTAAATAAAATATATTTTTACACATTCTCCATACAAATAAATTGAAACCTCAAGTACAAAAAAATCAGGTGTAGTAAAAATTGCTTATGAAGATTTTTTAAAACCTCTATGGCTGGCATATAGAACCAGGGGACTTATTCACAGTAAAAATGGAAATGCCCAGCCTCTTTAATAATAAAAGTTATGTATAGTTGAGGGCTACTTAGCAATAGTATAAATAATGTTCCCCCTGATATTAATAAAGTAGATCAATAAAACTTGGGGAATAACTGTTAGTTTTAAGGCAGTAAGGGTTTGCCTTTCTCAAGGCAGGCAGCTGGGGAATCTGGGATTCACCTCATTGATGTCCCATGTCTGAGAGATCGTAGTCCTGTCTGCTTGATAGCTTATGTTTTGCAAACGTTGTTTCATAAATTCAGTCTACTTTTTTGTGGTTCTGGGGATGAGGGTAAATTGAGTTCCTCTTGCTCCATCCTGATTGGAAACAGAAGACCTCCAACTCCCCTGCATTTTGTATTTTCTGTCTCTGTTGAATTCTGGGTGAATCCTTCGATATTACCTTTCAGCTGACAGTTTATTGCTTAGATTCTATAAGATTTGTGGGGTTTTTTTCCTGATCAGATTTTTTTCTAAGAATGACTAAATTTTTTACTTCTAGGATCACTTTTTTATTCTTTTTGGTATCTGCCTGTAAATGTTTTATTTTTCTCTGTTGCATTTGATAATTACTGTAATTTCAAATGAATGATATTACAGATTACCCCTAATTTACAACATATTTGACAGATTGTATCAAACTTACAACATGTTCAAGTTATGACATACCAGGTATGACAAGACCATTGTTTTTATTTATTTATTTTCTTTTTTGGTACATCTTATCCTTGGTAATATGTACTACGTACAATGTTGCTACATGTAATTTGCTGATGTTATCATCCTCATGCCAAGGCCCAAAGGCAAATAAAGATCAGATTTATAAAGATACTGGTAATAAGAGGCAATAATAATGAAACAAAAAGAGCAAATGAGGTATCTGACTTACATCAGAACCAACTTAGGACAGAGACATTGGGACGAAACTCCGTCATGAATCAGGAACTACCTGTATTTATTCTGTTTGCTTTTGAGGACTTAAAGAATATTTATTTTCACTGGCCCTTAATTGTTGTTACATCTGGATTTAATTTGTATTAAGTTTTTGACTTGTTGGCTGGCTTTCTTGGTCTTTTTTCTTTCCTGTGTTTTGGAGTTGTGGTTTCCAGGTTCTTCTGGAATTAGTGACTCTTTCTCCTTCTCCCTCTCTCTTTCTTCCCTTTCCTTTCCATGGTCTGTGCCTTTCTCTTCTCCATGCTCCAGAAGCCCCATGCAGAACCTCATCTTACACTGATGGCTGGTACCTTTGTCTGGCAGCCTTGTTTAAGGATCGTGGGTCCAGTAGTCAGCCCAGTGGGCAGCCTGTCTCAGGCCAGAAGTCTCTGCTTTGCAGCCTCTTCAGGCACATGTCTTCACATGAGTCATGCCTGCAAGTCACTAACCAGTTTTCTTCTGCCTTCTTTCCCAAGCGGGAGAGCCCCAGGCAGCCTTTGGCTCTAGGCCCTGGCCCACGCTCTCCTCCTCCCCCCACAGAGGGGCTTACCTTCTCCAGTACCCACTGGGGCCAACGCCAGGCTGCCTCACCCTGACCTGATTCCAGCAGCCTTGGCCTCAGCCCTACCCGTTACTTCACACTTTGCTTGCGTTTCTGGTGCATAGAGGTGCTTATCTCATTTTTGATCCTGGCTATGTCTTTTCAATTTTCTCTGTGTCTCTCTTATCTAAAATTATTGTGTATATGGAGTAGAAGAAGATCCCAAAGCCTGAACTCATAATTTATACTTGCCTGGAAGGCTTCTTTTCAATTTACGCGTTTCATCTGGGAAGTATTTTTCCTCCAGCTACTAAAGGTCATTGTAGCCTTAATTAAGGAGCCCTGGTGGCACAGTGGTTAAAGCAGTAGGCCGCTACCCAAAAGGTCAGTGGTTCAAACCCACCAGCTGCTCCGTGGGGAAAAATGTGGCAGTCTGCTTCTGTGAAGATTACAGGCTTGGAAACCCTACGGGGCAGTTCTACTCTGTCCTGTACAGTTACAGTGAGTCAGAATTGACTCCATGGCAATGGATTTGGTTTGGGTTTTGGTAACTTTAATTGAATTTTCCCCCTCCCATTTTCTTCACCACCAGCTTGGACCTCATGTTTATTCAGAGTCACTTATCATTAGGAAGGAATCTTCATGCCTTCTCTTGAACTGCCCACAAAGTTCTCTTTTCTCTCATTAAAAAAAAAAAAAAAAAACTTACTGTCAAGTCAATTCCAACTCGTGGTGACCCTATAGAACAGGGTAGAACTGCCACCACAGGGTTTCCAAGGAGTGGCTAGTAGATTCGAACTGCTGACCTTCTGGTTAACAGCCGAGCTCTTAACCAGTGTGCCACCAGGGTTTCTTTCTTTCATAGGATCGGCTTTACAGATTACAAAGCAGAGGAAACTCTCATATCATGAGCTGTCACTATGCTCAGAGCACTGGCTTCATCCGTTTCTCCAGGGTCTCCATGTTAAATGGTCACTCAAGGAGCCCAGTAGAGTGGAGGTCCAGGGTGTAAATACACCATGTCTTTATAGCACGGGTGGGCATGCACACACACACACACACACACACACACACACAAGCTCACACACATTCATATACATACACATATACACACACACATACATGCACTCTCACACACACACATTTTCACACATTCACAGACACAAATACAAACATACTCATATTCACATACACACATTTGCAGACATACACATACAGTCACACACATACACACGTGAACACACACTCCAACTCACACATATGTATGCACACTCAGCACACACATACATGTACACACACTCACACGCATACACCAAACACACCACGCTTTGGAGAAGGAAGGACCAGAGAGAGAGGGAGAGAGAGAAAGAAACAGCATTCTTATTGTTTAGCGAATATTAAGAGTTTAGTGGAGTCCCACGGGTGGTGCAAATGGCTGCTAATGGAAAGGCTGGATATTCGAGTCCACCCAAGGGTGCTTCAGAAAAAAAGCCCAGGTGATCTACTTCTAAAAAGCCCGCTATTGAAAACCCTGTGGAGCTCAGTTCTACTGTGATGCACGTGAGGTCACCATGAATCAGATTCAACTTGACAACAACTGGTTGAGTTATCTAATAAGCACACCTCTTTGAAGCCATTCCACCCATTTACTAGATATTTCTACTACTAGAAATGAGCAGGGCTAAGGAGGTGGCTGCTGGGATCAGGGCCTAGGGGCATTAGAGACAGCTGAGCATTTGGCTGCCGTAGAATGTTGGTGACGGTGAGTCCCCTTCTTCAGGGGACTTTCTTTCTCTGTTTGGAACGAAGTTGGGTCAGGACTTAAAACCAAAGGCTGACTAGATATTTACTAGGTATTTTTGATTCTCTCTTATCTCTAGGTAACAGTTCTCCTTAAGTCTTCTTAGAAACTAGGAGTTTATGACTATTTAATGTCTGTGTGGATCATAACAAATTATGGATAACATTTTGAAAAATGGTAATTCCAGAACACTTAATTGTCCTCGTGTGGAACCTGTACTTAGACCAGGAAGCAGTCATTCAAACAGAACAAGGGGATACTGCATGGTTTAAAGTCAGGAAAGGTGTGCATCAGGGTTGTATCCTTTCACCATACCTATTCAGTCTTTATACTGAGCAAATAATTTGAGAAGCTGGACTATATGAAGAATATCAGGCCATCAGGATTGGAGGAAGACTCATTAACAACCTTCCATATGCAGATGACACAGCCTTGCTTGCTGAAAGTGAAGAGGACTTGAAGCACTTACTAATGAAGATCAAAGACCACAGCCTTTAGTATGGATTACACCTCAACATAAAGAAAACAAAAATCCTCACAACCAGACCAATAAGCAACATCATGATAAATGAGAAAAGATTGAAGGCATAAAAGATTTCATTTTACTTGCATCTGCAATCAATGCCCATGGAAGAAACAGGCAGGTAATCAAGCGACACATTGCATTGGGCATATCTGCTGCAAAAGACCTCTTTAAAGTGTTGAAAAGCAAAGATGTCACTTTGGGGTTGAGGACTAAGGTGTGCCTGATCAAAGCCATGGTGTTTTCGATAGCCTCATATGCGTGGGAAAGCGGGACAGTGAATGAAGAAGACCAAAGAAGAATTGACACCTTTGAGTTACGGTGTTGGTGAAGAATACTGAATATACCATGGACTGAGAGAGGAAAAAACAAATCGGTCTTGGAAGAAATACAGCCAGAATGCTCACAGAAGCAAGGATGGCGAGACTTTGTCTCACATACTTTGGATGTGTTACCAAGTGGGAGCAGTCCCTGGAGAAGGACATCATGCTTGGTAAAGTAGAGGGTCAGTGAAAAAAAGGAAAACCCTCAATGAGATGGATTGGCACAGTGGCTGCAACAATGGGCTCAAGTGTAACAAAGATTGTGAGGATGGCGCAGCTGTACCCTGTCCTACAGGGTCTTTGTGAGTCAAAATCAATTCGATAACACGCGACAACACAGAGCAGTGTCTCCTTCTGTTGTACGTGGGGTCACTATGAGTTGGAGCTGACTCAGTGGCACCTAACAACAGTGTCTCTGCCTCTTCTGTCTCCTCCCCTGACTTCCTTTGAGCTCCAAAAATAAGTATTTTAGAGCACTTTTGCCCTCTTATCCACTCCAAGATATATATCGTAGAGAACTTTTGCCCCGTCATATACTACTCTTATACACTGTTTTCCCAAGGTTTTTGTGATGAAGAGCAGTCATTTGTAATCCTTGGATCAATAGAGGTTACGCATTTCACAAGCCAAATGAACAAAGTAATCAACTTCTCCAAATTACACTGCTTGATATATCAAAGAGGAACAGGAAGTTCTTCATCCATCTTTCTAGCATGCTCCTCATGAAAGCCTGACCTTTGCCCTCCCCTGCTAACCAAAAGGTCAGTGATTTGAATCCACTAGCCACTTTGCGGCTGAAAAAGCCTGGCAGTCTACTCTGTAAAGATTTCAGCCTAGGAAACCCTATGAGACAGCTGTACCCTGTCCTACAGGGTCTTCGTGAGTCAAAATCAATTCAACCACACACAACAACAACAGCAGGGGTTGCTCACTATTCTCCCCATGTACTCTTTTACTAAGTAATAAGTTCTTATCTTTTCCCAGCCTGTAGATTTTTTGCTTCTCTTAAAGGTCCCAATACTTTCTGTTTATTTTTTTTAATTAATGAGATAAACAGGATTAAGTAGGTATATGATAATTGCCTCCTTACTGAACAACTGTGATGTAGCAAAAATTGGGTAACTTAAGAAAATTGATTCTAGACTGTTTACTAGTAAGACAATTTGGGGTAAGTAGTCTGGAATTTCACCAAAAATCAAATGGGCATATCTGCCTGTCTTTTCAATTGTACCAATTGCTTGTTTAGTTCATTAAGCAAATTACCAAATTCATTTCAGTAACATATATATGCAGTGTTATGTGCAATTGGTTTTGGAATTGCTCTAACTGTTTATCTAACATGGAGGAGAAATATACTTAGGATCTTTCACTGACAAGGTACGTTGTTATCTCCAGAATATATCTACAACCCCTCCAAAGTCTAACAGAATTCTATGCAAAATAGGCAAGGGGATGAAGCATGACCATAGGGAATAGACCTCTATCAAGTGTTAAAAAGCAAAGATGTCACTTTGATGACTATGATGTATCTGACCCAAGCCATGATCTTTTCAGTCACCTCATTTGAATGAGAAAACTGGAAAATCAGAAAGGAAGATAGAAGAATTGATGTATTCAAATTATGGTGTTGGTGAATAATACTGAATAGACTGTGGACTGCCAGAAGAAGGAAAAAAATCAGTCTCAGAAGAAATACAGCCAGGATACTCCTTAGAAATGAAGATCAGAACACTTGGGCTCACTTAGTTTGGACATGTCATTAGGAAAGACCAATCACTAGAATAGGACATCATGTTTGGTAAAGCTGTTTGGTCAGTGAAAATGAGGGAAACCGTCAATGAGATGGATTGACATAATGGCCACCTCAATGGTCTTAAACATGCAAAAGATAATGATCGCGGAGCAGGACTGGGCAGTGTTGACATTCTGTTATATATAAGGTTGCTATGTATTGGAGCCAATTCAATAGCAACAACAATATATAAACTTGAAGTTGATTTCTTGTAATTTAAAAAAATTTAGATATTCTTTTGTGTAATTTAAACTTTGGATTTCTCTTCCTGTCATAAATCAAGGGTTTCTCTTGAAGAGATCTGACATTTTCTTTCGAATAAAAGCCTGAGCTATTAGAAGTACTAGAACCCTATTGATGAAGTTACAGAATTCTGTAGCCTCAAGAGGGTCATCATTTGGATTTGAGGGAGTATTTTTTTTAAAGGCAGTAAATTTATATTACTTTTACTTAAGGTTTTTTTATTTGTTTGTTGAGGGCTATTAGGGAAGGAACTGCATTTGGACAGAGAACACATTGTGACACAGGCCGGCACAGCCTACATTTGACATTCTTTTCCAGCTTTGCTCAGTCTCAGAGCTTAAGCACTTCTGGAGACATGGCAGATGGAACACTGTCACCAGTGCTATTTATAGCAGGGCAGTTAAGCCCTCAAAATGCCAAGGGCTGGGTTTCCCCTAATGCAGACTTGTCTCCATTCCAGGGGGTGAACGGCCTGCTGGGCATGACATCCTTCAGGAAACTGAAGTGAAGCCACTTTTCTCATGACCCAAGCTGTGTGCCGTGGATCTGAGGGCCTCCTGACCCCATCAGGCTGCGTGAGAGTGCAGGACCTGGGCCCAGGACCGAGGGCTCAACCCTCGACGATCCAGTCGCTCTTGGGACCCATACATGTGGGGCGGGACAGGTGATTTCCTTGATTTTCTGCAGCTCAAAAGTGAGGAGCCTCTTATACTGTGGGCTTGCCCAAGTTTACGAAGAACCACTTGCATATTGTTTATTTTTTTAATAGTAATTTATTGTGTTTTGGGTAAAGGTTTATACAGTAGCTTTGGTCCCCATTCAATGATTTCTACACAAGTTGTTCAGTGATACTGGTTACATTCTTGATAATTTATGAACATTCTCATTATTTCCATTCTGATTGTTTCATTTCCGTACATCTAGTTGCCCTGCCCCCTTACATTCTCATCTTTGGTTTAAGGTAATTGTTGACCATTTGGTTTCATATAGGTGATTTTTTGAAGGAATACAGTACTTACCAGTGCTATTATTTTTTTAGCCAGTCTGTTATTTAGCTACAAGGTGACCACAGGAGTTAGTTTCAGCTCAAGGTGAAGAGTACCTCAGGGCAATAGTCTTGGGGAGTCCTCCAGTCTCAACCAGTCTAGTAGGTCTGGTATTTTTTTCTTTTAGGGACTTCAGGTTCTATTCCACATTTTTCTCCCATTCTGTCAGGGTCCATCTATTGTGTCCCTAATTATAATGATCATCATCTAGTTCTTCTAGTCTTAGGGGAGAGTTCATGTAGACTGTTTGTCCTGTTACTCAAATTTACGCACCAACCACTAAGGCCAAAGATGATGAAATTGAAGATTTTTACCAAGTTCTGTAGTCTGAAATTGATCAAACATGCAATCAGGATGCACTGATAATTACTGGTGATTGGAATGCAAAAGTCATAAACAAAGAAGGACTGGTAATTAGAAAATTTGGCCTTGGTGATAGAAACAATGCCAGAGATCATATGATAGAATTTTGCAAGACCAATGACTTCTTCATTGCAAGTACCTTTTTTCAGCAACGTAAGTGACTATACACGTGGACCTCACCAGATGGAACAACAGGAACCAAACTGACTACATCTGTGGAGACAATGGAAAAGCTCAAAGTCATCAGTCAGAACAAGGCCAGGGGCCACCTGTGGAACAGATCATCAGTTACTCCTATGCAAGTTCAAGTCGAAGCTGAAGAAAATTAGAACAAATCCACGGGAGCCAAGGTATGACCTTGAGTATATCCCACCTGAATTTAGAGACTATCTTAAGAATAGATTTGATGTGTTGAACACTAATGACCACAGACCAGATGAGTTGTTGAATGACATCAAGGACATCATACATGAAGAAAGCAACCCCCCACCCCCCAAAAAAACCTGTTGCCTTAGAGACAATTCTGATTTATAGTGACCCCATAAGACAGAGTAGAACTGCCCCAAAGAATTTCCAAGGAGTGCCTGGTGGATTCAAACTGCCAACATTTTAGTTAGCAGCCGTAGTGCGTAACCACTACACCACCAGCGTTTTCTGAAGAAAGCAAGAGGTCATTAAAGAGACAGGAAAGAAGGAAAAGATCAAAATGGATGTCAGAAGAGACTCTGAAACTTGCTCTTGAATGTCGAGTAGCTAAAGCAAAAGGAAGAAATGATGAAGGAAAAGAGCTGAACTGAAGATTTCAAAGAGCAATTCGAGAAGACAAAGTATTATAATGACATTTGCAAAGGTCTGGAGTCAGAAAACCAAAAGGGAAGAACATGCTCAGCATTTCTCAAGCTGAAAGAACTGAAGAAAAAATTCAAGCCTCAAATTACAATATTGGAGGATTTTACTGGAAAAATATTAAAGGACGCAGGAAACATCAAAAGAAGATGGGAGGAATATGCGGTCACTACCCCGAAAAGAATTGGTCCATGTTCAACTATTTCAGGACATAGCATATGGTTAGGAACAGATGGTACTGAAGGAAGAGATCCAAGAGGCACTGAAGACATTTACAAAAAACATGGCTCCAGGAATCGACAGAATACCAGTTGAGATGTTTCAACAAAGGGATGCAATTCTGAAAGTGCTCATTTGTCTATGCCAACAAACTTGAAAGACAGCTACTAGCCAACCAAATGGAAGAGAGCCATATTCATGCCTATTTGAAGGAAAGGTGATTCAACTGAATGCAGAAATTATTAAACAATATCATTAATATCACATGCAAGTAAAATTTTGCCGATGATTGTTCAAAAGTGGCTGGAGCAGTACATCAACAGGGAATTTCTAGAAATTCAGGCCAGATTCAGAAGAGGATGTGGAACCAGGGATATCATTGCTGATGTCAGATGGATCCTGGCTGAATTCAGAGGATACCAGAAGAATGTTTACCCGTGTTTTATTGACTATGCAAAGGCATTCAACTGTGTGAATCATAACAAATTATGGATAACATTGTGAAGAATGGAATTCCAGAACACTTAATTGTGCTCGTGAGGAACATGTACATAGATCAAGGGGTAGTTGTTCAAAAATAACAAGGGGATGCTGCATGGTTTAAAGTCAGGAAAGGTGTGTGTCAGGGTTGTATCCTTTCACCACACCTATTTAGTCTGTATGCTGAACAAATAATCCAAGAAAGCTGGACTATATGAGGAAGAACGGTGTTAGGATTGGAGGAAGACTCATTCATTAACAACCTTCCATATGCAGATGACACAGCCTGGCTTGCTGAAAGTGAAGAGGACTTGAAGCACTTACTGATGAAGATCAAAGACCACAGCCTTCAGTATGGATTACACCTCAACATAAAAGAAAAATCTTCACAACTGGACCAATAAGCAACATTATGATAAATGGAGAAAAGATTGAAGCTGTCAAAGATTTCATTTTACTTGGATCCACAATCAACACCCATGGAAGTAGCAGTCAAGAAATCAAAAGAGGCATTGCATTGGCAAATCTGCTGCAAAAGACCTCTTTGAAGTGTTAAAAAGCAAAGATGTCACCTTGAAGACTAAGATGGTGTTTTCAATCACCTCATATGCATGCAAAATCTGGAAAATGAATAAGGAAAACCTAAGAACTGACACCTTTCAATTATGGTGTTGGAGAATCATATTGAATATACCATGGACTGCCAGAAGAGCAAATCTGTCTTGGAGGAAGCACAGCCAGAATGCTCCTTAGAAGCAAGGATGGTGAGACTTTGTCTCACATACTGTGGACATGTTATCAGGAGGGAGCAGTCCCTGGAGAAGGACATCATTCTTGGTAAAGTGGAGGGTCAGCGAAAAAGAGGAAGACCCTCAGTGAGATGGATTGACACAGTGGCTGCTACAATAGGATCAAGCATAACTACCTGGGCAGTGTTTCATTTTTTTGTTTATAGAGTCACTATGAGTCAGAACTTACTTGACAACACCTAACAATGACAACATTTGTCCTATAGAGGAGTTTCTTCTTTGAGTCTTTGGTTTCCTTGTTTCTCTTTCACTCAGGATGAGTGAAGACCAATAGTTGTAGTTTAGATGGCCACTTCCTAGCTTTTAACACACCAGACAAAGCTCACCAGACTAGGATGTAGAATGTAAACTTTATGAACTATATATGCCAATTGAGTGAGTTGTCCCACAAGACTATGGTTTTAAACCTTCAAACCCAGAAATCTGAACCCATGAGGTGTTTGGTTATGTTTAAGAAGTATTTCTAACTGTGCCCCATGTGATCTTTTATATATATGATTATATGTGCATATAGTTACATACATGCATACACATATGCACATACCTGAGTCCTAGTTGCCTTTGAGTCGATTCTGACTTATAGTGGCCCTGTATGGTCTTTATGAGTTGGAATCGACTCAACAACAGTTAATATATACCTATATGCACACACTTATGTACGTACCTATATGCATACATGCCTACATATATACCCACACATATATTTTTTATTGCTTTTGCCGTTGTTTCAAAATTACATATATCATAGCAATTAGCAGCATGTCCTTTTTTCTTGTGTACTTTTAGTGACATTGTTTACCTTTGTCAAGCTGTGTACACTTCACCCTCATTCAGTGTTACCTTTCCCATCACCAAAAATAACGAGTGTCTATCTATCTATCTATCAATCTATCTATCTAGAGAGTGAATATTGCTCACCTCCCCCACCCCTGGTAACCATTAATGAAGGTTAGTTTCTGTATATTTACTTGTTTATGTTATTTGATAAAAGTGAAAACATACTGTGTGTGTGTGTATATATAGATAGATAGATAGATTTACAATTGACTTATTTGCTCACCATAATGTCCTCCAGGTTCATCCACTTTCCAAAATGTTTTGGGAACTCATTTTTCTTTATTGCTGACTGTTTTTTTTTTTGTTGTTATTTCTTTATATGTATGCACCACGTTTTACTTACCCATTCATTCATTGATGGGCACTAAGGTTGTTTCCACCTTTTGCTCCTGTGAACAGTGCTTATGAACATAGGTGTGCATATGTCTCTTCCTGTCACTTCTGTTAGATCCCTGGGGTATATACCTATGAGTGGAATTGTTGAGTCGCACAGCAGCTCCACCTCTAGTTCTCTGAGGAACTGTCAGACTGCTTTCCACAACGGCTGTATTGTTCTGCATTCCCAACAGCAATGGATGAGGGTTCCAATTTCTCCACATCCCCTCCGATACTTGTTACTATTATTTATCTTGGCCATCCTTGTGAGAGGGAAATGGTATCTCATTGTGGTTTTGATTTGCATTCCTCTGATGGCTAATGACATTGAGCATCTTTTCATGTGTGCTAGACATTTGAATATATTGTTTGGTGAAGTGTCTGTTCATATCCTTTGCCCAGCTTTTGATTGTATTATTTGTCTTTTTGTTATTAAGTTTTAATTGTTTTCTATATATTTTAGACATTAGACCCTCATCAGTTATATCATTCCCAAAGGTTTTTTTTCCCAGTCCATAGATTATCTCTTTACTCTTTTGATAAAATCTTTTGGTGAAAATAAGCAGTTAATTTTTATGAGGTCCCAGTTATCCATTTTGTTTTCTTTTGCTTGTGCTTTCACTGTGTTTGATAATCTATCGTTGAAAAAAATTAGGCCCCAAAGCTTGCGCCTATATTTTCTTCCAGGAACTTTATGGTTTTAGATTTAACCTGTAGGTCTTTGATCCATGTTGAATTATTTTTTGTGTATGGTGAGATGTGTGGAACTTGTTTCGTATTTCTGCCTGTGGAGATCCAGTTTTGCCAGCAAATTTTGTGGAAGAGACTGTTCCTCCCCCATGGAATGGATTTGGCACTCCTGTCAAAATCAATTGGTGATAGATGTTTGGATTTATTTCTGGATTTACAGTTCTATTCCATTTGTCTATGTGTCTATCAATAAACAAGTAACAGGCTGTTTTGATTATCATAGCTGTGTAATTTATTTTTTGAAATCAGGAAGTGTGAGGCCTCCCACTTTGTTCTTCTTCAAAATTACTTTAGCTTTTCAGGGCCTCTGGTCTTCCCATATGGAATTGGGGTTTAGTTGTTTCATTTCTGTAAAGAATGCTGTTGAATTATGATCAGGACTGCATTGTATCTGGACATTGCCTCGGGTAGTATCGGCACCTTGACTATATTAAGCCTTCCAATCCATGAGAATGGAACGTCTTTCCATCTATTTAGGTCTTTAGTGTCTTTCAGCAGTGTTTTATAATTTTCATTGTGTAAGTTTTTCACATCCCTGGGCAAATTTAGTCCTGGATGTTTTATTCTCTTATACACTATCGTAAAGAAGTCATTTTCGTAATCTCCTTTTCAGTTTTTTCACTGCTGGTGTATAGAAATCCATCTGATTTTTGTATGTTGATCTTGTATCCTGCAAAGTTGCTAAATTCCTCTATTCCTTCTAGAAGTTTTTTAGTAGATTATTTGGGATTTTCTGTATATAGGATCATGTCATTTGTGAGCAGGGATAGTTTCACCCCTTCCTTTCCAATTTGAATTCCTTTTATTTCTTTTTCTTGCCTTACTGCTCTGTCTAGGACTTCAAGGACAATATTGAATAGGAGTGGTGAGAGTGGACATCCTTGTCTGGTTCCTGTTTTCAAGGGGAAAGTCCTCATTCTTTCTTCATTGGGTATAATGTTGGCTGTTAGTTTTTCATAAATGCCTTTAATCATGATGAGGAGCTTCCCTTTTATTCTTATCTTGCTAAGAATTTTTGTCAAGAAAGGTGCCAGATTTTATTGAATGCCTTTTCTGCATCAGTTGATGTGATCATGTGGTCCTTTTCTTTTGTTCTATTAATGTAGTGTATTACATTGACTGATTTTCTAACGTTGAACCAACTTTAAATTCCTGGAATAAATCCCACTTGATCATAATAAATAATTCTTTTAATATACTGTTGGATTCTGTTTGCTAGTATTTTGTTGAAAATTGTGACATTTGTATTCATAAGGCATGTTGGTCTATAGTTTTCTGCAGTATTTTTGTCTGGTTTTGGTACCAGTCATGATGTCGTCATAGAAAGAGGTAGGGAGTATTCCTTCTTCCTCTGTTTTCTGGAAGAGTTTGAACAGGACTGGTGTCAGTTCTTCTCTAAATGTTCAGTAGAATTTCGTGGTGAAGCTGTCTGGTCCTGGACATTTCTTTGTTGAGAGGCTTTTTATTGCTGATTCAATCTCTTCATTTGTTACAGGTCTGCTGCAGTTTCCTATTTCTTTTTGAGTCAACTTAAGTAGGTTATGTGTTTCTCAGAATTTGTCCATTTTATCAAATTTATGGATTTGGTTTGAGTACAGTTGTTTGTAGTGTTATGATCCTTTTTACTTCATTTGGGCCAGTTATAATGCCTCTGCTTTCATTTCTTATTTTGGTTATTTGAGCCTTCTCTCTTTGTTTCTTTGTAAGCCTAGAGAGTGGTTTGTCAATTTTATTGATCTTTTCAAAGAACCAATCTCTGGATTTGTTGATTCTCTCTACTGTTTTCTATTTCATTCTTTCTGCTCTGATCTTTATTGTTTATTTTCTTCTAGTCGCTTTAGGTTGAGTTTGCTCTTCTTTTTCTAGTTCCTGAAGCTATAAAGTTAGACTGTTTATTTGAGATCTTTCTTTTTTTCTAATGCAGACTTTTATTGTTACAAATTTTCCTCTAAGGACTGCCTTCGCTGCATCCCCTAAGTATTATGTGTTTTCATTTTCATTTATCTCCAGGTGTTTTTTTAATTTCACTCTTGAGTTCTTCCTTGACCCGATAGATATTTAATAATGCATTGTTTAATTACCATGAATTTGTGTGTTTTCTAGTTTTGCTTCTGCTGTTAATTTCTAATATTATTCTCTAGTGGCAGAGAAGATCCTTTGTATAATTTCAGTCTTTTTAAATTTGTTGAGGCTGTTTTGTCACCTAACATATGCTCTGTTCTGGAAAATGATCCATGTGCACAGGAGAAAAATGTGTATTGTTTTGATGATGGGTGGAGTGTTGTGTATATGTCCATTAGGTCTAGTTCACTTGTGGTATTATTTAAATCTTTCATGTCCATACTTGATCTTCGTTTTAGATGTCTGTCTAGAATTGAAAGTGATGTTTTGAAGTCCCCTACTATTACTGTGGAGTTGTCTGTTACTCCTTTCACATCAGTCGGTATGTGTTTCACACATTGTGGAGTACAATGTTAGGTACATATGTATTTATAATTCTATGTCTTTCTGACGAATTGTTGATTGTTTATTTTTAGTTGTGGATTATTTTATCTCACGTTCTAGAAAGGCAGGATTGAGAATTTTAGAGAAGATTTACATTCCTGATTATTTTAGGAGTGTATCAACTGGAATTTCCCAAACACAATTTTGAAACATAAATTTCCACCAAAGAGTGCATACAGCTAAGTGCTGCCTACTGGAGAGCTACACAAAGCTGGGGGTTGAGTCCTTCCATCCTGAAGGGGGATCTGACTGGCTGGTGCATCACAGTGTCCCTTACACAGGTGGTATCTTAGGTGAAGATACAGATACATGAAGCGGAGTAGGAGGTTCCCAGGCGAAATTGAGAGTGTGTGTGTGGTGCGTTCCACTTGTATCATTGTGCCTATTTTGTGTGCATGGGGAGGAGTGGCTTGACCAAACAAACAAACAAAAAAACCCATTGCCATCAGGTGGATTCCAACTTATAGTGACCATATAGGACAGAATAGAACTGCCCCATAGGGTTTCCAAGGAGCAGCTGGTGGATTTGAACTGCCAACCTTTTGGTTAGCAGCCATAGCTCTTAACCACTGTGCCACGAGGGCTCCACTCCTGAAGACAATGGGGATCAATTGAAAGATTTCAAACAAAGGTGATATATGATCAGATTTTCTCTTTAAAAAGAGGATTCTTTTAAAAGGGTTGATTAAAGATATGAAAGTAGAGAATGAGAAATTAGTTATTATACAGTTTACATTCACATTCTGTAGATAGCTTATATGTAGCCACCAAGTTAATTCTGACTTGGTGAACCTATGTATGACAGAAAGAAATGTTACCTAGTCCTATTAATATTAATATATAGTATTATAAAAATAAGCTATATATATTAACATATATTGCATATATACTATATACATAAATGTTTTCCAAATATTATATTGAGGTGTAACTTAGCTACAGGAAATGCAGAGATTTTTAAACTTTCTCTCTTTTTTTAATAGCTTTATCTTGGTCAGGGGTTGACAAACTATAGCCTTCTGGTTGACCATCCACTTTAATAAATAACATTTTATTGGAACATAGACACACTTATTCATTTACGTACTATCTGTGGCTGCTTTCATGCTACAACACCAAAGTTGTGCATTGCTATAGAGACCATATGGCCTGCAAAGCCTAAAATATTTAATACCTGCTGCTTTACAGAGAAAGTTTGTTTAACCTTGATGTAGGGTTTACTACTGTCAAATAATATTATTTAACATCATTTTATAAAATAACATACTTAATGGAAGAAACTTACCATAGTGTCTTAGTTATCTATTGCTGCTATAACAAAAATAGCATAAATGGGTGGCTTTAACAGCCAAAAATGTATTTCTCACAGCTTAGGAGACTAGAAGTCCGAATTCAGGGTGCTGGTCCCAGGGGAAAGCTTTTTCTCTTTGTCAGCTCTGGAGAAAGGTCCTTGTGTCTTCGAGTTTCTGCTCCTGGGCGATCTTCATGTGTCTTCACATTGCTCTTCCCACATCTCTGCTCTGCTCCCATGTTCAATCTCTTTTATATCTCAAAACACATTGACTCACCATACACTTTACACTAATCCTGCATCATTAATACAACAAAGACAACCTATTCCCAAATTAGATTATAACCACCCATTGCCATTGAGTGGATTCTAACTCACAGTGACCCTATAGGATAGAGTAGAATTGCCCCATAGGGTTTCCAAGGAGCACCTGGTGGATTCAAACTGACAACTTTTTAGTTAGCAGACTAGCTCTTAACTACTGTACCACTGGGGCTCCTAACATAGGCAAAGAGGTTAGGGTTTGAAACACATATTTTGAGGATGACAACAAAATGTCTATAAAATTTTTGTGCAGAGGTGGGGCCAAGAAGGCAGAATAGCCAGACACTTCCAACGATCCCTCTTACGACAAAGACCTGAGAAAACAAGTGAAATGATTATATTTATGGCAAGCTAGGAGCCCTGAACAACAAAGGCAAAGTTGGAAACACACTGAGTGGCAGGGCGTGGGAGAGCCGGATCAGAAACAGAGAGGAGTTGCCGGACCTGAATTGCCGGGATACATCAGGCACCATTCCCAGGAGTGGCTGCGGTGGGCTGGTGGTAGCGTTCAGCCACAGTTTACTCAGGGAGAAGCAATTAGTCACATGGCCTATTCACACCTCCGAAACAAGAGAAGAATGGTGCTCTTGGCAAAAGCTAAGTACTTGTGATATTTCACCATGCCTCCCGCCCCCAAGCTGGCTTCAGAGGCTGTTGGTTTCCCTGGGCCTGAGATAGGCCCTGGTGAGAATCTGGAGCCATTCTCCTGGCCTCAGAGAAGAAATAAATTCACAGTTGGGGGAAAAGATAATTTGCCCGCTTCACTAACCTGGAGAGTTCCAGACAGAAGCGGCTCCTGTCCAGGCTTAAATGGTCTGTGGACTTTGAGTAACATTCCCCCCTGCATGGACATGTGTGGGCCTGTTTCAGGAGAATAGGCCCTTATTGGCAGACTGTAACTGTTTCAGCTGTGTGGTGGAGAGATGGGTGTTTGATGATTAACACCACTTTGCCTATTAAACAGGGTACTCACCTACCCATATCAGGGGCTGAAGGACTGGTCACTCCACTCAGATTACCCAGCCATCTGCAACACGGGTCCAAGGATAACTGGTACCTCCCAGTCCTTACAACCAAAAGCATTGGGTACCCATGGTCCACCTGCAGAACCCACCCACCTGTACGCTCTAGGGAAGAGGGACACGCTTTCCTCAGAGTCACTTGGGGGATAATTCTCAGCCCCCTGCCTTATTGAATGACCCCCTGCTGCAATCAGATACTGGTACCTACACCCCTCTAAGACAGTAGCACAGAATCTGTACCACACACTTGATGACTACCTGGACACTTGAGCTGAATCCATAAAGAAAAGGGAATGGACTTCTAGACTGACATACTTGATAACAGCTCTAACCATCTGGGGACAGGACATCAGAGCTTCAAAGGCAAAAATAATCAAGCTACCTCACTCAAGCAATGCACTTGAGCATATCAAAACAAAACAAAGTAAAAGCTAAGATACAGTAAACAAACATAAAATAAATTAATACAATAACTTATAGATGGCTCAGAGACAACAGTCACTATCAAGTCACATAAAGAAACAGACCATGATTGCTTCAACAAGCTCTCAAAACAAAGAATCAAGGGATCTTCTGGATGAAAGTGCATTCCTGGAATTACCTGATGCAGAGTACAAAAGGTTAATATACAGAACCCTTCAAGACATCAGGAAGGAGATCAGGCAATACACAGAGCAAGCCAAGAAACACATAGGTAAAACAGTTGAAGCAATTAAAAACGTTATTTGAGAACATGATGAAATATTTAATAAGCTGCAAGAATCCATAGAGAGACAGAGATCAGAGATTCATAAGATTAACAATAAAATTACAAAATTAGACAACTCAATAAAACTCAGAGAAGCAGAACTGAGCAAGTGGAAGGCAGAATTGGTGAGCTTGAATATAAAGCACTTGGCACCAATATGTTTGAAGAAAAATCAGATAAAAGGATTTTAAAAAATGAAGAAACCTTAAGACTCATCTGGGACTGTATCAAGAGAAATAACCTACCAGTGATTGGAATACCAAAACAGGGAGGGATAACAGAAAATACAGAGAGAATTGTTGAAAATTTGTTGGCAGAAAAATGCCCTGATATAGTGAAAGATGAGAAGATATCTATCCAAGATGCTCATCAAACTCCACATAAGGTAGATCTTAAAAGAAAGTCACCAAGACACATTATAATCAAACTAGCCAAAACAAAAGATAAAGAACTTTAAGAGCAAATAGGGATAAACAAAAAGTCACCTACAAAGGAGAGTCGATAAGAGTAAGCTTGGCCTACTCGGCAGAAACCGTGCAGGCAAAAAGGCAATGGGATGCCTTATATAAAGCATTGAAGGAAAAAAATTGCTAGCCAAGAATCATATATCCAGCAAAACTGTCTCTCAAATACGAAGGTGAAAATAGGGCATTTCCTGATAAATAGAAGCTTAGATAATTCGTAAAAACCAAACCAAAACTGCAAGAAATACTAAAGGGATAATATCAGGTATCAACCGAAGACTAGAACACTGGACAGAGCAGTCAGAGGTCAACCCAGACAGGGAAATCACAAAAATAAATCAAGATAAAAAAATGCTCAAAACAGGGAAACAGCAGTGTTATTATGTAAAAGAACACAACATTCAAACAAGAAAGAGGGGCTAAGAAATGTAGTCATGGATCATTCAAATGGAGAGGAAGACAAGGCAATATAAAGAAATGAAAGTTAGGTTTAAACTTAGAAAAATAGGGGTAAATATTAAGGTAACTGCAAAGGAAGCTAACTATCCTACTCATCAAAACAAAATACAAGAAAAAAATAGTGACTCAAAAAAAAAAAAAGTGACTCAGGAGAAACAAAATTAATAAAAACTAATAAGAGGAAAACACAATACATAAACTGTTCAGCATAAAAAATTCAGTGTGAAAAGAAAGTATCAACAACACATAAAAAAAGACATCAAAATGATAGCACTAAACTCATATTTATCCATAATTTCACTGAATGTAAATGGAATAAATGCACCAATAAAGAGACAGAAAGTGGCGGAATGGATAAAGAAAAACACCATCTGTCTATATGCTGCCTAAAAGAGACACACCTTAGACTTAGAGACACAAATAAACTAAAACTCAAAGGATGGAAAAAAATATATCAAGCAAACAACAATCAAAAAAGAGCAACAGTGGCAATATTAATTTCTAACAAAATAGACTTTAAAGTTAAATCCACCACAAAGGATAAGGAAGGACACTCTATAATGATTAAAGGGACAGTATACTAGGAGGATATAACCATATTAAATATTCATGCACCCAATGACAGGGCTGCAATTTTCATAAAACAAACTCTAACAGCATTGAAAAATGAGACAGCTCAACAATTATCATAGGCGACTTCAACACACCACTTTCGGTGAAGGACAGGACATCCAGAAAGAAGCTCAATAAAGACATGGAAGACCTAAATGCCACAACCAACCAACTGGACCTTATAGACATATACAGAACACTCCACCCAACAGCAGCCAAGTATACTGTTTTCTAGTGCACATGGAACATTCTCTAGAATAGACCACATATTAGGTCAAAAAGCAAACCTTAGCAAAATCCAAACATCGAAATATTACAAAGTGTCATCTCTGATCATAAGGCCATAAAAGTAGAAATCAATAACAGAAAAAACAGGGAAAAGAAGTCAAACACTTGGAAGCTTAACAATACCTTACTCAAAAAAGACTGGGTTATAGAAGACGTTAAGGATGGAATAAAGAAATTCATAGAATCCAATGAGAATGAAAACACTTCCTATCAGAACCTTTGGGGCACAGCGAAAGCAGTGCTCAGAGGTCAATTTATATCAATAAATGCACACACCCAAGAAGAAGAAAGGGCCAAAATCAAAGAATTATCCCTACAACTTGAACAAATAGAAAGAGAGCAGCAAAAGAAACACTCAGGCACCAGAAGAAAGCAAATAATAAAAATTAGAGCAGAATTAAATGAAATAGAAAACAGTAAAACAATTGAAAAAATTAACAAGACCAAAAGCTGGTTCTTTGAAAAAATTAACAACATTGATAAACCATAGACCAAACTGAAAAAAGAAAAACAGGAGAGGAAGCAAATAACCCAGAAAAGAAATGAGACGGGTGATATTACAACAGACCCAACTGAAATTAAAAGAATCGTATCAGATTACTACAAAAAATTATACCCTAACAAATTTGCAAACCTAGAAGAAATGGATGAATTCCTAGAAACACACTACCTACCTAAACTAACACAAACAGAGGTAGAACAACTAAATAGACTCATAACGAAAGAAGAGATTGAAAAGGTAACCAGAAAACTCCCAATAACAACAAAAAAGGCCCTGCCCTACACAGCTTCATTGCAGAGTTCTACCAAACTTTCAGAGAAGAGTTAATATCCCTACTAGTAAAGGTATTTCAGAGCATAGAAAAGGACAGAATACTCCCAAACTCATTCTGTGAAGCCAGCATATCCCTAATACCAAAAAAGAAATTTACAGACCTATATCCCTCATGAACACAGATGCAAAAATCCTCAACAAAATTCTAGCCAATAGAATTCAACAACATATCAGAAAAAAAATTCACCATGACCAAGTGGGATTTATACCAGGTATGCAGGGATGGCTCAACATTAGAAAAACAATTAATGTAATCCACCACATAAATAAAACAAAAGACAAGAATCACATGATTTTATCAATTAATGCAGAAAAGGCGTTTGACAGAGTTCAACACTCATTCATGATAAAAACTCTCAGCAAAATAGGAATAGAAGGAAAATTTCTCAACATAATAAAGGGCATTTATACAAAGCCAGCAGCCAACATCACCCTAAATGGAGAGAGCCTGAAAACACTGCCACTGAGACCGGGAACCAGACAAGGATGCCCTTTATCACCGCTCTTATTCAACATTGTGCTGGAGGTCCTAGCCAGAGCAATTAGGCTAGATAAATAAATAAAGCACATCCAGATTGGCAAGGAAGAAGTAAAATTATCTCTATTTGCAGATAACCTGATCTTACACACAGAAAACCCTGAAGAATCCTCCAGAAAACTACTGAAACTAATAGAAGAGTTCAGCAGAGTATCAGGATACAAGATAAACATACAAAAATCAGTTGGATTCCTCTACACCAAGAAAAAGAACATCAAAAAGGAAATCACCAAATCAATACTATTTACATTAGCCCCCAAGAAGATAAAATACTTAGGAATAAATCTTACCAGAGATGTAAAAGACCTATACAAAGGTAACTACAGGACACTGCTGCAAGAAACCAAAAGAGACCTACAAAAGTGTAAAAACATACCTTGCTCATGGATAGGAAGACTCAACATTGTAAAAATGTCTGTTCTACCAAAAGCGATCTACAGATTTAATGCAATTCAAACCCAGATCCCACTGCCATTCTTTAATGAGGTGGAGAAAGAAATCGCCAACTTCATGTGGAAGGGAAAGAGGCCTTGGATAAGTAAACCATTACTGAAACAGAAGAACAAAGTGGGAGACCTCACTCTACCTGATTTTGGAACCTGTTATACTGCCACAGTAGTCAAAACAGCCTGGTACTGGTACAACCACAGATACATAGACCAATGGAACTGAATTGAGAATCCAGACATAAATCCATCCACATATGAGCAGTTGATATTTGACAAAGGCCCAAAGGCAGTTAAATGGGATAAAGACAGCCTTTTTAGCAAATGGTGTTGACATAACTGGATACCCATCTGCAAAAAAATGAAACAGGACCCATACCTCACACCATGCACAAAAACAAACTCAAAATGGATCAAAGACCTAAATATAAAATCTAAAACGACAAAGATCATAGAAGAAAAAGTAGGGACAATGCTAGGACCCCAATACATGGCATAAACAATACACAAAACATTATTGACAATGCAGAAGATAAAGTAGATAACTGGGAGAACCAAGCCAAACCGAACCCAGTGCGGTCGAGTTGATTCCGACTCATAGCGACCCTATAGGACAGGGTAGAACTGCCCCATAGAGTTTCCAAGGAGCACCTGGTGGATTCGAACTGCTGACCCTTTGGTTAGCAGCCGTAGCACTTAACCACTACGCCACCAGGGTTTACAGATAACTGGGAGCTCCTAAAAATCAAACACCTGTGCTCATCCAAAGACTTCACCAGAAGAGTAAAAAGATTACCTACAGACTGGGAAAAAAGTTTTTAGCTATGACATTTCCAGTCAGCACCTGGTCTCTAAAATCTACATGATAGTGCAGAAACTCAACTACAAAAAGTCAAATAACCCAATTAAAAAATGGGCAAAATATATGAACAGGAACTTCACTAAAGAAGACATTCAGGCGATGAACAGATACAGGAGGAAATGCTCAGGATCATTAGCCATTAGAGAAATGCAAATCAAAACTACAATGAGATTCCATCTCACTCCAACAAAGCTGGCATTAATCCAAAAAACACAAAATAATAAATGTTGGAGAGGTTGTGGAGAGACTGGAACATGTACACTGCTGCTGGTGGAAATGTAAAATGGTACGACCACTTTGAAAATCGATTTGGTGCTTCCTTAAAAAAACGAGAAATAAAACTACCATACGATCTAGCAATCCCACTCCTTGTAATATATCCGAGAGAAATAAGAGCTTTTACATGAACAGATATATGCACACCCATGTTCATTGCAGCACTGTTTACAATAGCAAAAACATGGAAGCAGCCAAGGTGCCCATCAACAGATGAATGGGTAAATAAATTATGGTATAGTCACACAGTGGAATACTACACATCGATGACGAACAATGATGAAACAGTGAGAGATTTCATAACATGGAGGAACCTGGAAGGCATTATGCTGAGTGAAATTAGTCAGTTGCAAAAGGACAAATATTATATAAGACCACTATTATAAGAACTCAAGAAATAGTTTAAACAGAGGAGAAAATATTCTTTGATGGTTATGGGGGGCGGAGGGAGTGTGGGAGAGGGGTTTTCACTAATTAGATAGTAGTTAAGAACTATTTTAGATGAAGGGAAAGACAACACACAATACAGGATAGGTCAGCACAACCGGACTAAATGAAAAGTAAGGAAGTCTCCTGAATAAACTGAATGTTTCAAAGGCCAGCATAGCAGGGATGGGGTTTGGGTACCATGGTTTTAGGGGACATCTAAGTCAATTTGATAATAAAATCTATTAAGAAAACATTCTGCACCCCACTTTGGAGAGTGGTGTCTGGGGTCTTAAATGCTAGTAAGCAGCCATGTAAGATGCATCAGTTGGTCTCAACCCACCTGGACCAAAGGAGAATGAAGAACACCAAAGACATAAGATAATTACGAGCCCAAGAGACAGAAAGGGCCTCGTAAACCAGAGACTACACCAGCCTCAGAACAGAAGAGCTAGATGGTGCCAGGCTACAACCGATGACTGCCCTGACAGGGAATACAACAGAGAACCCCTGAGGGAGCAGGAGAGCTGTGGGATGCAGTCCCCAAATTCTCGTCAAAAGACCAGACTTAATGGCCTGACTGATACTAGAAGGACCCTGGTTGTCATGGTCCCCAGACCTTCTGTTAGCCCAAGACAGGGACCATTCTCAAAGTCATCTCTTCAGACAGGAATTGGACTGGAGTATAGGATAGAAAATGATACTGGTGAGGAGTGGGCTTCTTGGATCAAGTAGACACATGAGACTATGTTGGCATCTCCTGTCTGGAGGGAAGATGGGAGGGCGGAGGAGGTCAGAAGCTGGCTGAACAGACAAGAAAAGAGAGAGTGGAGGGAAGAAGCGTACTGTCTCAGGAGAGCAATTAGGAGTATATAGCAAGGTGTGTATAAATTTTTTGTATGAGAGACTGACTTGATTTGTAAACTTTCACTTAAAGCACAATAAAAATTAAAAAAAAAGTTGAAACTACTAAGTCATAGTAAAATAACCATAGAAATGTTTCATTATTAAGCCAGTGAAATCATTTGCACTTTTCTTGACAAAATGAAAATAAATAAATAAATAAAAAGGATTGTATTTTATTCTGGCTTAAATTGTTTCCTACCAAATTTTCTTTCTTACAGGTAATCTTCTCTCAAGGTTTGTTTAGATCTTGAAAAAAAAAAAAAAAAAGTGTTAGGAACACCTGGAAAAAAAACTTTTTTGCAATGTTTCAGCAGAAATTTATTATTTTTTATAGAAGTATCCTGGTAGTTAGTTATAGCAACAAAAACATTTTTCATAAGCCCAGTTTACATGTGTCAGTATACCTATAAGGCAAAACTCTGTGCTAATTTACTTTTTGAACGTTCTTGCTGAGTCAGAATTGACTCAGTGGCAGTGGATTTTTTTTTTTTTTTAATGTGCTCTGGTCAGCTCTGTCATTATTACCCAATTACAATGATCCTTGAAATCGTGTGGTTTTGTCTGAACACACTACAAGCACATGTTGTTGTTTTCGTTGCTGGCAGTGTTTTTATAACCACTAATTTTATCAGATTTTCTGGTGTTTTAGATACAATATTGTGGTATTAGTATTTGTGAGCTTATGTAAATAACTTTTTTGAAAATGAAGTAGTAATTAAAGGAAAAGAAGGAGAAAAATATAAAAAACTTTAGCACAAAAATATTACTAAGGGTTCTGTATAGTCTGGTACGGGAAGTGGCCATGGGGGGTGTGGTTGACACCACGAGTTACCAGACTGGGTGATGCCAGCCTGACTGATGGCACTGACATGATTCAGACAAGCTCTTTGTCACTGCATAAAAAGCACCACTCTTCCTCCATTGTCCAATCGCGTGTTCATCATCTTCTTTTAAAGCCTCGCTAGGAGCACATTTAACATCCACAAAGCGACATTGTTTTGTTGGTGCAGTGTGTATTCTCTAAGACAACAGAGATTTTCTCTGTAGCTCTCCTCACTTCCGTCTGGACCCTGAGCAGAATTCCCTTTGGTGTCCATAATTCATTCTACTGTGTATGTCAACGTGGCACATCAGTGGCAGTTCTGTTTTTTAATTTAAATACAAGAAAAAATATTTTACATTTACTCCCATATTTACCATTTCCAGCATTTCTCTCTTCATGTAGGTATGATTTTCAATATACTAAAACTCCCCTGCAGCTGAAAAAGTCACATTTCTTATAGTCTAAGATCTATTGGTGATGAATTTGATCAGCTTTTGTCTGTGTTAAACATTTTTACTTTAATTTCATTTTTAAAAGATATTTTGCTGGATTTAGAATTTTAAGTTGACATTTTCCCCTGTTTTAATCACTTTGGAGCCTGGTAGTGCAGTGGTAAAGCGCTTGGCTGCTAACCAAATTGTTGGCAGTTCACACCACCAGCTGCTCTGCAGGAAAAAGATGTGGTAGTCTGCTTCTGTAAAGATTTCAGCCTTGGGAACCCTACAGCACAGTTCTACTCTGTCCTTTAGGGTGGCTGTGAGTCAGAATCAACTTGGCAGCAATGATTTTTGGGGGATTTCATTAAATCACTTTAGAGATATTGTTCCACTGTCTTTTGGTTCACTGAGAAGTTGTTGCCTTGTGACTAATTTTTTTTTCTTTTTTCCTTTTGCTACTTTTAAGATTTTCTTTTTTTTTTTTTTTAATCAATTTATTTTGATATGCGTCATTGTGTGCTATTTTGTGTTTATCCTCCTTGGAGTTCAAACAGCCTCTCAGATATCTCAGTTTATGTTTTTCAGCCATTATTCCTTCACATTTATGCCCCAATCTCTACCTTCTCTGCTTCTAGGACTCGTTTCACAGGAGTGTTAGGTGCTTAATATTGTCCAACAGGTTACTGGGGTTCTATTAATTTGTTTAAGCCTTTTCTCCCATTGAGCTTCAATTTGGATGGTTTGTAAGACCCTGTGTTTAAGTACACTGATGTGTTCGTTTGCAGTATCTGATCTGCTGTTAAGCCAAGTCAGTGAATTTTTCATTTCAGATTTAATTTTCAGTTCCAAAATTTCCATTTTGTTCTATTTATAGTTTTTGCTTTTCAGTTAGGGTTTCCAAATTTGCTAAGTCAATATTTATAAGTTTTCTTTCAGATAATTGAACCAATTTATGATTTCTCTTTTAAAGCCCTTGTCTGCTAATTCCCTCATCTGTCATTTTTGGGTCCATAATCTAATCTATTCAATAGAGCCCTGGCACCACAGTGGCTAAGAGCTATGGCTGCTAACAAACATCAGCAGTTTGAATCTTCCAGCCACTCCTTGGAAACCCTATGGGGTAGTTCTGCTGTCCTATAGGGTCGCTATGAGTTGGAATTGACTCAACAGCAAAACTCAATGACTCAACAAGTCTATTGGTTGTTTTATATTCTAGTTATGAGTCATATTTCCCTGCTTCCCCAAATTTATAAATTTTCAAAAATAAATTGTAAACTAAAAATTATGGCTGCTATGTTGTTTCTCTGGTGGCACAGTGGTTAAGAGCTCAGCTGCTAACCAGAAGGCCAGAAGTTCAAATCTACCAGCTATTCCTTGGAAACCCTATGGGGAAGTTCTACTCTGTCCTGTAGGGTTGCTGTGAGTTAGAATCGACTTGATGGCAAGGGGTATGTTGTTGTTTATCTAAATTTTTGTGACCTTTCTTAATGTCGTGTTCTTTTTTTTTTTTTTCCTCATCAGGGAGTTAACTTACTTGGGATCAGCTTGATCTTTTTTGAGGTGTGTTTCTAAACTTTTTTCAGAAGTGTCCAGAGTAGGATTTAGTTTAGGACTAAATTATCCATGTTTGTACTGCATGCCCTTCCTGGGTCTCCACGGAATACCTGGAGTTGTCCATCAAGGTCTCTCCATCTTGGTAGGTCTGAAGTCAAACTCCTCCCAGTCCTGTGCAGCCTCTGATTGTGGTTCATCTCGTAACTGCCTTTACGTGGTCTTTTGGAGCTTTGGTCTGAAAACACACAGCTCAGCATTTGTCTAGAACCTGGGTTCCAGAGACTCATGTGCAGGTGTCTAGAGCTCTCTCTCTGCACAGCATCCCTTTGGACACGCTACTCTGCACATCCAGCTTCCGCAGTAGCTGTGGATTGTGTGCTCTGTTTGGGCTCTGCTTCCACCTGCCACAAGCCAGGAAGCTCTACAAGCAGAGAGCCAGGTGTCTTGTGGGGCTTTGGCTTTCTTCTTTTGCGGACCAGTTACCCCACTGCCTGTTCTGTCCAGTAGCTAAAAACAATCATTTTGTATGTTTCGTAATCATTTATGGTAGGGGAGCTATTCTGTCATAGCTGGAAGCAGAAATAAGTCATATGAAAATTGTTAAATGAATGATATTTCTGTGCTGATTTACAAACTGATTTTCATTTTAGCTGTCTTCATAGAATAAATTGTTTTTATTGTCAGCTTTTAAATGTCTTACTTTAAAAGAGATGCATATATTTTAACATACTGTATATTGGATAATTTATTGAATTTTTTTTCCCATTTACTTTCATTAGTAGCTAAACTCATCCACAAAAATATATATACACATATATTAGAGCGCTAAGCATTATGCCGTATTTTCTATAGTTTATGTGCAGCCATGGTTATTTTAGATATTACTACAAATTAAGAGTATTTTTGTTCTATGTGAGTGTTGTTCTTCCAATAAATCTTTTTTTTCCATTCTCACTACTTGCCAGCCAATTATCATATTTAACCAAGATAAATTTCACTTGTTTAGCAACTCGAACCACGTTTCCGGAGCTGTGGTCATGAAGAGACGTTGACTGCGCCTCTCTTAGGCATTGGTTAAGGCACTGTGGATCTTCTATCTGCCTTAACTTCATGAGTACAGGCTGAGTGTAAGATTAGACCTCATCTTAAGTGCTAATAGTCTTTGAACTCTGAACTTTTTAAAGCAAAATAGATGTTGGAGTTGTATATATTTATTTTCAATTTTGTTTATAATTTATCAAAAAGGTGAACCTTTTTGGAAAGGGAATTAGCAGGTTGTTACATATTTTTACCTAGTGATTTCAGCTGAAGAACTCATGGTAAATTGATCAGCCCTCAGCCAATTAGACTTTGACATGTACTAATAAGATCTAATTGAGGAATTATGAAGACATTTGCTCCTGAGAAAATGAGCACATAATTGCTCCATAAAGAGGTTAAAGTATCAATGCTGTTCATCTGGAAGAATATTAGTTGGAATCCTAAAAGCACCTGTAAAGGACACCTCATAATACACCTATGAAATATAGCACCGTGAAGGCCAATTAGACATGTAGAACGATCCATCCTCAGCTGTAGGTGCCGGGCTTTAAACACCCTCTTTCCCCTTTGCCTCTGCCCTCCAGGTGCAGGGGGCTGGTCCCCGTCTGACAGTGACCACTATCAGTGGCTCCAGGTGGATTTTGGCAGTCGGAAGCAGATGAGCGCCATCGCCACCCAAGGGAGATACAGTAGCTCCGACTGGGTGACACAGTACCGGCTGCTGTACAGTGACACGGGCAGGAACTGGAAACCCTACCACCAGGACGGGAACATCTGGGTGAGTCGTCACAAAGCAAGGCCAGGTTACCATGCAGACGTTTGATAATGGTGGGAGATGTGCATTTGAAAATGTTAGTGTTCCTTCTCTCTGAGGTTCATGCAGTTGTCAATGTTTATTAAAGACCTTTGAGAGGCAATCAATAGGTGGGGCAGATCAGTCAGTGGATAGATACAGGTAGATAGATAGTAGATAGATGATAGAGAGAAAAGATATATAGATAATAGCTAAATGATAGGTAGACAGATGATACATTAGATAGATAGGCATGGGATAGATAGTTACAGATAGATAAATATATAGATAGATATAGGAGATGGTACCATAGATAGATAGATAGATAGATAGATAGATAGATAGATAGATACACAGACAATAGATAGATAGGTCATAAATTTATAGATCGATAGATCCTTTTCAATCAAGGAGACAGTGGTCTTGGTTGAAATGATTATCCGGTGTCTGGGGTGTGGGACTCAATCTTGGCCATACATTCCAGTCGCTTGAGGCGTTTTACAATATAGGGATGGCTGGCACACCCAGGTCAATTAAATCAGAGTCACCTAGAGGAAAGTTATAATGAATAATACTTAAAGCTTGCTTTTAATGTGAACATCTTAGATTTGAGTAAAATTATGAAGAAAATAATTTAGAGGAGTGGGGCATTAAGATATGTTAAGAAAAGAGATTACCCATATTGCAGGACCTGTTTTAAACCCTTATTACAAACCTATATTCGCCGGAGAAAAACATAAACATTTAATCCATTTTACACGTAAATATTTCAATTAAATTTGAAAGTTGCATGTATTCAGTCTATTATTTGCAAGTCGAATACCTAACAGTGGAGGGATCTATTTTAATAATTTTAAAAAGCAATCAGAACCGAAATCTAGTAAAGCGATCAACATCAAAAGGAAGGAAGGGAGGGAGAAATGAAGGAAGGGGAGGGGGAGGGTGGGAGGAAGGAAAGATGAAGAGAGAGAGGGAGGGAGGGAGGAAGGATGGGGCAGTTTGTTTTTTTACTGTCATGTCCTTCACAGTACTGGGCAGAGTGTTGGGGATTTTCAGCTGATTGGGGCTCACTCCTGCAGGTATGTTAAAAGTCCCCAAGTATTTGGGGAGCAGCAGAGTTGCAAAGTGCTGGTGCGGGTGTCCAGTCATTTTCACAGTTGTACCCACGATGGTCACTGCTGGGTGAAATGAGGTAACCTGCTGATAATACGTGTGTCTCCCTGGGTCCTGTTCTAGAAATAATGGCTGATAAGCCATAAGGTTAAAGCAAGAGTGTTGTGTATCTGGATGTATAAGTCATGGGGAGCTAGTAGTGGGGAACACCCCTGTTTATGGAAAGTCTTCATGTCATAATTAAAGTGTAATTTACAGAGAATTGGTTTTCAACTTGTGTACATAATGGAGTCGCCTAGAGAGTTATAAAACACGTTATGCCTGGGTCTGACCCCCAGAGATCTGTGGTGTTTCCTGGGCATGGGGATTTTAATGCCCTCCCTTGAACATGATGCCCAGGCGAGGCTGAGCCAGGTCTCAGATTGTTTTCTTAAGGGCGGCCTGAAGGTGGGACGGATAAAGGAGGAGGATTGTGATAAAAAGCTGTAGAATAGAAAAGTAGACAGGACCTTACTTAAAGCGTAGCAGAGAGGCTGATCAATTCACCAGCCAACCAGCCAAACAAACCACTCACCAACCAACCAAGTAACTGAGAATAAACAGGGGATGCTCCTATCACAAGTGTGCCCAGTAACCCCCTCCTTACTTTCTCACTGTTTGTGGCTGTCACCGAAGACCAGAGCAGCAGGTAGGTAAAACAATTTAAGAGGCTGCAAGCCAGACTCCAAGCTATGTTTGACGTTTCAGATTTGGGAAAGTCTTCATCTCACAATCAAGAGAGTGTTTCAGTCCTCTCTTATCACCATCCTATCCCTTCTTGCTGAGGTAGTAAGGAAGACGAAGGTGAAAACACGGACCTGGAATTTATTTAGCGTTCTCGTCGGTTAGGAATATCCTCGTTCTGACTGTACGCAGAGACAGAAGTTCAGTGGGCGAGGGAGGGTAAAATCGTCCAGGGTGACTTAGTCACTTCAGGGGCTAAGTGAAATGCCAGTGGTTGAGTCGGGAGTGAAGCCATCACACAGTAAAAGAGCAGGAGTCATGGGGGTGGCCTGAGTCCAAAGGCCAGGATCTCAAGTCTCAGGATGGCCGTAAAGACTGGGTTCCTCTTGTCTCCTGCCTTGGTGGTGTTCGTTTTGTTACCTCCTTTCAAACTGTGTGTCTCCCCTTAAAAGTAAACACGCCATGTGATGAGTGATGAGGGAATATTTCTGGGAAAAAAACTTCAATGAACTAATTATGAAATTTTAAAAGAAATCACAACTAGATTAAGGCTCAGTCTAAACATCAGAAAAGCATATTTACGTGCCAGTGAGCCACCAACATACTGATTATGTTACTTTAATAATCTATGACAGAAATATTTTAATCCTCACTGATGCAAAAGAGTCCATGGCTCTAATGTATTCTAAAAGAGATAAAATTCAGTGTTTTCTAAAAACTCTTGAGTACTTTAGAGCTTATGTCTTAACACACATTAAGTGATTAAAATTCAGCATTTACAAATCTCAACAAAAATAATTCTGGTGCTTAAGTTTATTAGAAGTGGTAATTAAATATTAGAGTTTCTTTTAATCTGCTACAATTTAACATAAGGAATATTGAACCTAAATGAAAGAATTCAGACACATAGAAGGATTGAATGGCTTCAGTGGGCAACACCTTATAAGATGTGAAGTTTCAGGTAGTGCAAAAAATTTAAAACAGATGTAGTTTTTGAGTTTTCTTTTTCCCATCCATTCATGTAAGGATTGAGTGCCCAAGAAAATGGACCATGGTGTAAATTCAGTAGCTTGAAGATTATCTTTTAACAAATGCAAATGATTATTCTTTCTACAATTGTAGGGAAATGGATAACATGACTAATTTTGTTACAATATTCTTTCTGAATGACCATAGGAAGATTCTGAGCTACTTTGTGATTACTGGATAATATGTTAAAATAAGCAAAGAACAAGTAATATAGATGAGAAATTACAACAGAGTTTGAAAAGATTTTTAAAATCATTAACCTTACAATATGGAATTAGAGTGGCTTTTGAAAAATTTCTGAAGAATGGTTTATCTAAATATTTAATACTCAAAGTAGTGGGTTGCTGAATGTGCTTAACTAGCCCAGACTCCTATTCAGCTTCGATAATACTGACCATAATAGAATTCTTTACACTTTATCCACAATGCCATTTCCTTCTATTTAGATTTTCCTTCCAATGGGAAAGGAAACATATGTGCACATTGGTAAAACTGCCAGAAAAACCATTGCATGTTCATACCCCACAAAGTCTAATTTCCTAACCTGAATGGTTTTCAGGTTTCTTAAGTATAGTCTGTTGGCGAGAAGCAGTCTATATAAGTATTTCTTACCAAAAATCCGTTAAGCATTATATTAAATAAGAATTCCAGCAGATTTCTGCTAAGAATTTGCATTTAGTTTTGCTTGGGAAATTCAGTCACTGGTTTTGGAATGTAGATATTTGGAGCCAAAGTGGAAAACTGGAGTGTGAGTAGTGAATGAACGCCGTACAGGACAGTGACACACTATCAAGTTAGCACTCATGGTAACATAGGTGCATATCTGTGTGTGGTGTCGTTACTGTATTCATACTTGATGAGAAGAGGCTTATATATTAATAATTATTTCTTAAAACAATTTTTAGCCTTTTTGTTACAATGGGAGGCAGGTACCAGAGTAGGGGTCAGTGACCACTATATGCATTCGATGGAGGTGCCCACAGCAGTTAGAAGATTAATTATATGCTTTCATTTTCTAAATATTAAGTCTGTAGCTAGAATATGGATTTTCTGTTTTCTTTTTAAACAAGTATCCCATCAACCAATAAAAATTCCTGAAACAGGCTTTTAGATTAGCCAGTAATTAGTTGTTTGGCAAGTGACAGCCCAGATATGGACTGAATTCAAGTGTCTGGGATCATTTATTTGGTTTATAAACTTAGAGAAGCCACTTTATTTCTCTGCACCTCAAATTCCTAATCTGAGAAATGACAATAATTAAAAAAAAAAAAACCGTTAGGAGATTTGGAGTCCCCGACTGGTACAAACAGTTTACGTGCCTGGCTGCAAACCATTTGAGTCCACCTAGAGATTTTTTTTTTTAGAGACACCTCGGGAAAAAGCCTGGTGAACTACTTCTGAAAAACCAGCCATTGACAACCCTGTGGAGGACAGTTATAGTCCGACACACACAGGGTTGCCATGAATCGGAGTTGACTCAAAAGCAACTGGGTTTTACTGGGAGGTTTAAATAAGATTATGTATGTAAAGAAAGTTTGCAATCTATAAAGATTTAAAAACGTGTGTTATCAGTTGTCGAGCTTAGAGATATTCTACAAAACTAGTATTTTTTTTCAATGAGCTTGTGTTCCTTTCTATCCTTTCCAGATCAAATTTGCCTGTTCACGGCTTACGTGGAAGCGTTTTAATGTAGGAAATGGGCTTAAAAGCAGGAGGTGCAGTGTGGGCAAATCTGGGGCATATTTTCCAATTTGCAGATGGAGTGGCCCAGGGTACATAGTGCAGTGAAGGGAGACGGAGAGGGAACGTGGCCAGCAGACCCAGCTCCACGCCAAGTGCCACTGCAGGCTTTAACAGATCGTTTGTCACCTGAATGAGGGCCGTGTGACCAATGAGCCATGTAAGAGATCCTGCCTAAAAACGGATAGATCATTCTGTCCTACCTTTCCAGCCATTTGCGATGGCAGTCACACTAATGTTCCAAATTAATTAAAAACCTGTCCCACCGATGAGTGTGAGACATGCCTCTGTGTCTCAGCTCAATGGCATGTTAAGATTCTCTCGTTAATTTTAGAAATTTTCTGCATATAAAACTAATGAGGACAGCCGTCCCTGTTGCTTGCTTATCTATCTTCCATCATATACTTGCTCTCTCTACTTCACTGTGGCACCGTAGCCACTCCTGTGGCCTGAAACATGCCCATGATCATGAAGATGGTGCAGGACCCGGCAACACCTTGTTCTGTTACACAGAAGGTCTCCATGAGTTGGAGCCAACTCTGCAGCAACGAGCCTACAACCACTTCCCCGAGGACACTAAGGCAGCTCTTTTCTCCAGCAGCTGTGACTCCCCTTGCTAGTCTGTATATAAGGAGCCCCTGGGTGGCACATATGGTTAAACGCTCAACTACTAGGAAAAAGGTTGGTGGTTCAAACTCACCCAGAGGTGCCTTGGAAGAGAGATCTGACGATCTGTTTCCAAAAGGCAGCAGCCTTCTGACACACACGGAATGGCCGTGAGTTGGAGTCAACTCAACGACAACTAACGAGAAATCTGTGTATACACGCTCAAAGTTGCTATAAGTTATGTCAGAGAAAGACCGAGAAAGCATATTCAAGATAGTTGTAGAGAAAGCTCATTAAGAGATAGAACAAATCAGAGAAATCAGCGTTTACCACTTTCCAAAATGACCCCTTATATACACGTGGTAAAAATCTTCCAGACTTTTATAGATGAAAAAATTTCCAAGGTAAATTTGGAATAAGCTTCACATTTCCGTGAAATAGATTTTTCTGTTTACACCTCATTTGGACTGGGTGATATTTTTAAAGTCTCATGAATTTTAATAAGTTGTGTGGCTATCCCAGGCCTTTTTGCATATACGATAATCCCTCTACTGGTGAATTTTGACCACCTTTCTAAATAAGTATTTGTGTTATGAGATTCTGATAATTAAGAGGTCATGAGATTTCTTCCAGTGTAAATTTGTGAGTCACACACACATACACACATGTACATATAGAACCATTCTAACAAATATGGTTATATGTTTAATCTTTTTCCAAAAATTGGAAGGTAAAAATAAGATGTTAATAATATCGACTACATATTGTTGGAAAACCCTGGTGGCATAGTGGTTAAGAGCTATGTCTGCTAACCATAAGGGTCGGCAGTTCAAATCCACCAGGCGCTCTTTGGAAACTCTATGGCGCAGTTCTACTCTGTCCTATGGGTAGCTATGAGTCAGAATCAACTGGACGGCAACTGGTTTGGTTTTTTTGCTTTTATATATTGTTTACATATACTGTTAGAGTGAAAAAAAAAAGTGATACAATCTTATATGATTAGATTTCTTACATCAGTAAAATAGCGGTCTATAATTCTTCATAGTTGAGTGCATTTTCCCTGTGAGATAAGAATAGAATATACGTAATATTTGTTCTAGTTTTTGAAAGCGCATGTGATTGCTGGGAAAGAAGAGGGTTCTCTATAAGTACACCCATAGTCTCAGGTCTGCTTATTTTCTTCAGGGCTCAAATAATGGAGAGGCCAAAATTCTGCTAATCAGACCAAGGCTGGGTTTAGGTGACAGAAGCCTAAATGACTGAAGGTGAAATCAGATTTTTATCACTTGTTGACAGACGGGGGATGCCCACAAATATTTTGAATAAGATATTTGCTCCCTCCTTGAAGATGTGTGTTTACTCCGCTCAGACTGTAGCTTAATGGAAGTCAGCCACTCCTTGGAAACCCTATGGGGGGTTCCGCTCTGTCCTGTAGGGTCACTATGAGTGGGAATCCATGTGATGGCAATGGGTAGAAGAATAATATGACTACGTTGCAGGGGAAAGGTAGGTTAGAGCAAAGTAAACTATCCTCACAGGATGTATTGCACTGGGAAAATCTGCTGTAAAAAAACTCTTTACAGCTTTAGAAAACAAAATGTCACTTTGAGGACTAAGGTGCACATGACCCAAGCCATGCTCTTTCATTCCCCTCATATGCATGTGAAGCCTGGGCAATGAAAAAAGAAAATAGAAAAAGAATCGATGGATTCAAATTGTGGTGTTGGCAAAGAATACTGAATATAGTGTGGGCTGTCGGAAGGTGGGCTGTCGGAAGAACAAACAAATCAGTTTTAGAAGTACAACCAGAATGCTCCTTAGAAGTGAGGATGGTGAGACTTTGGCTTGCTTACTTTGAACATGTCATCAGGCAAGACCAATTGCTAGAAAAGGACATGGGGGTGGATGTAGGGAGTTAGCAAAAGTGAGGGAAACCCTCAATGGGATGGATTAACACAATAGTGGTGAAAATGGGATCAAACATCAAAGGTCATGGAGATGGAGCAGGGCCAGGCCATGAGTCAGAGCCAACATGCCAAAACCAACAACAACAATCCGTCCTTTTCTGGGGGTGGTAGGCACCCACAGAAAGCAAGAATAGCCATTAAAAGGACGGACTCTGGACTCTGACCACTTAGGCTGACCCTGGCAACTTCTGTAACTTGTCTCTGGAGCCCTGGTGGTGCAGTGGCTAAGTGCTCAGCTGCTGACTGAAAGGTCCACAGTTGGGACCCACCGGCCACTCCAGGGGAGAAGGATGTGACAGTCTGCTTGCCTAGAGATTACGGCCTTGGAAACCCTACGGGGCATCTGCTCTGTCCTGTAGGGCTGCTGTGGGTCAGAATTGACTTGATGGCAGCGGGTTTGGTGTTTCTGTTTTTGTTGGTTTTTTATCTCTGTGTAACACTGGGCAGGTGCCTTAAACATTCTGTGCCTGACACCTCAGCTGCAAAATAGGCAAATGATAGTAATTCTCTCACTGGGCGGTTGTGGAGATTGAGTTAACAATCCACCTGAAGAACTTAGAACAATGCTGGCCCATGTCAATCGCTGAGTTACTATTATATTCTATTAATCCGTGACTTTCAGATGGATCACCGTCACATACTGCAATCTGTCTGTTCTTGAGTGTTCAAAGAGCCTCTTCCTGCCACTACACAGTAGCTTTTCTCGGTGAGCGTTGGCATGTGTATTGCATCACATCTGTGCTGCTTAGCCTGAAAAGGCCAATAACTCACTTTCCAGTGTAACCGAGAGTGTTAATTTATGTTATTGGAATCATGGTCGCATTAATTGTCACACCGAATCCCATGCATCACCATACAAACTGGGTCTGCAGAGTTCTTTCAGACGCAGGTTTTTTGACTGTGCTGTTGATTTAGATTTAGTTTCATGAATTCACTTGTGTTAACTTTGGGTGTGCAGAGTATAAATAGCCTGTCTTTGCCTGCAGTTCTCCACTGTCTTCTTAGGCTGATTGAAAAGAGTAAGGTGAGGAGACTCCAGCACAGACCTGTAAGTGCGACCTAGGACAGAAGTTCTGGTTAGCGAGGAGGCTGGGAGGCCTGCAGACAGTGTGAGGTGCTCCCTGGGCCAGCAGCATCATGTCACCTGGGGGCTCATTAGACATGGAAACCTCAGCCTACCCCAGAGAGCTGCAGGACCTGCATTTTAAGTGACGCATAGATAGTTGTGTCATAGACCCACAGGAAGGCTTGAGTGCATGGCTGTGGATATCTGAGGAGTGCTCATGAGAAAGAGGACTTAGATGTGGTCCCTGTGTTCTCAAACCAGAAGGGAGAACTGGGATTCACAGTGTAAGCACAGACAGAAGTAGCATGAAGGAGAAGGAGCAGATTAATGTTGCTTTGTTAAGGTGGCACTTACTGACAGGGCTTCTAGCAGGTTCTTCCTGGTTCAGTCATGGCCCAGGAAGCAATGCCAGAACACAAGAAAACAAGGGCAGCATATGTGTTGCATAGCAACTAAACCTCTCGCCTGTTGAATTTTCAGCAAAGCCGGTGTCCTGCACAAAGATGGCAGACAACCTCACCACTTGGAATGCGTGTAGCTCTCCACAGTCGTGGCAATAATTCTATCTCCCACATCAAGCTCCTGAAAGGCTCACTACCCCTCTTCCAAGTCTCCCATTCCAAGGTTTCAACTAGTAATTTTTGCCATTCCAGTTATTGTTCCCTTTCAGCCAAATTCTAAAAATTCAGCTCTGTTCCTGTTTCGCTTTGTTGGCTGTGACTGAACCAGTTCAAAATGGTTAGAAGCCCTGCTTACTGAGCAGCTACTGTTTACTTAGGGTGACCAGTACCAGGTACTGTCAAGTCGGCTCCAACTTGTGACCACCCCACGTATGTCAGAGTAGAACTGTGCTCCGTAGAGTTTTCAATGGCTGATTTTTTAGAAGTAGATTGCCAGGCTTTTCTTCTGAGGCACATCTGGGTGTACTTGAACCTTCAACCTTTTGGTTGAACCCAAGCATATTAACTTTTGTACTTCACAGTGACTCCTACTGAAGGCTGACGATATAGAAATGAATAAACAAAGACACAGTTTCTGTCTTCTGGGGTGCAAAATCCAGTGGCAATGACAAATGTGAATCCACCCTTGTGCTGCATGGTTACCTGTACCCTCGCTGGCAGGCGCTCCTACAGGTCGCTCTGTAGGACACCCCATGGAGAGAGGCTGAGCGTGGTGGTCAGCAAAGGCTCTCACAAGGAGCCGTGTGTTATGGGGTAAGTCAGTGAAGGAGCGAGGAAGCCCACCTGAGCAGCCCAATCTTGTACTCGAATCAGTGGGACGGAGGATAGAAGGCTGCTGCTAAGGACGAGGCCACTCCCTGACTTCCTTACTAAAAACACACAAACAGGCAAGCACAAACTCCATTTTAATTCTGAAAGCACAATTTTTAAGTCAGTCATGTTCAAGCTGCAGCATGTGAACATGTAGCTCTACGAGGTCACAGGCATCCGTGAAACCCTCTAGGGTGGGCTGGGCCGCACTTTCATCCCTAGTCGCCTCCTGATGCAGATCCCACCTCTGTAGACCTTCACATTGTAGGCCTTCGAGAGCCCACTAAGCTAAAGCCCTTCGTCTCGGTGGGGATGAGGCTGAGAGACGAGACATTCCTTAAATCTGATCCCAAACCCAGGTGTACTGGCTCCTGGTCTAGTACACAATATGGCGCCAAGCCACCTGCTTTGATTTAGCAAGAAGCACCATTACAACGGAAAACCTGGTGGCCTAGTGGTTAAAAGCTATAGCTGCTAACCAAAAGACTGGCAGTTTAATTCCACCAGGAGCAACTTGGAAACTCTATGAGGGATTACAAAAATGATCACTTGCTTATTTTGACTACATGAAGACCATGCTGACAGCATGTGTAGTACCTGTGGATGCAAAGAGCATGGATTCTGGAGTCAGACTTCAAATATCAAAACCCTGCTCCATCCCTTGCTAATGGTGTGGGTTCCATCATGTTAATCAGCCCTTTAGGAGCCACAGTTGCTTTAGCTATAAAAGGCATGTGATAGTATTTACCTTACAGGGTTTGGGGGAGGATCCAAGAAATTAATTAAGTATAAATTACTAGACCAATTCCCCATAAATATAGCCTCTTCTTCATACCCTCCTCCTCATTGTTTGTGAGTATGATTATTACTGTTATTATTAATGATCACAGAGCACTGTATTACAGGTGATTGGAAGAACTAAGGAAGTAACCAGCTGATAGAGCTCTCCTTGAGAATAGTTCCAGTCATAAGGACAGTAACATCCAGGCAATGACTCAAACAAAGCCAAGGTCATCTAGCTCTGAGCTTTGGGCTTCGTGCCCTGGGCACTGTGAAGGTATCCACTGTGTGTTACTTACGCCCATAGTTCCGCCATTGGTAACTAACCCGGTCAGTGTTGACTTTGAGAAAGAACTGATAGCATGTTAAAGTATATTGGTAAATAAATTCCATTTGCTTGCATTGTTGTTGGTTGGTGCTGTTGAGTCGGTTCCGACACGTAGTGACCCTACACACACCAGGATGAAATGCTGCCCATTCCTGCGCCATCCTCATGGTCATTGTTAGGATGGAGCCTGTTATTGCGGCCATTGTGTCAGTCCATCTCATTGGGGGTCTTCCTCTTTTTTGCTGACTGCCTACTTTACCAGGCAACATGTCCCTCTCCAGGGACTAGCTCCTCCTGATAACATGTCCAAAATATATAAGAGGAAGTCTTTCCACCCTCGCTTCTAAGGAGCATTCTGGCAGTCCTTCTTCCAAGACAGATTTGTTCATCCTTCTGGCAATCCGTGGTATATTCAGTATTCTTCACCAACACTGCAAGTCAAAGGCATCGATTGCATTAAACTCGCTTAATTACAGGCCCCAGTGAAAGCATCTTTCTGGCAAAAAGATAGCTGAGCCTGGGGAAGGTGTAAGGCTTCGACTGCTGGTTCTAGAAACTTTATATTGTGCTTCCAGATGAAAAAAGAGGGTGGTTGCGATACGTCTCTGCGTTTCTCCCAGGAACTGCGCTGTTCTGGGCACAGTGAGGGGGTCTGTTGTGATTGTCACTTATGTGGCTTATGATCCTGTTAGTATGCAGAGGCTGTGGAAACTCTCCTGTGACTTAGCAGAGCAACCAGGAAACCCTCCGGTACCTGTGACCCCATAATGCAGCACCAGTGTTCTCCGAGTTTCTCCTGGGAGCCAGCGGTCACGGGTGCTTTATGTGCTTCATCTTGTTGCATCCTCACAGCACGAAACTAGTGATGCTGCAGATGACTGTTGCTACGAGGCCCATTTTACAGCTGTGAAAATCGAGGCTGAGAGGCGATGAGCCCTTCCTGGGGAACACGGTGGGCTCACAGTGGGCTGGGGTCTGAAGCCCAGCCTTCTGACTCACTGGCCCTTGCCCTTCATCCTTGGGTCTTCCTCAGCACTTCCTTCTAAGTCCACGTGAAATGTGGTGACCACCATATTTTAACTGTAACACAGTGTACATCATAGGATGGCGAAACCATTAAGGGTTCTGCTGCTGACCAAAAGGTTGGCGGTTCAAATCCACCCAGCGGCTCTGCCGGAGAAAGGCTTGGCAATCTGCTCCCGTAAAGATTACACCCTAGAAGATCCTCTGGGGCAGCTCTACCCTGTCACATGGGGTCACTGTGAGTCAGAATCAACTCAACAACACCCAACAACAACAATTCTTAGTAAACCCCATTAATACTGTTTAAAGAGAATTGGATCTGAAAAGTAAATATTGCATATTTTCATTTAAAAAAAAGTTAAATACATGAGATTGTGATACCTAAGATGTGCTTCTTTTTATCTTCTATTCTGTCAATTCGGAATCTCTAACTCGTTTGGTTTATATGTCAAGGTCTTAATTATTTATATGATATATGTATACGTAATACTTTTCTGCATTTTGATAAGCGAAACACTCCTATAGGACTTTTGATATTATGTATTCTGAGGCTATAATTTTCCAACATCTGCAAGGGAGCTGTAGGGCCCCCACCCTTTGAAATCCTGGAGGTGGAGGACTGTGGGCTGTACCAGTGTTTATGTTTGTTAGCTTTCTGGTTACATCCTGGCCTCACTGTGGACTAGGTCCTCAGCTCACAAGCAGTACTTATTCCTGGCCAGATGTCTCACAATTTCCTATTGTCCTTTGGAAGTACCTCCAGGCGAGAGGCAATGAACTGATCAGTGACTCTCAACATTGCAGATACATTTGAGTCTCGTGGGGAAATCTTTATGATTGCGATGGATGGCAGCAACTAGCTCAACTAAATCAGAACCTCAGAGTGCACCACGAGCCTCAGGACTTTTAAAAAAAAATCTCTCCAAGTGATTCCAATGCGCGACCAGGACTGAAAAACCCTGGAATAAAACAAACAAACAAACAAAAAACCTAAACAATGAAAAGCATCTGCCATCAAATTGATGCTGACTCACGATAGCCCTGTGTGTGTTAGAGTAGAGCTGTGCTCCACAGGGTTTTCAATGCTGATTTTTCAGAAGTCTGTCTCCAGGCCTTTCTTCTGAGGTACCTCCGTGTGGACTCAAACCACCAAACTTTAGGCTAGTGGTCAAGTGCAAACTGACTGCACCACCCAGGACTTAGATATTGGAGAGATCAACATGAATCAATCTCTGTTCATGGAAACCCTGGGTGTCACCATGGGTGCTGGGAAGAAGCAGTGACTTGCAGTGGGAACCCTAGTTGCTAGGCAGGGTTTCCTGTTTCCTTGTCTTTTTACATCAAGCATTAGAGAGAGAGAGAGGATTAAAAAAAAAAAAAGAATTAGTATCGGGAGCCCCTGACTTACAAAGGGGCTCTGTTCCAACTACTCCATCCTACGTCAGTTCCGACCTAAGTCGAATACCTCATTTTTTTTTAGTTTTTATTATTATTGCCTTTTATTATCAGTATCTTTATAAACTGAATCTTTATTTGTCTTTCAGTGTTGAAAACATTTCATGTAAACTTAAAGATATATTTTAATACATACATACGTACATTAAAAAAAACACACAAACCGTAAAAAAAAACAGACGGTCATAAGTGCAGTTCATCATACCTAGAACGTGCCCTAAGTCAGAAATTCGGTGTATAGCACGTGCTATGTGCTGGTTTTTTCAGGCTGTCTCACTTAATATTCTTGGGATGTAAATATCATTATTCCTAATTTTCAAATATGAGCATTGAGGCTCCAGAACTTACCCAGGGTCTCAGAGCTTAGAAAGTGGAAGAACTCGTTTGCAGATCTTGTTGCTGTTGTTCTTATTTAGATTTAGAAACTCGATACAGCTATTAGGGAAGAATGTTATGGAGCTACAGCATGTGAAGATATTGCTACCATGGAGGCAGGGGGTCGTTAGTGGTTGCATGGTTAGAAATCGCAGGGTGTATTCATATAAGAAAGACAGTGCCTTCTATGAGGGCTTCCCGTCAGTGCAGGGACTCAGGGCACAAGCCGAGGCAAACAGCGAGCCACTGACTGACAACTAGTTACCTGTGACTTTTATCATGCATTCCTCTACATGCAAAACTTCAAAGAAACATTTCAGAATTATTCTCTCCTGGGAGGCAAATGAAGCAAAGATAGTTTTTAACACCAACCCCTTCCCCACCATGAGTAACATTTGACCTTAAAAAATTGCCCAAGTTTCAAGCCTTATGCAACATTTATTCTTTGAGGAAGGCTAAGAGACAGACCCTTCCTGCCATGTTAGATGTGGACACTGATTTGCCCAGGAGAAGGCATTGCCCATCCTACCACTTAGCAAGCAAAATTGTGCCTTCTGTACGCACAGGGACTGCCTGTGTCTTCTCAGCTTTGTTCCGGTGTGCAAACTGGAAAACAGAGCCGTGTGTGATGGCCAAAAGCAACAAGGGGAGACTGAGTTCATCATGAGGTTATGTGGGCTGTTTACATTCAGCAGGGCACAAGCAAGTGTTTACAGCACACAAGGGGAAAAACGCACGAGAGGCTTCCTGCTCCTTAGAAGATTCCGTGATCACGATGCAAGTTGACTGGGATATGTTCAACGACTCTTTCTCATGACTCATTAAAGAGGATGGCCCGTGTAAGGTTAAACTTCTATAATATGGCAGTTTTATTTTTGGGATAGCATCAGGCCAGGGTATTACATTATTGTTTACTTAAAATAAGCAATAATGTCAATGATGTTATGTTGGTTTTTCATTTTAAAATCAAAGGAGAAAAAAAATTATTATTTAGGTACATTGTATATTTGGAATTGGGGCAACTGATAGTGAAATAAATAACACACACACACATATATGCTCATATCCAATGCCTATGACAAAATAACTCTTAACTCTCCCTAAAATCCTACCAGATCTGTAGATATTCTACTTGCAACTGATTCAATTAAAGCCCAGGACCTTGAGCTTTTGGCCAAGGTCAAATGCCACCCCCGCTACCAGCCACCATTCACTGAACACGACATGTGTACTTACTGTGTCATATCCTGGAACCTGGGAGATGAGCTTCCATCTTTGGGTTTACCAGTCCCCTATGCGTCTTCCCCCAAGTGTACCCTATGTATGAAGATGGGAGTTCATGGGTGCACTCAGGATACCAGAGGACAGGGGCTTACTTTCTCTCATTCAATGTTGTGTCTACCACCCCAGGGCACAGGGGTTCACTTTGTCTCCTTCAAGGTTGTACATACCACCCCAGGACACAGGGGTTTACTTCCTTTTGTTGAATGCTGTGTCTACCACCCCAGGGTGCAGGGGTTTACTTTGTCTCCTTCCGTCTTGTGTCTACCACCCAGGACAGTGCTTGGCACTTGAATGTGCTTAGCAAATATGTGTTGATAGAATGACTGAAATATGGAATTCAGTGAACCTTTGAATAACCAAAAGAAAACCAAACGCCAGTGCCGTCGAGTCAATTCTGACTCATAGCAACCCTATAGGACAGAGTAGAACTGCCCCATAGAGTTTCCAAGGAGTGCCTGGCGGATTCGAACTGCCGACCCTTTGGTTAGCAACAGTAACACTTAACCACTATGCCACCAGGGTTTACGAATCTTTGAATATGTAGGTATAATTGTTGTTAGTTGCCTTCAAGTCGGCTCTGACTCAAGGCAACCTTATGCATAATGGAATAAAATGTTGCCCAATTCTGTACCATCTTTGTAACTGTTGGTACGTTTGAGTCCATTGTTGTGTGGCCATTGTGCCAATCCATCTCAAGGAGCGTTTCCCTCCTTTTTGCCTACCCTCTACTCTACCAAACATGATGTCCTTTTCTATAACTTGTTGTTTCCTGATGCCGTGTCTAAAGTAAGCAAGCTGAAGTTTAGGTGTACATTTTTCAAACAATATTTATTTTCTTAATTTATATTTATATAGTAATACTAATAAATGTAGTATATGCCCAGATTTACTGGAAGGAGAAGCCAGAGTGTGGGCACGTGTGGGAAGCTCAGGTTTTCCATGCGGGGGGGGCGGGGTGGTGAGAGAGCACAGCAGAGGTTTCTGCAGTAGGAGGTGAAGGGGGTTACTGACCAGAGCAGCAAGGGCTGCCCCCCTCCAGTGATTGAGGGTGACATGAGGTGATGAGCCAGGGGGTGCAGCTGGCTGGTGTGGGGGCCTGGACTGACAACAGGCAGGTGGACATGCAAGAAGAAAAGGCACTCAAAGAACACGCAACGTTACCCAGGACAGAGAACGATGAGCCAGTCAACTGGAGTCTCATTGTGTTTAGGTCTACTTCACAGGCTTAAAGATAGACACTGCAAACACGTGCGCAGAGAACACTGAGAGATGGAAGTATGTTTGTTCAACAGGATCTGTGGGGTGACAGGGCTGTTACGGTTTCCTGGAGTCAAAGATTGCCAGTATGTCCTCAGGCACAGAAAACCGAGATGCCAGCAAGCTGCATTTATCAGAAAGGACCTGAAAGTGAAAAATAAGACAGGTATGAAGTTAACTTAGAACAATTCAATATTCCAAAAACATCTGTTGGAAGAGGCACTAAGGGCCCAGACTGAAGGAAATAAATCACAATTAGATCTTGTTCTGCAAAGATCTCCGAGATCTACGTTGGCAAATCAGGTCTGCGGAGGGAGTGAGGAGTCTTTCTTGACGGAGGAGTGCTTAGTGGTCCTTGGAGAAGGCTGTCAGCCGAATGTGATTTAGAGATTCCCTGTGCTCATTTATTCTGCTCAGACAACACAAAGAACACGCTTCAGTGCGGAAGAGATTTATGCCTAGTGGAAGAGCTTGCACTCAATGTCTTCTAGCTCCCCACCATCTCAGATTGCTTGATGAGCTGCTTTAAAATGTGTACCCCATATTTAATAATATCTGCTGAAAGGCAGGCATCTCAGTAAGTGACATAATTTCTGTTTCTGACCTTTCTATTATGATAACTTAAACATCATCTGATGTTCCTTTCCTTTACATAGAGTTGGTCCTACATTATTTACTTCATGTGATCATGTTGTTCTCGTCAGTATAAATGTTTTCTTTGAACCTTGTCACATTTGGAGTAACAGGAAGAAGCCAATGTTGGTAAAGGATAAGATGAACGTGCTACTCTAGAGATGGACTCTTTAAAGCTACACAGACTTAACATTTGTGAATCAGACAATCCCCAAAACTCCAGAAGAAAGACCAAAGTGCTGACACAGATCTTATAAAGGAAACTATATTAGAAGCCATTGAGATTGAGCATAAAAGTAAAATTTTGAGGCATTTCATGAGAAATTGCATTAGATGTTCAGGCTTACTTCAATGGAGATTAGTAAATTTATTTCTATCTTCCCAACCAAGTGCTAGTCGGCTCTCAAAGGAAAGGATGGCAAGGTCAAAATTTGTTTTAAAGAACATCACTAATAGAGACTCTCAGCCCCAAGGTGACCCGTCTCCCTAATTAGTAAGACTGGTACATTAACACCTACCAGGTACTGAAGGAGATCAACCAAAATAGATCAGTTATTAAAATCAACCTGAACCGCGACCCTGGCTCTAAGGTCAAACCCAACCCAAACTCTAGCCCCATCCCTAAATCTAACCCTAACCCTAACCTCAACTCTGTCACTGGTCCTCACTCTCACCCCAACCCCAATCTTAAATCCAGTCCTAACCATAATCCTCACCCTGACCTTATTCCTGACCCTGGCTCTAACCCCAGCTGCAGCCCAACCCTAAGCCATTGCTGCTTACTAAATGCATAATTGAACTTGAATTCAACCTCATTCCTCATTCCTCCAATAATACTCAGTCATGCAAACAAGAAAAAGCAAGAAGTCTACTTAATATCCTTATGATTACTTAAACATTAATGCCTTCCTGTTTTTTATTGACCTTAACTGTAGTTAGGAAGACTTGGTTAAAGAACAATCAAGCTAACACATTTAACACAACTGTCGAAATCTTTCTTGAAATTACTTTACTGATAGAATATTTCTTTAAAAGATAAGGAAAGCAAATAGCATTGTAAATTTTACTATTTTGAGATAGGAAATACTCAACCTTTTTTTTTGTCCTCACATTAACATTATTAAATAGGATACATATTAAGGTTGATAATAAATTAAGAGTATAATAAATATACTCTTAATTTATCACGTGTCTGTTGACAAATCAGTAAAAGGTCCCAGAACTGATGTGTTTTGAGAATCAAGGTACTATGTTGTAGGGCAAATGATTCGTTGCTCACTAAATCCATTCCCCCATCTTCTTTGGCACAGGGACAGACACATTTCCTGGCTCCCTCCCTAGGAATAGCCAAATTCTCTGAGGCCGTGGGAGGCGGGGCCTCCATGAGTGGCATCCCAGCCCTCCCCACAGTGCAGCTCCATGGAGCCTGCACTTTCTGCTCCTCTGCCAGCTGGGGTGCTGGGGTACAAGATAGGAAAAGCTGGACCTCAAACCCATGCCTCTATAAAGCAAGTCCCTCCACTTCTGCATTAGACCCCACTTCATGTCACCTACTCTGGGACAGAACTCTGACATGCTTCCCTCCAACCCCATTTATATCATCAGATGGTCAATCCAGATTGTCCCCTTGGTGTATGCTGGTATTTTCCTCTGATTTCCGTGACCACCCCCATCCCATGGCCCTTAAATCCATTGCTCTTCATTGCAGCAATTGTTTTTTTTTTTTTTTTTAAAGTGCTTTTCTTGGTCTCTTCAATTCCCACCTTTCATTTCTCCTAGAACTCTCCAATCTGCCTCACTCTCACTCTTCAACCATCCCGTGCATGACCTGTGACCATCACCTAACACAGGTGGACACTTCTTTCCTCACTTCCAGGCACCATGTTCTCTGAATTCTACCCACCTAACTAGCTTTTGCTTCTCAGTCTCCTATGTTGTGTTTTCTCCGTAGCCAGACCATTTTAATGTTGGAATATCCAGGATTCAGTCCTTGGACCCTTTTTCTTTTCTATCTACTCTCACTCACCTCCTTGCAGGTCTCAGTCCACCTCATGATTGAATGCCATGAGCGTGTGAGGGCCATGAACAATACAAGATGTATCCTGCCAGCAAAAGATTCTGGGAGAGACTAGAGTATCTAACCGGGCAAAGACCTGGGCCAGGAAAAACATACCAAACACCTGACTTCATGGTCACATCAGTTGGAACCCATTAACTAGTACAGAAACAACCCCACCCATCACAGATTGTTGTTGGGTGCCGTCAGTCAGTTCCAACTCATAGCGACCCTGTCTACGACAGGATGACGCACTGCCTGGTCCTGTGCCCTTCTCACAGTTGTTGTCATGCTTGAGCCTATTGTTGCACCTTCTGTGTCCATCTATCTCCTTGAGGGTCTCCTTGTTTTTTGCTGGCCCTCTACTTTACCAAGCATGATGTCCTTCTCCATGTTCTGATCCCTCCTGATAATACGTCCAAAGTATGTGAGATGAAGTCTTGCCATCCTTGCTTTGAAGGCGCATTCTGGCTGTACTTCTTCCAGGGCAGATTTGTATGTTCTTCTGGCAGTTGATTAGACATGTTTTTTCCTGGTTCCCCTGCACATATCCTTGCACTTAAGCTCTAAGTGTATAAACACACAACCTCACTGCCCTGCGGAAGCCTTTATCCCAGTGACTCTTGGTGCTTCAGCAGTCTACCCTGAGAATCTTGGTACCAACCACCGTCCACAATTTCCCTAATGAAGTTAGATCTAATCAATCTGGCTTTCTCTCTCTCTTTTTCCGGAATTTAGTCTGTGCCCCTCAGAGCAATGCCTGCTGCTGGTGATAGTGCGTGGTGATGGCTACCAAGCTTATATCCAGCCCACACCTGCCTCCTGAACTCCACTGACTACTCAGCATCTCCATATGTATTTCTAGTAGACATCCTGAACTTTATGTGATCCAAACCTAAATTCTGATCTTCCTCCAAACCCCTGCTCCACATATTATCTTCTCCATCTCAGTTGATTTCAGTTCCATTCTTCTGGTTGATTGAGCCAAACATTTGGAGTTATCATTGACTCCTCTCTTTACTTCAGACTCCACATCCAGTCCATTAGAAAGTCCTATTGCCAAACATTGAAAATATATCCAAAATCCAATTACATCTTTCCTTTCCGTTCTGAGACCCCCATCTATTTCTTGAGCGATTCTAAGAACCTCAACGTGCCTCCCTAATTCAACCTTCAGCCCCAAGTAGTTCAATGTTAATAGAACAGCCACAATGATCATTTAAAAATACAAATCAGATCATGTAACTATTCTTTTCAAAACCCTGCAGTGGCTCACAATTTTAATCACAGTAAATTCCAAGGTCAGAGTAAAGTCCAAGGTCAAAGTAAAGTCCAAGGTCAGAGTAAAGTCCAAGGTCAGAGTAAAGTCCAAGGTTATACTGCCATTACAAACATCTGCCTTCTATGCCTTGGCACCAGAAGAAGTGGATGGTGCCCAACTGCCATTGCGGAATGCTTTGACCTAAAATTCTTATGGAAGAAGCCTGATCAAAAAGGGAAAATTAAAAAACAGAATAGAATTTCAAATTCTCAGTGAAATCCAGAGCTTTTGGAGCCATGGAGGCTACATGAACACCCAAAATTACTGCCCCGAGATAATCTTTAAAACTGAAACGAAAACTTCTCCCAAAGTGTGATTTGAACCAAGCAACAGTTTAGCAAAGTATGTCTGCCTTGAGGTCTTTCAACAATTTATCTACATGGAAACAACTTGACAACAGCATCTCAAAAGGTTAGATGAGATGCGTAGAGGGCAGTAACTGTATATTGATGGTGGTGGAATAATTTAGAAAAGGATGAGAACAGTTACACAACTTGAAGTATGTAAACAATGTCACTGAGTTGTAAATGTAGAATTGGTTGAAATGGTATATCCTTTTCTGTGTATATTTTCACACAGGCACAGAGGTCAAGGTTATTATGATTACTTAAGAGGCCCTATGAGATTGTTTCCTTTTGCTCCTCTGACCTCAACTTCCCCTCTCCCTCTTATTCACTGAGCTCCAGACTTACTGACCCTGGACATACTAGCATGTCGCTGCCTTAGCGTTTCAACACAGCCTATTTCCTCTGGCTACAACAGTCTTTCCCCAGATATCCCCTGGGCTAATTCCCTCACCTCCGGTCACACATTTGCACAGGTGTTACCTTGTCAATAAAGCTTACCCTGACCACCCTATTTAATACTATAGCCTGCCTACACCCACCCCTGAGCACTGAACAGTCATCTTTATCTTGCTCTACTCTTTTAAAATTTTCAAAGCACTTATTGCTTTCCAGCGTAGCATACAATTTACTTATGTGCTATATTATTTGTTTCATCTGTCTCTCACCTGCCAGAATCTAAACTCCTCACGGGCTGGAATCTTTGTTCTTAAGCCAGTACACCTGACGTGTCTATAGCAGTCCTTGACACGTAGCAGACGCTAAAATATTTGTTGAGGGATCATTGAACTAGAAGCAAGTCTATTTACAGAGGGTGAGTTCTGCCTAGTCTTTCCATATTATCTCCCCCCTCCCCCGTTTTTGTGTTGAGGCATTTTTATTCTCTTAAGGCTAGTGTCTGGGTCAGGCACTTAATTTTATTTAGAGAACTTCAGCTTTATCTTCTGGGTGGATTGTAAAAGGCCCCAAAATGTGTTAATATTTCTATCTTTATCAATCTATTTCTGTGTGTGTGCAATTGTACACACACACGCACATACACATGTATGTGTCTACAGTCTAGGGTGTAGTCAGAGAAGGCTGTTTCTAATTATCTGTTGCTAAATGCCCTCAAATCTCAGTTGTACAAAATATTTTTTTAATGAATGATTGAGAGAAAATTATGCCGTATAACCACGTCTCTGCATACTCTAATCCCACCACTGGCTCGTTGCGGATAATCGGAAGTGTTTGTTTACCTGTATCATTTTGACTTAACAGAATGCATAGACATTTGCATAATTTGCATATTTTAAATTTGTTAAATGTTTTCTATTTGAAATGTGGTAAAGAGCATAGTTTAGTTCAAAATAACATCATAATAATTAAAAAAATGTTCTCACAGGTACTATCCTAAAAACTTGAAAGAGTGGTTTTTTATTTCTGCAGTCATTCAGGTAACCATGTCAACGCTCTAAATCCAATTTCTTTTGTTGTCTTGTCTACTAATCTCTTGGGTAGCTTAAGGGCGTATATCTTTTGCCTTCATCTGTAATGGTGCTTGACATGCGAAATATGTCTATGTGTTAAGTTTACTTGTAGATTTACTATCTCCTACCCATATCTTCCCCAACTCTAACTCCACCAACTGTTTGTTCATAATAATATACTTTGTTGGTTGAAAGTGTTGTCCTCAAATCAGACAGAGGCAAGGAGCACAGAGATAGAGTGTGGGCCGGGGTTTGGTTTCTGCCTCTGAGAAGCACGTGCTGAATGACTTTGAGTGTGTTACTTGACATCTTTCTACTTCTACTTCCTCATCTGTAAAATGTGGATTAAACACAGTACCTCCCAAAACAATAGGATTGTTGTGAGGACTCAATGAATAAATACATTTAATGCACTTAGGACATTATCAGAAACACAGTAAATACATAATAAGTGAACAGTCCTCTTATTATTCTCTGCAGTGGGAAGGAGAGGAGAAGGAGGTTTAGGGGCATCAAGCATGGCACTTGTTAGATTTGAAACACTTGTGAGGCCTTTACATGAAGATGGTCATGTGTTAGCAAATGCCAGCTGGTCACCAAGACAAACTATTGCTCAAAAAGAATGAAAATGTCATTTTCTGCATTAATGATCCAGGTCAGGGTTCCTGCCAAGTGTGGGGAGATCTGTTCCAACCAGCCATCCAGAGGCCGATGGATGCCAATTATGACCTATTCAGATGTACTTCCAACATCACCTTGAATTCCGATGTTCTCTACATGTGACTTCCAGTGTAATCTTAGCTTCCATCTTAGTCATCTGGTAGAAGAAAGACTGTAGCAAAGACAAACTTGCATCTTAAAAGCCTTGGCCAGGAAGTAACGCAGTTTACACTAACATTCCCTTGTCAGAATTGGTCATATGGCCACACCTGGATGGAACAGCATGTCCTGGCTGGTCATCCACCTCCCAGCTGCAACCTTTCACTCTAGAAGAGTTTTACTCTGGAAGAGAGGGGCGAATGGACTTTAGTACAAGGCTGTCTCTGCCTCAATTTAAGATGTGTTTGCAAGAAAGAGATTAGAACTCGTGTGTCATCTGTGCTGGATAAATAATGTTGAGAATGATGCTCACGTAGGTTATATTTAGAGCCAAGGAAATGGAGGTTTTCAACCAATGAAAGAAGATGGCAATGAGCGGGTTTAGTACTGAGCCCTGAGGAAACTGAAACATTTATAGATTTCAAAAAGAAGTGAAAACCAGGGATTGATGCAGAATTACTTTTTTTCTTCTTAGATTTTCATATGTTTTCTGAACTCAAAAATAATTTATCCAGTAAGACAATTATAAAAGATGGGCATCTTCAGAAAGTTTCTCTAGCTCTTCAAATGTGCAGATTTAATTTGCAAATAGGAGGTTAGTACTTGAACTTGTAGAAATGTAGCCCAAACCATTTTCATGTTGCTGACCTTTAATTGTTAATTGAAGAATCCAGAAAAAAAATTATTTGGTTTGCAGAAAATATTGGTAAAATATGGCACTGGCACCAGAGACCAAGTGGTTGGGAATGTCAGAAAGAATAGCATCAGAGAGAGAAAGAGAGACAGAAAATATTTCTGTAATTGAATTAACCAGAGATACAAAAAAAAAAAAAAAATTTTTTTTTTTACGGCAATATTTGTTTTACCACCCTTCCTCCAAAAATACAATGATATAGAGAATATTTAAAAAGGAAAAGTAAGAATCAAGAAAATGGATAGTTCAGGTCAAGTGAAAAAGCCACCATCTATAAAATCTTAGGTGCTGTGATATGGTGAACATTCACCCAATGCTAGGAAGAAGGAAATGGAAGTTTAATTTGGAACAAATAAAGTGCTACCCTATTGCACCATCCTTCACATCCCTATGCCCATGTCGATATTGCTGTCTGCTCGTCCCAACCTTTCCCACTGACTGGACCTGGGGGCAACCTCAGAACCTACTCCAGCTACATATCCAGGCAACCACTGCCTCCCCCGACCTGTTGGACAGAATGGACAACCGAGACAATCTCCTTTCCTATCAACCCCTCAAAGCTTTCCCAAGACCCAAGTATCTTGTGTCTATAGTTTGAAGCAATCATCACTGGATAGGATTGTGAAGTGCTGTTGTCTTGGTGTGTATCAATCTTCACAAGACTTAAATGCTAAGCCATTAAGGCCTATCGCCACCAATTGCTTTTACTTTTTATCACCAAAATAGATTCTCAATTGAACTCTGTATTTATAGACCCAGTCTTTAGAAATATAAATTATAAATGTAAGGAGATATTTTTAAGAAATTTAAATTATTATTTTATGTGAAGTCTTTTATTGCTTTCAGTGTTTCTTCTAATAAGATCATATTTGTCCTAATATATTACGAATTCATACCTTTTACTTGAAGTCTTTGGAAGCTGTCTGTTTTCAAGGTACGTCCTAGAAGAGAGACTCACTGTTGTCTTACAGCATTTAAGCATGAAGCATATAGATATAATTGCTGGGCAGAATCAGGATGAATGAAGGAATAGCTTGTCGAAAGATAACAGGAGTCTGAGATGGAGAATGGCCAGGACATTGGGAGTGAAGTTGTCATGAACATCTGTAGAACTATGCCAGTTCCGTTGTATGGAGGACAAGGTGGGAGAGATGAGGTGCCATTGTATTGAACTGCAAAGGCTATCAAGATGGACTGGGTAACAGGAAGGTAGATAGGACATTCTCAAGAGCTGTAGAAAGATCAGAGCTGGAAAAAGGGATAAAAATGTGTTGCCGTTGAGTTGATTCCAACTCACAGCAACCCTATAGGACAGAGTAGAACTGCCCCATAGAGTTTCTAAGGAGCACCTGGTGGATTTGAACTGCTGACCTTTTGGTTAGCAGCAGTAGCTCTTAACCACTGCACCACCAGGGTTTCTGGAAATAGGGATATGTCAACCATAATGCTATGAATGCCAATGAAGAGAAAACGATTGTATGTGATTGCTCAGTGAGAAAATAGAATAGAAAAGAGGGTCAATGATAAATCCAAGGGAAATGTGCAAATTCAGTTGTCAAAAATTAACATGCAAGATAAATTTTGTTAAGGGACCAGAAATAAGGGAGAAAGATGGCTGGTTACTGCAAAAGCATGTTCCAGAACTGTCTCTATCATCCAATCCATGGATATACAAGAGAGGGTTGTATTTATCTGCAAGAAAAATTCATCAGATTTGTCTCCAACTTGTCCCTGTAAACAACGAAGAGGAAACAAATACCCTATCTTGGAAAATAGTATTATTGTGAAAGTAGCATATGTTCATCACAGATATTAGTTTTAAATATATTTCTGAAACCCAGACAAAACATCTAAATTCATTTAGAGCATTTATTTAAAGGAATGAAAAAAATCTATAGTATCAGAAAATATAATTTATTATTATCACTGTGTTATTGGTCAAATTTGACCATCCATCCGTCCATCCGTCCATCCGTCCATCCGTCCATCCGTCCATCCGTCCAGCCATTCGTGTTTCTACTGTCAAGGATAAGGGTAGCCCTAGACCAATAGAAGCGATCTTTCTCTGAATGACGAGAAGATTAATAACCATGACAAAGCTGCTTCTCTCTGTTGCGTGCCAAGTTTCACACAAACCACTGAGAGAACACTCACCAATGGCAAAGTTGTGTGCTAGGTCTGTTGGTTGTTTGTTTTTATGCTGTATGGATTTCAATTTTAATTTTTTTTTTCTGTTTTCATTAATCTCTTGTTTCCTAGACATGTTTTAAAATTCCAAGATTTAGCAATTGTCTTATAATGAGCCGCTTCATTAAGTGCCCTACAATTTAATTGCTCTATTCGATAAAATGGGATAGAAAACCTTTAGTAAAGGATGGCGTATTACACTAATGTTTCATAAAATTTCTATTTTTTGTATCACTCTAATTAAGTGTAAATTACCAGTGCTTGGAGATTGTGAGCCTGTCTCTAAGCACCAGGTGACAATGAAAATCACCTCCTAATATAAAAGCTATAATCAGGAGAATATCAACATTCAGTAAGGTTGTTTACAAATGTGAGCAAAAGCTCTTGCCTTCTGTGGCTCTGATGTTTATGTTTCATCAAGGTTGTCTGTGTTGTAGGGCTTTACTTATTTAAAAGAAATGGCCAAAGAACAAAATTATCAAGTGAGGAGAAAATACTTTTACATATAATTTTCTGGATTTTGGAAACTTGGTGCCTTAGACATATTAAAAGATAAATGTATTTACCAATCTAAATAGGAATATATACTGATAGTGCAGGGACCTTGGCAGCTGAATCGCCCTCTGGGCATAGCGCCCGAATGAAGAGGACAATATTCACTGGCAATTGTGTAGCCACTCTAATTAAAAAGCACTTGCCAACCATTTCAATTACTAATCCTATGAAGAGCCCCTTTGGGGATTAATGATATCATGTCCATTGTATCAGTTAGAAAATCGGGGAGATTAAAGGTGGAATGATTGATCTGGGGAAAAAAAAAAGTGCTGGAAAAGCGTCAAGACTTTAGATGCTAGGGTTTCCACCCTGCCAATTCTTTAGCTTACTTATCCATGTGAGTGACATTTATCGTGTTCCAGTTACTTTTACCTTTCCAGAATTAAGGAGGTTAGCATTTGATACATCGTGTAAAAGTTCGTATTATCCTCTGAATATCGTGTTCAGATTTTGCAGCTTTAAAGAAGTTATAAACACCCATGGAAGCAGCAGTCAAGAAATCAAATGACACATTGCATTGGACATTTCTGCTACAAAAGAACTCTTTAAAATGTTTTTTAAAAAAAAAAAAAAAAAAGTGTCACCTTGAAGGCTAAGGTGTGCCTGACCCAAGCCATGGTGTTTTCAATCGCCTCATGCATGTGAAAGCTGGACAGTGAATAAGGAAGACCAAAGAAGAATTGACACCTTTGAATTGTGGTGTTGGCGAAGAATATTGACTATACTATGGACTGCGGAAAGAACAAACAGATCTGTCTTGGAAGAAGTACAACCAGAATGTTCCTTAGAAGTAAGGATGGCGAGACTACATCTCACATACTTTGGATGAGTTATCAGGAGGGATCAGTCCCTGGAGAAAGATATCATGCTCGGTAAAATGGAGGGTCGGGGGAAAGAGAAGACTCTCAAAGGAGATGGACTGATGTAGTGGCTGCAACAGTGGGCTCAAGCATAGCAAGGATTGTGAGGATGGTGCAGGAACAGGCGGTGTTTCGTACTGTTATACATAGGGTCGCTATGAGTCAGAACCCACTCGTCGGCACCTAACAACAACACCACCAAAGAAGGTGTGTCGTGTGGGTCTTTCCTCGTATCAGAGAAAGTGGGGAGGTTGTGTGTTTTCACAGCTTTTACTTCCTGGTGTGTTATCTCCTGAGAAAAAGGAATGAGCCCCTCCCTATCAGACTTCCCAGTGATCAGAACACCCACGCGCTCCAAGACATCTGGGGAACTTCTCCCAAAACAATGACAATGCTACACATTAAAGTTCTCGTGGATGACAACTAGTGTTTGTTCATAGTATTTGGATTTGTACCCTGGGGGAAAGGTCATGATGATATGTGGGTGTCTATCAAAGACTTCACAGAGAGCCCCCCAAGGTTAAAGCAGACACTGTTGATGAGATGCTATCTGCATTCTTTTATCTGAAGGTTTTCTTAAACTTGGCTAGAAAGTAAAATTCTGTGAGACACACACACTGGTATTCTTGTGCCTGACAGCCATGTACACATGGCCCTATCCCTGTCGCTGTCTGTGGCACAACGTGATAGTAGACACCCTGAGGAGTAGTGTGGTCATTCTGGGCAGACTCAGGAATAAACCAGTACTACATAACCAAAGGTTAGCAGTTCAAATCCACCAGCCGCTCCTTCAAAACCCTACGGGGCAGTTCTGCTCTGTCATATAGGGCCCCTATGAGTCGGAATCGACTCCATGGCAGTGGGTTTGGTTTTGGACGCTCACTAATGTGCTTGAGCAAATGTTCATGTCTATAGGTTTTCACTTAGATTGCTGTTGTGCCGATGTGTATGATCTTATGCTTAAATAGGGAAACAATTAATGAAATTATTAATTGGTGTCCTGCTTGCTTAATGTATTTTTTGGTAAATAATAATAATTTAATAACTTGAAAACTCCTTCTAAGATTAGTAATTATGTGAAAGCATAGAGTGAACCTGTGTGTTAAGGATTGAATTGTGTCCCCCCAAAATACGTGTTGAAATCCTAACCCCTGTACCTGAAAATGTGGCACTGTTTTGAAACAGGGGTCTTCTTTTGTTATGTTAATGAGGCCATAACATAGTAGGGTAAGTCCTAAACCCAATCACTTCTGAGTTATAAAAGGAGAAGAATTGACACAGAGACACACAGGAGAAGACAGGTACCAAGTAACACCACCGACGGCCAAGGTATGCCACTAGACACCAAAAACAAGGAGAGAGGTGGAGAGAAGAATCGACACAGTCGAGACCCAGATTTGGACTTTTAGCCTCCAGAGTTGTTAGAGAACAAATTTCTGGTTGAAAGCCCCTACCTGTGGTATTTCTGTTACAGCAACACTACGAGACTAAGACACCTTGGTTTTAAAGAAGAGCAATGACTGACAACTTCACATACGCAAAACTTTAAACAGACCTTTCAATATCAACATTTATGACTGGGTCTAGAAAGGTGTTTTTTTTTTTTTTTCAGTTCAGACAAAGAAATAAATAGTATAAGAAAATAAAGTGAATGGAGGAGCTTAATTAAATTCTTAGCTATTATTTGCTTATTATCTTTATTTGCCACTCATAATCACACTACCAAAAACGTTATTCAGTAGGGACAGATAATCATCAATAGCTGATAATTATCCAAGCAGAGTGGTGTGTCTTTCACAGGACTCTACGCCTTAATTAAAATATTAGTCAAATGTCCACAAGGCATACCCACTGCTAACTTGTAAAATGGAAGTAGCCTCAATTCAAAAATACAAATTAAGTTCAGAATGCAATTCAGTGAAAGTCGCTGATAGTTAATTAAGGGAAGAATTAACAGACTTGAATGAAAACATAAAATACATGGAATCCTAATTAGAGAATATGCAATCTGCCTTTCCCCCGTTGCGAGGCATTTACCAACCACTTATTAACCTTGAGAGACAATCATAGAAGCTTTCCTGAGCACATATCATGTTCCAAACACTCAAGTAGGCAATTTATGGTTCCAAAGGCAGTGTGAAGACAAAATGTTAGCTAGCATTTCCTTGTAGAATAATTAAGAAGCAAGGCATAGGCATTCTTGGAGTATGGGAACACCAGCCCAAGCCAAGAGATCCACTGTGAACACAATGACTTAAAGCTTACCAGTATTTGAGTGCTTTTCAGTGTTTGGTTTTCTTTTCTCCTTTCTGTTCTCTTTTATATTGATTGTTGTATTGATTATTGCTCTTTTGTATTACTGTTGTTGAAGTTACAGTTGTTGTTTTCTCACTCCATTTTTGTAGGAGCTAAATGATCTAAACAAAAGTTCTGGTGGTAACCATTAGACATGTTGAAGTATTTCTTCCTAATATGTACTATCATCCTATATCTTTATACTCCTCTTTAACAAAATAGTCATTCTATATCTCTTTAATAATATAAAAAATCCAGTTGCCATCAAGTCGATTCTGATTCACAGTGACTCCGTAGGGCAGAGTACAGCTGTCCCATAGGGATTCCAAGGGTGTAAATCTTTAAGGAAGCAGACTGCCACCTCTTTCTCCTGCAGAATGGCTGGTAGGTTCCAACCACTGACCTTTTGGTTAGCAGTCAAGTGCTTAACCATTGCGTCACCAGGGCTCCTTCTTTAATCATGTAGGGTTTTAGAATATTTCATCGTGCGTATATATGTATATATAATTATATACATATATATGTATTGTAGTTGTCAGGAGGGATCAGTCCCTGGAGAAGGACATCATGCTTGGCAGAGTACAGGGTCAGTGGATAAGAGGAAGACCCTCAACGTGGTAGCTTGACACAGTGGCTGCAACAATGAGCTCAAGCATAGCAACGATTGTTGAGGACGGCGCAGTGTTTCATTTTGTTGTGCATAGGGTTGCTATGAGTTGGAACCAGCTGGACGGCACCTAACAACAACAACGACAACATATGTATTGTATGTAATTATATACATACATAGTATGTAATTATATACATATATATTATAAAACAATATGTATAAACCCTGGTGGTGTAGTGGTTAAGAGCTACAGCTATTAACAAAAAAGTTGGGAGTTCAGGTCCACCAGGTGCTCCTTGGAAACTCTATGGGGCAGTTCTACTCTGTCTACTCTGTCCTGTAGGGTCACTATGAGTCAGAATTGACTCGAAGCCAATGGGTTTGGTTTTTTTTTTTACTTATATATACATTTATCATTTTTTACTTCTGTCTTTTTTGATACATAAGACATAATCATTTTTTAAAATACAGTCACTATTTGCTTAGACCTATCTGTGCCATTTTTTGCTTTGTATCTCTGATCTTACATCTTGGACCCCCTCCTTTTTTTCCCTAAGAACATCCTTAAAAATTGAGGGAATATTGTGGAAACCTTGCTGTGCTATTTGTTTGAAAGTGATTTTGCCCTCATAATTCAAAAAAATATTTTCTGGGTATAAAATTTAGCCTAATAGTTCATTTATCTGGCAAAGGGGAGATGCCGTTCCACATTTTTGGCTCTCCGTTTTTGCTGTGAACAGTCTTTCACCTACTTGCCATTTGTCTGTGAAGTCTTTTCTCTCTGACTGCTTTCAGTAGTTTGTCTTTGTCTTCGGTGGTCTCTAGTTTTAATGGAGCATATTTAGGCTACATTTTGTACTTTTTATACTGCTTAGGACTCACTGGGCTTCCTGAATTTGAATATTGATGTATCTCATCCATTCTGGAAAATCCTTGTTCATTATCACCTTAAATACTGCTTTTTGACAATTCTCTCTCTTTTCTCCTTCCAAAACTTTAACTGAACTTTAATTAGGCCATTTCAGTCCGTTTTTCATGTTTCCTAAAATCACTTATTTCCATCCCTTGGCACTGTGCATTCTGAAAATGTCATCAGATACTTTTCCTTTCGCTGATTCTTTCTTTACTACACTCTAATCTGCTTTTTCACTTGCCCACCAAGTTTTCAATTTGCATCATTACATTTCTCATTTATAGAAGTTCTGCTGTGTTCTCCTTTAAATGTGGATGGTCATTTTATAGTGTCTTATTCCTTGTTTATATTTTTAATTCAATCTTATTTCTTTACACATAATGTATTAGTTTCTTACTGCTACTGTAACAAATCACCATGAACTTAGTGGCACAAATTTATGATCTTACTGTTCTATATAGGTCAGCAGCCTGATACAAATATAACCAGGCTAAAACCACGGTATCAGCAGGGCTGCTTCCTTTTTAGAAGCTCTAGGTTAGAATCTGCTTTCTTATCTTTGCCAGCTTTTACAGTCACTTGCGTTACTTGGCTCATGATGCCTTTCTGGCATCTTCCAAGCCAGCAACAGTACCTGTCTCTGAGGTTTTTCAGTGATCACGCCTCCCCTTTTGCCCTGTCTCTGTCTCTGCTTTTGCTGTCTCCAGTGTAAAATTATTTCTGCTTTGAAGAATTCATGGAGATTGGACTACACCGTGCCCATTCATGTCCAGGGTAAACTCTCAATTTTAAAATTGGTTTCTTAGCAACTGTGATTCCATCTGTATCCTTAATTCCCTTGTGCCATGTAAAGTCATATATTCAGTTTTCAGGGGTGAAGACAGGGCCATCTTTCCAGGAAGGGGCATTATTCTACCTAACACACATTAGAGGTACTTCGGAAAACTTTCCGTGTTTGATACTTATAGAACTTGTAGGATTTGCTAGTCTGATTTTGTGGTCTTTTAATTTTTACTAGTGATTAGCAAACATGGTGGTGGGTTTTCATGTATTTTTGTGATGTTTTATGTTGATCTTACTTTATTTGGAACTTGACCTATGGGGATTTTTGATGCCTCCCTAGAAAGTACATTTTTATAAAGGTTTGCGTTAGCTCTCAACGTTAGCTGAAGTCTTATTTCCCAGTTTGGAATTTCCCTTGCCAGCCTGGAATATGACTTAACCTGAAAAATGACTACCTTTACCTAATATAAATCATGGTTTTTAATAGCATGTAAAGCCGAATAAAAGCCCATCATTCAGGTTAAAAAAGTCCTTAAGGCAGTGATAATCTGGAAGGACGTTAAGTCCTCAGTCTAGGCGCTGTACGTTAAGGTCCAGTGTAGCTTTTGATTATGAGTCATCCAGAGAAAATTTGAACAAGCAAGGCTGCCGTCCATTTATACACTGAATGTCTCTAAAATTTTAATCTGTCTTGTATGAAAGATCATATTAGACACCCCAACTGAGGCTGGCTAAAGACTTTATCTATTTCCCCACATCCTGACACCTTACAAAACAAAGCCTTGTGTGATTAGAGACTGGCAGATGCCTTGGGGCTGAACTGGCTGTAACACCCACTTTTCTTTCTGGACTCCCACTTTTAATTTGTTCTTTGTCTTTACAGATTTCTGTTGTGGTTGTTCTTGCCACCTTAGCAATGCAGTAATTTTTTTTTTCCTTTTGTGTTTATGCTATCCAGAATTTTGGATGTTTGAAAAATATTTTATTTTGATTTTATCTAGCATTTTTAGTTATTTAAATTACATAATGTGTCATAGCTGTAGAAAACAGAATCTGGACTATTATCCTTAATCCAGTGCGACAGACAACAGAATGCCAGAGATAATGGTAACCGTGCAGTTTTAGGGAGAGTAAAGAGAAAAACCAAACCCATGGCCGTCAAGTTGATTCCTACTCATAGCGACCCTATAGGACAGAGTAGAACTGCCTCATAAGGTTTCCAAGAAGCAGGTGGTGGATTCGAACAGCCAACCTCTTGGTTAGCAGCCTGAACGAAATATACATCATTTGCCTTTTTTTTTTTTAATTTTTATTGAGCTTCAAGTGAACGTTTACAAATCAAGCCAGTCTGTCACATGTAAGTTTATATACACCTTACTCCATACTCCCACTTGTTCTCCCCCTAATGAGTCAGCCCTTCCAGTCTCTCCTTTTGTGACAATTTTGCCAGCTTCCAACCCTCTCTACCATCCCATCCCCCCTCCAGACAGGAGATGCCAACACAGTCTCAAGCGTCCACCTGATACAAGTAGCTCACTCTTTGTCAGCGTCTCTCTCCAGCCCATTGTCCAGTCCCTTCCATGTCTGATGAGTTGTCTTTGGGAATGTTTCCTGTCCTAGGCCAACAGAAGGTTTGGGGACCACGACCGCCAGGATTCCTCTAGTCTCAGTCAGACCATTAAGTACAGTCTTTTTGTGAGAATTTGGGGTCTGCATCCCACTATCATTTGCCATTTTTAAAGATCAAATTTGGAAAATATGAGAGCACGTTTTTGACAGCAAATGGCTTAGCATTTCCTTTAAGAGAGATTACTGAACCACAAAGGATTTATTCACCCAAACATGTGTTCCTCTAGTTAATCACAGCCTGTACGGATTTAAACCTAGAGGTCAAGTTATAAATTTCAATATTTTAGTATCTTGCATTCTTATGGATTTCATGATTTTATATAAATTAGGTGTATTTATAACAAAAAAAAATGCTAAAAACTGAAGCTCAGTTATTTGACATTTCCACTCAAAAACTGAGAGCTATAACTTAGAGAAACAATTAACAGGTCAGCAACCCATTAATTTAAGGGGTCAGATAGTAAATATTTTAGGATTTGTGGGCCATAACTGTGTAACATTGAAAATACAGTGTATCAAATTTGTGAGGTGCTGCTACAGCAGTGTGGAAAATGTGTATCTTTAAATGTCCATTTTATAAAAACAAACAAAAAAAGGTTTAAAGTCAATGATCTAAGTTAAAATCAACAATATAAGCTTTCAACTTCAGAAGGTAGACAAAGAAAAGATAATTAAATATAAGTAAAGCTGAAGAAAAAAAAATTTTAATGAGCAGAAATGTACTAAATAGAAAAAATATTAAAAATGAACAAATTCAAAAGTTGGCTTTTGAAAATATTCAAATTGATTAAACACCTGGAAAGTCTGATCAAGCAAAAGGGAAAAGAGAATGTTGCTACAGATCCTTTAGACATTAAAATGATAAGATGGGAATGTGAAGAACCTCTTCTCAATAAATCTGGTAATTTAGACAAAATGGGAAAAAAAAATTGTGCAAAACAGAGCCTGCTAAAATTGACCTAAGATGAAATACAAAATGAGAATAGCCTTACATCTATTAAAGAGGTGGAATTTCTAATCAAAAACTTTCTCATAAGAAAAATTCTAGCCTCAATCATTTTACTATAAAATATTTAAGAAAGAAAAAATGCTGATTTTCACAAACCTTTCAGAGAATAAAGGAGGTAGGGATATCTTCTTACCTATTTTGAGTCCAGGATAAATATATGATACAAAACCAGAAAAAATCTTAGAAAAAGGAAATTTAAAGATCAATATTAATAATGAAATTAAACATAAAAATCCTCTACTAAATATTAGGAAATTAAATCCAACAGTATTTATGTAATGATACTGCATTATGACCAAGTGGAAAGCTTAGTTAGTTCAATATTCAAAAATTAATTAATGCAAATCACCACATGTAATTAACTCACTAGACGTAGAAAAGTAATTTGACTAAATCAAAAACCCCCTCAACAAAAAAGGAATGGAAGGCAATTACCTCAAGTTGTTTTGGGGCATCTACATAAAATTATGCTAACCTAATACTTAACTGGCAAAAGACAAAGTTTTCCCCTAGAATTGGAAATAAAGAAAGTGTATCTATTTTCACATTTCTATTAAATTTTACACTGGAGATCCTAGCTAATGCAATAAGGCAAGAATAAATAGAATCATAGAGCTTGAGAAAGAAAATGTACACCTGTCTGTTTTTGTAGAGAATCTGAATTAATTTTTTAATAAAAACTATTAGTAGCAAAAAATGATTTTTGCAAGGTCAAAATAAAACAAAAGTCAGTTCTGTATACAAGCATCCAACAATTGGAAAACGTAATTTGTGAAAGCAATATGATTTAAAAGAACATCAAAGACTTAAAATGCTGGCAGGTGAATGTAATAAAAGCTATGCCCGCCTGCTACACAGTAAGCTACGTAATAGGGCTTTAAAAATCAAAGGGAATCTAACCAAATGGAGAAACATACCATGCTGGCTGACCAAAAGCTGCACTATTAATAACTTATATTAATGATTGAAAGATCTTAGCTGATCAAAGATGCATTACTATTAACTTGTCCATTCTCCCCAAGCTGATCTACGGATTCAACAAATTTCCTGTCAAAATTCTAGCAGGATATTTCAGAAATTTACAAGTTGATTAAAATTTGCTTGTAACTGCAAAACACTTAAATATACCAGATAATTCTGAAAAGAAGAAAAAAAATACTAGTAGGATGTACAAGAATTTCAAGAATTATTCTAAAGCTGCACAATCAGCTGTGTGCATAAGTGTAAATATAAACATATAGAAGAAGGTTAAAAACCAGAGGGTTCAGAAATCAACTCACAAAAAATGTGGAGAGTTGACTTTTGACAAAGACGTTAACACAATTCAGTGGGAAAAAAAGAATAGCCTTTTCAGTAAACACTGCTGGCAAAATGATAGCCTATGGGACTTGAAGCACTTACTGATGAAGATCAAAGACCACAGCCTTCAGTATGGACTGCACCTCAACATAAAGAAAACAAAAATCCTCACGACTGGACCAATGAACAACATCGTGATAAATGGAGAAAAGATTGAAGCTGTCAAGGATTTCGTTTTACTTGAATCCACAATCAACACCCATGGAAGCAACAGTCAAGAAATCAAAAGACGCATTACATTGGGTAAATCTGCTGCAAAGGACCTCCTCAAAGTGTTGAAGAACAAAGATGTCACCTTGAAGACTAAGGTGCGCCTGACCCAAGCCATGGTATTTTCAATCGGATCGTATGCATGTGAAAGCTGGACAATGAATAAGGAAGACCGAAGAAGAACTGACACCTTTGAATTGTGGTGTTCGCGAAGAATACTGAAGATACCATGGCCTGCCAAAAGAACGAACAAATCTGTCTTTGAAGAAGTACAACCAGAATGCTCCTTAGAAGCAAGGATGGCAAGACTGCGTCTTATGTACTTTGAACATGTTGTCAGGACGGATCAGTCCCTGGAGAAGGACATCATGCTTGGCAAAGTATAGGGTCAGCGGAAAACAGGCGGACCCTCAATGAGGTGGACTGACACAGTGACTGCAACAAAGAGCTCAAGCATAACGATTGTAAGGATGGCACAGGACCGGGCAGTGTTTTGTTCTGTTGTGCATAGGGTCACTATGAGTCAGAACCGACCTGATGGCACCTAACAACAACAACAATGGAGGGGGGGCACAGAACATTGATCCTTACCTCACACTGCACAAAAACTAATTAAAATGGATCATACACCTTAATGTAGACTCCAACATTTTAAAACTTCTAGAAAAATGCATAGGAGAAAAAATTCACAGTACGGGAGTAGTCAACAATTTATTAGACAACACACAAATGTACTAGCAATACAAGAAATATTGAGGATTTATAAGTTACAAAAATGAAAAGCTTCTACTATTCAAAGGACACCATTAAGAAAATGAAAAGAGAATCCACAGACTCGGGGAAAATATTTACCATGCATACATACGGCAAATACTTTGTATCCAGGTAAAAATTATCCATTCCCCCCGAACATTCCTTGCACGGTTTATGCCATCTTGGTGTCTGTTGGGAGACAGTTTCTTGGAAAACTGAAACTAACATAGTATTATCCGTGTTATAAAAAAGATCAAACCCCTTGCCATGCAGTTGGTTCTGACTCATAGCGACCCTATAGGACAGAGTAGAACTGCCCCGTAGGGTTTCCGAGGAGTGGCTGGTGGATTCCAACTGCCAACATTTTGGTTAGCAGTCAAGCTCTTCACCAGTGAACCACCAGGGCTCCTTGTTATATTCATTATGAAAGACATGTTTCTTAGAAAATCTTACCCTTTTCTCTTATCATTCTGAGGCGCTGGTCCAACATAATAACAAAACAAAAAACTTTTTGCTACTTTGGAGCATTTTCCCTGCTAGTTTCTCATCTACTTGTTTTATTTTTTAATGCTGGAATATTCGTACGGCTCCAGGCCACTAAATTATCTAGAGTGTATGTTCAAATCCACAGGAAGTCTGAGGTGAAAGGGAAGTTTCAATGCATAATACAGTTTTGAAGTTTTAATGTTTTGGAAATCATAAAGGAAAATATTCTTAGTTTAATTACTGCACATAAAGAAGCAAAAACAAATTTATTTAAACATAGACATTTCATTCATTGTGACAAATAAGAAAGCAGTTAGAATTTGTGATAGCATTTCTACAGTTTTATCAAAGCAAAAGAGAGTGCAATGCTATTTTGTCCACTTATGATCCAGCGGTGGGCTCCGGACATCTCATGTGACTGTGGCTGCGCACAGCCTGGGGCTGAAGAAGCAAGCAGGAGCTGAAATGCAACGAGCTTCCCTCACCAAGACTATTAACCCAATAGTAACCTTGCCTTCTTTATCCTAATTTAACTCCTAATAGAACAGATTGGGAAACTAGCGCCATTGATGAGAGATTTGTGAGGTGGATTACATGCACCATGTGATGGACAAGAATGTATCTGGTTAAATAGATGAGAGACATGTGTATAAGCACCGCAGTAGAAACATAGCCCTGATATAGGCTTAAATAGAAAACAAAATTACAATATCATATGTATTATATATGATTTTATAAACAGATTACTTACGTCTTTATATGCGCATGAAATGTGGAAGCATATATAAAAACGTTTTAAGCACTAATGAAATGGTTTTAGGGAGTACAGGATTGCTATGAGTTGGAATCGACTCGAAGTCAACGGGTTTATGACTTTCAGTACAAATACATTTATGTATTAGAATTTTTAAAATATATATGAGTTTATTTTATACTCAATTTTTTTTTTTTAATCCCTCTATGGAACAGTGACGCTGTTCGTTCCTCAATCAAACTAACCTAAATGAACATACATGAAATGCCCTGAAATAAATGGTAAGTTTAGGCTTCTATCTCCTTTCTAATAAAAGAATTTGAAAAAGAAGCATTTTTTAAATCGTGCCAATAAAAGGAGTCCTGATTAATAGTAAAACCAAAACCCAAACCACTGCTGTCCAGTGGATTCTGACTCACAGCAGCTTTATAGGACAGCATAGAGCCGTCCTATAGGGTTTCCAAGGCTGTCATCTTTAGGGAAGTGGATTGCCCTATCTTTCTCCCGAAGGACTGGTGGGTTCGAACCCTCGACCTTTCTGTTAGCAGCCGAGCACTTAAGCACTGCACCACCAGGGCTCCTTTGATTAATAATAGATACAAAAAGATCTTTCTCAAAAACCAAGTTTTAATATTCTTGTTCTTTGTTAGACTCATGCTCTCCAGAGTTAAAACTTTTCTTAACTATTTAAATAAAATAACGTATGATAATCTAAACTCATAGTAGGTTCTCAAAGGTTTGAGAAAAAAAAAATGAATGCAACAAACGGCTTATATTACTGCCTCATTGGAAGGAAAAAGACTCTGGAAAAAGCATCTTGTTGTTGTTGTTGTTAGGTGCCGTCGAGTCGGTTCCGACTCATAGCGACCCTATGCACAACAGAACGAAACACTGCCCGATCCTGCACCATCCTTAAAATCACTGTTTTGCCTGAGCTCATTGTTGCAGCCACTGTGTCAATCCACCTCGTTGAGGGTCTTCCTCTTTTCCTCTGACCCTGTACTCTGCCAAGCATGATGTCCTTCTCTGGGGACTGATCCCTCCAGACAATATGTCCAAAGTATGCAAAACGCAACTTCATCATCCTTGCCTCCGAGAAGCATTCTGGCAGTACTTCTTCCAAGACAGATTTATTCGTTCTTTTGGCAGTCCATGGTATATACAATATTCTTCCCCAACACCACAATTCAAAGGTGTCAACTTGTCTTTGGTCTTTCTTATTCACTGTCCAGCTTTCACATGCATATGACGCAACTGAAAATACCATGGCTTGGGTCAGACGCACCTTAGTCTTCAAGGTGACATCTTTGTTCTTCAACACTTTGAAGAGGTCCTTTGCAGGAGATTTGCCCAAGGCAATGGGTCTTTTGATTTCTTGACTGCTGCTTCCATGGCTGTTGATTGTGGATCCAAGTAAAATGAAATTCTTGACAACTTCAGTCTTTTCTCCGTTTATCATGATGTTGCTCATTGGTCCAGTCGTGAGGATTTTTGTTTTCTTTATGTTGAGATGTAATCCATACTGAAGGCTGTGGTCTTTGATCTTCATTAGTAAGTGCTTCAGGTCCTCTTCACTTTCAGCAAGCAAGGTTGTGTCATCTGCATAATGCAGGTTGTTAATGAGTCTTCCTCCAATCCTGATGCCCTGTTCTTCTTCAGATAGTCCAGCTTCTCCGATTATTTGTTCAGCATACAGATTAAATAGGTATGGTGAAAGGATACAACCCTGACACACACCTTTCCTGACTTTAAACCAATCAGAATCCCCTTGTTCTGTCCAAACAACTGCCTCCTAATCTATGTAAAGGTTCCTCATGAGCACAATTAAGTGTTCTGGAATTCCTGTTCTTTGTAGTGTTATCCATAGTTTCTTATAATCCACACAATCAAATGCCTTTGCATAGTCAATAAAGCACAGGTAAACATCCTTCTGGTATTCTCTGCTTTCAGCCAGGATCTATCTGACATCAGCAATGATATAACTGGTTCCATGTCCTCTTCTGAAACTGGCTTGAATTTCTGGCAGTTCCTTGTCGATATACTGCTGCAGCCATTTTTTTTTTTTTTTATTAAGCTTCAAGTGAACATTTACCATTCCAATCAGTCTGTCACATGTAGGTTTACATACATCTTACTCCCTTCTCCCACTTGCTCTCCCCCTATTGAGTCAGCCCTTACAGTCTCTCGTTTCGTGCCAATTTTGCCATCTTCCCTCTCTCTCTATCTTCCCATCCCCCCTCCAGTCAAGAGTTGCCAACACACTCTCCCGTGTCCACCTGATTTAATTAGCTCACTCTTCATCAGTATCTCTCTCCCCGCCACTGACCAGTCCTTTTCATGCCTGATGATTTGTCTTCGGGGATGGTTCCTGTCCTGTGCCATCAGAAGTTCTGGGGAGCATTGTCTCCGGGATTCCTCTAGTCGCAATCATACCATTAGATGTGGTCTTTTAATGAGAATTTGGGGTCTGTATCCCATTGGTCTCCTGCTCCCTCAGGAGTTGTCTGTTGTGCTACCTGACAGGACAGACATCGATTGTGGCTGGGCACCAACTAGTTCTTCTGGTCTCAGGATAATGTAGGTCTCTGGTTCATGTGGCCCTTTCTGTCTCTTGGGTTCTTAGTTGTCGTGTGATCTTGGTGTTCTTCCTTTGCCTTTGCTCCAGGTGGGTTGAGACCAATTAATGTATTTTAGATGGCCGCTTGTTGCTGCAGCCATTTTTGAGTGATTTTCAGCAAAATTTTGTTTGTGTGTGATATAAAATGATATTGTTCTATAACTTCCACATTTGGTTGGATCACCTTTCTTGGGAATAGGCATAAATATGGATCTCTTCCAGTCAGTTGGCCAGGAAGCTGTCTTCCATATTTCTTGGCATAGACGAGTGAGCACCTCCAGCGTTGCATCTGTTTGTTGAAACATCTCAATTGATACTCCATGAATTCCTGGAGCCTTGTTTTTCGCCAATGCCTTCAGAGCAGCTTGGACTTCTTCCCTCAGTACCATTGGTTCCTGATCATATGCCACCTCTTGAAATGGTTGAATATCAACTAATTCTTTTTGGTATAATGACTCTCTGTATTCCTTCCATTTTCTTTTGATGCTTCCTGCGTCGTTTAATATTTTCCCTATGGAATCCTGCACTATTGCAACTCGAGGCTTGAATTTTTTCTTCATTTCTTTCAGCTTGAGAAATGCCTACCGTGTTCTTCCCTTTTGGTTTTCCATCTCCAGCTCTTTGCACATGTCATTATAATACTTTACTTTGTCTTCCTGCGCTACCCTTTGAAATCTTCTGTTCAGTTCTTTTACTTCATCAATTCTTCCTTTTGCTTTTGCTGCTCGATGCTAAAGAGCAAGTTTCAGAGTCTCCTCTGACATCCATCTTGGTCTTTTCTTTCTTTCCTGTCTTTTCAGTGACCTTGTGCTTTCTTCATGGATGATGTCCTTGATGTCATGCCACAACTCATATGGTCTGCGATTACTAGTGTTCAATGCATCAAATCTATTCTTCAGATGGTCTCTAAATTCAGGTGGGATATACTCAAGTTCATATTTTGGCTCTTGTGGACTTGCTATGATTTTCTTCAGTTTCAGCTTGAACTTGCATATGAGCAATTGATGGTCTGTCCCGCAGTCGGCCCCTGGCCTTCTTCTGACTGATGATATTGAGCTTTTCTATTTTCTCTTTCCACAGATGTAGTCAGTTTGATTTCTGTGTGTTCCATCTGGCGAGGCCCATGTGCATAGTTGCCGTTTATGTTGGTGAAAGAAGGCATTTGCAATGAAGAAGTCGTTGGTCTTGCAAAATTCTATTATTCGATCTCCTGCACTGTTTCTATCACCAAGGCCATATTTTCCAATTACTGACCCTTCTTCTTTGTTTCCAACTTTCGCATTCCAATCGCCAGTAATTATCAATGCACCTTGATTGCATGTTTGATCAATTTCAGACCGTAGCAGCTGATAAAAATCTTCTGTCTCTTCATTTTTGGCCCTAGTGGTTGGTGCATAAATTTGAATAATGGTCGTATTAACTGGTCTTCCTTGTAGGTGTATGGATATTATCCTATCACTGACAGTGTTGTACTTCAGGATAGATCTTGAAACGTTCTTTTTGACGATGACTGCAACACCATTCCTCTTCGAGTTGTCATTCGTAGCATAGTAGACTATATGTTTGTCCTATTCAAAATGGCCAATACCAGTCTATTTCAGCTCACTAATACCTAGGGTATCAATGTTCATGCATTCCATTTCATTTTTGACAATTTCCAATTTTCCTAGATTCATACTTTGTACATTCCAGGTTCTGATTATTAATGGATGTTTGCAGTTGTTTCTTCTCGTTTTGCGTCGTACCACATCAGCAAAGGAAGTTCCCGAAAGCTTTACTGCATCCACGTCATTAAGGTCGACTCCACTTTGAGGAGACAGCGCTTCCCTAGTCATCTTTTGAGTGCATTCCAACCTGGGGGGCTCATCTTCCAGCACTATATCAGACAGTGTTCCACTGCTATTCATAAGGTTTTCACTGGCTAATGATTTTCAGAAGTAGACTGCCGGGTCCTTCTTCCTAGTCTGTCTTAGTCTGGAAGCTCAGCTGAAACCTGTCCTCCATGGGTGACCCTGCTGGTATCTGAATACCGGTGGCATAGCTTCCAGCATCACAGCAACACACAAGCCCCCACAGTACAACAAACTGACAGATACATAGGGATAGAAAAAGCATAATGGCTGCAAATTGTCAGGTTACAGGTTACTTTATTAAAAATGTATGAAAAGATGGACCCATTCAGTTTAGCAGCTTATATGTGGAATGGATTGAAATGGATTGTGAAATTTCCCAGTGGGACACTCCTATTAGGAGGCATTTCAGGAGTGATTTTGTGTGCCTGGAATGAGTTAAGCACCTTTTGCTGGAAGGCATTAGAAACACTTATGAGGGATTTTTAGAGGCATCACAGTCTGACTTACCAATTTTGGTTCATTGCCATCACTGAGAAATATTTGCCTGTGCTCAGCCTTCAGTGATGAGCTAGGTGAGAAGTTAGAGGCAAAGAAAGCTACTACATTTTGAGCATGATCAAAAAAGTTGTATTTTGAGATGCGGACTTTGAGGGACATTTGCTGAGAAGTAATTTCTTACGTGATGCTCTTGTCTGGGTTATCTCTTTCCAAGACTATCACTTTACCCTTTGATAACCGTCCTCTGATTAAAATGTTTGCAATAGAGTATATTTCTCAGTAAGATATTGACATGTACATATATATATATATTTTTTTGCTACACGTAATATAATTTATGATTTCGTTGTTGTTTTTAGTTGCCGTTGAGTGGATTCCGACTGCTGGAGACTCCGTGTGTTACCGTGTAGAACTGCTCCATAGGGCTTTCTTGGCTGTGATCCCAACGAAAGTAGATCACCAAGCCTATCTCCTGAGATACCACCGGGTGGGTTCAAACTGCCCACCTTTAGATTACCTGTCCAGCACAAACCGTTTTTCCTACCTAGGGATCTGTATGATTTCGTTAAAAACATTATTTCTAATCATTGACAGTGGTCTCTTTGCTTGGAGAAAATATATGGAATTTTTATGTGTTTTGATAGATTTATTTTAATATGTTTTATGGCCATAAATGACTTTAAATGAACAGTATAGACTCTAAGGCTTCTGCTTTGCAACTTGATACATCACATATTTTTGTCCCCCAGGAGCTTCCTTCCTAATTATGTTTTGTTCTCAATAATATTAAAGTTCATTGACATTCCCACAGTACACAACAGGATATCTGCGTGGAAATTGCCTGCAAGCAATGTTGGTGGGTGGGGGGAGTTTCGCTTATATTAAAAAGGAGCTGTTATGGATTTATCAATAGAGAAAAAAAGGAGTTAATTATATTAGAACTTATCTCTCTTCCTCTTTTGGGCAGGTTATAGGATTCATTCTCTATAAATTGAATTAGTCATTGGAACATATGTCTTCCATTTGCATGAAAACAGATGTCACAAAAGATGAACACCTCCCCTCCAAAAAAATTAATAAATTTGGTAAAGTATGTGTTCCAGATATAATTATTTTTCTGGCTGCAAAGGAAGCTTTGAAACCGAAAACTTGTGTGAAAACCCAGGCTTTGCCTGTGCTTGGATGTAAATCAACCCCGCTCTTCAAGCTTACAATTCTGTTTTCTCCTTAAAGACGCATTCTAGAGGGCAGTGGGTCCCACACAACTTAATTATAAGTGTCAGCTCAAAGACCTAGAAAGACACAGGCAGTTATTGAGTTTCTTATCAAGCCAGTAATGTGGGACGGCTGCTGTACTAATAATGAAGTTTTAATTAGCTCTCAAAAATATCGGGCGCTTGTGTAAGGCTCCAAATTGGATAGTGCGTGCTTAGCTGGGAGGCATGAATGCGTCGCAAACACGTCAAAATAACTGTCAAATGTGTCCTCTGCACGTTAGGAGACAATGGCTGGAAGGCTTAACATCTATTTTAGAAGAATTGTCGTGCATAAAATGTTTGGGAAGTCCTTCCCTCTCTGTAAATGATGGTCTTAAGAATGGTGTCCTTATTGCATTACCAAGTATGGTAGGCATGCCAGTGGTTCAGTCTGTCTCTTTATCTGAGGAACAATGTTAGAAGGAAAAGATACACTCAGACCTGTGAGTGTACCTTTATTTCAAATAGGAACATTCTTTCTTTATAGCTTTTCCAACTGAACACTTATATTTTATTTCGTTGTTATTTCAAATATCACTATGGACAGTTTTCAGCAGAACTTTGAGACAAAGATAGACTAGGAAGAAAGGCCTGGTCATCTACTTCCAAAAATCAGCCAATGAAAATCTTATGGATCACAGCACTGCATTAGACAATGTTCTGTTTCTGGGGCGGCTGTGAAAAAGTACCACAAACTGGGTGGCTTATAAGAACAGAAGCTTATTGTCTCAGTTCTGGAGGCTGTGAATCTAAGAACAGGGCCTCAGCCGTGCTAATTCCTTCTGAGGCTCTGAGGGAGAACCTGTCCCTGCCTCTCTCTCAGCTCCTGGTGGCTCCAGGCATTCCGTGGCTTGCAGCTTCAGGGTCACTTGGTGTCCTTCCTCTGTCTCCCTATCTTCTCTTTTGTTAGACATCACTCCTGTAGGATAAGGACCTACCCATCTCTAGTATGAGCTCATGTCAGCCTAACTGTAATGTCTTCAAAGACACTATTTTAAAGTGAGGCCATGTTCACAGGTACAGGGGTTAGGACATCAACCTGTCTCTTTGGAGAACACAATTCAGTCCCTAACACTGAGGGCAGAGCTGTAAGGGCCTCATGGCAGGACTGTTGTCAGAAGACCTAGATCATGTCATGTTAAAGCTTGACGTTTTCCTTCACGTGTGGGTACATGTAGCCTTCTCTTTAACTTCAGACTGCAGAAAGAGCCAGCCCCTGAGAGGATCCCGTGAAGACGGGGGAGGGCATTAGAACTTTTCCGAGGACATGGCTTTGCAGATATTACTCACCAATCCAGATTTCCTTTCCTCCGAGGAAACAGGGTTTAGGTTGCATCCCTAATAGATGAGCTAAGCATTTGGAGGGGCACCAAATCAAGTCGGAAATAAAAACGTGTTACATCCCAGGGAACTGAGCCAGAAAGAAATCAGTTTATGGGTAAAGGGTCAATTTATTGCAATTCCCTGCACTTTAGACTTGAGGTCTCCAGCTAAAACCTGAGGCTAGGAAATGGGAACTTATATTTCAGAACTGATCCTGGGAAAGTACAGGAAAGTGAATTCACTTACAAACAGAAATGTGTCGTAATTAACACTGAAAAGGGGATCAACTAGGACTTGGTCTGGGAAATGAAAATGGATTCAAAAATGTCTATTTTACATGTGACAAAATTTTGTTTGTAAATTCACCTACGCTCCAGTCCTTCAAATAGATTCTCTGCCACGTTGTAACATGATTTTTCCAATAGAACTTTCGGACAACATGAAGTGGCATCCTGCACTTACAGCTTTTGCGACGCTATCACAATGAAAGGCATTAAAAAAAAAGTTTACAAGCCTGATCGGTTTTCCCAATTAACTCTTAATTATTTTGTATTCAAAGATTTTTTTTTGAAATGCCCATCATGCAATCCTTCTTCTCAATTTTCTCTTCCTCAGAATTGGTCTAAGGACTTTGCCTGTGACTTGAACTGCTCCACACGGGCGTGATCAACTTCAGGGAGGCCTCCATCTTTGATAAAATTTGCAGTTTTATTTCACAGTCAGTTTCCATTGTATTTGCATTCTAATTAGTGTTGCTGCTGTTCTTAGGTGCCTTCCAGTTGATTCCAACTCAGAGAGACCATTTGCTGCTGTTCTTAGGTGCCTTCCAGTTGATTCCAACTCAGAGAGACCGTATGTACAACAGAAGGAAACACTGCCCGGTCCTGCGCCATCCTCACAATCGTGGTTCTGCTGGAGCCCGTTGTTGCAGCCACTGTGTCAATCCATCTCCTTGAGGGTCTTCCTCCTTTCCATTGACCCTGTACTTTTCCAAGCATGATGTCCTTCTGCCAGCACTGATCCCTCCTGACAACATGTCCAAAGTATATAAGGCACAGTCTCACCATCCTTGCTTCTAAGGAGCATTCTGGTTATACTTCTTCCAAGACAGATTTGTTCGTTCTTTTGGCAGGCCATGGCATATTCAATAATCTTCAGCAGCACCGCAATTCAAAGGCATCAATTCTTATTCGGCCTTCCTTAGTCACTGTCCAGCTTTCACATGCATACGATGTGATTTAAAATACCATGGCTTGGGTCAGGCGCACCTTAGTCTTCAGGGTGACATCTTTGCTCTTCAACACTTTGAAGAGGTCTTTTGCAGCAGATTTGCCCAATGCAATGCGTCTTTCGATTTCTTGACTGCTACTTCCATGGCTGTTGATTGTGGATCCAAGTAAAATGAAATCCTTGACAACTTCAATCTTTTCTCCCTTTATCGTGATGTTGCTTATTGGTCCAGTTGTGAGGACTTTTGTTTTCTTTATGTTGAGGTGTAATCCATACTGAAGGCTGTGGTCTTTGATCTTCATTAGTAAGTGCTTCAAGTCCTCTTCACTTTCAGCAAGCAAGGTTGTGTCATCTGCATAACACAGGTTGTTAATGAGCCTCCCTCCAATCCTGATGCCCCATTATTCTTCATATTATGATTGTAATTATATATATTGTAATTAGTGAGAGGAACTGACTAATAACGGTATTGGCATGAGAGGCAGAAACAGGCTCCAGTGTAGAAAAGCGGAAAGGATGATCAAATAGAGACCGAGTTTATAAGTGGCAATTTATTACCTACTTTTTTGACAGTCTAAATTTTAGTTCTCTAACATGCTCAGATAAATAATTGTTCTATAAGGAGGACCTTGCTATTAACCAGATTATATTTTAAGAGCCCGTTAAAAAAAAAAAAATCTATTCAGACGGGGCTAGAGGACGTGGATATATGCTGGCTCTCAGGGACCTGGTGAGGTCTTGGCCAATGACTCCTTCTCTCTCTGTGTCACCTGGACTTTCCCAGGCAGGAGGGCAGTGCAGGCTGTGAAGGGACCTGGTGAGGTCTTGGCCAATGCCTCCTTCTCTCTCTGTATCACCCGGACTTTCCCAGGCAGGAGGGCAGTGCAGGCTGTGAAGGGACCTGGTGAGATCTTAGTCAATGCCTCCTTCTCTCTCTGTGTCACCCGGACTTTCCCAAGCAGGAGGGCAGTGCAGGCTGTGAAGGCTGTGTTCTCATGGCTGGTTTATAGATGCTAGTGAGTCATACAGGCCAAGTTCACTGCCCTTATTCTTCACACCAGATTGGATTTCATATAATCATTTTGTGTTTTCATTGCTACGTTTTCCTCTTAGAAAACTCCCTATTAAAACCCTTTTGTTACTATTGGTTTAACAGTATACCAGCCACTTTTTATGTCTCTAGACCTGGTAGGTAGTATGTTATTCTGGTTCTAATGCATTTACCATCAAGGTGGGTCCCTTTTGAAGTGTGTGAAGCTCAGCAGCTTGGAAATGGAGGTCTATTATAGTGTAGGTTGAGCATTCTATCAGGTGATGCTTCCTGGATGTGTTAGTTTTGTAAACTTTTGCCTTTTTTTCCTTTATTTCTGTGAGATAAGGCTTGCAGGCATGATTATGACTTTCTTGTGTGATAGTTAGGGAGTCCTGATGGGTTCGTTTTGGTTTTTCTGTGTCACATTTGGAAAACCAGAGGTTCCCCCTGTAACCTAACGGGAAGGCGCCCGTGATAAATTCTCGACCTAGCTTTCATTGGTATGTTGTCATGGCAAAGTGCCAGTCGCCTCGCTGGTGGATGTATTACCAAGTCATGTTTCTCAGAATCCATATCCCAACCAAAAACTTAAACACACTCAATTAGTAAGCATGCGATCCAATACCGGACACACATTCCATCAAAGTTAAAAATAATAATAATTATTTGGTAACTAAAGGGTAAAGAAAGCACATTGTTCAGGTTATTGCAAATATAATTTTAGTTTTGAAAAGTACGTGATTGAGATTATGTAAAGCAAAGAAAATAGAAGTGTATGGTAAAATCAATTCCTTCCCTAGGGAAGTGGCTTGACTTGACCAAAACGTCAGAAAATTCCTAGAAAATTAGTAGCTTTATTTTGTCTCAAAATGCTGCTCTGCTTGTCTTTCATTTTCCATCCATTCGACCACTATTTATTGAACCCTTAAATTAGCACCAGCACCATTCCAGGCATATAAAATTTACAACTTGTATTCTCTGGTTGCAGAACCCTTCTTCCAGAGCGTTTTTATGTAATGCTGACCCAGAAGATACAGTGCGCTGCTCATCCAAAGGGTCTGAAAGATTCAGAAAAGAAGATAGACAAAATAGGAGGACACTTTTCCCTTAGTGTATCCATGAGTATTTGTTGTCCTAGCTTAAATGGAGAATTAAGCGAACTTAGTACAAAATTTAATTCCCTTATTTCATATTTCACCATTCTGCTCGTGGGGTGTCTATTTGCAACATTTTCCTTTTAATGTTCCTTTGATTGTTTTGCAGTGATTACATTCAACATGTAAGAGATGGTTTTAATACAGCTCATCCTGACTGAAGATAACCTGTCTCTCGTCATGCGCTTTCTCTAAGAAGGGACTTGGAATTCAAGCAAGGGACAAAGAGAGCTTTGCATTCTGAAATGGGGATGGAAAAGTTAGCCAGGAGAAGGCAAAGAATAATTCAATGCCACTATGAAAGTTATGGAAACCCTGGTGGCGTAGTGGTTAAGTGCTACGGCTGCTAACCAAAGGGTTGGCAGTTCAAATCTGCCAGGCACTCCTTGGAAACTCTACGGGACAGGGAGGTTCTACTCTGTCCTATAGGGTCACTATGAGTCGGAATCGACTCAACGGCAGTGGGTTGGGTTTGGTTTTTGGTATGAAAGTTATAGGGAAGAAATTGTAAACTTCTAGCAGCCGCACAGCTTTTGCTGGCATTTGGATTATTTACTTGGCATGAAGCAAAATTATTTGAATGCCATTTGCCTTTTGTGGAGTTTACTTGCCAGAATGGCTTTTCTATTTTAGGAGATTATCAGTTCCTTACCTGACAGAGTGCAAACTAAAAATTCTATGAATTCTCATTAGGCCAGGCTTCCATCTTCATAGTACACAATCTGTTAAGCATTTCTCTTTAGCCTATTGTTTTAAGATGCACATATATTATTTTTAATTCTTTTCTGTGCATTTGAAGTGATTCATAATAAAATATTTAATAAAATACATAGAAGTGACTCTGAACTTGTACTCTTGCTTTATAACATAGCTCCTATAGACAGTATTTGCTTTATCTTTTTTTTTTTTTTTTTTTGATGGGGAAGGAGTTGTTTGTAGTGTTTGATCACATTTAAAAAAAAAGTTGTGGTCGAGTTGACTCTGACTCACGGTGACCCCATGTGTGTCAGAGTAGAACTGTGCTCCATAAAGTTGTCAATTGTTGGATTTTCAGAAGTTCATTTGCAGGCCTTTCTTCCGAGGCACCTCTGGGTGGACTCAAACCTCCAACTTTTCATTTGGCAACTGAGCATGTTAACTGTTTGAACGACCAATTTCATGGACCGTGTACCAGCAGCCTTTAATTATTACAGCTTTATTATAAATCTTGGTATTTGTTAGAATAAAGCGCAACACCTGTTTTCGTGTGCTGAGTGTCTTTCATTCAGCTTCCGGATCCATCTCCTACCATTCTTCGCTCTAGCAATTGTCTAGCAGGAGTGGACTTCGGCTTCCCTGGGTTGCTTTAATGGATGTCCTTACCCTTGAGCTCCTTCTTCGACTTGGCCGATGGGAAGTCCTGGCAGGAGATGAGGGGATGATGTATGTTCTTGTCTCCACAGTGCCAAATTCAGTGTTGTGGTATTGTAGGAAGGGTTTTTACATCTAAATCCATGAATAGGACTGTACTTTCTGTTCTTCACCAAGTACTATTGCTGTTTATTTTTTTACTACTTAATTTTTTGTTTTTAGCAAAATTATACCAGCCTTAAGAATATGTTTTTTTTTTTTTTAAGAATATGTTAGAAAAAGGTGATCTAAGTAGGAGTTAGGAAGCAGTGATCTTTAAAAAAAAAACATACATCAGGTCCTGTTGTTTCTCTTTTTAAAGCTCTTTAGCCATTACCTTCACCCTTGGAACAAAATCCAAACTCTTTTCCTGTCTCACAAGGCCCTTCGTAACTGGGCTGCTGCCTGTCTGTGTGACCTCCATTCCTTGATTCTCCCACCACTTCTCACTCCATTGTGAGCCCCTCAGCCTTCTGGCCATTCCTCAGAGAATGAGCTTCTCCTGCTCCAGGACCTTTGCACAGAAGACTGTGCCTGCTGACCCTCACATGCCCCCTCCCTCCCACCAACTCCTTGTTCAAGTATCACCCCCTCCCCAGAATAGGCTTGCGTCCCATGACATCTTCAAAACAAGAACCATGCTAGGCATGGAGTCACTCTTCAATAAATACCTGTGGAATGAAATGCAATGTCAAGAAAATGCCTTAGCAGATTTGCCAAGCCAAGAGGTGCCACCATTCCATTGTGTGTGCCACCTGCCCCTTAGACTTGCCACTGCATGCCTGTGTGGACTTCATTCAGAACTGTACTGACAGAGCGGTTCCCGCTGTGGTGGCCCATAGACAGGTGTGGCACAGGAGGCAGACTCTGCTTCCACCTTTTCTAGAACATCTTCAACTCGTCTGTGTTTTTAAATTAGAACTAAATACATCAGTTTACATAAAACATTGCCTGATGTGATATATCCTGCTAGTGAACATGTTTTCAAGTTTATTTTTAATATTATATTTGATAAACTGTTAAGAGAAACAGTGAACAAATTTTACCTCATCCTCCTTTTTATGAAATCTCTTTCTACCACAATTATAACAGCAACAGTAAATATACAGAATATATATTGAGCATTTGTTGTTGGGAAGATTCTTAATTGTTTACAGGAGTCAGCTAACCTAACTCTCCTAAGGGGGCGCTGGTGGGTCAGTGGTAGAATTCTCACCTCCCACGCTATACACAGGGTCCCTATGAGCTGGAACCTACTTGACAGCAACTAACAACAACGTGTGGGAGACCCGGTTTCAATCCCCAGCCAATGCACCTCGTGGACAGCCCCCACTTGTCTGTCAGTGGAGGCTTGCGTGATGCTCAACAAGTTTCAGGGGAGCTTCCAGACTAAGACAAACTAGGAAGAAAGGCCTGGCAATCTACTTCTGAAAATCAGCCAGTGGGGCACAATGCTGCTATCCACAATTGATCGTGGGGTTGGCGCAGGACCCGGGGGCGTTTCGTTCTGTGTACGTGTGTTCACCATGAGTCAGGGGCTGGATCCATGGCAGCCACGAACAATTGTCATAAACACTCGGTAAGGTCGGCACCTCCAGATGTGAAGTCTGGGGACTGAGACACAGGACTTACGTCTCTTGCCTGAGGTGAAACAAGCAGTCAAAGGGTAGGGCTGGGGTTCGAGCGCAGGCTTCAGAGCCTGGGCTCTGGTCACTGCATTGTGCTTCCTTTCATTATCATCCTACCTGGGAGACTTAATATTTAACCACGTCAACAAGGGCAAGAAATCAGGGAGAAGGAGCTCATCTCCTGCTGCCTTTGACAGCTAGGTGTGCGGGAGAGAGACCTTCACAGTCTGACAGCTAGGTGTGCAGGAGAGAGACCCTCACAATCTGACAGCTAGGTGTGCGGGAGAGAGACCCTCACAGTCTGACAGCTAGGTGTGCGGGAGAGAGACCTTCACAGTCTGACAGCTAGGTGTGCGGGAGAGAGACCCTCACAGTCTGACAGCTAGGTGTGCGGGAGAGAGACCTTCACAGTCTGACAGCAAGGTGTGCAGGAGAGAGACCCTCACAGTCTGACAGCTAGGTGTGCAGGAGAGAGACCTTCACAGTCTGACAGCTAGGTGTGCAGGAGAGAGACCTTCACGGTGTAACAGCTAGGTGTGCGGGAGAGAGGTCTTCGCAGTCTGACAGCTAGGTGTGCGGGAGAGAGACCTTCACAGCCTGACAGCTAGGTGTGCGGGAGAGAGACCCTCACAGTCTGACAGCTAGGTGTGCAGGAGAGAGACCTTCACAGTCTGACAGCTAGGTGTGCAGGAGAGAGACCTTCACGGTGTAACAGCTAGGTGTGCAGGAGAGAGACCCTCACAGTCTGACAGGTAGGTGTGCAGGAGAGAGACCTTCACAATCTGACAGCTAGGTGTGCAGGAGAGAGACCCTCACAGTCTGACAGCTAGGTGTGCAGGAGAGAGACCCTCACAGTCTGACAGCTAGGTGTGCAGGAGAGAGACCTTCACAGTCTGACAGCTAGGTGTGCAGGAGAGAGACCTTCACGGTGTAACAGCTAGGTGTGCGGGAGAGAGGTCTTCGCAGTCTGACAGCTAGGTGTGCAGGAGAGAGACCTTCACAGCCTGACAGCTAGGTGTGCAGGAGAGAGACCCTCACAGTCTGACAGCTAGGTGTGCGGGAGAGAGACCTTCACAGTCTGACAGCTAGGTGTGCGGGAGAGAGACCTTCACAGTCTGACAGCTAGGTGTGCGGGAGAGAGACCCTCACAGTCTGACAGCTAGGTGTGCAGGAGAGAGACCTTCACAGTCTGACAGCTAGGTGTGCAGGAGAGAGACCTTCACGGTGTAACAGCTAGGTGTGCAGGAGAGAGACCCTCACAGTCTGACAGGTAGGTGTGCAGGAGAGAGACCTTCACAATCTGACAGCTAGGTGTGCAGGAGAGAGACCCTCACAGTCTGACAGCTAGGTGTGCAGGAGAGAGACCCTCACAGTCTGACAGCTAGGTGTGCAGGAGAGAGACCTTCACAGTCTGACAGCTAGGTGTGCAGGAGAGAGACCTTCACGGTGTAACAGCTAGGTGTGCGGGAGAGAGGTCTTCGCAGTCTGACAGCTAGGTGTGCAGGAGAGAGACCTTCACAGCCTGACAGCTAGGTGTGCAGGAGAGAGACCCTCACAGTCTGACAGCTAGGTGTGCGGGAGAGAGACCCTCACAGTCTGACAGCTAGGTGTGCGGGAGAGAGACCTTCACAGTCTGACAGCTAGGTGTGCAGGAGAGAGACCTTCACGGTGTAACAGCTAGGTGTGCGGGAGAGAGACCCTCACAGTCTGACAGCTAGGTGTGCAGGAGAGAGACCTTCACGGTGTAACAGCTAGGTGTGCAGGAGAGAGACCTTCACAGTCTGACAGCTAGGTGTGCAGGAGAGAGACCTTCACGGTGTAACAGCTAGGTGTGCAGGAGAGAGACCTTCACAGTCTGACAGCTAGGTGTGCAGGAGAGAGACCTTCATAGCCTGACAGCTAGGTGTGCAGGAGAGAGACCCTCACAGTCTGACAGCTAGGTGTGCAGGAGAGAGACCCTCACAGTCTGACAGCTAGGTGTGCAGGAGAGAGACCTTCACAGTCTGACAGCTAGGTGTGCAGGAGAGAGACCCTCACAGTCTGACAGCTAGGTGTGCAGGAGAGAGACCTTCACAGTCTGACAGCTAGGTGTGCAGGAGAGAGACCTTCACGGTGTAACAGCTAGGTGTGCGGGAGAGAGGTCTTCGCAGTCTGACAGCTAGGTGTGCAGGAGAGAGACCTTCACAGCCTGACAGCTAGGTGTGCAGGAGAGAGACCCTCACAGTCTGACAGCTAGGTGTGCGGGAGAGAGACCTTCACAGTCTGACAGCTAGGTGTGCGGGAGAGAGACCTTCACAGTCTGACAGCTAGGTGTGCGGGAGAGAGACCCTCACAGTCTGACAGCTAGGTGTGCGGGAGAGAGACCCTCACAGTCTGACAGCTAGATGTGCGGGAGAGAGACCCTCACAGTCTGACAGCTAGGTGTGCGGGAGAGAGACCCTCACAGTCTGACAGCTAGGTGTGCGGGAGAGAGACCTTCACAGCCTGACAGCTAGGTGTGCGGGAGAGAGACCCTCACAGTCTGACAGCTAGGTGTGCAGGAGAGAGACCTTCACGGTGTAACAGCTAGGTGTGCAGGAGAGAGACCTTCACAGTCTGACAGCTAGGTGTGCAGGAGAGAGACCTTCACGGTGTAACAGCTAGGTGTGCAGGAGAGAGACCTTCACAGTCTGACAGCTAGGTGTGCAGGAGAGAGACCTTCACGGTGTAACAGCTAGGTGTGCAGGAGAGAGACCTTCACAGTCTGACAGCTAGGTGTGCAGGAGAGAGACCTTCATAGCCTGACAGCTAGGTGTGCAGGAGAGAGACCCTCACAGTCTGACAGCTAGGTGTGCAGGAGAGAGACCCTCACAGTCTGACAGCTAGGTGTGCAGGAGAGAGACCTTCACAGTCTGACAGCTAGGTGTGCAGGAGAGAGACCTTCACGGTGTAACAGCTAGGTGTGCAGGAGAGAGACCTTCACAGTCTGACAGCTAGGTGTGCAGGAGAGAGACCTTCACGGTGTAACAGCTAGGTGTGCAGGAGACAGACCTTCACAGTCTGACAGCTAGGTGTGCAGGAGAGAGACCTTCACAGCCTGACAGCTAGGTGTGCAGGAGAGAGACCCTCACAGTCTGACAGCTAGGTGTGCAGGAGAGAGACCCTCACAGTCTGACAGCTAGGTGTGCAGGAGAGAGACCTTCACAGTCTGACAGCTAGGTGGGCAGGAGAGAGACCTTCACGGTGTAACGGCTAGGTGTGCGGGAGAGAGGTCTTCGCAGTCTGACAGCTAGGTGTGCAGGAGAGAGACCTTCACAGCCTGACAGCTAGGTGTGCAGGAGAGAGACCCTCACAGTCTGACAGCTAGGTGTGCAGGAGAGAGACCTTCACAGTCTGACAGCTAGGTGTGCAGGAGAGAGACCTTCACGGTGTAACAGCTAGGTGTGCAGGAGAGAGACCCTCACAGTTTGACAGGTAGGTGTGCAGGAGAGAGACCTTCACAATCTGACAGCTAGGTGTGCAGGAGAGAGACCCTCACAGTCTGACAGCTAGGTGTTCAGGAGAGAGACCCTCACAGTCTGACAGCTAGGTGTACGGGAGAGAGACCTTCACAGTCTGACAGCTAGGTGTGCGGGAGAGAGACCTTCACAGTCTGACAGCTAGGTGTGCGGGAGAGAGACCCTCACAGTCTGATAGCTAGGTGTGCGGGAGAGAGACCTTCACAGTCTGACAGCTAGGTGTGCGGGAGAGAGACCTTCACGGTGTAACAGCTAGGTGTGCAGGAGAGAGACCTTCACAGTCTGACAGCTAGGTGTGCAGGAGAGAGACCTTCACGGTGTAACAGCTAGGTGTGCAGGAGAGAGACCTTCACGGTGTAACAGCTAGGTGTGCAGGAGAGAGACCTTCACAGTCTGACAGCTAGGTGTGCAGGAGAGAGACCTTCACGGTGTAACAGCTAGGTGTGCAGGAGAGAGACCTTCACAGTCTGACAGCTAGGTGTACAGGAGAGAGACCCTCACAGTCTGACAGCTAGGTGTGCAGGAGAGAGACCTTCACGGTGTAACAGCTAGGTGTGCAGGAGAGAGACCTTCATAGCCTGACAGCTAGGTGTGCAGGAGAGAGACCCTCACAGTCTGACAGCTAGGTGTGCAGGAGAGAGACCCTCACAGTCTGACAGCTAGGTGTGCAGGAGAGAGACCTTCACAGTCTGACAGCTAGGTGTGCAGGAGACAGACCTTCACGGTGTAACAGCTAGGTGTGCGGGAGAGAGGTCTTCGCAGTCTGACAGCTAGGTGTGCAGGAGAGAGACCTTCACAGCCTGACAGCTAGGTGTGCAGGAGAGAGACCCTCACAGTCTGACAGCTAGGTGTGCAGGAGAGAGACCCTCACAGTTTGACAGCTAGGTGTGCAGGAGAGAGACCTTCACAATCTGACAGCTAGGTGTGCAGGAGAGAGACCCTCACAGTCTGACAGCTAGGTGTGCAGGAGAGAGACCCTCACAGTCTGACAGCTAGGTGTGTGGGAGAGAGACCTTCACAGTCTGACAGCTAGGTTTGCGGGAGAGAGACCCTCACAGTCTGACAGCTAGGTGTGCGGGAGAGAGACCCTCACAGTCTGATAGCTAGGTGTGCGGGAGAGAGACCTTCACAGTCTGACAGCTAGGTGTGCGGGAGAGAGACCTTCACAGTCTGACAGCTAGGTGTGCGGGAGAGAGACCTTCACAGTCTGACAGCTAGGTGTGCGGGAGAGAGACCCTCACAGTCTGACAGCTAGGTGTGCGGGAGAGAGACCCTCACAGTCTGACAGCTAGGTTTGCCGGAGAGAGACCCTCACAGTCTGACAGCTAGGTGTGCGGGAGAGAGACCCTCACAGTCTGACAGCTAGGTGTGCAGGAGAGAGACCTTCACAGCCTGACAGCTAGGTGTGCAGGAGAGAGACCCTCACAGTCTGACAGCTAGGTGTGCAGGAGAGAGACCTTCACGGTGTAACAGCTAGGTGTGCAGGAGAGAGACCTTCACAGTCTGACAGCTAGGTGTGCAGGAGAGAGACCTTCACGGTGTAACAGCTAGGTGTGCAGGAGAGAGACCTTCACAGTCTGACAGCTAGGTGTGCAGGAGAGAGACCTTCACAGTCTGACAGCTAGGTGTGCAGGAGAGAGACCTTCACGGTGTAACAGCTAGGTGTGCAGGAGAGAGACCCTCACAGTTTGACAGGTAGGTGTGCAGGAGAGAGACCTTCACAGTCTGACAGCTAGGTGTGCAGGAGAGAGACCCTCACAGTCTGACAGCTAGGTGTTCAGGAGAGAGACCCTCACAGTCTGACAGCTAGGTGTGCGGGAGAGAGACCTTCACAGTCTGACAGCTAGGTGTGCGGGAGAGAGACCTTCACAGTCTGACAGCTAGGTTTGCGGGAGAGAGACCCTCACAGTCTGACAGCTAGGTGTGCGGGAGAGAGACCCTCACAGTCTGACAGCTAGGTTTGCAGGAGAGAGACCTTCACAGCCTGACAGCTAGGTGTGCAGGAGAGAGACCCTCACAGTCTGACAACTAGGTGTGCAGGAGAGAGACCCTCACAGTCTGACAGCTAGGTGTGCAGGAGAGAGACCCTCACAGTCTGACAGGTATGTGTGCAGGAGAGAGACCTTCATAGTCTGACAGCTAGGTGTGCAGGAGAAAGACCTTCACAGTCTGATAGCTAGGTGTGTAGGAGAGAGACCTTCACAGTCTGACAGGTAGGTGTGCAGGAGACAGACCTTCACAGCCTGACAGCTAGGTATGCAGGAGAGAGACCTTTGTGGTCTGATAGCTAGGTGTGCAGGAGAGAGACCCTCGTAGTCCTTGGTTTCCTGTTTGTTAAGTAGAGGGAGAAAAGGACTTTCGTCACTGTTTGGAAACCTCACCACTCTCAGAAGGCTGAGAACTTGGTATACAGTATTTTAATTGGGTATCTACAAAAGCCCAGGGGATAAAATATCATCCTCATTAGCTGCACAAGGCCTTCCTGACTTCAGAAATGTCTTCAGAGATATGTTTGCACAGTTCTGGCTTTATGTCTGCATAACAAAGCAGGAGCGTTTAAATGATATCTCCAAACCTGCTGAAGCTATGATGTATGGAAAATTAATTTTCCAGAGATGTTTATAAGCAATTATTTTCATTACGAGCCAAGTAATTATTAGAACTGACTAGATTCCAAGGGACTCTTTTTAAAAATCCTTCTAGAACGTTGAGCCAAAATCCATTTTCTTTGAGCTGCTGTCCAGTGATCCTGCTTCATACAGAACAATCCTCATTGAACACACATGACAGCAGATCTTAAATGCTGGAGCCTACAAAAGATGCACTTCACCTGCTTTAGGGAGCCTCAGTAAAAGAATATTGGTTTTGTCAAAAATAAGCTCTATAATCTCAAACAAAATTTACTTTCCATGCCTGGTTTATAAAAAGAAGGTATGAAATGAGATGATGTCTAATTTTCCCTTGAGCCTCAAAATTTTGAGACTTACCTAAACATGGCAAAAATATGTTTTCCCCCAATACAATATTTCATTGAAATTCAGATAAAATAAAGAAGCTGTGTGTATGAAATTGTCTTAAGGCCTTGCCTGATTTTTGTCCAGATCGTCCATTATTCATGTGTCTTCTCTTTATTTATTCCTCTTAGGAGGAGGGAGATTAGGACTCTGGACTGGGTTGGCAGCTTAGATGCCAGCATTGATCATATTTAGCGTGTCAGTTCTTATTCTGTGTAACAGGATTTGATTTCCCTGATAAGATGGCAGCACAATCCTGATGCCAGACACCCTTTTATCCATTTAATTTCCCATTACCATGATGTTGTAAAGAAGGAACAACCTGATAACAATGGAAATTAAGGAATGGCAGTCTCTGCTTTCCTGAAATATCTACAAAGATGAAGAGAAATCAGGACAAGATTGTCTTAGTTTTTTAATGTTGCTTAATAAAAATCCCCCCAAGAAGTTTGCATTCAGGGCACAGGCTCTCTCCCTCTGTCGGCTCTGGGGGAAGATCTTTGTCTCTTTCATCTTCTGTGGTGCTGAAGCTCCTTGTTTCCTTGGCGATCTTCCCATGACTTCTGTCTTCCTAACTTGTGCTTGTTTGTCTCTGTGTCTAATCTGCGCTTTCTATCACTCAGATGCGATTAGGCTTAGGACACACCCTGCTTGGGTATGGCCTCCTTTACCTAACGTTAGCCTGTATTGTGGAAAGTGATTTCATTGCACCCCATTACATCCACAGGATAGGGGTTAGGATTCCAACACATATTTTGTGAGAAGGAAGGACACAATTCAATCCATAACGGAGATTACAAAAAAAAAAAAAAAAAAATGGAATTTTAATGTAGGGGGAGATGAAAAGAAACTAAACGTTCAAGTAGAGCTGAAGTCCACACTGGCGAGAGCAAGTCCCGTTGAAGGGTAATTCTTAGGTGAGTGATGGAAAGTCTCACTTCACCGACTCACCCAGAATGCCAAGGGCAACGACAGAGATGTAATAATATGGGAAAAAACAGAAGCAAAGGACAGCGAGTGGATATCCACATGTATCTCTGAGTACAAAAACCAGCAGGAACCATCATCAGAGATGCACTAGGTCACGAACAACGTCACATAGCTGGGTTTAGGTGTTGTTGGCACACACCGGCCAATTAAAATACAAAGATGAGGAAGACAACAGCCTCTTCTTTTGGAAAATTTACAACCTAGAAAAACTTTCCTGGGAGTAAGAAAGATTTCTGAGTGTTCTTTTTGAAAGCTTTCTGTTTTAAGAAGAAAAAGTAAATGACAAGAACTAAAACCATGCCAAATTCATGCATTTTAAAAAGTAAATTCAAGTCCTTGTAAGTATCCAAGATGAATGAAAGGCATAATACAAATTTTCAGTAATTATCTAAACAGCCTTCTCCACATTACCAAATGACAGATGATACTGACGACAGATCTACCGAGATCTGAAGAGAAACATTTACTATTCAATATTTTCGGAGCTAGTCAACTTGTAGTTCCAACTGTAAAAACAACAGAAAGATACTCCATGATTTTCAAAACCAAGTAAAAACACAAATCCTAAAATACTCAAGCTGACAAAAAGATGCATAAAAATTCAGAAATATGGATGAGAGAAACCTGCTGAAAATCACTAGAACTGAACATTGAATTTAGATGTGGACTTAAATGCTAAAAGATTTTTGCGGACTTTGCAAATCGTGTTCATTAAATGCAAAATAAAAAGTTTTCTTAAATATTTTCCTAGGGTCACAGCAAGAAAATAGCACAAACTGGCTGGCTTTAAAAAACAGAAATTTATTGTTTCACAGTTTGGGAGGCTGGAAGACTGCATTCAGGGTGTGGGCAGAGCCCAGCTCTCTCTGAAGACTCTGAGGGAAGTGACTTCCTTGTCTCTCCCAGCTTCAGGGAGTGGTCCTTGGCTTGTGGGTGCATCTTCACATGGCTTCTGTCTTCCCACTGGTGTGACTCTCTGTGTCTCCTCTCCTCTTTGTAAGACACCACTCAGAAGGAGATAGGACCTGCCCTACTCAAAGAAAAGATCCTATTTCCAAACGAGGTCACATTCATAGGTATAGTGTTATGACTTCAACGTATCTTTTTAGGGGACACATTAATTACATCTATAACAGTAATATACTTGATGACTTTGATACAATGCTTTTTTAAAAACTGTAAATTAATACACAGAGGAGGCGGGGCCAAGATGGCGGACTAGGTGGACGCTACCGCGGATCCCTCTTGCAACAAAGACTCGGAAAAACAAGTGAATCGATCGCATACAATCTACGAACCCTGAACAACAAACACAGATTTAGAGACAGAGAACGAACAAATACGGGGAGGCAGCGATTGTTTTCAGAGCCTGGAGCCAGCGTACCAGTCAGGCGGCTTCATTAACATCCGAATAGCCTGAGCCAGAGGGAGAACTCTGATAGGGATCTGACTGCATTTTTTTTTTTAGCGGATTTTCTGGAAAAACTAGTTTCCCAGTGATGGCTCGGAGACAGCAGTCCATATCAAACCACATAAAGAAGCAGACCATGACAGCTTCTACAATCCCCCAAACAAAAGAATCAAAATCTTTCCCAAATGAAGATACAATCCTGGAATTATCAGATACAGAATATAAAAAACTAATTTACAGAATGCTTCAAGACATCAGAAACGAAATAAGGCAAACTGCAGAAAAAGCCAAGGAACACACTGATAAAACTGTTGAAGAACTCAAGAAGATTATTCAAGAACATAGTGGAAAAATTAATAAGTTGCAAGACTCCATAGAGAGACAGCATGTAGAAATCCAAAAGATTAACAATAAAATTACAGAATTAGACAACGCAATAGGAAGTCAGAGGAGCAGACTCGAGCAATTAGAATGTAGACTGGGACATCTGGAGGACCAGGGAATCAACACCAACATAGCTGAAAAAAAATCAGATAAAAGAATTTAAAAAAATGAAGAAACCCTAAGAATCATGTGGGACTCTATCAAGAAGGATAACTTGCCGGTGATTGGAGTCCCAGAATAGGGAGGGGGCACAGAAAACACAGAGGAAATAGTTGAAGAACTCCTGACACAAAACTTCCCTGACATCACGAAAGATGAAAGACTATCTATCCAAGATGCTCATTGAACCCCATTTAAGATTGATCCAAAAAGAAAAACACCAAGACATATTATCATCAAACTCGCCAAAACCAAAGATAAACAGAAAATTTTAAAAGCAGCCAGGGAGAAAAGGAAGGTTTCCTTCAAGGGAGAATCAATAAGAATAAGTTCAGACTACTCAGCAGAAACCATGCAGGCAAGAAGGGAATGGGACGACATATACAGAGCACTGAAGGAGAAAAACTGCCAGCCAAGGATCATATATCCAGCAAAACTCTCTCTGAAATATGAAGGCGAAATTAAGATATTTACAGATAAACGCAAGTTTAGAGAATTTGCAAAAACCAAACCAAAGCTACAAGAAATACTAAAGGATATTGTTTGGTCAGAAAACCAATAATATCAGGTACCAGCACAATACAAGGTCACAAAACAGAATGTCCTGATATCAACTCAAATAGTGAAATCACAAAAAAAAAAATTAAGATTAATTTAAAAAATAATAATAACAATACACATAACAGGGAATCATGGAAGTCAATAGGTAAAAGATCACAATAATTAAAAAGAGGGACTAAATACAGGAGGCATTGAACTGCCATATGGAGAGTGATACAAGGCGATATAGAACAATAGAAGTCAGGTTTTTACTTAGAAAAATCGGGGTAAATAATAAGGTAACCACAAAAAGGTATAACAACTCCATAACTCAAGATAAAAGCCAAGAAAAACGTTAACGACTCAACTAACATAAAGTCAAACACTATGAAAATGAGGATCTCACAATTTACTAAGAAAAACGTCTCAGCACAAATAAGTATGTGGAAAAATGAAATGGCCAACAACACACATGAAAAGGCATCAAAATGACAACACTAAAAACTTATTTATCTATAATTACGCTGAATGTAAATGGACTAAATGCACCAATAAAGAGACAGAGAGTCACAGACTGGATAAAGAAACACGATCCATCTATATGCTGCCTACAAGAGACACACCTTAGACTTAGAGACACAAACAAACTAAAACTCAAAGGATGGAAAAAAATATATCAAGCGAACAATAAGCAAAAAAGGAGTAGCAATATTAATTTCTGACAAAATAGACTTTAGACTTAAATCCACCACAAAGGATAAAGAAGGACACTATATAATGATAAAAGGGACAATTGATCAGGAAGACATAACCATATTAAATATATATGCACCCAGTGACAGGGCTGCAAGATACATAAATCAAATTTTAACAGAATTGAAAAGTGAGATAGATACCTCCACAATTATAGTAGGAGACTTCAACACACCACTTTCAGAGAAGGACAGGACATCCAGTAAGAAGCTCAATAGAGACATGGAAGACCTACTTACAACAATCAACCAACTTGACCTCATTGACTTATACAGAACTCTCCACCCAACTATTGCAAAGTATACTTTTTTTTCTAGCGCACATGGAACATTCTCTAGAATAGACCATATATTAGGTCATAAAACAAACCTTTGCAGAGTCCAAAACATCGAAATATTACAAAGCATCTTCTCAGACCGCAAGGCAATAAAACTAGAAATCAATAACAGAAAAACTAGAGAAAAGAAATCAAATACTTGGAAAATGAACAATACCCTCCTGAAAAAAGACTAGGTTATAGAAGACATCAAGGAGGGAATAAGGAAATTCATACAATGCAACGAGAATGAAAATACTTCCTATCAAAACCTCTGGGACACAGCAAAAGCAGTGCTCAGAGGCCAATTTATATCGATAAATGCACACATACAAAAAGAAGAAAGAGCCAAAAGCAGAGAACTGTCCCTACAACTTGAACGAATAGAAAGTGAGCAACAAAAGAACCCATCAGGCACCAGAAGAAAACAAATAATAAAAATTAGAGCTGAACTAAATGAATTAGAGAACAGAAAAACAATTGAAAGAATTAACAAAGCCAAAAGCTGGTTCTTCGAAAAAATTAATAAAATTGATAAACCATTGGCTAGACTGACTAAAGAAATACAGGAAAGGAAACAAATAACCCAAATAAGAAACGAGAAGGACCACATCACAACAGAACCAAATGAAATTAAAAGAATCATTTCAGATTACTACGAAAAATTGTACTCTAACAAATTTGCAAACCTAGAAGAAATGGATGAATTCTTGGAAAAACACTACCTACCTAAACTAACACATTCAGAAGTAGAACAACTAAATAGACCCATAACAAAAAAAGAGATTGAAACGGTAATCAAAAAACTCCCAACAAAAAAAAGCCCTGGCCCGGACGACTTCACTGCAGAGTTCTACCAAACTTTCAGAGAAGAGTTAACACCACTACTACTGAAGGTATTTCAGAGCATAGAAAATGACGGAATACTACCCAACTCATTCTATGAAGCCACCATCTCCCTGATACCAAAACCAGGTAAAGACATTACAAAAAAAGAAAATTATAGACCTATATCCCTCATGAACATAGATGCAAAAATCCTCAACGAAATTCTAGCCAATAGAATCCAAGAACACATCAAAAAAATAATTCACCATGATCAAGTGGGATTTATACCAGGTATGCAAGGCTGGTTTAATATCAGAAAAACCATTAATGTAATCCATCACATAAATAAAACAAAAGATGAAAACCACATGATCTTATCAATTGATGCAGAAAAGGCATTTGACAAAGTCCAACACCCATTCATGATAAAAACTCTTACCAAAATAGGAATTGAAGGAAAATTCCTCAACATAATAAAGGGCATCTATGCAAAGCCAACAGCCAATATCACTCTAAATGGAGAGAACCTGAAAGCATTTCCCTTGAGAACGGGAACCAGACAAGGATGCCCTTTATCACCGCTCTTATTTAACATCGTACTTGAAGTCCTAGCCAGGGCAATTAGGCTAGACAAAGAAATAAAGGGTATCCGGATTGGCAAGGAGGAAGTAAAGTTATCACTATTTACAGATGACATGATCTTATACACAGAAAACCCTAAGGAATCCTCCAGAAAACTACTGAAACTAATAGAAGAGTTTGGCAGAGTCTCAGGTTACAAAATAAACATACAAAAATCACTTGGATTCCTCTACATCAACAAAAAGAACACCGAAGAGGAAATCACCAAATCAATACCATTCACAGTAGCCCCCAAGAAGATAAAATACTTAGGAATAAATCTTACCAAGGATGTAAAAGACCTATACAAAGAAAACTACAAAGCTCTACTACAAGAAATTCAAAAGGACATACTTAAGTGGAAAAACATACCTTGCTCATGGATAGGAAGACTTAACAGAGTAAAAATGTCTATTCTACCAAAAGCCATCTATACATATAACGCACTTCCGATCCAAATTCCAATGTCATATTTTAAGGGGATAGAGAAACAAATCACCAATTTCATATGGAAGGGAAAGAAGCCCCGGATAAGCAAAGCATTACTGAAAAAGAAGAAGAAAGTGGGAGGCCTCACTCTACCTGATTTCAGAACCTATTATACAGCCACAGTAGTCAAAACAGCCTGGTACTGGTACAACAACAGGCACATAGACCAATGGAACAGAATTGAGAACCCAGATATAAATCCATCCACGTATGAGCAGCTGATATTTGACAAAGGACCAGTGTCAGTAAATTGGGGAAAAGATAGTCTTTTTAACAAATGGTGCTGGCATAAGTGGATATCCATTTGCAAAAGAATGAAACAGGACCCATACCTCACACCATGCACAAAAACTAACTCCAAGTGGATCAAAGACCTAAACATAAAGACTAAAATGATAAAGATCATGGAAGAAAAAATAGGGACAACCCTAGGAGCCCTAATACAAGGCATAAACAGAATACAAAACATTACCAAAAATGATGAAGAGAAACCCGATAACTGGGAGCTCCTAAAAATCAAACATCTATGCTCATCTAAAGACTTCACCAAAAGAGTAAAAAGACCACCTACAGACTGGGAAGGAATTTTCAGCTATGACATCTCAGACCAGCGCCTGATCTCTAAAATCTACATGATTCTGTCAAAACTCAACCACAAAAAGACAAACAACCCAATCAAAAAGTGGGCAAAGGATATGAACACACATTTCACTAAAGAAGATATTCAGGCAGCCAACAGATACATGAGAAGATGCTCTCAATCATTAGCCATTGGAGAAATGCAAATTAAAACTACGATGAGATTCCATCTCACACCAACAAGGCTGGCATTAATCCAAAAAACACAAAATAATAAATGTTGGAGAGGCTGCGGAGAGATTGGAACTCTCATACACTGCTGGTGGGAATGTAAAATGGTACAACCACTTTGGAAAGCTATCTGGCGTTATCTTAAACAGAAATAGAACTACCATACAACCCAGAAATCCCACTCCTCGGAATATACCCTAGAGATACAAGAGCCTTCACACAAACAGATATATGCACACCCATGTTTATTGCAGCTCTGTTTACAATAGCAAAAAGCTGGAAGCAACCAAGGTGTCCATCAACGGATGAATGGGTAAATAAATTGTGGTATATTCACACAATGGAATACTACGCATCGATAAAGAACAGTGACGAATCTGTGAAACATTTCATAACATGGAGGAACCTGGAAGGCATTATGCTGAGCGAAATTAGTCAGAGGCAAAAGGACAAATATTGTATAAGACCACTATTATAAGATCTTGAGAAAGTAAACCTGAGAAGAACACATACTTTTGTGGTTATGAAGGGGGGAGGGAGGGAGGGAGGGAGAGGGTTTTTTATTGATTAACCAGTAGATAAGAACTGCTTTGGGTGAAGGGAAAGACAACACTCAATACATGGAAGGTCAGCTCAATTGGACTGGACTAAAAGCAAAGAGGTTTCCGGGATAAAATGAAAGCTTCAAAGGTCAGCGGAGCAGGGGCGGGGGTCTGGGGAAAATGGTTTGAGGGGACTTCTATGTCAATTGGCAAAATAATCCTATTATGAAAACATTCTGCATCCCACTTTGAAATGTGGCATCTGGGGTCTTAAAGGCTAACAAGTGGCCATCTAAGATGCATCAATTGGTCTCAACCCACCTGGAGCAAAGGAAAATGAAGAACACCAAGGTCACACGACAACTAGGAACCCAAGAGACAGAAAGGGCCACATGAACTAGAGACCTACATCACCCTGAGACCAGAAGAACTAGTTGGTGCCCGGCCACAGTCGATGACTGCCCTGTCAGGGAGCACAACAGAGAACTCCGGAGGGAACAGGAGATCAGTGGGATGCAGACCCCAAATTCTCATAAAAAGACCATACTTAATGGTCTGACTGAAACTAGAGGAATCCCGGCAGCCATGCTCCCCAGACCTCCTGTGGGCACAGGACAGGAACCATCCCCAAAGACAACTCATCAGACATGAAAGGGACTGGTCAGCGGGTGGGAGAGAGACGCTGATGAAGAGTGAGCTAATTATATCAGGTGGACACTTGAGAGTGTGTTGGCAACTCTTGTCTGGAGGAGGGATGGGAGGATAGAGAGAGAGGGAAGCTGGCAAAATTGTCAAGAAAGGAGAGACTGAAAGGGCTGACTGAAGAGGGGGAGAGCAAGTGGGAGTACGGAGTAAGACGTATGTAAACTTACATGTGACAGACTGATTGGATTTGTAAACGTTCACTTGAAGCTTAATAAAAGTTGATAAAAAAAATTAATACACATTGGCATAATATTGAAACTATGAGTAGTTCAAAACCCAAGGGAAAGTAATAGTAATCATTCCTAAAAAGCGTAAAAGAATCTTTGTGCCCCCTCCCCCCAGAGTTCTGAGTCAGGTCGTTTGTGCTTGATGAATGAGTTTCTGTACTTTTTAACTATTTAGTGTCTGCATATAACTTTTAAAACTGCCAAGTACTTTTTTTTTTTTTAATAGACTTCTAAAGAGCTTAAATAATGCTTTAAACAGACTTGCATTATTTCACTCCTGAATACGTACTTGGTATATTTTCTTCTTCAAACTTTGTTTTTAAGTTGGCATGTAGCATATTACTGTTTTCAATGTCATTTCCCGATGTTCTTTATGTAGGTATTTGCAATGATTTCACAGATCAGATTTTTTAAGTTATACTTAGTCTTTTGACATAAGTTTTTATACTGAATTACATTGTCATTCTCTCTTCTTTAGTTGTTAGCAGTAATTTTCAGTGAAAAAAAAGTTTGTGGGTATCCAAGTTGCAGATATTCAAGGGAAAGTGTTCCTGAAATACTTTTCATTCTCATAGAGGTATTTATTCTCAGAAGAACAAGGTTTATTTTAAATTAAGGATTTACAGCAATGAAGACAAATTCGGTGGGAAGTTAGGAGTACAGCTGGCTGTTTCCCCTCTGTCTGTCTGCTTCCCAATTCCAGAGAGCCACATATCCCCAACCCACACGTGATGACCTGTGAAAGCTCATCTTGTTAGGTTGTGATAATAGCTTCACTAAAGAGTTAACGACATCAGGACAGAATAGTTAAAAATAATGGCTCCAGTCAAAAGTTAAAAACACACTTTTTTGTTTAAGAAAAAAAAAAAATCCCAATCCTTTCAATAGTATTTTATCTATTACTTATTTAGAATAATTTCAAGCTATTTTTTGTTGTTGTTGTTGTTAACATTGGCCAAAGAGAATGTCTTAACCTGTTTAAATTGTTGTACTTTATTCTAATATACTAATATAATTAGTATATTAAAGTATCATTTGTAATTTTAAAGTGTTTTGTTTAAATAAGAAACCATAATTTGGGACCTGTCTTGATTAGCACTGCTGCTCACTGATCTTCGCGCATGTAAACAGGGCATTTTCATTTGAAAAGATGGCCTGATTCGTAATTTATTATTTCACGGTAGCAGACTGGTTGTAATTTTAATTTTAGTGGCTCAGTCACTGTTCTATAGTAAATTCGAGGCGAAAATTCGGTCATCAGTGCTTTATGGAAGGTAAGATTGTATTAGATAGTTTCAAAAGAATTTGGGGGAGGGCCTCCTGACAGACCCCCTCTAATCCTACTGCCTTCTAAAAGCAGAACCTACAGGAACACTATGGGGAGAAGAGCTATTTTCCTGTATCTGTCTCTGTCCTAATTTGGAGCAATGGCCAGCTGGTGAAGACTTCTACTCGTCTGTTTCACTTATAGGAACCAGAAGTAGGATGTTAAATGGCCTGCATTTGTGCTTGCTTGTGCTTTTAGAAACTAGCCCCTTAAATAGAGCTGACAGGGTTGAGTCCATGTTTGGTACACTGATCCATCTGTGGAATGCTGTGGTCTTCCACTTCCCATGAATACAGGTCAACACTAGCTAACTTATGGCTGTTGTGGTTTCCACATGTCTGAGCACCTGTGAGCATTTGGACATAGGTGAGTGCGGTAGGAGGGTGGTTTTGTTATTTCGGTCAACATCGTGAAGTCCACAGCACATCCTGGGCGCAGACACATCTCATGACGTTTCCAGTTATTCTGGAGACAAAGCCACACGTGTAAGCTGGAGTTGCAATTTAAAACAGATCATAATTTACGCTAATGAGGTATGCATAGCCCCCTTTTTGCTTGTAGGGTTCCTCCTTAAAAAGAAAAAAAAAAAAGAAAAACAAGCAGTCACTGCCCAGTCGGTCTGACTCATGGCGACCCCGTGTGCGAGTACAACTGCTCCACAGGGTTTTCAGTGGCTGATCTTTTGGAAGTAGATCACCAGGCGTTTCTTCCAAGGCACCTCTTCATGGACTCGAACCTTCGAGCTGCAGTTAACAGCCAGCCAGTTAACCATTTCCACCCCCCAGTATTCCTGTCGCCCTCCCTTGCCAGCTCTATTTTGTGTAAATAGTAAATGAAACCAACTTTTTTCTTTTTTTTACCTAAAGTTGGGCATAAAGTAGAATTAAAAGAAAATACCCTAATTTTTAAACTGTGGAACATGCAGAAAAGGGGGAAGCTAAGCAAAATACATGCACACACATCTTTCTATTTTCTTTAAGTGTTACGGAGTTGTTTCCCATCGCTCAGGTCAGGTTTCAAGATGTGTGATGCTGTAGGTATCACCCAGTGTCTCTGAGGACGCTCGGCTTAATCTTACGGCAGGGATTGTAGCCCCAAACACAAAAATGGGACTTGAGTAAGAGATACTGCCAGGGACCTATAAAAATGATATGTTAAAAATGTAAGAATTTAGGTTTTAGGCAGTTTATTCACTCTGTGTATATGAATCTTAAATAGTTAATGATGAATCTACCTTTAAAGAGTTTAAAAATGCAGCGTTTCAATCATAAGAAGAAATAAACAGCGGGGCCCAGGTTAATAAGGTTCAGGGAGTCAAACTGATTAAAATCATGAAGAGAGAGTCTATATTTTGTTAGAAGTAATAAGAGGACCAGGCAGTGTTTCGTTCTGTTGTGCATCGGGTCACTGTGAGTCTGAACTGACTTGACAGCACCTAACAACAACAACAATAACATTCTTGAAAAATTTTATAGATGTGTCTAAAGAATAGTCGGAAGATAAGCTAAGAGACTCCTGAATGTGGTCAACTTAATTCTTGTGTCAGTCCAGCTATAGAAACGTATTTTATACAACAATGTGTCTAACATGCAATTTGTTAATTTAGTAAGTAAACTTTTTACTGAAGATTTACTTAATTCCTGGAGTTTCCCTGTGCACTGGAGATACATCTATTAGAGAAAAAAGTAGAGGGCACTGAAGTTCACTTGTCCACACAGAAGACTTGAAAATTATCTATACACCAGGTTGATAAAGACTCTGTGAAAAGGATGGGTTATTAGATTATTTCAAGGTAAATTAAGTTAGCAGAAATGGAGAAATAGCAAGACTTGAAGATGAGTGAAATAGCCCTTGTTTAGAATATATTCCTTCTGCATTTACTCACTCAGGTGTCTGTGGATTTCTTGTTATGTGGTTGGCATGGAGCACAGCAGGAGAGCAGTCACCCAGACAGACAAAGGTTTTCTTCCAGAGTGTCCCTTCAATGGGTAAGAGGGCCAGTCACCTGAAAGGGTCTAATTACTTTATCAAAACAAACAAGCAAGCAAAAGAATTGAGTTTAGTCTGGCCTGAATAAACTCATGCTGGTTCCTGGATCTACTTTTCTTGTAAGGACCCATACGAATGTAGCCATTCCTTCTACATGAGACCATATGCGCACTTCATAGCTCATTGCCTTGACTTCTGTAGCATTTCTGCTTTTATCCATGATTGATTAAAATTCGCTGAACTCACTTCAGAACTTTAAGACAAGTTCCTTCAATATTTATGTTATCCGTTTTTAGAGATATGAAATAAGTTAGGATCATTCCATATGACTTTATGTTATCTTTGTCTATTTTATTCTAAATATTTAAGTGTGAAATTAATTTTCTTGGAAAGATAAGACAACCCATGAATTAATATCTGTCATCTGCTAATAATAGATCATTAGCCCCAAGGATCAGACTTGTGCGTGTATGTGTGTGTGTGTTTCTTAGAGTATAACTTCAGAAATCACTTGTAATTAATTTGAAAATTGGGGAAATTTGTGAAAATTGTCTAAATTTGTTTACTAAGCAGTGTTACTTAAAATGTTTTTATGCCCTGATTTTATTTAATATTTGTTATACTCATGTCTTTTTTTTTTTATATTTTTTATATCTGACTAGTAAAACACCCTTTGAAATTTTCTCGATATTATAACTTCTTTATTTATTCCTCATCAGAATATTTTATAGATGTATTGGTAACAATTTGGTTTTATTATGATCGATTCAATGGCAATTTTTTTTTTAATCACTGTTGATTTAACTTCTATTTTAGATTTTTTTCCATTTAAAAAAAAATTTGAATTACACTATCTTCTAATGTTTTCCTCTTAGATTATCATTAACATGAAGTGATCCAGACCACTTTTTTTCTGGGACTTTGTCACCTCTACTTTGCCTACCAAGTTTTTCATCTGGAAAGAATTTAGTCCAGTTAAGTTTTCTCTTTGTTGCTTTTTTCTTTTAATTTTTTTAAGAGATTATATTACTATTAAGCAAGCCAGGAATATAAATCTCTTTTTCTAGTCACTCAGATACTTTCTCTCTTGGTCACGTTGTAAAACAGGTGATAGCTTATTTGACACAGAGAAACCCATGAAATGTGGTAGAATAGGGCCATAGGATTTAGAAGGAAGGCTAAAATAAAGTCCAAACCCTCCCATTTATTACATTTGTGGACTTGGGTGAGTCTCCTTAACTCTCCAAGTTCCTCATCTGTAAACAAGGAGGATAACAGAAATATCACCCCAAATACTGTGTGGCGTTGTAATAGGGCTTAAACGTCTTTACGAACATTATTCACAATCAACCGTCTCATTCTGAATTGCCCTCTCACTTTAAATAAGACATGTATCTCCACTGCTGTAGTCTAGTTGGTCTCAACCGTTGGGTCTTGATTATTTTGACAATTTTATGTACACAGGCCTTTGCTAAAAATCAGAATACTTGTGCTTCATCACGTATCCTTAGTCTACCTACAACAGAAAGCATAGTGAGTTTTTTTGAAGCCCTTTGATGTTACGTTATCATGTAAATTACTGGGCACGTCTTTCCTGATTATACTGTTTTCATCACTCCCCATATCCTCTTTGGTATCTGGCTTGATGATTTTATCTGGGACTGTTCCCTCTCATTCTAATTGGGAGCTGAGTCCTACTGATGAGGCTGGCATGTCTCCGGGCAGACATTTCCTTTCTGGTCCTCACTAGAAGCTCTCAGTTGCCCGGCCAAGTGGCTACCACCCTGGGTTCACTCAGGGAGGAGACGGCCAAATCGCAGGAGGTGCCGCCAGCCAGCGGTGTAGCCAGCTATTCATCCTGCAACATCTTTTATCTTCCAAAGTTCCCAACTCTCATTGGAAGCAGAGATGAAAATGCCACCTGTGTCCCAAGTTTTCTCCCATCCAAAAAAAGGACACGGCAAAGATATGGCTCAAGGCACCCTCCTACCACGACGTGTTCCGATGGTGTCTTCAGATCCCTAGGGCATTTTATTTTGTGCATTATTTAATTTCAGTCCCTTAAAATAGAGGGTTAAGGCTGCAGTCATTTTCCTGACTGGTCACATGAGAAAATTGTTGTTGTTCTTAGGTGCCATCAAGTTGATTCTCGCCCATAGTGACCCTATGTACCATAGAACGAAACACTGCCCAGTCCTGTGGCATGCTCACAATCCTTGTCGTGCTTGAGCCCATTGTTGCAGCCACTGTGTCAATCCATCTCACTGAGGGTCTTCCTCTTTTCTGCTGACCCTGTACTTTACCAAGCATGATGTCCTTCTCCCGGGACTGATCCCTCCTGACAACATGTCCAAAGTATGTAAGACTTGGTTTCGCCATCTTTGCTTCTAAGGAGCATTCTAGTTGTACTTCTTTCAAGACACATTTATTCGTTCTTTTGGCAGTCCATGGTATATTCAGTATTCTTCGCCAACACCATCAATTCAAGGCGCCAATTCTTCTTCTGTCTTCCTTCTTCATTGACCAGCTTTCGCATGTATATGAGGCAACTGAAAATACCATGACTTGGGTCAGGTGCACCTTAGTCTTCAAGGTGACATCTTTGCTCTTCAACACTTTAAAGAGGTCCTTTGCAGAAGATTTGTCCAATGCAATGCGTCTTTTGATTTCTTGACTGCTGCTTCCATGGCTGTTGATTGTGGATCCAAGTAAAATGAAATCCTTGACAGCTTCAATCTTTTTTCCGTTTATCATGATGCTGCTCATTGGTCCAGTTGTGAGGATTTTGTTTTCTTTATGTTGAGGTGTAATCCATACTGAAGGCTGTGGTCTTTGATCTTAATCAGTAAGTGTTTCAAGTCCTCTTCACTTTCATCAAGCAAGGTTGTGTCATCTGCATAATGCAGGTTGTTAATGAGTCTTTCTCCAATCCCGATGCCCTGTTCTTCATAGAGTCCAGCTTCTTGGATTATTTGCTCAGCATACAGACTGAATAGGTATGGTGAAAAGATATAACCCTGATGCACACCTTTCCTGACTTTAAACCACTCAGTATCCCCTTGTTTTGTCCAAACAACTGCCTCTTGATCTATGATATGAGAAAATAGGTGGAGCGATACTGAGATTTGCCCAAGGGTTGGAGGATAAACCTAGAAGTGTGGTAGGATAGAGCATTAGAATTTAGAAAGGGGCTAAATAATAATCCAGAGTCTCCTATTTCTTGCATTTGTGGCCTTGAGTGGGTCTCCATAGCTCTCAGGGTTAAGTTGTTATTGTTGTGTTGCAAGGTGCCCTTGAGTCAATTCCGACTCATAGTGACCACATCTGACAGAGTAGGACTACCTGGTAGGGTTCCCTAACTTGTAACCTTTATGGAAGCAGATTGCCAGGTCTTTATCCCTAGAGCTGCTGGGTGGGTTTGAACCATCAACCTTTCAGTAGGCAGCTGAGTGCTGAATCGTTTCGCTGCCAGGCTTAATGTCCTCATCTGTGAACAAGGAGGGTGATAGAAATGTGAGACCAGGTACAGAACGCAGGGTGGGCCTCACCTCCCTTCCAGCGAGGACTTTTCAACAGGCCAAAGGCTCCACATTTTCTTCTGTCAACTGCTGCTTATAATGTCTGTTACACCCACAGAGAAGATGCTTTGAAACCTTTTTTTTTTTTCTGTCAAACAAAGCTTGTTTGTTAAGGGATAATTAATGTTTCACTCCTGCTAATCAAGCGTGTATAACTTTCGATCAGTGATTCTGATGAGCTAACAAAGGTTATTAAAGAGAAGTTGCATCATTCCAGGCAAAAGACTTGAATCTTGATATTTACATAGGTCAATTTACAAGTAAGTGTAAAATTTCCTTCACACATGTTGAAAATGACAAAGACCTGCCTCTAGCCCACGCAGGATGACTCATTAAGCGAGGTAAGCACGGGCTCTTGTGCTGAGTTACTAATCTGTAGTGAACAGTTTCACATGGATGATGTAGTGAAAAACATATGAAACTGTTCACTACAGATTAGTAAGTAAGCACAAATGATCCTGTGCTTACCTTGTTTACTGGGTACTCTGTCCCTGGTAGGGACTGTAAATTTGAAAAGAGGCTTTAATTCTGCTGGAAAGTGCTATGGGGTTGGGTGAGAGACAGATGCCAGCCATATCTAGAACCTGAATCTTTGATGTGGTGAAAAAATGTAAAATTATTCACTACGGATTAGTAAGTAAGCACAAGTAAGTCTGTGCTTACCTTGCTTATCGGGCAGTCAGACACAGCCTCTGGCCCTAACAGTAAGCATTCATCATCAAGTGATATTGATCTTGGAATTAAAAGGCAGATTTGTACAAAGTTTTGCCCAGTTGGTTGGCTAAAAATATGTAATATTTTGGATGAGAAAAACATCAAAAACTACTTAAAAGATAGATTTCACCAGAATCCCCAGCATACTGAAAAATCAACTATGCATATTGTTTTGGCCAATACAAGAGCCTGAATGGATTCCAGTAGAGTTTATTCTTACTGCAAATTCTTTCTTTGTAGTGAAGTGCCCTTATGGAGGACTGCCTAACTGGCACTCAACGACACTGAGAGTGGGCGAACCTCTAAAGGCTGTGAATGATAACACGTGGTGATAGCGCTGTTACTCATGATAGATGCTGTTAATCGCTAGCGTCCTTGTTGCCGCCAAAGCAGCTGTCATAGCCATCCTTGTCAACACAACCCTCCAGGAAGCCTCAGCCTGTGGAAACATTGGCTCAGGGACTGGCATTTGTCTTTCATGTCTGTTCTAAGCAGCTTGCTTTTGTATTATTGACAATGTTTGTGATATACTTTTACAAAAACCCCATGTGTATTCTAATCCTCATTGCCATTTCTGCCCCTCTATTGATCTTTTTGCAAAAAACAAACAAAATATAAATATATATGATTTCCAGTTATCTACTGTAAGTAAAGGAAACCCTGGTGGTGTAGTTGTTAAGTGCTACAGCTGCTAACCAACGGGTCGGCAGTTCAAATCCGCCAGGCGCTGCTTGGGAACTCTATGGGGCAGTTCTACTCTGTCCTACAGGGTCGCTATCAGTCAGAATCGACTGGACGGCACTGGGTTTGGTTTTTTTGTTTGATTGTTTGTTTGTTTTACTGTAGCATAACAAACCACTCCCAAAACATGGTAGCTTAAAGCAGCATCCATTCTGCTCATGAATTTGCAGCCTGGGCAGGGCTTGTGGGAACGGCTCATTTCTGCTCCATGGGGTATCAGCTGGACGGCTCAGCTGAATGGAAGGATCTTTTTCCAAGGGCTCGCTCCTGTGGCTGGCGCAGTGCTGCCCTTAGCTGGGACTCAGCTGGAGCTGGGCTGGAGGCCTCGTTTCCTGTCTCTGTGGGCCTCTCCAGAGGTTGGCTGAGGCAGCCTCACAGCCTGGTGTCTGGGTCCAAGTGCGCATTTTCCAGGGCACAGGCGGTAAACGCTGCCTGTGTCTAAGTCTGGGGCCCCCACAGCATGCAGCATCAAGTCCTTGCAATTCTGTGGTCAGAGAACTTGAGGAGGGGGCAGTGACCCACGTCCCCATGAGGAGAGTGTCCAAGAAACTGTGTCTATATTGAAGTCACCAGGACAGCATTATTTGTATCCCCAGTGGAAAAAAATACACAATTACTATACAACTCCTTAGTGATTTAAAGTTTTCTATGTAAATTATTAAACTTTAGTCATTGATGTTGTTGTCGTAGGGTGCTATTGAGTAGATGCCGACTCATAGGTATCCCACGTGACAGAGCACAAGTGTCCCATAGGGTTTTCTGGGATGTAATCTTTATGGGAGCAGATCATCAGGTCTTTCTTCCACAGAACATTTGTTAGCAGCTGAGCCCGTAACTATCGCACCAACAGGGCTCCTTAATCAATAAAATTACTGTTTTCAAAAATGCTCCAAGTATAACTGGGGCTTAAGCTCCTGGGACGTGTGCATTTCTTAGGAAACATACCTGGACGTTTCTCTGGTTTTGAAGCTTTCAGCTATATATGCAGAAATGTGATTTGGGTTTTTGTAAACATATATTACCTCAGAGGAAAAGTTGCGACAGGCCACACAGACAGAAATTAAAGTGCATGGATTGCCTATAAAAACGTTTTCACGTTCAGTGAGCCGATACATGTGTAATATGGATGTAAAACCTAAATGCCTCTGCTTCATATCTTCTGCATTGCTAACTATTTCTCTGCTGGGACAAAGAGCTGATAATTTGCCTCCTTGACTCTTTCTACCTAAGTCTGGTGCATAATGAGCTATTTCATTTGGCTATTTATAATAATGGGTAAGAACTTTCAATCAAGCCTTTCAATGTATTTAATTTTGGGTTTTTTTTTTTTTTAATTTTTGTTGTACTTTAAGTGAAAGTTTACAAATCAAGTCAGCCTCTCATACAAAAATGTACATACACCTTGCTATATACTCCTAGTTGCTCTCCCCCTAATGAGACAGCACACTCCTTCCCTCCACTCTCTATTTTCCTGTCCATTCAGCCAGCTTCTGACCTCCTCTGCCCTCTCATCTCCTCTCTAGACAGGAGCTGCCCACGTAGTCTCATGTGTCTACTCGATCCAAGAAGCTCACTCCTCTGCGGTATCATTTTCTATCCCATAGTCCAGTCCAATCCCTGTCTCAAGAGTTGGCTTTGGAAATGGTTTCTGTCTTAGGCTAACAGAAGGTCTGGGGACCGTGACCTCCAGGTCCTTCTAATCTCGGTCAGACCATTCAGTCTGGTCTTTTTACGAGAATTTGGGGTCTGCATCCCACTGCTCTTCTGCTCACTCAGGGGTTCTTTGTTGTATTCCCCATCAGGGCAGTCATCGGTTGTAGCTGGACACCATCTAGTTCTTCTGGTCTCAGGCTGATGTAGTTTCTGGTTTATGTGGCCCTTTCTGTCTCTTGGGCTCATAAATACCTTGTGTCTTTGGTATTCTTCATTCTCCTTTGGCCCAGGTGGGGTGAGACCAATTGATGCATCTTAAATGGCAGCTTGTTAGCATTTAAGACCCCAGACGCCACTCTCCAAAGTGAGATGCAGAATGTTTTCTTAATAGATTTTATTATGCCAATTGACTTAGGTGTCCCCTGAAACCATGGTCCTGAAACCCCTGCCCCTGCTACACTGGACTTCGAAGCATTCAGTTTATTCAGGAAACTTCTTTGCTTTTGGTTTAGTCCAGTTGTGCTGACCTGGCCTGTATTATGTGTTGTCTTTCCCTTCACCTGAAATAGTTCTTATCTACTACCTAATTAGTGAAAACCCCCTCCCCCCGCTAACTCTCGTAACCGTCAAAAAATATTTTCTTCTCTGTTTCAGCTATTTCTTGAGTTGTCTCATACGATATTTGTCCTTTTGCAACTGACTAATTTCACTCAGCATAATGCCTTCCAGATTCCTCCATGTTATGAAATGTTTTACGGATTCATCATGGTTCTTTATCTATGGGTAGTATTCCATTGTGTGACTATACCATAATTTACTTATCCATTCATCCGTTGATGCGCACCTTCGTAGCTTCCATCTTTTTGCCCTCGTAAACAGTGCTGCAGTGAACATGGGTGTGCATATATCTGTTCGTGTAAAGGCTCTTCTTACTTTAGGATATATTCCAAGGAGTGGGATTGCTGGACCATACGGTAGTTCTATTTCTAATTTTTGAGGGAATTGCCAAATTGATTTCCAAATTGGCTGTACCATTTGACATCCCCACCAGCAGTGTATAAGTGTTCCAGTCTCTCCACAGCCTCTCCAGCATTTATTATTTTGTGTTTTTTGGATTAATGCCAGCCTTGTTGGAGTGAGATGGAATCTCATTGTAGTTTTGGTTTGCATTTCTCTAATGGCTGATAATAATGAGCATTTCCTCATGTGTCTGTTAGCTACCTGAAAGTCTTCTTTAGTGAAGTGCCTGTTCATATCCTTTGCCCATTTTTTAATGGGGTTATTTGCTTTTTGGAGTTGAGTTTTTGCAGTATCATGTAGATTTTAGAGATCAGATGCTGATCAGAAATGTCAAAGCTAAAAACTTTTTCCCAGTCTGTAGATAATCTTTTTACTCTTTTGGTGAAGTCTTTGAATGGCCATAGGTGTTTGATTTTTAGGAGCTCCCAGTTATCTAGTTTTCTTCTGCATTGTTAGCAATGCAGTAATGTGTACTGTTTATGCCATGTATTAGAGCTCATAATGTTGTCCCTATTTTTTCTTCCATGACCTTTATCGTTTTAGATTTTATATTTAGGTCTTTGATCCATTTTGGTTAGTTTTTGTGCATGGTCTGAGGTATGGGTCTTGTTTCATCTTTTTGTAGATGGATATCCAGTTATGCCAGCACCATTTGTTAAACAGACTACCTTTTCCCCATTTAACTGACTTTGGGCCTTTGTCAAATATCAGCTGCTCATACGTGGATGGATTTATATCTGGATTCTCAATTCTGTTCCATTGGTCTATGTATCTGTGGTTGTACCAGTACCAGACTGTTTTGAGTGCTGTGGCGGTATAATAGCTTCCAAACTCAGGTAGAGTGAGGCCTCCCACTTCGTTCTTCTTTTTCAGTAATGCTTTACTTATCCAAGGCCTCCTTCACTTCCATATGAATTTGGTGATTTGTTTCTCCATCTCGTTAAAAAAACGTCCTTGGAATTTGGAACAGAATTGCATTCTATGTATAGATAGCTTTTGGTAGAATAGACATTTTTACAATGTTAAGTCTTCCTATTTTTTTTTATCCATGAGCAAGTTATGTTTTTCCACTTATGTAGGTCTCTTTTGGTTTCTCACAGTAGTGTCTTGTAGTTTTCTTTCTCTAAGTCTTTTACATCTCTGGTAAGATTTATTCCTAAGTATTTTATCTTGGGGGCTACTGTAAATGGTATTGATTTGGTGATTTCCTCTTTGGTGTTCTTTTTGTTGGTGTAGAGGAATCCAACTGATTTTTGTATGTTTATCTTGTATCCCGATACTCTGCTGAACTCTTCTATTAGGTTCAGTAGTTTTCTTGAGGATTCTTTAGGGTTCTTTGTGTATAAGATTATGTTATCTGCAAATAGAGATACTTTTACTTCTTCCTTACCAATCTGGGTGCCCTTTATTTCTTTATCTAGCCTAATTGCTCTGGCTCGGACTTCCAGCACAATGTTGAATAAGAGTGGTGATAAAGGGCATCCTTGTCTGATTCCTGATCTCAAAGGGAATGTTTTCAGACTCTCTCCATTTAGGATGATGTTGGCTGCTGGCTTTGTATGAATACCCTTTATTATGTTGAGGGCTTTTCCTTCTATTCCTATTTTGCTGAGAGCTTTTATCATGAATGGGTGTTGGACTTTGTCAAATGCCTTTTCTGCATCAATTGATAAGATCATGTGATTCTTGTCTTTTGTTTTATTTATGTGGTGGATTACATTAATTGTTTTTCTAATGTTGAACCATCCCTGCGTACCTGGTATGAATCCCACTTGGTCATGGTGAATTTTTTTTTTTTTTTTCGATATGTTGTTGAATTCTATTGGCTAGAATTTTGTTGAGGATTTTTACATCTATGTTCATAAGGGATATAGGTCTCTAATTTTCTTTTTTTTGTGGTATCTTTACCTGGTTTTGGTATCAGGGATATGGTGGCTTCATAGAATGAGTTTGGTAGTATTCCATCCTTTTCTATGCTCTGAAATACCTTTAGTAGTAGTGGTGTTAACTCTTCTCTGAAAGTTTGGTAGAGCTCTGCAGTGAAGCCATCTGGGCCAGGGCTTTGTTTTTTTGTTAAGAGTTTGTTAATTACCTTTTCAATCTCTTTTTTGTTATGGGTCTATTTAGTTGTTCTACCTCTGTTTGTGTTAGTTTAGGTAGGTAGTATGTTTCTAGAAATTATCATCCATTTCTTCTAGGTTTTCAAATTTGTTAAAGTACAATTTTTCATCCTAATCTGATATGATTCTTTTAATTTCAGTTGAATCTGTTATAACATGGACCAACTTATTTCTTATTCGGGTTATTTGCTTCCTGTCCTGTTTTTCTTTTGTCAATTTGGCCAGTGGTTTATCAAATTTTGTTAATTTATTCAAAGAATCAGCTTTTGGTCTTGTTAAATCTTCCAATTTTCTCTCTGATTTCTATTTCATTAAATTCTGCTCTAATTTTTATTATTTCCTTTCTTCTGATGCCTGGGTTTCTTTTGTTGTTCTCCTTGTATTTATTCAAGTTGTAGGGATAATTCTTTAATTTTGGCCCTTTCTTCTTTTTGCATGTGTGTATTTATTGATATAAATTGACCTCTGAGCACTGCTTTCACTGTGTCCCAGAGGTTCTGATAGGAAGTGTTTTCATTCTCATTGGATTCTCTGAATTTCTTTATTCCATCCTTAATCTCTTCTATGACCCAGTCATTTTTGAGCAGAGTGTTATTCAGTTTCCAAGTGTTTGATTTCTTTTCCCTGCTTTTTCTGTTATTGATTTCTACTTTTATGGCCTTATGGTCAGAGAAGTTGCCTTGTAATATTTCAATGTTTTGGATTCTGCCAAGGCTTCCTTTATGACCTAATATGTGGTCTACTCTAGAGAATGTTCCATGTGCACTAGAAAAGAAAGTATACTTGGCTGCTGTTGGGTGGAGTGTTCTGTTTATGTCTCTGAGGTCAAGTTGGTTGATCGTGCCATTTAGATCTTCCATGTCTTTATTGAGCTTCTTTCTGAATGCCCTGTCCTTCACCAAAAGTGGTGTGTTGAAGTCTCCTACTATACTTGTGGAACTGTCTATCTCACTTTTCAATGCTGATAGAGTTTGTTTTATGTATCTTGCAGCCCTGTCATTGGGTGTATAAATATTTAATATGGTTATATACTCACGGTATATTATCCCTTTAATGATTAGATAGTGTCCTTTCTTATCCTTTGTGGTGGATTTAACTTTAAAGTCTATTTTTTAGAAATTAATATTGCCACTCCTGCCCTTTTTTGATTGTTGTTTGCTTGATATATTCTTTCCCATCCTTTGAGTTTTAGTTTGTTCGTGTCTCTAAGTTGTGACTCTTGTAGGCAGCATGTAGACAGATCATGTTTTTTATCCCTTCTGCCACTCTCTGACTCTTTACTGGTGCATTTAGTCCATGTACATTCAGGATAATTATAGGTAGTTATGAGTGTAGTGCTATCATTTAGATGTCTTTTTTTGTGTGTTGTTGACAGTTTCTTTTCCCATTTAATTTTTTGTGATGAGTAGTTTATATATTGTCTTTCCTCTTATTCATTGTTGTTTTATATATTGTCTTTCCTCTTATTCATTGTTGTTTTATTTTGTTTCTGCTGAGTATTTTTTTCTTGTATTTTATTTTGATGAGTAGGATTGTTAGTCTTCTTTGTAGTTACCTTAATATTTACCCCTGTTTTTCTAAGTATAAACCTATCTTTTATTTTTTTATATTGCCTTGTCTTTCCCTGCATATGAAAGTTCTATGACTACGTTTCTTAGTCCTTCTTTATTGTTTTAATATTGTCTTCTTCACATAATAATATTGCTGTTTCCCTGTTTTGAGCATTTATTTATCTTGATTTATTTTTGTCATTTCCCTATCTGGGTTGACATCTGATTGTTCTGTCCAGTGTTCTAGTCTTGGGTTCATAACTGATATCATTGATTTTATAACCAAAGAACTCCCTTTAGTATTTCTTGTAGTTTGGTTTGGTTTTTACAAAATCCCTATATTTCTGTTTATCTGGAAATGTCCTAATTTCAGCTTCATATTTAAGAGACAGTTTTGATGGATATATGATTCTTGGCTGGCATTTTTTTTTTCCTTCAATGTTTTATATAAGTCATCCTGTTGCCTTTTTTCCTGCATGGTTTCTGCCGAGTAGTCCGAGCTTATTTTTATTGACTCTCCTTTGTAGGTGGCTTTTCGTTTATCCCTAGATACTCTTAAAATTCTCTCTTTATCTTTGGTTTTGACAAGTTTGATTATAATATGTCTTAGTGGCTTTCTTTTTAGATCTAGCTTATGTGGAGTTCGATAAGCATCTTGAATATATACCTTCTCATCTTTCATGACATCAGGGAAGTTTTCTGCTAACAAATCTTCAATAATTCCCTCTGTATTTTCTCTTATCCCTCCCTGTTCTGGTACTACAATCACTGGTAGGTTATTTCTCTTGATTGAGGCCCACGTGATTCTTAAGGTTTCTTCATTTTTTTTTTAATTCTTTTATCTGATTTTTCTTCAAATATATTGGTGCCAAGTGCTTTATCTTCAATCTCACCAATTCTGCCTCACACTTGCTCAATTCTGCTTCTCTGACTTTCTATTGAGTTGTCTAATTCTGTAATTTTATTGTCAATCTTCTGAATATCTGATTGGTGTCTCTCTGTGGATTCTTGCAGCTTATTAACTTTTTCATTATGTTCTTGAATAACCTTTTTAATTACTTCAACTGCTTTATCCGTGTGTTCCTTGGCTTGTTCTGCGTATTGCCTGTTATCCTTCCTAATCTCATTCCTGATGTCTTGAAGAGTTCTATATATTATCTTTTGTATTCTACATCTGGTAATTCCAGGAAGGCACCTTCATCCAGAAGATTCCTTGATTCTTTGTTTTGAGAGCTTGTTGAAGCGATCGTAGTCTGCTTCTTTCTGTGATTTGATATTGACTGTTGTCTCCGAGTCATCTATAAGTTATTGTATTAGTTTATTTTATGTTTTCTTACTGTATTCTAACTTCTTGCTTTGTTTTTTGGTTTTTTTTTAATGCCCAAATGGGCGGCTTAAGTGAGCTAGCTTGGTTATTTTCACTCTAGCTCTGACTTCCTGTCCCCAGATGGCTAGAGGTGTTATCAGGTATATCAGCCTAGGAGTCCATTCATTTTTCTTGTATGAATTCAGTTCAGGTGTCCAGGTAGCTACTCATCAAGTGTGTGGTACAGGTTCTGTCCTACAGTCTTCGAAGGGCATTGGTGATTGGTGTAGGTACTGGTATCTGGTTGCAGCAGGGGGTCACACTCTGAACAAGGCAGAGGGCTGAGAATTGTCCCCCAAGTGTCTCTGAGGAAAGTGCATCCCTCTTCCCTAGACAATACAGGTGGATGGGTTCTACAGATGGATGGTGGGCACCCAATGCTTGTAATGAATGGGAGGTACCAGTTATCCTCGTACCCCTGTCACGGGTGGCTGGGTGACCTGAGTGGAGCCATCAGTCTTTAGGCCCCTGAAGTGGATAGGTGAGGACCCTGTTTAATAGGCAAAGTGGTGTCAATCATCAAACACCCACCTCTCCACTGCACAGCTGAAACAGTTGGCATCTGCTAACAAGAGCCTATTCTCCTGCAATAGGCCCACAGAGTTCCATACAGGGGAGAAAGATATTCAAAGTCTATGGGCCATTTCTGCTAGGACAGGAGCTGCTTCTGTCCTGAGCTCCCCAAGCTAGTGGAGCTGGCAGATTATATTTTCCCCCAACTGTGAATTTATTCCTTCTCCAAGGCTGGGAGAATGCCTCAGAGTGCTCATCAGGACCTATCTCAGGCCCAGAGAGATTGACAGCCACCAAAGCTGGCTTGGGGTTGAGGGGTGTGGTAAAACATACGCAAGTACTTAGCTTTTGCCTAGAGCACCATTCTTCTCTGGTTCTGGAGGTGTGAGTAGGCTGTGCAGTTGTCTGTTTCTCTCTGAGGAAACTGCAGCCCAAAGCTACTACCAGCACACTGTAGTCGCTCCCAGGTATAGTGCCTGAGGCTTCCCAGTGATTCAGATACAGCAACTCCTCTCCAATGCTGAACCATCTCTCCTTCCTCCTGCCACTCAGTCCGTTTTCTAACTTTGCCTTTGATGTTCAGGGCTCCTAGCTTCTCATAAATATAATTGTTTCACTTGTTTTTTCAGGTCTTTGTTGTAAGAGGGATCACCGGAAGCATCTGGCTATTCTGCCATCTTTGCCCTGCTTCCACAGTGATCTGGGTTTTAGATTTTTATAGATTTGATTGACAGGTCCTTCCAGAGAAGTTATGATGCTGAAGAAAGAGAATCAGAACATACAGTGAAAACATGCACATTTTTCCAGGAGGGAAACAATTCTCTCTCCAGGAGGTAGAGCATTCACAGGCTAAGAGCAGGACATCCCTAGGTGATGGAGTAAGGTCCATGCCTGTTAGGCCCCTCCCTAGGTGATGTAGTAAGGTCCATGCCTGCTAGGCCCCTCTCTGGGTGAAGGAGTGAGGTCTATGCCTGCTAGACCCCTCCCTAGGTGATGGGGTAAGGTCCATGCCTGCTAGGCCCCTCCCTAGGTGATGGAGTAAGGTCCATGCCTGCTAGGCTCCTCCCTAGGTGATGGAGTAAGGTCCATGCCTACTAGGCCCCTCTCTAGGTGATGTAGTAAGGTCCATGCCTACTAGGCCCCTCCCTAAGTGATCTGGTAAGGTCCATGCCTGATAGGCCCCTCTCTGGGTGAAGGAGTAAGGTCTATGCCTGCTAGGCCCCTCCCTAGGTGATGGAGTAAGGTCCATGCCTGCTAGGCTCCTCCCTAGGTGATGGAGTAAGGTTCATGTCTGCTAGGCCTTTCCATAGGTGATAGAATAAGGGGCATGCCTGCCAAGCACCTGGCTTCCTGTCTGCGATTAGTTTGAGGAATGATGGCCAATATTTGAAGCTGGACAGGCAGCCCCAATACCCCTCCCACTGCCTCATCTCTTTATCTTGGTCCTACAAAAGGACTACAAACATCTTTCCCCCATCTTACATTTCTACCTTCAGGGATTATTTGTGCGTCTATGCGTTAAAGCTCTTTTTTCCTTTTTTGTGATGAAGATGCTGCTAGGAGGATTAATACATTAAGATCCCAGTAGCCAACAGATGGCTGATGTAAGAGGAAGCAACCCCAAAGCAAGAAGCAGAAAGATGCCAAAAGTAATTGCTAAAGTTTGGTGCTCCCGAGTATCTGTTAGTTTGTCATACTGTGAGGGCTTGGGTGTTGCTGTGATGCTGGAAGCTATACCACCAGTATTCAGGTAACAGCAGGGTCACCCATGAAGGATAGGTTTCAGCTGAGCTTCCAAATTAAGACAGACTAGGAAGAAGGACCCAGCGGTCTACATTTGAAAAGAATTGTCCTATGAAAAACTTATGAATAGCAGCAGAACATTGTCTGATATAGTGCCAGAATATGAGACTTCCCAGGTTGGAAGGCACTCAAAAGGCGACAGGTGAGGAGCTGCCTCCTCAAAGTAGAGTCGACCTTAATGACTTGGATGGGGTAAAGCTTTCAGGACCTTCCTTTGCTGATGTGGCACGACTCAAAATGAGAAGAAACAGCTGCAAACATCCGTTAATAATCGGAACCTGGAATGTATGAAGTATAAATCTAGAAAAATTAGAAATCATTAAAAATGAAGTGGAACACATAAACATCGATATCCTAGGCATTAGTGAGCTGAAATGGACTGGTATTGGCCTTTTTGAATCGGACAATCATATAGTCCCTCCTATGCCGGGAATGACAAGTTGAAGAGGAATGGTATTCCATTCATCTTCAAAAAGAACATTTCAAGGTCTATCCTGAAGTACAACGCTGTCAGTGATAGATAATATCCATACACCTACAAGGAAAACCAATTAATACGACTACTATCCAAATTTACTCACCAAGCACTGAGGCCAAAGATGAAGAAATAGAAGATTTTTATCAACTGCTGCAGTCTGAAATTGATCAAGCGTGCCATCAGGATGCATTGATAATTACTGGTGATTGAAATGCAAAAGTTGGAAACAAAGAAGAAGGATCAGTGGTTGGAAAATATGGCCTTGTTGATAGACACAATGCCAGAGATCGAATGATAGAATTTTGCAAGACCAGCGACTTCTTCATTGCAAATACCTTTTGTCACCAACATAAATGGCAACTATACACATGGACCTACCAGATGGAACACACAGGAAATAAATCGACTACATCTGTGGAAAGAGACAACGGTAAAGCTCAATATTCAGAACAAGGCTGACTGTAGAACAGATCATCAATTGCTCATATGCAAGTTCAAGCTGAAACTGAACAAAATCAGAGCAAATCAAGGAGAGCCAACATACGACCTTGGGTACATCTCACCTGAATTTAGACACCATCTCAAGAATAGATTTGATGCATTGAACACTAATGACCAAAGACCAGACAAACTGTGGAATGACAGCAAGGACATCATACCTGAAGAAAGCAAGAGGTCTTTGAAAAGACAGGAAGGAAAGAAAAGACCAAGATGGATGTCAGAGGAGACTGTGAAACTTGCTCTCAAATGTCGAGCAGCTAAAGCAAAAGGAAGAAATGATAAAGTAAAAGAACTGAAAGGAAGATTTCAAAGGGTGGCTCAAGAAGACAAAATATTGTAAAGACATATGCAAAGAGCTGGAGATAGAAAACCAAAAGGAAAGAACACGCTTGGAGTTTCTCAAGCTGAAAGAACTGAAGAAAAAACTCAAGCCTCAAGTTGCGATAGCGAAGGATTCTATGGGGAAAATATTAAACGATACAGGAAGCATCAAAAGACGATGGAAGGAATACACAGAGTCATTATACCAAAAAGAATTAGTCGACCTTCAACCATTTCAAGACGTAGCATATCATCAGGAACCGATGGTACTGAAGGAAGAAGTCCCAGCTGCACTGAAGGCATTGACAAAAAATAAGGCTCCAGGAATTGACAGAATATCAACTGAGATGTTTCAGCAAACGGATGCCTCATTGGAAGTGCTCACTCGTCTATGCCAAGAAATATGGATGACAGCTTCTTGGCCAACTGACTGGCAGAGATCCATATTTATGCCTATTTCCAGGAAAGATGATTCACCTGAATGTGGAAATTATAGAACAATATCAGTAATATCACACAAAGTAAAATTTTGCTGAAGATCATTCGAAAGTGACTGTAGCAGTGTATCAACTGGGAACTACCAGAAATTCAGGCCAGATTCAGAAGTGGACATGGAACCAGGGATATCATTGCTGATGCCTGATGGATCCTGGCTTAAAGCAGAGAATACCAAAAAGATGTTTACTTGTGTTTTATTGATTATCCGAAGGCATTCGACTGTGTGAATCATAACAAATTATGGATAACATTACAAAGAATGGGAATTCTAAAACACTTAATTGTGATCATGAGGAGCCTGTTCATAGATTAAGAGCCAGTTGTTCAGACGGAACAAGGGGATACTGAGTGGCTTAAAGTCAGGAAAGGTGTGTGTCAGGGTTGTATCCTTTCACCGTACTTGTTCAATCTGTATGCTGAGCAAATAATTCAAGAAGCTGGACTATATGAAGAAGAACAGGGCATCAGGATTGGAGGAAGACTCATTAAAAACCTGTGTTATGCAGATGACACAACCTTGCTTGCTGAAAGTGAAGAGGACTTGAAGCACTTACTGATGAAGATCAAAGACCACAGCCTTCAGTATGGATTATACCTCAATATAAAGAGAACAAAAATCCTTACAACTGGACCAATAAGCAGTATCATGATAAACAGAGAAAAGGTTGAAGTTGTCAAGAATTTTATTTTACTGGATCCACAATCAACAGCCATGGAAGCAGCAGTCAAGAAATCAAAAGATGCATTGCATTGGGCAAATCTGCTGCAAAGGACCTCTTAAAAGTGTTGAAAAGCAAAGATGTCACCTTGAATGTGGTATTTTCAATCGCATCATATGCATGTGAAAGCTGGACAATGAATAAGGAAGGCCGAAGAAGATGCCTTTGAATTGTGGTGTTGGCAAAGAATATTTAATATACCATGGACTGCCGAAAGAACAAACAAATTTGTCTTGAAAGAAGTACAACCAGAATGTTCCTTAGAAGCAAGGATGGCGAGACTGCCTGTTATACACTTTTGCCATGTTGTCAGGAGGGATCAGTCTCTGGAGAAGGACGTCATGCTTAGCAAAGTACAGGGTCAGCGGAAAAGAGGAAGACCCTCAACAAGGTGAATTGACACAGTGGTTGCAACAATGGGCTCAAGCATAACAATTGTAAGGATGGCGCAGGACCAGGCAGTGTTTCGATCTGTTGTGCACAGGGTCACTATGAGTCAGAACCTAATAACAACAACGATTGGTGGAAGGCAGGTACTAAGGAATCTTGGCTCCCCCTTAAAACTAGGTTCTATATAAATAATCGGTTGATTATGTATTTGGATTCTGCCTATGGAAATGTGAGCAAGGGCCACTGGTTGCTCACCCCCAAAGGGGTTTATGCCAGCTGTTGTCATTTAACAATAACCCATTGGTGGTCTCAAAGTCCACACTAAGCAACCTTTCAAACTACTTCTTCCGAACATGTCTACATTTACCAGGAAAGAGTGTGAAGTAGACAATGTTTTCTCTAACTTTTGCATTTCCGGTGGCACATTAATGCCCTAGAGATATATTACTACTCTGGGCAATGTCCCTCAGTCCAGCTCACCCTGAGGGTAAGGGCTTCTTTCCTTTCTATGGGACTACTGCCCATCAAAGTCTTTCTCTGTTAAAAGACTGAGTCCAGTACAACTACATGGTGACTGGGTACCACCACTGACTGCTCTGACAGGGATCACAATAGAGGGTCCTGAAGGGAGCTAGAGAAAAAATTAGAACAAACTTCTAACTCAGAAAGAAAGACCAGACTTGCTGGCCTGATGAAGACTGGAGAAACCGTGAGAGTATGGCCCCCAGACCCCCTTTCAGCTCAGTAATGAGGTCACTCCTGAAGTTCACTCTCCAGCCATAGATGGAACAAAACAAGACTAAAGGGGCACAGCAGCCCTGGGGCAGGTACTGGAAGGCAGGAGGGAACAGGAAAGCTGGTAATAGGGAACCCAGGATTGAGAAGGGACAGTGTTGACACATCGTGGAGTAGTTAACCAATGTAATGCAATGGTGTGTGTACTAACTGATGAGGAACAAGTTTGTTCTGTAAACCTTCATCTAAAGTTCAATAAAAAAAAAAAAGTTAAAAAAAAAAAAAAGTAGAGACTGGGAATAGTTTGGAGTAAAACCATTTGGAATAAATGATTAGTTTTTGGCTTAGAAAAAAAAAATTCTTGCTCTGTTCGTATTTCCAAATCCCTCTTCTCTTCCTGGGCTGACTCGTGCCTTCTGCTTTAGCAATTTGTAGCCCTGTTTTTGTTTTGTTTGTTGGGTTGTTTTATTTTCTTCATCCTGTTTTCTCAGGTCTGGGTCTTTTGCACATGCTAGATTCCAAGCAGTTTGCCATGAAAAATAATTTAACTTGAAGTGGCAACACTGAACAATTTCCTTGAGCTGTCTCCCCCATGTAGAGTTAGTTTTGCTTCTTGGTCTGCTTTCTTTATTACCTTGTACATACTTCTAAAAGAACAGATAGTAAATGTTCTGTGATACTTAATTCACTTTTCTGCCTCTTTGAAGACTTATTTTTATGGATGTTATCTTTATACTCCCATCAGGTACCGTATAATCGGTCTTCAGTAAATACAAATATATGTGTTTGCTGATGGCTGACCTTCACTTAAGGATACTTAATAATTTCTGAAGAAATCATTGGAAACACTATAGAAATTGTCTGCCCCAATGTTGGTCTTGAAGGCAGTTGCCCCTTGCCTAAACTACAAAATGCTCCTAGCTATTCTAGCCTACTATAAAATAATTTCTTTAGTATTTATACTGTCCATGAATTATATCTGCAGGGAATAGCTGCTTCTTATTCTGTGAAACTTCTTATCCTGTAATGAGAGAACCAGTGGTTCTAAATTTAAAATTTTAGCTTTACATGAATGCTTCTTTGTGAAATTTACAATTCATCCTGCTGTATTAAGCTTTTATTTCTTTTTGTTCCAAGTCATTTCTTTACATCCCAGATCCTTCCAAATCAAAATTACTTTGACGGACCTTTAGTGAGGTTCACCCATGACCTACTGGTACAAATAACGGAAAAGATGCACTGGCTGTGTGTGTGAGCACAATGAAACCCTGTAACCCCATGGTGTATATCTGTAGTTGTCAAGGAAACCCTGGCTGCTACAAGCAGTAACATACTAGGCTGCTATGAAGGCTGGAGGTTCAAGTCTACCCAGAAGACTGAAAGAAAGGAAGGCTGGCTATCTACTTCCAAAAAATCATCCATTAAAAAACGTATGGTGGGGGAGCCTTAGGGAGCGCAGTTCTACTCTGAAGCACATGGGGTCACCATAGGTCATAATGGACTCAGTGGCAGCTTGTAACTGGTAGTTGTAAGAACACAGCATTGAAACTCCTTCATAAACATAAATTTGGGGCTATTTGAAAATCCGTAAGAATATTACTATGTGCAAGATTTAATTTTGGATTACAGATTTTATAGATTTTGATGAGCACAAATTTCTTAGATGAGAACAGGATTATGGACACATAATTTTTCTAAGAAAGGAACTAATTTCTCTTTTTCTGCAAAAAGAAATTCAATGGGAAACTCTCAGATTCTTTAAACTTCAAAAGCTAACTCAGTGTCTCCTGGTTTCCAAGGACACATAATTAAGTCTCTTTGGAATGCAAGTCTTGACCACATAAACTTCTGTTTTCATGGTAGTGGTTGTAGTTACTCAGACATAATCAGCGTTACTAAGGTATTTTCTTGTGGGGGATTTATCGTACAATATTGCATCTTCACAACTGCTGACAAGCTGAGTACCCAGTGCTGAAGAATTCAACCCAGACCTCTGATGCTCAGTTTGTTTCCTGTAGGACCTGAGCTCTCTAGACCCTCCAGCTTACAGTGATTTTTTTTTTGTTGTTATTGGTTGCTATTGAGTTAATTCCAATTCATATTGACCCCGTATGACAAGAGTCAAACTGTCCCATAGGGTTTCCTAGGCTGTAATCTTAATGGGAGCAGGTTTCCAGGTCTTTCTGCCCCTTGGAGCTGCTGGGTGGATTCAAACCTCTGATCTTTCGGTTAGCAGGTGAGCACTTAACTCTTCTACCACCAGGGCTCCTCTAAGGTGACTTATTGGGGTAAATGATCAGATGGTCAATGCCATAAGCATAGACAGCTTTAGGTCTGAGGAACAAAATAATCTTCAGCGTGGGGGCCTTGGGGGTCAGAATCATATTAGAATCCAGAGTGGCTAGTTTACACAGGCAGCATAAATAACCCCATCTACTAGCCTGGATAAGGAATGAGTAAGGAAGACCGAAGAAGAATTGACATCTTTGAATTGTGGTGTTGGAGAAGAATATTGAATATGCCATGGACTGCTAAAAGAATGGAAAAAAAAAAAAAATCTGTCCTGGAAGAAGTACAACCAGAATGCTCCTTAGAAGCAAGGATGGCAAGACTTCATCTTATATATTTTGGGCGTGTTATCAGGAGGAGCTAGTCCCTGAAGAAGAACATCATGCTTGGTAAAGTAGAGGGTTTTCAAAAAAGAGGAAGACCCCCAATTTGATGGATTGGTACAGTGGCTCCAACAATGGGCTCAAGCATAGCAATGACTGTGAGATGGTGTGGGACCTGGTAGTGTTTTGTTCTGTTGTACATAGAGACGCTGCGAGTTGGAACCAACTCAAAGGCACCTAACGACAATAGCTAGTCTGGGCTTTCTGCTCCTATGACAACACATGAAGAGCTCACTGATCATCACCCCCACCCATCCCAGACCTAAGAGACTCTCACAGGCAATGCTTGCTTCCTGCCCTTGCAGCATACCTTCTTGTTCCTCTCTCTTACCTGGTGGGTGCCTGCAAATCCCCCATGTCTAAGTCCATTTATCTTCTCCTCTAGAAGCCTCACTACTTCCCCACCTGCTCAGTCTAGGCACATGATCTTCCTTCCTTCTGCATTAGGTCTTGTGCATAACTATCTCCACGTTTAGTGCTTTGCATAGTAATATAATGATAATAATATTGTGAGTGGAGCCCTGCTGGCAAAGTTGTTAAGAGTTCTGCTGCTAATCCAAAACTCGGCAGTTCGAATCTACCAGCTACTCCTTGGAAACCCTATGGGGCTGTTCAACTCTGTCCTATAGGGTCGATAAGAGTCGAAATCGACTTGGCGGCAATGGGTTTTAATATAGCTATTTTTTAATCTTTCTCAATCACTATATATTGCACATTTAATGGCTAGACTATGTGTTCATAGAATATAATCATCAACATTTTCTGATTGATTGACAAACCAAACAATACCTTGTGGAATAGAAACTAAAATCCTGCAATATACAAGAAAATATAATATTTTTTCTTAAACAACTTTGATAATTGCATCTGACTGGCTTGATTTATTTTGTTAAAGTACAATGTTCAATAACAACAAAACAGGCAAATATAACAAAAACACTTGTCAAAGATTCTACTTATTAAATAAGGAGGAAATGTATAAGACTTGAAAACTAGACTAAAATGCATTTAAGGAGCTAGCTATCCATAGAATATTTAATAAGTTAGGATGCTATTATTGGGTTAGATGCAAAACTGTTAATGTTTTACAGGGCAGTAAACCATAAATGTTGGGACATCTGTTCTACCATTCAGAAATCAGTTTACATATCCAACATAAGTAACCTCCTTTCATAGGGTTGTCTACCTGACTGCACTCTCATACTTTGTGTCCCCACAGAGTTGTAAAACAATCTCATAACCAAAAAATTAAGCCCAGTGCCTTAGTCATCTAGTGCTGCTATAACAGTAATACCACAAGTGAATGGCTTTAACAAAGAGAAATTTATTTTCTCACAGTCTAGGAGGCTGGAAGTCCAAATTCAGGGCATCAGTTCCAGGGCAGGGCTTTCTCTCTCTGTAGGCTCTGGAGGCAGATCCTTGTCATCAACCTTCCTCTGGTCTAGGAGCTTCTCCACGCAGGAACCTCAGGTCCAAAGGATGTGTTCTGCTCCTGGCACTGCTTTCTTGGTGGCATGAGGTTCCCACGTCTCTCTGCTAACTTCTCTCTTCTTTATTTCAAAAGATTGACTGAAGATACAACCTAATCTTATAGATTGAGTCCTGCCCATTAACATAACTGCCGCTAATCCCACCTCATTAACATCATAGAGGGAGCATTTACAGCACATAGGAAAGTCACATCAGATGACAAAATTGTGGACAATCATGCAATATTGGGAATCATGGCCTACCCAAGTTGACAAATATTTTGGGGGGACACAATTCAACATGACACCCAGTATTGTGCTGAGATAATACATACAAGCAATTATGGCGAGACTTGAGCTTGCTTACTTTGGACACGTCATCAGGGAAGACCAACCTCTAAAACAGGACATTATGTTTGGTAAAGTAGAAGTTCAGAAAAAATGAGGGAAACCTCAACGAGATGGATTCACACAATGGCTGCAAGAATAGACTCAAACATACCAATGATTATGAAGATGGTGCAGGACGGGGCAATGTTTTGTTCTGTGGTACATGGGGTCACCATGTGTCAGAGCCAGCTTGATGGCAAATAACAACCCAACAATTTCCTTTACCAATATGCAGGTTTCAGATAACTTGCTGACACTCCTGTTATTTAAGCTGGGGCCTCAAATTTAAATGCCTGCAACACATCTGAAAGCAGTTGAGGAAAAGCAGTGAGGTGGACCACGTGGATTCTGGAGCAGGTGGCTAAGTATTCTGGAGTTTTAGGAGAATCCTGCTATCAGAATTTTAATGGAAAAACTAACACTTTTAAGATATTGGCAATAAACTAAAATATTTTAAAATCTAGGCTGAGCAAAGGTGTTTGTTGTTTGAGAGGACCCAGCCCGCCTGTTTTCTGAAGCAGAGCCCAGCTCTAATGAAGATTCCGGAGAAACTGGGTTTCACACATTGATTTTTTGCTCAGTACTCAGAGCAGGCATTTTTTCTGTGGGCTTTTGGAACAACCTCTGTTCTGGAAGTCTTCTGAGAGCAAACTTTTCCCTTGTAAATCTCCCTGTGCACTTTCTCGGTATAGATCTGCAATGACCACCTCTCATGGCGATTTTCTGTTAGAGCGATGTCTCCACAGCTCAATAGGACCCACCCCCTGGCAAAATCAATTGACCTTGGATAATTTTTCATGTTCAGCTCATTATTTCAACTCGGATATATTTGTGGAAGTTTATATGTTTTGAAGGATTTTTTTAAGTTTCCCTGGAGATTAGAGAAGAAGAAAGTTTGGGAGCACATCTCAATTTTCTTTTCCATAATTGTATTTAAATGAGATAATTTTTTAAAATATCTAGGAGCATAATTCAGTATATGTCAGTTACAGATGGGTTGTGATGTATAAATCTCATTAGCACTCCAAAAATGAGTTAAAGCCACTCTTAAGTAATGGTTCTTAAAATTAATCACATGGAAGCCCTCCAACTCTTTTTGTGAAAGATCATGTAAAAAATGGACATGGGAAAATACTTGCAAACTACAGAGAATTTAATAATGATCCAAGCACCATCTCATTCTGTATTTTAATACAAATAAATAATATAAACAATTTTTTTAACATATTTAACATAAATATGTTTTGGATAGTTTAGTATGCAGCAATAACCAAAGCGAGGTATTTTCCTTAAAAGTGATTGTCCCAGATTTACTGAAAGTCACTAGAGATGAATGTCATCAGTCATTCAGAGTTGTTTGGAGGCTTGTCTAGAACGACGATGTATAGGGTTATAATTCCACATAGGCTCCTTATTCTGCAGCAGCATTTGGTCGGTCAGTCAGTCCCCATTTGCAATCTCTGCTTCTTGCTCCCATTGCTAACTCTCACCTGAAACTTCTCAGAATCAGCAGTCATCTCCTGACTATACATCCAGTGAACACGTCTAACTCCGTGATGTGCTTGGCCTCTATGTAGCCCGGAAACTTCCTTCCATTCCCAGAGCCTTAGAATTTCGTCTGCATCAACTTTCTCTACTGTTGTCTTTGACCCACTTTTCTAGGTCTCTCTGGGGACCCTCTTCTTCTAGAGAACATTGGTTTTTCCAGCCATCTAGTCTCTGCTTTCTCTTCCCATTTGGACAGTCTTCTGTGTAAAAACAGTCTGGGGGTGGCATTTGACCTCCTCTAGCTTCACAAGGGGTAAGGAGAATCAAGACCAACAGCCCAAGGCTGATTCCTATGAGGTGGAGGTCAGATGTGCCTCCTCTCTCTGCCATCTTTACTAATTCTGACACCACCCGTCCCTCCTATGACACTCTCTACTTCTCTGCTGGGTTCGAAAAATCATTGCAGCAGCCACACAGCTCAAAGGCAATACTCATGAATATGGGGTTTATTAGGAAAGTAAAAGGTTACATTCAGGCTCAGGAACACTCAAGGATATAGTTCTTCCATCAGGACAGCTTCTTCCCATCTGTGTTCACTCACACACCTCTCTCTGGCCCTCAGCCTCTGCCCAAAGGCATTCCATTTTCTCGCCCCATGAGCTGGGAAGCCCGCTGCACTCTCACCTGAGGGTCTTTCCCACCGGTCTCTTCTTCCTTGGTGGTGGTGGGCTCTTCTCCTTTCTTGCCTCTGGGATGGCTCACTTCAAGCACAGCAGGATGGCAAAACCGACCAATCCCTTGGTGGGCCACAATTACCCCATCACACATCACACTGGGTAGGAGTTACAAGACCATGGCCAGAAAGGCCACACAATTTAGCTCCAGACTCACATTCCCAACTGCCAACCAGACACGTTTACTGAACCATACATACCTCAGGGCCCTGAGACCCAAGTCCTAAAACTGGTCCACTCCCCACCCCATGGTGAGGCCCTCAAGTCATTCATATGTCTGCCCTGAAAATGCCTATTACATAGCCGGACATCCAGACTCATCCTCACCCCACTGACTTTCACCCCCTACATTGGGTCTGTGCTTTGTGGCCATGTTCTAAATCAGCACCTGGTACCTCTGGCCATCAGGTTCCTTTTCTCTGACAGCTTCCTGTAACGTAGGGAGGGGCCGTGGCAGAGAAGGCACAGTGTCAGAGGCTCAGTTGTTCTCTTCCTCCTGGGGCCCCAAACCAGCTCTAGATAGAAGGGTAGAGAGAAGAGGAATGGGAAAAATGAAGAATAGGGCCATACCCCGGAAGGCAGCATTTCTACCTCAGTCCTGTGCTCTAGCCTAGTGTAGGCTACCTGGGGCTTTGGAGCAGGTCGTTGTTGTTGTTAGGTGCCATCAAGTCTCCTGCTGAGTCGGTTCCAACTCATGGTGACCCCCTGTGACAGAGTAGAACTGCCCCATAGGGTTTTCTAGGTAGTAATCTTTACGGGAGCAGATCGCCAGGTCTTTCTCCCATGGAGCACTGATGGGTTCAAACTGCCAACCTTTTGGTTAGCAGCTGAGCTCTTTAACCATTGAGCCACCAGGGATTGTGAGGAGCAGGTCAGAGCAGTGGAATTTCTGCAGACTCAGGCACGACAATGATTCTAACAACCTATACGTGGTGGTGTGTTACAACAACTGCTATGTGGCTCGGTTTACGGAGCTTTTGAGTGTTAACTGGCACCTAATCCCTTAAAGACGGCCCTGGTGGCACAGTGTTAAGTGTTTGGCTGCTGACCAAAAGGTTGGCTGTTCTAGTCCACCAGCTGCTCCTTGGAAGTCCTTTGGGGCAGTTCTACTCTGTCCTTTAGGGTCACCATGAGTCAGAAACAACTTGACGGCAATGGATTTGAATCCCTTAAAGACAGATGTGCCGGGGGAGCAAGGTTCAGGGAAAAGAACAGTTTTAACCTATTTCAAATGTACTCTCAAATAACCAGTTACTAATCTTTATATTTTTATTTAGTCATTTTCCACCAATGCATAATTCAGCTTTCATTTCAGTACAGTCTGGTTACAATTGTGAGCTTCAGTGTCTTCTCAACACTGAACACAGAGGTTTACCAAGTGCATCGTCAGAAGCTGGCTGGCCCTGGGTTATCTCCCAGCGTCACTCAGTGATGTGCTTGATCACCAAGCTCTGTGGATTCTGTTGCCTAATGTCGCTACCAAAGCAAAAACCAAACCAGTTGCTGTTGAAACTCGCTGCTGTCGAGTGTATTCCAACTCATAAGGACCCTATGAGACAGGGTAGAACTGCCCTGTAGGGCTTCTGAGGAGCGGCTGGTGGATTGAACTGCTGACCTTTTGATTGGCTGCTGAGCTCTTAACCCCTGAGCCACCAGGACTCCCTGCATCCCTAGAGTGGGTTTAATATTATTTCTCTCTCTGTTGGTAGTTTAACGTATACTAGCCACTTTCTACGCCTCTGGACCTCACAGGTAAGGTGATATTCCATTTCTAATGCATTTAGCATCAAGGCAGGTCGCTTTTGAAATGCGCTGATCTCAGCAGAATGGAATTGGAGCCTCTTTGTTGCTTAGGTTGAGCACCCTCTCAGGCGATGCTTCCTGGATGTGTTAGTTTTGTAAACTTCTCCCTTTTTTCCCTTTATTTCTGTGAGATAAGGCTTACGAGCATAATTCTGGGTTTCCTGGGTGATAGTAAGGGAGCCTTGATGGGTTTGTTTTGGTTTTTCTGGGTCACAGTTGGAAAGGCAGAGGTTCCCCATGTAACCCAATGGAAAGGCGCCAGCAATAGATTATTTATCCCTTTCTCGGCTGCGTACTGTCGCACCACAGATCTGTGCCGCTGGCCTCACTGGTGGATTGTATTACCGGATCATGTTCCTCAAAATCCATATCCCAACCAGAAATTTAAACACAGTTGATGTATAAGCATGCGTTCCAATACTGAAAACACATGCCATCAAGAAAAAGAAAATTAAATGAAAATTGGGTAACAAGAGAGTTAAGCCTGCTACCACTCCCCTTTCCAGTTTCTTGAATGGCTTCCTAAGCAGCCGTCCTGTTTCAGGCCCCAATCATCTGCAAGTCACCCCACCATGAGGGACCTTCTCAAGAGGGAAAGGTGCTCTTGCCTTCCTCCCTCAGCAACCCTCCCCACTCACCACACCCACCCAGCCCTCCAGTGTCCCCAGCATAAAATCTGAAGGTGTCTTCGGGGTGGGCTCTGACCTCCCTTTCCAACCGTATGCTGCTACTACCCCGTCCCCAATACCCCACCACACACACGCACACACACACACACACCCCCCACACATAGTCACACACGCATACACACACCCCACACATATTCACACACACATACACACACATCAGACACACAAATACCACACACATTACACATACATATTCCTACACCCACACACAAAAACACACACACCACATACAAACCACACAGGTACCGCATATTCACACATACCAACATGTACACACATATCCCCACATACACACACTCACTGACACACACCACATACAAACCACACACACTGCATAATCACACCCACCCACATGCTCACAGATACCCCCACATACTCATACACACGTACCCCCACATGCACATACTTACACTCGCTGACACACACCACATATAAACCACACACACCGCATAATCACACCCACCCACACACACACAGATACCCCCACATACACATACACACACACGTGCACACTCACACACCTACCTCCACATGCACTCTGGCTGGCTCCTGCATCTCCTTCCAGGCTCCTAGAAGTGGCCCCTCTGTGAGTTCTCTGGGCCCCTCTAGGAGCTTGCAGAGGGGCTGTGTACTGGCTGTCCAGGCACACAGGGCTGTGGGGTTCCACCGTGTGCTCACTCAGCCCCTCCTGCACTGAGACCCTCAGATCTAGACTGCTGTGCCTGTCCACATCTCAGCATGATTCCTACAGCTAGTGGACACTTAATAATATCAGCTCATTATTAAAAGAAAAAAATTAATCCCCATCCTCCAGATAAAGTGCTTTATTTTATACTCTAAATCCTGCCAAAAATGCAGAACTCAATAAATGCTGTTCTGATTAAGATGATGGTGATAATAATAATAATAAAAATAATAACAGGAATATAATAATAAAATTACTTTTTCTCAGAGCCTACTACGTCAACATTCTGGCAAAATGAAAGCTATTTTTGTAGATACGAAACTGGAGCTAAACGACATCAACTGCATGGTCGCACACAGGAAAATCCATTTAGTGCAAACAGCAGCTACTTATCAAAATACAAATAGGGCAATAATCCAGGGAACGTAATTCTCTGTCGTGCTTCCTTCGCCCAGGCCTGAGCAACTACTGCTCAGGAAAAGCCATAAGCCTAATGAAGTTTTATATTTCCGTAGACGACCAAGTAAAACAAAACTTATTTCCAGATGTTTGCTAAAATAAAGTATCTATAGCGATCAACGGCAGTGGGTGGGTTGGTTATACATACTCTTATCATCTGGTGTTTAAAAAAAAGACAAAAAACAGCAAAAGCAGTTAGAAATAGCTTTACAGGTAATTTCTCCAACATTCTGAATATGTGGATGGATAGACACAGGAAATTGAACACCATTACAGTTTATCAATATTGTAAGTAATTGAATATGCAATGTATGTCCTGGAAAATGAAATCTGATTTAAAACTGCAAAATAAAAGTCAGAGAAGATGAGACAAACAAAAGCCCTTCCTAAAACCGTGTCTCTGCTCTAAATCTTTTATGCTTTAGAAAACACATTTAATAGACGAGTTTGCAATAGCAAAAAATGAATTAAATTTTCAGTGAATGTGTTCGAATCAGAAGAGAAATGCGTGGGCTTGCCTGCCTTGGCTGCTCAAGACAAGCAGAGTTAGCTGTGTTAGAGGCTTGAGAAAAATATCAGGGTTTAAAACACTGATAGATTTTTAAAACGCTTGACAGTACTATGGACTCTCCTACTTATGGTAATGTGAATTCTAAGGGGATGAGTTTGCTGCTATGGGGCTCTTTAAACCATATTTTGCAGTCTTTCCTGGAATATACTGTTTTTTACTTTGCTCTTTTTCCTCCCCACAATCCCCTTGCCTTCAAGAAAACTCTTATCATTTGGCCAGTGAATAACCTGAAATTATTTTCTCACATCAGTTTGGACCTTCTTCCTCCATCATTTCTGGACTGTTTCCCCCTTCCTTTCATACTTGGACTAAGATGTGCACCGTGTAAGCCAACGTTGGCTGAATTCAGTATTGATGGAGGATATGTTTACGTACATACTTTTGTGTATATATTTGAATATGTTTCCAGTTCTCAGAATTTACTTACAGCCCACAGGAAAGCAGAGATTTTGAATCTTGTTATTACATTGATGTGTTTAAAAAAAAAAAAAAAAAGCAAATAATTAAATAGAAAATGTATCCATTTGTTCATTTTTTAAAAAGTGTTTATTGAGTCTCACTGGGTGCCTGGCACTGTCCTGGGCTTTGTGGATACAACATCAAAACAACACAAACCAACCCTTGCCCTCGTGGAAGTCACATTCACTAGGGGGAGACAGATCATAAATAAATTTTTTTTTAAAGTAAACTATTCATTCATAAATAAATAAACTCTATTTGCTGACTTCTCAATGCTTTGAGTCAATATGGACAAGGCTGTGATGTCGGACAGAATGGGAAGCAGCTCCGCCCGGAAGCCAGGTGTGGGGGGATGGAGGGAGGATGAAGGAAGGCTGGGTGCTGACACCCTTACCTTGTCAAGAGAAAAACGCTGTGAAAAGTTGAGGCAAATCAGCATCTAGGTGTGTTAGTCAAGGCTATTAAATGTAACTAAAAGAAGAGCTAGAACCTCAAGCGTTAGGAAGAAGAGAAGGAAATTAAGAGTGTACTGTAAATGGGCTAATCTTCGCTTGGCGTTTGGAAGTAGACGTTGTTGTGGCTGATCGTAACTGTGGAGTCGGCTAGGACTCGTGGCGACCCCATGTGAAACAGAAGGAAGTGTTGCTTGGTCCTGCACCTTCTTTGTGATTGTTGGCATGCCCCAGTCCACTGTTGTGGCCACTGTGTGCTTAGAGTCTGCCAGCCTAGAGGATCCATCTTCCAGCACGGTATCAGACAGTATTCTATTGTGATCCGTAGGGTTTTCACTAATTTTCTGAAGTAGATTGCCAGACCTTTCTTCCTAGTCTGTTTTAATCTGTAAGCGCCACTGAAACCTGTCCACCATGGGTGACCATGCTGGTATTTTAAATAGTTGTGGCACAGCTTCCAGCATCACAACAAGATGCAAGCCACCACAGTAGGACAGACAGACAGATGGGTGATGGTGTCAGTCGATAGGTAAGTTGGACGCTCAATAAATACACATGTATTCATATTAACAGAGTTATGATGAGAACCAGCAGAATTTTTTTTCTTTAGATGAACGTTTACAGAGCAAACTAGTTTCTCATTAAACAATTAATACACATATTGTTTTGTGACAGTGGTTGCCAACCCCACCACTTGTGAACGCTCTCCCCTTCTCGACCTTGGGTTCCCCATTACCAGCTTTCCTGCCTCCTCCTGCCTTCTAGTCCTTGTCCCTGGCCTGGTGTGCCCCTTCAGTCTCGCTTTGTTTTATGAGCCTGTCTAATCTTTGGCTGAAAGGTGAACCTCAGAAGTGACTTCAGTACTGAGTTAAAGGGTATCTGGGGGCCATACTCTCAGGGTTTCTCCAGTCTCTGGCAGACCATTAAGTCTGGTCATTTTTTGTGAGTTAGAATTTTGTTCTCCATCTTTCTTCAGCTCTGTCCGGGACTCTCCATTGCGATCTCTGTCAGAGCAGTTGGTAGTGGTAGCCAAGTACCATCTAGTTGTGCTGGACTCAGCCCCATGGAGGCTGTGGCCGTTGGGGGACCAGCAGAAATTTTAGCTGCAGAAGCAGATAAAGAAGCTGCCCTGGGGCAAGGAGCTAGTGGTGGGGCGGAAGAAATGGAAGGCTGCTGTTTCATCCTACCTTCATCTATACTGTTTATCTGTTACCAGCTGTATGTTACTGCTTTGATAAAAATACCTTTGTAATTTATATTTTATAATTTGTCTTCTGAGTCTCAATAATACAGTGCTTTTGAAATAGACTTTGTTTCTTCATCCATGATTCAAGCAGTTGTATTATAGTAAAATACATTCATTTTGTACCCAAATAACTAGAACTTACATGCCACTTGGGACAAAGCTGATTCCTCCTGAATTCTGCTCTAATAAGAAAATAGTTACAGCATGCCCCTACCATTTTTAATCTTACATATTGAGATGGTAGAAGGAGAATGCAGTGGAGTATAAATTTACACATTACAATTCAGAGGTGGGGAAAGAAGCTGGAACTTTCTTCTCTTCCTCATCAATGAAGCTAACCTTCCGCTCAAGCTCCCTGTCAATGAATGGCAGAGACCGTTGAAACTTGCTGATTAGTGTTAGCCTCGTGTCTTCTGGTTGACAGCGTACCATTCAGGTGAACACAGACCTTCCTGGACACCTTCTGTCTCTGAGGGCTGCTCCTCAGTCTCTTCTCTCCACTGACGGGGAGGCCAGAGTAGGGCTGCCTTTTCTACCTCAGGGAGTGAGGGTGGACATATCTGTCCCACAGGCATGGAACAAATCCCCTCATGGGGCCTTTATCCGCTCACTACCTACACTTACTCCCTAGCCAACGTTAGTCAAAACGTGGTGTGTGACTTGTCCTGACCACAAACCGTGTCTCCCTGTCCATGATGAGATTACCGCAGACATTGAGATTATGAGTTTGGGAACAAAGAAACACCCTATGACCCAGCAATCCCAACCCTAGGTATACACCCAGAAGAAGTGAAGGCTGGAATGGAAACAGAATCCTGTATACCACTGTTCATTGTAGCACTTTTCACAGTAGCCAATCGGTAGAAACTCCCTGAATGCCCATCAACAGATCAATGGATGAACAAAATGTGGTTCATCCATACAGTGGAATGTTACTCAGTCATAGAGAGAAATAAAGTCCTGAGATTTGCCACAACGCGCACGGATGGACCTTGAAAACATCATGCTGATGAAATGAGTCACACAAGGGCAAATACCATGTGATCTCACTGACAGAAAATAAGCAAATATATGGAAACCAAAGATTATTTGTGGTTACCAGGGATGAGAGGGGAGAGGGAAGGGAAAGCTTTGCTTAGGAGGCAGTGAGTTTATGTTAATGGTGGTGGAATGATTAGGAAGAGGATGTCACACAGGTTGCCCGACGTGAAGAATGTAATCAATGTCAGTGAATTGTACGTGTGGATGTTGTTGAATTGATGAAGGTTTTTTTGTGCATTTGTTCACCACAATTAAAAAAAAGAGAGATAGAAAAAAAGAGTGTGGGAACATTTTTGTCAGTTTCACAGCCAAGACTGCGGTTAGTTGACTTGTCTCATGGAACAGAGTATTGTCCAGACCATATGACGTCAAACATACAGGTGCAGACTGTGTACTGACCACATACAGTGTGACCAAGGGTCAGTTCTTGAGTGGTTGAATAAAATCCTGTTTGTTTACTTCACCAGAGACAGTTCGAGAATCAACGCGCCCAAGGATGTCGTCACTGGTTTCATAACCATCAACACCATCAGTAGGCTGACAATCCTCAAATCTGTAACTACCCAGCTCCCTTTCCCCAACTCTAGACTCATTTAGCCCACTGTGCACCCAACAATTCTATCTGGATGTCTGACAGGCTTCACAATCTTTATATGTTAAAATCCAAATTCCTGACCTATGGAGCAAAACAAAACAAAACAAAAAAAGAGAAATCTGCCCCTCACCAGTCTCCACCATCTTAGTCGATAAGGACAGCTCCATTATTTTATCCATAAATTATTGGATTCATCATGGCTCTTTCTTAAAGAGTCAATCAGTCAGCAGATAGTCTCAGCCCTCCCATCAGCATGCACCCTGAATCCAGGCACGTTTACACCATCTCACACTCCCATCCTGCTCCAGTTCTAACCTCTCCCCTCCTCCAGTCACAATCCCTTCTCTGAACAGTAGGCAAAGTGACCATTTAAATGTGTAAATCAGAGCACATCACTCCAGTGCTCAAACACTTCATCGCTTTCCATGTTACTCAGAAAAACATACCACGTTCCTGCAACAGTCTAGGGTTCTCTCATAATCTCCCCCGTATGTGAGCATCAGCCACCCTCCCTCTCGTTTATTTTTCTGTATTCAGTTGGCCTCCTCCCTGTGCCTCTGATGGGTCAGGCACACTTCTCAGGGATTTCAGCATCCCTTTTCTTCTCCTTGACATCTACGAATGTCAACTTTTAAGAGAGAACTCCCTGGACACCCTCCATGGAACAGTGTCCCCCTTCCTGCATGCTGTGTCAGTGATCATGAAATTGTGGCATGTCTACATAATATCTTGTCCTCAGAGCCTAGGATGGTGCATGGCATTTGGTGAGCAGACACTCAATATGTGTTGAATGAAAAAAAATCTATCTTTTGAGTATGGCCTGTCAGTCTCTACTGCTGACTTTTTACTCTGGTTACAATTTGGATATGCACCCAAATTTGAATCTCCATTACCCTGAGCAGGCAGAAGGAATCCAAGAGTACTCTCTCAGGCTGTTCTATCTAGAAAACTCTCTCTGCCTGTGTATACTACGGCCCCATATTGAATGTATCAAGGACCAGAAGGCCAGCCTAGAGCAGCGCTTCTCATCCTTTGCACTGTTAACAGCTGGGCTAGATAATTCTTTGTTTTCAGGGCTGTCCTGTGCATTGTTGGACATTTTGGAGCATCCCTGGTTTCTAGTTGCCAGCAGTAATTCCTGCTGCATTGTGACAATCAAAAATGCCTCCAGACATTGCTAAAATTCCCTTGAGGGTACAAAATCACTCCTGGTGGAGAACCACGGATTTAGAGGACGCTGAATTCTCCCTCAACCTGTGTGGGATATGGACATGTCTTTAAGGGTTTCAGAAACTTGCCCCAGTCCACCATACCCTTCTCCAGACCCAGGAACTCAGGAAGTGAGTCCTTGCAGGGACTCGGGTTTCATCTACCTTTGTATCCCATGACCTTTGATTTCTCTCAATGTTTCTGCTTCTTCCTGTTTGAAAGGAAGCTCCCTTTCATCCTCTCCTGAGTTACTTCCAGCAAGGGTTTGGAGTGAAATTCTTTGATCAAAGTTGGCAAAGCCTAGCTCTTGACTTTTAAAGGGAGTTTATGGAATTTAGAAACCACTTTTATGTTTCACGAAGACTAGCTTTCAAGGCCTTTTTTCACACAGGGACTCAGAGAAGTCTAACATGACAGTCAAATAAACAACGTTCCCCCATAGTTGCCATTTCCCTGAAGATGGGAACCCAAAGGGCAGTGGGTGAAAAACCAATGGGCGTTTTACATTAAAAAAAAAAAAAAAATAGAAGGGTAAAAATACAACAAATGTCAACATTTAATGGAAACAATGAAATTCACTTTACAATTTTCAAGAGCAGCATAACTATTATGTGTGCAATACATGGTATTTTCCATGTATCTCAAACAAACACTGAATTTCTTAGAAAGGAATACATAATCGTGGTAAAGTATGAGGTATACAGTTTCTTCTCTTCAATTAAGAGGCATCTTGATAGTGATCAACATTATTAAATGAGCTAAATATTTGCATACACTGCAGTATACAATCCTTTCATTAAGAAATGGTATTATTTTTAAAATATGTATTGGGTCCTGATGGATGATGTTTTTAAATGTTTGATCTTAATGAGCTGTTGAATATGTATTTGCTTTTATGAGCTGTACATATTTGGAATATGGCTGTATTTGCCAGCATAAAGATGATTTAAACATCCTTAAGATAGAATATTAGAATGCAGATGTTCTTGCTGACAGGTGCTTCCAAAGCGTTAAAAATAGATGTAACCACAATACTTTTTGAAAGTGTGATTGTGTTGACTCTTCCCATTTGGTTAAGCAGCAGTCGTCATTCGTCATTTTTCTCAAGGCTGCCTGCTGATGAAATCCTGTATCACTAGGTACCACAAGTGTCTAAAATTGGAACAGTACATGGTGATGTGGAGAAATAAGGAAAAATAAAAGTCAATATAATTTTTTTTTTGTAGAAAATTTTATGCTATCTATGAAGTGAATAACAGCTTACTAGAACCTTGGAGTGACACTTCGTTTTGAATTCATGGTTTGGGACTGTCCCCTAGGTGACATCAATTATAATGAAATAGCTTTACTGCTCAGACCAGGCTTTATTTAAATGTCTCCTTTAAACATTAAGGAATGCTCCTGATTCTCGTTTCCTGTGGTTTGTAGAATAAATCCATGTTCGTTTTTCCCACTTGTGGCATGATTCTTGGTGACTTCAAACATCATTTTTTATACTGGAATTTTTTTGATATTTGATGTGATTTGAAATGGGAATGGGAACACTGTGTGTTCGTGTCTCCTCTAGGCCAGGCACCCTGCTAAAGCTTTTACGCACGTAGTATTATTGCCCCCTTTATTCTTTTGATCATCCCTGGGTAGTGCAAACAGTTAAGTGCTGGGCTATCGGAGGTTCACATCCACCGAGGGGTACCTCCCCTTCTCAACCTTCCACAGATCACCTCAATTTCCTTCCAGGTCTCTGAAAATATGGGTGCAAAATTCCTTGGTGTGAAATAACAACAACAACAAAAAAATACACTTCAGTTTCTATGGTAGCCCATTGCTGAGTTGATTCCAACTCCTGGCGACCCCATGTGCTGCAGAGTAGAATTGCACCCCACGGGGTTGTCTTGGCCGTAATCTTTATAGAATCAGATCACCAAGCCTTTCTATCATGATGCCACTGGATGGCTTTGAACCACCAACCATTAGGTTAAGAATCGAGCATAAATCTTTTGCATTACCCAGGGACCTCAATTTCCATGTTAAAGGCATATTAATAATGATTAACTATTTAGATGAAGTAGCTATGTAAATTAGATCATAATTAATGAGACTTCATGTTATAAGATACCAGCATCTGCAAATTTAGTTTTGGTAGTAAATATAGATCCTCTGAAAACGATTATAATTTCAGTGCCTGGTCCTAAATCATATCTATCTGGAAGCCATCAGAAATTCACAGTCATTTTTCAGCTTAGTATGTCGGAAAAGTGTCAAACCTATGAGTCCAAAAAAAATTTCCTTTTTTTTAACCTGTCTTCTTCATAGGAGCCCTGGTGGCGCAATGGTTAAGAACTCAGTTGTTAGTCAAAAGGTCAGAAGTTCAAATCCACCAGCCGCTCCTTGGAAACCCTATGGGGCAGTTCTACTCTGTCTTATAGGGTCGCTAAGAGTCGGAATCAACTCAATGGCAACAGGTTTTTTTTTTTTTAATTTTCTTTGTAAATTGCTTGGTAAAGTACAGGGTCAGCGGAAAAGAGGAAGACCCTCAACGAGATGGATTGACACAGTGGCTGCAACAATGAGCTCAAGCATAACAACAATTGTAAGGATGGTGCAGGACCAGGCAATGTTTCATTCTGTTGTACGTAGGGTCGCTATGAGTTGAAGCCAACTTGACAGCACCTAACAACAACCTACGGTGCAGAAACAGTTATATTTTACGAAAATGTCATAAATTAATATTTTAAAAAATTATATCCTGTAATAAATTAAAAAGTTAAAAATTAAACCAAGTCTGTTTCTAAGAGACCTGGAATACATTTGACAAATTAATCATTTAAGTAGCTTAGAGAGCCAATTTTATTAATTTTTGAAATAATCTGCTTTCTTCTGTGTGGAAAAGCACTTGCCAAACAACTGTAAAGACGTAACTGAAAAAATAACTGTTTGGCTCTTTTGTGCTTCAACCAATTTCTGCATGCTAGGTGGACAGGAAGTAAATTTTGAATTTCTATTCCACAGTCCCTTTTTAATGGTACAAAATAAGCATAAATATGAACTTTTAAAAATACCTGTGTAAATTATCAAAGCTGTTTGAAAATTGTTGTTAAGTGCCGTCAAGTTGGTTCCAGCTCATAGCAACCTTATGTACAGCAGAACAAAACACTGCACTGTCCTCACAATAGTTATGCGTGAGCCCATTGCTGCAGTCACTGTGTCAATTCATCTCCTTAAGGGTCTTCCTCTTTTTTGCTGACCTTCTAATTTACCAAGCATTATATCCTTCTCCAGGGACTGGCCCCTCCTGATAACATGCCCAAAGTATGTGAGACTAAGTCTCGCCATCCTCACTTCTAATGAGCATTCTGGCTGTACTTCTTCCAGACAGATTTGTTCATTCTCCTGGCAGTCCATAGTATATTTGATGTTATTCACCAACACTGCAATTCAAAGACGTTCGCTTTTCTTCGGTCTTAACTATTCATTTTCCAGCTTTCTCATGCATATGAGACGATTGAAAACCTCATGGCTTGGGTCAGGTACACCTTTGTCTTCAAGGTGACATCTTTGTTGAAAATAGGTCTGTCATTTTTGAAGTATACTTGTACAAGTAATAGTGTGCTATCATGGATTGAATTGTGTCCCCAGAAAATGTGTGTCAAATTGTCTAGGCCATGTTCTCAGTATTGTGTGGTTCTCCATTTTGTGACCTGATGTGATTATCCTGTGTGTTGTAAATCCTAACCTCTGTGATGTAAATGAGGCAGGATTAAAGGCAGTTATATAAATGACAGAAGACCAGATCTACAGGATTAACTCGTATCTTCAATGTCTTTTGCAACATAAAAGAGCAGAGATGAGAGAAACCTCATTACCACCAAGAAAGACGAACCAGTAGCAGAGTATATTCTTTGGACCCAGGGTCCCTGTTTTGAGAAGCTCCTAATCCAGGGGAAGATTGATGACAAGGACCTTCCCTCAGAGGCGACAGAGAGAGAAAGCCTTAGCTGAGAGCTGGTGCCCTGAATTTGGTCATCTAGCCTCCTAGACTATGAGGGAATAAATTTCTCTTTGTTAAAGCCATCCCCTTGTAGTATTTCTCTAATAGCGTCGCTAGAGAACTAAAAGAGAATTTGGTACCAGGAGTGGGACGAGAATAGCATTCTCTTTGTTAAAGCCATACGCTTGTGTTGTTTCCTTTATAGCAGCACTACATAACTAAGACAGGTGCCTAGGCGTTGCATATTTTTCATAAGCTCATTCCTACTTTAAACCTGGAAATACATTTGTTGTAACTTTCAAGACAACATTAACAACCATGGTAACCCAAAATCACTAGTGAGGAGTTTCCGTTTTCAGAGCAAGACCTAGCAAACTTTCAAGACATTTTCTAGAAACACCTGTTCTTTCCCTCTGGGGATTTTTATTGCCTCTGGGCACTATCTCAAGTTGGAGAGGAGCACAGATTACCCTGAGCTTGGAAGAATGTTCAGATGCTAGCAGCTTTTCAACCAATGATATTTAAATTCATATTTTCAAACTTAAGCATAAGAATTAGTTTGCCTTCATTAGAATCAATGTTGAAGATTATTAAGTAGAGTGTGATGATGAATATACTGGGAGAAAATCCACATGACAAGATGCTATGTGATGTGAACTTAGCTGAGTTAATCAGGTCATTTACATTAAGAAGTTCAGAAAAATCAGGTATCAGGGGTGCAATAGATAAAGAAGGTGAGGGACTAGCTCTTCACACCTCTTGTGTCACCAAGAAAACCAGGCTAAGACCTCCTAAAAGTAAGAGTAGGTGTTATCTGAGTCCTGCGACCCCTTTGTTGTTGTTGTTAGGTGCCGTCCAGTCAATTCTGACTCATAGCAACCCTATGTACCACAGAACTAAACACTACCTGCCCCTGTACCATCCTTATAATCATTGTTATGCTTGAGCCCATTGTTGCAGCCACTGTGCCAATCCATCTCATTGAGGGTCTTCGTCTTTTCCGCTGACCCTGTACTTTACCAAGCATGATGTCCTTTTTCAGGGACTGATCCCTCCTGAGTACATGTCCAAAATGTCTAAGACACAGTTTTCTCACCATCCTTGCTTCTAAGGTGCTTTATGTTTGTACTTCTTCCAAGACAGATTTTTTCTTTCTTTTGGCAGTCCATGGTACATTCAATATTCTTCGCAAACACCACAATCCAAAGGCGTCAATTCTTCTGTCTTCCTTATCCATTGTCCAGCTTTTCTGTGCATATGATGCAATTGAAAATACCATGGCTTGGGTCAGGTACACCTTAGTTCTCAAGGTGACATCTTTGCTTTTCAACACTTTAAAGAGGTTCTTTGCAGCAGATTTGCCCAATTCAACGCATCTTTTGATTTCTTGACTGCTGCTTCCATGGGTGTTGATTGTGGATCCGAGTTAAAATAAATTCTTGACAAATTCAATCGTTTCTTCATTTATCATGGTGTTGCTTTTTGGTCCAGTTGTGAGGATTTTTTCTTTTCTTTATGTTGAGGTGTAATCCATACTGAAGGCTGTGACCTCTAAGTTCCACTAAATCCCAGCCCTCTGTCTTTGTGAAGCTCTGGCACCTTCTTTGTTTACTCAAGATGTGAGCCATAGAGTTCTCACAGAGGTGTTCAGCTGACCTCCTGGTTAGGAAGTCCCCCAGTTGTAGTATGAGGGCCAGTGCAAACCCTAAAGCAGGGGGTGGTCCAAAGGACTGAGGATTGAGTTCTCTGGATCCCTGCCCCTGCTCTTGTGGGGCTGGCATGCTTGTAGGGCATTCCCACCCAGTGCACACCAGACCCCCACCCATTTCACCATATGTTTGTCTAACTACCCTCTGATGTGGACTGGAGGCTGTGACAGCCAAAGTGGCTGTCTTCGTAGCTGCTCTCCTCCTTGGGCTTTGGATTTAAATTCTTTACTTGCTAACTATACAATCTTTTAGAATATTTATTTGTTAAATAACTATTCATGGATTCCTGCGTATCTGGTTAGAACATTTCAAATTATATCTTAAAACTTATGTGCATGCGTGTGTGAGAGAGACAATGGGCACACACATGTGTTTGTGTATGTGTTATATGTGTAATTTACAGACTGTGTGATGAAAATATTTATTAGCTTTCCCTACACTGGTTCTGTTGTCCTCTGTAATGGTATTTATTCTAACCCAGTCTGTTCTTAGTGGCCAACATGTAGGGTACAGTTAGGGTTACCTCGGTTAGGGAGCCCTGGTGGTGCAGTGGTTAAGCGCTGTGGCTGCTAACCAAAAGGTCAGCCGTTCAAATCCGCCAGCTGCTCCTTAGAAACTCTATGGGGCAGTTCGACTCTGTCCTATAGGGTTGCTTTGAGTTGTGATTGACTCGACAGCAATCAGTTTGAGTTGAGTTACCTTGGGTAGGGAGCCCTGGTGGTGCAGTAACTGAAAGCTCGGCTGCTAACCAAAAAAACAGCTTGAATCCACCCGCTGCTCCTTGGAAATGCTATGGGGCAGTTCTGCTTTATCCTATAGGGTCGCTATGAGTTGGAATTGACTCGATGGCAGTGGGTTTGGATTTTATTTGATTGTTTTTTGGTACTTTGGGCAGGAAAATTTGCTCTCTGCTGTTCAGTTGTAATTCCAGTCGTGTTTCATCTCTGTAACGGAACTTCATTCCTTTCCCACAGGTTTCGTGGGCGCAAAGCTAATATGCACATAGCATGGTGTCTGACACTGCATTCCTCAGTAAATAGTTCGGGAAGGATGGATGAGTTCTCTGAAGTCCTTCTTCCATGATGTCAGTGCTCTGTCCATTAGCCAGGCTCTGGCACTTTATAATATTTTGAAACCTTTAAATTTTTTCTAACCTAAATAATTTTTAAAACAATGAAAACATTTAAATTATCTTTGCTATGGTAGGAATGATATGACTGCTATGAAGTGAATTTTGTTTTTTTGTTTTTTTATGGGGTTTTTTTTTAAGGTAACTTTTTCTAAAACAATAACAAATAAACAAAAAGCCAATTTCTCTGTATAGAATTACAAAATGTCCCAATCGTTTCTATTGTTAAAAAGAAACTAGGTTACAAAAAAGATTGTAATATTCCTTTGAGTTTCTATTGCTCAATAGATATGGAAATAAAAATTAGAAGTCAAGAGGGATTTTAATTCAAATTTGAAAGTTATTTGCACACTCAAAAGCCACGTTTCAACGAAAGTTCAGGAAAAAATCCTTGAGAGAAACTTTCAGCGAAGTCTTTGTGGGCACGAGGCTTGGTGTTAGTCCTCATTCTTTGCTTACAGAAGCAATCTTGGCAGACCAGTGACTGTAAGATTTCAATGGAGTCTTATTCCTTCTCTGTCATCGTAAATTTAATTTCCTCAATCCATTTACTGTGAAGGGCCTCCTGTAGAATCTGGACCTGTGTTTTCTTGTCCCAAAGCTTATGACCTGGATCCTAGGAAAGCTTTTTTTTGGTAGGAAAATACATTTGTTTTTTTTATTGTAAAAAATTGGGTTTTTTCCTCTTAACATGGAAAACCAAATTTGCTAAGAGAAGCTGACTTCGCCTACCATCTTGAAACAGTTAACCACTGGTCACCACCCGAGTTTATCTCCCTGTGATTAAGAAAATCTGATGAAAAAATTCTACGATTTCTCTAGAATCAGGTACACGTATAACCACATCCCCTTGCAAAACTTATTTTGCAAGTAAAATAGGCATCTAACAGATTAAAACACAGTGTAACGTCTGACTGGTATAAATGGGAACACTGTTACTCATGGAGGAAAGTAGCAGATGCGTGAATTGTCTTTAAAGTTTTTCATCAATACACAATACAGATGTAGGATTTCAAAAGACAAATTGTTTTATGTGCGCTACAACAGCATTGCCCTTCTGTTCCTGCTCCTGGGCCCCATCACCTGCGTTTCTGCTATTTTTCTGACGAATACACCCATTTGTACAGATAATGGACTATTTGCTTCTTACTGAGTTTTTACTTTTGTGCTGGCTTCTCAATGAAACGATGATTCAGCTACTTTACACCACCTCCCTGCAAAGCTTCTAAATGCAGTTCTTTCCCAAATTATAGAAAACATGAACTTGACAATGCTTTTTATATCTGAGACACAGAGTGTAGGATATTATTAGATTTCTTTTATGGAAAAACCTGTTATGCTTCTTGGAATTAATATTTACCTTATTTTTATTTGCTCAGTTTTCTATTCGCATCTATTTTAATTTGCTCCCAAACTCTCCACCAGAATCTTAAATGCTCTTTCAGTATAATCAGGTATCTATAGGAGTCATCAGTTTCACTATATATATATGTATATGTATATGTATATGTGTCTCATATATATATATATTTTTTTTTTTTTTCTGGAACACTTTTCCGGAAGCCTCTGTCCTGTTCCAATCTGGACTGGTCACTGCCCAGGCCAGCCACCCCTGGCTTCTGTCACCCTGAGCCTTCCTTTACCTCTGTGGAACCCTGCGTGACAGCTTTCTTCTCCAATCTCCCAGGTTCCAGGTCGACCTCTCTTTACACTCAGGTTCTCCAGTGTTCTTCTCCCATCTCCCAGACTCCAGGTCGACCTCTCTTTACACTCAGGTTCTCCAGTGTTCTTCTCCCATCTCCCAGACTCCAGGTCGACCTCTCTTTACACCCAGGTTCTCCAGTGTTCTTCTCCCATCTCCCAGACTCCAGGTCAACCTCTCTTTACACTCAGGTTCTCCAGTGTTCTTCTCCCATCTCCCAGACTCCAGGTCGACCTCTCTTTACACCCAGGTTCTCCAGTGTTCTTCTCCCATCTCCCAGGTTCCAGGTCGACCTCTCTTTACACTCAGGTTCTCCAGTGTTCTTCTCCCATCTCCCAGACTCCAGGTCGACCTCTCTTTACACTCAGGTTCTCCAGTGTTCTTCTCCCATCTCCCAGACTCCAGGTCGACCTCTCTTTACACTCAGGTTCTCCAGTGTTCTTCTCCCATCTCCCAGACTCCAGGTCGACCTCTCTTTACACTCAGGTTCTCCAGTGTTCTTCTCCCATCTCCCAGACTCCAGGTCGACCTCTCTTTACACCCAGGTTCTCCAGTGTTCTTCTCCCATCTCCCAGGTTCCAGGTCGACCTCTCTTTACACTCAGGTTCTCCAGTGTTCTTCTCCCATCTCCCAGACTCCAGGTCGACCTCTCTTTACACTCAGGTTCTCCAGTGTTCTTCTCCCATCTCCCAGACTCCAGGTCGACCTCTCTTTACACCCAGGTTCTCCAGTGTTCTTCTCCCATCTCCCAGACTCCAGGTCGACCTCTCTTTACACTCAGGTTCTCCAGTGTTCTTCTCCCATCTCCCAGATTCCAGGTCAATCTCTCTTTCTACTCACGTTTCTTTTGAGAGTTGTATGAGCCTCCTGGTGCTGCTGTAACAAAGCACCACAAACAGGGGGGCCTCAAACAACATGAAGCTGTTCTCTCGCAACTCTGGAGGCCAAAAGTTCAAAACAAAGATGTCAGCAGGATGATGCTCTCTTTGAAGGCTCTAGAGAAGGATCCTTCTTTGCCTCTTCCTGCCTTTGTTAGCCCCAGGCATTCCTTGGCTTGTGGCTGCATCATACCAGTCTCCGCCTCCATCTTCATTAGGCCATCTTCCCTGTGTGTCTCTCTCTGTGTCTTCTCCTCTTTTATGAGAAGATTACTCAGAAAGATTAGCATTCACCCTACTCCACTATGACCTCATGCTAACTGATAACATCTTCAAAGACCCTATTTCACAGATAATGGGGGCTAAGACTTAAATGTATCTTTTTGGAGGACACTATTCAATCCATAACAGTGAGGTTTGTTTCATTCTGTAATGTTTTTAGGGGGAAAAAAGTGCCCACAAGGTAAGACTTTTGAGACCTTGTGGTCTCTCACTTGTGGGCACAAGCCTGGCCACCGGCCCTCGGCCCAACTGGCTGGGAGGGTCCCCGCCTTCAGTGCCCTGATGCTCCTTGGTACCCTAGGTTCAAGCTCATCCAGTCTCTTCAGAAAGCAAGACCAAACTTCTGCCATGGGGAAGTGGGGGGGAGGGCGGAGGACAATGTTGGTTATCTAACTACCTCTTACATAGAATTTTGTCTTATTTCAACTTATTTTTTCTCGTCCACACCCACATTGACCTTCAGAGGTCCCTGATGCTTTAAATGCCTGCGTCCTTCAGCTTTTCCCTGGGTTCTGCATGCAAATCAACTCAGACCCCACCATTTGCCTTTACCCTGCACCCAAGGCAGACCTTAGGATCGAACTCTCTCTGATCTGCTAAATAATACCACTCAGTCAGGCTCCCAGTCTATTTTGTTGACTTGGGTCTATGCTATTGTCTCTCCTCCTATAGCCCTGGTCCACATGCACTTTTGTCTTTGAAAACAATGCTTCAATGTCTTATAAAGGGAATTTCATGAAACACCCATTGCTTCTATTTAGTCTGCTCTGCACCCCTTAAAATCGTGTGCTACCACATTACCAGTAAGCCCTACACTTTTCCCTGGTTGACTGTACTCAATTGTACTACTAGGCCATGACTTTTGTAATGACACCCCTGTCATTAGTCATTCAATTGGCTCTTTATAGGAATAATATTTCAATAAACAGTCTTCTACATAAGCCTGTACCTGGTTTTCTTATACAGCAAGAATTCATACCCCCAATGTTATATCCTACACCTCAGTCTGAGGACCCCTGGTGGTACAACAGTTAAGGGCTCAGCTCCTAACCAAAAGGTTGGCAGTTCGAACTCAGTGGCTCTACAGGAGAAAATACCTGGTGATCTATTCCTGTAAAGATTACAGCCTAGAAAACCCTATGGGGCAGTTCTTCTTCATGACATGGGGTCACTATGAATTGAAATTGACTCGATGGCACCTGATAACAACAGCATTCACCAGAAGTTTAACTGTGTAGCTCTGGGTGAGTGGTTTACTTGCAAGTTTTTTTTTTTAATTTCATCATTTTGCCATCCCACGATTTATAAATTTTCACCAATGGGCATATAGTCACATCTACAATTTTTAAAGTTAAAAATTGACTGATATTTTTAAACTAATTTAAGCTGCCAAAGGACAGTCGTTTTCACTGACTCACCATGAGTCAAGGTCATGCTGGGAGAAGGAGCTAATGAGTTGGTGGTTGGGATCTCAGGCTGTCTCTCACCGGAAGAAGAGGGATGCGTGTGACTTCAGCGTCCATGGTGATCCAGACTGAGCAAGTGACATGTAAGTAGTACTCATGCACCTTCACAGTCATTGTCTCTCTACAATCCAATGAACTCCAAGAAGAGGTTACAGGAATCAGTAGACTTAGATACACCACTGGCTGATGTGGCGTCAATCACGAAAAGCCTTATGAAACTTTTGACTTGAACTGAACTCATGGATACGAGTTCTAGTGTGGTCATGGTGGTTTGTGAGATCAAGAGAAGCTGCATGTAATTCCTTGGAAAACAGTGTTTAGAAACTCCTCAAAAATTGTCTCACCATCCAGAGATTTTCAAAGGTGAGAGTCAGCTGGTAAAACTTGTAAACTATTGAAATGATGAATATTTAAAAGTTAAAGTTGCTCCTGTAAGTGGGGCTCCAGAATTTCTGTATTTCTCTTTGAGAGAAGCAATCTGGCTTCAGCGAGTGTTGGGATGCAAGCGAGAGTCCCTCGAAGCTGCCTTTGCCAAGACATGCGGGCTTTCTTTGGTTTATGTGGAGGGGCTGGCCCTGGTCTTCTCCCTGATTTTTTTCTTTTACAAAACACAGACACACCCAAGATATAAGCTTGAATATCACGAGCTGTTGTTGTCGTCGGGTGCTGTAAAGTCGATTTTGACTCCCAGTGACCCCATGTGACAGAGTAGAACAGCCCCATCGGGTTTCCTGGGCTGTGATCTTTACAGAAGCAGATTGCCAAGTGTTTTTCTCCTGTGGAGGGGATGGTAGGTTCAAACTGCTGACCGCTAGGTTAGCAGGTGAGCACTTGAACCACTGCACCACCAGTACTACTTTGAACATGCTGTAATTGTGTAAAATACTTCCTTAGCACGCGTGCTATGCTCCAGAGAACACTGACCTCACCACTTCAAAAACAAAAGAAGCCCCACCATTCCTCCTCTAAAACCAACATGTAACATATGAATGACATGTAGAACTTTAAAACCATACAAAAGACAAGAATGACAAAGGAGACATATGCAACATGTAAGTAACAAAGGAGATATATATAACATAAATAAAAAAGGAGACGTATGTAACGTAAGAATGACAAAGGAGATATATATATAACATAAATGACAAAAGAGACATATAACATGAATAACAAAGACATATATAACATACATAAAAGGAGACATATATAACATATAAATAAAAAAGGAGACATATAACATAAATAACAAAAGATATATATATGTGTATGTATATAACATGAATAACAAAGAAGACATAATAACAAATAAAAGGAGAGATATATGAATGACAAAGGAAACATATATAACATAAATAACAAAGGGGACATATGAAACATGAATGACAAAGGAGATATATATATATATTATATATATATATATATGACATAAATAGCAAGTATGCTCTTTCTCTTTTTTCTCTGAAGTATCTGTTCTGGAGAAGAAATGGCTGGAATGATTGTCCATTAGCAAGCACTGAAATAGCTGTGAGAATAGGATTGTCTTTTACCTCCTGAAATGTCAGCATCCGATTGAGAAAGAGAATCGTTCTGGGTTTCTTGGTACACTTTTATCTTCATGATACTTGTTTCTTAGCCCCTCTGTTTTTTAATGTGTCTGCAATAAAAGAGCTGTGAGCCCCAGAACATTCTCACTTATGGTTATGGAAACCAGGCTGAATGGGCAAAATGTTTCCTTTTAAGCAAGAACTTGGTGGTCTTGCACCTGTGCAAAAGTGAAACCAATTCATGAGGAATGGAAGCCCAAGGAAACCAATAATGCTTAAAGTATGTATGTTTCAATGCTTAGAACTTTTTCTTTGACTATGAACCAGGTGTTTTGATTTGTTTTTGCTTTTTTTAGTTTTAGAGAACTCATTTTTGAATTGCTTCAAATTCATATGGAAATTATTGGGCTGCCTGTGTCTCAAAGGGCCCATGTTTGCAGCCAACTTTGAAGAGTTGCCAAGCTAACCCTGAGATCGGGCTTACATTCAGCAAAGGCCGTGTCTCAGCCTGTGACCAGTTTACAGATTCCAAGGGTCCTACCAAGCTCAGCAGCCCCATCAGAACCCCACTGGTACTCACTATGCTTTCCATAAATTATAATTTATAGATTATGTATGTTTCTGTATAGACTGTAATATTAGAAATTTTAACTTGATTTTTAAAAATTTATTCTTTCATTAATATTATGAAAAAATGAGCATGCATCATATTTCGCCCCGTCCCCTCCGCTTTTTTACACAGAAGGGGGATCTTAATTGTGTGTGTGTGTGAGCATGTATGAGCATGGGTGTAAGTACAAATGTGAGTGAGTGTTTGTGTGTTTATTGTAGATGAAATGAGGGGTACCCATTCTCAGGTCGACTTCTTGCCTAAACTGTGACTTGATGACGAATCTACACTCCGCAGAGATTGTGAGAGTTTTCTTTTGACTTTCACGTTCCTTTTCCTTGGATTCTAGACCATTGCTCGTGGACACAGCACACTTTCTTGGTTGTTATTTTCTTGTGCTGGCTGACCTAGCAGTGCTTCTCCCATGTCCATAGGGAAGAGAACAAACCTCTACAGCCATGACCTCACTGCCACCACCTCCCCTCTGAATCTCCAGACTTAAAAAGTCTGCGTCAGAGAAGACGGCTCGCCCAGGCTGCATGTTAGATTTCTAACTGATCTTAGCACAGCAGCTCATCGTGGAATCCAAAATATGCCTAAAGTTAGGGAGTAATGATTGAGAAATATCCATTTTTAGCTGTCATAACTCAGTGCAGTGCTGAAGGCTTCCCTGGTTTTATGTTGCCAGTTTGTGTCATCTGAAATTAGATAGTTTGCTTGTATTTGGATATTTCTGCTTTGTTTAAAATCCTTCAGTTTATATACCAAACGATTTTCAACCGTTCATAGCAGTTAAAAAAAAAAAAAGACTATAAAGACATAAAAACTATACTTGTAAGTATTCTTTCCAAACTAGCTCATTTGCAAAAGACCCATTTTTCTCGATTATTCAAGAATGTAGGCCTCTTCCATGGATGATGCTTTATGTACAATTGATGATATTTCAAAATGATGATCAATTTGAGATTTGAAGTCAAAGCCCTTTTTATTATTTCTACTAAAGGCAATATTAAAAGGTTGCCTCCATATGGGGTAGAAATATAAATGGTAAAAGGATTATCATATTGCCTTTTTTCACTTCATTTTCAACACTTATTATTTGTACTATTTCAATTAAGTATTTTATTCAGAGCAAATCAGCTAACAAAGCCAAAACCAGAGCTTTGTGGTACACTGCTAAGCAACCCCCTTGCCACCCAGCCTTTTCAACGATCAGCATTTAGGAATGTCGATTACAGATTTCCTCAGTGCTGCTTCCTGTTGGTGCACTTTGGACCATGTATTGGCAAAGCCGCTCGGCACCGGCACCTCGTCAGCAACACTGACCTGTCAGCCCGTGACACCCACAGCAGGAGGAGGTGAGGATAGCTGGGGATGACATGTTCATAGTAAAGTTCTTGGGTTCCAGCATCTTCCAAGTTCTTTCTAAATGTTCTTAAAGGATTTGTCAAAATGCCACCATAACTCAGTATCAAGGTACGAGTGTGCTCCTTGAATGTAGTCTTAAGCTGGCTTATGTCTCTGTGTCCCAAGTTGCCTGCGTCTCTTGCATGAAGTCCCTGGGGTCTGCAGATGGTTACCATGCTGGGCTGCTAAGTGAAATGTTGGCCATTTGAGTCCATCCAGAGGCACCCCTCGGAAGGAGAGACCGTTGATTTACTTCAGAAAAATCAGCCATCGAAGCCCTGTGGAGCACAGTTCTATCCTGACACTCACGAGGTTGCCATGAGCTAGAGTTGACTCCAAGGAAGCTAGTTTTTATCTGTTGCATTCTGTGTATAGTTTATCAGTTTCCGTCACGTGTTATTGTATGTAATTCTTCTGGGTCTGCATAATTTTATCATAAAGGATAAGTTTTCTTCCTTTGGACTTCAGCTCAGCCCATGTATCATTTGTTACACGTTTCTGCTTCAGTATTGTTTTACTTTGTAGAAATCATAGACAAAAGCAAAATGATAGATTACAATAGACAAAAGCAAAGTGAAAATTCTTATGTCCACTCTCATCTTTTGAGGGATAATGTTGTTGTGTTCATTTTTATATTGAACAAATGTTGACTCAGAGTCCACCATGTCCTCAGCACAGTTCTAGACTCCAAGAATAGAGCAGTGAATAAAAGAGGGGGAGAAAAAAAAATCTGTTCTCCCATGTGGCTGATGTCGCAGTTGAGGTAGCAGGCAATAACCACATCAAAATAAACACATATGATGTCAGGTGGTGATTGGCACTCGGAAGGAAAGCTAAGCAGAGTCAGAGGACCAAAAGGGCAAGAAAGGAGCGATTTCTAAAAACGATCAAAGAGGACTCCCTGAAAAGATGGTGACTGGACCAAATGAGATGGGGTGACCCGAGGTAGAAGTTCCTGAGGTGGGATGCATCTAGTGTGATCGGCAAGGGCCTGGTGTGGTTGGAAAGAGTAAAAATGGAGCAGAGTTTTAGATGACGTGGGAGGTGGGGTGGGACTTAGGGATTTCACGGGGCTTTAGAGACCATGGTGGAGAGCCTGTGTTTTATTCCATGTATGATCAGAAACTACTGGAGATTTATGTTATTTCTTTTTGTTTGATTCTGCTTTATTATTTATATACTTTCTTCTTCATTGCTGAGAAGAACATGATCTACGATTGAAAGATGACTTCACGTACCATAGGGAAGCACATAGAGGGGCAACGAGGGGCCGTGTGGGGAGTCTCCAAGGGCAGGTGGAAACGGTGGCTTGCAGTCAGGTGTGGCTGTGAGAGTGCTGAGGAGCAGTCAGATTCTGTCACGACAATAAAGGCACATGTGATACACTGGAGTACTGAACTCAAATTAAATTTTAAAAATAACCTATAAATTTTCTACCATAAAGTAAATCCAAAAAGCTAAAAAAGAATGAAGAACGAAATACCAGTAAAATTACAAATGGAGATAGAGCCGAGATCAGATAACGTTGGCTCCCATTTATAAAACCTTACTTGTTTCTGGGGGTGACATTTTGATTTGAGAATGAAGGTTAAAACACACTATAAATCTACAGCTACCATGGACTTTTATGTGCCAAAAGAGCTGTTAGAAATACAAAGAGGATGTAGAGAGTTTAATAAACTCCTCCTGGTACCTGTTGTTTTTTCCATTCCAGCAAAATGCACCACCGACAGCTCAGTCACAAACCAAGGATCCCCCAAAATATTCCCACTCCCCTCCCACCTCCATCTCATGCCTAAGGCTTCTCAGCTCGAGTCAGAGAGTCTCAAATGCTTCTGCTCTCTTCCACCTCCAGTAGGAACAAGCTTTTCCAAACCACCATTCATCTTCCATTTGCAACTTCCCCAAACCGGTCTTTCTTGCTTCCATTCTGGAACCCCTATATTATATTATCTTCACAAGATCTAGACAAATCTTTTGAAAACACTAATTACAACATGTCAAAGCTCTTGCTTGGTTCACTTAAGACTTCCCATTTCATTTAGAGTCAAAACCATATGTCTTACAACAGCCTACAATTATCTACATGATACAGTCCCTCCCCATGTCTCTAATTACATCTATTGGCAGCCTTCATCACGTAAGAGTAAAGCAAAATAAATTTTAAAAGGTATTCACTAACAGCAACAAATAGAATAGCCAATGGGACATTTGCAGTCCAAAGACCTTGGTAGATGGAAAGTGTTTGTGTTCCTTTGCATTGTACCTGTATTCTGCATCTGTTGTAACCGACTTCTCTGAGCAGAGAAAGCTTCCAGCACAAGGTTGCAGAGAAGAATGTGTGTAGGAGTGAGTCATTTTCTCTGAAAGTTTGGGACTTTGAGGGACAGGGATAGCAGAAGACAGGAGTAAGGAAGAGGCTGACCATGGGAGTATTGCTTAAACATCTGCTTTTGGAATTGCTTGCCCACAAAGTTCAAAGAGACATGGAGAAGGGGACATCAAAGTGAACTAATGAAAAACAGGCAGCACAGAACATCATTATAACTTTTCGGGACCCCAGGTATAAAAAGAAAAGCTCAGGAATGATTTTGACATCACTGTTTCACAACCAATACTGTGAGCAATAGATCACAGGCTTCACAATTCTACCAGGAAAGAGTACCAAGTAGATTCTCTACATAGCCATACCGCAGTCAGAGGTCGAGGCAGAACCTGGGAGGGCTAGATACTCAGAGAAGCAAAAAGAGAAGAAAAAATATGTGTGTGTGTGTGTGTGTGTATATATATATAAATTGGTGGCACAATGGTTAAGTGCTAGACTGCTAACATAAAAGGTCAGTGGTTCAAACCCAGCAGCCCCTCAGGATAAAGACTAGGTAAACTGCTGTCTTAAAGATTATAGCTGAGAAAACCCTATGGGGCAGTTCTACTCTGTCACGTGGCTGGACAATGAATAAGGAAGGTTGAAGAATTGATGCATTTGAATTGTGGTGTTGATGCCAGAAAAACAACAGATCTGTCTTGAAAGAAGCATAGTAAGAATGCTACTTAGAAGCAGGGATGGTGAGACTTTATCTCAAGAGCTTTGGACAGGTTATCAGAAGGGACCAGTCTGTGGGGAAGAACATCATGCTTGGTACAGTAGAGGGTCAGCAAAAAAGAGGAAGAACCTCAACCAAATGGATGTACACAGTGGCTGCAACAATGGGCTCAAGTATAGCAATGATTGTGAGGATGATGCAGAATGTGTTTCGTTCTGTTGTACACAGCATCACTATGAGTTGGAACTGACTGGACGGCACCTAATGACAATGCGTATATATCACCAATTCACTCTTTCTTCCAAGCAGAGAAAATAGAATACGTGAAGACCCTCATCAAACTCAAATGAATGACATCTACTGTAGGTAGACTTAGTAATACAGGACACAGACTGAAAAGGAAAAGGAAGAAGTAGAAGGACCACCTATAGAGCATGGTTTCTGGACAGAAAGTATTTCCAGACATGTGGGGAAAATGTTTGGGAATGTTAAGGCAAAGTTGTTGTTGTAGTTGTTGTTACGTGTCATCTAGTCAGTTCTGACTCATAGTGACCCCATGTACAACAGAATGAAACACTGCCCGGTCCTGTACCATCCTAACAATTGTTGCTCTGTTTGAGCCCATTGTTGCAGCCGCTGTGTCAATCCATTTCATTGAGTATCTTCTTTTTTGCTGACCCTCTACCAAGCATGACGTCCTTCTCCAGGGACTGGTCCCTCCTGATAGCATGTGCAAAGTATGTGAAATGAAGCCTTACCATCCTTGCTTCGAAAGAGCTTTCTGGCTGTACTTCTTCCAAGACAGATTTGTTCATTCTTCTGACAGTCCACGGTATATTCAATATTCTTCACCTACACCATAATTCGAATGCATCAATTCTTCTTCGGTGTTCCTTATTCATTGTCCTGTTTTTGTATGCACAAGAGGCAATTGAAAATGCCATGGCTTGGGTCAGGCCCACCTTAGTCCTCAAAGTCACCTGTTTGCTTTTTAACACTTTAAAGAGGCCTTTTACAGCAGATTTGCCAAATGCAATATGTCCTTCGACTTCTTGTTTGCTACTTCCAATGGCATTGATTGTGGGTCCAAGTAAATGAAATCCTTGACAACTTTAATATTTTCTCCATTTATCATGACGTTGCTTACTTGTCCAGTTGTGAGGATCTATGTATACATATATATGTATACATATATAAATATGTAGATACATATGTGTATACATATGTTGATGTGTAATCCATACTGAAGGGGCTGTGGTTTTTTGATCTTCATCAGTAAGTGCTTCAAGTACTCTTCACATAAAGCAAGCAAGGCTGTGTCATCTGCATAACATAGGTTGTTAATGAGTCTTCCTCTAATCCTGACAACCCATTCTTCTTCATATATTTCAGCTTCTCCGATTGTTTGCTCAGCATACAGATTAAATAACTATGGTGAAATGATACAGCCCTGATGCACACCTTTCTTGATTTTAAACCAGGTAGCATCTCCTTGTTGTGTTCGAATGACTGCCTCTTGGTCTATGTACAGGTTTCTCATGAGCACAATTATGTGTTCTGGAATTCCCCTTCTTCCAAATGTTATCCATAATTAGTTATCATCCATGCAGTTGAATGCCTTTGTGTAAAAAAAAAAAAAAAAGTATAGTCAATAAAATTAAGACAAGGTTATACGTCAGTTAATATTCAAAACGTAAACACCTTGTACAGATCAATGACAAAAAAGGCTAACGCTCCAGAAGAAAAAAAGTAGAAAGCATGCATGCACAATTTGCAAAAAGAATCATAAAAATGTCCAACAGAAATGAAAGTGCGCTCAACCTCTTGGCGATAAAAATGCAAATGAAGTAAAAGTTGTTAGTAATTCCTAAGTTGGTGTGTTGGGGGCAGAAGAACTGGGTATGCAATACAAATCAACACAAACTCTCCCCAAAGCTGCTTGACAGTATGTATCAAGACTAAGGCAGGCTTGCTCATTGGTCCAATTATCTCAGGTACACTTAGGGAATATTGGGATAAGCTCTTAAAGAGGTATTTAAATATTTTCATTGTAACCCAGTTCATAATAATAAAAAAAAATTAGAAACGATTTTAATGTGCATTATCAGGAGCTTGATTGAAACCACAAATAAATTGCATACTAGTGTGCTCTCTTTAAATATAATACAAGAGAAAATGTTTATATTAGAGTGACGTTAAGTGCAGAAGGAAGGTACTGAGCGGTAAGCACGATAGCCCGTTGCTGCGAGATGACTAAGGTAGACATTGGGATAGAGCAGTCTTACTAGCTGTTTGCCGAAATTCATGAGTGAATCTTGGGTTTTGTTTTGTTTTGTTTTTTTAAGGGGGGTGGTTGTTTCCTTTTTGTTGGTATTTCTTTTTGTATTTTCTCCTGTGAATACATGTGCTTTAAAGTAAGGAAGTAAGCACAGGTTGCGATAATTGTGTGGGGGCATCTTGGGGCATCTCTGTGACATTTGAAGTTGCCTGGGGTTTTCTTTCTCATTGGGATCCTTTGCGGTAGGCATCGGAATTCCATTTGTGAAAAGCATCCTGTCTGCTGTCGTTACCATCCACGCCCTTCTTTATAAACCGCCTGGACTGCTGCTCAGCGGGGAATGTGTCCCAGAGCAGGACACTGTCACCTTTTATGGCATAACGTGAGCCTGTGTGACTTAACTGCGGCCAGGTGGGAATAGCTCATGGCTCATCCTGAGTTTTCTCTGAGCTTTGGCAGCAGCTTCTCCGGCTCAGCTCAGGGTTGGCTCTGTTTCAGTACCAGAGCAAGTTACTTATATTACTGAGACTCAGGAAGTTGTAGTTCAAGGTACCTTGAATGGGGCTCATAACAGAAAATAAAACCTGTTGCTGTGGAGTGGATTTTGACTCACGATAACTCCAGGTATTACGGAGTAGAACTGTGCTCCACAGGGTTTTCTTGGCTGTAATCTTTATGGAAGCAAGTGTCCAGTTCTTTCTTCTGCAGCACCCCTGGGTGGGCTTGAACAGCCAAACTTTATGTTAGTAGTTGAGCACTAACTGTTTACACCACCCAGACCTTCTACCAGAAAGTAGAAAATGGGGGAGAAAGAAGCTAGTTTGAGAGATTGGGGGACAGTCTTTATGGAAAGACATTGTTCTCTGCTGAGACAGGGATGTGCTGCATCTCCTGAACCACTCCGCCAGCCGTCGTCACCAACAGTCAGGGTCTGCCTTTGGTCCAGGCCCCAGGATCTGACCAGGGTGACCACTTCCTGTGGCTCCGGGCCCCCACAATGAACTGTGGTCAACCCTAGGCTGTCAGTGGTCGGTGAACCCTTCCAGAGCCCGTGCTGGGAATGGGAGGAAACGTGCACATCATTTTGCTTAATCCCTCTTTTTCAGTAAGGGAACGGATCCAGAGAAGGCACAAGAGCCCTTCCGTCTCTGTCTTCACCTGTCAACACTCCCTACCACCCCGGATGGCTCTGTGGGGCTGAGACTCCCCCTGCTGCCATCCCTGCCCACATTAGGTTGGGGGATTGGGCTCAAAGGGTCCAGAGGGTCCTTCTACCAGTGTCTTAGTCATCTAGTGCTGCTGTAACAGAAATACCACAGCTGGGTTGCTTTAACAAAGAGAAATTTATTTCCTCACAGTAAAGTTTAAAGTAGGCTACAAGTCCAAATTCAGGGTGTCAGCTCCAGGGAAAGGCTTTCTGTCTGTGTCAGCTCTGGAGGAAGGTCCTTGTCCTCAAAATTCCTCTGGTCGAGGAGCTTCTCAGGTGCAGGGACCCCAGGTCCAAAGGATGCACTCTGTTTCTGATGCTGCTTTCCTGGTGGTATGAGGTCCCTAACTCTGTTCTTGCTTCTCTTTCCTTTTATCTCTTGATAAAAGGTGGTACAGGCCACACCCCAGGAAAACTCCCTTTACCTCAGATCAGGGAGGTGACCTGAGTAAGGGTGGTGTTACAATCCCACTCTAATCCTCTCAACATAAAATTACAATCACAAAACAGAGGACAACCACACAATATGGGGAATCATGGCCTAACCAAGTTGACACATATTTTTTGGAGGATCTAATTCGATCCATGACAACCAGTAAAATGAAAAAAAATTCTTTGTATTGTCCGTTCTTTCTGTTTTGGGGTTCTTTTTTATACTTCAGGAGACCTTTTTGACCAACCTGTAGAATCAGAATGTCTGCCCCTCAGGCTGAATCTACCAGCTTCTAGGGCCTCAGAGGTAACTTCAGAGTTCTGCTCTTCCCTCTGATCTCCAGAAGTACAGAAGCGTCAGGTTCGTGGTTTTTGTTATCGTCATTTATCTCAATATACATTCATGACATATTTTAATAAAACTATCCTTAGGCACTTACGGAAACCCTGGTGGTGTAGTGGTTAAGTGCTATGGCTGCTAACCAAAGGGTCGGCAATTCAAATCCGCCAGGCGCTCCTTGGAAACTCTATGGGGCAGTTTTACTCTGTCCTACAGGGTCGCTATGAGTCGGAATCGACTCGACGGCACTGGGTTTGGTTTTTTTTTTAGGCACTTACATTGATAGGCCTGATAGAACAGACATTATACAAAGTGAATTTAAAATATTCATTTTAAATAAAATATTCAAAAGCTGAAGATTAATTATTGACCTTTTGATAATAATTTTGGGAGCCTGAAGCTGAAAAATGTGGGGAGATCTCTTTAAGAAAAAAAATGAATTCCAAATGAATACATAATGAGGGTTAAAAGGGAATATTAATTTTGAAAAGAAATCATCCAACAAACCGATCATTTAAAAAGAACAGGTGAATGCCACAGTCACCAAATCCTAAAAATCAGCATCTTTGAAATGTTTTGCCTTTAGAGTTTTAGGCTTCATTCTCCTTCACCGTCATTTCTTATGACAGTGGTTTGTAATACAATTTTCTATGTTGAAAAAAGAGAGATAATTTGACCTTTCACTTAGAATGGTTGTTTAATTTTTTTTCAATTATTGATTTAAAAAAAATTTCTCTAGTTACTCAACTTGTAATATGAATTTGTGAACCGTTAGCATAGTTGTCAAACTTATAAACGCTCCTATCCAATTTCCTTTTGATACAAGCTGAAAGATTCCAGGGCATTTCAAGTTTTCTAATGCAGCAATTAGTCTAAAATGCTCTTTCAATTTATAACCAGTGTGTTGCTGCCTCGTGTAAGTGAGAGCTTAGGAGATATCTCTGCATAGCGTACCATCTTTGCATATCGACTCATAGAAGACAGAATAATTCTGAAAGCCAACGAAAGGATACAAAGGGTCATCACAAACATCTTCGTTATAACATTAAGACAGAATAAATGGAATTGTCCCACCTTACGCAAACTCCCCCTTCTCTGAAAGAGCCATCAGATCAGACCCCCCGAGGGCTTATCACCTCTGAACCTCTTTGACACTTTTTTTCTGGGATGGTATTTTTCTGGTCCTTGGCTTTTGCCTCACCCTGCTCTCTGATTTTGACACATTGCTCATCAATCTATCTTCTACATAAGTTCCAGAACTTTCTCCTTTGAAATCAGTGGTCTCATTCACCAGGCCACATTCTCCATGACTATCTTGCTGAAACTGCCAGTATAGACCCATTCCCTTATTTTATAAGATGTAGAACTAGAAAGTCTCCTCCCAGTCGATGCTAAGTATTTCTGGAAAGGAATCTAAAATTATTATGTTTTCTGACATTTCACAATGAATTTGCTGAACTGAAACTGTGTTAGCCCTGAGCCTCAGCTCCCTCATCTGTTCCTTAAGGAAGAGAATTGCCAAGACCCCCACATGGAAGAGGGTGAATGCTAATGCAGACATTGGCTTCTCTACACATGTGAACACAGTCTGTAAGGTGTAAAACATGCATGAACAGTGAGTGATCAGAAAGCAAAGGTGACAAAAATGGACCACATCATTGGGCTACGAGATTTCTTGATGCTGAGTGGCCTCAGGGCCTGGGCCAGGGTTTCTACCATTTCTCCTCATCCAAGGTCCCATCACAGGGAGCAAGGGAAGGCACCAAGACACAGAGCCCCAACCACGATGAAGGTTATGAGCACAAAGCATGGTCATCTTTTTTTCACATGTTTTAAATATAAATTGATGAAAAACAAACATTATGATGATAATATGTGTGATGGATTTAGCAAAAGAGGTGCCTGTCTTAGGCTGGGTTCTCTAGAGGAGCAAAACGAATGAAGCAGAGAGAGAGAGAGATTTATCCAAAGTACAAGGCTCACGCCGTTGTGGAAGCTGCTGAGTCCCAAATCTGTGAGTCGGTAGTCAGGTTGGAGGCTCCTCCTGACTCACAGAATTCCGGGGGCTGCAAATCCCAAAATCAGAAGGTCAGATGACAGGCTTCTGTCTCACGTCCCAAGAACCGGAAGGCGGAGGATGGTAAGTCAGATGCAGGATCTGGGGAAAGTGAGCTTTGCCAGAACATCCATATATATTGGATGCAGGCCACACGCCTGTAGAAACCTATTGGCTTTCAACTGATTGACTACTCAAATCAGATCACATAATAGAGAATGATTGCATAATATCTGCCAAACCGATGATAATCATGGCCTCCCAAGTTGACTCATAACCTTAACCGTAAAAATACCCACCAGTCAGGAAATCACTACTGCGACCCCGAAGACAAAATGTGCCTTCCCAGGTAAGAGAAGCAGTAACCACATCCAGTTTGCCGTGGGTGGAAGGAGCCCAGCGAGGCGGTCTTTGCCTGCAGAGAAAACAGGTGCACTCGACAACTTTCTTGAGTAATTTTATTATCTGAGTACCCATCCTTATGGTCTGACTTTGTCTAAAGATGCTTCTAGAAGATCTAAGATAGTTGACTAATTACCATCTAAGAAAATCAATCCCAAGTGTACCATTCTTAATCCAGGAAGCTCCTTTCTTTCTATTCCAAAAGAGCAGTTATAAGAGCACAGAGACTGAAGTACATCACTAGATTTTTTTTTTACACCTTTAGAACAAAGTTTTTCATCTGTGGATTTTCTGAACTTATAAATAACTACCTTCACACCACCTTTTAAGAGAAAATGCAAGTTTGTATGTGCATTTTTTCTTTTTTTTAATTTTTATTGTGCTTTAAGTGAAAGTTTACAAATCAAGTCAGTCTCTCATACACAAATTTATATATACTTTGCTGTATACTCCTAGTTGCTCTCCCCCTAGTAAGACAGCACACTCCTTCTCACTAACCTTTATTTCTGTGTCCATTCAGCCAGCTTCTGTCCCCCACTGCCTTCTCATCTCCCCTCCAGACAGGAGCTGCCCATATAGTCTCATGTGTCTACTTGATCCAAGAAACTCACTCCTCACTGCCATCATTTTCTATCCTATAGTCCAGTCCAATCCCTGTCAGAAGAGTTGGCTTTGGGAATGGTTCCTGTCCTGGGCTAACAGAGGTCTAGAGACCATGACCTCCGGGGTCCTTCTAGTCTCAGACCATTAAGTCTGGTCTTTTTACGAGAATTTGAGGTCTGCATCCCACTATTCTCCTGCTCCCTCAGGATTTCTCTGTCATGTTCCCTGTCAGGGCAGTTATTGGTTGTAGCCAGGCACCATCTAGTTCTTCTGGTCTCAGGCTGATGTAGTTTCTGGTTTATGTGGCCCTTTCTGTCTCTTGGGCTCATAATTACCTTGTGTCTTTGGTGTTCTTCATTCTCCTTTGCTCCAGGTGGGTTGAGACCAATTCATGCATCTTAGATGGCCACTTGCTAGTGTTTAAGACCCCAGAAGCCACTCTCCATAGTGGGATGCAGAATGTTTTCTTAATAGATTTCATTATGCCAACTGACTTAGATGTCCCCTGAAACCATGGTCCCCAAACCCCCGCCCATGCTACACTGGCCTTCGAAGCATTTGGTTTATTCAGGAAACGTCTTTGCTTTTGGTTTAGTCCGGTTGTGCTGACCTCTCCTGTATTGTGTGTTGTCTTTCCCTTCACCTAAAATAGTTCTTGTCTACTATCTAATTAGTGAATACCCCTCTCCCACCCTCCCTCCCCACCCTTGTAACCATCAAAGAATATTTTCTTCTGCATTTAAACTATTTCTTGAGTTCTTGTAATAGTAGTCTCATACAATATTTGTCCTTTTGCAACTGGCTAATTTCACTCAGCATAATGCCTTCCAGATTCCTCCATGTTATGAAATGTTTCACAGATTCATCATTGTTCTTTATCCATGCGTAGTATTCCATTTTGTGAATATACCATAATTTATCCATTCATCTGTTGATGGGCACCTTGGTTGCTTCCATCTTTTTGCTATTGTAAACAGTGCCACAATGAACATGGGTGTGCATATATCTGTTTGTGTAAAGGCTCTTATTTCTCTAGGATATATTCCAAGGAGTGGGATTGCTGGATCGTATGGTAGTTCTATTTCTAGCTTTTCAAGGAAGCACCTAAATCAGTTTTCAAAGTGGTTTTCCCATTTTCCATTCCCACCAGCAGTGTATAAGTGTTCCAGTCTCTCCACAACCTCTCCAACATTTATTATTTTGTGTTTTTTGGATTCATGCCAGCCTTTTTTTTGTTGTTGGAGATGGAATCTCATTGTAGTTTTGATCTGCCTTTCTCTAATGGCTAATGATCGTGAGCATTTCCTCATGTATCTGTTAGCTACTTGAATGTCATCTTTAGTGAAGTGCCTGTTCATATACTTTGCCCACTTTTTAATTGGGTTATTTGTCTTTTTGTTGTTGAGTTTTTGCAGTATCTTGTAGATTTTAGAGATCAGATGCTAATCAGAAATGCCATAGCTAAAAACTTTTTTCCAGTCTGTATGTAATCTTTTTATTCTTTTGGTGAAGTCTTTGGATGAGCATAGGTGTTTGATTTTTAGGAGCTCCCAGTAATCCTGTTTCTCATCTGGGGTTTGTGCATTGTTAGTAATGTTTTGTGTACTGTATATAGCATGTATTAGGGCTCCAGCGTTGTCCCTATTTTTTCTTCCATAGTCTTTGTACTATGAGTTGGAATCAATTCCACTGCAAAGGGTTTTGGATTCCAAAAATATATTTCACATATATATTTAGTAACTTTTATAACAATTAAGCAACATCCAGCCTCCGCAAATGAAAACACAATTTCATAAAGTAGCACTTTGTGCATTTTGGTTTAGAATTATCCTTTTTGAAATTAAGTTACTATCTCGCTATTGACAGTCAAGCAAGTCATCTGATCTCTTTTTTCTTTGCAGGGTGCACTGGAATTTACTTTTGAAGGGGCTTAGTTATTTCTGGGGTTACATCAGGGCTTTAGGATAATTGCTGTAGACTCCTACAATCTATGTGAAATAAAATGAAACCTTCTAAGTAGGCGTCCGAAGTCCTAGGGGCTCTTTCTTGCAAATACTCATTCTACATGAAGTACCTGCAATGATTCCTTAAGGAGAGGCAAGTGCTTGTCAGTTTCCTCCACTCTGGAGGTGATTTAAGGGTGAATGGCCTGGTGTTTCTACACAACGCAGGAGTTCTCATCTGTAAACGTCCCCCCCTCGCAGGTGTCACTGCACCAGAGGCGTCTTCACAAATATCACCACAGCGTCGTGGCTGTAAATACTTTGTTCATATCCGTATGGAAGGTGCACCTAAGTGTACTTGGAATTTCTTTAGGATATAACCATGAGACGGTAAAGTAAACGGCAAGGCTGAGGACCAAGGCTTAGGGGTATGATTTGACAAGCTTCCTGAAGGAGAACGAGCATGGAAAAGCCGGCCCCCACCCACCCGAGGACAGTTCCCCGATGGCGTCCCCAGAGCATTTCTGTGGAGACAATGCGCTAGCGCCACAGAGCCTGGGGCCTCGCTCTGCACCCGACTCTCCGCCTCCGGGTTTCAAGTAAGGCTTTGCAGGACCTTTAGACTTCCGTGGAACCAGCCACATCCAAGCCCAGTCCAGACTCCTGGGCCTGAGTGCTCGCAACCACCTGTTCCCGGCCTTTGGGGGCTCCCTCGAGCATTTGGGGACACGCAGCAGGGCGTCAACGGGCAGGCTGCTTTAAACACCCCTTCGGGGGGGGGTGGCGGTGACTCCCTGGAGGCATTAGCCCTCAGGCCTAGCAGCCACCCGGGGCCCCGGAGGCGTGGGTGTCAGGCCCCTCCCTTCCTACCAGGCCCACGGCTCCTGCGCCCCCTCTGGCTTCTCCACTCGGTGCGCGCCGTGGGCGGCTTGGGCTCTCAGCGCCCTGTGCTGCCCCAGGACCAAACGCAGGGCTCACCTCCCGGGCCTTTACATCTCCCCACTTCCCCCCTCCCTTCTTCCCTCTGCACCCTCCCCGCCCTTCTCCGCTAGGCCACGCCCCTCGGGCACCCACCGCTCCCACCACACCCTGGGCCACGCCTAGAGGCCCCTACCAGGTCCACCTTAGCTCTAGGCCACTCCTGGCAGATCCCAGACAGGCCACTCTTGGCGGGCCCCAGCCAAGCCACACCGACCCCCGGCCAGTCTGGGTTCCCTACTGCTGAAGGCTTGGCCTCTCCCTGAGCAAGGAGTGTTCTAGTAGCAAGAGAGTTTCTTGATTTAGTTTTTGTGCATGGTGTGAGGTATGGGTCTTGTTTCATTTTTTTGCAAATGGATATTCAGTTATGCCAGCACCATTTGTTAAAAAGACTGTCTTTCCCCCCATTTAACTGACTTTGGGCCTTTGTCAAATATCAGGTACTCACAGGTGGATGGATTTATGTCTGGACTCTGAATTGTTCCATTGGTCTCTGTATCAGTTGTTGTACCGGTACCAGGCTGTTTTGACTGCTGTGGCCCTATAATAGGTTCTAAAATCAGGTAGAGTGAGGCCTCCCTCTTTGTTTTTCTTTTTCAGTAATGCTTTACTTACCCAAGGCCTCTTTTCCTTCCATAGGAAGTTGGCGGTTTGTTTCTCCATCTCATTAAAAAAGTCCTTGGAAATTGGATGGGAAGTGCATTGTATCTATAGATGGCTTTTGGTGGAATAGACATTTTTACAATGTTAAGTCTTCCTATCCATGAGCAGGGTATGTTTTTCCACTTACGGAGCTCTCTTTTGCTTTCTTGCAGTAGTGTCTTGTAGTTTTCTTTGTATAGGTCTTTTACATCTCCGGTAAGATTTATTCCCAAGTATTTTACCTTCTTGGGGGCTACTGTAAATGGTATTGATTTGGTGATTTCCTCTTCCATGTTCTTTTTGTTGGTGTAGAAGAATCCAACTGTTTTTTGTATGTTTATCTTGTATCCTGATATTCTGCTGAACTCTTCTGTTAGTTTCAGTAGTTTTCTGGAGGATTCCTTAAGGTTTTCTGTGTATAAGATCATGTCGTCTGCAAATAGAGATACTTTTACTTCTTCCTCACCCATCTCGATCCCCTTTATTTCTTTGTCTAGACTAATTGCTCTGGCTAGGACTTCCAGCACAATGTTGAATAAGAGCGGTGATAAAGGGCATCCTTGTCTGGTTCCCGATCTCAAAGGGAATGCTTTCAGGCTCTCTCCATTTAGGGTGATGTTGTCTATTGGCTTTGTATAAATGCCCTTTATTATGTTGAGGAATTTTCCTTTTATTCCTATTTTGCTGAGAGTTTTTAAAATGAATTGATGTTGAACTTTGTCAAATGCCTTTTCTGCATCAGTTGATAAGATCATGTGGTTTTTGTCTTTTGTTTTATTTATATGATGGATTACATTGATTGTTTTTCTAATGCTGAACCATCCCTGCATACCTGGTATGAATCCCACTTGGTCATGGTGAATTATTTTTTTGATATATTGTTGAATTGTATTGGCTAGAATTTTGTTGAGGATTTTTGCTTCTAAGTTTACGAGGCATATAAGTCTGTAATTTTCTTTTTTTTTTGTGCTGTCTTTACCTGGTTTTAGTATCAGGGATATGCTGGCTTCATAGAATGAGTTTGGGAGTATTCCATCCTTTTCTATGCTCTGAAATACGTTTAATAGTACTGGTGTTAACTCTCCTCTGAAAGTTTGGCAGAACTCTCCAGTGAAGTCATCCAGGCCAGAGATTTTTTTTGTTGGGACTTCTTTAATTACCTTTTCATTCTCTTCTTTTGTTATGGGTCCATTTAGTTGTTCTACCTCTTTTTGTGTTAGTTTAGGTAGGCAGTGTGTTTCTGGAAATTTGTCCATTTCTTCTAATTTGTCAAATTTGTTAGAGTACAATTTTTTGTAGTAGTCCGATATAATTCTTTTAATTTCAGTTGGGTCTGTTGTGATATCGCCTATCTCATTTCTTATTCAGGTTATTTGCGTCCTCTCCTATTTTTCTTTTGTCAGTTTGGCCAGTGGTTTGTCAATTTTGTTAATTTTTCCAAAGAACCAGCTTCTGGTCTTGTTTACTCTTTCAATTGTTTTTCTGTTCTCTATTTCATTTAGTTCTGCTCTAATTTTTATTATTTGTTTTCTTCTGGTACCCAAGGGATTCTTAGGCTGCTCTCTTTCTCTTTGTTCAAGTTGTAGGGATAATTCTTTGATTTTGGCCCTCCTTTTTGGATGTGTGCATTTATTGATATCAACTGGCCTCTGAGCACCGCTTTTGCTGTGTCCCAGAGGTTCTGATAGGAAGTGTTTTCATTCTCATTGGATTCTATGAATTTCATTATTCCATCCTTAATGTCTTCTATAACCCAGTCATTTTTAAGCAGAGTATTGTTCCGTTTCCAAGTGTTTGATTTCTTTTCCTTGCTTTTTCTGTTATTGATTTCTACTTTTATGGCCTTATGGTCAGGGAAGATGCTTCGTAATACTTCAATGTTTTGGATTCTGCTAAGACTTGCTTTATGACCTAATATGTGGTCTATTCTAGAGAATGTTCCATGTGTGCTGGGAAAGAAAGTATACTTGGCTGCTGTTGGGTGGAGTGTTCTGTATATATATGTCTATGAGGTCATGTTGGTTGATTGTGGCATGTAGATCTTTCATGTCTTTATTGAGCTTCTTTCTTCCTTCACTGAAAGTGGTGTGTTGAAGTCTCCTACTATTATTGTGGATCTATCTCACTTTTCAATGCTGTTAGAGTTTGTTTTATGTATCTTGAAGCCCTGTCATTGGGTGCATAAATATTTAATATGGTTATATCTTCTTGGTGTATTGTCCCTTTAATCATTATATAATGTCCTTCCTTATCCTTTATGATAGATTTTACTTTAAAGTCTATTTTGTCAGAAATTAATACTGCCACTGCTGGTCTTTTTTGATTGTTGTTTGCTTGATACATATTTTTTCCATCCTATGAGTTTTGGTTTGTGTCTCTAAGTCTGAGGTGTGTCTCTTGTAGGCAGCATATAGACAGATCATGTTTTTTAATCCATCCTGCCACTCTCTGTCTCTGTATTGGTGCATTTAGTCCATTTACATTCAGTGTAATTATGGATAAGTATGAGTTTAGATCTGTCATTTTGATGTCTTTTTTTGTGTGTTGACAATTTCTTTGTCCCACATAATTTTTTGTGCTGAGTAGTTTATCTTTATATATTGTCTTTTCCTCTTTGTTGTTGTTGATTTTGTTTCTTCTGAGTCTTTATTTTTTTTCCTGTATTTTATTTTGATGAGTAGGGTTGTTAGTCTCCTTTGTGGTTACCTTAATATTTACCCCTATTTTTCTAAGTTTAAACCTAACTTTTATTTCTTCGTATCTCCTTGAGTTCCTCTCTGTATGAAAGCTCTATGACTACATTTCTTAGTCCCTCTTTATTGTTTTGATATTGTCTTCTTTTACATAATGACATTGTTGTTTCCCTGTTTTGAGCATTTTTTTAAATCTTGAGGTGTTTTTGTGATTTCCCTATCTGGGTTGACATGTGGTTGCTCTGTCCTGTATTCTAGTCTTGGGGTTGATATCCGATATTATTGATTTTCTAACCAGAGAACTCCCTTTAGTATTTCCTGTAGTTTTGGTTTGGTTTTTACAAATTCTCTAAACTTCTGTTTTTCTGGAAATGTCCTAATTTCGCCTTCAGATTTGAGAGACAGTTTTGCTGGATATATGATTCTTGGCTGCCAATTTTTTTTCTTCAATGCTTTATATAAGTCATCCCAGTGCCTCCTTGCCTGCATCATTTCTGCCCAGTAGTCCAAGCTTTTTCTTATTGACTCTCCTTTGTAGGTGACTTTTTGTTTATCCGTAGTTGCTCTTAAAATTCTCTATGTTTGGTTTTGGCAAGTTTGATTATAATATATCGTGGTGACTTTCTTTGTACCTTATGTGGAGTTCGATGAGCATCTTGGATAGGTATCTTCTTATCTTTCACGATATCAGGGAAGTTTTCTGCCAACAATTCGTCGGCAATTCTCTCTGTATTTTCTCTTATCCCTCCCTGTTCTGGTACTCCAGTCACTCATAGGTTATTTTTCTTGATGGATCCCACATGAGTCTTAGGGTTTCTTCATTTTTGAAATTCTTTTATCTGATTCTTCTTCAAATACATTTATGCCAAGTGTTTTATCTTCAATTTCACTAATTCTCCCTTCCATTTCCTCAATTCTGCTTCTCTGTCCTTCTGTTGAGTCATCTAACTCTAATTCTATTTTTAATCTTCTGAATTTCTGATGGCTGTCTCTCTATGTATTCTTACAGCGGGGGTCAAGCTGTGAACAAGGCAGGTGGCTGAGAATTGTCCACCTGTGTCTCTGAGGAAAGCGCACCCTCGTTCACTAGAGAGCACAGGTGTGTGGGTTCTGCAGCCGAACCCTGCACAGCCAGTGCTTCCGGTTAAAGGGACTGGGAGTTATCTTTGGACCACCGTCGTGGGTGGCTAGGTGACTTGGGTGGAGCCACCAGTCCTCAGGCCCCTGATGTGGGTAGGTGAGGACCCTGTTTAATAGGCAAAGTGGTGTCAAACATCTAGCACCCACTTCTCCACTGCACAGTTGAAACAGTTTCAGTCTACCAAGAAGGGCCTGTTCTCCTGGAATGGGCCCACACAGGTCCACGCAGGGGTGAAAGTTATTCGAAGTCCACAGACTGTTTATGCCTGGACAGGAGCTGGGTCTGGCCCAAGCTCCCTAGGTTAGTGGAGCTGGTAGGTTATCTTTTCCTCCTGTTGTGAATTTATTCCTTCTCCAAGGCAGGGAGAATGGTTCAGGGCACAGCAGGACCTATCTCAGGCCCAGGGAAATCTACAGCCACTGAAGCCGGCTTGGGTGCTGGGGTTGCTGTAAAATATATGCAAGTACTTATCTTTTGCTGAGAGCACCATTCTTCTCTGGTTCTGGAGGTGTGAGTAGGCTGTGCAGCTCGCTGTCTCTTCCTGAGGAAACCGGGTCTGGATTGCTACCACCAGCCCCGCTGCAGTCACTCCAGGAAGTGGTGCCCGAGGGTTCCTGGCAATTAAGGTCTGGTAACTCTATTCTACTTCTGAACTGTCTCTCCCTCCTTCTGCTGCTCAGTCCATTTTCTAACTTTACCTTTGATGTTCAGGGCTCCTAGCTTGTCATAAATTTAATTGTTTCACCTCTTCTTTGGGGTCTGTGTTGTGAGAGGGATCACGGAAGCGTCTGACTACCCCACCATCTTGGTCCTGCTTTCCATATATGTATTTTAAGTGACAGTCTTTGAGATGACAGTTAGTCTGTATTGATGGTTTTAGATCATATCCAGTGGGGATATGAAGTTACTTCTGTTGGATTCCTTGGAAGCAAATGAACAGGCCACAGAATTTTTCAGCTCTCAAGGTTGCTTTCAGATAAGGCAGTAACTTGGTGGAAGAAGACATCATGAATAGACAATGCTATTTGAGATCTGAGAAATCAGTACCAGGAAATAAGAATAAGAGCTGTGTTATAAGTGGTGCTGTGCATATTTCTGCTGCTCAAGAAGGGATAAATCACAAAGAACCCATCCTGACATAAGGGTTAGAGTCCCTGTAGCAGTAGAAACAACATGCACTTTGGAGTCACATCTGCGTCTCTCACTAGCTTTGTGACTTGGAGGGATAGATCACATGCTCAAAGGACCTGTGGCCTGGTGTTTAAGAGCAAGGTTCCTGGTTTATTCTTGAGTGAAATGTAAATACTCGTATAGATGAATCTGCCCAACGATTTGCTTTGAGTTTACTTGGAATGAAGAAGCCGCTCAGAGCTCAGAGGCAGTTTTGAGAGCTAGAGCAATCTATCCTGGAGTCATTTGTTTTAAAAACAGTGGAAGTCCTACATTCTGAACATGTTGTAAACTGAGGGAATTATCAATATCATTTTGAAGAGAAGGGTTGGTTATTACCACAGTGGGTGCATCCTCCTGAGGGTCTTTCTGCTGATCGTTACAATATTGAAATGCACACGGAAGTGCAACAGGGCACACCTACATGTTGGTTCTAGTTTTTGTGGGTGGATTATGTGATCAAAGGAGCCCTTGTGGTGCAGTGGTTAAAGCAAATGACTGCTAGCTGAAAGGCCAGCAATTTGAAACCATCAGCTCTGCAGGAGAAAGATGTGCCAGTCTGTTTCGTAGAGATTTATAGCCTTGGAAACCCGATGGGGTCACTGTTAGTTGGAATTGACTTGAACGCATTGGTTTTGGGGTTTTGGTTATGTGATCAAAGTCCCAGGGTGGTACAAGTAGTTTGTGCTTGGCTACTATCCAAAAGGTTTGTGGATTTGAACCCACCCAACAGCTCTGTGGAAGAAAGGCCTGATGAGATGTTCTTGTTAAGAGTACAGCCAAGAAAACCCTATGGAGCACAGTTCTACTCTTACACACATGGGGTTGCCACTAGTCAAGGTCAATTCCGTGGCAACTAACAACAACAACATTGGAACCAGGAGCCTCTGGGTTGTACAAACAGTTAATGCACTCATCTGCTAACCAAGAGTTGGCAATTTGAGTTTACGGAGGTACCTAGGAAGAAAGACCAGGTGGTCTACTTTCAAAAAATCAGCATTGAAAACCCTATGGAACACAGTTCTACTGTGAGACACATGGAGCTGCCACCTGTCAGAATCGGCTTGACAGCAACAGGTTTGAGTTTTTTTAGTTATGTGATCACCTACTGTTTCTGAGACAGTGCCAGGTAATCAGTGGGCTAGCATTTCCAGCAAAATAAACGCTTCTTTAATTATTTTTTAACATTCTTGCATAGATAGGAAAAGGTTCTGGAATCTTTATCTCTTGCTTTGGAATTTTATTACTTGAATTTATATGTCTTTGCACTAAAATGTGGAGCCCTGGAGGTGCAGCGATTAAGTGTTTGGCTGCTAACCAAAAAGGTCAGCAGTCGGAATCCACCAGCTGCTCCTTGGAAACACTATGGGGCAGTTCTATCCTGTCCTGTAGGGTTGCTATGAGTTGGAATAGACTCGACAGCAATGGGTTTATAATCTAACTCATAATGGTTTCTTTCAAGGTTTAATGAAACAGCATTAAGGGTAACTGCTGTTTTTTCTGAAATGACGATGTAATGTTAAATGGACACATGGGTGCCTTTTACATGTGGAAACATACGCTTTGCTGGAGCAGAAGGGATTTGGCCGATGTAATGGAAATGCTACACTAATGTCTCCTTTGCCCTGGAGAGAGTCAGAGATGAAAAAAAAAAAAATGTGCATATGCTTTCAAGTGACTGAAACGGGCAGAAGACTATATGTAGAATAAAAAAGGAATCCCACCTTCCCCACGTGAAACTTCTTACAAGTGGAAGAGGATTGCTTTATCAATCAGAACTTGACAGGAGGGCCCTGTCACTGGAGAACACACTTTTCTGTTGTAATTCAGGCTTCTAGTCAATATTTACATATTTCCTCCTAATCTGTGTCTTATCTTTTCACATTGTCTCTGAATCGTCTTTTTGTTTGTTTTTAAAGCAGAGGTCTTTCCTTTTACTTGATCAGTATATTCTTTTGTGAGTTATGTTTTATTGCTTAGAATATAAACCCTTCTCTATTCAAACATTACAAAGACACTTTCTTATTCAAATGTTACAAAGACACTCACTTGTAAAAGTTTAAATGATTACTTATGAAACTTTAATCCATGTGCAATTATTTTAGTATATGATGTGAGATACAGATATACTTTCACTTCATGTGTCTGTGTTCAATTATCCAGGAACACGTACTGAATAGGCCATTGTTTCTTCACTGAGTGGTAATGTCTCCTCCCTTAAACCATGCCCATGGATACGTGGGTGGGTTTCCAGGCCTTCTAATCAATTTCTTTCCTTGTTGCTACCCCTCTATAAATATCTCACTGTTTTAATATCATCACTTTATAGCAATTCTGTATAAATAGTAAAACAAATTTTTCTTTAATATTCAACTTTTCCAAGATTGTCTTGGCTTCTCTTTTTCCTTTACTCTTTCATAAGAATTTTTAATCATCTTGCAAAAAAAAAAAAAAAATTTTTTTTTTTTCAGTGCAATATCATACTGGGATTTGGGTAGAAATTATATTGAATTTATAAATCTAATTAGTAATAATTTATATTTTACAACACTGGGTCTTTTCATCCATGAACATGGTATAGCTCTTCAGTCATTCCATTTTCTTCAAAAACATTTTGCACATACTGTGTTATATTTATTCCTAGGTACTTTGTATTTTTTCTTCTGTAAATACTATCTTTATTGAATTATGTTTTCTAGTTGTTATTAGATTATTTTATATATTGAATTTTTACCCAGAAAACTCTCTGATATTTCTCTTTAGCTATAATATTAACCTAACACCTCTTAGATTTTCTATGTATCGTATCATTAGCAAGTAATGAGAGTATTATATCCTCTTTTCTAATCTTTTATGACTTTTTTTCACTCATTATTCTGGTTAGGAAACACCTGGACAATTTTAATAAAAGGGAAAGTTCCAGGGATTCCTGTCTTCTTTCTTAAGATGATGTGACCACTCCTAAAATTTCACAGTTTTGATGATTGCTATAGATGGTTTATGGTGGTTTCCCTTTCTGAGATTTGGTAGGCAATGGCAGTCCCAACAAAGGCCTGACAATGCAGAAAGGAATAGAATATGACATATGTATATATACCATTGGCATTAGGCCCTGGTGGTACAGTGGTTAAGACCTCAGCTGTCAACCAAAAGGTCAGCAGTTTGAATCTACCAGGCACTCCTTGGAAACCCTATGGGGCAGTTCTACTCTGTCCTGTAGGGTTGCTATGAGTTGGAATCAACTAGCAGTATACCACTGGCACAGCAAGGGCTGCCTTATATGGTAGTAGCTGTCCTTTGATGTACGGGTGACCCCTCTCCCAAGCTAGTGGTGCAGAAGGAGTGAACATGAGCCCTTTCATCCTGGTGGCTTTCTTGTTCTGTGTGGGCTATGAACTGTTTTTTGTGCCCTAAACTTCAGGCACTTCTTTTTGAGAGATGAGGGGGTGTGCAACAGCTGAGTCCCTTGTCCTCCGAAAACATGAACCCACTGCACACCTCTTTGCTTATTCAGTAGTAAAATAAATTTTTGCTCCTGATCCTAGTCTTTATTTTCATCAATTTGGAAATTTGGAATAATCCTTCATACTCAAGCCTAGCTCCCAGATGAAAAAAATTGCCTTTTATAGCTAATTTGCCTTCATGACTGGGTTTGGGAGAGGTTAATAGGAACGTATGTCCCCTAACTTCAGGGAAAGAAAAACCTGCTTTTATCTACTTTAATTATTGGATTGGATGAAGGGTTTTTATGTTAACCAAGAGTTCCAAAGTAAAAATTATTAATTTTTAAATAGTTGCATACATAGGAAGAAGCTTTGGGATCTTTATCTCTTGCTTTGGAATTTTATTTCTTGCATTTATATGTCTTTGCACTAAAATTTCATCATCTTATAATCTAACACATAATGGTATCTTCTAGTGTTTAATGAAATAGCACTGAGGGTAACTGCTATTTTTTTTCCTGAAATGGCGATGTAACATTGAATGGACACACTGGTGTAGGTGAATGTCCTCTGAACTCATGATGCTAGTATAACAATGTCTTCTCAGTACTGCCTGTATTAGTCTCCTAGAGCCGCTATGACAAAATGCCACAAAGTGTGGGGCTTATAAGAACAGAAATTTATTCTCTGACAGTCTGGAGGCTGGGAGTCTGAGTTCAGGGCATCAGCCATGTTAATTTCTACTGGGGCTCTGAAGGAGAACTTGTTCCACCTCTCAGCTCCTGGTGGATGCAGGCATTCCGTGGCTTGCCCCTGCAGGATCATGTGGTGTCCTTCCTCTGTCTCCCTGTCTCTGCGTGTCTTCTCTTTTATAAGATGTCACTCCTATAGGAGAACCTGTTCCATGCCTCTCTCTGAGCATCTGGCGGCTGCTGGAGACCCTTGTCGCTCCATGGCTTGCAGCTGCACCTGCCTCCATTGCCACATGGCCATTCTACCTCTGTCTACAATGGTATCTTGTCTTTTATAAGACACCACTCGAATGGGATTAGGACAGACTTTACTGAACCTTAGAAGACCCTATTTCCAAACAAGCTCACATTCATGGACACAAGGGTTAAGGCTTCAACATATCTTTATGGAGGCTGCATTTCTGAACACAGCAGTGCCATTGCTACCCGAGTCTCTGAGCTTCTGCATCGGCTGACTTAGTTATGTTTGGACAGCTCAGTGTACCACACCTTGACCCAGAAGAAGTGAACTTCAGCTTCTTTCCTAGATTCCAACAAAATTCCATTCACACAAGGCATGCACCTTATAGACTTCATAGAAAGTTTGAAGAAGAAGAAAGCATCCAACAAGAATGTGAGCAGTCAAAATGTGAGCATTAAATTCACTAACGTCTAGAAAACCTGACCATCCTTCTCCACCAGCTTGAGCTCCAGACCCCCATCACTTCTCTTGTCTTCTTGCCCTCGTTCTCTTTCTCCACCCACCTGTGCTTCCCACCCTTCTACCCAATAGCCTCTCCTCTGATCTTGGGTTTCTCTCTTTTGTTATTATTGTTGTTGAGTGCTGTCAAGTCGATGCTGATTCAGAGTGACCCCATGTGACAGAATAAAACTGCTTCATAGGGTTTTCTAGGCTGTGATTTTTATGGAAGTAGATTGTCAGGCCTTTCTCCTGTAGAGCTGCTGGGTGAGTGTGAACCACTGGCCTTTTGGTTAGTAGCTGAGTGCTTAACCTTTGCACCACCAGGGCTCTCTCATCCTAATAAACACAAAATCAAAGATAAGAAATAAAATCAAAGCACTCTTCCCACTTTCTAACTCAGAGCATTTTGGTTCTCTTCAGCACCTACTCTCAAGCTTAGCCTTGAGTAACCCTCATCCAGGGTTTTCAGTTTACTACTTGAAAGTTTAAATAAGTTTTATTTGTTTTTAATTCAAAGCTCCTCAATATCAGTCTGCGAAGAGTGAAGGTAATTTCCATCCTTTTCCAGGAAGGAACAAAGTGGAGATGTTAAAACTCTTGGTAGCTTAATTTTTATTATGAATTCTCCCTTTTTTTGTGGAGAGAGAGGCCGTCTTCTCTGATATTTTACACAATCTTGATTGGTAGTGTCATCAGATGGTATAAGTGATTCCTTGCCCTGCCAAAATATATCCAGGGTCTCACTTGAACAAGATTACTGTCAAAACAAAACGAATTTCTTCTTACTTTGTTGGGAGTAGAAAGAAATGAGTTTTATTGAGGAATAGAACAACCTGGTTTGGAGAGCGTAAAGTACAAAAAATGCTGCGAAGTACAGAAAATGAGCGGGGCTTCCTATAAACACAAGGCTTAGTCGAACCACAGGCAATACTTTCAAAATATCAGCTTATCTGCAGACTTATCAGAGCCAACTTAAGCAGGCATTTTACAAGGACAGTTCTGCATATTCTCTGAGAACAGGGGGCAGTCTGTTCTAAGAACAGGGGGAATGTGTAAGCATTCTTTTCAAGGACAGGTTGGTCAAAGAATATTTTTGTTTACAAGCTTCCTGGAACATTCTAAGCACGATTTTAACCACATACTTTGCAAGAGCAAGCATGAGTTTCGGCCCCTCTCCTTTTTTGCTCGAGAGTAACCAGAGTTAACCCCTGTTGCGTGCTCAGCCTGAGAGCCTCAGTTTTCTTTTTTTGAGTTCTACATGCACATTATCAATATAGTTTTAGTCTTGTCTCTTGCTGTCATCATTGGCCATATTCCTGTTCCTTTACCTCTGTCTGGCTCCCACTAGACTTTAGACCACGCTGCATTGTTGCCAAGAGCTATTTACTTTTAGTGGCTTATAATATTCATATTCTTTTGCTTAATCTTATCCGTATCCAAGAAGACTTAAGGCTATCCACATAGTTTTAAGGATTTTCTTAAAAATCCATTTATCATTTTCTTGGCTCAGAGACCTATATGCCACACACAAAATCTCTGTAAAGGTGAAAGTCACTCAGTGTCCCATTAACTTGAAGTAAAGACAGACCCTGGGGGAAAAAAAAAATCTTGCTTTTCAATTAAGAATATTATTTTTATATAAATTTTAGCCACTTGCACCCAAATCACTAATAAGTGGGTCCCTGAAGTAAGCAAAGCAAACAATACTGTGTTAAGTATTATGTTTTAAATTAACAAGGCATTTTTTTTAAAGTGGAAGCTTTATCCAAAATATTATAGAGGTTGTTATGGATTGAACTGTGTCCCTCAAAAATGTGTGTCAATTTGGTTAGGCTGTGATTCCCAGTATTGTGTGGTTGTCCACCATTTTGTGATCTGATGTGATTATCCTATGCTTTGTAAAGCCTAACCTCTCTGATGTTAATGAGGCAGGATTAGAGGTGGTTATGTTAATGACGCAGGGCTCAGTCTACAGGATTAGGTTGTATCTTGGGTCACTCTCTTTTGAGATATAAAAGAGAGAAGCGAGCAGAGAGGAGAGGGACTTCATACCACCCAGAAAAAAGCTCTGGGAGTAGAACACGTCCTTTGAACCTGGGGTCCTTGTGCTGAAAAGCTCCTAGACCAGGAAAAGATCGATGACAAGGACCTTCCCCCAGAGGCAACAGAGAGAGAAATTCTTCCCTGTGAGCTGGTACCCTGAATTAGGATGTCTAGACTTACAAACTGTGAGAGGGTAAATTTCTATCTACTTGTGGTATTTCTGTTACAGCAGCGCTAGATAACTAAGACAGAGGTACATGTTTTAGGTTTGCTGTAGAGAGAAATGAGTTTATTTTTAAATTGTTTATTTAATGCTACTGGTAATTTAAAATTATCCTCCCACTAGTCTTCACTGGAGGAGATTTGTGGAAGGTAGAGTGAGTCTGCTGCATCAAATCTGTGTGTTTGGTTTTGTTTTCACTTCGTGCCATGCGGGAGGTGGGAGCTGGATATGAGGGAGATTCACGATCTCACAGTGAGGCCCGTGGGCACTCAACGTGGAAGATATTAGTCCTCTCTGTAAGCAATCAGTCATCAATAGGTTGATAAAGCACCTATCATAGAACAAAGACCATGACTGATGGATGTCTATCCCATCTCAGCTCTTTCTTCCCACTGATAGCTTCCCCTCCAAATTGAATCATATATCCAATGCCAGAACATGTTATTGGGAGCGTGAACTAGACCCAGGATAATATTAAAATTCTAGCTGAGGCAAAGTTGAAATGCAAGTTTCTGGAATAAAGTACTTTTTAACTTTTCCATTTGTTTTAATTCTATGCACAGCCTTGATATTCAGAAGTGAAGCTATGGGTGTGGTCTGTTTGGTGAGAAAAACCTGGAGAGTTGTTTGGTCCTGACCTCCATCAGAATGTATTAAGAGCTTGGTGATAGTAATACACTAATGCCTATGTCAGCCTTGATAAGACCCTCTCAAAAAAGACCAGCGTGCTTCCCCCCATTTAGTGGAAATATTGTGCTCACTTGTATTTATCCACCACCTAGCTTCATTTTTCCTTTCAGATCTCGGCAGCCCTTTGGGTCTACCTCAGAAGAAAGAGACGTGCTCCCTCCACATTGTCTCAGCTGGGTTTCCAGCCAGTCTGCAGTTATCTGCCCTTCCTGCCTGTGCTGGCCAGGAGAAGGACAGATTTAAATGCAGTGTGCTGAAAGAGTGTGGAAGCAGAAAAGAGACAGTATTATGAATAGAGAGCTAATGCACTCCACTTCCTGCACACGCTGGTTACCAAGGCTTCCCGTTTTGGCCACAGGCTTTGTGGAGAAATCCAAGTCTCCTCCCACTTAATGATTAAGAGGCTGACATTACCCACAAGCCTTTTAATAGGCCACTGTGTTCTGAGTGAATCTAAGCAGGATCACTGGATAGATGGATCAGGATGAGTAATGAAACTGTGATAGTGCAAGGGCCTGACCTCAGAGCAGCATAGAACTTCAGGGAACTTAACTGTTTGCTAACCAAGGGAAAAAGAGGGAAAGAAAATATATTTATCTACGGAGTATAAAAGTAGCCCTGGTGGCACAATGGTTAAGTGCTCAGCGGCTAACCAAAAGGCCAGTGGTTCAAATCCACCAGCTGCTCCACGGGGCAAAGATGTGGCGGCCTGCTTCCAAAAAAGATTCCAGCCTTAGAAACCCTATGAGACAGCTCTAGTCTGTCCTCAGAACCAACTTGAGGGCACCTAACAGCAAATGATTTTTTTTTTCCTTCACAGCACATTTTCATGTGTTTTAAACTATTAGCTTAGTTATCGTCACCTATCATGGATGTTCTCAGTATTTAGGCCATTTTCTGGCACATAGTAGGTATTCAGTTAATATTAATTGGATGAATGCCTAAAATCTAAATGTTTCTCCTCATTGTTAGCTGTTGCTGTCGCATTGGCTCTGACTCATGGCGACCTGTGTGAGCAGAACAAAATGTCGCCCAGTCCTGTGCCATCCTTACAGTTGTTTGTTCACATGCTGGAGTCCACTGTTGCAGCCATGATGTATTTTGAGTGTCTTCCAACCTAAGGCACTCATCTTCCAGCACTGTATCAATGTTCGTTGTGATCCACAGGGCTTTCGTTGGCTAATTTTCAGAAATAGATTGCCAGGCCTTTCTTCCTAGTCTGTTTTAGTCTTGAAGTTCCACTGAAACCTGTCCACCCTGGGTGACCCTGCAGCTATTTGAAATACTATTGTCATAGCTTCCAGCATCACAGCAAGACTGAGGCCATCATAGTGTGACAAGCTGACAGACGGGGCCTGGAAGAAGTCAGCAGGAACCCCAACTCAGCTGTGGCAGGTGGCACACCTTTTCCTCTTGACCCTTCGTCACAGGCTGTCCACTCTCAGATACCCTCAAGCCGCCTTCTGGGTGTCTTATCTCCTGGCGGTCACCCTCAGCCATACCGCAGCTGCTCTCTGGAAGCAGGGCTGCTGCAGGTCTCCTGCCACCTTCCCTCACTCCACCCCCGTCCATTGTCCATTTTCCTAAAGCTCTGCTGAGACCCCACCCCGCCACCCAGGGAGACAAGAACTGCAGTAACAGCTCCTTCTCCCCCAGCGAGCACATGCACCATTCGGAGCCCTGGTTGGCCAATGGTTAAGGCCTTGGCTGCTAACCAAAAAGGTCAGCAGTTCAAATCCACCAGGTGCTCCTTGGAAACCCTTTGGTTTTGTGTGTGTGTGTGTTCAGGTCCCAAACACACATACTTCCGTGTGTAAATAGTCCAGTGTTTTCTTTGCACACTTGTCATTTATTCTGACTTTTTGTCTTTCCTTGGGTTGGTTGGCGGCGAGTCCTTGGCTGCGGGCTCTGTGGGCTCGGTCAGTCTCAGACAAGAGCCCCCCTCCGGCGGGCATGGAGCCCAGACCCTGGCCGTGCAGTCCCCGTATGGATTGCACTCTGGCCCATGGCCTTTCTGTTCAGAGTTCACAGGGTCATTGGAAGGTGGTGCCGCATTCAAAAACATTACACTCTCCTACAGTCCCTGTGGTTGTCGAGAAAAAAGCCAGACAACAGCAGCTATGTCCCACATGGGCGTGAGGATTCAGTCCAGTTTTCCAACAAGCTGAAGCCCATAGATAAGAATGTCAAGGAAAAAAAATAATGTTCTTTCTATAACTAGAAAAGTAAGCAAATCCCTCCACTAGAGAAAAAAACTAGCATTCTTCCAAATTCTCCCAGGTCCTTCAGATGAGAATACCAGAATTTCAGCCAAGCTCAGGGTCATTTTCTCCAAAGTTTGAATGTGGTACCTTATGGATTGACTTATGTCCCCAAGAAATATATGTTGAAATCCTAACCCCTGTACCTGTAAATGTGACCCCATTTGGAAATGGAGGTTTCTTTCATCACATTAATTAGTGTATGGCGGGTTCTAAGCCTAATCATTTCTGAGTCATAAAAAGAGCTGGATTGAGTCCCACATACACATGGGGGACAAGGAAGGCAAACAATGGAGACACACACCTACAAGCCCAGGAACCCCAAGGGTTGCTGCAGCTACTAGAAGCTGAGACAGGACCTCACGTAGAGCCGGGGCCCTGAACTCAGATTTCTAGCCTCCTGAGCTGTGAGAAAATAAATGTCTGTGTTTTAAAGCCACCCACATGTGGTATATTTCATGATAGTCATGGTCCTGGGAATGGAGCCGTGAATAAGACACGGCTGCCCAGGTGTGCCTGTCTGCTGGGAAGATGCAACGTAAGCGCAACACCTGGAAACGGGAAAGGTGCCAGCACCACGGGGCCTGGGTTACTGTGGCCAACTCTGCTGCAGATGGGGACCTAGTAAGGAGCTGTTCGGGGTCACAGAAAGACAGGGGCACAGGAGACAGTGAGCATTCCTCATCATGGTCAACACGTGGAGTCGATACCCAACGGCAGTGGCCACTTGTGCAAAACATTTGGATGGCTTTGAAAACCATATTGCCCTTATTGATACTGTATAAAATTGCTTATTCTGTTTAGTTTATTTGCGGCATGAGCTTGGTCCACGCTGCTGTGAGACTCTTGAAGGCCAGGATACTGTATCTTACTTCTTCTCCATCCTCCCGTGCATAGTTCAGTGCCTGAAAAACAAGGGCTTCTGCCCACAGGAAGCACTGACTGAAGAAATGAAAGAGCGAGTAGCTATGGAGCTGCAGTTGCGGAAGCCTTTCCTTTAACACGTCCTCGGTCATCGCCGGAGATCAGGGCTGCAAACGCACCTGTCAGCTGAGGTGGACTCTGAGTCAAAACTGACTTCCGGCTGAGCGAAAAGGGCTTGAGGTGATGTGGGCCTGAGGACTTACAGGTGACCTGTGCTGTCGTCTGCAGCTGGTTCTGGAGAAAATGAAGATGGAGTAAGGGGCTAAAGACTAAGGGGGAATTAATGCGAGCATCATAGCTTTTAAGTTAAAAACATCTTAACGATAACCGAGTTCAACGCTTCAGGGCCACTCCCAACTCTACTCCCCAAGTCAAGAGCCCCTGGATATTTGGAGGAGGACAGGAACAGGACTAAAATCCAGAAGGTGAGCGTGAAAATTGTGTTTAATGACGATTCTCAGGAGAACTGAGCTAGTGTTGTGCAAAGTGGTCTGCTTGAGACAGAGCTGGGTGTGGTACACCTGGGCTCAATTCCTCACCAAAGGCCACCGAAGAGAACATTCTCCGTAAAATAAGTGATTTGACTGCCACAGACTTTAAGCCAACTTTTAAATAAAGGACTCAAAAGAAATACAATCAGTGGATTAAAAACTGACTAGCAGTTTTCTAAAATGAATCAGTTCCTTAGGTTTTCTCATTTCAGAATTATTTAAATTACTTTGAATCAGACATTCACTTGCATGTTCCTTTTTTCAAAAAGCAACTCCTTTATCTCCAAGGGCAATACCTGCTCTTGCTGAAGGCAATGGAATCTATCCAGCCCTGGGATGCCTTTGATAGAGGAAAGAAAAACGTCCTAAATGTGTGTTGTATTCATTTAATATTGTGCTTTTCAACCTGTATTTTTGTGTTCTGTTTCAAGTACCACTGAAGTAGTTTTTGCTTCACTCTTCTCATATCTTCTGTGGAAAATTAACATTGTGTTCCCTGGTAACCTGTTTATCTCTGAGGTTCAAATGCAATGTCTTAAACAGTAGTGCAATTAATTCCAGTTTCTTGCAGACACATACAGAGTGTCAGGTTTAACACAGAGCAGGTAAACATAAACCTCCATAAGATGTGATACTATTGAAAAATTGATTCAGTGTTTAATATTTACTTAGGTTTTTAAAAGTTGTTTCCTACGGTCCCCAGGCTTCACTCAGCAACTGAAGCTCCGCCGTCCACCTGCATCGGCCTAGGAGATGGTTCAGTTTATGAAAGCTGAATAGCTCCATACAGGAGGGTTCTCATTTGCAGAGATGCCGTCCGAAAGCTTACCTTCTGGGCAGGGAGACGGTGGTTTATTTATTTCACTGTATCAGGCAAGCCAGGATGGTGTCTTGTGTTGAGTGACTGCCCTGAAAGGTTACAAACAACTGCACCAGGGACTCTGAACAGCACTTATACCAATGCTGGAGGCAGCAAATCAGAAAAGCCCTGAGCTGCCTCTCTGTTTATTAAGTTCTCGTTTGAAACCCAGGGGCCCTCCCTGGGAGGCACAAGCAGTTTGCGTTCAGCTACCATCCTCAAGGCTGCCTAGTCAGTGATACCTCGGAAGAGAGACCTGGCTACCTGCTCTCATAAAAAGCGCAGCTAAGACCCTTTGGAGCAGCTCTGCTCCGTAACACGTGAGGCCGCCATGAGTCAGAATCTACTCCTTGGCAACAGGTTTGGTTTGGTTTGGGTTTTTAAAATCCGAACTGAAGACGGGAGTTCCCTCCGCTTCCTCTGCTTGCCGTTCCCGAGTCAAAGTCAGGTTTCCGTGGTTGCATTTTGAATACTGGCAGCTCAGTCAAGAGCCAAGCCCGTGTGAACACTTGTAAAGCAAAACTGTGACTAAAACAAAATTTCCAAACCGTTGTCCCTGAACTGAATAAAGAAATGGTTTCTGCAAAAGAATAATGTGCAATTAAGCTTTCATTTTGATTGTCTTTAAAACTGTTTTGTTTAAATTTACGTTCCCAGATGTCTTCCTAGGAGACAGTAAAGCTCAAGCCCAAGGCGTGCACCTTGGGCTGCTTTTCCACACCAGGTGCAGATGTGATGGTGAGCCGTCGCTTTGGATTTCACCCTGCGCCAACACCAGCCAGGTGACACTGCAATGGACAGGTGACCTCCTCTCAAGGCTAAGACACCGTGAACCTGGAACTACAACTTTGAGGAAGAATTCCGTCTTCCCAAGAGTTTAGAAACAGTTCCAGAAAGTTTTACGTGTATGCAAATATTTACTGGGTCTCCCTTTCCTGAGCAGGATTCACGGACTGTCTGTAAAGGGCCAGATAATAGACATTTCAGGATGTGCGGGCAAACCGCTCGGCTCTGTTGCTGTGTTATGAAAGCAGCTATAGACAATAAATAGAAAATGAATGGACATGGCTTGTGTGCCGGTAACACCTTACTGACAGCCTCAGGTGACTGGCCAGCCTTGGCCTGGGGCCACAGTTTGCCAACCCTAACGCATCGCAATGCATCCCAAGTCTGTCTTGGAAGAAGAACAGCCAGCTGGCTCCGGAGAAGTGAGGATGGTGAGATTTCGTCTCATATACTTTGGACATGTTGTCAGGTGGGACTAGGCCCTGGAGAAGGATATCGTGTTTGGTAGAGGGTCAGTGAAGAAGAGGAAGACCCTCAGCGATACGGACTCACACAGTGGCCGCAGCAGTGGGCTCGAGCGCACGAAGGACTGAGGCTGGCGCGGGACCGGGCAGTGTTGCGTTCTGTCATACGTAGGGTCGCTGTGAGTCGAAGTCGACTGGACTGCACGTGACAACGACAATAATGAGTAGCATTGTATTAAGAGTTGTTCAGGAGATGAGGCTGTAAAAGACACAGCTACTCCCCTGAAAAAGGAGCTTATAATATGATATAAACTGAATAAATGTATCCATAAATTCACACACACGCACGTTTGCCATCCCGTCAACCCCGAGTCGTGGTGACCCCGTGTGCGTCCGAGCAGAACTGCTCCCCACAGCATTGTCAGTGGCTGATTGTTCAGAAGCAGATTGCCTGCACTTTCTTCCAAGGCACCTGTGGGTGGACTTGAACATTCAACCCTTTGGTTAGCAGTCGAGTGAGTTAACCACTGGAACTACCCAGGGATCCCCTTTTTATGTATAGTTTACCACAAGTGATGAGAGAAGAAGAAACAGGCAAGAGCTGCAGCGTCGAGAAGCATGTAGGGGCCGCGTCCTGCGCCAGGTGAGAAGCCCACAGCGGGTTCCCGCCGCTGCCTGGGACTGAGGGGACGAGAGGGATGAGCAGCGACCACGCGTGATGGTGTTTGGTGATGGTGCCTGTGTGTCAGAGGCTTCGCTAAATGCGTCTACATCGAGTCTCACGTGCTGTGACCCTCATTGTAACTGCATGTGTAACAGATTGTTCAGTAAGAAGCAACTACCACTAATGGATAAAATAACTGAAATAATATTATTAGCCACCAGCCTTCACTTGTCAAAGCCTCAGAAGAATCACACGGATGCTGTATCATCGCTCATGTCATAGATGAAGACACAGAGGGTCAAAGAGCCCCACGCTCCTGAGCGGTGGAGCCAGAGCCCAGCCTGACCGTGTTTCCACAGCACCTCTCGCTCCTGCTGTGGAAGGGGGTCCCCTCCTCGGCCCAGCCCTGTGGCCCAGAGAAGGCGTGTTTGCATGAATAACAGACTGCTGACGGACTTTTAGTCATTCTCCAAACGTATATTAACCGCCCATTGTATACTCAGAACTGGGAAGGCTATATATATGGGAAAGAAGAACGAGATACATTATTCTTCCTCCCAAATGCTGGAGATGTGACAGGGAGAAACGTCTGAGAGAAACACACAGTAAATACAAAGGGCTCTGTTCAACGTTATCTAATTCCCTTATTTCAGTCCCAAAGACTCACATCATATGTCTACTTTGATGTCATAACTAGACTAGCATATTTGAACCTCATGCGTTTTACAATACACGTGATTTTAACTTCCCCTCTCCTTGGCTCGTACTGTGACATGAGGACAGGCCTGGCCTACACACTCATGAAAGGGCCTTTTGACGTTTAATAGTTCACATTTCACGTTGACAATCACTGTGACGTTCAGGGGGAGCAGCCATAAAGACAGAGAATTCACGTGGATACCCCAAATGCGTTAGCACTGAGCATATTTAAGCCCAAGTTCAAGTCACCACATAGGATTTTGTTAATCCCGTCATAATTTTAATGTTTCTCATTGATGTAGATTTCAGTTGTGACACTGTGTATCCTGCACACGTGCGAGTAGCTGGTGCATTTCACTTCAGACAGAATTGTGTTCATGAAATTACAGTCAATATAGACCAGACAGCTTATCTCACTGAAATATGGTTTCTGTATGAAAGCATAATTTTAAATTATAAAATTTAGTTTTGTACTTTACTTAACAGTTATGAGTGTGCTTATTTATAGAATGGAAAACACAGCACAAAAAGTTACTTGTGTATAAACTTGCGAAGCATCCGTGGCCACATAAAGCCATTGGTTTACAAAAACAGTGGTGCCATAACCTGTCTTCCCATATATAAAAGGACGGGGTTGGAGGTTGAGTTTCCTCTACACCTGTGTGTGGTTTATTCACATTAACAAACAAACAAAAAACCAGTTGCTGTCTAGTCCACCCCAACTCATGGGGTCCGCCTGTGTCAGTGTAGAACTGTGCTCCAAAGGGTTTTCAATAGATAATTTTTTGGAAGTAGATTGCCAGGCTTTTCTTTCCAGGGGCACCTGGGTAGACTTGCAACTCCAACCTTTTGTTTAACAGCTGAGCGTGTTAACTGTTTACACCACCCAGGAATTCTTTTTATGCACACGTCCTTCTTGTTGTTGTGTGCTGTCAAGTTGCCTCTGACTCATAGTGGCCCTATTGGACAGAGTAGAATTGCTCCACAGAGTTTCCAAGGCTGAAATCTTTACGGGAACAGATCACCAGGTCTTTCCAGGTTCAAACCACCTATCTTTTGGTTAGCAGCCCAGCACTTAACCACCATAGTTTTGAGGCTCTTTATCCAAACCCAAACCAAACCTACTATAGTTGAGTTGATTATGACTCATAGCCACCCTATAGGACAGAATGGAACTGCCCCATAGGGTTTCTAAGGCTGTAAATCTTTACAGAAGCAGATTGTCACATCTTTCTCCCGTGGAGCAGTGGTTGGTGGGCTCAAAGTGCCTACCTTTCGGCCAGCAGATGAGTGCTTAACCACTGCGCCATCAGGCTTTTCATTGTTGTTGTTGTTGTTAGGCACCATCAAGTCAGTTCCGACTCATAGTGACCCTATGTACCACAGAAAGAAACACTGCCCGGTCCTGCACCATCTTTACAATCATTGTTATGCTTGAGCCCATTGTTGCAGCCACTCTGTCAGTCCATCTCATTGAGGGTCTTCTTCTTTTCTGCTGACCCTGTACTTACCAAGCATGATGTGCTTCTTCAGGGACTGATCCCTCCTGACAACGTGTAAGACATAGTCTGGCCACCCTTGCTTCTAAGGAGCATTCTGGTTGTACTTCTTCCAAGACAGATCTGTTTGTTCTTTTGGCAGTCCATAGTATATTCAATATCCTTCTCCAACACCACAGTTCAAAGGTGTCAATTCTTCTTTGGTCTTTCTTATTCCTTGTCCAGTTTTCCCATGCATATAATACGATTGAAAATACTGTGGTTTGCGTCAGGCGCACCGTAGTCCTCAAGGTGACGTCTTTGCTTTTCAAGACTTTAAAAAGGTCCTTTGTAGCAGATTTGCCCAATGTAATGCATCTTTTGACTTTCATAGCCTCTGTCAAATACGTAGAGGTCTTGAATCTTGTAGATTGGTTATGTGTAAGCTTGGAGCTAAGATGCACTTGCTATGGTGTGCAACTTTCCAAAGCCTTCCTTTAAAAGGCTGAATTCTGAAGACCTTCGATTACACTGAAAATAGTCACGTCAGAACTGTATATAAGAGAAGGCTGTGGTTGCCTTCCCTGCCCGTTAGTTTGGGGTTGCTATAACTCCTGTAGTTCAGTCAGATGTAAAAGTGATTTAAACATACACCATTCAACACTGCGCATCCAATATGATATGGTAGCCATTTTTCACATGTGACTATTTAAATGAACGTAAACTGAATTACGTTAAAAATTGGTTTCTCAGTCACACTAGCCACATCTGAAGCACTCCATGGGCACAGGGTGGCCATTGGGCAGTGCAGAAGTGTGCAACTCCACGGTTGCTGAGAGCTGTGTTGGAGGGTGCCGCTCTAGAGTGTAAAACCACTTCTCCTTTGGCTTATATTAGTCAGAAGGCAGTAAGGGCAATGTAAAGTCATTATTGAAGAGTCGATTATAAACATAGCTTAAAAAACACTGGTGGATTCAAACTGCTGACCTTTTGCTTAGCAGCCTGAGCTCTTAACCACTATGCTTCCAGGGCTCCAAGAATATTAAACCTATGTTAAAATTTTTCCTGATTTGTTCAACACACCAACAACTGCTGTGAGAAGCTCTTTGGAAACTCTAATTTCTGATTTAAAAGATATAATAATTGAACACTCAGAGATTAATAACATTGAAAGGGGACATTTATGGCAGTCTGCTAGAGTCAACATGCCCTTTTGATTTCTCGACTTTTGTGCTGGCTTCTCCTGGCTGTCGACGGCCATGTACCTCTGTCAGGGTGATCTCAACTGGAATTCCAGTGCAGCCCTCCTCTCTAAAAGACAAGATCCTACCTGCCCACGAATCACGATAGGCTCGGGGCACAAACCTAACCATCCAACCACCCAATTGTCCAACCTTCCAACCATCTAGCCTATCAATCATCCAACCTTCGAACCATCCAACTGTCCATCTTACCATCTAACTGTGATCAGCATTCCGTCAGTTGATTCAGGTGGCCAAAGGCCTCATTAGGACCAAATAGAGTGATGAGCAGAGTGAAGTTGTCCAAGGGCTGGGGAAAATCACTCCTTTCTTTCTCTGGACTCTGTGGTGTATGAAGGGAGGCTCAGGATCTCTGCAGTCATCTGGCGACCACAAGAAGCCCGGCTGAAGACAAAGACCTGTAGGAGGGCGACCGTCAGAAAAGTAACAGGAGCGCTTGCAGGGCCACACAGCAGGGCCACACCCACTGAGCAGGACCATGGCAGAGCCGCACAGTGGGGACAGACCCACTGAGCACTCCATGGCTGAGCCACACAGTGGGGACACACCCACTGAGCACATCCGTGGCTGAGCCACGCAGCAGGGCCATACCCACTGAGCAGGACCATGGCAAAGCCAGGCATGTGGTTGTGTCCTTCAATTGTTGGAGTCAGGTATTGAGTGGACTTTCTGTACATGGAGCTGGAATCACTCTGATACTCTCAGCTATGTTAAGGCTTCTAGCCAATGATGTCTCTTTGCAAACTGGCTGCTAATTACATTATATCGTTAATGGAGCCATGGTGGCATAGTGGTTAAGAGTTAGGCTGCTAACCAAAAAGTGGGCATTTTGAATCCACCAGCCCCTCCTTGGAAACCCTATGGAGCAGTTCTACTCTGTCCTGTAGGGTCACTATGAGTTGGAATTGAGTCAACAACAATAAGTTTGGTATGTTTTTTTGATATATGGTTGATAATTTGCTACATGCTAAAAAAAATCAAACCAAACCCATTGCCATTGAGTCAATTCTGACTCATAGTGACCCTATAGGACAGAGCAGAACTGCCCCATGGAGTTTCCAAGGAGCACCTGATGGATTAGAACTGCTGACCTTTTGGTTAGCAGCCGTAGTAGCACTTAACCACTATGCAGCCAGGGTTTCCTACATGTTAAAAGAGAATGCAAAAAGAACATTCAAAAAAAAAAAGACACTTTTAAAACATCAGGAATAGTCAGCATTATTCACCTGGTGTCTTCTGTTAACTTGGTAAACAGTTGCTTGACTTTCTAGCTGGAGATGGAAGGAGAGACTTTGGCCGATGTATGGAAGATGGACTCTACATGGGGTCATAAGGAGGGATGACCCAAGTGAACAAAGCAGCGATGGGAAGTCATGTGGGGTGACCACTGCAAGGGAGCCCCAGGCTCAGCGGGGCGTCAGGGAGCAGAGAGTGAGCTCTTGATGTGGGCTGCAGCGAGGTGACTGACGAAGGGCAGGGATGGAGCAGCTGTGGAGACATCTGTCTCAGCTTCCTGGAGCTGCCATAACAATGCGCCACAAAGGGATGGCTTTAAAGAACAGAGATGAATTCTGTCTCAGTTCTGGAGGCTGGGAGTCCTAATTCAGGGTGCTGGCTGTATTACTTCCTTGTCCGGTTTCTGAGAGAGGAACTGCTGCGTGCCTCTTTCCTAGTTCCTGGTGGCTGTCCACAATCCTTGGTGGGCCTTTGCTGCTTGGAGATGTATCTTCACATGCTGTCTTCTTCTGTGTGACTTTGTCTCCCTGTCTCCCTTTCCCTTTATAAGACACCCCTCAGAAGGAATTAGAATTAGGGTCTAGCCTACTCCTGATATGACCTTGTTGGACTTAACTGATAGCAAAAGAGAACTCCTATGTCCAAACAAGACCACATTCACAGGGTTTAAGACTTCAACATATTGTTTTGGGGCACACGATTAAACCCATAACAAGATCCTACCACCAAGCACACAGATAGGAACACAGGTGACAAATGTCAGGATAAAACCAGAGAAACCCCACCACCACCGCCACCAAAATTGTTTCTGTTGTTAGTTACCATTGCATCAGTTCCATATTTTGAAGGGTCAGAACATACACAAGGAGTCCTAATCCTTCCTAGGTTTCCCAGGTAGATTTTTCAGGTTTTTCAGAGAGCATATGGGTCGATAAATAGGAATTATGAGGTAACTAGCAGAAGAATCACCATGTTCTATTTAACAAAAATTTGGAGGAGGCTGGAGGATATATAGGGAACCACCATGCAAGTGAGCTAAAAACCCCACTTTTCATGGCACAGAGTCAATCGTTTAGTGTCTAATGAGGATGAGTTAAGACATTTTTGTAGAATTACTTAGGCAGAGTCATGGAGACAATGAACAGAACAACTGAAAACAGAGACCCTTAAAATGCAATTTAAATAATGGTGCCATATTCCTTGGAGTCTCATTTGTTCAAGTGGTGAATTGACGTAAAACATCGCAAAGAGCAGAGAAGGGAGAGCTGTTGTTTATGACTCAATGTAGAACTTGTATGGAGACATGAGTAAGGAAGGCTACTCAGTTATACTTTCTGGTATCTTTACACACACCAACACACACACACACACGTACACACACATGCACTCACACAACTGCACACACACAGGATTAGGAGGAAGGAAAGAGACATACATGGATGCACACACACACACACGTGCACACACATGCACACAGAATTAGGAGAAAGGAAAGAGACAGCATTGGTAACTGCCCACAAATGAACTCTCTGTAAAAGTGAGTAATATGGGGAGGAATACTATGTAGGAGGATGCTAGCAGCTAAGGGTGCTAAAGAGAGAATGGAAGATACAACTAAAGAGTGTGCATACATGACATGGTTTTGGAAGATCTTAGGAAAGGTTCACTATCTCTGATGACATGTTAGCCTTCTTGGTCCCACATAAGCAACAGCACCCTGAGTGTGAAAGGCCCTGTTAGAGACAGTGTTAAGAACAAAACTAAGACCATAAAGTGCACAGTCATAAAAGATAAAGCTTGTTATTTAATTTTATTAGATTTTTAAATAAACCCTTAAATAATATGAATTGAAGAACAGGCAGTTTAAATGAAATGTTCTCATAGATATTATATTTTACACTATTAATTTTTCTATTTATCCACTTCTAATAAATATAAATGTATTCACTTCAGTGAGCAGGGAAGCCTGCGAGTGCCAGGGTTTTCTGGTGAAAGGCCTTTGGTCTGGTCAATTTTTTAGATCCTCAAATGGGTACCCTGTCAAATGGCATGGTTGATGAGGAAGAAGGAGAAGTAAATAAAACTCCAGGATACAGATTTTCTGTGGTACCACATGCAGTGGACTTTTTATTTTACTTTTTAGGGAGATTGAGCACTGTGCAAAGAAATTGAATTTTTACAAAGATAGGAGTAAATATAGAAAAAGTCTAAAATGACTTGAGGCAGTGAAGCAGAAAGCACAGCATTGCCCTTGCGGATTCTTCCTATTGAAGATGCCCCAGGTCCTGCTGCTGGCGATGCTCGGGGGCCCTCTACAGATCTCCAAACTATCAGTGTCTCTTTTACCCTTTTCAGCCAAGGATTTGGAATCTTTGGAAACTTGAGGAACTTGGATTTAAAAATTTTTTTTTCAATTGCTGTTGGAATATCCCAGCTGATCTGTTTGCGTAAGACGTGTGCCATTTTGGCACTCAAGGAGGAGAGATGGAGGCGGCTGGTGTCTGCCAGAACAAGGGTCAGGGCCAGTGCACCTGGCCCTCCGCCCAGCGCTGGGCTCATCTGGGCTCAGACTGTCAGCAGCCAAAGAACCCTTCCAATGGCACCAGGAGAGTCTGGTCTCTTCTCAGCAACAAGGTTCCGGGAACTGGAACAACTTCATAGATTGAAATTACTTACGTGTATTTTTACTGTTCATGAACAGAAATACATGCTTATACCTACACCACAAAATACATGAGAATTTTGGTAGCTTCCTGGTTACCAGTTTTCCTGTCTGTAAAATAATAAAGCTAGACTAGCTCATCTCCAAAGTGTCTTTTTAGTAAACACCAAAAACAAATAAAACCCATTGGTGTGTAGTCAATTCCAACTCATAGCAACACTGTAGGACAGAGAAGAACTACCCTGTAGGGTTTCCGGGGGGTGGTTGGTGGATTTGAACTGCTGACTTTTTTCAGTTAGCAGCTGAGCTCTTAACCCCTTGGCCACCACTGCTTCAGTAAACACCTTAGGCTCTGTGATTCTAACTTGCTGTTGGGAACACATTTAGAAAGAAAGAGAAAGAGAGCCTCTTCAGTCTTCACTGTGCAGAACAGACATATGCAGTTCACTCTCAACTGACTATTTCCTTAAACATGTATAGTTTTAATGCGTTTTGTATACTAATCACTGAAGACCCAAAATAAATAAGATGGCATCCAAACTCTCAAGTAGCTCCGTCCCTCTGGTGAAAAAGGCAAGGAAAGAGAAATTATACCACAGTATTTTTTTTATCAGTACGATAGTGTGAATTAAATTTAGTGGCCATGCAAAAATGGAGGAACAGCCTTGAAAATTTTGAGTTTAACTAAAGTTAATGTGTGATTTAGATATACTGCTTATGAAAGCTTTAAGGATTTTATTGATTTTCTAGATATGTAGAGAACATTATTGCTTATCACTTCTGTCATGGATTTAATTGTGTCCCCCCAAAATATGTGTCAACTTAGTTAGGCCATGATTCCCAGTATTATGTGGTTGTCCTCCATTTTGTGATTGTAATTTTATGATAAAGAGTATTAGTGCTTGAATTTTTTCTTCCGTTCTTTCAGCTTGAGAAAAGCTGAGTGCGTTCTTCTCTTCTGGTTTTCTAACTCCAGGACTTTGTACATTTCATTATAATACTTTACTTTGTCTTCTTGAGTCATCCTTTGCAATCTTCTGTTCAGCTCTTTTACTTCATCATTTCTTCTGAAAATAAGCCAGTGAAAATCTTATGGATAACTGTTATGGATGAAATTGTGTCCCCCTAAAAATGTGCGCCGACTTGGCTAGCCCATGATTCCCAGTATTGTGTGATTATCTACCATTTTGTCATCTGATATGATTTTCACATGTGTTGTAAATCCTACTTCTATGATGTTAATGATGTGGGATTAGTGGCAGTTATGTTAATGAGGCAGGACTCAATCTACAAGATTAGGCTTTGTCTTAAGTCAGTCTCTTTTGAGATATGAAAGAGAGAAGGGAGCAGAGAGACATGGGGACCTCATGCTACCAAGAATGAAGAACCGGGAGGGGAGCATGTCATTTGGATCTGAACTGACAGAAGAAGGAAAAAATCTGTCTTGGGAGAAGGACAGCCAGAATACTCTTGGAAGCAAAGATGTCAAGACTTCATCTCACATACTTTGGATGTGTTATCAGGAGGGACCAGTCCTTGGAGATGGACATCGTGCTTGGTAAAGTAGAGGGTCAGCGAAAAAGAGGAAGATCCTGAAGAAGATGGATTGACAAGGTGGCTGCAACAATGGGCTCAAGCATAACAACAATTGTGAGGATGGTGCAGGACCGGGCAGTGTTTCCTTCTATCGTACTCATGGTCGCTATGAGTCGTAACTGACCCAATGGCCCCTAAAGGCAACAACAGGAAACTATCCTTGGTTGGTTGAAAGGGGGAGCATTTTTTCAACCCTGTTCATGTTGAGCACTCTTCGAAAGATTAATTACGGAATTAGTTGACTATTCACCGCCAGAGGAAGACTCTTTCTTCCTGTTTTTTATGTCTCCGTGTGTGTGTGTCTCAGTGTATGTTTGTGTCTATGTGTGTTCACGTGTGTATATGTGTCATGTGTGCCTCTGTGTGTGTCCATGTGTATGTCTGTATGTTCATCCTTGTGTCTGTGTGTCCGTGTGTATGTCTGTGTATTTCCATGTACTTGTATGTCCGTGTGTGTGTTCATATGTATCCATGTGTTGTATGTGTGTGTCTGTGTTTTTTGGGGGGTGCCCATTTCTCTGTGTGCGTCCATGTGTGTGTCTGTGTGTGTGATCCAGAGCGTGAGATGCCCCGTTAGAGTTCTGGTTGGTCCCTCTTAGCTGTCACCAGCTCTATCACCCAGGGGCGATGGACCGTGTGGTACTTAGGTATCTTCTGCTTGGTTTCATGCTCCCTGCCTCTGGTCAGACAACATTTCATGTCCAATCTCACAGATGACAGGGTAAAATGCAGAATGTGTTGCTGCAAATGTCAGAAGGTCTGCAGAAGAAAAGGCAGCTCTACCTTGACGATTGGATCAACAACAATCGAGAATAAATGCCCATTTCCAATTCTTTGGTCCTGTTTAAGTTTTATGTATTCAATACTGGTTTGCTGTTAGCTACACATACGAGACTAGACTAAAGTGCAACAAGGGGAGACAAAGAGATCTAGAAAATAGTGCACCAGTTGTCTGATCCAGCTACCTGGTTAAACCCCAGTACTGAAAGAGCTGAGTTAATACAGAGCCCGCTGAGAGTTTCATTTGATCATTACCCACTTGAACTAATAGCCTGATCAGTTGTGAGAACAGGAGAAGAACTTCAACCATCTATTCAACCATCTAGTCTACAATTATTAATTAATCATCATTTCTGAGAAAACAGCTTTTACATTTAATGGCTTTTAAGTTTTTGTTTTCTCTTGAGAACACACTGAACGGAAGTGGGAATGGGAAGCCTGGGAACCAATACCATCACCTCATGCCTTAAGCTAGCTCTGAAGTAGTATCTGCCTTTCCCACCTATGGAAAGAGTGCTGGTGGATTTCTTCTGATCCTCCGCCCCCTAATTTTCATATGTTCTGCAATCCATACTTGAAAGTACAAAATTTTAGAGACCATAGGACAAAAAAAAAAAAAGCAAAGCACAAACACATAAGAAAACACAATACTTGACGCACAGCCAGAAGTACTAATGCATTAATGATCTACTTTAGGATGCCGGACCCCTCCCCCACCACACAGGCCCACAACTCTCCTCTGTGTCACATTTGAATGTCCTTTTTCCAGGAAAAGCAGAGTTTGTATGAGTGTGCTCATAATAGGCATATTGTTGTTAGGTGCTACCCAGGTGGCCCGACTCAAGGCAATCCCGTGAACAAGGGAATGAAACACCTCCTGGTCCTGCTCCACCCCCATGATCTGTTATGGATAGCATGATGTGATCCACGAGGTTTTCATTGGCTGATTTTCGAGCCTAGATTCTCAGGCCTTTCTTCCTAATCCTTCTTAGCCTGGAGGCTACGCTGAAACCTGTTCCACATCGTAGCAATGCCCAAGCCTCCAGCGGCTGTGCAGGAGGTGCATTGGCCAGGAATCAAACCTGCGTCTCCTGCACGGAAGGTAAGAATTCTCCCTCTGTGAAAGGAACAAGAGCTTCAGTTGTTCTTCCCTTTGGCCAGCTGGCCCTCAAGCCTCCCTTTCTCCTCAGTCGACCTTCCAGAAGTGTTCATTGGAGCACTGTTTTTGAGGAGTCTGCATTCTAAAATGTTTAGTGTTCATTTTAGAAATCTTGATGATTTTTTCAAAATATTTCCTGTATCTCTTAAGATTGCAAATTAAAAAAATATATATGAGTTTATTCCCCAAAGTGTCTGTCAGTTTGTCATACTGTGGGGGGTTGCGTGTTGCTGTGATGCTGGAAGCTATGCCACCAGTATTCAGATACCAGCAGGGTCACCCATGGAGGACAGGTTTCAACTGAGCTTCCAGACTAAGACAGACTAGGAAGAAGGACCCGGCAGTTTACTTCTGAAAAGCATTAGCCAGTGAAAACCTTATGAATAGCAGCGGAACATTGTCTGATATAGTGCTGGAAGGTAAGCCCCCCAGGTTGGAAGGCATTCAAAAGATGACTGGGAAAGAGTTGCTTCCTCAAAGTAGAGTCGACCTTAATGATGTGGATGGAGTAAAGCTTCTGGGACCTAAATTTGCTGATGTGGCACGACTCAAAATGAGAAGAAACAGCTGAAAACATCCATTAATAATCAGGACCTGGAATGTACGAAGTATGAATCTAGGAAAATTGGAAATCGTCAAAAATGAAATGGAATGCATAAACAACAATATCCTAGGCATTAGTGAGCTGAAATGGACTGGTATTGGGCATTTTGAATCAGACAATCATATATAGTCTACTGCACTGGCAATGACAACTTGAAGAGGGATGGTGTTGCATTCATCGTCAAAAAGAACATTTCAAGGTCTATCCTGTAGTACAACGCTGTCAGTGATAGGATAATATCCATACGCCTACAAGGATGACCAGTTAATACGACTATTATTCAAATATACGCACCAACCATTAAGGCCAAAAAAAAGATGAAGAAATAGAAGATTTTTATCAGCTGGTGCAGTCTGAAATTGATCAAACATGCAATCAAAATGCATTAATAATTACTGGTGACTTTAATAGAAAGTTGGAAACAAAGAAAAGGGTCAGTAGTTGGAAAATATGGCCTTGGTGATAGAAACAATGCCGGAGATGGAATGATAGAATTTCGCAAGACCAACGACTTCTTCATTGCAAATACCTTCTTTCACTGACATAAAGGGTGACTATACGCATGGACCTCGCCAGATGGAACACACAGAAATCAAATTGACTACATCTGTGGAAAGAGACAGTGGAAAAGATCAATATCATCAGTCGGAACAAGGCCAGGGGCTGACTGTGGAACAGACCATCAATTGCTCATATGCAAGTTCAAGATGAAACTGAAGAAAATCAGAGCAAGTCCATAAGAGCCAAAATATGAACTTGAGTGTATCCCTCCTGAATTTAGAGACCATCTGAAGAATAGATTTGACCATTGAACACTGGTGACCAAAGACCAGACGAGTTGTGGAATGACATCAAGGACATCATCCATGAAGAAAGCAGGAGGTCATTGAAAAGACAGGAGAGAAAGAAAAGACCAAGGTGGATGTCAGAGGAGATTCTGAAACTTGCTTTCAAAAGTTGAGCAGCTAAAGCAAAAGGAAGAATTGATGAAGTAAAAGAACTGATCAGAAGATTTCAAAGGGTGGCTCGAGAAGAAAAAGTAGAGTATTATAATGACATGTGCAAAGAACTGGAGATGGAAAACCAAAAGGGAAGAACACGCTCTGTGTTTTTCAAGCTGAAATAACTGAAGAAAAAATTCAAGCCTCGAGTTGCAATAGTGAAGGATTCCATGGGGAAAATATTAAACGACGCAGGAAGCATCAAAAAAAGATGGAAGGAATACACAGAGTCATTATACTAAAAAGAATTAGTCAATATTCAACCATGTCGAGCGGTGGCATATGATCAGGAACCGATGGTACTAAAGGAAGAAGTCCAAGCTGCTCTGAAGGCATTGGCAAAAAACAAGGCTCCAGGAATTGATGGAGTATCAGTTGAGATGTTTCAACAAACACATGCAGCACTGGAGGTGCTCACTCATCTATGCCAAGAAATATGGAAGACAGCTTCCTGGCCAATCAACTGGAAGAGATCCATATTCATGACTATTCCCAAGAAAGATGATCCAACCGAATGTGGAAATTATAGAACAATATTTTATCATTAATATCACATGCAAGGAAAATTTTGCTGAAGATCATTCAAAAATGGCTGCAGCAGTATATTGACAGGGAACTGCCAGAAACTCAGGCTGGTTTCAGAAGAGGACGTGGCACCAGGAATAGCATTGCTGATGTCAGATGGATCCTGGCTGAAAGCAGAGAATACCAGAAGGATGTTCACCTGTGTTTTATCGAGTATGCGAAGGCATTCAACTGTGTGGATCATAACAAATTATGGATAACACTGCAAAGAATGGGAATTCCAGAACACACTTAATTGTGCTCCTGAGGAACCTTTACATAGATCAAGAGGCAGTTGTTCGGATACAGCAAGGGGATACTGATTGGTTTAAAGTCAGGAAAGGCGTGCGCCAGGATTCTCTTCTTTCACCATACCAATTCAGTCTGTATGCTGAGCAAATAATCTGAGAAGCTGGACTATATGAAGAAGAACAGGGCATCAGGACTGGAGGAAGACTCATTAACATCCTGTATTATGCAGATGACACAACCTTGCTTGCTAAAAGTGAAGAGGACTTGAAGCACTTACTGATGAAGATCAAAGACCACAGCCTTCAGTGTGAATTACACCTCCACATAAAGAAAACAGAAACCCTCACAACTGGACCAATGAGCAACATCATGATAAACGGAGAAAAGATTGAAGTTGTCAAGGATTTCATTTGACTTGGATCCACAATCAACAGCCATGAAAGCAGCAGTCAAGAAATCAAAAGATGCATTGCATTGGGTAAAACTGCTGCAAAGGACCTCTTAAAAGTGTTGAAGAGCAATGATGTCACCCTGAAGACCAAGGTGCACCTGACCCAAGCCATGGTATTTTCAATCGCATCATATGCCTGTGAAAGCTGGACATGAATAAGGAAGACCGAAGAAGAACTGATGCCTTGAATTGTGGTGTTGGCAAAGAATATCGAATATACCATGGACTGCCAGAAGAACGAATAAATCAGTCTTGGAAGGAGTACAACCAGAATGCTCCTTAGAAGCAAGGATGGCGAGGCTACGTCTTATATACTTTGGACATGTTGTCAGGAGGGATCGGTCCTCTGGAGAAGGACATCATGCTTGGCAGAGTACAGGGTCAGCGGAAAAGGGGAAGACCCTCAATGAGGTGGATTGACACAGTGGCTGCAACAATGAGCTCAAGCATAACAATGACTGTAAGGATGGCGCAGGACCGGGCAGTGTTTCGGTCTGTTGTGCACAGGGTCGCTATGAGTCAGAACCGACTCGATGGCACCTAACAACAACAACAACAACAACATGAGTTTATTAAAGAGATATTTGATCTCCTGGTTTCTGAAATCTTCCTAGCACTGACCTGTTCTCAACCAGCCAGAAGGGCTGGAAAAATAAATGTGTACTTTCTACAAAGTACAGGCACTGGGTGACAACTTAAAAAACCAAGAAAAGCATTTTCACCTGAAATGTTACCAGCACGCAAGGCAAACAGCGGGATCGGGAGCTGTTTTCCTTCTATCCATTGTAATTGACCAAATTCAGTGAGGATTCCTGAGCAGTTAGAAAACTGTGCATTCAAGGGGCCTTGTTTTTTCTCTGACCATTTTCCCTCGCCACACTTTCATTATCTTTTTAAATTTATCAGCCTGTTTTTCCTCAGTTTTTTTCACTTTCTCTGCCCTAGTTCTCGCCCCCTTATTCCTTCTCCCCTTCTCTATTCCCCTCCCTTATTCTTTCCTCTTGGTATAAAGAGTAGGTTCTGTTTTAGGAGTGGCTAGAAAAATGTTCATTTTAGAGAGCTAATGTATCCTGTCATAAAAAAGAAAAAAAATATTAAAAATAACAAGCAGCTGGTGTATTGAATCTCCACAGCTGCCGCAACAAAGTACCATAACTGGGTGGCTCATGAGAACCAAAGTTTATTCTCACAGTTCTGGCGGTCAGGAGTCAAAATCCAGGGTGCCAGCAGGGCCATGCTGTCTCTTCTAGGGGAGAATCCTCCCAGGTCTCCTCTAGCTTCTGGTGGTCCCAAGGCTCCTTGGCTTGTAACAACATCACTCTGATCTCTGCCTCTGTCTTCACGCGGCATCTTCCTTCTGTGTCTGTCTGTCTCTCCTGTTTTATATGTACACTACTCAGACGGGATTAGGACCCAACCTACCCCAATGTGACCTCATGTTAACTGATAACGTCTTCCAAGGTCTTATTTCCAAACAGGGTCGCCTTCACAGGTACCAGGCGTTAGGTTCTTCAACATAAATATGGGGGGGGGGACACAATTCAATTTATAACACCATGGTTTCTCACTTCTCCCAGTGATATCCTTCATTAAAACACCTCTGCAATCTCACTGAGTTTATTTTTATAATATTTATGTCCCTAAAATTTTTTCTTCATGAAAAGACCAGTATTCTGTCCAGTCTCTCTGGTTCTCCTGGTTTCTGAAAGCTTGCTGGCAGTGGGAATCCTATAAGCCAGTATTACATTCTGGCAGTTTTTGCAAGTCATCAGCTAAATGCAATGGTTTTGAAAACACAAGCATAATTCTTCCTAAGTAGGTATTTAATTTTAGCGACATTTGCATCTGACAGTCCCAATTCATGTGTTTCAACATTGGAGTGAAATAGCCTTCTTTGAGTTCTAATGGGATGAATGTAGTGGAATTAACCTTTTGTCACGAAAACACACCATTCTAGGCAAAAGCTTTCACAGTATTTGTAATCTGTTCTACGTAGTTATAATGGAGCGAACACTGCTAATTTAATTCACAGAATGATGGAAGTGGCTACGAACAAAAGGATACAAACACCAGGATTCCTTAATTACTCTTTGAAGTACCATCAGTAAGTATGGGACATTGACTTGGAACTGCATTTCAGTATTATGTTATGTTTTTCTCAGTATTAATGGTGAGATGTTAGATATTCACAAAATACCTAAACGTAGCAGCATAACAAAGGGCTTACAGGGAATACTTGAAATTTCTCGATACGATCATTAACTTTTTCTTTTGGAGCTAATTTGTTTGTCAGTTCAAACAGACATCTTCAGGAAAGTTAACTATCAGCAGAGTCAACCAGCTTTTCATAACTGTGTCCTTTTTTAACAGGAACCAGGTTTATGAATATAAGGTTCAGATTTTAAATATTTAATATTTCTTCTGGATAACATCAAAGCGATGAGGACTGTTAAGAGTGTGTAAAACCCGGCTCATTTAAAACTAATAATGATAATTTTGCCAGTCACTTAAATCTTTGATGTTTATTTTAGAAATCTTGATTATTTTTTCAAAATATTTTCCATATCTTTTAAGGTTGCAATTTAAAAAAAATGAGTTTATTAAAGAGATATTTGATCTACACTAAATAATTATTCTGACCTGCTTTAGCTAGCATTTGGTAAGTAACAATAGTTGTGTGTAAATAAAGTTCTATCTGTCTCTGAGGGGGCTGCAAAGAACCCCCTAACTGGAGAAAAATTCCTTCAACTGGTTCTTTCTCTCCTTAATGTAATATGCAAAGAAAGGGGGCTAGTGTTTAAAGGGTAAAATAATGTTTCAAAGCCAGCAATTCTCAAACTTCAGCACAAATCAGAATCACCCAAAGGTGGCACCCCAGCATTTCTGGTTCAGTAGGTCTGGGGAAAGGAGCCCTGGGGGTGCCATGGATGAAGTGCTCAGCTGCGAACCAAAGGGTCAGTGGTTCGAAACCACCAGCCTCTCCATGGGAGAAAAGACCTGGCAATCTTCACTCATAAAAATTACAGCCTAGGAAACCATATGGGTCAGTTCTACTCTGCCACATGGAGCCACTATGAGGCGAATCGTCTCAATGGCACCCAACAACAAGAAGTCTGGAGAGGGGCTGGAGAATTTGTGTTTCCAGCAAGTTCTTATTGATGCTGCTGGTCCCAGGACCACACTTCTCATGTAAGTAATCACTTCTCAGTCAGTTTTTAGTGAAGAGGTTGTAATGGGTCTCTGAGAAATAAGTCGCAGACCCCCCTTTTTTATGTTGTAAAAATACGGATAACTCAACATTTGCCAACTCAGCATTTTTCCCGTGTACCACTCCATGACATCACCAATGTCGTTGCCAAACTTGCCATCCCCATCAACAGAAACGCAGTGCTTCCTAAACAGTGATCCCCCTTTCCCCCCTCGCCCTCTGGCCACTATTACAGGTTGGTCTCCATACACATCGGAACCTTTTAATCACGTGTTTGGAGGCACAGCATTGAAGTCAAATGGCCTGGGGCTTGATATTTTCCCCCACCAGATGCGAGATTTGGACAGTTTGCTACACTGCCTTACACTTCAGTATTTTTATAGAATGGGCATAATATTATTGCCTATCAATGGATTATTGCTGATGATTATATTAGTATATACTAAGTGCTTAACAGAGACCCTGGCACACAGAAAATGCTCAAGAAATCGTAACTTCAGTTTTGACCCTGAGCAAAAGCAATGACTAAGAATTTCAATGGCAAGTAGGTCTTTCCACATCGACATTAGATATCCAGTGAGTTAAAAGTAACCTGGAAACTGTTTAATTAATGCCTGTGAGAAACGTTCCAAAGGGTACTTTAGGTGTTAGTCTTTAAGAAAGTGAGGGTTGATTTGGGATAATATTTTTGAGTCATTTTATTTTTAAGCATTTATTATTATAACATATGGTAAGGCTCATTGTGTCTGCTCTTATTCCTGCATGATGCACTGTATTTTTGTAGTAAAAGCTAAATATGCATAAATATGAATAAATAAAAATGTATATATTCCTGCTGACAGTTTATTTACCCTGAGTTTAAGCAAAAATAGTGGACACGAAATGAGTAAGGATTGGGGCGAACTGCAAGTGTTATCCTGTGTGAACTAACATGAAAAGCTAGTAAGGATTGGGATGGACTGCAAGTGTTATCCTGTGTGAACTAACCGAAAAGCTGGTAAGGATTGGGATGGACTGCAAGTGTTATCCTGTGTGAACTAACCGAAAAGCTAGTAAGGATTGGGGCGAACTGCAAGTGTTATCCTGTGTGAACTAACGCGAAAAGCTGGTAAGGATTGGGATGGACTGCAAGTGTTATCCTGTGTGAACTAACATGAAAAGCTAGTAAGGATTGGGATGGACTGCAAGTGTTATCCTGTGTGAACTAACCGAAAAGCTAGTAAGGATTGGGATGGACTGCAAGTGTTATCCTGTGTGAACTAACGCGAAAAGCTGGTAAGGATTGGGGTGAACTGCAAGTGTTATCCTGTGTGAACTAACATGAAAAGCTAGTAAGGATTGGGATGGACTGCAAGTGTTATCCTGTGTGAACTAACGCGAAAAGCTGGTAAGGATTGGGATGGACTGCAAGTGTTATCCTGTGTGAACTAACGCGAAAAGCTGGTAAGGATTGGGGCGAACTGCAAGTGTTATCCTGTGTGAACTAACGCGAAAAGCTGGTAAGGATTGGGGCGAACTGCAAGTGTTATCCTGGGTGAACTAACATGAAAAGCTAGTAAGGATTGGGGTGAACTGCAAGTGTTATCCTGGGTGAACTAAGGTGAAAATCTTCCCAGTTAGTCTGATATGGAGGAGGAGTTCCTTCCCTTGTCCTACCTTCCCTGTAGGACTTTTCAGACAGAGGCATCCTAAAGCTACTGGAATCTGATTCTTCCTGAAATAAATGGAAAGCTTTTGTGTGTTTCTCATAATACCATCAACACTGATTTATGTAACACACTCATGGAAAGATTCAAGGAAAAGTGGCAAGTTTCTTAGGAATGATGGACCTTGAACATATATAACCTCCTTTGGTCTCAGCCTCATTTATCAGGACAGCTGGTAGCCATTGGGTGGTTATAATCATCTTACAACTGTCATGTGGTCGCACCAGTTAAATAAGACGACCTTCTGTGAAACAACCTAGAGCAGGACCATGGCAGGCGCGTAGGTGAGCTATAAATTTCGGTCCTTATTCATATAAGGATACTCTGTTCCCAAGGCCTTAATTTCCTCACTAACGGCCTCTCAGATACTAAAGTTCTATGGCTCAGTTTTTAGCTCAATTAGTATTTGAGCAAATGAGTGAATTACTGAATTAACATGTCTTCTCTTGAGTTTGCTTTCTAACGCACATGCTTGTGAGCTCCTGTGTGAGAAGATAACTTTAAATGGGCAAGATTAAAATTCATTGTCACATAAAATGATATAGTTTCCACATATAATGCAGAATATACCAGTTTTGAATACTGGAATTCGAGTTAGCAGAGAAAGCAAATCTTTACAAAAACAGGTTAAAACAGCTTCGGGTAAGCACTCAGGATAAGAAAACAAAGTATCATTTTTACATATAGATTAGGATACGCATTTTCTCTGTGGATTCCATTCCGCACAGAGACAGAAAAAGACATTCAGTCACTCCCAGAGGTCTGTTTGAGTCCTGATAGCCTGATGTTCTTTGAAAAGCTTGAACTTTTTGTTGCTTGTGAAGATTCAGGGCTTTGCTAAGTCCTATATTGTCCCTGACTCAGGTGACTTATTAGGCAAGGAGTATTTCTCATCCTACTGGAAGCTTTAGAAGAAGCAGCTATTGTATCTTTGGGCGGGTGAAATGGTTTAACATTGCCCCAAACTTGTCCAAGATGCTAATCTAAATCCTCAGCTAGACCATTTGAACACACGAAGAATGCACAGACCAAAGAGAATTGAGTTTAAAAAAAGCTTATGGGCATCAGGTAATAGGTCTCAGGCTGTTTGGATCTCGTACCACAATCATAAGCAGCAGAGTGATTCAAAATAGCTGCCCAGTCGCCTTCTCGGGGTGAAGAATGGCTGCTTCTGTGTTCTCACCTTGCCGTCAAGCCCCAGCCTGTGGCTTCTACCTGCCTGCTGGACCCATCAGGGGCACCCCTCGATGTCCTCCATTTTAACTTCCTAAAAGCAGCAGCACTCTGTTCTCCTGGCTCTTTCTCTCTACGCTGCTCTTCTCTCTGCCAGGTGCTGGCTCCAGGTATCCCACTCCTTCATTACTATACTTGAAAGCTCAGTGTCTCCTTCATTTGTTACTGGTTGGGTTTGAGTCTGAGATGGGGACTGGTGCGGAGCATTCCCAGATCCAAAAATAACCTACCAAATCATACCAGATAATACAAAAACCAAAAAAATCCAAACCTGTTGCCGTCGAGTCGATACTGACTCATAGGAACCCTATACATAAAACCTAAAATAACACTAAAATATACTAAAACCCGAAATGATATGATAAATACACAGCCTATGTTGTTGTTGGTAGGTGCTATCAATTTGGTTACTACTGGTAGTGACCCTATGTACAACCGAAGGAAACAAAGATTATGAGGAAGTCCCATGCCATTCTCATAGTCATTGCTATGCTTGAGCCCATTGTTGCAACCACTGTGTCAGTCCATCTCGTTGAGGGTCTTCCTCTCTTTTTATAACCCTCTACCTCACCAAGCATGATGCCCTTCTCCAGGGACTGGTCCCTATTGATAATATGTCCAAAGTCATGAGACAAATTCTCACCATCAGGGCTTTCAAGGAGCGCTTTGATCAACTTCTTCCAAGACAGACTTGTTCGTTCTTCTGGCAGTCCATGGTGTATTCAATATTCTTTGCAAACATTGTAATTTGGAAGCATCAACTTTTCTTTGGTCTTCTGTATTCATTGTCCAGCTTTCGTATGCATATGAGATGATTGAAAATATCATGATGTGGGTCAGGTGCACCTTAGTCCTCAAAGTGACCCCTTTTCAAACATTTAAAGAGGTCTTTTGCAGCTCATTTGCCCAATGTAATATGTTGTTTGATTTCTTGACTGCTGCTTCCATGGTCATTGATTGTGGACCCAAATAAAATGAAATCCTTGGCAACTTCAGTATTTTCTCCATTTATCATGATGTTGTTTATTGGTCCAGTTGTGAGGATTTTTGTTTTCTTTATACTGCGACGTAATCCATACTGAAGGCTGTGGTCTTTGATCTTCATCAGTAAGTGTTTCAAGTTCTCTCCACTTTCAGCAAGCAAGGTTGTGTCATCTGCTTATGCCAGGTTGTTAATGAGTCTACCTCCAATTCTGATTTCCTGTTCGTCATCATATGGTCCAGCTTCTCAGATGATTTGCTCAGCATACAAATCAAATAAGTATGGTTAAAGGATACAACCCTGACACACACTTTTCCTGATTTTAAACCACGCGGCATCCCCTCGTTCTGTTCAAATGACTGCCTGTTGGTCTATATACAGGTTCTGCATGACAACAATTGAGTATTATAGAATTCCTATTCTTCCCAATGTTATCCATAATTTGTTATGATCCACACAGTCGAATGGCTTTGCATAGTCAATAAAACACAGGTAAACATCTTTCTGGTATTCTCTGCTTTCAGCCAAGATATATCTGACATTAGCATGATATCCCTAGTTCCAAGTCCTCTTCTGAGTTTGGCTTGAATTTCTTGCAGTTCCCTGTCCACATATTGCTGCAACATTTTGGCTTATCTTCAGCAAAATTACTTGCATATGATATCAATGATATTGTTCAATAATTTCTGCATTCTGCTGGATCACCTTTCTTTGGAATGGGTACAAATATGCATCTCTTCCTCTCAGTTGGCCAGGTAGCAATCTTCCAAATTTCTTGGCATAAATGAGTGAGCACCTCCAGTACTCTGTCTATCTCACAGCCTATATGAAGTAGAAATAACATATACAATGTGGTTCCCAAGGAAGAAGATTGGCGGTACCACTCTTGCTGCTGGTGTGGATGCTGCCTGTTTAATGGCTCATGAAAAACAAAGGCTGAAGGCTGGCTTCAGTTTTCTCCGTTTTTTTTATAAATCAAAAATCCTCTTCGGCTTTCTTTCAGTTAGGGAAAACAAGTACTTATGTAGGTCTTTCGTAAAAGCCAAGTGGTATAAAGCGAACTTTGAAAAAGCGGGGAATACCTGTGTCATGAATTGAATTGTGTCCCTCCAAAAATGTGTGTATCAATTTGCCTGGGCCATGATTTCCAGTATTCTGTGGTTGTCCTCCATTTTGTGATTGTAATTAAAGAGGATTAGGGTGGGATTGTAACATCCTTACTAAGGTCAAAGCCCTCATCCAAAGTAAAGGGAGTTTCCCTGGGGTGTGGCCAGCACCACCTTTTATTTTACAAGAGATAAAAGGAAAGGGAAGCAAGCAGAGAGTTGGGGACCTCAGACCACCAAGAAAGAAGCACTGGGAGCAGAATGAATCCTTTAGATCCTGGATTCCTACGCAGAGAAGCTCCTAGTCCAGGGGCAGATTGACAAGAAAGACCTTCGATCAGAGCCCACAGACGGAGAAAGCCTTCCCCTGGAGCTGACGCCCTGAATTTGGACTTATAGCCTACTTTACCGTGAGGAAATAAATTTCTCTTTGTTAAAGCCATCCACCTGTGGTATTTCTGTTATAGCAGCACTAGATAACTAAGACAACCTGTATCTAGTTTTAATTTTTTTGTGGTTGTTCGTGTTGTTTTAAATTTGGTTTAAGAGCATTCTACTGTCTTCTGTGGCCAGATTTGTCCTTCTCTCTTATTCCAACATTTTCTAGTTCCAAGTAGTATTTTTCTCAATTTCAAGTAGTATTTGTCAAGGAAACTTGTTCATAATTAAACATTTTTTTACCTCAGGGTTGGTTCTTCAGGGAGTTTGCTCAGTTGATAGCATGATGGAATAATGGCTCTAGAAGCTGCTTAGGTTTTGATTGACAAACACATTTTATGATCTGTGTGTGTGGCTAGTGATGATTTTAGCCTTCATTTATGAATAAGAAAACTTTATTGACTAAATCAAAAGGAAAATATGCTTCTCAAATGACCACCTTCTCAGGAGGGAGGGATCACACACAAGGGGAAGACAGTCTTAGGAGCAGGGACAGATTACCCAATAAGCAAGCGGCACACAGGCTCACTAGTGCTTACTAGTCTGCAGAGCACAATTTTACCTGTTTTTCACCTCATCAAAGATGTGGCAAAACCTGTGTGAAATTGTGTACTACAGATTTGTGAGTGAACACAAGTAAGCCCATACTTGCCTTGCTTTCTGTAAACCCACACCTACCTCGTTACTGGTTAATCCACTCCTGCTAGGGTGGTCTAGGAGGAGTTGCGTGTGGTGCCAAAGATTCTGGGAGAAATCAGCAATATCCAAGAATTAACTGGTGCTGTGTGCTTTTGCTTGTTGGTTGGTTTTGTTTTGCACACTATAGGCAAATGTTTTGTGTGGTTTTTGCTTGTTGGTTGGTTTTGTTTTGCACACTATAAGCAAATGTCCAGTGCTCTCTGGGAAATGTACTAATGGATGTTTCTATCCTTTAGGAGCTTCATTTAGTGGGGAGAGAAAAGCAAAGCACACATAAACACACATGTACCAGGTTAAAAAATATTTTAACTTAGGGAAGAGCTATATGCAATCAGAAAGAAGAGAGATTAGATTTAAAATGTCTGAACAGTAATTGTGGTTGAGATGTTGAAATTTGATCTGGGCATTTGGCATATATATACAGATTAATAATTTGATTTGGGATGTAATTAGTTTTAAACATTGACATTCAGAGTCCTTTTGTAATATAGCGGAGAACTTAATTCAGATGTAAGAGGCAACAGACCTTCAGGTAGCATTGCAGTATCATTCAGTACAGAGGCGAGACCAAGAGAAGGAGAGTGAGAAGACTCCGTGGGACCCGCTAGCGTGCCTCGAGGCGCAGGCAGGCCCCTCTCGAGATCGTAATATCACTGGCACAGAAGGGAACACCTTGAAATTGAATGAAATTTTTCAAGGTTGTAAAGGAAGAGAGAAGTTATGGACAGAAGAGTTTGCATCAAATTCATGCTTTGTAATAATAATTTCTACAACCCCTAAGGGAATAGCTTCAGAAATTCTGGGGATGGAGAAACCTCTGGAGACTTTGCTAAGTTGTTTTAAAGAAGAAAGTGCAACATAATGGTGAAAATCATTCAATTTCGCTCATGGAAACAATTGGGAACCTATTGAATCAGGAAAAGTGCTGAGATGGTGGAAGAACAAAACTCAAAGTGATCATATTTCTTCATTTTCCACGTTGTTAGGGTGATTTGTGTATTCAGAGCTGAACAATGGGGCCGGCATGGAAAATAAGGGATTACGCATCACTGAATGCCTTTGTAGGAGTTCATTACCGTTGAGCATCAGTGTATTGTTACCGCTTGAGTAATGATAGCTGCGTATTTGTCCCTTTTCTCTACTCAGCAAACGCTATTCATTACAGGGCCTTGGTGTTCCATCAAGCAAAAGACTCCAGCTGAGAAATGGTGCTACTCTCTACACGCACAGCCCCTCGGAGGTGCTTCTTCTATGAGTCAATACCAGGCGGTGAATGTAGAGCTCAAACAGTGATGGTGTTCCGTAGATAAAAATACTGAGAACAAACGCTTTTATGTATGAGTCCTTGCATGTGCCTGTTGAGTCCCTGGTTGTGCAAACAGTTAATATGCTCAGCTGCTAACTGAAAGTTGGAGGTTTGAGTCCACCCACAGGCACCTGAGGAGAAAGGCCTGGCAATCTACTTCTGAAAAATCAGTTGCTGAAAACCGTATGGGGCACAGTTGTGCTCTGACTCATGAGTGGGGTCCCCATGCATCGGAATCAACTCAATGACAACTGGTTATGCATTCATGTTAAAACAGCTGAAAGTCAAATGGGGATCTTTTTTTTAAACCTAAGAACGATACCTTCTCCCCAGAGGCATTTGTAAAGAAGACCAAGATAATAATTTTGCCTTCTAGATTTTCCAAAATATTGCCAATCCTATAGAAGTTAAATCTAAGATCATATGAAGAGAGTGCAGCCATTCCAGGGGGTTATGCTAGAATAAACCACTCTGATCTGAATGTCAACAATTAGCATTAAAACTGTACGAAAATAGTTACTGCATAGACTTCTAAGTAAATCGGCTAGGAATTCGCTCTCTGAAATTTCAAAGGATATTTTGAAAGAAACAAACATTTTCTCTCCTTCCCTGGAAGTTCCCTCAGCACCACAGCAAGTTGTTAAACACAATCATAACTGCCAGGGATTCGGTGTTCACGGTCCATTCTCTGCCCACTTGGGGTTAAAAATGTCACGCTAATCCACTAGTTTGTCTGGCTACTGCTACCATCCTGACAGTTGCAGGATTCTTATTCTAGATTAAAAAAAAAAAAGGTTGCAGCTGCCCAGTTTCTGCAAATGTTTTCCAGGTTCAACCAGTATCATTTTGAGGTACTATAACCCCTTAAGTAAGCAAGAAGTTATGTGTTAACTGATCTCATTTGTGGCCTAATAAATATAATTTTCTATTGCTGAGCAAGCAGGGGAGCCCTGGTGGCGCAGTGGTTAAGAGCTCAGGCTACTAACCACAAGGTCGGCGGTTCGAATCCACCAGCCACTCCCTGGAAGCCCTGTGAGGCAGTTCTGCTCTGTCCTGGAGGGTTGCTATCAGTCGGAATCGACTCCACAGCAAGGTCTTTTATTTGTTTGTTTTAACAAGCGGTGCATTTTACACAAGTGTTGGAGACACTGTCACTTCCAATACCAAGAAAAAAACTCATTGCCATCGAGTTGATTCCAAGCCACAGCAAGCCTACAGGACAGAGTAGAACTGCCCCACAGGGTTTCCAAGGAGCGGCTGGTGGATTCAAACTGCCTTTCAGTTAGCAGCCTGAGCTCTTAAGCATTGCACCACCAAGGCTCACTTCCTGTAGAAGACTGCTCTAACCAGCACTTATCTGTGTAACCTTTTATCAAAGTTCTCGTGAGAAATAGAGCCAATGTGATATATATATATAGCATCTATCTATCTGTCTGCCTGTCTGTATGTCTACCTACCTACCAATCTACCTACCTACCTCCCTACTACCTACCTATCAATCTATCTATCTATTTATCATCTATCTCTATCATCTATCCATCTATTTATCATCTATCATCTATCTCTAGCTAAATAGCTATCACCTAAATAAATAAATAAATAAATATTTTTTTATGTATCTACTTTTTTTTTTTTTTACCTATCTATCTATCATCTGTCCATCTATCTATCTAATGACAAAGAGGAAGAGGGAGAGAGAGAATGAGAGAGAGATTGATTTCCTTTAAGGAATGATTGTGAGACCTAGCAAGTCTGAAATTCACAGGGCAAGCACAGTCAGAAAACTCGATTGCTGTGTTGCAGTCTCGAGACAATTCATTGGAAACCTCAGTTTTTGCCCATAACACTTTCAACTGGTTGTATGAGACCCACCCACATTATCTGGTGTTGGCTTTACTAGTGCAGCTAACAACAACAGATAAGCCTTCTTTACTTAGAGTTAACTGACTAAATGCTAACCACAGCTACAAACACCTCACAGCAACACCTAGTCTAGTGTTTGACCTGACACCTGGGCACAGCAGCCTAATCAGTTAACACATAAAACTATCACACCAACCATACAGGCATCAATGGGAAGACTTAAACACTCTTCAAGCTCAGCCTATGGGGAAAGAAGCAAGTAGCAATTAACATCAGAGGTAAAGTTAGCCCTGGTGAGGAAGCTGGGATTTGATCTGTTCCCCGCCCCCACCCCAAGCAACCAGTTTGCTAAAACTTGCTATTTCCCTGGAGCACAATGCAGGGTCTTACTGCACTGTATTTTCCTCGTCTGGACTTCATTTTGTGAATTGTTTTAAGCATAAAAAAAAAAGCATAGCTCGGTGTTATTGTTCATAATTTGAGCCTTTCTGGTAAAATTCTGTTAGAAAGCTCTCATTTCCTTTTCAAAATTGTAATTTTAAGGATTTGATGAGTTCTGAAGTATAATTTTATGATAATTAGGAGGGTTTTTTTTTTTTTCCCCCTAGCTGTGTGGAATCTTAATTTCATAGTGACAATCACAGGAAAAAGGGACTCATATTTTGCAACAAATTTTGGGAATGATTTCTGCTAAATGAGTATCTCCCATAATATGATTTTGGTTTATTTTATTTTATTTTTTGTTGCCATTACACCGTACAGCTGTTTTCCTCCATCCAAAGAGTGTGATTAGTGATTGTTTTAGCTTAGATTGTTTTCCAGGTGTTCAGCCCTAAAATGTCAGCTTTACATGTCTGAGCTTCTGTGAGGTCTCCCTGGTTGTATTGGTGGAAGCTATGCACTTGGGAGCGTTTGTGAAATCTACTAAATTTCAACAAACAGATTTTTTTTTTCATTTTGGTTTTTAGGCTCAACTATTTTTTTTTTTTTTATGCCCATTTCCCTTTAAAAAAAAAAAAAACACACATACCATTAAATGGGGCATTTAAAACCCAGGGACGCCTCTTAGTCGTTTTGGAGACAAGGGGAAAAGTCAATGGGAATTGTTCAGGGAGATGAATATTAGAGAAACCACCACAGGTTGTGTCGTTAGGTGCTGTGGAGTCGATTTCGACTCAGAGCGACCCCATAGATCATAATGTGTAGAACAAGTGAACATTATTGTTTCTTTAGCCCAAAGTAGAGGATATAACTTGGATGAATGAATTCATGGATGAGCCAGTGGTCCAAATGTTCGTATTTCCTACTTGGTTTAGCTCAGCGTTTATCCTGAAGTCCTGCCGCCCCCACCTGTGCCCCCTCAGAGCCAACAAAGCAACCAGCCAACCAGACCAAAGTGGAGGCGTTTAGCCTCCACAGCGGTCAGCTCCCTTGCCAGTCATTGGGGAAAACAGTGTAAGTCAGCAGTGAAAGGGCTCAAGTCTTGGAAACGGAGAAGGGAACAGGTAGAGGTGATGACGTGACCTCTCGTGTAACCGGCCCCTGGAGAGACCGCAGCAGTTCGTGAGCAGCATTCGGGGAGGCGTGCTCCGACAGAGGGCTCGGAATACAGGACTGTAGATCATTCACACCAAAAGGGGGGAAACTCTCCCGTAAAATGTCACGGAAGTTATTTGTAAATACTAAGGAATTCATTTTTTCAATCATTTCGGCAAGTCTGTTAACTTCGATTGCACTCAGTGAGTGTTCGTGGATGTTTTTGACAAGTGTTTTTTGTTTGTTTGTTTCCTTCATAGCGTTCGCTTTTTAGTTGTTTTATGAAACAAATGTTGAAGGGATGGCTTATGTAGTTGAGCTTGTCTGGTTCAGGGCATATATCGGGCTTATCGATAGTGGCTTTGGGCCCCCTGCTAAGACGCTCGGAGCCTCAGTATCCTCATCTGTAAAATGGGCGTTACAGGATTGCTGGGATGATTGGAGGATTGAGAAGATGTATAAAGCTCTTAGAGTCTTTCTGGCACGTATTGTTTTTAATTATACTGTATTTTTTTTTTTTTTTTGTCTTCAAATATAGTGGATGATCTTTTTATTTATTCTGTAGTCAAAATGCTGGAGTCATCCAAAAAAGTGAATTCTAGAAAAAAAAAAATCGAGCTCCATTCCATTGTCACGTGCTTTGCTGTCGTCATTAGTTGCCCTTGAGCTGGCACGGAGTCGTGGTGACCTTACGTGTAACCGAAGGAAGCTTTGCCCAGTCCTGCACTGTCTTCACATCCTTGGTATGTCTGAGCCCGTTGCCGTGGCTGTTGTGTCAATCCATCTCAGGGAGGGCCTCCCCCGTTTTGACTGGCTCCTTACTTTGCCCTGTGGGTCATAACAAGATACTGTTTTCTTTGTTGGTGTTTTCAGGTGCCCTTGATTCAATTTCAACCCCTAGTGCCCCCATGTGACAGAGTAGAACTGCCCCATAGTGTTTCCTAGGCTGTAATCTTTATAGAAGCAACTTGCCAGGTCTTTCTCCTGAGGAGCTGCTGGGTGGTTCAAACCACCAACCTCTGGATTAGCAGCCGAGTGCTTCACCGCTGCACAACCAGAGCTCCTCATTGTTTTCTGCAGTGATAGTGATGATATAATCCTCACGGCCGCAACTAACTAACTGAGGATGTGTGGTGGCTCAGTGAGTAAGATGCTGACGGGCACATTGTTCGTGAAGGAGACCCTCCCAGGTGTCACAGTAACACACAGGTGGAAAGATGCTCAGTTATTCATGTTTTCAGGGATAAAGTGGGTTTGAGCCATTGAACTGGTATTATATCTGTGTGTGTGTGTATATATATGTATTTCACATACTTCATCTCTCTAGAATGCTGTGTTCTTCTGAATTTAGGAAAAGTAAATCATCAGAAATATTAATGTTGTTATTATTGTTAGGTGCCATCAAGTTGGCTCTGACTCAATGACCCCATGTATAACAGAACAAAATACTACTGGGCCCTGCACCGTCTTCACATTCATTGCTGTGTTTTAGCCCATTGTTGCAGCCTCTGTGTCAGTCCGTCTCGTTGAGGGTCTTCCTGTTTTTGGCTGGCCCTCAACTTTACCAAGCATGATGTCCTTCTCCAGGGACTGATCCCTCCAAATGGCACGTCCAAAGTACATGAGATGAAGTCTTGTCGTCCTTTCTTCTAAACAGCATTCTGGCTGTACTTCTTCCAAGACGGATTTGTTTGTTCTTCTGGCAGTCCATGGTATATTTAATATTCTTCACCAACACCGTAATTCAAAAGCATCAGTTCTTCTTTGGTCTTCTTTTTAATTAATACAGGAAAGCAAGTCCTGGAAATGCTTCCTAAACTGTCTACTTCACTTCCACCCCAATGGGATCTAAATTCTAACTCATACATATCCTACTGGTTGGTGTATGACCCCAAGGATGTAGTGTCTAAATATAGTGAGGACGCAGGAAGAGAGGCCTTCCCTCCCTTCCTCCTCAGCAAGACGGCAGCCAAAGTGGCTGTCGCTTCTCCTATGCAGCAAGAGACACCCGCTAAGTGCAGTGTACCTAGCTGTAGAGTCTCTGTTGTGATGGGGTATTGTCAGTGTACTTCCCTGATTCTCATCACTTGCACACTGCGCTCACCCCTTGGGAATGCTAGAAACTTGATAGTTTTCTATTTGAGTTCCAGGAGATGGAAAGCTGAGTGACTTTTTGAAAACTTTCTGACACATCAGTGCCAATTTGAGGAGAATTTAGCTGGCTCTCGCCACTGATGGAAGGGGGAGGTCGTGAGCAGTGACAGTCCTTTAATCTGGGATCTGATTTGTTGTCTAAGTGTCACCTGTGAAAGGCAAGTGTCTTTGCTCTGTGTCTGAGTTCAAGCCCAATGTGCTCTGCAGTTAGCAGGCTCAGAAACCTCAACGGAGGGAGTCGCAGGGTTTAAGGAATTGGAGATTATTTCTGTATCTGAATCTCTTCCCCCATTGCCCATCATCAAGGTTGCTTCAGATAATCTTTGCAATAGCAGAACTTAAAACCACACAGCAAAATATAGGTCCAGCCTGACTGCAGACTCATATGAACTGTGTATTATCGGGGCTTCTTGATAAGAAGCGGTCCCATATGCAGAGTAAAGTGGTCTCATAGCTAATTCATGAAGGTGTATTGATAGATGGCCCTATCGGAAGAAAATTATTTCCTCCTCAATTTGCCAAAGTTTCTAAAATTCCACCTTTCAAATCCCTCATTATATTTAAGGTGTTCTGTCTTTGGGACCTCTTTTAAAAATTCATATATTCCTTATAGAAAACTTAAAGTCCTGAAGCACAAAGTCACTTCGGCTGATCAGCTAGTTGCTTTGCAGTGAAGAGTAGGGATCTAAGAGAAGGCTGCACAGAGAGCTTATATTTACACTTGGTAAAGATGGTTGGTTGGAAGGAGCCCTGGTGGTACAATGGCTGATCACTTAGCTGTTAGCCAAAAGGTCAGCAGTTCAAACTCACCAACTGCTCCACAGGAGAAAGATCCAGCGATCTGCTCTCGTAAAGATTACAGCCTAGAGAACCCTATGGGGCAGTTCCACTATGTCCTACAGGGTCTCTGTGAGTTGGAATCAATAGCAAGGATAATTGAGGAAGGTCAGCCTCAAAGGTCACTGTGCTCAGAAGGACAGGTATGGCAATCCTACAGAGAAAAATTTATATGCAGCCCCAGAGGCAGCCTGGGGGCTGGAGATACTGAAGGAAGGAGGATGGAGGATTAGTTCTGCACAAGAAAAACTTGGCGAAATTTATTCTTAATCGTTGCTTGGTCATTTAAGCTGGTGGAAAAAACTCAAAGGACCCCTGCCCTTTTTCTATGACTGTGAATAATGTGAATTAACACATCTTAAAAGTTCTGTTTTCTGTTTCCTTCTCAAAAATAAAAGAACCTACATCCACATCCATACAAATTCCCCAGAAAGGCTTTTCTTTACTAGGTTAACATTCTAATGTGTTGGTGAAATAGGTGAAGTTGCCTCTTTTAGAATATTCATCATGATGTCGGTCTTCCCTTTTTTTTTAGCAATTTATTTAATGCCTGTTTTTTTTTTTTTTTTAACCAATTATCTTTGTGTGTATTGTGTAAAGCAGAAGTCTACACTGAAGGAATGCAGATAAATTAAAACAGTTGGTCCCTAATCAATGTACTTCAAATATAATGTGGAAATAAGGGAAGTGTGAAAATTCTTATAATACCGAACAGATAGTGCTTTGTATAATTAAAGTAGTTTTCTAGGACTGCCACAATAATAAAGTACCACAAACTGGATGGCTTCTTAGAAGAGAAATGTATTTATTTATTTTTTTATGGGATTTTTTTTCAGGTGTACAATTTTTTTATTATGCTTTAGATGAAGATTTACAGAGCAAATTAGTTTCTCATTAAACAGTTAATTCACATGTTTTGTGTCATTGGTTGCTAGCCCCATGACATGTCAGCACTCACCCCTTCTCAGCCTTGGGCTTCCCGTTACCAGCTTTCCTGTCCCCTCCTGCCTTCTCGACCTTGCCCCTGAGCTGGTGTGCCCATGTAGTCTCATTTTGTTTTATAGGCCTATCTAGTCTTTGGCTGAAGGGTGAACCTCAAGAGTGACTCCAATATTGAGTTCAAAGCGTGTCCGGGGGCCATACTCTCAGGGTCTCTCCAGTCCCTTTCAGACCAGTAAGTCTGGTCTTCTTTTGTGAGTTAGAATTTTGTTCTCCATTTTTCTCTAGCTCTGTTTGGGACCCTTTATTGTGATCTCTGTCAGAGCAGCTGGTGCTGGCAGCCAGGCACCATCTAGTTGTGCTGGACTCAGTTTGGTGGAAGCTGTGGTAGTTGTGGTCCTTTGGACTAATATTTCCCTTGTCTTTGGTTTTAGAAGAGAAATCTATTATGTCACCATTGGATGTTAGTAAGCCAGATTCAGGGTGTGGGTGGATCCGTGCTCCCTCCAAAGTCTCTAGGGGAAAAGCCTTCCTTGTCTCTGGTGGCTTCTGGTAACCTCAGACACTCCTTGGCTTGCAGAATACTTCTTCACTTGGCATCGTCCCCTTGTTGTTCTTCTATGTCTCTTTTCTAAGGACACCACTCAGGTCAGATTAAGATCTTGCTACATTAATATCATCTCAGGTTAACCTTGGTGATAACATCCTCAAAGACGTTATTTCCGAACGAGGTCATATTCTAGGTACCAGGGGTTACCTTTTGGGGAACACCGTCTAATACACAGTAAGAATAATGGTGTTTCAGAGCAAGAAAGCTCACCTCTAGTTGGTTGTGGTTAACAATATAATTATGAAGGAGGTAGCTGTTTTGCATTGGGCAAATCAGCTGCAAAAGACCTCCATAAAGTCTTAAAAAGCAAAGATGTCACTTAGGTGACTAACATGAGCCTGACCGAACGGACATGGTATTTCAGTTGCCGCATATGCATGTGAAAGCTGGACAATGAATGAGGAAGACCGAAGAAGAATTGATGCCTTGGAATGGTGGTGTTGGCAAAGAATATTGAATATACCATGGACTGCCAAAAGAACAAACAAGTCTGTCTTGGAACAAGTGCAGCAAGGCCATCCTTAGAAGCAAGGATGGCAAGACTTCATCCTCCTTACTTTGGACATGTTATCAGGAGGGACCAATCCCTGGAGAAGAACATTATGCTGGGTAAAGTAGAGGGTCAGCAAAAAAAGAGGAAGACTCTCAGTGAGATGCATTGATACAGGGGCTGCCAACAGTGGGCTCAAACATACCTACTATTGTAAGGATGATGCAGGATTGGACAACATTTCATCCTGTTCTACATAGTGTTGCTATGAATTGAAGTCACCTTGAGAGCACCTAACAACAATAGCTATTAATGTAAGACTTCAGTGTAGGTAGGAAGGATTGAGTTAGAAAAAGATACGAGTGTCCAGAAAGATTCTAGGTACAGTAAATAGCATGGGAAATGGCTAAAGTGAAGAATATAAGATCTTTAGGGCTAAGAGAGCAGAGTCATATAAAAAAGCGTAGGTAAAACACATAACGCTTGTAGGTGATGGTGGATGAATGGGAGGAGTAGACTTTGCTTGTAACAAGACGATCCTGGAGCTTTTTCCACTTGATGCAATCAGTACCAAGATGCCAGTGAAGGCTTTTGAATATTTATATAGACTGTTTTAGACTATTTTGCATGATCTATTTTAGAATATCTTTCTGTTGTTCTGTAGGCTTCATGGAAATAGTAAGACTAAAGTTCGAATGACTAATCAGGATGAATATTACAAAAAAAATAGAGAGGTAATAGGGTTAAAAGGGTCTGAGTGGTCAATTTGGACAAAGTAACTATTGGTCTCATTCATCAACTGTTCCATTGGAGCACTGTCTATCTCACAGAACTGCTGGGCTAGGTGTCCTGGTTGCGTTGAGTTTTCACTTGTTTGAGTCGACCTACTTAACGCTGTCCTCTGGGAAGGGAGCTGTCTGTGCTATTTGTCGCCCTGTGCTATTTCCCCAGTGAATTGTTGTTAATATTCAAATATCTCCATGAGGCCCTGGTTTGAAGGGGAATGTGGAGCAATGGAGTCAGGAAGGCCAGCCCTATCCCTCTAATCAGGAGCATGATGTCATCAGCAGCAGGTGTACTAAACGCCTTTAGAAGCAGCATTTAACCATACCCGGGGCTGAGCAGATGCAATCTCACTTCAGAATTCAGTCGAACCTCTTTTTCACCCCAGCATCAATCTGGGAAAACAGAAAAAAAGCATTAGGCTGGGCACACTCCCGTCAGAGAATGCTAACAATAGGTGACAAGGAAAAAGTGAATTTCCATGTTCTTAGAAATTCCGTCACAACAAATCATGTCATGTCTGTGATTTAGAAAGAGAGAGAGAGAACCTGAGAACCTGCCCAGTCCTCCAGGTTCATAGATGCAGAACTTTAGACAAAAACTCTGAAGAGTGAGTCACTCCAGTTCGATGTCACCCAAATTCTAAGACCTCCTCTGTTACGCTAATCATCAAACATAGCCCTCATTGTTATTGTTTTTTTTTCAAATTACACAGCACGCAGGGGCTATTTTTTAAAAAGGTCTATTTAGAATTTTGAACCTTAATTAATGTTCATATTATTTTTGGTTTGTTTTACTTTTTTAGCTAACAATAATAGACAGTCATACTTGTATTAATAATAACTTATTTATTTAATGTATAATAATGCAAAATGATAGCATGATATAATGTATGTTGTTTTTGCTTTTGCAGAAGAAGAAATCAAAACGGTAAATGTGTTCCACGTTAGCTTCTGCTTTTGATGAACTCTTTTGCTTTTGCTTGGTTTAAATACACCACTTCATTGTCACAACATAAACCTGCTTCTACCATTATCAGCAATCGGTATCTGTATGAACATATCTTCTATAGCTTACATGTCTAGACCATATGGCTTTTTAATCACCGAGGTAAATTTCTTATTAAAAATTACATTTTGGGGTGAAAACAATCATTTTATTATTTTTAAAAATCCTTTTCTATTATAAATATAGTAGGAAAATTTGTGAGTTTTTATCTTAACTCCAAAACAACAACATCAATGCTGATCCTCTTGGGCTTGGGAGAGTATCCTATTTCTTCTCTATCTGAAGTGTCTGGCATTTTTTCTGGTCATGAAAATATCCAATAAATGATTCTTTTTGTAAAACAGAAGATAATTTGTATCAGATAGATGAAATTTGTGAAATGACGTATAAATACTAATTTGTCTCCTTAAGCATATTTAAATGTTTCTCAGCCAGAACTCTATACAAATTTTGAATTAAATTTGGCTAGAGAGAATAATACAATATTTGCCATCACTTGATGAGTTCGGGTTTGTAGTTAGTGCTTTGGGAGTTATTTTTTCCCCTTTAATCGTTATATATACTTTTGAACAATTACAACAAGGTCAGTGGGATGGCTGGCTATGGACTTTCCAGACCAGGAGATCAGAGTCTCCGTAGGTACAAGTAAGGAGTACCTTGGTACTGCAGACAATTAGGCACTCGACTACGAGTCAAAAGTGTGGTGGTTCAAACCCATTCAGAGTTGCTGGAAGAAAGGCCTGGCTGTCCGCTTCCAGAAGGTCACAGCCTTAAAATGCCTACTGAGTAGTTCATTCTACACACATGGGGTCACCAGGACTTGGAGGCAATTTGACCACGACTAACAACAACATCATAGATATAAAATAACTGAGTCAAATTTCAGATTTTTCAACCTTTTTTCCTGCTACATAAAATTTTATTTCTATTATATACTAAATTTTGCCGGACTTTAGAAAGTCGTGTATCATTTAGAAAACTAAAAATAAACAAAAACTATTGCAAACACCCTAGGAAAGCTGACACCTCACCTACAGGGAAAAAAATTCAAACGACAACAGATTTCTCATCAGAATCCAAGGAAACCAAAAGCAAGTCTCACAACATTTTTCAGAAGAAAAGAACTGTCAACCTAGAATCCTTTACTCAGAGAAAATAGCTTTTAGGAATGAAGAGGGAAATCAAGACAGTGTAAAGTAAAGGAAACTAGGAAATTTGTCACCAGAAGACCTACTCTAAAAGAATGGCCAATAAAGTTCTCTAAACAGAAAGGAAATGATAAAAAAAAAAAAAAAAAGAAGCCTTGAAACATCAGAAAAGAAGACAGAACATAGTAAGCAAAATGTGGTTTAAATACAGTATGCTTCCCTTCTCATCTTGAGTTTTCTAAACTCTTTTTAATGATTGAAGCAAAAATTATAGCACTGTCTGATGTGGTGCTAAGTGTATGTAGAGGAGATATTTAAGACAATTTTATTATGAACGGGGGAAAGTAAGCGGCTGTAATGAGAGAGGTTTCTGTCTTTCATTTGAACTAGTAAACTGACAGCACAGTAGGCTGTAATGAGATATAAGCGTGTAATGTAATGTAATACCTTTGGAGCACACGCTTGAAAAGCTGTACAAAATGATGTGCTAAAAACGCCGTAGATAATCCAAAGCTGAATACTAAATAAATGTTTACGTAACCCACAGGGAGGCAGGGAGAAGAGGGGAAAAAAGAGAGAAACAAGAAAAAAAAAATAGAAAACAAATCCATAAAATGGAAGACTTAAGTCCTAACATATAAATAATTACATTAATTGTAAATGGTGTAAATAAACCAATTAAAAAACAGAAATTGGTAGAATGTATTTTAAAAAATGATAGAAATTGATGCTGTCTACAAGAAAGTCTGCAAGAAAGACCTTGTCTTAGTTATCATGTGCCATAACAGAAGAGAAATTTATCTCAAAAGAGATTGATTTAAGACACAACCTAATCTTGTAGATTGAGTCCTGCTTCATTCACATAACTGCCACTACTCCCACCTCATTAACATTATAGAGTGGGATTTATAACACATAGGAAAATCACATCAGATGACAAAATGGTGGAAAATCACACAATACTGGGAATCGTGGTCTAGCCAAGTTGACACACACTTTTGGACACAATTCAATCTATGACAGACCTCATGTTAATTTATAACATCTTTAAAGGTCCTATTTCCAAAGTCACATTCATAGGTACTGGGGGTTAGGACTTCAACATATCTTTTGGAGGTGAGGGGGGTCAGAATTCAATCTACAATAGCATATCAATCTATAATTATCTCAAAATAAAAAATAATAATTAAAGAAGATTATAAGCTGAGCATTATACATGGTTCCCTGCACTTCAAAATGGTCATGTTAGAGTGGGTTTATATTTTGTCTGAAAATGATATACAACTTCTAAACAAAAGGGCACATACAGTGGGAGAGAAACACATATGAAATTGTAAGTTCTTCCTTCAGAGTTTGAAAGTATGGGTTGTCTTCTGCATGTTCATCTCAGCTAGTCTTCGCTTCCAGTATCCCTAAATTTGCATACCATGGTAAGCAGCTGAAATCTTAATTCATCTTTTTTTCCTTTTTAAAAAAAAATTTTATTGTGCTTTAAGTGAAAGTTTACAAAGCAAGTCAGTCTCTCATACAAAAATTTATAAACACCTTGCTGTATACTCCTAGTTGCTCTCGCCCTAATGAGACAGCACACTCCTTCTCTTCACCTTCTATTTCTGTATCCATTCAGCTAGCTTCTGTCCCACTCGGCCTTCACATCTCCCCTCCAGACAGGAGCTGCCCACGTAGTCTCATATGTCTACTTGATTCAAGAAGCTCACTTCCTCACCAGTATCATTTTCTATCTTATAGTGCAGCCCAAACCCTGTCTGAAGAGTTGGCTTTGGGAATGGCTCCTGTCTTGGGCTAACAGAAGGTCTGGGGACCATGACCTCCAGGGTCCTTCTAGTCTTGGTCAGACTATTAAGTCTGGTCTTTCTACGAGAATTTGAGGTCTGCATCCCACTGCTCTCCTGCTCCTTCAAGGTTTCTCTGTAGTGTTCCCTGTCAGGGCAGTCATCAATTATAGCCAGTCACCATCTAGTTCTTCCTGTCTCAGGCTGATGTAGTCTCTGATTTATGTGGCCCTTTCTGTCTCTTGGGCTCTGAAATTTAATTCTTTATGCCAAAGTTTGTGAAATGGCAAGAAACCCATCATCCTTAGCTATAACGGGCATAGGCTTTGCCAAGGCATATGAAAAGTTTGTTGAAGGTGGCTTTAGAAATTGGCAACTATGATTAATGATTCCCGATCCAGAGAAAACAAACTGAAGGATTCTATTAGAAGGAGTAGAATCGTTGAATACCAATCACATACGCACACAAACCATAACTAATTAGACACATGTGAAGTGACAATCTCTGTGATGTTTGATGACTATGATTAAGTTCTCGGAGTTGAAAAATAAGCATATGGTCCAAGAAGAGTCATTTACCTAATTGTTTTCTAATTTGAGGGGGAAAAAAAAACCTTTGGCAAAATTCCACACAAATGATATATAAATCATAAAATGATTAGTCGAAATATTTTGTTATAGATAGAACAATAAGCTAGCTTATTGTGTTTTCTGGATGGAAACATGTGAACCAAAGAATCCCCCAGAGGCCTTATTTCATATTTATACTAATGATGTAAAAATGAGGAAAAAATTTATAACTTATAATTTAGGTGTAAACATCCTTGGGCACTTCTGCACAGTGAAAGCTCAGGCAAGTGGGAAGAACTGACATTAAAATGTGGCTGTAGAGAAGTGGCAAGTGGGTTTACTTGACATCAAAACCAAACCAGTTGCCACTGAGTTGATTCTGACACCTAGCGACCCCACAGAACAGAGTAGAACTGCCCCATAGAGTTTCCAAGGAGTGCCTGGTGGATTTGAACTGCTGACCTTTTGGTTAGCAGCCGTAGCACTTAACCACTACACCATCAGGGTTTCCTTACTAGACATAATTAAGGTAATTTTCTAAGTGGGGAAAAAGAAAAAGCAGTTCAAACTTCAGTTTCTAGACTGGTGGACTTTGTACGGAGTCCCTGGGTGTTGCAAATGGTTACGTACTCAGCTACTCAGCTACTAGCCGATAGGTTGGAGGGTTGCATCCACCCAGAGGTGCCTCAAAAAAAGGTTGTAATGATCTACTCCCCAAAACCAGCTATGGAAAACCCTATGGAGCACAGTTCTGCTCTGATACACATGGGGTCACCATGAATCAGAGTCAACTCTGCAGCACCTGGTTTTGTTTTGCTTTGAACTTGTTAGGGATGAGAGCTCAGGTCCAGGAGTCACCATAGACGGTTCCCAGAAGGCGATGACTGTACGCTGGCAGGGGCACCAAACACTGGAGATTGAACGGGAGGGTGTGCTGCCTGTGGTAAGGACAGGGTTTCTATGGTATGCCATTTGTAATTCTGGTCACCAAGCTGCAGCAGAAAAAAACAGGGTCTAGGTCTAGAGAGGAGAGCTGAAGCAGCCGAAAGAGTACAAAATCTTCCATGTAAAAATAGGGAATTTTACATATATTAATCACAGTTGAACAAGATTAAAAAATAATAATAATGAGTGGAAATACAGTTGCACAGCCATATAAAGAATGTATTCATCATCACATCCATCAGAACCAACTAGATGGCACCTAACAACAAAGGAACAATATGGCTAAAACAAATTCGAAGATAATGAGACTCTATAAAAAAAAGGCGAAATACAAGAAGATGAATTCCCATAAATGTAAATGCCTTAATTACAGTTCAGAAAGTGAATTAAACCCATTGGAGGAGAGAGAGAGAGAGATTTTGAGCTGGAAAAGCCATGAGGTTTAGGAGTTTAGGAGAGTAAGTAAATGCTATCCCAAGTTGTATCCAGGTTATTGTGAGCTCTGACACATTCAAATGGAAAGTGAGATACGTGACCACAGTACTTGGACCTAGAAGGACTTTTTGGAAATATAATACCCATGCTGAGAGAAATGGGGCCTCCTGTGTCTCCATGATTAGGATTGTGAGTGCTCTGGACAACAAGGGTGGGGGGGAGCCAGCACAGGAAGTTTGAGGAGAGACCTCTAAATTTCCGCCTTCCTGTTCTCACAGGTGGTTATATAAACAGAGAGAGGGAGGAAGGACAGAGAGAGAAAGAGAGGAAAGGAGGAAGGAAGGAAGGAAGGAAGGGAGGGAGGGAGGAAGGAGGGAGGGAGGGAGGGAGGAGGGAGGGAGGGAGGGAGGAGGGAGGGAGGGAGCGGAGGGAGGAAGGAAGGGAGGGAGGGAGGAGGGAAGGAGGGAGGGAGGGAGGAGGGAAGGAAGGGAGGGAGGGAGGAGGGAGGGAGGGAGGGAGGGAGAAAAGGAAGGAAGAAAAGAAGCAAAGAGTGCTTGTAGAACTAGTTAAATCAGAACAGTCTGTAATCTAGTTGTTAGTTGCCTTGGAGTGATTCTGACTCATGGTGAGAGCAGACCTGTGCTCTGTAGGGTTTGTTTGTTGTTTTTAATCGTGCTTTAGGGGAAAGTTTACAGCTCAAGTTAATTTCTCATTCAAAAATTTATACACATATTGTTTGGTGACATTGGCTGCAGTCCCCACAATGCGAGGGCACACTCCGCCTTTCTACCCCAGGTTCCCTGTGTCCTTCCGGGCAACTCCTGTTCCTTCCTACCTGCTCATCCTACTTTTGGACAGGAGCTGCCATTCGGTCTCATATATCTGGTTGGAATGAGAAGTACATCCCTCACCTGCGTTACTTTCTGTTCTAGAGGCCTGTCTTATCTTTGGAGTGTGGCTTCGGGAATGTTTCAGTTCTGGGTTAACAGAGCGTCCGGGGCCATAGTTTCGGGGTTCCTCTAGCTCCATAGGGTTTTCAAGGCTGTGACCTTTTGGAGGCAGATCACAGGCCTCTGGGCGGTTCAGACCACGGACCTTCAGCTAGTAGTGGAGAACTCAACCATGTGTGTACCGGGGCCTGCTGTGTAGTTTGGTTTACCGTGTGCAATGTCGCCTTCCTGGGTTTGAGGAGTGTATTGTGACTTTATAGGAGTTTGTCATTGGGGAAACAAGGGTACACGCACCTGGGATCCCCTATACTGTTTCTACAGCTACTACAACAGCTAATATTTTAAAAAGATTATTTCAAAATACAAATTTTCTAAAAGACAAAATCATTCCGACTTGCAGAGTGTCTTGTGATTTCAACGCTCTCTCTTTCTCTCCCTCTGCTGGCATGTGTACACGTTGAGTCTGTGTACCTCAGATGGCTCAGTCCATATACTTATTTGACATATTCGGTTTTTATGGACTAAAAAGCCCAGATGTATTTACATGACATAGAGATTCTTGATGAATACAATCTCGAAGAAGGCTCCTGAGCTATCCATGAAAGCATGACAACCTATAATGTTTATGTGAGGCAGACACATGGATCACCCTTGAGTAGAAGGAAATGACAGCAGAATACTAATATCAAAGCTACAGAAAGGTGATGACTAGAGTCTGACATTATGCTTCCTTGTTGCAGTCACAAAATATTACCGAATCTAAGTAACTCTGAAAATGACAGTATGAATACCACGGTCATGCTCCGTTGATTTCATCTCTTGAAAAAGATTTATAAAACATCTTAGATTTTTATTTGTATAATTCAAGAAAAAAATTTCTTCATAATCATAATTATAAGTAGGGTTAAATATGGAAAATAATGCATAGTTTCAAGTAGTATTTGATTGTCTTATAATGTGTTCTTCGCCTTAGAGGTTTTATTTCAGTTTCTTTTATTTTCTTCTCAGGCTGTTGTCATGCTAACTCCCTTCCCCCTAGATGCTTCCATAGGAGATTTTCCCAAAGACAAGTTGGATAAAAATAGACCTGAATAGCACCATTTTATTCTGAAAGTAACCTAATAGATATTAAGCATTGTTTTCTGATGCGTATCCAAAAAGTCAGATTCGAAATCAGCTCTCTAATTTTTTTATTCTTCAGATTCTCTGATTGTGTGTAATTCTATAAGAACATCCATTTATTATTAGCTTGATTTCAGTGAAAAAAAAAAACTAGCGCAAACCTACAACTATCACACCTGGCTGCTCTGGGGAGGAAAAAAACTTACCCTGGATGCTGCTTTGCTACAATAGCTTTAAATCAGAGGACTTACTTATCTCAGGGCTTCTAACCAGTTTGTTCAAGTTCAAACCCCTGCTGAGAATCTGCATTTCCAACAAATTTCCAGATGGTGCTAACGCTGTTGATTAGTGAACAATTCTGAGAACCACTGGTAGAGCGCGCGCTCGCGTGTGCGCGCGCGCACACATACACACGCACCCGTTGCCCTTGAGTGGATTCCTACCTAAAGCAACCCTGTGAGACAGAGTAGAACTGCCCATGAGGCTTCCAAGGAGTGGCTGGTGGATTCGAACCACCAACCTTTTGGTTAGACACCAAGCTCTTAACCACCTCGCCACCATTGGTTGTCAAAACATATTATACATAAAAATCACATGGGAATCTCGTTAAAACGTTGATTCTGATTCAATATATCTGGGGTGGAAATGCAAATTCTCAGCAGGGGCTCGAAGCCCTGATTTATCTTCAGTGTGCCCAGTATTCGGTCTGTTTTTCATTTTGTTTTGTTTTTACACCCTTAGTTGAGGAAATTGTGTTCAGAAGTTAAGTGGTGGCCATCTATTTGAAATTCTAAATTATTCAATTTAGAAAGAAATTAAAATTTTCATAGGTTCAGGGGAGTAGAGGATAGCTCCAGAAACACCCACTGCATCATAGAAGAAATGGATAATCTTTCATTCTCCAGGAAAGCACCCATGGCGGAAATACTGTATAGGTTTTCTCCAAATCAGGGGCCCTGTGAGCTACTTGTCTCAGGTTCTAACTAAAAAGAACTCCATGGTTGTATACACAGGACATCAACAGAGCAAACATATTTGTTCGGTTAAGTCAGTTCTGTTAATTTGTTGAGAAGAATCTCTTACGTGAACCATTTAGCATTCCTGTAAACAAAACAAAAAGTGGTAATTGCACAAATTATTCTGTGCAATTTATTGAGCTGGCAACATGTGAACAAAGGCAACCACAACTTGTGTCTGGGTTCTCGGAGAAGGAGATCTCATTAGGAAGACCTCTCTTCTGGTGGCTGTGAAAGGAGCTGAGGAACATGGAGCAATGCTAAGGGCAGGAGGAGTCTGCAGGGCCCGGAGGAGCATGGATGGACTAGCAGCCGTGGAGGAAGAGCTGCATGTAGGCCCAAGAGGCAGCATCAGCAAGCAGGGCAGGAAACAGGACATGGAGCAAGTTTGGGTGGAAAAGAGATTTTTGTCGTTGTTGTTTGTTTGTTTTTAAATATGAAACATCTCCAGCCATTCAAATGAAGGCTTCTAACAGACAGCTGGAAATTACGGCCTAGAGTTCAAAATCTAACTTAACAGCTGAAGGGACAGATTTGGGAGTCAATCTTCAATGTTTGTATTAGTCTGAAAACACCAAGAGTCAGGAGCATGGCGGGATTCCTGTCCCAGGCTGAAGCGAGATCACTGGTCAGGTGGAAAAGTTCCTTCCTGGAGAATGCCATGTGCTCCAGCAGGTCACGGAGGCTCAGAAGTGAGGAGGACACTTGGGTTTCATTATTAGCTGTTGGAGCAGGAGATAAATTGCAGGAGAGTCAGGAGGAAATAGTCATGAGACCTGGAGCCTTGGAAGAATGGGTGTAGAACTGCCTCTTCAGGAAATTCGGGAGGTCAAGGAGGAGGATACGGTAATGTAATTTTAGGGGGTGAGTAGGGTGATTGGAGAAAAGATTGAGGTTGTCAAGGATTTCATTTTCCTTGGATCCACAATTAACACCATCGGAAGCAGCAGTCAAGAAATCAAAGGACACACATCACGCTGGGCAAATTTGCTATAAAAGATCTTGAAATATTAAAAAGCAAAGATGTTCCTTTGAGGACTAAGGTGCACCTGACCCAAGTCATGGTGTTTTCAATTGCCTCATATGCGTGTGAAAGCTGGGCAGTGAATAAGGAAGACCTAGGAAGAATTGATGCCTTTGAATTACAAGGTACAGTGTTGGTGAAGAACATTGAGTGTAGCAGGTAGTCTGAATCAACTTTATGGCAAAGGTTGCCAGTAGAAGGAACAAGCCTGTCTAGGAAGAAATACAGCCAGAATGCTCCTTAGAGGCAAAATGGTGAGACTTCATCTCACTTACTTTGGACATGTTATCAGAAGGGACCAGCCCCTGGAGAAGGGCATCGTGCTTGGTAAGGTAGAGGGTCAGTGAAAAAGAGGAAGACCCTTGATGAGATGGATTGACACAGTGGCTGCAACAATGAGCTCAAGCACCGCAATGGCTATGAGGTTGGCGCAGGGCCGGGCAGTGTTTCCCTGTCTTGTACATAGGTGGCTGTAAGTTGAAACTGACTCAAGGGCACTTAACAACGACAATAACAGAGTGAAAAGAGGAGCCCCTGGGTAGCACAAGCAGTTAAGTAAACTGCTCTGCGACTAGACAAACGGTTGGCAGTTCAAGTCCACCTAGAGGTGTCTCAGAAGAAAGGCCTGGCAATCTACTTCCAAAACACCAACCATTGAAAACCCTGTGGTGTGCAGTTCTAGTCGGACACACATGGGGTGCCATGAGTCGAAAATGGGGCTAACAACAACAGCAGGGTTAAAGAGGTTTCTTTCTTGCTTTATTCCCTGCGCCCCCCCAACCCGCCCCTTTTTTCTTTCTTGCCCTTAATTCAGGAAACTTGTTTGTTTCATTTAACGTGGTGAGGCAGAGAGGGTTTTCGAGGAAAGAGTAAGAACATAAGGGCACCTGGAAACCTTCCCTATTGGAAAGGGGCTGGATGGGCTGGATGAGGAGGGGAGCAAGGAGCCCAGTTAGAACTTGTCCTTTTGTGGGCTGGGGAGGAGGGAGGCCTCGTGGTACAGTGGTTAAAGCACTCAGCTGTGAAGCAAAAGGTCAGCAGTTTGAACCAGCCAGCTGCTCCATGGGAGAAAGATGTGGCCTTCTGCTCCTGTAAAGATTAAAATAAACCCAAACTCATTGCCATCAAGTCGCTTCTGACTCGCAGAGACCCTGTAGAACAGAGTAGAACCGCCCCACAGGGTTTCCTGGGAGCAGCTAGTGGATTCAAACTGCCAACTTTTTGATTAGTAGCTGAGCTCTTAATCGCTGTGTCACCAGTGCTCCCCTATAAAGATTACAGCCTTGGAAACCCTGTGAGGTGACTCTACTCTGTCCTCTAGGATCAGAGCCTGACAACAATGTTTCTATTTTTTTTCTGTTTTGGTTTTGGGCTGAGGAAGAAGGACATTGGGGCAGTGTCTGGTGGTGGTACTGCAGTTTGTTTATGCGTTTATCAGTAGAGGACCATCAGGCATGTTTATGATTTTGGGTGATTATGAATAAAGCTACTATAAAAATTCACAACCGGGAATTTATGCGGAGACATGTTTTCCCTTATCTTGGGTAGTGAGATTGCTGGGAGTCATGGTTTAAGAACTGTCAAACTGTATTTCAAAGTGGCTATAACATTTTGTATTCCCAATAGCAAAGCGCAGGAGTTCCATGTATCACGTCCTTGCCAGCCCTTGCTCCTGTTGTTTTTTGTTTGTTTGCTTAATTTTAGCAATTCTGATAGTTATATAGTAGTTGTTATTGCAATTCTAAGTTAATGACTCAATGCAGAGCGTCTTTCTTCTGTGCTCACTTGCTGTGCACACACGTTCTCTGCTCAAGTGTCCGTTCAAATCTTTGGACCATTTTTTTTTTTTAATTGAGTTGGTGATTCGTTCATTTTTGAGTTGTGAGAGCTCTTACCTGTTCTGAATACCAGCCTTTTATCAGATATGTTTTTCAAACATTTTGTCCCACTTTGTGGTTTGTCTTTTTGTTTTCTAAGTAGGTGTCTTTCAATAAGTGGAAGTTTTTTTTTTTTCTTTTTTAATTTTATTAAATCTGGTTTATCAGTCTTTTTGTTTATGATCCATTCTGCTTTTTGTGTCTTGCCTAAGACATCTTTGCCAAACCCCAGGTAACAAAGATTTTCCCTTATGCTTTCTTCTAGAAGGTTACTAGCTTCAGATGTTTATTTAGGTCTAAGATTCATTTCAAGTTATTTCTGGAGATTGTTTGAGTTATATGTTGGGTTTTTTTGGTTTGCTTTGTATGTAGATGTTCATTTTTTGTATAAGGATGTCTAGTTTCTAGTCTATTCTTGGACCTTTGTTGTACCAATCATACGTTGGAATCGGCTTGTCAGGCCCAAAAAATTCCCTATTAGGATTAGAATTTAAAGGTTAATTTGGGAAGAAATAATATCTTTTTGAAATTGAGGATCAATTTGTATGTTTACATTGCTTTCTTGCCATTCATGTGTTTGTGTCTGCTTTAATGTCTTTCAAGGGAAATTCAGAACTTTTTCAGTAAACGTGTTGGTCATGTTTCCTTAGATTCGCTCGTAGATGCCTTATTTATGTTGGTGCTTCTATCTGTAAATGTTATACATTATTTAACAGCAGGTGTTGTACTGACGGATAGAGCTGAAGTCGATACTTTTGCATACTAAATTTATGTCCAGAACACTTGATGTATTACCATATATATTCTGGTAATTGTCCACAGGTTATTTGTGTTTGTAATAAATAATCATCTTATTTGTGAATAATAATGGTTTTGATTTTTTCATTGCAATCTCACAGATTTAATTTCTTATTCTCATCTCAGGTTCTCAGAGAGACCACTAGTACAATGTGGAAATTACATCGTGATAGTAAACATACTTATCTTATTCCTGATTTTAAAAAGGATCTTCTAATACCGGAATGTTAAATTTTGGTGTTAGACTTTTTGTACTTATTCTTTATCATGTTCAGGGAGTGCCTTTCTATCCCTAATGTGATGAGAATTTGTTTGTATTAATAGAATTTGAGTTTTATATGAATCCTCTTTTTTCATTTATGGAACCCAGCATATACCTTTTCTCCTTTAATTTGTTAATCTGATGAATTTATACATTTTATCATACCTAAAACATCATTTACTAGAAGGTACAGTGCTATTTTCTTTAACAAAAAGAAATGGGGGGAAAAATGCAACCAATTAATTTCTAAGATTCAATAATAATAAGATGCATCCTGATTTCAAATGTAAAAATCTATTCCTTCTTGAGTCATCTCTGTTAGATTCTATGCTTATGGTATTTTGACCATTTCACTTTCAATTTAATTTTTTTAGCCTAAGGCTTGTTCATAGCATTCCTATATTTATTTTATTCTCTACCTATAACTTCCTTTCATTTATAATATTGATATCTTTTTCTTTCTCTCTCTTTTTTGGGTGACTAGTCCCAAAAGAGAATTTTAAATTTTATTCATTTTTAAGTAACTGACTTTTGGCTCTCTGATCATCATATCACATATTTGTTTTCTATTTTTATTAATTTCTACTTTTATCTTCCTTTTTTGCTAATTTCTGAAGTTACATGCTTAGGTCATTAAATTTTGCCCTTTTTCCTTTTTCCTCTAAATATGAAAGTCTATAACTTGCCCTCTAATACTGCTTTAGCTGTTGGCCATGAGTTTTGAGATGTAACACTCTGCATGACTAGTTGTCCTCAGTGATTTTGAACTACGTTATGATTTCCTATTTGATCACAATAGTGTGTGCGTCTGTGTGCGTCTGTTGGTTGTGTCTGTCCAAGTTTACACAGCTGGTTAGTGGCAGAATTAGGGTAGTGTTTTTAAATTTTAGAACCTATATTTCTGTTTCATTTTGATTACCTTTTAGTCAATGTAACTTAAGTGGACTGTGTTCTAAGAATGTGGTCTTTATAATCCCAATTGTTAGACAACGTCTACAATGCCTAATGTATGTGATTTTCATATGTTTTACATCTATGCTTGGAAAAACATTTGGTTCAGGGTTCTTTAAACTCTATGCCATCAGCCTTATAATTTACCCCACTCTTTATATACTTACTAAATTTTTGCGTGTTTGATATACCAATAACTGGAAGATATACACATAATGTCCCATTATTATGGTGATTTTATTAATATATTCTTATTCCAATTTCTTAACAATAATGTCTCTTCTAAAGAGCAGTTTCTACATGTAGTTATTCAAAAGTAAAGGGATAATAGAAGGTATTTCTGTATACTCATTTCCCATGATGGTAGTAGCTACGAAAGAAAGGACAGAAGTTTTAGAATATGGAAGTGAAATGGTAGGCTCTTCAGGGAATGGCTAGAATTTAGTGAGAACATTTGGAGATAGAAAAGAAAACACACAAAGTAAACCTAGGATAAATGGAGCATTTCTTAGACATACATAGCAAAATAGGGATACCTTTGATCTTTTAGGATCATTTGGCCAAGTTAAGAGACAGCTTTGCTCAGCATCAATGTTGGTCAGCCCGTCTGCACTGTCCATCTGATTTCTACAAAGGACACCTTTTTCTCTTGCTTCTTAAACAACATATTGCTAGGTAACTGCTAAATAAATAGGTTTCTCTGGAAATATGCATTATGTCAGGCCTAGATCTTTAAGTTCTGAATCTTTGGCCATAGAGCAAATAAAATTTTGTCTTTAGGTATCTAACTTGTCTCCTGTTTCTTTTTCTCCTCATCAGAAATAAAACTGCTAAATTCATCACCTGGTCACTGTCCTTCACCTGGTCACTGTACTCTACCTGGTCACTGTCCTTCACCTGGTCACTGTCCTTCACCTGGTCACTGTATTCCACCTGGTCACTGTGCTCCACCTGGTCACTGTGCTTTACCTGGTCACTGTGCTCCACCTGGTCACTGTCCTTCACCTGGTCACCGTACCCCACCTGGTCACTGTCCTTCACTGGTCACTGCGCTCCACCTGGTCACTGCGCTCCACTTGCTCACTGCGCTTCACCTGCTCTCTGCACTTCACCTGCTCACTGCCCTTCACCTGCTCACTGCACTTTACCTGCTCACTGTACTTCACCTGGTTACTGTACTCTTAGCTTAGATTATGCTATTCAGTTGGCCACCTCAGACTGTTTGGATTGACATTTCTCCTTAAAGTTGTAGGTATTTTCTTTAGACATTGTCATTATCTATTGAATATGAAATTTAAAAAGAGAAAAATAAATCTAAGACAGTATATATGAGGCAGGGTAAACCTGTTTGGGTGGTGTACGTGGTGATTGGCACCCTGAATTAAATATTTCATTAATCTTCTTGTGTGTTTTGATTATGCCTAATTAAAAAAAAAATCATCAAAGTACAATTAATTTGAATTATTTTCACAAAAAGGTGCTAACAGACTAGTCCAAATACCTGGTAGTTACAAGAAATCCTTATGCCTGCACGTTTTTTGCTTTGTATTCTTTTAGTTCAAAAAAGAATGAATTAGCTGGAAAAAAAGAGAAATGTTCAAATGTTTTGGCCTCAATTAGTCGTGATTAGTGTATTTTAATGCATGCATCTAAACTTACTTATATCTGTCTTACAAATAAAGGCATGTGAATTTTGTAGTGTACTGCTATACTGTAGTTGTTGTTGTTGGGTGCCTTCCAATTGTTTCAACTCACAGCAACCCCACATGACAGAATAGGACTAACCCTTAGTGTTTTCTAGGCTGCAATCTTTGCCAAATAGGTGTTGTCGTTATCAGGTGCCTTCAAGTTGGTTCTGACTCATAGCCGCCCTATGCACAATAGAATGAAACACTGCCTGGTCCTGTGCCATCCTCACAATCCTTGCTATGTTTGAGCCCATTGTTTTAGCTGCTATGCCAATCCATCTCGTTGAGGGTCTCCCTCTTTCTCGCTGACCCTCTACTTTACCAAGCATGATGCCCTTCTCCAGGGAGTAGTCCCTTCCAATAACGTGTCCAAAGAACACGAGTTGAAGTCTTGCCATCCTCACTTCAGAGGAACATTCTGGCTGTACGTCTTCCAAGACATATTCTTTTGTAAGTCCATGATGTATTCAATATTCTTTGCCAACCTCATAATTCAATGGCATCAATTCTTCTTCAGTCTTCCTTATTCATCACCCAGCTTATGCATGCATATGAGGCTATTGAAAACACCATGGCTTGGGTCAGGTTCACCTTAGTCTTCAAGGTGACATCTTTGCTTTTTAACACTTTAAAGAGGTCTTTTGCAGCAGTTTGCCCAATGCAATCCATCATTCGATTTCTTGACTGCTATTTCCATGCGCATTGCTTGTGGATCCAAGTAAAATGAAATCCTGTGGAATAGAAGAACCCTTTAAAGCAGAAAACAACTGATGGATCAAGGAAGTGACATTAAGTTCTGTGTGATCATAGCAAGATAGTTTTTAATAGCATAAAACAAAACTGAATTTTAAAGTATTCTGTAAAAATAAATATATATATATATGTAAACAATACATTCTGTCATGCTGTAGTAGGAGAACACTATTTTTTTAGTTATAATATTAGACTTACATTCCAAATACGCTTTGCCATCAAGTGGATTCTGACTCATAGCAGCCCTGTAGGAGAGAGTAGAACAACTGCCCCTCAGGGTCTCCAAGGAGCGGTTGCTGGATTCAAACTGTTGACCTTTTGGTTAGCAGTTGAATTCCAAATGTGATGAATGAATTCAGGAAAAGTACAAAAGAAAAAATATTTTAATATATGCTTCAGAGTCATAGATTAATAAAATGGGGGAAAAAGAAAAAAGACTTAAAGTATATCTTCGGACCAGACTCTGGAGATATTTAGGTTCTGGTAAAAATTTTGGATTGTATTGCTTATAAGAAGGGGATTTTTTGAAATCTGTGAGTTCTAGTTGGGGCTCTACTGTGATAGATATCATATTTTATATTGTAGAGAAATTAGATTGAAAAAAAGAGAGGAAAAAAAAATTCAGAAACCATGGCAGTATCTCAGGTATAAAATAATGAAAAGAGTCTAAACTCTGGGGTGAAAATGAATACTGAAAACACCTGTAACTAGGATTTGGTAATGAAAAGCATAGGAGAAGGAAGAGTAAGAAGAGTCAAAGATTTTAGGAAAAATGGGACATTGGAAATTGGGACAATCTAGGTGTTATTAGGTGTCATAGAGTTGATTTCTAGCCACAGCAGCCCCATGTGACAGAGTACGACTGTCCTTGGGTTTCCGAGGCTCTAATCTTTACGGAAGCAGATCACCAGGTCTTTCTCCCACAGAGCAGCTGTGTGGGCTTGAACCACCAACCTTTTAGCTAACAACTGAGTACTTAACTATTTGCACCACCAGGGATCCTTGGGAGAATTCTAGACAGAAATATCCCCCCCAACTGGACATACTCTGAGGACATGTGGAAATGGCATCACTGAGAGGTTATGATGTAATAGGAGCTTTGGTCTCACGTGTATCAGTCAATGTTTTAGTAAGAAGGAAATGGCACGTTCAGAAGGTGTAGCTCAGAAGAATTTAATGAAGGACTATTAGCAGGCTTGGCCAGATTTATGGGCGCCAAGGAGATGGTGAGGCACTCATGCATTGCAACAGTGGGAGCCATTCCTGCTCCTAGGATGTGTGGATAAAGTGGAGAAACAGTCCCTCAAAACCAGGAGAGCTGGGGCCACAAGGAGGGTGCCAGAGGGTAGCCATCACCTGTCAGTGTGCTCATTGGGGTGCCTCATCAGGTGCTGAAGGGCAAGGGGGCTGAGTAACTCAGTCTTAGGGGTCAGTGTTCCCATTCTCAGGCTCCCGGGAGTCCAGAACGTGAACCTGGACAGCAGAGGAAACAGGCTGACAGTGGACTATCCTGGTAGAGCTCATGGCTGGATTCCAGAAAGTAGAAGATGTCACCTGTGAAGGGTATAGAGGGAAGGAGGACCTCTAGTCAACCAGAGAAAACAAAAAAGATCCAAGGAAGGTGACAGAGAGGTGATCCGAGAACCAAATAAGAATGTTCAAATGGAAACATCCTTGATAACAGAGCATCAAGGAGACAATGACTGACTGTGAGGAACGTTCAAGAAAGATCAAACCACCAAGAAAAAGTGCATCATTCTGATTTCTATTTCAAAAGAAAATATAGCAATAAGCAAGTTGCTGGACCATAGGAGAGCAAGGAGGAGGAGGGAAAAGCAGAGAATGACCCATTTATCTGGAAGTTTTGCAGTGAAGGGAGTAGATGATAAAACAAGTAGTAAAATGGAGGAACATAACTTCAGAAGGTGTGCGTTCCCCCCACCGCATAAAAGATGAAATCCAAATATACTGAAGAAGAAATGACTTCTGTGGTCTCAGAGTCAGTTTTCTCGGCTTGTTCTCTGCATCTCAAATAATCTTATGTTGTTGTTAGATGCTGTTGAGTTGGTTCCAACTCATAGCGACCCTCTGCAGAACAGAACGAAACACTGCCAGGTCCTGCACCCTCCTTACAATTGTTACGCTTGAGCTCGTCATTGCAGCCACTGTGTCAATCCACCTTGTTGAGGGTCTTCCTCTTTTCCGCTGACCCTGTACTTTGCCAAGCATGATGTCCTTCTCCAGGGACTGATCCCTCCTGACAACATGTCCAAAGTATGTAAGATGCAGCCTCGCCATCCTTGCTTCTAAGGAGCATTCTGGTTGTTCATAGAATATAAAAATGGTAGGAAACATAAGTATGTTGATTTGAGAAACAGTAAAACATTTTTAATATTCAAAGCAGAGAATGCATTTAGTGTCAGAGTTAATAATATCTCATAGCATAAAGCTAGCCAAATCAAGAATTTCAGATTTTGAAAAGATACCAATTAATGGTGCTAATTTACTTTGCCTTTGCTGAGCCTCACCCTAAATAACACTTGACAGTTTTGTTGATCTGAGGCTTATGAGAACATTTGGCTCCACATTAAGAAAGAGGTATAGTCCAGGCACTTCCCAACGAGTGTATTCTCAAATTCACCTCCGCTCGACACTTTCCAAATACTCCGAAAAAGCAGCATTTGTGGAGAATAGCCTGAATGCTATGGAAGCCATTGCTCCCTCTCCATCCTCTCAAATATCTCTACATTTGGCCAGTCAGCAGAATCGAGTACCTGCACGGGAAATTGTGGTTAGCATTGTAAAGTTGTGTGCTTACTGACTTAGGCTTTGACATTTTTCCAGAAGGCTACATTGTGGGAAACAATGAAAAACCCTGTGTGAGGTTTGTGGCTGTGTTTTTATACAGATGGCTCTGAAGACTTTGTTCATTGTGCAGCATAGTTTCTTTTACATAAGGACTCACTTGAGAGATTTCATCCTGGGCTCAATACCAGGAATGTAGGGCTTCTACCAACAACTCATTTGGTTTTATTTTTACAGACAAGATGAATCTGGCAACTGATGTTGTCTCCATCTGTGTCTTCCATCAGAAACCCAGAAGCCAAAATTTTTTACACACGGTCCTACAAGAAAATGTTTGTCATTGTTTGTTTTTAATGTTTTTATCAAAATAGTGTACGTACAGAGCCCTGGTGGAGGAGTAGTTAAGAGCTTGGCAGCTAACCAAAATGTTGGCAGCAGTTTTTGAATCCACCAACCACTCCTTGGAAACCACATGGGGCAGTTCTACTCTGTCCTATAGGGTCATTGTGAGTTGGAATCAGCTCTATGGCAACAGGGTTTATATGTACAGGCATTTTTAAAGATTCAAATAGGACAGAAGGAATTTCACTTAAAATAATTGTCTTCCTGCTATCTCCCCATCCTCTGATTTCCTCTCCCCACACACTTATAGAATAGTTATTTCATTTATTGACATAGAAATTCCTATTGGCTACTGACTTCTCAACTGATCAATTAATATTTATCTAACTAAATTTTCCCCTCACACCTAGCCTGTTTTAGAGAGTTATACGAAATATTTTCAATTCCTATTACCTTTTTTTTGTGTTTGTGGCCGTATACGTACATATCAGTTTACTGTTTTATCGACTTTGATCATATCTTCTCATGCCTTACTTTGCAGGTGAGGAAGTGGCTCACCTGCTGTGCCTTCCACACTTTCTCTCTCATTCATTTCCACCTCCAAACCCATGTCAGTTTTGTCCAGCTTTAGTACCATCGAGGTTGATAACATTTGCGTTTTGCTGTGTAATCATAATTGTCTTTCTTGCTTTGCCCACATATTTATTTCAAATCTTGAAAAAAACTGATAGCACTGATGTAATTATTTGTGTCCTTTCCTATGACTTGATTTGCAGGATGAAGAATAACTGAGGAGAATTTGGAGAGTAAAGATAATATAGTGTTGTTGTATGCCATTGAGTCCATTCTGACTCATGGCAATCCCATGTCACAGAGTAGAACTCACTCCTAGGGTTTTTTAGCTGTAATCATTATAGAAACAGATCACCAGGCCTTTCTCCCATGGAGTCATTGGGTGGGTTCAAACTGCCAACAATTTGGCTAGAACCTGAGTGTTTAACTGTTGTGTCACCAGGGCTTCTTAAAGATAGTATAGATACGCATTATATAATGAATTTGAGAATATATAGGTAGACATTTTTCTGGCACAACTTAATATAGATGTCTGATGGGACAACCACTTAGCAAAACTAGTAGTTTCTTAACAATTTAAACATGTATCTACTCTATGACCCAGAAATTCTGCACTGGTATTTACACAAGTGTGTTCATACCAATTTTACCATCATAGCCAAGAAATTGGAAACATTCCTGGTGTCCACCAACAGAAAAGTGGATAACAAACTGTGGCATGTTCATACAATGAAATACTGCTCAATAAAAATAAACTCTGATACACATAACAGTATGGGGGTCTCAGCAATATTATTCTGAGTGAAAGAAGCCAGTGATGTTTGATCCCATTTGTGCAAAGTTCAAAAAGAGCACAGTTAATCTGTGGTGATAGAAGTCAGAAATGTAGTTGCTTTGGTTAAGTGGTGGTACTGACTGAGAAGAGAATTGACTGAGAGGCTTTTCAAAGGAAATTTCTGGGGTGGTAAAAATGTTCTATATCTTGATAGGGGCTGGGGATTACATGGGTGAATGCATTTTTCAAAAGTATTCAATGTATTCCCTTCAGACCTGTGCACTTCACTGTATATAAATGATACCTCCAACATTATCAGAATAAAACACCACATCGCTGCCTACGCAGTCTACAGTCTAGTTGGGATACCAACGAATGAACATATAATTTTCCACTCAGGGTAATGAGTACTATATGACATATAATCGCAGAATTTCAAAGATGCAGCAGGGTCATCAAACTTCTCCGTGGCAGAGATGATGCTATGCATTTATCAAATCTGTTTTACTGTCCTTGTCCCTTTGGCACAAGGTTATGGCTGGTGACACATGGCTGATGGCATGTGTGCAGGTCTCTGTCTGCTGTAACTGTTTTCATGTTCCTCCACGCTTCTTCTCCTGGGGTGGTCTGAGGGCCAGATATGAAGATGACCGGACAACATGATGGCATGAGTTGGACCACTGTCTGATGTCTTAGGGCTGCCATAACAAAAATTACAAAGCAAGTGGCTTTAAAGAACAGAATTTCTTTGTCTCACAGTTCTGGAGGCTGGGAGTCCAAATCAGGGTGTTGGCCTTGTTGATTCCTTCTGAGGACCTAAGTAAGAATCTGTTCTCTGCCTCTCTTCCAGCTTCTTGTGGCTTCCTGCATTCCTTGGCTTGCATCTGGGTCTGCCCTCCATCATCACATGGCTGTTATCATCTGTCCCCTCTTCTGTATCTGTCTCTGCATCTGTTCTTACCTTTTATAAGGCATCCTTCAAATGGGGTTAAGACCAACCCTACTCCAGTATGACCTCATGCTAACTTAACTGATAACATCTTCAAAGACCTTATATCCAAGCAAGGTCACCTTCATGGGTACCAGGGGTTAGGATTTCAACATGTCTTTTTGGAGGACACAATTCAACCCATAACAGTCACTGTAAGACTCTGCGAAGCACAGCCCCTTTGCCCCCCTTCCTTCCATGCTGAGCTGCAATGAGAGTAAGAAGTAATCATGTTATATTAAACCACTTAGGGAGGGAGGGAGGGAGCAAGAAGGAAGCAGAGTCTGGAGATGAGGAGATGAGATTGCAGAGGAATACACATGGGAGGCGGTGACACCATCACAGACTGAGCACAGAGGAGCTTGAGGACGAACTGGAACACCATTGTCATGGGGTCCCCATGAGAAATGAAGAAAGGAATACACAGAATAAAGGACTAGATCTTTCAAATTTTTACCTCAGTTTCCTAAGTCAAAAGGAGCCCTGGTGACACAGTGGTTAAGCACTCGGCTGCTAACCGAAAGGTCATCGGTTCGAACCTTCCAGCCACTCCATGGGAGAAAGATGTGGCGGCCTACTTCCATAAAGATTTACAGCCTTGGGAACCCTATGCGGCAGTCCTTCTCTGTCCTATAAGGTTGCTATGAGTTGGAATCAAATCAAAGGCAATAGGTGGTGGTTGTTTCTAAGTCAAATTATTGTTCTTACAACATATTCTTGTATTAATTACTGAGTCCCTCCCTTCTTCAAGTAAAAGAATTCTAAATGCTTTTCATAACTTGGATGAAATGAAAGAGAAAAGAAGATATATTTACTTGGGTTGAGGACAGTGTCCAGAAAGAGTACTGCTCTCGTCCATTGATGGACTGTTTCTTGGCCTTTGTCCCACAACACCTTTGCAATCCATGAAGTATGTGCTCTTAGGACAGTCCAGAATAATCACCCGTGAGAACGTGCGAGGTTCCTGGGCAGCTCCCGTATCATTCCTGGCATCTCTCCCCTGACGTTTGCGTAACCTTTACTTTTTTCTCCCAAGATCGTTGTGATTTTGAGCCACTTGGCACGCTTCCAATGGCATGCACGTACCTCTGGGAGCTCTCTTTTCATTCTCTTAACATCTTCCTGAATCACATCAGCATATTCCATTTTTCCTCTAGGACATTATGGTTTATTCACCATTAATGTTTCCGGAAAAGTTCTTGTCATATCCAGAAACAAGAGTCTGTAAGGGGCAGGCAGGTGGAAAGCATGCTTGCATTCATTCATTGAGTTGGGCTGTCAACAGGCCATTACTGAACTCTTACTGTGTGACCAGCACTGTACCTGGGCTTCAGATACGGCGGTGGGCTGGAGAGGAAGGACCCCAATCTTCAAATCTGACTTATACATTTCTGAAACATCATTAGTCAGATGTTCAAAAACATAATTCAGTGAGCACAGCTGAGTGGAGGGAAGGAAGGTGTTGGGCACTATGAAAGCATCCTTACAGAGTGGCTGGGTTGAGGGTCTGGGTAGGGAAGGCCCACCTATCTAACCTGAGTCCCACAGGGTGGGTTTACACAGCCAGGTAAAGAGGGCCAGCAAGAGATGCCAGGTGAGGAGGTCAGTGTGGAGTAGATCAGACGCAGCGCTTGGCCCAGGGCGTCCTTCCTTCCTGGCTTAGCCACAGGCATCACTAAATCTGGAAACGCGCATCAGGCCTCAAACCTCTGTTCCTGCATCTCATGTGAATTGTTATCGTGGGAAAATGAAATCTAAAATCCAGGCAAGAAGTAAAATTTCCCTTAAGAAAAAAACCATTTATACTGATCAGAGGTTTATGACATCAACTTAGGGATAATCAATGTTTCTCTTCCAGTGGTGAGGCTATGTTCAGAGAAGTCGGGGCTCTCATTTCGGGAAGTGCGCACAAGTTGTTGTTTTTACCCTCACATTGCTTCCCACGTGGGCGACTGTCGTCAGAAACACAGAAAGCTCTTTGGAAGGCTTACTCACACAACAGCAAAGTGTTTACGGCATGTTTTGCAAACGGACGCCAAACCCTGGAGCTAAGATGTGGAGTCTCATTCATTCACTGTGGAAGCATGCTATCTCTTATTTGGAGTCTCTTACAAAGTGAGGCTTTAGTGAGGACTATATATATTTATTCTCTTTGTAACGTACACTTCAGACCCATATTAGTGACTTTGAGGGGCGGTGTTAGTTCACGCATCCCCACATAATCCAAAATCTCTGCACTTTTTCGTCCAGTTTGATAAATTATATGCCTCTGGGATTTTCTACCACCACCCGCCTCTCAGTTTGTCATAAATACTGTGGTGGCTTTTGCGTTGCTGTGATACTGGAAGCTAGACCACCAGTATTTCAAACACACCAGCAGGGTCACCCATGGTGGACAAGTTTCAGCAGGGCTTCCATACTAAGACACACTAGGAAGAAAGACTTGGCGAGCTACTCACATAAATTAGCCAGCAAAAACCCTGTGGATCCACAGAACACGGTTGGGTACAGAGCTCAAAGATGAGCCCCCGAGGCTGGAAGACGCTCAACATACTTAGTGGCTACAACAATGGACCCGAGCTGACCAATGATGGTGAAGATGGCACAGGACTGGGCAGAATTTCCCTCTGTTGTACGTGGGGTCACTATGCATTGCAGCTGACTAGATGGCAAGTAACAACGCAGAGCTTACAGGATACTTTAACACAGTTGACTGGTTTTTAAATGCCAAGTGGCTGAATTGTCTTCCAATGTTGTTAGACGTTTGTATCCCCTAAGCTGAAGTATTAGCTTGAGCACAATGTTCTCTGAGACCAGGCTTTACCAAACTGCAGCCCTCTAGCCAAATCTGGTCCATGCCTGCCCTTTCATAGCCTGTGAGCTCAGAATGGTTTCTATATTAATTGTTAAGAAAAAAAATAAAAGGGGAATAAAGAAATTCATAGAATCCAGTGAGAATGAAAACACTTCCTATCAGAACCTTTGGGACACAGCAAAAACAGTGCTCAGAGGCCAATTTATATCAATAAATGCACACATACAAAAAGAAGAAAGGGCCAAAATCAAAGAATTGTCCGTACAACTTGAACAAATAGAGATCAACAAAAGAAACCCACAGGCACCAAAAGAAAACAAATAATAAAAATTAGAGCTGAACTAAATGAAATAGAAAACAAAAACAAATGAGACAAAAAGACCAAAAGCTGTTTTTTTGGAAAAAATCAACAAAATTGATAAACTACTGGCCAAACTGACAAAAGAAAAGCAGGAGAGGAAACAAATAACCCAAATAAGAAATGAGATGAGTGATATTACAACAGACCCAACTGAAATTAAAAGAATCATATCAGATTACTGTGAAAAACTATACTCAAATTTGAAAACCTAGAAGAAATGGATGAATCCCTAGAAACACACTACCTACCTAAACTAACACAAACAGAGGTAGAACAACTACATAGACCCATAACAAAAGAGATTGAAAAGATAATAAAAAAAATTCCCAACAAAGAAAAGCCTTGGTCCGGATGGCTTCACTGCAGAGGTCTACCAAACCTTCAGAGGAGAGTTAACACCACTACTACTAAAGGTATTTCAGAGCATAGAAAAGGACAGAATACTACCAAACTCATTCTATGAAGCTACCATATCCCTGATACCAAAACCAGGTAAAGACACCACAAGAAAAAGAAAATTATAGACCTATATCCCGCATGAACATAGATGCCAAAATCCTCAACAAAATTCTAGCCAATAGAATTCAACAACATATCAAAAAAATAATTCACCATGACCAAGTGGGATTCATACCAGGTATGCAGGGATGGTTCAACATTAGAAAAACAATTAATGTAATCCACCACATAAATAAAACAAAACACAAGAATCACATGATTTTATCAATTGATGCAGAAAAGGAATTTGACAAAGTTCAACACCCACTCTTGATAGAAACTCTCAGCAAAATAGGAATAGAAGGAAAATTCCTCAACATAATAAAGGGCATTTATACAAAGCCAACAGCCAACATCACCCTAAATGGAGAGACCCTGAAAGCATTCCCACTGAGATCAGGAACCAGACAAGGATGCCCTTTATCACTGCTTTTATTTAACATGGTGTTGGAGGTCCTAGCCAGAGCAATTGGGCTAGATAAAGAAATAAAGCGCATCCAGATTGGCAAGGAAGAAGTAAAAGTATCTCTATTTGCAGATGACATGATCTTATACACAGAAAACCCTAAGGAATCCTCAAGAAAACTACTGAAACTAATAGAAGAGTTCAGCAGAGTATCAGGATACAAGATAAACATACAAAAATCAGTTGGATTCCTCTACACCAACAAAAAGAACATCAAAGAGGAAATCACCAAATCAATGCCATTTACAGTAGCCCCCAAGAGGATAAAATACTTGGGAATAAATCTTACCAGAGATGTGAAAGATTTATACAAAGAAAACTACAGTACACATCTACAAGAAACCAAAAGAGACTTTCATAAGTGGAAAAACATACCTTCCTCATGGATAGGAAGACTTAACATTATAAAAATGTCTATTCTACCAAAAGTGATCTATACATTTAATGCAATTCCGATCCAAATCCCAACAACATTCTTTAATGAGATGGAGAAACAAATCACCAACTTCATATGGAAGGGAAAGAGGCCCCGGATAAATAAGGCATTACTGAAAAAAGAACAAAGTGAGAGGCCTTACTTTACCTGATTTTAGAAACTATTATACTGCCACAGCACTCAAAACAGCCTGGTACTGGTACGACAAGAGATATATAGACCAATGGAACAGAATTGAGGATCCAGACATAAATCCATCCACATATGAGCAGTTGATATTTGACAAAGGCCTCAAAACAATTAAATGGGGAAAAGACAATCTGTTTAACAAATGGTGCTGACATAACTGGATATCCATCTACAAAGAAGTTAAACAAAACCCATACCTCATTCCAGGCACAAAAACAAACTCAAAATGGATCAAAGACCTAAATATAAAATCTAAAACGATAAACATCATGGAAGAAAAAATAGGGACAACTTTAGGAGCCCTAATACACGGCATAAGCAGTATACAAAACATTATAAAGAATGCAGAAGAAAAACTAGATAACTGGGAGCTCCTAAAAATCAAACACCTGTGCTCATCCAAAGACTTCACCAAAAGAGTAAAAAGACTACCTACAGACTGGGAAAAACTTTTTAGCTATGACATTTCTGATCAGTGCCTGATCTCTAAAATCTACAGGATACTGCAAAAACTCAACTGCAAAAATACAAATAACCCAGTTAAAAATTGGGCAAAAAGATATGAATAGACACTTCACTAAAGACGACATTCAGGTAGCTAATAGATACATGAGGAAATGCTCACGATCATTAGCCGTTAGAGAAATGCAGATCAAAACTACAATGAGATTTCATCTCACTCCAACAAGGCTGGCATTAATCAAAAAAACACAAAAGAATAAATGTTGGAGAGGCTGTGGAGAGATTGGAACACTTATACACTGCTGGTGGGAATGTCGAATGGTACAACCACTTTGGAAATCGATTTGGCGCTTCCTTAGAAAGCTAGAAATAGAACTACCATACGATCCAGCAGTCCCACTCCTTGGACTATATCCTAGAGAAATCAGAGCCTTTACACGAACAGATATATGCACACCCATGTTTATTGCAGCACTGCTTACAATAGCAAAAAGATGCAAGCAACCAAGGTGCCCATCAAAAGATGAATGGATAAATAAATTATGGTATATTCACACAATGGAATACTATGCATCAATAAAGAACAGTGAGGAATCTGTGAAACATTTCATAACATGGAGGAACCTGGGAGGCATTATGCTGAGTGAAATTAGTCAGTTGCCAAAGGACAAATAATGTATAAGACCACTATTACAAGAACTTGAGAAATAGTTTAAACTGGAAAGAAAACATTGTTTTGTGGTTACAAGAGAGGGGAGGGTGGGAGAAGGGTATTCACTAGATAGTAGATAAGAACTACTTTAGGTGATGGGAAGGACAACACACTATACAGGGGAGGTCAGCACAACTGGACTAAACCAAAAGCAAAGAAGTTTCCTGAATAAACAATATTTCAAAGGCCAGTGTAGCAGAGGCAGGGGCCTGGGGACCATGGTTTCAGGGGACATCTAAGTCAATTGGCATAATAAAATCTTTTAAGAAAACATTCCGCATCCCACTTTGGTGAGTGGCATCTGGGGTCTTAAATGCTAGCAAGCGGCCATCTAAGATGCATCAATTGGTCTCAACCCACCTGGATCAAAGGAGAGTGAAGAACACCAAGGACACAAGGTGATTACAAGCCCAAGAGACAGAAAGGGCCACATGAACCAGTGACTACATCATCCTGAGACCTGAAGAACTAGATGGTGCCCGGCTACAGCTGATGACTGCCCTGACAGGGAACATAGCAGTGAACCCCTGAGGAAGCAGGAGAGCAGTGGGATGCAGATCCCAAATTCACATAAAAAGACCAGACTTAATGGTCTGACTGAGACTAGAAGGACCCTGGTGGTCATGGCCCCCAGACCTTCTGTTGGCCCAGGACAGGAGCCATTCCTGAAGCCAACTCTTCAGACATGGATTGGAGTGGACAATGGGTTGGAGAGGGATGCTGGTGAGGATTGAGCTTCTTGGATCAAGTGGACACTTGAGACTATGTTGGCATCTCCTGCCTGGAGGGAAGATGAGAGGGTGCATGGGTTTAGAAGCTGGCGAAATGGACACAAAAAGAGAGAGTGGAGGGAGAGAGCGGGCTGTCTCATTAGGGGGAGAGTAATTGGGAGTGTGTAGCAAGGTGTATATAAGTTTTTGTGTGAGAGACTGACTTGATTTGTAAACTTTCACTTAAAGCACAATAAAAATTATAAAAAATAAATAAAGGAAAAAGAAGAAGGATACGGGTCAGAATGATGTAATCTACAAAGTCTAAAGCATTACTATCTGGCCCTCTACAGAAAACATTTGCCGCCCCCATCTGAGACCATCCAAAATGTTGTTTTACCTACAAGAAAAATTTTGTGCACATGGTAGTGGCGGGGGGGGGGTGGCGGGAGGGTGGATTTTCAGTTACTAACGGCCGAGTATTTTTAGATTATTCTAAAATTCACATATGAATGACTCACATAATAGTATTTTTAGATTATTCTAACATTCACATATGAATGACTCACATAATGTTGAAAAAATTGTAGAAAAGAGCTGAAACTCTGCTGTGTATTTGCACCATTTATAGGACGGTTCACTCTACAAGTTGCCCCAAAGGCTTAAGTTTAACATTTTATTATGTTGTTCTTAACTTTAGTGAACATAAAGCTTTGTGTTAATAAAAGAAAAACAAACAAAACCCCGTCCTTCTGATCTTCTACACAAACCACAGCCAGCAAAGGGTATTTCACTGCAGCAAAGTGTGTCCCACAAGCTGCTGTGAGTGGATCTCTCAGCCTTCCCGTGAAGAAGGCGTTTCCCTGTACCCACAAAGCACAGGCTACTGTACAGTGTGTCTAAGTTCCAGTGTTAAAGGTTATCATCCAATCTCAGAAAGATTCTAATTCATTTCAGTTTTTTTTATGAAGAGCTCCAAATCCTAAAAGTTTTGTAAAAAGTAGCTATGTATCTTAGCTTATATCTTTTTTTTTTTTTAATCTTGTTTTCACTCTCTTTCCTCTGTGAAAAGCTGCTAGTGAATGTGAAAAGAAGTCACATTTGGTGAAAAAATGTTCCTTTTTAAGGCCCATGACAGTTTAGTCATTGCTACTAAATGGCCTGTCCTGTGGCTGAGGAGCCTTTTTCACGTTTAGTGACCAGGGTCATGCACATCTTTTCATCAGTCATATTAAAACATCAGAGGACAAAGATGAGTCCAGGAGGCATCTCACAACATGGATGAACCTGGAGGGCATTATGCTGAGTGACAGAAGTCAGTCACAAAAGGACAAATACTGTCTGAGGCCATTATTATTAAAACTCAAGAAAAGGTTTACACACACACACCAAAAAAAATCAGAGAAATCTTGATGCTCATGACTACCATAGGAGCATGTTTTGGGAAAAGATGTAAGAAACAATATTATGATGTCAAAATTGGAGGGTATAAAAATGAAGAGAAAAAAATATATATAACATCTAATGAATAGCCTGGACATCAAATGGGAGTTCAAAATGTGTTATGATAAAAATTATCTATCAAAAATTGATAATTCCACAATAAGTACAAATATCAAACATCAAAAATGAAGTTTGTGTGCTGTGGAGGTTGACAACAAATTGTGGGAACTGAGGACGTTTCTGCCAAGCCCAGAGAACATGCCCCACATCCTGAGCCTGGAGGGCAGAAGTTTAGGATAACAAGTAACCTGGCTTTTAGATGGAATGACTAGCCACCCTGTTTCTTTAGATGTATGTATGTGTAACCAACATCCTGAGTCTTCAGTCCCTACATTGCAGGCAAACCGACGCCTAGCTACTTATGTCGTTCATCTTCTTAGCAAAATTGACATTTCCAAGGTATCAATTCTTCTTCAGTCTTCCTTATTCATTGTCCAGCTTTCACATGCTTAGATGATGCTATTGAAAATACCATGGCTTGGGTCAGGCACACCTTAGTCTTCAGGGTGACATCTTTGTTCTTCAACACTTTAAAGAGGTTCTTTGCTGCAGATTTCCCCAAAGCAATGCATCTTTTGATTTCTTGACTGCTGTTACCATGGCTGTTGATTGTGGATCCAAGTAAAATGAAATCCTTGACAACTTCAATCTTCTCTCCGTTTATCATGATGTTGCTTATTGGTCCAGTAGTGAGGATTTTTGTTTTCTTTATGTTGAGGTATAATCCACACTGAAGGGTGTGATCTTTGATCTTCATTAGTAAGTGCCTCAAGTCCTCTTTGCTTTCAGCAAGCAAGGTTGTGTCATCTGCATAACGCAGGTTGTTAATGAGTCTTCCCCCAATCCTGATGCCATGTTCTTTCTATAGAGTTCAGCCTCTCGGATTATTTTTTCAGCATACAGATTGAATAGGTGTGGTGAAAGGATACAAGCCTGACACACATCTTTCCTGACTTTAAACCACGCAGTATCCCCTTGTTCTGTTCAAATAACTGCCTCTTGATCTATGTACATTTCAACTAGGAAGTCGAAAATGTCCCTTGGGTGAGAGAACCTCTACAGATGTGTATACCCCTTCTTAGGGGCATCGGCTTGGAAAAGGGTCAGAACAGAACTGATAAACAATTTGTAGTCAGGAAGAATTTCATACATCATTGTCTGGAAGAACAATTAAAGTAATACCGATTTACCCTGAAACACAGCTCCCACTCTGACCCTTGGAGTCTATTTCCCAAAACTGACTGAGTTCCTCAGAAGAGCACAATTCCCAAGGCAAAACAGTCTTACTGGTTTACCTAGACCATTGTTTGACCCAAAGGCAATTTTTAGAAAACCAGTTTCTTTAAGGATCAAGACTCAAAGGGACATCTAAGGGCACATGGCTTGAGTGGGTCACCCCAATTTGTGGACCCCAGTAATCTGGAATCTAGAAGAATTAAAAACTGTTTCTAGGTGCTCAACTGCCATTTTCACTAACTGATGGTGAAAGGTTGCCTCTGATTCCTACAGGTGACAGGAGAAGGTAATCTGGGTGAATATTTTCAGAAAGAGAGAAACAAAATCCAGAATATTGGGGCTCATGATTTAAATGTGCACTGAATGTCAGTGGGTGCTGTAAAGGGTTTCCTTCTCTTAACCTGTGGGTGTATTTTGCATCTGAAGGGGCCATGGAAACTTCGGCTGACTTCTCATTTAAAACTGGACTTGCTTTCAAATTAAGGGCATGTGGAAGCTTTGTTCCAATTTCCTGGGGTGCGAAGAGTATACAACTGTGCAACAGATGGGAAGATCTGAGTTTACTTTAGCACATAGAGAACGTGCTTGTGTCTGAAGTATATTTTTTTCCTAATGTCAGTGTCCTTTCTTCTCCCAGGCCTTCCCCGGGAACATCAACTCGGACGGTGTGGTCCGGCACGACCTGCAGCACCCGGTGACCGCACGCTACGTGCGCCTGGTGCCCCTGGACTGGAACGCCGAGGGCCGCATCGGACTGCGTGCCGAGGTCTACGGCTGCCCCTACTGTGAGTGCCCGTGCTCGCGCGCAGCGTGTTGTCCGCACCTCAGACATAACGCTTGTTTTCCATCGTTTAGCATCACTGGCTCCCTCTGCCAGTGCCCTACCTTCTTATTTTATCATAGATGAAACGTATAGTTGTATCACTGCGTGTATGAAATGTGTATCACACATATGCAAGGAAATGCAACTTCATTTTTGTTCAATAGATTTAAACCACAAAGCTTACCATGTTGCCTGAAGTCTTATGGAATATTTGAAAAGGAGAAACCAGGGGTTGAGGTGGATAAATTTGGATCCTTGTTATAGTGTGGCCTGGGTATCTATGGAAGCAGGTCCCTGTATTCACACTTTCTTGCTGTCGGCATCAGTATAGGAAGGCCAAAGTAAACTGTGATATTTTTCTCAGCACAACAGTTTTTATCAGAAACATCAACAAACCTGTGGCCATTGAGTCAATTCCAACTCATGGCGACCCTATAGGACAAAGTAGAACTGCCCCGTAGGGTTTCCAAGGAGCAGCTGGTGGATTAGAACTGCCAACCTTTAGGTTAGCAGCCGAGCTCTTAACCACTGCACCACCAGGGCTCTTATCAGGAGCATATTGACCTTTTAATAAGTGAAAATACTTACTGCTGTTCATGGAAACCAAGATTTAGCATGTGTCAGAAACTACACCTAACATTAGTACTACCACAGCGAAGAGGAAACGTGAACATTGAGAGAGAAAGTTGGACGGTCGATCCAATAGTAGTAAATATGACAAAAACAGTAAAAGCAAAATTTGCTCAAAGGCACAGAGCCAGAGAAAGCAGAAAGGGGACCCAGAGGTGGAGCTGGCGACCCCTGTTCTCCCCACTCCTTAATCCCAACGGTGGAAACTCACACAACCGGCACATGTTGATGAAAGAAGCATCCTTGCCCCGGAAGCATTTATGGTACTACTACTTCTCAATGTAAAAACAAGGCAAAACGGACCAAAAACACCTGCTTTTTATCACTATAGATTAGTTTTTCCTTGTTTTTAAATATCATACAGATGGAGTCATAAAATATGCATTATTTTGTGTCCTGTGTCTTTTGGCCAAAATAATGTTTGTGAGAATCACTCAAGTTGTTATTTGAGATGTTCATTTGCTTACTTTCATTGGTGTTATTCTATTGTATAAATATTCCTACATCATTTGTCAAGTTGATGGGCATTTGAGTTATCTGCAGATTTGGGCTATTCTGGTAGAATTGCTATAAAGGTCTCTGATGCATATAGACCTGAATAAACAAGCAAAACCCAAACCCTTTGCCATCAAGTTGATTTCAACTCCTGTCGACCCTATAGGACAGAGTAGAGTTGTCCCAAAGGGTTTCTAAGGCTGTATTTTTTTAATCTTTATAAAAGCAAACTGCCATATCTTTCTCCCACAGAGCAGCTGGTAGGTTCAAACTATCAACCTTTAGGTTAAGAACCAAGCATTTAACCACTGTGCCATCAAGGCTCCCGTGGCTATAGACCCAGGAGGGGATGATGCTAAGCTAGCAGTCAGTATGTTCAGATTTGTCAAGACTAAAACAAATGTTTCCACAGCGGATGTATCAACTTAGACTCTCACAAGCACTGTATAGTAGAGTTTCTGTTGCCCCACAAATTTACAAAAATTTAGTATTGTCTTTTTTCAAATTTTAGGCACGCTGGTGGGTGTTTCTTCATATTTCATGCTAGTTTTAGTGTTATGTTTCCCTGATTTCTAAAAATGCTTTTTGGTCATCCGGATATCCTCTTTTTTGAGGTGTTTGTTCAAAAATTCTGCCCACGTTTCTGTTGGATTGTCTCTTATTTGTTTTCTAATTGATTTGAGTAGTTTTTACTGCCAAGTTTGTCCTTTTTTTCATTCTGCTTATGACATCTGGACATGTATCTGATTTTTGAAGTAGTTTTCTTTAAAGATAATAACTTTAAAGGCAATGCTGTTGATGAGGTTGCTCAAGAAGGACCCTCTGGAAAGGGAAGGAGCAGGCTGCCAGATGGCAAATCGTCCTGACTCAGGTATGGCTAAAATACAAGACGCTCTCTCGTCTCTGAAAGCAAATGGGAAGTTGTTGTCATGGGCTTTTCCATCAAGCAAAGCATCGGCAATCACAAGACAGGGAAGAAAACACCTCAAGCAAAATAGGAAGTCAGACTTTGCTGGGGTATCAGCCCCTCCAGGGGAAATCGTTGAGCATCGGAAAATTGTGTTAACATTTATACCAATAGGTACTGGCCGAGTTCGTGATAAGTTGGCAACACAGATAAAGAAATTGCAGTGTGAATGTTCCAAAGGATCTAGCTAAATTCCAGGTGCTGAGTGATGTCTCTTTAAGACTGATTTTTTTTCTAGCAATCCTGAGTTCTAAACTCTATTTTAGACGTGAGAAAACTGAGGTCAGGGAGAGAATACAGAATTCTTTCCTCTGCACTCTGAGAATGGGAGCCTGTGTGTGGAAAGCTGCACAAATTCAGAAACATAAATAAAAAAAGAACACGCAAATCACCAGTGTCAGGTCAATTAAAACAGCTGCATTGGCTTGGGCTAAACTTTCCTTTGATAGCTTTCTTACAAGAGTTTAACATATCCTCTTGTAAAATTCAGGTTCTTCTTAGTTTCAGTTCCCCCCCGCCCCCGAAGATAACACTGTTTTAGTTCCAGCAATCTCAAAAATGAACCACATTCTGTTTTACTTGGGGAAGTCCAGAGCTAGTATTCATCCTCAGAGACTCCTGAAGTTTCAAACTGGTAGAACTGTAATTTTCTAGTATCAGGTAGGTCAATCTGTGAGTCTTCAAATGTAAAGGTAGGTGCATGAACTACTAACAAGAAGTTTCTCTCATCTCAGTTCATCCATTTGTTCTATCACTCTGTTTCCCTATATGTTGCATGTATTATACGATCTCTGTCTTTCTATTTATCTGAGTTCAGCTTCCCTGAAGACTGAAATCAAGTGCATCCATGTATCTGTTATTTCTCTAAAACAAATATTTTTTTCTATATAAATAGAAAAGCAGCATTGTAGTATGCTGAATAATGGCCACAGAGGTATCAGGTCCTTGTCCCTGGAACAGGTAAATGTTACTTTATATGGCAAAATCTTTGCAGATGTAATTAAATGAATCATCTCAAGCTAGGGAGATTATCCTGTCTTATCCAAGTATCACACGTATCCTTTAAAAGGGAGGTAGATTTCATAGACAGAAGAGAAACAGGCCGTGTGATTATGGAGGCAGAGACTGGAGTGATGTGACCTGATGCCAAGGAAGCTGGAAGAGGCAGGGGACAGATTCTCCACTAGAGCCTCCAAATGTATCCGAGCCCTGCTGACACCTCAATTTCAGCCCAGTAACCCTGATTTGGCACTTCTGGCCTCCAGAACTGTAAGAGAATAAATTTCTATTGTTGTAAGCCACCAAGTCTGCAGTAACTTGTTACAGCAGCAACAGGAAACTAATACAAGTATTAAAGTAATTTTAGAAAAAAAAAATCTCTAGAGTACTGCTCTCTGATAGGATTTTCTGCCCAGACATACATGTTCTAGGCTGACTGTGGCCAGTTGTGGTTATTGAGCATTTGAGATACAGCCAAGGCAACTGAGGAACTAAATTTTGAATTCCACTTGATTTTCATTGTTTTAATATGAATTTAAATAACCATGGTGGCTAGTGGCTACCATATTGAACAGTGCAGCTTACAGAATCAAAACCTCTATTTGTTAATATCTTGCTCCCTTCACCTTACATAACCTAAACAAGCCATTACCTTTTTTTTTTTTTTTTTTTTAATGGCAGTCTCTAATTTGTTTAGTCTGCAAAAGAACAACTGATCATCTGGTAATACTGTCAACATTTCCTGCCTAGCCACCACCCTAACCACACCGAAAGTCCAGAGCGAATCATTTCTCATTTGTTTACTTTTGAAGAAAGCAAATGACATTGATCTCTTTTACCAAAAAAAAAAAAAAGTGCATGTTTATAATAAGAAAAAAGATGTGCTAAACTTATGTATTATGGACAGTTTTCTAAAAGTGGCTCTGATCTGTTTATCTGTCCTGGAATTCAGACTAGAGTGGGCCCATAGAGATGACCCTGTATTTCCCTTGAACTTGGAGGCTGATGTGCTGAGAGCCCGTTTGATTTTCAGTGAGGAAGGAGGCCTGCATCTTTGAGCGGGCAATGCGTCACACACCCTCCATCTGCCTTCTCAGAGATGCTGGACTGCAGGGTCCCAGCCAGAACACTCAGCTGTGATCCCTCCTGTGGGGGAGAGATGAATTCTGTCATCTTCCTAGGAACCCATTAGAGGGCTCACCTGAGATCCATCTTAGACCTGCAGGTTAGGGCGTGGGATTTTGCTTCTGCTACTTCAGAGTTTGCTGGACCAAGCAGAGGGAGAAAGCTCCGCGTGTGCACGGCGCCGTGAGCACGTTCACGGTGCCTCCTCTGTGTCTGCCACCCCCTCTGTGAGCTCCTTCCGCAGCCAGGTCTGCTGAGAAATCAGGTCCTTCCCGAGGCTGGAAAAGCGAGGTTCACTCTTCCCGGTGGAGAAGCTCAGTTCCAGGCCACTGCCTGAAAGCCTCCCACTGCTTGTTTCCTGACTCAACTCCAATCCAATATGAACCCCAACTTCCAGCAGCCTAAGCTGAGTTTAAACTAAGTCCCCCAGCAGTTGGTTTTCCCTGGAGTTGTAAGGAGCAGGGGCTTCTATTTTTAAAGCCAGCTATAGGCCCTTGCCTGGGGCGGCAGTGGGCTCTCTCCCAGACCACAGATGCAAACCCCCTGCCCTGGCACCTGGCGGGGAGAAGTCTCAGTACAACCTTTTGTGAAAATCAGTGACGGCTGGAATGTGCAAACACATCTTACAAAAGCCACACGCAGTGCGTGGGTTAAAGCACAGGGCACAGTTAATGATAAACTGAAGCAGCTTCGAACCAGGTCTCCATGAGTAAGATTAGCACCTGGGAAACAGGGTGCGCTCAGCTAAAGTAACTTTTATCTACGCCTGTGATTTGGGTGAATACTTAATAAAGCCTGGGTGGTCACCCGATGAGCCCTGGTGGCACAATGGTTAGTTGCTCAGCTGTTAACTCAAAGGTCCAGCAGTGTGAACTCACCAGCCGCTCTGTAGGAGAAAAGACCTGCTCTGGGTGACCTGTCCCTGTGAAGACTTCAGCCTCAAACCCTGTGGGGGAGTTCTGCTCTGTCACATGGAGCCTCTATAATTCAGTCGACTCAATGACACCTAACAGCAACAACATAGTCACCCAGTGCAGATCATGGTGGAAAGTAAGTGCCCTGCCAGAAGCATCTCAGGAGAAGCCAACCACACACAGCAGAGTGGCCTTGCCGTGTCTTTTGCACGGCCTGCTAATGGCACGTCTGGGTTCTCCAAGGGCGCATCACCCCATGGGGACCATGAGCTCTCACTGGCTCTCCTCCACCCAGGGATGCTGCCATGTACAGGCAGTCACTGACACCGGCAAGTGTGTCGCAGTCAGTTTAGCAGGACAGAAAAAGGAGAAGCAGTTCTAGAGGTCAGCCCACGTTTTTCTGTTTCAATTAGGCGGATTATTTCACATGATATAGAAGGGTCTCACAGATTTATGCTTTACAGTTCATTCAGTAAGCCTTTATTCTGTGTGCACTGCGTTCCAGCACCAAGACCTACCTCAAAGCACAGCCCCTGTCCTCCAGGAGCGTAGATCTTGGTGGGAGGGATGGGCCAGGAAACAGGTTTAATCCTCTATGCTGGCGACTGCGGGGGAGCAAAGGAAAAGACGTTGCAAGTTAGAAATTAGGGGGAAAGGCAAAGAATATTCCAGACAAGAAATGGTTTTTGCAAATATGCAGAGATTCAGGGGAAGTGAGACCATTTGTTCCATCGTTGGAGTTACCAGTAGCCACGTGCCATCCAGCGTACTGTGAGTCACGGTGACCCCGTGTGTCCGAGTGGACCGTGGGTCACGGTGCGCCCGTGTGTGTCCGAGTGGACCGTGAGTCACGGTGCCCCCGTGTGTCCGAGTGGACCGTGAGTCACGGTGCCCCCGTGTGTGTCCGCGTGGACCGTGAGTCTCGGTGCGCCCGTGTGTGTCCGAGTGGACCGTGAGTCACGGTGCCCCCGTGTGTCCGAGTGGACCGTGAGTCTCGGTGCGCCCGTGTGTGTCCGAGTGGACCGTGAGTCTCGGTGCGCCCGTGTGTGTCCGCGTGGACCGTGAGTCTCGGTGCGCCCGTGTGTGTCCGCGTGGACCGTGAGTCTCGGTGCGCCCGTGTGTGTCCGAGTGGACCGTGGGTCACGGTGCCCCCGTGTGTGTCCGCGTGGACCGTGAGTCTCGGTGCGCCCGTGTGTGTCCGAGTGGACCGTGAGTCACGGTGCCCCCGTGTGTCCGAGTGGACCGTGAGTCACGGTGCCCCCGTGTGTCCGAGTGGACCGTGAGTCACGGTGCGCCCGTGTGTGTCCGAGTGGACCGTGAGTCACGGTGCCCCCGTGTGTCCGAGTGGACCGTGAGTCACGGTGCCCCCGTGTGTCCGAGTGGACCGTGAGTCACGGTGCCCCCGTGTGTCCGAGTGGACCGTGAGTCACGGTGCGCCCGTGTGTGTCCGAGTGGACCGTGAGTCACGGTGCCCCCGTGTGTCCGAGTGGACCGTGAGTCACGGTGCCCCCGTGTGTCCGAGTGGACCGTGAGTCACGGTGCGCCCGTGTGTGTCCGAGTGGACCGTGAGTCACGGTGCCCCCGTGTGTCCGAGTGGACCGTGAGTCACGGTGCCCCCGTGTGTCCGAGTGGACCGTGAGTCACGGTGCCCCCGTGTGTCCGAGTGGACCGTGAGTCACGGTGCCCCCGTGTGTCCGAGTGGACCGTGAGTCACGGTGCGCCCGTGTGTGTCCGAGTGGACCGTGAGTCACGGTGCGCCCGTGTGTCCGAGTGGACCGTGAGTCACGGTGCCCCCGTGTGTCCGAGTGGACCGTGAGTCACGGTGCCCCCGTGTGTCCGAGTGGACCGTGAGTCACGGTGCCCCCGTGTGTGTCCTTAGCGGACTGTGCTCCAGGGGGTTTTCAGTGACTGGTTTTGGAAAGTACATCACCAGACCTTTCTTCTGAGGCACCTCTGGGTGGATTCACACCACCAACTTTTTGTTTAGCAATGGAGTGCTTAACCATTGCGCCACCGGGGCTTCTGACACACACACACACACACACTCGTAGGTGAAGTGAAATGAGACTTATTACACTGATTGTTTGGGGGGATCAATATACTTGTGACCAGACTCATCAATGCCATCAGCATTGATTGAATTCTACTCTCTTTGAAGCATTTGCTAAGATTAACTAAAAAATGCAAATCTGATCACATCGATTAAAACCCTTCCATGATGTCCAATTGCCTGTAAAGTCTAAAATTTTAGCTGGAAATATAGACCCCCCCCGGCCCGACTAGCTGCCCTGCAGGCTGTCCCACCAGCTGCACACCTCACTCTGCGATCACTAGTGCGAACAGCTCCTGTTCCCCAGTCCGTGCCTGCCTCTTAGTCTGCGTCCCCTCGAGGCTGGAAGGCCTCTCTCTTACCGTCCAAGACCCAGTTGAGCTGCAGCCTCTGATGAGAAGACTTCTCTGAATTTCTAAGAAAGAGCCGTGAGCCACACCTTGTTTTCTGTACTCCCATTGCACCTGCAAATATTTCCAAGGGGATATGTATTAAATACATTATGTATCGACTCGACGGCACTGGGGTTTATGTATTAAATATGATTTAATGATCTGTCCGCGTGACTCAGTAAGTAGGCTGTAAGATATTGGTGTGTGTGGGGGGGAGGTGACCATTACCTTATTCCATCATTGGCATGTCATTAATTAGCACACTCCCCGTATGCACGCAGTGTTTGCTGAACTGAACTGATGTCGGATGTAAATGAAATGGACCTAATTTATTCCCTCAGTAAAAATCGATGACTCTGATGCTGAATAGAGTCTATCATCCTGAATAGGATTCTGCCAAACCAGCTGCCATGGAGTCAGCTCTGACTCACAGTGACACATGTGGCAAAGTAAAGCTGCTCTGTAGAATTTTCATGGCTGCAATCTTTCCAAAGCAGATTGCCAGGCCTTTCTTCCGTGGTGCCTCAGGATAGGTTCAAACTGCCAAACTTTCAGTTAGTATCTGATTCTTCAATTATTTGTGCCACCAAAGGAGTTGGATAGTGCTCTAGGAGTCTTTAAAATGTTGAAACAATAGCTAAACTGAATCATATTAATAGGTGTTCCAACAAAACCATGTATGCAAAGAACCACTGTTTCCCTTTCTGATGTAAATATTTGTATGTGTTGTGTAATTTCCAGGTAAGATCATTTTAACTGCAATTCCAGGAGGCTGTTTCATACTATATGTATACAAATTGCTTAATTGCTTATCACTGGAGAGAAAAGTATACCACTCTTAATAATTAATGTGGGTTTTATACCTACATTAATATGCAAATAAAAGGAAATCAATGCAAAGTGCATTTAATAGCTATCAATGCCGAGTTATGGTGGTGAAGAGGTAAATCAGATATTCACCTTAGTATCTTACGTATGCAGGACATGCTTTATTCTTAACTTTGCATGTAATTACATATAAAAATAAATAAATTAGGTGTTTCATAACTGATCACAGAGAAATCAGAAATATTTGTACCATGAAGAGAAATGGAACTTAGATTCAAGCACACGTAGAATTATTCAGCTCTTTTAAAAAGTAGCTTGTATTTCAAATTGAAACTAGTAAAAACCAAAAAAAACAAAAACAAAAAACAAAAAAACAAACCCACTGTCGTCAAGTCAATTTTGACTCATAGCGACCCTATAGGACAGAATAGAACTGCCCCGTAGGGTTTCCAAGGAGCGGCTGGTAGATTTGAACTATCGACCTTTTGGATAGCAGCTGAGCTCTTAACCACTGAACCACCAGGGCTCTGAAACTAGTACATTTGTTTCAAAAAAGAGGGCGGGGGTGGAAGGGAGAGAGAGGAGAGTGAGAGAGAGAAAGGAAGGGAGGGAGGAAGAAAGGAAGGAAAAGAAACGCTGAAACAGAACAGAAAAGAAAGAAGGTTTCTGCGTATGGAATTGTGACTCACCTTGGTGGTAATAACGTGGTACCTGGCCACTCATTCAGGAGGCAGTGTGGGCTTATTTAGACAATGAAACTGTGCAATCAGTTTTCTCCTGGTCTCCACGTATTTCAGCAATGCCAATTTAAATGCATGAACATTAAAAAAAAATGAGATATTACCTTATTTTATATTACTGAAAGTCATATACTCATTGGGTCCCAATCCTGGATGGACATTTGAAGGTGATATTTACTCTGAAAGAAAATTTAAGTCATGAATAAGAGAATTCCATTCTCATTTCTCATGTCTTTAGGGATACATGCTATCAGAATTTAATTAGCTTTTTCCAGTATAATTTCTTACTTGGAAGATAGTTACTGTTGAGTCTGTTCAGTGTGAAAATCTGGCAAATAGAACTTTTTAGTTAGGCACGAGGCAATTACAGACTGCAAACAGTTCATATTTTGGAGAAATGCTTAGCTCGTCACTGACTTAGAGATGAATTTGCATTGTATTATTTGCTGCAATACCTAAATTTAAATTTACTCTTCAATTTTCAAAGTTACGTGACATATAAAGTCAACAGTGCTGACTTAAAAGCAGGCTTCAATCATTGGGAAGAGAATAACCTGAAATTCAGCCTATTTTGCAGTTCTGAATTATGAACAACAGTATACTTCTACTGGACTAAGAGGGGATACAGATCATGATACCTGGGTGGAGATAGGAATGAAACAAGAGAACCATGCCTCAGCATTGGTTGTAAACAAGGCATTTTGATTAATACAAAGAGGACTCGTGTAGACTCTGAAATAACTTTAAAGCTGAAAAGTTCCCATGAGCCCTTCTGGCCCAACCCCTTGTTTCACTAATGAGGAAGGCAGAACCCACAGAGTTATGTGACCTGCATAAGTGAGCTAACTGCAGACTCAGACGTTTCCCGTAAGAACCTAAACCACAGCTGCCTCTCTGAAGGTTGATCCCTTCCCTCTGTGGTTGTTTCTCCCTTTTTTCTTCCCCAGTCTTAGTTACCTAGTGCTGCTATAACAGAAATACCACAAGTGAATGGCTTTAACAAACAGAAATTTATTCTCTCACAGTCTAGGGGATAGAAGTCCAAATTCAAGGCTTCATCTCTAGGGGAAGGCTTTCTCTCCCTGTGGGCTCTCAGGGAAGGTCCTTGTCATCAGTCTTCCCCGGGTCTAGGAGCTGCTTAGTACAGGGACCCCAGGCCCAAAGGGCACGCCCCACTCCCAGCACTTCTTTCTTGGCGGTACGAGGTCCTTCTCCTCTCTGCTCCTTTTTATCTCCACAGATTGACTCAAAATACAACTTAATCCTGTTGATGGGGTCCTGCCTCATTAACATCATAAAAAAAAGAGGTTAGGTTTTACAACACACAGAAAAATCACATCAGATGACAAAATGCTGGACAACCATGCAACACTGGGAATCATGGCCTAGCCAAGTTGACAGACATTTTTGGCGGGACACAGTTCAAGCCATAACACTCATCCACAAGAAATTTTATAATCATACTGCTGGCCAAAAAAAAAATTACTTTGTGGATTCTAATGACTATGTAATGAGCCCTGGTAGCGCAATAGTTAAGTGCTTGCTGTTATTGGAAGGTTGGTGGTTTGAACACACCCATGGCTCTGTGGGAGAAAGGACTGGCAATTGATTTGTATAAAGATTGCAGCCTAGAAAACCCCGTGAGGAAGTTCTACTCTGTCACATGGGGTCACTGTGAGTCAGAATGAACTCCCCGGCCAAGACAACAACAACAACAATGGATGACTATATAAAAATATTCTGACCCTTCAGTTTTCACTGTAAGAACATATATGAGCAGATATTTAGCAAGAAAACTATATCACAGCAGCACTTCTCTTCCCCCATGTACAATGGCAAAGTCTGACGGAAGGGTCTTCTGCATAACCTACTCATTTAAAGAGTGCCTGCAAATAGCTGAAGCTTTCACCTCATTTAGGTGCAGCAGGTTTGTGAACCTCAGCGAGTACCTGTCCTCAGGCAGTCTTACCCCTGAGATATTTTAACTGCTTTTTACATATATGGTAATCCTTATTTATGTCCAGTGATCGTGAAGAATGTTAAAGTCAATGGTACAGTTATATAGGCCATCCACGTTTCATTTATAACCCCTGTTTTATACAAGAAGAAAATTTTAAAACACTGCAAATACACACTAAGAGATTCTTTTATTAGCTTTTATTCTTGAGTTGTTAGTCTTAATTATCACCTATTTAAATTAGCTTAGCCAGGGAGAGAAGAACAAATATTTAAGATGGCAATTATCACCCTCATGAATTGGAAGTAACAATATAATAAGATCATCACTGAGTATGCTGACTTTCAACATTCCAAGCAAATCAGTTGGATGTATCACTTAAAAGTAAAGAAACCGCATAGATAATTATTTAAAAGAGCACAGTGATCAGCTTGAAGGATGTAATCAATGACACTGAGTCTTATGTGTAGAAATTATTGAAATGGCGGAACTTTGGTTGTGTATACTTTCAGCAAAATAAAATTAAAAAATTAGGACATCAGTCATTTAAAAATATTAAATAATTTTCTTCCTATTAGAATAGTATCAGATCCTCCATGCCTCTGTGTAAAAATAAGTTCCACCATCTGATTCTTTAAATTACTCAGTAATACTTCTATTCTAAATATTTATAACATTTTATCATGCTCACACAGAGTCGTAATTATCTATTCACCTTTCCACACCCGTTTTGTGGACTAGAAGAACACTTTTTGGGGAGGGGGACTATAGCAGCCGGCCTATATTCCATGTTTTTCCTAATTACTGGAGGGATGATTCCAGGGAAGAAGGAAGGCAGACGTGGACCAATCTCTTTGTAAACATCCTAACTCTATATTGAATAAATCGGCTGGTGACATTTCCTAGGTATAGCATTCTTATTGGTATAATTCCTGGGTAGAGCATCCTGAACGCCCTCTCTTTGTGAGGTAACAACTGAGTACCTTGTAGAGACTTCCCTTTTATTTTAGGTCTTCCCCGCTACTCTAGGCCTTTCCCGTTACTCTAGGCCTTCCCCACTACTCTAGGCCTTCCCCATTACTCTAGGCCTTCCCCGTTACTCTAGGCCTTCCCCACTACTCTAGGCCTTTCCTGTTACTCTAGGCCTTCCCCGTTACTCTAGCCCTTCCCCGCTACTCTAGCCCTTCCCCGCTACTCTAGCCCTTCCCCGCTACTCTAGGCCTTCCCCACTACTCTAGGCCTTCCTGTTACTCTAGGCCTTCCCCGCTACTCTAGCCCTTCCCCGCTACTCTAGGCCTTCCCCGCTACTCTAGGCCTTTCCCGTTACTCTAGGCCTTCCCCACTACTCTAGGCCTTCCCCGTTACTCTAGGCCTTCCCCACTACTCTAGGCCTTCCCCACTACTCTAGGCCTTTCCTGTTACTCTAGGCCTTCCCCGTTACTCTAGGCCTTCCCCGTTACTCTAGGCCTTCCCCACTACTCTAGGCCTTTCCTGTTACTCTAGGCCTTCCCCGCTACTCTAGCCCTTCCCCGCTACTCTAGGCCTTCCCTGCTACTCTAGGCCCTTCCTGTTACTCTAGGCCTTCCCTGCTACTCTAGCCCTTCCCCACTACTCTAGGCCTTCCTGTTACTCTAGGCCTGCCCCATTACTCTAGGCCTTCCCCACTACTCTAGGCCTTCCCCGTTACTCTAGGCCTTCCCCATTACTCTAGGCCTTCCCCACTACTCTAGGTCTTCCTCGTTACTCTAGGCCTTCCCCATTACTCTAGGCCTTCCCCACTACTCTAGGACTTCCCCATTACTCTAGGCCTTCCCCACTACTCCAGGCCTTCTGCACTACTCTAGGCCTTCCTGTTACTACTCTAGGCCTTCCCTGCTACTCTAGGTCTTCTTGTTACTCTGTGAGAAGGAGGGGCCTGAGTAACTATGCTGGTGTCTCTTGATTGCTTGATTCCTGAAATAGTTGGTAATGTTTGGCTCTAGATAAGACCTTTGATTTGTGTAAATGTGATCTAACCATCTGATTCTAATATCACCGTTATTTTCATCACAGCGGCCCCATGTGACAGAGTAGAATTGCTTCCTAGAGTTTTTTTGGCTGTAGTATTTTCAGGAACAGATCACCAGGTCTTTCTGCTCAGGGGCCACTGGGTGGGTTCCAACTGCCAACCTTTTGGTTAGCAGCCAAGCACTTAACACTTTGTGCCACCAGGGCTCCTTAATATCACTCTGTTAACCCATTACTTCAAGTCATCAAGTCTAACTCATAGTGACCCTATAGGACAGAGATGAACTGCCCCATAGGATTTCTAAGGCTATAATCTCTATGGAAGCAGACAGCCACATCTTTCTCCTGTGAAGCAGCTGAGAGATTCAAACTGCCGACCTTTTGGTTAGCAGCTAAGTGCTTATCCACCAAGGCTCCTTTTAATCACTACAAAAAAAAAAAAAAAAACACCAAGCTCATTGTCTACAAGTTGATTTTGATTCATAGCAACCCTGTAGGATAGAGTAGAATACCTGATAGAGTTTCCAAGGCTGTGATCTTTACAGAAGCAAACTGTCACATCTCTCTCTGGAAGAAATTTTATTAATTACTGTTGTTGGTGTTAGTTGCCTTCCAGATGATTCCAGTGCGTAGGGACCCCATGTGTTACAGAGTAGAACTGACCCATAAGGTTTTGTAGACTGTAATCTTTATGGAAGCAGACCCCTGGGCCTTTCTTCTGCAGCACTCTGGGTGGGTTCCAACCACCAACCTTTAGATTGGTTGTTGTGTGCCATGCAGATGATCACAACTCACGGCAACCCCCTATATGACAGAATAGAACCACCCACAGAGTTTCCTAGGCTGTAATCTTTATGGGAGCAGATCTCCAGGTCTTTTCTCCTGAGGAGCAACTGGATGGATTCTAACAACTGACCATAAAATTAATAGCTGAGCACTTAACCATTGCACCACCAGGGCTTCTTAATATCACTAGATTATATTGTTTACTGTTACTGTAGTTAGGTGCTGTTGAGTCAACTCCGATTCATGGAGACCCGTGTGACAGAGTAGAACTGGCCCCTAGAGTATTCTAGACTATAATCTTTATGAGAGCAACTCTCCAGGTCTTTCTCCCTTGGAGCTGCTGGGTGGGTTCCAGCTGTCAACCTTTTGGTTAGCAGCCGAGCACTTAACTGTTTGTACCATCAGGGCTCCTTGAGATGCACATAGTGGAAGGTAATATGTAGAGAGTGTAAAAACGCACTCTACGTAAAGGTTCAGACAATTGACTTCATGGTGGATGCCACTGAATTGGTTTGACTGATGTTTTTATTTTTTTCTATCCTTTAAAGATTCAGTTATTTTCCCCACTGGAGGGCAGGAAATACTTTCAGTGGTAAAAGTATACTCCCAAAGAACCTGAGAGCCTGAAAAAGTGGGTGGTATACCGCATGTACCACAGGTCATGAAAAGGTTGAATGATCCAAATCAATGAGCTATTTTTATAACTCCAGGAAGCCTCAATCTGGTTCAGAAGAATCACTTACTTGGTAGCAGTCTTCACCATGAAATTGATTTTTTTTTTCCATAGAAAATTTCATCCTTTACTTGGGAAGTAAAGAAAAGTAGTGCTCTTGGCTTTGATCTTATTTTTAATTATATACAGGTATCACATTTTAAAATTAAGCATATTATTTTTTCCATGATTGCTTTTCAGTTAAAAGAGTGATTTTTAACTAAGCTACCATTTGTTTTCACTGGCTAATGCTTTTCAGAAGTAGACTGCTGGGTCCTTCTTCCTAGCCTGTCTTAGCCTGGAAGCTCAGCTGAAACCTGTCCTCCATGGGTGACCCTGCTGATATCTGAATTCTGGTGACATAGCTTCCAGCATCACAGCAACACGCAAGCCCCCACAGTACAACAAACTGACAGACACGTGGGGCAAATACCTTCTTTCACCAGCATAAACGGCGACTATACAGATGGACCTCACCAGTTGGAACACACAGAAATCAAATTGACTGCCTCTGTGGAAAGAGACAATGGAAAAGCTCGATATCACCAGTCAGAACAAGGCCAGGGGCCAACTGTGGAACAGACCATCAATTGCTCGTATGCAAGTTCAAGATGAAACTGAAGAAAATCAGAGCAAGTCCATGAGAGCCAAATATGACCTTGAGTATATCCCACCTGAATTTAGAGACCATCTGAGGAATAGATTTGATGCATTGAAGACTGGTGACTGAAGACCAGAGGAGTTGTGCAAGGACATCATACATGAAGAAAGCAAGAGGTCATTGAAAAGACAGGAAAGAAAGAAAGGACCAAGATGGATGTCAGAGGGGACTCTGAAACTTGCTCTTGAGCTTCAAGCAGCTAAAGCAAAAGGAAGAATTGATGAAGTAAAAAAACTGAACAGAAGATTTCAAAGGGCGGCTTGAGAAGACAAAGTGAAGTATTATACTGACATGTACAAAGAGCTGGAGATGGAAAACCAAAAGGGAAGAACACGCTCAGCATTTGTCAAGCTGAAAGAACTGAAGAAAAAATTCAAGCCTTGAGTTGCAATAGTGAAAGATTCCATGGGGAAAATATTAAACGACACAGGAAGCATCAAAAGAGGATGGAAGGAATACACAGAGTCGTTATACCAAAAAGAATTAGTTGATGTTCAAACATTTCAAGAGATGGCATATGATCAGGAACCAGTGGTACTGAAGGAAGAAGTCCAAGCTGCTCTGAAGGCATTGGCGAAAAACAAGGCTCCAGGAATTGATGGAATATCAACTGAGATGTTTCAACAAACAGATGCAGTGCTGGAGGTGCTTACTTGTCTATGTCAAGAAATATGGAAGACAGCTTCCTGGCCAACTGACTGGAAGAGATCCATATTTATGCCTATTCCCAAGAAAGGTGATACAACTGAATGTGGAAATTATAGAACAATATCATTAATATCACATGCAAGCAAAATTTTGCTGAAGATCATTCAAAAACGGCTACAGCTTTATATCAACAGGGAACTGCCAAAAATTCAGTCTGGTTTCATTCAGAAGAGGACGTGGAACCAGGGATATCATTGCTGATGTCAGATGGATCCTGGCTGAAAGCAGAGAATACTGGAAGGATGTTTACCTGTGTTTTATTGACTATGCAAAGGCATTTGACTGTGTGAATCATAACAAACTATGGATAACATTGCAAAGAATGGGAATTCCAGAACACTTAATTGTGCTCATAAGGAACCTTTACATAGATCAAGAGGCAGTTGTTCAGACAGAATAAGGGGATACTGATTGGTTTAAAGTCAGGAAAGGTGTGTGTCAGGTTGTATTCTTTCACCATACCTATTCAATCTGTATACTGAGCAAGAAGCTGGACTATATGAAGAAGAACGGGGCAACGGGATTGGAGGACAATTCATAAACAACCTGTGTTATGCAGATGACACAACCTTGCTTGCTAAAAGTGAAGAGGACTTGAAGCACTTACTAATGAAGATCAAAGACCACAGCCTTCAGTATGGATTACACCTCAACATAAAGAAAACAAAAATCCTCACAACTGGACCAATGAGCAACATCAGGATAAACAGAGAAAAGATTGAAGTTGTCCAGGATTTCATTTTACTTGGATCCACAATCAACAGCCATGGAAGCAGCAGTCACGAAATCAAGAGACGCATTGCATTGGGTAAATCTGCTGCAAAGGACCTCTTGAAAGTGTTGAAGAGCAAAGATGTCACCTTGAAGACTAAGGTGCACCTGATCCAATCCATGGTATTTTCAATTGCATCGTATGCATGTGAAAGCTGGGCAATGAATGAGGAAGACCGAAGAATTGACGCCTTTGAATTGTGGTGTTGGCGAAGAATACTGAATATACCATGGACTGCCAAAAGAATGAACAAATCTGTCTTAGAAGAAGTGCAGCCAGAACGCTCCTTAGAGGCAAGGATGGCGAGACTGTGTCTTACATACTTTGGACATGTTGTCAGGAGGGATCAGTCCCTGGAGAGGGACCTCATGCTTGTCAGAGTACAGGATCAGCGGAAAAAAGGAAGACCCTCAACGAGGTGGATTGACACAGTGGCTGCAACGATGAGCTCAAGCATAACAACGGTTGTAAGAATGGCTCAGGACCGGGCAGTGTTTCATTCTGTTGTGCATAGGGTCGCTAGGAGTCAGATTATTTCTCACTAGTTTGAATGAGAAATATATCTGCTAGGAGATATTGGAACAAGAAACTGAGTAATAGCTACCTTTTACTGAATGTGTCTTGCTTATATCTATAATGTCCTCACAATAACCCTGCAGAATAGGTGGGCTTCTTCATTTTGCTAATGAAAATATTGAAGTTTGAAGAAGTAATTACCCTGAGAGCAAGGTAGTCTAACTTTTGGTCTTTCTACCAAGGCATGCTGCCTCCCAAGGACGGCATAAACCCAGAGAGCAGACGATTCATGGTGAGAGTGATGATCCTCATAATAGTTACTACTATTAATAATAATAGTTAATATTATTATTAAGGAGTCCTGGTGATGCAACAGTTAAGCACTCAGTTGTTAATCATAAAATTGTTGGTTCAAACCCACCAGCAGTTCCACAGGAGAAAAGACCTGACGATATGCAGCCTTGGAAACCCTATGGGGCAGTTCTACTCTGTCACATGGGGTTGCTGTGAGTTGGAATTGAGTCAGCGGCACCCAACAACAACAACAGCTGAGCACTGACTATGTGCCAGGCGTTGTTCTAAGTGCTTCATTTCATTCTCATGTTACTTCTGTAGGTTAGAAACCATTATTCTCTCCATTTTACCAATGAGGAAAGTAAGGACTAAAACTGCCCTGTATTCTTTCTAGTGCGGCTATATCAGAAATACCACAAGTGGATGGCTTCAACAGAGAAGTTTATTCTCTCACAGTCCAGTAGGGTACAAGTCCAAATTCAGGGCACCAGCTCCAGGGGAAGGCTTTCTCTCTCTGTCAGCTCTGGAGGAAGGTCCTTGTCATCAGTCTTCCCTTGGTCTAGGAGTATCACAGCGCAGGAAACTCAGTTCCAAAAGACACACTCTGTTCCCAGCACTGCTTTCTTGGTGGTATGAGGTCTGTGTGTCTCTCTCTTTTCTCTTTTATATCTCAAAAGAGATTGGCTTAAGACACTACCTAATCTTTTAGATCTCATCAATATAACTGCGGCTTATCCAGCTCATTACACCATAGTGATATGATTTACGACACATAGGGAAATCACATCGGATGACAAAATGGTAGATAATCATACAATACTGGGAATCATGACCTAGCCAAGCTGACAGACATTTTGGGGGTACACAATTCAATCTGTGACATGCACCATTGTTTGAACCCATTGACTGTGTCAGTCCATCTCATTGAGGGTCTTCTTTTTCATTGACGCTTTACTTTACCAAGCATGATGTCCTTCTCTGGGGATTGGTCCCTCCTAATAATGTGTCCAAAGTAAGTGTTTTTCTGGCAGTCTAAGGTATACTCAATATTTTTGGTCAACATCATAATTCAAATGTACCAATTCTTCTTCTGTCTTCTAATACCCAGAATTACTATAATCAGAATATAGTTTTTAAATGTAGGAGAGACTTAAATCTCAATTTACAAAAATACAGGTGTGCTTGAAACTTCCCCCTTTATTTATCAATGATTTTCATTCCAAACTCCCACCTTGCTGTTTTTTGGGAAACATTGTCTTAGTCAGTGTTCAGGGTCCCATTCTTGTGCTTGTGTGCGCACATTTCCCTGGCCCCTGAGACTCACAGAGCCCTGTCCACACCTCTCTTCAAGCTCGCCAGCTCTCTGTGCTTCTCCTGCTTGCAGGCACTGGACCACTGGGAACCTGTTGGTGGTCCACCTATAAGTCATTATCTCAAAATAACATCCAGTTACTTTATTTGAAAGAAAATATAAAACTGGCTGAATAAATTAGTTTTCAGACATTTCTAATATAATCCAAAAACTGTTCTTAAGGAAAAAAAAAAAAAACTGTTCTTAAGATATGTATAAAATTAATAATACCATACAATCTATATTTTAAATGTCAAATGAAAGGAAACAATGTAATATCCCTTTATTATTATGATTTCTATTTCATGATTTATCTCTATTTTAATATTGGAAGTAGAGTTCTCCAGAGATACAGAACAAATAGGAGAGATACATGGGTAGATAAATGAATTGGTAAATGGATGGATGGAAGAAGGGAGGGAGAGGGGAGGAAAACAAGAAGGGGGGAAGGGGAAAACAAGGAGGGATGGATAGATAGGCAGGCAGATAGATAGATAGACACATAGATACATGGATAGGTATTGATTTAAGGAGTTGGGTCATGTGATTGTAGGGCTGGCAATACTCAAATCCGTAGGTCATGTGTCAGGCTGGAAACTCCATAAGGATTTTTATGTTACTATCTTGAGGCAGAATTTCTTCTCTCCAGGAAACCTCACCTGCTTAAACTCTTTGGATGAGGCCCACCACATTATCAAAGGCAATCTCCTGTACTTAGAGCCAACTGATCGTAGCTGCCAACCACATCTACAAAACACCTTCACAGCAACACTTAGGCTAGCATTTTACCAAACACCTGGACACTACAGCCTCACCAAGCTGACATGAAATTCACCACTACAAGTATTATACAGCGTGTTTGTTGCTGCTGTTAGGTGTCGTTGAGTCAGTTCCAACTCACAGTGATCCTGTGTACAAGAGAATGAAACACTGCCCAATGTTGTGCCATCCTCACAATCATTGCTATGTTTGAGCCCATTTTTGCAACCACTGTGTCAATCCATCTCATTGAGGGTCTTCCTGTTTTCAGCTGACCGTCTTCTTTACCAAGCATGATGTATTTTTCTAGGGACTGATCCCTCCTGATAACATGTTCCAAGTATGTGAGATGAAGGCTCGCCATCCTCACCTCTAAGGAGCATTATGGCTTTACTTCTTCCAAGACAGATTTGTTGGTTCTTCTGGCAGTCCATGGTATAGTCAATATTCTTCACCAACACCGTACTTCAAATGTGTAAATTCTTCTTAGGTCTTCCTTATTTATTGTCTAACTTTTGCAATCGTATAAGGTGATTGAAAATACTATGGCTTAGGTCAGGTGCACCTTAGTCCTTAAAGTAGCATCTTTGCTTTTTAACACTTTAAAGTGGTCTTTTGTAGCAGATTTGCCGAAGGCATTAAATTCTTTGATTTTTCTTGATTGCTGCTTTCATGGGTGTTGATTGTGGATCCAAATAAAATGAAATCCTTGACAACTTCAATCTTTTCTGAGTTCATCATGATGTTGCTTATTAGTCCAGTTGTGAGGATTTTTGTTTTCTTTGTGTTGAGGTATAACCCATGCTGAAGGCTGTGGTCTTTGATCTTCATCAGTAAGTGCTTCAGTCCTCTTCATTGTGTCATCTGTATGTTGCAGGTTGTTAATGAGCCTTCCTCCAATCCTGATGTCCTGTTTTTCTTCATGTAGTCCAGCTTCTAACGTTGTTTGCTCAGTGTACAGATTAAATAAGCATGGTGAAAGGCTACAACCCTGAAACACACCTTTTCTGATTTTAAGACACGTAATATCCCCTCATTCTGTTCGAAAGACTGCTTCCTGGTCTATGTACAGGTTCCTTATAAGCACAATTAATTGTTCTGGAATTCCCATTCTTTGCAATGTTATCCATAATTTGTTATGATCCACACAGTCAAATGGCTTTGCATAGGAAATAAAGCACAGGTAAACATCTTTCTTGTATTCTCTGTTTCCAGCCAAGATCCATCTAACAGCACAATAATATCCCTTATTCCATGTCCTCTTCTAAATCTGGCTTGAATTTCTGGCAGCTCCCGGTCGATGTACTGTTGCAACCGTTTTTTAATTATCTTCAGGAAAATTTTATTTGTTTGTAATATTAATGATATAGCATGTTTAGAATAGTAATATTTTGAAGAATAAATGTATTATTCCCAATGAGAAACAATATGAAAAGCATATCTTTATATTTGATAAAGTACATCTTAAGCAAAATGATTTCTTTTTTCTATTTTAAAACATAAAACATCAATTTTAAATTAAATAATTTGAGGCTTTGTCAGTCTCTAACATGCATAGGAACATGGACAATTTTGTTTGTCATAGCCATACTCAGAACCCATTTGCCAAAATTTGCTTTATAATGGCACTTTTTTTGTCCTTGAGCAGAATATACCTGTACAGGGACTCTTTGTATGTATGATATTTTGAAGTATACCATTATCCTTCATGATAAATAATATGATATAATGAAAAACAAGGGCTCTTTGAGTTTAGATCCAAAATAAATGCCACATTTGTTTAATGGGTCATTTGAGACGGTAGCCTATGCTTTCTACTCCCCTCCCCTCCCCCCATTTCTTTATCTTCAAAGTGGAAGTAATAACGCTGACACCATAGATTTGTTATGGGGATAAAAGAGATTAATAAACATAAAGTGATTATCACAGTGACTGGCTTAAGGTAAACACTCACAAATATTGTTGTTGTTAGGTGCCATTGAGTCAGTTACCACTCATAGCAACCCTATAGGACAGAGTAGAACTTCCGCATTGGGTTTCTAAGGAGTGGCTAATGGATTTGAACTGCCAACCTTTGGGTTAGCACCCAAGCTCTTAACCACTAGGCCATCAGGGCTCCCTTATAAATATATTAGCCATTATTATTGTTGTTGTCATTGCTATTGTTCACATTTCCTAGTTCTTCCCTTTGTCATGGAGTCAACTCCAACTCATGGCCACCCCATGTGTATCAGAGCAGAACTGTGCTCCACGGGGCTTTCCATGGCTAATTTTTGGAAGTAGAGTGCCAGGCCTTTTGTCTGAGGCACCTTTGGGTAGAGTTGATCCTACAACATTTTGGTTAGGTGCTGAATGCATTAACTCTTTTACCACCTCAGTTGTTATTGTTGTTGTTAGGTACCATCAAGTTGATTCTGACTCATAGTGACCCTGTGCACAATAGAAGGAAATACTGCCCAGTCCTGCGTCATCCTCACAATTCTTTCTATGCTTGACCCCATTGTTGCAGCCACTGTGTCAGTCCATCTCACTGAGGGTCTTCCTCTCCTTCACTGTCTGTCTGCCTACCAAGCATGATGTCATTCTCCAGGGACTGGCCCTCCTGACAACATGTCCAAAGTACGTGAGATACAGTCCTTGCCTCTAAGGAGCATTCTAGTTGTACTTTTTCTGAGACACATTTGTTCATTCATTTGGCAGTCCATGGTATATCCAATATTCTTTGCCAACACCACAGTTCAAATGCCTCAATTCTTTTTTGGTTTTACTTACTCATCATCCAGCTTTCACATGCGTACAAGGTAATTAAACACAGCATGGCTTTCAGGTGCACCTTAGTCTTCAAGGTGACATCTTCGCTTTTTAACACTTTAAAGAGGTCTTTGGCAGCAGATTTGCCCAATGCAGTGCATCTTTTTATTTCTTGACTGCTGCTTCCATGGGTGTTTATTGTGAATCCAAGTAAAATGAAATCCTTGATAACTTCAATCTTTTCTCCATTTATTATGATGTTGTTTATTGGACTAGTTGTGAGAATTTTTGTTTTCTTTACATTGAGGTATAATCCATGCTGAAGGCTGCGGTCTTTGATCTTCATCAGTAAGTGCTTCAAGGCCTCATCACTTTCATGAAGCAAGATTGTATCATCTGAATAATACAGGTTGTTAATGAGTCTTCCTCCAATCCTGATACCCCATTCTTCAGATAGTCCAGCTTCTCGTAGTATTTGTTCAGCATACAGACTGAATAGGTATTGTGAAAGGATAAAACCCTGATGCATACCTTTAAACCACACAGTACTCCTTTGTTCTGTTCGAACTGCCACCTCTTGATCTATGTACAGGGTCCCCCTGAGCATAATTAAGTGTTCTGGAACTCCCAGTCTTCACAATGTTATCCATAGTTTGTTTTGATTCACACAGTCAAATGTCTTTGCATAGTCAGTAAAACACAGGTGAACATCCTTCTGGTATTCTCTGCTTTCAGCCAGGATCCGTCTGACATCAGCAATGATATGCCTGGTTCCACATCTTCTTCAAAATCTGTCTTGAATTTCTGGCACCTGCTTTTGAATGATCTTCAGCAAAATTTTACTTGCCTGTGATATTAATAATATAGTTTGATAATTTCCACATTCAGTTGGATCACCTTTCTTGGGAATAGACATAAATACGGATCTCTTCCAGTCAATTGGCCAGGAAGCTCTCTTTCATATTTTTTTGGCATAGACGAGTGAGCACCTCCAGTGCTGCATCCGTTTACGGAAACATCTCAATTGGTATTCCATCAATTCCTGGAGCCTTGTTTTTCACCAATGCCTTCAGTGCAGCTTGGACTTCTTCCTTCAGTACCATGGGTTCCTGATCATATGCTGCCTCCTGAAATGGTTGAACATCGATCAATTCTTTTTGGTATAGTAACTCTGTGTATTCCTTCCACCTTCTTTTGATGCATCCTGCATCCTTTAATATTTTCCCTGTAGAATCCTTCAGTATTGCAATTCAAGGCTTGAATTTTTTCTTCAGTTATTTCAGCTTGAGAAATGCTGAACATGTTCTTCCCTTTTGGTTTTCTATCTCCAGCTCTTTGCACATGTACATGTCTTCTCGAGCTGCCCTTTGAAACACTTTAGTTACTAGACATTCAAGACCAAGTTTCAGAGTGTCTTCTGTCATCCGTTTTGGTCTGCTGTTCATTTCCTATCTTTTTAATGACCTCTTGCTTTCTTCATGTATGATGCCTGTCTTAGTTATCTAGTGCGGCTATAACAGAAATACCACAATTGGATGGCTTTAACAAAGAGAAATTTATTTCTTCAGAGTAAAATAGGCTAAAAGTCCAAATTCAGGGTGTCAGCTCCAGGGGAATGCTTTCTCTCTGTCAGGCTTCTCATCAGTCTTTCCCCAGACTAGGCGCTGACCTGGGCAGGAACCCCGAGTCCAAAAGATGCGCTCTGCTCCTGGCACTGTTTTCTTGGTGGTATGAGGTCCCCCTGTCTCTCTGTTTGCTTCTATCTTTTATATTTCAGGAGATAGCCTGAAGACACAATCTAATCCTGTAGGTTGAGTCCTGCCTCGCTAACACAACTGCTGCCCATCCTCCCTCATTAACATCACAGAGGCAGGATTTACAACTTATAGGAAAATCACACAATACCAGAATCGTGGCCCAGCCAAACCGATACACACATTTTTTGGGGGACATAATTGAATCCATAACAATGTCCTTGATGTCATTCCAGAACTTGACTCATCTTTGGTCATTAGTGTTCAGCACGTCAAATCTATTCTTGAGATTGTCCCTAAATTCAGGTGGGATATACTCAAATCTGTACTTTGGCTCTTGTCGACTTGTTCAAATTTTCTTCGGTTTCAACTTGAACTTGCACATGAGCAGTTGGTGGTCTGATCTGCAGTCAGCCCCTGACCTTGTTCTGACTGACGATGTTGAGCTTTCCTATCATCTTTTTCCACAGACGTAATTGATTTGACTCCTGTGTATTCCATCTGGTGAGGTCTACGTGTATAGTTTCCATTTATGTTGGTGAAAAAGGTATTTGTTAGTCTTGCAAAATTCTATCAATCGATCTCTGTCATCGTTCCTATCGCCAAGCCCGTATTTTCCAACTAGTAAACCTTCTTCTTTGTTTCCAACTTTTGCAGTCTGATCACCAGTTATTATCAATGCATCCTGAATGCATGTTCATTCAATTTCAGACCAAAGAAGTTGGTAAAAATCTTCAAGTTCTTCATCTTTGGCATTAGTGTTGGGTGTGTAAATTTGAATAATAGTCATATTAACTGGTCTTCCTTGTAGGGGTATGATATTATCCTATCACTGACAGCCTTGTACTTCAGGATAGATCTTGAAATGTTCCTTTTGATGATAAATGTAACGCCATTCCTCTTCAAGTTGTCATTCCTGGCAAAGTAGACCATATGATTATCCCATTCATAATGACCAATACCAGTCCATTTCAGCTTACTAATGCCTGGGATATTGATGTTTATGTGTCCCATTTCACTTTTAACGATTTCCAATTTTCCTAGATTCATACTTCATACATTCCATGTTCCAATTATTATTGGGTGTTTGTAGCTGTTTCTTTTCATTTTGAGTAGTGCCACCTCAGCAAATGAAGGTCCTGAAAGTTTCATGTCATTAAGGTTGACTCTTCTTTGAGGAGGCAGCTCTTCCCCAGTCATATTTTGAGTGCCTTCCAACCTGAGGAGCTCATCTTCCAGCACTGCAGACAATGTTCCACTGTTATTCCTAAAATTTTCACTGGCTAATTCTTTTCAGAAGTAGATTGCTAGGTCCTTCATCTGTCTTAGTCTGGAAGCTCTGTTGGAACCTATCCACCATCGGTGACCCTGCTGGTGTTTGAATACCAGTGGCATAGCTTCCAGCATTCCAGCAACACACAAGCCCCCACAGTATGACAAACTGACAAACATGTACTCCTACTTAACAGGGATATGTTTTTCTCAGATCCAACATGGGTTTGGTTACTTGCTACTGTCCTTAACCTCACAAGAAAATGTGCTTTAATCATCAATTAAGCATCAGAAATTAGGTGTTGATGCCCTCTCACATTAAGTAATAACCATTTTCTAGACAGAGTTTCCTTCTAATCAAAATGTGATTTTCGATATTCAGAAAAGAAGCTCTCTGACATACTAACTTGAAGAGGAGAAGATTGGAGTTGTGGCACCAGATGATGTTCAGGGGTGGCAGGCCCCTTGGAGTTTATCTCATCCAGCTCCTCGGTTTGCAGACAGGAACCAGGAGCTCTTTGCAAGAGACAGCAGGGCCCCCTGACATCCCCACGGGGAATGAGTTACCAGAACCAGCACTGGGGTCTGGCCCAGTGTTCTTTTATCGCATCATGTCAAATGTAACATGTGCTTTTCCATATCTACGCAAATTCAGCCAGCCAGTGGTGGGCATTGGGCCTGAGAACTCTCCCCTACATACAGTAGATACTGTTGAAACATCTTGAAAGAATGAATCCCTGTTTTTCGGTCAAGTACATGAAAGAGCTTTCTTGGAAAGGAATAAACAGTTTGGTAAGGACCACCAGCAACCACACTGGAGGTTAAGGATGTGCCGTGTCTCAGGCCTTGGCCCACAGTGCGGGTGGGAACAGCTGATGGGACTCTTAGCTGCTCTGGAAAAGACAGGCAAGAGGCCGAGGGCCTTCCTGCTCAAGCTAACTTTAAATAGTAAGTGAAATCTTGTGGGAACCAGGGAAGGAAGGCAAACGTGCAGTTGGTATGAGGAATTGACAACAGGCATATGTGCAATGAATACCTTAGGCACAGGAAACTGAAGCTATCAGCATCACTCTTATGAAGCCATAGTTGTGATTTCTCAAATATTTTTATGAATCTTTTAACTTCATAGAAGAATAAAGGATTGGAATATGGCCAAGAAGTATAGTAACTCTGTTGAGAAAGAGAGATTAAAAAAGGGGGAGGGGGGAGGAGAATGAGAGACAGGAAGAAAAAGAGAGGAACACTCATTAAAATTAATATGAAATGCATATTTGTTAAGAGCTCTGTTCTCAGTCTTTAGCAAATGTCCACAGTGATTTTAAATACAGCACTTAGGACTTTGGAAATGGTGTGCTAAAGTAGCAGCAGTGATGTTCTCTGAAATGCTGAGTTACCATTAACATGTTATTTAATGTGTCATTTTAATTTTTAATTTTGGAGAGTTTTTAGCAAGGCATTAGGTGAGCATTAAGAAAGGATTATGAAAACCCCAGTGTCGACTGGATTGATGTATAGGATTCTCATGACAAATTGTTCATTAACATATTCCACCTACTATGAGCACACACATGGCCTGTATACTACGTGCCAGCCACATTCTACCAAGAAACCTCCCCACCTTGTAACAGGAAGCTGTGGGCTGTGTACTGAAAGGGTAACCTCTCACCTGCTAAGCAGTGCGGAAGCTCTCCACTGGCCAGGCCACCCTGCACAGATCCAGCGTGTCCCCAGGGCTCCGCCTGGCCTTCCTCACAAGACACGCTTCCCTGGGTTCTCTTGAATGCACGCGCACCTCCTTTCTCTCCCCCTCCCTCTTCCCCAACTCCAATCGACAGCTCCTATCACATATATTTTCTGTAAGTAGCTACAAAATACTCAATTCATCAGAAAGAAGCCTGTTACATGTTCAATATATCTATAAATAAAGAAAAATAAAGAAGAGAAGCCTGTAGTGAAAGCTGTAGTTCTTCCCATCCCAACATACCCACGATAAATCTATTCATAGAATCGTTAAAATCTTCACATTTGACTGATTGTATTCCAGCCTAGGAAAAGATCATCGTATCACTAGAACTCTAAATTCCACACCAATCCTGCAAAACTTCCAGACCTCAAATTCCTTATACAATAAGCCTATGGAAGTATTCAGTCTGCCCAAATGGAGAGTCAACTGTGGGGCCTTTGAATGACTCTGTAATTAAACGAGTCTGTCCTGGATAAGCTTTCTCCTAATCTCTGCTTTCCACGGGAAAGTTTACAGGCACTACTGGGTGTAAAGGCAGGAAAGGAGAGGACACCCGCTTTAAGATGCCTCCCAGTCCCAGCTGCCCCCTTATTAGCCACGGAACCTCAGACAAGCCATTGATCCTTTCCAAACTCAGTCTCCCATTTGTGAGGTGAACGTGATGATAGCTATTCCTTAGTATTTATTGTAAGGCTTAATTGGAAAGATGAATAGAAAATGCCTCGCCCATAAAAAAAAAAAAAAATTGTTAAATAGATAGCAGCCACATGAATCTTCACTTAGAGAACATTTTGTTTATTAATTCAATACATATAAAAAAAATCATAAGCAAGGACAAAACTGAAAATACAAAGCAAAGGAATTAGGAAGTCTGGTATCTACTGTTAAAACGATGTTGTGGAAAGTTTATAGAAGATACGTAGGGCAGAGCAGATTGACACGCTCTGTCTGATTTTCATGGCATTTGATTGAACCAGTGAAAGGACGCCAGCTGCTTGCTGTACAGGCAGCCGGGAGGCAACAGCACAGCGTCTGAAGACCTGGGCCAGCCATCCAGCCGTCTCCACATTTCCCACAACAAGCCTCTTTGGTTGTGGTGGGTGTTTTCTACAGAGAATGAATACAGAGGAAGGGGGGTGGGAAGGGAGAAGAGAAACACCAACAATCGAGAGTGTCTGTTACTTTCTGTAGCTTTAGCAATACTTTGATGAGAATTCCAAAATGTGTCGACAGTTTTCTTCTTAAGATCCATAAATGTGTTGATTAAAATGAGATGAAATTGACTGCAGACCGGTTCATTCTGACTATTAAAGACAAATTTAAGACGGCAAACGCTGTGTAAGTGAAATCCAAAGGAGACCTGGTGATGCAGTGGTTAAGCGCTCAGCTGCTAATTGAAAGGTTGGTAATTCAAACCCACCAAGGGGCTTCTTGGGAGAAAGACCTGGAGATGTGCTTCCATAAAGATTATGGCCCAGGAAACCCTGTGGGGAAGTTGTACTCTGTCGAATGGGGTTACTATGAGTCGAAAATTGACTCAGTGCCACCTAATAACAACAACAGGTGAAATCCAGAGCAACGTTAGTTCTTGGTTGCAAACAAGCTGGTTAGAAGCATAAACAAAGCCACGTATTATCTGTGGATAAATGGTTCCCGTTATATCACATCACTTTATATAAATGGGGCCTTTACCAGATACTGTTATGAAGAGTTAGTTTTGCTTCATTAGTGTATTTTCCAAGCATATTATCAAAATCTTGAAGAAATGAAATGTTTCTTCTACACCATTCTTATCCTTCTTAAAAAAAAAAAAAAATTAGTGCCCCCCAAAATATTCCTTCACAAAGCAGGTATTTGTTAGAAATAGAATTTATTATAAATATATTGCTGATTTCAGTGGATTTTAAAGTCAGAAATCTTCAAGAAAATAGAGAAATTACTTCACGTGTAATGTTGACTCACATTTTTTTAGCAGCTATCTACTTTGTAAACCCTTAAACACAGTTAATGTGAGAAAGCGTACTTTTATACAAGTGGGTTTGCAGGTCTAAGAGCAAAATCTTGACATCTGCACCTGGAGTTTGATGTGTGAACACCTGCTGCAGCAAAGCGCGCGCTGACCAATGGTTTGAGTAGAAGAGGAAAAGTCTTCTCAATGATCCACAACAGTCCTTTAACTGAACTAAAGTGCGTATAGACACAAACTTTTACCAGATCTTTGCCAGTTCTAAGGTTATTTCTTTAACTCTGTTCCCAGCACAGCCATGCAATCAGAGGACCCAAGACCCCACCTCTAGTTGCCAAAACTGGGATGAGAAGAAGGCAGGCAGCACCCCGTGCCCATGGCCAGCTGAGGTCACCCTGTAGACCAGATGCCCTCGTTTTAAAACTGAGCAGTATATCATGTTGAAAATTTGTTTTGCTTTGTAACTCTGTCTGGTAAAAATTTCCGACATCGTATTTTCTGTGTTTCATTTAAATATTCCAGAAGTGTCTATGTCTCCTAAAGTCCTGGCTGTGTTCAGTCTCCCAGTGATAGACTAGCTAACTCATGTGTTCTCAGACTCTGGTTTTTCCTGCTGAGAAACTGAGATTTGAGCAGCATACACAACCTCATAGTAGTGGCAGAAGCTTGAGATGAAAAGCATTGGCATGAATACTTAACTAGGCTCACTCTTCTGAGCTTCAACCATGGCAGGTCTTCATTTCCTTGTTTTCATAGAAGACCGCGTGCTAGACATTTCTCCTTGAGGCCAGGAATGGTCTATTATTATCACAAAGGATTCTGGTCCCACATGCCAAGTCGTTTCTGACTCCTGGCGCCTCATGTGTGTCAGAGTACAATTGTGCTCCACAGAGTTTTTTCAGTGGCTGATTTTTTAGAAGTAAATCTTCAGGCCTTTCTTGTGAGGTGCATCTGGTTAGACTAAAATATCCAACCTTTTGGTTATCAGCCAGCCGCATTAACCGTTTGCACCACACAGGGACTCCCTCACAAAAAATAGCATTGTATTATCATAGTTATTTTTTAATTACTATAGTACAGTATGGAAACCCTGGTGGCGTAGTGGTTAAGTGCTATGGCTGCTAACCAAAAGGTCAGCAGTTCGAATCCGCCAGGCGCTCCTTGGAAACCCTATGGGGCAGTTCTGCTCTGTCCTATAGGGTCGCTATGAGTCAGAATTGACTCGACGGCACTGGGTTTGGTTTGGTTTGTAGTACAGTATTTATGCTGCTATTAGGTGCTGTTAAGTCAGTTCCAACCCATAGCAACCCTCTGTACAACAGAACAAAACTCTGCCCAGTCCTACGCCATCCTCACAATCACTGCTGTGTTTGAGCCCATCCTTGCAGCCACTATGTCCTTCCATTTCATTGAGGATCTTCTTCTTTTTTGCCGACCCTCTACCTTACCAAATGTGATGTCCTTCTTCAGGGACCTGTCCCTCCTGATAACATGTCGAAAGTACATGAGATAAAGTCTCACGATCCTCCCTTCCAAGGAGCACTCTGGCTGTACTTCTTCCAAGACACATTTGTCCATTCTTCTGGCAATCCGTGGTATATTTAATAGTCTTTGCCAACATCATAATTTAAAGATATCAATTCTTCTTCAGTCTTCCTTATTCATTGTCTAGTTTTCATATGCATAAGAGACAGTTGAAAATATGGTTTGGGTCAGGTGCATCTTAGTCCTCGAAGTAACATCTTTGCTTTTTAACACTTTAAAGAGGTCTTCTGCAGCATATTTGCCCAAGGCAATAAGTTGGTTAATTTCTTTACTGCTGATTCCATGGCTGTTGATTGTGGATCCAAGTAAAATGAAATCCTTGACAACTTCAATCTTTTTTCCGTTTATCATGATGTTTCTTATTGGTCCATTGTGAGGATTTGTGTTTTCTTTATGTTGAGGGATAATCCATACTGAAGGCTATAACCTTTGATCTTCATCAGTAAGTTTTTCAAGTTCCCTTCAGTTTCAGCAAGATTGTGTCATATGTATGTTGAAGGTTGCTAACGGTCTTCCACCAATCTTGATGCCACGTTCTTCTTCATATAGTCAGGCTTCTTCGGTTATTTGCTCAGCAGACAAATTGAATATATGGTGAGAGGATGCAACCCTGATGCACACCTTTCTTGACTTTAAACCACACAATATCCCCTTGTTCTGTTCGAATGACTGCCTCTTGATCTATGTGTACGAGTTCCACATGAGCACAATTAAGTGTTCTGGAATTCCCATTCTTCCAATGTTATCCATAATTTGTTATGGTCCACACAGTCGAATGCCTTCATATAGTCAATGTAACACAGGTAACCATCTTGCTGGTATTCTCTGCTTCCAGCCAGGATCCATCTGACATCAGCAGTGATATCTCTCATTGCATGTCCTCTTTTGAGTCCAGCTTGAATTTCTGGCAGTTCTCTCTCCATGTACTGCTGCAACCATTTTTGAATTATCTTCAGCAAAGTTTTACTTGCCTGTGATATTAATGATAATATTGTTCAATAATTGTTGGATTACTTTTCTTTAGAATGGGCACAATTACGGATCTCTTCCAGTTGGTTGGCCAGGTAGCTACCTTCCAGATTTCTTGGTATAGACAAGTGAGCACCTCCAGTTGGTATTCCCTCAATTCCCGGAGTGTTGTTTTTTGCCAGTGCCTTCAGTGCAGCTTGTACCTCTTCTTTCAATGCCATCAGTCTTGATCATATGCTGCCTCCTGAAATGGCTGAACCTTGACCAATTCTTTTTGGTACTGGGAGTCTATATATTTCTACTATCTTCTTTTTATGCTTCCTGTGTCATCCAATATTTTGCACATAAAGTCCTTCAAAATTGTAACTCGAGGCTTGAATTTTTTTCTTCAATTCTTTCAGCTTGAGAAATGCTGAGCATGTTCTTCCCTTTTGGTTTTCTGACCCCAGATCTTTGCACATTTCATTATAATACTTTACTTTGTCTTCTCGAGCCAACCTTTGAAATCTTCTGTTCAGCTCTTTTACTTCATCATTTCTTCTACTCACTTTAGCTACTTGACATTCAACAGCAAGTTTCAGAGTCTATTCTGACATCCATTTCAATCTTTCTTTTCTTTCCTCTCTTTTCAATGACTCTTTCATTTCTCCAGTTATGATGTCCTTCATGTCATCCCACAGCTTGTCTGGTCTTTGGTCATTAGTGTTCAATGCGTCAAATCTGTTCCTGAGATGGTGTCTAAATTCAGGTGGGATATACTCAAGTTTGTACTTTGACTGGAGTGGACTTGTTTTAATTTCCTTCAGCTTCAACTTGCACTTAAAAAAAAAAATAGGAGCAATTGATGGTCTGTTCCGTAGTCAGCCCCTGGCCTTGTTCTGACTGATGATATTGAGCTTTTCCATCGTCTCTTTCCACAGATGTAGATGATTTGATTCCTGTGTATTCCAGCCTGTGAGGTCCATGTGTATAGTCTCCTTTCATGTTGTTGAAAAACAGTATTTGCAATGAGGAAGTCATTGGTCTTGCAAAATTCTATCATGCGATCTTCGGCATTGTTTCTACCACCAAGGCCATACTTTCCAACAAGTGATCCTTCTTCTTTGTTTCCAACTTTAGCAATCCAATCACCAGTGATTATCAATGCATCTTGATTGTATTTTCAATCAATTTCAGACTGCAGAAGTTGATATAAATCTTCAATTTTTTCATCTTTGGCATTAGTGGTGGTGGTTAAATTTTAATAATGATTGTATTAAGTGGTCTTCGTTGTAGGTGTATGGATATTTTCATATCACTAACAGCATTCTACTTAAGGATAGATCTTGAAATGTTCTCTTTGACAATAAATGTAATGCCATTCCTCTTCAAGTTGTCATTCCAGGTGTAGTAGACCATATGATTATCTGATTCAAAATGGTCAATACTGGTCCATTTCCCCCTGACTAATGCCTAGGATATTGATCTTTGGGTTCTATTTCATTTTTGATGACTTCTAATTTTCCTATATTCATACTTCATACATTCCACATTCCAATTATTAATACATGCCTGCAGCTATTCTCATTTTGAGTTGTGCCTCATCAGCAGATGAAGTTCACTAAAGCTTGACTCCATTCACGTCATTGAGGTCGAATCTACTTCGAGAAGGCAGCTCTTCCCCAGTCATATTTTGGGTGCCTTCCAACCTGAGGGGTTCATCTTCTGGCACTATATCAGACAATGTTCTGCTGCCATTCATAAGGCCTTAACTGTCCATTTTTTCAGAGGTAAGTTGCCAGGTCCTTCTTCCTAGTCTGGAAGCTCTACAGAAACCTGTCCAGGATGGGTGACTGTGCTGGTATCTGAAGTACCAGTGACATAGCTTCTAGCATCATAGCAACACTCAAGCCACCACAGTATGAAAAACTGACAGACGTGTGGTGGATTTATACTGTAACTGTGAGTAACCACAGAAAGCATTCTGTCCTACATAATTTGTGTGTCCGTAGAATAGGTAATCTGACCTCTCCCTGGAATGCATGTCTTGGGTTGACCAGGTACTATGTCACTTTAACTTTCAGCTTCCCCATCCTTAAAATGAAAAACAACAACAAAAACTCTTCATTGGTAAAAAGTGAAACAAGGATTGTTTTAGGTAATTATGAGTGTTTCAAGATAAGCGCCACGCACATCCAGTGCTCTTCACCTTTTTTTTCCCATTTCATTCCGTGTTAGTTTATGTGGCTTAAAACAGTGTACACTTCTTGTCTCAGAGTTCCCATGGATCAGGTTCTGGGTGTATCTTACCTGATCTTCACAAGGCTGCAGTCAAGGTGTCAGCCAGGCCTTCACCTGAGGCTTAGGGTCCTCTTCCAAGCTCAAGTGGTGTGTGTGTGTGTGTGTAAGAGTGTATGTGAGAGACTCGCACATGTGTATGTATGAGACAGTATATGTGAGAGTGTGCCTGTGTGTATGTATGAGTGTGTGTGTACTAGTGTGTGCTGTATGTATAAGATAATGTGCATTAGTGTGTATGAGAGGGTGTGTGTGTGAGTGTGTGTGAGTGTGAGAGAGAGTGGGTGTGAGAGAGGGAGAGTGTATGTCTGTGATTGCATGGTATATTGAGAGTGTGTGAGAGTGTGTGTGAGCAGGTGGTATATTGTGAGAGTGTGTGATTGTGTGTGTGAGAGTCTGAGAGTGTATGTGCAAGAGTGGGTGTGAGTGTGTGTGGGAGAGTGCATATGATTGTATGTGAAACAATGAGAGCGTGAATGTGTGGCATATTGTAAGAGCGTGTGTGATAGAGTGTGAGAGTGTGTGTGAGTGTGTGGTATATTGTAAAAATGTGATTGTGTGAGAGAGTGGGAGAAAGTATGTGAGTGTGAGTGTGGTGTTTTCTGAGAGACTGTGTGTGAAAAAGTGTGTAAGTGCGTGTGAGAATGTGTGGTGTGTGTACAATGTGTTCATGTGGGTAAACATGAGTGTGTAAATGTATATGTGTGCTATGAGTGTGTGTAGGTATGTATATATGTGTGCATGCACGTGAGTGTGTATATGCATACATGTGTATGGTGACTGTGTGTGTATACATATAAGTGTGTGTATGTATGTGTAGTTTGTGAGTGTGTGTGGTTAATACGTGTGTCTATGTATGAGTATGTTTCTTGGGATGAGGCCCTGTTTGTGGTCTAGCTCTCTGCCCTCAAGGTCCTCATTGTGAGTGTGTATATGTGTGCATATGTGTATGGGTGCGTGTATTTGTATGTGTGTATGAGTCTGTGTATATATATGAGTGTGTGTAAGTGTGTGTGAATGTGCATATATAAGTGTGCATATATGTGAGTCTGTGTGTATATGTGTGAGTCTATGTATGTGTGTATATATGTGTGTGTATGTGTCTGAGTATGTGTTTCCTGGGCCCAGGTCCTGTCTGTGGTCTGGCCTCTGTCCTCTGGGCCCTGACTTTGAGTGTGTACATGTATGTGTGTATGTGTGTGCATGTGAGTGTGCATGCCTGGCCCTCTGTCCCCTGGGTCCTCACGTCCGGGGGCTCCCCCATCACCCGTCCTTCTGCTCCCTCCTCAGTGTGAAGAAACCCAGCCCACTCTCCAGGCTCTGGGCCACTCATTCCGTCTGCTAATGGTCCATCAAAGCCTTTAGTAAAGTCTTCTCTGGGGGTGAAATTCCACAGCAAGGGTTTGAACGAGTGGGTTTCCCTTCCCTCTGACAAATGACTGGGCGGTACAGCAAAAGACGACACGCAGAACGTCTTGAGTGAAGACCGCGTGCGTCCGCAGCCTGGGTGCCTGGTGACAGCAGGGACCCGCATGCACCCCTTCGGCACGTGGGCGTGATTCCTCTCAGGCACCCTTTGTGTGGCACGTTTATTATCTCCCTACAGGACTGCAGCCCGACACCAAACGAGCTCCTTGCAGCATTTCCTATCCAAGTCTGTAACCCCAAGCCCTGGTAGGCTGCCTTGCGCCTAGTTATAAAAAAATTATAGAAATCAATAAATGCTTAATGGGATCATGGCTCACATTACAAATGTTTGCTGGTGGCTTATGAGAAAGTGACATTGAGCTGAGATCTGTACGATGAGGAGGAATGAAGACGGGGCAAGGGTGGGCAGCCTGGGCGAGTGGGTTCCTACCTTCATGAATGGCTGACATATGCCACTGCCTGTGGTGGTGGTTGTATGTTTTCAGACCGATTCTGACTCATAGCAACCCCATGTGACGGAGTAGACCTGCCTCATGGAGCTTCCTGGGCTGTAATCTTTAGGGTCATTCTCCCGTGGAGAGGCTGGGTGGGTTCAGACCCCAGTGTTTTCTGGTTAGCAGCCGAGTGCTTAACCACTGTGCCACCGGGACGTCTTGCTGTGTGTAGTACTAGAGAAAAGAAGAAACCAGTTGCCTTCAAGTTAAGTCGTACTCATGGCAACCCCATATGCGTCAGAGTAGAACTGTGCTCCATAGGGTTTTCAACAGCTGATTTATCAGAAGCAGGTCTCCAGGCCTTTCTTCTGAGGCACCTCTGGGTGGCCTGGAACCTCCAGCCTTTTGGTTAGCAGCCAAGCGTGTTAACCATCTGCCTCCTCTGAGACTCCAGGTTAAACATAGCAGCGTATAATAGAATAATCAGCAGGCCGTTAACTCGTTCTCCTGGACGAGTTTGCCTTTGGAAACAAGCCGGTTGACTGCGTTAGCCTTTTATTATTTCTTCGGCTGCCAGGGCTTAGCAACCACTCCATTATGCAGAACTTACTTCATTCTGTTCGCCCTGGTTGCAGTAGCAACGGGAGGATCCAAAAATGTTCAGTGGCGTGCCACCAAATCAGCATGTCTGCCTGAGAACCATCCTGTGTCCCGCCTTTTGTTGTTTCTGGAGGTCTCCATCTGTCTTCTTTCATCATCTGCCTGATGCTCTTGGATGCTGCGCTGGTGGCCTAGACTGTGGGCGTGAGGAGGCACCAGACAGCCCTCCCTGGCCCTTCTGGACTTGGATGCTGCGCTGGTGGCCTAGACTGTGGGCATGAGGAGGCACCAGACAGCCCTCCCTGCCCCTTCTGGACTTGGATGCTGCGCCGGTGGCCTAGACTGTGGGCGTGAGGAGGCACCAGACAGCCCTCCCTGCCCCTTCTGGACTTGGATGCTGCGCCGGTGGCCTAGACTGTGGGCGTGAGGAGGCACCAGACAGCCCTCCCTGGCCCTTCTGGTCTTGGATGCTGTGCTGGTGGCCTAGACTGTGGGCGTGAGGAGGCACCAGACAGACCTCCCTGGCCCTTCTGGTCTTGGATGCTGCGCCGGTGGCCTAGACTGTGGGCGTGAGGAGGCACCAGACAGCCCTCCCTGGCCCTTCTGCTCTTGGATGCTGCACTGGTGGCCTAGACTGTGGGCGTGAGGCGGCACCAGACAGCCCTCCCTGGCCCTTCCAGATGAGACGCTTCATTTAGCTGCAGAGAGTATCTGCTCATTTCCTCCTGTCTGCAAATGGCACGGTCACCCACTATCTCGTCCTCCTCTGGTCCACAGTTCGAATCCACCAGGTGCTCCTTGGAAACCTTATGGGGCAGTTCTACCCTGTCGGATAGGGTAGCTATGAGTTGGAATGGACTTGAAGGCAACGGGTTTTTTTTTGGGGGGGGGGGTTTATATGCAGTAATTTCATGCATTGATTAGCATCCCTTCATGTTCACAATTTAAAAGCCCTGTCAGATGCAGAAAATTTCCTTTTTTCAACCGTTCCTTATTTTCAAATGCCTTATATGTTAACTTCTGTAAGTACAACAATATGAACAGACAGAAACACCAGTGAGACAGCACAGGTCAAAATACAAATCAGACTAAAAATCAGAGCTGTGCTTTTTAATGACATCATGATGGTTCCTTGGAATAAAACAACCCCACAGATGAGAATTGCGCGTTGTCTAATTTTATTGTGACTGGCTTCTTAGGTTTCTGTTGAAAGTGGGGTCACAGTCCAGCATTCTCAGGCCTGCAGGGGTGAGTTTTCAAAGCTTGAATTCCCCTAAGGGCTGTGCTCGGTGCATCTTAAGATGCTTTGCTCTACCCGCCGAGGCTCTTTGTTGGTTGGTTTTCCCTTTTTTCTGAAGGCACTGCGTTATAAGCCAGCTATCTGGGGACACACATCGTGGGTGTGAATTACATTGAGGTTGACATGCGGACGCCTGGTCCATTTTAGGAGGTGGTCCGGTGCCCTGAGTGTGCACTGTATCATTGTTATTCTCCGACTGTTGAAAAGAGACAAGCTTTTAAATAGCCTTTCACAATTATGAAATTTCGAAGTTGGCTGTTTGTTTTTAAGTCCTGTTTTATCTCAATGGGAAAGAGGTAGTAGAGAGGGAGAAATTGATGATGCGGGAAAGAAGAAATCATTTCATTGGTGAAAGGGGATGGGTCTAGGGCACAGGTAGAAAGGTTGGCCACAAACGGGCGGAGGAAATACAGAGCTGCAGTCATTCTGTTGGCTTTGGTACGAAGATGAAGCAGTTGATCTGATTGTTTCTCTATGAAGGATAATCTGAGTTCAGACTGAGAGTGAAAGAGGAAGAGGTGTTGAAAATATATGGAGGGAGGACAAAGTGTGAAATCATTGCAACATAGAAAGGGAAAATGAATTTTCTGAATACAAATACACGGGAATAGAAATCCACTCACAAATCTCATTTTAAATGTAAATAATCCATTTATGTAAATTGATACGGGTTTGGTGCAAGTAAATGCCATCAAGGGCGAATTTGGCTGAAATCACTGAGTGAGAGGTGCTGCTATTCTATTCCGATACACTGTGTCGATTTAGCCTAAGGCCTGGGATCTGTTGTCTGCCATGTTGCTTAAGCTCCCTTTGCTTATGTTTCCCTATTTATCAGAAACTTAAAATAGTCCTGCAGCGAGTGGCCTCAGGGCATGCATCCACTCCTGCTTGCCAGCAGAAAAGCTTTGTGCTGAGAATTCTGGCCCTCGCTTGCCTTTTTGGTAAATATTGTGAGCATTAGTAAGGTCACGCCTGTGAAGCACTTCAGACTGGTAATACCCATACCTTACGAATATCAGAAATAAAAGGTTCTAATGTGATCTTGGTAAGTGAATAAACTCCTATGTGAGACTGGTTATAACTGTCAAAACAACTTGGGATCCCTGTCTTGGTGCATTTTATTGGTGTAAAGAAGTGTGTGGTTTTTAATTATGAAAAAAATTACAAACTCAATCAAAGACTTTGGGATGTTATTCCTGGTTACTTCTCCCTGTCAGTGTAAATTCCGTTAGTATTATGGGTGATGTCAAGGAATAACAGACAATATTTGAGGCTGTTTATGGTTTCCATTTTAATAGGCATTCTGGCCTTCCTACAGTAAAGAATGCAAAGCTTATAATTAAAAAAAAGATGAAGAAAAACTGCCAAGGTCAAACTAACTATTTGCATTTTAAAATAGCTAGCTCTCTTCTAATGGCAGACATTGCAAACCTAGAGCAATGAGCCATCAGCTGGCAAATAAAGGAGCAACACATTTGTTTCCTGGGCTTCTTTAAAACACAACAGCTTCTCTCCCTCCCACTGATGCTCACGGCATTAGAAGTTTTAATTGAATTACTTGGAAGATATTTTCCCATTCAGCTTTAATACAACAGAACTACTTTCAGTCTGAGAAAGTAAAGGTTTTTGTTTTTCACCCTTAAACAACTTTTTTTTTTTTCAACTTAGCTCTGTTATTTCTACTGCTTAGGTTTTAATCTCTCTCTTTTTTTTAACAAATGAAACAAAGTGATTGTTTTAAAAGAGGAATTCTTCTCTTTTGTTCCCTCACAAAGGTGAGCTGCGTTTGCATGCCTGGGTGTCTAATTACAGGTAGCCCAACTTTCTTCCCTTTGGGGTTTGAAGAAAGCTGATGCACTAGTGATTATCTGTACAGACTTGGTTTGTTTTTTGTTTTTCTTTTTTTTTTTCATTTGCAGTAAAAACAAAAGATGGGCTTTATGATTTCCTCCCTAACTTTACAAAAGACTCAACACAACAGTGATGGTGGACAATTTCATATTCCTAGGTTGAAGCAAAATCCCTGTATTTCCTGAAGCTTAATCTTAGAGATGATAAAGCATTTTCTGACTTGTTCCCAGTCTTTTGCCACTCCTACCGATGGATACACACCAGATGCCTGTAGGTCAGCAGCTTCCATTTTGGCTATTATCCAGGGAGGCAGCCCAGTGAGGGGTTGCCTGCGAAAGCTCTCTGGAGCCAGGCCAGTCTTGGATTCCAGCCTTGCCATTCCAGCAGTCCTGGGCAGGTTATTAACCCCTCTCTGCCATGGTTCTTTCATCTGTAAAGTGCGAATAATAATAATACCTACATCTTAGAAAAAAAAACATCTTAGAGTTGTTATAAAAATTAGCTGAGTCACTTTCTGGACAGGTCATGGAACATACAGTAAGTACTGTATAAATACAAAATATACACAATTAAAATATGGTTATATTACTCACAGATTGCAGATTGTAGATAGTCAGACAAATAGAAACGTATTATTTTATTCTCTCCTCATTTTTATCCCATATATCCTCAGATTTCTTGTTAGCCACTAACAGGGGACACCAGGTCTCTTTGTCCATTTGCCCATGACACCTGGTATACCTCTCTTCCTTTGAGGGGGTGCTAAACCTTTTAAGTGACACCTATTCTTCCCTGGATAATACAAAAAAGAGGAAGACCCTCAGCGAGATGGATCGACACAGTGGCTGCAACAATGGGCTCAAGCATAACAATAATTGTGAGGGCAGCACAGGACCGGGCAGTGTTTCAGTCTGTTGTGCATGGGGTCACTATGAGTTGGAACTGACCCAATGACACCAAACAACAACAACAATCTTCTCTGGGGTATGACACACAATTAGGTAAATGGATTCATACCTCACCAGGGAAGAGTGAATAGATTGCGTGTCACGCTCACCTCTGCTGCAAAACACACCCTGAGAATCCCACGGCTAGGGAAATGGCACTACCCGTGCCAGCGCCAGCTGCCAAACCAGGGCAGTGGACTCTCTGTGAAAGAGTTAAGCATGCTACTGTATCAAGTATTCAGTCGCTCATTAATTAAAGTAGAACAAATTCAGTATTTTTTTATTCAGCAGAGTAACCAAAAACCACCATGTTTGCAATTTATATTCATCCTGTAAACGGCATATGCATTAAACATTTCCATCTGGAGCCCCGATGATTGTTTTTCTCACATCTCATACTTGATAAGCTGCTACTGATTGGACAGGGAACTCTGAAGCTGTTGAAAGCACAGCTTCTTTAAAGCTCCATCACCTCGGTGTTCCTTACTTCATGGCAGATCTTGTTTGATGTCTGCAGGTTCCCTTTTGGCTGCAATTCAGGTAGAAGCCACAGGTCCCTTAGCCATGCAGGTTTAACATGGGCACTTTTTTCTACCTTTATTTTTAAATGCTGCACTGCCTGGCCTGACTTATATAATTTTTCTTCTTTACTTGTCTCGTTTAGTTGGATGCTAAACCTGAAGTTACTCTGTGTTGTCCTTGGTCATAAAACACAATCAGCACACAGCCAGCATATTCTTTTGTTTTTGTTGCTCTTTAGTTGTGGTGAGTATGTAGGTAACAAAACATTTGCCATATCAGCCATCATTATGTGTACAGTTCAATGACATTAATCACGTTCATCAGGCTGTTCAACTGTCACCCTTAGCTATTCCCTAATTTTTCCATCGCTCGTAACAGAAGCTCAGTGTCAGCCAGTATCTTCTGATGCGTGATATTTCCTAAGCAGTGTTCTAGGTCATTCACATGTTATGACTCGTTTGATCCTCATTAATTATGCTGTGAGGTAGATGTTACAATATCTCTCATTTAATAGATAAGAAAGGTAAACCACAAGGAGGTTAAGTATCATCCTCAAGATCAAATGGATGGGAAGTAGAAGAGACGGAACATGAACCCAGACATCTAATCCCAGGGTCCCTCCTTCCAGCCAACAGCCCTGGACCCTAGGGAGCTGTGTCTTTCTCCCTCAATTGTCAGGTCATGTGCTTGGAGATGACACTCTGATGGAGTTGGACTCTAGAGACCCACACCCCCACTTCCCTCTGAAGCCCACTCCTTGCCTCTTTGCAGTTCCTTAGAGGAGCCATTGAATGTCAAAAACTGAGAATAATACATGTGACAGTGACAATGATAACAATAGCAACATCAAACACAACAACAATAATGCCATCTTCTATTTTTGGAGAAGCGCTATGTGTTTCTTACACATTCGTGACCATAACCCCGACCATTACCCAAGGGTGTAGTCAGCGCCATGCTTATTTTACACATTTTTTTCAAACTGAGCCTCAGAGAAGTGGAATTTCTTAAAAAAAAAAAAAAAAAAAAAGCCAAAAAGTCACTGAGCAGCAGTATCACAGTTCACACTTTCCTCTGAAGTCCTCCCAAGATTAGGTGGTCTGGGCAGGTAAATATGCCCCACAGCGGAGAGAAAATGGCTTGGTTCTGATATTCAAGTATTCTATGCTTTTCTGTAGAAACTATGTAGCGACAACAAATATATAAAAGTCTTGTGTGTGAAACACTGTAGCCATGCTTCCAATAAATCTGCCTGTGAAACTGGGAGCCTCATTACAGCAGAGAATTCAGTGGGCCACTTCACCATAGGCAGTCTCCTACTGGAAGTTCAAAAAAAAAAAAAATAGTGCATTAGTGTTTTCAACTCTAAAACCAATCAGTGGCAGAAACACTAAGAAAAAATTAATAGGTCATTAAAAAGAAGAGACCAAAATGGATGTCAGAAGAAACTCTGAAATGTGCTCTCGAATGTAAATAAAACTAACAGAAGAAATAATGAACTAAAAGAGCTGAACAGAGGCTTTCAAAGGGTGGCTCAAGAAGACAAAGTTTTATAATGAAATGTAAAAAACCTGGAGTTAGAAAACCAAAAGGTAAGAACACCATCAACATTTCTCAAGCTGAAAGAACTAAAGAAAAAATTCAAGCCTCAAGTTGCAATATTGAAGGATTCCATGGGCAAAATATTAAAAGATGCAGGAAACATCAAAAGAAGATGGAAAGAATATACGGAGTCACTGTACCAAAAAGAATTGGTCGATGTTCACCCATTTCAGGAGGGAACATATGATCAAAAACTGATGATACTGAAGGAAGAAGTCCAAGCTACAAAGGTATTGGCAAAAAACAAGGCTCCAGGAATTGATGAATACCCACTGAGATGTTTCAACAAAGGGATGCAGTGCTGGAGGCTCTCGCTTGTATATGCCAAGAGATTTGGAAGTCTGGAAGACTCCATATTTGTGCCTGTTTTAAAGAAAAGTGATCCAACGGAATGTGAGAAACATCAAATAATACCATTAATATCACATTCAAGTAAAATTATGCTGAAATTGATTCAAAAATGACTGCAGTAGTACATTGACTGGAACTGCCAGAAATTCAAGCCAGATTCAGAAGAGGGTGTGGAAGGAGGGATATCATTGCTGATGTCTGATGGATCTTGGCTGAAAGCACAGAATACCAGAAAGATGTTTATCTGTGTTTATTGACTGTGAAAAGGCATTCGACTGTGTGGATCCTAATGATTATGAATAACATTGAGAAGAATGGGAATTCCAGAACACTTAATTGTGCTCATGCAAAACCAAGAGGCAGTCATTTGAACAGAACAAGGGGAAACTTGTGCTTCAGAATTGCATCCTTTCACCATATTTACTCAATCTGTATGCTGAGCAAATAATTCAAGAAGCTGAATTATATGAAGAACACGGCATCAGAATTAGAAGAAAACTCAGTAACAACCTACCATGTGCAGATGACACAACTTTGCTTACTGAAAGTGAAGGACCTGAAACACTTACTTGCTGTGATACCAGACACTTTGTCACTGTTATTACAAATACCAGCAGGGTCACCCTTGGAGAACAAGTTTCAGTGGAGCTTCCAGACTAAGACAGATTAGGAAGAAGGACCTGAAGGTCTACAACTGAAAAAATTGGCCAGTGAAAACCTTATGAATAGCAGCAGAACATTGTCTGATATAGTGCTGGAAGGTGAGCCCCTCAGGTTGGAAGAGACTCAAAATGCAACTGTGGAAAATATGCCTCTTCAAATAAGAGTTGATCTTAACATCCTGGATGGAATAAAACTTTCAGAACTTTCATTTGCTGATGTGGCATGACTCAAAATGAGAAGAAACAGCTGCAAATTCCATTAATAATCGGAACATGGAATGTATTGAGTATGAATCTAGAAAAATTGGAAGTCCTCAGAAATGAAATGTAATGCATAAAGGTCGATATCCTAGGCATCAGTGAGATGAAATGGACTGGTACTGGCTATTTTGAATCAGACAATCATATGGCCTGCTATGCCAAGAATGACAGATTGAAGAGGAATGGTGTTGCATTCATTGGCAAAAAGAACATTTCAAGATCTATCCTGAAGTACAACTCTGTCACTGATAGGATAATATCCACATCCTTACGAGGAAGACCAGCTAATACAACCATTATTCAAATTTATGCACCAACTACTAATGTCAAAGATGAGGAAACTGAAGATTTTTACCAACTCCTGCAGCCTGAAATTGATCAAACATGCAATCAAGATGCCTTGGTAATTATTGGTGATTGGAATGCTAAAGTTGGAAATAAAAAGAAGGGTCAGTAGTTGGAAAATATGGCCTTGGTGATAGAAATGATGCTGGAGATCACATGATAAAATTTTGCAAGACCAAGGACTTCTTCATTGCAAATACCTTTTTTCAACAACGTAAATGGCGAATATGCACATGGACCTCACCACATGGAAAACACAGGAATAAAATTGCCTACATCTGTCAAAAGAGACAATGGAAAAGCTTAATATCACCTGTCAGAACAAGGCTGGGGGGTCAATGGCAAAACAGACCATCAATTGCTCACAAAAAGGTTCAAGTTAAAGCTGAAGAAAATTTGTAAAAGTCCACGAAAGCCAAAAGGAACTTGAGTATATTCCACTTGAATTTAGAGACCATCTGAAGAATACATCTGACGCTTTGAATACTAATGACCAAAGGCCAGAGGAGTTGTGGGATGACATCAAGAACATCATACAAGAAGAAAGCAAAAGGTCATTAAAAAGACAGAAAAGACCAAAATGAATGTCAGATGAGACTCTGAAACTTGCCCTTGAATATCGAGTGACTAAAGCAAATAGAAGAAATGATGAAGTAAAAGAGCTGAACAGAAGATTTCAAAGGTCACCTTGAGAAGACAAAGTATAGTATTATAATGAAATATGTAAAGACCTGGAGACAAAAAAACCAAAAGAGAAGAACACTTTTGGCCTTTTTCAAACTGAAAAAACTGGAGAAAAAAAAATTCCAGCCTTGAGTTACAATTTTGAAGGATTCCATGGGCAATATTGAATGACTCAGGAAACATCAAAAGCAGATGGAAGGAATACACGGAGTCACTGTACCAAAAGGAATTGGTCAACATTCAACTATTTCAGGAGGAAGGATATGATCAAGGTGCGATGGTACTGAAGGAAGTCCAAGCTACACTGACAGCACTGGCAAAAAACACGTCTCCAGGAATTGAAGGAACACCAATTGAGATGTTTCAACAAATGGATGCAGCATTGAAAGTACTCACTCCTCTATGCCAATAAATTTGGAAGACAGGTACCTGGCCAACTGACTGGAAGAGATCCATATTTATACCCGTTCCAAAGAAAGGTGATCCAACAGAATGCAGAAATTATCAAAAAATATCATTAATATCACACACAAATAAAATGTTGCTGAGGATAAAAATAGTTGCAGCAGTACATCGACATGGATCTGCCAGAAGTTCAAGCCGGATTCAGAACAGGACATAGAACAACAGGTATCATTGTTGATGTCAGATGGATCATGGCTGAAAGCAGAGAGTACCAGAAAGATGTTCACCTGTGTTGTATTGCTTATGCAAAGGCATTCGACCACAGGGATCATAAGAAATTATGGATAACTTTGCAAAGAAGGGAAATTCCAGAACACTTGATTGTGCTCATGAAGAACCTGTATGTAGAGCAAGGGGCAGTCATTCAAACAGAGCAAGGGAATACTGCATGGTTTAAAATCAAGAAAGAGCAGCTGACATATATTTTTTATTGTGATTTAAGTGAAAGTTCACAAATCAAGTCAGTCTCTCATACAAAAATTTATATGCACCTTGCTATGTACTCCTAATTTCTCTCCCCCTAATGAGACAGCACACTCCTTCCCCTCCACTTTCTCTTTTAGTGTCCATTTGGTCAGTTTCTGACCCCCTCTGCCCTCAGAGCAGTTGATATTTGACAAAGCCCCAAAGTCTATTAAATTAGGAAAAGACAGACTCTTTTACAAATGGTGCTGGCATAACTGGATATCCATCTAAAAAAAAAAAAATGAAACAAGATCCATACCTCACTCCATGCACAAAAATGAGCTCAAAATGGATCAAAGACCTAAATATAAAATTTAAAAATTTAAAGATCATGGAAGAAAAAATAGGGACAATGCTAGGAGCTCTAATAGATGACATAAACAGTATACGAAACATTACTAACAATGCACAAACACCAGAAGAGAAACTAGATAAACTGAGAGCTCCTTAAAACCAAATACCTATGCTCATCCAAAGACTTCACCAAAAGAGTAAAAATACTACCTACAGACTGGGAAAAAGTTTTTAGCTGTGACATTTCTGATCAGCCCCTGATCTCTAAAATCTACCTGATACTGCAAAAAAACAACCACAAAAACACAAATAACCCAATTAAAAAATGGGCAAAGGATAGGAACAGGCCCTTTACTAAAGAAGACATTGAGGTAGCTAACAGATACATGAGGAAATGCTCACGATCATTAGCCATTAGAGAAATGCAAATCAAAACTACAAAGAGATTCTATCTCACTCCAACAAGGCTGGCATGAATCCAAAAAACACAAAATAATAAATGTTGGAGAGGCTGTGGAGAGATTGGAACACTTATACACTGCTGGTGGGAATGTCAAATGGTACAACCACTTTGGAAATCGATTCATGCTTCCTTAAAAAGCTAGAAATAGAACTACCATACGATCCAGCAATCCCACTCTTTGGAATATATCCAAGAGAAATAAGAGCCTTTACACGAACAAATATATGCACACCCATGTTCACTGCAGCACTGTTTACAATAGCAAAAAGATGGAAGCAACCAAGGTGCCCATCAATGGATGAATGGATAAATAAATTATGGTATATTCACACAATGGAATACTATACATCAATAAAGAACAATGATGAATCCTTGAAACATTTTGTAACATGGACGAACCTGGAAGGCATTATGCTGAGTGAAATTATTCAGTTGCAAAAGGACAAATATTGTATAAGACAACTATTATAAGAACTCAAAAAAATAGTTTAAACAGAGAACAAAATATTCTTTGATGTTTATAAGAGTGGGGAGGGAGGGAGGAAGAGGGGTATTCACTAATTAGATAGTAGAAAAGAATTATTTTAGGTGAAGGCAAAGTCATCACACAATACAGGAGAGGCCAGCACAATTGGACTAAACCAAAAGCAAATAAGTTTCCTGAATAAACCAAATGCTTCGAAGGCCAGCATAGCAGGGGCAGGGGTTTGGGGACCATGGTTTCAAGGCACATCTAGATCAATTGGCATAATGAAATCTATTAAGAAAACATTCTGCATCCCGCTTTGGAGAGTGGCATCTGAGATCTGAAGCACTGGCAAGCAGCCATTTAAGACGCATCAATTGGTCTCAGCCCACCTGGAGCAAAGGAGAATGAAGAACACCAAAGATCCAAGGTAATTATGAGCACAAGAGACAGAAAGGGCCACATAAACCAGAGACTACCTCAGCCTGAGACCAGAAGAACTAGATGGTGCCTGGCTACAGCCGATGACTGCCCTGACAGGGAACACAACAGAGAACCCCTGAGGGAGCCCGAGAGCAGTGGGATGCAGACTTTAAATTCTCATAAAAAGACCAGACTTAATGGTCTGACTGAGACTAGAATGATCCCAGAGGTCATGGTCCCCAAACCTGCTAGCCCAAGACAGGAACCATTCCCAAAGCCAACTCTTCAGACAGGGATTGGACTGGACTATAGGATAGAAAATGATAGTGGTGAAGAAGGAGCTTCTTGGATCAAGTAGACACATGAGACTATGTAGGCAGCTCCTCTCTGGGGGGGAGATGAGAAGGCAGAGGGGGTCAGAAGCTGGCCAAATGGACATGAAAATAGAGGGTGGAGAGATAGAGTGTGCCGTCTCATTAGGGGGAGAGCAACTAGGAGTATATAGCAAGGTGTATATAAATTTTTGTATGAAAGACTTACTTGATTTGTAAACTTTCACTTAAAGCACAATAAAAATTTTAAAAAATTAAAAATAAAGATATGCTTAAGGGTTGTATCCTTTCACCATACTTATTCAATCTGTATGTTGAGCAAATTATCTGAGAAGCTGGACTATATGAAGAAGAATATGGCATTAGGATTGGAGGAAGACTCATTAACAACCTGCAATATGCAGATGATACAACCTTGTTTGCTGAAAGCTAAGAGGACTTGAAACACTTACTGATGAAGATCAAAGACCACAGCCTTCAGTATGGATAACACCTCAGCATAAAGAAAACAGAAATCACAACTGGACCAGTAAAGAAGCCCTACTGGTGTAGTAGTTAAGAGTTTGGCTGCTAACCAAAATGTCAGCAGTTCAAGTCCACAAGCTGCTCCTTGAAAGAACTATAGGCCAGTTCTACTCTGTCGTATAGGGTCGCTCTGAGTTGGAATTGGCTCACTGGCAATGAATTAGGCTTTGATTTGGGACCAATAAGCAGCATCATGATAAAGAGAAAAAAGACTTAGGTTGTCCAGGATTTCATTTTACTTGGATCCACAGTCAACACCCACGGAAACAGCAGTCAAGAAACCAAATAATGTATTGCATTGGGAAAATCTGCTGCAAAAGACCTCTTTAAAGTGTTCAAAAGCAAAGAAGTCACTTTTAGTACTAAAGTGCACCTGACCTAAGTCATGATCTGAGAAGCTGGACTAATTGCCTCTTGTGCGTGTGAAAGCTGGACAATGAATAAGGAAGAGACCAAAGAAAAACTGATGCCTTTGAATTACGGTGTTGGTGAAGAGTATTGACTATGCCATGGACTGCCACAAGAACAAACAAATCAGTCTTGGAATAAATACAGCCAGAATGCTGCTTAGAGGTAAGGATGGTAAGACTTCATCTCATGTACTTTGGACATGTTATCAGGAGAGACCAGTCCCTGGAGAAAGACATCATACTTGGTAAAGTAGAGGGTCAGCGAAAAAGAGGAAAACCTTCAACCAGATGGATTGGCACAGTGACTACAACAGTGTGCTCAAACATAGCCACGGTTGAGAATGGCGCAGGAACAGGCAGTGTTTCGTTCTGTAGTACAGGGGGCCACTATGAGTCAGAAGCAACTTGACGGCACCTAACAACAAGAACAACATGACATAAATTTTAAAACCCTGAATTTTGAAATAAGGAACTTAAAAACCAAAAAGTGCAAACTTCTAAAAATTGCAAAGCTCTTTTCTCTCCCTTGTATTTTTAAATAAAGTATAGTTTCTAAATGTTGACACTGTATTATTTAGAATGTCATTTCCATGGCAGAACACATAGTAGTCAGTCTTATAACTGAACTAGGTGCGGTTGCGTTGGCTCCAACTTGTGGTGTTCCTACGTATGTCAGAGCAGAACTTTGCTCTGTAGGTTTTCCAGTGGCTGAGTTTTCAGAAGTAGATTTCTAGGCCTTTCTTTCCAGGCACCTCTGGGTGGGCTGGAACCTTCAGCCTTTCGCCTAACGGCCATGCACAGTAACTGTTTGCACTACCCGGGGACTCTTTGTACAAACAAACAAAAAACCATAGCCGTCGAGCCAATTCCAACTCCTAGTGACCCTACAGACAGAGTAGAGCTATCCCGTAAGGTTTCCAAGGAATGGCTGGTGGTTTTAAACTTCTGGCCTTTTGGTTAGCAACTGAGCTCTTAATCACTGTGGCCACCAGAGCTCCTTATAAACAAAAGCAATTTCCAAAAGATAATCTGCAAAAATACATGCATAAAAGTTTGCAATTGAGTCTTGATAGTCTTAAGTCAGGATACTGCTTGTCTGTCTGCTCCTGAAAGCCAAGGTGCCTCACACACCTGCTCTCTGGGCCTGGGTTGTTCACCCGAGATGTGTTAGGTCTGTGGCAGGAAAGGTGTTGGCTTTTTCCAGCCTCTTTTGGGAGCCAAGTTACTCCAGCTGCCAGAATGTAGAATTTTGGCTCCACTATATAATCTTTGAGAATAGTCACCCATAAAAATATCTCCATGATTTGTGGATTTTATGTTTCAAAATTGCCTGTGGAAATGTCCAGCTGACAATGGTCCACAACAATCAGGAAATGGGACTCTGCCCTGAAACCTTTACTCCTGCCATTCTAGACTGTGACATAAGATCCACCATTAAAAACACATGAGTGATTCTTCGTAAGCTTGGGCAAGTTCCCCAGAATAAGATGCTCCTCACTTTGGAGCTGCAGAGAATCAAGGAAATCATTCATCCCGTCCCACGTGTATGGGTTCCAAGAGTGACTGGCTTGTCTAGGTTGTGACCCTCGGTCCCAGACCCAGGTCCTGCACTCCCACGAAGCCTGACAGGGTCAGGAGGCCCTTGAGTCCACAGCACACAGCTTGGGTCACGAGAAAAGTGGCCTCACTTCAGTTTCCTGAAGGATGTCCTGCCCGGCATACCGTTCACCCCCTGGAATGGAGATCAGTGCTGCGCTTCCAGTCTGCATTAGGGGAAACCCAGCCCTAGGCATTTTGAGGGTTTAACCACCCTGCTATAAATAGCACTGGTGACAGCGTTCCATCTGCCACGTCTCAGGAAGTGCTTAAGTTGTGAGACTGAGCGAAGCTGGAAAAGAATGTCAAATCAGAAAGTCAAATGTAGGCTGTGTCGGCCTGTGTCACGGTGTGTCCTGTGTCCAAATGCAGTTCCTTCCCTAATAGCCCTCAACAGACAAACAAAACATGCTTTACCTAAAAGTAACATGAATTTGTGATATCTGTCTGCCCTTATATTTCCTGAATCCAAATGATCACCCTCTTGAGGCTACAGAATTCTGCAACTTCGTCAACATGGTTCTAATATCTCTGAAAGCTCAGGGTTTTATTCCAAACAAAATGTCAGATCTCTTCAAGACAAACCCTTGATTTATGGTAGAAAGAGAAATCCAAAGTTTAATTGTACAAAAGATTATCTAAACTTTCTAAATCACAAGAAGTCAACTTCAAGTTTATTTATAGTCAGTGCAGCTTTGACTTCTTCCGTCATCAGTACCATTGGTTCTTGATCATACGCTGCCTCCTGGAACGGCTGAACATCCGGTATTTTGGTATGGTGAATCTGTGTGTTCCTTCCGTCTTCTTTCGATGCTTCTTCAGCGTTTTGTCTATGTTGTTGTTGTCATCACGTGCTGTAGAGTTGGTTCCAACTCATAGCGACTCCGCGTGCGACAGAACAAAGCACTGCCTGACCCTGCGCCATCCTCGTAATCATTGTTACGCTTGAGCCCATTGTTGCAGCCACTGTGTCAATCCACCTTCTTGTGGGTCTTCGTCTTTTTTACTCATTTAGCTTTCCTTAAGGGTGCAGAAAGGAGAGTAAATGGAAGTGACATTCTTTGCTAGCCACCCGTTGCAGATTACCACTTGCCCAGGAGCTAGCTGAAGTTGTTTGTGGAGCGTACAGTTTGGAACACTACTGATCCTCCTTTTCTCTTTTTTTTAATATGGACCTGTCCAATCTCTGGCCAAAGGGTGAACCCCAGGGGTGGTTTCATGACTGAGCTAAAAGGGTGTCTGGGGGCCATACTCTCAGGGTTTCTCCAGTCTGTCAGGCCAGGAAGTCTTTTTTTCAGCGTTAGAATTCTGTTCTCCATGTTTCTCCAGCTCTGGCCAGGACCCTCCACTGGGATCCCTGTCAGAGCAGTCAGCGGTGGCATGGTCTCACTTTTTTGAAGGAATGTTTTCGGTTTTTCATTTGACATGGATTTGAATGGTTTAGAGCACAAACACGTGGGAGAGCTGAGGAAGCACTCAACGGCAAAATTCTAAGATGCTGTCTACCAATCATGATGATGTAAATGAGGAAACTCAGCTTTTTTTGCGTATTTCCGTGAGGAATTTGCGACATTTGGTTTTGTTTGTACGGTAGTTTCAGATCCATTAGAAGCCCCAGTGCTCTGGTAGAGTCCAGTTTATCATAACTTCGGACAACACCGATTGTCAGTGTTCATCTGAAATTCCTCAGCACTGCTCTTGTTGTTGCTGTTGGTTGCTGTTGAGTCATCTCTGACTAATAGCAGCCCTGTGTGTGTAACACAACCACGCCTGGTCCTGCGCCATCCTCACAGTCATTGCTATGCTGGAGCCTATTGTTGCAGCCACTGCGTCAGTCCATCTAGTTGAGGGGCTTCCTCTTTTTTGCTGACCCTCTACTTTACCAAGCATGATATCCTTCTCCAAGGACCGGCCCCTCCTGACAACATGTCCAAAGTATGTGATGTGAAGTCTTGCCATCCTCCCTTCCAAGGATCATTCTGGCTGTACTTCTTCCAAGGCAGATTTGTTCGTTCCTCAGAAACATTGAAATGCTGGGTAACAGCGATTTGTCTTCAGAAAGCTTTACGTGTTTTGATGATGTAGGTGTCTTCTGAGTAATGGCTTTCTTGAGTCCTGGTCAGCACCATTAGGATGTCAGCTTCTTGGGATCGGGTCTTCGTTCCCTCCACCTCCACACTCTTCCCCACTTCCTGCCCACCTGCACAGGCATTGCCTCTAAAGATGTATACCTTCAACAGGGTTTCCTCGTTGTGCATCAGGCCCCCTTCTCCCATGGGAACACTGGGTCCTTCATCTCCCACCTCCAACCCACCCATGGCCTGTGGACTTTACATAATCCAGCCACACATGACCTCAGAGCTCGTTAAAAATGTTGACTGTGTTGTTCCTCATCTGTCTAGATTTATCACCATCATTGTTGTCATTGTTAACTGCCATTGAGCCCCCTAACTCATGGGGCCTCCATGCACAATAGAACAAATGCTGCCTGGGCCTGCACCATCCCAGGGTGGTTGCTGACTGGACCATTGTGATTCATAGAGCTTTCACTGGTTGATTTTTTGGAATTAGATGGCGAGACCTTTCTTCCTAGTCTGTCTTAGTCTGGAAGCTAAGCATTGTAGCAACATGCAAACCTCCACTGACAGACGGGTGGTGGCTAAACATGATGTGCATTGGCTGAGAATCGATCCTGGGTCTCCCATGTGGAAGGCGAGAATTCTACCACTGCATCGCTGCTGGATTTATCATACTCCGTCTTAAATCTCATTTCCCACAGAGCTCATCTGCTAGTCTTCCTACTCAGCCCTGTTCCTCAGTAGCCTCACATTCTTAGCACAGTTCTGTGGCTGCCGAAGGCATTTTGGGGAACACTTGCTAGTACATTTAGTAATGGTTTACAAAGTTTAGAAACGTGCAAAATGTTAGCAGCATTTTTATTGATCTACGGAAAAACTCTAGTCAACAATTCTAAGATTTTTTCCTTTTTTACCAAAACTTTGATTTTCTTTTCTAAGATACAGTGGCATCATTTTCTGTAGAGAGGAGATAGAAGCAAACCACGGAATCTTCCAGTGGCAGCCGGGTGACTGCCACGCCCCCCACCCCCTGTGGCTCATCCTACTCCTTTTTACCTTTTTTTAAACCAGTTGAAGTCAAGTCAACTCTGATGACAGCCTGAATTTATTTCTCATTTCTTGATGAACTTTCTTTGTGTTACCATTTGCATATTGCATTATCCCGGCCCGAAGACATACCCTTCTCTTCGGTCACTGAGGAGTGCCGGCATCTTTAACACTGTCTTCTACATGAATTGTTCAAGTGCCTTTTCCTCCCAGTTGAGTGCCAAGCTGCGTGTAGGCAGGGATGTAGCTCCGTCTGACTCCATTTACGGGAGTATCTCTGAACTGGAGGGGCCTCTTCTGTCATCTAATTGAGTGAAACCAGTTGCTGTGGAGTCGACTCCAACTCGTGGTGGCCCCGTGCGAATCAGAGCAGAACTGTGCTCTACAGGGTTGTCGATGACTGCTTTTTTGGAAATAAATTGTCAGGCCTTTCTTTCAAAGAGGCTTTGGATAGACTTGAATCTTCAACCTTTGGGTTACCAGTCGTGTTATCCGTTTGCAGCACCCAAAGGTCCCCCTTTACTAGTATTGGGTAATTTACAACCAGAATGCTCCTTAGAAGCAAGGATGGCGAGACTATGTCTCACGTACTTTGGACATGCTGTCAGGAGGGATCAGTCCCTGGAGAAGGACATCATGCTTGGCAGAGTACAGGGTCAGTGGAAAAGAGGAAGACCCTCAACGAGGTGGATTGACACAGTGGATACAACGGTGGGCTCAAGCATGACAACGATTGTGAGCATGGTGCAGGACCGGGCGGTGTTTTGTTCCATGGTGCATAGGGTCGCTATGAGTTGGAACGGACTTGACGGCACCTAACAACAACAGCATCATATTATATAAGTTACCATGGAAACAGTGCTTCAAACAAGCCCCAGGCTCCACTTCCCTCAGTCCATACAGTATTGAAATTGTGGAGCCTCCACTGGCAACAATGTTTAAGTGAAACTGAAAACAGAATTAAGGTTAACCAAATGATAACAAAAAGATAACTGGAATAAATGACCAGTACAATTTAAATCGAAGCCTTTCTGAGGACTTTCCAGCTGCCTCTTTCCTTCCCTCATCTTTGTAACATTTATTTAGGATTTATAATTCTAGATAGTCTCTTCCCTGCAGAAAAATAGATTTCATGTGGTCAAACCTGCAGAGCTATTTTCAATGAACTGCAATATTCTCACAGAGAAGGCAAGTCTAATTTGTTTGACTTTTTGATTTACAAAAATAAATAGAAATTACTTCCTCATGGATTTTCTACAAATAGATTTTATGCTAATTTTCAGAAATTGCTTATTATCTCTGCGTTATCAGATGTGTTGGAGTTATAGCCCTGCTGAGAAAAGGATCACTCTGATTTTATGATGTCAAAAAAAAAAAAAACAACTTTTTTTTTTCTATGGGGTGTGGGTGAGCCGGGGCATGGGTAGCATATGAGTGCTTGTGTGTGTGTTTATGTGTGTTAATGTGTGAGTGTGTGTGTTAGTGTGTGAGTGTGTGTGTGTGTGAGTTTATGTGAGTATGAATGTGTGTTTGTCTGAGAATCACCATTTTGGGAGACACAGAGCAACTCATTTTTTTTCTTTTGATTATGAACAGCATCGTTATTAATAAAATAATTTTAAAAAATCACTGATAAAAAAAAAAAAATCACTGATATTTCCCTGTGCCTTGTTCTGACCCAAGTCAGTCCATTGTGTGACTAGTCCATCATGACAAATCACACATTATAGTTTTTCATGAACTAATCCAATAATTTAAAATATAACCAAAAAAACCAAACCCACTGCCCTCAAGTCGATTCCGACTCATAGCAACCCTATAGTATAGAGTAGAACTGCCCGATAGAGATTCCCAGCAGCGCCTGGCGGATTCAAACTGCCGACCTCTTGGTTATCAGCTGTAGCACTTAACCACTACATCACCAGGGTTTCCATTTAAAATATATATATATATATATGCAAGTCCATCTTATTTCTAGAAGTCAATGAATACTTAACTCAGGTTAGTGTAAAAATTACTTTGTTATGTTTAATATCTTAGTAACTTTAGTATTAGAACAGACTATGTTTATCTTAAATGTACTCAACTGAGAAGAAAATACGTATTTTACATTTAAACTTATACACCAGTTAAATGTTTGAGCCCTTGACTTGTGAACAAACAACTCTAGTATAATAGTAGCATTTCATGTTTAAAGTATTCATTCATATCAGGAATGAACAATTGCAACATTTGTATAACTGGGTACCATCAAATAATGAACCTGTGTCTCTAAGACAATCCATGCGTTGTACCAGGTGTGGTTTTGAGAGGAATAATGGACTCAGTGGGATTCTATTGTTGCCATATTGCCTCAAATTCCAATGACATGTAAATTAATTTTAGAAATGTTTGTTGTGCTGGGAATACAAAGCAGAGAGCAAGCTGGAAGCTGTATCTCAGAGGACCTGAATGTCCACAAAGGAAATCAAATCCATAAAGTGATAATTTCAATATAAGACAAGGAGTGATATGATGAAAGTATGTACGGGAGCTTTAAGACAGCAGGCAAGGGCTGCCTCACACATGAAATGGGGATAGCGTATGAGGCTCATCTGGGCTTGGAAGATCTATCTGAACTTAAACCAGATAAGGAGGAAATGGCAGCTCAGTAATGCATGAGGGAAGACTCCGGTGGAGCCAGCTTGGGATTCAGGAATGTCGCCGACATTGGCACTCAACAGGAAAGATGGCGATACACAGAGGTGAGGCTGGGGGAGGCTGGGTTAAAAGAAAGATATTAATCAGATAAAACAATCTACAGATGGGGTGAAGTAGCCTGTGCTCCACCAGAGGTCTTTGGAGGGCACATGCACTAAAGAGCTTGGGCTTTGCTCTTTTAGGCCCAGGAGTTTATTTCAGAAAGAGCTTTCTAGCTTCAGTGTGGAGGAGAGATTTCAGGGGAAATCAGGCTGTAGAATGCAGACTGCCTAACAATGCTAACACGATAGAAGTGTGAGAGGTGAGGGTGACCAGAGGGCTGCACATGTAAAAAGCAAGGTGTGAATTTGAAACATACAGAAGTGTTATATCTCACAGGACTTACCATTCCCTGGGTAGTGAAAATGGTTAAGTGCTTGGCTGCTAACCAAAAGGTTGGAGGTTCGAGTTCACACATAAGCTCCTCGGAAAAAAGGTCTGACGATCTACTTCCAGAAAATCAGCCACTGAAAATTCTTCGGGGTTCAGTTGTACTCTGACACACACGGGGTCACCATAAGTTAGAATCTACTCAGAGGCAACTGGTTTTTAGTCAGTAGGGAAGGAACGGAGAAGCTAAAGCTATGTCTCATGACTCTGGAGAATGCAAACAGGACCCGGCGCAGGGAGTGAGGGCAGAAAATAATCAAGTGTTGGACAAGTTGAGTTAGATACATCTATGGAACGTCCACATGGACCAGTCTTCCAGGTAATTGAATGTTGGAGTCCGCATTTTATGGGGAAATGAAATCGGACTCCTCCAATGTTGTTGGTGCTGTTCTACACTGAGATTTCAAGTACATCAGGGCAAAGCAGCAAATTTCAATGAGGTATGTTGCAAAAGCACGAGGGGCCAAACTTCAGGAGAGAGCCTTGGGGTTTTTGTTTTGTTTTCTTTTTTCCAAGTAGAAGTGATTTTTCGGAGTCCATCTTCAGATCATACTTTAAAGATCTGGGGCAAGTTCATTTGCTACTATTAATCTCAATTAGCTGTTATGGATACCTTCTACTATTTACTATTTTTAACTATTTCTGTAGGTTTAAACTAGAGATATGTGGGAAGAAATGGCAGTGGGTTAGAAGAAAGATATTAATCAGAGATGGGGCGAAGTAGCCTGTGCTCCACCACAGTTCGTAAATGTTCTAAGGTTGAATCAATTGAAAAAAATAAGAGTGAATTTTCCCCAGCACCACTACCACAAACAAGTGGCCTGACATGACCATTCAACAACTGAGACTGTATTATATTTGTAGTTGTGGCACCAGGTGGATTGCAGTGATTCTTGAAGTTTCTTCCAATCTTGTGATTCTAATTTTTAATGGAAAATCATAACAATCTTATTAATTCTGTTTTTATGCCATTTACTGAGCTGTAAGTGATGACTCTCCATACCCAGTTCCTGTTGAGTCGATTCAGTCTCATGGCGACCACACGCATGCAGAGCAGAACTGCTCCACAGTGTTTCCAAGCCTGCAGACTTTCAGAAGCAGATTCTTCTGACAGGGTCTTTCTTCCATGGCGCTGCTGGGTGGGTTTGAACTGCCAACATTTTGGCTAGTAGTCAAATGCTTAATTATTTGTGCCACCCAGGTGCTCCTATAAGTGACAGCATTCTTCAACAACTGTTTAATGAGTATCTACATTTTTTCTGGCACTGTTCTAGGCTCTGGGCTTCAGGAAGAAACAAAACTATCTCTAATGCCTACATTCTAGTGGGAGGACACACACTGTAAATATGTAAACATATAAATGTCAGGTAAGATACAAGTCATGAAGACTAGCACCAAGTGATTGGATAGAGATAAAGATGGCGATTGTGATAATTTATAAACAAAGGTCAACTTGTCCAATATGATGGCATATTCCTTATTATAAATCAAATATGTAGATTTATATTTATGTAAAATTTGCAAAACTAAGCAAATTCCACCTTGCAGCATTTTTAAACTTTGGTTTTAGATGTATATTGAATTTAAAACTCTTGGAATCGACTTGGCATTTATTTGTATGCTTTATGTCGTATTAGATGCCCTACTAAATTCTTAATACGTGTCTTTATCAATATGCCTACTCCTCACTTATCAACTGTCTCATTATCTGGTATTTCACATTTATGACAATAGTAAAAAAGTCTACTATCTGACTATTTTACATATTAACAACGTAAGTTTGGCATTAACGAACACTGAGCTTCCAGGCAAGAGTAATGCTGGCTGTGATGTTTAAGGTTATGTGTCAACCTGGCTGGGCCATGATCCTTAGTGGTTTGGCAGTTACGTAATGTTATAATTTGGGAGTTATATAATGATGTAATTTGGCAGTTATATAATGATATAGTCATCCTCCATTTTGTGATCTGATCTGGTCATTGTCCATTTTCGCACAAAGCCAATTTTTGCAAAACTACCTGGTCTTTGGAACCTAACCATGTTGATAAGTGAGGAGTGGGTGTATTTTTAATTGAGCAATTCCACTTTAGGAATTTAATGTTCACTATAGAAATGTTTAGATTTGTGAAAAACAGAATAACTTGGATGTACAACTTCTCATTTATCATTCCAGGCTGCCTCTTGACCTCTCCCATTTCATCATTTCCACACCAGGGTGGTGATGTCCTCCCCTCCCTCCCACTCACTTTTAATAGAGGGTCTTCCTCCTTATGCTTTCCAACTCCTCATTCACCACACCACTAATGGCAACAAGGTATTTCACTGTTAAAAATCTGTTGCCATCGAGTTGATTCTGACTCATAGCAACCCAATAGGACAGAGTAGAGCTGCTTAACAAGGTTTCCAAGAAGCAAATGGTCAAACTTTTGCTTAGCAGCTGAGCTCTTAACCACTTTGCCATCAGGGCTCTATTTCACTATGTTGTTGTTGTTGTTAGGTGCCATCGAGTTGGTTCTGACTCATAGCAACTCTATGTACTACGGAAGGAAACACTGTCCAGTCCTTTGTCACGCTCACAATCGTTGTTATGCTTGAGCCCATTGTTGCAGCCACTGTGTCAATACATTTCATTGAAAGACTTCTTCTTTTCCACTCACCCTGTACTCTACCAGGCATGATGTCCTTCTCCAGGTACCGATCCCTCCTGATAACAAGTCCAAAGCATGTAAGATGCAGTCGCACCATCCTTGTTTCCAAGGAGCATTCTTGGTTGTACTTGCTCCAAGACAGAGTTGTTCAATCTTTTGGCAGTCCATGGAATATTTAATATTCTTCTCCAACACCACAATTAGAAGGCGTCAATCCTTATTCAGTCTTCCTTATTCATTGTCTAGCCTTTGCATGCATATGATGCAATTGAAAATACAATGGCTTCGGTCAGGTGCACCTTCGTCTTCAAGGTGACATCTTTGCTTTTCAACACTTTAAGGAAGTCTTTTCCCTGCCTCAGTCTCCTTTCTGATGCTGATCTCTGTGACCTGTAGGGCTTGGTTCCTAAAACCTAATTGAGTGATTTACAAACCCAGATATTGTACATTTAGAAATGTTTTTGTTAAATATATATTTAAAAAAAAAAAAAAGAAGTCTTTTGTAGCAGATATGCCCAAAGCAATGCATCTCCTGATTTCTTTACTGCTGATTCCATGGGTGTTTAATGTAGATCCAAGCAAAATGAAATCCTTGACAACCTCAATCTTTTCTCCATTTATCATGATGTTGCTTATTGGTCCAGTTGTGAGAATTTTTGTTTTCTTTATGTTGAGGTGTAATCCATACTGAAAGCTGTGGTCTTTGATCTTCATCAGTAAGTGCTTCAAATCCTCTTAACTTCAAGCAAGCAAGGTTGTGTCTTCTGCATAACACAGGTTGTTAATGAGACTTCCTGCATTCCTGAAGCCCTGTTCTTCGTACAGTCCAGGCTTTCAGATTATCTGCTCAGCATACAGATTGAACAGGTATGGTGAAAGGATACAACCCTGATGCACACCTTTCCTGACTTTAAAAAATGCAATATCCCCTTGCTTTGTTCAAACAACTGCCTCTTGATCTATGTAAAGGTTCCTCATGAGCACAATTAAGTGTTCTGGAATTTCCATTCTTCTCAATGTTATCCATAATTTGTTATGATCCACACAGTCGAATGCTGAGCAAATAATCCAAGAAGCTGGACTATATGAAGAAGAACTGGGCATCAGGATTGGAGGAAGACTCGTTAACAACCTATGTTATGCAGATGACACAACCTTGCTTGCTCAAAGTGAAGAGGACTTGAAGCACTTACTAATGAAGATCAAAGACCACAGCCTTCAGTATGGATTACACCTCAACATAAAGAAAACAAAAATCCTCACAACTGGACCAATGAGCAACATCACGATAAACGGAGAAAAGATTGAAGTTGTCAAGGATTTCACTTTACTTAGATCCACAATCAACAGCCATGGTAACAGCAGTCAAGAAATCAAAAGACGCATTGCATTGGGCAAATCTGCTGCAAAGGACCTCATTAAAGTGTTGAAGAGCAAAGATGTCACCTTGAAGACTAAGGTACACCTGACCCAAGCCATGGTATTTTCAATCGCATCATATGCATGTGAAAGCTGGACAATGAATAGGGAAGACAAAGAAGAGTTGACGCCTTTGAATCATGGTGTTGGCAAAGAATATTGAATATACCATGGACTGCCAAAAGAACAAACAAATCTGTCATGGAAGAAGTGCGGCCAGAATGCTCCTTAGAGGCAAGGATGGCGAGACTGCATCTTACATACTTTGGACATGTTGTCAGGAGGGATCAGTCCCTGGAGAAGGACCTCATGCTTGGCAGAGTACAGGATCAGCAGAAAAGAGGAAGACCCTCAACGAGGTGGATTGACACAGTGGCTGCAACAATGAGCTCAAGCATAACAACGATTGTAAGGATGGCTCAGGACCGGGCAGTGTTTCATTCTGTTGTGCATAGGACCGCTCTGAGTCGTAACTGACTTGATGGCACCTAACAACAACCACACAGTTGAATACCTTTCCATAGCCAATAAAACACAGGTAAACATCTTTCTGATATTCTCGGCTTTCAGCCAGGATCCATCTGACATCAGCAATTATATCTTCATTTCCACATCCTCTTCTTTCACTACGGCAATGGCCAAAGTATGCACCATCCACATACACTTCCACACAAAAAAGTTACTCAAAGACATGCCCACAGGTGGCAAATCATTGCAATTAGCACAAGAATGGGGAAACATGGTTTGCAACAACTGCCTTGGTGCGTGAAGGTCAATAAAATGCATTAATAAGCTAAAGCATACAGTTTCCCTACATTTTAAGGAGTATATAGTCCCCAAAATTCAAGCTATCATTCATTGTATATTTTCAACCATGACAAAATGAGGTGGCATCCTGTCCTCTCTCCCTTCTCTTCTCTCTTACGGATGCCTGGATTATTCTGTACAGTAGAACGATGATGGATAGGTGGGTAAACGTATAAAATCTAGAAGGTTATACACCATCCCATTACTAATAACCCTGGTGATCTTGTGAGCGGGATTTACTTCCAGCATTTCAACTTTCTCATTTCTGTTTACTTTCTTTTTATCAATAAACATATCTTACCTTTGCAGTAAAAAAATATAGCAGATATTGTAAAAATATTTATGTGGTAAACACTTCTCCAAAATGTCTTCTCTGAATTCAGAAAATAAAGAGTAACAATGAAAAAAAAAAAATGCTTCTGTACCATGACAATTTGATGAATTTGGCACACAACCAGCTCACTGAATTAGTGTTAGAAACGGAATTGTGGAAACTCTATGATTTGCATTCACTTTGTGACTAGTCATTATCGTTGCTCGGATTGCTTAAACAGTCCGAGCATACATATATAATCACTGCATAGAAAACTTCATTCTAGGGAGTGATAAGCAATCAGGGCAATAGAAAAAAATTAAAAAGTCGCCTTTCCCAAAACAAGCAGAACTTATTATTAGATGTCAACTGAAATTTTAACGTATTTTTGTCAGAAATAGAACTAAACTCTGATGAATATTGTTTGCATGATTTCACAATATCTCAGGCCCTTTCAAAGTGTATGGTATGTGATTATGTATAAATTACATATCATAGATTTTAACCAGGAATTTTATCATCTCCAGCCCAGTTCTGAGATCCTATCCACATGAGAACATGCTGATGTATTGGAAACATCTAACCCATTTTTGCAAGAACAACTTTGATCCATAGTGGGCGGGAGCGTTGTAGCCATTTCCCGTTGACCACTGAGCACTTGCTATTCGAAGGAAGAGACTTAATCCGTACCAATCCCAGCCCTCCCTGTTTTTGTTAGTACCGAAGACTTCCTGAAGAAATAAACCGTGCTCATCCTTTCTGTCGCCTTTATCCATTGCCCGAAAAGTAAGGGAGAAAGGCGTCGACATTTGCATAAGCCACTACTCCTCGCTCTGGAACTGAGTGTAGGTTCTGATTTAGGAGGAAATACAGGAGGTGTGAATCCTTCCCGCCATCTAAGCTCCAGGAGCATCTCCTTCCTGCGAGGTGACTGGGGAATGTCCGCCAGTGTAAATGGAAGGTGTATAAACCAGCAATGTGGCCATCATCCAAAGGCCGCAGTATGAAATTGACTGCAAAATTACTTTCTGGAGTCCAGAATTTATTCAATCTCTCGTTTTTCTGTTCATTCCTTTTTCAAGACAAAAAGCAATTTCTACCCGCTGCTGGATTATAAATTCAACCTGGGATCTGAAATGCCAAGTCCTTTTTTTCTCTCCTTTCACTCTCATTGCAGATAAGACAGTGAAGTTAGAATTCAGCCGTGACAGTATAGATGATTAAGCTGAGGTCTAATTGGCTTTGCAGTGTTAGCAGAAGCCACAATGTAATGGCTGGTTTTCCCCGACGGTAAAATAAACCTCTGTGACTCAGAGTCACAGAGAACAGAATTCTGTTGATTAAGGAAGCTTTTTTTATGGGCAGTAAAGAACTGAGGAGAAGAATTAAAACTTAAAGCTCAAAGTCATAGCTTTTCTGTCTGAACTTTTTAGAGTGTAACATTCTCCAAACTATCATTTAAACCATTAAATATCTGTTTGAGATAATAGGATAAATATTTTTAAAGCATGTGATAGCTATCTGTGATTGGAAAGGAAATCTTAGATTTAATTTTGAGTAATGTTTGAGATAGCTGTGTTCACAACAACTATTATGTATTGAATTGTGTCCCCCCAAGATATGTATCAACTTGGCTAGGCCATGATTTCTAGTATTGGTGGTTGTCCAGCATTTTGTGATCTGATATGATTATCCTCTGTGTTTTAAACCCTAACCTCTACAGTATTAATGAAGCAGGACTCAATTTACCAGATTAAGTAGTACCTTGAGTCAATCTCTTTTGAGATATAAAAGAGAGAAGTGAGCAGAGAAGTGACCTCATTACCACGAAGAAAGGAGTGTCTGGAGTGGAGCATGTTGTTTGGACCCGGGATCCCTATGCTGAGAAGCTCCTAGACCAAGAGAAGATGGATGACAAGGAACTTCCCCCAGGGCCAACAGAGAGAGAAAGCCTTCCCCTGAATTTGGCCTTCAAGCCTCTTAAACTGTGAGAAAATAAATTTCTGTTAAAGCCATCCACTTGAGGTATTTCTGTTTATAGCAGCACTAGATGACTAAGAAAACAACTCAACCTGATGGAGTTTGATAGTAAGGGCAAAGCTTGTAGTGGCAGGGAGTGGACAAAGGGGAGCCAGTATGGCCAGTGCAGCTCAGCAACCCCACTGCAGTCACATGGCATGGAGATTTATCTCATGGGGAGTGCTGGATACAAGGCCACCCAAGTGTTTCCTATGTGGTTGAGGTCATCAAATGCAGAGAATTAGGATGGGGGATGTGTAAAGATTTTCCTGGCAGGCTTCACAATTGCTCTTGTTTTTCTCCAACACCTCCAGTGGGCTCTGCATCCAGACCTTCCCCAATACCGATGAGCCGGCTCCATCCAGGCCAGTAATTTTGAAGTAGTCAGAGCCATCCAGTTTGATGAGGTTTTCTATGATTTAAAAAAATAAAGATCAAGGGGAATGGATTTTTTTATATATATGTTTAATGATAAAGAGCCAATGATGGTCACTAAGTTTGTATTTATACTCAAAATTTCATCAGAATTTGTAATTCATCTTACAGCTATTCCATGAATTGGGAACTCATTGGTCAGTGTTGTTATTGTTAGCTGTCCTCATCAAGTTGTCTCAAATTCATGGTGACCCCTTGTACAACAGAACGAAATGTTGCCCAGTCCTACATTATCCTCCAAATCACTGGCATGTTCAAATCCATTGTGGGAGCTACTGTACCAGTCCATCTCACTGGGGGTCTCCCTTACCCTCGCTGGCTCTCTACTTCACCAAACATGACACCACCCACTGATTCCTTCTGATGGTGTGTCCAAAGCAAGCATGTCAGACAATGTCCTGTTGAGGTCCATAGGTTTCACTGGCTGATTTTCAGAAGGAGATCACCAGGCTTTGTTTCCTAATGCATATTAATAGTGCCTAATAAAGAATATATATATTTTTTTAAAGAATATAATCAGATTTTCCATTTCTGATGTGAATAAGTGACAGTTATAATACTAGTCCCCATAATCACCTGTTTCTGAGGATGGTAGAAAAATCGCCCATACTTCTAAAAAGTTTATGCAATGTCATTACTTCAATATAATCCTGTAACTCAAATTAGAACCACTATAGTCAGCATGAGGTAGATGTTTGTTCTTCTAGCTCACGTAGAGGTAAGTGAGGGTGTCAAAGACATCGGGAGCCCAATTCTCCATTACAAGTGTAAGGAGCTCACAAGGAGTGTGAGACACACGGTGTATAGGAAAGAGTAAATGTTAAGGAGTTTCCCAAAGTTCAATTAGTTATGAGCTCTGAGTACTGCGACAGGCTTACTAAAAATGTAGTGGAATATAAAAACCTTTAGAAAAAATGGATATACCATCGGAATTCGTTTCCTGGGGCTTCTGTAACAAAAGATCACGCTCTGATGGGACATGTATTTTCTCATGGTTCTGGAGGCTGGGGATCCAAACTCAGAGTGTCGGCAGGGCCATGCTCTCTCTGGAAATTCCAGGGGAAGACCCAGGCATCCCTTGGTTTGTGGTCGCATCACTTTGGTCTGCTTTCATCTTCACATGGTGCCTTCCCCTATGTCTGTGTCACTTCTCTTCTTATGAGGACACCCGGCTCCAGTACAATCTCATGTTACCTTAGCTAATTACATCTGTAAAGATGATATTTCCAGCCAAGGTCACATGCACAGGTACCCAGTGTTAGGACTTGAACATACCTTTTCGGAGAACACAAATCTACCCATAATACCATCAAATGGTGTGTCTCAAGTGCCTTCATTCTACATCAAAGAGAAGCAAATATTTGACTAAAATGTTTATTTACAAGTAATGAAGAATCATCTTCATTTAAGGGAAAAATATTGGGATTAAATATTTTACTTTTTTCAATTAAATTCTAAATTCCCAAGTTAAAATTTGGAACTTTTAACACTTTGATTAGATTGATATTATAAGTGTTACAATTGCAGCAAGGTTTTATATTAGTATACATTTCAATGATCGTTCTTTGTCAACACTCCCCATAAAATTCTTTTCAAGACACACAGTAAACCAAAGGAAGAGATAGAACAAGAACCCAGGACCCTGGATTTCTCAGGGAAAGCACTTCTTTAGCCCTATTTATCCTCTGCAGACCCCATCAGCAATGGGCAGACTTCGCACTGGGTGTCAGCATGCAATGACTCCATAGTGTGTTGTTCATTTCTTCTTTTAGGGGCTGACGTCATCAACTTCGATGGCCATGTTGTGTTGCCATACAGATTCAGGAACAAGAAGATGAAGACACTGAAAGACGTCATAGCCCTGAAATTTAAGACTTCCGAGAGCGAAGGGGTCCTTCTGCATGGGGAAGGACAGCAAGGAGATTATATCACTCTGGAGCTGAAGAAAGCCAAGCTGGTCCTCAGCTTAAACCTCGGTACGTTCAGCTCTTGACGATGTTCTTTTTATATTGCTGTTCCCATTAGGAACATGGTAATGCTGCTCAGGCCTTTACAATGAAATTACAAAAATACGTCACTTTATGTTGTCAATTCATTCTTAATCCATAGTGGTTGGTGTATATGGAGATACACGTTCATTCAAAAAACGTTTGCTGAACATCTACTTTGCCAGACACTATTCCAGCTGCTGGGAGACAGTGGCAAGCAAAGAAACAAAGTCCTTGAGCTCGTGACGTTGATGGAATAGTGGGAAGTCAGGCAGTATATTATCTTTTATTATTATTTTAAATAAAGAGAAATTATTTCAAATAATGATAAGTTCCATGAAGTACATTAAGTCGGATACTATGAATAAGAGCATGTGTAGTGAGGGAAGACCTCGTGAATGAGAAGACAGTCAAGCTGAGCTCTGAGTAATGACAAGAACGAGCCATGAGAAAGTCAAGGAGAAGGAAGAAGTTTCAGAGAGAGGAGCAATTAAAGACAAAATCTTGGCATGCACAGGGACCAGGAAGGAGGCTGGTGTGAGCAGATCCAGTGAGGTGAAGGCCAGGAGATGGAATCTAAGAGTGGGTCCGAACCCTGAAGGTCTGTTAAGACTGGGAAGCTCTTGGGAAGCTTTACGCCCTGTGGCATTATGACCTTGTCCTAGAAGATCACTGAGGCTCTGCAGGAGCGTTGCTTGTTTCAGCGCAGGAGTGTGAGCAGGGCTCCTGCATAGCCCAGGTGAGACGTGGCAAAGGTTTGCAGGAGGTGGTTGTCATGAAGATGCAGAGAAATGGGTCTAGTTTTACCGGTAGATTCAGCATGACTTGTGATGGATTGGATGTGAGGTGAGAAGGAAAGGGAGAAAGTGATAGATGATACCTAGGGTTTGAGTTTGAGCATCAAGTGGGCACCCGTACCATCTTCAGAAACGGAGGAAGCTGATGGGGGGGTGCCAGAGAGCTGCTTGGAACTGGTGCATTGAGTTGCCCATCAGACATTGAAGTGGAGTGTCCATGACAATACCAAGACCTGCAGAGAAAACATAGGCAAAGCACATCAAGAGATAATTCATAGGAAAAGAAATGGGAATATTTTATGAACCCAAAATGCTCAACCACGCTATCTATAAAAGAAATGCACAATAAAATAACAAGGTACCAATTTTTGCTTGCCAAATAATTGTAAATTAGCTTATAATAATAAGTAAATTTTATGTAAATAAATAATAAATCAATACATTTTAAAGTGACAATATCAGTGTTCATGAGTATGTGACAAAAAGAACCCTCTGGACTATTCTGTAAATGGAAAAATATTTTCAGGAAAACAATTCGACAGCACATACTCAGATATTTAAAATCATCTATGCATTTTGATCCAGTAACTCTAAGGATATAATGAGAAATGCTTACAAGAGTTCAAGTCCAAGGTGTACTTTGCAAAATTAATTGCAGTGTCAAAATTTAGAAGAAGACTAAGCATGTAGAAATAGGTTTATATGCACTTAAAATGACAGTCAGTTATACAGGGAAATATTCCCTATACAACTTTAAAACTATAAGATATGAAATATTATAAACAGTATGATACCAATATTGTCATATTAAATATATATAAGTAAAGGTATATATAACACTAAATATAAGTATATATAATTAAATATATGTACAGTGAAACCTGTGAGAGCTGGAACTCAACGGGACTGCCTTGTTTTTCTGGGTCTCACAAGTTTTCTGCCTTTGACAGGGTGTAGTCTTACCACTTTTCTCTCACTAGGTTTAGTAGAAAATACTTGAGCTTCCCTGTCAGGTTTCTGCCTTACACAGGTTCCAGCTTTTCATGTATATGGAAAAAAAGTCTGGGAGGAAATGGACTAATCTACCTTTAGTGGTGAAAATATAATAGTTTACATGTTAATTCTTCATAATATTTTCTACTTGTAAGAATGAACATGTATTCTTGTGCTATCTCGGGAAAATTCAGCCCTATACCATTTTTGAAAAAAGGATCAATAGAAAGAAAGAAGGTAGAGTGAGGGGAGAAAAACCAGAAAGCAAAATGTAAATAGTTTTTTGTTTTTTTAATATGTGCACACACACAGAGACAAGGCAATTGGATTACATCCAACGTTTGTTTTTTCAAATGTCTCTTTGTCAAATGAAACACACAGAATAACCTTTTAAAAGCCACTGTGCTTTATAGAGGTGTGACATTGCTTTTCTGAAACAAGTAACTAATCACATGACCTCCCCAAAAAGGCCATCACCTTGTCACTGAAGAGCACTTTACTTGCAGAGCTTTATTAACTGGCTGGAATTTACGGCAGCAGCGGACGTATACCCACTTGCACACACTGTCACTCTTTACGCCCTTACCTGCACATCAGGCACACCTGGCCGCTGTTCTGCCTCTGGTACAAATATTTAAAGGTAATAAGACCGAGAGCAGTCCGTTCACTTAGCTTTGGTCTTACTTTCCTCCCCCCACCAACATATACACACATTCAGTCACAGCCACACATACACAAATTCACAGTCACAGCCACACGTCAACACTTCATGTCATCACCAAAAGCGAGGAAGAAAATATGGTCTAGGAAAGCCATAGAAAATATAAGGAAAAGGGACCATTAGCATCTTCAATGTGAAAGTATAAATAAGTGAGTAGCTCAGTGTAGCAGTCATTCTGGTCTTTGTTCTTAAACCAAGCTATAATTTCATTGATTAACTTTTTCCTGATCATAAAAAGCAGCACCTGATCAAAGTAGAAAACAGTATGGAAAATACCAACCGCACACAGAGACGAGCTTGGCAAACGTTCTAGAGTCTAGCAATCTTCCATTCTGATTTACAGTTTCGTTGTTATGCAAATCTTAATTTATTGCCAGATTGAATCCATGTACATATTCTTGAATGTTTTTACTTTAATGTAAAGTATAACTTGAGCAAATGTTTATGCCATTAAATGTTACATAGTGCTTAAGATTATGGCTTTTGGAGTCAGGGGAAAAATGAAAATTTTCATGCTATTTTTCCTTGATCAAAAATAACAACAGCAACAACAATAACTGCAGCAACAATAATAGTAATTTTTTTTAAGTGTTGCAGGTAGCACTTAATGGACACTCACTAGTACCAGGGAGCATGCTAGGTTAAGTTCCTGGCAGGCACTGACTCATTTAAACCTCACAGCAACCTTATAAAGTGGGTACAATCATTGTTCCCATTTTTCATGTGGGGACACAGAGCCCCAGAGAGGGCCCCCACACTCCCAGGACCTTAGAGCCCCTGATGGGAGCCAGCTCCAGGTCCCTGGCCTGCTCCAAGCCCAAGGACCCCAACTTTGCAATAACCCATCCAGGTTTAGGAGAATTCATGGCACCATGGAGCTAATCCTCTTCTTTTTTTCTTGTTAGGGGAGCAGACTTTTCCATTCTGAGTGACTTGCACGCACTTCACATAACCCTAGTCAGTACAGTGGCCTTGTGGTCCCCCGTGCTAGCTCTGTGGACCGGGCTCCAGGCCTCCTCCGGGAAGTGTCCCCTGCCCAGGTCGGCCGCCAGTCACTGTTCGTTTCTCTTTCCTTGTGACTCAGGAAGCAACCAGCTGGGCCCCATCTACGGCCACACGTCGGTGACGGCCGGCAGCCTGCTGGACGACCACCACTGGCACTCAGTGGTCATCGAGCGCCAGGGCCGCAGCATCAACCTCACGCTGGACAGGAGTGCGCAGCACTTCCGCACCAACGGCGAGTTCGACTACCTGGACCTGGACTACGAGGTAGGCGCCAGGTGGAGGTGTGGGGAACGGCGCGCTGCTGCCTGTCCTGCTTCTCAGTCACATACCACCTATCACTTTCACTTGATTCTCCAACCAGAAGTAAACCTGCAGCTCGAAAAATGCATGTCATTGCCTTCATTTCTAAACTTTCAACTAGGAGCACTTGGTGTCAAAGTGCTATCAGGACCATTGAGTACGTTCAGAGTAAATTTAAGTTGTAATCTTAGATTAACGGTAACCAAATCTTAATGCTAGTTAAATACGTTACCTGTTTTTCTTAAGTACAGACAGTATATTATATACCTGGCAAGCAGGGCATATGCACAAGGTTTTCTGATAGTTATTACAGGATGTTGCATAGTTAATTCTGAGTTCTGCCTACAACATTTAGTTTTGATCATTGATATATTTTGATTGTAGACAGATCATTGGACAAGTTCCGTTTGCTCAACTCTGATCATCATAAAGGAAGTAAAGTAAAACATAGGATATTTTAAAAAGATTGTTTATAAATAAAAGGATGTGTTTTACCTTCCAAATGATCAAAGATTAAAAACTAATTGATGATCACATTGCTACAGTAAAAGAAAGTATTCTCATAATGTACTGATAGGCATACCATGTTTTCAGTTTTTTTTGCTTGTTGTTATTAAAAAATATATATATATATATATATTTAGGACACCCTGCTAACTCAGAACTGAAGCCACGCCCGATGTCCACCTTTCAGCCACAGATTACACAGGCCCGTCAAACAAACACTAACACACGTGAGGAACGTGAGCCTTAGTTCAATCAAGTGTATGAGACCAAATGAGCCACACCTGCCCCAAAGCAAACACAAGAAGGCAGGAGGGGACAGGAAACCTGGACGAATGCACATGGGAAACCCAGGGTGGGAAGGGAAAGGCGGGGAGTGCTGACACATTGCGGGGATTACAACCAATGTCACAAAACAATCTGTGTATAAATTTCGAATGAGAAACTAATTTGTGCTGTAAACTTTCACCTATAATACAATACAATTAAATACATATATATTTAGAAAGCAGTTCAGCCTTAACATGTACATGGAACCTGGTCCTCGTCTCTGGGGATAAAGGTTCTGTGAGAAATGTTCATCGTGGTGTTATATATCACAGGGGAAACGAGAGGAGACTAAACGTACAAACGCAACCCAACATAAGACAAATAGGGTGAAATATTATTCAGCCCGAGGTTTCCTAATGGCCTCAGTTCGTGGATCACGCAGTGCCTCGGTGATTTTTCCACAGCAGCCCTGGACCATTCTGTGATAGTTAGGTCCACACAATGTAGTAAATATTTATGTCCTCACAACTTAGTACGCATTTGAAAAAAAGATAATACACATAAAATAAAAGAAAAAGCAATATTTTATTTTGTTCTCAAGGAACAGTAGTAATTTACATAGGCTGACTGACCTGCAATACCAAATTCTCAAATTTTGAGATCAGATTTGATACCTCTATCCTCATTTTCTATCCCTTTTGCTGTCATTTGATGCTGTTTTTATCAGAGCAGGGGCCAAAAATACAACTTCCCAAACATGACATCATCAAAAGGAATGTATTGTTCTTGCTGGGTGCCATCAAGTCGATGCTGACTCAAGTGACCCCATGAGACAGAGTGGAATTGCCCCATGGTGTTTTTAAGGCTGTAATCTTTATGGGAGCAGACTGCCACATCTTTCTCCTGTGGAGCGGCTGATGGGTTCAAACCGCTGACCTTTTGGTTCACGGCTAGGTGCTTAACCACTGCACCACCAGGGCCTTAAAAGGAACTTAGCAGATGGTTGATCCTAACTCATGGTGACCCTGTGTGTTACCGATTAGGACTGCTCCGTAGGGTCTTCTTGCCTGTAATCTTAGTGGAAGAAGATCACCAGGCTTTTCTTCTGTGGCACCGCTGGGTGGGTTCAAGCCGCCACCTCTTAGGTTAGCCAAATCTGCTGCCGTTGAGTTGATTCCGACTCATAGCGACTCTATAGGACAGAGTAGAACTGCCCCACAGCGTTTCCAAAGAGCACCTGGCAGACTCGAACTGCTGACCTTCTGGTTAGCATCCATAGCTCTTAACCACTATGCCGTCAGGGTTTCAGGTTATCCACCAAAAACAAACCAAACCCAGGGCCGTCGAGTCGATTCCAACTCCTAGCTATGATTCAGGTTAGCAGTCAAGAGTAAACTGTTTGCACCACCCAGAGATCTTGAGACCCATAAACCCATTGCTGTCGAGTCGATTCAGACTCATAGTGACCCTACAGGACAGAGTAGAATTGCCCCACAGGGTTGCCAAGGAACTGCTGGTGGATTCCAACTGCCAACCATTAGGTTAGCAGCTGAACTCTTAACCACTGCACCACCAGGGCTCTTTGGTCTCCTGAGAAACATAACTAAAACCACTGCCGTTGAGTCGATTCCGACTCGTAGCAACCCTATAGAACAGAGTAGAACCTCCCCCATAGGGTTTCCAAGGAGCACCTGGTGGATTTGAACTGTCAGCCTTTTGGTTAGCAGCCGTAGCACTTAACCACTACGCCACCGGGGTTTCTTGAGAGCTGTAAGGAGGCCTCAATCATCTGTCCCAAAGGAAAATGAAGTCTCCAATTAAAAAAGCTATGCACACAGTGAAGGAATACAGCGATATTTTAGAACAAGTAGTAATATTATTCAAAAGATGACGCTGCCTACTATTAAACGTAGAACACTTCATTCCCCTCAGTTGTGGAGTTAGGGATAAATTGATGAACACATTTCTACATGGGAAACGCAACATTCTGTTTCAGCCTCGATACTTCTAACCTTTGACGTCAGGTGCACAGATGGAGTACCAAACGACTTCTGCTCAGAGCAACTTAAAAATATCTTCCCAGCAAGTCTACTATTCTAGATTGCTCTCTGCGTATTTTGCATTTTCCTAATTTTTTTTAATATGTATATCATTTTTGTCCTATTTTTCCCCTTTCCTTCCTGTACGTGAGCTCTGTGGTAAATTATTTATATTCAGCTAACCGTAATAAATAATACTCCATTTTCTTTTGAGTGAGATCCTTTATGGTTTTTCATATTGCCTCATAAACTATCATTTCTTTTCCCTAAAGCTAACTGAGCAAGTAAAATGCCATGACACTAAATAATAGAACGTAATTTGCTCACGGGTCCCTAAGAACACAAAGGTCTTTGCCTTATGTTTAAAATATGAAGTCCTGACATTTAAAAATTTCCTAACTATTGCTTTCACTTTAAAAATATGCAAGATAAATTGGTAATGGTAACACTGAGTAATTAGAACAAATCCTGAGTAACTTCAGGACAATGTGCCTTGATATTACAACTGTGCTTAGTAGTTAAGTTCACTTACCACTAATTCACCAGGAGTAGTAACTGTTGTTATAGGCAATATAAATATTAAGTATAATTTTGTGTTATATAAATTTGATGCTACAATGCTGTAATTTGACCAAAACTTTACCGAAAAAAATGCGTATTTTCCTTGTATATGTAATAGTGGCCAGAGGAACACAGAAAGGAGTGATGACCTTCTTCCTTAGGATTTGGAAAACCTGTGAAATCTTTAAGCCTGTCTGCTTAACTTATGGCTTCCGAGCCCTAAAAGGCCTCTAGTCAACATAGTAATGAAGCGTTTGAAACTATTTCCTGCATTCAAATTACGGCTAATGAACATTGCACTGTAATGGTGTTTAGACTACAAGAGGCCAGCCAGTATTCAGGGAGTTGACTGTGATTCATGGACACCATGAATCAGAGTAGAACTGTGCTCTGTAGGGTCTCCAGTGGCTGATTTTTCAGAAGTAGATCTCCAGGCCTTTTTTCTGAGGTGCCTTTGGGTGGACTCAAACCTCAACCTTTTGGTTTGCAGCAAAATGTGTTAACCGTTTATACCACCCAAGGATTCGCCAATATGTCTACACAGGCTAAATACCATACCTCTTGCTTTTTCATGAAGTTATAACAACTTGTTACATTAGTGCTGGTTTTCTCATGATTAATAGAGCCATTTACTGTTGGCTATGTCTTTTGAACAATAAACATGACAATATACCTTTGTTACCACTTAAAAAAAAGACTTTTGCTGGATGAAATCTTTAGAAACATTCTTGGGAAAATGTAAAAAATGCCTTTTGGGTAACAGTAACACAAGAGGTCATTGCTACTTATTCAACTTACAGTCTAGTTACCAGAATTAATAAGGATATCAAGCCTAAAAGTCTTCAATATCTGTGTGTTTTGATTGAGGTAAAGGTCCTTGGCCTTGGCTGTGTTCATAGTTTTGTCTAGTTTATTAAATGATCTGGCCTTGTGTAGCTGTTTTTCTTTTTTAAATCAAATGCAGTGCGAATGTTGACGTTTTGTTTTTCCTCAAAGATAACCTTTGGAGGAATCCCTTTCTCCGGCAAGCCAAGCTCGAGCAGTAGGAAGAACTTCAAAGGCTGCATGGAAAGCATCAATTACAATGGCGTCAACATCACTGATCTTGCCCGAAGGAAGAAGTTAGAGCCCTCAAATGTGGTGAGAATGTTTACCCCCCAAAAATCGCTTCGCAATCAAAGAATGTTTTGTGGGGTATGTAACAAAGACATATCCTAGTATTTTTCATCATGTTTGTGTTGGGCTCAACAGTATATAACAAACTCTTGCACTATCAGAAAACGTGTAGGTACTTGATAGGCTTTGAGACTAGATAATGGTATTTGAGCTGAACTAGCCTGAGATAGGTGGCAGATTTTATTCACGGGGCACAGAAAAATAGCTCTGCCATTTCTGGATTCCCCATCCCAGGAGAACAGATGGATTCCAGCATACACCTCATCTGTCAGTTTAGCAGCCTTAAACTTGGTGACCAAAAAACCAAACCCATTGCCGTTGAGTCCATTCCGACTCATAGCGACACTTTAGGAAAGAGTAGAACTGCCCCATAGGGTTTCCAAGGAGCGACTGGTGGATTTGACCTGTCGAACTGCCGAACTTTTGGTTAGCAGCCAAGTCCTTAACCACTGCGCCACAAGGGCTCCCTTAAACTTGTTGGCATCATACTTTCAAATATCTCATCATCAATGGGTTTACCTTTCTTGTTGATGGTTTAATAATTTTTAAAAGTTTTTAAACGTGAAACATTTTTATATTCACATTCATGCTTTCAAAGGTCATGTGTTCACATATGTAAATAAACTCACTTTTCGTCAGGGCTCTAAACGCACCCAATATCACTGTGCGGTGAAGGCTCACCACAGCTTCTCCCACCTGTGACGTGGGCTCCCCCCAGAATTTACTGGATTTCAGGAAGGATGGCAAAAATCGAAGTACTCTAGCACCCCTGCCTCCCCATGGCCCTGCTGAGGATCTCCAAAAAGGATCAATTTAAAAATTCAGTATGGGGGTTCCCAGGGGTCCTGAAGACCAGGAGCTGCCCAACCTCCAGTATGATTTGGAGAGCCTGGGGTTCCAGGGTCCCTGATATTTGAGAGTCGGTGAAGGCAGACAGTATCATGGAGTGCTTGCCCTGTGCTCTAAGGGAATTCCGGTGATCTTGTCATCCCAAATTGAACCCTAGGGTTTTCTTAAAATAATTGGACGAATGGAAATCCCCCAGTGAATAAACAGAGGTCTGGTTGGATGTAAGAATATTTAATGCAGTAATTTCATACAAAAATATTCTTTAACAAATAAAGGTTTTCCTTTAAAAATGATGATGGATGTATACTAATAATTCAAAATTGAACTTGGAGGAGATTTTCTTATGGAGTACATTGAAGACAGAGAAAAGTAGCTGTAGCTCCATGTGTAGGTGGCAGGCCTGTGCTGGGCATATTACACACATCTGGGTCATCCTGGCAGGAAGACAGCACCATAAATATTATGCAGGAGAGAGAGCGGGGATCTAACCAGGAGAAACAGCATGCCCAAAGTGGCTGGTGGTCAGTGGCAAACACAGACTGTAGATACACAGTGTGACTCCCATGGTGACCGGATTCCATATTCTCTTGTTTCTTATCTACAGCAGTATTCATGTTTATGCCATTTGAAGCTTTTGATAAAGTGGTTCCAAGTTCTGTTTGTTTTTTCAGAGATTGTTGATTCCTATAGAAAGGCACAGGATTCCAGTCATCAGAGTCCTGCCTCCATCATTTACACTTTAAGAAGAGGTAGCTTCCCATTGCTGCACAGACCCCCCAGCTGGTACCAGGCTAGAAGTGCCCCCTATCTACCCACACCACGGAAAATCACAACTAGGGAGACTGTTCCAAAAGCAGCCTTAACTGCGAAACGCATTGCGGTCACAATGGACTCGAGTAGCAATGATAGTCAAGTATACATTATCTATAATTATTTTCCACTTGAACCAATAATTGTTCGGGCAGACACAGAATAAACTGTCACTTCAAAATATAAATGCCCAGGCAGGATGCATTTAAAATTTTTAGGCAGGATGGAGACAAGTTCGGGTGTTTTGCAAGCACCCCTACAAAGGCAAAGGTTTACATGGGAAATTTGCTTTCAGAGATGTCAGGGGCTGATGTGTCAGGGAAAGGCACTGGACTCTCCTGCTGCCTTGTGTCCACCCCACCCCACCCCATCTTTACAGGCATGCACACACCTGTCCTGGCATGACACCTGCTCCAGAGTCAGCTCCACTCTTACGGCAGCCTTTGGTTTTTCCCAGGGGGACAGTCTCCACAGCACAGGTCTGTGGTCAGTTATAACAGCTCTGCTATTATTTATGGGCAGTTCTTTTCCACCTGTCAAAGCAAGCATCTAAAAATAATCACCTGTGAAGGTCTAGAGCAAATTTAATTTGAGTGTTCACAGAGACAGGCTGTCTCAGATGTAAAGGCGAGCCTGCTCAAATATGGGAACGCACACATCTGGGGTTGTGTATGTGGTGTTATAAATATATATATATATATATTTATTTATTGAGGGACCACATGAAAAGACCATCAGATTACAATCCTCAAAATATTAGGGTAGGATAAATGGAACAACCAGAACAGAAGTATTGAGAATGTTCACACATTGTGAAGAATGTAAACCAGTGTCACTGAATAGTTTGTGCAGAAATTGTTGAATGGGAACCTAAACTTCTGTGTAAACCTTCATCAAAAACACACACACAAAAAGAATGTTAAAAAGATATATTAGGGTAGAACAAAAGAGGGTGAAAGCAAATGTAGATTTTTTTCTGATCTTCAAAAGGCAGGCTCTGGAAACACAAAATTCAGTGTATGTGAAGGGTAGCTTGAATCTCTTTGTTTACGCTGAAGTAGGGGGAGTGGGGTGAGAGGGACAGAATTTAATTACGGCGAGGTGTTTTGTTGGCTGGTTTGCTGTGCGCATCCGTATCGCTGATCCCCGGACACTGATGCCTTATGATGTAAGTGTACTCCAGGGGCATTTAAGTGGGGTGTCAAAATAGTCTGAAGTTATCATCTCAGTTATCCTGAGGCTAAATAGTAAATATTAATTCATAGATATTAGGTATGGGGATAAGAACCCAGAATGTTTGCCCCACAGGTCAGCTTTGTAAACAGCAAAGGGAACAACCCCTGGACCCCTGAGAAGAGAGCGAGTGGTCCACTGATGGTCATTCGATGCAGCCACCCAAAGGCAGCATCTCCCCCAGAGGAGGTCCTGACCATCCGCTTGATGGGGGCAGCGCTCTGCTGCACTCAGAAAGCAGTGGTGGTCCCCATCTTAGTGCCCACACTGGTGTATCTTGCACAGTCAGACCACCACACCAGCTGTCACTGTCTGCTCCATGACAGGTGACATTGCTAACCACCTCATCTCCATGTCAGGTACCATGCTCAGGGCAGACCCATGCCCACCTGTCTCATCCTGAACACCTCACCTCCATGTCAGGTACCATGCTCAGGGCAGACCCATGCCCACCTGTCTCATCCTGAACACCTCACCTCCATGTCAGGTACCATGCTCAGGGCAGACCCATGCCCACCTCTTTCATCATAAACACCTGCCTTCCATGTCAGGTACACACTCAGGGCAGACCCACACCCACCTGTCTCATCCTGAACACCTCACCTCCATGTTGGGTGTCACACTCAGGGCAGACCCACGCCTACCTGTCCCATCCTGAATACCTGACCTCCATGTCAGGTACCACACTCAGGGCAGGCCCACACCCACCTGTCCCGTCCTGAACACCTGACCTCCATGTCAGGTACCACACTCAGGGCAGACGCATGCCCACCTGTCCCATCGTGGAAGCTCTGCCTCTGGCTGCTCAGCTCCGGCTCTGCTTTGCCATCTGCACAGCTGGAGCTGGGTCTCCCGTCTCACCTGCACACTTGCCGTGCTCCTCACTGGCCTCACAGCCGTCTTCTGCTTTCCAGGGCAACCTGAGCTTCTCCTGCGTGGAACCCTACACCGTGCCGGTCTTCTTCAATGCCACCAGCTACCTGGAGGTGCCCGGCCAGGCTGGCCAGGACCTGTTCTCTGTCAGCTTCCAGTTCCGCACCTGGAACCCTAATGGCCTCCTGCTCTTCAGCTACTTCTCCGAGAACCTGGGCACCATCGAGATCGACCTCGCGGAGAGCAGAGTCGGTGTCCACATCAATGTCACTCAGACCAGGATGAGCCAGATCGACATCGCCTCAGGTGGGTGAGCCCTGCCTGACATGTGGTCGCAGTGGTGGTGGCAGAGGGGACAGAGAGAACGGTGTGGTGTGTCGTGTTGGCGTCCCATGCTCACGGCGACGTACTCATTCAGACATTGGAAATACTTTGTTGCGCTGTGTGCTCATAGAGCAAAGGAAACTTGGAAAGTGCCAGAAGGTGGCAGTGGGTGAGGGGGAGAGCTGGGGGCTGTCTGAGAGCCTGAAATCTTCCCTTCCTTGTGAATGCTGTTGTTGTTTGGTGCGGTCGGGTTGGATCCTTACCTACAACAGAATGAAACATTGCCCTGTCTTGCTCCATCTTCATGATCGCTGGTATATGAATGCTAGTTCATATGTAATAGTGAAACAGCTACTTCTCTAAATGAATATTTCAGGTTTAAAAGCAAAGACGTTTATTTTAAATATCCATCAGTATCTAGTATGTAACCTAATGCCTCTCACTATCAGCAAGACTGTGCACTTTTAATGATAACTTGGGAGGTATATTCAACTGCCAGAGTCAAAACTTCCAAGCAATCTTGCTAAAATGTTGTAAATTGTCAGAATAAAAAAAATTGAGGGGTGACTACAAAGGGGATAGATGAGGTGCTGTGTCAATGTGGGGAGACTGGCTTGGCCACATAGGGTGGATTTTAAAGATGGCGTCTCTGTGGTAAGACAAGATATTGTTATTGGAACAGACTTAGCAATCTCGGAATGTGTTTTGATAAAGATGGTGCAAGGAAAGCAGATAGGCAAAGAGAAATATTAAACACAAAGGAAAATTTGGCACGATAGAGGAATGAATGATAAATACTAGAATTGTTCATCTAATTTGTCCAGACGGTTCTCACGATGTCATTGTTATTTTGTGAAGACTTGTGTAGAGATAGTGGCCATGACAAAACTAGCATTTGCTGAGCTCCTGATAAGGGTGCAGCAAATACTGAGCGAGGGAGTTTGCGGCGGCCGTGAGCACTTTGACTGCTGATGGTTATCTCCAAGTCCTCTGCGTCCATTCATGACACCATGGCACCCAGCCGACCCAGGCTCTAATCCATTATGTGTTTGCACCAAGTTTCCTCTAGGCTGTGAGCACCTGAGACCAGGGACCAGGTGCAGATTAACCAGTAAGCACGGTATCCACTGGCTTGCATTGAGCAAGGCACATACCGGCTTAATTGTATTTATAGCTAATCTGTGGAGAGCAATTTCACATGGGTTTCACCACATTGTTGGCATGGTAGGGGACAGGTGAAATTGTGCAGTGCAGGTTGGTGGAAAGGCACCATCAGGCTGTGCATCCTTCGCTTATCGGGTAATCCGGCCCTGCCAGGGACCGTGTCTTCTTCTCTCTCTCTAGCATGTAGAACAGTACCTAAATACAAGAGGAGGTCCAGGAAGGTTTGCTGAGCTCCCCTGTGCCCTGCGAACCAGTGTCACTAGCAGAATGTCTTCTGCTGAAGGACACCTATTTTTCTGTAAAGTTGCCGTGTGTCTGTGTGGCCTGGCCTGGTGGATGGCCACAGGCAGGACCCATGGAAGGCATAGGAACTGTTCCGTCTGAGATGTGTCTAAGTTACTGAAATCAAAAGCGATCGTGAAACACCCAGGTACTTAATCTTTCTGGTTTTGCTCTGCTCCTTTTGCTTTTCCCCTGAATGTTCAGAACTGAAATGATTGATGGACCGTATTTTATCATTACTCCCCAGTATAAGTTCACCTGGGGAGATTTAGAGCAAATAGAAAATATCTGGAGAGAGCCCAATAACACACAAAACATACACACATACAAATAGTTACTGCGGTTGGAATACTCCCCAGTAGAATCTGTTATGATTCATGGTTCCTTTCTAATAAAGGGACACATAAAAATGTAAGTGTGAAGGCCTCCCTTCCAGCGTTCTCTGAGTGAACCCAGCTAGCTGGTAGTTTTCCAGGTATCAGGAGCCATTCCATTTGAGAGAATAGGATCTTAAGCACAGTGATGAATAAACAGTCATTAATTTGATTTGATTTCATTTAAGAATCAAAGTTACTCTCATCTAATTTAAACCGTGTTTATTAAAACACTCTACATTTGTTCACTCTACAAATGCATGTGGGGTCCATAGAAGAGACCCTAGTCTGTATTTTCATGTGTTCGCCACATTTGATTGAATGACTGAACAATTTAGTGTAAAAGGAATACTGAGAAAATAATGTAGAAAAATAAGTTAACCTGTGATATTAATGTTTGCTTTACAAAGGGAAATATGTCTGTATGGAGGCCACTCAGTTCTTACATCAGCAGGAGCACAAGGAATACAAGTCCTCCTTTTTTTTTCTGGAATATCTTGTCACAAAGACTGAGAAAACTTAGAAAACCATGAAGAGGAAAACAGCCACTACTCACATTTTGGTGTGCACATGCACACCCACACCCCAGATACTCCTCAAGCCAGGCTCTGGGAGGTCTACACAGTGACTGCCAGGTACCATCTGTTGTGTGTACTTGTAACTTGGTTTTGCTTTTAGTTAGTAGGTTCTGTCTTCCAGGTTGAAGGTAACTAAATTGGTTCGAAAGCCTTTCTGCTCCATCTTTGGCACCACTCTTCTTTAGGGTCATGTAAATTAGAGAACGCTCAGTGTAGTGTTCACCCTGCTCCTGTACTTTCCCTCTAAACTATGATTAATCTTCGAGGGTCCCGTTAGTCACGGAGAGTGCACCCAGGCACTGAGCAACCTTGAATTTACACAGTAGGTTATCTTTCTGCAAACATATTTTCTAAGTTGCAACATCAACTTTTATAATGCATCCCACCGAATTTCATTCTTCACAAAAAATAGCCACTGGCTTATGAATACATATTTATTCATCACTTTTTATTCAGTCTAGGAGGTAACGAGCCCTGGTAATGCAGTGATTAAGAGCTCAGCTACTAACCAAAAGGTCAGTGGTTCAAATCCACCAGCTGATCCTTGGAGACCCTCTGGGGTAGTTCTACTCTGTCCTATATAGTCACTGTGAGTCAGAATCAATGGAAGTGGGTTGGTTTTCTACAAGGAATAAATGGTGAAGGGAAGAAAAACAGGTGCTAAAAAGGCCAAGTGGAAAATACCTGTTCACACAGGAGTCGTTTTTTTAACCTTCAAATTCAGAATTCTGGGAGGAGGGTTGACATAGAGCTGGGCCTTACAAATGATTTGATCAAACACGGTAAGAAAATATTTTCTGTCACACTACCTACTGAGCAAAGCTTTTTCAAATAAATCTTGTCTTACTATTTTATATGCATTCTAACTATTTTGGTGTTTCCTTTTCCACTAAAAAATTGCCATGATCCACGGGAATTTTTTCATGACGTAAAAGTAGCAGCAACCCACAGTTTGAAGAACGCTGACCTCAAGATTTATCTTTTCTTCTAAAGTGTTGGAATTTTAAAAATTTCTCCTTGCCTGGAGGTCTTTACTCCATCACTCCATATTGGAAAACCAAATCTATTTTCCAGGAACACAATTACAATATTTTAAAGATAGTAAAAAAGAAGCATTCATAGGAATTATAGTCTGCTTTTTTTTAATCTACCAAAAAAACTACCTATCATTTGTAGTAAGCTTTTTTTAATTGCAAAATGTCTTAATTTCTATGTCACTAAATGACAGACAAATGTGTAAACAATGAGTAAATGGATAAACGTCAATTAAAAAACTGTATCTTGTACCCATTTATTCACTCTACAAATGCATACGGAGTCCATAGAAGAGACCCTAGTCAACAGTCAGAGCAATAAAGCCATAATGGAAAGAAGGTGATCTCTATTGATGACTTTTCTCACTCAATGGTGAAAAAAATCAGTTTCCATCCGTGTCAGCAAACACGTGTGTGACATGCACTGTCCCTCAGCCGATGTGGCACTAGGACCTGGGCCTCGTGCTCTCTTTATGCAGAAATTGCTTCAGTTTTACCAAGACTCTTCAGTACCCACTCACTTCAGAAACCAGCACTCAGCAAAGATCATTGTTTATATTTCTGTCTGTCACTAAAGAAAATCTTTTTTGTAGCTTTGTTTTATTTACTCTTGTTTCTTAGTAAAATTTCTTTTGTAGACCTTTGGGTCACTTTGGGTGTGTCGAGGGAAGAAGTAGATGTTTCCTTGGCTTAGTATGGAGCTGGGAAACTGGCTGGAAAATACTGACAAGTCCCCACTCGGTCTCGGCAGACGCATTTGCCTGGGGCCTTCATGGCCCTGTGTATCTGCAGCACTTGGAATATTTCTTCTCTTGATTTTATGAATATTTAAGAATTTAGCCAGTACATTAATATTTCTCTAAAAGAATTAATCAATACCAATTTCCGAAGTTCAGTGATAACTTGTGAGGTTTCTTTTTCCTCACATAAGAAAAAGAGATCTAGTTTGTAATATTATTTTTTATATTTTAATTGTTTAAGGAGCCCTGGTGGCACAACAGTTAAGTGCTCAGCTACTAACCAAAAGTTTGGCAGTTCAAACCCACCCAGCAGCTCCACGGGGGAAAAGACCTGACAATCTGCTCCCATAAAGACTGCAGCCTAGAAAACCCTATGGGGCAGTTTCTGCTATGTCACATAGGGTCACTCTGAGTTGATATCGACACATACAGCCACAACTATTTATTGAGAAATGATTTTCAGCTCTATAGTTTCAAACTGCTAGTATTATTTCAAGATTTTTAAAAGTAAATTTCCATTACTCAGAATTAAATAATGTTTATCTGAGCATTATTTCACGCTTTAAAGTGTTGAAGAGCAAAGATGTCACCTTGAAGACTAAGGTGCGCCTGACCCAAGCCATGGTATTTTCAATCACATCATATACATTCGAAAGCTGGACAATGAATAAGGAAGACCGAAGAAGAGTTGACGATTTTGAATTGTGGTGTTGGCGAAGAATATTGAATATACCATGGACTGCCAAAAGGACAAACAAATCTGCCTTGGAAGAAGTGCGGCCAGAATGCTCCTTAGAGGCAAGGATGGCGAGACTGCATCTTACATACTTTGGACATGTCAGGAGGGATCAGTCCCTGGAGAAGGACATTATGCTTGGCAGAGTACATGGTCAGTGGAAAAGAGGAAGACCCTCAATGAGTTGGATTGACACAGTGGCTGCAACAATGGGCTCAAGCATAACAACGATTGTAAGGATGGCACAGGACTGGGCAGTGTTTCATTCTGTTGTGCTTAGGGTCGCTATGAGTCGGAACCGACTCGACGGCACCTAACAACAACAAGAATGTGTTTTCAGTAATGGAGGGCATGCTGAATCATTGATTTTGTCTGAATTTTTGGTAGGTAATATGGTTTCTGTTTTATACCTCATTCCACAAATTGTGCCCTTGGTGTCCAAAGGTACATATGTGTACTCTTTGTGAATACAAATTCTATCCCTAGAGTCCAGAGGTACATATGTATACCAAATAAAAACTTTCAAAACTCATATTTTTCTAATCAAAAATTTAACGATTCAGCACCACCTCGTACAATAGCCTGTAAAAGCAGTAATTTGGGACACAGGCCTGTTTTTCCTTTTTTTTTTTTTCCATTTCAAATTGTTATATAGGTCCCTGCCTGTTGGCAGTGTGTACTGTCAATTAGGCGATAGCTTCCCAATGAAACTCATACATAAAAAAGTAAATGATAGCTGTATATACTGCTGCTCCTGAAAGGGTTACTGTCATTTACATAAAAAATGGAGCATTTTATATTCAAATGCAGAGATCTGTGGTTTGGATCTATAACATTTTATTATTTGAAACTACACATAACTAATCTTAAACAAATAGCAAAAAAAAAAAAAAAATAGCAAACCTCCCATATAATTTCTAAATTGCTTTTTCGGTATTTATACGTGTCTAGGTGAATTCATATCTGAAGGCATTTTCCCTTAAAACTGTTGGTAGCCATCAAGAAACAGTGACTAGATGGACAAGTGATAGATAGATAGATACAAACATACATAGATACATAGATAGGTACATAGATAAATGATAGAGACAGGTAAGAGAGAGAGAGACTGATATCCTTACCAATACCTATTGTACATTTTTATTTTTTGTCTTAGTGGTGAATTGACTGCTGCAAATATCTTCATTCAAAAATAATCTGCATGGTCTTTTATTGAAAAAGTAGCTAAAAGTAACTTTTAGGCTTCCTCATTTTTTAAAACTAAACGATCTGTCATTCTAAGATTATAAAGATAAGCAGAACTCTGAATTCATAGGGAAAGACAGCCTGGTGAAGGCTGGTTGACAGAGCTCTGTGCTCCCGTTAACTAAGGAGCCCTGATTTGTGCTGGGACAGCTTCTATCTTCTTGTTCAATAAAATCCAAAAGTGAGAGAGAGAAATATATACATACATAGACATGGGCAAACACAGACAGATAGAAGATAGATACATAGATGATAGAGGAAGAGTAGATACATACATACATAAATGATCGAGATTGATGTGTTAGAAAAATAGATGATAGAGACAGAGAGGTGATAGAGAAATAGAAGTTAGCTAAATAGGGAGATAGATAAATGGCAGAGACAGGTAAGAGAGGGACTGACATCCTTACAAATATCTACAGCGCATTTTTCTGAGTGCATTCCCACAAATTACGGGTAGACTTCCTGTGGGAATAGCATGGTACTCAGTAAAAAGCCTCTGAGTGGATGCAGGTGGCTCCTGGGTCGCTCACCCAGCTGGCTTTTTATTATATCTAGATTCCCAGAGTTGGTGTGCTAACATCACGGAAGCTGAGTGGGAATCCACCTCTGATTATACTTCAGTGCACACTGGGTGCATTTTTTTACACCGCTGGAAGCATTATATTCCTACATGAAGAAGAAAAGAGACTGGGGAGCAGGTTTGGTGATATTAGGTATTGACTTTCTCTTGAGAAGGCAGAGGGACGTTTTAATTCATAATCACACTCCAGGATGCAGCGTCCATTGTAGCTTCTGCGAGGTCTCCAGGCCTTTGTAAAATATTCTCAACCATTCTCGGGGCAGATGAATAAAACATGATTGTGTGTGTGTGTATGTGTATGCAATAATTTTAAAGTACGGTGAGGAAAGGTAAAATTTTAGAAACTTTGGTAGATGAAATGGAGGTAAAAACTGCCAACGGGGACCAGGTCTCACTTTAGATGTTCCTATGTGCTGTCCATATAGAAGGACCACAGGGAAGAAAGTCGGCCATCACCAAGATACACTAACTACAATAACAGAACCTATACTAGCATAGTCAATTGCAGAGATGTAGGATTTGGGTCTATGACATTTTATTATTTGAAACTACGAGATAACTAATCTTGAACAAATACCGCGCCTCCCATGTAATTTCTAAATTGCTTTTTTTTTTTTTTTTATAAATATTTATATGTGCCCAGATGAATTCATGTCTGAAGCCATTTTCCCCTACAAATATTGCTGGTCATAGCTCAGGAATCACAGACCTAATATATAGATGAAACTGGAGACGCTCCAAAATGAGCAGGGGGTGGGGAATCAGGAGAGGGACGGATTAGCCTTGCAGAAAGGCCTTCTCCTTTGCCTTTCCTATAAGGGCTGTTGAAACGTCTCTACCTGAGAGATGAGATATTGGTAAATTCAAGCAATAGTTGAGAGACAGCTAAGTCAACATTAGACATATTTACCATTGAGGTCCTATTTTGTTTCAAATCGTTCACAAAGTAAATGGTGCAGGCACGGAGCCATCAGAGCTGGTTCCGTTTATAATCAGAAAGAACACACAGCATAGTCATTGGGATTGACCAGAGACTCGCTCCCTTTAGCCGCATGACCAGAGTGACCTTGGGTAACTCACTGACCAGGAAATCCACGTGTGCAGTACCAGCATTGATCACCACATGCCTTTACCTCTCTCAGGATTGTTCCAATTGGAGCAATCTGCATGTGAAGACACCAGGCTCTCATAAGTAAATGTAAGTAAACTGAGTCTTTGGGAGAATGAATGATTTTGCCAAGGCCACACAGCAGAGACATGGAGGGGCAAATGGCAGATCCACAGCTGAGCCCATTCTCGTACCTGCTACCTGCTGCATTGCTTCTTTGTATTTGTGGTCACCAAATTATCAGATCCACCCATCCGATGAACCAAGAAGATATGTCTACCTAGGCAAAGTGGAAACATCCAATTTTTTTCTACCAGAATGATAAAGTTATTAAAAATTTAAGTCACTCATGAAAAGTCCAGAAAGTAGTGCCCATAGCCAGTTCTATTTTGCCTTTTGGACAAAAGAAAGATACATTTTAATAACCCCTTTTGGGAAATGGCCCAAGGGATCCACTTATATTGGTCATAACTTCACTGCTCCTGAAGGAAACAGGGCCTGCAAGGGCGTGTGGTGTACGTGAGAGACACACATGGGAAAATTATTGCAGTTCAGGTTTCTGTGATAAAAGCGACATGCAAAAAGAATTTAGGCAAATTTTTTGTTGTATTATTTTATCAAAAGTTGTATGTAATAAAAATAGAAGCCCCAGGGAATATGCATATGGCAGTTTGGAAGTATTTGATGTCTATTAATGCTCTTTGCCACTATGTCAGTTGGTCATACTGTGGTGGCTTACATGCTGCTCTGGTGCTGGAAGCTATGCCACTGGTATTTCAAATACCAGCAAGGTCACCATGGTGGACAGATTTCAGTGAAGTTTCCAGATATAGAATAGGAAGAAGGGCCTGGCAATCTACTTCCAAAAAAAAAAAATTAACCAGCGAAAACCTTACTGATAGCAGTGGAACATTGTCTGATATGTTGCTGGAAGATGAGTCCCTTGGGCTGGAAGTCACTCAAAATATGACTGGGAAGGAGTTGCCTCCTAAAAGTAGAGTCAACCTTAATGTTGTGGATAGAGGAAAGCTTTCGGGACCTTTATGTGCTGATGTGGCAGGACTTAAATTGAGAAGAAACACCCGTAACACCCATTAGTAAATGGAACGTTAAATGTACAGAGTATGAATCAAGGAAAACTGAGAGTTGTCAAAAGTGAAATACAACACTTGAAGATCGATATCCTAGGCATTAGTGAGCTAAACTGGACTGATATTGGTCATTTTGAATCACATAATTATATGGTCTACTGTGTTAGTTATGGCAAATTGAAGATGAATGGTGTTGCATTCATTGTCAAAAAGAACATTTTAAGGTAAACCCCTGAAGTACAATGATGTCAGTGATAGGATAATATCCATACACCTGAAAGGAAGACCAGTTAATATGACCATTATTAAAATTTATGCACCAACCGCTATTGCCAAAGATAAACAAATTGAAGGTTTTTTACTAACTTCTGCAGTCTGAAATTGATACAACATGCAATCAGGATGCATTGATAATTATCGGTGATTGCAATGTGAAAGTTGGAAACAAAGAAGAGGGATCGGTAGTTGGAAAATGTAACCTTAGTGACAGAAACTGTGCTAGAGATTGTATGATAGGATTTTGCAAGACCAATAACTTCTTCATTGCAAATACCTTTTTTAAACAACATAAATGGTGACTATACATGTGGACCTCACCGGATGGAATACACAGGAATCAAATCAACTACATCTGTGGAAAGAGACAGTGGAAAAGCTCAATATCATCAGTCAGAACAAGGACAGAGGCCAACTGTCGAAGAAACCATCAATTTCTCACAAGCAAGTTCAAGTTGAAGTTGAAGAAAATTTATAGCAAGTCCATGTGAGCCAAAATACCACCTTGAGTATACCCCACCTGTATCTAGAGACCATCTCAAGAATAGATTTGATACACTGAACACTAATGGCCAAAGAGCAGATGAGTTGTTGGATGACATCAAGGATATCATACATGAAGAAAGAAAAAGGTCATTGAAAAGACAGGAAAGAAAAAGGTAGATGTCAAACAAGAGACTCTGAAACTTGCTCTTGAACACAGAGTAGCTAAACCAAATGATGAAGTAAAAGAGCTGAACCAAAGATTTCAAAGGGTGGCTGGACAAGACAAAGTAAAGTATTATAATGAAATGTGTGAAGACCTGTTGTTAGAAAACCAAAAGGGAAGAACACGCTCAGCATTTCTTAAGCTGAAAGAACTGAAGAAAAAATTCAATCCTTGAGTTGCAATTTTGAAGGGTCTTATGGGCAAAATATTGAATGATGTAGGAAACATCAAAAGAAGATGGAAAGAATGCATAGAATCACTGTACCAAAAGGAATTGGTCAAGGTTCAACTATTTCAGAAGATAGCATATGATCACACTGAAGTCACTGGTGAAAAACAAGGCTCAGAAATTGACAGAATACCAACTGAGGGAATTTAACAAGTGTATGCAATGCTGGAAATGCTCCCTCGTCTATACCAAGAAATTTGGAAGACAGCTACCTGGCCAACCAACTGGAGGAGATCCATATACATTTCTATTCCAAAGAAAGGTGATCCAACAGAATGCAGAAATTATAGAATAATATCATTAATATCACACACAAGTAAAATTTTCCTGAAGATCATTCAAAAATGGTTGCAGCAGTACAGTGGCAGAGAACTTCCAGAAATTCAAGCTGTATTCAGAACACCACGTGGAATAAGAGATACCACTGCTGATATCAGATGGATCTTGGTTGAAAGCAGAGAACATCAGAAAGATATTTACCTGTGTGTGTGTGTGTGTGTGTGTTTGGTTGGTTTTGGTTTTTTTGACTATGCAAAGGCATTTGACTGTGTGGATCGTAACAAATTATGAATAACATTGCAAAGAATGGGAATTCCAGAACACTTAATCGTGCTAACGTAGAACCTACACAAAGACCATGGGGCAGACATTCTGACAGAACAAGGGGATACTGCATGGTTTAAAATCATGAAGGTGTACATCAGCATTCTGTCCTTTCACCATACTTATTCAATCTGTATACTGAGCAAATGATCCGAGATTTGGACTATATGAAGAAGAATATGGCATCAGGGGGGGCGGAGCCAAGATGGCGGACTAGGCAGACGCTACCTCGGATCCCTCTTACAACAAAGACACGGAAAAACAAGTGAATCGATTACATACATAACAATCTACGAACCCTGAACAACAAACACAGATTTAGAGACGGAGAACGAACTAATACGGGGAAGCAGCGATTGTTTCCAGAGCCTGGAGCCAGCGTACCAGTCAGGTACGGCACAAGCACAGAGAGCTGCTCCACCCCCCTGAACTAACCCCTGGAGGGGGACCAGCCAGTTCCACAGGCGGCGTGGGACGCAGCCGGTAGGAGAAGTCCCTGGGAGGCAGTGACTGGTCTTGGAGCAGAAAGAGCAGCGTCCGAGCTGGGGAACCGTCCCGCAGGGATTTGGACTGGACGCAGGTACGGCATAAACACGGAAAGTTGCTCCACCCCCCTGAACTAACCCCGGGAAGAGGACCAGCCGGGTCGCGTGGGCGGCATGGGACGCAGCCGGTAGGAGAAGTCCCTGGGAGGCAGCGGCTGGTATTGGAGCGGGGAGAACAGCGTCCCAGCCGGGACACTCAGTCACGGCACAAGCACGGGGACCTGCTCCACCCATCTGAACTAACCCCGGGAGGAGGCCCAACTGGTTCTCGGGGGTGGCAGGGCCACGTGGCTGGAGGGACGAGAAGTCCCCGGGAGGCAGCGACTGATTTTGGAGTCGAGAGTGTACCGTCCCAGTAGGGGAGCCTCAACGCTGGGCGTGGGGCTGGAAGCAGAGGATCTGACCGTGACTCCAGCGGGCCAGACCCCCCGGGGGCAATCTCCACACAGCCAGCACACATAGGCGACGTGCCCCGCGGGAGTCTCAGATATAATAGTCATTTCAAGCAAGACAAGCAACTCTGGCTATATTCTGAGGTGCTACTCTCCTATCTCTCTGTTCCCTCCCCCACCGTCCCCAGGCGGCTTCATTAACATCTGAATAGCCTGAGCCAGAGGGAGAACTCTGATAGGGGTCTGACTGCATTTTTTTTTTAGCGGATTTTCTGGAAAAACTAGTTTCCCAGTGATGGCTCGGAGACAACAATCCATATCAAACCACTTAAAGAAGCAGGCCATGACAGCTTCTCCAATCCCCCAAACAAAAGAATCAAAATCTTTCCCAAATGAAGATACAATCTTGGAATTATCAGATACAGAATATAAAAAACTAATTTACAGAATGCTTAATGATATCACAAATGAAATTAGGATAACTGCAGAAAAAGCCAAGGAACACACTGATAAAACTGTTGAAGAACTCAAAAAGATTATTCAAGAACATACTGGAAAAATTAATAAGTTGCAAGAATCCATAGAGAGACAACATGTAGAAATCCAAAAGATTAACAATAAAATAACAGAATTAGACAATGCACTAGGAAGTCAGAGGAGCAGACTTGAGCAATTAGAATGCAGACTGGGATATCTGGAGGACCAGGGAATCGACACCAACATAGCTGAAAAAAAATCAGATAAAAGAATTAAAAAAATGAAGAAACCCTAAGAATTATGTGGGACTCTATCAAGAAGGATAACTTGCGGGTGATTGGAGTCCCAGAACAGGGAGAGGGGACAGAAAACACAGAGAAAATAGTTGAAGAACTCCTGACAGAAAACTTCCCTGACATCATGAAAGACGAAAGGATATCTATCCAAGATGCTCATTGAACCCCATTTAAGATTGATCCAAAAAGAAAAACACCAAGACATATTATCATCAAACTCACCAAAACCAAAGATAAACAGAAAATTTTAAAAGCAGCCAGGGAGAAAAGAAAGGTTTCCTTCAAGGGAGAATCAGTAAGAATATGTTCTGACTACTCAGCAGAAACCATGCAGGCAAGAAGGGAATGGGACGACATATACAGAACACTGAAGGAGAAAAACTGCCAGCCAAGGATCATATATCCAGCAAAACTCTCTCTGAAATATGAAGGCGAAATTAAGATATTTACAGATAAACACAAGTTTAGAGAATTTGCAAAAACCAAACCAAAGCTACAAGAAATACTAAAGGATATTGTTGGGTCAGAGAACCAATAATATCAGATATCAGCACAACACAAGGTCACAAAACAGAACGTCCTGATATCAACTCAAATAGGGAAATCACAAAAACAAATTAAGATTAATTAAAAAAAAAAAATACACATAACAGGGAATCATGGAACTCAATAGGTAAAAGATCACAATAATCAAAAAGAGGGACTAAATACAGGAGGCATTGAACTGCCATATGGAGAGTGATACAAGGTGATATAGAACAACACAAGTTAGGTTTTTACTTAGAAAAATAGGGGTAAACAATAAGGTAACCACAAAAAGGTATAACAACTGTATAACTCAAGATAAAAACCAAGAAAAATGTAACGACTCAACTAACATAAAGTCAAGCACTATGAAAATGAGGATCTCACAATTTACTAAGAAAAACGCCTCAGCACAAAAAAGTATGTGGAAAAATGAAATTGTCAACAACACACATAAAAAGGCATCAAAATGACAGCACTAAAAACTTATTTATCTATAATTACCCTGAATGTAAATGGACTAAATGCACCAATAAAGAGACAGAGAGTCACAGACTGGATAAAGAAACACGATCCATCTATATGCTGCCTACAAGAGACACACCTTAGACTTAGAGACACAAACAAACTAAAACTCAAAGGATGGAAAAAAGTATATCAAGCAAACAATAAGCAAAAACGAACAGGAGTAGCAATATTAATTTCTGACAAAATAGACTTTAGACTTAAATCCACCACAAAGGATAAAGAAGGACACTATATAATGATAAAAGGGACAATTGATCAGGAAGATATAACCATATTAAATATTTATGCACCCAATGACAGGGCTGCAAGATACATAAATCAAATTTTAACAGAATTGAAAAGCGAGATAAATACCTCCACAATTATAGTAGGAGACTTCAACACACCACTTTCGGAGAAGGACAGGACATCCAGTAAGAAGCTCAACAGAGACACGGAAGATCTAATTACAACAATCAACCAACTTGACCTCATTGACTTATACAGAACTCTCCACCCAACTGCTGCAAAATATACTTTTTTTTCTAGCGCACATGGAACATTCTCTAGAATAGACCACATATTAGGTCATAAAACAAACCTTTGCAGAATCCAAAACATCGAAATATTACAAAGCATCTTCTCAGACCACAAGGCAATAAAACTAGAGATCAATAACAGAAAAACTAGGGAAAAGAAATCAAATACTTGGAAAATGAACAACACCCTTCTGAAAAAAGACTGGGTTATAGAAGACATTAAGGAGGGAATAAGGAAATTCATAGAAAGCAATGAGAATGAAAATACTTCCTATCAAAACCTCTGGGACACAGCAAAAGCAGTGCTCAGAGGCCAATTTATATCAATAAATGCACACATACAAAAAGAAGAAAGAGCCAAAATCAGAGAACTGTCCCTACAACTTGAACAAATAGAAAGTGAGCAACAAAAGAATCCATCAGGCACCAGAAGAAAACAAATAATAAAAATTAGAGCTGAACTAAATGAATTAGAGAACAGAAAAACAATTGAAAGAATTAACAAAGCCAAAAGCTGGTTCTTTGAAAAAATTAACAAAATTGATAAACCATTGGCTAGACTGACTAAAGAAATACAGGAAAGGAAACAAATAACCCGAATAAGAAATGAGAAGGACCACATCACAACAGAACCAAATGAAATTAAAAGAATCATTTCAGATTATTATGAAAAATTGTACTCTAACAAATTTGAAAACCTAGAAGAAATGGATGAATTCCTGGAAAAACACTACCTACCTAAACTAACACATTCAGAAGTAGAACAACGAAATAGACCCATAACAAAAAAAGAGATTGAAACGGTAATCAAAAAACTCCCAACAAAAAAAAGCCCTGGCCCGGACGGCTTCACTGCAGAGTTCTACCAAACTTTCAGAGAAGAGTTAACACCACTACTACTAAAGGTATTCCAAAGCATAGAAAATGACGGAATACTACCCAACTCATTCTATGAAGCCACCATCTCCCTGATACCAAAACCAGGTAAAGACATTACAAAAAAAGAAATTATAGACCTATTTCCCTCATGAACATTGATGCAAAAATCCTCAACAAAATTCTAGCCAATAGAATCCAACAACACATCAAAAAAATAATTCACCCTGATCAAGTGGGATTTATACCAGGTATGCAAGGCTGGTTTAATATCAGAAAAACCATTAATGTAATCCATCACATAAATAAAACAAAAGACAAAAACCACATGATCTTATCAATTGATGCAGAAAAGGCATTTGACAAAGTCCAACACCCAGTCATGATAAAAACTCTTACCAAAATAGGAATTGAAGGAAAATTCCTCAACATAATAAAGGGCATCTATGCAAAGCCAACAGCCAATATCACTCTAAATGGAGAGAACCTGAAAGCATTTCCCTTGAGAACGGGAACCAGACAAGGATGCCCTTTATCACCGCTCTTATTCAACATCGTGTTGGAAGTCTTAGCCAGGGCAATTAGGCTAGACAAAGAAATAAAAGGTATCCGGATTGGCAAGGAAGAAGTAAAGTTATCACTATTTGCAGATGACATGATTATATACACAGAAAACCCTAAGGAATCCTCCAGAAAACTACTGAAACTAATAGAAGAGTTTGGCAGAGTCTCAGGTTATAAAATAAACATACAAAAATCACTTGGATTCCTCTACATCAACAAAAAGAACACTGAAGAGGAAATAACCAAATCAATACCATTCACAGTAGCCCCCAAGAAGATAAGATACTTAGGAATAAATCTTACCAAGGATGTAAAAGACCTATACAAAGAAAACTACAAAGCTCTACTACAAGAAATTCAAAAGGACATACTTAAGTGGAAAAACATACCCTGCTCATGGATAGGAAGACGTAACATAGTAAAAATGTCTATTCTACCAAAAGCCATCTATACATTTAACGCACTTCCGATCCAAATTCCAATGTCATATTTTAAGGGGATAGAGAAACCAATCACCAATTTCATATGGAAGGGAAAGAAGCCCCGGATAAGCAAAGCACTACTGAAAAAGAAGAAGAAATTGGGAGGCCTCACCTTACCCGACTTCAGAACCTATTATACAGCCACAGTAGTCAAAACAGCCTGGTATTGGTACAACAACAGACACATAGACCAATGGAACAGAATTGAGAACCCAGACATAGATCCATCCACGTATGAGCAGCTGATATTTGACAAAGGACCAGTGTCAATTAACTGGGGAAAAGATAGCCTTTTTAACAAATGGTGCTGGCATAACTGGATATCCATTTGCAAAAAAATGAAACAGGACCCATACCTCACACCATGCACAAAAACTAACTCCAAGTGGATTAAAGACCTAAACATAAAGACTAAAACGATAAAGATCATGGAAGAAAAAATTGGGACAACCCTAGGAGCCCTAATACAAGGTATAAACAGAATACAAAACATTACCAAAAATGATGAAGAGAAACCCGATAACTGGGAGCTCCTAAAAATCAAACACCTATGCTCATCTAAAGACTTCTCCAAAAGAGTAAAAAGACCACCTACAGACTGGGAAAGAATTTTCAGCTATGACATCTCTGACCAGCACCTGATCTCTAAAATCTACATGATTCTGTCAAAACTCAACCACAAAAAGACAAACAACCCAATCAAGAAGTGGGCAAAGGATATGAACACACATTTCACTAAAGAAGATATTCAGGCAGCCAACAGATACATGAGAAAATGCTCTCGATCATTAGCCATTAGAGAAATGCAAATTAAAACTACGATGAGATTCCATCTCACACCAGCAAGGCTGGCATTAATCCAAAAAACACAAAATAATAAATGTTGGAGAGGCTGCGGAGAGATTGGAACTCTCATACACTGCTGGTGGGAATGTAAAATGGTACAACCACTTTGGAAATCTATCTGGCGTTATCTTAAACAGTTAGAAATAGAACTACCATACAACCCAGAAATCCCACTCCTAGGAATATACCCTAGAGATACAAGAGCCTTCATACAAACAGATATATGCACACCCATGTTTATTGCAGCTCTGTTTACAATAGCAAAAAGTTGGAAGCAACCAAGGTGTCCATCAACGGATGAATGGGTAAATAAATTGTGGTATATTCACACAATGGAATACTACGCATCGATAAAGAACAGTGACGAATCTCTGAAACATTTCATCACATGGAGGAACCTGGAGGGCATTATGCTGAGTGAAATGAGTCAGAGGCAAAAGGACAAATATTGTATAAGACCACTATTATAAGATCTTGAGTAATAGTAAACCTGAGAAGAACACATACTTTTGTGGTTACGAGGGGGGGAGGGAGGGAGGGAGGGAGAGGGTTTTTTATTGATTAATCAGTAGACAAGAACTGCTTTAGGTGAAGGGAAAGACAACACTCAATACATGGAAGGTCAGCTCAATTCAAAAGCAAAGAAGTTTCCGGGATAAAATGAATGCTTCAGAGGTCAGCGGAGCAAGCGCGGGGGTCTGGGGAACATGGTTTGCGGGGACTTCTAAGTCAATTGGCAAAATAATTCTATTATGAAATCATTCTGCATCCCACTTTGAAATGTGGCGTCTGGGGTCTTAAATGCTAACAAGCGGCCATCTAAGATGCATCAATTGGTCTCAACCCATCTGGAGCAAAGGAAAATGAAGAACACCAAGGCCACACGACAACTAAGAGCCCAAGAGACAGAAAGGGCCACATGAACCAGAGACCTACATCATCCTGAGACCAGAAGAACTAGTTGGTGCCCGGCCACAATCGATGACTGCCCTGACAGGGAGCACAGCAGAGGACCCCTGAGGGAGCAGGAGATCAGTGGGATACAGACCCCAAATTCTCATAAAAAGACCAAACTTAATGGTCTGACTGAGAGTGGAGGAATCCCGGCGGCCATGCTCCCCAGACCTTCAGTTGACACAGGACAGGAACCATCCCCGAAGACAACTCATCAGACATGAAAGGGACGGGTCAGCGGGTGGGAGAGAGACGCTGATGAAGAGTGAGCTAATTATATCAGGTGGACACTTGAGATTGTGTTGGCAACTCTTGTCTGGAGGGGGGATGGGAGGATAGAGAGAGAGGGAAGCTGGCAAAATTGTCAAGAAAGGAGAGACTGAAAGGGCTGACTCAAGAGGGGGAGAGCAAGTGGGAGTAGGGAGTGAGATGTATGTAAACTTATATGTGACAGACTGATTGGATTTGTAAACGTTCACTTGAAGCTTAATAAAAGTTATTAAAAAAAAATTATAGCTTAAAAGGTCCTTGGTTTTCTTTTGTGGAATTTCAAAGACCTTTACAAAATCTTTTTAAATTAGTTTTGTCTGTTTTGTTGTATGCTTGAGAAAAAAAAAAAAAGAATATGGCATCAGTATTGGAGGAAGACTCACTAACAACCTGTGTTATACAAATGAGACAACCTTGCTTGCTGGAAGTGAAGAGGACTGGAAGCGTTTACTGATGAAGATCAAGGACTACAGGCTTCAGTGTGGATTAGACCTCAACATAAACAAAACAAAAATCCTCACAACTGGACCAATGAGCAACATCATGATAAATGGAGAAAATATTGATGTTGTCAAGGATTTCATTTGACTTGGATCCACAATCAACACCCATGGAAACAGCAGTCAAGAAATCAAAAGACGCATTGCATTGGGTAAATCTGCTGCAAAACACCTCTTTAAAATGTTAAAAAAGCAAATATGTCACTTTGAGGACTAAGGTGCATCTGACCAAGTCATGGTATTTTTAGTCACCTCATATGCATGAGAAAGCTGGACAATGACTAAGGAAGCCCAAGGAATTAATGCATTTGAATTATGGTGTTTGTGAAGAATATCGACTATACCATGGACTTCCAGAAGAACAAATCTGTCTTGGAAGAATTACAGCCAGAATGCTTCTTAGTAGAAAGGATGGCAAAACTTGGTCTCATGTACTTTGGACATTGAGTCAGGAGGGATTAGTCCCTGGAGAAGGACATCATGCTTGATAAAGTAGAGGGTCGATGAAGAAGAGGAAGACCCTCAATGAGATGGATCGACACAGTAGCTGCAACAATGGGCTTAAACATAGCAATGATTGTAAGGATGGAACAGGACCGGGCAGCATTTCCTTCTGTTGTACATAGGGTCACTATGAGTCGTAACAAACTCAGTGGCACCTAACACTGACAACATTTATCTTTGGTTTCATAGGTGGTCACTGTGGAATTAGAAAGCTATGAAAATATTTCTTCTTCTTTGGAATCTCTGTTGTTTGGTGGGGAAACTCAAGTTCCAGCTCAAATGAAAGGCTAAAACAGTTAGTGGACCTGAGAAGAGAATATTGAACTTCTCCCCTACGCATGAGATGATGCCAAGTGTTGTTTCCTTTGGACATTTTCATGGAACCTAATTCAGTGATGACAACAACACGTACATTCTTCAGAGTCATCAAGTAGTATCTCTGGATTTTTGCACACCATTTATTGTAAACAGAATGGTTTTACCCTAATTATGTGAGATACCTTTATTTCCCTGTGTAGCATCTTCCTGTGGCCTCTGTGTTCTTTTGCTGTAGACAGCAATGGTCCCTGCAATGCTCTGGCTGAAACACGCACAAGGACTGGCATGATTCTTCTGATGGGACTGTCCCCCCCTCTTCGCCTTGGTAGATGCCAAACCCTTTATGATCTTTAAAAGGAAAAAAAAAAGTATATATATATATATATCTCTCCTCGTGCCAAAAGATGACAACATGAAACTGGAAATTTTACAAAAGATGCAAAATGCCATTGGAAAAGCAATTAAATTATTTGACAGAATAGTCTTTGGCACAGGAATATCAGTTAATGATTGGAACCTCTCCTCTAAACCATCCTGGCAGACACCTGCCCACACCTCACTGTCCACTGGTAGCATCACTTCCTCCCCCTCCCAGGGGACCATCCGCTGTCCTCTCGGCCGGCACCTAGCATCTTGCATAATAATTCTTTTTCTCTGTTCCGTATTGAGTGACAAACTCCTCACTATCATCTTAGTACTCCCGATACTCAACATAATGTTGGGCAAAGAATAAACACACAAACGCAAAAAAAGCCAAACCCATCGCCATGGAGTCGATTCCAACTCATGGTGGCCCCGTGTGCTATAGGGTAGAACTGTGCGCCATAGGGCCTTCTTGGCTGTAATCCTTACGGGAGCAGATCAGTAGGTCTTTCTCCCGTGAAGCCGCTGGGTGGGTTTGAACCACCAACTTTTGCTTAGTAGTCGAGTGCAAACCCTGTGTGCCACCCAGGGACCTTTGGTAGAGAATAGGTGATTTGCTTTTCTGTTGGGTTTACACTTGGCCTTGTAGGGTTTGTTGGCTCCTCTTTCTATCCAAGTCCATCACACACATTCCCACCTGATTAAAATATCCAAATTACTGCTTCCGTGTGTCACTGTTCCAACCAGAACCTTCCATGAAGCCTTAAGCTTTTAAGATTAAATCCAACATGTCCTCCACGGAAGGCAGACCACTGGTCAGGGTGGCCTCACATTCCTTTGAAATTTTAATTCCTTTTGTTGTTGTCACTTTTTTGATGTTCTATATTTTCTTGCTCAAGTTTTTTTTTTTTTTTTAATATTTGATTTAAAAATACCTTATTGTGGTGAAAATGTATCTAACAAAACATGTATTCCAACATGCTTTATGTGTATAATTCAGTGACATTAACTACATTCATGTTGTACATACCATCTTCATTATCCACGTCCAAATTTTTCCCTTCTAAAGCTTTTTGAGGAAACCCTGGTGGCATAGTGCTTAAGTGCTATGGCTGCTAACCATAGAGGTTGGCAGTTCAAATCCACCAGGCGCTCCTTGGAAATGCTATGGAGCAGTTCTGCTTTGTCCTGTAGGGTAGCTATGGGTTTGGTTTTTTGTTTTTTTAAAGCTTTTTGAGAACAATAATTCTGGCTTTACTCCTCCTGCCTACCTCTGAGTCTAGCACAATGCTTACATGCGGCATGCTTCCTTTATTTATTTATTCTTTTTATTGTGGTAAATGTATGTGTGTGTATGTATGCAGCCCTGGTGACTCAGTAGTTCAGAGCTTGGCTGCTAACCAAAAGGTTGGCAGTTCAAAACCACCAGCCACTCTGTGGAAGAAAAGACCTGGCAGTCTGCTCCCATAAAGATTACAGCCCTGGAACCCCTATGGGGCAGTTCTACTCTGTCGTATAGGGTCACTACGAGTCAGAATCGACTTGATGGCAGTGGGTTAGATATATAACAAAACATTTGCCATTTCAACGTTTTTTACACATGCAGCTCAGTGAGGTTGATTATGTTGTACAGCCATCATCACTGTCCATTTCCAAACTTCTCCGTCCCTGTTAACAGAAGCACCATGCCTGCTAAACAGTGACTCCCCTTCCCCTCCCTCCTACCCCTGGTGACCACTAATAAACTTTGGTCTCCAAATACTCGGTGGATTGATTTTTTTTTTAATGAACTGATACCAAGATGTTATCAACTGCGACTTTATCATTCTGTTGTCTTCATCAATTTGTGTGAACCAAATTCATTGTGAAGCAAGAGCAGCAAGTACCTCAGAGGAAATAATTGCTTCTCTGTGGGAGGCCAATACGTGTGAAATTGATCAGGACCTGAATTTGGACTTGATACTTTCGTAGTAAGAAGAGCTATTTTTCAAGATACTGACGCCCAGAACTGTACTTGGGTGAACTGTTATATGAATAAAATAAAAGTGTCTACACATTTGCCGAAAAATGCATTCTCAGGAACATGACGAGAAGGAAGGCCTTGAAATTAGTCATATTCTCTTTGTATTTATTGTTTTTCACCCGGAATATAAAAAAAGATGTGTGTGATTAAAATTCATTTAGCTTTATTCTCCTGCTCAGGCTTAGAAATGCATTTGACATGATAACTCTGGGGGAAAATCAGGGAATCAGTTTTCCAGCCTTCAGTTTGAGCCCCTGATCTTCAGTTTTGCACCTGATGAAAAGACTGTCTGTTTGGTGTAGGACCTAGTCTGACTTGCTTTGTCAAGGGAGTTGGAGTCTCAGGTTATCAAACTGTTTTCTCTGACCTATTTACCTTGGTAACTCCAGGCAAGAACCCTTTCTCCGTTAGATACTATGTGAGTTTCCTAGCGTTGCTGTAAAATACAACAGACTGGTTGACATAAAAGAACAAAAATTTATTCTTTCTCAGTTCTGGAGGCTAGAAGTCCAAAGTCAAGGTGTCAGCAGGGCCATGATCCCCCTGAAGCCCCTAGGGGAGGATTCTTCCTTGTCTCTTCCAGCTTCTGGTGGCCTCAGACATTCCTTGGCCTGTGGCCGCATCTCTCCAGTCTGCCTTCGCAGTCCCATGGCCATCTTCCCTCCGTGTCTGTCTGTCTGTCTGTGTCTTTCTCCTCTTTTATAAAGACATCATTCAGACTGGATTAGGGTCCGCTCTACTCCAGTATGACCTCATGTTAACGAATTAAATTTGCAAAGACCCTGTCTCCAAACAAGAGCACATTCGCAGGTACTGAAGATCAAGGGGCACAAATCAACTCATAACAGACAGCTAAACGATAAAACGTAAACTCTGGAGTTGCTGCCTTGGAGGCTGTCCATGGGCGCGGCAGAATAAGCCCCACCGCCCCACCCTTCTCCCACGGTCGGGTCCCTGGTTATACCGAGAGTCCCCTAAGGCTAGGCTGCGTATGTTCAGTGCACTGGAAGCGCGCTTCCTTCAGCTGTGGTGGGAATAACGGGGCTGGTAAATGCTCTGTGGAGTCCCTGGGTGGCAGCAATGGTTAACGCACTTAGCTGCTAACGGAAAGGTTGGAGGATCAAGTCCACTCAGAGACACCTCAGAAGAAAGGGCTGGTGACCCCCTTCCGAAAAATGAGCCACTGAAAACCCTGTGGAGCACAGTTCTACTCTGACACACATGGAGTCGTCACAATCAGGGTCAGCTCCCTGGGAACTGGTTACGTTCTCCGAGTCTTCCTGTGCTCTTTCCAAGCAGTAAAAAAAAAACAGAAGCAAACACATTGCTGTTGAGTTGATTCCAACTCAGAACGAGCCTATAGGAAAGGGTAGAACTGCCCCCCAAAGAGCTCCAAGGAGCAGCCTGGTAGATTCGAACTGCCGACATGTTTTGGTTAGTAGCCACAGCACTTAGCCTCTCTGCCGCCAGGCTCCCTCCAGAGCAGAGGCATCCTGGGAGGTGCAGCCTGGACCCCCAGCTCACTCCGCTCCAGTCGTGCTTCTGCCCGTCTCGCCAGAGTTCCCAGGTGCCGCCTCCTCGGGGTGATCGCTGGCATCCATAGCAAACGGTTTGTTCGTAAAAAGCTTGATGAGGGAAATAAAACCTTTGATAGTCTCTATAAGAATTATGGCCCTGAGGAAATGGAAAGAAATAGAGGTGCCCTATATCTTTACGTTGCTTGACTGCCTGGAGTCATTCTGTGATGCGCAGTGCAATCTAGTCCGTGGAATGGCCAGTGGGCGTCACCTTGGGATGCGGCTCAGGAATGTGACCTCTGTTCCTGTAAACGTGCAGTTCCAGCCATCGAGGTTGTGCCGCCGACAGGTACTGTGAGTGTGGGCAGGTAGGTTTGTACGTGTACTTTCCTAAAAGCCCTTCCATCTTTAATGAAATAAAAACCTTAAAATTCAATAATTCTATATCTAAATGAGTGCTATAATGTCTCAATTTGCCATGTTTGAATGATTTAGAATAGAACAGATTTAATGAGGAAGGTGATAGGACATTAAACAAGTCAGAATTATAGCTCATAGCAAGCTTTTGTGAAGTGGTGGTTCCTTTCGTTCTCTTCTCTCAAACACCTGAGCGTTTACTATGGAGCAGCAGAAAGCGGCAGTTCCTAGCTATTCTATCTCCCCTTTTTCCTCTTAATAAAATCATGGCAATTATTACAGGGCAGCTTGGAGAAGACATCTTGCAGAATGATCCCCTACAGCAACGGTTCTCAACTGGGGGGCAACGTTGTCTGCAGAGTTTAGGCTGTCACAGCAGGGAAGGGAGGGGCTGCTACAGCCACCTAGTGGGCATTGGTCAGTGATGCTGCTAAACACCCTACAGTGTACAGGACGGGCCCCACCTCACAGAATGATCCCGTGCCATCTGCCAGTAGTGCCCATCCAGAATGCTCCTTAGAAGCGAGATAGAGAACCCTTGGCTCGCTGACATTGGACATGTCATCAGAAAAGACTAGTCACTAGAAAAGAGCATCATGTGTGGTAAAGTGGAGGGCCAGAGAAAACAAGGGAACCCTCCATGAGATGGACTGACGCAATGGACGCAACAGTGGACTCGAACACCCCAACGATGAGGTCGGTGGTGCAGGACCAGGCAGTATTTCATTCTATTGTACTTAAGGCCGCTTTGAGCTGCAGCTAATTTGACACCAACTAACAACTACAACAAAGGACTTCGAGCCGAGGGTCTCCTGGGTTCCGCTCCCAAAGCTGAGTGTCTGATGCAGGGAGTCTGAACTCACCTCAGCTTTGTGGACTTCTTTATGTCTGAGCCTCTTTACGTGTATTTATGGATTCTCTTGTCTTTATCAGAGCCCTGGTGATGCAGTGGTTTAGAGCTTGGCTGGTAACCAGAAGGTCAGCAGTTTGAATCCACCAGCTGCTCCTTGAAAACCCTGTGGGGCAGTTCTGCTGTGTCCTGTAGGGTCGCTATGAGTTGGAATCGACTGGACAGCAACAGGTTTTTGGTTTTGAATTGTCTTTATCACTTTCGCCTCTACACTCTTAGCAGCTTCCTCCTTTATTTTTTTTTCTTTCCCCACATAAATGCTTCCAAAAATAAAATAAAATAATAAAATAAAAAAATGCCTCTTATATCCTAGCGCTTATTTATAGAATGTCTGTACTTGAAAACAAGGGAGAGATGCTGTGGACTCTTCCTGGCGGGGTTGAGCTAATCCTACAAGGAGACGTTGCTGTTGTTGTTGGGTGCCTTCGAGTCCACTCCATGCGCAGCGACCCTACTACAACAGAGGGAAAAGAGGAGACAGCGACCCAGCAGACGCTCCTCTCCTCTAATCTAAGCTCAGTTTTATTATTATTTTTCTTTTCTTCAGAAACTCCGAACTTTGTTTTTAAAATTTGACTTCTCAAGCACCTTGCTTCCCTCTAAGCTGTTCCTGACTTTGGCGCAGTAACACACACAAGCATAAGTGATGCACTGCAGGGGAGCTTGGCATCGGGTGGCAGATAACTATCCAAATGATCAGAATAGAGTTCATGTTACTTAGTGTTCAGTTGTTTGTTGTTGTTGTTATGTTGTTAGGTGCCGTCTAGTCAGTTCCGACTCATAGCGACCCTATGCACAACAGAAGGAAACACTGCCCGGTCCTGTGCCATCCTTACAATCGCTATTATGCTTGAGCTCATTGATGCAGCCACTGTGTCGATCCGCCTCATTGAGGGTCTTTCTCTTTTCTGCTGTACTCTGCCAAGCATGATGTCCTTCTCCAGGGACTGATCCCTCCTGACAACATGTCTAAAGTATGTAACACACAGTCTCGCCATCCTTGCCTCTAAGGAACATTCTGGCCACACTTCTTCCAAGACAGATTTGTTCGTTCTTCTGGTGGCAGTGGGTTTTTTTCTGGTAGTTCATGGTATGTTCAATATTCTTTGCCAACACCACAATTCAAAGGGGTCAGCTCTTCTTCGGTCTTCGTTATTCATTGTCCAGCTTTCACATGCATATGATGCAATTGAAAATACCATGGCTTGGGTCAGGTGCATCTTAGTCTTCAGGGTGATATCTTTGCTCTTCAACACTTTGAAGAGGTCCTTTGCAGCAGATTTGCCCAAGGCAATGTGTCTTTTGATTTCTTGACTGCTGCTTCCATGGCTGTTGATTGTGGATCCAAGTAAAATGAAATCCTTAACTTCAATCTTTTCTCCATTTATCATGATGTTGCTCATTGGTCCAGTTGTGAGGATTTTTGTTTTCTTTATGTTGAGGTGTAATCCATACTGAAGGCTGTGGTCTTTGATCTTCATTAGTGAGTGCTTCCAGTCCTCTTCACTTTCAGCAAGCAAGGTCGTGTCATCTGCATAACACAGGTTGCTAATGAGTCTTCCTCCAATCCTGATGCCCCGTTCTTCTTCATATAGTACAGCTTCTCGTCTTATTTGTTCAGCATTCAGATTCAATAGGTATGGTGAAAGAATACAACCCTGACCCACACCTTTCCTGACTTTAAACCAATCAGTATCCCCTTGTTCTGTCCAAACAACTGCCTGTTGATCTATGTAAAGGTTCCTCAGGAGCACAATTAAGTGTTCTGGAATTCCCATTCTTTGCAGTGTTATCCATAGTTTGTTATGATCCCCATAGTCAAATGCCTTTGCATAATCAATAGAACACAGGTAAACATCCTTCTGGTATTCCCTGCTTTCAGCCAGGATCCATCTGACATCAGCAATGATATCACTTCCTCCATGTCCTCTTCTGAAGCCAGCCTGAATTTCTGGCACTTCCATGTCGATTTACTGCTGCAGCCATTTTTGAATGATCTTCAGCAGAATTTTGCTTGCGTGTGATATTAATGATATTGTTCTATAATTTTCACTTTCGGTTGGATCACTGTTCTTGGGAATAGGCATAAATATGGATCTCTTCCAATCAGTTGGCCAGGAAGCTGTCTTCCATATTTCTTGGCATAGACAAGTGAGCAACTCCAGCACTGCATCTGTTTGTCGAAACATCTCAATTGATACTCCATCAATTCCTGGAGCCTTGTTTTTCTCCAATGCCTTCAGAGCAGCTTGGACTTCTTCCTTCAGTACTGTCGGTTCCTGATCATATGCCACCTCTTGAAATGGTTGAATATCGACTAATTCTTTTTGATATAATGACTCTGTGTATTCCTTCCATCTTCTTTTGATGCTTCCTGCATCATTTAATATTTTCCCCATGGAATCCTTCACTATTGCAACTCGAGGCTTGAATTTTTTTTTCATCTCTTTCAGCTCGAGAAACGCCGAGCGTGTTCTTCCCTTTTGGTTTTCCATCTCCAGCTCTTTGCACGTGTCATTATAATACTTTATTTTGTCTTCTCAAGAGGCCCTTTGAAATCTTCTGTTCAGTTCTTTTACTTCATCAATTCTTTCTTTTGCTTTAGCTTCTCAATGCTCAAGAGCAAGTTTCAGGGTCTCCTCTGACATCCATCTTGGTCTTTTCTTTCTTTCCTGTCTTTTCAGTGACTTCTTGCTTTCTTCGTGGATGATGTCCTTGATGTCATGCCACAACTCGTCTGGTCTTCGGTCACTAGTGTTCAATGAGTCAAATCTATTCTTCAGATGGTCTCTAAATTCAGGTGGGATATACTCAAGGTCATATTTTGGCTCTCGTGGACTTGCTCTGATTTTCTTCAGTTTCAGCTTGAACTTGCATATGAGCCATTGATGGTCCGTTCCACAGTCGGCCCTTGGCCTTGTCCTGACTGATGATATTGAGCTTTTCCACCGTCTCTTTCCATGGATGTAGTCAAATTGATTTCTGTGTGTTCCATCTGGTGAGGTCCATGTGTATAGTTGCCATTTATGTTGGTGAAAGAAGGTGTTTGCAATGAAGAAGTCGTTGGTCTTGCAAAATTCTATCATTTGATCTCCAGCATTGTTTCTGTCATCAAGGCCATATTTTCCAACTACTGATCCTTCTTCTTTGTTTCCAACTTTCGCATTCCAACCTCCAGTAATTATCAATGTATCTTGATTGCATGTTCGATCAATTTCAGACTGCAGCAGCTGATAAAAATCTTCTGTTTCCTCATCTTTAGCCCTAGTGGTTGGTGCGTAAATTTGAATAATAGTCATATTAACTGGTCTTCCTTGTAGGTGTATGGATATTATCCTATCACTAACAGCATTGTACTTCAGGATATATGTTGAAATGTTCTTTTTGATGATGAATGCAACACCATTCCTCTTTGAGCTGTCATTCCCAACATAGTAGACTATATGATTTTCCGATTCAAAATGGCCAATACCAGTCCATTTCAGCTCATTAGTGCTTCGAATATCTATAGTTATGCATTCCATTTCATTTTTGATGATTTCCAATTTTCCTAGACTCATACTTCATACATTCCAGGTTCCGATTATCAATGGATGTTTGAAGCTGTTTCTTCTCATTTTGAGTCATGCCACATCAGCAAATGAAGGTCCCGAAAGCTTTACTCCATCCACATCATTAAGGTCAACTCTACTTTGAGGAGGCAGCTCTTCCCCAGTCATCTTTTGAGTGCCTTCCAAACTGGGGGGCTCATCTTCCAGTACTATATCAGACAATGTTTTGCTGCTATTCATAAGGTTTTCACTGTCTAATGCTTTTCAGAAGTAGACTGCTGGGTCCTTCTTTCTAGTCTGTCTTAGTCTGGAAGCTCAGCTGAAACCTGTCCTCCATGGGTGACTCTGCTAGTATCTGAATACTGGTAGCGTAGCTTTCAGCATCACAGCAACACACAAGCCCCCACAGTACGACAAACTGACAGACACGTGGGGGGTTCAGGTGTTAGGGAAGTTTAATTAACTAGATTAGAGGTAAGGGAGAGGTGGACTGTTAGAGCAGAAGGGAGCCTTAAATAGCATCCTTCAATTTGCAAGTGTGTTGTTCCTTGAAGCTATGGTCTGAAAGAGAAGAGATGATAAATTCAGACGTGGATGAGACAGCAGACAGGGGGTGATGCTGACACCCTGCTGCCTTCACACGCAGCTTCCTCTGCACAAAGCCCTACCAGAATCTTCATCTTGCGTCTTCCCTGAACAGTCAACTCACATGTTTCTTCTCATTGTTGCATGTCAGTCACCACACTACCAGATCCTAGTACACCTTTTCTCATTGTGCTGCAGATGATACACCTGAAATGATGCTCCTGTGCCATTGTTGCCACTCAAGGAGGCCAGCCTTCCCAGTACTGCCTTCGCCACCCTTCGTTACCCTGGCTTTCTTCTCCACAACAGCTCACACAACACTAGGTGAGATTCACAAAGTAGATGGAGCACTTGTAATATAAGGTGGGAAAGTCACAGTCCTCCATTACAATATTCACACCTGTGTGATTTCAGTCTTACCTGAAGGTTATGAATGCATACACACACGCACACATACACACACCCGATCCTAGCATTCCCAGGTCATTTATTATGTTATATCTTGTACAAAGCATATGCTGAGCACTGAGGATATAAACACAGTACCCTTATTGAACTAATACCTTTTAGGGAGATGAGAGATTATAAATATACAAATCATCTAGAGATGATAATAAAAGCTACGAAGGTCATAAAGTCCCTGGGCGATGCAAATAGTTAATGTGCTCTACTGTTAAATAAAAGGTTGGAGGTTTGTGTCCACCCAGGGGTGCCTCAGAAGAAAGGCTTGGTGATCTACTTCTAAAAAATCAGCCATTGAAAACCCTGTGAAGTTCTACCCTGACATACATGGGGCCACCACGAGTTAGCGTTGACTCAACAGCAACTGATGAGTGTTTGGAAAATGGTGGGTATGAGTATAGTTACTGTTTCATAAGGTTGGTTTTGTTGTTCTTGTTAATTGCTGTCAAATCAAGTTTGACTAACGTGTAACAGAAAGAAACATTGCCTAGTCATGTGCTGTCTTCATGATTGTGGGTACGCTCAAGTTCATTGTTGTTATCATTGTGCCAATCCATCTCATTAAGTGTTCCCCTCGTTTTTGCTTACTCCCTACATGTACTGCTATGTCCTTTTCCAGCAATTGGCCTTCCCTGACGGTGTGTCCAAAGTAAGCCAGCTGAAGTCTCACCACCCTTTCTTCTAAGGAGGATTCTGGTTATATTTCTCCTAAGACTTATTTGTTTGTTCTTAAGGAAGTCCGTGGTATATTAGTGTTAGGTATACTTCACCAGCACCACAATTTATTACAGATAGGCAGTAAAAAATAAGTGAGAAATAGGTAGATAAAATGATAATAAAATTACATGTATCTACCATGCCAGCTGTTGAAAAAATGGGCAAATAAAACTAAATGCAAAGTATGCCTTTCAGCTAGTCCTTTGAAATAACTTACAGATAACTAAAACATTACTTTTTTTTCTGGATGTTTTAGGCAAAAGTCTGTTTTAATGCCTTAGTTTAGCTCTTTACTTCACTTTCACCTGTGTAAATATAACTGTTCTGTTCCTTCACCAATAATTTTATGGAAAACATTTTCTAAAGGGTTAAACAAACAACAGACAAGCAGAGACAAAGATAAAACATCACATTCGTTGACCATGCACTTGGCAGTCTGTTTGGTTCAGAAGTCCAAAGATGTCTGTCCTTTCAGGGATTTTCTACATGTTGCTTCAATATGTTTCCCTGGCTGGGAACCTTTGCTGTGGAGCAGCTGGGCCTGTCCTTGGCACTCATGTGCTAATTTGGAAATGACACTGTCTTTGGGATGCCTCTCTTGTTAATTTTGCATTTTGGATGCCCGTAGGCATCCAAGTGCCTTTCCCTGACGCAGCTGTGGAAAAGCAATGCTCCCTGTCCTTTGCCAATGGAAAAGGCCCAGGCAGTATGGCACCCCATGTCCCCAAGTGTGAGTTGTGGATTTAATGATGATGACCTGACGCGATAGCCAGTACCCAGATAAACAGCGGGTAGCCGCGAGTGGTGTGTGCAGGGGATTAACCCTGCTTCGGGAAACTCCATATTAATCCGGTCACCGCCAAGCAATTTTGTAATCAGAGAAATGCCTAACTATTGATTTCTTCTGCCTCCCACTTGCCTACATTAGTAAATGTACGAAGCAACTGGATTATGGGAAGTATGTTTTGCTGATCAACAAGTTAGATGTTGTTGTTGTTAGGTGCCGTCAGGTTGAGTCCAACTCGTAAGGACCCTGTTTGTGTGTTACAGAGTAGAACTGCTCCATAGGGTTCCCTAGGCTGTGATGTTTTACAGAAGGACCCTGATCACGCAGTGGTTAAGGGCTTAGCTGCTAACTGAGAGGTCAGTGGTTCAAACCCACCAGCTGCTTCATGGGAGAAATTTGTGGCAGTCTCCTTCAGTAAAGATTTACAGCATTGAAAACCCTATGGGGCAGTTCTCCCCTGTCCTCTAGGGTCACAATGGGTCAGAATCGACTCGACAGCAATGGACTTGGTGGGTTTTAATCTTTACTGCAGTAGATTGTCAGGTCTTTCTCCCATGGAGCTACTGGATGGATTCAAACTGCCAACATTTCAGTTAAGTAGCCAAGCGCTTAACCGTTGTGCAACCCAGACTCCTTTGCTGGAGTCTAAATGCCTAGTTCCAAGCTACCATATATTACGTGTCTGCGCCTGAGGAACTGGAACCCAGACCGCTGCTTAGGAGATTAGTTGACACGGGTTTGGTCCACAGAATGTGCTAGAGATGACTAAGGGTGTGATGCCTATGTAATCCAAGAATAACCATAGGAGAGAACACCGAGGGTGCAGGGATGTTATGTACGGTCAAGCATATCTTTGCTATGTATCGTGTGCTATCAGGAACAGCGTGCACATGTGGCACAGTGTGTTCTGTGGTTTGTATGTACCACGATGCACAGTGTGCGTTCTGTGGAACCACACATCTGTAGTAGTGCTGTTGTTAATTGCCATGGAGTTGGCCCAACTCGTGGGGACCCCACGTACAACAGAACAAAACGCTGCCTGGTCCCACACCATCTTCCTGATCATTGGCATGTTCAAGTCCATGTTGTCTTCCAGCCTAGGGGACTCATCTTCCATCACTGCACCAGACAATATTCTGTTGTGATCCATAGGGTTTTCATTGGCTAATTTTTGGAAGGAGATCACCAGGCCTTTCTTCCTAGTTTGTCTTAGTCCAGAAGCTCTGCTGAAACCTGTCCACCATGGATGACTTCATTGGTATTTGAAATACCGGTGGCATAGCTTCCAGCATCACAGCAATATGCAAGACAACACAGCACAACTGACTAACAGCTGAGCAGTGAGTATATAACGGCAGTGGTACGTGTAAGTAGTAGGGAAAGACACCTCTGAGATGCTTCATGCGATGGGCTAGAAGAAAGAAAAAATGAGTGAGTAAACCATATGAATGAGCTTCATGTATTTTTATTCCATCTAGATATAAGTGTCCTATATTTATCAGAAGAGGCATAATAAATTATTAAACTTTAATCCAAATGTTCACATTACCTATTGATGTTTCCATTATCGGTAATTCAATTAGTGGCACATAGTGGGGCACTTTATTGATTTTTTAAAAGTGGTTTAATATTTTCACATTAGCTCAGCAGTAACAGAAACAATTTATATGCTTTTCGTGTTCTAAAGAAGTCATAAAGATGCTGCAGCTAGATGACAATTTAATCACGTGAAGTTTCATTTGCAAATCTCTCATTTCTTTGAGCTCACACTGACACTCTTTCCTTTTACTTCCCCCAGCAATCTCTCATCTTTAGCTTTAAAATGGAAAAGTGATTAAACATGTCAAAACAAATAACTCTTCATTTTAGTTTTTCAAATAAATTAAAATTCATGGACCTCTTGAAACAGTCACAGGGAAGCATCCCATGATAATGACACCAGCTGCTACTGGAACGCGTTTCTACCAAGCTTAAGAGACCGTTAGTGTTTCTATAAACCCACTCGGAATGAAAAAAAGTTGGAGTTCAGCTCATCCCCAATAATACTGTTCAGAAAATGGCTCTTTGATGGTTTCATTCTGCTCCATGGGTCACGTGCACCCCAGGACCTGGGGCTGGGTGTATCTGTGTGAAGAAACTACCTCTTAGGCTGCTGAGTTACATGAAGTCTCATCTTCCTCTGTTGACCTGAGATTCAGCACAGGTAGCCTCCCCCTTAGTTCTGACTGAGACGGGATGTAACGTGGAGGACTGATGCTGCTATTAGCGCATCTGAAAATGACGTGTAGGTGTGTGTCTCTCCTGGTGAGTTTCTTCCGTATTAAATGCGCTGGCAACGCCTGGCTCTAGTAGAAGCTGAATGAGGGTGTTTTTCTTTCTCATTCTCCCTTCCTGTATGTGCTGAATGAATGATGTTCTTGTTGAGCACCTACTGGATACGTACACCAAGTGATATACTTATAAACAGAAGTAAAACGGCCTCCCCAAGAGGAAAGAATTTGCATTCTAGAAGAGATAACAGATTTCAAACAAAAAATTACAGTGCAGGTTAATAAATGCCTTTAAAATGATATATAAATGTTTTGTGAAAAAAGAACGGTACAAATGGCTTTCAGTGACTCAGTGGAGATGACAGAATAAATAAATAACATGTACTGTGAGATGTGGAGGACAAGTCAGGTTCTCCATGTGGGCAAGGGGCAGGTCATGCAAGGAGGCCAGCATCCACAAAAGTGTGGCACAGCCCAACGTGCTCAAGGAGCCTTATGCCTGGAGCACATGGACCACGTGGACCACGTGGGCAAGGAGCGGGCATGGCTACACTAACCAACATCTCCTGTGTTCTGTCAGGGAATTTAGAGTCTACTGTCTGGGGAGCTGTCCGAAGACTACAAGTAAGGGAGGCACATAAGCAGATGTGCATTTTGGAAATGTGATTTTGTGTGGTTCTTAACAGCTCTGTCTCCAGTTTTTGGAGATTTTCAACATAAAAATACTCAAACATAAGATGAGGTTCAGAATGAGATAAATGAGATAAGCCAAGCATTTAGAAAGTCAGATCTAACTGTTTGTCTGTGGTGCGCAAACATTGTTTGATTTGCCTTTTAAGAAAGAATCTTTTTAACATTTAACCAAACACTTATTCTTTAACGTTGGTTAAATTTGTCTGTCTTCATATTACTGTTTTAAAATACATTAACTCTTTAGTTACTACTGCTTTCACAGTATACCGGCCACTGTTTATACCTCTGAACCTCTTGGTGGTACATTATTCCAGTTCTAATGCATTTCACCATCAAGGTGGGTCCCTTTTGAAATGCATGAAGCTCAGCAGACCAGAGTCTGAGCCTCACTGTTGCTTAAGTTGAGCATTCTATTAGGTGATGCTTCCTGGATGTGTTAGGTTTGTAAACTTTTGCCTTTTTTCCTTTATTTCTGTAAGATAAGGCTTGCAAGCATGATTGTGACTTTCCTGTGTGATAGTTAGGGAGCCCTGCTGGGTTTGTTTTGATTTTTCTGTGTCATATTTGGAAAACCAGAGCTTCCCCCTGTAACCTAATGGAAAATAAAGTCTCTATTTCGTTCTTATTGGTATATTGTCATACCACAGATCAGCAGTGTCAGAGCACCACTCACCTTGTATTACCACATCATATTTCTCAAAATCCATATTATCAACCCAAAATTTAAACATACTCGATGAGTAAGCATGCATTCCAATTCTAAAAACACATGCCATCAAAAAAATTTTTTTTCTTTTTTTAAATTTTTATCGTGGTTTAAGTGAAAGTTTACGAATCAAGTCAGTCTCTCATACAAAACCTTATATACACCTTCCTATGTACTTCTAGTTGCTCTCCCCCAATGAGACAGCACATTCCTTCCCTCCACTCTTTATTTTTATGTCCATTCGTCCAGCTTCTGACCCTCTCTACCCTCCAATCACCCCTCCAGACAGGAGCTGCCCACATAGTCTCATGTGTCCACTTGATACAAGAAGCCCACTCCTCACCAGTATCATTTTCTATCCCATAGTCCAATCCAATCCCTGTCTGAAGAGCTGGCTTTGGGAATTGTTCCTGTCCTGGGCTAAAAGAAGGTGTGGGGACCATGACTTCCCAGGTTCCTCTAGTCTCAGTCAGACCATTAAGTCTGGCCTTTTTACGAAAATTTGAGGTCTGCATCTCACTGCTCTCCTGCTCCCTCTGCGGTTCTCTGTTATGTCCCTATCAGGACAGTCATCAGTTGTAGCTGGGCGCCATCTAGTTCTTCTGGTCTCAGGATGATGTAGTCTCTGGTTTATGTGGCCCTTTCTGCCTCTCGGGCTCATAATTACCTTGTGTCTTTGGTGTTCTTCATTTTCATTTGGTCCAGGTGAGTTGAGATGGCCGCTTGCTAGCATTTAAGATCCCAGGCGCCACTCTCCAAAGTGGGATGCAGAAGGTTTTCTTAATAGATTTTATTATGCCAATTGACTTAGATGTCCCCTGAAACCATGGTCCCCAGACCCCTGCCCCTGCTACGCGGCCTTTGAAGCATTCAGTTTATTTAGGAAACTGCTTTGCTTTTGGTTAAGTCCAGTCGCTCTGACCTCTCCTGTTCTGAGTGTTGTCTTTCCATTCACCTAAAATAGTTCTTGTCTACTAATTAGTGAATCCCTCCCTCCCTCCCTCCCTCCCTCCCTCCCTCCCTCCCCCCTCTGGTAACCATCAAAGAATATTTTCTTCTCTGTTTAAGCTATTTCTCAAGTTCTTATAACAGTGATCTCATACAATATTTGTCCTTTTGCAACTAACTAATTTCACTCAGCATGATGCCTTCCAGATTCCTCCATGTTAGGAAATGTTTCACAGATTCCTCACTATTCTTTATTGATGCGTAGTATTCCATTGTGTGAATATACCATAATTTATGTATCCATTTATCCATTGATGGGCACCTTGGTTGCTTCCATCTTTTTGCTATTGTAAACAGTGCTGCAATAAACATGGGCGTGCATATATCTGTTCGTGTAAAGGCTCTTATTTCTCTAGGATATATTCCAAGGAGTGGGATTGCTGGTTTTTTTTTTTTTTTATGGTAGTTCTACTTCTAGCGTTTTAAGGAAGCACCAAATCGATTTCCAAAGTGGTTGTACTATTTCACATTCCCACCAGCAGTGTGTAAGTGCTCCAATCTCTCCACAGCCTCCCCATGTATTATTTTGTGTTTTGGGGATTAATGCCAGCCTTATTGGAGTGTTTTGCTTTTTATTGGAGTGAGATGGAATCTCATTGTAGTTTTGATTTTCATTTCTATATTGGCTAACAATCCTGAGCATTTCCTTATGTATCTGTCAGCTACCTGAAAGTCTTCTTTAGTGGAATGTCTGTTGATACCTTTTGCCCATTTTTTTTATCGGGTTATTTGTCTTTTTGTAGTTGAGTTTTTGCAGTATCATGTAGATTTCAGAGACCAGACACGGATAAGAAATGTCATAGCTAAAAGCTTTTTCCCAGTCTGTAGGTAATGTTTTTACTCTTTTGGTGAAATCTTTGGGTGAGCATAGGTGTTTGATTTTTAGGAGCTCCCAGTTGTCTAGTTTCTTTTCCGGTGTATGTGCATTGTTAGTAATGTCCTGTATACTGTTTATGCCATGTATTAGGGCTCCTAGCGTTATCCCTATTTTTTCTTCCATGATCTTTATCATTTTATATTTTACATTTAGGTCTTTGATCCATTTTGAGTTAGTTTCTGTGCATGGTGTGAGGTATGGGTCCTGTTTCATATTTTCGCAGATGGATATCCAGTTATGCCAGCACCGTTTGTTAAACAGACTGTCTTTTCCCCATTTAACTGACTTAGGGCCTTTGTCAAATATCAGCTGCTCATATGTGGATAGATTTATGTCCAGATTATCAATTCCGTTCCATTGGTCTGTGTATCTGTCATTGTACCAGTACCAGGCTGTTCTGACTACTGTGGCTGTATAATAGGTTCTAAAATCAAGTAGAGAGAGGCCTCCCACTTTGTTCTTCTTTTTCAGTAATGCTTTACTTATCCAGGGCCCCTTTCCCTTCCATTTTAAGTTGGTGATTTGTTTCTCCATCTCATTAAATAATGTTGAAATTTGCATTGGGATTGCATTCTATCTGTAGATCACTTTTGGTAGAATAGACAGTTTTACAATGTTAAGTCTTCCTATCCATGAGCAAGTTATGTTTTTCTACTTATGTAGGTCTCTTTTGGTTCCTAGCAGTAGTGTCTTGTAGTTTTCTTTGTATAGGTCTTTTAGGTTTCTGGTTAGATTTATTCCTAAGTATTTTGTCTTTTGGGGGGCTACTCTAAATGGTATTGATTTGATGATTTCCTATTCGATGTTCTTTTTGTTGGTGTAGACGAATCCAACTGATTTTTTATGTTTATCTTGTACCCTGATACTCTGCTGAACTCTTCTATTAGTTTCAGTAGTTTTCTTAAGGATTCTTTAGGATTTTCTTTGTATAAGAGCCTGTCATCTGCAAATAGAGGTACTTTTACTTCTTCCGTACCAATCTGGATGTGCTTTATTGCTTTATCTAGCCTAATTGCTCTGGCTAGGACCTCCAGCACAATGTTGAATAAGAGTGGTGATAAAGGGCATCCTTGTCTGGTTCCCGATCTCAAGGGGAATGCTTTCACACTCTCTCCATTTAGGATGATGCTGGCTGTTGACTTTGTATAAATGCCCTTTATTATGCTGAGGAATTTTCCTTCTATTCCTATTTTGCTGACAGTTTTTATCATGAATGGGTGTTGAACTTTGTCAAATGGCTTTTCTGCATCAACTGATAAGATCATGTGGTTCTTGTCTTTTATTTATATGATGGATTACATTAATTGTTTTTCTAATGTTGAACCATCTCTGCATACCTAGTATGCATCCCACTTGGTCATGGTGAATTATTTTTTTGATATGTTGTTCAATTCTATTGTCTAGAATTTTTGCATCTAAGTTCACGAGGGATATAGGTCTGTAATTTTTTTTTTGTGGTGTCTTTTCCTGGTTTTGGTATCATGGATATGCTAGCGTCATAGAGTGAGTTTGGGAGTATTCTGTCCTTTTCTATGCTCTGAAATACCTTTAGTAGTAGTGGTGTTAACTCTTCACTGAAAGTTTGGTAGAACCCTCCAGTGAAGCCATCTGGGCCAGGGCTTTATTTTGTTGGGTTTGTTTAGTTGTTCTATCTCTGTTTGTGTTAGTTTAGGTAGTAGTGTGTTTCTAGAAATTCATCCATTTATTCTAGGTTTGCAAATTTGTTAGAGTACAAGCTTTCATAGTAATCTGATGTGATTCTTTTAATTTCAGTTGGGTCTGTTGTGATATCGCCCATCTCATTTCTTGTTCAGGTTGTTTTCTTTCTCTCCTGTTTTTCTTTTGTCACTTTGGCCAATAGTTCGTCAATTTTTAAAATTTTCTCAAAGAACTAGCTTTTGGTCTTGTTAAATCTTCCAATTTTCTCTGTTTTCTATTTCATTTAATTCTGCCGTGATTTTTATTATTTCCTTTCTTCTGGTGCCTGAGGGTTTCTTTTGTTGCTCTCTTTCTATTTGTTCAAGTTGTAGGGATAATTCTTCGATTTTGGCCCTTTCTTCTTTTTGGATGTGTACGTTTATTGAAATAAATTGACCTCTGAGCACTGGATTTGCTGCCTCCCAAAGGTTCTGATAAGAACTGTTTTCATTCTCATTGGTTTCTACGAATTTCTTTATTCCATCCTTAACATCTTCTATAACCCAGTCTTTTTTGATCAGGGTATTGTTCAGTTTCCAAGTGTTTGGTTTCTTTTCCCTGCTTTTTCTGTTATTGATTTCTACTTTTATGGCCTTAGGGTCAGAAAAGATGTTTTGTAATATTTTGATGTTTTGGATTCTGCTAAGGCTTGCTTTATGACTTAAGATGTGGTCTATTCAGTGTTCCATGTGCATTGAAAAAGAAAGTATACTTGTCTGCCTTTGGGTGGAGTGTTCTGTTTTTGTCTGTGAGGTCAAGTTGGTTGACTGTGACATTTAGATCTTCCATGTCTTTATTGACCTTCTTTCTGGATTTTCTGTCCTTTAATGAAAGTGGTGTGTTGAAGTCTCCCACTATAATTGTGGAGCTATCTCACTTTTCAGTGCTGTTAGAGTTTGTTTTATTTATCTTGCAGCCCTGTTGTTGGGTGAATAAATAATTAATATGGTTATATCCTCCTGGTATATTGTCCCTTTAATCATTATATAGTGTCCCCCCTTATCCTGTGTGGTGGATTCAACTTTAAAGTGGGTTTTGTCAGAAATTAATATTACCACTCCTGCTCTTTTTTGATTGTTGTTTTATATATATTTTTCCATCCTTTGAGTTTGAGTTTGTTTGTCTCTAAGTCTAAGGTGTGTCTATTCTAGGCAGCATATAGACGGATTATGTTTTTTATCCACCCTGCCACTCACTGTCTCTTTATTGGTGCATTTAGTCCATTTCCATTCAGCATAATTAGGGATAGGTATGAGTTTAGTGCTGTCATTTTGATGTTTTTTTGTGTGTGTTATTGACAGTTTGTTTTTTCCACTTAATTTTTTGCGCTGAGTAGTTTATCTTTATATGTTGTCTTTTCCGCTTATTCATTTTTGTTGACTTTGTCTCTGCTGAGTCTCTACTTTTTTCTTCTATTTTATTTTCATGCATAGGATGGTCAGTCTCCTTTGTGGTTACCTAAATATTTACCCCTGTTTTTCTAAGTTTAAACCTAACTTTTATCTCTTTATATCACCTTGTGTTCCCCTCCATAAGAAAGACCTATGACTACGTTTCTCAGTCCCTCTTTATTGTTTTAATGTTGTCTTTTAGATAGAGACATTGCTCTTTCCCTGTTATGAGCGTTTTCTTATCTTGATTTGTTTTTGTGATTTTCCTATCTGGGTTGACATCTGGTTGCTCTGTCCTGTGTTCTAGCCTTGGGTTGATATCTGATATTATTTGTTTTCTAACCGGAGAACTCCCTTTAGTATTTCTTGTAGTTTTGGTTTGGTTTTTACAAATTCACTAAACTTCTGTTTATCTGGGAATATCCTTATTTCACCTTCACATTTGAGAGACAGTTTTGCTAGATATGATTCTTGGCTGCCAATTTTTTTCCTTCAGTGATTTATATAAGTCATCTCATTGCCTTCTTGCCTACTTGGTTTCTGCCTAGTAGTCCAAGCTTATTCTTATTGACTCTCCTTTGTAGGTGACTTTTCATTTATTCCTAGCTACTCTTAAAATTCTCTCTTTATCTTTGGTTTTGGCAAGTTTGATTATGTCTTGGTGAGTTTGAGATTTACCTTATGTGGAGTTCAGTGAGCATCTTGAATAGGTATCTTCTCATCTTTCCTGATATCAGGGAATTTTTCTGCCAACAAATCTTCAACAATTCTGTCTGTATTTTCTGTTACCCCTCCCTGTTCTGGTACTCCAATCACTCGTGGGTTATTTCTCTTGGTGGAGTTCCACATGATCCTTAGGTTTCTTCATTTTTCTTTTTTAATTCTTTTATCTGGTTTTTCTTCAAATGTATTGCTGCCATGTGTTTTATCTTCAGTCTCACTAATTCTGCCTTCCACTTCCTCAATTCTGCTCCCCTGACTTTCTACTGAGTTGTCTAATTCTGTAATTTTATTGTAACCTTTTGAATTTCTGTTTGCTGTCTCTCTATGGATTCTTGCAGCTTATTAAATTTTTCCTTATGTTCTTGAATAACCTTTTCAATTTCTTCAATGCTTTATCTGTGTGTTACTTAGCTTGTTCTGCATTTTGCCTGATCTCCTTTCTGATCTCATTCCTGATGTCTTCAATGTTCTGTATATTAATCTTTTGTATTCTGCACCTGGTCATTTCAGGAATGCACCTTCATCCAGAAGATCCTTTGATTCTTTGTTTTGAGAACTTGTTGATGCGATCATGGTCTGCTTCTTTATGTGATTTGATATTGACTGTTGTCTCTAAGCCATCTATAAGTTATTGTAATAGATTTCTTTATGTTTGCTTACTGTATCCTAGCTTCTTGCTTTGTTTTGTTTTGATATGCCCAAATAGGTTGCTTTAGTGAGCTAGCTTGATTATTTTCACCTTTGAAGCTCTAACGTCCTGTCACCAGGTGGCTAGAGCTTTTATCGGGAATATTGGCCTAGGAGTCCATTCACTTTTCTTGTATGGATTCAGCTCAGGTGTCCAGGGTATTTGATCATTAAGTGTGTGGTACAGGCTCTGTCCTACAGTCTTAGAGGGGCAGGGATGATTGGTGTAGGTACCGGTATCTGGTTGCAGCAGGGGGTTATGCTCTGAACAAGGCAGGGTGCTGACAGCCATCCCCCTAGTGGCTACACGGAAAGTACGTCCCTCTTTCCTAGAGCACACAGGTGGGTGGGTTCTGCAGATGGACCATGGGCACCCAATGCTTTTGATTGTAAGGACTGGGAGGTAACAATTATCCTTGGACACCTCTCATGGGTGGCTGGGGGCTGGGTGATGTAGGTGAAGCCACCAGGCCTTAGGTCCCTGACATGGGTAGGTGAGGACCCTGTTTAATAGGCAAAGTGGTCAAACATCAAACACCCATCTCTCCATCGCACAGATGAAACAGTTGTAGTCTGCTAACAAAGGTCTGTTCTCCTGAAATAGGCCCGCAGAGGTCCATGCACGGGGGAAAGGCATTCAAAGTCCATGGACCATTTATGCCTGGACAGGAGCCACTTCTGTACTGAGCTCACCAAGTTAGCGGAGCTTGCAGATTATCTTTTCCCCTAATTGTGAATTTATTCCTTCTCCAAGTGCAGGAGAATTGCCCAGGGCACTCACCAGGATCTATCTCAGGCCCAGGGAAGTTGACAGCCACTGAATCTGGCTTGGGGGCTGGGGGCGCAGTAAAATATATGCAGATACTTAGCTTTTGCCGAGAGCACCGTTCTTCTCTGGTTCCAGAGGTGTGAGTAGGCTGTGCAGCTGGCTGTCTCTCCCTGAGGAAACTGCAGCTGAAATGCTACCACCAACCCACCGCAGTTGCTCCCAGGAATGGTGTCTGAGGGCTCCCAGCGATTCAGGTCCAGGAACTCCTCTCCGCTTCTGAGCCATCTCTCCCTCCCCCTGCCACTTAGTTCATTTTCTAACTTTGCCTTCGATGTTCAGGTCTCATAGCTTGTCATAAATATATTGTTTCACTTGTTTTTTGGGGTCTTTGTTGTAAAAGGAATCACTGGAAGCATCTGACTATTCTGCCATCTTGGCTCTGCCTCCCCCAAAAAATTTTATTGACATAAATTTGGTGATGAAATTAAGCAAGGTAAAATGTGCTCATATTTGTTCAGACACAACCATGTTTTGTAAAGGTCAGAGTTAGTGCACGATGCTCAAATAATATTTTCTACACTGATGAATGTGCTTATACCATGGGACAAGCCTAGAGATACAAAAACACCACAACCGATCTTGAATTGAGTGAACTGTCATCATTCTGGGTTGTCTAATCCTTGGACGCAAAGTCACTGTACCAAAAGAATTGGCCAAAGTTCAACCATTTCAGGAGGAAGCATGTGATCAAGAACCGATAGTACTGAAGGAAGAAGTTCAAGCTGCATGGAAGGCACTGGTGAAAAACAGGACTCCAGGAATTGACGGAATCCCAAGTGAGATGTTTCAACAAGCTGATGCAGCACTGGAAGCACTCACTCATCTATGCCAAGAAATTTGGAAGACAGCTACCTGACCAACTGACTGGAAGAGACCCATATTTGAACTTATTCCGAAGATGATCCAACAGAATTTGGAAATCATTGAATAATATCATAAATATCACACAGAAGTAAAATTTTGCTGAAGATAATTAAACACGGTTGCAACAGTACATCAACAACTACCAGAAATTCAAGTCAGATTCAGAAGAGAACGTGGAATGAGGGATATTATTGCAGATGTCAGATTGATCTTGGCTGGAAGTGAGAATACCAGAAATGTTTACCTGTTTTATTGACTATGCAAAGACATTCAGCTGTGTGAATAATAACAACTTATGAATAGCATTTTGAAGAATGGGAATTCCAGAACACTTAATTGTGCTCAATGGGAACCTGTACATAAAAAAAAGAGGCAGTTGTTCAAACTGAACAAGCTGATACTACATACTTTAAAGTCAGAAAAGGTGTGTGCCAGGGTTGTATCCTTTCACCATACTTATTCAGTCTGTATGCTGAGCAAATCTGAGAAGCTGGACTATATGAAGGAGAACGTGGCATCAGAATTGGTGAGAGACTCATTAACAAACTGTGTTACGGAGATGACACAACCTTGCTTGCTGAAAGTGAAGAAGACTTGAAGCACTTACTAATGAAGATCAAAGACAACAGCCTTCAGTATGGATTACACCTCCACATAAAGAAAACAAAAGTCCTCACAACCAGACCAATAAGCAACATCATGATAAACAGAGAAAATATTGAAGTTGTCGAGGATTTCATTTTACTTGGATCCACAACCAACACCCATGGAAGCAGGAGTCAAGAAATCAAAAGATGCATTGCACTGGGCAAATCTGCTGCAAAAAACCTCTTTAAAGTGTTAAAAAACTAAGATGTCACCTTGAGGACTAAGGTGCACCTGACCCAAACCATGGTATTTTTAATCACCTTGTATGCATGTGAAAGCTGGACAAAGAATAAAGAAGAAAAAAGAAGTATTGATGACTTTTAATTACCGTGTTGTTAAAGAATATTGAATATACCATGGGTATCCAAAAGAATGGACAAATCTGTCTTAGAAGACACAGCCAGAATGCTCCTTAGAAGTGAGGATGGTGAAACTATGTCTCATGTACTTTGGACATGTTATCAGGAGGGACCAGTCCCTGGAGAAGGACATTATGCTTGGTTAAATAGAGGGTCAGCAAAAAAGAGTAAGACCCTTGATGAGATAGATTGACACAGTGGCTGCAACATTGAGCTAAGGCATAATGACAATTGTGAGGATGGTGCAGAACTGGGCAGTATTGTGTTCTTTTGTATATAGGGTAGCTGTGAGTCAGAACCGACTTGCCAGCAGCTAACAACAATCCCCACTGTGGTGCCTCACCACCCAGAATATGTGCTGAGGACCCCTCACCACCACCTACCAGTCATAACTGTGCCTACAGAGTGCAGACACCTTGACTAGGAATTTAGGATATCTACTATCTGTCCATGGGGGCAGTGCTGGTTCAATGGTAAAATCCTCACCTCCCATGCAGGAGACCCAAGTTTGACTCCTGGCCAATGCACCCCATGTGCAGCCACCGCCCATATGTCAGTGGAGGCTTGAATGTTGCTATGGTGTTGCATTTCTAGAAAGAGATTAGGAAGAAAAGCCTGGCAATCTGCATCTGAAAATTGGCCAATGAAACCTGTAGATCACAATGGATATACGATGTGCATACAGTTGCCATGAGTCAGAGGCTGACTCAATGGCAGCTAACAACAACACCACATCTATCCATGTTGTTGTTAGGTGCCGTCAAGTCAGTTCTGACTCATAGTGGCGCTGTGAACAACATAAAGAACTACTACCTGGTCCTGCACCATCCTCACAATCGCTTCTATGTTTGAGACCATTGTTGCTGCCACTGTGTCAATCCATCTCAGTGAAGGTCGTCCTGTCTTTCGCTGACCCTCTACCAAGCATGATGTCCTTCTCCAGGGACTGGTCCTTCCTGATAGTGTGTCCAAAGTACGTGAGACGAAGTCTCACCATCCTCATGTCTCAGGGCCATCCTGGCTGTATTTCTTCCAAGACAGATTTGTTTGTTCTTCTGGCTGCCCATGGTGTGTTCTTCACCAACACCATAATTCAAGGACGTCAGTACTTCTTTTTCTTCCTTATTCATTGTCCAGCTTTCACATGTATAAATATGAGGTGTTTAAAAATACCATGGCTTTGGTCAGGCACTTAGTCCTCAACGTGATATCTTTAAAGAGGTCTTTTGCAGGAGATTTGCCCAATGCAATATGTTGTTTGATTTCTTGACTGCTGCTTCCATGGGTGTTAATTGTAGATTCAAGTAAAATGAAATCCTTGACAACAGTATTTTCTCAGCTTATCGTGATGTTGCTTATTGGTCCAGCTGTGAGGATTTTGTTTTCTTTGTGTGGAGGTGTAATCCATACTGAAGGCTGTGGTCTTTGATCTTCATTAGTAAGTGCTTCAAGTCCTCTTCACCTTCAGCAAGCAAGGTTGTGTCATCTCCGTAACACAGGTTGTTAACGAAACTTCCTCCAATCTCTATGCCCTGTTCTTCTTCATATAGTCCCTTGTTGGATTATCTGCTCAGCATACAGATTGAATAGGTATAGTGAAAGGATACAACCCTGACACACACCTTCTCTGATTTTAAAGCTTGCAGTATCCCCTCGTTTTGTTAAATGACTGCTTCTTGGTCTATGTACAGGTTCCACATGAGCACAAATACCCACTTTTTGTAATGCTATCCAGAAAGCATACATACTTGGATGATATGAATCAAAGATTTTTATGCAAAAGCTAAGAAATAGAAGTGACACAGCTGTCTAAAGGTTTTAGTTACATGGAATTAAGTAGTTGAGAAAGTACAGTTTGTAGGATTCCAGGAGCGTGAAAGGTTTGTTTGGACAAGGCTGATATCATTTTGAGCTATCAGGCCTCAGAACCACTGATATAAGTGCTCTATATTTGTGACTGACAAATTTATTTGTCAATATCAGAAGCAATCACAAGCCAAGATAGCTGTTTCTTAAATACTGTCCTAAAACTAGCAAATTGTTTCCAGGGCAACAGTTTCAACTGATGTGAAACAAACATTCAGCATTCAGACCCTTCATCTAAGTGATGCTGAGTGGTGCTTGTCGAGTGTCATATCCAGGCCATTGCTCTCACTCATGTTCAGGTTCTTAGGAGCCAAACGTGTTTATTAAATTAGGGAAATATGGAATAAATTCTCCCATTTAACCCTTGGCTTAGCAATGAGCAGGGCTGCTGGGAGTTTATAAGGGCAAAACTTTTACCCAAGTTACGCACCATTTTGCTGAATGCTTCTGTTCCTGTCCAGATTTTATTTTTAATTATCACAACCATATTTTAATTACTACAGTCACCTACTTTTGTTAATTCCTCATATATTTATTGAATACAGAGACTTTCATTACACAGTGGGCCCATCGCTGGAAATTTATCGATGAAAACCCCTGAAAGAGTACAGAATTTAATAAAGAAGATACAACATTGCAAGACGATGTGTTAACTACTGTAATATATGTACACATGTGGAAGCAGCAACACGGTTGTCATGAGGAGAGGCTCAGGATTTAAGATACATTTATTTGTATCTGTTTTGTTGTTGTTGTTGAGGAAGAAACACACAAACCAAAAGAAAGACGTAAGGGTGCAGGAGTGGGAAGGAGGGAGGAATATTCCAATGTCCAGTGATGAGTTGGTGCTCTGAGACCAAGAGAAGGAAGGAGCCGTGGACCTGTTGGGTGAGTGAGTAGAGGGCTGAGAGTGAAGAATTTTGCATTCTCTCTGAAGGTATTTGGATTATCTCCCCAAAGCACTGTGAAACCATGGCAAGATTTTTGGAAGTCACCTGTCAGATTTTTGTTATGGGCAGCAGCGGAAAAGTCGAGAAGGGGGCATGTTGAAGACACAGAGGGCAGAGAAGTTTTAAAGGACAGTGCCAACTGGACGCCGTGGGTAAGCAAGAAGGGGGAGGCAGCGAGGGGCCCTCTGTTGGTCTCCCGGTGCTGCTGTAAGAGAAATACTGCACCTGGGTGGCTTTAAAGAACAGGAGTTTATTTTCTCACAGTTCAGGAGACCGAAGTCCAAATTCAGGGCACTGAGTCTAGGGGAAGGCTCTCTCACTGGGCTGTTGGGGGAAAATCCTTGTTTCTTCGGCTGCTGTACCCCGGTGTTCCTTGGTGCCTTGGTGAAACTCAGGGGGCAGCTATCTTGCCCCACTCGTGCTTGCTTCTGTGTCTGTGCCGCTCCTTAGGTTTAGGGATAGGGGTTAAGTTTAGGACCCGTCATATATTGAAATGGCCTCTTTAACATAACAGAGAAAACTTATTCCCAGACTGGATTACATTCATAGGATTCTAACACATATTTTGTTCGACACAATTCAATCCATAACAGCCCCCTGTTGAAACTTGATGAAAGATATTGATAATAATAGATAAAATACAGAAAATGAAACAGATGCATGGGGTGACAGACTCACTTTGGACATGTCGTGTTTGGGGTGTCATTGCAGAACCCAGTTGAGATTTACAGTGAGCAGAAGTAGGAGAAGGTGGATCCCCCTGGTTCACTGGTGGGTGGATGAGGTTAAGCCCACCTCCTCTGGTGAGAATGGTACAACCTGGGTAATGTTGTTCAGCTGGCCTGTCTTCTGGGCATATGTGTATAGGATACCTGTATGTTCTCATGCGTGCATAAGATGTGCAGGTCTGCTTACCACTGTATAATGGAGTCTTATACAGTGCCTGACAAATAGGAGGAGCTCATTTGCCAACGTGGTGAATATACTTGGGGCTTCCCCAGCATTTTTCCCCTAGACGGATATTCCTGAGTGTCTGGGGACAAGTTCTTTTCTTCTGATTCTTGTTTGAAAGAAAAGAGCTAGCTTGCCCTTCCATACTCTCTCTGTTGATATACCTGGGGCGTATTCACTAGAGCCCCTGTTCGTAATTTTTAGAGGCTATTTGTGGTTCACACATGTCTTAGGGTGGGCTCTCTAGAGAAGCAAAACCAGTAAAGCATATAAATAGAGAGATTTATATCAAGGAAATGGCTCATGCGGTTGTAGAGGCTGGACCTGATTCATGGAGCTGCAGGGGCCGGTGAACCCAAGATCAGCAGGTCGGAGATTAGGGCTGTTGCTCACAGGCTGAGAAGTTTGATAAATCCCAAAATTGGCAGGTAAGACTGCAGGCTGCTAGCTCAAGTTCCAAGAACCAGAGGTCAGACAAGCAGGAGCCAGCTGTAGGATCCAGAATAAGCAAAAGCCCCTGAGCCTTGCCAGAACATCCACTTACACTCAGATGCAGGCCACACGCCCAAGGAAACTCCCTTTCAACTGATTGGCTACTCACAGCATATCCTGTCATACCGATGATCACTTATCAGATTTCAACAGGGAAGTGACCACGATGTTATACAACTCCCAAAACAGTATCATGGCCCAGCCAAGCTGTCACACAATCTTAACCATCACAACACATTACAGAAATATCTTCCTGTGACCCTGTCCATTCAATCCCGCCCTTTCTCAGACCTCACCATGTGTGGGTCTGCTCCCAGGGAACCTTCCAGCTCCATCCAATGAGTCTCCTCTGGTTTTTTAGAAGAGGAGACCCGATGTCCTTTCCACATTTACACACCATCTGCTTTGACCTGCTCTCTGCCCCACAGCAAAAGGAGGCGAGTGCAGGGATGTTTTAACGATATCATGAAACTTAATCTAGGGCTTGGACTTGCTCCACCTACCCAAGCATGGACTCTCTGATGGAAACGTTTTACTCTTAACCAAATTGACAGCACAAGTCACACCCAGTGTCTTGTCTCCTTGAGACAAAAGCATCTCCAGCAGCCCCTATCTTCCTGTCTGCACACTCACGGACTCCCTCTTCTCACTCTCTCAGTGGTCAGGGTTTATCAATAATCTTTTCTGGGCTCATGGGAACCGCCCCCTTGTGGATGGTTCACTGAGAGGTTCAACAGTATTCTTATGTAGTTTGGTGTTTATGTGACTCCATATATCATTGCTTAAATTTTAATCTTTAGATTATCTCAGAGCTCATTTAGTGAAAGAGAAAAAAAGTAATTTGGCTTTCAACTATTGTGATGACTAATGCTGAATGGTACAAAATAAGAAGAGAAAAAAAATTCACTTTCTTTCACAAGCTAATAGTTGTTCTTGCTTTCGATCTGTAAATAATTAGTCAATCCATCAAGAGTGAGAAAAGCAAGCCAGCATTTCCCCACAGCACCCGTGGGTGAAAGACAGGCGGGAGGGAACTTGGCAACTGAAACATCTTCTGGGAGTGGAATTAAGCCGGGAAGCCCTGGCTGTTTGCTGTCCACTTACCTCCCCTCCCCACTGGTGGAGCAGGGCTGGGCTGGGTAGATGGCATGTCTGGGGGCTGGTGGTAACGTTTACAAGTACCCTCAAATCATTCTGCGGCTTCAGCAGATCCAGAAGCTACATACCTGTGATTTTGGCTAATGCTCCTCAGCCTGGTGAAACAGGAAAAGAGGTCTGACTCTCGGGAAAGGAAGAGCCCCAGTGTCCCGAGTATAATGTATCAGTGGGGTTTCTCTCTAGTGGTGGGAGGCAGCAAGCACAGTGGCTTACAGCAGCCAACTTGATATTTCTTCCCTGTGGGTTTCCATGGCAGCTGGTCAGGGGTTCAGGTTTGTCCACGTGCACATCGATCCTTAGTGCTGCTCGCCTACAGGACGGTGGCCCCTTATGCCCTAAGCCGGCCCCTCAACTCAAGCAGGTATCTGTTCAGAACACATCTGCTAATATCACCTGGGCCAAGCCAAGCCCACGCCAAGCCCAGCATCAAGGGTCGTCAATCGCCTGCTCTCGGGAGGGCTCTGCAGGTGTGGGGAAGAGCCTGGGGTAGAACTCTGTTACAGGGAGGGGGCAACCAGGTGGGGCAGTGCCTGAGCCTATCCTCACGTGAGAGAGCCAAACCGCCAACACTCCTTCTAGCCAGGTGAAGGTATTTGCGTTAGCTGTCTGATTCTTTCTCATCACTGCCTCCGCCTGTGGCCAGTACACCCCACAGCACAGATACATCCAACCGAAAAACAAAACCCAGCTGCCATCTAGTTGACTGTGACTCAGGGTACCCCCATGTGTGTCAGAGTAGAAACGTGTTCCATGGGGTTTTTAATGTCTGGTTTTTCAACAGTAGATTGCCAGGCCTTTCTTGCAAAGTGCCTCTAGGTAGACTTGAACAACCAACCTTCTGGTCAGCAGCCAAGCATGGTAACTGTGTCACCCAGGGCTCCCACTTTACAACGTTTTTTTTTTGTCAAAGTTAGCTCAAGGTCTAATTTTTCACAACTCAAGAAACAATTTCCTAGTCGACTTTGTGATCTAGAGCCCTGGTGGCACAGTGGTTAAGAAATCAGCTGTTAACCAAAAGTTGGCCGTTCAAATCCACCTGCTGCTCCTTGGAAACCCCGTGGGGCTTGAATTCTTAAATTCCGTGCTCCCCTCATCTAACCTGGGTTTGCTTTAACTTCTTTATGGCACTGTTTAAGGATAACTGGTCCCACTCCCATTCGTTACATGAGTATTTGGCAAAATTAAAGTGAGGAACACAGAGAACCTTCCCTTAGCAGCTGCCCCAGACTCTCCTCTCTGCTCTCGGTCTGTCTTTATCATTTTCTGGAACACTCTGGGACAAGACAGAGGAGCCCCTACAACAAGCACGCCAAAACACCAGGCTGGAACCCCCAGGAGACCGGGTCTCCTCCAGGTCCACTTTCTCCTCTGACCTTCCCCGCCATGCCAGATCACACACCCAGGTCTCTGTAATCTCTCTCCTCCTGAGCCTTTTCATCACCCCATAATCCTGAGGACCCTTACACCATAACTCATTGCCTTTGAGTGGATTCCACCGCAGGTGACCCTCTGGGTTACAGAGTAGAACTGCTCCATAGAGTTTTCTTGGTCATGATCTTTAGGGAAGCGGATTGCCAGGCCTTTCTTCCATGGAGCCACTGGGTAGGTTCAAACTCCCAACCTTCAGTTAGTTGATGAGTGCAAACTGTTTCTGCCACCCAGGGCCCTCTCCTTTCACCACGTTGTCCTTGTTAGGTGCTGTCGAGTCTGACTCTGTGAGCCCGTGTACAGCAGAACAAAACACTGCCTAGTCCTGCACCATCCTCACTGTCCTTGTTAATGTCTGAACCCGTCGTTGCAGCCGCTGTGTCAGTCCACATGGTTGAGGGTCTTCCTCTCTTTCACTGACCCTCTACTTTATCAAGCGTGATGTCCTTCTCCAAAGACTGATCCCTGCTGACAACATGTTCAAAGTGCACTAAAGCAGATGATTACCTTGTTGTCTACTTCCAGATCACTCTTGAGGCCAGCTGGATCTTCCCAAGCGCTAGAGCAATACTCAGTAGCTAGCAGTTGTTGGGTGCTGTCGAGTGGATTCCACATGACAGAGTAGACCTGCCCCATAGGGTGTCCTGGGCTGTAATCTTTACAGGAGCAGATCGTCAGGCCTTTCTCCTGAGGAGCTGCTGGCTGGGTTTGAACCACCAACTTTTGGTCACTTTACAAGTGCATTATATCTTCAAACCCTGTTAGATCCATGCTGTTTTAGTCCCAGTTTTCAGAAGAGGCATCTGGGATGCAGAGACAGGACGTCACTGCCTAAGCAGCACTGATTTCCACCTTTTCTGAGCTGATGTTTTCCATTCAATGCCTGCACTGTCATGTGTGCTTGGAACGCCCCCGCCTGGCTGCTCCAGGTCCTGCCCATCGTAACTCCTCCACTGAGTCTCGTTCTCTCTGTGAGTTTCCCTGACCTGTTTTCTGATGCCTGTGTACACTGAGGAGTGTGGAGGGACACTTGGCTGTTTTCCTGTAAACTTTCTACTTGTAGCACCATTTGTAGATTTCCTGTTTGGCAGTTAACCATAACAGCTGACCTTGTCCCTTGGATGGATGTGATCATGTCAGATTCTTGCGCGTCAACCAGGGGTGGATTAACCAGTGAGCAAGGTACTCGCAGGCTTATATTAAGCAAGGTATGCACAGGCTTACTCGTGCTTACTTACTAACCTGTAGTGCACAATTTCACGTGGTGAATATCAGGTGAAATGGTGCACTATAGATTAGTAAGTAAGCCCGTGCGTACCTTCCTTATTGGGTAATCGTCGGTGATGTCAACTCATTTCTGAGCAGCTTCGTGTTTATTGTTTAATTTCGGCAACTGTATGTGTAAACCTGCAAGTCACCTTATAGGGTGTATTTAAAAAAAAAAAAAAAAACCAGAAGGTGGAGATTCCAAGTAGGAAAGTGAAGTAAATCAAAGGATAGAGGAGAAAAGGCTTTTGTGAAAGCAAATGAGGGGAGGTGAAGGGAAGCCGGAGAAATGGAGTCAGACCTTGGACTGTACCTCGGACACCAAGTCTGCAGAACCAGGAGCCAAGGATGTGGTGGTGCAGCCCATGGGGGCCGGAGCCAGGAGAGAGGGGCCGGAGCTCCATCAGGCTCAGAATAAGAGAACATTCTTTTTAAAAAGGTTACCTTAATAGTCATTTCCTTAGAATGTATGGGGAAAGATTCTGAAAATGCTGTCTAGATCAGGGCAAATTAATAGTGTGGCACTCTTTATTATTAAGTTAAAATGTGGCATTTTTTACGGTGGGCTATTTTTATGGGTTTGTTTTACTGGATTTAGAATTTGTAAGTGCTTTTTTATTCCTATTCTTTAACTAAGTCGTTTCAGCTCTTCTCAGAATCAAAACATTCAACTGCACAGGTTCAATTTACGAAAGTAATATGCATTCTGAAACTCAAGATAAAGCAAAGTATGAGGAGAAAATAAAGATGTGCTCAGTCGTCCATCGTTCCACAACTAGATACAGACTGACGAATCTGATGGCTGAGGCTGGGGGACGGAGATGCATGTGAACTGTCCCATGGACACAACCACATCATTGAAAAAAGCTATTTAGTTTTCAAATTGCAGTAAGTTAGGGAAGCAAAGGGTGGTTGTTTGTGACCCTGTCTCTTCTTTTGAAAGCCAGGTGCAGCCATTGTCATAATTCAATAGGGCTGAGTTTACAAAGCAATCCCGATAGAAGCTGTTGTTCATTTCCAGACTCTAGGCTGGCCGCCGCCCCAGGTGAGCAGTGACCTGCCTTATGGTGGGTGAGCCAAGTGGTTAGATAGGTCTGCACCAGGCGTGGCTAAAGAAGACTCAGCATGTGTGTTGTTCCCATTCAAATGTGCTTTTAGTTTAATTTTTTTAACTGCTTATTAAATAACACCTCATTCAGGGAACACAACAGAGAATCCCTCACGGAGCAGGAGAAAAGTGGGATATGCAGACCTCAAATTCTAGTAAAAAAAAAAAGACCACACTTAATGGTCTGACTGAGACTGGAGGGACCCTAGAGGTCATGGCCCCTGGACTGTTAGCCCAAAACTAAAACCATTCCCGAAGCCAATTCTTCAGACAAAGATTAGACTGGACTATGAGACATAAAAATATACTGGCAAGGAGTGAGCTTCTTAGCTCAAGTGGACACATGAGACTATCTGGGCAGCTCCTGTCTGGAGGCGAGATGAGAAGGCAGAGGGGGACAGAAGCTGGCTGAATGGACATGGGAATACGGGGTGGAGAGAAGGAGTATGCTGTCTCGTTAGGGGGAGAGCAACAAGGGCCACATAACAATGTGTGTGTAAGTTTTTGTATGAAAAACTGGCTTGAATTGTGACCTTTCACTTAAAGCACAATAAAAAAAAAAAAAAAAAAAACAGCTCATTTCACTCCCCATTGTAAGAGAGCATTAAAAGTAAGGAGGAATAATACTTAAATTTAACATTTTGCGTCTAAGGTATTTTTAGAATTGTAAGCAAAAGTTGAGGCTGCTTAATCTACCCTCTTCGATTTAAAAATGAGAAAATTTAAGTCCAGAGGGTTAAGAGATTTGTTTCTCTGAATTTAAACTTCAGTCCTCCCACTTGCCGCGGATTCTGACTTTGATTTTCGTGCTGAGGGGGAACCGCCAGCTTTTACCTACTGTTGGCCCTTCATGGTTTCCGTGACCCAGGATGGTCCAGCTCCTCTGCTGCTTTGAGCTTTCAGGTGAAGCCAAAGACTTGATACAAATATGAGATGTGTTAGGAACCCTTCTGAATTCTTTAGATGGGAAAGTAATTGCCTATACTGCTGATCCCATCACCTGAGATGCTTGCCAGGGAAGAAGTGGGTGTGACTAGACAGTTAATCATCTCTGCGTTCTGAGGAGAGGGATGGAGTTTGAGTCCCAGCATATACATTATTCAAGAGATTCTGGTAAGGACCTCTGTTTAAGAACCACTGATCCAGACCAACATCCTTATTTCAAAACTAAGGGAATTAGAATCCGTTAGTAAAATATCTTACCCTGCCCAGGTTTTAAACAAATTTAGATATGTAAGGGACCCCTGGTGGTGCAGTGGTTAAAAGCCCAGCTGCTAACCAAAAGGTCGGCAGTTCAAATCCACCAGCCACTCTTTGAAAACCCTGTGGGGGCAGTTCTACTCTGTCCTATAGTGTCGCCATGATTTGGAATTGACTTGATGGCAATTGGTTTGGGAGATAGGTGGACGGACAGACGGACGGATGCACGGGTGGATGCATGGATGGATACATGGATGGACAGACAGACGGATGGACGGATGGATGGATGGATGCTGTGGAGTTGACTCCGATTCATGACAACCTTACGTACAACAGAATGAGATGTTGCCTGGTCTTGTGCCATCCTCAAGATTGCCAGGATATTTGAGTCCATCCTTGGGACTGCTGTGACAATCCATCTCACCAAGTGTTTCCCTCACCCTCGTTGTCCCTCTACTTCACCAAACACGATGTCCTCCTCCAGGGATTGATTCCTCCTTTTGATGTGCCCAAAGCAAGCAAGTCAAACAATAGTCTGTCGTGATGCATCGGGTTTTCATTGGTTTGTTTTTGGAACTGGATCTTCAGGCCCTTCTTCCTAGTCTGTGTTAGTCTAGAAGCTGTGCTAAAATCTGTCTACCACAGGTGACCCTGCTTGTATTTGAAGTACCAGGGCATAGCTTCCGGTGTCACAGCAACACATAAACACCACCACAGTAGGACAAACTGACAGATGGGTGGTGTTTTATTACTGCATGGAGAACTACCCCACCGCCATCAGATTGCTTCCCCTCCCCCACCATCTTCTTTTCCCCTCTGGCCCACCCTGGCAAAAATCAGATGGTGCCTGTCATCTCCCTTTCTCAAGTCTTTCAGCCACACATCTGTGATATTGACATTAATATGTGACACAGCTAACTTTCGTCCCCACATCCACCATGCTCTCATACTCAAGAATCCTGTGGCCTTTGCCAGGATTGCAGCAAGATGGTTTAATATTCTCCCTCTGATAATCAGTGGTGAACTTTTGATAATGGAGTTGATTTTTCTCTAACATTTGTAATCACCATTAGTTTCTTGATTAGGTAGTGCAATTATAACACTGACTACAAACCCCTCCCAAAATTTGCAAGTAATTGAATTTAAAGAGATGTTTCAAATGTCACCTGTAGGCATTAAAGATGATAGATAGGAGTTATTGATGCTATTTTAAGAGCTTTGTATGTCAGTGTTTTGAAATGGTGGAGGTTGCCATGGTAAATATGGATTTTCTCCTAATTAATTCAGGCATGAAGAAAGTTACTAATTGCCATATTTTTCTCTCAATTGCCTTTGGTCTGAAAGTATTTATATTCTTCCCATATAAGACAGGTTATGTTAGATTTCAGTTCTCTTCTAAAATGTCTGAGCAGTTTCCTACACTTATTGAAAAAGAACAAAATGCATATGAAGCATTTGAAATTCTTCTAATTCTTTATATTGGCATTTCATTTTGAACCTGTTTTCATTGCTATATTAGGGGAATGAATTTCATATGTTCTATATTTAAACAGAGGTTTTAGAAGTGAATATATTTTATTTTCCCTAGCTGTTAATGAGAAATTAATTTTGAATTCATTATTCATCTTTTCAACAAGCTATTACAAAACCAAATGCAACCAATTTTAAGCTAGAAATTTAGTTTTCTCTGTTTGCTACAGTTCTTCTACAAATACAGACTCCAGTGAGGGTAAACGCAGGAGTGTGGCCCCAGCTCTACATCACGTGTCATGGGCGCCATGGTGAATCAGTTCCACTGATAAGAAAGGTGATCCATGTATAAGATTAAATTGCTTCATAGTCTCAGATTAAAATTGCAAGGCAGCCAAAACAAGCAGAGTTTTTTTCACCCTTTCAAACAACCCACCAAGTGTGTGGCATATGACCACCATGAAAACTAAAGGAAAATATACATGTTGCTCATCAGTGTATGTGTGTCAATTTGGGTTTCAATCTTCTTTTTCCCTTTTGTCTATACAATTCTAATGAAGCTATCCCAGTTTAAGAAAACTAATAGTTATGAAAACAAAAAAGCCAAACCCATTGCCCTCGAGTCAATTGCATGTCATGGTGACCCCATGTGAAGAGTAGAACTGCTCCATATAGTTTCCTAGGCTGTAATCTTTAAGGAAGCGGATCACTGGGGCTTTCTCCCACTGCATTGCTAGGTAGGTTCGAGCTGCCAACCTTTAGGTTAGCAGAAGATTGCAAACCACTTGTGCCACTAAACCTGTATTCTTGAATCACAAGTTTTGCCTAATCTTGAAGTTGTAGCTTCAAAAAAGAGAAAACTTATGGATGGACGATGAATATCAACACCTGCAGAAGAAATCAGATTGGAGCAGATAGGTTCTTCTGTCTGGACTGCAAAGATAAGCGAACAGCAAGATACCTGTGATGGAACAGAATCTGTTCATTAACCAGGTAGTGTAGTGTAGGTTCAATTTATAGGTAGCGCTTTTTTTTTTTTTTTTTTTAAAGTTTAAATAAAGTGGCTGGCTCTGTTTGGTATGACTGTCTAGAAAAATACCTCTGATGACTTCATCTCTGCCTTCTCCAACTACACATGTGCCATGTGTGGTGTGAAGTAGCTGATCTGTTTAAGAAGCTCAATTAGGAATTTGGCACTGGCTATAGCGGTCAGGTTCCTGACCTGTTTCTGTTTAAAATCATGCCAGACAACTGTGTCAAGCATTAATTATTCTATTTGCCAATTCCCTATCAATCAGGCTTTATATTATGATCAGGAAATCTGGCAATGAAATATGTTCCTTGGGAAAAATGTGAATACTTGCAATTGAGTCAAGATGCCATTCTTTCAACCCACTCCTGTGTGTGCCTAGAATTTTCAGGGCATTATGTTAGCCATTGCTGGGAATACAGAGATGATTAATATGGCGTTTCTGCCCTATCAAGAGATGATCCTCACTAATACTGGTTCCTTTTAATTTCCACTTTTGTCACCTTCCTTAAGGATGCTATTCTCAGCTGATGATTTTGAAGATAAGCAGTTAGCCCAACGAAGATCTCATATGTACCAATAACAGCTCTACTCTTCGCTATGTCTGGGTGAAGAGGGAAAGGCTTATTCTTTCCTTGACATTTATAGCATCCTCTGTACCTGTGCTCCATAAAAGGTTATCTAAATCAAATTTATTCCAAATAGGCAATATTTAACAGTAAAAAGGTCAAAGAAGGGTACGGTTCTCTACAGGGCAACATTTACTTGATTGAGAGATAGCTAGGGAGGGTGAATTATGCATTCTTTCTTCATTTCAGATATTGGTTAATAAGCATATTGCTTCTCGTGTTCATTCTGTTGTTCAGTAGAAAGCCCTACAATTACCTTTTGATTTGGATATTTAATCACATCGAAATTTTTTTTTTTCATACTCATTTGTAACTCCACTGTCATAATTTCTCAATTCCTGGTAATAGAAGCATTGCAAGATACTCCATTGTTCAGGTTATTCTACACAAGCAAAGCACAAATACAAAGTAGTTACCTACCTTAAAAAAGAAATCAAATTTTCCAGGGCAGAAGTTCTGACTAACAAATAGAACTAGTAAGATGCCCTGGAGCTGTATTCAAGGGTCTGAATTGAGAGCAGACCTCAGGACTTCGCGAATCTCATTCACAAGCTCCTTCAAGGGCTGATCCAGCTCCTGCCCAGGCCTACAGGGGCAGGCACAACACTACTTGCCTTGTCCGATGTCTTTACACCCTGCTTCTCTAAGAACTCTAAGTGTTGCTGGTGGTGGTGGTAGTTTCCCTTGAATCAGCTCCAACTTGGGGTGACTCCATGTATGATAGAATGAAACATTGCCTGGTCCTGTGCCATCTTCATGATCGTTGGTATGTTTGAGTCCATTGTTGTGGCTATTGTCTCAATTCATCTCATGGAGAGTTTCCGTCATTTTCACTGACCCTTTTCTTTACCAAACACAATCTACTTTTCTGTTAGTTACCACAAAATATGTTGATAAAACTGGCCTGGAAAGAAAAATCACAATCAACAAAAAAAGAGTAAACACACTTTTTATAAGGGTTGGCATACTTCCCATAATTTGGCATAAGATTTAACTCTACTCTTCTTGGTAGCCAAGACATGAAAGAAAACATACGAGTTACGTAGATCTTATCAGGAAGAAAGTATCATACCAGCTCCTCAAGAAATAAATGTCTTTGTTGGCATTAAACCCTTCAATTTCACACGTGAGTCTTAAAATGGGGAAATGATTTAATGGATGCTGTTTCTCAATAACTGTTATGACACTTATTAAAAAATGGATTTCCTAAATCTAAGGGCATAAAATTAAACACAGTTGAAAGTCATATCTAATGTAATACAGGTGTTGAGCTTTCTGATTGTCTAAATTGATCTCCCTTAGCTTCTACCCTCCTGTCTGTAAGCTAGTCTGTATCATGTATCACCCTGTATTTACCACTAAGGAGTTCTTGGATGGTACAGACGATTAACAGGCTCAGTTGTAAACTAAAAAGTTGTAGGTTCAAGTCCACCCAGAGGCACCTTGAAAAAAAGACCCAGTAATCTACTTTGGAAAAATCAGCCATTGAAAACCCTATGGAGCACAGTTCTACTCTGACATACATGGGGTCACCATGACTCAGAGCCGACTACACAATAGTTGTCATTGGCCTCTCTCCTCTCACACTTGTATATTTTCATGTTTCATATTTCCAACTCACTGACTTGTCAGTCAACTAGTTACTGCCTTCACTCCATTAATGGCACTGCTCTGAGGTATATATTGCTATTCTTGTGTCCCAATCGGTGACAACATGTTAGCTGAACCCAACTGATACTCTCTGCTCCCTTGTACACCATTGACCACTTCCTATCCAGGCTCTCTGCTCTCTTGTATGCCTGCTGACCACTTCCTGTCCAGGGTCCCTGCTCCCTTGTGCACTGTTGACCACTTCCTGTCCAGGCTCTCTGCTCCCTTGACATCCATGATACCCCTCCTGTGCTTCCCCTGCTATCCTGGCCATTCCCTCTGTGTCTTAATCGTGCACATTTTCTATCTGAATGTTGACCCTTTCTGGTTGTCTCCCTGACCCATCAACTCTAGTTTCCAGCCATCCAGCCTCATGCTTTCAACACTCTTACATGTACCATGACATCCTGTCCATCCCAGATGTGAAGAACAATGTTGAGAAACAATCCACATCCCAAATATTCCTGGGCTTGAGGTTCACTGACAGCCTTGGGGGAATGAACTTAGGACGAGAGGTCCAGTAATAACACCTTTACCTCTGAAGCACCTCCAAGGGCATCCTTGAGTGGGAGGACAGGTGAGGGACTGGGTTGACTTTCCTGGTGTCTGTGCCCATCACAGTTCTCAGCAGAGAACTCTGCACACAGTTCTCCAGCAGTCAGGACTACTATAACCTGCTCTCTGATGGTGTATCATGGGATCAATAGGGTGTTGCAAACCTCTACCAATCTCTCTCCCACCTCCTTTTACAAATTATTCAGTATGACACGAGGAACACTTGGACCTGTGGTTGATGGAATGCATGCTACACCAGGTACTAGAGGTCACCTGAGTGGAGGAGAATTCTCCACTCCCCTGCTCCAGACACCTGGGCTGGACAAGTTTTTCCCATGGCCACTCTGAGCCCTGAATGGAAGTATGGCCCTCATACTGCGAGCAAATAGGAAAGGAGCCTCTTACTTGCAGGATAAGGGCCCAGTTCAGTGAGGACCTTCTGAAGATACTCGACTCAAAGGTCAGAAAACTACCTGGATCGACTTCAAGACATAATTGAGTAGGAATTAAAGATCCGGCCACCTCACCTTTTGGAAAATAACCATTTCTGCACATACAAGAATAATCAGATTTGGTGCCTTCAGTGCATCCCCAAAGCCTATACTGAAGTTGGTGTTACATTTTTAGAATATGTTTCAAACAGTTTTCCTATTACTCTGTCCTTGGCCATGGCAATTAAATTTTTTTTTTATTGTTGTTGAAAATATACACAGCAAAACATACACCAATTCAACTCTTTCTACATCTATAATTGAGTAACATTGATTACATTCTTCAAGTTGTGCAACCATTCTCACCCTCCATTTCAGAATTGTTCCTCCTCCATTGACATAAGCTCACTGTCCCCTAAGCTTCCTATCTAACCCTTCGAGTTGCTGTTGTCAGTTTGATTTCATATAGATAGTTCTTTAAAAGAGCACAATGCTCACAACAGACATCCTTTATAATTAAGCTAGAGTGTAGTTTGGTTTGAAGAAAATTCCAGGAGATAATTTTGGTTTAAGGTATTCTTTGGTTTAAAGAAGACTTTGGGGAATATTTTTGGTTTAAGGTTTGATTAAGATTTAAAGATTATCTCAGGGCAATAGTTTTGCTGGATTCCATGAGAATTTCAAGTTCTTACCCCCATTTTTCTCCCTTTTGATCAAGATTCTTCTATAAAAATCTTTGATCAAGATGTTCAGTTACGCTAGTGAAGCACCATCCAGTTCTTCAGGTCTCATTTATGGCAATTAATTTAATTAATCTCTAAGCAGGCATTTATTGATTATTTATCACAGGTCAGGAATTGAGCTACGTGTATGTTCAAGAACTACTGTTCCTTTTTTCTTAAGTCAAAATCGGGGGCGGATCACCCAATAGGCTCACCAGGGTACCTGTAGTGAACAATTTTACATGTTTTTCACCACATCTTTGATGGGTGAAACCCATGTGAAATTCTTCACTACAGAGTAGGAAGTAAGCACAAGTAAGCCCATGCTTACTTTGCTTACTGGGTGATCTGCCCCTAGTCAAAATACTTAGATTTTTAAAATAGAAAATTTGTGATGCGCTCAGGATGTTACATGCCTTCTTCTCTTTCCCATTTCTGCTACCGGGTCGCTATGAGTCGGAATCGGCTCAGAGGCATGGGGGTTTAAGGCCTTTCACTAGTTGGGTGAACAAGAAGACAATAGGTTATCTCTTCAGCCTTCTTTGCAGGGAAATAAGATAAAATGAAATAAGATACTGGATGGCAAACGCTTCCACAGGAGCTGGAGAATGGGGAATGCCTAGTAAATAGTAACCATTATCAGCAAGTATTGTTGGTAACATCTGTTTAATAAACTTAGAGAACTGACAAAATTCATGCCTTTTTTTTTTTTTTTTTGGCAACCTTTAAAAACATACCCAATACTCATTTTTTCCTCAAGCTGCGTTATGGAGGAAAAAAGCATTTTGACCTATATTTCTTCGACTATCAAAGAAAAGTTAGATTGCTATTCTTAGTAATCCTTATGTAACATCAAGATTTAACACCCTTTAAAAAAAAAAAAAAAATCCTTACCCCACACTCACCCACTTTCTAGTTTTGTGTGAACCAGGAGTTTTCAATTTAGCCTTTAATCAAAAGATTGATTTATATCATGTTTTCTTGCCTTAGAAATATTTTTGGTAGTTAACTTCTGCTTTTAATCATATTTCAAAGTGACTGTGCTGGTTGCACAGTAGTTAAGAGCTACGATTGCTAACCAAAAGGTAGGCAGTTCAAATCCACCAGCTGCTCCTTGGAAACCTGATGGGCCAGTTCTACCCAGTCCTGTAGAGTCACTAGGAGTCAGAATCGACTCAGTGGCAACGGGTTTGGGCTTTTTTTTGTTTTTGTTTTTGTTTTTTTGGTTTATGCTGGACTACTGCCTTTACTCTCCGTGGCTTTTGTATTACTTATTGATTTTTTTTTTTGATTGATTGGTCATTTGATCAGCTTGATTCATCAGTGGTTTCAAGTAGTTTTTCTTTTTTTTTCTCTCCCAGGAGGGGCCCGTGGGGCATGTGTTGGCTGCATCTTTGCTTCTTTTCTGACTTCAAACATAAATGACACTTCCTGCTGTAAAACCCTGTGGTCCCAATCCGTCTTCCTTCCAGTGCAGTCTCCTGATCTCCTCTGGCGCACAGTGCGCTCAGTGGAGAAAACAGAAAAAGTCCCTCGACCCTAATTGCGTTTTCCTGGTTTTGATTTGTTTGGTCTTGCTTGTCCCTTAAAAAAAACAAAACACAATAATTTCAACCTTATCGTGTTAGAGCCTGGCCCGAATCACCTGGAGCTTGTTGAACTCTTTTCGATCGACTTGCTAAGTCACTTCTCAGCCCTGGATAATTTTGTTTTACTTTCTGGTTTGGTTTGCTGCGCTGTTTGTGTTTGGTTTTTCTCCTGAAGAACTTTCTGCTTGTAAGTCGCGTCCCAGCGGCTGGGAGCTCTCCTTCCAGGGCGTGTGCAACTCCTGGCTGAACCTCTCTTTCCCACGCCGCCGTTGTTAGTTGCCACAGAGGGGACTCCGACTCACGGCGAACCCCACGTACAGCAGAATACATCGTTGCCTGGTCCTGTGCCATCTTGTTGGCATGCTTGAGTCCACTGTTGTGACCACTTTGTATTTTAAGTGCCTTCCAACCTCGGGGACTCATCTTCCAACTCTATATTGGACAGTGTTCTGTTGTGGTCCCTAGGGTTTTCATTGGCTGATTTTCAAAAAGAGATCACCAGGCCTTTCTTCCTAGTCAGTCTTAATTGGGTAATCCTCTGAAACCTGTCCACCATGGATGACCCTGCTGCTATTTGAAATACTAATGGAACACCTTCCAGCAACACAACAGCACACAGCTACCATAGAAGTACCCAACAAATAAAATTAAGAGGGCATGCCTGGCAGGGAGGGAGGAAAATAATTAGACATGAGAGGAAAAAAGGAGAGTCATGTCAGAAAGTGAGAAATAAGGACATAATCTGAAAGTGCTAAATGACTGAAGTTTCTTAGCATGAACTCAAAGTGAAGCCGGTTGGCCAACATGGTGATTTTTCACAATTAAGATTCTCCTAGAGAACATAGGTAATAAAACAAAAAACCAAACCCATTGCCATCGAGTTGATTCTGACTCATAGTGATCCTACAGGACAGAGTACAACTTCCCTGCAGTGTTTGCAAGGAGTTGCTGGTGGTTTCAAACTGTCGACCTTTTGATTAGCAGCCTTAGCTCGCCGTGCTCTTAACCACTGTGCGACCAGGGCTCCAACCTAGGTAATTTAAAAAAAAAAAAAAAACCTGTTGCCATTGAGTCCATTCCAACTCATACCCATCCTATCTAGGTTTTGTTTGTGAGTACCAAGGGATGGCAAAGGGGCCAGGAAAGTGGAGACATTTGTGGGGACATTAATGAGATCACAAGAAACGAACTCCAGGTGGGATGAGGAGGGGATGAGTATGGGGATAGCTGATGGCTGGGAGAGAAATGTTTTCATGGCAATAAAAATATTGTTGTTGTTGTTAGGTGCCATCAAGTCAGTTCTGACTCATAGCAACCCTATGCACCACAACATGAAACATTGCCTGGTCCTGTGCCATCCTTACAGTTGTTGTTAGGCTTGAGCCCATTGTTGCAGCCACTGTGTCAATACACCTTGTTGAGGGTCTTCTTCTTTTCTGCTGACCTTATACTTTGCCAAGCATGATGCCCTCCTCCAGGGACTGATCCCTCCTGACAACATGTCCAAAGTATGCGAGACGCAGTCTCGCCATCCTTGCTTCTAAGGAGCATTCTGGTTGTACTTCTTCCAAGACATATTTGTTCTTTTGGCAGTCCATGGTATATTCAATATTCTTCGCCAACACCACAATTCAAAGGCGTCAATTCTTCTTTGGTCTTCCTTATTCATTGTCCAGCTTTCGCATGCATATGATACAATTGAAAATACCATGGCTTGGGTCAGGCGCACCTTAGTCCTCAAAGTGACATATTTGCTCTTCAACACTTTAAAGGGGTCCTTTGCAGCAGATTTACCCAATGCAATGCATCTTTTGAATTCTTGACTGCTGCTTCCAAGGCTGTTGATTGTGGATCCAAGTGAAATGAAGTCCTTGACAACTTCAATCTTTTCTCCATTTATCATGATGTTGCTTATTGGTCCAGTGGTGAAGATTTTTGTTTTCTGGTTATGTTGAGGTGTAATCCATACTGAAGGTCTTTGATGTTCATCATTAAGTGTTTCAAGTCCTCTTCACTTACAGCAAGCAAGGTTGTGTCATCTGCATAACGTAGGTTGTTAATGAGTCTTCCTCCAATCCTGCTGCCCCATTCTTCTTCATATAGTCCAGCTTCTCAGATTATTTGCTTGGCATAAATATTGAATAGGTATGGTAAAAGAATACAACTCTGACACACATATTTCCTAACTTTCAACCATGCAGTATCCCCTTGTTCTGTCTGAACAACTGCCTTTTGATCTATGTACAGGTTCTTCATGAGCACAATTAAGTGTTTGGGAATTCCCATTCTTTGCAATGTTATCCATAATTTGTTATGACCTACACAGTTGAATGCCTTTGCATAGTCAATAAAACACAGGTAAACATCCTTCTGGTATTCTCTGCTTTCAGCCAGGATCCATCTGACATCAGTAATGATATCCCTGGTTCCACATCCTCTTCTGAATCTGGCCTGAATTTCTGGCAGTTCCCTGTCAATATGCTGCTGCAGCTGCTTTTGAATGATCTTCAGCAAAATTTTGCTTGCATGTGATATTAATGATATTGTTCAACAATTTCTCCACTCAGTTGGATCACCTTTCTTGGGAATAGGCATAAATATGGATCTCTTCCAGTTGGTTGGCCAGGTTGCTGTCTTCCAAATTTCTTGGCATAGATGAGTGAGCACTTCCAGCACTGCATCCATTTGTTGAATCATCTCAATTGATAGTCTGTCAATTTCTGGAGCCTTTTTTTTTTTTTTTCACTAATGCCTTCAGTGCAGCTTGGACTTCTTCCTTTAGTACCATCAGTTCCTGTTCATATGCTACCTCTTGAAATGGTTGAAAGTCAACTAATTCTTTTTGGTATAATGACTGCATATTCCTTCCATCTTCTTTTGATGCTTCCTGCATCATTTAATATTTTCCCCATAGAATCCTTCACTACTGCAACTCGAGGCTTGAATTTTTTCTTCAGTTCTCTCAGCTTGAGAAACGCCAAACATGTTCTTCGCTTTTGGTTTTCTATCTCTAGGTCTTTGCACATGTCATTATAATACTTTACTTTGTGTTCTCGAGCCATCCTGTGAAATCTTCTGTTCGGTTCTTTTACTTCATCAATTTTTCCTTTTGCTTTAGCTGCTCAATGTCCAAGAGCAAGTTTCAGAGTCTCTTCTGACATCCATCTTGGTCTTTTCTTTCTTTCCTGTCTTTTCAGTGACCTCTTGCTTTCTTCATGGTTGATATCCTTGATGTCATTCCACAACTCGTCTGGTCTTTGGTCACTAGTGTTCAATGCATCAAATCTATTCTTGAGATGGTCTCTAAATTCAGGTGGGATATACTCAAGGTCATATTTGGGCTCTCGTTGACTTGCTCTGAGATTCTTCAGCTTCATTTTGAACTTGCATATGAGCAATTGATGGTCTGTTCCACAGTCAGCTCCTGGCCTTGTTCTGACTGATGATATTGAGCTTTTCCATCGTCTCTTTCCACAGATGTAGTCGATTTGATTCCTGTGTATTCCATCTGGTAACATCCATGTGTATAGTCTCTGTTTTTGTTGGTGAAAAAAAGGTATTTGCAATGAAGAAGGTTGTTGATCTTGTGAAATTCTATCATTTGATCTCCGGCATTGTTTCTATCACCAAGACCATATTTTCCAACTATCCATCCTTCTTTGTTTCCAACTTTCATATTCCAATCACCAGTAAATTTTCATATATCCTGATTGCATGTTTGATCGATTTCAGACAGCAGAAGCTGGTAAAAATCTTCACTATCATCACCTGTGGCCTTAGTGGTTGGTGTGTAAATTTGAATAATAATTGTACTAACTGGTCTTCCATGTAGCCATATGGATATTATCCTATCACTGACAGCATTGTACTTCAGGATAGATCTTGAAATGTTCTTTTTTTACAATAAATGCAACAACATTCCTCTTCTAGTTGTCATTCCCAGCATAGTAGACTATATGATTGTCTGATTTGAAATGGCCAATACCAGTCCATTTCAGCTCATTAATGCCTAGGATACCAGTGTTTATGCGTTCCATTTCATTTTTGATGATTTCCAGTTTTCCTGGATTCATACTTCATACATTCCACGTCCTGATTATTAATGGATGTTTCCAGCTGTTTCTTCTCATTTTGAGTCATGCCACATCAGCAAATGAAGGTCCCAAATGCTTTACTCTATCCACATCATTAAGGTTGACTCTATCTATATCGAGGATGCTATAGGGTCGCTATGAGTCAGAATCAACTCAACGGCACTGGGTTTTTTGGTTTTCTACCTTGAAGAGGCAACTCTTCCCCAGTGATCTTTTGAGTGCCTTCCAACCTGGGGGGCTTACCTTCCAGCACTATATCAGACAATGTTCCGCTGCTATTCATAAGGTTTTCACTGGCTAATTCTTTTCAGAAGTAGACTGCTGGGTCCTTCTTTCTAGTCTGTCTTAGTCTAGAAGCTCAGATGAAACCTGTCCTCCATAGGTGACCCTGCTGGTATCTGAATACAGGTGGCGTAGCTTCCAGTGGTATAGACAGCATCACAGCAACAGGCAAGCCCCCACAGTATGACCAACAGACAGACACATGGGGAATAAAATTAAATAATTCAATAAAAAAGTAATAAAAATATTAATGGGCTAAAATAATTATAGTATAACAGGCAGTAGAGTAAGGGACTTGGAGGAGAGAGACATTGTCTTGAGAACAACGTGTTTGGAATGAAGATATCTGATACTGGTATGGATTACAGAGTGTCTGCCCAAAGTATATGTTGGTATCTTAACGCTTATACCTGTAGACACAATCCTGTTTGAAAATGGAGTTTTATGTTAACTAAAGCAAAATACCATTGCCATCTAGTCGATTCCAACAGGACAGAGTAGAACTGCCCCACAGGGTGTATAAGGAGCACTTTGTGGATTCAGACTGTTGACTTTTTGGTTAGGAACCTGATTCTTAACAACTGTACCAACAGAGCTCCTTATGTTAATTAACAAAACAAAACAAAAAAAAACCATTGCCGTCTAGTCAATTCCGACTCATAGCGACTCTGTGTTAATTAGGTGGGTTCAAGTCTAATCCCTTCTGAGTTATAAAATGAGCAGATCCAACACACACACGCGCGCACACACACACACACACACACACACAACACGGAAGACAGTTTGCATGTGAGAATCACCCACAAGCCGGACCAAGGATCACCCAGTGCTGCCAACAAGGAAGGAATTCACACTGCTGAGACCCTGATTTGGACTTCTACCCCTAGAACCACGAGAGACATATTTCTTTTCTTTAAATCCCCCACTTAAGGTGTATGTGGTACAGCAGCCCTGGGGAGCTGAGACAGGTGCTCTGCAGCCCCCGCCCCATGACTATACTTAAATTTTACAATTTAGTTTCTCAAGGGAGATTCCAAACAAATTAAAATGAACCTTCAAATTCTGTGTTAAAAATTACAAATCATCTCTTAAAGCTCTTATTTTTTTAAAGTTCCCATCAGTCAAACTGTGTGAAGTGGTAATGACATTGCTGTTACTTTTTTTAAATGTTTCTACCTGAGGGACTTCTACATCTAACTCCAGCTTAACGCAGGGTATTAGGAACACCGTCAGCAGAAAGTAGGCATGGAGAATGCTCTGTAATCTCTTTATCTGGTTTTATTTACATTTCCGAGGACTGGTGAGTTCGGCATTTAAACATTTTGGTTTCAAGAGTTTCTAGGGCTAAGCTGCAGAAAATTCATTCCACAAATATTGAAGATGATGTCTTACATGCCAAAAGCTCTTCCAGGAGCTGGATGTAGAACACCAAATCCCAAACCAGGGACTTAGCTCAAGAGGCTGCTACATTTGATAGGAGGGGTTAGACCATAAACAAGTGAACAGAGAGGAACCAGATAACTCAAGGCGGTGATTGTGCCATGAAGACAGTGAACAGTGGCACGGGGAAAATGGTGGGGGGTGCTGGTTAAGGGAGCATGGTCTTCTCCAAGGTGATGACTAACCCTTCGGGGAGAAGAGTGAATGTACCACACACAAAAGGAACCCTCAGAAAGAAAGTGGCAACCTCATAGAACAAAGGTCGGTCACCAGTGGGCAGGCACACGCGGCACGAAGGAATGGGTGAGAGACTGGGAGGAAAGGCGGAAGTCCTGCCTCTCCCCGGACACTTGGTGGACACAGCCTCAAGGTACCTCAGGAATGGCCTCCACAGAGTGAAATCTCAGGAAGGAAGGTAGAGGGATGATAATGTGTGACTGGTGGTTTTGTCCTAGGTCCAGAGGAAAAAAAGGAAAGAATGAGGATTTTTCCTTTTATTTTTCTCCTTTAATTTTGAACAACTGGCTCCTGCCTCGATACCTGGTAGAAGTGGAGACCTTGGGCATGAAATGGGCATGGAGAAGCCTCAGGTTGTCCCTTACCCACGCATCCTCTGCAAACCTCCGCCTGGATTAACATCCTTCCTCCTAGTGCCCCTTCCCCCTGAAAGTGAAGCCCTGGGGGAGTGCAGAGCCCTTCACTGTAGTCCTGTAGAGTCTGGGCTTCCTGCTCTGAGATCTGCCCCTGCCTCCAAAGCTCCTGGCTATAGCCCTTACCCCAAAAGTGTTACAGGCAGTAGTCAATAGCCCAGGAGAACGAGCCACAGGCCAAGAGGTGGACATTTGAACATATATCAGTTTCAGAAGGAGAGCAAAAACGTGGATTAGAGATTCCATTAAAAGCAAAATTAGTAAAACAGATGAGCATAGAAGTTTAAATAGGCAAACCCAGCTTTGTAAGAGAGAAAAATAAATAGTTTAGCAATAAGAAACAAGAACAAGAAACAATAAAAAAGAACCAAGTAAAAATATCTAGTAAGAAAAAGTTACATAATACAAAGTGGAACAGAGACTGTTGAGAAGTGAATTAGCAAAATTAAAAATCAGATTAAGGAAATCTTACAGAAGAAAGAAGGAAAGGGTAAAGAAATAGGATATATATACTCCTGTGTGTGTGTGTGTGTGTGTGTATGAGATTTTAAGGATGAAAATAAAAATGCAAACATCCAGGCAATTGGAGTTTCAAAAGTAGAATAAATTAAAGATGAAGTGCAGAAAATATTTGAATAAATAATATACAAAATCACCAGCAAATTAAAGATATATGAAGAGCTTCATAGTAACAGAGTCTGTAGTGTGACAGGAAGGAGAAAGACAAGGATACATGCACTCATTATTTGGACTCCAACAATAACAAAGACTAAACCCATTGCTGTTGAGTTGATTCCAACTCATAGCGACCCTATAGGACAGAGTAGAACTGCCCCATAGTGTTTCTAAGGAGCACTTAGTGGATTTGAACTGCCAACCTTTTGGTTAGCAGCTGTAGCTTTTAACCACTACGCCACCAGGGTTTCCAACAAAGACTAAGAGGACATCTTAATAACTTTTGGAGAGAAAGAATAGACCACATACAAACAGTGAAATTGGCACTAGACTTTTTTTTCAAAAGCAACACTAGATGCACAAAGACAGTGGAGAAATATGTTGAAAACATAGAAGGTAAATACTGTTAGCACACATTTTATTAATCTAGCCAAACGTGAAGGCATCATAAAGATACACTCAGCCATAGAAGGCCTTGGAAGATTTTACACTCAACGGTGGCACACATGGTGCAGCGCTCTGCTGCTCGCCAAAGGGTGGAGGCTCAAGTCCAGGAGCAACTTCACACTGTCCGCAGGAGTAGGTATTTTGGATGGATAGAGGGTGAAGTTCTCCATACCTGCCTCAAATGTTCCTGCTTTTGTTGGTTGTGATGGAGTCAGCTCTGACTCCTGGTGGCCTTATGCATAACGGAGTGAGACACGGCCCATTCCTGTGCCACTTCCACGATTTTTGGTATATTTGAGTCCATGGTTGTGGCTATTGTGGCAACGCATCTCCTTGAGGGTTTCCCTCATTTTCAATGACTTTCTGCACAGGATGCCCTTTCCTAACAATTTGTCTTTCTTGATGACGTGTCTAAAGGAAGTGAGCCAAAGTCTCTCCATCCTCACTTCTAAGAAGCATTCTGGTTGTATTTCTTCTAAGACTGATTCATTCATTCTTCTGGCCGTCCACAGTATATTCAGTATTCTTCGCCAACACCACAGTTTGAACGTATCCATTCTTCTCCTGATAATGTTTGTAGGGTTGACCACAGGTGGCAGAGAGCATTTCAAAGGTGGAAATAGTATAAGCAAGGCTCACATGTAGGAATGGCCAGTACGAGTCCAATTTGAAGTAGATCATCATAAAGGGCTTAAGTATCAAAACACAGCAGACTCCAGGAAGATTAATCTGGAAGCAGAATACATAGTTTGGATTGGGCAGCAGGGTGGTATAGACAGACCAGAGGCCCCAGAGAAGAAAAAGGTAGTCTGACCCACATGGGGGAACAGTGAGTATCCAGGTGGGAACAGAGAAATATAAAACCGGAACAACCCTTTCTTCTGGAAGGTGGATCTCAGCATACATTTTAAGCATCAGAATTCACTTAGATATATTACTGGAAGTTCATTATTTTCCCGTGCCTTAAACATTTTAAGGTTGAAAAGATTGAAGTTGTCAAGGATTTTATTTTACTTGGATCCACAATCAACACCCATGAAAGCAGCAGTCAAGAAATCAAAAGACCCATTGCATTGGGCAAATCTGCTGCAAAGGACCTCTTTAAAGTGTTGAAAAGTGAAGTGTCACTTTGAGGACTAAGGAGCACCTGATCCAAGCCATGGTGTTTTCATCCACCTCATATGCATGCGAAAGCTGGACAATGGATAAGGAAGACCAAAGAATTGATGCCTTTGAATTGTGATGTTGGCAATGAACATTAAATATACCATAGGCTGCCAAAAGAATGAACAAATCAGTCTTGGAAGAAGTACGGCCAGAATGCTCCTTAGAAACAAGGATGGCGAGGCTATGTCTCACATACTTTGGACATGTTATCAGGAGGGATCGGTCCCTGGAGAATGACATCATGCTTTGTAATGTAGAAGGTCACTGAAAAAGAGGAAGACCCTCAATGAGATGGGTAGAAACGGTGGCTGCAACAATGGCCTTAAGCATAATGACTGTGAGGTTGGTGCAGGACCGGGCAGTGTTTCGTTCTGTTGTATACAGGGTCGTTATGAGTCGGAACCGACTAGATGGCACCTAACAACAACAACATAAATATTTAAACTGCTTAAGACCTTTATGATGTTTAGAAAGTGTAAATCTCTAAGTACTAAGATATTATAGACTTTAAGGAAATTAAAGAAAACCTTTGTTTCCTAGAGTTGATACTAACTAAAGAAGATAATTTAACAACACCAATAAATAGTTCAAGGGAAAGATGAGAGTTTGCTATGGTGTCTGTTTCTTTAAGCAGACAAGGTACAATCAGGAAGGAGTTTTGGTGGAGGACATTTTATTTCACTAAGAAATTCATCCAAGTGCTCCCTCTTCCTCTGAGTTTTCAGACTTTTATATCCAGTCCTTTCAAAAGATATTATGTAATGTTCTGTAGCAATTGTGTATAGAGAACTTGAAGTTACAAATCGAATGTAGCTTTTATTTTTCATTATTGAAGCCTTATGTGCTCAAGAGGAACTTCCACATTTACTAGGAGAAATAAGAACAAAAGCAAAGTGCATCAGCTCAGCAAAGCCTGTTCACACTAATTAAACAGCTTTGCAGAGCTGTGATAGCACAGCCCATTAATTAATAAGGAGGAAAAAAATCAATATTAACTTTCTCTCTTTTCTTGGTAAATACTTTTTGAAGTCCTTGTGTTAATTTATTGTATTTTAAAATTACTGTTTTAATAAATGCCATTAGAGATGCTCATAATACAATTATATTACCTAAAAATAAGGTATAGACAAGTACTTCATTATTTTCAATGAGGAAAGAATATTTGTAACTTTATTAACCATATGCTAGTTTTATTTTTAAACTTTGTTATTGTATTTGCAGTCCTTTCTCAATGCTAAACTTTCAGTAATTACTTTCTGTTCTTTACTAAACTCTATTAATTGTCTTAGACTGAAGCTCAGGTATCACTGTTCAGTATTTTTTATGTGGCTACAGAACAGAATTAAATAATGTTGCTAACCTTGAACCTTGTTTTACTTCAACATTTTTCCTAAGCTCTTTTCTTAAACTATATTATTTATATAATAAAACAGGCTTTTTATCTATCACATACTTGTGATCCGCTTTTACTGGAACCTAGTATTCTATTTTCCGTATCACATCATGGAAACAATTTTAGTGTTTGTGAAAGTAGTCTGCAGTTAAGACATAAGGATTATTGTTGTGGTTAGTTTCCATTGAGTTGGCTCTGACTCATAGCGACCCCAGGTACAACAGGACGATTCTTGCCTGGTCCTGCACCATCTTCCTGATCTCTGGTATGCTCGAGTCTAGTCTTGTGACCACTGTGTGTTTTGAGTGCCTTCTAACCTAAGGATTAATTGTCCAGCACTTTATTGGACGATATTCTGTTGTGGTCCGTAGGCTTTTCATTGGCTAATTTTTGGAAGTAGATTGCCAGGCCTTTCTTCCGACTCTGTCTTAGTCTGGAAGCTCTGCTGAAACTTGTCTACCTGGGTGACCCTGCTGGTATGTGAAATACTGGTGGCATAGCTTCCAGTATCACAGCAACATATAACTACCAGAGTACAACAAACTGACCCAGATGGTGGAGTACATAAGGACAGAAGTCATTTAATTAATCAGGTTCATATTAATTATTGGGGATAATTTTATTGTTCAGTCAGTAACTATGACTATCTGACTTATCTCCCAAGGGCATTCTAAAAATAAATGTCACAACAGAGATAAAGGAGTTTTGAAATGCATAAACAGCTCATTTAACCCAGTTTTATTGCTGATAGTTCTTGAAAGTTTCCAGAATGTGTGTTAATGTCCTACTTAGCGATGGCTACGCTAACTAGCTGTCACCTTAGAATATACTTGAAGAGACAAAGTCCGAGCCACCCTAACAGTGAATAATGACTCCCAATATGTAGGGACCATACAAAAAAAGAAATATTTAACTGTGATTTCTCCATATTAAAATGGAAGAAGAACTTGACACCAATTTATTTGAGGAAAAGTCAAAGAATTAAAAAAAATGAAGAAACCATAAGAATTATGTGGGACCCTATCAAGAGGAATTACCTATGAGTGATCAGAGAACCAGAATGGGGGAGGGGAATAACAGAAAATACAGAGAGAATAGTTGAAGATTTGTTGGTAGAAAACTTCCCTGATATCGTGAAAGATGAGAAGATATCTATCCAAGAAGCTCATTGAACCCCACACAGGGTAGATACCAAAAAAAAGTCACCAAGACATATTATAATCAAACTTGCCAAAACCAAAGATAGAGAATTTTAAGAGCAGCGAGGGATAAATAAAAAGTCATCTATAAAGGAGAGTCAATAAGACTAAACTCAGACTGCTCAGCAGAAACTATGCAGACAAGAAGGCAATGGGATGACATTTATAAAGCCTTGAAGGAGAAGAATTGCCAGCCAAGAATTATATATCCAGGAAAACTGTCTCTCAAATATGATGGTGAAATTAGGGCATTTCCAGATAAACAGAAGTTAAAGGAATTTGTAAAAACCAAACCCAAAATAAAATAAATATGAAAGGAAGTCCTCCGGTTAGAAAATCAATAACATCAGATAACAACCCAAGACTACAACACTGGGTAGAGCAACCAGCTATCAACCCAGATAGGGAAGTCAAAAAAAATAAGGCTAAAACACTGAAAATAGGGAAACAGAGACATCAGTATATAAAAGATGACAACACGAAAACAAAAAACACGGACTACAAAATGTAGTTATAGAATTTTCATATGGAGAAGAAGTCAAGGCAATATCAAGAAATAAAAGATCAGTGTAAACTTAGAAAAACAGAGGTAAATATTAAGGTAACCACAAAGGAAACTAAAATCCTACACATCAAAATAAAAAAAAAAAGAAAAACATAAAGACTTGGCAAATAAGAAATCCACAACAATGAAGAAGATGAAAAGAAAATATAGAGAGAAATGACTTAGCACAGAAAATTAAGTGGAACAAAGAAACTGCCAACAACACACACAAAAAATACATCAAAATGACAACACTAAACTCATACCTATCAATAATTATGCTGAATGTGAATGAACTAAGTGCACCAATAAAGAGACAGGGAGTGGCAGAACGGATAAAAAAAAAAACACGATCCATCTATATGCTGCCTACAAGAGACACACCTTAGACTTAAAGACACAAACAAACTAAAACTCAAAGGATGGAAAAAATATATATACACCAAGCAAATAACAATCAAAAAAGAGCAGGAGTGGCAGTACAGACCTTAAAGCAAAATCCACCACAAAGAATAAGGAAGGACATTATATAATGATTAAAGGGCCACTACACCAGGAGGACATAACCATAATAAATATTTACCCATATAATGACAGGGCTCCAAAATACCTAAAACAAACTCTGACAGCGTTGACAAAAGAAATAGACAGCTCTACGATAATAGTAGGAGACTTCAAAACACCACTTTCAGTGAAGGACAGAACATCCAGAAAGAAGCTTCATAAAGACACAGAAGATCTAAATGCCACCATCAACCAACACTTATCTCATAGGCATATACAGAATACTGAGCCCAATAGCAACTAAGTATACTTTCTTTTCCAACTCACATGGAACATTCTCCAGAATAGACCACTCATTAGGTCATAAAGCAAGCCTTAACAGAATCCAAAACATTGAAATATCACAAAGCATGTTTTCAGAACACCAACCCACAAAAGTAGAAATCAATAACAGAAAAAGTAAGGGAAAAAAATCAAACACATGGCAACTGAACAACATTCTGCTCAAAAACTACTGGGTTATAGAAGAAATTAAGGATGGAATAAAGAAATTCACAGAATCAAATGAGACTGAAAACACATCCTACTAGAACCTTTGGGACACAGCAAAAACAGTGTTCAGAGATCAATTTATAGCAATAAATGCACACATCCAAAAAACAGAAAGGGCCAAAATCAAAATATTAACCTTACAACTTGAACAAATAGAAAGAGAGCAGCAAAAGAGGCCTAAGGGCACCGGAAGAAAGGAAATAATAAAAATTAAAGCAAAATTAAATGAAATGGAGACTAGAAAAACAATTGAAAGAGTTAACAAAGACCAAAAGCTTGTTCTTTGAAAAGTTCAACAAAATCAATAAACCATTGGCCAAAAGACAAAAGAAAAACAGAAGAGGGAGCAAATAACTTGAATAAGAAATGATATGGGCGATATCACAACAGGCCATATTGAAATTAAAATAATCATGACAATACTATGAAAAATTGTGCTCCAACAAATTTGAAAATCTAGAGGAAATGGACAAATTTCTAGAAACACACTAACCCACCTAAACTAACACAGAGGTAGAAAAACTAAATAAAACTATAACAAAAGAAGAGATTAAAGAGTTAGTTGAAAAAAAAAAAAAACAACTCACAATAAACAAAAGCGCTGGCCCTGATGGCTTCACCAAACTTTTGGAGAAGAGTTAACACCAGTACTTCTAATGGTATTTCACAGCATAGAAAATGGTGGAATACTCCTGAACTCATTCTATGAAGCCGGTATAACCCTAATACCAAAACCAGGTAAAGACAACACAAAAAAAGAAAATTACAGACGAATATCCGTCATGAACATAGACATAAAATGGAAAAATTCTCAAAGTAGAATTTTATTTTATGTCAAATTTCCATCTTGGGTATTTGCGATGGTTTAGAGTGTGTGTCACCCTGGCTGGGCTATGATTCTCGCTGTTTTGGCAGTCATATAACATTGTGATCACTTCCCTGTTGAGATTTGATGTGATCACCCCCATGATGGCATCAGCTGTGAGTAGCCAATCAGTTAAAAGGGAGTTTCCTTGGGCGTGTGGCCTGCATCTGAGTATAAGCGGACGTTTTGGCTTTTGCCTGCTCTGGATCCTGCAGCTGACTCCTGTTCGTCTGACCTCTAGTTCTTGGAACTTGATCTAGCAGCTCACCTGCTGTCTTGCCTGCCAATCTTGGGATTTGTCAATCTTCACATCCTGTGAGCAAAAGCCCTGTTATCTGACCTCGCAATCTCGGGTTCACCAGTCCCTGCAGCTACGTGAATTGGGAGAAGCCATGCGGTCTTGCCTGATAATCTTTGGATTCACTGATCTTCACAGCCTGTGAGCAAGAGCCCTGCTCTCTGACCTGCTGGTCTTGGGTTCGCCAGCCCCTGCAGCTATGTGAATCAGGAGAAGCCTCTATCCTGATCCACAAAATTGAAATGTTCCAGCCTCTACAACCACATGAGCCATTTCCTTGACATAAATCTATGTATATATGTATATTTATACACTTTGCTGGTTTTGCTTCTCCAGAGAACCTAGCCTAAGACAAATTCTAACTCAATTCACCAATGGTGTTTTGAAAACCTCGTAGGCACTGGTTAATAGCTAACAGAAAAGATGAATCGTAAATCAGCACTTAGCTGTCCTTCTCAGCCTGCCAGAGCTTTTCCTGGCATAAGCAGCCAGTTTGTTGTCTGGTTAAAATAAATAAGAGCATTTATTAAAGAAACTCAGTAAAATATGGAGAACTGTTAAGTATTAACTAGTAATATAAGGGGATATGTCCCTACCCCCCACAACAGCCAGAGAGTAACTACCCTGGCAGCAATTATCTGTGATACCGTATAGTAACTGTACTTGAAGGAATATCTAATCTTTTCTTAAAAATGTAAGCTTCATAAAAATCACAGGAATGTCTCCTATTCTGAGAGACTAAAATAAAGATACTTAACTATGAAGTGGCTAAAGCCATCGACTGCTAACCAAAAGGTCAGTGGTTCAAAACTGCCAGTGGCTCTGCGTGAAGAAGATGTTGCAGTCAGCTTCCATAAAGATTTGCAGCCTCAGAAGTCCTATGGGGTCACTATGAGTTGGAATTGACTTGATGGCAGTGGGCAGTAATTTTGGGGCGAATTAGTGAGTAGACTTCCCAAGTACTTATTGAAAAGTCTGATTCCTGAAGGATTACCTTATCGATGTCTTCTGCCTTCCCAGCTTCTACCTTCATCACCTCAAAGAAGGCAGGGATGACCTCTCTGCCACTGGCTCCCTGGAAGAAGGGTGGTGTCTCTAGAGAAAATGGGTTGCTCCAAGTCCACCCCACTTCTGGGTATCCCACCACCTGATGGTTGTTAGTTGCCATCAAGTCAGCTCCAACTCATGGTGACTCCATTTACGATAAAACAAAATGTTGTCCAGTCCTATACCATCTTTGCCGTTGTTGATATGCCTGAGTCTGCTGTTGAGGCCACTGTGTATTTTCCCAACCTAGAAGGCTCATCTTCCAGCAATATTATCAGGCAATGTTCTGTTGTGATCCATAGGGTTTTAATTGGTTAATTTTTAGAAGTAGATCACCAGGCCTTTTTTCCTAGTGTGTCTTAGTCTGGAAGCTCTGCTGAAACCTGTCCACCCTGGGTGACCCTGCTGGTATTTGAAATACCAGTGGCATAGCTTCCAGCATCACAACATGAAAGCTACCACAGTATGACACACTGACAAATGGGGGTGCTTTTACTGTTTAAACAGCTGGATTTGGATTTCTTCTTGCTTCAAACCAAAAGCATTGTATCTGCTAAAAATTGGGAGGGTCTCATGATCGAAGGCGAAGTCCTGTGTGGCAGATGTGTAGACTGTGTGTGAGCACAATTGACTGAGAAGGACTCTAGGGCAGAGGACAGGTGAGTCATAAAACGGGAGGCTGGCCAAGTGCAAAGCCCACCCCAAGGGGTGTCAAGTAGAGAACCCCAGAGCACCTTTCCACAGAAATCCAGGTTAAGCTAGCCATGGGCACACTAGGTAGACTTGTGGCATTGGCACATGAGCTGAGGGAGGTTGCGGGGGGGAGAGAGAAAGCAACAAAGAGAGAAGAGGGAGCAAGGAAGGGGATGGTCACAGTGTAATTGAATTTGTTATCACACATAGAGCTATGTGAACCCCTTTCATGCTCTGAAACCAGCATTTTCATTTAGTTCAATGAAACCAGTCACTATGATTCAAGAAACAGGAGAAATAAGTCTCTCTAGTTTTTAGTCATATCAGGATCTAAAAAATTTAAAGGTGTTATTACTCTTTTTTTTTTTGATGTGTGTGTGCATGTGTGTGTGTCCATATAAATTTTCTGGAGTAAATTCCTGGGAAGTTCAGACTGCAGTGTCAAGCCTTGCTCTCTTGAGGTGCTATTAGGACAAAGCAGGAAGTCCTAATGTTGCCGTCTGTCCTGCTAGGTGCTAGATCACAAGGATCATGTTGAGATCCTAGAACCATGTCATGAAATGATAGAGGGTTTCTCTGGGAAAGGAGTGGATTACGGTATTCTGACTGTGAGAACGTCAGCATAAGAGACGTTTGTCAGTTGTTCTTCAGTCATTATTACACACTAGCGGAAGATCATTTCCGTAGCAGGAACACGGAATGTGAAGTTAGCATCCCAGAGTGTAGGCTTGTGGGCTGAAGTCACACATGTGTGTTCCGATCATGTGATTCCTGAAAGACAAATCATACTCCTCGGGCACAAACCTCTCTGAGCGTGAGGCAGCTGTCACCTTGTCTGCAACATTCACTTGGCTGGTGAACTGGAGAAGCCACCGGGTGTCACACTAGTTGTGTTAGCAGGGAAAACTCACTGTAGCATTCTACTCACACCAGGGCTTAGTGAAAGGGCCCCGTGAGAAATGTTAACAGCACTAGAACCAGAGAGAGAAGAACAACTGTGACAAGTCCCTGGCTGATGCCCAACTTGGTGTCTAAAAGACTAAACCCAAAAGATCGGGAAAGAATTGGCTCCTTACCAGGAGAGTTAAAGATACACGTATCAAATGCAATGCTCTAAACAAGAAAGGAAAAGAAGGTAAAGGGGCATAAAAGCGCCTCCCTCCAGACACACTGGAATTAGGCAGCAGGATGGGCAAGGCTAGTGGTGTGGGGGGTGAGGGGTCTGGGAAATGGTCTGGTATTTTTTCTTGGATTACGTAGACAGAAGAGCCAAGTCTGGAGGCTCTTTCACTTACTTTTATTTTTCTTAAAAATTGTTGCATACACAAAGAAGTTTGAGCTCCAAACTTTAAATTCTCTGAAGACTTTTTAAAAAGGCTTTTATTATTTTAAGAGATTTAAGCCAAAGCTACCACAGAACCTGGATAAAATAGTATTTTATAGGTGTTGTTGTTAGGTGCTGTCAAGTTGGTTCAGACTCATAGCCACCCTGTGTACAACAGAGCAAAACCCTGTCCAGTCCTGCGCCATCCTCCCAGTTGTTGTTATGCTTAACTCCCTGTTGCGGCCACTGTGTCAGTCCATTTTGTTGAGGGTCCTCCTATTTTTGGTGACCCTCTACTTTACCAAACATGATGTCCATTCTCCACGGACTGGTACCTCCTAATAATGTGTCAAAAGTAAGTGAGATGAAATCTTGCCATCCTTCTAAGGAGCATTCTGGCTGTACTTCTTACAAGACGTATTTGTTTGTTTTTCTGGCAGCCCACAGAATATTCACTATTCTTTGTCAACACAGTAATTCAAAGGCGTCAATTCTTCTTCAGTCTTCCTCATTCGTTGTCTAGCTTTCGCATGCATATGAGGCAACTGAAAGTACCTTGGTTGGGTCAGGCACATCTTAGTCCTCAAGGTGACATCTTTGCTTTTTAACACTTTAAAGGGTTCTTTTGCAGCAGATTTGCCCAATGCAATGCACCTTTTGATTTCTTGACTGCTTCTTCCATGGGTATTGATTGTGGATCCAAGTAAAATGAAATCCTTGACAACTTAAATGTTTTCTCCATTTATCGTGATGTTGCTTATTGGCCCAGGTGTGAGGATTTTTGTTTTCCTTATGTTAAGGTGTAATCCTTACTGAAGGCTGTATTCTTTGATCTTCATCAGTAAATGCTTCAAGTCAGCAAGCAAAGTTGTGTCATCTGCATAATGCAGGTTGTTAATAAGCCTTCCTCCAATCCTGATGCCCCGTTCCTCTTCATATAGTCCAGCTTCTTGAATTATTTGCTCAGCATACAGATTGAATAAGTATAGTGAAAGGATACAACCCTGACACACAACTTTTCTGATTTTAAACCACACAGTATCCCTTTGTTCTGTTCGAATGACTGTCCCTTGCTATTTTATACCTAAATATCTCAAAATAAAACTTTATTCTTAAAAATATATTTTAAAAGTTAATAATGACTAAAGGCAAATGAAGAACTAATTTTTAAAGCTTGTTCATAAAATCTCTTTTCTCATCTATTTTTTTAAAAAATAGGATCTATTTTTAAAGGTATCCATAAAAATACAATATATAAAATATTTTAACACCAGCTAAAGAAAACCCCTCACAATTAAAAGCTTGGATAACCAAAATACCAATGTAATACCTTTTTAGTATCCTTATCCTTTATTGCAGTGTCTTACGTTCTTGTTAGGTGCAAGTTGTGGATTTTATCATTACTGATGTTTTTTGTGTGTGTTTGTTTAATAAACAAACTTTCAGTTTATACATAAGCTGACCCAGAAGGCGCCCAATCACCTACATTTTATGCGTGTATAGTAATTCCCAGTGATAATTGGTGCTGTGAATAATAATCTTAAGACTATGAATTATATTTTTTCATCAAAGAAAGATTCCTTTAAATTCATTGCAATGATCTTATTACAACAAGAAACTGAAATAGCACACTTTTGGAAGCTTTATAAGTTTAAATGAAGACATGCACAAGTGATTCCGGTTAACCAGAATCTAGCCAGAAAGACCGATGTCTGGGATACTGCACTCCATTAACTACTCCAGGTTTTAGTATCACTCCATGAGATAAGGGCAAATACGGACTTTCGTCACCATATAGAGCTATTAATCTCTATAATTAAGAGTATTAAATTTCCACAGCATGAAGCCCATGAAAATAAACTGAACTCAAACGGTAGACATTAAGAAATTTAGAACTTTCATTTTCAGGTAATACATTGTGAAAGCTAAAACAGTGCACCATGTTTCCGACTTGTTTAGTAATTATTCAAACACATAACAATCTCCTACTGATTTTTAAATGGATTATTTTTCACATTATATGCTTTTTCTTCATTTAGGGCCATTTCTAAGTTGTGACCGAATAGAGTTTTTTTCTTAAGATTGTGTGTTTTTTTTTTCCCCTGTTGCCTGAATTGTATTTTTTCCCCTGTTGCCTAAAGGAGTTCCTCCGAGGTGTGGGGGAAGACTGAGCCTCTTTGGAGAAATGGATGGTGTCCATTGCAATTATGGTGCTGTGCCACCTTGAGGCAGGCACAGAGTTTATGGACACATCTAGGAACTCCTGGAGTCTTTTGGAAAGTTAGAAAATGAGTTCCACGTTCTACTTTATTTTTTAATAACTTTCCGTCCCATCATCACAGGAAATGTGGAGTGAGTTACAGGTGGCTGTCTCATGTTTAATTTGGAGGAGTGGTTTGAGTGAGAGTCAGTGTAAACAAATGCTCACAGGACTGGTTTATGAGGATGAGGAGTAAGTCCTTCACCTCAACCACACTTGGGATAGTCCTAGAGGGCAGGGTGGCCACGGCGTGACTGTGAGGTGCTCCAGGTGCTTCTTGGAGCCACTAACCTCTCCCTTCAAAGCCCTTTCTCACGAGTGCCACGTACCTTTCTTCTCCCTCTGGCCCCTAGCGTCCTCCACCCCTACTCCCGGTCACAACCTGTCCTTGAGAAGAAAGAATAAAGTGAGCTTTAGGTGAAAACGTCACACAGAGCAGTATTGAGAACAGCAGGGGCTGAGATTTCACTCCACTCAAGAGCTAACAAGTTGGCCCTCACAGCTCCATGGAGGCCGGCAGGAGACATAAGACCCCTGGGTCAGAGACCAGAGACGGGTTGTCACTCAGCAATAGCAGTGGCCAGAGTGTTAGCACTGATGGCTTATACCCACCGTTTTTTAAGTCATATCAGAAGACTTGTATTTTCAGTGCGGCACTCTGTTAAGAATATTGTAGAACGTTTGGATGACCACATTATTACATAGCCATCAATGAACACTGCATTTGTGTGTTCGATCTTGTTAGTATCAGAAATGTCCTATCTCAAGAAAAAATTAGAAACTAACACAAGCCGTGCTAAATTTTAAATTCTTTGCAAGTCAAATGACTTTAACCACACACCGCAAGCAATGATCCCAGCCGCCTTCAGCAAGGCCCTGGCCGTGTCTGCCCACTGCAGTCAACAAAGCAATGCTGACTTCTACTCCCCTGCTTCCCAGATTCTGTGCAAATGCATCTCCTTGAGAATCCAGTGTGAAAGCTGCTGGCAGGGATTCTGGGAAATGTAGTTCCTGGACTTCTAGCCCCTTAATAAAGCTGAGTACTTAGATGGGGGTTGGGGTGGTACTGAGTGGTCAACAGAAATTCTGATATAACAATAGAAAAAATCAATTATCTAAATGCTATATTCCTCAATGGGGGACAGTTTAACTAAACTACAGCATTCATGGCATGGGGTCCCATATAGCCATTAAATGCCACATTTTGTAATACGTGAGAAAAACATGTTTCATCATGTTTAATGACATGAGAATATATTCACTGTTCTAGCTGAATAAAGAAGACAGTTATAAAGAAATAGATAGAAGCCCACCTTATTAGAACATATGCCAACATCATATAAAATTCCAACTTTGTAACGAAACTAAAGTTTTTCTAAAGACAAAATTAGGTATTGCAGCAACAGTTTTAAAATCACATTTTAAACACGAGGCTCTGTTAAGATGCTATGCCGCACAGCCTAAAGAACGTCACTGAATTGTACATACAGAAACTTTTCAGTTTGGATACATTTCGTCCGTTTCACCACAATAAATTTTTTTTTAAAGATAATATGTAGATAATCTGCAAGATATCTCGTTTAATGTAACCTTAGGAATCGCCATCCTAAAATACTCCATCATGCAGAGATGGCATCTTCTTTTCTGCTTATCGTTACCATTGAAGTTAATGCTGCCGTCGTGTAAAGCCGATGAAGTTTTCATGGCTAGCTTTCTCAGTAACTAGGTGATTATTCCATTCATCTTGTTAACTTAAAAATCATAAAGTCAAAAATGTTTTCTCAGCATCTGGAATGGTAGAAAAATGAGGTGGCTTCTCTCTTTAATGTGAGTCTGTGCTGCAAAAGCTGCCATCTGTTATCCCATCTTCCATCAGGATGGATGCCGCGGGCTACCATTGGGAGGACAAGCCTTTGAGAAGCAGCTGATGCTTACAGAAAGGTGTCTGAGAATACCAGGGTCCTTTGCAGAATGTTGCTCCTTATAGTTAGCCTTTGTCTGATGAAGAATTTTATTGGAATGGGATTGTTTACTGGGCTTCTCTCACTGGGCATCCTCGGAGGGAATGCAGGTCCCTGGAGTAGTCTGTCCTGGCCACTCTGCCCCCCTGAAGCTGCTCAGTAATTCTACATTCTGTAAGTTCTGGGTTGTACTTGATTTTTTAAATTATTTATCATCCTTTTTTTTTTTTTTTCCTCAGTTTCATATCTAGGCAGAATTTCCATTATTCCCTTTCCCTGGCATCAACTTCCCTAAGAGCACTTGGAGGTCAGGAGGAGTGTTTAACAGCTCTGTTTGGGGTGCGGGAAATCTCTAAACAAAGATAGCAAGCCTAGTAGGAAAGATTATATGCAAACTGCTGTGAATTGTTTTATGTATATTCCCCCATGATTATCTGGGGCCCTTGTGGGGCACAGCAGTTAAAACGCTTGGCTGCTAACCAAAAGGTTGGCTGTTCGTACCCACCAGCCACTCCTCAGGAGAAGACGTGACAGTCTGCTTCTGCAAGATTTACAGCCTTGGAAACCCCATGGGACAGTTTTACTCTAGCCTATTACAGGGTCACTAAGAGTCAGAATGGAATCAACAGCACCACGTTTGGTTTGGGTTGGTTTAATGGCTTAAGAGTCAGAATGGAATCAACAGCACCACGTTTGGTTTGGGTTGGTTTAATGGCTTATGATTACGAGCATCTTTTCATGTGTTTGTTAACCGCTTGTATGTCCTCTTTGGTGAAGTGTTTGTTCATATCCTTTGCCCATTTTTTAAGTGGCTTGTTTGTCTTTTCATTGTTTAGTATTTGAAGTTTTCTGTATATCTTAGAGACTAGATCCTTATCAGATATGTCACTTCTGAGGATTTTTTCCCATTCTGTAGGTTGTGCTTTTACTCTTTTGATAAGTCGTTTGATGAACAGTAAGTATTTCATTTTTCTGAGGTCCCAGTTGTCTACTTTGTCTTCTGCTGTTAGTTCATTTGCAGTTTTGTATGATAATCTATTTTTGGAAAAAAAATTACATCCCACAGTTTTGTCTCTCTAATATTCTTCTAGGATCTTTATAGTTTTAACTTCACCATTGAGGTCTTTGATCTATCTCACATTAGTTTTTATGTATGGTGTGAGGTTTGGGTCCTGTTTCATTTTTCTGCAAGTGAATATCCAATTTTGTCAGCATCATTTGTTAGGCACTGTTTTTTCTCCCTTTAACTGGACTTTGACCCCTTGTTAAAATCAGTTCTCTATAGATGGGCGGATCTATTTCTGGGTTCTCAGGTCTATTTCTTTTTTTCCAAGTGTCTATCATGGAACCAGTATTAGGCCATTTTGATTACTGTTCTTGTACAGTATATTTTGAGATTAGGGAGTGTGCGGCCTCCAACTTTGTTCTACAATATTGATTTGGCTATTCGAGGTCTCTTTCTGTTCCATATAAAGTTGGTGATTACTTTTTCCATTTCAGTAAAGAATGTTATTGGAATTTTAATTGGGATTGCATTGTCTCTACAGATGACTTTGGGTGGTATTGACATTTACACAATATCAGGTCTTTCAGTCCATGAGCACAAAATGTCCTTCCATCTATGTGGATGTCTTTTAGTTTCTTGCAGTAGTGTGTTTTTGGTTTTCATTGTATAAGTCTTTTACACTTCTGCTTAGGTTTATTCCCAGATATTTTATTATTTAGCGATCTATTATAAATGGTATTGGGGGGGTTCCTTTTAGGAATTATCCCTGTAAGTGTAAAGGAAACCACCTGCAATGTTGCTGAAATCTTCAATTAGATTCAGAAGATTCTTGTGGAATCTTTGAGATTTTCTATGTATGGTGCTGGAAGATGAGCCTCCCAGGTTGGAAGGCACTCAAAAGATGACTAGGGAAGAGCTGCCTCTTCAAAGTAGAGTTGACCTTAATGACGTAGATGGAGTGAAGCTTTCAGGACCTTCATTTGCTGTTGTGGCATGATGAAGAATGAGAAGAAACAGCTGCAAACATCCATTAATAATCGGAAACTGGAATGTATGAAGTATGAATCTAGGAAAATTGGAAATTGTCAAAAATGAAATGGAACGCATAAACATCGATAACCTAGGCATTAGTGAGCTGAAATGGACTAGTATTGGCCATTTTGAATCAGACAATCATAGAGTCTACTATGCTGGGAATGACAACTCGAACAGGAATGGTGTTGCATTCACCATCAAAAAAGAACATTTCAAGATCTCTCCTGAAGTACAACGCTGTCAGTGATAGGATGATATCCATACGCCTACAAGGAAGACCAGTTAATATGACTATTATTCAAATTTACCCACCAACCACTAGGGCCAAAGATGAAGAAATAGAAGATTTTTATCAGCTGCAGCAGTCTGAAATTGATCGAACATTCAATCAAGATGCATTGATAATGACTGGTGATTGGAATGCAAAAGATGGAAACAAAGAAGAAAGATCAGTAGTTGGAAAATATGGCCTTGGTGATAGAAACAATGCCAGAGATGGAATGATAGAATTTTGCAAGACCAACGACTTCTTCATTGCAAATACCTTCTTTCACCAACATAAACGGCGACTCTACATATGAACCTCACCAGATAGAACACACAGAAATCAAATTGACTACATCTGTGGAAAGAGATGATGGAAAACCTCAATATCATCAGTCAGAACAAGGCCAGGGGCCGACTCTGGAACAGACCATCAGTTGCTCATATGCAAGTTCAAGCTGAAACTGAAGAAAATCAGAGCAAGTCCACGAGAGCCAAAATATGACCTTGAGTATATTGCACCTGAATTTAGAGACCATCTCAAGAACAGATTTGATGCATTAAACGCTAGTGATTGAAGACCAGATGAGTTGTGGAATGACATCAAGGACCTCATCCACGAAGAAAGCAAGAGGTCACTGAAAAGACAGGAAAGAAAGAAAAGACCAAGATGGATGTCAGAGGAGACTCTGAAACTTGCTCTTGAGCATCGAGCAGCTAAAGCAAAAGGAAGAATTGATGAAGTAAAAGAACTGAACAGAAGATTTCAAAGAGTGACTTGAGAAGACAAAGTAAAGTATTATAATGACATGCAAAAAGCTGCAGATGGAAAACCAAAAGGGAAGAACACGCTCGGCATTTCTCAAGCTGAAAGAACTGAAGAAAAAATTCAAGCCTCGAGTTGCAATAGTGAAGGATTCCATGGGGAAAATATGAAACGACACAGGAGGCGCCAAAAGAAGATGGAAGGAATACGCAGAGTCATTATACCAAAAATAATTAGTCGATATTCAACCATTTCAAGAGGTGGCATGTGATCAGGAACTGATGGTTCTGAGGGAAGAAGTCCAAGCTGCTCTGAAGGCATTGGCGAAAAACAAGGCCCCAGGAATTGATGGAATATCAATTGAGATGTTCCAACAAACAGATGCAGCGCTGGAGGTGCTCACTCCTCTATGCCAAGAAATATGGAAAACAGCTTCCGGGTCAACTGACTGGAAGAGATCCATATTTATGCCTATTCCCAAGAAAGGGGATCCAACTGAATGTGGAAATTATAGAACAATATCATTAATATCACACGCAAGCAAATTTCTGCTGAAGATCATTCAAAAACGGCTGCAGCACTATATTGACAGGGAACTGCCAGAAATTTAGGCCAGTTTCAGAAGAGGATGTGGAACCAGGGATATCATTGCTAATGTCAGATGGATCCTGGCTGAAAGCAGAGAATACCAGAAGGATGTTTACCTGTGTTTTATTGACTATGCAAAGGCATTCGACTGTGTGGATCATAGCAAACTATGGATAACACTGTGAAGAATGGGAATTCCAGAACACTTAATTGTGCTCATGAGGAACCTTTACATAGATCAAGAGACAGTTGTTCGGACAGAACTAGGGGATACTGATTGGTTTAAAGTCAGGAAAGGTGTGTGTCAGGGTTGTATTCTTTCACCATACCTATTCAATCTGTATGCTGAGCAAATAATACAAGAAGCTGGAATATATGAAGAGGAATGGGGCATCAGGATTGGAGGAAGACTCATTCACATCCTGCATTATGCAGATGACACAAGCTTGGTTGCTGAAAGTGAAGAGGACATGAAGCAGTTAGTTACTAATGAAGATCAAAGACCACAGCCTTCAGTATGGATTATACCTCAACATAAAGAAAACAAAAATCTTCACAACTGGACCAATGAGCAACATCATAATAAATGGAGAGAAGATTAAAGTTGTCAAGGATTTCATTTTACTTGGGTCCACAATCAACAGCCACGGAAGCAGCAGTCAAGAAATCAAAAGACACATTGCATTGGGCAAATCTGCTGCAAAGGACCCTTCAAAGTGTTCAAGAGCGAAGATGTCACCCCGAAGACTGAGGTGCGCCTGACCCAAGCCATGGTATTTTCAACCGCATCGTACGCATGTGAAAGCTGGACAAAATAAGGAAGACCGAAGAAGAGTTGACGCTTTTGAATTGTGGTGTTGGCGAAAAATATTGAATATACCATGGACTGCCAAAAGAACGAACAAATCTGTCTTGGAAGAAGTGTGGCCAGAATGCTCCTTAGAGGCAAGGATGGCAAAACTGCATCTTACATACTTTGGACATGTTGTCAGGAGGGATCAGTCCCTGGAGAAGGACATCCTGCTCAGAGTACATGGTCAGTGGAAAAGAGGAAGACCCTCAATGAGTTGGATTGACACAGTGGCTGCAACAATGGGCTCAAGCATAACAACGATTGTCAGGATGGCACAGGACTGGGCAGTGTTTCATTCTGTTGTGCTTAGGGTCGCTATGAGTCGAAACCAACTCAATGGCACCTAACAGCAACAACAACAGGATCATACCATCTGTGAATAGGGATAATTTTACTTCTTTCTTTCTGATTTGGATAACTTTTATTTCTCTTCTTGCCTTATTTTCTGGCTAAGACCCCCAGTACAGTGTTGAGTTAGAGTGGTGGTAATGGGCATCCTTTTCTCATTCTTGTTCTCAAGGGGAAGGATCTCAGTCTTTGTCCATTGAGAATAATGTTGGTTGTTAGTTGTGCCTATAAATCCTTAATTATGGTGAGGAATTTCCTTTCTACTCCTATTGTATTCAGAGGTTTTTTTTTTAGTAGAAAAGGGTGTTGGATTTTATCAAATGCCTTTTCTGCATCACTTCAGATGATCATGTGGTTGTTTTCCTTTATTTTATTTATGTGATAAATTATGTCGATTAATTTTCTAATGGTGATCCACCTTTGCATTCCTGGTATGAACCCCAGTTGATCATAATGTATGATTTTCTAAATATGTTGTTGAATTATGTTCACTAGAATTGTGTTGAGAATTATTGTATCTATATTCACGAGGGATATTGGTCTGTAATTTGTTGTTGCTGTTGTTTGTTTCGTTTGTGATATCTTTACGTGGCTTTGGTATCAGAGGGATGCTGGCTTCAAAGGATGAGCTAGGGAGTATTCCTTCTTCTTCTGTGTTATAGGAGAGTTTGAGTAGAATTTCTGTCAGCTCTTCTCTGAATGTCTGGTAAAATTCCCCAGTGAAACGATCTGGTCCCGGGCTTTTTGTTGTTGGAAGTTTTTTTGTTTGTTTGTTTTTTAATGACACCTTCAATCTCCTCTTCTGTTATGGGTCTTTGTGGATTTTCTACCTCTATTTGTGTTAGTTTAGGTAGGTAATGTGTTTCTAGGAATTCGTCCCTTTCTTCTAGGTTTTAAAATTTGTTGGAGTACAATTTTTCATGGTCTTCTTTTATGATCCTCTCTTATTTGGATCTGTAATGTTGTCATGTCTCCAATTTCATTTCTTATTTCGGTTATTTGTACCTTCTTATTTTCTTCCTTTGTCAGTCTAGCAGGTGGTTTATCTGTTTTACTTATCCTTTAAAGAACTAACTCATGGTATTATTGATTCTTTCTGCTGTTTTCTATTTTCTATTTCATTTGTTATTGCCCTGATCTTTATTATGTCCTTTCTTCTGGTAGCTTTGATCTTCTTTTCCTCTTCCTTTTCTATTTGTTCAAGTTGTCTGGTTAAGTTATTGATTTTGGATCTTTCTTATTTTTTAATGTAGGCATTTATTGCTATGAAATTTTGTCTGACTACTGCTTTTGCTGCATCCCGAAAGTATTAGTATATTGTGTTTTCATTTTCATTTTGTTCTAAGTATTTTTTAATTTCACTTTTGATTTCTCCTATGACCCAATAATCTTTCAGTAGTGTGTTATTTAGTTTCCATGTGTTTTTTCCTTATTGTTCCTGATGTCATAATTGACTGATTATGATTTCTAATTTCTAATTGATTTCTAATTTCATACAGCTATGTTCAGAGAAGATACTTTGTATAATTTCAGTCTTTTAAAATTCATTGAGGTTTCTTTTCCAGCATAAAATATGATCTGTTCTGGAGAATGTCCCATGTGCATTGGAGAAGAATATGTATTATGCTGGTGTTGGGTAGTGTGTTGTATATATCTTTTATGTCCAGTTGGTTAATAGTGTTATTAAGGTCTTCTATATCCTTATTTGTGGGTCATAATGCTTAGTAAAGTACAGGATCAGTGAAAAAGAGGAAGACCCTCAATGAGATGGATTGACACAGTGGCTACAACAATGGGCTCAAGCATAACAATGATTGTGAGAATGGCACAGACTCGGACAGTGTTTTGTTCTGTTGTACATAGGGTCGCTATGAGTTGGAACCAACCTAACAACAACAGCAGTGTATCTATGTATATTTTTATGGATTTTCTTTCTAGTTGTTCTATTGTTGAAAGTGGTGTATAGAAATCTCCTAGTATTATTGTAGATCTGTCTGTTTTTGTCTTTAATTTTGTCAGCGTTTGCTTTATAAATTTTGGGGCTCTGGCATTGGGTGCAAAAATATAATTGTTACATCTTCTTGGTGAATTATCCCTTTTATCATTAGATAAGTCCTCCTTTGTCTCTTATGATGGGTTTTGAGTTAAAACCTGTTTTGTCGGATATTAATATTGCCATTCCCACTCTGTTTTGATTACATTTTGCTTGGCATGTTTTTTTCCATCTTGTATTTTTTAACCTATTTATATCTTTCTGCCTAAGCTGTGTCTCTTGTAGGCGACATATTGATGGGTTGTGTTTTTCTTATCCATTCTGCCACTGTCTGTCTCTAGACTGGTGCTTTTAATCTATTTACATTCAGTGTGATTATCGATAGGGAAGACTTTACTGCAGCCATCTGTTATGCTTTCTTGTTGTGGTGTTAATGGTTTCTTTGCTCTTCTTTACTTTCAGTGACGAGTTCCTTTTGTACATGGATTTTCTTTTCCTTTCATTTATTATTGTTGCTCTTGTGTTTACCAAGTCATTTTGTTTTCTTCTTTATTTTGGTTAGCAGATTTATTGATTTTCGTTCTGATTACTGTGAAGTTTACTTTGAAAATTCCACATTTAAAACAGTCTGTTATGGAGTTCATTGAACTTCTTGGATGAAAATCTCATATTTTAGATTTGGGAAATTTTCTTCAAAAATTCTTTCTGTAGTTTTTTTCTCTCTTCTACTTCTGGGATTCCTAATATGCATATATTATTCCTCTTGATGGTGTCCCATATAACCTGTAGGCTTTCCTTGTCTTCAATCTTTTTCCTTTTTGTTCCTCATACAGACTAAAATCAAGGGTTTGTCCTTATTATTGCTAATTTTTCCTTCTGTTGTTTCAATTATACTTCCGTGTCCTTCCACTGAGTGTTTATTTCTGTTACTTATTTGTTAAGTTTCTGAATGTCAATTTTTTTAAAGGATTTTATTTCTTTATTGAGTTCATCATTTTGTTCTTATATTGTTTTCCTGAATAAATCTAAAATTTTTCCTTGATCTTTTTGAAGAGACTGAAAACTAGTTTTTTTGGTTTTGTTTTGTTTTTTAAGTCTTTGTCAGGTAGTTCCATTATTTGTTCTTCCTCCAAGAGCTTTTCTGTCCTTTTATTTTGTTTGTTTGCTTGAGCTATATTTTTCTGTTTTTTCATGTGATTTGTAATTGACTACTGTCTTTGAGACATTAAAGTTCTTTTTATTTATTTACGTATTTATCGATTGCATGTTTGTTTCTTTTTATGATTACTTTGTTTGTTTTGATCTTTCAGTAGCTTGGCTTCTTCCCTTTCTCTTTAGATTGCCTCCCTTCCATTATATTATTTTAATTGTTGCTTTGTGATATTGGTCTCTGTATGACTTTGGTGCTGCAGTTGGCTGGTTGTGATTTCCTCTCACTGGTGGGTATGGTGGGTCTCACACACAGGGGTTCGGTGTGTATGTCTTCCTTTAGAGGACTGCGTGGAGTGCAAATGTAGGTCCCTTTCATGATATGAGGCACCAGGTGTTGGGTGGTCGGGGCTCCTCTGCAGCTTTTTTGAGGGACAATGTAGTCCTTCTGCATTGGCACGAGCAGTTAGTATGGTCCCTGGAGAGCAGAATGGGTCATTTTTGTAGTCACAGGGAGCCAGTGCCACCCAAACAGGTGAGGCAGGCCCTCCATACAGGCATGGATTGGTGTGATAGTGGGGGGAGGGCAACGAGCCTCTGTGCATGAGCAGACAGCCTGGGAGAACAGGTAGGTTATGACATTGGTATTGCTGTGGCTTGTGGGGGTGGTGGGAGGGGTATGGAGGCAAGAGATTACTGGCCCATGTGGCTGGTTGAGATGGGGTTGAGTGGATCAAGGGTGGACAGGATACAGTGGTGCAAGAGTGCTGTCCCACACGGCTGGTCGGGGTAAGGCCTGCCCAAATGGGCGGGCAAGAGAGGACAGTACAGGGCCAGTTGGGATAGGAGACTTCTAATGATTACTCTGTTCTTTTTCTATCCAATGGGCATCTCATTTCCAATTGGATAGGCAGCACCACTGATAAATAATCCCATCGTTGGTTCCTAGCTCCCTCCTTTCTCTGTGCTCACCAGGGACACTAGAGTTCTTGCCCACCATTCTGCACTTTCTCTCCATCTCTCTACAGATGTGCACTCCCTGTCTTATCAACCTCCCATCCTGAGGTTCTGCCAATTCAGTCTGCCATGCTTTGTTCCAGTAGCATTTCCCAATCCTTCCCTTGTTTCAAAGCTACGACACTCCTGCACGTCGCTCTCTTGGGCTTGTTCAGAGGGGGGCATGCATTCTGCCCCCCTCATTTCTTTCCAGGCTTTTTTACACAGTATCTCTGCCTCTGGCTGTGTTTTCTGTGAAGTTGCCCTTGTGAGCTCCTCACCCAAGGATTTTGCTTAACACTGTCCCAGACGAGTCACGGTGTGCCGGGCTTGCACGCAGGGTGCAGATGACCTGTGAGTCTCCACATTCTCACTGTTTTCATTCTCTCTTTCCTTCCAAACAGTGCTCAGTCCAATTCTTCAATCTTCCATTTAATGTTCAGGGATTCAAGGTCATTTTTTGTATCCTTTTCATTTAGTTTGTTAAATCTTTGTTGTAAGGGGGTATTATAGTGTCCCTATATAAGCCGCCTTCTTAACTAAAAGCCTCCATAGGGTTTTCACTGACCAGTCCTTCAGAAGTAGATCACCAGACCTTTCTTCCAAGGTGCCTCTGGGTGGATTCAAACTCACAACCTTCTGGTTAGCAGCCAAGTCTGTTAACTGGAATCTCATGTATCTGCATGTACATTTATATCTGTGTGTGTATATATATATATATATATACCTGTATATATATTTATATGTACACATACAGATACATATATATTCATTTCTACACATACACAATGCCGTCAAGTTGATTCTGACTCATAGCGACCTCATGGGACAGAGTAGAACTGCTCCTAATGGTTTCCAAGGCTATAAATCTTACAGAAGCAGAGTGCCACATATTTCTCCTTTGGAGTGGCTGGTAGGTTCGAACCGCCAACCTTTCGGTTAGCAGCCAAGTGCCTTAGCCACTGCATCACCAGGGCTCCTCTACGTATACACACATATTCATCTATACACAAATATACTCAGAAATGGTTCTGGTAGATGCAAATACTGTGTGTTTTATGGATGGTTATGGAAGGTAAAATGAATGTAATTATACAAAAGAGTAAGCACAGCCCCATTATAAAAATATTATGAGGATTTGAAAAATAATGGGCATATTCCTGCTGATGAACGGTTTAAATTAGTAACATTAAGAGAAATAATGAACTATTTAATCTATCAAACCCATTAAAAAAAAAAAAAAGACTTCATTTAATGGATTAATCTCATACCAAATTGCCTACTGCTGTCCTCAGAATGTTGATTTAATTATCAGATTGAGTAATTGTCCCCTTATGTGCAAGTCGGACACAGACTCCGTTTCTTGAGGTGTGGCGAAATCATCTGAGAGCGGTGCCTGAGAACTAGATAGCAGAGTTATTAGTTTTTCTTTGTGTTATGTTTGAACTCCTCACATTGCATTAAAAACAAATACACAAATTAAAACAGAATGTGCGCAGTTTAAATATTAACAGTTCTTCAATAGAAAAATGGAATGTGAATACTAAGAGATAAAAAAAATACTCAATTTTCTGGTGTGATTTAGGTGAAGTTTCTCCCATGAGGGTGTCAAATGGGTAACCCCTCCAAGACACTTAGAGCCCCCCACCTCAAGGAAGACATCAGTTTGATTCCAACAGAAGTTCGTAATGCTTGTTGTTGTTTTTTCATTTTAAGCAAATAGCATCAGTTTCTGTCTAAACCATATCACTTCATGGCTCAAATACCCTAAATGCCAAAAAAAAAAAAAAAAAGTAAACATCTAACTTTGAACAAGTTGCATTTACAGTTACCCAGTCAGGTGAAAATGTCATTCATATCCATTTTTTTAAAAATGTTATTGTGGAAAAATATATGTAACACGCAGTTTGCCATCGTAACCACTGTAAAGTGTGGAATTCAGTAGTATTCATTATTTTCACAACGGTGAGCAACCATTGCCACTGTCTAATTTTAGACCTACTTCATCAGCCCACAAAGGAACTCAGCACCCATAAGCACTAAGTCTTCTCAGCCCCTGGCAGCTACTCATGTACCTTCTGGCCCTATGCATTTGCCTGTTCTAGATGTTTCACGTAAGTGGGGTCACACATTGTTAGTCCTTTTGCGTCTGGCTTCTTTCCAGCAGCGTAATGTTTTCAAGGTTCCTCCATGCTGCAGAATGTATCCGAACTTTATTTTCCCTCACCCGTGTGAATTTACAGGACTGAACAGTTCAATTTCCCATTCCTAGCGGGCAATTTAGTACCTGGTTATTCCAAGGTGCGCCTGGACCACAGACACGAGCTCACACTGCCTGGGTTTGATCCAAGCTCTGCCACCTCAGAGTTGTGTGACACTGGATGACTTACTTAGCCCATCTGCCTCAGTTTCCTGCTTTGTAAAATGGGGGTAATAATAGTTCTCGCCTCATAGGGCTGGAGTGAAAAAAGGTATGCTGAGGGGTTGGTAAACAAGTTTACTGAGCAACATTTAGCATCTAAGCACTGAATGATTCATTGAAATTGTATATCTCTGGGAGATAGTAGCTTTATGTGTACACAAACAGTCATATGAGAGCTATTTTGTGACTGGGATTAGGAAGACAGGTTATACCAGGGGTAGGCAAACTATGACCTGCAGGCCAGATCCTACAGCCTCCTGTAGAATTTAAGTATGTCGTTTACGTTTCTAAATCGTTGAGAAAAATCAAAATTACAGTAATATCTTGTGACATCTGAAAATTACATGAAATTCAAATTTCAGTGTCCATAAATAAAGTTTTATTGGAACACACAAGGCAGAGTTGAGTCTGGATGTGAAATCTAAAATATTTACCATAACCCTTTGCAAAAAGCTTTTGTGGACTTGTGGGTTGTATGTTATTATAACAGCAAGATGTTTTCTTTTATTCTTGAATATAGCATTAGAAAAATTCAGTAACTCTTGTTTTTTGCAAGAAAATGAGGAACCAAAAACTAAAACCAAACTCTTTGCTGTTGAGTCAATTCTAACTCACAGTGACCCTCTAGGACAGAGTAGAACTGCCCCGTAGAGTTTCCAAGGAGCTCCTTGTAGATTTGAACTGCTGACTTTTTGGTTAGCAGCCATAACACTTAACCACTGCACCACCAGGGTTTCCAAAAAATTGAGTAAAGGGTAAGAATGCTAAGGAATCTTTAGTTTTATTTTTTTATTAGAAATGACCCCGTTTTATACTCCCAGAAAATATAGACTGGGAGAAGTCTGAATTAACATGATTTTGAGTTTGTATAACTGGAATAACATTATCAATGTTTCTCAAAAAATAAAATACACTCACTCTCTTACACACACACACACACACACACACACACACACACACACACAGTGATACCCTCTACAATTAAACCTATTGGCAATAAGATACAGGACTATAAGACAGAAAGAAATATTCATGCTGGCTTTTTCAATAGCAACACTTTTTCCTTTTTTTTTTTTTGAGTGTATAAGTAGGGCTTATTTTCTGAACCCTCTTGCCAAGCTTGCTAATGACTTCCCAAAACCAAACCCAAACCTACTGCAGTTGAGCCAATACCAACTCATAGCAACTCCATAGGGTTTCCAAGGCTGTAAATCTGCAGCAGACTGCCAGCCACATCTTTCTCTGATGACTTCCTAAGTGTGTGCTTTTAAAAGCACAGACAACTCTGTCTTACACTTTTTTTTTTTTCTTTTTTATCTCCCACAGTTCCTTGCCTGAAATGTGGCGGGCACAGGGTGGGCCATTTCATGCACCTTCACTGAGATTCATGGCAATGAACTAGATCATTTGGAGTTAAGTGAGACATCTCAAACAGGGTACCCTCAATAATCTTGGCTGTGTTTACCATATCCTGAGGCTTTTCAAATAGAGGCCATAATTTAAAAGTTTTAAATAATTACAGAACTAAATCTGGTGCCACATTGCCTACGATAAAGTACAACTGCCAGTTACAAATGGAGCTGCCAGCAGCAACGCATGAATTCAGGGAGCTTCTCAAATACAAACATCTCGAAACCAGAGTGGAAATGTATTCCGGGTAGGTAGACCCTGGTTTTTTAGCTCTACATATTGTAACACAGTTAATTACTTGTTTGGCTAAGATATTATTGTACTGGATGGAAAATGTGCTAGTAATAAACGTTATAAAAAAAAAAATTTTTTTTTTTTTTTTTTTATACATTATACCTAGTGAAAATCCCCGTAGTGTGGGGATAAATGGTATCCAGCCTAAATACTATGACCTTTGCTTTGAATTACGTTTAAGGGGCCTTTTTCAGCCTGACCTCTCTGGAACAAGGGTGCCGGATTGATCCATTCAAGTTGTCAAAGCGTGTTCTCTCATGCTTAATGACTGCAAAAAGAAGGGCCAACAGTCCCAAGGCTCTGTAAGTGTGGGTTTGAGATTGGAACCCTGATCTTGGATTTGCCTCTCTGCACCTAAGCCACGTCTGTCCAGATCAATTCTTGAGAAATTGACTCTGCACGATGCCTCTGTCTATTTAGATGCTCTCATCTGTCAGCTCAGCCGAGGGAGACAGTATGATGTGGACAGTTAGTGTCTGGACGGAGATTCTTTCATGCTCCACCGCAACTGTTCAGCCACATTTTTTTGGTGAAAAAACATGAGTCCAAAAATGGTACAAAGTCAATTGAAGTTGTATATCTAAAATAAAAAATGTAAAAAGGAAGACTTAGTAAAATATTGAAAATAAAGTCTTGCAAAGATGACAATAAAATATAGATGTGCCTTGCTTTATGTAATAGCCTTATCCTGAAAAGATGAATAAAAATTACATTTTTGTACTTCAAAGAATGAATATTTTTTAAATGAATGCTAACCCTCCAATTGTAATATTAATTTTCCAATAATGCATTGTTGCTTACAAAGCACTTTTGAAAACACATTTTCCATATAACATAGTTGAGAGAAGAGGGTTATCTGTTTTGTAGGGTGCCTGTGTACAGGCACACTAGGGGGAGGAAAAGAGAGAGAGTTTTAACGTTCTCTCAACATGCTAAAAAACAGTAGTATTTAATTAAGTAAATCTGTAATTCGTACCATTTTAAGAGATTCCATATGAAGAGTTTCTGTCAGGATATGGAAGTAAATGTCTCTCCTAAGATACAGAGGAAGCCAATTAGAGCCTCTTAAATCCTACTATGCAAATATAGCCCTGGGGAAAATGTTCCTCTGGTTGAAAGCAGCCTATTTAGGGAGCACAAAATTCATTGTTTCCTTAGGTCTGACAGTTTGAGAAGAAACTCATTTATCTGTGAACTGGGACTCACAGCCTTGCTCAAACCCAAGAAGCAGCTTGAATTAAACCCCATAAAAAATTGTTGTTGTTAGGGGCCCTTGAGTCGATTCCGACTCACAGCGACCCTAAGCGCAACAGAACGAAACACTGCCAATTTCGCACCATCCTCCCAATCGCTGCTGTGCTTGAGCCCGTTGCTGCAGCCACTGTGTCAGTCCATCTTCTCGAGGGTCTTCCTCTTTTTTCCTGACCCTCCACTTTACCAAGCATGATGTCCTTCTCCAGGGACTGATCCCTCCTGATAACATGTCCAAAGTATGTGAGATATAGTCTCACCATCTTTGCTTCTAAAGAGCATTCTGATTGTACTTCCAAGACAGATTTGTTTGTTCTTTTGGCAGTCCATAGTATATTCAATCTTCTCCACCAACACCACAATTCAAAGGCATCAACTCTTCTTCGGTCTTCCTTACTCATCATCCAGCTTTCGCAGGCACATGAGGCGATTGAAAACACCGTGGCTTGGGTCGGGGCGCACCTTAGTCCTCAAAGTAACGTCTTTGCTTTTTAACACTTTGAAGAGGTCTTTTGCAGCAGATTCGCTCAATGCAGTATGTCTTTTGATTTCTTTGCTGCTTCCATGGCTGTTGATTGTGGATCCAAGTAAAATGAAATCCTTGACAACCTCAACCTTTTCTCCATTTATCATGATGTTGCTTACTGGTCCACTTCTGAGGATTTTTGTTTCCTTTATGTTGAGGTGTAATCTATACTGAAGGCTGTGGTCCTTGATCTTCATCAGTAAGTGCTTGAAGTTCTCTTCACTTTCAGCAAGCAAGGTTGTGTCATCTTCATAACACAGGTTGTTAATGAAACCCCCCCCCAAAAAAAAAACCAAACCCCGTGCTGCCGATTTGATTCCGACTCATAGCAAGTCTACAGGACAGAGTAAAACTAACCCATAGAGTTTCCAAGGAGTGCCCAGTGGATTCGAACTGCTGCCCCTTTGGTTAGCATCCATAGCACTTAACCACTACACCACCAGGGTTTCCGGTTGTTAGTGAGTTTTCCTCTAATCCTGATGCCCCATTCTTCTTCATATAGTCCAGCTTCTCGGATTATTGCACGGCATACAGATTGAATAGGTATGGTGAAAGAATACAGCCCTGACGCACAACTTTAAACCATGACTTTAAACCATGCAGTATCCCCTTGTTCTGTTTGAACAACTGCCTCTTTCTGGTAGGACAGTGGTTAAAGCTATTGGCTGCTAACTGAAAGGTCAGTGGTTCAAAACTACCAGTGGCTCCCTGGGAGAAAGATGTGGCAGACCGCTTCCTTAGGGATTTACAGCCTTGGGAACTCTGTGGGGTTGCTATGAGTCAGAATTGACTTGGTGGCAGTGGGTTTGGTTTTGGGTTGTATGAAATATATACCCAATGGGCAAATGTATAGTGACCCATATTTATTAGTTTTTACCAGGGGAGGGAGAATGGAGTAAGGAGGACTCATTGCTTAGGGGACACTGAGCTTCTGTGACGGTGGTGGACTGATTTGGAAAAGAATGCTGGTGATGATGATACAACACAGTGGACGTAATTGGTGTCACTGAACTGTACATGTAAAAAATATTCAATTGGCAAATGTGTTATATGTAATATTTTTACAGCAGTTTGAAATTTTGCTACTAGAATCAAATTCATTGTGGTCAAACTTCTAACTCAAATGTGTTAACACTCTTTGATTTTAAATCAATAAAAGCATTTCCAGGTCTGGCAGTCGAGCAGATGGCTGCTTCACGTGGAAATGCTTTGTTATCTCTACGAACTGCAATAAGACGGTCCCCAGGGTGCAAACCTCGGCTTACATACAACCCGTAGTTACGAACCAAATCCTGTAAAGCCTATTAGATATTCCAGGTACGTACAATGGTTTGTAATAACAAACAGGGGCTACTTTGCAACATACATCAAAACATTATTATTACGTTTTATTATGTGAAAGATGTTTTAGCATATCTAGAAGTGTTTCTTTAATGTTTCTTATGCATAGAATAGTATACTATATATTGTACTGCATACTAAGACAAGCGTTTGACTAACTGACTTTAGACGTGAGCCCTACCTAACTGTTCTGACTTACGTACAAATTTGACTTAAAGACAGACTTAGGAACAGAACTCATTTGTAATCCAGGGACTGCCTGTACACGCATTGTTCTGACAAAATTGAAGTGTTTACACAGCAAAAGCAAAATCTCCAGGCTATAACTTACAGATTTATCCTCAAATATTAGCGTAAAAACAGCAACAGCTTTTAAGTGAATTTGGAGGAAAAGTCCATTCATATTTTATCATGTTAGGTTAACTGGATTACAGCTGTGGACAATGTTTTACCAAGGCTTAGCAGAAACTCCTGTGTTGTAATGTTACCGAACCCAGGAAGGTGGCCCCTTGTGCAGAGCACTCAGACTTGCCAATCATCTGAACACAGGTCTTTGAGAAAGGGAAAGTAACTTTATTGCAATGTGCAGAGCAAGGAGCTGGGAGGAAGCTCCTCAGATCTAGCTCCCCAGGCTACAGGGAAGCAGCATTTATATGTGATTTGGGCAGCAAGATGGTGGCCACACAGGAGTACTGGAGAGGGAAAATTCTAGAAGGTGGCCAGGAAACAGGAGGTGACTTGGTTCTAGTGGGACCTCTCACTTCAGAATGGGGTCCGGGTGATGATTTTCCTTCTGATGCATTCCACCTGTTGCTGCGTCTTCTGTTAAAGTCAATTAGCGGTCATAGCTGGCCCTTCTGTGCATGTAGGGTGGACCAACTCTGGCTTGGGCTAGCTTAAGGACAAATGGAAATTTACTGGCATTCTTAGGGTCAGGTCACAGTAATCAAAACTTGCACACAACCATTGCATTTAAGATACATTCTTGTCTACATAGGCAAAGGCCTCTTATGAAACTTGTGAAGGCAGATTTTTTTTATATTTTCTGTTGCTATAAATAGATGCAGGTTGGATCTACACCCCAGTATAATAAAGTAAAAATGAATGCTACTAATATTTGAAAGAAAATAATGAAACATCTAACACTTGGTTCTAAAAAACTGTTTTGCATTATGTTGTTAAAAAACATCTTTCTAAATATGAAGCATGAGTATTATTAAAATGGTGAGGGAAGTTGACAGTAACTTCTCATAACTCAAAGCATAGTCACCAAGCTTTATATAAAAACATAGTTACTAACAAGTTGTTTGGAGCCCCTGGGTGGCACAGTTAAGCACTCGACTATCGTCTGAAAGGTTGGCAGTTCGAACCCACCCACAGGCACCTGGAAAGACAGGCCAGATGATCTGCTTCCAAAAGATCGCAGCCGGGAAACCCTATGGAGCAGTTCTACTCTGCACACATGGGGTCGCCCTGAGTTGGAACTGACTCAACAGCAGGTAACAACAATAAATTGTTTATAAAGATAAAAGAATTTTTTTAAAGACAAAAGAATTTTTTTTTACCATTGGCATGTAATTAGGAGGCCTGGTGGTGCAGTGGTTAAGAACTACAGCTGCCAACCAAAAGATCAGCAGTTTGAATCCACCAGCCGCTCCTTGGAAACCCTATGAGGCAATTCTATTCTGTCCTATAGGGTCACTATGAGACCTGATTCACTCGATGGCAATGGGTTTTTGGTTTGTTATTAACTGAAATGTGTCCTCAAACATATATATTGCAAATTCCTAACCCTTGTACCTTTGGATATAATCCCATTTATCCACACGTGTCTGTCAGTTTGTTGTACTGTGGGGGCTTGCGTGTTGCTGTGATGCTGGAAGCTATGCCACCAGTATTCAGATACCAGCAGGGCCACCCATGGAGGACAGGTTTCAGCTGAGCTTCCAGACTAAGACAGACTAGGAAGAAGGACCCGGCAGTCTACTTCTGAAAAGCATTAACCAGTGAAAACCTTATGAATAGCAGCGGAACATTGTCTGATACAGTGCTGGAAGATGAGCCTCGCAGGTTGGAAGGCACTCAAAAGATGACTGGGGAAGAGCTGCCTCCTCAAAGTAGAGTCGACCTTAATGACATGGATGGAGTCACGCTTTCGGGACCTTCATTTGCTGATGTGGCATGACTCAAAATGAGAAGAAACAGCTGCAAACATCCATTAATAATCGGCAAATGGAATGTACAAAGTATGGATCTAGGAAAATTGGAAATCATCAAAAATGAAATGGAATGCATAAACATCGATATTCTAGGCATTAGTGAGCTGAAATGGACTAGTATTGGCCATTTTGAATCAGACAATCATATAGTCTATTACGCTGGGAATGACAACTCAAAGAGGAATGGTGTTGCATTCATAGTCAAAAAGAATGTTTCAGGATCTATCCTGAAGTACAACGCTGTCAGTGATAGGATAATATCCATATACCTACAAGGAAGACCAGTTAATATGACTATTATTCAAATTTATGCACCAACCACTAGGGCCAAAGATGAAGAAATAGAAGATTTTTATCAGCTGCTGCAGTCTAAAATTGATCGAACACACAATCAGGATGCATTGATAATTACTGGAGATTGGAATGCGAAAGTTGGAAACAAAGAAGAAAGATCAGTAGTTGGAAAATATGGCCTTGGTGATAGAAAAATGCCAGAGATCGAATGATAGAATTTTGCAAGACGAATGACTTCTTCATTGCAAATACCTTCTTTCACCAACATAAACGGCGACTATACACATGGACCTCACCAGATGGAACCCACAGAAATCAAATTGACTACATCTGTGGAAAGAGATGATGGAAAACCTCAATATCATCAGTCAGAACAAGGCCAGGGGCCCACTGTGGAACAGACCATCAATTGCTCATGTGCAAGTTCAAGCTGAAACTGAAGAAAATCAGAGAAAGTCCACGAAAGCCAAAATATGACCCTGAGTATATTGCACCTGAATTTAGAGACCATCTGAAGAATAGATTTGACTCATTGAACACTAGTGACCAAAGGCCAGATGAGTTGTGGAATGACATCAAGGACATCATCCATGAAGAAAGCAAGAGGTCACTGAAAAGACAGGAAAGAAAGAAAAGACCAAGGTGGATGTCAGAGGAGACCCTGAAACTTGCTCTTGAGCATCAAGCAGCTAAAGCAAAAGGAAGAATTGATGAAGTAAAAAAACTGAACAGAAGATTTCAAAGGGCCTCTCGAGAAGACAAAGTATTATAATGACATGTGCAAAGAGCTGGTGATGGAAAACCAAAAGGGAAGAACACACTTGGCGTTTCTCAAGCTGAAAGAACTGAAGAAAAAATTCAAGCCTCGAGTTGCAATAGTGAAGGATTCCATGGGGAAAATATTAAATGATGCAGGAAGCATCAAAAGAAGATGGAAGGAATACACAGAGTCATTATAACAAAAAGAATTAGTCGATATTCAACCATTTCAAGAGGTGGCATATGATCAGGAACCGATGGTACTGAAGGAAGAAGTCCAAGCTGCTCTGAAGGCATTGGAGAAAAACAAGGCTCCAGGAATTGATGGAGTATCAGTTGAGATGTTTCAACAAACAGATGCAGTGCTGGAGATGCTCACTCATCTATGTCAAGGAATATGGAAGACAGCTTCCTGGCCAACTGATTGGAAGAGATCCACATTTATGCCTATTCCCAAGAAAGGTGATCCAGCCGAATGTGGAAATTATAGAACAATATCATTAATATCACACACAAGCAAAATTTTGCTGAAGATCATTCAAAAACGGCTGCAGCAGTATATTGACAGAGAGCTGCCTGAAATTCAGGCCGGTTTCAGAAGAGGACGTGGAACCAGGGATATCACTACTGATGTCAGATGGATCCTGGCTGAAAGCGGAGAAGACCAGAAGAATGTTTACCTGTGTTTTATTGACTATGCAAAGGCATTTGACTGTGTGGATCATAACAAACTGTGGATAACACTGCGAAGAATGGGAATACGAGAACACTTAATTGTGCTCATGAGGAACCTTTACATAGATCAAGAGACAGTTGTTCAGACAGAACAAGGGGATACTGATTGGTTTAAAGTCAGGAAAGGTGTGCATCAGGGTTGTATTCTTTCACCATACCTATTTAATCTGTATGCTGAACAAATAATTCGAGATGCTGAACTATATGAAGAGGAACGGGGCATCAAGATTGGAGGAAGACTTATTAACAACCTCCGTTATGCAGATAACACAACCTTGCTTACTAAAAGTGAAAAGGACCTGAAGCACCTACTAATGAAGATCAAAGACCACAGCCTTCAGTACAGATTACAACTCAACATAAAAGAAAGCAAAAATCCTCACAACTGGACCAATGAGCAACATCATGATAAACAGAGAAAAGATTGAAGTCATTAAGGATTTCATTTTCCTTGGATCCACAATCAACAGCCATGGAAGCAGCAGTCAAGAAATCAAAAGATGCATTGCATTGGGCAAATCTGCTGCAAAGGACCTCTTGAAAGTGTTGAAGAGCAAAGATGTCACCTGAAGACTAGGGTGCACCTGACCCAAGCCATGGTATTTTCAATTGCATCATATGCATGTGAAAGCTGGACAATGAATAAGGAAGACCAAAGAAGAGTTGACACCTTTGAATTGTAGTGTTGGCGAAGAATATTAAATATACCATGGCCTGCCAAAAGAACGAACAAATCTGTCTTAGAAGAAGTATAACCAGAACACTTCTTAGAAGCAAGGATGGCGAGACTGCGCCTTACATACTTTGGACATATTGTCCGGAGGGATCAGTCCCTGGATAAGGACATCGTGCTTGGCAGGGTACAGGGTCAGTGGAAAAGAGGAAGAACCTCAACGAGGTAGATTGACACAGTGGCTGCAACAATGAGCTCAAGTATAACAACGATTGTAAGGATGGTGCAGGACCGGGCAGTGTTTCGTTCTGTTGTGCGTAGGGTCGCTATGAGTTGGAACTGACTCGACGGCACCTAACAACAACAGGAATGGAGTTTTCTCTGTTACGTTAAGGAGGCCATATCGTGTAGGGTGTGCATTAAGTCGATCACTTTTGAGATATAAAAGAGCAGATTAGGCACCGAAACAAGTAAGCACAAATGGAGGAAAGGTGAACGCTGCCTGGAGATCTCCAGGTAACATCTAGAAGAACGCTGGAGAAGCTGAGACAAGGATTTTTCCCCAGAGTGGACTAACAGAGCCTTCTTCTAGAGCCGGAGCCCTGAATTTAGACCTTTAGCCTCCTAAGCTGTGAGAAAATAAAGTTCTGTTTGTTAAAGCCACCCACTTTTGATGTTTCTGTTATAGTAGCACTAACAAGCAAAGATACTCCCCTTACTGAGATAATTTTGCATCTGGAGGTATCTAAAAGATTTAAGCTTTAATTTCTACCTCCCTGAAGAAAGACCTATTGAAATGACTTCCGCTTCTACATGATTCATGACTGGCAAGCAAGACAAAGCATGTTATGTAGTTGCTCTGACTCAATGGTAATGTTACTAAAAATCCAGAATTAAAAACAGTAGGTTGTTTTTGCTGTTTGTGAAGAAACCAGACTAGTTGTGCTGTGGTCTAAGGTACAGCTGGCATCAACCTTTGGGACTGCTCTGACCAAAGAAAATGAAGCATATTTCGGGACAGTTTATGGACCCTTCAACAGAACACTCATTATACTTTCATAAAGATGCTTCCAGTTGTAAAACCAGGGCAGCATCTTCATCAACAAACAGCTCGAGGTAAGCAGAAAAGGAGAACAAAATAGCCCAGGGCACTTCCTTGGAAAAGAATCTCTGCTGACCTTTCTGGCTGGATTAACAAACATACCTGTCCATCCTCAAAATAGGCTGAAGGCATCTGTGAGCCAATGAGTGTTGGATCTGCAGGTCACCCCAGTCTCCTGGGCTGGGCTGCGACGCCCACCACTGATCTGTTTGCTCATCAAGGGTCAGGAATCTGTGTTCTTTTACATTAGACCCAACCGTGATATACCTTAATCTCACAATTTCATCAGCTCTTCCATAACCCTGTAAAATGCGATATATTCCATGGAAATACGATTCCATGGAAAACACCTAAAATGATTTGTAAGGACCTGAGCAAAGTATCATTAAGAGTTTTCTATCAAAGCATTCATATGAGACAACTGCAAAATATTGGCCAAAAAAAGCAGAGAAATCGAAAATAATAATGCAATCTGACTACCTCTTCTACTCTAAAGCAATTATCACACATATGCATGCATGTATATGATGTGTATGTGTGCACACACACAAATTTATTTACATATGTAATTTATTTAAAAGTAGATTTATGTAGTGGTCCAATCAGAAGACCACATTCAAAAAAAACTGTCCTATATAAAAATTAATGAAATGTTAAATTAATGAAAATTTATGCTTAAATAAAATAAGATTATATATATATAATTTTGGAAACCCTGGTGGCATATTAGTTAAGAGCTATGGCTGCTAACCAAAAGGTCATCAGTTCAACTCTACCAGCCACTCCTTGGAAACCCTATGGGACAGTTCTACTCTGTCCTCTAGGATCGCCCATGAGTAGGAATTGACTCGACAGGCAACAGGTTTGTTTGTTTGTTTGTTTGTTTGTTTGTTTGTTTGTTTTTCCATATGAAGTAGCTTGAATACTAGCTCCACTTGGAAGGATTCGCTGGATTCCCTGGGCAGGCCAAGGCTGTCCCCAGTTCTCTCAAATGAACCCTCCACACAACTCCATCATGGCCCATTTGCTCTGTATTGGAACAGATGCTTATTGAAATGCCTGTCTTTCCAACGGGGTGCAGCCCCTAACGTCAGGGGTCATGACTGCTCCATGCATCTCCACTTCCTGTTACAGACAGGTGTGGAGGGGTCCCAGTGAATAACGGGTGGGCCCTACATGTAAGTGTAGCAGCTCTACACATGAGTGATAGTGAAAAGTTGGTCATACATGTTGTTGTTAGTTGCCATCCTGTGTCTCCAACTCAGGGTGACCTTATGTACAACAAATAAAACTTCGCCTGGTCCTGCACCATCTTCACGATCATTTCTATGTGTGAGCCAATGGCTGTAGCTGTTGTGTCAGTCCATCTCATCGAAGCTTTCCCTCGTTTTCTCTGACCCTTTTCTTTACCAAACATGATGTCATTGTCTAGCAATTATTCTTTCCTGATGACGTGTCCAAAGTAAGCCAGAGTCTCGCCATCCTCGCTTCTAAAGAGCACTCTGGCTGTACTTGCTCTAAGACTGATCGCTCATAAATCGTTACGAATACACAGACGTTACTGAACACTCATTCCCTGGTATGTTTTGCCTCAGGGTGGCCCACAAGCCATTAGTGCAACGATCCTTAATAATGGTTATAATTCAATGCAGTTTAATATACAAGGAAATAGGGAACCCATTCACAATGCAACTCAAAAGAAGAAAAAAAGAGGGTGAGAATCCAGACAGTTTATAGATGAGAAAGGGTCTTTTCAAGAGCTTATCAGAGAATCTGGTAGTCAGTAGATGGATAGAATGAAAATAGTCTGCACTGATGAAAATGCCACAGAGCTGTGACTGTATGTCCTTTGAGCTTATGTCTGAAACTTCAGCCACCTTATTGGTATGCATTCATGATTGTGCATACAAACTCATAGCTTATTCCCCTGAATGGAGTGAATTTAGAAACTGCCTACAAAGAATGACTTTATGATGGACAGATACAGTATAGTTTAATGAATTTTGATTCATACATGTTGAAGGTTTTTAACAGAGTTCCTAGGAGTTAACCAAACAGAACAAAGTGTGTCATAAAACCAAATTTGAGTGAGACGTGATCTTGTACGAAACTACAACTTTACCGTATGCATATTAGAGATGCCACCATCCTCCTTTCAGCATTGAAAGCATTTTCCACAATGAGAGTGGTGAAGAGGCAACACAGCGGGTGGGTAGGGGAGGTGAGCTCCAACTCAGACAGCCTTTGACTTCATCTCTGCCTCTTGAAAAGTCAGGTGAGTTGGGACAAGCTGCGTAACTTTTTGCTGCTGAGTTTTGTCATGGACAGACTGAGGTCAATAATAGTGCTCACCTTATAGAGTTCCTGTTAGCATCAGGACTGCTGTGACAAAGCACTGTAGAACAGGGGCCTTACAACGGCAGAGATTTATTGCCTCACAGTCCTGAAGTCTGGGTGGGAATTGCAGTGGGCAGGATCATGGTTGCTCTGAAGGCTCCATGGAAGGATCCTTTTTCTTGCCTCTCCAGGCTCTGGTGGCCCCAGGTGCTTCTTGGCTTGTGGCTACAGCATAACTCCATTGTCATCACATGGCGTCTTCTCTCTGCATATGTGTGTCTCTTCTCTTTTATGGGACACCACTCAGAAGAGATTAGGACCCATGCTGCTCCGGTGTGACCTTGTGTTAACTGAAAAATCTTCAAAGACCCTATTGCCAAACAAAGTCACCTTCACAGGTACAGGGGTTAGGATGTCAACATGTTTTTTGGACAACACAATTCAATCCATAACAGAGTCATTGACATAAGCTAGTCACAGAGGAAAAAAAAAGTCACAGAGGAAGAGCCCCACAAATGCTAGTAGTTGTCAACCTTCCCTCTGCAGGTTACTCACTCAGGAGATGGCTGGATAAAAAAGATATGTAGATTTCCCTGTCTCATCTCCCTGGGGCCTGGAGTCTCCCTTCCAGTTTTGAAGTAAACAATTAAGTTAATTGCTTACTATAATTTCACATCACCTACCTTTTGAGTCAGCACTAAACTTCTTCTGCAGCTCACCTTTCTCTTTGTAAGAGGCGTTTTATCCTGTGAAATCGGCTCAGCCCAGGGCCAGCCTAGCCAGCAGCAAAACATAGATGATGTTTACTGTTCTAACATCTCTCTCTTTGATTACATCTTTGCAAAATAAAACAAATACCAAAGATTAAAATTCAGTGTTTGTTGTTGTTTGCTAGTTGCCTTCAAGTCAATTCTAACTTGTGGTGCCCCCAAGTAGAGTCCCTGTGGTAGTTAATGTTATATGTCAACTTGGCCTGGCCATGATTCCCAGTATTGTATAATTGTCCACCATTTTGTGATCGGATGTAATAGTCCCTCATTTTGTGATGTTGTGTAATTATGGTGTTGTAAATCCTAAACCTCTATAGGTTAATGAGGCAGTATTGGTGTGGGGTGTATCTTGAGTCATGCTCTTACTCAAGTCACACCCTTGATCAAGTCATACCCTTGCTCAAGTCACACCCTTACTCAAGTCACAGCCTTACTCAAGCCACACGTTTACTCAAGTCACACCTTTACTCAAATCACAGCCTTACTCAAGTCACACCTTTACTCAAATCACAGCCTTACTCAACCCACACCCTTACTCAAGTCACAGCTTTACTCAAGTCACAGCCTTACTCAAGCCATGCCCTTACTTAAGTCACAGCCTTACTCAAGTCATCACCTTACTCAAGTCACGCCCTTGCTCAAATCACAGCCTCACTCAAGTCACAGCCTTACTCAAGTCACACCCTTAGGTAAGTCACAGCCTTATTCAAGTCCTCACCTTACTCAAGTGAGGGGCATTTTCTTGAGGGTGTGGCCTGCATCCCATATATATGGCAAAGCTCTCCCTTACTCTGGGTCCTGAATCTGGCTTGTCATTATCTAACCGCTAGTTCTTGGGTCTTGAGCCAGCATATTGCCATCTGACCTGCCAATTCGGGGACCCGCCATCTTCCACAGCCCTGTGAGCCAGCAGCCTGTCATCTGACCTGCCAATATGGGTTTGTCAGGCCCTACAACCACAAAAGTCACATATATATATATATATAAACCAAAACCAAACCCAGTGCAGTCGAGTCGATTCCGACTCATAGCCACCCTATAGGACAGAGTAGAACTGCCCCATAGAGCTTCCAAGGAGCACCTGGTGGATTCAAACTGCTGACCCTTTGGTTAGTAGCCATAGCACTTAACCACTATACCACCAGGGTTTCCATATACATATATATATATATGTATATATATGTGTGTGTGTGTATATACACTTAAAAAAAAATTTATGTATGTATATATGTATACTCGACAGCACTGGGTGTTGGGTTTTATGTATATATATACTAGAGCCCTGGTGGCACAGTGGTTAAGAGCTATAATGAGCTACAGCTGCTAACCAAAACGGTTGGCAGTTCAAATCTACCAGCCGCTCCGTACAAACCCTATAGAACAGTTCCACTCTGTCTTATAGGGTTGCTATGAGTTGGAATCAACTCGATGGCAGTGGTTTTATATATATATATATACATATATACACACACACACACACATATATACATACACATGCACTTCACTGGTTTTGATTCTCTAGAGAAACCAACCTAAGACAGTTGCCAATAATATACCAGTCAAGTAAACTCCAACTCATGGTGACTCCACGTGTGTCAGAGTAGGACTGTACTCCACAGAGCTTTCAATGGCTTTTTTTTTTTTTTTTTTTTGGAAGTAGATTGCCAGGCTTTTCTTCTGAGGCAACTCTGGGTGGACTTGAAGCTCCAACCTTTAGGAGTGCTTAACTGATTTGCACTACCCAGGGACTTCTAATGACTTAGAAGTGCTACCTTTTGTCTTCAAACTAATTATATCAGCTTCAGGTGTCCTAATAATTGCCTCCTTGTGGTTCGCGAAAATCTATAGTATAAGTAATCTATCCACCCAGGCGTCCACCCATCCACTTCTTGAACAAATATTTGTTAAATATCATTGCCAGACACCATTCTGGGCCCTGGAGATATGGCAGTGAGCAAGGCGGATGAGGCTAGTCCTCTTGGTTTAGAGACACACTAAACAACAGGAGCATGGTCCCTTAGTGGGGTACATGGATCTTGGGTTGAGAGTAGCTTTTTTTTTTTATGGTTGATCAGAGTAGACCTCGCTGAGAGAGAAATTTGAGCAAAGACCTGAAAGAAGAGTTCTATTTTGTGGTATCAGAATTATCAAGCCAAGCCCACTACCCCTATTTCTTTAAAATTATTTATTAAAAAATATCTTGAAGGTGCAGCCCTCAGATTGTGTTTCCTTATGGAAGATGCTCCTTTCTTAGATTCTTAGTGCTGTTCATTTTAATGAGCTGTATGTGCCAAGGAAACCCTGGTGGCGTAGTGGTTAAGCGCTGTGGCTGCTAACCAAAGGGTCCGCAGTTCGAGTCCGCCAGGTGCTCGTTGGAATCTCTATGGGGCAGTTCTACTCTGTCCTATAGGGTCGCTATGAGTTGGAATCGACTTGATGGCACTGGGTTTGGTTTCGGTTTTTTTTATGTGCCAAAAAAAAGAAGTTGCTGTAGAAAGCAAAGCTGGACAAAACAGTAGCAGGGTAGAAAAATGCTTAAAAGTCACTAAAATATGAAAATATCAGAAGGCATTAGGGGAAAAAAAAAGGTAAAATTTTGTATCAATATGACCTTCTTCTGAAGGTTTAATTTTGTAATCACCTCAAATAGAAGCCTTCTGAAATAATTTTGTTTTGGTCTAGCAAGTTATATTACTCTTCTCTCTTCTTGCTGGTCCTAAAAAAAAAAACTATTTTCATTTTGGAAATAAATTATTTTAATGCTGCCATCAAATTAGAATATCTATTTTCTAAAAAAAAAAAAAAAAAACGTTTCTCTCAGTGAGAAGCATATTTCTTTAGACAGCTCAAAACATGCAAACCCCTTGTACAAAAGTGACTTTCCTGGTGTATGATTGGGCTGGAGAAGTCACCTCCCTGTGGGTAGGCAGTGAGGGGCCCTGGGCCACCACTGAGACTTCCTGTAGGGGCTGGGGGCCCATATAGGGTCCCTCCCAGCCACAGTAGTTGTTGGTGGAGTCACCTTTTGCTGATCTAGATCACAAACAAAACCTCGTGTTAGAATGACACTCAATCTCCTCATCTTTGGTCATTGCCTCCATAAAAAATGCAGTGACACTAAAAAGTCACTAAATGCTCCTGTAATTTTTTTTTTAATGAATAATGAAAGAAAGGCAAATTTTTCTAGACCGCTACAGTAAAAGACGTCATCTCACCTCAGCGAAGACAGCTCTGAGGGTCGGTCACTGCAGTCTGAAAGAAGATTCTCACCCACGCCTGCCTTCCGCTCGTTTTATAAGCTCTATCGACAGAGTAACGGAAACCCTGGTGGCGTAGTGGTTAAGTGCTACGGCTGCTAACCAAGAGGTTGGCAGTTCAAATCCGCCAGGCGCTCCTTGGAAACTCTATGGGGCAGTTCTACTCTGTCCTGTAGAGTCACTACGAGTCGGAATCGACTTGACGGCACTGGGTTTTACAGATAATATCGTTTATAAAGACTTAGAGACAGCACTTCTATTTTCAAAATTAATAATCCAGCTGGGGCACATTTTCAAGATATTATTGCAATGATATTTGCACATTAAAAATACTTTGTTACTTGGATTTTATCTCCTCTCTCCTGGAAGTTCTTAGTAATTTAAATGAATAACATTTTCAGTAGGACACAAGATACATTTATATTGTTTTCAGGACTATTGCTAAGCAAGAGATTCTAGCTGCTTCCTCGGCAGCTGTCATGGATTGAATTGTGTCCCCGGAAAATGTGTGTCAAATCAGCTGGTCCATGATCCCCAGCATTGTGTGATTGTCCAACATTTTGTCATCTGATGTGATTTTCCTGTGTGTTGTAAATCCTACCTCTATGATGATATGTTAATGAGGCAGGATTAGGGGCAGTTATGTTAATGAGGGAGGACTCAATCTAAAAGATTAGGTTATGTCTTAAATCAGTCTCTTTTGAGACATAAAAGATAGAAATGAACAGAGAGAGCGGGGGACTTCATACCACCAAGAAAGCAGCATAGCATAGCACGTCCTTTGGGCCCCGGGGCCCCTGTACTGAAAAGCTCCTGGACCAGGGAAGATTGATGACAAGGACCTTCCTCCAGAGCCAACAGAGAGAGAAAGCCTTCCCCTGGAGCTGTCATCCTGAATTCAGACTTCTAGCCTCCTAGACTGTGAGAGAACTAAATTTCTCTGTGTTAAAACCATCCACTTGTGGTATTTCTGTTATAGCAGCACTAGATAACTAAGATAGCAGCTGACCACCATTTAACTATGATGTCAGTCAAAACTGCCTGTTCAAAGCGAAGATCTGTGGCATCATGGAATTACAGCCTTAATCTCTGCTTAATTTCTGTTTTTCTTCTTGCTCCCAAGTTCCTATACTTTCTTATCAAAAAGTACTTTTCTCTCACATAAAAGTATATTCTATGGGTATTACTTTATTGGGGTTTGGGTATTACTTTATTCACTCATTTCATTATTTATTCGTGCATTGTTGTTGTTGTTAAGAGCGTCCAGTCATTTCTGACTCATAGCAACACTGTAAACAACAGAACAAAACACTGCCTGGTCCTGCATCATCCTCACAATCATTGCTATGTTTAAGCCCATTGTTGCAGCCCGTGTGTCAATCTATCTCATTGAGGGTCTTCCTCCCTTTTGAGGATCCTCTCCTTTACCATGTTCTTCTTGGGAGTTGGTCCCTTCTGATAACATGTCCAAAGTACAGGAGATGAAGTAGCTCCATCCTCACTTCTAAGAAGCATTCTGGCTATGCTTCTTCCGAGATTTGTTCATTCTTTTGGCAGCCCGTAGTATACTCAATATTCTTCAAGAACACCATAATTCAAATGCATGAATTCTTCTTTAGTCTTCCTTATTTATTGTCCAGCTTTCACATCAATATGAAGCAATTGAAAATGCCATGGCTGGGGTCAGACGCACCTTAGTCCTCAAAGTGACATCTTTGTTTTTAACACTTTGAAGAGGTATTTTGGCAGTAGATTTGCCCAGTGCTACATGTTGTTTGATTTCTTGACTGCTGCTTTTATGAGTGTTAATTGTAGATTGAAGTAAAATGAAATCCTTGACAACTTAGAATCTTTCTTTTATATCATGATGTTGCTTATTGGTCCAGTTGTGAGGATTTTTGTTTTCTTTACGTTGAGGTGTAATCCATACTGAAGGCTGTGGTCTTTGATCTTCATTAGTGTTTCAAGTCCTTTTCCATGTTAGCAACCAAGGTTGTGTCATCTGCATAACAAAGGTTGTTATTGAGTCTTCCTCCAACCCTAATGCCCCATTCTTCTTCAGAGAGTGCTGCATCTCGGATTATTTGCTCAGCATACAGATTGAATAAGTATGGTGATAGGATACAACCCTGACACACACCTTTCCTGATTTTAAACCACACAATATCCCTGTGTTCTGTTCGAACGACTCTCTCTTGGTCTATGTACAGGTTCCTTATGAACACAACTAAGTGCTATGGAATTCCCATTCTCCCCAATGTTTTTCATTATTTGTTATGATCCACACGGTTGAATGCCTTGACATAGTCAATAAAACACAGGTAAACATCTTTCTGGTATTCTCTGCTTTCAGCCAAGATCCATCTGACATCAGCAATAATATCCCTCACTCCACATCCTTTTCTGCATCCATCTTGAATTTCTGGCTGTTCCCTGTCAGGGTACTGCTGCAACCACTTTTGAATGATCTTCAGCAAAATTGTACTTGCATGTGATATTGATATTGTTCAATAATTGCCACATTCTATTGGATCACCTTTCTTTGGAATGGGCACAAATATGGATCTCTTTCAGTTGGTTGGCCAGGAATCTGTCTTCCAAATTTCTTGACATAGACAAGTGAGCACTTCCAGTACTGTGTGTGTTTGTTGAAACATTTCAATTGGTATTCCGTCAATTCCTGAAGCCTCGTTTTTTGTCAATGCCTTCAGTTTAGCTTGGACTTCTTCCTTCAATACCATCAGTTCTTGATTATATGCTACCTCCTGAAATGGTTAAATGTTGACCAATTCTTTTTGGTATAGTGACTCAGTGTATTCCTTCCATCTTCTTTTGATGCCTCCTGTGTTGTTCAGTATTTTGCCCATAGAATCCTTCAGTATTGCAACTCAATGCTTGAATTTTTTCTTCAGCTCTTTCAGCTTGAGAAATGCCAAGGATGTTCATCCCTTTTGGTTTTTTAACTCCAGGTCTTTGCACATTTTATTAATACTTTACTTTGACTTCTCAAGCCACCCTTTGAAATCTGTCCAACTCTTTTACTTCATCATTTCTTCCATTCATGCATGTATTCATTCAAAAATATTTACTAAGAACTTACTAAGGTCAAACATTTATATAAGATTACTATTCAGACACTGAAGATAAACATTGATTATCAAAATGGACACAAATATTGCTTTTTAAAAATATGTATCTGTAATAACATCTATAGTTTTTCATTTAACATCCATTTTAGTCATCTAGTGCTGCAATAACAGAAATGTCACAAGTGGATGGTTTGAACAAACAAAAGTTTATTCTCTCACAGTCTAGTAGGCTAGAAGTCCAAATTCAAGGCATCATCTCCTGGGGAAGCCTTTCTATCTCTGTTGGCTCCGGAGGAAGGTCTTTGTCATTAATCTTCCCATGGTTGAGGAACTTCTCAGTGCAGGGACACTGGGTCCAAAAGATGAGATATGCTCCCAGTGTTTCTTTCTTGGTGGTGTGAGGTCTCCATGTCTCTCTGCTGGAGTCTCTCCTTTATGTCTCAAAAGAGATCGGCTTAAGACACAATCTAATCTTGTAGATCTCATCAATGTAAGTGTCACAAATCCATCTCATTAATACCATAGTGATAGGATTTACAGCACATAGGAAAATCATATCAGATGACAAAATGGTGGACAATCACACAATACTGAGCATCATGGCCCAGCGAAATTGATACACATAATTTGGGGGACACAATTCAATCCATGACAGTATTTGTAATATCAACGTTTCTAATAATGTCAAAGAGGTATCAACAATTTATTGTTGTTGTTGCTGGGTGCCGTCAAGTCTATTCCAACTCATAGTGATCCTATAGGACAGAGTAGAACTGTCTCATAGGGTTTTTTTGGCTGTAATTTTTTTTTTTTTTTTTTAATTTTTATAGGAACAGATTGTTGTTGTTGTTAGGTACGGTCAAGTCAGTTCTGACTCACAGTGACCCTATGCAAAATGGAAAGAAACACTGCCTGGCCCTCTACCATCCTCACAGTTGTTGCTATGCTTGAGCCCATTGCTGCTGCCACTGTGCCAATCCATCTTTTTGAGGGTCTTCCTCTTTTTTGCTGACCCTATACTTTACCGAGCATGATGTCCTTCTCCAGGGACTGATCCCTCCTGATAATATGTCCAAATTATGTGAGACGCAGTCTCCCCATCCTTGCTTCTAAGGAGCGTTCTGGTTGTACTTCTTCCGAGATAGATCTGTTCGTTCTTTTGTCAATCCACAGTATATTCAATATTCTTCCCCAACACCACAATTCAAAGGTGTCAATTCTTCTTTGGCCTTCCTTATTCATTATCTAGCTTTTGCATGCAAATGAAGCAATTGAAAACACCGTGGCTCGGGTCAGGTGCACCTTAGTCCTCAAGGTGACATCTTGGTTTTCAACACTTTGAAGAGGTCTTTTGCACCCGATTTGCCCAATACGATGCGTCTTTTGATTTCTTGACTGCTGCTTCCATGGATGCTGATTATCCAAGTAAAACGGAATCTTTGACAACAACCTTTTCTCTGTTTATCATGATGTTGTTTATTGGTCCCATTGTAAGGATTTTTGTTGTCTTTATGTTGAGGTGTAATCCATACTGAAGGCTGTGATCTTTGATCTTCATCAGTAAGTGCTTCAGTTCTCTTCACTTTCAGCAAGCAAGGTTGTGTCATCTGCATAACAAAGATCGTTAATCAGTTGCTCTCAAATCCTGGCGCCCTGTTCTTCCTCATACAGTCCAGCTTCTCGGATTATTTGCTTAGCATACAGATTGAATAAGTATGGTGAAAGACTACAGACTTAACCCACATCTTTCCTGACTTTAAACCACGCAGGATCCCCTTGTTCTGTTCAATGACTGCCTCTTGATTCATGTACAGATTCCTCATAAGCACAATTAAGTATTCTGGAATTCCCATTCTCCTCAATGTTATCCATGACTTGTTATGATCCATACAGTGGAATTCCTTAGCATAATCAGTAAAACACAGGTAGACATCCTTCTGGTATTCTCTGCTTTCAGCCAGGATCCATCTGACATCAGCAATGGTATCCCTGGTTCTATGTCCTCTTCTGAATCCAGCTTGAATTTCTGGCAGTTCCCTGTCCATATGCTGCTGTAGCCCCTTTTGAATGATCTTCAGCAAAATTTTGCTTGCCTATGATATTGTTCAATAATTTCCTCATTCAGTTGGATCACCTTTCTTGGGAATAGGCATAAATATGGACCTCCTCCAGTCGGTTGGCCAGGTAGCTGTCTTCCAAATTTCTTGGCATAAATGAGTAAACACTTCCAGCACTGTGTCATTTTGTTGAATCATTTCAATTGGTATTCCATCAATTCCCAGAGCCTTGTTTTTCACCAATGCCTTCAGTGCAGCTTGGACTTCTTTCTTCAGTACCATAGGTTCCTGATCATACGTTACCTCCTGAAATGGTTGAACATCGACCAGTTCTTTTTGGTACTGTGACTGTGTGTATTCTCTCCATCTTCTTTTAATGCTTCCTGTGTCCATAAACATTTTCCCCATAGAATCTTTTGCTATTGAAGCTTGAATTTTTTCTTCAGAAATACTAAGCGTGTCCTTTCCTTTTGGTTTTCTATCTCCAGGTCTTTGCACATATCACCATAATTCTTTACTTTGTCTTCTTGAGCCGTCCTTTGAAATCTTCTGTTCAGCCCTTTCCCTTTATCATTTTTTCCTTTTGCTTTAGCTTCTTGATGTTCAAGAGCAAGTTTCAGAGTCTCTTCTGATATCCATTTAGTTCTTTCTTCCTCTCCTGTCTTTTTAATGACCTCTTGCCTTCTTCATGTGTGATGTCCTTGATGTCATTCTACAATTCGTCTGGTCTTCAGTCATTATTGTTCAATGCGTCAAATCTATTCTTGAGAAGGTGTCTAAATTCAAGTGGGGTATATTCATACCTTGGCTCTCTTGGACTTGTTTTAATTTTCTTCAGTTTCACCTTGAACTTGCATATGACCAATTGATGGTCTGTTTCGCAGTTGGCCCCTGGCCTTGTTCTGACTGATGATGTTGAGCTTTTCCATTGTCTCTTTCCACAGATGTAGTCGATTTGATTCTGATGTATTCCATCTGGGGACGTCCATGTCTATAGTTCCATTTATGTTGGTGAAAAAAAGTATTTGTGATGAAGAAGTCGTTGGTCTTGCAAAATTCAATCATGTGATTTCCAGCATCATTTCTATCTCCCAGGTCATATTTTCCAACTACTGATCCTTCTTCTCTGTTTCCAACTTTCATAATTCCAATCACAAGTAATTTTATCACAAAGTGCATCCTGACTGCATGCTTGATCAATTTCAAACTGCAGAAGTTGATAAAAATCTTCAGTTTCTTCATCCTTCTCCTTAGTGGTTGATGTGTAAATTTTGAATAATAGTCATATTAACTGCTCTTCCTTGTAGTCACATGAATATTACTCTATCACTGACAGCATTGTACTTCAGGATAGATCTTGAAATGTTCTTTTGGATGATGAATGCAGGGCCATTCCTCTTCAAGTTGTCATTCTCAGCATAGTAGGCCATATGATTGTCTGATTCAAAATCACCAATACCAGTCCATTTGAGCTCACTATGCCTCAGATATTGATCTTTGTGCCTTCTAGTTCATTTTTGATGATTTCCAATTTTCCTCGATTCATACTTTGTATATTTCAGGTTCCGATTATTAATGGATATTTGCAGGTGTTTCTTCTCATTTTGAATTGTGCCACATCAGCTAATGAAGGTCTTGAAAGCTTGACTCCATTCCATGTCATTAAAGTCAATTCTACTTTGAGGAGGCACCTCTTCCCCAGTTGTATTTTGAGTGCCTTCCAACCTGGGGGGCTCACCTTCTGGCAGTATATCAGACAGTGTTCCTCTCCTATTCATAAGGTTTTCACTGGCTAATTCTTTTCAGAAGTAGACTGCCAGGTCCTTCTTCCTAGTGTGTCTAGGAAGATTTCTCCCAAGGAGCTACTGGGTGGGTTCAAACTGCCGACCTTTAGCAGCCAAGCACTAAACCATTATGCCACCAGGGCTCTTTCAACAACTCTATACAGTGACTAAAGTCTACATATATAAACTCACAGAGTCATTGGTTTGTTTCATTCTCTTTGAGAGGAAGCTATGTGCTTGTTTGTTGGTTCAGTTCTAGGTCTATGGACATTTAAAGGGAGCGACTCGGGAATGGAGAGAGGAGAAGGGAGGAGAGAGAGGGAGGAAGAAGAGAGAAAGAGAGGATATTACCCTCTCCTTTTGATTCCTTATCATCACCTTACAGCTCCTTTGTGGGGTAGGAGGGGGTCACCTGGGGGAGGAAAAAGGCAGGTAATATAGGAAGGGGGGATAGAGTGTTAGATAGCCATAGAGAGCCTGAACTGAAGCTGCTTCTCAACAGCTGGCAGGATTTAGGGTGCTAGTGTCAAGACAAGCCTAAGTCCCAGACAGGTTGACAAAGGCTGTTCATTCATGAACTCCAGCCAGAGATCCATCTGCTGTGACTTTCCCTTCTGTGTGGCTCTAGGTATTATTAGAGAGGAGTGTGATTTCTATTTCTGATGAGAGGTAATGCTGAGAGAGTCTCTCACGGAGCATCACCTGGCTGTCAAATTAAACAGACCCTTCATCCTCAGGGCATGTCAGAACCCCCAGGAACCTTGGCCATCTGATGGCAGCTGTCACCTCTGATGCTGGAGCGCAGGTGGAGTGGGTCCCGCCTCGGGCTTCTTAGAGCTCCCAGTGTGATGGCTAGGACCCCTGGATTCAAGTAACTCCCCAAATGCTCGTTGATATGAGTGTGAGGGTGTTAGTAAATGGTAAACTTCTTATCCAAATAACCACTAGTGAAGGGAACATTTGGGAGGGTGGATTTGACCATAAAAACCCTCCCCTTCTTAGATCAGTGTCACCTGCAGCATTAGAAACAAACCCAGGTCCATTTGTCCACCCCAACCCAACAACTATCTTCACCCCTTGTGCAATTGAGGAGTCCTAGTGGCGCAGTGATTAAGAGCTCGGCTGCTACCAAAAGGTCTGCAGTTTAAATCCACCAGGTGCTCCTTGGAAACCCCACGGGGCACTTCTGGTGTACTCTTTAGAGTCGCTATGAGTCGGAATTGGCTCAACAGCAACAGGGTTTAGTTTTGTCCTATTGAAGGATCCTTACTGAGGATTCAGTGTCTGGAGCCACCAAAGACAAATGTGGGTCCAGTCAGGGATCTTTCAGCCTCCTGGCCCCCCACCCGGGAGAAACCTGCCAGAGCTCAAATAGGGAGGGAGCCTTGCTTTTCTCAAGACAGTCTAGAAGATATTCAGCCAGTTCTTTGTTCTGGTTGAGGTTGATCCAATCCATCCCTCATGCTGAATGGTGGAGACAAAGTAGCTTCTCAGGTGAGGATCTGGCTCCTATAGGACAGCCTGGACACGGCCCCCATGACCCCCCACCCACTGTGCACCCTCCTCTCTGGAGGCCTGTCCTCCCTGCAGGGATCAGAGTTTGGAGGAGGAGGGTGGGGAAGTTGAGGTAGCTTATCTCAGGGGTCCTCCCAGCATGGTTCCCTGAGGGCAGTGAGGATATCGGGTCTTTGCTAGAAATGAACACTCCTGGGCCCCAGCCCAGATCTGCAGAACTAGGACCTCTGGGGCCGGCCACAGTCGGTGTCTGACAAGCCCCCTGGGGGTTGATGCTGTCTGGGGTGAAAGAGCCTCTGGGTCTTCACAATTTCACCAAACTTTCAACCTTGGGTTGCTTCAGGGGAGAAACCAAACCACCTTCGTATCAAGTCCACCTAGGGATTTACTTGCTTTTGCTTCCACATTCCACTGGTGCCTTGTGCAGATGCTGCTCTCCTTCCCCTGGCATTCTAGAGAGGAAGAGAGATGACGGGCAGGTTGTGGGCAGAACTTGGCCCCTGGCGACCCAGCAGAAACCTCAGCACTGAGGAAGATGTCCCGGTTACCAGAAGGCTACCAGCCCCACTCCCAACCACCAGCTGCTGTGGAGCTGACCGCAACTCATGCCAGAGGCCCATCTGGGGGCGAGTGGGGGGGCCAGCAGGGCATTCCTTGGGTGCTGCTTGAGATGGGGCGCCAACAAGCAGCCTCTGTGGCCATCACAGTTTCCATCACCAGCTGGGAGAGGTCATATAATCCTAATTGCCCCAGGTGCTACTTTCCATGAATGGGCCCCTGTTCACGGTGATCCCACGTGTGTCAGAGCGGAACTGGGCTCCGTAGGGTTTCCGATGGCTGATCTTTTGGCAGTAGGTCACCAGGCCTTTCTTCCTAGATACTTCTGGGTGGACTTGAACTTCCAACTTTTCAGGTCAGCAGCGAGCATGTTAACCATCTGTACCACCAGGGACATCGGACGGCTACCACTGCCAGTGTTTCCCTCCAGTGAAGGGTTTTATGAGCTTTCCTGTAGTTCTCACAACTGCATCAGAACAACAGGGCCGTAGCTCCGACACCTCCAGGGTGAGCCAGGAACAGAAAGGAAAAAAGCGCAGCTGAGCGCTGGTGCGAAATGAAATCTACTCTAAAAACCCTACTTTAAAGAACGTGATTTCGAGCCAGAGAATAGTTTAGAACTACAGGAGATTTTAGTCCTTTATTTTAAGAACTTTAAATAATTTCGTGTGTGTGTACTTCGATTCATGTTATATGTCAAAGAAATAAGATAACCGAGAGTTATTTTAAATTTTTAATTAATATTACAAGCACATGATATTTTTTCCTATTTTTCACTGTGTATGGGAAATAAACATTTGATCCAGTTGAATAAATGTAGTTTAAAATACTTGTTTATATTGCTGAGTGTATTTAAGCTCTCTCCGAAAGTACAGCTTTTCTTAGAATCTGAGGTATTGACTTTCGGGCAGGCGTTAAACCTTTTTTTTTTACTTCTCTTCGGAAGCACTGAATTAAATGCTGTAATCTTCTCTGGAACTATCTTCAATTTTATGTATCAGGACAGACTTAATTGTTCTTTGCAGAATTTCTAACTCTAGAAATGGTGGCAATTTATATTCCGAAGAAATATAATTATCCTGCTCAGAGAGGGAAGAGACATAGAATGGGCTTTATTTTTAAATTATAATTGCAGTCATATATTGGCAGCACATGTGAACAACTTAGACATGAAATTATGATGGAAAAAACCGCAAAGAAAGAAATGTGCATATATAAGGGCCCTACGCCGAGACAAGTGAGTTCTGTTTGCCAATGTCTTCGTTTATTTAGGAACAGCAATGTCTGAAGCAGCAATCTGGGCTTTCCATTCTTGGGTTGGTTGTGTTTTTCAACACCCATGTTTTCTTGAAATGGTGAATATGACCTCTTATGCTTTGAGTACTATATGCTTTTAAATTGGAAGTTAATTATGTTTAATTTTGTATTTATTTCAAAATCTTACAACTTCTTGAGGTAAATAATGATTCCATGATGTGTCAAAAATAGTCAATAATCAATGCCGTGATAGATGCTATAATCAAGTTGCTTTTCCTTCTGTTCGTACACAAAAGATGAGTAGACATCTCTACATGTTTTAGTAGGGAATACAGATGTGTGCATGGGGTTTTGAAAAACAAGACCACAGATCTAGTATTTAAAAATAAGATTTTGTGATTTTTATGGACTACGTGGGACTCAGAAAGAGGGAGCGTGCTCACCACCTGGGCAAGTATTGTGCCCACTGTCTCCACACCTTAAAGCTCAGGCCTGCTGCTGGGTGGGCAGAAAAGATCTCATGACTCTCAGCCTTGGGGGAAGAGGGGCCTTGCACTAATTAGAAACAACTAATATATCGATGGCACTAGTTAATATATATATATTTTTTTAATAATATTAATCAGTGACCTTCGAGTGGACTCTGTTTCATGGTGATTCCATATGATAAAGTAGAACTGCCCCATGGGGCTTTCTAGGCTGTAATCTTTATGGAAGCAGATTGCCAGGTCTTTCTTCCATTAACTGCTAACCTTGTAGCTGAGCCAAAGCCATTTGCGTCACCCAGGGACATAATAAACAGCAGCATAAAACCAAAAATCAAACCTGTTGTGGTCAAGTGGATTCTGACTCATAGCGACCCTATAGGACAGAGTAGAACTGCCCCATGGGGTTTCAGAGGAGCGCCTGGTGGATTCAAACTGCTGACCTTTTGGTTAGCAGCTGAGCTTTTAACCACTGTGCCACCAGGGCACCATAAAAAAAAAAAAAATTTTTTTTTTTTTTTAGGGCACCATAGCAAATACGTAGTGTTGGAGACTAGAGACCAAATGGAAAATGAAGATTTGGGTATAACAGGTTAGGGCATGAGACACAGTGGAGAATACAGGAAAACACGCCAGGAGATTCAGCACATCTTTTGGGGGACATGATTCAATCCACAGCAGGTGGGTCCTGGGAAGATAGTTGTACTGGAGCCATGGGGTTGCTTGGAGTACCAGGAAGTGCCTGCTGATTGCACAAGCCCACCAGGTGGCATTTAGGTCCAAGTAAGCCTCCAGTCTCAGAAGACTCTCAGGGGCCCCACATGGCACCCAGTTTCTCAGAACCCCTCTGACCAGGGTCCCGGCTCGCCAACTGCAGCACCAGCTTCCCATTGGCGGGGGCCCCTGCGGCATCTGCACAGTGACCAAAGCAGCTCGCCTAGGGGAGGGGGCGGTGGTCTCCCTGGTCTCCCGAAAGCTCTGGCAGACCTCCTTTCTCACGTTAGCCGAAGTCACTAACGATCTCAGAGGCAGGAGGCATGCCTGGTGACAGGGTCACCCACTCACTAAGGCCAAAGCCATGGTGTCACGTCAGGGAATTACAGTTTATTTATATTTCTCCAGTCCCTTGCAATTTATCAAAACAAAACAAAATGGAAGGTGGAAGAGATGGGGTGTTGGGGACTCCATCTCAGGGATGTACATGGTGAGGGTTCAGGACTCCATAAGCAGGGTAAGGACGGGGCATGGCTAAGCACATTGCGGACTCCGGGCTGAAGGAGGTTATGTGTCCGGTGCTGCCGGGGGGACTGTGAGGCTGGGGGTATGGGAGAGATGGCAGAGCAGGGGCAGCTCACCTGGATGTCACAGGCTGCATCTCACCTATTCTTAAGTGTCCAGTAAACACGTGTCTGATTAAAGTCATGTGAAAGTGTTTCATTCTGTAGTATATGGGGTCGCTATCTGTGAGAACTGGCTTGAGGGCACCCAGGACCAGCACTGACAAGCCACATAACAGCATTTCATTCTGTTGTGCATGGATACCCCAAGTGTGAGAACTGACTCGAAGGCATCCAACAAGTATGAGTCACAAAACAGCATTTCATTCTGTTGTACATGGGTACCCTCTGTGTGAGAACTAGCCAGACAGCACCCAACAAGGACGAGTCACATAACAACATTTTGTTCTCTTGTACATGAGTGCCTCATGTGTGAGAACTGACTCAAAGGCACCCAACGACAACAACTAGTGTGGTGGGGAGCACTTGCAAAAAACGTAAATTCTCCCTCCCCGGCAGAAGTGCTGAATCAGAAACTCAGGTGTAGGGTTCAGCCACCTGTGTGATAGTGAGTCTTCCAGGGGTTCTGATGCAGCTGAACTTTAAAAACCGCTGCAAGGGTCTTTGGCGAAACCCAATCCATGGCAGATGAGTGTGAGCCCAGCTTTACAGATGGCTCAGGCCCTTGGTGCAGCCCCACTCACGATGAACAGACGATGCTCGGAATCAGGGCTAGCTGTGCTTTTAACTCTCAAGTGGTATATTTAAAAAATACACAGCTAGTGTGGAGAGATTGGAGCACTTATACACTGCTGGTGGGAATGTAAAATGGAACAACCACTTTGGAAATCAATTCGGTGCTTCCTTAAAAAGCTAGAAATAGAACTACCATACGATCCAGCAATCCCACTCCTTGGAACATACCCTAGAGAAATAAGAGCCTTTACACGAACAGATATATGCATACCCATGTTCATTGCAGCACAGTTTACAGTAGCAAAAAGATGGAAGCAACCAAGGTGCCCATTAACAGATGAATGGATAATTAAATTATGGTATATTCACACAATGGAATACTATGCATCGATAAAGAACAGTGAGGAATCTGTGAAACATTTCATAACACGGAGGAATCTGGAAGGCATTATGCTGAGTGAAATTTGTCAGTTGCAAAAGGACAAATATTGTATAAGACCACTATTATAAGAACTCAAGAAATAGTTTCAACAGAAGAAAATATTCTTTGATAGTTACCAGAGAGGGGAGGGAGGGAAGGTGTGAGAGAGAGAGATTCACTAATTAGATAGTAGATAAGAACTACTTTAGGTGATGGGAAAGACAACACACAATACAGGCAAGATCAGCACAACTGGACTAAACCAAGATCAAAGAAGTTTCCTGAATAAACTGAATGCTTTGAAGGCCAGCATAGCAGGGGCGAGGGTTTGGGGACCATGGTTTCGGGGGATATCTAAGTCAATTCGCATAATAAAATCTATTAAGGAAACAGTCTGCATTCCACTTTGAAGAGTGGCGTCTGGGGTCTTAAATGCTAGCAAGCGGCCACCTAAGGTGCATCAATTGGTCTCAACCCACTGGATCAAAGGAGAATGAAGAACAGCAAGGACACAAGATAATTACAAGCCCAAGAGACAGAAAGGGCCGCAAAAACCAGAGACTACATCATCCTGAGACCAGAAGAGCAAGACGGTGCCCGGCTACAACCAATGACTGCCCTGACAGGGAACACAACAGAGAACCCCTGAGGGAGCAGGAGAGCAGCGGGATGCAGACCCCAGATTCTCATAAAAAGACCAGACTTAATGGTCTGACTGAGACTAGAAGGGCCCCGGTGGTCATGGCCCCCAGACCTTCTGTTGGCCCAGGATAGGAACCGTTCTCAAAGCCAACTACTCAGACAGGGATTGGACTGGACAATGGGTTGGCGAGGGATGCTGGTGAGGAGTGAGCTTCTTGGATCAGGTGGACACTTGAGACTATGTTGGCATGTCCTCCCTGGAGGGGAGATGAGCGGGTAGAGGGGGTTAGAAGCTGCCAAAATGGACACAAAAAGAAAGAGTGGAGGGAGAGAGCAGGCCGTCTCATTAGGGGGACAGCAACTGGGAGTAGTTAGCAAGGTATATGTAAGTTTTTGTGTGAGAGACTGACTTGATTTGTAAACTTTCATGTAAAGCGCAATAAAAATTAAAAAAAAAAAAAATACATAGCTAGTGCCTCCCTTCTGAATGCTCGTCAATGTGTCCTTCACTGGGATTTCTCTACTGTGGCTGCACGTTAGAACCACCAGGGACATCTTTAAGGTCCCCATGCCCAGGCAGCAGGTAGACCCAGGCTGTAGATGTGGGCCTTCCTTGGCTTATAGAGGCCCCTTCACATGGTATCCTTCTTCTGTCTTTGTGTCTCTTCTGTTTTATGAGGACACCAGTCGTATAGGATTAGGACCCACCCTGCACCAGTACGGCCTTATGTCAACTGATAACATCTTCAGAGATCCTATTTCCACACAGGTAGAGGAGACAGGATTTAACCTAATTTTTGTGAGGGACTCCATTCTATCCATAACAGATGGACATGAAATATTTTGACTTACTCATGATATTAAGTAGTAGAGTGAGGCTATGGTGCGTTTTTTCAACATCTTTTTATCTCTTTTGCTTTGAGGGCGCTATACCCAGTGGTGTGAGCCTGGCTGAGGGGCCACATGTAGTTACTTATAAAAATCATACATCGAGAGTGAGTTGGCCTCCAAGCCATACATATGGATACTTGATCTTTAAATATGACCTTCTGTCTCATGTTTGCATCCCCCTACATAATTGAAAAGTTAGTTTCTATCTTTGGGAAATCAGTTTGAACAAAACGAAAAACAATTTGCAAAGTAAGATGCACAGGGAGAGAGAATGTGTATTTCTTTGCGTCTGTGGAGACATAACTCATCATCAAAACAGAGATATTTATGATTCAGAGAGGATTGTTCTGCATGGTCCATGCAGTCAGCAAGGCCTTTGGATTCCAACCTAGCAAGCTCTATAGACACAAACACTGAATTTGCATTTTATAATCCACAGGGACATGAAAGTGGCAGACAGACACGGAGTGAGCCTACTCTAATTTTCAAAAGGTCAGATACGGTTTAAGAAAATAGAAGGAAGAAAAGTAGAAACATGGAAAACCATCATACAAAATAAAATATGCCTTATGCAGAGGCCGAATCCATTGTTGCTTTTGCGTTGCAATATGAGGCTCTCAGGAAAGCTCTGTTATTCAAAAATGTGTCCCCCAAGAAGCACAGAATTTTACAATTATATATGCATTTATCGTGTTGCTGTTTTTGCTCTTAGTTGCCATTGAGTCAGCTCCTACTCATGGCAACCTCGTGCATAACAGAGCAAAACGTTGCTCGGTCCTGTGCCATCCTCATGAGATTGTTGGGAAGTTTGAGTCCATTGTTGGGGCTCTTGTGTCCGTCCATCTCATGGAGGGCTTCCTTTGTTTTTACTGAACCTCCACTTTATCATACGTGCCCTTTTCTAGTGATCGGTCTCTTCTGATGACATGTCCTAAGTAAGTGGGATGAAGTCTCACCATCCTCACTTCTAAGGAAAATAGAAACCACTTTTTAGGCAACTTTAGAAAGGCTAATACTTAGTGTGATGGGTTTTTTAGAGCCTCTCTCCTCTGGGAAAGAGATGAGGGAGATTGTGGAATTGGAGAACAGTCTGAGGTGGGAGGGATGACAGTTTAAGAAGTGAGGTTGTGACCAGAGGGTGCTGAATGAGTGTGACTGAGCTGCAGGAGGGCAGGGGTCACTTCATGTACTGGTTCCATGGGGCCATGTCCAACATCACAGGACAGAGCAACCACCTTGAGTCTGGGAGATGCCTGAAGGGCCAGCAGGAGCTACAGCGTGGGTCTCAGGACTCTTACGGGGGACTCCTGATGGTGCCAAGCTCACACCATGTATGAGTTCGCTGCATCTGGTGTAACAAACAAAAAAAGCACACATTGAAGACTTTAAACAACAGAAATGTATCTTCTCACAGTTAAGGCTGGGAGTCCATTATCAGGGTGTTGGCTGTGTTGATTCCTTCTGAGGCCCTGAGGGAGAATATGTTCCGTGCATTTCCACATGCTCTGAGGGAAGACTCTGCCTTGCCTCTTCAGCTTCTGGCCCCAGGCGTTCCTTGGCTGACAGCGGCAGCATCACATGGCATCATCTTCCCTCTGTCTGTCTCTGTCTCCTCTTCTCTTTTATGGAACTCACTCAGATGGGATTAGGACCCACCCTACTCCAATATGACCTCCTGTTAACCTAATTGATAAACATCTTCAATGATCCTATTTCCAAGCAAGGTCATATTCACAGGTACAGGGGTTAGGACTTCACTGTGTCTTTTAGGGGGACACCATTCAATCCTTAAAACATGTTAGCAAGGTGTCAAGCATGGGAGGATGGGGCAAGGCAGGGCCCAGCATCAGCGAGAACTTCAGGAGGGCCACACACTCACCACATTCCTGTTTAGCTATGCTGGCTCTCCCACACAGTCTGAGCTAGCCAACTTGCATCTGGAAACCCAGAGGGTTGAAGAAAAGCCACCTTCTCCTGACAGAGCTTTCAAAGTCTGGATGAGTATAGAGAGAGGGGAGCCATTGGCTTATGAGCTTTCTGCAATGTGCTATAGTTCAGACTCCTGAAGGCCAAGTCTTATCTACAGAAAGGGCCCACTCTCTTAGGCGTCTGAGACGGAGGCCACCCTGACTTAAAGTTGCCCAGGTTGTTCACTGTACAGAATGCTTGGGCAAGAAGGCGAGTTGAAATCAGACCCTGCCAGCAGGGCTGTGAGCACCCAGAGGAAGAGTCCCTACTTTCTAATTTGCACTGAGGTGTTTTAAACTTACCAAGGCAAGGGAGAGAAAGACACGCCTTTCTAATTCTCGAATTTGCCTGTATGCTGTGTCATCCTGGGGGACCTGGGCAGTGTCCCAGCACAGAGACATCTCACAGGGTAAAGATCTCCACATCTCAGGCATCCTAATTGTCTGCATGTGCTGAGGCCAACGCCACAAAGAACAAAGTCCCGTTAAGATGTTTCTGCGGCCAAGAGAAATTCTGCAGCATTCTCTTCACTGAGAAATGTGTGCTTCCATAAAAGTGATTGTAAAGCCCTATCTGTTATTACAGTGAATAAAATGGGATTTTGAGCCTATTGTTTGATTTCATCATTATTTTTATGGCAGAACTGGGGGTGTGGGAGTAGTTATAACCAGTTTTTTTTAATCTCTTTTATTAAGTCATTTATCATGAACAAACTTCAGTTTCTACCCTTGGTTCTTTATTTAAGTTTCTAACCTGTTTCTTCCCATGCTGTGTATTCCCATTTGAAGTCTCTCAGGGTTATAGAATAGTTATTTCATTTTCTCTGCCAAAAGCTGCTTAGTACTCTACAGTGGCATTCTGGTCAAATGGCAAAAAGAAGAGACGGTTCAAAATTAAAGCTACTTAGCAGCAAGGATTAACAGGGGCATGGGAGGCTATGTATCTCAGGCATCGACACTCCAGCTTCATTTTCAAGTCGATTTACCGAAGCCTCTCAGTTTTCCTGCTCAGCCCAATCCCAGGTTCCTGATAATCCGGCCAAGAGGAGAGGAGACAGAGGGCGAGTGCAGAGGAGTCAGTTAGAGGAGATGAGCACTGGACTACAGTCGACAGCCAACGCTTTCTGTGGGGCTCAGCCAACTCTCCCTGTAAAGATGTCTACTTCTTTATTGGCATTTTTATGTACGTTGCACTTCCTGGTAATACTTCAGAAATCTCAACAAATAAAGTAAGGTAGCGCATGGAAATGCAGAAGATATGAGTAAAAATGATAGATAAATTACTGATGTGCCTCAATTTGGTGTCACGGGTGATGGTCTGTGATTGAGAAGAGTCATAGAATCAGCTCATAAACTTGACTTTGAGGGGCTGACCTCGCCTGAGATCATGATCTCTTTCGCTGTCCCTGCACACATCCTTCCTCTCTTTGAAGATCGAAATCAAGATAATTGTAAAAAAAAAAAAATCCTGCCATGTAGTTGACCCCAACTCCTGCGACCCCGTGTGTGTCAGAGCAGAACTGTGCCCCACAGGGTTTTCAGTGGCTGTTTTTTTGGAATTAGATTGCCAGGCTTTTCTTCTGAGGCACCTACCTCCAGATGGATTCACACCTTTAACGTTTCAGTCAGCAGGTGAGTGCTTAACCATCTGTACCACCCAGGGACTCCAAGGTGGTCACCTTCTCTATAAACCTTTTCTACTTCCTCTATCCAGGGTGACCACTCTCTTTCTGAGCCCCATCCCAGGCATTGCATTGCGAGGCTGTGGCTTTGGGGAGGGGGTGCTGTAATGGGGGTGTTGGCTTCCTGTTGTACTCCCAGCACTCGGCATTCTGTTTGCTTTTTCTTGGATTCACTTATTCTTGGAATGAATGATTAATTCTTCATGACACTCTCCTCACTTCCCTGGTTTTGTACCTGTTGTGTGCATTTTAAGTTAGATTACAAAAATCTGGAAGAAAGAGTTTGTGACTTCTAGTTCTTCATTCTGCTGCCCCACAGTCTTCAGTTCTACCTAATGAGATTAGCCTAAAGAGGCATACTCCCATTGTCTCTGTGCAGACCAGGGCATTTCTGTTCTTTAAAGACCATTCTTCAGGGTTGTGGTAGGAAGCAATTGGAATGCTGTCCTCAACTCCCGCTAAAATCTGGCACCATGAACCTGCACGCAGTCTACCTCACTCTGACAAAAAACCAAAGAAAACCAAACTCATTGCAGTCAAGTTGATTCCTACTCATGGCGACCCTATAGGACAGAGTAGAACTGCCCACAGAGTGTCCAAGAGGTGGCTGGTGGATTCAAAATTCCAGGTTTTTGGTTAGCAGCCATAGCTCTTAACCACTGCGTCATCAGGGCTTCCCGCTTTGACAAGGAAGGTAAATAAATAAGCATCACAGTCCAAATTTTTGGGAACGATTGAATTTTTTTTCTAACATGCAAAATGATAAAAGCATGCATGTTCTCATCATGGGTTGATCCAGGTTTGTGGGACCTGAGACTTATCAAAGAGTAAAGTCAGGAAAGGTGTGTGTCAGAGTTGTATCCTTGCACCATATTTATTAAATCTGAATGCTGAGCAAATAATCTGAGAAGCTGGACTACAGGAAGAAGAACGGGGCATCAAGATTGGAGGAAGACTCATTAACAACCTGCATTACGCAGATGACACAACCTTGCTTGCTGAAAGTGAAGAGGACTTGAAGCAATTACTGATGAAGATCAAAGACCATAGTCTTCAGTCTTCAGTATGGATTACACCTCAAATAAAGAAAACAAAAATCCCCACAACTGGATCAATGAGCAACATCATGATAAACAGAGAACATACTGAAGTTATCAAAGATTTTCTTTTACTTAGATCCACAGCCAACACCCATGGAAGCATAGTCAAGAAATCAATGCATTGCGTTGGACAAATCTGTTGCAAATGACCGTTTTAAAGTGTTAAAAAGCAAAGATCTCTCCTTGAGGACTAAGGTGCACCTGACCCAAGCCATGGTCTTTTCAATCACCTCATATGAATGCAAAGCTAGACAATGAATACAGAAGACCAAAGAACAATTGATGTCTTTGAGTTGTGGTGGTGGTGAAGAATATTGAATACACCATGGACTGCCAAAAGAACAAATCAAATTTGGAAGAAGTACAGCCAGAATGCTCCTCAGAAGCAAGGATGACAAGACTTCATCTCACATACTTTGGACATGTTATCAGGAGGGATCAGTTCCTGAAGAAACACATCATGCTTGGCAGAGTACAGGGTCAGTGAAAAAGAAGAAGACCCTCAAGGAGATGAATTGACACAGTGGCTGCAACAATGGGCTCAAGCATAACAAGGATCGTAAGGATAACTCAGGACCTAGAAGTGTTTCATTATGTTGTGCATGGGGTGGCTATGAGTTGGAACTGACTCAATACCACCTAACAACAACAACAACGAACTAGAGCTTGTTAAAATTAAAGCAAAGAGTTTTTTTGAAGGAGTAAAGATCTGGATTGGGCAGCACTGTGTGAGGACTCATAAAAGTGCTCTGGTAGAAGGAATTTTTTACAGAGTTTAAGTACAGAAAATACAGGGAAACATTGTGATTGGCTGTCATTTACAAAATTATGCTTTAACAGACCCTAGACAATTCTAAGACCCCATAAGCATTATTTTGTTAATCATAGTTTGAGTCAGTTAAAATTTTGTTACTATGGATATTTCAGGGGACAGTCTGAGTGAATATCTTTCTTAGGAGTATGCTTTGAGAAGAAGGGGGAACAACTCCATGTGACAGAGTAGAACTGCCCTATAGGGTTTCCTAGGCTATAATCTTTATGGAAGCAGATCACCAGGTCTTTCTCCCACAGAGCTGCTGGGTGGGTTAGAACCACCAACCTTTCAGTTAGCAGTTGAGCACTTAACTGTTGTGCCACCAGGGCTCCTCTAATGGTCTAAAGAGCATTTGCTTTTACTATCAAGCTTGTGTGTTGTCTTAGTTATCTAGTGCTGCTATAACAGAAATACCACACAAGTGGGTGGCTTTAACAAACAAAAATTTACTTTCGCACAGTTCAGGAGGCCAGAAGCCCAAATTCAGGGTACCAGTTCTAGGAACATGCTCTCTCTGTAGATTCTGGGGGAACGACCTTGTCTTAGTCATCTAGTGCTGCTATAACACAAATACCACAAGTGGATGGCTTTAACAAAGAGAAATTTATTCTCTCACAACTTAGTAGGCTACAAGTCTGAATTCAGGGCATCAGCTCCAAGAGAAGGCTTTCTTTCTGTCAGCTCTGGAGAAAGGTCCTTGTCATCAATCTTCCCTTGGTCTGGGAGCTTCTCTGTGCAGGAACCTCGGGTACAAAGGATGTACTTTGCTCCTGGTACTGTTTTCTTGGTGGTTTGAGGTCTCCATGTCTCTCTGCTTGCTTCTCTCTTTTATATCTCAAAAGAGATTGGCTTAAGACACTACCTAATCTTGAAGAGCTCATCAATCTAACTGCCACTAATCCATCTCATTACATCATAGTGATAGGATTTACAACTCATAGGGAAATCACATCAGATGACAAAATGGTAGACAATCATATAATACTGGGAATCATGAGCTAGCCAAGTTGACAGATATTTTGGGGGGACACAATTCAATCCATGACAGTCCTTGTCTCTATTCAGCTGCTGTTCCTCGGTTCCTTGGCATTCTTCACGTGGCATGGCATCTATCCTTCCCCATCTCTGCTTGCTCCTCTGTACCTAATCTGCTCTTTTTATACCTCAAAGGTGATTGGCTTAAGACACACCCTACACTTGGTGTTTTGTTCTGTTGTGCACAGAGTCTCTATGATTTGGAAGGAACCAACTGGATGGCACCTAACAACAACAACAATACTCCTAAGGCCTTATGAAAATATCAAAGAAAGTCCTATTCCCAAATGGGATTACACCTACAGGTATAGGGGTTTACAATTTACAACACACATTTTTGTGGAACACAATTTATTCCAGCACGGGTACCATGATAACCTTGTGCCTCACCATGTGTTATTTCTCTCAGCCACTTGGTTTCAATTAATGAATGTTTTTGGTTCATGCATCTTCTGAGCTGACTAGAGCATGGTTGTGGGTATTTATGGTTGTTTTTCAAAGTATCCTCTTCAAGTGGTCCTCATTTCAAGGACTATTAATAATAGACTCTTCTCTGGCTTCCCAAGTCCAGTCGAAGGTGAGGACAGACAGCAGAGGGAGTGTATGTCCTCAGATAGGTCTCAGCTAGGAGCCATGTCACCGCCTTTTCCTAGGACACAGTGTCTGACCACAGATGCATTTCCTGGTGGGGGCTCCCTCTGGGCTCTCACCCCCAAGTCTTGCAGGTTCGTCTCACTCCCTGGCTGCTGTCCTTGTCCTGCCGGTACACCCTGGGATAGACTGGCAGAGAAGTGCATTTTAGCCAGATTTTCCATAAGTCACCTTTGGAACATGTCTGTAGGAGACCTGGCATGTATGCCAGCTCATTACATTTTGAGTAACATTATCAGACATGCAACCTAAGTTGTTAAAATAGAAATTTAAGTCGTTTCATGAAAGAACAACTTGTCTAGATCATGATAACACCTTGTTAAATTGAATAGATCCTTGTCATAGCTGCTAAGTAAGTTAATGTTCCTTTAAAATATCATACAGTGAGAACTAGCAAGAATAAGGTTCCCCCCCCCCATGTAATTCCAATTTCATGGAGATTATTGATTTCATTAAATTCAAGCAACCTCAGAAATATTTTCAATTTCTAGGACATTATGCTCACACATCTTTATATGGCCTGCAGGGACTTTGACAGTCTGGCCCAGACAGATGGCCAGCATTGCCCCTCAGACCCGTTTTGCCCTAGGTCACACACCAGCCAACAGGTCCATTCACATTCCTAGTGGTTCCCTGCAATCTGTTAAAAATGTTATCATATATAAATTCAGAAGAATAACACCGTATTTGATTAGGATTTCATGAAAATTTTGAAAACTGGAGCAAGGTTCCCTCATGTGAGAGGAAGCCACTTCCAGAGAATGGAGAATTCTGACATTTAAATAACTTTTGCTTAAAGAAGACAGGTTTCCATGGTGATGAAATGCTTAATGGCTACCGAGTTAACATTAAAAAGGTAACTTCTTGGAAGAGCCTCTCTTCCACCTACCTGCAGTCCCCAGACCATTAGAAATTCAAATTAAAACAGTCTTTCTCATTTAATCACAGGTTAATGGTTTTATTATGCTCTGCTCTTTGGAACCTGAAGAAAAGAGGAATAGCCACTTTGGGTGAGAAAAAAAACGAAGCCCTGCTGGTAGATTAATTTGGGATCAGTGGCTTTTCAGTCATAGATAGGAAAAGTCCTCTTGAAATAAAAGTAAAACATCTATTTTTAATGTAAATTTGATCCCACTAACGCAAGGACTTTCCAAGTCTGGTCCAGAGAGACAGCCAGCTTTACCACGGAGACCCCCAAAGGCAGCCTGCAACTCCATCACGTTCCCGGGGCTGCCCTGCTTCTTCACGTGCCATCGAGGTGAACTACTGCTTCCCTGTCCTGGAATCTTAGAACTTTCTCCACCCAACAACCTTCCCTCATCCTTTCAGACCCCAATCCCACATCACCTCTGCTATGCAATCTCCCCGAACCCCCTGGGCTCGGCTCTCCACCCCAACTCTGCTTCAGAGCTGTGTTCTAACTCAAATGAGGAGTTTGTGTTTGCTCCTCACGAGTGATCACCTGAGGGCTGGGGCTAGGTTCAAGTCACCTCTGTCTTCAAGGGGTAGAAGCATAGGTGACATTCAACAACTGTGTGTCCCCACCCCTGACCTTTCTCTCCGTAGTGCACAGTCCAAGTTTCTTCAAGCTCCACCCTTAGGCTGGGCTTCAGATGCCGTCACACTGGGTGGACATCTCTGAAGGGACATCCATTTGCTTGTGTTAGTTAGATGACTTCGTGGACGGTGTGGAGGGACTGTGGTACAGTGACGTGGGGTTTGCAGGGCTTAGAGATCAAGGTAGAGTCTTCTTTATCTGGCCGCCTTTCCGACATGCCGACTTGCCGACTGGGACCCTGGCTTCTCCTGGACTAGGGAAGGGCATGGTCTGGGGTCTCAGCTGCCCTGGGGTCTCAGCTGCCCTGGCGCTTGCTTTGGAGTCTCGTGTTCCACTGCCTGTCCGCACCCTTCCCCAGACTCCAGGACAAAACCAGAGGGGGAATCTAAACTGAAAGGGAGAATTGGGGTTCCACTCCAGCACCGTCATGGAGTCTAACACTTCGTGGTCTAGGTTGGGTGGTTCTGGTTGTCGTTTGTGACCTTGTATTGTTGTCGTTTGCAAACAAATGATTATGGTAAGAGCTTTGATCAGGGAGCTGCGAGTCATAGATACTGATGAGCAACATTCTTTAAACAGAACCTGTCTAATTAAGGCCAATAAGGCATTTTTAAGTGGATTAAATAGCTCTTCCTTATCCCTGAAAAAAAAAAAAAAGTGGTGTAAATTGCAACTTGACTTAAGGGAAGTAGCCATTATAGCTTTGTTAAAGATACCAGAGCTTGCAAAAACAACCAAAAAAAGCCAACTTGGTGCCAAGCTTAGAACTCGTACTGGCCTGTAACAGTTTTAAAAAGGATACAATGTCTCTGTGCCCTGAGGTGGTGTGAACAGTTAGTGCATTCAAATGATAGCAGAAAGATTGAAGGTTCAAGTCCACCCAGAGGTGCCTTGGAAGAAAGTCCTGGTGATCACTTTCTGAAAGATCAGCCATTGGAAACCCTGTGGAGCACAGCCCTAGTCTGACACACATGGGGTCACTCTGAGTGGGAATCAGCTCAAGGGCAACTGGAGGAAAGAATCCCGATGAGGCTGAAGCGTTGCTTTCTGCTGTAGCAACGTTTCATGAAGGCTAAGTGTGTCTGGGCGCTCACACACCCTCCTTGAATTCTAGGGGCAGACATGTCGGTATTAATGACTATGGTAGGGTTTTTTGTACTGAAACATTTATATATATATACATGTGCTTACAAGAAATTATGCTTTCAAATATTGAGCTCAAGGAGTGACAAGGGGAAAAGACAACCGTAAATGAAGCACAGCTGCTCTGAACAAGAGCCGCACTTGTGATGCCATCCAGCCCGTGGGCCCTGGGAAGAGCTGCCCCCCACTTGGGATAGAGCTGGCAGGAGTGACAACACCACCATTGGACGTGGAAGCCAGGTTGTGCTGGGCGACAGTTAACTGACAGTGCCACAACGCTTGGGGCTAAATGTGAGTGTTGTGCCACACAAGGCATTGCCTGATTTCTGTGGTTCAATAATCCATCTTCATAAAGCACCCGTGACAGCCTGTGTTCTGCTGTTTCCATGAGTGAAGTATGATGAGCTTGCAGCCTGTTTGGGGGATTCACTAACTGTGGCTGTGTACACGTAATTCATAATCAAGTTCATGCATGAGCAGCTGAAATATAAATAGAAACATTTAAAACTGTCTCCAGATCAGACTGGCTTCTCCATTTATATAGTCACAGCGGCTAAGAGCTCGGCTCCTAACCAAAAAGGTCGGCAGTTCGAATGCACCAGCTGCTCCTTGGAAACCCTGTGAGGCAGTTCTACTCTGTCCTATAGGGTCGCTAGGAGTCAGAATCAACGCCAAGGCAACAGGTTTTGTTTGTTTGTTTGTTTCTTTTGTGTAGCAGAAGAGTGCCTTTGTTGAACGTTTGAGGAATTCAGGGAGGGGGTGAAAGCTGGATGGGGTCCAAAGAGAAGAGCCATAACATGCAATGCTAGGGATGAGACTGGATAACGTTGATTTTTCAGACCTCATCATGGAAGGGAGTACCAAAATGAGAACAGAAAATTCCCAGTTTAAGCCTACTTGAACTTTCAAGTCGGTTGAACTACTTTGCCTCAGTTTTTAGACATTGGGTAGAAATGATCAATTGTACTCACATAATAAACGTTTATCTTAACCATTTACGCACATGCATGCGTTACAAACTTCCTTGTTTATGAGGATGTTGTAAACAAAAAGTCACCATGTTTTCCTCATATTATAGCCCATCAATTGCTGCCTGATGCTGTTCTCCAGGAATTTCTAATGGTGCATCTTCTGCTTCACTCCATGTCTGATACAGGTCTTACTGAATGGACTTCCAACCTCTTGCCCTGAAATGCAGAGTCCACCATGATCAGGCTTCAGTTGGCACTCCCGCTGGTCTTGGCCACTTCACCCCATCAACAGCATGCAAACTGGCCATTTCTGAAGCATACATAGCCCATTTGTTCATTCAGCAAGCATAGATTGGCCATTGACAGCTCTGGGGATTCAAAGACGAGACTAAGCAGCCGATGTATATTCAGTGACGTCCTCAGGGAGCTCAGGAAGGGGCAGCAGTCCTGCACAGAAACTGGCCTCCTAGCTGCCATCCTCCATCACCGACAATCCTTCCATTTCAAGCAGCCTTACCTTCCATTCCATGAGTGGAGCCTTTTCCCTAAACCCTGTCTTATCTTCGCAGGAGCAAGTAACCCATTCATGCCATAGTTTATTATTTATTTTGTCCTTATTCGCTGCCTTCCCATTGGCTTTGACTCATGACAACCCCAGGTACAACAGAACAAAATGATGGCTGATCCTGTGCCGCCTGTATGATCGTGGGTGTTGCGGCCACTGTGTGTTTTAAGTGTCTTCCGAGCTGGGGGCTCATCTTCCAGCTCTGTGTCGGACAGTGTTCTGCTGTAACCCAGGGAGTGTTCATTGGCTGATTTTTGGAAATAAATCGCCAGAACTTTCTTCGTTAGTCTATCTTGGTCTGGAAGTTCCGCTGAAACCGGTCCACCGTGGGTGACCCTGCTGGTATTTGAAATACCAATGGCACACATTCCAGCATCACGGCAGCACACAAGCCAGCGCAGTACGACAAACGGGCAGACAGGTGGGGGTTCCTTAAGGGAGTTCTTGCAGTATCTTCCCACTGTCATACTTCTCTGCATTGACCACCACAGAGAAACCAGAGTTGCTGAAGCCGAGGGTCACGTTCCGTATCAGAACGTAGTCCTACAGCTTTTGCATCCGTAACTGCAGGACAGCCAAGCATCCTTCCAGTGAGTAAAACCATTCCAGCTTACATGGGGGCAGGAGAATCATCCTTGCCTCCTCCTTAATCACCCACCTCCTTACACATTTCTCTCATCCCTGGCAGCAGTGGGTGCAGAGTCAAACCATTCAGTGATCAGAATGAAAAAAGAAAGTTTTCATAAGATTCACAGCACGTCTTATACAATTTTATATTGCATGGAATTTTCATTTTTATAAGGGAAAATAGCAATTTCCTATAAGAAAGTAATAAAAGTGTGATAATTTTCTCGGTGATATAGCTATAAAATTCTGTTTATTGCTGTTCTAAACTATTATAATTAATTCTTTAGAATCGTTTCAGTCTATCACTTCATAAGATGTTAAGTAATAAAACTTGAGCAATTATCTAAAAGAAACCATGGCCCTAAAAATTCCAAACAAAGAAATATTGTAATTTTACATATACTGTTGTTGTTGGGCTGGTGCCTTCGAGTCGATTCCTACTCATAGCGACCCCAAGTGCCAGGGTGGAACTGTCCCATAGGACTTTCTAGGAGGAGCCCTGGTGGTGCAGTGGTTAAGCACTCAGCTGTTACCCAAAAGGCCGGTAGTTGGAACCCACCAGCTGCTCCTTGGAAACCCTGTGGGGCAGTCCTACTCAGTCTTATAGGGTCGCTCTGAGTCAGGATCGACTGGACAGCAATAGGAATCTTGCCAGGAGCAGATCACCAGGTCCTTCACCTGGGCAGCCACTGGGTGGGTTTGAACCACTGACCTTTCAGTTAGCAGTTGAGTGCTTAACCATTTCACTGTCACGGCTCCTACGTACACAGTAGGACTGAATATTGAATAATTTTACATCACCAACAAAATGGAGATACCAATTTTTTACAGTTAAAATGAGTAAAAACAAATTAGTTCCTATCCAGAATATAGATCATTATGCATAGCTTGCCAGACATACCAAAAACAGATACTTGAAATAGGAATTATAATGGAGATGATTAAATAACTAACTCATGGTTTCATCACGCTGAACCTTATCTTTATATCATTATGCCAAATATATTAGTATTACTTATCTAAATTTCAACATGTTTGTAATCTACATAAATTTATTAGTTTACAGATATACTTGAATTTCAGATACTGTATTTTAAAAGTTCTACATTGGATTAATATTAGTTAAAATTATCTCCTCAAAAGAAAGGATGTGAAATATCGTCCTAGTTGGAACCCCCAAGTGCTGCTGCCAAGCCCTGTCCCAAGAGGGTATACACCTACCCACAAGGTGTCCTCCTGTTCCTGGCCAGCTCCCCACAGGGGTCCTATGTCACCTGCCCAGTCTGGGACAACCAATTTAAATGGTAAACACCATAGGAAGGACAGCATGCCCTTTCTAACAGTGCTGACACTGTTACTAAGCTTTATCAATCAGAGTAGAAAATGTTTACAAGGTGATAGGAGACACCCCCCATCTGTCAGTGTGTTGTACTCTGGTGGCTTGCAGGTTACTGTGATGCTGGAAGCTATGCCACTGGTATTTCAAAAGCAGCAGGGCCACCCTTGGTGCGCAGGTTTCAGCAGAACTTCCAGAGTAAGACAAAGTAGGAAGAAAGGCCTGGAGATTTACTTCTGAAAGCCATGAATGAAAACCACATGGATCACACAAAACATGGCAGATACAGTACTAGCTGGAAGATGAACCCTGTAGGTTGGAAGGCACTCAAAATACAGTGGCCACAGCAATGGACTTGAGCATACCAATGATCGTGAAGATGGCACAGAATCAGGCAACGTTTTATTCGGTTGTGGCTGGGGTCCCCATGAGTTGGAGCCAGTTTGTTGGCAACCAACAACAGAAGGAAATCTCTCATACATGTAGATACAACTTAAATAAAAGGATGAGTGTTGCTCTTAAAATCTGCCTGCTTAGCTGAATAAACCCATTCCATACCAGAGCAAAACAGACCTAGGTAAATCAATACAGATAATGTTTATTTTCCAAATGAATAGAGTTAATTGTAACCTATTTTCCTATGTAACCATAATTTTTGTTTGAGCCAAGACATTGCCAAAGTTGGAAAACCTGTTTAAACACACAAAAAAATCAACAGTGAAAAGAGGGTCATGTTTCCAATTTCTGTGAGCTTGGGTTCCTTAGAGAATGAGTGGGAAGAAATAGATACAAACTGAGGTGTGAACAGGAAAACCATAGCAGAAGGCCTTTTCTGTCTTTGCACAGTTCAGAGACAAAAACAGGAGCCATTTTTCCCCGGGCAAATCTGCTTTATATTCCCGCAACCACAAAAATACCCGTTAGAAGTCGTGCTCAATAAAATGCAAACGGTTCAACCAAAATGCCAACATTTTCATTGTGTTTTGATTTACTTTCTCAGAAAATAACAATATTCAGCTTAGATTTTTTTTTTTTTTTTTTTGTAGTGCCCTTTGGGAAAGAACATTTTCTGTTTTAAAAGCTACACAAGGCGTAACTCAAGCAGTTTCATTGTTCTCTTTTCCGTGAAGCCAACACAAAAGACTAATGCTTTACTTAATGAAGCTATTCATTGCTTTAGAAAAATAAGAATTAGTAGCAATAACTATAATAATTACGTTAACCTTGTTTACGCACTTTAACATAGAAATTGCTCTTGATGTACTGTATTTCTATCATCCTTTGTTTAAAAAAAAACAAGCTTCTGGGAAATGTAAGTCCAATGGTACAAAAAAGAAAGACATCTTTTTTCATTGCCATTTCAGAAGCCTGAGTTAATAACCAACGCTAAACCCAGCTACCAAAACCTCAAGCTTTCGAAATTCCACGGTCATAATTCTGATGATAAGTAGCAGCTCTAGAAATTGGAAAGGAACTTCTGAGTTGAAATCCACAATTTTTACCATGGTTACCGGTTGCTGTTGAGTTGACTCCAACTCAGGCGACCCCATGTGTGTCAGAGTAAAATTGTGTTCCGTAGGGTTTTCAAGGGCTGATTATTTCAGAAGCAGATCGCTAAGCCTTTTTTCTGAGTCGACGTTGAGTGGACGTAAACCTCCAATCTTTTGGTTAGCAGCCGAGTGTGTTAGCCATTTGTACCACCCACGTATGGAGACCACAAGCCTAGGACTTAGCCCCAGCTTTGCCACTGACTAGCTGAAAGATATGGCAAGTCTCCCAACTCAGTGATTCTCAATTTACTCCATTTGTTCCTTGTCAAAATGGGGCGTAGCTTGGGCCACTCCCCTGAATGACTAGGTTTGTTTTGTAATGCCCACATGTCATTGTTTTCAAAGTTCACTGATCAGGAAAGCTGATGTAAACCCATGTAATAGCCCCCGGTGCTAGGTTTATACAACAATCATACACATCTCTGCAGGCTGCTCCCAACATACTTACAAGTGTTCCCCTTGGAAGCAGGTGAATTCACCAAATTTCTAAAAATTATTTGCCAAAAGTTATTTTAAAGAATATTCTTCTTTAAAGCAATAGATGTATTCTTCTTGAGAATCTCTGCTCCATTGACTCATATGTAGTGTTGAATACATGAATGAAAGAATTCACTGAGTATATTCTTCTTCACCATATTCATGGGGGTGATTTAATTCATAACCAAATTCCTCATGAATATGTTCTTCATGAATAAATTCATTTAAAAGACTAACCTGGGACCCTCAGCTTTTGATAAATTGAACAATTCTTAAAAATACTACTAATATATTCACATTTACTGAATATATTCAAGAGAAATATATTCATGAATATATTCATAAAAATATATTTATATTCACTGAGTGTATTAAAGAGGAATATTCCTTAAAACAAGTACCTGGTAAATTAGTGAATTTGATGAATTAGTCATTCATCAATGGATTCTTTGGATAATTATTGCAGGCCAATCCACTTTTAGAGAACTGAGTTCCATGAATTGACCAAGCACCCCTTCTCTTGACACCTGTTTGGTCATCGGGATGTGGGCTCCTGGCTGTTGGAGTTGACCACACTCTAAACCTGGGACTCAGGTCTCCACACGGGTGATCTCTGTTGTAGGACGGATGAGACTTCGATCTACCAGAGGGAAAACAGACCAGGTCTTTGCCTCAGACCAAGAGCTGCTTGACCACCCCGTTCTTGCTGACAGCATCACCTTCTCCTCCCCGAGGTCTAGGGCTCACCCCGTTCTTGCTGACAGCATCACCTTCTTCTCCCCGAGGTCTGGGGCTCACCCCGTTCTTGCTGACAGCATCACCTTCTTCTCCCCGAGGTCTGGGGCTCACCCCGTTCTTGCTGACAGCATCACCTTCTTCTCCCCGAGGTCTAGGGCTCACCCCGTTCTTGCTGACAGCATCACCTTCTTCTCCCCGAGGTCTGGGGCTCACCCCGTTCTTGCTGACAGCATCACCTTCTTCTCCCCGAGGTCTGGGGCTCACCCCGTTCTTGCTGACAGCATCACCTTCTTCTCCCCGAGGTCTGGGGCTCACCCCGTTCTTGCTGACAGCATCACCTTCTTCTCCCCGAGGTCTGGGGCTCACCCCGTTCTTGCTGACAGCATCACCTTCTTCTCCCCGAGGTCTGGGGCTCACCCCGTTCTTGCTGACAGCATCACCTTCTTCTCCCCGAGGTCTGGGGCTCACCCCGTTCTTGCTGACAGCATCACCTTCTTCTCCCCGAGGTCTGGGGCTCACCCCGTTCTTGCTGACAGCATCACCTTCTTCTCCCCGAGGTCTGGGGCTCACCCCGTTCTTGCTGACAGCATCACCTTCTTCTCCCCGAGGTCTGGGGCTTCTTATCCTCCTAGTGTTTCAGAGACTGCAGCTTCAGCTTGGAGGAACTTGTTAACGGGTGTGAATCCTTAGTTCACATGTTAAAAACCAGGGTAGGTACAAAAGGGGCACCCTGGTTTGGAGTTAGCTTTAGCCTGAGTATGATCTGTATAAATCAGCTGTAGTGACTAGACACAAGCTTCCTTTCTCAAGTCGTTGTTGTTGTTAGTTGTCATGGAGTCAGCTCCGACCCATGGCGACCTTATGTATAACAGAATGAAACGTTGGCAGGTCTTGCACCATCTTCATCATCTTCGCTATGTTTGAGTTCATTGTTGTGGCCGTTGTGCCAATTCATCTAATGGAGGTTTCCCTCATTTTCACTGATCCTGTACTTTACCAACCATGACGTCCTTCACTAGAGATTGGTCCAAAGTGAGCCAAAGTCTAGTTTCGCCATCCTCGCTCCTAAGGAGCATTCTGGTTGTATTTCTTCTAAGACTGGTTTCTTCGTTCTTCTGACAGTCCACAATATATCCAACATTTTTTTGCTAACATCACAGTTCAAATACATCAATTCATCTTCTGTCTTCCTTTTTCATGGTCCAGCTCTCGCTAGTGTGTGTTTTTGTCAAACCTATATTTCTGCCACCTAACAGTTTGAAATTCCTATGGAAGTCTTTGTGAGTGATGATTTCTGATGACCCTTCTCTCTCACAGATATTTGGGGTCAAAAAAAAAAAAAAATGGATTGAGATCCTTCAAGCTAATTGAGCTGTGACAGAGGTAAGGTGGCAAAATCTGAACATCAGGGTATCTGGCACATCTGGCAATGCCTTTTTGTCTAAGCGATACAGAGATGGCAAGTGTCTTAGGCTGGATTCTCTAGAGAAGCAAAACCAGTAAAGCATATAAATATAGGTAGAGAGAGATTTATATCAAGGAAATGGCTCACTTGGTTGTAGAGGCTGGAATGCCCCAAATCCATGGGTCAGGCTGGAGTCTTCTCCTGATTCACATAGCCACGGGGGCTACCAAACCCAAGATCAGCAGGTCAGAGAGCAGGGCTCTTGCTCACAGGCTTCAGAGATCAACAAATCCCAAGATCAGCAGGCAAGACTGCAGGTAAGCCACTAGCTCAAATCCCAAGAACCGGAGGCCAGATGAACAGGAGCCAGCTGCAGGATCCAGAGTGAGCAAAGTACACTTATATTCCATGCAGGCCACACCCCTAAGGAGACTCCCTTTCAACTGATTGTCTACTCGCCGCAGATCCTATCATGGAGGTGATCACATTATATCAAATCTTGTCATGGAGGTGACTGCATCATCATACGACTGCCAGACATCAAAGCTGCCAAACCACTGAGAATCATGGCCCAGCCAAGCTGACACATAACCTTAATGATCACTCCAAGTTTAAGACAAATGAAGCCCGAGAAAACCTGAGAGAGAAATTTTAAGATGGAATAAAGGGAAGGTGGTAGGCACTATACAATTTACATACCCACCCAGTGCCGTCGAGTCATAGAAAGCAAAAAAGAAGAAAATAAAGTGAATAAGTTCATATTAGAGAGTTGTTTTTTTTTTTCCCCCTTATGAATTAAAGCAATTTACATTCCTTTTATCTGTGAGGCACCTCGGGGCCTTAATCATGGTTCATATGTTAATCAAAGAAAAGAAAACCCTAAGTTTAGAAATTGGACATAATTTAAAAAGCACTATCACCTTTCAAAACCCTTGAAAAGTGTCCAGAAATCCCCTTCAGAGTTTTTATGAAGCTTTTGTCTACCTTATCATGGTCCCTGAATAATATCTTCTTTTTCTTATATAACACCAAACCAAACACCCAACCCACTGCTATCGAGTCAATTCTGACTCATAGCAACCACAGTCCAGGTTAAATTAATGGCATTGACAATTATCAGTTTTGCTAAATGACTAGTGTTTTAATATCCTAGAACTGGGTGCATACTTCATATTTTTTGGTGGCCTCTGTGCACATCTGGCTCTTGACTCCTGAAAGATAATGGGTACTCCAGTATTTTCTTCATTTTTAAAGGTATTTCAATTAGCTTACAAATTAAATTGATTCTTGCCCTGATTTTTTTTTTTTTTTTGGGGGGGGGGCGGGAAACCGGACAGGCCTGTGTTGCTAGCTCCCAGCTGAGGAAACAGAATGGTACCAGCTCCCACGATTGCTCCTAAGCTCAGTCATCATTCACTATACTGTTTCTATAGGAAAACATGTTCTAAGTTACAAACAACCCCTTATAATCTCTTAGATCAAAGGCTTCTTTTAACTAGGGGGTTACACATCTAGCAACCAACTCTAAGCAACATTCAGTAAATAATGACTGACAAACCATACAGTTATGCTACGCAGTAAGGAAGAATTTCCATCTATGGGTCTTACTAATGCTGTCTGTGATCATTAAGGTTGTGTGTCAGCTTGGCTGGGCAGTGATTCTCAGTGGTTTGGCAGTTAAGATGTAGTTTGGCAGTTGTATAATGATGTAATCACCTCCATAATGAGATCTGAGATAAAGTAGTTACCTCCATGATAAGATCCTTTACAAGCAGCCAACCAGTGGAAAGGGAGTTTCCTTGGGGGTGTGGCCTGTATCCAATATAGGTGGACTTTCTGGCAAGGTTTGAGGGCTTTTGTCGCTCTAGATCCTGCAGGTGGCTCCTGTTCACCTTACCTCTAGTTCTTGGGAGTTGAGCTAGCAGCTTACCTGCTGATCTAGGGATTCATCAGCCTCCAAAGTCTGCAAGCCAAGGGCCTGCAAGCTTACCTTCCAGTCTTGGGATTTGTCAGCCTCTGTAGCCTGTAAGCTAGCAGCCTGTAAGTCTAACCTGCCAATCTTGTGTTCTTCAGCCCCTGCAGCTACATAAGTCAGGAGAACCCTCCACTCTGACCCATGGACTTGGGACTTGCCAGGCTCTACAACTGCATGAGCCATTTTTTTGATATAAATCTCTCCCTCTCTCTATATATATATGTAAGTATGTATGAATATAGACGTTTCACTGGTTTTGATTCTCTGGAGAACCCAGACTAAGACACTGTCTTAGATAGGAGATGTACTATGCATAAGAAAATGATAAATTTCCATCAAGACTACAGCCTTCAGTATGGATTACACTTCAACATAAAGAAAACAGAAATCCTCACAACTGGACCGGTAAGCAACATCGTGATAAATGGAGGAAATATTGAAGTTGTCAAGGATTTCATTTTCCTTGGATCAATAATCAACATGCATGGAAGCAGCAATCAAACAATCAGATGATGTATTGCAAACCTGCTGCAAAACACCTCTTTAAGTGTTAAAAAGCAAAGCTATCACCTTGAAGACTAAGGTGTACCTGATCCAAGCCATGGTATTTTCAATCACCTCATATGCATGCGAAAGCTGGACAATGAATAAGAAACACCAAAGAAGAATTGACGCCTTTGAATTATGGTGTTGGAGATGAATATCGAATATGACATGGACTTTAGGAAGAATGAACAAATACGTCTCGGAAGTACAGCCAGAATATTCCTTAGAAGTGAGGATGGTGACACTTCATCTCACATACTTTGGACACGTTATCAGGAGGGACGACCAGTCCCTGGAGAAGGACATTATGCTTGGTAAAGTAGAGGGTCAGGTAAAAAGAAGACGACCCTCAACAAAATGGATTGACACAGTGGCTGCAATGATGGGGTCAGGCATAGCGACAATTGTGAGGATGTCACATGACTGCGCAGTATTTCCTTCTGTTGTACACAGGGTCACTATGAGTCAGGACTGACTCACAGGCACCTAAAAACAACAATTGTCTGCCTAGGTCATAGAAGTTAGCACTATAAGCCATCCAATCTACCACACGTTCCCTCGGATAATTGCCTTCGTGGGATACTGCTGAGTGACATCTTCTTCCTAACTCTTGGTAATACTCCGGAGAATTTCTTCAATAAAGGACAAACACTTCTGCCGAACACTTGACTTCTATCGTCAATTTTGCAGTCCTTTCTGAGATTCCACTGCTTATGTTATTTCATAGAAGTGGCAAAGAATCACCTTTCAGTTTCAAACCAGTCAAAGACCGCCGTCCTCTCTACAGCACCGGCCCTGTCTCTGAGGCTGATCTGTCTTTCTTTATTCCTGAGATTCCACGAAACCCCTATCTCCTCACCACGAAGACACAGGTTCAAACTACAGACACAGGAAGGTTGCAAACACTGCTCTATCTTTTCAGCACGAGTGCTTCTTTTTTCATCTCAGGCCAAGTCTCTCTCATCCCCTTTGGGTATTCTATGACCTTTCTGTTTGATGTTCAGAATCATCCACAGATTTAAAGGCTAAAATGTGCAACTTAGGTTATGTAAGTGTCTGTTTTAATGAGTACTCAGAACATTGTTTTTTCAAATTGATCCATCCTTGCTCTTCCCACCTCTCTGTAGCACATGCATGCATTTCAGTCTGTGTTAGGTATTCAGAGCTGGGAGGACCTTTCCCTCAAACAGCTGGTATTAATCATTCATGTTAGTGATGGGAGCTCCTGACCAGAGCAGGGAAGCGATTTGCTCACAAAATATCAGTGTCCATGTGTCCAAATCGTAGCTCAGTTCTGTATTCGTATATCACACTGTACTCTCTGATGTGTCCTGTAGTGAATATCACAGATGTGTACATGATATACACACAGACCACTTATGGCCACAATATCACACGTGTGTGCATAATAGACACACAGACCACTTATGGACACAGTATCACACGTGTGTGCAAAATAGACACATTGACCACTTATGGACACAATATCACTTATGTGCATCATATACACAGTCACTACTTATGGACACAATACATAAAACCATATTAAAACAAACAGTGCTTTAAAAGATTTAGTCTGTGATAAAAACATTAATCATTATAATTTTTGTTTCAGTTTTTAATCTTGTCAGATGTTGTCTTAGTTTGCTAGGGCTGCGGTAACAAAATGGGTGGTTTTAAAGAACAGAAAAATATTTCCTCACAGTTCTAGAAGTTGGCAGTCTGAATTTAGGGCTTAACTCTAGCTGGAAGTCCTTCTTCGTCTCTTTTAGCCTCTTGTAACTGCCATAATCCTTGATCTCCCTGGGCTTGTGGAGGCATCTGCCTCTGTCTTCACATGGCAACTGTCTCCCCCGTGTGTGTCTCTCCATGTCTGTTTTCCCTTTTTATAAGATGCCACTGAGAAAAGATTAGGTTTAGGACTCACCCTACTCAGATATGACCCCATTTACACAACCAGAAAGTATTAGTTTGCTGGGGCTTCTGTAATAAAACTTCCACAAGTGGGTGGCTTTAAAGCAGGTCTTCAGACCGGTTATTTTCAGTTCAATCCCCTGCTGAGAATTTGCAACTCAACCCAAGATATACTGAATCAGAGTCTAATTTTAACAAGATCCTGAGGTCATTCTTATGTATACATTTTAACAAGATTCTTATGTGAGGATCTTGTTAAAACGTAGGTACTGATTCAGTATATCTGGGGTGGAAATGCAAATTTTCAGCAGGAGATTGAACCAAAAATGACCGGTTGGAAGCCCTGCTTTAAAGAACAGGAATTTATTCTCTCCTAGCTTTGGAGGCTGGAAGTCCAAATTCAGGGCATCAGCAGGGCCATGCTCTCTGTCAGCTCTAGAGAAAGGTCCTTTCTCATCTCTCTCGGCTTCTATAGCCACAAGTGAGAAAACGGATTCAAGAAGGAGCCTAGGCCAAATTGCCATCATAATCTCCTTTTATGGTGTTTCTTTTATTCCTTCTCCAAAATACTCTTTTTTTTTTTCATTACTTCTGAAATACTTTTGTAGCAGAATTGAAAAGCAGTCATCTGCTGATGGTATCCCATAGCTCCATTTTCTCCTTAAGGTACCACAGGACAGGGACTTTGAGCCTCAGGGACAGGGACAGGAGATAAGATACCCTGTAATCATTCCCATGTTCACTTCTGGGGTGGAGTTACGCCAGCCGGGATGGCAGGGGCCAACACCTCCAATAAAATCCTACAATTAGGTAAAGGATGTCTGGGGGATGCCTGGATTTGGGATTCCCTGTTGCCAAAGACCATCAGCCGGATACCAAAATCATCTCAGCTACTCTCTGCCTCCCCATCTATTTTTCATTTCCTCTTCTGGAGCCGTAAAATGCCAGCTTGAAAGAGATAGGGAGCTGTTTCATGGAAATGACGAAAATGTGTACAAAGATATTTGAAATCTCCTTAGAGGGTATAATCGGTAAGCTTCTTGAGGCCAGGAGTCACACTTACTTTTATATCCTCAACAGCGCCCCACATACATCTGCCCTTGGAAATGCTAGAAGCGTTGATCTGAATACCCTGCCTTTTGGACAGTGTCAATTGCCTATAAACACAGCTAATATGGATGATATTTTGCCTTTATCAGAAATGATAAGATATTGCAATTTATCTGTGACATGTGTGGATCCAAGATGAAAGGCAAACAATAATTTAGTTATGTAATTTTAAGGAGCATATCATAAATGATAATGGTGATAAAAACGGTTATTTTTTCCCAAAATGGCATAATAGTAATTTCACAACTACAGCTTTCTGCTTAAAATGAACAAAACAATGACTGAAAAAAAAAATTTAAGTTTAAATCCAATTAATGGCCATATCTATTTAAAAACAATTAAGGAGCACACAATATACATAAGCCTTTGAGTGGAAAAATGGGTTGTAGGAAAAGTAATGTAGAAATGTACATCAAAGTGATTGTAGTGTTCCTATTGCCCAATAAAGTCAGGTGATGCAAATGAAGATGGCAGACTATAGACCAGGATTCCTAACCAAAGGGTGACCTAAACTCCCAGAAACTGTATCACATTTTGGGTATATAGCTTAAACATAGGCTGATACTCAGAATTCTTAGCCATTTGTTCCCCTGTGTAGTTAAACCACTCAAAGATCATGTCATCTCTTTCCATTCTCACCCACCATGTCCCCCCAGCTCACTCTCATCATCAGTGGTCCTCTTGTTCACAGATCTCATGTCCACCCTTGCCCTTGTCTCACCAGATGTCTCAGGAGCACTCACAAGGGTCCACTAGTCCTTCCTTCTTGAGGCAGCCTCTTCCTGAACGTCACATTGCTCTGGTCTCCGTCCTGATGGCTGGCCACTCCTTCTCCGCCTCCTGTCCTGCTCTCCGATCCTTTTCTACAGCCCTTTAGGGCACAGCCTAAACTCTCTTCTCTGTCTCAACTCTTCCTCCAGGTGACTTTGTCCAGCCCCAGACCTTTGGTTTGTGACATCAAGTTTCTATCTCCAGACCTTACTTTTTCCTTGTGCTACACCAGCTCCTGGTCGCCCCCTGCGCTCCTTGGCTGCAGCTGCAATCTCTGCATCCTTCTTCACTCTGCTTCTCTCCTGACTCTTCTTTTTTAAATGGACACCACACAGATGGGATTAGGACCCACCTACTCCTCCTGTTAGCCTAACTGATAACATCTTCAAGAACCTATTTCCAAACAAGGTCACATTTACAGGTACCAGGGGTTAGAATTTCAACATTTTTTAGGGGGGAGAGGCACAATTCAATCCGTAACACCTTGTTTAATAGCAATTATGGCGTACCACATATTAAGTTTCCCACTGTTTGATAAAGCAGATAGTGAAGTATGAAATGGGTACCCAATAAAGGTTAAATTAAAAAATGAACATCCACATTATTTTATCCCACTTTATGTATTTATGAGGTAAAAATTACATATGTGAATTAAAAAAAAAAAAAACCCGTTGATTCCAACTCATAGCAACCCTATAGAACAGAGTAGAACTGCCCCACAGGGTTTCCAAGGAGCAGCTGGTGTATCCAAACTGCTGACATTTCAGTTAGCAGTGGAGCTCTTAACCACTGCGCCACCAGGGCTCCATATGTGAATACACAGGTCTTAAAAGTACAACTTAATATATTTTGATGAATATACACTTAGTAACAAAAACCTCCCGTCAAGCTGCGGAATGTTTTTGTCACCCCTGAAAGTTCCCTTTGCCAACTTAGAGTCCGTTCCCACCCCCAACCCCATATGCAACCCCAGTTGTGATTTTCATCACCATAGGTTGGTTCTGCTTGTTGTGCGATTTCGTGTAAAAAGATCCATACGTATGTTGTCTTTTGTGTCTGGGTTCTTTTGCTGAACACAATGTTTCTGAAATCCACTCACACGCTGCTTGTGTCACTAGCGCCTTGTCCTTTATTACGGGGCAGCATCTCCTTGTCTGAGTGGACGCCATGTGGATGAAGGCACAGCTATTTCCAGTTCGGAGTATTATGAATAACGGTCCCGAAACATTTCTCTGCGTGTATCTTTGGTGGGTAAAATCTTAGAAATTTGGGGATCATAAGATCAGGGTATATTTAAGTTTATGAGAAGCTATCAAAAAGTTTTCCAAAGTAATTATAAAATTCTACTCTCCCATCAATAACATATGAAAGCTTAAATTGCTCCACATGGTGGTTAGTCCTTTTAATATTAGTAAATTTGTATCAAGTGGATATAAAATTGTATCTCATGTGGTTTAATTTCCCTGATGATTAATAATCTCAAGCACTTTTTTGTGCACTTAATTATCTTTATTTGTGAAGTGACCCTTGTCCACATATGTCTTTTAATTATTATTTGGTAAGAGTTTTCAGAGTATTTTAATATATTCATTTTTCAAATACATGTATTGCAAGTATTTTTTTAGCCATGTCTGTTGATGAGCAGGAGTTTTAATTTTGATGAAGTCCGATTTATCAAGAGCTTTTTTTTGTTGTTGTTGTTAGTCTCTAAGAAGGCTTCGTCCACCTCAGGGTCTGAAGATATTTTCCTTTGTTTTCTTCTGGAAGCATTAGTTTTATCTTTTGTGTTTAGGTCTAAAATCTACCTAGAAGCATTGTTTGCGTATTGTGTGAGGTAGGGGTTGAGATAATTTTCTGCATATATTTTTTCAATTGTTCCAGCAGCATTTCCTGAAAACATTCTTCTTTCCCCATTGAATTGCCTTAGCGCCTTTGTCAAAAATCAATTAACCACCTGCTCGAATCAAGTTCTGATCTTTCTCTGCATTACTACAGCTTTATAAGAAGTCCTCAAATCAGATAGTAAATCCTCTAGTTTTCTTTTCTTTTTCATAAAATTGAGTATTTAAGGATTTTTGCATTTCCTTATGAATTTTGGAAACCCTGGTGACTCAGAGGGTAAGTGCTGCAGCTGTTAACCAAGAAGTTGGCAGTTCAAATCCCCCAGGCTCTCCCTGGAAACTCTTTGGGGCAGTTCTACTCTGTCCTATAGGGTCGCTATGAGTCGGAATCGACTCAACCGCAGTGGATTTGGCTTTGGTTTTATGAATTTTAGAATCAGAATGCCATTTTTACAAAGAAGTGTGTTGGAATCTTGGTTGGAATTGTCTGGTGTATTTATTTAGATCGCCTTTAATTTCCCTCAGCAATTTATTGTAGGTCGCACTGTGGGATTTTAAAAGCTCACCCAGGTGGTTCTAATGTAGAAATGGGATGGTCGTCGTTAGTTGCCACAGAGCCTGCTCCGACTCACGGCGAACCCACCTACAGCAGGATGAATTTTGCCCGGTTCTGCAGCATCTTTGCGATCGTTGGTATGCTCTAGTTCATTGTTGCGGCCACTGTGTATTGTGAATGCCTTCCAACCTAGTGGAGCCCTAGTGGCGCAGTGGTTCAGAGCTCGGCTGCTAACCAAGAGGTCAGCCGTTCAAATCCAGCAGCCACTCCTTGGAAACTACATGGGGCAGTTCTACTCTGTCCGATAGGGTCACTTTGAGTCAGAATCAACTCAGCGGCAATGAGTTTGTTTTTTTTCAGGTATCCAACCTAGTGGGTTCATTTTCCAATGTTTTGGGCTGTGTCTGCTGTGATCCATAGGGTTTTCATTGTCTAATTTTCAGAAGTAAATTGCCAGTCCTTTCTTCCTAGTCTGTCTTAGTTTGGAAGCTCTGCAGAAACCTATCTACCAGGAGTGACCCTACTGGTATTTCAAAGACCAGTGGCATAGCTTACAGCAGCCACCATAGTACCACAGACTGATGGACAGATGGTGGAAAGACAAGAACCACTAATCCAGATCCTTTCTTTCTCAAAGGTTCTAGATGACTGAAAGAAAAGGGTTCACCACACCCACAAGGCTCACATATTAAGCAAGGGAAGAGGTCATTTCTAGAAGCATATGGGAAGTACCTCACAGTAGTCTGTCCCCAAGGAAATTGTCTAACTCAAAGGAGGCCTTCAGGTGACTGTTTCAGAACACAGAAGTCATGTTCCAAAGTGACTTTCAGTCTATACTGGTACAGAATAATAGCACTTGGCAGTTTCTTCAACTTTAAGAAAAACGAAGCATTTTGACAACCCTGTGCACCTTACTAAGGAGCCCTGGTGGTGCAGTGGTTAAAGCACTTGGCTGCCAACTGAAAGCTCAGTGGTTTGAACCACCAGCCACTCTACCAGGGAAGGATGTGGCAGTCTGCTCCTGTAAAGACTTACAGCCTTGGAAACTCTGTGGGGCAGTTCTACTCTGTCCTACAGGGTTGCTATGAATCAGAATCAACTTGATAGAAGTGGGTTTGGGGATGCACCTTCCTGTCCATTCTATCTGACTACAGTTGATTATACTTATAAAATGGTTTGGATTGGCACGTGAAAATGAGCAAAGCAAGATTAAATTGCATCAGTTTCCTTATGCAATGTGATTTGTATGAATAACAGAATAAGTAGTACATGGCATGCTTATATGTTGTTGTTAGGTGCCATCGAATCGACTCGGATTCATAGCGACCCCATGTGACAGAGTAGAACTGCCCCACAGGGTTTTCTAGGCTGTAATCTGTACAGAAGCGATCACCAAGTTGTTCACCCACAGAGCAGCTGGTAGAGTCGAATCGCCAACCTTTCAATTGGCAGCCAAACACTTAACTGTTGTACCACCAAGACTCCTTTGCATGCTTGTATAGCTATGTATATTCGCCCTTTTCTCTTTTTATTGCATTAATTGATCATCAGTAACTTAGGAGAGCCATCATTAGCACGTCATAGAGCATTTTAACTGCCTGAAGGTGAATTCATATTCTAGGAAATGTTTCTCTCACGACTTATATTGAGTGCGAGACTTAAAACTGTAGTCACTGTAGTTTTATTTGAAGCATTTTCTAGCAGATGTTGCATCTTGGTTTGCTACTACATTTTAAATATGTTCTTTTTTTTTCAATATTCATGAAACAAGTCTTTTCTTCTTGTCTCTAATAAGAGCAACATCTGTTTCTTCTTATTCAATCAAAGAAGCCACCTCAAGAGCCTTACTTTGAAAATAATACCATTAGAAGACAGCCTAAATAAAATATGCTTCAGTAGCATCTTAAATTTGCATACCAAACGAGTTTTGCTAAGAATTATAAGTTAGGGGGATGTTAGAGAAAATATTCTGAACCAACTTCATTATGAAAAAAACTTAAGATCAGGGGCTGGAATAGGGTTTCAAAGATACTAATTCTGGGTCAAAAACTCTTTGCAAAAATATTGTTTTCCTTTTCTAATGTACAGTTGAAAAGTTTCTGTCATTATGAATTGTTGAATAACTGGAGATATTTACCTCAAAGGAATGCCAAGTATCAAATTAAATTGGAACTGTTGCAATAAGACATATGTTTAAAACAAAAATATTTTGGAAATTACGTTCCCCAATTTATATCAGTTTCCTCAAGCCAGTCACCATGAGAAGCCCATGTTTGGAACTGGGTTCAATTTCTGGAAATATTCCATTGACATTTAGAGCCACATCTATTGAATAATAAAGTTGAAAAAACACATGTTGGGAGGAGGAAATGGGTCTGTAGCTGTGAGAGGGAAAGGCCAATTTTTTTGACGGCAATTGTTGGTCTTAATATTATCAATAGATAGGTTCAGATACCCTTCCAGACCCTAAATTCAAGACCACGTGTATTGCACTATGGGTTTCTGTTGGGGAGGGGAGGTGGTATTTGTCCACAGAGAAAACCAGATATATATTTTCACACACACAAAAAAATTAAAGATATATATACATCTTTGACTTTTTTCTGTGTATACAAAAGAAAAATACACCATTCAGCAGCTCTTACATGTGCAGTCCACTGACAATGGCACAGACTTCCCCTCGTGTCACCATTCTCACTGCCTCGACCCCTATTGTTCCACCACTGTCCACTTAGACTCTCTGCCCCTGGAAGTTCTCCTCTGTGCTTAAGAGGTACCGTTTTCATTTTGATCTCATATAGATACTTCATTAAAAGAGTGAAATGCTCAAGGTGAACATTCTTTATTAAATGAGCTAAATAGTTATTTAAAGATGACTTCAGGGAATAGCTTTGTTCAAGGCTTAAAATTGTTTCCAGGCAATAGATTCAGGGGTTCCTCCAGTCTCAAAGTGTCCAGTAAGTCTGGTTTCCAATCTGAATTTGAAGCTCTGTGCTGCATTTTTCTCCTTTTGACCAAGGTCCATCTATTGGTTTTGGTATTTTTAATCGCTGCCGAGTCGGTTCTGACTCATAGAAACCCTATGTACAACAGAATGAAATGCTGTCATCTGCTGGTACCTTGATCAAATGAAAAAACAAAAACATTTTTTAACATTACATCATATGAAATCAAAAAATTCCTAGAATCAAATAAGAATGAAAACACATCATACCAAAACCTTTGGGACACAGTAAAGGCAGTCCTCAGAGGTCAATTTATAGCAATAGATCCACACATCAAAAAAGAAGAAAGGAACAAAATCAAAATATGAGCTACACAGCTTAAACAAATAGAAATAGAACAGCAAAAGAAGCCCATAGCCCCCCGAAGAAAGGAGATAATAAAGATCAGAGAAGAAACAAATGAAATAGAGGCTAGAAAAACAATAGAATCAACAAAACCAAAAGTTGGTTCTTTAAAAAACCAACAAAACCAAACCCACTGTTGTCAAGTTGGTTCTGACTCATAGCAACCCTATAGGACAGAGTAGAACTGCACCACACAGTTTCCAAGGAGTGCCTGGCAGATTTGAACTGCCGACCTCTTGGTTAGCAGCCATAGCACTTAACCACTACGCCACCAGGGTTTCCACAAGTGACATAAACTGGGAGAATGAGAGGGAAGGGGAGTTCTGGGTCAAACAAACAAACAAACAAAAAACCCCACCACAGCCAAGTTCAATTCCATAATCTACCACATAAATAAAAAGAAAGGAAAGAATCACATGATCACCTCAATCAGTGCAGAAAAGGCATTCAACAAAGTCCAACACCCATTTCTGATAAAAACTCTCAAAAAAATAGGTATAGAGGGAAAATTTCTCAACATAATAAAGGGCAGCTATGCAAAACCAGTTGCCAACATCATTCGTAATGGAGAGATGCTGAAAACATTCCACTTGAGAACAAGAAAAAGACAAGGATGCCCTTTACCACCACTCCTATTTAACATTGTGTTGGAAGTCCTAGCTAGAGCAATAAGACAAGAAACAGAAATAAATGGCATTTGAATTGGTAATGAAGTAGTTAAACTCTCACTATTTGCAGATGATATGATATTTTACATAGAACACCCAAAAGACTCTTCGAAAAACTACTGAAACTAATAGAAAAATTCGGCAGAGTAGCATGATATGAGATAAACATACAAAAATCAGTTGGATTCCTATACACCAATAATGATGAAAAGGAAATCAGGGAAACAATACCATTTATAATAGCCCCTAAAAAAATGAAATACTTGGGAATAAATCTAACCAGGGATGTAAAAGACTTATACAAAGAAAACTACAAAACACTACTACAAGAAACGAAAAGAGATCTACGTAAATGGAAAAATACACCAAGCTGATGGATAGGTGTAAACCCTGATGGCTTAGTGGTTAAGAGCTATAGCTGCTAACCAAAAGATCGGCAGTTCGAATCCACCAGGTGCTCCTTAGAAATTATATGGGGCAGTTCTACTCTCTCTTATAGGGTCTCTATGAGTCAGGATCAACTCGACAGCAATGGGTTTTTTTTTTTTTTTTTCGGTTTTCATGGATAGGTAGACTCAACATTGTGAAAATGACAATTCTACCCAAAGTGATTTACAAATACAATGCAATCCAGATCCAAATACCAAAAACATTCTTTAAAGAGATGGAACAACTTATAGTTAACTTTATATGGAAAGGGAAGAAGCCTCAGATAAGTAAAATACTATTGAAGAAGAAGAATACAGTAGGAGGACTCACACCACCTGACCTGAGAACCTACTATACAGCTATGGTAGTCAACAGCCTGGTACTGGTACAACGACAGATACATTGACCAATGGAACAGAATTGAGAACCCAGATGTTAGTCCAGCCACCTATGGTCACCTGATCTTTGACAAGGGCCCAAAGCCCATCAAATGGGGAAAGACAGTCTGTAACAAATGCTGCTGGCAAAACTGGATGTCCATCTGCAAAAAAATGCCACACAACCCAAACCTCACACTATATACAAAAACTAACTCAAAATGGATCAAAGATCTAAATATAAAGCCAAAAACCATGAAGTTCATAGAAGAAAAAATAAGATCAACACTAGAGGCCCTAATACATGGCATTAAAAAAAAAAAAAATACATGGCATTAACAGGATATAAACCACAACCAACAACATAAAAGCTCCAGGGGATAATCTAGATAACTGGGATCTTCTAAAACTTAAACTCTTAAAAAAAAAAAAAATAGGTTCGTCAAAAGACTTCACCCAAAGAGTAAAAAGAGAACCTACAGACTGGGGGGAAAAAATTGGCTATTACAAACCACACAAAGGTCTAATCTCTAAAATCTATAAGAAAATCCTACACTTCTACAACAAAAAGACAAATAGTCTAATTAAAAAATGGGTAAAGGAAATGAACAGACACTTCACCAAAGACATTCAAGCAGCCAGCAGACACATGAGGTCACTCCTTCACTCCTGAGGTTCGCCCTTCAGCCGAAGACTGAACAGGACCATGGAACAAAGCAAGACTGAAGGGGCATACCAGCCCTGGGGCAGGGACTGGAAGACAGGAGGGAATAGGAAAGCTGGTAACAAAGAACCCAAGGTTGAGAGGGGAGAGTGTTGACATATCATGGGGTTGTTAACCAATGTCATAGAACAATGTGTATACTGAGTGTTTGATGAGAAACCAGTTTGTTCTGTAAACCTTCATCTAAAGTACAAAAAAAAAGAAATTACATACCAAAGGCAAAAAAAAAAAAATTTCATCATAGTTAATGCTTACAAAATTAAAGAGCTACAACCCAAGTTGATGTTTAGAGAGCTAGCTCACTCGATGAATCAAACACAATACGTGTGAGGCACTGTTCTAAGAAATTTACGTCTAATCCTCTCAGCAGCCCTGGGAGGTAGGTTCTTTCATTATCCCCATCTTACAGGCAGAGAAGTTGATGGCCCAGCTATTTAAGGAGGAAAGAAATAGGGCTGTCTCCAGTCTGCCTTGTGAGCCCATGCTCTTGTCTCCTACCCTCTGAGATTATGTTCAGTCTAAGTGCGGACCTTCAAGGCAGACACCCCGGGTTTTGATTCTGTCTCCATCTCTCATGGGACATGTCACCTGTGTGCCTGAATATATTGTGACCCAAAAATACAAGGCACTCCCCCATTTTCCCGAGGAGAAAATAAAGAATATAATTTTGGCTAATTTGCATATATAAACTCTCAGGCTATAGGTGGCGATGTCTATTTCATTCATTTAGTTACTTATGTGCTTTTTAAAATTTATATTGTAGATATATGTGTAATTAATGTCACTGAGTTATACATTTAAAAATGGTTAAAATAGCACTATACATATAGAGAGAGAGAGAGAGAGAGAGAGCGAGCCCTGGTGGCGCAATGGTTAAAGCACTCAACTGCTAACCGAAAGATCATTTGTTCGAATCCAACAGTCGCTCTGTGGGAGACAGATGTGGCAGTCTGCTTCTTTAAGATTACAGCCTTGTAAACCCTATGGGGTATTTCTACTCTGTCCTATACGGTCGCTATGAGTTAGAATCGATTCAATGCATGCAACAACAATACCAGATGTGTGTATATATATATATATACACATATATATATAAAACAGACAAACAGAACCCAAGAAACCTGTCATCCAGTCAATTCTGACTCACAGTGATCCTATAGGACAGAGTAGACCTGCCCCACAAGGTTTCCAAGGAGCTGCTAGTGTATTCAAACTGCTGACCTTTTGGTTAGCAGCCAAAGCTCTTAACCACTGTGCCACCAGGGCTCATATATATATGTATATAAATATATATATATATAGTCATTTTAACCATTTTTAAGTGTACAACTCAGTGACAGTAATTATACTCACCATGTTGTACAGCCATCCCCACTATCCATCCTCAAAAGTTTTCTTCACTAGGAACAGAAACTCAGTAAGCTTTCAGCAATAACTCCCATTCCCTTCTCCCCCGCGCTCCTGGTAACTAGTAATACAATATTGTCTTTGTGCATTTGCCTATTCTAGGTATTCCTGTAAGTGGGGTCATAATTAAATGCATAAAATACTTTAGAAAGTTTGTTTTCCACTCTCACTGTCCGGGACCGATGTCCTGTGATTCTCCACGTACCCCTTTCACATCTTGCCTCTCCGGAGGCCACCTGCCTGTCCTTCCAGGACAAATCGTCCTCAGCAGCACCGGCTCCGCCCACGACACCATGTTCACTTGTTTGTTTGATTTCTGTAAGACTTCAGGCTCTGCCACCAATACATGTGAGTTCCAATTCCTGGTTCTGCCACTTACCAGTGACAGGAGGCTTGACCTTTAGTAGATTCCTGTCCTGGACCCATACCTTGGGGATAGTTTTTCTGTTGAAATTTGATGTGAGGTTCAAACACAGCCACACACGTGGCAGAGCAGCGAGCACACAGAGTTATAACAGTGTGTGTGTGCACACTCACGTGTACACAGATCATGGTGTTGGGTGCTTCCCTGGAGACAGCCCTAGACTGTGAATTTCTAACGTAGATGCAATTGGGTCATTCCTGCTGCATTTAAGGAAGAATGTCATTATATTTGGGGCCATTCCTATCACAGAGGGCAGAGCCCTACCTCCTGATGGGTGACATTAGATTTTCAAAACATTAATTGGAATTAAAATGGGTGAAAATCACAGTCTGAGCTCAGAGGTGCATCAGTTACTATTGATGAGTCTGCCTTTCTCTGGGGTCTGACTTTTCTAATAACTAAGTTCCTTGGAAAAAATTAAATAGCCTCTTCATATAAATCGGATTGGAATAATAGACTTTTGCCATGAACAAATCGGTTGGTAACGTTCTATTTATAAATTCGCTATGTGATGAACAAATCTTCACAGGGGTTTTCAGGAAGGCTTTCCGGTCTACCGTCTAAACCAGAAGCCCCATCTGCTGAGGGCATCTTACGTGGATCTCCTCTGGGAGTGGGGTTATTCAGGATTAGATTTGGAATTGAACATTTGTAACGATGAAGTCCTAGGGATCCAATTCTCAAACCACATTTCACGGCCGGGCTTATCACACTGAAAAGGCAACAACTAAAACCTAAATCAAAACCATGCGCTCAACTGTCGCTGTGGTCGTTAGCTTCCATCAAGTCGGCCCTGACTCATGGTGACCTGATGCATAATGGAATCCAATTAGGGATTTCATGGGCAGATTTTTGGAGTAGATTGCCGCATTTTTCTTCCTAGTCCGTCTTAGTCTAGAAGCTCCGTTGAAAACTTGTTCAGCATCATAGCAACACTCAAGCCTCCGCTGACCATGGAGTAGGGGCTGTGCATCAGGGGCATCGGCTGGGAATCGAAACCAGGCCTCCCATGTTGAAGGCGAGAATTCTACCTCTGAGCAATCCAATTATTCTTTGTAAAGTAAGAGCTTAAACTGAACACAAACTTCAGACTCTCATCTGTTTCTTGAGAGGTCAACAAGATTTCTGTTCCCGCAGATCTCTGTATTAGGCAATAATGAAGCCCAATTGTTCGGGTGCAAAGCCTTGGTTTAGCTTGTTGGGTTTTGTTTGTTTAAATGTGACCTACTCCATTATAAAGGCACCTGATTTCTAAATGAGCAGATGATCCTGCTGTTGATTTCCATGCTTATCAGAGGTTAATTAGCACCTGTAACTGCCCATACCCACACAGTTCATTTTCATTTCTTAATTTCTGTAAGCTATGCTTGCCAGGGAGTCCCTGGGCAATGGTTAAGTGCTCAGCTACTAACTGAAACGTTGGAGGTTCAAGTCTACCCAGATGTGACTCAGAAGAAAGACCTAGTGACCTACTGCCAAGAAATCAGCCACTGAAAACCCTATGGAGCACAGTTCTACTCTGACACACATGGGTCGCCATGAGTAGGAGCTGACTTGGCAGTACCTGGTTTTCATGCTTGCTAAATCTAGTTATTGAGAGAAAATTACCAGGGCAAAAATTAAGAAAAAGACAAAGTTGAAACTCAAGAGAAATCTAAGACAAAAGCCATGAATCCATTTTCTTATTTGAGAGTGGGTCTTGCAAAGGTAACCAGAATGTCAGTTATTTAATTAAATAGCTATTATTTAAAATAATTCATAGTCACCTCTCAAACGACGTGAATCCACCCACTCTCTTTCCCAGGTACTCGGCGCCATATTGAAACTCTTTCTCCACTTCGCCTTGTTCAGTCGGGTGGCGTTAAAGGAAGGTGGGATGTCAGTGCTAGTCCTAAACAGCGCTGAATTAATGTTTCTACATGAAAACATATCATTTTTACTTGTGAAATGCTGACTTTGTTGGTATAAAAAACTGACTTAGCTGAACCATTTTGAGAAAAAGCACCAATTTTTATGTTGTCTTCTCAGGTTCTGGGTTGAACAATGGGCAGTGGCATGAAGTCCGCTTCCTGGCCAAGGAGAACTTCGCCGTCCTCACCATCGACAGCGACGAGGCGTCTGCGGTCCGCACCAACAGCCCTCTGCAGGTTAAAACTGGCAAGAAGTACTTTTTTGGAGGTAAGAACGCCACTTTCCATTGGTTAACTAATACACCGGCAACAGTGGAGTCTCAATGACGTTTGTTAAGTCGAGAAGCCAGTTGGCCACAGGTATCTCGGTGATCGCAGAGATCTTTACAAACGGAAGACTCTAACAACAAATTGTCCTACGTGTGAAAGTGTTGCAGCAAGAACCGGGCATGTTTTTTCAATTTGAGAAAGGAATTCTGCCAGAAAATGATACTTTGTCCTATTTAACCATTTTATTAAAGTGCCAGACGTGTTCTTTAGATCGATATATCTTCTATTATATTGTCTTCCTCATCCTAAATCACACAATGTAAGACCTAAACAAATACATCCCATCTCTAAAAAGACCTTGGTTTAAGCTTTAAAAATTATATATGCACGTTTACTTGCCTCTGAGTATATTTCTATTAATTTTCAAGAATCTATTTTTGCAAATATATATTTGAATATCACTACGGAAAACCTGGTGGTGTGGTGGTTAAGTGCTACAGCCACTAAGCAAAAGGTCGGCAATTCTAATCCACCAGGCGCTCCTTGGGAGCTCTATGGGACAATCCTACTCTGTCCTGTGGGGTCGCTGTGAGTTGGAATCAACTCGACAGCAACGGGTTTTTTTTTGGTTTATGGATCTTTTTTCTAGTTATCAGGAGGTGAGCCTGTATGAGAGTCAGCATTGTGTGTGCTCTCACATATACAGATGTGTTCTCTGGTTGTATCCCCAAGTGTCAGAAGAATTCCTGGAAGGAAGTAGTTGATAAATATTTGTGAATGAATGAGTAAATTCTGTAAAACAGGCAAGGCCAGCAACACATTTCCAGCTGTGGAGAAGAAGAAACAAGCTCCAGGAGGCCTCCTGACATGCCCCTGATTTTGGAGCCAGCCCTTGAGTTCAGGGCATCCATTCCACCCCACCCCCCACCCACCCTCCATCACAATATGATGATGAATGGCATCTCACACACAAAACCTCTGAACTTGACCTCTGCTTCTTGGCTCTCTCATGGTGGGGAAGACAAGACTGCATGATATTAAAAGGTACTGAATAAATATTTGATAAGTGGCTGGAACTCAGACAAGACATCTGTGAGCAAATAAACTGGGATCTACTAATGTGAGAAAAGCAACCAAATAGACAGCTGGTATTCCTCCAAAAAAATGTTTACCTTGATGTGCCTTTGGCTGGCAGTTTTCATTGTTGTCATAGAGAACAGATCACAATATTTGTTGGGAAGTAGTTGGTGACCTCTTCCCATTCAGATGACAGAGATATCTCTGGCCATGGATTTGCTTTATGAAAGCCCCAGGCCAGTGCTGATCTACAGCCTTGTAGACGGGAGAGCAAAGAGCTATGAATCACGAAGGGTTTTTATGGCATACTGTATTTGCTACTGGAGCGCTGGTGGCACAGTGGTTAAGAGCTCAGCTGCTAGCCGAAAGGTTTGCAGTTCCTTGGAAACACTGTGGGGCAGTTCTACTCTGTCCTGTAGGGTCACTATGAGTTAGAATCATCTCGACAACAGGTTTTTTTTGTTTTGTTTGCTATTACATTACAAATTTAGGTTCTCAAATCCAGCAGTTGGAGGGCTTAGGAGTCCCTGGGTGGTGCAAACGGTTAAGCACTCACCTGCTATAGGAAAGGTTGGTGGTTCAAGTCCACCCAGAGGTGCCTCAAAAGAAAGGCCTGGAAATCTACTTCCGAAAAAATCACCCATTGAAAACCGTATGGAGCACGGTCCTACTCAGGCACACATGGGTCCATCGGGAGTCAGGATAACTCCGTGGCAGCTGGCTGATTTATTTATTGAATACAAGAGAGGGATAAGTCCTGGGGGAGATCGAGGTCTCTGACGACGCCTGCATTCAATACTGAGCGATTGATCCCTGGGGTCTGATTATCACTTTGCCCTCAAAATTACTTAATAAGGTGACATCTGATATTAGTGTTCACTCCTGGAGCAATTTCTGAAAATCTGTGTGTGGCTGTCTAACCTAAGGATGCTGAGTTTGGGGAGTTCATTTAAGTGGATTAATTTATTTTCTCGGTTTTTGATTATCCATCATCCTTACCGAAAAATTTTTATTACAAATATTTTAGAGTAGTAAAATCATGTCATTTTAAAAAGGCAACAAAAGACTCTCTGATCAGATATTTACATCTCTCTGCCATCCCCACTTATATCTGTCTTCTCCGAAGAAAGCTCAATTCAATAAATTTCTTGCATTTAAGAGAGAAAAATGATTTGCCCATTCCTCAAAACAACCAGAGTCTACTGTAACAGACGTTGGTTGTTAGCTAAGTGCTTTCTTTTCCTTTTTGTCCATGTGGTAAATGATTGCACATTTCTTAGTTTCCATATGGTGGCGTTGCAAGAAACAGGGAGAATGATCATGATTGCTTAGACTGGAGAACAGGAAATGATAGTTAAGGGGTCAGAAAGAGTGTCTTTGGGCTTAGGATGCTGTCCAAGACTGAGCGGGAAGTGAGGCTGACCAGTGGCCCACAAGACTGTAACGTTCCTGAGGGCAAGAATTGTCCTGACTCTGGCCTTCCCAGTGACCAAGATATCACAGCATCTCCATACGGAAGGTTCTCGTTACGTATTTGTATCATGACTAGCTGGGGTAATTATCCATAGGGTAGGAGCCATTCTGTTGTTGTTGTTGTTGTTAGGTGCCAACCAGTCGGTTCCAACTCATAGCAACCCCACCTACAACAGAATGAAACACTTCCCAGACCTGCACCATCCTCATTATCGTTGTTATGCTTGAGCCCATTGTTGCAGCCACTGTTTCAATCCATCTTTTGAGGGTCTTCTTCTTTTTGGCTGACCCTGTACTTTACCAAGCATGATGTCATTCTCCGGGGACTGGTCCGTCCTGATAACATGTCCAAAGTATGTAAGATGTAGTCTCACCATCCTTGCTTCTAAGGAGCTTTCTGGCTGTACCTTTTCCTGAGACAAAAAACCTGTGTACTTTTAAGCCAGCTTTTAGCATTTCCAAATCTGCAAGCTCATGGAAATCTGTCAGTGGAAAAAAAATACACACACACACACATATATCCATGTTGATCGTTGTTATGGACTGAATTGTGTCCCCCCAAAATATATGTCAACATGACTAGGGCATTATTCCCAGTATTGTGTGACTGTCCCTCATTTTGTCATCTGATGTGATTATCCTGTGTGTTGTAAACCCTACTGTATGGTGTTAACCAAAAGGTTGGTAGTTTGAATCCACCAGGAGCTCCACAGAAACTCTATGAGGCAGTTCTACCCTGTCCTACCCAGAAAGGGTGGCTATAAGTCGGAATCGACTTGACAGCAATAGGTTTTCAGTGGGGTTATGGTGTTAATGAGACAGGATTAGAGTCAGTTATGTTAATGAGGCAGGACTCAATCTACAAGATTAGGTTGTGTCTTAAGGCAATCTCTTTTGAGATATAAAAGAGAGAAGTGAGCAGAGAGACAGGGGGACTTCACACCACCAAGAAACAAGATCCAGAAGAATAGTACATCCTTTGGAGCCAGTGTCCCTGCGTTGAGAAGCTCCTCAACCACAGGAAGATGGATGACAAGGACCTTCCCCCAGAACCAACAGAGAGAGAAAGCCTTCCCCTGGAACTGACACCCTGAATTTGGACTTCTAGCCTGCTAGACTGTGAGAGAATAAATTTCTCTTTGTTAAAGCCATCCACCTGTGGTATTTCTGTTATAGCAGCACTAGATGACTAAGACAATCATCATGGTACTAGAATTACTTTCCTTGGTCTCAGCCATGCTCTTCCCTGCCCAGGAGGCCCTGCTCAAAGTCTCTGATCACTGATTAGCAGTGGGAACACCCCCCTCCCCATGCCTAGACCTTGCTGAGTGGTCTGAGGGATGATCAGCACTTCATGAGACAGAGAGAAAGGAGAAGTGAGCCCCCTTTTGGAAAACTTCATTCAACTGGTTGCTGTCATGGATATTTTCATCATGAAAAAGCCATTTACAGAATGTTCTACATTCTGCACTTTTCCTTGCCCCCCCTTTTGGTGAAAATATACACAACCAAAATGAACCCACTTAGCAATTCTTACATGTGCAGTCCAGTGACAATGGCACAGACCTCCCCTCATGTCACCGTTCTCACTGTCTGTGCCCCTGTTGAGCCACCACTGTCCACTTAAACTCTGCCCCGAAAGACCTCCCCTGTGCTTTAGAGGGATTGCCATCCATTTAATCTCAAATAGACAACTCATTAGAAGGATGCAATACAAATGGCAGACATCATTTATTTATCAAGCTAAACCACTGATTAGTTTAAAGATGACTTCATGGGAATAGCTTCAGTTCAAGTTTTAAAAGTTGTTTCCAGGAAATATATTTGGGGGTTCCTCCATTCGCAATGTGTCCAATAAGTCTGGTTTCCAATAAGAATCTTAAGTTCTTTTCCACAATTTCACTCCTTTTTATCAAGATCCATCTATTGGCCCATCAACAGATGCATACATAAAGAAATTATGAGACATACACACGATGGAATACTACGCAATGACAAAGAACTGTGATGAATCCATGAAACATCTCACAACATGGATGAATCTGGAAGGCATTACACTGAATGAAATAAGTCAATCACAAAAGGACAAATATTGTATGAGGGCACTATTATAAAAATCAAAGAAAAGGTTTACACACAGAAAAAAAATCAATCTTTGATGGTTATGAGTGCGAGGAGGGTTGGGGAGAGGAGAAATCACTAACAAGATAGTAGACCAGTGTTAACTTTGGTGAAGGGAAAGACAGCATGCAATACAGGGGAAGCCAGCACAACTTGACCAAGGAAAAATCACAGAAGCATCATAGACGCATCCAAACACCTTGAGGGACCGAGATACTGGGGCTGAGGGCCGAGGGCCGAGACCATGGTCTCAGGAGATAACTAGGTCAATTGGCATAACAGTTCATAAACAAAATGTTCTACGTCCTTCTTTGGTGAGTAGTGTTTGGGGTCTGAAGAACTTTTGAGTGGCCATCTAGGGTACATCTGTTGGTCCCATCACATCCGGAGCAAAGGAGAATGAAGAAAACCAAAGACACAAGGAAAATACGTGGACTAATGGACCACACAAACCACAGCCTACACCAGCCTGAGCCAGAAGAACTAGATGGTGTCCAGCTGCCACCACCTACTGCTCTGACAGGGATCAAAGTAGAGGGTCCTGGACAGAGCGAGAGAAAAATGTAAGAACAAAATTCAAATTCACAGACACACATACACAAAAAGACCAGACTTGCTGGTCTGACAGAGGCTAGAGGAACCCCCAAGACTATGGCCCCCAAATACTCTGATAACTCAGAATGAAGCCACTCTGAAGTCTACCTTTCAGACAAAGATTGACAGGCCAGTAAAACAAACAATAACACATGTGAGGAACGTGCTTCTTAGTTCAATCAAGCATATGAGACTAAATGGGCAACACCTGCCCAAAAGCAAAGAGGCGAAGGCAGGAAGGGATAGGAAAACTAGACAAATAGACATGGAGAACCTAGGGTGGAAAGGGAGGGGAAAGAGCGCTAACACAACGTGAGGACTGGAACCAATGTCACAAAACAATCTGTGTGTAGACTTTTGAATGAGTAACTAATTCATGCTGTAAACTTTCACCTAAAGCGCACACACACCAAGATCCATCTATTGGGTTCCTGACCAAAACATCAGTAATTTGCCCTCTACTTAGTACATTCAAAATTTTCAAAAAACGTTGTACTCAGCATAGAACAGGCATGACAGACATAGTCTGAGCAGGGTAGGGAAAATACAGCTACTGTTTCCCTTGGTCTTGACTCCCTTCCATTAATGCCAGGAATATCCTCTGAGAGTCCCTGGTTATGCAAAGAGTTAAGGGCTTGACTGCTAGGAGGTTCAAGTACACCCAGAGACACCTCAGAAGAAAGGCCTGGCTATCTACTTCCAAAAAAACAACCACGAAAACCTTGTGGAGCACAGTTCTACTCTGATAAACATGGGGTTGCCATGAGTCAGAGCTGACTAGATGGCAACTAGTTTTTGTTTTGTTTTTGAAGTCAGGTTTGTAACAACCTGCTAACCAAAAGGTCAAATAAAATTTACATGACAAGCAAGCATGTCATGTGCTAGAACTCTCCTCCCACTGAGGTGTCTGATCCTCTTTATCTCACAAGAGAATGGAGCGGTGGCCCCGGTGCTCCAGGCTGGCCTAACAGTCTGACGGACAGGAGGCGCCTACGAGGCTCAGGAATGTTAACCACACATTACACGCGACCTGAAATACATCATGTTATTTATTTCTAAGTCCTCTGATTTCACTTCCCTAAAATCTTTTTGAGATGTTGATGTTTTCCAGCTATGGAGACTGCCCTCCCACCCTCGAGCCATATGCGCAGGCATGTTCAGAACTGACCGATGCCTCTTCCCTCCTTGGTATCTTTTCAGCAAAGCAGGTCTTCGCGGACAGAGGAAAGAAATAGTGCACTTAAAAGACAGTTTATTGTTTAACATTAAAGAGGTAATTTGAGAGGTTTTTTTTTTTTTAATAAACAAATGATAAACTCAGAAAATGTGCCTTTCCAATGGAAAATACTGGCTTAAAACAGAAAAATAAATTTTAGAAAGATTTAACTACATCCTTACAAGGGAAAACTAGAGGTGTTTAGGAAGGAAAACTAAGGTCTTCTAAAGTGCATCTTTAAGCTTTAAGTTGATGTCAAGGGTAAGAACATACCTTCCTCCAAATTATACTTGGTGCCACACACATTAAGAGACAGATAAATGGCTGAATGGCCACACATCAGATGTGGCATGTGTGCACTAGGATTGCTTTAATGACAAGATGGCAATAAAAAAGTTTGAAATACAGGCATTCCAGCCTTCAGGATAAAATAATATAAATTATCTCCAGTAGAATGGCAAAGATGTTACTTTAAGGACTAAGGTGCACTGACCCAACCTATGGTATTTTCAGTCGCCTCATATGCATGCAAAAGCTGGGCAATGAATAAGGAAGACTGAAGAAGAATTGACGCCTTTGAATTATGGTGTTGGCAAAGAATACTGAATACACCATGGACTGCCGGAAGAAAGAACAGATGCCTTGAAAAGGTACAGCCAGAAAGCTCCTTAGAAGCAAGGATGGTGAGACTACATCTTACATACTGTCTCCTGCAGCTTTATTTGGCCCTTTATCCATAGGCCATCTTGAGGCACTAGGGTGTCCCAGAACACGTTTTTATGAAACTGATCTGGGAAATAGGGAGAAGGGCAGAGAGGAGGAGAAGGAGTCAACCACAGCAACACAGAGATGGGGAGTCCTTGTCTGATGCAACAGAGCCCCCACCAGAAAGCAGAGTGAGCAGCATGGGTGACAAGGGACAGGGCTAACTGGGGAAAGGCCAACCGTGATCAGGCTGCACGTAGTGCATCATTACCTCGTATGAAGGATGTAGCTGGTGTTTGTTGTTGTTGCTGCTGTTGTCGTTGTTGCTGTTGTCGTTCTTAGGTGCCATCGAGTCCGCTCTGACGCATGGCCACCTAATGTGTAACAGAACGAAATGTTACCCAGTCCTGCGCCATCTTCATGATTGTTGGTATGTTTGAGCCCATTGTTGTGGCTATTGTGTCAATCCACCTCATGGAGCATTTCCCTCATTTTTGCTGACCCTCTACTTTACAAAATATAACATCCTTTTCTAGCGATTGATCTTTCCTGAAGGGTGTAGAAAACCAAAAAAAAAAAACATATTGTCCAGTCCCCTACGTGTCTGTCAGTTTCTCGTACCGTGGGGGCTTGTGTGTTGCTGTGATGCTGGAAGCTATGCCACTGGTATTCAGATACCAGCAGGGTCACCCATGGAGGACAGGTTTCAGCGGAGCTTCCAGACTAAGACAGACTAGGAAGAAGGACCCAGCAGTCTACTTCTGAAAATCATTAGCCAGTGAAAACCTTATGAATAGCAGGGGAACATTGCCTGATATACTGCTAGAAGATGAGCCCCCCAGGTTGGAAGGCACTAAAAAGATGACTGGGGAAGAGCTGCCTCCTCAAAGTAGAGTTGACCTTAATGACGTGGATGGAGTAAAGCTTTAGGGACCTTCATTTGCTGTTGTGCCACGACTCAAAATGAGAAGAAACAGCTGCAAACATCTATTAATAATCAGAAACTGGAATGTATGAAGTATGAATCTAGGAAAATTGGAAATCATCAAAATGGAAAGGAACACATAAACATCGATATCCTAGGCATTAATGAGCTGAAATGGACTGGTATTGGCCATTTTGAATGAGACAATCATATGGCCTACTATGCTGGGAATGACAACTCGAAGAGGAATGGTGTTGCATTCATCGTCAAAAAGAACATTTCAAGATCTATCCTGAAGTACAACGCTGTCAATGATAGGATAATATCCATACAACTACAAGGAAGACCAGTTAATACGACTAGTATTCAAATTTGTGCACCAACCACTAGGGCCAAAGATGAAGAAATAGAAGATTTTTATCAGCTGCTGCAGTCTGAAATTGATCTAACATGCAATCAGGATGCATTGATAATTACTAGAGATTGGAATGTGAAAGTTGGAAACAAAGAAGAAGGATCAGTAGTTGGAAAGTATGGCCTTGGTGGTAGAAACAATGCCGGAGATGGAATGATAGAATTTTGCAAGACCAACGACTTCTTCATTGCAAATACCTTCTTTCACCAACATAAACGGTGACTATACACATGGACCTCGCCAGATGGAACACACAGAAATCAAATTGACTACATCTGTGGAAAGAGACAATGAAAAAGCTCAATATCATCAGTCAGAACAAGGCCAGGGGCTGACTGTGGAACAGACCATCAATTGCTCATACGCAAGTTCAAGTTGAAACTGAAGAAAATCAGAGCAAGTCCACGAGAGCCAAAATATGACCTAGAATATATCCCACCTGAGTTTAGAGACCATCTCAAGAATAGATTTGATGCATTGAATGCTGGTGACCGAAGACGAGACGAGTTATGGCATGACATCAAGGACATCATCCATGAAGAAAGCAAGAGGTCACTGAAAAGACAGAAAAGAAAGAAAAGACCAAGGTGGATGTCAGAGGAGACTCTGAAACTTGCTCTTGAGCGTCAAGCAGCTAAAGCAAAAGGAAGAATTGATGAAGTAAAAGAACTGAACAGAAGATTTCAAAGAGCCTCTCGAGAAGACAAAATAAAGTATTATAATGACATGTGCAAAGAGCTCGAGATGGAAAACCAAAAGGGAAGAACACGCTTGGCTTTTCTCAAGCTGAAAGAACTGAAGAAAAAATCGAAGCCTCGAGTTGCAATAGTGAAGGATTCCATGGGGAAAATATTAAATGATGCAGGAAGCATCAAAAGAAGATGGAAGGAGTACGCAGAGTCATTATACCAAAAAGAATTAGTTGATATTCAGTCATTTCAAGAGGTGGCATATGATCAGGAACCGATGGTACTGAAGGAAGAAGTCCAAGCTGCTCTGAAGGCATTGGCGAAAAACAAGGCTCCAGGAATCGATGGAATATCAATTGAGATGTTTCAACAAACAGATGCAGCGCTGGAGGTACTCATTCATCTATGCCAAGAAATATGGAAGACAGCTTCCTGGCCAACTGATTGTAAGAGATCCATATTTATGCCTATTCCCAAGAAAGGTGATCCAACCGAAAGTGGAAATTATAGAACAATATCATCAATATTACACGCAAGCAAAATTCTGCTGAAGATCATTCAAAAATGGCTGCAGCAGTATATTGACAGGGAACTGCCAGAAATTCGGGCCGGTTTCAGAAGAGGACGTGGAACCAGGGATATCATTGCTGGTGTCAGATGGATCCTGGCTGAAAGCAGAGAATACCAGAAGGATGTTTACCTGTGTTTTATTGATTATGCAAAAGCATTTGACTGTGTGGATCATAACAAACTATGGATAACACTGCGAGGAATGGGAATTCTGGAACACTTAATTGTGTTCATGAGGAACCTTTACATAGATCAAGAGGCAGTTGTTCGGACAGAACAAGGGGATACTGATTGGTTTTAAGTCAGGAATGGTGTGTGGCATGGTTGTATTCTTTCATCATACCTGTTTAATCTGTATGGTGAAAAAATAATACGAGAAGCTGTACTATATGAAGAAGAACTGGGCATCAGGTTTGGAGGAAAACTCATTAACAACCTGCGTTATGCAGATGACACAACCTTGTTTGCTGAAAGTGAAGAGGACTTGAAGCACTTACTAATGAAGGTCAAAGACCACAGCCTTCAGTACGGATTGTACCTCAACATAAAGAAAACAAAAATCCTCACAACTGGACCGATGAGCAACATCATAATGAACGGAGAGAAGATTGAAGTTGTCAAGGATTTCATTTTACTTGGATCCACAATCAACAGCCACGGAAGCAGCAGTCAAGAAATCAAAAGACCCATTGCATCAGGCAAATCTGCTGCAAAGGACCTCTTCAAAGTGTTGAAGAGCAAAGATGTCAGCTTGAAGACTAAGGTGCACCTGACCCAAGCCATGGTGTTTTCAATTGCATCATATGCATGTGAAAGCTGGACAATGAATAAGGAAGACTGAAGAAGGGTTGACACCTTTGTATTGTGGTGTTGGCGAAGAATATTGAATATACCATGGACTGCCGAAAGAATGAACAAATCTGTCTTGGAAGAAGTGTGGCCAGAGTGCTCCTTAGAAGCAAGGATGGCGAGACTGCGTCTTACATACTTTGGACATGTTGTCAAGAGGGATGAGTCCCTGGAGAAGGACATCATGCTTGGCAGAGTACAGGGTCAGCGGAAAAGAGGAAGACCCTCAACGACGTGGATTGACACAGTGGCTGCAACAGTGAGCTCAAGCATAACAACGACTGTAAGGATGGCACAGGACCGGGCAGTGTTTTGTTCTGTTGTGCATGGGGCCGCTATGAGTCGGAACTTTACAACAACAACTGTCCAGTCAATTCCGAAGGGCATATAGCCGGAGGGAAATGTTGAGGAAAGATTAAGTTAATGTTTAAGTTAAACCACAGAGGGAAAACATGGGGCTGGAAGGCTGACTAGGAAATAATAACAAGGCAGGCATGAGCGGCGGAGCCCATTAGGTTTTTATCTAATGCTTCACGTTTTTACATTTATTTGTGTTGATTCACAGTAAGGTTAACTCAAAGGCAGTATAGGTGTATGGAATAAGTGCTAAGAACTCACAAAGTACTTTTTATCTAGATAAAATCAAATAAAAATTATATCGTGTAATTAAGCAAATTGACACTGAACGCGAGTGCTTGAACATTTGCGTGAGGGCTGTCTACAGATAATTATTCCTTTTTAAAAATTTTTCTGTAATAAAGGAACCAAGCCATTGTTCAGGGGACTAGTAAATTCTACCAAAACTTTTGACATATTTTCTTTCTTCGCTACGGCTAGATTCCTGAAGCTGTTGGGGACCTTTGAGTAGATTCCAGCTCACGGTGACCCCCTGTGACAGAGCGGAACTGCCACGCAGGGTTTTCTAGGTTGTAATCTTCATGGGAGCAGATCACCAGGCCTTTCTCCTGTGGAGACACTGGGTGGGCTAGAACCACCAATCTTCAGTTAGCAGCCGAGGGCTTAATCATTTCACTACCGGGGCACCTTTGGATAGATTACTAAGTAATTATAATTGAATTAGAAATAAATGCATTGGTAAGTTTTTAAAAATAATTTTATATATTTTTCGCAATAAATGGATAATACGGCTGTCTTAATTCTCCTTTGTCGTGTATTTATAAATATTTGTACAAATACTCATTAGTTACAATAAGTAATGCGTAAATATTAGAAGGAGTTGGGATTTTTAGCAATGGTGTTACGGAGGCAGCCTCAGCAGGTGTAACCACTGGGGGCCTTTGGAGAAGTCAGCCACACAGACCAATGGTGTGGTCCTGCACGCCTGGGGCAGCCTAGCTGGGGGCCAGGCCCTCGCCTGGAGGCCGACTTGGTCTCAGCCTGAGCTGGGAAGGCTTCCCAAGGGCATGGTTGGTAACCCTCTGAGCACCCTTCCCACCAGAGTCTCTGCATCCATACCCCACGCCCACTCCGGATGTCTGCCGCTGGTCCTCTGGACTCCGGTATCTTCTCTTCCTCCCACCCTCCTTCTCCTTGGACGGCAGTACCCCCTGAGGTTTGTCTCTCCCTCTGCCTCCTCCTTCCTTCCACCTTCACCACGCTCTGCTCTCTCTAATTCCACAAATAAACAAGCACCTAGTAAACCCTGGACCTTTCCTGGGGCTTCACTTCCTTTTCAGAAACACCCCTCATCTTTATTTAAAGGGTTTAACTTCTTGAAAAATTGTCCAAGATCTGTTGTCTGAACTTCTTTACTCAATGTTTATACCTGCAGCCTGTTTTTTTCTACCTTCTCTAAGAGAAAAATTAATGGCGTAGCAAGAAGGAAAAAATAAGTCTATACCTGTAAAAAAAAAAATACCCATAGCTATAAAAATATATATATATAGCTATATTAAAAAAAAAAAAAACTGTATCATTAAAAAAAAACTGCTGCCGTTTTATCGATTCTGACTCATCGCAACCCTGTAGGACAGAGTAGAACTGCCCCGTAGAGTTTCCAAGAAGTGGCTGGTGGCTTTAAACTGCCAACCTTTTGCCCATCAGCTGAGCTTTTATATTGTTGTTGTTGTTGTTGTTAGGTGCCTTCCAGTCGGTTCTGACTCATAGCAACCCCATGCATGGCAGAACAAAACACTGCCCGGTCCTGCGCCGTCCTTACTATACTTGTTCTGCTTGAGCGTGTTGTTGCAGCCACTGTGTCAGTCCATCTCGTTGAGAGTCTTCTCTTTTCCACTGACCCTGTACAGAATGTTCTAAGAAACATTCTGGTTGTACTTCTTCCAAGACAGATTTGTTCTTTTGACAGTCCGTGGTATAATCAATATTCTTCACCAGCACCGCAATTCAAAGGCATCAATTGTTCTTTGGTCTTCCTTATTCGTTGTCCAGCTTTAACATGCATATGATGCAAATGAAAATACCATGGCTTGGGTCAGGTGCACCTTAGTCTTCAAGGTGACATCTTGCTTTTCAACACTTTAAAGAGGCCCTTTGAAGCAGATTTACCCAGTGCAATACATCTTTTGATTTCTTGACTACTGCTTCCACGGGTGTTGATTGTAGATCCAAGTAAAATGAAATCCTTGACAACCTTCAATCTTTTCTCCGTTTATTATGATGGTGCTCATTGGTCCAGTTGTGAGGATTTTTGTTTTCCTTATGTTGAGGTGCAATCCATACTGAAGGCTGTGGTCTTTGATCTTCATTAGTAAATGCTTCAAATCCTCTTCACATCCAGCAAGCAAGGTTGTGTCATCTGCGTATCACAGGTTGTTAATGAGTCTTTCTCCAACTCTGATGCCCAGTTCTTCTTCATACAGTCCAGCTTCTCGGATTATTTGGTCAGCATACGGAATAAATGGGTACGGTGAAAGGATACAACTGTGACACACACCTTTCCTGACTTTAAACCATGCAGTATCCCCTGGTTCTGTTGCAACAACTGCCCCTTGATCCATGTACAGGTTCCCCACAAGCACAATTAAGTGTTCTGGAATTCCTATTCTTTGCAATGTTATCCATAATTTGTTAATGATCCACACAGTCGAATGCCTTTGCATAGTCGGTAAAACACAGGTAAACATCCTTCTGGTAGTCTCTGCTTTCAGCCAGGATCCATCTGACATCAGCAATGATATCCCTGGTTCCATGCCCTCTTCTGAATCCAGCCTGAATTTCTGGCAGTTCTCTGTCGATATACTGCTGCAGCCATTTTTGAATTATCTTCAGCAGAATTTTGTTTGCATGTGACATTAATGATATTGTTCAATAATTTCCACATTTGGTTGGATCACCTTTCTTGGGGGTAGGCATAAATATGAATCTCTTCCAGTCAGTTGGCCGAGAAGCCGTCTTCCTTATTTCTTGGCATAGGCAAGTGAGTGCTCCCGGTGCTGCATCCATTTATTGAAACATCTCAATTGATATTCTGTCAATTTCTGGAGCCTTTTTTTTTTTTTCACCAATGCCTTCAGAGCAACTTGGACTTCTTCCTTCAGTACCATCGGTCCCTGATCATATGCTACCTCTTGAAATAATTGAATGTCGACTAATTCTTTTTGGCATAATGACTCTTTGTATTCCTTCCATCTTCTTTTGAAGCTTCCTGCATCGTTTAATACTTGCCCCATGGAATCCTTCACTATTGCAACTGGAGGCTTCAATTTTTTCTTCAGTTCTTTCAGCTTGAGAAATGTGGAGTGTGTTCTTCCCTTTTGGTTTTCCATCTCCAGCTCTTTGCACATGTCATTATAATACTTTGTCTTCTCGAGCTGCCCTTTGAAATTGTCTGTCAGTTCTTTTACTTCATCAATTCTTCCTTTTGCTTTAGCTGCTCGACTTTCAAAAACAAGTTGCAGAGTCTTGTCTGCATTTATCTTGGTCTTTTCATTCTTTCCTGTGTTTTCAATGACCTCTTGCTTTCTTCATGTATGATGTCCTTGATGTCATTCCACAACTCGTCTGGTCTTCAGTCACTAGTGTTCAATGTGTCAAATCTATTGTTCAGATGGTCTCTAAATTCAGGTGGGTTATACTCAAGGTCATATTTTGGCTCTTGTGGACTTGCTTTGATTTTCTCCAGTTTCAGCTTGGAGTTGCATATGAGCAATTGATGGTCTGTTCCACAGTTAGCCCCTGGCCTTGTTCTGACTGATGATATTGAGCCTTTCTATCGTCTCTTTACACAGGTGTAGTTGATTTGATTCCTGTGTGTTCTGTCAGGCAAGGTCCATGTGTATAGTCACCACTTATGTTGGTGAAAAAAGGTGTTTGCAATGAAGAAGTCATTGGTCTTGCAAAATTCTATCATTTGAAAATTCTTGTATTGTTTCTATCACCAAGGCCATATTTTCCAACTACCAATCCTTTTTCTTTGTTTCCAACTGTCACTTTCCAATCACCAGTAATTATCAATGCATCCTGATTGTGTGTTTGATCAATTTCAGACTGCAGAAGCTGATAAAAATCTTCAGTTTCTCCATCTTTGGCTTTAGTGGTTGGTGCATGAATTTGAATAATAGTCATATTAACTAGTCTTCCTTGTAGGCATACGGATATTATCCTATCACTGACAGCGTTGTACTTCAGGATAGATCTTGAAATGTTCTATTTGATGATGAATGCAACACCATTCCTCTTGAAGTTGTCATTCCCAGCGTAGTAGACTATATGATTGTCCCACTCAAAATGGCCAATTCCAGTCCATTACAGCTAAGTAATTCATAGGATATCCATGTGTATATGTTCTGTTTCATTTTTGACAATTTCCGGCTTTCCTAGATACATACTTCATACATTCCTGGTTCCAATTATTAATGGATATTTTCAGCTGTTTCTTCTCATTTTGAGTCATGCCACATCAGCAAATGAAGGTCCGGAAAGCTTGACTCCGTCCATGACATTAAGGTCAACTCTACTTTGAGGAGGCAGCTCTTCCCCAGTCATCTTTTGAGTGCCTTCAATGGGTTTCAGACCTGGGGGCTCATCTTCCAGCACTGTATCAGACAGTGTCCCACTGCTATTCGTAAGGTTTTCACTGACTGATTCTTTTCAGAAGTAGACTGCTGGATCATTCTTCCTAGTCTGTTTTAGTCGGGAAGCTCAGCTGAAACCTGTCCTCCATGGGTGACCCTGCTGGCATCTGAATACTGGTGGCATAGTTTCTAGCATCACAGCAACAGCAAGCCCCCACAGTACAACAAACTGACAGACACAGGGGGGAGCCCTTATATCACTCGTGTTTAATTAACTTAAGGGCATCGTGCATCTTAGTGAGTTGGCTTATGATTGTCTTTATCAGTTCTCCTTTTGGGTCAGGGTCTTGTCTTAAATATTAATGTATAGACAAGGCCTCATGCCAAGATAACACTTCTAATAAAATGGCCTAGAAGTCTTTTTTTTTTTTTTAATTGTGGTATTCTCAACACTGGTGAAAAGTTTATTTGATTTTTGATTTTCTCATTTATGCTAAGAATTAAAGGAATCGCCTAAGGAGAGTGATTTGCCTGCCATTTGATCTTCATGAAGAAATTACACATAATTAACTTATTTCATTTTTAGTAAGTTGCTAATTAGGTGATTTGTTGAGATTCCCAAGGATTAATCTTTTGGCTTCCAGCATGGAAGCAGAAAAGAATCCACTATCATAGAGAAAACAAAGCCATCAGGAGCTCTTGAACCCCCCAAAGAAAATAAATGATTGAACAAGAGACTGTCAATGAGAGGCTTTAATCCCAGCATTTAAAGGGAACTGGAGATGGATGAAATCTTACGATCAAAGCAACCACATTAAAATAGAAATGCATTATTTATTCTGCTGAGGGTAATGTTTTACTTCGTTATACTTATTTTTTCTAAGAAATCAAACTCATCACCTCGATCGTATCTTAGTAGTTTGGGTTTCACAGCATGATTTCCTGTACTCCTATTTTATTAAATTAAACCTTATTGTTCCCAACATGTAACTTGACATTTAGTATCTAAAGGTCATTGCTATACGAATGTGAGATGGGAAGAGGAAATTCAGCAGCTGCATCACATACTAGGCAGAGTGGAAGGGCCTGAAGAACCGACAGTATGTACAATGGCAGCCGTGGGGCTAATCCGCGTGCAGGGCGGTCCAGCATCTTGTTGTGAAGACTCAGCTCCTTTGTGGTTTTCCTGACATTCAGTTGAAAGTCTAAATCCCTCATCCTCCTACCTCCAAAATGTACCCTGTTTAATCCCATCCATTGTAGTCCCTGGGTGGCGCGAAGAGCTAACAGCTCGGCTGCTAATCAAAAGGTTGAAGGTTTGAGTTCACCTAAAGGTGCCTGGGAAGAAAGGCCTGATGATCTACTTCCAAATAATTAGCCACAGAAAGCCCTGTGGGGCACGGTTCTGCTCTGACATACATGGGGACGCCCTAAGTCAGAACCCACTTGACCACATGGGTTGGGGTTTTTGGGTTTTATCCTAGGTATAAGAGGCAGTGGGGGAGGCAAGGGGTTAACGCACTCAGCTGTTAACCAAAAGGTCAGGGGTTCCAGTTCACCCAGAGGCACCTAGGGAGAAAGACCTCGTGATCTACTTCCAAGAAATCAGCTGCCGAAAACCCTGTGGAACACAGTTGTACGCTGCTGCACGTGAGGTCGCCGTGAGCCCGAGTCCACTCCACAACGACTAGTTTGACCCCACCCGCCCTTCTCTTATCGAATGAGGATGCGCAGGGCGTGCAATGCTGGGATAGTCGGCCAACATTTCACACTGATTTTTCAGTCGCTCAGTGCTTCGCAAGCTGCCCACCAGTTAGAAGGAGAGTGAACTCTTCTCTAAAACAAGACGTTAAGCCACCAGGCAAGTCTGGGGTCTCTCAATAGACTGCAAGCCCCGGTCCTGAAACCTGAGCCCTTGGAGTGATTTCTGTGCAGACGGAGGCCTCAACTGGAGATTCCTAGTGTAGGTATTTCTTTTCTGCACCCTAAAAATGCACAGGATCAAACAAGATTATTGTCTGAGCACCTTTCGAAAGCAAGGGAAACCCACTCTCTGGTTTCTTCTTTAAATCAGGTATAAAACATAAGAAAAAAGTGTGCTCTTTATTCTATCATTGAGTAAATATCCTCTAGATTGTGAACAAGTCAGAGAGGTGGTTTCATCGCATGGCTAACTGTTAGAATCGAATCAGTATATTATTAAAGCCTATTAGATCAGCACACTCTTTTTCTAGTTTTCAATAGCAAGGTTTTCAGAACCTACTTGAACTGAAAATGTTACGAGGAATAACTAACCAACCCAGTAAAGACTTTTCTTCTTATAAATCAGCATTTTAAATCACCTTCCAAGGTTGAAAGAGGAAAAAAGAAAAAAAACCACTTCCCTAAAAGGTAATTACCATTAAGCAAGGATCCAAAACTGTGATCGTTAGCTTTTGCTCATGTGTATGTGTGTGTGTGTACGTGTGTGTGTATGTATAGATATAAGAACCACCACGGGTCTGTCAGTTTGTTGTACTGTGGTGGCTTACATGGTGCTGTGATGCTGGAAGCCATGTCACTGATATTTCAAATACCAGCAGTGTCACCCATGGTGGACAGGTTTTGGCAGAGCTTCCAGGCTAATACAGAGGAGAAAGAAAGGCCTGGTAATGTACTTCTGAAAATTAGCCATTGAAAACCCTATGGGATCATAGCAGAACATTGTCCCATAGAGTGCTGGAAGATTGGCCCCCTAGGTTGGGAGGCAACAAAGGACTCAAGCATGCTGCTACCAGGATGGCATGGGGTTGGGTAGCTTTTCGTTTTGTTGCACGTAAAGTTGCAATGAGTAAGAGCTGAAATTGACAGCAACTAACAACAGGAGATATAAAGAAAACATGGAGACATGCAAGCTGACCCCGGCACAGACCTCCGAGAAGGGAGTAGGAGAGGAAGGCAGGGCAAAGGGGAAGTTGGTGCTCACTGTGTACATCTGTATCATCTGAGTCTTTTTTCATGTAGGGCTTGTTTAACTACAAGCTAGTAGACAAAATAATGTGAGTAAAAGAAGATACTTTTGAGTGGCCAATGTTCTTTAGTTTTCCCCCTAGAAATACAAAGCACTGCAGGTCTAGAATCCCAGGCTCATTAAAGTGTCTACCTTGACAAATTATGAATTTGCGTGTAAAATAGATACCTATTGCCATAAGAAGTAAGATATTCTATGTGTGCAGAAGGGCGCCCTGATTTTATCAGCGCAGGAGAGATTTGCCGTCACCTTTTAATAACCATCACTTGATGGGCTTATTTACAATTTTACATTTTAAAAAAGCCCAGTAGTAGGTCCAATGACTGTAACTAGTGTTACACCTATCTTATATTTTTTAGGTTAAACACTGGCACTTTTTATCCCGAATCACCAGTGACCTTCAGCATACGTGGTCCTTCAGGGTAGTTCGCCAGGTAAATTAGTGGTTCCTTGGTTTCATCTTCAGAGCCTTGGTGGCACAGTGGTTAAAGAGTTTGGCTGCTAACCAAAAGGTTTGAACCCACCAGCTGATCTGTGGCAGAAAGCTGTGCCAGTCTGTTATTGTTGTTGTTGTTAGGTGCCATCAAATCAGCTCTGACTCATAGCGACCCTGTGTACCACAGGACGAAACACTGCCCGGCCCTGTGCCATCCTTACAATCCTCGCTACGCTTGAGCCCATTGTTAAAGCCACTGTGTCAATCTACCTCGTTGAGCATCTTCCTCTTTTCTGCTGACCCTGTACTTTACCAAGAGTGATGTCCTTCTCCAGGGGCTGATCCCTCCTGACAACATGCCCAAAGTATGTAAGACACAGTCTTGCCAAAGTATGTAAGACACAGTCTCGCCGTCCTCCCCTAGAGCCTTCAGAGGAGCTTTCTGGTTGTACTTCTTCCAAGACAGATTTGTTCGTTCTTTTGGCAGTCCATGGTATAGTCAATATTCTTTGCCAACATCACAATTCAAAGGCATCAATTCTCCTTCAGTCTTCCTTATTCATTGTCCAGCTTTCACATGCATATGATGCGATTGAAAATACCATGGCTTGGGTCAGGTGCACCTTAGTCTTCAAGGTGACATCTTTGCTCTTCAGCACTTTCAAGCAGTCCTTTGCAGCAGATTTACCCAATGCAATGCATCTTTTGATTTCTTGACTGCTGCTTCCGAGGGTGTTGATTGTGGATCCAAGTAAAATGAAATCCTTGACAACTTCAATCTTTTCTCTGTTTACCATGATGTTGCTCACTGGTCCAGTTGTGAGGATTTTTGTTTTCTCTATGTTGAGGTGTAATCCATAGTGAAGGCTGTGATCTTTGATCTTCATTAGTAAGTGTTTCAAGTCCTCTTCACTTTCAGCAAGCAAGGTTGTGTCATCTGTGTAATGCAGGTTGTTAATAAGTCTTCCTTCATTCTGATGCCCCACTCTTCTTCATATAGTCCAGTTTCTTGGATTATTTGTTCAACATACCAGATTAAATAGGTATGGTGAAAGAATACAACCCTGACACACACCTTTCCTGACTTTAAACCACTCAGTATCCCTTTGCTCTGTCCAAACAACTGCTTCTTGATCTATGTACAGGCTCATGAGCACAATTAAGTGTTCTGGAAGTCTGCCTCCATAAAATTAAGATTTACAGCCTTGGAAACTGTATGGGGCAGTTCCGCTCTGTCCTGTAGGGTTGCTGCGAGTTGTAATCAATTAGATGGCAGTAGGTTTCGGTTTTTTGGTTTGTTTTGTCTTCATTTGGAATTTATCATACTTTGGCTTTTATTCAGTTGGGGAGTGTTATGGTTGTATCCCCCCACACCCCACAAAAATTGTATTGAAGTCCTAACCCCAGTACCTGTGAGCATGACCTTGTTTGGAAATATGGTCCTTGAAGGTGTCATCATTTAGATTAACATGAAGTCACACTGAATGGAGTAGGATGAGTGCTGTCCTCATAAAAGGGAAGCGGATACACAGACATACAGGGGGAAGATGGCCTTGTGATGCTGCGGCTGCAATCCAAGGAGTGTGAGGAGCCACCAGAAGCTGGGAGAGAGGCAGAGAACAGAGTCTCACTCAGAGCCTCAGAAGGAGTCAACACAGCTGAGACCCTGATTTGGACTTCCAGCTTCTAGAACTATGAGTCAATACATTTATGTTCTTTAAAGCCCTCCGGTTTGTGGCATTTTGTCATGGCAGCTCTGGGAGACTAGCAAGGTAGGAGTTTATCCAGCCAGGTCACCTGGATAGCTAATGAGAAAAGGCCTCGAAGAATTTATTGTGGTGTAGAGGTCACCAGCCACCCAGGCCCCAAAATGGGCATTAAGCTTGACCGTATTCTTGATGCTACTCCCTTAACACAAGAGACCAATGCCTAAAATTGAAAAATTAGTTCATCACACGTGATATTCCTTTTCATTAAGAAAGTGATTACGCCCTACACAAGGCATCTCGTCTTCTGGTGTTGCTGAAGTCGGGAAGCCAAACTTGTAATCAAAGCACAACTCAGTGGACACAATGAGTAATGGGGAGGATGCCTGAAGAGGCACTTACATTGCTACATTTCCTCAAAATAAAGGGCCTATTTTGAGAACATCAGAGAGAGATCAGATAACTGGCCGATGATGCCATAGTAAGGGACAAAGCTTGGACTTGAGCTCAAGAAAGCTTAGTTTCAAAGTTGTTGCTCTTTATGTTGTACCCTGTGTTGTGGATTGAATTGTGTCCCCCAAAAAGATATGCTGAAATCTTAACTCCTGTACCTGTGAATGTGACCTCGTTTGGAAAGGTGGTCTTTCTTAGAACATGTGATTAGTTTATGAAGTCATACCAGAGTCGGGTAGTTCCTAATCTATTCTGAGTGGTGCTTTGTAAAAGGGGAAAGAAGAAGTGGAGACAGAGTCACACAGAGAGATGACAGATACCATGTAAACTTTCCAAGGAACACCAAGACAGCTGGAAGAGACAAGGAAGTATCCTCCCCTAGAGCCTTCAGAGAGAGTATGGCAAGGTTTAAAGTCCTACCTCTTCACGTTTTTTTTTTTTGAACACTCCCTCCACATTATATACAGTTCAGCCACATCAAAATAATCACACCATTTTTATACGGTCTCGGAAATGCTATTTTCTCTGTCTAGGATGATCTATTTATCCCCTGGGGTTCAGGTGAAATGCCTCACTTGCAGAAGACCTTTCTCTGCCTCCAGTTTCCTGAATCCTTCCCTATTGGATGCTCCTTTCTCAATGTTGTCATAAGAATCTGTTCTGATTTCTATGAACACGTTAACTATATGACTCCAGGCTAGATGCAGACATGTGTGCCTTTTCCAACACAGAGCGTCTGTTGCTCCATTGTCTGGGGGAACCTGTGCTCCACACGTCCATGCAAAATCTGTCTTGAAATGAGCGAGTGGATCGAGAATGGACCTGTTGAGAAGGTGGATGAAGTTCTCAGGGACTGTTTTTATTGTTGCACACGTTGAAGTTGACACAGCATCATGTGCACGAGCCACAGCCCCTCACCTCAGATCCAACCAGAGCCTGGACTAGACTAACACCCCCAGCCCCCATAACGCACACCACATTTAAGTATAAGAAAACTTGTATTCACCCTAAAAGTTGGGTTACATAAAGTAATATTATTAAGAACAGAATGCAAACAGCGAGAGTTAAACATGCAATATTTGGTGACTTATAGAGCTATTGTTTTCTGTAATTTAAAGACCTGCCTCTTTGAGTTTTGTGTGAACAAAGAGAAATAGCCCGTCTGTAAATGTGTGTGGGCCACAGAAACATCTGTTCGTGGTCTCTCAGTCCCCCATAATGATAATAACGTTGCATGACATCCATGCTGCTCTTTATCCTTTTCCAGGTAATTTCACATACATTATCTGATTTGAAACCAGCATCCAGCTTAATGCCAGAAATGTGTCAGAGCTGCTATTTATATTCGGTTTTTAAAAGCAGATTCTATCTTCAGAGATGGTCACACGTGAAACATGAGTTTACTTCAGCACACAAGCTCCGCGAAGCCCATAGTGATTTCAGTTGTGCTCATCCAAGGACAAAATTAGGTTTAGGATTTAACCTGGGCAGCATAATAAATAGAAATGACACGTTTACCTGAGAGCAGTAGGAACAAAAAGAGACAACCCGAAAAGGAAGACACCACAGAACGATAATGAAATGTGACCCCGAAAATGTGAATGGGTGTTGACCTCTCAAATGAAATCATAACAAAGAGAAAAAGGGAAAGCAAGAGTGCCCCAAGTATCGAGAAGCATTTCACGGGTTAGAGTCCCTCGGCCGTATCTGTTTTGTTGTTGTCTGCATTTCACTCTTATGTGCTGGCATGTCTCTCGTGTTGAGAATGTGTGCCTGCCTCCCATTCTAACCTGTTGGACCTTACGCACCTTTGATTCTCCCTTTGGTTGATACCCCCATACCTTCCACAGAGAGTTAGCAATTGATACCTGTTTGTTGAATTGCATTGAACTTCTAAGCAAGGCTAAAATTATGCCAACTCCACATCCACATAAGTTTCCTAACTCGTATAGAGTTCAACTAAAGAAAAAAAGAGGTAAAACAGACCATTTTCTTCATTGCATGAGTAACTATAAAATACAGCTTTAGGTGGTTTTCTCCAACAAGAAATATAGTTGTCTTTGCCATCCTCTTAGTCTGGTGCTAAATATATTATCTCATGACATCTAATTATCACATGCATCTGACTTTTTAAAGAAGATATAGAGATGTTAGCAGTGAGAGCGAAATTGGCCATTTCCACCCATAAAGCTCTGTGTCTTCCCCAGAAAATAAGATATGGCTTTGTAGTTGGAACATGTGGATAAAAAGATCGATAGCCTACTCTCTCAGAACTTCTTTTTAATATTTAATTTTACTTTGGGCACGTCCCGGTACGCTAGAGAAAGCCTTTATTTACTTTTATTCCCTACCATTAATTTTGTTGCTCTGAAACATACCAAGCCCTTTACCAAGTGTTAAATTAGTTCTGATATTATGAACATAAAGCTTTACTTCCATGAATGGTTTTCTATTCCCAGAGTCACTCAGTGCTGGAAAGATAGCCCTCATCCCTGTTGTCTTCTTTTTAGCAAAAGCTGGTGGGCAGAAAGGGAAGCGGTTCGTCCTTAACTTCCAGGCACCAGCTCAGCTCCCTCATAGTGTCTTCATGTAGGTGCGTGTTTGTCTCTGTGTCCCTGTGGTTGTAGTGGCCATCAAGTCGGCTCCGACTCATGGCGTCCCCAGGTATAAGAGAAGGAAATGTTGCCCAGTCCTGCTCTATCTGCATGATCGCTCATGATCTTAGCTTCCAGACTAAGACAGACTAGGAAGAAAGGTCTGGTAATCTATTTCCAAAAATTAGCTAATGAAAACCTTATGGATAGCAGCAGAATATTTTCTGTGTCCCTAGGAGTATATAAATTGGGCATCAAAACTATAGACCCCAGTTGCAAACTCTGCATTTCCAGAATGACTAGATGCAGTCATCAGGAGCAGCCATGTGAAGAAGAGGGAAGAGAGTTGATAATTAGAGCCACCTACCAGGCATAGTATCAGGGGTGTCACTCCTTTATCTTCAAACCAGCACTGGTGTTCATGTTCTGTAGATGGTTTGCTGAGACTAAGGGGGTTAAGTGACCTTGTGAAGGAATTCTAGCTAGAAAGTGCAGCCATGGGGTTGAGTCCCAAGACTCTCAATTCTAAAGCCCATGGCTTCTCCACTCAAGAATCCAAAAAAGCCAAAACCCACTTCTGAAGATTTGATTCTGACTCATAGCGACCCTATAGGACAGAGCAGAACTGCCCCATAGGGTTTCCAAGGCTGTAAATCTTTGCGGAAGCAGACTGCCACATCCTTCTCCCAAAAAGCCACTGGTAGTTTTGAACCACTGACCTTCCAGCTAGCAGTCAAGCACTTTAACCACCATGCTACCAGGGCATCACTCAAGAACGCAGACTCTAGAAAACCAGCAGTCACTGGTGATGTCAGTGTAGAATCTTCTAGACAGTCATTTGGTCTCACCACTTTTCTCACTTGCTGACTGCCACCCAAAACTCTGCCCCTGTAGCTCCATTGTTTTAGCTCAGAACTCTAAATGCTGTTAGGATGCAGTTGGGATACAGTGGATAACAGCATTTAAAGTCACTTGCCACCACTCCTCTGTCAGTTTGTCCCGCTGAGGTGGTTTGCATGTTGACCTGGTGCTGGAAGCTATGCCACTTGTATTTCAAATACCAGCATGGTCACTCATGGTGGCCAAGTGTCAGTGGAGCTTCCAGACTAAGACAGACCAGGAAGAAATGCCTAGTGATGTACTTCTGAAAATTAACCAGCGAAAAACTTATAAACCACCACAGAACACTGTCTGACTCGCTTGCTTTGGACATGTCATCAGGGGCGATCAGTTGCTGGAGGAGGAAATTTTATTTTTTGAAGTAGAGGGCCATTGAGGGTGAGGGAGACCCTCTGTGAGATGGACTGGCACAGTAGTTGCAAAGATGGATTTGAACATGCCCGCAACCATGAAGATGATGCAGGACTGGGCATGTTTTGTTCTGTTGTACGTAAGGTCACCATGAGTTAGAACCAACTTGATGGCAGCTATCTGTCTATCGATCTTTCTATCCATCCATCCATCCATCCATCCATCCATCCATCCATCCATCCATCCATCCATCCATCCATCCACCCATCACTCATCTATTCATCCATCCGTCTGTCTGTCTGTCTGCCTGCCTATCATCTATCTCTCTATCTCTCTCTCTCTACCTATCTACCTCTCTATCTATCTCTCTATCTATCATGTATCTATCATCTGTCTGTCTGTCTATCTATCTATCTATGTCAGTTAAGTCAGTCATTTTCATCTTGGGTTGACCAAAAGCTGAGAGAACCGCTTATTTTAAGAGAACAGTGTAGAGGTAACATTAAGAGAAGGTGTTTAGAAAACACAGAAGACAAACGTTCACTGCACAGCAACTTCACCCAAGCGTCTTGCTATGACTGCCTTTCAGAGTAACGTTTGTGTAGCACAGGAGCATGAAGACCTCGGAGCTATCTGAAAGGTGTATATCAAAGGTGCTGTTAAAAAGTCTTTATATGTGAATTGTAAGTCCCATGGTGACACTTGGAGATAAGTCTTTATTATACAGATAATTTTTCACTTTATGAACCCATTTTTATTAGGGTGTGCAAAATTAGCTTTCTTTTACTTGTTTTATTTCTTTACATTATAATGCTCTACTATAATGCTCTTATCATTAATACTGTTGAGAAGTAAGGAAGCAAATCCCTTTTACCAAATCTGTATATGGGATCAAAATATTTTAAATAGCACCTCATTCTTCTGATAGTCTCTCAGTAGAGATTATGTAGTTGTTACTTGGGATTCTCTTAGGAAAAATGAGCCAGTGAAAACCCTAAGGATCACAGTGGTTCGATCAGCCCATCATGGAGCTGGCACAGGAGCAGGCAGCACGGGGTCAGCGTGAGTTGGGCTGACTCAAAAGCAGCTAGCGCCAGCAACAACCCTACGTGTCATCATTTCATCAGCTCTTCCTGTGTATGCCATGTAGCTTGTTATTTTGTAACTGCAAGTAAGTTTGCTCATTATCTAAAGAGTCAAGTTATTATATTAAATTGTCAGGAAAACTATATGCCTATTCCAGTTTTATTTTGCTTTTATGTAAATTACTTGGAGCCCTGGTGGCACAGTGATGAAGAGCTTGGCTGCTAACCAAAAGGTCGGCAGTTCGAACACACCAGCCATTCCTTGGAAACCCTATGGGGCAGGTCTACTCTGTCGTGTAGGGTCACCATGGGGCAGGTCTACTCTGTCGTGTAGGGTCGCCGTGGGGCAGGTCTACTCTGTCGTGTAGGGTCGCCGTGGGGCAGGTCTACTCTGTCGTGTAGGGTCGCCGTGGGGCAGGTCTACTCTGTCGTGTAGGGTCGCCGTGGGGCAGGTCTACTCTGTCGTGTAGGGTCGCCGTGGGGCAGGTCTACTCTGTCGTGTAGGGTCGCCGTGGGGCAGGTCTACTCTGTCGTGTAGGGTCGCCGTGGGGCAGGTCTACTCTGTCGTGTAGGGTCGCCGTGGGGCAGGTCTACTCTGTCGTGTAGGGTCGCCGTGGGGCAGGTCTACTCTGTCGTGTAGGGTCGCCGTGGGGCAGGTCTACTCTGTCGTGTAGGGTCGCCGTGGGGCAGGTCTACTCTGTCGTGTAGGGTCGCCGTGGGGCAGGTCTACTCTGTCGTGTAGGGTCGCCGTGGGGCAGGTCTACTCTGTCGTGTAGGGTCACCATGAGTCGGAATAGACTTGATGGCAGTGAGTTTTACATCTAAAATTTAAGCATTTGCAGTGGGTTCTTGAGCTAGTATTTACAGTTCACCCTGAGGTTTCCCGGCAGCAAGTTCTAAATAAATACAGAGGGGACGCACTTACCTTGAATTGTTAAACTGAGTGATGACAATGAAAACTGGTACATCCTCAGTGGTTGGTATATTCAGTGCACATTCTTTTGCCATTTTTACTTTTACTCCTTTGACAGCAAATAAAATTGTCTCTTTAAATTTGTTGTAATAAGATGGTTTTAAAACTTTACATAAAAGCTTACATAAATTCCCTTTGTAGCTAATTGATTGAAATGGCATTCTTTAGTCACCCGTAGGCAATTACAAAATAAATGTCCTTACATCAACATTTTGCTTCTCATTTGTAGATATTTTCCCTTCCTTCCTTTCTTTTTTTTTTTTTAAGAACTTGTGAAGTGAATGCTATGTATTCAATGAAATGGTGTGCAAAAGTTAGCAGCTTTCACCCAGCTCCAAGACTTTATTTTGATGGTTAAAACACCTAGCTAACATGTGTTTTCTAAAGATAAGGTGCCTATTTAAAAACTAGTGTTCAGAAAAGTTAATTGGTTTTAGTTCTTTCTGTCTCGTTACGACAACATGTGCTTTCTACCTCTCTTCCCTCTGCAAAGTTAGCGTAGAAGGCTGCATTCACAGGGTTTGTCATACTTTGGAATTATAGTTAAATTTAGCGCTGAATTTCCATGTTCAATTCCAGGGAAATGCAGGAGCATCATATGGTAACTCTGCAGACAGGGTTTGGTAAGGCCTGGGAAAAGGAGGAAGAAGCGTCAGGCCTCCTGAATCTTGTCCGAAGTACGTCCAGTCCTACACGGTTGGACTGGGAAGTGGTACCCAGGTTAATTTACTACCCATTCATTGCAAGAACCGTGAAGGGAATGTTTCTATGAGAGCCACAAAGCCATTCTACTTCTACTGATGAAGACAAAATGGAACACTAAATAGCTCTCCACATTTAACTGTGCCTTTGTCCTGTAACTGAGGTTTCCCAGTCTGTGCCTTTATCCATTCCGTTGTCAGCCACTCCTGGTTATGCCTGCCAGCCATTACTTCTCAGATAAATCAGACCACACGCAAAGGAGCCTGATACTGCATAGATGCAAGCAGTGAGAATGTGCGGAAGTAAGAAAATTGAGAGATCTGAGGATTTAAAACTTATTTCACTCTGTTGATCCCCACCCAGAAATCTCAGGGACGACCACAGCTTACACAATGAATGTAAGTCATCCATTCATTCATTTGTCATGCTTTGATGAGCATTGTACGGGGCACTGAGGATATAAAAAAATGAAGAAAACATAATTTCTTACACGGTGGAACTCACAGTCTAATGGAAGAGATGTAATTACAGTAACTACAGGACCTCATAAGTGGTGATGTATTGAGCATCCTTCAAGAATGCGAAACCTATCTAAGCTTTAAATCTTGGACCATCGCCTCTTCTGATGTCTCCCTTCTGTGAACTACAGGAAAATTAATTGCCTGTATTACTTATTTTACAGATAAATTGTTAGATCTTGAATCTATCTCAATTCAATGTGCACTTATATTCTTCTTAACTGAACCTGTATTATTGAAGAAAGTGAGTTTTTTTCTAATCACCCATAGTATTAAACATAGTGCTTATACATATAAAAAAATATAGCAGGTGCGTAATAAATATTTTTTGCGAGAATAACAGGATGACATGTTTGATTTGGGAAGATGAAAGGAAGCACAGAGTTCATAAAATGCACATAGGAAGGGCAAGATTTCAACATCACCGGGTGGATCTAACACGTTCTGTTAGGTGATTGCTTTCAGGGCTCAGTGTAATTTCAGCAACCAAACATTATATCTTATCAGTGGCACATGGTAGTCTGAAGAAGGTACCCATGATTGGCTTAGGATGGAGTAACACATGAAAAATCAAAACAAAAACTCTGCATGTGTCATCCAACAATCACCTATCGGTCAGTGTGCTGTGCTGGGGTGGACTGTGTGTGGCTGTGATGCTAGAAACTATTTCAAACACCAGCAGGGTCACCCGTGGTGGACAGATTTCAGGAGAACTTCCAAACTAGACAGGCTAGGAAAAGGGCCTTGTGATCTACTTCTGAAGATTAACCAAAGAAAACCCTATGGATCATAACAGAACATTGTCAGATACGGTGCTGGAAGATGAGCCCCCTAGGTTGGAGGGCACTGAAAATATACAGTGGCCTCGGCAGTAATACTGATTGTGAAAATGGCACAGGACCAGGCAAAGTTTCCTTCTTTTGTACATGGGTTTGCCCTAAGTTGGAGCTGACTCAGAGGCAGTTAACAACAAACAACATGTTATCTAAAAAGGGAGGTTTAGGGAGGAATTTTTAGCAGAGGCAAGGCCTTATTAAGGTCAGAACCCATAGCTGCTCTATTTCCAGGTGGTGATGGTCAACACATGGGGTGTCCTCTGCTATGAAAAGGAAAGTGGGATGATGCAGAGGGTGAGTGTTTATTCCGTGTCAAAAAAAATCAGCATGAGCAATCATGGAAATCCTGTTGGCCTCACTGATGATTGGATAAGGAAGATAAATCTGAGCTTATTCTGGTCTATTGACTTGCTTTCATGAATAAAGCCCACCCTAGGGCAAAGACACCTGGAAGTTATCAAGAGTGGAGTGTTGTGACCACAATGCCTCCAGACTTCCTGCTTATCAGATGATAAATGCTGTTGTGTTTCATCTAGTTTGAGTCAGAGTGGTCTGTTACTCACCCAAAGGATTCCTAACTAATACAAGGGCTATAGAAAATTACCAGAAATACCAATGCAATTGAAAGGCACACATTAACTATCTCAATATGAATTTACCTGAATTTCTTAGAAAGCAAAAGTAGACAAACCATTTGTGAGATTTTCAGCTCTAATAATATGCTTTCTATGAGTTAAAAAATGTATTCTGTTTGGATGGGGATTTTTAAAAATATAATCCTAATGATAATATATTCGATATTCCCCCCAACACCATAATTCAAATACATCAATTCTTCTTGGGTCTTCCTTATCCTTTGTCCAGCTTTCACATGCATAGGAGGTGAATGAAAATACCATGGCTTGGGTCAGGCATGCTTTAGTCCTCAAAGTGACCTCTTTGACTTCTTGACTGCTGCTTCCTTGGGCATTGATTGTTGATCCAAGTCAAATGAAATCCTTAACAACTTCCAAGTTTTCTCCATTTATCATGAAGAACAAAGAAGAATTGATGCATTTGGATTATAGTGTTGGTGAAGAATACAGAATATACCATGGACTGCCAGGAGAACAAACAAACGTTTCTTGGAAGAAGTCCAGCCAGAATGCTCCTTAGAAGCAAGAATGGTGAGGCTTCATCTCACATATTTTGGACATGTTATCAGGAGGGACCAGCCCCTGGAGAAGGGCATCATGCTTGGTAAAATAGAGGGTCAGCAAAAAGGGGGAAGACCTCAACGAGATGAATTGACACAGTGACCACAATGATGGGGTCAAGCATAACAAAAGTAGTGAGGATTGTGCAGGACCAGGCAGTGTTTGGTTCTGTTGTACATAGGGTTGCTGAGTTGGAACCAACTTGAAGGCACCTAACACCTAACAACAGTGATGATAACATAAATGCCTGACATTTAGTAGAGTACTTTTCATAAGTATTATGACAATTGGATCTCATAATAGCTTCGTGGCATAGATGAAGCAAATTCACAATATTCCAATCACAATATTCCAATTAGAGAGAAGAAATTGGTGTTCCTAGAAACTTAAGTTATTTGTGTAAAATCAGAGAAGTCAAAGATTGTCAAGCCTGAACGGACCTACCTTTTGATTCTAGTTTAAGAGCTCTTCTCACTCTGCCACACTTTCTATCGCAACTCAGAGCTGAAATGATAATTATAATGGTAGTGAGCACATATGCAAATACATGAACCACTCCCAAGACTTTGGAAAAGTTTTAGTAAATTGCTGTTGTTTTTGTTGCTCATTACCATGGAGTTGGCTCCGACTCATGATGACCTTACATTTAACAGAATGAAACATTGCCCAGTCCTGCACCATCTCTTACATGATCATTGGTATGTTTGAGTCCATTGTTGTGGTAATTATCTTACCACATCTCATTGAAGGTCTCCCTCATTTCGTGATCATTGGTATGTTTGAGTCCATTGTTGTGGTAATTATCTTAACACATCTCGTTGAAGGCCTCCCTCATTTCATGATCATTGGTATGTTTGAGTCCATTGTTGTGGTAATTGTCTTAACACATCTCCTGAAGGCCTCCCTCATTTCATGATCATTGGTACGTTTGAGTCTGTTGTTGTGGTAATTAACACATCTCATGAAGGCCTCCCTCATTTCATAATCATTGGTATGTTTGAGTCCATTGTTGTGGTAATTGTCTTAACACATCTCATTGAAGGTCTCCCTCATTTCATGATCGTTGGTATGTTTGAGTCCGTTGTTGCGGTAATTGTGTTAACACATCTCATTAAAGGTTTCCCTCATTTCATTGACCCTCCATTTTATCAAACATCATGTCATTTCTAATAACTGGTCTTTCCTAATGATGTGTCCAAAGTAAACAAGCTCAAGTCTCACCATGCTTGCTTCTAAGGAGGATTCTGGTTTTATTTTTTCTGAGGATGATTTGTTCATTCTTCTGGCATCCGTGGTGTAGTTGATATTCTTTGCCAGCACTACAGTTTGGATGTGTGAGTTCTCTTTCTGTCTTCCTTTTACATTGTCCAGTTTTGCATGGATATGAAGTGATTGAAAAGATCATGGCTTAGATCAGGTTCATCCCACTAAAAAATAAAAAAATAGACATCATTAAAGACACACATTGAGAGATGGGGAAGGAGCTGGTGGGTGAGAAGTTTTCTCTTCCCTCCCCAACTGCACCACCGTTTTGTGGTCTTGCTGCTAATTCCTTGCTACCACTACATCTTTGTTTTGGCTGATTCCCAGGCAGGAGAATGTGTCTACCAGTGTCATACCTGGCAAAAATAATAGAATTCTCTCATGCCCAGGCTCTTACAATTTTTCAAATGTGTTTACATAAATATAATTAACAAATTAATAATTGTATCATTATAGTTCCAATTATGTTTCTAATATGAATAGTTTTCATTTTTAAGTGTAGAGCCATTTGTCTTAATTATGGATGTTAGAAAAGAGAATGTGAGAGGTGCCATAAAAATAAATGATGTATAAATTCAAACACTTTCTAATTTATTCACAATCCGTATATTTGTAAAGGCTCGAGTGAACCAAGCAAATAGATTTTGTGCAGAATCCTTAAATGTGTTTTATAATTTCTCCTCTCTGATGTGTAAATACTGCAGGATTTCGACTTTCGCTTGCAGTAGAATATGCTGAGTCACAAAGTAAAAAGGCTCATTCATGTTACGTCGATTTAAACCTTCCTATTTCTGTTGCCGTGTAATTTCCCTCAAAAGAAAAATCTTGTTTGGTAATCATAAGCATGTTTGGGATGATGGATATTAAGGGTACTTTCCTACAGTTTATAGCACTCATTTCTCACAAAACCTGCAAACTTCTCCAATAAGGCTAAGCAATATTCATTCTTCATTTAATGAGGCAAAATTCTATGACACTTAAAATAAAATGTATACAAATAAAAATTATCACTTTCTACTTCGTGACTCTCATCTGTGTATGAGAGAGAGTTGGTCTCTTTTTCCCGACATTTCTGAAATCGGAGAGTTGTGGGGACTTTTTTTTTTTACAATTGAACAATAGTTTCATCGATACCATACTATTGGTATAAAATATGCATTCAGTGTGGTAGACAATACATTGTAGATGTCAGAATCAAGCTAAGCACCATTTTTATTGTTTCTTTAAAATCCAGGCTCAAGCACCCTGCACTGAAAAGAGAAAGTATTGGTCCTTAGTCAGTGTGCCTGGGCCAAAGCTTTTTATGGCACCTGTAAAAATATATTTGGATCTATAAATAAAAGTTTGAACACTGCCAACAAGGCATTTCACTTTAGAAGACCCCGCACAAATAAATTTTTCACCAGGCTGTTTTCTTTGCCAAGAGAAATTGGTATTTTTTTTCTCATAAAAGGGAATAAAAATTGTAATCTATCAGCATATTCACTTAAACCAATGCATTGCACAACCTGCCTTTTGAATCTTTGGTCGTGTGTTGATTGGGTTCCGTATCAAAAACTTCAGGTATCTGTTTCTTTGTGGTGTTTCCTCTTCATTTGCTCGGCTCCAACCTACTGTTCTTAAGTTTGAAAAATGTTCCTCTAATATGTTGGGCCCAGTATATAGTAGTTTATCTCTTTATGTCTTGAGAACTAAATTAGTTTGACACACAATGGTGTGGAAAATAAAGCATTTACATTTATTTATTTTACATAGATTGCATTAGTTCCTCACTATAGTAAGCACAGACTGTGGCATCTTTAAATTTCGGACTAAATTTTATTTCTTCTTTGTAACACCAGCACCTAGAATAATACTAGAACAATGCATAATTTATGAAAGAAGGAAGGAAAGAAAGAAAAAAAGAAGGGAAAAAGCCATTTGAGCAGTTTGAGAGTTTAGTGATAACAAAGCAATTGTTGTAAACTTCCATGCCTGTGAATTGTTTTAAGTAATTAGTAATGATAAATAATATCTATATGCCTTTGTTTGTTTTTATATAGCAGTGCTGTTTTGATTTCTATAATTAGCTTACCTCTCTGGAGAACAGCATTGACTGTATGTTTATTATAGTTTAAAGTTCTTATTAATGTAGTTTAAGTTCTGAGCAAACTTCCCTTAATTCAGCAGTTCCTAAGGACATGCTCTGGCCCCCTCCTTTATAAATTAGTTAATCAGTGGTTGGCATCGATGCTCTCGACCTCCAGGCAAACACCTCAGAGTGTTCTATCACCAAGAATTATTAAAACGAAGGCTTCACAGCTAAATCTTTCATGGTGCCTAAGAAGCAGATAAGGACTGTATAAATCTGATTTCCCAAGACAAGGACGTCTATAAATTAAGGGCAAATGGGCACGTGATTAGTCCACAAGTGATTTAAGGGGAAAGTCCCCTTTCAACGGTCATGAGTAAATTCCTTTTAAAGACATTATACTGTGTTCACCAAATAAAAATGTGCCAATTCTTCAGGGATTAATGCAACCTGTTTTGCTTTGAATCAATCAACTGTTAAAAAAAAAAAAGAGTAACATTGGCAAAGCTCAATTGCTTCACATTAATTTATTTTATTTCATCCCCAGGTTCCTTAATTCTCAGAAATATTATGACTGACACAGCCCAAGAGAATCAAGAGATTTGAAATATGTAGATAATATGTAGCATGATGATAATCTTGGTTTCCCCCCGCAAAGACAGTTCAGCAAATGTGCAATTACCTGCCTGGGAAGAATACGGTGTAACACAAATGGATATAATGTACGGTGCTGCGCTCTGTGTCAAGTTTACTTAAACACTTTTGAGAGATGGCAAGGGGTACTGCTTCCCTCAGGACTAAGACTGCATGTTTCTTCTAAGTCATAATTTTAATGAACTGTCTGTTAAGATAGTTTGTCTTCCTATAAACCTAATCAGAGTTGGTATTTAAGTGACATATTAATAAATGCTGTTCTCATTTTATCCATTGTCAAGTCAAAGGTGTTTGCTTGCAGGAAATTTCAGACTGGCTGTATGGTTTTCAGCAGTTACTCGGGGACTTAGGAACAGTAAGCAGGCTTGAATAACTAACCTTGCTGTGCTTTATGGTATCCAACCCAAAAAAACCCAGTGCCGTCCGGTTGTGCTCTCAGCACGTTCAAAGAGCTGCATCGATTCCGCTCAGCTCTCTCCGTTGAAAACATGAGCCCCTTGGCCATGCTAGAATTCTCATTGTTAATTTACATTGCCTACTATATTTTCTGGTAGGGAATTATTTTGTTTAAAGGGCAAAAGCAGGTTTTTTCCTGTATTGGGAGATGTCATATAAAATAGTAGATACGTAAGTAGCCTGATGACCAGCCATTAACAGGTTAAATAGCAGTATTGCATGCGATCGTTCACATTGCACAGGTTATTACACTAGATGAAAAAAGAGTCTATGGATCCGATATTTCCTCCACATTGACTCACAGCACTGAGATCATTAAGGCCAGCTTCTGTCCTGCGGTGTTGTGCAGCCACCACCACGAGCCATCACCAAACACTTTTCATCACCCCAAACAGAAACTCAGTCAAGCAATAACACCCCGTTCCCATGCACATGGAGTATTATTCAGCCATCTAAAGGAATGAAGTTCTGATACCTGCTGCCACATGGATGAACCTTGAAAACATTCCCCTAAGCAAAATAAGTCAGACACAAAAGGACAAATGTTGTATGAACCCACTTTTATGAAGTGTCTGGAATAAGTAAACTCAGAAAGCCTGTGATTTGTAATCATAGGTAATATTCTCTTACAGAATTTCCATGGATTAGCCCAATGAATCTTCATAATAATCTTATGAGCCAGGGATTACTGTTACAACTTCTCTGTCTTCCCCCCATTGTTATCAGTTACCAAAAGGAGATCTGGTAGATGAACTTGAACTTGGCTTGTTGACACCTTACTCCGGACTGTGAAACTCCATTTTCTTCTTCTCGACCTGGGATTCTGGGTTTCTGAAGTGGAATGGGTCCTGAGAGAGCTTAGCCCAGCTGCAGGGCGAGAACACTCCCCCGATTCCAGGTGTAGCCCTTCCTCTCAGAGCAAGCATCTGAAAGTATCTCCTTGTCACCAGTGGGTTGACCCTAGACCCTGCTCCAGCCAGCAATGACATGAGCAAACTTTTAATCAAGTTTTTGCCCTTTCTCCTCCCACATCAGTGATTCAAGGTGATGCTTCTCATCTTCTGTTCTTTAACTGGCACCTGTCGACTAAACAGCTCAACCAAGATTTTCTCTGTCTCCGTCCTCACGTACTCTTCCTGGGCACAAACCTTGCTCAGAGTCTTCTGGCTTAGCTGACTTCCTGTGGGCTTCCCTCGTGACACTGTCCACCCAGGCGATACTTTCTGTTGTAATTTCCTCTTCCCAGAACTTCATACTGCTCAGGGCTTGCTGGATTTCAGGACGTGTGTGTGTGTTTTTCAGTCAGAACAGTGGGAGATTAGTTAATAAAGCCTCTGCTTTCATTTAAAAAACTCCTGAGAGATACTTAACCAGTTGCCTGCTGTGTAAATGTTATAGAGGAAGAAAGACATAAAGCAAACTCACATCTGTGACTGTGTCCACATCTAGCCTAAACGTTACACAAAATAGCAAAAACACCTCTTAGCACTTTAATGGATATTTCTGTGAAAAGGCTCCAGTGTGATTATGTAATAGATTAGGCACTAAAAACTTCCTAGAAGCAATAGTCTGTCAGAAAATCAGAAATGAAGGCACTAGGAGCCCTGGTGGTTCAGTGGTTAAGAGCTACGGCTGCTAACCAACAGTCTGACAGTTCGAATCCACCAGCCATTCTTTGGAAACCCCATGGGGCAGTTCTACTCTGTCCTATAGGGTTTCTATGAGTCAGAATCGACTTGACAGCAATGGGTTTGGTTTTAGGAGTAGTCTTAGTTATCTAGTGCTGCAATAACAGAAATACCACAAATGGATGACTTTAACAAACTTTATTCGCTCCCAGTCTAGTAGGCTAGAAGTCCAAATTCAGAGTGTCAGTTCCAGGGGAAGGCTTTCTTCTCTGTCGGCCCTGGAGGAAGGTCCTTGTCATTAATCTTCCCCTGGACTAGGAGCTTCTCTGCACGGAACCTCAGGTCCAGAGGACTTGCTCTTCTCCCGGTGCTGCTTTCTTGGTGGTGTGAGATCCCCCCATCTCTGCTTCCCTTTCCTTTTACCTCTCGGCAGATAAAAGTTGGTGCAGGCCACACCCTAGGGGGACTTCCTTTACATTGGATTAGGGATGTGACCTGCATAAGGGTGTTACATACCACCCTAATCTTCTTTAACATAATCTGATCTTGCCTCATTAACCACAGGCAGAGTTTAGGATTTACAGTGCAAAGAGAATCGTATCAATCACAAAATGGAGAACAACCACAGTACTGGGAATCATGGCCTAAACAAGCTGACACATATTTTAGGGGGACACAATTTAATCCACGACAGGAGTAAACTAAACATAACTTGAAAGATAGCATTATTCCCACAAATAAAATCTTAGTCTTCAAATAAGAGGTTTTATGGCTAATTTTCTAGTAAATAGGTCTTATTATCATAAAAATGTGGAATATAGTGAAAGCTGAGAGAGCCAGAACTCAAGAGAACCGCCTTGTTTTTTCAGGTCTTACAGCTTTCCACCTTTGACAGGGTGCTTACCATTTTTCTATCACTCTCCGTTAAGAATCCTACCTCATAAACATCCAGTGAGTTTCCTTCTCTGACAGGTTTCCACCTTACACAGGTTCTGGCTTTGTAGGTTTTACTGTATTTGTGAAAGTTTGGGACAGAAATGAAAAACACACCTGTGTTTTTAAAAAATAAACCATAGTTTTGGTGGTGCTACTGTTTTCCTTTTATCCATAAACTTTTGTCCATCAAAGAGATGTATATATATATATTTTAATTTGGAAATAAAAATCCCATACTCTAACATACCACCCTTAAGTTCTTCCTATGGAGCAGACCCACATTATGTACTATTGAGTTGTTGTTGTTGTTAGGTGCCGTCAAAATAGTTCTGACTTGTAGCGACCTTGTGTAGCACAGAACAAAACACTGCTCAGCCCTGTGCCATCCATACAATCATTGCTATGCTTGAACCCATTGTTGCAGCCACCGTGCCAATCCACCTCGTTGAGGGTCTTCCTCTTTTCTGCCGACCCTGTACTTTACCAAGCATGATGTCCTTCTCTAGGGACTGATCCCTCCTGACAACATGTCCAAAGTATGTAAGATGCAGCCACACCATCCTTGCTTCTAAGGAGCATTCTGGTTGTACTTCTTCGAGGACAGATTTGTTCATTCTTTTGCATCCCATGGTATAGTCACTATTCTTCGCCAACACCACCATTAAAAGGCATCAGTTCTTCTTCTGTCTTCCTTATTTATTGTCTGGCTTTCATATCCATATGACGCGATTGAAAATACCATGGCTTGGGTCAGGCTCACCTTAGTCCTCAAGGTGACATCTTTGCTTTTCAACACATTAAAGAGGTCCTTTGCAGCACATTTGCCCAATGCAATGTGTCTTTTGATTTCTTGATTGCTGCTTTATGGCTGTTGATTGTGGATCCAAGTGAAATGAAATCCTTGACAACTTCAGTCTTTTCTCCGTTTATCATGATGTTGCTCATTGGTCCAGTTGTGAGGATTTTTGTTTTCTTTATGTTGAGGTGTAATCCCTACTGAAGGCTGTGGTCTTTGACCTTCATCAGTAAGTGCTTCAAGTCCTCTTCACTTTCGGCAAGCAAGGTTGTGTCATCTGCATAACGCAGTGTGTAAATGAGCCTTCCTTCAATCCTGATGCCCCATTCTTTTTCATATAGTCCAGCTGGTCGGATTATTCCTCAGCATACAGGTTGAATAGGCATGGTGAAAGGATCCAACCCTGACGCACACCTTTCCTGACTTTAAACCAATCAGTATCCCCTTGTTCTGTATGAACAACTGCCTCTTGATCCATGTAAAGGTTCCTTATGAGCACAATTAAGTGTTCCGGAATTCCCATTCTTCGCAATGTTATCCATAGTTTGTTATGATCCACACAGTCAAATGCCTTTGCATAGTCAATAAAACACAGGTAAACATCCTTCTGGTATTCTCTGCTTTCAGCCAGGATCCATCTGACACCAGCAATGATATCCCTGGTTCCACGTCCTCTTCTGAATCCGGCCTGAATTTCTGGCGGTTCCCTGTTGATGTCCTGCTTGAGCCACTTTTGAATAATCTTCAGCAAAATTTTGCTTGCATGTAATATTAATGATATTGTTCGATAATGACCACATTCTGTTGGATCACTTTTCTTGGGAATAGCCATAAATATGGATCTCTGCCAGTCAGTTGGCCCGGTAGCTGTCTTCCAAATTTTTTGGCATAGACAACTGAGTACTTCCAGTACTGCATCCATTTGTTGAAACATGTCAGTTGGTATTCTGTCAGTCCCTGGAGGCTTGTTCTTCACCAGCGCCTCAGTGCAGCTTGGACTGCTTCCTTCAGGACCATCGGTTCCTGATCTTATGCTGCCTCCTGAAATGGTTGAACGTTGACTAATGCTTTTTGGTGTAGTGAGTCTGTATGTTCCTTCCATCTTATTTTGATGCTTCTTGCATCCCTGAATATTTTCCCTGTAGAATTCTCCAGTATTGCAATTTGAGGTTTGAATTTCTTCTTCAGTTCTTTCAGCTTGAGAAATGCTGACCATGTTCTTCCCTTTCGGTTTTCTATCTTCAGCTCTTTGCACATTTCGTTATAACACTTTACTTTGTCTTTTCGAGCTGCCCTTTGAAATCTTCTGTTCAGCTCTTTCACTTCATCTTTTCTTCCATTTCCTTTAGCTACTCTACACTCAAGAACAAGTTTGAGTCTCTTTTGACATCATTTTGGTCTTTTCTTTCCTGTCTTTTTTTTTTTTTTTAATGATTTTTATTGTGCTTTAAGTGAAAGTTTACAAATCAAGTCAGTCTCCACACAAAAACCCATATACACCTTGCTACACACTCCCAATTACTCTCCCCCTAATGAGACAGCCTGCTCTCTCCCTCCACTCTCTTTTCGTGTCCTTTTCACCAGCTTCTAACCCCCTCCACCCTCTCATCTGCCCCCCAGGCAGGAGAAGCCAGCATAGTCTCAAGTTTCCACCTGATCCAAGAAGCTCACTCCTCACCAGCGTCCCTCTTCAACCCGTTGTCCAGTCCAATCCATGTCTGAAGAGTTGCCTTCGGGAATAGTTCCTGTCCTGGGGCAACAGAAGGTCTGGGGGCCATGACCTCCAGGGTCCTTCCAGTCTCAGTCAGACCATTAAGTCTGGTCTTATGAGAATTTGGGGTCTGCATCCCACTGCTCTCCTGCTCCCTCAGGGGTTCTCTGTTGTGTTCCCTGTCAGGGCAGTTATCAGATGTACCTGGGCACCATCTAGTTCTGGTCTCAGGATGATGTAGTCTCTGGTTCATGTGGCCCTTTCTGTCTCTTGGTCTCATTATCACCTTATGTCCTTATTGTTCTTCATTTTCCTTTGATCCAGGTGAGTTGAGACCAACTGATGCATCTTAGATGGCTGCTTGCTAGCTTTTAAGACCCCAGACGCCACTGTTCAAAGTGGGATGCAGAATGTTTTGTTAATAGATTTTATTATGCCGATTGACTTAGATGTCCCCTGAAACCATGGTCCCCAGACCCCTGCTCCTGCTACACTGGGCTTCGAAGCATTTAGTTTATTCAGTAAACTTCTTTTCTTTTGGTTTAGTCCAATTGTGCTGACCGCCCCTGTATTGTGTGCTGTCTTTCCCTTCACCTAAAGTAGTTCTTGTCTACTATCTAATTAGTGAATACCCCTCTCCCACTCCCCCTCCCCGCTCTCGTAACCACAAAAGAATGTTTTCTTCTCAGTTTAAACTATTTCTCAAGTTCTTATAATAGTGGTCTTATACAATATTTCTCCCTTTGCATCTGACTAATTTCACTCAGCATAATGCCTTCCAGGTTCCTCCATGTTATGAAATGTTTCACAGATTCTTCACAGTTCTTTATCAATGCGTAGTATTCCATTGTGTGAATATACCATGATTTATTTATCCATTCATCCATTGATGGGCACCTTGGTTGCTTCCATGTTTTTGCTATTGTAAACAGTGCTGCAATAAACATGGGTATGCATATATCCATTTGTGTAAAGGTCTTATTTCTCTAGGATGTGTTCCAAGGAGTGGGATTGCTGGATCCTGTGGTAGTTCTATTTCTACCTTTTTAAGGAAGCGCCAAATCGATTTCCAAAGTGGTTGTACCATTTGACATTCCCACCAGCAGTGTATAAGTGTTCCAATCTCTCCACAGCCTCTCCAACATTTATTGTTTTGTGTTTTTTGGATTCATGCCAGCCTTGTTGGAGTGAGATGAAATCTTGTAGTTTTGATCTGCATTTCTCTAATGGCTAATGATTGTGAGCATTTCCTCATATATCTGTTAGCTACCTGAATGTCGTCTTTAGTGAAGTGTCTATTCATATCTTTTGCCCATTTTTTAATTGGGTTATTTGTCTTTTTGCAGTCGAGTTTTTGCAGTCTCATGTAGATATTAGAGATCAGGCACTGATCTGAAATGTCATAGCTAAAACTTTTTCCCAGTCTGTAGGTAGTCTTTTTACTCTTTTGGTGAAGTCTTTGGATGAGCATAAGTGATTGATTTTTAGGAGCTCCCAGTTATCTAGTTTTTGTTCTGTGTTCTTTATAATGTTTTCTATACTGTTTATGCCATGTATTAGGGCTCCTAACGTTGTCCCTATTTTTTCTTCCATGATCTTTATCGTTTTAGATTTTATATTTAGGCCTTTGATCCATTTTGAGTTAGTTTTTGTGCATGGAGTGAGGTATGGGTCTTGTTTCATTTTTTTGCAGATGAATATCCAGTTCTGCCAGCACCGTTTGTTAAAAAGACTGTCTTTTCCCCCATTTAACTGTTTTGGGGCCTTTGTCAAATATCAGCTGCTCATATGTGGATGGATTTATGTCTGGATTCTCAATTCTGTTCCATTGGTCCATGGATCTGTTGTTGTACCAGTACCAGGCTGTTTTGACTACTGTGGCGGTATAATAGGTTCTAAAATCAGGTAAAGTAAGGCCTCCTACTTTGTTCTTCTTTTTCAGTAATGCCTTATTTATCCAGGGCCTCTTTCCCTTCCATATGAAATTGGTGATTTGTTTCTCCATCTCATTGAAGAATGTCGTTGGGATTTGGATCGGAATTGCATTAAATGTATAGATCGCTTTTGGTAGAATAGACATTTTTACTATGTTAAGTCTTCCTATCCATGAGCAAGGTATGTTCTTCCACTTATGTAAGTCTCTTTTGGTTTCTTGCAGAAGTGTACTGTAGTTTTCTTTGTATAAGTCTTTTACATCTCTGGTAAGATTTATTCCTAAGTATTTTATCTTCTTGGGGGCTACTGTAAATGGCATTGATTTGGTGATTTCCTCTTCAATGTTCTTTTTGTTGGTGTAGAGGAATCCAACTGATTTTTGTATGTTTATCTTGTATCCCGATACTCTGCTGAACTCTTCTATTAGTTTCAGTGGTTTTCTGGAGGATTCCTTAGGGTTTTCTGTGTATAAGATCATGTCATCTGCAAATAGAGATACTTTGATTTCTTCCTTGCCAATCTGGATGTGCTTTATTTCTTTATCTAGCCTAATTGCTGTGGCTAGGACTTCCAGCACAATGTTGAATAAGAGCTGTGATAAAGGGCATCCTTGTCTGGTTCCTGATCTCAGTGGGATTGTTTTCAGGCTCTCGCCATTTAGGGTGGTGTCAGCTGTTGGCTTTGTATAAATGCCCTTTATTATGTTGAGAAATTTTCCTTCTATTCCTATTTTGCTGGGAGTTTTTATCATGAATGTGTGTTGAACTTTGTCAAATTCCTTTTCTGCATCAATTGATAAAATCATGTGATTCTTGTCTTTTGTTTTATTTATGTGGTGGATTACATTAATTGTTTTTCTAATGTTGAACCATCCCTGCATACCTGGTATGAATCCCACTTGGTCATGGTGAATTATTTTTTTGATATGTTGTTGAATTTTATTGGCTAGAATTTTGTTGAGGATTTTTGCATCTACATTCGTGAGGGATATAGGTCTATAATTTTCTTGTGGTGTCTTTACCTGGTTTTGGTATCAGGGATATGGTGGCTTCATTGAATGAATTTGGTAGTGCTTTTCTATGCTCTGAAATACCTTTAGTAGTAGTGGTGTTAACTCTTCTCTGAAAGTTTGGTAGAGCTCTGCAGTGAAGCAGTCCGGACTAGGGCTTTTTTTTGTTGGGAGTTTTTTGATTACCTTTTCAATCTCTTCTTTTGTTATAGGTCTATGTAGTTGTTCTACCTCTGTTTGTGTTAGTTTAGGTAGGTAGTGTGTTTCTAGGAATTCATCCATTTCTTCCAGGTTTTCAAATTTGTTTGAGTATAGTTTTTCATAATAATCTGATATGATTCTTCTAATTTCCGTTGGGTCTGTTGTAATATCGCCCATCTCATTTCTTATTTGGATTATTTGCTTCCTCTCCTGTTTTTCTTTTGTCAGTTTGGCCAATGGTTTATCAATTTTGTTGAGTTCTTCAAAAAACCAGCTTTTGGTCATGTTAATTCTTTCAATGGTTTTTCTGTTTTCTATTTCATTTAGTTCTTCTCTAATTTTTATTATGTGTTTTCTTCCGGTGCCTGTGGGTTTCTTTTGTTGCTCTCTTTCTATTTGTTCAAGTTGTAGGGATAGTTCTTTGATTTTGGCCGTTTCATCTTTTTGGATGTGTGCATTTATTGGTATAAATTGGCCTCTGAGCACCGCTTTTGCTGTGTCCCAAGATTCTGATAGGAAGTGTTTTCATTCTCATTGGATTCTATGAATTTCTTTATTCCGTCCTTAATGTCTTCTATAATCCAGTCTTTTTTGAGCAGGGTATTGTTCAGTTTCCAAGTGTTTGATTTCTTTTCTCTGCTTTTCCTGTTATTGATTTCCACTTTTATGGCCTTATGGTTAGAGAAGATGCTTTGTAATATTTCAGTGTTTTGGATTCTGCTAAGGCTTGCTCTATGACCTAATATGTGCTCTATTCTAGAGAATGTTCCATGTGCGCTACAGAAGAAAGTATACTTGGTTGCTGTTGGGTGGAGTGTTCTGTATATGTCTACGAAGTCAAGTTGGTTGATTGTGGCATTTAGATCTTATGTGTCTTTATTGAGCTTCTTTCTGGATGTCCTGTCCTTCACCAAAACCGGTGTGTTGAAGTCTCCTTCTATTCTTGTGGAGCTGTCTATCTCACTTTTCAATGCTGATAGGGTTTGTGTTATGTATCTTACAGCCCTGTCTTTGGGTGCATAAATATTTAATATGGTTATATCTTCTTGGTGTATTGTCTCTTTAATCATTATATAGTGTCCTTCCTTATCCTTTCTGATGGATTTAACTTTAAAGTCTATTTTGTTAGAAATTAATATTGCCACTTCTGCTCTTTTTTGATTGTTGTTTGCTTGATATATTTTTTTTCATCCTTTGAGTTTTAGTTTGTTTGTGTCTCTAAGTCTAAGGTATGTCTCTTGTAGGCAGCATATAGACGAATCTTGTTTTTTAATCCATTCTGCCACTCTCTGTCTCTTTATTGGTGCATTTAGTCCATTTACATTCAGGGTAATTATGGATAGGTATGAATTTAGTGTTATCATTTTGATGTCTTTTTTTATGTGTTGACAGCTTCTTTTTCCCACTTGATTTTATGTGCTGAGTAGATTTTCTTTATATATTTTCCTTTCGTCATATTTGTTGTTGTTGATTTTGTTTCTGCTGAGTCTGTATTTTTCCCTTGTATTTTATTTTGATGAGTAGGGTAGTTTGTCTCCTTTGTGGTTACCTTATTATTTACCCATATTTTTCTAAATTTAAACCTAACTTTTATTTCTTTGTATGACCGTATCTTCCTCTTCATATGGAAGGTGTATGATTACATTTCTTAGTCCCTTTTTATTATCTTTATGTTGTCTTCTTTTATATAATAACATTGCCGTTACCCTGTGTTGGGCTTTTTTATTTTTATTTTTTAAACTTGTTTTTATTTTTTTTGGATTTCCCTGTCTGGGTTGACTTCTGGTTGCTCTGCCCATTGTTCTAGTCTTGGGTCAATACCTGATATTATTGATTTTCTAACCAAAGAACTCCCTTTAGTATTTCTTGTAGTTTTGGTTTGGTTTTTACAAATTCCCTCAACTTGTGTTTATCTGGAAGTGTGTTAACTTCACTTTTATATTTAAGAGACAGTTTTGATGGATATGTGATTCTTGGCAGGCATTTTTTTTTCCTGCAATTTTTTAAATATGTCATGCTATTGCCTTCTTGCCTGCATGGTTTCTGCCAAGTAGTCTGAGCTTATTCTTATTGGCTCTCCCTTGTAGGTGACTTTTCTTTTATCCCTCGCTGCTCTTTTAATTGTCTCTGTATCTTTGGTTTTGGCAAGCTTGATTATAATGTCTTAGTGACTTTCTTTTAAGATCTACCTTATGTGGAGTTCAATGAGCATCTTGGATAGGTATCTTCTCATCTTTCACAATATCAGGGAAGTTTTCTGCCAAGAAATCCTCAACAATTTTTTCTGTATTTTCTGTTATCCCTCCCTGTTCTGGTACTCCAATCACTCATAGGTTATTTCTCTTGATAGAGTCGCACATGATTCTTAAGGTTTCTTCATTTTTTTAAATTCTTTTATCTGATTTTTCTTCGAGTATATTAGTGCCAAGTGATTTATCTTCGAGTTCAGAAATTCTAGCTTTTACTTGCTCAGTTCTGCTCCTCTGACTTTCTTTTGCGTTATCTAGTTCTGTAATTTTATTGTTAATCTTCTAAATTTCTGATTGCTGTCTGTCTATGGATTTTTCCAGCTTATTAAACTTTTCCTTATGTTCCTGAATAATCTTTCTGAGTTCTTCACTTGCTTTATCTGTGTGTTTCTTGGCTTGTTCTGCATATTGCCTCATTTCCTTCCTGATGTCTTGAAGGGTTCTGTATATTAAACTTTTGTATTCTGTATCTGGTAATTCCAGGAATGCACTTTCATCTAAAAGATCCCTGGATTCTTTGTTTTGAGAGCCTGTTGAGGTGATCATGGTCTGTTTCTTTATGTGACTTGATATTGACTGTTGTCTCCGAGCCATCTAGAAGTTATTGTATTAGTTTATGCTTGCTTACTGTGTCGTAGCTGCTTGGTTTGTTTTGTTTTGGTATACCCCTGTGGGTTGCTTGAGTGAGCTAGCTTGATTATTTTTGCCTTTGGAGCTCTGGTGTCCTGTCCCTGGCTGGGTAGAGCTGTTATCAGGTATATCAGCCTAGGAATCCATTCAGTTTTCTTGTATGAATTCAGCTCAGGTTTCCAGGTAGCTGATATCAAGTGCGTGGTACAGGCTCTGTCCTACAGTCTTAGAGGGGCAGGGGTGATTAGTGTATGTACCTGTATCTGATTGCAGTAGGGGGTCACGCTCTGAACAAGGCAAGGGGCTGAGAACAGACCCCCAAGTGTCTCTGAGGAAAACGCATCTCTGATCCCTAGAGCGTGCTGGTGGGTGGGCTCTGCAGAGGGACTATGGGCACCCAAAGTTTTTGTTGTAAGGACTGGGAGGTGCAAGCTCTCCCTGGGCCCCTGTCGCAGGTGGCTGGGCTACCCAGGTGGAGCCACCAGTCCTTAGGTCCCTGTTGTGGGTAAGTGAGGACCTTGTTTAATAGGCAAAGCAATATCAAATGTCAAACACCCACCTCTCCACCGCACAGCTGAAATGGTTGGAGTTTGCGAACAAGGGCCTATTCTCCCGAAATAGGCCCACATAGGCCCATGCAGAAGGGAAAGGTGCTCAAGGTCCATGGACAGTTTATGCCTGGACAGGAGCCACTTCTGTTCTGAGCTCCCCCAGTTAATGGAGCTAGCAGATTATCTTTTCTCCCCAGTTGCAAATTTTTTCCTTCCCTAAGACCAGGAGGATGGCTCCAGGTGCTCATCAGGGTCTTTCTCAAGCCTAGGGATTCAGCTGCTGAAGCTGGCTTGTGGGGGGGGGGCAGTAAAATATATGCAAGTACTTAGCTTTTGCCAAGAGTCCCCTTCTGCTCAGGATCCGGAGGTGTGAGTGGGCTGTGTGGCTGGCTGCTTCTCCCTGAGGAAACTGCGGCCGATTACTAGTGCCAGCCCGCCGCCACCACAGCTCCGGGAATGGTGCCTGAGGGCTGCCCGCGATTCAGGTCCAGCAACTCCTCTCTACTTTTGAACAGTCTCTTCCTTCCCCTGCCCCTCAGTTCGTTGTCTAAGCTTGCCTTTGATGCTCAGGGCTCCCAGCTTCTCACAAACATACTCGTTTCACTTGTTTTTTCGGGCCTTTGTTGTAAACGGGGCTCGGCGGAAGCATTTGTCTATTCTGTCATCTTGGCTCCACCTCTCTTTTCTGTCTTTTTGATGACTTCTTGCTTTCTTCGTGTATGATACCCTTGATGTCATTCCACACCTCATCTGGTCTTTGGTCATTAGTATTCAACTCGTCAAATCTATTCTTGATATGGGCTGGTAAAAATCTTCAATTTCTTCATCTTTGGCCTTCGTGGTTGGTGTGTAAATTTGAATAATAGTCGTGTTAACTGATCTTCCTGGTAGGTGTATGGATATTATTCTATCATTGATAGTGTTGTACTTCAGGATGGGCCTTGAAATGTTCTTTTTGGTGATGAATGCAATGTCATTCCTCTTCAACTTGTCATTCCCAGAATAATAGACCATATGATTCTCTGATTCAAAATGGCCAGTACCAGTCCATTTCAGCTCACTAATGTCTAGGATATTGATGTTTATGCATTCCACTTAATTTTTGACAATTGCAAAATTTTCTAGATAGATAGACAGACAGACAGATAGATAGATAGATAGAATAAAACAACACTGAGAAGATTAAGGCTGAGTCCATAAAATTCTATGAAAAAGTGGAAAGCGAGGGCAAATTGTGACCGAGAAGACAAGTGGTTACTTGGACTTTACCATGGGTTGGATTCATCACTTTGAAGGACTTCCAACTGAGGGTCAGAGAACCCCAACAATCAACCAGAGATTCTGAGAGTCAGCAATCAGAGGTTGTATTATGTTGAACAATGAAGACCAGGGAGGTCTCAGAGAAAAAGCTGAAGATGTAGAAAGTTAAGAAGGGTAGAAGTGTTGGTGCTTGTGGTTGGGGGAGGGGGGGAAGCAGAACTAAAATTTAGGAACCAAAGAAAAGATCAGGCAAAAACTTGGAAGTCTAAGGTTTTGAACTACACAGTGAAAACTAATTTCTAAAGCAATTATGAATTTTATTTATTTATTTATTTAGGGTGCAGGACCTTTTTGAAATGATGGGCCAGAATCCTAGTATGTTACCTATTCTGAAGAGTGCCTTAAGCTAACCAAGGCCATTGTACTCTATAGTAATAATCATAACGGCTGTTGCTGAATGAACACTAACGTGAATGCTAATATTTTAGCGTTAGGCTAGTCCATCCTGTTTTGTGTGCTTCATTTGTAATTTTCATCAAAGTATTCCATTATTTGATCTCTCCATCTTATTCTCACTGACCAAGGATTTTCTAGGGAATTCAGTCTAAGTGCTGTATCATTTAACTCTTAAATGATATTACATTAGGCAATAAGTATGCTTTATTTTCTCAGTAATAATAAATTATCCTAAGATTAATTTCATCATTATGCCTAGTTACCTGTGCTACTTACATCACCACATAATAAACAACCACACATTTATTGGGTAAAACAACCACCTTTTTTTGTTGTTGCTTTTAATCACAGATTCTGGGGGTCAGGAATTCCGATGAGGAGCAGCGGGGAGGGCTGGTTCTCCTCTGTGAGGTCTAGGGCTCAGCTGGGGCAGCTGGCAGGGCTGAGAGGCAACTCTGAGCCTGGGAACTGTTCTGTGACAGTTTCTCCACTGGCCTGTCTGGTGCCTGGGTGGGGCTGGTTGCAGGTGGGTACAGGTGTTTCAAGCTGGAACTATGGGAAGGAGTGCCCACTTGTCCTGGGTGAGCCTGGCAGCAGGTGGGTTTAGGCGTGTCAGGCTGGAACCGTGTGCAGAAGTGTCCACATGTCCATTCCAGCCAAGCTATCTTAGGTAGCCAGACATTTCACAAGACATCCAGGGCTCTGAGAGGAGTGTGTGCATAGAACAAGGAAGATGCTGCCATGTTTGAAAAAACCTCAGAAGTTACATAGTGTCACTTCTCCAAACCCCATCAGATTCCAGGGGAGGGAGGCAGACCACAGTTCCCAGTTCACTTCCACTTCACTGAAGAAAACGTTGCATATTCTTCATTATTGTTGCTGCCGTTGAGTTGTCCCCTGACTCATGGCGACCCCATGCACAACAGGATCAGACCTTTCCGGCTCATGGGGTTTTCACTGGCTAATTTTCAGAAGTAGATCGTCAGGCCTCTTTCCCTAACCCACTGTAGCCTGGACGCTCCAGTGAAACATGTCACTCCCGGTATTATCAATAGCTGTTATGGTGGCAGACCTGTTTTTAAAGAGAGAACTTGATCATCGTTTCCCACTGTGTATGAAGGAAGTTATATAGTTTACTGATTATTTGCCTCTTTTTTTTCTGGTTGCACTTTGCCTGGGTTATGATTTTTCTTGTACCACATTCTTCTTGAAAGGGTTTTCTTTGTCTGTTCACTCCTCAAATTCAGGAATTTATACCGACTTCTATGATTTCGTCCCCACTGGTTTTGATGGCTTATTTGATAAAAGGTTTATTGTATGTCAACTCAGTCTTCTATCAGCATCAGCAATATATAATAACATAATTATCCACATGGCTTTAGGGAGTTTTGCAAGACTATTACACAAAAAAATTAAATGTTCCAGCAATGTTTCATCGATTTAGGCTGAGATTTCCAGGCTCTGAACACAACCTTGAGCAGGTACGTTTTCAAAGAGTTGGGTTAACTGTGGATGTGCCTTTTCTGACATTGAAGATACATGAATCTAGTTAGTGAAGTCACTAGATAGTAGACAAGGATCAACTTCGCTGAAGTGAAGGAGAACACACAATACAGGGAAAGTCAGCACAACTGGACCAAAGTAAAAGCTAAGACATTCCCTGGACACATCCAAACACTTTGAGGGACAGAGTAACTCGGGAGGGGGTCTGGGGACCATAGTTACATGGGACATCTAGGTCAATTGGCATAACGAAGTTTATTAAGAAAATGTTCTGCATCCCACCTCGGTGAGTGGCATCTGGGGTCTTAAAAGCTTGCGAGTGGCCATCTCACCACCACATCACCCACTGTTGTCGACTTGATTCGGACTCGACCCTATAGGACAGAGTAGAACTGCCTCATAGAGTTTCCAAGGAGCGCCTGGCAGATTTGAACTGCTAACCCTTTGGTTAGCAGCCGTAGCACTTAACCACTGTGCCACCAGGGTTAGATGTGGCCATCTAAGTTGCATCAGTTTGTCCTATCCTACTTGGAGCAAAGGTTAATGAAGAAAACGAAAGGCATTAGAAAAATATTAGCCCAAGAGACTAAAGGACAACATGAACCAGAGTCTCTACCAGCCTCATAGCAGAAGAACTAGATGGTACCTGGCTACCACCAATGACCACCCTAACAGAGAACACATCAGAGAGTCCCCAACAGAGCAGGAGAAAAATGTAGAACAGAATTCAAATTCATGTAAAAAGACCAGACTTAATAATCTGGCAGAGGCTGAAGGAACACCCAAAACTATGGCCCCCAAACACTCTGTTAACCCAGAACTGAAACCATTCCTGAATCCCACTCTTCAGGCAAAGATTAGACTGGACTATAAAACAAAGAATAATACTTGTGAGAAATGTGCTTCTTAGTTCAATCAGCTACATGAGACCAAACGGGGAGCTCCTGTCTGGAGGCAGAATGAGAAGTCAGGAAGGGACAGAGGAACTGGTTGAATGGAAGCGGGGAACCCAGAGTAGAAAGGGGGAGTGTGCTGTCACATTGTTTGGATTGCAACTGGTATCACAAAACAATGTATGTGTAAATTTTCATATGAGAAATCAATTTCAGCTATAAGCTTTCACCTAAAGCACAATAAAAAATAAGATAAAAAACAGGGATCTTTAGATAGGCTCTCTCTGTGAAGAGGCCTTGTTCATTCCTGCCTCCCCTTGATGCATGCTAGTTTGATGCCTACCTGTAAAAACCTGTTGCCATTGATGCCTACATTTCTCATTTGTGGGAGTCCACTGAATAGGAGGCGTGCTTGTGGGCCTCAGTGGTTGGCGCTCCTGCTGGTCACCAGAGTGCGTGGATGTCTCTGTGGTCACATAACCTGGCTAGACACTCACGTTGTCTTCTTCTCTCTGCTGTTGACGAGAGTGTAGATTGAGACCTCACACACTTGGGTAATGAATATTATTGAAAATGAGTGTCACTGTGTGATATTTACCAATGTTGCTAGCTTAGTTATGTCCATGTACATATCAGACATGTATATGCATATATGTAATTATATATACTCATATGGCACAATGGTTAAGAACTTGGCTGCTAACCAAAAGGTTGTGGTTGGAACCCACCAGTGGCTCCACAGGGGAGAAGACCTGGTAATCTGCTTCAGTAACGATTACAGCCTAGGAAACCCTATGGGACCGTTCTACTCTCTCATGTGGGGTTGCTATTAGTCAGAATCGACTCGACAGCACACAACAACAACATACATATTTTTAGTATTTACATGTATAATTGTAGCCCTGGTGGTGCAGTGGTTAAGAGCTCAGCTGCTAACCAAAAGGTCAGCAGTTTGAATCCACCAGCCACTGCTTTGAAACCCTATGGGGCAGTTCTACTCTGTTCTATGGGGTCGCTATGAATAGGACTTGATTCAATGGCAATTTTTTTTTTTTTTTTGGTACATATGTAATTTTACATGTGTTTATACAATTGTAAATATATCCTCAAAGTGCTGTGACAGTTCATAGTTTTAGTTTTTCCTGGGGTTAAGGGGGAATAAGTTCCTCCTGTGTTATTTGGAGAATTGGAACACATGCTGTCACGTGACATTCTGCTTTACCTTTACATTTGTAAAAATGGTGTGGGGGAGGCATCTAACCTCCTCTAACTTCACAAGGGGGAAGAAGAATCAAGACTAACAGTCAAGGGCTGATTCCTACGAGTTGGAGGTCAGACATACCTCCTCTTTCCAAACTTTTTACCAGTTCTGACACCAACTGTCCCTCCCACAGCACTATCTACTTCCCTGTTGGGTTCGATAATTCATTGCTTTGGCCACACAGAACTCAAAGACAAGACTCACAGTTATGGTGTTTATTAGGGAAGTGACAGATTACAATTCATGTTCAGGAACGCCCAGGATACAGTTCTTCAATCAGGACAGCCTTTTCTTAGCCATGCCCCCAGACACGCCTCTCTCTGGCCCCTTGGCCTCTGCGTTGCTCTGGAAAGTGTTACAGAGCTTTCTTAGCTCTGCTGCTAAACGCCCCGAGTCCCTCTACTCCGCCAGCAAGCCTTGGCCCAAAGACACTCAGCTGTAGCTTCATGGGTTGGCAAAACCAGCTCCACCAAGTGTCTGGGGGCACCCTATTCTGCCAGCAAGGCTCCTGCTTGAGGGCGCTCAGCTTTCTTCCTTCCTGGGCTGGGCCATCTCCTGGCAGTCTCCTGGTTCTGCTTCTACTGCTTCTCACCATCTTCAGTGTTACAGCTCTCTCTCTCTCTCTCTCTGTCCTGGTTCTAGAAGCTTCTCAGTGCAGGGATCCCTGATTGAAAAGATGCACTCCACTCCTGTTTCTTCTTTCTTGGTGGTGGCAAGGTCCTCTCCTCCCACCTCTGGGATGTCTCACTTGAAGCCTAGCAGGATGGCAACACTGACTGATCCCTTCCATAGGGTTCCATGTACATTATTTGCATGGTCCTACTCAATCATTGGAAACCCTGGTGGCGTAGTGGTTAAGTGCTATGGCTGCTAACCAAAGGGTCGGCAGTTCAAATCCACCAGGCAGTCCTTGGAAACTCTATGGGGCAGTTCTACTCTGTCCTATAGTGTCGCTGTGAGTCAGAATCGACTCGATGGCACTGGGTGGGTACTCAATCATTGTGTGTGAATCACAAAGACCATGGCTAGAAGGGACATATGAAGTAATCCATTGCACCACAATGTTATAAATCATGAAATTCAGGACAAAGTTCAGTAATTAGTCGGCTTAAAAAAAAAAAAAAACTCACTGCGGCCAATTTGATTCTGACTCACAGCAGAAACAGGTTGCCACATCTTTCTCCTGCAGAGCAGCTGGTGCGTTTGACCCACCAACTTTTCAGTTAGCAGCCAAGCGCTTTAACCACTGTGCCACCAGAGCTCCTGAATTTATGGTTAGTTTTTTTTATTCTTCGATGTTAATGGAAGGCATGGCTTCATGGGAACATTTCACTTCTTCAAGTTCTACTGGTTCAAAATCATATTTATCACCTGGTTAAAAATCATTTAACATTGTGAACATACTTTATTTTGAAATATATCATGCCAACAAAAGGATATATAAGGGAATGATATCTTTAAAAACAAAATGAAGTGACACCCCATCACCATAGCCCTGGAAGCTGCCTCCCTGTCCCAACTGTTGTATCTTGCCCCTGGAGATAAACAGCATCTTGGATTTTGGATAATTCTTCCCATCCTTTATTTTTAGAGTTGTGCCTTCCTAAACAACAGATTACTTGGTTTTCCTTATTTTTGAAATTCCTAAGAATGGAAGCATATGACGTATGTTTTCTATTGTTTCTAGCTACAGCCACTCAACATTATATTTGTGAGATAAACATTGCAACAAATGAATAAAATGTTTTTATTATTTCATTTTCCCTCTGTCTACTTTGAAAGTTATAACCTCTATTCCTATTATTTTAGTAGTTGTTTATAGCAGTCTCGGTTTCTTTTCAATTTTGGATAAAAATGTGTCCTCATTTGAAACATCTCCGTTTTTTTTCTTGCTTTCTCTGCAGAGATTTGTCTAATTACTTATCTTTCCAAAGAACAAGTTCTCAGACTCACTGATCTGCCTTATCTCTGTTTTCTAACTCATTCAAATCCACTGTGTTCCATAATTTCTTTTTTACTACATTTTTGTATTTTTCCTCTTTTTTTGTTAATTCTTAAGATGACTGCTCACCTGATATTTCAGTCTCTCTTTTTAATATATATATTTAAGACTATAAATTTCATTTAAAAATTCTCTTTAGCTACATCCTACAACTTTTGTTATATAGTATTTTCATTACTCTTTAGTTATGTTCAGTATTGTTTAACATCCATTATGAGTCCATGTGTTATTTAAAAGTGTAATTTCCAAAAATGTTACACACACATACACACACATTATTGTCCATTAGTTATTTCTAATGTAATCTCATTAGAGTCAAAAGACATTAAGTTTTGGAAATTTGTTGAGACTTGCATCATGGTTCATTATGTGATGAGTTTTTTTAAAGATTCCATATTTGAAATGTAAGACTATTGTATTAGTCAGAGTTCTCTAGAGAAACACAACCAATAGGATATATATAGAGAGAGAGATTTACACTAAGGAATTGGATCATGAGATTCTGGGGAACAGGAAGTCCACAATCCACAGGGCAGGGTTGGAATCTCCAGCAGGATTTTTATGTTACATCCTTGGGACAGAATCCTTCTTTCCTGGGAAACCTCTGTTTTTGCTCTTAAGACCTGCACTGATTGGATGAGGCCCACCCACATTATGGAGGGCGCTCTCCTTTTCTACTCCTAGACTCGTGTCTGACCACACAGCTGGGCACCACAGCCCAACTAGTGACACGTAAAATTAACCATCATGACTGTGTACTGTCTAATTGTTGAACCCAGAATTATTTTCATATTTGTAGATCTTACAACTTTTTAGTATCAAATTCATTTATTATTGTAGGGTAAAACAAGGTAATTTTTTAAAATTTATGATGGTCGTTTGTTAGCTACATGGCTTATGCTCTCGATCTCAGTTTCTATTAGTCTTTCATGAAGACTGGCTTTGTCCTTTAAATATGCTCAAAAGATAAAATGCATTTCATTTCACAGAAGAGTCTTTGTGAGGGAACAGGGTCATACGCGACCGGAAGAGCCTCAGTTCTGTGCTGCATGTCTCTACTGGCAGGAGAACAGGAACCAGTGAGATGGAATCCAGTATTTGGCTGCTGTTGTTTCCTTTGCCTGTGGTCGCACTCTAGGGCCACAGCAGGATGAAGATGTGGGAAGAGTTTGGTGACCAGATGGCCCTGAGAACTGACGTGCCTAGTGTTTTAGTTATCCAGTGCTGCTATAACAGAATTACCGCAAGTGAAGGGCTTTAACAAAGGGAAATTTATTCTCTCATGGTCTAGTAGGTTAGAAGTCTCAATTCAGGGCACCAGCTCCAGGGGAAGGCTTTCTCTCTCTGTCCGCCCCGGGGGAATGTCCTTGTCATCAATCTTCCCTTGGTCTAGGAGCTTCTCCACACAGGAACCCTGGGTCCAAAGGATCCATTCTGCCCCCAGCACTGCTTTCTTGGTGGTATGAAGCCCCCAACTCTCTACTTGCTTTCCTTTCCTTTTATCTCTTGTAAGATAAAAGGTGGTGCAGGCCACACCCCAGGGAAACTCCCTTTTACATTGGATCAGGGATGTGACCTGAGCAAGAGTGTTACATCCTACCCTAATCCTCTTTAACAGAATCTAATCTTGCCTCGTTAACCACAGGCAGAGATTAGGATTTACAACACACAGGAAAATTATATCAATCACAAAATGGAGGACAACCACACAGTACTGGGAATCATGGCCTAACGAAGTTGACACATCCTTTGGGGAGACACAGTTCAATCCATGACACCTAGAAATAGAGATCCTAACTGATTCTGTGAAAAGAAATTTCAAAATTTCTGTAAGGCTAGTCCCTTCAGGGTCCAGTGCATAATTAAAGGACATAAAAATATTAAGTAAGCAGAGCTCAGAAAGGAGGGGAGGCCCTCCTGGTCCCCACGTAGGAAAGGCAGAAGGAGGCTTTTGAGGGATCTAGGTCATTCTCACCTGAAAACCAGAAAACCAAACCTGTGGCTATTGAGTCTATTCTGACTCATAGCGACCCTAGAGGACAGAGTAGAAACTGCCCCATAGTGTTTCCAAGGAGCGGCTGGTGGATTCTAATCACATAGCGCTTAACCGCTGTGCCACCAGGACTCCATTCTCACCTGGGTGAACCTAAATCACTTGATTTCAGATGGTCAGACCAGCTGCAAATACCTTTGGCTGGAGGTAGCAGAACACTTGGCAAGCATTGGCTTAAACAATGACGGTGTCTCGTTATCGTTATTTTACTATTTCACCTGCAAAGGCTTATGGAGTGGGAGGGCTCCAGACTCCGTTAACCCCACGGCTCCTGGTGCCAGGCATGCTCACGTCCACTCTGCTGTCCTTAAAGGCTGCCTGTGGTGTCAGGCCTTGTCAGCCACGGTTGATCTCACAGGACTGCACTGGAGGCCCAGAGGAGCGTGTTCTGTCTGTCCATCTCTGTCCCCTTCTCTCTAGCTCTGGAGCTCTCTCTCTCTTTTTTTTCTCTCTCTCTCTCAGACACACACACACACACACACACACACACACACACACACACAGAATCCCCTTGTTGTTGTTGTTGTTAGCTGCCGTGGAGTCGATTCCAACTCATGGCGACCCCAGGTGTGCAGAGTAAAATTGTTCCATAGGGTTTTCAAGGGTGTGACCTTTTGGAAGCAGATGGCCAGGCCTGTCTTCTGAGGTGGTTGTGGGTGGGTTTGAACGGCCAACCTTTCAGCCCGTAGTCGAGGACTTAACCACCGTTTGCACCCCCAGGGATTCCTAGCTGAATCCCCTAACAGAGTTTATCTCCGATCTTATTAGTCAAGACTATGGCATGTGCACCAGGGCTGAGTAATAAAGGCACTGGAAAAGTGAGTATCGGATGTGTCCAGCCTCCACAGCAGGAAGGAGGCCTCCCTTTCTGACGGCAGAAGACGGGGACGTTTGTGAGTCAACAATGACCAGGGTGTGTAAAGGATACTCTCAAGAAATTAAGTGTTTTGTTCTTCTGTTTTCCAATGCAAAGTAACAGATCTGGAAACGATCCTGTTTGCCCTTATATAGTACATGTTACTGATGCTGAACGGAGGGTGTCCAACACTGTGAGACACCTCAAGTACCAAGGCCACATCCTGCAGCCCTGGGAGATGAGATGGTTCAACACTAGCACCTCTTCCATCTGCCCCACCCCGCTGCCCCCCTGCCCAGAGCACAGGTCTCAGGCCTGCTGGCAGCTCTGCTTGGCCCTGACCTGGGATGACCCCTTCATCTCCCTGAGTGTCCACTCTTCAGTACAAGGAGGATGCGTGCATGTCCCCCACAGGATTTTTCTCAAGCGATTTTCTCATGCTGACTTTCACCAAACCTGTCTTCCTAAGCCTTCCTTCACCTTTACTCAGATTGCTGAAACCCCCAGTAACACAGAGCTGACATCTCTCTCAACTAAGGCAACTTAATTAAAAACAGTTAATAAACACTATATATAGGGTCCAAAATGAATAGGCCAGGACTCCTTCCCTGGGGCCTTGCAAAGAAGAAGTAGTTATTGAAATGTAAATCAAACATTAAAACCCCACCCCGGGCCTGAGGAAGGTGCAGAGCTGTGCAAAGTGGGGGGTGGGGGTGGGTAGGGGTGGGCTTTGCTGCAGTTGGGTCAAACACAGTTGGTTAGGGAACTTCTAGACTGTGCGTGGCAAAAGGGAAAAAAGCACAGATGTTCCCACTTTAGAACCACGTCTCTTAATTTGAAAACCAGGCTTGCTATGGTTGGTTTAGTCCCTCCCCTAGCCCCATGTCATAACTCTGTTTCCAGCCTCTGACTGAACTTCGTCTTCTAAGTAACTCATAACCACTCCAAACAGAACATATCCAGAACCATCCATCATCCTTCACCCCAAACTTGATCTTTTTCCTTTGTTTTCTGCCCAAGTTCCTGTCATTACCGTAGACCTGTTGTCGTTGTTGTCAGCTGCCCTGGAGTTGGCTTTGACTCCCAGCAACCTCGTGTACAACAGAACACAATGCTACCATCTTCAAGATCGTTGGTATGCTCAAGTCCATTGTTGCTGCCACTGTGTGCTCTGAGCACCTTCCAAGCTAGGGGGCTTGTCTTCCAGCACTATCAGACAATATTCTCTTGTGATCCATTGGGTTGTCATTGCCTTATTTTTGGAAGTAGATTGCCAGGCCTTTTTAGTCTGTTTTAGACTGGAAACTCCACTGAAACCTGCCCACCATGGGTGACCCTGCTGGTATTTGAAATACTGGTGGCATAGCTTCCAGCGTCACAGCAACAGGCAAGTCCCTACAGTATGAGAGATGAACAGATGAGTGGTAGACCATAGACATAGTCATTGTCAAAGAAAATGTTGCATGAACAACAAATCTAATTGATACTGTCTGTATTAAAATATTTATTGCCCGTGAGAAACAGCACAGCACATGCGGTTGGTACCAACAGACTTAGACGCAACTTGTTATTCCAGCCTGGTGATGGCCTTCCAGGTCCTGACCCTCTGGGTTACTTACCACCGCCCACACCCAGCTCTGCCATCTTTCCCTGACAGCTACCTCCGTACGTCTTCTGGGAAAGTGCTTCTCAGTCATCCTTTAAGATCCACACATTTCATGGAGCTGTCCCAGATGTCCTCAGGGATAGTTGCTCTCTTCTCTGAGCATCTTTGCATGTCATAGATGCTATTTGTCATTTTCAGTGCTGTCTGGAGCTGGCTTGTACCCTCTCACAAGAACCCAAAACCCGTTGCTGTTAAGTCAGTTCTGACACGTGGTGACCCCATGTGTGACAGAATAGAACTGTGCTCCAGAGGGCTTTCTTTTCTCCTTTTATTTTATTTATTTTAAAAAACTCTTTTCCCCATCAAATGGACTTACCCTTCTTGTCAAAAATCAGTTGACCATAGATGCGTAGGTTTATTTCTGGGCTCTCAATTCTGTTCCACTGCTCTATGTGTCTATTGTTATATCAGTACTAAGCTGCTTTGATTACTGTAGTTGTATGTTACTATTATTACTATTGTTAGGTGCTGTCAGGTTGGTTCCAACTCATGGAAACACTATGAACAACAGAACAAAACACTGCCTGGTCCTGTAGCATCCTCACAATTGTTGTTATGCTTGAGCACATTGTTGCAACCACTGTGTTGATCCATCTCATTGAGGGTCTTCCTCTTTTATGCTGACTCTCTGCTTTACCAAGCATGATGTCCTTCTCCAGGGACTGATAACAAGTCCGAAATATGTGAGGCAAAGTCTCGTCATCCTCTCTTCTAAGGAGCATTCTGGCTGTGCTTTTTCCAAGACAGATTTGTTCATTCTTTTGTCAGTTTGTGGTATATTCAACATTCTTCACCAACACCACAATTCAAAGGTGTCAGTTCTTTGGTCTTCCTTATTCATCATCCAGCTTTCACACGCATATGAGGCGATTGAAAACACCATGGCTTGGGTCAGGCACACCTTAGTCTTCAAGGTAACATCTTTGATTTTAACACTTTAAAGAGATCTTTTGCTGCAGATTTACCCAATGCAATGAGTCATTTGATTTCTTGAATACTGCTTCCATGAGTGTTGACTATAGCTATATAGTATGTTTCAAAGTCAGGAAGTGTGAGTCCTCCTACTTTGTTCTTCTCTTTCAACGTTGCTTTGGCTATTCAGGGCTTCTTGCCATTCCATATAAAGCTTATGATTGACTTTTCTATTTCTGTAAAGAAGGTAATTGGAATTTTGATTGGAATTGAATTGAATCTATAGATCACCTTGAGTAGTATTGACATTTAATAATTTTAAGTCTTTCAGCCCTGGAACACAGAACATTTCTCCATTTATTTGTCTTTTTTAAATCTCTTTCAGCAGTGTTTTATCATTTTCATTGTTTTAGTCCTTCACATACCTGGTTAGATTTATTCCTAAGTATTTTATTCTCTTAGATGCTATTGTAAACGGAATTGTTTTTCTGATTTCCCTTTCTGATTTTTCATTGCTGGTGTACAGAAACCTAACTGATTTTTGTTTGTTAACCTTGTACCTTGTAACTTTAATAAGTTCCTCTACTAACTCTAGAAGTTTTCTTGTGGACCCTTGGGGATTTTCTGTATATCTGATCATAATATCTGTGAATAGAGATAATTTTACTTCTTTTTATTTTTTTCAAATCTGGATAACTTTTTTCTCTCTCTCTCTTATCTTATGGCTCTGGCTAGGAGTTCTAATACAATAGTGAATAAAAGTGGCGAGAGTGGGAACATTTGTCTTGTTCCCGCTTTCAAGGGGAGAGCTCTCATTCTTTCTCCATTAAGTATAATGTTGGCTGGTGGCTTTTCACATATGCTTTGAATAGTATTGGGGAATTTCCCTTCTATTTCAGTCTTCTTTAGGGTTTTCATCAAGAAAAGGCATTGTATTTTATCAAATGCTTTTTCTGCATCAATAGAGATGAGCATGTGCTTCTTTTCCTTTGTTCTATTGTTGGGGGATGTTATGTTGATCGATTTTCTAATGTTGAACCATCCCTGCTTTCCTAGAATAAATCCCACTTCGTCATGGTGTATGACTCTTTAAATATGCTGTTGGACTCTGTTCTCTAGTGTTTAGTTGAAGATTTTTGAATCCATATGCATAAGAGATTAGCCTTTAGTTTTCCTGTGGCGTCTGTCTGGTTTGGGTATGAGGGTTATGTTTGCTTCATAGAGTGAATCAGGGAGTATTCCTTCCTTCTCTATCTTTTGAAAGAGTTGAAACAGTACTGGTGTCAATTTTCCTCTAAATGTTTGGTAGAATTCCCCAGTAAAGCCATCTGGTCCAGGACTTTTTTTTTAGGACTTTATTTTATTTTATTTTGGAGAACTGGTTTATCTCCTCAAGTATTTTTTCTGGTTATATGGTAGCTATATATGACAGTATCCCTAGTATATGCTTGATAAATGAATAAATAACAAAATTTAGTCATTAGTGTATTTTAGATAGCTAAAAGGAATTTCTGACTACTGTCTTTATTTTCCCCCACGTGTCTCTCAGTTTGTTGTACTGTGGGGTTTGCGTGTTGCCGTGATGCTGGAAGCTATGCCACTGGTATTCAAATACCAGCAGGGTAACCCATGGCAGACACGTTTCAGCTGAGCTTGCAAACTAAGACAAAACAGGAAGGACCCAGCAGTCTACTTCTGAAAAAAATTAGCCAGTGAAAACCTTATGAATAGCAGTGGAACATTATCTGATATAGTTCCAGAAGATGAGCCCCCAGGTTGGAAGGCACTCAAAAGACAACTGGGGGAAGAGCTGCCTCCTCAAAGTAGAGTCGACCTTAATGATATGGATGGAGTAAAGCTTTCAGGGCCTTCATTTGCTGATATGGCACAATTCAAAATGAGAAAAAACAACTGCAAACATCCATTAATAATAGAAATGTGAAATGTATGAAGTATGTATCTAGGAAAATTGGAAATCATCAAAAATGAAAGGGAACATGTAAACATCAATATCTTAGAAATTAATGAGCTGAAATGGACTGGTATTGGCCATTTTAAATTGAACAATCATATGGCCTACTATGCTGGGAATGACAACTTGAAGAGGAATGGCATTACATTCATTGTCAAAAAGAACATTTCAAGATCTATCCTGAGGTACAACACTGTCAGTGATAGGATAGTATTGATATACCCACAAGGAAGACCAGTTAATACGGCTATCATTCAAATTTACACACTAACCACAAAGGCTAAATATGAAGAAAATGAAGATTTTTACTAATTCCTTTAGCCTGAAATTCATCAAAAATGCAATCAGGATGCACTGACAATTACTGGTGATTGGCATGTGAAAGTTGGGAATGAAGAAGAAGGATCAGTAGTTAGAAAATATGGCCTTGGTGATAGAAAGGATGCCAGAGATCACATGATAGAATTTTGCAAGACCAACGATTTCTCCGTTACAAATACCTTTCTTCACCAACATAAACGGCGACTATACACATGGACCTCACCAGATGGAATACACAGAGTCAAATAGACTACATCTGTGGAAAGACACAATGGAAAAGCTCAGTATCATCAGTCAGAACAAGGCCAGGGGCTGGCTGCAGGACAGACCATTAATTGCTCATATGCAAGTTCAAGTTGAAAATGAAGACAATTTCAAGTCCACGAGAGCCAAAGTACAACGTTAAGTATATCCCACCTGAATTTAGAGACCATTTCAAGAATAGATTTGACGCGTTGAACACAAATGACCAAAGACCAGACCAGTGGTGCAGTGGCATTGAGGACATCATACGTGAAGAAATAAGAGATCATTAAAAAGACAGAAAAGAAACAAAAGATCCAAATTGGATATCAGAAGAGACTGAAACTTGCTCTTGAACATTAGTAGCTAAACCAAAAAAGCCTAATGGAAGATTTCAAAGGGCAGCTTGGGGAGACAAAGTAAAGAATTATAATGACTTGTGCAAAGAGCTAAAGACAGAAAACCAAAAGGGAAGAACACGCTCAGCATTTCTCATGCTGAAAGAATTGAAGAAAAAATTCAAGCCTCGCCTTGCAATAGTGAAGGATGCTACTGGGAAAATCATAAAGGACACAGGAAGCATCAAAATAAGGTGGGCAAATATACCAAAAGTCATTATACCAAAAAGAATTGGTCAACATTGAACCGTTTCAGGAGGTAGCATACGATCAGGAAGCAATGATATTGAAGGAAGAAGTCCAAGCTGCACCTTGGTGAAAAACAAGGCTCCGAGAATTGACGGAATACCAATGGAGGTGTCTCAGCAAACAGATGCAGTGCTGGAAGTGCTTACTCATCTATGTCAAGAAATTGGGAATACAGCTACCTGGCCAACCAACTAGAAGAGATTCATATTTATGCCTAGTCCCAAGAAAGGCAATCCAACTGAATGCAGAAATTATCAAACGATATCATTAATATCATACTGGAGTAAAATTTTGCCGAAGATCATTCGAAAGCAGCTGCAGCAGGATGTCAACTGGGAATTGCCAGAAATTCAAGCCAGATTTAGAAGAGGATGTGGAACCAGGGATATCATTGCTGATGTCAGATGGATCTTGGCTGAAAGCGGAGAATCCCAGAAGAATGTCTACCTATGTTTTATTGACTATGACTATGCTAAGGCATTAGACTGTGTGGATCATAACAAATTTATGGATAACATTGTGAACAGTGAGACTTCCAGAATACCTAATTGTGCTCATGAGGAACCTGTACACAGACCAAGAGGCAGTCATTGAAACAGAACAAGGGGATACTACATTGTTTAAAGTTGGGAAAGGTGTGGTCAGGGTTGTATCCTTTCTCCGTACCGATTTAATCCATATGCTGAGTAAAAAATCCAAGAATCTGAACTATATGAAGAAGAATGGGGCATTTAGATTGGGGAAAGACTCATAAACAACCTGCAATATGCAGGTGACACAACCTTGCTTGCTGAAAGTGAAGACAACTTGAAGCACTTACTAATGAAGATCAAAGACCACAGCCTTCAGTATGGATTACACCTCAACATAAAGCAAACAGAAATCCTCACAACTGAACCAATAAGCAACTTCATGATAAACAGAGAAAAGATTGAAGTTGTCAAGGGTTCTGGGCTTCAAAAAACCTCTTTAAAGTGTTGAAAAGCAAAGATGTCACCTTGAAGACTAAGGCGCGCTTGACCCAAGCGATGTTGTTTTCAGTCATCTCATATGCATGCAAAAGCTGGACAATGAATAACGAAGATGGAAGAATTGACCCTTTGAATTGTGATGTTGGCTAAGAATGCTGAATATACCATGGGCTGCCATTAGAACAAACAAATCTGTCTTCGAAGTACAACCAGAATGCTCCTTAGAAGGAAGGATGGTGAGACTACATCTCACATAATTTGGACATGCTATCAGGAGGGACCAGTCCCTGGAGAAGGACATCATACTTGGTGAAGTAGGGAGTCAGCAAAAAAAAAAAGAGGAAGACTCTCAACAAGATGGACTGACACTGTAGCTGCTACAGTGGGCTCAAACATAAGAACAATGGTGAGGATGGCGCAGGACCAGACAGTGTTTTGTTATGTTGTACATAGGGTCACTGTGAGTCATAACTGAGTTGATGGAATCTAACCACAACAACAATATCTTTGTTTTGGAGCCATGTGGGTAAAGAGGTTAAGAACTTGGCTGCTAACCAAAAGGTCAGCCGTTCAACTAGCCACTGCTTGGAAACCCTATGGGAACAGTTCTACTCTGTCCTATTGGGGTCGCTATGAATTGGAATTGACTTGATGATAGTGGGTTTTGGGGTTTTTGGTATCTTTATTTTGGAGTCCCTGGGAAACCCTGGTGGTTTAGTGGTTAAGTGCTATGGCTGCTAACCAAATGGTCGCAGTTGGAATCCACCAGGCGCTCCTTGGAAACTCTACAGGGCAGTTCTACTCTGTCCTATAGGGTCACTATGAGTCGGAATCAACTTGACAGCAGTGGGTTTTGGTTTTTGGGTTGCACAAAAGTTTAAGGTACTTGACCGTTAACCAAGTGTTTGAAAGTTCGGCTCACCCAAAGGTGCCTCAAGGAAAGGTTTGGCACTGTACTTCCAAAAAATCAGCTGTTGAAAACCCTGTGCAGCACAGTTCTACTCTGAGACATATGGGGTCACCATGAGTCGAACTGACTCCACAGCAGCTGGTTTGAAACTCCAACCCAGCTAGTATAACAACAAGAAAAAAAAAATCAAATTTGACTGATTAGAAATTGCTAGTCCAAAACACACACTTCATGAATTTCAAGTAATGTCATCCTCATTCTTCAAATAAAAACGATTATATTTGTACACGACCGCACAGTTCAAATTGGAAACCCTAGTGGCATAGTGGATAAGAGCTATGGCTGCTAACCTAAAGGTCAGCAGTGAATCCACCAGGCGCTCCCCTTGGAAACCCTATGGGGCAGTTCTACTCTGTCCTATAGGGTCGCTGTGAGCTGGAATCGACTGGACGGCAGTGAGTTTTTTGGAGGGTTCTACAGTTAAGAAATACTTCACTATGGTTTCTCTAACTTAATGAATGAGGCAACTGGACTGATTTTAAATGTCAAATGAAGCTCTTAGAATTTCATGGGAAAACAGTCCATTTAATAATATAAGCATTAAATTTTGAAGGTGTAACAGCTGTTTCCAATAGCTTGGGCCTTGTTAGCCCCCATTCAGAGAGAAATAGCTACAGGTATGTGCCACAACTGGGCATCTGTGAGTGGGTAATTTACCACCTCCTAGGATACCTGAGACACTGACACTGTGAACTCAACGTCTCAAGGCTCAGCTGCAGCAGAAGGTATTTAATGCTGTCCCAGCAGCCCCCTAACCTCCTGTTGCTAAATGAGGGCATTAATGTGACGACCCAAATCTGAAATTAGGGTGTCAATAAATCAGATTTTTGAAAAACCCAGAAGTATATATACATATATGTACGTATATGTATATGTATGTATGTGTATGTGTGTTGAATGGATTTGCAATAATTGGGTGATACGCTTTTGTGTATCTCTTTTGTGGTGGGGTTTAACCTCTGTGAATTTATGAGGATGGTATCCTAAGCAGAAAACAAAACAAACAAATGAACAAAAAAAACCCGTTGCCATCAAGTCAATTACGACTTATAACGACCCTGTAAGAGAGAGTAGATCTGCCCCATACAATTTCCAAGGAGTACCTGGTGGATTCGAACTGCAGACCTTTTCGTTAGCACCTGTAGCTCTTCACCACTACGCCACCAAGGTTTTCCCATCCTAAGTAGAGGTACCATTTAATTGCCCAAGAAACTACAGCTCACATTTCTAGGTTGGTGATTTTATATATTGCTGTTGACTTTTGTCCCATTTTATGCATGACGTGCGGCCTGCTGAATAATAAAAGTGTCGTTACATTTACTTACCTCTTGGCCTTTGCTTTGACTCTGCAGGAAGAAACCTTTAATTTTACACACTTTGAAATTCATGAATAGTGACATTTTTGCCTGACAACCTATTTTTCTGCTTCCCCATCCCTTTCTTCCTGCCTAGATTTAGTCTTTTGTGGAGTAGTAGGGGCCGCAGTTTACAGAGTTCTCCTGTATGTGCAGCCCGGTGACCCTGCTTTGAACAGTGTGCCCAGTACAACTAGAGAGCAGTTGTATGGACACACTTGTTTTCAGATATAAATCTTAACAGACATTCTCTTTGCAAATCAATAATAAGGTGTTTTAAAATATCACATTAGCATAATACATTTAGTGGAAAATACCTGGTCATGGCGTGGTTAGGTTATTTAATGCAGTCATAGTCATCACTTCACTGCTAAACCCAAGCGTGGCTCATTTGATAGGACACAGAATGCAGGGTGAGTTGGCGTCTCTGGCCCCCGCCTAGCCTGCTCACTCCTGCGTGTACACACGTTGCGTGTGGATGGGGGAATGCATGAATTTTGTTACATATTTTAAATAAAATATAGCATACTAGCTGCCATCCGGTGGACTCCAGCTCGTGGAGAGCTTGTGTGTATCAGAGTAGAGCTGTGCTCCATAGGGTTTTCAGTGGCTGTGACCTTTGGGAAGTACATCACCAGGTCTTTTTTCTGAGCACCTCTGGGTGGTCTCAAACCACCAACCTTTTGGTTAGTAGTCAAGTCCTTAACTGTTTGCGCCACCCAAGGAGCCTCCCAGGACTCCAAAATACAATCACATATGTTAACGCGTAGGTGTGTGTGTATATTTGAGAGCATCTGGAGGAGGTGAACAGCTATTCTGTTGCATGTCGGGAATGGTCAAGGTTGTGTAAACACTGTCGCTAGGTCCCCATTTCACAGTGAGACTTACAGCTGACTCTACAGGCTGCTCCCAACATGGAGGGTTTTCAGGAGAGGGCGCTACTCTCACCATGGGCTTCCCTACAACCCAGCCGACAGAGGCTGATGTTTGAAGACGCTTCCCTGCCTGCAGAGAGGAAACGGACCACTCAGGCACACAGCCCATGCCACAGGCGCTGTTCTCATCTTAATAAATCAATAAGCAAACATTCCTCTCAATTTAGTTGATGTGCTCTTGGCCCCGAGAGGTAAATCCCGACAAAATGAGTCTCCTGCCTGTTGGAGTGACAGACATCCCCAAGGTCTGAGGGGGCTGGTACGAGGCAGTGGTTGTTCAGTGGTAGAGTTCTCGCCTTCGTTGTGGGAGACCTAGGTTCAATTCCTATCCAAGCATCTCATGCAGTTGTATGTCTGTCGTTGGTACATCTCTTGTGATTTGCATATTATCCAGAAATGTCTGCCTTAAGAGGATTTTTTATGAAGAAAAACTACTGTAATGTTAATTTCTAAAACTACGATTTCACTACATATTGCAAGTAGTTGTACAAATAAATGTCTAACCAAAAAACCCACTGCTGTCAAGTTGATTTCCACTCACAGCTTCCCTCTAGGACAGAGTAGAACCGCTGCATAGGGTTTCCAAGAGCGGCTGGTGGATCCAAACTGCTGACCTTTTTGTTAGCAGCTGTAGCTCTTAACCACCATGCTGCCAGGGCTCCCTGAGAATTTTAAGTTCATATTTTCATATTCTTTGTTGCAAATACAGGATAATTTCTTTTACTGGTTTGTTATTTTCCAGGTGATGTTCAAATGAGAGATTGTCAATCTTTTTTGTTTTGGCATTTAATTGCAAGGGCATTATTGAGATATTGTTTCAGAACGATTACTACATTGTAAAGGGGATTTCTGGATTTGACAAATGCATCCTTCTCGTGGGCTTTTCTGTGCATGGGCAGGATATGTGACTTCTGCCGGTGCTGTGGTCAGAAACTCTCTCTGAATTTACCCATCTTTGTACTCAGTGTAGCTCGTGATACTGAATTAGGCTGCAATGCTTGTTAATCACTTAGAGCTAGAGAAAGGGGCATTTAGTTTATTGTACCCAAGCCCTGGTATATTTTTATGCTTGGTAAAGAATTATATTTTCTTTGGCACTTTTGTATATGAAGAAGAAGGTATATATTGGAGAGAGAATAAACCTTTTTAAAAAATATAAACTGCCAATATTTTACTTATGCTTCCAAAAGAGGGCTTGAGACACATGGGCTCATCAGGAGAAACACATGTCGTCTGCACATCAATTCATTTTATGAGTCTTTCTAGCACATGGTTGGAGTTCTGCCTAAATAATGGAAAACACACTGACAATAAAGCTCCTCTCCTGTAGACATGAATGGCAAATATTTCAACAGCCTTTTGTTTAGCTTGGAAACAGTAAACCTTCAGACCGTGATTCAAATTTTATCGTTTTCTTCCCTTCTTACTCAAAAATGTGCACGTTTTATCCCCATTTCCCAAAAGCATGATTAGGGAGGTAAAAACAGCTCCTGTTGTAGCCTTCTGATGAAGCAGTTTGGCCCTTTAGTTCAATTAAGTGGCTAGATGTCTGTGTTTCTATTTGTAACATGACTTTGTAACTGTTAAGGTAAAAAGTACTCTATTGAAAGGTCCCTGTGGACACTTAGGTTTTTCTCCACTCACAGTGTAAGGGACATCCTCTGATCCTGCTCACCAAGGTGTCCATTTGAAATCAGTGTTTTAGCAACTTGAAGGAAGGACTGAGCCCGTTGTCCGCATACGGTCATGCAGTCAAGATTCCCAGATATCCCTTCACTTCAGACATCGAGGGGCTTCGCAGATGATTCGCCCAATGCAGCTGGGTGACTGAGGTGGATTCACGTGACGCAGCCCTTCCTTGCACCCAGAGCCTTCAAGACACCACTTTCTCTGAGGGAGATTCCTGCAGGCTCTCAGTTCTGGGCGCTTGGCAGGGATAGGCTCCAGGATCCACTATCTTTGCAGACACACAGTAACCCTGCTGTTCTCAGTCTCACACAGTCTCACTCTACCTCCGGTCTGTCTGTCACACAGTGGTAGCCTCATGTTGCTGTGATGCTGGAAGCTATGCCACTGGTATTTCAAATACCAGCATGGTCACTCATGGTGGACAGGTTTCAATGGAACTTCCAGACTAAGCCAGGCCTGGCAATCTACTTGCAAAAATCAGACTATAAACACCCTGTGGGTCACAACAGAACATTGTCCAATGTAGTGCTGGAAGTGAGCCCTCCAGGTTGGAAGGCACTCAGATACACAGTGGTCACAATGAGGGAATCAAACATACCAACGATTATGAAGATCTCACAGGACAAAGTAACATTTCATCCTGTTGTATATGGGGTGTTCACACACACCCTCCCACACCAATAACTGACTCCTGTGGCATACCCAGCTCCAGCTTTCCCAAAGATGACTCTTGCATTTTTTGCTTGGAATTTATAGTCTTCCTGAACCTGAATCTTATATCAGTTAAGGAAAATCCTCAGGCATTATATCTTGGGATTACTTCACACAATTCTCTCTTTTCTCCCTTGAGATTCCAATTAAATATGTGTTATACCTCCTGTTGCGTCTGTCAGTTTGTCATACTATGGGGGCTTGTGTGTTGCTGTGATGCTGGAAGCTATGCCACCGATATTCAGATACCAACAGGGTCACCCATGGAGGACAAGTTTCAGCTGAGCTTCCAGACTAAGCCATACTGGAAGAAGAACCCGGCAGTCTACTTCTGAAAAGCATCAGCCAGTGAAAACCTTATGAATAGCAGCAGAACATTGTCTGATACAGTGCTGGAAGATGAGCCCCCCAGGTGGGAAGGCACTCAAAAAATGACTGAAGAAGAGCTGCCTCTCAAAGTAAAGTCAACCTTAATGACGTGAATGGAGTCAACCTTTCCGGACCTTCATTTGCTGATGTGGCACAATTCAAAATGAGAAGAAACAGCTGCAAACACCCATTAATAATTGGAACTTTGAATGTAAAAAGTATGAATATAGCAAAATTAGAAATCATCAAAAATGAAATGGAACACATAAAATCGATGTCCTAGGTATTAGTGAGCTGAAATGGACTGGTATTGGCTGTTTTGAATTGGACAACCATATAGTTGTTTTTTTTATAGCCTACTAGGCCAGGCGTGACAACTTAAGGAGGAATGGCGTTACATTCATCTTCAAAAGGAACATTTCAAGATCTATCCCGAAGTACAAAACTGTCAGTGATAGGATAATATCCATATGTCTTCAAGGAACACGAGTTAGTAAGACTATTATTTAAATTTATGCACCAACCACTAATGCCAAAAATGATGAAACTGAAGATTTTTACCAACTTCTGCAGTCTGAAATTGATCAAACATGCAATCAGGATGCACTGATAAATTACTGGTGATTGGCATGTGAAAGTTGGAAACAAAGAAGTATCAGTAGTTGGAAAATATGGCCTTGGTGATAGAAATGATGGCAGAGATCGCATGGTTGAATTTTGCAAGACCAACGACTTCTTCATTGCAAATATCTTTTTTCACCAACATAAATGGTGACCGTACACATGGACCTCAGTAGAAGGAATACACAGGAATCAAATCACCTACATCATTCAAAAGCTGCTGCCGCAGTATATTGACGGTGAACTGCCAGAAATTCAAGCCGGATCTAGAAGAGGACGTGGAACCAGGGATATCATTGCTGATGTCAGATGGATCCTGGCTGAAAGCAGAGGATACCAGAAAGATGTTTACCTGTGTTTTATTGACTACACAAAGGCATTCGACTGTGTGGATCATAAATTACGGATAACGTTGTGGAGAATAGGAATTTCAGAGCACTTAATTGTACTCATGAAGAATCTGTATATGGATCAAGAGGCAGTCTTTTGAACAGAACAAGAGGATACTCGTGGTTTAAAGTCAGGAAAGTTGTGCATCAGGGTTGTATCTTTTCACCATACATACTCAATTTGTATGCTGAGCAAATAATCTGAGAAGCTGGACTATATGAGAAGAACGGGGCATCAGGGTTGGAGGAAGATTCATTAACAACCTGCCTTATGTAGATGACACAACCTTCCTTGCTGAAAGTGAAGAGGACTTGAAGCACTTGCTAATGAAGGTCAAAGACCACAGCCTTCAGTATGGATTACACCTCAACATAAAGAAAACAAAAATCCTCACAACTGGACCAATAAGCAACATCATGATAGACTGAAAAAAGATTGAGGTTGTCAAGGATTTCATTTTACTTGGATCCACAATCAATACCCATGGAAGCAGCCGTGGAGAAATCAAAAGATGGGTTGCATTGAGCAAATCAGATGCAAAAGACCTCCTTAAAGTGTTGAAAAGCAAAGATGTCACCTTGAGGACTGAGGTGCACCTGACCCAAGCCATGGTGTTTTCAATCACCTTATATGCGTGCAAAAGCTGAACAATGAATAAGGAAGACCAAAGAAGAATTGACACCTTTGAATTGTGATGTTGGTGAGGAATATTTACTATACAATGGACTGCCAAAAGAACGAACAAATCTGTCTTGGAAGACATACAACCAGAATGCTCCTTAGAAGCAAGGATGAAAAGACTATGTCTCACATACTTTGGACATGTAGTCAGTAGGGATCAGTCCCTGGAGAAGGACATCATGCTTGGTGAAGTACAGTGTCAGCAAAAAAAGAGAAGTTCCTCAACAAGATGGATTGACACAGCGGCTGCAACAATGGGCTCAAGCACAGCAACAATTGTGAGAACGGCACAGGACCCGCCAGCGTTTCCTTCTGTTGTGTGTGGGGTCGTTATGAGTAGGAACCGAGTATACGGCAACTAACAACAACGTACCTCATGTTTTTGCCCTCCACAGTTGAAAATTTGTATTTAATATTTTTAATCTCTTTTTATTTCTGGACTACTTTCTGAACATCCAGTCTATCTCTTAGTTCACAAGTACACTCTCTCTAACATCTTAACCCAGCTACTGGGTTTTTCATTTTAATATTTTTCATTCCTGGAAGGTTTTTTTCGGGAGAATCTGTTTAATTCTTTATCACATTGGACTGGTTCTTTTTAATACTGTCTCATTTTCTTATACATTTGATTCCATTTTTGTGTATTCTAGATAATTTCTGAATGTTTTTCCACATTCTAAATCCTAAAATTCATCTGAAGTTCATGAGAGCCAAATTTTTCTGTGTGATCTTTTGGCTGAATTGTGGCTTGTTTTCTCATGTTTTGTATTTTTCTATTCTGAGTTTAAATTTCTCAGGATTTAATCTTCAGGGACCTTGCAATTCCTGAATCAACCCAGAGAGAACTAAGACTTGCTTCACAAGATGCCCAGCTTGGAACCACTTTTTCTATTTTAATTAATTGGCATGGGGTTTCTTGTGTTCCCTGGTAGGCATAAATTTGAAAGCCTATTTTTGTGGATTCTCAGGGTATGTTTTTTCTTCTTCTTTCCATAGGTCAGGAGAAGAGAGGTTTCCACGCCACCCCTCTTTCCTGACCAGCAGAGGTTTCCCCAGTGCCAGCTTCCCTGGGATTGGAGCCTTGCTGGGTTTATGTGTTGGGGAGGTGGCTGCTGCTGCTCCTTGCGGAGCTCCAAGACCTGATTGGTTTCCTCTTGGCCTTTAAAGTCCAAGCCTCTGCATTACAAAGATTAGAAAATATCCTCTGAGTAATAATAGCTCAGCATCATCTAACCCCGTAGATTTTAGCTCCTTCTTTCTGTGTCTATCTCCCTCTCCCTCTCAGCACCTGAAAGCTTCCCCTACTTACTGGCCGCTTAGATTTATGATGTAAAGAATGCTTGTTACATTTTATCTAGCATTTCTAGATGTTTTGAAATGAAAAAATGTTTCAGGGAATCACATTGCCATTTCATAGGAAATGTAATTCTCTAGAGATTATTATTTGTCTCTTTTCTAAATATTCTGTAAATGTGATGTTATTGAATGTTAAATATTTTTAAAAATAAATTAGAGCTGAGATTTTAGCTATAATAAAAATTTGAGATATGGTTAGAATTTACAAATGTTTTCATGTAAAATGAGACATGACTTTTTAAAATAATTCAGAATAGAAAAGTGTCAGCATTTTGGAAAAAAAATATCATTATTGAAGGGCATTGTGTGTTTAGTAAAATTTGTTAGTTGTTTTCGAAGCATTTTACCTTCAGATTCCAGAGTCAATGCTTCAATGATTAACATGAAAAGGTTCTTACAACAGATGAAAACCATCTTCTTTATCCTGAGGGCAAAGCATTGAACATTCTCAGAAGATAACATCAAGGCTGATGATGAAGATGAAGAAGCAGAGGGAGGAGGAAGGATGGTTTATGGGCTCCCGTATGGGGCCAAGCACCCTCCTAAGCATCAAAGCCAGAAACAGGGCAGGATCCGGCCCTACAAAGGAAGTGTTTCTTGGCTAGTCAATTTCAAAGTAACTCCTGAGACAGGTCTTCACAATTGGTCTGTTATTGATTTGAAGCAAATATCCAGAATATCAAATACAGTCTTATTGAGAAGCATTGCAAAGCCAAACAGAAATCGTGTTTGATGTCCTATTTTAGATTATCTATAGCATCTTCATGCTGATAAATGTGACTCACATTTATTCTCATATTTTACATTTAAAAATTCTAATTAAAAAAAAAGAGCTCCTCCCATATCAAAATACGCAGAAAAACTTCAGGTCTCAAAATCACGGTATTTAGGAGACTGATAAGAAACTAACTTCAATTTTCTTTAGATAAAGTTAAAAAAAAAAAAACAAATCCCTCAAATGTCAGAGTATTTTTAAACATGGGAAGCTACAACATTATTCAGTCAAAGCCGTGAGATGGAAGTGAACCCTGGATGACGACTGTGAGGCTGGGTTTATTTAGCAGCTGCAGTTGTCACCCCTGCCAAGGCTCAGTGTCTTATTGGAAGCTTATGGAGACGCAGCACATGGGTATTATTAACCCATGCCTTTGAAACGAGGAAATTAAAGTTCAGGCAGGATGCATGACTTAGTCGAGGCCCCACAACTAACCCACAGCAGAGCTGGGATTCAGGTAGAGGTCTGGTGGACTCTGTTGCCCCCAATTTGGACCTCAAGATTGCATCCCCAGAATTGTGTATTATCACACAGGAATTAACAAACTGTCCTCGTGAAGAAGAGTCACTCAAGCGAGACCCTTTTATTCTGTTAGTATATGAACCTATCTGCTTATCTCATGCATTAGATATACTGGCAGCGTATGACCAAAGGCATTGAAGTACCAAATGCAAAAGTCCTTTGTTTTGCACTTTGCTTCCTCTCTATGTATGAATACACAAAAAGGTTTTAAAAGACCACATAACATTAAAAAAAAAAAAAAAAACCCACACATGAAAGAGTCAAATTATTCAGTTTGGTCATTCCTCTCTTCCCTTAGCTGTGGCTCTTGGTCACCTGTGGCCTTTTTTCACCATAGAGTATATCTTAGTCATCTAGTGCGGCTATAACAAAAATACCACAAGTGGATGGCTTTAACAAACAAAAATTTATTCTCTTACAACTTAAGAGGCTAGAAGTCTGAATTCAGGACACCAGCTCTAGGGGAAGGCTTTCTCTCTGTCAGTTCTGGTAGAAGGTCCTTGTCATCAGTCTTCCCCTTGTTTCAGAAGCTTCTCAGCACAGGGACCCCAGGTCCAAATGACATGCTCTGCTCCTGGCTCCTCTTGCTTAGTGGTAGAAGGTCCCTATCTCTCTGCTCCCTTCTCTCGTTTATATCTCAAAAGAGATTGACTCAAGATACAACCTAATCCTGTAAATTGTGCCCTGCCTCATTAACATAACTGCCTTTAACCCTGCCTCATTAACATCATAGAGGTTAGAATTTACAACACGTAGGATAATCACATTAGATCACAAAATGGTAGACAACCACACTGTCTTAGTCATCTAGTGCTGTCTTAACAGAAATACTACAAGTGGATGGCTTTAACAAAGAGAAATTTATTTCCTCACAGTAAGTAGGCTAGAAGTCCAAATTCAAGGTGTCTTCTCCAGGGGCAGACTTTATCCCTCTGTCAGCTCTGGAGGTCCTTGTCCTCAATCTTACCATGGCCAAGGAGCTTCTCAGGTGCAGGGACTCCAGGTCCAAATGATGTGCTCTGCTTCCGGTGCTACTTTCTTGGTGGTATGAGGTCCCCAACTCTCTGCTTGCTTCCCTTTCATTTTATCTCTTGAGAGATAAAAGGTGGTGCAGGCCACACCCCCTGGAAACTCCCTTTACCTTGGATGAGGGAGGTGACCTGAGTAAGGGTGGAGTTATAATCCTACCCTAATCCTCTCAACATAAAATTACAATCACAAAATAGAGGACAGGAGGAAGTAAAGTTATCACTATTTGTAGATGACATGATTGTATACACAGAAAACCCTAAGGAATCCTCCAGAAAACTACTGAAACTAATAGAAGAGTTTGGCAGAGTCTCAGGTTATAAAATAAACATACAAAAATCACTTGGATTCCTCTACATCAACAAAAAGAACACCGAAGAGGAAATAACCAAATCAATACCATTCACAGTAGCCCCCAAGAAGATAAGATACTTAGGAATAAATCTTACCAAGGATGTAAAAGACCTATACAAAGAAAACTACAAAGCTCTACTACAAGAAATTCAAAAGGACGTACTTAAGTGGAAAAACATACCTTGCTCATGGATAGGAAGACGTAACATAGTAAAAATGTCTATTCTACCAAAAGCCATCTATACATTTAACGCACTTCCGATCCAAATTCCAATGTCATATTTTAAGGGGATAGAGAAACAAATCACCGATTTCATATGGAAGGGAAAGAAGCCCTGGATAAGCAAAGCACTACTGAAAAAGAAGAAGAAAGTGGGAGGCCTCACTCTACCTGATTTCAGAAGCTATTATACAGCCACAGTAGTCAAAACAGCCTGGTACTGGTACAACAACAGGCACATAGACCAATGGAACAGAATTGAGAACCCAGACATAGATCCATCCACGTATGAGCAGCTGATATTTGACAAAGGACCAGTGTCAATTAATTGGGGAAAAGATAGCCTTTTTAACAAATGGTGCTGGCATAACTGGATATCCATTTGCAAAAAAATGAAACAGGACCCATACCTTACACCATACACAAAAACTAACTCCAAGTGGATCAAAGACCTAAACATAAGGACTAAAACGATAAAGATCATGGAAGAAAAAATTGGGACAACCCTAGGAGCCCTAATACAAGGCATAAACAGAATACAAAACATTACCAAAAATGATGAAGAGAAACCCGATAACTGGGAGCTCCTAAAAATCAAACACCTATGCTCATCTAAAGACTTCACCAAAAGAGTAAAAAGACCACCTACAGACTGGGAAAGAATTTTCAGCTATGACATCTCCGACCAGCGCCTGATCTCTAAAATCTACATGATTCTGTCAAAACTCAACCACAAAAAGACAAACAACCCAATCAAGAAGTGGGCAAAGGATATGAGCACACATTTCACTAAAGAAGATATTTGGGCAGCCAACAGATACATGAGAAAATGCTCTCGATCATTAGCCATTAGAGAAATGCAAATTAGAACTAAGATGAGATTCCATCTCACACCAGCGAGGCTAGCATTAATCCAAAAAACACAAAATAATAAATGTTGGAGAGGCTGCGGAGAGATTGGAACTCTTATACACTGCTGGTGGGAATGTAAAATGGTACAACCGCTTTGGAAATCTATCTGGCGTTATCTTAAACAGTTAGAAATAGAACTACCATACAACCCAGAAATCCCACTCCTCGGAATATACCCTAGAGAAACAAGAGCCTTCACACAAACAGATGTATATGCACACCCATGTTTATTGCAGCTCTCTTTACAATAGCAAAAAGTTGGAAGCAACCAAGGTGTCCATCAACGGATGAATGGGTAAATAAATTGTGGTATATTCACACAATGGAATACTACGCATCGATAAAGAACAGTGACGAATCTCTGAAACATTTCATAACATGGAGGAACCTGGAAGGCATTATGCTGAGCGAAATTAGTCAGAGGCAAAAGGACAAATATTGTATAAGACCACTATTATAAGATCTTGAGAAATAGTAAACCTGAGAAGAACACATACTTTTGTGGTTACGAGGGGGGAGGGAGGGAGGGAGGGAGAGGGTTTTTTATTGATTAATCAGTAGATAAGAAATGCTTTAGGTGAAGGGAAAGACAACACTCAATACATGGAAGGTCAGCTCAATTGGACTGGACCAAAAGCAAAGAAGTTTCCGGGATAAAATGAATGCTTCAAAGATCAGCGGAGCAAGGGTGGGGGTCTGGGGAACATGGTTTGCAGGGACTTCTAAGTCAGTTGGCAAAATAATTCCATATGAAGTTGGTGATTTGTTTCTCCGTCTCATTAAAGAATGTCGTTGGAATTTGGATAGCAATTGCATTAAATATATAGATCGCTTTTGGTAGAATAGACATTTTTAGTATGTTAAGTCTTCCTATCCATGAGCAAGGTATGTTTTTCCACTTATGTAGGTCTCTTTTGGATTCTTGCAGAAGAGTTTTGTAGTTTTCTTTGTATAAGTCTTTTACATCTCTGGTAACATTTATTCCTAAGTATTTTATCTTCCTGGGGCTACTGTAAATGGTATTGGTTTGGTGCTTTCCTCTCCGTGTTCTTTTTGTTGATGTAGAGGAATCTAACTGATTTTTGTGTTTATCTTGTATCCTGATATTCTGCTGAACTCTTCTATTCGTTTCAGTAGTTTTCTTAAGGATTCCTTAGGGTTTTCTGTGTATGAGATCATGTCATCTGCAAATAGAGATAATTTTACTTCTTTCTTGCCAACCTGGATGCCCTTTATTTCTTTATTTAGCCTAATTGCTCTGGCTAGGACCTCCAGCACCATGTTGAATAAGAGTGGTGATAAAGGGCATCCTTGTCTGGTTCCCGATCTCAAGGGGAATGCTTTCAGGCTCTCTACATTTAGGATGATGTTGGTTGTTGGCTTTGTATAAATGCCATTTATTATGTTGAGGAATTTTCCTTCTATTCCTGTTTTACTGAGAGTTTTCATCATGAATCTGCGTTGAATTTTTTCAAATGCCTTTTCTGCATCAATTGATAAAATCATGTGATTCCTGTCTTTTGTTTTATCTGATGTATTACATTAGTTGTTTTTCTAATGTTGAACCATCTCTGCATACCTGGTATGAATCCCACTTGGTCATGGTGAATTATTTTTTTGATATGTTGTTGAACTCTATTGGCTAGGATTTTGTTGAGGATTTTGGCATGTAAGTTCATGAGGGACACAGGTATGTAATTTTCTTTTTTTGTGGTGTCCTTACCTGGTTTTGGTATCAGGGATATGGTGGCTTCATAGAATGAGTTTGGTAGTATTCCGTCTTTTTCTATGCTCTGAAATACCTTTAGTAGTAGTGGTGTTAACTCTTCTCTGAAAGTTTGGTAGAACTCTGCAGTGAAACCCTCCAGGCCAGAGATTTTTTTTTGTTGGGAGTTTATTGGTTACAATAAACAATTACAGATTGGTTTCAATCTCTTCTTTTGTTATGAGTCTATTTAGTTGTTCTACCTCTGTTTGTGTTAGTTTAGTTAGTGTGTTTCTAGGAAATCATCCGTTTCTTCTAGGTTTTCTAATTTGTTTGAGTATAGTTTTTCATAATAATCTGATATGATTCTTTTAATTTCAGTTGGATCTGTTGTAATATCACCCATCTCATTTCTTATTTGGGCTATTTGCTTCCTCTTCTGATTTTGTTTTGTCAGTTTGGCCAATGGCTTATCAATTTTGCTGATTTTTTCAAAGAACCAGCTTTTGGTCTTGTTAATTCTTTCAATTGTTTTTCTGTTTCCTATTTCATGTAGTTCTGCTCTAATTTTTGTTATTTGTTTTCTTCTGGTGCCTGTGGGTTTCTTTTGTTGCTCTCTTTCTATTTGTTCAAGTTGTAGGGAAAATTCTTTGACTTTGGCCCTTTATTCTTTTTGTATGTGTGCATTTATTGATATAATTGACCCCTGAGCTCTGCTTTTGCTGTGTCCCAAAGGTTCTGATTGGAAGTGTTTTCATTTTCATTGGATTCTATGAATTTCTTTATTCCATCCTTAATCTATTCTATAATCCAGTCTTTTTTGAGTAGGGTATTGTTCAGTTTCCAAGTGTTTGATTTCTTTTCCCTGATTTTTCTGATATTGATTTCCATTTTTATGGCCTTATGGTCAGAGAAGTTACTTTGTAATATTTCGATGTTTTGGATTCTGCTAAGGCTTGCTTTATGACTTAATATGTGGTCTATTCTAGAGAATGTTCCATGTGCACTAGGAAAGAAAGTATAGTTGGTTGCTGTTGGGTGGAGTGTTCTGTATATGTCTATGAGGTCAAGTTGGTTGATTGTGGCATTTAGATCTTCCTTTTCTTTATTGAGCTTCATTCTGGATGTCCTGTCCTTCACCAATAGCAATGTGTTGATGTCTGCTACTATTATTGTAGAGCTGTCTATCTCACTTTTCAATGCTGATAGAGTTTGTTTCCTGTATCTTGCAGCCGTGTCATTGGGTGAGTAAATATTTAATATGGTTATATCTTCTTGGTATATTGTCCCTTTAATCATTATATAGTGTCCTTCCTTATCCTTTATGATGGACTTAACTTTAAAGTCTATTTTATCAGAAATTAATATTGCCACTCCTGTTCTTCTTTGATTGTTGTTTGCTTGATATATGTTTCCCCATCCTTTGAGTTTTACTTCGTTTGTGTCTCTAACTCTAAAGTGTGTCTCTTGTGGGCAGCATATAGATGGATCATGTTTTTTAATGCATTCTGCCACTCTCTATCTCTTTATTGGTGCATGCAGTCCATTTACAGTTAGTGTAATTTTGGATAGGTGTGAATTTAGTGCTATCATTTTGATTTCTTTTTTTATGTGTTGTTGACAGTTTCTTTTTCCCACTTAATTTTATGTGGTGAGTAGATTATCTTTATATATTGTCCTTTCCTCATATTCATTGTTGTTGATTTTGTTTCTGCTGAGTCTCTATTTTTTTCTTGTATTTTATTTTGATGAGTAAGACAGCTTGTCTCCTTTGTGGTTACCTTATTATTTACCCATATTTTTCTAAATTTAAACCTAACTTTTATTTCTTTGTATCGCCATATCTTCCTCTCCATATGGAAAATCTATGATTATATTTCTTAGTCCCTCTTTATTGTTTTAATGTTGTCTTCTTTTATATACTAAAATTGCTGTTACCCTGTTTTGAGCTTTTTTTTTTTTTTAAATCTTTCTTTGTTTTTTTGATTTCCTTGCCTGGGTTGACTTCTGATTGCTCTGCCCAGTGTTCCAGTCTTGGGTTGATACCTGATATTATTGATTTTCTAAGCAAAGGACTCCCTTTAGTGTTTCTTGTAGTTCTGGTTTGGTTTTTACAAATTCCCTAAACTTCTGTTTAGTTATAAATGTTCTAATTTCACCTTCATATTGCATATATGATTCTTGGCTGGCAATTTTTTTCCTTCAAGTTTTTAAATATGTCATCCCATTGCCTTCTTGCCTGCATGGTTTCTGCCGAGTAGTCTGAGCTTTTTCTTATTGGTTCTCCTTTGTAGGTGACTTTTCGTTTATCCATAGCTGCTCTTAAAATTCCCTCTTTATCTTTGATTTTGGCAAGTTTGATTTTAATATATCTTGGTGACTTTCTTTTAAGATCTACCTTATGTGGAGTTCGATGAGCATCTCGGATAGATATCTTCTCATCTTTCACAATATCAGGGAAGTTTTCTGCCAAGAAGTCTTCAACAATTCTCTCTGTATTTTCTGTTATCCCTCCCTGTTCTGGTACTCCAATCATTCATAGGTTATTTCTCTTGATAGAGTCCCACATGATTCTTAAGGTTTCTTCATTTTTTTTAATTCTTTTATCTGACTTTTCTTCAAACATATTAGTGCCAAGTGATTTACTTTAAGTTTAGAAATTCTGGCTTCTACTTGCTCAGTCCTGTTCCTCTGACTTTCTATTGAGTTATCTAATTCTGTAATTTTATGGTTAATCTTCTGAATTTCTGATTGCTGTCTATGAATTTTTCCAGCTTATTAAATTTTTCTTCATGTTCCTCAATAATTTCTTCAGTTGCTTTATCTGTGTGTCCCTTGGCTTGTTCTGCATATTGCCGCATTTTCTTCCTGATGTCTTGAAGGGTTCTGTATGTTAATCTTTTGTATTCTGCCTCTGGTAATTCCAGGAATGCACTTTCCTCTAAAAGATCCCTGGATTCTTCGTTTTGAGAGCTTGTTGATGTGATTGTCGTGTGTTTCTTTATGTGACTTGATATTGACTGTTGTCTCAGAGCCATTTATAAGTTATCGTATTAGTTTATGCTTGCCCACTGTGTCATAGCTTCTTGCTTTGTTTTGTTTTGATATGCCCACATGGGTTGCTTTAGTGAACTAGCTTATTTTCCCCTTTGGAGCTCTGACGTCCTGTCCCCAGATGGCTAGAGCTGTTATCAGGTGTATCAGTCCAGGAGTCTATTCAGTTTTCTTGTATGAATTCAGCTCAGGTTTCCAGGTAGCTGATAATGAAGTGTGTGGTACAGGCTCTCTCCTACAGTCTTAGAGAGGCAGGCATGATTGGTGTATGTACCAGTAACTGATTGCAGCAGGGGGTCATGCTCTGAACAAGGCAGGGTGCTGAGAACCAACCCCCGAGTGTCTCTGAGGAAAGCACATCCCTGTTCCCTAGATCGTGCAGGTGGGTGTGTTCTGCAGATGGGCCATGGTCACCCAGTGTTTTTGGTTGTAAGGACTGGGAGGTACCAGTTATCCTTGGACTCTTGTTGCAGGAGGCTGGGTGACCTGAGTGGAGCTACCAGTCCTTAGGCCCCTGATGTGGGTAGGTGAGAACCCTGTTTAATAGGCAAAGCAATGTCAAACATGAAATGCCCACCTCTCCACCACATGGCTGAAATGGTTGGAGTCTGCCAGCAAGGGCCTGTTCTCCTGAAATAGGCCCACACAGGTCCATGCAAAGAGGAAATGTGCTCTGAGTCCATGGACCGTTTATGCCTGGACAGGAGCCCCTTCTGGCCTGTGCTCCCTCGGTTAGTGGAGCTGGCGAATTATCTTTTATCCCAAATGCAAATTTTTTCCTTCTCCATGGCCAGGAAGAGGACTGTAGATGCTCAACAGGGCCTATCTCTGGCCCAGGGAATTCAGCCGCTGGAGGCTTTGGGGGTGAGGAGGCATGGTAAAATATACAGAAGTACTTAGCTTTTGCCGAGAGCACCATTCTTCTCAGGTTCTGGATGTATGAGTAGGCTGTTTGGCTGGCCGCTTCTCCCTGAGGACACTGCAGCCAAACGCTAGTACCACCCCACTGCTGCCGCTCCGGGAGTGTTGCTGAGGGCTCCCCGTGATTCAGGTCCAGTAACTGCACTCCACTTCTGAACCATCTCTTCCTCCCCTGCCCCTCAGTTCATTTTCTAAGCTTGCCTTTGATGCTCAGGCCTCCTAGCTTGTCATAAATATACTTGTTTCACTTGTTTTTTTCGGGTCTTTGTTCTAAAGAGGGCTCACTGGAAGCGTCTGACTATTCCGCCATCTTGGCTCCGCGTCTAACTTCCCTTTCTATGTTGATGTAATTTTCTTCATATCTCTTAAAAGACACTCATAAAGATATATCTACTGTGTTTTATATTTTAAGCACATTTTGATATAAATACAATGTTATGAATCTTTAGAGTGTTGTATGAAGATAGGAGGGGGCCTGCAGACTATTTTCTTTTTGTCTTTTGTAATCTGGAGTCTGTGACTCTGAGGACTGCTTCTTTGCTCCCTCTGAGTTTTTCTTCTGCCTGTTTCTCACTTCCTTCACTGGCTTACTTTCCTTCTCCCACCCCGATACATAGGTACTTCTGGAATTCTCATCTTGGTCTTCCCTTTCTTAGTGCTCAATATGATTTCTTCAGGCAATTTCACCCAGTGCCCAAATCTTTCTAAAATTCTGATCTTTCTCCTGGCTTCCAGGTGTGAATATTAAGGTACGGATCAAACATTTTACCCTGAATAGTCCCCAGGTATTTCAGAAATGAACAGTTCAGTGTCTGATCTCATCAAAACTGCTCACTGCCCTTCCTCCTGCCCTCTCTTATCTCATCCCATAGGCCTGAGGCTCCTCCTGTACCCTCACTGGTAAAGACAGCAGCATCCACTGAGTTGCTCAGTCAGAAACTACGAGTCATTCTTACGTTTCCCTATGTGCAGATTTCATATCCACCAGGCCCACTAGTCATGTTGAATCTTGTGAAATACCCATCCTCTATCTCATCTACTTTGCCCCTCCGATATAGCCTAGATTAGGGTTTGGAAGTTCTCACTTGGATTACAATGGTCCCCTTGTAAGACAGTCTCTGCTTCCAGCTCCCTCTATCACCCATGCTTATCACCACCAGAGAGAAAACACCCCAACATATATTAACTCTTCATTCCCTGCTCAGAGTCTTCCAAGGACTCTGCCCTTTAGAGATGTTTGTTGAGCCCGGATAAGTGAGAGCCAGCAGGGTTGGGCGGGGGGGACTCAAGGAGCATACATTATAGAAGAAGGAGAGAAACAGTAAGCAAACACAGAATATATCAGGTGGCACTCAATGTGATGAAGAAGAAGTAGAGACCCAGGAGGAGAGTGTGTTAACCAGGGGTCACAGGAGACCTCATGGTAAGGGAACTCTGAAACAGACCTGAAGGAAGTACAGGGGTAAGGTTAGACACACCTCATTACAGGGTAAAGATCCAGAATATTCATTCACTCGGTCATTCACTTAACAAATATAGAGGGTCCACAGACAGGCACACAGCGTACATGGGGTCGTAAAGGATATCTTCAATCTGTGAAAGGCTCTGTGCTTGTGGAGTCAACAGACAACTGGTGTGTTAGATGTTTCCTATATATGCCAGGGTCGCTATGAGCTGTAATTGACTCGACGGCAATGGGTTAACAGGTTTTAAGAGAAGTAGGGTAGTAAGAAGAAGGTGTGCTGGTGTAGTCTTCAAGCGCTCGGCGGCTAACCAAAAGGTTAATGGTTTGAACCCACCAGCTCGTCCATGGGAAAAAGATGTAGCAATCAGCTTCCATAGAGATTTACAGCCTTGGAAACCCTATGGGGCAGTTCTGCCCTGTCCTATAGGGTCACTAGGAGTTGGAATCAATGGCAGCAGGTTTGGTTTGGGTTTTAGAATAGTGAACATTATGGCATTTGAATTGCATCTCATGACTTTAAAAAAAAGATACTGATATGAGCGAGATAGAATCTCTGATCTCATGAAACCAATATACTAGAATAGAAGAGAAAGACACACAGGAACACTTACACGCAAGCACATATGTAAGTAAATAAGTCAGTGCAGGTGATTACAAAAAAAAAAAATTTATATACACCTTGCTATATACTCCTAGTTGCTCTCGCCCTAATGAGACAGCACACTTCTTCTCTCCACCCTGTATTTCCGTGTTTGTTCAGCCAGCTTCTGTCCCCATCTCCCTTCTCATCTCCCCTCTAGACGAGCTGTCCACATAGTCTCATGTGTCTACTTGTGCCAAGAAGCTTACTCCTCACCAGTATCATTTTCTGTCTTATATTCCAGTCCAATTCATGTCTAAAGATTTGGCTTCAGGAATGGTTCCAATCTTGGGCTAACATAAGGTCTGGGGACCATGGCCTCCAGGGCCCTTCTAGTCTCAGTCAGACCATTAAGTCTGGTCTTTTTACGAGAATTTGAGGTCTGCATTCCACTGCTGTCCTGCTCCTTCAGGGATTTTCTGTTGTGTTCCCTGTCACAGCAGTCATCGGTTGTAGCCGGGCACCATCTAGTTCTTCTGATCTCAGGCTGATGTAGTCTTTGATTTATGTGGCCCTTTCTGTCTCTTGGGCTCATAATTACCTTGTGTCCTTGGTGTTCTTCGTTCTCCTTTGCTCCATGTGGGTTGAGACCAATTGATGCATCTTGTCGGAATTGACTCAATGGCACTGGATTGGGTTTTAGATGGCCACTTGCTAGCGTTAAAGACCCCAGATGCCACTCACCAAAGTGGGACGCAGAATGTTTTCTTAATAGATTTTATTATGCTAGTTGACTTGGGTACCCCCTGAAATCATGGTCCCCAGGCCCCCGCCCCTGCTACTCTGGCTTTTGAAGTGTTCAGTTTATTCAGGAAAGTTCTTTGCTTTTGGTTTAGTCCAGTTGTGCAGACCTCTCCTGTATTGTGTGTTGTCTTTCCCTTCACCTAAAATAGTTCTTATCTACTGTCTAATTAGTGAATACCTTTCTCTCCCTCCCTCCCCATCCTCATAGCCATCAAAGAATATTTTCTTCTGAGTTTAAACTATTTCTTGAGTTTCTATAATAGTGGTCTCGTACAATATTTGTCCTTTTGCAACTGACTAATTTCACTCAGCATAATGCCTTCCAGATTCCTCCATGTTATGAAATGTTTCACAGATTCATCATTGTTCTTTATCGATGGGTAGAATTCCATTGTGTGAATATACCATAATTTATTTATCCATTCTTCACTGATGGGCACCTTGGTTGTTTCCATTTTTTTTGCTGTTGTAAACAGTGCTGTAATGAACATGGGTGTGCATATATCTGTTCACGATAAGGCTCTTATTTCTCTAGGACATATTCCAAGGAGTGGGATCTCTAGATCCTATGGTACTTCTATTTCTAGCTTATTAAGAAGCGCCAAATCAATTTCCAAATTGGTTGTACCATTTTACAGTCCCACCAGCAGTGTATGTGTTTCAGTGTTTCCACAACCTCTCCAACATTTGTCATTTTGTGTTTTTTGGATAAATGGCAGCCTGGTGGGGCAAGATGCTATCTCATTGTAGTTTTGATTTACATTTCTCTGATGGCTAAAGATTGAGAGTATTTCCATATGTATCTGTTAGCTGCTGCTTTGATGAAGTGCCTGTCCATATCTTTTGCCAATTTTTAATTGTGTTATTTTGTTGTTGTTGAGTTTTTACAGTATCGTGTAGATTTTAGAGATCAGACACAGATTGAACTTGTCACAGCCAAAAATTTTCTCCCAGTCTGTAGGTAATCTTTTTACTCTTTTGGTGAAGTCTTTGGATGAGCATAGGTGTTTGATTTTTAGGAGCTCCCAGTTATCTAGTTTCTCTTCTCGTGTTTGTGCACTGTTAGTAATGTTGTGTGTACTGTTTATGCCATGTATTAGGGCTCCTAACATTGTCGCTATGAGTAGGAATCGACTCAATGGCACTGGGTACTGGGTTAATGTTATCCCAATTTTTTCTTCCATGATCTTTATCGTTTTAGATTTTATGTTTATATATTTCATCCATTTTGAGTTAGTTTTTGTGCATGGACTAAGGTATGGGTCTTGTTTCATTTTTTTACAGGTAGATATCCAGTTGTGCCAGCACCATTTGTTAAAAAGACTGCCTTTCTCTCATTTAACTGACTTTGGGCCTTTGTCAAATATCAGCTGCTCATATGTGGTTGGATTTATGTCTGGATTCTCAATTCTTTTCCATTGGTCTATGTACCTGTTGTAGTACCAGTACCAGGCTGTTTTGACTACTGTGGCAGTATAATAGGTTCTAAAGTCAGGTAGTGTGAGGCCTCCCATGTTGTTGTTCTTTTTTTTTTTTGGTTATAACATTTTTTTTTAATTATTTTTTTAAAATAATTTTTATTGTGGTTTAAGTGAAAGTTTACAAATCAAGTCAGTCTGTCACATATAAACTTACATACACCTTACTACATACTCCCATTTACTCTCCCCCTAATGAGTCAGCCCACTCCCTCCTTCCAGTCTCTCCTTTCGTGAACGTTTTGCCAGTTTCTAACCCTCTCTACCCTCCCGTCTCCCCTCCAGACAGGAGATGCCAATACAGTCTCAAGTGTCCACCTGATACAAGTAGCTTACTCTTCATCAGCATCTCTCTCCAACCCATTGCCAGTCCCTTCCATGTCTGATGAGTAGTCTTCGGGAATGGTTCCTGTCCTGGGCCAACAGAAGGTCTGGGGACCATGACCACCAGGCTTCTTCTAGTCTCAGTCAGACCATTAAGTCTGGTCTTTTTATGAGAATTTGGGGTCTTCATCCCACTGTTCTCCTGCTCCCTCAGGGGTTCTCTGTTGTGCTCCCTGTTAGGGCAGTCATCAGTTGTGGCCGAGCGACATCTAGTTCTTCTGGTCTCAGGATGATGTAAGTCTCTAGTTCATGTGGCCCTTTCTGTCTCGGGCTCATAGTTATCGTGTGACCTTGGTGTTCTTCATTCTCCTTTGATCCAGGTGGGTTGAGACCAATTGATGCATCTTAGATAGCTGCTTGTTAGCATTTAAGACCCCAGATGCCACATTTCAAAGTGGGATGCAGAATGTTTTCATATAGAATTTATTATGCCAATTGACTTAGAAGTCCCCTTAAGCCATAGTCCCCAAACCCCCGCCCTTGCTCCGCTGACCTTCGAAGCATTCAGTTTATCCAGGAAACTTCTTTGCTTTTGGTCCAGTCCAGTTGAGCTCACCTTCCCTGTATTGAGTATTGTCCTTCTCTTCACCTAAAGTAGTTCTTATCTACTAACTAATCAGTAAATAACCCTCTCCCACCTTCCCTCCCTCCCCCCTCTCGTAACCACAAAAGAATGTGTTCTTCTCAGTTTATACTATTTCTCAAGTTCTTGTAATAGTGGTCTTATCGTGTATTTGTCCTTTTGCATCTGACTAATTTCGCTGAGCATAATGCCTTCCAGGTTCCTCCATGTTATGAAATGTTTCACAGATTCGTCACTGTTCTTTATCCATGCATAATATTCCATTGTGTGAATATACCATAATTTGTTTAACCATTCATCCGTTGATGGACACCTTGGTTGCTTCCATCTTTTTGCTATTGTAAACAGTGCTGCAATAAACATGGGTGTGCATATATCTGTTCGTGTAAAGGCTCTTATTTCTGTAGGGTATATTCCAAGAAGTGGGATTTCTGGGTTGTATGGTAGTTCTATTTCTAACTGTTTAAGAAAACGCCAGATAGATTTCCAAAGTGGTTGTACCATTTTACATTCCCACCAGCAGTGTATAAGAGTTCCAATCTCTCCGCAGCCCCTCCAACATTTACTATTGTGTTTTTTGGATTAATGCCAGCCTTGTTGGGGTGAGATGGAATCTCATCGTAGTTTTAATTTGTGTTTCTCTAATGGTTAATGATAGAGAGCATTTTCTCATGTGTCTGTTAGCTGCCTGAATATCTTCTTTAGTGAAGTGCGTGTTCATATCCTTTGCCCACTTTTTGATTGGGTTGTTTGTCTTTTTGTGGTTGAGTTTTAACAGAATCATATAGATTTTAGAGATCAGGTGCTGGTCAGAGATGTCATAGCTGAAAATTTTTTCCCAATCTGTAGGTGGTGTTTTTACTCTTTTGGTAAAGTCTTTTTTTTTTTAGATGAGCATAGGTGTTTGATTTTTAGGAGGTCCCAGTTATCTGGTTTCTCTTCGTCATTTCTGGTAATGTTTTGTATTCTGTTTATGCCTCGTATTAGGGCTCGTAACGTTGTCCCTATTTTTTCTTCCATGATCTTTATCATTTTAGTCTTTATGTTTAGGTCTTTGATCCACTTGGAGTTAGTTTTTGTGCATGGTGTGAGGTATGGGTCCTGTTTCATTTTTTTGCGAATGGATACCCAGTTATGCCAGCACCATTTGTTAAAAAGACTATCTTTTCCCTAATTAACTGACGCTGGGCCTTTGTCAAATATCAGCTGCTCATATGTGGATGGATTTATATCTGGGTTCTCAATTCTGTTCCATTGGTCTATGTTCCTGTTTGTGTACCAGTGCCAGGCTGTTTTGACTACTGTGGCTGTATAATATGTTCTGAAATCAGGTAGAGTGAGGCCTCCCACTTTCTTCTTCTTTTTCAGTAATGCTTTACTTATCCGGGGCTTCTTTCCCTTCCGTATGAAGTTGGTGATTTGTTTCTCCATCACTTTAAAAAATGTCATTGGAATTTGGATCGGAAGTGCATTGTATGTATAGATGACTTTTGGTAGAATAGACATTTTTACTATGTTAAGTCTTCCTATCCATGAGCAAGGTATGTTTTTCCACTTACGTAGGTCCCTTTTAGTTTCTTGCACTAGTACTTTATAATTTTCTTTGTATAGGTCTTTTACATCTTTGGTAAGATTTATTCCTAAGTATTTTATGTTCTTGGGGGCTACTGTGAATGGTATTGATTTGGTGATTTCCTCTTCGATGTTCTTTTTTGTTGGTGTAGAGTAGAGGAATCCAAGTTATTTTTGTATGTTTATCTTATACCTGAGACTCTGCTGAACTCTTCCATTAGTTTCAGTAGGTTTCTGGAGGATTCCTTAGGGTTTTCTGTGTATAAGATCATGTAATCTGCAAACAGAGATAATTTTACTTCTTCCTTGCCAATCCAGATGCCCTTGATTTCTTTGTCTAGCCTAATTGCTCTGGCTAGGACCTCTAGCACAATGTTGAATAAAAGTGGTGATAAAGGGCATCGTTGTCTGGTTCCCGTTCTCAAGGGAAATGCTTTCAGGCTCTCACCATTTAGAATGATGTTGGCTGTTGGCTTTGTGTAGATGCCCTTTATTATGTTGAGGAATTTTCCTTCAATTCCTATTTTGCTGAGAGTTTTTATCATGAACTGGTGTTGGACTTTGTCAAATGCCTTTTCTGCATGAATTGATAAGATCATGTGGTTCTTGTCTTTTCTTTTTAATTTATATGGTGGATTACATTAATGGTTTTTCTAATATTAAACCAGCCTTGCATACCTGGTATAAATCCCACTTGGTCATGGTGGATTATTTTTTTGATATGTTGTTGAATTCTGTTGGCTAGAATTTTGTTGAGGATTTTTGCATCTATGTTCATGAGGGATATAGGTCTGTAATTTCCTTTTTTTGTGATGTCTTTACCTGGTTTTGGTATCAGGGATATACTGGCTTCATAGAATGAGTTAGGTAGTATTTCATCATTTTCTATGCTTTGAAATACCTTTAGTAATAGTGGTGTTAACTCTTCTCTGAAAGTTTGGTAGAATTCTGCAGTGAAGCCGTCCGGGCCAGGGCTTTTTTTTTGTTGGGAGTTTTTTGATTTACCTTTCCAATCTCTTTTTTTGGTTATGGATCTATTTAGTTGTTCTAGTTCTGATTGTGTTAGTTTAGGTAGGTAGTGTTTTTCCAGGAATTCATCCATTTCTTCTAGGTTTGTAAATTTGTTAGAGTATAATTTTTCATAATAATCTGATATGATTCTTTTAATTTCACTTGGGTCTGCTGTGATATGGCTCATCTCATTTCCTATTCGGGTTATTTGTTTCCTTTGCTGTATTTCTTTAGTCAATCTGGCCAATGGTTTATCAATTTCGTTAATTTTTTCAAAGAACCAGCTTTTGGCTTTGTTAATTATTTCAAATGTTTTTTTGTTCTCTGTTTCATTTAGTTCAGCTCTAATTTTTATTATTTGTTTTCTTGTGGTGCCTGATGGATTCTTTTGTTGCTCACTTTGTATTTGTTCAAGTTGTAGGGACAGTTCTCTGATTTGGGCTCTTTCTTCTTTATGTGTGCATTTATCGATATAAATTGACCTCTGAGCACTGCTTTTGCTGTGTCCCAGAGGTTTTGATAGGAAGTGTTTTCATTCTCATTGCATTCTATGAATTTCTTTATTCCCTCCTTAATGTCTTCTATAACCCAGTCTTTTTTCAGCAGGGTATTGTTCAGTTTCCAAGTATTTGATTTCTTTTCCCTGATTTTTCTCTTATTGATTTCTACTTTTATGGCCTTGTGGTTTGAGAATATGCTTTGTAATATTTCGATGTTTTGGATTCTGCAAAGTTTTGTTTTTATGACCTAATATGTAATCTATTCTAGAGAATGTTCTACGTGCACTAGAAAAAAAAATACTTTGCAGCTGTTGGGTCTATGAGGTCAAGTTGGTTGATTGTAGCAATTAGGTCTTCTGTGTCTCTCTTGAGCTTCTTACTGGAAGTCCTATCCTTCTCCAAAAGTGGTGTGTTGAAGTGTCCTACTATAATTGTGGAGGTGTCTATCTCACTTTTTAGTTCTGTTAAAGTTTGTTTTATGTATCTTGCAGCCCTGTCATTGGGTGCATAAATATTTAATATGGTTATATCTTCCTGGTCAATTGTCCCTTTAATCATTATGTAGTGTCCTTTATCCTTTGTGGTGGATTTAACTTTGAAGTCTATTTTATGAGAAATTAATATTGCTACTCCTGCTGTTTTTTGATTGTTGTTTGCTTTATATATTTTTTTCTATCCTTTGAGTTTTAGTTTGTTTGTGTCTCTAAGTCTAAGGTGTGTCTCTTGTAGGCAGCCTATAGACGGATCGTGTTTCTTTATCCAGTCCGAGACTCTCTGTCTCTTTATTGGTGCATTTAGTCCATTTACATTTAGTGTAATTATAGATAAGTATGTGTTTAGTGCTGTCATCTTGATGCCTTTTTGTGTGTGTTGTTGACAATTTCATTTTTCCACTTACTTTTTTGTGCTGAGATGTTTTTCTTTGTAAATTGTGTGTTCCTCATTTTCATAGTAGTAGAATTTATGTTTGCTGAGTCGGTATGTTTTTCTTTTGAATTATGGAATTGTTAGACTTCTTTGTGGTTACCTTAATATTTACCCCTATTTTTCTAAGTAAAAACCTAACTCGTATCGTCCTATATCACCTTGTTTTCCTCACCATATGGCAGTTCTATGCCTCCTGTATTTAGTCCCTCTTTTTGATTATTGTGATCTTTTACATATTGACTTCAATGATTCCCTGTTTTGAGCATATTTTTCTTTCTAAAATTAATCTCAATTTGTTTTTGTGATTTCCTTATTTGAGATGATATCAGGATGTTCTGTTCTGTGACCTTGTGTTGTGTTGTTATCTGATGTTATTGATTTTCTGACCAAAAAATTTCCTTTAGTATTTCTTGTAGCTTTGGTTTGGTTTTTGCGAATTCTCGAAGCTTGTGTTTATCTGTAAATGTTTTAATTTCACCTTCATATTTGAGAGAGAGTTTTGCTGGATAAATGATCCCTGGCTGGCAGTTTTTCTCCTTCAGTGCTGTATATATGTCATCCCATTGCCTTCTTGACTGCATGGTTTCTGCTAAGTAGTCTGAACTTATTCTTATTGATTCTCCTTTGTAGGAGACCTTTCTTTTATCCCTGGCTGCTTTTAAAATTTTCTTTTTATCTTTAGTTTTGGCAAGTTTGATGATAATATGTCTTGGTGATTTTCTTTTTGGATCAATCTTAAATGGGGTTCGATGAGCATCTTGGATAGATATCCTTTCATCTTTCATGATGTCAGGGAAGTTTTCTGCCAACAGATCTTCAACTATCCTCTCTGTACTTTCTATTATCCCTCCTTGTTCTGGAACTCCAATCACATGCAAGCTAGTCTTCTTGATAGAGTCCCACATGATTCTTAGGGTTTCTTCATTTTTTTTAATTCTTTTATCTGATTTTTCTGTAACTGTATTGGTGTCAATTGCCTTATCCTCCAACTCCCCCACTCTGCATTCCAATTGCTCCATTCTGCTTCTCTGACTTCCTATTGAGTTGTCTAATTCTGTAATTTTACTGTTAATCTTTTGGATTTCTGAATGCTGTCTCTCTATGGATTCCTGCAGCTTATTAATTTTTCCACTATGTTCTTGAATAATCTTTTTGATGTCTTTGACTGCTTTATCAGTGTGTTCCTTGGCTTTTTCTGTAGATTGCCTTATTTCATTTCTGAGGTCATCCCTGATGTCTTGAAGCATTCTGTAAATTAGTTTTTTATATTCTCCATCTGGCAATTCCAGGATTGTACCTTCATTTGGGAAAGATTTTGATTCCTTAATTTGGGGAGTTGTAGAAGCAATCATGGTCTGCTTCTTTATGTGGTTTGATATCGACTGCTGTCTCCAAGCTATCTATAAGATATTGTAATGATTTATTTTATATTTGCTCAGTGAGTCTTATCTTCTTTTGTTTTCTTTCAGTATGTTTAGATGGGCTACTAGATTGTGCTGTCTTGATTGCTGTAGCCTTTGAATCACTTATGTTCTCTTACCAGCTGGTTTGGGCTGTTATCAGAAATATAAGTCTAAGAGTCCATTCACTATTCTTGAGTAGAATCTGATTTTGGGTCACCAAGTGTGTGGGGTAGACTGTCACCTATTCACTTAGAGGAGTAGTGGTGATAGTTGTGTGCACCAGATTCTATTAGCAGCAGGGGGTCACATTCAAGGGGGGGCAGGATGCTGACAGGCTTCCCCCAAGTGCCAGTGAGGTAGGTGTGTGTCTATTCCTAAAGCACTTTGATAGGTGGGCTCTGCAGCTGTACCTTAGGCACCCAATGCATGTACCTCTACAGATTGGTAGATGTCACTATCCTCATACCCCTATGGCAGGAGGTTAGGTGGTTTGGATGGAGCTTCAGCTCTCAGTTCCCCGTTGTGGGTCAGTGAGGGCTCTGTTTAATAGGTAGAGATATCAGTCCTGGGAAACTTGTCTTTCTAGTAATCTACTAAAACAATTTCAGTCAGATCCCTATCAGAATTGCCTTTGCATTATAATATCCACCTTGTTTCCTGTAGGGATGAAAGCCCAAGACTGTGGATCTCATATGCTTGGCTGGAGCTGGTTCTGTATTTTTAGTCCAATTTTGGGAAGTCAGGGAACCCAGGTCCCTGGGTTTTTTTGTAGCTGCTTCTCTCAGGCCAGGAGAATGGGTTAGGAAAAGACAAAACAAACAAACAAACAAAAGCACTTCATTCTCTGGCCCAGGAAATTCAAATGTTAATGAAGCTGTCTGGGAAGGGGAGAGGAGGGATCAGATAGATAGGAGAGAGTAGCACCCAGGAATATAGACAAAGTTACTTATCTTGCTTGGCGAGGACTGTTTTATCTGAGATTCTTGAGGGGCGTGTAGCCTGTGTGCGTTGGCTGGGTCGAGATTGCCCCTGAGGTCAGGCCCGTGTCCTGTGCATGTGCTGTCTCAGAAGCCTTGGTCAGTTCCTCCGCTCCCAGTCCAAAGCCCAGTGCCAGGGTTCCTCGGCTGGGACGCTGCACTCCAGGCTCCAAAACCAGTTGCTGCCTCCTGGTGACATCTCCTCCTGTCAGCTGCATCACTGCGGTGCCTGTGTGCACTGACTGGTTTTCCCCCGAGGTCGCTTCTGGGAGTCAGGGCTGTGTCCTGTGCCTGCCCCACCTCAGCAAGCTGCTATCAGCCACGCCACTTGGCACCAGGGAACCGTGAGGGCTCAAGGCTGTGGAGTGGGTCATGGGTTCCAGAAGCAGTCGCTGGTTCAGGGCACAGCTTTTCATTCACCTGTCACTCAGGTCAACTCTAGATCTGTGTTTGATGGTCAGGGTTCGTAGATTGTCGTGTATGTGATCGATTCATTTGTTTTTCTGAGTCTTTGTTGCAAGAGGGATCAGAGGTAGCGTCTACCTAGTCAGCCATCTTGGCCCCGCCTCCATAATACTCTTGTTCTTCTTTTTCAGTCGTGCTTCATTTATCCAGGGCCTTTTCCCCTTCCATATGAAGTTGGTGATTTTTTCTCCATATCATTAAAAAATATCATTGGTTTCTCAATCAGAATTCCATTGTATCTATAGATGGCTTTCGGTAGAATAGACATTTCTACAATGTTGAGTCTTCCTATCCATGAGCAAGATATGTTTTTCTACTTCTGTAGGTCTCTTTTGGTTTCTTGCAGTAATGTCTTATACTTTTCTTTGTATAGGTCTTTTACATCTCTGGTGAGATTTATTCCTAAGTATTCTATCTTCTTGGGGGCTACTGTAAAAGGTATTGATTTGGTGATTTCCTCTTTGGTGTTCTTTCCGTTGGTATAGAGGAATCCAACTGATTTTCATATGTTTATCTTGTATCCTGATACTCTGCTGAACTCTCCTATTAGTTTCAGTAGTTTTCTTGAGGATTCTTTAGGGTTTTCTGTGTATAAGATCATGTCATCTGCAAATAGAGGTACTTTTACTTCTTCCTTATCAATCTGGATACCCTTTATTTCTTTATCTAGCCTAATTGCTCTGGTAAGGACCTCCAGCACAATGTTGTATAAGACTGGTGATAAAGGTCATCCCTGCCTGATTACCATTCTCAAGGGAAATGCTTTCAGACTCCATCTATAGGTTCGCTAAATCGATTGAACAGCACTGGGTTTGGTTTTTTGGGTTTTGTGGCTGTTGGCTTTGTATAAATGCCCTTTATTATGTTGTGGGATTTTCCTTCTATTCGTGTTTTGCCAAGAGTTTTTATCATGAATGGGTGTTTGACTTTGTCAAATGCCTTTTCTGCATCAATTAATAAGATCATGTGGTTCTTATCTTTTATTTATATGATATTATATTGATTGTTTTTCTAATGTTGAACCATCCCTGCACACTTGGTATGAATCCCACTTGGTCACGGAGAATTATTTGATATCATGTTGAATTCTATTGGCTAGAATTTTGTTGAGGATTTTTGCATCTAAGTTCATGAAAAATATAGGTCTGTAATTTTCTTTTTTTGTGCTGTCTTTACCTGGTTTTGGTATTGGGGATTTGCTGGCTTCATTGAGAGTTTGGGAGTATTCCATCTTTTCTATGCTCTGAAATACCTTTAGTAGTAGTGGTGTTAACTCTTCTCTGAAAACTTGGTAGAACTCTCCAGTGAAGCCATCTGGGCCAGGGCTTTTTTTTTGTTGGGAGTTTTTAAATTACCTTTTCAGTCTCTTCTTTGTTATGGGTTTATTTAGTTGTTCTATCTTTGTATTAGTTTAGGTGCATACCTCTGTTTGTGTTAGTTTAGGTAGTAACGTGTTTCTAGAAATTCATCCATTTCTCCTAGGGTTTCAAATTTGTTAGAGTATAATTTTTCATAGTAATCTGATACAGTTCTTTTAATTTCAGTTGTGTCTGTTGTGATATCTCCCATCTCATTTCTTATTCAGGTTATTTGCTTCCTCTCCTGTTTTTTTTTTTTTTGTCATTTTGGCCAGTGGTTTATCGATTTTGTTAACTTTTTTTAAAGAAGCAGCTTTAGGTCTCGTTAACTCAGTTGTTTTTCTGTTCTCTAACTTCATTTAATTCTGCTGCAATTTTTATTATTTGTGTTCTTCTGGTGTCTGATGGTTTCTTTTGTTGCTCTCTATTTGTTCAAGTTGTAGGGATAATTTCTGATTTGGGGTCTTTCTTCTTTTTGGATGCGTGCATTTATTGATATAAATTGACCTCTGAGCACTGCTTTAGATGTGTCCTGAAGTTTCTGATAGGAAGTGCTTTCATTCTCATTGGATTCTATGAATTTCTTTATTCCGTCCTTCATGTCTTCTATAACCCAGTCATTTTTGAGCAGGTTGTTGTTCAGTTTCCAAGTGTTTGATTTCTTTAACCTACTTTTTCTGTTATTGATTTCTACTTTTATGGTCTTATGGTCAGAGAAGATGCTTTGTAATATTTCAATGTTTTGGGTTCTGCTAAGGCTTGCTTTATGACCTAATATGTGGTCTTTTCTAGAGAATGTTCCATGTGCATTGGAAAAGAAAGTATACTTGGCTGCTGTTGGTTGGAGTATTCTGTGTATGTCTATGAGGCCAGGTCGGCTGATTGTGGCATTTAGATCTTCCGTGTCTTTACCAAGCTTCTTTCTGGATGTCCTGTCCTTCACTGAAAGTGGTGTGTTGATGTCTCCTATTATTATTTTGGAGCTGTCTATCTCACTCTTCAATGCTGTTAGAGTTTGTTTTATGTATCTTGAAGCCCTGCCATTTGTACATAAATATTTATTATAGTTATATTCTTCTGGTATATTGTCCCTTTAATCATCATATATAGTTTCCTTCCTTTGTGGTGGCTTTAACTTTGGTCTATTTTGTCACAAATTAATATTGCCACTCCTGCTCTTTTTTGATTGTTGTTTGCTTGATATTTTTTTTTTCTATCCTTTGAATTTTAGTTTGTGTCTTTAAGTCTAAGGTGGTCTCTTGTAGGCAGCATATAGATGGATTGTGGGTTTTTTTTTATCCTTTCTGTCACTCTCTCTGTCTCTTTATTGGTGCATTTAGTCCATATACATTCAGCAAAATTATGTATAGGTATGAGTTTAGTGCTGTTATTTTGAAGTCTTTTTTTCTGTGTTGTTGACAGTTTCTTTTTTCCACTTAACTCTTTGTGCTGAGTAGTTTCTATATTGTCTTTTCCTTTTATTCATTGTTGGTGATTTTGTTTTTGCTGAGTCTTTATGTTTTTCTTGTATTTTATTTTGATGTGTAAGATTGTTAGTCTCATTTGTGGTTACCTTAATATTTACCCCTATTTTTCTAAGTTTAAACCTAACTTTTATTTTTTTTATATCGCCTTGACTACCTCTCCATGTAAAAGATCTATGGCTACATTTTTCAGTCCCTCTTTATTGCTTTAATGTTGTCGTCTTTTACATAATAACATCACTGTTTCCCTGCTTTGAGTATTTTTTATCTTAATTTATGTTTGTGATTTCCCCATCTAGATTAATATCTGGTTGCTCTGTCCTGTGTTCATGTCTTGGGTTGATATCTGATAATACTGATTTTCTAACCAGAGAATTCCCTTTAGTATTTCTTATAGTTTTGGTTTGGTTTTTACAAATTCCCTAAACTTTTGTTTATCTGGAAATGACCTAATTTCACCTTCATATTTGATAGACAGTTTTGCTGCATATGTGATTTTTGGTTGGCAGTTTTTTTTTTCCTTCGTCCCATTGCCTTCTTGCCTGCCAGGTTTCTGCCGAGTGGTCTGAGCTTATTCTTATTGACTCTCCTTGGTAGGTGACTTTTCATTTATCCCTAGATGCTCCTAAAATTCTCTCTTTATCTTTGGTTTTGGCAAGTTTTATTATAGTATTTCTTGGTGACTTTCTTTTGAGATCTACCTTATGTGGGGTTCGATGAGCATCTTTGATAGATATCTTCTCATCTTTCATGATATCAGGGAAGTTTTCTGCCAAGAAATCTTCAACAATTCTCTCTGTATTTTCTGTTATCCTTCCCTGTTTTGTAACTCCAGTCATTCATAGGTTGTTTCTTTTAATAGAGTCCCACATGGTTCTTAAAGTTTCTTCATTTTTTAAAATTCTTTTGTCTGATTTTTCTTCGTTATATTAATGCCAAGTGTTTTATCTTCAATCTCACTAATTCTCCCTTCCATTTTCTCAATTCTGCTCCTCTGATTTTCTATTGTCTATTTCTGTAATTTTATTGTTAATCTTCTGAATTTCTAATTGCCATCTCTCTATGGATTCTTGCAGCTTATTAAATTTTTAATCATGTTCTTAAATAACCTTTTTAATTTCTTCGACTGCTTTATCTGTGTATTCCTTGGTTTGTTCTGCATTTTGCATGATTTCATTCCTGATGTCTTGAAGAGTTCTGTGTTTTAATCTTTCGTATTCTACACCTGGTAGAAGACGCCTTGATTTTTTGTTTTGAGCGATCATGGCCTGCTTCTTTGTGTGATTTGATATTGACTGTTATCTTCAAGCTATCTATAAGTTATTGTATTAATTTAATTTATTTTGGCTTACTTTATCCTAGTTTCTTGCCTTATTTTATTTTGATATTCCCAAATAAGCTGCTTGAGTAAGCTAGCTTGATTATATGTGCCTTTGAAGCTCACATGTCCTGTCACCAGATGGCTAGAGCTGTTACCAGCTATATGAGCCTAGGAGTCCATTCACTTTTCTTGTATGGTTTCAGCTCAGGTGTCCAGGTAGTTTGTCATCAAGTGTGTGGTGCAGGCTCTGTCCTACAGTCCTAGAGGGGCAGGGGTGATTGGTGTAGGCACAGGTGTCTGGTTGCAGCAGGAGGTCATGCTCTGAACAAGTCAGGGTGCTGAAAACTGTCCCCTGAGGAAAGCACTTCCCTGTTCCCTAGACCACACAGGTGGGTGGGTTCTGCAACTGATCATGGGCATTGTGTGCTTTTGGTTGTAAGGACTGGGAGGCACCACTTATCTTTGGACCCCTGTCGCAGGTAGCTTCATGGTGTAGATGGAGCCACCAGTCCTCAGGCCCTTGATGTGGGTAGGTGAGGACTCTGTTTAATAGACAAAGTGATATCAAACATCAAAAACCCACCTCTCCACAACACAGCTGAAATAGTAGTATTCAGATCTCAAGAATGTACACCATTGCAGTCTGCAAATGAGGGCCTATTCTCCTGAAATGGGCCCATACAAGTCCATGCTGAGGCAAAAGATATTTGAAGTCCATCAACCATTTGTGCCTGGACAGGAGCTGCTTCTGTCCTGAGCTCCCCCGTTTAGTGGAGCTGACAGATTTTCCTTTCCCCCAGTTGTTAATTTATTCCTTCTCCAAGTCCAGAAGAATGGCTCAGAGTGTGTAGGAAGACCTATCTCAGGCCCTGGGAAATTGACAGCTGCTGAAGTTAGCTTGGGGCTTTACTTTTTCCAAGACAGATTTGTTCTGTTTCTGTTAAGCTAGTTTTCTTGACTGTCCTTACCTTCTCGTCTTTGCTTTAGGGTAAATGTTGGCTATTTGATCTCATATTGTTGATTATTTAAGGGAGCATAGTATTCATGAGTGGGGAACAAAAACTTTCAAAATATACTTCTAATTTTAAAAAGTTTAAATTTATTAAAATTTTTCAAGAAGAGTACTAAGGTCACCAGTGCAACATCACTCAGAGACCCTGTTTAGGTTTGTCAGTTGCGTGATAATGTCCCCAATCCAAGGTCACTCCTTGCTCCTGGGGTCCCATCCTGGTGTCTTGGCCAAATGGGGTCCAACCCGTCGTCCTTTCTTAACTTCGTCCACATCATCATTCCTGAAGATTCCAAGTCAGCCATTTGTAGCGTGTTCTGCGATTTGAGTTTGTCTCATGCTGGTTTCCTTATGACTTGATGTGATGGTTAAGCATTCATTTACTAACCCAAAGCTTGGTGGTTCAAACCCACCCAGATGCTCCTCGGGAGAATGACCTGGTGGTCTACGTCTGTAAAAATTACAGCCTAGGAAACCCTGTGGAGCAGTTCTACTCTGTCACATGAGGTCAGTATGAGTCAGGATGAACTCGATGGCACCCAAAAACACAGCAGACGTAGATGCTGTATGTTCCAAGGGGCCACCACAGGGCACATTTTCTTCTCCCTGCACTGGGCACCTGAATGCACAAGTGCAGCAGGCTGGGTACAGCAGTGGAGGGTGGTAGACGCTGTACAGTCCTCCAAGATTGTACTCAAAGGAAGACCATCACTGGCCTTCAGCATCCTCAGAGCATTCTATCAGCCTCTCTCTGAGCTTTCAAATGCCCCAGTTTTTAAGTAAGTGAAGACAGAAAAACTCTGTGTGTACTTTGCTTTAGACATGAGGATTTTTAACTGCTCTATTGTTTGCTTTTCTGCCCAATAAGGAAACATCATGGCTTACAACAAATTAGAGTGGCATCTTAATGTCAAAATAAATATCAGCATGGTTTTCACCCATGCATGCCTGAGTTAAAAATTTAAAACTTTGAAAATGCATATGATTCCTCTGTAAGCAAGAATAATAAAATGCTAAGCAGGCTGCAAATCAGGTATGAAGTTTTTGTATGGTAAGTCTTGAGAAGGAAATCTCAAACATGCCAGCAAATTGCCACCATTACAATGATCACGTAAGGAGGGAAGGCTCCCAGTCTACTGATGCTGAGATGCTTTAGGGACTGACAAGACTGCAGCCCACTGCAGTGTTATAACACATTGCCAGGTAAAAAAAACCAGTAACAATTACCAGCATAAATATATCACAAATGTGCTTCATTCCAAATCCGTAGGTATGAGTGCCAGCCTCTCAATCAAAACACGCAAAACTTTTATTTCTTTATTCTATGTCACCTTTCAGCTAACTTGACAATTTTAATTAAATTAAGTTGCACTTTCCTTCCATTTTATATCTGTTTGATTCTGATCCCTAAAATCTCGGCCACAAATCTATTTCTGCAAACAGTCCCACTATTCGTCTACTACGTATGTGAAATTCTGAGCTTCGGAGCAGTCACTGAAAGTAGCTCAGGCACTAAGACACTAGTATTTTAACTGAAAATTATGTTTGTACATCAAGAGAACAAACAAAATAAATAATGGGTTCCCCTCTGTCTTAAAGGAAGTTAGAGCATCAGAGATTTCAGTGACAGAAAGCTGACATCTTCAGCCCATTGCTAACAGCAAGGAACGGCCAACATTCTGCCTGTCGGTTGGTCTTTGTGGACGTAAGTAAAAGCTGCATCCTTTGTGATTCTAGGACGTATTTGAGACAGCGATGCGGGATCTTCAGTGGCGATCTGGATTAGTTGTCTATTGCTACATGACAAATTACTCAAAATGTTCTAGCTCGACTCAGCAATCATTTACAGTCTCACTTTTTCTATGGGTCAGGAGTTCAGGAGCAGCGTGGCTAGGCAGATCTGGCCAGCACTGCTCGTGAGGTTGCAGTCAGATGTCTCCTGAGGCCACTGTCATCTGAAGGCTTGAGGAGGCTAGAGGCTCCTCTTCAAGGCCAATTGCCTTCACGGCCATCAAGGTGCTGCCAGCTGTGGGTGGGGGTCCCAGTCCTCCCTACATGGGACCACTCCACGGGGCTGCTTGAGGCTCCTCATGGCATGGTGGCTGGCCTCCCAGAGCACATGACTCCAGAGACCAAGGTGAAACCTCTAAGGCCTTGAGTTCTTAGCCCTAGAGCTCACACACAAGATCACTTCTGTGGTATCTGCTTGTCACACAGTGAAGACTGATTTGCGTGGGAGGGGAGTGTACAAGGGCATTGATACCAAGAAATGAAGGCCAGTCAGGGCCATCTTGGAGTTTGTCCTCTGGCCCACAATGAGGCCTGACTCTTCCACATGAGAAGTACACTCACCTCCCTCCAAGGCCCTCAAGGTTTCGTCCTAGTAGAGTGTCTGCTCAAAACCCAAGATCTCATCATCCAAGTAAAGTCTAGACCCAATAAAGCTGCTGGAGGTCCAAGTACAAGGAAGCTGTCTGGGGCAGCCCCTCAACTACAGTCCTCCAAGCACACTTCCTCTTGATGTGAAGACCTGTGAACTGAATGCACCTGAAGTATAATCACATTTAGTGTGGAAGGTACTATAGCTGGGTGTGACCACGGGGGGCATGGGCACTTAAAGATAATGAAAGGGGAGAAAAAAACAAAACTGTTAGTGGATGTGTAGCATTCTTCCCTATAACTATCTTCTCCTAGAACATAGCCTATGTAGAAAAACAAAAGGGCTTGACAATTTCAAACTCCAAAATTGCTCCAGACCAAGCAGAGCTGTGTCATGAGTGACTCCTGAAGTCTTGTTTTATGAACATAGTTACCCCCAGTCTGTCACAGTCTGTGTTCCTGACGTGAGTTTAGACCAGGGAAGGTCTTGTTCTCCCAAATAAGTCTGTTCATTTTGGAATCTTTCAAAGCTAGTATGTATATTTAAAGACCCTCAAGTATTCATACAGCATTGAATATACCATGAACTGCCAGAAGAACAAACAAATCTGTCTTGGAAGAAGTACAGCCAGAATGCCTCTTAGAAGGGAGGATGGTGAGACTTCATCTCACATGTTTTGGACGTGTTGTCAAAAGGGATCAGTACCTGGAAAAGGACATCATGCTTACTAAAGTAGAGGGTCACTGAGAAAGAGGAAGACTCTCAATGAGACGGATTGACACAGTGGCTGCAACAATGAGCTCAAGCACAACAACGATTGTGAGGATGGTGCAGGACCAGGCAGTGGTTCATTCTGTTGTGCACGGGGTCGCTATGAGTCAAAATGACTGAACGGCACAATACAACAGCCAGTATTCAAAAATCAGAACCAAATGATGGTCATGTTAAGAACGGTCAATAGAGCTACAGCTGGATGTTTTCTCTGCTAATTTTAGACATTAAACTCTGCTCAATTTTATCTTGATTAGAGAGATTGGAAATCATATGTGTACACGCAACTAGTCCAAATAGACCACTTGTCTAAGATCAGCATTTTCTGATGGGAATAATCCAAGGCGAAGGAAAAACAATATGACTTAGAGTACATATTGTTGTTGTTAGTTGCCATGGAGGCAATTTCAACTCATAGTGACCTCATGTGACAGAGCAGAAACGCTCCATAGAGTTTTCAAGCATGTGACCTTTCAGAAGTAGATCACCAGGCCTGTCTCCCGAGGCACCTCTGGGTGAATTCCAAACACCAATCTTTCTGCTAGTGATCAAGCACTTAACTTTTTGTGCCACCAAGGGACTCCAGAATAGATTGATAGACAGGTAGATAGATAGGTAGATAGATAAATGATAGATAGATAGATGATAGACGATTGATAAATGGATGGAGGGAGGGAGGGAAGGATGGATGGATGGATGGATGGATGGATGGATGGATGGATGGATAGATGATAGACAGATAGATGATAGATGATAGATCGGTGGGTGGGTGGGTGAATGGATGGATGGATGGATGGATAGATAGAAGATAGATGATAGGTAGGCACGTAGATAGATGATAGATTGATAGATAGATGATAGATAGGTAGATAGAAATATGTATGAATATATAGATACTAAAAAAAAAATGCCATCAAGTTGATTCCAACTCAGAGCAGCCCCACAGGGTTTCCAAGGCTGCTGTAAATCTCTACAGTAGCTGCCTGCCACATCGTTCTCCCTCAGAGCCACTGGTGGTTTCAAACCACTGACCTTTGGCTTCGCAGTTGATCACTTTAACCACTGCACCACCAGGGCTCTCTATATAGATACATGTGCATATATATATATATACACACACACACGTATGTACACGCACACACAGGACTGTATGTATATGGCAGTGGTGGTTCCGTGCAGAATTCTCATCTCCCATGCTGGAGACCCAAGTTAAATTCCCAGTCAGTGCCTCTCATGTACAGCCACCACCCGTCTGTTAGAGGAGGCCTGTGTGCTGCTACGGTGCTGAACAGGTTCCAGTGGGGCTTCTAGACTAGGGAGAAAGTCCTGGTGATCCATTTCCTAGTATTAGCCCGTGAAAACCCTGTGGGTCACAGTGGTGCAGTCTGCAGCCTGTCCTGGGGAGGGCGCAGGATCAGGCAGCATTTTGTTTTATTGTGCAAAGGGTTGCCCTCAGCTGGGGCTGACTCTACAGCAGCTAATGACAACAGTAGGTAGGTAGGTGGGTGGGTAGGTAGATAGGTAGGTAGGTTGGTAGGTAGGTTGGTAGGTAGGTTGGTAGGTTGGTAGGTAGGTTGGTAGGTAGGTTGGTAGGTAGGTAGGTTGGTAGGTAGGTAGGTAGGTAGGTTGGTAGGTAGGTGGGTCGGTAGGTAGGTGGGTAGGTAGGTAGGTGGGTAGGTAGGTAGGTAGGTTGGTACGTAGGTAGGTAGGTTGGTAGGTAGGTAGGTTGGTTGGTAGGTTGGTAGGTTGGTAGGTAGGTAGGTAGGTTGGTAGGTAGGTTGGTAGGTAGGTAGGTTGGTAGGTAGGTTGGTAGGTAGGTTGGTAGGTAGGTAGGTGGGTTGGTAGGTAGGTAGGTAGATAGACAGATGATAGATGATAGACAGGTAGACAGACAGATGGAGATAGGCAGGGAGGTAGGTAAGTAGATAGGTAGGTAGATAGCTAGGTAAGTGGGCAGATAAGTAGGTAGGTAAGTAGGTAGATAGGTAAAAAAAAGTAGGTAGGTATAAACTAAAAAAAAAAAAAATTTATAAGAGAATTTAAGTAGAGATCTATAGATCTATTGTTATGTAGTATTTCGTTGATCAAAGATAATACACATTTCCGTGATTAACTCTTAAAGGGGATTTGAATGATGTTCATTAGACCTTAAATACTGTAACCCATTAGTAAGGTGAGAAAAGAGGTTTCCACCATACTCAGCCACACTATCACTAGTCTAACAGATTCGGTCATTAAAAAAAAAAAAAAAATCAGAGTTAATGGCCAATATCTGTTTTTATGGAAAACTCACTTTTATCCACTTAATGGCATGTCTTGGTCCCAACCTCCTCCATATAAATCTTTTTTTTTTTTTTTGTACATATAAAGTATTAGACTGAAGCGAATGTGTGAGTGGCTCCAGATGTCTAAGCAGACAGATTATTAGTGCAGTTTAATTTGCACCAGAAGGTGAGGTTGGTGTGGGGAACAATTTAATAAACTGAAGCTTTTGGGACTTTCTGGAAACACCGAATAGGATCGAGAAATATCATTCCCTCATGGCCTATAAATTTTACATCCATGATAACAATGATATATTTTTCTATTGAAAAGGCATAAGAGTAATTGATCAGTGAGGCTATTTTAAAGTTCTTTAGCAATAATACTCAATGTCTGATCTCGAGCTCGGCATACGCATGTTCTATTCTCTAACAGAACCAGAGGTACAGACTCTTTTTTCCTTTTCTCAGTGTCATTTACCCCCTTGTAATTTCAGTTTCATCTGTCATTTATGCCCCCTATTATTTATGAGCCCAGATGGCTGCTGACCCAAGGTCTAACAGTTGGAACCCACTAGCTGTATAGCAGGAGAAAGATGTGGCTATCTGCTTCCCTAAAGATTTACAGCCTCAGAAACCCTAGGAGACAGATCTGCTCTGTCCTGTAGTGTGACTAGGAGGGAGGCAGAACTGATTCCATGGCAATGGGTTTGGTTACATCATTAGGTACTGTGTATAGAATGGCTATTCAAAGCAGAATGGTCGAGCCTTTTGCTGAAATTTATCTCTCCACAGTGATCCTTTGGATTTCGTAAATTGAGATACCATTTGTCAGGCAAACATCTCTTTGGATTGAGTTAGATCCTCCAATATTTCTTATGGATTAACCCATTAAAAATCAATTTTATTTGATAACAGTAAGTTTAGCCTATTGACAGCTGAATGGCAAGGCCCTAGGGAATTAAGAAAAGAGAAGGAATGTTTGAGCGTGTAGAAGGGGAGGTAGGGCAGTTGGGAAAAGGTTAAGGTTTTGGGTCCTCATCTCTGAGGGCAGGCTCGGGCAGGGAGCTGTAGCAAGGAGCCCAAGATGGCAGAGAAACAGGGAGTGGGGACAGAGTGAGAAAGGAGATGTCAAGAGCAAAAACATGGCCGAGGGTAGACCCCAGAGACCAACGTTCACCCCAGCGCAAACCTGACTACGTCCCAGAAATAACTTCAGTGTCTCAAAAGTCTTCATTCTTCCACGTCGAGAGGGGCATCAGTAAGGACAACAGAGCACAGTGGTGTGAGCAGAAGGCTGTGGTCAGGGAGAATGCCCCCAGAGTTTAATGCTCCCATTCCTTGTGCCCCACAGGTGTCCTGAACCAGATGGCGAGCTCGGGGCTCTCCCTGCTCCAGCCATCCTTCCAGGGCTGCATGCGGCTCATCCAGGTGGACGACCAGCTGGTCAATCTGTACGAGGTGGCTCAGAGGAAGCCGGGCAGCTTCGCCAACGTCAGCATCGACATGTGTGCCATTATAGACAGGTAAGTGGTCTGCCTCCCACTGCACACTGCCTGTGCGTGCTGAGCGCATGACTGTGTCCTGGTCTGGGGAAACGCCAGACAGGTGCATTCTGGAAGGGGAGGGACGGCGGAGCACGAGCGGCTTCTCTTACGGAGTGTGTGGGATGCCAGCATGCTGGGTATATCAGTGAGGGGTGGACGCCACAGGACAGTCTCGATGCCACCTTAGCCCATCAAGCCACTCAGTGAGTGTGCACAGGTGGCTTTGCCAGCAACAGCTGAGTACAGAGGGACTCTCAGCTCCTTTTAGCCTTTCCTTCTCTGCCTGCAAGCATGGGTGCCCTTCTCTCCCTGGCTCAGTCAAGGGTCAGATTCATCATGTGGCTCCCCCCAAAGCCCCTCCCATGGGGAAAGAAACATTAACACATGTGGGTGGGCATATAGGGGTACACCGAAGCAGATATTTAGAGTAATTGAGTAAAGCACACATTTTGAAATAATGCCAAATATAATCTTTATTAGTTTTTGCAAATCCAAGGAGGAGCTTTTTAATAAAATTTTTAGTGATTGATGTCTCACGCAGTGGAAAGAGACAACTTTCATATGAAATATTATGATAATATCACATGCACTATCTTGGCACACTTGTGTTCCAAAATGAAAAAAAAAATTTCATTCTAAGAAGTTTTGCCCCTAAACCAGCTAAGTCTAAGTCTAAGCTGCTGTGAACCTAGTGGATTCAGAGCGTTTTCTAAGCTATTTTAAAATCTTTCGCGGGAAGTCTATCTTATTCTGAAAATAATATTATTAATTTTCTATTTTGGAGGATGAAAGTTCTTCGAAGTCTTTTTAAATTTTGAAATAAGATTTCATTCCTACCCGCGTCTGCCACCAACGGAGCGCAGACCTGACGTCTATAGCAGTCTTATTTCATGGGAGACGCTCCTTGGGGAAGTCTCTCCAAGGCACACGAGGAATCTTACTAATACGTAAAATGATCTATGATGAAGGCAGATGGCGTCCATATGATCATAGTAAAATGGTCAGTTACAGTTCATGGTGATTTTAGGTTATGACTTAAAAAAAAAAAAAAACAGTATGTTTATAATATGGTGTGCTGATTGTCACAAACCGTGTGGGCTCAACTGCTAACCGGAAGACTGGCAGTTCAAACCCACCCAGAGGTGCCACACCCAGAGATGCCCCAAGAGGAAGGCCTGGTGGTCTCTTCTGAAAATTCAGCTGCTGGCACCCCTGTGTGCTGGCACCCCTGTGATCACAGTTCTGTTCTGACACACGCGGGTCAGCACTGGCTCGATGGCATGAGCTTTTTACATTTATATAAGACCTCGCAGTGGAGCGCGGTGTTTATTTCTGCTTCATGTATGTAAATGTAAGTCCTGATGGCCTAGGCGGTTTATATTTAAGCAGAAGAGAGAGCAATTTTCATAAAAATATATTCTAAATTTTTAAACCATTGGTAATTAACTATTCTTAGTATTAGCTAACAGTATTATTTAATAATTTTTTAATAGTATTATAACATAATACTACTTATTATAATTATATTGTAATATAATGCTAAATACCATAATAGCTGATACTATTAGCTATCATTTCTGCCTAGCCAAGTGTTAGCAATAATCAGGAAAGCCGAGACGTAAATGTTTGAAGACCAGACCATTTGTTCTGACACTAGGTGTTTATCTACACATTCAACCATCGTGTTCTGTAGAAGGGGCGTTTCCTTCTTGGTAACAGTCACTCACCATACTGAAACACGTTACACCTTGTCCATTTTCCATGTCACTAGCTTTAATGACACAATCATTTCCACCAACAATACCCGAGTTAATCTACCCACCGTTTGTAAACAGGCTAGATCTTACAGTGCAGCTGCTGCTTCGCTCCACATATGGCGTTTCCTGGGCTTTGTACTCAATTTGTTTGCTACTAAAGGAGTTGGGGTGACGTGTTGTGATTTTAATGTTTTGCTGTAATGGAGACAGTAGGAGTTAAATTGGCATCTAAAGAACGAATGAGGTTTTAGCAAGTGAGGAGAATAGAAGGCAGCACTCCTGGTGAGAGCAGCTCGAGGGAAGATGCAGAACAGGGAATGCAAATTTCCACTTTGGGCAGATCCAGGAGTACAACAGGGGCCAGACCCATTGCCTGTGGGGCCAATGCCCACAGCTGACGGAACCAGGCTCTCACCTTCCTCATCCTGCAGGATACAAACAGGAAGGGTGGCTTTGGTGAGCCGGCCATCTCTGACGCAGCTCCACTTGTCCCCTAAACCCACCGTGGAACCTGGTTTCTGCCCACACTAGTTTTGGAAGCCAAGACCTTTGTGCAATAATTACCAATATGTGAAATACCAGGTCCCTTCATTTACCAAAATCTTTCCTAGCTGGACAACTTATGCTGAGAGGCGATATGTTTTGTATGTTTGACACAGGGCTGCATTCCCATCTCTGAATCCTTCAGGAGATGGTTAGTGGTACTGCCCCTGAGTGCCCGTGGCTCTTGCCTGTTCTCTTGTAACTGGGGCCCCCTTCAGATAATCCAGTATGCATCCCTCACACAATGCTGGTTTGATTTCCCACCAAGGGAAGCTCTGTCATTGCTCAGCCCCTGCCCCGTCATCTCCAAGTTACCTAGACTCCCCAGAATTAGTCTGCCCTGGCTCTTTCTTACTTACCCCTTGCAAACTCCAGCTTGATTGATTTGAGAGCTATTTTTTGGAAAAGAAGGAAGAAAGGATAAATGAGAACCTAGGGTTAAGAAATGGAAGGGCTGCCACCAGCCTGGTTTCCATAAGACGTTCTAAGATCATGGGGGCAGCTGCAGTGGTCCCTGAGTAGGATTAGGGAGACAGCTGGAGGAGGTTCTCAGGGAGTTTTTCCAGGTCTGCTGGGACACCCCGTGACGGGAACCTATTTCCCTTTCTTTGTGTGTGGTGGAGATGCTTCTACACCACTCAACCCAGAGCCCCAAGTGGTCATGTAGTTTGCTGTGCATGTTTTCAGAGTCCTCTTTTTCTCCTCCGTCACAGGAAGGGGCAGCCACAGACCAGGACTGGTGGGTGTAGTAAAGCCAGAGTCAGCTGTGTGATCAGCTGTGGGGTCCCCAGACAGCTTTTGTTTTCATACCCCCCCCACCCCTCGTTCTTGATTGACACAAATGTGCAGCCTGGGGCTCAGTGGCCGAGAAAGCCGCAGGTCCAGTGACCCAGCACCACACTCCTCCTCTGGATGTGAGAACGTCAGTCCTGGCTGGTTCAGGTGGCTGTGCCTCATTTCATTTTTCCTGGAGCTGAAAGCCTCCATCCTTCCTGCATCCTCCACAGCTAAGTGGAGCCCGTGCACCTGAGGGATGACCCCCAAGTGTGCAAACCACTTCCAAAGAAACAATGACGAGCTTACATTAGGACCTGTGTCATTGCAGTGAGATGAAGATTTTGGTTAGAAGGCCCCCAAAGAGTGGAAGCTGGGGACTAAGTATATACGTGTTTAGAGGCCTAGGCAAATCCATATCGTTAGAGTTACACCTGACTTTTAACAGGGCTCTAAAACAGATAAAGTAGCTCATTAGAGCTAGAGTCTTCTCTGCTCTTTCCTGCCTACCTCCCCTATAAATATATTAAGGAACAGAACCAGCAAACATTCTAGAAAACACAAAGAGCAGAAATGGACAACTGAACGTCCTAGTTTAACCACAGCCGGGAAAATTACCCCTTGAGAAGCTGTGAACAGACTGGTCCCATTTCCGAGTGAGTAATTAAGTCTTCACTATGTGTTGGAATGGAAGCGCATAACTACAGAGCCAGTATTTATTTTTTTAATCAGTGCTGTCTTTCTAAGAGCATCTCCCCAGTTTCTTGGGTTTTCTTGTCTAGAAAAGGAAGAACGAATGTGTGACTTTTTGTAAGTGCATCCAAGCGGGGGCTGGGTGGGTATAATGTGAGGTGTCGTGGAGAAAGGCTGGCTCTGTGGAAAGGAGAACAGCATTTAACAGATGGATAGAGTCGGCCCAGAAAGAAGCCACACATCTCGGTAAAATCAGGATTAAAATTTCCGGTCCAAACTCAGGTGAGGAGTCTGAGTGGTATTAATGCGTTCAGCTGCTCACCAAAAGGTTGGCAGTTCGAGCCTGCCCAGAGGTGCCTTGGAAAAAAGTCCTAGCAATCTACTTCCAAAAACATGAGCCATTGAAAACCCTGTGGAACACAGTTCTGCCTGACACATGTGGGGTCGCCATGAGTCAGAATTAAATCCATGGCACCTGGTTTAACTCAGATGAAGGAAACACAAAACATTCTTTACTTTCTATATGATCTTTATTTGCTCACAAGCCCCTGGCCTGTCTTAGTCTTATTTTAGACAATCGGGCCAAAATTGAACCTGCAGGTCTATCTATTTCTTTGATCTCGGCCAGCCGAGAGCTCTCCTGGTCCCCACTCCCTGCTACAAATGTCCTTGATCCACGGGATGGGCAGTCTGAGAATAGGAGCAATCTGATGAAAAATGAACGAAATGCAACTTTGACTTAAAATATCTAAGTGTTTCCACTCTAGTAAAGGAGGCCTGGCTCAGAGACGCAATGTTTTCTTAGTGACAATACTTACACAGGAGCTTGCCTTCCTTTCTCACCTGGATGCTGCTGGCTGGGAGCAGCCACCTCGGGGCCTCACCGCCCTTTTCCCACGTTTCCAGGCTGAACACCCATCTGCTCTTTCTTTAGAGATGTCAATGTCATCATTTAGATTGGTGTCAAAGTGCGCTAGCTTGGACTTCTTTTACCTCAGGAAACATTGTCTGTTACCTTAGGTACCAATTTCCTTACTTTGTACCAGCTCAACCCTGCCCCGCTGTGACTCCAGGAACTTCTGGCCTAGAACTAATGCTCAGAGAACTGGTGCCAAGGAGGGTTCTCCAGGATTGCAGCTGCGCCCAGCTCTTCCTGGAGAACACTCTTCACAGTCAGTGAGCTAGGACGAAAGTTCGCATCTAGTCGCCAGCTCAACAAAAACAAGTAGGAAAAAGATCGGTTACAGAATCCGCGCAGTTCCTTATGTGGCGGTTCATACAGTAACTGTTTAGGCTCGTCCACCTGGTCCCTTTGTCTTACCTCAATGCATTCCGCATCTTGGGTCTCACTGATTTTATTTTGCACGTGGCTGTGTTCTTTCTTGGTCTGGCCAAAGTGGAACTACAGCTGGGTTTCTGGGAAGCCCTTTCTCCCCCAGGCTAACTGGCTATTTCTAAGGCTGTATGCATTGCTTTACATATAAACTCTCCTGGCCCCGGGCTAACCAAAGGGTCCCCTTTGATCTTTTAACCCCAGTGTCAAAGCCATTTAGTTTTTGTTAGAAGCTATCTGAGAGGGCTTTCCTGTTTCTGAGAACATACGATTCATAGTTAGTTATCTATCCAGCACAAAACATCAGCTCAAAAACCGAGAAGTACCACATACCCAGGCGAACCGGGTTCCATCAGTTACTTCTCTGAAGTTATTCCAAAGTGACCCTATTTCTAAGTACCAATAGGTTATTACAGTGACAAAACAAAACAAAACTTTCTTTTTTTTTAAGTAGTGAAATGCCAGAGGAGGTAGCTCTTCTAAGAATAAAAGGAAAAGAAAATTGAATTACCCACTTAAAGATTCAAAAGCAGCACTGTTTCTCTTTGATGCACTGCCTGTATTAGGACAGAAGAAAGCTGGATCTGCTTTTGGGGCGGCATATACCTGCGCTTGACATTTAAATCCCGAGGGAGGTCTTATGCATGAAGGTAATGTCAGGTCTGCACTTGAAGACAAGCAGACAGAAAAAAGATAAAGAAAACGCATGTAGTCAAATCAACTACAGATAGACTTAAATAAGCTTTTTTCACTTTTTATTTTTGGCTTTTGATATTGCATTACCTGGAAAAAAAGAAAACGATGGCAAATGATTTAAAGATGTATTTAAAGTAACTTTCTTAACAGGTAGTTTCTTCTTAAGATAGCTGCTTTCATCAGTTACTTGGATACATTGTAAGATTTTGATGGATTTAGGAGCCCTGGTGGTCAATGTTACACTTGGCTGCTAACCAAAAGGTCAGGGGTTCAAGACCACCCTGCAGCTCCACCGGAGGAAGGCCTGGTGATCTGCTTCAATAAAGATCACCGCCTAGAAAACCCTATGGGTCAGTTCTACTGTGTCCTATAGGGTTTGTAAGAGTCTGAAAACTCGATGGCACTCAACAACAACAACAATAGGGGCTCATTTAGCTGACCTTACCTGAAACAAACTCTACAGATTAACAGATACCCACCTTTTTCTTTGTGGAATCCAGGGGCTGATCCATCCACCTGCCTGAGGGAGAAGGAGCTGGAAGCAGAGGCTACGTGCCTCCTGACCCCCCCATCTCCCTCATGCTGTGTGGGTGTCAGGTTCAGGCCCAGACAGGCTTATACAACTCATGCTTGTTATTGTAATCATATGGTATAATTAATACTAAGTGTGTGATTAAATGGGTAGAGACACACAAAGAATAGTTTCCATTCAAACCAAATCAAAACCTTTTTGAAATGCCCGTGGACAAAAATAAACCCAGCAATTTAGGTATGGAGAAGGCAGCAGCAAAAATTTACTCAGATTCATAAAAATTGAGCTTTGTTTACGCAAATTGTTTCACTAGCGGCTTTAATTTTCCCAACACCTTAAGAAACCAAGGCTGAAAATTCTGGGTGGTGCATTACGGAATGGCTGCCAGGAAAACTTGTGGTGGGATTGCAGAATTCCCGTCACTGGGTGCGTGCTCACAGGGTCCTTCAGTGAAGCTCCGTCCACAAGTGAGCCATTGGATTTCCATGATATAGGGCTTAAGGTGAAATTAAAACAGTAAAAGTGTGTGTCTTTTTAATTGTGCTTTGATGAAGATTTAGAGAGCAAATTAATTTCTCACTAAACAATACACATATTGTGACATTGGTTGCCAACCCTAGTATGTGTCAACACCCTCCCATTCTCGACCTTCTTTTTAAGGACTCCTTTCTTTAATCAACTTCTTATTAAACCCAACATATTAGAGAGGTCTTCTACTGTTCTCTAACTGGGATAAAAAGAAACTAGAACTCACTTTTTTCTGTTGTTTTCTATAATTGCGGAGACTTTGTATTTCAAATAATGAAAAGGACAGAAGGAAGGAGAGAAGTATGGAGATAGAGAGAAAGAAAGGGAGGGTGGGAGGAAGGAAAGAAGAAGGAAGGAAGGAGAGAATTATAGAGCTAGAGAAAAAGGAAGGGCAGGAGGAAGGAAGGGAATGAGGGGAGAGAGAATTATAGAGAGAGAGAGAGGAAGGAAAGAAGGAGGAAGGGAATGAGGAAGGAGAAAAGGAAGAGAGGGAGGAGAGAGAGAGAGGATGGGGGTGGAGGAAGAAAGATACATAAACCATTAAGTTATCTTGCTCTCTATATCAGCAATATTAGTTTGGGACATTTTCTACTTGCATTAAAATAGTAATTAGGGGGAAAAAACTCAAGAATGGTGTCTATTACAGCAGTGTAAAAATGGCATTTTGCTGTTTATATTCTTTGCTGTTTAAATAATCTATAACCTGAGAAGAAGGGGGAGGTTGTCACAGGCTTTGCCATCCTGTACTTGGGGTTTGCCATCACTTTTTATTTCACTTGCTAATTGAACTTCTTTCCGGGTTGTATCTGTAGTGCCAAGAAACAAGTTTCAAGAGGTTAAGAAACGTACCTCCTTAGATGTTGCTGTTGTCGTTAGGTGTCATTGAGTAGATTCCAGCTCATGGTTATCCCATGTACAACAGAAGGAAACGCTGCCTGGTCCTGTGCCATCCCCACAGACGTTGCAGCGTTTGAGCCCATTGTTGCTGCTCTTCTCAGGCAGCACTGTCTAAACCTCTGAGAAGCTCACGTTTGGCAGGTGAGAGGGAGCACTTCTTAGTCACTGATGCCTGTGTGTTCGCTGAGGCACTTCGGTAGAGGCTGTCTCTCCCCGTGCTCACCAAGCCCTGCTTACATCAAACAGAACGTTGCATGAGTGAGACCGGCCTGCAGACGACGGGGCGGGGCTGTGCTTGTCCATGTTGGGGGCAGTGTTGAAGAGAGAGTCTGATAAACTCTAGCAAAGGAACTGAAATACCTGAAAGCGTATCTTGGTCAGTAAACAGATTGACTTCAGTAGACCATCCTCCATGACTGCCACAAGGGAAAACCCCTAAGTGCCCTATGGGGTTTATTTATAGGATTAACTTTGTTTGCCGTCAACAAGAGGTGCCTGCTAAGCTGTTGTTCTATGTTTCCTGATCTTTGCCCCTTTGGCACAGTCCCAGAAAGCCTTCATCAACATGGAAATTGTTTTCGTGGACACAAGTCCATGAAGACCCCCTTGGGCAAATAGGTGGGACAGCAAAGTAATTTTTTAATTTTTTTTGAAGAAAGAAAAAACTTTCAAATCTTAAATGGACATTTTTTAAGTCAGACGGAAAACAGCACACACAAATAGGTGAGTCCATTTCCCGTAGACACAGTATTTCATTAACTCCAGGGGTACCTGTTAATCCCAGTGAAGGTCAGGGCAGTGGTACTGGTTAGTCTGTTGCTGTTGTTGTTAGCTGCAGTTTATTTGGCCCTGACTCACGGTGACCCCGTGCACAATGGAAGGAAACACTGACCAGTCCTGCGCCATTCCCATGATGGTTATGGATCCGACCATTGTGATCCATAGGGTTTTCACTGGCTGAATTTTGGGAGCAGATCAGCCGGCCTTTCTTCCTAGCCTGTCTTAAAATCTGAAAGGCTGAGTTGGGTTGGGGGAAGTGCAGGTCATGGGGACTGTACTGAGAAGGAAGGAGGAGACTCCAAGGGCAGCAGCTCCCACACATGGCTCTTGGATACCAGACAGGCGGCTCATTCTCACACTGAGACCTGATGTGAGTGCAAAATACACACCGATTGTGAGTACTTAGCACATATAAAGGGATGTAAGCTCTCTCATTAACAATGTTTTACCTTGATTACAGTTGTGTTAAATACATTATTAAATTCAATGCACTTCTTTCTTCTTAACTTTTTAATGTGGCTACCGGAAAATTTTCAATTACATATAAAGTGTGGTTCATGTGATATTTATATTAGATATTCCTGGTTTAGAATCTCCCTCTAGAACATTCTAGAAGGATGATGGGCAGCTGTAGGGCCCCGAAGCCTGTGCATTGGCCTTGTCCAGCGTGAGTTAAAAGATCCATGCAGCCTCTGACAGGACTGTATGAACTGTTCTCCAGAATTATTTTATTTCTGAGACAATTGGGATTCCCAGAAGGTCTATGAACCTGGCATCATTCTAAAGTTTCCCGTCCCTGTGAACTAGCTGGAAGCCTCCTGAAGCCCTCAATCTGCTTGCGATGCCATCTCCAGAGAGTGTCTTTGCAGACCGAGAAGCCAGATGTGTTGGTTTTCTCCGGGAATATTAATTCTCTGTCCATTAAAAATAAAATAAAAAGTATTCAGCGAAAAGAAACAAGTCCTAAATTAAGTAGAAGATATTTTAGTTGAGCATGCGGAAGAATTTCTTGGCTCCAAGATTAATTTCTTCCAGTAAAAGTTCTGTCCTACATAACACAAACGTGTGTGAGTCAGCATCCCTGAAGGAAAAGATAGGGGCTTGGTTAGAAATGGCTCTTAGCTGCTAGGAGCGGAGACCAAATTACAGCTTCTTAGACAAACCTCAGGCTTATCATTGCACATTTAAGATGTATGGACTAGACTATGTAGGACTTGTAGGATAAATCCAGAAAGCAGCCAGACACCCAGACTCTAAACTTCTGCTCCAGTGCCCTTACCTTGTGAATTTCATTCTCATGGTCACAAGACGGCTGCTGAAATGCTGGTCATTTCATCTGCTTTCCATGAAGAAAGTAGGAGGACCCGTTCCCAGAAGTTGCATACAACATTTTCACTTGTGTCTCTTTGGCCAGAATTTAGTCCCATGACTAGCATGAGTTGCAAGCTAGCCTGGAGCTGAGTCTCCTGTTCAAGGTGGCAATGTTCAGATTTACGGCTTAAGAAGGCACATTTGAGGGCTTGTAACTAAAGAGGAAGAAGAAAGATTGTAATGGGGTAGCAGTCTCTGAGCAATCGCTATCTCAAATAAAATTCATGCTTAAAAAAAAAACCTTGAAGCAGCATGTTTATAATTTATTCAGGTTGCATATTTTATATTATAACTCTAACAATTCAAAATAAACGTATTTATCAAGCTCCAGGCACTAGGTATTTGGGGGAGATACCAAAGGTGAATGATACAGCCTCTATCTTCAAGGACTTTGTAACGGATGCGAGAAGAAAGAAGTCGCTGTTGAGTCAGCTCTGACTTATGGTGACCCCACGTGTGTCAAAGCAGAACTGTGGCCACAGTACTTTCAAGGACTGGTTTTTCAGATGTAGATTGCCAGGCCTTTCTTCTGAGGCACCCCAGGTAGATCCAAAACTCCAACCTTCCAGAGCCAACAGAGAGAGAACATGGTCCTGTGGTGCCTTGCATTCAGACTTGTAGCCCCCAGAACTATGAGACAATATATTCCTGTCCTTTACAGCCACCACTGTGTGGTCTTGGCTATGCTGGCTCCAGGACAAACAGATTCTGTGTGGCCTTTGCTGACAGCCCCAGGCCACACAGGCACTTTGGTTTCTGTTGGGCTCAGTCCTCATTACAATCACTGTTTCCACCTGAGACCACCTGGGATCACCCTCCATTTAGACCACCTGGGATCACCCGCTGTCTAAGAATGAAGACAGTGGAAGCCCAGATGGAAAGACAGAAAGAAGCAAGCCCACACTCAACGTCATACCCTTCAGTTATGTGAGGCAATAAATTCCCTTTTCTGGCTCACGCAGCCTCGTGGTTCTTCAGTCCCCTGACTGGCCAGAACTGTCGTGCCAGTTTTCTTTGCTCACTGGTCATTTATTTCTGTATTTCCTGCTTCAGATTCACAAAAGTAAGCTGGCCAGCTCAGTTTATCTCTTCTCACCAGGTTCTAGTCTTTGGTTGCTGCTCAGCCCATGGTTTGGCTGCCCCCCAGGTAAGGAGTCCATCCAGGATCTAGCCCTGAGGCTGATGTGGGGGGGGGACTGCTGCTCCCATGGGGGTACCTGTGAGACAGGCATCTGGACACAACCCAGTCTTACACCCTGTAGCCATGATCATCTTTGCTCTGTTATTCTGTCACCTGAATTACTGATACATGGCGCATGAGCTTAGAAACACTGTAACTTGTCTTTTACATGTCAGAGAACACCTCCAAAGGGGGAAAAAAAATGAAATGTGACTTTTGGAAAACTTCCCTTCCTCTTCTCATTTTTATGCTTTCCTTTTGCAATGCAGTTATTGTGATACGGACTCCTATCTGATGATGGTGAGTTTAAATGAATCAAAATTATTGTTCTTGGAGAGGAGTGCCAAAAACTTGTAAGACACGATGCATTCTAATTAAAGTTCAAGAAGCCCTAGGCAAGAAAAAAGATAAGCTCTCACTTAAGTTATGCAAAAGTGTATTAATATCCAAGATTAATTAAAATCTAGGGAGAGTTTTTTTTTTTTAAGGGTGCCATTTAAAGTTTGCATGAAAGTTAATGCAATTATTGTGAAATGTTTGCTATCAAACTGGTTTGATGAATAAGGGAAGTCAATTAGCAAAATGGTGAATAGGAGTTAATTCTCATGGCTCTAGGTAGTTTCCTTCCTTTGTTCTATAAAAGTCACTTACAACCACATAGAAATTACGTGCCAATCACCACTGTTGGAATGAAAGGCAGAATTCTATGGTATATATTTATTTTCTTTGAGAAATAATATTCCTCCAAAAATGATGATGACGACAGTTTCCACAATGCAAGTACTGCTGGTCTCTTACCTCCCTGGTAAAGGACAGGGAGCACAGCTTTCGCTGCACGGGGTCCCTGACGTGTGGGCACTGGACTTTAGAATGATCCGTCTGTGTTAACAGGGTCGGGGAAGTTGCGGTTCTGAGTTCCAGAAATTGACCTTCAGCCTTCTAACTGAAAGGTGGGCAGTTATAACCCACTGAGAGGCACCTGAGCAGAAAGGCCTCTGAAAGGTCACAGCCAGGAAAACCCTATGAAGCAGTTCTGCTCTGCACACATGGGGTCACCGTGAGTCAGAGTTGACTCCACGGCAGTTGCTTTCGTTGGTTTGGGTCTCTTCTTACGTAGCCATAGATAGGCTGTGAGTGGATCAAATCAAAAGTATCCAAGAACGTCCACCCTTCCCATCTGACACAATGTATGACTTTTGAGACCACTACCAACTGCAGTAAAGGCATTTTCCTAGCAGCCTGATACAATATTGCAAATACATTTTCCCCTAGTAGCAACAGAATAAAGATTCAGAGAGGTGGGTTACAAAGTCCTTTGTAGGCTAGCCCAGGAAACAAGTCCGCTTATAGCGTAACTCCATGCCAAAAAGAGAATTGTGGTCTGAATTTCAAATAATTGATCAGCAAACGGATTTTCCAATGTCATATGTCAAAGCACCAATGTCATATGTCTTCTAGAGAAAGCAGGGCAAATTAATGAGGTTCTACTTTGTTACAAAGAAGTCCCTGGGTGGTGGAGGTGTTAAAGCACTCAGCTGCTAACCAAAAGGCTGGAAATTCGGGTCCACCCAGGAGCCTCTCAGAAGAAAATCCTGGCTACCCACTTCTGAAAAATCAGCCACTGAAAACACTGTGAAGCACGATTCTACTCTCACACACTTGGGATCACCCCAAGTCAGAGTTGACTCGACAGGAACTAACAACAACAGTCTATGAAGAAACATCCCTTCTCATTCCTGTGACCAGAAAATTCTAGCTGCTTTCAGAGGCCAGATCAGTAACCGGTGAGGGAAGGTGCAAGCAAGTACATGAATAGCCATCCACATAAAGGGGCTCAGAGTGAGTGTTTATCTCCCTGAAAGGGGCCCCTACCCCTGTCTCCACCCTGCCCCCACCACCTGCCATCTTCTAGCTTGGGAGGTCCCTGGGCTGCCCCTTCCCACAGATTGGAGATGCTTGGAACTCAGCGTGGTGCAGGAGGGGGTCCTGCCTGCCGTCTGCTCAGGCCTCTGCTCGGGGCAGCATCCTCAGCCGAGTGGACCCCATATTCTTCCACGTAGTTGCAGATACCTGGCCATGGTGATGGGAGGAATGTTTCCCAGATGTTTGGTTCCAGTGTTAAAAAGAGCAGAAGCCGAGCTCTGGTTTCTACAGCATAACACACTCTTGGCAAGGTGACTCAGTTTCATTTTATGACTTTGTTTTTACATCACCTGTTTCCAAGTGAGATTGAAAACTGGGATTGAGGAAACGAGAAGACAGAAGTTAATATCTCTCCTGCACCTGAGCTTGAAGTCTGGCTTGAAGTGTCTTAGAAGCTAGATTATGCTTGTTGGGAGTTCAGAAGAAGCCCAGCTAGAGTTCCCGTGGAAGGCTGCTGCCGGCATTACTGTGGGTCTTGGCTTAGTGTGTTACCAATGTGGCTGTCAATTTCCAGGAGAATTCTTCCTGATTGGGTACCGGTAGGGATGGATTCAGAGTGGGAGCCTGTTAAGGCTTAACTTGTGCCCCCTAAAAGATGTGTTGAGGTCCTACCTGGGTTCTTGTGAATGTGACCTAGTTTGGAAATAGGGTCTTTGCAGATGTTATCAGTTAACATGATGTCACACTGGAGGAGGGTGTGTCCTGATCCTATATGACTCTTGTCTTCATGAGAAAAAGATGACATAAAGAGACCCAGAGACAAACAGGGAAGATACCACAGGAAGATGAAGGCAGAGAGTGGAGTGATGCTTCCACAAGCCAAGGAATGCCTGGGGCTTCCAGAAGCTGGAGGAGGTGAGAAAGCATCTTCCCGTAGGGCCTTCAGAGAGAGCCTGGCCCTGCTAACACGTGATTTCAGACTTCTGGCTTCCAGAACTGTGAGAGGATAAATCTGTGTTGTTTTATCCCACACACTTTGTAGTGTAGGTTGTTGTTGTTAGGTGCCATCAAGTCGGTTCCAACTCATAGTAACCCTGTGTGCAACAGAACGGAACAGTACCTGGTCCTGCGCCATCCTCACAATCGTTATGCTTGAGCACATTGTTGTAGCCACTGTGTCAATCCAACTCGTTAAGGGTCTTCCCCTTTTTAGCTGACCCTGTACTTTACCAAGCATGATGTCCTTCTTCAGGCACTGATCCCTCCTGACAACCCATCCAAAGTATGTAAGATGCAGTCTCACCGTCTTTGTTTCTAAGGAGCATTCTGGCTGTATTTCTTCTAAGACAGATTTGTTCGTTCTTCTGGCAGTCCGTGGTATATTCAGTGTTCTTCACCAACACCATAACTCAAAGGTATCAATTCTTCTTTGGTCTTCATTATTTATCGTCCAGCTTTCACATGTATATGAGGTAATCAAAAATGCCATGGCTTGGGTCAGGCACACCTTAGACTTCAAGGTAACATCTTTGCTTTTCAATGCTTTAAAGAGGTCTTTTGCAGCAGATTTGCCCAAAGTAATGCATCATTTGGCTTCTTGACTGATGCTTCCATGGGTATTGATTGTGGATCTGCGTAAAATGAAATCCTTGACACCTTCAATCTTTTCTCTGTTTATCATGAGGTTGCTTATTGGTCCAGTTGTGAGGATTTTTGTTTTCTTTATGTTGAGGTGTAAACCATACTGAAGACTGTGGTCTTTGATCTTCATCAGTCAGTGCTTCAAGTCCTCATCACTTTCAGCAAGCAAGGTTGTGTCATCTGTATAACACAGGTTGTTAATGAATCCTCCATCAATCCTGATGCCCCATTCTTCATATAGTCCAGCTTCTTGGATTATTTCCAAAACATACAGATTGAATAGATAGGGTGAAAGGGTACAACCCTGATCCATACCTCTCCTGACTTTAAACCACACAGTATCCCCTTTTTCTGCTCATACAACTGCCTCTTGATCTATGTATAGGTTCCGTATGAGCGCAATTAAGTGTTCTGGAATTCCCGTTCTTTGCAATGTTATCTGTAATTTGTTATGATCTGCACAGCCGAATGCCTTTGCATAGTCAATAAAACACAGGCAAACATCCTTCTGGTGTTCTCTGCTTTCAGCCAGGATCCATCTGACATCAGCAATGATATCCCTGGTTCCATGCCCTCTTCTGAATCCAGCCTGAATTTCTGGCAGTTCCCTGTCCATATACTGCTGCAGCCATTTTTGAATGATCTTCAGCAAAATTTTACTCGCACGTGGTATTAATGATATTGTTCGATAATTTCCCCATTTGGTTGGTGGCGGTGTAGGTAGTCCCTGACTTAATGAGTGTTCTAGTTAAGATGAACCTCACTCAGGCCATCTGTTTTTTGTTTTTGCTTTTGGTACATCTTAGCATTAGTAATATGAACTACATACAGTTTTGCAGTGCGTAATTTGCTGATGTTATCGTTCTCAGGTATTCACTTACAGGTGTTCCGTGTTACGATTTACTGCTCAGAACACTGCCATATAGCAAGCTGCGGCCTGGACTACAGTGAAATCAGTGTCAGGAGTCATAACGGATAGAAAGTTGGGCAATGTTCAGCTCTAAAGACATACGACAATTGAACTGTGCAGGTACTTGACAGCCATTACAACTCTGGCTTCGTCTTACAACACTGACGCTGACTTCATTGTAGACCAGGCCTATAGTGTGATCTTAGTCAGCATTCTGTACCATAAGAAGAGGTATTCTACTTATGTCAGTACCGACTTAGGATAGAGTTGTTGGAAAGGAACCCCGTCCTAAGTCAGGGACTACCTTTTGTGATACCTTTTGTTACAGCAACCTCAGAAAATGAATACGGAGCCCAAGAAGCTCCATCAGCCGTGGTCTCTCTGATAGTCCCTCATGTTGGAGCTATTGGCTCTTCCTGAGTCTTCACTCTGCCAATTGCTATGCTGGATAGAAGACTGTCCATATAGATTGGACATTTGCCTTCCTTTACCTGGTCGTCTTCTCAAATGAAGCTTAGAAGATGGATTTCTACCAGGTACCCAAAGATACAGTTAACCTCCATGAATAGCCTCAGTGTTAACTGCTGAGAGAAGGGGAAAAAAATGACAGCTGAGTTTGCCGATGACATGAATTAGCCTAAAATTATAAATTGCACCATTCACTTCATGTTTGTGGCTAGGAATCGAAGAAAGAATCAGCACAGAGCAGTTAAGTCCAGTAGGATGACAGAGCTGTATATATGTCAAAATATCATTAAAAAAAAAAAAAATGCTCCCAGAGGTGTCAATTCATCCTAAATTATTAGGTACAATATTGTCCAGATGCATCTTTTGCTGTGCTGAACACATGAGAAGTAAGGTACATATTGAACAGCACTACTGGTGACATTGAGGGCAGTTCTCTTCACTGGGGGGGAATGAATCAAGAAAGGAAAATAAAGTTAGAAGTAGGAATGCGTTCATTATTGCTCCCAAAGTTTCCCAGAGAATTGATTAACTGAGTCATTAATTTGTTCATTTAACACTATCTTTTTTTTTATTGAGGGCAGGTCCTTAGATTTTCACTCAGGATGAGGCTCGAGAAGCTCACCTGTGTGGTCCACCCTGGCACTTTCTGCATTGTCACCATGGAAGCAGGGGTGGGTGTCTGAAAGTTTGTAGTTGTTAACTTTTGTCAAGCCAACCCCCAACTGATGCTGACCCCTGCACAACAGGACAAATCACTGCCTGGTCCTGCACAGTCCCTATGGTGCATCGTGGACCAGACCATTGTGATACATAGGGTTTTGATTTTGGAAGTCGATCTCTAGGCCTTTCTTCCCTGTCTGTCTTCGTCTTAAAGCTCTGCTGAAACCTGTTCAGCATCATAGCAACACCCAAGCCGCCATTGACAGGCGGGTGGTGGCTGCACGTGAGGTGCGCTGGGCAGAAATCAAGCTTGGGTCTCCCGCACGCAAGGCGAGGATCCTACACCACCACTGCTCCCATTAGAAAGTTACTCCCACATAAAAGTTACTTAAATGGATACATTTTTAAAAATTATGAAATACAAATATTGCATTTGTATTCTAAGTGGATTTTACATTGCATGTAACTGGTATTAGGAAATAGCTCTTGCTGATTTTACTCTGCAGTAGTAACTATTACGTTATGAAGAATTTCTGAGAACAATCAGGAAAGTCTAACTGCAATGCCCCGGTGCAGACATGAGACTTCCTAGGTGATTACTCTGTAAGTGTGTCGATATTTGTGATCTAGTCCTCAGAGGATGTAGAACTCGTGATGGAGAAGGAGGAGGGGGTGTGTTTTCTCAGACTTCATCTCTACTCGGGGAGCAGAATGAAGTAATCATTGAAAGTCATCGTTAAGCAGCTGCACACACACACACTCACACACACACACTCATACACACATATACTCACACACACACGCACATGCACTCACACACACAGACACGGTCACACTCACACACTCACACATTCACACACCTACATGGACACAGGCATTCATACACACTCACGCACACTCTCACACACACACTCAATGGACACACACACACATTCCTGGAGGAGAGAAACACAGATGAAATCTCTATTCCAAAGTTTGCTTCTGACCTTCATCAATTATATGTTATCACTATTTTGAATTAAGCTCTTGCCGCCTCATTGCTAATTTAGCAGCTAACGAGGGAGTAGGTGTTTTGAAAAGCAGTGTTTAGCATCATTTAAAATGTTTCTTTAAAAGTTCATTTCCATTGAGGGTTTTTCCCACTAGCCATGCTCTTGGCAGTAAACTCATCAAAAGATATGCAGAAATCTTTGAAATGCTGCTATGATACAATCTGATAGAGAAAATGAATAGACAGTAGGCCTATAGAGAAGTGTTACATTGACGGGTTATGAACATTTCTAGTCGTTGTAATGATCATTATACGGTCCATCCTGCTTTTCAAATATTAAAATACCAATCACAGTATATTTATAGTACAATTATCACTATTAAAATATCTGGTTAGCTAATATGTCCTGGTATATGTATGTATGTATGTATGTGTGTGTGTATACATGTGTGTGCATGTGTGTATATGTGTGTATATCTGTGTATATGTGTGTATTCATATTTGTATATGTGTGTATGTGTATGTATGTGGGGTGTCTGTGTTTGTATATATATGTGTATGTATGTGTGTGGGGCTGTGTGTATGTGTGTACGTACACACATATACATACACATATGTATAAAACACATACACACACCCCCCACATACATACTTAGAGTTGCTTGACTCAATAGCAACTAACAACTATGTGAGTACACATACATAAGTGTTTTTGTATACATGTGTATGTACTGTTGTTGTTGCTCTTAGGTGCTGTCAGGTCGGTTCCTATGTACAACAGAACAAATATGTGTATATGTATATGTATATGTATACGGACACACAAAGTCCGTGACTTATGACGTCTTTGAGTTACGATGAAGCCCACTTACAACCATCTATTTTTTGGTCCATCTTATATGATCTGTACTACATGCAATGGTGTAGGGCATAATTTGCTGATGTTCTCATCCTCAGATGTTCAACCAAAGCTGTTCAAAGACTGGGTTTATAAAGATCCTGATAATAAAAGGCAATAATAATGAAAAACGAAAAGGTATTTAGCTTATGTCAGAACTAACGGAGTCTTCTGAACGGAGCCCCATCGTAAGCTGGGGCCTAACTGTAAATGTTTATAAGTAGTGTTTAAGTATACTGATAAGGGTTTATAATAACCTCACAAAGGTACAGCACACACCTGTAACATCCCAGGACACTGAGACACTTTCAGACACTGGCAGATGGGACCTCTTTAGGCCATTACCCAGAGTGGAGGGACAGTTGAGCAGGATAACTAAAATTGATGCCATCTAAGCAGAAAATAGTCACACCTAATTAAGTAAATGTAATTATACTTGAATATGGAATACTTTCTTCATGTAGGGGATCAGTTGTAAGTTCACAGAAATGGACACTGTACACACGTTGGAATTATCTCCCAGGGACAGAAATGGACACTGTACACACAATTGGAATTACCTCCCATGGATGGAAATGGACACTGTACACACAATTGGAATTACCTCCCATGGACGGAAATGGACACTGTACACACAATTGGAATTACCTCCCATGGACGGAAATGGACACTGTACACACAATTGGAATTACCTCCCATGGACGGAAATGGACACTGTACACACAATTGGAATTACCTCCCATGGACGGAAATGGACACTGTACACACAATTGGAATTACCTCCCATGGACAGAAATGGACACTGTACACACAATTGGAATTACCTCCCGGGGACAGAAATGGACACTGTACACACGTTGGAATTACCTCCTGGGGACAGAAATGGACAGAGTACATACGTTGGAATTACCTCCCGTGGCATCATATCTGACATAAATGCAGTTTCCCCAAGCACATTATGAGGACCTGAACATATTTTTTGTGAACTTACAAAATACATTTTTATTACCGTATTGCTTTGGAACAGACTTTCCCAATTACAAATATCTAATGATAATCTTTAGGACTCCTTGGGTAGTACAAACTGTTAACCTTTCAACTACTAGCTGAAAGGTTGGCAGTTCAAACCCTCCTAGAGGCACCCCAGAAGATAGGCCTGCCTACTGCTTCCGAAAAATCAGCCATTGAAAACCCTGTGGAGCTGTACAGTTCTTCTCTGACAGACAAGGGGGCACCATGAGTCAGAGTCACCCCCGTGGCAGCTAACAACAGCAACAATGGCAATCCTGAAGTGTGAATTTACTGTACGTGAGTTGGCTACAATCTACCCAGAGTTCCCACAGCTTTTCCAGAAACCGGTTGTGGTTAAGCATCTTTCTGACCAGTTATGGAACCCAGATGTGTGCCTGGGTTTAGGGGGAGCTGTTGGGGCGCTAGAGGCTCCAGGAGTCTCCTAGGGCAGCCCGAGGCATTGAGATACTTGTCTAAAGGACTCTCCTTTTTTTTTTAATAATATTTTATTGTGTTTTTGGTGAAAGTTTACACAGCAAGTTAGGTTCCCCTTTGACAATCTCCACACAAATCGTTAAGTGACATTAGTTACATTTTTCACATGTGTCAATATTCTCATTAATTGTGTTCTGGTTGTTCTGGTTCCAGTCCTCTTGTTCCCCTGCCCCCTCATCTTCCCATCTTTGCTTTGGATTAAACATTGACCCTTTGGTCTCATGCAGATGTTTTTTTTTTAGTAGAGCACCTATCTAACGAGTAATATCCTTTGTATGCCACTCTTCATTTCTGTTAAAAGTGACCTCAGGGAATAGCTTTGGTTCAAGGTTTAAAGAGCATCTCAGGGCAATAGTCTCAAGGAATCCTCTGCTCTCAGGTGCTCTGGTTAGTCTGACCATTTTTAAGAATTTAAGTTTTGATCCGAATTTTTCTCCCATTCTAACCAGGATCCTCTGTTGTACTCCCAGTCAGATCACTCAGTGGTGGTAGCCAGGCGCCTTCTATTTCTTCTTATCTGATGGTTATTGAGGTCCCTGCTCAAGTAGACTTGCTTCTTCTCTGTTACTTTGGTTACCTTCTTACTTTTTGCTCCGAACTAGTAGAGACCAATAGTTGTATCTTAGACGGTCACTTGCAAGCTTTTAAGACCCAAACGCTACTCACTTCACTAGAATGCAGAAAATGAACTTTGTGAACTTTGTTATGCTAATAGAGTGACTTGTCCCAAGAAACTATGGTCCTAAGCTTTCAAACATTGAAAATTGATCTTGGAAGGTGTTTGTTTATGTATGAGAAGTAGCTGTAGTTGTGTCTTCAATGAATATATGGGTCTGTCTGTAGGGTCGCTATGAGTTGGAATCGACTCGACAGCAGCAGGTTTGGTTTTGGTTTTCACACATATCTCAATTTACACATACATATAGATACTTCCATATCAGAAGAATGAGCAAATCTGTCTTGGAAGAAGTACAGCCAGAGTGTTCCCTAGAAACAAGATGGTGAGACTACATCTCATATACTTTGGACATGTTTCTGGAGGGACCAGTCCCTGGAGAAGGATGTCATGCTTGGTAAAGTAGAGGGTCAGAGAAAAAGGAAGACCTTCAATGAGATGGATTGACACAGTGGCTGCAGCAATGAGCTCAGGCATAACCATGATTTTGAGAATGGTGTGGGACCAGGCAGTGTTTCATTCTGTTGTACATAGGGTCACTATGAGTTGGGACTGACTGGATGGCACCTAATAGCAACAGAGCAGAAGATTTCAAAGGGCCTCTCGAGAAGACAAAGTAAAGTATTATAATGACATGTGCAAAGAGCTGGAGATGGAAAACCAAAAGGGAAGAACATGCTCGGCGTTTCTCAAGCTGAAAGAACTGAGGAAAAAATTCAAGCCTCGAGTTGCAATAGTGAAGGATTCCATGGGGAAAATATTAAATGACGCAGGCAGCATCAAAAGAAGATGGAAGGAATACACAGAGGCAATATACCAAAAAGAATTAGTCGGTATTCAACCATTTCAAGAGGTAGCATATGATCAGGAACCAATGGTACTGAAGGAAGAAGTCCAAGCTGCTCTGAAGGCATTGGCGAAAAACAAGGCTCCGGGAATTAATGGAATATCAATTGAGATGTTTCAACAAACAGAGGCAGCGCTGGAGGTGCTTACTCGTCTATGCCAAGAAATACGGAAGACAGCTTCCTGGCCAACTGACTAGAAGAGATCCGTATTTATGCCTATTCCCAAGAAAGGTGATCCAACCGAATGTGGAAATTATAGAGCAATATCATTAATATCACACACAAGCAAAATTTTCCTGAAGATCATTCAAAAACAGCTACAGCAGTATATAGACAGGGAACTGTCAGGCCGGTTTCAGGAGAGGACATGGAACCAGGGATATCATTGCTGATGTCAGATGGATGGATCCTGGCTGAAAGCAGAGAATACCAGAAGGATGTTTACCTGTGTTTTATTGACTACACAAAGGCATTCGACTGTGTGGATCATAACGAACTATGGATAACACTGTGAAGAATGGGAATTCCAGAACACTTAATTGTGCTCATGAGGAACCTTTACATAGATCAAGAGGCAGTTGTTCGGACAGAACAAGGGGATACTGATTGGTTTAAAGTCAGGAAAGGTGTGCGTCAGGGTTGTATTCTTTCTCCATACCTATTTAATCTGTATGCTGAACAAATAATCTGAGAAGCTGGACTATATGAAGAAGGGGACATCAGGATTGAAGGGAGACTCATTAACAACCTGTGTTATGCAGATGACACAACCTTGCTTGCTGAAAGTGAAGAGGACTTGAAGCACTTACTAATGAAGATCAAAGACCACAGCCTTCACTACAGATTACACCTCAACATAAAGAAAACAAAAGTCCTCACAAGTGGACCAATGAGCAACATCATGATAAATGGAGAAAAGATTGAAGTTGTCAAGGATTTCATTTTACTTGGATCCACAATCAACAGCCACGGAAGCAGCAGTCAGGAAATCAAAAGACGCATTGTATTGGGCAAATCCGCTGTAAAGGGACTCTTCAAAGTGTTGAAGAGCAAAGATGTCACCCTGAAGACTAAGGTGCACCTGACCCAAGCCATAGTATTTTCAGTCACATCGTATGCTTGTGAAAGCTGGACAGTGAATAAGGAAGACCTAAGAAGAGTTGACGCCTTTGAATTGTGGTGTTGGTGAAGAATATTGAATATACCATGGACTGCCAAAAGAACGAACAAATCTGTCTTGGAAGAAGTGCACCCAGAATGCTCCTTAGAGGCAAGGATGGTGAGACTGTGCCTTACATACTTTGGACATGTTGTCAGGAGGGATCAGTCCCTGGAAAAGGACATCATACTTGGCAGAGTACAGGGTCTGTGGAGAAGAGGGAGACCCTCAACGAGGTGGATTGACACAGTGGCTGTAACAATGAGCTCAAGCATAACAATGATTGTAAGGATGATGCAGGACCGGGCAGTGTTTCATTCTGTTGTGCATAGGGTTGCTATGATTCGGAACCAACTCGACGGCACCTAACAACAACAACAAAGGTCTTGCCATCCTTGCTTTTAAGAAACATTCTGGTTGTACTTCTTCCAAGACAGATTTTTTCGTTCTTCTGGCAGTCTATAGTATATTCAATATTCTTTGCCAACACCACAATTCAAAGGCATCAATTCTTCCTAGATGTTCCCTATTCATTGTCCAGCTTTCACAATAAACATGGGTGTGCTTTCACAATGAACATGGGTGTGCATATGTCTGTTCATGTCACTTCTATTAAGTCTCTAGTGTATGTTCCTAGGAGTGGGATTGTTGAATCATAATTTAGTTCTATTCCTCATTTTTTGAGGAAGCACCATACCATTTTCCATAGAGGTTGTACCATTTTACAGTCCTACCAGCAATTTTTTTTTTTTTTACCAGCAATAGATAAGGGCTCCAATCTCCCTACATCCTCACCAACATTTGTTGTTACCTCTTCTTTGTTTTGTTTTTTAATTAGTGCCATTTTAGCTGGGGTGAGATGGTATCTCATTGTAGTTTCAATTTGCATCTCTCTAATGGCTAATGATTGTGAATATCTTTTCATGTGCTTGTTTACCTGTTTGGATGTCTTCTTTAGTGAAGGTTCTGTTCATGTCCTTTGCCTATTTTATAATTGGGTTGTTTGTCTTTTTTGTTGTTGAGTTGTTGAAGTTTTGTGTAAATTTTGGGGATTAGACTTTTATCAAATGTCATTTCCGAAGGTTTTTTTTCACAGGCTCTAAGTTCTCTTTTTATTCTTTTGATGAGCACAAGTTTTTAATTTTTATGAGGTCCCATTTATCTATTTGGTCTTGAGGAGCCCTGGTGGCACAGTGGTTAAGAGCTCAGCTGCTAACTACAAAGGTTAGCAGTTTGAATCCACCAGCTGCTCCTTGGAAACCCTACGGGGCAGTTCTACTCTTTAGGGTTGCTATGTGTCGGAATTGATCCAATGGCAATGGGTTTCATTTTTGGGGGTTCTATTTGTGTACTTGTTGTTATGTTTGTTATTTTATTTTTACAAAAGAATGGCTTTCATAGTTTTCTCCCTGTGTTTTCTTCAATGAATTTTATAGTTTTAGGTTTAACATTTAGATATTTGATCCATTTGAGTTAGTTTTTGTGTATGGTGTGAGGTACGGGTTCTGCTTCATTTTTCTGCAACTGGATATCCAGTTTTGCCAGCACTGTTTATTAAAGAGGCTGTTTTTCCCCCATCAGGAAAAGACTCTTCTAACTGCAAGACATAAACTCAACACAAAAGGCGTACTCTGACCACCCTCATGTCCTCTTCCCCACTCCCTAAATCAGGTTCTTATGAAAAGCTTGTGGTCTTTATGGAGTGATAGAATTTAACTTCAATTCCTTAATTAAGTTTACCTAGTCTGATTTTGGAAACCCTGGTGATAAAGGTTAAGAGCTATGGCTGCTAACCACTGAAAGGTCGGCAGTTTGAATCCACCAGGCGCTCCTTGGAGACCCTATAGGGCAGTTCTACTGTATTCTGTAGAGCCACTATGAGTTGGAAGCGGCTCCATGGAAGTAGGTTTGGCTTGGTTTTAGTCTGATTTTTATGCTTTCCTAGGCTGGTCAGAGAAGCAGCCAAGCAGTAACTCATATACTCAAAGAAAAATCTGAGTAGAGTCCTTAGTGTAGTGACCATGCCTTTAATCACCTTCATAATCATGGGGCACACACTGCTTCCTGCATTTTAAAGCAGCTCTGAAACCATTTTTGTCCCCATTGTGTATATCTTTGAGGGGTAAGCAATTTCCTAAACCTTCCCTCCCTTCCCCAGAACTGAAGCTACCCCTCTTCCTCGCTTATCAACTATCTTGTTATCTGTCATTTCACATTTATGACAATAGTAAAATATCTACTGTTCAACTATTTTGCATAGTAAAGACACACATCTGGCAGTAACGAATGCCCAGATGCAAGGTGAGAGTAATGCTGGCTGTGATGGTTAAGGTTATGTGTCAGCTTGGCTGGGCCATGGTTCTCAGTCGCTTGACAGTTATGTGATGATGTAATCTGGAGTTATGTGATGATGTAATTTGGCAGTAGTGTAATGATGTAGTTATCATCCGTTTTGTAATCTGATGTGGTCATCTTTCATTAGTGCATAAAACCATTTTCTCATAGCAACCTTATCTTTGGAACCTAACCATGTTGATAAGTGAGGAGTGGGTGTATTTATCTATCCCTTCTTGGGTGGTGAAAACAGTTAAGCACGGGCCTACTAGCCAAAAGGTTGGCAGTTCGAACACACCCAGAAGTGTCTCAGAAGACAGGCCTGGTGGTCTGTTTCTGAAAGGTCACGTCCTTGAAGACGATGTGGAGCAGTTCTACTCTGCACACATGGGGTTGCCATGAGTCGGAATTGACTCGATGGCCACAAACAACAATAATTTCTTCTTACTATTGAAATCTGCAGACCCTTGGTCCATTTCATTACTTCTTCTCACAGGTTCTAATACCTGGATCTCTCCACATTCCCCAGTAACTCTCCTGCCATAGTTTTTGAACTCCAATACCCATAAGACTATTCCTTCAATGACCCATCCCCTATCTCTTGGCCTCCTCTCCTCCACTGATGTCGTCCCTGACCTCTCTTGGCCACTCAGCCCCGAGGTCAGCCCCCACTCATCCTCAACATCATCTTGAATGACAACCATGCCATGAATTTTCTGCCCATTCTCACTAGTCCCTGGTGGTGTAGTAGTTAAGTGCTACGGCTGCTAACCAGGAGGTCAGCAGTTCACATCCACCAGGTGCTCCTTAGAAACTCTGTGGGGCAGTTCTACTCTGTCCTATAGGGTCACTATGAGTTGGGATCAACTCAATGGCAATGGGTTTTTTTGGTTTTTTCTTACTAGTCCTATTAGGAATTGAATTGTGTCCCCAAAATATGTGTTGGAATCCTAACAGCTACACGGGTGGCTTTATTATGTTAATAAGGCCGTATCTGTGTATACTAGGTCCTAAACCTGATCACATCTGAGTTATAAGGAGCAGCAGAGACACAGAGACAAGGAAGCACAAATGGGGGAAGACAGATGCCATGTGAGGATCACCACGGAACCGAGGAACATGGGGGCCACAGGAGCTGAAACAGACAAGGGTCTTCCCCCAGAGCCTACAGAGAGAGAGCCTTCCCTAGACCCAGCACCCTGAATTCAAACTTCTAGCCTCCAGAACTGTGAGAAAAGAAATCTCTGATCTTTAGTCGCTTAGACCAAAAACCTCAGTTTCATGTTTGACTCCCTTCCGCCTCCCCACCGAACATCAAAGCTGTCAGGGAAGATTCTGCCTTCAATATCACCGTGTCCACTGGTTCCACTCCAGGGCCACTGTTTGCGTGGATCACCTGCAATTAACTTCCAGTTGATCTCCCTGCTTTCACCCTTGCCCAGCCCCCCATAGCCAACGTCCACGCAGCAGCCTGACTGATGTACGTAAGGAAATGATTTCATCTCATTTAGAGTAGAAGCCAAAGTCTGTATAAGTGGCATTTTTTCTTAGAAATCATCACTTTTGTTTTCAGATGCCCAAAATAACGCGTGTTTAATGGAAGTGTTTCTACACTGTGGAGGAACCTCGTAATCTTCCTTTTTAGTTCTACAGCGTAACCACTGCCTTTAAATCATCAGTGTTAGCAGCTGGGCATTCCGATTTTGCAGAGATAAGTTTAAAGAGGTTATAAATAAGAGTTAAGCCCAAAATTGAGAGGTCATCTCCTCAGTCTGGGCTTAACATTTCATCCATTTCATCTCACTGTCCATAGGAGGATATTGTGTGGATTCTTCTTTCTCCCTCTTTACGTAGCCTAGAACAGGCACAACAGTAGTGTTTGGGGCTGCCACCAGCTGGTTATCCTCTCAGTCACGTCGCTGAAACCCAGAGCTCTGCTAACTCTGTCCTGTCCTGTGACCTGACCCCCTTAAATCCATAAACTAGTAAATAAATTTAACTCTGAATCCAACTTTCCAAAACCATGGGCATTTATTTTTCACTCTGTTTTCATCCTATGCCTTACTTAGTTCCAGAGCAAGTAATTTCCTTTTAATTAATATTCAGAATGGTTGAGTCTGGAAATAGGAGGGTCAATCTAGGGCCTCCAGGAGGCCCAGCGACCCCCACGAGAGTGATGTCTGTTGGGCACATGGTGGGTTGGGATATCTCTCGTTTCTTTTTTCAAGAGAGAACTGTAAAATTTCTCAGCTCTCATCTGCTTTTTAACATAAGAACTTAAAACAAAGAGTGTCCAATGAATTATAGGATACGCAATCTGTTTCCTTTTAGGATGCTTGGAAAGAGCAAAATACAGACTTGAGGGAGGAATGCCTTAGAGCAAGCTGGCACGCAGTGCAGAGCATGATCCCGTCTGTGGTCGTGTCTGTGCACACGTGTCTGTGTATAGTACACACACGTACATAATCTGTGAACTGCAGAGCGTGACCCCATCTGTGGTCCTGTCTGTGCACATGTGTCTGTGTGTAGTACACACATATACATAGTCTGTGCACTGCAGAGTTTGACCCCATCTGTGGTTGCATCTGTGCACACATGTCTGTGTGTAGTACACACACATACATAATCTGTTTATGCTTTTTGTACAATCTGTAGTTTCTCCAATAAGCATGTAATACATTTAAGAAAAGAAAAAATACACCGAAATCACATTTTGAAAAGGAAAATAAACATGCACACATGGAAACATGCCTCCCCCTCCCCACAATCATCTCCTCCATCCCAGCCAGGTGTCCCTGCCCTTGCTGATCTCTGTCTTCATCTTGGATAGTTTTTCCTTTCCCTACCGTGTGTGGGGCACAGCCGCCTTGTTGTTCCTTGAACAGGCTCAGGGTGCCCCCTAGGTCCTTTGCACCAGGTCTTCCCTCTGTCTGGAATGTCCCACATCTAGAAGGCCCACCAGTAGGGCTGGGGACATTGGACGATGATTTAGGTGGGGGCTATACTGAAAGACTTTACATTGCAGAAAATGCTGGACTAAAGACTGTGCTCTTTAATCTGCAGGCAACAACTTTGTTGTTTTGGGTTTTGTTTTGTTCCATATTTACGGAGATCTTCCTTAAGCCATTCTTCTTTTTTTTAACTCCCCATTTTCTCTTCTTCCTCCCCTCCAGTATCCTGGTAACCACCAATTTTTTTTTTTTAATCAAAGTTTTTTTTTTTTTTTTTTAATTGTGGTAAATATGTGTGTAGCGAAACATTTGGAGACAGTCAACTTCTGCTATGGGTGATGAAGATAGTCGGAAACAGATAACGGTGATGGTTTCACTAACCTTATTTTGTCTTGGTGTATCAAGCAATAACTTTTTGTGTTTTGGAAACAGTGAAACACATTTAAAAAAACAACCATCCTGCTGACAGTGAAAACTGCAGGCTGGGGGCAGACTTTAGAGGGGAAAACCAGGGAGAAGGCCGTTGACTGTCATTCTGCACATACAAGGTCATGAGGTCTGACCAGCTTACAATGGGGTGAAACTGTGCAGGGAAACTGATGGGATTTTCTGGATCGCTATGGGGAGAAAGAGAGTGCACAGCATAATATGATATGATTATGATATGATTAGTGGAGGGAAAAATCTCCAAAAACCACTTGAGGTGCCCTCACCATTTTCTGCATACCGAGAGGGTGTCAGTCTGCTGAGAGGGAGATCGAGGGGCTGAGAATGTGAGGGGACAGCATGGTTTCCCACAGTCACTGTATAGAATGTTTTGGGGATTTAATGGGGCAAACGAGAAGATAAGAGGCAATTGGGTTTGGCCAGCTTTGGGATTAGCCTGGTAGATACTAAGAAAAAAAAAAAATAGAACTTAAATGTGTGTATAATATTGTTATTGTTGTTGCTAGGTGCCCTCAAGTTGGTTCCGACCCCTAGTGACCCTAGGTACAACAGAAGGACACACTGCCTGGTCCTGCGCCATCCTCACAATTATTGTTATGCTGAAGCCCATTGTTACAGCCACTGTGTCAATCCATCTCGTTGAGGGTATTCTTTTTTTATGAGACGTTCTACCAAGCATGATGTCCTTCTTCAGAGAGCGATCCTTCCTGGTACCATGTCCAAAGTATGAGAGATGAAGTCTCTCCATCCTTGCTTCTAAGGAGCATTCTGGCTATACGTCTTCCAAGACAGATTTGTTCATTCTTTTGGCAATTCATGGTATATTCAATATTCTTCGCCAACACCATAATTCAAAGGCACCCATTCTTCTTTGGTCTTCCTTATTCATTGTCCAGCTTTCAAATGCATATGAGGCAATTGAAAATACCATGGCTTGGGTAAGGTGCACCTTAGTCTTCAAGGTGACCTCTTTGCTTTTCAACACTTTAAAGAGGTCTTTTACAGCAGATTTGCCCCCAAGCAATGAGTCTTGATTTCTTGACTGCTGCTTCCATGGGTGTTGACTATGGATCCAAGTAAAACGAAATCCTTGACAATTTCAATCTTTTCTCTGTTTATGATGATGTTGCTTATTGGTCCAGTTGTGAGGATTTCTTCATCTTTGGCCTTAGTGGTTGGTAAGTAAATTTGAATAATAGACATATTAACTGGTCTTTCTTGTAGGCATGTGGGTATTATCCTATCACTGGCAGTGTTGTACTTCCGTATAGATCTCGAAATGTTCTTTTTGACAACGAATGCAATGCCATTCCTCTTCAAGTTATCATTCCCAGCATAGTAGACCATATGATTTTTCAATTGAAGTGACCAATACCAGTCCATTTTACCTCATTAATGCATGGGATATTGATCTTTATGCATTCCATGTCATGACTGACGATTTCCAATTTTCGTAGATTCATACTTCATACATTCCAGGTTCTAATTATTAATGGACCTTTGCAGCTGTTTCTTCTCATTTTGAGTCATGCCGCATCAGCAAATGAAAGTTCCAAAAGCCTGACTCCATCCATGTCATTAAGGTTAACTTTGCTTTGAGGAGGCAGCTCTTCCCCAGTCATCTTTTTAGTGCCTTCCAACCTGGGGGGCTCATCTTCTAGCACCATATCAGACAGTGTTTCTCTGCTATTCATAAGGTTTTCACTGGCTAATGCTTTTCAGAAGTAGACTGCCGGGTCCTTTTTCCTAGTCTGTCTTAGTCTGGAAGCTCAGCTGAAACCTGTCCTCCATGGGTGACCCTGCTGGTATCTGAATACCGGTGGCATAGCTTCCAGCATTATGTCAACACTCAAGCCCCCACAGTACGACAGACTGACACATGGGGGTGTTTTATGTGGGGGAAGTCTATTCCTGCATAGCTGGTCACCTCCTATCAGCTCTGTGTAAATCAGTTGATGGGAATATTTATTGATCCTTCCCTCCTGTTACAATGGAGTTGGTGTCCCTCAGCCAAACTTGCCCCCCTTTCGAGTTCTATCCCTTCCACCTGGGAGACACCGTACACTGTAAACTTCCCTTTCCCCTGTGCTGCATGCTGGCTTCTAACCAGTAACCATCATCCACCCTCCAGCAGGCTCATGTCTGTCCATGTTGTTCTCAATTCCACACCCAGGCCTTACAACCCAGTTGCCTTCACAGTGAGAACAGGAGAAGCATGTCTCTAGCTCCTTGCTGCCACCTGATCCTATATCATGGATCCATGTTCTTGCCTGCACTCGACCAGGCAGCAGCGTCCTCCCAGCTTGCTCAGGACATTTCTGTCTCCTGAGAAAATGGCTCCTCTGTCTTCTCCTGGCTTCTCTCTCAGAAGCTCTTGAGACCATAAATCAGCATTTCTTTCTTGGAATGGCCTCTTACATTGGATCTCGAAGTCACAGCTTGTCTAGGAGGTAAATGCAGGAGCTACTGCAAATCCTCCTCGACCCTAGGAATTCCATGTGTGTGAACCAAAACCCACCAGTGCTGACTGGGGTGGGCACTCAGTGCAGACCATGGATAGCTGTTTATTTGGTCACAGGACACTATGTCATTTCAGGGTCTTTGGAGGGGAGGGCTGTGGCCCTCAGGGCCCAGGGAAAGTTTTTCCTGAAGAGACCAAGCATCACATCTGCTTGGGGGATCAGTAAGAGAGAGGCCTTCCAGTAAAAAGCATTGATGGCTGATTCTGACTCTTGTTCTGGGAAGACAGCTGTGAATTTTACGCTATAATGCAACTTTGCCCACAACATTTTCCACCTATTTTATGATTTTCATATTTTCACGTCTATTGAAGATTTTTGCCCTCCTGCTTTCTTGTCTGCATCCTACAAATTGCAGCTAAATGGCATGCCCCTGGGTGTTTTCAAACCGCCTGTGGGGAGACAGTGGCGGGCTAACATCCCTGACTCTGAACATCTGACAAAGAGCTGAAATATCAAAATCCAAAGGCACCTCATTTTCTTTGATAAACCTTCCCGCTTTATGACCTCATTAGGAGCAATGACAAAATTTGGACATGTTCAAATAGTTAAGAACTGTGATGTTATTACTAAAATAGTAACACTTTGTTGGCATTTTAAATAATGTATGCTTTTAAAGTATTGGAAAACTTTTGGTACTCTGTATACATGCATCAGAGCCCTAGTGGTGCAGTGGTTAAGGGCTCGGCTGCTAACCAAAATGTTGGCAGTTTGAATCCACCAGCTGCTCTTCGGAAACCCCATGGGGCAGTTCTCTCTGTCCTATAGGGTCATTATGAGTCAGAATCGACTGGACGGCAATGGGTTTTTTTGGTTTTACACATGCGTTAAGGAGCCCTGGTAGCCCAGTGGTTAAGCATTTGGCTTCTAACAAAAAGATGGGCGATTTGAACTCACACAGTGGCTCAGAGGGAGAAAAGGCCTGATGATCTGCTCCTGTGAAGATTACAGCCTAGAAACCCTATAGGGCAGTTCTTTTCTGTCACATGGGGTTGCTGTGAGTAGGAATCGACTTGAGAGCACCCGACAACAACAATACACACATCATCAGTCCAGTAAAATAGTGAAAACCTAGCAGGAAAATATGAAGGCAAGATACTGAGAGTTATTCAAGGTCATGGAACCTTCAAGGTCAGAACTGAACTTGGGAAGTCAGACATAAGATCCTGATGGTATTCAATCAGTGTTCAAGTTCACAGTACGTTCTCGTCTGTCAGTAGGTGTGGCATCCTAAGCCACAGTTTCTGAGCTCAACACCTTAAGCCCCTGTTTTCCCTTCCAAATAATTCTGTTGATTTTTTGCAGGTTAATTTAACCTAGCCACGTGAAAACAGAACCCTGTGCATGGCCACTAGAAATATAATCCTGTTTTCCAACATCATGGTAGTGTAGAGTATTTCTTAAAAGTCTCTCTAAGGTTATTTCAAAATCAAAATGAAATTTTACCAGAATATGACTTTCTGTATCTTAACACTTGAACCCCTTGTTATTCTCTAAAATACTGTTTATTTCAGCATTTGTTGGCATTGTTTAAAATGCCAACACAGCATGGCTAGATTAGTAGATAATAATACCACAGTCGTTAACTGTTTGAACATGCCCAAATTTTGCCATTGCTCATAACGAGGTCATAAAACGTGAAGGTCCATCGAAGAAGATGAGGTGTCTTTGGATTTTGGTATTTCAGACCTCCTTCAGGTATTTACAGAGTCAGGGATGTTAGCCCACCACTGTCTCCCACAGGCAGTTTGAAGACACCCAGGGGCACACCATTAAGCTGCAATTTGTAGGGCATGGAGGAGGAGGAGGAATCGGGAGGGCAAAGATCTTCAACAGATGTGAAAATCAGTGTTCTCTATGGAGAGATGGAGCTGTCCAGCACCTTTGTGAGGAAAAGAAGAAATCAAGACTAATAATATATTCATATTAAAAAGGTCTCAATATCCTTGTAAGTGTGCAGTTACATGGGTACTTTCAGCATATATTCAAAAATCAAGGGTGTGCCTGGCTCAGATATAACTGACTTGTCTGTGTTTATGAGCAGAGGTAGACGAGAAGCCTGGTATTGATCAGCTCAAGGAATGGAACATAAATAATGTATGTATGTTGTTGTTGTTGTTAGTTGCCATGGAGTCTATTCTGAATAGATCTTCTCCATACGGTTTTCAAGGCTGTGACATTTCAGAAGCAGATTGCCAGGCCTGTCTTCCGAGGCACTTCTAAGTAGGTTTGAACCACCAGCCTTTGCATTAGTAGTCCAGCGCTTAACCAGTCGCGCCACCCGGGAACTCCTTAAACTGATGTAAACTGTTCTTTTACTGTATGTTTGTGACTCCCCCTTGCACACGGAGAGGACTGCTGCTCTGGGAAGCCACAGCTCTTCAAACAATCAGCCGTGTTCTGTCATTCCCTGAGGACAAGACCCGGAGTCCTGGACAATGTCCCAGACTCCCAGTCTCCCTGTAGACCATGACAACGACCGACACCATACATTACCCCATGTCTTGTTCAAGGTTCACACGTGTGTTTGTGGGGGGGGGGTCGCATCGGGAAGTGTTGGAGGCACGGTGGGTTTTCACCATGGCTTTGCCCTCTTGTCTGTGACAACAATGTGAGTAGTGAAGATGGCTTATTGGTTCATCCAGTCCTGAGTGAGCCATTTGAGCGAGTCCTGGTTCTGGGTAACAAAGGGGGTGCCCCGATTTTGAGATATAAGTGTCTTGATCTCTAAAAGCGAAATTGGCCAGAGAAGGCAAAGTTCCAGTCAGTCCTGCCGCCATATGTGGGTGGCACCCTGCAGGATGAGAATCTGCACACCCGTGAGGGTGCCCTGTTATTCCTACATTAACGCCTCTCTCTGCACAGGTCCCACCAGCTGGGTCTCCCACAGGTCGGGTCTCCCACAGGCAGGGACAGTGACCCCCCACCCCAAGGCTCAGCCTGGAGCAGTGGTTCTCAAACCCCAGAGTGCCCCAGAACCTCTTAGGGGGCTGGAGGAACTGACAGCTGGACCCCACCCCGGAGTGTCTGATCCAGTAGGTCAAGATTTATGGCCGGATATTTCACATTTCTAACAATCAACCAGGGGTATTCGTTTCCTGGGACGCCCATAACAAATCACCGGGGACGACAATGCTTAAGACAAAAGAAACTTGTTCTCTCACACTTCTGGAGGCCGGGAGTCTGCAATCAAGCTGCGGGCAGGCCCATGCTCTCTGAAGCCTCTATGGGAGGATGCTTCCTTGTCTCTCCCAGTTTCTGGAGGCCCCAGCTTTTCCTCAGCTTGTGGGCACATCACTCCATCTTTGCCTCTGCTGTCACATGGTGTCTTCCGTCTGCCTGTGTCTCCTCTCCTCTTTTATAAACGCACCACTCAGATGGAGCCAGGACCCACCCTACTCCCATGTGACCTCATGTTAAGCTAACCGATCACATCTGCCAGCCACGTAATTTCCGCAGAACTTGGTGTTCCGCTAGCTGGTGTGATAGAAGATCAGGAGCTGTAGCTGTGAGGGGTGATTAGTTACTTTTCTGTGTGGCCTTTCTAGCCAGGTGATTGTGTGACAGGTAATCCAAGGGGATTGGTCAGTTTTGCCTTAAAAGAGAGCCAATTCCAGGGCAGAGAGAAGGAGCCCACCACCAAGGAAGGAGAAACCAGAAGCAGAGACCCAGCAGCAGAGACACGGCAGCGGGAGGGCGTGTGGTGGGTGTTCCTGAGCCTGGATTGTAACTGTAAGCATATAATAAATTCCATAATTGTGAGTATGGCCTGTGAGTCCTGTGTGGCCATTGCAGCGAATTATCAAACCCAGTAGGGAGTGCTGTGGAAGAGATGGCTGGTGTCAGAGCTAGTAAGGACGGCAGAGAGAGGAGGCATGTTTGACCTTTGCCTCATAGGAATCAGCCTTGGGCTGTTGAGTTTGGTTCTGCTTCCCCCTTTGGGAAGTTAGAGGAGGCCAGACACTGCCCCCAAGCTGTTTTTAGAAGTTGCAAATTTTCAACATAAGAAAACTGACATTTTATACAGCCTGAAATAAATAGTTCTTAGGATCACATGAAAGAATTTTGTTTTGTACCATTTGATAAAATTGCTTTGCTTGTAAACTCTGCAGCAGCAGCTATATTTCAACTTCATGATATAAGAAATAAAACCTCCGTTTGTGGAAAATTCATTGCTCCAGATATTAAATACATTCCGAATGAACTACATAGTATATTGATGGAGATGTTTTTCTAGGCAAAAGATACATTAACATTTCAAAACCAATTAAAACAAACCCATAGGAAGAACTTTGGAAATAGGATTTGGTGCCTGAGAAGAAAAACTCTTGTAGAAAGACTTTTCTTGGAGATTATGCTTGCTCTCTTGACCCTAATCAGAGTATGCTAGAGCAAAGGGGCCAGCAACCATGGCTTCTGCTCCGTCTGCAAACACTCACATTATCCAGTGATTCTACGTAGTACTTTGCATCGCAACCCATGGCCCTTCCTCCCAGCCCAGTCGGGGATCTCGGGAGACAGGGATGTTTTGACCTGAAGGTGACAGATGTTACCAGAAAACAGAGCTCATTGTTTGCTCTATCGTGGGATGAAAAGAAGGCACTTACGCTTCACAGTTTATGGTCCAAATTCCATGTACTAGTCATTCAGTGAACTTGTACAGAGAATCTCCATGTATTCAGAAGAGTTTAAAGCCCTTCCGTTTTGGACAGTGACAATTATTTTTTCCACCAGAAAATTGGGACCTAATACACTGACCAGGATGGGGAAGTTGGGGTATGTTTCAGCTTGGGAGCAAGGTATCATTCCACCCACCACCCCACTCGCCATTTGGCGGATTCATCTCTGAGGCAGCCCACTGCTTCACACCAAGGTTTAGCTGTGTGACATCCTCTGGGCCTCGTGGTTTAGCATGAATTTGTAACATCCTTCACAGCTCTTTTTGGATTCTAGTATTCCAGGGCACGGCAATATTGTAAACATGAGATCCCTTTGCCAACCTCAGAGGTGTGGATAGCTATGTGTGCAAGGACAGGTCCTTTTAATGAGCAATTTCAAACCTATCCATCCTCAGACTTTAAAAAGCATAGTCCATGCCCACCAACCAACCAAAAAAAACCAACCCACTGCCTCAAGTCAATTCCGACTCATAGTGACCCTATAGGACAGAGTAGAACTGCCCTATAGAGTTTCCAAGGAGCGCCTGGTGGATTTGAACCGCCGACCTTTTGGTTAGCAGCCGTAGCACTTAACCACTACACCACCAGGGTTTCCCCACGCCCACCACCATGCAATAAACACTGTGCTGTTTGTTAGCTGGGTGGCTGTCTGGGATTCTCCTCCAAGAAGCAGAGATTTGCATCTCAGTCCTGACTGCTGTCTGTCTGTCCTCTTCGGTTTACAGCCTGTCGCCCACCATTCACAGGCCCCATCAGGTCACTTACAAGAAAAGACACCCAAAGGCGAGGGTGCCAGGCAGCTGTTTGAAGGTCCCTGGGAAATTATCATGATGTGTCGGGGTGAAGTCATTCCACCCTGGAAGGGGCAGAACTGCTTACATGAGAGGGCAGCTTAGGAAAACATTCCCACTATGATCGAGTTGATTCCAACTCATAGCAACCCTATTGGACAGAGTACAGCGGCCCCATAGGATTTCCAAGGATCGGCTGGTGAATTCAAACTGCGGACCTTTTGGTTAGCAGCCCTAGCTCTTAACTACTGTACCACCAGGGCTCCAGTGAATAATGAAAACCAAAGAAGAGCTGATTCCTTTGAATTATAGTGTTGGTAGAGAATATTTAATATATCACGGACTGTCAGAAGAATGAACAAATCTGTCTTGGAAGAAGTACAGCCAGAATGCCCCTTAGAAGGGAAGATGGCAGACTTCATCTCATATACTTTGGACATGTTGTCAGGAGGGACCGGTCTCTGAAGACGAACATCATGCTAGGTAAAGTAGAGGGTCAATGAAAGAGAGGAAGGTCCTCAACAAGATGGATGCAACAATGGGCTTAAGCATAGCAATGATTGTGAGGACAGCACAGGACTGGGCAGTGCTTCATTTCGTTGTACATCGGGTCGCTATGAGTCGGAACTGATTCGAAGGCACCTAGCAGAAACAGCAAGCAATAGAAAGTGACAAGTAAATGTAGTTGGTTTGTTTTTACTTAGGATTAGTTAATGCCTTTGTAGCACCCACCCCTAAACAAGGCAGTTGCCCTAGATTTTTATGAAGACAGATAGTCTAGGAAAACAATATTACTAAAATCAAAAAAGAAAACCACGCTTGCTAATACGTTATTAAAATAAATTTAGAGCACAACTCATTCTAATCTAGCCCTCTAAAGATAATTACTCCTGTGATGGTCAAGGTTGTAAGTCAACTTGGCTGGGCCATGATTCTCAGTAGTTTGGCAGCTATCTAATATCGTAGTTTGGCAGTTATGTAATGATGTTATCATCCTCCATGATGTGATCAACCAATCAGTTGTAAGGGGAGTTTCCTCAGGGGTGTGGCCTGTATCCAATATACATGGACCTTCTGGCAAAGCTTACTTGCTCACTCTGGATCCTGCATCCGGCTCATCATCATCTGACCTCTGGTTCTTGGGACTTGAGCCAGCAGCCTGCCATTTTACCTGCCAAAGTTGGAATTCATGAACCTTTGCAATCCTGAGCCAGCAGCCTGCTGTCTGACCTGCCAGTCTTAGGTTAGTCAGTCCCTGCAGCTACGTGAGTCAGAAGAAGCGTTCAGCCTGATGCCTGACCCACAGACTTGGGGTTTGACAGCTTCTACATCTGTGTGAGCCATTTCCTTGAGATAAATCTCTCTTCACTGACTTTACTTCTCTAGAGAACCCAGCCTAAGCCAACTCCTAAGCCTTATGTTTTAAAAATATATATATATGACAATAATGAAAAGATTCTTTGCATTTTCAGAAAGAGACGGAAGATGAGGAAATGGAAACAGTGTGTGGAAAATTTCATTTGTGCGTCACCAATGGTAATCTCAAATAAGTTGTATTGTTGAATTCTAGTGTCATTTGGAGGGTCAACGAAAAAGAGGAAGGCCCTCAACAAGATGAATTGACACAGTGGCTTCAACGCTGGGCTCAAGCACAGCAATGATCATGAAGATGGTGTGGGACCAGGGAGTGTTTCCTGCTGTTGTACATAGGGTCGCTGTGAGTCAGAACTGACTCTTTGGCACCTGACAACAACAGCAAGTGTCATTTAATGACAAAGAACGTTTAGTTAAATCCACCACCTTATTAATTGTTACCTTCTTATTTAGTTTTTTAAATAGCCATGCATAATTCAGGCATAAAGTCTGAGAACTTACAACACAAGCATTTACCTTTAAAAAAATATTGTTTATATTAAAAAGACGATCGTATCGGTGTAGTGGGAAGCAGTTTTTGTAATAAAACTCAAAATAGTTAAGATTTCCTTAGGACTAGTCCTATTTATAATTTAATTCCCATAATGTCTTATTAATACATGCTATTTGTATTAAAAAATAAATATTCATTACAGAATATTTGGAAAAGAGAAAATGTAAAGAAGAAAATAAAATTCGCTTCAAATCGTATCGTTTTGAGTATAGCCATGTAAATGTTTTGGTGTATTTTTTTATTCCTAAGCATGTACGTAAACAAATACCTATTTTTATGCTATGTGTTTGTAAACAGATATATCTGCATGTAGGAGAACATGTGTGAACATGTGTTGTGTGTATGCACATTATTGACACATTATACATACACCACACGCAGCATGCAACACCTCAAACACACACACCACACGTCACACATACACCATGCACAGCACACAACACCTTGCACACACACACAAACATCACACACACCACACGTCACACATATACCACGTACAGCACACAACACCTCGCACACACACATGCACACAGGACTGCACAAGGAAACACACAGGTCTTATGTAGATGGTGACATTTAATGTCAGAACTCTACAGCGAGATGTCACTAAGTGTCTTTATCTTCCCCTCTGGTGTACGGAGACCCTATTTTCACGTGGGCCGCCTGGAGGCAAGAAGCAGGAGAAGAGGTGAGGACAGGAGAGCACGGCTTTCCCCAAATCTCTTCTAAAATCTACCTTCCTGTCTCTGTCTACTGGGTCCGTTAGCGCTTCCTCTGATTCACGGCAAAATCTGCCCGTCCTTGAATCCAATCTATTCTTCCTGTGGGAGCCAGAGCGATTTTGTAGGGTAAAAACCCGAGTGTGCCACTTCCCGGCTTAGACATCTGTGTAGGACCTTCCACTGCACTTGGGGTGAAGTTGGGCATCTCTCAGTGGCCTGCGGGCTCCACCCCGACCTGGGGCTCAGCCCTCGCTCCACCCTGACCTGTCTCTCCTCTCCACGATGGCCTCGCTTCTTCCTATCAGACACGGCAGAGTCATTGTAAGCTCTCGAGTGCTGCTTTCACACAGCAGGCGCTGGATCTGCCTTCCAGTACAGCTCACGTCCAGGGAAAGCATCACGTTCTACGCTGTGCTGTGGCTGAGCCTGTCTCCACCGTGAGTCCCCGGCAGCGGGTTTACGTGATCGCTCTACGCTGAAGCTTGGTCCCATTACCTGGATTGGACAGCCCGTGGAGGTAGTGCTCAGGTGTTCTTAGGGGGAGCCGTGCTCTCCTGTCCTCACCTCTTCTCCTGCTTCTCGCCTCCAGGCGGCCCACGTGGAAATAGGGTCTCCGTACAGCAGAGAGGAGATAAAGACACTTCAGTGACATCTCGCTATAGAATTCTAACGTTAAATGTCACCATCTACGTAAGACCTGTGTGTTTCCTTGTGCAGTACTGTGTGCATGTGTGTGTGCGAGGTGTTGTGTGCTCCTCACCGTGTATGTGTGATGTGTGTGATGTGTGTGATGTTTGTGTGTGTATGTGTGAGGTGTGTGCTGTGTGTATGGTGTGGTGTATGTAGATGTGTGTGCTGTGTGTGGTGTGTGTGATGTTTGTGTGTGTGAGGTGTGTGCTGTGTGTGGTCTATGTATGATGTGTGTGGTGTGTGTGATGTTTGTGTGCGAGGTGTGTGCTGTGTGTGGTGTATGTATGATGTGTGTGGTGTGTGTGATGTGTGTGGTGTGTGTGATTGTGTGCATGTGTGTGAGGAGTGTGCTTTGTGTGCAATGTGTGTGTGAAGTGTTGTGTGCTGTGCAGTGTATATATGACGTGTGGTGTGTGATGCGTGTGTGTAAAGTGTGTGCCGTGCATGGTGTATGTGTGACGTGTGGTGTGTGTGATGTTTGTGTCTATGTGTGTGAGGTGTTGTGTGCTGTGCATGGTGTATGTGTGGTGTGTGATGTCTGTGATGTCTGTGTGTGTGAGGTGTGTGCTGTGTGTGGCGTATGTAGATGTGTGTGGTGTGTGTGATGTCTGTGTGTGTCTGTGAGGTGTTGTGTGGTGTGTGTGGCATGTGTGATGTCTGTGTGTGTCTGTGAGGTGTTGTGTGCTGTGTGTGGCGTGTGTGATGTCTGTGTGTGTCTGTGAGGTGTGTGGTGCGTGTGGTGTGTGTGATGTCTGTGTGTGTCTGTGAGGTGTTGTGTGGTGCGTGTGGCGTGTGTGATGTCTGTGTGTGTCTGTGAGGTGTTGTGTGCTGTGTGTGGCGTGTGTGATGTCTGTGTGTGTCTGTGAGGTGTTGTGTGCTGTGTGTGGCGTGTGTGATGTCTGTGTGTGTCTGTGAGGTGTTGTGTGGTGCGTGTGGTGTGTGTGATGTCTGTGTGTGTCTGTGAGGTGTTGTGTGACGTGTGGTGTGTGTGATGTCTGTGTGTGTGTGAGGTGTTGTATGCTCTGCATGGTGTATGTATGACGTGTGTGGTGTGTGTGATGTCTGTGTGTGTCTGTGAGGTGTTGTGTGGTGTGTGTGGTGTGTGTGATGTCTGTGTGGTATGTGTGGTGTGTATGATGTCTGTGTGTGTCTGTGAGGTGTTGTGTGCTGTGTGAGGTGTGTGTAGATGTGTGCAGTGTGTGTGATGTTTGTGTGTGTGTGTAGTGTGTGTTAAGTACAGTTTTCGTTCACAATAACAGGTAAGGAAAGGAGGCTATCCTTATTAACCTAGCCAACATGAAATGCAATGCAAAAGTGAGTTTTCTGGATCCATGATTCTAGAGCAAACCCTGTGGTGTGGGGTCCAGGCCAAGCTGAGTCTACCTGGCGGGGCTCTTTTTCCACCACCAACAGGTTGCTAGGTTTTACTTTCTTTTTCTTAATCATTTTATTTATATTTTTAATGAACATTAAAATACAAAGCAAAAGGACATAAAGAACCGATACCATCCTTCATCATGGCTTTTAAACACCCATAAATCAGGAAGTCGTCTGTCCCTCTGAGAGGACAGGCCAGGGGAAGCACCGTTACCCTTCCCTTACCTGGCCTTGGCCACACCTGTCCTTCCCCTCCACACGCTCTCCCTAACCCACACGTCGGTTCTCTTCTGTAACTCCTCTGTCCCCGTAGAAGTGGACTTGTTCAAGAAACCTTTATTGTTAAATGGCCTGTGTAGCATCGTCCCTTCAAGGAGAGCTTATCCTGTAATTTAATAACCTCACAGAGAAAGTCTGGTGGTCTGAGCCTCACTCTCTGTGGCTAAAGGGGATAATGCCAGTAAAAATAAGAAAATTAGACGAAAAGAAGTAAACTCATCATGAGATTTTTAAAACAAACAGAATCCTTAATACAAAATGTTAATGAATATATTGTGGGGCTTGGAGTCCCCTAGACATTTTATTCTATGAGTTTATTGGTCCCCAGTGTTTTAGGATAATTGTCTGTAGGAAATGTGGCAGAACCTGAGCCAAGCCCTGGGTTGGACTCAGTTGCATTGATCTTTTAGGTTCACAGACTTCTGCTACATTGGCCACTTGTCCTACTCATCACCTTTCTTTGTTGGGGAATGATGGGTAGGATTGGTGGCGCAGCACCTAAGAGCTCAGCTGCTAACCAAAAGGCTGGCGGTTTGAATCCACCAGCCACTCCTTGGAAACCCTATGGGACAGTTCTACTCTGTCCTATAGGGCTGTTATGAGTCCGAATCGACTTGATGGCAATGGGTTTGGTTTTTTTCTTTTGGATTCATTGTCCAGCTTTCGCATGTAGATGAGGCGATTGAAAATACCATGGCTTGGGTCAGGCGTACCTTAAGCTTCTAGGTGACATCTTTGCTTTTCAACACTTTACAGTGGTCTTTTGCAGCAGATTTGCCCAGTGCAATATATCATTTGATTTCTTGACTGCTGCTTCCATGAACATTGATTGCGGGTCCAAGTAAAATGAAACCCTTGACAACTCAATCTTTTCTCCATTTGTCCCGATGTTGCTTATTGGTCCACTTGTGAGGATTTTTGTTTTCTTTATGTGAAGGTGTAGTCCATACTGAAGGCTGTAGTCTTTGATCTTCATTAGTAAGTGTTTCAAGTCCTCTTCAATTTCAGCAAGCATACCACAAACCTCCATATGGCAGGTTGTTAATGAGTCTCACTCCAACCCTGGTGCAGTGTTCTTCTTCATAGAGTCCAGCTTCTCAGATTATTTGCTCAGCATACAGATTGAACAGGTATGGTGAAAGGATACAACCCTGACACACACCTTCCTGATTTTAAACTAGACAGTATCCCCTTGTTCTGTTTGAATGACTGCCTCTTGTCACTTCCTATTGCTTGGTATTAGATATTCAATCCTCACTAGAAATTTTGGGCAAATATTCAGCAAGTGATTGATAAAAATGTCAGTTCCTGGCCTTCTCATAAATGTTATCTGTGATGATAAATAAACCCGCTCCTGTCCAGTCCATTCCGACTCATAGCGACTCTATAGGACAGAGTAGAACTGCCCCATAGAGTTTCCAAGGAGTGCCTGGCGGATTCAAACTGCCGACCTTTTGGTTAGCAGCCGTGGCACTTAACCACTAAGCCACCAGGGTTTCCAATGTGATAATAAATAGCTGATAAATATGAATGTTCTAATGAGAGAAGAAACATTTTTAAGCTTTAAGAAATACACACACAATATCAAAAATTTTATTCATGAAAATTTATGTTATAAAACTAAAGCTACCAGAAGAAGTAGATGGTGCCTAACTACCACCAATGACCACTTTGACAGGGAACACAACAGAGAGTCCCTGACAGAGCAGGAGAAGAGTGGGGTGTAGAACTCAAATTCACGTTAAAAAAAAAAAAAGACATAATGGTCTGATAGAGACCGGAGGAATCACCAAACCATGGCCCCTGGATGCTCTGTTAACTCAGAACTAAAACCATTCCTGAAGTCCACTCTTCAGACAAAGGTTAGACTGGACTATAAAACATAAAATAATACTTGTGAAGAGTGTTCCTGTTAGTTCAATCAGATACACGAGACAAAGGACAGCTCCGTCCAGAGGCAGGATGGGAGGCAGGAAGGGACAGGAGTTGGCTGGATGGACAAAGGAAACCGGGGTGGAAAGGTGGAATGTGCTGTCACGTTGTGAGGATTGCATCTAGTGTCACATAACAATGCGTGTACAAATTTTTGCATGAGAAATTAACTTGAGGTGTAAACTTTCACCTAACGCACAAAAAATAAAATAAAGCTAAATTGCTTTTTTTTTTTAATTTAAATTACCCAATCTAATCAGAGTTGTGATGTTCAAAATGATAAAAAGTCAAGGACCTTAGAACTAAAACTATTCAAGATAAATACATTTCCAGCATCTGGAGCAACACTTCCCAAGTGTGCCTTACAGCCCAGGTGTCTGGGAAGTGTTATGCAAAAAGAGAACGTGGGCATGTGGTGTTGTGCACTATCACTCTTCATAAAGGCTCACTACGCCACTGAGAAATCCTCCAGTAAAATATGCAGATCTTTGTGCTGAGCATTTTTAAGCCTTTTTCCGCGTCTGTTTAAATGTGGGATACTCTTCTCCTGCACCCCTTGCCTTGGCATCTGGCAGCACCAGTGCTGAGCTAACATGTGTTAGGGAGCTTTGCCAGGTCCCCACCCACGTACCCAACTTCTTCCAGAAAACCTCCTTCAACCAGGGTTGGTCCCAGAAGCATAGCACGGGCAGCTGGAGTGGACAGAGGGGAACCCAAGAGAAGGCACCAGAGCCCCTCAGGCCTTCACTGCTCACAGCTACGAGGCAGACATCGCTCTCTTTGATAGCATGTCCCCTTAAAACAAAACCAAACCAGTTGCCATTGAGTTGACCAAATCATGGTGACTCCCAGGTGGTGCAAAGGTTTAAGTATTTGACTACTAACCAAAAGGTTGGCAGAAGCACCTTGGAAAAAAAGACCTGGTGCTCTGCTTCCTAAAAGTCACGGCTTTGAAAACTCTGTGGAGCGCAGTTCTACTCTGACACACATGGGGTTGCCATGTCCCCTTACAGTTATGCTAAGTACACATCTCAGTCTTAATCCCTCTGGATTCCTGCATTCTTACATGGAAGTGAATAAAAGTCATTGCCATTAATTAAGCTTATGGAATTTTTCCTTCTACTTGGCCCTAAGTCAAGTGATACATACTAACCTGGCAAAAAGAAAGGAAAAAAAAATGTTTTATAACAAATTAACAAACCCAAACCTCTCCTATTCCAGCATTCTATTTTGTGTCTTAGCTTAATTTAGGCTTCAACTTTCAGTGAAAAAGTTTAGCTCTGTCTACAAAATTGACATTGTTTCTGCTGTATTGGGTAACTTCTATCATTGGAATTTATTGTCATAGTAATCTTTTCCATTGTCACTTGTATGATTTAAAAAAATAAAAATAATATTCTAAGACATGTTCATCTAGTCTTTTAAATAGAGAAGGACCCTGAGCTTCATTTTACAAATAGCTTTGAATCATGAAAAGACTAATATTTCACAATATTGTAACAAGAGAATGGACTAGATATTTCTCTAAAAACTTTTTTTTTAGGTTGTAACAGAGCAGAGAATTCTAATGGACAGGCACGATAAATAATTCAGTTCATGAAATGCTCACGTACCTGTTGAAAAGGATAACAGGGAATGTGAATGTACCTCCTCTGGCTACCTGAATTACCTGCAAGAGAGAACCTTAGCAAGATGCAAAATGCAACCGGCATTAGCAGTCTGCCTGTAAGGAGCACATTTCTTTCATGGTGAGATGTGAACTTTAAGTGCAGACCGGTGGCTGAAGGATCACTTCACGCGTTCCTTGCTCTTCAGGATGGCTGTGGGTGATGTCCTCAGCTGGGCTGGCCCATCGGCTCTGGCAAACCTGCAGAGTGGCCAGGGAGGGCGACCTCCGAGAAACCTGCCTTTTGTCTTTGCTCATTACCTAACAGGACAGGACAAACCCACAGATCCTCTTTCAGGAGTAGATTCTAAAGTATTATCTGATCCAAAGTTAACGTGAAAGACCCTATACTTCAGCAGGTGGGGGGACCGAATACAGCAGTACAGTTACTCAGAGGAAGACGCTGATTACAACTATGGATCAAATGTGTCTAGGCGGCTCCAACTCGCCATGACCCCTGCACAGCAGAATGAAACGCTGCCTGGGCCTGTGCCATCTTCGTGAGTAAGGCTGTGGTTGTTGCTGTTAGCACAACAGCGGAGTCTCTCAGAGAAAGACTCAGACAAAGGGTGTTGGTAATAAAGCCAGAGATGAGGCAGATGTGGAAACCTGGTGGTGTAGTGGTTAAATGCTATGGCTGCTCACTAAAGGGTCAGCAGTTCAAATCCGCCAGGCGCTCCTTGGAAACTCTATGGGGCAGTTCTACTCTGTCCTATAGGGTTGCTATGAGTCGGAATCAACTCGACGGCACTGGGTTTGGTTTTTAGGCAGATGTATAATTAAGGCTGGAAAGACTAAGGCATGGCCCAGGAACACCCAGAGAGTTTGATTTGAAATGAAAAAAAAAATTTAATTTTTAGAAATTATAGAAACTGTTTCTACCTACTGGGTCAGTCAATGGTAGGAAGCCTTTCTACTAATTTCTTTAGTTCTTTTCTAAGAATCAGACTCCATAGGTGAGCAAACAGTTAAGAGCTCAGCTGCTAACCAAAAGGTTGGCAGCCAGTTGGAGCCCTGGTGGAGCAACGGTTAAGAGCTACAGCTGCTAACCAAAAAGGTCGGCAGTTTGAATCCACCAGCTACTCGTTGGAAGCTCTATGCAGCAGCTCTGCTCTGTTCTACAGGGTCACTATGAGTTGGAATCAACTTGATGGTAATGGGTTTGTTGTTAATGGGTATATAAATATATATTGTTATGAATATAAATATGCGTATATGTATTTATATTAAATATATTGTTATATATTGTATCAGTCCCTGGAGAAGGACATCATGCTTGGCAGAGTACAGGGTCAGCAGAAAAGAGGAAGACCCTCAACGAGGTGGGTTGACACAGTGGCTGCAACAATGAGCTCAAGCATAACAATGATGTAAGGATGGCGCAGGACCGGGCAGTGTTTCGTTCTGTTGTGCATGGGGCCGCTATGAAATGGAACCGACTTGACGGCACCTAACAACAACAACAACATATTGTTGTAAATATGCACATACATATTTGTACATAAATAGTTGAACCCTAGGTGGTTACTTGCATAGGGGTTGATGATTAGACCCACCCAGTGGGGCTGAGGAAGAGAGGCCTGACCTGCTTCTCTAAAGATCCTATGGAACAGTTCTACTCTGTGATACATGGGGTCACAGTGAGTCAGAACTGACTGCGAGATAAAGGTTTTGGTTTTTGAGGATAAATAGATGATAGATAGGTGATAGATAGATGATAGATAGATAGATGATAGATAGGTAGATAGACAGATAGGTGATAGACAGATAGGTGATAGACTGATGATACATCGATAGATCGAAGGATGATAGATGATAGATCAACAGATCGATAGATCGATATGTACCTGGGGTACATAAGAGTCACCTGGGGATCTTGTGATAATGTGGGCTCTGATTCAGTATATCTGGGGGTAGAAACGCAAATTCTTAGCAGAAGGTCAAACCAGAACAAACCAGTTTGAAGCCCTGGTAAAAACTGGTGTTAATTTATGAAACAAGACCTGAGATATACCAAGCCCTCCTAAGGGAACTAGCTTATAACACTGGGCAAAACCAAATTTAAAAAATTCTGTAACTCCAAATGTTTTGTGCTTGGTTCAGACTTACATAGTTTTATATCAACAAAGGATTTGTTCATTTTTTGTGTGTTCGTTCCTATCCTAATTCCGTGTTTCCAGCACACACACAATAGCACTGACCCTTTGTTTAAGCTCACCTTAGTTTCACACTTATTAAAATATTTTCCCATGTCATGCATTTCTAATTCAAACACAGAATTAATTTTCTCATGAATTGTGTGAGTTTCTCCAACCCTGGATTTTGTTCACTTTGCCATGGGCTTTCGGGCTTCAGAAAGGTGTGTTTACCCAGAGCTACGCATTCCTCACTTTTTATGAGTTGTCAGTTGTTCATACAACTTTCCCATCTTTTACTGAGTTGTATAATGTGATGCGATTTTTTTTACTTTGTTTCAGAATTACAATATAGGATATATATTCAGGATGTAGTTTTATATGTAAGGAAGATCACAAACATATCAATATTGCCAAGACGGTTTCCCACTAGAGCTTGGATTTCTGAGTACCTGCCTCCAACTTCAAGAACGCAACCAAATGCAATTTAAGGATTTAAAGCATAGGGGGATTGGAGCTGCTTCATCAAAGGTGCATTGAGTGATTTTGACTCTGATCACCAGAGTGTCTGCAAGCAGGCTTCTCCTGGAGCCCGCTAACCTTCCGGAACAGAAGCAAAGCAAACAGGATTTTGATAAAAGTCCTCCAGCAGATGTGCTCGAAAGGTCAGGGCTCCTGATGAAGCTGCCAACACCACAACTTGAGAAAACAGATCCTGATGACCTTTTGCCGCCTGCCCAGCTCATGGTGGCAGATCTGTATTTTAAATTCCATTCCAGAAGCCAGCTGGCCCGTCTGACAGGATCAGGGTCTGTAATCTCGTTTTTGGCATGTACTTTCTGCAGGAACTGCATTTTGTGTGGGGTCTAACGACCCCGGGAAATAACTTTCCATTCTGATAGATCTGCTCCCCTGACCCCGAATTTGGCTTTGTGATCACTGGATCTGTGAATGCCAAGTGCCTCACGTCTCCCGAAAGCAGACGGAATTTAATCTCGCAGAAGTAGACTTGGTTTCTCAGAAACTCCATCCGTTTATTTTCCTTTCTGCCCGTTAATCTCTTCTCACCCTTTTGTAAATTGAGTAGTTCTGAAATTGGGAATCCATGACATACAGCAGTGATTTCAATATCTGTCTGTGAGCTGATAGAACAAAAGTAAAACCATCACTATAAACCTATCAGGTAGACGTTATAGCTGCCATATTTCAGGAGCACAGACAAAGACATTAAAGCTTAAATACCCTGCTAAGTCAACACAGGCGATAAATACCGGAGCCGGAATTCAAACCCAGACCACTCGTCTTCAAAGATACATTTCTGTCTCCAAGACCACATTTCTGGCCTCATGGTCTCAGGTTAAATTAGTTCAAATTAACAGATATCTTTTTGGAAGCTCAAGTAACATTATGCTTTAAAAAGAATAGCTTGATTTAAATTATTCCAGAACATAGAAGGAAAACATTCCAGTTCTTTTTATGAAGTAATTCCAGGACAGACGAGTCTGACAAAGACTTTGCCAAACAAACAAATTAAAACAACGGCCTTCACATTGCTCTTATTCATGAGTGCCAGTGCGAAATCTTTAATAAAATAACACCAAATGGAATTCACCACATTGTAAAGAAGCAGAGATTCTTCCAGAAAAGCAAGATGAATCAGTATTAGGAAGCCTAATAATACAGGAAGTACAGCCAGAATGTTTCTTAGAAGCAAGACTTTGTCTTACATACCTTGGACATGTTATCAGGAGGGACCAGTCCCTGGAGAAGGACATCGTGCTTGGTAAGGTAGAGGGTCAGCGAAAAAGAGGAAGACCTGGATTGACACCGTGGCTGTAACAACGGGCTCAAGCTTAACAGTGAGTGTGAGGATGGTGCAGGAGCGGGCAGTGTTCCATTCTGTTGTACGCAGGGTCGCCATGAGTCGGAACCAACTGGACGGCACCTGACAGCAACAACAGTAATATAATTTATTACACTAACAGAGCAAAGGAGAAAAACAATGTAACTATCTCCAGAGATATTGAAAAGGCATTTGATAAGATTTCATACCAGTTCTCAAAAAAAAAAAAAAGGTTAAATAGGAAGTAATGAATAGTTCTTTCACAGGATTGTGTGTGTGTGTGTGTGTCCAAATCCAGCCCCTCCGGCATTGACTGTAAGGAGCAAACACTGGAGACACTCCGCTGAACCAGTGTGATACAGCCCACTGTTTCCAGTGTGGTTTAACGTTGTATTAGAGACATTTGTCAAAGGAAGCAATTGGAGGCCAAAGACTTGCAGAGAAAGAGATACAACTACCGCTATTTGGAGACGATATGATTATTTATCTGAAAACCCAGGAAAAATCAATGGGACAACTACTATATAAAAAACAACAAAGAGATAATTTAATAAAATAGCAGGACATAACTCTAACATACGGAATTCAATAGGCTACATATAATTAAACAAAAAGAGGCTTGAAGATAAAATGGAGGAGAATAGAAAGCCCCTTTACCTTAATTTCAGATAACAGTCGTTTTCAAGAATTTATTTTGTTTGCGTGTTTGTTTCCGTCACTTGGGAGGTGTGGACAAGTGTGATGTGTGCAGAGAACAACGAGAAGATTTGGCGTCTCTTTGTGAGAGAGGCAAGAGGAGAAAACCTGGAGAACATTCTATATGTGTTCTGTTCTGCTCTATTTTAACTGACCAAAAAAAAAAAACTTGTTGTTTAGTTTAAAATGACTTTTCACATAGGCACGCCCCTGGATTTTTCCTTTGGAGAACAGAAACTTAAAACTACCCATCACGATACATTATTTATTTATTTATTGATGGTTAGTGCTTTCCATCCTGGCAGGCAGTTTATCCTTTGCGTAAGGAAGCACAACTTTTACTTACAGGATTTGTGAAGAGAATATCAGTTGTCTAAGCTTCAGTGTCCCTGAAATTTTAAATAAATAAATGAAATGAATGGATGAATAAGCAATAACTATGCTGCATAAATTTTTAAAAAGGCAAAGTAAGAAAATATATTCCAACCTTTCTTGATTCTCAAAGGTCTTTGATTTTTCAAGAGGTAGGAAGTGATGAGATTTTTACTACGTTCGGGCCACTTCTTCTCCAGTCCTTCCTCCTCAGGCTGGGATAGTTCTCCCTTAAGGAAACATTCAGATCCACTTGGGTTAAGCCTTGAAGCTCCATGGTTTTATATTAGTTTATTTACTCTAGGAAGAGATCATCAGCTCGTTAAGCTGTTAATAATGGTGATAATAGTAACCAACAGACACTTTCTATTAAATACCACCAGTGAGAACAAATACCAACATTTTTCTAAGTTGCTGCATGTGCCAAGACTTTTAATATTTGAAAACTTGCATAATGTATCATCAGCCTAATGTGTTATGATTTATTTATTCACTTGTTGAGTGTTGAATGGAGAACTTGATTCAATTTTTTGTTATTATAAAGAACAACAATGTATCATTCTCTGCAGTTGTCCTTATTTCTGATTGCCTCCCAAATCCATGTGAATTTAATCAAATTACAAACTCTTGACACCCATGTTGGTAAGCAGAAGCAGGTGTCTATTTATTGAGACGCTGTGTTGGAAAGAATATATAATCTCCTCTTCTTCCCAGTCCTCAGAGCTTAATCTCCCTCCACCCGCTGAAGGGGAGTCAGGAGCCATGTTGGGGGTGCTCTCCTGCTACCCAGGGCCTCTTCGGCCAGCAGTCTCGCCAGCACAGGCTTCCCTGAGTCTGAATAGAGACCCACAGAAAGCAGCCCTGGGAGTGACAGCTCCTTCAGACCCCCCTGCTGCCTCCTCTCCCCACCCCTGGGGCTCAGGAATGAGCTAAAATTCTCTGTAAAGCCTGCAGACGCAGCAGAGGGAATCCAACTCATTCTCTCTCAGAGATAGGGTGGCCATCACCAATTTGCCCTGTTTTTTTTTTTTTTTTAAAGTAAAGATCATTTTTTAGGGACATGAATTATTTTGATGTTTATTTTTGTTTGGTTTCGTAGTCTCATTCCCAGTGCTGGTTTCCCCTAAGAGCAAGACTGGACAGTGGGAAGGTTTCGTTGGTATTAGCCATGAGTTCCTGCCTGAGACATCTGTCATTGCCCCAGGGTGTACGTGGGGCTGTGAAATTGAATTTTGACCCACGTGTTCCTCATCTGGTTAACACAGTCAAAGGAAATTTTGATATTTTCCATTTAGTCAATTGTTTGGCTGGATACATTGACTTCTTATTTGGAACCAGAAACCAAACCTGTTGCTGTCAAGTTGGTTCTGACCCATAGCGACCCTAAGGACAGAGTAGAACTGCCTCATAGGGTTTCCGAGGAGCAGCTGGTGGATTCGAACTGCTGACCTTCTGGTTAGCAGCTGAGCTCTTTACCACTACACCACCAAGGCAGAGGGTTTTTTTTGTTTTGTTTTGTTGAGCTTTTTTTTTTTTCTATTTTGATGGTATAACCTCAGTCATGACAAACCAAGAATGGATTCCTAGGTGTGCACTGAAGAGAAATGCTGACTGTCTGCCCTTGCGTTTTAATATCTACCCAGACAATGGGAGCGGTCACGCCACAGGAAAGGGGAGCGCTCACAGGTGAGACCTGCTTCACAGCCATAACTCCCAAGAGTAGACGCTATGTAGAAATTAAACAGCAAAACATCCAGCAGCCATCCAGGGTTAGGCTTTAGTAATTAGGTCTGGGAATAAATGTTTGCTACTGAGGCACAAGCCCCTAAACCCACCGTCTATTAATTATCTGAAACTCTGGCAAAGACACAACTGTGCAGACGTAAATGCTAACACAGCAGGAAGCCGAGGAGCCTAGAAGTAGGCCCCAAAGCTCCACCCAGAAGCCCGTGATAGCCTATGGAGACTTCTGCAGGGCACTCAGGCCCCTTTTAAGTCCGATAATAAATCTGCAGAAATGAGCTGTTTGTAATTAAAATTAAGCACGCCAAGACCATTTTATGAACGTTTTTAAAGTCAAGTGCGTGTTAATAAAACAGTTAGGTTTTCATTGTTATTACTTTATTTAAAATCATTTCCATTCAAGATGAAGTGTTGCTTTGGAAGTGGTCCAGCTTTGGGGGACTCTGAAAGGCAATTATTCTGGGCTTGAAAAAGCCAGGAATGTCTCCATAATTCCCACCTCCCACCCAATAGTCTTAAACGTTGAGCCGAGCTTCTTGCTGGCTCAATATCCATGGTTGAGCAATTGTGATCAGTGAATAGTTAGTCAGCGTAACCTTTTTTTTTTTTTTCTGTTTCAAGGAAACTGAGAAATAGTTGAATAACGAGTTCATAGCAACAGCTTTGTAATTGCCTGTCTGCCTGAAAGGAGCAACAGCAATGCAGCCCCGATGTCAGACCATCAGCAGAGCCTGGCTCCTTAACTTAAAACCGGAATTAGAGATTTAAAAAAAAAAAGTTTCCATCGAGTCAGTTCCGACTCACAGAAACTCTGTGTGTCAGAGTAGAACTGCGCACGCTCCATAGGGTTTTCAATAGCCGATCTTTCAGAAGTAGATTGCCAGGCCTTTCTTCTGAGGTACCTTTCTCCCAAAGCAGCCAAGCCTCCAGCCTTCAGTCAGCATCTGACAACGTTAACCGTTTACAGTCACCAGGGACACAGTTATCTCCCTAGTGACTCTTAAAGACATCTTTGCCGGAAAGGATTTCATTTACCAGCCCTTGATAACTTTAGCCAATTCATGTATACTGCCACTTCTATATTCAGTTTATGTGTAAACCCTCAAATACAGCCCTAAAATGCCAGTGCGTTCAGTTCCATACAAAGGCAAGGAGGACAATTTTTAGCAGTTTAGGTTGGACAAAATCGAATTACTGAGATGGTCGTTCTATACCATACTACCAAGGGCTTCTATACATGACTTAGAGTCTTTAATTGAGAAGGAATATGAAATGCCTTATTTCTATAAATGCTTGCTTCTCCAAGGACTAACATAAACAGTGATGATCCTCGATGACCACCCAGAGACCCTCCAGTAAAAATATCAAGAGGAACAGTAACAGCAGTCAACACATTTATTTTAAAATGACTAAAAATGCAAAAAGTGAACGGTAAGAAGGTTTCATTTGCATTAACACATTACTAAACAGGCTGTGTTAAACCTTTCCTAAAACAAAGTTTTGGCTGACAATGAAATGACCAGTGTGTAAACACCTCCCACGATTACTGACATTTATAAGAGCAGATTTGTGCCCTGGGATCCGCTGTCTTTTTTAACAGGAAAAAAAAAAATCCTGGGAAGACGGCTGGGCTGGGACTTGAGGATGAAGGATGTCAATCTCCGAGTTTTATCTCTGCCGGTAGCAGGCTGTGAGACCTTTGGAAAGCTGTTTGACATGTTTGGGCCGTAGCTATGAGCATCTCTCCAGGAAATGTTAAGAACAGATGTTTTTAAAAACTTCTCACAGCCTTAAAGTTCTGAGGTTCTTTGCCAGCAGCAGCATCTATTACAGATGAGAAATTCCTGGAGCTTAGTCCTTTGATCCACTGATTCAGCAACATTAATTTATTGAGTTTCCACAAGACTCAGGGGCTGACCAGCAATTACAGAGAAGTCTGACTTTAAAAGTTTAGAATTTGGTTGGAGAGGCTGTGCAATCAGTACAGGGTAACGTAAACACACTGTGTCACTGGACTGCTAATCCAGTACCACTGGCATCCTGAAGAACCTTACACTTTAATTCTCTGCCCTCCTTCAAATGGAGCCCTGGCGGTGCATTGGTTAAGAGCTCGGCTGCTAACCAAAAAAGCTCAGCCGTTCAGATCCAACAGCTGCTCCTTGGAAACCCTATGGGGCAGTTCTGCTCTGTCTATAGGGTCGCTATGAGTCAGAATCAGCTCGATGGCAAGGGGTTGGGTGGCTTTCTTCCTTCAACCATTATCAAATCCTCCATCTCCACCAGTATAGGTCTCTTTTCTCCAATCCTTGTTGCTGTTCATTGCAGCCACGTGCCCCTCACTCATGGAGATCTTACGTCAACGAAGCATTGCCCTGTCCTGCTCCATCTCAATGATCATGGGTGAGCTTCAGCCCATTGCTGTGGCTTTCGTGCCAACCCATCTCACTGAGGGTTCCCTGCTTTCGCTGACCCTCTACTGAACATGAAGTCGATGAAAATCCTCACAACTGGACCAGTAAGCGACATCATGACAAATGGAGAAAAACAAATGAAGTTGTTGAGGATTTCATTCTTGTTAGGTGCCGTCAAGTCGGTTCCGACTCATAGCCACCTCATGCACAACAGAACGAAACACTGCCCGGTCCTGCGCCATCTTACAATCATTGTTATGCTAGATGTCATTGTTGCAGCCACTGTGTCAATCCACCTCATTGAGCATCTTCCTCTTTTCCGCTGACCCTGTACTCTGCCAAGCATGATGTCCTTCTCCAGGGACTGATCCCTCCTGACAACATGTCCAAAGTATGTAAGACGCAGTCTCACCATCCTTGCTTCTAAGGAGCATTCTGGTTGTACTTCCTCTAAGACAGATTTGTTTGTTCTTTTGGCAGTCCATGGTATATTCAATATTCTTTGCCAACACCACAATTCAAAGGTGTCAACTCTTCTTCAGTCTTCCTTATTCATTGTCCAGCTTTCACATGCATATGATGCGATTATTTCATTCTACATGAATCAATTATCAACGCTCATGGAAGCAGCAGTTAAGAAATCAGATGATGCATTGCACTGGGCAAATCTGCTGCAAAAGACCTCATCAAAGTTCCAAAAAGTGACTAAAGTGTAGCTGACCTAAGCCATGTCATTTCAGTCTCCTCATATTCACAGGAAAGCTGGACAATGAAAAAAGAAGACCAAAGAAGAATCAATGCATTCGAATTGTGGTGTTGGCAGAGAATATTGAATATATATACCATGAGCTGCCAGAAGGACAAACCAGTCAGTCTTGGAAGAAATAAAACTGGAATGCTCCTTAGAAGCAGCAATGCTGAAAGTCCGTCTTGCTTACTTTGGACACATCTTCATGAAATACAAGTCTCTACTCCTTAGAAAGCCAAAGCCTACAGGCTCTTAGCAAACAGTATTTGTCACAATGTGCCTCAGACAGAGAGATTTCTAACCATTTCAATTTATAACCCACTCTGCCTTCCAAAGAGACTACATGTTTCCCAGAAAAAATACTAAGTTAAACAGCAAGGACAATAAAACAACCTCAACAATTGTTTAAATAGTTTACCACATGTTTGCTCTGAATCAGCTATAAGAATGTCAGAAATATCCATTTCAATTTCTTCATTGTACAAATACTAGAAATCTACATAAACATGCTGTTGTTGTTACGTTCCATCAAGTCGGTTCTGACTCTTAGCGACCCTATATACAGAAGAAAGAAACAGTGCCCAGTCCTGCACCATCCTCACAATCGTTGTTACGTTTGAGCACATTGTTGCAGCCACTGTCAGTCCATCTCACTGAGGGGCTTCCTCTTTTTCGCTGACCCTCTACTTTACTGAACATGATGTCCTTCTCCAGGGACTTGTCCCTCCTGATAACATGTTCAATGTATGTGAGACATTCTCTCACCATTCTTGCTTCTAAGGAGCATTCTGGTTGTACTTCTTCCAAGACAGATTTATTCCTTCTTCTGGCAGTCCATGGTATACTCAATATTCTTCCTCAACTCCATAATTCAAAGGAATCTATTCTTCAGTCTTCCTTATTCATTGTCCAGCTTTCACATACGTATGAGCTGATTGAAAATACCATGGATTGGGTCAGGTGCACCTTAGTCCTCAAAGTGACGTCTTTGCTTTTTAATACTTTAAAGAGGTCTTTTGCAGCAGATTTGCTCAGTGCAATACATCATTTGATTTCCTGACTGCTTCTCCATGGGTGTTGATTGTGGATCCAAGTAAAATGAAATCCTTGACAACTTCAATCTTTTCTCCATTTATCATGATGTTGCTTATTGGTCCAGTTGTGAGAACTTTTGTTTTCTTTATATTGTGGTGCAATCCATACTGAAGGCTGTGGTCTTTGATCTTCATCAGTTAAGTGCTTCAAGTCCTCTTCACTTTCAGCAAACAAGCTTGTGTCATCACATATTGGAAGTTATTAATAAGCCTTCCTCCAATCCTAATGCCCTGTTCTTTTTCATATAGTCCAGCTTCTCTGATTTTTTTGCTGAGCATACAGATTGAATAAGGGAGCTAACGCTGATGCACACCTTTCTTGATTTTAAACCTTGAAGTATCCCCTTGTTCATTTCACACAACTGCCTCCTGGTCAATCTATAGGTTCGTCATGAGCACAATTAAGTATCCTGGAATTCTCATTTTTCACAGTGTTATCCATAATTTGTTATGATTCACCCAGTAGATATGCCTTTGTATAGTTAATAAACACGGGTAAACATCTTTGTAGCATTCTCTGCTTTCAGCCAATATCCATCTGACTTCAGCAATAATACCCCTCATTCCACATCCTTTTCTGAATCCAGCTTGAATTTCTGGCAGTGCCCTATGGATATACTGCTACAACCATTTTTAAATTATCTTCGGCAAAATTTTACTTGTGTGTGATATTAATGATATTCTTCAAAAAGTTTCACATTCTGTTGGATCACCTTTCTTTGGAATGGTCACATTGGCCAGGTAGCTGTCTTCCAGGTTTCTTTACATAGACGAGTGAGTGCTTCCAGCATTGCATCCTTTTGTTGAAACATCTCAATTGACATTCCATCAATTCTTGGAGCCTTGTTTTTCACCAGTGCCTTCAGTGCAGCTTGGACTTCTTCCTTCCATACCATTGGTTCTTGATTATATGCTACCTCCTGAAATGGCTGCACATCAACCAGTTCTTTTCGGTACAGCGATTGTGTGTCTTCCTTCCATCTTCTTTTGATGCTTCCTGCATCATTCAGAGTTTTCTCTGTAGAATCCTTCAATACTGCAACTCGAGGCTTGAATTTTTTCTTCAGTTTTTTCAGCTTGAGAAATGCAGAGCGTGTTTTTCCTTTTTGGTTTTCCATGTCCAGGTCTTTGCACATGTCGTTATAATACTTTGTCTTCTTGAGCTGCCCTTTGAAATCTTCTGTTTAGCTCTTTTACTTCGTCATTTGTTTCCATTTGCTTTAGCAACTCTACATTCAAGAGCAAGTTTCAGAGTCTCATCTAACATCTATTTTGGTCTTTTCTTTCTTTTTAATGACCTTTTGCTTTCTTTACATATGATGTCCTTGATGTCATCCCACAATTTGTCTGGTCTTTGTTTATTAGCATTCAATGAGTCAAATCTATTCTTGAGATGCTCTCTAAATTCAGGTGGAATATACTCAAAGTTGTGCTTTGGCTCTCGTGGACTTTTTCTCATTTTCTTCAGCTTCAACTTGAACTTGCATGTGAGCAATTGGTGTATTCTGCAGTTGGCCCCTAGCCTTGTTCCTACTGATAGTATTGATGATACTGGGTTTCATCGTTGTGTCTGTTCACAGATGTAGTTGATTTGATTCCTGCGTATTCCATCCAGCAAGGTCCATTCGTATAGTCGATTTATGTCGTTGAAAAGGTATTTCTAACAAATACATCATTGGTCTTATAAAATTCTCTCATGCTATCTCTGGCATCATTTCTTGATATGACCAAAATAGGAGAATATGACCAAAGTCATAATTTCCAACTGCTGATCCCTTTTCTTTGTTTCCAACTTTCACATTCCAATCTCCGGTAATTATCAAAGCACCTTGATTGCATGTGTGATCCATTTCAGACTGCAGCAGTTGGTGAAAATCTTCAATTTCTTCATCTTTGGCATTAGTAGTTGGTGCATAGATTTGAATAATGGTCATATTAACTGGTCTTCCTTGCAGGCGTATGGGCATTGTCCTATCACTGGCAGAGTTGTACTTTAGGATAGTTCTTGAAATGTTCTTTTTGACAATTCATTCATGCAATGCCATTCCTCTTTAATTTGTAATTCCTGGCGTAGTAGACCATATGATTATATGATTCAAAATGGTCAATACCAGTCTATTTCAGCTCACTAATGCCTAGGGTATTGACCCTTATGCATTCCATTTAATTTTTGACAACTTCCGATTTTCCTTGAGTCATACTTCATAATCCCATATTTTGATTATTAATGGATGTTTGTAGCTGTTTCTTCTCATTTTGAGTCATGCCACATCAGCAAATTAAGGTCCTGAAAGCTTTGCTCCATCCATGTCATTAAGGTTGACTTGACTTTGAGGAGCCAACTCTATTCCAGTCATATTTTGAGTGTCTTCCAACTTGAGAAGCTTATCTTTCAGCATTATGTTAGGCAATGCGCCACTGGTAATCATAAAGTTTTCAAAGGCCAATTTTTTAGAAGTAGGTCGCCAGGTTCTTCTTCCTAGTCTGTCTTAGTCTGGAAGCTCCACTGAAACCTGTCTGCCATGGGTGACCCTGCTGGTATTTGAGATACCAGTGGCATAGCTTCCAAACTGACAGATGAGTGGTGTGGTACACCGATTTGGGCCTCATATTTAAAAACTGTGGTAATGCCAGACGTTGAAGGGTACATGTCCAGCTAAAAGGCATTCAAATTGTTCAAAAAATAAGACATGTTTGCTTCTTTATTGGTAAGAATGAATTGTCTGTGTCCTCTGTGCTTCCCAAAGACCTCTACTTTGCAGTTAATTTGTGTAAATTGTAGTTTAGGACAATATTGCAGTTTAAGAAGTACAAGACAGGCATCTGTGTTCAGGACCAGCCTCAGCCATAAGCATGCTCTGTTCCTTGGGCACATTGAATTCCACTTAATTCCCACAGGTTTTACTTTCTTCCTGTAGAATAAAGGCATTGACAAGGAGCTCTGAAACTCTCTCTAGCTCTAAACCTGCACCACTCTATTTCAATGGTCTAAATTTTCTTTTAATACAGGAGAAGCGGATAGACATGAATTTCAGAATAAAAAAAATTAGAAAACAACAGCAAAGCACACACGTATTAGGATAATTTCATGTCAGCATGATCTTAGGTCGTTAACTTAAGGTTTGGAAGGTAAATGAGAAGACCTTTGACAATATCAATAGAGGTGGATATATCATTACACATTTAGAACTGCACCAACAGTGTGCACGGCAGTGTGAGTACAGGTGGATACATCATTACACAGTTAGAGCTGCACCAACAGTGTGCACGGCAGTGTTAGTACAGGTGGATATATCATTACACGGTTAGAGCTGCACCAACAGTGTGCACGGCAGTGTTAGTACAGGTGGATATATCATTACACGGTTAGAGCTGCACCAACAGTGTGCACGGCAGTGTGAGTACAGGGGGATACATCATTACACGGTTAGAGCTGCACCAACAGTGCGCACAGCAGTGTTAGTACAGGTGGATATATCATTACACGGTTAGAGCTGCACCAACAGTGTGCACGGCAGTGTTAGTACAGGTGGATATATCATTATACGGTTAGAGCTGCACCAACAGTGTGCACGGCAGTGTTAGTGGAGGTGGATATATCATTACACGGTTAGAGCTGCACCAACAGTGTGCACGGCAGTGTTAGTACAGGTGGATATATCATTACACGGTTAGAGCTGCACCAACAGTGTGCACTGCAGTGTGAGTACAGGTGGATATATCATTACACGGTTAGAGCTGCTCCAACAGTGTGCACGGCTGTGTTAGTACAGGGGAATACATCATTACACGGTTAGAGCTGCACCAACAGTGTGCACGGCAGTGTTAGTACAGGGGGATACATCATTACACGGTTAGAGCTGCACCAACAGTGTGCACGGCAGTGTTAGTACAGGGGGATACATCATTACACGGTTAGAGCTGCACCAACACTGTGCATGGCAGTGTTAGTACAGGGGGATACATCATTACACGGTTAGAGCTGCACCAACAGTGTGCACGGCAGTGTGAGTACAGGTGGATATATCATTACACGGTTAGAGCTGCACCAACAGTGTGCACGGCAGTGTGAGTACAGGTGGATATATCATTACACGGTTAGAGCTGCACCAACAGTGTGCACGGCAGTGTTAGTACAGGGGGATACATCATTACACGGTTAGAGCTGCTCCAACAGTGTGCACGGCAGTGTTAGTGGAGGTGGATATATCATTACACGGTTAGAGCTGCTCCAACAGTGTGCACGGCAGTGTTAGTGGAGGTGGATATATCATTACACGGTTAGAGCTGCACCAACAGTGTGCACGGCAGTGTTAGTACAGGGGGATACATCATTACACGGTTAGAGCTGCACCAACAGTGTGCACAGCAGTGTTAGTACAGGTGGATATATCATTACACGGTTAGAGCTGCTCCAACAGTGTGCACAGCAGTGTTAGTGGAGGTGGATATATCATTACGCGGTTAGAGCTGCACCAACAGTGTGCACGGCAGTGTTAGTGGAGGTGGATATATCATTACACGGTTAGAGCTGCACCAACAGTGTGCACGGCAGTGTGAGTACAGGGGGATACATCATTACACGGTTAGAGCTGCTCCAACAGTGTGCACGGCAGTGTTAGTACAGGTGGATACATCATTACACGGTTAGAGCTGCTCCAACAGTGTGCACGGCAGTGTTAGTACAGGTGGATACATCATTACACGGTTAGAGCTGCTCCAACAGTGTGCACGGCAGTGTTAGTACAGGTGGATACATCATTACACGGTTAGAGCTGCACCAACAGTGTGCACGGCAGTGTTAGTACAGGGGGATACATCATTACACGGTTAGAGCTGCTCCAACAGTGTGCACGGCAGTGTGAGTACAGGGGGATACATCATTACACGGTTAGAGCTGCTCCAACAGTGTGCACAGCAGTGTGAGTACAGGGGGATACATCATTACACGGTTAGAGCTGCTCCAACAGTGTGCACAGCCGTGTTAGTACAGGGGGATACATCATTACACGGTTAGAGCTGCTCCAACAGTGTGCACGGCAGTGTTAGTGGAGGTGGATATATCATTACACGGTTAGAGCTGCTCCAACAGTGTGCACGGCAGTGTTAGTACAGGTGGATATATCATTACACGGTTAGAGCTGCTCCAACAGTGTGCACGGCAGTGTTAGTGGAGGTGGATATATCATTACACGGTTAGAGCTGCACCAACAGTGTGCACAGCAGTGTTAGTACAGGGGGATACATCATTACACGGTTAGAGCTGCTCCAACAGTGTGCACGGCAGTGTTAGTGGAGGTGGATATATCATTACACGGTTAGAGCTGCACCAACAGTGTGCACAGCAGTGTTAGTACAGGGGGATACATCATTACACGGTTAGAGCTGCTCCAACAGTGTGCACAGCAGTGTTAGTACAGGTGGATACATCATTACACGGTTAGAGCTGCTCCAACAGTGTGCACGGCAGTGTGAGTACAGGGGGATACATCATTACACGGTTAGAGCTGCACCAACAGTGTGCACGGCAGTGTTAGTGGAGGTGGATATATCATTACACGGTTAGAGCTGCTCCAACAGTGTGCACGGCAGTGTTAGTGGAGGTGGATATATCATTACACGGTTAGAGCTGCACCAACAGTGTGCACGGCAGTGTTAGTGGAGGTGGATATATCATTACACGGTTAGAGCTGCACCAACAGTGTGCACGGCAGTGTTAGTACAGGGGGATACATCATTACACGGTTAGAGCTGCTCCAACAGTGTGCACGGCAGTGTTAGTGGAGGTGGATATATCATTACACGGTTAGAGCTGCACCAACAGTGTGCACGGCAGTGTTAGTGGAGGTGGATATATCATTACACGGTTAGAGCTGCACCAACAGTGTGCACGGCAGTGTTAGTACAGGGGGATACATCATTACACGGTTAGAGCTGCTCCAACAGTGTGCACGGCAGTGTTAGTGGAGGTGGATATATCATTACACGGTTAGAGCTGCACCAACAGTGTGCACGGCAGTGTTAGTACAGGTGGATATATCATTACACGGTTAGAGCTGCACCAACAGTGTGCACAGCAGTGTTAGTACAGGTGGATACATCATTACACGGTTAGAGCTGCACCAACAGTGTGCACGGCAGTGTTAGTACAGGTGGATATATCATTACACGGTTAGAGCTGCACCAACAGTGTGCACGGCAGTGTTAGTGGAGGTGGATATATCATTACACGGTTAGAGCTGCACCAACAGTGTGCACGGCAGTGTTAGTACAGGTGGATATATCATTACACGGTTAGAGCTGCACCAACAGTGTGCACGGCAGTGTTAGTACAGGTGGATACATCATTACACGGTTAGAGCTGCACCAACAGTGTGCACGGCAGTGTTAGTACAGGTGGATATATCATTACACGGTTAGAGCTGCACCAACAGTGTGCACGGCAGTGTTAGTGGAGGTGGATATATCATTACACGGTTAGAGCTGCACCAACAGTGTGCACGGCAGTGTGAGTACAGGTGGATATATCATTACATGGTTAGAGCTGCACCAACAGTGTGCACGGCAGTGTTAGTGGAGGTGGATATATCATTACGCGGTTGGAGCTGCACCAACAGTGTGCACTGCAGTGTTAGTACAGGTGGATATATCATTACACGGTTAGAGCTGCACCAACAGTGTGCACAGCAGTGTTAGTACAGGGGAATACATCATTACACGGTTAGAGCTGCACCAACAGTGTGCACGGCAGTGTTAGTACAGGTGGATATATCATTACACGGTTAGAGCTGCACCAACAGTGTGCACGGCAGTGTTAGTGGAGGTGGATATATCATTACGCGGTTAGAGCTGCACCAACAGTGTGCACGGCAGTGTTAGTGGAGGTGGATATATCATTACACGGTTAGAGCTGCACCAACAGTGTGCACAGCAGTGTTAGTACAGGGGAATACATCATTACACGGTTAGAGCTGCACCAACAGTGTGCACAGCAGTGTTAGTACAGGGGAATACATCATTACACGGTTAGAGCTGCACCAACAGTGTGCACGGCAGTGTGAGTACAGGGGGATATATCATTACACGGTTAGAGCTGCACCAACAGTGTGCACGGCAGTGTTAGTGGAGGTGGATATATCATTACACGGTTAGAGCTGCACCAACAGTGTGCACAGCAGTGTTAGTACAGGGGAATACATCATTACACGGTTAGAGCTGCATCAACAGTGTGCACAGCAGTGTTAGTACAGGGGAATACATCATTACACGGTTAGAGCTGCACCAACAGTGTGCACGGCAGTGTGAGTACAGGGGGATACATCATTACACGGTTAGAGCTGCACCAACAGTGTGCACGGCAGTGTGAGTACAGGTGGATATATCATTACACGGTTAGAGCTGCACCAACAGTGTGCACGGCAGTGTTAGTACAGGGGGATACATCATTACACGGTTAGAGCTGCTCCAACAGTGTGCACGGCAGTGTTAGTGGAGGTGGATATATCATTACACGGTAAGAGCTGCTCCAACAGTGTGCACGGCAGTGTTAGTGGAGGTGGATATATCATTACACGGTTAGAGCTGCTCCAACAGTGTGCACGGCAGTGTTAGTACAGGGGGATACATCATTACACGGTTAGAGCTGCACCAACAGTGTGCACAGCAGTGTTAGTACAGGTGGATATATCATTACACGGTTAGAGCTGCTCCAACAGTGTGCACAGCAGTGTTAGTGGAGGTGGATATATCATTACGCGGTTAGAGCTGCACCAACAGTGTGCACGGCAGTGTTAGTGGAGGTGGATATATCATTACACGGTTAGAGCTGCACCAACAGTGTGCACGGCAGTGTGAGTACAGGGGGATACATCATTACACGGTTAGAGCTGCTCCAACAGTGTGCACGGCAGTGTTAGTACAGGTGGATACATCATTACACGGTTAGAGCTGCTCCAACAGTGTGCACGGCAGTGTTAGTACAGGTGGATACATCATTACACGGTTAGAGCTGCTCCAACAGTGTGCACGGCAGTGTTAGTACAGGTGGATACATCATTACACGGTTAGAGCTGCACCAACAGTGTGCACGGCAGTGTTAGTACAGGGGGATACATCATTACACGGTTAGAGCTGCTCCAACAGTGTGCACGGCAGTGTGAGTACAGGGGGATACATCATTACACGGTTAGAGCTGCTCCAACAGTGTGCACAGCAGTGTGAGTACAGGGGGATACATCATTACACGGTTAGAGCTGCTCCAACAGTGTGCACAGCCGTGTTAGTACAGGGGGATACATCATTACACGGTTAGAGCTGCTCCAACAGTGTGCACGGCAGTGTTAGTGGAGGTGGATATATCATTACACGGTTAGAGCTGCTCCAACAGTGTGCACGGCAGTGTTAGTACAGGTGGATATATCATTACACGGTTAGAGCTGCTCCAACAGTGTGCACGGCAGTGTTAGTGGAGGTGGATATATCATTACACGGTTAGAGCTGCACCAACAGTGTGCACAGCAGTGTTAGTACAGGGGGATACATCATTCACGGTTAGAGCTGCTCCAACAGTGTGCACGGCAGTGTTAGTGGAGGTGGATATATCATTACACGGTTAGAGCTGCACCAACAGTGTGCACAGCAGTGTTAGTACAGGGGGATACATCATTACACGGTTAGAGCTGCTCCAACAGTGTGCACAGCAGTGTTAGTACAGGTGGATACATCATTACACGGTTAGAGCTGCTCCAACAGTGTGCACGGCAGTGTGAGTACAGGGGGATACATCATTACACGGTTAGAGCTGCACCAACAGTGTGCACGGCAGTGTTAGTGGAGGTGGATATATCATTACACGGTTAGAGCTGCTCCAACAGTGTGCACGGCAGTGTTAGTGGAGGTGGATATATCATTACACGGTTAGAGCTGCACCAACAGTGTGCACGGCAGTGTTAGTGGAGGTGGATATATCATTACACGGTTAGAGCTGCACCAACAGTGTGCACGGCAGTGTTAGTACAGGGGGATACATCATTACACGGTTAGAGCTGCTCCAACAGTGTGCACGGCAGTGTTAGTGGAGGTGGATATATCATTACACGGTTAGAGCTGCACCAACAGTGTGCACAGCAGTGTTAGTACAGGGGAATACATCATTATACGGTTAGAGCTGCATCAACAGTGTGCACAGCAGTGTTAGTACAGGGGAATACATCATTACACGGTTAGAGCTGCACCAACAGTGTGCACGGCAGTGTGAGTACAGGGGTATACATCATTACACGGTTAGAGCTGCACCAACAGTGTTCACGGCAGTGTGAGTACAGGTGGATATATCATTACACGGTTAGAGCTGCACCAACAGTGTGCACGGCAGTGTGAGTACAGGGGGATACATCATTACACGGTTAGGACTGCACCAACAGTGTGCATGGCAGCACCTCAGCTGTAACAACGCTCTCCTAATATGTATTGCACCAGAAAGTCTCAGCTGTCTACAGCTCTTATAAATTATGCCAGCAGCCGCAGTCTCCCCAAAGGTTATATACGCGTGAATAGTTTATTCTGATAAGGAGATTTGAGTTCATATTTAGACTGCCACCTTTTTAAAAAATTTAGAACTGGTCTACCTGGTATACAAATTGCTCAACTCAAGCATAAAGTAACAGATTTATTACCCACATGTGAGAGACCCATTCCTTTTGCTGCAGCGTTTGTAAGCTGATCAGATCCTCTGGTTTGACTGGGCCAGTCCTAGTTTTTAAAGTCTTGGGCCAAGCGTTTGCCTGAGGAATGTCCGTGCGCCTTGCATTCCAAAGTTACAGGGTCTTTTATTTAGCAAATGATGTAATAATGAAATTGCTTCCTTGGTTCACTTTTTCACTGAAAAGTGAAGGAAAAAAAAGAAAAATGTGGCTACTTTGTGTATGTGTGTGAGTGTGTGTGCGAGTGAGTGTAAGGGGTGCAAACCTTATTGTATCTCCTTGTTATAAGGCCAACATTTAATGAACAATTTAAAGAAGTTAGTCATATCTAGCCTGTGTGTGTGTGTGTGTGTGTGTGTGTGTGTGTGTGTAGCTGCAGTGAGAACGCTGGTATGTTGCTACCTGGAAAACAACAATCTATGCCCTTCTGTCTTAGGAAATGTCTTCTTTAGGTGGATGTATCCTATGTATGGCGGGCTTCTGGAAGCCGTTCGTGTCTCCCCACTCTCCAGAATATTGTTTTCAGCGTGTGTGATCCTTTTTAAGCCTGATCACATTGAAAACAAGTTCTTCATGAGTGAGTGTTTGGGAGATCGGACTGCAGTGGTGCCTATCTAGGGGACACCTTTTGGTAACGATTCAGAGTTGTAAAGTTGGCAAACTAGTGAGAAGAGACACTCCACTTCAAATTGTGTACATTTTATGTAAATTTTCCAAATTTGTCAAATTTAGCACAGCTCTTTATTTAAGTAACAAAAACTGCTTGTATGCTTTTTGAAGCAAAATCCCTAAAATAATTTAACTATTGCTGTCAGTGTAATTTCATCAATAATATCACTTCCTTTTAAATATTTTATTATCTTAATCTCTAGGAAGATATGACAGCATTCAGTAGAGGCTACCCATGCTATTGCTTTGCTTAGTGGAGGCCATCAGTACGTTTACGGTCCGGTCCTTCTTACGTGAATTACTGTGTTATGTTTTGGTGTTGCCATATACTGAGGAACATGTCTAAGAGCTATCTTTTCTTGACTAGTGGATTTACCCAAACTTGGTCTGGCCGTTCTAATAGCTGTACTGGTATAGAAAGCCTTTGCCGATTTTTCAGATTAAGGACTTACGTCAGATATGTGTTTTCTTCATCTATAAATGAAACAGCATTCTGGTAGTTGAGGGGTTTTGCAAAGCCTTTAATCAGGCAATTGATTGATCATATAATTATCTTGTATTTAAGTGAGACGGATAATCTAGAATTCACTTAAGATGCATCAGCCTGAGACAGTCTCTGTTTCTATGCATCACGTATTAGCAAAACAGTTCTTAAAGCCATTTCCAGTGATTTAAACCGATCAATATTCACTTATTCAAAATTCATGCGACAACGATTTATTGAGGTCCTACTCATAGGCATGCGGAAGCCAGATGATGAAAAAGGAAGACCGAAGAAGAATCAGTGCATTCCAATTCTGGCGTTGGCAAAGAATATCTCATACACTATGGGCTTCTGACAGACAACTGGCAGAAATTCAGGCCGGTTTCAGAAGAGGACCTGGAACTAGGGATATCATTGCTGATGTCAAATGGATCCTGGCTGAAAGCAGAGAAGACTAGAAAGATGTTTACCTGTGTTTTATTGACTATGCAAAGTCATTCAACTGGGTAGATCATAACAAATTATGGATAACACTGTGAAGAATGGGAATTCCAGAACACTTAATTGCGCTCATGAGGAACCTTTACATAGATCAAGAGGCAGTTGATTGGACAGAACAAGGGGATACTGATTGGTTTAAAGTCAGGAAAGGTGTGCGTCAGGGTTGTATTCTTTCACCATACCTATTTAATCTGTATGCTGAGCAAATAATTTGAGAAGCTGGACTATATGAAGAAGAACGGGGCATCAGGGTTGGAGGAAGACTCATTGACAACCTGTGTTATGCAGATGACACAACCTTGCTTGCTGAAAGTGAAGAGGACTGGAAGCACTTACTAATGAAGATCAAAGACCACAGCCTTCACTACAGATTACACCTCAACATAAAGGAAACAAAAATCCTCACAACTGGACCAATGAGCAACATCATGATAAACAGAGAAAAGATTGAAGTTGTCTAGGATTTCATTTGACTTGGATCCACAATCAACAGCCATGGAAGCAGCAGTCAAGAAATCAAATGATGCATTGCGTTGGGTAAATCCGCTGCAAAGGACCTCTTTAAAGTATTGAAAAGTATAGAAATGTCACCTTGAAGACTAAGGGGCGCCTGACCCAAGCCATGGTATTTTCAATCGCATCATATGCATGTGAAAGCTGGTCAATGAATAAGGAAGACTGAAGAAGAATTGATGCCTTTGAATTGTGATGTTGGCAAAGAATATTGACTATGCCATATACTGCCAAAAGAACAAACAAATCTGTCATGGAAGAAGTACAACCAGAATGTTCCTTAGAAGCAAGGATGGCAAGACTGCGTCTTACATACTTTGGACATGTCAGGAGGGATCAGTCCCTGGAGAAGCACATCGTGCTTGGCAAAGTACAGGGTCAGCAGAAAAGAAGAAGACCCTCAATGAGGTGGATTGACACAGTGGCTGCAGCAATGAGCTCAAGCATAACAATGATTGTAAGGATGGCTTAGGACTAGGCAGTGTTTCTTTCTGTCATGTATAGGGTTGCTATGAGTCGGAACCGACTTGACAGCACCTAACAACAACAATGGACTTCCAGAAGAACAAACAAATCAATCTTGGAGGAAGTACGGCCAGAATGCTCCTTAGAAGCTAAGATGGCGAGACTTTGGCTAGCTTCCTTTGACCCGTCATCAAGAGGGACCAATCACTGGAGAAAGACATTATGCTTCATCAGTGAAAAAGAGGAAGACCCTCAATGAGATGAATTGACACAGTGGTTGCAACAATAAGCTCAAACATAGCAATTGTTGTGAGGATGGTACTGGACCAGGCAACATTTCATTCTGTTGTACATAGGGTCGCCATGGATCAGAGCCAACTCGACAGGAACTACCAACAACAACAACTCAATTCCAGACAGTATTCTGAGCAATGGATAAAATTGGTAAACAGACAGACAGCCCCTGCCATCATGGAAAGTATAGCCCAATGAAGGATACTGACAATAACCAAGAAATCCAATGGGTATAAAATTAGGACTTGTGATCAATAAAAGAGCAAAACACGGTGGTGCAGAGGAGGGTGGCAGCTGCTTCAGACTGGGAAGTCAGAGGGAGCCTCTTGAAGGAAGTCCACTTAGGATGAGGACTAAGTGACACAAAGGTACTTGGAGAGGAGTGCATTAGAGAACACCAAGAGTGTATGAAAAGGCCTGAAGTCAGGAGAGCGAATAACCCACCAGGAAACCAGCAGAGGGCAGGTATCAGGAGAGGCCTGTGTGGAGCACGAGGTGGCCACAACGGAGTAGGCAGACGGCGTGTCATGGAGGTATCTGCCTCATGGTAGGAGCTCAGGCTTTCTCTAGGTGTGATGTGGATTCCAGTGGGAGGGTTTTAAGCAGAAGAGTAACATGACACTAAAGATCACCACAGCGTCCTACTGAGGATGAATAGAAGCCAGGCAAGAGTGGAGAACTTCCAGTGAGGAAGCATCGTAAGCCAGGGTGGAATAGTCTCCTGGGCCGCCAGAACAAAGTACCATAAACTGGGTGACTGATGAGAGTAGAAATTTCTTCTGTCACCATTCTGGAGGCTGGGAATCTGAAATTAGGATGTTGGTTGTGTTAATTCCCTCTGAGGCTCTGTGAAAAATCTGTCCCATGCTTCTCTTCCAGCTTCTACTGACGGCTGGTGATCCTTGGTGCTCCTGGGCTTGTGGAAGCATCACTCCAATCTCTGCCTCTGTCATCACATGGCATCTTCCCTCTGCATCTGACTCTTTGTGTCTCTTTTATAGGACACCGCTCAGTTGTGATTAGGACCCACCCTACCCTGGTGTGACTTCATCGTAACTGATAGCACCTTCAAAGACCCTATTTCCAAACAAGGTCACACTCACAGATAATTGTTGTTGTTAGGTGCCATTGAGTCAGTTCTGACTCGTAGTGACCCTGTGTACAACAGAACAAAATATATGCTTGAGCCCATTGTTGTACCCACTGTGTCAATCCATCTTGTTGAGAGTCTTCCTCTTTTTCACCAACCCTTTATTTTACTGAGCACAAAGTCCTTCTCCAGGAAGTAATCCCTCCTGATAATGGCCTAAAGTATGTGAGGTGTAGTCTCGCCTTCTTTGCTTCCAAGGAGCATTCTGGTTGTACTTCTTCCAAGACAGATTTATTCATTCCTTTGGCAGTCCATGGTATGTCCAATATTCTTCGAGAACACCACAACTCAAAGGCATCAATTCTTCAGTCTTCTGCATTCATCATCCAGCTTTCACATGCATATGAGGCTATTGAAAATACCATGACTTGGGTCAGGCACACCTTAGTCTTCAAGTGGACATTTTTGCTTTTCAGCACTTAAAAGAGGTCTTTTGCAGCAGATTTGCCCGATGCAATGCTCTGTTTGATTTCTTGACCACTGCTTCCATGGTGTTGATTGTGGATCCGAGTAAAATGAAATTCTCGACAACTTGAATCTTTTCTGCATTTATCATGATGTTGCTCATTGGTCCAGTCATGAGGATTTTTGTTTTCTTTATGTTGAGGTGTAATCCATACTGAAAGATGTGGTCTTTTCTTGATCTTCTGTAAATGCTTCAAGTCCTCTTCACTTTCAGCAAGCAAGGATGTATCATCTTCATAATGCAGGTTGTTAATGAGCCTTCCTCCAATTTTGATGCCCTGTTCTTTATATAGTGCAGCTTCTCAGATTATTGGCTCAGCATACAGATTGAATAGGTGTGGTGAAAGGATACAGCCCTGAGTCACACCCTTCCTAACTTTAAACCACTCAGTATTCTCTTGTTCTGTTTGAACGACTTCCTCCTGATCTGGGCACAGGTTCCTCATGAGCACAATTAAGTGTTCTGGAATTCTTCCCATTCTCCACAGCGTTATCGATAATTTGTTATGATCCATACAATTGAAGGCGTTTGCATAGTCAATAAAACACAGGTAAACATCTTTCTGGTCTTCTCTGCTTTCAGCCAGGATCCATCTGGCATCAGCAATGATACCCCATGTTCCACATCCTCTTCTGAATCTGGCTTGAATTTCTGTCAGTTCCCTGTGGATATACTGCTGCAGCCAGTTTTGAATGATCTTCAGCAAAGTTTTACTTGTGTGTGATATTAGTGATATTTTTCAATGATTTCTGCATTCAGTTGGATCACTTTTCTTTGAAATAGGCATAAATATGGATCTCTTCCAGTTAGTTGGCCAGGTAGCTGTCTTCCAAATTTCTTGGCATAGATGAGCGAGCACTTCCGGTGCTGCATCCATTTGATGAAACATGTTAATTGATATTCCATCAATTCCTGGAGCCTTGTTTTTCACCAATGCCTTCAGTGCAGCTTGTACTTCTTCCTTCAGTACTGTCAGTGCCTGATTATATGCGACCTCCTGAGATGGTTGAATCTCCACCAATCCTTTTTGGTTCGGTGACTCTATATATTCCCTCTATCTTCTTTTCATGCTTCCTGCATCATCTAATATTTTCCCTGTAGAATCCTTCAATATTGCAACTCGAGGCTTGAATTTTTTCATCAGTTCTTTCCGCATGAGAGATGCCAAGTGTGTTCTTCCCTTTGGGTTTTCTATCTCCAGGTCTTTGCACATTTCATTATAATAAAAAATGGGTATGTCAGGAGGTAGGCAAGTACAAACCTGAGGATACAGATCTGAGGAAGTGGGACCTGGAGACAAAGGTTGGAGGGAGAACTCAGGGCTCAGTCCTGAGTCAATGAGCAGGGGAGGAGGGCTCAGCAAAAAGGTCCCCCATCCAGGACTGTGAATTCAGATACATCCACGTACTGGATTCCTTGAGGCCTTGACTGTCTTTGAGAAAAGGAGTTTTATGAGCGTGGGTTTCAGATGGGTGTTGACTGAAGTGGCAAGTGTTTGCTTCAACAAGTCTTTCAAGAAGTTAGGTGTGGAAGGGATCCAGGAAATAAGTCAGAAACTGGAGGCAGCTATGGGGCCCACAGCGGAGTTTTTATTTTTTTTTTCAGTTGAGATGCAGGACTGTGTATTCAGGGGAATGAGTCAGGAGGGTGGAAGCTGAGGATTCTGGAGAAAGAAGGGACAGATGGGTCATATCCTTGAAATGTCTACACGTACAGCTCAGTAACATTGGTTACATTCTTCGCGCTGTGTCACCATTCTCACTATCTCTCCCCATATTGTTTCACCACCACTGACTTGATTCACTACCCCCTAAATTCTCACCTGTGCTTTAGAATTGCTGTTTACAATTTGATCTCATTTAGGTAATTCTTTAAAAGTGTACAATGCTCATGGGGAACATTCTTTACTAACTAAACAGTTGTTTAAACATGGCTTCAAGGGATAGTTTTGGTTCGTAGTTCGAAGGTTTTCTCAGAACACTAACTTTGAGGGTTCCTCCAGTCTCAATAGGTCCAGTAAGTCTGGATTCTATAAGAACTTAAAATTCTGGCTTTATTTTGCCGGTGGATAAAGGTCAGAACCACTCCAGGGGTGGATGGACTTCAGGTCATCTCACGATCTCCCAGAAATACTGTCTTGCAATTAAACTGCTTACTAAAAAAGCATCATCAAACAGCAGTTTACTGTACATAGTAGGAGCTCAGTAAACGTATGTTGAATAAGTCAATGAGGCTGTGTTCTCTCGGGAAATCTTTAGCTTAATAATCGATGCTTTCTACAATCTGACCTCAACGTATGTTCACAGATTTCGTGTCTGTGTTAGGCTGTTTTCAGCTGCGAGTAGCATGAAGACATACTGACCTAAACAATAGCAACACCAAATTCATCAGGATGTAACGAGCAGTCTCGACGTAGGTCGGCGTCGGGGTGGGCTAACAGACGTTCTCTGTAGGCTAGGATATATTTGCTGCCCTAACAAAGACTCAAAATAACAATGACTTACACCATATGGGGAGTCCTTGGGTGGTGCAAATGGTTACCACACTCGCATGCTAACTGAAAGGTTGGAGGTTCGAGTCCACCCAGAGGTGCCACATAAGAAAGTCCTGGTGATCTGCTTCTGAAAACTCAGCTACTGAAAACTCTGGGAAGCTAGTTCTACTCCGAGACACAGGGGGTCGCTGTGAGCTGGAGTCAGCGTGGCAGCCGGTCAGCCTTGTGGAAGTCCACTGCTCTCTCGTTAGACCATATGGGTAGGTGGCCCCTGGCTGGCATGTCGTTCGGACTCAGGATTCCTCGTGCAGTTCCCTTTGCCATCCTGTGTGTCAGGAGATGGTTACTCCACTCCTCACCATCCCAGGCTTAGTTCAGGAAGGGGAAGGGGGGACGGAAAGGAGGAACGGACACAGCCTTTCCCCTAAGGCTCCCTCCAGGCAAGGCGCACCTCACTTCTCTGGTCCTGAGCTCGGTCACAGCGCCCCTACCCCAGCCTTAAGGAAGTTTGGTAAATAGGCTGCCTTTGGTGGATGGTTCCATGCCAAGACATATATCCTGCCGCTACGGAAGAAGGGAATACTGTACAACAGTTTAAGGAGTTCATTAAGAAGCCTGGCCCTTTCCTTTCTGTCCCTTAGGGATTGGATAGTCACCTGAGTGAGGAGGATTCCTGAAGAGCATCAGGGGGAGGATGGAAGGAAGGGAAATGCTGTTAGCTGGACATCCACCTTCCTGGTTCCTGAGTACAGCTTTCTGCTCTAGCTAGACTCACCTACTCGTGATTCCATTATACGTTTTGTATAGACCCATATTAGTGGTGGTGGTGTTAGCTGCTGTCAAGTCGGCCCCAATCCATGGCGACCCTGTGCACAAGACTGGACTATTGTGATACATAGGATTTTTTTTATTTGTTTGTTTGTTTTTCGGGGTTTTTTAAAATAATTTTTATTGTGCTTTAAGTGAAAGTTTACAAATCAAGTCAGTCTTTCACCCAAAAACCCATATACACCTTGCTACACATTCCCAATTACTCTCCCCCTAATGAGACAGCCTGCTCTCTCCCTCCACTCTCTCTTTTCCTGTCCTTTTCGCCAGCTTCTAACCCCCTCCACCCTCTCATCTCCCCTCCAGGCAGGAGATGCCAACATAGTCTCAAGTGTCCACCTGATCCAAGAAGCTCACTCCTCACCAGCATCCCTCTCCAACCCATTGTCCAGTCCAATCTATGTCTGAAGAGTTGCCTTCGGGAATGGTTCTTGTCCTGGCCCAACAGAAGGTCTGGGGGCAGGACCACCGGGGTCCTTCCAGTCTCAGTCAGACCATTAAGTCTGGTCTTATGAGAATTTGGGGTCTGCATCCCACTGCTCTCCTGCTCCCTCAGGGGTTCTCTGTTGTGTTCCCTGCCAGGGCAGTCATCAGTTGTAGCCAGGAACCATCTAGTTCTTCTGGTCTCAGGATGATGTAGTCGCTGGTTCATGTGACCCTTTCTGTCTCTTGGGCTTGTAATCGCCTTGTGTCCTTGGTGTTCTTCATTCTCCTTTGATCCAGGTGGGTTGAGACCAATTGATGCATCTTAGATGGCTGCTTGCTAGCGTTTAAGACTCCAGATGCCACTTTTCAAAGTGGGATGCAGCATGTTTTGTTAATAGATTTTATTATGCCAATTGACTTAGATGTCCCCTGAAACCATGCTCCCCAGACCCCTGCCCCTGCTATGCTGGCCTCCAAAGCATTTAGTTTATTCAGGAAACTTATTTGCTTTTGGTTTAGTCCAATTGTGCTGACCTCCCCTGTACTGTGTACTGTCTTTCCCTTCACCTAAAGTAGCTCTTATCTACTGTCTAATTAGTGAATACCTCTCTTCCACCCTCCCTCCCTCCCCCCTCTCGTAACCACAAAAGAATGTTTTCTTCTAAGTTTAAACTATGTCTCAAGTTCTTATAATAGTGGTCTTATGCAATATTTGTCCTTTTGCAACTGACTAATTTCACTCAGCATAATGCCTTCCAGGTTCCTCCATGTTATGAAATGTTTCACAGATTCCTCACTGTTCTTTATTAATGTGTAGTATTCCATTGTGTGAATATACCGTAATTTATTTATCCATTCATCCAGTGATGGGCACCTTGGTTGCTTCCATGTTTTTGCTATTGTAAACAGTGCTGCAATAAACATGGGTGTGCATGTATCTGTTCCTGTAAAACCTCTTATTTCTCTAGGATATATTCCAAGGAGTGGGATTGCAGGATCGTATGGTAGTTCTATTTCTAGCTTTTTAAGGAAGCACCAAATCGATTTCCAAAGTGGTTGTACCATTTGACATTCCCACCGGCAGTGTAGAAGTGTTCCAATCTCTCCACGGCCTCTCCAACATTTATTATTTTGTGCTTTTTGGATTCATGCCAGCCTTGTTGGAATGAGATGAAATCTCATTGTAGTTTTGATCTGCATTTCTCTAATGGCTAATGATCGTGAACATTTCCTCATATCTGTTAGCTACCTGAATGTCTTCTTTAGTGAAGTGTCTATTCATACCTTTTGCCCATTTTTTAATTGGGTTATCTGTCTTTTTGCAGTTGAGTTTTTGCAGTATTAGGTAGATTTTAGAGATCAGGCACTGATCAGAAATGTCGTACCTAAAAACTTTTTCCCCGTCTGTAAGTAGTCTTTTTACTCTTTTGGTGAAGTCTTTGGATGAGCATAGGTGTTTGATTTTTAGGAGCTCCCAGTTATCTAGTTTTTCTTCTAGGTTCTTTATAATGTTTCTGTACTGTGTATTAGGGCTCCTAACGTTGTCCCTATTTTTTCTTCCATGATCTTTATCGTTTTAGATTTTATATTTAGGTCTTTGATCCATTTTGAGTTAGTTTTTGTGCATGGAGTGAGGTATGGGCCTTGTTTCATTTTTTTGCAGATGGATATCCAGTTCTGCCAGCACCATTTGTTAAAAAGACTGTCTTTTCCCCATTTAACTGTTTTGGGGCCTTTGTCAAATATCAGCTGCTCATATGTGGATGGATTTATGTCTGGATTCTCAATTCTGTTCCATTGGTCCACGTATCTGTTGTTGTACCAGTACCAGGCTGTTTTGGCTACTGTGGTGTAATAATAGGTTCTAAAATCAGGTAAAGTAAGGCCTCCCACTTTGTTCTTCTTTTTCAGTAATGCCTTATTTATCCAGGGCCTCTTTCCCTTCCATATGAAATTGGTGATTTGTTTCTCCATCTCATTGAAGAATGTCATTGGAATTTGGATCGGAATTGCATTAAATGTATAGATCGCTTTTGGTAGAATAGACATTTTTATAATGTTAAGTCTTCCTATCCACGAGCAAGGTATGTTCTTCCACTTATGTAAGTCTCTTTTGGTTTCTTGCAGAAGTGTACTGTAGTTTTCTTTGTATAAGTCTTTTACATCTCTGGTAAGATTTATTCCTAAATATTTTATCTTCTTGGGGGCTACTGTAAATGGCATTGATTTGGTGATTTCCTCTTTGAGGTTCTTTTTGTTGGTGTAGAAGAATCCAACTGATTTTTGTATGTTTATCTTGTATCCCGATACTCTGCTGAACTCTTCTATTAGTTTCAGTGGTTTTCTGGAGGATTCTAGAGGGTTTTCTGTGTATAAGATCATGTCTTCTGCAAATAGAGATTCTTTGATTTCTTCCTTGCCAATCTGGTTGCCCTTTATTTCTTTATCTAGCCTAATTGTTCTGGCTAGGACTTCCAGCACAATGTTGAATAAGAGTGGTGATAAAGGGCATCCTTGTCTGGTTCCCAATCTCAATGGGAATGTTTTCAGGCTCTCTCCATTTAGGGTGATGTTGGCTTTTGGATTTGTATAAATGCCCTTTATTATGTTGAGGAATTTTCCTTCTATTCTTATTTTGCTGAGAGTTTTTATCATGAATGAGTAGATACATAGGGTTTTCATTGGCTGATATTCAGAAGTAGATTGTCAGACTTTTCTTCCTAGTCTGTCTTAGTCTGGATGTTGTCGTTGTTAGTGGCCATTAAGTTGATTCTATTCATGGCGACCCCATGTGTTCAGCACAAAACTGCTCCATAGGGTTTTCAAGGCTGCAACCTTTAAGAAGTAGATCACCAGGTCTGTCTTCTGCAGTGCCTCTGGGTGAGTTCAAACTGCCAACTTTGCAGCTAGTAGTTGAGTGCTTAAGCATTTGCGACATCCAGGGTCTACAAACCTGTGCAGAAGGCCTGCTGAAACCTGGTCAGCATCACAGCAACGTGCCAGCCTCCACTGACAGTTGGGTGGCGGCTGCACATGAGGTGCGTTGTCTGGGACTTGAACCTGGGTCTCTCGCATGGAAGGTGAGAATTCTACCCCTGAACCACCAGTGTCCCCCCATACTGGTGAAGACCGTCACTTTCCCTCCAGTGTAGAAAGGTGTCCCTTCTCCTCTCAGGCTACTTAAATCTGAACTTTCTTTCAAATATTAACTTTTCCATAAAACCTAAGCTCTGAAATTCTTATACAAAAATTGTCTGTTATCTTAATTCCATAGCAGTGTTTTTAATATTAGGCTAATTACATTGTCATGAATAAATGCATCTTCTTGAGAATCAAATTCCCTTTATCCTTTGTTTCCCCAGAGTTAGTTTTAGAATTGTCTTGCCTGGAGTAGGCGTCTGTGTGATTAAAAAGGACTTACCGTTGTGTACTCAGGTTCAATACAGTTCAACCTGGAGATAGGGCTCAATGTTCATTCCTGGTCTCTCTCCTTCTGTGAGTCTGTGATCTGGTTAAAGATGTTTTATTCATAAAACAATTAGTAATACATTGTAAAATTATGGCTCTAAGTGGATTCGGAAAGTAAGATAAAGTGAATGCCAGTTTATTTTAATAAAGCAGAAAACCCAAGAAAAGGTGCTTACATAGGAATGCTAAAATTAATAATCAATATATTTGGTGCTGTCATTGTTAGGTGCCATCGTCAGTTTTGATTCCTAGCGACCCTATGTACAACAGAACAAAACACTGCCCAGTCCTGCGCCATCCTCACAATCGTTGTTATACTTGAGCCCATTGTTGCAGCCACTGTGTCAATTCATCTCGTTGGGGGTCTTCCTCTTTTTTGCTGACCCTCTACTTTACCAGGTATAATGTCCTTCTCCAGGGCGTAGGAATGTGTTCTTGGATAGGTGTGAGCTAAAGGTGCTTGATTATTTTTTAATGGGAGTTTGGGCATAGTGTAGGAGGGATAGTAAATATCTTCCCATTTTAAATATTTCCGTAAATCAATGCTTGTTGAAGCCGGGCCAACAATATAATATTCAGTTTTCTGGCTATACTACTATAAAATTAAATTATACAATGAGGAAATATTAAACTAGTCACTGGGATTATGATTATTTCTCTGTATAATTTCAGTTTGAAGACAAGAAATATGTCAGTCATATAGTCCATAGAAAGTGTATGAATAAAGCATATCTCTTCAACTAAAATTGAAATGTAATTAGTTTGAGAATTAAAGTACTAAAATATTGTTGAGATCAATATGGATGGTAATGCAGAATTTAACTTTACCGTGATTATAGAAATAGCTTCTCAGAACCAAGAGGAGGAAAAAATTGCCTTTGTGGAAGACAACTTTCTAAACAAATTCCTTATCTTGATAAGCAAAAAGAAAATTTGGAGCAGAAACGAAGGTGGGAAAATAATAAATTCAGGAGGTAATTTATACTGTAAAGTTGTTGTTAGGTGCAGCCGAGTAGGTTCTGACTCACAGCAACCCTACAGAACAGAGCAGGACTGCCCCATAGGGTTTCTGAAGAGTGGCTGGTGGATTCCAACTGCTGACCTGGGCACCAGGGCTCCTGGGAAAAATAGTTTGTAAATCACTCTGAATAATTTTTCAATAGTCATACAACCTACCAATTAACTAGAAACAGCCTTTTTCCTTTCCAAGGCTTAGAATTAGGCATATTTCACATCTGGATACAAAATTTGTATTCATCTAAAAGCAAATTAAGTACTCCAGCACTAGTCCTATGGGGTGGTTATGAGTCAGAAGCGACTCGACGGCACACAATAACAAACAACAGTACTTGTGTGAGAACTAATCACCGGGGAATCCTTAGCTGCTTCTGAGGCTGTGAACCTTCATCTTGGTGTCAGTGTGAAAGGGAACTCCCTGTGCTCCTTCTATTCTGTGACCACCTTCTAGGAATTACAGAGATTACAGCCAGTTCTGAAAGGAGTAGAGGACCTGTGTACGTCCTGGGAGCCCTGGTGGTGCAGTGGTTAAGAGCTCGGCTGCTAACCAAAAGATCAGCAGTTCAAATCCACCAGCCACTCCTTGGAAACCCTATGGGGCACTTCTATTCTGTCCTGTAGGGTCGCTATGAGTCAGAATGGCCTTGATCACAATGGTTACGTCCTTCTGAGGGCATCCTATAAAGAACAGTCAGGCGTGAAAAGAGACCAGCCTCAGGAGAGAAGGCTGACGGGTGAGAGTAGCCTGCCCACCCAGTATACCCTTGTGGGCTGTCTCTCCTCAGACGTCCCCAACGACTGCCGAACTCTGGGTCTTATTGGAAGCCTGATCCTCCGACCGTCGTTGTCTGGGGGCTTGTTGGAATTGCACAACCTCAGAGCCCACGACAGACCTAAAGAATCAGAATCTGCATTTTAACAAGACTGTCAAGAGATTGCTGGGTCCTGCAAGTCTGAGAAGTACAGCTGGTGACTCCCAGGATCTCCGGATCTGCGTGAACAGCACGTGACTCTGACGATCCCACCCTGCCATCATGGTTTGGATCCAGGTGAGCATGTTTCATATGGACGTCTGGAGCCATGGAGCTCAAACTGCGGGGTTTCACATTGGGTTCTGCAGGACCAAATGTTGTTTTAAAGGTATCACAGAGATTTTATTTGAATTTTAACTGTTTTAAACTAAGACAGACCAGGAAGAAAGGCCTGCTGATCTACTTCAGAAAACCAGCCAATGAAAACCCTATGGAGCACAACAGAACACTGTCCAGTAGAGTGCTGGAAGATGAGCCCCCTAGGCTGGAAGGCACTCAGAATACACAGTGGCCACAACAATGGACAGGAGCATACCAACAATCACAAAGGTGGCAAAGGACCAGGAAACATTTTCTTCTGTTGTACATGGGCTCGCCATGAGTTGAAGCTGACTCAACGCCAACTCACAGCAAGGAGGGAGGAAGAAGCCAACTTCAGAGTTCTCTGAAGACAGCCAAGGCGTGCAGTATTTAGTTTTTAAATTTGAAATGATATTTCTTCTGCTCTTCTGTTAATTGAGTAGTGTCCAAAGGCTCCAAAGCAAGCTGCTGCAAACAAACAAATCTGCTACCATTTGCAGCTTGTGTCCGTGAGCCCCCATTGTCTCAATGCTTTGCATTAAAATCAAATGCAGAAAAAATAAAGCAACAGCAGCAGCAGCAGCTCCGGGTGAAACACAGCTGTAACTGTCACACGTCACGCCCTGTGGCATCCGAACAGCCGCTCTGCTCGTACAGGTTGACTTTATGTTAAGTACTTGTTACACATTTGAACGTTCATATTGTAGCCTTTGTTTGTCCCATACATTGGACTACAAGTAAATTTTATCTGAAAAAAAAATGCATTCTGCTTTCTAACGCATTTTAAAAGGCCTCGTGGTAAGCGAGAGGGTGATTCTGGCTGAAGCATCTCAGCCGCCAGGCTGGCTACAGGCAGTTAATTGGTTGCAGCTCTTCGCTCGGATCATACCAGAGGCCCGTCTGCTTCTTCCAGGCACGTTTCTAACCCTGGTCAAGGAGTTCTCAAGTCAAAGCTCCCCAATTGTTTTGTTGCAATTTTTTGATGTGAATCAAACTTTCAAGCTAGGACATGCTATGAAAAAAAAAAAAATTAACTATATCCTGCACCCTAGAAGAATACTTTAGTAGGGGTAGTGAAAAAGGAAGACTGAAGATTTGATGTGTTCAAACTGTGGTGTTGGCAAAGAATATTGAATGTACCACGGACTGCCAAGAGAACAAACAAATAAGACCTAGAAGAAATACAATCAGAATGCTCCTTAGAAGTGAGGGTGGTGAGACTTCGCCTACCTTACCTTGGTCATGTCATGAGAGAAAGGTCAGTTGCTAGAAAAAGACATCATGTCTGGTAAAGTAGAGGGACAGCGAAAACAAGGGAAACCCTCCATTAGACAGACGACGCAACAATGGACTCAGATACACCAGCAACCATGAGGGATGGTGCAGGACCAGGCAACGTTTCCTTCTGTTGTGCGTAAGGTTGTGGTTAACTGGTATTGACTTGAAGGCAACTAACAACAACAACACTAAACAAATTACTTTACCAGAGCGAAGTCTGGATTTAAGACCAAACTCACATATAAAAACAATCCTTGTTTCTCCCAGTAAAGGAGGTATTTCCTCTGAAATTGCTTCAGTTCCTTTGTGTAATTTTCTAGCATTATATTTGTTAATTTTCAGCCCACTCGTCAGCAGGCATTACTGAGAACCAGGTATCTTGTCATGCAAAGAATCACACGATGCAAGTCCCTGACTTCGGAGGTCTCCCCGTTTAGTAGAAGACACAGGAGCTCAAAGAGATCATTACGAGACAATGTTATAATGATATACTGAACGCGTGCAAAAGGTTCCACGGGATTAGAGAAGAAATAAATAAAAAGGGGAACAGAGACCAGACCCGTTGCCACTGAGTCGATTATGATTCGTAGCAGCCCTATAGGACAGAGTAGAACTGCCCCATAGGGTTTCCAAGGAGTGGCTGGTGGATTCAAACTGCCCATCTTTTGGTTAGCAGCCAAATTCTTAACCATTGTAACACCAGGGCTCCCCTGGTTTAAATTGTGTTTTGTTTTGCTTGGTAACTGGCCCTAACAGTTTTTTGTTGTTGTTGTTTTAATATATTGTGTTTTTTTCCATAATTTCAAATAAATAAAGTGATAAAATATTATGGTTTGAAGTTACATTAGAATCAACTTGCTTTGGCAATAAAACATATCCAACCATGAAGAATGAGAATGCTAGTAATCAGTATAAAGACAGTGCCAATGATAAAAGTATAAATTACAAGAAACACATTTAAAACAATGTTGTTGTTGTTAGGTGCCATCGAATCAGTTCCGACTCATAGCAACCCTATGCACAACAGAACACTGCCCAGTCCTTAGCCATCCTTACAATCATTGTTATGCTTGAGCTCATTGTTACAGCCACTGTGTCAATCCACCTCGTTGAGGGTCTTCCTCTTTTCCGCTGACCCTGTACTCTGCCAAGCATGATGTCCTTCTCCAGGGACTGATCCCTCCTGACAACATGTCCAAAGTATGCAAGACACAGTCTTGCCATCCTTACCTCTAAGGAGCATTCTGGCTGAACTTCTTCCAAGACAGATTTGTTCGTTCTTTTAGCAGTCCATGGCATAGTCAATATTCTTCATCAACACCACAATACAAAGGCGTCAATTCTTCTTCAGTCTTCCTTATTCATTGTCCAGCTTTCACATGCATATGATGCAGTTGAAAATACCATGGCTTGGGTCAGGCGCACCTTAGTCTTCAAGGTGACATCTTTGCTCTTCAACACTTTGAAGAGGTCCTTTGCAGCAGATTTGCCCAGTGCAATGCGTCTTTTGATTCCTTGACTGCTGCTTCCGTGGGTGTCAATTGTGGATCCAAGTAAAATGAAATCCTTGACAACTTCAATCTTTTCTCCACTTATCATGATGTTGCTCATTGGTCCAGTTGTGAGGATTTTTGTTTTCTTTATGTTGAGGTATAATCAATACTGAAGGCTGTGGTCTTTGATCTTCCTTAGTAAGTGCTTCAAGTCCTCTTCACTTTCAGCAAGCAAGGTTGTGTCATCTCCATAACACAGGTTGTTAATGAGTCTTCCTCCAATCATGATGCCCCCTTCTTCTTCATACAGTCCAGCTCCTCGGATTATTTGCTCAGCATACAGATTGAATAGGTATGGTGAAAGAATACAACCCTGTCGCACACCTTTCCTGACTTTAAACCAATCAGTATCCCCTTGTTCTGTCCGAACAACTGCCTCTTGATCTATGTAAAGGTTCCTCAGGAGCACAATTAAGTGTTCTGGAATTCCCATTCTTCACAGTGTTATCCATAGTTTGTTATGATCCACACAGTCGAATGCCTTTGCATAGTCAATAAAACACAGGTAGACATCCTTCTGGTATTCTCTGCTTTCAGCCAGGATCCATCTGACATCAGCAATGATATCCCTGGTTCCACGTCCTCTTCTGAAACCAGCCTGAATTTCTGGCAGTTCCCTGTCGATATACCGCTGCAGCTGTTTTTGGATGATCTTCAGCAAAATTTTGCTTGCCTGTGATATTAATGATATTGTTCTATAATTTCCACATTTGGTTGGATCACCTTCCTTGGGAATAGGCATAAATATGGATCTCTTCCAGTCAGTTGGCCAGGAAGCTGTCTTCCATGTAAAATATTAAAATCTCATTGAAATTAAAAGATCATTTTTAAAGAAATCCTTAAAACTGAATTTGAAAGTATGCACTTATTCTCACTCAGCAGTTATGCTCTCCTCATGCACATGTGTGTGTATGTGTGTGTTTGTGCTTGCATGTGTGTGCACATGTGTATGTGTGTGTGTCTGCATGCTTGCATGTGTGTGCACATGTGTATGTGTGTGTCTGCATGCTTGCATGTGTGTGCACATGCATACGTGTGTGTGTGCCCAGCATCTTTCTCTGCGCTCTATTTAGAGCACGTTTAGATTCCACCCTGTTTTTTTTTGCCACCCCGCTCACTCCTGTACTGGTTCCCCTGCATTAATGGATGTAAATTACTTTCACTATTAGTCTTAGCTAACAGTAACCCACAGTAATTTAGAAAGTATTTATACCCTACAAAGGCATGTATGTTCTGCATTCCAGAATTAAGCACCCTGGGGTTTAGTTTCATGTTATTTTGGAGTAACTGCTCCTGCATGGAAACCCTGGTGGCATAGTGGTTAAGAGCTATAGCTGCTAACCAAAAAGTTGGCAGTTCAAATCCACCAGGTGCTCCTTGGAAACTCCATGGGGCAGTTCTACTCTGCCCTATGGGGTCGCTATGAGGTGGAATCGAGTTGATGGCAACAGCTTTGGTTTTGTTTTTGGCTCCTGCTGTGATGTGGAGAGGCATGTTGGGTGAAGAAACTTCACTGAGGCCCCTGGCCTGGAAGGCTGGGCAGCACTGTGGCTGAGGGAATGAGCCCCAACAACTGCGATCAGCCACCTCACTCTTCCACCTCTTTGTCATTGCTTTTCTTGCTCTGTGAGGAATGATTTTCAGCATTTTTAACTACAGAAATGTGACCTGTCTTTCAAAGCCCAGGTGAAAGGTTCTGAGCCTTATTGTTGTTAGGTGCCATTGAATCGACTCTGACTCGTGGTGACCCCACGTACAACAGAATGAAACACGCCCGGTCCTGCATCATCCTCACAGTCACTGGCATGTTTGAGTCGTTGTTGTGGCTAATGTGCCAGGCCATCTCACAGAGGGTCTCCCTCACCCTTGCCGGCCCCCTGTAATGTGGCAGGCCATCTCACAGAGGGTCTCCCTTGCCCTCACTGGCCCCCTGTAATGTGCCAGGCCATCTCACAGAGGGTCTCCCTCGCCGTTGCTGGCCCCCTGTAATGTGCCAGGCCATCTCACAGAGGGTCTCCCTCACCCTCGCTGGCCCCCTGTAATGTGGCAGGCCATCTCACAGAGGGTCTCACTCCCCTCGCTGGCCTCCTGTAATGTGCCAGGCCATCTCACAGAGGGTCTCCCTCGCCCTCGCTGGCCCCCTGTAATGTGCCAGGCCATCTCACAGAGGGTCTCCCTCGCCGTTGCTGGCCCCCTGTAATGTGCCAGGCCATCTCACAGAGGGTCTCCCTCACCCTCGCTGGCCTCCTGTAATGTGCCAGGCCATCTCACAGAGGGTCTCCCTCCCCTCGCTGGCCCCCTGTAATGTGCCAGGCCATCTCACAGAGGGTCTCCCTCGCCCTCGCTGGCCCCCTGTAATGTGGCAGGCCATCTCACAGAGGGTCTCCCTCCCCTCGCTGGCCCCCTGTAATGTGCCAGGCCATCTCACAGAGGGTCTCCCTCCCCTCGCTGGCCCCCTGTAATGTGCCAGGCCATCTCTCAGAGGGTCTCCCTCACCCTCGCTGGCCCCCTGTAGTGTGCCAAGCCATCTCACAGAAGGTCTCCCTCGCCCCCTTTGGCCCCCTGTAATGTGCCAGGCCATCTCACAGAGGGTCTCACTCGCCCTCACTGGCCCCCTACTTCACCAAACACGACATCCTCCTCCAGCGATTGATCCCTTCTGATGAAGTGACCAAAGCAAGCTAGTCCGACAATGTTCTGTTGTAATCCATGGGATTTTCATTGGCTAATTTTCAGGAAAAGATCACCAGGCCTTTCTTCCTAGTCTATTTTAGTTTGGAAGCTCCACCAAAACCTGTCTACCCTGAATGACCCTGCTGGTATTTGAAATAATGGTGGCATAGCTTCCAGCATCACAGCAACGTGCAAGCCACCACAGTACAACAAAATGACAGAGCCCTCCATATATCCACCGAGCCCCAAGTGCCCTATTACCCAAATTTCTGTGTGTTTCCTAACTCTTTTGGAGCCCTAGTGGTGCAGTGGTTAAACATTTGGCTACTAACCAAAAGGTTGGCAGTTCTAATCCGCCATCGGCTCCGTAGAAGCCCTATGGGACAGTTCTACTCTGTCCTATAGGGTCTCTAGGAGTTGTAATCGACTCCACGGCAGTGGGTTTTTATCTCTTTTATGACTTGTCAAATTTTGCCTTGTATTGATCGTGTATTGAAGGGTTCTCTTTGTAGCCTTGATAACATCAAGCCCAAATTCAGATGAAAAATAGGTGCCTGTGAAATGTGGGGCAAATGCCTCGCTCTGCCCTTGAGATAATCCACCACCATGGCTTCACTTGTATCGTGCTTCCAGTCCCCCAGTAACGTGATTCCACTCATTTTTCCCTCTTACAAGCAAACTAAAAACTTTGTATTGTGTCCAAGTCTACCTATGATTCCTCACGTGAGACTCTGTGCTGCGCTGTTGTCACCGCTGGGTGCTGTCGAGTCAGCTCCGGCTCTCGCAACGCCACGTGGGACAGAACGAGACCTTGCCAAGTCCTGCGCCGTCGTCGTGATCGCTGGTGTGCTGGAATCCATTGTTGCGGTTATTGTGTCAGTCCCTCTCACGGAGGGTTTCCCTCATGTTCGCTGACCCTCTACTTTACAAAACTTGATGTCCTTTTTATTTTTTTTCCTGCATTTTGCCATTTTTCCTTTTCACTTTCTGTTACAGTTTCCGTGTACAGACTATGTCTCCTAGACTGTAAGCTCTTCAAAACAGGGCTTCGGACCTGTGCTTTCCTGTTTGACCCCTGCTGAGAATTTGCATTTCCACCCCATCTGGCATTTTTAACAAGATTCTGATTCAGTATATCTGGAAGGAACCGTTCGAAGCCCCACTTAAAGGCAGGGAAGGGAATCTTTTTCTTCTGTTTCCTTTGCTGTGTACTACAAAGACCAAAAAAAGAAAAAACCAAACCCGTTGCTGTCAAGTCAGTTCCAACCCATGGCGACCCTACAGGTAGAGTTTCCAAGGAATGGCTGGGGGGTTCCCGCTGCCAGCCTTTTGGTTAGTAGCCGAGCTCGTAACCACTGTGCCACCGGGTTCTACGGCGTACCAGCAAGGGCTCCGTGAGCGGCTGCTGTGTAGCTAAACGTCTCTGTGGAGGTGTGGCGACAAGGCACTCCTGCACAGAATCGGGGCCCGCACCCACGGGCCATACGTGCTGCCAGCGGCCTCTGGAATGGCCGATGGTGAGCCGAGGACCTCTGGTCTTGGAGAGCTCCTCCTGAGGCCAGCTGCCTGGACGTCACAGTTGGGGGTCCCACGCAGGAAGGCTGCCTCTCAGTCCACTGCCTGTGACCCACCGTTATAGACTCTGCTGCTTTAATCGGGGAGCCTTTTCTGTCTTAGAGAGTTTCCTACCAAGATCGGGAAGTTCTTCGTGACTGCTGTTGTTAGTTCCCCCAGAGCCCGCTCCGACTCCTGGGGACCTCACGTTAACAGAAGGAGACTTCGCCCGGTCCTGCGCCGCTTCCATTATCGTCGGTGTGTCTGAGTCCACAGCGTGTTATGAACGCTAACACGTAATCCTCGGTGCCTCTGTTAGCTGTGAGCACCTTAACCGTGACTACAGGGAACCAGGCTGTGGGGCTGTTGGACAGAAGAACTGAGGGAGTGATAGGGGATGGGGCCAGGGAAAAGGAAGGAGTTCGCGCTGGCGAAGCTGGAGTGTTCCGGAGTGAATCTCAGCTTCACTCTTTCTAGGGGACAGCCACGCTATGAAATTGTTCCCGGAAGCTGTGGTCCCGTCGCTCATAACACCATTTATTCTCTATTCGCTGCTTGTTATTTATTTAGTTTGTGAGCATGGCCTCCAAACCCTAAAACAACCTGTGAGATAGGTATACTCACTCCATTTTGAAATGAGAAAACTGAGGGTCAGAAAGGTTAAATTACGTACTCACCATCTGCTACCTAGTAAACAGAAAGACAAAGATCTCCGCTATATCCTGTTTGCTGCCCCTTTAAGTAGCTGATTCAATTATCCAGTTGGGCACAGGGGATGAAGTTAGCAAGACTTAGGGCTCTTTTTTCAGGAGGCGAGCATATATCCTTCCTGCTATTCCATAGAGCTATTTCAAAACCTCAGATTGCTGTGGACAGCTCGGTGGACTCTCTAACTTGGTCTTGTCTGGGAAAAAGGAGAGCTCAGGGCACAAAGAAGATGGCTCATGGCCCATCCTCACCAGGAGGAAAGCCCCTAGCTAGCATTTTTGTTTTTGTGCCAAAGGAAAATGAAATGAATCTGAGATTTGCAAAGGGACCCTCCACGGTTAATTTCTGCTATTTGCTCACAAAAGGGAACCACCAGCCTGGGATGCATCATCTTTTGTGTGGCTGGCACTTCCCATCGTGGAGCATATTAATCTGCTGAAACTAACAAGGATTAATCGCCCTGGTAAAGCAAACTGGCATTGGGATGATGTATTGCCCAGACAGCCTGGAATTTGGCCACTCGTAAATCTCATTTGTGTTGGTTGTTTCTGCTCTCTCTGGCAGATGTGTGCCCAATCACTGTGAGCACGGTGGGAAGTGCTCACAGACGTGGGACAGCTTCAAGTGCACGTGTGACGAGACGGGCTACAGTGGGGCCACCTGCCACAACCGTGAGTGCCAGCTTGTCTCACTTTCATCTCGTAATTGCATGAACTACTTTTCCTTTTTCTGCCTTAGAGCTCACAGCCTGGATCATCCACACAGTAAATCCATGGTCTGTAGGACCAGACCTCATCCTGGCTCCTCCACAAATTAGCGTTCGTGTTGGCAAAACACATCCTCCCAGTGACTCCAAAGAGAAGGACCAACATTCCCAAGGTTCCATAAATGTGAGGTTGAGATTAGAACCTTGACCTTGGATTTGCCTCTGTGCTTCTAAGCCGTGTCTGCCCGGATTGATTCTTTCGAAAATTTGTCTGCAGGGTGCCTCCCAGGGATCCTCGCCCATCAGCTCAGCAGAGGGAGACAGTGTGATGTGGACAGTTAGTGTCTGGACGGTATTGTCTCATGCTCCACCACAACTGTTGGCCACATTTTTAGATGAAAAAAACATGAGTCCAAAAATGGTACAAAGTTAGTTGAAGTTGTATATCTAAAATAAAAATGTAAAAAATCAGACTTTGCAAAATATTAAAAACAAAAAAGAGCAGGCTAAGATGACTAGTAAAAAACACATGTGCCTTGTTTTACGTAACAGCGTCATCCTGAAAGGTTATATAAATATTAAATTTTTGTGCTTCAAAGACTAGTTTTTAAACATGAACACTGACCTTCCAATTCTAATGTTAATTTTCCAATAATGTATTGTTGTCTACAAAGCACCTTTGAAAGCAGATTTTCCATGTAACCTGCTGTTGAGAGAAGAGGGTTATCTGTTGTGTGGGTGTGGATGTGGGTGTGGGTGTGTGTGTGTATGTGCACCTGGGTGTGCATGAATGAGGGAGGGAAAAAGACAGAGAGAGATGGAATCTTCTTTTGATATACTAAAAAGATGGAAACTCCAATATCTAACCCCCCTAGTTATACAGACCACTATCCTGGTCACTGCACACTTAGGAAACGATGACGAGAAAGTATTCTCAGGGCAGAGAGCCTGGAACAGCGAGAATGCGGTGCAGTTGTCTGAACCTGTCTGCACCATTATTCCGGGCAATGCATAGCAAGAAACAGTCCTGGATGTACTGCAAGACCACAACTAGCTGGTTTCTGACATATGTTCCTTAGGCGTTCATAATCGTGGCTTAATTTACAGACATTAAACTCAAAAAGCTGCCCCTCATCTCAGGGCTTGTAACTTGAGTTCTTCCTTAACCAGCTGCCAGGTCCTCTCTTGGACTTTGGCCATCCTCACCTAAAATGAGAGACCTTTATGTGGAACCTTAAGAAATATCCCTAGAAGTTACGAAAACTCCAGGAAATTTAAAAAACACAAGTGGGTAAAGAAAGTATTTAGGTATCTGATGAAAAAAGGCAATGTTTTAAGGTGAAAATTCAACGATTGGATGCCGTATGTTTGTACAGAAGGGAAATAAATATATTTCCAGATATCTTTTTAAAACAGGGGAGTCTCACCTTGCCCAGGTATATAGACATGTGTGTCTCTGGAGGAGAGAGGGGATAGACTAGAGTGTCTACCAGATACCTTCTACTTTTAAAAGAATGTGATGTCTGAATTCTGAAGTACAAAGGAATAGGTCCTGATGTAGCCACACAAATGCAAAAATGATATTTCCACTGGGCAGCCTCAGTGAGAAGTGGAAATTTAAAAGGACACTCACTTACATGCTGGAGTCTGGAGCTGTTACTCTGGGTTCATAAATTCGTAAACCGTAAATTATAGTGTATCTCATTACTGTACAGTGAAGGGCACAGTGGTTTTTCACTAGCTCATAAGCAATCCAGTGTACCCATAAGCAATTTAATTTGAAGCATAGTTTTAAAAAGGAAATTAACCCTACCCACTCGTAGTCACACTTACCCAGGGTCAATGTATTCGACACCTGGGTGCTCTGGCACTAAGACATTTGGTGTCTCTATCCACTTGGAAGCCCGTGAGTGGTGCAAAGGTTAACATGCCCAGCTGCTAACTGAAAGGTCGGCAATTTGAATCCACTGAGGGGCACCTCGGAAGAAAATCCTGGTGATCCACTTTGAAAAATTAGTCACTGAAGACCCTGTGGGGCACAGTTCTACTCTGACACACACGGGGTCACCGTGAGTTGGAACTGGCTCAATGGCAACTGGATTCACTTGGAAAGAGCCACACTCGGGCACCAAGGGCACAGTCTGGGGTCTAGCATGGTGGTACAATGGCAGCCATCAAGCAGTGTTGCCCTTACAGGCTGGGGCCAGCCCTCAGCTATGTCAGCGGGCAGACAGGGTCCTGCTTGGGAGCCTGTCTGCAGCTCGGTTTCCTTCCTGTCACCCTCATCGGTCTCCTTTCATTTTGATGTGTGCCCTGTGCTCTCACATCACCCTGCCTTGCCACCCCCCACCCATGGGGGACCTCGTGCACCCCATCTCCACTCTGCTGTAATCTCCTGCTCATCCTTTAGGTCCCTGCTCCGCTGCCCCATCCTGGGAAGAGCCTTCCGGGTCCCTGTGACTGGGTCACATCCTCTTATTTTAGATTTTTATTCTAAGATGTCTATCTCCTTCTTAGCACCATTGGCGACTGGGGTTTTGCCTTTACTCTTTGGGATTCTTTAATAATGTCTGTCTCCTCCACTGCATTCTGACCTCTGGGAGGAGACAGCTCCAGCTTCTGTCCCCACATGTCCCTGGGGTCCGCCCCACATACAACATGCGCTCAGCGAACCCATGCTCAATCAAAGAATGAGTGAAAGGCAGAGAACATACAGAGCGAGCTTTTTAAAAACCAGTGTCCTTTATCCTAATTATGAAGGAGCCAAGCTATGAAAAGAGAATAAACCTAAAGGGGGAAAAGGAAAGGAGAAAGTAGGTAAAGAATAAAAAGTGGATTACTGGGAGACAGGGAGGAGGTGGCAGGAGAACAGCAGACATGTGGGGAGAGGTGTAAAACAGGACCAGAAACCCAGGCACCTCAGATCGTCTCTGCAGGAAGCAGTGTGCAGCGCTGGACAGCTCACTACAGCGGCCTCTGGAGTAGACAGTAGCTGCCGTACAGGAAGTTGCAATGAAAAAGAGCCCTTAGATCAGAGTGTTGGGTCAACTGCTGGCTGGCTGCCTGCAGAAGCTGTTCTGAAGTAGACGTTTGTTTAATACTGACTTGCTAGCACATGGCAAAAAAAGTTTACTTTAAACCTGGGCAACATTTGAACGAGGCGAACCTCCCAGCCCTTTGATTCATCCGGTAATGTCTGTGTGACCCTTGCTTCGGGGCACTGATAGAGAGAGACAAGTGCTCTGGTCTGATGTCAAAACCTCCACATGGCAGGCTGCGTGCACCTTATCCCTCCCCACGCTGATCCTCCCCAGTTTTAGGACAAAGACCCCCTACCACGTCCACCCTCCTTTTCCTCAGACGCTGTTGACCATTTGTGGGGGCTCCTCTGTATGCACGGAGGTGAGGTCTGTTCTGGGCATGCCCCAGACCCAACGGCAATGGAGTAAGAGTGTTTGATTCACCCACTTCCTCCCTTCCTTCCCATTTTTTTTTTCTCTGTGACATCTTTGCTTTGTGTTCTTAGATGAGTTGATTAACTTCTCTGAGCTTAAGCTTCTTCTAGAACAATCAGCAAGATAGTGTCTATTAAAGTGCTTTGTATATCTTTAAAAAAACAAAGACAAAAATATTTTTTCTAACTTTTATTTTGACACTAAGTTTCAAAAACCAGCCAGCCAAGTTTTTGTCCGATTAAACATCATGTCAAGGATCCGGAGCACTGATGTAGCCGGGATTCGATACGTGGACCACGTTTTCACACCGTGATCACCAAGGACATCATCAGAGGAGCTCGATCGGCCTTGCCGAAAAGGTCAAAGGCTTTAATTAGCAAATGCACTGGCTCGTTTGCATACAGAGGGTGAATCGCTCATCTCTGGGTGACGCAAAGGGTGACGCAAAGGGTGACGCAAAGGGTGACGCAAACAGCTGACACCCTCGAATGTCGCTGCAAAGGCCAGAGGCGCCTCGGAAGAAAATCCGGGCGAGTTACTTCCAACGGACCGGCCCCTGAAAACCCTGCGGAGCACAGTTGTCCTCTGGCGCACACGGGGGCTCCGGCCACTGAAAACCCTGCGGAGCACAGTTGTCCTTTGGCGCACATGGGGGCTCCGGCCACTGAAAACCCTGTGGAGCACCGTTGTCCTCTGGTGCGCACGGGGGCTCCAGGCACGGGGGCTCCAGGCACGGGGGCTCCATGCACGGGGGCTCCATGCACGGGGGCTCCATACACGGGGGCTCCATGAGTCTGCTTTAGGTTTGTCTTGTTTTTTTTTTTTTGCTTGGTTATGTGTACTCTCTCACCTTGGCTGGAGCATTCGGGGAAAGAGGGAAACAGCCAGCAGTGTCCCTTCCTGAAATCCCGACTACTGCAAGGAGAAAAGGTAACCCCAACAGCTCTTCCTCTGCCTTCTCACCTGGCATCTACAGGTGAGGACAACGGAAAGGAATGGGAAAACGCCACCTCTGCAGACGTAGGGGAAGGGGGTTGAGAGACCACTCTTTCAGCCACGATCAAATCTCACTGGATTAAAACAGTGCAGGTCATTCAGAGAAACGCAGCCCCAGGAAATTCTCTTTTCTAGGCTGCCCATATTTTAAATTAATTCCTTCTTTCATACCTTGCTTTGGAAAGATGGCGAAGATTAAACATAGAAAGAAAGGATTTAATTTCAGTTTTACAAAGAGTCTTTCCACAGTTTCAGAAGTATGCCTTTCTCTTTGAATAAAAAGCCTCTACAAAAGTCGACCTGCAAATAAATGCAGCTGCTGTAGACACGAGCTGTGATCCCATGAACTTCTCAAAGGTGATAAAATGCCACACCAGGTCTTCAGGGAGTTGGCATTTGTCATTAAACTCCCTGTAGTTTGGATCCCATTGACTGTCTTATCTGTGATTTAGAGTGAAGAGAGAAAGGCACAGAAGACACCCATCTCTACTCCTTCTCCAAGCTGGGTTGTAGGAAGGATAAGGAAGGAAGCTTCAGAGAGGCTCGTATCTACTATAAAAACAAGAAAGGAATTAGTGACAAATAGCACGTGTCTCTCTTCTGTGCCTTTTGATCTTCTCTGGAATCAAACTATTGTTTGCTTTCATATTGACATTAATCTCTATACTTCATGGCAAGTGCTTAGCTTTAAGAACTTGGCGTTTGGATAATCTCTTATCTACAAACAGTTTCAATTCAGTCAGCCATGTTGTTGTTAGGTGCAGTCATTTCCGACTCTCGGCGACCCCGTATGACAGAGTAGAGCTGCCCCGTGGGGTTTTCTAGGCTGTAATCTTTGCAGAACTGGATCTCCAGGTCTTCTCCTGCAGAGCTGCTGGGTGGGTCTGAACCACCAACCCTTTGGTTAACACCCGAGTGCTTAACCGTTGTGTCACCAGGGCTCCTTATTCTGTCTGTTTTGTACTCAGCACTCTATCTGGATACAGAAATCTAGAAGGGGCTCTTTTCCTTAAGGAGCAGACAAGGTAGTAAAAAGAAAGGAGGAGAAAAAGGAAGCTTTCACCTGTTGGTAGAAGGTGGCAGTGTTTACCTGCCAAGCTGGCGCCGGACCAGTAAAGTGAGAGAGAATGGTGGGAGCCGAGACAGTTGGGGAGGGTTCAAGGAGGATCGGACCCTGACCTGAGTTCCTGGTTGGTTGGCCAGTTAGTACAACGAACATATGTAGGAGAGGCAGCAGAAAAAATTGTCCAAGAGTCGAGAGGGGCGTGAGGTGGGGAGCACGGCCGAGCAGGAGACCCCTTCAAGTCTCAGGCCCTTACCCACCCGTGATCTGGACGTTACTAAACCCTTGTCGTTCTCACCTGAATGCTGTGTCAGAGACAGCTCCTCCCTGCTCATGAGAGCCGATGGTTAAATTTTTGGTAAATATTCGGTAAATGTTCAATGGTCATGAGATAGATCAACATGGAAGAATTCCGCCATGGAAAATGGAAAACACTACAAACCATGACTTTTTTTTTTTTTTTTTTGGTGGGGCTGATTTACCAGCTGTCTTGGTTACCTAGAGCTGCCATAACCGAAATACCACAGCGGCCGTCTTTAGAGAACAGAACTTTTATCTTCTCACAGTTCAGGAGGCTGGAAGTCTGAATTCAGGTGGGGCTCCAGGGCGAGGTCCTTCCTTGTCTATTTCAGCTCCTAGTAGCTGCAACAAGCCTTGGTGACCCTGGGCTTGTATGCACCTGTCTCTGTGGTCTGTCTTCCTCCTCACTCTGCCTGTGTCTCTGTGTGGATTCTGCTCTTTTTATAATGCAGAAGTGATGGGGGCTTAGGAACCATCCTGCTCTGATAGGACCTCATTAACGTAACAAAAGAAAACCCCCATTTCCAAAGACGCTCATATTTACAGGTACAGGGATTAGGATTTCAACATATACTTTGGGGCGGGGTGGGGGGGCACAATTCAGCCCATCGCACCAGCACACCATTGCCCTGTTCTATTATTAATAAAACAAGAACGATAGTGCCCGCCTACCAATAATGTTGTGAAGGGCATGGACCATGTGTAAAATGTCCAGACGGTGCCTACGATTAGGTGATTCTCAGCAGATGGCCACTGTGGTTATAATTATAAGACAGTGATAAGTTTGGTCAAAGGAAAACTGTGCAGAGCAGAGAAGGTGGGCTGAACTAGCTAAGGGACTCCGAAATCTCAGCAGCAAAGTACGACCAGATATGATTCCCGACCCCTCATTCCTACCATGAAATAGCTTGTCTTATGTTCTCATTAGAAGAAAGAGTTGAGTTCACAATTCTGATCCAAAATTGACCTAAAGTTCTGCCTTCATAGACCATGGGCTCACAGTTATTTCTCAGATACGAAGGACTCCTAAGGCTACCAAACAACATTCTGAAAGCATCTAAGAAGAGCCATTTGATGCCACTTCTTTGGCTGTTAACATTTCTCTTACTGAAAGTGGTAGAAGGGGGTTTGTTTTATTAAGGTTTGCCTCCATTATTTAGCTTAGAGTATTATCTTAGGGAACTACGGATACATAATTAACTCTGCTGAGAAGCAAAATTAATTTTAAGATTACTTTGAGACTGTTAACCTAAATCGAGCAGAACAAGAAATTGCCTCCCTTCAGAGTTACTTTCAACTGTGACCCAACTTGTTAAATTTATACCTGAAAATCAAGACTCAGGGTTTGCTTGCCAAGTGCTCCCTACAAACAAACAAACAGAAAACTACTCAGTAAAGAATCTTATGGCTTTTCACCTTTCGCTGAGGAGACCCTGAAGAAGGAATTATTGGCTCCTGGTTTTCCACAGATGCATGGTGAACAAACAACCCTCTCCACTCCATCTTAGCTGTGGTGGTTGCGTTTCTCTCCTACCTCCTCCTGCACACTCCCTCCTGGGAAGGCAGGATGAGAAAAGTATGGACAGAAAACCCTCTCCTGTTACATTGACAAAGGCAGCTAACCCCCAAGAAGCAAAATTTTCCCATGGAAGAGCAGCAGTCCCCATCTAAAAAAAAAAAAAAAAAATGGGGGCTTAACTTTTGGGGTATTCTCACAGCTGGTTTTTTTCAAATTTTAGTGAAATATTTCATGTGGAAATCTTTTATCTTAACCAAGTGAATGAAGTACTTTAAATGTACATGGATTTAACTAGAGACATGGCCTTACTTTCAAGTAGAGCTAAGAAAAGGTCCAGCCCTGGAAGCCCCTGGTCCCATCCCATGATTCTGTCCCAAATTTTCACAGGCTTTCTGCCTGCACAATATGGCTGCCTGACTCTTGGAAAACTTGTCTTGCCCTCACAGGTGCCAGCACCAAGTGCAGTGCACATTGGCACCTTCAACATTGCTGTCAGTACTCAGCCGCAGGCATCAAGCGTCCTGCCAAGACTGCCTGCCATGATCCAAGCCCACTGAGACCTCAGCTAAGCACAACTTGCCATGTCACATATTCAGCCCTCATGCTGCAAGATGAGGCCAAGGGAATGAAGAGCCACCTCTGAGTGTTTGGTGGTGGAGAGGGGATTCTTTCCATGGAACCCAGAGCTCAGTAAAGCCTGTCTGAGTTTCTACCATACGGCCGTCTGCTTCTGAATCTCCCTACTTAGAGGAAATTCCAGCATCCAGTTGAAGACACCGTATCTCTACTCAGAAAACACTGGCATGTCAGGGTCCTTTATGGTTTGGACGATGTGGATATACACTTTCTGAATTAATAAAGCCCTGATCTTGGCCAGATTCATGGTCCTGGAAAATCCTAAACTACCTGAAGCTTAGTGAAAGGCATGAGTATTGTTAATTCATTGAGCATGACAATTTTCTGTCATCCATCCATCTATTTAGCTAGCTATCACCTATCTGTCTGTCTATCTGCCTGTCTGTCTGCCTGCCTGCCTGCCTATCTATTATCTATCATCATCTATCTACCTACCTACCAACCTACCTACCTACCTACCTATCTCCATCTATCATCTATCTACCTCTATCTACATCTGTCTGTCTGTCCATCTGTCTATCTATCTATCTGTCTCTGTCTATGTATCTACATCTATGTATCTGTATATCACCTATCATTTATCTATCACATATCTATCTATCTATCTATCTATCTATCTATCTATCTATCTATCTATCTATCTATCTATCTACCTACCTACCTACTTATCTATCTATCTATCATCTATCATCTGTCTAATCTATCTCAATATCCTATTGGTCCTGTTTCTCCAGAGAGCCCTGTGAAAAAAGTTTTTCCTTTGTATAACCTTTGAGCCCAGGCTGATGTAAGCTCTGTGAGAGGAGAAGGAGCTATCCTGAACTTGCACAGGCAGAGACTCAGTAACAAGGACCACCACCCCCACCCCTTCCCTCTCATTGCAGAGGTCCTAGGAGAGGTGAGTAGGAGCAGCACTCAGACAAGACACCTGGAGGGAGGCAGCAGGGAGCCCAGGCAGCAGGCCTCCCACCAATCCAAGCAGGACCTCCACTCCCCTGTGATCACAGCACCTGGTGAACGCCATCACACAGAGAGAACATCTCCCAGTTGCCGGTGTGGCCAATCAGCAGTGAGATCAGTCCCTCCCAGGGGTGCTGAACCAGAGCACAACTGGGAGGGAGCAGAACTGTGAAGGCAACATAAGTGCAGTGTAATGGTTAAGATTATGTGTCAACTTGACTGGGCCATGATTCTCAGTGTTTATATGTGATCACTCCTGTGATTGAATCTGCTGTGAGTAGCCAGTCAGTTGAAAGGGAGTTTCCTTGGAGGTGTGGCCTGCATCCAAATATAAGTAGAAGTTCTGGCTTTTTTGCTCACTCTGGATCCTGTGGCTGCCTCCTGTTCATCTGACCTCCAGCTCTTGGGACATGAGCTACCAGCTTATCTGCAGACCTTAGGATTCATCAATCTGGACAGACTGAGAGTGGGAGCCCTGCTCTCCAACCTGCAGATCATGGGTTCACCATCCCCTGCAGCTATGTAAATCAAGAGACGCCTGTATCCTGATCTACAGACTTGGGACGTTTCACCCTCTACAATTGCGTGAGCTGTTTGCTTGATATAAATCTCTCTGTGTATATTTACACACTTTACTGGTTTATGCTTCTCTAGAGAACCCAGCGTAAGACATGGAGTAATGGAGGAATGGGCTCCTAGGAACTTTCCCTGCTCCTCATCCACACTGCACTCACTGCTGATGACATAGCAGCAACTCTCCCCTGTGATGTTCACTCCACCCTGGGCACCAGTCAGGGGACTCAAGACAAACAGGACTGATAGAATGTAGAGAGAGATGGATAGATGGATGGACAGATGGACGAATGAATCGATGGACGGATGAACGGACGGATGGATGGATGGGTGGATGGCTGGGCAGGTAGGCGGGTGGGCGGGTGGATGGATGGACAGATGGACAGATGGACGGATAGATGGATGGATAGATGGGTGAATGGATGAGTGGATAGATAGACATAGATGACAGATAGATCAATAGATAGATTTTAAGGAATTGGTGTGCACGACTACAGGGGCTGCCAAGTTCAAAAACCACAGGGCAGGTGAGAGGCTGGAAGCTCCAGCAGGATTTCTGTGACAGTCTTGAGGCAAAATCCTTCTCCCATGGGAAACCTCAGTTTTTGCTCCTAAGACCTTCAACTGATTGGATGAGGCTCACCCACATTATCTAGGGTAATCTTTATTTAAAGCCAACTGATTGTAAATGCCAATCACATCTATAACATACCAGCAACATCTAGACTTGCAGATGACCAAACAACTGGGCACCCTAGCCTCGCCAAGTTGACACATACAATTAACCTTGACACCCGGTGGCATTGCCATAACTCCAACTGTATATCGGTTGTTTTTACCAAACCACATTTCTACAGTCTTAACTAGGTTTCCTGGCTAATAAATATTTTAGAAATAAAAGTAAAGATACAGAATGATTCATTGGGCAGAAATAACATGGAAAACAAATTTATTGAGAAGCATTGGGATTGCTATTACCAATGGAGAAAGAAGTTTATTAATTAAAAACATTTCACATATACCTTAATCATATAAATTAGATGTTGAAAACTTTAAATGTAGTAAAGGCTAAAGGCATATTAGTTTAAAGCCCTACTAATTTATTTACTGTGTAAAAAGAATAGATGAAAATAAACAAACTCCAACTAGTTCTTCGAAATGTTAAATTGGGATTTCCGTTTGCATTCACAATGGTGCTTCTTTTCCTCCTTGTCATCGACATACCCTCCCAAACATGCACCACCTACCTTGGAGGAGATGAGTGTGTACCAGCCCCTAAATTCTACCCCATGTGGTTACTTATTCAAGGAATAGTTTTGCTTTGACACTTGATTAACATCAATTTCACATATGGTTAAAAAAAAAAAATTTAATCTGCACAAACTGTAATTTTCATGCTGGGATCATTTCGATTCCAGCAGTTTCTCTATTGATTAGTTTAAGAAAATGGCATTTCCATTGTGCTTTTTTAATGAGGAAACCCAGTGGAAAATCATACTTGACTTTTGAGGAACTTTTTGCTTTTCCAAGTGTGATAAATAGAAGGTTGACAGCTGGGAAGATGAGGTTGTTGTTCATAGATTTAAAAGTTAAGCCTACATACGGGGAGTTAGAGAAGCAACTTAGTGGATCCTTTGACATGCATATGGATTTGTACGGATACAATGCAGTGGGTTTAGGATGAGACTATGCCTGGTGAAAAAGCAGACGTCCTGAAGCGTGGCCCCCTTAAAGTATTCTGATCAGGAGATCTGAGACTACCCAGTTTCCTGAATCTGGTTCCAGTTTCAACCAAAGAAGGAAGATTTGGGGGAGGGGGAGGGGGGTCCAGAGGAGGGGTTGTGGAGCAGGTGGAGAGAGAAAGAAGAAGATTTTCAACTTTAGTCTCGAATCTAAGTGCATTAGAGGAGCCTCTGGTGGTGCAAACCGCTAAGCGCTTGGCTGCTAAGTGAAAGGTTGAAGGTTTGAGTCCATCCATAGGCGCCTCAGAAGAGAGGCCTGGTGACCTGCTTCCCGAAAATCAGCCACTGAGAGCCCCGTGGGGCCCAGTCTGGCTCTGACACACTTGGGGGCCCGGAGTTGGGGTCAGCTCCACAGCCACTGGCTTTACATACGTTCGAGTTTCTGGCTCTGTGTTTTCTAAAATATGATCTGTAAAGGGTTTTGTTTGTATTCCAAGTAACCCTAGAGATCATGTAAAAGCAATTTAGAAAAAGTAGAAATTTATCAATTTGTAAAGTAAGTTTACTTTATACCTTAGATTTAAATAGGGCTTTTTTTTTTTTTTTTTTAAGAAACACTTTGAAAGAAAAGTCAGAAAAATAGCAATTTTTTTAGGCAGAACCAGAGAAACCTCTCTACAACACACACACACACACACACACACACACACACACACAACAAAACAAACCCATTACTGTCGAGTTGCTTCCGTTCATAGGGACCCTGTAGGACAGGTAGAGCTGCCCCATAGAGCTTCCAAGGAGTGGCTGGTGGATTCAAACTGCCGACCTTTTGGTTAGCAGCCGAGCTCTTAACCATCGCACTGCCAGGGCTCCCTCTACAAGGCAGAGACCCAAACCCTGCGCTGCTCGCAGTGGGCTCCACCCAAACCCTGCACTGCTCACCGTGGGCTCCTGGCTCAGAAACTGCTCTCAGCACCCTCCTGACGCCATTCATGGCCCCGATGTACAAACCCAGAGTAAAAGAGAATTAGAATCCGAAGTTAATTTCAAGCTCCATTAGAAATTAAAGGTGTTGGGAAAGAAATCAATATTTGCCCAGTGCAAAATGACTAAATTCACAGCGATTAATTCTATTCTTTTGTAACTTCTAAAAACTATAAAGGACTTGCAAAGTATAAAATGTTGCCGTACTCACACATATATACCATGTGTGACTGAAAATAATGAGAATGACTTCCAGAAGCAACACACAAAAGTCTATTTTATTACTTTATAGCCACACCATCGAGTGTACACACTAAACTGTATGTCTTCAAAAAGAGCCAATTAGTCTGTAAAATTCGTGGCTATTCCTAGCAATTACCAACACTCAGCTGTAAATCTGAAAGGATTCAAGAGACAGAAACAATGCAGAAAAGCAAAGAGATTTATTTAAATGGGATAAATATATCCATTTCCTTAATTTCACTTTCTCTTTTTTCCAGCTTCTTTTTATCTAATGTTGTAGATCACCAAATGCATGGCCTTACAAACTGTAGTCCCAATTAGGATAAAGTATTTTGCAACATATAGAGTTGTTGGTCATAAGAGATATAAAACTTACACTCAGGAAAAAACTTCTTCGTGTTGGAATCTTTGTCTCTTCTTTCCCGAAGTGCCCTTTGGGGATGTCTGTGTTCACAAGTGGATCTTTTGCAGGACTAGAAAGATTAGAGTTGATTAGCCCGGGCAGACCCTGTAATAAGTATGTGCCACTCATCCGCGCCCCCTGTCAGAAGGATGGCTGGGAGGACCGGCTAAGGCTTCCCTTGTCATTTCAGCAGACAGGGTGAGCAATCGTGAAAGATAAGGCAGGACCGACCAGTCTGCAGGTACGGAAACACCGCACAGCTACTGGCTCAGCCTTCCGTCTTTGTGATAAAAATAGTCAGTGCCACAGAGAGAATCCAGGGCTGATAGCAGGAAGAAGGCACTGGGACAGTCCTGAAACTCGTCCCTAAGAGCCAACAGGAGAACCATCATCTAGAGGCCCCTATCTGTGGGTTTCTCAATTTTGTCACTATTTCCCAACGGCTGATGCCTACCTCCTGGCACCTTCAAAAATTGCATGTTTTTAAATTCTATTAGAAGCACTTTCCTTGAAGGTGTGACTTGTCTGATCAAATGGTAGATTTGTTTTTGGAATGGAGCTGCCTGGCCCACTATCTTTGGTTGTTGCTAGTCTTGACTCGACGGCACTGGGTGACTGGGAATCAAAGCTTCTCTCCACAATGGCTATTACACAAAACAACCTCGTCAGGCCAGGTTGATTTTTGACACTCTGAACACCCCATGGTTTCATGTCTCCTCCCTTCCTGTGGTATTTTTAAAGGAGATGACAAGACAGGCTGGGTTCCAGCCCCAACACCCTCACTTGTCATCTGTACACTTGGAGGATGCTGACTTCACCTCTCTGTCCTCAGTTTCCCCTCCTGCACTGTAGAAATGATCACACAGGGAGTGTTACCTCACAGGGGGTGTTTGTGCACTTGTTTTGTAAGAATTTAGAGTGTGTGTGAGGTGGCTGCTCAGTACTAGGCAGACAGCGACCCCCAGAGCCGTGGTCCTCACTGTGCCGTGGACCTCCCCTTTTGTCTGACCCACACTCAGGACAGCCCCTGCTGTCTGACGTCAGCATGAACAGTAGACAGTCAGAGGAGTGGACAGCTGAGGACATTAGAACACCCAGCGACTGCACACCCCACCTTCTGCCTGACCCACACTCAGGATAGCACCTGCTATCTGATGTCAGTGCAAGCAGGTGGACGATCAGGGGAGCGGGCAGCTGAGGACGTCAGGAATGAGAAGGCAGGATGTGGAGATGGGGTGGGGTGAGGAGTGGCCATGTTTACAAATGCTCAGTCTTCGTCACCACCATCTCTCATAAATGCAGCCAGGTGACCTGAAGAAGCCGCCCCTCCCTGCCCCCTTCCTCTAGCCCACCGGCCCCTCAGTGCTACTTTCATCTTCCCTGCTCCCTGGGTTGGCACTCATCAGGGACTGCCATGTTGGAAAATCGATGGTAATGTGTACAAAGGTGGCACTGTATTTATACATGAGCCGCTTGCTCCCTCTTACAGTCCACTTTCTCATCTTCACTCAGCACTTTCTCGTTTTGTCCACATTCTCTCCTTTGCTTCTCAGTCTACTTCCCAGTCCCTCACCCTTAATTAAGCAGCAATGTACCCGGCTCTGTCCCTGGACGTTCTTCTCACAGCATCACTGCCATGAAGGCCCACGCTATGGCTTCCATGTCCATTTATCTGGTGAAGATCTCTTCATCTATGCAGCGTGTCCAGAACATTCTGCTGGGCCATCAAACTGCCTAACTGACAGTGTCAGCTGCAGTAGAAATTAATAAATGTGTTGAATGAAGAATGCATGAAGGACCACCTCTATGTCCTACAAGCACAACAACCTTGGCGTCTTGAGCATCAACGTATCCTCACCTCATTCCACCCACATCTGTCGGTGTGGAGGCCCACCACCAGCCCAGCCTCTAGAGCCATCTGGAGCCACCTGGTTCCCCTCACCCTCATGACTCAGTGGCCCCCAAGTCCAGCATGTTCTGCCTCTGGAACATCACTCGTGTCCTACCCCCTTCCAAGGCCATGCCTCAGCCCAGGTCTCCCCACTCCGGCTGGGGATGTGGGGGGGGGAGCTTTGGACCCCCCACTTCAGGCCCTCAGTTTATCCTTCTCATAGCCACTGGAGGGAAATGTCCAAGGTGGGAATGGAATGCCATCACATCCCTGGTCCCAACCCTCCAACAGATCACCAAAGTTGTCAGTAACTAGAATCAGCTGAGCTGACAAAATGCTACAGGACCCAGGTCCTGCCTGCCTGTCTCCCTCACTCCACCACCTCCCCTTGACCCCAGCGTCCTGACCACAGTCCAATGCCCTTCACAGAACAGTGCACAGATGGAGCCCTTCTCTTCTTCTCCCAGTTGATTGACTTCAATGTGGTCTCCACTACCCAGCTTCCAGTCTCCTTATTGCTGGGAACACTTTATCATCCCTTGTCTGGTTAGGACCCACCCCCTAGGTCCCAAGGCAGCTGGACGCACCCTTTCAGGTTTACAGGAAATGCGCATTTTGGCGTCAAAACATCTTCTGTGACTTCTCATAGCAATCACGGGCAGGACTGATGTGGAAGGTACTCAGCAACGTTTGTGGTGTAGTGAGTGAGAATCTCCCAGGGGCCCAGCCTCCGACTCCCAGACTCTTCGTGTTTTTCCTCTCTGTTGTTGCCATTGGTTGATATCAAGTCGGCTCTGACTCTCAGCAACCTTATGTTTTACAGAATGAAATGTTGACTGGTCTTGTTCCATCTTCATTATCCTTGCTATGTTTGAGCCCATTTTTGTGGCTCTTGTGTTCATCCATCTCAGGGAGGGTTTCCCTCATTTCTGCTGACCCTCTACCAAGCACGATGTCCTTCTCTAGTAACTGGTCTTTCCTGATGATGTGTCCAAAGTAAGCAGCTGTAGTCTCACCATCCTCACTTCTAAGGAGCATTCTGGTTTTATTTCTTCTCAGACTGATTTGTTTGGTCTTTTGGTGGTTCATAGTAATCTGTATCAAATGCATCAGCCGCATATTTGGAAGTTCTTTGGCATGAGTAGGATTTAGTCTGTGTTGCTTCCCCCATCAGTGGCACTGAGTTGGTTAATATGTCATTGTGGAAGGAAAGACTGAGTTTCCAGTGGAGGAAATTTCAGGGGCAGAGACCTCATTTCTCCCACTTTCTTACTTGTGAAGCCAGCCTTTGATATGCAGTTTAATCCTCTTGTACCACCTGGAATGTTCAGAGATTTTCTCCGTAGATTATTTCAACCCTCAAATAACTCCTGGTCTTCTGGGAACTGAAGGGAACACACTGTTGAGGCTCTGAGCTTGGGGACCATCCAGTCAGCCTTTCAATTCTATGCCTCTCCAGTTTTTTGTCTTGTTTTGTTTTCTGTAAATGAGTGATTATTTTATTTTATAATGGTGAAAATATACATAACAAAATATATGAAGTCTCAACAATTTTCACATGTACAATTCAGTAATATTCATTAAACCCTTCAAGTTGGGCACCCATTCTGGCTATCCTTTTCCCGATCATTTCACCACCATTAACATAACCTATGGTGCGCTTGACCCAAGCCATGGTGTTTTCAGTGACCTCTTGTATGCATGGGAAAGCTGACCAATGAATAAGGAAGACTGAAGAAGAATTGATGCCTTTGAATTATGGTGTTGGGGAAGAATATTGAATATACCACGGTTGGCCAGAAGAACGAATAAATCTTTCTTGGAAGAAGTACAGCCAGTATGCTCCTTAGAAGTGAGGGTGGCAAGACTTCATCTCATGTACTTTGGACGTGTTGTCAGGATGGACCAGTCCCTGGAGAAGGACATCGTGCTTGGTACAGCAGAGAGTCTGGGAAAAAGAGGAAGATCTTCAACACGATGGATTGACATAGTGATTGCAACAATGGCCCCAAATATAACAATTCTGAGGATGGATCAGGGCTGGGCAGTGTTTCGTTCTGTTGTACATAGGGTCGCTATGAGTTGGATATGAGACAGCACCTAACAACAACAACTAATAGCATAACTTTAAGGAGTCCTGGTGGCACAGTGGTTAAAGCGCTCTGCTGCTAACTGAAAAGTCGGTGATTCGAACCCACCAGCCACTCCAAAGGAGAAAGATGTGACAGTCTGCTTCCTTAAAGATTACAGCCTTGGAAACTCTATGGGGGCAGTTCTACTCTGTCTTACAGGGTCGTTATGAATTGCAATCAACTTGACAGCAATAGAACATAACCTCAATGCTCCCTAAACAAAAAATTCCCATTTTTCCCACCCTTCTACCCTGGCAGCCGCTAATACGCTTTGGTCTCTATACATTTGCCTGTTTCATATATGTAAGATCATAGAGTATTTGTCTGTTTGCGATTGACCTATTTAACTCAGAGTGGTGTTTTCAAGGTTCATCCATGTTGTGGCATGCATCAGGACTTAATTTATCTTTATGGCTGAGTATTATTCCATTGTGTATATGTACCACATTTTGTTTATCCACTCACCTGTTGATAGACATTTCAGTTGTTTCCACCCTTTGGCTATTGTGAAAAAATGCTGCAATGAACATTGATGAACAGGTTTCTGTTTGTATCACATTCACTTCTTCTAGGTATATACCTAGGATTGGGATTGTTGGGTCATGTGGTATGCCTATGTTCACCTTGTTAAGGAACTGCCAAACTGTTTTCAGTGGTGCCTGTACGAGTTTACATTCCCACTAGCAAGGGATGAGAGTTCCTGTTTCTCTACAACCTCATCAACACTGGTTTTTTGCTTTTGTTTTTTGATCATTAATTCTAATTAGGGTAAGGTAGTATCTCATTGTGATCTTGATTTATATTCTCCTAATGGCTAGTGAATTATGGTGTTGTTTTTGTTGTTAGGTGCCATCAAGTCAGTTTCAACTCATAGCAACCCTATGTACAACAGAACGAAACACTGCCAGGCCCTGCCCCATCCCCACAATTGTAGCTATGCTTGAGCTCATTATTGCAGCCACTGTGTCAGTCTGTCTCATTGAGGGTCTTCCTCTTTTTTGTTGACCCTCTACCAAGCATGATGTCCTCCTCCAGGGACTGATCCCTCCTGATAACATGTCCAAAGTATGTGAGAGAAAGTCTCTCCATCCTTGCTTCTAAGGAGCGTTCTGGCTGTATTCCTTTCAAGACAGATTTGTTCATTCCTTTGGCAGCCCATGGCATATTCATTATTCTTCACCAACACCATAATTCAAAGGCATCAATTCTTCTTCAGTCTTCCTTATTCGTTGCCCAGCTTTCACATGCATGTGAGATGATTGAAATAAACATGGCTTGGGTCAGGCACATCTTAGTCCTCAAAGTGGCATCTTTGCTTTTTAACACTTTAAAGAGGTCTTTTGCAGTGGATTTGCCCAATGCAATATATCATTTGATTTCTTGACTGCTGATTCCATGGGTGTTGATTGTAGATCCAAATAAAATGAAATCCCTGACAACTTCAATCTTTTTCCCGTTTATCTTGATGATGCTTATTGGTCCAGTTGTAAGGATTTTTTTTTTTTTTTTTATGTTGAGGTGTAATCCATACTGAAGGTTGTAGTTTTTTATCTCCATCAGCAAGTACTTCAAGTCTGTTCACTTTCAGCAAGCAAGGTTGTGTCATCTGCATAACGCAGGTTGTTATGAGTCTTCTTCCAATCCTGATGCCCCATTCTTCTTCATATAATCCAGCTTCTTGGATTATTTGCTCAGCATATAGATCAAATAAATATGGTGAAATGATACAACCCTGACGTAAACCCTTCCTGACTTTAAAACACCTAGTATCCCCTTGTTCTGTTCGAATGACTGCCTCTTGATCTTGATTATGGTGTTGGCAAAGAATATTGAGTATACTATGGACTGCCAAAAGAATGAACAAATCTATCTTGGAAGAAGTACAGCCAAGATGTTCCTTAGAAGCAAGAATGGCGAGACTTCATCCCACATACTTTGGACATGTGGTCAGGAAGGATCAGTCCCTGGAGAAGGACCTCATGCTTGGTAGACGGTCATCAAAAAAGAGGAACACCCTCAGTGAGATGGACTGACACAGTGGCTGCAACAGTGGGCTCAAGCATAACTGTTACTGTGAGCATGGCACAGAACCTGGCAGTGTTTCATTCTGTTGTACGTAGGGTCTCCATGGTTGAAACTGACTCAAGAGCACCTAACAACAACAACAGCAATGGCTAATGGAAGCCTGGTGGCACAGTGATTAAGAGCTTTGGCTGTTCACCAAAAGATAGGCAGTTCAAATCCAAGAGCAGCTCCTTGGAAGCCCTATGGGGGAGTTGTGTTCTATAGGGTCACTATGAGTCAGAATTGACTCGACGACAACAGTTGTTTTTTTTTAAAGTGGTTAATGAGGAGTGCTGGTGGTGCAGTGGTTAAAGCACCTGGCTGCTAACTGAAAAAGTCAGAGGTTCAAACCTACCAGCTGCTTGAGAAGAAAGATGTGGCAGTCAGTTTCTGTAAAGATTTGGAGCCTTTACGGCCTTGGAAACCCTATGGGGCAGTTCTACTCTGTCCTATAGGGTTGCTATGAGTTGGCACCCACTTGACAGCCTTGGGTTTGGTTTTGGTTAACAGCTAATGGTGCTGAGCATTAGGTTCAAGTCCAAGTGGGCACCAGATGAGGCTGACGACGGATTGCGGGGTGGGGCACAAATTTAGAGACTCTCCCATGTGCTCTTACCCTGGGCACTTTCCCTGAGGGCAGGGTCGCAAGAGTTTCTGATTCATAAGGTCTGTAACAGGCTCAGGGGGCCTGCATTTTCACAAACTTACTAGAAAGTTCTACAGAAGAAGACTCATCTCAATCAATCAGTAGGCAACAGGCTCTCCCTTGTGTCTTTTCTGGAGCCCTGGTGGCACAGCAATTAAATGTTCAGCTGCTAACCAAAAGGTCGGCAGTTCAAATTCACTAGCCGCTCCCTGGAAGCCCTACGGGGGAGTTCTGCTCTGTCTTAGAGGGTCGCTATGAGTCGGAGTTGACTCAATGCAACAGGTGTGGGTTTTTGTTGTGTCTTTTCTGGAGTCCGTAGTGGTACAAACGTTTAACACCCTTGGCTTCTGTCTCCGCCTCTGTTCTCCCCTCTTATGAGACCCCACTCAGATGGAATGAGGACCCACCAACTCCTGGATGACCTGGTGTTAGCCTAACTGATCACAGCTCCAAAGACCCCATTTCCAAACAAGGTCATGTTCACAGGGACCAGGGTTAGGGCTTCAACATGTCATTTTAGGAGAAACAATTCAGCCTACAACAGGGCCCATAGGGGCCCTCTTGGCCCAGTCATAGGGATGGTGGACTAGTGAGATATAAGAAAGCTTACATTTTAAATCATTTATTCCAATTTTTTGTTTTTGTTTTTTTTTTTAACACCGTGCATGTTTTGTTAACCAGAAATGGCATCAGGATAAAATTTTCCTCCAAAAGTGAATTTACAACTGATACTAATACTGAAGAGAAAAAAAAAAATCCCAAGGTTTGTTTCAACCATTTGTAAATGGCACCCATAGATTTCTAATGATTACAACAAATTCATATTTCCCAGGAAATACTATAATTATGCAGATGTAGTAATTCACATATATTAAGTCTTATAAACTTCATTTTATCATGGCCCTTGGCATCTAAAACTGGGCATTTAAATTTCATAAGTCTATGTTCCCATAATATGCTCACAACTTAAAAGTAATAATGGTAGAGGAAATGTTGTTTCTCACATCCCAAAACCAGATCAAACAGGTGGTAATTGGCGCCGACCGTGCATACGGATGACTCTAGCGCTTTCTACTTTTTCCACCCCTCTGGCACTGGGTTTGGTTTTTTGGTAACCTCTTACAGTCAGCTACAAAAGGTGCTGTGTTTAGGGCTTCATGAACACTGACTGACCGGTTCTCCCCAGCAAGCACCCTGTCCTTTTGCTGTGATGTTCATGCCCTGTTTCAGAGGGAGACCACCACCAGGAATCCAAAGAGGAATGATTTCACTCTTTAATTCTACCTTTCTTTAAGAAAGGGGCTCTTTCTTCCTCTAGCTGGTTTCTTTTTCTTTTTTAATGAAAAAGCTAATTATCCTTTAAAGCAACAATTATTTTTTTGCATTTTGTAATAAAACTGGGAAGTAATTTAGTATCTTTCTAATAGTAAGTTAATGAGTTTTATCCGAGAGCTCACGTCACAAGGTGCACATTTTTTATGTGTACATAATGTTTCTAAACTAAGCCCAGTTGATTTTTTTTTTCCTCTTTTATCAGCAAGAAAGAGAGGAAGAGAAGATAAAAACAGACCCATAGCTCCCCAGTGTGCTTACAGGAGCATTTAACAGCATCAGATAGTACTTATTCACTGTGCGTGCGGAGAGCTTTTTACAAACAAACAACAAGGATCCAGACAAATCAGTAGCCCGGGCACCAGAAACCCTTTTATTTCTCAAGTCTATGCTGTGCTGCACGCGCTGGCTGAAATCTAACCTCTTTCCTTTGACTTTGCAGTGACAAAGAGTATCTACCTTGCTTTGTATAGTGGGAGGGGCAGGTGCAAATTCAACCAGATATTGGTTTTGTTTTGTGTATTAATCACACCCAATGCCTTGTGCTGTGTGTAATTACCTTGATCAAAGTATTAGAGCAGATAATATCTTGGAGAAGCCTTGATAGGAAAGATACAAACTGGACAAATTTTAGGGGGAAGAAATAATACGAGTTGGAGGAGAAAAAAATATACGGTGGGGATACCACCGTATGTGCCCTATGTCCTGACACGTGGAGTTGCCTCCCACACAGGCTCCAGGTAGACGTAGCTACAGATGGTGAGCACGCGTAAAGAGCGGCTGGAGCTGCAGCGGAACCTGTCCATGGCCCACGTGCAGACCTCACGTTGTTTTGCCAAGTTTTTCACAAGTACATCATAAAGTGCTATATTTACCAGTTTTAACAGTGACTTTTCTCCTGGTGGTTTCATCTGCAAGGGCTCCAAGCAGGCGCTATTGTTTTCATTGCTGCTCGTGTTTTCATAGTTGCTGACTTAGTCAAATTTTCTGGTGTTTTAGCTACAGTATTGTGTTAACTATCATGGGGATGACACCATGAGTTACCTCACTGGGTGATGTCAACCCTAGTGATGCCACCACGTAGGGTCAGGGCTAAGGCGATGGTGTTGGCTTTTAGATGGAGCTGGACAGGCATCAGAAACCCTGGTGGTGTAGTGGTTAAGTGCTACGGCTGCTAACCAAGAGGTTGGCAGTTCGAATCTGCCAGGTGCTCCTTGGAAACTCTATCAGGCAGTTCTACTCTGTCCCGTAGGGTTGCTATGAGTCGGAATCGACTCGGCGGCAGTGGGTTTGGTTTTTTGGTTTGGACAGGCATCTTCAGTCAAGGCCATGGAGACCCAGGTCTGTCTCAGAATCTGGCCATGTTCAATTTCCATAAGATGTTCCATACCTAAATGGAAACCAAAGCAGTGAGAAAATCTTCATGGTAATAACACAAAGATTTCATATGGATTATCTTACTTAAACTTATTAGCCATTAGGCAAGGTAAGGGTTTTTATTCTCTTTTGAAGAGTGATGCATTGAATTTAAATCAAGATCTGTCCTCACCTACCAGAGACCAATATTTTAAAACTTAGAAATGCATAACTTTTGACCAACTATTTCACTTCCAGAAATGTAGAACAAGTAAATGCAATCAGACAAATTAACAAAGATATAAGAAAAGCTAAAATCAGAGCATATCGTTCAAAAATATGAATCAAGAAAAAGCATACATAACAGGCTGTATTTTACAAGTTTAACAGTTGTTTTTCTCCAGGTAGTGAGAGTGCAGGTCATTTTAATACTTTATTTATATTTTTATGTATTGTCTTAGTTGTATTTAAAGAAGTATGTGTGTTTTCATGTTAAATGATAAACATATTTTCTTTTAAAAAATGTTAAAGAGAACTGCAGTAGGAATCACAGGACCTGATATATTTTAAAGCCCTAATCATATCTTGCAGTCCCTGGGTGGTATAAATGGTTAAGCACTTGAAAGAAAGTTCTGGCAATCTACTGACAAACCATCCGTTGAAAGCCCTAAGGAGCATGGTTCTGCGCTGACACACATGCAGTCACCATGAGCTGGAGCTGACTGATGGCAACTGGTTAATCCTATTTTAAATACCCATTTATTTGTCCAAATAGCCAAATGGATTATGCTTCTTGACTCTTTCGTTACTATTGAATCAGCAGCGTACCAACCATTTGTATGTCTCTGGACCTCAGAGGTAAGGTGTTATTCCAGTTCTAAGGTATTTAGAGTCAAGGTGGGTCCCCTTTGAAATGTGTGAAGCTCAGCAGACCAGAGTTGGAGCCTCATGGTCGTGTAGGTTGAGCATTCTATTAGGTGATGCTTCCTAGATTTGTTAGTTTTGTAAACTTTTGCATTTTTTCCTTTATTTCTGTGAGACAAGGCTTGCAAGCATAATTATGACTTTCCTATGTGATGGTTAGGGAGCCCTGAGGGATTTATTTTGGTTTTTCTGTGTCATATTTGGAAAACCAGGGGTTCCCCATGTAACCTAATGGAAAGGCACCTGCAATAAATTCACTATTTTCTCTTCATTGGTATATTGTCATACCACAGATCAGTGGCACCACAGTGCCACTTGCCTCATTGGTGGCTTGTATTACCACATCATTTTTCTCAAAATCCATATTACCAACCAAAAATTTTAAACACTTAATTAGTAAACATGCATTCCGATACTGGAAACACTGCCATCAAAAACAAGAAAAATAATAATAATAATAATGAGAAAAAAATGTAGTAAGGAAAGAGACTGTGTCTTATCTTTTATTTCCAGCACGAAGAAAAAAAATACTAGAGGCACAGTGATTTTTTTTTAATAAGTATGTAGCCTTAAGTCACTTTACCTCTTTGAGTGTCATTTCTCTAATCTACAAAATAAATCTACGGATCCCTACCCACCTTTCTGGGGGCAGCGGACTTCATCTTTCACATTGGGGGTACCCCATTCCTAAGGTACCCTGAACTTCTTGTTCTTTCTCCAGCTTTCAACTAAATTTATTTTAACCCACGCCCAGCAGGCGTTGCACTCTCATAAGAAGTAAGAAGTCATCAGTGAGGGTGGGACCAGTTGAGGTTCCCTGCAAATCCTACCACACGGCTTATCCTTCTCCAAAGGCCAGCCACACAGCACCCCCAAGTGACGGAGAGAGCCGGGCAGTTTCCTGGCTCAGATCTGTACCCCAACCGAAGCAAAATGCCACACTGTTCAGAGAAAAGTACCAAGTGGTCTTAAAGCTTACGCCTGTGTTACATTAAATAATTGAAAAAAAAAATGAGGCTATAGTGGGCTCTGCTAGTATACCCTTAAGTCCCGTAGAATACCCACCCAAAATCAAAATATTGTGTCAGACACTGAGAACAAGACAAGGCAAATGTATTTCCTTAGGTAAATGAATAAAGCCCTTCAAGTAGATAGCAATTTTTTAGATAAGTGAATATATATAGAAACATGCACATACGTACATATATATCTATAAACTCATTGCCATCAAGTCGATTCCAAATCATACCAGCTCTATAGGACAGAGTAGAACTGCCCCATAGGATTTCCAAGTACTGGCTGGTGGATTTGAACTGCCGACCTTTTGGTTAATAGCCAAACACTTAACAATTTCACCACCATGGCTCCATAGCTCTAGCTACATATATATATAAAAAAAAAATTTTTATACATACATACATATATATACACACATACAGTCATATACATATATATAGATATGTGACGTGTGTGTTCATATATGTATGTACATATGTGTCTGTGATTTGAATCTAGGAAAACTGGAAATCATCAAAAATGAAATGGAATGCATAAACATCAATATCGTAGGCATTATTGATCTGAAATGGACTAGTATTGGCCATTTTGAATCAGACAATCATATGGCCTACTATGCTGGGAATGACAAATTGAAAAGGAATGGTACTGCATTCATCGTCAAAAAGAACATTTCAAGGTCTATCCTGAAGTACAATGCTGTCAATGATAGGACAATATCCATACTCCTACAAGGAAGACCAGTTAATACGACTATTATTCAAATTTAGGCACCAACCACTAAGCCAGAGATGAAGAAATTAAAGATTTTTACCAACTTCTGCAGTCTGAAATTGATCAAACATGCAATCAGGATGCGTTGATAATTACTGGTGATTAAAATGTGAGAGTTGGAGACAAAGAAGTACTGGTAGTTGGAAAATATGGCCTTGGTGATAGAAACAATGCCAGAGATCGAGTGATAGAATTTTGCAAGACCAATGACTTCTTCATTGCAAATACCTTTTCAAACAACATAAACAGTGACTATACACCTTTTTTTTTCTGGACCTCACCAGACGGAATACACAGGATACACTTGGACCTCACCAGATGGAATACACAGGAATCAAATCGACTACATGTGTGGAAAGAGACAATGGAAAAGTTCAATATCATCAGTCGGAATGAGGCCAGGGGCCAACTGTGGAACAGACCATCAACTGCTCATATGCAAGTTCAAGGTGAAACTGAAGAAAATTAGAACAAGTCTACAAGAGCCAAAGTACGACCTTGAGCATATCCCACCTGAATTTAGAGACCATCTCCAGGACTGATTTGGCGAGTTGAATATTAATGACTGAAGATCAGAGGAGTTGTGGAATAACATCAAGGACATCATACACAAAGAAAGCAAGAGGTCATTAAAAAGACAGGAAAGGAAAAAAGACCAAAATGGGTGTCAGAAGAGACTCTGAAACTTGCTCCTGAACGTTGACCAGCTAAAGTTAAAGGAAGAAATGAAGAAGTAAAGGAGCTGAATAGAAGATTTCAAAGGGCAACTCAAGAAGACAAAGTAAAGCATTGTATAATGACATGTGCAAAGACCAGGAAGTAGAAAACCAAATGGGAAGAATAAGCTCCACATTTCTCCAGCTGAATGAACTGAGGGAAAATTCAAGCCTCAAGTTGCAATAGTGAAGGATTCTACAGGAAAAATACTGAGCGAGGCAGGAAACATTAAAAGAAGATGGAAGGAGTACACAAAGGCACTATACTAAAAAGAATTGGTCAGCATTCATCCATTTCAGGAGTTGGCATATGGTCAGGAAACAATATACGAAGGAAGAAGTCTAAGCTGCACTGAAGGCCTTGAGAAAAAGCAAGGCTCCAGGAATTGATAGAATATCAACTGAGATGTTTCAACAAATGGATGCAAAACTGGAAGTACTCACTCATCTATACCAAGAAAATTGGAAGACAGCTACCTGGCCAACCAACTGGAAGACATCCATATTTATGCCTATTCCCAAGACGTGATCCAATGGAATGCGGAAATTAGCGAACAATATCATTAATTACCACATGCAAGTAAAATTTTACTGAAGATCATTCAAAAGAGGCTACGGCAGTATATCGACAGGGAACTCCAGAAATTGAAGCCAGATTCAGAAGAGGACGTGGAATAAGGGATATCATCACTGATGTCAGATGGATCCTGTCTGAAAGCAGAGAATACCAGAAAGATGTTTACCTGTGTTTTATTGACTATTCAGAGGCATTTGACTGTGTGAATCATAACAAATTATGGATAACATTGCAAAGAATGGGAATTCCAGAACACTTAGTTGTGCTCATGAGGAACCTGCACGTAGGTCAAGAGGTAGTTGTTTGGACAGAACAAGGGGATACTGCATGGTTGAAGGTCAGGAAAGGTATGCCTCAGGGTTGTATCCTTTCACTATACATATTCAATCTGTATGCTCAGCAAATAATCTGAGAAGCTGGACTCTATGAAGAAGAACAGGGCATCAGGATTGGAGGAAGACTCATTAATAACCTACGATATGCAGATGACACAACCTTGCTTGCTGAAAGTGAAGAGGACTTAAAACACTTACTGATGAGGATCAAAGACCGCAGCCTTCAGTATGGATTAAACCTCAACATAAACAAAACAAAAATCCTCACAACTGGCCCAATAAACAACATCATGATAAACAGAGAAAGGATTGAAGTTGTCAAGGATTTCGTTTTACTTGGATCCACAATCAACACCCATGGAAGCAGCAGTCAAGAAATCAAAAGGCACATTGCATTGGGCAAAACTGCTACAAAAGTCCTCTTTAAAGTGTTGAAAAGCAAAGATGTCATCTTGAAGACTAAAGTGCTCCTGACCCAAGCCATGGTATTTTCAACCATCTCATATGCATGTGAAAGCTGGATGATGAATAAGGAAGATAGAAGAATAGATGCCTTTGAATTGTGGTGTTGGTGAAGAACATCAAATATACCATGGACTCCCAAAAGAATGAACAAATCTGTCCTAGAAGAAGTACAACCAGAACGCTCCTTAGAAGCAAGGATGGTGAGACCACTTTGGATATGTTGTCAGGAGGGATGAGTCCCTGAAGAAACACATCATACTTGGTAAAGTAGAGGGCCAGTGAAAAAGAAGAAGACCCTTGTCATGGATTGAATTATGTCACCCCAAAACTGTGTATTAACTTGGTTAGACTATGATTCCCAGTATTCTGTGGTTGTCCTCCATTTTGTGATTGTAATTCTATGTTCCCCCACATGTCTGTCAGTTTGTCATACTGTGGTGGCTTGTGTGTTGCTGTGATGCTGGAAGCTATGTCACCGGTATTCAGATACCAGCAGGGTCACCCATGGAGGGCAGGTTTCAGCTGAGCTTCCAGACTAAGACAGAGTAGGAAGAAGGAACCGGCAGTTTACTTCTGAAAAGCATTAGCCAGTGAAAACCTTATGAACAGCAGCAGAACACTGTCTGATATGGCACTGGAAGATGAGCCCCCCAGGTTGGAAGGCACTCAAAAGATGACTGGGGAAGAGCTGCCTCCTCAAAGTAGAGTCGACCTTAATGACATGGATGGAGTAAAGCTTTTGGGACCTTCATTTGCTGATGTGGCATGACTCAAAATGAGAAGAAACAGCTGCAAACATCCATTAATAATCAGAACCTAGAATGTACGAAGTATGAATCTAGGAAAATTGGAAATTGTCAAAAATGAAACGGAACACATACATATTGATATCCTAGGCATTTGTGAGCTGAAATGGACTGGTATTGGCCATTTTGAATCGGAAAATCATATAGTCTACTATGCTGGGAATGACAACTCAAAGAGGAATGGTGTTACATTCATCGTCAAAAAGAATGTTTCAAGATCTATCCTGAAGTACAACGCTGTCAGTGATAGGATAATATCCATACGCCTACAAGGAAGACCAGTTAATATGACTATTATTCAAATTATGCACCAACCACTAGGGCCAAAGATGAAGAAATAGAAGATTTTTATCAGCTGCTGCAGTCTGAAATTGATCAAACATGCAATCAAGATGCATTGATAATTACTGGTGATTGGAATGAGAAAGTTGGAGACAAAGAAGAAGGATCAGTAGTTGGAAAGTATGGCCTTGGTGATAGAAATGATACCAGAGATCGAATGATAGAATTTTGCAAGACCAACGACTTCTTCATTGCAAATACCTTGTTTCACCAATATAAATGGCAACTATACACATGGACCTCACCAGATGGAACACACAGAAATCAAATTGACTACATCTGTGGAAAGAGATGATGGAAAAGCTCAATATCAACAGTCAGAACAAGGCCAGGGGTCGACTGTGGAACAGACCATCAATTGTTCATATAAAAGTTCAAGCTGAAACTGAAGAAAATCAGAGCAAGTCCACGAGAGCCAAAATATGACCTTGACTATATCCCACCTGAATTTAGAGACCATCTCAAGAATAGATTAGACACATTGAACACTAGTGACCGAAGACCAGGCGAGTTGTGGAATGACATCAAGGGCATCACCCGTGAAGAAAGCAAGAGGTCACTGAAAAGGCAGGAAAGAAAGAAAAGACCAAGGTGGATGTCAGAGGAGACCCTGAAACTTGCTCTTGAGCATCGAGCAGCTAAAGCAAAAGGAAGAATTCATGAAGTAAAAAAACTGAAGATTTCAAAGGGCCTCTTGAGAAGACAAAATAAAGTATTATAATGACACGTGCAAAGAGCTGGAGATGGAAAAGCAAAAGGGAAGAACACACTTGGCGTTTCTCAAGCTGAAAGAACTGAAGAAAAAATTGAAGCCTCGAGTTGCAATAGTGAAGGATTCCATGGGGAAAATATTAAATGATTCAGGAAGCATCAAAAGAAGATGGAAGGAATGCACAGAGTCATTATACCAAAAAGAATTAGTCGATATTCAACCATTTCAAGAGGTGGCATGTGATCAGGAACCGATGGTACTGAAAGAAGTCCAAGCTGCTCTGAAGGCACTGGCAAAAAACAAGGCTCCAGGAATTGATGGAGTATCAACTGAGATGTTTCAACAAACAGATGCAGCACTGGAGGTGCTCACTCATCTATGCCAAGAAATATGGAAGACAGCTACCTGGCCAACTGATTGGAAGAGATCCATATTTATGCTTATTCCCAAGAAAGGTGATCCAACCAAATGTGGAAATTATAGAACAATATCATTAATATCACACGCAAGCAAAATTCTGCTGAAGATCATTCAAAAATGGCTGCAGCAGTATATCGACAGGGAACTGCCAGAAATTCAGACTGGTTTCAGAAGAGGACGTGGAACCAGGATATTATTGCTGATGTCAGATGGATCCTGGGTGAAAGCAGAGAATACCAGAAGGATATTTACCTGTGTTTTATTGATTATGCAAAGGCATTCAACCGTGTGGATCATAACAAATTATGGATAATGTAGCAAAGAATGGGAATTCCAGAACACTTAATTGTGCTCATGAGGAACCTTTACATAGATCAAGAGGCAGTTGTTTGGACAGAACAAGGGGATACTGATTGGTTTAAAGTCAGGAAATGTGTGCGTCAGGGTTGTATTCTTTCACCATACCTATTCAATCTGTATGCTAAGCAAATAATACAAGAACCTAGACTGTATGAAAAAGAATGGGTAATCAAGATTGGAGGAAGACTCATTAATAACCTGCGTTATGCAGATGACACAACCTTGCTTGCTGAAAGTGAAGAGGACTTGAAGCACTTACTAATGAAGGTCAAAGACCACAGCCTTCAGTATGGATTACACCTCAACATAAAGAAAACAAAAATCCTCACAACTGGACCAATGAGCAACATCATGATAAACGGAGAAAAGACTGAAGTTGTCCAGGATTTCATTTTACTTGGATCCACAATCAACACCCATGGAAGCAGCAGTCAAGAAATCAAAAGACGCATTGCATTGGGCAAATCTGCTGCAAAGGACCTCTTCAAAGTGTTGAAGAACAAAGATGTCACCCTGAAGATTAAGGTGCGCCTGACCCAAGCCATGGTATTTTCAATCGCATCATATGCATGTGAAAGCTGGACAATGAATAAGGAAGACCGAAGAAGAGTTGATGCCTTTGAATTGTGATGTTGGTGAAGAATATTGAATATACCACGGACTGCCAAAAGAACGAACAAATCTGTCTTAGAAGAAGTACAACCAGAATGCTCCTTAAAAGCAAGGATGGTGAGACTGCGTCTTACATACTTTGGACATGTTGTCAGGAGGGATCAGTCCCTGGAGAAGGACATCATGCTTGGCAGAGTACAGGGTCAGCGGAAAAGAGGAAGACCCTCAGTGAGGTGTATTGACACAGTGGCTGCAACAATGAGCTCAAGCATAACAAAGATTGCAAGGATGGTGCAGGACCGGGCAGTGTTTCGTTCTGTTGTGCATAGGGTTGCTATGAGTTGGAACCAACTCGACAGCACCTAACAACAACAACAACAATTCTATGTTGAGAGGATTAGGGTGGGATTGTAACACCACCCTTACTCAGATCCAGGGTAGAGTTTCCCTGGGGTGTGACCTGCACCACCTTTTATCTCTCAAGAGGAAGTAAGCAGAGAGTTGGGGACCTCATACCATCAAGAAAGCAGCACCAGGAGCGAAGCGTGTCATTTGGACACAGGGTCCTTATAGCTGAGAAGCTCCTTGTCCAGGGGATGATTGAGGACAAGGACGTTCCTCCAGAGCTGACAGGGAGAGGAGGCCTTCCCCTGGAGCTGATGCCCTGAATTTGGGCTTGTAACCTTCTAGACTGTGAGAGAATAAATTTCTCTTTGTTAAAGCCATCCACTTGTGGTATTTCTGTTATAGCAGTACGAGATGGATTGACACAGTGACTACAGCAATGGGCTCGAGCACAACAATAAGCGTGCAGATGGCACAGGATCCAGCAGTGTTTCGTTCTGTTGTACATGGGGTTGCTATGAGCTGGAACCGATTGGACCGGACCTAACAACAACAACATAGATATAGTTATAAGCACACCAACGATTGTGAAGATTGCACGGGACCCGGCAACATTTCCTCCAGTTTTATGTAAGGTCGGCAGGAGTTGGAGCTGACTCCCCGACAACTAACAAGTACAACAGCAACAATATACCATATGATTTACATATGATATACAATATGCTGTGTGGTTTGCTTACTCATTTGCTTTATTACCTGCGTCCTACAATTCCAATGCACATTACGTGAAGCAGGGATTTTCACCTGTTTTGTTTGTGGGTTGTAGGCCCATCACCTAAAATAACACCTGGCTCATTAGTAGAGTTCTGATAAATGCTTCTGGGATTAAATGAATTTATTTGTGTTGGGGACAGTCAGGGGACTAGTTTGGAGAGAAAGGACTAAAATTAGACCTGCAAAAAGATTAGTTGAACAGACTTCAGGTTGACACCTTGAGGGCTTGTATTAAGATGGTAGTTGTGGGTTGGTATACTGACAAAGAAATGAGAGGTAGAAAGCAAAGTAAAACTTAAGTAAATTTAAAATAAAATAAGGAGCCCTGAATCTTTTTTTCCTAGAAATAAAATTTGACTGCTGCTGCTATTAAAGAGAGAATCTTAAAAGTCTAGGTGGCTTCATGAATGATGGGAAATTGTTTGAAATGCTAGAAGAAAAATTAAAGTACTTGTAAGGTGGTTCTGAAAAAATGCATTAAAAATATTTCTGGGGGCTTATAAAAATTATCTACCACTAATTATATGTTTTATACTTTTTTGAGTATACTTTTTTTAAAAGCTACTCATGTATAAAACAAAAAATAGACAAAATTAATCATAAACTTAGAGTGAGTCACTACGTACAGCTTACAGATTAATTAGCTTTTCTTAATCTTTTCAACTAAAAGGTGTTAAAGTGTTAGTTTATTGCTAGCTTCAGTGTTAAAATGCTGGTTAATTACAAGACGTTGTTATTGGGTGCTGTCGAGTCTCAGCGCAGGGTTTGGGGGGCCTCCACTCAGGTGCAGTCTGTACACCTGCACCCCTGGAGCACCAGGTGCAGTCTGCACACCTGCACACCTGGAGCACCAGGTGCAGCCTGCATACCTGGAGCACCAGGTGCAGTCTGCCCACATGCACACCTGGAGCATGAGGTGCAGTCTGCACACCTGCACATCTGGAGCATGAGGTGCAGTCTGTGCACCTGCACACCTGGAGCACCAGGTGTAATCTGCCTACCTACACACCTGAGGCACCAGGTTCAGTCTCCCCAGCTGCACACCTGAAGCATGAGGTGCAGTCTGTGCACCTGCACACCGGAAGCACCAGGTGCCGTCTTTGAACTTGCACACCTGGAGCACCAGGTACAATCTGTACACCTGCACACCTGAAGCACCAGGTGTAATCTGCCCACCTGCACACCTGAGGCACCAGGTGCAGTCTCCCCAGCTGCACACCTGAAGCATGAGGTGCAGTCTGTGCACCTGCACACCTGGAGCACCAGTTACAGCCTGCCTACCTGCACACCTAGAGCCCCTGGCCAGAAGGTGAACGCAAGATCCCACAGGGCTCTGGTGACCTCAAGGCAACCAGACTCACCTCCATGGTCAGGATACAGGTACCCATATCCAGCTCATTCTAAGAGTGTTCACAGGAGAGGAGTTGAGGGGAGGCCATGCCATGGTGACCCTGGTGACCCCAGAGGAGTGGCAGCCTGAGTTGTGGAGTCATTCCCACCAAGCAATTGCTACCGATCCAATGTCCACTGAAGAGTTTCGACCATAAGAAACAAGTCATGACACCCCATGTGTGTCAGAGTAGAACTGTGCTCCACCAGGTTTTCAATGGGTGATTTTTCAGAAGTAGATTGTCAGACCTTTCTTCCAAGGCACCTCTAGGTGGGCTTAGACCTCCAACCTTCTGGTTAGCAGCCAAGTGTGTTGACCATTTGTACCATTCACATATTGGTGTCTGGGAAAGAGTAAAAACCTGTTGCCGTCAAGTCGATTCTGACTCATAGCGACCGTATAGGACAGAGTACAACTGCCCCATAGAATGTCCAAGGAGTGGCTGGTGGATTCAAACTGCCAACCTTTTGGTTAGCGGCTGAACTCCCTTTGAATTATGGAATTGACGAAGAATATTGAATATACCATGGACTGCCAAAAGAGTCTGTCTCGAAAGAAGTACAGCCAGAATGCTCCTTAGAAGTAAGGATGGCAAGACTTCGTCTCACATACTTTGGACATGTTATCAGGAGGGACCAGTCCCTGGAGAAGGACATCATGCCTGGTAAAGTAGAGGGTCAGCCACAAAGAAGAAGACCTTCAATGAGGTGAATTGACGCAGTGGTTGCAACACCAGGCTCAAGCATGACGACGATTATGAGGATGGCAGAGGACTGGGCAGTGTTTCGTTCTTCTGAGCGTAGGGTTGCTGTGAGTTGGAACTGACTTGACGGCACCTAACAACAACAACAGGAAAGAGTATGTTAAATATATTCTAAGAAGACGATCCAATTTAAAATTTTTGTGCTGCACGAACATGTAAAGGGTGTCATTCTGACATTGTTCAGAAAAAGCTGGCATTTGTTTTGACTAATTCAGCTACAAGCTGGACTAGGACCCCCCTGCATCTAGACCCCCGATGGGCATGGTTTGGGTCATTGCAATTTATGGAAACATTAATCAGATGGGATCAGGTAGCCCAGATCCTGGGCATGGTTCTCATTTCATTCATAGAGTGACTTTGGGCAAGCCACTTCATTTCCTTGGGGTTCCTTTCTTTACCTGCAGACTAAGGCAGAGAGAAAACTGAACAGTCTCTAGGATCCCTTCTAGCTCCACCATTCTAGTAGTCTATGGAAAAAAATGCATAATCACCTGTCTGGAATATAGATGTCAAGCTGGAGGTGAACTTTCACTCGTGAGGATTAAATCAGTGACGAGTGGCATATTTAAGAAAAATATATAATCAACTTGGGTACTGTAATTAATAATGGCTTAGCACTCAACGCTTGAGGCAATGACTTTTAACAAGGTCATGATTTTAAAGGCTAATGTTCACTTTCACCTCAACCATATGAACTAGAACTTGGAGTATGTAAGTCAAGACATTCTAAGATGTATTTGACTATGTGCTCACCAAATCAATTAAGACTTTTATAAATGAAAGTGAAAACCTCTTTGAGTTCAGGCACAGCAGATAAATTAGCTGGTGAAGTTGGAAGAACCACGTGTTTTTGATGAATGTTCTCTGCCAGCACGCCACAGCTCTAAGAGAGAGAACAAAAACAGTTCCAAGTAGTTTGTGAGCTTTTTTTTTTTTTCTGACTTTTGCTTGATATGCACTTGTACTTAGTGCCTTTAAATATAAGCCATAACTAAGTTTTTCTGAACATTTAGGCACCAAAAACTACTGAGCCAGTAGAACACTGTAGATTTTTTATCTCCAGGAATTGGGTATTTCTTTTCACATTTTATAGTTCAGAAACCAAGGTTGAGAGATTCTAGGTCATACCCAAGGTCTTCAGTGTAAAAAGTTGCAGAATTGGAAATGCAATTTAAGTCTTCCCAGAGGGCTCCCCATTATTCTACATTTTCTAAAAGATAACAACACTGATAACTTACTCTTTCTCAAAGAAATGCTTATATACTGCAGAAAATCCCCTGAATAATGCGAACTCCCTCGGGACTTTTAAAATAAGTTTTGAGAGGAGTCTTGCTAGAAAACTGTGGTTGCTGTTTACCAAGCAGTGCTGGGGGCCACACTATGTGGCAAAATTTAAGTTATAGCAGCCTAATTCTTCTCTTTGGCATCAGGTAGGGCCAGGTGTGCACAGGTGAGTGGCCACTGTTAGCCACATATCTACATAGTCCCCCTCTGAAGCCCTTTTCATGTCAGGACTCTTGGGTTTTGATAGTTTTGGGTCTCCCCCAACCAGACCTTGAGAGCAGGACCTGGGCAAAGGTATTTTATATGGGGTTGTCCCAGAGAACTGAGTGATGGAGTAGAGGCAGTGAGAGAGGGAAGGTGCCCCTGCCGGCTCCACTGGGCTCACTCCTATGGAGATGCTCTGAGAACCCACTGGGTTGGTGTACTGGGCACCCCTTCCCTAGCTGTGCCCTGTGGGCATGTGGGGACTCTGAGGATGTGAACCCCCATGCTGCCTTGGTGGCCGAGCCGGCTCCCTGTGAGCCCTGGAAGGCTACATGACATGGCTGCTGGAGGTGGGAAATGACATCAGGCTTGGAACATCAACCTCAACTGCAGGTATGTCAAGGGATGTTGATGTGTGCCCTCCAGTCGATCCAGACTCATGTGGGGTTATGTCTCCTCACTGCAGCATTGTGGCCCTAAGGCTAACTGCTTTAGTTTGAGTCCACTTGGGTTGGCTTTCATATGTCTGAGCTACAGGTTTCCAGGATTCCTTGGCTTGTGGCAGCATCACTCCAGCCTCTGCTTCTGTTGTCCCATTGGCATCTTCCCTCTGTGTATCTTCTCTTCTTTTATAATGACACCACTCAGATGGTATTAGGATATACCTTACTCCAATGTGACCCCATGTTCACTGATAACATCTTCAGAGACCCTATTTCCAAACAAGATCACGTTCACAGGTACCACTGTCCTCTCTCAATGTCATCTGGACACCTTACCCCCCTAGTGTTCATGTGTGACAACACGCAGAGTCCTGCCAACCAGATAAGCTCACCAAGCCTGTATGTCATGAGTTCTTACTGGGTCTCTACCACATGGGCATGACTGATTAATTGATTGCCCACATGGTTGAACTCATTCTCCAAGTCAAACGATAGAACATGACCCACGCCTCCACCATAAGTCACGTGGTTGGTCATTCTGGCATGGCCAGCCCCCTAATGCCTAAGATGTAGAATGTCCAGCCCCCACCCTAAGGAAAGACATTTCCATCAGGTATGACATAGATCGCCTCCCAGAAGCAGAGGGCAAAGGCCATAACTCTCTTTAGTCTAAGCTATTTTTTTTTATGTGGAGTTTCCTTCAATTAAAAGTAAATTTAAAAACCTTAGTTTGTGTTCAGTTTTCTGGGGGTCCAGAAAGTCATGTCACATGGTTTGACCTGACACAGGATTTTTATAGAACCGTGTGCCCTGTTGTTTTCAGCTGTGTAACATGTACCACACTCTCCTTGTGGCACCCAGCACTGTGGGTAGCACATGCTAGGGCTAACAAAGGATTTCTAGAATGTACTATTTGTATTTCTTTCACTATTTCTTCTGAAACGAATTCCCAGAAGTATATTCAAAAGCCTCTATAAATCTGCCAACCGAATGACTGATGATTGCACCTGGATTCTGAGATTCTTAACGAGTGTTTATACCAGACTCTTAAGCCCTTTCAGCAAACAGCTCCTAAAGATGTGGAGAGTCGAACTGAAGACAGAAGAGAATGATCATCCCAGGAAAATCAAAGTCAAGGTAGCCTAAAGGTCAAGCAGTGGTGTAAGAATGTAGACTAAAGTGTGGTCACTGACCGTGGGACCTGTCTTGTTCAGACAATTACTTGAAGGGCCTGTCTTGTTGAGACCATTTCCAACTGTCTCTTTCAGCACTAGAAGCCCTACTGAAAACCCGTGAATAAGAAACTGCTTCCCTATCTTTGAAATGTTCATAAAGACGTCAGTATTTTGGATGTTTTCAGGGGAAAATAGACTAATCACAAATTCAGTAATTCTCAACCAAAAGGCCTGGTGTCTGGAGTGTGCCAGCCTCTTCCTGGGTTTTGTAACTCTTTTCCCTGTTTAGGTTCATCAGCTACAGACATTACAGTTGGGGGAAAACTGGTCTTTGTGATTTGTTTTCCTGCTGTAATGCCTTCTGTGAACACGTACAGTTGGTGCACTGGTAACAGGCTATAACAAAGGAAGGTCGTTTGTGGGTTTATTTTTCTGTCATTTTGGCAGTAGTCTCTCTCCCAGTGACCACTCTGTACTCTCCCATGAGTTCCAGCCTGGGACTGAGTCCTAAAAGCACTGAGCCCCTAATAAGGATGTACTTGACTCAGAAATAAACTTTGGGCTTAGCTGGGAAGCCACTCACCCTTTCTCAGCTGCCACAGTGCCTGAGATGCCACCAGAATTACTTCAGCTTGTTGTTGTTGCCATCGGCTCTGACTCATGGCCACCCCAGGAACAGCAGAACAAAAACATTGCCTGGTTCTGCCGTCCCAGAGGAAGGTAACTCAGGCCTATGGGCCAGATAGGTTTCGTTTTGTCTTGTTTTTCACCAAAAACCCAATTTAAATAAGCCTGGCTGCCTTGTTTCCTAACCTATAACAGACATACGGAGAGATTTTACTTCTGTGTGTTAGGACGGGAGGTGTGGTTAGACTCTGTACAGTATCCACGTGACATTCCAAATGTCAATACAGCACGAGGTCATGGCTGATGAAAAGACACCAACAAGCCAAGGATGCAGTCTCCTGGCACCATTTTGGGGGGGTATTGTGTTGTTCTAGCACCATCCAAACATTGATGTAGGTATTTGTGGGACCTGAGTTGGCAAGAAATGGCTATTGTATTTAATGTAATATGATTAAGGAGGCAGAAAACTGATAATTTTTAGAATGGCTTCCACCAAAAAAACTTGAAATGAGCTTTGGTGCTTAAAGGAACGAAAAGAGTTGAGTGACGTCAAAGATCCACCTATGTCAGAGTTTGTGTGACGTAGTGGGATGTGGTAACAGAAGGGTCTAGTGATTCACACTGCACAAGTGCATGACTTGCGTGAGCAAGCCTTAGGACCTTGTAACCTTAGAACAGAGGGTTACAATATAGGGGTTAAGAACAGCGGCTGTATCAGTCACAGAAGGATGAATGTGGTACAACCTCACTTCCGTGAAATAAGCAAATATGTAGAAACCAAAGCTTATTACTGGTTCCCAGGGAGGGGGAGAAGGAGTTTGTGCTTAGGGAGCGTTGAGTCTCTGTAACCGGCGGTGGAATAACGAGGAAAACATAGGGATGGAAGCGGAGCAACATAAAGAGTGTAATCAGTGTCACTGAATTGTACATGAAGAAATCGTTGAATTGGCGAATGTTTCTTTGTGTGTATTCTTATCACAATTAAAAAAATTATATTGTATACACTTAAAATTAAATAAACTATATTATAAAGAAAAAACGAACAGGGGCTAGGGTTCAAATCCAATCCTGGCTCCGTTACTTTCAAGCTAGGTAGCCTTCAGTTATTTTAATCTCTCTAATTTGTAAAAGGAAAGAATAAGAATACCTACCTCACAGGATCACTGTTGAAAACACATGGCAAAATGCTTGCAAAACACTCAACATCGAATTTCCAACAGACAGTGAGAGTTCAAGTAGCTGTTGTTGCTGTTATAATTATGATAATTACTTACAAGGAGGGAAATAGATCAGATGGTCCCCACGGTCGTCTCTAACTCCAAAGTCCACAGTTCTATGGAAGGCTTATTCCCAGATGACGTCGGATGAATGAGGCTGTGCCGTCTGTTGGGCAAGAAATCGATATGGCCAATTTTCAATTGTGCACAATAAGGCAAAATGAGCAGAGAATGAATTATTCAAAACTTTGGTTACACTCGATATATTTCTATTTGATCTTGGAATGCATAGGAGTTTTTAAAAGAATTCCCCAGCCTTCTTAGACAGTGTTTAGTGATTAAAATGAGTTTGGCCTTTCTCTGTGTTCTCCAAAGGAAAAGAGACAGGAAAAATGCTAGGTTCTTTCTACATGCAAGCTTACTTCACAGCTAGGTTTCAGGTGAACTCAGGCAGAAACTGATTGAGTAATGGGAACATTCCAAACCCATTGCCCTTGAGTTGATTCCGACTCACAGCAACCCTATAGGACACAGTAGAACTGCCCCATAGGGTTTCTAAGGAGCAGCTGGAAGATTCAAACTGCTGATCTCTTGCTTAGCACCCATGCTCTTAACCTTTGCACCACCAGGGCAATTTTGGCCAGATAATGGCCATGTGTACGATCAGGAGTCTCAGCACCTCCTCAGAAGCCTTTTCAGGATTCCAGGTAGTTTAGATCCATATGTGCTGTGAAACCCTAACGGTGGAGAGATGACTGTCAAATTGACTACTACAGATTGAATGGTGTCCCTCCAGAAATAGACCTTGAATCCCTGGCCCTCCTACTTTGGATGTGGCCCTGCTCGGAAATAGGGTTTTTCTTTTGTTAAGTTAATGAGATCACCCCAGGGTAGAGTAGGCCCTAACCCTAATCACTTCTGAGGTATGGAAAGAGCAGGAGAGACACAGGGGAAGGAACTCCAAGTAACCAGGGACTGTGGACGAAGAAGGGCCTCCCCCTAGAGCCACTCCTCAATTTGAACTCCCAGCCTCCTGACTGTGAGAAAATAAATTTCTGTTCTTAAAGATACCCACCTATGGCATTTGCACTATGGAAGCACTAGGAGACTAACACACTGGCTGTAGAATAGCCTGACCACAGATATGATGTCTCGTTAGAATCCATGGCACAGGGGCTCCAGCCCAGCACTATGAGGGTCCAGTTATCTAAATTCTCCATCTTAGTTTCCTAGGGCCTCTGACAAAATGCCTCAAGTGAACGGCTTTAAAGAACAGAATTTATTTTCTCACCGTTCTTGAGGCTAGAGTCCAAATTCAGGGCACTGGCAGGGCCATGCTCCCTCTGTTGTCTCAGGGGGGCTGATCCCCTCTGGTTTCATTCAGTTTCTTGCAGCCCTGGGGGTTTCTTGGTATTCCTTTGTTTGTAAGGGATCCTCACATGACATCTGTCTTCCTCCTGAGGGTCTCCCTTTTCGTAAGAGGCCACTCAGAAGGGATTAGGGCTAGGACCCACCCGACTCTGGTATGACCTCAGTTGACCCAACTGGTAACAAAAGAAAAATGCTGCTTCCCAAAGAGGGTCACATTCGCAGGACTCCAACCTCTCTTTGGAGGACACAGTTCAGTCCATAACGGTCTTGTGCATCATTTCAGAGTTCTTCCCACCACCACACACTTCATCCTTTAAAGCAGGTACCTTTTTGTTAATGAAGAACTGGTTCCATGTGGCTTTGGAACAACTCAAAAGTAATTAACACAGGAGAGGCAGATAGGATGGGAGGGGCCTGCGCGGGGCAGCAGGGCAGCCACAGCCTGCCCAGGCGGAGCCATCTCTAAGGGAGTCCAGGCTCCCATCTCTGGCAGCTGAGTGACTTTGGGAAGTTACTAAACCCTCCGAAGCCTGGGTGTCTTTGTTGTAAAATGGGGATGACCAGAGGGCAGTGACGCTGGAGCTAACGGACTTGATCACGAAGGCCCCTTTCTTGTGTAGGGCTTCTTCATAGAGTCATCAAAACCCAGCTGCTGTCGAGTCGATTCCTGCTCGTGGCAACCCCCTCTGTGTCAGAGAAGCGTGCGCCACGGCAGCCCCCTCCGGGTCAGAGAAGCGTGCGCCACGGCAGCCCCCTCCGGGTCAGAGAAGCGTGCACCAGAGGGTTTTCAGGGCTGAGTCTGCAGAAGCAGATCACCAGGCCTTTCTCCTTAGCACCCCTGGGTGGACTCCGACCTTCGGGTTAGCAGGTCCTCACAGGGACATGTGTTGATACGAAATCAGAAAGATGCCTGAGCCCTTGCTGAGACCCCTGTCTCTATCCTCTGGCTTTCCTCTACCACATGTGGGGGAGTTTGGAGCAGACATGAGCATTTTGGGTGTCAGCCTGAGGGGAAGGTGACTGGGGGGCACGTCTTAATTTGGGGTTTACTGGCGATATTTACGTGGTCTGCAGGACTTTTCCCTGGCTGTCTTGGTGTAGGAATGGCTCCAAACACACTCCCGCTGCCCGTTTTCATGCCTGAGCTTTTACTGGGATTTGACATTCCTTGTTTATTGAAGACAACCTCCAAAATGATGTAAACTCCAGGCCCGGTAAAGCCTGCACCTGCAGCTGGGGTTGGTGATGGCTGCCTCGTCCCACTGTTACCGAGACTAATATGGACATTCCCCTGCTCTCCCTCCTTTTCTCCTCCTGCTTCCTTTTATCTCGTCATTAATAACAGCAAAGGGCAGGCGAACTTCTAATCCAGGGGTTTTGAGGCTTTTCTCAAAAACGTTTTTGCCCCTCAGAGGAGATCCCAGGCATAACTGGCAGGATGGACGTGAAGCTCACCCCTTCCCTGTGGGGCGGCCCCTCCTGCCCACACGCGTCTCCCAGAGCCGCCCTCAGCCTCAGGGTCCACGGGGTCCAGTCGGGAAACTCAGGATTTCATTCCGTCTCTCTTTTTATAGCAGAAGATAACTGCAGAAAGGCCGCGTGGCCACCCTCTGTCCTGTCTATGTTCACCTCACTGTGGCTGTCCTCTCTCAGGTTTGCGATACCAAGGAAAACAGCTTGATAATTGTTTACCTGAAGTTGTAAATGTAAAGCTACGTGCTTTAGAGCAAAAACCATTTCTAAATATTCCTCAGGCCAGTGAATGTTTGTTCTTGAAGGATCAAAGACTTCATATAAAAAAAATAAACGTTAAAACTCCCAGGAGAAAGTTGAGGAGACTGCGCACATGAAGCTTCAGGGTGTCATCTTAACCAAGTGGGAAATCCAGGAGACAGAAAACCCCAGACTTTTCATGGGAAGTGTGCTGTATGCAATGTCTTTACACAAACAGTGATCAAAAAGGAATGCCTGCGATGGCTGTGACAGACACTAGTGCCGGAATAAATAGAAAAGTGACAAAAATAATGAGCAGGCAGTCCCAGACAGCCTGTGAAAACAGCCGGGAAACCTGTGAAAATGCCCAACGTCCCTCCTGAGAGTGAGAGAAATGCAAACTATGTAACAAAGAGCTGCCATGTGTGGGTTAAGGTGGCAACAACGTGGGCCTGATAAAGCCCCCTGCTGATGGGGGTGAATGGAAGGGATGCCCCCATCCACTTTTGGAAAAAATGGGAATTGCTATAGGCTTCTAGAAAGCTATCCTGAAATAGCTACCCAACTAAAAATGCCAGTCTCTTTCCAGGGCCACACTATGACTTCTGTGGGCACTTTTGCCTCTGTGGGCTTTTTTCTCCATTAAAAAATATATATATGCGTATATGTGTGTGTACACACATATACACACACATTTGTTGTTGTAGGTGCCGTTGAGTTGGTTCCTCCTCGTAGCAGCCTGTGTACAACAGAACAAGACGCTACTTGGTCCTGCGCCAGCCTCACAATCATTGCTACATCTGAGTCCATTGTTGCAACAACTGTGTCGATCCGTCTCCTCAAGGGTCTTCCTCTTTCTCAGTGACCCTTGACTTTACCAAGCATGATGTCCTTCTCCAGGGACTGGTTCCTCCTGATAACATGTCCAAAGTACATGAGACGAAGTCTTGCAGTCTTTGCTTCTAAGACAGACTTTTTCATTCTTCTGGCAGTTCATGGTATGTTCAGTATTCTTCATCAACACCATCATTCAAAGGCGTCAGTTCTTCTTTGGTCTTCGTTATTCACTGTCAACTATTCTGCTAGGCAGCAGTAATGTGTATTTCTTCCCTTCCCTGGTTGCCCAGTGGCTCGGCTGTTAACCAGAAGGTTGGAGTTGGGAATCCACCAGCCACTCCTTGGAAACCCTATGGGGCAGTTCTACTCTGTCCTGTCGGGTTGCTTTTAGTCTGAATCAACTCAACAGCAACCAGTTTGATTTTTCAGTTTCCCTCGACTATAAATAGGATCAGCGAACTCAGAGCAAAGGCTACAGAAGCCTGTGTTACAGTGCAAACAGCTTAATGCAGCGGTTTCAACGTGTCTAGAGCAGTGGCAGGTATTTCAGGGGCTGGAGTATGTAAAGCCATTACCCCCCGGTTCTCTGCGGTGTGTGGGAATGCTGAAGTAAGGACCCTAATTCCACCTGGGTGGGTACAGTGGAGCCCAGCATCTCCACCGCTTCTCTCTGAGACGACTTTCACACGACCTCAAACAGCAGGAAGTCTGTCAGTCATCTCTAACAGTCATTACAGGAGCCTGATAATTTCGAGGCCAGCCCTACTATAAATCCAGCTTGCATGTATATGATCGTCCCATCTCAAAAGAATATGGAGAAAGCCATTGTCAAGTCCAGCACTCCTCAGGGAGACCCTCTGTCAGAAACCTACATAAATGCTAATACCCTGTGTTACCCCAGCTTTGAGGAAAGGGTCTCTGCCTTTATCCACTGACTGGAGGTGTCTGTTTTCTAGCAGGGTTATCTATATTTAAATCTTACTTTAAGTTAGAGAGAACAGCTCTGAGACCAGCCAAAATGTCTTAATGACTACGCGGGTGCTTGTTAATAATATCTGCTGAGTATAGACACCCTGCTATTATGGCCTTTTGAAATACGGCCATAAACTAATAAAAAATCGTGGAGCACTTGGGCTAAAATGAAACGGGTATCATCGCATACAACCCCTCATTCCTTGGGTAAGGAAACTCAAACTCGAGAATTCCAGTGGAAACAATCCAAGTCATGTGGCCATCACCGACAGAGCCAGGACTCGAAACAGGAATCCCGACTCTGAGCCCACATCTCCCCACCCCACGCCACTCCCCTTTACGGACTTTATTCAGGAGGGGAGGGGCAGTTCTTTGGTTTGGTTTTGGTGACGTAGCAGTTTAGGCTCAACCCTGTCTGCTGGTAAACAGCCTGTCTCTTACATTTTCAAGTTTCAATGCCTATATTATTTAATGGCTTGTTTTCCCATGAAGTTCTAAAGACTTTCTTTGACATTTAAAATCAGTCCCATTGCCTCATTCACTAATTTAGGTAAAACGCAGTAAAGCATTCCTTAACCTGTAAAGAAGTACACACGTATAGTTACGTTTTTGTTTAAATCATCAGGATGACTTTACTTGAAGTACGTGAGGTGTGCATTTTGGGTGAGCACTGTCTAAGCAGTCGGGTTTGACATTTCTGTTAGACTAGCTGGGTTGTAGTTTTAAACCATTGCCGTGGATTCAGCTTTGACTCAGGGCAGCCCCGTGTGTGTCAGAGGAGAACTGTGCTCCACAGGGTTTTCTATGGCTGATTTTCAGAAGTAGATCACCAGGCCTTTCTCCCAAGGCACCTCTGGGAGGACTCAAACCTCCAACCTTTTAGTTAGCAGCTAAGTGTGTTAACTGTTTGCACTACCCAGGGACTTCTAAATACGTAACTACAAATGTAAACGTATACATATATACATGCACATTTATGTATACACCACCTACAGGTATTGGGTCTTTCGGACATAATTAAGAAAAACCTTCTTTTCCTTCAAAATACTCTTCCTCAGAGAAAAACACTCCACCCTCTTCTCCGCTTCCCTCTGGCGACAAGAACAGAGCACTCTGTGTCCGTGATGAGAGCCGTTCAGACAAGCAGTGTGTTGTTTAAGAGAGAGATTCTATAGCTGAATTTCCTGTGTTCAAGTCCTTTTCAAGGCAAACAACCGAGGACAAATTAACCCCCCTGTGAAGACAGCAGTGAACAAACAAGAAGGGAAGAGGGCAGTGTGTAGATTTTCCTTTTTTCCCTTCTGTAAGGGTAAACGTAGCCCTAGTGGCACAGCAGCTAAGAGCTCAGATGCTAACCAAAAGGTCAGCAGTTCAAACCCACCAGCTGCTCCTTGGAAACCCTATGGGGCAGCTCCACTCTGTCCTATAGAGTCACTATGAGTCAGAATCAACTCAATGACAATGGATTTTTAAGGGAAATATAGGCATTCCTGGGTGGTGCAAACAATTAAGCATTGACTACTAACTGAAAGGTTGGTGGTTAGAATCCACCCAGAGGCACCTCAGAAGAGAGGCCTGGCAATCTGCTTCTGAAAGGTCATAGTCTTGAAAACTCAGTGGAGCACTGTTCTACTCTGCACACATGGAGACTCCATGTGTTGGAATCAATGGCAACTATTTTTGTTTTTTCACTCTTCTATAACCTGAGAGTAATAATGAGGAAATGCAAGAAAGTTTGCCTGGTTTAGCCATCAAACACAGTTAGAATGGATATTGCCAGCACCAAGGGATATGGTGGCCACCATGACAAAGACACAGAATTCAAGTTTTGTAGCTTAACCCATAACCCACTGCCGTCGAGTAGAATCCAATGCCCAGCGACCCTATAGGACAGAGTAGAACTGCCCCATAGTTTCCAGCGAGCACCTGGTAGACTCAAACTGCTGACCTTTGAGTTAGCGGCTGTAGTTCTCAAGCAGCACGCCACCAGTTTTGTAACAAGCGCCTTAGAAGTACGGGCTATTGTTTTCTTGAAAGCAGTGTCTTGGCGCCACTGCAAAGAATGGAGAGACTTGAGAAGGATCAGATCAAAGGCAGAAGTGGGGTGGGCCTGGGGCCTGGAGGCTAGAAATAGTAGAGGTGGGCTTTGCCCTGATTTCTGAAAGTTGAATTACTGAAGGACTCTTGTCAGGTAAGATAACTAGGAGCTATTGTTCTTTTAACAAGGACTCAAAACTCTTTTTTTCCTCCTAAATTATGCTTCCCCTTGGGATATGGACAGGTGAAAGAACCCACCAGGGGGCTATAATGAATAACATCTCATACAGAAATTCTATTCATGGAAAGATCAGGGCACTGTATTAGCATGCAGAATGCCTGCTGTTAGAGGCGCTCCCTGTTCGCCACTGCTTGCAGTGTGCCAGCAATGACACAGCAGTCCCCAGGGGACATCAACAAGTTTACTCAGGGCCTGCATTCAAGCTTAAAAAATATCCTAAGAGACAGAGAACATATGAGGTTAATATTCATGTGTTAATGAGGATTTAGACACGGTGAAGCTTACATCGCACTAATTAAAAATAATTGCCAGTCCTAGAATTACAGAGCCTTCAGGAGAGGCCTCAGGTCACTGCAGCCTCCAGGTTTCCAGCTTAGCTCTGCTCAAACGCCAGTGGTTCCCTTAACAAGATGAGTTCCAAACCAAACCCAAACCTGTTGCTGTCGAGTCAATTCCAACTCATAGCGATCCTATAGGACAGAGTAAAACTGCCCCACAGGGTTTCCAAGGAGCAGCGGGTGGATTTGAACTGCCAACCTTTTGGTTAGCAGCCAAGCTTTTAACCACTGCACCACCCAGGGCTCCAACAGGATCACTTAGATTCTGGGGAAACTTGCTCCTTCAACCAGGATCACAGGGGCTGACTGAAATCAGGAGGTCAGTTTCACAGTTTCAGATGGAAATTTCTTATTCTGACAGAGAAAGATATTTTTGAAAACTGGATTAAGATGAGAAGATGGCCTAGTGATGAAAAGTGATCAGACTAAGGACCCCAGAGACCATCCTTTCTCAACACTACCCACCCAGCTCTGCCGAGGCCCTCTTTCAAGGGCTGAGAAGTGCTGCTCACTTTTTCTGGTACATCCGTGTTTACTTTAAGGGGCTTCTTGATTAATTCAGGAGTAGAGCCTCCAGAAAGCTAATCAGACGTGTTCCAGTCCTAGCCCCTAAAAAAAAAAAAAAAAAAACTAGGACCTGTGAATGTGACCTTGTTTGGAAATAGGGTCTTTGCAGATGTTTTAGGTTAGCATGAAGTCAGACTGGAACAGGGCGGGCCTAGTGTCCTTAGAAGAGACACAGAGAGAAGACAGAGGCAGAGAATGGAGAGCTGCCTCTACAAGGCAAAGAGCACCAAGGATTGCCAGCAACCCCAGAAGCTAGGAGGGGCCTAGAACATATTCTTCCTCAGGGCCTTCAGAGAAAGCAGGGCCTGCCCATGGCTTGATTCAGGACTCCTGGCATCCAGAAGTGTGATAGAGAGAATTCCTGTTGTTTTATGCCGCTTAGTTTGTGGTTATTCGCTGCATCAGCTCTAAAAAATGGATACAGTGCTTAATAAGTTTGTTCATTCAATAACCAAAAAAGCAAAAACAAACCGGTTGCCGTGGAGATGGCTGTAACTCATAGCAACCCTATAAGACAGAGTAGAACTTCCCCACAGGGTCCGTTCCTTCAGTAGAGCAACTGTATTCTTTTTACATGGTTGTGATAGGCAGAACAATGACCCCCAAGGATGGCCATGTCCGAATCTCTAGAACCTGTGAGTGTGTTACCTTACCTGACAGAGACCTTGCAGGTGTCATTAGGTTAGCGATCTTGAGAGGGGGAGACCATCCTGGATTATCTGGCTGGGTCCTATCTCATCACGACAGTCTTCCAAAGAGTCAGATGTCGTGATGGCAAAAACCAGAGAGGTGCAGCATGAGAAGGACTTTGAAGATGGAGAAGGGGCCAAGATCCAAGAATCCAGAAGCTGGAAGAGGCAAGGAAATGGGTTCTCCTACAAGAAACAGCCCTACAGACACCTTTATTCTAGCCCGGTGAGACCCTGTCAGGTTTCTGACCACCAGGACTGTGAGGTCATACATGTGTGCTGTTCCATGTTCACTTGTTATAGCAGCAACAGAAGACTCATACACGAGTACTTCACCGTTTTCCATTGTTGCCCCCGCGGAGTCACACAGACAGCACTTGCTGTTAGAAGAAAATGAATAAGATAGGACTTGCTGCATTCTGAGTTTTTACGCGCTGTGAAATCCAGTCTGGTGGGTCAGTAGTGTTATTTCTGAGCAGCTGAGATGTATTTGTGAATAGGTGGAATAATGTGAGAACTTGTATTTGGGAATGGGAGTTGGCACAGAGAAAAATGACTTTCCCAATAAATCAATGGACTGGACCAGTCTGTTTATTTTATTATCAGCCCAATTGCCTTTCTGTTCTTCAGTAGTTGGCTAGCAAACCCTTCATTGTTAATGATGGATACACCAGGCCTTTCTCTCCCCGAAGTGGCTGCTGCTGCCCCTCACTGCCTGTCATCTCCGCAGTCCTGATAGGCACAAGTCACTCAGCCAGCTCAGACTCCACCAGGCAGGAGGTAGCTGGTTGAGGCCCACAGTGCAAACACTTCTACCAGCTCATTCTTTTTTTTTTTTTTCAATTGTGATTTAGGTGAAATTTTACAGAGCAAATTAGTTTCTCATTTAAAAATGTATGTACACAGTTTCCTGGCATTGGCTGCAGTCCTGCACTGTGTCAGCACTCTCCCCCTTTCCCTTTCCGCTCCAGGTTCCCCCCATCCATTTGTCCAGTTTTCCTGTCCCCTCCCACCTTCCAGGCTTTGTTTCTGGGCAGGTGTTGTCTGTTTGACCTAAGAAGCACGTCCCTCACATGTATTATTGTCGTCTAATCTTTGGCTGAAAGGTGATCTTTGGGAGCAGTTTCAAGTCTGAGTTAGCAGGGTGTCTGGGGCTAGCTCATTCTTTTCATAAAATTTTGAATATTATTTAAGTTTAAATATACTCAGTGCTTTCGCTTAATCTTTACTGTAACTTGGGGAAGGGGGTTTTATTATGTTCATTTTACACGTGAGAAAACCAAAGGTTAGTGAGGGCTTCCAGTTAGTAAATGACAGAACAGTGATTTCAGCCAAAATCACTTAAATACATATTCAGATTATGTAACTACATCACAGCTTCCCTCGCCACTTTTCCTTGGTGCCATTATTCCACACGCATATCCAGAGACTGTATTTTTACTGGTAAAATAATACCCCTTCACTCTGCAGTGGAAAACCCAGGAGCGTATGAAACGTTTTAAATCACCCGTGACCTCCCTGCTCAAAGGTCACTACTCAAGGTAAGTGTTTGGTGTATTTCTTTGAAAATGTTTTTTGGAGCCTTTACACACACGTATATTTCTTCTTGATGTTGTATTTTAGTTACAGTTTTGAATGCCATTCCAGTTTAGCTTTTTAGCTGAAGTGAGGTGGCATTCTAAGCACACTTCATTTAAACTCCACTGTGTTGCTTTCTGGTGATCTGTTTTTCCAGGTATTTAAATAGCATTAAGGCCCTGGTGCACACTTCCTGAGTTAACTTTCCTCAGGACTGGAGCAGAAGCGGCGCTCTGTGGAACGTGGAGCCTGGGCTGGGAGCATCTGCCTCACAGGGGAGCTCGTTAGAACCACACACTCTCTACCTCGTCGCTGGGGGGCAGGCCCAGGAGGCCCAGCTTTAACAAGCTCTCCTGGTGAATTCCACAGGTGCTCACGTTTGGACTGAAGTACCTGGGTTTCCACTTGTGTAGTGGAGGCGAAAGCAGCTAGTCAGCCTGTAGCAGGTTAAAGATGACCAAATAATTCTTAATGCTTTGAAGAAAAAGAGGAGGGTCCTTGGTTGCAAAACTCCCCTTAGTCGCATGCTGCAAGTGTCTGCTATTACTCAGGTACCTGTACCTGGATTAAGTGTCTGTCATTACTCAGGTACCTCGGTTAAGTGTCTGCCGTTACTCAGGCACCTGGGTTAAGTGTCTGCCGTTACTCAGGCACCTGGGTTAAGTGTCTGCCGTTACTCAGGCACCTGGGTTAAGTGTCTGCCGTTACTCAGGCACCTGGGTTAAGTGTCTGCCGTTACTCAGGCACCTGGGTTAAGTGTCTGCCGTTACTCAGGCACCTGGGTTAAGTGTCTGCTGTTACTCAGGTACCGGGGGGGGGCAAATGCCTGCTGTTACTCAGGTACCTGGGTTAAGTGTCTGCTGTTACTCGGGTACCTGGGGGGCAAATGCTTGCTGTTACTCAGGTACCTGGGGCAAGTGCCTACTGTTACTCAGGTATGGGGGGGCAAGTGCCTGCCATTACTCAGGTACCTGGGGGGGGCAAGTGCCTGCCACTACTCAGGTACCCGGGGTAAGTGCCTGCCATTACTCAGGTACCTGGGCGGGGGCAAGTGCCTGCTGTTACTCAGGTACCCAGGGTAAGTGCCTGCCGTTACTCAGGCACGTCAGTTAAGGTCTGTGACCATTTCCAGTTGCTGAGGAGTCGGTTCTGACTCGTGGTGCCCTATGGGTGTCAGAGGAGAACTGTGCTCCACAGGGGTTTCAGTGGCTGATTTTTTGGAAGCAGATTGCCAGGACTTTCTTCTGAGGCACCGCTGGGTGGACTCCAACCTTCCCATCAGTAGCTGAGCACATTATCTTTTGCATCTGTTATTAAAATGCCCAGATGTTGACTGAGAAAACCCATAGCTCCCTGAACACATTCTCACTCAATCACTCTTTAACGTGGAAATGCTTCTCTGACTAGTCAGCTCACCAGTGACCCAAATCAGAATAGGATGAAGAACAGGTAAGTTTTTGTTCAGTCCAGACAGCTTTTCTTAAGCTTCTCGCATGTTAGATAACACAGAGAAGAAAAGGAAACACGTACTGACCTGCCTTCAAGATGTTTCATAATCTTGTGAGGAACTTATGGTTCATGTATGAAATTCAGTTAAACTCAGCAATCAGATTCTAAAGTGACTCTAATCAATACCACAGTGCATGAGATAGGCAGAGCACTGCCACCTGCACAGAGAGACAGATGTGTGGATGAGGGGGTCTCCTAACATAAGGAGGAATTGGGGTGGGGCCTAAGTAATAATTACACTGATGATAAAAATGCCGTCTGTGAAATGGTTGCCATGGCCGCCATGGTGCTGAGCGGTTGCTGTGATTATTTCCTCTAATCCAGGTAGCACCCCTATAATACACCTACCCCCTTCCATTATCATTAAAAAAAAAAACAAAATTGCCGTCGAGTCCATTCTGTCAGCAACCCTATAGGGCAGAGCAGAACTGCCCCCTGGTTTCCCAGGAGCAGCTGGTGGATTCCATGTGCGGACGTCTTGGTTAGCAGCCGAGCTATTAACCACCGCAGCACCAGGCCTCCATTATCACCTCGTGCAGTGGCAGAGCCAAGGTAATTAGTGAGCACAGCCTGCTCCAGCTGCTTTAACCTGCTTGCTCACAGCTGGATTTGCAGGGCCGAACCTAAAGCCCTGGTGTGCGGTCAGTGCAAGTAGTCGATGTGCTCAACTGCTAACAGAAAGGTTGGAGCTTTGAGTCCACCCAGAGGCACCTCAGAAGGAAGATCTGGCAATCTACTTCCAAAAAATCTGTCACTGAAAACCCCCTGGAGCACAGTTCTCCTCTGACACACACGGGGTCTCCATGAGTCGGAATCAAGCCAAGGGCAACTGGTTGGCTGACCAGTGCCCAGCACATTACGTATGCTCAATGACTGTTTGCAGAAGGAAAGAAAGGGAATTAAATAAATCAAAGAATCTGAGAATTGTTTGGGGTCAGCGTTGTTTTGCTGTTGAAATTAAATTTAACTGATGGTCAGGCCATCTCTGAGTGAGGAAGCCAAGGAAGCCCTGAGAACTTGGCGGAGGAAGGAAGGATAGGGACCCCCTATCGTACCCCGACCCAGGCATTTACCAGGCACAGGTCCCAGGAGTGCAACCACGGGCATGGCAACCCCACCACCCCACTGCTCCCATGTCAGACAGACACACGTTTACCAGGAAGGCTTCTTAGTTTTGCTAAGAGAGCTTTTCTAGTCTCCATAGATACAGCGAGGAGCTTTGAGGGACAGTTTCTTAGCCAGATTTTAGCAGTTCTGACTGGAAAAACCAAACAAACAAACCCATTGCCATCGAGTCAATTCCAACTCATAGCGACCCTATAGGACAGAGTAGACCTGCCTCATAGAGTTTCCAAGGAACAGCTGGTGGATTCAAACTGCCTTTTTGGCTAGCAGCTGAACTCTTAACCATTGTGCCACCAGGGCTCGCCGCCCAAGGTTAAAAAAAAAAAAAAATGCATTGCCATTGAGTTGATCCCGACCCATAGTGACCCTATAGGACAGATTAGAACTGCCCCATAGGGTTTCCAAGGAGTGTTGGTGAATTCAAACCACTGACCTTTTGGTTACAAGCCAAGCTTTTAACCACTGCACCACCAGCTGAAATGTCCATTCTGTGTGTCTGAAAACAGGTGCAGGCTAGGTGAGACAAAGGAGAGCTGTCAGGCTCAGCATGGGAGCAGGAAGGAAAACAATGAGGAAGAACCTGTAATTTTATTACATGAGTGTCGGCTTCCAACATGAGCTGGACGCACTGCAATTAAAGCACCTGTAACAAAATGAGTCAGGACATTTTCTTCTTCCCTCTCCTTTCACCCAAAGGAAAGGAAGATGAGAAATCACATGCTATGGCAGGGAGATTTATACCAACTATACAAAAGAAAAAATGTGTGTCTGTGCGTGTGTGTGTGTGTGTGTGAAAGAGAGATTTTCGTTGATCTCTTAGAATTTGATTGATAACCCAACAGTCAATATTGATGGTTTTTCAATGTAAAGTCCCTTACCATGTCTAAAAATGAGTATAAATTATCTTTTTGCAGCGAGCATGAGCCACACCGAACCAGACATTACATTTGTTTAAAAATGTGTTGGTAGTTTTAGTCTTGTCACCAGCTTCAAAGCCACACTGACAACTTAGTGTCTTTGTTGGTTCCAAAACGAACACTCACAGAATCAGAACCAGGTCATGAGGCTCAGTGTAGAGATAAGAACCCTCCTCCTAACGCAAGGATCCCCAGCACTGGCTCACCAGCCCTTGGGTGGTCTGGGCCCCTTGGGGAGCTAGCACTGGGCTGGACTCACGTGGGCCTTTCGTTTCAGCCATCTACGAGCCATCCTGTGAGGCCTACAAGCACCTGGGCCAGACCTCCAACTATTACTGGATCGACCCTGATGGCAGTGGACCCCTGGCGCCTCTGAAAGTCTACTGCAACATGACAGGTAAGCCCAAATCTGTGTTTCATGAAGATGGTTCTGTGTGTGGAACATGATGGATGCCACCCAAGTTTGTTTTTTTCTGGGCTGCGTTCTTCACAACATGAGCTAAATGTCACTGAGCTTGTTGGGAAAATGGTGAGACGCAGCTGTAAAGTAATGAAAGCTTCTGGCACTGTGTTTACAAAAATGTCTATCTTCTGACCTGAACAGTGAATGATGAGAATTAACAATATCAGTATATAAGGGAAAACTGAAAGTGAGGTGGATGTCACTGGGTAACAGGAAGACCCGGAGGCGGAGTGGCCTCCACAGGTGGCCTGGACGGGGACACTGGTCTCCCTGCCGAGGGTTCTCACTGGTCGTGAGAGGAAGTCCGCAACCACTTCAGGCCTGCCCCTGCCCCCATAGCCATGGAGCTCCCTGGCTACGGAAATCCCATCCTGGAAATAGCAAAGAACACCAGCAGCTCTCAGGAAGTGTATCTGGGTGTTCTACTTGGGAAGAGGACCTAGTTTTCTTGACTTCTGTATTAATTTCAGGGCTGTGGAATGAGGCCTGGGTTCTTGTAGACCCCCACAACATGGGAAAGATGTGCAGCTTTTAAGATAAGAGCAGATTTTTGGTCAGACATTTGGCAATGCCTTCCCCTCCTAAAACCTGGAGCAGGTGTGAGGCGTGCCCTGCTCACTGGCTCCAGGAGAGATGCCACACCTGCCAGGATGACTGAGGCACGTGGTGATAAGGGCACTAAGGACAGAACACGACTGGTGGCAATTGCTGCCTTTGATTGTTTGCTGTGTGTCGGCACCTAAATGAATTCTTTACTCAGTCCACCAAGGATTGCATCCTGGCTCCGTTAATCATAGATGTGTCACCTTGGGCACTTTGCTATCCTGTTACTTTCAACAAGCTTCAGTGTTTATCTGTGAAATGGGCTTATGAATAATACTTACCAGGTCGCATTACCGTGAGAATGAAGAGAGGTAATCCACGTATGGCCTTAGCTCATTGTCTGACACTTTCAGTAAGGGTTGCCCAGGAGGTAGCATTGTTATTGTCATTTTAAGGATTCCAGAGTGAAGTAGCTTGCTCACAGCATGCAGGCAGGATTCAAACTTACATCTATTTGAGGCCAAAGTGTGTTTGTTTGTTTTATTGTGGTATACAAGTATAATACACCGTTTGCTACTTCAATATTCTTCACGTATACAGTTCAGTGACACTAGTTGTTTATCATGTTGTTCAACCATTGCCATTATCTGTTCCCAGATTCCCATGATCTGTAACAGAAGCTCGGTGATCCCCAAGCAGTGAGCCCCCTTTCCTTCCCACTTGCCCCTGGTGACCACTGATGCACTCTGGTCTCTGTATACAATTGCCTCTTCTAGATATTTCTCATAAGGGAGATCACACAGTATTTGTCCTATGGTGATGACTTGTTTACTCAGCATGTATCAGGACTTCATTTCTCTTTATGACAGAGTAGTGTTCCGTTGCATGGACGTGCCACGTTGTGTTTACCTGTTTATGCTGATGGGCATTTAGGCTTTTTGCACCTTTTGGCTGTTGTAAACAGTGCTGTAATGAGCAATGGAGGGCAGACCAATGGTGATTAACTCTGGCTATGCTTCAGAATCCTGTACAGAGCATTTGTTTGCTTTACACAAACATCTTAGCTCCCCTAGAGATTTTGATTTAGTAGGTCTGAAGAGGAAATAGAGTTGTGCAACTAGAAGGGAGAGCCCTGGACATTCTGTGGCAAGTAGATCCCAGGGGAGGACCCAGAACATCAGGATGGCAGGCCTGGGGCAGAGCTGGAGGGACAGTGAGCAGTACCTGGGAGTGGTGAGGAGGGCATGTGGAGAAGGTGGTAGGATGGGGGTATGTATAGAGAAGATGGCAGGATGGGGGTGCGCATAGAGAAGACGGTAGGATGGTGGTGCGTGTAGAGAAGACGACAGGATGGGACTGTGTGTAGAGAAGACGACAGGATGGGAGTGTGTGTAGAGAAGGTGGCGAGATGGGGTTGCGTGTAGAGAAGGTAGCAGGACAGGGGTGTGTATAGAGAAGATGGTGGGATTGAGGTGTGTGTAGAGAAGATGGTAGGATGGGGGTGCCACCCCTAAAGTCTCCTCTCACAGCAAGAGCTCTGAGCATGCCCTCCACTTTCCAGAAAGCTTAGCTCAAGCACTTAATAACTGTGGAACTTGTAAGTACACGCATGTCCTTGTGTGTGACCTTGATTTTAATCTCACCTGAACTAAACTATCAACTATGAAAACTCGATTAAAGACTACTCATCTTAGTTTCTCAGTGCTGCTGTAACAGGAATACCACAGGTAGGTGGTTTTAAAGAAGATAAATGTATTTTCTCACAGTCCAAATTCAGGGCATCGGCTCTGGGGGAAAACCCTTGTCTCAGCTTCTCTACTGTTCTTCTCAGCACACTTTGGAAATCTCCACATGGCATCTATCTTTTTTCTCTGCTTGTGCTTGCTTCTCTGTTCCTAATCTGCTCTCTTATCTCCCAAACACCACTAGGTTTAAGACACACCCTGCACTTAAATTGCCTCATTAACATAACAAGGAAAACCCTATTCCCAAATGGGATTACATCCACAGATACAGGTGTTAGGATCCGAACGCGTATTATGGGGGACACAGCTCAATCCACGAGCACCACTCATCTCGATTTTGGTTTCTCCTAATATATAGAAATAAACAATTAGAGTCAACTATGAGCCTTAAGGACACCTCGTTTGGACAACTGAAAATGTAATTATTTTGCTACATGCATCTCAAAGAAGAGTTAGAAAGATCAAAACCATCTATGTACGTGATTCTCATGTCAAGAACACACACATAAGGAAGGGCCGCTTTACTTTGGAGACATCTGCCTTTCTGGGAGCAGGAGCCTTTGCTCAGAAACATAGATGCTATCTTCATCAGTGTCTCCCCTGAAGGGCATGATTGTAGCTAACCCAATACTCTGGATGAAGTCCAAGCAGTGAGTACAGCCCACCTTCTGGCGTTAGAACATTTGGCTTCTATGCGTCTGAGATAGAAACGGTGTCTGTGTGCTTGAGGACCCTTGAACAGTCCTGCCTTACAGGACAGAAGGTAATTCTGGGCCTTTTCCCACCATCGGTCCTTCCTTCATCTGGAAGGAGCATGGGTTGACATCATTCAGAGAATGTGTCACCACAAAGCATGTCCTGGGCTGTCCCATTTCCAACAGGTCCTGGGAGAAGAAGAGGGGACAGCAGCATGAGATACCTCATAACACCTTGATCTGTCACTCTACCCTGAGAAATCGAATGTGCGCCTCACTTTATAACATTTCTATTAAAGAATAGAGTTGTCCTTCTTGGTGACCCAGATGCAATTGGATACTGATTATCTGTTGAAAATCTCACATACTTGAAAAAGGAGGGCAGGACTTTTTTGAAGAAGAAATGTCTTGGTAGTGATCACCCTGGTTTCTTTCTTCCTACTAAGATCGGTGGAAGGGAAAGAGTTCTTCCCTTGTACAAATGTGGGGAAATTTCAAGAAAAGGGGCCCGACTGGCAGGCAGCTGATGCAAATTTGGATAGAAATTGAAAAAACTATGGTGAAAATCACTCCTTAATCATATCTATTTCTGGGAGTCATAAACTTTACTTTACTTTCTAACTGAAAAAGAAAACAAACCAACCAAAAAACAAACAAACAAAAAACCCTTGAAAAACAGGTAATTAGTTTAGGGCTTAGCAAGGAAAAGGAGGTCTCTCCTGATTTTTCTACAACAAATTCTTCAAATTAATCTTTTCTACACTGTTGTCAACTAATATCTCCAAATTTTGCTTGCTCATTCAACATTGTCCAATAAGCTGACCCCTGTCTTTATTACATTTCACATCAACCATCAGGGCAGAGTTCAGTTTTTTCTCTGCTGAAGTGTTTTATGGCTGGACTCTGTCCAAAGTTCCATCCTGTTGGTATCTCTTGAGTTGGCAGTTACCTAAACTCAGGGCACCAGGACAATCTTCCCCACTGTAATGCACTGAAAAGACTCGTCTAAATTCCTGAGGGTTAAGAATCAGGATCAGCACAAAGCTGACTCCTATGAAGTGGAGGTCAGACATATCTCTGCCCTCCAGTTTCTTCACCATTTCTGATACCACCGCCTCCCCTCCATGGCATTCCCTACTGCATTTGGTTATTTGCTGAAATGGTCCCATGGAATTAACAAACCATACTCACAGTTATATGGCTTATTAGGAAAGTAAGACGATACACCCCATGTGTCTGTCAGTTTATCGTACTGTAAGGGATTTCTTGTTGCTGTAATGCTGGAAGATATGCCACTGGTATTCAAATACCAGGAGGGTCACCCATGGCAGACAGGTTTCAGCTGAGCTTCCAGACTAAAAAGACGGATCTGGGAATCTACTTCTGAAAAGATTTAGCCAGTGAAACCCTTATGAATAGGAGCAGAACACTGTTTGATATAGTGCCAGAAGATGAGCCCCTCAGGTTGGAAGGCACTCAAAAGATAGCTGGGGAAAAGCTGCTTTCTTAAAGTACAGTAGACCTTAATGATGTGGATGGAGTCAAGCTTTCTTTAGGGACCTTCATTTGCTTATGTGTCATGCCTCAAAGTGAGAAGAAACAGCCACAAAAATCCATTAATAATCAGAATGTGGAATGTACCAAGTATGAATCTAGGAAAATTAGAAGTCGTCAAAAATGAAATGGAACACATAAACATCAATATCCTAGGCATTAGTGAGCTGCAGTGGACTGGTATTGGCCACTTTGAATCAGACAATCATATGGTTTGCTATTCTGGGAGTGACAAAGTGAAGGAAGAGGCATGGCGTCGCATTCAGTGTCAGAAAGAACAATTCAAGAGGTGGGGCCAAGATGGCGAACTAGTCACAAGCTCCCGCTGAACCCTCTTGTGATAAACACCTGAAAAAACAAGTGAATCGATTACATATATGACAATCTACGAATCCTGAGCATCAAATGCAGAATTAAGGAATTGGTCTGACCAATGGGGAAGGGTGAGATCTTGCAGAAGTCCAATGAGTTGCCAAGCCCACGCAACACCTCAGCTCCAACTCCTTGGCACCATTCTTTGGTGTGATGGTGGAGGAGCAGATTGTAGTTTCCTGAGACACAGCAGCTTCAGCGAAAGAAGGCAAGCAAAGTTGCACACCTCCTGACCCTGTAGCGTGTCTACAGTGGGGCTGACTGGGGCATTAGAAAGCAGCTGCTTCAGTGAAAGAAAGCAGGCAAAGTGCTGGTACCCCGAACTCCTGCTGTGATGGCCACATGACTGGCTGCAAAGTTTAGGACAAAGCTCCTTCAGTGAAAGAAGAAGGCAAGTGCGGGACACAGCCCCAACCCCCTGGGGCAATCTTGGTGGGAACCCAGCCAGCGCAATAGGCTACACATGCCTCTGGAATCTGAGACAAAACAGTGCTCTCAACATAAGTGATTTAGTCTAATTTACCACATGGATCTAATAGCACCTTCTGAAAGTACTCTTTCCTATCTATCTAATCCCTCTGCCCCCTCCCCCAGCCAGCGTCATTAACAGTGGAATTCCCTAAGCATGAGATAGAATCTACTGCGCTATTTCTGAGCCATTCTCCTGGCCTGGGAGAAGGAACAAATTAACAGACGGGGGAAAATACTTTCCTGACTCCTCTAATGTGGAAGCTCAGAGCAGAAGCAGCTGCAGTCCAGGCATAAGTCATCCACAGACTTTGGCTTTCACCCCTACATGGATCCAGGTGACTATTAGTTTGCAAGGGCAAATCTGTTAGAAGTCTGACTGTAATTGTTTCAGCTGTGCAGTGGAGAGGCAGGTTTTGGAGGTCTGATACCACTCTGCCTATTAATCAGGGCGCTCACCTACCTACAGCAGGGACCTGAGGGCTCGAGGCTCCATCCATGCCACCTAGCCACCCACAAAAGGGGTCTGAGGATAGGGGTGCCTACCAGTCTTTACAGGTGTAAGCATTGGGTGCCTGAGGTATAGCTGCAAAGCCCACCCACCAGAGTACTCTAGAGAACAAAGACACTCCTTCTTCACTGATACCTGGGGAAGGCTTTCAGCACCCTGCATTCCTCAGAGCGTGACCCCCTGCTGCTACCAGAAACCAGTGCATACAACCATCACCACTGCTCCTCTAAGACAGTAAGTGGGAGCCTACACCACACGCTAGGTGACTGACTCTCAGGACACCTAAGCTGAATCTATACAATCATGAATGGACTTCTAGGCTCATATACCTGGTAATAACTCTAGCCATCTGGTAACAGGACATTACTGCTTCAAAGTCTCCAATAATCAACTTAGCTCAATCTAGTAGCCTAAAACTCAAAACAAAACAAAGCAAGAAGCTAGGATACAGTGAGCAAACATAAAATAAATTATTACAAAAACTTATAGATAGCTCAGAGACAGCAGTCGATATCAAATCACATAAAGAAGCAGACCATGACTGCTTCAACAAACTCTCAAAACAGAGAATCAAGGACCCTCTGGATGAAGATGTATTCCTGGAAATGCCAGATGTAGAATACAAAAAGACTAATATACAGAACTCTTCAAGACATCAGGAATGACATCAGGAATGAGATCAGGCAATACACAGAAAAAGCCAAGGAACACACAGATAAAGCAGTTGAAGAAATTAAAAAGATTATTCAAGAACATAATGAAAAATTTAATAAGCTGCAAGAATCCGTAGAGAGACAGCATTCAAAAATTCAAAAGACTAACAATAAAATTACAGAATTAGGCAACTCAATAGAGTCAGAGGAGCAGAACTGAGGAACTGGAATGCAGAATTGGGGAGATGGAGGATAAGGCACTTGGCACCAATATGGTGAAGAAAAATCAGATAAAAGAATTAAAAAAAAATGAAGAAACCCTAAGAATCATGTGGAACTCTCTCAAGAAGAATAACTTGCAAGTGATTGGAATACCAAAGCAGGAAAGGATAACAGAAAATACAGAAAGAATTGTTGAAGATTTGTTGGCAGAAAACTTCCCTAACACTGTGAAAGATGAAAGGATATCTATCCATGATGCTCATCCAACCCCATACAATGTAGATCCCAAAAGAAAGTCACCAAGACATATTATCATTAAACTTGCCAAAACCAAAGATAAAGACAGAATTTTAAGAGCAGCCAGGGATAAGCGAAAAGGGGAATCCATAAGTTCAGGCTACTTGGCAGAAACCATGCAGGCAAGACAGCAAGGGGATGACATACATGGAGCACTGAATGAGAAAAATTGCCAGCCAAAAATCATATATCCAGCAAAACTATCTTCAATATGAAGGCAAAATAAAGACATTTACAGATAAACACAGCTTAGGGAATTTGCAAAAACCAAACCAAAATTACAAGAAATACTAAAGGGAATTCTCTGGTTAGAAAATCAATAATATCAGTTATCAACACAATAATAGAACACAGAACAGAGAAACCAGATATCAACTCAGATAGGGAAATCAAAAAAATAAAATAAGATTAAAAAAAAAAAACACTCAAAACGGAATCAGTGATGTCATTATATAAAAGATGATAATCAATAAAGAGGGACTAAATAAAGTAGGCTTAGATCTTCCATATGGAGAGGAAATCAAGCTGATATTGGGAGATACGAGCTCTGTTTAAACTTAGAAAAATAAGGGTAGATATTAAGGTAACAACAAAAAAGAATAACAATCCCACACTTAAAAATAAAAAACAAGATGAACAAAGACTCAGCAAAAACAAATTCAACTACAATGAAAAAGAGGAACACACAATTTACAAAGAAAGACTTTTCAGCACAAAAAAGTAAGTGGAAAAATGAAACCGTCAACAACACACAACAAAAGGCATCAAAATGACAGCACTAAAATCATACCTATCTATAATTACACTGAATGTAAATGGACTAAATGCACCGATAAAGAGACAGAGAGTGGCAGAATGGATTAAAAAACATGACCTGGCTATACGCTGCCTACAAGAGACACACCTTGGACTCAGAGACACAAACAAACTAAAACTCAACGGGTGGAACAAAAATATATCAAGCAAACAACAATCAAAAAAGAGTAAGAGTGGCAATATTAATTTCTGACAAAATAGACTTTAAAGATAAATTCGCCACAAAGGATAATGACACCATATAATGATTAAACAGACAAAATACCAGGAGGATATAACCATATTAAATATTTATGCACCCAGTGACAGGGCTCCAAGATACATAAAACAAACCCTAACAGCATTGAAAAGTGAGAAGGCTCCACAATTATAGTAGGAGACTTCAACACATTGCTTTCAATTAAGGACAGCACATCTGGAATGTAGCTCAATAAAGACACAGAAGATCTAAATGTCACAATCAACCAACTTGACCTCACAGACATATACAGAACACTCCTACCCAACAGCAGACAAGCATATTTTCTTTTCTAGTGTGCATGGAACATTCTCCAGAATATACCACATATTAGGTTATAAAGCAAGCCTTAGCAGAATCCAAAACATTGAAATATTACAAAGCATCTTCTCTGACCATAAGGCCATAAAAGTAGAAACCAATAACAGAAAAAGCAGGGAAAATAAATCAAACACTTGGAAACTGAATAATACTCTGCTCAGAAAAGACTGGGTTATAGAAGACATTAAGGATGGAATAAAGAAATTCATAGAATCCAATGAGAATGAAAACACTTTATATCAGAACCTTTGGGACACAGCGAAAGCAGTGCTCAGAGGTCAATTTATATCAATAAATGCACACATACAAAAAGAAGAAAGGGCCAGAATCAAAGATCTATCCCTACAATTTGAACACATAGAAAGAGAGCAAAAAAAGAAACCCTAGAAACCCTCAGGCACCAGAAGAAAGCAAATAATTAAAATTAGGACAGAAAAAAGTTAAATAGAGCACAGAAAAACAGTTGAAAGCATTAACAAGACCAAAAGCTGGTTCTTTGAAAAAATTAACAAAATTGATAAACTATTGGCCAGACTGGCAAAAGAAAAACAGGACAGGAAGCAAATAACTCAAATAAGAAACGAGATGAGCGATATCACAACAGACCCAACTGAAATTAAAAGAATCATATAAGATTACTATAAGAAATTGTACCCTAACAAATTTGAAAACCTAGAAGAAATAGATGAATTCCAAGAAACACACTATCTACCTAAACTAACACAGAGGTAGAACAACTAAATAGACCCATAACGAAAGAAGACATTGAAAAGGTAGTCAAAAAACTCCCAATAAAAAAAAAGCCCTGGCCCAGATGACTTCACTGTACAGTTCTACCAAACTTTCAGAGAATAGGTAACACCACTACTACTAAACGTATTTCAGAGCATAGAAAAGACAGAATACTCCCAAACTCGTTCTTTGAAACCAGCATATCCCTGATACCAAAACCAGGTAAACACACCACACACACAAAAAAAATTACAAACCTGTATGCCTAATAGACTTAGATGCAAAAATCCTGAGCAAAATTCTAGCCAATAGAATTCAACAACATCCAAAAAAAAAAAAAAAAAATTCACCGTGACCAAGTGGGATTCATACCAGGTGTGCAGGGATGGTTCAACATTAGGAAAATAATTAATGTAATCCATCATATAAATAAAACAAAAGACAAGAACCATATGATTTTATCAATTGATGCAGAAAAGGCATTTGACAACGTTCAACACCCATTCATGATAAAAACTGTCAGCAAAATAGGAATAGATAGAAGGAAAATTCCTTAACGTAATAAAGGGCATTTATACAAAGCCAAGAGCCAACATCATCCTAAATGGAGAGAGTCTGAAAGCATTCCCCTAGAGAACAGGGACCAAACAAGGATGCTCTTTATCACCACTCTTACTCAACATTGTGCTGGAGGTCCTAGGCAGAGCAATTAGGCTAGATAAATAAAGGGCATCCAGATTGGCAAGGAAGAAGTAAAAGTATCTCTATTTGCAGATGACATGATCTTATACACAGAAAACCCTAAAGAATCCTCAAGGAAGCTACTGAAACTAATAGAAGAGTTCAGCAGAGTATCAGGATACAAGATAAACATACAAAAATCAGTTGGATTCTTCTACACCAACAAAAAGAACATGGAGGAGAAAATCACCAAATCAATGCCATTTACAGTAGCCCCCAAGAAGATAAAATACTTAGGAATAAATCTTATCAGAGATGTAAAAGACCTATACAAAGAAAACTACAAGACACTAATGCAAGAAGCCAAAAGAGACCTACATAAGTGGAAAAACAGCTTGCTCATAGATAGGAAGACTTAACATTGTAAAAATGTCTATTCTACCAAAAGCCACCTATAGATAAAATGCAATTCTGATTAAGACACCAATGACATTTTTTAATGAGATGGAGAAACAAATCACCAATTTCATATGGAAGGGAAAGAGGCCCCAGATAAGTAAAGCATTACTGAAAAAGAAGAACAAAGTGGGAAGCCTCACTCTACCAGATTTTAGAACCTGTTATACTGCCACAGTAGTCAAAACAGCATGGTACTGGTACAACAACAGATACATAGACCAATGGAACATAATTGAGAATCCAGACATAAATCCATCCACATATGAGCAGTTGATATTTGACAAAGGACCCAAAACAGTTAAATGGGGAAAAGACAGTCTTTTTAACAAATGGTGCTGGCATAACTGGATATCCATCTGCAAAAAAAATGAAACAAGACCCATACTTCATACCATGCACAAAACCAATTCAAAATGGATCAAAGACCTAAATATAAAATGTAAAAGGATACAGATCATGGAAGAAAAAAATACGGACAATGTTACGATCCCTAATACATGGCATAAACAGTATACAAAACATTACTAACAATACAGAATAGAAATTGGATAACTGGGAGCTCCTAAAGATCAAACACCTATGCTCATCCAAAGAATTCACCAAAAGAATAAAAAGATTACCTACAGACTGAGAAAAAGTTTTTAGCTATGACATTTCCGATCAGTGCCTTATCTCTAAAATCTACATGATACAGCAAAAACTCAACTACAAAAAGATAATTAACCCAATTAAAAAATGGGCAAAACATATGGACAGGCACTTCACTAAAGAAGACATTCAGGTAGCTAACAGATACATGAGGAAATGCTCACGATCATTAGCCATTAGAGAAATGCAAATTGAAACTACAATGAGATTCCATCTTACTCCAACAAGGCTGGCATTAATCAAAAAAAAACACAAAATAATAAATGTCAGAGAGGTTATGGAAAGCTGGAACACTTATACACTACTGGTGGGAATGTAAAATGGTACAACCATTTTGGAAATCAATCTGGCGTTTCCTTAAAAAACTAGAATAGAACTACCACATGATCCAGCAGTCCCACTCCTTGGAATATATCCTAGAGAAATAAGAGCCTTTACACAAACAGATATATGCACACCCACATTCACTGAAGCACGATTTATAATAGCAAAAAGCTGTAAGCAACCAAGGTTCTTTGAAATGGATGAATGGATAAATAAATTATGGTATATTCACACAATGGAATACTATGCGTTGATAAAGAACAGTGATGAATCCATGAAACATTTCTTAACGTGAAGGAATCTGGAGGGCATTATGCTAAGTGAAATTAGTCAGTTGCAAAAGGACAAATATTGTGTAAGATCACTATTATAAGAACTCAATTTAAAAAGAGAAGAAAATATTCTTTGATGGTTATGAGAGGAGGGAGGGAGAGGAGTTTTCACTAATTAGATAGTAAAGAAAAAAAAATTTTTTTTTTTTTTTTTTTTTTTTACTATCATAAGTACTATTTTAGGTGAAGGGAAAGACAACACACAATACAGGACAGGTCAGCACAACTGGACTGAACCAAAAGCAAAGCAGTTTCCTGAATAAACTGAATGCTTTGAAGGCCAGCGTAACGGGGCGGGGGTTTGGGGGCCATGGTTTCAGGGGATATCTAAGTCAATTGGCATAATAAAATCTATTAAGAAAACATTCTGCATCCCACTTTGGTGAGTGGCTTCTGGGGTCTTAAACGCTAGCAAGTGGCCATTTACGATGCATCAATTGGTCTCCACCCACCTGGATCAAAGGAGAAGGAAGAACATCAAAGGCACAGGGTAATTATGAGCCCAAGAGACAGAAAGGGCCACATAAACCAGAGACTCCATCAGCCTGAGACTAGAAGAACTAGATGGTGCCTGGCTACAACTGATGACTGCCCTGACAGGGAACACAACCGAGAACCCCTGAGGGAACAGGAGAGCAGTGGGATGCAGACCCCAAATTCCCGTAAAAAGACCGGACTTAATGGTCTGACTGAGACTTTCTGTTAGCCCAAGACAGGAATCATTCCCATAGCCAACCCTTTGGACTCAGACTGAACTGGACGGGACTATGGGATAGAAAGTGATACTGGTGAAGAATGAGCTTCATGGGTCAAGTAGACACATAAGACTATGTTGGCATCTCCCGTTTGGAAGGGAGATGAGAGGGCAGAGTGTGCCAGAAGCTGACCAAATAGGCTCGAAAATGGAGAGTAGAGGGAAGGAGTGTGATGTTTCATTGGAGGGAGAACAATTAGCAGTATATAGCAAGGTGTATATAAATTTTTGTATGAGAGACTGACTTGATTTGTAAACTTTCACTTAAAGCACAATAAAAATTAATAATAAAAAATAAAAGGAACAATTCAAGATCTATGCTGAAGTACAACACTGTCAGTGATAGGATAATATCCACACGCCTACAAGGAAGACCAGTAAATATGACTATTATTCAATTTAGGCATCAACCACTAAGGCCAAAGATGAAGAAATTGAAGATTTTTACCAACTTCTGTTGTCTGAAATTGATCCAACATGCAATCAAGATACTTTGGTAATTACTGGTGATTGGAATGCAAAATTTGGAAACAAAGAAGAAGGATTGTTGGTTGGAAAGTATGGCCTTGGTGATAAAAACAATGCCAGAGATCACATGGTAGAATTTTGCAAGACCAATGACTTCTTCATTGCAAATACCTTTTTTCACCAACATAAATGGCAACTATACACATGAACCTCACCAGATGGAATATACAGGAATTAAATCAACTACATCGGTGGAGGAGATGATGTAAAAGCTCAATATCATCAGTCAGAACAAGACCAGAGGCCAACTGTGGGACAGGAACATCAATTGCTCATAAGCAAGTTCAAGCTGAAACTGAAGAAAATTAGAACAAGTCCACAAGAGACAAAGTATGGCCTTGAGTATATCCCACCTGAATTTAGAGACCATCTCAAGAACAGATTAGACACACTGAACATTAACGATCAAAGACCAGATGAGTTGTAGAATGACATCAAGGACATCATACACGAAGAAATCAAGAGGTCATTAAAAAGACAGGAAGGAAGAACAAAATGGGTGTTAGAAGAGACTCTGAAACTTGCTCTTGAAGGTCGAGTAGCTAAAGCAAAAGGAAGAAATGATGAAGTAAAAGAGCTGAACATAAGATTTCAAGGGTGGCTGGAGAAGACAAAGTAAAGTATTATAATGATGTGTGCAAAGACCTGGAGGTGGAAAATCAAAAGGGAAGAACACACTCAGCATTTCTCAAGCTGAAGGATCTGAAGAAAAAATTCAGGCCTCAAGTTGCAATAGTGGCGGATTCCACGAGGAAAATATGAAACAACACAAAAAGCATCAAAAGAAGGTGAAAGGAAGATGCAGAGTCACTATACCAAAAGGAATAGGTCAACTTTCCACCATTCCAGGAGGTACCATATGAGCAGGAACCAATGGCACTGAAGGAAGAAGTCCAAGATGCACTAAAGGCATTGGTGAAAAACAAGGTTCCAGTAACTGATGGAATACCAGTTGAGATGTTTCAACAAATGGATGCAGAGCTGAAAGTACTCAATCCTCTATGCCAAGAAATTTGGAAGACAGCTACCTGGCCAACCAACTCAGAGAGATTTATATTTATGCCTATTCCCAAGAAAGGTGATCCCATCGAATGTGGGAATTATCAAACAATATCAGTAATATCATAATCAAGTAAAATTTTCTGAAGATCATTCAAAAGCTGCTGCAGCAATATATCGACAGGGAACTGCCAGAAATTCAAGCTGGATTCAGAAGAGGACATGGAACCAGGGATATTGTTTTCGTTATCTAGTGCTGCTATAATAGAAATACCACAAGTGAATGGCTTTAACAAAGAGAAATTTATTTTATCACGGTCTCTAGAAGTCCAAATTCCGGGTGCCAGCTCTAGGGGGAGGCTTTTTCTCTCTGTTGACTCTGGAGGAAGGTTCCTTGTCATCATCCTTCCTTGGTCTGAAAGCATCTCAGGGCAGGAACCTCAGGTCTGCTCTGCTCCTGGTGCTGCTTTCTTGGTGGTATGAGGTCCCCAACTCTCTGCTTGCTTCCTTTTCTGTTTATATCTTGAGAGATAAAAGGTGGTATAGGCCACACCCCAAAGAAGCTCCCTTTATGTTGGATCAGGGATGTGACCTGTTCAGGGTGTTACAATCTCACCCTAATCCTCTTTAACATAAAGTTACAATCACAGAAAGGAGGATAACCACAGAATACTGGGAATCATGGCCTAACCAAGTTGATAAACACATTTTTTGGGGGGACATAATTCAATCCATGACGGATATCATTGCTGATGTCAGATGGATATTGGCTGAAACCAGAGAATACCAGAAGGATGTTCACCTCTGTTTGATTGGCTATACAAAGGCATGCAACTGTGTGGATCATAACAAACTGTGGATAACACTGTGAAGAATGGGAATTCCAGAACACTTAATTGTATTCATGAGGAACCTGTACATATATCAAGAACAGTTATTCAAACAGAACAAGGGGATACTGCATACTTTAAACTCAGGAAAGGTGTGCATCAGGTTTGCACCATACCTTTTCAATCTGTATGCTAAACGAATAATCCGAGAGGCTGGACTATATTAAGAAGAATGGGACATCAGGATTGGAGGAAGACTAATTAACAACCTGCGTTATGCAGATGATCCAACCTTGCTTGCTGAAAATGAAGAGTACTTGATGCCCTTACAGATGAAGGTCAAACACCAAAACCTTCAGCATGGATTACACTTCAACATAAAGAAAACAAAAATCTTCACAACTGGACCAATAAGCAACATCATGATAAACAGAGAAAAGATTTAAGTTGTGAAGAGTTTCATTTTAATTGAATTCACAGTCAACACCTATCAACATCTATAGAAGCAGAAGTTAAGAAATCAAAAGACACATTGCATTGGGCAAATCTGGGGCAAAAGTCCTCTTTAAAGTGTTGAAAAGCAAAGATGTCACCTTGAAGACTAAGGTGCACCTGACCCGAGCCATGGTGTTTTCAGTCACCTCCTATGCATGTGAAAGCTGGATGACAAAGAGGACTGAGGAAGAATTGAGACCTTTGAATTGTGATGTCAGAAAAGACTATTGAATATACCATGGATTGCCAAAAGAATGAACAAATCTGTCTTGGAACCAGAATTCTCCTTAGAAGCAAAAATGGCAAAACTAAGTCTTACATACTTGGGACATGTTATCGGGAGGGATCAGTCCCTGGAGAAGGACATCAAGCTTGATAGAGTAGAAGGTCAGTGAAAAAGAGGAAGACCCTCAATGAGATGGATTGAACCAGTGGCTGCAACAATGGGCTTAATCATAATGAAGGTTGTGAGGATGATGCAGGACCAGGCAGTGTTTGGTTCTTTTGTACATAGGGTCGCTATGGATCAGAACCAACTTGATGGCACCTAACAACAAAAACAACTGGCTACAACTCAGGATCAAGTTCAACTTGCAAGTAACAGAAACAATTCTGCATCAGGATCAGGAAGTACAAGGGGAGGTCTGGAAGTCTCCCTGAAGTGGAGATCAGATCCCTCCCTTCTTCAGTGCAGGACAGCTTCTGACCAGGACAGCTCTCTCAGCTGCCCTCTGCTGTCAGCCCTCTTTGCTGCTAACTGGCCCAGCTCGCTGCCAGTATAGCAGCTTCAGGACTGCTCAGCTCCCACATGGCTTGGCCTCTCTGCCAGCCAGCACTCAGCCAGCATCTCTCTCATCTGCAGCTTTTTCAGCCAACTGACCCACCCTTAGCTGGCAGCTTTTTCAGCTGCAGACCTTTTCACCAGGCCTTCTTCTTCAAAGAACTAGGGCAAAGATAATAACTTCTCAGGGTTTAGGAGAAAAATCTCTAAATTTGTTTTTCTAAAGAACCAAGGCAAAAGTCCACATAAAGAAACTCATCGCACCCTGCCCACAAAGGCTGACCATGAGCTGAGTCTTGATGAACAAGTGGGAATTTGGGGCTGGGAAATGAGCAGAAGGGAAAATAGATTAACTTATGTCTTATATGGGATGAAAAGCAGTTGCCACCTTGTCCTGAGGGAAAGCAAGTGATTGGTAATCTTAGCAGAAGAGCAATATGACCAGGTTTATGTGTTCAGAGGTCCCTTTGGGAGCTTGAAGAGGATTCTCCAAAGGAGACCTGGACATAAGAGAGGGAGACGAGTTAGGAGGCCCCTGCAGTTACCCAGGAGCTGATGCCGTGAGACCTGGGTGCAAGGTGGTGGCAAGTGGGTAAAAGAGGAGGCACTTGATTTGATGGGCATTTAGGAAGTTGAACTGGCCAGACTATGGCTGGTGAGAGAGAATGAGTTAAAACGATTCTCAGGTGTCTGCCCCAGGTGCCCAGGAGACGGAGCATGGAAGCCTGGAGCAGGATAGGAAAGGGCTGGCATCTACATTAGTGGGTTCTGCTTGCCTTTGGTGCCTGTAATCCACCAGATAGAGCTGTCCTGTCGTCAGACTTTGACTGGTCTTGTCTCTGTGTCCTCATAAACAGGGCCAAATTACCCAATAAAGCAAGGTACGCACAGGCCCAATTGTGCCTTCCTACCAATCTGCAGTGCACAATTTCACCTGTCCCCCACCACAGCAAAGCTGTGGTGAACCCATGTGAAATTGCTCAGCACAGATTAGCAAGTAAATACAATTAAGCCTGTGAGTACCTTGCTCAGTGCAAGCCGGTTTATACCATGCTTACTGGTTAATCCACTCCTGCTAGTAAATAAAAGTGCAGGAATTAGAACAGCTGATCTCTATGGCATTCCTTTCTGAAAGAAGAAGAAAAAGAAATTCTGTTATTACCATGGAACATGAAAGGAAAAAAATTCACTACTTGCAGTCAAATAATAACTTAGAGATGGAGCCCTCTTGCCTCGAACAGGCTTAAATTTACTCATTTCTTGAACAGGTTTGACACAAATTGGCACTCTTCATTTTTTATCATGAGGCAGCCATTCCACTCTGCAATTCTTCTCTTGACTCCACAGCTCACAGCTCCATCTCCTGGAAATTAGGGGGCGTCCTAAATGACAGAGCATTTCAGGGCTGCCGAGTCGACCCAGAGGAGACAATGTGTTCATCGGACACTGTGTGGAGGGTCTGTTGCTCTGTACCAGCCAGAGCCTGTGTCCTTTCAGATCTCTGAGCAGGCTGTAGAGCGTGGTTGTTGTCATCCTCGCCTCCCGGCCCCATTTCTATCCTCTCTGAAAATCTGGTGCCATAAATGCAATCTTTGTGACTGCATACTTGCTTATATTTCCATATTAATCTATTTTTATTTGCACGTTTTTTCTAACTGGTCAGGTTTTTTCTTCTATTTTCTTAAGGCATTTGCCAACATTGTCCCTAGAAACCTTGGACTTTTATACTTAAAGCTTCATTTAGTTCTTTCAACCCAATGATTAATAACAACAGTAGGTAAAACTAGACCCAGCTATTATCCTTGGAACTTCACTGCCTATCCCAAAACCTAAAACACTGTTTTTCATAATATTCTACCCTCTAAGCCACACTCCTTATGGCTCTCTTAGCATTCATACTTAATTTTTAAATATTTAAGTGGGCATCTGTGCTCTGGCATGTGAAGCTGGAGTCCAAATGAAAAAAAAGCACCGCCTGCATTCTTTCTAGCGCGAATTTTGAGGTTTTATCAAGAAGCCATTAAGTTTGTTTATGTAATTTGTACTTCATAAAGCCCTGGGGCTTAGCTGATCAAATTCTATTATCCTCTATAATGGCAAAAGCTGTTTGTGTCTTTTCAGTGCAATATTTATAGAGAGCTTATTACTCCAGTTCCTAAGCACGCTCACTCAGTGATACCGTTTTATTTATTAGTGTGCCTCTCAGAAGCTTTAGCAGGAAGATGGAAGGGGCTGAGGTGTGCACTTGGGCTCTGGTGGGAAGGTTTGTAAACCCAGCTCCTCACCCCTAAAGCAGTTGCTTCCCACTATGGCCACTGTCTCAGCAGCTCAAAATAACGTATCATCCCACAGTTTCTGTGGCACAGGCTGGCTGGTCGTCTGCCCAAGGTCTCACCATGCTGAAACCTAGGTGTCCGCAGGGCTGAGAGCTCGCCCAAGCTGGGCAGCCTGCTCCAGTGCACTGGGCTTCTTGGCCAAGTTTAGCTCCTTGTGGATGTAGGGCTGAGGCATCTGCTCCACTGCTGGCCTCTGGCTGTGGATCACACTCAGCTCCCAGGTGCTGCCTTGGGTCCTCAACACATGGAGCTTACTTCTTCGAAGCCAGCAGGGGTCTCTCTGACCTTTAGACCTTTGTCTTCGTTTCCTGGAGCTGCCATACGAAGTGCCACAGAGCAAATGGCTTTTGAAGAACAGATTTAATTTCCCAGTTCTGGAGCCTAGAAGTCCTAGTCCCGGCTCTTGGCTGTGTCAGGCCCTTTTGAGGCTTTGACAGAGGAGCTGTCCCACACTTTCTCCTGGCTTCTGGTAGCTGCCAGCCGTCCCTGGTGTTCCTTCGCTGTTTGTAGACATGTCTGCCTCTGTTGTCACGTTGACTGTCTCCCTCCTGTGTCTGTCCTTTTCTTTTATAAGATTCCCCTCAGAAAGGATTAGGGTTAAGATCCACCTTATGCCCATATGTCTTCATTAAGGTAACTGATGGAGCCCTGGTGATACAGTGGTAAAGAGCTACAGCTGCTAACCAAAAGGTCGGCAGTTCGAATCTACCAGCCACTCCTTGGAAACCCTATGGGGCAGTCCTACTCTGCCCTTTAGGGTCACTATGAGTAGAAATTGACTCAATGGCAATTTTTTTTTTTTAATGTAATGGATAACATCTGCAAAGGAAAAATCTTATTTACCCAAACAAGGTCACATTCATTGGTATAGGGCTTAGGACTTCAGCATATCCTATTGGGGACACAATTCCATCCATAGCACCCTTGTCTAAGAGCTCACCTGGTTAGGTCAGACCCACCCGGGATAATCATACTTTTATTCAACTCAAAGTCAACCGAGGAGAGAGCTCATTTACATCTCCGAAATCACTTCGCCTTTGCCATGTATCATAACCTAATCCTGGGAGTGACATCACATCACGTTTCCAGGCCCACCCACACGGAGTGACATTACATCACATTCCCAGGCCCACCTACACAGAAGAGGAGGGGGACCATCCAGGGCATGTCAGATACCAGGGACAGAATCTTAGGACCACCTGCCTGCCACACCCACCTGTGTGCCTCAGTTTATCATTCCCACCACCAGGCAGATTAATTTCTGCCCCTGAGCAACAGAGCCACACTTGGTTTGTAAAATATTAGATGTTATTATTTGTCTTGTAGATTTAATGTATACTTCAATATAGAGAGCTTTGAAAATACAGATAAGCAAAAATAAAAATTGCTTACCAGCTAGGGAAAGAATTACTAACACATTAGAAAATGAGCGATGGAGATTTTATACTCTACACTTGTCGCTATATGTGTTCTTGAGAGCAAACTAAATGCCAGGCACTGTGGTGCAGTGGTTAAGCATTTGGCTTCTAACTAAGAGGTCAGCAGTTCAAATCCACCAGCCACTTCTTAGAAACCCAGTGGGGCAGTTCTACTCTTGTCCTGTAGGGTTGCTATGAGTCAGAATCAACTTGAGAGTACCTTGAGAGTAAGGGGTTTATTTTAAGTACAGCACACACATTCACTCTGAAAAACCCTGTGAGGTAGTTACTGTTATTCCCGTTTTGTTGCTGAGGAAACTTACATTTAAAGAAATCAAGTCTAGGGTCACACAGCTGGGAAGCAGTGAAGACTCACTGGGCAGGTTTGTGTGATTCGGAGCCAGAGTTTGTTGTCACGCTGCATGTTCACGTGTGTGTGTATGTGTGTGTGCACACGTGTGTGTGTACAAACCATGCTCCCTTTTTGGATGATGTGGTATTCTTTGTAACGTGATTTCTGAAACGAGCATTTCTTATTCACATCTCCTCATTGTCATTAACATCTCCTTACAGGACTCTAACTCGTTATCTCTGGTTTGGGCCACATCTTTGCTGCGAACTATTTACCTCTTAATTGTCCAGCTGATGCCTTGGGATTTTTAACCAGAGAACACATGTTAAATTGGTGTATGCACTATTATGTAATCATTATCCATTTTATCTTAATCCAGCTGTAAGTATTTTCCCAGATAGAAGCTTTCTAAGAGCTTTATCAGACAATATGTGCATTTCCCGTGTGCCTGGGTTAACCACCCCGGAGGGTTCGAGCTCTGCTTATGGGATAACTTACATTCTCTCTCCATTACCCAGTTACTTTCCCAACGTAAGGTCTTAAACAGAGCCTAACGAGATGTGGTTTGAGAAGATAACAGGACTGAGTGGAATCACAGTGGTGTCATCTATAATATTTAACGTGAGAACAGTGTGCCGTCCTTCCCTTTTTGAAATCAGGACACACACGGCTCTCCTGTGTCTATCACAGCCCATAACGCTGGCAAGGCTGGCACCACCAGGTCCATAAGCCCTCTGTGCTCACATACACCAGGAACTGTTTCCCTCTTGCATCCCTGGCTGAAGTGTAACCCTCACAATACTGGCTTCTTCCCTTTTCCTCCCTTGCTCATGTTTGTTATTTCTTCTCAAAGGTACTTGCTGTCCTCTCCCAGTCCCCTAATCCGGTGTGCCTCCTCCATCGCTCGCAGACACCAGGATCACTCTCCCGATGTCTCCCGACAGTCACACCTCCTCTGCCTTGTCAGGCTCCTGCCAGCTGTCTTTGTGACGAACCTCTGTAAACACTTAGTACCTCCTGCTCTGTGCGATGGGCTATTTCAGTTCCTCACAATCAGTATAAATCCTAGAATTCACTTCTGTTCATACAGCTTCAATTGAAAATCTGAGAACCAACTCACTGATCAACCACAGTCCGCACAGGACCCCTCTCCGTAACTGATTACCCACCCTGAGAGCGCCTCTCAGTCCACCTCTCCTTCCGACGTGCTCCTGCCAGGCTGGCTGCCAAATCGCTTCGTGGCGTGCCAGTAACAGCATCGGTCAGGACAAGTTCTCGAATGGTTTTTGAACTTTAGAACAGGAAACGGAGAGGAAACGATAAGAGGTCCACAAGGGTCGGTCACGCCATGGGACAGGACCTCGGAAAGGTTCCAGCATGCCAAGTAGAATCAAATGAAGTGGCTTTGCATAACAGGCAACTCAGAGTCACTTCCTGGGCCCCCAAAATGGTATACCATTTGCAAATACGCCCACCTTGAAATCTTTTTCACAACCTGGCTGACTTAGTTTCCTAGAGCTGCTGTAACAGAAATACCAAACGTGGGTAGCTTCAAGAACAGCCATGTGTTTTCTCACAGTTCAGGAAGCTGAAAGTTTGAATTCAGGGCAGCTGCTCCAGGAGAAGGCCCTCTCTGTCAGCCCTGGGGGAAGGTCCTTGTCTCTTTCCGTGTCTGTAGCCCCAGTGTTCCTCGGTTCCCTGGCAATCTGCACGTGGCATCCGTCTTCCCTGTCTGTGCTTGCTTCTTCTGTGTCTAATCTTCTCTTTTTGTAGCTGAGGAGTGATTAGGTTTAGAACACACCCTACACCAGTATGGCCTCATTAACATAATAAAGAAAACTTTATTCCCAAACTGGATTCCATCCGCAGGTATAGGGATTAGGCCTCCAACACTTATTTTTTGGTGGGGACACAGTTGAATCCATGACACTGCCAAAGCCATATTTTAAAAGCACTGCTTTGTGCATCACAAACACTGTCCTTGTGGTGGGAACTTCTCCCTGATCAGAAGCTGAGAATGGCTTCACATTGTCATCAACTCTCCAGGCAGAATGTAAAAAAAGAAGTACAGCTAAGAGGAGATCACTGCTTTGTGATCAAACACCAACACCCACGAGAACGGTCTTGCCTTTACTCCCTAGGAGTCCTCTCTCCGGCTACCCTGAAAGCCCAGGTGCCTGAATCTCTCTCTGCAAACCCTCAGCTTCTCAGCTCTGCAGGCAACTTTCATTCCTTCTGACTAAATCCATTTCTGTGTCAGAATGTCACTGGCCATTTTAGGGAGAGGTTCCCATATAGCCAATCAACTTGTGTGAACATCAGGTATTTCGCAAAAAAAAAAAAAAAAAAAAAAACCTAACCCCCATAATATAGCTAACAGTGGAATTTATGCTAAAAATTACAAATACAGCTTATTTGTGGTTAGAATCCACCTCTGGACTCTGCTGATGAAATCCTAGCCAAACGCCGATGGGCACTTGTTCTTGCTTAGGATGACAAACCTACCCTACACCAGCCCTCAGGTGTAGACCAATAGTATCTGATACACAAGCAATTACATCGAACTGTCCTTGCCAGTGCACTTTACAAGTAAATTACAAACCATATGACATGAATTGGTCGGCTATCCATGCTGCTTGGATAGCAAGTTTCTGTAAGAGGAGCTGTGTCAACATAAGGTGGTAAATAGTTGGAAAACACAGTTACTTTCACATTGTTGGTATGTTGGTTAATTGTCGTAAAGTGTAACAAAGAGTTGAGTCTTAGTAATAGTTATTGTGCATGTTGTTTTTACGTCTTTCTAGGTTTATTAATCCTGCCCCTGAATCACTGAAGCTAATTACTGTGTACAATTCCGGGCTAGCTTGGACAACATTTTCCTCTGTTCCTTATCCCAAAGCCTCCCCCAGTGTTCGTCCCTGAATGGGAAAAAAGATAACTAGCATGGCTCCACCACATTAATGTAATACGTTACCCCTCTCGGCAGTGTTCCCATTCCAAAGAGAATAACAAGAGGAGGAATCAAAATATGGGGATGATACTTTCAGACAGTGCCTTCAAGTTCTCCCTAAATCACCTGTTTTCACAGCACCCCCTCTGCCTTTGTACATAGGAAATAATCACCCACTTGTATTTGAAGGCTTGGAGCCCTGGTGGTGCAGTGGTTAAGAGCTTGGCTGCTTACCAAAAGGTCGGCAGCTCAAATCCACCAGCCTCTCCTTGGAAACCCTATGCGGAGGATGGCAGCTCACACCCACAAGCAGCTCCTTGGAAACCCTGTGGGCAGGCCTACTCTGTCCTATAGGGTCACTATGAGTCGCAACGAGTTTTTGTTTTTTCCCATATGAAATCCTCTTAGTTTTTTGGAAACTGACCAGCCACTATTTCTGTTAGCTACTCAGTCCTATTTCTGCTTCAGCGTCTACCTTCTAACAGGTCTTTCTCTTTCTCTCTCTCTCTCTTGCTATCCCATTCCAAACACAAGGGTTGGGGAAAGGTGGAATCATGAAAAACAGTTGAACTAATTACAATATGGAAACATGAAACAAAGGAGCACTCCATGCGATGGAATGCTTCCTGCCTACTGGAACGAGCCTTTTCTGTCAGTGTCATTGCTCCATCACCCCCAGGCTCTTGAGCTCCACCTTTTCCTTGCAAATCCTGGGCTCCATCTGTTAAAAGAGTCAGTTTCCCTGTGTCTAATATTCATATTTTCAAGTCTTGGTTTCTATTCATATTATCGATGTTTGGAAGTAAATTGCTGCAACTTCCTACATAACATTTGAGTGTTTCCTGCATTTCCACAGCCTTGGGATCTAAGGAGCTGCATGTAATTAGGGGCAGGTGGGAATCAGGTGTTCTGAGAGCTTCTGTGGATACTGTCATTTGTCATTACAATCCTGCTTAGACATTTTTGGTTAGTGGTGGGAAGAAAAAGAGGAGGTTGGAAAGCAGAAACTGGGTTTGGAGGGACTGATTGTTGAGACCCCTATGTTTCCCCTCTACATTTCAAGCCCTGGGCAGAAACCTTATGAACACATTTGGATGGATGCTCATGGCCCCACCGAGCCTCCGAGTCACTGTGGCGATGTCATTGAAACAAGTTTTTGGTGCTAGTTCAAATTGCCTTGAGCTCTGCAGACACGGCCTTATTCGTATTGATCGTGCTGCCTTTGTGGTGAGTAACAAAGGAGAGAAGGAAGCAGTGGCCAAAGCAGGTCAGTGTGCTCAGGCTTTCATTTCCGGTATTCCTGCATCCCGATGTCTCAGTAGACTGCAGGTCCCAGATCACGAGTGTCCTGCCTTAAAGGGAATGCTGATTTTCTATAGCAGAGTGAAAAACACGTGGTGTATCAATTATTCCAAAAATATGGAAATCATGCATTTTTATAAATATTTACATCTGGACTTTCATTTAACAAAATTCAAAGGAATCATTCCTTTAAACATTTTAAAACTCCCTATATCACAAAATGAAAGTACTGTTTTCAGCTAGTCTTCCACTGTCCACCTCTTCTAAGCTGGGAAAACTCATAAAGCTGGTGACCTTTAAATCAAACTCAACTGTAGTTTCTCAGCTTCTTGTTGGAGTTACTAAGAATACTGCATGTCTTAAATAAATAGGTCTCTGGGTGGTGTGAGAGGTTAACACACTCGGCTGCTCATTGGAGGTTTGGAGGTTCAAGTCCACACAGAGGCACCTCAGAAGAAAGGCCTGGCGATCTACTTCAGAAAAATCAGCCACTGAAAACCCTGTGGGGCACAGTTCTGCTCAGACACACGTGGGGTCACCATGAGTTGAGGTTGGCTTGATGGCAACTGGCTTTAATAAATACACACACACACAAAAAGATTCTGAAATATTCTTGCCAATCAGTCCCTTTTTATTATAGTGAAATGTGTATAACAAAACATTTGCCATTCCAACCATTTTTACGTGCACAATCGAATGGCATTATTACATTCACTGTCACGCCACCATCACCGCTCTTCCAGATTCTTTCATCACCTGACAGAAAAACTCAGTGCCCCTTAGGCAATAACTCCCTCTTCCCCCTGCCACCTGCCCCTGGTAGCCACTAAAAATCTTTGGTCTCTATGCATTTGCCTATTCTAGATATTTCATACGAGTGGGGCCACACAGTATTTGTTCCTTTGCGTCTGACTTATTTAACTCAGCATAATGTTTTCCAGGTTCATCCTGGCAAGTACCGGGGCTTCACTTCTCTTTAAGGCTGCATACCAGTCCATGGTATACCTATACCACATTTAGTTTATCCATTCATCTGTTGACAGACTTTTTGGGTTGTTTCCACCTTTTGGCTATTGTGAAGAGTGCTACAGTGAACACTGGTACACAAGTATCTGTCTGCGCCCTGCTTTCAATTCTTTTACCTAGGGGTGGAATTGCTGGATCATGAGGTAGCTCTGTGTTTAACTTTTTGAGGAACTGGCAGACGTTTCCACAGAGGCTTCACCATTTTACATTCCCACCTCCAATGGATGAGAGTTCCAGTTTCTCCATATCGTCACTAACACCTGTTATTTTCTGTTTACCTGATAACAGTCATCCTGGCTGGTGTGAAGTGGGATCTCGCTGTGGTTTTGATTTGTATTCCCCTGACAACTAAGGCCGTTGAGCGTCTTTTCATGTGCTTAGTGGCCATTGTATTTCTTCTTTGGTGAAATTTCTATCCAAGTCCTTTGCCTTTTTTTTTTTGATTGGGGTGTCTTTTTGTTGTTGAGTTATAGGGGTTCTTTATATATTCTGGATATTAAACCTTTATCAGACTTACGGTTCCCAAGTGTCTTCTCCCATTCTAGGTTGTAAATCAGTCACTTTTAACATAAGTATAATCTTAAAGTTTGCATTTGGAATGCCCGGTTACTTCATACAGTCCTTACTTGACATGGTTCCAAGTCTTTCTCTAATTCTGGTCATTATCTTTCTTAAAATTTGATGAACTCTGTGGTTTGATTAGCGGCAAGTTTAGTGAGACTGTTAATTCATGGTAAATACGCTATGTCAGGGTTCTACCAAACACCAGATAGCTGAGTGAGTATGACTCCTTCCCAGTCCTGCGAAATGTCTCTGCTCATCATTCTGTTATCCCGTGGGCACGAGTTTGGGGATTTTAATGTGTTTGCCTACATTTTTATAATTGTTAGTGTGTTCACTCAACCAATATTTATTCATACGTATTCTGTACCAATTACCAGGGACCCTGCAGCGTACACATTAGGCATCAGGTCTGATTGTGTGGAGCCTATAGTATTATAAATGTGTATAAAATTATTTCAGGTATTCTAGAGTAGTATTATAGCAATGGCTACGTCATTGAGATCAGGGACATTGAACTGCTGAAATGGGAAAAAGCCATAGAAAAATTATGGATTGCTATTTATAGCCAGTTTCTAATGGTTTGTTACCTTTCGGTATTTCCCAAACTTTAGTGATTTGCATGCCACTTCCACAAGTTTTGCTAAGCCCGCAGACCACCTAATTAAATTTAGAATTATGTTTAGGTATTTACTAAATAGTTTTCTTTAATCAACTTGCCTTTCTTATTTTTTACTGACTAATATCCCGAACAATGCTACCGGTCAACTTTCTTGTTTAATACACATGGTGTTTTTTCCTTAATGTGCTATTAAATGTATCGTACTGTTGCAGATGCATAATGTAACAATGTGCTAGGATATGATGGTTCTCGAAGCATCAATAGTACACACACCTTGGGAAATTCTGGCTCAAATGAACCCTTACATCTAATTTAATATCATTTGTGTGTGTGAGCATGTGTGTATGAAACGATTAACTTGCATGGCCTTAGATCAAGAATTGTAACCAGTAAAATTCCAAATTCTCAAAATCAAATAACTTACCCAAATGCAAGGAAGGCTTCTATCCAAGGAGAATTTTATTTTTAAAGGCAGATGTTCTAATTTGATAGTAAGTGATGAAACTGGATCCTAAGCAATTATTTTCCTAGAGTTTGTACCAAGGTCCTGCGTTTGCCACTTCTATCCTTTAGATATTCACCTTTTTCTATCCATCCATCCATACCTCTGAGTTAGTGTTTAATGACCAGTTGCTATGTCCTGGATCTTTGCCCTGAAACATACAAGCTATGCCAAGGCATTCCAAGAACACCCCACCCAAACCCTGCTAACTCTCTGCATGGTTCTGCCTACCTGCCCCCCACCCCCCACCCCCCCGCCTTCCCCCTCACCAAACCCACAGGCCTAGGTACCAGGTGATGGTTTTCATACTTACGTAGACATTTGAACTGAAGAAGATTTTAATAAACACCTGGCCATACTCCTTCATACAGATGAGAAAACTGAGGCCTGCATTTAATAGCCCCAACCTAAATGCTGAGATATATCTAAGTCGGGTTGGATGTGTTCAAGAATGGATCTTAATACTAATACTTTGAACACTTCCTAAAGGCATTTGATGATGCTGTCTTTGTTTCAATCAACTCACAGTATGAGTTCAATTACATAATTTATATGATTTATTTATCTGACAACTTTGTCATTCGTCACCCACATTTTGAGCATTTAGACGACAACAATAATAAAGCGTGGATGTTTAGCAAACATTAACTGTGTGCTGGACATTGTGCTTTTTGTTCATGACCACATATGAGATTTCCAGTTGCCATCAAGGCCACTCCAACTCGTGGGAACACCATGATGTGTGTCAGAGCAGAGCTGAGCTCCACAGGGTTTTCAATGGCTGATTTTTCACAAGTAGGTCACCAGGCCTTTTTTCTGAGAGCCACTTGGTGGACTCACACACTCAACCTTTCAGTTATTAGCCAAGTACTTAACCGTTTGCCCCACCCAGGAACGCCACACAGGAAGCAGGTGTATTATTATTCCCTTTCACGTGGGAGGCAACTGAGGTTTAGTAAGCTTACAGAGATAACAAGTCTAAATTCAAAACTTATTAGGTGGGATAGTGAAGACCAGGTTTCTGTGACCTTGGAGGCCTCTGTCTTTGTCACCATGTTGTTGCTGTTAGTTGTTGCCAAGTCGATTTCAACTCATGGCAGCTCCATGTGTGCAGAGTAGAGCTGTGCTCCAAAGGATTTCAAGGCTGTGACCTTCCAGAAGAAGATTACCAGGCCTGTCTTCGAGGTGCCTGTGGGTGGGTTGGAACTGTCAGCCTTTCAGCTAGTGGTTGAGTACTTAACTATTTGCACAACCCAGGCCTCCCTCTATGTTACAGAACCCACTTTATTCCTGGCACCATGCTAGAGGGAGAAGATGCTGTGTAATGTGTAAGACATAACTCATATCTTCAATACTCTAGTTTGGAAGACAGAAATCCAAATACGTATTCACCAGGTTTAGATCTGGATAACTTCCAGCTACTGCCCAAGTCCAAAGTTACCCTCATAGGAGAAATATTCATGGTTACTGATATACATGTGACCCATGCTATGTAGACAATTCCAGCCACCTGCTCCGCAGTGCTTCATGATGGCTGACGTACATGTGACCCATGCTGTGTAGACAATTCCAGTCACCCGCTCAGCAGCACTTCATGATGGCTGACACACATGTGACCCATGCTGTGTAGACAATTCCAGTCACCCGCTCAGCAGTGCTTCATGATGGCTGACGTACATATGACCCATGCTGTGTAGACAATTCCAGTCACCCGCTCAGCAGCACTTCATGATGGCTGACACACATGTGACCCATGCCGTGTAGACAATTCCAGTCACCCGCTCAGCAGCTCTTCATGATGGCTGACATACATGTGACCCATGCTGTGTAGACAGTCCCAGTCACCCACTCCACAGTACTTCAGTGGATGTTGGCTTCACTGGAATAAGCAAATATTGTGGCAAAATGAGCGTGGTGTTGTCTTCCCTCCTGGAAATTCAGCTGACATGGGGCCCCTGATTAACTAAGAGAAAAGCTCATAAAGGCAGGTTCCAGCGGCCCAGAACCAGGACTTCCCTGGCAGGCTTTATGACATGACATCTGGTGAGCCTCCCTCTGCCACCCATATCTCCTGAAGAGTCATGAGCGCTGACCTCATAGCAGCTCGGCAGCAACACAAGAATGTCTGATGGCGTGAGCACTATAAAGGTGTGCGTTATATATGGAGCAGGGAACTTACAACAGGAGCTCACTCAGTAAACATTTCTGGTTGATTACAGAAAAGACCACCGTGAAGTTCTGCTGTTTAGAGAGAGAAACAATACGACTTATGGAATGCATATGAATATGGCATTGTTTCTCTGGTGATATAAAAGATGAACTAAAAGATTTTAGAAAAAAAGATGAACAAACAAGGGATTTTGTGGCTTATTAAAAACCTAGCAGTGTATTGAAATTCTATGCTGAAACTTGATATCTTTACGGAATTTCTGTAATAGCTTTGAGCTCCAAACAAGGGAATGGCTGTAATCGACAGCCAGCTGCAATCACTCGAGTAGTGATGCTGTAAATAACCTCCGCAGCCTCCGTCTTCATCCTGAGCAGGCTTACACAGGTGCTTATAGACGTGTGCTCTTATTGCAGTTGAGAGACTATAGTAAGTTGGTTATCAATCATACTGCATGGTTTTACTTTATTAAAATGTAATCTCTTTTTCAGCAAATTTAAATCTGCCAAATATGGCATTTTCATACCATATAGACCCAGCAAGAAGATGAGAGAGATGAGAGGTGTGTTGAGACCTCAGACTCTGGGCATTTCAAATCTAACTCACTGGGTTGTTGCCGTTGGCAGCCACCAAGTTACCCCCCACCCCCTGACTTAAGACAACCTCATTCACAACGAACAAAACGCTGCCTGGTCCTGCGTCATCCCCACGATCGGTTGCAGATCAGACTGTTGTGACCCATAGGGCTTTCATCGGCTGATTTTCAGAAGTTGCCAGGCCTTTCTTCCTAGTCCCTCTCAGTCTGGAAGCTCCGCTGAAACCTGTTCAGCATCATAGCACCACCCAAGCCTCCGCTGACAGGTGGGTGCTGGCTGCGCATGAAGCACTTTGGCTGGGAATGGAACCTGGGCCAACTGCATGGAACTGAACCACCAAGGCCTCATAGTGTTGTTAGGATTCAATTAAATAATACATATGAAAAACATTTTTCATGTTAGCATGTAGATACAGAAATGTAATATTTTGGAAAGTATAAAGCTATCCTCGAAGCACTTTGGAAGTATTCGGGCACATCACATATTAAAATCATGCCCCCCTTGAGACCAGAAGAACTAGATGGTGCCCAGCTACAACTGATGACTGCCCTGACAGGAAACAAAACAGAGAACCCCTGAGGGAGACAGAAAGCAGTGGGATGCAGACCCTAAATTCTTGTAAAAAGACCAGACTTAATGGCCTGACTGAGACTAGAAGGACCCTGTTGGTCATGGCCCCCAGATCTTCTGTTTGCCCTGGACAGGAACCTTTCCCAAAGCCAACTCTTCAGACAGGGATTGGACTGGACAATGGGATAGAAAAAGATGCTGGTGAAGAATGAACTTCTTGGATCAAGTAGATGCTTGTGACTATGTTGGCAGCTCCTATCCGGAGGGGAGATGAGAGGGCAGGGGGGGTCAGAAGCTGGCAGAATGTACACAAAAAGAGAGAGTGGAGGGAAAGAGTGGGCTGTCTCATTAGGGGGAGAGCAATTGGGAGTATATACCCAGTGCCGTCAAGTCGATTCCGACTCACAGCAACCCTATAGGACACAGTAGAACTGCCCCATAGAGTTTCCAAGGAGCACCTGGCAGATAGCAAGGCGTATATGAATTTTTGTATGAGACACTGACTTGATTTGTAAACTTTCACTTAAAGCACAACAAAAATCAAAAAAAAAAAAAAAATCATGCACTCCTGGGACTTGGCCATTAGGACATAGCCATGACACTTGTATATCATGGTTTGTGTGTGATAATTATCAGAGCAGAGGTAAAAGCAAAAGGGTAGAAGATTCTTCTTACTTCTAGTTTCCCTTATTAATTGTGTCAGCTTCTTTTCTTATTTTTCCCTTATAGCAGATAAGCCAACCTGGCCCTATTTTTTCTGAGCCTACCCTTATCACACCCTAAGTGTACTGTGCATACAAAAATAACTATACCTAAAGCTACTGTTGTTGTTAGGTACCATCGAGTTTGTTCCGATTCACGAGGACCCTACATACAACAGAACGAAGCAGTGCCCAGACCTGTGCCATCCTCACAATCATCACTGTGTTTGAGCCCATGGTTGCAGCCACTGTGTCAATCCGTCTTGTCGAGAGTTTTCCTCTTTTTTGCTGACTGTCTGCTTTACCAAGCGTGAGGTCCTTCTCCAGGGACTGGTGTCCCTGATATCATGTCCAAAGTACATGATGTGAAGGATCATCATCCTGACTGTACTTCTTGCGAGACGGATTTGTTCATTCTCCTGGTAGTCCATGGTGTGTTCAATATTCTTCACCAATACCAGAATTCAAAGGCATCAGTTCTTCTTAAGTCTTCCTTATTTATTGCCCAGCTTTCGCATGCCTATGAGGTGATTGAAAACACCGTGGCTTGGGTCAGTCGCACCTTAGTCCTCAAGGTGACATCTTTGCTTTTTAACACTTTAGAGAGGTCTTTTGCAGCAGATTTGCTCAATGCAATACATCACTTATTTCTTCACTGCGGCTTCCATGGGCGCTGACTGTGGATCCAAGTGAAATGAAATCCTTGACAACGTCAATATTTTCTTCATTTTTCATGATGTTGCTTGTTAATCCAGTTGTGATGATTTTTGTTTCATTTATGTTAAGGTGTAATTCACACTGAAAGCTGTAATTTTTTATCTTCATCAGTAAGTGCTCCAAGTTCTCTTCACTTTCAGCACTGGGTTATAACAATTAAAGGGTCAATACATCAGGAGGACATAACCATAAAAAATATATATGCACTTAATGACAGGGCTCCAAAATACATAAAACAAAATCTAACAGCACTGAAAAGAGAAATAGACAGCTCTACAATAGTAGTAGGTAACTTCAACACACCACTTCCAGTGAAGGACAGAACATCTAGAAAGAAACTCAATACAGTTACGGAAGATCTAAACACCACCATCAACCAACTTGACCTCATAGACATATACGGAACACTTCACCACCCAGCAGCTAAGTATACATTCTTTTCCAACACGTGTAGAACATTCTCCAGAATAGACCACATTTTAGGCCACAAAGCGAGCCTTAACAGAATCCAAAACATCGAAATAATACAAAGCATCTTCTCCGATCATAATGCCATAAAAGTAGAAATCAATAACAGAAACAGCAAGGAAAAAAAAATTGAATACATGGAAACTGAACAACACCTTGCTTAAAAACTACTGGCTTATACAAGAAATCAAGGATGGAATAAAGAAATTCATAGAATCAAATGAAAATAAAAACACATCTTACCAAAATCTTTGGAACACAGCAAAGATAGTGCTTAGAGGTCAATTTATAGCAATAAACACACACTTCAAAAAAAGAAGAAAGGACCAAAATCAAAACATTAATGTTACAACTCAAATAAATTGAAAGACAGCAGCAAAAGGAGACCTCAGGCACCAGAAGAAAGGAAATAATAAAGATTAAAGCAGAAATAAAGGAAATAGTGTCTTTATCCTTTATGGTGGATTTTGCATTAAAGCCTATTTTATTGGAGATTAATATTGCCACTCCTGCTCTTTTTTGGTTATTCTTTGCTTGATACATTTTTCCAATCCATTGAGTTTTCATTTGTTTATGTCTCTGTGTCTGAGATACATGTCTTGTAGACAGCACGTAGATGGATCTTTTTTTTTTTAGTCCATTCTGTCACTCTCTCTTTACTGGTGCACTTAGGACACTTACAGTCAGTGTAATTACTGATACGTATGAGGTACTACTGTCATTTTGATGTTTATTTGTGCGTGTGTGTGTGTGATGTTGACAGTTTCTTTGTTCTGCTTAATTTTCTGTGCTAAGTTTTATGTATTTTCTTTTCATCTCTTTCACTATTGTTGATTTTGTGTTTTCTGAGTCTTTATGTTTTTCTTCTTTTCTATTTTGATAGGTAGGTTTGTTAGCTTCCTTTGTGGCTACCTTGAAGTTTACCTTTACTTTTCTAAGTTCAAAACAGTTTTATTTCTTGACAGCTCCTTAACTTCCTTGCCATATGGAAGTTCTAGACTACAATGTTTATTCCCTCTTTTTTTTTTTTATCTTGACATTGTTATTGTTTACATATTGACCTCTCTGGTTCCCTATTTTCAGACTTTTAGCTTTGATATTTTTTTGTGAATTCCCTCTCAAGGATGATAACTGATTGATCTGTCCTGTGTCCTAGTCTTGAATTGTTGTCCCATGTTGTTAGTTCTCCCTGTAATATCTCTGCTAATTTTTGTCTGGCTCTTACAAATTCCCTTAATTTCTGTTGATCTGGAAATGACCTAATTTCACCATCACATTTGAGAGACAGTTTTGCTGGATATATAATTCTTAGCTGGCAATTTTTTTTTTTTTCCTTCAAGGCTTTATCTATGTCATCCCATTTCCTTCTTGCCTGTATAGTTTCTGCTGAGTAGTCAGAGTTTAGTCTTATTCGTTCTCCTTTCTGGGTAAAAAAAATATATATATATATATATTTTTTTTTTTTGTAGGTGACTTTTCATTTATCCCTAGTTGCTCTCAAGATTCTTTCTTCATCTTTGGTTTTAGCAAGGTTGACTATGGTATGTCCTGGTGAATTTCTTTTGGGGTTTACCCTGTATGGGATTCCTTGAGCTTCTTGGATAGATATTTTCTCATCTTTTAAGATATTAGGGAAGTTTTTTGCCAGCAAATCTTCAACAATTCTTTCTGTGTTTTCTGTTATCCCCTCCCCCCCATTCTGGTACTCCAATCACTTGTAGATTTTTCCTCTTAATAGTATCTCACATAATCCTTAGGCTTTCATCATCTTTTTTTTTTCTGATTTTTTCCTCAAACAAATTGGTGTTAAGGGATTTATCTTTAATCTCATTAATTCTGACTTCCATTGTCTCAATTCTGCTCTTATGACATTCTGTTGAGTTGTCTAAATCTGAAATTTTATTGTTAATCTTTTGCATTTCTAGTTGCTGTCATTGTATGGTTTCTAGCAGCCTGTTTATTCTTTCATTTTGTTCTTGTATTGTTTTCCTGAATTCTTCTATTGCTTTGTCTGTGTGTCCCTTGGCTTGGTCTGAGCTTTGCCTGATCTCTTGGAGAGCTCTGTATATTAGTCTTTTGAACTCTTTCCCAGGTACTTCCATTGCCTTATCTTCTTTCAGAAGATTTTCTGGTTCTTTATTTTGGTTGCCTCCTGGAGCCATCTTGTCTTGCTTCCTTATGTAATTTGATATTGACTGTTGTCTCCAAGGCATCAATACATTATTATATTTTTCATTATATTTTTGTTTACTATGTCCTATTTTTTTGTTTTGTTTTGTTTTAATTTTCCCAAGTAGGCTGATCATGTGAGCTACTTTGGTTGTCAACATCACTGAAGCTCTCACTTCCTGTCTCCAGATGGTCAGAGCAGCTACTAGGTATTTGAGCCCAGGAGTCTTTTCATTGTTCTTACGGTGGTGCAGTTATTCAGAGCACAGGTGCCTGGGTCATTTGTCACCAAGTGTGTAGTATGAACACTCCCCTACAGTCCTAGGCAGGCAGAGCTCTGTGAGTATGTTCAGAGCAGGGACAGGTCTCTGGTTGCAGTGGAGGGTGATGTGTGAGGCACGGCAGGGGGCCTGAATGGATGTCCCTTTCCCCTAGAGCATATAGTGGGAGTTTTAGTGCAGCCAGTCTTTGGGTGCCCGGTGCCATTGGCTATAGGGATAGGGAGGCTCCACTAGTTCTCAGACCTCTCTCATGTGTGGCTAGGTGGAATGGGTGATCCTGCCAGTCCTTAGGCCCCTGGTTTGGGTAGATGAGGCTGCTTCTTAGGGGGTGAGGCAGTGTTGAATGTTACAAATCTGCAGCTCCCCCTTGGCTGCTGCAGGTGAAAATGGGCTTCAGGCGTATGCTCTGCTGTTTTATACTAACGAGGGTGTGCAGTGTTGAATCAGCCCACAAGGGACTGGGCAGGGGTGAGGGACACTGCAAGTCTGTGCACCCCGTAAACGAGTGACTGGGCAAAGGGGCAGAGCCTCCTGGCCGGCCCTGGGTTCCTGGCTTAGGGGGCATGGCATTGTTGAATGCTGAGGGACTGAAGTCAGAGTGGGGTGGGAAGTGGGTGAGGGGAAGGAAGTGTTTCTCTGCTGTGAAACTGGTTGGGGAGGGGTTATTTTGCCAGCATGCACAGCACTTAACTTGTACTTAACTTTTGGAGGTATGGAATCACCCCTGTTTGGTTCTGGGGGTGTGTGCAGATTCACTGCTGCTTGGCTGCACCAAATACAGTGGGCCTCGGCTTTCAATGTTGCTGCTTGCCTCAGCCCATGTGTGCTGTGCAGACTCAGCTAGCAGGGTGCCAGCCAATCCACGATCTGCAGCTGCCTGTTTCTGCTGCTTTTGAATTGTCTCCCTGTCAGTCTGATTCTTCAGCATTGCCTTTGATGATTAGGGTTCCTAGATTGTCATATATATTTGATTCGCTTTTTTCGTGTGTGTGTCTTTGTTGTAAGAGGGATGACAGAAAGTGTCTGACTATTCTGCTATTTTGGCCCCACATGTCTCAGCCTATCTCTTAAAGGTTATTTTACATTTTTCTACTCTGATCCATGTGACAATTTTAAAATTTGACTCTGAGAGGAGTCTTATTCCTCACACATCCACATTTTGTGGCACTACTCAGTGAAATCCTCAAGCACTGACAACCTATCCTCTGAAGGAAGTTGCTGGAAAGTTAGCCTTCTGAAATGCAAGCCATTTTGTCTATTTTCACCATCTCAGGGAAAATAGTAGTTCATTGATAGTCAGATGCACCTTGTTTCCGCATCATTCATGACTCTGAAATCAGGGCGCATCTTCCTACGGGTTGACTCTGACGCAGCTGTGGTGTAGTTTCCTTGTCTGTGCACATGGGGCACCAACATCAAAACGTGCAGGAGAGGCATCAGTGACATTGGAGAAAATCCTGGAGACAATCCTGAAGTGCTCTTGTAAGAACTTGTGGGTGGGCCTCACTTTAACAGACACAGAGAGCCGTTCTGTGGACATCAAGGGCTGGAGTTGTAAAGTGTTTCAGAAGGGTTGGACTATGAATGTGAACAAGTTTGGGGGATGCCTTAATCAATTCATTTCACATATGTTTTCCTCTCCAAGTATGCACAAGAGTGATAAAATTAAATGAGATTGAAAGAACTCTTTTAAGAGTTCTTTTTTTTCCCCTCTTTCATAGTAATACATATAATAGTGGTGTATCTTTAATTCATGACCTCCTAAATTATGAGCTATGATTATGCGTTATTTAGGTAATAGTCCATCTATATTCACATACTGACCATGTTAGAGGTGAGGCAGACAAATCTTTGTTTATTTACTCCCCTGTGAAGCAGGCCATAGGAGGTCTTCCCCTTATTCTGAAAGATGTGGTAAAATTAAATGGTATTTTCAAATTCTGTCCAAATAAAAACCAAAAAAAAAGCCCATTGCCATCAAGTCTATTCCAACTCATAGCATCTATCCAAATAGCAAGTGGAAAAATTAAAGTCCTTTATTCCTGAGGCATGGTAGTTATCCTGTCACTGTTCTGGAAACCTGGTGAGCAAGACTCTCTGACATTAATGGGACCCACACTTCCTTACCAGCACCTCGTGCCCATGTTCAGGATTGAATAAGAGACCATGGCTACTGGTAAATCCTCTCTCTAAATGCCACATATACACACAAACTGACAGAAGCCAGATGCCCAAGGATACTCCCCTCTGGGCTTCCAACCTAATTGCCAGTCCTTGCACCATACTTACACAGAGATGTGGAGCCCTTTCCCGGGCACTGGGGTCAGGACTCCAGCATATCTTTCTAGGACACCGTTCAATCCACACCACCATCCCAGTGTAACCTGTCACGTGTGGATGTTGGGCTGGTCTAGAGCAGTGCAGTCTGTTCCCTGCACAAAGACAGTAGGACTCAAGAACGTCAGCGATGAAATCTCCAGTTGGAGGCCTCCTGCTGGTGCTCAGGACTGCATTCATGAAGAAGAGGGGCCTTCTCATTCACACAGGGTGCCACATGGACTGCCCAAGTGGTGCTGGTTGTTGTCAGTTGTCATGGAGTCAATTCCAGCTCATGGCGACCCCATGTACAACAGAGGGAAACATTGCCCAGTCCTGTGCCACCTTCGTGATCATCAGTATGTATAGGATCATCACCGTGACTGCTGTGTCCATCCATTTCACCAACGGATTGGGTTTCCCACACCCTCACTGGCCTTCTACTTCACCAAACACAATACCCACCTCTCAGCAATTGATCACTCCAAAGCAAGTGACTTGGACATGTTCTCTTGTGATCCATAAGATTCTGATTTTTTAAAGTAAATCTCCAGGCCTTTCTTCCTGATCTGTCTCAGCTGGAAGCTCCTCTTAAACCTGTCCACCATGGGTGATCCTGCTGGTGTTTGAAATATTGGTGGTATAGCTTCCATCCTCACAGCACCACACAAGCCATCACAGTACGACAGACAGACAGATGGGAGGTGAGCACCCAAGGGGTGGAATATGCTTTTCCCACCCAGTCTGCACAGAATCTGAAATTGCACCAATATAAGTCCAAACGTTTGTATTATCATTATCCTTTCCAGGACTTCTCTTTTAATCCAGTGATATTCAGTGCAAAGTAGCTTCATTGCTACTTCCTTTGGTGATTGGGTAGGTACTGGCAGAATAAGAACCCAAAGGGATTTGGATGAAGAAATCTCAAGGGAAGCACGGGAAAAGGATGTGGGAGGGGCTGAGAGATAGCTTTACTCTTCCCTCGGAGACACCTGGGTCTCCCTGAGAAGAGTATCTGGATCGGAGCTAACTCTTCCTTAGCTCTGTGCCCTCTTTTTGATGTGTAGCATGCAGGGTCAACCCTGTGAACCAGCATTGGGATTGACACATTCACAGAATCTTCTCAATTTGGAAGTGATACCAGGGCGAAACTCATGTCTGAGGCTCATCAGATCATGATAATTTCACTTCTTTATGCCAAGAAAAATTTCACACGTATGCTTTCTTTGCATATGTTGGTACGCCTTCTGCATGCAAACCTCATTATCCTGAAACTACAGGCAGTGGACAGAGACAAGACAATCCCAGCACTGGCTTCTGCTCAGCTGCTTATGGGTACCTCTTTTAAATTTCCCAGCTTCATTTTATAACTTGATATCGTTTAGACTTTGTGCAGCCTTAAAGGTTACCTAAACTCAGCTATCACATTAGACAGCTACTGAAAGCCACACTCATAGAGCTGGAAGTGTTCTGTTGGAGAATCATCCATATAAAAGCAACAGCCAAGATTTATCAATACTTGGCAAAATCCCACCAGTCCATTCTTCACTGTCCACCTCTGTCCTGAAGATAAGACATCTTTTTAAAGAAAAGTAAGATTCATTGTGGTATTTTACTTTGCAGCTTTGTGATAGAGAACTTGATAAATATGAACACCCCAGCATTTGTTTTTAAATATTTTTCATTGGCTTTTTGTGTTCCTGCTTTCCCTATGAGAGTGTAGTTAGAGGAGAAAATGGTGCTACTTGAAAGTACTTTGTATTGGAAGCCAGAACTGACAGACTACACACAAATCAATTTTCCTCCTTGGGCCTCAGGTTTTTTGTTTGTAAAATGAGATGATTGAACTAGATGGAATCTAAGTTTTCTTCCAACTAATAATGTTTCATAATGCTAAGGCAGAAAATGAGTTATTCAGAGCCATTTCTCAATCAAAAGAAGGAGAATATTTATAAATTGTAGAATTACTTCGTAGAGCTTCAGACTTTCTGTACTTGAAAGAGAAAGGTTATTGATTGATCGACTGATTGATTGATTGGCACTGGATATCTGTAGACCCTCCTTAATCATAGAAAGCCAATCAAACTCTCTGAAGGCAAGGGAATGCAGTACAGGCAGTCCCGATTTATGATGTATTCAAGTTACAATGAAGCGCACTTAAGACCATTCTCTTTTTTTTTTTTACATCTTATCGTTAGTAATATGTATTACATACAGCATTATAGCATGTAATTTGCTGATGTTCAGTTTTTTCTAAACTAAATGAGGGGCTTCAGTTGCTTGAGAACATGAGCCCCGACACTGATCGCTTTGCTAAAGTCGATAGGCAGCTCCGAGAAGCAGTAAGATGTTACCATGAAATATATGAAGATGAAAAGAACCATGCAGACAGCTGTCACTAATTTTCTGACTAGATACCATCCGCATTACCAGGGATAACCCAGATGATTTAGAACCTTCTACGAGTGGAATCCTTACCAAAACTGACAAAATGCCAACATCATCCAACTCTTCTTCTTTGTCAGAGTAAATTTTTATGATTTTTTTATGTATGAACATATGTATTAAAATGTATCTGTAAGTTATATGTAATGTTCCCAACCCACAAAGACAAATAAAGATCATATTTATAAAGACACTACTAATAAAAGGCAATAATAATGAAAACTAAACAAAAAATGATATCCGACTTACAGAACCAACTTAGGATGGAGTCATCAGAACAGAACCCCGTCGTAAATCAGAGACTACCTGTATATGAAATTCACAGTACTGACTAAGAACCAGAGCTACAGCCAATTCCAGGCTCAGGACTTAGAAATCGAAGCACTCAGCAGAGACTTGGTAATGTTTCCAAAAGCTAATTGCGAATTTCCAGGGAAGACCGTTAGATGGACCCTGCTGGGGTCAGTAGTCTCCTCCCAGGACGACCAGCTATGACCAGATTTCTGGGGTTCCTGAATACACACACCTCCTTAGAGAGGAGACAGTTCCTCAACAAAGAGCTATAATCTCAACAGACATACTAGAATCTATCAGCAGAAGGTCCATTTCAGCTGTCGTACCCAAAAGATTTGAATATTTAAATACATAAAAATGACCCCTCAGGGTGGGTTTAAGCTTTAGTTATCTCTTACCTGTTGCCATTAAGCTGATTCCGATTCATGTGTGTCAGAGGAGAGCTGTGCTCCATAGGGTTTTCAATGTCTGTAATCTTACAGAAGTAGGTAACCAGGCCTGCCTCACACAGTGCTGCTGGGTAGACGCAAACCATCAACCTTTTCGTTAGTAGCCCAGAGCAAACCAATTGCCACTGAGTCAGTTCTGAGTCATGGTGACCCCATGTGTGTCCAGGTAGAACTGTGCTTCATAAGACTTTCAATGACTGTCACCTTTTGGAGGCAGATCGCCAGGCCTTTTTTTCAAAGTGCCTCTGGAAGGCTTTGAACTGCCAACCTTTTGGTTAGCAATTGAGTGCTAAACTGATTGCACCACCCAGGGACTCCTGAAAACCAAAAAATAAAGCAAACCATTTGCCATCAAGTCAACTCCAACTCATAGTGATCCTATAGGACAGAGTAGAACTGTCCCGTAAAGTTTCCAAGGAGCAGCTGGTGGATTCAAACTGCCGACCTTTGGTTAGCAGCCAATCTCTTAACCACTGCACCACCAGGGCTCCTAGCTATCTCTACCTGGTTTTAATATTCAACTACCCCAGACAACCATCAGTGTGTGAGTTACTTGCTTCCCAGTATTGATTGATATGGTAATTAGAACTAATGGAGTGTGCTCATTGCCCTCTCCCTGGCATCCAAGGACCAGACTATAAGAGAGATCTCGGGCCAGCCTAGGTCTAGGAGAGGCCTTCTGAGCCTGCTCAGGCCCTGACATTCCTGGGCTATGGCACAGCATCAGTAGGCCATGTGGCCTCTCAGCACATGCTGGCAAGAGCTGGTCTGTAGACCGGCTGCATCACCCCTTCACGTTTGGGGCAGTTATTCATGTCAAAGCTTTGTGAGCTGCAGTGATAAGAAAAGATGCAGCAATCACATCAAGAGCACCTCTCCCCGTAAAGAGGGATGAGCTGGCTACCCCAGAGAGAGGGTGATTTGCTTTGGAACGCTAAGTGAACGTTTGGCCACCAATGCCCAATATTTTGAAAAATCTGTTTACCTCTCTTTAGCACTTACTTGAGCTGTGAATTCAAAACAACTCCATTACTACTTCCTTATTATAGACATTCAGAATTGAGTGGCTTCTTAGAAATGACTAGGTCCTTACCCTCCATTTTGTTTAAGAACCAAAGGCCTACAGAAGTCAAGCAAACTTCCAAAAACCAAACAGCTGGTTATTTCTGTTTCTGCAGTATCTTTTAATTTAGTCCCACTTTCTCCATTTTCATGGAGCCCTGGTGGTGCAGTGGTTAAGAGCTTGGCTGCTAACCAAAAGGTCAGCAGTTTGAATCCACCAGCCACTCCTTGGAAACACTATGGGGCAGTTCTACCCTGTCCTATAGGGTCGCTATGAGTTGGAATCAACTTGACAGCAACGGGTTAGGTTTTTTTGGTTTCTCCTTTTTCAGTGATACTGTCTCTCTGAAGGTCCTTCTCATCTTCTGGTGTGTCTTGGTTTCCTGGTTCTGATTGGTGCTCTAAAGATCGATTCTCCCCAAAGCCCTCAGAGTGACCCTGCAAAAAGGAAACTTGATCCCCTGTTTTTTGTTGGTCCCTTGTGGGTTTCCGAGGCCTACAGGATCCGCCCACCAGCATATCACGCCCTGGACGAGAGGCACCTGTCCAGGTCTCCAGCCCTCCTTTCCCCATTGTCAGCTACTTGCAGCTTAGGGACTTTGCAAATTCCCTCCGGCTGGAATACCACTTCTCCCGGAATACCACCTCTCCCCCAATCTGAGTTTTTACCTGATTCATTAAATATTCCAAAAGCACAGCTCAGTACCATCTTTTGTGACAACACTACAGGCCGCCACTCTCAGCCGTGTCTCAGATCTCAGCCGAGTCTCGCCCTCGATCTGTCTCACTGGCTGCTCTTCCATGAGTGTCTGTAGTACCACAGCACCTGTTCTCATCACTGACAAGGCGCAGTGTAGTTCTCTCACCTGGACTGCATGTGCCCGTGATCAGGGACTCAAGAAGTACCACTCAGGCACCTAGTAAAGATGGGATGCATGAAGGAGTGAACAAATGAACAAACAGAAAGACTAACTAGAAGGAGCATTTGTTGTATATCACTCTTAGACTCCAGTGCTAATGCTATAGAGGTAATAGGAGTCCCTGGGTGGCTCACACGGTCAAGTGCTTGGACAGTAACTGAAAGCTTGAGGTTGAAACCCTTCCAGAGGCACCTCGGAAGAAAGACCTGGTGATCTGCTTCCAAAAAATTAGCCATTGAAAACCCTGTGGAGGACAGTCTACTCTGACACACATTGAGTCACCGTGAGTTGGAGTCTACTCTATGGCAATTTTTTTTTTTTTTTTGTACAGAGGAGATAAATTACAGTTAAAAAACAAACCATTAGTGACACATGCTACACCATGGATGGACCTCGAAAACATCATGTTGGGTGAAGTAAATCAAACACGAAGGATAGATATTGTAGATCCCACTTATCTGCAATGTCTGGGATAGGCAGATGAGAGAGAACGGTTTATTCGTGGTTACCAGGGCAGGCGGGGGGGTGGGTATTGCTTAAGGGCCCTGAGTTTTTGTGAAGGGTGATGGCTGCGCAGTGTGCTGAATGTAATATTGCTGCATTGTACATGTAAAAATGGTTTAAATGGCAAACGTTTTGGTATATATATTTCACCACATTGAATTAAAAAATAAAGTACCTAAGGAACTAAAAATATATGTATATTTACTAAAAAAAACCAAAGTCTAAAATAGCATATGTGGTGTAATTGCAACTATACTATGTATATAAAAACTAACATGCACATAGCAAATATCACGGCTAAAAAAACTTGAGGTGGCGGGGCCAAGATGGCGGACTAGGCAGACGCTACCTCGGATCCCTCTTGCAACAAAGACACGGAAAAACAAGTGAATTGATCACGTACATAACAATCTACGAACCCTGAACAACAAATACAGATTTAGAGACGGAGAACGAATTAATACGGGGAAGCAGCGATTGTTTTCAGAGCCTGGAGCCAGCGTACCAGTCAGGTACGGCACAAGCGCAGAGAGCTGCTCCACCCCCCTGAACTAACACCGGGAGGGGGCCCGGCTGGTTCGCGCGGGCGGCGTGGCGACGCAGCCGGTGGGAGAAGTCCCCGGGAGGCAGTGACTGGTCTTGGAGCGGGGAGAGCAGCGTCCCAGCTGGGGAACCGTCCCGCTGGGATTTGGACTGGACGCAGGTACGGCATAAACATGGAGAGCAGCTCCACCCCCCTGAACTAACCCCGGGAGGGGGACCAGCCGGTTCGCTGGGGCGGCGTGGGACACAGCTGGTAGGAGAAGTCCCCGGGAGGCAGCGACTGGTATCGGAGCGGAGAGAGCAGCGTCCCAGCCGGGACACTCAGTCACGGCACAAGCATGGGGAGCTGCTCCACTCACCTGAACTAACCCTGGGAGGGGGCCCTGTCAGTTGGCGGAGGCGGCACGGCGACGCGGCTGGCGGGACGAGAAGTCCCCAGGAGGCAGCGACTGATTTTGGAGTCGAGAGTGCACCGTCCCAGCAGGGGAGCCTTGACCCCGGGCGTGGGGCTGGAAGCAGAGGATCTGACTGTGACTCCAGCGGGCCAGACCCCCCCGGGGGCAATCTCCACACAGCCAGCATACATAGGCAACGCGCCCCACAGGAATCGCAGATATAATAGTCATTCCAAGCAAGAAAAGCAACTCTGGCTATATTCTGAGGTGCTACTCTCCTATCTCTCTGTTCCCTCCCCCACACTCCCCAGGCGGCTTCATTAACATCCGAATAGCCAGAGTCAGAGGGAGAACTCTGATAGGGGTCTGACTGCATTTTTTTTTTAGCGGATTTTCTGGAAAAACTAGTTTCCCAGTGATGGCTCGGAGACAGCAATCCACATCAAACCACTTAAAGAAGCAGACCATGACAGCTTCTCCAACCCCCCAAACAAAAGAATCAAAATCTTTCCCAAATGAAGATACAATCCTGGAATTATCAGATACAGAATATAAAAAACTAATTTACAGAATGCTTCAAGACATCACAAATGAAATAAGGCAAACTGCAGAAAAAGCCAAGGAACACACTGATAAAACTGTTGAAGAACTCAAAAAGATTATTCAAGAACATAGTGGAAAAATTAATAAGTTGCAAGAATCCATAGAGAGACAGCATGTAGAAATCCAAAAGATTAACAATAAAATTACAGAATTAGACAACGCAATAGGAAGTCAGAGGACCAGACTCGGGCAATTAGAATGCAGACTGGGACATCTGGAGGACCAGGGAATCAACACCAACATAGCTGAAAAAAAATCAGATAAAAGAATGAAGAAACCCTAAGAATCATGTGGGACTCTATCAAGAAGGATAACCTGCGGGTGATTGGAGTCCCAGAACAGGGAGGGGGGACAGAAAACACAGAGAATATAGTTGAACAACTCCTGACAGAAAACTTCCCTGACATCATGAAAGACGAAAGGATATCTATCCAAGATGCTCATCGAACCCCACTTAAGATTGATCCAAAAAGAAAAACACCAAGACATATTATCATCAAACTCGCCAAAACCAAAGATAAACTGAAAATTTTAAAAGCAGCCAGGGAGAAAAGAAAGGTTTCCTTCAAGGGAGAATCAATAAGTTCAGACTACTCAGCAGAAACCATGCAGGCAAGAAGGGAATGGGACAACATATACAGAACACTGAAGGAGAAAAACTGCCAGCCAAGGATCATATATCCAGCAAAACTCTCTCTGAAATATGAAGGCAAAATTAAGATATTTACAGATAAACACAAGTTTAGAGAATTTGCAAAAACCAAACCAAAGCTACAAGAAATACTAAAGGATATTGTTTGGTCAGAAAACCAATAATATCAGATATCAGCACAACACAAGGACACAAAACAGAACATCCTGATATCAACTCAAATAGGGAAATCACAAAAACAAACAAATTAATATTAATAAAAAAAATAAATAAAATAACAATACACATAACAGGGAATCATGGAAGTCAATAGGTAAAAGATCACAATAATCAAAAAGAGGGACTAAATACAGGAGGCATTGAACTGCCAGATGGAGAGTGATACAAGGCGATATAGAACGATACAAGTTAGGTTTTTACTTAGAAAAATAGGGGTAAATAATAAGGTAACCACAAAAAGGTATAACAACTCTATAACTCAAGACAAAACCCAAGAAAAACGTAACGACTCAACTAACATAAAGTCAAACGCTATGAAAATGAGGATCTCACAATTTACTAAGAAAAACGTCTCAGCACAAAAAAGTATGTGGAAAAATGAAGTTGTCAACAACACACATAAAAAGGCATCAAAATGACAGCACTAAAAACTTATTTATCTATAATTACCCTGAATGTAAATGGACTAAATGCACCAATAAAGAGACAGAGAGTCACAGACTGGATAAAGAAACACGATCCATCTATATGCTGCCTACAAGAGACACACCTTAGACTTAGAGACACAAACAAAGTAAAACTCAAAGGATGGAAAAAAATATATCAAGCAAACAATAAGCAAAAAAGGAGTAGCAATATTAATTTCTGACAAAATAGACTTTAGACTTAAATCCACCACAAAGGATAAAGAAGGACACTATATAATGATAAAAGGGACAATTGATCAGGAAGACATAACCATATTAAATATTTATGCACCCAATGACAGGGCTGCAAGATACGTAAATCAAATTTTAACAGAATTGAAAAGTGAGATAGATACCTCCACAATTATAGTAGGAGACTTCAACACACCACTATCGGAGAAGGACAGGACATCCAGTAAGAAGCTCAATAGAGACATGGAAGATCTACTTACCACAATCAACCAACTTGACCTCGTTGACTTATACAGAACTCTCCACCCAACTGCTGCAAAGTATACTTTTTTTTTCTAGCACACATGAAACATTCTCTAGAATAGACCACATATTAGGTCATAAAACAAAAACCTTTGCAGAGTCCAAAACATCGAAATGTTACAAAGCATCTTCTCAGATCACAAGGCAATAAAACTAGAAATCAATAACAGAAAAACTAGGGAAAAGAAATCAAATACTTGGAAAATGAACAATACCCTCCTGAAAAAAGACTGGGTTATAGAAGACATCAAGGAGGGAATAAGGAAATTCATAGAAAGCAACGAGAATGAAAATACTTCCTATCAAAACCTCTGGGACACAGCAAAAGCGGTGCTCAGAGGCCAATTTATATCGATAAATGTACACATACAAAAAGAAGAAAGAGCCAAAATCAGAGAACTGTCCCTACAACTTGAACAAATAGAAAGTGAGCAACAAAAGAATCCATCAGGCACCAGAAGAAAACAAATAATAAAAATTAGAGCTGAACTAAATGAATTAGAGAACAGAAAAACAATTGAAAGAATTAACAAAGCCAAAAGCTGGTTCTTTGAAAAAATTGACAAAATTGATAAACCATTGGCTAGACTGACTAAAGAAATACAGGAAAGGAAACAAATAACCCGAATAAGAAACGAGAAGGACCACATCACAACAGAACCAAATGAAATTAAAAGAATCATTTCAGATTATTATGAAAAATTGTACTCTAACAAATTTGCAAACCTAGAAGAAATGGATGAATTCCTGGAAAAACACTACCTACCTAAACTAACGCATTCAGAAGTAGAACAACTAAATAGACCCATAACAAAAAAAGAGATTGAAACGGTAATCAAAAAACTCCCAACACAAAAAAGCCCTGGCCTGGACGGCTTCACTGCAGAGTTCTACCAAACTTTCAGAGAAGAGTTAACACCACTACTTCTGAAGGTATTCCAAAGCATAGAAAATGACGGAATACTACCCAACTCATTCTATGAAGCCACCATCTCCCTGATACCAAAACCAGGTAAAGACATTACAAAAAAAGAAAATTATAGACCTATATGCCTCATGAACATAGATGCAAAAATCCTCAACAAAATTCTAGCCAATAGAATCCAACAACACATCAAAAAAATAATTCACCATGATCAAGTGGAATTTATACCAGGCATGCAAGGCTGGTTTAATATCAGAAAAACCATTAATGTAATCCACCACATAAATAAAACAAAAGACAAAAACCACATGATCTTATCAATTGATGCAGAAAAGGCATTTGACAAAGTCCAACACCCATTTATGATAAAAACTCTTACCAAAATAGGAATTGAAGGAAAATTCCTCAACATAATAAAGGGCATCTATGCAAAGCCAACAGCCAATATCACTCTAAATGGAGAGAACCTGAAAGCATTTCCCTTGAGAACGGGAACCAGACAAGGATGCCCTTTATCACCGCTCTTATTCAACATCGTGCTGGAAGTCCTAGCCAGGGCAATTAGGCTAGACAAAGAAATAAAAGGTATCCGGATTGGCAAGGAGTAAGTAAAGTTATCACTATTTGCAGATGACATGATTATATACACAGAAAACCCTAAGGAATCCTCCAGAAAACTACTGAAACTAATAGAAGAGTTTGGCAGAGTCTCAGGTTATAAAAAAACTTACAAAAATCACTTGGATTCCTCTACATCAACAAAAAGAACACCGAAGAGGAAATAACGAAATCAATACCATTCACAGTAGCCCCTAAGAAGATAAAATACTTAGCAATAAATCTTACCAAGGGTGTAAAAGACCTATACAAAGAAAACTACAAAGCTCTACTACAAGAAATTCAAAAGGACATACTTAAGTGGAAAAACATACCTTGCTCATGGATAGGAAGACTTAACATAGTAAAAATGTCTATTCTACCAAAAGCCATCTATACATAGAATGCACTTCCGATCCAAATTCCAATGTCATTTTTTAAAGTGTTGGAGAAACAATTCACCAACTTCATATGGAAGGGAAAGAATCCTCGGATAAGTAAAGCATTACTGAAAAAGAAGAAGAAAGTGGGAGGTCTCACTCTACCTGATTTCAGAACCTATTATACAGCCACAGTAGTCAAAACAGCCTGGTACTGGTACAACAACAGGCACATAGACCAATAGAACAGAATTGAGAACCCAGATATAGATCCATCCACGTATGAGCAGCTGATATTTGACAAAGGACCAGAGTCAGTTAATTGGGGAAAAGATAGCCTTTTTAACAAATGGTGCTGGCATAACTGGATATCCATTTGCAAAAAAATGAAACAGGACCCATACCTTACACCATGCACAAAAACTAACTCCAAGTGGATCAAAGACCTAAACATAAAGACTAAAACGATAAAGATCATGGAAGAAAAAATTGGGACAACCCTAGGAGCCCTAATACAAGGCATAAACAGAATACAAAACATTACCAAAAATGATGAAGAGAAACCCGATAACTGGGAGCTCCTAAAAATCAAACACCTATGCTCATCTAAAGACTTCACCAAAAGAGTAAAAAGACCACCTACAGACTGGGAAAGAATTTTCAGCTATGACATCTCCGACCAGCGCCTGATCTCTAAAATCTACATGATTCTGTCAAAACTCAACCACAAAAAGACAAACAACCCAATCAAAAAGTGGGCAAAGGATATGAACACACATTTCACTAAAGAAGATATTCAGGCAGCCAACAGATACATGAGAAAATGCTCTTGATCATTAGCCATTAGAGAAATGCAAATTAAAACTACGATGAGATTCCATCTCACACCAACTAGACTGGCATTAATCCAAAAAACACAAAATAATAAATGTTGGAGAGGCTGCGGAGAGATTGGAACTCTTATACACTGCTGGTGGGAATGTAAAATGGTACAACCACTTTGGAAATCCATCTGGCGTTATCTAAACAGTTAGAAATAGAACTACCATACAAGCCAGAAATCCCACTCCTCAGAATATACCCTAGAGATACAAGAGCCTTCACACAAACAGATATATGCACACTCATGTTTATTGCAGCTCTGTTTACAATAGCAAAAAGTTGGAAGCAACCAAGGTGTCCATCAACGGATGAACGGGTAAATAAATTGTGGTATATTCACACAATGGAATACTACGCATCGATAAAGAACAGTGACGAATCTCTGAAACATTTCATAACATGGAGGAACCTGGAAGGCATTATGCTGAGTGAAATTAGTCAGAGGCAAAAGGACAAATATTGTATAAGAACACTATTATAAGATCTTGAGAAATAGTAAACCTGAGAAGAACACATACTTTTGTGGTTACGAGGGGGGGAGGGAGGAAGGGTGGGAGAGGGTTTTTTATTGAATAATCAGTAGATAAGAACTGCTTTAGGTGAAGGGAAAGACAACACTCAATACATGGAAGGTCAGCTCAATTGGACTGGACCAAAAGCAAAGAAGTTTCCGGGGTAAAATGAATGCTGCAAAGGTCAGCGGAGCAGGGGCGGGGGTCTGGGGAACACGGTTTGCGGGGACTTCTAAGTCAATTGGCAAAATAATTCTATTATGAAAACATTCTGCATCCCACTTTGAAATGTGGCGTCTGGGGTCTTAAATGCTAACAAGCGGCCATCTAAGATGCATCAATTGGTCTCAACCCATCTGGAGCAAAGGAAAATGAAGAACACCAAGGCCACACGACAACTAAGAGCCCAAGAGACAGAAAGGGCCACATGAACCAGAGACCTACATCATCCTGAGACCAGAAGAACTAGTTGGTGCCCGGCCACAATCGATGACTGCCCTGACAGGGAGCACAGCAGAGGACCCCTGAGGGAGCAGGAGATCAGTGGGATGCAGACCCCAAATTCTCATAAAAAGACCATACTTAATGGTCTGACTGAGACTAGAGGAATCCCGGCGGCCATGCTCCCCAGACCTTCTGTTGGCACAGGACAGGAACCATCCCGGAAGACAACTCATCAGACATGAAAGGGACTGGTCAGCGGGTGGGAGAGAGACGCTGATGAAGAGTGAGCTAATTATATCAGGTGGACACTTGAGATTGTGTTGGCAACTGTTGTCTGGAGCGGGGATGGGAGGATAGAGAGAGAGGGAAGCCGGCAAAATTGTCACGAAAGGAGGGACTGAAAGGGCTGACTCAAGAGGGGGAGAGCAAGTGGGAGTACGGAGTAAGATGTATGTAAACTTACATGTGACAGACTGATTGGATTTGTAAACATTCACTTGAAGCTTAATAAAAGTTAATCAAAACAAACAAACAAAAAAAAAAACTTGTTGCTGTCTAGTCAATTCCAACTCATAGCGACCCTATAGGACAGAATAGAACTGCTCCATAGGGTTGCCAAGGAGCAGCTGGCAGACTCAAAGTGCTGTTTTTTGTTTTTCTTTTCATTAGCAGGCATAGCTCTTAACCACTGCGCCACCAGGGCTCCAGTTAACACACCGACATTTAAGAGTGACTGTTTTTTGTTTACAGGTATGGAGGCTATGCATAGCTTATTTCCTTTCTTCTGCTTTCCTGTATTTTTCAGATAGTCTTAGTTCTATGAAATGTCCCGCAACCTACTCTTGTTTACAAATTTACTCACATCCTGGAATGCCTCTCTCCTCCACATCTCACTGTTAACATGGTAAAATGCTGGTATCTATCACAGACACCAACATGAAATGCAGAGCAAGGCTTGGAGGATGGCTTTCCCTCCAACCGACTGTGAAATTCCCAGTAAGCCCTCCATCGCTCCTCACGGTCTGGCCCTGAGGACAAACGAGGAGGCTCATCTTTGATCAAGGGTTACTTCAAGCTGAAATTATCCACCATTTTTGCAAAAGCTTCCAAATGGCCACGCCTGCTGGCACAAAGGTGCGGGCCATCCCCAGGCTCACAGATTGCATCCCTGCAGGACAAGAGCAAAGACTGGAAAGAAGGATTAAGCTTCACACAAAACATTATCTCCATTAAAATAACATCCCACTGAGTGCCATTACCTAAATGTTTTCATTTTTCCTGAGCTCTAACAAAACAAATATTGCCCTTGAGGCAACCCTGCAGAATAATTTTCACTTGGGAGAAATGCAAAAAAGGAGTAAACCCCAAACCAAGCCCATTGCTGTCGAGCCGATTCAAAAAAAGGAAAGGCATTATGATTTCAAGGAGAGAATAGAGAAATAAAGGTACATTTTTAGCCTTCCCTCTTCTTTTGTAGGTAGGTTGATTATCTCCATTGCTAAACATGGGAACTGCAGAGCTTCAGAGCTGGGGGAACCTTTAGATCACCTAGTGTCTGCAGCCGCATGGAAAGAGAACTGACACATTCACGCTGTGGCGCTGGCGAAGAATACTGAACAGACCACGGACTGCTAGAAGAACAAACAAATCCGTTTTGGAGGAAGTACATCCTGAATGGTCCTTAGAAGAAGGATGGCAAGACTTTGGCTTGCTTACTTTGGGCACATAATCACGAAAAGTCTAATCGCTAGAAAAGGACCTTATGGTTGGTAAAAATAGAGAGCCAGTGAAAATGAGGGAAGCCTTCCATGAGATGGATTGACACAGTGACTGCAAAAATGGACTTGAGCGTAGCAACAATCATGAAGATGGCACAGGACCAGACAGTGTTTCCCTCTATTTTATGTAAGGTCACCATGAGTCAGAACAGAGCTGACTCAAGAGCAACTAACAACAACAGCAACGTGTGACCTCGTTTGCAGCTGAAGAAAGTAAAGCCCAGAGAATTTGTTGTTGTTGTTGTTGTTAGGGGCAGCGAAGCTGGTTTCAACTCACAGCAACCTGTGCACGACAGAAGGAAGCACTGCCCGGCCCTGCTCTGTCCTCACGTTCATTGCTATGCTCGAGCCCATCGTTGCAGCCACCGTGTCAGTCTATCTCATTGAGGGTCTTCCTCTCTCTCACTGACCCTCTACCCAGCATCATGTCCTTCTCCAGGGACTGATCCCTCCTGACAACATATCCAAAATACGTGAAACCTAGTCTCGCCATCCTTGCTTCTAGGGAGCATTCTGGCCGCACTTCCTCCAAGACAGGTTGTCTGTTCTTCTGGCGGTCCACGGTACATTCAACATTCCTCACCACCACCACAATGCAAAGGCGTCAGTTCTTCGGTCTTCCTTACTCATTATCCAGCTTTCACATCCATGTGAGGCGATTGAAAACACCACGGCTTGGGTCAGGCGCACCTTAGTCTTCAAGGTGACATCTTTGCTTTTCAACACTTGAAAGAGGTATTTTGCAGCAGATTTTCCCAGGGCAGTGCGTCTTTTGCTTCTTGACTGCTGCTTCCATGGGTGTTGACTGTGGGTCCAAGTAAAATGAAATCCTTGACAACTTCAGTCTTTTCTCCGTTTATCATGACATTGCTTATTTGTCCAGTTGTGAGGATTTTTGTTTTCTTAATGTTGAGGTGTAATCCATACTGAAGGCTGTGATCTTTGATCTTTATCAGTACATACTTCGAGTCCTCTTAGTTTCTCTAAACAGAGAGTTTCCTCAGGAGGCCTTGGAGATGAACTGTGTGGTAAGCCTTGTGGGTCTGGTATTAATTCAGTTGTTCACTGTGTCTACGGGCTGTGAAGTCAGAAAGACATGGGTTCCCTACTTCTTACACCACTCACCTGCTCTATGAGTGGTTATTGGCTGTCGTCAAGTCAGCTTTTACCCATGGTGACCTCATATACGACAGAACAAAATGTTGCCTGTTCCTCTATTAGAGAATATTTTTGTAAGTAGATCAATGGTCCTTTCTTTCTTAGTCTGAAAGTTTTGCCGAAACCTGTCTTCCATAGAAAACCCGACTGGTATTTGGAATACTGGTGGCATAGCTTCCAGTATCACAGCAACACACAAGTCACCACAGTATGGCAGATGGACATACGGGTGGTGGATTCTACATGCAACCCACAGTTTGAGACCAGGTATTCTGGGACATAAAGATCTGGGAGTTCTTGAAGAAGTTAGCTTGGTTCCTGTTGCCTCAGACTACGGGGTGTGTTCCCAGCTTTAATATCCCCCCCACCCCTGCCTTAGGGATCATGAGGACTGATGAAGGAAACAGGAGGCCTGACAATATCAACGACATCATGACCCCAGCCGTGGCGGACACGTGGTGAGGGTTTGGAAGGAGGCAGGCCCTCTTCTAAGTGCTGGTCATGTGTTAACCCACTTAGTCTTCCAAACAACGTGGGGAGGTGGGCAGACACTGCTACACCCCACTTTAAAGAGGATGCAGACACAGATTCAGTACATTTAGTCACAATCAAGTGTCATTCCATTACCCTCCTACATCACCCCTGCAACTCCAACATCACAACCAAGAGGATTTGCCCGCTCCCCATTCTCCCCTTCTCCGGGGCTCTTGGCTCTGATCTCCTACTTTGGGCCATGGCCTTGTGAACCCATAGTGGCTCACCTGGGGTGGGAGAAGTTCCTTCCAGGCCTTTGGTATCTAAGGGAGAGGCCCCATAACTCCCAAAACTGGTGAGCAAGGTTGTACCCAGCGAAGAGGTAGCATTTGATAATGGACTGGAAAACCCAGTTATAAGTCAGCAAACTGAACGTATGAAGACAGAGGTTGTACTACCAGAGCAAGGACGCTTGAGATGCACCTGACACAGTTTCTGCCTCGGCGTACCCTTCACCTTCCCCACGCCAGCCATTCCAGCCCCTCAGACCCAATGGGGGGAGACACCCATGCCTACTGAGAAGCCATTGCTCAGCTTTGTGGGTCAAACTGAGCTTTTAGAAACATTTTTTTTTAATTTTTATTGGTTTAAGTGAAAGTTTACAAATTAAGTCAGTCTCTCACACAAAAACTTATATACACCCTGCTACATACTCCCAATTGCTCTCCCCCTAATGAGACGGCCTGCTCCCTCCCTCCACTCTCTCTTCACCAGCTTTTAACTGCCTCTACCCTTTCATCTCCCCTCCAGGGAGGAGATGCCAGCATAGTCTCAAGTGTCCACCTGATCCAAGAAGCTCACTCCTCACCAGCATCCTTCTCCAACCCATTGTCCAGTCCAATCCATGTCTGAAGAGTTGGGCCAACAGAAGGTCTAGGGGCCATGACCGCTGGAATCCTTCTAGTCTCAGTCAGACCATTAAGTCTGGTCTTATGAGAATTTGGGGTCTGCATCCCATGGCTCTCCTGCTCCCTCAGGGGTTCTCTGTTGTGTTCCCTGTCAGGGCAGTCATCAGTTATAGCCGGGCACAATCTAGCTCTTCTGGTCTCAGGCTAATATAAAAACCATGTATGTCTCTGGTTTATGTGGCCCTTTCTGTCTCTTGGGCTCGTAATTACCTTGTGTCCTTGGTGTTCTTCATTCTCCTTTGATCCAGGTGGGTTGAGACCAATTGATGCATCTTAGACGGCCGCTTGCTACCGTTTAAGACCCCAGATGCCTCTCTCCAAGATGGGATGCAGAAAATTTTCTTAATAAATTTTATTATGCCAATTGACTTAGATGTTCCCTGAAACCATGGTCTCCAAACCCCCACCCCTGCTACGCTAGCCTTCAAAGCATTCAGTTTATTCAGGAAACTTCTTTCCTTTTGGTTTAGTCCAGTTGTGCTGACCTCACCTGTATTGTGTGTTATCTTTCTTGTCACCTAAAGTAGTTTTTATCTACTATCTAATTAGTGAACACCCCTCTCCCACCCTCCCTCCCACCACCCTCTCGTAACCATCAAAGAATATTTTCTTCTCTGTTTAAACTATTTCTCAAGTTCTTATAATAGTGGTCTTAAACAATATTTGTCCTTTTGCAACTGACTAATTTCACACAGCATAATGCCTTCCAGATTCCTCCATGTTGTGAAATGTTTCACAGATTCATCATTGTTGATTATCGATGCATAGTATTTGATTATGTGAATATACCATAATTTATTTATCCATCTGTTGGTGGGCACCTTGGTTGCTTCCATCTTTTTGCTATTGTAAACAGTGCTGCAATGAGTATGGGAGTGCATTATCTGTTCATGTGATGGCTCTTATTTCCCTAGGATATATTCCAAGGAGCGGGATTGCTGGATTGTATGGTAGTTCTATTTCTAGCTTTCTAAGAAAGTGCCAAATCAATTTCCAAAGTGGTTGCACCATTTTACATTCCCGCCAGCAGTGATAAGTGTTCCAATCTCTCCACAGCCTCTCCAGTATTTATTGTCTTGTGTTGTTTGGACCAATGCCAGCCTTGGAGTGAGATGAAATCTCATTGTAGTTTTGAATTGCATTTCTCTAATGGCGAATGATCATGAGCATTTCCTCATGTATCTGTTACCTACCTGAATGTCTTCTTTAGTGAAGTGTCTGTTCATATCTTTTGCCCATTTTTTATTGGGTTATTTGTCTTTTTGCACTTGAGTTTTTGCAGTATCATGTAGATTTTAGAGATCAGGTGCTGATCGGAAATGTCATAGCTAAAAACTTTTTCCCAGTCTGTAGGTAATCTTTTTACTCTTTTGGTGAAGTCTTTGGATGACCATAGGTGTTTGATTTTTAGGAGCTCTCAGCTATCTACTTTTTCTTCTGCATTGTTAGTAATGTTTTATACACTGTTTATACCATGTATTAGGGCTCTTAACGTTGTCCCTATTTTTTCTTCCATGATCTTTATCGTTTTAGATTTTATATTTAGGTCTTTGATCCATTTCTGAGCTTATTTTTGTGCATGGAGTGAGGTATGGGTCTTGTTTCGTTTTTTTTTGCAGATATCCAGTTATGCCAGCACCATTTGTTAAAAAGACTGTCTTTTCCCCATTTAACTGTTTTGGGGCCTTTGTCAAACATCACCTGCTCATATGTGGATGGATTTATGTCTGGATTCTCAATTCTGTTCCATTGGTCTATGTATCTGTTGTTGTACCAGTACCTGGCTGTTTTGACTACTGTGATGGTATAATAGATTCTAAAATCAGGTAGAGTAAGGCCTCCCACTTTTTTCTTCTTTTTCAGTCATGCTTTACTTATCCGGGGCCTCTTTCCCTTCCATATGAAGTTGGTGATTTGTTTCTCCATCTCATTAAAGAATGTCATTGGAATTTGGACCAGAATTGCATTAAAAGTATAGATCGCTTTTGGTACAATAGACATGTTTATAGTGTTAAGTGTTCCTATCCATGAGCAAGGTATGTTCTTCCACTTATGTAAGTCTCTTGGTTTCTTGCATAAGAGTTTTGTAGTTTTCTTTGTATAAGTCTTTTACATCTCTGGTAAGATTTATTCCTAAGCATTTTATCTGCTTGGGGGCTACTATAAATGGTATCGATTTGGTGATTTCTTCTTCATTGTTCTTTTTGTTGGTGTAGAAGATTCCAACTGATTTTTGTATGTTTATCTTGTGTCCCGATACTCTGCTGAACTCTTCTATTAGTTTCAGTAGTTTTCTGGAGGATTCCTTAGGGTTTTCTGTGTATAAGATCATGTCATCTGCAAATAGTGATAATTTTACTTCTTCCTTGCCAATCTGGAGGCACTTTATTTCTTTGTCTAGCCTAATTGCTCCCGCTAGGAAGTCCAGCACAATTTTGAATAAGATCAGTTATAAAAGGCATCCTTGCCTGGTTCCCAGTCTCAAGGGGAATGCTTTCAGGCTCTGTCCATTTAGGATGATGTTGACTGTTGGCTCTGTATCCCAGTAACCCACCCAGTGCCGTTGAGTTGATTCCGACTCATAGCGACCCTATAGGACAGAGTAGAACTGTCCCATAGAGTTTCCACGGAGCCCTTTATTATGTTGAGGAGTTTTCCTTCTATTCGTATTTTGCTGACAGTTTTTATCATGAATGGGTGTTGAACTTTTGTCAAATGCCTTTTCTGCATCAATTGGTAAAATCATGTGATTCTTGTCTTTTGTTTTATTTATGTGATGGATTACATTGTTTTTCTAATGTTGAACCATCTCTGCATACCTGGTATGAATCCCACTTGGTCATGATGAATTATTTTTTTGATATGTTGTTGAATTCTATTGGCTAGAATTTTGTTGAGGATTTTTGCATCTAAGTTCATGAGGGATATAGGTCTGTAATTTTCTTTTCTTGTGGTGTCTACCAGGTTTTGCTGTCAGGGACATGGTGGCTTCATAGAATGAGTTTGGGACTATTCCATCCTTTTCTATGTTCTGAAATACCTTTAGTAGTGGTGGTGGTGGCTCTTCTCTGAAAGTTTGGTAGAACTCTGCAGTGAAGACTTCTGGGCCAGGGCTTTTTGTTGTTGTTGTTGTTGTTGGAAGTTTTTTGATTACCCTTTCAATCTCTTCTTTTTTTATGGGTCTATTTAGTTGTTCTACCTTTGTTCGTGTTAGTTTAGGTAGGCAGTGTGTTTCTAGGAATAAATCCATTTCTTCTAGGTTTTCAAATATGTTTGAGTATAGTTTTTCATAGTAATCTGGTATGATTCTTTTAATTTCAGTTGGGCTGTTGTAAAATTGCCCATCTCATTTCTTATTCAGGTTATTTGCTTCCTCTCCTGGTTTTCTTTTGTCAGTTTGGCCAATGGTTTATCAATTTTGTTGATTTTTTCAAAGAACCAGCTATTGGTCTTGTTAATTCTTTCAATCGTTTTTCTGTTTTCTATTTCATTTAGTTCTACTCTAATTTTTATTATTTGCTTTCTTCTGGTGCCTGTGGGTTTCTTTTGTTGCTCTCTTTCTATTTGTTCAAATTGTAGGGATAATTCTTTGATTTTGGCCCTTTCTTTTTGGAAGTGTGCGTTTATTGATATAAATTGACCTCTGAGCACTGCTTTCACTGTGTCCCAAAGGTTCTGATCGGAAGTGTTTTCATTCTCATTGGATTCTATGAATTTCCTTATTCCATCCTTAATGTCTTCTATAACCCAGGGTATGAGCATGGTATTGATCAGTTTCCAAGTGTTTAATTTCTTTTCCCTGCTTTTCTGTTACTGATTTCCACTTTTATGGCCTTATGATCAGAGAAGTTGCTTTGTAATATTTCAATGTTTTGGATTGTGCTAAGGCATGCTTTATGACCTAATATGTGGTCTATTCTAGAGAATGTTGCATGTGCACTAGGAAAGAAAGTATACTTTGTTGCTGTTGGGTGGAGTGTTCTGTATATGTCTGTGAGGTCAAGTTGGTTGATTGTGACATTTAGATCTTCTGTGTCTCTATTGAGCTTCTTACTGGCAGTCCTGTCCTTCTCTGAAAGCGGTGTGCTGAAGTCTCCTACTATAATTGTGGAGGTGTCTATCTCACTTTTCAATTCTGTTAAAGTTTGTTTTATGTATCTTGCAGCCCTGTCATTGGGTGTGTAAATATTTAATATGGTTATATCTTCTTAGTATATTGTCCCTTAATCATTATGTAGTGTCCTTCCTCATCCTTATGATGGATTTAACTTTAAAGTCTATTTTGTCAGAAATTAATATTGCCACTCCTGCTCTTCTTTGATTGTTTTTTGCTTGATATATTTTTTTCCATCCTTTGAGTTTTGGTTTGTTTGTGTCTCTAAGTCTAAGTTGTGTCTCTTGTAGGCAGCATATAGACGGATCATGTTTTTTAATCCATTCTGCCACTTTCTGTCTCTTTATTGGTGCTTTTAGTCCATTTACATTCATCGTAATTATTGATAGGTATGAATTTAGTACTGTCATTTTGATGTCTGTTTTTGTGTGTTGTTGACAGTTTCTTTTTCCCACTTAGTTTTATGTGCTGAGTAGATAATCTTTATATATTGTCTTTTCCTCATATTTGTTGTTTTTGATTTTGTTTCTGCTGAGTCTGTATTTTTCCCTTGTATTTTATTTTGATGAGTAGGATAGTTTGTCTCCTTTGTGGTTACCTTATTATTTACCCCTATTTTTCTAAATTTAAACCTAACTTTCATTTCTTGTATGGCCTTATCTTCCTCTCTATATGGAAGTTCTATGATTATGTATTTTAGTCCCTCTTTATTGTTTCAATGTTGTCTTCTTTTATGTAATAACATCGCTGTTACCGTGTTTTGTGCCTTTTTTTTTTTAAATCTTGCTTTGTGTTTTTGATTTCCCTGCCTGGGTTGACTTCTGGTTGCTCTGTCCAGTGTTCTAGTCTTGGGTTGATACCTGATATTATTGATTTTCTAACCAAAGAATCCTTTTAGTATTTCTTGTAGTTTTGGTTAGGTTTTTACAAATTCCCTAAACTTGTGTTTATCTGGAAACGTCCTAACTTCACCTTCATATTTAAGAGACAGTTTTGCTGGATATATGTTTCTTGTGTGGCAATTTTTTTCCTTCAGTTTTTTTAAATAAGTCATTCCATTGCCTTCTTGCCTGCAGTTTCTTGGACTACTCGGTTTCTGCCGAGTAGTCCAAGCTTATCCTTATTGGCTCTCCATTGTATGTGACTTTTCGTTTATCCCTAGCTGTTCTTAAAATTCTCTCTTTATCTTTGGTTTTGGCAAGTTTGATTTCAATATGTCTTGGTGATTTTCTTTTAACATCTACCTTATGTGGCGTTCGATGAGCATCTTGGATAGATATCTTCTCATCTTTTACAATACCGGGGAAGTTTTCTGCCAACAAATCTTCAACAATTCTCTCTGTATTTTCTGTTAACCCTCCCTGTTCTGGTACTCCAATCACTCATAGGTTATTTCTCTTGATAGAGTCCCACATGATTCTTAAGGTTTCTTCATTTTTTAAAAATTCTTTTATCTGATTTTTCTTCAAATATATTAGTGCCAAGTGATTTATCTTCAAGTTCAGAAATTCTGGCTTCTACCTGCTCAATTCTGCTTCTCTGACTTTCTATTGAGTTGTCTATTTCTGTAATTTTATTGTTAATCTTCTGGATTTCTGATTGCTGTCTGTCTATGGATTTTTCCAGCTTATTAAATTTTTCATTATGTTCCTGAATAATCTTTGTAATTTCTTTAGTTGCTTTATCTGTGTGTTCCTTGGCTTGTTCTGCGTATTACCTCATTTCCTTCCTGATGTCTTGAAGGGTTCTGTATGTTAAACTTTAGTATTCTGCCTCTGGTAATTCCAGGAATGCACTTTCATCGAGAAGATCCCTGGATTCTTTGTTTTGAGAGCTTGTTGAGGTGATCACGGTCTGTTTCTTTATGTGACTTGATATTGACTGTTGTCTCCAAGCTATCTATATGTTATTGTATTAGTTTATGCTTGCTTACTTTGTTGTAGTTTCTTGCTTTGTTTTATTTTGATATGCCCAAATGGGTTGTTTGAGTGAGCTAGCTTGATTAATTTCGCCTTTGGAGCTCAGATGTCCTGTCCCCAGATGGCTAGAGGTGTCATCAGTTATATCAGTCTAGGAGCCCATTCACTTTTCTTGTATGAATTCAGCTCAAGTTTCCAGGTAGCTGCTCATCAAGTATGTGATACAGGCTCTGTCCTACAGTCTTAAAGGGGCAGAAGTGATCAGTGTATGTACCAGTATCTGGTTGCAGCAGAGGTCATGCTCTGAACAAGGCAGGGGGCTGAGAACTGACCCCTGAGTGTCTCTGAGGAAAGCACGTCCCTGTTCCCTAGAGTATGCAGGTGGGTGGGTTCTGCAGATGGACCATGGGCACCCAATATTTTTGGCTGTAAGGACTGGGAGGTACCAGTTATCCTTGGACCCTTGTCACGAGTGGCTGGGTGAACTGAGTGGAACTACTAGTCCTTAGGCCCCTGATGTGGGTAGGTGAGGACCCTGTTTAATAGGCAAAGCAATGTCAAACATCAAACTCCCACTTCCCCACTGCACAGATGAAATGGTTGGAGTCTGCCAACAAGGGCCTATTCTGCTGAAATAGGCCCAGACAAGTCCATGCAGGGGGGAAATGTGCTCAAAGTCCTCAAAGTCCACAGACCATTTATGCCTGGACAGGAGCTGCTTCTGTCCTGAGCTTCCCCGGTTAGTGGAGCTGGCAAATTATCTTTTCCCCCAATTGCAAATTTTTTCCTTCTCCAAGACAGGCCTAGGGAATTCAGCTGCTGAAGCCGGGTGGGGGGTGGGGTAAAATATACACAAGTACTTAGCTTTTGCCGAGAGTGCCGTTTCTCTCTGTTTCTGGAGGTGTGAGTAGGCTGTGTGGCTAGCTGTTTCTCCCTGAGGAAACTGTGGCCAAACTCTAGTACCAGCCCGCCACTGCCACTCCGGGAATGGTGCCTGAGGGCTCCCCGCGATTCAGGTCCTATAACTCCTCTCCGCTTCTGAACCATCTCTTCCTCTCTCTGCCCCTCTGTTCGTTTTCTAAGCTTACCTTTGATGCTCATGGCTCCTAGCTTGTCATAAACATATTCGTTTCACTTGGTTTTTTGAGTCTTTGTTCCAGCTCACTGGAACTGTCTGTCTAATCCGCCATCTTGGCTTCGCCTCATGGCTTTTAGAAACTCTTGTTGTTGCTGTTGCTGTTGGCTGTGGTCAAATCAACTCCAACTCCCCATTGTGACAGAGTAGAACTGCTCCATAAGGTTTCCTATGCTATAATCTTTATAGGAGCAGATCACCAGGTCTTTCTCCCACAGAGCCACCGGGTGGCTTCAAACCACTCACCTTTTGGTTAGCAACTGAATGTTTAACCATTATACTACCATAGGTCATTGCAAGATTGTATTCCCTGGGTGGTGCAAACTTTTAATGTGTTTGGCTTGGAGTCTACACAGATGTGCCTTAGAAGAAAGGCCTAGAGATTTCCTTCCAAAAAAAAAATCAGCCATTGAAAGATGGAGCTCAGTTCTACTCTGACACACATGAGGGCACCATGAGTGGAAGCTGATGAGACTCGACAGCAACTGGAGGTTAAGAAAGGTAATAATTTTAAAGAGAGAATGGGTGTTTCTTGAACTCCTAAAACTAGGTATTATCATAGTCCAAAGCATAAAATTTTAGCTACAGAGTAAAAAGGAATGTAGTCAAGGAAAGTTCTTGCCACACAAGAAAGGGAAACACCTTTCCATTAATGGAGGTTGAGAAAAAGGAAGGGAGGAGAGAGAGAAGACAAGAGATAACACGGAACAGTGGAAAGGAGAAAGGAGATAGAAGAAATGAGACAGAGGTGAAAACAGTAAGAGAGAGAAGAGAGGAAGAGGAGAGAAGAGCAAAACTCTGAGTATCCTCCCCCTCCCCAGAGCTGGGCCAAAACACAACCAAGCCCACTGCCATGGAGTCAATTCCAACTCCTAACAACCCTATAGGACAGAATAGAACTGACTGCCCCATGGGGTTTCCAAGGCTGTAAATCTTTTAGGAAGCAGACTGCCACGTATTTCTCTCATGGAGCTGGTGCGTTCGAACCGCCCACTTTTCAGTTAGCAGCTGAGCACTTTAACCACTGTGCCACCAGGGCTCACTCAGGGCTGAGCAGAAAGTGGAAATTCCCAGAGCATTTTCAGGGAACTAGCACCGAGGGGCACAGTGGAAGGCTTTGAGAAGTTGGGCATGAATTTTTTTACGTAGATTGTAAATGTCTCTATAAATTCTCTCAGTCTCTCATGTGTTAGGCCCCTGGAACGGCTAGTCAGTAAACTTTTTATGACTCCCCATCTCACCTTTGTGACTCTCATCTGGATATAGTACCCCAATCTGTACTTACCACCTCTTAACCTCAGTGTTCATTTAAGCAGCAATTGCATCATTATGCCTTATTTTCCAATCCCAAAGAACCCTCGTTTTGGAAACAGTATTCAGGTATGGACATGAATGCTACCCTAACGGGTACACAATCATACCTAAGAACTGGAAAAGTTCTGGGGTTTTCATAGGACCCTCCAAAGACGTCAGGTAGCTGGAAATGTTCCCTGCCGATGTGTGTCGTCTCATTTGAAATCATGTATTTGATGGAAGTGATGAGCTCCTGAAGAGAGTCCTTCATCTGGCTTCCCGTAATAACTTACAGCCTCATCTCGTTTTTCAAAATGCTTTTCTAATTACAGCCAGTACTTGATCATTGCACGTGCAGCACTTTACCTGAGCGATTCCTGGTCGTCGCTTTTAGCTTTGTGCCTCATTACGTATGCTGGGGCCCTCCTCTGCCCCTGCTGAGGATGGGGTAGTGCAGATAGTGACGGGGTAGAAAGCGCGTGCCATGTCTGACTCTCAGAATCCTGCAAGAGTCCTTGGAAGACCCTCTCTCTGTATCCTCTATAAGTTGGAGATCCAGGGCTTACCCTAAAAAACCTATTGCCGTCGAGTCAATTTCAACTCATAGCGACCCTATAGGACAGAGTAGAACTGCCCCGTAGGGTTTCCAAGGTTTTGATCTTTACGGAAGCAGACTGTCATATCTTTCTCCCACGGAATGCATGGTGGGTTCAAACCACAGATCTTTCAGTTCTCAGCCTAGCACTTAACCATCGTACCACCAGGCTCCTTAGGGTTTGTCCTAGGCTTTCTAAAAGTCTCACCTCAGGTGCCTAACCCATTTCCACGGCAGTGCACATAACCCATACCCTGCACCTCCAACGTCCTCATCTCCAGCTGGGGTGACTTTTCAGCGGAGCCCTCATTTCTGTAAGGAATTGTCTACTTGAGCTAGCATCCAGCTCTCTCTCAGGCATCACATCTGACTTGGCCAAATGGAAATTTTGATTCCTCCACCAGAAAAATGTGTTCTCCCTCTTATCCATTTATTTAAGCCAGAATCTTTGCTTTTCCTGTCTTCTTGTAGGGTACGAAAACAATTCACCTACCTCTCAGGAAACCCCGTTGCTCCAGAAGGGAGAACGCAGCCCCCCACCAGCACCACCAGAGCTCTGATGCTCCTGTGATTAGGAAGAGGGACTCATTTGTCTTTCTCAAGTTCGGCACGGGTCAATATTACCAGGTGTCCCAGAGGACCAGCCTTGTGCATGGCTCTCAAAGGCCCCAAAATCGTGCTCTGGGGGTGGAGAGGGCTTCTGATTCACTCAGTACATAAGGGTCACAGAAGACCTCAGATGCTTCCTAGACACATACCAGTGAACGAGTATTATCCTCAGCTTCAGAGGTGAGGGACAGAGACCCCGAAGTTGTCAGTGACTTGTCCAAGTCCATAGTGCAAATTAGTGGACAAGTTATGCCCCAAATCATCTGACCTCCACTGCAGTGGTTTTTGTACTCCAAACTATATTTGATAATTGGGTATTGTTTCAGTCATTGCTCATTTCAATGATTTATCATTTACAGGTCTTTACCTTCCTCTCTTTCTCCCCCTCTCCTTCTTTCTTTCTCCCTCCCACCCCCCCTTCCTTTCTTTGTCAGATTAACTATGGTGATACTCACATGCGTGCTATAATGACACCCTTCCCCTAAGGTGTACAGTCATCCCTGTGCCCATTTCCAAGTCTGGGATGACTTTTCCTAGCACAATTCAAAACTTATTTCCTTTAATGATAATAATAATAAAAAGACCCAGAAGGTTTATTATCTCATTTTATCTACGTAATACTGCCCTTTAGGCCACGGAAATAATCATCTCTTGTCTTAAATAAATCACCTTTGTGTTGCCAATACGCTGGAGTAGCAGTGGCAAAAATAATGGCTTTAATAGTCACATTTTGTCTCCCTGCAAAGTGTTCCGTAACTGATTTGTTTTCTTGACCATTTCCCCAAAATCAATCAGCCCTCTCACCTCCCAGATCACAGATTTTTCAGCTTATCATTTGGGAAAGTGTTGATAAGCCCTCCTATGTGTTGGACTCTGTCGTGACTATTGGGGTTCAGGTGGCCACGTGACCAGGCAAGCACCTTCTCACTGATTCATGAATTCTGCACATGTTCATTGAGCATTTGAATCCCCACAGGAGGAGCCCTGGTAGTGCAGTGGTTAAAGCACTCAGCTGAGAACCAAAAAGTTGGCAGTTTAAGCCCACCAGCCACTCCACGGGAGAAAGTTGTGGCAGTCTGCTTCCATAAAGATTGGAAACCCTATGGGGCAGCTCTACTCTGTCCTACAGGGTTGCTGTGAGTCAGAATCAACTCAGTGGCAATGGATTTAGTTTGGTTGGTGGATCCCCACCTTAACCAAATGTGGCTGCGAGGAGTCTGGTACCAGCACAGTGTGATCAATGCGAACACAGAGTTAACGCAGAAGGCTGCGGAAGCAAATGGGATGGGCATCGGTCTTAGCATCCAGGCCACTGTAACAGAAATACCACAAGCAGGGGGCTTTAAAGAACAGAAATGCATTTGGTCACAGTTCAGGAAGTTGGGAGTCTGAATTCAAGCGTGGCTCTAGGGGGAGATCCTTTCTTGTCTATTTCAGCTTCTAGTAGCCAGCAACCCTTGGCGTTTCTTGTCTTGTAGGTGTATCTACTGTGTGTATCTGTGTTCACATGGCACCCTCTCCTGTGTGCATCTGTATCTGTTCTGCTGTTTTTATAACTTAGAAAGGATTAGGTTTAGGACTGTCAGAAACCTAAATGCACAGAGAAATACCAACAGTTAGTGCAGCAGAGTGTATTTATTGTGAGTAGATATGATTCAAATTGGGCAGCGTCACCTTAACATGTCGGGAAAGCGCTCAGCACCAAAGAAGGGACAGTGAGAATGGGTCGCACAGGTCCTTGTCATGTTAATTTCTCAGGAGATGACATAGAACACAGGACAGGGTTTCAGGAGCTGTCTTACGGAAACAGACTCACCAAGGACATGCCATACATCCTAAAACACCGAGTCAGACCCTGGAGTTCCTGCTTCTCCAAGCTGGCTGCACATAGGTAATTTTCCAAAAGAGCCCAATGCCTAAGTCTCCGCTAACTGCTTACTAGGCTGTTGTTTGACTTGAAAGTGACTTAAGGGAACCAGTTCCTTAAAGGCACAAGGTTTAAAAGGGTACCTAAGGGCAGGTAGCCTGGGTGGGGTCACTCCAATTCCAGGAACCCAGAAATCTAGGTTCCAGTGCAGTTAAAATGGTTTTATCAGGACTCACCCTGCACTAGTGTGACCTTGTTAACAACAAAAACACCCTTATTTCCAAACAGGGTCACATTTACAGGGACAGGGTTTAGGATTTCAACACGCATTTGGAGGGGACACAATTCAACCCATTGCAACATCTAATCTGAACTTGGCCTGGCGCTGGAAGTCCAGAAGTGGTGGTGGGTTTTGGGAAAGTGCTTAGAAGCTGAGACTAAGGGGAGCTGGCATGTTGTTACTGAAGTGGGCGCAGATTCCAAAGAGTGAAATTACCTTATACATTTGTGCTTCTTTTAAAAGGAAAGTGGAGACGCCATCTTTAGTCCCTTTGAGCCCCTTAACTCTGCTGTCTTGAGGGTTTTTTTCCCCCTAAAAAGTTATTTTGAGCTAATTATCATCTCTAAGGACGTACTCTATCAGGCTGTGTTGCTAATGCGCCTCTCATTGGGGGCGCTTCAGTGACTAGAAACCAACTAAGGAGGAGAATTAAAAGCTGGGAGCAGCGGATTATCTGGGGATTTTCTTCAAGGTAGTAAATGCTATCCGTACCGTCAGAAATCTCCCACTAAGCCTGGTGCCTGGCTGGAGGGAAGGAGGGGGACCCAGGGCCCTCTGAGGGGGAGCAGCTTACACCCCAGCCTAGTGCCCAAGGACTTGGTTGTCAGGAGGCCTTTGATCTCCCCAACTCCAAGGGCAGGCAGGGACATGGGCCAGGGTCAGCATGAAAGGAAGGGCTATCTGACAAGATTCTACTCTGTTGATAGCGAATCAAACTGCCATTTCCAATTGTACATTTTCTGCTACATCAAAGCTTTTCAGATGGAAACATCAGAAAGGGGGTAATTTCCCGGGTTAGCCTGTTAGGACTTGAATGAAAATAACTGCTGACAGAAAATGAAATTCCCCGACAATAAAAAATAAAGCGCAATGCTAGGGAATTTTAAAGTACCTCATATATCATAGAATTTGCTGTAGACTGTAAGTGGGTTTGTGATTTATATGCTAAATTTCTCTAACTGGATTGTTCTGACAGTTGCCTGAAAATGAGTCTTTACGTTTTCGAGTTGTATTGTAACCCTTAGTTTATGTGCCCTATTCCCACTACCTGTTCGGTGGTGTTGGATGTCCAGGGCCTAGACAGTGCTTGGGATAAAGCAAGCTGTCCAAAAATGAAGCCTCATGCACATATGTGCCTGCTACCACATGAAGAGAGAACTTGAACATATGTGAACAGAGAGTATTTGCTATTTGACTGTTTACCCCAGAAAGAAAATGACAATGATTTTAAGAAGTACATTGTACTCACTGTTAAAACAAAAATCATGTTAAGGCATTTATAGAAATTGATTCAAGTTTATTAAATATACGAATATTTACAAATCAGGGTAATATTTCAACTAGGGAGTCAAAAATGTTCTAAAGATGAGATACCCTCTAAAGACTCTCATACCCTATCTTATTGGCATTGCCATGGAAATGAGGCCAGAACAGTATTTACATAATAACAATTTACCCTAATACACAGCTTCTAGTCCATCCCGAAGTTCCTGCTTCTCTAAACTGGCTGCACATGGATAATTCTTCAAAAGACCCCAATGCCTAAGGCAAACCCATCTCCACTAAGCTGCTGGCTATGCTATTGTTTGACCTGAAGGTGACTTTAGGAAACCCGTTTCTTCAAGGTTCAAGATTCAAAAGGACACTTAAAGGCCAATGGCCTGAGTGGGTCACCCAACTCCATGGACCCCAGAAATCTGGATTCTAGAAGAATTAAACCAGTTCCTCACCGTCCAGCTGCTCCACTGGAGAAAGACCTGCCAATATGCTCCCATAAAGATTACAGCCTAGGAAATGCTACGGGGCCATTCTACTCTGCCACGTGGGGTCACGATGAGTTGGAATTGACTGGACGGCACCCAACAACAACAACACGGCTTTATGCTGCTCTTTCAAAATTCCTTGCAATTTAATATTGTGTAAATATTTTAAGTACCACACCCTATCATTTCAAACTGCTCTTTTGGTTATTTCCCCTTAAAAGCTTTCTAAATTTTTATTTTATTTTTAAAGCTTGGCATCACGGAGATACGCTACATGGTAGACTCTATAACCCTACATTGCAAATGGATGTTTTGTGGAAATAGTTGATGATGCCGGGGACTGAACACCAAGGGTTGAGGTGCACTGTTCCACTACAGACTGCTCCCACTTGCCTAAGTTTCCTTTTCTAAGTCGCTGTAACAAACGACATCACAAGCGGAGGCGTTAAAGAACAGAAATTTATGTTCTCACAATTCTGGAAGCTGGGAGTCCAAACCAGGGTCCCAGTTCCTTCGTGGCCTCTCCTAGGTCCTGGTGTCCCTAGAGATCCTGGTGGTCTTTGCTTGCAGACAGGTCCTCACATGGAGTCTGACTTTCCCTGTGTGTCTGTGTCTGTTTAGTCTGCTCCTTTATCACTCAGAAGAAACGGGGTGTAGGACCCATCTCTCTCTGGCATGACCTCGGTAACAAAACAAAAGAAAGTCGTATTCCAAGCCAGGTCACCTCCACGGGCACAGGGTGAGGACTTACACGTTTTCTACCGAGGAGGACATCCTTCAGTCTGTAACAGCACTCTTCTGGTGTTTTTTTTTTTTTTTCTCTTACCATATAGTTTCTATTAGTAGTCTATTTACATTTTAGACAATTAACATGCAGTTAGGAGCGGGGACTTGGGACTCCAACTTCCTGGGTACAGACCTTTGCTCTTATTAGCTGTAATTAGCTATTAGCTGCTTGACCTGGGCCAAGGTCCTTAACCTCCCTGTGTTTATATTTTCTCACCTTGTATTCTAAGCTTCTGAGATTCACAATTTCTAAAAATTACAGAAGAGACTGTCTGACGACCTGTAGTTTACATCTCCTGGGAAAGTGGGGTGGAGGAGACAGATGGCAAACCACAAACATAACAAGTGACTGACTCCCTGAGTCAAAATGGACTGGAGGGCACCTAACAACAACGACAACAACATGTTAGGAGAGAAGTGTTTTGGGGAAAAGGTGGGGCAGAGTGGGGTGAGCTCCGTGGGACAGACAGGGCCTCGTGGAGAATTTGCCCTTCGGGTGAAGACTGCAAGGGGGTGATGGTCAGCCATGGAAGCCGAGGGGAAAGGCCTTCCAGGTGGAGGATGAGGGAACCAGGACATTGGGGGGGTGGTGTGCAGGGAAGGACAGGCGATGAGGTCACATAGGGGACCAGGGCCCCCCGGAGGCCTGTGGGGCTGCCTGTTAAGACTTTGGTCTTTTATTTAGAGCTATTTGTTTTAACCAAGTGTGTGTGATGTGTTTCAAAGTACTTTTTATAAAGGGAAGCCATGCTCTCTTTAAGGGTCCGCGGGAATGGCCAGGCATCTCTACAATGGGGCATTTTCTTAGTCTCCAAGTCTGAATTCAGATCAAAAGCAAATTACTGTAATAAAACAAGACTCAAAAAGAGCAGCCTTTCCTGCCGCCCAGGGTGGGACCCTCCTTACTGCCACAGAGCTGAGCTCCTGACGGACAAATACACAAAGCACGTCTCCGCTCTGGGTGAGAGATGAAAGATGGGGACGGTCCGCTTGTCTCAGTGTTGACATAAACGCATTCCACAGCTGCAGCTGCGTCATAAAGGAACGTTAACAGGCCTGCAACAGCACAAAAACTTTAACAAATATTCTTCTTGCCAGAAAATAGCTAACATCGTCACAGAAACAGACACACAGAAGCACCAATCTGTTCTTCAGGTGGATGGGAACGAGCTGCTGTCGCTCACAAGTGTCCTCAGATCTGGGTGCCCATTGGTCTCTGGGCTGGACTGTGAGTGTGCAAACCACCAGCACCCCCGCTGCCTGCAGGTCATCGTCTGCGCTTTCAGGACTCGCCGCCTGTGTCCTGCAGCGGCGCCATCTGCTTTAGGAACCTTGTGTCTCTACACGGATTGGAGTTGCTCACACACCTGGGCAGCGCGTGTAGCTGGCATTATGGGATAGCACGTGAAAGGGCTGTCACAACCTGAGACTCTGGGCTGCAGAGGTGCTTGTAACGCTCACACCATGAGTATTTGGAGAGGAAAAATAATACGGCGGTAAACTGCAAATAGTTTAAATTACATCAGTGGGATGTAAAAAATCCTTCTAAATAAAGTAACGGTCCGTAAGTTTAGGGTCTTTAAGATTAATTTAACTATCTGGAAAGTTGGACTCCCCCAGCTGGTGGCACAGTAGTGAAGCACTTGGATGCTAACTGAGAGGTCAGCAGTTTGAACCCACCAGCTGCTCTGAAGGAGAAAGATGTGGCAGTTTGCGTCCATGAAGATTACATCCTTGGACACCCTATGGGGCAGTTCTACTCTGTCCTACAGAGTCGCTCTGAGTTGGAATTGACTCGAAGGCAACGGGTTTGGTTTTTAGGGTGGGTGGTGCAAATTGCTAACATGCTCAGCTGCTGACCTAAAGGTTGGACATTCAAATTCACCCAGAGGCACCTCAAAAGAAAGGCCTGGCAAGATCTACATCCAAAGAGTCAGCCATTGAAAACCCTGGGGAGCACAACTCTGCTCCAACACTGGGGTCACCGTGAGTTGGGGCTGATTGCCTGCAACTGGTTTTTGGTTTTATCTGGAAAATCGATGGAATTTTAAAATAAATCCTTTTTCAAATGACTAAAACGAGTATTGTAATCTAACACTACACTGTGTCTTTCTACCTGAAAGCTTATAAATGACTTTGTGGAAATGAATGCATACTTTAAGTAACTGGGGGTGAAGACCCTTCAACAGCTTCCTTCGTGAGCCACTCAGTGAAGTTCACACAGCTCTTGTAGAAGGACCAATATTGGCTACACTGTTACTCCAGTGAATCTGGATATTTACAGGAAGTTTGCCACCAGAATGGTGGGTCTTAATTGTCTGTTTCGATATGAAACATTCTTGGTTTGTATCCAACACCCAGTTTAAGAAATATGTTGTTGTTGTCAGGTGCCATCAAGTCTGTTCCAACTCACAGCGACCCTATGCACAACAGAATGAAACACTGCCCGGTCATGCGCCATCCTTACAATGGTTGTTATGCTCGAGCCCATTGTTGCAGCCACCATGCCAATCCATCTCCTTGAGGGCCTTCCTCTTCTTCACTGACCCTGTACTCTGCCAAGCATGATGTCCTTCTCCAGGGACTGATACCTCCTGACAACATGTCCAAAGTATGTGAGATAAAGTCTCCCCATCCTTGCTTGTAAGGAGCATTCTGGTTGTACTTCTTACAAGACAGATTTGCTCATTCTTTTGGCAGTCCATGGTATATTCAATATTCTTCGCCAACACCACAATTCAAAGGCGTCAACTCTTCTTTGGCCTTCCTTATTCATTGTTCAGCTTTCACATGCATATGAGGTGATTGAAAACACCGTGGCTTGGGTCAGGCACACCATAGTCCTCAAGGTGCCGTCTTTGCTTTTCAGCACTTAAAAGAGGTCTTTTGCAGCAGATTTGCCCAGTGCAATGCATCTTTTGATTTCTTGTCTGTGGCTTCCATGGGTGTTGGGTGTGGATCCAAGTAAAATGAAATCCTTGACAACTTCAATCTTTCCTCTGTTTATCATGATGTTGCTCATTAGTCCAGTTGTGAGGATTTTTGTTTCTTTTTGTTGAGGTGTAATCCACACTGAAGGCTGTGGTCTTTGATCTTCTTAAGAAATATAACATCAAAAAATAAAAGTAAAGCCTAAACCCCTTTCTCAATCCTTAGATTATCCTGAATTTGATGTTTATCGGTCCTATTAATGTTATATACTTTTATTACTGTGTGAGTATTTACTTGTCCGCATTTACATGTTCTTAAGCTTTATAAAAATGGAATTATGCTGTGTAGGCCACTCCTACTTTCATTTTTCACTCAATATTTCTGACAGGCAATAATTCACATTGATACATATAGTTCTCACTGATTCATTTTCAAATCTTTTTTAGTATTCAGTTCTATGATCATGGCTCAGTTTGTTTTTGATAAGCCTCTGGGTTGTTTTTGTTTATTTACTATAAAAGCGATAATTGCAGTACATTTTCTGTACAAACATTCATGAACTCCTTTAGGACATGTACCAAGAAAGGATTGCTGTTGCCCCATCTTCAGACCGGCTACTTGCTGCTAAGTTGCTCTCCAAAGTAGTTGCTGCAAGTAGGGTTTGAATGGTCTTGAGACCTCATATCCTCAGCAATTCCAGGCGTAGCCAAATTTTTTAATGTTTGCTGATCACAGAGACGTGAAATAAAGTTTCATTGTAGTTTTAATGAAACTGATTACAGAGAAGATATGTGCCTCCATGGATCGTTGGCCATTTGGTCTTCCCATCTGTGAAACACTGGTTCTTATTCTTTACCCTTTTTTTCCAGGTCGTTTGTCTTTCTGTTACTATTTGTCAAACATTTTTTTTTAATCTGGGTACTCATCTTTGACAGATATGTGGTGTTATGAATTGAATTGTGTCCCCCTAAAAGGTATGTCAACTTGGCTAGGCCATGATTTCCAGTATTGTGTGGTTGCCCTCCGTTTTGTGATCTTACGTTATTATCCTATGTGTTGCAAATCCTAACTGCTATGATGTTAATGAGGCAGGATTAGAGGCAGTGATGTTAATGAGGCAGAACACAGTCTACAGGATTAGGTTGTATCTTGAGTCAATCTCTTTTGAAATATAAAAGAGAGAAGCAAGCAAGAGGAGAGGGACTTCATTGCCACCAAACAAGAGTGGCTGGGAGCGGAACATGTCCTTCGAACCTGGGGTCCCTGCACTGAGAAGCTCCTTGACCAGGGGAAGACTGATGACAAGGACCTTCCTCCACATCCAACAGAGAGAGAAAACCTTCCCTGGAGCCAGCGCCCTGAATTCAGGCTTCTCGCCTCCTAGACTGTGAGAGAAGAGACTTTTGTTTGTTAAAGCCACCCACTTGTGGTATTTCTGTTATAGCAGCACTAGATGACTAAGACATGTGGCTTACAGATATCTCATCTACTCTGCAGATCCACTTTTCACATGGCTGATGCTGTCTTGATAAAGAGGGTATGATTTTGCAAGCACTCGCCTTTTCTCCTGCAGTGTGCTCATTGTCTGCCATTGTGAGAAGTAATACAGTGTTTTATGCATTATTGTACATGTTTGAAGATCTGATTCTGCCCTTGGTTTTTAAGCCATCTGGAATTGATTTTTATGTAGTGCTGAAGACAAAGATCTAATTTTGTTTTTCCATATAATCAGCAATTGCAAATTTCTCACTGATTTATAATGCCAGCTTTGGTTTAAATCAAGTTTCCATACATTCATAGATTTTTGTTTTGTTTTATTTTTTAAATTGTACTTTACTATTCTAGCTATCTGTGCCTGTACCAAACCTTCCTTAGTCATGATTCCTGGTAGGCCATTTCTCTCTAGATGGTTCTTCTTTTTCAAGAATGTCTTGGTTATTCTTGGATATCGTCTCTTTCATGCAAAGTTTTGAGTCAGCTACTCAATCCCACTTACATATACACAAAAAGACAGAAACTAATTCTTGGAATTTTGATTGAAAATTCATTTAATTTATAGACTAATTTTAGGAGAAATATTGTATTTACAATATGTTGTTATTAGATACTGTCAAGTTGATTCCAACTCATAGCGACCTATGTACAACAGAATGAAACCCTGCCCAGTCCTGCCCCATCCTCACAATCGTCGTTATGCTTGAGCCCACTGTTGCAGCCACTATGTCAGTCCATCTCATTGAGGGTCTTCCTCTTTTTTGCTGACCCTCCACTTTACCAAGCATGATGTCTTTCTCCAGAGACTGGTCCCTCCTGACAACATGTCCAAAGCGTGTGAGATGCACTCTTGTCATCCTTGCTTCCAAGCATTCTGGTTGTACTTCTTCCAAGAAGTATTTGTTCATTCTTTGGGCAGTCCATGGTATATTCAATATTCTTCACCAACACCACAATTCAAAGGCATCAATTCTTCTTTGGTCTTTCTTATTCATTATCCAACTTTCACATGCATAGGAAGCAATTGAAAACACCATGGCTTGGATCAGACGCACCTTAGTCTTCAAGGTGACATCTCTGCTTTTTAATACTTTAAAGAGGTCTTTTGTAGCAGATTTGTCCAATGGGTCTTTTGATTTCTTGACTGCTGCTTCCACGGGCATTGAGTGTGGATCCAAGTAAAATGAAATCCTTTAATAACTTCAATCTTTTCTCCATTTATCATCCATTTATCCAATCCCCAGTAATTATCAATGCATCCTGATTGCATGTTTAATCAACTTCAGACTGCAGAAGTTGATAAAAATCTTCAGTTTCTTCATCTTTGGCTTTAGTTGTTGGTGCCTAAATTTGAATAACAGTCGTATTAACTGGTCTTCCTCATAGGGGTATGGATATTATCCTATCACTGACAGTATGTACTTCAGGATAGATCTTGAAACGTTCTTTTTGACGACGAATGCAACACCATTCCTCTTCGAGTTGTCATTCCCAGCATAGTAGAACATATGATTGTCTGATTCATAATGGCCAATACCAGTCCATTTCAGCTCACTAATGGCTAGGATATTGATGTTTATTCATTCCATTTCATATTTGATGATTTCCAGTTTTCCTAGATTCATACTTCATACATTTCATGTTCCAGTTATTAATGGATGTTTGCAGCTGTTTCTTCTCATTTTGAATCATGCCACATCAGCGAATGAAGGCCCTGAAAGCTTGACTCCATCCACATCCTTAAGGTCGACTCTGCTTTGCAGAGACAGATGTTGTCGTGGATTGAATTATGTCCCCCCAAAAATGTGTGTATCAACTTAGTTAGGCCATGACTCCCAGTATGCTGTGGTGGTCCTCCATTTTGTGATTGTAATTTTATGTTAAGAGGATTAGGGTGGGATTTTTGTAACACCGTTACAGGGTCCCATCCATGATCCAATGTAAAGGGAGTTTCCCTGAGAAGTGGCCTGTCCCATCTTTTCTCTCTCAAGAGATAAAAGGAAAGGTAAGCAAGCAGAGAGTTGGGGACCTCATACCACCAAGAAGGCAGCTCTGGGAGCAGAGCGTGTCTTTTGGACCTGAGGCTCGTGTGCTGAGATGCTCCCAGACCAAGGGAAGACTGATGCATCACAAGGACCTTCCTTCAGAGCCAACAGAAAGAGAAAGCCTTCCCCTGGGCCTGGCGCCCTGAATTCGGACGTTTAGCCTACTGGACCGTGAGAGAACAAACTTCCCTTTGTTAAAGCCATCCGTTTGTGGTATTTCTGTTATAGCAGCTCTAGGTGACTATGACAGATATTAAGTTCTCAGAATTCACGAAGGGCATTTTCACAACATAGCAATGCAAACAGTATTTGAAGTACACCAGTTTATCAATTGCGTCTTTCTAAAAATGTAACGGGCAGAAATTTAGAATTTGTCATGCACAGTAGCTTCTATTTCCATCACACATATATCTGCTAATGCATATTTTAGAAATACACTGTGAATGCCAGAATAAGATTCTTAATTTTTTCACTCATGATAATAGCCAAGGAAAATCTATACAGCATAACCATCTTGTTTCTTTTAGATGTGGGATACCTGCAAAATTGTTAATATCCGTTTGTCACTTAAGATTTAATGGCTCCAAAGGAGCAGGAGGGAGCTGTGGGGAGGAGGGAATAGAAGGCATGAGAGGCTGGGTCATGAAGGGAATTGTGGGCTAGATTGTGCCCCCAAAAAGACATATCCACATCCTCACCCCTAAAAAGAGAAAGACACAGAGGTTTTGGTTGGTGTCACTAGGGTTGGTGTCCCCCGATATGGTATTTCATGGTGTCACTCTTACCGCAATTTCACGAGTTAGAGCCGCCTGCCGCAAACAGCCAATTCTTGAGGCAGGGGTGAGGTGGGTAGCAAGAGCTTTATTAGGTATACCGGTATATGGAGACAGAGGGGAATGATCTCATTGGACTACAGGTCAGCTCGGGTTTTTAAGGGAAAAAGAGCCATAAGTTCTAGGAACTTGGGGAATGTGCACTCTCTTTCTTCTGTTTGGTTTCAATGGTCGTATCTCAAACATGTTGATCTTTTCTTGCCAGAATCCCATCAGCTGGGGGAGGGGGGTGGCTGGCACCGTCTTTCTTCTTATTTGACAGGCTTAGAGGAAACACTGGTTAACACTTAACCTTTTGGGCGAGCTGACATCAGGATCTTACTTGGAGACAGGGATGGGCTAGGGGACGGAAAGGAGAGAAAGAAAGAAGAAAGAAAAACAAAAAACTGGGTTGGGTACTGTTCAAGATATGGCTGAGCAGCCTATTTCCTCAGCCCCGCCCCCGCCCCAAGGACCTTCTCCCATATCAGGCCCTACAGAATCCTTAGGAATGCTGTTGGTACTAACGGCACTCGTGAACTGTGATTCCCATACATCACTCCTTCTTTTCCTTTAATTACCACTTCATTCTCAAAACAGTTATTGTTAACACGTTCACAGATACTAATTACCACAATATTGTAGCTAAAACACCAGAAAATTTGACAAAATCAGCGACACCAGCCGCAACAAAAATAACAGCTTGTAGTGTGTGGAACCCTGTAGGATGGAGCAGAACTGCCCCACAGAGTTTCCGAGGAGCGCCTTCTGGATTTGAGCAGCCGACCTTTTGGTTAGCAGCCGTAGCACTTAACCACTACACCAGCAGGGTTTCCCAGAGCACATTAGAAAGTTCAAAAAGTAAATTAGCACAGGGTTTTAGCCTTGTGGGTATATTGATACATGTAAGCTGGGCTTACAAAAATATTTTTGTTATTATAACCACAGGGATATTTTTATAAAAAATAATAAATTTCTGCTGAAACACTGCAGAAAAATTTTACAGCCAGTCATTCTGGCATCGTGCCCTCTGACAGTGTCACCCGGTGTGGTCTGCATCCCCCTAGTGATGCTGCCGCGCAGAGGGAAGACTGCCATGATGGGGGCAGAGATTGGAGGGATGCTGTCACAAGCCAAGGGAAGCTGATAATTGTGGCAACATCAGGAGCTGAGAGAGAGGGGCCTGGAACAGTCTCCCCCAGAGCCTTCAGAGGGAACGTGGCCCTGCTGTGCACTCCTTAGAGGAGGGTCCTTCCTTGCCTTCTCTGCCTCCCTCCCACACAGCTGTGCCTCTGTGTCCAAATTCCCCTCATCTCATAAAGACACCAGTTGCTGAGCTAGGTCCACCCTACTCCAGTGTGACTTCATTTCAACTAACAATATCTTTAAAAGCCCTATTTCCCAACAAAGTCACATTCACAGATGCTCGTGCTTGTGACTTCAACATTTTTGGGGGAGACACAATTCAACCACAACAGTTGCAGCATCTTCCAAGGGTAAGCAGTCTTTTTTTTTTTAATAAACTCATGGGTTTCTATATACCTGATGTGTTTTAATCCATTGCAAGCAATTCTTAGGGATGTCCAAATTGCCCTTTCCTTGGTCATTGGGAGCCTGTTTGGGTCGATCCTGGAGCCTTGGGCCTGCCCTCGGTGTTGACTGATAGCTGATCTTTCTGGTGGGACAGTATGTTCTGAGCTCATCTTGTACAACCAGCCCTGGAACCCATGACTTCTCCAGGAAGTCCCTTTTTATTCCTTATAGAGAATGGTATTTAGTGCCACATCTGGGACTAGGGTTGGTCTTCGCTTTGGGGCTTTTTCAGGGGACATTCTAGAGCATAGGTATATGTTAAAAAGCAGTAAAATCATGAGTTTACAGGGATGTTGCTAATTCAAATTCAGTAAACTACAGCTTTCAGTTAACCACATCTATCATATATCTGGAACTCTGGTGGCCCAGTGGTTAAGAGTTCGGCTGCTAACCAAAAAGTTAGCAGTTCGAATCCATCAGCTGCTCCTTGGAACCCTTATGGGGCAGTTCTACTCTGTCCGGAAGGGTCACTATGAGTCAGAATCAACTCAATGGCAATGGGTTTGGTTTTTTTTTTAATCATATATCTGAGGAGCCCTGGTGGTGCAGTGGTTAAAACACTCGACTGCTAACAGAAAGGTCGGCAGTACAAAACCACCAGCATCTGTGCAGGAGAAAGATATGGCAGTTTCCTTCTGTAAAGATTCACAGCCCTGGAAGCCCTAGGGGTCGCTCTGGGTTTTGGGTATCAAACATCTGAGGTCCCAGGGTAGCGCAAACAGTTAAGTCATCAGCTTCTAACTGAAAGGTTAGCAGTTTGAACCCACCCGTCTTGGAAGACAGGCCTGGCGATCTGCATTCAAAAAGTCACAGCCACTGACAACCCTGTGGAGCAGTTCTACTCTGCACACGTGGGGTTGCCACGACTCAGAATCGGCTGGAGGACAGTTGGTTTGCCTTTTGGTTTATTGTAATTCTGCTTCTGCTTTCCTCACGCTGTTAATTCCAGGGACCAACACATCCCTGCATTATTGGTGCACATTATCCCACAGGTGCCGAGCGTTCTGATAAGAGTCTCTGCAGTGCCTCCTTTTGCCAGAAATGTCGGGGTCAAGAGAACATTTGTTGACAAGACCAGGACACAGGTTCTGATCAGAGCAAGCAGCAAGTTCAAGGACACAGAGTTTGGCGAGAGCCTCGCTCGTATGGGCAAGAGAAGATGCTTGTCAGTTGGGGTGCCATGGGCGACAGAATCAGGAAGGAGCCAGATATTCTGGCCTCATGTCCAACGAAAAGGACTGTAGAGCCTCAGTCAGATACACCGCTATTTGTTTTTCATGTTTGTTTTCAGAATGTATCCTGGGTCTGGTTTTTCGAAAAGATTACTTTCCTATTTTGTCGGTAAAAGCAGAACTCAGGGCTGAGAAAAGACCAGGCTGACTTGAGGAACTGTTACATTTATTCTGTTCTAGGGTAGTTTGGTTAAACCACAGGAAACGTGTAACTCAATTATTTGCTGGCACTTGAAGAAGTGTTTGCATACTGACACCCCGCTGTCCTTGCTTTCCCCCCAGAGGACAAGGTGTGGACCATCGTGTCGCACGACTCACAGACGCAGACGACGGTGGTCGGCTACACCCCAGAGAAGTATTCGGTGACCCAGCTCGTGTACAGCGCCTCCCTGGACCAGATCGGGGCTGTCACCAGCAGCGCTGAGTACTGCGAGCAATACGTTGCCTACTTCTGCAAGATGTCGAGGCTGCTGAACACCCCAGGTAGGCCCAGAGCGCACGGGGTACTTTTGATTACGATCTCGGCTGGAGCTTGGAATTGCCTAACAATCTAGCAGGTGCAAATGTGGGGCTTATTATCTGAGTCCAGTCCCTAACGTGCAGGTGGCTGTAAATAAGCAGAAGAGAATGATTTGCTTGTTTGCTAGGGGAGGAAGCTGGGAACGTGTGGTGTTTTCCTTTAACCCCATGGTTTTACAGAACTTATGGATTTCTACATTTGCATGTGTGTGCATGTGTGTGGCTGTCTCTGGTGCTTAATTATCAGCAGTTGCTTTGGGCAAAAGTTTATCAGCAGTCCTGGGGAACTTCAAGGCATCCTCTCGGAGTTCTTCCACGGTGTTCAGGTACAAAGAACGCTTTCTGGAGGCTGCCTGCTGCTCAGTGGCACATAGAATAGCGATAGGATCACAGCGCTTTGCTGTCTAGTCACTTAACTGTGCACTCGGTCTCAGGAAGTCTGACCTGAATTGGTTTTTCATGATGGCTTGTTTCAACAACTCTTCAGGGTGTGTATTTGTGTGTGTGTTTGTGCTGGTATATGTGTGTGCATGTATGTGTATGAATGAATATGCGAGTATGTGTGAGCGTGAGTGTGTGCTAGTGTATGTATGCGTGTGAGTGTGAGTACTTGTGTGTGTGCAAGTGTGCAAATGTGTATATGAGTGCATGTGGGTGTGTGCATGTGAGTGTGTGCTAGTGTGAGTGTGCAAGTGTGCAAATGTGTATGTGAGTGTGTGTGCATGTGAGTATGTGCTACTGTGTATATGAGTGTGTGTGGGTGTGTATATGAGTGTATGGGTGTGTGTGTGTGCTAGTGTATGTATGTGTGTGAGTGTGAGTGTGAGTACATGTGAGTGTGTGCATGTGTGCAAGTGTGTATATGAGTGTATGTGCATGTGTGTGTGTGTGCTGCTGTGTATATGAGTGTGTGTGCAAGTTTGAGTGTGTGTGTATAGGAATGTGAATGTGTGTGAGTGTGTGTGTATGTGTGAGTGTGAAGGTTGTAAAGAACAGACTATTCAGACGATGCATTGGAAATACCTTTACTGCAAGAAAAGCCCGTACTCTCTAGGGAGTCTGGGCAGTACATCGTTGACAGACAGACTGAATTCCCTGTCTCACTGCCCAGCAGAGATGGGTGTCTGCTGAGTCCGAGACAGGTGGGCTGGCTCTGACCCCGCCCTGGTGCGAGTCCTGGACGCTCAGGCCTTGGCTTCCAGTATCTTTTCCAGTGACGCAGAGGTCATAATACTACGGCTGGATGACTGAGAATTCAGTACAGAGTCTGGTACATTTAAGATTTAATACATAGGAGATAAAATATTGATTTTTTTTTTAATATTAAGCAACTTTGGAAGTGGAATTATGCTATGTCAGAGACCAGTGGGCTGTTTGATGGCCAAACTCAGAATTATGTTGCCATCAGTGTTGCTGGGAGTAGCTCACAGAGAAGTTATAGCAACACAGTACTCAGCATTTCAGAGATTGGAGTTCTTCCCTCCGCAGAACCTTGTGCTGGAATATAGACCCCAAGGAACTAAGATCCACGAAGTCTGGAAGTGTCGGCTGGAGAGTGAAGAGGTAGTTGCAGCCGGGACGTGGGGGTGCTGCTGCAGGAAGGAGACAGAAAGACCACCCCAGGCAGAGAACGATCAGCAAATTCCGCAAGATGGAATACACATGGCCTTGAGCCTCCAGGGCTGTGAGCAGGGCCACAGTCAGCCCTGAGGAATGAAGTTGGGGGTTGAGTGGGACAGGGACAGAGTGTGGAAACTCAGTGCTTTCTGCAGAGGCAGGTGCCTCTCTGACGTCAGCACGTCGGAGTGGCCTGGGAGCTGATAGGGCGCACTGCTGGGGCCATACCCGAGGGGATTCTGATTCAACCTGGGCTTTGAGCCAGTTCCTTATAGTCGGAACCACTGCTGAGAATTTGCATTTCCACCCAAGAGATACTGAATTGGAATCTACCTTTAACAAGATCCCCAGCTGGTTCTTCTGTGTGAGGCATTTTGAGAACCACTGCTCTACCGTGTTCTCAGAATTGGTTACTAACCAGCAAGCGGTGTTAGCACTGAACCTGTTGGAAGCCCTGGATTCAGTACATCTGAGCAGGCTCCAGAGTTTGCATGAGTAAGGAGGTCCCAGGTGATGCTGATTTGCTGTGGCGAGCCCCCACCCTCGAAGGCCTGCCTCCTGGGAGTACCCCCAGGAACCCTCTACCAGCACCCACCCCGGGAGCCCCCACCCCAGGGGCCCCCACCCTGGGAGCCCCCAGCCCAGGGGACCACACCCCGGGAGCCCCCACCTCACGAGCCCCAATCCTGGGAGCCCCTACACCGGGAGTCTCCACCCAGGGAGCCTCAGCAGTAGGCAATGGAATGTCTACATTCAGATCATTCCTACTTTCACCTGCACTGAGTCCTGGTCTTTTTTCCTGGATTCTGTTCCCAGCACTGGGACAGATTAACCAAGGATCATGGAGCCAGGGGTCACGTCTGGGGTCTCCCAAGAGAAGACCCCTTCGTGGAGCCCATTTCACAGATTGCAGCCTTGCGTAAGGCCTGCAGCCCCCTGATGGGGTTGAGATCAGAGCAGAGTGCCGGCCGGGAAAGACCTGGTATTTACTCTCAGCGTTATTTACTCTCTTCCCTTCAGTTGAACTCCAAAGTCAGCTTTTACTTTTGAGTTTTGCACTGGGTATTAAACAACAGAAAATGGTTTCCAAGGAAGTCAGCCTACAGTTTGGGTGCCTACAGGAGCAGGTGGAGGTAGGAGAGTCAGTTGGCTGCCATGGGGGTGGTCAGCCCCTTCTTCCTCTCCCAGCCTTCTGCCTTCCCCGAGTCATAAAGGAGCCCTCCTTTCCTAAACACAGACTCTGCAGAAAATGAGGAAAAAGTAGGATGAACTTGTTTTTTAAACTGTATGTTAGCTGCATCTTCAAATAAGCTGAAATCTTCCCTTCAACCTGCAGACACCTGTTCAGGTGAGGAACCTCTAAGCTGAAAGCAAAGGCCAGTTGCTCATCTGCATAATAAAGACAGGATTCCTTGTTTCCAGACTTTCATGATTATAGTACTTGGCAAACTGTACCCTGAAAATAACTTCGTCTTCTGCTCCCTGCCTTCTGGGGCACTCTCGATGCATCTAATCTTTCATTTACATGGGATCAGTGCTTAATCCATGTTTACTGATTTGAATGAAATGAAAAATGTTGTTGTTGTTAGGTGCCATCGAGTCGGTTCCGACTCATAGCGACCCTATGCACAACAGAACGAAACACTGCCTGGTCCTGCGCCATCCTTTCAATCGTTGTTACGCTTGAGCTCACTGTTACAGCTACTATGTTGATCCACCTCATTGAGGGTCTTCCTCTTTTCCACTGACTCTGTACTTTGCCAAACATTATGTCCTCCTCCAGGGACTGATCCCTCCTGACAACATGTCCAAAGTATGTAAAACCCAGTCTTGCCATCCTTGCTTCTAAGGGGCGTTCTGGCTGTACTTCTAAGACAGATTTGTTCATTCTTTTGGCAGTCCATGGTATATTCAATATTCTTCGCCAACATGACAATTCAAAGGCATCAATTCTTCTTCGATCTTCCTTATTCACTGTCCAACTTTCACATGCATAGGATGCGATTGAAAATACCATGGCTTGGGTCAGGTGCACCTTAGTCTTTGAGGTGACGTCTTTGCTTTTCAACACTTTAAGGTCCTTTGCAGCAGATTTGTCCAATGCAATGCATCATTTGATTTCCTGACTGCTGCTTCCATGGGTGTTGGGTGTGGATCCAAGTAAAATGAAATCCTTGACAGCTTCTATCTTTTCTCTGTTTATCACGATGTGGCTTATTGGTCCAGTTGTGCAGATTTTTGTTTTCTTTATATTGAGGTGCAATCCACACTGAAGGCGATGGTCTTTGATCTTCATCAGTAAGTGCTTCAAGTCTTTTTCATTTCCAGCAATCAGGGTTGTGTCATCTGCATAATGCAGGTTCTTAGTGGGTCTTTCTCCAATCCTGATGCTCCGTTCTTCATATAATCCAGCTTCTTGTATTATTTGCTCAGCAAAGAGATTGAATAGGTATGGTGAAAGAATACAACCCTGATGCACACCTTTCCTGACTTTAAACCAATCAGTATCCCCTTGTTCTGTCTGAACAACTGCCTCTTGATCCATGTAAAGGTTCCTCATGAGCACAATTAAGTGTTCTGGAATTCCTCTTCTTCAAAATGTTATCCATAATTTGTTACGATCCACACAGTCGAATGCCTTTGCATAGTCAATAAAACCAGGTAAACATCTTTTTGGTATTCTCTGCTTTCAGCCAGGATCCATCTGACATCAGCAATGATATCTCTGGTTCCACATCCTCGTCTGAAACCAGCCTGAATTTCTGGCAGTTCCCTGTCAATATACTGCTGCAGCTGTTTTCGAATGATCTTCAGCAAAATTTTGCTTGTGTGTGATATCAATGATATTGTTCTATAATTTCCATGTCTGGTTGGATCATCTGTCTTGGGAATAGGCGTAAATATGGATCTCTTCCAGTCAGTTGGCCGGGAAGCTGTCTTCCATATTTCTTGGCATAGACGAGTGAGCACCTCCAGTGTTGCATCCTTTTGTTGAAACATTTAAATTGATATTCCGTCAATTCCTGGAGCTTTGTTTTTCACCAATGCCTTTAGTGCAGCTTGGACCTCTTCCTTCAGTACCATCGGCTCCTGATCATATGCTACCTCTTGAAATGGTTGAACATCAACTAATTCTTTTTGGTATAATGACTCTGTGTATTCCTTCCATCTTCTTTTGATGGTTCCTGCGTCGTTTAATATTTTCCCCATAGAATCCTTCGCTATGACAACTCGAGGCTTGAATTTTTTCTTCAGTTCTTTCAGCTTGAGAAATACCAAGCATGTTCTTCCCTTTTGGTTTTCCCTCTCCAGCTCTTTGCACGTGTCATTTTAATAGTTTACTTTGTCTTCTTGAGCTGCCCTTTGAAATCTTCTGTTCACCTCTTTTACCTCATCAATTCTTCCTTTTGCTTTAGCTGCTTGACATCCAAGAGCAAGTTTCAGAGTCTCCTCTGACATCCATCTTGGTCTTTTCTTTCTTTCCTGTCTTTTCAGTGACCTCTTGCTTTCTTCATGTATGATGTCCTTGATGTCATTCCACAACTCGTCTGGTCTTCGGTCACTAGTGTTCAATGCGTCAAATCTATTCTTCAGATGGCTCTCGTGGACTTGCTCTGATTTTCTTCAGTTTCAGCTTGAACGTGCATACGAGCAATTGATGGTCTGTTCCGCCGTCGGCCCCTGGCCTTGTTCTGACTGATGATATTGAGCTTTTCTGTCGTCTCTTTCCACAGATGTGGTCAATTGGATTTCTGTGTGTTCCATCTGGTAAGATCCATGTGTATAGTCGCCATTTATGTTGGTGAAAGAAGGTATTTGCAATGAAGAAGTCATTGGTCTTGCAAAATGCTATCATTCGATCTCCGGCATTGTTTCTATCACCAGAGCCATATCTTCCAACTACCGATCCTTCTTCTTTGTTTCCTACTTTCGCATTCCAATCACCAGTAATTATCAATGCATCCTGATTACATGTTCAGTCAATTTCAGACTGCACCAACTGATAAAAATCTTCAATTTCTTAATCTTTGGCCTTAGTGGTTGGTGCATAAACTTGAATAACAGTCGAATTAACTGGTCTTCCTTGTAGGCATATGGATATTATCCTATCACTGACAGTGCTGGACTTCAGGGTAGATCTTGAAATGTTCTTTTTGACAGTGAATGCAACACCATTCCTCTTCAGGTTGTCATTCCTGGCGTAGTAGTCTATATGATTGTCCGATTCAAAATGGCTAATACCAGTCCATTTCAGCTCACTTATGCCTAGGATATCGATGTTTATGCGTTCCATTTCATTTTTGATGATTTCCAATTTTCCTAGATTCATACTTCATACATTCCAGGTTCCAATTATTAATGGATGTTTGCAGCTGTTTCTTCTCATTTTGAGTCATGCCACATCAACAAATGAAGGTCCCAAAAGCTTTACTCCATCCATGTCATTAAGGCCAACTCTACTTTGAGGAGGCAGCTCTTCCCCAGTCATCTTTTGAGTGCCTCCCAACCTGGGAGGGCTCATCTTCCAGTACTATATCAGGCGATATTCCACTGCTATTCATAAGGTTTTCACTGGCTAATGCTTTTCAGAAGTAGGCTGCCAGGTCCTTCTTCCTAGTCTGTTTTAGTCTGGAAGCTCAGCTGAAACCTGTCCTCCATGGGTGACCCTGCTGGTATCTGAATACTGGTATCATAGCTTCCAGCATCACAGCAACACTCAAGTCCCCACTGTACGAAAAACTGACAGACATGTGGGGGAAATTAAAAATACGGAGCTTTAAATATTACCTCATCCAACCTAAGACAGTTGTTTTTAAATGCCAGAGTGCAGCAGAATCTCCTGGGTGCTGGTGCCCGTCCCCTGTCCCAGAACGCTGACTTGACAGGACTTGATGGGGCCCTGGAACTGAGTTGCTTTGAACAAACATCCGCAGGGACTTCTGTGAGCCATACATTGAGAAATTCTGTCTTTACGGCTGACATGAAGATCTCCTGATGGAATCTGAGATGTCAGCCTTTCATGTGGGAGAAGATTGGAGAGAATCTTAGGGCTCTCCTGGCCCATTGAAATAAAACGGCAGATCATCACTTGGTTGTCCAACTAGAGTCAGGTGGCATGATTGCATTTTTAATCCTCCATAGGCCTGTATCTACATTTGTAAAATGAGCTTTGGCTCCAATTTCTATTTCCCACACTGACTAACCTATAGAACAGCTGATGCAAGGAATAGGCACGGTTGAGGTAGAAAGTTCCCCTGCTTTGTCGTGCTCCGTGGCCATCAGAATAGGAAAGAGCACAGTTTAATAAAAATCTTTAACTTGCTGTCTTAAGGAGCTAATGTTTGCAGTAATGTTTGGTTTGGTTTGGTTTTTCTGCTCCTTCACAGCAACACTCCATTTTAAATATCCATTTACTCATGCTTAACTAAGACTGAATTATATTGGAACTTCTGTAGCAGTATTTGTGACATCTGTTTGAATACAAAGTAAATTCATTATAGTCACTGCAATTAAAATGAATATCAAATGAGTCTGTAATAGCTGTGTGCTTAAAATGCGATTCTTTATTTTAAAAGCCTCACCCTCAAGAGTTCATCTGGGGATGTGTTGTTTCTAATGTTACTTAAGATAGTTGATTTCGTATGCCATAGGCCTCATTTTAATTTTGATAAATGTTTGGGTGTACTATGCCGTTAGCTAAGAAGTGCAGGATTACCCATCGTTGGCTTCCAACAACTGTTACAAGGATTATAACTGGTGCCTTGCAGTGCCATCGTGAGATCACTCTCTTTTATTACCACAAAATGAAATCAATTTTGGAGTCTGAAAAGTATAATTTTGTCAATCTTATGATCATGTCTGCTCTTGCAATGTGGCTATTAATTCACCCTTAATCAAGTTTATAAAAGACATAGACATAAATAAAAGTTGCGTTATCCCATATAGGAGAGCCTTTTTGGAGTGAGGCATACCAATTTGGGAATGAACCAATTTGCTCTACCTGAACAGTAAAAACCTTTCATGGCTACCCAAAACCAAGGAGAGTCAACATGCTTTATACCTCTCTCCCCAGCATACAAATATAATCATGTCTGAACTTCTGAAAGGCAAAGATCATTAAACAGTGAACTCTGCTTTTGAAATAAATACCTTGACAACTTGATTTGATAAGTTAGACACCAGGAGGAAGTTCCATTAGATCCACTTGGATAAGATCTCAGTCAGTGGTCCTAAGATGGCAAAAGTGTTTCCCTGTATTTGTACGGAATCTGTAAGCCTGCTTTTAAAATGCATATTTGTGTATCTTAAATATGCTGTAGTTGTATACTTATTTTACAAATTATATTGTACTTTCTATTTGATGATTTTCTGCTAAGGTATTTATCTCTACATTTATAAAGATAAGGTATTTATCTCTACATTTATAAAGATTTATTTAATTGTAGAGGCATGAAATTGATATTTCCTATTTTCTGGCTCCATTTAATGTCATTGTTGTTAGTTTGCAGTTTTTCATTTATTTTAATTTCTCAATGTAGTATGATTGTCACAAGTCATGGTTTTATTGCTTCTTTTGTTGAAAGAAGCAATATAAACTCTCTGTCCTTTTGGGTCATTTGCTATTAGATTTTGTATCTATTGAAGAGGAGTTATGTTCACAATTTTGGGCTTTAAAGTAAGCTGTGTAAAATTCAATGCCCTTTGAAGACACTGAGCTGTGATTTAGGAGCTTACTAAAGACAAAAAAAAAAAACATGGCCCTCTCAGTGTAGCTTATAACCTATTCTTAGCCAGCATTTCTAAACTTTGGTATGCTTTTCAAAATAATGACTTTTCCAAACGTGTGCTATGCATTATAGGAAGCCGTGATCTTTAACTCTTGAGATGACATACAAAAGAACATTGCCTCCTTGCAACAAAAGATTAACTTTTTCAGTAAATGAGATTTATTGGGATGAGTCTAATATATTAATCAAAAGATTAATCATTGCATCTAATTAATCACTGTATTCAATCATCATATTAGAACTGGAGGATAAATTAAACTGGACAAGTACGGGAGAGAGCAATAACTAGAAGCGAGAAATTAGAAAATTAAACCGAGTAATATCCCACACCAGGGAACTAGAGCCTTTGCAGTGGACGATGGTTGGAGGGACGAGTGTGGTGGCTGGGGAAACAAGTGGAGACTATTTCAGGAATGTGAACAGCAGATCATCAGAATCTCAACTGGGATAATGGGTGGGGAATCAGTCAATAACAAATATTTACTGAGTGCCTCCTTCGATCAGGAGCTGTGACATATGAGCTGAGATCTGAAGGATTCATAGGAATTAACTAGGGAAAGAACAGGAGAGAAAATTCTAGGTGGCATAGTGGGTAAGAGTTCAGCTACTAATCAAAAGGTTGGCAGTTCGAATCTGCCAGGCACTCCTTGGAAACCCTATGGGGCAATTCCACTCTGTCCTATAGTGTCTCTGTGAGTTGGAATCAACCCGACGGCAATGGGTTTGGTTTTAATTTAGATGTCAGCACATGACGAGATTCTGAGATGGAGGGCAGGGAGTGCAGTGCTTTGAAGGGAAGAGAGAAGTTGAATGGTTGGGTAGAGAGCTTGAGGGTGAGAGAAGTGGGAACCTGAGACTTGGAGTGTTTCAGTCTCCTGGGGCTGCCGTAACAGAAACACCACAAGTGGAGGCTGTCAAAAACAGGACTTTATTCCTTCTTACACAGTTCTTAAGGCTAAAGGTCTAAATAGGGTCTCAGCCATGTGGGTTCCTTCTGTGGGCCTCTCTCCTAGTTCCTGGTGTGTGTTGGCAAGCCTTGGTGCTCCTTTGCTTGTAGGTGGATCCTCATGTAGGGCCTGTCATCCCGCTTGTGTGGGTATCTCTCCGTCTACTCTGCTCTCTTCACAACTCAGAAGTGATTAGGGTTAGGATACAGCCTATTCTGGTATGGCCTCATTAACATAACAAAAGAAAACCCCTATTTCTAAACAGGATCATATTTGCAGGTACAAGGGTTAGGACTTCACATAACTTTTTAGGAGACACCATTCAGTCCATAACGAGGTAGGTCCATCCAGAGTCTCTAGGTAATGTTGAGGGTTTCCCACAAAGGGCAAAGGGAATGATTTAGGAGTGGAACGCCAGTTGTTACGTGAAGAACGGACAGAGGAGGGAACAGGCATTATGAGGAGACCTGCTGGTAGGAGGTCACTGAAGAGGGTGTGTGAGTGGGTGCCAGGGGCTCGTGGGGGGTAAAGAGAAGGAGAGAGATTTGAGAAAAGTCTAGATGGCAGCATCAGCAGGAATTGTGATTGCTTACATATGGTGAGTATATTGCTGTTGCTGGGTGCTGTCCAGCCGGTTCCGACTCATAGTGACCCTATGTGACAGAGTAGAACTGCCCCATAGGGTTTCCCAGGCTGTAATCTTTATGAGAGCAGATTGTCAGGTCTTTCTCTTGCAGAGCTGCTGGTGGGTTCAAACTGCCAACCTTTTGATTAGCAGCCTAGCCCTTAACTGTTGTGCCACCAGGGCTCCTTTATGGAGGGTAAAGAAGAGGGAAAACTCAACTCGAGAATTCAGGGGGTCGGGGGGAGGGCGGATCTAAGCTCACTGTGATGGTGCTCACATGTGAGGTGCTGGCACTTTTGTGGATTTTGTTGTTGGGTGACAGAGTAGAACTGCCCCATAGGTTTTTCTAAGGTGTAATCTTTATGGGAACAAAGCACCAGGTCTTTCTCCTTTCGATCTGCTGGTGGGTTTGAACTGTCAACTTTTCAGTTAGCAGATGAGTGCTAACCAGTGCGCCTCCTTACTAAGGAAGAGCTGTATCCGTGTGTGAAGTGCTGCGTAAGAAATCTGAAAGCAGGTTTCCATGTCCATCTATGATAACCTGTAGGGTCCACCTGTAGCAGTAGAGTCGATGTTGACTCATACCAGCCCTATAAGACAGAGTAGAACTGCCCTACAGAGTTTCCAAGGAGTGGCTGGTAGATTCGAATTGCCAACCTTTTGGTTAGCAGCTGAGTTCTTAATCATTTCACCAGGACTCCGAATTGACACCAAAAACTTAACTAATTTCCTTTTTTTTCTTCACCAATATTTCCTTAAAAGTACCCACAATTAAAGTAAAACGAAAGTGAAACAGTCAGGATAAAGCTCTCCACTCTCAAGTTTGGACTGAGGGTCAGAGAATATGTAGTCAGGGCTTAATGTAGAAAAGCTGTTTCTCCTGAGTCCTCTGTGTAGCCGGCATCCTAGGGGCTCCAGCCCCTGAGTGCTAGCCGTGGTGGGAACAGCAGGCTGGGGTTCAATTCAGGAAGTGACACGTGCCATGTTCTGTGGATCCTGCAGGCCATGTGCTCGGGCTGCCTGACTCCAGGGGAGCAGGAAGGGCAGCCCCCAGGCCTCCAGAGGAGAAGGAAGGGTAGGTCTGTGGGTAGCTGTGGCACCCCATCACAGGGCTCAGACTATGGGGCACCAGCAAGGAGGGGGGAAGAAGAGGAGACACTCATTTGCAAGAGAAAGGGACGAGGAAGCAGCTGACTAAGGAGACTCAGCAACAGTTGATCAGAGCAGCAGAGCCATGTGACAGGGGCCTGAGAGCAAGGGGTTATGAGTAAGTTTGCAAATGGAGGAGGAGATAGTGAAGAGGACAAGGATGAAGGTATGACTGAAAAGGGATATAATAGATTCCAGAAGGGAAGAGAGGGCTTGGGAACTGTCTTGGTAAAACAGGAATACACCTTCTGAGAAGGGAGATAAAGAGGTGGGTAGGGACTGTCATCAAATACTATTAATCAAATGCTACTCCACCTATTTAACTTCATTTAGCTCTCAAAGTTATGCAAAGTGATTTCATTGTCTTCATTTTGAAAACAGCTCTCAGAAAGGTTAATAATCTCACTGAAGGCTGCCACTGGAAATGAGGAAGTCGGGTCCAAATGCAAATCTATCTTACTACAAACCTTTCTTTCTGACACATCGAAGAAAGTATGAGCCCTAGGAAGGTCGGAGCCCTGCCACTCCAAGCAAGGACAGAACCAACTCAGCTGGGTCCATCTACCCCCTTCTCTTCTACTTCCACAGATGAAAGTTCTCCTCCTTGTTTTTAACTTTTCTGTCCATTATTAGACGTACATCTTGCCATGTGGCCATGGCAAATATTGGTAAATTCCAGTATTTCTTATTAATAAATTAATCTTAAAGACAGCTTGCTTTGTTGTTGTCAGGTGCCATCAAGTCAGTTCCCACTCATAGCGACTCTATGTACAACAGTATGAAACACTGCACATTCCTGCCCTATTCTCACAATTGTTGTTATGCTTAAGCCCATTATTGCAGCCACTAAAAAAAAAAAAAAAAATTTTTTTTTTTATGTCAACCCAGCTCCTTGAGGGTCTTTTTCACTGACCTACTTTACCAAGCATGATGTCCTTCCCCAGGGACTGATCCCTCCTGATAACTTGTCCAAAGTATGTGAGATGAAGTTTCTCCATCCTTGCTTGTAAGGAAGATTGTGTCTCTACTTCTTCCAAGACAGATTTGTTCATTCTTTTGGCAGTCAGTGGTGTATATTCAATATTCTTCACTAACGCCATAATTCAGAAGTGTCATTTCTTCTTCAGTCTTCCTTACTCATTGTTCAGCTTCCAGATGCATATGAGGGGATTGAAAACACCATGGCTTGGGTCAGGTACACCTTAGCATTCAAGGTGACATCTTTGCTTTTTAACACTTTAAAGAGATCTCTTGCAGCTGACTTGCCCAATGCAATGTATCTTTGGATTTCTTGACTGCTGCTTCCATGGGTGTTGATTGTAGATCCAAGTAAAATGGAATTCTTGACAATTTCAATCTTTTCTCCATTTATCATGATGTTGCTTATTGGTCCAATTATGAGGATTTTGTTTTTGTTATGTTGAGGTGTAATTGATACTGGCCTGAAGTCTGATCTTCATCAGTAAGTGCTTCAAGTCCTGTTCATTTCAGCAAGCAAGGTTGTGTCATCTGCATAACGCAGATTGTCAGTGAGTCTTCCTCCAATCCTGATGCTGCATTCCTCTTCATATAGTCCAGCTTCTCAGACTATTTGCTTAGCATATACGTTGAGTAAGTATGGTGAAATGATACAACCATGATACATACTTTTTCTGACTTTAAACCACGTAGTATCTCTTTGTTCTGTTCGAGCGACTGCCTCTTGATCTATGTATAATTTCCTCATGAGCACAATTAAGTGTTCTGGAATTCCCATTCTTTGCAATGTTATTAATAATTGTTATGATCCACATAGCCTTTGCATAGTCAATAGAACATGTAGTCAATAGAGCATCCTTCTGGTATTCTCTGCTTTCAGCCAGGATCCATCTGACACCAGCAATGATATCCCTGGTTACATGTCCTCTTCTGAACCCAGCTTGAATTTCTGGCAGTTCCCTATCAATATATTGCTGCAGCCAGTCTTGAATGATCTTCATCAAAATTTTACTTGTATGTGATATTAATGATATTGTTCGATAATTTCTGCATACGGTTGGATCACCTTTCTTGGGAATAGGCATAAATATGTACCTCCGCCAGTTGGTTGGCCAGGAAGCTGTCTTCCAAATTTCTTGGCATAGATGAGTGAGCACCTCCAGTGTTGCATCCATTTGTTGTAACATCTCAATCGGTGTTCCGTCAATTCCGGAGCCTTGTTTTTCACCAATGCCTTCAGTGCAGGTTGGACTTCTTCCTTCAGTACCATTGGTTCCTGATCATATGCTACCTCCTGAAATGGCTGAACATCGACCAATTCTTTTTGGTATAGTGACTCTGTATGTTCCTTCCATCTTCTTTTGATGCTTCCTGCATCGTTTAATATTCTCCCTGAAGAAGCCTTCACTATTGCACCTCAAGGCATGAATTTTTTCTTCAGTTCTTTCAGCTTGAGAAATGCCAAGTGTATTCTTCCCTTTTGGTTTTCTATCTCCAGGTCTTTACGCATGTCATCGTAATACTTTGTCTTCTCAAGCTGCCCTTTGAAATCTTCCATTCAGCTCTTTTACTTCATCATTTCTTCCATTTGCTTTAGCTACTTGACATTCAAGAACAAGTTTCAGAGTGTCTTTTCTTCCTTTCCTGTTTTTTTTTTATGACGTCTTGCTTTCTTCATGTACGATGCTGTTGATGTCATTACACAACTCATCTGGTCTTTGGCCATTAGTGCTCAACACGTCATACCGGTTCTTGAGATGGTCACTAAATTCAGGTAGGATATACTCAAGGTTGGACTTTGCCTCTTGTAGACTTGTTCTAATTTTCTTCAGTTTCGACTTAAACATGAACAATTGATGGTCTGTTCTGTAGTCGACCCCTGGCCTTGTTCTGACTGATGATATTGAGCTTTTCCGTCATCTCTTTCCACAGATGTTGTTGATTGAATTGCTGTTTATTCCATCTGTCGAGGTCTACGTGTACAGTTGCTGTTTATGTTGTTGGCAAAAGGTATTTGCAATGAAGAAGTCCTTAGTCTTGCAAAATTCTGTCATGCGATCTCTGCCATTGTTTCTATCACCAAGGTCATATTTCCCAACTACAGATCCTTATTCTTTGTTTCCAACCTTCCCATTTTAATCACTTGTAATTATCAATGCATCCTGATTGTGTGTTTGATCAATTTCAGACTGCAGAAGTTGGTAAAAATATTTAGTTTCTTCATCTTTGCCCTTAGTGGTTGGTGCGTAAATTTAAATTATTGTCGTATTAACTGGTCTTCCTTGTAGGCGTATGGATCTTATCCTATCACTGACAGCATTGTACTTCAGGATAGATCTTGAAATGTTCTTTTTGACCATGAATGCAACACCATCCCTCTTCAATTTGACATTCCTGGCATAGTAGACCATATGATTGTCCAATCCAAAATGGCCAATACCAGTCCATTTCAGCTCACTAATGCCTAGGATGTTGATGTTTATTCATTCCATTTTTGCCGATTTCCTATTTTTCTAAATTCATACTTGGTCCATTCCAGGTTCTGATTATTAATGGATGTTTGCAGCTCTTTCTTCTCATTTTGAGTTGTGCAACATCAGCAAATGAATGTCCTGAAAGCTTGATTCCATCTGTGCCATTAAGGTCAACTCTACTTTGAGGTGGTAGCTCTTCCCCAGTTGTCTTTTGGGTGCCTTCCAACCTGAGAGTCTCATCTTCCAACACTATGTCAGACAGTGCTCTGCTGTTATTCATAAGGTGTTCTGCTGTTATTCATAAGGTTTTCACTGGCTAATTCCTCACCAGGTCATTCTTCCTAGTCTATCTTAGTCTGGAAGCTCAGCTTAATCCTGTCTGCTATGGATGACCCTGCTGCTATTTGAATACTAGTGTCATAGTTTCCAGCATCACAGCAACACACAAGCCCCCACAGTATAACAAACTGACAGACTCATGGGGGAAAGAGAGCTCGACTTCTACTAATATCAAAACTCATTGCCGTCAAGTTGATTCCGACTCTTAGCAACTGTGTAGGACAGAGTAGAACTGCCTCCGTAGGGTTTCCTAGGCTGTAATCTTTATGGAAGCAGACTGCCACATCTTCTTCTTGTGAAGTAGCTGGTGGGTTTGAACAGCTGACCTTTTGGTTAGCAGTCAAGCACTTAACCACTGTGCAACCAGGGTTGCATTTCAAGTGTAGACTTGTTGAGCTTTGAGGTGAGACTTTGAAAAACATCAGCCTTCTCTATCGTGATGGAGAATATTTTTAATTCTGCCATCTTAATTTGTGAACAACTATGTGTGTAACTTGGTCTTTTTAATAATTTAAATAAAAGCAAATGAGAACTCTGTGAAGTTTCCTATCATCCCATAGATTTTGGAAATGGCCCTTTTATGCCCTTCTGGTTAGAATCATAACCTTTTGATTCTGAAAAACTATGCTCAAATAAAGACTTTTCTAACTGAGAAAAGAATTACAAAGCAAGCAGGAATGCAAAGCTAACATGAGAATTATGGCTTCTACTTTTGTTTCCCCTTTTAGTTATCTGGCCATATGTTTCCTTACGCTTTCAGACAGGGCAGTGCACTGTTGTTAATCTTCTTTCAACAAAGATCAGATATGAAAATTTTAGCACCTTAGAATTGATACTGGAGCTAAATTTTCCTTAGACGTTATTGCATCTCAGTGAACAGACTTCTTCTAATTTATGAGGAGTGTGAGTTTATAGAATTGCATCTAAACCAGTTAAACTTCAATGTATGAAGAGACCATAGAGCCATATTTGCAATTCATTTCATCATAAAAGATTGTAAAAATGAAGAAATGGCTGTTATCCAATTCTAAAGATTAAAAAACTAGGTTTAAGTAATTTTCAAAACCCCATCACTCCTTTCTCTTCTGCTCTGGAAAAAAAGGTAGGGGGTGGCAGTTGGGGGGCAGTAATTGCAAAACGCTCTCTAAAAAGATTGGATAGATAAAGCAGCATATACTTTTAACATTTTTAAAATGGTAATACAATATAGTAAAATTTAAGGAATTTAAATGGAACAACACTAACAGCTACACCATGTTTCTCTGAGTGTTCCTTTGCAGTTTTCCCTGCATCCGTATGTATTTTCACAGTCAGAATCCCAATTGTCTTTAAATTAGTCTTACAGCTTTTTTCTACCTGACATCAAATCATAAACATTTTTGTATTTGTATATAACCTTCAAAATTATCCATTTTAATAACAGCATGAAACAGGATAAACCTCAGTGATGATATTTTATAAATTATGTTGAAAAATGTCTCAGAAAAGTTACTAGGTGAAAGAATCAGTTTTACTGTAACTATCCCTTAGAAGAATGGACAAATGTTTCTTGGAATAATTACAGCCAGGATGCTTCTTAGAAGCAAGGATGGTGAGACTTTGTCTTACATACTTTGGACATGTTATCAGGAGGGACCAGTCCCTGGAGAAGGACATCATGCTTGGTAAAGTAGAGGGTCCGTGAAAAAGAGGAAGACCCTCAATGAGGTAGATTAAACAGTGGCTGCAACAATGGGCTCAAGCATAACAATTGTGAGGATGGTGCAGGACAGAGCAGTGTTTCGTTCTCTTGTACATAGGGTCACTATGAGTCAGAATGACTCGACAGCACTCAACAACAACAACAACATTCTTTAGAAATACCTGTTGTTACTGTGTGCTGTGGAGTCCGATCTGACCCAGAGCAACCCCATATGGCAGTGTAGAACTACCCCATAGCGTTTTCTAGGCCAAAATCATTACAGAAGCAGATTGCCAGATCTTTTGTTCCTTGGAGCCACAGGGTGGGTTTGAACCACCGACATTTCAGTTAATAGCCGATCACTTACTTGTTGAGCCACCAGGGCTCCTTGGAAATATCTAGAGCACTATTAAGAAATTGCTTAGTTCTTCATTCAGCAAAACATCTATTGAATACAAAATACTCTGCTAGGTACTATGAAAATACAAGGACAAAGATATATTTTTAAAATAGCATTTGTCTTAAAATATACACTGAATTTAATAAAGAAATAAGATTGTTTCATATATGACTTTTATAAATACTGAAGGAATTTTATTGGTAACATCTTGGATAAAACACTGAATAAATGTAGAATTCATATGATATCTAGAAATTTTGGTGTGTTAATTTTGCAATAGGTAACATGCTGCCTCCATCTTTTTTGCAGAAGATACGTCTAGAGAGAAGGTCAGTAGTGATTTGGAGGGGGGTAAGAAAAGGAGGAGATAGGGCTTAGGGTTCAGCTGAGCTCCACCAGAGGAACAGAACCAGTAAAAGATATGTAACAAGTGATTTATTTCAGGGAATTGGTTTATGCAACTGTGGGGCTGGGCTAGGAAGTCTACAGTTAGGGCAGGTGGTCAGGAAGGGCAGGCTGGAACTCTTAGGTAGGCACTGGAGCTGCTGCCACAGGCAGAATTTCTTTTCCTCTAGGATGTCTCAGCTCTGCTCTTAATCTTTTTCAACTGATTGGGTCAGACCCACCCAGATTATCTAGGTAATCCCCCCTACTCAAAGCCAACTGATTATGGACGTCAATCACATCTATGAAATATCTTCACAGCAATACCTAGATTAGTGTATGATTGGAATGGGGATTATATCCTAGCCATGTTAGCATATAACGCTAACCATCTCAGCCAGCAAAGGTTATAGTCAGGATGCGCTTCTGAGACATCCATTTCTAGAGCAGCAGTAACTTAGCCCTACACCTGTTAGAGGCAGGTAAACAGGGATCTCCCACTCTCAGTTCTCTCCACTTCTGATGAAGGCACAGTTGGGCCTGTTGTCAATTTGACAAGTAAAATATCATTTTTACATGGTTATAGTGATGGCAATTTTAAGGAGTCAAATGAATCAACTTTATCAGGAACGTATGTCGAAAATGGAGACCTTCCTCTATTCTCTGTTCTTTAAAAGTTGCAGATGTCTTTATTCCATATTTCAACCAAGATGGCATGTGTTCCCCAGGCAGGGGGCATGTGATGGTTAAAGTTGTATGTCACCTTGGCTGGGCCATGATTCTCAGTGGTTTGGCAGACATGTGATGTTGTGATCACTTCCATGATAGGATCTGCTGTGAGTAGCCAATCAGTTGAAAGGGATTTTCCTTGGGCATGTGGCCTGCCTCAAATATAAGTGGACATTCTGGCAAGGCTCGTGGGCTTTTGCTCACGCTGGATCCTGTAGCTGCCTCCTGTTGGTCCGGTTCTTGGGACTTGAGTTAGCAGCTTACCTGTAGTCTTGCCTGCTGATCTTGGGTTTCATTGATCTTCCCAGCCTGTGAGCTAGGATCCTGCTGTCTGACTCGCTAATCTTTGGTTCAACAGCCCCTCTGGCTACATGAATCGGGAGAAACCTCTATCCTGACCCACGAACTTGGGACGTTCCAATCTCTACAACTGTGTGAGCCATTTCCTTGATATAAATCTCCCTCTCTATAAAGCATATAAATATATATTTATATGCTTTACTGGTTTTGCTTCTCTAAAGAACCCAGCCTAAAACAGGGCATTAACTCAGACTCTCTCAGATTTCTGCCTAAAGGGAAGAATCCCCAGGCATCCCAGAACACCCATTGCCTCAGGAAAGCGGCAATGTGGTCCTACCGTCCCAACAACAACATTCCACATGTTTCTCTTTTTCTAACTCTTCTAATTGAATCAAGACCCAATACCATGCAAAGTAAAGGTAATGCTAAAGAAACTCAGGGAATAAAGTTTGAAGATACCCATTTTTATAGAATTGCACAGGAATGAAATAATACATAAATTTTATTTCAGAGACTGGGTTCCCAAGCTGTTACGTTTCCACCAATTAATGTTAAAACTTCTCTACAATTGCAAGTCTCCCAAATGGGAGCTGGATTTGTTATCCACTGTGTTTGCTTCCAATCTACCAAGACTAGATCCTGGGTGTCTTAGTTATCTAGTGCTGCTATAACAGAAATGCCACAAGTAGATGACTTTAACAAACAGAAATGTATTCTCTCACAGTCTAGGGGGCTGGAAGTCCAAATTCAGGGTGCCAGCTCTAGGGAAAGGCTTTCTCTCTTTGTCAGCTCCGGGAGAAGGTCCTTGTCATCAATCTTCCCTGGTATATGAGCTTCTCCTCACAGGAACCCCAGGTCCAGAGGATGTACTCCATTCCTGGCTCTTCTTTTTTGGTGGTATGAGGTACCTCTGTCTTTTTGCTTGCTTCTCTCCTTTATGTCTCAAAAGAGATTGACTCAAGATACGCCCGAATCTCGTGGATTGAGTCCTGCCTTATTACCACAACTGCCTTTAATCTGTCCTCTTTAATATCTTAGAGGTAAGACTTACAACACATAGGAAAATCACATCAGATGACAAAACAGTAGACAACCACACAGTACTGAGAATCATGGCCTAGCCAAGTCGACACACATTTTTGGGGGATACAATTCAATCCATGACACTGGTTGAGTCACTTTTAAGAGGACAGGGAGTCACACTTAGAATGTCGAATGATAGGGATATAACAACCACGATGACCTGACCTATATCTTAGATTTTCCTGAAGAATGTAGAGTCACTTGTCCTCTTGCTACTAGAACTGGAATTCAGGCTAAGAATTTTCATCTCTATAGTTGAATGTTGTTGGGTGCCATTGAATCCATTGCGATTTATAGCAACCCCAGAGTTGAACTAGGGTTTCCTAGACTGTAATCTTTACAGGAGCAGATCACTACATCTTTCTCCTGAGGTGCAGCTGGTGGGTTTGAACTACCAGCCTTTCGGTTAGCAGCCAAGCACTTAGCCCTTGCCGCCAGGGCTCCTTATAGGGCCGATATGAGTTGGAATTGACTCAAAGGCACACAGCAACAACACCACAGTTGAATGAATGTACTTAAAAATGAATATGCCCAAATTAGACTATGGTATAAATGGAGGGAGGGGAAATAGCATGAGTATTTATTGAATGCTTACCATGGGTATTCATGCATAGAGGCTCACTCAGTCCACACAAGGACTCTGTGAGTTATGTATCATGATTCCCATCTTATGTCTGTGAAACTTAACTTTGGAAGGATTAACTCACTCACCCAAGGTAAAACAGCAAATATGGCGCTGGAATCCCAAACCAAGATTCACGTCTAGGTTTGTGTGACTCTCATGAGCTGCCGTTGAGTAGGCCGTGACTCACAGTGACCCCATGTACAGCACAACAAAATGATACCCAGTCCTGTGTGACTCTGGACCCCACATGTTTTCTACCAAAAACTAAAAATAAAAAAGAACCAAGAAAGAAATGGGTGAGGCCATCCAATAAGCTAATTGGTTGGGAGATATACAGGGAATCTGAATTTCTTCCACACTGCAGCATTACCCTGGGCTTTCAGCATGATTAAAAATGACAGAGACCGAGCCTTCTTGTGAAGCGATAGGCCAAAAGAGACATTTTTAGGAGCTGCAGTAGCTGCTTTTGGAAAGTCTAGCTTTTTATTTGTTTTTTTCAGTATCTCATATTTGGCCCTGATAAGTATATTAAAAAATATATGGTATAGATGACAATTTGTTTGGAACCATATTGAAAAACATTTGATGTGCAAGAAATAAAAACATGCCTATCTTTCTACAGAGCACTTGACTTTTATGTTTTTATTATCAAGGTATTCCAAATAGAACATGTGAATTGTATTTTGATGAAATAGGAAAATGTTGCAAAAGGTTATCCACTTCTTTTCAGACATGAGATATGAAAATGAAATGTTGATGTTTTCTTTTCTTCTTCTTTTTTTATGATCTTTTAAGAAGGGCCCCTCCTGCCTAAGCCTCACATGAGTGGCATGTCCAATGTTGCATCCATGACTTATTAATTTGCTGTTGGTGGCCTTCTCAGAGGTCCCATCAAGGTGAGGAAGGGCTGCCAGCAGCAGGTGGCCAGGTGTCTGGGCAGAGCACCAAGGAGGCTGGCAGGGACATAAAATGCAGCCACCTGAGGTGCAGAGGAAAACTGGCTTGGCTGATCACCACAAGGTTAGAGGTTCAAGTCCACACAGAAGCACCTCAGTTTTTTGATCTATTTCAAAAACATGGGCCACTGAAAACCCTATGGAGTACAGTTCTGCCCTGACACACGGGCCACTGTGAGTCGGGATTGACTCTATGGCAACTGGTTTCCCTGCGTCTCCTCTCAAGCTAGAGGGCCTTTTTCTGCTAATAGAATAAAATAGCTCCCGGTTCAGTCTTGTGGTAGGAGGGAGGGAGACAAAGGGAGGGATCTGCACTAGTCCCAGGAGGGAGGATTGGTGTGTGAGGAGAGGGGAGAAGCCCTACTCAGGGGAAGTAAGAGAACAGATGCTCCCTCCTTGGTTCTGTGCAGCCTGACTGTTAATTATATTTAGTGTCTCATAACTCTTATAAAATTTTGTTGATTAAAAAAAAAAAACAAAAAACCCAGTGTCGTCGAGTCAATTCCGACCCATAGTGACCCTATAGGACAGAGTAGAACTGCCACATAAAGTTTCCAAGGAGTGCCTGGCAGATTCGAACTACTGACCCTTTGGTTAGCAGCCGTAGCACTTAACCACTATGCCACCAGGGTTTCTTTTGTTGATTTAGCCAGACTGAATGTTAAAATCAATGGATCCTTCTTCTTAGAAAGTAGTTATTTAAGCCCATCTAGAAACCAAACATTTTTCATTTCATGTCTATTTCAAAACACCAAAATGGTAAATTGATCAAGGCAACAAAATTAAGAGGATGGGTCCTATGACATCTTCAAGTCTAGAAAAAGGAGCGTAATGCTTCATCACGAACAGACAGAGGCCTCTGTTAGGCTAGCCACAGCTACACGTCTGTGTGACCAGAAGGATTAGAATAGTCTATAAGGCCATCCTATGAAAACAGGAGGCATGAATGAAATAACATCAGCCGGAGCAGGGAAGAGATGTGTGATCCCTCAGTGAGTAGGTACAGCAGTACCATTGCAGAAAATTTTAAAATGCATTTTGCTTTTGGAATGTTTTTAAATCTTTACATATGGGTGTAACCAATATACAAAAATGTGCTCTAAACGTTATAGTGAGTTTACAAGGTGGTCAATGGCAAAGACTTCTTTCCTCCTTCTCGGGCAATTTATTTTTGCCCTGCATTCCATTCTAGGAATATGTACAAACACGCACACACATGCATATACCACACACATCAACACCACACACAGATGCACACACATACACACATCACACACATCAATACACATACATACACATTACATACCACATACATACCACACAAATGCACACACATATACACGCCACCCATAGACACACAGCACACACAAATGCATACACACCACATACATACCACAACACACAAACACACCAGACAACGCCACATACCATACCACGTACCACACACATACACTCACACACCCTCCATGGCTCCAAAAAGGAACTACCCAGGCAGCATTCCTCCACTCTAACTGCCCACGGAACAAGGAATCGATCAGTCCTGATGGTCGTCCGTGCTCTGACGCAGACTTCCTTGGAGGAGCACCACCAGAGCTCGTCCAAAATGAAGCAGATCAAACCCCTTACATGAAATCGGTGTTTGCTGCCAAATTTGAGAACCCCCGTAGGGGGAGAGTAATGAGGCTGCAGACAACCGAAAGATGCCTGTGATTCACTAAATGTGGTAACTACATGTGAATTCAAGGTCAAAACAGAGAGGGAAAATTAGACCAAAAATGAAACATAATAGAATCAAGCGCAGGGACCCCAGGTCCAAAGGGCGTGCTCCACTCTTTTCTCTTCTTTCTTGTCTCCCTGCTCTGCTACTGGCTGTCTTTTAAGACTAGCAGGATGGCAAAACTGACCAATCCCCTCATAGGGCTCCATACACCTTATTTTCATGGTCCTGTTCCATGCACCTTATTTGCATTCTTAGAAGGCTGTCCAATTCCCTTGGTGGGCTATAAACATATTATTTGCATAGTTCCACCCAGTCATTGTATGGGAGTGACGAGACCATGCATAGCTGAAAGGGCCATATTAAGTAATTCATTGGACCATGTTCAAATAGGAAACAATCTCTATTAAATGGATTTCCCTACTACCAGTCTGTGTTGCCGCTGTACTGCTTTGAGTATTAGCTCAAGATAGGGCTATGCAACTCAGGTAAAATGTACAAAATGTGTGTCGGCATGGTTCAGAAAAATTAAAAAAAAAAAGCATGAGAAGTCTGAGGAGGAGAAATATAATTGGGGTTATATATGTAGGAAAAAAAGCTGTGAATGTAAGTCCTTGATAAAATAAAAGTAATGCTGAACTGCAGTGAAAATTTCATTTTTAATGAGAAAGTAGAAAGACAAAGAAATTGGGCTGCAGTTACATTAGAAATGACTTAGCAGAGATTTTATCTGACGCACCTTCTCAGGGTGGTGTAGATGGATCACCGCCTGTGCACAGGGTTTAGGAGTCTCAGAAAAGAAGCTTTAGCTCTGCTCTTGGGTCAAGTTCTGGAAGCTGAAATTATGTCATATGGAGAGTCGCAAAGGCTGTCTCAGGCACCTGATATCACCTCGATGAACTTCCCCCATGCAAAGTCGGAGTCTTCCTGTAGAACTTGATTTTGCAGCACTCTCTGGTTTGATCGCTAACATAACCCGAGTCTGTGGGATTAAGATTGACAATTACAGTGCCATTGCATTTGTTTAAAAAGAGAACGGGGACCACAGAAGGGATGGGATAGTCTGGCATAGTCTCTCTGTGGGCACAGTGATGGGGGCCAAATTATGAGCCAGGTGCTAGGCTATCAGAGCCCTGGTGGCACAGTGATTAAGAGCTTGGCTGCTAACCAAACGGTCAGCAGTTCAAATCCACCAGCCTCTCCTTGGAAACCCTATGGGGCAGTTCTACCCTGTCCTATAGGGTTGCTATGAGTTGGAATTGACTCGAGGGCAATAGGTTTTTGGTTTGGCCAGACTATCAATTTGCAATGAAGAATGGAACACTGAGAAGAGTGGACACTGGAGTTCTCACCTTGTAGAGCTGTTATATCAGAGAAAAATTAGAATCAGATGCTCGCTCCTTGGTATGGATTGCATTGTGTCCCCCTAAAACGTGTGCTGTAATCCTAACCCTATACCAGTGGATGTAATCCTATTTGGAAATAGGGTTTTCTTTGTTATGTTTATGAGGCCTTGTCGGAGTAGGATATGTCATAAACCCATTCCTTCTGACTTACAAGGAGCAGCATAGACACAGGAAGGAGCCCTGGTGGTACAGTGGTTAAGCATTCAGTTGCTAACCAAAAGGTCAACAGTTCGAACCTGAACCCATCAGCCGCTCCAGGGGAGAAAGATATGGCCGTTTGTTTCCATACAGATTTACAGCCTTGGAAACCCTATGTGGAAGTTCTGCTCTGTTCTGTAGGGTCACTATGAGTCGGAATTGACTCAACAGAAATGAGTTTGGATAGACACAGAGATGAGGAAGCACAAATGTGGGGAGACAGATGCCACATGAAGATTGTTTAGGAATGGAGGAACACTGGGGCTAAGGAAGCGGAGGCAAGGACCTTCACTCAGAGCTGACAAGACAGAGCCTTCCCCTAGACACTCTGAGCCTGGAATCAGAGAAAGAGGGGTGCGTTGTATGATTCCAGGGTTAAGAACTAGGCTGTCCTGGGACTATGGGACCCCTTCCCTGGGCTGATGTTGGACACGAACAAAGTTCCTCTTGGCCGCTGTCTTTTCCCCTGTCCATCTGTTCCTGTATTTACGCAGCCGCCTTTCGACTTGTGTCTTCAGCTCTGCTAATGCATTCAACCAGGTGGCTGAGGAGTCCTGCTGGCCTGGGAGCCATTTGTCCTCTTTATGGTAATTTAGTTCTGATCCTTCCGTCAAGTGTCGGTATATTCGTTTAACTCACTCACGATCTTATTTCCAAACTCTTCAGAGAAGCTTCTCCCAAACCCAACCCCAGCACTGACAACCCAAGACAAGAGGAATAATCTTTTAAAGTTCTCTCCAATCCTGTGTTTCTGTGGTGACAGGCAGATCCTAATGCTGCTTTATTGCCCACAGATGACTGACTTCCCCTTGCAGGGAACAGGAAAGACAAAGAAAAGGAAACGCTGGCCTATGCAGAACTAAATCCTTATTCTTTTCTCAGGTCTGAGAAAGGAACGATCTTGATTGCCAGGTTTGCGTTCATTGCAGGAAACTTGAGTTGAGACTCCCCATGGGGATTACGTGGAATAGGCACGTACAGTACTTTATTTCCTGGTAGCTTTTATAGATATTTTGATCATTTTCATCATATTAGAGCTTCAATTTGAAATTGGCTGTGAAAATGAAGAAACCCGTGCTCAGCAGAAAAAGTCTAACATGTTAAACCATTTGCTCCCTGAAAGCTTTTGTGGTAACAAATGCTGCCAAGACAGAGAAACCATTGGAGTGAATAAACCTTATTATCTTTCTGTTGTTGTTGTTGCAGATACTAAATGGAGGCATGTATGTGTTGTGTGGGAAAGCTAATTTTTCACAATATGATAACATGAAGGAAGATACACAAATGCAGTGACCAAGGAGGAATACAGTTAGTTTATAGCCAGATATATTAAATTGGTGTCAGATTGGCAGCAGGTTTGCCCCTGGGAGGGAGAAGGAGAGAACAGAAAGGATTTTATTTTAAGGAGCCCCTAAAACCTACCAGGGTGTTGTCTAACGAGGTGATTGTAATATGAAGCTATCGCTTGGTGCTAAATTTGCATAATGCTTTTCTTTCCTCAGAGACTGCTTTGAAAGAATAACAATGACACTGAAATGAGGTAGAAAATAAAATAACAAAACACAAGTATCTTCTCAGTGTTTACAGGTATTAATAATAATTTAATACTGCCTGATTTATTCATTCTCCTGAGCACCCACCTGGATGTTCTCAGCATATGAAGTGACGCTTAAGTTAACACCTTGGGGGTTAAATTCCTTTACAACGACACCACTTGTATAAACAATGCTGATATCTATGTATGAGTCACGAAACACAGTAGTGGTTGGACAAATTCCTATGAACACTTTGATTTACGCACAAACTGCTGAGTTCAAGGCCAACCCTTAGCAAGGTCCTTCAAAGACGTCTGTTTCTCCTAGTTCTTCCACTGATTTTGCACTGACTTTTCCCTTTTAATGGAAACTCTCTCTTCCTTTAAAAAATTTTTAGGTCCTGTTTTCTGACCAACTCCATATAGCAAAAGAGAGATTTTTTAGATTCCTCAATGACCCCAGGGACACTGTACATTTTCCCTGTTGCTGCTCCCATCAAGCTTATCTAAGACCCGTGTTTATATCTAATTGTTTTAGAATCTTCCACACTCAGACAGAAATGGTTGCTACGGGACGTTTTGGATTTGTTGTTTGATCATGTGTTAGTATGGCTGCATTACCTCAGGCATGTTGTTTTGCATTTAAAATTCTTCATACTCAATTTCAAAACCACTCATTCATTCATCCTCTGGACCAATGTTTGTTGGCCATCTACTCCCTTTAAGGAGTCCCTGGGGGCACAAACATTTAAGTGCTCTACTGGTAACCTAAAGGTTGGTGGTTCAAACACAACCAGAGGCATCTTGGAAGACAGGCCTGGAGATTTGTGTCTGCAAGGTCACAGCCTTGAAAACCCTATGGAGCAGTTCTGCTCTGCACACATGGGGTCACCATGAGTTGGAATCAGCTGGATGGCAGCCAGCAACTAACAACACAGATACACGGGTTAGGACTCGAACATATTTTTGGGGGGACACAATTCAACCCATAACAGACACTGGGCTATGGAAGATTAAAAAATGAATAAGACCCAGTTCTTTATGACGCCAATCCCGTAAAGGTACTTTAAACAGCTTGTGCTCAGGGAGAAGCAGGAGAGGCAGAGACTGGAAAACCTGTGAAGTGACATGGTACTTAACATGGCCCTACAATGGACTTCCCTGAGGTCTTCATTAGGGAGGGAAGGGCAAATGAGAGTGCAGCCCCCTTTCCCTGTCAGCACCCTTGCACCCTACTCACCTCCCAGCCACCAGCAATGTGCACATTAAGGCATGAGCACTTATACCCAGAACCCTGCCTTCCAGGGGCCGCCTGGCCTAGTTGTAGTCATTGAGAACCTCTCCCCGAAGGCGTACCTGTCTACCCCTTTTCTAGGCCCTCCTTCTCCCCAGTTATATCACAGATATGAGACTTCAGGTAGCCTAGCCCCTAAGGTTCATGGGTCCAGTGCTTCCCTTCCTTTGTCTCAAGATTCCTAATGCTTTCATTGCATATTTGATTTAAGTTTCAGAGAGTATGGTACCAATTTGTTTCTGTAACTCATTCTTTCTCACATTCTTGAGTTCTAATTTTAAGCTGTGTGTTTTTATCTCAGTAAAGATCAAACTCTCCCACTCCCCTTTAAACCACAGTTCCAGATGTCTAAGGGAGCCTCAGTAAACTGTCTTTAGTCTTGGAATTTGTTGTTAGTTGTTGTCAAGTCTGCTCCAACTCTTGGCAACTTTATGTATAAGATTGAAACTTTACATAGTCCAGCACCATTGGTAAGTTTGAGTCCAGAGGAATTTAGTTGTAGAATTTTAGTAGGATTTTTGTAGTGTGTGCTATTACGGGGCTCTGGAGAAAACCCCTCTGCTTTTACCCTCCAGTCAGGCTGTTTTCTCAGGTGACTGCTTCTTGACCCAAGGTCCCTCTAGTCTCCAGCCCACACCAGGACGTAGATCTACCCACCTAGAAGGTTAGACTGCGTCTCTGCCACCACAGCCATCTGTCCATCATATTCATGTCATGAGTAAAAGTACCAGGACACTCCCCCCAAGCAGCCCCCTGTCAGAGACCCTCAAGCAACCCTCGTTGACCTTAGACCACATTCTTGCAGATTTGCAAGAAAGGCCAGTCAAGTCTTCCTTAGAAAATCAATGGCAATGTTCCGATGCATTTCCTGGAATACTGATGGCATATGCAAATTTGCAAATATTAAACCACAAACATAAACCCCCGTTTTAGTCATCTAGTGCTGCTGAAACAGAAATAATGTGGATGGCTTTAACAAACATAAATTTATTTTCTCACGGTCTAGGAGGCTAGAAGTCAAACTCAAGGCACGTGCTCTAGGGGAGGGCTCTGTCTCTCTGTCAGCTCTGGAGGAAGGCCCTTGTCTCTTCTGAGCTCCTGCTCAGGGCCGATCTTGCTGTTCCTGGAATCTACCCTCCCTCACTAGGCTTGTTTCTCTGTGCCTAATCTGCTCTTTTTATATCTGTTAAGACATACCCTATACTGATAGGGCCTCTTAACACAACAAAGAAAACCCATTCCCAAATGGGATTAGAACTACTGGTACAGGGGTTAGGATTTACAACACATATTTGGGGGGGACATAATTCAATCCATAACACCCGCCGAGTCTATGATGGAAATGCAGCATCAGGAGCTTTGTCCAGGCAGCGCCTCCACCCTGGACCCTTTGTCATTTATACACGACATTCCAGATTCTGCATCTCCATCTCAGGCTGCAGGACGAAGCCCCTGTTTTCAGGGGTCATTTTTGAGCCCACAATTGGGATGGCACAGCACCCACATCTGCTCCTGAATCGAGGCTGATTGACGGTGCATTGCAGCTCTTGGCAAGGGTTTGATTGGGTAATAAAATGAAGGTTGGAGGTTAGGCAGGAAATCCAGACAAAACTACTTGGGAAATGTATAGTTGAGCAAGGTACGATTGTCTAACTTATAATTAGGCCAGAACATCAGACTACTGCCTGCAAGGCTTCTTTTTGCAGAGACGAGCATCTCCATCAAGTAGCAGATGGCCAGCTTTGCATGGGTGCGATGAGTAATGGACACCCTACCTGAAGAGCACCTTTCACTAATCTGGTTGTAGAGTGCATGTAGGTGCTAACTTGCTGTCTTGATCCTGTGTTATTTCTGTTTCTTCCATTCTTTTGGGCTAGCGCAATTATTACATTTAAAAAAAAAAAAAAAGAGTTCTGAAGCTTTCCAGTAACTTATAAGCCAGCCATTAAAAAAAATAATAATAATTAGCCTCCACCATCTGATCACCTAAAACTACCTAGCAAATTAGCATGACCAAGGAGAGCCAACAAGTTATATGGATTCAGGCATGACCCCGGCAAGTCTTGGAACATTTCAATTTTTCTTAAAAACCCTGTGGTGTATTTTAGTTTGCAGAACCATGATGTTCCTCAGGTCTGGGACATGACTTTGTCCTTGTCGGGTGCCCCTGTTTCAGAGGCTTTCTTGGGTGGCTCTGTATGTAGCCCAGTAATCACTACACAGCTAAGAGGCTCAGTAAAGCCCCAGGTCAGAGGAAAGGACTGGAGAGAAGGTGGGGTAGTGCCAGAAGAGCTGCGGTTTCTATTTGCATGGAGACAAGGTTAAGTGGGATGGAAGCCCAATCCATTGTCCCCCTGACCCTGTAATGAGTGTCTCATTGCTGAAAGCAACATGGACAGGACGTTGTTGCTGTAGGAAACGGGTTTTGGTTATATTTCACTCATGAAGTGGTAACCTGAAATTACTGGCTTGCACACAGTTTTCAGTAATACCACAAAAGCAGTTGAGCTTTTAAAACTATTTCCAAACATGGAGTTGCTCATTCATTTATCCATTTTCTCATCTGCCTTAGTCATCTAGTGCTGCTATAACAGTAAAGCCACAATTGGACGGCTTCAACAAACAGAAGTTTATTCTCTCACAGTCTAGCAGGCTACAAGTCCAAATTCAGGGCAACAGCTCCAGGGGAAGGCTTTCTCTCTCTCTCGGCTCTGGAGGAAGGTCCTTTTCATCAATCTTCCCCTGGACTAGGAGCTTCTCCACACAGGAACTCTGGGTCCAAAGGACGCGCTCTGCTCCCGGCACTGCTCTCTTGGTGGTGTGAGGTCCCCATGTCTCTCTGCTTGCGTATCTCTTTTATATCTCAAAGGAGATTGGCTTAAAACACTACCTAATCTTGTAGATCTCATCAATATAATTGCCACTAATCCATCTCATTAACATCAGAGTGATAGGATTTACAACACATAGGAAAATCACAAAATGGAGGACAACTGCTGGGAATTATGGCCTAACCAAACTGACACATATTTTGGGGGGACACAATTCAATCCATGACATGACCCCACAATTCATTCTTTCTTTGTACCAACATCTACTAAGTGCCTTCTCTCCATAAGCCTCTGCACTGAGATCTTCAGAGGATGAAGTTTAAACCCAGTTTTCTGTGTAGCAAAATCTGTTTTATCGCTAAGACATTAACAGAGAATTAAACTGATATAAACACTCCATTTTATTAAGGAGGTAGAAATGCGTGCTAGCTAAATCATTTAAAACAGACACATTTTATATAATCATATTTATCTCTATATCTAGTGGTGCCCTGGTTAAGAGTTCGGCTGCTAACCAAAAGGTCACTAGTTGGAAGCCACTAGCTGCTCCTTGGGAACGCTAAGGGGCAGTTCTACTCTATCCTATGGGGTCCCTATGTGTTGGAATCAACTCGACCGCAACAGGTTTGGGTTTTTTTGTTTGTTCATTTTATCTCTATATCTATACGGAGTCCCTGGGTGGTGCAAATGGAGGTTCAAGTCTACCCAGCAGTGCCTCAGAAGAAAGGCTTGGCAATCTACTTCTGAAAAATCAGCCATTGAAAACCCGATGGTGCATGGTTCTACTCTGACACACATGGGGTCACCATGAGCCAGGGTCAACTCTGTGGCAGTGGGTTTGGTTTTCTGGTTTTTATTTGCTAGGCAGTTTCACGTAATCTGTTATTCTCTAATCTATTTCATTGTTCAACGAATGTTATGAGGTAGGTTTTGTTAGTCATGTTATATGGAAGAGAAAAAAGGAGATTCTGGAGGGTTTTAGCACCCCAGTGATCCCCAGATGGTAACTGGAAAAGCCCAAGGTCAAATCCATGTGTGGACTCTATAACCCGTTCTCTTTAGGGCCCTATTCCCATTGTATGAGTCATTCCTGCAGTGTCTGCTTGTTAAGGGGAGGGTGGAGGCTTAACTCTTACTTAACTTTAATGTGTGAAGTGACGGCATTGGAAATGTACACACAGGTTTACATTTCTAATTGTGATGGCCACCAAAAAAATTAATGAGTTTTCATCTTTTTCTCGACTGAGAAAGTGCCAGCGGGTAATAAGAAAAGAACTGTGACTAGTAGTATTGTGATGCTTTTCACTTCTGTATTTGTGTGACAAGGTCAGAGAGCACACAGTCAACCTGACCAATTACGTTGTTCAGTCTTGCCCCTGAGAATTGAGAGGATGAGCTCAAAAATTCATTTTAACCTTGGATAACTTTCCATCATGAAAGAAGAGCAGATTTAACGTATGTTATCACTTTTATATCTTCTATTGTAGTGTAGCTAACAATGAAAGTGAAGCCATTATATAACTGTGTTATAGCATTTGTTGAGAATAGAGAAGTCTGCTTATGAGACAAGGTTACAGCAGTCTTACCTGATGGGCGTCGTACAGATTCTTTACAATATTTGTCATCAGCACGTATATCAGACTCCTGTGATTGCCTTTCCTCTGATGTAACTCAAACACAGCCTTGATTTTACTTCTCTGGAAAAACCCTAGAGCTGTTTATCCTCTCTTTATATATTTGGGGGATATTTGTGTTTAGTTGTTGTATGCCTTTGAATCAGTTCCAACTCACAGTGACTCTATAGGACAGAGCAGAACTGCCCTATAGGGTTTCCTAGGCTGTAATGTTTCTGGTAGGAGATCACCAGGTCTTCCTCCTGTGGAGCTGCTGGCGAGTTCTAACCGCCAACCTTGTAGTCAGCAGCTGAGCACTTAACCGTTGCACCACTCTTTTTGTTTTACTTTGTTTTTTTAGAGGTATGACAATATCAGTAAAGCCTGGCATACTGCTAAGAAACACAACCTAGTTGGACAAAGTTTCTTGAGCCATCTTCTGCAGTCTCACTCAATATAGTGGTCATTTCTCAACATTGTCTGGTACCTAAAATTGTGAAATAATAAATTTAAAATTGAGCCAAATTTTCATTTTAACTTGGAAATTGTCGTCTCTCATTGCTAGTTTCAATTACCTTATTATTTCTTTACTGCCTTTTTTTTTTTTTTTCCTTCTAAGTGAACTGCCTACGAGATTTTGGGAAGTTTTATCTCATTTTACAAAAGCATTTGAGTTTGAGTTTCCATAATTGTCACCATAAAATGCTATTTATTTTTAAGTGAGTATGGCCAAGTAAGAACATTCTATTTCTATTAAATGCATTTTGGCTAAGGGATAATGCTAAAGAACTTTAAGGCATCTACCAGCATGGAAGAGAGTCTATCTCCATTTGGGTGCTGGGCTGTGTTAGTCATGATAGGACAGTGAGAGGGTATTTTTTAGGGTCTTTTTGTTTCGGTCCATTTCTTTGTCTCTGGCTAATGTGAAGAGAAAGGTGTTTCCTCTCGGCCTGGAACGTATCTTGATGCTTCTGACCCTGCTGTGGCTCTGTAGCTCACCCATAATGAGAAAAAACTTTCTCAGGTTTGCATGGTCTTGCTCTCACTGCTTCCTTTTCATTTTTCCTATACAATTGTAAGATTTTTCTCAGAATTCAGGCCAGGATTTTTTCTCTTCAAGAGAAGGCTCTGTGTGCTGGAACACAAAGGGTAATGCTCCCAGCCTTTGCTGCTCTTGTTGTTCTCTCTCTGAGCAGGACACTTCCTTATCCTCCTCCTGCTCCTCTTTTATTTCTGTGAAATCTGCTTGGATCTGTGCTGTAAATAAATGGCTTCCATCACACTTAGAAGGAAAACCAAACTCCTTATCTTGACTTTGCAAGGTCTTTCCCTATCCAACCCTGCCTGTATCCCTGGCTTATCTCCTGTCATCTTCCTGTTGCTTGCACAGCTGCTAGCAACAAGACAGGGATTCAGATGGAGCTCTCCCTGGGTCTACACCCAGTGCTTCAAGGACGGAATGCCTTTGTAAGTTACTCACCTGTCTCCACACTGCACAGGTGCAGTACCCCACAGCCCTGACTCTGTCCCCAACCTGAAACCAGCTCTTCTTGAAGCCAAATTTTGTGAAAGTGCGGCATCCATAGACAGAGGTGTACAAAGCATAGGTGTAGAACCTGATCACATTACAAAGTAAGTACACCAGTGTGACCAAGAGCAAACAAATCAGCCTTAGAAGAAACACCACCAGAACACTTCTTATAAGCAAGGTGGTAAGAATTCAGCTGACTTGTTTGGGTACGTCATTAACGTCATGTTTGGCACAGTAGACCATCCCGGAAAATGATGGAAACGCCCCATAAAATGGGTTGACACAATAGCCACGATAATGGTTTCAAACAAATCAGCAGTCGTGAAGATGGCGAAGGACTGGCCACTCTGTTGGGTGTGTAGCGATACCAGCTCTCTACATATGTATATACATGTTTGTTTTTAAATAACTAGTTTATGTCAGCTGTAGGAAAAAAAAAAAAACAGAAAATGTAGATATACAAAAAAATTAACTAAGCTTAGCCAAATGAACAAGAATTGTTTTGTCAGTGTTAGTTGCCGTCAAGTCAGGCCTGACTAATCGTGACCCTTTGTGTAACAGAACGAAACACTGTGCAGTCCTGCGACATAATGGTTCTGCTTCAGCTCGTTGTTGCAGCCACTGGGTCAAGCCATCTCCTTGAGGGTCTTCTCTTTCTCTGACCCTCTACTTTATCAAGCATCATGTCCTTCTCTAGGGACTGATCCCTCCTGACAACATGTCCAGAATATCTGAGACAAAGTCTCACCACGCTTGCCTCTAAGGAGTACTCGGGCTGTACTTCTTTCAAGACAGATTTGTTCCTTCTTCTGGCAGTCTAAGGATTAGATAATTAGTAATAAATCCCTAGTGTTACTCTATTACACTTTTTCTGTGTTTGTACTTTCTAATACATAAAATAGGATTATGCTTGTCATGATGTTACTTCGTTTAACAAAATGCAGTGGAAAACTTTCAATACAAATGAATATACTTGAGGAACATACACTTTTTATTGTAAAAAAATATACATTTGCCAATTGAACATTTTTCATGCATACAATTCAGAGACGGCAATTACATCAGTCATGTCATATGACCAGCACCAGGACCCGTTGCCAGTTTTTCCCTCACCATGAATAGACAGTCAGCGCCTCCTAAACATTGACTTCCCTTTCCCCTCCCTCTTGCCCCCGGTAACCATTAAGGAACTGGATTCTATACATTTGCCTATCCTGTTCTATGAAGTATGCTTCATAGAAGTGGCATCATATAATATTTGGCTTTTTCTGCTTAATTTAGTTCACTCAGCATAATATTTTCAAGGTTCAGTCATGTTGTGGCCTGTTTCAGAACTTCGTTTCTCTTTATGGCTGAATAATACTCCATTGTATTATATACCATATTTTGTTTATCCATTCATCCACTGATGAACATTTAGGTTGTTTCAACATTTTGCCTATTGTGAATAATGCTGAAATGAACATCAGTGTACATATGTCTGTCTATATTACTGCTTTCGAGCCTCCTGGGTATGCTTAGGAGTGGAATCGATGAAAATACTGAACAGCAAAGAAAACATCAAAAGAAGACGGAAAGAATATTCAGAGTCACTATACCAAAAAGAATTAGTCTATACTCAACCATTTCAAGAGGTAGCATATGATCAAGAGCTGATGGTACTGAAGAAAGAAGTCCAAACTGCTCTGATGGCATTGGTGAAAAACAAGGCTCCAGGAATTGACAGAATATCAATTGAGATGTTTCAACAAATGGATAAGGCACTAGGAGCGCTCACTCGTCTATGCCATGAGATTTGGAAGCAGCTTCCTGGCCAACTGACTGGAAGAGATCCATAGATCCATATTTATGCCTGTTCCCAAGACAGGTGATCCAGCTGAATGCAGAAATTATCAAACAGTATCATTAATATCACACACAAGTAAAATTTTGCTGAAGATCATTCAAAAGCAGCTCAGCAGCATATCAACAGGGAACTGCTAGAAATTCAGGCTGAATTCAGAAGAGGACGTGGAACCAGGGATATCATTGCTGATGTGAGATGGATTCTGGTTGAAAGCAGAGAATACCAGAAAGGTGTTTACCTGTGTTTTATTGACTATGCAAAGGCATTCGACTGTGTGGATCGGAACAAATTATGGATAACATTGTGAAGAATGAGAATTCCAGAACACTTAACTGTGCTCATGAGGAACCTGTACATAGATCAAGAGACAGTTGTTCGAACAAAACAAGGGGATGCTGCTTTTTGGTTTAAAGTCAGGAAAGGTGTGTGTCAGGGTTGTATCCTTTCACCATACCTGTTCAATTTGTATGCTGACCAGATAATCCGGGAGGCTGGACTGTATGAAGAAGAACAGGGCATCAGGATTGGAGGAAGACTCATTAACAACCTGCGTTATGCAGATGACACAACCTTGCTTGCTGAAAGTGAAGAGGACCTGAGGCACTTACTGATGAAGATCAAAGACCACAGCCTTCAGTATGGACTGCACCTCAACATAAAGAAAACAGAAAATTCTCACAACTGGACCAATAATCAACATTATGACAAACAGAGAAAAGATTGAGATTGTCAAGGATTTGATTTTACTTGGATCCACAATCAACACCCATGGAAGTAGCAGTCAAGAAATCAAGAGACACATTTGTTGGGCATATCTGCTGCGAAAGACCTCTTTAAAGTGTTGAAAAGCAAAGATGTCACCTTGAAAACTAAGGTACACCTGATCCAAGCCATGATATTTTCAATTGCATCTTATGCATGTGAAAGCTGAACAATGAGTAAGGAAGACCAAAGAAGAATTGACGCCTTTGAATTGTGGTTTTGGTGAAGAATATTGACTGTACCATGGACTCCCAAAGAACAAACAGATCTGTCTTGGAAGAAGTACAACCAGAATGCTTCTTAGCAGCAAGGATGGCCGGACTGTGTCTTACATACTTTGGACATATTGTCAGGAGGGATCAGTTCCTGGAGAAGAACATCACGCTTGGTAAAGTAGAGGGTCAGCAAAAAAGAGGAAGACCCTCAATGAGATGGATTGGCACAGTGGCTGCAACAATGTGCATAAAGCATAACACAATTGTGAGCATGGTGAAGGACCAGGCAGTGTTTCATTCTGTAGTACATAGGGTTGCTGAGTGTTGGAGCTGACTCGATGGCACCTAACAACAACCACAACATGGTAGCTTGAAGGAGCCCTGGTGATGCAACAGTTAAGCACTCAGCTGCTAACTGAAAGGCTGGTGGTCTGAACATACCCAGTGGCTCTGTAGGAGAAAGATCTGGAAATCTGCTTCCACAAGGATTACAGCTGAGAAAACCCCATGGGACAGTTCTATTTTGACACATTTGGTTGCTATGAGTCAAAAAATCAACTTGACAGCACACAACACACAAACACACACATATACACAAACACAGTAGATCTATGTTCAACTTTAGCAAAGATCTTTACCATAATTTATAATTAATATCCTTGTAACTGTACCTTGCACAGGTCCTTAAGTAATTTTCTTAAAGTCCTACAGTGGAATTGGTATGTCGAAGGCTATGCCTTTGAACAATCTTGTCAAGCAATATTCCATTTTCACCAACTGGCAACTGCCAGCTTCCTATGACTTTGCCAGTGCTGGTGTGAGAATTCTTATGTTAATTTGAGACTAACTCCTTGGTAGAGTTTATTGTTAGTGAAACAGTGGCCCCAGTTCAGTTTATACCCCACTACCCAATCTGTCTCCTAGAGGTGTCCCTCAGTGTCTGAGCAAGCCCAGCCTCCATTGCATGGGCTTAGGACACCAGCTCTTCCCTTGCTTCCATCGGCACCATGATTGCCCCCTTCCAGATGCATCGATTGGCCTGGTTCTTCCTTCTTGGAGCTTCATCAAGACCACTTCTGGCTGCCCCGAAGGAGTTCCCCACACCACACACTGACCACGTTCTACCCATAAGTACGTCTACTCTTCTAGCACACATCATCTCACCAAGAGGAACAGAAGGGAACCCAGACCCTGCTTCCTCTATACTCTTCTTCCAGAAATCCAGAAGTTCTGATCCGTGTGAGTAGAGTTAGCATTGGTATTTTCTCATTCCCCTTCCTCTATTTATTGCCCCCTTGGTTTCTTTGAGTATTCCTCCTGTTAAAACATAGACATCAGCAGTATCACATTCTTAGATGCTCTTCAAACTTCAAAACATCGCCTCCTGCTTTCAGGAGGCTATGTCATTGACCTTTGTATAGTCACCTGCTGTCTTGCAAGGCACTGCATTGGTTTAAAATCCACAAGGTCATTCTTACTTACACTGATTTTTTTATTATTATTTGGTTGTTCACAATGTTGCTGCTTCCGTGTCACAAAGTCTCAAAACTTTGGGTTGGATGCAACTGGATTCAGAGTTACCCAAAGCCAAGTTTGATCCTAAACTCAGAAAATCAAAAGCGTTTCCATTTTAGCCATGTGCCGTGTACTGAGCCTTATCATAATGAACAGCAGCCATCACTAGAGACAGTATTTTACTTTTCCTTATCATCCCTTTTTATGACTTGAAAGTATAATAGGAAGAAGACCAGACCAGGAATAGGTAGACTGTGATTCTACTACACATTTGCCAGCTTGCTTACTTAGACATGTCATCAACATCGTGGTTGGTAAGGTAGAGGGTTATCAAATTAAGTAGCTGACCTAACTCTGAATTTTCTTTCATTCTGTAAGGTCCATGTGAGATATGATTTATACAACCAGATGGCGACTCTGCCCCTCTGCTGTAGTTACACTGGTAGCATCATCTTCGCTAGATGCAGGGACTAGGTAGAGGTAATGTCCATGTGACTGAAGATCACCTGTGTTCTCACAAACAGTGCTGTTTGACCTACATTATCTTATACAATCATAGCAACATATTATTCCCATTAGAGTCCAAGTAAAAATGATATGGGCAGCAGCATACATTATATATTATTGTTGTTTAGCTGCCATTGAGTCAATTCCGACTCATGGAGACCTTACGTACGAGAGAACAAAAAGTTGACCAGTCCTGCATGATCCTCATGATTGCCAGCCTGTTAGAGTCCTTTGTGGTGGCTATTATGCCAATCCATCTCACCGAGGGTCTTCTGCCTCTTCGTCAGCCCTCTACTTCACCAGACATGATGTCGTCCTTCAGGGATGGATCCCTCCTGATAACGTATCCAAAACAAGCAAGAAGGACAATGTTCTGTTGCGATCCATAAGGTTTTCAATGGCTAATTTTCAGAAGTACATCGCCAGGCTTTTAGTCCTGCTCTGTCTTAGTCTGGAAGTTCTGCTGAAACCTGTCCATCATGGGTGACCCTGCTGGTATTTGAAATACTGACAGCATAGCTTCCAGCATCACAGCAACGTGCAAACCACCGCAGTCTGACAAACTGCCAGACGAGTGGTGGACACATTACATAGCACTTAATATTTCCACAGTGCAGCTGTACTAGACATAAACAACCTCAAAAGCATAGATAATAGTAACGTGTAGTAAAATAATTAAGTAATTGTCCATGAAGAGGGCAAATCAGCAGTCTGAAATAGTTGGACTGAATCTGGAGCCCAGTCTCTTTCCACCGTAGCATACTGCCTTCTCACTACACAAGAATAAATAGACAGTCTCATCATTCTGCTACTCCATAAGAAACATCCTCTCCCTCTTCTCCTTCCTCCTTCAGCTGCCTGCTTGGTTTAGCTCCCGTAGAATCTGGATTAAATCCTTTGCTGCTGCTCATGCCTGCATCTGTAGGGGGCACTAACCACGGTCCTGGGAGCAGGTGGGAACAGCCAAGACCGGAGAACCAAAACCAAACCCATTGCGGTCTATTCGATTCCAACTCATAGTGACCCTATAGGACAGAGTAGAATTGCCCCATATGGTTTCCATGGAGCGCCTGGTGGATTTGAAATGCCGACCTTTTGGTTAGCAGCCATAGCTCTTAACCACTATGCCACCAGGGTTTCCCAAGACTGGAGCCAGGGTATTAAACTTCCAGAAGCTGACCAACTGGAAGAACTATGTTTTCATAGTTTTGGGTTAATAATATGAGTTTAATCATTAAAAAAATCAGAGGATGCTGAAGAGAGAAACGAAAGGCTACCTGTACTTCTTTGTGACTTTCAAAGTTAATATTAACTTCCGACACATGCTAAATGATACAATGGTTCAGTTAAAGCTTTAAAAAAAGAAAATTCGAGCCTTAGAAAATAACAGAATAAAACTAAGCCAAAATATGGCTGAAAACTCTCCACACAAATGGTGTCTCATTAAGAGCCTTGGCTATTTAGGGGAGGTTTAATAAATAAGAAATACATTGTAGCTAGGATTTTTTTTTTTTCTTTTAATTCTTAAGAAATTTCATAGGGTGGGATATGTACGCAGAGGGCAAATGAACGGTGCGCCTGAATAACTGGATTAGCGTGAGATGCTAGGACTCTCTCCCTTGGTGCACAGATAGCACCAGAGAGAAGATTTGGGTAGAAAAGACGTAGGTGCTATTTAAATGGAGGGTGTTTTTTGTTGAAAACATACCCAGCAACATCTGAATGCCAAATAAAAGACTCTACAGTTTTATCTGTCCTTAGAGAGCTTTTTTTTTTTTTTTAAGTTGTTGTTTTGTTTGGGAGAAAATTGCAGTTTAAGATTTACAAACCACTTCATTTGCAAACTGCTATTACGGTAGTTTCTGCCTCTGAAAATGTTTAAACCTTCAGGCAATGAAAAGATGTGGAGTTAAGAGTTTTTCCTTATAAAGAAAGCTCTCATTCTTTTCTAAAAAGAAAAAAAAAAAAAGGCAGTATAACAATGCGATGTTATTCATAGAGAGTTATTCACACAAATAGTATTTCAGTGTGTTTTGCTGAGTTCTTGAGGTATTAGTAAGCAGAACCTATGAGAAATCGTATTTCACAGAGCTGTGTAAATGCCATGGAGTTCAAGTAATTATCTTCATCGTGATAAGAACCAAAGGAATTTGCATGGGTGCTTGGAGCTTGTACATGAAATTAATTCCTTATCACAACATGAGTCCTCAGTTGTCACTTTTATTTTTCTGAGTCAGGTAAGGTTAGGTGTTTTCCCTATAGGCCCAAGATTCTCCAGGCGATGGTTCAAGAAGTCTTTAGAGCATTCCAGTTTTCCTTTGAAGATTTTTCTGACTTTAGTGTATCTTCTTAAAAATATGCTTGATCAGCTGTTTTTTTCTAGTTTTCTTACCAGCTCTTTACCTTAGACTGTTCACCTTAGAGATTTACTTCTTTTGAAAGATTGTATTAGTTCACCGGTGTGCTGCAACAGATTACCACAAACCGGGCTGTTTAAAACAACAGAAACGGATTATTTCATGGCTCTGGAGGCCAGAAGTCCTAAATCAAGGTGTGGGCAGGCTGTGCTCTTTCTGAAGGCTCCAGGGGAGGATACTTCCTTGTCTCCTCCAGCTTCTGGTGGTCCCAGGTGTTCCTTGCCTTGTGGCCGCATCACTCCAATCTCTGCCTCCGTGTTCACCTGGCCTTCTCTGTGTGTGTGTCTGCGTCAGTTCTCTTTCGTCTTATAAGGACATCAGCTATTGGATTTAGGGCCCACCCTAAATCACAGATGACTTCATCTTGAGATCCTTAAATTAATTACATCTGCAAAGACCCTGTTGCCAAATAAGGCCACATTCACGGGTATAGGGCTTAGTACTTGGACGTGTCTTTTTGGAGACTACAACTCCAGCCGCTATAAGGAGTTAAGACCAGACTTAAGGAGCTGGGCAAACAGGGTGAGAAGCTTCACCCTGCCACCCATGTAGGGAACACATGGTTTCCTCTCCTGGAATGTGGCTGGTCATGATGTCCTTCATACATACTGTGTGAGATGAGAAAGTGTGTGCCGTTAGGTAACGTGGATAAAGCCATCAGCCTGGCCCTGGCCGGTAAGTGGCAGTTACCATTGTTATTGATAATACTGTTTTTCTGGTGGGAGACATTCCTTGGTTTATTTTCCATAGAGCTTCTCTGTTCTTTTCAGCACAAGAAGGTCTCATGTCTGTGTTGAAAAGCAGGACTGTGGTGACTGATTTCATCCAAGCAGAAGGGTGCTTCTTCCTGGAGGTTTGAGTGTAATAATATGTGTGAAATACTTAGCACGTAGCATTAGTAAGCGTTAGCTGTTATTATTGGCTGTTCCCGAAAACCTGCAAGTTTTACAAAGACCACATGGAAACAAATTCCTTTTTAAGCCTCACCGTGATCAGGGTGTGTAAAACAATTAACAAATCCACATTTATAGTTCCGTGCCTTTCCAAATAACCCATATGTATGAAAAAAATCCATCACTAATCATACTTTTACCCACCGACTGGTGGTTCATTTCTAACTTGCCTCGAATCCTGTTATTTTATACACTTCCCTTCCCAGGACTGATACATGAGCCCAGCACTTAAGCTCATCAGGAACGCAACTCTCCAAAAATCCTGACCGTCTTCCGGCTGAGATGCTGAACCTTGCTTTTAGGGGCTTTGAAAATATTTTGAAGATACATCTTCTCCAGAAAATCTTTTTGGACTGATCTCCCCAAATATTAATTGTGCTGGGATTGTCTTAGTAATGGAAACCCTGGTGGCATAGTGGCTAAGAGCTATAGCTGCTAACCAAAGGTTGGCAGTTCGAATCTACCAGGTTCACCTTGGAAACCCTATGTGGCAGTTCTACTCTGTCCTATAGGGTCACTATGAGTCTGAATCAACTCAACAGTTTGGTTTTTTTTGGTTTGGTTTTGTCTTACTAATATTTGGACTGTCTTATTCCTTAACTGCTGTTCTCTTTGATATTGGTTTCATTTGTCACATCAATCAGAAAATATGGGGCTTCTGAGTTGATTTTTTGTTGTATTAATATGTCTTTAAAGCCTCGGCTTTGTTAATGCTATCTTAAGAGACTACAAAAAGAAGGCTTCTAGCTTGCCAATAAATGCTTTGCCTTATTTATCCAGGGAGTCCCTGGCTGGTGCAAACATTAAAACACTCAGCTGCTAACCAAAAGGTTGGAGGTTCGAGTCTACCCAGAGATGCCTCAGAAGAAAGGTCTGGCCATCTCCTTCTGAAAACCCTGTGGAGCACAGTTCTATTCTGACACGCGTGGGGTCACCATGAGTCAGAACTGGCTCCAGGGAACTGTTTATTTTTTTTCTTTCTTCAGGGTGTTGTTCAGCTGAGAAGGGCCTGAGGAGAAGGCCAGCTAGGACCTGGGGAATCCTGTGTCTGCAGGCAGTTTGGTTAAAATCTCTCTCCCTCGGTTCTCTCATACATGTTAGAATTTACATTTTCATCTTAATGTTTTCAGAACTATGAAAGCATATTTAGGTAAATGTGCTAATTAGATCTTTGTAAACAGCCATGTGTTACTTTGGTTTATGAAGTTTAAGGAGCAATTAAAAACACATACTTTACTACTTGTAAGTGGGGTGGGGGATCGTGGATCTGAGAGAATGTCTGAGTTGGGAATGCACTTCCAGACCTTACAGGGGACACTGGAGGGCGTTTGCAACTTCCTGCAGAAAACCACGGGGCCAAGCGTAGCCCCGCACTGAGCCTGGCCATGATGAAATAGAAATGTGTGAAAACTGCATTATCAAACCCCTTTTCCACTAGTGCGCCTAGCCTGGAGGAATCTCTGGAGGCAGCCTGTAGTCCGTCTGTTTTTAGGGAGGTGTGTCACTCCTCCCTGGTGGCTTCCCCTCCCCTCAGCTCGCTGTGAAGGCAGAGTGATGCTCGGCTGCCACGACCTGAGCTGGCCTCTCACAGTGACAGCCATGATCTGGCAGACTTGGGGAGAAGCTCCATGGAAGACATAATTAAGGAAACAAATGTTTTCAGAAATATAATAAAGATCCTTTGTGGTTTTCCTTCAGGAATACCCATTTCCCTAACATCACTAAGCCCACCAGACATCTGAGTAACACTTGTATTTTGATTTTTCTTGGTTTTGCTTTCCGCACAAAGAAACTAACAAACAACTCACCAACAGAGAATAAGGGGGGATCCTTAGCTTAGAAAAGCAGCCCACCCAAGCATTGTCAAAGTGTATGTTAGAATACTTTTTGTTTGGCAACTTGCTTTATCTGAGTATAGCAGAAATAGAAAGGGCTGTTGATGAGGAACAGAAATTATTAAAATAATTCACTGAAAGCAAAGGTCATTAGAAGAAATAAAACTTTTGATACAACATAGTTGAGTGTGTGAATAAGAACAGACCTGGTGGGAAAAAGGATGGAATTTTCTATCCTTTTTTAGTTATTACTTTAACGTACAAACTGCTAAAAAAATAATAATAAAATAATGTACACCAGAGCAATGCAATAAAGGATTACAGTGATAAATTTTATGAGATTAAGCTGCAGTTAATTTCCTTATGCATTTAAGATTAATACACTGCTAATTAGAATATGCAAATAAGGGTTTCTGAAGCCTAAAAATTATTTCCTAGCACCTTACCCATAAATTTTATTCAGTAACTATTTTGTTATGTGTTTGGGGAATAGTGGATTGATGAGCCAACCTAATTATATGAAATTTACATGTGTGCAGTATTTTATAATAAAGGACATGGAACCAATGTTAAAGTAGGAAGTGGCAGTAACATTCCTTACAGTGACTTGCCACAAAATTTAGCTTAGTCTGAGGGGACTTTGTGCCACACAAACGATAACCCCACTAAGTGCTCTGTACTGGGTGGCGCGAAGAGTTAACACACTTGGCTGCTAATCAAAAGGTGGGAGGACTGAGCCCACCCAGAGGCACCTCAGAAGAAAGAGCTGGTGATCTACTTCTGAAAAACCAGCCATCGAAGACCCTGTGAGGACAGTCCTACTCTGACACACATGGGGTAGCCGTGAGTTGGAATTGACTGGACGGCAGCTGGTACTGGTACGTGTCTGAGGCACACTTGTCCCGCAGGAAAGCCCACCAGCTGCTGCACCGGTTACTGGGGCTCTGTGTTCACCCCTCACATATGTCACGTCCAAGCACGTATTCCAGCAACAGGCTCACCACCCCGAGACCTGGGCAACAACCAACCTCCTCTCGTGCAAAGTGGAGAAGGTTCCTATTTCTTATATTTTCAGTACACAGCGCACACAGTGATGCCTGCTCGATGGCCTTGCGTAGATGCGTGTTAGAATTGTTCTTCTCCCAGGGAAGGCTTTATTTTTTTTTTAATAGAGTAAACATATTCATAGGAGCCCTGCGGCGCAGTGTTAAGCACTCGGCTACTTACCGAAAGGTGGGAAGTTTGAACCTAGCAGCCTCTCTGTGGGAGAAAGATGTGGCAGTCTGGGCCTGTACAGATCACAGCCTTGGAAACCCTATGGGGCAGTTCTACTCTGTCCTAGAGGGTCACTATGAGTCTGAATCACCTGGACAGCTGGGGGTTGGGTTTGGTTTTGGAAGCATGGTCATGAGGTCGAAGGGGAAAAGGTAACTTTAAAACTATCAAGATTAATAACTCCTACAGGGCTGACACACACACACCACACACTCACATTCACACACACACTCACAGTCATACACACTACACATCACACACTCTTACATATACTACACACCACACACAAAGGAAAGGACTTGTAAGTGACTCTGATGACCATGAATTTTCTTCTTTGGCAAGATCCCAGGTGGAATAAGAATTAGAGCTCTGTCGAAAACCAAGTCAGCTGAGGGTCCAGAGCATTTTGGGTGGTCTCTTCCACTAATACCTGAGAAGCACTGACTGACCTTTTCAAGTACCGTATGTTACCTTTCTACAGTTTGTTGATATTGTGTGTATTTGTCCAACACTCCCATGAAGGATGACTATAATTAAATTAAAAAAAAAGTGGTGCTATCGATCCATTTTAATCCCCCAATTTAAACTGGTAAAAATACGAAACGTTGAGATATGCGCAGACTTTGATTCACAAGCAACAGTGAGAAAATGGAAACTTGAGTCCTTGGAATCTATTCCAGTGTTTTCTGTCCTGGGGTTACCACTGGGACAATGTGTGTGAATAAAGTCCAACAAGGAAGTACCCAGGGAGCGTGGTTGTGGGGACATTTTACAGCACATATAACCCTTTGCTATGAGTCGATTCCGACTCACAGCAACCCTGTAGGACAGAGTAGAGCTGCCCCATAGGGTTTCCAAGGAGCCGTTGGTGGATTCCAACTGCCGACTTTTTGGTTAGCAGCCAAACGCTTAACCACTGTGCCATGAGGGCTCCATAGCACACACAGTGGAAACAAAACATCACCACACCTGCCAGGTCGGGTTACTTGTTTTTGATTTGCCTTAGTTTAGTCTACTTTATTGCATCCAGTGTAATTTTACCTTCCTGAATGTGCGGCGATACTGGAGTCAACAACGACAATCACTTTGTTCCTATTACCTCTCTTTCCATTTTTCTCCGAGCAGTTTGAACAAATGAATGAAAACTTGAGAAGCCTAAGGATGACTAATAAATCAGGTAGACCAGTTGCCTTCAAGGTGACTCCAACTCATGGTGACACTATGTGTGCTGTGTAGCCAAGTTCCATACGGTTTTCAGTGGCTGATTTTTCAGAAGTTGGTTGCCAGGCCTGTCTTAGAATCTGAAGTAAATTCCTTAAACCCATTGTCCCTAGGTAACTGGTATTTTAAAAAAAGCCTCCATCCTCAAGTTCAAGAATGTTAATTTGTGTTATTCTAATAGTTCTTTTTTAAAGCATGTCTCAAACAGACCCAGGGGAACATTTCTCCCTGCTGTGTTTGCTTTTTTAGCTTTTAAACACTGAGGTTTTATGCAAGAGGTGCCTCTGGGTAGACTTGAACCTCCAACTTTTTGTTAACAGCCAAGCATGCTAAGTGTTTGCACCACTGAGCAACTCCCAATCAGGTGTACATCTGGGAATTTAAGAAGAGAACACCTCCCAGTAGGCGTGTTCCTATTCAAGGTGTGCTTGCATGTTCAGTTGGCGCAATCGCCCTACAGAATCCAGCCTTACTCTACGGCGAGTGGCCGTGGCCCTCGTCCTTCTTCTTCACGCTGCCAAACCCTCAGCAGAGTAGGCTCCCCGCTAAGGTTGATGAGTAAGTAATTACCCACGTCTCCACAGAGCAAGTGTGACCCAGATTTTTCAGGCACAAATGAATTAAAGGCATTTTTCTTGTTCACTTTCTGACGGTTTCTCTAGCAATGGATGATCCAAGGAGATCATGCAGACTTGAAATTCTTGATGGAAATTTCAAACTCCTTTTATCCCGTCTGTTATATCATTCTTTTATTCTAAATGTGCGAGAAGCAGTAATAAGATCATCTTATTCAACTACCACTACTTTAAAGGAGAAGTGACAGAGACAAATTTTCACCAGATTAGGCTGTTTTCTAAGACTAACCACATTTGTCATTTTCAGAGTAAAACGTTACAGTTGTTGTTAACCCCGTATGTGCCCTTATCAGCATGTATGTTTTTAATGTGATAACATGTTTACATTAATTTCTCCTTCGTTTACAGGTTGTCAGTGTACTTAATTACCGTAGAATTTGAATGCATTGAAAAAATAATTTTTTCTCTTAAAATTATTAAATTCCTAAAAGTAGTAAACTTTGAAAGAAATATAATTTTCAAATATAAACATTCATGAGCTTGACTCTCAGATCACTATCAGAGTCAATGAGGTAAATTTGATTGAGTAAGAATTCTTTAATACTGGCAAACATGATGTATGAATACAGCTAGTCACTTTCCACCTACATCCTCATTAATGGGCAGTAATACAGTCGACCACCTGTTATCTATAGCATTGCTAGTTGTTACTTCAGCAATTTCTATATGATATTCATTGTTGATGATTCAGCATTATCTAAATTCGTTTTTCAGTCATTGAATTATGTTCAGAAATGTATAATGTTAAGTGTGTCACACTCTACGTTTTAGGAACCTGTTAATATAAACATGATAGTATAATCTCGCAATCTGTTAACGTGAATACGCGATCATTTGTGACAACTATATCACAAAAGAGTTTACCATACTTGCTTTTGTGTCTGTATGTGTGTCCTGAGGTGTCTTTTTTTTGTGTGTGTTTGTGTGTGTGTTGTAGGTGAAAGTTCAAGTGCAAATTAGTTTTTTATTCAAAAAATTTATACACAGATTGTTTTATGACGTTGGTTGCAGTCCCAGCAATGTGTCAGCACTCTCCCCCTTTCCCTTTCTACCCTGGGTTCTCCGTGTCCACTCGTGCAGTTTTTCTGTCCCTTCCTGTCTTCTCGTAGAGCAGTAGGTGGTGGTTGCCGAGCACCGTCTAGTTCTCCTGGGCTCAGGCTGATGGAGCTGTGGCTTATGTGGTCCGTTAGTCCTTTGGACTAATATTTTCCTTGGGTCTTTGATTTTCTTCATTTTCCTTTGCTCTGAACATGGTGAAACCAATATATGAATTTAAGATGTCTGCTTGACAACTCTTAAGACCCTAGAAGCTGCTCACCGAAGTAGGATGTAGAACATTTTCTTTGTGAACTATGTTATACCTATTGACCTAGATGTCCCCTGAGACCATGGCCCCAGCCCTCAGCCCCAGTAACTCAGTCCCTCAAGGTGTTTGGATGTGTCTAGGAAGTTTCTCTGACTTTTCCTTGGTCAAGTTGAGCTGGCTTCCCCTATCTCGTGTGTTGTCTTTACCTTCACCGAAGTTAACACTTGTCCACTATCTAGTTCGTGATTTTTCCCCTCTCTACCCCTCCCCTCTCCCGTAACCATCAAAGATTATCTTTTTTTTTTTTTTTTCTGAGTGTAAACCTTCTCTTGGGTTTTTATAGTAGTTGTCTCATACAATATTTGTCCTTTTCTGACTAATTAATTTCATTCATTATAATACCCTTCAGATTCATCCGTGTTGTGAGATGTTTCACAGGTTCATCATTATTCTTTATCATTGCATAATATTCCATTGTGTGTATTTATCATAATTTTTTATCCAACCCTAACCCTCACCCTTTTTGGATGTGTCTAGGAAGTTTTTGCTGTTGTGAATAATGCCGCAATGAACATGAGTGTGCATATATCTATTTGTGTGGTGTTTCTTGTTTCCCTAGGATATATTTTTCCTAGCGGTTGGATTGCTGGATCACGTGGTATTTCTATTTCTAGGTTTTTAAGGAGGTACTATATTGTTTTCCATAGTGGTTGTATCATTTTACATTCCCATCAGCAGTGCATAAGAGTTCCAATCTCCCGACAACCTCTTCAACATTTGTTATTTTCTGTTTTTTTGATTTGTGCCAGTAATGTCGGGGTGATATGTTATCTCATTGTAGTTTTGATTTGCACTTCTCTAGGGTCGAATGGGTAAATATTGCGAGCATTTCCTCATGTGTCTGTTATCTGCCTGAATGTCTTCTTTGGTGAAGTGTCCGTTCATACCTTTTGTCCATTTTTTAATTGGATTATCTCTTTTTGTTATTGAAGTGTTGAAGTATTCTATAGACTTTAGAGATTAGACCTTTGTCGGGTATGTCATAGCCAAAAATTTTTTCCCAGTCTGTAGGTTCTCTTTTTACTATTTTGGTAAGGTCTTTTGATGAACATGACTGCTTAATTTTTTTTTTTTTTATTAACTTTTATTAAGCTTCAAGTGAACGTTTACAAATCCAATCAGTCTGTCACATGTAAGTTTACATACATCTTACTCCGTACTCCCACCTGCTCTTCCCCTATTGAGTCAGCCCTTTCAGTCTCTTCTTTCGTGACAATTTTGCCAGCTTCCCTCTCTCTCTATCCTCCCATCCCCCCTCCAGACAAGAGTTGCCAACACACTCTCAAGTGTCCACCTGATATAATTAGCTCACTCTTCATCAGCATCTCTCTCCCACCCGCTGACCAGTCCCTTTCATGTCTGATGAGCTATCTTCGGGGATGGTTCCTGTCCTGTGCCGACAGAAGTTCTGGGGAGCATGGCCACCGGGATTCCTCTAGTCTCAGTCAGACCATTAAGTTTGGTCTTTTTATAAGAATTTGGGGTCTGCATCCCACTGATCTCCTGTTCCCTCAGGAGTTCTCTGTTGTGCTCCCTGTCAGGGCAGTCATCGATTGTGGCCGGGCACCAACTAGTTCTTCTGGTCTCAGGGTGATGTAGGTCTCTGGTTCATGTGGCCCTTTCTGTCTCTTGGGCTCCTAGTTGTCGTGTGACCTTGGTGTTCTTCATTTTCCTTTGCTCCAGGTGGGTTGAGACCAATTGATGTATCTTAGATGGCCGCTTGTTAGCCTTTAAGACCCCAGACGCCACATTTCAAAGTGGGATGCAGAATGTTTTCATAATAGAATTATTTTGCCAATTGACACACAAGTCCCCTCAAACCATTTTCCCCAGACCCCCGCCCCTGCTCCGCTGACCTTTGAAGTATTCATTTTATTCCAGAAACTTCTTTGCTTTTGGTCCAGTCCAATTGAGCTGACCTTCCATGTATTGAGTGTTGTCTTTCCCTTCACCCAAAGCAGTTCTTATCTACTGATTAATCAATAAAAAACCCTCTCCCTCCCTCCCTCCCTCCCCCCTTCGTAACCACAAAAGTATGTGTTCTTCTCCGTTTTTACTATTTCTCAAGATCTTATAATAGTGGTCTTATACAATATTTGTCCTTTTGCCTCTGACTCATTTCGCTCAGCATAATGCCTTCCAGGTTCCTCCATGTTATGAAATGTTTCACAGATTCGTCACTGTTCTTTATCGATGCGTAGTATTCCATTGTGTGAATATACCACAATTTATTTACCCATTCATCCGTTGATGGACACCTTGGTTGCTTCCAGCTTTTTGCTATTGTAAACAGAGCTGCAATAAACATGGGTGTGCATATATCTGTTTGTGTGAAGGCTCTTGTTTCTCTAGGGTATATTCCGAGGAGTGGGATTTCTGGGTTGTATGGTAGTTCTATTTCTAACTGTTTAAGATAACGCCAGATAGATTTCCAAAGTGGTTGTACCGATTTACATTCCCACCAGCAGTGAATAAGAGTTCCAATCTCTCCGCAGCCTCTCCAACATTTATTATTTTGTGTTTTTTGGATTAATGCCAACATTGTTGGTGTGAGATGGAATCTCATCGTAGTTTTAATTTGCATTTCTCTAATGGCTAATGATCGAGAGCATTTTCTCATGTATCTGTTGGCTGCCTGAATATCTTCTTTAGTGAAATGTGTGTTCATATCCTTTGCCCACTTCTTGATTGGGTTGTTTGTCTTTTTGTGGTTGAGTTTTGACAGAATCATGTAGATTTTAGAGATCAGGCGCTGGTCGGAGATGTCGTAGCTGAATATTCTTTCCCAGTCTGTAGGTGGTCTTTTTGCTCTTTTGGTGAAGTCTTTAGATGAGCATAGATGTTTGATTTTTAGGAGCTCCCAGTTATCGGGTTTCTCTTCATCATTTTTGGTAATGTTTTGTATTCTGTTTATGCCCTGTATTAGGGCTCCTAGGGTTGTCCCTATTTTTTCTTCCACGATCTTTATTGTTTTAGTCTTTATGTTTAGGTCTTTGATCCACTTGGAGTTAGTTTTTGTGCATGGTGTGAGGTATGGGTCCTGTTTCATTCTTTTGCAAATGGATATCCAGTTATGCCAGCACCATTTGTAAAAAAGACTATCTTTTCCCCAATTTACTGACACTGGTCCTTTGTCAAATATCAGCTGCTCATACGTGGATGGATTTATATCTGGGTTCTCAATTCCGTTCCATTGGTCTGTGTGCCTGTTGTTGTACCAGTACCAGGCTGTTTTGACTACTGTGGCTATATAATAGGTTCTGAAATCAGGTAGAGTGAGGCCTCCCACTTTCCTCTTCTTTTTCAGTAATGCTTTGCTTATCCGGGGCTTCTTTCCCTTCCATATGAAATTGGTGATTTGTTTCTCTATCCCCTTAAAATATGACATTGGAATTTGGATCGGAAGTGCGTTATATGTATAGATGGCTTTTGGTAGAATAGACATTTTTACTCTGTTAAGTCTTCCTATCCATGAGCAAGGTATGTTTTTCCACTTAAGTATGTCCTTTTGAATTTCTTGTAGTAGAGCTTTGTAATTTTCTTTGTATAGGTCTTTTACATCCTTGGTAAGATTTATTCCTAAGTATTTTATCTTCTTGGGGGCTACTGTGAATGGTATTGATTTGGTTATTTCCTCTTTGGTGTTCTTTTTGTTGATGTAGAGGAATCCAAGTGATTTTTGTATGTTTATTTTATAACCTGAGACTCTGCTAAACTCTTCTATTAGTTTCAGTAGTTTTCTGGAGGATTCCTTAGGGTTTTCTGTGTATAAGATCATGTCATCTGCAAATAGTGATAACTTTACTTCCTCCTTGCCAATCGGATACCCTTTATTTCTTTGTCTAGCCTAATTGCCCTGGCTAGGACTTCAAGTACGATGTTGAATAAGAGCGGTGATAAAGGGCATCCTTGTCTGGTTCCCGTTCTCAAGGGAAATGCTTTCAGGTTCTCTCCATTTAGAGTGATATTGGCTGTTGGCTTTGCATAGATGCCCTTTATTATGTTGAGGAATTTTCCTTCAATTCCTATTTTGGTAAGAGTTTTTATCATAAATGGGTGTTGGACTTTGTCGAATGCCTTTTCTGCATCAATTGATAAGATCATGTGGTTTTTATCTTTTCTTTTATTTATGTGATGGATTACCTTAATGGTTTTTCTGATATTAAACCAGCCTTGCATACCTGGTATAAATCCCACTTGATCAGGGTGAATTATTTTTTTGATGTGTTGTTGGATTCTATTGGCTAGAATTTTGTTGAGGGTTTTTGCATCTATGTTCATGAGGGATATAGGTCTGTAATTTTCTTTTTTTGTAATGTCTTTACCTGGTTTTGGTATCAGGGAGATGGTGGCTTCATAGAATGAGTTGGGTAGTATTCTGTCCTTTTCTATGCTTTGAAATACCTTCAGAAGTAGTGGTGTTAACTCTTCTCTGAAAGTTTGGTAGAACTCTGCGGTGAAGCCATCCGGGCCAGGGCTTTTTTTTGTTGGAAGTTTTTTGATTACCGTTTCAATCTCTTTTTTTGTTATGGGTCTATTTAGTTGTTCTACTTCTGAATGCGTTAGTTTAGGTAGGTAGTGTTTTTCCAAGAATTCATCCATTTCTTCTAGGTTTTCAAATTTGTTAGAGTACAATTTTTCGTAGTAATCTGAAATGATTCTTTTAATTTCATTTGGTTCTGTTGTGATGTGGTCCTTCTCGTTTCTTATTCGGGTTATTTGTTCCCTTTCCTGTATTTCTTTAGTCAGTCTAGCCAATGGTTTATCAATTTTGTTAATTTTTTCGAAGAACCAGCTTTTGGCTTTGTTAATTCTTTCAGTTGTTTTTCTGTTCTCTAATTCATTTAGTTCAGCTCTAATTTTTATTATTTGTTTTCTTCTGGTGCCTGATGGGTTCTTTTGTTGCTCACTTTCTATTTGTTCAAGTTGTAGGGACAGTTCTCTGCTTTTGGCTCTTTCTTCTTTTTGTATGTGTGCATTTATCGATATAAATTGGCCTCTGAGCACTGCTTTTGCTGTGTCCCAGAAGTTTTGATAGGAAGTATTTTCATTCTCGTTGCATTCTATGAATTTCCTTATTCCCTCCTTGATGTCTTCTATAACCCAGTCTTTTTTCAGGAGGGTATTGTTCATTTTCCAAGTATTTGATTTCTTTTCCCTAGTTTTTCTGTTATTGATTTCTAGTTTTATTGCCTTGTGGTCTGAGAAGATGCTTTGTAATATTTCGATGTTTTGGACTCTGCAAAGGTTTGTTTTATGACCTAATATATGGTCTATTCTAGAGAATGTTCCATGTGCGCTAGAAAAAAAAGTATACTTTGCAGCAGTTGGGTGGAGAGTTCTGTATAAGTCAATGAGGTCAAGTTGGTTGATTGTTGTAAGTAGATCTTCCGTGTCTCTATTGAGCTTCTTACTGGATGTCCCGTCCTTCTCCGAAAGTGGTGTGTTGAAGTCTCCTACTATAATTGTGGAGGTGTCTATCTCACTTTTCAATTCTGTTAAAATTTGATTTATGTATCTTGCAGCCCTGTCATTGGGTGCATAAATATTTAATAGGGTTATGTCTTCCTGATCAATTGTCCCTTTTATCATTATATAGTGTCCTTCTTTATCCTTTGTGGTGGATTTAAGTCTAAAGTCTATTTTGTCAGAAATTAATATTGCTACTCCTCTTCTTTTTTGCTTATTGTTTGCTTGATATATTTTTTTCCATCCTTTGAGTTTTAGTTTGTTTGTGTCTCTAAGTCTAAGGTGTGTCTCTTGTAGGCAGCATATAGATGGATCGTGTTTCTTTTTCCAGTCCGTGACTCTCTGTCTCTTTATTGGTGCATTTAGTCCATTTACATTCAGCGTAATTATAGATAAATAAGTTTTTAGTGTTGTCATTTTGATGCCTTTTCATGTGTGTTGTTGGCAATTTCATTTTTCCACATACTTTTTTGTGCTGAGACGTTTTTCTTAGTAAATTGTGAGATCCTCATTTTCATAGTGTTTGACTTTATGTTAGTTGAGTCGTTACGTTTTTCTTGAGTTATGGAGTTGTTATACCTTTTTGTGGTTACCTTATTATTTACCCCTATTTTTCTAAGTAAAAACCTAACTTGTATCGTTCTATATCCCCTTGTATCACTCTCCATCTGGCAGTTCAATGCCTCCTGTATTTAGTCCCTCTTTTTGATTATTGTGATCTTTTACCTGTTGACTTCCATGATTCCCTGTTATGTGTATTGTTATTTTATTTATTTATTTTTTACTAATCTTAATTTGTTTGTTTTTGTGATTTCCCTATTTGAGTTGATATCAGGACATTCTGTTTTGTGACCTTGTATTGTGCTGGTATCTGATATTATTGGTTTTCTGACCAAACAATATCCTTTAGTATTTCTTGTAGCTTTGGTTTGGTTTTTGCAAATTCTCTAAACTTGTGTTTATCTGTAAATATCTTAATTTCGCCTTCATATTTCAGAGAGAGTTTTGCTGGATATATGATCCTTGGCTGGCAGTTTTTCTCCTTCAGTGCTCTGTATATGTCGTCCCATTCCCTTCTTGCCTGCATGGTTTCTGCTGAGTAGTCTGAACTTATTCTTATTGATTGTCCCTTGAAGGAAACCTTTCTTTTCTCCCTGGCTGCTTTTAAAATTTTCTGTTTATCTTTGGTTTTGGCAAGTTTGATGATAATATGTCTTGGTGTTTTTCTTTTTGGATCAATCTTAAATGGGGTTGGATGAGCATCTTGTATAGATATCCTTTCGTCTTTCATGATGTCAGGGAAGTTTTGTGTCAGGAGTTCTTCAACTATTTTCTCTGTGTTTTCTGTCCCCCCTCCCTGTTCTGGGACTCCAATCACCCGCAAGTTATCCTTCTTGATAGAGTCCCACATGATTCTTAGGGTTTCTTCATTTTTTTTTAATTCTTTTATCTGATTTTTTTTCAGCTATGTTGGTGTTGGTTCCCTGGTCCTCCAGATGTCCCAGTCTGCATTCTAATTGCTCGAGTCTGCTCCTCTGACTTCCTATTGCGTTGTCTAATTCTGTAATTTTATTGTTAATCTTTTGGGTTTCTACATGCTGTCTCTCTATGGATTCTTGCAACTTATTAATTTTTCCACTATGTTCTTGAATAATCTCTTTGAGTTCTTCAACAGTTTTATCGGTGTGTTCCTTGGCTTTTTCTGCAGTTTGCCTTATTTCATTCGTGATGTCTTGAAGCATTCTGTAAATTAGTTTTTTATATTCTGTATCTGGTAATTCCAGGATTGTATCTTCATTTGGGAAAGATTTTGATTCTTTTGTTTGGGGGGTTGGAGAAGCTGTCATGGTCTGCTTCTTTATGTGGTTTGATATGGACTGCTGTCTCCGAGCCATCACTGTGAAACTAGTTTTTCCAGAAAATCCGCTGACTGGTACGCTGGCTCCAGGCTCTGAAAACAATCGCTGCCTCTCCGTATTTGTTCGTTCTCCATCTCTAAATCAGTGTTTGTTGTTCAGGGTTCGTAGATTGTTATGTATGTGATCGATTCACTTGTTTTTCCGAGTCTTTGTTGCAAGAGGGATCCGTGGTAGCGTCCACCTAGTCCGCCATCTTCGACTGCTTAATTTTTAGGAGCTCCCAGTAATCTAGTTTGTCTTCCAGTGTTTGTGCATTGTTAGTTATGGTTTGTATTCTCTTTATGCCATGTATTAGGGCCCCTAGAGTTGTCTCTATTTTTTCTTCCATGATCTTTATCATTTTCGGTTTCATATTTAGGTCTTTGATCCATTTTGAGTTAGGTTCTGTGTATGGTGTGAGGTATGGGTCCTGTTTCATTTTTTTACAGATGGACACCTGGTTTTGCCAGCACCTTTTGTTAAAGAGGCTGTCTTTTCTCCATTTGATGAACTTTGGACCTTTGGCAAAGATTAGCTGACCATAGGTGGTTAGATTTACATCTGGGTTTTCGTTCCTGTTCCATTGGTCTATGTGTCTGCCATCGTACTAGTACCACACTGTTTTCACTGCTGTGGATGTATAGTAGGTTCTGAGATCAGGTAGTGTGAGGTCTCCTACTTTGTTCTTTGTTTATCTGGGGTCTTTTTCCTTTCCATGAAAAGTTAGTGATTAGTTTTTCAATCTTGTTAAAGAATGCTTTTAATATTTGGATCAGGATTGCATTATATCTGTAGATTGTTTTGTGTAGAAATGACATTTTCACAATATTTAGTCTTCCAATCCATGAGCTTGATAAGTTTTTCCACTTTTGGTTTCTTGCAGTAGGGTTTTGTAGTTTTCTTTGTATAGATCTTTTATGTCCTGGGTTACATTTATTCCTAAGTATTTTATAATTTTAAGGGCTATTATAAACGGTATTGTTTTCCTGATTTCCTTTTCACAGTTCTATTTATTGGTGTATAGGAATCCAAACGACTTTTGTATGTTTACCTTATATCCTGCTACTCTGCTAAATCTTTTTATTAGTTCCAGTAGTGTTCTTGTGGATTCTTTGGTTTTCTGCATGTTTAGATCATATCATCTGCAAATAGGGATAGTTTCACTTCTTCCTTTCCAATTTGGTTGCCCTTTATTTATTTTTCTTGCCTTATTGCTTTAGCTAGGGCTTCCAGCACAATGTTAAATAGAAGTGGTGATAAAGTGCATTCTTGTCTTGTTCTCATTCTTGAGGGGAATGTTTTCAGCCACTCTCCATTAAGAATGATGTTGGCTGTCGGTTTTGTATGGATGCCCTTTATTTTGTTGAGGAAATCCCTTCTGTTCCTATTTTCTTGAGAGTTTTTAATAGGAATAGGTGTTGGATTTTATCAGATGTCTTTACTGCATTGATTGAGATGATCATGTGATTCTTTTTTGTTGTTCTATTTATGTGGTTGATCACGTTGATTGATTTTCTAATGTTGAAGCATCCTTGCATAGCTGGTATGAACCCCACTTGGCTGTGGTGTATTGTTTTTTTGATATGATGCTGAATTCTATTGGATAGAATTTTGTTGAGAATTTTTGCATCTATGTTCATGAGAAATATCGATCTGTAATTTTTTTTTTTTTTTTTTTTGTGGTGTCTTTGCCTGGCTTTGGTATCAAGGTTATGCTGGCTTCATAGAATTAATTCGGGAGTATTCCTTCTTTTTCTGTGCTCTGAAATAGTTTGAGTGCTCCTGGTGTGAGCTCTTCCCTGAATGTTTGGTAGAATTCTCCAGTAAAGCCATCTGGGGCAGGACATATTTTTGGGGGAGTTTTTATTATTACCTCTTCAATCTCTTGTTATTTATCTATTCAGATTTTCTATATGAGTTTGTGTTAGTTTAGGTAGGTAGTGTGTGTCTAAAAATTGTCCATTTCCTCTAGGTTCTCAATTTGTTGGAGTACAAATTTTCATAGTACTCTGTTATGAATTTTTTTATTTCATTTGGGTCTGTTGTAATGTCCTCCATCTCATTTCTTATTTGGCTTATTTGCCAATATCAGTTGATCAATGGCTTGTCAATTTTATTGGTCATTTAAAAGAAACACCTTTTAATCTTGTTGATTTTTTTCTATAGGTTTTCTGTTCTCTATTTTGTTTATTTCTGCTCTAATCTTTATTATTTCCTTTCTTCTGGTGGCTGTGGGCTTCTTTTGCTCTTCTCTTTCTATTTTTTCAAGTTGTAGGGCTAACATTTTGATTTTGGCCCATTCATCTTTTTTGATGTGTGTGTTTATTGCTATAAATTGACCTCTCAGCACTGCATTTGCTGTGTCACAAAGGTTTTGTTTGGTCTGGTGAGTTTTGATTCTCATTTGATTCTGGGAGTTTTTTATTCCCTTTGATTTCCTCTGTTGCCCAGTTGTTTTCAAGCAAGGTGTTATTCAGTTTCCATGTATTTGATTTTTTTTTTTTCTTGCTGTTTCTGTTATTGATTTCTACTTTTATGGCGTTGGGATCAGAGAGAATACTTTGTATTATTCAGATATTTTGGATTATATTGAGGGTTGCTTTGTGGCCCAACGTGGTCTATTCTGGAGAATGTTCCATGTGTGTTGGAAAAGAGTGTATACTTTGCTGCTGAGTGTAGTGTTCTATATATGTCTGTGAGGGCAAGCTGGTGGATTTGGGCCTAAAGATCTTCTGTATCTTTGTTGAGTTCTTTTCTAGATGTTCTGTCCTTTACCCAGGGTGGTGTGTTGAAGTCTCCCACTAGTATTGTGGAACTTTGTGTTTCTCTTTTCGGTGCTGTTAGTTTGTTTTATGTATTTTGTATCCCTGTAGTTGGGTACACAGATATTTATTAAGGTTATATCTTCTTGACGGATTGTCCTTTTAATCATTATATAATACCCTTTCTTGTCTTTTGTGGTCGATTTTGCTTTAAAGTCTATTTTATCTAAGATAGTATTGCCACTTCTATCCTTTTTTGGTTACTGTTTTCTTGGTATTTTTTTTTCCCCATCCTTTGATTTTTAATAGATTTATATCTTTGTGTCTAAGGTGTGTCTCTTGCAGATGGCACATTGATGGATCATGCATTTTTATCCATTCTGCCACTCTCTGTCTCTTTACAGGTGCATTTAAACCATTTACATTCAATGTGGTTATCGATAGGTATGAGTTTGTTGCTGTCATATTGTTGTACTTCTTTTTTATTTTTGTGGTGCTGACGTTTTGTTTCTCTTACTCTCCTGTGCTGAGTTCCTTTTGTTTGTGGATTTTCTTTTGTTATTATAGATTTTCTGTTTCCGAGACTTTGTTTTTCTTCTTTTTCATTCTATTGAGTAGGTTTGTTAACTTTCTTTGTGGTTAGCTTGAAATTTGCCCTTATCTGCCTAAGTTTGAACCGGTATTTATTATTTAATATCACCTTGATTTCATTTGAAAGTTCTATACCTACACCATTTATTCCTATATTTATTGTTTTGATGTTGGCATCATTTATAGATTGATGTCCCTGTTTCCCTGTTTTAAGTCTTTTAGCTTTGTTTTATAATTGAGAGTTATTTCCTTAGGTTGATGTCTGGCTGATGCTGTCCTGTGTCCTAGACTCCAGTTGTTGTCTGATGTTGATTTTCTAACCAAAGAGCTGCATTTAAAACTTGTTGTAAGTTTGGTTTTTATGAATTCCCTTAAATTTTGTTTAACTGTTCCTCTAGTTGTTGTTAGGTGCTGTCAAGTCCTTTCCAACTCATAGAGACCCTATGTACAACAGAAGGAAACAGTGCCCAGTCCTGTACCATCCTCACGATTGTCTTTATGCTTGAGCCCATTGTTGCAGCCACTGTGTCAATCCATCTCATTGAGGGTCTTCCTCTTTTTCACTGACCCTGTACTTTACCAAACATGATATCTTCTGCAGGGACTGATCCCTTCTGATAACATGTTCAAAGTACATGAGATTTAGTCTTGCCATCCTCACTTCTAAGGAGCATTCTGGCTATACTTCTTCCAAGACAGATTTGCTCATTCTTTTGACAGTCCATGGTGTATTCAATATTCTTCACCAACACCATAATTCAAAGGTGTCAATTCTTCTTTGGTCTTCTTCATTCATTGTCCAGCTTTCACATGCACATGAGGCAATTGAAAACACCATGGCTAGAGTCAGGCACACCTTAGTCTTCAAGGTGATATCTTTGCTTTTTAACACTTTAGAGAGGTCTTTTGCAGTAGATTTGCCCAATTCAATGTGTTCTTTGATTTCTTGACTGCTGTTTCACTGGGTGTTGATTGTGGATCCAAGTAAAATGAAATCTTTGACAAATTCCATCTTTTTTTCCATTTATTATGATGTTGCTTATTGGTACAGTTGTGAAGATTTTGTTTTCTTTATGTTAAGGTGTAATTGATTTTCATCATTAAGTATTTCAAGTCTTCGTTTTCAGCAAGAAAGGTTGTGTCATCTGCATAATGCAGGTTGTTAATGAATCTTCCTCCAATCCTGATGCCCCATTCTTCTTCATACAGTCTACCTTCTTGAATTATTTTTTCAGCATACACATTAAATAAATATGGTGAAAGGATACAACCCTGACACACACCTTTCTTGACTTCAAACACTCAATATCCCCTTGTTCTGTTCAAACGACTGCCTCTTGGCCTGTGTTCAGGTTCCTCATGAGCACAATTAAGTGTTCTGGAATTCTCATTCTTTGGAATATTATTCATAATTTGTTATGATCCACACAGTCGAATGCCTTTGCATAGTCAATAAAACATAGGTAAACATCTTTCTGGCATTCTCTGCTTTCAGCTGGGATCCATCTGATACCAGCAAGCTATCCCTTGTTCCACATCGTCTTCTGAATACAGCTTGAATTTCTGGCAGTTCCCTGTCAATATACTGCTGCAGCCACTTTTAAATGACCTTCAGCAAAATTTTGCTTGTGTGTGATATTAATGACATTGTTCAATAATTTCTGCATTCTGTTGGATAACCTTTCTTTGGACTAGAGATAAGTATAAATCTCTTCCAGTCAGTTGGCCAAGTAGCTGTCTTTATTTGTTTAACTGGAAATGTCCTAATTTTATCATGGTATTTGAAGAAGAGATTTGTATGTTATTCTTGGTTGGCAGTTTTTTCTTTCAAGTTTTGGTATATGGCATCCCATTGCCTTCTTGCTTGCTTAGTTTCTGCTGAAAAATTAGAGTTTAGTCTTATTGTTTCCCCTTTGTGACTTTTCCTTTTTCTCGAGCTGCTCTCAGGATTCTTTCTTTGTCTTTGGTTTTGGCAAGTGTGATTATGTTATGTCTTGGTGACTTTCTTTTGGGGTCTATCCTATGGGTTAGCTTTTCGTCTTTCATGATATTTGGCAAGTTTTCTGCCAGCAATCTTCTATGTGTTTTCCATTTTCTTCCTTTGTTCTGGGCTTCCAAGCACATGCAAATTTTTGCTCTTGATTTTGTCCATATAATTCTTAGTTTTTCTTCATTTACCTTTATTTCCTTCTCTAATTTTTCCTAAAACAAAGTGTCATTCATGGATTTGTGTTCAATCTCACTGATTCTTTTTCACTGTTTCACATTTGCTCCTAATACCTTCTACTGAGTTGTCCATTTCTGAAATTTTGTGTTTATCTTTTGAATTTCTAGTTGATGTTTTTATATGATTTCTAATTGTTTATATTAACATTTTGTTCTTGCATTATTTTCCTGAAATCTTCTGTTGCTTTGTCTGGGTTTTCCTTGATTTTGGAAGTTTTCATTGGTTTTGTCTGTGTTTTCTGTGGTTTTGTATATTTTTTCCTTGGTTTTGTCTGTGTTTTCCTTGATCTCTTTCCTAAAATTTTGGAGAGCCTTTAATATTAGTCTTTTGAAATTCATACCAGGTACTTCCATTGCCTTTTCTTATTCTGGAAGGTCATCTGATTATTTTCGTCACTTGCTGGAGCCATCTTGTCCTGCTTTTTTATGTTTTGATATTGTCTCCTGTCTCCAAGACACTAAGGTATTATTTTCTTTATTTATTGATTGTATGTTCATTTGTTTCTTCCTGCCCCTGTGTTTTGTTTTAATATATCAAGGCAGATGGGCCAGATATGCTTTGTTGCTTGCTCATGTGTGGGCAAGATAGCTCTCACTACCTTGTCCAGGTAGGCAGGGCAGCAGCAGGCAGGGCAAGCCCACTTCATTGTACACTGGTTTGGTGAGGTGCCTGGGGCAGATTAGAGAGGTACTGTCTGCCTCCTTATGTTGGTCCAGCCGTGTGGAAATATTCACAGCCCCCTGCCAGATAGTCAGCTGTGTTGGACAAGGAGTGATATGGGCTCACTTCCCACCATTCAGCAGCTGGTTGAATGGTGGGAGGGGAGGGGCAGTGCAGGCCCAGTGCAGTGATGTGCCTGAGCACCAGGGATGCTCTAGTTGTGGTGACATGTTAAGAGCCAGTGGCAAGGGTCAGTGGTGTATGGTGCTGGGGGGGCGGGGGGAAGAAAAGAAAAGAGAGAGAAAGGGGAAAAAAGGGTAGCCAGAGTTTAGGGGTGGGGTGGACCTGGGGGCCAGTGGGAGAGGGGATGGCATATGGTGTTAGTTGGGAGGTAGAAAGAAAATGTAGAAATAAAAAGAAAATAAATAAAACAGATGGTGTTTCTGTCGGGGCTGGCAGGTATGGGGGTGGTGGACACACGGCAGTGGTGGACCAGTGTGTCAGTGGCACTCTATCTGCAATGGCAGGGTAGGGATTGGCGAGAAGGGGCAGAGGTGGCGTATGGGGATTGGTTTGAGGGAGAAAGAAAAGTAAGAAAGGAAAAAAGTGGAAAAAAAGAGAAAAAAAATGGTGGCATGGCCTAGGCCAGCAAATAGGGGTGGGACAGACCCAGATCAGTGGTAGGCTGGTGGTTCTCTAGCCATGGTGATGGGGCCTGGCTCAGTGGGCAGAGGGGTAGGTGGTGTATGGGGCTAGGTGAGAGGGAGAAAGAAAAGGAGGAAAGGGAAAAACAAAAACAGTGTGGCAGGAGCTGGCAGGTGGGGATGAAGTGGACCTGGGGAGATGGCAGGCTGGTGGTTCTCTAGCTGCAGTGATGCATCATGGCCCAGCAGGAATGGGAGGAAGTGACATACGGGGCTAGGTGGGAGGGAGATATAAAAGGAAGAAAGGAAAAAATGGCATTGTGGGAGACAGCGGGCTGGGGCAGATGGGACCCAGGCTGGCAGCAGGCTGAGGGCTCTCTTCCGAAGGCAGCACAGTGTGGCCTTGTGGGAAGGCCTTGTAGAGGTGGCATATGAGGCAGAAGGGTGAGGGGTAGAATAGCATGCTTCTCTGTTTATCAGGTGCTCTGTCTCCTGTTGTGAGTTCCATGAACTTGCCTTTCTGTATTCTCTGTCCAGGGTCATTCCTAGCTGTGCTCCAGGATGACAATGCTGTGCTGTTAGTTGGCAGTGGACCTCCACTCTGTATTTCTCCTTGTTCTCTGTTTTCCTTCAGTTTCTTCTTCCATTCAGTGATTGATCTAGTTCTTTAGCCCTTCATTTGATACTTTGGATTCCAGAATTGACACTCATATCTGTTTTGCTTGTTTTTTTGGGTCTTTGCTGCAGAGGGACTGCATGATGCATTTGTCTAGGGTGCCATGTTCTGCAAAATATCCATGTTTAATTTTAACAAAAGAAAGCATATAGATTAGTTATTGATGGGAGCTATTGGAAGAAGTTATAACTTATCACCAAGCTTTTGAATAGGTACTGTATAGGTTGAATTGTGTTCTCCTAATTTATGTTGAAGTCCAACCCCTGTACCTGTGAATGTGACCTTGTTTGGAAATAGGGTCTTTGAAGACATTGTGGTGAGGTTAACATGAAATCATACTGGAGTAGAGTGAGTCTTAATCCTATCTGAGTGTCCTATAAAAGAGAAGAGCCACAGAGAGACACGCAGAGAGAAGATGGCCATGTGACGATGGAGTGATGCTGTAGCTACAGGCCTGGGGCTACTAAAAACTTGGAGGGACAAGAGAGGATCATCCCCTAGAGCCTTTGGAGAGAACATGGCCCCACTGACATCTTGATTTCAGACTTCCAGTCTCCTGAACTATGAGACAATTTCTGTTGTTTAAAGCCACCCAGTTTGTGGTACTTTGTTATGACAGCCACAGGAAATTAATACAGGTACTGTGTTAACTCACTTTGATTGTTGCTTATTGAGGGTTCTGCAATTTTATGATGGGTGGGTCATTTCCTTTTCATGTAGCTCTTACAAAATACAACCAGAAGTAGGACGTGTATGGGAGACATCTTTGGAATACAATACAGTTTATATTGTTGAGATACGAGGATCTGAAATATCATTTCTTCTCATCCTATTTCACCTGTCATCATTGCTGTCTCAAAACCCTCTTTCCTCTTGTGTAAAACCACAGTGTTTAAAACTATAACAGCAAACACAGCGGGAAAGATATTTTCCCCTGGGTCTGTTTGTGATATACTTTAAAGCAAAACTGTTTGGATAACACAAATTAACAGTCCTGAACTTGAGGATAAAAGCTTTTTGTTTTTTTAACCCCCTGCATAAGGACAACTGGTTTGAGGAATATACTTCAGTTTCTAACGGCTTGCTGGAAAATCCTTTTTATACTGTGGAGTGATGACTCTTGCCACATTCTTGTATCAGAAGGGTTCGCACGAGAAGCAGAATGGACTTGACTTCCATTGAAAATATCGTCTAAGGCATTCAAGAGATTTAGAAGTGTGTTCTTGTGCAGGTGCTTATTCTTTATCTTAAGTAAAATATGTTTTGTATTCAAACAACAGCAAGTTTCACTTCATTCTTCCATCCAGGCGATACCACGTGTGTATCGAGTGCTGACTGTGAGTCAGCTGTTCTCTGCACATCATGTACAGCAATGAGAAAAACAGACAAAAATGACTTCTTTGGTGGTACAGTTAAGAGTGTGACTACTAAGTGAAGGGTTAGCAGTTCAAACCCAACCAGAGTTGCCTCAGAAGAAAGGCCTGGTGATGTCCTTCTGAAAGATCACAGCCTTGAAAACCCTGTGGAGCCATTCTACTCTGTACACATTGGGTCACCCTGAGCCTGAATTGACTGAATGATAAGTGGTGTGGTTTTTTGGGGTTTATGAAGCTTATATCCTACAGGGGAGATGGATAAATGAACAACCAAATACACAAACAAGTACATACATAAATATGTACATGTGTGACAGATGGTAAGATGTGTTACATTAAAAAATAGAGCAAGGAGGATGGTGAGTACAGGGCTGGGCTTAGAGTTTACAATTCAAGCAAAAACCTGAAGGAGATAAGAGAGCAAAATATAAAGACATCTGGTAGAGGATCAAATCAGGTCTTGGACTATTTATGTTGTTGTTGTTGTTAGGTACCATCAAATTGGTTCCAACCCATAACAGCACTACGTACAACAGAACAAAACACTGCCTAGTCCTGTGCCATCCTCACAATCATTGTTTTGTTTGAGCCCATTGCTGCAGCCACTGTGTCAGTCCATAATTTTGAGGGTCTTCCTCTTTTTCACTGACCCTCTACCAAGCGTGATGTCCTTCTCCAGGGATTGGTCTCTTTTGACAACATGTCCAAAGTACATGAGATGAGGTTATGCCATCCTTGCTCCCAAGGAGCATTCTGGGTGTTCTTCCAAGACAGATTTGTTTGTTATTCTGGCAGTCCATGGTATATTCAATATTCTTAACCAACACCGTAATTCAGACGCATCAATTCTTCTTCAGTCTTCCTTATTCACTGTCCAGTTTTCACATGCCTATGGTTGAAAACACCATGGCTTGGGTCAGGCGTACCTTAGTCCTTAAAGTGACGTCTTTGCTTTTAAAGCTTTAAAGAGGTCTTTTGCAGCACATTTGCCCAGTGCAGTGCATTATTTGATTTCTTAACTGCTGTTACCATGGATGTTGATTGTGGATCCAAGTAAAATGAAATCTTTGACAATGTCGATTATTTCTCCATTTATCATGATGTTGCTTACTGGTCCAGTTGTAAGGATTTTTTTTTTTATTTCTTTATGCTGAGGTATAATTCATACCGAAGACTGTAGTCTTTGATCTTCATCAGCAAGTGCTTCAAGTCCTCTTCACTTTGAGCAAGCAAGGTTGTGTCATCTGCATAACACAGGTTGTTAATGAGTCTTCTCCCAGACCTGATGCCTCCTTCTTCTTCATATAGTGGAGCTTCTCAGCATACAGATTGAATAAGTATGGTGAAAGGATCCAACCCTGAGGCACACCTTTCCTGACTTTAAACCATGCAGTATTCTTGCTTTGTTTGAAGGATTGCCTTTTTGGTCTATGTACAGGTTCCACGTGAGTACAATTAATTGTTCTGGAATTCCTATTCTTCACAACGTTATCCATAATTTGCTATGGTCCACATAGTCAAATGTCTTTGCATAGTCAATAAAACACAGGTAAACATCTTTCTGGTATTTTCTGCTTTCAGCCAAAATCCATCTGACATCAGCAGTGATGTCCCTCTTTCCACATCCTCTTCCAAAGAATCTGGCTTCAATTTCTGGCTAGCAGGGGTAAAAACTCTGGCCCTGGAACAGCCTAGGGGAATCATGGAGGGAACGTGCAGAGCCCAGTGAGCCAGAGAAGAGGAAGTGAGTTACAGAAGGGCAGGTGTAGACTCGGGTTTGGATGTAAGAATATTGGCTTTGATTTGAGTGAGAGAGAATGCTGTTGGTGGCATTTGAGTAATGGAACATTCTGACTTTCTGAAACTGATTTCAGTCTGGCTATCACAGACAGATGAGAGAAGGAACAAGGATATCAGTTTGGAGATTATTGAATATCCTAGCATGAGATGAAGTGTGGTGATGACAGTGAAGGTGGTGAGAACTGATCAGGCTCTGGATGTATTCTGAAGGTTGTTGAGCCAAATTGACTTCTTGTGTGGTTTAGACATGAAATATGAGAGAAGGTGAAGAGCCAAAGATTCCTTTAAGGTATTTGATCTGATCTTGCGGGAATGATATTGCCATTCACCAAAATCTAAAGAATGTCAGAAAAAAAGATTTGGGGAAAATATCAGGAGTTTCATTTTAGACTTGTTAGGTTTGAGATTTCAAGTAAATATTGAAGTGGACATGTTGAGCAGACAATGGGCTATCTGAGTCTGAAATTCAGAGAAGAGGCCCAGACAAGATATTGTTAAAAAATAAAAAATAATATTAAGCAAATAATACAAATTGAGTGAGATTTATTTAATAGATGATATGCAACGTGGGGCAGCATTTCCGACTAGAGAGTCTAAAACGTTCCAAAGAAATAAAACTCTTTTGCAGATTCTTGTACTCCAGATTATTGCTCGTAATTACACATTGCCATGGAAACAGGACAAGAAGAGTGTTAAAATAAAAACTTGCAACTTTTTCTTTAAGAATAATTCAGATAATTACTGATTTACCTTAAAACATAGCTTCTAGTCTGACCTTTGGAGTTTCTGTTGTTGGAACTGACTGCACATAGATAATTCTTTAAAAGAGCACCATGCCTCAGGCAAACATCCTTTACTAATTAAGCTAGACTATTTGACTTAAAAAACCTGATGCTGTTGAGTCAATTCCGACTCATAGCCACTCCATAGGACAGAGTAGAACTGACCCATAGAGTTTCCAAGGAGCACCTGGTGGATTTGAACCGCTGACCTTTTGGTTAGCAGCTATAGTGCTTAACCACTACACTACCAGGGTTGCTATAAGTTGGAATCAACTCGACGGCACTGGGTTTGGTTTTTTTGGTTTTCCTTTGACTTAAAGGTGATTTCCAGGAAACCAGCTTTCTCAAGGTTTAACATTCAAAGATTATCTCAGGGTGACAGTGTAAGTGAGTCATTTCTACCTCCACGGAATCCAGAAATCTGGATTTCAAGAGAATTAAAAATTCCATTCCTCAAGATACATTGAGGCGTTATGAGCATGTAGTTGGTATTTACATCCATGGGTCCAAATAAGACTGTCAAGGGGGTAAGTTAGAGAAAGGGGGATGCCTGAATTTCAGCTCTGGACTAAAATTTATAGTTGTGGAGATAATAAAAAATAGAAAAGAGGCTGAGAAGGAGCAGCCAGTTAAATAGAAGGACAAACAGGAGAGATTGTTGTCTAAAGGAGGACAGAGTGGTCAACTGCATCAAGAAGGGAAGACTTAACATGACCACCAGCCACTAGAGGCCACTGGTGACTTGACAAGAACTATGTGTGTTGGAGTTATGCAATGATATATGGATGTAATGAGATTAAAAGACAACACCCCATTGCCATTGAGTTGATTCTGACTCATAGCGGCCGTATAGGACAAAGTAGAACTGCCCCACAGGGTTTCCCAGGCTGTAAATCTTTAAGGAAACAGACTGCCAGACCTTTCTCCCAGGGAAAACAAAGACAATAGGAAGTGAAGAATTGGAGGCAGTGGAGTTTTGCTTAAAAGACAAGCAGCAGAAAGAGATAGTAGCTAGAGGGGAAGTTGGGCAAACAAAGTTTTATGGTTTTTAAAGTTGGGGGAAATAACACCACCTTTGCTAGAATGACTCAGTAGAGAGAAAAAATAAGGTGATGTATGAGAGAGAAAGAAGAACTTCTGGAGAATTGTCGTTGTCTGTGCAAGGGGTATGGAACGTAGTGGGAAACAAGTAGAGGCATGGTCTTATGTAGAAATGAGGAGAGTTGATCCCAAGGGATAGCAGACAAGGTACGGTCTATTGCCCCACTTGCAGGCCAGCTAATAGATATGATGATGGAAACTTTGAAATCTCTCTTCTCATTTCCTTCATTCTCTCAATGAAGTAAGAAGCTGAGAGTGAGAAAGTATAGATGCTTAAGAAGGGAAGTGGTGCAATAGCCTTGGAGGAGACGGGGAGAAGGAGTGGACTAGGTGTGCAGAAGAAAGGCCAGGGCCCAGTAGGGATGCCCATGGGTTTAGTGGTCCTGAATCTACAGGAAGGCTGTTCTGCATGCTGTTATTGTTTTCTCTGGGGCCATATTTGCCTGCAAGTTTTCAAGCAAGGCACAAGCAGAAGGAGCAGCTTGACTATTGTGTGGGGATTTTCCAGATGTGAACAACACAGCAAGGGAATGACTATAATGGCCAAGTGTGGGAGAGGAGAGAAGCAAGGGCAAGAGAAATGGAGAGGCAAAGGTGCAGAGGTGGTTGGTTCAACGGATTGTAGGTTCTGATGCTAGATTAGAGCACCATGAAAATGCTCTCTCATCTTGTGATGGTAACTTCCACGTTGAAAAGCAGAGATCTGTGTGCACAAATTATGATACAATCTGGCACTTTGCATTTTATACAGAGAATGATTCCCACCTATTGGTGCTACGCCTCATTTTGACAGGAGGGTGTTCTTACGGGGGATCTTAATGATCACAGATGCTGTTCATACAGCCCAGGCCAACAGAAGCCAAATTCCTTAGAAGGAAGAATGTGCAACTTTGTAATGGGAAGAGGCCTGCGAGACCCCCACCAACCCCTGACCCAGGTTTTTCTGTGTCCCTTTTAGTATTTGGCCTTTCTTCTTTTTATTATTTCATCTTACCATTTGACCTATGGAAATTCCCGGGGAGGCTATTTTTTCCAGCAGATGTTGCTAGCTATAGCTAAAGATGGGGGATTGCAGAGAGAGACCAGTGATTAGAGAATAAAATGTCTATAGCCCAAAAGGGAGATCTCATCTTAAAAAGCAAAGCTAAACATCCAAAAACAGGAGGAAAAATAAATAAAACCCTTAAAACGTCATAGGTACCTTACGGTCATTTTTGCATGGAAGAATGTGCCTAAGTCCACATTTCTCTCCGGGCTGTCTTCCCCCACCAGACCCTCCTGCTCACATGGCCCTTCCTGGGAGCAAGGAGTTTGCTCTAGGCACAGCTTCTCAGGGCGCAGCCAGGCCCACCCTGTCTGCACGTCTGTGATGCCAGTTGCCCAGAGCAGCTTCTCCTTTAACATCATGTTTCACTCAGGAGGGAGCTAGCTGGGGACATCAGTGGGTCCACGGTAGAATTTTCCTCTTCCGCATGGGAGACCCAGGTTCAACTCCTGGCCAACACACCTCATATGCAACCACCACCTATCTGAGAGTGGAGTTTGAGTGTCGCTGTGATGCTAAACAGGTTTCAACAGAGCTTCAGACCAAGACAGTCTAGGAAGAAAGCCCTGCCCATCTACTTCTGAAAATTAGCCAGCGAGAACCCTATGGATCACAATGGTCGTACCTACAACTGATCATAGGGATGGTGGAGGACAAGGCAGCATTTTGTTCTTCTGTGCATGGGGTCACCATGAGTTGGGGACCTACTCAATGGCACCTGACAGCAAGTATGGTCCATAGTCTGCTCTGTGGTCATAGCCCTGTGTCACTAGCCTTATCTTTCTCTGCCAACTGTTCCTTTTCTCCCGAAATCCTTCCTTCCCTGTCTGTCAGACAAAGTGCCAAATTTTTCAAGATCCAACTTAGCACCTTCCTTGTGAAGCCTTTCCCCAGATGGCACAGATTAATCTTTTGTGACATCCTTTAACCTAAACAGGCCCCTTTCATCTCATTGCATTTGTGTGCCCCCTCCCTCGGCTTCAGTGAGAGGCTGGGAGACAGGGCTGTGACTCACCCGTGTATCAAGGCATCATTGCTGAGAAGCTGCTACGTCCCAGGCATCGTACCCATACTTGTACAGTGGTGTCCAAAACCAGATGTGTGCCTTTCGTTCATGAAGGTTATTGGATAATCGATAAAACAGAGGTTCACCAAATATCACACAATTAATTTCCACTCCCATAAAGGAAAATTTCAGGAGACCAAGAGGCAGTCATTCAAACAGAACCAGGGGACACTATATGGTTTAAAATCAGAAAAGGTATGTGTCAGGGCTGTATCCTTTCACCATACCTATTCAATCTGTATGCTGAGCAAATAATCTGAGAAGCTGGACTATATGAAGAAGAATGGGGCATCAGGATTGGAGGAAGACTGATTAACAACCTGCATTATGCAGATGACACAACCTTTCTTGCTGAAAGTGAAGAGGACTTGAAGCACTTACTGATGAAGATCAAAGACCACATCCTTCAGTATGGATTACACCTCAGCATAAAGAAAAGAAAAATCCCGTAACTGTACAAATAAGCAACATCATGATAAATGGAGAAAAGATTGAGGTTGTCAAGGGTTTCATTTTACTTGGAACCACAGTCAACACCCATGGAAACAGCAGCCAAGAAATCAAAGATACATTGCCCTGGGCAAAGCTGCTGCAAAAGACCTCTTTACGTTGTTAATAAGTAAATGTGTCACCCTGAAGATTAAGGTGCACCTGACCCAAGCCATGATATTTTCAGTCGCCTCATATAGATGGGAAAGCTGAACAATGAGTAAGGAAGACAGAAGAAGAATTGATGCTTTTGAATTATGATGTTGGCAAAGAATACTGTATATATTATGGACTGCCAGAAGAGCGAACAAGTCTGTCTTAGACAGAGTACAGACAGAGTGTTCTTTGGAAGCGAGGATGGTAAGACTTTATCTCACATATTTGGGATGTGTTATCAAGAGCAGGACCTCATGTTTGGTAAGGTAGAGAGTCAGCAAAGGAGAGGAAGACAGTCAACGAGATGGATTGACACAGTGGCTGCAACAATGGGCTCAAACACAACAATGGTTATGAGAATGGCACAGGTCTGGGCTATGTTGTGCATGGGACCCCTATGAGTTGGAACCAACTGAATGGCACTGTCTTGGTCATCTAGTGATGCTATAACAGAAGTACCACAAGCGGGTGGCTTTAACGAAGAGAAGCTTATTCTCTCATGGTCCCATAGCCTAGAAGTCCAAATTCAGGGCACTGGCTCCTGGCAAAGACTTTCTCTCTGTCAGCTCTGGAGGAAGGTCTTTGTCATCAGTATTCCCTTGGTCTGGGAGCATCTCATCGCGGAAACCTCAGGTCCAAAGGATGCACTGTGCTCCCGGGATGCTTTCTTGGTGGTATGAGGTCCCCAACTCTCTGCTCTCTTCCTTTTCCTTTTATCTCTTGAGAGACAAAAAGTGGTGCAGGCCACACCTCAGGGAAACTACCTTTACATTGGATCAGGGATGTGACCTGGGTAAGGGTGGTGTTACAATCCCACCCTAATCCTCTTTACCATAAAATTACAATCACAAAATGGAGGACAACCACAGAATACTGGGTATCATGGCCTAACCAAGTTGACACACACATTTTTAGGGGGACATAATTCAATCCATGACAGGCACCTAATAGTAAGGGCATAGAGCAAGAAAACTGAATCAGTCCTGGGAGGTGGGGGTAGGATTGGGAGTCAGGAAAGTCTTCTAGCATATGTAGATTTACATATCTGTATTTTTTTTATATGCTTTTGTTTTTCTATAGTGGGATTATTTTAAAAATTACTTAGTGTTTTGAAGAACTGGATGATGCCCAGCTACCATCACTGAACATTTTGATCAAAGATTCTGTAGAAGAATCCTGATCAAGATGGAGAAAATTGTGAAACAGAATTTCAAATTCTCAACAGAATCCAGACTTTCTGGGGCCATTGAGGCTGGATGAACCCCCAAAACTATTGCCCTGAGATAAACTTTAAGCTTTAAACCCAAACTATCCCCTGAAATCTCCTTTGAACCAAAAAATTGTTGTTATTTGGTGCCATCGAGTCAGTTCTAACTCATAGCAACCCTATGTACAACAGAACAACACACTGCCCAGTCCTGCGCAGTCCTGCCCAGTCCTGTTATACTTGAGCCCATGAGTTGAACAATGAAATTGAATGTTAGAGCTTCACTCATTCATCAATGACATGAGCTACGTATTTGAAAAGTCAATAATACACCTACTCCTCACTTATCAATATGGTTACTTTCCAAAGGCCCAGTCATTATGCAAAAATCAGTGTTATGTGAAAATGGAAGATGACTACATCATTACATAATTGCCAAATTACGTAACTGCCAAACCACTGAGAATCATGGCCCAGCCAAGCTGACACATAAACTTAACCATCGTAGCCAGCGTTATTCTCACCTCACACCTCGGCATTTGTTTCTGACAGATGTATGTTGTTAATGTGTGAAATAGTCGGATAGTAGATATTTTACTATTGTCATAAATGGGAAGTGTCAGACAACAAGATAGCCAATAAGTGAGGATTAGGTGTAGTTTCCGAATTCTGGAAGATTTTCTTAGTTTTTTTCCTGTTTGCAATGCAGTTTCTATAAACGCTACACTCTTTTAACTTTAATCTTCATTATTAACATTTTCTCCATTTTTTTCTTAAGTTTGACAATCAACTAAAGAATAAGTGAGACCCTGATCCGCAGCATTTTTGAGTCTCCATGGTGTAAATACTACCACCATGGCTGATTTCAGGCTAGCTACAGACCCTCACGAAACACAGAGGTGGGGAGAGATGGGCTGGAGCAGACACTACGTGCCGCTTAGTATTTCCGCCCTGTAGTTGCACTAGACGTAAGTAACCCTAAGAGCATACGCAGTAAGAAAATGTAGGAAAACAATCAGGAAATTACGGCATTTTAATATTTAATACCTCTGCTTTTGAAAGATTAATATAATTTAATTTTTAATAATGGCTTTGTTTAACAACCAGCTTGCAAATTTCCCAGAAACTTAAAAATCATCTCTTCAGAGCCAGTTGTCAGAGGAGAAAGGTGGACGGGGGTTGCTAACTACCACTGCCTTTGTACCACTGTACAACCCACTTACACACCTATTGTTGACTGGTTTTTAAATAGTGTCTGTTCCGAGCTTTCTGTTACAGATGATGACATTCGTGCATATACAGTTTCCCCTGACTCTTCCTCCATCCACCTCTAAGCCTCTCAACTCACTGTCATGTTTTATTAGTTAACTCCCTGTAAAAGTGTGGCCAAGTCACTGATGCACAGTGTCATTAGGATCAGTTGACATTTTTCTTGAAATATTGGCCAATATAATTTTAAAAAAGATAAATAAGAAAAAACAAAACTCCTAGGAGAAAAAAAATCATGAGCAATAAGAAACTTAGGTAGAGTAAGAAGGGTCTTTCTAAACAAGAAACAGAACCCATATATTAAAAAGCAAAAGGTTGACCAATTGAGTGAAAAGATAAGATTGATAAATTTGACTACATGTAAGCATTAACAAGAAGTTCCTGGGGGGAGCTAACGGTTAAGTTCTTGACTATTAGCTGAAAGGTTGGCAGTTTGAACCCACCCAGAGATGCCTCAGAAGACAGACCTGGCAATATGCTCCCAAAAGTTCAGAGCCAAGAAAACCCTGTGGAGCAGTTCTACTCTGCACACATGGGGCTGTCATGAGCTGGAGTCAACTCAATGGCAAACAACAAGAAGAAACATTAACACATATGAGAGTAAAAGGGTGGTGCCCTTATGATTGTTTAGAACTTAATTTTAAAACTGTAGCTTTACAGATGAAAGAAACAAATACATGAAGGGTAGACATGGTGCCTTATAAAAACTAAGCAGGAGTCATAGCTTATGCCCCCTCCCCACCGATTCTTAATGGTGCTTCAATTTCTGATGCATGCATGCTAGAAAACTTATTTCTCCTGTTTTACTCAGTCCCTGTCTTTGTTCCTCACACATTAGTGGTCTGAACCATCTCTAACTTAAGTAAAACTGAACTTTTTTTTCCCTTTTAAAGGCTTTTTCTTTCAATCCCCTAGTTGTATCAAAAAAAGTACATATAAATAATATCAGCAAGAATGTTGTTGTTGGGTGCCGTCAAGTCGCTTCTGACTCATAACAACCCTATGTACAACAGAAGGAAACACTACCCAGCCCTGCACCATCCTCACAATCATTGTTATGCTTGAGCCCATTGTTGCAGCCACGGTGTCAATCCATCTCCTTGAGGATCTTCCTCTTTTTCGCTGACCCTCTGCTTTACCCAGCATGATGTCCTTCTCCAGGGACTGGTCCTTCCTGGTAACATGTTCAAAGCATGTGAGACGAAGTCTCACCATCCTTGTTTCTATGGAGTACTCTGGCTATACTTCTTCTAAGACAGATTTGTTCATCCTTCTAGCAATCCATGGTATATGCAATATTCTTCGCCAATACCATATTTTGAAAACATAATTCTTCTTGAGTCTTCCTTATTCATTGTCCAGCTTTCACATGCATATGAGGTGATTGAAAACACCATGGCTTGGGTCAGGTGCACCTTAGTCTTCAAGGTGACATCTTTGCTTTTTAACACTTTAAAGAGGTCTTTTGCAGCAGATTTGCCCAGTGCAATGCGTCATTTGATTTCTTGACTTTTGCTTCCATGAGCATTGATTCTGGATCCAAGCAAAATGAAATCTTTTACAACTTCAGTATTTTCTGCATTTTTCGTGATGTTGCTTATTGGTCCAGTGGTGAGGATTTTTGTTTCTTTATGTTGAGGTGCGATCCATACTGAAGGCTGTGGTCTTTGATCATCAGCAAGCACTTGGAGTCCTCTTCGCTTTCAGCAATCAAGGTTATGTCATCAGCATAATGCAGGTTGTTAATGAGTCTTCCTCCAATCCTGATGCCCTGTTCTTTGTATAGTCCAGCCTCTCAGATTATTTGCTCAGCATACAGATTGAATAAGCATGGTGAAAGGATACAATCCCGACGCACACGTTTCCTGACTTTAAACCACACAGTATCCCCTTGTTCTGTTCAAACAACTGCCTCTTTGTCTAAATACAGGTTCCTCATGAGCACAATTAAGCATTCTGGAATTCCCATTCTTCACAATGTTATCCAAAATTTTTTATGATCCTCATGGTCGAATGCCTTTGCGTAGTCAATAAAACTCAGGCAAACATCTTTCTGGTATTCTCTGCTTTCAGCCACGATCCATATGATGTCAGCAATGATATCCCTTGTTCCATGGTAAAATCTATCATTAATCAGATTGTCTCTGAAAAACTATGCAGGGATAATTGACAATTGTTAACATTCACTAAAATACAACCTCGGGCCACCATTGACCAATTCCTGGGAGCACCATTTTCTTTGAAGCCACAGTCCTATAAGATGGCCAAGATGACTGTGTCCATCGGCTACCACCACTGCTGCAGTGATTTTATTTTATTCAACTGAACTTACATGTTTACAGTGCAAATTCATCCCCAGAAATTGTTCCCACCATTGGCCACTTTCATTCTCAGAGGGCAAGAAGTTTAAAAGCCAAAAGATATATGCCTAAAAGATTAAAGAACAGAGTCATAGTATTCGTGCTAAATGGCAGAAGGACCAGGAGGGGGAAGTGAGAGCAGGAGGCAGGCAACGAAAATGTGAAGACTCTCTGGTGTTTTATGAGGAGACACGATTGCTCCCACAGCTCTGAATGAAGGAAATTCCTGTCTCAGAATGAAAAACTGAATAAGAATGGTTCGGGACCAGCGTTAAGCATTTTCCTTGCAAGAAACTACTTGAGCAGTCCCGAAACTCCTAGTTTCATTTAACATGTTTACTCACAATGGTGATTCCTTGTCTGGCCCAGGGGTCTCCTTTTGTACAAAATGGTACTGCTGAATGGGTTCCTGTCATGGGCTGATTCTGGGGAGGGAGGCACCTCAGGGGCCATGTGTGAAATCCAAGGCTAAGAGGATGTATGCCTTTGGTCCCCACATTCTCTGGGAATTCTCAATTTAGGAAACCATGCAATTTCTAATATGTTTCTGAATGGCTGGAAGGTTCTTCCTGGTGCTCCTGTGGTTCTTCTCAGACACACACTTAACTCCTTGGAGATACACTTTGCGTTCACATGTCAGGCCCTTCATTTAAGCAGAGATATTTTAGATGTCCAGCCATTGTAGCTGAATATTTTACTTTCTTGTCTTCATGTAAAAATGACGCTTGAGTAAAGTATAAACTCAGCTCGTTGGTAAAGAAAATGCTCTCTTTGGTTGCATGTTTCTGGTGAAGACGGCTATCAACATGCTGCCTATAGTTAATGATGGCTATAACTGGTGGGCCAGTGTTACTATAACATTAATTCATCATGCATCTTAGCGAGTGTGGGAACACAGCCCATAAAAAAAGCCATAAAGGTATGTTATCAGCTAAGAAGTATTTCATTTTTTTTTAGAAATTCACTGGATGATTTGCCCTGGGCACATTTTATTAAATTACGTATTCTAACACAGTACACTGGGGTGTGCAAACAACGCACTCGACTGCTAACTGAAAGGTTGGAGGTTTGCATCCCCCCAGAGGCTCCTCGGAAGAAAGGCCTGGTGATCTGTTGTTGTTAGGTGCTGTCAAGTCGATTCCTTCTCAGAGTGACCCTGCATACCACAGAATGAAACACTGCCCGGTCCCATGCCATGCTCATAATCCTTATGCTCAAGCCCATCACTGCAGCCACTGTGTCGGTCTATCTCACCAAGGGTCTTTTCTTTTCCGCTCACCCTGTAATTTACCAAGCATGATGTTCTTCTCCAGGGACTGATCCCTCCTGATAACATGTCCAAAGTATGTAAACTCAGTGTCACCATCCTTGCTTCTAAGGGGCATTCTGACTGTACTTCTTCCAAGACAGATTTATTCATTCTTTTGGCACTGCATGGTATATTCAATATTCTTCACCAACACCACAATTCAAAGGTGTTAATGCTTTTCAGTCTTCCTTATTCATTGTCCAGCTTCTCATGCATGTGATATGATTGAAGATACCATGGCTTCTGTCAGACACACCCTAGTCCTCAAGGTGACATCTTTGCTTTTCAACACTTTAAAGAGGTCTTTCACAGCATATTTACCCAATGCAATGTGTCTTTTGATTTCTTGACTGCTACTTCCATGGGTGTTGATTGTGGATCCAAGTAAAATGAAATCCTTGACAACTTCAATCTTTTCTCATTTATCATGATGTCACTTATTGGTCCAATTGTGAGGATTTTTGTTTTCTTTATGCTGAGGTGTAACCCATATTAAAGGATGTGGTCTTTGATCTTCATCAGCAAGTGCTTCAAGTCCTCTTCGCTTTCAGCAAGAAAGGTTGTGTCATCTGCGTAATGCAGGTTGTTAATGAGTCTTCCTCCAATCCTGATGCCCCTTTCCTCTTCATATCGTCCAGCTTCTCAGGCTATTTGCTCGGCATACAGATTGAATAGGCATGGTGAAAGGATACAACCCTGACGCTCACTTTCCTGACTTTAAACCATGCGTATCCCCTTGTTCTGTCTAAACAACTGCCTCTTGATCTATGTAAAGGTTCCTCATGAGCACAATTAAGTGTTCTGGAATTCCCATTCTTCACAATGTTATCCATAATTTGTTACGATCCACACAGTTGAATGCCTTAGCATAGTCACTAAAACACAGGTAAACATCTTTCTGGTATTCTCTGCTTTCAGCCAGGATCCATCTGACATCAGCAATGCTATCCCTGGTTCCATATCCTCTTCTGAATCTAGCCTGAATTTCTGACAGTTCTCTGTTGATGTACTGCTGCAGCTGCTTTTCAATAATCTTCAGCAAAATTTTGCTTGCGTGTGATATTAGTGATACTGCTCAATAATTTCCAAATTCAGTTGGATCACCTTTCTTGGGCCTAGGCATAAATATGGATCTCTTCCAGTTGGTTGGCCAGGTAGTTGTTTTCCAAATTTCTTGGCATAGACAAGTGAACGCTTCCAGTGCTGCATCCATTTGTTGAAACATCTCAATTGATATTCTGTCAATTTCTGGAGCCTTGTTTTTCACCAATGCCTTCAGCGCAGCTTAGACTTCCTCCTTCGGTACCATCAGTCCCTGATCATACGCCACCTCTTGAAATGGTTGAATGTTGACCAATTCTTTTTGGTTTAATGACTCTGTGTATTCCTTCCATCTTCTTTTGATGCTTCCTGCATCTTTTAATATTTTTCCCAAAGAATTGTTCAGTATTACACCTCGAGGCTTGAATTTTTTCTTCAGTTCTTTCAGCTTGAGAAATACTGAGAGTGTTTTCCCCTTTTGACTTTCTGTCTCTAGCTCTTTGCACATGTCTTTATAATACTTTGTCTTCTCAAGCCACCCTTTGAAATCTTCTGTTCAGTTCTTCAACATTTCTTCCTTTGGCTTTAGCTGCTCGACATTCAAGAGCAAGTTTCTGACATCCATTTTGGTCTTTTCTTCCTTTCCTGTCTTTTTAATGACCTCTTGCTTTCTTCCTGTATGATGTCCTTGATGTCATTTCACAACTCATCTGGTCTTCATTCGTTAGTATTCAACATGTCAAATGTATTCTTGAGATGGTCTCTAAATTCAGGTGGGATGTACTCAAGGTCGTACTTTGGTTCTCATGGACTTGTTCTAGTTTTCTTCAGTTTCAGCTTCAACTTGCATATGAGCAATTGATGGTCTGTTCCACAGTCAGCCCCTGGCATTGTTCTGACTGATGGTATTGAGCTTTTCCGTCTTCTCTTTTCACAGATATAGTTGATTTGATTCCCGTGTATTCCATCTGGTGGGGTCCATGTGTATAGTCGCCATTTATGTTGGTGAAAGAAGGTACTTGCAGAAGAAGTCGTTGGTCTTGCAAAATTCTGTCATGGGATCTTTGGCATGCTTTCTGTCACCAAGGACCTATTTTCCAACTACTGATCCTTCTTCTTTGTTTCCAACTTTCCCGTTCCAATCACCAGTAATTATCAATGCATCCTGATTGCATGTTTGATCAATTTCAGACTGCAGAAGTTGATAAAAATCTTCAGTTTCTTCATTTTTGGCCTTAGTGGTTAGTATATAAATTTGAATAATAGTCATATTAACCGGTCTTCCTTGTAGGCATGTGGATATTATCCTATCACTGACAGCCTCGTACTTCAGGATAGATCTTGAAATGTTCTTTTTGACAATGAATGCAACACCATTCCTCTTCAAGTTGTCATTCCTGGCATATTAGACCAGAAGGTTGTCCAATTGGAAATGGCCAATACGAGTTTATTTTAACTCACTAATGCCTAGGATATCGATATTTACACGTTCCATTTCATTTTTGATGATTTCCAATTTTCCTAGATTCATACTTCGTACTTCCTATGTTCCAATTATTAATGGACATTTGCAGCTGTTTTTTCTCATTTTGAGTCATGCCACATCAGCAAATGAAGGTTCCGAAAGCTTTACTCCATCCACGTCATTAAGGTCAACTCTACTTTGAGGAGGCAAGTCTTCCCCAGTCGTCTTTTGAGTGCCTTCTAACCTGAGGGGCTCATTTTCCTGCACTATATCAGACAGTGTTCCGCTGATATTCATTAGGTTTTCACTGGCTAATTCTTTTCAGAAGTAGACTGTCAGGTCCTTCTTCTAGTCTTTCATAGTCTGGAAGCTCAGCTGAAACCTGTCCTCCATAGGTGATCCTGGTGGTATCTGAATACTGGTTGCATAGCCTCCAGCATCATAGCAACACACAATCTACTTCTGAAAAATCAGCCATTGAAAACCCTGTGGGGCACAGTTCTACTCTGACACACATGGGATTGCCATGAGTCAGCATCAATTAGATGGCAACTGGTTTTTTCTTTTTTTTTTTTTAACAGTGCACTAAGAAGGTCAGGTTGGAAATCTGTCTCCAAAGAATATTCTTCTTGATTCCCACTGATCAAACAGAACCAGGTTTCTTATTTGAGATCATTGCCGTAGTCTCTTATCAGAACTGGAGATTACCCACTAACACTACATTTTAGCTCTGGACATATGGAATATTCATTAGCAGAGTTAATCATAAATTCCCCAACTAAATGTTCACATTATATTCAATTCAACACCAAACACATTTCACAAAATGTCATTATAGTCGCAGGGCCCAGCTTCCCTTAAACCTCGATATCCAAAATCATTTGGCTCTCAAACTGAGATGTCCAGAGCCCAGCAGTTGTAGCTTCCTTTTGTTAATACGTTCACAAATTCAAACCAAAATTGGCACAATAATAAAGGTGTTTACATTCCCATGTATATCTGAATTTCCTTCAATTTGTCATTTTTTGTTTTATCCCCTTGAAAGGAGAGACAAGAAAGCATCTTGAAAATGCTAGCACTGTAGGAAAGCTGTGTTGAACAAGACACAGGTGGTACTGAGTCTGCTCTCTAATCACCTGTGTGAACAGATACACGCTTGCAATGCACCCACCTGCGCTCCATCTTAAAATGGGGAAGAGGATTTGAAGTAGACAGTAGTTCTCAGCCAGGACACCATCAGATCCACCTCAAGTTTTTTTCAAAAATACACTTGTCCACACCTGCCTCCCTCCATCTATCCTCATTCTAGGAATGAGTTTAAAGTGTACATGTATAAATTCAACAAGTCTTCCTATTGTTGCTCCTGACTCATGGTGACCCCATGCACAAGGGATTGGACCTTTGTAACCTAGGGTTTCCACAGACTGATTTTTCAGAAATACATTCCCAGGCCTTTCCTCTTAGTCCTTCTTAGTCTGGAAGCTCTGCTGAAACCTGTTCAGCATCACAGAAACACTCAAGCCTCCACTGACAGGTGGGTGGTGGCTGCACATGAAATGCGTTGGCCAGCAATCAAACTGGGTCTCCTGTGTGGAAGGCGAGAATTCTGCCCACGAACCACCACCGCCCCCTTTCAGCGGACTAGGGTGGCTCGTTTCCTGTTATATTACTCTTAGGGAGCCCCCATCCACTCTAGCCCCCCAAGCAATGGCTGAACCACCAGCATTGTCATGTATCTCAGTAGCAATAGTAGCAGCAGCACCGTAGAAATATAAAATGTGCCTGTGTCCAGTTCTGGCAATGAAAATCTTGATCCCATGAAATGTCTGAAAAAGGGACTAGCTCTTCCCAATCTATGATGACAATGAACCAGTTTCTGAACCAGGAATCTTGATGTGTGGTGTAGCTACAGTCCAACATGCATTCCAAGAACAATCCAGAACATTTAGATGGACAATGGTATTCACTCAACTTCTCCCTTCATGGGAGGATGACCTCCCTACCCCCTACAACTTTTTTTGAGAACTGGAATCCTGTTGTTTTTTCACCTCATGTTGAAAGACATTAAAAAAACACAGAATTCTAAGTAAATTTTTAATAAATATTTCATTTTTCACACTGAGGCCTTCATGACTCTGTCACCCCCCGGCCTAACATCAGTCATCAGACAGATGGCTGACAGGAGCCCACCTCGGTTTGCTGAAAAGTGGGTTTAACGGTGGTCATGGACATGCTGCCTTCTCAGGGGTTCCATGTCTGAAATGGAAATTAACTTCATGCCTCTCCAGGGTCATGTTCAGACTGACACGCTGCCATTTGTAAAGGCCTCCAGGAGCCTCAGATGAAGGGCATTTGACATTGGCTTCATTGCTACCTGGAGCTGTTTGTATGGCTCATCTATTTGCTACTCAGCCAAACATTTGACATTCCCTTCATACAACGCATCACAGGATTGATTAAGAGATTTCTGCACAGCTCGGGGCCACGCCCACTTTGATTTTGGCAGTTGTGCTCTGAAGAGATGTGGGGTGTTTAATGATAACCTAACGTACAATTAAGGCTTCTCGGTCCCAGTGGGGATTCTCAGTAGAATTTTACTGCAATAGGTAATGAATATATTCTCCAGGGCCTTATACTAAATTTGAAAAGAAACCGAGTTCTTGAGCTGTAGTCTTTTAACTATAACATCTTTCTAAATAAGGACGATCTTAGCTTCCTAGAACTGCCATAACAAAGTACTACAGACCAGGTGACTTGTGAAAAGAGAAATTTATTCTCTCACGGTTCTGGAGACCAGAAGTCAAAATTCAGGTGTCAGCAGGGCCATGTTCTCTTCGAAGGCTTTAGGGGAAGATCCTTCCTTGTCTCTAGGCTTCTGGTGGCCCCATGCGTTCCTTGGGCTGTAGATACAAATGTCTTCCTCCTTCTGTCTCTGTGTCTCATCTCCTCTCTTGCAAGGACACCACTCACATGGGGATCAGGAGCCACCCTACTCTAGTATGACCTCACGAAGGGAGGGAGGGAGGGAGGGAGGGAGAAAAGACCCTACAAAGGCCCTACTTTCAAATGGGACCCCGTTCACAGGTATAGGGTGTTAAGACTTCAGCGTATCTTGTTGGGGGACTCAGTTCTATCCATGCCAAGGACTATCATTATGGAAAACCATAGAAGAGGGAGCAGAGGCATCCAGGAGGACAGATGGTGACCAAAGCAAAGCTGTAGAATTGTAGCCCCTCTGTTCACACTGAAGCTTCTAGTGTTGGGATAAATGCCTTTGCTTGGTGGACTTCACACCAGGGCCAGAGGTATGTGAGGCATCTTGGGACATCACCAGGGCAGAGGAGTGAGAAGCTGCACCTCTGGTCCCTCAGGGAAGCCCCCCAAAACAGGTAGGAACTATCAGGACCAACCTCATCAGAACCCTGGTCAGCAGTCAGCCATCACAGCAACCAAGCGAGTGCTGAATCCAGAAAGAGGCAGCATTGAGAAACTGTAGCCAAGCATAGTGGCCTTTTGTTCCAGGACCCTGTGCCCCCCACCCCAGCTCAGCTCACAGAAGCTCGAAGTGCAGCTGTGTCTGCAGCTTGGGATGTGGTCCTGGCTTTATGGAGACAGTCAGCAAGATGTCCATCAGAGCTGCCCAGGAATCTAGGCTCCACAGCACCAGCAGTAGCCACTTCCCTTTCTGGTTGAGCCTGATTGACAGACACTCCCTTCTTCTCATGGTGTGCCCCTTCTTATGTTCACTCCCCACCTGGGAAGTTCACAGCGTCACTGTGCTAGGAAGGACTCATCCTACTGTGGGGTGTAGTGAAGCTATCACTCTGCCGTCAGCCCCTTCCCTTTGTCAGACCATTTCTCACCTCCCTCCAGGCCAGCTCAGCCTCAGCCACACAGCCCTCAGCCCTGCACCACATTCTCTGCAGGAAGCCCAGCCTCTCCTCTTCCCACGTGACTCAGCGAGCTCTGGAAATTCAGTCAGACCTCTTCCTATACCTCATGACTCAACAAGAAGTTATATCCCATCTGTATGCATTGAATATGTCCCCCAGAAAGACAAGCTGAAGCCCTAACCCTGGAACCTGTGAACCTGACCTTGTTTGGAAATAGGTTCTTTGAAGGTATCACCATGAGATCACACTGGAGCAGGGAGGCCCCAATCCCACAGGAGTGGTGTCCTTCTGAAAGCAGAGAAGACAGACAGACATGCAGAAGGATCAGAGGACCAGGTGCAGAGCAGAGTCGTGCTGGATGCTGACTGTGGTTCAGTCAGCGTTGCCCCAAGTGAGTTTTCCTGTGCTGGGTTACTTGCCCTACTTCTTTCATGGCTCTCTCTTAGCATCACCAAGGCACTAAGACAACGTGAGATGCACAGCGAATCCTTATCTGGGGATCATCAGATTGCAGGACTCTGTGACCACGGCTCTGTCTGTCCAGTGCTCCCTGTTCACAGGGGCTTCCATTTACTGAGCACCTACTGTGTGCAAGCACTGGGTACGGGCTTTAATATGACATCTTACTTAACCCTCGTGACAACCCAAAGGGGGGAGTGGGTATTATTACCCCATTTGATAATGAAAAGAATGGTGCTGCCTCACCACTCTTCAGAGTCTCTTTCTTCTCCCTGGGGGCTTCTGTGTTTGCTTGTTCAAGTTCTAGAGCATTCTTGTACTGCTCCTAAGGGTATGTGAAGAGACAGATTAAATTGTCTAGAATAGGCTAAAATGATCTACATATTAAAGAGATGAGCCAGCGATCAGTGGCTGGAAAGGGACCAGGACTTAAGAGAGTGAGAGGAAGAGTTGTGCAGAGGTGGGTTGCCGGGGGAGAGGGAGGGGAGAAGGAGGCAGGAGAGAAATAGGTGGTTTCTGTTTGGTTTGGAGGAAGGACAGAGTAGAAAGACAGGGAGCAACAGCTATGAAGAACAGACTCTCGGGAGCTGGATGGATGAAGACAGTGACGAGGATGCTGTCTGTTTATGAAATATGGTTTCCTCTTTGGCGTCTTTTTAGGTGAATTAAGTAAAACAATACATTTCAGAGCTTTTTTGGGGGGGTAAGTTTTTTTTTCTTTTAATATTGGTACGAACCATAAAGCTTATTCAGATTCCACAGTTATACATGCACGTGTGTGCTCACACACCCACAGGCGCTTACAGCTCTGTGCAGTTTTATCAAATGTGTAACTTTGTGTAATCATGACTCAATCAAGATATTTGGCTGTACCACCATGGCAAGGCTGCCTTGTAGTAACAGTTTTTAGCCACATCCACCTCCACTCTACCCCCACCCATAACCTCTAAAAAAAACCCTCTAGCAACCACTAATTTGTTCTTCATTCTATAATTACATTATTTCACAAATGTGATATAAATGCCATCATAATACAGTACGTATCCTTTTGAGACCGACCTTTTCATTCAGAATAATTTCCCTGAGGCTCATCCAAGTTGTTGCATTTATCAGTTCTTCGTTTTCATTGTTGACTTGTATTCCGCGGTTAAAAGAGTTTGTTTAAATGGTTAAACAGTTTGTTCAAGTGGGTAAACAGTTTGTTTAAATGGCTAAATAGTTTGTTTAAGCATTGATCCATTGCAGTTGCTGGGGCATGTGGCTATGAGTCAGAATCAACTCGACAGCAGTGGGTTTGGCTTTTTGGTATTATGGTAAGCTCGTATTTCCAGTTTTGGAAGGAACTGCCCGACTATCTTCCAGAGTGGCTGTGCCATTCTGCATCCCCGCCAGCGATGTGTGAGTGATCCTGCTTCTCCAATCCTCTCCAGCACTTAGTGTTATCACTCTTCTTTATTTCAGCTGTTCTAATGGTGTGCCAGATAACTCATTGTGGCTTTAATTTGCATTTCTCTAAAGACGAATGGTGTTCAAGGTCTTTTTACGTGCTTATGTGCCATCTGAGTATCCTCTTTGGTGAGATCTCTCTGCTTTTGCCCATTTTCTAATTTTATTATTTGTTCTTTTAACATTGGGTTTTTGAGAGCTCTTTATATGCTGTAGATATAAGTCCTTTGCTGGATGCATGATTTGTAAACCTTTTCTTCAAATCTGTCATTTGTCTTTTCAAATCAGTGGGCTATTTCACAGAGTAAAAGTTTTTTATTTCAATGAAGTCTAATTTATCAATTTTTCTCTTTATGGATTGTGCTTTTGTTGTGGAATCTAAGAATTATTTGCCTGGCCCTAGGTTTGAAGATTTTCTCCTATATTTTCTTCTAGAAATTTTAATGTTTCACACTTAAGTCTATGATGAATTTTGAGTCAATTTTTGTATAAGGTTTAAAGTTGAGATTGAGGGTTTTTTTTGTTTTGTTTTGTTTTTTTGCTTTTTCTTTCACCTATGGATATTCAATTACTCTGGCACTGTGTATTGGAAAGGCTATCTTTCCTCCTTTTAATTGTTTTTGCTCCTTTGTCATAAATTGGTTAGAATTGGATTTTCATCTCTGCAAGATGCAACTTTTGCTATGACTGCCCATGAGACAGCCTGTTCTTACCCAGCTTTCATACACGTGAGGACAGTGAAACTCTGAGTTCCAGGGAGTTGATATCCTTCTCTCTGTCCACTCCCTAACTCTGTTTTCTCCAAAGCTTGTAAATGCGTGTTGCTGTGACCAGGAATTAGACAGACACGTTTCTCTAACATAATTTCTTAGATGTCAGAATAGCATGTGGATTTTTCTCATCACAGCAAGACCTGTCTGGGACTGAGCTTGACGCTAGCTTTGCATTCATACCTTTGTCTTATCTAATTAGGTTAGGAGATAGGGAGCCTGGACTTTGGCAAGAACATAAGGGTCCCCCTGGTGTTTATTCAAAATAAATTGACATCAGCTTCAGCAGAACCCTTGATGCAAATCACCTGAGTCTGGGTGAAACTCACCTTTCAATTTCCAAAGAAAGAAAAGAGGGAAAAGCAATTGCATTTCATTGATCCACTGTGGCAGTTGTTAAAAGGGCTGGGTAACTATGTGAAACCTGCAGCGAGCAGAGGCTTGGGGAGTCTCCCTCCCGTTTATGACAGATCACACCTTAGAGGGCACGTGGCAGCCCTGGAGGCGTAACACTGTAAGACTTAGCATCGCCACCACTAACGTTTACATCTGGTGTTTTTTCCTGGTTGTGCCTTCACTTAGCTTCACATATGTTATCTAGTTTGACTTTAGTTAGGTAATACGCATTTCAAAGATGTGAAAACTGAGCTCAGAGATGGAAAGTAACAGGAGATTACTGAAAGGTCAGAGATTCGAACCCACCCTGTGTCTCCATAGGAGAAAAGACCCAGGGATATGCTTCTGATCGCGTGTTTTACCCAGATTTAAGATTACAGCCTAGGAAACCCTGTGGGGCAGTTCTGTTCTGTCACACGGTGTCACTATGAGTCAGAACCTACTCAACAGCACACAACAACAACCCCCTTCTCTCCCCGTCCTAATCTCCCGCCATTGTTAATTATCTGGATACCCCTGAAGGGTGAAGTTATGCCACATTGTAACAAGGCAATACATTATTTGGGGGAAAGACAGTAGCCTAGGAGACCCTATGTGGCAGTCTCCTCTCTCCTATAAGGTCACCATGGGTCAGAACCTACCCAATGGCACACGGTAACAGCAACAATATTAGAAAAAGTAAGACTCTTGAAAAACAAAATACATCTCAGTCTTTGAAGAATTAAATAATTAGACCTTTACACTAAACCTGTGTGGATATTACAAGTTCAAAACGCAGCGGTCAAGGTAAAGCCTGTTTTACGAATTTTTCTTCTTTTATCCAAAGGGCGTTTCCCACTCTCTTTCCTTGAGTACCAGTCAGATGGACAGAGAACGCTTTAGACCAGCCATCGATGGCTCCTATAAAAAGTAATCACTGAAAAACAGACCAAAGAGCCGTTTACAAATATAAGTGCTGAGTTTAGGTTGTAGAGCCGCTCTTCCGAGCCCCATGTAACAACGTGATAATGTAATTAAATGCATATGTGCTTGTAAACTTGTGCAAGCCTCCAATCCACAATACTCGTGGTCTGGACACATCTCCAGAGCTCTGGAATCACGGTGGCACAGAGACAGAAACATTTTCGGCAACATTCCCTTAAGGATTTTTAAAGAATAAGTTCTGAAAACCCCACAACGGGGAGCTTTTCTTGGAAGGGAAATCAGGACTAACGGTCATAAAGATATGCTAATAATTTGAGGTTGTTTTAAAGGAAAACTTTATTAAAAGGGGTATGTCAAGAGGTCCTTATTTCACATTTGCAAACACAAATGCACATTCCTGTGGCCTTTGCTGGGCTTGGTGCCATCCGCCAGGATTTCCGTGGCCTGTTGATTGCGGTGACGTGGGTGCCCCGGCACCTCCCCATGCCCCACCAAGCTCCTCTGCCTCAACTGCACTCCAGCATCCTTCACCCAGTACAACTGCGAAGCCTGCTTTCTGGTACACACAACTCCAGAAAATAGTGACGCTTTAGAAAATTAAAAGCAAGCCGCACCTCTAGATTAAATAAAATGACCCTGTCGGGGGACAGCCCCTGCAAGGAAAGACCCTCTCTGTGCGTCCCAGCAGAGAATCCGAAGAACTGACACGTAGCCCTTTCCAGATTCATATGTTTATTCAGGGAAACTTACTGACACGGGCAAGCAGCTGCTCTCCAGTGGTGGCCGGCTGGAGTATTTTCCGCAGCCACCTTGCAAGGGATTCAAGCTTATATAACATTCTAGTTGGGACCAGGGCTCATTGTTTTCTCCCATGTCCTTGGGCAGTCAGTGTTCCCAGGGACTTCACGTCCAGGCCCAGATGTTTTCCTTCTTGTTGCTAAGGCATTCTTCGTCCTTGGCCGCTGGCCCAGTCATGCCACTCCCGGCCTTGTACCTTAGCACGAGTCCATCCCGAATTCATCCCCAGCGTGCTTCAGGAAAGAGCAAAGCTGACTCCATTAGGGAGGGGATGCATATAGCTGAATAGCATTACCCTACAGACTTGGGTGGGCTGACATTTTTATTAATTATAATTTCACATGAGAGTTTGGTAGAATTTGGGTGAATCTGCTGGCTTCTGAACACAGAACTCTTGCTGTCTCCGTAATTCGCTTCATGACTAGTAGGCCTCAGAGCCCTGGGTGGTGCAATGGTTTGCTCTCAGCAGCTACCCAAAAAGTTGCAGGTTCAAACCCACCCAGCCTCTCCTCAGGAGAAAGACCTGGTAATCTGCTTCCATAAAAATTACAGCCTTGGAAAGCCTATGGGGCAGCTCTGCTCTGTCACATGGGGTCACTAGGAGTCAGAATTGACTCGATGACACCCAACAACAGCAGCTAGTAGGCATAATATAATTAATAATGATAACAGCAATAATGAGGACTGAATGTAATATCTTATTTTGGCTAAGACTGTCACTTAAAATCAGAAGTGATCCAAATGGGAGTATAAAAGTCCAGCTCATGCTGGGAACCATGCCTGAGCTATCCAATATTTGGATGATATTAAAAGAGAGTGAAATTCCGGTGTTTCTTTGATTTCCCACCTTCGTCTGGTGGCCGCCACCAGGACGCACCAGTTTCTACCCTTCCATTATCTCCTCTGTAATTGAAACGCCCACCTGTCTGCAGTCCCTGCCCCAGAGGAGGCTTTATTTCCCACATCCTTGTCACCCCTGCAGTAACTGAGGATCCCCACTTTCTAGGTCCCCATCCTCCATCCCAGGTTAATATTTTCCACTTCCTGACACTCCCATCTTGCCATTTTAATTAAAATGACACCCTGAATTCTTCATGTGTGCCACCCAAGCCTAACACATTCCTTCTCTTTCCCTTTCTATTATTTTTTCTTATATTCAATGCCTTCTCTCCTTCCTCCCTAAGAGTCATGCATTTAATGAATTCCAATTTTCCAAACTTTAGATATTGTGGACCTCCTTCCAGTCCAAACAAGCCTGTATGCTTGATGGTTCTCAGTTTTCATTCTAAGAGGAGAATAAGAAAAGAAGGGGAAACCATTTATGATGTGTAATCTGTGAAACATGTCCACCGGACATGGTACTGTTTTGTCTGTGGAGAGACATTCTAAAAATAACTTTTTAGCAGCAAACAGCAGGCCCCCAGGAAGGTTAACGTAGCACGCTTGGCATTTCAATTTCCTCTTGCCATACTGATGAGAATCGGCGCACAGCTAATAACTGCAGTGTGGGATCCTGCTAAACAAAGGAGGGCGTTTGGATTCACGGAGGCGCCATGTTCCAAAGCTCGCTGTCTTTCAAAGGTGTGATGCTGGGCTTCAGGCCTTGGTGGTACCCAGGAGGACCCCAGGATCCTGGCCCACTGCTGTGGGTTCTAGATTGACTAGGTGACTTTGTAACGGTAGGAAATATCAGGAGTCCCCAAATCTGCCTAGTTTATTCATTCACCTGTCAACTCAACAAGTACTTCCTCAACACTTTCTCTGTGCTCCGCCATCTAACAGACTATCGTTATTATTGGCCGCCTCTAAGTTGACTCTGATCCGTGGTGATCCCATGCGCAACACCACAAAATGCTGCCTGGTTCTGCTCCGTGATAGGTGCGGATGGGACCATTGTGACCCACAGGGCTTTCATTGGCCGATTTTCAGAAGTATGACACCAGGCCTTTCTTCTTAGTCTGTCTTAGTCTGAAAGCTCCTCTGAAACCTGTTCAGCAAGATAGCAACGCACGAGCTTCCACTGACAGACAGGTGGTGGCTGCACACGAGTGCCCTGGCTGAGAATTAAACTCTGGTCTCCCACATGGAAGGCGAAAATCCTACCACTGAACCTGCAAAACGAATCTAACACATAATTCCGTACCTTGTGCGGAATTCTAGGGGGTAGGGACTGGCTTGCCTCATCCGTAACTGGGTTGACATCGAGTCTGATGCCTACTTTGCTTTGCCCATATATTTCCCCTTGAGTAGTAATGTCACAGCATTTTTGTTTGTTTTTGTTTTCGGACTCAGCTGACAAAATCAAGATACATGTATTTAGGGTTTGTAGATTTCAATCACTTTTTAACCCTGTTAATTTACCCCCAAGTGGAAAAAAATCCCTAAGATTTCTGTGAATCTGTGTAAAGTCAGCATGTGCAGAATGGGAGATTTCTGGCATGCCTCTTCTGCACGCCTTTCCAGGTGTGTAGGGTTCTCCATGTTCTCCGCCCTGACATGGTCCCAGTGGGATCAAGAATTGTGCCGATCATTGCTCTCTTGCATCACACCAAAAATTACCTGACGTTGCCCCATTTCATCAGTGAATTCTCTCAAATTTAATATCTTAAATTTTATCAATTTCTCTTTAGTTTTATGCCCTCATTTCCTTTGTCCCAGTGGATACCGAGGAGAAACGTGTAGGAAATCAAGCACACAAAATCAGGATATGAATTACAATAAAGACCCCATGTCCTGTCAGGGAGGCTGCATCTGGAGAGGACACTGGTTCCAGAGTGTTCCTTTACCCTCTGCAATTCACACGCACACTCACATCTGGAGTCCTGACTCTACAATCCACACACCTGTTCACATCTGAAGCCCTGACTCGACAGTCCACACTCTCACTCACATCTGGAGCCCTAACTCTACAATCAACACACATGCTCATGTCTGGAGCCCTGACTCTACAATCTACACACCTGCTCACATCTGGAGCCCTGACTCTACAATCCACACGCGTGCTCACTTCCAAAGCCCTGACTCTACAATCCACACGCCTGCTCATGTCTGGAGCCCTGACTCTGCAACCCACACATCTGCTCATGTCTGGAGCCCTGACTATGCAATCCACACACACGCTCACATCTCGGGCCCGGGCCGTACAGTCCACATACTCTGCTTATGTCTGGAACACTGATTCCCATGCTCACAAAATACCGTGAAAACATATCATTTCATCACTAACCATTGTGGATAGTGCCAACCGCCCTATCCTGCCATCCATAAATTTGAGCACTTACAGCCCAGAGGTCCAGCAGGTCCTAGAAGAATGTAAACAAGGCAGATGGGTACTTTGGAGGTTTTCTACCAAGTACAATGATCGATCATCTAAGGAGCTAGTGCTGATATTACAAGAAAAGAGCAGACCATCTATAACGAGCCCTCCTCAAACCCAGCACTGGAGGGACCAGACCCCCACTTCTCTCCAATTCTGCTTCTAGTGCAGACCACCGCTCTTCCGTTGCATCTGTCAGTAGCGTGTTCCACTTCAGGAGATAACAATTAATCTCACATGGATTGCGTTTTTAATCTACTGCACTATGCTTTTACAGAAGCACTTAAATTGTCATCATAAGACATGGCACAAATCATTATTGAGGATGGTTTACTCTGGAGATTTATGTAGATGAAAATTCCTTGAAAGATACATGGATTCTTAAAATTCTTCCTCAAAAACCCTGAAAATATGGCCTCTGGACACCCTTTCAGCTCAGTAATGAAGTCACTCCTGAGGTTCACCCTTCAGCCAAAGATTGGACAGGCCCATAAAACAAAACGAGACTAAAGGGGCACACCAGCCCAGGGACAAGGACTGGAAGACAGGAGGGGTCAGGAAAGCCGGCAATAGGGAACCCAAGGTTGAGAAGGGAGAGTGTTGACATGTCATGGGGTTGTTAGCCAATGTCATAAAACAATATGTGTACTAACTGTTTAGTGAGAAATTTGTTTGTTTTGTAAACCTTCATCCAAAATACAACTAAAAAAAAAAAAAAGCAAAAAAATAAATAAATAGAAACAACAACAAAAAATCTCCCTCCAAGTGTGATGTTCCTGGGCTCTGACCACAGTTGCAGGGCATGTACCAGGCAGCGTGTCCCTCCTCCACCTAATCATGCCCTAAAGCATATGAGGGGGGAAGCATTTTTATCTGTGCTTTTCCATTTTGTATTTTATCAAGTTCAATATCCAGTCTTTCAGATTTATAAACTCTGCATGGTACACTTAAGAGAAAATCAGACCTGTTACCATAGAGTCGATTCCAACTCACAGTGGCCCCAAACTCTGCTCCATGAGTTTTCAGTGGCTGATTTTTCAGAAATAGGTTGCAAGGACTTTCTTTCTTCTGAAGTGTCTCTGGGTGGATTCAAACCACCAACCTTTCAGTCAGTAGCCAAGTGCACTAACCATTTGCATCATCCAGAGACCCCACAGTTGTGAGATGAAAGACCTAATCCTCTGCCCTTTAATACCTTCAAACTCTAATGGCCCAATGACAAGCTTTCACAGTAAGGTAAGCGCTTAAACTGTGGAAGTCTCCAGAAGCTCATGGCATTACTTACAAATAGGCAATATGTTAAATAGCCACATCTGCCACTGTGTAGCTGTGTCACAGGTCATTTCATCTGTCTGGACATCAAATGCCTCCTCAAATGTCAGAGTAAAGGAGAGCTGGAGGCACCATGAGGTCCCTGACAAGCCTAATATTCTGGCATTCCATGAATAATGCTATAGATTTCCCTCTTTTTTCTTTAGTCACATCTAAGCGACTGACAGGTGTTGATTTTTATATCTAAGAGTAAGACTGTTAGCTCTGGAGGGACCTTCAAGATTATCAGCTTCAACATCTTCATTCACAGGTAAGAAACTTAGGGCTTGAGACATGAAGCACCTTTTCAAACTTTCCACCCTCAGTAAGTGGCTGGCACGAGATGTCAGCTCTCTTGCTGCTTCGTTCTTGCTCCACTCCACCCTGAAAAACTCCTTCTTGTATTTCTATTTAAATCGAAGATGTTTTAAAGTAAATCTGATCAATGGGATGCAGAAATATTTCAGAATAGTAAAGTCAGAAAGCAAGCAAAGGGAGGTGAGAGATAGCATACCTGACAGCACCAGATGGCCAACCTAGCATTGCTCCACAGCACCAGGGACAGAGGGGAAATGAGGACAAGTCTAAAGAAATTCAAAGGTTTGGGAAAGGAAGAAATTTAATAAAAACAGAATTAAGGCCCAGAGAACTGCAGCTATATACTTGCCATTGACGTTCAGCATTGTTGCGTCTGTCTTTGCTGGGACATCAGAGAAGAGGGTGTGACTCCTCTGTGGACTGATGGACCCCTTCACCCCAGAATGATGGGTTGTTTTCTTTAAAACTAGTTTCTAAACTATGCTAACAATATACATGGAAAAGAACCATCTGCATCTGTCCTAGTTCCTAATATAAGTGCCTCTCCTATGGTGCCAGCCTTCCACATCACATGAGCATTCGTGTCCTGTTCACATCGCCTTGTTCAGTCTGCAGGACTCAGGAGCTCTTTCCTTCGTATATTTTCAAGTATCCTTGCAACCTCCAGGACCCGCTTCAAGGTCTCTTTCTGGTGTGCACGGTGCACTTTTCTCATTTTATCTCATCCTAGACTGTCCTTTCTTCACACAATCCTGATGTGCTCTGAGACCTTTCAGCACATTACTGGTAGAAAGTAACAGGCTGTAGTATCTCCCACATGCACCACAGCCCTACAAATCACCTAGTTTACCAAAATGCAAAGTGCAACTAAATATTGTTGTTGTTGTTGTTGTTAGGTCCCATCGAGCCGGTTCTGACCCATAGTGATCCCATGTACAATAGAACAAAACACTACCCAGTCCTATGCCATCCTCACAATCATTGCTACGCTTAAGCCCCTTGTTGCAGCGATCATGTCAGTCCATCTCATTAAGGGTCTTCTTCTTTCTTGCTGACCCTCTACTTTTCCAAGCATGGTGTCCTTCTCCAGGGACTGATCCCTCCTAACAACATGTCCAAAGTTTGTGAGACATAGTCTCACCATCCTTGCTTCTAAGGAGCATTCTGGTTGTACTTCTTCTAAGACAAATTTGTTTGTTCTTTAACTGTTGTTGTTAGGTGCCGTCGAGTCAGTTCCTACCCATAGCGACCCTATGCACAACAGAACGAAACACTGCCCAGCCCTGAGCCATCCTTACAATCGTTGTTATGTCTGAGCTCATTGTTGCAGCCACTGTGTCAATCCACCTCGTTGAGGGTCTTCCTCTTTTCCGCTGACTCTGTACTCTGCCAAGCATGATGTCCTTCTCCAGGGGTTGATCCCTCCTGACAACATGTCCAAAGTATATAAGACGCAGTCTCGCCATCCTTGTTTCTAAGGAGCATTCTGGCTGTACTTCTTCTAAGGCAGATTTGTTCATTCTTTTGGCAGTCCATGGTATATTCAATATTCTTCACAACACCACAGTTCAAAGGTGTCAATTCTTCTTCCTTCTTCCTTATTCATTTTGTCCAGCTTTCACATGCATATGATGCAATTGAAAACACCATGGCTTGGGTCAGGCACACCTTAGTCTTCAGGGTGACATCTTTGCTCTTCAACACTTTGAAGAGGTCCTTTGCAGCAGATTTACCCAATGCAATGCATCTTTCGGTTTCTTGACTGCTGCTTCCATGGCTGTTGATTGTGGATCCAAGTAAAGTGAAATCCTTGACAACTGCAATCTTTTCTCCATTTATCGTGATGTTGCTCATTGGTCCAGTTGTGAGGATTTTTGTTTTCTTTATGTTGAGGTGTAATCCATACTGAAGGCTGTGGTCTTTGATCTTCATTAGTAAGTGCTTCAAATCCTCTTCACTTTCGGCAAGCAAGGTTGTGTCATCTGCATGACACAGGTTGTTAATGAACCTTCCTCCAGTCCTGATGCCCCGTTCTTCTTCATATAGTCCAGCTTCTCGTATTATTTGCTCACCATACAGATTGATGTTCTTTAACAGTCCATGGTATATTCAATATTCTTCACCAACACCACAGTTCAAAGGTGTCAATTCTTCTTGGGTCTTCCTTATTGATTGCCCAGCTTTCACATTCATAGGAGGCGACTGAAAACAGCATAGCTTGGGTCAGGCACGCTTTAGTTTTCAAAGGTGACACCTTTGCTTTTCAACACTTTAAAGAGGTCTTTTGCAGCAGATTTGGCCAATGTGAAGTGTCTTTTAATTTCTCAACTGCTGCTTCCATGGGTATTGATTGTGGATCCAAGTAAAAGGAAATCCTTTACAACTTCAGTCTTTTCCCCGTTTATCATAATGTTGCTTATTGGTTCAGCTGTGAGGATTTTTGTTTTCTTTATGAAAACTAAATGTTAAATTGCATAAATAACTTATAAAAAATGAAATGGCTTTAGGCACTAGTTCAGTGACTGAGCACACCAAGCTTGTTTACAAAGTCGCTATAGTTGTGTGTACAGCCTGCAGCTCTGTAGAGTCCTGCAGGATAAGAAGGACCCTGAGGGTATGAATGTAGTGGGACAAGTGTTAGAGGATGGCCTGGGAGCTCCAGGGATGATGTGGCCATCTGGGTATGAAAGTAAGAAGTCCTCGGGCCTCAGAGTCACTGGTTTTGATTCTCCATCGCACGTCCTGGCTCTGCTGCTTCATCGTTTCACAGCAAACCAATGCCCTGGATCTCTTTAAGTTTAGTTAGAGTCAACCCTCTTGAGAGATTGGTATTGGTTAAACCTTCTCTTTAGACAACTCCAGTGGAACCGAAGAAGACTTATTCCTTGGGAGCAACCTCAGAAATCTCCCAAGTGTCATGCATACTATATATAATAATCAAAATATTAACTCCTAATCCTCCTGGATAAATGTGCTGAGTGTAATTTCTCCTCCCTACATTACCCTCCAGAAGCTAGAATCCACAAGCATAGCTCTCGCTCGCCTTGTAAAGATGATACAACTTCACTACAGAGTTGAGAAGAAAGGTGGAATAAACAGAAAACTGTCAAGCTGGATGCCAGCACTGGAAAGCCATTGGAAAGGTTAAATGCCAGTTGACGAAGACAATTTGATGACTAGAAAGAGTGACTGAGCTCTTTTCCCAGTTTCCCATGTCATCTTGTACCACAAACATGGGCAACACGTTGACCCTGGAATCTAGGAGTGGGAGCTGATTAGGTCAGAGATGTTCCGTCTTCTGTCTTCCTCCTTCTCAGGTAACAGAGAAGCATGGTGTTGGGGCTACTATTCCTGTAGAGACTGTAGTCCTCAAACTCCCCACCCAAGGCAGAGAGGGCTCCTTCCCCTGTTTTCTGCCCCATTGTAGAAATCTCATGGTGAACCACATACCAAGTATTCTACTGTTGAAAAAAGTCACCATCATTTCCATAGGTGAAAAAAGTGACCATTTAGACTTTTTAATCCTATTGTTTAACATGATTTTAAAACAAAGATATATCATAATTGCAGTGAAATCTAAGCCAAAGACACCATTAAGGTCCAGTCATTAACTTGGAGGAATTCATGCCACCTTCCTTTGAGGAAAGGTAGGAAACACAGACGTTTTAAGGCAATTGTTGCAACAATCCTGCATTCTTAATGCTATAGAAATCCTTTATGATCAAAAAGCTTCCTGTGTCTTCATACTGAAGTCTTGCTTCATCAGGAGGACATGAAGAATATGGTGCAGTTGGTAGGAAGCTTGGGAGGGAAATGAGAAGTCCCTCCCCTTCATCAAGGATTTTGGTCTGGAAATTGGGCAAGGTTCCATTTCAAGCATGAACAGTCTCCAACCCCTCCAGGTCAGACCCGCCACCAGGGGACCCTTACCTGGTTTCCATTGATCTAGAGACTACAGGTTCAGACCTAACACACCACTTGATATGCGTATCCCCACATTCCTGTCCTGTTTCTGCCACAAACCCACTTGAAGACCTTGGGATGATCATTCACCTGGTCTGTACCTCTTTCCCTAGCTGCCAGACAGGGAGCTTGGGGAATGTGGTTTTTTTATTTTTATTTTTAATTTTTATTGTGCTTTAAGTGAAAGTTTACAAATCAAGTCAGTCTCTCACACAAAAACTTATATACACTTTGCTACATACTCCCAATTACTCTCCCCCTAATGAGACAGCCATTTCACCAGCTTCTAACCCCCTCCACCCTCTCATCTCCCCTCCAGGGAGGAGATGCCAACATAGTCTCAAGTGTCCACCTGATCCAAGAAGCTCAATCCTCACCAGCATCCCTCTCCAACCCATTGTCCAGTCCAATCCATGTTTGAAGAGTTGGCTTCAGGAATGGTTCCTGTCCTGAGCCAACAGAAGGTCTGGGGGCCATGACCACCAGGGTCCTTCTAGTCTCAGTCAGACCATTAAGTCTGGTCTTTTTATGAGAATTTGGGGTCTACATCCCACTGCTCTCCTGCTCCCTCAGGGGTTCTCTGTTGTGTTGACTGTCAGGGCAGTCATTGGTTGTAGCCAGGCACTATCTAGTTCTTCCGGTCCCGGGATGATGTAGTCTCTGGTTCATATGGCCCTTTCTGTCTCTTGGGCTCGTAATTACATTGTGTCCTTGGTGTTCTTCATTCTCCTTTGATCAAGGTGGGTTGAGGCTTATTGATATATCTTAGACGGCCGCTTGCTAGTGTTTAAGACCCTAGACGCCACTCTTCAAAGTGAGATGCGGAATATTTTCGTAATAGATTTTATTATGCCAATTGACTTAGATGTCCCCTGAAACTATGGTCCCCAGACCCCTGCCCCTGCTACACTGGCCTTCGAATCATTCAGTTTATTCAAGAAACTTCTTTGCTTTTGGTTTAGTCGAATTGTGTTGACCTCCCCTGTATTATGTATTGTGTTTCCCTTTACCTAAAGTAGTTCTTATCTACTAATTAGAGAATACCTCTCTCCCACCCTCCCTCCCTCCCCCGCCCCCTTCCTCCCCCCCCCCATAACCACAAAACAATGTTTTCTTTTCGGTTCAACCTATTTCTCAAGTTCTTATAGTAGTGGTTTTATACAACATTTGTCCTTTTGCAACTGACTAATTTCACTCAGCATAATGCCTTCCAGGTTCCTCCATGTTATGAAATGTTTCACAGATTCCTCACTGTTCTTTATCGATGCATAGTATTCCATTGTGTGAATATACCATAATTTGTTTATCCATTCATCCATTGATGGGCACCTTGGTTGCTTCCCTCTTTTTGCTATTGTAAACAGTGCTTCAGTGAACATGGGTGTGCATATATCTGTTCATGTAAAGGCTCTTATTTCTCTAGGATATATTCCAAGGAATGGGACTGCTGGATCATATGGTAGTTCTATTTCTAGCTTTTTAAAGAAGCGCCAAATCAATTTCCAAAGTGGTTGTACCATTTTACATTCCCACCAGCAGTGTGTAAGTGTTCCAGTCTCTCCACAGCCTCTCCAACATTTATTATTTTCTGTTTTTTGGATTAATGCCAGCCTTGTTGGAGTGAGATGGAATCTCATTGTAGTTTTGATTTGTATTTCTCTAGTGGCTAATGGAAAACCCTGGTAGCATAATGGTTAAGAGCTATGGCTGCTGACCAGGAGGTCAGCAGTTCGAATCCACCAGGCGCTCCTTGGAAACCATATGGGGCAGTTCTACTCTGTCCTATAGGGTCGCTGTGAGTCTGAATCGACTTGACGGCAACGGAATGGCTAATGCTGCTTTTTGTTTTTCATATGTAATTAATTCTTTCAGTTCTTTGTTAAAAAAAAAAAGTTATTAGAATGTTTGCTCTTCAGGATCTGGGAAGTTATAATGTAGATGAATGCCTCTAATTTCTTTTCTCAAGTGAAGCCAAATATGTAAGTAACCAGGCCATTGATCACCCTGACTGAATTTGCAAGGAGATGTGTGTCACGTGTTGTTCTGGAAAAAGAATTTCTTTACTAAGTTCCTGAGGTTGCGGGGAGACCAACTGGGATTCATTTCCTCTTCTCAGTTGCTGTTGTTGTAGGCTGACAAGTCAATTCCAGCTCATAGCAACCCCACGAGAGTAGAAGTACCCCATAGGGTTTTCTAGGCTGTAATCTTTATAGGAGCAGATCACCAGGGCTTTCTCTTGAAGAGACTCTGGGTGGGTTTGAACCAACAACCTTTCCGCTAGCAGCTGAACACTTAACCGTTGCACCACCAGGGCTCCTTCTCAGTAATGACTGTATAAATGCACAAATCACTTGCTTCCCAATCATACAAAGCAGGAGTCAGAGCAACCCTCTATGACGCTACCCTTCGCCTTGCAGATTTCTCCCATCCTGAAATGAGGAAGCGGGTGGTCCAGCTTTCCCAAGCATCCAGTCAGCCCCTGATTGTGCTGATTACTAAGGGCAAAGGGAGGCAGAATCAGGAACTTGTTGGGTAATGATGCCGTAATATCTAATCAGTCTCCTTCTGCAAGTTTTATTACATTGAGACTTTTGGAATAGAGAATTGATTGGCCTTTATTCACCCAGGAACCTTTAAGGAAACAAAGTGGACTCTTTCAGTTTTCTATCAAAACCAATTTTATGGGCCCAGACCTAAGGAAAAATGAACAATCCTTCCCTAATCAGTTATTTCATTCTGGTTTTTATACCAAGAATTTAGAAAATTGCTGGAGAATCGAAGGAGACGGCAAAGGTTAGATAGAAAATAATGGGAAAAACAACAGATCAAATCCAATATAACCAAAGAAGAAGGAAACATAGGAATATATGTTTTAAAAGAGATAATTTGAAGATTACAAAGGTGAGCCGCTCAGGCAAAAGGCATTCGCTGAGCACCGGGGCTATGTGTGGGCCTGAGCTGTAGGTCCAAAGGTGATGAAATCAGCAGCATCTCTGGGGCCCAGAACCTGCACCACCAGTGAGAGAGAAAAATGCAGATAGGTGGTTCTAAAGATGAGGATGCTGCAACCTCAGAGATGCAGCAGGGAAGGGACAGCAGGTAACATGGTGGACCTGGAGCTTATCTCTGTGAAGACGATGACCCTAGGGCCATTTTAGATGCTGGCTTCATGCACTGGCCTGATCACAAAGCTCAGTGTCATCGGGGAATCCAGCAAGCTCAACACGCCCTGCCTGAGACAGTTCACAGCTGGGTGAAGTTCAACCTGTGACCCTTTCACATAAGTGAGATGTTGAAGCAATGTTAAATTGAGAGTTACCATCTGTTACGGATTGAACTGTGTCCTCCAAAAAATATCTGTCACCATGGCTAGTCCATGATTCCCAATATTGTGTGATTGTCCACTACTTTGTCTTCTCCTGTGATTTTCCAATGTGTTAAGCTAATGAGACAGGACTCAATCTAGATTAGATTGTGTCTTAAACCAATCTCTTTTGAGTATAAAAGAGAGAAGTGAGCAGAGAGACAAGGGGACCTCATACCACCAAGAAAGCAGTTCCGGGAGCAGAGCACATCCTTTGGACCTGGGGTCCCTGTGCTGAGAAGCTACTAGACCAGGGAAGATTGATGACAAGGACCTTCCCCCAGAGCTGACAGAGAGAGAAAGCCTTCCCCCGGAGCCGACAGCCTGAATATGAACTTCTAACCTACTAGACTGTGAAAGGATAAACTTCAGTTTGTCAAAGCCATCCACTTGTGGTATTTCTGTTATAGCAGCACTAGATAACTAAGACACCATCCATCCTGACTTAGGAACAAGCAAACTTCTGTAGTATGTTGTTGTTGTTGTTCGGTGCCATGGTGTCAGTTCTGACTCATAGTTGACCCCATGCACAACAGAATGAAATATGGCCTGGTCCTGTGCCATCCTCACAATTGTTACTATGCTTGAGCCCATTGTTGCAGCCACTGCGTCAATCCGTCTCATCGAGGGTCTTCCTCTTTTTCACTGACCCTCTACTTTACCAAGCATGATGTCCTTCTCCAGGGACTGATCCCTCCTGAGAACATGTCCAAAGTATGTGATGTAGTGTCAACATCCTTGTTTCTAAGGATCATTCTTGTTGTACTTCATCTAAGACAGATTTGTTCGTTCTTATGGCAGTCCATGGTATTTTCAGTATTCTTTATCAAAGGCATCAATTCTTCTTCAGTCAGTGGTTTAGAGTTCAGCGGCTAACAAAAAGGCAGGCAGTTCAAATCCACCACCTGCTCCTTGGAAACCCTGTGGGGCAGTTGTATTCTATTCTACAGGGTCACTATTAGTCAGAATCGACTCGACGGCAATGGGTCCATAATATAGAAACACATTATTTTAAGTCCATTAGATCTGTGAAAAGAAGGGTTTACCAAAGACTGATATGCGAGCCTTTCTCCAGGAAACTCTCAAAGCACAGTTTGAACAAGCCTTTGTACCGAGCTACGTATCATAACAAGAAAATAAAACTATGGAGATAACATGATACCAAAGGAGGATAAGTCCTGGTGCCCAGATGTTTGACTCTTCAAATAATACTGCAGCATTGTAGCAGAGCTGCCAAAAATGGCCTGATAGTATTAGAATTCACTGATATTGACCTAAGCGGATCATGCCCCCTGTTTTGTGATCCTCATAGTACTTTGTTTAACTCTCCCTGCAGTACTTACCACATTCTGTTTTATAGTATTATTATCTTTTCCAAAATTGATTTTATTTTTTTTGGTCGTGGCTGAGGATATACACAGCAGAACATACACCAAGTCAACAATTTCTACATGTACCATTTAATGGCATTGATTATATTCTTCAAGCCGTCCAACCATTCTCACCCTCCTTTTCTGATCCGTTCCTCCCCTACTGAGATAAGCTCACTTCCTCCTAAGGTCCACATCTAATCTTTTGAGTTGCTACTGTCAACTGGATCCCACATAAATAGTTCTTAAGACAATACAATGCTCAAGACAGACATTCGTTACTAGTTGCACTAAACTATTTTTTTGGTTTGAAGAAGACTTCAGGGTTATTTTTTATTTAAGGTTTAAGATTTAAGGATTATCTCAGAGCAATGGTTTTGGGGGTTCATCTAACCACCCTGGCTTCAGAAAGTCTGGATTCCATAAGAACTTAAAATTCTGCTCTGCATTTCCCCTTTTTGTTCAGGATTCTTATCCTGGAGGCAAGAGAGTAGAAGGCCCACCTTTAGATCATCCAAGATACCACTCTACCAACTCATAGTAGGTGTTTGAGAACATCTGAATCAGTGGCTCGGCCTACAGTCCCCTTCTCTGAGCCAACTCATTGTTGATTCTAATAGCCAAATACACTTTCTCTTTGAATAATTATTTGCTGTAGAGTCTCCTGGCTACTTATTAATTTCTGACTTCCTCTCTCTTGCTCGTTCGAAATCTATTAGTGGTGTTTCACCTGGATGTGGCATGTGTTGTATGCATAGGTACCAAAGGAAGCTGATCTTGATTTCCCCTTTTCTCCTAGTTCTCTTTTCTTTAACATAACTGTAAACTTCCAGAACATACATTCAACTTTGAAACAGGAATCAAGTGTTAAATAAGGCTTTGTTCAAGTGGAATAGGATTCTGGGTGTTCAACTTGAAGACAGAAGTTGAGAATTTCCTATAACTTTCCTACCATCTCTGAAAATCCATCTTAAACTAGTCCTTGGCTATGACTTTGCTCCTGCTGAGAGATAGAGTGCACTTATATGAAGCAAGCGCATAGCTTTTTGAAAGACAAAGTAAGGGAAGGAAAGAACTCTCTAATAGGCTTTAATACACCAGTGAATTTCATGGATTTAGTGCAGACCAAATCATCCTAGATACAGTCCCAATATAGCCAGAAGCCTTGGGAAGCTGAAAATTGTGAGGAAAACTCGGACAGTGTGTGTTCCTACGAGAATTCCATTTTTACCCCACACGAGAGCCTAGGCTGCCCATCAGATGTTTCTATAACAAAGTATATCATCAGAATCTGCTGGAAACACTGCACACAACACACCTATGACCTTGGGTATTTTTAAACACTGAGGTCAGGCCGATGGTGCAGCTGGAAGCTGAGAACAGCACAAGGACTGCCAGCTGCAGTCACTCTGTGACCTGGTCACTGTGTGGCATCCACCGCCATGGACACTCTTCTGCCAAGTACCTCCTGTCAGAAATCCCTCTCCAACAGTGGATGCCCGCTGAAAGAGGGGACATCGGTGGAGTCAGATTTCCTTAGAGGATCATTGGTTGTACAAAGTTCCCCATATGAATGAGTCATAGGCCAGCTCTATTTTGATCAGGGCCACACCAACCTGGGAGAAGGGATGCGCAGGACCAAGCCTGGACACCCCAAAACAAGCTGGTCTTTCTTCTTTTCCCCTCTCAGGCTCCATTAGCCTCGTGTTCTGCCCTAACACAGCACCACAAACTGGGTGACTTTAACAACAGAAATGGATTCTCTCAGTTCTGGAGCTGGAAGTCTGAAATCAAGGGCTGGGCAAGGCCATGCTCCCTCTGAAGCCTCCAGGGGAGGACCCTTCCTTGTCTCTCCCGGCTTTTGGTGGCCCCATGCATTCCTGAGCTGTTGGGCACATCAGTCCCATCTCTGCTGCTGTCTTCCCTCTGTCTGTGTCTCTTTTCACCTTTGCTGAGGATACCTCTCAGATGGGATTAGGAGACCCCTACTCCAGCATGACCTCATCTTAACTGGTAACATCTTCGAAGACCCCATTCCCAAACAAGACCATGGACACAGGTACTGGGAGTTAGGACTTGGACATATCTTTCGGGGGACACAATTCAACCCATAACACAAACTCTTACTTTCTCTTCTCAGCCAATGGCACCTCTGTTCTCTCCAGTCTCCAAAACTAGTCCCTCGGGGCCATTTGGTCTCCCCAGCTGTCACCCACTTGTCCAGTTTTGGGATTCGTCTCTTGCTTCATTCTGGCTGCTGTGGTCCAGGCGTATGTTTTCTCTTGTCACCTTTGACACTCCCACAGTGCATGTCATCTTGAGTGTACCACGCCCCCGCCTCCTCCACCGGAGCCCGAAGCACCACCCCCACCATCTACAAAAATAATAAGAATAATAATAACCTATTTTAATCATTGAAATTCTTACATGTAATTATTAAATACCAACTTTTCAGTTGACTGTAATTCACCTACTTGTTGACAAAGAAACAGACCGTAAACTTCCAGAAATAATGCCCTGAGTCTTCTTTACACCAGCAGCTCATTTCTTCAACAAATATGCACTGTTCTCCTGCATGCTGGCTAGACTGAGCTCATTGCTGAGAACGTCAGAGGATAAGACAGGCCCAGTTCCTACCCTCAGAAAGCTTACTATCCAACAGAAAAAAACACATCGCCATCAAGTCAACTCCTGTATCACAGAGTAGACCTGCTCTGGAGGGTTCTCTCAGCTGTAATCTTTACAGAAACAGATCCCCAGGCCTTTCTTCCGTGGCACTGCTGAGTAGGTTGGAACTGCCAACCTCTAGGTTAACTGTCCAGCACAAACTGTTTGCACTACCCAGGGACCTTATCCAACCAGGAAGTCTGAAAGACAAAGGATCAATTCCTGTGTACTGTGAGAAGGGCTCGTCCAGCTCCATCTTCAGAGGACCTGTGCTCTTCTGGAATTAACATGAGAACGTCGCTGAAAGGAAAATGTAAGCACCGTGTTGGTACTCTAATACAAAAATCCTGAATTGAGAGGACGTTTGGGTTCTAATCGTCCTTGGACAATGAAAGTGCAGTCTGAGCAAATAAGCCGCTCAAACCATGCCACCACCCTGTGACTGAGATTCCTCAGCGGAAGAAGCCTAGTGACACTCAGGGAGGCACAGAAGCCTCTTCATGGACCTTTGGAAGGCGTGGAAGCCATACCCGCCGAGTCACCGTGATTTCCACCTCGGCTTCTAGCTGGAAGCTAAGTCTGATGTGTTTTGACCAGTTCAGGGCAACCCATCTCCGTCTTCGTTTCAGTTATTGTGTCATAATTGCAAAGAAGGTGGGTGTTACAGCGTGGCCTTCACTACCGATGCATTGATTAGAGGTGATTTTGAATATGTTAAAATAGAGAGACCTCCACACACACGCTGCACACCCATCAACAGACCCCAACCAAGAACATCCTTAATAGGAGATCAAATGCCCCTTTTGTTGAAATTCCACGGTGTGTGTTGTTGCTGCATTCCAATTACAAGACGTCTGAATGTGAAAATACAACATGACTTCCATTCAAACAGCCAGAGATGCATTTCCTTATGACTGATGGTGAAGTATGACCGTGATGACATCAGCACTGCTTGTTTAAGAAAAAGGAGAAAAAGTTTTGTCTCTCACATCCCAATATTAGTCAAATTAACACTGCATGCATAGTCAGAGGACATGTTTAAGGTAAGAAGGTCACAGGAAAATGAATAAATTCAAGAGTCTTCGACAGCACAGCCGTTCTGTTTTACTGAACCAAAAATATTCGAATCTCCTTCCTTCAAATGTGTCTGTTTTATAGTTTGCAAATGCAGGAATCTATAGTTATGGATGTTATAGATAATAATGATATATTACACAAAGGACTTTTCTTTCATGGAGGAAAATCCGTATGAATCATGTTGTACTAAGGAAACCATAATGAAGGAAACCCCAGTTTTCTGGGGTGGAGAACAAAACCACAGGGTCGAATGTGCAAGTTCACATGTGTAGGTAGCATTGACCAGGTGCATAGCTCACCTTGGCGCACTTCGCTCTGTCTGTTGTGTTTGTTGCCATCGACTTGGCCCAGCCATACGCCATCTTCATGACGGTTGCTATGGTTGTTGAGGCTATTGTGTCAGCCCATCTCATTGAGGGTCTCCCTCATTTTTACTGACCCTGTGCTTTACCAAGCATGATATTCTTCTCTAGTGACTGGTCTTTCTTGATGATGTGTCCAAAGTAAGCAAGGCAAAGTCTGACCATCCTCACTTCTGAGGAGCATTCTGGTTGTATTTCTTCTGAGACTGATTTGTTCTTTCTCTGGCAGTCCACGATACATTCAATATTCTTCTCCTGGAGAATACCAGGCTCCCCACAGATCTCTAGTCACGACCAGTGTGATTAATTCTCGGGCACAGAGCAGTCTGTGATCTGAAATTGTTGGAGAAACTCTGGTCCTGTGCTGTGTCCGTTCTGCTGCATGAGATATGCCAAATGCACCACTGTGAAGACTGACCAGTGCTGGACGCGAACAAGAAGAATCGAGCAGCAAAACTCAACTTTTTACTTCCTGTGCCTCTCATTTTATGTTGTTGTTAGCTGCTGTTGAGTCAGCCCCCACCCAACCTGTGATGGACTCCTGCGTGAGGGAACAAAACACTACCTGGTCCTGCACCATTCCCGTGATCAGTTGCTGATCACACAATGGGGATCATAGGGTTGTCATTGGCTTGTTCTCAGAGGTAGCTTGCCAAGCCTTTCTTCCTAGTCTTAGTCTGAAAGCTCCATTGAAACCTGTTCAGCATCATGGTAACATGCAAGCCTGTACTGATAGACATATTATATTGTATTAATGCATAATAAAGAATATATATTTGCATATTACAGCAGTCAATAAGCATTTGTTGAATGAATGATTGAACAAGTCGTTTGGAACACAGTTAGGCAAGCTGAACATCTGCTGCTGCGACAGGGGAGAGATACTGATAAGTTGGGAGAAATACTCAGTAGAGAATGAAGCCACCCCTGCCCACCAGCCTCTCCCTTCCTCCCCATCACAGCACAGAATCTCACCCTGGTTCCTGAGCTTTCCCCGTGTGCAGGCGTTCCCCGCCACTGCCTTCTCCTAGAGAACGTCCTGTCACCATAAGAGAGAGCAGGGCAGGAGTTCTTGTCCCCTGGCATTGACAGGACCAGTCGGTTCTTCCCCATCTCTGCTGAACCAAAAAAAAAAAACAAACCCCGTTGCCATCGAATCGATTCCGACTCATAGTGACCCGAAAGGACAGAGTAGAACTGCCCTATAGGGTTTCCAAGGAGTGCCTGGGGGATTCAGACTGCTGACCTTTTGGTTAGCAGCTGTAGCTCCTAACCACTGTGCCACCAGGATTTCCTTAAGTGCATGCATTTTATTACGGGTGTAGGGTCTCAGTTTTATAAACTATTTCTAGACCAGACACATTCACATTCAGGGCTTTACTATGCTCCGTGAGAAGGACATTGAGGTTTCTGGAAGCCTGTGCTGTCTGGCCCCCCTTCCAGCTGTGCTGCATCCAGGCCTCAGTCACTAATGTCTCTGCCAGTTCACCATCCCTTCACCCAAGCCCTCACTGAGCTTGTAAAGGGACACAGGTGGAGCCGGAGAACAGCATTTCTTTGTACCACAACTGACGGCTGCGTTCAGCTCCTGTTTGCAAGTGAACAATTACTCCAGCTGAAACCCCGTTGGAATCATCTCCTGTGTCCACAGAAACTCAGTTCCCAGTCCACAGACTGGGAACCTCCAGTCTGTGCCAGAAACGCCATCCTCCTCAGCACCTCTGAGGTGACTCTCACCTGGAATCCTCCTTCCCGTGTGTCCTTCTTGCATCTCAGTTTGGGTGGTTTTTCTGAAGGCCTGGTCAGGCCTCTTCTTCCACCTTCAGTCACGTCAGCTAGCTGTCTCTTCCGTCCTCTTTCTCTTTCCTTGTTTCTATATTAAAAATTTCCTGGGTGGAGCAAGCAGTCTGCACTCATCTACTAACCTAAAAGTTGGCGGTTCAAACCCACTCAGTGGTACCTCGGAAGAAAGGCCTAGCGATCTGCTTCCATTAAGATCACAGTCAAGGAAGCCCCGTGGAGCAGTTCTGCTCTGACACACGTGGGGTCACCACGAGTGGAACTGCCTCAAAGGCAACTGCTTTTGGTCTTGGTTTGGTTTGGTTTCTGTATTTGAAACCACAAATCTTTTCAAGATTCCAAATTACACCGACTCTACTACCCCAAAGTTCCCTTGCAAAGTTGCACCTCCGTGCCAATTTGCTTCTCCTGTGATTGACAACTTAATTACACGCTGTGTTCCTTTACCAATCAGTCTGGAGACAACCTGAAGTCTACAGTGGCTTTTCGAGGAGATCTCCGTGAGAGCAATCAATTGCTGGCTGGCTGACTGCCCTGCCTGTTTTGAGAGAGCGTGTAGGTGGTGTTGGGTGGACTGGTACTTGCCAACCGGTCCCCAGAATGGAGGGACACCAAGTGAGTGTACATGGTGTCCATCACTCACACGGCGCACACTGTGCTAGCCCCCTCCCATTCACTAGCAATAATCAGGTTTGATGGTTTGTACCATAGAAAAGAATATCCTCATAAAACTTGCAGATTGAATTGAGGTGTGTGAGAAGCATGGGGATAGAAATGTAAATGACCTTGAGAAAAGCTAAGAAAGAACTAGTCAGAGAATTTAACTCAATGATGTTTAATGAAGATGGGGCAAAGTTGCACATTACATCACGTTTTAAAGCAAGGATATGTGAGATAGAGTCTAAATCGTGCAAGATAAAGGGTCATGTGAGAAACATACTGAATATGTGTTAGGACTGTTTTTTTCTCTGAACACTCTCATTAGGATGAGGTGAATAAAAAGAGTATCTCGTAGGAGTCTTAAAAGGTAATCCCAATATACCACCCTGGGCTGGACTCCTTATTAGTGCTCTTGGTGATCAGTGACAGAATTACAATCTTAAGTTACTTCAAGAAAAAAAAAGGAATTTCAGGGACACTTAATTGTGGAATCTTTGGACGTAGGTGGATCCAGAGTTGGCTGGTTCCTTCAGGAATGTTTCTGTCCATCTCTGAGCTCTGCTTCTCTTTTTCAGCTTCTTGTTGTTTTCCTGGGATGAACTTGCTTCTAGGACTCCACCCTGAGTTCAGAGCCCCTGACCTCAAAGCCCCTCTACACAATGGTGGGCCCTGCTTGCGTCACACTTCGCCCTGGGCCAGCCCCTGTGTCTGAGCACATGGGGTATGCTGTGGCTGGACAGAAAGGTGACCAGCTCCACCAGAATGATGTGGGGTCAGGAGTAGCAGCTCCCAAAGGGACACAGTGCTGGGCAGACCGAAAATAAAATGGAGGGGAGAAAACATTTCCTACAGAACTGGATTACTGGATCTCCATCATTCAGGGTACGCAGCCAAGGGGGTTTTGAGAAGGTGTAAGTAATCTAAGTGGTTTGTAAAATGAAAATAAGTGAGAATTAATAGAGGGCTTTTAGATTTAGACGTAGGTGTCAATGATGAGGCAAAGGTGAACTTTAAAGTAGTTTTTTGTTTGGGTTTTTTTATTATTATTAAAAAAATGCAACTATGTATATATCCAAAAGAATTGAAAATAGGGACTCAAACATATACTTGTACACCGATGTCCACTGTAGCACCATTGACAATAGTCAAAAGGTGGAAGCAACCCAGTGCCCCTCAATGGATGAATGGATACACAAAATGAGGCGTATACATACAATGGGATATCAGTCACCCATAAAGAGAAGTGAAGTTCTGATGCACGCTGTGACACAGATGAGCCTTGACAACATCGTGCTGAGTGAAATCAGCTAAACGCCAAAGGGGAGATACTGTATGACGCCACTTACAAGAGATATCTGGAGCAGGCAAGTGCACAGAGACCAAAGTTTATTAGTGGCTACCAGGGGCGGAAGGGAGGGAAGGAGGAGCCATTCCTTAGGCGGAACTGAGCTTCTCTTAAGGGTGATGGAAAACTTGGAAATGGATTTTAAAAATACAACTCATGAGCATTTAAGATGGAAAAAGAACTTTGAAATTCAAAAGTAGAAAATTAAAACCGCCTCTAATAAGCACTCCTAATCTGTTGGACAAATTTCCCTCGTGTTTGTACAAATAGCACGTGTGTTTACAAATCAGAATTATTCAGTATCTATCCTGCTCTTTTGCTTAAAGTTTTGAGAGCGTTCTGGCACATGATTGATCACAGACAGGCAAGACAGACTTTAATGGCTAAACAACAGCTCGTGTGCTGTGTGTACCGCAGTTGGTGGTCAGCGTCTCTTTCCATATTTCTGTTTTCCGCTTTTACTATCACAAATAGCATCATGATAGCCATCCTTTGGTCACCTCTCGGCATTTTCCACAGATGAAATCCCACAAGTAGAATTACTGAACCATAGAATTTGAACATATTAAAATTCTTGGCGTAGATGGTGAGATGTCTGCCCAGAATGTCACCAAGTTTACCAGCTATGTGTGCAATGATCCTAAGATGTGACTTTTCAGGTGTCAGATCCTGAGATTCGTGGGGCAAACATCCTTCTTTTTTTCCCCGATAGTGCTTTCTACTAAGATCCCATAATCCACCGTTATTAACTTTTAAAGAATAGGCTGATGATTGCAGCAAGTACGCTTTTAATTCCAAGTTACAAAGCCAAAGAAGAGAGTTTGTGTTAATGAAGTCAAACTGGGCTCCCTTTCATACTGACAACGCTCTTGTTGTCGAGGGTGTAGGGGAAGGTACTTCTACAGAATTGCAGAATTCAGTCCTGCAGCGTTGAAGAGCTGAGGGTATGTATCAGCATTTCTGTGTTTGGAAATGTATCCAAGGACATATTTGACCAAATACACAAGGATATAATTGATGTTCATCAGTAAGGTTTGAATTATTAATAATCAATTAATCATTATTTCAGGGCACCAGCTCTATGGGGAGGCTCTGTCAGCTCTGGGCGAAAATCCTTGTCTTTTTCAGCTCCTGTGGCCCCTGTGCCTCTCAGTTCCTTGGCGAGCTCCACGTGGCATCTATTTTTCCCCATTTATGCTTGCTTCTGTGTCTGATCTTCTCTTTTTATAACTCAGAAGTGATTAGGTTTAGCATATACTCTACACTGATACGGCCTCAGTAACATAACAAAGAAAATCCTCTTCCCAAACGATATTACATCCACAGGAATAGGGGTTAGGATTCCAACACATGTTTTTGTGGGGGGACACAATTTAATCCATAATAACCACACACACACGCACACACACAGAAAAATTAACTATAGAGGACTGGATGAACTGATCAGGGAAATTTTATTGTAATTATTTATTTGGAATTATTGTCGGTAGTGTTTCAATATTCTGTTTTCTATGTTTATAAGGAAAGCCTTTTTTCTTCTTGTTAAGCCATCTGTAACCCATAACAATTTACTAGACTTTGTTTTTATAAACTGAAATAAACCATTTTAAATTTATTTATTTTTACCTAAGATGTTGATAAGCCTAAGCTCAGATGTTTGTTATTCATTTCCCTTTTCTTATATACTGAGAAAATTCTAACAGAAACACCTCTTCTTGCGTGTACTAGTCACGTACCTCCTTCAGTCCTTACACTTAACTGCTAACCAATCAGCTGCTGTTGAGTCGACCCGGCTTATGACTGACTACCACACATGCGTCGGAGTAGAACAGTGCTCCACAGTGTTTTCAATGGCTGATTTTTCAGAAGTAGGTCACCAGGCCTTTCCTCCAACGAGCCTCTGGGTGGACTTGAACCTCCAACCATTTGGTTAGCAGCTGAGCACATTAACTGTTTTCACCACCCAGAGACTCCTACACTAAACTGCTAAGACGGTGTTATTCCCTAGGCCACCTAGCCCTAGCCTGCTTCTTTCCTGGGTGCTCAGGTGAATGCTGTTTACTGATTCCTATCCTGCCATACACCAGCTTCAAGGGTGGAACACGCCTGTTCTTTGGACACGCCATCCAGCCTGTGTAGCATATCAGACACTGCTGTGATCTGAACCACATCCTTCATTTATTTCTAATTTGAACAGAACTTAAAAATTGATTACCTATTGGAGGAAAAGCCAGGCCTCATCAAGAAAGACGGGGCAGGCTCCTCGGAGTCTCTCTGGGCCATTTTCTAATAGAAGCAGGCCCTGAGGCTCCACCTGTCACGGGATCCATGCCTAATCCCCATGGCCGGGATGGTGTGTGGGGAATGCTCTCTGCCCGTGATCGCAGTCTGAAGCAACCAACTCTTCGTTGCCCTGAATGATAGTGGAGACGTTCCCCCAAACTAAAAACTATTTAGATGGGAGCCACCAATTCAATTGTGGTGGATGCAACTAAAATAAATTATGCAATGTGAAAATAAGGGAAACCCTCAGTGTGATGGACTGATACAACAGCTGCGACAATGGACACAAACTCACCAACAATGATGAGGACGGTGCCCAACCAGGCAACCTTTTGTTCTGTTGTACATACTAAGATCACCGTGAGTTGGAGCCGCCTCAAGGGTGACTACAACAACCACGACATGCAAACATCCGCTGGAACAGAAATGGTGATGGGTCAACCACCATGTCTGTATACTGAGGGCATGGAAATAGAAATTTACAAAAACTTAGGTACTTTAGAAAAAGCGTTAATGAAGCCTTAGAAATAATTCCGTAAGGGAGGATGAAGAGGCCTGTGTCTCTATGACAGCCATTCCAGATTTTGCCAGGAGCTGGAAGTTGGTGATATCCTCTGGACAGAATTTAGGGCCAGCTGAGGTTTAGGTGACAATGAGGGCCACAGGTCGTTCTGAACTAAGGGATGGATGAGGAGCCCAAAGAGAGATGGCATGATCTGCTCAAAGACTGGAACTTTGTGGGAGCTCTTTCTAAGGTCTTTAAGTAAAATTTGAAGTGGGTTAGTATGTATAAATAAAGAGAACTTTGAAAAGCATAGGCAACAACATCACTGTGAACTCATGGTTTTTACGTCACTTTTTAAAAATGTGTGTTTCTGTCTCTGTCCATTGCAAAGGCCTGGAAGCATTGGCCCCCAGCTGCAATGGAGACCTGACAGAACCCAGCCTGCAGACTCTAAATACTATCAGAGGCTAACGACATCATTGGGAAGAGGGTGACACTAGCATCTGGGGGAGAAACCACAGGCCAGGGTGGGACAATCAGAGCCTCTATAAGAACAATGGCTTCAGCTGAGTGAAAGAAATTAAATATAGAAAAGATATGAGTTGATAATGATACTCAGAGTGGGACAAAAGAGAAGAAAAACAGAATTGGAGAAAGAAAACAAAATGCACAGGGTACTGATGGCAGTCTCCAGAGCACCAACTCGTCACCTCCAAGTTGGTAATTAGGGGGAAAGGGTTGGCTTCTACCCAGCCTTCAAGTAAGCATTGTAGTGGAGACTCGTTGAAGGCTGAGGGGTGGTGAGGTGCTCTAAACAGAAGGGAGGATACGGATGGGGAGCAGCATCCAGCCGCCCCTGGGGTAACAGCTGGGGGGCCACGGTGGTTCAGTGATAGAACTCTCACCGTCTGTGTGGAAGACCCGGCTTGATTCCCACTCGGTACACCTTGTGCGCAGCCACCACCCTCCATCAGGGTGTTGCTGCTATGTGTCAAACACATTTCAGTGGAGCTTTCCAGACTGAGATCAAGTAGGAAGAAAGGCCTGGTGATCTACTTCCGACTATCAGCCCATGAAAGCCCTACGGAGCACAACATTCTGATCCTACTGTGCGTGGGGTCGCCATGAGTTGGCGCAGCAGCTAACAACAGAAGAGAAATAACTGACTCCATGTTTGTGGTCAAGAGATGGTGAAACATCAGTGAAAGGCCGATGGAATTTCTCGGGAAGGGACCATACTGGACCACTGAGCCCACAATCGAGTCCCAGCATACCCAAGACTGAGTCACCCGAGGGCACGTGGTCCCTGATGTGAGGCAACACAGCTTACAGGGTGCCACGCCTAACTATTCTTGGGGAGAAACCACAATGACTCAAATCTCATCCAACCTTTAGATTTAAGTCCCGTTACTAGGACATACAGTGCGGGAGGCCTCACTACCAGGAGAAGCAGCCAATTACATGCAAACAATGGAAACTTTTATGGGATCGTTTTTTGCGTTTTCTTGAACAAGTCAATGAAACAAACAAAAATGGTAGATGGAGGGGAGTTATTACTGCTTAAAAGAAACAAAAGAGATGTAACAAGAGTGCTTTTGGACCCTGCTTCCAGCAAACGAACTGCAGAAGATCATGGGGAAATTGGAATATGGATCCAATATTAGAGGATACTAAGGAATTATTTTATTACTAATTTTAGTAGGAGCAATAATGACATTGTATTATGTAAAGAAAACATTCTATTTTTGGCATACACTTAAGTATTTAGGAGTAAAATAACTTGGTATTTGGAATTTGATTGAAAGTATCCCAGGAAAGGAAAGAAGAAAGGGAGGGAGGAAGGGAGGGAGGAAGGAAGGAAGGAAGGAGGGAAGGAGGGAAGGAAATAAACACAACAAAAATGATAAAAGAATGTTGAGGATTAGCAATAGGTCTAGAGGGACGGTGTTCTCTACTTTTGGTCTGCTTAAAAATGTTCACGATAAAACATTAAAAATAAAATTGGAACATTGTTCAGGTACAAAAAAAGACAGTAGAAAGCAGTACCTTAATGTTCATTGTAAGTATCTATTCATTTACAAGTGCTCCCAGAAATTTTTACATAAGGTAGAAGAGTGTGAACTCTAAGTAGCCGCCTGAGTGCGTGATGGATGGAATGAGAGAGCAGACTGCAGGCAGCAGAGCCAACCCTGAGAGCTGACTGGGCGCTTGGATGGAGTTGACAGAAGAGACTTGTCAGGAGACTTTTTTGTGGAGGCTGGGAGCTCCTGAGCACATCTTATAGGGAGTCAGACATGAGGTAGAGTCGACGAGCAAAGTACAAAAAGACACATTCCTTGGTGATTTGCCACATTCCTAATTTTTTGTATGCATTTTTTTTATATGAAAGGTCCACCAGTGTTAATTTGATAGCAAAAAACAATTTGTGGCCACCTCCAAGGTGCGTGACTTCTGCGTTTGCCCGAGGCAGTGCGCAGAGGGCCCCTTGCTTGACTTGATACCCTGTCACCACCATCTTGAAGCTTATTAAAGTGAAGCTTAACAAGGGCCCTGCGTTTTCACTTTGCAGTGGGCCCCACACATTGTGTACCCGGTCCTGGCTAAAAAGTGTTCTGTTCCACCTGCAGAGAACTCTCCTGTAAGCAGAAGGACCACTGGTGGACCCAGCTCTCCAGACTGGAGGGAGGAGTCTGAGTCGATTCGGCTGCAACTCGTTAGATGTTGTGGACTTGATTAAGATTATAATCCAGGGTCCTGCAGGTGGCACATCAGCCCTCAGAGCCACTTCATAGCACTTTGTTTTTTTAATATCCCAACTCTTTCTGAGGCAGCTAAGTAAACACGGCCTCCAGCACTGGGTTATCACTGGAACAATATTAACTTCATGAAAACGACACCCAAAAGCAAAATCCAATTTCAGAAAGTGATTGCTGTCTAGAGCAAGAATTTTGTTTTGAAATGCACTTTGCAATACAGGTGTGCTTACTGATAGCTCTAAAACATTGGGTTTAATAAAAGACAAACCTGCCTCAGCATATAGAATTCCTGTGGCAGTCTTTGTAATGCAAACAAACACTCTCAGAGTATAGCTTTGTGTTTTCACTCCTGGTAAAGACTCTTCACTAATGAAGCGATAGCAAGACTTGCAAAGTTACTAATTGGAATGTACAGAGTTTAGTAGCAATCGGATCACAAATTAATAGCAGTCTATGAAGGAGGCCACTGGCGGTTGGTTCAATAGTAGAATTTTGACCTACCATGCAGGCGACCTGGGTTTGATTTCTGGCCAGTGCACCCCGCCCATCTGTCAGTGGAGACTTGTGTATTGCTATGATGCTAAGGAGGTTTCAGCGGACCTTTCAGACTAAGACAGGCTAAGAAAGGCCTGGCAATCTACTTCCAAAAATCAGCCAGTGAAAACCCTACGGATAACAACTGTCCCATCAAAAGCCCGTCATGGGCCTGGTACAGGACTAGACAGCGTTTCATTCCATTGTGCATGGAGTCACCAAGCATCAGAGCTGACTTGAAAGCAGCTAGCAACAACAACAATGAACCCAGGGGTATAGAAATCTTGACTGAGCCACGCAGAAAGGCTCACATTCCCCCGAGTTCCTTGCTCCTGCTCTGGGAAGCCAGGACAGCCCTGTGTGGTCACAGTGCCAAAGATAATCACTCTCTAATGTCATTGAAGAAAGGCTGAGGCATGAAAATGGATTTTAAAAGTTATTCTGAAGGGCAGCTTTTAAAAGGAAATATTTTTTTCAATTATTCGTATTTTCTTCAATTTTGAAAAGATACTTCTAGAAGGGAATCACTTTTCTAAAAATTTGGAAGTATAACTGAAGACAGGATGTTGTGTTTTGGAAATTAACTTTTCATGACAACTCCGTGGGGTCACTAGTTTCATTACTCAAAGACACATCGATTTCTTCCATCAGACTTCCAAGTGGGATTTCATGTGGCCTGACCTTCACAAAAGAAGCAGATAAGAAATTAGACCCCAGATAATGGCCCCTCAAATGATACTACTTTCTATCCTTCTCACCAACATGTTCATATGTTTATCGAAGGTTTTTTAAATCTGTCTGTCCATCTTTCCATCCATGTATCATCCATGCATTATCCATGCATCATCCATCCATCCATCCATCCATCCATCCATCCATCCATCCATCCATCCATCCATCCATCCATCCATCCATCCATCCACCCACCCACCCATCCATCATTTATCTATTTGTCTATCTTTAATGATGGCACAGGCTTTGGGGCAGTCAATTACCAATACTCTGTCCAAATTATTTCTGTTCTCTTCCATCCTGACTCCTTGCTTGCCTGACTTTTCCTGCCAGGTTTCTTCTTTCTTTTTCTTCTTTCTCTCTTCCTTCCTTCTGCCTGACTTTCTTTCTTTCTTTTTCCTTTCCTTTTTTCCTTCTTTCCTTCTCTTTTTCTCTCACTCCTTCTTTCTTTGTTTCCATTGTGAAGAATGTTTACCTTTGAGTAAGCCATTTCCTTAAATTTTTCAGGAGAACACAATTCCAGCAGAAGGAAATTTGCATTCAATGTTGTCTGCATTCCAAAGTCTTCACCTATACCCCTCCCAGTCACTCCAATCCTCAGCTGTCTTCCACGTCCTGTCCTAACTTCTGACCTCTAGCAAGTTGACTAGCTCCTGACCTTCTGGCCTCTCTCAATACAAATAGCACAGGAAATCAACACATAAATCAGCACCAAATAGTCATGCATTTGTGCTTTCGTTCTTTCAATATTATAAAATTTAAATTTTCTACTCTTATCTTTCTCTTACTGCCTCTTTTGTTTCTAGATATTCTTCATAGTAGATTCCTTAGGCTCAGACAAAAATCGGAGCCTAAATTTTAGTAGTTATACCCAATAAACCAAGGGCTGAGTTTAGTCATGTAAATACGGTAAACAATCAAAATCCAACTTATTAACATGTGGCAAATGTGGTTCTTTCATAAGAAGTGGAAGAGGATACATTCAAGGATGCAAGACGGTAATAGTCCATTAGCTCCTGTCCTGTGAGAGCATCATCATTGTCCTCTAGCTCCTGTCCTTGGAGAGCATCATCATTGTCCTCTAGCTCCTGTCCTTGGTGAGCATCGTCATTGTCCCCTAGCTCCTGTCCTCGGAAAGCATCGTGATTGTCCTCTAGCTCCTATCCTTGGTGACCATCATCATTATCCTCTAGCTTCTGTCATTGGTGAGCATCGTCATTGTCCCCTAGCTCCTGTACTTGGTGTACATTGTCATGGCCCTCTAGCTCCTGTCCTTGGTGAGATCGTCATTGTCCCCTAGCTCCTGTCATTGGAGAGCATCATCAGAGTCCTCTAGCTCCTGTCCTTGGAGAGCATCATCATTGTCCTCTAGCTTCTGTCCTTGGTGAGCATTGTCATTGTCCCCTAACTCCTGTCATTGGAGAGCATCATCAGAATCCTCTAGCTCCTGTCCTTGGAGAGCATTGTCATTGTCCCCTAGCTCCTGTCCTTGGGGAGCATCGTCATTGTCCTCTAGCTCCTGTCCTTGGTGTACATTGTCATTGTCCTCTAGCTCCTGTCCTTGATGAGCATCATCATTGTCCCCTAGCTCCTGTCCTTGGGGAGCACTGTCACTGTCCCCTGCCTCCTGTCCTTGGTGAGCATAGTCACTGTCCTCTACCTCCTGTCCTTGAGGAGCATTGTCATTGTCCCCTAGCTCCTGTACTTGGTGAGTATCATTGGCATTTGTAAGAAAGTTTCACTAAAAACAAATCTCACCTCTGAGAAGAGCCACTGGCTGAAAATAACTGGGAAAGAGAAGAACTGTCATTAAAGAAAAAGGAGAGTGTAAATACATATCTCTCATAGTCTCTTCACTCACAACAAAGTCAAGTGGAAAAGGAATCAAACCCAGATAAGGAGCAAAATTCTCCTACATAATATTTCTGGAAACAGTTTTTAAGGTTCAGCAATCTGATTACAAAAGTGGTACAAAGGCAAAATATATTTGTAATGAGGAAATTTAATTCTCCTGACATCAGCTGAAAGTATTTCTCAGGAAACTGGGACATCTGATAACTGTTCTACTTATCTCACTGAAAATTTTATCTCTTAGATGATTACTGATAATGTTAATTTCTTTTCTTTGGTTCCAAGAAGCCAAAAATAGCCAGGCAGCCAGAGAACACGAGCTTCCTCTCCCCACCTATTGTTGCCTATTCAGGAACCAAATGCCTTGTCTGCAGCTGGGTCAGCAGCAGTCAGTATGGGGCACGGGTCTCTGAACTTGGTTCGCAGTATGTCGATTAAATATTTTATTTCTAACAGCCACAGGCATTTGCTTTCGGTTACTCTGAAGAACACTGTTCTGTTTCTTTAGATTTTCTTCTACTGAAAGAAATCCTTCTTATTTTCCAAACAGTTCCACTGATCAAGATATTAAGGTAGTTTTACTACCTTACTCTTTGGGTCTTCCAGACCATAAATTATAAAGCCTTGAGGAAAATGTAAGTTTTGGTTGGTTGTTCGTTTGTTTTAACCTTCATAGCCATTAATATTTGCGGAGCCCTGGTGGTGCAATGGTTTAAGTGTTTGGCTGCTAACCAAAAAGTTGTGCAGTTCAAATCCACTAGCCACTCCTTGGAAACCCTATGGAGCGGTTCTGTTCTGTCCTGTAGGTTTGCTATGAATCGGAATCTACTCGATAGCAATGGGTTAGGGTGGTTTTTGGTGATATTCCTGAGGGCAGTTCAATCTCTCATCCCACACATACACCCTTCTCTTGGTAGATTGTGCCTTTACTCCCTGATTTGCTGTGGTTGTTACTAAGAGACATGAAAGAATTTCTGGAGAATAAATTATTATTGATGTGAATACAGTAATCACTTTAAAACCCCCTTAGTTTGTGAAGCCTGCTTGTCTAGACACTTCAAAGTTTCTGAATTCCATACACAGTTCCTCTGAGCCATCTAACATAAGAGAAATCTTCCCCGACTCTGAATGAAACAAGGAATCGCAGACTGCCCAGCACCCAGTGAAGTGAGCACCAACAGCCTGACACTGGGAAAAAATACTATGTTTACTTTCTCCCCAAATCCACTTGTTGTTTGTAAATATGCCCACTATTCACATATATTCATTGTCAGACCTGGGGTCTGCCAAAGGGCTAGGCTGTCAAACGAGACGCACAAGATCTGGAGACCTCACCCCTATCACACTTTGCTAATAAGCCAAAGGATCCAGGCAAAGGTGCAGGTGGTGCCCGGAAGGTCTGAGCCACCAGGACAGCTGCCCAGATCCTTCCTGGGGCCGTAGCATATAGTCTCTTCTAGAATCGACATTTGAGGTTTCTAAGCAATACACACAGGGATCACCTATGCAAAAGGACCTTTTTTGGTCATGAAACAATTCCCTTTCATATACTGATGATTACAGAGGTAACCTCACATTCTCCAATGAGCCATATTCTATAAATCCATAAAGTCCCCACTTGTTTGCTATAGACAACCATTGTTGTTGTTGTGTGCCACTGAGTCAATTTCAACTCACAGCGGCCCCATGTGACAGAGTAGAACTGCCCGCCATAGGATTTTTTAGGGTGTAATCTTTACGAGAGAAAAGGCCTGGAAATCTGCTCCCATAAAGATTACAGCCTAGGAAACCATATGGAGCAGTTCTACTCTGTCACATGGGGTCACTATGAGTCAGAATCTACTCCACAGCACATAGCAACAATAATCTTTGCAGGTCTTTGTCCTGCAGATTTCCTGGATGAGTTTGAACTGCCAACCTTTCGATTAGCAGCCTAGTGCTTACTATTGTACCCCCAGGGCTCCTTTATAGGCAGCCTAGCAGACTAACTCTTTCCACCTACAAGGATTCCACAGACAACACTCGTGTTACCTTTGGGCTAGTACAGACTATGGCAAGGGCTGGTCAGCATGTTTATAAAGCATGTCTATAAAGAAGTTGTACTGGGTCCTTCCTTCCTTCTTTTGGGTTTTTTTTTTTTTTTTTTCCTCCCTCCTCTTCTTGGACAGCCCCAGGGTAGAGAAGATGGGTTACACCCAAGCCGCAAACCTGTCCCTTCCCAAGGCCCATCCCTGTAAAACGGTTAGCGTCTCATGACTGTTTTTGTTTATAGGTCTGTGCTGTTCTCCATGTGATGACTCATATGTACAAAAATTCTCAAAGCCACTATCTGACACTTTCTACTACTGAAAATTATAAAATATGGACTTCGTTAAGGCCCAGAAATCTAGAGGAGTCCCTCACAGCGTTTTCTCAGTCTTTGTGACTGGTCACCTTCCATAAATCCAAGGAATTAGAGATGTCTTCCCCTTTAAGCTTCAGTCTTGCGATTATCACTGAGTATTCTAACCTCAGCATCTTTTCTCTGTGAGAACTCCCTAGCGTTCTCATGTACTCTCAGCTCTCATAATAAAATATACTAATGAAGTATAAGAAATGATCTACAAACTATGTAGATTCAAAAACATTAAACATTTGTACCAGAGTTACAAAATCTTGTTTTGAACAAATGATTAGATCATTTTGGCATTTTTCATAGTCCTTCATGTTCATGGCAAACCATCTAGGTGATATCTCATAGCTCATGGTCCTTTGGATGACAAAGTCCTTTGAGACCAAATCTCCAGCTGACCTGGGTAGACCTTGTCCGTTATTCCATAAATATGACAAATTGGTATTGGGCCCCTCCTCTCTGAAGACTGTCATCCTAGGTGCTGGGGATGCAGTAGGAAACAAGACAGACATGCTTCCTGCTCTTATCATTATGGGTTTAAAAAAAAACGCATTTGAAAAGCTCAAGGAAACAAATTCAACTAACATAATTACAAATTGTGATAAGCCAAAGGGTCTTGGAATTGTACTTATTATGGTGGTAATGTTCTTATGAGCCTATTCAACAAAGATAACCAGCAAACAAAAGAAGATAGCACTGTGGGTTTCAGCTACTGTTATTATGCTGTATGGCTCAGATTAACTCTTCACCAGACCCGTTGTTATTGTCATTGTCAGGTGCTATCGAGTTGCTTCCAACCCATAGCAACCATATGCACAACAGAACGAAACACTGCCTGGTCCTGCATCATTCTCATAATCATTGTTATGTTTGAGCCCATTGTTGCAGCCATTGCACCAATCCATCTCATTGAAGGTCTTCGTCTTTTTTGCTGACCCTCTACTTTACCAAGCATAATGTCCTTCTCCAGGGACTGATCCCTCCTGATAACATGTCCAAAGTATGTAAGGCATAGTCTCGCCATCCTTGGTTCTAAGGAGCATTCTGGCTGTACTTCTTCCAAGACAGATTTGTTCATTCTTTTGGCAGTCCATGGTATATTCAATATTCTTTTCCAACACCACAATTCAAAGGCATCAATTCTTCTTTGGTCTTCCTTATTCATTGTCCAGCTTTTCACATGACACTGGGAAGGAAATACTGTTTACTTTCTCTCCAAATCCATTTGTTATTTGTAAAAATACCCACTATTCACCTACATTCATTGTCAGGCCTGGGATCACCCAAAGGGCCAATCTGTCAAATGAGACGAGATCCGGAGACCTCACGTGCATTGAAATGGATGTCAAAGAGACTCTGAAACTTGCTCTTGAAAGACTGGTAGAGAATGAAATTAGTCATCTAGCACCCTAGGAAGTCAGTGAACTCCAAGGTGCTTTGAAAATGCTAGTGTAAAAATGCTAATGCTCTGATCATAAAGTTATCTGGGGTGAAGACCACGACAAATGTCTTGTCTCCGAAAGTACACACTGGGAACCTTCAAGGGTCATGCTGAAAATGCTGCACCTTTTTTCTGTTGCATAATTTAATCTTCCTTTAGTAAGGTCAAGTCAAAGAGTTTCCATTCCAGGCATGGGTGCCTGTGCTCCTTTGTTAGGACAACCCCTCATTTCTTTCCTGCTCCTCTCTTCCCAGCCCAGCACAGGCAGCTCTCTGTCCTTGCAGCCTCAGGTTATAAACAAGATGTCCAAATTCTGTCTTCAAAACAGAAGCCCCATGAGGGGTCAAAAGACAGCTCTCTTCCAGGCCCCGGAAGTGCCAACTGCTGGATATCCTCTGCGTCCTCCCAGACACTTTAAGGCTCTGCCATCCTTCACCCCACACCATGTGTTGAGCCCCAGCTCCGTGAAAGGCCTGTGCTGGGTGGTCAGGGATGTTACTGTGGCTCCTGTGTTCAGGGAGGTCGTAAACTGGAACAAAATCCCTTAAACCATCAAGCAGATTTCCTAAATTATTGTCAGTGTGAATACAGCGGTCAATTTAAAATCCCCTTAGTACCTGCAGCCTGTTTGTGACCCTGTAGGACAGAGTAGAACTGGCCCGTGGGGTTTCCAAAGCTGTAAATCTTTACAGAAGCAGACTGCCACATCTTTCTCTGATGGAGCATCTGGTGGGTTCAAACTGTCAACCTTTCAGTTAGCAGCCGAGCGCTTAACTACTGTGGCACCAGGGCTCCTCATAACCTAGTAGGGGAGACAAAATAATCAAAGCATGGTAGAGTTATGTCTTAGCAGGCAGTGGGTGCTAAAATCAGAGAAGAAGGCAAACGTTGTGCATAGTCAAAACCACACTTGAAAATATGTTGACTCACCCACAAAATACAGAATGTGTCACACTCACAGGCCAGGCTGGAGATGATCTAATGAATCTGCACAGCAGATTCCACTCTGGATTGAAACAGACAGTGGATTCTTCAGTTGGGGACTTACGTCTATGGGCCACATGGCCTGAGATGTGTATGCATGGTAACGCTAGACTCAGTCTTGGTGTAGCAATATGCTCAGGCTAAGAGACACGGGGAGCTGTGGCAAACTAAGGCAGCCACAGATCTATGGCTCTCATCCCAGACTCACTGATACTTGGGGCATGATGAGCAGAGCTGCTCTGTAATTGAATTTCTCCCCTCTTGATCCCTCTTTTGTGTATGGTGTGTGTGTGTCTGTGTTTGTCTCTCTCTCTCATGTGCACGCTCACACACATGTTCTGATTGACAGGAACGATGTAGGCAAAGCTTCAAAAAGCATAGAATATGTGCAACAGCAATGGGGCAAGGAATATAAATGATGAGTCATAGAAAACAGTAACTGAAAACATGGCTGGAAACTCATTCTAGAAGACCATGGGTATCAAGCAGGATAAGCTGGACTACCTTCATAAATCATAGCCTCGGTGGCACAGTGGTTAAGAATTCGGCTGCTAACCAAAAGATCGGCAGTTTGAGTCCACTAGCCGCTCCTTGAAAACCCTATGGGGCAGTTCTACTCTCTTCTGTAGGATCTCTGTAAGTCGGAATCGACTCGACGGCAATGATTTTGGTTTTTCGGTTTATCTTTATAAGTTGTGTGAAAACACGAAGATTTCTGAGAGCAATGATTTTATGAACTTACTGGATTTTAGCTGTCAGAGGGCCCTCAGACCCAGTTGAGGATTCACGTCTAGTTTCTGGGAAGGGAATCTTCAGTGGAGGTAGAGCCTGAGAGCTATTTCCAGGGATGGGTTTTCTATTGCTGTGTCTTCAGCACCTAGGATCATTCCGGACAATAGCGTACACTGAGTATATATTTATTGAATTAATAGTACTTGGTTATATTGAGGATATGATGACTATGCTGGATGGATGCTGGCTAGACGGATAGATGGGAGGTAATGAAGGAGGGAAGAAGGAAGAGAGACTCTTTTTTAAAAAATATTGTGTTTTCAGTGAAAGTTTACATAGCAAATTGTTGTTGTTAAAGGTACTGTCAAGTCAGTTCTGACTTATAGCGACCCTACGTACAATAGAACAAAACACTGCCCGGTCCTGTGCAATTGTTGCTATACTTGAGCCCATTGTTGCAGCCACTGTGCCAGTTCATCTTGTTGAAGGTCTTCCTCTTTTTCACTGGCCCTCTACTTTACCAAGCATGATGTCCTTCTCCAGGAACTGTTCCCTCCTTATAACATGCCCAAAGTATGTGAGATGAGGTCTCGCTGTCCTTGCTTCTAAGGATCCTTCTGGCTGTACTTCTTCCAAATTAGGTTCCCTTTTTTTTTTTACACAAGTTGTTCAGTGACATTGAATACATTTTTTTCAGTGTATCAACATGTTCGTTAATTTAGTTCTGGTTGTTCCATTTGCAGTAATCTGGTTTCCCTGTCTCGATACCCATTCATGTTTGCTTTAAAGTAATTGCTGACCTTTTGGTCTCATATGAATGCTTTTTTTAAGGAGCACAGTACACGTGGGCAATATTCTTTATTTTGTGAGCCAATCTGTGATTTTGCTGAAAGGTGACTCCAGGGGATAGTTTCAGTTCAAAGTATAAGGAATATCTCAGGGCAGTAGTCTTGGGGAGTACTCTAGTCCCAACCGGTCCAGTAAGTCTAGACTTTTTAAGAATTTGAGTTCTGTTCCACATTTTCCTCCCATTCTTTCAGGGTCCATCTATTGTGGCCTTGATCTGGTCATTGTCTGTCTTTTTGTTTTTTTTTTTAATTTTTATTGTGCTTTAAGTGAAAGCTTACAAATCAAGTCAGACTCTCATAGAAAAATTTATAAACACCTTGCTATATACTCCCAAGTGCTCTCCCCCTAATGAGACAGCACACTCCTTCCCTCCACTCTCTCTTTTCATGTCCATTTGTCCAGCTTCTGACCTCCTATACCCTCTCATCTCCCCTTCAGACAGGAGATGTCAACATAGTCTCATGTGTCTACTTGATCCAAGAAGCTCATTCTTCACCAGTATCATTGTCTGTCCCATAATGATTGTGAGCGTTTCGTCATGTATCTGTTAGCTACTTGAATGTCTTCTTTAGTGAAGTGTCTGTTATATCCTTTGCCCATTTTTTAATTGGGTTATCTGTCTTTTTGTAGTTGAGGTTTTGCAGTATCATGTAGATTTTAGAGATCAGGTGCAGACCAGAAACGTCATAGCTAAAAACTTTTCCCAGTCTGTAGGTAACCTTTTTACTCTTTTGGTGAAGTCTTTGGATGAGCATAGGTGTTTGATTTTTAGGAGCTCCCAGTTATCTAGTTTCTCTTCTGCATTGTTAGTAATGTCTTGTATACTGTTTATGCCATGTATTAGGGCTCCTAACATTGTCCCTATTTTTTCTTCCATGATCTTTATCGTTTTAGATTTCATATTTAGGTCTTTGATCCATTTTGAGTTGGTTTTTGTGCATGGTGTGAGGTACGGGTCTTGTTTCATTTTTTTGCAGATGGATGTCCAGTTATGGTCATTGTCTCTTGAACTGTTCTAGTCTGGACACTACCACTCGAGATCCATTGTGCTCACTGACAGTTATTTCCAGAAATGAGGTCAGAGTTGGTCAGACCCCCAGGCATCCCAGAAGCATTTTAAATGCCATCCAGAGGGAAAGAGCAGCTCCTGAGCAGTTGATGATGAAGAAGACAATGAGGAACACTCTGAGATGGAACAAGCCCCCAGGTTACAGCTGGATGCCGTCTGCTGGCCACACCAGGTGCGAAGAGCATCTTGTGGGAGAGCTGTGGCTTGGGTACTGCAGTGGGTTGGGTGACAGCCACCAGCTGGGGAAGGAGAGGAGAATGCAGGCCTCTGTCAATCTCACGTCCCCTCAGCTGCACAGAAGGGGTTCTGGGACTCGAGGCCTCAGCAGGTGTGAGTTCTAACAGCAGCAGGAAGATGGGTGGTTACAAGGAGACCGAGACAGAACTGCTGTCACCAGGCCAAGGATTATAGGCACCAGTAGCTGCTAAGGCAAGCACGTGTTTCTCTACAACTGATCACACAGGGCAGGTGCTAGAGACTGGAAAGAGATCAGAAAGGTGTTTGTTGAAAAGTGTGCCATCCCTTCAGCTTCCTTAGTTCCTGGGGCATGACTGCAGAGACTGGGAAGCAACAGGGCTCAGCCTGCCTAGTATAAGACTCCAGCTGCAGGACTGTGAGCACCAGCCTGAAAACAGAGCTTGAGGTTGTCAGCAAGTGTCTGTCCTTCCTGAAAACAGACCCCGAGGGTGGCAGCAACTGCCTGTCCTGCTTGAAGGCCTTGAGGACATGGGGTGCAGAAGATCTGCTGGTTGTGTGCTCCTTGGGAAGCCCAGTGATGGAGAGAGGAATGTATTCTGTGCTATGTGTGATGCTCAGAGAAACCAGGTGGGCAGGGAGAGAGTCTCAGAACATTTGAGGCCTAAACAGTCACAAAAGAAGCCTTGGTGGCACAACGGTTAAGCACTCAGCTGCTAACTGAAAGGTTGAGGTTTGAACCCACCAGCAACTCCTCAGGAGAAAGACCTGGTGATCTGCTCCCGTAAAGGTTACAGCATAGGAAACCCTGTGGGGCAGTTTTGCTCTGTCACATGGGATCACTGGGAGTCAGAATCCACTTGAAGACACCCAGCAACAAACACTCACACAGTGTCTAGAACCGTAGCCTTCCCAAAAGAACCCTGTGTGAATATCGTTTGTCTTTTGTTTGATTATTTTGAGTGGTGTACAGCCTTCACGTGAACTACAGTGACATGTTTGATTATCCAAAGAGGTAGTCGATATTTGCAAAGATGACAGAGTACCATTTTGATGGGGTAGGCTGGTAAAGAGGAAAAGTCTTTGCTGTTAAGGGAACGGGCGACCGAGAGTGTGGCTTTGATTTAAAGATCGTGCTGAGGGGCCAGCTCCAGGCCTGACTGAGGAATCACAAGGCCTACCTAGTGAGCCTCAGGAGAAGCTGCCTTCCCCATGTTAACTCATGTCAAGTGCTAGCTCTGCTGTGAAGCCTTCTTTGTCCTCCCAAGTAGAGTTAATTGTTTGTCCCCTTGTATCCTCTAACAGCACTTACATACCTGTGTGTTCCCAGATACTGTCTTCCTGAATAAACAGTGAGTAATTCAAGTTCCATTATTGTGTTATCAGATCTATTCACCTGCGGTTCCCCAGAACCTGTCTCATATCCCAGCGGAGTTAAATCTTTAATGAAAGCTGGAAGGATGGACAGAAAGGAGAGAGGGAAGGATCAAAGGAGGGAGGGAGAGGTAGAGAAGGAGAAAGGAAGGAAAGAGAGAGATAAGGAAGGAGAGAGGAGAGACCAGAGACAGAGAGGGAGAAACTCCTTCAAGCTATCCCTTTATTCACATGGAAACAAGCAATAAAAGAAGGAGAGTCTGGACGCTGTCCCTAAACAACCTGAAGTTCCGTCTAGGAAATGGAAAGACCAGGAGATAGAGATGGAAGTTTCATCTTTGTTTCTCGCTGAAGGTTATGACTTTGGAAAAGACAGCAGAATGTTGGGGGAGTAACAGCTGGGTCCAAGATCAGGCTGAAGTTACAGAACATTGGGCAACTACAACATGGCGGAGTGTCCCTAAGGAAGGGGAGAAGAAATGGCTTCAGTGGGTGGCCCACCAAGAGGAGGAAGACTGCCTGTGCTGACTCGTGAGGAGGTGGAGAGAGAACAGATGAAGCCAGCAGTGACACAGACAGGAAAGCAGTAATGGAGATAATTCCCTACTGTCTCAAAGAAATAACTGCAGAAGGACCTTAGAAATCATTCTCAGGGCTCAGATGTAGATAAACAAGGAAGAGAGCACGAGAAATAAAAAGAAAAATGTTTTTCAACTTATTTTTGTATGAGAAACCAATTTTGAAGCAACATTAAGAGAAATAATCTTGCTAACCTAATAAATCGTTTGCTTTCTTATCCTTTTTAAATGAATTTTAAAGATTTAAATGTATACAATATATGTAAAAATTTTGAAAGATTAAAAAAAAAGCTGTAAACATCAAGATAACCTTTTTTCTAGGTGTCCATGTGTACGTGCATGCATACACATGTATGTATATATATACACACAAAACAGCATACTGTAATGGCACTAAATATATAATTTTTTGGATCCTACTTTTTTTTTATTTAACATTGTGGTGATAACTTCCTTGTACCATTAGATATTCTTTAGAAATGTACAGCTGGATATAAATAAAATATTTTGGTCTAATATATTTGACCATAATATATTTAAATATTCCTCTATTTTGGGATATTTAGATCTCTTTCCAAATTTCATTTTTAGAAATAAATCGCTTACATACATATGAATAAATCTTTGAATTATTCCCTTAGAACAAATTCAGAGAAATGGAATTACTGAGGAAAAGGACATGGAAAATGTTTAATATTGTATGTTTTCTGATTATAATAGTAATATATGTACGTTACAGAGAATTTGGAAAATACAGCTATGAGGTGAGAATATAAATAGCTCCATTCTGCCATTTATCACCTCAACTGCATATTTTAATTCTGTAATGGTATTTTTAGTTTTTGTTTTTTTAGTCCGTGTCTATCTTAGCCATCCCACCTCACCTTTTTTTTTTTTCTCCATCTCATCCTGCTGCCTCTCTTCCATTTCCTGGGGACTATGGGGGCAGTGGTGGTTCAGGGGTAGAAGTCTCGCCTTTCATGAGGGAGACCTAGGTTCAATTCCCAGCCACAGCACCTCACGCACAGCCACCGCCCATCTGTCCGTGGAGGCTTGCATGTTGCTATGATGCTAAACAGGTTTCAGCAGAGCTCCCGGACTGAGACGGACTAGAAAGAAAGACCTGGTGATCTGCCTCCAAAAATCAGTCAGTGAAAACTCTGTGGGTCACGATGGTTTGGTCCTCTTGTGCCTGGGGTCACCATGAGTTGGGGCCAACTTGACAGTAGCTAACAACAACAGCATGCGTCCCTGTGTGCTGATTCCTGAACATCTCTTCTACATGTATTTCCTTTTTTTCAGACTGATGTTCTCTTTCTTTCGTTCTCCCGCATGTTTTTCTCAGAGAGGCTCAAGAACAGAGAGATTAAGAGCTTCTTCTAGAACAACTATCTGATTGAATCTCAGTTTGACCACGGTACTTAGTCCCTGGGTGTCATTTTCTGGGCTTAGGTCATGATCACAACCAATTTCTAGGGCTACTGAAAAGATTAAATGCGTAGACTGCTTGGTCTACATTCAGGAAATGTTAGCTGCTGTTATTATTGACCCTGTATTGGCTTTATTTTCTGTTTATTTTTCCTTAACAAAGGGGACGTCTTTGAAGGTTTGGATCATCAGCATGTGTGTGTAAGGCACTATTTACATCTGTCCTCTGGGGCTTGAGTCAAGTTACCGTTGAGGTCGTTGATGAAAGCAATTCCCACATCGCTTCCCAGGTCATCGCCCCATTTGGTTCTGCCACACCAAGGTGAAATCTCTCACTGCCTCCATGAACTGGTCCTGGTCCAAAGCCTAGGACAGTACCAGGTGGCAAGCAGGTACTTTCATGAGTAAACACCAAATCACATGGAGAAGAATTTGCTTTTCAGTTCAATATATTGCTTAAAGAATGGGACAGACCTAACTTAACATAGTCTGAGTTTCTAAAACACAGCCTGAGGGGGTGAGGACGATGGAGTTTCATAATGGAAATGTACCTAAAAAATTGTCTTGAATAACCTCCTTACATTATGAAGAAGTTAAGTGACTTTCCAAAGGCCTCAAAGTCAGTTGATGGCAGAATTAAGCTCATGTTGCAGTCCAGTTCTGCAGCCTCTGACACCACCAGTAGCATCAGCACTAAATTCAAGACAGGCATGAGCGAACCTCCTTCTCATGGAACTCTGCTCTCCCAAAGCCTGCACCAGGGGCTTTGACATTAAAATTTAATGGTGGTGATCTTTCCTCAATATTGCATGGGAATGAGGAGGCATTTAATTGGTTTTACTCACAATTTTATGTTTTTCATCAATACATTTTTTTTTTACCCCTACAAAGAGATAAGAAAGAAAAAAAAAAAACAGTATTACCGAAAAAAGAGTCTGAACCATAATTCTCTAAAAGTAATTCTGCCCTTTGGAGAGGTGGATGTGTGTAATACAGGTATTTTTTCTGCTGGAAAAACTGATCCCGGTTCAAAAGATGGAATGAATCCATTTTAGAATTCTGCTTCCTGGCCCAGTTTGAAAAGAACACACCCAGCAACATGACACAGCTGCTCAGAAAGCTATTGTGAGCTGCTGAATCAGCAGAAGAAAAACGTCCAGAGCGAGAGACCCCATCCTTCTGTGCTCTGCAGGGTTGGACGTACATCTGGCCCTGAGCCTACTCTTGGCTCCTGTTAAAATGTGGGGACATTATTGACTAGTGCCTCAGTTACCTGAAGCTGCCATAACAGGAATATCACAAGAGAGTGGCTTTAAAGAACAGAATTGTATTTTCTCACAGTTTTGGAGGCTAAAATCCAAACCATAGTCTTGGCTGTGTCTGTTCCTTCTGTAGACTTCCCTCCTGGTTTCTGGTGATTGTTGGCAATCCTTGGGGTTCTTTTGCTTGTAGTGGATCCTCACATGGTGTCTGTGTTGCCTGTGTGTGTCCCTGTTTCTAATCTGCTCTTTTATAACTCAGAAGAGATTAGGTTTAAGACTCATCCTACCCTGCTATAATCTCATTAGCATAACAAAAGGAAAACCCTATTTCCAAATAGGATCGTATTTACAGGTACAGGGGTTAAGATTTCAACATGTATCTTCTTTTGGGGGTGGGGGGCAATTTGATCCATAGCAACTAGATTCAGGAGGAATGTGGAGGTTACCAAATGAGAATGTATGGAAGACAAGGGAATGGGTAGTCTGGGAAGTGAAGACTTAGGAAAGGTGAAGCTGTTTTCAGAACACTGAAACCCTGAAATAAAGATGAGGGAGTAGACTTATTGTGCATCCTCTCATGTGCAAGACTTGATCCGTGCACAGATGCGACAGGGAGGGAGGATTTAGGCTCAACGTAAGAGTTGATATCCCTGGTAAGGGTTCCCCAGTAAGAGTATGAAACCCAGTGCTGGAAATGCTGCAGACATCACCCCAGAATGTGTGGAAGGAATCCTTGTTGGAGAAGTGATTTAAATCAAGTGACTTCAGTCATTCCTCCATGAAGACCCTGCTTTTCTATGAAATATAAAAAGTAGGCCATCGTTTACTATAACGGATACGTTAGAATCCAGCCCAGGTGGCTCCCACTTGCTTCTGTCTTGTCAAAGTGGAGAGGGTAGAAAGCAAAAGGGGCCTTATATGACTGAAATGAATGTGGAGGAAAAACGAAAGGAAACTTCAAGTATTTCCAATTTGCTTGGGGCCTGGCCCGTTTTTCAAATAGAACCCTGTACCTAGGTAAATTGTATTCTTGGTGCTTGCCTTCGGGCATGTGGATTAATGCCTCAGGAGTCTCCGAGAGTCAGTTACTATCTTTGAGACCCTCAATTTTTACCTGAGTGCAGAGACATTTAAGAATGCTATAAAACAGGGAAGAGAACTACTGGAGAAATAACTTTAAAGATGACATTTCAAGTTACTGCTTGTTGAAATAAGTATTACTACCTTTAACTCAAGAGATAATGAAATAGAACATTAAACTTTGAATAATTCATTGATTTTAGCATTCGGTAGAACAGATTTATCCTTAATGACCACGTTTTCCTTTTAACAGTATCATCTAAGTAATATGATTTTTGCCTGTTTACTTTTCCCTCTTCTTTCAATTTTAATCACTTAACCTTTATTCTTATTTCTTCAGTGAGTCTTCTTATTTTTAATCGTTTTACCTGCTAAATTTCCTCTTTTTTATTAATGCTTATAATTTTTTGTTTTGTTTTGGTTTTGTAAAATCTTTTATTAATTTTTCTTATTTGAAAGGTTATACCAGAATAAAGTACACGTCCTTAAGAAAATAAATAAATTAAGGGCATTCCTTGAATTTTGTGTTTGATTTTACTTCTAACCTTCTCAGGTTACGAGTCCTTCTGTAGTGTTCTTAAGGGTTATTTGTATAATAATTATGCCTCAGTCACTGGTAAGGGTTAGAATATAGCACATCAAATCCAAACATGAATCTGCTTTCTGTACACTTGGGAATTAACAGCATTGTAGACAAGAGAAAAACTTACCTTCTTCAGATCTAAATATCATCAATGTACAGCACAGAAACCTGATGGCAAGAATCTTATGTGTATCTCTTTAAGGACAGCATGTTACATTTTAAATTGGAATAGAAATGTCTAAACTAGAGGGAAAAAAATGAGATCATCTTGTCCTTTATATGAAATGAAACATGTTATATAAAGAATATTTAGAATGGAAATGTTTATAAGTTTGCCACTATAAGTTCCCTAAGAGGTTTTGTCCCCCTGTAAACTGGCATCCCTAAGGAGTACAGACCCATTCCCTCTATCTTGGCCCCAATAAAGCTCAGCATATTTGCCTCTGGGGGCTGGCTTTTGGCCCTATATAGGACAGCCCTAGGGGCAGGGAGTTGCAGTCCATCTCCTGCTGACTACAGTAAATTCATTTTTTAAGTCTTTCTAAAAAAAAAAAATTTTTTTTTTTTTTTTTTAATCCACAGGAGTCAAGCTGACATCTATTCCTCACTGAGGCATTAATGACTAATCACAGTTAATATTTGCATTGTAAGTGCTTCTTATGCCTTGAAGTGGTGGTGGAATTTTGTCGTTGTTGTTAGGTGCTGTCAAGTCAGTTCTGTCTCATAGCGACACCATGTACAACAGAATGAAACACTGCCCAGTCCTGCACCATCCTCACAATCGTTACTGTGCTTGAGCCCATCCTTGCAGCCACTGTGTCAGTCTGTCTCCCTGAGGGTCTTCCTTTTCTTTGTTGACCCTCTACCAGGCACAAAGTCCTTCTCCAGTGACTGGTACTTCCTGATAGTATGTCAAAAACACATGAGAAGAAGTCCGCCATCCTCACTTCTAAGGAGATTTGTTTGTTCTCCTGGCAGTCCATGGTATGTTAAATATCCTTCGCCAACACCATAATTTAGGGACATCAGTTCTTCTTGGGTCTGCCTTATTCATTGTCCAGTTTTCCCATGAGATTGAAAACACCATGGCTTGGGTCAGGCGCACCTTAGTCTTCAAAGTGACAAATCTGCTTTTTAACGCTTTAAAGAGATCTTTCACAGCAGATTTGCCCAATGCAATGTGTCGTTTAATTTCATGACAGCTGCTTCCGTAGGCATTGATTGTGGATCCACATAAAATGAAACCCTTGGCAACTTCAATCTTTTCTCTGTTTATCATGATGTTGCTTATTGGTCCAGTTCATGGGGATTTTTTTTTCTTTATGCTGAGGTCTTCCTTTGCAGGCATATGCATATTTTCCTATCCCTGATGACATTGTACTTCAGGATAGATCTTGAAATGTTCTTTTTGACAATTAATGTGATGCCATTCCTTTTCTAGTTGTCATTTTTGGCGTAGTAGACTGTATGATTGTCCAATTCAATTGGCTAATATTAGTCCATTTCAGCTCGCTATCACCTAGGATATAGATCTCTATGTGTTCCATTTCATTTTTGATGGCTTGGAATTTTCCTAGATTCATGCTTTGTGCATTTCATGTTCAGATTATTAATGGATGTTTGCAGGTGTTTCTTCTGATTTTGAGTCACATTACATCAGCAAATGAAGACAGGTTAGGAAGACGACCCTGATAATCTACTTCTAAAAAAATTGGCCAGTGAAAACCTTATGAATAGCAGCAGGGTATTGTCTGATATATAGTGCTGGAAGGTGAGCCCCTCACGTTGGGAGGCACTCAAAATATGACTAGGGAAGAGCTGCCTCCTCAAAGTAGAGTTGACCTTAATGATGTGGATGGTGTCAAGCTTTGTGGTGGAATTTTAGGCCCTATCATGTAAACATGTGCACAGACAACACTCTTCTCCCAGCAGTAATTGTGTTCACCTTCACTTCCTCCACACTCTGTGAGCACATCGCTCTGTTCCACCACGTTTACATAAGGCATCTTTATCCCTATCTTTTGTCTTTGAACTTCTGAGGCCACTAATCTCATGTCTATCATAGAGCTTATTTATACACACGCTTACCTTCCTCCTCTGCATTAATCCCTTTGGTTTATTCTTTCCTTATTCCAGTTTAGTCTTCTAGACACCTTTTACTGTTTGATAAGATTAGATATTTTAAGAAATTGGAAGATAATAGGAACTCTCACCCAAGTCATGCTTCAGCATAAAGTCCCTGTTCTGTCCCCCAACTAATCCACTTATTTAGTTTTTGATTATGTTGTTGCCTTTTGATTTCAGTGCTGCTGACAGTGTGTGTTAATTCCTTTATCTCATGTCGTCCGAACTGGAACAAGGGGCATGGCAATGTTTTTCTCCTGTGGTGACCACAGTTTGGAATAAAGAAAAGATTGAAGTTCTGTTGGAGAAATAAATGTTGAATCAAAATTTGCTCTATTGCCATCAGGTTATATCCTCCACACCTTAGACGCTCAGAGAATGGTGACGGCTGCTATGATTGAAACCCAGGGACACGTCAACCTACTTTTGAGGATCTGTATCCTGAGGGTGGTGCAGGTGGGGCAGCATTTCGTTCTGTTGTGCACAGGGTCGCTGTGAGTTGGAGCCTCCTCAGTGGCACCTAACAACAACAAAATATCCTGGAATAACTGTGCAATGTTTTTGGCGTGCTGGAAGAGGGGTGCCATTGCCCATGGAACTTGGTGACAGCGTGGTAAGATGAGCCCCCTGAGGACTGACAGCTTACAGGCAGGGCTTTCAGTTTCACGGAAGCCACAGGTGACCTGGGAGGTCAGGGAGACACCCTGGCCTGACCTGGAGCTTTGATTGGTAGTTCACAGAAGGAATAAATATATTGTGAAATCTAAGCAGCTGTTATCTCCTTTTCTTTTGTAACACACGTGAGAATTTCCTTACTGCAGCAGGCCTGTGGTTGATCCCGTGTGCTCCATGTGGAGAGGGACAACCATTGTGAAACATTTTGGGTGTACACAACCCGCATGAAGCTCAAAGGCTCAATAACCCATCAGGAGTCAGCTTTTCAATTCGGTCTCTGAAAACTGCACATACATTTGTGGGCTGCACCACCATTTATAATTAAAACAGAAGATATTCACAAAGTAGCTTAAAAAAGAAAAGAGCTGGTAGGACAAACAACAAAATGGCTTTTTTCCTACTATGAAATTAGCATGCAACTTTTTTTTTTTTTTTTCTTCTTGTCAGTAATCTAACCATTTCAAAGAGGATGCACCCTCCTGGTATTAGTGAATAAAAAATTCAGGGAAAGAGAGTAAGCTTAGCTGCTCTCATTTTCCAGAATCTTTATGTGTCTCACTGCAGCTGGCTTTGGTGGTACCAAGATCAGTGCAAACTCCTCTCAGCCCTCGTGGCTCCAATCAGGGTGGATGGAAGGAGGCAAGAGGGAAGGCGATGTAAGTGAATGTAAGATTCCGATGAAAACGAATAGACGCGTATGAAGGTCATACACAGTTTAGAGCCATGGTCATCTCCATGTTGGCCCTATACCTGTATAAATCGGTCCATACAGGAAGGAACAACCAGAGAGCAGGCGAAAAAGAAGCATTGACCACCTCCACAAATAAAGGCTAAAGCAAGTGACAACCCCTGACGTTTTGTCTGATGGCTTGTGGCTTATGATTAATGTAACCGGTATGTTCACCTCATTGTCTTGACAGCAGCCCTCACATGCAGGAAGGCAGGTATGGTTTTAGAGCTGTTGAAGGGCTGACTCAGCAGTCTAGTCCATGTTTCTTTTCTTTAGTAGTTTGTTTCGTTTTGTTGTTACAGTTGTTGCGAATATACACAGCAGAATACAGAGCAATTCAATAGTTCCTACATGTACAATTCAGCGACATTGGTTACATTCTTCAAATTGTGCTACCATTCTCATCCTCGTTTTCCAAATTGTTTCTCCCCCTTTAACATAAACTCACTGCTTGCTAAGTTTCCTATCTAACCTTTCGAGTTGCTGTTGTCAGTTTGATCCCATACGGACAATTCTTAAAGGAGCACAGTGCTCAGTGCAGCCCCGTCCATGTTTCCAACCCCCAGGTGTCTATTTAAATTCCCACAGCATCCTTTGAAGATACTAAATAAACCAGGGGAAGTTGATACATTTAATTGAGAGTAAGCTAGGTGCATTGGGCAGAGGAGCAGGTGTTTTAGCAGAGTTGTAGGTTTTAAATAATCTGTATGTCTGCCGGCAAGGGATCAGAAATTCACCAGAATCTACCTTTTCTGCTCATTTCTTTATATGGAGTTTTAAAAAGTCAACAGAAAAGCATCACACTCCACTTTGGAGACGCGTTAGGGCTGCTTGAAAGCATACCGTATTCCTCTTTAATGGTACAAACCCAGCTATAACCAGGTCATGGGGCTGGGTAGGTGAAGGCAGGGGTGGTTATTTTTCCTGTTTATTCCACACAATCTTCTTCCCACACACCTTGTGCATTTCCAATGAGTGATTTTCGAGGAGGGCACATGTGATTATTTACCATCAAATATTTGTAAGTGAAAGTGCTAGAGAATGAGCTAGCTGTGCGGCTGTTCCCAACGGCAGGTGCCGAGGTAACACAGACACTTCCAAAGGAGCCAGATGTCGGTCCGCAAAGTTGGCTTTCCTCATGGGTACTGGTGCGCACTGTTCAGAAGTCAGACGGCATCCTGGTGACAGTGGCAGCCGGTGCCCCACTCTGGGCAACTAATCAATCACTGTAAGCATCCCTACTTAAAAAAAGTAGCAGAAATTATTAGAAAAGTAATCTGTTGAGAAAACAGTTTTAATACTATAAGGGTATTTCTGAAGTCAATATGTGGAGCTATCCAAATCTATGTGTAGCCACAGAAAATCCACAAACAATTTACTTTGGAAACAAAGTTTCCTATCAGCTGGTTCTTAAGAGTAGGTGCTAGTTCCAGTTTGAATTTTTGAAATGGTGCCCAGGAACAGGAGAAGAAGATGCGTGGAATGCTGTCATGGTTGCTGTCAGGAGTGAAGGGCCTAGTGGCCCCCGTCCCCTGGGAGGAGACCTGTCTGAGCTCATCGAGACACCTGTGGGTGCTGTGCTTTCCTGTCTCCTCGCGGAGTGTTATAGGTTGAGTTCTTGGCCCTGTACCTGCAGATGTTTGGAAAGAGAGTTTTCTTCTGTTGTGTTAATGAGATCTTGGTGGTGTAGGGTGGGTCCTAAACCTAATCACTTTTCAGTTACAAAAAGAGAACAGACACACATGTGGGGGGCGGGGAGGGCAGACGTCAAGGATCACCCACAGACACCAGAAGCTAGGAGAGGCACCCACAGCAGGAATCAACACAGCCAAGACCCCAATTTGGACTTTCAGCCTCCAGAGCTGTGAGACAATAAGTTTCTGATCTTTGAAGGTCCACTTGTGGTGTTTGTATCATGGCAGCCCTAGGGAACTAAGACACAGAGCAAGTAGGCTAAGCCTAAGGCGGGACCAGAGTACAGGAAGTGGGACTTGTAAAGCCTGCTGCCTTGGGGTGTACCCGGTTTGGGAATCCCTGGAGTGTGAAAGGCTTAGTCAGAAGGAGGGAATCCATGTAGCCAGCATCCACAGTGCTGCAGTTTCTGTGGCAGGAGGTAGTATTTTCCCAAGCAGAAAGGGGAAGACAGGGTCTCACAGATGCCTAGTGGTTATTAGTACCATGTTCTGGGGCCGACCATGCCCAGTGCTGCCACGGTGCAAAGAGCAAGGAGTCATTAGGGATGATCCTGGATTCTTATTCACATTTACAGAGGGAGAGCCCTGGGAGAGGGCCAGCTCTGTGGTGATGCCTTGCTTCTGTCCCACACAAAGGGCAACAACACATCTGTCCACTCTGCTCTAGAGTTTAGCAGTCCTGGCGCAGTACAGTCGTTATGGGGTCCTCTGTGTGTAGCTGACAGAGGCCTGGGTGTGAACGAGTGTCATCTGGGCAGGGAAAAGAGGAGAGGAGAGAAGGAGAGCGGGGGTGGGGAGGAAAGGGGAGATGAGAAGAAAGGGAGAGGAGAGGAAGGGAGCAGAGAGGAGAAAGGAGAGAGGAGGGGAGAGGAGGGAAAAGAAGGGAAGGGAAGGGAATAGAGAGAAGGCCAACCAATGATCTCTGAGGCATATGACACAAGCATAAGAGGAAACTCAGAGCCTTAGGGTGGATAAAGCCAAGAGAAGATGGTGGCTCAGGAGGGAGGGAGCAGCCAAACAGAAGAGGAGCTAGACATAGTCATTAACTCAGAGTCTTAGTCATCTAGAGTTTCTGTAACAGAAATACTACAGGTGGATGGCTTTAACAAACGAAAATTTATTCTCTCACAGTCTAGTAGGCTTGAAGTCTGAATTCAGGGTGCTGGCTCCAGAGGAAGCCTTCCTCTCTCTGTTAGCTATAGAGGAAGGTCCTTGTCATCAATTTCCCCCTGATCTAGGAGCTTCTCAGCACAGGGACCCCAGGCCCAAAGGATGCAAACTGCTCCCACACTCTGCTCCCAGCTTTTCTTTCTTGGTGGTTGCTTCTGTTTTATATCTGCTTGCTTCTGTTTTATATCTCAAAAGAGATTGACTCACGATGCAACCTCCAGAGAGGGCTACATAAACCAGAGACTACATCATCCTGAGACCAGAAGAACTAGATGGTGCCCGGCTAAAACCGATGACTGCCCTGACAGGGAACACAACAGAGAACCCCTGAGGGAGCAGGACAGCAGTGGGATGCAGACCCCAAATTCTCATAAGATCAGACTTAATGGTCTGACTGAGACTGGAAGGACCCCGGTGGTCATGACCCCCAGACCTTCTGTTGGCCCAGGACAGGAACCATTCCTGAAGCCAACTCTTCAGACATAGATTGGACTGGACAATGGGTTGGAGAGGGATGCTGGTGAGGAGTGAGCTTCTTGGATCGGGTGGACACTTAAGACTATGTTGGCATCTCCTTCCTGGAGGGGAGATGAGAGAGTAGGAGGGTTAGAAGCTCGTGAAATGGACAAGAAAAAAGAGAGTGGAGGCAGGGAGCTGGCTGTCTTATTAGAGCAATTGAGAGTATATAACAAGGTGTATTTAAGTTTTTGTTTGAGAGACTGACTTGAGTTGTAAACTTTAACTTAAAGCACAACAACAACAAAAAAGATACAACCTCATCCTATAGATTGTGTTGTACCTCATTAACAACCCTACAGGGCGGAGTAGAACTGCCCCACAGGGTTTCCAAGGAGCAGCTAGTGAATTCAAACTGCTGACCTTTTAGTTAACAGCCAAGCTCTTAACTCATTAACATCATAGAAGTTAGGATTTACAGCTCATAGGATAATTATATCACAAAATGGAGGACAACCACACAATACAGTGAATCATGACCCAGCCAAGTTGACACACTTTTTTTTTTTTGGATGCAATTCAATCCATAACACTCAGCAATGCGAACCCCATGATCCCCTTGAAGACAGCTGCAGGGAGAATAATGGGTGAGAAAGCCAGTACACAACAGGGTGAACAGGAAATATAAAAATGGACAAAGCAAGTTAGAGTAGATGAACCAGGAGCTAGAAATAGGGGGTTGTAGTCGCTGCTGAGATGCTTGAAGACTTTGGAGATGGAGGAGATGCATGGACAATGAGACGCAGGGTTAGATGGTTTGGACTGAGGCCACCAGGAGGAGGTGACTAAAAGCAAGGAGGTAAGTAATCCGAAACTGTGTTTTTTGAGGGAACACATGCTCTGGGAGGCCAACCAACCTGCTGTCGTGCACTTGGCCCTGACTCATGGAGAGCCCATGTGTGTCAGAGCAAACTGTGCTCCACAGGGTTTTCAATGGCTGCTGTTTGTAAAGCAGTTCACCAGGTCCTTCTTCTGAGTCACCTCTAGGTGGACTCAAACTTCCAACTTTCCAGTTAGCAGCTGAGCATGGTAACCATTTGCACCACACAGGACTCCATACGAGGATTGTTGTTGTTAGGTGCTGTCAAGCTGTTTTCAGTGCAGTGACCCCATGTGACAGAGTAGAACTGTCCCATAGGGTTTTCTAAGCTATAATCTTTATGCCCTCCACACATCTGTCAGTTTGTCATATTGTGGGGGCTTATGTGTTGCTATGATACTGGAAGCTATGTCACCAGTATTTAAATACCAGCAGGGTCACCCTGAGCTTCCAGACTAAGTCAGACTAGGAAGAAGGACCCGGCAGTCTACTTCTGAAAAGAATTAGCCAGTGAAAACCTTATGAATATCAACGGAACATTGTCTGATATAGTGCTAGAAGATGAGCCCCCCAGGTTGGAAGGCACTCAAAGATGACTGGGGAAGAGCTGCCTCCTCAAAGTAGAGTCAACCTTAATGAGGGGGCTGAGCTTTCAGGATCTTCATCTGATGATGTGGCATGACTCGAAATAAGAGGAAACATTGGCAAACATCTATTAATAATCGAAACCTGGAATGTATGAAGTATGAATCTAGGAAAATTGGGAATCATCAAAAATGAAATGGAAAGCATAAAGGTCGATATCCTAGGCATTAGTAAGCTGAAATGGACTGGTATTGGTCATTTTGAATTGGACAATCACATGGTATATTATGCCAGGAATGAAAACTTGAAGAGGAATGGCATTGCAGTCATCGTCAAAGAGAACATTTCAAGATCTATCCTGAAGTTCAACACTGTCAGTGATAGGATAATATCCATACGCCTACAAGGAAGACCAGCTAATACAACTATTATTCAAATTTATGCACCAACCACTAAGTCAAAAGATGAAGAAATTGAAGATTTTTACCAACTTCTGCAGTTTGAAATTGATCGAACTTGCAATCAGGATACACTGATAATTACTGGTGATTGAAATGTGAAAGTTGGAAACAAAGAAGGATTAGTAGTTGGAAAATATGGCCTTGGTGGTATAAAAAATGCCAGAGATCACATGATCGAATTTTGCATGACCAACGACTTCTTCATTGCAAATACCATCCTTCACCAACATAAATGGCAAGTATACACGTAGACCTCGCCAGATGGAACACACAGGAATCATATTGACTACATCTGTGGAGAGAGACAATGGTAAAGCTCAATATCATCACTAAGAATAAGGCCAGGGGCAGACTATGGATCAGACCATCAATTATTCTATGCAAGTTCAAAATTAAACTGAAGAAAATTAGAACAGAAGACGAGAGCCAAAGTTACCTGGTCAACCTACTGGAAGAGGTCCATATTTTTGCCTATTCCCAAATAAAGTGATGCAACTGAATGCAGAAATTATTGAACAATATGATTAATACCGCGTGTAAGCAAAATTTTGCTGAGGATCATTCAAAAGCGACTACAGCAGTACATTGACAGGGAAATTCAAGCGAGATTCAGAAGAGGGTGTGGAACCAGGAATATCATTGCTGATGTCAGATGGATTCTGGCTGAAAACGGAGAATCCCAGAAGGATGTTTACCTGTGCTTTATGGACTATGCTAAGGCATTTGACTGTGTGGGTCATAACAAATTATGGATAACATTGCAGAGAATGGGAATTCTGAACACTTAATTGTGCTCATGAGGAATCTGTACATGGATCAAGAGGCAGTCATTTGAACAGAACAAGGGGATACTGCATGGTTTAAAGTCAGGAGAGGTGTGTGTCAGTGTTGTGTCCTTTCACCATAGCTATTCAATCTGTATGCTGAGCAAATAACCTGAGAAACTGAACTACATGAAGAAGAACGAGGCATTATGATTGGAGGAAGGCTCATTAACAACCTGCAATATGCAGATGACACAACCTTGCTCACTGAAAGCGAAGAGGACTTGAAGCACTTACTGATGATTAAAAATCACAGCCTTCCGTATGGATTACACCTCAACATAAAGGAAACACAAATCCTCACAACTGGACCAATGAGCAACATCAGGATAAACGGAGAAAAGATTGAAGTTGTCAAGGATTTCATTTTATTTGGATCCACAATCAACACCCATGGAAGCAGCCGTCAAGAAAACCAAAGACACATTGCATCAAGCAAATCAGTTGCACAGATCTCTTTAAAGTATTGAGAAGCAAAGATGTCATTCAAGGTGCCTGACCCAAGCCATGGTGTTTTCAGTTGCCTCATATGCATGTGAAAGCTGGACAATGAATAAGGAAGACCAAAGAAAAATTGACGCCTTTGAATTGTGGTGTTGCTGAAGAACACTGAATAATACCGTGGACTGCCAAATGAACAAACAAATCTGTCTTGGAAGAAGCACAAACAGACTGCTGTTTAGAAGTAAGGATGGCGAGACTACATCTCACATATTTTGGCCATGTTATCAGGAGGGACCAGTCCCTGGGGAAGGACATCATGCTTGGTAAAGCAGAGGGTCAGAGACGAAGAGGAAGATCCTCAACGAGATGGACTGACACAGTGGTTCAACAGTGGGCTCGAGCATAGCAACAATTGTGAGAATGGCACAGGACAGGGCAGTGTTTTGTTCTGTTGTGCATAGGGTTGCTCTGAGTTGGAAACAACTAGACAGATCCTAACAACAACAGTCTTTAAGGGAGCAGATCCCCAGGTCTTTCTCCTGAGTAGCTACTGTGTGGTTTTGAACCACCAGCCTTTTAGTTAACAGCCAAGCCCTTAACTGTTTGCACCGCCAGGCCCCTTTTATGCTCAGATAAATGGGTCCACACTAGCTCTAGAGGCTTTAACTGACAGGGAGATGCTCTGGGATATCAGAACAGACATCAAGGAGGAGTCAGGTCCTGGCAGACACTGCAGAGTCAGCCCTGGGTCCTGCAGTGAACCAGGGGCAGAGGGTGGGCTGAGCTGGTGGCAGCCCCCAGCTGAGTCAGGGCACAGCCACAGCCTCTGCTGGAAGAGTTGGGGGGAAAGTGATTAAGGGGAGCTGCAAACTGTGGAGTGGGTTTCAGGGGGGTCCGTGGGCAGGGGGCTGGGTGAGGGCAAGGACAGGACGGGATTACAGGGCAAAGAGGTGCTGCAGAGGGTGGACGCGTGGGGTGGGGTCCCCTAAGGCACTCAGTGCTGAGAGCAGGGTGGGAAGCAGGTGGGGCACCAGCACCAGTCTGCCCAGTGGCTGGAGAACGTGTATCTGTCAGCTGGGTGACAGTGGCCCAGAGTCGAAGTCTAGTTCTTTTAGCCTGGGTGATTCAGATCCACCAGGTACAGCTAGCAGGACTGTCCACCAGAGCCAGGGATGGTTCAGACAGGTTTATAGATACCATTTATGTAATACCTGATGGCGTAGTGGTTAAGTGCTACAGCTGCTAACCAAGAGATCAGCAGTTCAGGTCCACCAGGCGCTCATTGGAAACTCTGTGGGGCAGTTCCACCCCGTCCTATAGGGTCGCTGTGAGTCGGAATCAACGGCGGTGGGTTGGTTTGGTTGGTAAATACAGCTTTCATAAAGGGGTGGGGGAAGTGAAGCAAAGTCAAGTTCAAACAGCAATTCTGTGAGAAGAAAGTGCAAAATATTCCTTTTATACCAAGTGGTTAAAATAATTAATTAGCGGTTTGAATTATTCATTATTTTTAGTGGTTTTAGTATCATGCAGTTACAGCCAAGGGCCCTACTTTCACAAAAAGCTGCAGTATTTACCTATCTGAAGTTGTTATCAGAAATGTGGTGTGAGACAGTAATTTTCGAAGGCACTCGAAAAACAGGCTCATAAAGTAGCAGAGTTTTGAAATGCAGAAAAAGATCTGAGAAAACTATTTATTAACATCCCATTAGTAAGGCCCTTTTTTTCCCCCCTATTTTATAAGTAATTAGCCAACCACATTAGGCAATAATGAGAGCTAGTAATCACTTTTTTTTTTTATTAGAGAAATTAGACTGGACTCATTTTAAAACAACGTTTAATGCATATGTTATAATGAATATGCAAAAGGTACATATCGCTTCGCAAAAAGCCTGCGCCCTCCCGACCAAAACTACTACCAAATGTGGGCTGGGAATGGGAGGTGCTGTCCCCACTTCCGGAAGTACGTTCTGCTTGTGTCCTGAAGCGGAGGCCTTACCTTAAGGCGGCCTCTTGCGCTTCAGGATACCACTATTCTGAGCAGAATGTTTTTCCTTTTCACGATACTTTGCCAGCAGGTATGTATCTTGGATCACTTAAGTTGTCTGGTGTATGTATAAGAAATTCACAACTCCCTGTAGCTTGCACCTACGTGAGCCTGGGTTCCTTTCAACTGTGCAATCTGATGAATCCTGAACCATCCTAGGAAACCCTATGGCATAGTTGTTAAGTACTATGGCTGCTAACCAAAAGGTCGGCAGTTGGAATCCACCAGGGCTCCTTGGAAACTCTATGGGGCAGTTCCACTCTGTCCTCTAGGGTTGCTGTGAGTCGGGATCGACTCGATGGCACTGGATTTTGGAACTGTCCTAATCAGTGCTTGCTTTCCTCTGAAGATCTTAAAGAAAGAGGCCACCACTTTGTAGGAAATAAAGTGTGTGGCTTCACCTTCTAAGAAATTACCGGAACCAGTACCAGCTGCCATCCTGTCGACTCTGACTCATGGTGACTTCATGGGTGTCAAAGTAGAACTGTGCTCCGTAGGGTTTCTGTTGGCTGATTTTTTGGACGTAGCTCACCAGGCCTTTCTTCCTAGGTGCCTCTGGGTGGACTCCAACCTTTCACTTAGCAGCCAGGTGTGCTAACCATTTATATCACCTGGGGGTTTCTCTATTTGGCTTGGGGTTTTATTGTAATTTTTGACAGCTCTATTTACCTAATTATATTTTATCTAGGATTGTATTAAATAAACAAATAAACGAGCTTCTATTCTCTAAGCAGAAACCCTGGTGGCGAAGTGGTTAAGAGCTACTTCTGCTAACCAAAAGGTCAGCAGTTCGAATCTACCAGGTGCTCCTTGGAAACCCTATGGAGCAGTTCTACTCTGTGCTACAGGGTCCCTATGAGTCAGAATTGACTCAACGGCAATGGGTATTCTCTAAGCACTTACCCGTGGAGCAGTAGGAAATGTAGCTTGAAGAGCTTTGGTTTCAATGAGTAGCTGGACAGGATTAAAAAACATTCTGTGGATTATCCGTAACCAGGAAAGCCCTTATGCAGATAATCGGCAACAAAGACTACACATTAAACCACAGACATCGAATCACGAGCCACAGTCTCCATAGCCAGCACAGCTGGGCAAGGATGCTCTGAGGTGCTGAAGGGGCTTCGCGGGGCGACTGAGTGGAGACACTTCATCTGGAAAGCCCCGTGTGGAGCCTTCCACAGCAAATTTCTCAACATTCTGAAAACACTCCTGGCCCAGCTGTTTCATGCTGCACACAGGCATTGAAGATGCTGCTTTTAGTCTCATCCGTTCTCTTCTGCCAGGGATGAAGGGCGGATCTCAGAAAATGGAGTGCTCCAGCCACTTGGAGATGAAGTTACAGAGATGCTGTCAGTAACTGGATGGGTCGAGGAACCTGGGCACATCTCAACATTTCCATTTGCTGAGCCTCAGCCCCCCTCAACTGCCTCTCGTTCCCCAATGTGCACTGCGACTTGCTTCGATCTAGCTGCTGACAATTCTAGATGGGGGTGCACAGTCTCCCCCCAGATCATCTCTGTAATTACTTTTGTAAGAAATTGTCCACATGAGACACCAGTAGTCATGGTCATGTATCGTATCAACTGCTTTCCGTCCTCAGTTGTCCATTGGGTCCCTTTCTCCACGTGCTCTCCTGTTCATGAATACCTGCTCCGTTTAGTATTTGACGTCCCAGAATCCATTAGAGTTAGCCAAGTATCTTGTCACCGACCACCAATGAAGAGAGTGTATTTAACAATTGACGACCTTTGATTTTAACGCATGCACTCAGTCAAACCATACATTTCTTACTTGTTGCTCAGTAACAAACATTCTATCCTATCACTCCCCAAGTACATTACACGGAATATGAACTTACATGGAATTTTAACAGATATTTTGTTGGAATAAGTTTGGGAAACATTGAGTAAAATAATATTAAACAGTCTTTCTTATTTTAGGAGTTATCAGAGCTTTGAATAGAATAGTGTGCATATGAATCCACAAGAGAAGAATATAACAGAAAGCAATCTCGAAATTTATTTTTCAGTGAACATCTAGGAGGATTAGCGTTCCGAGGTAGTCCTGGTGGTGCAGTGGTTAAGAGCTACAACTGACTACCAAAAGGTCGGCAGTTTGAATCCCCCAGCTGCTCCTTGGAAACCGTATGGGGCAGTTCTACTCTTTCCTGTAGGGTTGCTATAGTCAGAATCAACTCAACAACAACAGATTTAGTGTTCTGAGAAACACGCTTTGGCAGGTGTCTTAAGTGTATGAAGATAAAGACATAAGTATGTAGATTATGAAGACTGTATCCAGTTTGCTAATTCATTTCCAGATAGTATGAAAACTTTCCATGAAAATTTTAACATTAGGGCAAACAGACTAGGAATTCAATCTAGGTTGAAGAATATGGTAATAACACAAAAAGTTACTTGGCTCTTGGGTACCTGTAACTACTCTTCCTTCAAATAGCATCATGTGGGTACTCTAATGTCAGCACTTCTGTGACACATCTCACTCTATCCAGGAAATATACATGAGCCTTTTCTTGCTAACTAGACAACAAAGCTAAAGTAATTGTAAGTTAGTAGGATATTCAGGTAACGCTCCTTTAGAAAATAATGACCTTCCTTCTGAAAAACAGATTGTCATTAAAGCACACAAAATATTGGGGTTCACAATAGTTTTACAAGGTTAACAGGATAACCTTGAATAGGTTTGGCAAAAGGGGCATGATAATTCCAGCAATAGAATTACATAATTTTCCTTTATGGGTACCAGCCTACTGAGGATCAGAGGCAAGAGCCAGGGACTTGAATATAGGACCAGCTCTTTTACTGGGCCAGTTATCATACTTTGGGCTACAAGGGATGGAAATTACCAAATAAAACTGGCTTAAAAATAAGGATATTTATCATCTCCCCTAACAAGAAGCCACGAGGTAGGTCTGCTTCAGGACACCAGGCTCTGGCATTGCTCCTTAGTTTTATATTGGTTACTATCTGCATTAGTCAGAGTTCTTCAGAGAAACAGGGCTGATAGGGCGTATTGTTGTTGTTAGTTGTATATATACATATATATATTGAGAGAGAGAGTATATATATATATATATATTAAAAAAAAATTTTTTTTAACATAGATAGGCTGGTAGGTAGGTAGGTAGGTATGCAGGTAGATAGATAGACAAACACAAACATATGGAGCCCTGGTGGCACAGTGGTTAAGATTTCAGCTGCTAACCAAAAAGGTCAGCAGTTGGGATCTACCAGCTGCCCCTTGGAATCCGTGTGGATTGGTTCTACTCTGTCCTATAGGGTCGCTATGAGTCGGAATTAACTAGACCACAAAGGGTTAACGGATTTTTACCACACATATGTAAAACTTGTGAAAACTGAACCTGTATAAGGCAGGAACACGTCAGGGAAGGAAAATCAAATATTTTCCACTAAAATGAGCAATAGAAAAGTGGTAAGACTGCATCCTGGCAAAGGCAGAAAACTTGAGAGACCTGGAAAAACAAGGCAGTCCCACTGAGTTCCAGCTCTCACAGTTTTCACTGTATGTATGTGTATATATATATGGAAACCCTGGTGGTGTCGTGGCTAAGAGCTCTGGCTGCTAACCAAGAGGTCGGCAGTTGGAATCCACCAGCTGTTCCTTGGAAGCTATGTGGGGCAGTTCTACTCTGTCTTATAGGGTCACTATGACTTGGAATCGACTTGACAGCAGTGTGTTTTTTTGGTTTATATATACATATGTGTATACACACACACACACACACAGTCATATGCATTATATATGGAGTCCCTGGGTAGTGCAAATGGCTAAGGCACTCACCTGCTGACTGAAAGTTTGGTAGTTCGAGTCCACCAGAGGTGCCACAGTATATATTTGTGAGATTCGTCTGTGTTGCCCTACGTAGCTATAATTTGTTTTGCTGTACTGCCCCATGGCATAAATACGCCACACTTGAAACTGATGATGGGCACTTGGGAGGTTTGCAGTTTTGAGCTGGTCTAATAATACTCTGGAGTACCTGAGCGGTATCAACGATTAATGTGCTCAGCTGCTAACTGATGAGATGTAGGTTCAAGTCCACCCAGAGGCACCTCTGAAGAAAGGCCCGGTGATCTGCTTCTGAAAAATCAGCCATTGGAAACCCCATGGAGATGAGTTCTGCTCTGACACGCGGGGTCGCTGTGAGTCGGGGCCAACTCCACGACAGCTGGTGGTAGTGCTGGACAGGAAGCTGGGGAGGAAAGAAATGCCAGTCAGAAGGAAGCCATGAGCCAAGGCACAGGTGCGTGGGAGCAGAGGTCGTATTCTGGAAGCTGCCTGCAGTCCTCAATGCTGCAAAGACGGCGTCCCAGTGGGACAGATCTTAAAAAGCAGCCTGGCGACTCCGGGTGATGAGCCTCGTGGTCCGTCCGTGATGCAGCTGAGGCAGAACGCCACGGCCTTCCTCCCTGCACTCTGGTCTGTTCTGCAGGGAGCCCTGTGGGGAACTGCACACAGCGTGGTGTCTGCAGTGTGAGAGAACACTTGGCAGCCCGCCGCCAGCACTCGAGGGCAGGTACAAAGAAATAGAAGACATAAATTCCTCACAGACAGAGTGTAGAGGTGCCCAAATTAAATTAGATGATAACACAAGACAAGGAGGAGGAGCGCCATCACTCGTGGCAACTCCTGGAGCCAAGAGCACATCATTTTGACTCTCCTCCAGAGTGTCAAATCTAATCATCCTGTCATCAAATATTTACTGCATGCCGTGAGTTAGATAAAAATCGTCATTGCTGAGGGCAGATTTGATTTGGGGACTCCTCTCAAAGTCACTTGTGACCTAGTCTGCTGCGTATGTCGGCTGATCAGGGTAAGGAATATCGTTATAGGCTCAAACCCTAGTACCAGATGAAATGAGAGTTTTTTTCCTCCTTGTTTGACCTGTAGACTGGGAACCATAAACTTAAAGCGATTTAAAAGAGAACTGCAAAAAAGCACTTTGAGCAAAGGCAGCATCGCCATGAGACAGTGCCTGCCTCCCCCTAGGACCCTAGTGAAGGACGGACGTGCCGCGAGTGGATGTCTGAGTCCCAGCACGCTCCTTACAACAAGCCTGGCATATCACACTCAGCCTCAGCTAGCCAAGCTCTGCAGCGTGTGGAGAAGGCAAAATCACGCCAGCAGGGAGAGGGGACAGAAGTCACCGTGGCTGCAGTAATCCAAAGAGGCATTTAGGACACTTAAGGCCCAGCTTGAGAAGACAGAGTAAAATGTTACAGTGAAATGTACAAAGACCTGGAGTTAGAAGACCAAAAGGGAAAAACACAGTCAGCATTCCTCAAGCTAAAAGAACTGAAAAAAAAAAAAAAATTCAAGCCTCAAGTTGCAATATTGAAGGATTCTATGGGGAAAATATTAAATGACACAGGAAGCATCAAAAGAAGATGGAAGGAACACACAGAGTCACTCTACCAAAAAGAATTGGTTGACATTCCACCACTTGAGGAGGTAGCATATGATCAGGAACCGACGGTACTAAAGAAAGAGGTCCAAGGCGCACTGAAGGCATTGGTGAACAACAAGGCTCCAGGAATTGATGGGATACCAGTTGAGATGTTTCAACAAATGGATGCAGTGTTGGAAGTGCTCACTTGTCTATGCCAGGAAATTTGAAAGACAGCTACCTGGCCAACCACCTGGAACAGATCCGTATTTATGCCTAGTCCCAAGAAAGGTGATCCAGCCCCCAGCCCCACCCTGTCTTGTCAAAGTCCTGCCACTATGGGGCCATCCTGCCTCTAGACCCCAGACTCAGACACTTTCTTGTTCTGCCCTAACTGGTTCTCAGAAAGGGGCTGATAATCATTAACACTAAAAAAAAAAAAAAGGGACCAGTAATTTGTAGGACAATGATTTTACTCAAGAGAATTGGTGTCTCATAGGGAATTTCAGCTGGTTGTACAAAATGGGAGAGATTTCATAATGAAGTTGGCCCTTCTGACAAAGTAGATGCAGCCTGTTCTTAGGAAGAAGCAGAGTGCCCTGCATGAACTTGTTGTTGTTGTTAGTCTCAGTCAAGTCAGCTCCAACTCATGACAAACTTGTGTAAAGCAGAAGAAAACACAGCCAGGCCCTGCGCTGTCTTCGTGGTGGTCAGTATGCTCGAGACCAGTGTTGTAGCCATTATGTCAATTCATCTCATTTTGAGGGTTTCCCTCATGTTTGCTGATCCTCTATTTATCAAATATGGTGTCCTTTTCTAGTGATTAGTCTTTCCTAATGACGTGTCCAAAGTAAGTCAGACAAAATCTCTCCACCCTCACTTCCAAGGGGCGTTCTGGCTGTGTTTCTTCTAAGACTCACTAGTTTGTTCTTCGGGCAGTCCATGGAATATTCAGTGTTCTTCACCAACACCACAGTTTGAACGTATCAATTCTTTGTCTGTCTTCCTTCTTCACTGTCCAAACCCTATGAATCACAAAAGAATATTGCTGTATGAGCTACCATATATTAATTACACGCACACATTATATATATTTGAGGAATATATATTAAATAATATATAGTATATGTTAAGGAAATTATAAGACAAGAAGTAAAATTACGTTAGAGCCACCTGGACCCCACAGAGCAAGGAAAGCTTGATTAAACCACAGAGTCTGAAGGAGAACTCAGTCCTCATTGGTGGAAACACTAGATGTCTCATGACACTGGTTTGAAAGGGGGCTCAGGTGGGCAGTGGACTCAAGGCTTACACTATAGCATAATGCGTCGGGGGTAGTTTCAGATTTTACAGTCGTAAAATAACCTCAACAAAAGCTACCTTTATGGAGTGCTAACCTCACCAGGGAAGTCAGGACCAACCATTTCCTTCTGGGTGGTTAACACCGCAGTCTGTTGAGTTCAGGGGCTGGACGGAGCACACCTGGGACCTCTAGTAACATCTCACACCTTTCTAGGCAAAAAGTAGCCTTATGTCTCCACACCCTCACGCATATGCATGTAGTAGAGAGGAAGGTAATTGAATCAGAGGTAGGTAGATTTTTAAAATGTAGTCATTAATAGCCTCACAGTTGTGTAGATATCATCCAACAGGGTTACCTCTGGGCAGAAACACAGACGGTTCCTAGTGTTATTGGAGAAAGAAAGGGGGAAATAAACACATGTTTACAAAACCTCTCAGCAAAATCTCTGGAAAAATACAGTTCACTCACAAACTTTCTAACATCAGCCCTGTAAAATGGCGGTCCTGCGAAGTCGCTCACTGAATGATAAAATTAAAGTATTCATATTCTGCACAGGCTCGCGCAGAGGAAAACCTCAGCTCGATTATCACAGTTAAGAAGTCTGAAGTCATTTCCCAGCCAGCATTCGCCCTTTCCGCTGAGATTGAAGGAATTTGGTACAATAATGGTTCTTATTAATTTACCTCTCTTTATCTTAAAAGGATATTATAATTCCTTTGTGATGTAAATTGTTTGGACACTCTGATGGGCTGCGGTACCCTGTGACTAAAACGTCCACAGGTTGGGAAGACAAAGTCCACAGCAACAGTAGCTAACATTTTCTGTTTGGCACTTTTTAAATGTTCTCTGCGAGATAATTTTTGTTTCTGATTCACTTTTCTTTCTGCCTTTCCCAACAGGGATTTATGTTAATTACTTTTTCTAATGTGACTTTGTTCTTTCAGTCCCTCCAAACCTCCCAAGGAAAACACAGCTGAAATATCATTCTATTTCTTTTCTTTTCCTAGAAACCCTGGTGTTGAATATGGGTGTCACACTGGAAAATTCCACTGGAAGAAAAAGTTAAACAAGGCATAAAATCTACATTAGTAACAACCCATTTACCCATTATTCACAGAGCTTTTGTTACATGATTTCCATCATTTAGGAAATTATTTTGGTGTCTTTCCTGGTCTCTTTTCAACTGTTGGACTGAAACTTGTTACGCATTTTTCTACATCCAAATGTTTTCTCTGCATTTGGCACTATTCCTTCAACATTCTTCTCTTTCTTGCAAAAGAATGAAATTAGCTTAAGAACTGTCATTGCTGATGGCTCTCTGTGTGGAAAACAGCTTGAGAGGCATATTATTTAATTAAAGGAAATATTCGCCTTGCCCTTTGAAGCCTTCATTTCATGCAACCTGTCAATTGTGAAACAAATTCATCTGAGTTGTGAAAGTTCTGTTGCTCCCTTATAGCACTTTTCATGCTGTTGAGGTAGCAAGCGTTGTGTAAGGTACATGTGGTCCCCAGTTTGCAAACACGAGGTGCTCTGAGATATCACTGCTACCTTCACATTTTGAATTTGAAAAAATACGTATTTTTCTATAAAAATAGTCCTGCAAGTGATGACTGGGCTCCTAAAGTAGCATCAAGAGCAAGTCAATTATAATACTTTCATTAGTAATATACCTAATAATTATAACGTACCTAAGAAAACAACCAACAAGATAATGTAGCTGAAGTAGAAGCCCTAAACTGCATTCCAGCACCCATCTGTCTGTCCTTCCCACTGTGGTGGCCTGCGCGTTACCGTGATGCTGCAAGCTATGCTATCATTATGTCAAATGCCAGCAAGGTCACCCACAGTGGACAGGCTTTCAACAGAGCTTCCAGTCTTTTTTTTTTTTTTTCCAGTCTTGGACTAGGAAGAAGGGCCTGGTGATCTACTTCAGAAAATTAACTGGTGAAAATCCTATGGCTCACGAGAGAGCATTTTCCAGTACAGTGCTAGACGATGAGCGCCCCCCTCCCCGATGAGCCCCGCCCCCGCCCCCAGGCTGGAAAGTATGCAAAATACACAGCGGCCACAGCAAGGGACTCAAGCACACTAACGATTGTGAAGATAGCATAGAACTGGGCAGTGTTTTGTTCGTTGCACGTGGGGTCGCCGTGAGTCAGAGCTGACTCACTGGCATCCAACAACAACAAGACTATGTATTAGGGGCAAGGTGAGGAAAGAGGGGGTTGGGGTGGACGGGAGACTTGAGGGCATTCAGACATCCCCTTGTGGTCGGAGGCCTATGGGGGGGCACAGGTAGGGCACAGCCCCGTGTGTGTGAGCCCTGGACGCCCCTGAGGTGGGCACCAATGTGCAGTTTCTACTGGCCATCACAGTTGTTATTGCCGGCTCTGGCAGTCTGCTTCTATAAGGATTTACAGCCTTGGAAACCTTATGGGACAGTTCTGCTCTGTCCTATAGGGTCGCTATGAGTTGGAATCGACTCAACAGCAGTGCGTTTGGTGTTTTTTGTTTGTTTGTTTGTTTAGTGGGAGAAATCATTCAACAGTTTAACACTAATTGCTCTGGACACCACTTTCTGTAGATAGGCCCCTGCTTGTGGTAACTCAGGTTCCACAGTCAGGGAAGTAGTGCCCTTGTATGACGATGCTGTAGACCCAATATCGACATTGTCTTTGTTTCCTATTGCTGCCTCAACAAATGCCCACAGATTCAGTGGCTTCAAACACTCAATGCATCATCTCACAGCTCTGCAGGGTGAAAGTCCAGGCCCACTCAGCAGGGTTCTGCTCAGGGTCCCACTGGGCTGAGACCCTGGTGTCAATGGCTGGGCTCCCATCAGGGGCCCTGGGAGGAACCTACCTCCAGGCTCACTCATATGTGGCTGGCCCAGTTCCTGATGGCTACAGGACAGAGGGCCCATTTCCCTGCTGGCTGTCGGCCAGGGTTCTCTCACCGCCTGGGGCCGCTCTCTGGTCCTTCACATAGCCCCCACCACTCAGAGTCGGCAGCAGGGCGTCAAACCCCTCCTGCACTACAGCCTCTCTGCCTCCCCTTCTGCCATCATCACTTCTTTCTCCAGCTGCAGAAAGCACCCTGCTTTCAAGGCTCCTGTGTTGGGATCGGGGCCACTCAGTCCAGGATCGTGTCTCCATCTCCAGCTCTGTAGTGGGATCACACCTGCAAAGTCCCATTTGCCATGTCACATACACAAGCACAGGTTCCAGGGATGAGGGTGTGGACATCTGAAAGGCCATCATCCCACAGCCCCCAAGTACGCTGTGTGTGAGTTGTTTCTGGAGAACTGAATCCTGGGGCACTGTAAGCCTGCAGACACGTGTACACACAGTGCCCTTGAATCCTGGTGCATTGTAGGACCACAGGTGTGTACACACGGTGCCGTTGAATTCTGGTGTACTATAAGCCTACTGACATGTGTACACACAGTGCCGTTGAATCCTGGAACACTGTAGGCCCACAGGCTTGTACACACGGTGCCATTGAATCCTGGTGCACTGTAAGCCTGCAGACACATGTACACATGGTGCTTCCAGGACACAGGCAGCCCGTGTCATGGAACAACATGACACCACTGGGCCCCTGTGTGGGCTCACTGGACTCTTGTCCCACTATCCTTGATCCTGTTTCCACTGAGGCATGCCCCTCACCATTCCCCTGGACTCACACATTCTCAGACCAGGCCGCTGCACTGACAAACTTCCTCGAGCTGTGTGCCTCACTTCTGGAGGAAACCTGACAGGGTTTCACATAAAATAGAGTGATCTGTTTCACTAACTCCGTCTAAGGCATAAGCAATGGTGATTTGCATCCGTTTGACAGAATTCCCCACTCGTCCAACAGGGGTCTCCTTGGATAGGGAGTGTCTTTGGCTTTCGGGAGTCCTGGTGAGTCATTAGAGTGCTGCCCTGTAGGGTGGCAGCACACAGATGTCCTCTCAGGAGTGGGGACACCCTAAGGTGGAGGCTGGGAAGAGTGGCCGGGGTGGGAGGGAGGTAGGAAAGAACAGGACGGAGAGATGACAGGAAGAAGAAGTCCAACCTGTGATAAGGTTGGCGTTTGGAATCGATGATTTCATTGGTTAGAATTTTTCATATCCTCAGCTATAATGTGGAACAGACAGAAGACATAAGTCTTGTGGAAATGTAGTGTGGAGAACGAGGATTTGAGGTTGGCATTATTCTGGGAGCACTTCATAGAAAACGTGGGTCTTGAGCTACAAGGTGGGAGATGACAGAGATGGTTAATGCAGTTTGCTTCAAGCTTCGGAACTCTTTTCAAAAATCTTTTTGGAATTATTAGGGCACCAGCTGCTTGCTCTAGAAATCAGCTGTTAAAAGGGAAAAAATAAGTATGCTTCCTGTCTTTGAAAATTGTCTTTTCCCATAATGAAAACGGCCTAGTCAGGGAGGGAAAGCTTCTCTTTACAGGGTGTCACAGTTAACGTAAGAAGTAGGAAGGCACCTCTCACATCACAGAGGAAGGAGCTGAATGGGTGGTGACGGTCAGGGACCAAACACTGGAGGGAAGGTGGAGGAGGACTTAGCCACCAAGGGGCCTGGCTTTTGTTTGACTAAACTTGGGAGAACAGACATTCTCCCTGCATGCGATATGGGGTAAGGCAACCGCACATTCTATGAGCTGTGAGTTAAATTGTTGTTGGTAGGTGCTGTCAACTCGGTTCCCACTCACAGCTACCCCACGTACAACAGAACAAAACATTGTGCGCCATCCTCACAATCGTTGTTATGCTTGAGCCCATTGTTGCAGCCACTGTCAATCCATCTCGTTGAGGGTCTTTCTCTTTTTCACTGACGCTCTACTTTACCAAGCATGATGTCCTTCTCCAGGGACTGATCCCTCCTGACAAAACGTCCAAGATATGTGAAACGCAGTCTTGCCGTCTTTGCTTCTAAGGAGCATTCTGGCTGTACTTCTTCCAAGACAGATTTGTTCATTCTTCTGGCAGTCCGTGGTATGTTCAACATTCTTTGCCAACACCATAATTCAAAGGCATCGATTCTTCTTCAGTTTTCCTTATTCATTGCCCAGCTCTTGTACACATAAAAAGAAATAAATAGAGGTGATTAAAAACACCATGGCTAGGGTCAGGCGCAGCTCAGTCGTTAAAGTGACGTGTTTGCTTGTTAACACTTAAAAGAGGTCTTTTGGAGCAGATTTGCCCAATGCAATACATCATTGGATTTCTTGACTGCTGCTTCCATTGCTTTGATTATGGGTTGAATAGTGCCCCCTAAAGATTCACACCCACCTGCGACATCAGAACCTGACCTTATTTGGAAATCAGACCTTTGCAGATGCACTTACATTTAGATGAGATCATACTAGATTTAGGGTGAGCCCTAAATCCAACTGCTGGTGTCAAGACATTGGACCAGAATCAGGCTGAGCCTCGCACTAACTTTGTGAACAGGAAGTAGAGAGAGGGGCAGAGGAAGATGTTAAGCAAAACAGAAAGCAAGCAAAGGTGATGCCATTTCTGCCAAAATGTCACGGCCTGGGAAAGAAAGGGGGAGGAAAGGAGAGATCAAAGAATCTGAGCAGACCTGACAGACAAATCCAATGTTTGAAGCTTGTTTGGATATTGAACAAATCACCTATGAGAACGACACCATTAGGAAGTTTTTCCTCTGTACTGCACATAAGACATTCCAAGGTATCGTTGTTAATACATTGGGGAGATGATAGGAGCCCTGGTAGTGCGAGAGTTAAGCACTCAGCTGCTAACCCAGGAGGTGGTGGTTTGAGCCCACCCAGCTGCTCTGCAGGAGAAAGGCCTGGGAGTGTGCTCCCAGGAAGATTTCAGCCCTGGAAACTCCATGGAGCCGTTCTGCTCTGTCACATGGGGTAGCTGTGCGCCAGAATGGACTCGATGACACCCAGCAACAACACCAACATCAAGTAAGGTGACATCACTTAGTTTGTGAGAAAAGCCTACTTTTTCAAATGAACATTGATGTATTTGGGGGTGAGATTGTGTGCTTTGGGGATTTGCAAGTCTTTAGCAAAGGGAAAAAGGTAACAAAGGAAATGTGTCAAAACCTTGACAATCATGGAGGCTGGGTGATGGGTATGTAAGGGTTATTATCCGATCTCCCTTTCTCCCTACTTTTAGTAGTTACAAAATTTTTCATTAAAAAAAAAAAAAAAGTCATTTATTCCCGCTTAACTGTAGCCTTAAACTCATTGATACACATCTTCACCAAGGGGAACAGCCTGGCTGGGTTAGTGCTCAGCAGTGCCGCATCCTTTTTATTAAGAACTGTCCTCACAAATTGCCTGCTTCCTTGCCATGTTGGTCTAATTTCCCCTCGGCTCTGTGCCTCAGGGCCTGCAGTCATTGAAAAGGCTCCTTCTTTTTTGAAATTTCCATTAATAGGCTGTCTTCAATCAGGAGCACATTAGTTCTGCTAATATAATTTGTATGTGATTTTACCCCATTCCGAGAGCTGCAGAAGCTAATTGCAGACTAACAGGGGAGTGGGAGCCATCATTGATCACATCTGCTTGGCCTTGGGGAGGAGCGTGGTGATTGGTCTTAGCAGACAGGCTTGATCAATGGCAGTGATAGCTCCTGGGCCGTCACGTCGGCTGTCCCTTGTTGGGTGTACCTGGAAGATGCAAGGTCTGCTGGGAGATGCGGATGACAGTGGAAGCCAGGAGTATGCGGAGCCACCATCAGAAGGGAGGCTGCCACCATTTCTATAAAAATCTCAGCTCTCCTTTTGTCACTGCCTGCCCCATCCCCCAAAAACAGAAAAGAAAAAAAAAACAAGAATGCTAATTCTAAGTGTGTGGACATTTTCCCCCATGGTTAATTATAATCCTTTCTTATATTGGGTATATTAAGTTTCCTTCTACAGCTTTAAAAAAGAGCAATTAACAAAATGGCTTACAGGCTAAATGAGAGCAAATCTCATTTTCTTAGGGGACTCTGTCATTTTCTTATTTATAGATATAATCCCTATTATCAGAGAAAGGGAAGGAAAGAAGGGCCGTTTGATATTAAAATAATATCCTTCAAGGAACATCCCATAAATGTTAAGTCAAGCAGAACGCCTCCCTATCTTTGTAACCTTCTAGAGAATTTGGACCCAGTTGGGTGATGTTTCTTGTTGTATTTCTCATTCTGTTTTAAAGAGTAATTTTGTTTACAGATAATTTAAGCTCTGGATCGAAGTCTGGTTAATTCAGTTTCTGGATAAAAGAAGGAGTAATTCAGCTGAAAGGTCACCCCAGCATTTTAATCATAGACATGAGAAAGCCAGGAAAGGCACTCATTAGTGTTGTAATGGGAATAAGGACTCAGTCTCAGATAGATGGAACTGTTACAGGGCAAGGCTTCCCAGCTCGGCACTAAGCCCCGCCTGGGTTCTTGCCTTCTACTGACCAAGAATGACCAGGAGAGGCTCAGAGGTTCCACACGAACGCAGGTTTATTAGCAACAGGAAGAGAGTAAAGGCTCGCGAGTGGGGAGCAGAGCGGGACCAGGCAATGCTAGCCTCTGTTCCCCAGAACAAAGGTTTTGCTGGGGCTCATATGGGTTTGGCAAGAACAATAGAGTAATGAATATTTAGTAGGTTTCTTTAAGGGCGGTTGCTTCTCAGAATGACGGTGTATACTAAATTAGGTTGCATGAGTATCTGGAATCCAAGATAGAACCCGTAGCAAAGGATCCTGGGACTGGGTGGCAGGACTTACTATGGGGTGTCACGCTAGCACAGTTCCTCCTGTGGTGCCAGTTTGATTTCTGTCATGGGTACTTGCATCAGGCAGGAGTCATCCATCAGTCACCTTGAGGATGTCTGCACATGCTCCAGGGCCGATTCCTCTGGAAAACATCTTACAAGGAAGTACATTGTTTGTTCTTTCCTTATCACACACACATTCCAGGATAGGGGTTTGCATTAGCCACACACATCGTGTTGTAAGCAAGTTGCAAGTTGCAGGTGTCGCAGTGCTCCTTGCCTAGGGGCTCAGTCCCTGTTTCTTCCCTATCTCAGAACTAGTCCTGGAAAGCTTGCTGTGCGCTGAACCAGCACTAGAAATAAGATAGGGTGAGACATGCCTGCTTTAGAGTTTGTGCCCTTTTCCAGTGAAGTGATTATGAATTAAATTGTGTCCCCCCAAAATATACATTGGAATCCTAACCCCAAACAGTTAAGGGACCAGATGCTAACCAAAAGGTTGGCAGTTCAAACCCATCCAGAAGTGCCTGGGAAGAAAGGATCTGTTTCCAAAAGATCACAGCCACTGAAAACCCTATGGAGCAGTTCTACTCTGACACTGTAGAGTCACGATGAGTCGTAGTCAACTCACGGGCAACTGGTTTTGTTTTGTTTTTACACTTATGGGTGTGATCCTGTTTAGAAATAGGGTTTTCTTTGTTATATTAATTGGATCACACATGAGCAGTGTGGATTCTAAATCTAATCACTTCCAGGTCATGAAAAGGACAGAATGAAGGACCTCCCCTGAATTCCAACTTCTAGCCCTAGAACTGTGAGAAAATAAATTTCTGTACCTTAAAGCCACCCCCTTGTGGTGTTTGTGTTACTGCAGCACTAGATGTCTAAGACAGGTGCCTTTTTCACTTTCCCTTCCGGCTTCTGCTGGAGTGCCCGTCATTTCTTTATCTCCCTTCTCCAACCCCATCTAAATAATGAACTCTGTGTCTCAGGGCTTCATCAACATTTTAAAAGTCAATTTCCTGTTATTTAGATTTTAGTTATGTTCTTTTTGTTTTTATATTTTAAATATTTTATTTTTACCTAAGTTTTATGTGTTATAGATTTTCACATGGTATGATGCAGACTTTAACTGCATAGTTCATTAATTTCAGGCAATGCACATGCCTATGTTCTTAGTCGTGTATTTTGAAGAGAAGTTTTTAATTTTTATCAAGTCCAGTGTCCAATTTAACTTTTTTTTCTTTTGTGATTAGTGTTTTCTTAGTCTTGCCTAAAAAAAAAAAAACTTTTCCTCCCTGAGGTCGCAGATATTTGCCTATGTTCTCTTGCAGCAGTTTTACAATCCAAATTAATTCAAACTAATTTTTGTCTATGGTGTGAGGTAGGGATAGACATTTGTTTATTTTCTGTAAGATTATTCAGTTGTTCCAGAAACATCTGTGGAAAATCATAGAGATCTTCTCCCCATTGAATTCCATTGTTGAAAATCAATTGACCAGAGAGTGCTGGTTGTTTCTGTACTATCTGTCCTGCCTGCCGACCAGTTTGTGTAGCCTTGTGGCAATACCGCACTAGCTTCATGACTGTTGCTTTGCATTAAGCTCTTTACGCACTAATGTGGAAATCAAAAAACCAAACCCGTTGCCATCTAGTCAATTCTGACTCATAGCAATCCTATAGGAGAAAGTAGAACTGCTCCATAAGGTTTCCAAGGCTATAACCGACCTTTCAGTTAGCAGCCGAGTCCTTAACCTCTGTGCCAACACAGCTCCTTTGGGAAGGATCTCCAAAGTGGATTGCTGAGAAAGGAAAAACAAAATGGTGCAGACCAAAGACATAGCATGCTGCCGTTTGTCTGAAAAGAGGGAAAATGGCATGTTCATGTTTTTTTCTTGTGCACTAAAGACCTTGGAAGATACCCAAGATGCTGAAGACAGCAATAGCAGCCATTACCGACTGCAGCTCAAGGTGTGTGGGGCTGGGCAGATGTGGGAAAGGAACGCAAGGCAGCATTTTCACTCTATGCCTTTTCTACATTTTTAGACAGTGTGATTGCATCAATGACTAAAAAATCAACTAATTAAAAGGTAAAAGAGTGAAGGGTATGGAAAATGTAGCATCTTCTCAGAGTAGACGAAAATTTGAAGTGGCATTAAGTTTAGACAGCTCTTTCAAGTTTCCATAAAGGGAATAAAAACAGGGTAGGTGTTTGAGGGAGGTGTGGTGTATGTCCTGCAGGCTTGTCTCTGAGTTAGTTTAGCAACTGCATATTAGAAATTCCTTATAAGGAGGCTGCTTTCTAACAAATGTCTGAGTTTTTTAGTGACCAAATCCTATGAACAAATCCAAGAAAAAGTCTATCTGGTGTTAGAAGTAATAGGATTGCAAGTTTTCACTGAGATTTTTAATCTGATCCCCAGCTCGATTTTTGAGGTCTTGTGTCTGTCAGGTGCCCACCAAATTGTTCCCAGTCGGTGTACAAGGACAGCACATCTCATGTCCTCTCTCCATCCCCCTTACTCGCTGGGCTGCGTGAACTGTCCGTGACTGGTCCAGCCGGAAGTGGTCTCACCCCATCACCCTGCTCTTCCCCTAATAGGTCACCAGACGAGCCTTTCAGAGCTTGGTGCTGCTGACTGTCTATAGGATCTATAGAACATCACTAAGGCAGCATTTCCTGTTAAAGAGATGGCTGCCATTTAAAGTGCGGCTTCTGCCATTTAAAGTGCGGCTTGTTACCTATGAAAAATAACAATCTGTAAATTTAAATTTTTTTACCACTCTGCATATTTGCTGTTTATCACCTCCCTAACTGACTAGATGAGAAGCCCCAGTGGTGTAGTGGTTAAGAGTTCGGCTGTTAACCAAAAGGTCGGCAGTTCAAATCCACCAGCCCCTCCTTGGAAACTCTATGAGGCAGTTCTACTCTGTCCTATAGGGTCCGTATGAGTCAGAATCGACTCAAGGGCAGCGCGTTTGGTTTTTGGTTTTCAGTGGCTATATGTGGTTCCAAATATATCGTTGTAGCAGAAGAGCACTTTGTCTTCTATAGCAGGCCCCTCCTTCTCAAGCGAATTCCATTTGCAAGACTTGTTTCACGTAACCCAGAGCTTTCTAAACTGCTGTATCCTGCTGACATCATCTTCTGGTACTCACTCTTCTGTCTGGCTCCTTAAGGAAATTAGGGGCCCTTTTATCCCCCTGTTCTATACATCCTGCTTTCTTTTCTCTTCTACCTGTAACTCGTGCATGCCCCCCCCGCCCCCCCGTTTTCAGTGACTGTGGCCATTCTTCTTTAGCCATGTTTGCAAGAAACCCAGTTGTCATCAGCAAGCCACCTGCTGCTAAAAGCTACTGGTGCCAGTGTTGTAAATGACAATCCAGTGAAGGTGCTGATTTAGGAGGTGGCCTACTCCTTGTCGCTTCAGGGTCCTTGTTCTTAAACGTGGTCCCGACGCTGTTTACTCCTCCAGCATGAGGAGCGTTAGCTACTAACCACCTGGCTTCACATGTCAGCACATCGAACTGAAGCCATGGCAAGCTTAAAACCTATCACCACCTCTCAGCTGTGAAGCCTCACGCCTCAAAGAAGCGTGGCACCCCTAATCTTAGCCAAGGAGGTTGGATAATACCACCATCTGCCCTGAAGCTATAATTTTCTTCTGGAGAAGAGAGAATGAGAGGGCCACAGTTAGATTTCTTTTAGGAACTAAACACATCAAAAGTCACCTACAAAATCAATACCAATCACTTGTAAGCAAGGGCTGAAAAATCACTGAAGCTATAGAGTATGCGAGCCAGTGAATGACCACGATGAAGACCGCGTCTGTGCGCTGGAACTCTCAAAAACAGGAGCAGAGGCGGCGAGGTTCTCATCCACCCACCTGCTTGCACACTGTGGTATTAATCTGGGAAATCCAACAATTGCTACATTAAAAAGAAAAATAAATACAGCCGCAAAGGATTGAATATAAGAAGTGTCTTCCCCTGAGTCCCACATGGCTGAGGTTTGTGCTGTCTTCCCAGTAAACATCAGGGCACCGAAGGTGTGTGGGGAGGACTTATCTGCATGAGCCAGCAAACCTTTCACTCAATACCTGCATCCTGCTTGCCAGTGCTGTGTGCTCAGTGTCTCAAGGCTCTATTTAGCAGAAACTCACTCTGAGGGGCTCGGTGATGCCTTTGGAGGTTTGACAGCACCATCTATCCGTTATGCAGAAGACATAATGCCTTTCAAATCCCTGCAGTTCACAAGCCCAGCCTTCAGATTAACCATCCCCGAGAGCAGGATTCCTGCTTCCTCATTGTCTTCCAACAACACAGGGGGGCCACGCTTCTGTGAGACCTGGGCCCGGAAACCCAACCCTCTGGCCATGAGAGAGAACTCTTCAGAGGCTTGTCGGTCTCACCAGCTTGTTCATGACCTATGTGTGTGTGTGTGAAAATGTGTGTGTGTGCTGTGAGCATGTGTGTGCATGTGTGTGTGAGCATGTGTATGTTTGTGAGAGTGTGTGCATGTGTGTCCATGGTTTGTGAGTGTGTGCATGTGAGAGTATGATTGAGTGTGTGTGTGTGAGTGTGCATGTGTGTGAATGTATGTTATGTTGTGTGTAAGCATGTGCATGTATATGACTGTATGTATATGTTGTGTGTGAACATGTGTGAGCGCGTGTGTGCTTGTGTACGAGTGTGGGGTCATGTGTGTGAGCCTGTGTGTGTGTGCATGTGTGTGTGTGTGAGTGTATGTATATGTTGTGTGTGAGCATGTGTGTGCATGTGTTTGTCAGTGTGTGCATTAGTGTGAGTATGAGTGTGTCAGGGAGGGGTGAGGAATGGAAAATTCTATAGAATTTCCTCATAATTTATAGGCCTACTGACCAGAACAAATGAGGCACCATGCGGGTGATACTGATTCCAAATCTCATGTCAGAAGGAAAAGAGGTATGTCCACATCACCAGTACGAGGACCACAAAGCTTTAAGGATCCCCTTACACCACCGTTTTCCCGGAATTCAGGTTTGCTGACTTGGGTCGTAGGATGGTGTATTATTCCTCATAGTTATAAGATTTGTCCTCAAAAATCAATACCACCCCACCAAAAAACAAACAAACAAAAAATCTCTTGTTACCAACCTCCTTCTTTGTTAAAATTGCAGAGCCTCTAGTTTGGATTTGTAGAAATAAGAGAGATCAATGCCTGACCTGAAAGGAGAATTCCAGAGAATTGCATTGATGATATCCTATGGCCATCTGGAACTTTCTGTAAAGGGAAAGGCAGGTAGGGAGAAGGGTATTTTGCTTACTGTGAGCTCAGGAAGTGTCAGAATTAAGAAGTTAAGGCAAGGCAAGTAATTTTACAGTGTGTACAAAGAACTGATAAATTCGTTACAGGTTGTCCAGGAGGAAAAAACTGCTTAAATATGTTCAATTATTTTCTCAGCCTAATACCCACCTAATTTTTATTTTCTAAAAAAGCATTAAAAATATTGGGGTTCAATAGTTATACTTTTGTCCTTTGAAACAAGAAAAAATTCTCATTTCAATTTCATTCATGTTTAGTTCTTAGAAGAAAACCGAAAGAGGCCAGCAATATATACATATTTATCTCTGGGTTTGTGCAGGTTGTAGGTACACTCAGTGAGCTTCTGATGAGTATTCACGGTAGCATGAGGTTGGCTGTTAATGCAGTATCAGCTCAACCACTTATTGAGGCCAGTCTTCCCTCTGCACTCATTTAGTGTTTTTCATATTATAATTGCACCTAACACTTCACTTCACAACTTAAATGAATAGAGTTGGATAAACTTGAAGAAAGTTTACAACAAATCTGTGAACAGAATTATTAACTAGCAGAAAACAGTGTTTTGAGAAGAGAAACTGGGATTATTGACAGAAAGAAAACTCCTGAAGTGTGGTAATAACCTTCAGTAAAGTTGAAAATGAACATCAGAAAGGGATATAAGGCTTTTGCTGGAATATAGGGAGAAATTGAGATTGTGTACCTACTGTGTGCAAACCCAGGCATAACATCTTTGACAAGGCATTTATAACCCAGTTGAAAGGAGAGGATATTTATGAGGAAATCAAGAGAAGAGACGGTAACCACCCAACAACAGTTGGAGGTATCGGGTGCCCTGGGTCTGTAAACAGTGCACTGGGGAGGCCAAGGAAAGTTTTTTGGAGGAGATGACGCTGAGGTTGGTACTGGAAGCAGGATGTAAAAAGATGAGGAAAAAGTACTAGAAGACGAAGTCTTTACATGGAAGCCTGAGGCAGCCATTTTAACTTCAGTTCATGGTTTTTGTCAAAGGGTAGTGGGAGATAATGTAAAAGGAGAAGGAGCTTGGGACAAGATCACAGGGGAATGTTGCAATTCAAGCCAGGGAGTTGCAGGCATTCCCCTGTAAGCCAGGCAGTGGAGCTTCATGGAAGGTTTATGAGCTAGGGTGTGAATGAATTCCATAATAAACAATATGGTGGCCATGTGCAGGATGGATTTAGAGAAAGAACGAAGCCAAGAAAACTAAAGAAATGTTTAAACAGAAATAGGAAGGAATTATTTGGTCGTTCTGGCTGAGCTTTCTAACAGAATACTGAAAGGATTACAAACAAATATCACATGGTCTCATTCAACAAAGATTTAAAATTTGTAAGCGATACTAAAATCCTATAGCATATCCAGTTGTTAAGAATCCGTAAATATGTTTCTATAAGGGGACAAATTCTGGAATTCTGTGTCCTATTGGGCATTAGATTGACTTAAAGATTTCCTTAAGTCTCAATTAATTCTTGATTGAGATCAAGAATTTCCTCTGAATTTACAGTTTAATGTTGCCTGGAGAATGGAAACTAAAATACCACCACACATGCTCGAAATTTGATCCACAAGGGCTCTCTCCTATACAGACAAATCAAACTCAAATATGACAGCTTTAAAATGGCCATTTGGTGGTACTCAGAGGTTTTTCCCTAATATTTTGTCAGAGGTATTGATGAGACTTCAAACCCAAATCATCATCAAGCCTTCTTCAACAGACGGAGAACTCTGGGGCAAATGAAAATTGCTCAGAATTTTTTTCTATAGTAAAATTACATGTTTGTAATACCCATACGGCAAAAATGGACAGAACTTCCCATCAGAGTTAAAATGAATGAATCCATTTGGTTCTTCCAACCCTTGTTATGATTTTATCAAGAAATAAGAAAGAATACCATTCAGTAGATATATTCCTCTAGTAAAAACAGGGTAGATTTTAAGGGCTAAAGTTCTTGTCAGTAATAACTTCAGACATTCCTTAGTATTGGTGAAAAATATTTTGGTTCCATAAATTTTATTCACTTGCCCCATCCCCACATGGGGAACGCGTGGAACAAGAACTGCTAAAACAACCTGTTGAGTCATACCTCTGGATCATCTCAAGCCCTCAGTAGCTGCACAACCTTGGCAATCCTCTAAACCTCTGGGAACCATACTTGCTGCGTGGCTGTGTAAATTGAACATAATATATGCAGAGGCTTAGCATAGAGCCTGGCACATAGTAGGCACTCAATAAATATGTGATAAACAAAGATTTTTAGTCTAAATAGAGGGGGCCACTAAATTTACCAAACAACTTAGATTGTAAAACTTTCCAAGTGCTAACCTCTGTGTATTTAGTGGAGGAAAGAAGAGATACATAAAATGATTCAAACACAGTTCGCACTATTCATGGATTCCATATTTGTGAATTCACCTGCTCACTAAAATTGATTTGTAGCCCCAAAATAAACACTCACAACACTTATAAGGTTCACTCGTGGACATGCACACAGCAGCAAAAATTTGAGTCACCCAATGCACATGGAGCCCTGGTGGTACAGTGGTTAAGAGCTTGGCTGCTAACCAAAAGGTTGGCAGTTTGAATCCACCAGCTGCTCCTTGGAAACCCTGTGGGGCAGTTCTACTCTGTCCTGTAGGGTCACTATGAGTTGGAATTGACTCGATGGCAGCAGGTTTGGTTTTGGTGTTTTTTTAATGCTCATGTTCCCAGCCAAGACTGAACAGGACAACACTCTGCCGTCTCATTTCAGCTCTTGTACTGTAAACAAGTGTCCTTTTCACAGTTTATTCAGTGCCATGTTTTTGCACTTCTGTTGATGATTTTGCACTTAAAGTGGCCTGTAAGCATAGTGCTGAAGTGCTGTCTAGTGTTCCTAAGTGTAAAAAGGCTGTGATGTCTTATGGAGAAAATAAGTGTGTTAGGCAAGCTTCATTCAGGCATGAGTCAAAGCACTGTTGGCCATGAGCTCAATGTTAATGAATCAACAATATACGTTAAGTAAAGTATCCTTAAACAAAAACTCAGACAAAACAAGGTTATGCAGTGATTGGTGGAATGGAAATGTTGTGACCAGAGGCTCACAGGAACCTGACCCTGTGTTTCCCCTGGAGCAATGGTTCGATATTCAGTGTTCACAGCGTCTTTATAGAACATACCCACTGCCGGTAATGAGAACCAACTGTTTCTTATTTAGGTTTGAGGATGTTTTCTCCCCAAGCTTTGTCTTTGGGGTCTGGGGATCTTACATCCACAGGAAGAAGAAGTAGGTATCTCCTGTATCACTCACTAGATTCTCACAGAGCCCAGGTGAAAGAGGTGAATAGGAAAGGATGACGGGGAAGGTACCAGCAGCCTGCTGCCACTTGGACTCCAGACCAAGACAAATGCCTCTTTGGGTTAAAACTATCATTCATTTGATCAAAGACAAAGCATGTGTCTATTATGAGGAGGGAAAAGGCTTCCTTAAAGAAAGCACTCACCCTGCTAGTCTTACGGTTTTTAATGAGTGCTCTACCTTCAGGACAGGTGAGAACCAAGAGGAAGAGAGGGAATGAGTTTGACAAAAAAAAAAAAAAAAGTTTCTCGCTTTTCCTTCCAAAGTTAGGTTAAATCAAGTAAGAACAAGGAAGATGAAAGAAAGGGGATAAATGGATGAGCGTAGTAGACCTCGTTCAAAAATGAAGATCTTATGGACTGAATTTTTTCTTCCCAAGAAATATGTTGAAGTTCTTGCTCCTGTACCTATGAATGTGACTCTCTTTGGAAATAAGAGTTTTTTGTTGTTGTTGTTGTTGTGTTAATAAAGTCACACCAGATTAGGTGGGTCCTACACCTGAGCACTTTTGAGTAGTGTCTTATAAAATCAGCCCTGAGCCCACGATTAACACAGGCTTCAGGGAGCAGACTCAATGAATTCCAATCAGACTACCTTGCTCCTAGCTGGGTAGGCTTGGCAACTTATTTCATTTAATCTCTCTGAGCTTCGATTTCCTCATCTATAAAATGGGCCTCACAGGGTTCTTGTAAGAAACTGTGAACTACTGTATTTGTCCATTCCATGGCACACACACATTTCACCATTTAATTGGGATAAAGTAGTTCTTGAAAATCACCAGTATGTCAGATAATATTTTTGGAAATGGCACATCGAATGACTGTGCACCATACAATAAATGGTTTCTTAATTTGATGGAGTACACGAGGGTAATTTTCTTCGTTCCCTAGTGCTGCCAAAACATGAATACTGCAAGTAGGTAGCTTTAAAGAATAGAAACTTATTTTCTCACAGTTTGGGAGACTAGAAGTCTGAATTCAGGGCATGGCTCTAGGGCAAGTCGTTCCTTGTCTGTTTTAGCTTCCAGTAGCTGCAGCAATCCTTGGTATTCCTAGACTTGTAGATACATTTCTCTTCTTCTGTCTTCCTCTAGTCTGCTCTTTTTATAATTCAGAAATGATTAGGTTTAGTATCCATCCTACACTGGTATGATCTCATTAACATAACAAAAGAAAATCTCTGTGTCCAAACATGGTCATATTTACAGGTACAGGGGTTAAGACTTGAATCCATAACAGCAATAAAGGCAAAGAGCATATTCTAACATCTGGCACATAATAAGCACAAAGCAGAACACTTTGGGGGACAGTCAATTCTGTTGTTGTTGTTGTTACACCCAGCTGTACCGCACAGGAAGAGCACCCCTTTCTTCACACATGCCCCCTTGATGTTCCGGCTCCCGTCAGTGCCATCCAGGGCGTGCTCTGTGAAAAGGTGGTTGTTGTTGTTGTTGTTGTTGTTACACCCAGCTGTACCGCACAGGAAGAGCACCCCTTTCTTCACACAAGCCCCCTTGATGCTCCAGCTCCCATCAGTGCCGTCCAGGGCGTGCTCTGTGAAAAGGTGGTTGTTGTTGTTGTTGTTGTTACACCCAGCTGCACCGCACAGGAAGAGCACCCCTTTCTTCACACACGCCCCCTTGATGCTCCGGCTCCCGTCAGTGCCATCCAGGGCATGCTCTGTGGAAAGGTGGTTGTTGTTGTTGTTGTTGTTGTTGTTGTTACACCCAGCTGCACCGCACAGGAAGAGCACCCCTTTCTTCACACACGCCCCCTTGATGCTCCGGCTCCCGTCAGTGCCGTCCAGGGTGTGCTCTGTGAAAAGGTGGCTGTTGTCGTTAGTTGCTGTTGGGCCAGCTCTGACTCATGGCGAACTTATGTTCAACAGAACAAAACACTACCTGCACCATCTTCACAATTGTTGGTATGTTTGAATCCGCTGTTGCAGCTATTCCGTCAATCCGTCTCCCTGAGGGTCTCCCTCATGTTCACTGGTCCTCTACTTTACCAACCGTGATGTCCTTTTCTAGCAATTGCTCTTACCTGATGGCATGTTACTGAGGTATTGGATGTCCTAGTTTTGCTCATCATCTGAAGTGTCTCTTAGAGCTGCTTTTTGTCACAATAAGTGTAAAAAATAATGACTATACAAGACAAAGGGCTACATATTTGGAATATTTAACTCTTCCCATGGACTCGCCATCTCCTACTAAATTAATAAGTCAGTCCACAGGTACTGACCATTCATGATATACCCAGCACTCTGCTAGGTGCTGTGGTTATTTTTTTAATTTTTATCTAAGAGGGCTTCAGCATGATCTAATACTATGTTAGAAACCACCAATACCAGCATGATACACCAAGTCTCCCCTTCCCCCTAAAATACTTGGCTGAGTGTGTCCAAGTGGTTGTACTCTCAATGCTGAGTTCTTTCAAGGTTTCTTCAGGACATCAGCCCAGAGTAGTGATTTCTCAGGTGGCCCTCTACCAACTGGATATGAAGTTGGATCAGCTGGAGGCAAGAACAGATGGGCTCGAGCAGCAGATGGGAAGATCCTGTTTAGGATAAGTAGAATGGCTCTAGCAGAATCAATCATGCCACGGGAGTTAGCTGTCATTCGGTTAAAGAAAATGAACTCAAGTAGACAGCAGAGTTTGGGAAATTAATATGGGCTCCCACCTTGATTAAGATGACAGATGAGCTAATGATGCTGCACTGCAAATCTTACAGTGCCATGTGTGTCAATGGTAATCATAGCTCTCCTTATTTACTGCTTACTATGTTCCCTGGTGGAAACCCTGGCAGCGTAGTGGTTAAGTGCTACGGCTGCTAACCAAAAGGTCCGCAGTTCGAATCTACCAGGTGCTCCTTGGAAACTCTATGGGGCAGTTCTACTCTGTCCCATAGGGTTGCTATGAGTCCGAATTGACTCAACGGCAAGTGGTATATGTGCCCTGGTGGGGTAGTGGCTAAGAGCTACAGCTGCTAACCAAAAGGTTGGCAGTTCAAATTTATCGGGCACTCCTTAGAAACCCTATGGGGGCAGTTCTACTCTGTTGTATAGCGTCACTATGGGTCAGAATCAACTCGATGGCAATGGATTTGGTTTTGGTTTTTATGTGCCAGAACCTGCCCATACTCATGTCTCTCAGTCCTCACAAAATCCCCAGGAGACAGGCATTTTTCTTATTTTATAAATGGTGGAACTGAAGCATAAAGTGATCATGCCACATGACTCCAGGTAACAGAGCCATGTTTCAAACGTGTCTTATTTGTAGAATCTGCAGTGGAAAGCAGTTGTCAAGGGATTCGAGGGTGTGTAGTTACCCACTCTTCCAGCCCCAGTGCTGTTGGAGATCCCAGAGAAGGCAGAGGGACAGTGCTGAGTACAACAGACAACCCTGGCAGGGAGCTGGGGGACGTGATAGCAACACAGGTGAGCAAGAAGAAAGGAAAGGCATGAACACACTTCCAGAAGTCACAGGCAGGAAGGTCCACATCTGAAAGGTGCTTCATGGAAGAATCCAAAGTTGGAAATGGGCAACTTGTTCCTTTCACTCAAGCGCTTCGATATAGTCCATAAATCCAGTCTCTTCAGCTCTTCTACCGACTGTCAAGCTCTTCTTCCCTTGTCTTCTCTGAACAGGGAACACGGCACCTGCCCCTCATCGTGCAAGAATAATGATCTGGTTGCAGCCCTCTGTGCATCCCCCCTTACTCTGAGCATGTTAGATTGTTCGGGAACCCAGCTAAATTTTTCCATAAAAGTGATTTCCATTTAGAACTAAGTGGGGCAAACTCCTGCTGCCTGCTGAATCTTTTTCTTTTTCCACTATCAGAATCTCATAAAAAGGACTATTGCTCTTTTGTACTTTTTGTGATGCATTTTGTGTTGGGGTCTATGAAGGAAGCCACCTAAAAATACACTCAGCATTGTAAAAATAGCCCCATGATTCTGCCAGAATTCAACTTTTTAATAGCTGTCTTTCTTCTCCCTTTATGTCTCCTTTTCAATTATTTCCTTCCTTTTGGTTCACTGCCAGATTCGTGTGTCTGAGCCTTTCACAGACACCGACAAAGACTGAAAGGCTCCATCTCCAACCTTTGAAACCCTCATTAAACCCCAGCAGAGGTTGCTGACTGCATGAACTCAGGCCCAGAGAGAGGCAGAGAGAATCACTTTCATCACCAAAAAAGTAAATAACGTTACCAGTCTTGAAATGCTGCCTGTTTATTTGTGATACATAAAAATAATGGGCATCTTCCCATCCTGTGTTGGGTCTGTGTCTAGGTTACGTTACCCCAGACCTCGGCTAATAAGAACGCTACCACCTGGCTAGAAGGGGTTTTAGCTCATCCCAGTAGTTCGTTCCACCACCCATCTGTAGGTCTGCCATAGTCTGGTGGTTTGTTTGTTGCTGTGGTGCTGGAAGCTGTGCCACCAATACTGCAAAAACTGGCAGGTTCACCCCTGGTAAACAATTTTCTTCCAAACTAAGACTAGGAAGACAGGTCTAGTGATCTGCTTCCCAAAATCAGGCAATGAAAACCCTATGTATCACCACAGAACATTGTCTGATACAAAGTGCTGGAAAATGAGGCCCCTGAGCTGGAAGCCACTCAAAATACACAGTAGCCATAACAACAGACTTAAGCATAACAATCATCTTGAATATGGCGCAAGACCACACAACGTTTTGCTCTGTTGTACATGGGCTTGCCATGAGTTGGAGCTGACTCGGTGACAACTAACAACAGCAATAATATTTCAATGCTGTGGAGTTTTTATCCTAAAAGGTACAGAGGTGCTTGTCTTCATTATAGTCCAGCTGAATCAGAAACCTCTTTTCTCTCTGCTTGCTCACACCCCATTCTCACCAACCCACATTTCTCTAGCTGCAAGTGCCAGACCCTCCACAGATTTACCCCAGCTGCCCAAGTGGCATTGTCTCATCCCCAGTAAAGTAACCCCCTCTGTACAGGGGGCTCAGTGGGCCACAGGCTAAAGCTGACTCTCTGGGACTCGGAGGAGGGGCCCAGGTATATCTCAGGGAGGATCCCACCATGCCCCACTGACCCAGAGGGGAAGGTAACAGATATTTGGAAGCAGAAGGACCAGAAGACAGAAAGTCAGCGTGGGCAGGAAGAAGTGATCAGAGCCGTGGTTGAACCCTGAAGCTGCAGGTTCGTGGAGTGAGTGGTTACTGCTGTGATACACATGGAGCTCAGGGATACATCTCACCCTAAGGGTGAAAAGATGAGGCTCATAGAAGGTAGGTGACGCGCATTGGGCAAATTGGCAGCAAAAAAAAATCTCTTTAAAATGTTAAAAAGCAAAGATGTCATTTTGACGACTAAGGTGCACCTGACCCAAGCCATGGCATTTTCAGTTGCCTCATATGCATTTGAAAGCTGGGCAGTGAAAAAGGAAGATTGAAGGAGAGTTGATGCCTTCCAACTGTGAAGCTGGCAAAAAATATTGAATATGCTGTGGATCGCCAGAAAAATGAACAGATCGGTCTTAGAAGAATCACAACCAGAACACTCCTTCAAAGTGAGGATGGTGAGACTTTGCCTTGCTGACTTTGGACATGTCATCAGAAAAGACCAATCGCTAGGAAAGGGCACCATGTTTGGTGAAGTGGAGGGTCAGCAAAATGAGGGAAACCCTCGATGAGATGGATTGACACAGCGCCCAAAACAATGGACTCAAACCTATCAAAGTTCATGAAGATAGAGCAGGACCAGGCAGTGTTTGACTCTGTTATACATAAGGTCGCCATGGGTCAGAGCTGGCCTGAGGACAACTAACACCAACACACAGGTCAGATCACAAAGTGTCTTACATGTCAAGTGAAGGAGCTGGAACTTCATCCTGAAAGCTCCATGAGGAACTGAAGAACTTTAAGTAGGAGAGGGACATGAGCTAATTTATGTTTAAGAAATATCATCTGTCCACAGTGGGAAGGAGGGGTTGGATGGAGTCAAGAATGAAGGCAGTGATCCAGGGGAGAAGGGTTGGGGGCTTGAGCGAAGGCAGAGGCAGAAGGTGGAAAGGAAAGAGAAGATGGAAGAGGTACGAAGGAGATGGTGTCTGTAAGCCTCTGCCCAGGATGACGTCCAGCCTCTTGGCTTCTGGAACCAGAAGGGAATATCATAAGTATCCTCCAATATGCAGGTGGAAATTTAACCCGTGACATTATGGGAGAAACTGTCTAAGGCTGGAGTTCAGAAAAATTACTTGGAAAGCCTTTTATGTGTAATCTAGATCTAGATGGGTTCATAGTGTACTAAACAAAAATAGCACCACCTAAGGCTTCAAATTCAATTAGGCCTTCAGCGAAGACTCCTTGAGTAAATTGTCCAGAAAACAACACTGGTGTTAAAAGCAGTCAAAGTAATAGAAAACCTCAGTAATCTCTACCATCCCCTGTCCCCTGAGCACAGTGGTGGCCATTTTTCTTGCCTGATTGTCCAGAATATTGTCTCATTTCTTTGCTTTCCTTTCTGACTCTGTATCATGATACCGAAACAATTGTATGTTGAGCCGGTGTCAATACTAAGAGGAATAATCACCAACAGACAGACTCTCTCAGCATTTGGCAGAACTTGTGTTTTTATTCCACCATTTGTCAGTGTGTAAGACCGTCCTTCACGTGAAATTCCATGAGCACCTCCTGAGAGGGGAAAGGGTGGGACTGGGGTCTGGCCATAAGAGAGCCCCAGGCAGCTCCTGCTGTGGGAGGCACAGGTGATTACAGGAACCTCCACCAATTCCATCTTACGTAAAAGCTCCATGCATCCTACCTCACGTGGGGGCAGTGGTGGCCCAGTGGCAGGCTTCTCACCTTCCATGCTAGAGACCTGGGTCAATTCCTGGCCAGTCACCTCATGTGAAGCCATCACCCACCTGTCAGTGGAGGCTTCTGTGTTGCTAGGACACTGAACAGGTCTCAGTGGAGCTTCCAGACTAAGATGAGCCGGGAAGAAAGGCCTGGCGATCTCCTTCCATAAAAATTACAGCCAAGAAAACCCTATGGAGCAGTTCTACTCTGTAATACAAAGGGTCATCCTGAGTCAGAATCAACTGGATGTCAGTGAGTAAATAGTAGTGTTTTTTTTTTTTCAATTAATAGCTGTTGTAAGTATATTTAGCACCAAGACCAAGGGAAAGAGCATATTTTTAGCAATTTAAAATTGTTTTTATATTTATACTTAAATATTTCAGTTCTGTAATATTCCAAATATCTTTTCCACTGAAAATGTGGCCTGTCTGGATTCTAAGAGGCATTTCGGTTTCAAGCTTTATTTAACCGTAAGAAAACATGACCGGATATTTAACTGCCTGAAAAGGTTCCCAATTACAGAAACAGAGAGAGAGCTAAAGTACCAGGGACAGAAATTCACGGGATTCAAGGGTCAGAGATTCAGAGACAAAAAATTAGACCTTTACGTGAATAACTGTACTGTTAGTTTGGAAAGAATTTTAATTTTGCTTATATTTCAAAAATAATGTGATCAGAGTCAAAAATGCCTTAAATGTCATCACATCCAAGACGGTGAATTACATCAGTCAAGCCAGGCCTTGTGAAGTCCTCTGAAAAGTGTGTTAAATCAGGATGATAATTGTTCAGTAAAATTTCTCCTGGAAGTGTAGTAAATATGATTGATTTAGTACATCATTGAGATTCTACTAGAAAAATGGCATAAAACAGCCACATTCTGTTGCCATTTTATTACTTGCAATTTTTGTAAAATGACCATTAGCATAATATAGTAATATCATTAAGACAATCTTCACAGATGAAAATACCTCAAAGCCAATTTTACATTTCCATCAAGTAAATGACCATGTGTTTCAATAAACACAATTATGAGTGTTAATATACCAACAGATTGAGTAATTTGATTTCTAGCAATGTTGTGTATGGGGGAAAACATATCCATCACCTATGAGGTAACACTTAGGAGTCTAGACTTTTAAAGAGAATAATATGCTTCACCACAGCTACTCCTTGTTTGCTGAATGGGGGTCAAATGGCTTTTCTTCTCTGAGGTCATCTTGTTGTTGAGTAAACACCCCACACAGCTTTGTCAGTATAGGGCCAGAGCATCTCAAAGAGTGATCCCAGTCTTTGTTTTGAAAAGGATTTTTAGGGCACCTCACTGAGCAATAGACACATCCAGGGCTCCTCACTGGAACTGGCCAGGTGGGGGCTGTGACCCAGACACCCCATTTCTCCATTAAGGTCAGACTTCTCGTCAAGAGGATATGCTAGTTGAATCTGTTTTAGCAACAGGCTTGTGCTTGCCACAGGATGTTCGTGCAGGTGAAGTGGGCACCAATCAAAAACCCAGCTAAATGATGCCAAGGCTTCCGGAAGCAAATGGAGAGTTCACTTCCACTGCAGCAATGATGTGGTTATCAGGTATCATCAGGGACAATGATTTTCTGGAAAGAAGACACACTTCAAGGTCGTTCAAAATTAACCCTTACTTAAGCATCAAAAGGAAACCCTGGTGGCATAGTGGTTAAGCATTGGGCTTCTAACTAAAAGGTTGGCAGTTCAAATTTACCAGGCGCTCCTTGGAAACCTTATGGGGCAATTCTACTCTGCCTTATAGGGTTGCGATGAGTCGGAATTGACTTGATGCCAATGGGTTTGGTTTTGGGGTTTAAGCACCAAAAAGAGTTTTCATTTTCTACCACTTTTTGATAAATAATCATCAAAAAACAGCAAAAGATGTTTCTGACTTTTTAAGGGAGCGTTGTTGTTGTTCTTAGTTGCCGTCAAGTCAGCTCCGACTCATGGCGACCTTATATATAACAAAGAAACGTTGCCCAGTCCTGCTTCATCTTCATGGTCGTTGGTGTGTTTGCGCTCATTTTTGTGACTGTTGTGTCAGTCCATTTCATGGATGGTTTCCCTCGTTTTCGCTCTGCCTGGTGATGTTTCCAAAGCAAGTGAGCCAGTCTTCCCATCCTCACTTCTAAGGAGCGTTCTGGTTGTATTACTTCTAAGGCTGAGTTGGCAGTATTGTGCACACAGAGCCCAATTTAGCCTTTTTTGAAGGCACGTCCTCATTGTTATAAAGATCAGTCTCTGGGTGCCTCGCGTATAGCTGTAAATGCAAGTTGTGTAAGAAATACTTGTCCTAACTTGGGTCCCAAAGTGGAGTTCCTTGAAAAAGTCCAAATCATAGTCTGGATGTTTAATCATTGACCTCATTGCTAACTCCACGAGCTCCAAGGAGAAGACATACGTGTGTAAACACATGGTCTTCCGAGGTGCACAGGACCGCGATTTCTGCAGCACTAATTGAGGAATTAATAACTAATACATCAGAGAGGAGGGTCTCTCACCACAGCTCTCTCACTTATACCCAGAGGACCTAAACTACGACCTGCCACACTGCTATCTGGATCATCAATTTCTTCTCATCAGCTCTGTCCACTCATTTGCGAACTAACAGTACAGATGAGGTGTGAAGGAGAAGGTGCCTGCATCATTTCAAAACCGTGTTAGGATGTTTGGAAAAGTTCTGGCACTTGGTCTACAAGTGAGTTAGCAACTTCCATAGATGGAAAAAAAAATCTGGCTGTACGTTTTTCTCTTCAATTCTTCTTAATTTTGACTGCTAACAAAATCTCAGATACATTAAAATTAAAATTGTAAGACTCTAACATTATAACTGAGCAGCATATATAATGGCTTTCCTGTGGATCACATTTTGCTGAGACTCTCCATTTCGTTTGTTTCCAGCGTGTTTGTAATTGCTCCTCGGAGCATCTTCATCACAGCTGCTTTAAAATCTCTGCCGGATAATTCTAACATCTCTGTCGTTTTGACATGGGCATCTGCTGATTGTCTTTTCTTCATTAAGTTTGAGATCCTTCTGGTTCTTAGTATTGTTGTTGTGGTTGTTAGGTGCCGTGGAGTCAGTTCCTACTCATAGCGACCCCACATACAACAGAAGGAAACACTGCCCGGTCCTGCACCATCCTCACAATCATTGTTATGCTTAAGCCCGTTGTTACAGCCACTGTGTCAATCCATCCCTTTGAGAGACTTCCTCTTTTTCACTGACCCTCTACTGGCATAGAGAGAAACCCTGGTGGTGTAGTGGTTAAGTGCTACACCTGCTAACCAAAAAGTCAGCAGTCCAAATCCACCAGGTACTCCTCAGAAACTCTATGGCGCAGTTCTACTCTGTCCTAGGGTCGCTATAAGTCAGAATCGACTCGACGGCAATGGGGTTTTGGTCTATTTTATCAAGCATTATGTCCTTTTCCGGGGACTAGTCCCTCCTGATTACATCCTTAAAGTATGTGAGACAAACCCTCGCCATCATTGCTTCTAAGGAGCATTCTAGTTGTACTTCTTCCAAGACAGATGTGTTCATTCTTCTGGCAGTCCATGGTATATTTGATATCCTTGGCCAACATCACAATACAAAGGCATCAATTCTTCCATCTTCCTTATTCATCATCCAATTTTCACATGCGTATGAGGTGATCGAAAACACCATGACTTGGGTAAGGTACACCTTAGTCTTCGAGGTGACATCTTTGCTTTTCAACACTTTAAAGAGATCTTTTGCAGCAGATTTCCCCCAATGCAATGCATTGTTTGGTTTCTTGACCGTTGCTTCCATGAGCGTTGATTGTGAAATCAAGTAAAACGAAATCGTGGACAACTTCAATCTTTTCTCTGTTTATCATGATGTTGCTTCTTGGTCCAGTCATGAGGATTTTTGTTTTCTTTATATTGAGGTGTAATCCATACTGAAGGCTGTGATCTTTAATCTTCATCAGTAAGTGCTTGAAGTCTCTTCACCTTCAGCAAGCAAGGTTGTGTCATCTGCATATTGCAGGTTGTTAATGAGTCTTCCTCCAATCATGATGCCCTGTTCTTTTTTGTATAGTCCAGCTTCTCAGATCATTTGCTCAGCATACAGATTGAATAGATTCAATTGAATAGATTCAACTCACCTTTCCTGAATTGAAACCATGCAGTATCCCCTTGTTCTGTTCAAACGACTGCCTCTTAATCTGTGTATAGGTTCCTCATGAGCACAATTAAGTGTTCCGGAATTTCCATTCTCTGCAATGTTATCCATAATTTGTTACGATCCACACAGTCAAATGCCCTTGCACAGTCAATAAAACACAGGTAAACATCCTTCTGGTGCTCTCTGCTTTCAGCCAAGATCCAGTTGACATCGGCAATGATATCCCTGGTTCCACGTCCTCTTCTGAATCCAGATTGAATTTCTGGAAGTTCCCTGTCAATGTACTGCTGCAGCCACTTTTGAATGATCTTCAGCAAAATTTTGCTTACATGTGATATTAATGATATTGTTTGATAATTTCTGCATTCGGTTGGATCACCTTTCTTAGGAATAGGCATAAATATGGATCTCTTCCAGTCAGTTGGCCAGGTAGCTGTCTTCCAAATAGCTTGGCATAGACAAGTGAGCACTTCCAGCACTGCATCTGATTATTGAAACATTTCAGTTGGTATTCTGTCAATTCCTGGAGCCTTGTTTTTCACCAATGCCTTCGACGCAGCTTGGACTTCTTCCTTCAGTACCATCTGTTCCTGATCATATGCTACCTCCTGAAATGGTTGAATGTCGACCAGTTCTTTTTGGTAGTGACTCTGTGTCTTCTTTTCATCTTCTTTTGATGCTTCCTGCATTATTAAATATTTTCCCCATAGAATCCTTCAATATTGCAACTTGAGTCTTGAATTTTTTCTTCAGTTCTTTCAGCTTGAGAAATGCAGAGCTTGTTCTTCCCTTTGGTTTTCTGTCTCTAGGTCTTTGCATACGTCATTGTAATACTTTGTCTTCTCCAACCACCCTTGAAATCTTCTGTTCAGGTCTTTTTCTTCATCGTTTCTTCCTTTCACTTTAGGTGCTCAACATTCAAGAGTTAGCTTCAGAGTATCTTGTGACATCCATTTTCTTCTTTCTTTCCTGTCTTTTTAATAACCTCTTGCTTTCTTCATGTGGTGTCCTTGATGTCATTCCACAACTTGCCTGGCCTTCAGTCATTTAGTGATCAACATGTCAAATCTATTTTTGAGATGGTCTCTAAATACAGGTGGGATATACTCAAGGTTGCACTTTGGCTCTCATCAACTTGTTCTAATTTTCTTCAGTTTCAACTTGAAGTTGCAGATGAGCAATTGATGGTCTGTTCCACGGTCAGCCCCGGGCCTTGTTCTGACTGGTGATATTGAGTTTTTCCATGGTCTCTTCCCACAGATGTAGTTGACTTGATTCCTGTGTACTCCACCTGACAAAGTCCATGTGTATAGTCACCGTTTATGTTGGTGAAAAAAAGTATTTGCAATGAAGTCGCTGGCCTTGCAAAATTCTACCATGCCATCGCCAAGGTTACATTGTCCAACAACCGATCCTTCTTCTTTGTTTCCAGCATTTGCATTCCAATCACCAGTAGTTATCAATGCATCCTGATTGCATGTTTGGTCAATTTCAGACTGCAAAAGTTGGTAAAAATTTATGCAACAACCGCTAAGGACAAAGATGAAGAAACTGAAGATTTTTACCAACTTCTGCGGGTTCTTAGTATAAAAAGTGTTTTTTTTTTTTTTTTGAAACCTAGACGTTTTGGATACTATGAGACTCAGGATCTTATTAAACCTTCTGTTTTAGCTGGCCCCCTTTGGTACTGCTGTAGCAGGGGACATAGGATGAGGGTACCACCTCATTACTAGTGGGGGCAAAGTTCAGTTTCCCCACCTTTGCTGGGGGACAGGAGCCCCAGATTTTTTCTGTGGCATTTGGCTGAAGAGGAGCTGTTATTGCCTAAAAGTTGACTGCCTTGTTTGGTCCTTTGCTTAAAAAGAGTAGGCTTTTTTTTTGGTTTTTTGTTTGGATGGTTTTTTGTTTTGTTTTGTTTTTTGTTTGTACCCAGTGATGTTTCTGAGTTCCTGGCTTCTTTAGCTCCAAATCTAGGATACATGAGGCAAAAAAACCAGGGAACTCACTGCTATGTTTCTTGAATCCTAAAGTCCTTAGCTTTTCTGCCTTCTTCTCTCCATCTTTCAGAGTCTTCTTATGTTTGTTTTATAGATAAAGCCCAGGGTTTTCAGTTGTGCTCAGTGGGAGAAATAGGGAAACATGTCTACTCCATCTTTCCAGAAGTGGAAGCCCCGTTCTGGTTCACATTTTTAAAATAAAAGAAATATTTCAAAATCTTGAGTACACCCTGGGCCAGAGGTGTTTAACAAAGGTTTATTAATAAATAAAAAATTGTATTAGATAATCACTCTAATATTCCAAGTGGGTTCCAAAATGGCTTAGTAATTAAATTTTGCCATTCACATGAGAGTACGTTGTTCTCAAATAATCTTTTGCTGAAGGCACAGAAAGATGAGATTTGCAGCTAGACTGCTTTTGTCCAAATCTCAGCACTACCGCTTTTTATTAAATATTCTGAACAGCAAACACCTTGCCCATTTTGTGGAGTAACAACCCCAGGCACTGACTCAGCCATCTCCACAATCTGATGCTCTCTTCCTGTCTCTGCTTTGTTCTTCTTTTTCCCCTTGCCGTGCTCCCACCCCATTAGCTTGGAGCTCACGTGGGGCTACGAAGAAATAAGAATTTGGCTCACAGGTGGTGCACAGACCATCGTATGTCCCACTGAAATTCTCCAGGAAGAAAGGACCTGTCACAAAGTGCCTTCACCAGTCACAGATGGCAGTTGGGCTGGGAAGACCCTCCTTCCCCTCCTTCCACTGCTAATGTCACTTCTCTTCTGAAGGACCCAAGAAGGGCCACCATGCTCCCCAAGACTGCCACTCTCGGTTTATATTCCATCACAACTTACTAGCGCAGGTGAATTAGGAAGGAGGCAAGTCTGAATCAGGAATCCCCACAGCACCTGTTGTTGAAGGAGACCATCTCATTGCATTAGATTTGAGGCTTAATTCAAAAACATTGCCAGAACCGTTACTAAGCAAATGCCTTACAGGGGCCTATCCTAAAGCGGAGAGAAGGCCCATTTGTACAATTGCAGAGGGCAATGTGCTGTAAATCCTTAACAATGGCTCGATTCCTGGAGTAGATTAACCACCACTTCTAAACCCTGTTTGTTTATTCCCTTAGCAAGCCTCAAAGAAATTTCCATCCAGCTCTTTTCTGAAATTTAACAAATTCTAAAGCAGTGGAATCCAAATTAGAAGCTTGATTATACATGGTATTTCTGTCTAAAGAGCATTAATTAAGCTGCTTTGCTCTGCGAGGCTGGAATCCGGTTTGGCACCATCATTCCATGATCTGAAATCTAATGTGATTATTTTCTGGATGAATCGTTTGCCATAAAATTTAACGGGCTATTTCAGCTATTGGTTTGAGTTGATGCTCCATAAATATTAAGCCTTATCTCTTTGAATATTTATTTCTATTTTTTATGGTAAATTTGGACTCCCACTGATGAAGCATCTGGTTTGTACCAAAGACTCAAAATGCTGGAAGGAAGGAGAGGGTCTGAGAAACTCTGTCCCTTACGCATCTTGTCCTAAGACAACTGAGCGTGTTTGTGCTTCAGAGTCCTGGAGAGCTATGAGGTGTGACTTGCAGTATAAAACTCTAAGGCTCTGGAAGCTCCTCTGAGAAAAACTCAAAGACTCTTACATAGACTCCTCACCCTGTTTTACGAATGCATTTGAAATTCAGAGAGGATAACTCAAGCTCTGCACAAATGGAGAATCAAAGATGTTTAGATCAATTACACACACTGTGTGAGATGTCCCTCTGCCTGTCCCTTGCCCCCCCACCCCCGGATCAGTGTGCTTCTTGGACAGGCTGACTCGTAGGTTTCTGATTCATAAGGTGATCCTGCGGAAGTAGCCACGGGCTGCCCATCTCTTCCTTGGACAATGGCAGTACGCACTCCACGTGCAATGAAATGGGAAACTTACTGAAAACCAGGACAGAGTTTTCTGAAAGTGGAGGCAGGGTTGCATGTTGTGGAAGTTATTAGGGTTATTAGGATTTAGAGGCTGGTCATTCACCACACCCCTCTGCACCTGAGTACTGAGCTGAGTCAGCTGGGAATCAGACATCCATGTAGGCTGTTTCTCAACAACATGGACCCTTCAACCCCACATATGTCAAGAGCCACCAGGCCTCACCAGGTGGTCACGGTGCTGCCTGCACATCACAACAGTCAGGTATCTGAGATCCCAGCCCCAATGCAGAGTCCAGTCCCCAGGGCCTGGCACACAGCACAGTCCACCCCCGCCACCCCCAACCCCGCCACATGGGGCAGCGGAGCACTGAAATGTGGCCAGTGTGACAGAGGAAGGGAATTTTCATTTGATTTTGATGGATTTAAACTCAGTGACCCTCGATGAGATGGAGTGACACAGTGGCTACAACAATGGGTTCAAGCATAACAACGATTATGAGGATGGCACTGGACTGAGCAATGTTTCCTTCTGCTGTACATAGGGTTGCTATGAGTCAGAACCGACTTGATGGCACCTAACAACAACAACAAACTTAAATGTAAAAAATGATACCGGTTCACTTACTGGATAACTTTTTAGTGTATTTGACACAACTGGGGTAGGCTAATCGACTTTTCCAACTAGCAGCTGTGTGGAATCTAAAAATGTCATTGCTGTTGTGTGCTGTTGAATCCATTCCAACTCCTGGGACCCTACAGAACAGAGTAGAACTGCCCTACAGAATATCCTAGGCTGTGATCTTTACGGAAGCTGACTGTCACATCTTTCTCCTGCAAATATAGTTATATTATTTCACATTAAAATTAAGTTGTAACAAAAAAGGCTAGACTTTCTAGTCTGACAGATACTGAAGAAACCCCGAGAGTATGGCCTCTGGGCACCCTTTAAACTCAGTAATGAAGTTACTCCTGAGGTTCACCCTTCCAGCCAAAGTTTAGACGGCTCACAAAACAGAATGAGACTAAAGGTGCACGTCAGTCCAGGGGCAAGGACGAGAAGGCAGGAGGGGACAGGAAAGCTGGCAATGGGGAACCCAAGGTCGAGAAGGAAGAGTGTTGGCGTGTTGTGGGGCTGGCAACCAATGTCACAAAACGCTGCGTGTTAATTGTTTAATGAGAAACTAATTTGCAAATCTTCGTCTAAAGTACAATCAAAAAAATAAGTGATAAATACGCAGTAAAAAATATCTGATTAATAATTGTTTATATTCATTACATGTTGGAGCGATAATACTTTAGATATAGGCGGTCCCCAGGCCATGAATGAGATCCGTTTCCAAACGCATCTTGAAGTCTTTCAGTCGAATTTGTAGCTAAGCTGAAACAGGTGCCTACAACTCTTGTTTAACCTCACTTTAGTGCAAGGGGAAACCCTGGTGGCGTCGTGGTTAAGTGCTATGGCCGTTAACCAAAGCATTGGCAGTTCAAATCCGCCAGGCACTCCTTGGACACCCCATGGGGCGGTTCTACTCTGTCCTATAGGGTCACTGTAAGTCGGAATTGGCTCAAAGGCAACAGGTTTTCTTAGCGCGAGGAAAGGCTCGAAGCCTTCTCATAAAGGGCAAGTAGGCATTGTCCGTGAGTCGGCCGTTCCTTGGTAACCCAGGGACTGCCTCTATAAAAAAAAAAATAAAAATAAAAAAACCCGTTACAGTCCTTTCTGATGCGTGAAAACCCGATGTTATGGGGTGGAACAGAGTTCCACAGGGTTTTCTTGGGTGTAGTCTTTATAGAAGTGGATTGCCAGGCCTTTCTTCTGTGCTGCTGCTGAGTAGATTAAGATCACCAACGTTTAGGTAGGAAATCAAATGCAAATCACTTGTTCCACCTAGGAACCTTAAGTATATCACTAAACTTATTTTTTTAATTCACCTTTTTTTTTCCAAAGGAAAATCCTATATTACAAATGTAGCTCACATATTTTATCAGACAGCCCTAACCTAGGCCACACCCTAGTTAGCCAACCAGTTGCCATCGGGTTGATTCCGATGCATGGCAGCCTCGACTATGTCAGGGTAGAACTCTGCTCCAACTAGTCAGTTGGTTGAATGAGTCACAGCAAAAACCTGGATGACATTGACTCCTCAGACTGAACTCCAAGAGCTCCTTCCAGCTCTAACAGTACCATGTGACTTAAAAGCAAAAATCAAGTTTGCACGTGTTTCTGACCAAGCGTGTTGAACTAGGTGAGGCACTGCCTTCAAAGGCAATAAACATTCATTCATCGAATTGAAAATACTTCCAGCGTTGAAATGAGGGGCTTCCAGTGTTGATGCTTCTGCTGCTGCTTCTTGTTGTTAGGTGCCGTCGAGTCGGTTCCAACCCATAGCGACCCTGTGCACAACAGAAGGAAACACTGGCCGGTCCTGCACCATCCTCACGATCGTTGTTATGCTTGAGCCCATTGTTGCAGCCACTGTGTCAATCCGTCTCGTTGAGGGTCTTCCTCTCTTCTGCTGACCCTGTACCTTACCCAACATGATGTCCTTCTCCAGGGGTTGATCCCTTCTGATAACCTGTCCGAAGTATGTGAGACAAAGTCTCGCCATCCTCGATTCTAATGAGCATTCTAGCTGTGCTTCTTCCAAGACAGATTGGTTCTTCCTTCTGGCAGTCCATGGTATATTCAGCATTCTTTGCCAGACTGCAATTCAAAGGCATCAATTCTTCTTGAGTCTTCTTTTATTCACAGTCCAGTTTTCACATGCATATGAGGCTTGGGTCAGGTGCACTTTAGTCCTTAAAGTGACGTCTTTGCTTTTAACACTTCAAAGAAATCTTTTGCAGCAGATTTTCCCAATGCAATGCGTCATTTGACTGCTGCTTCCGTGAGCATTGATTGTGGATCCAAGTAAAATGAAATCCTTGACAACTGCAGTCTTTTCTCCATTTATCATGATGTTGATTGTTGGTGCACGTGAGAGGATTTTTGCTTCCTTTATGTTGAGGTGTAATCCATACTGAAGGCTGTGATTTTTGATCTTCATCAGTAAGTACTTCAAGTTCTCTTCACTTTCAGCAAGCAAAGTTGTGTCATCTGCATATTGCAGGTTGTTAATGAGCCTTCCTCCAATCCTGATGCCCTGTTCTTCATATAGTCCATCATCTTGGATATTTGCTCTGCACACAAGTTTAATAAGTATGGTGAAAGGATACAACATCTTTCTGTTTCTTAGAGTAGAACACTACCAAGAAGAAAACTGGACATTAGTTAAATGTTGTTTTTGGTTTTTTTTTACAAGTTTCAGGGGTATATCCAAACTCTACTTACTCTTTAACCAGTTGACATTGAGTCAACTTCAATTCATGGCGGCCCTGTGTGTGCTAGGGTAGAACTGTGCTCCGCAGAGTTTTCAATGGCTAGTTTTTCTGAAGTAGATTGAAGTAGGTGCCTCGGTGCAGACTCCAACCTTTTGGTTAACAGTCAAGAATGTTAACTCTACCACCCAGAGATTTCTACTTACCATTTAGGAAGCCAGATTTCCACCCTTCAGAGAATATAAGAAAAAATGTGAATTCATAAGTGACTAGAATATCCTCATACTTTTTAAGGTCTGGCCTTGGGTTTGCATTATCCTTATAAATGCCCTAAGATTATTTCTTAAAGCATATGGTCCCCAGAAGTAGGGAAGTTTCTGGTTATCAACATACAGCTAGGCAACAATTAGCCACCTGTTTTTAATGCTGTTAGGGATTGAAAGCCTCTCAATGGAAGCAGAGAGAGCAACAAAAATATCATATCTGCCAAGGCCTAGTCATTTGTTATCTTACATAGTAATTTGTCGTCTCGTGAGATCACTAAGGAGGGAAAGAACCACGCTGTGCTACAAAATAAACTTTGTAAAGCAGGTAGTTTAATAGCAAATTAATGATGTGCTGACAAGATTCAGAGAAAAAAATAATAATAAAGTCAATTTCTACAGTGCAGCCAGCAACGTAAGTTTGGAAGAGTTTTCGTAAGAGGGCACCATTTATTTTTTCCAAGAAGCTTTTTGAAAAACAGAGAGTAAGATATTTTAAAATCACTTTTCTCAATGCCAGTTTTTTGTTTGTTTTTTTAATGTCACTAGAGTTCAGACGACCGTCTTGACGTCATTCATGACAGTGGAAGTGAGGAGTGTCCACATGGTGAAGCCCATCATGTACCCTGAACTCTTTTAGTCTCATCTCTGGCTTGCTGACTGATTTCACAGAATATTTAAATAAAATAGCGCTTGTCATCAAGAGCAAAGTAACTTCAAATAAAATCCATGGAAGGTAAAAGAAATAAAGTGGGTGGCAAACGCCACCTATAGCATTGGTTACACAGTATTTATTCATTAAGAAATGAATTTTGTATGTTAGATGCTGAAGGACTTGTTTATGTCGTTCTCGTCACTATAGATGTATATTACATAGCTGGCTTTATTTTTGAATTACCGTGATAAGACAGCTTTAAGATTAGAAGACTGCCCAGAGCATAGCGTTCTTGTATTGCCCAGCCTGAATTAAAACGCTGTATTTGTTATCTCTAGTATCAAATTATCTTTAAGATGGTAACAAAGGAATTTCAAATGGCAAACAAATTGGGATCAGAGATAGTGACCCACTGTTTGTTTTCTTGTGGACATCTCCCCAGGAGACAAGACTGCTCAGAACTTCTCTTACACCAGTCTATTAATTGGGACTCTTTCTTGATATCATCTGGTGCAATCTTTGTAGGTGTTCCCATCCATGTCAACCAGACTTCTTCTGTTTATGATAAGGATTTGCACTTTATGTCATGAAAAGAGCACTCTACTGAAAGAAAGAACTAAATTTTCAATCCCAAAGAGCACACAATGTCTGTCAGAGAGAGACCACAAATATGGCCCCGTGGGACTTAGTTCAAAGCCTTGCCAAAACATGGCGGCAATCCAGCAGTTACCTCATCCGTGCGGTAGATATATGGGCATCTATTTCGTATGAAACATCATTTTAGATGCTACAGAGCATGCAGAGATAAATACAGCCCAGCCCAGCCCTATAAATAACCTCATAGCATCATAGGACAGAGAACTCGTACCTCGATACATGCAAAAATAATGGATACGTTTCCATGGTTGTTCATTCACTCTGGCACGTATCCAACATCCATCAACTCTCTATCACATGCCAGCCTTCTCCTGAAGGCTGAGGATACAGATTGAACCTGATTTAGACAGCCACCAACCTCACAGAGCTCGTGATCCAATTGAGAGACCCAGACGATCAAACCAGCAACCACATTATAAAAGGGTAAAGCGGAGTTCTGATACGTGCCACCATGTGGATGAATCCTGAAAACATTATGATGAGTGAAATAAGTCAGACGAAAAGGACAATTATTGTACGACCCCACTTACATAAAATATCTGGAATAGGTAAATCTATTGAGACCAAAGAAGATTGGTGGCTGTCAGGTGATGAGGGGAGGGGAACTGGGGAAAAATAAGTCATCATAGCGTCCACTTAAAATCGGCAAATCGTATTTCTTGTGAATTATTCATCAATAAAGAAAACAATCACGAGTACAATGAGAGGTGAAGCCCCAGACTCTGCTTAGTTGGGATCCTTGCCCAGCCTGGGGCTCAGGAGAGATTTCTTAGAAGTGTGTGTAAGCTGAGACGTGAAGGACAGATGGGAGTCCCCCAGTTTGGACTTTTGTGGCAATCAGCAGTGAGATGCCTGACCAGTCTTCCTGGCCAATCTCTTCCAGCTAGCCACAGGGCTGCTTTGGGAATTGGTACCAGGGGCCTATGTACGGAAAATAGCACCCAAGGCAGTTAGTGTTAAATTGCTGAACGGTCTCACAGCTAGTGATGGAAACTGTGATGGCCATAGAAACTGCTCATTGGCGCCCGCCTCAAGCAGCACCCAGGGCGTGCTCCCTAACTGCTATACCTTAGTTACACCTCTGTACAATTAACTGGCACTATATTTTTGGCCTAACCACAATCAGAAAAGAGATCGCCTGGCAATCTGAGGGTTACAAGTGCCCAGTGCACAACAGTGATTACTTAAATGGAGGTTTATGTTGGAACTAGGAAACCTTGAAAATATGAGAAATTTACCTCAGTCAAGAAGTTGGATGCATTTTACAAATTCAGAATGGAACCTCAGCCAAGGCTCTCCATCTATAAAGTAGTTACTTCTGGGTAACATGTGTCCCACCATATTTGCAGGCTTTCATGTGAAAGTCACATTCTAGGTCACACTCATTTTCATCAGTTCTGACCAAAACCCAATATCCCCATATATTTGGCTTGTACTGTATTTACACCAGGGCTTTGAACCAGTTTGTTACATTTCAAACCCCTGCTGAGAATTTGCATTTCCACCCCGGAAGTACTGAATCAGAATCTACATTTTAGCAAGACTCCCAGGTGATTCTTATGTATAATAAATTTTGAGAACCACTAAAAAAAAAATTTTTTTTTTTTTACTCTACTAGTGGTTCTCAGAATTGGTCCCTAACCATCACCTGGGAGCTTGTTAGAGACATAAATTCTCAGCAGGGGTTTGAGCCAGAATGAACCGGTTCAAAGCCCTGATTTACACTAATTTGATGGGGCCATCTGAAATCAGAAAATAAATCTGCCATGTTGTCGTTGTTGTTAGATGCCGTCAAGTCAGCTATGATTCCTAGCTGCCTTATGTACCACACAATGGAACGCTGCCCAGTCCTCCACCGTCCTCACAATTGTTGCCGCCACGGCCAGTTCCTTTGTGTACATGATTCATAGCTACAATTTACGATTTGCTGTAACTTCTTCGACACAGGCCTTCACTGAATCTGTGGATTTGTTGTACTTGAAGAGGGGATCAGGACATAGTCTGACGTGAGGCTTTCCTGAGAGAAGGTTGCTGCATACTTTGAGATTTGCCATAGCCAATGTTTCAGGGCATTAAGACTTTATAGTCATGGATTAAGTTAACACACTTACCAAGCTTTTACTGGACGTTTTCTATGCCTGATGAGTCATAGACTGCATGCACCGATGCTGACCTCATTAAACAAAGTCTTCTTTCTAGACTGTTTTTATTTTTTGAGTTTACGTCAGCTTTAAGTCTTTATAACTAAGATCCTACTCACGTTAGCACTCAGCTGAGAGCATGGGTCAATAAACAGTTATTAATTATCTCTGGGACTGGGTTTTAATTTAATGCAAGGAAAAAAATCTGTAACATTTTAATACCATAAAAAGGTATTTGTACTATTGACCACGTGAGTGCATGTTTAAAATTCGTGTGCCATTGCTGATTGAAGCATTTCTCAAACCATTCATGGTACAGAGTGAGAATAGCTGTGGGGATTCGTGCAGAAGCCATTCACAACACTAGAAAGCCCAATGACAGAAGCTGGGTTTTCCAAGGTATTATCCAAGAAATTAACCATTTATCAAGAGAAGCAAGTGTATTCCCCTCTCAATGCAGCCATTCTACAAGTTTTCTTAAAAGCTAAAAATATGCAGAAAAAGATAAAATCTTTCAGCAGTTCTTCCCACCAGCACGATCTTGGAGTAACTGTGTGTGTGGCACGGTGCACTATCACGTTTTTGCTGTATCAGCATGTGATTTCAAAATGGAAACAAGCCCCCTAAAGTGCACGTCAAATGGATGAAGTAGGTTGAGAACCTATAGTTTGATCATGAGGTCTTGCTTTCCAATTAGGTACAAAAGCAGTGTCAGGTTAGAGGTACATGTTTGAGAATATGATAAAAGGGAAAAATCTCCACGTGGATGACAATGTGTTAAGAAAATGAGAATTTAAATTTGAGCTGTGAAAAACCCCAATTTATACAGACAAAGCAAGAAAAATACATGGGCCAACTCTAGAGGGAAAAAGAAAAAAACATCAGAACACCACAGACAAAGAAAGCAAGCAAGAAAATAAATAGATGTGAATTTCCACTTGCGAGAAAGTGGTAATTTCAAAATAATTAAGGAAGAGAAGTGAAAAATAAACTGCCGTGTGAAAACTGGCTTTTGATCCACAAGGTCTTTCAAGGCTCCCTGAATAATGACTTTGGCCGCCATGGTTTTGTTTTTCTGGTCTTCTTGCTCGAGGACAGAGGCAGCAGATTGATGGAAAATATGGTTGAGGGATAATAGTTTCTGCCAAGGCTTGGCAAGTTGGGCCCGTTTCTTGTCCTCCACTGTTTGGCCTAGGGTGTTCTACATCTCCTCAGTGGCCTTCTTTTATTTTTTAAGAGCATCTGATAAATGTTTATTCAGCCTATAACCTGTGCTACGTATTTTGCAAGTGCAGAAGGAAGAATAAAAAGTAATGGACATCAACCCCATGAGATTGGCATTATTATTAATAACCCCCATGTAAGAAACGGGGGGACTGAGGCAGAGACAGGCTAAGTGCCCAAGGTCAAACACCTAGTGAACGGCAGAACTGGTATGTTGGTTTAGGTCCTCCGGGAAGCAAATGCCTCCACAGCTGTAGTCTCCTGAAGCGACAGCTGTGACTGTCAGCATTCCCTGATTCATCCTTTGCCCTCAGAAGTCAATCTAAGGCACGTCATGAGGTAGAAAAAAAACACCTCCGTACAGCCTGAATGTAGGGTACTTACTCTTTCGAGCATGTAAAGCTTGCAGATACCCACCAGCCAAAGAGCCCCAGGAGCATAACAAGCAAAGGTTGACCAGCTTATTGCACCGGGGGAGACACAGTCTGCAGAACCAGGGGCATCTCGGTGACAGGGAGTTGGGAGGGGTGTGGGAGGGTTTGAGCTTGCACTGGGTGATTTGGGGGAAGGTTTAAAGACAAGGGAGCCCCGGTGGCACGGTGATTAAGAGCTCGGCTGCTAACCATAAGGTCAGCAGTTTGAATCCACCAGCCACTCCTCAGAAACCCTATGGAGGAGTTCTACACTATGCTATAGGGCCACTACGAGGAGGAATCGACTCAACACTAACGGGGTTTTGGCTGAAGACAAGAAGGTTCACTCTGAACTGGGTGCACTTTGGAAGCAGAGACAATTTGATAGTTGGGTAGCTTAGTACTTCTTATCCAGGAGGCGGTAGCAACAAAATGGGGCACAAAGTGTCTGGAAAGAAACAGTAGTCACTCGTGTTAGCCAGAAGGGGGAGACGTTTGGTTACTTTTAGGTCACATAAGCTCTGTGTGTTCCAACACGATTACAAAAGGTTTTTGTCTTGTTGCTCTGGTCTTTGAGTGGCCTGTTTGGTTACTGTTCATCTTCTGTGGAAAGTATTATGTTCCGGAGCCTCCTGTTACTTGCAAGCTGCCAGCTGTCTTAGCCTTTTTATTATTCTTGTTTTTCTCAGGTCCCAGGTAAATGATAGGTTATCAACCTGCCAATCCACGTGGGATACTCACTACATGTCCGGAGCTGAGCTAAGTGTCCACAACTTTATAATGAGGATTTCTCGTTAGTAGAACACCGAGATTATAAAGTAATGTAAAAAAAAAAAAAAAAAAGTAAAATAATAAATAAAAATTAAAAAACAAGAATATGTAACCAAGATTTGAAGCAAATATTCTTTCGCTCAACAATCTTATGGCATAAAAAAAAAAAAAATGGCATAGGAAGGTTTAAATGAAAAGCTTTGGCAAAGTTATTTGTTTACTTCTAAGCTACAAAAAAAAGTTACAACTTGAAAATTAATTTTTATAAATAATCTATTGAATTGTTCCTCCTCCCAGATAAACTCAAGTCTCTGCTATACAAACATCTGACAAGCGTTTCCTTCCTTCCCTCCCTCCCTCCCTCCCTCCCTTCCTTCCTTCCTTCCTTCCAGATACTAGCTGTTGTTATGCGTGTGTGGGTTTTCCCCCCTCCACTTAGCAGCTAAAAATTGTATGGTTTTTGATTCTGTCTGTTTGTGCTCTGCATGATGCTTTCACTCTTGAACCCAAACCCAGGAAAAAATAAATAAATAAAATTAAAACCCAGAGAAGGCGCTAAATCACTAAGAGGACTGCAGGCCAGAGGGGAAGTCTAAGTTGGACGATGACTTCACAGGCCCCTGCGGTGCTGGCCGCTGCTTGAACCTGGCCATTTCAGAGGCTCCGTGAGTGGGTTCAGGGCATGGCCCAGGCCAGAGCAGAGTTCAGAGGGTGGAGTCCTGGTTTCCACCTTCGTTATTCCCAAACTGAGCTTTCTCTTCACCAGTTTCGGGAGGGGTGAACCGAGTGTGTTGAGGCTGTTTGCTGCTGTGGTAATAAAATTTTCTACCCTGGTTTTAGATGTCTTTTTCAATGGAAAGTTTAACATGGAAAGTTCTGTTGTTGTTGTTTTGTCTTTTGGTTTTAGTGGGGTAACATGCCAGGTGTTCTCACTTATTTTAAAAGAGTAGAGTCTCCTAAGAGATATGTATTGTTTAGTTTGTTTTGTGGATTTGGGGGAGGGGGTGGATTTTTGAGTAAAAATGAGTCGCCTTTAGGTTTAAAAATCATGTTGTTGTTGTTGTGTTGTTAGGTGCTGTCAAGTCAGCTCCGACTCATAGCGACTGTGTGCGCAACAAAACGAAACACTGCCCGGTCCTGCGCCATCCTTACAATCGTTGTTATGCTTGAGCTCATTGTTGCAGCCACTGTGTCAATTCACCTTGCTGAGGGTCTTCCTCTTTTCCGCTGACCATGTACTCTGCCAAGCATGATGTCCTTCTGCAGGGACTGATCCCTCCTGACAACATGTCCAAAGTATGTAAGATGCAGTCTCGCCATCCTTGCTTCTAAGGAGCATTCCGGCTGTACTTCTTCTAAGGCAGATTTGTTCGTTCTTCTGGCAGACCATGGTGTATTCAATATTCTTCGCCAACACCACATTTCAAAGGTGTCAACTCTTCTTCGGTCTTCCTTATTCATTGTCCAGCTTTCACATGCATGTGATGTGATTGAAAATGCCATGGCTTGGGTCAGGTGCACCTTAGTCTTCAGGGTGACATGCTTGCTCTTCAACACTTTGAAGAGGTCCTTTGCAGCAGATTTGCCCAATGCAATGCGTCTTTTGATTTCTTGACTGCTGCCTCCATGGCTGTTGATTGTGGATCCAAGTAAAATGAAATCCTTGACATCTTCAGTCCTCTCTCCATTTATCATGATGTTGCTCATTGGTCCAGTTGTGAGGATTTTTGTTTTCTTTATGTTGAGGTGTAATCCATACTGAAGGCTGTGGTCTTTGATCTTCATTAGTAAGTGCTTCAAGTCCTCTTCACTTTCAGCAAGCAAGGTTGTGTCATCTGCATAACGCAGGTTGTTAATGAGTCTTCCTCCAATCTTGATGCCTTGTTCTTCTTCATATAGTCCAGTGTCTCGGATTATTTGCTCACATACAGATTAAATAGGTATGGTGAAAGAATACAACCCTGATGAACACCTTTCCTGACCTTAAACCAATCAGTATCCCCTTGTTCTGTCCGAACAACTGCCTCTTGATCTATGTAAGGGTTCCTCATGAGCACAATGAAGTGTTCTGGAATTCCCATCCTTTGCAATGTTATCCATAGTTTGTTATGATCCACACAGTCAAATGCCTTTGCATAGTCAATAAAACACAGGTAAACATCCTTCTGGTATTCTCTGCTTTCAGCCAGGATCCATCTGACATCAGCAATGATATCCCTGGTTTCACGTCCTCTTCTGAAACCAGCCTGAATTTCTGGCAGTTCCCTGTCGATATACTGCTGCAGCCGTTTTTGAATGATCTTCAGCAAAATTTTGCTTGTGTGTGATATTAATGATATTGTTCTGTAATTTCCACATTCGGTTGGATCACCTTTCTTGGGAATAGGCATAAATATGGATCTCTTCCAATCAGTTGGCCAGGAAGCTGTCTTCCATATTTCTTGGCATAGACGAGTGAGCATCTCCCACGCTGCACCTGTTTGTTGAAACATCTCAACTGATATTCCATCAATTCCTGGAGCCTTGTTTTTCGCCAGTGCCTTCAGAGCAGCTTGGACTTCTTCCTTCAGTACTATCAGTTCCTGATCATATGCCACCTCTTGAAATGGTTGAATATCGACTAATTCTTTTTGGTATAATGACTCTGTGTACTCCTTCCATCTTCTTTTGATGCTTCCTGCATCGTTTAATATTTTCCCCCATGGAATCCTTCACTATCACAACTCGAGGCTTGAAGTTTTTCTTCAGTTCTTTCAGCTTGAGAAACGCCGAGCGTGTTCTTCCCTTTTGGTTTTCCATCTCCAGCTCTTTGCACATGTCATTATAATACCTTACTTTGTCTTCTTGAGAGGCCCTTTGAAATCTTCTGTTCAGTTCTTTTACTTCATCAATTCTTCCTTTTGCTTTAGCTGCTCGATGCTCAAGAGCAAGTTTCAGGGTCTCCTCTGACATGCACCTTGGTCTTTTCTTTCTTTCCTGTCTTTTCAGTGACGTCTTGCTTTCTACATGGATGATGTCCTTGATGTCATTCCACAACTCCTCTGGTCTTCAGTCACTAGTGTTCAATGCGTCAAAGCTATTCTTGAGATGGTCTCTGAATTCAAGTGGCATATACCTAAGGTCATATTTTGGCTCTCGTGGACTTGCTCTGATTTTGTTCGGTTTCAGCTTGAACTTGCATATGAGCAATTGATGGTCTGTTCCACAGTCGGCCCCTGGCCTTGTTCTGACTGATGATATTGAATTTTTCCATCGTCTCTTTCCACAGATTAGTCAATTTGATTTCTGTGTGTTCCATCTGGTGAGGTCCATGTGTATAGTCACCATTTATGTTGGCAAACGAAGGTATTTGCAATGAAGAAGTCGTTGGTCTTGAAAAATTCTGTCTTTCTATCTCCGGCGTTGTTTCTATCACCAAGGCTATATTTTCCAACTAGCGATCCTTCTTCTTTGTTTCCAACTTTCGCTTTCCAATCGCCAGTAATTATCAATGCATCTTGATTGCATGTTCGATCAATTTCAGACTACAGCAGCTGATAAAAATCTCCTATTTCTTCATCTTTCGCCCTAGTGGTTGGTGCGTAAATTTAAACAATAGTCATATTAACTGGTCTTCCTTGTAGGTGTATGGATATTATCCTATCACTGACAGCGTTGTACTTCAGGATAGATCTTGAAATGTTCTTTTTGACGATGAATGCAATACCATCCCTCTTCGAGTTGTCATTCCCAGCATAGTAGACTATATGATTGTCCAATTCAAAATGGCCAATACCAGTCCATTTCTCACTAATGCCTAGGATATCGATGTTTATGTGTTCCATTTCATTTTTGATGATTTCCAATTTTCCTAGATTCATACTTCTTACATTCCAGATTCTGATTATTAATGGATGTCTGCAGCTGTTTCTTCTCATTTTGAGTCATTCCACATCAGCAAATGAAGGTCCCGAAAGCTTTACTCCATCCACGTCATTTAAGGTCGACTTTACTTTGAGGAGGCAGCTCTTCCCCAGTCATCTTTTGCATGCCTTTCAACCTGGGCGGGGGGGATAAATATGGATCTCTTCCAATCAGTTGGCCAGGAAGCTCTCTTCCATATTTCTTGGCATAGACGAGTGAGCATCTCCCGCGCTGCACCTGTTTGTTGAAACATCTCAATTGATATTCCATAAATTCCTGGCGCCTTGTTTTTCGCCAATGCCCTCAGAGCAGCTTGGACTTCTTCCTTCAGTACTATCAGTTCCTGATCATATGCCACCTCTTGAAATGGTTGGATATTGACTAATTCTTTTTGGTATAATGACCTTGTGTACTCCTTCCATCTTCTTTTATCAGACAGTGTTCCGCTGCTATTCATAAGGTTTTCACTGGCTAATGCTTTTCAGAAGTAGACTGTGGGGCCCTTCTTCCTAGCCTGTCTTAGTCTGGAAGCTCAGCTGAAACCTGTCCTCTGTGGGTGACCCTGCTTATATCTGAATACCAGTGGCATAGCTTCCAGCATCACAGCAACACACAAGCCCCCCAGTACGACAAACTGACAGACACGTGGAAGTTAAAAAAAATCTTAGGAAAAAATAATCCAAATGCCCATCAACTGGTAAGTAAGTAAGCAAACTATGGTGTATCCATGCAGTGAAGTACTGCTCAGTAAAGACAGGAACTGAACACTGATTCACACTACAGCGTGGATAAACCTCACAAACATACGAAGCGGAAGAAGCCAGATGCAGAACACCACATATTATGATTCGCTGCCTAGAAAAGGCAAACCTACAAGACAGAAAATGTATCAGTGGTTGCCTGAGGGAAGGGGGACGTGGGGACCAGGGGTTGACAACAAATGGGCCCAGGGAAGTTTTGGAGGCCATGAAAATGTTCCAAAACTACATGGTGATGCTGGTTGCACAGCTCTATAAATTTACTGAGAATCATTGGATAGTATGCTCAGAATGGGTAGATTTTATGATCTGTAAATTAAACCACAAGAAGCTATAAAAAATAAGCCATAACACGTAAGTATGTACATAGTACATACTTCTTGCTCTAGTCCTTTTTTAGTTTTTTTTTTTTCATTAAGATATAAGATAGGCCATTGGCCCTCCATATCCACAGGTTCCATATCCCATAATTCAACCAACTGCAGATCGAAAATATTCAGAAAAAAAGAGTTCCCAAAAGCAAACCTGCTTATGCTGCAAGCTGAGCACCATGCTGAATCCACATGAAGGAGGTGATGTGTCGACATCCCCTGCTGTAGCCTGCACACTTCACAGTCCTTGGTCTCTCTCCAGCACTCAGTGTTTGAGCATTGCTCGCCTCACGTCTTGCCCTTTTTCCCTACACAGTACAGTGTAACAACTATTTCCATGGCATTTCCATTGTCTCAGGTATCGTAAGTAATCTAGAGATGATTTAAGGTGTACAGGAGGATGTGTGTAGGTTATATGCAAATACTATGCCATTTTATATAAGAGACTTGAGCATGCACAGTTTTCCATATCTGTGGAGATCCTGGAACTAATCCCACTTGGATACTGAGGGACAACTGTAGAAAGCAGTCCCCAGCTTATGACAGGACTCTGTTCCTACGACTCGGTCATAAGTCAGTTCTAACACAAGTTGAATACGTTTTTTTTTTTTTTTAGTTTTCATTATTATTTCCTTTTATCATCAGTATCTTTGTAAATTTCGTCTTTATTTGCCAGTGTCAGTGTTGTAACTATGAAGTTGGAATCGTAACAGCTGTCCTGATGTCTGAGAACAATGACGTCAGCAAATTAGGCAACATTGTATGTAGTGTAAGATGTACAATAAGATGTTAAAAAAAAAAAAAAAAGGTGGTCATAAGTGCCATTTGTCATAACTCAAATACGTCATAAGTCGGGGGCTACCTGCCCGTGTGTGTGTGCATAACATAAAGTTCATTTATAGTAAGAGTCATTTTCAATAATTTTTTTTACATATATACACCTGTAGCAGCTATCAGATCAAGCTACAAAATATTCCCAGCATGCCAAAAGGGTTCTCATGCCCTTCCAGTCAGTATTCTGACTTCTGTCACCATCAATTTTCAATTAGTTTTCCTACTCTTGAAATTCACAGAGATTGAATTACACAGTGAATGGACATAGTTCAGTCTCAGTAAGTGGTGGATGTTAGTAACTTCCAAAGCAAGGATAGTGGCAAATTGATTCTTCTTCTCTAGCACATAACCTCACAGATACTGGATTCAGCCATCCTTCAAGCTGGTTGCCCTGATAATTATTCATTTGTCATCATTGGGTAGTAATTTGATTTTTTTTTTTTTTAATATGTCCTGCATTTCTTGAAAGGAAGTTACTGTTTATTGGTACAAATGTACAGCTATCTTGGGTTGTTTTTTATCCTCTGAAAAACTCTTTAATTTTACTTTGTTTTTTCTGCAAATACTTGATAGGGTTAGAGAGTAATTCATTCAAGTTTGAAAGGAATCTTCCCTGGCTCACTATTGTTACTCTCTAGTCTGTCTTTATTTCTTATGTAGAGAAAAAAGATCATGGTATTCTTTTTTTAAATCACTCTGATTTCATCCTGGAAAGAATCAGGCTACGCTGGTCACATCACCTGGACAGCGTGCTCGTTAGACTTCTTCCTTGGTGGGCTGGCGACTGGCCACACCACGACTGGATAAATTCTTACCAAACGACAGCTCCTGGACTTGGTTTCCACATTTCATTCCCTGTCACTCCCGTCAGCTTTCTTCCATCAGGGCTCAATCACATTTTAGTTAAAACCCTTGAGGACTGCATCAAGATGAGTTACTGTCCTTGGTGTGTGTTCTGCTAAAGATTTCACAATAAGGCACATTGTCTCCATTTGTTACCAACCTCCACCAAGTGTCTGTCAGTTTGTCATACTGTGGTGGCTTGTGTATTGCTGTGATACTGGAAACTTTGCCAGTGGTATTTCAAATACCAGCAGGTCATCCTTGATGGACAGATTTCAGCTGAGCTTCAAGACAAAGGCAGGCTAGGAAGAAGGACATGGCAGGTTACTTCTAAAAAAAATTGGCAAGTGAAAACCTTATGAATAGCAGCAGAATGCTGTCTGATATAGTGCTGGAAAATGAGCCCTTCAGGTTGGAAGGCACTCAAAATATAACTGGGGAAGAGCTGGCTCCTCAAAGTAGAGTTGACAGTAATGACATGGATGGAGTCAAGCCTTTGGGTTCTTCGTTTGCCTATGTGGCATGACCCAAAATGAGAAGAAACAGCTGCAAACATCGGTTAATAATAGGAATGTGAAATCCAGGAAATATAAATCTAAGAAAATTGGAAGTCATCAGAAATGAAATGGAACACATAAGGATCGATATCCTAGACATTAATGAGCTGAAATGGACTGGTATTTGCCATTTCGAATCAGACAATCAAATGGTCTACTGTGCCCGGGATGACAAAATGGAGAGGAATGGCATCATGTTGATCATCAAAAAGAACATTTCAAGATGTATCCTGAACTACAGTGCTGGCAGTGATAGGATAATATCCATACGCCTACAAGGAAGACCAGTTAATATGACTATTATTCAAATTTACACACCAACCACTAAGGCCAAAGATGAAGAGATTGAAGACTTTTACCAACTTCTGCAGTCTGAAATTAACCAAACATGCAGTCAAGATGCATTGAAAATTACTGGCGATTAGAATGCAAAAATTGGAAACAAAGAAGGATTGTTAGTTGGAAAATATGGCCTTGGTGATAGAAACAATGCCAGAGATCACACAATAGAATTTTGCAAGACCAACGACTTATGATCAGGAACTGATGTTACTAAAGGAAGAAGTCCAAGCTGCACTGATGGCATTGGCAAAAAATAAGACTCCAGGAATTGACAGAATACCAATTGAGATGTTTCAACAAATGGATTCAGCACTGGAAATGCTCACTCATCTATGTCAAATATCTTTTTTCGACAACATAAATGTTGACTATTCATGAATATACATACATACATACATATATAAGCAGTTCTACTCTGTCCCATAGTGTCGCTATGAATCAGAAACGACTTGATGGCAACGGGTTTTTAAACAGTGACTATACAGGTGGACCTCAGCAAATGGAATACACAGGAATCAAATTGACAACATCTGTGGAAAGAAACAATGAAAAAGCTCCATATCATCAGTCAGAACAAAGCCAGGGGCCAGCTGTGGAACAAACCATCGATTGCTCGTATGCAAGTTGTAAGTTGAAGAAAATTAGAACAAGTACACAAGAGCCAAAATACAACGTTGAGTATATCCCACCTGAATTTAGAGATCATCTCAGGAATAGATTTAACACATTGAACACTAATGACCAAAGACCAGAGGAGTTGTAGAATGACATCAAGGACACCATACATGAAGAAAGCAAGAAGTCATTAAAAAGACAGGAAAGAAAGAAAAGACCAAAATGGATGTCGGAAGAGACTCTGAAACTCTCTCTTGAATATAGAGTAGTTAAAGCAAAAAGAAGAAATGATGAAATAAAAGAATTTAACAGAAGATTTCAAAGGGCAGCTTGAGAAGACAAAGTAAAGTACTAGAATGAAATATACAAAGACCTGGAGGTAGAAAACCAAAAGGAAACAACACACTCAGCATTTCTCAAGCTGAAAGAATTGAAGAAAAAATTCAAGTCTCGAGTTGCAACCTTGAAGGGTTCTACAGGAAAAATATTAAACAATTCAAGAAGCATCAAAAGAAGATGGAAGGAATACACAGAGTTACTATTCCAAAAAGAAATAGTCAATGTTCAACCATTTCAGGAGGTAGCATATGATCAGGAACCAATGGTAGTGAAGGAGGAAGTCCAAGCTGCACTGAAGGCATTGGTGAAAATCAAGGCTCCAGGAATTGACCGAACACCAATTGAAATGTTTCAACAAACTGATACAGCACTGAAGCGTTCACTCACCTATGTCAAGAAATTTGGAAGACTGCCACCTGGCCAACCAACTGGAAGAGATCCATATTTGTACCCATTCCAAAGAAAGATGGTCCAACAGAATGCAGAGATTATTGAATAATATCATTCACATGAAAGTAAAATTTTGATGAAGATCATTTAAAAGTGGTTGCATCAGTACCTCAGCAGAGAACTGCCAGAAATTCAAGCCAGATTCAGAAGGGGACGTGGAACAAAGGATAGATGTCATTGCTGAGGTCAGGTGGGTTTTGGCTGAAAACAGAGAATCCCAGAAAGATGTTTACCTGTGTTTTGTTGACTACGCAAAGGCATTTGACTGTGTGGATCCTAACAAATTATTGATAACATTGCGAAGAATGGAAATTCCAGAACGCTTAATGTCTTCATGAGTTACTTCTCCTTAGACCAAGAGAAAGTCATTCAAACAGAACAAGAGGAAAATGTATGGTTTAAAGCCAGGGAAGCTGTGTCTCAGGGTTATATCTTTGCACCATGTTTATTCAAAATGTATGCTGAGCAAATAATCCTTGAAGCTGGACTACGTGAAGAAGAAAAGGGCATAAGGATTGGAGGAAGACTCATTAACAACCTATGATATGCAGATGACACAATCTTGCTTGCTGAAAGTGAAGAGGACTTGAAGCACTTATCGATGAAGATCAAAAACCATAGCCTTCAGTATGGATTACATTTCAACATGAAGAAAATAAAAATCCTCACAACTGGACCAATGAGCAACATCATGATAAATAGAGAAAAGATTGAAGTTGTTAAGGCTTCATTTTGCTTAGATCCACAATCAACACCCATGAAAGCAGCAGTCGAGAAATCAAAAGACTCATTGCATTGGGAAAATCTGCTGCAAGAGATCTCTTTAAAGTGTTAAAAAGCAAAGATGTCACTAAGGATTCAGTCATGCCTGACTCAAGGCATGGTGTTTCAATTGCCTTATATGCTTGTGAAAGTTTAATGGTGAATAAGGAAGACCGAAGAAGAATTGATGCCTTTGAATTTTGGTGTTGGCAAAGAATATTGAATACACCATGAACTGCCAGAAGAACAAACAAATCCGTCTTGGAAGAAATATAGTCGGTATGCTCCTTAGAAGCAAGGATAGTGAGACTTCGTCTTGTACACTTTGGACATGTTATCAGGAGGGACCAGTCCCTGGAGAAGGACATCATGCTTGGTAAAGTAGATGGTCAGTGAAAAAGAGGAAGACCCTCAACGAGATGGATTGACACAGTGGCTGCAACATTGGGGCTCAACGATAGCAACGATTATGAGGATGGCACAGGACCAGGAAGTGTTTCATTCTGTTGTACATAGGGTTACTCTGGGTTGGAATTGGCTTGAAAGCACCTAACAACAACAACATTACCAACCGCAGTCATTACTGAAGAGGCCCTCTCTTTTGACCTCAAAGATCCAGTAAGCAATAGCTTCACAGCCCTTAAAAGTTCACCAAAATACAATGTAGGGTGCATTTCTGAGCAGGATAATGTGTAGGCGGTTCAACTTGCAAAGTAGCAGATGAGTACACATGGGATTTCTGACAGCTTCATCTCTGAATAGATGTGGTCCCTAGGCTTTATTCCATGGGGTGCCAAGGCCACACCAGCTGGGGGCCAACCCCTGGACTGTGGGCTCTGAGAAGGGAGGTGGCATTTACAGGGCTGCATTCAGATTTGGGGTCTCAGGAGCAGCTCCTTCCAGGAGCAAAGTGAAGTTGTCAAGAAAGCAGTGCTGTGACTCTGCTCAGGTCTGCCAGGCGTCGCACCGGTCTGACGGGTGTCATGCAGGCCTGACACGCGTGCCTTCACAGCCTCTCAGGTGGCTGGCTGATGCTGGAGAAAGGTGGGACCTTGGTTTTTAAATACGTGATCAACCAAAGGTTAAAACACTTTTAAGCAAGGGCAGCCAATAGAAGTGCAGCAATCTGGATGTGCGACGAGTGTGCGTGAGGGTGAGAGAAGTGCCGTGTTTATGCCCATGCCAAGGGCTATTTAATCAAAAGGCGGATGATGAGAGGAGCTTGGAATTAGTCCTTCCATCCCATGTATGAGCAGGGAACCAAGCATACTGAGATGAGTGATGACGGAGTGAAATGCTTGCTCTGCGTGAACTGGAGATTCCACAGCCTGGCAGGGGCTTCCCCAACCTGCACCGCCCCCCGCCCCCCCCCACCCCCGGCAGAGCTGGCTGAGCCTCTGCCAGCTGGACGGTGGAGGCCTCATGGCCACGTGGATCTCAGGCAGAGTCCCAGCTCCTTGTTCCCGCAACAAGTTGTGGGCTCAGCTGCTTCCTGCCGAGGCACTGTGTGGCTCCAGCCTTTGTCCACAACTAGACAGAGCTGCCTCCTGCAGTCTCCAGGATCTTCAGCTGCCCATTGGGTCTACAGGCTGTGTGTCATACCAGGGATGTAACTGCTGACCGAGCAGAACAGGGAGAAAAGGCAGGCTTCAACAGAACTTGAGTTTAGTCCTTTGTCATGGGTGGTAGCACGTGGCTCTCAGTCCCCCAAGAATCTGCCCCAACACTGGCCTTAATCATACATCACCAACGCCTACAAGACAGAGGAGAGGATAGAACTCAGGAATCCAGCCACCCCAGTGGTGAATGTTCTCGTGAACACAAACTTTAGTGTAAAATCATTTGATTCAACAAACATGCAGCAATCTCTTTTTTTTTTTGCTTCATCTAGGATTTGCCCACCTTTGTAAATATAATAGACTGCATACAGTTTTATGTTTATCTCGTTTCAGTAAAATTGTCTCTCCTTGGGTCATGATTCTGCACATCGATAGGAGACATAGCAGTTGGAGAAAATTGGGCTGAATTACTTCTGCACCAGGGCTGACCAGGATCTCCTGACACAGAGAGCCAGTACTGGTTAGAAAACAGGCCCCTCAAAACCCACGGGTTAGGTTCGCCAGCGTGTTGAGCTGGATGAGGTGGATCAGACACCAGTCTCACCTTCCCAAGTCCACAGAACAACCGTGTCCTATACGTGAACTCTCAAAACAAGTCCCTGACTTACCATTTATTTGTAAAAGTCAGTGTAAGGCATGTTGTTGTTGTTAACCACCACTGAGCCACCTCAACTCAAGGCAACCCAGGCACAACGGAATGAAATGCTCCTGGTCCCAAGCCATCCCTGCGATTGATCAGCTGCAGATCGGATCGTTGTGATCCATGGGGAATCAAACTTGATTCCTCCAAATCCAGCTTTTCAGGTGACTTAATAGCCTACGTGGAGCCCTGGTGGCACAGTGGTTAAGAGCTACAGCTGCTAACCAAAACGTTGGCAGTTCGAATCTACCAGATGATCCTTGGAAACCCTATGGGGCAGTTCTACTCTGCTCTATAGGCTCACTATGAGTTGGAATCGACTCACTGACTGATTTTCGGATGTAGGTCCCCCAGCCTTTCTTCCTAATCCCTGTTAGTCTGGAAACGCCACTGAAACCTCTTTGACATCACAGCAACACACAAGCCCCCACTGACAGACAGGCGGTGACTACACACGAGGTGCACTGGCCGGGAATCAAACCTGGGTCTCCCACGTGGACGGCAAGAATTCTAGTTAAAGTACAAATAAGCTGTTACCAAAACAGAACCCAAACCTGTCACTGTCCAGGCGATTCCAACTCAGAGAGAGCCTATAGGGCAGAGTAGAACTGCCCCCACAGGGTTTCCAAGAAGCACGTGGTAGACTCGAACTGCCGACCTTTTGGTTAGCAGCCATAGCTCTTAACCACTGTGCCACCAGGGCTCCACGTAGGCTATTAAGCCACCTGAAAAGCTGGCTAGAGGAATCAAGTTTGGTTCTAGTGCTGCTGGGAAGAGAAGAGGGATATGAGTCTAGGGGGTATGACACAGGGGCTGCAGATGAGAGGATTGCTGGTGGGTGGAGGCTGATGGGGGAGAGAGGAGCCGGTTATGCACACACCTTGCTGGCTTTGCAGCCTTGGTCAGAGACGGCACGTGAGCAGCACCATCACAGTAGCTTTTGCGTGGACTGATTGCATGTTTCTTAGATCCATAGGACAGGAGAACTTGCGTGATGAGGACGTTTCCCCAGGTGAAATGAACTGAACCGCATGAAGGCAAAATAGAGCAAATCTAAACACAGAAGAGCAGTGTGAAGGGCGGCCTGGGCAGAGCTTTGTTTTGTTGTTGTTGTTGTTGTTTTGTATTTTCTTTTTTGATAGGGAAGAAAGAAGAGAGAATAAACACTTAGACCCATGAACTTGAAATTATTTATCGAGCACCCACTTTGGGTCCTCAAACACAAATGCTCAGCTCTCATGAAAATTAAAGGCTGTGGGAGGGAGTCAGAAAATAAACAATAAAAGAAAGTGTGCACTGTATCTTGCAGTAATAAACGCTAGGAAAGAAAAATGGTGCACGGGGCAGGAGGGAAGAAGAGGTGCTATTTTAATGGGAACTGTGGTGGTGCAGTGGTTAAAGTGTTCGGCTGCTAACTGAAAGTTTGGCGGTTCAAACCCACCAGCCACTCCTCGGAAGAAAGATGTAGCAGTCGGCTTCCGTACAGATTTCAGCCTTGGAAACCCTATGGGACAGTCCTACTCTGTCCTGTAGTGACTCTTTCCTAAAGGGTGGCTGTGAGTCAGAATTGAATTGACTCAATTTAGGTATTAAGAGAAAGCGATCCAGCTAAGTGGTGTTTGAGGTCTGGTATGACCTTATTAAGGAGCCCTGGTGGTGCAGTGGTTAGCACTGGGCTAACTGAAAGTCGGCAGTTTAAAGTCACCCAGAGGCTTTACAGGAGAAAGGTCCAGCAACCTGCTCGCCTAAAGATTATAGCCTAAAAAACCCTATGAGGCAGTTTTACTCTGCCATACAGGGTTCCTGTGAGTCAGAATCAACTCAACAGCACACAACAACAACACGACCTCATTAAAACTTAATTGACAACAAAGGAAAAAGTACTCCTTCCAAGCAAGGTCATGTCCACAGGTACATGGGCTGGGACTTGAACATATCTTTTTGGGGACAGGGTCACCCACAGTGGGGCCGTCAGAGCAGCACCTGTGAGGATGGAACAGCAAGGACAAACCCCCAAACAAGACAGAGCTTGTGAATACAACTTAGCAATGCAGCCATTCCCTGCTCAAATGGGGAAGGCAGGCGTTGACAGGTTTGGGAGTTTGCCTCCTAACAGGCATTTTAATAAATTACTCGTCGAGAGCTCAAGGCAGCAGTCCTCAAGGTGTGGGTCTGAGCACCGTAAGCCTGTCACTCTCATTACAATCACATAGAAATTAGGCCCCTCGTCGGCAAAAATGACTAATGGGTGTGCTGTGGAGGCCTTTGAAGAGCCTCATCCGATACCAGCAGGCTAATCAGCAGGCTGATAGAAACAACTTCCCTTTAATAGTTACAAGGAGAAAAGTGTATCCTGTGTTTCCACGTCAAATTCTCTCATTGTCAGGAAAAGGGTAAAAGGAAATTTCCAAGCTTCCCTGTTTAAGTAAACCAGCTGCCGTTTAGTGGATTCTGACTCATGGTGGCCCCATGTGTGTCAGAGGAGAACTGTGCTCCATGTGGTTTCCAATGGCTGATTTTTCCCAGAGGTAGAGCACCAGGCCTTTCTTCCAAGGTACCTCTGGGTAGACTCGAACCCCTCCAACCTTTCAGTTAGCAGCCGAGCACATTAACATTTGCACCACCAAGGAACTTTAAAGACTTAAGTGGAAAAGTCAAAACTTTAATAAACTTTTGTAAAATAGTGTCAGAAATATACTTACGATTTCAAGGCAGTAGTCCACAATGAAAATGTTAGTAAACTCAATAAAATTAAAACCCTTTCCTCATTAACACCATGGAAAGTAAAATTTGCATCAATTATAATTATTAAAGGATTTTCTCAAACATGTTCTAAAACCAATAAGAAAAAAAATAGGAAATGGGCAAAAAACACGAACAGATATTTTACCATATAAAAAAAAACAACAAGCAAAGCCAGCCATTGCCATCAAGTGGATTGCAACTGCTAGTGGCCCTGTAGGACAGCAGAACTGCCCCATAGGGTTTCCAAGGTTGTAGCCGTTAGGGAAGCAGATGCCACAGCCTTCTCCCGGGGAGGGGCTGGTGGCTTCCAACTGCCAGCCTTTTGGTTAGCAGCCAAGACCTTAATCACTGAGCCACCAGGGATCCCTAGGATTTTATTTTATTATTTTCTCCTTATTTGAAAAAACAGGGAGATATAAATGGGAGATAAACGTAAGAATGACCAATCCGATAAGTAATAAGGGAAGCACAACTAAAACCAAAAGGAGAAGCTCTTTGTTATCACCCGCTGGGAAAATTAACGGCGCGCATGATGCCGAGCGATGCCAAGGACGCTGGTGAACTAGAGGCTGAGAGGTTGGTCTGCTGCTGGTGGGCGGGCTTCGAAGTTCACACAAGCACTCAGGAAAACACTTCGAAGACGTACAATCCATACGTCCAACGACTCCACTCTAGGGATGTGCTCGAGGAGACTGTGCCAGAATGTTCGTGGAGCATGTCCAAACGGCAGGAAGTTGTGCACAGCCCACACATTCACTAATGTGAGATTAATCACGTGTGAGATACTCAGATCAAAACGCGCTGATGACGGGCCATCCAATCTACATGTGACGACGTGGGCGAACCTCACTGATGATACAGTGACGTTCTCTTCATGTAAGTTCAAGAAATGCAGACCTAAGAGTTGTTACGTTGTTTAGGGATGTCACATGGGTGCAATAAGACTACGACGAAAAGCAGAATGACAAAAACAAAACTGAGGGTGTCTCTTACCTCTGGCGGGAGAGAAGGGTGAGGCCAGGAGGGACACACTGCCTTAAAGGCGTTGGCGATTGTCTACTAAATTGTGCACAAAGAACAAGACTGCTTATTTTATTCTTCTTCTTTGCATCTGATGTAAACCTCTGTGTGTGAAATATTTTAACATTTAAAAATTTGAAAGGAAAATATTTGGCTCCCAGTGACTTCCCAACAGCAGCAGGTTTGGTTCTGGAAGGACTTTAAGAGTAAAGTATAAACACCTTAAGCACCGTAACCATTTCTCAGCTCTGTATTCTGCTCGTGTAGCCCTGGTGGTGCAACAGTTACGTGCTTGGCTACTAACTGAAAGATTGGTGGTTCGAATCCACCCACCAGCTCCAAGGGAGAAAGACTTGGTGATCTGCTCCCATCAAGATTAGTAAAAAAACTTTTTTTTTTTTTACAGCCTAGAAAACCTTATGGGCAGGGGTAGATTAACCAGTAAACGAGGTTTGCATAGATTTACTTGTCTTTACCTACTAATCCATAGTGAACAATTTCACACGGGTTTGATGTGGTATCAGGTGAAATTCTGCCCCACAGATTAGTGAGCAAGCACGAGTAAGCCTGTGTGTATCTTGCTTGTTGGTTAATCCGTCCCTGACTATGGGGCAGTTCTACTATGTCACAATGGTCAGAATCAACTGTACAGCAAGGGGTTATTTGGTTTTGGTTTACTGGGGTACCATGAGGTCCAGTGACCTCCACAGAAGCCAGCAGCTGAGAGGGAGTTGACCTATTGCACTGGTTTTAATACCGCGCTGAATTACTAACCCCCATGTAATTTGTCACTTCAATTCCATTCCGACTAATAAAATCTAGTTCATTTGAATAGGATTCAAAGTGATTGACTCAACGGAATCAAATTCAGCTCAGCGGAACCAGTCCTTGAGTGAACTCTATTAAATTCAATTCAATAAAATAAATTTGAATATTATACAGTGAAAGTTTTAATTAGCATTTCAGTTCGGGTCCGTCTTGATCTGAACTTCAATTCTACATATCTAAATTTGGTCCCTGCTCAAATCAACAAAATACACTAAAATCCCATGTAATTCTGAAAGACGCGACATGTGGCTGATCAACCGCATTCGGCTCTGCTCACCCCTCATCAAACGCGTTTAGTGACGCTCGGTCAGGGAGAGAAAACCTTCACCTTTAACCACCCAATTGAATGTTCATATCATAACTTCAAAAGTGTGATTCATGTCCCCTGACTCCCATTACTGTCTGAAGTATGAACTCCACAGGACTTTTTCTTTGTTTGATGTATATATTAATTAACGTAGAACAACATAGAGTAAGGTGGTTGGGAAACAAGAGAATATTGTTATCCAGTTAAATATATTTCTCAAAAATTATACGTAGGTTGATATGATGGGCTTTTGTATCTATGAGACTGCCAAGACACGTAATTTTTCATTTTATTTTTAAAGTCCTCAATCTAAACAGAAAAATGTGGTTGTAGATCAGACTGTGGTGAACCATAGAGTTTTCAATGGCTAATTTTCAGACGTAGATCATCAGACCTTTCTTCCTAGCCTGTCTTAGACTGGAAGCTCCACTGAAACCTATTTAGCATCATGGCAACACGCAGGCCTCCACTGACAGACGGCTGGAGGATGCCCACGAGGTGCGTGGCCGGGAACCCAGCCCAGCTCTCCCATATGGAAGGCGAGAATCCTACCACTGAATCACAACTGCCCCATACCTTGTCCTCACAGGTCTAAGAATGTCTCGTACACCCGCTAGTGTGTTTACTAAGAGAACATATTACCACCATCCGTGCCTTGATGTGGGTTATGTAATCCCACGAGAGTGTCAGCTGAGCTTCACTGATGCTCACAGGGGGGCTAAGAGCAGTGGTAAGGGAAGGGGCATGGGAGATTTCAGAGCGTGGTCGCTGCCAGTGGGCTCCCCACTGCGGGGACTGGGGCAGGTCAATACGAGGGCAAAGGTTGGGTGGGGTCAGAGTGGAGCCTGGGCAGTTCGGGGGCAGACGCTGGGTGGGTAGGGGCTGCCAGCAGGGGCCTGGGCAGAGCTCCATTTCCAGGCTAAACAGCCCCGGGGTTCTTCAGCAGACATGTAGGTAAGGGGGTGGGAGCGGACAGAATAAATCAGATTCCATCCACAGCTCAAAGAAGGGTGGGAATGACCGCACAACTGGAAGAATGTAATCAGTGTCAGCGGGCTGTACATGCAGAAATGGTGGGACTGGCGTTTGTTCTGCTGTGTATGTTCTCAGCAACAACAAAATAAACGAATAACCTAGGTTCCATCAAGCTAAAAAGGTGCTTTAAGCTTTCACTTTGGAGCCTGAACACCCGGTGCCCTTGTTTTCAATTTTCCGGGGAAGCAGATGGGATGGAAACTAACCCACTGTCCCAGTAGCCACACCAGCTCCTATCTCAGAGCCACCAGGATGACATGTATTTACGCAGCCCATTAAGTCACTCTGTGCAGCTCAAAAGTTCCAAAGAGCACATTCGGAAACCACAGGTATGTGCCCCTTGTCACCAAGAGGCCTCCCTGCATTTGTCCTTGCACATCCAACACGACTTGTTGCTGAGAAAACGCCCAGAGCACCACTGTTTCTTCAAGTTCTGAAAAAGCAAACAGCCTCTTTCCTTTCTCCCTTCCCCAGCTTAATCAGCCACACCATAATAAAACCTCCATCAAAATACAACTCGATCTTAAGTGGCCACAAACAGTGCAGTGATTATACTTGATTTCTTCCATCTCTGGCTGTTTTTCTACAATACGCTTTACTTTGATAATTTAGCTTCCAGTGGACTTAGAGCCCGGTCCACGGTTAGCTAATCTTGCTGTGGTCATTGCACCCCCTTTACAGTTGACTCAAGTCTTCATATTCTGAGGTTAGAGAATTTCTTGAACTCTTGGAAACCAGATAATTAAATTATTTCTTTTCTCACCACTTCTTACTCTTGTCTTTTAAAAAGTCTTTTCTTTTTTAACGCCTTTAACGGCTTTTCCCCGAGGCCAATTAGCAAGTAAGTAATGATTTCTAAAGCCGAAGTAGCAGCTCACCAGCACAGCCCTGAATAAGGTGCCTCTTTTTGCTCAGAGCAATTGAACCATTCTCCCCTTGCTGAACATAAAATACTCACCAAATTTATAATTTATTTAGCCATATTGATTAGCCAGTGCTAATAACAAAGGCTACAATTGGCTTTTTTCCCTGGAATGTGTTTTTCTTATTGACATCCCACCATTCCAGCAGGTGTGGGAACAGGGAGGCAGAGCGTTCTGTGCTGTGGTACCTGGCTTCCCCAGGAAGGACGGCACAGTCACAGCAGATTTGTATCACCCCACCTGGGAGCATCAGCCATACAAGCACAAAAGGGTTGTGATCTGAGAAGAAGATGAGGGACTGGGGAAGAAACTAGAACACTGGGCATTACAGACTGAATGGTGTTCCCCAAAACATGTGCTGAATTCCTGGCCCTTGTACCTGTAGATGTGATCCTCAGGGTCTTTCTTTTGTTCTGATATGAGGTCACACCAGTGTAGGGTGAGTCCTAAACCTAATCACCCCTGAATTATAAGAAGACCGGACTAGACAGACACACACATGGAAGACAGACGCCATGTCGGGATCATCTACAAGCTAAGAAGCCAGAGCCTGCCCAGAGCTACCTACAAGGAAGGAATAGGCACAGCCCAGACCCTAATTTGGGCTTTTTGGTGGTGGTGTTATGTGTCATGGAGTCGGTTCCAACTCACAGTGACCCTGTGTACAATGGGACGAAACACTGCCTGGTCCTGCACCATCCTCACAATCATTGTTATGCTTGAGCTTATTGTTGCAGCCACTGTGTCAGTCCATCTCGTTGAGGGTCTTCTGGTTTTTTGCTGACCCTGTACTTTACTAAGCATGACGTCCTTCTCCAGGGACTGATCCCTCTTGGTAACATGTCCGAAGTACGTGAGACAAAGTCTTGCCATCCTCGCTTCTAATGAGCATTCCGACTGTACTTCTTCTAAGACACGTTCGTTCGTTCTTCTGGAAGTCCATGATATATTCAGTATTCTTCTCCAACACCATAATTCAAAGGAATCAATTTTTCTTTGGTCTTTCTTATTCGCTATCCAGCTTTCACATGCAAACAAGGCAATTGAAAACACTACGGCTTGGGTCAGGCGCACCTTAGTGCTCAAAGTGACATCTGTGTTTTTTAACGCTTTAAAGAGGTCCTTTGCAGCAGATTTGCCCAGTGCAATGCATCATTTGATTTCTTGACTGCTGCTTCCATGGGCATTGATTGTGGATGTAAGTAAAATGAAATCCTTGATAACTTCAATATTTTCTCCATTTATCATGATGTCACTTATTGGTACAGTTGTGAGGATTTTTTTTTTGCAGGGGGGGATCTTTTAGCTTACAGAAAGATGATAAAATAAATTTCTGTTCTTTGAGCTATACACTTGTGGTATTTGTGTTACAACAGCACCAGGACACTAAGACACCAGGCTGCTCTTACTGGCTACCAGTGCGTCACCGCACACCCTGTCCTTGGTTGGGGTCTTCACCTTGAGTCCGATCCTGGTCTGATAATAGTCTGTTCCCACAGTACACTGAGGACTGCACAGAGATTAGTTCATGCCTGGGTCCCATGTGGGACCTAGGCCTCTACAGGGGCACCCACCCCCAAACAATACAACACTGAGCATCCTCGCCTAAGCTGCCGGCCACCCCTGGAGGCACAGCTGGGATCGGACACCTCTCTTGTTGCTGTTGGTTCAAATCACCCTCAGTGTCCATAATGAAAATGCAGAGTGCTACGTTGTGTCCACTGCTCATGGAAAGGAACGACCATAAATCGGGCTTCAGTTCTGAGACAAACACCCTTTCATCGGCTGTTTGAGGTACGGCCAGGACAAAGGCAATTTCTGTCAGACGGCTCAGGTGTCTGACTGGGGTCCTCCTTCCCCACCATGGGTTTAGACCCCCTTCATTTCCAAAAACAATGACATCAGCCAGAATTTCCTTTGAGAGAAAGACAATTTAGTATTAGACCCACTTGAAAAGATTCGGTGCAATAGAAAATGGGCAGGGTGGCCAGCAGAGGGTGTCCTTCACTTCTGGGATCAGCTGAGGGTACCCCTCACACACCTCTGCAGGTCAGCACTGGGCAGCCCACATGGCCTCTCCCCCCAGCGGCCAGAGACAAAACCAATAGAGATCTGCATCAGCTCACAGCCAAATGGCCAAAGCCTTTGCCTGAGTAGCTCAGATTTTATAGTTTCCAAAAAATATGGAATTTCTCAACCTCACTGTTATGCATTGAATTGTGTCCCCCCAAAAGCTGTGTTGAAACCCTAACCCCTAGTACCTGTGAACGTGACCCTGGTTGGAAATAGGGTCTTTGAAGATGTTTTCAGTTGACATGGTGTCATGATGGAGTAGGGTGGGTCTTAGTTCACCTGAGTGGTGTCCTTTTAAAAGCAGAGAAGAGACATGGAGACAGGAGATGGGGAGACAGCCCTTCGCCTCCCCATCCTCTGTCCTTCTAACAAGGCCGACTTCTCTGTCCGTATCTTTCCCCTTCATTGTTCTGCTGAATGTCTGAAGATGTTGACACAAATTGGAAACTCCATGGATGTCTGATGATCAGACAAGTGAATGAATGAATGAGTGGCTGTCAGGTCAAATAATAAACAAAGCAGTTCTGTGTGAAGAGGATTGTGCAAAGCGCTGTGGGAGGTAGTACCGCACTGCCGGCTTCTGGGCTAGCCTGCCATGTGATTGGTGGAATTGCTTAGCCCTTCTGGACTTACCTGGTGTCTGACCTGTTTCCTAACCAAAGGTCAGTGGTTTGAACCTACCAGCTGCTCCATAGGAGAAAGAAGTGGCAGTCCAATTCCGTAAAGATTTCAGCCTTGGAAGCTCTGTGGGGGAGTTCTACTCTGTCATGTGGGATCACTATGAGTCAGAATTGGCACCTAACAACAATGACAACATTGATAGTAGATATATTTTTTAAATTGGATGTCATCTAAACCTACCTAGTATGCTTAGAAATATAAATTTGCTAAAAATTAGAAAAATAAATTCTGGCATAGTTTGTTCTACAGCTTGAAAAATTGAAAGATTACTGTTGAATTGATGGTTTAAGAAATGTGTTCTGAACCACACGAATTAGGACCACTCAGTGGTCACACACTCAGCTGCTAACTGAAACCCACTGGTGCTCAGAGGGGCAAAGCTGTGGCAGTCTGTTCCCGTAAAGACTGAAGCCTCGGAAACGTACGGGGCAATTGTACTCTGTCCTCTAGGGTCACCGTGGGTCAGGATTGACTTGACAGCAACAGGCTCGGAGTCTTTTTCGGTTTTTAGTAAGAAGCAGTGAAAGTCCATGCTCAGGTCTAGTTTTCTGTGGTCTGCGTGACCATAGTTCACAGGGAAGCAGGCTAGCCGTGAGAGAGCTGTGAGTCGAGAATAGGTCCAGGGCTTCACTGGGGGCTTAGCCACCTGGCAGCTGATTGACTGTTACTCCCTAAATTACAGACGTGTGTGTCTAAAAGCGTCTCCCAAGGAGAAAGGAAATATCCTGGTGCGAAAGCTCGAGTTTACCATTTATGCTGAATTTTATTTACTTTTTAGAGCAGTGTTAGGTTTGCAGAAAGTCAGTAAGCTCCCAGGCACCCCGTCTCCCTGTCTACTGTCTCTCCTGTTACCGACATCTAGCATTCCTGTGGTCCACGTGTTACAACTGATGTACCTAAAGCCCACAATTTGCATTAGGGTTCCCTCTGTGTTGTACAGCCCTGTGAGCTTTGACAAATACGTACTGTTGTGTGTCCGTCATCACAGTATCCTGCAGAATAGCTGCACAACCCTGAACCCTGTGCTGGGCTCCATCTATGTGTGCATCCCTCCCTGAACCCCTGACCCCTGTCCACCACTGATCTTTTCACTGTCTCCACAGTTTTGCCTTTTCCAGGATGTCATGGAGTAGGAATCACACAGCATGCAGCTTTTTCAGGTTGGCTTCTTCCACTTGGCAATGTGCACTTAAGGTTCCTTCCTTTCTTGCAGATGGAAGCCCTTACACCTGGTGGGTCGGCAAAGGCAACGAGAAGCACTACTACTGGGGGGGCTCCGGCCCCGGCATCCAGAAGTGTGCGTGCGGCATTGAGCGCAACTGCACGGACCCCCGGTACTACTGCAACTGCGACGCGGACCACAAGCAGTGGTGAGTGTGTGGATGATCGGCCTGGCCACGGAGCCCCAGCCACGCTGACCAGACAGAAAGAAAGTTTGATAAGTGCTAAAATCAGAAGATAATAGGTTAGAAAGTTTGGGGCTCACCAAGTTTTCAAATGTCAGGAACATGCTGAAAAACAGACAGACGGACACATAACGTGTGGGCTCAAATTTGCTCAGAGAGAAATAATGAGCCACGCAGGAGACAGTGGTCTGTAGGATAGAAATGTGCCTTGTGACCACAGAAGGGGTGGCCAAGGCAGAGGTGTTGGACAGGCCTGGGGGAGCACCCATGTGAGCAGGGTCTCCAGGACTGTGTCACCTCCTGAAAGGTTCACTTTGAGCATCTGGACCAGGAGAGAGAAAAAGAAAGAAAGAGAGGAGACAGAGAGGAGAGACAGACATAGAGAGGGAGGGAAGAAGAAGAAAGAGAGAGCTGGAGGGAGAGAGAGAGAGACATGAAGAGGGACACAGACAGATGGAGAGGGAAGAAGGAGAGGGCAGGAGGAGGAGAGAAGAGAGGGAAAGGGAGAGGAGAGGAGGGGAAAGGTCCCTGGCCGCCAGCCACAGAGCCTCCCTGTCCACTTCTGTGTTCTGCGCTGTCACAGACCACAGCAGGGAAGATCCAGTCCAGGCTCCTTTCATTTCTCTTTTTTCTGGCTTCTCAGCGAGGGGCAGGGCCTGTGACAGCAGAAGAAGAAGGTAAACCACGGTCTTCTGTGTAAGAAAGAGAGTCTCTGAGCCTGGGAGCAGGAGTGGAAACCCAAGTGTAGCCCCAGTAGCATGCCCCGTGGGCGGCTGCTTGGCATTTCCAGGAGCCTCGAGGGCCCTCAGGGCCCTGCTGTCACCCTGGTCTCCTCCTGGGACCAAACCCCATCCACCCCAGTTCCCTCTCTACACTGTGGTCAGAAGGACACACAGAAGACAAGTTAGCTCTAGCAGTGAACCAAAAATAACTCTGAGAATATAACGGCATGCTGCTACTCATTGTCAACAAACCCCAGCAGAAGAAACAAAACAGGGTTTTGTACATGGGGCTTGTGGGATGTCCACTCACTTCCCAAAAGCCACTTTTCATTCAGTAAATAGAATTACTTACAAAGCTGTGTCTTTCAATGGCTTAGAACTTATGCTGTGTGTGCAGGCTTGTGAAATGCTTGTAGGTAGCTATCGTTATTCTTTAATTGTGGCTAGAGAAGGACGACATTGTCGGTAAAGCAGAGGGTCAGCAAAAGCAAGGGAAACTGTCAGTGAGATGGATTGGCATGATAGCCACAATGACCATGAAGATGGCATAGGGCCTACCTACGTGAAAGTTTCATGTTAAAGGTTTAAAGCATATTGCTATTGTTAGCTGTCATTGAGTCTTGGGGATTTGACCTATAACAGAACAAAACGTTGCCCGGTCCTGCACCATTCTTCACGATCCTTGCTATGTTTAAGCCCATTGGTGTGGCTATTGTGCCAGTCCATCTCATGGTGGACTTCCCTCATTTGTACTGACCCTCCACTTTACCAAACATGATGTCCTTCTCTAGCAATTGATCTTTCCTGATGATTTGTCCAAAGTAAGCAAGCTAAAGTCTCACCATCCTTGCTTCTAAGGAGCATTCTGGTTTTATTTCTTCTAAGACTGATTTGTTCATTCTTCTGGAAGTCAACAGTATATTCAATAATCTTTGCCAATGTCACCATTCAGTTTAAACTACAGGCCACAGATTGCGTGATCTTTTTAAGAACTTTTAAGAACTGAGCATTTATTCTTGATTGCTGGAGTGAATCACGTGAGCGTGGAGCCTGGCAATGAGCTTGTAGCTCATGGGTTCACAGCAAAGCAGCAGCCACCAGCGTGTAATTGCCTGATTATCGGTGCTGGGAGGGTTTTCACAGTTATTCCTGAGACTGAATGCAATTTAACATTTATGATTTGCTATTCATCAAAATAGTAAATATTCCCACCCACGGTGCCAGAACCCTAATTAGCTCAGCCTTGGCCTCAGCTGGTTGCCCACCGCAGGGTAATTTGGGGCTCTCACAACCCGACTCAACAAGTTGAGTCATCGCATCCGAAATCAGCGATTCCAGACGGGACCATCAGCAACAGCTGTCGTCACTGCTCATGTCTCCCTACATGTCCCTAGTTAGACTGTCCAGACAGCTGCATCCAGGCAGGATGGGCGTGTACCTGGTGGAAGCAAGCAGGTGGAAAGCCAGTAGCTCAGTCTTCATGCTGCAGTTAGTAAGTGGCCCCTCCTCAACACCAGGAAGGCCAGTCCCTATCTCCCGGAAGTCCACTGTGATAAAAGGGTGACATGGAGCATCTTGGGGTAAAGGGGGGGAGAGGCTGGGAGCCCTACCCATGATTCCTCACCCTCCCATCCTCTGGCGCTCATGAAACATGGTATTAAAACAGCAGATTCAGAGATTATGGCTTAAAAAAATGTTAGTGAATTCATAAGAAGAATATACTGATAATCTAAAGAGTAGCCACAAAGATTGCCAGCGTCTCTCTAATCTGTTTGATTTATCCCTTTTGCTCCCTTGGTATATACTTTTTTGAGTTCATTCAAGATGTAATATTTGTAGACCAAAGGCATTACTAATAGTCAAATTTGAGGAGTATTAATGTCACCCTCTTTTTATTTGTGGAATGCATCTACTCAGTTATGATGACCTACATGTAATTCCACCATTTCTTAATTAAAATTCAAGTCGGATTGACTGGTATACAAACTGTAGTTCATGAAAAGCCTCTATAATCTCTGTACCAAAGTTTATCTTATGAACATTTAGGATAAATGTCAAAAAATGAGAAAGAAAAAGTGATTTTATAAAGGAAAACTGAAGACACGGGGAAATCTACATGAAGAAAACAAGGAGTGTTTTTGAAATACTTCGTTGGTTGAATTCATGTAATAAGACAGTGGAGTTTTTGATTCTTAAGACGTGTTGACGTATTTGAAAGTAGTTTTGATGATTTATAGACGTCTGAAGACTGTGTTTCCTTTCTAGTTTGAATTATTCCTAGTCCCATAATTAATTATGTAGAGTAAAATTGTACTACTAACAAAATGCCAGAGAAACCAATTTAAGTTGACATTCCTCTCCAGCATCAGCTCCTACCTAATCAAAGCAGACTTTTCAAGGTTTAGTATTTACTATAATAAGACAATAAAACAACCGTATATATTAGAAAGGGTGGAAGGAACTTCTACAATGATAAATATCATGTACATATACATAAACATATATTTAGGTTTAATATACACAAATTTAAGTGGCTAAGTGCTTGGCTGTGAACCAAAAGGTCAGCAGTTGAAGCCCACCAGCCACTCTGAGGGAGGAGGATGTAGCAGTCTGCTTCCATAGAGATTACAGCCTTGGAAACCCTATGGAGCAGTTCTACTCTGTCCTACAGGGTCGCTATGAGTCGGAATCCACCGGACAGCAATGGGTTTGTCTTATTTTTTTATGTATACACACTTTTATATGTATGTACACATATACATGATATAAGTCCTTGAGTGAAGCAAACAGTTAAGCTACTTGAAAGGTTGGCTGTTCACATTCACCTAGAGGTTCAAAGGTCACATCCTGGAAAGCCTTATGGAGCAGTTCTACTCTGCATACACGGAGCCACCATGAGTCAGAATCGACTCGATGGCAACTAACAACAACAACATACATTATATAAACAATATGTGATATACAGATAGACTTAGGCTTAAACTGATAAAGGAAAAAAAAATTAAGATTTCCATTTCTTGAGGATAACTTTTTTAAGCAAAGAAAATGGAAAATGCTCTGTCCCCCAAACCGTTACTGACTCCAGACCTCTTCCTTAATCACACCCAATCTGAGGGTGGTGGCTGCCACCTGCATCTGGGAAACCTCTGAGAGTCTGATTAGAATGGTTGAAATACTGTGGATTTTAGTTAACTTATTTCCCTTGAGAGAGAGAGAGAGTGTGTGTGTGTGTGTGTGTGTGTGTGTGTGTATTGATATGGTTCCCTTTGGTCCCTGTATATTATACCTACAAGTCACTAAGTAGGATATAAAAGAGGCTTGGTTTACTCTAAGGCTTAGAAAAGTGGAATAAATATGATTTCAGACATTGTGGTGTAACTCAGGCAGCTCTTGAGTTCAAAAGAATTGGCAGGCACAGGCTGTAAATTGGCCGCCATCATCATTCTCTCAAAATAAATTTCTAAACCCAAGTCATTCTTTTGCACACATGCAATATCTTCAGAATTTCATGGAGTAAAATAAAGTGTATTTCACCAATAAATTTTGAGCTTTTCAAATAAATACAGAAAAGCTCTTTGTCAATTCAGAAATCAGCACCAATATTCCCTGGGTGATATTTTTTCAGACAGCTTGGAAAACCACTCACCTAGGGACATTTCTTAAGAGGAAAATGGCACAGTGGCCATGAGCTCAAGTCTGGGGTCTCTCTCCAATTGGAGCCCGAGCTCCACCCACCGGTTACTAAATCGGCAGTCTCTGGAAACGTCTGTAACCTCCCTAAAGCTCAGTTTCCTAACCTGGAGGATGGTGAGCCCAGGGTGAAGATGACGTCATAACCATAACTCCTTCCCAGGGCTGTGCTACATTGAAAGGGATCACGTGTAAAGTGCATGAGAAGTGGGCGGTCTTGTTAGATTTTGTCACCATTGGTGGGCAGCTTATTTCTCTTCTTTCTCATTGGGGGAAAATACTGAAGATGTGAGCTGTCTTGGAAAGAGAGTGAGGAGGCCCTTGGCTATGGCAGTGGTGAGGATGGAGGGAAGGCAAGTGGGCAAGGGCCAGGACACGGGAGTTGTGTTTCTGAGAGCTTGATGGGAGTTCAGATGGCATTGCCTCACATGAACAGCATCTAAAGGTGGCCAGATGTGGACAGGTGCTCTCACACTCCTAACTGCTCCCTGGGGCTGCGTGATGAATTTCAGAAGAACTTTTAGAAGCCACATTCTGTTACATGTTTCTTCTATAAAATGTTCCATGGGGTGATGGTGAGTTATACGTGTCCGCTTGTCTTGGCTATCGTGCCCAGGTGTTCAGTCAACCACTCTTCCAGGTCTTGCCATAAAGGTGCTTTGTAGACGTGGTTAACATCTGCAGTCTGTTGACTTTGAGTAAAGCACATCGTTCTCCATAATGTGGGCGGGCCTCATCCATCAGTCGAAGCTTTCAGAGCAAATTTTGAGGTTTCCTGGAGAAGAAGGAATTCTGACCCAGGGCCGTAACACAGCCATCCTGCCACAGTTTCTAGCCTGCCATCCTGTCCTAGAGATTTCAAACTCAAAATTGCAACATCAACTTTTTCCTGAGTTTCCTGTGAACTGCCCTGGAGATTTAGAGTTTGCTACCCCCACAATCACGTGAGCCTTAAAATCAATCTCTCTAGACAGACAGACAGACAGACAGATAGACAGACAGACAGACAGACAGATATAGACATAAACACAGATCCTGGTGCTTCTATGCTTCTGTTTCTCTGGAAAACCTCGTGTGACATCTGTGTAAGGTTAAACAGTGTGACCTACTCAGGGGGTAAGGAAGAGAGCCATGCAGATCTCTGGGGAACAGTCATCCAGAAAAGAGAACTGCAAAAGAATACCCATGAGGTGGACACTCAGACACACGCTCGTCTGTTTAAGGAGCCTCGCTGGGGCCATACGGCTGGAGTCAATTAACACAGCACTCAATGATTTTTGTGAAAAGCTAGAATTAAGGCAAAATCATGTGTGTGTGTATGTGTAGAGAGAGAACGAAAGAGACAGACTGCTTGCGTGGTGCAAACAGTTAATGAGTTTTTCTACTAACTGAAAGGTTGGTAGTTCAAGTCCACCCAGAGGTGCCTCAGAAGAAAGTGGAGATCTGCTCCAAAAATTAGCCATTGAAAACCCTATGGATCACAGAAACTTTGTCCGAAACTTTGGCTCGCTTGCTTTGGACATGCCATCAGAAAATGACATCATGTTTGATAAACTAGAGAGTCAGCAAAAACGAAGGAAACCCTCAGTGAGATGGATTGACACAGTGGCCGCAACCAAGAACTCAAAGATACCAACAATCATGAAGATGGCACAGGACTGGGTGATGTTTCATTCTGTTATACGTAAGGTTGGCATGAGTCCGAGCTGACTTGACAGCAACTGACGACACCACCACAAACTGACAGAGGCATGTGTCTCGGTGACTGAGAATATAACAGATCCACCCATGGAGGATGCGTGTACACAAAGACCAAAAAAGGAAAAATCTGTAGTAAGTACCCTGCTTCAATACCTGGCTGCTATGAATATATATTTGTAATTTATTCACTTCTTTTGTTCTTTATTTGCCAAAAAGCATTTTTCCCTCATGCTGCATTTAAGTTGCAGGACAAGTACAGAGACTTTTGGAACGGCTTATTTCGTGTAATGAATTCTGGAGCTGACCTTGGTACAGCAGCTAGGTTGTTCCCTTGGCTGTATGGCTACAGATTACCTTGGCCAGTAACCTGATGCCGAGTCATTCTTTTTCTTTAAAAGACTTGAATAAATATTTCTTTTTAAAAAAAAAAGCTCAGGCTGAATTAATAATTAAAAAAAAAAAGAATTTAATAGCCTGTATTTATTTGCATCAGCTCAAAATCTAATTTTACGGCACCTTTTGTTCAATTTCAAGTTGAAATTGTGTAACTAAAGTTGTTTGCAAGGTTGAGAGAGGCTGCATTTGAAGAATGATTCGAGTTCACTGGTTAAATTCTACCCTTATACATTTTTGGCTACTTTTTGAATTATTGCAAATATCCAGTGAATTTTTTTTTCTCCTTCTTGGCTCTTTGCTCTGGCCATGTCACTTAGGATGAAAAGATAAACTTCATTTTAGAATAATATTATCTTTCATTTAATATATTAGGAAAAATATTAATATAACTCTTTTGTTAAAAATTGTTTAAAAAAAAAAAAATCTGCCTATCACATATCTGTCCTGTCCACTTCATCACTTCCCTGCTCAGTGTAGATGTGTTTATCTGGAAATCACACGCCTGTGCTGTAGCAGACAGAACAACAGACACTGCAAGAAACAGTGTAAGTCTGGCTGCAAACCCTCGTCTTCAGTTCACGCTCGGCTTTATTAGAACTCTTAACGGGAATCTCCTCTCACATAAAAGTTGGACTGGAATTATTGAGAGGATAACAAAAAAAAAAAAAAACCCAAATGAGTTAAATAACGAGGCCTTTCTTGTACTGTTTAAAACATATGTTGATCTTTTATAATTGCCCCAAAACAGCTCAACATAAGGACATCTATCTTAGCACATTGGTTTTCAATAGTAAATTTAGTTAGAAAGCAGGTCTTTTTTAGGCAAAGGGCAATAAAAATCAAGCAAGAAGCCATGATTTCAGTCACCAGTCTGGGAGCATGGGGCCATCCCTTCTGGGGCTGTGTGGACAGCTTGTTGTTGGGTCTCGCTGAGTCAATTTTGACTCGTAATGAATGCATGGGACAGAGTAGAACTGGCCCATTGGGTTCCTAGGCTGTAATGTTTACAGGAGCAGATCGCCAGGTCTTCTCTCCCAAGGAGCTGTTGGGTGGATTTGAACTGCCGACCCTTTGGTTAGCAGCCGAGCACTTAACCACTGTGCCACCAGGGCTTAGTGTTTTTAATGCTCTCCTCCTGTGGACTAAGGGGTCCAGACCTGTCACCAGGGGTGAGTGGGTCTGCCTAGGAGCACAGTCCTTTCGGTGTGGCATAATCTGAAAGACAGAGGGCCCGGCTGTACAAGAGGACAAGAGGGTGCGGTATTAGAACAGGGTTGTTTTGTTCCCAGCAGTCTCGGATGTGAGGACTGGATGACAAAGGTGCTGCTGAAGGGCCTCGGAGTCAGCTCTGCCCCACCTACCTGTGAGCCAGCCACGTGTATTCATCCATCTTCCCCCCTGCTCCCCACTCCTGCCCCTCGCATTGTAAGGGTATCACAAGTATAAATTTTCCTCCTTTCCCTCCTCTTTCTTTAGCTCTACCTTCTGCAAACAAAATGAACAAGTAGAAGTAACAGTGCTGCCCTTACCCACCTTGGTATCAGGGTGGAGCTATTGCCCTGCACTCCCTGGGCACTCGGCCCCAGTTTTAAGGGCAAAACCCTATGAGCAGCTGTGCTCTGTCCAAAGGGTTGCTATGAGTCAGAATCGACTCAAGGGCAACGGGTTTGGCTTTTTTGGTTTGGCCCCCAAAATGGGAGCACAGCGCAAAAGGAACTCAAGCGTACCTAAGATCCTGAAGATGGTGCAGGACTGGGCAACTTTCGTTCTGCTGCACATGGGGTCGCCGTGAGTCGCAGCCAGGTCCACGGAAGCCAACAACATATAAAACCATGGTGGTGACAATAACAACGGTAGTTGCCATTTACCACAGCAGTCCTCAGATCAAGGGGCCTCTCCCCATTTCCCAGGTGGGGGAAGTGGTTTGAGCAGGGCTCTCTCTCTTTCTGGTTATCTCGCAGCTTAAAATCAGCAGCTAGTTTTGAGCCCCTGTGTGTATCCAAATTCAGTTTTTTTCACAACACCGACACCCCCCTCCCCTGTTAGCTGTGGGAACTGTGAGCTGTTATCATGGTTTACTTTCCCAAATCAAAAGTCATTTCCTAAAATTAGTGCCAACCATCACTCCTCATAAAATATGCACATAAACAGAAGAAGGGGAAATAGAGGAAGTATCCCCTACCCCAGTACTGAGACTCACTGCTCTGAGCTCTCTCATTTACAGCATGCCACATTGGTGCCAAATCACACAGGTAGGTGACAGAACAAGATGGAACCCAGAATCCAATCCACAGGTAGACGAGCCGGACATGACACGGAGTGACAGGAGGAACCGGTGGGAAAGAATAAGTGGTGTTGTGTCAGTGTGCTTCCATACTAGAGAAAATGAAATAGGCTCTTCCTTCTCAGACAAACCTGGGAGAGATTATAGACCTGAATGTGGGAAAAGAAAAATTTGAAATACATTAGACAATAAAACTTTAAAAGTGCTAAAGGAAATGTAGGTACTACCTTATGAGGCCTGGATAGGAAAAGGCAAGCCAGAAATTAAATTTTGGTAAATTCAACCTCACTGAAAAGTAGCAATGTTTGTATGACAAGCACCTGTAAAATTTAAAACACAAATAGCTGACCAGAAGAAGATATTTACAACCTATGACAAGAGACTTTTATCTTGACTATGATCAGAACAAAAACCAAAACCAACCCTTTGCCACCAGGTTGATTCCAACTCATAGCAACCTGGAGGGCAGAGTAGAACTGCCCCATGGGGTTTCCGAGGAGCGGCTGATGGATTTGAACTGCCCACCTTTTGGTTAGCAGCTGAGCTCTTAACCACTGTGCCACCTCCAAATAGTAGAAAGGGTGGGCCGCACTCAAAATTCAGTTAGGAATTAGCCAGAATGATTTAGTTAGAATTTTAAAATAATATTTTGATTAAATACCATTTAAGTGTTTTCTTTAAATTATGTATAATTGTTTTTATTCATCTTCTAGGCCCTATGAGAATAACTGCTTAGAAAGTCAGGTGACAGGTTATCTGCCCTGGATTCACAGAAAAACTGCCAAAATGCTAGAGATGCCCCAATTCTAGGCATGGTGGAGGGCACAGATGGTTTAGAGCAAGAGAATGATAGCTTAGAAATAGACCGTCTAACTTTAAATGTGTCTGTTGTAAATTGGTAAAAAAAAGAAAAAAAAGGTCACATAAAGTAAAGTAAAATTTTCCCCGCAATTCCCCCTTCCTCCCCTTCCGCCTGCCTGTGGTAATCACAAGCCTGCTGTCTGTCTCTATGCCTCTGCCTATTCCCAGTATTTCATGGAAGTGAGGTCTTTCTTGCCTGGCTTCTTTCCCTCAGCGACTGTTTTCAGGGTTCGTCCGTGGTGTAGCATGTGTCAGGACTTGCTTTCTCTTTATGTCTGAATGCGCTCCCATGGTGTGGATGGACCTCATTGTGTTTGTCCACCCCTCTGCTTGTGGACACTGGTTGTTTCCACTTCTCAGCTCTTGTGAACATCAGTGCACATGTGTCTGGTTGAGGCCCTGATTTGAATAAGTAGGACTTTTTTTTTTTTAAGATTCCTCTAAATGTGTACAATTTATAAAGTGCACATGCGCCTCTCCCATGGTAGGTCCTGTGTGAGTCTGGTCAGATTCCAGGGCAGCAGTCACTTCTAGCAGCCTGGGCCCATGATTTCTCTAGTCTTCCTGTTTCCTGGTCCTAAAGGAGCATGACGACATGGACCCCCGTGCCCAGCCCAGCAGGAAGCGCTCACCCAGCTCCTTGTAGGCCCCTTTAGAGCCAGGATTATCATCTCAGAGTCTCCATTTTGGTTCACAGCTTTCACTCCACATTTCAGCATTAGATCTCGCCATTTCACACCCCCAATTTTCCCTTGCTCAAGGCTCATTCATCTTTAATATTCATTAGCTAAATATCGTGGACAAGACCCCCTCTCTATCACACACAACATGCAAATTTTGGTAATCAATAAAAAGATGTTAACGTAAAATATGATTAAATATGCATCAGGAACAAAAGAACAAAAGGAGAGAGGGGAAAAAAGCCTACTATAGTTTACTTGCACTCTACAAAAAAGCTGTGTGTTTTAAATCTGTGAGAGAAAAAAGTGCGTGTGAACTCTGTCAGGATCCACTAGCAACTCCCCACTTAGATCTATACTTTCAGCTGAAGCATGTACTGCTGTCTATATTTATCTCCCCTACTAAACAATGTCAGATATTGCCATATTCATGATATCTGGTACTTACCATGGCTATAGCTTAGGGTGGTGATGTATACATACCTACATATTAAAGAATTAAGGATGTTATTTAATTTCATGCTATATTTGCAAGGCTGTTTGAGATTATTTCCAGCTTCAGTGGCACCATATGAAATTTATGTGACGGTATAAATGGAGTAGCTAACCAATTAAAGTGAGGACTTTAATCTCTGTGGGCAAAGTATTTTCATGAATTACGCATTCCAAGTCACATATTCTAATCTCACGTGCTTCAAGATTATCCCCAAGCCAATATGAATAGTGTATATTATAGACTTGTAGGTATGTCTTCTTTAGAAATATCACATTTGGTATCCTTGATAACATAAAATATAATAATAAATAGTCTGGTGGTAGTTATGATTCCCTATCGATACCATCAGAAAACTCCAAAACAATAAAAATTTTTCTATGAAAATTAATAGTCTATGTATATCCTGTGTTGCTTAAGTACAATTAAATTCTTTTTCATACTTCGGATTTTAAAAGCATGAGCTTGATTAGATGTTCAGTTAAGTTCAGTGTAATAAGCTGGCATTTTCTGTGTTTTATGGATATAAAACGTGTTGACTGTTCTGCCAAAAAGAAAAAAAAAGTTGTAGGAGGTGTTCCCGATCTTTGAGAAATGCTAGATTAAACAGATATGACAAGTTTATTTCCTGCAGAATGTTTCAGAATCTTCAATACAAAATATGCACTGAGATTTCCAAAAGAAGGATGAAAGTTACAGCCTTTTGAAAATAGTTTTGACTAAGTATTCCTTTAGAATATTTCATGAGTCTCAAGTCCAAGGAACATATTTTAAGAAGCAAAAAAAAAAAAAAAAAAAAAAAAACACCACACCCTTGCCATTGCGTCGACTCCAACTCATAGTGACCCTGTAGGACAGAGTAGAACTTCCTTCCTAGGTTTCCAGGGAGCGGCTGGGGAGTTCAAACTGCCAACCTTTTGGTTAGCAGCCAAGCTCTTAACCACTGCACCACCAAGGCTCCTATTTTAAGAAAGGTAAAATAAATTATAAAGCAGATCGACATCCCCAAGCCATCTAACATGCCATCCAGACACTCATGCTCACCTGCCTGCACCTAATTAATGTGTGGAGCTCAGAAGGAAGGAGGAAGCGGGCTTGTAAACGCACATGATGAATAAGGAAAGAAGCCAAGGGGCATCGTGTGCTGATGGAAAGCGAAGGCAAATAGAGCCTTAAATGTGTGCTGCTAAGTGAAAGGAGCCAGTCTGAAAAGGCTAATCGTTATAGGGTTCCAACTATACGACATTCTGGAAAAGGTAAAATCATAGAGACGGCCAAAAGATCCGTTTTTGCCAGGAAGCAGGGAGCGGAGGGGGACAGAGGTGGAGCCCGGGGACTTTCAGGCAGAGGTACTATTCTGCAGGACGTTGTAATGAGGCATGGCTGACATGAAGCATTTGCCAAAACCCGCAGAACTAACTGTACAACACAGAGTGAACCCTAATGTAAACTGCAGACTTTAGTTAATAGCAATGTATCCCTACTGGCTTATCAACTGTAACGAATGTACCACAGCAATGCAAGCTGGGAGTAAAAGAAGAAACAGGGTATGGAGGAGAAGACGGGCATATGGGAACCCTATACTTTCTACACAACGTCCTGTAAACCTAAAACTGCTCTAAAAACAAAGTATAGCTTTAAAATAAATTAAAAATTTATTTTAAAGCAAAGGCAAATGCTAGCTTCCAAACACACACACACACACACACACACACACACACACACACACGTGATTTTCAAGGAAAAATAAATACTCCATTCACAAATGTTCTCTTTCTTTTCCCTCTTGGGTTTGAGAGTTGTCTTACCTAAGTCGCCCTCAGTATCCTTCAGAGCTATAAATTTTGCTTTTCCACACAATTTCTTCAAAACTAAGAAGATCAAAGCCTTCAAAATGATTTTGGAAGCAATTTAACACCCAAATTTACCGACATATATCGTGTCCAGATTTCATTGACTCTGGTGGGGAAAGGAAAAGCTTAGTGAAGCTGACAGGGCAAAAGTAGGTACGATACATGCTTCTAACCAAAGCTGAGCCTGAGCTTCTAAACATAAAAGAAAACCTTCTAGAAAAATCTATCAAACAGGTAAGTTACCTACCCCTTAACTGCAAATCCCAAGAATGGTGTTAGCCATAATATTTGAAGCAACTAGCATGAAAAGAAAACTGTACAATCTGTCTTACATATCTTTTGTCAAAGAGTGACTTACTGTTGCCAGGACTGGTTTGAGGTATTTGTCTTAGTCATCTAGTGCTGCTGTGACAGAAGTACTGCAAGTGGATGGCTTTAACACAGTCTAATAGGTTACAGGGACAAACTCAGGGCGTCAGCTCCAGGGGAAGCCTTTCTCTCTCTGTCAGCTCTGGAGGAACATTCCTTGTCATCAACCTCCCCCTTGTCGAGGAGCTTCTCAGGAGCAGGGACCCCAGGTCCAAAAGACGTGCTCTGCTCCTGGTGCTGCTTTCTTGGTGGTTTGAGGTCCCCAGCTCTCTGCTTGCTTCCCTTTCCTTTTGTCTTGAGAGATAAAAGGTGGTACAGGCCACACCCCAGGGGAACTCCATTTACCTTGGATCAGGGAGGTGACCTGAGTTAGGGTGGTGTTACAATCACACCCTAATCTTCTCAATGTAAAATTACAATCACAAAATGAAGGACAACCACACTATACTGGGAATCATGGCCTAACCAAGTTGATATACACATTTGGGGGGGGACATAATTCAATCCAGAAACCCTGGTGGCATAGTGGTTAAGTGCTACAGCTGCTAACCAAAGGGTTAGCAGTTCAAATCCACCAGGCGCTCCTTGGAAACTCTATGGGGCAGTTCTACTCTGCTCTATAGGGTTGCTATGAGTGGGAATCAACTCGACGGCACTGGGTTGTTGTTTTTTATATATATATAATTCAATCTATGACAGTATTATTAGCTGGAATTGCCCCAATTGTCTCTGGCCAGGAGGGGCACCCACACTTCTGACCTCCTGTAAAGCCCACCCACAGCCTGTATTGAAAGTAGCTAAAATTTGAGGGAATGATTCAGAAATATTTCCCAAGGGAACACTAGCTATGCCTGGGGATTAGAAGAAGAATTTGGGAAGGCATTGAGACGGGCTTCTCTGTGAGCAGAAGAAAGACCCTGAGAAGGGTTGCAGGGTAGTGGGTGACTTTGTAAGCTCAGGGCTGCACACATACGATTTTCCAGGACACAAAATGGCAGAAGGGGGTGAGACTAGTTCACACCACAAAAGGCTCCACATCGTGGAATCTGCCTCACACCCAGGCTCTCCATAGCCTTTCTGGAAATCACTAGAAAAGGACATCATGGTAGGTAAAGTAGAGGGTCAGTGAAAATGAGGGCAACCCTCAATGAGATGGATTGACAGAACAGGCACAATGGACTCAAACGTACCAACAATCATGATGACGGTGCAGGACCAGGCAATGTTTCATTCTGTCATACATGGGGTCGCCATGAGTTGGAGCCAATTCAATGGCAACTAAGAACAACTACAATTTCTGGAACTAGTCAGCCCTTCTCTCCCACCAGCACTAAAGTATGTTCATAATACAACTTTCCAGACAAAACTGTCACAGAGAAAATTGTCTTGGCCAAGGCACTGTCTCTCCCCAGAGAGCTAAGCAGACAGAAAACCTCTGTGTCTTTATAAACAACACCCTCTGTGAATGACAGTGGAATCAAACATGTCAGTTTTCACTCAGACTTCCTGCACGCTGAATCGCAGATTTGCTCTTATTTTGATCACAGAATTAAAGCATAATTAGTATGTTTTTAATGACTTCAAATGTGACACATTAAGATTCAGTAATTACCCTAAATGATGAGTTGTGGTTGAATGTCTCCACAAACAAGGGATGTTTAAAAGCAGTAACATCTATTGCTCAGTCGTCGCTGCTTTTAAAACCATCGCCCTCCCCAGGGTGAATATACTCTTAGGATTTCACTGATGGTGCTGCACCATGGCCCATATTTTTAGTCGGACATATTTAAAGCAGATAAGGTCTCTGAAAACATGACCATGTCTACCTAACGACCTGACGATTGGCTTTCTTTCGTTGGCCATTCTTGGCTTCCCATTTTGGGTTTCACTCTTTCCACCATTTTCAAAATCAGAACAACCTAAGAACTTTATTCTTCAGAAAAAGTTAATGTAAAAAAGGGAAACTTTTGCCTATATCTGGTTATGGTCAGGCCATGCGCTAGTATTAAGTAAACATCGTTTTTCAGATGACAATCAATGACATAATTGTTCTTTGTTGGCTTCGATTTTCCCAGATGCTCATGATATATAAAGTACAGATGTTATTATTTAAAAAGTCATGAAAATGGTGTATGAAAGAAGCAACATTTCATGTTTTTAACAGGACATCTACTGCTGGGGAAGATTTTTAAAAATCCTAATTGAAAAAAATAATTTTAAAAGACATATGCCCGTGTGTAAAAGTGGCACGGCAAAGGTGTCTGACTTCTAACTTCGCGAAGGGAAGGAGCTAGAACTATTATCAGCCCCAACAGCCCAAGGCTGGTTCCTGTGAGGCAGAGGTCAGGCAGAGCTCCACCCTCCAACCTTTTTACCAATTCTAACACCAGCCATCCCTCCCTTGGCACTCTCTACTTCTCTGCTGGGTTCAATAATTCACTGTAATGGCCACACAGAACTCACAGACAGTACTCACAGTTATGGGGTTTATTAGGGAAGTTTGTTTTTTAACAGGTTATGATTCAGGATCAGGGACAATTCAGGATACAGTTCTTCCATCAGGACAGCCTTTTCTCTGCCATCCCCACCGGCAGGCCTCCCTCTGGCCCTTGGCCTCTTGGCCCCTCAGCCCAGCCTTTGCCCTGCTCGGGCAAGTGTTATAAAGCTCTTTAGGCCCACTGATAAGTGCTGGGGGGACCCCAGTCTATCAGCAGCCTCAGCGTGAAGACGCTCAGCTCTCACACTGTGCCAGGTGCCCAGAGGCCCCGCTCCGCCAGGAAACCTCCTTCCCAAAGGCTCAGCTCTCTCTCTCTGAGTCAGAACATCCACTGTAACTACCTTGCTCCATGGGCCAGGAAGCCCACTGCACTGTCTCCCACAGTCTTCTGGTTCTGCTGCCATTTCTCTGCCACCACTTCTTGTCACCATGATTCCCAGTATCGTGTGGTTGTCCTACATTTTCTGATCTGATGTAATTTTCCTATGTGTCGTAAATCCTAATCTCTGCCTGTGGTTAATGAGGCAGGATTAGGTTATGTTAAAGAGGATTAGAGTGGGATGCAACACCCTTTCTCAGGTCACAGCCCTCATCCAATATAAGGGAGTCTCTCTGGGATGTGGCCTGTGTCACCTTTCATCTTACAAGAGATAAAAGAAGGGAAGTGAGCAAAGAGAGGGGGCCTGCATGCCAAGAAATGAGCACCAGGAGTGGAGTGTGTCCTTTGGACCCGGGGTCCCTCTACTGAGAAGCTCCTAGACCAGGGAAAGATTGATGATAAGGGCCTTCCCCCAGAGCCGACAGAGAGAGAAAGCCTTTCCCTGGAGCTGTATTCAGACTTCTAGTCTCCTAGACTGTGAGAGAATAAATTTCTGTTTCTTAAAGCTATACACTTGCAGTATTTCTGTTATAGATGTCACCTTGAAGACTAAGGTGCGCCTGACCCAGGCCAGGGTGTTTTTAATCGCCCCACATGCGTGCAAAAACTGGATGATGAATAAGGAAGACCAAAAAAGAATCGATGCCTTTGAATTGTGGTATTGGCGAGGAATATCGAATATGCTGTAGACTGCCAAAAGAACAAACAAGTCTGTCTTGAAAGAAGTACAACCAGAATGCTCCTTAGAAGTGAGGATGGTGAGACTTCATCTCACATACTTTGGACATGTTGCCAGGAGGGATCAGTCCCTGGAGAAGGACATCATGCTTGGTAAAGTAGAGGGTCAGCGAAAAAGAGGAAGACCATCAATGAGACAGACTGACACAGTGGCTGCAACAATGGGCTCAAGCATAACAACAATTGTGAGGATGATGCTGAACTGGGCAGAGTTTCCTTCTGTTGTGCATAGGGTCGCTATGAGTCGGAATCAACTCTACAGCGCCTAACAACAACAGCAACAGATAACTAAGACAGTATCCAAGCACCTCATTTGCATAGTGCCACCCAGTCCCAGTCCTTTGGTGGAAGTTACAAAACCATGTCAAGGAAGGCCATATAAAAACAACCCATCACACCGCACAAAGTTTACAAGCTCAGGGAAATTGAACGAGTGTCTGTATTTTGCCAGTATTTTTATAGTCAACTGTTTCGCATAATGGGGAAAATTAAAATCAGTAACTACTTTTTCTGCTTTACCATTGCTTTAACTGTGCTTGGAATTTCTTAGGCATCCATTTCAAATAAATATTTGTGATAGGCCAGAGCATTTGAAGGGTTGCAGGGATGGATATTCAGCTACTTTGCAAAGTGAAATACTTTGATGATAACAAAATCTTTTTTCTCCCCTGTTTCTCCTCAATGTTGGCAGCATTATGTTTATGGCTCAATTTGTAGATAATTTTTCAAGTTGCACTTTTTTTTTAGGCACAGTCATTATAAATGCCTTCTTCCATTTGGCTTTGGCACTGCTTGCAACTTGAAATTGCTGTTTGCTGCCTGCCAATTACAAAATAATTTAAGGTTTGATGCTTCCAGGCGTCGTTCTTGAGATACACAAAAGGGGTATGTTAAGGTGGAATGCATAATATTTCCTCTGTGTTGCAAAGCTTTAATAGAATGCATAGAATTATATCAGAATTGCTGAACAAATTCAGTAGGAAAAAAAATTCTTACCTCTAAGAAGTGTTTCGTAATGGTTTTACTATTCTTTCTTCTGGCAGGATCATAGAAATATTTTCAAAAAATTCCTATTTATTTGTAACTGAAGGGGTTGGATCAATGAAAATGGGGTATGGGCAAATATGGATAGAATTTACATTAGTAAAATTTCTCAGAAACAGAGCAAGATGTGATTTTTTAATCAATTTGGAGATAATTAAGAAGAAAGGAGAGAGTACATTGTGTAAGTTCCCTGGATCTCTTTAACACCAAAACAGAATCATTTTTCTTTGTGTATTTGTGTCTGAATTAGCCAGCATTTATAGTGCAAAGCTGGAAAGCAAAGTAAACTTGTGGTTTAGAAGGGTCAAGTATTATTTTGAGGACCCTAAAAGTTTTCCATTTTGGACAGTAGAAGGAAATGTTCTGGCTATGGTGAGAATAAGGACAGGAGAAATGACTTACGGATGTAACCCTGCCATCCCATCTGCAATATCTAGAAGGATGTTCTGGGCAGTCTGCTATCAGGAAAAACAAACAAACAAATGAAACCCTTCCTCATAGCCAACCACAAACATGATCAGGTTCCAAAAGATGGTCACTTCTTTTTCTTTGCTCTTCGCATCTGGGTGCCAGAATGACTCCCACAGGCCTTCTCCACTCCCCATCTTTCTCTGACTCTCCCTCCGGACTCACAATACAAACACACAGCAGCTGAAGTCTATAGATCTTGTCCAGACTCCATACGACGGCCACTTTCTTCAAAATGGAGCAGCAGCAAGATGAACAAATCCAGCTCCTGACCTACTTTGGTGGGAAAAGTCCCAACCACCAGAGCGTGAATTACAGCCCAAGCTAGCTGGTTGTCCTCGCTAAAAGCAGGTGTCCTAAAGAAACTTGGTTTTTTCAAGGAAATAGAATTAACAGCACCCAACCAAAACCAAACCCAGTGCCGTCGAGTCGATTCCAACTCATAGCGATCCTATAGGACAGAGTAGCACTGCCCCATAGAGTTTCCAAGGAGCGCCTGGTGGATTCGAACTGCCGACCCTTTGGTTAACAGCCTTAGCACTTAACCGCTACGCCACCAGGGTTTCGCACCCAGAGGTGTGGAAAGTTCTGGGAGTTTTGCTTCAGTGTTCTCTTTGGGACAGGTGGAAGTCAGAGAAGCCCTCGGGGTTTTCTTGAAGGTTGGCCCTGGGCTGCAAGTCAGGAAATCCAAGAAGGATTCTGGGAGCTTCACGAATGGCCTCTACCCAGAGCTGAGGATAGAACTGAGTTCCAGAAAAGATGTATGATACCTGTTCACCAGCCATAGAAACTGGAGAAAGATGAATACTGAACACACCGTGGACTGCCAGAAGAATGGCTAAATTTCTCTTAGAAGAAATACAACCAGGCTGCTCCTTAGAAGCTAGGATCACAAGACTTCATCTTGCTTACTTTGGACGTGCCATCAGAAGAGCCCAATCACTAGAAAGCATCATGTTTGGTAAAGAAGAGGGTCAGCAAAATGAGGGAAACCTTCAATGAGATGGATTGACACAGTAGCTGCAATAATGGGCTGAAACATACCAAAAATCATGATGACGGTGCAGGACCAGGCAACTCTTTGTTCTATCTCACATAAGATCACTGCAAGTCGGAGCTGACTCAACGACAGCTAACAAGAGCCAAGGAGAAGCAGTCTTACTGTGGTCTCAGAGCCCGCGCCCTTCTCTCAGAAGCCAAATCCAGGTGACTTTTATTACTGCAAAGCCTCAATTCCCTTCATCACAGCCTAGGAGTGAGAGAGCTCCTTGCCATGAACTGGCTCCTGGACGCCTCTACTCTGAAGAACCTTGAATGGATTCTCCCAAACCAGGCCCAGTGTGGGTGTGGTGAGCTGTGGGCGCCAAGTGCAGTTAGGAAGGCCGATAACTTACCAGGAACGCTCTTTGCACGCTGAGGATTATTTTCGACTGTGACTTTGTCATCCAGTAACAGCAGTTCAGGTGGTTGGCTGGCACATGACCTAAGTATGGGAACAGGCCTAATCATATGAGAACTTGGCTTTCACTTCTTGGCTTAAGCCTTTCTCCTAGAAAAGCTAAAATAGGAATTTTACCTTTGTGTTTATTGTGCTTATGACAACTGCAGGAAGCTACATTTGTGTTGCTAATAGTTGTCTTTCAAAGTGTGTTGACATTTCAGCTGATCTATCCAGTACTTTAGAGTTATAACATCCTTGGGCAAAGTCAGCTCCCCTTAGGAAGGTGGGCCGTCTCCCTGTGGAAGCTGCTGGAACACAAGGCAGCCTACCCCTCAGTCACAATGTGGGATGGAGCACCTCTGTACAAACCACCAGATTAGAACGGGAGAAAGACGTACACACACCTCACCCAGGAGATGAAGAGACCCAAAGGACAACAGGACCTGAAGTACCAGAAGATAAGTTTACAACCTGGTCTGGGGAGTGAACCAGGGTCCTTTGTCTGTAATGGGGAAGGAGAAGAGAGAATATTCACTACTGACCATCAATCGGCTTTACAGAGTGAAGAGGAGAGCCAAAACCTGTATCACAAAGACGCATCCTGCCTCTTGGAGTCTGTGTCCTAGACCACATTAGGAAAAGGCAAGCTGGAGGGAGCCAGGTACTAAATCTGGAACCAACAGGTTAAGAATATTCAGGAATGAGTGGTTATAGTTGGGGATATATCTGTTTACAGCTGATTTCAAAATAAGAACTCTAACAGAAAATATTAAGTCAAAGAGCAATTCAAATATTTACAGCAGCATTCATCTTTAAAAAAAAAAGTTATGAAGTCTCAGGGTGGTCTGGTCCCATTTTAGAGACTGGATTTAGTACAAGTAGATAGGTAAGATCTAGAAGAAAACCTAAAATCTAATGTTGGTGCCAAAATTAAGACCATCCTCCAACTCAAATATAAATTATGCTTATATTCCAGTTCACAGGTGTGTGCGCTTAAATCTCCCCTTTTCGCTGTTTATAGATTACCATATTCCAGTTTACAGGCATGTGCGCTTAAATCTCCCATTTTCGCTGTTTATAGATTACCATATTCCAGTTCACTAATTCTGTGCATTAATTTGACCATATTTTGGTAATTAAATATATGTCAATAATACTGTTGTATCTAGTGATACCTTGCTTAATTGTCAGAGGTTATTAGCAGTTCACCGCTTAACAGGAAACCAGGGCAGTGTATTTTAAAAATTCGAAAGTCACTTTAGGTTGACCACGTATAAACACACAAACACACATATACACACCCCATGCACGTGAACGTAATTGAAATGATACCTGTACTTTGTACAGAATTTAGTGCACTTGGTTATTTCTTATATCTTACTACATGTTTTTCTACTATATTTCTTTTTTTATATATACGTATTTTATTATGTTTTTGGTGAAAGTTTCCAAAGCAAATTAGGTTCCAATTTAACAATTTCTATACATATTGTTCAGTGTCACTGTTTACATTTTGCACAATGTGTCAACATTTTCATCATTTCTGTTCCAGTTGTTCTGTTTCCATTAATCTAGGTTCCCTGCCTACCCCCCCACCCCCACACCTTCTCATCTTTGTTTTAGGGTAAATGTTGACCATCAGTCTCACATAGATGATTTTTTAAAGGAGCACAGTACTTATGGGGGATATTGTTTACGAGCCAATCATTTATTTAGCTGAAGGGTGACCTCCAGGAGTGGTTTCAATATGAAGTTTAAAGGGTATCTCAGGGCCATAGTCTTGGATTTCTCTACTCTCTACTGGTCCAGTAAGTCTGGCCTTTTTTAAGAATTTGAATTTATGGGCACAGGAGGGAGGTGGAATCACTGTCTAGGCAGTAGGCACTTGTCATTTCTGATGATGGGAAAGGCAATACCAAACATGGGTGAGGTCAGCACAACTTGACCAAGGTAAATGAAGACACTAGGAAGTACCGAAGAATAAGGGACGTTTTTGGTAAATGCTACAGGGCTACTGAGTCAGAATCAACTAGACGGCAGTGGGTTTGCTATAACATGTATATTTTTATAACAACAGCAGTAACCATCAAAAAACTATGTTTCTTTTTTAAAATGCTTATCATGATTCCCAAAATTGAAATTATGATATGCTGATGTATCGCAACCTACCATTTATAAAACCGGTGCCTTAGAGAACAGTTAGGCTAACTTGCTCCTGTTGCGTGTGAGGAATTCCCAGAACTTGGGTGATATTCCCAAGGACGCTTCATAAGCTTCAAAGTCTAATGCATTTCCCTGATCCTACATTGTTTCAAGATGAATAGTCGCGTCCTCCTCCCTTCTCAAATTTGATGAGGTGTGCTGTTCTGTGGATACTTGACTTGCTCACTTGGCATTTTCTTATGTTTTTGGTAAGCACTAGTCATACTCAAATTCAATAATGTATTCCCCATTTCTTCCCCCAGACTAGAAGCTCGCTGAGAACAGTGCATATTCACGTCAGCAGCTCCTGACCTGGCTCACTGGGGGATGATTGAGTCCTTAGAGACAGAGCTCTAACCAGCCCCTGTAGCCACGTCATCTCACTTTATATGAATGACACAAAACGGTCACCAGCTAAGTAGCCGTAGACGCCTCTCCCACCCTCAGGAAGCTTGATTCTATTGATTACGCCAATCAGAGTAATGTTGTTGCTGTCGTTAGCTGCTGCTGAGTCGATTTCTACTCATGGTGACCCCCGGTGGCTTCACTAAGGGGGTACGGAGGATATGGACTGCACTAGCTGACAGTGTCAGAGGGGTGACACCAAAATGACTGTCTATGAAATTTTCGTGCAGTGTTTCAGCAGAAATTTATTACTTTTTATAAAACTATTCCTGTAGTTAGTTACAACAGCAAAAGTAATTTTTGTAAGCCCAGCTTACATGTATCATTATACCTACAAGGCTAAAACTTTGTGCTAAGTTACTTTTTGAACCTTTTAATGCCCTCTTGTCAGAGCTGCCGTTGTTACCCAATCACAATGACACTTCGAAAAACGTGGTTTCGTCTGCGTGGGCTACAAGCAGGCACTGTTGTTTTTGTTGCTGTCGGTGTTTTTTAGAGTGGCTGATTTTGTCAGATTTTCTGGTGTTTTAGCTACAATATTGTGGTAATTAGTATTTGTGAACCTGTATCAGTAACTTTTTTGAGAATGAAGCAGTTATTAAAGGAAAAGAAGGAGCGATATAGAGGAATTATGATTTATGTGTTTTTTTGTTTTTTTAGTACAAAAAACATTACTAAGGACTCTGTATGGTCTGGTACAGGAGGAGGTCACGGCGGAGGCTGACACCATGAGTTACCACACTGGGTGACACCAACCCTAGTGACGCCACTGGTGATCCCTCCTCTGTTACAGAGTTGAACTGCTCCATAGGATTTTCTTGGCTATAATCTTTTTCTTTTTTTGATTGTTATTTAAAATACACACAGCAAAACTTACACCTCTTCAACAATTTGTACCTATACAACTGTGACGTTGATTACGTTCTTCAAGTTGTGCAACCATTCTCACCTTCCTTTTCCTTCTTGTTCTTCTCCCATTAACACAAACTCACTGGCCCCTAAGCTTTGTAGCTGACCTTTCAAGTTGCTGTTGTCGATTTAATCCCGTATAGATAGTTCTTCAAAAGAGCACAATGCTCAAGGCAGACAGTTTTTACTAATTAAGCTAAACTGTTTTTTGGATTTAAAAAAAGACTTCAGGGGATATTTTTGGGCTAAGGTTTAAAGATTATCTCAGGGTAATAATTTTAAGGGTTCATCCAGACTCAGTGGCTCCAGAAAACCTGGATTCTATGAAAATTTGAAGTTTTATTCTGCATTTTCACCCTTTTTATTCTTCTATAGGGGCTTGATAGAATGATGGAATGGCCTTCTAAAGACACAATTACAGCACCAACTAGGAAGCCATACCTTGCAGTGTTGGGGCAGTGTTCTGCAAGAGGATGTATGTGCTCTAAACTAGTGTCCAATATACAGTGCTGTTTCTGTCACATCCAGGATTCATGGGCCCAGGAATCAGGACGGAAATGGGAGTGGCACTACTCACTATAACCCCTAGTGACTCACTCGTAAAATTTTTGCTTCCTGTCTCTGCAATCCTATGCTCTGTGGGTCTAGAGGTCTTAGTTCCAAAGGGAGGAATACTCGCTCTAGGAGACACAACAACACTGATTGTGTGTGTGTGTGTATATATATATATAAGAAATATCTTCGTTTTCTTCTCTCCCTTATTCCATTACTTATTCTAAAATCTAAGAGGTAAACAGGGCTAATGTGATTTTGGTTGTACTCATGTTAGTTGTATCATGTTAGGTGAAAGTATGACTTTCTAATTGCCTTTATTTAAAGATTATATGTGGTTTAGGGAGATGGGTACAGGTGCCAAGTTGACAAAGGTTAAACTGTGATGGTTAAGGTTATGTGTCAACTTGGCTAGGCCATGATTCTCAGTGGTTTGGCAGACATTATGTAATCATCTTCAATTTTGTGATCTGATGTGAGCAGCCAATCAGTTGAAAGGGGAGTTTCCTTGGGGATGTGGCCTGCATCCAATGTATATTTATGTTCTGGCAAATCTCACCCTCTCTCGATTCTGCATCTGACTTGTCGTCTTCTGACCTCTGGTTCTTGGGACATGAGCCAGCAGTCTGCTGTCTGACCTGCAGATTTTGGGTTCATCTGCCCATGCAACCATGTAAGTCAGGAGAAGATTCCAGTCTAATGCCTGATCCACAGATATCGGACTTGCCAACTTCCACAACTATGTGAACCATTTCCTTGAAATAAGCCTATGCATATTTATATATATGCTTCACTCATTGTTCTCCTCTAGAGAACCCAGCCTATGACAGAGTGGGGGAAGAGGGGTTAACAGTGATGGAAAAATCACATTGATTAAGGGTAGGGTTGCACAGCTGATTATTGCAATTGTCGTCAATAAGTTGTATGCCTATAAAAGGTTGAATTGGAGGAAGTAGCGTGCTGTTGTTGTTGGCAGGTGCCATCGAGTCAGTTCTGACTCATAGCAACCCTATGCACAACAGAACGAAACACTGCCCAGTCCCGTACCATCTTTACAATCGTTCTTATACTTGAGCTCATTGTTGCAGCCACCGTGTCAATTCACCTTGTTGAGGGTCTTCCTCTTTTCCGCTGACCCTGTACTCTGCCAAGCATGATGTCCTTCTCCAGGGACTGATCCCTCCTGACAACATGTCCAAAGTATGCAAGACGCAGTCTCGCCATCCTTGCCTCTAAGGAGCATTCTGGCTGCACTTCTTCCAAGACAGATTTGTTCGTTCTTTTGGCAGTCCATTATATATTCAATATTCTTCGCCAGCACCACAATTCGAAGGCATCAACTCTTCTTTAGTCTTTCTTATTCATTGTCCAGCTTTCACATGCATATGATGTGATTGAAAATACCATGGCTTGGGTCAAGCGTACCTTAGTCTTCAGGGTGACATCCTTGCTCTTCAACACTTTGAAGAGGTCCTTTGCAGCAGATTTGCCCAATGCAATGCGTCTTTTGATTTCTTGACTGCTGCCTCCATGGCTGTTGGTTTTGGATCCAAGTAAAATGAAATCCTTGACAACTTCAATCTTTTCTCCACTTATCATGATGTTGCTCATTGGTCCAGGTGTGAGAATTTTTGTTTATGTTGAGGTGCAATCCGTACTGAAGGCCGTGGTCTTTGATCTTCATTAGTAAGTGCCTCAAGTCCTCTTCACTTTCAGCAAGCAAGTTTGTGTCATCTGCATAACTGACTGGAAGAGATCCATATTTATGCCTATTCCCAAGAAAAGTGATCCAACCGAATGTGAAATTATAGGACAATATCATTAATATCACGTACAAGCAAAATTTTGCTGAAGATCATTCAAAAACGGCTGCAGCAGTATATCGACAGGGAACAGCCAGAAATTCAGGCTGGTGTCAGAAGAGGACGTGGAACCAGGCATATCATTGCTGATGTCAGATGGATCCTGGCTGAAAGCAGAGAATACCAGAAAGATGTTTACCTGTGTTTTATTGACTATGCAAAGGCATTCGACTGTGTGGATCATAACAAACTATGAATAACACTGTAAAGAATGGGAATTCCAGAACACTTAATTGTGCTCCTGAGGAACCTTTACATAGATCAAGAGGCAGTTGTTCGGACAGAACAAGGGGATACTGATTGGTTTAAGGTCAGGAAAGGTGTGCATCAGGGTTGTATTCTTTCACCATACCGATTTAATCTGTATGCTGAACAACTACTATGAGACGCTGGACTATATGAAGAAGAATGGGGCATCAGGATTGGAGGAAGACTCATTAACAACCTGCGTTATGCAGATGACACAACCTTGCTTGCTGAAAGTGAAGAGGACTTGAAGCGCTTACTAATGAAGATCAAAGTAGCGTGCTAGTTACATGATAAAAATGACCAAAAAAAAGTATAGCTGCTGAAGCTGCTTATGTACAACCAGACACTTCACTGGATTTGGTTCTTTGGTTTGAAGGTTTAGGGCCATGGTTTCATGGGACATCCCTGTTAATTGGCCTAATAACATGTTTAGTGCTTCTGTTCTACCTCCTAGTTCATTGTGTAGTGCCTGGAGTCTTAAAAGCTTGCATGTGTCTATTCAAGGCACAACAATTGGTCTCTATTTGCCTTAATTAACAGAGGAAGAAGGTGAGTCAGAAATAGGAGGAGGAAACGGAATGTGTGGCTAATTGCTTCCATGAACAACTGCCTCCTTTGCCATGAGACCAGAAGAACTGGAAGGTGCCCAGCTACCATTACTGAACATTTTGATCAAAGATCCTGAAGAAGAATCCTGATCAAAAGGAGGGACATGCAGAACAGAATTTTAAATTCTCATGGCTTCCAGACTTTCTGGAGCCATGGAGGTTAGATGATGCCCTGAAACTCTTGCCCTGAGATAACCTTTAAACCTTAAACCAAAAATATCCACTGAAATCTTCTTAAAACCAAATAATAATAATAGTTTAGCTTAAATAGTAAAGAATCTCTTCCTTAAGGACTGTGAAAGATCTATGTATATGAGATCAAATAGACAACAGCAACTTGGAAGATTGGATAGGAACCTTAGGGGTCAGTGAGTTTATTTTGATGGAAGCGGAACAACTCAGAAAAGAAGGTTGAGAATAGTTGCACAGCTCGAAGTACGTGATCAGTGTCAGCGAATTGTACATGTAGGAACTACTGAATTGGTGTATGTTCTTTGTGTGTATTCTCAACAACAACAAAAAATAAATTAAATTAAACAAATAAAATAGAAACTTCCATTTATGTAATTCTGTGTTGCTGTGTAAGAGGAAACTTATCATCATAGAAATGGATCGTTGATAGCTGTGTCTTTGGGGTCAGATCCAAACTGATGGGCGAGGAAGGCTGGGGGAAGGCAAGGAAGTGCTTTTAGTAAAAGACTTCAGAATCCTTACACAGAAAAATTTTCTGTAGCTTCATCTGAGTGAAAAGTTTAAAACTGAACTGAGTAGGAGATTCAATTTCAACGAAAGCAGATAAGAAAATTTCACACCACTTTTTTCTTCAATTTTTTGGCCCATCTTAAATCTGACTATTTGTAGAGTCCTTGTCTTTGAAAATGCATCACAGATAAAATGACTGAGTTTTAATTAATAATAATAGCTTGTACGTGAAAAGCTTTGCACTTTTTGAAGCGCTTTCACACGCCTGCTTTTATTTAGTCCTTAGGAGCACTGTCAAATGCAGACAGAGCAAGTGTGACTTTTCCTGTTTTGTTCAGGATTGCGCCGCCCAGTGAGGAGTGATTTAGGCCGTCTAGCTTTCTCCCTGCTGGAGCCACCTAAGGCGTTGTTCTTCAGAGTTATGGGCCGTGAATTCAACTTAGCGGCCTGTGACCAACACTCTTTAAAATATTACGAATTGCAATATAAGATGTCAGCGTGCATCAAACGTAGTAAGGGCGGATTCAACGTTGTAAAGTTTTGTTTCAGGCGTGTATACTCAGGCTCTCAACTTTTTTAAAATGTGTTTCTTACTCCTGACTGGAGTAAAAGAGTTTAAAAAACACTGCTGATGTTAGTTGCCTTTGAGTCGCCTCCAACTCATGGCAACCCGTGTACAACAGAACAAAGTGTTGCCTAGTCCTGCAGTGTCCTCGCCATCATGGGTGTGCTCGCGTCCATTGTTTCAGCCACTGTGTCTTGAATGCCTTCCAACCTAGGGGGCTCAACTTCTAGAACTTTACCGGACAGCATCCTGTTGTGATCCAGGTTTTCAATGGCTGATTTTTAGAAGTAGATAACCAGGCTTTTCTTCCCAGTCTTATTCTGGAAGCTCTGCTGAAACCTGTCCACTATGGGTGACCCCGCTGGTATTTGAATGACCGGTGGCACGGCTTCCAGCATCACAACAACACACGAGCTACCACAGTAACTGACAGACGCAGGGACAGGAAAACAGAAACTCCTCAGTCACTATTCTGCTTCCTATTTCTGAAATCCCAGGCAGTTTCCTTCTGTTAGTTTAAGGCAGCCCTTCCTAAACTGTCCTACACACAGGAGTTCTGGGAGGTGTTAATAGTGACCCAAGAGACGGAATATGTTTGGTCAGTAAAGTTAGAGAAAAGCTTAATGTTACGTATCACTTGAAAATTCACGTAGGACAGTAACATTAGATGATCTGAAAAATCCGTTTCCCCAGATAACTTGAGCCCAGAACATATTTCTCATGGCGGTTTCTAACCCTTCTGTTTGGGAACCCTTTAGATAAGGGACTATACTCCACTCTAGTACAGCCCCCCATGGTGGGAGCTGAACACATCTCTTACCCCATCACAAATGTGCATTTATGTGTGAGAAGGTGTATGTGAACACTGCAGGGCAAGTTCCTTTAACAGCGTCTTTTCAGGGGGACCAATATTAGAAACTGATTTGTTGTTGTGTGCCCGCAAGTAAACTCCGACTCAAAGGGATCCTGTAGGACAGATTAGAACTGCCCCATAGGGTTCCCAAGGCTGTAATCTTCATGAGAGCAGATTGTCAGCTCTTTCTTCCTTGGAGAAGCTGGTGGGTTCAACCTACCAGCCTTTCTGTTAGCAGCAGAGTGCTTAAACATTGTGCCATCAGAATCCTTGAATAGGAACCTGGAGTTCAGTAGTTGAAGGGCCCAGATACCTCTTGAGACACACATGAAAGAGCAAAATCCGTACACACATTTTACCCAAGGGACGGCTCATGATCAGGGGTCTAGCACCAACCTAAGAATGGCTAATTTTAACCAAACCATGACTTTGCGTAAGAGCTACTTATAGTGAAATATGTTTCCCCCAAGAAAGACTTTCACAGTAAAATGAAAATCAGTGCTTGCACTTTGCAAACAGCTCAGGATTCATCACCCACTTAGCCGCCTAGCAGCTCACTTTGCTCATATATACCCGTTCTTTCTACTACCATAAAAATAATAACTCTATTTGAATAAACTCAATAAGTATGCATTATTAAATTTGAGTTTTATGACACAGAATTTGTTTACTTTTCATGTTTTAAGAAGCACAAAAAAACATGGCTGAATATTTCTGGGTATATTTTTCAATTATCTTTTCCACAGGGCTTTTGGAGAATATCTCCAGAGGACTGTTTCTTTGGCAGAGGGAAAAAAAAAAAAAAAAACAGTCCCCACTGTGATAAGCAAGCACATCGGAGGATCCATGTCCCTTTGAGGCATGCTTAAATGGCTGTGACACAAAATAGAATTCTGGAAATATCCAAAAGAGAAATTGACATCTCCTGTCATTCCTCCCAGATCTGGGCAGCATTGGCAGGAGATAGCTGGTGGAAATCTTGCAATTAGTTCCCGGAGCTCATTAGCGGAGCCAAACTGAGCTCAGCCTTCGTTGCTGTGGGCCTTGGCAGGGAGGAGCACGCCGGAAGGAAGCTCGTGCGGACATCACTCCTCACACCCTGAAATGGCCACAGCCACAGGACATCCTGTGAGAGTTTATCTGCTGGTTCTTCATTCTTGTCAAAAATTAGATTACTTTTTAAACTATAGGTAACACATTCGCTTGGTTCCAGAACCAAAGTAATAGAAAGACAGACACTGGAAGCCTTTCTATTCCCTAACTCAACCTGTCCCATAATGTCTGTGATTAATGTTTGAAGTCTTTTTATTGTGAGATATAAGACATAGAGAGGAGTGCAAAAGATGAAACACGAACAAGAGGAGGTTCACCCCAAAGCAATTACTCACGTCACCACCACCACACAGAAGAAAAGGCAAAATGGAACACAGCCAGCAGCCTGAGGTCCCCCTCAGACTCCTGGTGAACCACTACCTTCCCTCACCCCAAAAGCACCCGCTTACCTGACCTCTAATATCATAAATCAGGTCTGCAAGGTTCTGTACTTCATATAAACAGAATCCTGCCATGTCTGTTCTTTTGTGCCTGGTTATTTTGCCCAGCATTATATTTGTGAGATTCATCCATGTTGTCACAGTTTTACTTGCTTTGATATAGTGCTTCATGGTGTAAATATGCCACAGGTTAAGCTGTTCACGGACATGTGAGTGGTTTCCAGTTTTGACCTGGTCTAATTATACTCTGGAGTCCCTGGATGGTGACAATGATTAATCCACTCACTGTTAATCTAAAAGGTTCAAGGTTTGAGTCCACCCAGAGGCATCTCAGAGAAAAGCCCTGCCAATCTGCTTCTAAAAATCAGCCACTGGAGGACAGTTCTACTCTGACACACATGGGTTTGGCATGACTTGGAGTCAACTTGATGACAACTGATTTTAGTCATCATAGGAGTTGGTAGCTGAATTGTGGTTGGCTGAAAAGATAGTTGGAATTGAGATGGTCAAGGAAGTGTGACAGTCTTAGGTCATTGTGGTCCAAAATGTCAATGATTATACAGGTTCAGGGAACTAAGAAAAATTAAGCATTTCACAAACCTAAGATCACCAGACTGAAGTTAAAGTCTCAAATGCCATGAACATCATGCCGTAAATATAACAAATTTACATATAATTGAGTTGAATATTTAAAAAGTGGTATAAAAAGAAAGATCAATGAACGCTATGGTCTTAAGCAAAACTTCTGTACCTCTCTAAATCAGTTTCCTCGTTGTATAATGAGTGGTTTGAGTTAGATTATCTAGAGCTTCATTCCTATGCCTGAAATGTTACATGGTTTCCACTGTTGAACGTAGCTCAATAATTACAATGATCACCAAAAAGGAAGGGTTTTGCATTTAGTAACAATAATTTACTTATGTGATACTATACAGCAAGCATCTTAAAAAGACAGGAAAGAAAGAATAGACCAAAACGGATGTCAGAAGAGACTCTGAAACTTGATCTTGAACATCGAGTAGCTAAAGCAAATGGAAGAAACTATGAAGTAAAAGAGCTGAACAGGAGATTTCTAAGGGCAGCTCGAAAAGACAAAATAAAGAAATATAATGAAATGTGCAAAGACCTGGAGATGGAAAACCAAAAGGGAAGAACACGCTTGGAACTTCTCAAGCTGAAAAAGCTGAAGAAAAAATTCAAACATGGACTTGTAATAGTGAAGGATTCTATGGGGAAAATATTATACGACGAAAGAAGCATGAAAAGAAAATGGAAGGAATACAGAGTCACAGTACCAAAAAAATTTGGTCGAAGTTTAGCCATTTCAGGAGGTAGCATATGATCAGTAACTGATGTTACTGAAGGAAGAAGTCCAAGATGCACTGAAGGCATTGGTGAAAAACAAGACTCCAGGAAGTGACAGAATACCAAATGAGATGTTTCAACAAACAGAGGCAGTACTGGAAGTGCTGACTTGTCTATGCCAAGAAATTTGGAGGACAGCTACCTGGTCAACTGACTGCAAGAGATCCATATTTATACCTATTCCCAAGAAAGGTAATTCAACTGAATGTGGAAATTATAGGACAATATCATTAATATCACATGCAAGTAACGTTTTGCTGGAGATTCAAAAGCGGCTGCAGCAGCATATCAACAGGGAACTGCCAGAAATTCAAGCCGGATTCAGAAGCGAGTGTGGAACCAGGCATATCATGGCTGATGTCAGATGGATCCTGGCTGAAAGCAGAGAATACCAGAAAGATGTTTACCTGTGTTTTATTGACTATGCAAAGTCATTCAACTGTGTGGATCATGACAAACTATGGTTAACACTGCGAAGAATGGGAATTCCAGAACACTTAATTGTGCTCATGAGGAACGTTTACATGGATCAAGAGGCAGTTGTGCGGGCAGAATGAGGGGATACTGTGTGGTTGAGAGTCAAGAAAGGTGTGAGACAGAGTTGTATCCTTTCACCATATCTATTCAATCTGTATGCTGGGCAAATAATCCAAAAACCTGGACTATATGAAGAAGAACCGGGCATCAGGATGGAGGAAGATTCGTTAACAACCTGTGTTATGCAGATGACGCAACCTTGCTTGCTGAAAGTGAAAAGGACTTGAAGCACTTAACTGATGAAGATCAGACTACAGCCTTCAGTATGGATTACCTCAATATAAAAAAATAAAAATCCTCACAACTGAACCAATAAGCAACATCATGATAAATGGGGAAAAGATTGAAGTTTTCAAGGATTTCATTTTACCTGGATCCACAATCAACAGCCGTGGAAGCAGCAGTCAAGAAATAAAGAAAAGATACATTGCACTGGCCAATGTATCTGTTGTTGTACCAGTACCAGGCTGTTTTGACTACCGTAGCTGTATAGTACGTTCTGAGGTCCTCTCCTACTTTATTCTTCATCTTCAACAGTACTGTACTTATCCAGGGCCTCTTCCCTTTCAATATAAAGTTAATAATTAGTTTTTTCAACCCTTTAAAGAATGCTGTTGGTATTTGGATCAGGATTGCATTGTATTTGTAGATTGCTTTGAGTAGAATTGCCATTTTCTTTTGGTTTCTTTCAGTAGTGTTTTTCAGTTTTCTTTTACATCCCTGGTTAGATTTATTCCTAATTTTGTTTTGTTTTGTTTTTGTTTTTAAGTGGGCTATTATAAATAAATGGTATTATTATTATTATAAATGGTATTGTTTTCCTGATTTCCTTTTCTTCATTCTCTTTATTGGTGTATAGGAATCCAACTGATTTTTGTATGTTTATCTTGTATCCTACAACTCTGCTGACTCTTTCTATTAATTCCAGTAGTTTTCTTGTGAAGTCTTGAGTTTTCTATGTATAGTGTCATATCATCTGCAAATAGGGACAGTTTTGCTTCTTCATTACCAATTTGGATGCCCTTTATTTCTTTTTCTTGTGTTATTGCTCTAGCTAGCACTTCCAGCACAATGTGAAATACGAGGGGTGATAAAGGGCATCCTTGTCTTTTTCCTGTTCTCAAGGGAAATGTCTTCAGCCTCTTGCCGTTAAGAATGAAGTTGGCTGTTAGTTTTGTATAGATGCGCTTTACTATGTTGAGGTATTTTCCTTCTATACCTATTTTATTGAGAGTTTTTATCACGAGTGGGTGTTGGACTTTGTTGAATGCCTTTTGCGAGTTGATTGAGATGATCATGTGATTCTTTTATTTACACGGCAGATTAAGTTGATGGATTTTCTAATGTTGAACCATCCTTGCATACCTGGTGTGAATCCCACTTGGTCATGGTGTATTATTTTTTAATATGGTGCTGAATTCTATTGGCTAGAATTTTGTTCAGAGTTTTTGCATCCATATTCATGAGAGATGGTGGTCTGTAATTTTCTTTTTTTTTTGGTGTCTGCATGGTTTTGGTTTCAGGGTTATGGTGACTTCGTAGAATGAATTTGGAAGTATCCTTTTCTTTTCTCTATGTTCTGAAATAGTTTGAATAGTACTTGTGTAAGCTCTTCTCTGAATGTTTGGTAGGATTCTCCAGTTAAGCCATCTGGGCCAGGGCTTTTTTTGTTGTTGTTGTTGGGAATTTTCTTTATTACCTTTTAAATCTTTTCTCTTGTTATGGGTCTGTTCAGATTTTCAACATCATTCAGTGTTAGTTTGGGTGGGTAGTATGTTTCTAAAAATTTGTCCATTTCCTCTAGGTTTTCAAATTTGTTGGAGTGTAGTTTTTCATAGTAGTCTGTTAAGATCTGTTTTATTTCAGTTGGGACTGTTGTAAAGTCCCCCATTTCATTTTTTATTTGGGTTATTCGTGTCCTCTCCTGTTTTTCTTTTGTCAGTTTGGCCAGTGGCTTGTTGATTTTGTTGACCCTTTGCCTGTAATCTTTATGGGAGAAGATCCCCATGTCTTTCTCCTGTGGAGCCACTGGGTGGGTTCAAACTGCCAACCCTTCAGTTAGCAGCGAAGCCCTTAACTGTTGTGCCACCAGGTCTCCTTACACATCTATTAGGTGACATTTAACATTTCCTTTCGCATTACTTTGCACTTGGTTTAGCCAGCTTGAACAAATGAGCTATTCCCAGTAGATTATTCTTATTGGTGATTCTGTAATAAAAGACTTGAGTTTCTACATTTTAGTCCCCAGCATTGTAATTTTTATTTCATATTTTTAGTCATTTAATATCCATTTTCTAATTATAATTAAAATGCAGGATTCCCTTAAGAATAAAAACCCAACCCAGTGCCGTCGAGTCGTTAAGAACGCTTACAACTATTTAAGTGAATATTACCTTAATTAAAGGAATTAAATTAAGAGACTAAAATTATTCAAAGGGATAAACTTTATTCTTAAGAAACTGTAGAATTGTGAGATGAAAGAAGAAAAAAATCAGGAGAAGGTAACAGAAAAAGGTAAAAAGAAATAGAAATGCAACAGATCCCTGATGGGCTGTGATGGAGGGGTATAGTATTAATTGAATTATTTGGTTATTGAGAGAATAAACAACACTTGCATGGCCTAGCATGCCACACGCTCCTTGGAGGTTGGAGCTGTGACTAGTAGGTCTTCTTGATCCCTGTCACACCAGCTGCAGGGCCTGGAACCTCGAGGACATTCGATAAACATTTGCTGGATGAATAAGGAAGCACATTCTCTCTGAAAGCAACCTCATGAGTATTATATCAAGTCAGCTTGTCTACACAACCAGTGTTTAAAGAAATTCACATTCGGATCTAGTTGAAGCATGTGCACATGCTTTAGAATTTAGTTTATGTGACTGTGGATTGAGTCTGAAGCTGAAGATGCCAGAAGGGAGACTTAAGCTGTTGTCTTTCTGCCTGCTGTGGTCAGAGATCCTCCCTCCTCACTTAGTAGGAAGCATGAGCAGGACACAGAATTGCTCTTCTTTATATGTAGGCTTGCAGTCCCTGGGTGGTACAAGCAGTATACACTCTACTTCTAAATGTTTGAACCCACCTCCAGCACCAAGGAAGAAAAAATTACAGCCAAGAAAACCCTATGAATCAGTTCTACTCTGATGCACATGGGATTGTCCTGAGTTAGAATCAATTCAATAGCAATGGGTTTGGGTTTCTGGCTTTGATGTTCATATGTTGGGAGTCCCTAGGTGGCGCAAATGGTTAACGTGCTCAGTTGCTAACTGAAAGGTCGGAGGCCCAGTTCACCCAGAGGCACCTGGGACAAAAGGCCTGGAGATCTACTTCCAAAATACCAGCCGTCGAAATCCCTGTGCAACACAGTTCTACTCGGACACACATGGAGTCGCGATGAGTCAGAAATAGCTGGACAGCAGCTGGTACTGGTGAACATATGCTGAGTTTGGCGTTGAAGGAAATGATTATGAACCGACTGCTGAACCAGTTTTATAAAAGGAAGTGGTGGTGATAATTTTAGTAAGCCACTATTAATCTGAACCATATGCAATTTCCATTCTTGTCTGTCAAACGCAGTCAAATTTTGGCAATGTCATATGGTTCAACCTAATATCTATTGAGTGCTTAGTATGTGGTATGTAGAGTACTAAGTAACTGACAGTTAACTCATTTACATTTCACACCCTTCTCCCCCCAAAAAAATCCGAAGAGATGAGGAAATCAAGACTCAGGTCAGTTAGCTGGCCTGATGGTTGGGAAGAGGACACAGAAATGGAGAATGAAGCTCTTCTTGAACACACACCATACATGTCACATGGATGCACATGCAGGTGGTCTGCTTTCAGGAAGACGAATCTGACTTAACGCAGAGAGGATGGCCGCTGCGAGACCATGGCCACTCCCTGGGCTGCAGCATAAGTGGCACACAGGGGGTCCCACTGCAGCTGGGACCCCACACAAAGTCAGAACTGGTCCTCAAATTCTGTACGCCTTGAGCGAATAAATGAAGTAAACCCTCCCCAGCCTTGTTGGGTTTTTTAACTTTGCACGTGAATATCTTTATTTGAAGCAATGGAGGCACTTTCGAGGAGGACCTTGGCCTAGTGTGGGTTCGTTTATTGTGTATGAAGGGACATGCTGGGGTGTCCTTCACATGGCTCCCCTCACTGCTGCCCCCATAAAACCAGCAGCCGTCAAGTTGATTCCAGCTCATGAAGACCCCAAATGTGGCAGAGTAGAACTGTGCTCCTCAGGGTTTCAATGACTGGTTTTTCAGAAGTAGATCTTCAGGCGTTTCTTCTGAGACACCTATGGGTGAACTCAAACCACCAACCTTTCAGTTAACAACCAAGCATGTTAACTGTTTGCTCCACCCAGGGACTCAGTGGCAGCAAATTCTAAATGGATGGCATTGGGGTCCACTTCAAAGTACTGCTCTGTCAACACTGTGAAATTATTTTTATCAACAAATTTCAGCTTTGGGACCTTCCTTATAAAAGCTAATTCCTGGTTTCCTTGGAATTCTTAAATGGCTCCACAAGTATTTTAGATCTGAATTAAGCAAGGAAACCATTTGCTTAGGAAGAGACAAATGGTCTCCCCACCCCCAGCCTTGTCTGCATCACTTTCCTTTTCCATTTTCAGATTATTTTTAGACCAGAACTCTGCCTCTAAGGAGCACATAGCAGATTCCCCACCTGGATCCCAACAAGAGGAAACTGAATACCCACACACACGAGACGTTCACTGGTGTTACTCTCTCCGTAAACCTTCGCTAAATTGAATTCTGCATTTTCAGAATCTGCAAGTGCAGGGCGCTCCCTCCTTCCTCGGATGGGATTTGCTGACCCTCGGTTAACAGTGATGGACTTTTACAGCCTTTCTTCTGAGGGGAGGATTTATATGCCTTTTAATTTGCCTAAGCCGACGGCATCATAAATGCGCACCCTCTAAATTACAAAGCAAGCTTGCTGATAGAGATGACCTTGTTTATTAAAATCTAATTAACTGCGGTTTTAGAATGTCCCTGAGCGGGTTACTGAGTTCCTGTTTTTCTCCAAACTCAATAAATATCAAAGACCCAGCTGGCAGTAGTTAACCCCAAAGCTCAGAACCTCACTGTGAATTATATAGTTCCTTCTTCTTCCCAGCCATTTTCTCCAAGGGTACAGGCCCAAGAAACTTTCCCCAAAATATATTGTCCATCATATCTCAAAAGGCCAGGTGCACCTGCTCTGGTTTGTTATATTTGAAGAAAGAGACCCAGGTGTCCTTTTTGCATCGTAACTGAAATAAAAGGATGCTGCACTTGCATTCCACTCAATGCCAGAAAATTCCTAATTATGTGCTCCTTCAAGTCATCCTCTGGACAGAGTTATATGTTATCTATAACAGTTAAGAGCTCGGCTGCTGACCAAAAGGTTGGAGGTTCCAGTCCACCTAGAGGTGCCTCAGAAGAAAAGGCTGGCAATCTACTTCAGAAAGATCAGCCATTGAAAACCCTTTGGCGGGTAGTTCTACTCTGACACACATGGGGTTGACTTGAGTCAGAATCAACCGAATGGCAACTGGTTTTCATGTAATCAAGAATACCATCTATGAGTTTGTCCTGCCAGCCTTGGAAAATAATGTTGGCTAATTGATTATGGACATATGTGATACAACATACCTAATTGATTCAATTCTGAGTTGTCATGGATTAAATTGTGTCCCCTAAAAATATGTGTCAACTTGGCTAGGCCATGATTCCCAGTATTGTATGGTTGTCCACCATTTTGTCATCTGATGTGATTTTACTATGTGTTGTAAATCCTACCTCTATGATATTAATGAGGCAGGATTAGCGGCATTTATGTTAATGAGGCAGGATACAATCTACAAGGTTAGGTTGTGTCTTAAACCAATCTCTTTAGAGATAAAAGAATAGAGCAGAGAGAAATGGGGACCTCATACCACCAAGAAAGTAATGCCAGGAGAATAGCGTGTCCTTTGGACCCAGGATCCCTGTGCCGAGAAGCTCCTAGTCCAGTGGAAGGTTGATGATAAGGACCCTCCTCCAGAGCCCACAGAGAGTGAAAGCCTTCCCCTGCAGGTGACATCCTAAATTTGAACTTCTAGCCTACTAGACTGTGAGAGAATAAATTTCTGTTTGTTAAAGCCATCACTTGTGGTATTTCTGTTGCAGCAGTACTAGATAACCAAGACAACGAGTCTAAACAGGAAATCTCCATGCTGCAAAATCCTCTTGCTTCTTTCTACCCTATCGCTTCTGGCATTTCTCATTCCAACAACAAAAAACAAGAGTTTAGACTTTGCCTCTACCTTCTAATGTCCCAGTTAACTATAAACCATTGAACTTTTTCTTCATTACTCTGCCGAACTCTGTGATCTCCACACTGAAGCTCCTAATGGGAACTCTGTAATTTTTTTCACACTAGACGATAAGCCACATCATGATAAACGGAGAAAAGATTGAAGTTGTCAAGCATTTCATTTTGCTTGGATCCACGATCAATGTCCATGGAAGGAGCAGTCAAGTAGTCAAAAGATGCATTGCATTGGGCAAATCTGCTGCAAAGGACCTCTTCAAAGTGTTGAAAAGCAAAGATGTCACCTGGAGGACTAAGGTGTGCCTGACCCAAGCCATGGTGTTTTCAATTGCCTCATGTGCATGTGAAAGCTGGACAATGAGTAAGGAAAACTGAAGAAGAATTGACGACTTTGAACTGTGTGTTGGTGAAGAATATTGAGTATACCATGGACTGCCAAGAGAACAAACAAATCTGTCTTGGAAGAAGTACAACTAGATGCTCCTTAGAAGCAAGGATGAGAAGACTATGTCTTACATACTTTGGACATGTTATCAGGAGGGATCAGTCCCTGGAGAAGGACATCATGCTTGGTAAAGTAGAGGGTCAGCGAAAAAGAGGAAGACCCTCAATGAGATGGGTTGACACAGTGGCTGCACCAGTGGGCTTAAGCATAACAACAATTGTGAGGACAGTGCAGGACTGGGCAGTGTTTTGGTCTGTTGTACATGGGTTTGCTGTGAGTAGGATCCGACTCGACAGCACCTAACAACAGCCAACGAGACATTTTTGCAATGTTTCACATAATTGACCACTTTTTTCCCCTCTCTGAAACTATTCCTTTGGCTTATACGTTATATAATCCTTTTGGTTCCCTCCCAAATGTTAGGTCATTTGCTTCCAATTCCCTTAGGTTGTCCGTCCTTTCTCTTCTTCCTTGATGGATGGTAGTCTCAAGGCCCGCCTGAGGGCCACCTCTCACTCACATTAACCCCAATTCCTGAAAGATGCCTTGAAATTACGTTTTTAACTGGACCATCTCATCCTGAAGAGTAAGGTGGTAAGCCTCTTTCAGATTTTTACATCCCATATTTTCAGCATCTCCCCGGTATTGATAACATAAAAACAACTATCGATTGCCTAAAGAGCCCAACAGAGTTCAAAGATGGGGGAAGGAAACCACGACAGCCTTTAAACAAGCCTTTTGTGTCTACTAGAGGGGCAAACGGCCTGCTGAGATGAAGAGGGAACAACAAACTTTGTCAGTGATGATGTGAGGTTTGCAGATAAATGATTGTGGTCGTAATCGATGTAGGAGATGTTCATGTGGATTTGCGTTCCAGGGAGGAGGCCGTAGAGATGGCAATGGGGAGAAAAAGCCATGCCCCTTGGTTACAAGAAGAATGATGTGTCATGGAAAAATATCACCTTTTAAGATGGTCAAATCCATAACATAAATATTCAAGGTTTATCGTACTTCCTTCTGAGGCCAAACTCATCAGAACTAATCCTCTTTTGAATGGACCAAGGTGTTGAAGCCAAAGCGAAGGGAGTGGAGAGTCGGACTATTATTCAGGATTGTGAGATTTGTGGGAATGGTAAAGGAGTAACATTGCAGAGAGTAAATTAGATACAATTGATGTTACAAAAATTGACTAGCTTCAGAATTTCTCCCCTATCCAAGGAAGGAATAATAAATCAGGCCTTTTCTGCTGTCTCGGCGTTTCTGCAGTGTTTCCCAGTCTGTGAACTAGACTAAGGCGTCCGTGCCCCCACATTCTAAAGCAAGACGCCAGCTCGGCCAGCGTTCCACAGTTGCTTCCCAACTTCAGCATTTGTTGGCTGGTCAGTAATGAAGCTTTGGGAACACTGAGAGGACCCAGGCCACTCGCCCTGATTTTTTTTTTTTTTAATTGTACTTTAGATGAAGGGTTACAGAACAAACTAGCTTCTCATTAAATAGTTAGTGCACATATTGTTTTATGACATTGGTTAACAACCCCACAACAAGTCGACAATCTCCCCTTCTTGACCTTGGGCTCCATATTACCAGGTTTCCTGTCCCCTCCTGCCTTCTAGTCCTTGCCCCAGGGCTGGGGTGCCCCTTTAGTCTTGTTTTGTTTTATGTTGCCCTGATTTTTAAAGATGCGGTGGGCCAGGAGAAGTGCAGATCTTTCTGTTGGCTGTGTTGGAGCTGCCAGGAGTTGGCCATCCACCGGGAGAGGATGGAAATCCGTGGAGGCCACGCATGAAGGGCTCCCTCTTCACTGCTCACACAGCCTATGACCTCGACCTTCAGAAACACAAGAGCATCTTGCTGAGGGGAAGCTTGGGTGCAGGCGGACACTGTGTACTTCGTCCAAGCTGGTCTTCAACCCAGTGAGAGAGTTTGCCTACATGATAAAAATAATGGATTCTCCTATCACATTATTAAAAGGAAATCATTAAAATTACTTTTGCTGAGTTTGGGAGAAGTCAGCAAACCCATTCTCTTCTTAACCTCGGGAGCAGTGGAGATTTGATTGGTTTTTCCAAGCTCAGACACTAACCGGTTTAGTACCTTAGACCAGCCATGTCCTTATTCCAAATCTGTCCGTCTCATGCAGCAGTGGAGGGTGACTAAGGACACATTAGAAGTATCTAGAAAGTTCTATCCTAACGTGTACCAGCAGCTCTGTTGTTTATTTCAGCTCTGGTGACCCATCAATATTCAGATAGCCCTGGTGGCACAATGGTTAAGTGCTTGGCTGCTAACCCAAAGTTGGCGGTTCAAACCCACGCAGTGGCTCCACAGGAGAAAGACCTGACAATCTGCTTCCATAAAGATTATAGCAAAGAAAACTCTATGGGGCAGTTCTGCTCTGTCACTTGTAGTTGCCATGAGTCAGAATCGACTTCACAGCACTTAACAGCGAGATAATCTCCCAAAGCGTATGCTGGATGCTGTACTGACAGGTTCTGTGGAAACAGCATGGGACTGCAAAGTCCTACCCTAAAAGGCTCACGCTACCGGCGTCCCCACCCCGTGAGAGATAGACCTAGCATTGACCATGGTTTCAGGCCACACACTGAAGCATACAAGTGTGTTCAAGTGAGCACCACTTCTTGCTCTAGAATTAAAAAAAAAAAAGAAAAGACTGAAATCAAGTAACCAAAGCATATCATAACACACCTGTGTGAAGAAGCAGTGGCCCAGAAAGTTCTGCAACCTACCTTTACCTACAGGCAGAGCTGAATAGGCTCAAGTCTGAAGCCCTAAGCCTTAGGACTTTTCTACCGTATTAGTGATATATGAGGCTTCAGTTGAGCATTCCTTTCTAAAGAAAAAATGGCACCTCAGTAAAGAAAAAGAATAATTAAAGTGCTTCCTGAGCACAGGAATTCCAGTCACAGGAACGGTTTTCTCTCATCTCAGACAGTAATAACCACATGCTGATGGAGGATTTTACGATTGTGCCTCCTTAACTTCCATATTTATTCATATATTTACTCAAGCATGCAGCATTCGGAGGGAGCTACCTTTAGAAGCTACTCGTGTTGGGTTTAGGGAACGTTAGTGGCACAGTGGTTAAAGTGCTCGGCTGCTAACCAAAAGGTCAGCAGTTCGAACCCACCAGCCACTCTGTGGGAGAATGATGTGGCAGCCTGCTTCCGTAAAGATTTACAGCCTTGGAAGCCCTATGGGGTCGCTATGAGTCGGAATTGACTCCACGGCAGTGGTTTCAGTTAGTGTTGGGTTTATAAATTTGCAGGAGACAATACTTCTGCCTTCAGGGAACATGAATTCCAGACAGGAAAATCACAGGATGTTTTGCATAGAATCCTGAAAATGGTCACGATAGCTTTCTGAAAAAAGACTGTACTGAATAGGTAGTTGTGTCGCATTTATGGAAGATCTGAGCTGTCCTCGCTGCAAAGGGGAGGTTGAATTCTAATTACTTCAATTTCATAGGGGACGGATAAGGGAATTCTAAAGATGTGCTGTCATAGTTGTTCTCTCAAATGCTTTTTAGAGAACATGACCTCCACCCACTAAGGAAGGCCCAGTGGTAAACGGCAACGGAGGACACTGAAGTATCTAGAAAGTTCTGCCCTGTTGTGTGCCTGCAGCTCTGTTGTTTATTTCTGCTCTGGTGATCCAGCCACAGTGATATAGCTCCATGTGTTTTCTGTAAACAAAGACATTCATTTTTGATACAAAAGTCATCTTTGTAAAGGACCCTAGAGGGACAACAAACCTGCTCCAGGTGAGGGTGGGCTGCCCTCCTGAGGACTCCCCGCACCCGCACAAAGTCCGTCCAGTGGTGCCAGGAACCACCCACCTTCCCCCAGTCAGCCTCCACCACTCACAGGTTTCCAGATTTCCGTCAGCAGGAGCAGCCCTTTACCTCATTAGGCATCTCTTCTTTTAAAACTGGCAGGAAGAACGGTTCACGTTATTCTTTGAGGGCTGGCTTTCATAGGACCAGGACATGGGAAGGGTGAAGGCATTAGCCTCCTGGCGAGGGAACAGAAGGGTGCATCACAGGGCAGGGAAGATGCGAAAGGTGGGGTGGAGGACAAAAAAAAAAGTAAGTAAAAAAATCTCATTTCATTTTCTTTATTTAAGTAGAGCTAGCTTTGACTTCAGTTTATAGATTTCTGCCTATTTTATGTAATATCCAGTATGAACTTTTAAAATTGGCGTTAGGAGTCCCTGGGTGGTACAAACAGTTAACGCACTTGGCTACTAACCAAGAGGTTGGCAGTTCAAGTCCACCTAGAAGCATCTTAAAGAAAGGTCTGGCAATCTACTTCCAAAAGGCCACAGCCATGAAAACACTATGGGGTGCACTTCTACTCTGACACACATGGTCACTATGAGCCAAAATAGACCTAACAGCAACTGTTCATTCGTTTGTTTTTAGTTACAGCTTGAAGCAGTACCTCACTCCCTGTAGAGTCCGTCTCGCTTTGCGTGATGGGTGTGTTCCTAAACGACTGTTTGGGCATGAAAACCTGTCCGATTAGAGAGTGTATCCCTGTTTCCTTTACCTCCAAAACCTATTTATAAAGTTTCAAGAGTAGAAGGAGATTACCCATGCAAAGTACTACTTGTAGTTTAAAACACTATAAACTATAAGTTATGTGCATGCTTTTAAATGTAAGGTGTGAAAAGAATAAGAACAATCCAAAGATCCTTTCGTATAAATAACTAAAAAATGAATCAAATGTCTTCAATGCAAGTTATTAGTAGAATAATAACTTTCCAAGAAATCTTTGCAAGGTGTCACCTTTTAACTTTTTATTTTCGAGTAGTGTCTTTGGAGGAAGTTCAGTGTTTCTAGGGATGGTTATCAGGAGGCAGAAAGGTTTGAGTGAAAAGAAACAAAGACCGGTAATGTGAACATATTTTCTGAATGAAAAATCAGACAGAAGATTCCAGAGAGTTGAGAAGCAGCCTTGAGATGAAGATCTGATGTTAAAAATGTTGGAATTTCTAGGAGACTGCAGTTGCAAATGGTGACAGTTGAGCAGAATTTCCCTGTCCCGGAAAACCAAGGGTGTTGGATTTTGTGTGAGTGAGGTATGGCCCCTTCTTTGACTTCAAAGGGGACATACCTTCAAGCTAATTTGGGAAGGTGACAGGTGTAAAGGTGAAGGTAAGGGGGCAGATTCTGAGTGAAGACTGAGGATGAGAATGGAACTTCGGTAGAATTGGTGGAATGTTCTGGGCCATTTTAACGTGTTGACTCGAGCTAGAGAACTTTTATGGAGGTCAAGGGTGAGGAAAGCAGATGAGTTAGTGCCATGTGGGGGGTGTCCTGAGATCCATCTGGGAAATGAGGTCAATGGAATGGAGACATGTGGGAAGATGTCTTCCCCATCGCCAGCTGCTCCCAATATCCACAGCTCTTCTTCTTCTTAAAAAAATTTATTGAGGTGTAATTTACATACCACAAAATTCACCCATTTTAAGAATACAATTTAAAGAATTTCCGTAAATTCACTGAATCACTCAACAAATCCCCATAACCCAGTTTGGGAACATTTCTGCATCCCCTATAAGGTTTTCCACATGCCTGCTTACAGCTAACGCCTGCTCCCACACCCAGCCCCCGGCGACCGCTGCTCCACTCTCTGTCACTGCAGGTTTGGCGTTTTGGACATTTTATATATATATATATAAAGAGAGAGCAAACCCTGAAGGCACAACAGTTGAACCTTTGGCTGCTAACCAAAAACTTGGCAGTTCAAACCTACCCAGTGGCTCCACAGGAGAACGACCTGGCAGTCTGCTTCCATAAAGATTACAGCCTAAAAAACCCTATGGGGCAGGTCTGCTCTGTCACATGGGGTCACTAGGAGTTGGATTCGACTCAGTGACACCTAACAACAAATATATATGTGTGTGTGTGTTTGTGTGTGTGTATGTAAACAAAAAAAAAAAAAAAAACCCAGTGCTGTCAAGTCAATTCCTACTCACAGCTACTCTATAGGGCAGAGTAGAACTGCCCCACAGGGTTTCCAAGGAACAGCTGGTGGATTCGAACTGCTGACCAAAAGAATAGCAGCCAAGCTCTCAACCACTGTGCCACCAGGGCTCCAATATAAATATATATCATACAATATGTGGCCTTTCACTGAGCATGTTTTTGAGGTCCATCTGGGTTGCAGCATGTATCAGTATTTCTTTTTCTTTTTTTTTTTTTTTTGGTGCTGAATCAAATTCCATTGTATGAATAGACCATGTGTTATCTGCTCACTAGATAAAGGACATTTAGGTCATTTCCACTTTTGTGCTATTATGAGTAAAGCTGAAATGAACATCCGCCTAAATGACTCTGTGTGGATGTATGCTTTTCCTAACGGCTAATGGTATAAATCATTTTTTCAAGTGTTCATTTTCTACTTCTGTCTCTTCTGGGGCCCTGGTGGTGTGTTGGTTAAGAGCTATAGCTGCTAACCAAAAGGTCAGCAGTTCAAGTTCACCAGCCACTCCTTGGAAGCTTTATGAGGCTGTTCTACTCAGTCCTGTAGGGTCCCTATGAGTCGGATTCAACTTGATGGCTACAGGTTTGGTTTTATGACTCTCCTTGAAACATCCTCCATAACCAAAACATTGACTTCCTGGATTCTTTCCAGAAGTTTCCAGCTTAGGTGATGCCATGATAGAAACACATGAAAGTACACTCACTATAATTCTGTTTTTTGTTCTTTGGGTTTTTTTTTTTTTTTAAGGGTAACCAAGTACTTCTAAAACTTTGGAAAGGAGAAGTCCTGCTATTCTGGAATTGTGTAACTTTCATAAGATCTGATAGGAGAGAAGGTTCACCTTTGCAGAAGCTTGGGATGTTTATTTTTCTTTAGGTTGGTTTTTTTTCTTTGAGTTATGGGCAAGACTGAACTGTCCCGAGGCTTGTTTGCTTTCTCCACTGTACAAGAAGAACAGGCAAGAAGAAGAGCAAAGTAAGACAGAATTCCTCAGGAAGACAAGACTGGAGCGAAGTAACAGTGCTGCAAGGTCAAACCAAACCAGTTGTCCTCAAGTAGACTGATTCATGATGACCCCATGTGTGTCACAGTAGAACTGTGCTCCATAGGGTTTTCAATAACTGGTCTTTATGAAGTAGAATGCCAGGTCTTTCATCTAAGGTACCTCTGGGCAGACTGGAACCACCAACCTTTCAGTTAGCAGCCGGGCACAACAATTGTTTGCACCATCCTGGGACTCCTGGTGCCAGGTTGAGAAGTAAAAGCCATAGGATCAAGTTTTATTCAGCAGCTGTGTGGATGGAAAGATTATTTAAGAACCTGAGTTCAGAGCCACTCTGGAAAGGGTGATTGATTTTGTTAATGCGCAAGCCCACAAACAGACATAACTAGCTTCCGATGCTAACATTATAAATACTTTTTATCTCCCTGAATTACATTAGTTTCAGTCTGTAAACTCCCACATATATAATGACACGTGCAAAGAGCTGGAGATAGAAAACCAGAAGGGGAAAACATACTCACCATTTCTCAAGCTGAAAGAACTGAAGAAAAAATTCAAGCTTCGAGTTGCAACAGTGAGGGATTCTATGGGGAAAATATTAAATGACACAGGAAGCATCAAAAGAAGATGGAAGGAATACAGAGAGTCATCATACCAAAAAGAGTTAGTCGATATTCAACCATTTCAAGAGGTGGCATATGATCAGGAACCGATGGTACTGAAGGAAGAAGTCCAAGCTGCTTTGAAGGCACTGGTGAAAAACAAGGCTCCAGGAATTGATGGAATATCAATTGAGATGTTTCAACAAACAGATGCATCACTGGAGGTGCTCACTCATCTATGCCAAGATATGAAAGACAGCTTCCTGGCCAACTGACTGGAAGAGATCCATATTTATACCTATTCCCAGGAAAGGTGATCTAACCAAATTCAGAAATTATTGAACAATATCACTAATATCACACACAAGTAAAATTTTGCTGAAGATCATTCAAAAGTGGCTACAGCAGTATATCAACAGGGAACTGCCAGATATTCAAGCCAGATTCTGAAGAGGAAGCGGAACCAGGGATATCATTGCTGATGTCAGATGGATCCTGGCTGAAAGCAGAGAATACCAGGAGGATGTTTACGTGTGTTTCATTGAGTATGCAAAGGCATTTGACTGTGTGGATCATAACAAATTGTGGGCAACATTGCAAAGAATGGGAATTCCAGAACACTTGATTGTGCTCATGAGGAACCTGTACATAGATCAAGAGGCAGTTCTTTGGACAGAACAAGGAGGTGGATACTGAGTGGTTTAAAGTTAGGAAAGATGTGCGTCAGGGTTGTATCCTTCTATACATATTCAAACTGTATGCTGAGCAAATAATCTGAGACGCTGGACTATATAAAGAAGAACAGGGCATCAAGATTGGATGAAGACTCATTAACAACCTGTATTGTGCAGATGACACAACGTTGCTTGCTGAAAGTGCAAGAGAACTTGAAGCACTTAATAATGAAGATCAAAGACCACAACCTTCTGTATGGATTACGTCTCAACATAAAGAAAACAAAAACCCTCACATTTAGACCAATAAGCAAGATCACAATAAATGGAGAAAGGAATGAAATTGTCAAGGATTCATTTTACTTGGATCCACAATCCACATCTGTGGAAGCAGCAGTCAAGAAATCAAAAGACGCATTGCATTGGGCAAATCTGCTGCAAAGGACCTCTTTAGGGTGTTGAAAAGCCAAGATGTCACCTTGAAGACTAAGGTATGCCTGGCCCAAGCCATGGTATTTTCAATCGCATCATATGCGTGTGAAAGCTGGACAACAAATAAGGAAGACTGAGGAAGGATTGACGCCTTTGAATTGTGGTGTTGGCGAAGAATATTGAATATACCATAGACTGCCAAAAAGAACGAACAAATTTGTCTTGTAAAAAATACAATGAGAATGCTCCTTAGAAGCAAGGGTGGCAAGACTGCGTCTTACATACTTTGGACATGTTGTCAGGAGGGATCAGTCTCTGGGAGAAAGATATCATGCTTGGTAAAGTACAGGGTCAGTGGAAAAGAGGAAGACCCTTGTCTTAGTCATCTAGTGCTGCCATAACAGAAATACCACAAGTGGATGGCTTTAACAGACAAATTTATTTTCTCACAGTCTAGTAGGTTACAGGTCCAAATTCAGGGCGTTGGCTCCAGGGGAATGCGTTCTCTCTCTGTTGGCTCCAGAGGAAGGTCCTTGTCCTCAATCTTCCCCTGGACTAGGAGCTTCTCAGGTGCAGGGACCCCATGTCCAGAGGATGTGCTCTGCTCCCAGTGCTGCTTTCTTGGTGGTAGGAGGTCCCCAAATCTACTTGCTTCCCTTTCCTTTTATCTCTTGAGAGATAAAAGGTGGTACAGGCCACACCCCAGTGGAACTCCCTTTACCTAGGATCAGAGAGGTAACCTGAATAAGGGTGGTGTTACAATCCCACCCGGATAATCTCCACATAAAATTACAATCACAAAATGGAGGACAAACACACAATACTGGGAATCATGGCCTAACCAAGTTGATACACATATTTTGGGGGGGACGTAATTCAATCCATGACAACCCTCAACAATATGGATTGACACAGTGGCTGCAACAATGGGCATAAACATAACAACGATTGTGAGCATGGCGCAGGACCCGGTAATGTTTCATTATGTGGTACATAGGGTAGCTATGAGTCAGAACCGACTTGACAGAACCAAACAGCAACAACAGTCTGTAAAGACCATAACTTCCAACAAAGGGCCATTTTGCTTGCTAAATAACTTTCACCCAGGTGCTGAGATACATGTCCTAGCTGGTGTTTGGAAGGAGTTCACTCTAGACGCATTTTATTCTTTCCTTTCACTAGTACATCATTCTTCTAAAATGGGTTGTGCTACAAGGTACATCAGAAACTTTGTACAAGTCAAACCATGTTTTGGGGATCTGGTAAGGATTGAATTTTGCCCTTCCACCAAAAAAAAAAAAAAACATGCGTTGTGGATCCTAACCTCTATGCCTGTGGCTATAATCCCATTTGAGAATGAGTTGTCTGTTATGTTAATGAGGGAAGATTAGTGAAGGATGTGTCTTGAGTCAATCTCTTACAAGATACAAAAGGAGCAAGCAGAGATGGGGGAAGAGAGATGCCAAGCCACATGAAGATCTCCCAGGATCAGAAGCTCAGAAGAGACAAGGACCTTCCTCCAAAGCCAACACAGAGAGAAAACCGTCCCCTAAAGCCACACCCTGAATTCAGACTTTTAACCTCCTAAACTGTGAGAAAATAAATTGCTGTTTGTGAAAGCCACCCAGTTGAGGTATTTCTGTTACAGCAGCACTAGATAACTAAGACAGAACCCATGAATTGCTTCTATATCGATGTTGAGTCCATGCTTGGTGAGCGTCACACAGTTGTTTGACCGTAACGTCTCCAGAGCCCTGTTTTTCTCTTTGGTCAAAAGTGATGGGGAAGGTAATTTCTGCTTGTTTTCTCAGCTGTCATTAATTTCTTTTCCTGTTTTCTTGGTTTGGTAAGGAACATCTGCGTTATGAATGTTAATTGTATTTCAACTTATTATAAACTTGAATATACCTTTAGAAGCAGGGTTCAATTGGGCATGAGGGACTTCTTGTTGTTTACGTTTGTTGCTGTCAAGTGGGCCCCAACTCATGGTGACCCCATATTCATCAGAACAAAAAGTTTGCTGGTCCTGTGCCATCTTTACATTTGTTGGTGTACTCGAGTTCATTGTTGCAGCCGCTGTGTATTTTGAGTGTCTTCCAGCCTCGGGGGCTCATCTTTCAGCACTATATCAGATAATATCTATTGTGATCTATAGGGTTTTCATTGACTGATTTTGAGCACTAGATTGCAAGGCCTTTCTTCCTAGTCTCTCAGTCTGGAAGCTCTGCTGAAACCTGTCTACCATGAGTGATCCTGTTGGTATTGGAAATACTGGTGGCGTATCTTCTAGCATCACAGCAACATGCAAGCCTCCACAGTATGGCAGACAGACAGACGGGTGGTGAGAGAGAGTTCCAGACCTTCCTTTTGCTTAGTATGTTGAAGGGGTAGGGGCTAAAAAACCAAAACCAAACCCAGTGCCGTCGAGTCGATTCCGACCCATAGCGACCCTATAGGACAGAGTAGAACTGCCCCCATAAAGTTTCCAAGGGGTAGGGGCTAGGGTGAGTAAAACATTGCAGGTGTCAGGGATTTACGAATGACAAATAACTTCAACTTCCAGACCAGTTAGACCTATCTTAAAAGGTACTTTGACACTTTATCAATACATAAGAAATAAAAGCAAAAGGCTTTAATCACCATGGTGTTTTTTTGGTTTTGTTCTGTTTTGTTTTTTCCTGTTGTTTAATGGAAAGCTGTAGGTTCAGGTTCCAGAGAGTCTGGATTTGAACCCAGACTCTGCCTCAGTCAAGACATTTAAATTCTCTGATTCTCATTTTTCTCATCAGTTAGGAGGGATAATGATGCCTGTGAGGAAAAGCTGATTTGAGGTTAGGTGTTGTGTACAGGGAACAGCCCATTATATGCAGGTACCCAACAGATGGATGCCTCGTTATTATCGTCATAATCCTTACTGTTGTTACTGTATTCTAGGAACTAGACAGCTTTTTCTGTATGTTTTGATCCTCAGTCCATCATTAAAAAGAATTTAAACACAAACCGACAAATATGTATAAAAATAATGTAAAGGTTTTAGTGAGCTAATTTTTTTTAAAGTAACCACAATATGATTGAATATACATTAGTTTTTTTTTTTTTTTTAATCTTGGATTAAAATTGAAGATCTGCCTCTCTGTTTTCTCTGTTTTGTTCATTTTGATACTTGATTTATAGGTTTTCATTGTTGAAAAATGTTACCTAAAGATGGATAAATACATGATATATAGATAAATAGTAAATATATAGATGATTGATAGATGATAGATAGATAATAGATGATTGATAGAGATAGATGACTGATAAAAAATGATAGATGATTGATAGATAATAGACCAATGATTGATAAACAGATGATTGATAGATAGATGATTGATAGTTGATAGATAGATAAGTAGGTAGATAGGTGATTGATAGATGATAGATGACTGATAGAAAGATAATTGATAGATGATAGATGACTGATAGATAGATGATTGATAGATATAGATAGATATACAGACAGACAGATAGATAGATAAACCCATTGCCATCCAGTAGATTCTGATTCATACCAACCCTATAGGACAGAGTAGAACTGTTTCATAGAGTTTCCAAGGAGTGCCTGGTAGATTCAAACTGCAGATCTTTTGGTTAGCGGCTGTAGGTCTCAACACTGTGCCTCCAGGGCTCCAGATGATAGATGGAGGAAGGGAGGGAGGGAGGGATGGATGATAGATGGTACATAGATAGCTAGATGGATAGATGATAGAAGATTTATAGATAGATGATAGACAAGTGGATAGATAGATGATAGATGGTAGATAGGTAGACAGATAAATAGATGATAGATAGATGAACGGTAGATTAGATGATAGGCAGATAGACACAAGTAGATAAAATGATTATTGTTGTTGTTGTTGTTCGGTGCCATCGAGTCAGTTTGGACTCATAGGGACCCTGTGTACAAAAGAATAAAATACTGCTCAGTCCTGAGCCATTCTCACAATGGTCGTTATGCTTGAGCCCATTGTTGCAGCCACTGTGTCAATCCATCACATTGAGGGTCTTCCTCTTTTCTGCTGACCCTCTATTTTACCAAACATGATGTCCTTCTCCAGGGACTGGTCCCTACCAGTAACATGTTCAAAGTATGTGAGATGTAGCCTTGCCATTATTATGTATACCTGAATGAATCATAAGATCCCTGAGTTGTGCAAACAGTTTGTGCTCAACTAGAACCTAAAGGTTGATGGTTTAAAACCACTTGGTGGTGCCAGGGAAGAAAAGGCCTAGCGATCTGCTTCTCTTAAGATTACAGCCAAGGAAACCTATGGAGCAATTCTACTTTAATACATGAGGTTGTCATGAGTCATAATCGCCTTGACAGCAACTAACAACAAATGAATCGTGGTATTAATCTTTCAGTTTCATTGATCGATAACATAAAGGTTTTGATAAAATGTGGCTTGTAAATTTCCACCTTCCCTAATGTTAATCAGTTTTATTTGAAAAATAATTGAATAATAGCCCATTGTAATATTTTTAAAAAATAGGCTCAAAACCAGGACTTAGAACCAGTTCTTCACAGTTCAGTCATGGACAAGGAAATGACACTGGAACTGACCTGAATTTTTAGAAGTCGGGTGAGCCAGAATGGGAAAAATTATGGGTCATAGACCTGCTGAAAACTTAATCTCTCTCTTAGAAAACAAGGGCAGTGTAGGAGTTACATAGCAACCAAATCTCTTGCCCATCGAATTTTGCGAAAAGTCGGAAACGGTGCTGCCCCGCTCAAAGATGGCGGCCAACTGCACAGCTTTGAATATGTGTCTCTCTCCTGAGTTCTGGCAGTAATCTGACCTCACTCATCAGGCTCCTGAAAGGGCTCACTATACCTCTTCTGAGTCTCCCATTCTAGGGCTTAGACCCAAATTTTTCCCGTTATGGTTACTGTTCCAGGATCACCCACATTGTAAAAATTTGGGTCTGTTCGGGTTTTGCTTCATCGGCCATGACTGAGTTAGTTTGAACCAGTTCAGAGCCCTGTTCAAAATGCACTGGAACTCCACCTTTAAAAACTTATTACAAAGACTTAAAAATTATAATTCCAAGTTATTGAAGTGTGTAGATGTGTGGATTTTTATTATCAATTTTGGCAGTAAAATTCCGTAATGATGGGAATATTCCCAAACATTTGTTTTCAAATGTTTTCTTCTTAGCACAAGTTTCTTTGTAAATTCTTTCTCACTCGTTGTTAAGTAGACTGATAATGCCAATTTTGGCAGGGGCGTTTAGCAGCCCGACTCCTCATTTACTGCCAGTGGAACTGCAAATTGGTTCAAGCACTGGGGAAACCTGTTCGTCAGCGTCTGCTGAAGCCAAACATATGTGCACTTCATGACCCAGCACTTCTACTCCTGGGCGAATGCCCAACACGAACGAGCGCTTATGTACAACATGTTTATGAAAACAAAACACTGGAAACAACCCAAAAGGCAACAACAGGAAAATGCTCTTTTTCACTGTTATGTAGTATTTCAATTTTTATGTGGCACAATTTTCTATTCAAAATATTGTTTGACCGAGCAACAACATGGATGAACCTCATAAATATGAGGCAGAACAAAGGAGTCAAGCATGGAAGAATGCATGCTGATTCCATGGGCATAAAGGTCAAGAACAGGCAGAGCTAAGCGAGATGACAGAGGACGATTGGTAGTTGCTTTGGAAAGGATGTGCTGATTGTGGGGTGGGGTACACAGGATCCTTCTGGGTGCTAGACGTATTCCTAATACTTGTCTGGGTCAAGTTTGCACAGGTATGCACATGTGTAAAGATTCACAGAGCGGCCCCCTTCAGCTTGTCATGGTCATTATTCACTTCATTATAGAATATCAAGGAGATTTCACCATTTACAGGTCTTGTTTCAACGCAATTAACCATACCAGTAAGGTACTGGAGCAGTTATACACCGAGGGTGCCTACAGTTTGTAGAGCAAACGCTCTTCCTTCAGGGTGGATCTCTGTACCACGAGTGACACATGGTTGCCTACCTGTCATAGTTACCTAGTGGTGCCATTAAAAAAAAAAAAAAAAAACCACAAGTGGGGCTTTTAAAGAAAAGGAATTTATTGCCTCACAGCTCTGGAAGCTGAAAGTTCGAATCAAGGTCTCAGCCGTGTCGATTCCTTCTGTGGCCTCTCTCCCAGTTTCCAGTGTGTGCTGGCAATCCTTGGCATTTCTTTGCTTGGAGATAGGTCGTCACATGGCAGCTCTCTTCTCCATGTGTCTGTCTATTCTGCTTTTTGGAACTCAGAAGTGATAAGGTTTAGGACCCACCCTACTCTGGTATGGCCTCATTAACATAATAAGCAAAACCCCTATTTCCAAACAAGGTCATATGTGCAGGTGCATGGGTTAGAATATTAACATAACTCCTGGGAGTGGGGGACACAATTTAGTCTGTAACACTGCCATATATACCATATAGTGCAAAGCCAATCAGAAAGGTAAATATTAGTCAAGTTAAGTTATTCCTCACTGTTCGCTAAAATAAATTGAAGTTTAAATGATTTCTTTCCATGCCTCAGTGAATATTCTTGTGCCTTTCCCTCAGTCTGCCCCACACTCAGCTCTTTAGACAGGATCAGGTGCAGATTATCCAATAAGCAAGGTGTCTTAGTCATCTAATGCTGCTGTAACAGAAATACCACAAGTGAATGGCTTTAACAAAGAGAAATTTATTCTCTCACAGTCTCATAGGCTACAAGTCCAAATTCAGGGTGCCAGCTCCAGGGGAAGGCTTTCTCTGTCTGTCAGCTCTGGGGGAAGGTCCTTGTCATCAATCTTCCCTTGGTCTGAGAGCTTGTCAGCCCAGGAACCTCAGGTCCAAGGGATGCGCTCTGCTCCTGGCACTGCATTCTTGGTGCTATGAGGTTCCCAACTCTCTGCTTGCTTCCCCTTCCTTTTATCTCTTGTAAGATAAAAGGTGGCACAGGCCACACCCCAGGGAAACTCCCTTTACATTGGATCAGGGATGTGACCTTAGCAAGGGTGTTAAGTCCCACCCTAATCCTCTTTAACCACAGGCAGAGATTATGATTTATAACACATAGGAAAATCACAAAATGGAGGACAACCACGCATGACCTAAGCAAGTTGACACATATATTTTGGGGGGGGACACAATTCAATCCATTACATAAGGTAAGCATAGTACTTACCTTGCTTACCAGATTATCTGCAGGGAATAATTTCACATGGGTTTTACCACATCAAAATTTAGGAAATAAGCACGAGTAAGCCTGTGCTTACCTTGCTTACTGGGTCAACCATCCCTGCCAGGAATGGTAAATTTGAAAAGAGGCTTTGATTCTGTAGAAAGGTGCTGTGGGGTTGGGAAAGAGACAGATGCCAGCCATACCTAGAAGCAGAACCTTTGCTGTGGTGAAAAAATGTGAAATTGTTCACTAGAGATGATCTTGTAAGCAAGGTAAGCACTGTGCATAGGCTGGGTTCTCTAGAGAGGTAAAACTAGCGAAATGTATATGTGCATATACGTAAAACCAAAAACCTAGCCCGCTGAGGTTGCGTCTATATATACATATAGAGAGAGATAGTCCTTGTTTCTAGTCACGTGGTCATTGCTGGTACTTAGAACTACCTTCTTCCACCACCCATTCTATATTTCCCTTACCCTCAGCCAGCTCCTCAGTGGGTCGTGGTTCTTTGCCTGGTGGGGAAACTGGATAATCGGCCCCCGGACATGAGTCAGGTGAGGTTGTCTTCCGTGAGAGTCAGCGGGGTTTGCTCAGTAGCTCCCCAAGGGAGAAATGGAGAGTGGTGATTTAGAGCCAACTTTTTCCATAAAGACCCAGATAGTAAATACTTCAGGCTTGAGGGCCAGGCCCTCTCTGTCACCAACCCTCAAGGCTGCTGCTGTGGCAAGAAAACAGTTGTTGACAATATGTGAATAAATGAGTGTGGCTGTGTGCCAAGAAAACTTTATTTATGGACTAAATTTGAATTTCAGACCATTTTCACATCTCACAAAATATTGTTCTCCTTGTGATTTTTTTTTCCAACCATTTAAAAATGTAGAAATCATACTTAGCTCCTGGGCCATATGGAAACAGGCAACAGCGTGGACAACAGTGGCGAATGTGCTCTCAGGGCTTGGTTTGCTGACCCCCGATTCAGACTCGTGCATTGCTAAGTGATGGTCACCTCTTCCTCAGTCCTAAGACCCGTAAGGAATACACAACACCATTTCTAGCAGATTGTCAAATCAGTGTGTTGTTAAAGGGGGCTTTCACTGATTGCTCCCTTAAAAAATAGATTATCAAGTTTAATATGAAAGGCTTTGTCCCCTCGTCATTGTGATTGTAACTGGTAGCAGCTCTTATAAAAGAAGTTGGGTTTGCAGGAGATTCTACCAAGATGTTGGAGGCCTGGTCATCCTTAGCTACAGTGTCGATGAGAATCCAGCACTTTTCTGTAGGCCTTAGTTCAAATTTAGTAAACAAAAAAACAAACAAAACCAAGCTTTCTATTCGGAAATTGAGAACGATGAAATGGCAGAGGCAGCGGAGCACCGGTGTGCCTGAGGCCCCCCAGCTCCCACCTGGGTGTCTGTGAGCCTGATGCCGAGGATGCGTGTGTCATTGACACCCCTGAAGGTCCAAGCCCAAGCTGCTCCGCATTCTAAAGTTGAGGGAGGTGCAGACTGATGAAGAAAAAGCACAGGACCAGGAGACTGCAGCGTCCAACCATAAGCTGTTTACTGTGGCTGAGCCTTGACAGCTGTGGGGAGTGGGAGTCCCACAGCAGGAGGTCTTCCAGAGGCATAAGAAGGGAGGAGGCCTAGAAATGCCCCAGGAAGAGGAAAGGGAGGGGAAAGCTTACCCATCCCTGCCCACGTGTGGTCCTCCTGCCTGGAGGAGGGGCCTCTCCCGAGTCAGAGGGCTCCAAAGACAGCAGCACCCTAGGGTCCTTCTAACCACAGGTGGGATATTATCTGGGGGGACCAGATGTGGAGTGCAGTGTCCCAGGGTAAGAAAGTGCAAAGTGGGCAGGCTATAGGTGAGTAAAAATCTGCCTATTTGGGCTATTTTTAAAACAAATAACTGGTCGCCGTGGAGTCGATTCTGACTCATAGGGACATTACACGACAGAGTAGAACTGCCTCATAGAGTTTCCAAGGAGCGGCTGGTGGATTCAAACTGTGGACCTTTTGGTTAGCGTCCAAGCGCTTAACCACTGCGTCACCAGGGCTGGATTTGTACACATTGGATGTGTACAAATTTGAGTTTGGCACCAGAGAATTTTTTGGGCTAATGGGCCTCAGCTTGCTATAAAGAAGTAAACAACTTGGGCCAATACCCAGAGGCCAGCTTGGCTCATTTACTAACAGTGGGGTCCCTGCAGAGACCTGAAAAGGGACAAGTGTGGGTGAACAGAAGAATGAGCTAGGAGGAAAGCAGACTGGGCTGGAATTCCAGTCCCACACCTCTAGTGGACAGAAATAGACGGTGAGCACCTGCCCAGGGTCGGGAACACAAATGATTTTAGTTGTTAAAATAAACAACAAGAGCTGAAGGAACAAAAGGCATCCTGAGCTGATACACAACAGGCAAGAAACAGCTTCAAAGCACTTAAGGAGAGGTTTTACCAGGCCTTGAGGCCTGTCTTAAGGAAGAGATCAGGGTGGCTGTATGGAACTTTCAGGTCCTCTTACCTCAGCCCCCGCAACACATCACGGGTGAGCCTCTGCTTTCCAAAAGACGGAGGTGACACGGGTGCTGCCCTGGAGGCCTGGACAGATGGCGGAGGAAGGGGGAGAGCAGCATTTAACTGTGATATCCGTGAACGTCTGAATAATTGTGGACATTTTAAGTCTGCGATTGCACACTTGAACAGTTCTCAGAAAAGACACATTTCTAACTCCGCCCCCTACTTTTTTTGTCTTGTGCTTCAGGAGAAAGGACGCCGGCTTCCTAACCTACAAAGACCACCTGCCAGTGAGCCAGGTGGTGGTTGGAGACACTGACCGGCCAGGCTCCGAGGCCAAGCTGAGCGTGGGCCCCCTGCGCTGCCAAGGGGACAGTAAGTTTGCCAGCATCTTGGCCTGAGCTTTCTGATCACATTGAATAGTTCTGGCTCCTGGAGGGGTGGGCCACGGATTTCTCTGCTGTCACCCCTAAAGATGAAACCTCACGGTCACAGGTGGAACCCCATGGAGGGCTGACTGGGCCTCACCCGTTAGGACGGGGCCCTGCAGGTCTCCACCCCGGGAGCCTAGGTGTGGGTGTCGAGTGTGGACGTGATCGTCCTGTGTGTTCAGATGTGACAAGTCTGATACCTGTTCCCAGTGATACAAATAGCAATGCTAACAGCACACAGCAGCCCTCAACAGCTGGGCCACCATTGAGCACGGCTGTTAATGCCATTAACATGACTGTTTATATCACTATAAACTGGGTTTATGGTGATATAAATAGTCGAGTTACGGCTTAATGTATCATTGTAAACTTGGATGATGGCCATATAAAATTTGACATTATTGCTATCAGATTCCATCATCATCAGAGCTGGTGGTCCCTGGTAAACAGAGATTGTTCCCATGATTCCAGCTTGCTCTCAGAATCAGAAATCGGGGCTGCTAGTTCAGACGGTAGGAGTCGGGGAGTCACAGGCATGGTCCAGACAATTAAGTTGCTATGTTGGCTGATTCCCTTCAGTGTGCCTTGTATGCCGACCGAGAGGGATGGCCAGTGGCAGGTTGCCATGGGGACCCCAGGACGAGCGCCCTGGGTCCCCTTTTCGCTCTGCGCACGGGCTGGGGCGCCTCCGGGGGGCTGTCTGCATGTGTGACTGTGTGCGGGGCGTCGGGAGATCTAGATTCTGGTCTTCGATCACGGGGCCTGGAAACCCCAGGCAGGAACCGTTTCCTCAGCTGATAACGAGAACACCGCCTGCGTCCCCGCTCCTCCTGGCGGCCGTCAAGGTTTTAGTGTCTGCATGTGCCTTCCTCCAGGAAGAGTGTTTGGTGAGGTGAGATCGTGGCCACCTCGGTGAGCAAGGTGAGTTAGGCCGCCACGATGAGAGGGGATTGCCCCGCTGCACGCGGTGGGTCTAAGGAACCTAAGGAGGCGCGTCGCCGCTCAGCCTTCAGCACGTGGTGCCTGTCGGCACTCAGGACCACCGTGTCCCTGACGCAAGGGGGGACAGACAGACGGACTGCGCGCTGGGTGTCCTCTTCCTACGCTGAGGAAAACGAGACCGATCCGAAGAGAGTTTTGTCGCGCATTTATTGAACAACCGTGCCTCGTTTGTCCGGTCGGGCTTAGGAGAAGGCTTCTTTCAGTAAGAAGTTTAATTTAACTGCTTCAGAGAAAGATCTGGGGACATAAACTAACAATAACTACCCGTTTTTAAACAACCACTCTGAGATGGCCTACTGCGTCGCTCACGGCAGACCTGTTCCCCTGTGTGCCCAAGGAGGATCGGTTTCGCCCTGTTGTAATTATTCCTATTATCGTATGAAGGTAAATATTTCTGGCTTACCGTGCTAATTCTGAAGTTAGCTTTGAATTAGAGAAAAGGTTCCTGCTAAATATTGATCTGCCTGATACAGTTATAAAAGTCCCGCTTCTGCAAACCTTTTCTTAACCATTGGGAAAGTGAAGATTCCAGCAACCCTGACCAGAGTATTAATAGTTTATAGCTAATATTGTTTTATCTTAATCAAGGCATCAATCCACAGGAAGAATTTACTGTGTGTCTGTTATTCTTCCAGCACTAAGGAGCCTTGGTGGCACAGTGGTTAAGAGCTCCTCTGCTAACCAAAAGGTCAGCAGTTGGAATGCACCAGCTACTCCTTGGTAAGCCCTATGGGGACAGTTCTACTCTATCCTGTAGGGTCACTATGAGTTGGAATTGACTCAACAGCAATGTTTTGTTTTGGTTTAGTTTGGTTTACTAGGTACTCCGGGGAATAAGCAAAAAGAGTTTAAACCACATTTTTAGAAATGCACGTGAAAACCGAACAAAATGTGTTACACTTGACTATTAGATTGTGTGATATAAAATCATGGCAACTGATGCTCAGAGAAGGTAGGCATTATTTTTTAAAACGTCACCAAAGGAAAGGTCTGGGGGCCAATGTCCGTTTCTATTCCAAGGCTCTTCGAGATGATTTTAGGGCTCGTTGATGAAAGAAACTGCTATTGTACTTACTGACACCGCATAAATGACCTTGCAGTCCTAAAGCTTCACAGAGACTTTTTTTTTATTCCATTTTTTCCTAGTTGTTTTTTATACTGAAATAGCATTGTACTTTATTACCCCGATTGGCATTTGTGCGTACAAATCTCCTGTGTATATGTATGTTTAAAAGCTTTAAATCTATCACTTTATTATTGTCAGTTATTTCTAGATTATGGTCCCTGAGTGGCACAGGTGGTTTCTGCTGACTACCAATCCAAAGGCTGGCAGTTTGAACCCACCCAATGCTGCCAAGGAAGAAAAGGCCTTAAGATCTACTCCTGTAAAGATTACAGCCAAGAAAACCCTATGGGGCTGTTCTACTTTACAACACGTGGCATCACCATGTGTTGGGAACTGACTCAATGCAGCTAACAGCGACAACGACAATTTCTAGAATTTGGATTCTTGGCAGCTTTCCCCCTTCTTAGTGGTTAAATATGTGCCAATATCATCTGCTATGTGGTATGCCTTTTCACTCTCAATTATTTTGCCCTTCACTCAAGATCTACTATGTATCAAAACTTAATTTTTGGTTACAGTGTGAGGTAGAGGGAAGACTCACAGTCTAGCAGGCCGGAAGTCCTGAACAGACTCACAGTCTAGCAGGCCGGAAGTCCTGAACAGACTCACAGTCTAGCAGGCCGGAAGTCCAAATTCAGGGTGACTTGGGAGGAAGGTCCTTATCATCAATCTTCCTCTGTACTAGGAGCTTCTCTGCAAAGGAACCTCAGGTCCAAAGGACAGGCTCTTCTCCTGGCGCTGCTTTCTTGGTGGTATGATGGTCCCCATGTCTCTCTGCTCACTTCTCCCTTTTATATATCAAAAGAGACTGGCTCAAGACACAATCCAATCTGGTAGATTGAGTCCTGCCTCATTAACACAACTGCTAGTAAGCCCATCTCATCAACATCATACAGGTAGTATTTACAACACACAGGAAAATCACATCAGATGACAAAACAGTAGACAATCGCAGGTTACTGGGAATCATGGCCTAGCCAAATTCACACATGTATTTTCGGAGGACACAATTCAATCTATGACAATCAAGTTGTATATTTTCATGAATTTATCCATTTGACATAAATTTTCAAACCTGCTGGTACAGAAGTTGTCATATTGTCATGTTATATTACTCTTAATGATCGCAGGATCTGTAGTTACATCTCCTTTTCATTCCTGGTATTGGTTATTTGTGTCTGTGCCTTTTTATCTTTTTTTTTTTTTTTTAACTCAGCTCAGGTTTTGTTTTTTTTTTTTAATTTTTACTGTGCTTTAAAAAAAATTTTTTTAAGTGAAAGTTTACAAATCAAGTCAGTCTCTCACACAAAAACTTATATACACCTTGCTACACACTCCCAATTACTCTCTCTCTAATGAGACAGCCCACTCCCTCCCTCCACTCTCTCTTTTCGCGTCGTTTCGCCAGCTTCAAACCCCTTCTACCTTCTCATCTCCCCTCCAGACAGGAGACGCCAACATAGTCTCAAGCGTCCACCTGATCCAGGAAGCTCACTTCTCACAGGAATCCCTCTCCAACCCATTGTCCAGTCCAATCCATGTCCAAAGAGTTGGCTTCGGGAATGGTTCTTGTCCTGGCCCAACAGAAGGTCTGGGGGCCATGACCACTGGAATCCTTCTAGTCTCAGTAAGACCATTAAGTCTGGTCTTATGAGAATTTCGGGTCTGCATCCCACTGCTCTCCTTGCTCCCTCAGGGGTTCTCTGTTGTGTTCCTGTCAGGGCAGTCATCGGTTGTAGCCGGGAACCATCTAGTTCTTCTGGCCTCAGGATGATGTAGTCGCTGGTTCATGTGGCCATTTCCGTCTCTTGAGTCTGTACTTACCTTGCGTCCTTGGTGTTGTTCATTCTCCTTTGATCCAGGTGGGTTGAGACCAATTCATGCATCTTAGATGGCTGCTTGCTAGCGTTAAGACCCCAGACGCCACTCTTCAAAGTGGGATGCAGAATGTTTTCTTAATAGATTTTATTACGCCAATTGACTTAGATGTCCCCTGAAACTATAGTTCCCAGACCCCTGCCCCTGCTACACTGACCTTTGAAGCATTCAGTTTATTCAGGAAACTTCTTTGCTTTTGGTTTAGTCCAATTGTGCTGACCTCCCCTGTATTGTGTGCTGTCTTCCCCTTCCCATAAAGTAGTTCTTATCTACTATCTAATTAGTGAGTACCCCCTCCTACCCGCCCCTTGAAACCACAAAAGAATATTTTCTTCTCAGTTTAAACTATTTCTCAAGTTCTTATAGTAGTGGTCTTATACAATATTTGTCCTTTTGCAACTGACTAATTTCACTCAGCATAATGCCTTCCAGGTTCCTCCATGTTATGAAATGTTTCACAGATTCCTCACTGTTCTTTATTGATGCGTAGTATTCCATTGTGTGAATATACCATAATTTATTTATCCATTTATCCATTGATGGGCACCGTGGTTGCTTCCATGTTTTTCCTATTGTAAACAGTGCTGCAATAAACATGGTTGTACATATATCTGTTCGTGTAAATGCTCTTATTTCTCTAGGATATATTCCAAGGAGTGGGTTTGCTGGATGGTATGGTAGTTCTATTTCTAGCTTTTTAAGGAAGTGCCAAATTGATTCCCAAAGTGACTGTACCATTTGACATTCCCACCAGCAGTGTAGAAGTGTTCCAATCTCTCCACAGCCTCTCCAACATTTACTATTTTGTTTTTTGGATTAATGCCAGCCTTGTTGGAGTGAGATGAAATCTCATTGTAGTTTTGATTTGCATTTCTCTAATGGCTAATGATCGTATTTCCTCATATATCTGTTAGCGGCCTGAATGTCTTCTTTAGTGAAATGTCTATTCATATCTTTTGCCCATTTTTTAATTGGATTGTCTTCTTGTAGTTGAGTTTTTGCAGTATCATGTAGATTTTAGAGATCAGGTGCTGATCAGAGATGTCGTAGCTAAAAACTATTTCCCAGTCTGTAGGTAGTCTTTTTACTCTTTTGGTGAAGTCTTTGGATGAGCATAAGTGTTTGATTTTTAGGAGCTCCCAGTTATCTAGTTTTTTTTTCTGCATTCTTAATAATGTTTTGTATACTGTTAATGCCATGTATTAGGGCTCCTAACATTGTCCCTATTTTTTCTTTCATGATCTTTATCATTTTAGATTTTATATTTAGGTCTTTGATCCATTTTGAGTTTGTTTTTGTGCATGGTGTGAGGTATGGGTCTTGTTTCATTTTTTTTGCAGACGGATCTCCAGTTATGCCAGCACCATTTGTTCAAAAGACTGTCTTTTCCCCATTTAACTGTTTTGGGGACTTTGTCAAATATCAACTGCTCATATGTGGATGGATTTATGTCTGGATTCTCAATTCTGTTCCATTGGTCCATGTATCTGTTGTTGTACCAGTACCAGGCTGTTTTGACTACTGTGGCGGTATAATAGGTTTTAAAATCAGGTAAAGTAAGGCCTCCCACTTTGTTCTTCTTTTTCAGTAATGCCTTATTTATCTGGGGTCTCTTTCCCTTCCACATGAAGTTGATGATTCGTTTCTCCATCTCGTTAAAGAATGTCATTGGGATTTGGATCGGAATTGCATTAAATGTGTAGATCGCTTTTGGTAGAATAGACATTTTTATAATGTTAAGTCTTCCTATCCACGAGAAAGGTGTGTTTTTCCACTTATGTAAGTCTCTTTTGGTTTCTTGCAGAAGTGTACTGTAGTTTTCTTTGTATAAGTCTTTTACATCTCTGGTAAGATTTATTCCTAAGTATTTTATCTTCTTGGGGGCTACTGTAAATGGCAATGATTTGGTGATTTCCTCTTCGATGTTCTTTTTGTTGGTGTAGAAGGAATCCCACTGATTTTTGTATGTTTATCTTGTATCCCTATACTCTGCTGAACTCTTCTATTAGTTTCAGTAGTTTTCTGGAGGATTCCTTAGGGTTTTCTGTGTATAAGATCATGTCATCTGCAAATAGAGATAATTTTACTTCTTCCTTGCCAATCTGGATGCCCTTTATTTCTTTATCTAGCCTAATTGCTCTGGCTAGGACCTCCAACACAATGTTGAATAAAATCGGTGATAAAAGGCATCGTTGTCTGGTTCCTGATCTCAGTGGGAATGCTTTCAGGCTCTCTCCATTTAGGGTGATGCTGGCTGTTGGCTTTGTATAAATGCCCTTTATTATGTTGAGAAATTTTCCTTCTATTCCTATTTTGCTGAGAGTTTTTATCATGAATGAGTGTTGAACTTTGTCAAATGCCTTTTCTGCATCAATTGATAAAATCATGTGATTCTTGTCTTTTGTGTTATTTATGTGTGGATTACATTAATTGTTTTTCTAATGTTGAGCCATCCCTGCATGGCTGGTATGAATCCCACTTGGTCATGGTGAATTATTTTTTTGATATGTTGTTGAATTCTATTGGCTAGAATTTTGTTGAGGATTTTTGCATCTACGTTCATGAGGGATATAATAGGTCTATAATTTTCTTTTCTTGTGGTGTCTTTACCTGGTTTTGGTATCAGGGATATGATGGCTTCATAGAATGAGTTTGGTAGTATTCCGTCCTTTTCTATGCTCTAAAACAACGTTTTTTGAGGGGGGGTTAGTAATGGTGTTAACTCTTCTCTGAAAGTTTGGTTTAGCTCTGCAGTGAAGCCGTCCAGACCAAGGCTTTTTTTCGTTGGGAGTTTTTTGATTACCTTTTCAGTCTCTACTTTTGTTATGGGTCTATTTAGTTGTTCTACCTCTGTTTGTGTTAGTTTAGGTAGGTAGTGTGTTTCTAGAAATTCATCCATTTTTTCTAGGTTTTCAAATTTGAGTACAGTTTTTCATAGTAATCTGATATGATTCTTTTAATTTCAGTTGGGTCTGCTGTAATATCACCCGTCTCATTTCTCACTCGGGTTATTTGCTTCCTCTCCTGTTTTTCTTTTGTCAGTTTAGCCAGTGGTTTATCAATTTTGTTGAGTTTTTCAAAAAACCAGCTTTTGGTCTTATTAATTCTTTCAATTGTTTTTCTGTTTTCTATTTCAGTTAAAAAAAAAACAACCCACTGCCGTCGAGTCGATTCCGACTCATAGCCACCCTACAGGACAGAGCAGAACCGCCCCATAGAGTTTCCAAGGAGCGCCTGGCAGATTCGAACTGCCGACCTCTTGGGTAGCAGCCGTAGCACTTAACCACTATGCCACCAGGGTTTCCAAATTAGTTCAGCTCTAATTTTTATTATTTGTTTTCTTCTAGTGCCTGTGAGTTTCTTTTGTTGCTCTCTTTCTATTTGTTCAAGTAGCAGGGATAATCCTTTGATTTTGGCCCTTTCTTCTTTTTGGACGTGTGCATTTTTTGATATAAAGTGGCTTCTGAGCACTGCTTTTGCTGTGTCCCAAAGGTTCTGATAGGAAGTGTTTTCAGTCTCATTGGGTTCTCTGAATTTCTTTATTCCATCATTAATGTCTTCTATAAGCCAGTCTTTTTTGAGCAGGGTATTGTTCAGTTTCCAAGTGTTTGATTTCTTTTCCCTGCTTTTCCTGTTATTGATTTCCACTTTTATGCCCTTATGGTCAGAGAAGATGCTTTGTAATATTTCAATGTTTTGGATTTTGCTAAGGCTTGCTTTATGACCTAATATGTGGTCTATTCTAGAGAATGTTCCATGTGCACTAGAAAAGAAAGTATACTTGGTTGGTGTTGGGTGGAGTGTTCTGTATATGTCTACGAGGTCAAGTTGGTTGATTGTGGCATTTAGATCTTCCGTGTCTTTATTGAGCTTCTTTCTGGATGTCCCGCCCTTCACCAAAAGTGGTGTGTTGAAGTCTCCTGCTATTATTGTGGAGCCATCTATCTCGCTTTTCAATGCTGATAGAGTTTTTTTAATGTATCTTGCAGCCCTGTCACTGGGTGAATAAATATTTAATATGGTTGTATCTTCTTGGTGTATTGTGTCTTTAATCATTATATAGTGTCCTTCCTTATCCTTTCTGATGGATTTAACTTTAAAGTCTATTTTGTCAGAAATTATATTGCCACTCCTGCTCTTTTTTGATTGTTGTTTGCATGACATATTTTTTTCCATCCTTCCAGTTTTAGTTGTTTGTGTCTCTGAGTCTAATGTGTGTCTCTTGTAGGCAGCATATAGATGGACCTTGTTTTTTAATCCATTCTGCCACTCTCTCTTTGTTGGTACATTTAGTCCATTTACATTCAAGGTAATTATGGATAGGTATGAATTTAGTGCTATCATTTTGATGTTTTTTTGTGTGTTATTGACAGTTTCTTCTTTCCACTTAATTTTATGTGCTGAGTAGCTTTTCTTTGTATATTGTCCTTTCCTCATATTTGTTGTTGTTGATTTTGTTTCTGCTGAGTCTGTATTTTTCCCTTGTATCTTATTTTGATGAGTAGAATAGTTTGTCTCCTTTGTGGTTACCTTATTATTTACCCCTATTTTTCTAAATTTAAAACTAACTTTTATTTCTTTGTATGGCCGCATCTTCCTCTCCATATAGAAGGTGTATGATTTCATTTCTTAGTCCCTCTTTATTATTTAATGTTGTCTTCTTTTATATAATAACATTGCTGTTACCCTGTTTTGAGCTTATATATATATATATATATATATATATATATATATATATATATCTGTGTGTATATAATCTTGCTTTGTTTTTTTGGATTTCCCTGTCTGGGTTCACTTCTGGTTGCTCTGCCCAGTGTTCTAGTCTTGGGTTGATACCTGATATTATTGATTTTCTAACCAAAGAACTCCCTTTAGTATTTCTTGTAGTTTTGGCTTGGTTTTTACAAATTCCCTAAACTTGTGTTTATCTGGAAATGTCTTAATTTCACCTTCATATTTAAGAGACAGTTTTGATGGATATATGATTCTTGGCAGGCAATTTTTTTCCTTCAATTTTTTAAATATGTCATCCCATTGCCTTCTTGCCTGGATGGTTTCTGCCGAGTAGTCCAAGCTTATCCTTATTGGTTCTCCTTTGTAGGTGAGTTTTCGTTTATCCCTCGCTGTTCTTATAATTCTCTCTTTATCTTTGGTTTTGGCAAGTTTGATTATAATATGTCTTGGTGACTTTCTTTTAAGATCTACCTTATGTGGAGTTCGATGAGCATCTTGGATAGATATCTTCTCATCTTTCACGATATCAGGGAAGTTTTCTGCCAACAAATCTTCAACAATTCTCTCTGTATTGTCTGTTATCCCTCCCTATCCTGGTACTCCAATCACTCGTAGGTCATTTCTGTTGATAGAGCCCCACATGATTCTTAAGGTTTCTTCATTCTTTTTATTTCTTTTTTCTGATTTTTCTTCAAATATATTAGTGCCAAGTGATTTATCTTCGAGTTCAGAAATTCTAGCTTCTACTTGCTCAATTCTGCTCCTCTGACTTTCTACTGAGTTGTCTACTTTTGTAATTTTATTGTTAATCTTCGGAATTTCTGATTGCTGTCTGTCTATGGATTTTTCCAGCTTATTAAACTTTTCATTATGTTTTCGAATAATATTTCTAATTTCTTCATTTGCTTTATCTGTGTGTTCTTTGGCTTGTTCTGCGTATTGCCTCATTTAATTCCTGATGTTTTGAAGGGCTCTGTATATTAAACTTTTGTATTCTTGCTCTGGTAATTCCAGGAATGTACTTTCATCTAGAAGATCCCTGGGTTCTTTGTTTTGAGAGCCTGTTGAGGTGATCATGGCCTGTTTCTTAATGTGACTTGATATTGACCGTTGTCTCCGAGCCATCTATAAGTTATTGTATTAGTTTATGCTTGCTTACTGTGTCATAGCTGCTTGCTTTGTTTTGTTTTGGTATACCCCTATGGGTTGCTTGAGTGAGCTAGCTTGATTCTTTTCGCCTTTGGAGCTCTGATGTCCTGTCCCCAGCTGGCTAGAGCTGTTATCAGGTATATCAGTCTAGGAGTCCATTCAGTTTTTGTATATGAATTCAGCTCAGGTTTCCAGTTAGCTGATACCAAATGTGTGGTACAAGCTCTGTCCTACAGTCTTAGAGGGGCAGGGTGATTGGAGTATATACCTGTATCTGATAGCAGCAGGGGGTAGAGCTCTGAACAAGGCAGGGGGCTGAGAACCGACCCCCAAGTATCTCTGAGGAAAATGCGTCTCTGTTCCCTAGAGCGTGCTGGTGGGTGGGCTCTGCAGATGGACCATGGGCACCCAAAGTTTTTGGTTGTAAGGACTGGGAGATACCAGTTATCTTTGGACCCCTGTCGTGGGTGGCTGGCTGGGTGACCTGAGTAGAGCTACCAGTCCTTAGGTCCCTGATGTGGGTAGGTGAGGACCTTGTTTAATAGGCAAAGCAATGTCAAATGTCAAACACCCACCTATCCACCGCACAGCTGAAATGGTTGGAGTTTGCCAGCAAGGGCCTATTCTCCCAAAATAGGCCCCCACAAGTCCATGCAGAAGGGAAAGGTGCTCAAGGTCCATGGACGGTTTATGCCTGGACAGGAGCTGCTTCTGTCCTGAGCTCCCTCAGTTAATGGAGCTAGCAGATTATCTTTTCCCCCCAGTTGCAATTTTTTTCCTTCCCGAAGGCCGAGAAGATGGCTCTAGGTGCTCAACAGGGCCTATATCAGGCCCAGGGATTCCACCGCGGAAGTCGGCTTGGGAGTGGGGGGGCATGGTAAAATATACACAAGTACTTAGTTTTCCCGAGAGCACCATTCTCAGGTTGCAGATGTGTGAGTAGGCTGTGCAGCTGGCTGCTTCTCCCTGAGGAAGCTGCGGCCGAACCTTCACACCAGCCCACCGCTGCTGCTTCGTGAATGGTGCCTGAGGGCTCCCCGCAATTCAAGTCCAGTAACTTCTCTCTGCTTCTGAACGGTCTCTTCCTCCCCCTGCCCCTCAGTTCCTTGTCTAAGCTTGCCTTTGAACCTCAGGGTTCCCAGCTTGTCACAAATATACTCGTTTCACTTGTTTTGCGGGTCTTTGTTGTGAGGAGGGCTCACCGGAAGCGTCTGTCTATTCCACCATCTTGGCTCTGGCTCCGCTGTTTTTTCTTATTCTTCTTTTTTATCTATTGATTTTTTTTTCTTTTGAGCAATAAATACCCATTCTCCCCACTATCGGCCCCTGGTAACCTCTAATCTACTTTTGTCTCTATGCATTTGCCTATTCCAGATATTTCATATAAATGGAATTGTACAATATTTGTCTTTTTGTCTCTGACATACTTCACTTATCAATATGTTTTCAAGGTTCATCCATGTTGTTGCATGTATTAGGACTTCGTTTCTCTTTATGACTGAATAATACTCCATTGTATGGATATACCACATTTAGTTTATCTGTTCATCTATTGAGGAACATTTAGTTCATTTCCCCCTTTTGGCTATTGTGGATAACATTGCAGTGAACATTTGTGTACACAAATCTCTTTGGGCCCCTGCTTTCAAGTCTCTTGAGTATATACCTGGGAGTGAAATTTCTGGGTCCTATGGTAATTACATGCTTAATTTTTTAAGGAATTGCTGAACTGTTTTCCACAATAGCTGTACAGGGAGGCTTTTTAAAATCATGCTTTACCTAATACTTCATGAAAAAAAGAAAAGTCAGTATTTAATTGCAGTAATTTGGACTGCTTTTATTAGAGAGACAGACAGACATCTTTCTTTTTCCCAGATAACTGAGAATCTGTATTATAGCTTGTGCTTCTTTTGTCAGGCAGCAGCCCAGTGTTTTGAAGCCCACGTTCACTTAATAATGTTCTGGCATACCCACGGTATGATACAGTACTCCACATCCATACCTCTCCTTTTGTTCACACATCTCTTTGGATCCTCACAGACCCTGTGAGGTGGGTGAGAAATGTCGTAGGAACCCTTCTGGTTTACAAATGAGCAAAATACTTCTAAAATGTCATTTATTCTTTCTTAAACAAACTTGTAAACACCTGCTCAGCCTCCAGGAGGAAAGATAGAGAGAAAAGTAAACAGCTTTCTTTGCACAGGTCAGAGAGACTGCCCTGCCTCTGTTCCCTCCCCAAGTCAACCGCTGGTTAAATTGTGTTTCAAAAATATGATATTTAGGTCTTATCCCATCGCCCCTTCCATCCATCCGCATGTCCCGTTACCAGTACAGCATAAGTGTTGGGGGGGAGGATTATATTTGTATATTTTAAAAAGTAGTACAGTGTATTTATTCTACTGTGGCTGAGGTTAATTTACTTTGTGTTATTTACTGAAGACTATTCACCATGTTACTAAGTCCCTGGGTAGAGTACATGGTTTGCGGTTTGTTCTTGACTACTAACCTAAATGTTGGCAGTTCAAACCCACCCTGAAATGTCAAGGAAGAAAGACTGGGTGATCTGCTTCTGTAAAGATTGTTGTCGTTGTTGTTAGTTGCTATCAAGTCAGTTCCAACTCATGGTGACCCTATGCGTGCAGAGTAGAAATGCTCTATAGGGTTTTCAGGGCTGGCTAGGCTTGTCTCCTGCGACACCTCTAGGTGGTTTAGAACCACCTTGACCATTTGTACCACCCAGGGACTCCTTCCCTAAAGACTGAAGCTGAGAGAACCCTGTGGAGCACAGTTCTACTCTGTAACACATGGGGTCATCAGAGTCGACTTGATCGCCCTGCCCAAGCCATCTCTGGTCTCGGCTTTCACCATGCTGCTGCATCACAGTTTTACTCCAATTCTTCTGAGCTTATAGACCCATATGATGAAACGCTAAAGGAAATCAGCGAGCACTCAGGTTTGCTGTGTTTCCCAAAGAGCCTGGGCCCTGGCTGTGTTTTGCAAACACATTTAAATGGAAATCTCAAATCTAAAGTGAAACAGTGTGACTGATGATGGATGCTTAACTAAGATGAAAAGTGTGTGAAGTTACCAGCCCCTTCAACTAAGTGCGCTCACCTGGGAAGAAACAAGAGAACAACTTAGAGGATAAAAAGGATGATTAAATGGGAGTCGATTCAAATTTAAACACATTGCCCTTCTTGGAGGTGGTTGCTGGACTTCCATGAAGCTACTTCGGAATGAAGTATTTAGGTTTTTGGAGGTGGAAACCTTATTCCTGGTGCATGTGGTGAATATAATCAATTATAGAAACACATTGTTTGCTGGACGGTTGCTTTATTCTTGGCGGCACGAGGTGAGGTTTCACTGCATCCCCAGGGATACAGGGATAGTCAACAATTAATCAAAACCAGTATGTTCAACAAACCTGCAGAAATGGCAGGCTGCTCAACGACCATCTCCACCTGCCGGGCGCCACTCTGGCCACTGAGCGCCCGGGGCTGGGCTACGTGGGAGGTTAGGATGCAGATCCCGTTTCTGGGCTGCAGAGTGACTCAGAGAGGCAGGAAGAGAAGTTGGCAGAGTCACACCAGGTCAGGGGCGCTGGACATCAGGGACAAGCTGTGTGTGTGATAGGATAGAGACAGTGATGGACTTTTACCTACAGGACAGCAGGCATGTGTCCTCTGGAACACAATCCCGTGTGACACTGTAGGACAGAGCTGTGCCCTCCTGCAGGAATCATGCAAGCCAGGGCACACTGGCGATTCCTCCCCAAGAGCATGTCCTGCCTTACTGCTCAGGATGAGACAGTTCTAATACAGATGTGGACGAGAGGACCCCGGAGCCCACCTGGTGCAGACTTCCTGCAGCGCCATCTGCGACATACTCAGCACGGCCCGGCAGACTGGGGGCACAACAGGGCAGCTTCTTATCTGGGCCAGGGGACACCCCTATGGGAGAGAGTGGGTCCCCGGGCTCCAGGACCATCAACCCGGACCGTCTTCTGTGTGTGGTTTCTACCCAGCGTGGCTTCTGCCCCATCACCCTCTGCTCAGAGGCAATAATGGGTCCGCACTGCAAACCCAGAACGGATGACTTTAATCCTTCTCAGTGACGTCAGAGCACCCTCCATATTCTTCTCCTTTGCCCACGTCTTCCTGAAAATGTAGCTATTTGCACTTGCCTCAGCTGCAGAAAATGTTACCGGTGCCTCTATGCCTTCAATTAAATAAGGCTCTTGCCTCTCACTAGTCAAGAATGCACAGGTAAGGCATGGAAAATTTTCCACACAAGCAAAGCTTTACTAAAAGAAGCTTGTAAGCAGAGACGAGGAGGGCCTAGGCAACACTTACCCCCACCCCCCACAGAGCAAAGGACTTGCATGAGTTTTTAAAAATTCTTGAGTGGGGGGGAAAGGTTCATGTTTATTCAGAGGCAGTAGGCAGGGTTTTCCTGCAAGAGGCCTGTTTTCGGTGGGGATAGGTTAACTAAGGTGCACGCACAGCAGCTTTTCAGGATGGCTTTAAGACAGCTTCTGTCCCGGAGGCTTCTGGGATCCATAGCAGGACTTATTATGGGGTGTCACACCTGCGCAGTCACCTGTTCCCCAAGTTTGATTCCCCAGCTGCAACAGCAGCCCCTCACTGCCCCTGGCGGAAGGTCGCATAGCAGTCACAGGTGGATGTTCTGCACATGTCTCTGGGGCTGGTTTCATCTGACTGTTTCTGAAAGACAACTTTAAGGAAGTTGCCGGGCTGTTTTCTGATACCCTGCCCCATTGTTCTGGCGAATGGCTTTGTTTCTGCGCCCTGGCCCATTTGCTATTACTATGTTACTTTGCTTACGTGAATTGCAGATTTGGGGGCCCCACTATTCCCTGTCTTAATAAGAGCTGGGAGAGAAACCCGGAATGCTCATGGTGAGAGCAGGAGCAGGCAGGAGCAGCCTAGGTCACCCAGCGTCTCCTTGACAGACGAGGGACAGAGCTCAGGGTCCAGCACGGGCCGGGGACTGTCAGCAGCCTTGGGGCGCCCATCTAGAGAGCAGGACACCGCTCCATCTGAGCGGTTCCTGTCCACCATGCAGGCTGAGCCCCAGGACAAGGGTCTCAGTGTGTCCTCACCGAGAGGTGTGTTCTCGTCCTGTGACAGCCACCTCTGGAAGCCCTGATGGAACCCCCGGCCACAGGAAGGAGGAGGCACAGGAAGATGCTGGCCTCCATTTCTTCTCCTACTTCTAGTTTAGTGAGTTTTGGTCGATGGTAGAGGGCAGGGGAGGAAAAATGAGTGATGTGTGGAGACCATTAACCTCAATTTTTTCCTAATGCCCCAGCGCACCGCTGTTGCCATAGTGACTAGCAGCTGAGACATAGTCGTGCTATAATAATGAGAAATGGTAAAATCTTCAGGATCACAACTGGGGCTGTTCCTACTAAGGGCGGAGCCCCCTAGGCACAGCTGAGTCAGCCCCAATTACAAAGGCAGCAGCCTCAGGCAGGAAAGGAAGCCTTGGCTTTGCCTTCCAGACCCCTGGGTGGCTTTAAGCAATTTGGAGAAACGGACAGCCCCAGGCACAATCAGCTCTTTAATATCGTTTGGTCATTCAGTGTGAGCTGCAAACTCAGTGTTGAAATGGAAAGTAAAATTAGCTGGCTTGGGGGGAAAAGAGGTGTTTTTACTTTACAATCCACCGCCCATCTGTCAATTTGTCACAATGTGGTGGTTTACATGTTGCTGTGATGCTGGAAGCTATGCCACCAGTATTTCAATACCAGCAGGGACACCCATGGTGGACAGGTTTCAGCAGAGCTTCAAGACTAAAACAGACTAGGAAGAAAGGCCTGGATATCTACCTCTGGAAATTAGCCACCAGGGCTGCCGCTTCTCAGCATGGGTCTTCAGTGCTGATTCTTGTCCACTTAGCTGCTGCAGCCCCTAGCCCTCGCCACTGCCTACCTTACTGTCCCCACAGGACCCACCACTCTCTGAAATCAGCTCTTTTATCCATCTGCTTGCATTTGGAGTTCCTGGGTGGTGCAAACAGTTGAACACTCGGCTGCTAACCAAAAGGTTGGTGGTTCAAGTCAACCCAGAATTGCCTCGGAAGAAAGGCTTAGCGAACTACTTCCAAAAACTCAACCATTGAAAACCCTGTGGAGCCTCATTCTACTCTGACATACCTGGGGTCGCCATGAGTTAGAGTCGACCTGACAGCTACTGGTTCGGTTTTGCGTTATAATCGCCCTCATCCCCACAGTTGGTTGGAGGCTGAGGAGAGAGGTCTCTGTCCCAGTGCCGAGAAGCAGCTACCAGGTTGGTGGCATTCAGGTGTTTGTTCATGAAATGACTATGATGGTTAAATAACCACAGAGGACTTAAACAGCATCTCAGGCTGACAACGGGAGCCCCGCCACCAGGCAAGTCAAGATGAATTATGGAGAACTCGAACAGAGAGTAATTGGTATAGGGGCTCAAGAGGGAAGCTATCACTCGATTTATATGCACAACTCCTTTTAACTTCAACAAGGCTTTTGCACATTTATTCATATTAACTAAATGAAAACTTTTATTCCTTTGTGCCTTGAAAATCCCTTGAATCCAATGTTTGTCTTCAAATTAAGAGTTAAAAAAAAAAACAATTTTGCTAAGTTTTGATATTTCCTCCACTATTTCTAAATTAAGAGTCACACGGGGTATTAAATTTATAGAGCTCATTGTCTGAGCTAAATTAGATTAACACCCCCAGCCCTTCAGAGATCCAAGCCGTGTGTCCCACAATTCCCTCCCAGCCCTTCAGAGATCCAAGCCGCGTGTCCCACACTTTTGTTTACCCCGTCTCAAGGTTATTGCTGACACAATTACAATGGTCTGTTCTTCACACCTATTGTTAAGGTGCTAGCTGTGCACCATAAACTACCTCATCTGGCATAATTAAAACCATGTTCCAGTTCACCTGTTTTATGAGACCTACTTGCCTTTTTATAAAGCTCTTTTCACAGCTCTAACTACGGGTGGGCCCTGGAACTAGAGAACTTTACTGAAGAAGAACTTTAAAGTAGCCTCTTCTGGAAGTTTGCTGCCAGTTCTGCAGGAGCGATCTTATTACAATCATCAGGGATTTAAAAAAAAAATTGCTTTGAACTATTTTAAAAATTACATAACGCTTTTGTATACTCTATTTAAAATAAATTCTGATTCAAAATTCTCCAGGTGTGTGTATACAGGAAACACACATTTGAATTGGTGTCCACCTATTGGTGTGAGGAAGCCCTGGTGGCATAGTGGTTAAGTGCTATGGCTGCTAACAAAAAGGTCAGCAGTTCAAATTCACTGGGAGCTGCTTGGAAAATCTTTATGGGGTAGTTCTACTCTGTCCGATAGGTTTGCTATGAGTCGGAACTGACTCAATGGCAGCGGGTTTTGTTTTTTTAGTGTGAAGCCCTGGTGGCACAGCGGTTAACAGCTTGGCTTCTAACCAAAAAGTCTGCAGTTCAAGTCCACCAGCCGCTCCTTGAAAACCTTATGAGGCAGTTCTACTCTGTCCTGTAGGGTCACTTTGAGTTGGAATCAACTTGACAGCAACAGGTTTGGGTTTGGTTTTGGGTATTGGTGTGGCAAAGTAGATACAGAATCCCAAACTACGGAAAAAAGGGGACTCCTCTGTCATTTGCACATGTTTTATCTTGAGCAGGTCCAAGGGTCAGCTGTCTTACAGTAGATGGACACCTTCATGCTGCCTGAATGGGGGAAATATGGCTGCCATGTTGACACTTAGTCAAGAACATCTCAGCTGTTGTAGCTTCCTGGGGCTACTGTGACAAAGTACCACACACTGTGTGGCTTACAACAACAGAAATTTATTTTCCACAGTTCTGGAGGCCAGAAGTCTAAACGAAGATGCCAACAGGGCCACACTCCCTCTGTAGGCTCTTGGGCAAGATCCTTGTCTGTTCTACCTGCCGGTGGCTGCCAGAAATCCTTGGCGTTCCTTGGCTTGTGACTGCGTGTCTGTGTTCTCACACGGCCATCTTCCTTCTATCTCTCTGTGTCTCTTCTCCTCTTTTATGGGACACCACTCAGATTGGGTCAGGACCCACTCTATTCCAGTGTGATCTTGTGTTAACTGATAGCATCTTCAAAGGCTATTTCCGAGTCAGGTCATGTGCACAGGTACCCAGGGTTAGGGCTAGTGCATATCTTTTGGGGGGACACAATTCGGCCCATAAAAATCCCTAAATGTGAGTAGGAAAACAGACTCAGCAGGAGCAGCCTGGTGGGTCTTGTGCCCCTTGAGGTTCTAGCTGATCCTCTGTTCTGGCTTGTCTTGGCTTAGTCAAGCTTTAGACCTCTAAGTGGCATGATAATCTCTTCCGTGATTCCTACATCTGATGCCTTAAGTATTCGTTAACTCAGTTTAGTGGGTTACCGTCATCAGTTTTGTTTTACGATATTTAGACCTTTAGAACTCAATTCTGTTATACTGAGTAGGCTGCAATTTAGGACTTGAGCTTAAAATACACCCTGTTACTTCACAGCCATGTCTCACTGCTCACCATCAGACTTGTGACCAGACACGTCTCCAGTTTCTGCGCAGGGGCTTCCGGTGATGAGCCTGAGATGAGTGTCATGGCCCAGGAATCAGTGTTGCTATAGAGTAACCCTTTTCCACTGGGTGGGTGGCTTACTCTCTGAGGGCTGGACCAAAGTTAGCCCTGCCGGCCTCAGTTTTCTCCATACAAACAAACAAAACCAGCTCTTTATATTAAATAGCCTAATACCTTGGAATAGAATTTGTGACACAAGAATATGACCTGAGAATCAGAGCTAATGAGACTTAGATATGCCAAGGTGCTTTAATTCCTTACCGATCTATCATTTCAAGAAGAAATAGTCTTCCTCTTAATCCCTCAAGCGTATATATGGGAAAATCCACCTCTTATTGTTTAGATACAAACCGGTAGTTACTCCACCACAGTTAAGCTGGGGGTTCCTTTGGTGGCAGAAGTTCTGACTGGCCTGGCTTATGCTGGTGGCTCCACAAGGGAGCTGCCTTGACTTGAACATCTACAGGAAATAAGACCACAGTATGTGGTAGCATCTGTAATAAAGCAAACTTCACTGCTTCAGCTTGGGATTGAAGAGAGAGCAACACAATCGATCCCAGCGTGGGCCGTCAGTGGCCATTCCAGGCCTAAAACTGGCCGTTTCTTTGTGGGCAGTGTTAACTCCAGGCCTTGTCTTATAACTCTATAAATCCATGAATTATGTTTGATACAGTAGGAGAACCCCACAAAAGAGTCTCAGTTTGGAACATTAGTCTTTAGGAGGTTTTTATGCAGGAGAAACTCCTGACTTATTCTTCCAACACTACTATTTCAATAGCAGACCTCCTTTCAACCTGCTAATTCCTGCGCCTCAAGGACCAGCTGTTAGGGAATCGAGAAAAAGTAGATGACATCTTCAGAAGAAAGGAATACACTCGTTACCATTTCTGCTCCCATGCAGACCTTCCCTCCCTTCTGGGAGTGTCATACACACTCACACACACACACTCATGAACATGTTTGTGCACACTCACATGCACTCAGTCACATACACACTCAACAACTCATGCACACACTTATGCATACACTCACAGCTACACACATACACATTCACACATGCACACTCACACACACTAATGCTCGTACACACTCATGCTCATACACATGCACACACACCTGTGCACACACACTTGTACACATTTGCACACACATGCACACACTCACTCCTGCACACACACACTCACACATGCACATTCACACACACTAGTGCATACACTCACATGCAGACAGATGCTCTTACCCTCAGAATTGTGCCCTTGTCCTCACTGCTGCTAGAGTCACCCCATTCCTGAGCCTACCTGAACCCCAGATAGCCTCACTTGGGGCTGAAAACTGCTGGGGATCAGTGTAGTAACAAGAACTGTAGAGACAGTGTGCTGTGGCCAGCTTCAGGAAGGCTTGTAACATTTGTCTGTGACCCCAGAATCAATATCCACAGCACCTTTACGTCACTTGCAGTTATGAACAAAGCAGTGAAAAATTTTAGTTGCCCAACATGCCGTTCCAGCCGGATCAAGCAGGGCTGTTCTCTGCCTCCTCATTTCAGCCGAGGTCCTCTTTGCAGCCTACCTAGTGCCACACTTTTCCCATTTCGTACTTTTTTTTGGTGATTTTCCTGTTTAAATTGGCCCCCAGGTGCAGTGGTGCTGGCTAGTAAGTGCAAGAAGACTTTATGGAGAAAATACAGGAGTTAGATCAGTTCCATTCAGTCCTGACCGAGAGTGCCGCGGCATGAATCCAGTGCTAATGAGTCAACAATACGTATTAAATAAAGGGCCTTTAAACAGAAGCCCACAGAAAACAAGGCTATGTGTTGACTGCGTGCTGAAAATGTTGTGACCAGAGGTTCTCAGGAACCTAACCCTGAACCTAACCTTGAGCAATGGTTTCCAAGAAAGAAAGAAAGGAAGGAAGGGAAGGAAAGAAGGAGGGAAGGAGGGAAGGGGGGAGGGAGGGAGGGAGGGAGGGAGGGAGGGAGGGAGGGAGGGAGGGAGGAAGGAAGGAAGGAAGGAAGGAAGGAAGGAAGGAAGGAAGGAAGGAAGGAAGGAAGGAAGGAAGGAAGGAAGGAAGGAAGGAAGGAAGGAAGGAAGGAGGGAGGGAGTTGCCATCAAGTCATCTGACTCATGGTGACCCCATATTAGTTGGTCAGAGTAGAGCTGTGCTCCGTAGTGTTTGCAAAGGCTGGTTTTTCGGACGTAGACCTTGACCAAGCCTTTCTTCTGAGGCACCTTTGGGTGGACTCAGACCTCCAGCCCTTCAGTTAGCAGCCCAGAGCATCAACGGTCTGTGCCACACAGGTACTCCAGAAGCAGCGGTTAAGTATTTGCTGATGCAGTGTTGGCAGTGACGTTATGATCGTCAGGACCATGAACAGCGACAACTGGCTGCATCCATCGTTCAGCAGAGGGGGTGGAAGGAGGCTTGTGCAGAAGCACAGCTGCTCTAAACCAGTCTGAGCCTAGGAGGGAGGTTGGAACGGGGAAGGTAAAAATCCCACTCCTTTTTTCCTCCAACCATTAACACAGAGCAGCGCTTCTCCAGCATGAGGAAGCCACTGGCCTCTCTCCTCTGCCTCCCACCCCCTTCTCTTCCCCTCCCCTCAAAGGGAGTCTACCGCTTCAACCCTGGCTTCTTCCCACCTGGAACAACCTGTCCCCAAATTTTAAAATCACAGGGATGGAGAAGAACAGAGCAGGTGCTATCTCCCCTTGCACTGACTGTCCATGTCTCATGCTTCAAGTTCCTGAGAGGACCAGCTCCGTCACTTACAATGTTAGAAAAGTATGAAGAATTTCAAGATGGCAGCAACAGGGCTTAAACCCCTACCTGGTTGAGAGTGTCTGGAGGGGGCCCAGGACTGTCCTTAAGGCATTATCCAGTGGTTTTCATGACAGGGAAATTATAGAAACTCTAATTAGAAAACAGCATTTGGGGGCAGACAGACCTGGGCTTAAATTCTCCAGTGATCAGTAGTGTGATGCTGGGGAAGTTATTCAACTTCACTAAGCCTCAGTTTCTCGTCTGTAAAATAGAGATAACCATGCTTAGCACAAAAGGTTGCTCTGGGAATAAAATGAGACAAATGTATATAAAGAGCTTAAAACAGTGACTGGTACAGTAAGTTCTCAAAAATGAAAATTAGAAATATTGTATAAGAGGGGTAAAACTTCTTCAAAACCCTCAGTTTTGTAAAACTAATATGAATTAAACTTAAATGCAAATTGCGAAGCACAGCCGCTATTATTTCCAATGCAGATACTGAATTACAATCTGAGGTGAAGAATGAATTAATCAACTGGCAATTGTAAACATATATATATATATAGTAGTGTAGATGAAGGTTTACAAAGCAAATTAGTTTCTTATTAAACAGTTAATACCCATATTGTTTTGTGATATTGGATACCAACCTCATGACATGTCAACACTCTCCCCTTCTCGACCTTGGGTTCCCCATTACCAGCTTTCCTGTCCCCTCCTGCCTTCAGGTCCTTGCCCCTGGGCTGGTATGCCCATTTAGTCTTGTTTTGTTTTGTGGGCCTGTCTAATCTTTGGCTGATGGGTGAACCTCAGGAGTAACTTCAGTACTGAGTTAAAAGGGTCTCTGGGGGCCATACTCTCGGGGTTTCTCCAGCGTCTGTCAGGCCAGTAAATCTGGTCATTTATTGTGAATTAGAATTTTGTTCTACATTTTTCTCCAGCTCTGTCCGGGACCTCTGTTGTGATCTCTGTCAGAGCAGTCGGTGGTGGTAGCCAGGCACCATCTAGTTGTGCTGGACTCAGTCTGGTGGAGGCTGTGGTAGTTGTGGCCCATTAGTCCTTTGGACTAACCTTTCCTTTGTGTCTTTGGTTTTCTTCATTCTCCCTTGCTCCAGATGGGCTGGGACCAATGAAGTATCTTAGATGGCTGCTCACAAGCTTTTAAGTCCCCAGATGCTACTCACCAAAGTAAAATGTAGAACATTTTCTTTATAAACTATGTGATGCCAATGAGCTAGATGTCCCCCGAGACCATGGTCCCCAGCCCTCAGCCCATTAATTCGGTCCCTCAGGGAGTCCGGATGTGTCTATGAAGCTTCCATGACTTACCTTGGTCAAGTTGTGCTGATTTCCTCACTATTGTGTACTGTCTTAACTTCACCATAGTTGGTTTGAGCAGCAACTGTATTCAAAACATTGTGGCCCATCGGAGCGTGATTGATGGTTTATGATTGATGGTTGGTGCAGTCAAGGGATTTATAATCCTGTTCAGAATAAAGGATGAATCTCTCTACAGGGCAAGAGCAGATTGTGCAACTGTCATCTTTAGTTTGACCTTGAGAGGAGAGTAGAGAGAATGAACAGAGGGCACTTGGCATAGAGACTGGGTGGTGTTATTGGTTGAACTGTATCTCCTCAAAATATGTGTTGGAATCCTACCCCTTATACCTGTGGATGTAATCTTGTTTGGGAATAGGGCTTTCTTTGTTATGTTAATGAGGTCATATCAGTCTAGGATGTGTCCTAAACCTGATCTATCCTTGCAGAGATCTAAGGAGCAGTGTAGACACAGAGACAAACAAGTACAAGTGGAGAATACAGATGCTACGTGAAGATCTCCAAGGAACCAAGGAACACTGGGGCTACAGAAGCTGAAAGAGATGAGGATCGTCCCCCAGAGTTGACAGAGCCTTCCCCTAGAGCCAGTGCCCTGAATTCAGATGTCTAGCCTCATGAATTATGAGAAAATAAGTTTCTGTTGGTTAAAGCCACCCACTGTGTTATTTCTGTTACAGCAGTACTAGGAGACTGAGATAGGTGGGGTGGGTAGAGGCCTGAGCAGATCAGACAACGGGTAGCTCAACCCAATAGAAGCCAAGGATTCTGTAGAAAATATGTACATGACACTGTCTCAGTCCCCTAGTGCTGCTGTAACAGAAATACTACAGTGGGTAGCTTTCATGAAATACCTCAGTGGTCATTTTTTCTCCCAGTTTAGGAGGCCAGAAAGCCAAACTTAGGGCACCAGCTCTAGGGAAAAGCTCTCTTTCTATCGACTCTGGAGAGAGACCCCCGTCTTTTTTAGCTTCTGCTTCTTTTGTTCCTTGGCGACCTCCACATGGCGTCTATCTTCTCCCATTTGTGCTTGCTTCTCTGTGTCTAATCTGTTCTTTTTATATCTCAAAAGTGAGTAGGTTTAAGACAAACCCTACACTGATGTCGCTTCATTAACATAGTAAAGAAAACCTTATTCCCAATTGGGATTACATCCATAGGTATAGAGGTTAGGATTCCAACACATATTTTTGGGGAACACAACTCAATCCATAACAGACACATAGGGGGCATTTGAAAAATGGTTTACTGAGTGAAGGAGAGCTGAGTTAGAACCAGAAAACCCCACAAACGCCAGGCAGAGTAGCTGAGTGAAGCCTGTAGGTGTTGGAGAGTCTGAGCCAGACCTGAGAAGGCGGGAGTATGCAGGTCTAATTTAGTTACAGTGTTAAACTCTTCATTTATATGCGATTTCAAAGATGTGTATTTTAAAAATAAAGGGACAGTGCTAATAAAAAAATGAAGGAGTCACAAGGGCTCCTCATCTAACAATGCTGTAACATAAACACACACTTACAATGCGTTGTTGGATTGCATAATAAGATTCTTCCCCTCAAGCCTTGTAAAAGCTACTGATTTCAGATGGGCCTTTCTTAATTGTGTGAAAACTCTCAGGAAAAGATAGGATTTCAATGTTTGTTACTAAATTGGTATAATCATTGGTGACGGCTGGCTTTCCTGTTTTGCTTCCCTTATGGATAGCGACTCACTACCTGTGTGAATGTCCGGAGCCGCCATAACAAGCTACCACAAACTGAGTGGCTTAAAGAACACAAGTTTATTCCTCATAGTTTTGAAGCCCAGAAGCCCAAATTGATAACCGTGTCTGGAGAGCTGTGTTCCCTCTGAAAGCTCTGAGGGAAGAACCTTCCTTGTCTCTCAGCTTCTGGTGGCCCCAGGCAGTCCTTGGCTTGTAGGTGCATCTTCACAGGGCTATCTTCCCTCTGTCTCTCTGTGTCTCCTCTCCTCTTTTCTAGGACACCACTCAGATGGGATTAGAGCCCACCCTACTTTAGTACAAGCTCAGCTTGACTGATAACATCTTAAAAATCCCTATTTCTTAGCAGTGTCATGTTGACAGATACTGGAGGATTAGAACTTGAACATAGCTTTTGGGAGACACAATTCAACTACTTAAGAAGAGAAGATGCGGGACAATTCAGGTGGTCTTTCTGTCCCAAAGGACCCCTGGTGGCACAGTGGGTAAGCAGTCAGCTGCTAACCAAAAGGTCGGCATTTTGAACCCACCAGCCACTCGGTGGGAGAAAGATATGGTAGTCTGCTTCCGTAAAGATTACAGCCTTGGAAACCCTGTGGGGCATTTCTACTCTGTCCTACAGGATTGTTATGGGTCAGATCTACTTAATGGCAATGGACTTGGTTTCGTTGGTTCAGCCCCAAAAAGGACAGCCCTTGTTCATTATGTAAACGAGCTAAGAGTTGTTGAAAGAACCAAGGTGAAGAGCTCTAGTTAAAAGAAGCTAGTGATGTGCCTTCCACCCAACTGTTGGCAGAGAGCAGGAGGTTCTCTGAGAGCAGAAAGGCCCTTCTCCCTGATCTGCATGGGTCCCCTTAACTATGGCCCCCTTCAGAAGAGAACAGTGCCTTCCTCATGGTCTCTGTGTAATGGCAGCAGCTCACCTTGTCCCTCTTGAGGTGAGGGGACTTTGTGGAGAGGCCTGGAATGAGGGCAACCACAACAAATGCATCATAATGATTGTACAACAGTGATACAGGCAACATCTATCGAATATGTACCACTTTGCACAGATTAACTCATTCAGTCCTTACTAGGATTCCATGAAGAAGGTAATATTATCACCCTATTTTATAGATGGGGAAACTGAGGCTCCCAGTCACAGAGTGAGCGCTGAGCAGTATTTCTAACCTGGTGGTCTGGTTCCAGAGCTGCCCCCATAGCCTTCACCCTTGGGCCACGTTGTGTCAGACCCACACCAGGAAGCCATGTCCTTTAGCACAACAAGAGAAGCTTCTCCACTGTGTCCTCTTGGCTCCAGGTTCTGGAGTACATGGAGGCTGGAGGCTCACAAATGTGGAGACAATGATGGACAGAGACTGAGGCCAACCCAGCAGCAGGCAGGATACCAGCCAGGTGCTCGGCTCAGCTCCTCACAGATATTGAACTCTTGGGAGCGCTGAGGAGGTTCCATGGGCGTGGTTCCCCCAGGACAGTCCCACGAGACCCCCCTGGACAATGTTCAGGGAAGTGTTCCACTGCCAACACCACATTGTTATTATTAAATTTGTCTCTTAGAATCTCATCACCAAGCACATTGACATACACAACAACATGGTGGCCAACGTCACAGTGGCAGGATTGGAGTCACCAGATATTGTGAATTGGACTGTGTCTCCCAAAATACGTGTTGAAGTCCTAACCCTTGTACCTGTAAATATCGTGTTCAGAAATAGGGGGTTCCTTTTGTTATGTCAATGAGGTATACCAGCATAGGATTGACCCTAAATCCAATCACTTCTGAGTTATGAAGAGGGGGTTAGCACAGGGACACACACGGGCGGTGGGGGGACAGACACCATGTGAGAATCCTCTACAAGCAAAGGAACTTCAAACGCCAGCAGATGCCAGGAACCAGGAGAGAGGCCACAGAAGGAATCAACATGGCCAAGACCCAGATTTGGACTTCTGGTCTCCAAAACTGTGAGAAAATAAAATTCCGCTCTTTAAAGCCACCCACCATGGTATTTTTTGTTATGGCAACACTAGCGAACCAGGACACCAGGTAAAGATGACAAAACATAAAAGGATAACAGCTCCTCGTGCTGTGGGCATCTTTTCCACAAACATAAATTGAGAGTTATGTACACTTGGACTGGAGAAAATCTGTCTACTAATGCATATCTGCATTAATGAGGTGTTTTTCTCTTTTTATAAACAACGTGTTTACTAAGCAATCTAGGTACTTTTTGTGAAAAAGATTTTTTTTAAAAAATGCTTTTATTGGAGCCTATAAAACAGTTACAGAAATATTTCTGTAAGATTTTCTGGTCTTTTTTTCTTAATTTGGTGTGTTTTTAACAGTCCAGCTGTTAAATAGGGCTTATCCTTTTTGCTTGGGCTGAGAAACAAGCTTAATTACTCATTAATTCACACTCGTGTTATATTTATGATTTTCTAAATGGTGACATTTACGATGTCTATACATTTTTTATTAAACACAGTCATTTTATACCTATAAAGTCCTATCTCTGGAAAAATGAGTTTGCTATAAAAAAAAAAAAAAAAAGGCCATTGAGTTCATAGATTCTCTCTCCCTGACTTGATGTTCTCCTTCGGCACTGAGATTAGTCACCTGTATAATGAAATGTTAGAAGCAAAGCAGGACACCTCCAAATTTCTACAAGATACTTAAAATTTGGTGGTTTTACTATGTTTCCTCCTTTGGCTGCTCACTGAAAGGTCAACAGTTCAAACCCACCAGCCACTCTGCAGAAGAAAGTTGTGGCAGTTTGCTTCGGTAAAGATAACACCCTTGGAAACCCTATGGGGCAGTTCTGCTTTGTCCTGTAGGGTTGCTATGAGTTGGAATGAACTCAATGGCAACAGGTTTGGCTTTCTCCCCTTTTATGGGACATACTCAGATGGGATTAGGACCCACCCTCCTCCAGCTTGACCTCATGTTAATTTAACTGATAACACCTTCAAAGACCCTATTTCAAACAAGGTCACATTCACAGGTCAGGGCTTTAACATATCTTTTTTTAGGGGGAGGACACAGTTCAATCCATAACAGTTACTGTGTGCACATACAAGTTAAAGCACAAACTCAAAAAAAAAAGCCATTTGTGCTCAGATGTACTAGTGCCCTGAGAAGCAGGGTGGGATGGGAGTTGGACTGACCTGGAGGTGTTGAGAGTGGTCCTGCTTCTGCTTCCACAGGAATTGCAGATGTGGCTAGAGACACTGCTTGGATGGGGCAGGCTGCCCGTTAGGGAAGCCAGGGTGAAGAAACAAAACTCTCACAGACCAGGGCCTGGCCTCTGGAGCCACAGTCCCTGTGTCCTTCTCCAGGAAGCAGTGGGCCCACACTGGAAGAGTTGAGCGTGAAAGATCAGAGCCTCCCAACCATTGCTCGCCCCAGCCACCATGGAGGGCTGGGGTCAGGATTATGGGACTGGATGCATGGTTGACTATGCTCTCGGGGCACATGTCCAGCCCCAGCACTTCCCAGTCTTCCTGCCTGAAAGCCCTATAATATAAAAAAAATTTTCCTTCTAATGTTAGAGACAAAGAGATGTTGCCAGCATATTGGCTGAAATATATCTGCCCTAAATTTAATCACAAGGCTTAGGAGCCTAGTCATACCTCCTCTCCCATTCTCTCAAACAGGACAAGGATTGAGTGGGGGAGGCCTTACTGTTAAGAACCAGAAAGGCACCACAATTGAGACTGGGGGGAAATAACTCGAAGAGGCATGCTATCGTCCCTAGGATTGTTCCTGTTTAGGGTCCCACTAGATGAGAACGTATGGAAACTTCATGTGTGCAGAAGTTTGCTTTATGTACCAGCCATTCTCCTCCACAAAACTTCATTACTCATCAAGTTGGGGAGTGATGGGTTCTCCCTCCTTGTTTGATTGGTTTCCTTGTAAAGAGATTTCATTCCTAGGAGCTTCTCTAATCAGAGTGAGTCATTAGAGGGTGAACATGTTGGCCACGTGTTCTCTCTGCGTCCTCGGTGTCTAGGCAGAGCCGGGCACAGATACTGTTCTCCATCGAGATTGTTAATTGCATGTTTCTTGTATAAAGGTAACAAATATCTATCGCTAATCTGAGTGCTTTGTGAATTGATTCTAGGAAGGATTTTAGGTAACCAACGTAAATCCATTCAGTAAAAGTTAACATAAAATTTTAAAATAATTGCAAGAGAAAATTCGAAATAGAGCAAATGGAATGGTGTTGGGTAGCTTATAGACACATTTGTCCCTTACTTCTACACACATCCAGGGTCTCACCACTTGTGATGTGTGTGCTACCAATTTAATAGAAGCTCTGTTGTCTTAAACCACAAAGAAGCAAATATTCCAACAATCCGAATCCTTCAAGCATTATGCCAACCCTAAAACATCATTTCTAGCATTTGATTATGTCTTGTGTTTTAGAAAGCTATTTCTCAAGGGGCTGCTTTGCATAAATTATGTAGTTATAAATTTTGGAGTTATATCCCAGAAATTTTTCTCGGACCTATGATAGGAGTAAATAGGCTTTTAAGCCTTAACAGCACTAACAGGAAATGCTCAGGGGTGTGCACACAGCTTGTGATAGACACCCTATGTTCACCTGGCAGGCTTGTGCAAAGTTTCTCATGAATATGAGTACCTTTTCTGAAATGAGAAACCCATGCCTGTGCCCTTTCGACGTGGCCCCTATTTTTCCGACATCATTTGTTTTTATCATCCTTTCATCTGGAAACCCTTCCAGCTCTCCTAAGACAACAAACAACTCAGTGGAGCATCCATTTTAAATGTTCTTTAATATTTAATTACAATACTTCATCATCCATCACAGAAGTGGTCTCGTTCTAACCTCTGAGCCTCATTATGAGTTATAGGTTGGTTAGATTTTTAAGTAGAACTCAGATTTTTCTCAGCGTTTCAGACAGGAAGGAAGAGCACAACATGAGCACCAGTCTCGTCCCCAGGAAAGAAGTGTTCATTGAACATCTATCTTCTCTTCTTTGGCTACTCCAGATGGCTTTGCAGCAAGTGTGAGTTGCAAATAAATTAAGAGATGGGTGTCTACTTTCTCATCTGGAGGAAAAATGTTCATAAGTGAACTGAGTTCTGTTCTTCCTTATGCGGATGGAGGGAGGGAGGGATGGTGGGTGGGTGGATGGATGGATGGATGGATGGATGGATGGATGGATGGATGGATGGATGGATGGATGGATGGATGGATGGGAGGTTGAGTGGGAGGTTGGGTGGATGGATGGGTGATGGATGGAAGGATGCGTGGGTGGGTGGGGGGATGGATGGGTAGATGTGTTAATGGGTGGAGGGGTGCAGGGGTGGAGGGAGTAGGTTGGGGCGGTGGGGATGGGGGGATGAGATGGATGGATGGATAAACTGGTAGATAGGTAGATACATAGCTAGACAGCTGTCATCACTCATGGCAACCCCATGCACAACAGAATAAAATGTCTGCCAGTTCTGCGCCATCTTCATGATCATTGGTATGCTTGAATCCCTTGTTACAGCCACTGTGTGTTTTGAGTGCCTTCCAACCGAGGGGGCTCATCTACAAGTACTTTATTGGACATGTTCTGTAGTAATCCATAAGGTTTTCATTGGCTAATCGTCAGAAGTAGATCTCTTCCTAGTCTATCTTAGTCTGGAAGTTCTGCTGAAACCTGTCCACCATGGGTGACCCTGCTGATACTTGAAATACTTGTGGTATAGCTTCCAGCAGTACAACAACTCACAAGCCACCACAGTGTGACATGCTGATGGATGGTGAGTGGTCTTCCTGTGTACCATTGCCAGTATTAAGAACTGCAGGTTTTCTTGGTAACTCACCATTCCTGTAGTGTCTTCCATTTATAAATAAACATCTCCCTCTTATTCATGGGAAGACCAGCCTCTGTAAGTGAGTGCTGGACTCAGCTGTGTTCTCCCTGCAGACACTCGGGGTTGCAGAGGTAGAGACAGGGATGCTGTGTGGCCTCCATGCCTGCCCTGTGTCGTATACACGTGGCATCTCATGAAGTGATAAGCCCTGCTGCCCTCTCACTCCCCGAAGTCCTGCTGCCTGCAGTCGGGGTGGTGGGAACACTGTAGGGCATTGGGGGAGCTAAATGTCACCAAAGGAACGTGGCAGCCTCAAGAGCTAAAAAATGGAGCTGAACATGACATGGTGTCTTAGAAACATCTCCCCAAAAAGCTCAATCGTACTTTAGGAGTATGTGATCCATGTGGACTTTTTCAGAAGAAATGGGTGTGAAAGAGCCCACAAGCTTCCGAGTTTGGCGCCTTAGGGTCTGGTGGAGTCAGAGGTGTCATTGCTTAGTTACCAGGGAGACCTTTGAATGGCCTCAACCACCAGGGCACTGTGGAATGCCTGCCCACAGCGGTGCATGGAATCATGATCCATGACCCTGGAAGCTACTGTGCCCCTTGGTGCCTCCCAGACACATGGTCTAGAGTCTGGATCACATTAAATTCCACACGTTTGTGATCTTGGAAGGTGAACACACTGTGAGGCCTGGAATGAATTCAGGTGCACCCATTAGATCAAATCTCACTGTATGCCTTGTACCTAAATCTTGGCCTCTGAGCCCAAAGGTCATGAAAATGGGGGGTGGAGCCAGGTACAGGCAGAGCATGAAAAACAACAACAACTCTGGAAGGTAACTTATATGACCCACAGAACCTTACAGACTTGATGTCGTTACGTTGGCTGCCTCCAGTCGGACCTGACTCATGGTGACCCTGTGCATAACAGAACAAAATGCTGCCTGGTCCTGTGCCATCCCCATGATAGGTTATGGACTGTGATCCACAGGATATTCATTGGCTGGTTTTCAGACGTAGATCTCCAAGCCTTTCTTCCTAGCCCCTCTCAGTCTAGAAGTTCCGCTGAAACCTGTTCAGCATCCCAGTAACACACAAGCCTCCACTGACGGATGGATGGTGGCTGCTCATGAGGAGCATTGGCCAGGAATCGAACCCAGGTCTCCCGTATGGAAGGCAAGAATCCTACCACTGAATCTCCACTATCTCTTCTAGATGTGATACCAAGAGGCTAATGCTAAAGACTTTTGAATGGTGTTTGTTTGTTGGTCTGAATGTGTGCTTCGAAGAAAAAGAGAAAGAATTGGTGAAAGAAACCTTTAAATCCATTCCATCCTTCAGTGAAAGTGGGCAATTCAAATGATTTTTCTCCTTTTGCTAGTAGATGTGGACAGTAATCTATATGTTCAAGTCAGGCCAAGCTTCATCGAGCACTAGCTCTGTGGCCTTATGTGAATGCACAGAACAGGCCAGAAAATGCTTCTTAAACTCCTGCATCTTTGGCTGTCATGTTTAGGGACACTCGTCTGTACCTCTGATGGAGTCTTACGTAAAGAGAAGAAATGGCCATTTCTGAGAGGGGCCTTTACAGAGACACTTATCTGAAAGAGACGAGGAAACCAACAGAGGGCAGTTGTGGTTCAGTGGTAGAAGTCTAGCCCCCCATGCAGGAAAACTGGGTTAGATTCTCGACCAGTGCTCCTCAAGCAGAGCTACCACCCATCTGGCAGTGGAGGCTTCAGAGTTGCTATGAGGCTGAACAGATTTCAGGGGAGATTCCAGACTAAAGATGGGCTCCGAAGAAAGGCCTGGTGATCTACCTCCAAAAGCCAGTGGATGGAAACTCCGTGGATCCCAACGGTCTGATCCCATTGTGCATGGGGACGATGCAGGACCGGCCAGCATTCTATTCAATTGTGAATGGGGTCACCATGACTTGTGGCTGACTTGACAGCAGATAACAACAACAACAGCAACAAAAAGTAATCAAACTACTCAGACACTTTTCACATAACATAACTTCACCACTTCTCCTGGCGGGTGTACCGACAGAACGACCTTGTCTTTGATCAAGGAAACACATTTCAAAAGACATCCACACGCTATCAACAAAATGGAGCCAATCCAGAAAATATCAGGCTTTTCCACTGGACTTGGTGGGTTACTTCGGTTCTCCCAGTGGTCTACCAGAGTAGACATACCACATCCTCTAGAGCTCAGATTCGTGGATTGTGCTGCTTATGGATAAAGTATGGCATCCACTGCTGCGAGCAAGCGTTTCCATGAGGAACTGCATGTCTCATTAAAAGCTAGGCTGCATCTAGAACCCTGAAACCACGGATATACATATACTTCTGGCTGCAAATCGCATTGAAATGTGAAAATGGAACCTCTCACCAAATCTCTGGGAGCCTGGAGTTGAGACTGGCTTTGGTAACAGGGACCACTCATGTACTCCCTGTCATGAATTAAATTATGTCCCCCCAAAAATGTGTGTATCAATTTGGCTGGACCATGATCCCTGGTATTGTGTGATTTTCCTATATGTTGTAAATCCTGCCTCTATGTTTTTTGGGCAGCAGTTGTGTTAGTGAAGCAGGACTCAACCTACAAGACTGGATAGTGTCTTGAGGCAATCTCTTGAGATATAAAGGAGAGAAGCAAGCAGAGAGAGAGGGGTGCCTCTTACCACCAAGAAAACAGCACCGGAAGCAGAACGCGTCCTTTGGAAACGGAATCCCTGTGCCTGAGAAGCTCCTTGACCAGGGGAAGATTGATGACAAGGAATCTTCCTCCAGAGCCGACAGAGAGAGAAAGATGTCTCCTGGAGCTGACACCCTAAATTTGTACTTGTGACCTACTAGACTGCGAGAAAATAAATTTCTCTTTTTTAAAGCCATCCACTTGTGGTATTCCTGTTAGAGCAGCACTAGATGACTAAGACATTCCCCAACGGACTAAGCCCCCAGACTAAACAGGAGGTGTTACCTAGCTTTCACACTGGGGTTCAGTATGTTGGTAGCAAGAATGTGGTAATAACGACAGCTGCCTTCAGTACTTTCTTTAGGGTAAGATTCTAGCTTCCTTTGTATCATCTCTCAAAAGTCCAAAGAAAATGTTTTAGAGTGGATTCTGACTCCGGGTTTACTTGGAATCCACACTCATTAAATGCAGGATACAAAAACATCTGGGTCTGGTGCTAGGGGCTAGCATCCTGTGCACAGATGGCCTGAAGGGATCTGTGGTTGGCAGAATAATGCCCCCCAAGATGTCCACACCCTAGTCCCTGGAATCTGTGAATATGGAATATGAACTTTGCAGGCATGATTAGGCTAAGGACCTTGAGATTGGAAGATGATCCTGGATTATGTGGGTAAGCCCAGTCTAATCACATGTCACTTATAAGTGGAAGAGGGAGGCAGGAGATGGAGTCAGAGAGACATGATATGAGGACCCAACCTTCTCTTAGTGGCTTAGAAGATGGAGGAGGGGCCCACAAGCCAAGTGATGTGAGCCGCCTCTAGCCACTGAAAAGCCAAGGAAACAGGCTTTACCCAGGAGCCTCCAGAAGGAGCCAGTCCTGCCCACACCGAGATTTTAGCCCAATGAGACCCAAGTCAGACTTCCAACCTCAAAGGACTGTGAGATTATAACTTTATCTTTCTTTAAGTCACTTAGTTTGTGGCAATTTGCTCCAGTAGCCATAGGAAACTGGTACCAGGGTTTCCCTCATTAATATAAGTGCCTTTAATCCTGCCTCACTAACATGATAGAGATAGGATTTACAACACATAGGAAAATCACATCAGATGACAAAATAGTGGACAACCACACAACACTGGGAATCATGGCCTAGCCAAGCTGATGCATATTTTGGGGACACAATTCAATCCATGACAAATGGGAACCTGCCACCATTAGTTCCTAAATTCTCTGAGAAGTTTTAAAACTAGAAAGGCATGTTTTGGTTCTGAGGTCTGAAATCCCTTTATAATTTTCTTGTGACCCAGCAACAGGGCACTAAAGTTTGTCTACTGCCCTCACAGGGCAGCCTTCATGGCAAACGTCTTAAAAGCCATAAAGTCTGATGTGCTTTGAGAGTGCTTCCAAGTTCAACCAGAGAGCTGGTTCTGGAAACCATATAACAGCCAGTAAACTGGATGGAAGGAGTTAGGTGAACGTGTACGGTTTTATTTCCTCCTATTGGAAACCCTGGTGGCACAGTGGTTAAGGGCTACGGCTGCTAACCAAAAGGTCGGCAGTTCAGATCCACCAGGCACTCCTTGGAAACCCTGTGGGGCAGTTGTACTCTGTCCTATAGGGTCTCTATGAGTTGGAATCGACTTGATGGCAATGGATTTGGTTTCGGATTTTTATTAGCAACAGATAATCAAGAAGAAGGTGAGTTTTCTGGAAGTTCACATATTCCTTAAAGGTTTTGCACTGCATGGATAGTGTTAACAACTCAAGTCAAGGAATTAGTTATATTTTTCAGGATTCCCATCGCTGCTTGCATTATTTCTTTTTGACATGGTTATTATTTCTTTTCCTTCTAATAAAATATTTCAGGCTTACAAAAAGGTATAAAATAATGGAAGAATTTTCAAGTGTCTACCACCAGATAAAATATTGAGACTATTACAAATACAATTGGAGGCCCCCGTGTGTCTGTCCCTAATCATATTTCCAAATTCCCAAAGAATACAGGATGCTGAGCTTGGCATTCTTCGTTCACTTGCTTCTGTTCATACTCTTGCTGTGTTTGCCATGTGTACGCATGTATATCGGGCTGCCATGTATGTGCATGTTGGTGCTGTCAAGTCAGCTCCCACTCATAGTGACCCTATGCCCAACAGAATAACAGAATGAAACACCGCTGAGTTCTGCACCATCCTCACACTTGTTGTTATGCTTTAGCCCATTGTTGCAGCCACTGTGTCAATCCATCTCATTGAGGGTCTTCCCCTTTTTTGCTGACCTTCTTCTTTACCAAGCATGATGTCCTTCTCCAGGGACTTGGTCCCTCCTGATAACATGTCCAAAGTACATGATGAGGTCTCACCATCCCCATTTCTAAGGAGAATTCTGGCTGTACTTCTTCCAAGATATATATATAAAAAAAAAAAAATTAATGTATATACATAGAGTGGGGGGGGAGGCAGTGCTCTCTTGGCACAGTAGTGTGGGGCCTTAAAAATAAACATGGAAGCCAAAACTGCTCAAAGCAATCTTAATAAGCAATGGGAGAAACTACAATTGTTCTGTGACCTGTAAAGATTTTTGTCAAAACATTGAAAACTCTCCCAGTGTCGATAATAGATGTATAAGGAAAGAAAAATGTAGTAAAACTAATACGTATTTAGGACGCTGTAATTTAAAACGTTAGAAACATTGAGAGAATTAAAATGCTTTATTTCTTTTAAAATACATATATATATACCTATCAAAAGCCGTTTGAACAGTACTTGCTTTTGGACATCATGTTCTAATTTAGGATTAACCAGTTGCTGTCAAGCCAGTCCCAACTCATAGCAACCCCATGTGTGTCAGAGCAGCACTGTGCTCTGTAGGGTTTTCAGTGGCTGATTTTTCAGAGGTAGATCACCAGGCCTCTCTTCCAAAGTGCCTCTGGGTGGACTCGAACTTCCAATCCTTGGGAGTCGAACATGTCAATCATTTGTACCAAACAGGGACTCCATAACTTATGATATAGAGCAAGCGGTCTTCCGTATTGCCACACTGCTTTCCACCTTTGGATCAGCTCCCAGCCTCTTACCCTTTGCGCTTCAAATGCCTTGAATGTGTGAGAGTTCCATTAACATGAAGTTTTGGGCAGTGTCACCTCCTTTGGGACATCTTCATCCTCTTTGCCACTTCCTTCATTTATGTCGACAAGGCTGCCTTCACTAAGGTCCTTCGGCTACACAGCTGGAGTCTTTCCAATGGTCAGGTGTTTCCTCTCTAATTCCATTTACATTCAACTCAAATCCGCTCCCAGTGTTATCACTTTAACTTCTTTGCTGGACTGTAGTCTTTGATGGCCAGTTCCCCTTTTCAAGTATCCATTCTTATAAAATGTCACATGAGATTATCACTGGGAGAAAAGGAGGCAACACAGCTGCACTCCTTGCTGTCTGTGCGTGAGCAGAGGGTGCTCGGAGACCCATCACCATGGGCTCTGAAAGAAGTGCTGTGATTGGTCACTGATCAGGATGCACATCTGTTATTCACTCAGGGATTGGTGGAGTGCAGAGCAGGCAGTGAGGTTTGTGATTCCACAGTCCCTCACAGTGAATATTATACAGGAACTGGAATCTGAACCCTGTTGCTGGGGGGCTGTTCTACTTAACTAAACCATGGCACCTGATATTTGTGCAAAGCAAAGAATGAGTGTGTGTGCGTGTGTGCATGTTTCATGAATACCTTATATCACGTGTCCTCTCACAAACTTGCTTTTTTCATTCAGTATTATATTTTTGAGATTTACCAATATTGATAATTGCAGCTGTAGTTCACTAATATTTTCTGTTGTCTGGCATCACACTCACGTGAACGTACTATAAACTATTCATATATCCTCTTATGAACATTTAGATAGCTTCCAGTTGTTCATTATGGCGAGTATTGCTTCTCCAAGTATCCATCCGCTAGTCCCCATGTAGCTACCTGTAAGAGCATCCCTAAAGTCTAGGAGTGTCATCGCCGGGTTTAGGGTAAATGCTCCTCAAACCTTCTAGATATTTCCAAATTGTTCTTTCAATATACAAAGATAGGTTTTTAAACGTTATTTTGGTTCAGTTTTCTCAGTAATAATTAGTATTGACAAATACAGTTTTATCAGTCTGAAGTGTGTGAATTGATGGGTATAAACTGGTTTAATTTGGATTTTCCTAACTACCAGTGCAATTAAGGATATTTTCATGTTCCTTCAAAATGTGAATCGAATTGTCTATATCTTTTAACAGTTAAGTTGATAAGTTGTGGTTTCTTATATAGGCCAGATAATGGTATTTTTATGATTTTTGTACATAAATTTGACTTTATCAAAATGTTTTCTAAATCTAGTGAAATGAAATACTGTTTTCTCCTTTAATCACTGACAAATTTTGTTTCTCACTTTTCTGATGTTAAATCATCCTTGAGCTCTTCAGATAATCACATCTTTGCTATCACTTTTAAACACTTATACTCTATTTGCTTTGCTGTTATTTTGTTTAGGAATTTTGCATCTAAAGTTGTTGTCAGGTTCCGACTCATAGTGACCCCATGCACAACAGAACGGAACACTGCCGGGTCCTGCGCCATCCTCACAATTGTTGCTGTGCTTGAGCCTGTTGTGGCAGCCACTGTGTCAGTCCATCTTCTCGAGGGTCTTCCTCTTTTTTGCTGACCTTCTACTTTACCGAGCATGATGTCCTTCTCCAGGGACTGATCCCTCCTGATACCATCTATGGTTAAGGGGTGAAACTGGCTGGTAATTTTTCTTTCTTATATTATCCTAAATAATTTTGCATTAACCTTATACTTTCTTGATGAAATTAATTAGAGGGCTTCCCTCTATGCCTAATCTCTGGGAGACATTTTATAAAACTGGGGTTTCTGTGTTACAGAACTTGCCTGTGACATTTTTTAATGGGTTTTTCCTTTCTGTTTGATTTTTTTGCTTTTTTTTTTTTGATGATGATAAGTCTGTTCAGGTGTTTTGTTTTGAATCGGTTTATTTCCTAGGAAATTATCCACTTAGTCTAATTTTTCAAATATGTAAATGTAAATTTATTCATAATAATCTTATTTTTAAGTTCTAACTTTTCTATGCTTTGTTTCTTTTTTTCTAACTTAATATTGCTGATCATTGACTTCTAACCCTAATAGTATTCTGTTAGAGATCATGAATGTACGATACTAATTCTCCAAAATGTATTGGCACTTGTTTTATGGCCTTAGGATATGGTTAATTTTCATAAATATTCTAGGTTTGTTTGACAAGAATGTATATTCTCAAAATGTTGGTTACAGAATTTATGTATATATATGGATTTACAAGGAGCCTTTGTGGCACAGTGGTTAAAGTCGCCTGCTAACCAGAAGGTCAGCAGTTCGAAAGATGGGGCAGTCCGCTTCAGTAAAGATTACAGCCTTGGAGGCCCTATAGAGCCGCTATCAGTTGGAATCCACTCAGCGGCAGTGTGTTTTATATGGATTTGCACGTGTATTAGATCCACTTCCTCATTCTGGAGCAGGGACCTGGGGTGGGCCGGGGGCTGGGCCAGCCAGCTTTCCAGTGCTGCAGTGTTGTTCTTTGTAACTGTGAAGAATCCAAAATTTCTCAAGTCAAACTGGCCTTCAAATGTATGCCTACATGAAGGCATGTCTGCCTAGGTAGGAGTAAAAAGCGTATGTTCTGTTTAGAAGTTTGTTTTCTTGACTTATCACATTTAAATATGTAGGCATGAAGTGTGAGGGCCTCCACTTGCACCCCTGACTGGGCCCCAGATGGTCGAGCTGGCCAGTACCTGCCACTTCCTCCCTCTCAAGCAGCTTTTATTCTGATTTTTGTGCTGATCGCTCCCTTGATTTTCTTCATGGTTTTACCATCTAAGCCTAAATCCCTGTGTTATACTTCAGTTTCATCTGATTTTTTGAACTTCATATGTGCTGGCACAACCTTTGAACACACCCAGCTGCTAACCAAAAGGCTGTCGGTTCAAACCCGCCCAGCTGCTCCATAACAGAAAGTCTCGGTGATCTGCTCCTGCAAAGATTCCAGCCTAGAAAACCCTGGGGGGCAGTTCTACTCTGCACACATGGGGTCGTTATGAGTCGAAAATCAACTCAACAACACCTAACAACAACAACATATGTTGGATCATATAGCATGGACTTCTTGTGTCTGGCCTTTTTCATTACGTGTCTGAGATTCATTCAAGTTGTGTGTAGCTGTGTTCATTTATTCTTATTGCTATATAGTAATCGACTGTATAACATATAACCGTTTATATATCTGGCTTCTACTTTGGGGCTATTCCTGATTACATTCTTTAGCTCTAGAATTTCCTTCCAGTTTATTTTAAATCTTCCCAGCTTTCTAGATAGTATTTTATTCTTATTTCTTTAATTTCATTATTTGTGTCTATAAGCATTTTTTTTTAATAATTTTTATTGTGCTTTAAGGGAAAGTTGACAAATCAAGTCAGTCTCTCACACAAAAACCCATATACACCTTGCTAAATACACACTCCCAATTACTCTCTCCCTAATGAGACAGTCTGCTCTCTGCCTCCACTCTCTCTTTTCGTGTCCTTTTTGCCAGCTTCTAACCCCCTCCACACTCTCATCTCCCCTCCAGGCAGGAGATGCCAACATGGTCTCAAGTGTCCAACTGATCCAATAAGCTCACTCCTCACCAGCATCCCTCTCCAACCCATTGTCCAGTCCAATCCATGTCTGAAGAGTTGGCTTCAGGAATGCCCCTGTCCTGGGGCAAAAGAAGGTCTGGGGACCATGACCACCGGGGTCCTTCCAGTCTCGGTCAGACCATTAAGTCTGGTCTTATGAGAATTTCGGGTCTGCATCCCACTGCTCTCCTGCTCCCTCAGGGGTTCTCTGTTGTATTCCCTGTCAGGGCAGTCATCAGTTGTAGCTCGGCACCATCTAGTTCTTCTGGTCTCAGGATGATGTGGTCGCTGGTTCATGTGGCCCTTTCTGTCTCTTGGGCTCATAATCACCTTGTGTCCTTGGCGTTCTTCATTCTCCTTTGACCCAGGTGAGTTGAGACCAACTGATGCATTTTAGATTTTGGTCTTTTTAGATGCCTGCTTTCTAGCATTTAAGACCCCAGACGCCACTCTTCAAAGTGGGATGCAGAATGTTTTCTTAATAGATTTTATTATGCCAATGGACTGAGATGTCCCCTGAAACCATGGTCCCCAGGCCCCTGCCTCTGCTACACTGGCCTTCAAAGCATTCAGTTTATTCAGGAAACTTCTTTGCTTTTGGTTTAGTCCAATTGTGCTGACCTCCCCTGTATTATGTGCTGTCTTTCCCTTCACCTAAAGTAGTTCTTATCTATTATCTAATTAGTGAGTGCCCCTCTCCCACCCTGCCTCCCTCCCCCGTCTTGTAACCACAAAAGAATGTTTTATTCTCACTTTAAACTATTTCTCAAGTTCTTGTAATAGTGGTCTTATACAATATTTGTCCTTTTGCAACTGACTAATTTCACTCAGCATAATGCCTTCCAGGTTCCTCCATGTTATGAAATGTTTCACAGATTCCTCACTGTTCTTTATCGATGCGTAGTATTCCACTGTGTGAATATACCATAATTTATTTATCCATTCATCCGATGATGCGCACCTTGGTTGCTTCCATGTTTTTGCTATTGTAAACAGTGCTGCAATAAACATGGGTGTGCATATATCTGTTCGTGTAAAGGCTCTTATTTCTCTAGGCTATATTCCAAGGAGTGGGATTGCTGGATCATATGGTAGTTCTATTTCTAACTTTTTAAGGAAGCGCCAAATTGATTTCCAAAGTGGTTGTACCATTTTACATTCCCACCAGCAGTGTAAAAGTGTTCCAATCTCTCCACAGCCTCTCCAACATTTATTATTTTGTGTTTTTTGGATTCATGCCAGCCTCGTTGGAGTGAGATGAAATCTCATTGTAGTTTTGATCTGCATTTCTCTAATGGCTAATGATTGTGAACATTTCCTCATATATCTGTTAGCTACCTGAATGTCTTCTTTAGTGAAGTGAATATTCATATCTTTTGCCCATTTTTTAACTGGGTTATTTGTCTTCTTGTAGTTGAGTTTTTGCAGTATCATGTAGATTTTAGAGATCAGGCGCTGATCAGAAATGTCATAGCTAAAAACTTTTTCCCAGTCTGTAGGTAGTCTTTTTACTCTTTTGGTGAAGTCTTTGGATGAGCATAGGTGTTTGATTTTTAGGAGCTCCCAGTTATCTAGTTTTTCTTCTGCATTCTTAATAATATTTTGTATACTGTTTATGCCATGTATTAGGGCTCCTAACATTGTCCCTATTTTTTCTTCCATGATCTTTATCGTTTTAGATTTTATATTTAGGTCTTTGATCCATTTTGAGTTAGTTTTTCTGCATGGAGTGAGGTATGGGTCTTGTTTCATTTTTTTGCAAATGGATGTCCAGTTCTGCCAGCGCCATTTGTTAAAAAGACTGTCCTTTCCCCATTTAACTGTTTTACGGACTTTGTCAAATATCAACTGCTCATATGTGGATGGATTTATGTCTGGATTCTCAATTCTGTTCAATTGGTCGATGTATCTGTTGTTGTACCAGTACCAGGCTGTTTTAACTACTGTGGCGGTATAATAGGTTCTAAAATCAGGTAAAGTAAGACTCCCACTTTGTTCTTCTTTTTCAGTAATGCCTTATTTATCTGGGGCCTCTTTCCCTTCCATATGAAATTGGTGATTTGTTTCTCCATCTCATTAAAGAATGTCCTTGGGATTTGGATTGGAATTGCATAAAATGTATAGATTGCTTTTGGTAGAATAGACATTTTTATAATGTTAAGTCTTCCTATCCATGAGCAAGGTATGTCTGTTTTGATTTCTTGCAGAAGTGTACTGTAGTTTTCTTTGTATGAGTCTTTTACATCTCTGGTAAAGATTTATTCCTAAGTATTTTATCTTCTTGGGGGCTACTGTAAATGGCATTGATTTGGGGATTTCCTCTTTGATGTTCTTTTTGTTGGTGTAGAGGAATCCAACTGATTTTTGTGTTTGTCTTGTATCCCGATACTCTGCTGAACTCTTCTATTAGTTTCAGTAGTTCTCTGGAGGATTCCTTAGGGTTTTCTGTGTATAAGATCATGTCACCTGCAAATAGAGATACTTTGACTTCTTCCTTGCCAGTCTGGATGCCCTTTATTTCTTTATCTAGCCTAATTGCTCTAGCTAGGACTTCCAGCACAATATTGAATAAGAGCCATGATAAAGGGCATCCTTGTCTGGTTAGTGATCTCAGTGGGAATGTTATCAGGCTTTCTCCATTTACGGTGATGTTGGCTGTTGACTTTGTATAAATGCCCTTTATTATGTTGGGAAATTTTTCTTCTATTCCTATTTTGCTGAGAGTTTTTGTCATGAATGAGTGTTGAACTTTGTCAAATGCCTTTTCTGCATCAATTGATAAAATCATGTGATTCTTGTCTTTTGTGTTATTTATGTGGTAGATTACATGAATTGTTTTTCTAATGTTGAACCATCTCTGCATGGCTGGTATGAATCCTACTTGGTCATGGTGAATTATTTTTTTGATATGTTGTTGAATTCTATTGGCTAGAATTTTGTTGAGGATTTTTGCATCTACATTCATGAGGGATATAATAGGTCTATAATTTTCTTTTCTTGTGGTCTCTTTACCTGGTTTCAGTATCAGGGATATGGTGGCTTCATAGAATGAGTTTGGTAGTATTCCATCCTTTTCTATGCTCTGAAACACTGTTTTTTTGGGGTTTAGTAGTGGTGTTAACTCTTCTCTGAAAGTTTGGTTTAGCTCTGCAGTGAAGCCATCCAGACCAAGGCTTTTTTTGGTTGGGAGTTTTTTGATTACCTTTTCAATCTCTTCTTTTGTTATGGGTATATTTAGTTGTTCTACCTCTGTTTGTGTTAGTTTAGGTACATAGTGTGTTTCTAGGAATTCATCTATTTCTTGTAGGTTTTCAAATTTGAGTATAGTTTTCCATAGTAATCTGATATGATTCTTTTAATTTCAGTTGGGTCTGTTGTAATATCGCCCACCTCATTTCTTATTCAGTTTATTTGCTTCCTTTCCTGTTTTTCTGTTGTCAGTTTGGCCAATGGTTTATCAATTTTGTTGAGTTTTTCAAAAAAACAGCTTTTGGTCTTGTTAATTCTTTCAGTTGTTTTTCTGTTTTCTATTTCGTTTAGTTCAGCTCTAATTTTTAGTATTTGTTTTCTTCTGGTGCCTGTGGGTTTCTTTTGTTGCTCTCTTTCTATTTGTTCAAATTGTAGGGATAGTTCTTTGATTTGGGCCCTTCTTTTTGGAAGTGTGCATTTATTTATATAAATTGGCCTCTGAGCACTGCTTTTGCTGTGTCCCAAAGGTTCGGATAGGAAGTGTTTTCAGGCTCATTGGATTCTCTGAATTTCTTTATTCCATCCTTAATGTCTTCTATAATCCAGTCTTTTTTGAGCAGGGTATTGTTCAGTTTCCAAGTGCTTGATTTCTTTTCCCTGCTTTTCCTGTTATTGATTTCCACTTTTATGCCCTTATGGTCAGAGAAGATGCTTTGTAATATTTCAAAGTTTTGGATTCTGCTAAGGCTTGCTGTATGACCTAATAGGTGGTCTATTCTAGAGAATGTTCCATGTGCACTAGAAAAGAAAGTATCCTTGGTTGCTGTTGGGTGGAGTGTTCTGTATATGTCTACGAGGTCAAGTTGGTTGATTGTGGCATTTAGATCTTCCGTGTCTTTATTGAGCTTCTTTCTGGATGTCCTGCCCTTCACCAAAAGTGGTGTGTTACAGTCTCCTGCTATTATTGTGGAGCCGTCTGTCTCGCTTTTCAATGCTGATAGAGTTTTTTAATGTATCTTTTAGCCCTGTCATTGGGTGAATAAATATTTAATACGGTTATATCTTCTTGGTATATTGTGCCTTTAATCATTATGTAGTGTCCTTCCTTATCCTTTCTGATGGATTTAACTTTAAAGTCTGTTTTGTCAGAAATTATATTGCCACTCCTGCTCTTTTTTGATTGTTGTTTGCTTGATATATTTTTTTTCATCCTTTGAGTTTTAGTTTGTTTGTGTCTCTAAGTCTAAGATGTGTCTCTTGTAGGCAGCATATAGACAGATCTTGTTTTTTAATCCATTCTGGCACCCTCTGTCTCTTTACTGGTGCATTTAGTCCATTTATATTCAGGGTAATTATGGATAGACATGCCTTTAGTGCTATCATTTTGATGTCTGTTTTTGTGTGTTGACAGCTTCTTTTTCCCACTTGATTTTATGTGCTGAGTAGATTTTCTTTGTATATTGTTCTTTCCTCATATTTGTTGTTGATTTTGTTTCTGCTGAGTCTGTATTTTTCCCTTGTATTTTATTTTGATGAGTAGGATAGTTCGTTTCCTTTGTGGTTACCTTATTATTTACCCCTATTTTTCTAAATTTATAACTAACTTTTATTTCTTTGTATCGCCGTATCTTCTTCCTCTCCATATGGAAGGTGTATGATTACATTTCTTAGTCCTTCTTTATTATTTTAATGTTGTCTTCTTTTATATAATAACATCGCCGTTACCCTGTGTTGGGCTTTTTTTTTTTTTTAATCTTGCTTTGTGTTTTTTGGATTTCCCTGTCTAGGTTGACTTCTGATAGCTCTGCCCAGTGTTCTAGTCTTGGGTAGATACCTGATATTATTGATTTTCTAACCAAAGAACTCCCTTTAGTATTTCTTGTAGTTTTGGTTTGGTTTTTACGAATTCCCTCAACTTGTGTTCATCTGGAAATGTCTTAATTTCACCTTCATATTTAAGAGACAGTTTTGATGAATATATGATTCTTGGCAGGCAATTTTTTTCCTTCAATTTTTTAAATATGTCATCCCATTGCCTTCTTGCCTGCATGGTTTCTGCTGAGTAGTCTGAGCTTATTCTTATTGACTCTCCTGTGTAGGCAACTTTTTGTTTATCCCTCGCTGTTCTTAAAATTCTCTCTTTATCTTTGGTTTTGGCAAGTTTGATTATAATATGTCTTGGTGACTTTCTTTTAAGATCTACCTTATGTGGCGTTCGATGACCATCTTGGATAGATATCTTCTCATCTTTCACAATATCAGGAAAGTTTTCTGTCAACACATCCCCAACAATTTTCTCTGTATTTTCTGTTATTCCTCCCTGTTCTGGTACCCAGTGACTCATAGTTTATTTCTCTTGATAGAGTCCCACATGATTCTTAAGGTTTCTTCACTTTTTTAAAATTCTTTTACCTGATTTTTCTTCAAATATATTAGTGCCAAGTGATTTATCTTCGAGTTCAAAAATTCTAGCCTCTATTTGCTCAATTCTGCTCCTCTTTCTATCGGGTTATCTAATTCTATAATTTTATTGTTAATTTTCTGAATTTCTTATTGCTGTCTGTCTGTGGATTTTTCCAGCTTATTAAACTTTTCATTATGTTCCTGAATAATCTTTCTGAGTTCTTCAGTTGCTTTATCTGTGTGTTCTTTGGCTTGTTCTGCGTATTGCCTCATTTCTTTCCTGATGTCTTGAAGGGTCCTGTATATTAAACTTTTTTGTATTCTGCGTCTGTTAATTCCAGGAATGCACTTTCATCTAGAAGATCCCTGGATTCTTTGTTTTGAGAGCCTGTTGAAGTGATCATGGCTTGTCTCTTTATGTGACTTGCTATTGACTGTTGTCTCCAAGCCATCTAGAAGTTATTGTATTAGTTTATGCTTGCTTACTGTGTCGTAGCTTCTTGCTTTGTTTTGTTTTGGTGTACCCTTATGGGTTGCTTGAGTGAGCTAACTTGATTCTTTTCACCTTTGGAGCTCTGATGTCCTGTCCCCAGCTGGCTAGAGCTGTTATCAGGTATATCAGTCTAGGAGTCCATTCAGTTTTCGTATATGAATTCAGCTCAGGTATCCAGGTAGCTGATATCAAGTGTGTGGTACAGGCTCTGTCCTACAGTCTTAGAGGGGCAGGGGTGATTGGCGTATATACCCGTATCTGATAGCAGCAGGGGGTCACGCTCTGAACAAGGCAGGGGGCTGAGAACCGACCCCCAAGTATCTCTGAGGAAAATGCGTCTCTGTTCCCTAGAGCGTGCTGGTGGGTTGGCTCTGCAGACAGACCATGGGCACCCAAAGTTTTTGTTGTAAGAACTGGGAGGTACGAGTTATCCCTGGACCCCTGTCGTGCGTGGCTGGGCGACCCAAGTGGAGCCACCAATCCTTAGGTCCCTGTTGTGGGTAGGTGAGGACCTTGTTTAATAGGCAAAGCAATGTCAAATGTCAAACACCCACCTCTCCACCGCACAGCTGAAATGGTTGGAGTTTGCCAACAAGGGCCTATTCTCCCGAAATAGGCCCACATAGGTCCATGCAGAAGGGAAAGATGCTCAAGGTCCATGGACAGTTTATGCCTGGACAGGAGCCGCTTCTGTCCTGAGCTCCCCCAGTTAATGGAACTAGCAAATTATCTTTTCCCCCCAGTTGGAAATTTTTTCCTTCCCCAAGGCCAGGAGGATGGCTCCAGGTGCTCACCAGGGTCTATTTCAGGCCTAGGGATTCAGCTGCTGAAGCTGGCTTGGGGGCGGCGGGGCGGGGGGGGACGCAATAAAATGTACGCAAGTGCTTAGCTTTTGCCAAGAGCACCCTTCTCCTCAGGTTCTGGAGGTGTGAGTGGGCTGTGTGGCTGGCTGCTTCTCCCTTAGGAAACTGTGGCCAAATGCTAGGACCAGCCCACCACCACCGCAGCTCCGGGAATCATGCATGCCTGAGGACTCTCTGCGATTCAGGTCCGGTAACTCCTCTGTGCTTCTGACTGGCTTCTTGCTCCCCCTGCCCCTCAGTTTGTTGCCTAAGCTTGCCTTCGGTGCTCAAGGCTCCCAGCTTGTCACAAACATACTCGTTTCACTTGTTTTTTCAGTTCTTTGTGGTAAAGAGGGCTCGACGGAAGCGTCTGTCTATTCCACCATCTTGGCTCCGCCCCATAAGCATTTTAAATATGTTTGTTTTATATCTTATTTTTAATTATTCTATTATTTTGATGGTCTAGCTTATTTTTTGTCCCCTGACACTTTTTCACAATGACTTCCTCCTTTGCTTTATAATTTTTTTTGTTACAGATACTTGTTAGAATGTTATCTGCAAGAGTAGTGGGGCTTGGGTTGGTATTAGATTCTCCTGGGAGATCTGAGCTCTCTTCTGCTAGGTGCCTTTATATATAATGTGCTTCGGGTTTGTGTTCATTTCTTGGTTTGGGGTTTTCTGAACATTGAGATAATGTAAATTCAAACCGTAAACCATGTGAGGGCTGGCCTATGCCTGTGAATTCTCAGGGAAGACTGTTTCTGCTCATCCAGGATCCTGGCCCAGACAGATGTTTGCCACGGCCATTCCCCTTTGCCATAGTCAGGAGTGTTTCTAGCTTAGCCTGTCATCGAAGATTGTCCTTTAAGGTCTCAGCTTTGAGGAGCATCTAGATCCCAGTACCCCCGTGTGGGAGCCTGAAGCATCCCCTGTCCCTGGAAGGCTGTGAATATTCAACACTCTTGCTTTCCAAGGTAAGAAAACATCTCCAGGGAAGGCCCAGATCAACCACCTCAGATGCTTAGCTCCCCTTTCCCTTTATGCTGCTGGGAATACCCACCTGTACTTTTTCAATTGCTCAGCTCCCTCTTCCCTTTATGCTGCTGGTAGTACTCACCAGTACTTCCTCAAGTGCTCAGCTTCCTCTTCCCTTTCTGCTGCTGGGAGTGCCCACAAGTACTTTCTCAAGTGCTCAGCTTCCTCTTCCCTTTCTGCGGCTGGGAGCACCCGCCTGTGCTTTCTCAACTGCTCAGCTATGTGTTAAGACATCACTTGTTTCATTTTAGGCAGCACTTACAGGATTTATTTCAGATATTCCAGAACCCTTAGACTGTCATAATACCAAAAATAGAAAGTGGTCATATCTTCTTAGAGAATTGAAAACCATTTTCTGAACAAAACAAAACCTTATCAATTAAATCACAAGTGCCAAGTGAAGTCTGTCACACTGATGATAAACATGAGTCTAAAGTTTGTACTCATCAGTTCATTGAGTTTCCAGGAATTCGTTGAGACTTTTCTTTCCTTTGCTGATTTCTAAGTTCCTGAAATCTAAATTTCAAAGATAAAAGTCATAGTATTGTTTAATATCCTACTTTCTCAAGCAACACCTTTTCCATTATAAATAATTCTACAATGATACCCTTGAACATATTTTGTGAATATGTAGATTTTATCTGTAGGAAACAATACTACATGATACCCTTGTATGTACTTTGTTGATATGTGGAATCTATCCATAGGAAACAACACTACAATGATACCCTTGTGTGTACTTTGTGGATATGTGGAGTCTATCTGTAGGAAACAATGCTACAATGATACCCTTGTGTGTACTTTGTGGATATGTGGCATCTATCTGTAGGAAACAAAGCTACAATGATACCCTCGTGTGTACTTTTTGGATATGTGGAGTCTATCTGTAAGAATAAGAAAGGCTGAAGAAGCATTGATGCCTTTGAACTGTGGTGTTGGTGAAGAAGGTTGAATATACCATGGACTGCCAGAAGAACAAACAAATCTGTCTTGGAAGAAGTACAGCCAGAATGGTCCTTAGGAGCAAGGATGGCAAGACTTCACCTCACATACTTTGGACATGTTATCAGGAAGGATCATCTCTGGAGAAGGACATCATGCTTGGTAGAGTATGAGTAAAAAAGAGGAAGACCCTCAGTGAGATGGATTGACACAGTGGCTGCAACAATGGGCTCAAGCAAAACAACAATTGTGAGAATGGCACAGGACCGGGCAGTGTTTCATTCTGTTGTGCATGGGGTTGCTATGGGTAGGAACCAACTTGATGGCGCCTAGCAACAACAACAGCCACATCTGTAGGAAACATTCCTGGAGGTACAATTGCTGGCTTAAGGACAAGAGAAATTTTAATTTTCAAATATTTTTACAAAATGCTCTTGAAAATGGTACACCAGCTGAGCCTCCCATAAGCAAAATATGGGGATGCCTGTTGTCCCACACCCTCACCAATACAGTACCTCATCACAGTTCTTATTTTTGCCAACCTGATTAGGGAAAAGTGGCAACTCATTATAGTCTAAATTTCCTTTCTCTCATTATGCATGAATATTAACCCCAGTTAGATGAACATATAGCTGATGTTCAAGAGATTGTGAAATGCATTCTCCTTTTCTTCAAGCCCCCCTCCCCCCAGTATGCACACAATAGAAACTCCTCCTCATACTGACACCATTCAACATAATAGAAGGTTGTTCCATGTGCTGGCTTCAAGATCTTTCCCCTATACAGAATAGTGGAGCCGAAATAACACGAAAGCTCTAAGTAAGCAGATGACATGCTGTCGACAGTGAATGCCCCAGATAGCCACAGTGCAGGAACTCAAGTAGATAGAGGTATTAACCGTCATTATATATGAACAAGACCAAAACTCCTGTGTTCACAGCATATTCCTTAAAAAATATACTAGGTGCATGTTCCGTCAACCTCCATTCTTCCAAAATGGTGGCCACAACACCAGATATAACAAGGAAACTCAACATACTGCAGAAGAAACAAGTTTACTTCCTTGTAGCTCTATATTTTGGAGGAAAAACAAAACACTCCTCAAAAGTTACTAAGTGGAACTCCTCTCGTGACCATTGACCAGAAATGAGTCATTGGATTGTATGCCAACCTCTGAGTCAAGCAATTAGGGGCATGAGGAATAGAATTCTCCTAATTGCCTTAGATCAATCAATTTGTATCCATGAGTTATAGGCTCCACAACAAAGGAAATTGTCAGAGTGGCTACTGGGTAGGCTCACGATGGTGTCTGATGCAGATGGCGGATATGTCCTGTGGTATTATTTGTAGTAAAGTGAAGTAACATTATGAGTGAAATGGACCTATGTGGAATTCCTTGGTGGCACTTCCTTCAGCAAAATTTAAACAGCTGTGAAATGAAGGACCATAAACATGGAAACAAAAGAGCTCATATAACTCATGACAAGGAAAACAGTCGTGGTTTAATTATGGAGCCATCTATCTGATAGTACTCAGGAATATATGTAATAATACAAAGATTCTAAATGGCTACACACCTAGTCCTCCGCCCAAATTATTTTGTTTTCTCTCTGTTGCCCACAGTGTTAAAGACTTCATTTGGAACTCAACCACAATAGCATTTGTGAGATAATGGGTTCTACATTCCAAACAAAAAATTCACAAATGAATATTGGATATGGAGCCCATCCAGAGGCTGGAGACTGCCCAGTTTTCCTTGATTTTAAACTTAAATATGAATTTTAAAAAGAAAGAGGAGCAAGTAAACATTACTGAGACCCATCAACATTTGCTATGGTCTTTGCAATAAGCTTCACACCGCTTAGGAGCTGTGTTAGAGTTTCACCTCATGTGAACAGCAGCAACCATTGCACACATGTTCATACCAAGACAGAGCATTTGAAGGACACACCACAATTCTTCTTTTTTGTAAATTTATTCACTAGACATCTGGCAGAGATCCTGGTCACCATCTCAATGTAACACTGGCCTGTTTCCCAAAATCCTCACATTAAACTCTACCGATGACCTGGGAAAACCTTAGCTGAGAAGGAGAGCCATGCTACCGGATGGTCCGTTCCCACAACTCCTCGTTTTCCACCTGAACAAGAAGAAATCAAGGAGCCGGCAGTGTTGAAATCTATTAGTGAGACACCGAGAACCCACTCAGCCCAGCCTGGGGTCTCATCAGAGGCCTTACCTAATTAAAGAAAGAAGGACTCCGAGGTGAAAGGACAGTAAACACCCCTGGCAGACCCAACTAGAACCATCAGCCGCCTGCAGCACTACACTGAAATTAGTGCAGACCAGACTCACACCTGCCTTAGAGCTGAAGGAAACCCAGCTGAGATCAAAGGTTTGAACAAGGCAACCAGGAAAGGTTTTATCTTTATGTGAAGTTCTTGTGAGAAGGACGTTTGGACAAAACATTCCCCATTGTTATTTATCATTTATTGTCGCTATGACCCAGGAGCATGCCCAGGAGCATTCACCAACCCAGAGAGCCATTATTTGCAAGCATCCATGGCTGCAGATGTGTCTGCTGGAAAATACCTGCCCGTTAGCATAAGGAAATGTATGATCTTACCTTAGCTTGTAGAATATCAGGTATTTATTTTTAAAAATAGACACCAGTAGCATCCTTGCTGTAAAAGAGTGTTCACGGAGCTTTCTGCATATTCGATGTAGAATCGCAAATCTCCACGCTAAACTGGCTCACCCAGTTCCCTGAGTCTGCTTTGTGCCTCACCCAACTCCACAAACGAAGAGATGGCTCTCCTGCAGGGAAGGCAGGTGATGCCCCGGGCTCTTGTTTGGGGATGCGGAAGGGCTCCTGGAAAGGGGCCTCAGGTCAGGATGGCATCCATGCAGCCCACATCTGAGACTAGGGTGTCTTTTTGCTGCATTTGCCCTGTGCAAATGATCACAGACAAAATGCACAGAGTGATTTTGAATCCCAAACTACTCAACATCATTTAATTTGTAGCCCGGGTCTCTGGGTGGTATAAACATTTAACGCACTGGGCTGCTAACCAAAAGGTTGGTGATTTGAGTCCACCCAGAGGCACCTCAGAAGAAAGCCCTGACAATCTACTTCTGAATAATTAGGCATTGAAAACTGTATGGAGCACGGTTCTACCCTAAGACACATGGGGTTACCATGAGTTGAAATCGACTGGACAGCAACTGGTAGCCAACATGCTAACTGACCTGAGACATGCAGACCCAATTCCCAAGCCCTTAAGCACCCCTGGAGCCCTGGTGGTGCAGTGGTTAAGAGCTTAGCTGCTAACCAAAAAGTCAGCAGTTCAAATCCACCAGCTGCTCCTTGGAAACTCTATGGGGCAGGTCTACTCTGTCTTATAGGGTCACTAGGAGTAAAAATCGACTCAATGGCAATGGGTTAAGCACCTCCAGATCCAAACATACGTCAATGTCTTCCTCAAATTGGGGTTCCATTTCAGGGACAGGTCCTTCTGCGTATGTTTCCTGTTAATGCCAGTGGGAAAATTGATTTTTTCGGATCTTCTATCCATAATACAAAGAGATTAATAAGCAGCTTTCAAAATGAAAGTTTCCAGGTGAGAGATTTCAATCCTATTTTGTAGATTTAGTGGATTACGACAAAGATTTTGAGAATTTTATGAACTAAAATCCTTTCCAACCCACTGATTCACTTTATCCAAAAACATGATATCAGAACCTCGTGGAAAGGGCTGTTTGCTTCTGATTTTAGCTTTCCTTACGACTACATTTACAACAAAGTTGTTTATTTTTTATTATTATTATCATTGTTGTAAAAATATAAACAACACAATGTTTGCCAATTCAACATTTTTCACGTGTACAATTCAGTAAAACCAGCTACATCAATCATGTTGCAAAACCATCACCAACACCCACTGCCGAATTTTCTATCCCGAGAAACAACATGCTCTACCTAAACAATGATTCCCCCTTTCCCCGTCCCTCCCGCCCCGGGTGACCACTACTGAACTCTAATCTCTATGCCCAACAAAGTTCTTTTAAGGCAAAGTAAAACCCTGGCAGTCCCCAGGACTGATCTGTAGCTGCTTCTGTTTATTTTTGGCTCCAAATGTTGTGAGTAGCACATGCCCTGGAGACTGGAGACCGGGGAGCGAGTTTTGGAGTCAGATATGCGGTCTCTCGCCCCTGTCTGTGTACCCCTGTCCTCTGCAGGGACCGAGGCATCTGGCCTCTCCTAGGACAACTGTATTTATACCACTGACTCCTGACCCCACAGGGAGCTGCAGCGCCATGACCTCCTGCCCGATGCTGTGCCTGCCTGATTCTTGCTGGTTGAACTATTTGATGGCTCTGTTGGGACTTTCTGAGTGTGTGGCTCCCCACCATGGCTGCCCACCACTCTCTACCCACCCAATGCCACCAGATGCTCTGTGACACTGGCTCTTCTTATTGTCCCCCCACAGAGTCCCCATCCAACTGAGAGCTGAGCTTACCTCGGAATATGCCAGATGACAGCCAGGTAGAAGCCTCAGATGAGAAACTTCTTGCTTAAAAAAGCATTTATTTTTCTGATTATAAAAGTTGTACACACTCCTTATAAAATTTTGGAAAATGCAGGGAAGTTTAAAGAAGAAAAACTCACCACAGTCACACTACTCAGCTAGCTTGTGGGTGTTTCATAGCAGGGAGATTTTTGCTTGTCAGTAAGAACATATCTTTTCGGTAATTGCGTGTTTTTAAATGCTCCTTGGTCCTAAATAGGTCCCTGGGTGGCACAGACAGTTTGCGCTTGGCTGGCAACCGAGAGGTTGGCGGTTCAAACCAACCCAGGTGTGCCTCAGAACCTAGTGATCTGCTTCCAGCCTAGGAAACCTTACGGGGCAATTCTACTCTGTCACCTAGGTTGCCATGAGTTGGAATCAACTGGACACAAGACAACAACAGCAGGTCCTAAATGATAGCCTATAAATGGGAGATTTATGAGGAAGTATTTCTAGACTATTACTCCTTCCCTTTCTTCAGCAGACCTGTCAAAGTATCCACGTTTCTCTTGATTAGTATATGGTAAGGACAGAGCTTGCCCTCTCCAAAACTCTCTAAAAAGAGGAGTCTTACTCACTGGGATTTGAAGAGAAACATTCAGAAAGGTTATGTCCCCAAACCCAATCCATCTATCAAACACTGGAATGCTGTCTCTACATGAAATGAAGCTTTATTCTTGGAGGGTTGGAGTAAATTACTCCAACAACCCGGGCTCCACAGCCCCCTCCCCATACACCCTCTACACTGTTCACAGGGCACAGCTGACCAACTTGGTCCTAAAACAGGCAAAAGGGAGGTGAATTTCCTTCCTGAACAATGAAACCCTTCCAAAGATCCACGAATAAGCTATGAAAGTAACCACTGTCATCACAGTTCATTGCTAAACAAAGAAGGGACATTTTTAGTCAATATTTCAAAGTGAGGCAGATATGATAGACGTAATAATAATTCTTTCCATATCTGTTATATAAAAAGGCTGTTATAGTAAAAATTGATAGTAACTAGGTGATATTAACAGAATATTAATAATATGAGTGAAAATGAAATCCTAGGTTGGCTAAAATGTGTTCTGTGCGCACATTCTAGTTTAGATTCTAAAGCTCTTGTGGACTACCTGCCCACTCTGATATTAATAAGAAATGTTCGTCTATGTGAAGGGGATTTAGAAGCTGGCAACAGCCCAATACACAATAGAAATTGGTTGATGTTCAAACATTTTCGGATGTAGCATGTGATTAGGAACCGAAGGTACTGAAGGAAGAAGTTGAAGCTGCACTGAGGGCATTGGCCAAAAACAAGGCTCCAGGAATTGATGGGATATCAATTAAGACGTTTCAACAAATGGATGCAGTGCTGGAAGTGCTCACTCATCTATGTCAAGAAATTTGGAAGACAGCTTCCTGGCCAACCAACTGGAAGAGATCCATATTTATGCCTAGTCCCAAGAAAGCTGATCCACCCAAATGTGGAAATTATAGAACAATATCATTAATATCACACGCAAATAAAATTTTGCTGAAGATCATTCAAAAGTGGCTGCAGCAGCATATCAACAAGAAACTGCCAGAAATTCAAGCCAGATTCAGTAGAAGATGTGGAATCAGGGATGTCATTGCTGATGTCAGATGGACCCTGGATGAAAGCAGAGAATGCCAGAAAGATGTTTACTTGTGTTTTATTGACTATGCAAAGGCATTCGACTGTGTAGATCATAACAAATTATGGAAAACATTGTGAAGAATAGGAATTGCAGAACACTTAATTGTGTTCATGAGGAACCTGTACATAGATCAAGAGGCAGTCATTCAAACTGAACAAGGGGATACTGATTGGTTTAAAGTCAGGAAAGGTGTGCATCAGGGTTGTATCCTTTGACCATACCTATTCAATCTGCATACTGAGCAAATAATCCAAGAAGCTGGACTCTCTGAAGAACGAGGCATCAAGATTGGAGGAAACCATGCACAAAAACTACCTATTATGGATCAAAGATCTAAATATAAAATCTAAAATGATAAAGATCATGTAAGAAAAAATAGAGACAACACTAAGAGCCCTAATACATGGCGTAAACAGTATACAAAACATTACTAACAATGCACAAACACCAGAAAAGAAACTAGATAACTGGCAGCTCCTAAAAATCAAACGCCTGTGCTCATCCAAAGACTTCACCAAAAGAGTAAAAAGACAATTTATAGACTGGGAAAAAGTTTTTTGCTACAACAATTCTGATCTGTGTCTAATCTCTAAAATCCAGATGATACTGCAAAAACTCAACAACAGAAAGACAAATAACCCGATTAAAAAATGGGCAAAGGATATGAATAGGCGCTTCACCAAAGAAGACATTCAGGCAGCTAACAGATACATGAGGAAATGCTCACGATCATTAGTCATTAGAGAAATGTGATCAAAACTACAATGAGGTACCATCTCACCCCAACCAAACTGTCATTAATCCAAAAAACACAAAATAATAAATGTTGGAGAGACTGGAACATTTATACACTGCCAGTGGGAATGTAAAATGGTACACCACTTTGGAAATCGATTTGGCGCTTCCTTAAAAAGCTAGAAATAGAAGGACCATACGATCCAGCAATTCCACTCCTTGAAATATATCCTACAGAAATAAGAGCCTTCACATGAACAGATATATGTACACCCATGTTCACTGCAGCATTGTTTACAATAACAAAACAATGGAAGCAACCAAGGTGCCCATCAATGGATGAATGGATAAATAAATTATGGCATATTCACATAATGTAATCCTATGGAATGATTAAGAACAATGATGAATCCGTGTACCATCTCATAACATGGAGGAATCTGGAAGGCATTATGCTGTGTGAAATTAGTTGCAAAAGGACAAATATTGTATGTGAGACCACTATCACAAGAACTCAAGAAAAAGTTTCAACGCAGGGAAGGAAAGGGGTATTCACTAATCAGATAGTACACAAGAACTCTTTTAGGTGAAGAGAAAGACAAAACACAATATAGGAGAGGTCAGCACAACTAGACTAAACCAAAAGCAAAGAAATTTCCTGAATACAAATGAGGTCATGGTCTCCAGACCCTTTTTTAGCCCAAGACTGGAACCATTCCTGAACCCAACTCTTCAGACAGGGATTGGACTGTATTATAAGACAGAAAATGATACTGGTGAGGAGTGAGCTTCTTGGCTCAAGTAGACACATGAGACTGTGTGGGCAGCTCCTGTGTGGGATGAGAAGGTAGAGGGGGACATGAGCTGGTTGAATAGACACAGGAATACAGGGTGGAGAGGAGGAATGTGCTGTCTCATTAGGGGGAGAACAGCTAGGAGTAACTAGCAAGGTGTGTATAACTCTTTGTATGAGAGCCTGACTTGATTTGTAAACCTTCACTTAAAGCACAATAAAAAAATTTTTTTTAAAGATTGGAAGAACACTCATTAACAGCTTTCCTTATGCTATTGACACAACCTCACTTGCTGAAAGTGAAGAGGACTTGAATCATTTACTGACGAATATGGTTTTTTTATCAAAGACCACAGCCTTCAGTGTGAATTACACCTCAAGATAAAGAAAACAAAAATACAACTGGACCAGTAAGCAACAACATGATAAATAGAGAAAAGATTGAAGTTGTCCAGTACTTCATTTTACTTGGATCCACAACTAACACCCGTGGAAGCAGCAGTCAAGAAACCAAAGGACTCATTGCACTGGGCAACTCTGCTGCAAAAGACCTCTTTAATGCATTGAAAAGCAAAGATGTCACCCTGAAGACTAAGGTGCGCCTGACCCAAGCCATGGTGTTTTCAATCACCTCATGTGCATGTGAAAGCTGGATGATGAATGAAGAAGACCAAAGATTTGACGCCTTTGAATTGTGGTGATGGAGAAGAATATTAAATATAACATGGACTGCTAAAAGAAGGAACAAATCTGTCTTGGAAGAAGTGTACAACCAGAATGCTCCTTAGAAGCAAAGATGGTGAGACTACGTCTTACATACTTTGGACATGTTGTCAGGAGGGATCAGTCACTGGAGAAGAACATCATGCTTGGTAGAGGGTCAGTGAAAAAGAGGAAGATCCTCAGTAAGATGGATTGACACAGTGGCTGCAACAGTGAGCTCAAGCATAACAATGATTGTGAGGATGGGGCAGGACCGGGCAGTGTTTCGTTCTGCTGTACATGGGGCCACTATAAGTGAGAACTGACTTGACGGCACCTAACAACAACAACGGCCGGATATGACCGCATTGGCGGTTTGGTGGTAGAATTCTCACCTGTTGGTGGGAGACCTGGGTTGGATTCTCAGCCAGGGCACCTCATGTGCAGCCACCACCCATCTGTCAGTGGAGGCTTGCATGTTGCTCTGATACTGAACAGGTTTCGGCAGAGCTTCCAGACTAAGACAGACTAGAAAGAAAGGCTTGGCAATCTACTTCCAAAAATCAGCCAGTGAAAACCCTGTGGATCACAATGATCCAATCCACAACCAATCATGGGAATGGAGCAAGATGGGGGGCAGCATTTCTTTCCACTGTGTGTGGGGCCACCACATGTTGAGGGCTGACTTGATGGCCACTGGCTACAACACTGGTCCCGTACACTCTAGTGAATGAGACTTCAGATAGAACCCATGTTTGTGGAAAATCTCGCTTCAGTACAGGTAAAAGGATGCCTGGTCAAAATAAGGGCAGCTACCCACAGCCTGGGAGCCCTGGTGGGACAGTGGTTAAGAGCTTGGCTGCTAGTCAAAAGGTCAGCAGTTCAAATCCATCAGCTGCTCCTTTGAAACCCTATGGGGCAGTTCTACTCTGTCCTATAGGTTCGCTATGAGTTAAAATCGACTCAATAGCAACGGGTTTTTTTTTTTTTTTTTGCTTTTTTTTTTCTTTTTGGTACCCACAGCCTAATTGCCCTAGCTTTTGTGTTTGCTTTTGCTCGAGGCAAGGACAGACATTTTTAATCTTCCTGTTGAAGGTTCTACAAGATGCAAGCGCTTCCTGTGACAGTCCTAACTGAACCTGCTGCGCACTATTGATCACAGAGCTGTTCGTGCCACAAAACTCAGGGGACTCCACAGACACGGGTGATGATAATAACGGTCAAGTTCCCATGATTTCTTGATGTCAGTTTATTTATTTGTAATATTGATGGCTGTGAGACACAACCAAGTGATTATCTGTGCTTGGGGGCAGGAGGTCTGGATGGTGCTAAATACACACAGGTGGTTGGCTAGGTTCTCAAAAACATATTTCAAGAACCAAGTGCGGACAACTAGGGAGAATCTTGAAGGATGAACTAGAACCAGATGAAACAAGGAACAAAGTGGAAATGAGAAGACTTAGGGTTTAAGGAGTGTAGCTATGTTTGAGGCACAGTGAGCTCGGGGTGCGTTGGGACAGGACAGGACATTCTTTCACCTTGCAGAGAAAGGGAGCAAAGTCGAGGGCTGCGACCTCCAGGGGCAGCCTCCAAGGTGGTGCCCAACCCAGGCCTTGTCACAGGAACGCTGCTCATGTACTTGTGTTGTTGTGTGAGGAGTGTTTGACTCACAGGAGAGACAGTGTCAGAGCCTCTCGTGCTTTCTCAGAGGCTAGGTATTCAGGGCTGATTTCTGTCCCCAGAAGATAGCTGAAGTCCTAACCCTGGTACATGTGAACGTGACCTTGTTTGGAAATAGGGTTTTTGAAGATGTTATCAGTTAACATGAGGCCACACTGGAGGAGGGTGGGTCCTGATCCCATCTGAGTGGTGTCCCATAGAAGAGACATAGAGGTACAGACAGAGGGAAGACACCATGCGAAGAAGGAAGCAAAGCTTGGACTGATGCAGCCATAGCCCAGGGACTCCTGGAGCCACCTGGAGCTGGAGGAGACCAGGAAGGATCCTCTCCTAGAACGTTCAAAGAGAGCATGGAACAGATTCTCCCTCAGAGCTTCAGAAGGGATCCACACAGCCAACACCGTGAATTTGGGCTCCCAGCCTCCAGAGGTGTGAGAGAATAAATTTCTGTCCTTACAACCAGCCCGCTTTGTGGTGTTTTCTGATGGCAGCTCTAGGAAGTAATATGGTGGGAAATAACTTGTAAAAGAATCCCTGATGCCTCTCCTTTAGTGTGACGCTCAAACCCCTCCTTACTATGGCTGAGAACTTCCCTGGCCCTCACATCCAGTTTCTGTGGAGTGCCTGCCAGCACAACTCCGGGATTCTCTCTCTTCGGGGACCAGGACACTGCCATCCTCCCACGGGCCCGGACTCCCCTCCTGCATATAGGGAATGCTGCTTCCTCTCTTGCCTCCTGAAACCTTCCTGTTTCTTCAAGGCCAGCTTTGATCTTCCTAGTTCAGCGTATTGTTTACCCACTTCTCTGAGCAACAAGGAACCAGAGGGCATGGCCATGCCTCAAGCACTCCCGAAATCAGGGCAATATTCTCATGGGAAGTATGTGTGTCTGTCCCATGCTGGACCGTGCAGCCCTCAACAGCAGGCGCTGCTTTTCTTCTGTAAACTGCCCCCAGCACCCAGCATGCTGATCATAAAGAGGAAAGAAAGTTCTGTGTCCCATTCTGGGCTCACTGTCACCATCATAACCTGCTTCTCTGTACCCAAACCAAGAAAAGCAAGAGCAATCCATATGATGTGTATCACTCGCCTCAGACTAACTGCATTTCCAAGTTTACTGTGTGTCTCTGTGGACTAGACAGGCATAGCTTCCCCAGAATGCGTGAAAGCACAAAATAAAAGTACGAGTTGTAATATGTGAAGATAAATGACTGAGCTTTTTTGAACTTCTACTGTCATATTCTCTCTCTCCTGATAAATCATCTTTGCCTGAGAATTGGTATTATTTTTGGTCAAGATATACTAGTTAAAGGCAGTTAGTGGATTCTATTTTCTTATTTATTTCACCTTGGAGGGTGTAAATGGTTCAGGAAGAAGTGAGTTTTATGATGGTGTAACCCTACGGTTTCAGTAAAACAATATTTTTTTCTTCCATTTATTTACGATTTGCCCTAGAACTGTAGAATCTGACTTAAGCTAAGACAACTGTATTTTCCTTTTTTTTACAATTAGCACTTTTAATTACCTTCCTCATACTGCTGAAGACTCGAGAAAACAAGGCAGTAACAGCACTCATTTCACATGTAGTTCACAAACAACACATGAAATGCGAATACGACTGTGCCATCTTTCATGGGTGTGTGGCCTCATGGACCTAGTAGGTGCCAACTTAGAGCTTAGTTGTTCTGATTGTGGCAAAGGAAGCCACCCCATACAGCCTGATGTTGTGTGAAGTCCTGGGATTTCCTTTAAAATCCATATGTCGTTACTTAGATACCAGTCCTCTGTAACCTCCTCCTACCCCTTTATGTGCACTTTTTATTTTAATTGCCATCCTTTAAGCCACTCTATTGTAACACACATGTGCTTGTCTCCTGTGGTAAGTGTGAAGAAACAGCTCAGCAGGGGTGACTACTGCCATAATTAAAGAAAAAACAAAAAGGTCAGACCCAAGAGGGGGCACATCTTGGGAACACTGAGAACCAGCTGCCACCTGCTGCCTGCACTGAGGTGCCAGCCCTGGGTAGTTCTGGAGTGATTTCTTGCATTCTTTCCTCACAGGAACACAGTACATTTTCAGTTAACTCCTTTGCAACTCCCTGGCTTCTGTATTACTTCAGAGAGTAAAGCCAAAAGAAAATATTTCCAAGATACTCAGACAAGGTGGGAGTCAGGGTCAGCCTGACTAAGGGGTGATGGTTCGGAAAGGCTTTCTAGAAGTGCCACTCTGAAAGATGAGGGTTTTCCAGGAGCCAGAAGTGCGAGGTAGCACCTGACTTGACTACCTGGCAACCTCGTTCTAGTTCAGTTACACAAAGACTTTGCAATCTCTAGCCTCCAGAACTGTGGAGGAATAAGTTTCTGTTGTTTTAGCCCTAAGAGACTCCTACGGCTGCCTAAAGCTTATTTCTCTAACGTGAGTCTCTGGCAGTCACACCCTCGGCCAGGTCATCAGTGCTATGGAAATAATGATGGTGGCGATGGGCCTTTAAAGCTGGTTGTTGGGAAGAGCTTCCTCACGCTTGAAGTCTGGACTTACAACAGATTCCCTCAAGGGTGGCTCCGTCAGATACCCCACAGGCAGGAGCAGCTTGAGACTCTTGTGTTCAATTCCTTCTTTTTGGTTGAACATGGAGCAGCCCATCCCTGCCATCATCATCATCATCACTGTCATGATCATCACCATCACCACCGTCACATCATCACCACCATCATCACCACCACCACCATCATCATAACCATCATCACCACCATTATCACACCATCATCACCACCATTGTTATCATCACCACCATCATCACTATCATCACATCACTGTCATCACCACCATCATCACTATCATCATCATCATCTTCACCACCACCACCATCATCATCACCTCATTGCACTGCCGTAATGACTGTTCTAAGAGTCTTAGAAAGCTTAGACAAGTTGCTCAGAATTAAATCCATATTCTCCTGAAATTATTCTAACTCTGATACAGAGTCTGTTTCCCTGCTCTAAGTTGAAGAGAGGAGATGAAAGTGAGGAATGTACCAAATACGCCATAAACTTGGGAATCATCAGCATTCACCATGTTCAGTAGGGAGAGATGCCCTATGACTAAGCTTTACAGAATATTAGTGGCCTGGTTTCTAGCCTGGTGGTGTGCCCCTGGGTGCCAGAATGATTGATGATACAGTTTACGCAGCCCATTGACCATGCTTCAGTTAGTTTAAATATTCAACTGTTGTTTGGTGGTGATGAATCTCTGTGTTTCTTTTTATTTCTGTTTCCCCTTGAGCACTTCCCATTCCCCTCATCTGACTGGATGACATATGCCAGGTTTGGGAAAGAAGTGTCCTCCCCTCACTGGACGACAACACACCAGACTGCCAAAGACTCAAGAAAACAAGGCAGTAACAGCACTCACTTCATGTGTAGTTCACAAACAACACATGAAATACAAATATGACTGTGCCATCTTTCATGGGTGTGTGGCCTCATGGACCTAGTAGGTACCAACTTAGAGCTTAGTTGTTCTGATTGTGGCAAAGGAAGCCACCCCATACAGCGTGATGTTGTGTGAAGTCCTGGGATTTCCTTTAAAATCCATATATCAGTACTTTGATACCAGTCCTCTGTAACCTCCTCCTACCCCTTTATGTGCATTTTTTATTTGAAAATTCCAGGCACTCTTCTGGGATTGTGTGAATTCTTCTCCCAAAGAGGAAACACCACAGACATTGGGATTGCATGGTAGAGTTGGAAGGAAGGGCCACGGGGGTTGCTTTAATGAGGCCTCTTAGGGCAGGACTCTACAATCTTGCTCCAATAAGGGAATGTCTGCACCAAGCACTGGGCTGATATCACAGTCCCCAGACGTAGAGAAGGAGCCTTCGTGAGCTTGGGGGTCTCTAGGGTGTGACTTCACCATGTAGTTTCCTCATCATGACCCCCGCTTCCCCGGCACCCACAAATCAACCTCTACATAAACCCTTAAATGTAAGAACTATTATAGTCTGGGACTGGACCCTGGGAGAGCTAGCTGGATGTAGAAGGGTAAAAGACAGCACCGAGGGCCTGGGCTCAGCTGTACAGATGGTTTATGTGGAAGTTGCAGCCTCCACAATGGTCAGGCATAATTCTTTATCTCTGTCCTCCCCCGCCCCCCGCCCCGTCTCCCAGCCCCACTAGGAGCAAACAAGGTATGCTGTCCATCCTTCACTTAGGAAGGATCTGTCTATGGTACCAGAAGCACAGTGTCTCCAAATTTTCCAGCCCTTAGGAATATTTTCCAATAACATCTGAATCAGATGTTTCAACCTCCGGGGCACTTCACTGTAGGAAATCCAGCTTCGTTCCCAACTTCAAGGATTCCAGGAGTGTCAGGGAAGACTTATGTCTCTTAGTGGTCAACTCTCTCTCCTAGTCCCAACTTTGTAACACTCACCATTGGACATGTTGTTGCCCCATCTATCATGGTTGGCTTTTTCGTACATGATGTGGCCCCAAATATGAACACTATTACCCAAGGAATATAATCCTATTGTAACATGTAGTAGGTTTTTACTGACCCTGAGAATCATACAATTTCAGGTTGGACATTATTACTGTTATTGTTGTCACAGTAAAACCTGTGAAAGCCAGAATCTGTGTAAGACAGAAACCTGTCTGAGAAGGAAAAGTCAAATATTTTTCACTAAAATGAGCAATAGAAAAGTGGTAAGACTGTATCCTGTCAAAGGTGGAAAACTGTTGAGACCCAGAAAAACAAGGCAGTCCTGTCTAGTTCCAGCTCTCACAGGTTTCACTGCATTATTAAAATCTGTCAGCCATCAGACCCAGGAACCCTCCCCAGGCACCATCTCTCCCCTTGGTGTGACCATCCACCATGCTTTTGGGACATGTCCTCCCGTCTTCTTCCCTGAGCTCCATGGCTCGTCTTTCTTTTTCTCAGACAGCTGGAGGAGGAGAAAACACTCTCTGTTACCTCAATTCTTGGACCCGTCTTTCCTGACTGCTTACTCTCTTTTGCCTGTTTTACACATGCTTAATTGCCACCCTCTGCAATAACCTGCTTGCCATTCTCATTATTGTAGTTGAGTTGAGTAAACCCCCCCAAAAAATCCATTCTTTCTCGCTTTGATTCTAATGGATGAGGGCTTGTCATTTTCCATAATGAGAGAAAACAGCAGCATCTTTTTCATGAAGAAGTTTGAAAGCAAATATTTTGGAGAATTATATCAAAATGTGTGAGTGGCTGTATGACAGATGCTAACGTGTTTAGTTGGGCTAGTTCAGTGGTAGAACTCTTGCCCCTTGTGCAGGAGACCTAAGTTCGATTCCCAGCCAATTCACCTCATGTGAGCCACCACCCATTTGTCAGTGGAGGCTTGAGTGTTGATATGATGCTAAACAGGTTTCACTGAAGCTTCCAGACTAAGACAGACTAGGAAGAAAAGCCTGGTGATCTACTTTTGGAAATCAGCCAATGAAAACCTTACGGGTCACAATTGTCTGATCCGGTTTGCGGTTTGCGTAGGGTCCCTATGCGTGGGGGCCGACTTGATGGCAGCCCACAACAATGTTAGAGACCCGCTAACACCTCAGAGCATGGCAGCCTCCTTCCAAGAGGGCTCGTGCACTGTGGCTTCATCATGGCATGGGTAGGACTTTCTGACCCGGCCGAGGGGAGTACCATTAATCTGTGCCCCTGAGGACAGAGCAGGCAGGCAGCTGCCTTCCAGCAAATGGCGGCTTCCCTAATGAAGGGAAAATCTGGAATTTTTTCGGACTGTACATTTCTAAGCATTATTAAAAACAGTAAAAGCCATTCTGTGTAGGAAGAATACGGTGGAAAGCAGCTTGAGCTGTATAATAAGCCCCGAATTTGGAGTGAAGAGAGCAAATGGGTGCTGTCCTGTCTCCGTTCTTTGGGAAAGTTAATTACATTCTCTGGGCTTTGGTTTCCCCATGTCTAAAACCCAGAATTTGGGCCAGACACCCTCCCTCCTCTTTTGAGCTCCCGCAGTCTGTAGGGTGAATGTCTCACCTGTGACCTCCCCTCATTTAGAACCATGGTCATTGCTCCATGGGCTAGTGAGACATCATGGGGAAGATAATGACTCTACAAATCAGTGCCCAAGGTTCACCGAACACCAAAGATGTAGGTCAGAACCATGCTGCTGTTCACACCACTGATGTCAAAACACAGCTGCCGAGCAGAGGAAACCCCAATCCCTCGAGTTTTTTGACACATTAACAGGGGCTTGATGCAGGTCATGTGAGGTCCCTGGTGGCAAAAAAGTTTGCCATCTGACAACTAACCTAAAGGTTGGTGGTTGAAAGCCACCTAGCAGTCCCACAGAAGAAAGGCCTGGCAATCCACTTCCGTAAAGATCGCAGCCCAGAAAGCCCTATGGGGCACACACAAAACTCAGACGTACATGGGTTCATCATGAGTCGGAATTGACTTGACAGCAGCAGGTTTGGTTAGGTTTGGTTTTAGGTATAAATCACAGATCTGCGACTAACTTGGGGGCTTTGGACTGAGGGGTCTCCCTCTATGATCCCTATCTCCTCTCATGGTGTATTCACTGGACTCGGGTGAGAACAACAAGATTTCAGAAGATACAAAGAAGGCCTGCTCCGAGAACAGGCTGGAACACCAGGTGTGTGGTCCACCAGACAGCCCCTATCAGCACTTCTGTCTGAAGGATCTTTTTTTCTCCAAAGGCCTGTCTAGGTTAAAATGTAATTTTTCCCACGTTACAGAGTATGCGGGGGTTGTCATGGTAACTGGGTTAGAAGTACGCATGACCAGGAGAATCTATGTGGCACTTTCAGACTTTCTGTGCTATCTGGATTTATGTTTTAATCTTTTATTTTTTCCCTCTCATATCCAGTCTACTGAATTTTTTGTCAGTCTGTTTTCCCATCAAGGAAAGGTTTTGTCTTTATTTGTTTCAAGTCAGGCATCCTGTGGACAGTGGCTGTTTGTTCATGGAATGTTACAACTGGTGGAGTTTACAGGGTCTCCCAGTTCTTCAGTTCCCTGCCAGAGAGCTTGTAACACAGCAGACTCCTGGAGCCCACTCAGCACTATGGGATTGGAACAGAAAAGAGTATCCTTCTAGTCCCCACTGGGCGCTACAGCATCAGGACAGAGAAGAGAACCCTTCTAGTCCCCACTGGGCACTACGGGACCAGGACAGAGAAGAGCACCCTTCTAGTCCCCGCTGGCCACTACAGGATCAGGACAGAGAAGAGCATCCTTCTAGTCCCCACTCGGCACTACGGGATCAGGACAGAGAAGGGCACCCTTCTAGTCCCCACTGGGTACTACAGGATCAGGACAGAGAAGAGCATCTTTGGCAAACATCATTATCACTCACATCATCCAAAAAGTTCCAGAAACACTGACCCAGCCAAGGGTGTCTTTGGTAGAGAAGGATGTTCGTCTTGGTCATGCATGCCACACCTGAGAAAAGGAAAAATATTTCTATACCCTTGTCATGGTTAACAGCCTAAAAGAATTGACTGATCTTTTACAATTATAAAACAGAAACTGGGAACTATTCCTGGTGCAGCTGTCCTGATCCCATAGTACTGAGTGGGGACTCAACTTAGGTCCTCCCTGCTTTCTGAACTATTGGCTTAGCTGAGCCTAGAATGGCGGTGATTCTGTAAGTTCTGTTAATGACAAGGCCACCTTACACGTCCTTCTAACCTCAGTAACACTCCATAGATGATGTCAGATCAAGAGATTGAGGGCCACAATCCATCTTAAGAATGGGGGATAGACACACACACATCAACATTCTCTTAGCCTTAAAAGACGAAACACTCTCCACATCACAAAGATGAGTGGCCCACCTCAACTGAAGCCTTTGTGCCTTAAAAAAAACATGGTTTAACTGTACTCCCTTCTTTTTATGTGGATGAGCTCAGATTGAAACAGTCCTTCTCGGGAAGACAGCATTGCCCCTAAGAACAACTTACCCCGTGGGACATGTGATTTCTGGCCATTGAAAGGCCCTCGGCAGCTGACAGGGGAGATGATTAGAGGTTAGTGCTCTCAGGAAGATCCATGCCGCCCACAGAAGGCCACGGGGACACCTAGCCCAAGAAGAGGTGAGGACCACCAAGGGAGGACCCAGCACTGCACACTGAGGTTGCTCAGCTGGGCTCAGGGCTGTAGAGAGATCAGGTGAACCCGCCTTACATCCCACTGACCCTTGGGCGAGCCAAGGTGACCCAGATCAGGCATAGTGCTCAGTTCACCCCAGGACCACACAGTTGGGTCTGCGCAGCCAGGTCAGGATTCAGCTATGTCAACTCTACAGCTCCAAGACAGGACATATTGGGAAAGGGCAGCATCTCTTCAGACCATCCCAGTCACAAAGCTGTGATGCTGTAACCACTCTTACAACGTGGAGACAGGCCACTTCATGGGGAACAAATCTCTTCTTAGAGAACAGACCTCTTCATGGAGAACAGACCTCTTCATGGAGAACAGACTTCTTCTTGGGGGACAGACCTCTTCATGGAGAACAGACCTCTTCATGGAGAACAGGCTTCTGCTTGGGGGACAGACCTCTTCATGGAGAACAGACCTCTTCATGGAGAACAGGCTTCTGCTTGGGGGACAGACCTCTTCATGGAGAACAGACTTCTTCATGGGGAACAGACCTCTTCATGGAGAAGAGACCTCTTCATGGAGGACAGAACTGTTCATGGAGAACAGACCTCTTCGAGGAGAACAGACCTCTTCATGGAGAACAGACCTCTTCATGGAGGACAGAACTCTTCATGCAGAACAAACCCCTTCATGGAGAACAAGTCTCTTCACAGAGAACAGACCTCTCCTTGGAAAACAGACCTCTTCTTGGAGAATAGACCTCTTCGTGGAGAATAGACCTCTTCGTGGAGAACAGACCTCTTCAAGGAGAACAGACCTCTTCATGGACAACAGGCCTCTCCATGGACAACAGGCCTCTTCATGGAGGACAAACCCCTTCATGGAAAACAAGTCTCTTCATGGAGAATAGACCTCTTCGTGGAGAACAGACCTTGCTTTAGATTCTGGGAAAGAGGAGTAATAACAGTGCAACAGTTGAAAACAATAAATGACATCTTCGCTTCCCTATTTCTCCAAATAAAATCCCAGTCGTATTTTGTACATGGTTTCCATCTTTCATTCTGAAAACTTTGCAATTTTCAGGTAGCCTTTGAAAGGGATTTTGGCCTGCCGAGAAGACTTAGACCTCTTTCTGGGCTATGCTAGTTAGTTCGTTAGTTAGTTGTTGAGTCAGCTCCAAATCACGGCAACCCCACGTACAACAGAACAAAATACTGCCTGATCCTGCAACATCTTCACAATCATTGGTATACTTGAGTCCATTTTTGTGGTCAGTGTGTGTTTTGAGTGCCTATTGGACAATGTTCTGTGTGATCCATAGGTTTTTTATTGGCTGATATTCAGAAATAGATTGCCAGGCCTTTCTTCCTAATTGTTCTTGTCTGGTAGTTCTGCTGAAACCTATCCACCATGGGTGATCCTACTGGTAGTTGAAATACCAGTGACATAGCTTCCAACATCACAGCAATAGGCAAGCCCCCACAGTACGACAGACGGACAGACATGTGGTGATTGGGCAGTTTTAGGAGATGGTTATTGGGTGGGTCTTAGTTAACCTACCGGCTATATTTGTAAATCTCCCGCTTTGATTATTCCAGTTAGGTAGTGGTGAGCTCAGCAATGTAAACACATGTGTAACTCCAAAGTTCTGCAGGTAATGTCAGTTATAAATTTCACCAAGTAGCTAGAACAGCTAAAATAAGGAATATTCTAATTAGTCTTAGAGGCATTATGCTGGGGAAAATACAGGGATCTTTTTTTCTTCTGCAGAGTTTGCTAATTGCCCCAGCAATAGATATGAATCTCCCTAGTTATAGTTTCAGGAAATGTATGGGTTTGGCTTCCAGCTGGGACACTCTGAAGGTAGGAAGGAAGTTGCATAAAATGTTTAGTGTTCTGAACAGCCAATGACAAGTTATGTGGCCTCTGAGATATTTTCTCTGCCTGCATCCTCTGAAAACATTTTGGGGTGACAAAGATACTCACCCCATGCTAGAGTTGATGGTTCCGTACATGTCACTGTGGCTTCTACATAACATTTTAATTACGATTTAAATCTGCAAGTGTAATGCCTAAACTTGACTGGAACCAAGGAACACATGGCCGTATTTCATTCCTCCCGTATAAATTTGTAGGATAAGTTTGGAGTAGCTGGTGCTACTCTTCAACTGTTTGGTGATAAAAGTTGAAGAGTAGTTCCAGGGCCCAAAGTATAAAAATAAGACACCAATTACCAGCAAATAACCCCCAAGGAGCATTTGTAGAGCTGTTCTATGTTTGCCTGAGTTGCGGTAGAAAGGAGGGGAAGTGTTCTAAGAGTATGAAATTATTTTGTATCTCATATGGATGTCTAATTTTTTTTTTTTTTTTTATGGATGTCTTATTAGTACCTTAATACTTTTGAATGGGAATCGTCAGAGGGCAGACACCTGGTGGACAGCTTCCAACTACTGACCCATCCCCGTGAGCCCAAGGTCTCCAGGCGAGGCTTTGTGCTTATCTGCCTGGCTCTCCCCCTCCACCGCCCAGCCCAATTAGCAAGTCCTGCTGGCCCTTCCAGGGTTTTTTCTTAATCCCCTTTAGAGCTCTTTAATTTGAATTATTCTGTGCCATCAGCAAAGGTTTGACAGTTGGGCCTCAGTGAAATCAGAAACTAGAATTGCAATTAGAGATTTTTTAATCTTTGTGCATGTTGTCCTGCTTCATGGTAAAGTATTGGAACTTAATTAGTGAAAGGGGAATTGTAAATTTGCTTAATACGCCACTATCTTTTCTTTTAAAATACAGAGTAAAAGAAAAGCTTGATTTTTTAAATAGTCACAGTTATCTGCCAGTGGGCATGACTAAATACACTTGATGTAGGAATTCAGCCTTCAGGGAATAAAACACTCTTGAAGAAAGTATAACTGTAGGGAGAGATGGAGGGCCAGGCATTCTCCAAGTTTTTCTGTTTGTTTGTTTTTAATATTTTTAGTTTTTCTGGCTCTTGGCCCATTTCATTTGTAGAGTTATTAAGTTAGTTATTTCTGTAACAATTTTCCTTATGCAGCTTTTTCCCCAGTAGGTGATAAAGCTTATTCCTGTAATGTAACATAAAATATACCGTGTAATTGCATTTATATAAAGTTCAAACACACACAAAGAATTCAATGGTTTAGGTCTACAATATGTGATAACCTAAAAACCAAACCCATCGCCGTCAAGTCTATTCCAACTCATAGCAACTGCCCTATAGAGATTCCAAGGCTGTAAATCTTTATGGAAGCAAATTGCCACATCTTTCACCCACAGGACGGCTGGTGGGTTCGAACCACAGACAATTTGGTTAGCAGCTGAGCACTTAACCACTGTGCCACCAGGACTCCCATAAAAAAAAAAAAAAGAAATGATAAACCACATATCTGAGAGAGGAATTTCACTAAAGTCAGGAGGGGCAGCTGCAGGATCCGGGTGGCACACAGGGCTCCAGGCGTGACGCCATGGTTCTCTCCCTAAAATCAGGTGGGCACACAGCTGTTCACGGTACCGCGAGTCACCATACCTTACATACACGTTACACATCTTCTTTAGCATTCACTAGAAGCAGTAACGGCACTTAATAGTACCTAACAGAGGTATGTTTTAAACAGAGGTATTAATAGTAGGATGGTATTTAATACTACTTATAGAAGTCAAAATCGACTCGACAGGCAACAGATTGATAGAAGTGTTCACAGTATCCAATAGAAACAGAAATGGAATATGATAATACTTAGCAGAAGTAGCCTCAGTATTCAGTAGAAGCAAAAATGGTATGTAATAGGACTTAATAGAGATATTCGTAGTATCTAATTGCTGTGTTCCTGCAGCAGTGACATCCACAATTGTCTCCTGGGGGCAGAAAGAATCAATGGGCACCCGAGTATATGACCGGCACTAAGGAGAGACATGCATAAGGTGTCTGCCTAGGAGCAAATTCCTGAACGCAGAACACGTGGTTCTCCACAGGCCATGGTCAGGGCTCCGTCTGGGGTCATTGGTGGCCTGTCTGGGTCATTAAAAGGCCTCAGTGACATCCACAGGGACCTCAGGGAGTTGATGTTTAAAGAGCACAACAGGGCCAGCAGACACAGGTGTACAGGCCAGCATGAAGGCCAGCATCATGACGTTGGGTATAAGCTGGGGGTCACAGAATGGAGGGTGGTGTTCGTCGCTGGGGGGTGTTTGGTCGGTGCTGATGGGAATTTAGCCCCTGCCGCTCTTAGCTTCCCTGCCTTCATCCAGTACTCATCATTTTAAAATGAAGTTACCAAGGGCAGAGCAGTGACTGTCTTCTGTTTCCTGCAGTAGAAGTGGAAAGCGTTTGATCTCACACATGGATTAGACTGAAAAGCCATTTCCCACCAGCCAGCAGGAGGTCAGTGTCTACTGTGAGGGAAGAAGCCCTCCTTCCCCTCCCCAAGCTGTGTTACTTCTCACTGCATTGGTTCAAATGAATGAAGTACACAGAGAGACTACCACGTGAGATTCTCAGTTCAACAAGATGGCGCAGCCACTGTGTGACATCATGGCTCAAGTTGCTCGTCAGCAGATGTCCTCATCTGCTTTTCTTACCTTTTTTTTTTAGTTGCTTTTTTTCTGGGCATTTCATCAGACGTGGTGACCCTTCACACACAGTATTCAGGCATAGGAAGGCTATGCCAATGCTTTTTGTTCAATTTTCCCCATTCTACCTTCCCTCCACCCCCTAGCCAAAAAAAAAAAAAAAAACCTGTGGCCGACGTCAATTCCAACTCATGACGACCCATGTGCTACAGAGTAGAGCTGCTTCACAGGGCTTTCTTCGCTGTAACCTTCCTGGAAGCAGAGCAGCAGACCTCTCTTCCGTGGTGCCTCTGGGTGGGTTCTAACCACCAACCTTTAGGTTAACAGTTGAGCGCAAACTGCTTGCTACACCAGGGACTGTCCTCCATGCCCTGGTAACCCCTCTGTACTTTCCGTCTCTATGCATTTCCTGTTCTAGATATTTCATGTTAGTGTGGTCATACAATTTTTGTCCTTTTGTGTCTGGCTTATTTCACTCAGCATGTTTTCAAGGTTCATCCATGTTGTAGCACGTATCCAGACTTCATTTCTCTTCATGGCTGAGTAATATTCCACTATATGGACAGACCACATTTCACTTATCCGTTCACCTGTTGACGGACACTTGGGGGGTTTACACCTTTGGCTTTTGTGAACAGTGCTGTGGTGAACAGGGGTGTCCACGCATCTGTCTGAGTCCCTGCTCTCATTTCTCTTGGATGTGTACCTAAGAGTGGAATTGCTGAGTCAGAAGGTGATTCTGTGTCTAATTTGAGGGGAATGGCTTTTCTTTCCTTTTTTTAACTTCAGATTTCCTCTCACCAAAGGGTTTGCTTGAAGCTCAAGTTCATCTTTCATGAGAATACTACGCTTGATGCTTTATTCTTCCCAGTGATTTTCTATTATCTTTATAACATCACTCAAGTATCTACTATATTTTAAATTTTCTGTAACTTTGAAATATATTTGAAAACAAAGAAAATTCAAAGGTAGATATAAATATTCATATTAGAGCCTAATCATTCCAAAGAAACAAAATCAAGGTGAACGGCCCATATGCTTTTCAAGTTCTAACTGAAGAGGGCAGTTGGAGGCAGGCCAAGTCTAATAGTTGGCATTTCACGGAAGTCAGATGCTAGCTTACTGTGTTTTCAAACACCCACAAAACCTGTAATATCTCTACTGGTTTAGAGGGCATAGGAGATTTCAGAACGATCTTGATACATTAGATAAATAGCAAGATAAGAGCTTAATCTGACCAAGTGTCCAAACATCTGAGCAAAGTTAAGGGACAGCGAGGCACCCTATTGCCCCTCTGCTGTGCATTTTTCCGACCCTCCTGTCTGTGTCATCATCTGCAAAACAGTCAATATAAGACCCTTCACATGGATGAGAGAGCTACATCTGTCAGGTTAACATAGAAACAAAGTGAATGAATGAACCTCAAGTGGTAGAATTTCCGATGTACAGCACCCACATTAGAGGTTATAACTTAAAGAAGATTTAGAACCGCCCAGTACGATATCCTCTTTAGCAGTATGCGGTTCACCCATAGTCATGTGATGTACTAGCTGCAGAACCAAGATTGGAATACAGATTCCTAATTTCTACCCCAGTGTGCTTTCTTCTGGAAACCCTGGTGGCATAGTGGTTAAATGCTACGGCTGCAAACCAAAGCATCGGCAGTTCGAATCCACCAGGTGCTCCTTGGAAACTCTGTGGGGCGGTTCTACTCTGTCCTGTAGGGTCGCTATGAGTCGGAATCGACTCGACAGCACTGGGTTTGGTTTTGGTTTGGTGCTTTCTTCTATTGTCTATCTTCATAAAATGGGTGTGAATGTCTGATTGTTAGGGATTCCAAAGTCTGAGAGAATAAACGTATCCACACACAGGGTCAACTTTATGTATTTTCCTTGGGTGATGCAAATGGTTAACACACTCAGCTGCTATCTGAAAAGTTGGAGGTTTGAGTCTACCCAGAGACAGTTCAGAAGTAAAGCCCAGTGATCTACTTCAGAAAAACCAGCCATGAAAACGCTGTGGAGCACAGTTCTACTCTGACATACGTGGGATCACCATGAGTGGGAGTCAACCCCACAGCAACAGGAAATGTCTCTTCAGTTGAATTCATAGAGTTGAAGGACTATCTGATTCACCTGGGCGTACAGCAGCCCAGGTGAGCAGGGTAAGGAAGCACTCCGCAACTGACTCCACTTGGATAAATCCTCAGCAGAGCACCAAGGGAGCTAGCAGTTTGCCTGGAGGTCATGGCAGCCATTGGCTGGGCCAGTGTAGCCCTTGGGCTCCCAGACATCTAGCCTAGTGCTCCACGCATTGTACACAACAGCCTTGGAGAGCAGGGACTCTATGAGCAGGGCTGCTGCTTGGAGACAACGCTGCACCGTGCTCTGCTGAAGCCTCCAGGGGCCACAGATGGGACCTCCTGGTTTCCTTCTCAAGTTCCAGAGACACCACAGAGCAGGGTGCGGTACAAGACCACTTCCATTTTCCCTGCAGACCAGTTCAAGCATCTTAGGATGGCGGTTCCCCTGAACGACTAAATGTAAGCTGCCTCAGAAGCCTGTTTTCTCTGCCAAAGCAGCGTTGCTCCTTGGGCAGAAGCAAAACCATCTTCCCTTTCCAAATTGGCTGGAGAGCCAGCCTGGTATAAAGAAGGACTTTTTAGCCTCGGCTGCAGACATTGGCTGGCAGACATTGGCCTTTCTCTTGAGGTTTTTACCTACTTAAAATTCACTCCTTGCTCTTTAAATTCAAACATAGCTTAAGGCAAGCATTTGAATTTCTAAAATGAAACCACACACCCAAAATAAGCTTGGGGAAAAAAATAAGGCAAATAAATGGAAAATCCTCCAAAATAAGCAAACTCCTTAGAATGACAACGCTGTGTCTGCGCTAACTTCGAACAAAGCAAGCTCAAGATAAGCCTAGAACTGCAGAGACGCTCCTTCTACCCAGCCTGAGGGGAGAAGCAGAAAATCGTCTGAGCCTCCATCACATGGAGCTCCCAGGCCCAGGACCCATCCTCAGATGTTCTGATTTTGTTGGTCTGGAACGGATCCCAGCTTCAGTATTTTCATAACTTCCTGGATGATTCTGAAGTGCAGCCAGGATTGATAAACGAAGATGAGACATTCTGAAGTTGCTCAAACAGGTGTTTACTGTGTAGCAGACTGACTCTTTGCCTCTCCTTTTTATAAGCCCTACCCACAACCTGCCTTTTCCTAAAAACACACACATGCATGTGCACACACACCAGCACAAAACATGCTTGTGCACACATGCACAAAAATATTCACATGTGCACACACATGCACAAAACATACACGTGCACACACACAGGACAAAACGTGCATGTGCGTGCACACACACACACAAATGTCCTGTAGGTGTGTTAGATTCCTAGGGCCGCTGTGACAAAGTACACAAACATTGTGGCTTAAAACAACAGAAGTTTATTGTCTCACAGTTTGGAGGCTGGGAGCCTGAGATCAAGATGTCGGCTGCATTCACTCCTTCTGAGGCTCTGAGAGAGAATCTGTTTCTGCCTCTCTCCCAGCTCCTGGTAGCTCCACACATTCCTTGGTTTGCAGCTGCAGGGTCACATGGTGTCCTTCCCCTGTCTCCCTGTCTCTGTGTGTGTCTTCTCCTCCAGTAGCATCACTAGGGTTGGTGTCACCCAGTGCGGTAACTCATGGTGTCACCTCCCCATGGACCTCCTCCCATACCCAACCATACAGAATCCTTAGTAATGTTTTTTTGTACTAATGTTACTTGTAAATCATAATTCCCATATATCATGCCTTCTTTTCCTTTAATTACTACTTTGTTTTCAAAAGAAGTTATTGGTATAGGTTCACAAATATTAATTACCACAATGTTGTAGCTAAAACTCCAGAAAATTTTACAAAGCCAGCCACTATAAAAACATCAGCAGCAACAAGAACAACAGTGTGTGCTTGTAGCAGATGCAGATGAAACCGCTTGATTCGAGTGTCATCATGATTGGGTATTAATGACAGCTCTGACCAGAGCACATTAGAAGGCTCAAAAAGTGAATTAGCATAGAGTTTTAGCTTTTTTGATATATTGATACACGTAAGCAGGTTAAGAGTACATCTCACATACTTTGAACATGTTGTCAGGAGAGATCAGTCCCTGGAGAAGGACATCGTGCTTAGTGAAGTAGAGGGTCAGTGAAAAAGAGGAAGACGCTCAACAAGATGGATTGACAATGGCTTCAATAATGGGCTCAAGCATAACAATCGCGGACATGGCATAGGACTGGGCATTGTTCCGTTCTGTTGTCCATAGGGTCTCTATGAGTCAGAACTGATTCGACAGCACCTAACAACAACAACAAGCTGGGCTTACGAAAATGATTTTGTTGTTATAACTAACTACAGGGATATTTTTATAAAAAACAATAAATTTCTGCTGAAACACTGCACAAAAACTTTGTAGGTGGTCACCCCCGTCACCCCCTTTTGGTGTCACCCCCTCTGACAGTGTCACCCCCTCCGACAGTGTCACCCTATGCAGTCCATGTCCCCACATCACCCTAGTGATGCCACTGAACTCTTTTATAAGGACACCACTCATATGGGGTCAGGACCCACCCTACTCCAGTATGACCTCTTGTTAACTAATAACATCTTCAAGGACTGTACTTCCAAACAGGGTCATGTTCACAGGTATTGGGGTTAGGACTTCAACACATCTTTTTGGGGGACACAATTCAATCTGTAACTAGGTGTGAGGAATAAATGGGTTGTTGTCGTTATTGTTGTTATGTGCTACCGAGTCTCTTCTGACTCATAGCGACCCTGTGTACAGCAGAACAGAACACTGCCCCGTCTTGCACCATCCTCACAATCATTGCTATGCTTGAGCCCATTGTAGCAGCCACTGTGTCAGTCCATCTCATTGAGGGTCTTCCTCTTTTTCCCTGACCCTCTTCTTTACCAAGCATGATGTCTTTCTCCAGGGACTGATCACTCCTGACATGTTCAGAGTATGTGAGACATAGTCTAGCCATCCCCCCTTCTAACGGGCATTCTGGTTGTACTTCTTCCAAGGCAGATTTGCTCATTCTTGTGGCAGTCCATGGTATATTCAATATTCTTCACCAACGCTACAGTTCAAAGGCGTCAATTCTTCTTTGGTCTCCCTTATTCATTGTCCAGATGTCGCATGCGTATAAGGCAATTGAAAACCTTAGTCCTCAAATAAATGGGTAGAATAAGGCAAAACTCTGCTGGATGCATATGCTTAAAAATTACTAGTAGACATCTGGATTGGCTTTGGGAAACCCTCCTGCATAGATATCCCTCATGAGCTGCCAGCATCATTCACCCAGGACTGAGTTCATCCTGAACCTCATGAAGCCAAGTATCAGCTCAGATCACAATGGCCAAGAAGCCAGTCACAGCTGCCATCTGCCATTTTGCTGATTTCTCTAACTCTCAGCCCCTCTTTGGCTTATGGTCCCAAGTGTGTTGACATCATAGCCGCCTGTCACTCACCTGAGGTGTCCCCAACTCTGCTCTGGACCAGTGTCTTCTGACCCCATCAGAGACACAACGTCCTACCTGAGTGCAGGGTCTGCCATCTTGAATCTGCCCTCTCTTCCCTTTTTTCCATTCTGTTTTTTGCCTGCTATTAACTGCTCTGCCAAACTTCTCTCTTTTCCTACTTCTCACAGGCACTAGCCCACATCAGCTCTCAGGTGTCCATCACCCATGCCCAGCCCAGCTGACCGCCTTGTCTCATTCTAGCCTGGATGCAGTTCACCTGTCCTTATCACAACATGATAACACACACCCATTCCTTCCCCAAAGCGGCACATAGAGCCACCACGTTTGGGAAAGTGCTGAAGATCCCTCCTTCCAAGGCAAGGGGGGTGGGCAGTGAACAAACTTGAACCAAGAGCAATCTCAAGTATCCCTGGTTCCCTCCCCAACGTGTGGGATTGTGGCTTCCAGCACACACACGAATGTGCTCAAATTATCACTGAGAATCATGTGCAAATGTCAACATTCTCTGGGCAATCCTAAGCATCAGCTCCAATGCCAGACCGCACCTGCTAACAGCGTCTAGCCAGGTCTAATGCTGTGTTGCTGACATGTGACATGACAAATATCCCATTACCAGATACTTAGCCACCTCCCCATGAGTCCAGTGACATGAATCAGAATTAAACTTGTTGCTAAACCACTTCACAGTCGTGCAAAGCACATGATGGTGTTTGATGACTTTCCAGGAGGGGTCATCAGCACACCCGCCCATCCCCTTATTATTAACTGTCATAACACCAAGTGAACATGGTGTGCAGTGATAAATGTCCCCAACAAAGGCAGTGATCTTTACCAGATTTCCCAAGGAGCAGACACATAGATTTGATCTAAGAACCCACAGGGGCTCCCCCATTTTCTTTGGTGTCCCCAGTTTGTGGGAGCTACCTCCTTGCAAGCTACCTCCTTATGTGCCAAGCTAAGCTTTGATTACTGAAGTATGGAAAAACCGTGGCCTGTTGCCTTAACTTCAATACTGAGGGGTCTCTTACTAAGGAAAAGGAAAAAAAAAAATTTTTTTGGCTGCTTCGTAGTTAGTAAAGGACTATTTTATTTTTTTTAGTTATTTATTTTGTCTTATCGTTGAGAATATACACAGCGAAACATACACCAATTCAACAGTTTCTACATGTACAGTGCAGTGATATTGATTATATTCTTCAAGTCGTGCACCCATTCTCACCCTCCTTTTCTGAGTTGTTTCTCCTCCATTAACAGAAACTCACTGCCCCTGAAGGTGCTTGTCTTATCTTTCAAGTTGCTGCTGTCAGTTTGATCCCGTATGGACAGTTCTTAAAAGAGCATAATGCTCAAGGCAGACATTCTTTACTGGTTAAGCTAAACTGTTGTTTGTTTTTAAGAAGGTTATCTCAGGGCTATTTTTAGCCTGAGAATGTCTATTTTTCTGCATATTTTTCCTTTACTTTCTGTTTATTTGCTAGTTAGATAAATATGTAGGCCCCTGATCTTCTCCCACGGAGTCCTTGGGCAATGCAAATGATTAAGAGCTGAGCTACTTAAAGGTTAGAGGTTCACGTCCACTCAGAGGCACCTTGGAAGAAAGACCTGGTGGTCCACTTCCAAAAGCTCAGGTCCTGAAAACCCTGTGGGGCAGTTTCACTCCGACGCACGTACGGTCACCATGAGCTGGAACCATTGCAAGGGCACCTGGAAATTTGGTCTTCACCCAGACATGCCTGGGGACGTCCCAGTGCCTTTATTTTGCTTTGCTTTGTTTCCTCCAGCCATTGAGACCACTGTGCTAACTACTGTCAGAGCATCTTATATGGCCATCTTCGCCAGCATCCTTCCGACTGGGTCAAACAAGTACGTGTTTTGGATGCCCAACAACTGTTTTCTAAACATTTTTCATAGTCCCTTTTAAACCTTTACCCAAACTTCCTGCATCCATGCGCCCTTGACCAAGGGGGTGCATCTGACTGTTCGGTGGCGTTTTTGACTTTGTCTAAGATATTGTCCTGTAGGTCAAATGTCTCCCTTGAGCGTGCAGCGGAGACATGGAAATGAAGGGGCCCTGGTGGCACAATGGTTAAGCGCTTGGCTGCTGACTGAACTTCCTTGTCTCTTCTCCTTGTGGGTCTGTCTCTCTTCTGCTCATCTTAATTTACTACATCTGCAAAGGCCCTATTTCCAAATAGGACCACATTCTGAGGTTCCAACGGAAGTGAATTTAGGGGGGACACCATACCTATCTTCCAATTAAGCAAGGTTGTGTGTGAAAGTTTATCTCCCTGTGCCTGCAAATTTCCGGTGTTTACAAGAGTTAATACCCTCCTTAAAAAGCAATAGCAGCGGTAATTACACGTGATATTCTTCGTATGATTCAGTATGCATTCAGGAGATATTCACAAAGACTCAGAGGTATCACCATTATCACCTACAGCAGACTTCACGGCTACCACCTCAGCCTTATTCCATGCATTTTGTTTAAACTTCACAACAATCCTGCCAGTTGCGTATTGTAACCATTCCTCTGTTACAGACAAGGAAGGCGAGGCTGAGGCCACGTGGCTAGTATGTGATGGATAAAAAAGCCCATGATATCTACCACTGTGCTTGATTAAATCATGACTCTCAGAAGAAGGAGGTATGGAAAAGTTGCCAGTGTATTCATTCCACCACCCATCTGTCAGTTTCTCGTACCGTGTTGGCTTGCATGTTGCTGTGATCCTGGAGGCTATGCCACTGGAATTTCAAATACCAGCAGTGTCACCCATGGTGGATAGGTTTCAGCAGAGCTTCCACACTAAGACACACTAGGAAGAAAGCCTGGCCATCTATTTCTGAAAATGAAAATCTGGTGGGTCACAAGAGCGTATTGTTCAATTACCTCCATCAAGAAGATGGCATAGGACTGGGCAACATTGGCCATGAGTCAGAGCCGACTCAACAGCAGCTAACCACAACAGCTCATCATTCTGAGGCTAAAATGGTTCAATAAAAAAACATATATATATAAAAGATTCATAATTGGCAAAGTCCTATTTACAAATGACTCATGTTGCTGTCACACATGTCAATCTTGGGGCCACCAAGAGAGTCTTATCTAAACAGCAATGGCTTTCCCTGAGTGCCATTGTAAGAGGTCACCATGGGGTGATGTGAGCAACTTTTGTATGTGCCCAATGGTGACCCAGGGAAAGAGCAAATTTTTTACTGAAAATATAAAGAATCAAGAAATAGTCTATAAATTAGACATAGTTTCAAGAAATCAAGTCAGTTAACCCTTCTCTTGAGAGCATTTAATTCTACTACATAAATAATCTGAGAAGCTGGGCTATATGAAGAAGAATGGGGTATCAGGATTGGAGAAAGACTCATTAACAACCTGCGTTATGCAGAAAACACAACCTTGCTTGATGAAAGTGAAGAGGACTTGAACCACTTCCTGATGAAGATCAAAGACCACAGCCTTCAGTATGGATCACACCTCAACATAAAGAAAGCAAAACTCCTCACATCTAGACCAATAAGCAACATCATGATGAATGGAAAAAAGTTTGAGGTTGTCAAGGATTTCATTTTACTTGGATCCACAATCAACACCCATGAAAGCAGCAGTCAAGAAATCAAAAGATGCTTTACATTGGGCAAATCAGCTGCAAAAGACCTTTTTTAAAAAGTAAAGATGTCACCTTGAAGACTAAGGTGTGCCTTACCCAAGCCATGGTGTTTTCAATCGCCTCATATGCATGCGAAAGCTGGACAATGAATGAGGAAGACTGAAGAAGAATTGACGAATCTGAATTGTAATGTTGGCAAAGAATATTGGATATACCATGGACTGCAAAAAGAACGAACAAATCTGTCTTGGAAGAAGTACAACCAGAATATTCCTTGGAAGCAAGGATGGCAAGACTACATCTCACATACTTTGGACATGTTGTCAGGAGGGATCAGTCCCTGGAGAAAGACATCAAGGTTGGTAAAGTGGAAGGTCAGTGAAAAAGAGGAAGACCCTCAATGAAATGGATTGACACAGTGGCTACTGCAATGGGCTCAAGCATAGCAATAGTTGTGAGGATGGAGCAGGACCCAGGAGTGTTTTGTTCTATTGTGCATAGGTTCGCTATGAGTCAGAACTGACTTGATGGCACCTAACAACAGTGACAACACATAAATATTAATTTAGGACCAGCAAGTACATGGTGGTACTTTATAGGTGTTATGATGGCATGAGGTTGTATAAGATACAGCCTCTTCTGTTGAGAGGCTTGAAGTGGCAAAGGAATGTCCTGAGATAAGCACGTTATTAGATAATCTACCTCGGTGGTGTGTTGGATAAATATGAATTGTGTGGTTCCAAAAATACTTCCTTTTGGAGGCTCACGTGAAAGCATCACTGGATTAGGGTGATCTTTGAAGACCTCATGGAAGACCTGGGACTTAATTTGGAAGGAGAAGACATTTCAGTTGGAGAGAATCCACAGGAATATTCAAGGAACATTAAGGAGTTGCACTGGTTGAGCAAAAAGGTGCATATTGTGAAAAACGGGACCTGACTGGAGGAGCTCATTTAGAAGAGACTTTAAATGTTCTCAGTGACCCACCGAAGGATTTATATTTTGTCTTCTAGTTAGAAATTTTCTCATTTTCTATCAATTGAGAATATTCACCCACGCAGTCAATTACCGTGGGTAGATCCAAAATTATACTTCATTCCTGTGTTCTGACAGCACTCCGCCCCTCTCTGCTTCTCAGGGAAGTGTACGGCGCAGGCCAGGAAGTAAGAAGAACGTCAGTATTGTAGAGGGGATTGCTCTGATTTTTTAAAGTTAGTCATTAGAGGCCTTAATATTTAACACTGGTTAGTATTCAATTGCTTATGAGTTGTATCACCCAGGCAGGCCAACCCGTCACCCTCCAGACCCCAGGAGCAGGAGAACCAGGAAGGACCAAGAAAAGCCCCCTCCTACAATCCAAGTGGAAAGGATGAGGGGGGCTTGGACCAGGGTGACAGCAGCAGGCTAGAAAGAAAAAGATGATTCCGAGAATATTTAAAGGGAAAACAAACTTCTACAAATATTTATTGAGTGTCTAGCATATTTAAAAAACCGTAATAAATATGGCAGGGACTTCAAAGAAATAGAACAATTACACAGTCACACAATTAACAGTGACATAAGCCAACCATATCAAATGACCCAACAGATAGACAGGTCATTCACTGCGGGGACTCAGAAGTGAGATGGATCAGATTTCTCAGAGTAGTAATTAAAACGTGTCTGACATTAATGTCCTCATAGAGTTGCCAGCCGTAGGAAGAATGATTTTTATGAATAGCGATGATACCTTGTTGGGATCAGTTTATGGGTAAAACTGTATAAGTAATTAATAGGCTATGATCAAAATTAGATACTGGATTAGGTGGAAGGGTCCTTTTTCTCTCTTTTAGTACTCTCCTTCAATATTAGCCACCCAAACATACCACTTGGTTCTTAATTAACATTTACCCCATAGGGTTTCCAAGGAGGGGCTGGTGGGTTCGAACTGCCCACCTTTTGGTTAGCAGCCAGGCTCTTATCCACTGCGCCACCAGGGCTGCAATTAACTACACAGAGTGCAAAATCTGTTTTGTGGTTTTTGCTAGTTGCTGTCGAGTCGACTCAGAGTCATGGTGACCCCATATGTGCCGAGTAGAACTGCTCCATACGGTGTTCAAGGCTGTGACCTTTCTGAAGTAGAACACCAGGCCTCTCTTCTGATTTACTTCTGGGTGGGTTTGAACGTCCAACCTTTCAGCTAGTAGTCAAGGGCTTAACTATTTGTGCCTCCTTTCAGCTAGTAGTCAAGGCACCATTTATGCCACCCAGGGACTCCAAATCTGTTTTACTACTGAGCAATTGTAATGCTGCACACCCACATAGAGAGTTTACATCTAACTACACGTAGATAAGCAGTTTACAGGTTATTACATCTTTACTTATAAAGCCACCCTAGCACAGCTTCATGTACTATCCTGGTTTCTCATTCAACCCTATTTTACCCTCAAACCTGCTAAGCTCTTGCAGTGGTTCTGTTTCCTAGCTGGAACTTGTCCCTGCTTGTCTCTTACCACCTGACACTCCAAGTTAGTCTTGGGGGGGAGGGGGTCCCATCATCTCCTGGAATAAAGACCTAAAACTTGTATACAGGCCAAGAGCAGATCCACCTGACCCCTATTTTAAATGTCCCCTCCCTTCTCTCTCATTAATTCCTTAGTTATGTAGTAGGGGTCTCAGTAGACGGCCCTCCACTGGGCAGGCCCAGGACCAACCTGCCTCTCCTCTCTGGTTTTCAAATTCGGGTGTATGCTTACAAAGCAGTTGTGTTCACTTATGATTATTCTTATCTCAGCCCAACATGAATGCACTTTGAGGGAAGCTGTATATTTCCTCCTATGCTTTCAGTTAATAAATTTTAATAAGTTAATATTTACAGATTTGAATCAAAATGCAGAAAACGCTCGTTCTAACAATATAATTCTATCAACGCAGACCGAACTGCCTCTGGCTCAATTTATAACATCCAAACACAGAAGAATATTGTTCAGTTTTACATTTGTGAAGCTGAACAGCCTATTCTGAAGGAATATGTAGCATTTTTTCATCTTGGGAGTTCGAGAGCCTTTACAAAATGATTGTGCTAATCTTCAGGTACAAGTAGCATAGTTCGATTCTTTGTCCAGAATAGCTGTTAGACATGGAGCTCAGAGAATTGGGAATAGACCTCAAGAATGCCTCTTCCTAAAACTAAAGATACAAAAGAAAGATTAGTCCAGAGGTCTAATGGACCACAACTACCACGGCCTCCACCGGACTGAGTCCAGCACAACTACCACCACTGACTTTTCTGACTGGGATCGCAATACAGGGTCCCGGACAGAGATGAAGAAAAAGGTAAAACAAAATTCTAACTCACAAAAAAACACCAGACTTACTGGCCTGACAGAGACTGGAGAATCCCCAAGAGTAAGGCCCCAGACATGCTTTTAGCTCGGTAATGAAGTCACTCCTGAGGTTCACCCTTCAGCCAAAGATTAGACAGGCCCATAAAACGAAACAAAACTAAATGTGCACACCAGCCCAGGGGCAAGGACTAGAAGGCAGGAGGGGACAGGAAAGCTGGTAATAGGGTACCCAAGGTCAAGAAGGGAGAGTGTTGATATGTCATGGGGTTGCTAGCCAATGTCATGAAACAATATGTGTACTATTTAAGGAGAAACTAGTTTGTTCTGTAAACCTTTATCTGAAGTACAATTAAAAAAAGAGAGAGAGAGAAAAGATTACCAAAAAAAAAAGGAATACCTCTTCCTGTGCCCACCCACCCAGTCCCGCCTTCCAGGAAACCAGGCATTTCTCCAGAATCTCCTTTAATTGATTATTCAGTCCCTGCTCCTCTATCACTGTTTACCAGTGGTCACTATCATCCTTTTAAATAAAGATAGAAGTCTCCTTCTGACTTGGAATTGGTGGTGGAGGCAGCTGACATCATTAAGCACCAGAGCTGACCTCAGTGGTCCCCTTTCTGTCACCTCTGACCATGGCAGGGCAAAGGAGACAATCACAGCTGCACAGGGGTCCATCTGCCGCCCCCTGTGCGTAACAATCACATCTGCTGTGCACATTCAGTCAAGAAGTGAGGACCTTCCACCCCCACCACCACCCCTCCTCTGGCTTCCTCTCTGAAATGAGCCATTTGTGGGAAGGGGATTGTGTGGTTAACTGTATGTGTCAACAGGCTAGAGTGTAGCTCCCAATTATTTCAGGTGTTGCTGGGAAGGTGTTTTGCAGGTGTGGCTGACACCTACAGTACAGCTCACTCTGAGTGACAGAGATCACCCTCTATAACGTGCGTAGGCCTCATCCATTCAATTCAAGACTGTAAGTGCAAACCCTGAGTTTTCCCAGAGAGGAACGAATTCTGCCTCAAGACAAGACAGGAACACAGAAATCCTGCCCCAGTTGTCAGTCAGCCATTGACCTGAACCAGTTCCTCAACATCAATCGCTCTCTTTCTCCTTCTTTTCATATCTATTATCTATAATATATTTGTACCCATTTCTATACCTCTAATTGGCTGCTTCTCTGGAGAACTCTGACTAACACAGGGAAGCTTACTTCTTAGACATTTCTTCATGGAATTTGGACCAGTGCAGGGGGCTGGGTGAGGGTCCCTGTCCGCCCAGCCAGTGGGGAACCCAAGGGTCTGAGGTGTATGGGGGAATAGGAGGGAAGGCCTCTTGCTCCAAACTCTATGTTCTCAGGATGGAGGATGTTCAAAGTCAAGCCAAGAGGCAGGGGGAACCAGTGGCTCCCCCAAACCGGGCAAGCATGGCGCTGAGCTCTGTAGGAGGAAGCAGCACCCAGGCAGCCTGGGAGCCAAGAACCAGGGGCAAACCTTGGCCAGTGGCAGGGCAGGGTATGCCCAAGGCTTCTTCCATTTGCTCCTGAGTGTGAGTCTTACGTGGGGCTGGTCACGTGTCCAGGGCCCAGAAATAACATCTATCTTACATGTCCTTCAGGGACCAAACCTAACCTGTTGGTCAGGGAACAACTATAAAGATTTGGTTAAGCCAATGAAAGTATGACCAGTTGGCAAAGCAGATCAATAGCCTTTGAAATGTTTGTATTTCTTAACTAAGGATTTCGACTTCTAAAATCATATCCCAAAGAAATGATTTAGATAGCACACATGTGTTTTAATAGATTATTCATCCCAAAGTGACATATAACTGTGAAAATATATGTCCCCAAAAGAAGAAAACAATTAAATAAATTTAGGTATAGCCATCTAATAGTTGTTGTTAGGTGCCATTGGGTAGATTCTGACTCATATCGCCCCTATGCACAACAGGTCCTGCACTATCCTCACTAACGTTACTATGCTTGAGCCCATTGTTGCAGCCACTGTGTCAATTCATCTCGTTGAGGTCTTCCCCTTTTTCACTGACACTCCACTTTACCAAGTGTGATGTCCTTTTCCAGGGACTGATCCCTCCTGATAACATGTCCATAGTATGTGAGATGTAGGCTGGCCATCCTTGCTACTAAGGAGTATTCTTGTTGTACTACTTCCAGGACAGATTTGTTCATTCTTTTGGCAGTCCATGGTGTATTCAATATTCCTCACCAATACCATAATTCAAAGTTATCAGTTCTTCTTTGGTCTTCCTTATTCATTGTCCAGCTTTCACATGCGTATGAAGTGATTGAAAACACCATGGCTCGGGTCAGGCGCACCTTAGTCCTCAAGGTGCCATCTTTACTTTTCAACACTTTAAAGAGGTCTTTTGCAGCTGGTTTGCCCAATGCAAAGCATCTTTTGATTTCTTGACTGCTGCTTTCATGGGTATTGATTGTGGATCCAAGTAAAATGAAATCCTTGACAACCTCAACGATTTTTCCATTCATCATGATGTTGCTTATTGGTCCAGATGTGAGGATTTTTGCTTTTTTATTTTGAGGTGTGATCCATACTGAAGGCTGTGGTCTTTGATCTTCATCACGAAGTGCTTCAAGTCCTCTTCAAGTTCAGCAAGCAAGGTTATGTTATCTGCATAATACAGGATTGGAGTTTTCCTCCAGTCCTGATGCCCCATTCTTCTTCATATAGTCCAGCTTCTCAAATTATTTGCTCAGCATACAGGTTGAATAGGTAAGGTGAGAGGATACAACCCTGAGGCACACCTTTGCTGACTTTAAACCCCCTTGTTCTGCTAGAACAACTCCCTCTTGATCCGTGTACAGATTCCTCATGAGCACAGTTAAGTTTTCTGGAATTTCCATTCTCAGCAATGTTGTCCATAATTTTTTATGAACCACACAGCCAAATGCCTTAGCATAGTCAATAAAACACAGGTAAACATCTTTCTGGTATTCTCTACTTTCAGCCAGGATCCATCTGACATCAGCGATGATGTCCCTAGTTCCATGTCCACTTCTAAATCTGACTTGAATTTCAGGGAGCTTCCTGTCGATATACTGCTGCGGCCACTTTTGAATGATCTTCAGCAAAATTTTGCTTGCATGTGATATTAATGATGTTTTTCAATAATTTCCACATTCAGTTGGATCAGCTTTCTTGGGAATAGGCACACATTTGGGTCTCTTCCAGTCAGTTGGCCAGGTAGCTGTCTTCCAAATTTCTTGACATAGAGGAGTGAGCACTTCCAGCACTATATCCATTTGTTGAAACATCTGCGTTGGTATTCCGTCAATTCCAGGAGCCTTGTTTTTCACCAATGCCTTCAGTGTATCTTGGACTTCTTCCTTCAGTACCATCAGTTCCTGATGGTAAGTTACCTCCTGAAATGGTTGAATGTCGACCAATTCTTTTTGGTATAGTGACTCTGTATTCCTTCCATCTTCTTTTGATACTGCATCATTTAATATTTTCCCCCATAGAATCCCTTAGTATTCCAACTCAAGTCTTGAATTTTTTCTTTCAGCTTGAGAAACACTGAGCGTATTCTTTCCTTTTGGTTTTCTATCTTCAGGTCTTTGCTCATGTCATCATCATATTTTATTTTGTTTTCTCAAGCTGCCCTTTGAAATCTTCTGTTCGGTTCTTTTACTTCATCGTTTTTTCCCTTTGCTTTAGCTTCTTGATGTTCAAGAGCAAGTTTCAGAGTCTCTTCTGACATCCATTTAGATCTTTTCTTTCTCTTCTGTCTTTTTAACGACCTCTTGCTTTCTTCATGTCTGATGTCTTTGATGTCATTCCACAACTCGTCTGGTCGATGGTCATTAGTGTTCAACACATCAAATCTATTCTTGAGATGGTCTCCAAATTCAGGTGGGATATACTCAAGGTCATACTTTGGCTCTTATTGTCTTGTTCTAATTTTCTTCAGTTTCAACCTGAATGTGCATATGAGTAATTGACAGTCTGATTTGCAGTCAACCCCTGGCCTTGTTCTGACTGATGACATTAAGTTTTTGCATCGCCTCTTTCCACAGATGTAGTCAATTTGGTTCCTGCGTATTACAGCTGGTGAGGTCCCTGTGTGTAGTCGCCATTTATGTTGGTGAAAAAAAGTATTTGCAATGAAGAAGTCCTTGGTCTTGCAAAATTCTATCATGTGATCTCTGGCATTGCTTCTATCACCAAGGCCATATTTTCCAACTGCCAATCCTTCTTTGTTTCTAACTTTTGCATTCTGATCACCAGTAATTATCAGTGCATCCTGATTGCATGTTCGATCAATTTCAGACTAGAGAAGTTTGTAAAAATCTTGTTTCTTTGTCTTTGGCCTTAGTGGTTGGTGCATAAATTTGAAGAATAGTCGTATTAACTGGTCTTCCTTATAGGTATATGGATATTGTCCTATCACTGACAACGTTGTACATCAGGATAGATCTTGAGATACTCTTTTTGACGATGAATGCAACGCCATTCCTTTTCAAATTGTCATTCTCAGCATAGTAGATCACATGATTGTCTGATTCAAAATGACCAATACCAGTCCATTTCAGCTCACTAATGCCTGAGATATTGATGCTTATGCATTCCATTTCATTTTTGATGATTTCCAATTTTCCTAGATTCATACTTCATACACTCCATGTTCTGATCATTAGTAGATACTTGTAGCTGTTTCTTCTCATTCTGAGTCATGCCACATCAGCAAATGAAGGTCCCAAAAGCTTAACTCCATCTATGTCATTAAGGCTGACTCTACTTTGAGGAGGCAGCTCTTCCCCAGTTGTCTTTTGAGTGCCTTCCAACCTGAAGGGCTCATCTTCCAGCACTATATTAAACAGTGTTCCGCTGCTATTCATAAGGTTTTCACTGGCTAAATTTTTTCAGAAGTAGACTGCCGGGTCCTTCTTCCATGTCTGTCTTAGTCTAAAAGCTCAGCTGAAATCTGTCTGCCATGGGTGGCCCTGCTCGTATTTGAATACCGGTGGCATAGCTTCCAGCTTCACAGCAACACACAATGGTATTCCCCTAAATTAAATCCACAATAGTTTCCTGAGACTGTCAGCACAGAAACATGATAATGGTATAATAAGCAATCACGATAAAAAACTGGTAGGGTATTATCCCAGTTTTACGAATATGTATTTTAACATATCTTCACATGAAGTTGGAAAGAAATATAACCAAAATGTTAATAGATTCACTATGTCAGTGAGTTTATAAAAAATTTTTATTTTCTTCATTATAATTTAATGCACGTTACAAATATAGCATGATACATGTTATTTATATGCTTAAAAATTTTGGATCTAAGCTACCTCTTATCCTTTAATATGTAATTATACCTTTTTTAACCCAGTAAGTTTCTCAAAGTGGTCAAACTTTCTACATATGAATGTTTTATAAATCTTAATTTTCTTTACTAACATAGTTTACTTTTAAATATCAGCTGTGTTAGTTCCAGGACTGCCTTAACAAAATACCACAAACTTGGTGGCTTATAAAAAGAGAAATTTATTCTCTCAGAGTTCTGGAGGCTGGGAGTCCAAGACCAGGGTGTCAACCATGTTGATTCCTCCTGAGGAGTCTGAGGGAGAATCTATTTCATGCTCCTTCTCTCTTTCTGAAGGCTTTAGCAGAAGGTTTTTCCTTATTTCTTCCAGCTTCTGGTGGCAACTGGAGGTCCTTGAATGCATCACTCCAATCTCTACCTCTGTCTTAACACGGCCATCCATCCTCTGTCTTTATCTGTCTCTTCTCCTCTTTTATAAAAACACCAGTAACTGGAGTCCCTGAGTGGTGCAAATGGTTAATGTGCCCATCTGCTAACTGAAAGGTTGAAGGTTTGAGTCCACCCAGAGGTGCCTGAGAAGATGGCCAAAAATCCTGCCATTGAAAACCATATGGGACATTGCTCTATTCTGACAAACATAGGTCAGCACGAGCTGGAATTGACTCAACAGCAGCTAGTGGTTTCTATTCAAGTGTGACCTCATGCTAACTTTACTGATAACATCTCCAAAGGCTCTGTTTCCACACAAGGTCACATTCACAGCTGCAGAGGTTAGGATTCAACATATGTTTTTAGGGGACACAAACCAACCCATAACATCAGCATGCCTTCAGCTATGGCTGTGCCTGTTCAAATTCAAGAATCCTGTCAATTTCGTAAAAACTTGAACTCATTATCTGGATTTTTGAATGCAGTGTGATAAATATTCTGACTGCACTTCATCACTTTGGCTGAAGGGAAATGACAGAAGGGACTGATTAAGTGATCAATAAACATAGAAGAAAATCTGGAGCTATTTTTTGCTTTTATTATTACTTTTTATAACCATTATGCTTGTGAATCATTTTGAATAAGGGGTGAGGTCTTGATTCCAAAGTATGTGTTTTGTTGTAATCACTCCAAAGTTTATGATTGTGTCAGGATCATAGAACAAAAGATAATACATTTTATGGGTTGTCAGATCATCATGAGCATGACTATGAATTTTCTTTTAAAATACCCATTGCCGTTGAGTCAATTCCAACTCATAGCAAGCCTATAGGACACAGTAGAACTGCCCCATAGGGTTTCCAAGGAGCCGCTGGTGGATTTGAACTGCTGAGATTTTGGTTTGCAGCCATAGCTCTTAAATACTGTGCCATGAGGGCAAATAGTGAAGGCTAAACTATTTGGGCATCAGGAATGTCTTCTTGCTACTCTGTGATGCAGCAGGTGGGGTAATGGAAAGGACTGAGCTGGAGCCAGGAAGGCTGGTGTCCCACTTGTTAGCCCTGGGATTGTGGCAATCCCTTTGCCTCTTCTTTGAAATAAGTGAGAGACCAATATGTATGTGTCTAGGCATCCGAGTTAATCACAGAATGGGGATGGACTGTTTAGTCCTGAGATGATCTGTGAATGCAGCTCCTCTCAGTGCCCTATTTTAAGGATCTGGATGAGAAAGAGCTAGAATTGTATTGTCTACAAGGTTCCTGTAGTGTTGGGTATTCTCAGTTGCTGATAGAGGTTGGACATATGACTTTAGCAAACACTGATGATTGTTTGAAAATTAACTTATTTACCAATTTTGAGGAGGTACAAACAGTGAATACACTCGACTGCTAAACAAAAGGTTGGAAGTTCAAGTTCACCCGAAGACATTTCAGAAGAAAGACCTGGAGACCTACTTCTGAAAAACTAGCCACTGGAGACCCTATGGGGCACAGTTCTCCTCTGACACATGGGGTCTCCCTGAGTCAAGGTCAACTTTTAGGCAACTGGAAAATGCCTGGTTTTGATCTCTGTCTAGCCTAGGTAGGCTGTCCAAGATTAGTTAGTTGCAAAATATCCTCCCAACTACATACTTCCTAGTTCATCCTAAATCATTGAGTACCTTTTATGGCCCCACTGGATTTAAAGCCCTTGGATTTTGTCAGCTATCTGCTAAAGAAAATTGTTTGGAATGTCAATATTTATTTAAATGAGCTTTCTGATGACAATTGATCATTATCTTTTGGAGCCACTTTGGGTTGGGTACAGTAAAAGTCCTGTCCAATGATGTTCTTCTGTTCCCTGTGTCCATCTGAGATGATAGTCATGCCAGAGAAGGTACAGATCTCTTGCATCTGAGTCCACTTCAGTTACTTTCCAAATTTGCAGCTTCCAGCAAGCTATTTAATTAGTACACCCCTAACTTCCCCAGCTGTAAAGTGGTATGATAGTAGCATTTATCTTCCAGGATATTAGGCACCTAGCACAGCACTTCATAAGCCTACGTAAATATTAGCGACTTCTGTCACTGTATTTATAAAGAAGGACGATTCCTCACAATCCTATTTTACACCATGTGATCCACAAAAAGACTATTTCAGCCAAATGGAATTCTTACGAAGTTATTACATCAAAGTTAAGAAACACAGTGTCCTGCTAGGGAGGGACCCAAGACCATCTTGCCCGCCATGCCTACAGCCTCCTTCCAGTATCAGCCATAGCAGCTACTTACGTGCAGATCACCACATTCTCACAATGTGGCCTTGGTGACCTGCCACAGGGCACATTCCAGAGGTGACTTTTCTGTGGTGTGGCCCGTAGCCTTCACAGAGCCCCCCATGACACCTCTGTCTGCAGAAAGCTCTGGGTAAAGAGCAGCGAATCGACTGACCATCTTCTCTCAGAAACTCTGAATACGAGGTGTCCAGATGAGGAGACAGGCTGGAGAGCAGCCTATGGGGCATGCAGCCTGCCCGCACATCTTGGCACAGGCACTAAGGAGGCAGGGGGCTTTCGGGAGAGGGGAGAATAGATTTAAATAAACACTGTGAGCAAACTCTTCTGCCATTCCATCGGCTGTGGTATCTCCCAGCATTTTGTGTTTTACAACTTAGTTTGATGTAGCTGTGTCCAATGTGCCTTCGTGTCTCTTTCATTTGGGTTTTTTGTTCTTTATCTGGAGGTGGATAGCTCTCATCACCACACTCAGCTACCACCTAATACTATCAATAATACTACTATAATACTATCAATAGTACTCAGAAGCTATAGTAAAAAGACATATCCTAACTCTCAAGCCTTGGTAATATGTATCGTGGCTTCTTTCCTATTCTTCCCAGAGGCAGATATGTCAACTGTTGACACAGATTCATCTAATCAATGTGAACATTGACCTTTGAATTAGTCCTCATAGGACAGGTTATGCTGCAGTACCAAACAACACAAAAACTTCTGAGGCTTAACACACACGCACACACAGAAATGGCATTTCTCTCTTGCAGAGTCAGCTGTGGGCCTGGGCATTTCTCCAGGGAAGTGCTACATTCCAGACCGCTCCCATTTTTGGCACTAACATATCACCACGTGCTTCCATGGTTGCCATGGCGATTCAAGAGAGGCCCTGGAGAATTTCACACTGGTTCATAAATGTTTCCACATTGCCTTGGCTGAAGCGGGTCACATGGCCTAAATTCAAGAGGGTGAGGAAGTAAAGTCCCCCCACATGTCTAGAAAAGAGTACCAGAAACATTGGTGAGCTGCCCTGGTATCCACCATACCTATAAAGCCAGAGGGATGGGACCGGCCTCTTGTTATTTTATATCCTCAGCCACCTAGGCTACCCACTGTGGCACGGTGGTGGTATGTTCTCACTGTTCTCCGCAGGAAAAGGAGCATGTCACGAGGCCTCTGATTGTGTTTCTAGCAAACACGCATAAATACTTTTGCTAAATAATCTTAATTTGGAAACCCTGGTGGCATAGTGGTTAAGAGCTATGACTGCTGACCAAAACGTCAGTGGTTTGAATCTACCAGGCACTCCTTGGAAACTCTATGGGGCAGTTCTACTCTGTCATATAGGGTCACTTTGAGTGGGAATCGACTCGATGGCAATGGGGTTTTTGGGGGGTTTAATCTTAGTTTGGGAGGATGAAATATATACATGAAGAAAGAATGTGTGGCAGACTGTATTTTCACTAAAATAGAACTATATTTTACATATTCACAACAAATCCATTGCTGAGCTTGCTAGAAAGTAAAGGAGATCTCTGGTGAGGTAGGCACCAACTGAAAATAAGAGGACTCAGAAGGGCTGGGTGCAAGTGGATGAAAAGAGACATAACAACTGAAAGGAAAACTCAGTGAAATATAATAACAATAATATCAGGTAAATAGATTTTAAAACAAAACCCCTTTTTAGGGATAGAGTCACTAAATTATAATAAGAGATTCAGTCTACTGGGAAATCATAGTAATTATAAACTTGAATGCACCTACCAGAATATCCTCAAAATAAATAAAGCAAAACTGACAGAAGTACAAAGAGAAATGCACAAGTCCAGTATAACAGGGGAAAATTTTACATAGGGTTTTAACTTCAAAAGTGGTCGTTTAAATACATGAAACATAAGTAAAAATAGAGAAGTTTCTAGAAACACAGTTAACAAACTTGAATTAGCAGACATAAATAGAACCTGAACAACAAGAAGAAAAAACTAGAGAACACACACTCTTTTAAAGCACATGTGAAACATTTAAAACATTTATCACTTTCTAGAACTGAAGGGTAATAAAATAATATTGTAAATCAAAATTCATGGGGTGCAACAGGAATGTGTTGTTTTTGCTGTTGTTAGGAGCCATTGAGTCGGTTCCGACTCGTAGTGACCCTATGCACAACAAAACGAAACACTGCCCAGTCCCGCACCATCCTCGTGATTGTTGCTATCCTCGAGCGCATTGTTGCAGACACTGTGTCAATTCATCTCATTGAGGGTCTTCCTCTTTTTCGCTGACCCTCTACTTTACCAAGCAACAGAAATGTAATTATAGTTTATTTCACATTTTAAAAGCTTAAATTAGAACAGCCTGAGACCAGAAGAACTAGATGGTGCCCAGCTACAACCGATGACTGACAGGAAACACAACAGAGAATCCCCGAAGAAGCAGAAAGAAGTGGGATGTAGATCTCAAATTCTCATAAAAAAAAAAAAAACCAGACTTAATGGTCTGACAGAGACTAAAAGGACTCCAGAGATCATGGTCCCCAGACCTTTTGTTAGCCCAAGTCAGGAACCATTCCCAGAGCCAACTCTTCAGGTAGGGATTGGACCAGACTATAAGATAGAAAATGATACTGGTGAGGAGTGAGCTTCTTGGATCAAGTAGACGCATGAGACTGTGTGGGCAGCTCCTGTCTGGAGGGGAAATGAGAAGGCAGAGCAGGACAGAAGCTGGCTGAACTGAAATGGAAATACAGGGTGGAGAGCAGGAGTGTGCTGTCTCATTAGGTTGAGAGCAACTAGGAGGATATAGCAAGGTGTATGTGAATTTTTGTATGAGAGACTGACTTAACTTGTAAACTTTAACTTAAAGCACAATAAAATTTTTTTAAAGAATCTTAAATTAGAAATAGGCTAATGCTAGAAACTAATGAGATAAACTCAAAATAAAACAAAATAATATAAGAGCAGAGCTTAATGAAATAGCATTTGAAGTCTTAGTAGGGAGAACCAGCATAGTCAAAAGCTAAACAAAACAAAACAAAACCTGTTGCTGTTGAGTCAATTCCGATTCATAGCAACCTTATAGGACAGAGTAGAACTGCCCTATCGGGTTTCCAAGGCTATGATCTTTGTGGGAGCAGATCACCAGGTCTTTTTTCCAACACAGTTGCTGGCTGGTGGGTTGGAACTATCTACCTTTCAGTTAGCAGCTGAGGGCTTAACCATTGTGCCAACAGGACTTCTAGTCAAAAATTAGTTTCTTGATAAAAGAAAACCTCTAACATAATTGATTAAGAAAAAAAGAGCACCACAAATAATCACTATAAAACCAAAACACCAAACCTGTTGCCATCAAGTCAACTCCAACTCATAGCAACCCTATACGACAGAGAATTGCCCCATAGTGTTTGCAGCAAGTGGCTGGTGGATTTGAACTGCCAACCTTTTGGTTAGCATCCGTAGCTCACTGTAGCTCTTAACCACTGCACCACCTGGGCTCCAAAAAAAAAAATCGATATAGGAAGTGAAAATGGGAAATAGTTACAAACAACAGAGGATTTAAACCATGATAAAAGAATAATATAACAAACTTTGTTTTTGGAAACTTAGACAAAATGGATAAATTCCTAGTATAATATATGCGTCAGAAAACTGCATCTTCATTTTGGAAGATATTTTCACTGGGTATAGAATTCTAGGTTGACAGTTTTGTTTTGTTTTGATCTGATTTTTCCTGTTTTTCTTCAGTACTTCTTAGGTTTTACCTACTGCATTGTTTCTGACAGGAAATCGGCCGTTGTTTGTATCTTTGTACCTCTGTTCACAGTTGTGTCTTTTTTCTCCAGCTGTTTTTAGCAACTCGATTCTGATACACCTCAGTGTAGTTTCCTTCAGATTTTTTTGTTTGGGTTTTTTGTTCTTCTTTGATGTGTAGGTTCACAGCTCTCATCAAATTTAGAAAATTTAAGCCACTATTTCTTCAAACACTTTTTGTCTACCTCACCCTTTGGGGGATTCTAATTATACAATTAGATCACTTGAAGTTGTCCCATAGCTCACTAACAATCTCTCCACTTTTTTTGGCTTTTTCTTCTCTCTGTTTTTCATTTTCGTTGGTTCCTATTGCTATATGTTCAGGTTTGCTAATCTTTTGTAGTGTCTAACCTGCTATTAATCCCTTTCAGTGTGTTTTTCATCTAAAATTTGATTTGAAGCTCTTTATATCACCTGTGTTCAATCATTCTTCTACATTCTTGACTGTATAAAATATAGTTACAATAACTTCTAATGTCCTTGTCTATTCATTCTATCATCTGTGTCATTTCTGGGTCTGTTTCTGTGCCCTGACTTTTCTCCTCATTGGGGGTCATCTTTTCCTCCTTCTTTGCATGTCTCGTAATTTTTTATTGGATGCCAAACAATGCGCATTTCACCGTGCTGGGTACAGATATTTTTGTATTCCTCCAATATTCTCGAGCTTTGTTTAGGAATGCAGTTAGCTTACTTGAAAACAGTTGATCCTTTTGAGGCTTGGGAACAGAACAGTCTTTTCCGCGCTAATTGTGCCCCATGGTGACCTCATGTGCTTAGAGTAGAACTGCACTCCACAAGGTTTACATGGCTGTGACCTTTCAGAAGCAGATCACCAGGTCTGTCTTTTTCCTTTTTATACTCTACCTGATGCCCTTGATTTATGATGTTTTCATTCTGTCTGGAGGGAACTCTTTTTTGATGATTCTTTCTCTGTAGTTCTTGAAGCGTATTCTCTCTGTATGTCTCTCTGTCTCTGTCTATCTGTCTCTTTCTCTCTCCCTCTCACCCCCTCCTCTCCCCTGTATCCCCTCCCCACTCCTCTATCTCTCCTCTCCGCTGTATCCCCTCCCCCCTCTATCTCTCCTCTTCTCTGTATTCCCTCCTCTCTCGCTCCTCTTCTCTGTATTCCCTCCTCCTTCCTCTATCTCTCCTCTTCTCTGTATCCTCTCTCACCTCCTCTATCTCTTCTCTTCTCTATATCCCCTCCCCCTCCCCATCTCTCCCCTTTCTGTATATCCTCCCCCATCTCTTCTCTGTATCCCCTCCCCCCTCCTCTATCTCTCCTCTTCTCTGTAACCCCTCTCCTCTCCCTCTGCAGCTCTCTTTTCTGGCATTCTGTCCTGAGGACTGTGGTTTCATTGACTCCCTGACTACCAACACTGTCTCCCCAAGTAAGGGGGACTTCCAAGTGCCTGGGTCCCTCCCTGCATGAGGCCTGGAGAATCTCTCCAAGCAGGAGCTGGGGCCCTCGTCAGGCTCACTTTGTTGTTGTTATTGTTTTCCATCTCCCAGACACTACCTGATGTCCAGTGTCTGAAAATTACTGTTTCATATATTTTGTCCATTTTTTAAAGGTTCGAGGTAGGAGTATGCCCAGTCCATTACTCCATCTGGCTGGAAGCTAAACCTTCTAAATCTTGTGATTTTTACATGTTATCAAGTAATTCATATGTGAAGTTTTGTAAGGACTAAACAAATATATGTGTGTGCCCTTAAGGTCCCCCTGGATGTCAGTTTGGAACCCTAACCTTAAGGGTTTGTGATCAACTGATACCCTTGGGTGAGACAGGAGGGAAAGGGGGAGGTTCTATAGTCTAAGAAGGCCTAATAGGAGACTTCTGGGAGAATGAGGGAGGAGAGGCAAAAGAAACCAAAGAGAAATGAGAGGGGATGGGAGTTCGTCTCCAAGGGCAATTTCAAAATCTACAACTGAGCCTCCAACAGAAAATTTGGTGACAACCGTGTGCCTAATAAAGCCTTTGCTCCAAAATTATATTCAAAGAATTAACTCACTTACTATGTGGCAGTCACTGTTCTAAGCACTTTACATATCTTGACTTATTTTAATTCTCCTGCCATTCCATGAAATAAGTCATTATCACTCCCAGGTTAAGCAAATTGTCCAAGATCTCATGGCTAGGAAATGGCAAAGCTCAAATTTAAATCTGGGCTCCTTAATTACTATATCATGCTGCTGAAATTATCAGTCTTATCAAGTTAAGTTCTCTGGCTTTAAACACACGACATATTAATAAAAGAATCATAGGTGCTGGGATGAAGATATTAGAGGTAAATACAGCAAATACAAGGAGGAATGAAAACTGACAACCTGTTAAAAAGGGCAAGGACATAGAAAGCTGAGAAACAGACATTGTACTGAGGAGCACATTAAGGAGTGGAAGTTCAAACAATGAACTAGCCATTGAGAACTTTAACTTATGCTGAGAATTGTAAGTAAAGGGAAGCTCTAATTATGTTCTAAAAGATTTCTATTTTTAAAAAAATACAGCTTTGCATCTGAGTGATACTCTGACCTTGAAAGAATGTTTATCCTGGAATAAAAACCAAAAAACCAAACCCAGTGCCATCGAGTAGATTCCAACTCATAGCGACCCTATTATCCTGGAATACACTGTACAAATATTACCTGGTGGTGGTAAACTTTGTGATATAGAATATGTCTTATTCCTCAGCAATGCCAGATAACTATATTAGGAGTTATTTCTAAATATTATTAAATAATTGTCTCATACCATGAATGAGTCTTTTTATCTTCTATTTAATCACTTTCATATTTTTTTTTTCAAAATTCTCCCCACAATGACTAGAGTAGAATTCGGTCCTTCTATGTCAAAAATAACATATTTTCTAACAATCCTCATTGCTAGCTTACTGGATCAAATGTAGAACAATTTTGGGGTGACTTTTTGCTCTCTCCCAGACATCCCAATGTTATAAGATCAAAAGCAGATCTATTCCCATCTTGTGTCATCCAGAGAATCTCATTTCTGTTTAGGATGTGGGTAAGATGTCTAGTGTCCGAGACATAGTGGAGGAAAGGAGAAGGCTGGTGGTTGATGAAGAATATCTGTAAATACTTTGAAAGTAAAGGGTTCCTGTGAGAACAGTTTTGTGGGCAGCATTTCATCAGCATCAATGGCAACTCCTCTACAAGGAAGAGAGTAATACTGTTAACATCATTTCAGGAAGCATGAATTGCAGATTTTGATTCTTTTCCTATAAATACCCACCTTGTGAGAACTCCCCTGCAATCTCTGCTGCCAATAAATGTTATAAATGCAGTATACAAGTCTTCAGTTCACCACTGCCTGCTTGAAGCTTATTGATTTCTAAGAAAGAGAAGCTGGAGAAGGCATTTGAAAATGCACGGGTCACTTACACTTCAAGGCTCTGGTGTGCTCTTGGGACAGCTGTAAAACCTCCAAGAGTCCTCACATCCCCTGGCTCCTCGCGGAGAGCAGCTTTGTGTACTGCTTACCTGAATGGCATGTTTGTCAAGTGAACCTTTATCTTTCTATTCAGATGCCAATACCTTGCTCTACCCACCCCTTCCCCACTTGTTCCCAGGCTGGTTTGTAACTATTTTTCATGATTTGCTCTCATCTCCCTTCCTCAATCCCCAGAATTCAGAAAATATTGAAAACGCGTTGAATCTCTGTGCAGCAGGGGTCTCCCCGGGGTGAAGCTGAAGGCCAGCAGGCCCCCTTCCTGTACTAAAGACAATGCGCTTGCTGTGTCACCAGCGCAGGGGTGGGGACAATTTTCTGGAAAAAAGGTCAAGATGGTAAGTATTTCTAGCCTCACAGGCCATGTGGCCCCTGTGGTGACCCCTGTGCTCTGCTGCTGTGTTCTGAAAGCAGCCACAGACAACGCATGAGATAACAGGCATGGCTGCATTCCAGTAAAGTTGGTTTAGATGCTAAAATTGAAAAAACTATGTGCGCCAGTTAAGTTCTCAGTTTTAGTGTCTAAATAAAGCTTTATTTAGACATTAAATAAATGTGCATATTGTAAAAGACCTCCTCCCAGCTTTTTAAAGTTATTTAGGCCAAGGACATATGGTCATGATGTCCCACCATGATGACACACAGGACACGTGGTCACGATGTCCCACCATAATGACACACAGGGCAGGTGACCAAGATGTCCCACCATGATGACACACAAGGCACATGGTCATGATGTCCCACCATGATGGCACACAGGGCAGGTGGTCATGATGTCCTAGCATGACGACACACAGGGCAAGTGGTCATGATGTCCTGCCATGATAACACATAGGACACGTGGTCATGATGTCCCACTATGATGAGACACAGGGCAGGTGGTCATGATGTCCCAGCATGATGGCACACAGGGCAGGTGGTCATGATGTCCCACCATGATAACACATAGGACATGTGGTCATGATGTCCCACTATGATGACACACAGGGCAGGTGGTCATGATGTCCCACCATGATGGCACACAGGGCAGGTGGTCATGATGTCCCAGCATGATGGCACACAGGGTAGGTGGTTGTGATGTCCCACCATGATGACACACAGGGCAGGTGGTCATGATGTCCCACCATGATAACACATAGGACATGTGGTCATGATGTCCCACTATGATGACACACAGGGCAGGTGGTCATGATGTCCCACTATGATGAGACACAGGGCAGGTGGTCATGATGTCCCAGCATGATGGCACACAGGGTAGGTGGTTGTGATGTCCCACCATGATGACACACAGGGCAGGTGGTCATGATGTCCCACCATGATAACACATAGGACATGTGGTCATGATGTCCCACTATGATGACACACAGGGCAGGTGGTCATGATGTCCCACTATGATGAGACACAGGGCAGGTGGTCATGATGTCCCAGCATGATGGCACACAGGGTAGGTGGTTGTGATGTCCCACCATGATGACACACAGGGCAGGTGGTCATGATGTCCCACCATGATAACACATAGGACATGTGGTCATGATGTCCCACCATGATGGCACACAGGGCAGGTGGTCATGATGTCCCAGCATGACGACACACAGGGTAGGTGGTTGTGATGTCCCACCATGATGACACACAGGGCAGGTGGTCATGATGTCCCACCATGATAACACATAGGACATGTGGTCATGATGTCCCACTATGATGACACACAGGGCAGGTGGTCATGATGTCCCACCATGATGGCACACAGGGCAGGTGGTCATGATGTCCCACCATGATGGCACACAGGGCAGGTGGTCATGATGTCCCAGCATGACGACACACAGGGTAGGTGGTTGTGATGTCCCACCATGATGACACACAGGGCAGGTGGTCATGATGTCCCACCATGATAACACATAGGACATGTGGTCATGATGTCCCACCATGATGGCACACGGGGCAGGTGGTCATGATGTCCCAGCATGACGACACACAGGGTAGGTGGTTGTGATGTCCCACCATGATGACACACAGGGCAGGTGGTCATGATGTCCCACCATGATAACACATAGGACATGTGGTCATGATGTCCCACTATGATGACACACAGGGCAGGTGGTCATGATGTCCCACCATGATGGCACACAGGGCAGGTGGTCATGATGTCCCACCATGATGGCACACAGGGCAGGTGGTCATGATGTCCCAGCATGACGACACACAGGGTAGGTGGTTGTGATGTCCCACCATGATGACACACAGGGCAGGTGGTCATGATGTCCCACCATGATAACACATAGGACATGTGGTCATGATGTCCCACCATGATGGCACACGGGGCAGGTGGTCATGATGTCCCAGCATGACGACACACAGGGTAGGTGGTTGTGATGTCCCACCATGATGACACACAGGGCAGGTGGTCATGATGTCCCACCATGATAACACATAGGACATGTGGTCATGATGTCCCACTATGATGACACACAGGGCAGGTGGTCATGATGTCCCACCATGATGGCACACAGGGCAGGTGGTCATGATGTCCCACCATTAAGACACACAGGGCACGTGGTCAGGGTGTTCCACCATGGGACATGAAGGCAGAGAGGCAGTTTCATGTTTCTCCATCATTCTTTATCCCCTGCTGTAAACAATTGAATAAACAAACTTCTCCTCCTCACCTTAGAGTATAATTTTACCTTTTGTTACAATTTGCCAAAGGAATTTTTTCCAGGTGGCATTAAAAATTCTTCTATATAATGCCCAATTATATATGCTAAAGAATATTTCTCCTTTGGATCTTTACAGCCTGGTGAATAACTTGTGAGCCATCGCAACATATATCTGCTCAAATTATGCAAATAATTTGCTTTAATTTTCTGAAAATTCCTCTAGATAATTACTTGGTGGCTCAATCTGGGGAAAAAAAAAAAAGAATAATGCTCCCTTTGCCTGAAATAGGAGGTGTCTGATGAGTGACAGGGTCTGACTCTGCTGTCTCAGGTCTCCTAAGGATGGAGGAGGCCCACAGGACACTCCTGAGCAGCTCACCTTTACACACCTGTAATGGAAAATGGAGCTCAGCAAAAACAACCAGCTATAACCCCTGAAGTAAAAAAAGGAGGCTACTTCTATATGAGATGGATTGACACAGTGGCTGCAACTACGGGCTTAAGCATTACAACAATTGCGAGCATGGTGAAGGACTGGGCAGTGTTTCACTCTGTGGTACATAGGGTCGCTATGAGTCGGAACTGACTCGATGGCATTTAACAACAACAACAACTTCTATAATAGCTGCACCAATCACCTCTCAAAGAACTTCAGGTCTTTGATCCCCAAAAGAAAGGGGTGGAGCTGGGTAATTTCTAAAATCCTTGATTCTATGACCTGGTGGTAACTTGTGAAGGCAACCACACAGCATCATAATTACATTCTAGAGCTAATATCAGCACCAAAGGGCTGCCAACATTCTCAAATATTTGGAGGAATTTGGTGGTAAACTGACAGTACCTATATGTTGATGTTTCTTATCCCCACCCCGTCCTGCAGTACTATGGGTATTTATCTGTAAAATGTGGGCCATAAGAATGAAAATAAATGGTGAATGACATAATTTGATGTAATGAAAGATTTCGGCTAACCTAGAATTATATGGAACATTAAAGAGGGATTTCTTAATAAGGTCGACAGCTCAGATTCAACAGTGGCCTATGCCCTTGTAGCCTCGACCAGTAGTTTTCAACTAGGGGGTGATTTTAGCCTTAAGGGGTCGTTTAGCAATAACTGGAGACATTTTTAGTTTCACAACTGGTGGGAAGGGGTTGCTACTGGCATCTAGTGGGTAGAAGCCAGGGATGCTGATGAACACCCTGCAGTGTGCAGGACAACCCCTCAGCAAACAATTATCCAGCCCAAAATGTCACCATGCCAAAGATGAGAAACTCTGGTGTCGACCTGTTACATTTCTGATTTCTACATTAGCTGTGTCATCAATTCCTAATCTCCCCTTCTTCCCACACCACCTCAAGTATTAGCATGTTAATTGAAACACGATTTCTTGGCATAGTCTACCTGTCTATATAAAGCTTTGCCAGCACCAAGATGAGGTAGACAAGATGTAACAGAGCTATCTGAACCACCAAAAAAAAAAAAATGAACTCATTGCAGTCGAGTCAATTCTGACTCATAGCGACCCTATGGAACAGAGTAGAAATGCCCTGTAGGGTTTCCAAGGAACACCTCATAGATTCAAACTGCCAACTTTTTAGTTAGCAGCCTAATTCTTAACCACTCTGCCACCAGGTTTTCCATCGAAACCACAGATTGGATTTTTCTTCAAGCAATATGACAGTACATACCAGCATATAATAATAAATAAGTATATAATATATAATAAACCAAAAACCAAACCAGTTGCCACTGAGTCCATTACGACTCATGGCGACCTCACATGTTAGAGTAGAACTGCTCCATAGGGTTTTCTTGGCTGTAATCTTTACAGAAGCAGATCACTAGGCCTCTCTTCCATGGTACTGCTGGGTGGGTTCAAACTACCAACCTTTAGATTAGCAGACAATCACAAACCCCTTGCACCACAGAGCACAAACCATTTGTTCCACCCGGAAAACTTATACCAATAATACGAGTATTCTAACCTAGATCTACTTAAAGAAACATGATTCAGTTTATGTTTCTATCTGCAGTTCTCAAATGTAGGTCTTAATTACAGATAATTTCTGGGCGTCTTCTTCAGCCAAATATTCTCTTTTTATCTCCTTGGGAGCAGTACCCCATGGACCAGAAATGTCAGCTCTTCCCGTCTCAAGGAACACTGGTCAACGGAAGCAAATGAACAAATTCAGGATGTCCCACCGGGGTCCCTCACAGGCCAGGACTTGTATTGCACTTGCTGAAAAGTCTCTCTTTCCGTCACAAATCAGCATGCCAAGAACTAAGTGAACTTAGTACAGTTATACATTTTGCCTGAATTACCTCATCAGTAAAAGATCACCTGGCTAATTGCATCTTATTAGAACTGGCCTAAAATAGAAAGTAAACAAATGCCTTATCCAAGTATTTTAACTTACCTTACACACTATACAAGGTCCCAATTAGTTAACATATACTGTTATTTATTTAAAAATAAAACTCAACAAGTTGTAGATGATTTATCCTCATCTTGTTTTTCTTGTAAGAATTATTGCCAAAATAAATTCCTTCTCATACAAAGCCTAGAATTATATCAGGGTTGGTAGAGTTGGATTGGATTCTAGAATACTTTGGTTGCACGTGGTTTCATATACACAAACCATCAACCAATGCACCTAAAAGTTGACTGTTTTACTAGCATAATTCCCCTGTCTTCCATTTAACCTACTCTAAAATAACAAAGAACATTTTTAAAATTCATTATTAACATCATAACCTAGATTTTAAGGAGCGCTGGTGGTGCAAAGGGTTAAGCTGTTGGCTGTTAACGATAAGGTTGGCAGCTGGAACCCACAGCCGCTCTGCCAGAGAAAGATGTGGCAGTCTGCTCCTGTAAAGGTTACAGCCTTGGAAATCTGTGGGGAAGTTATGTTCTGTCCTATATGGCCGCTCTGAGTAGGAATGGACTCAACAGCAGTGGGCTTGGTTTTGGTTTTTGGTGGTGCGATGGGGTAAGTGCTTGGCTGCGAACTGAAAGATCAGCAGTTTGAGCCCACCTGGGGCTCCACAGGAAATGGACTAAAACCAAAAAAATAAAACCAAACCCACTGCCATCAAGTCGAATTCTGACTCATAGCAACCCTATAGGACAGAGTAGAACTGCCCCACAGGATTTCCAAGGAGCCAGCTGATAGATTCAAACTGCCGACTTTTTGATTAGTGACTGTAGCTCTTAACCACTTCCCCACTAGGGCCCTAGGGAATCCTATGGTCAAGTTCTATTCTGTTGTATGGGGTCACTAGGAGTTGGAATTGACTCAATGGCACCCAACAACAACCTCGATTTTACAAAAAGAAAAACATATGCAGATTAAGAAGAAAAAATGCCAAATTCATTAGAAATCTACATTTCAAAACGTATTTGCTTTTCTCACATTTGTTCAAAATTTAAGGAAAAAATAGTTTATTCAAAGAGTATCAGTGTCTGTAGAAGCGAGAAAGAAGGAGAAGGACATATTTTTCAGGTGACTGAGTGGTGGTTTCTGCATATTGAATACTCTCATTGTGGGTTCACTGTCCTCATCACCAATATCCCAGTTCCCTCCTCTCAGGCACCTGGTAGAGCTGCATCTCCCCACCTGCTTGAAGTTCACCGTGGCCCTTGACTCACTGTGGTCTGTGAAATGGCCAAAGCCTTTATGAGCCAGTATGTGATTCTCCCTGCTGCCTCCTCCCGCCTGCACCCAGCAGCACCCCAGATGGGAGGCCCGTTGGCTGTGGCCCAGCAAGAGGACCACGTGAAGCAGAGCCACCCTGCGGCCGGCACACAGCAGAGCAAGAAATATACACATTGGCTGAGTTCAGCACTGAGAGGTCAAGGGCATTTGTTCTGCAGCAAACCCAGCCCATCCGGACTGACAGACGTGTCCTTCCAACTCCTCAGCTTGGGTATAAATGCCCCAGAGTAATTAGGCGAAGCCTGGGGAGTGTTTGGCTATCTCTCCACCCACACCTCCCTGGAGTGGTAAAAATCCTAGAGCTACTCAATTCAGAGCTTCACTATCTAGGGCGTATTTCATCCAGGAACAGCCTTACTGATATCAGTGACAAGAACTATAAGGGGGAGGGGGGAGGAGAAGTGAGAAAACCCATCTAGAATGTCAACACTTGGGGGGATCTTGCTTGTCCTCTCATCCACGCCCCTTGCTTTGGGGATAAGGAAACGAGACCCCCAAAAGGCAATGTGAATTGTGTTCCTCAAACAGCTACTCTTGTCATTCTTCCACAAAAATGTGTGTGTTGGCGCCTTGGGGGTGCGGGGGGAAGGGACAGGGACGAATGTTGCATAGATGGAAGCTGTGCAGACACATGGCACATATGTATGTGCTGAGCATTTACATCACGTATGTGCTGAGCGTTTACATCATGTATGTGCCGAGCATTTACATCATGTATGTGCTGTTTACATCACGTATGTGCTGAGTGTTTACAGCATGTATGTGCTGAGCATTTACATCACGTATGTGCTGAGTGTTTACATCACGTATGTGCTGAGTGTTTACATCACATATGTGCTGAATGTTTACATCACATATGTGCTGAGCATTTACATCATGTATGTGCTGAGCATTTATATCACATATGTGCTGAGTACTGTGATGAAACAGGAGTAAGACACAGAGACTCCCCTGAAGAGCTTAAAATCTCAGACAAAACAATAAAGAAACGTGTGAGGAAGTTAGTAACTTAAGCAAAATAAATATTGCAACAGTAAGGGCTATTAGATTTCTGGGAGGGGTGATTTTTGATTGAGTGATGGGGTCTGAAAAGGCTTCATGGAAGAGGTGGTATTGAGCTGTGCCCTGGAGGACGGCAAAGGGAAGAAAGATCTCTCATGGAAACTGAGGCCCAAGAAGGGAAGTCGCTTCTCCCAAGCATGTGGTAAACAGTAGTGATGTTGGGGGAGCATGTGGCATGAATGTTTGTGTGTGGGTAAGGGGATGGGTTCAGAAGCAGAGGAGCAGCTATGGGAGAAGGTGACCAGTCACAGGCCTGTAGGTGACCTGAGCGTCAAGGAGGACATCAAGTGGGGACGGAGGACAGGAACAGCTATGGGAGAGCGTGACCAGTCACAGGCCTGTAGGTGACCTGAGTGTCAAGGAGGGCATCAAGTGGGGGGTAGAGGACAGGAACAGAGATGCGAGGCCTTTCAGAAGAAGAATCACACAGTGGGAGCTCATGGCTATGGGTAAAACCTGAAAGGGTTAAGTCAGGGTTGAGGACAAGAGGGTGAGGAGAATAATGGTGTTTTGAAAGAATACAAGGGCAAGGCTGGTGCCCACCCAGTGAACACCTAGCAACAGGGGAACTAGCTGGGTAGGGAGCCTTCCACTCTGGTAGGGGAATATCTAGAAAGAGCAGAGAACTCCTGGCTAGGCATTAGGGTCTTTGTGAGGCTCAAAGGTGTTAAGGCAGCACTTCAGGTTTTAGGACTTGGTGTAAGATAGAAGTGCAGGACAAAAGTTAAAGTTAGCAATATTTTTCTCCCATGAGTTCTTCCAGGGACAACTTGGAGGAAAGCATTTTTTGTTTAACCTTTCATAGTATCAACGGCAAACATGCATGAGGCAGGACCACGGGAGGTATGGTCACAGAGGCAAAAGTCACAAAGAAAAGGGCACCAGAGGAGACCCAGAGCACCCAGCGAGGTTGAATTCAAGAGAGAGCTTCGTCAAGGGGAAGGATCAGCAGCCTTAGAGAGAAGACAGAGAAAGTGGACCAGGAAAAGGCCACTGGGTCTGGGGTTTGGGGTTTTTCTGGTGGCTCTAGAGAAAGTATTTCATTAGGTTATTTTGGGAGAAGTCAGACTACAAAGGGAAGAAAGGAAATAGACAAAACGTAAAGGAAACTGATAGATACAGAGATACATGCACTGACACACACACATACATGTATATCGCCCATATGTATCAGTTTTATATCTACCTTCATTTGCTGATGTGGCATGACTCAAAATGAGAAGAAACAGCTGCAAAGATCCATTAATAATCGGAAAAGGGAATGTACGAAGTATGAATCTAGGAAAATTGGAAATCGTCAGAAATGAAATGGAACGCATAAACATTGATATCCTCGGCATTAGTGAGCTGAAATGGACTGGTATTGGCCATTTTGAATTGGATAATCATATAGGCTACTATGCTGGGAATGACAACTCAAAGAGGAATGGTGTTGCATTCATCATCAAAAAGAACATTTCAAGATCTATCCTGAAGTACAACGCTGCCAGTGATAGGATAATATCCATACGCCTACAAGGAAGACCAGTTAATATGACTATTATTCGAATTTACGCACCAACCACTAGGGCCAAAGATGAAGAAATAGAAGATTTTTATCAGCTGCTGCAGTCTCAAATTGATCAAACATGCAATCAAGATGCATTGATAATTACTGGTGAGGAATGCAAAAGTTGGAAACAAAGAAGAAGGATCAGTAGTTGGAAAATATGGCCTTGGTGATTGGAACAATGCCGGAGATCAAATGATAGAATTTTGCAAGACCAACAACTTCTTCATTGCAAATACCGTCTTTCACCAACATAAACGGCAACTATACACATGGACCTCACCAGATGGAACACACAGAAATCAAATTGACTACATCTGTGGAAAGAGATGATGGAAAAGCTCTATCATGTCAGAACAAGGCCAGGAGCCGACTGTGAAACAAACCATCAATTGCTCATATGCAAGTTCAAGCTGAAACTGAACAAAATCAGAGCAAGTCCACGAGAGCCAAAATATGACCTTGAGTGTATCCCACCTGAATTTAGAGACCATCTCAAGAATAGATTTGACGCATTAAACACTAGTGACTGAAGACCAGACGAGTTGTGGAATGACATCAAGGACGTCATCCATGAAGAAGGCAAGAGGTCACTGAAAAGACAGGAAAGAAAGAAAAGACCAAGGTGGATGTCAGAAGAGGCTCTGAAACTTGCTCTTGAGCATCGAGCAGCTAAAGCAAAAGGAAGAATTGATAAAGTAAAAGAAGTGCACAGAAGATTTCAAAGGGCCTCTCGAACAGACAAAGTCAAGTATTATAATGACACGTGCAGAGAGCTGGAGATGGAAAACCAAACGGGAAGAACACGCTCAGCGTTTCTCAAGCTGAAAGAACTGAAGAAAAAATTCAAGCCTCAATAGTGAAGGATTCCATGGGGAAAATATTAAACGATGCAGGAAGCATGAAAAGAAGATGGAAGGAATACACAGAGTCATTATACCAAAAAGAATTAGTCGATGTTCAACCATTTCAAGAGGTAGCATATGATCAGGAACCGATGGTACTGAGGGAAGAAGTCCAAGCTGCTCTGAAGGCACTGGAGAAAAACAAGGCTCCAGGAATTGATAGAATATCAATTGAGATGTTTCAACAAACAGATGCAATGCTGGAGGTGCTCACTCATCTATGCCAAGAAATATGGAAGACAGCTTCCTGGCCAACTGATTGGAAGAGATCCATATTTATGCCTATTCCCAAGAAAGGTGATCCAACCGAAAGTGGAAATTATAGAACAATATCATCAATATTACACGCAAGCAAAATTCTGCTGAAGATCATACAAAAACAGCTGCAGCAGTATATTGACAGGGAACTGCCAGAAATTCGGGCCGGTTTCAGAAGAGGACGTGGAACCAGGGATATCATTGCTGATGTCAGATGGATCCTGGGTGAAAGCAGAGAATACCAGAAGGATGTTTACCTGTGTTTTATTGACTATGCAAAGGCATTCAACTGTGTGGATCATAACGAACTATGGATAACACTTTGAAGAATGGGAATTCCAGAACACTTAATTGTGCTCATGAGGAGCCTTTAAATAGATCAAGAGGCAGTTGTTTGGACAGAACAAGGGGATACTGATTGGTTTAAAATCAGAAAAGGTGTGCTTCAGGGTTGGATTCTTTCACCATACCTATTCAATCTGCATGCTGAGCAAATAATCCGAGAAGCTGGACTGTATGAAGAAGAACGGGGCATCAGGATTGGAGGAAGACTCATTAATAACCTGCACTATGCAGATGACACAACCTTCCTTGTTGAAAGTGAAGAGGACTTGAAGCACTTACTAATGAAGATCAAAGACCACAGCCTTCAGTATGAATTGCACCTCAACATAAAGAAAACAAAAATCCTCACAGATGGACCAATGAGCACCATCATGATAAACAGAGAAAAGATTGAAGTTGTCAAGGATTTCATTTTACTTGGATCCACAATCAACAGCCATGGAAGCAGCAGTCAAGAAATCAAAAGACGCATTGCATTGGGCAAATCTGCTGCAAAGGACCTCTTCAAAGTGTTGAAGAGCAAACATGTCACCCTGAAGACTAAGGTGTGCCTGACCCAAGCCATGGTATTTTCAATCACATCATATGCATGTGAAAGCTGGACAATGAATAAGAAGGACTGAAGAAGAGTTGACGCCTTTGAATTGTGGTGCTGGCCAAGGATATTGAATATACCATGGACTGCCAAAAGAATAAACAAATCTGTCTTGGAAGAAGTGCAGCCAGAATGCTCCTTAGAGGCAAGGATGGCGAGACTGCGTCTTACATACTTTGGACATGTTGTCAAGAAGGATCAATCCCTGGAGAAGGACATCATGCTTGGCAGAGTATAGGGTCAGCAGAAAAGAGGAAGACCCTCAACAAGGTGGATTGACACAGTGGCTGCAACAATGAGCTCAAGCATAACAATGATTGTAAGGATGGCTCAGGACCGGGCAGTGTTTCGTTCTTTTGTGCATAGGGTCGCTATGAGTCGGAACCGACTCGACGGCACCTAACAACAAGAACATATCTATCCATCTGTACAGTACAGATACATAAAATAGACTTAATGCAGCCTTCTTTATATTAAAATACTCCACCCAGTGGCTATATATGCCCCATTCCAGGTCAGCAGGATGAAGAGCGAGTCGCTGCCTGGGAGGACAGCAGAATTATCCAGTTGTCTTCATTGCTGTGCTTCGTAAATATGTCGAAAAGCACAGGCAAAGGAGCTCAGGAAAATGGATCTTAGGAAGAAGCTCAAAAATTATGATTTTCTTAAACTTTATAATATTTACAGTTGGCATTTTCTCATCTACCTTTCAGGTAACCATAGGGAAATTAGGTAAGAGTCCGGATGGGGGCAGAGGTTCTCGTCAGGCGTTGTCACTGTTTCCGTTACACCGGGGCAGATTTACAGGACAAAAATCAAGTGAAGAAGCGGCAGGTTCCGGGGGTGCGGGGTTAGGGAGGTAAGAGTCACAGGGAGAAGTCCATGCTGGGAAGAGAAGGCACCTGTGATGCCAGAGGCAACGAGAAAGTGGACTGAGATTTACCAGATTTCCTGGCAGGAGAGACGCGTCTTATACCACCAGGCAGGGGTTGCTCAGACCTTCTTGGTGCCCTTCCCCAGATGCATGAAATGAAAGTCTGCATTTGAACAAAGGATGATTATGTTTATTTTTCAAAACTTTCAAGCTTGGTGATAACGTGACTGTTATTTCTAAAGACACTTCAAAGCCTTTCACAAAAATACAGGAGAGGAGCACGATTATTTAATGAACACCAACTGTATACTCAGCACACCATTTATTAGCCACCTGATTAAGTTCTAGGGATGGCATAACTAAGAATCTTTATGGATTGCACTCTTTCTCCGAGAAGGAAGAGAGAAAAGCAGCCGGATTCTTTCCTTAGCTTATCACCTAAGCCGGTGTTTCTTCACTGGGGTCTGAGCTCCCAAGTGACCACAGCCGTGGTTCCAGAGATCCACTTGCTCCCAAAATGTTCTCATTTAGGATTATCCAAGAGATGAAAATTCTCTGTTGCTGCAACAATTCACAATTGAGAAGCATTCTCACAGAAGACTTTATTTTCTTAAGTCAGTGTTTCTTGATCTGAATTCGTACAGGACTAGGTGCATTTATTTTTCCTTTAATGCGTTCATTGCTGTTACCGAGACGCCCGTTTCTGTTCAAAGCTTGTTTCCTGCTGCCACCTGGTGGAGACGCAGGCGTTCGACGGGCCTGGAGGAGCTTCGAGGAGGGGCCAGGAAAGAGGGGTCTTTTTGTTAAATCCCCCAGCAGCGTGGCCTGACTTCCCGCCCAGGACCAGGCCGAGCATCACATGTCACAGGCCCACAGCCTTTTCCCTTCTTTCATCTCTTGGCTCCTATGACTCTCAGGCCTCGAATATAGTTCTTCACCCAAAATTCTTTCAAATCAGTATTGTGTCTTTTCATTTTCTTCCTTTCTCTCTTTTTGAAGGATGCTGGGGGGCGGGGGGCCTGGATGGTTTAATATAAATAAAATAAATAAATAAGGGTACATTTAAAAGACGTAACTTGCTTGATTTCATTAACCCACCGCAGTAAGGTTTTAGTGTCCCTCTCCTGAGCCTCCTTTGCCCTCAGAGTGGCAGGGAGAGAGCTGGGAGCTTTGGTGATGGTCAGAACTGAGTGAGTCTCCGGCATGCATAGAAAGGATGTTGTCTGGTTTAATGAAGTTTCATTCCAGGCAACCTCGTGGCTCTTCAGCAGGTCTGATGAGAAAACAAGCCCTGGTATTAAGCACCCTGACAATCCACCAGCTTTTTATTCAGTAATAAGTCACTGCTCAGCTTTATAGCATCGTGTGTTACCACGACAGTCATTTAGTTGGTCAATTTCAGGCTAGTGATAAAACTTTGAGTAATAGGTGCATGATGTGAATGCTCCATTCTCTCCCTGAGGGGACGTCCATAAATTAAGGTCCCAGGTACACACGCAGTTCAGGCATAACAGCCATTATGGAGTGTAATGGCCAGGTAAGGCTGGGTTACGGCCCACATGTATGGAAAACTAATTAAAGCTGCGGGAGACGCCCCATTTCTCTTTGGATTTTTTCTGTAAATCCATACAGACCCACAGGTCTGCTATAAGTGAGACGTCTCCCTGTCTGCAGCTATCCACAGAGCTCTGTGACAGAGACAATGGCGATCCTGAAGGTGGGGCCCTGAATGTGAATTTTCCCGTTTTTATAAGGGAAAGCTGTGTGATTAAATATCAGCACTTTCCAAAATAGCTTTTTATCCCCACAAGATGATAGAACTTTAAAAAGTCTCTTTACTTAAAAAAACATACTAATCAACTAGGCCGTCTGCTGTGTGAGTTTGAACTAATTTTAAAAGAAGCACAGCTCTCCCAGCTTCCAAAATTAATATATTATTATTTAGTACTGTGATTTTGCACCTTTATTGAATCAAATTTCCATTCACTCCATAGTTTTAAAATTTTTGACAGTTATTTTAATTGAATATAGTTTTTTCTTTGGGATTTTCTAAAATTAGACATAATCCTCTTTCTTTAAAAAAAAAAAAAAAGTTTCTAAATGGAATACTATTTGCCTGGTCTGTGGGGAACAGGTGTCAGGTGGTGATGGGGAAGGTTAGGCCAAGGTCAAGCAGACGCAGGTGGCCACATGAGGAGGGGTGCGTGTGGGCCCTGCCAGGCCAGGTGTTGCACAGAAGGTCCTTCCTGTACCCCCTAAATGGATGGGGAGCTCCTTGCCCTTTTGCGGGCTGCTGGCAGGTGATGTACCTTGAGGAAGATAAGGAGAAGCGAAGGGGCCTGCCTTCAGTCTTCACCACCTGCAGACACTTCTGCCCACAGGCACTCAAAGTTGTCCTCCTGGCTCTCCTTGTTCCTAACCCAAGTTAAGCCCAGTGAGCCCTGACCAGGGCCAGCAGGGCAGGGGGGGTGCTCTTTTAGAGGTGTGAGGGTGGAGGGAGATAGAGGAGGCTCATGGGGCCCAAGAGAGCAAAAGCTTCTTGCCCTCCTCAGAGCCCCTGACTCTGGCACCTGTCACCGTTCCTGTGTCTATCAGGGAGAAGGAGTTCGGGACAGTCAGCCAGCAGCCACACAAACTGAGAAAATCTAAAAATACATACCCCAAACATGGGTCCACACCTACTTAAATGCAAAGCACCAGACTCCCTGCCCTGGTAGTGAAGTGGTTAAGAGCTCGGCTGCTAACTGAAAGGTAGGCAGCTCAAATCCACCTGCCTCTCCTTGGAAACCCTATGAGGCAGCTCTACTCTGTCCTGTAGGGTCGCTATGAGTCGGAATCAACTTGACAGCAGCCGGGTTTGGTTTTTTTCGATCTCTGCCTAGAAACCCACCTCCTGACTCCCGTGGCCTACCCCTGGGAAACTGAATACATTAACTCCCTTTGGTAAAGAAACACAAGACTCTGAGACCCAACGTCGTAATCACCTGCAAAGAAAGGGAACAATGATGACACAACCAGCCACGTTCAACCACGTCGCTCTACCGAGTTGAAAACTCAGTAAATGCCCTCTGCTATTCCTGTGTTGAGTTTCTCCCAGGTACTAGCTCTCATCCTGGAACTGCCCCATTAAATGCTGTCTCATTCAGCCCTGAAGACCTTCAGGTGTTAGATCGAGAAGGACAGAGTCTCAGAAAATTAAATTTGCGCAGCCTGAAGTTAACCACAATTACTTGGTCTGTTGAAGAAGACTTAAACCTACATCTTCATGATGATTGATGCTTTAATGTCAAATAGGTTTTGTGTACAGAAAGAAACAATTCTTTTTGTGCTTTCTTTGTTGTTGCTGTTGTTAGGTGCCATTGAGTTGGTTTCGACTCATAGCAACCCTGTGTAGGACAGAGTGAAACACTGCTGGGCCCTGTGCCATACAACAGTCATTACTATGTGTCATGGATTGAATTGTGTCCCCCCAAAATATCTGTCAGCTTGGCTAGGTCATGATTCCCAGTGGTACCACCAAGAAAGTAGTGCCAGAAGAAAAGCGTGTCCTTTGGACCCAGAGTTCCTGTGTTGAGGTGCTCCTAGTCCAGTGGAAGATTGATGACAAGGACCTTCTTCCAGAGCCGACAGAGAGAGAGAAAGACTTCACCTGGAGCTGAGCCCTGAATTGGGACTTCTAGCCTACTAGGCTGTGAGAGAATAAACTTCTGTTTGTTGAAGCCATCAACTTGTGGTATTTCTGTTATAGCAGCACTAGATAACTAAGACACTATGTTTGAGCCCATAGATGTGGCCACTGTCAGTTCATCTCATTGAGGATCTTCCTCTTTTTCACTCACCCTCTACTTTACCAAGCATGATATCTATCTCCATGGACTGGGCCCTCCTGATAACATGCCCAAAGTATGTGAGATGAAGTCTCGCCATCCTTGCTTCTTTTTTTTTCCCCATACAAAATTTATACACACATTGTTATGTGACCCTAGTTGCTCTTGCAATAATGTGACAGCACCCTCCTCCTTTCCACCCCAGGTTTCCTGTTTCCATTCAACCAGCTCCTGTCCCTTTCTCCCTTCTCATCTTGCCTCTGGATAGAAGCTGCCTATTTAGTCTCACGTATCTACTAGATCTAAGAAGCACATTCTTCACAAGTATCATTTTATGTCTTATAGTCCAGTCTAAGCTTTGTCGGAAGAGTTGGCTTCAGGAATGGTTTTAGTTTTGGACTAACAGAGAGTCCGGGGGCCATGTCTTCTGGTCCCAGTCTCAGTCAAACCCCTAAGTCTGTTCTTTTTACTAGAATTTGAGCTCTGCACCCCACTTTTCTCCTACTCCATCGGGGACACTCTGTTGTGTTCCCTGTCAGGGTGGTCATTGGTGGTAGCCAGGTACCATCTCGTTCTGCTGGTCTCAGGCTGATGGAGTCTCTGTCTTATGTGGCCTTTTCTGTCTCTTGGGCTCATATTTTCCTTGTGTCTTTAGTGTTCTTCATTCTCCTTTGCTCCAGGTGGGTTGGGACCAATTGATGCATCTTAATGGCCACTTGCTAGCTTTTAAGACCACAGATGCCACTCACCAAACTGGGATGCAGAACATTTTCTTTCTTTTTTTTTTTTCTTTTAATTGTTTTTTTTTTTTTTTTTTTTTTTTGTACTTTAGATGAACGTTTACAAAACAAACTAGTTTCTTATCAAACAGTTAGTACACACATTGTTCTATGGACATGTCAATACTCTCCCTTCTCAACCCTGGGTTCCCTATTACCAGCTTCCCTGTTCTCTCCTGCCTTCCAGTCCCTGCCCCAAGTCTGGTGTACCCCTTAGTCTTGTTTTGTTCCGTGGGCCTGTCCAATCTTTGGCTGAAGGGTAAACCTCAGGAGTGACCTCATTACTGAGCTGAAAGGGTGTCCAGGGGCCATACTCTCAGGGTTTCTCCAGTACCTATCAGGCCAAGAAGTCTGGTCTTTCTTTTTGAGTTAGAATTTCAGAACATTTTCTTAATAAACTTTGTTATGCCAATTGACCTGCATGTCTCCTGAAACCATGGTCCCCAGACCCGTGCTCCTGCTGCTCTGTCCCTCGAAGCATTTGGTTGTGTTCAGGAAACTTCTCAGCTTTTGGTTTAGCCCAGTTGTGCTTACTTCCCCTGTATTGTGTGTTGTCCTTCCCTTCACCTAAGATAATTCTTGTCTACTATCTAGTTAGCAAATGCCCCCTCCTTTCCTCCCCACCTTCATAACCATCAAAGAATGTCTTCTGCTGTGTCTAAACCTTTTCTTGAGTTCTTATAATAGTGGTCTCATACAATGTTTGCCCTTTTGTGACTAGTTCCAGTCAGCATAATACCTCTCAGGTTCATCCATGTTATGAGACATTTCAAAGATTCATCATTGTTCTTCATCATTGTATAGTATTCCATTGTATGAATATACCATAATTTGTTTATAGATTCATCTGTTGATGGTCACCTAGGTTGTTTCCATCTTTTTGCTATTGTGAACAGCGCTGTAGTGAACATGGATGTGCATATATCTATTCATGTGAGGGCTCTGATTTCTTTACCATATATTCCAAGGAGTGGGATTGCTGGATCGTATGGTCCTTCTATTTCTAGCTTTTTAAGGAAGTGCCAAATTGATTTCCAAAGTGCTTGTACCATTTTGCATTCCCACCAGCAGTGTATAAGTGTTCCAGCCTCTCCACAACCTCTCTGACATTTATTATTTTGTGTTTTTTGGGTTAATGCTAGCCTTCTTGGGGTAAGATGTTACTTCCTTGTAGTTTTGATTTTTATTTCTCTAATGGCTAATGATCATGAGCATTTCCTCAAGTGTCTGTTAGCTGCCTGAATGTCTTCTTTGGTGAAGTACCTGTTCATATGTTTTGCCCATTTTTTAATTTGGTAATTTCTCTTTTTGTTGTTGAGGTTTTGCAGTATCTTGTAGATTTTAGAGATTAGACCCTGACTGGATCTGTCATAGCCAAAAATTTTTTCCCAGTCTGTAGGTTATCTTTTTACTCTTTTGATGAAAGTCTTTAGATGAATGTGTTTGATTTTTAGGAGCTCCCAGTTACCTAGTTTCTCTTCTGATGTTTGTGCATTGTTAGTTATGATTCATATTCTGTTTATGCCAAGTATTAGGGCTCCTAGTGTTGTCCCTATTTTTTCTTCCATGATCTTTATGGTTTTAGGTTTTATATTTAGGTCTTTGATCCCTTTTGAGTTAATTTTTGTGCATGATGTGAGGTATGGGTCTGTTTCACTTTCTTGTGTTTGGATATCCAGTTATGCCAGCACCATTGGTTAAAGAGGCCATCTTTTTCTCATTTAATGGACTTTGGGCCTCTGTAAAATATCAGCTACATAGGTGGATGATCGTCGTCCTTGCCTCTAAGGAACATTCTGGCTGTACTTCTTCCAAGACAGATTTATTCCTTCTTCTGGAAGTCCATAGTATATTCAACATTCTTTGCCAACACCATAATTCAAAGGTGTCAATTCCTCTTTAGTCTTCCCTATTCATTGTCCAGCTTTCACATGCATATGAGATGATTGAAAATACCATGGCTTGGGTCAGGTGCACCTTAGTCCTTAAAGTGACATCTTTACTTTTTAACACTTTAAGGAGGTCTTTTGGAGCAGATTTGCCCAATATAATACAGCGTTCGATTTCTGGACCACAGCTTCCATGGGCATTAATTGTGGATCCAGTAAAATAAAATCTGTGACAACTTCAATAATCCATACTGAAGCCTGTAATCTTTGATTTTCATCAGTAAGTACTTCAAGTCCTCTTCACTTTCAGCAAGCAAAGTTCTGTCATCTGCATATCACAGGTTGTTAATGAATCTTCCTCCAATCCTGATGCCATGTTCTTCTTCATAAAGCCCAGCTTCTCAGATTATTTGCTCAGCATACAGATTGGATAAGTATGGTGAAAGAATACAACCCAGACGCACACCTTTCCTGATTTTAAACCACGCAATATCCCCTTGTTCTGTTCCAAAGACTGTCTCTTGGTCAATGTACAGCTTCCTCATGAGCACATTTAAGTGTTCTGGAACTCCTATTCTTTGCAATGTTATCCATAATTTGTTATGATCCACACAGTCGTGTTCCTTTGCATAGTCAATAAAACACAAGTAAACATCTTTCTGGTATTCTTTGCTTTCAGACAGGATCTATTTGACATCAGCAACGATATCCCTGCTTCCACATCCTCCTCTGAATCTGGCGTGAATTTCTGGCAGTTCCCTGTCCATGTGCTGCTGCAACCGCTTTTGAATGATCTTCAGCAAAATTTTCGTTATGTGTAATATTAATAATATTGTTCTATAATTTCTGCATTCTTTTGTATCCCCTTTCTTTGGAATGGGCACAAATATGGATCTCATCTAGTCGGTTGGCCAGGTAGCTGTCTTCCAAATTTCTTGGTGTAGATGAGTGAGCACATCTACCGCTGCATCTGTTTGTTGAAACTTCTCAGTTGGTATTCTTTCAATTCCTGAAGGCTTTTTTTGTTTTTAGCCAGTGCCTTCAGTGCAGCTTGGACTTCTTCCTTCAGTACCATCAATTCTTGATGATATGCTACCTTCTGAAATGGTTGAACATTGACCAGATCTTTTTGATGTAATGACTCTGTGTATTCCTTCCATCATCTTTTGATGCTTTCTGTGTCATTCAATATTTTCTCCATAGAATCCTTCAATATTACAACTCCATGCTAAAATTTTTTCTTCAGTTCTTTCAGCTTGAGAAATGCCAAGCATGTTCTTCCCTTTTGGTTTTCTATCTCCAGATCTTTGCACATTTCATTGTAATATTTTACTTTGTCTTCTCGAGCCACCCTTTGAAATCTTCTGCTCAGTTCTTTTACTTCATCATTTCTTCCTTTTGCTTTAGCTACTCAATGTTCAAGAGCAAACTTCAGAGTCTCTTCTGACATCCATTTTAGTCTTTTCTTTCTTTCCTGTCTTTTTAATGACCTTTTGCTTTCTTTGTGTATGATATGCTTTATGTTATCCCACAGCTCGTCTCATCTTCAGGTCATTAGTGTTCAATGCATCAAGTCTAAACTCTAAACTCCAGTGGGATATACTCAAGTTCGTATTTTTGAGATGGTCTCTAAACTCCAGTGGGATATACTCAGGTTCGTATTTTTTGGCTCTTATGGACTTGTTCTAATTTTCTTCAGTTTCAACTTGATTTTGCATTTGCACCTGAGCAAATGGTTGTCTGTTCCACACTCGGCCTCTGGGCTTATTCTGACTGATGATATTGAGCTTTTCCATCATCTCTTTCCACAGATGTAGTCAGTTTGATTCCTGCGTATTCTGTGAGGTCTATGTGTATAGTCACCATTTATGTTGTTGAAAAAAAGTATTTCCAGTGAAGAAGTTGTTGATCTTGCAAAATCCTGTCATTTGATCTCCAGCATCATTTCTGTCACCAAGGCCATATTTTCCAACTACTGATCCTTCTTCTGTTTCCAACTTTAGAATTCCAATCACTAGTAATTATCAATGCATCTTGATTGCATATTTGATGAATTTCAGACTCCAGAAGTTGGTAAAACTCTTCAATTTCTTCGTCTTTGGCCTTAGCAGTTGGTGCATAAATTTGAATAATATTCATATTAACTGGTCTTCCTTGTAGGCGTATGGATATTATCCTATCACTTACAGCATTCTACTTCAGGATAGATCTTGAAATGTTCTTTTTGATGATGAACATGATGCCATACCGCTTCACTTGTCACTTCCAGTAGAGTAGACCATATGATTGTCTTGATTCAAAATGGCCAATACCAGTCCATTTCAGCTCACTAATGCCTAGGATATCAATCTTTATGAGTTCCATTATTTTCAACAACTACCAATTTTCCTAGATTCATACTTTTTACATTCCATGTTCCAATTATTTATGGATGTTTACAGCTGTTCTCATTTTAAGCCGTATCAGCAGATGAAGGTCCCAAAAGCTTGACTCCATTCACATCATTAAGGTTGACTCTACTCTGAGGAGGCAGCTCTTCCCCAGTTGTCTTTTGAGTGCCTTCCAACCTGAGAGGCTCACCTTCCAGCACTGTATCAGACAGTGTTCTGCTGCTATTCATAAGGTTTTCACTGGTCAGTTTTTCCAGAAGTAGACTGCCAGGTGCTTCTTCCTAGTTGTCCTAATCTGGAAGCTCCACTGAAACCCGTGCACTGTGGATGACCCTACTTATATTTGAACAGTGGTGGCATACTTCCATCATCAGAGCAATATGCAAGCCACTATAGCACAACAAAAGGGTAGATGTGTGGTGGCCATTGTAGACAGAGGGGGTGACTTTCCCTACAAGGTTTATATACTGGGTTGGATAATGTTCTCTCGAAATTCAGAATCTCAGAATGTGATGTTATTTGGAAATAGAGTCTTTGAAAATGTTATCAGTTAACATGAAGTTATACTACAATAAGGTCAGCCCTAAACCCAGTGAGTGATGTCCTAATAAGAGGAAAAGAAACACCAACAGAGGGAAGACGTCATATGGTGATGGAAGGAGGAATTTACAAGCCAGTGAACACCCAGGCCAGCAGAAGCTGGAAGAGACAAGGAAGGAACCTCCCCTAGAGCCTTTGGAGGAACATGGCCCTGCCGACACCCTAAATTTGGACTTCCAATGTCCAGAGCTGTGAGACAATAAATTTCTGCTGTTTTAAGCCTCTCAGCATGTGGTACTTTGTTACGCGGCCCCAGGAAACAGAGACATTTTTGGCACGTGTCACCAACCACATCATTTTCAGAAAACTGTCTGGTTGGGGACGTGAAGGACAGTTTGCAGGGGGAGGCACTAGAGCCAGGGAGACAAGAGCAACAGGAAAAGGGGGCAGGGGATGACTTCAGGTCCACTTCAGAGTGAGAATCAGCAGGATTTGTTGTTGTTGTCAGGTGCCATCAAGTCAATTCAGAATCCTAGCAACACTATGTATAGCAGAATGAAACACTGCCTGGTCCTGCGCTGTCCTCGCAAGCTTTGTTATGCTTGAGCCATTGTTGCAGCCACTGTGTTAGTCCATTTCATTGAGGATCTTCCTCTTTTTCCTTGACCCTCTACTTTACCAAGCATGATGTCCTTCACCAGGGAGTGATCCCTCCTGATAACATGTCCAAAATATGTGAGATGTAGTCTCTCCATCCTTGCTTCTAAGGAGCATCCTGGTTGTACTTCTTCCAAGACAGATTTGTCCGTTCTTTTGGCAGTCCATGGTAAATTTAATATTCTTCGCCAACACCACAATTCAAAGGTGTCAATTCTTCGGTCTTCCTTACTCATTGTCCAGCTTTCACATGCATATGAAATGGTGCAAAATACCATGGCTTGGGTCAGGCACACCTTAGTCTTCAAGGTGAAATCTTTGCTTTTCAACACTTTAAACAAGCCTTTTGCAGCTGATTTGCCCAATGCAATGCATCTTTTGATTTCTTGACTGCTGCTTCCATGGGTATCAGTTGTGGATCCAAGTGAAATGAAATCCTTGACAACCTCAATCTTTTTTCTGTTTATCGCGATGTTGCTTATTGGTCCAGTTGTGAGGACTTTTGTTTTCTTTATGTTGAGGTGTAATCCATACTGAAGGCTGTAGTCTTTGATGTTCATCAGTAAGTGCTTCAAGTCCTTTTCACTTTCAGCAAGCAAGGTTGTGTCATCTGCATATTGCAGCTTGTTAATTGGCCTTCCTTCAATCCTGATGCCCATTCTTCTTTATACAGTCCAGCTTCTCAGATTATTGGCTCAGCATACAGATTGAATAGGTATGGTGAAAGGATACAACCCTGACACACACCCTTCCTGACTTTAAACCATGCAGTATCCCCTTGTCCTGTTCAATGACTGTCTCTAAATCTGTGTACAGGTTCCTTATGAGCACAATTAAGTGTTCTGAAATTAAGTGTTGGAATGCCTTAGCATAATCAATAAAACATAGGTAAACATTTTTCTGGCATTCTCTGCTTTCAGCCAAGATCCATCTGACATCAGCAATGATAGCCCTTGTTCCATGTCCTCTTCTGAATCCAGCCTAAATTTCTAGCAGTTCCCTGCTGCAGCCACTTTTGAATGATCTTCAGCAAAATTTTACTTGAGTGTGATATTAGCGATTTTTTTAATATAATTTTTATTGTGCTTTAAGTGAAAGTTTACAAATCAAGTCAGTCTCTCACACAAAAACCCATATACACCTTGCTACACACTCCCAATTACTCTCCCCCTAATGAGACAGTCTGCTCTCTCCCTCCACTCTCTCTTTTCATGTCCTTTTCACCAGCTTCTAACTCCCTCCACCCTCTCATCTCCCCTCCAGGCAGGAAATGCCAACATAGTCTCAAGTGTTCACCTGATCCAAGAAGATTACTCCTCACCAGCATCCCTCTCCAATCCATTGTCCAGTCCAATCCATGCCTGAAGAGTTGGCTTCGGGAATGGTTCCTGTCCTGGGCCAACAGAAGGTCTGGGGGCCATGACTACTGGGGTCCTTCCAGTCTCAATCACACCATTAAGTCTGGTCTTATGAGAATTTGGGGTCTGCATCCCACTGCTCTCCTGCTCCCTCAGGGGTTCTCTGTTGTGTTCCCTGTCAGGGCAGTCATCAGTTGTAGCCAGGCACCATCTAGTTCTTCCGGTCTCAGGGTGATGTAGTCACTGGTTCATGTGGCCATTTCTGTCTCTTGGGCTCGTAATCGCCTTGTGTCCTTGGTGTTGTTCATTCTCCTTTGATCCAGGTGGGTTGAGAGCAATTGATGCATCTTAGATGGCTGCTTGCTAGCGTTTAAGACCCCAGACACCAGTCTTCAAAGTGGGATGCAGAATGCTTTCTTAATAGATTTTATTATGCCAATTGACTTAGATGTCCCCTGAAACCATGGTCCCCAGACCCCTGCCCCTGCTACGCTGGCCTTTGAATCATTCAGTTTATTCAGGAAACTTCTTTGCTTTCGATTTAGTCCAATTGTGCTGACCTCCCCTGTATTGTGTGCTGCCTTTCCCTTCACCTAAAGTAGTTCTTGTCTACTATCTAATTAGTGAATGCCCTTCTCCCACCCTCCCTCCCTCCCCCCTCTTGTAACCACAAAAGAATGTTTTTTTCTCAGTTTAAACTATTTCTCAAGTTCTTGTAATAGTGGTCTTATACAATATTTGTCCTTTTGCAACTGACTAATTTCACTCAGCATAATGCCTTCCAGGTTCCTCCATGTTATGAAGTGTTTCACAGATTCCTCACTGTTCTTTATCGATGCGTAGTATTCCATTGTGTGAATATACCATAATTTATTTATCTATTCATCCATTGATGGGCACCTTGGTTGCTTCCATCTTTTTTTCTATTGTAAACAGTGCTGCAGTAAACATGGGTGTGTTCGTGTAAAGGTTCTTATTTCTCTAGGATATATTCCAAGGAGTGGGATTGCTGGATCATATGGTAGTTCTATTTCTAGCTTTTTAAAGAAGCGCCAAATCGATTTCCAAAGTGGTTGTATCATTTTATACTCCCACCAGCAGTGTATAAGTGTTCCAATCTCTCCACAGCCTCTCCAACATTTATTATTTTGTGTTTTTTGGATTCATGCCAGCCTTGTTGGGGTGAGATGAAATCTCATTGTAGTTTTGATCTGCGTTTCTCTAATGGCTAATGATCGTGAACATTTCCTCATATATCTGTTAGCTACCTGAATGTCTTCTTTAGTGAAATGTCTATTCATATCTTTTGCCCATTTTTTAATTGGGTTATTTGTGTTTTTGTGGTTGAGTTTTTGCAGTATCAGGTAGATTTTAGAGATCAGGCGCTGATCAGAAATGTCATAGCTAAAAACTTTTTCCCAGTCTGTAGGTAGTCTTTTTACTCTTTTGGTGAAGTCTTTGGATGAGCATAGGTGTTTGATTTTTAGGAGCTCCCAGTTATCTAGTTTTTCTTCTACATTCTTTACAATGTTTTCTACACTGTTTATGCCATGTATTAGGGTTCCTAACGTTGTCCCTATTTTTTCTTTCATGATCTTTATCGTTTTAGATTTTATATTTAGGTCTTTGATCCATTTTGAGTTAGTTTTTGTGCATGGAGTGAGATATGGGTCTTGTTTCATCTTTTTGCAGATGGATCTCCAGTTATGCCAGCACCATTTGTTAAAAAGACTGTCTTTTCCCCATTTAACTGTTTTGGGGCCTTTGTCAAATATCAGCTGCTCATATGTGGATGGATTTATGTCTGGATTCTCAATTCTGTTCCATTGGTCCATGTATCTGTTGTTGAACCAGTACCAGGCTGTTTTGACTACTGTGGCGGTATAATAGGTTCTAAAATCAGGTAAAGTAAGGCCTCCCACTTTGTTCTTCTTTTTCAGTAATGCCTTATTTATCCAGGGCCTCTCTCCCTTCCATATGAAATTGGTGATTTGTTTCTCCATCTCATTAAAGAATGTCCTTGGGATTTGGATCGGATCAAATCTATCTATTCTTGAGATGGTCTCTAAATTCAGGTTCGATATACTCAAGCTTGTGCTTTGGCTTTCTTGGACTTATTCTAATTTTCTTCAGTTTCAACTTGAACTTGCATGTGAGCAATCGATGGTCTGTTCCACAGTCAGTCTTTTTCTAACTGATGATATTGAGCTTTTCCATCGTCTCTTTCTACAGATGTAGTCGATTTGATTCCTGTGTATTCCATCTTACAAGGTCCACATGTAAAGACACTGTTTACATTGGTGAGAAAAGGTATTTGCAATGAAGAAGTCGTTGGTCTTGCAAAATTCTGTCATTGGATCTCTAGCATTGTTTCTATCTCCAATGCCATATTTTCCAACTGCCGATCCTTCTTCTTTGATTCCAGCTTTTGCATTCCAATCACTAGTAACTATCAGTGCATCCTGATTGTATGTTTGATCAATTTCAGACTGCGGAAATTGGTAAAAATCTTCAGTTTCTTCATCTTTGGCCTTAGTAGTTGGTGTGTAAATTTGAATAATAGTCGTATTAACTGGTCTTCCTTTTAGGCGTATGGGTATTATCCTATCACTGACAGTGTTGTACTTCAGAATAGATCTTGAAATGTTCTTTTTGACGATGAATATGACACCATTCCTCTTCAATTTATCATTCCCAGCATAGTAGAACATATGATCGTTGGATTCAGAATGACAAATACCAATCCATTTCAGCTCACTAATGCCTAGGATATGGATGTTAATGCGTTCCATTCGTTTTTTGATGATTTCCAGGATTTGGCATCTGATTTTCCATGGACATGAAAGTTGTAGCTGAGCATAGACTCGAAGCTTGTTAAAATGGTGACTCCAAGAGAAATGATACCATGAAGAGGAGGCAATCTTGGGGTGAGGACAATGAGTTTGGCTTCAGACTTTCTGTTTTAAGGTTCTGGTTAGAAAACTTAGTAGACGGGCATGTCCTTCGTGAGCCTGGGACTCGGGCTCAAGGTCTGTGCTGAAATCATCATCGGTGGGGAGTTGTGAATGGGAAGGTGGTCGAGGCCACATGGAGACAATAGAATTAGAAAAGCAGAGAGGCATGAGTGGGGCTCTAGGGGATACAAGTGTTTAAGGAATGGTGGGGGCAGCGGAGCCAACGAAATGGACCTGGAAAAAAGGGGTGGGAAGAGAACCAGCAAGAACAATGTTCTCAAAGCTAAAAGAGCTTGGGTGACTAGCAGAGAAATAAAGGATAGAGGAGAAATGCCAGGCATCTAAGCTTCCACCCTGCTGGGTCCTGGCTGGAACCCAAAGTATGTTCTCTCCTGAGGCCCCCAGTGATGAGCTTCCCGGGTAGAGAAGGTGACATCCTTCTCAGCAATGCTGGGCAGCCCTGTGTTCTCACTGCCTGGGGTCTGGGCAGCTTCCCAAGCCAACCCTGCTCGCAGAAACCTAATCAGGAGCCAAGCATGCTCTGCTCCGTGAGAAGATTTGATCTGGCTACAGCGATAACAAGAACAAATCTCCTGTTTGCCCTTCAGAAAGTTCCAGATGATGGTGGTTGAAAATTGGCCCAGTGTTAATGAGCAAATGGAGAGGTACATCTACTTCAAAACATCCTTTTCCAAGCTTCTGTGGAAAGATCACCTGCCTCAGAGGCAGCTGAGGTATCCGTTCAAAGAGCAGATTCCTGGCAAGACACAGGACTTCATGATTAGGAATAGCTGGGGCTGTGCACAGAGAGCTGCATTTTCTGTGAGCTCTGCAGATTATCCTAAGGCACGCTGAAGTCTGTGAGCCATTGACTATTAGAGAATGGAATAAAAAAAAAAAGAGAGAGAGAATGGAATATCGGATTGTAAAACCCAAAAGAGCTCCACCTGGGAATACTACATTTTTACTCATGGGACATAATCCTTAACAGAATTATGATACTTTACCAAAACTAATCGGGTCTAGTCCCTGTTCAAATTATTTCTGTGAAAATATTTGCCATTCCTGCTGAGTTTTCTGGCTAATACACAGCAGGATGATTTATAAGTTTAAAGCTTGCAAAAGGAAGCAGGAGGGAAATTTCCCATGCACGTTCTTCAAAGAAAGACATTTTGAAGTTTAATTCTAAAGGGAAAGTCATAAAAATGTTAACCCTTTCCCATAGAATGTGGTGAGCTTTCACACTATTATTTTTATTAAATAGTTTTCCATTTATATTGCCTTTTTCTCAAGTATAAAAACTAACCTTTATTCTACTTGAAAAAATCAGTGTCCAAATTCATTGTCACATGTAAACCACAGAAATTATTACTTGATTTTTGATAGTGGAAAAATTAAAATAGTTTGTTTCACTTAATGTATTTTAACATTAAATCTCCTCTTATCAAGTTTCTTAAACTAGAAATTTTACTCTGTGTGTGTGTGTGAGTGTATGTGTGTGTGTGGTTTACAGTGAAACATAGCTCATAACTGAAATGTAACTACTGCATAATTATTTTAAATGTAAATATAGACTATACACTTTGAAATATTTATCTGCACTCTGTCTTGACACTTGAAATTGTATCACTAGAGATTAATTAATTTGGATCTTGAAGGCATTTCAATCTTCAGGAATTCCTTATTGGAATGCTAAAAAATGAGTGAGTAAAACATTAAGCCATTTATCAGCTACCACCTTATGAAAGTTTTGTTGCTAACTAGCTGAGAGCCCGATGGGTAGACATGGAGCAAAAAAGACCTCAGGGATGTCAGGGCTGTGAAAGGCAAAAGAACAACACGAACAACCTCACCTTCTTGCATTCCTACCTCTCAACCTTGGTGACTCTCCATTTGTACAAGAGCCCACACTATAAAGCCAAGCAGAACTTTGGAGGAATTATGTTCAGGTAGCATTGCAGGGCAAACCTTGCCTGATATACTTGTTAGTTGACATCAAGTGGATTCCCACTTACGGTGACCCCAAGTGTGCAGAGTAGAACTGTTCCACAGGATTTTCAAGGCTGTGACCTTTTGGAAGTAGATTGTCAGACCTTTCTTCTGAGGTACCTCTGGGTGGGTTTGAACCACTAACCTTTTGATTAGCAGTCTTTGGTTAGTAGTAGCACTTAACCATTTCTGCCACCCAGTACACTATGCTGAGTGAAAGAAAACTCCTAGCAGGAAAGACCAAGATCTTAATATCCCTGAATTGGGCTAAAATAATCACAAGCCATTTTACTTGGATCCACCATCAAGGCTCATGGATAAGTCAAGAAATCAAAAGACACATTGCATTGGGCCAATATGCTGCAAAAGACCTCTTTAAAGTGTTAAAAATCAAAGATGTCACCTTGAGGACTAAGGTGTGCCTGACCCAAGCCATGGAGTTTTCAATCACTTCATATGCATATGAAAACTGGACAATGAATAAGGAAGACCGAAGAAGAATTGATGCCTTTGAATTATGGTGTTGGTGAAGAATATTGAATATACTAAGGACTGCCAGAAGAACAAATATACCTTGGAAGAAGTACAGTCAGAATGCTCCTCAGAAGCAAGAATGGCGAAACTTTGTCTCACATACTTTGGACACATTATCAGGAGGGACCAGCCCCTAGAGAAGAGCATCATGTTTGGTAAAGTAGAGTGTCAGCAAAAAAGAGGAAGACCCTCAAGGAGATGGACTGACATAGTGGCTACAGTGAGCTCAAGCATGACAACAATTACAAGGATGGCACAGGTCCAGACAGTGTTTCTTTCTGTTGTGCATGGGGTCGCTATGAGTCAGAACTGACTCAACGGCACCTAGGAACAACAATAATCACAAGCCAACTTGAGAACAGGAGAGAGGCTATGAGTCTGGCAAGAAGTGCTGGTTGAGTCTGACCCAGTGCCCTACTCCACTGAACGTAAATTCATTCAGAGCTGGGAAGGCCTTCTCCCAGCCAAATCCATGCTGCAGGAAATGGCACAATAAATGCCTCTGTGAAATACTGCAGCCAAACGTCCAGGCACATGGGAAAATTGGTGGAGCCCGTCTCGCATTGTCTATGGAAACTGGTATTCAGCCTGCAGTGCACATTTTCAGACAGCCTCTTCATGAGTACAAGACCTCAGGAAGCTGAACCATTCCAGCCAATTTAAAATATTGGTCTCTTTCACCCGAGCATTCCACCTCAATGTACCAAGCTCACCTCCACATGGTTTAAACTCAGCTCAGTGTTGTTTGAAAAAAAGTTGCAAATGCTTTGACAAGGCATATTAGAGACTCTAGAATAAAAAAATTAATAAAAATATCCATGAGTATTTTCTCACATGGATTTTTTAAAAGCTATTCTTTCTAAATAGCTTCAATAAATATTACTGATTTCATCACTCTCTGATGTAACAACAAGGCTTGATTTAGTCAAGCAACAACCCTATCTTTGTGTGGGATTGGTCTTTTGTGGCATTCCTCAGCTGTTAGATTACAGGACCCACAGTTCCCAAACTGGTGGGCTTCTGGAGGTACTTCTCAGTCATTCAACAGTGTTTATTGAGCACCTGCCTTGTGCCAAGCAAGGTCTTAGCTGCCAGGCTTCATAGTAACAAAAGGTTAGGGTGCCCCTGGCTCCCCCAGGAGAACATGATTTGATTGTTGGAATAATCCTGTTGGTTGGCAGTGAACTGAAGACTGTTAAGGACCAGGTGGGGTACAGCTGGTCTGGCTGATTGGGGAACTAGTCGGGTGGGGAATCTTTCCCACTGGCTGGGGCGTATCTGGAAAGGTGGGAAAACACATGGCTAGGCTTTAAGGTAGGGGCCTTGTGGTGCTCAAAAATCTGAAGGCAGCACTTGAAATTTTATGTCTTATTGTCAGACAGAAGCCCAGGAGGAAAGTTAAAGGTAGTGATATTTTTCTCCCCTCAGTTATGCAGGGAACAGCTTACAAGCTGGGGAAACACTGGTATTCTTTTAAAATTAGTTCAGATCTAGCACTTATAGCAGAGTGGTAGTCAGTCAGTAAAATTTATATATTTTACTGTGTCTCAGTTGTACTACAATGTTTATTTACTACTTTGTGCAATAATAGATAGTGGTAACCAAACCAAACTCATTGCCATCAAGTCAATTCTGATTCATGGTGACCCAACGGCACAGAGTAGGGCTGCCCCACAGGGTTTCCTAGGCTGTAAATCTTTATAGAAGCAGACGGCCACATCTTTCTCTTGTGGAGCAGCTGGTAAGTTCGAACTGCCAACCTTTCAGTGAGCAGCCAAGGACTGCTCCACCAGGGCTCCTTCAGATAGTGGTCATGCTATGAAATTTAAATTGATGAAGCATAACTGGGGATGACTTTAGTTTGGATTTTCCATTTTGGGGAGCTGGCACTGGCTCTGATGAAGTGGCTGGCTCCTGAATGGCGAGGAGATGCCAAGCACAGACAGGTCTGCAGGGAGCGTTCTAGGTGGAAGAAACAGGTCTAAGGCTGGAACAAGCTGGTACTCTGAGGAACAGAAGAAGGCTGGTGGGGCTGGAGCATCAGGAGTAAGGGAAGAGTGGAGCAAGACGGCATCAAAGGCGGGGTCAACATTATGAGGTCCTCGAAGTTCTGTCTCCCATGAGTGCCACGATTTACATAGATGGGCTCAGGGAAGACAGGAAGCAAAGCATGGCTGTCTCCTCCCGGGCTTTCTGAACCCTGAGGAGGAATCTCCTTCACGTCTCCTTCAGCAGGAACCTGAGGAAGAGGATACAGGAACAGTGGCAGCCTCCTCAGGCCTTATGTCTTTAAAAGGCAGAGTCCACACTGGGCTATGCAGGTGGAGGCAGAGAGGCCTTGCCATCACATTCAGGGCGTAGCTCTCTGACCTCTCCCTAAACCTGTGATGTACCAGCCATGGGAGAAGGGAAGGATACACGCCTACACAAAAGGCTCCTGTGGTTTTATGGACCCCGGAGTCAGGGGAGGGAGAAGTGGTAGGAGTGGGAAAGTGCTGAGCACTAAGTCAGAGAGAGAAAGGTATGTACTGACCGATATGTAGACAGAGGGAGAGGGAGAGAGAGGATGATGACGATGATGATAAGGAAAGAGAAAGAGATGGAGATAAAGATGTATACAGAGAGATAGATATGTACAGAGAGAGATAGCTAGAGAGAGAGAGATGGGGTTATAAACAGAGAGAGAGAGAGAAATACATATAGGCATACATAGATGGGGGCAGGCGGAGCCCTGGTGGCACAAGGGTCAGCAGTTTAAACCCACCAACCACTCCTTGGAAACACTATGGGGCAGTTCTACTCTGTCCTATAGGGTCGCTATGAGTCAGAATTGGCTTGATAGCAATGGGTTTATAGAGAGAGAGACTGAGGTACATACAGAGGGGTATAAATAGGTACAGCTAGAGAGAGAGAGAGACAGAATTATGTAGAGATACAGTTATATATATACAGAGAGAGAGAAAGAGCAATGAAGAGGAGGCTAGGGATAGAGATAGAAAGTGAGAGAGATGGAGACAGAGGGATAGAGGTTGTTGTTGTTGTTGTTGTTGTTGTTGTTGATAGGTGCCCTCAAGTGTACTCTGACTCCTAGAGACAGACAGGACAGAAAAGAACTGCCCCCAAGTTTTACCAAGGCCATTATCTTTACAGGAGCAAATCCCCAGATCTTTTCTCTCATGGAGCTGCTGGGGGATTTGAACCACCAACCTTTCGGTTAGCAGCCCTGCACCACCAGGGCTCCTTGAGGTAGAGGCAGATAGAGATGAAGAGATAGATACAGATACAGATATCAGGTGCATCTATGATACACACACATACTTTTAACAAAAGGAGCTATGATGCATGTTTTATTCTGAAAATTGCCTGCCACTTAACAATATACAATTGGCAACTTATGTGGATTTATTTCACTGTTTATGGCAGCTTGTATTACATTTTATAGATATCCCGTAATAGATTCACCCATTGTGGTTGTTTTCACTTGTTATTGCTGTTAAAAACTTCACATTTTTACAAACTACCCAAACTATTGAACAGCCAAACTTGAAAGGGTGTGTGTGTGTGTGCATGTGTGCGTTACTGTGTGTATATGTGTGCGTGTGTGTATGTATGTATGTGTCCATATGCATGTGCATGTATGTGTGTGGGCACATGTGTGTGCACGTACGTGTGCATGTATGTGTGCGGGCACATGAGTGTGCATGTGCATGCTGCTGTATGTGTGCATGTATGTATGTGTGTGCATGTGTGTGCATGTATGTGTGTGGTCACATGAGTGTGCATGTGTGCATGAGTACGTGTGTGCATATCGTGTGTGTGTGTGTGTGCATGCGTGTGTGTGCCCTGCTTGAGGTGGAGGGAGGAAGATTAAGGAGAAAGTGAAGTGGTTTGAAATCAGCAATAAAGGAACTGCTCTCCAGCACTAAATGTACTGGAGATTTATTCCCCTGCATCTGTACGTAAATGTCCTTTTGTTCTTGAAACAATAAATCCCTCGCAAACTCCCCACGAAGTTTTGCCATGGCGAGACGTGAGATTTTTTTCTGACAGAATCCAGTCGGTGCTGTTTTGGTGCTCCTTCTGGCCTGAATTTTAATGCCCTGTTCTTTCCCGAAGCCCCCAGCCTGGAAAAGGTCAGAAAGCGTCACATCTCAGCCTGCTGTGCTCTGGGCAGCTGCCAGCCCTTTGGAAATCACTGCTTTCAGAAACCAGTTTCCGCCGCCACCTACTTGGTTTCAAATTAGCAGTAACCTACCGCACCACGCCGTAGCAGCCAGGCCTTCACTGTTGCTCTTTCTTTATAATCTAGATTCATTTTAAAAGATACTGAGATTCTCAAACTGCCAAACCTTGGACAATTTTCCATCACTCTCAATACCATCAAAGGTGAGACAAAGAGACCGAATCCTGTCTTTTAACTTGAAGTGGAGAATTGTCTTGGTCGTGTATTGCTGCTGTACACAGACGCACAAGGGCGTGGCTTTAACAAACAGAGATTTATTTTCTCACAGTTTAGGGCATCAGAAGTCCAAATTCAGGGCCCGGCTCTGGGGGAAGGCTATCTCTGTCTGTCAGCTCTGGGGGAAGGACCTTGTCTCTTTCCGCTTCTGGTCCTTGGCTCCTCGGTGATCTTCTCGTGGCATGTGTCTCTTCCCTTCAGTTTGCGCTTGCTTACTTAACCTGCCCTTTATATCTCAACAAAGCTTGAGTTAAAACACGCCATACATTGACACTACCTCGTTAACATAACAAAGAAGACCTATTCCCAAACGGAATTATAAACACGAGTATAGAAGGATTTACAACACTTATTTTGGGGGGACACAATTCATTTCAATCTCTTCTTTCTCTTCTTTCGGTGCAAACCTTCTCTCCTGCGGCCCATGGGATCTTGGCACAGTGCCCAGGTGCCTCAGGGCCTGCAGGCTGTGTTGGCCACGCACTCAGCAGCACCTTCCAGCAATCATGCTCTTTCTGCTTCAGACTACATTAGCGACTCCCCACACTCCCAGTCAGCATCAGAGCCTGCACTGCCACACGCGAATTCCAGATTCCTACGAAATAAAGCCGCTCTAAATGGACATCTTCTAAATGGGCTTCACTGCACTCACTTTGCTATTTGCTTTACTTATGTAACAAACACAGAGTTATAGAACGTGTACTGGTCTCAAGTAATAGCACGGCCAGTGTGTGTTCTCTGCGAGCTGCTAGAATTCATGTGACAGTCTTCACGCCGGCTGGTCACTAGCCAAGCTCAGGATGTCCAGCATGACTGGGTCCCACCAGGAAACCAGCAGCAGAGGATTCCAGTGGCAAAGTGGGACCCCCAATGCCATGTTCCCTCTGCATTCTTAACCTCTGAGCATCTGTTTCAGTTTCAATACTCTCTTTTTTCTTTTTTGGCAATTCAACAATTTTTACAGTATAATTCAGTAATATTGATTACATTCGTCATGTTGTGCAATGAATCTAACCCTCCTTTTCCAAATTACTCCATCCCCATGAATATAAATGGATGGATCCTGGCTGAAAGCAGAGAACACCAGAAGGATGTTTACCTGTGTTTTATTGACTATGCAAAGGCATTTGACTGTGTGGATCGTAGTAAATTATGGATAACATTGCAAAGAATGGGAATTCCAGAACACTTAATTGTGCTCATGAGGAACCTGTACATAAATCAAGAGGCAGGTGTTCGGACAGAATGAGGAAATACTAAGTGGTTTAAAGTCAGGAAATAACATACCAAAAAACCAAACCCATTGCCACCAAGTCAATTCCGACTCACAGCAAACATATAGAACAGAGTGGAACTGCCCCATAGGGTTTCCAAGGGGCGGCTGGTGAATTTGAACTGCCAACCTTTTGGTTAGCAACTGCGTTCTTAACCATTGTGCCACCAGGGCTCCACAAGAGGTATTTAAAGTACAGAATGTGTTTTCTCACAGTTCTGGAGGTGAAATAGCAAAATCAGGGTCTGGGCTCTGTCAATTCCTTCCTTATCAGTAGTCCTGGGCCTTCCTGGGCTCATGGACGATCTTCATATGATGTCTGTCTTCCCCTGGGTGTGTGTCACTGTCTATTCTGGTTTTCTTGTAACTCAAAAGTGATTGGGTTTAGAACCCACTCAACACCGGCATGTCCTCATTAAGATGACAAAAAAAAAAAAAAGAAAACCTATTTTCAAGACAACATCTATACGTAAATGAATTAAACACATATTTTGGGGGACACAGTTCAATCTATAATACAGCCATCTGTACAAGGCATGATTTCCCTGTGAATAAGTCCATTCAAGAGACCAAATTAGATCAGGGTTTCTTAGTGCTCGTAGAATTAGCACAAAGGGGAATTCGTCAAACCGGAATCACTGCTTGCACCACCCTCCTCTTCTCAGGGATGTTTCTGTCTGAATAAGCAGTGCTGGACCTCAGGTAAATATTGACGTGTTTCACTTTAGCTTCCTTTTTCTAGAATCGTTTTAGATGACTGCCCTTCTGTTAATACGCCACTACATCAGAAAACGAGAATGTACTTGACTGGATTAAAACTTTCAAATGTTAACTGTATGCGTGTTGTGGGGATCCAGCCTAAAGAGACAGCATTGCCCTGCTTAACGCCGCTGAAGTGTGGTTGGGACTTCCAGCCTCGCAGGCACTTTGGCTGTTAAAGGCTCTCACCCATTAAAAGCGGTTGCCATCAAGTCGACTTCAACTCATCGTGACCCCGTGTGTGTCAGGGCTGATGTTTCAGAAGTAGATTCACCAGGCCTTTCTTTTGAGGTGCCCGTGGGTGGACCCCAACCTCCAACCTTTTCATTAGCAGCCGAGCGTGTTGACGGTTTGCACCACCCGGGGACTCCGCCTCCTGGATACAGAGACATAAAACATTGTTGTGTGATGAAGGAGCCAGGACCTCACCCGGGCTGTCCAGCTTCCATTACCTGTCAGATTTTTCCAAGACGACTGGTGAGGATGTTGGCAGAAGGAGTAAATACCAGTCCTGTTTATTAAATACTCCTTCCCTGGACTAAAACGAAAACCGAACCCGTGGCCATCAAGTCAACTGCAACTTTTGGCGACTCTGAAATCAATGGCTGATTTTTCAGAAGTAGATACCCAGAGTGGGCCTGGAACCTCTAACCTTTCAGTGAGCAGCCAAGAGTGTTAACCGTTTGTACCACCCAGTGCTTCCTTACCCCATTAAAAAACCAAGCCAAACCTGTTGCCATCAAGTTGATTCCAACTTATAGCGACCCTATGGGACAGAGAAGAACTGCCCCATGGAGTTTCCAAGGCTGAAATCTTTATGGAAGCATCTTTCTCCCACAGAGCAGCTGGTGGGTTCTAACCACTGATCTTCCGATGAGCAGCCGAGAACTTGACCACTGCGCCACCAGGGCTCCTCACCCCTTTAGGACAAGCCAAACCTCCTGCTCCGAGGACTCGTCCTCATTTCCGCCCGATTCCAGGACTCTGACGGCAAGAGAGTTGCAATTTGTACTTCAACTTCAGTTTTCTCGGGCAGGCCCTTTGCTGTGGCTGTAGGGTGGGCTCACCTCCCCTCACTGCAGATTGAGTGCTTTTCAGTCTTGTGCCAGAGCACGGCTCAGCCTCTCGTGACAGCGACACCAGTGGTAGGGTCTTTTTCTTTGGGGTATTCAGTCTACCTAATAGCACAGAACAGTCTTCTTTCCAAGAGGGAACTGGCATGTTTTTCTCCTACTGGAAGCCATGATTTTACAATTTAAAAAAAAAAACTTAAAGTTGCTCTGAGACTTTTTGGACACATTAAGAAGAATGGACTCCCACCGCCGTTGTGTTTACCTTAAGTAGGACTTCTACAAACGTATCTCTCGATTATGTACTGGTTAGGTACTGCCGTAAACGTATCTAGGTATCACTGTATCTAGATGTTTCTAAGAACAAAAATAAAGAGCATTCATGAAATAAGAGGGTATCTTCATACCTATGACTTAGTAATATTGTATGTTTAACTTAAAACTATGGCTTAAACATAGCAGTACCTACATGAAATCAGTTTTATTTAAGAATAGTAGTTCAACTTAATACTGCGTATGTGCAGGATTGGTGTAAAAGAAAGGAAAATATGGTTTGTGTGTGAATCAAACCACGGAGCAAACTTAGCCTGTGCGGTGTGTTCTTGGGAGGAAGACGGTCTTTGAACAAAAAGTCAGTGAAAGCTGTGGATTTAGCAGTAAATCTAGAGGTGCTGGTGGCTGTCTGAAAGCTTGCCATGAGTTTCAGTCCACAGCTCTGCTGTGAAACGCACTCAGAAATGTGACTTTAAAAAGGAACCACTTCCCTAGAGATGAAGCTGAGAGCCAACTCTCAGCCTTAAAGTTCCTGGTCCTTGGGTTCTAGTGGAAAGTGTAATCAGTGTGGGCTTTTTATCTTGGCCTGTGAAAGTCTCTTCTTCCGGGGGTACTGGCTACTCTGTCCCGAAAGGGGAGTGAGTGTGTGTGTGCGTGTGCGTGTACATGTGTGTGCATGTGCACACACGTGTGTTTGGGGAGCCTGGGCAGGGGACATCCAGTTGTTCTACTCCTAGACCCTGAGGGTAGAAGCCGAATGAGAGCTGGGAGTGGCTCAGCCACTGTCCCCCGCCCCAAGGAGCCCCAGAGGAGCCACTCAGGGAGACGCCCCCGTGCAGTCATCCCCCAGGACTGGGCAGGGGAGGTGGGGACACCACTCCAGCAGTCAGCCACCTGCTCCTCCACAATTCTTCATCTGTGTGCCCCATTGCATTCCAATGCAGCTGTGCCAAGCATCTGGGCACAAACATTGTTTGTCCCCAAGCAGAACACCCAAACCCCACTCCTGCCTTCCCCTGCTGTGTCCTCATGCTTCCTGCCCTCATTCAAAGCAGCCCCACCCACCCACTTAAAACACCACCCGGGCTTCTCCCCCGCACCCCGTCTCCTCTGCCAGCAGTCACTCCCTGGAGTCCCTGCAGCCTGCTCGAGGCAGGACCCCGTCTACCCATCTGTAATAAAACAGTTGATGCACACGCACACACGCACACACACACACACGCGCGCGCACACGCACACACACATGCACACACACACTCATGCCTTTGGAAAGTACAGAGCAGCTCTGTGGGGTTCAGTGCACTGTTGCTCAGCAGGATTAGAGGAAATGGGGCTTATTGCCAATAAAGATTTATCAAAGCCCCAGAAACAGATATTTTTACGTTGCTGCCATGACCCAGGTGTAAATTCCCCTGTTCTTTTCTCCCCCCACCACAGGGAACTACTGGAACGCAGCCTCCTTCCCAGACCCTTCGTCCCACCTCCACTTCTCCACTTTCCAAGGGGAGACCAGTGCCGACATTTCCTTCTACTTCAAAACGCTGATCCCTCGTGGGGTATTTCTGGAAAACCTGGGGAACACGGACTTCATCAAGCTGGAGCTGAAGTGTGAGTATGAGCCACAAGTCTGCTCCTGGGCAGCTACCTTTGTCCCCACAAGCTGGCTGAGCCCACTCCATCCCAACATCCACCCTCTCTGGTGTCCCAAAGTGCTGGGACAGGGTGCACACCTGAGTGGGCATGGGTACTGGTGCTCAGACGCCCACAGGGAAACAGATGCCACTCAGGAAGACAAGGTAGACCAGATGCCTGACACTGATATCAGGAAGATGAGGTAGACCAGATGCCTGACACGGATAGGGCAAATAGATGTTGAAACTGTCCCTTTTTGTGTGGTTGTTTTCCAAGGAGACTCAGGTGTGTGTAAGGCTATCTGAGGGCCAGGAACAAGGGCAGAAAGAAGAGCATAAAGGATAATGACAGTCACAGAAATTAGCATCTATATGTTTAACCAGGCAGCGGGGACAACAGTCCTGTGTGATGGACGCAGCTCTCTGGAAGAAGCCCCAGACCACACACCCTTTAAAAGCTGAAGTTCTGAATTTATTCAGCCCAGGGCACAGACATACCAGCCCAGAGGCCACTCAGCTCAGCTCAGCTGGCCTTGGCTCTGGAGGACCCACCCGAGGTCGCAGGCTCGGTCACCATCTGTGGAAGGCAGAGGTGTCTGAAGCTGACAAGTGTGAGTCCTGCCCCTTTATCCTTGGGGCCTGAATCAGCTTTAGGAATTTACAACCTGCAGGATTCCAAGCGAGGTGAATATTTGCAAACTCCCCAATCTCCCAGAGAGGAAGTCAGAGCCAGCCAGACCGGAGTCACCCATCAGCTGCGTCCCAGCACAGATCTTGGCTCCTGCTCGCCAGCACAGGACATCTCCCTCCCACCTGTCCCTTCCATCTTAGCGGTTATGGTGCTGGGTTTGGTCCAGAATAATCCCAAACCCGTGTCCCATACTACCTGGTGGAACCTCTCCTCTATTTGTAGCTCTAACTATGCAATATCATTTCAAAAGGGGATACCAGTTGCTGTCCAGTTGATCCTGATTCATGGCACCCCCATGTGTGCAGAGTAGAACCGTGCTCCACAGGGTTTTCAACGGCTGGTCTTTCAGAGGTAGATTGCCAGGCCTTTCTTCCGAGCACCTCTGGGTAGACTCAAACCTCCAACCTTTCGGTTAACAGTTGAGCACGTTAACCATTTGAGCCACTCAGGGACTCCTATAGCTTCTCCACTGAGGTTCAAAGAAGCCTAGTAGGCGAAAGGCAGATCTCCGAATTTGAGAACAACTTCTTCAAGGTAAACAAGAAGCCTGCTCCCATGAAGTACCCAGAGAAAAGTGACAAGCTGCCACATCGCCAGCTCACCAGGGCTCACAGACCAAAGGGTGCAAGGGGGCCCCGGGCCCCTCCTCCCCACACCTTATCATCCCCCAGCCAGGAGAGCTGGTTTCTGCGGCCAAATCTTTGCACCATCTCTACTTCGTCTCCCCTCAGCTCCCATGCCCCCTAATCCCCTTCTGTTAGGAATTCAAATTCTGTCTCTCTGTGAGCACATCTCAAAGGACCTGTGTCCCTGTTCATGCCTACTCCTACTCGGCTTCCAGACTAACATCTTGTTAATTAACCATGTGCCTTGCTGTCAGGACTGGGAGGTTCTTGACTCTAACCGACAGTCGTTATACAGCAAGCTAAGGAGACCTGTCAGCAGTCCAACATGCAGGGAGAAAAGTGCATCCCATTCGCATAATTAAAGGTAAACTTTTAAACTCTGTGTTGTTATCGGTAGTTGCCGTCTAGTCAGCTCCGATTCGTGGCGACCTTACACTGGGCTTCACTTATTTCCTGTCTGTGTGTATCCACTGGCTGAGTGGGTGTTCCCTGAGTATCCACTGTGTCCCAGGGGCTGTGCAAGGCGCTAAGGACACGTTGTAAAATCAAGCATCATTTTTTCCCTCAAAGATCTTGCTGTTTGTTTTGGAAAACCAGCAACTAAATCAGTAGTTACGATAATAATAAAAAACACCTTGTCTTGGACACAGACTCCCTGTGTCTCCAGACTTTACTCCAGCCGTTACTCTCAGGCGTCACTCTTGCTCGCTCTAACTACCCTCTGAAGAGGGTACCATCACTAACATCTCCATTTAGAAATAAGGAACCTGAGGCACAGAGCCAGGGAGCTGCCTGACCAAGGTCCCACGCCGGGAAGTGGCAGAGACAAAGCCTTGTCCATCTGTCCCAGAGTTGCCGCTCTTTCTATGGAACGGTACTGTCCCAGAACACACAGGGAGAGGTGGCTGAGGTGCAGAGGGGGCGACCAGGAGGGCTTCCCAGGGCTGCAACGCCTTCACTGACTTATGCCGGTAGAGCAGGAGCCAACAATGCGAGGAGGGTGAGGGAAGAAAACTTGTTTCAGGGTGAGGAAGCCACATGACGGAGGTGTGGGGCCTGAGCTGAAGGACCCAGGAGGAAACAGCCCCAGAGCCACAGCAGGGGTGTGTGCATGGGGGGAGAGGCTGGGGTCAGGGCACTCACCATGCTGGGCAAAGGGGCCGAGTGGGCATGACCCTGAAATTACAGTGAGCAGGAAAGTAATGTGATCAGAATTACACTCACCAGAGAGGAGACTGGAAGCAAGAGAAGAAGCCAAGATTCTCGACAAGTATTAAGATAGTGGGACAGGAATTGAAAGGGTGATGGCAGTGAAGGTTTACAAATATGAGAAATCCTGAAGAAACAGATTCCACAGGTTTTGATAAAATGTTTATGCAGGATGTGTGGGAGGAAGACCCTGGAATGGGGGAGGGGTGGGAACTAAATACACTAAATAGACAATAGATAAGTAGAAACTTTGGTGAAGGGTAAGACAGTACACAAACTAGGGAGGCCAGCACAACTTGTACAAGGCAATATCGTGTAAGCTCCATAGACACATCCAAACTCCCTGAGGGACAGAATTGCTGGGCTGAGGGCTGTGGGGACCATAGTTTCAGGGACACATCTAGCTTAATTGGCATAACAGAGCTTATAAAGAATATGTTTTACATTCTACTTTGGTAAGTGGTGTCTGGGGACTTAAAAGCTTGTGAGCAGCCATCTAAGATACTCTGCTGGTCTCACCCCATCTGGAGCAAGGGAGAATGAAGAAAACAAAAGACACAAGGGAAAGATTAGTCCAAAGGACTAATGGACCACAACTACCACAGCCTCCACCAGACTGAGTCCAGCACAACTGAATGGTGCCCGGCTACCACCACCGACTGCTCTGACAGGGATGGCAATAGAGGGTCCCAGACAGAGCTGGAGAAAAACATAGAACAAAATTCTAACTCACAAAGACAAAAAGAGCAGACTTACTGATCTGACAGAGACTGGAGAAACCCCAAAAGCATGGCCCCCAGACACCCTTATAGCTCAGTAATGAAGTCACTTCTGAGGTTCACCCTTCAGCCGAAGATTAGACAGGCCCATAAAACAGAATGAGACTAAGTGGCACACCAGTCCAGGGGCAAGGACTAGAAGGCAGGAGGGGACAGGAAAGCTGGTAATGTGGAACTTTGGAAAGTATTGACATGTCGTGGAGCTCGCAACCAATGTCACAAAACAATATGTGTATGAATTGTTTAATAAGAAGCTAGTTTGTTCTGTAAACCATCATCTAAAATACAATAAATAAATAAAATAAAATGAGAAAAAACAAAAAATAAATGTTTGAAAAAAAAAAAAAGATCCTGGAATGGATCTAGTATCTGGTTTCAAGGTTATAGGGATGGGGCACCTTCGATAGGGAGTATGGCATTTGGGGGCAAAATACAAACTACGTTTTGGATATTTTGAGTTTGAGTGTCTGTGTCACCTTTCACACAGGTGACCTTGGTTCAGTGCCTGGTCAGTGCAGGTTATGTGCAGCTACCACTCATCCATCAGTGGAGGCCTGTAATGCTGCACAGGTGTCAGCGGAGCTTCCAGACTAAGAAAGACGAGGAAGAAAAGCCTGGTAATCTACCTCTGAAAATCATCCAGGGAAAACCCTGTGGATCACAACCGTCCAATCTGCAACCAGTCACGTGTGGGACTGAGCAGCATTCCTTCTGTTGTGCTTGGGGTCTCCACGAGTTGGCAGATGCCATGGCAGTTGACAACAGCCATAAGTCTCAGCATCTGTAAAGATCTAAGGCCCAAGGGTTGATGATACTCTTCAGTGCCTTAACTTCCTGTCTACTGACCGAGACTCTCAAAGCTGCAGGAAGTATTGTAGCCAGCACCAAGAAGAAAGTTTTCTCAGAGATGGCATCATTTTAACTGAGCCTTGGAATAAATGGCAAAGATGGGAAAGACCATTTCTGGCTCAGGATGGCAAGGGGAAATAACAGAGTCATAAACGGCACGCACAGGCCAGAAGGTCCAGCTCCATCGCACACCAGTGCAGTGGGGAGTTGGGAACGTGGCTCAGGGCCAGCACCTCTAGGTCAGACAGTGCCTGGCACGTGGTAGATGCTGAATAAACATCTGTTGAATGAGTGAAATGAATGAGTGTGCTGTCAGTCTAGTGGAGAACTGTGGAACATCTAGACAGCAAAGGACAGCACCGTCACGGAGAGCCTGGTGGCCAAATTAAGACAAACAAAATGTTTCAGGTGGAAGGACAGTTGCAGTTGGTGGAATTTTAAAATTCAAGGTCTCACTAGAAATCAGTTTGGGAGATGAGGAGTGAGATCCATGATGTGGCCAGGCAAAAGGGACTCCAGGCTGTGGAGAAAGTTGGGAGACTGGAGGCCACAGTGTCGTCTGGGTTGTCCACACCACTGTTGATGTGGTCCAAGGTGGTGGCTAGGAATGGAGAGGACAGGGACTTGTGAGCCGAAGGTAGCAGTTCTGGGGTTCAGCCACTGACAGCAAAAGGAAAGGGAGAGGTTGTGTCTCAAAAGCACACACCACTGAATGAAGGCTCTGGCACCATGTTGTAGCTGAGTGCTGAGAGGCGAGGGGTAGACCAGACCAGCTGCCTCCCTGGCCCCACGATATGGGCGGTAGGAAAAGGAGCTGCAGGGCAGATGGTTGTATGTCAGGGTCCCCTTAGGTGAGTGTGTTTAATGATAAAGAGAAACCATGGAGTTTTCATTTTTGTTTAACAATCTAAAAGAGATTTCAGAGGGCACAGTGGACAAATTTTGAAGGGGATGTTCACTGAGCAGGAAACACGGAAAAAAGCACCCAGACACGGTCATAATATTTTAGCATAAGCATCCGTGTTGACCAAATTGTGACCATTTGCACATAGCAAGAGGACTCGGGGAAAATATTTGCGTTTAGCCGAAGCAGGCATATCTCCTTAGAAGTGTGGAGGCAGCAGTCTAATGTCGTACTCATCTTAGAAAAGGATATTAAGGAAAAAACTCTCATTTTCCAAGATGCAGCCTTCTGCAGTGCACATGCTCAGGAAAGTCACGGAGGAAAAGACTGCAATATATAGAAACTCATGAATGAGAAGTAAACTAATGGCAATTTCGATATTTCTGAACTGGAATAATTCTTACATTAAAAGAACTTTGCTGTGTAGACATGAGGGCTGTCTCATTCCACTTACCTGGACTGTTGTGCTATTAGGGCATTATTTAGGGATTTTTTTAAAATATTGTGAGTTTTTATTAACACAAATCAGGTGTCGGCAGCTAGGTTTTTCATTTAATTATCCAATCTAACTGAAGTTATCAACATAGATTTAGGAAGAATTTTTGCATTTCTCTTACTTTGAAAGTTTGACTATGGCTTCAGTTTGTATTCGAGATTTGAGATCTGAAGAACGATTCTAACTTGGTCATAACAGTAAATAAGAGAAAACGATTATCTCCTCCCCCTCAAAAATTTAAAGACCTGAATATTTAATAGCAACACTGTAGTGTTTTTTTTTAAATTTCTCTAGGTTCCTGATTTAAACTTTTCAATTAGAATTATGGACAAAAAAATTTTTGGAGACGTAAATTAAAGATGAAATTTGTACATTAAAGCTAATTTTTATATTAGCTGTTTGTATTTTATTAAGTATGAAAAATACATAGATAATTGGAAAGTAAGAAAGTCAGATTAAATTTATCCAAATTTCTTTGCCGAGTTAAGGACAGTTACTTGAATGTATGGCATGGCTTCCCTAGGGTTAAAAGTTTAGGCTGAGTATAGGAGGCCCTCTGGGTATGAAAATCACCCACATTACCTTAGGGGTTACTGGTCTACCCACTGCTGCCGCCTGCAAGCCTGTCTACTGGTCTGGAAATTTCCAGAAGTGGTTGGGAATTCCTCCCAAGCCAGCCAGAGAGAGCTACTTCTCTCCACAGAGCTTTTTGCCCTACCTTTCTCTCGCCACACCCCAGAGGAACCTTTAGAAGGCAACCCAGCTGCCTCTGCTTACACCTCCTGGTCTGGGTTGGTATGTAAGTTTCTGAACGCTGTTGTAATGCAGATACCACAAGTGGGTGGCTTTAAAGAACAAAAATTTATTTTCTCACAGCTCAGAAGGCTAGAGGTTTGAATTCAGGGCACCACTGTAGGGGAAGCCTCTTTCTCTGTCAGCTTTAGGGGAAGATTCTTGTCTCTCCCAGATTCTGTAGCCCTGTGGTTCCTCGGTTCCTTGGCAATCTTTACATGGCATCTCTTTGCCCCTCATTTGTGCTCCCTAGTCTCTGTGTCGGAAACCCTGGTGGTGTAGTGGTTAAGTGCTACGGCTGCTAACCAAAAGGTCGGCAGTTCGAATCCACCAGGCACTCCTTGGAAACTCTCTGGGGCAGTTCTACTCTGTCCTATAGGGCCTCTATGAGTCGGAATCGACTCGACAGTGCTGGGTTTGGTTTTTTGGTTTAGTCTCTGTGCCTGGGCTGCTCCTTATAACAAAGAGATTAGGCTTAGGACACACCCTACACTGATAGACCAAAAAACCAAACCTGCTGCTGTTGATTCCGACTCACAGCGACCCTATAGGAGAGACTAGAGCTGCCCCATGGAGTTTCCAAGGCTGTAATCTCTATGGAAGCAGGCTGCCACATCTTTCTCTCGTGGAGTGGCTGGTGGGTTCAAACCACCAACTTTTGGGTTAGCAACCAATTGCTTAACCACTGTGCCACCAGGGCTCCTTACTACACTGATTGTTGTTGTTGTTCTTGTTAGGTGCCATTGAGTCGGTTCCAACTCCTAACAACCCTGTGTACAACACAATGAAACACTGCCAGTCCTGTGCCATCCTCCAAATTATTGTTATGCTTAAGCCTATTGTTGCAGCCACTGTGTCAATCCATCTCTTTGAGAGTCTCCCTCTTTCACTGACCCTCTACTTTACCAAGCATCATGTCCTTTACCAGGGATATCATTCTCCTAATAACATGTCCAAATGACCAAATGTCACCATCCTTTCTTCTAAGGAGCTTTCTAGTTGTACTTCTTGCAAGACAGATTTGTTCATTCTTCTGGCAGTCCCTGGTGTATTCGATATTCCTCCCCAACACCAAAATCAAAGGCATCAATTCTTCCTCAGTCTTCCTATTCATCGTCCAGCTTTCACATACATATGAGACAATTGAAAACACCATGCTTGGGTCAGGCACACCGTAGTCTTCAAGGTGACATCTTTGCTTTCCAACACTTTAAAGAGGTCTTTTAGAACAGATATACCCAATGCAATGTGTCTTTTGATCTCTTGATGCTACTTCCACGGGTGTTGATTATGGATCCAAGTACAATGAAATCCTTGACTTCAATCTTTTCTCCATTTATCATGATCTTGCGTTTTGGTCCAGTTGTGAGGATTTTTGTTTTCTTTATGTTTAGGTGTAATCCATACTGAAGGCTGTGGTCTTTGATCTTCATCAGTAAGTGCTTCAAGTCCTCTTCACTTTCAGCAAGAAAGGTTGTGTCATCCACATAATACAGGTTGTTAATGACTCTTCCTCCATCCTGATGCCCCGTTCTTCCTCATATAGTCCAGCTTCTGGGATTATTTGCTCAGCATGCAGATTACATAGGCATGGTGAAAGGATACAACCCTGACACACACCTTTCCTGACTTTAAACCACACAGTATCCCCTCGTTCTATTCCAACCACTGCCTCTTGATCCATGTACAGAGTCCTCACGAGCACAAGTTAAGTGTTCTGGAATTCCCATTCTCTGCAATGTTATCCATAATTTGTTATGATCCACACAGTCGAATGCCTTAGCACAGTCAATAAAATACAGGTAAACATCCTTCTTGTATTCTCTGCTTTCAGCCAGAATCCATCTGACGTCAGCAATGATATCCTGGTTCCAAGTCCTCTTCTAAACCCGGCTTGAATTTCTGGCAGTTCCCTGTTGATATACTGCTGCAGCCTCTTTTGAATGACCTTCAGCAAAATTTTACTTGCATGTGATATTAATGATATTGTTCAATAATTTCTGTATTTGGTTGGGTCACCTTTCTTGGGTGTAGGCATAAATATGGATTTCTTCCAGTCGGTTGGCCAGGTAGCTGTCTTCCAAATTTCCTTAACATAGACAAGTAAGCTTTTCCAGTGCCACATCCGTTTGTTGAAACATCTCAATTGGTATTCTGAAATTCCTAGAGCCTTGTTTTTCGCTAATGCCATCGGTGCAGCTTGGACTTCTTCCTTCAGTAACACCAGTTCCTAATCATATGCTACCTCCTGAAATGGCTGAATGTCAACCAATTGTTTTTGGTACAGTGGCTCTGTGCATTCCTTCCAACTTCTATTGATGCTTCCTGTGTCATTTAGTATTTTCCCCATAGAATCCTTCACTATTGCAACTCAAGGCTTGAGTTTTTTCTACAGTTGTATCAGCTTGAGAAATGCAGAGCATGTTCTTCTCTTTTGGTTTTCTATCTCCAGGTCCTTGCACATGTCATGGTAATACTTTACTTTGTCTTCTCGAGCCACCTTTTGAAATCTTCTGTTCATCTCTTTTACTTCATCATTTCTTCCTCTCACTTTAGCTACTGGACATTCAAAAGCAAGTTTCAGAGTCTTTTCTGACATACATTTTGGTCTTTTCTTTCTTTCCTGTCTTTTTAATAACCTCTTGCTTTTTTCATGTATGATATCCTCGATGTCATTCCACAACTCATCTGGTCTTTGGTCATGAGCATTCAGTGCATCAAATCTACACTTTAGTTGGTCTCTATTTTCAGGTAGGATATACTCAAGGTTATACTGCAGCTCTCACAGACTTGTTCTGATTTTCTTCAGTTGCAACTTGAATTTGCATATGAGCAACTGATGGTCTGTTCCGCAATTGGCCCTGGCCTTGTTCTGATTGATGATATTGAGCTTTTCCATCTTCTCTTTCCACAGATGTAGTCAATTTGATTCCTGTGTATTCCATCTGGCGAGGTCCACATGTATAGGCACCATTTATGTTGGTGAGAAAAGGTATTTACAATGAATAATGACAGGCCTCATTAATATAACAAAGAAAACCGTATTTCCAAACAAGATCACATCCGCAGGTATAGGTTAGGATTCCAATTCCAATTCATTATTTTGGGGGACACAATTCAATTCATAGCAGTAGACGCTTCCTCCTGAAGTTACGTACCATTGGTAACAGGTCTTTTAGTTCTGGCTTAGATCCTGAACTCTGAGCACTCAAGGACAGTATCCTTCTAGCCACACCCAAAGGGAGAACACACCCCTCCTCCGGGATTCAACTCTGCTCTGGAAATCAGGGGCACCTGGGACATAGGTTCCTCAACTGTTCTCTCCAGGCCTGGTGTCCTTAGAATTTCCCAATTGTCCCCTATCCTGTTTACATAGTCAAATTAAAGACATTTCTAACAATAAAAAAGTAAACATCAAGAGGCAGGATTCTCTTCCAGACATTTTGTTGAACATGCATCACAGTCCATGCTGATTCCACTTCTGTTACATTCAAGAATGGGCCAAAGTAATCTGCAGGGATGGAAGTCAGAATAGTGGTTGTCCCTGGGGATGGGGGCATTAATGGGGAGAGGACACAAAGGAACCTGCCGGGGGTGAAAATGGAGTGATTACATAGGTAAAAATTTTTCCAGCTCCATTTTCATGGCTTACTGTAAAAAAAAAAAAAAAAAATGCACATTAAATGTAAATTAACTCACCTGAAAAATGGAGAGGGGCCGCTGTAAGCAAATTTTGAGTGAATGAATGGCAACAAAGCTAACAAAACATTTGATTTTTAAAAAGAGAATGAGACCAAGCTTTCAGACTGACCAACTCAGGACAAGTCTCTGAACCCTTCAAGACTTCATCAGCCATTTTTGAAAAGGAAGGTTGGGTTAGGTGATCTGTAAGCTCTCTGCCAGGACTCACGGCCCTAGAAACCTGTCAGAGACCATCAGTGCCAAGTGCTGCTCTCCACCTGCCATCCTACACAAAGTCATAATTAAACAGCACCTAACTTTTCATGCCATGGCTCTCCCTTCTCCTACAGATGATGGGAGGTGTGCTGGTTTAGAACAAATGGCATCTGCTTCACATAATTTCAGTTGACACACATGCTTCAACTAAAAGTAATCAGGTGATCTCCTAAAAATATTCATCACTGGTTATAAATTCTAAAACCAAACTCCATCATCTTCACCCAAAAGCCTCCTCCCCTGTGCTCCCCACCCGAGTTATTGCCCTCACCTCTTCCTCATTATCCAGGTAGAAAGCTCTAAGTCATAGAGACAACAAGATGGATTGTTCATCATGATGGAGCGTCATTTTTTTATAGAGAGAAATGTGATTCCTCCTCTAAGTCATCAAACCAGAACAACCCCAGAGAAAACATCAATTCTAACTAGCATCAGAAAACGTAGATGGAGCACAGATGCAAATGTAATGAAGTCCTCTCAGTCAAGCTTCTCTCCTTCCCTCCTTGTCTCTCACAATGGCTTCTCTTATTGAAATGCCTCATATTCTTGATTGGAGCAGCCTCATAATTTGTCCCCTCCCTCAACCTCCCCTCTGCTGACACTTATCCTCCCCAAGATGCCAGACTTTTACAGATCTCACCATGGCACTCCTTTCCTTACAAGATGAAGTTCAAACACTGAAGCTTGGTAAGTGATTCAAGGCTATCCAGAATTAGCCAAAGTCAAGGTCAAGGGCACAGCATTCCAGACTTGCATGTTTGCCCAAGAGTTCTGATACCCTCTGCAAGTTCAGAGGTTGCCCAAAACCACCGTCAGGTTTCATCAACTATAGAATGGCTCATGGAACTCAGGAAAGTGCTGTACTTACCACTACAGTTTTACTATAGCAAAACAATACAAATCAGAACCAGCTAAAGAAAGGGACACATAGGACAAGGCCTGAAAGTGTCCCAAATATGAAGCTTCCATTGTCCTCAGGGATGCATCACCCTCCCGGCATCAGTGTGTAGCAATACACACAGAGTATTGCCAAACCAGGAACCTCACCCAAGCTTCAGTGTCCAGAGTTTGTATTGAGGCTTCGTTACGTTGACATGATTGACTGAACCATTGCCCATGTGGTTGAACTCAATCTTCATCTATCTCTCCCAGAGATCAGGCTGATCACTATATCATCACCACCACACGTTACCTTCTTAGCATAAACTATCAGATGTGGTCTGAGGGGCTCACCTTGAATAAGGATATGCCAATCACTCCAGAAATTCCAAAAGTTTAGAGGTTACCTCTCAGGTGTGGGGACATCTTTTTGGAGGTTAATTTCCTCAGTACACAAAGGCTTTAACTTAATTTTTCAGTTTCCTTTCTACCACATCTCAACTCTGCTCCTCACCCTCCAGCACCATGTCCCATGTTCCTGTGCTCGGCCCCTCCAACTACTGATGTTCCCTGAATACCACTCACACCTTCCTACCACCACTGTGTCCTTGTCTGTCCCAGAATTCCCCCTCATATTAATATCCTGTCCACAAAAAGATTTACTACACATTGATTTTAAAATATAAAACATAGATAAGGCAGAAATCTTTCATTGGTTTACCATTTTTCTTAAAATTCCAAATTTGTACAAAACAATTAACTTGATGCCTTGCCTGTAAAATAACAGCCATCCTTGTTAGCGAAATCCTTCACATAGTGTTTGCCTGAGTAGAGTGTCGGTTGCATGTCATTACACTACAGAAATGCTAAAGTTTTGTAGAGGTATGTTTTCTGATGGAATGTGCACCTGTACCCTTGTATTCCATCTGACTCTCTGGTTCTAATGTTTTCTGTATTATTTATTGTTTGTGGTAGGTGACAAAATCTTTCCCTTCAAAAGGTGGCATGTTAAAATGTCAAAAAGAACAACAACTAGAATAAGCCTGCCTTTGGATGGAAGACAACAGGCATTCTAAGAGGAAAAGAAATCCAAGACACGTGAATTCCTGCATTCCGAGTCTTGAGGCGGGGTGGGGGGAGCGAGAAAGAATGAGATATCGTCATGCAATAAAAGCCCCATAAGTTCATGAGAAAAACAGAAATATAAATATATGAATTTTAAGTTATAATAAGGGAAGAGACCTTACATTTGCCATTCTAGAAGCTTAACATTGTCTCCAGAGGCTCAATATTTTCGTAAAAACAAATGCTTCAAGAGGGAAGAGTTGGTGCCATAGTCAGCTAGTGTGTTACTAATGCCGTTGAATTGATCCCACTAAGGATGACACTTGGGACCAATTAATTCAAAGTAGGTTGTAAAAAAAAGATACAATAAATCAGAGAGCAGGGCTTCATTTACATACAGTGAGTGATCGGGAGAGATTACTCAAAATAGCTCAAGACTAAGGAGTATCTCAAAGGGCCAAAGGCCACAGTGAGTGAGCAATGCTAGGTCTTTATAAGGCATCAGAAAAACACCTACACTAGAAGCCATACCTGGACATAACCTGGAAAGCTTAGAAAAACATGCTCTACAAGTAAAAAATTCAGGGGGTTATCTTTTTCAAGACACATTTTGCTTGAATTACAAGACAATTTTTGATAGCAATCAAGATAGGAACTTTCAGGAGAAGCATAAAGGCTTATATGAAATCTAATACAGGACTAGGGTCATAGCCAAAATAAATTCTTCTGAAATACATCCAGAAAAGAAAGGCTTGTTTCTATCTCTGTCATATTTATGTTTTACCTTTTTGTTCATTCCAGATGTAGGTACGTCCTGATTTACAAATGGACTGTGTTCCAGAAGTTTCTGAGGCAGTTGTTCAAAACCTGGAGTGTATTTTCTGTAGACACACATTGTGAATAGCGATCATATTCCATGGCTAACCATAAAGAGCTTGTTTTGTTCCAGAGCGTGGCTGAAAACTCATGTGCGAGCTTCAACTCAGGGCTCGGGTTCTGGAAATCAGCAGAAATGGTAAAGAAACAGGGAGTTTCTTTCCATGTTTCTGAATGCGAAGCTTGTCCTTGACAAACTTCTCAATAAGGAAGGAGAGCTTGCGTTTGCCTTTTCTACATTTAAAGCACAGTCCTTCCTCCCTTTCTTTGGAGCCTTAGCTTGGTGGGGTTGGGGCAGTACTGGTCTAAGGGCTCCCACGTGGCTCCCAGCCACCCCTCTTTTGTTTTAAAGCATCCTAGTTCTATGAATTTACACAATTCCATTAATTCAAATATATTTTTCAACCTATATATGTCTTAAATATTACAATATTCTGGCATAGAGTGGGGATTGGAGATAGAAGGTGACCATTACAGTACAACTCATTCCTTCTAAATTCCAGTGGTCTGATGGGTAAGACCCCTGTTTCATTTTTTTATCTTACAAATAAATTAATAAATGTGATAAGACTATAAGAGATTTAGGAATGAGATGTTAGTTGAGACACAGCAAGCTGCTGTAACAATAAAACCCCAGGCTTCAGCAGCTGTGTAACAGCCTAAAATGCTTCTGGTCCATGAGGACCTCCCACACAGTGACTTGGGGATCCAGGCTCCTTTTGCCTTGTGGCTCCACCACCTTCCCGAGTTTCCACGTTTATCCATCCAGTTGGCTGACAGGGAAAGGCTTGTGAAGAAGCAATCTGTTCTTAACCACACTGGCGCACAGTGACACCCGTGGCTTTGCTGTCCTTGCACTGGGCAGAACTGGTCACAGACTGGTCATGTGGCTCTCCCCCACGATGGAGACTGGGAGATGTGGTTCCTGGCTGGGTAGCGGGTTTGCAGGGCTATGGAGAGGGAGAAATAAACTTCTCATGACCAGTCAGCCATCGCTGCCCCAGGCACTACGGCCATGAAAGAGAGTTAGCTGTTAACCTTCCCTAGAGAAATGGAGGCAGGCTTCCAGAAGACGCAGCATTTCGTTTGCACTGAGGGAGACAAGCAAACAAAGGTGGGATGACGGCATTTTTTCCAGCGAGGAAGAGGCACAGGCAAAGGCATATAGAGGAGGAGGAGCATTTTCAGAATTGAGAATGACCGGCTGCTGTTGTCATTGTCGTTGTCGTTAACTGCCATCAACCTGACCCCAACTCATGGTGATCCCATGCACAATGGAACAAAACCCTGCCCATTCTTGCGCCATCCCCGTGATTGGCTAGGGGTCAGACCGTTATGATCCATAAGTTTTCACTGGCTGATTTTCAGAAGCAGATCACCAGGCCTTTCCTTCTAGTCCGTCTTAGTCTAGAAGTGCCACTGAAACTTGTTCAGTATCGTAGCCCTACACAAGCTTCCACTGACAGATGGGTGGTGGCTGCACGTGAGGTACATTGGCCAGGACCAGTTAAAGACAGTTTTTCTTTAAAGAAATGACCACCCACAGGTCTTTGTGAAGAATATGACAAAGGAAAGCTAGCTGGACCCAAAGTCTGTTAGAAAATGACTCATTCCACTTGCCTTTGCTGATGGTGTGAATGTGATCGAGTTTGGTTTTCTGCATCTCTGAATATGATTCCAGTGATGAGAGCTGATAGGAATGCCAAATAGCTCCTCGTGAAGAGTGCTGATGGCTGGTATTCTGCGGGGCTTTGTGGGTAAGTGCAACCAGAGCCAATGAATAATAGAAGCAGTGTGTGTCTGTCAGATTCAATTACAGCACTGAATTCTGCTCACCTCCCCTCCCGGCCTCCATGGACACTGGGTTAAACATAGGAGCACGCTGGCACTTCAGACCAGGGAGGGTTTTAAGTTGATAAGTAGCCTGCTTTCATCTTTAGCCATGTTTAATAGAAAAAAAATTATGTCTTGTTCAAAATTATTTCATATCTGACCACTTTTTTTTTTTTATCTGAGGTGTCTAAAAACTGGAAGGAGTTGGGGAGGACTATTTCCATCTAGTTTTAAATTCCCTCTAATTTTCTGTATTTAAATGAAATCCCGTTCCCTGCATTTTGATTAACTAAACTCTCTGATTAAATACTTGTTGAAATTATGGAGTAGAGTTGTTTAAAGTGTCACCAACCTTTGCAAATGGAAATTACCAGATTGTAGCTTTTTTAAAATTATGCAAGTAAGGTTTCTTTATTGTTGAACAATTTAAAATATGGAGAGGCAAAAAGAATAGAACACCAATAAAAACCAGCTATAATCCCATACTCCAAGATATTTAATGTCACCATTTTGGTGCATGCATTTCCAAACATTTTTCTATGCATTTTCATAGAGTATTTTTATAAAAAATGAAATCGTATGATACATACTGCTTAGTAACCTACTTTTCTGTGTAAAAATATATTAGAAACACTTCTCCATGTCAATTTTGTATAACTCCTTTTCCAAATGAGGGCAAGGACAATACCAGAGTCCCTGAGAGGGCGTGTGCAGTTTGAAAAATAAAAATTTTGTATTTATTTAGAAAACAAAATAGCTATGGTTTTTGTAGTACAACCTACAGAATATAAAGTGCAAAACGTCTTGTTAGCTGGTCAGGTGGTCATCTGGGACCCCAGGGTAGTTATATGCCCCCTCAGTTTCCTGTTGTTGTTGCTGTCGTTAGTTGTCATCGAGTCAGCTCTGACTCATGGCGACCTTATGTACAACAAAACAAAATGTTGCCCAGTTATGCATCTTCCTCATAATCATTGGTGTTTTTTAGCCCATTGTTGCAGCTAGTGTGTTTCCCTCATTTTTGCTGACCAGCTACTTTACCAACCAGGATGTCCTTTTCTAGTGACTGGTCATTCTTGATGATGAGTTCAAAGTAAGCAAGGCAAAGTCTCACCATCCTCTCTTCTAAGGAGCAATCTAGTTGTATTTCTTCTAAGACTTATTTGTTCATTCTTCTAGCAGTCCACAGTATATTCAATATTCTTCACCATCACCACAGTTAGAACGCATCAATTCTTCTGTCTTCCTTTTTCTTTGTCCAGGTTTTGCACACACGAGGCAGTTCCCTTTACCCTTTACACTTTACTGACTGATCTATTCTTCTCTGCTCACAAGTCATTGTATTAGTCATTAGTAATATCAGCATCTGTGGGGGATGATCAATTGATGGGTATACGGTCTGCTTCTAAACTTCAGCTTAGTCCATGTTAACACCAGTTAGCTTTTTCAAATCTAAACTGTTCCAGCCTCTGATGAAGTTCTCTCCTTTAGACCTCAAATTATGGTCCTTTCTCCTTGAACACTCCAAATCCAAAGCATCTCAGTGAACCTGCTTTCCCACGTCACCTGAAGCCACCCCCATGAAGTACCCCCATCCTCTACCAAAGTGCACTCCCTGCAATGAGTTTTCCTCCTCTGCCCTCCAACCAGACCTCAGTCAGGATAAAAGCTTCTTGGCCACCCACCCCTCAGCCCTCTTCCTCACCATCTCTGGAGACCCTGAATGTCCAGGTTCATGGCTCCTCTAATGCAGCTTCCACATCCCCTTATCACACATGTCTTGTTCCCAAGTCACATCTGGGACTCTCTGCAGCCATCCTCCCAAACTGGGCACTCTGCCCCGCACTCACCTCTCTCCTCATCCTCAGTGTGAGGCCATTTAAAACCTAGTTATACACCCATTCCTGAGCCAGCGGGTGCACCAACCCTCATGTCAGTGTTGTTAGTTGTCATCCAGTCGATTCTGACTCATTACAACTCTACGTGTGCAGAGTAGAACTGCTCCATAGGGTTTTCCAGGATGTGACCTTTCAGAAGGATACCTCCAGGCCTGTCTTCCAAGCCACCTCTGAATGGACTCGAGCCACCAACCTTTGACTAGTAGTCGAGCACTTCACCACTTGTGCCACCTGGGGCTCCTTCAACCTTCATGTCATTTAAAAAAAAAAAATCTTTTTTTTTTTCCTTTTAAATCATATAGGTACATTAATATTCAAGAAGTTATTCTCAGAAGGCGGCTAAATAAATGGAGAAAACTAAAATTAGAAAGGCTTTGTATTTGAAAGGCAGCACTTGGATTCTTCTTGGCTGATGGCAGCTCCCTTCTGCTTCCTTTTCTTTGAGGACGCCTTTGTTTGTGAAGTTATATTTTTTTTAACCATAATGAAAAGCTTAAAGGCCAAGATACTTAAAGGGAAGTACTCATACTCAAGAGGTTATCAAGATACCAGAGATTTTAAAATGAGTTCACATCATTGGTTTTTAAACTCCAGGCATTTCCTTGAAGAATTTCCAAAAGACTTCAAATAAATTTTCTTTGCCAATGTTCACTTTCAGATGTGCTTAACACCGAGTTTTCTGGTGTGAATATGCATATTTGGCTCTAAAAATCTCTACATTCACAAACTGAGACTGTAATAAAAGAAAAACAGGTTGTTTTTACCCCTTCGACACATGAAAGGCAGTGTGGTATGGCCACGAAAGCAAAAGCTCTGCACTCAGTGGCTACTGGACTTTACTGCCCACTGCCTCAACTCCGCATCTAGGCAGAGGGTGAGGCTGTAGGGAGAACTCTGTCCTCTGAAGTCTTTCCGTCTTAAAGTTGTTGAGTTCAATCACATGCTTCAAAACTGGAGTGGCTGTTTCTGTTATAAATCTTTCTCTTGATGGCAAAGAAGCAAAGGATTACTGGAACCTTACTACTTTCTTGATGGAAACTTGACAATCCCTGGAGTTTCTTAAGGTAGAATTCCAGGACCACTTGCATCAGAATCACCTGCCATCAATGAAGCAGATTCCAAGGCCCCTTCCCAGACTTGTGGGAATCAGACTTTCTGGGAGAGGAGCCTGGGAATATGCATTATAAGCATTAGCCATTAGCAGTTTCTCACATACACTAAAATTCAAGAAACATGATTATGATCCAAAGTCCTTGTTCCTAACAGCAGAATGAGACACCAAAGGGAGAAAACCCTGCTTCCGGCTCCACTGCCGACTTTACCTTGGGAAACCATGGTTCCTCAAACATCACAAATTTGGAAAGATGTCTAGCAAAGTTTGTTTTGAATGGACATGACTAATGTGTCCTGTTCCTAGACTGAGAAAATATTCAAGGAGTTGCTCTGTGCTCTTAGGGAAGATGCCTGTGGAATCAAGATGGCACCCCACATACGTGCCAGTGCTCTGAAATGTGGCTTGCCTTAGGAAAATTAGTGGATTCCTCTTTTCAGAGTATCTGTATTGTAACCACTTGGCCTCCTGCAGGGGAGTTCCTATTCACTCTTTCATTTGTTCATTCTTTCATTTGTTCATTCCCATATTGTTGATGCCTACTCTGAGGCAGCATGGTTCTGGGTGCTGAGAACATGACAATGAACAAAACAGAAGACACCTCTACTTACTTAGCGGGGCCAGAAGCACACATATATTGTGTCATATGTAGATCCAAAAGAGCAAGTTAAAGGGAGAGGCGCCTGAGAGCGAGGTTTGCTATTTAATGTGGATGCTTAGGGATGGAATTACAGGTATGATGGCTTGTGAGCAGGGAGGTCACTGAGCACCTGCAGGGTTATTGGGTGAAGGAAGCAGCAAGTGCGAAGGCCATGGGGCAGGAACGGTTCCTCAGTGTAATGAAGGAGGAAGCTGAACTCTCTGGGCTTAAACAGAACAAAAAGACAAGACACGGACACAGAGAGATAGACAGCTCTTCCAAGAAATTTGGCTACAAATGGAAACAAACAAATGTGTAGTAGCTGGTGTGTAAATAAGGTAGACCGAAGAGTTGCATAATGGGAATGCTTGTGAAAATTGTGTGTTTATGTGGAATGATGTATATAGAACAAAGTACTGATGCTGTGGAAGAGAGAGGGGACCATTCAGGGACATCCTTGAGAAGGTGAGAAGGGACAGCACCCAGAGTCCAGGGCGCAGCTGGCATAGGCAGGGGCCACCTCTGCCTCGTCCTCCCTTTCCTCATCTCCTTGGCCTCCACAATGACCTGTGTCCAGCTGGCCTGCCTCTTCTATGGCCTTCTCAGGTTACCTACATTCTTTTGTCTCCTGATAGACATTTAGTCCTTCTTTCAGGGAAAAAAAAAAAAACGGAAAGAAAAGAGAGAAAAAATTGTAACACTCTCCACTGTTGAGGCTAAAATATCTGTTCTGCCAATCACCAGCTTTATTGGTGGGTCAAATGAAATCTTGTACAAAGAGCCCTTTGTAAATCCCCAACCCTTGAACTTCATCTTACAATTGAGGAAACAAGTCATTATCAGAACCTCAGCAGGGTTCTCTGGCCTTCTCAGCACGCCCACCACGTGTCCCTTCCTTTGTCTTTTCTCGTCACCTTTTCTCCACTGAATGACCTCATTTTCCCAACTGATGCTTTGGGTCTATTGTCTAAATGTTACCTCACCTGCTGGGGGAACTCAGAGCCACAACACCTGCTATTCTGGTCAGCTGATAAATGGGTCACTCAGCCAGGAGTGCTTTATCTGAGGAAAGTTATGATGAGTTAGAATGAGAGTGGTCGGTGCCACCTGCTGGGGTGACACTTGAAAGGGAAAAAAATGCAAGTATGTCCATGATTCTGTCTATGGTTCTGTCCGTGGTTCTCCCGTGGGTTTGTCCATGGGTGTGTTCCTGGTGCTGTCCCTCTTCTGCAGCCAGGTGTGAGGACCTGCTTCATTGTTTTAGGTGACTCGGATGAAGGTATGATCCAGCTCCCTTCAGCCGTGGTCTCTGTTATGCTCGCCCTTCTGATGCTGAGATGCTGCCCTCTATCCATCTCTCTGAACATCTCTCTTTTCTCCTTGTGATGATTCAACAACTAAAGTGACCAACCAGACCAGCTGTATTTCATTTTACTATTTCTCTTAGGGTTTCATGGAAATTAGATTGTAAAATGTTGGCATTTGACGGAACTTCAGAGACTGCCTAGTTCAGTGGTTTTCAAATGCATTCTGGACACAGAAACTCAGAAAACTATAGAAGCAATCCTCACTTCAAAAACCAGGAAACACAGGCCCAAGAAGGTGAAGAGGAAAGCTAAGACCAGAACGCAGATATCCCTATTCCCAAACTACTTGTGTTGGCTAAGATGCTTTCAGCTACAGTAAAACAGCTTAGCAGTGATGGGTGCCTCCCACAAGAAGTGCAGAGCAGGAGGGACAATGTCAGGGCTGAGCAATGTCACCAAGGACCCAAGTTTATCCCATTGCCCTCTGTTCTCCTCGAGTCTGCTGTTCTTGAGGAACATTAGGGACCACCCTGCACCCAAAGTCATGATGCAGGGAGGGGCTCTCCTTACCTGGTATCTCCTGTAAGATAAAAAACTTTCCCAAATACTGGCCTCATGTCTTATTTGGCCACAAGGGTAATGCCCACTTCTAAGTCGGGTACAGGTGAGGGGCACACAAATGCCATGACTGACTTAGGCTAACCACCCCCCGCCCCGGGGTGGGCAGGGCCGTCCTTACCTGGAGATCTGACTCTGTGGGAGCACATAGATCCCTGGACAACATCGGGCCGAATCACAAGGAGACAGGTGGGTGGCTTATGCTGGGACACTGTCCTCTACCAAAAAACAAACAAACCCGTTGCTGTCGAGTTGATTCTGACTCATAGCAACCCTATAGGACAGAGTAGAACTGCCCCATAGAGTTTCCAAGGAGCGCCTGGTGGATTTGAACTGCTGACCTTTTGGTTAGCAGCGTAGCACTTAGCCACTACACCACAAGGGTTTTCTCAGGCTCTCCCATTTCTGCACATTTTCTGAACAGTAGCACTGACAACTTTGTTCTGGATGATCCTTCCAAGGACGCTTGTTTTTTTAGATTGAATGGTGTTTAACCAAAAAGATCTTCTGAAGTCCTAGCTCCCAATGCCTGTGAATGAGACCTTGTTTGGAAAATAGGGTCATGGAAGATAGAGTAGGGTGGGTCTTAATCCCACCAAATGGTATCTCATAAAAGAGGAGAAAAGACACAGACGTAGACAGAGGAAGAATGGTCATGTGATGATGGAGACAGATGCAGCTACAAGCCAAGGAATGCCAATAATCACCAACGATCACCAGTGATTGCCAGTGATCACCAGTGATCGCCAATGATCACCAGTGATAGCTGGGAGACACCAGAACCTGGGAGAGAAGCATGGAGCAGCTCCTCTCTCAGAGCCTCAGACGGAATGGACACAGCTGACACTGATTTGGAATCCCACCCTCCAGAGCTGAGAGACATTAAATTCTGTCCTTTAAAGCCCCCACTTGGTGGTATTTTGTTGCAACAGTCCCAAGAGACACTTGCATAGCATACAGTGTGGAAGGCAGAGGGGATGTCTTCCCCTGGAGAAGGCAAAGTTGTTTCCTATCCTGTATAACAAAGAAAACTCTCTCTCCAGGGCAAAGGTGGGGCAGGTTTGCTGTAGTCTCCTTTAAAAGGTTGGGGTTCCCTAAGCTTGGGGCCCCTCAACTGAGACACAGACACACTGTGTGTAGAGCACCCACCTGGCCCCTCCAAATCACCCCAGGGCTTACAGGAAGGCAGCAGGGGCAGCTCATGCTGCCAGCTGTGTCCTGAGTAACAAAGTCATCCATCTCAGGCCAGGAGTCTCCTGTCTTCCCCAGCAACCACAAAACTGGGCAGCGTGGCTCGTTAGCTTCTAGATCGGAAAAATCTCAGACCCTCTCAGTTCCTGACACCAATGGAAGGACAACCACCAGTATTCTGGTGTTCTTCCCAGTGAGCCATGCTCTACACACCGAATTCTCAAATGCTCATTTCTGGAGATAGGACTATTTCCAACATGTAGGAAACACCTTTCACAGCAGCAGCATCACATCTGAAACTGGAGGCATTAGGAAGGGCATGTCAGGGGCTCTGGGTCCTTCCACTGCCCCTCCATTCACTCACCAACTACCTGTCTTCTGTAAATATCAGCTTCCCTCACCCAGAAGACCAGGAAGACTCAGCCAAGAAGAGAAGTCTAGAAGCTTTAGAAGCAGCATGCATCTAATGGGGGACAGAGTTCCTCAGCAGAATCCCTTAGCAGTGTTGAAGAGGCTGACTCAGGCCACAGCCCCCTCCTCAGGAAGCAGCGGAGGGGAGGGGATTGCTAAGTTGTAGACATTTCTTCTGCAGAGTCTGGATGGATGGACTTCCTTAAGAAGGACACTCTGTGTGGTGGCCCTCGGCCCCAAATCCCTTGTCCTGCCCCTGACTGGAATGAGAAGCCCTGAGCTACCCCAGGACCCCAGAAACTGTCTGTCCTTCTCCACAGTGGTGGGTTGGTGTTAAGCAGACCACAGCCCAGAGGAAGAAACAGGGAAACAGTGATGGTTCAGGGGTAGAATTCTTGCTTTCTCTGCAGGAGAGCCAGTTTGATTCCTGGCCAATGTACCTCATACACAGCCACCACCTGTCTATCTGTGGAGGCTTGAGTGTTGCTTTGATGCTAAACAGGTTTCAAACAGAGCTTCCAGACTAAGACTGACTAGGAGGAAAGGCCTGGCAATCTACTTCCAAAATCAGCCAGTGAAAACCCTGTGGATCACAATGGTCTCATCCACAACCTATCGGGGGAAGTCTCAGGGCTGAGCAGCATTTCATTCCATTGAGCATGGGGTCACCATGAATTGGGGTCAACTAGATGACTGCTAACAAGCAGTGTGACAGGCTGAGAGAAAAGTGTGGGTCTTCCCTGAGACCTGCTGATGATTCCGCTCGGGAATCATCATAGCAGAGTGGGCAGCAGAGGAAACTGGGCCTCAGGGTTGCCTTCACTTGTCCCTAAATTCTATTCCCCTGGTGGCAGTTGATGACCTCAAAGTTAGTGCAGCTTTTGGGTCGGCCTGCAGAGATGGAAGCAGCCCTGTCCGTGGTTTCTAAATTACGTGTTTGACTGCTTGCAACATCCTCCCAAAATATACCAGCCCAGTGAAGCCTAGCTTTCCACCAGCCTGGGAAAAAAATGACAGATAATTAAACTGCTCAGAGATTAGGCAGAAGGCTCACTGCTGGATCAGGGGCCGAGTCTTCCTACTGGAGAGTTAGGAAGTTTGCGGGGGTGCATCTGTGATGTAGAGAAGATTCCGCCAAGCCAGAGGAATCTCGGGGCAAGTGCTGCATCAGCGCTGAAAGCCGGTCCTGCCAATCTTGAGGAAAATACATGTTGACAATCGTGGGTGTAATAAACCCACCGAGGAGCTCACTGTGCAGCTTCAAAATGAAAATAACAAAGCTGCTTACACCTGACCCATGTTCCTGCAGTTGAGGGTGATTTATGGATGAGGGCTTGTTGGGCAGGTCTGAAAAAAAGGCCAACTGCGGGCAGCCACGTGGGTGGGCTGTGAAGAGGGCCTGACTTCCCTGTGGCTGCTGTAGCAAAAAATGCCACATGTGAGGGGCTTTAAAGAACAGTTTATGTTCTCACAGTTCTGGAATCTAGGAGTCTGAATTCAGGGCATTGGCTGTAGGGGAGAGCCTTTCTTTGTCTCTTTCAGCTCCTAGCAGCCGCCAGCAACCCTTGGCATTCCTAAACTTGTAAATGTGTCTGTCTCCATCTTCACATGGCAACTGTCTTCCCCTGCTTGTCTGGGTCTGCTCTGCTCTTTTTATAACTCAGAAGGGATCACTGTTAGGACCTCCTTTACTCTGGCGTGGCCTCACTAACGTAACAGAGAAAAACACTCTTTCCATACAGGGTCATATTTACAGGCACAAGGGATAGGACTTCAATATAACTTTCTGGGGACACAATCATCTATAAATCAGAGGATCCAGCCTCACAGAAGGGAAGGGCCGAGGTCTTCAACACACAATGCAGGAAGGGGATTGCACAAGAACATGTGACACCCATCAGATGGCCTGGGCGGCCTAAAAAGGACCCAGGTCACTGCTGTCGCCTCAACAGCTCGTGATGTTGTTGTCAGGTGCCGTTGACCTGGCTCCAACTCATAGCAACCGATGTACAACAGAATGAAACACTGCCCAGTCCTGCGCCATCCTCACAATTATTGCTAAGCTTGAGCCCATTGTTGCAGCCACTGTGTCAGTCCACCTCCTTGAGAGTCTCCCTCTTTTCTGCTGACCTTTTACCTTAGCAATCATGATACCCTTCTCCATGGGCTGATCCCTCCCGATAACATGTCCAAAGTACATGAGACAAAGTCTCACCATCCTCACTTCTTAGAAACATTCTGGCTATACTTCTTCCAAGACAGAGTTGTTCATTCTTCTGGCAGTCCATGGTATATTTAATATTCTTCTCCAACACCATAATTCAAAGGCATCAACTCTTCTTCGATCTTGCTTAATCATTGTCCAGCTTTCACATGTATATGAAGTGATTGAAAACACCATGGCTTGGGTCAGGCATACCTTAGTCCTCAAAGTGACGTCTTTGCTTTTTAACACTTTAAAGAGGTCTTTTGCAGCAGATTTGCCCAATGCAGTACGTCGTTTGATTTCTTGACTGCTGCTTTTATGGGTGTTGACTGTGGATCCAAGTAAAATGAAATCCTTGACAACTTCAATCTTTTCTCCATTTATCATGACCTTGCTTATTGGTCCCATTGTGAAGGTTTTTGTTTTGTTTATGTTGAGGTATAATCCATACCGAAGGCTGTAGTCTTTGATCTTCATTAGTGTTTCAAGTCCTCTTCACTTTCAGCAAGCAAGGTTGTGTCATCTGCATAACGCAGGTTGTCCTCCAAGCCTGATGCCGTGTGCTTCCTCATACAGCCCAGCTTCTCGGATTATTTGCTCAGCATGCAGATTGAATAAGTATGATGAAAGATATAACCCTGACCCACACCTTTTCTGATTTTAAACCATGCAGTATCCCCTTGTTCTGTTCAAACAACTGCCTCTTGGTCTATGTACAGATTCTGCATGAGCACAATTAAGTGTTCTGGAATTTCCATTCTTTGCAATGTTATCCATAATTTGTTATGACCCATGCAGTTGAATGCCTCTGCACAGTCAAGAAAACACAAGTAAATACCTGTCTTAGTTATCTAGTGCTGCTATAACAGAAATACGATCAGTGAATGGCTTTAACAAAGAGAAATTTATTCTCCCACAGTTTAGGAGACTAAAAGTCCTAATTCAGGGCCCCAGCTCCAGGAGAAGTCCGTTTTGGGGGAAGGTCCTTGTCATCAGTTGCCGCCTGCTCTAGGAAATTCTCAGCACAGGAACCCAGGTCCAAAGGATGCATTCCTCTCCCGGCACTTCTTTCTTGGTGTAGGAAGCCTCTATCTCTCTTTGCTCAATTTTCTCTTTATATCTCAAAAGAGATTGACTCCAGATACGACCTAATCCTGTAGATTGAGTTCTTCCTCATTAACATAACTGCCTCTAACCCTGCCTCATTAACATCATACAGGTTAGGGTTTGCAACACAGAATAATCACATCAGATCACAAAATGGAGAACAACCACATAATTCCAGGAATCATGGCCTAGCCAAGTTGACACATATTTTGGGGGGACACTATTCAATTTTTGACATCTTTCTGGTATTCTCTGCTTTCAGCCAAGATCTATCTCACATCATAATGACATCCCTGGTTCCACGTCCTCTTCTGAATCTGGCTTGGATTTCTGGCAGTTCCCCGTCCGTGTACTGCTGCAACTACGAATGATCTTCAGCAATATTTTACTTGTATGTAATATTGATGATATTGCTCAATAATTTCCACATTCTGTTGGATCGTTTTTTTTTTTGAATGGGCACAAATATGATGTCTTCCAGTCAGTTGGCCAGGTAGCTGTCTTCCAAATTTCTTGGCATAGAAGAGTGCATACTTTCAATATTGCATCTGTTTGTTGAAACATCTCACTTGGTATTCCGTCAATTCCTGGAGCCTTGTTTTTCACCAGTGCCTTCAGTGCTGCTTGGACTTCTTCCTTCAATTCCATTGGCTTTTGATCATTTGCTGCCTCCTGAAATGGTTGAACGTTGACCAATTCTTTTTGGTACAGTTACTGTGAAATCCTTCCATCTTGTTTTGATACTTCCTGCGTCATTCAATATATTGCCCATAGAATCCTTCAGTATTGTGACTTGAGGGTTGAATTTGTTCTTCACTTCTTTAAGCTTCAGAAATGCTGAGTGTGTTCTCCTCTTTCGGTTTTCTAACTCCAGGTCTTTGCACATTTCATTATAATAATTTACTTCATCTTCTCGAGCTGCCCTTTGAAATCTTCTGTTCGGCTCTTTTACTTCATTATTTATTCTGTTCACTTTAGCTACACTGTGTTCAAGAGCAAGTTTCAGAGTCTCTTCTGACATCCATTTTGGTCTTTTCTTTCTTTTCTGTCTTTTTAATGACCTTTTGCTTTCTTCATGTATGATGTCCTTGATGTCATTCCACACCTCATCTGGTCATTAGTGTTCAAGTATCAAATCTATTCTTAAGATGGTCTCTAGATTCAGGTGGAATATACTTAAGGTAGTACTTTGACTCTCATGGACTTGTTTTAATTTTCTTCAGCTTTAACTTGAATTTGCATATGAGCAATCGGTGGTCTATTCTGCAGTCAGCACTTAGCCTTGTTCTGACTGATGATATTGAGCTTCTCCATTGTCTCCTTCCACAGATGTAGTCGATTTGATTCCTGTGTATTCTATCTGGCAAGGTCCACCTGTATAGTCAGCAGTTCATAGCTCCCTAACTTCCAATAAGGGTGGTGAAGATCCATGAAAAACAGTTCTGTAAATTCCCCTCAAAGCAGTAGCTCTCAGAGAGTTAGCATGTTCTGAAGAGATTTTAAAAATCCCAGATCAATGGGATCAGGGTTTCTGGATACAGACTGGAACAAAGGTATTTTCATAAACCTCTCCAGGTGGGTCTGGGAAGTCAGGGTTCCAATCGCTGCCCTGGGCTACTTAAGGGTCAAGCTGTGCGTGCAGTCTGGTGAGAACCTGGGCTCTGAAGTTAGACACACCTGGGCTCTGGTTCTGTCCTCACCCCTCACCAAATCTAAGGCCCTTGGCAGGTGCTCAGGGCCCCAGGCCCTGTGTCCTCATGAGAGAGCTGTGATGGAAATGCCCTGGCAGGTGTCTGAAGACTAAGTGAGGAAATGCACATCTGCCTGGCTTGAAGCCCCTTGGTGACTGATGCTGACAGTGGTGGACAGTCTGTCCCCCTCCAGCCACTTCCCCTCTGGCCTTTGGGGCAGGGAGCAGGCGGGGATTTCCTCTCCTGCAATGGTTCTCCTTAGCTTTCCTGCTGTGTCCCCTGCTCCACCCTGCCTTGGGGTCGCCAGGAGTCTGCATCGACTGGATGGCACTGGTCTGGGTTCTTTTGCTGTGTGTCTGGAAGAAATATGCTCAGCACCCTTCCTCTCTCCTCCAGCTGCCACAGATGTGTCCTTCTCTTTCGACGTCGGGAATGGGCCAGTGGAGATCGTGGTGAGGGCACCATCCCCCCTGAATGACGACCAGTGGCACCGCGTCACCGCTGAGAGGAACGTCAAGCAGGCCAGTCTACAGGTGGACCGGCTGCCACCGCAGGTGCGCAAGGCTCCAACGGAGGGGCACAGGCGCCTGGAGCTGTACAGCCAGCTGTACGTGGGTGAGTCAGCAGCATGCCTCGGGCCTGGCGCTTCAGAGAGCTCGGACCCAGGCACCTCTTCCCCAAGCTCACTCCTCTTCTAGAAAGTTGGAGGGTGTGGGTCATCTCTGAGGGCTCTGGTTTCTGACATTTTAGCTGTACGGTTTTAGAACTGTGTAGGATGCTTTGATCATAGAGGCCACTTGTAACTGTGTGGGAGGGAGGGAGGGAGGGAGAAGACAGACCCAGAACAGTGCTGCAACATTGTCTAATTCACATTGGGAGTACACAAATGAACACATGAATTTATATTCCTTTTGTGACTTCTCTGAATTAATCATACTCTTTTTTTGTTACTTCTCTGAGTTAATATTCCTACTCGAAAATAAACCGTCCCATTTCCGAAGTGAGAAGATATTTCTCCTTATAAACTTTCTCCCAAATTCTTTTCCCAGAGTTCGATATTTGCCGTCTTTGGAAATCTCTTTTTGATTAGGCACCTCAGACTGAAATCAAGCATGACAGAAGCCAAACTGAAATATTCAGAGAGAGTCAGGATATTATGAGAGACAGCAGGGCACGTCCCTCCAGACCCGAACAGTGTTCTCAGCCTCCAGAGAGCAGTTTAAGTTCTCGCTCGGGAGGTGGGGGCGGGCACGGGGCGGGCAGGGAACAGAGTCCCTGGTACCCTGCTCCTCTCCCAGAGAGGGTCAGGGAGTGATGTTAGGGTTAAAAATAACTGCCACAATAAAAATACAAAATTATTAGCTCAGTGAAACCTTTTTAAAAAAATATTCATTTCAAGACATCGATAAACTATATAACCCATGACCCATCGCCAATAAGTCACTTCTGACTCATGGCGACCCCATGTGTTACAAAGTGGAACTGCTCCATAGGATTTTCTAGGCTGAAATTTTTTTTTTTTTTAATCTTTATGGAAACAGGTCCCCAGCCTTTCTTCTGCAGAGCCACTGGCTGGGTTCGAACCATCAACCTTTAGGTTACAATGGCAAATGACTTGTGCCATCCAGGGACCTAATAAACTATATAGTAGAAAATATGTTCAAAAAACTATATAGAGAGGGAAAACGAAATTGAAGTACAGGAGGCTCTGGAGACTTCTTGCCAGAGGACACGGTGCTGGCTCATTCCCATCTGGGTGTGAACCCCACTCCTGTCGCCCCTGGGGCAGCAACCCCTCCCCACCAGGGTGGGGCGCTTCCATTCTGGTCTGGCCTGCCCGCCCGCCTGCCACCCAGCTCCGTGTCCCCTCACACAGTGCGCCCTCTCCTCCCAGAGCTGCACCGCCATATGTGTGTCCTGCCCTTTGCCCATTAGCAAACAAGACTAATTAACTTCTGGAATTCCAGCTGTAATGTCAGAGTCAGAGTCGTAACCTATCCAGTGAGTTACGACAACCACAAAGCTTGCTTTCTTTTCAGATGCTCCCAACAGAACCAAGTTGACGGTATACTTTCAACCTCTTTTGAGCCCTCTTTATGGGAGTCTATTAATTACCTGTTTTCATATGTGCTAAGAAGCTTTTCTAAGCTGGAGGTTACTTGTGTGCAAATTTCTAGAGACAGATTTTAGACCCTAAGAATGGAGCCATCACTATGGCTCCTGTCTGTGTCAGTAGGTAATAAGCCACAGAGGAGCTAACGCTTCAGAACTCTGTGGTCTCTGTTCCAATTTTCTCGTGATGACTTGAATGGTCTGATCCAGAGAAAGCACTTTACTGTAAAGGTACTAATTTTGCAATCAGTAAGGGGAAAATTTTCTCAACAAATTGATCAAATAATTTCTCATATAGTTTTTTTTTAATTCTTTCGGTAAGGACTGAACTGAAGTTTATGATAATAAATGGCAACTGTCACACAGAAAAAAAAACTGAAATAAAAAACATTAGAGCCAGGGGCATAAACATGGAGGAAAAGATAGGCCTCAGGGCCTCTCCTGTGAATGCAAAGAAGATAGAGAAAGATGCTGCCAGAGTCTCCTGGGACCACCGTGACAAAACACCACAAAGAGTGGGAATTTGTTCTCTCCTAGTTCTGGAGGCTAGGAGTCCAAATTCAGGGAGTGAGCGGGGCCCTGCTCTCTCTGAAAGCTCTAGGGAAAGGCTTTCTTGTCTGTTCCAGCCTCTGGTGGCTCCATGTACTTCCTGGCATTCCCTGGCTTGTAGGTGTGTCTATACATGGTGTCTTTCTTGACTCAGTCTCCGTGTCTGTTCTCCCCTTTTATAAAATACCACCCAGAAGGGATCAAGACCCACCCTACTCTGGTGGGACTTTGTTACCTTAACTGATCACATCTTCAAAGACCCTCTTTCCAAAAAAGTTCACATTCACAGGTACGGGGGTTACAACTTCAGCATACCTTTTGGGGGGACATAGTCCAATCCATAACAAACACCCACTTGTACTAGTTCTGAATTCAAATAAGCAGGTGGTTTCCCACCCCATATTCCACTATGTCCTCCCTTCTTTTACCGATCTCCTTTTCAAAGCCCTCCCTGCCACCATGTGCACGGGGGCTGGGTGGTCCCACTTGCCATTCCGCAGCCCGTTGTGCCTAGCCTGCGAAACACCCCGTTTGATTTTTACTTTATTATTGCTCTTTCTTCCCCACTCCTAATCTCACTGTTTCCGCATCGCTGGCGCCCACTCAACTATGTTTCACGTGTGTTTTTCTACCCTCCCGTCCATCTCTTTAAATATAGGTAAATGCTTGAAAATTCATAGCATGGCTTTTTGTGCATCATCATTTTTATAAATGGCATCACACTACAAATCTCACGTTTCTTACACTTCACTCGGCCGAACATCTTGAAAGTCTATCTGTGAAGCTCTAGCAATGCCATGTGCATGCTATTCCGTTATAGCATACACCCTACTCCATGGACCCAGCCTCCCAGTGATGAAAACTCAGCTTCTGCCCAGCTCTCTGGAACCACTAAGCACCCTGCAGTGGATATATTTATGCAGGTCCCTGTTAGCTGTGTGAAGGTTTCTCACGTGTGTGTATGTGCACGTGTGCACCTGTGTGGGGCGGGGCGGGGGGAGGATCACTGAGTTGTGGGGTATGTTGTTGTTAGGTGCAGTTGAGTCGGTTCTGAATCATAGTGACCCTATGTACAGCAGAACGGAACACTGCCCGGTCCTGCGCCATCCTCACAATTGTTGCTGTGCTTGAGCCCATCGTTGAAGCCACTGTATCAGTCCACCTTGTTGAGGGTCTTCCTCTTTTTTGCTGACCCTCTATTTTACCAAGCATGATGTCCTTCTTCAGGGACTGGTCCCTCCTGATGACATGTCCAAAGTATGTGAGGCATACTCTCCCCGTTCTTGCTTCTAATGAGCATTCTGGTCACACTTCTTCCGAGACAGATTTGCCCTTTCTTCTGGCAGTCCATCGTATATTCAATATTCTTCACCAACACCATAATTCAGACATCAGTTCCTCTTCAGTCTTCCTTATTCACTGTCCAGCTTTCCCATGCATAGGAGGCGATTGAAAACACCATGACTTGAGTCAGGTGCATCTTCATCCTTAAAGTGACATCTTTGCTTTCTAACATTTTAAAGAGGTCTTTTGCAGCTGATTTGCAGTATATATGTACTGAATTTCCCCAAGCACCACTCGACCTGTCGAGTTCTGAGTGTAAAACTCAAACTTCATTGGCTGAATTATCTATTTCTACCAATACTTCTATTATTGGTTGCTTTGTACATTTCAAGACTATTTTGTAGTTAGATGTGTTTGTGATCTTCTTCATTTATTGCTCTTTATAGCAGTATATAGCTCCTATCTTTATTCCTTAAGATGTTTTTCATGTCATGGTTTTTTTTCTACTCCTGAAAGTACTATGCTAGCCTCGTGGTTGTTGTATTTGCCAGGAGTTTTTTCTACCAGTGTTTGTCTCTTTTTGTTTAAGTGTGTCTCTTTAAGAGTCCTATTGCTGAATCTTTAAAAATCCAACTTGAGAATCTGGTTTTTTTCTGTTGGGGTATATTTGTGCCCTCTTACCTCATGCTCTCCATATGCCATGCTAACAAAAACAACAAATGCTTTCTTTGTTTGCCATCTCCCCCAACCTACCTTCCACTGATTAAGCTGAATTTTATTCCAGTGGTTTGAAAGTTGTACATTCTGCTTTTATTCCTCTGGCAACTAATTCTCTTGTCAAGTGTTGTTCAGTGGGTTCCAACTCATAGCAACCCCATGCACAATATAATGAAACACTGCCTGCTCCTGCACCATGCTCCCAGTCTTTGCTATGTTTGAGCCCATTGTTGCAGCCACTGTGTCAATCCATCTCCTTGAGGGTCTTCCTCTTTCTCACTGACCCTCTACCAGGAAACCTGGTGGCTTTAGTGGTTAAGTGCTATGGCTGCTAATCAAAGGGTCGGCAATTCAAATCTACCAGGCGCTCCTTGGAAACTCTACAGGGCAGTTCTACTCTGTCCTGTAGGGTCGCTATGAGTTGGAGTCAACTCAACAGCAACAGGTCTGGTCTGGTCTGGCCCACTTTACCAAGCATTATGTCCTTCTCCAAGGACCGGTCCTTCCTGACAACATGTCCAAAGTAAGCAAGATGAAGTCTTGCCATCCTTGCTTCTAAGGAGCATTCTGGCTGCAACCACTTTTGAATGATCGTCAGCAAAATTTTACTTGTGTGTGATATTAATGATATTTTTCAATAATGTCCACATTCTGTTGGATCATCTTTCTTTGGAATGGGCACAAATATGCATCTCTTCCAGTCAGTTGGCCGGGTAACTATCTTACAAATTTCTTGATATAGACAAGTGAGCACTTCCAGCATTGCATACTTTTTTGGAAACATCTCAGTTGGTATTCTTTCAGTTCCTGGAGCCTCGTTTTTCACCACTGTCTTCAGTGCAGCTTGGCTCTCGTGGACTTGTTCTAATTGTAGGATTATGTGAATATTTTTATTAAAAAGCATTAATATTTATTAAATTTATTTTTTTTAACTTACACTTATTTCCCATATTTTATTACCTCATCTTGGATTCATTTCCCTTCTTGCTCAAGAGCAATTTTTCTATGAGGGACCTTGTACATAAGCCCTCTGGGACCTCATACGCCTACTAGTGTCTTTATTGGTTCTCATGTTTAAATGGCGGCTTAGAGAGATATGAGATCTAGGGTCCAAAGCTACTCTCCATGAACACTCTGAAGATACTACTTCGTTTTCTTTGATAACCAGTGCTGTTTTTGAGGAGTTTGGCATAAATTTTATTCTTATTCCTGTTTTTAATCTTTGCGCAGGCTCTTAGGAGTCTCTCCTTGATGGCAACACTGGAGGTTCTACAGCTCCAGGCAGGAGTTTCCAGCAGGAACACATTCAGGGACTGAGCTTAAGCTCCTCCCTGTAGATGGATGAGAGTGGGCAGTACATTTGATCATCTCCGAGGAGCAAACGTGTGCTTCCTTGGAAAGTGACAGGACCTCTGAGTATTCAATTTACGTTAGCCTTTTAAGTACCTGTTCCTGGTAGTTCAACATTTAAGCACTCAACTGCTAACCAAAAGGTTGGTGGTTTGAACCCACCCACTGGCTCTGTGGGAAAATGGCCTGGTGACCTGCTCCGGTAAAGATTACAGCCTAGACAACCCTACGGGGCAGTTCTACTCTGTCGTATAGGGTGGCTATGAGTCAGAATTGACTCTACGGCCCCCAACAACACCACTCCCTGACCCCCACCCCGAGAAGGAATTCAGCCTCCTCAGCTCCATCCCCGTCACAGACCAGCTCACATTTACTGAGCCCATCCTGCTGCAGAGCCTTGTGCTCCCTCAGTCTCTATTTACAAGTTCTCTTCCGGTTTAATAGTTTGGATTCACGTACCTGAGGGTCCTTTACTCTGAGGAAGGAAGGAACCCATGCAGTGACAATAACCTAAAAAATAAAAATCCATCCTCTTGAATGAAGTCACGAACATTCATGAGCATGAGCCAAAAATCAATTCTTCAAACCCTGATTTTCTGACTATGCAAAGGCCGTTTTCATACATGCACCCCAATATCTCATGAAGACAGGCATCCCTGATCAATACAGGTCAGCCACACAGCTCTGCAAGAATAAAGTGACCCATTTCCTTTAGCCCCTCCCCTGCTGAGGAATCTTGACCACCCAGATGTTCTCGGTTTTGCAGGCAGCAGCTTTTTATCTCACATACCCACACTGACACCACAGGCTCTTCTGTGGGAGCAGGTTGACAGTCAAGACTTCAGAGGCGATGGAAGCATCTGGAACAGGAGACACATTCAGCAGGGTGGTGACTTCATCTCTTGGGAGGCCCAGCAGCTCTCCCAGCACATACAGGCAATTCTCACTGTCCATGGTGGTTATTTCCATAAAGTCAACAAGAACGCTGCATTAACAAATACCGAACCACTGCTCTGCTCCAGGGGAGATACAGGGTAGGTTCCTGGAAGCCTCTGGTCACATTTTCATCAACGGATCAATGCATAGCCTTGTTTCATGCATGTTTCTGATTAAAGATCCTTATTTAATATACATTGTTGATTCACTAACATTGATCTCACAGCCAACAGCACCGTAACAGCACTCAGGCCTGAACAAAGCTGATCTAACACACATATTTTCTCTGTGAGGCATCACAGCCTGCTTGCGCTTTGGAACACTGGGCAGATTTCAGCCGAGTACCGAAGGCTATTTGCAAGGCTATTTGTGATTATATTTGTATTAATCTGTAGCCCAGAAGCATGTCTCGGCAATCTTTTTAGAACTGGTAACACTTTCCCGTAGCCCTACACAGCAAATTGACCGGTGACTTTGCACTTCTGAGCACCTGCTATGGCCCTCTGGCACCTCCCCCCACCTGTGGGTAGTGGCCTTGTCTCTCTCCTGGCTTCTCTCTCCATGGGCCTGCACATGGGCACTCTCTGTCACCTTTCCGGCAGGCCTGTCCTAACTGCTCCATCTAACACAGAAGCCTCCCCACCCACCCCACCCCTGAATCCCCTGGCCCGGCTCGGCATTTGTTTCCATAGTGGTCGTCACCTTCTAACACACAGTATTCTTTACTTATGACTATCTTAGTTACCTGGGGTGGCCAGAGCAAAAAATACCACAAAGTGGTGGCTTTAGAGAACAGGAATTCATTTTCTTACAGTTCCGGAGGCCAGGAGTCTGAATTCTGGGCGTGGGTAGGGCCATGAGCTCTCTCCATCAGCTCTGGAGGAGGAGACTCCTGGTGTCCTTCAGCTTCTGAGGTTCTGGGCGTTTCTTGACCTCCACTGGCTGCTTGTAGATGCGTCTTAACGTGGTGTCTGTCTCCCCGCCATGTGTGCCTGTGTCTCTTCTGCTGTTTTTACAAAACGCCACTTAGAAGAGATGAGCTTTGGGAGCCATCCTCCTCTGGTACACCCTCATTAACGTAACAAGAGATAACTCTAGTTCTAAACAGGGCTAAGTTCCCAAGTCCAGGAGTTAGGACTTCAACATATATGTTTGGAAGACTAAATTCAATCCATAACACTTACTGAGTGTATTGTTAAGTTTCTATCTCCCTCTGCAAGAATATAAGCTCTACCAGGGTAGAGACTTTTGTGAGCTTTGTTTCAGCAAGCACCCAGAACGCAGCCTGGCTCATCATAGGCATGGAATAAATATTTACCGAGTGGATAAACTAGATTTCACATGTTTAAGCTTTGGAGGAGACAAAGGAGCTCTGGAACCCACCTCAGCTCCTTAGAAAACTAATAAACTCTGACTTTGAAGACAGTGTTTTATATAATTCTTCTCCATCTTCATTTTCCCCTTTTTGTTTAATTTAATAGCTGATTATGTGACGGCAACCTCTGAGTCTTTGATGCTTGCATCGTTCATTATGGATGGCTACACTATTTTCATAATTAACCTTTAATTGCAATAGCTGAATACAATTTCACAAGGAAAATAATTTACAAATTAAACACAGGTCTCACCTTGATAATTATCACAGGTCTGACTAATGTGCATGAAACTCTCACGTGGCAGGGGGCTCACTCCAATGACAACGCGTTGATTTTCTAATTAGCAAAGGTTAAGTAACGTTTTTGCTTGAAGACCTATGATTTAAACTTATGACATCTGTCACCACGAGAGGCTTCTACAGAGCACGTATGTTGAATCTCAAGTGATTTCCACTAGTCCTACTGTGTCAAGATCTTCTGCTAATATATAATGACCATCCTCAGGACAAAGATTTTTCTTCATGTCAGCTAGATCGGTAAAAGTACTTTGCAACTCACTGATCCATGTAAATAAATCAGGGGCCACCTAAGGAAGAAAAGAGTTAATTTATGTAGTTTTCCTTTATATAGAGAGAAATGGCATTCCACTCACCTTCTTAATAAATTAAGAAGAGAGAATGCAAACCTTTGCTTAATGAATTCTATAAATACAGATTAGACTACAGTCATATGTTGTGGCCAGGTGAGAGGAGGAGGGAAAAAAAGAAGGCAAACAGCAGTGCAGAAAAGGAAGGGAGAAGAGGTTCTAGGAGAGATGGCGAGATGTTTAGTGATTGGAGTCCCTGGGTGGTGCAAATGGTTAATGCGCTTGGCTACTAACCGAAAGGTGGGAGGGTTCGGGCAACAAAGAGGTGCCTTGGAAGAAAGTCCTGGCAATCTGTTTCTTAAAAATCAGCTGTTGAAATTCAGTGGAGCACAGTACTACTGTGACACGCAAGGGGTCACCATAAGTTGGAGTCAACTTGATAGCAACTGGCTTTTTGTTTACTGGACATATGGGGAGGGGACAGATAAGTAGAAATTGGGGGTTGTAAATGGGCCAGAGTAACTCAGAGCTGAAGGGACCCAGAGGCTCCCTCAGTTCAGCCTCCCAGTTATAGATGGGAAAGGGGCACTGAGGAGATGAACGGTTTGATGGAAGCCACATGGGTAAGTAAACACAGTCAACAGTCCTGACAGGGAGACAGACACAAAGGCAGGAAGGGAGACAGGCGGGTGCAGAACCAAGGAAAGACATGAGACCAGAGAGAATCAAAGACAGAGAGGCAGGATGACAGAAAGGCTTCCTCCTTTATCCTCTTGTAGGATGAGGCCAGTATACCTAAATGATTAAACATACATACGTTCATCTAAATTTTTTACCTCAACGATATAATAAAAATATGATCTCCTCTGGATTTATTTATTTGCTCTGCCACCTGGCTCTTACTAACTCTTCATTTTTTGTCATAGTAACATTTACTTAAATGAGTCTTGAAAAGTCTCTTCCTCAAACTCTCAGCCATGGATGAGGATCCATGAAATGTGAATTATCTCAAAGTTAAGACACACTCCAGATAGATTAAAGATTAAAATGTTAGTAGAAGAAAACCCAAAAAAGTACTAGAAGAAAATATCGATGAATAATTGTATTATTATTTTGGAAGAGGGGAAGTCTTTACAAGTATAATCCCGAAGGCAGAAATCATATAAATAAAACAGATATCTGTGACAATGTAAATATCCAGAACGTTTATTTAGAAAAAAGAAATACCACATACAAGTAAAAAGATACAAACTGGAAGAAAATGGTTGCAAATTTTATAACAAAGAGTTAAAGCCCAAAGTAATGTTATAAATCAGTAAGAAATACAACTTCTGCTACCCCCTAAAAAAGTAAAAGACATGAAGAAACAATTAAAAAGTAGGAATGGGGAAAACATAAAAGTTATTCAACTCACAGTGTTTAAAGCATTCAAATTAAAACAATAAACTCTTTTTTTCCCCCAGCCTGTTGAATTGGTGTACTTTCAAAAGAGTATTGCCCATATTAGACTTAATATAGAGAGAAGGGGCAGCTCATACCTTGCTGGTGAAATATAAATTGGTAAATTCTTCTTTGTTGTTGCTGTTGTTAGGTGCCATCGAGTCAGTTCTGACTTATAGCAACCCCAATTACAACAGAACAAAACACTGCCCAGCTCTGCGCCATCCTCATAATCCTTACGTTTGAGCCCATTGTTGAAGCCACTGTATCAATCCATCCATTGAGCGTCTTCCTCTTTTTTTGATGACCCTCTACTTTAACAAGCATGATGTCCTCTCCAGGGACTGAGCCTCCTGACAACATGTCCAAAATATGTGAGAAGTAGTCTTGCCATCCTTGCTTCTAAGGAGCATTCTGGTTTTACTTCTTCCAAGACAGATTTGTTTGTTCTTTTGGCAGTCCATGGTATATTCAATATTCTTCTCCAACACCACAATTCAAAGGCATCAATTCTTCTTTGGTCTTCTTTACTCATTGTCCAGCTTTCACATGCATAGGAGAAGATTGAGAACACCATGGCTTGGGTCAGGCACAGCTTAGTCTTCAAGGTGACATCTTTGCTCTTCAACACTTTGAAGAGGTCCTTTGCAGCAGATTTGCCCAATGCAATGCATCTTTTGATTTCTTGACTGCTGCTTCCATGACTGTTGATTGTGAATCCAAGTAAAATGAAATCCTTGACAACTTCAATCTTTTCTCCATTTATCATGATGTTGCTTATTGGTCCAGTTGTGAGGATTTTTGTTTTCTTTATGTTGAGATGTAATCCATACTGAAGGCTGTGGTCTTTGATCTTCATCAGGAAGTGCTCAAGTCCTCTTCACTTTCAGTAAGCAAGGTTATGACATCTGCATAACGCAGGTTGTTAATGAGCCTTCCACCAATCCTGATGCCCCGTTCTTCTTCATACAGTCCAGCTTCCCGGATTATCTGCTCAGCATACAGATTCAGTAGGTATGGTGAAAGGATACAACCCTGACACACACCTTTCCTGACTTTAAACCGTGCAGTATCCTCTTTTCCTCTTCGAGCAACTGCTTTTTGATCTACGTACAGGTTCCTCATGAGCACAATCAAGTATTCTGGAATTTCCATTCTTCGCAATGTTATCCATAGTTTGTTATGATCCACACAGTCAAATGCCTTTGCATAGTCAATAAAACACAAGTAAACATCTTTCTGGTATTCTCTGCTTTCAGCCAGGATCCAGCTGACATCAACAATGATATCCCTGGTTCCCAGTCCTCTTCTGAATCCGGAAGGAATTTCTGGCAGTTCCCTGCCCTCAGATTCTTCTTAAAGGAAAATATATTTCAAATGCCTTGAAAATGAGTATGCCTTGTAAAAAGACCAGACTTAATGGTCTGACTGAAACTAGAAGGACCCTGAAGGTCATGATTCCCTGACCTTCTCTTAGCCCAAGACTGGAACCATTCCCAAAGCCAACTCTTCAGACAGGGAGTGAACTGAACTGTAAGACAGAAAATGATACTGGTGAGGAGTGATGTTCCTGGGTGAAGTAAACACATGAAACTATGTGGGCAGCTCCTGTCTGGAGTGGAGATGAGAAGGTAGAGGGGGACAGAAGCTGGCTGAATGGACACGGGGGATACAGGGTGGAGAGAAGGCGTGTGCTTTCTCATTAGGGGGAGAGCAACTAGGAGTATATAAAAAAAATAGCAAGGTGTATATAAATTTTTGTATGAGAGACTGACTTGATTTGTAAACTTTCATTTAAAGCACAATTTTTTAAAAAATTAAGTATGCCTTTATACCCAACAATTACACTGCTGAGAATTAATTCTAAGAAAAACTGGACAAGTGTGCAGAGATTTTTACAAGGATACTATATTAGTTTCCTAGAGCTGCTGTGACAAAATACCACAAGCTGAGTGGCCTATATAAACAGAAATTTGTCATCTCACAATTGTGGTGGCTGGGAGCCTGTAATCAGAATGTCAGCCATGTTGATTCCTTCTGAGACTGTGAGGGAGACTCTGTTCCATGGCTCTCTCCCAGCTTCTGGTGACAGCCAGCCCTCACTCCAATGTCCATCGTGACATGCCATCTTCCGCGAGTCTCTGTATCTCTTCCCTTCTTATAAGGACAGTGACCATTACAGATCAGGACCCACCCTACTCCAGTGTGACCTCATGTTAACCTAAGTGATAACATCTGCAGAGAACCTATTGCCAGACAAGGTCACGTTCACGAGTACTGAGGACTTCAGCCTATCTTTTGGGGGAACCTAATTCAATCCATAACAGATATTTATTACAGTATCATATACAATAAATCAAAAAAAAATACAATGGAAACTGGAAAAAGCTTAAAAGACCAAGGGCAGTGGAGTGGCAAAACAAATGACAGTGCGTTTAGAACTGGACACTATGCAGGTGTTAAACCAGGTGTTCTTGTTGTACACTCATGGCTTGGAAAATGTTTTGTGATGAGTTAAGTGCAAAACCCAAGTTTCGAAACCTTGTGTACAGTAAGATTCTAGTTCCCTGGTTTTGTTTTTTACGCTTAGGTGTACCCATAGTAGAATGTGGCAGAAGTAGAAAAGTCTATTCATTCACTAAAAGTGAAAGCAATTGTCTCGAGTAGTGTTGTAACTTCTCTTATCTTCATTTTAGTATCCTTCCGTTTCCATAATAAAAAACTGCTACATTTGTAATCAGGGACAAGGAGAGCGAGAAATCTAAAAACAATGATTTACAATTTTTCATCATATTTTGGTGGGATATAAATGTCTTAATTGACTAGTGATGAAAATTAAAATATCTAGGCATTTATTTAACAAAAGGTCCATGGGAAGCCTTTATGACAAGAACAAAAGTCAAAGTTGCTGAAACGAGAGAACCAGACGGAAATGTTAACACACCAGAGTGACTCAGGCTGGGATTCCCAGATCCTCTTCAGTACAGAGGTGTGCAGCTGGCTGACGGGCGGATGCAGAACAGGGAATCCTCAGAGTAGCCATTTTTAATAACTTCCTTTGTCATCTGTTCCCAACTCTGATCACAAAAGGCAGCAACTCCTTCAATTAACTCCTTATTCCAATTTTTTTTTTTTTTTTAAGTAAAATGCTCCCTGGAGAATTTTTGTAACTGAACGTCACTCGGGGTCTTGTCGTGTCTTATTAGCCAATTGAAATAAGACGGACACTAATTGCAAGGGAAACAGAAAGTGGCAAGTTTCTTGTCTGCACATACAAGGAGCGCTGGGAGGTCTAGCAGCCAGAAGGCCACGTGCTCACCATCTGAGGGTGCTGAGAGCTTTTTGTTTCCAGTGGCGTCGGGGCTTGGGTCTGGTTTCCGGAACTCTTTGCACTTTTTTTTGCACTTAGCCCTCCCATGCCCATACTTGGAGGTCCAGATATTAAATCATTTTCCATGGGATGTGCTATAGTGGGACCCGTCACTTCTAAAATGGAATCGGGTGAAATCATGGGCTGGGAGATATCGTTCTTTCCAGTAACAGTCGGGTCCGGGGTCGGTTGAAGGACTCAATCTCTTCAATCTGCGCTTGCTTCAAGGTGTAGCCTGGGCCAGTTCAATGGATGGAGCCACTACCTGCTGCGACTTCCTGAAAAATGTTGCTCAAAACAAGCTCGTGGCTAGCAAGACAAAGAAGGGGGTGGGGTGTTGATTGGGGTTTTCATTTTCACCCAGTAAGAATACTGCAAGGCTGGCTTTATAAGACGGTAGAGCGATTCATGTCCGTTTCGTGCCTGAGGATTTGTGGACATAAGCAGATTCTAACTCTTCCCTGCTGTGATCTACGAGCCCTGTCCCATGAGTCTACCACATCGTGTGCTTTCCCCAGAGCATAGAAGTGATGGGAACCAACCTGCAATCTCACCCAAACTCGGACACCCTATGGCCCACCCATTTTCAAAGACTTGTGAAGCTACGTCTCAGAAGCGCAGACACCTTTGAGACCTTCATCCCAAAGGCCCTCCTTGGTGTCAGGTAGCCAGCACAGAACAGAGTTCACCCTCTTAGGCTCGGGAGTAAGATAGGCTTGACACAACTTTGCCACCCAGCAGCTGTAGGTCCTTGAGTACTTCGGGGGTAGTGGTAAGAGTCCCTACTTTGCAGGCTTGTTGCGAGGATCCCTGAATAATGTGTGCCTAGTATGCAGCCCTCAATAAAAGGATTACTTGGGTTTTGTTTTTCTTAACGTTATTTTCTTTTCCTAAATCTTCATCAGATAGTTCTTTTAGTAATTGTAACTACTGTTCATTTTAATTTCCAGGAAAGTTGTTACTCTGTGGTACAGACACATGTATCACTTTGAATTTCTCTTTTTGTACCAGCTGCCTAAAAAATCATTGTTTTATAGTGGTAAAGTTATTAAAGACACAATTAAACCCACCTGCCTATGAAATTTGTTAGAAATATTTTAATATTTCTGTACTCACTGACCTCGGCCTAACTCTGTAGCGTACTCAGAAAATCACAGTAAGCATGCTCCTTGTAGAATACGTCCCGAATGACGTTTATCATAAAGTACTCCTCGAGGAGCTGAATTCTTGGTAAAATTATCAGTTCCGACCTCACCCACCCAGACGACAAGCCCAGGACCTTTCATGGGAACTTCAAAGGGAAGCATTCTGTGAGGCAAGAGCCAGACAACATCATACTTCAAATGGATTTCTGCCTCCAACTAATTGACTTGTTAACTATGCTAATATGTGCACGTCCTCTGCCCTTGTGTGTGCCATTCAGTAGATAATGCTGTGGAACCAGCACTCTAAGATTAGAGAGCAAAGACTCCAGCAGTTTCTATAAGCCTCTTCTCTTGGAAGCCAGATTAGACTTCCAAAACAGTTTAGACAATTTTAGTGTATCTCCCAAACGTTTTGTTTCTGTTGCAAATGCGTTGCCTCTCGAAAGACAGCCTCTTTATTAGGCATTAGCCTCAGGGGGAAATCTGCAACCTTTCCATTTAGCAAGCCAACTTGAAGGGGAGGAGACGGACGCCCCAGCATTGTGGTCCCCGACCATGGGCTTTCCGTCTGGCACTGAGGCAAGCAGAGCAGAGCTTCCCTCCTGACCTGACTGCCTCCTCTGTCGTCCCCAGGTGCTGCTGGTGGCCAACAGGGGTTCCTGGGCTGCATCCGCTCCTTGCGTATGAATGGGGTGACACTGGACCTGGAGGAGAGGGCCAAGGTCACCTCCGGCTTTGTGTCCGGATGTTCCGGCCACTGTACCAGCTATGGGGCCAACTGTGAGCACGGTGGCCGGTGTGTGGAGAAGTACCACGGTTACTCCTGTGACTGCACCCATACGGCCTACGAAGGCACGTTCTGCAACAAAGGTAAGGCAGGCCTGACTCCAGAGCCCAGGCCAACTGTTTAATGGTGTTTCACCTGCACACAGGTGTTTCGTCTGCACACAGGAGTGCTTCACCTGCACACAGGTGTGCTTCACCTACACACAGGTATACTTCATTGTGAGGGTCAACTGATCAGAATTCTTTCTCCACAGGTAAGAAGTTTCTTAAATTACTGTGTAACCTTTGCTGTTTATTCAGATGGGAGAAGCTCTGAGTGGGGGACAGAACTGCCCCCAGATTCTAGAAAGCTGGACACTGACCAGAGCGTCACACTTCGGTGGGGTGACAGAGGGGGGCTGCATACTGGGCTTCCCCTGTGGCCACAGTGACTCAACCACCTTGCTCAGGGGCCTGGATCAGTGGCATCACTAGAGGGGTTCTCAGGGTGTGGACAGCACCAAATGACACTGTCAGGGGGGTGACATCAGGATGACTGTCTATAAAATTTTTGCACAGTGTTCCAGCAGAAATTTATTATTTTTTATAAAAATATCCCTGTAGTTAGTTATAAAAACAAAAGAAATTTTCATAAGCCCAGCTTACATGTATCAATATACCTACAAGGCTAAAACTCTATGCTAGTTTACTTTTTGAACCTTCTAATGCTCTCTGGTCCGAGCTGTCATTATTATCCAATTACAATGATGCTTTGAATCACGTGATTTCATCTCTACACACTACAAGCATACACTGTTGTTTTTATAGCTGCTGATTTTGTCAAATTTTCTGGTGTTTTAGCTACAAAATTGTGATAATTAGCATGGAGGGGTGACACCATGAGTTACCGCACTGGGTGACACCAACCCTAAGGACACCGCTGACCTGTATACCTTCCCAGCTCCAAGAGCCTCCTGCTGCCGGCTGCTGTCATCATTGTTATCACCTCTGGGCCTGGCTCTCAGCCTCAGCTAAACAGCAACCAGTTGCCATTGAATCGACTCCAACTCACGTTGACCCCATGTGTGTCAGAGTAGAACTATGATCCACAGGGTTTTCAATGGCTAAGTTTTCAGAAGTACACAGCCAGACCTTTCTTCCGAGGTGCCTCTGAGTGGACTCGACCTTTTGGTTAGCAGCCAAGTGTGTTAACTTGTTGCACCGTCCAGGGATGCTGAAATGCCATATCTGATACATCGGCTCAGAGCATCTGTTATCACTGTCATTTCAGCCTTGTATGATTCCTTCAATCCCAACAAATTCTGCAGGCTAATCGGCCGCACACGAGAGCCCAGTGTGTGTGATGTGATCGTGTGAGTGAACCCCCTGGTCCTGCATTGACCGTGCATGCTCACTCAGCTGGCCCTCACTCGGCTGGTGGTGGTATGGTGGGTCACAGGCCCACAGAAGGTGTGCCATGGGGAGCTGGCACTGCTCCGGAGCTACCACAGAAAGGCATGTCAACCACTCTTCTTTCTCAGTGAGGGCACAGTGTTTGGAGAAGTTTCCTGTAAATGTCTGGTGCATCTCTTAATAAGCAGCTTTACATAAGTAGCCCATTCATACTCCCCTGAATACATGGAGGGCTGTTTATGCATCATGGTTCACACACAGAAGGAGGAATTGTCCCATAGCATTATTTGAGCTCCATGCTGCTGTGAAAGTCACTGCAGTGGGTACATACAAATAAGGTCATACAGTGTGAGGGAGAAGATGGTGTGCAGCAGACAGATGGTGTGAGGGAGACTGATGGTGTGAGGGAGACTGACGGTGTGAGGAAGACTTGGCATGAGGGAGACAGACAGTGAGGGAGACAGATGATGTGAGGGAAACAGAAGATGTGAGGGAGACTGACGGTGTGAGGGAGACTGACGGTGTGAGGGAGGCTGACGGTGTGAGGGAGGCTGACGGTGTGAGGGAGGCTGACGGTGTGAGGGAGGCTGACGGTGTGAGGGAGGCTGACGGTGTGAGGGAGACTGATGGTGTGAGGGAGACTTGGCATGAGGGAGACAGACAGTGAGGGAGACAGATGATGTGAGGGAAACAGACGATGTGAGGGAGACTGATGGTGTGAGGGAGACTGACGGTGTGAGGGAGACTGACGGTGTGAGGGAGACATGGAATGAGGGAGACAGACAGTGAGGGAGACAGATGGTGTAAGGATAACAGATGATGTGAGGGAAACAGATGATGTGAGGAAGACAGACGGAGTGAGGGAGACTGACGGTGTGAAGGAGACAGATGGTGTGAGGGAAACAGATGGTGTGAGGGAGACTGACGGTATGAGGGAGACAGACGGTGTGAGGCAGACTGACGGTGTGAGGGAGACTGACGGTGTGAAGGAGACAGAGTGTGTGAGGGAGACATGGCATGAGGGAGACAGACAGTGAGGGAGACAGATGGTGTGAGGGAAACAGACGATGTGAGGGAATCAGATGATGTGAGGGAGACAGATGGTGTGAGGGAGACTGACGGTGTGAGGGAGACTGACGGTGTGAGGGAGACTGACGGTGTGAGGGAGACTTGGCATGAGGGAGACAGACAGTGAGGGAGACAGATGGTGTGAGGGAGACTGACGGTGTGAGGGAGACTGACGGTGTGAGGGAGACAGAGTGTGTGAGGGAGACTTGGCATGAGGGAGACAGACGATGTGAGGGAAACAGATGATGTGAGGGAGACAGTGTGAGGAAGACAGATGGTGTGAGGGAGACTGACAGTGTGAGGGAGACTGACGGTGTGAGGGAGACTGACAGTGTGAGGGAGACTGATGGTGTGAGGGAGACAGAGTGTGTGAGGGAGACATGGCATGAGGGAGACAGACAGTGAGGGAGACAGATGGTGTGAGGGAAACAGACGATGTGAGGGAGACAGACGGTGTGAGGGAGATAGTGAAGGAGACAGACTGTGTGAGGGAGACAGAGCGGAAAAAGAGAGCTGGTGTGAGGGACAGGCAGGAGACCATGCAGAGGGTTGGAGGTCCTGGCACAAAGCAGCTCCATTGGAGGTTTGTCCAGCTCAGAGCTCCATGCTTCATGGTTTTCCATGGCCCACAATGGGATGGGCTGCAAACACATACAATTTTGCACTTTGTAGATATGATGGTCTTGCAATTATCACTCATTGTGCCTGATGCTAATGTAACGGAGAAAGAATGAGCTTCATGCAAGTCCTTCTCAGCCTTCCTGTGATAGTCCAGGTGTGCATTATTTCCTCCTCCCTGTGATAGTCCAGGTGTGTGTTATTTCCTCCCTGTGATAGTACGGGTGTGTGTTATTTCCTCCCTGTGATAGTACAGGTGTGTGTTATTCCTCGGGCTGCCATAACAAAGTACCACAAAGTAGCTTAAAACAACATAAATGATTTCTCTCTCAATTCTGGAGGCTGGGAGTCCAAAATCAAGGTGTTGGCAGGGCCCTGCTCTCTCTGCCCGTTCCAGGAGAGGATACTTCCTTGTCTCTTCCAGCTTCTGGCAGCTCCAGATATTCCTTGGCTGTGTCAGCATCTCTGCATCTCCGCCTCCATCTTCACATGGCATCTTCCCTCTGTGTCTGTCTCTCTGTGTCTCTTCTTTCTCACAAGGACACCACTCAGATGGGATCAGGACCCACCCTACTCCAGTATGACTTCATGTTAGCTGAGAACATCTTCAAAGACCCTATATCCAAATAAGGTCACGTTCACAGGTACAGGGGTTAGGACTTCACTATTTCTTTCTGGGGAACACCATTCAATCCTTAACAAGGCATGGGTTTCAGATGTGGATAAATTTCACAATTATCTCTAAGTGAATGAATTGCTCACAACATGTCACTCACAGCATGGCTACATGCTTATACAAAATCAGACACATGCGCGCACACGTAATGAAAGCAAACTGAGAACACACACCAAAATACTATCATTTAGGAGAGGGTGGAAACTCCAAACCAAACCAAACCTATTGCTGTCAAGTCGATTCTGACTCACAGTATTTTTAAAACTTTTTTCTGCTTATGTTATTTTCTGGTTTTTACACACCAGCCTATCTCCTCTAAATTCGTCATCTTTCTCTCTGGTTGGGAGGGGCAGCATTCTCTGCCCAGGCATCGGAGCCAACCTCGACTCTGGTTGGAAAATGTCTTGCAATTAACTAGAATTTATCACACCATCTAATCAAGCTATCTGGAATGCAATTGTGTCTCAGGTGAAAACTGCATATAATTAAAATCTCCCTTGAAAATCCATCTCCTGGTTCATTTAACCAAGCTCGTTTTCCTGCAAGCCTGGAGGGCAATCTTTCTTCAGAGGGGCAGGAGAGGAGTTGCCCTGTTGGGCTGTGGCTCACTGAGGCTGGGCAGGGGCCTGGCTGGGGGGCAGCCCCTCGAAAATCATTTCTCCCTGAAAGTGACACAATTGATATTTATAAGAACAAAATGAGATTGCTTAGGAAAATTAATAGTGGACAAAATATTTTTAAATTTAGATCAGTTTAACTCATTTTCATGTATGCCCCATCAGCCAATAGTATTTTGTGAAATTTTCCTTTCTATAATTTCCAGTATGAAAATAGTAGGGAATTTTTTCCATTTCCCAGAATTTTATTGTAATGATGAATATGCTTTTTCTAAATACACATGCTTCCCAACTTCTTTCCTCCACCTCTAGGGAGTTTCAGAATTGCCTAACGGTACACCCTCTCTTCGGTGTTTCTAGCTTAACAACACCCTTTTAAAGACACTACTTCAAGAAGAGATCAATAAACTGATGCGTAAATAAGAATTTATCCTTGTTTTTGTTTAAAAAGTTCTTCTAAGAGCTCTTTATTAGTTTCAACACTACTAAATTGTATTTTAATATTCTAAAATTCAGACTTCATAAATGCAAACTTGTTTTCTGTAAACTTGTACAAATTACTTGCCACTTATCTATTGCTTCCCGTGTCTCTCCTGAGGGGTATAAGACCACAAATTCAAGCCCCGTGTGACGCATTCTCTCTGTAACCCTCCCAGGTACCAAAATATTCTTCCAAGTCGTCTGTCCTCTTCCTCCCCATCCCAAGACGCCATGCCCAGCAACACAACCAACACCATTCTGTTTTGCTAAAAAGAGACGAAAAACAATTGTACTGTTTGAGTTTATGCCAGTTGAAATGAGAGACATCATTTAGAACAAGGAAGCCAGGGTAACTTGAATTCCAGTTTTAACTGTGTTACAAACAAAACTAGGCAGATTGTGTAACTATGTTGGCATTTGGTTCCTTTATAAACTGTGCTAATTATATTGAATGTACTGGCCACGGGATTGTTGTGGGGATGAGATGAGCTGCTGTGTGTAAAGGTGCTTTGAAAAGCCTTGATGTGAGGAGAATGCAAATCTCTAAGGTTATTAATTGTGAGGTTCTGGAGCTGAGGGTCTCTTTGGTGAGAGGTCATTCAGAAGTTACCAAAAACCCTCCACAGGACCCTCCCACCTGCACTAATTGTCGTCGTTAGCTCCGTTGAGTCAGCTCCTGACTCATGGCGACCCCATGCGCAACGGGATTGGGCTGTTGAGCTCCACAGAGTTTTCACTGGCTGGTTTTCAGAAGTAGATCGCCAGGCCTTTCCGGTCTGTCTTAGTCTGGAAGCTCCACTGAAACCTGTTCAGCAGCACAGCAACACGCAAGCCTCCACTGACAGACGGTGGTGGCTGCGCATGGGGTGCACTGGCCTGGAATCAAACTCGGGTCTCCTGCATGGAAGGTAAGAATTATACCACTGATGCAACACTGCTTCACTGGTACTTGGGCAAAAGTGTACCTGTCCAACTAATGGCAGAAAGCTACCCCTCCATCAACTTAAGTTATTGCAATGTCTCCCCCATTGCTGCTCAAGTACAGCAGAGAGATGCACTATCTGCAGCTCAAAGATGACCGAGTCCAGCAAGACCCAAGACCTCAGAGTCCTGGTATCCCAGACATGCAGAGCCATGCTCCTGGTCAGCCCTGCCCTTGGATGCTGACCCCCTGGCTACATTCCTGTCTGTATCGATGAGGTGGGTTGACACAGTAGCCACAACCATGGACTCCAGCATACCAGCGATCATGAAGGTGGCACTCGACTGGGCTATGTTTCCTTCTGTTGTACGTGGGGTCGCCATGAGTCAGAGCCAATCCAACAACAACTAACAATGACTGTATCATGGAACTGTCAAGAACAATAGCATCTTGGCTTATAGCATCGTTGAAGCAGCAAGGACACTTGGGATGAAAGAAAGAATGGATCCTGAAGCATCCTCTTGGGTTGTTGCTGAGGTCTTTACAAAATAATACTGGCTCCTTGAATTGCTTACAGAGTTCCAGAAAATAAAAGGAGACTGCTGAATTCTAGAAGCATCATCTAACAACCCGTGATGCAATCTCTCTGCCCTCTAGTGCCTCATTTAGATGAACAACTCCAGTTCAATTAGTGAACTCAGATTTTTCCCCTGTTCAAGCCAAACATAACCCAAATATTTTTACAAATCCTTGGCTAATCACATTTTAATGTTCAGAATCAGTGATTAATAACGTTATAAGTAAAATGCTTTCAGAATTTACTATTGAAGTGACTTAATTCAAATCCCTTTTAAATAGTTCTATTTTAGCCTATTGGCTTTTATGCTTCCTTAATAAATGCCTCTTGTAATAGAATCTTGTAAATTTAGTTAAAAATATAAATTAAATCATGTAATCCAATTAAGGCAGCAGACCAAGTTATAAATTTCAAGCAAGTTTATAGTCCCCCATTAAATGGGCCAAAATGTTATCTTCTGTGTGCCTAGCCAGTATCCTGATGACTCACATGCCACCTCTGGTTATTACAGCATTTCATAACTTCTTTAAAAGTATCAAGGAGGGAGGCGGGGCCAAGATGGCAGACTAGGTGGACGCTACCGCGGATCCCTCTTGCAACAAAGACTCGGAAAAACAAGTGAATCGATCACATACATAACAATCTACGAACTCTGAACAACAAGCACAGACTTAGAGACGGAAAACGAACAAATACGGGCAGACAGCGACCGTTTTCAGAACTAGGAGCCAGCGTACCAGGCAGGTGACCTTCGGAGCCCGATCTGGGGCAGAGCCCAGGGGGGCAGACAGCACAGACAAGGGGCCCAGCCCTACCCCCCGAACCCATCCCGGGAGAGAGTCTAGCTGGTTGGCGCGGGCGGCGTAGTGGTGCAACTGGAGGGAGAAGCACCCAGGAGGCAGCGACTGATCTTCGAGCGGGGAGAGCAGCGTCCCAGCCGGGGAGCCGTCCTGCTGGGAGTTTGGCGGGAAGCGGGCAGGGCGCGAGCGGGGGGTGGGGGGTCAGCTATATTTCCCTAAAGCGACCCCGGGGCGGGGCCCACACGTTCGTGCAGGGGGACGCCCACCCAGTTTGCGCGTGTGGCGCGGCACACCGGAGGGAGAAGTCCCCGGGAGGAAGTGACTGCTCTCAGAGCGGGGAGAGCAGAGTCCCAGCCGGGGAGCCATCCCGCTGGGATTTTGGCGAAAGCGGGCGGGGCGTGAGCGCGGGGTCCAATTATATTCTCCTGAATAGACCCTGGGGGCGGGCCCACCCGTTTGTGTGGGAGACGCCCACCCAGTTCGAGCGAGCGGTGCCGCGCACCGGAGGGAGAAGTCCCCGGGAGGAAGTGACTGGTCTCGGAGCGGGGAGAGTAGCGTCCCAACTGGGGAGCCGTCCCGCCCGGATCTTGGCAGATGGGGGCGGAGCGTGAACGGGGTGATCAGCTCTATATTCTGTGGTGCTACACTCCTAGCTCTCTGATCCCTCCCCCACCCTCCCCAGGCGGCTTCATTAACATCCGAATACCCTGAGCCAGAGGGAGAATTCAGATAGGGAGCTGACTGCATTTTTTTTAGCTGATTACCTGGAAAATCTAGTTTCCCAGTGATGGCTCGGAGACAGCAGTCCATATCAAACCACATAAAGAAACAGACCATGACAGCTTCTCCAACCCCCCAAACAAAAGAATCAAAATCTTTCCCAAATGAAGATACAATCCTGGAATTATCAGATACAGAATATAAAAAACTAATTTACAGAATGCTTCAAGACATCACAAATGAAATTAGCCTAACTGCAGAAAAAGCCAAGGAACACACTGATAAAACTGTTGAATAACTCAAAAAGATTATTCAAGAACATAGTGGAAAAATTAATAAGTTGCAAGAATCCATAGAGAGACAGCATGTAGAAATCCAAAAGATTAACAATAAAATTACAGAATTTGACAACGCAATAGAAAGTCAGAGGAGCAGACTCGAGCAATTAGAATGTAGACTGGGACTTCTGGAGGACCAGGGAACCAACACCAACATAGCTGGAAAAAAGTCAGATAAAAGAATTTTAAAAAATGAAGAAACCCTAAGAATCATGTGGGACTCTATCAAGAAGGATAACTTGCGAGTGATTGGAGTCCCAGAACAGGGAGGGGGGACAGAAAACACAGAGAAAATAGTTGAAGAACTCCTGACACAAAACTTCCCTGACATCATGAAAGACGAAAGGATATCTATCCAAGATGCTCATCGAACCTCATTTAAGATTGATCCAAAAAGAAAAACACCAAGACATATTATCATCAAACTTGCCAAAACCAAAGACAAACAGAAAATTTTAAAAGCAGCCAGGGAGAAAAGAAAGGTTTCCTTCAAGGGAGAATCAATAAGAATAAGTTCAGACTACTCAGCAGAAACCATGCAGGCAAGAAGGGAATGGGACGGCGTATACAGAGCACTGAAGGAGAAAAACTGCCAACCAAGGATCATATATCCAGCAAAACTCTCTCTGAAATAGGAAGGAGAAATTAAGATATTTAGAGATAAACACAAGTTTAGAGAATTTGCAAAAACTAAACCAAGACTGCAAGAAATGCTAAAGGAGATTGTTTGGCCTGATGACCAATAATACCAGGTACCAGCACAATACAAGGTCACAAAACAGAACATCCTGATATCAACGCAACTCAAATAGGGAAAGCACAAAAACAAACAAATTAAGACTAATTCTAAAAAATAAATAAATAAAATAATACACATAACAGGAAATCATGGAAATCAATAGATAAACTATCACAATAATCAAAAAGAGGGACTAAATATAGGAGGCATTGAACTGTCAGATGGAGAGTGATACAAGGCGATATAGAAGGATACAAGTTAGGTTTTTACTTAGAAAAATAGGGTAAATAATAAGGTAACCACAAAAAGGAATATCAATTCCATAACTCATGAAAAACGTAACGATTCAACAAACACAAAGTTAAACATTATGAAAATGAGGATCTCACAAGCTACTAAGAAAAACGTCTCAGCACAAAAAAGCATGTGGAAAAATGAAATGGCCAACAACACACATGAAAAGGCATCAAAATGGCAGCACTAAAAACTTATTTATCTATAATTACGCTGAATGTAAATGGACTAAATGCACCAATAAAGGAACAGAGAGTCACGGACTGGATAAAGAAACACGATCCATCTATATGCTGCCTACAAGAGACACACATTAGACTTAGAGACACAAACAAACTAAAACGCAAAGGATGGAAAAAAATATATGAAGCAAACAATAAGCAAAAAAGAAGAGGAGTAGCAATATTAATTTCTGACAAAATAGACTTTAGACTTAAATCCACCACAAAGGATAAAGAAGGACACTATATAATGATAAAAGGGACAGTTGATCAGGAAGACATAACCATATTAAATATTTACACACCCAATGACAGGGCTGCAAGATACATAAATCAAATTTTAACAGAATTGAAAAGTGAGATAGACACCTCCACATTTATAGTAGGAGACTTCAACACACCACTTTCAGAGAAGGACAGGACATCCAGTAAGAAGCTCAATAGAGACACGGAAGACCTACTTACAACGATCAACCAACTTGACCTCATTGACTTATACAGAACCCTCCACCCAACTGCTGCAAAATATACTTTTTTTCCTAGTGCACGTGGAACATTCTCTAGAATAGACCACATATTAGGTCATAAAACAAATCTTTGCAGAATCCAAAACATCGAAATATTACAAAGCATCTTCTCAGACCACAAGGCAATGAAGCTAGAAATCAATAACAGAAAAACTAGGGAAAAGAAATCAAATACTTGGAAAATGAACAATACCCTCCTGAAAAAAGACTGGGTTATAGAAGACATCAAGGAGGGAATAAGGAAATTCTTAGAAAGCAACGAGAATGAAAATACTTCCTATCAAAACCTCTGGGACACAGCAAAAGCAGTGCTCAGAGGCCAATTTATATCGATAAATGCACACATACAAAAAGAAGAAAGAGCCAAAATCAGAGAACTGTCCCGACAACTTGAACAACTAGAAAGTGAGCAACAAAAGAACCCATCAGGCACCAGAAGAAAACAAATAATAAAAATTAGAGCTGAACTAAATGAATTAGAGAACAGAAAAACAATTGAAAGAATTAACAAAGCCAAAAGCTGGTTCTTTGAAAAAATTAACAAAATTGATAAACCATTGGCTAGACTGACTAAAGAAAAACAGGAAAGGAAACAAATAACCCGAATAAGAAACGAGAAGGACCACATCACAACAGAGCCAAATGAAATTAAAAGAATCATTTCAGATTACTACATAAAATTGTACTCTAACAAATTTGAAAACCTGGAAGAAATGGATAAATTCTTGGAACAATACTACCTACCTAAACTAACACATTCAGAAGTAGAACAACTAAATAGACCCATAACAAAAAAAGAGATTGAAACGGTAATCAAAAAACTTCCAACAAAAAAAGTCCTGGCCCAGACGGCTTCACTGCAGAGTTCTACCAAACCTTCAGAGAAGACTTAACACCATTACTATTGAAGGTATTTCAAAGCATAGAAAAAGATGGAATACTACCCAACTCATTCTATGAAGCTACCATCTCCCTGATACCAAAACCAGGTAAAGACATTACAAAAAAAGAAAATTTTAGACCTATATCCCTCATGAACATAGATGCAAAAATCCTCAACAAAATTCTAGCCAATAGAATCCAACAACACATCAAAAAAATAATTCACCATGATCAAGTGGGATTTATACCAGGTATGCAAGGCTGGTTTAATATCAGAAAAACCATTAATGTAATCCATCACATAAATAAAACAAAAGATAAAAACCACATGATCTTATCAATAGATGCAGAAAAGGCATTTGACAAAGTTCAACACCCATTTATGATAAAAACTCTTACCAAAATAGGAATTGAAGGAAAATTCCTCAACATAATAAAGGGCATCTATGCAAAGCCAACAGCCAATATCACTCTAAATGGAGAGAACCTGAAAGCATTTCCCTTGAGAATGGGAACCACACAAGGATGCCCTTTTATCACCGCTCTTATTCAACATCGTACTTGAAGTCCTAGCCAGGGCAATTAGGCTAGACAAAGAAATAAAGGGTATCCAGATTGGTAAGGAGGAAGTAAAGCTATCACTATTTGCAGATGACATGATCGTATACATGGAAAACCCTAAGGAATCCTCCAGAAAACTACTGAAACTAATAGAAGAGTTTGGAAGAGTCTCAGGTTATAAAATAAACATACAAAAACCACTTGGATTCTTCTACATCAACAAAAAGAACACCGAAGAGGAAATAACCAAATCAATACCATTCACAGTAGCCCCCAAGAAGATAAAATACTTAGGAATAAATCTTACCAAGGATGTAAAAGACCTATACAAAGAAAACTATAAAACTCTGCTACAAGAAATTCAAAAGGACATACTTAAGTGGAAAAACATACCCTGCTCATGGATAGGAAGACTTAACATAGTAAAAATGTCTATTCTACCAAAAGCCATCCATACATATAACGCACTTCCAATCCAAATACCAATGTCATATTTTAAGGGGATAGAGAAACAAATCACTAATTTCATATGGAAGGGAAAGAACGCCCGGATAAGCAAAGCATTACTGAAAAAGAAGAAGAAAGTGGGAGGCCTCACTCTACCTGATTTCAGAACCTATTATACAGCTACAGTAGTCAAAACAGCCTGGTACTGGTACAACAACAGGCGCATAGACCAATGGAACAGAATTGAGAACCCAGATATAAATCCATCCACGTATGAGCAGCTGATATTTGACAAAGGACCAGTGTCAGTCAATTGGGGAAAAGATAGTCTTTTTAACAAATGGTGCTGGCATAACTGGATATCCATTTGCAAAAGAATGAAACAGGACCCATACCTCACACCATGCACAAAAACTAACTCCAAGTGGATCAAAGACCTAAACATAAAGACTAAAACGATAAAGATCATGGAAGAAAAAATAGGATCAACCGTAGGAGCCCTAATACAGGGCATAAACAGAATACAAAAAATTACCAAAAATGATGAAGAGAAACCCGATAACTGGGAGCTCCTAAAAATCAACCACCTATGCTCATCTAAAGACTTCACCAAAAGAGTAAAAAGACCACCTACAGACTGGGAAAGAATATTCAGCTACGACATCTCAGACCAGCGCCTGATCTCTAAAATCTACATGATTCTGTCAAAACTCAACCACAAAAAGACAAACAACCCAATCAAGAAGTGGGCAAAGGATATGAACACACATTTCACTAAAGAAGATATTCAGGCAGCCAACAGATACATGAGAAAATGCTCCCGATCATTAGCCATTAGAGAAATGCAAATTAAAACTACGATGAGATTCCATCTCACACCAACTAGACTGGCATTAATCCAAAAAACACAAAATAATAAATGTTGGAGAGGCTGCGGAGAGATTGGAACTCTCATACACTGCTGGTGGGATTGTAAAATGGTACAACCACTTTGGAAATCCATCTGGCGTTATCTTAAACAGTTAGAAATAGAACTACCATACAACCCAGAAATCCCACTCCTCGGAATATACCCTAGAGATACAAGAGCCTTCACACAAACAGATATATGCACACCCATGTTTATTGCAGCTCTGTTTAAAATAGCAAAAAGCTGGAAGCAACCAAGGTGTCCATCAACGGATGAATGGGTAAATAAATTGTGGTATATTCACACAATGGAATACTACGCATCGATAAAGAACAGTGAGGAATCTCTGAAACATTTCATAACATGGAGGAATCTGGAAGGCATTATGCTGAGCGAAATGAGTCAGTTGCAAAAGGACAAATATTGTATAAGACCACTATTATAAGATCTTGAGAAATAGAAAAAACGGAGAAGAACACATACTTTTGTGGTTACGAGGAGGGGGGAGGGAGGGAGGGAGAGGGCTTTTTATTGATCAATCAGTAGATAAGAACTGCTTTGGGTGAAGGGAAAGACAACACTCAATACAAGGAAGGTCAGCCTAATTGGACTGGACTAAAAGCAAAGAGGTTTCCGGGATAAAATGAAAGCTTCAAAGGTCAGCGGAGCAGGGGCTGGGGTCTGGGGAACTTGGTTTGAGGGCACTTCTAAGTCAATGGGCAAAATAATTCTATTATGAAAACATTCTGCATCCCACTTTGAATTGTGGCGCCTGGGGTCCTAAATGCCAACAAGCGGCCATCTAAGATACATCAGTTGGTCTCAACCCACCTGGAGCAAAGGCAAAGGAAAAACACCAAGGTCACACGACAACTAAGAACCCAAGAGACAGAAGGGGCCACATGAACCAGAGACCTACATTATCCTGAGACCAGAAGAACTAGTTGGTGCCCGGCCACAATCGATGTCTGCCCTGTCAGGGAGCACAACAGACAACTCCTGAGGGAGCAGGAGACCAATGGGATACAGACCCCAAATTCTCATGAAAAGACCATACCTAATGGTATGACTGCGACTAGAGGAATCCCAGAGACAATGCTCCCCAGAACTTCTGATGGCACAGGACAGGAACCATCCCCGAAGACAAATCATCAGGCATGAAAAGGACTGGTCAGTGGGGGGGAGAGAGATGCTGATGAAGAGTGAGCTAATTAAATCAGGTGGACACTGGAGAGTGTGTTGGCAACTCTTGACTGGAGGGGGGATGGGAAGATAGAGAGAGAGGGAAGATGGCAAAATTGGCACGAAACGAGAGACTGTAAGGGCTGACTCAATGGGGGAGAGCAAGTGGGAGAAGGGAGTAAGATGTATGTAAACCTACATGTGACAGACTGATTGGAGTGGTAAATGTTCACTTGAAGTTTAATAAAAATTAATTAAAAAAAAAAGTACCAAGGACTATTTCAAAAACTTTTATTTCTATTATTATGAGAAATGTATAATTATTCAGACTTTCAGCTTTTATGCAAACATTCAGATGTCATCAAATGACTTATTTGGTGATTCTTCGGTTGCTCTAAATTGCTAAGCATTCACAAAGATCTTTTAGTCGTAAACTCAAAGCACCTCACGGTTGAAAGGATGTAACGTTCCTTCGTACCCAGCTGACTTCTCGTTGAACCCTCCTCTTACGCCAGGCACTGAGCCAAGTGCGTTCACATGTATTACCTTACTTAACCTCCTAGCAAATTTAGACATAGGTATTGTGATGGCTGATTGCATGCATCCTCTCAGCTAAGCTGTGGGACCCAGTTACCTGGTCAAACACTAGTCTAGGTGTTGCTGTGAAGGCATTTTGTAGATGTGGTTAGCATTTACAATCAGTTGACTTTAAGGAAAGGTGATTATGCTGAGGGCTGAGGGCTGAGGGCTGAGGGCTGAGGGCTGAGGGCTGAGGGCTGAGGGCTGAGGGCAGGGCGAGGTCCTCAAAGTCCTTGGAAGCCTCCCTTCTTCCTTTGCCTTCCTTCCTGGGCTTCTGGATGGCTGAGTGAGGAAACACACACACACACACACACGTACATGCACACACAAACATACATGCTAATGTGTGCACGTACACACAGACACTCGTGTGTACACAGGCACAGAAACATGTGCGCACACACACGTGAACATATATGCACATGTGCATTACACACATGTGCACACACGCTACCTAAGTCCCCGAGTACCATTGCAATGGGACTTGCCAATGTTTTTCACTAAACTTCGCGAGCTCCGTGAGTTCCCAACAGGAGAACTTGTAGAAGAGCTAGAGGAGCTTAAGGGGTACGCGCAAGGCTAGCCAATCTGCACCCAAAACTCCTTCTTTTGAACTCCTGTTTTGCTGCAATCTTTCTTGCAGCCTGAGGTCCCAGTGATTGCGGCGTCACCTGAGGTAGCAGGCACAGGCCTGGAGGGTGGTGAACACGTGGCGTGGGGTAGGTCAACAAGGCAGGTCTCAGGGATGTTGACTAAAGTGAGGCACGGGTGCAGTTTAGGTGGACAGTTCAAGGAGCCTCCGAAGGCAGCTTCTGTGAGGACAGGGCTGAGGAGCTGACAGGAGACGGGAGGGCTCTAGGAGGGGACAAGCAAAGGCCCCCTGTCTTTTGCCTTCTTGCCAAGGCCAGCCCTGCACTGGGAAAAAGAGAGGGGACATCTCTGTCCTCCTGGCCACTCCCAGGCGCTAAAATCCAGATCGCAGGCTAATTGTATTAGTGTGGTAATTTAGTTATATTACAAAATAAATCACGTTTACTTATGTACCCATGTTAGAACCTTGCACTGTGGGAAATGTTTCCAGGTTCCTAAAGTGGTTCTTGTTGTTACAATATGCTGCAGGTCCTTAGTTCCTAAGGTGGTCCGTGTTGTTACAGTATACTGCCAGTGGTTAATTCTTAAGGTGGTCCGTTTTGTTACAGTATACTGCCAGTGGTTAATTCCTAAGGTGGTCCGTGTTGTTACAGTATACTGCCAGTGGTTAATTCCTAAGGTGGTTTGTGTTTTACAATATACTGCGTGTGGTTAGTTCCTAAGGTGGTCCGTGTTGTTACAGTATACTGCCAGTGGTTAATTCCTAAGGTGGTCCGTGTTGTCACAATATATAGCGTGTGGTTATGTATATACTATTAGCATATAAAGCAGACACTGTTTCCTCGAAACCACTTGGTCTTTATACCCATCATTTTAAAAAACCCAGTGCCATCGAGTCGATTCCAACTCATGGTGAACCTGTAGGACAGAGTAGAACTGCCCCATAGAGTTTCCAAGGAGCACCTGGCAGATTTGAACTGCCAACCCTTTGGTTAGCAGCCGTAGCACTTAACCACTACACCACCAGGGTTTCCAAAAAAGCCTGCTTAATATTCAACAAGTGGATTTGCCAAAACTTACTTAATCTAAAGAGCTCACAATGGGAAAATGGTCCCATCTATTTCTGTTCTTGAAATCATTTCCAATTTTTTGTGTGAATAATGCTGCAGTGAGGTGTTTATACATAGCATTTTGGTATTTCACATTATCGACCTCGGATAGATTGCCAGAGATGTGGACAGATAGAGCTAGAAGGTATAAAATGTTGATGCTTTTCATAGTTAGAGCCAAGCTGATTTCCCAAAACATAACACCACAGTGGTTTCTTAAAGTTACCTTCTTAACTTGTATGCTAAGGACCATGGTGTGTTATTTTATGCATTAAATTACATGAGAAACACAAATTATTAAAAGAATAGATGAAAAAATGTTCAACCTCAGAATCAGGGAAACAAGTGAAAACAGCAATGATATAGCATTTTTGCGTATCAGATTGGTGAAAATTGCCAAGTTTAAATAAAACAGGGCGTGTTGGGAAGAATATAAAGGAGTTCTCACTCACTCCTAAGTGGAATTGTACATTTGAGGCAAAAAGTGAACTTTTAAAGGTCAGTTGAATATTATGTACCAAGATATAAAATGTGGATATCCTATTTAACCCAGTAATTATGCTCAAAAATTCTACCCTAGAGAAATACTAGGTATGAGAGAAATATATATTCACACAAATGATCATCACCGCATTTTTTGTGATAATGAAATGTAGGGGAAAAACTAAAAATTCATTCCCAGAGGAGTTACTATTTAACCATTAGAAAGAGCGAGACAGGTTTATTCCCAGAAGTTTTCATCACCCCAGCAGAAACCCCGCACCCACTAAGCAGTGACCCCCCACCCCCCACCCCCGACCCCTGGCAACCACTGATCTACTTTTCTCTGTGCATTTGCCTATCCCAGATACGTTGTATACGGGCTGTCACACAGCACTAGTCCCTTCGTCTCTGACTTATTTCACTGAGCAGGATCTTTTCAAGGTTCGCCATGTCGTGGCATGTACCAGGACTTTATTTCTCTTCATGGCTGAGGAAATGTCATCATACCAATGTGCTGCGTTGTGTTCGTCCATCAGCTGTTGATGGACACTTGACTTGTTTCCACTTTTTGGCTATTGCGAATCATGCTGGAATGAACATTTGTGTAGGGTCTAGTTTTATTTCAAAGTTTACTGGAGTTTCTGGATTCAGACCCTGATTTTCCTAGAATTATCCACAAGTTGCCTAATATTATTTATCCAAATATGTGCTTGAATTACTTGACAAAATGCAATATCAGGCCTTTGATGCACTGCCTGCTCCTGAAGGCTGTCTATTAAAACAAAAACAAAATAAAGAGCCTTAAGAAATTCTGCAGCAGTACCAAAAAACAGTCATCCAGCAAGAAAAACCCTCAAAAACAATTATTTGAAATCCCAGAAACAAAGTCAAAGTGTCGACTTGTTCTTTTCAACATTTTTCACAACAAAACAGCCGCTAGGGGCTAAGTCAGACACTGGAGTTCAAACTGTCTGAACGGCAGCCATGACCAGCATGTCTCACGCGGACTAAATTTACGCTTCAGTTTTCAGCAATAGCACACAGATGAAAGGGGAATAAGGTAAAACAAGGAGAAAGCCTTCAGCGGTCCTGAGGGGCTTCAGCTCACACTCTGCTGGCTTATTGTCCTCTTGCTGAGCCAGCTTCCTCGTGGACTCAAATCGAATGGAAGAGGAGGCGCTTAGCAAAGCAGCTTGAAACATCTCACCTGAAATCTCCATTTAGAGATGCCATCCTTACCAGTCACTCTCTGAGGTCCCCCTAACCTGCACTATAGAGATCCGTTCTGCAAGTCCCATTTCTTCACTTGACTTTTCCCTGGAGTTCTAGAAAGGCTGGAAGGTTATTTCCAGCCAGGACCACTGGAGCCTCAGCCTATGTGTTCTTTTCCTACACAAATCTCCACTTGGCAGCAACTGTGAAATGAGACTCGGCATCCATATTCAGGGCACAACGTCAAGTTGACTGACTATAAGGCTGGTGGTGGCTGGGGTCCAAAGGGTGTGACCCAAGCCTGTGGTCACCACTACCCAGAGGAGATTGCAACCTCAGCTCCTTTTCTTCTGGAACCTCACAGAAGGGATGAGCAACTCATAGCAATTTGTCCTTGAGGTGGTAGGTTTGTCAACCGGGCAATACTCATGTGCTGAGACGTTGTAAAGTGTTTTATAAAGAAATGATTGTGACTGTGAAAATGTGACCTACAAGGCTATTAAAGCATCAAGTTTCAAAAAAACCCAATTCACCAAGTCAATTCCGACTCATAATGACCCTATAGGGTTTCCAAGGAGCGGCTGGTGGATTCGAACTGCCAACCTTTTGGTTAGCAGCCAAGCACTTAACCACTGAGCCACCAGGGCTCCTCCCACAAGCAGTGGCATGCCATAATTGTTTTTGAGGAATTTTGTTCTTGCTTATGGATTCTTCCTTGGCCCACCTCAATACTCATGTCTAAGGTTGTCTTTTCAAATCTGTCTTTGTTAGGCTCCTGGCTTTCCATGAAAACATTTCAGCCCTATCGTTCTCTCAAAAAAAAATTTTTTTGTTGTTGAGTCGACTCTGATTCCTGGTGACCCCACATGTGCAGTGCAGAACTGCGTTCCGTGGTGTTTTCAAAAGCTGATTTTGGGGGAAGTATGTCATCAGGCCTTTCTTCCAAGGTGCCTCCTGGTGGACTCAAACCTGCAGCCTTTTGGTTAGCAATCAAGTGCTTTAACCATTTGTACCGTCCAGGAACTCCAACCATGTCTAGCAGGGATGAAATTTCACAGAGTGTTTGCATGTGAAGTGCTAATTAGTCAACTCACTACTGCTTAATCCCGTCAGAAGCTCCCTAGGAGGACAGCCTGAAGGCCATGCAGTCCACACGGTGCCCAGGACAAGCTGTCTCATCTGGCTGGTCTAAAAGAGCTCCCTAGGGAATCGCCTGAAAAGGCCAGGACCTGGACCCCATCCAGGTGTAGACACTCAGAGAGTACCAGAGGTGTTGAAGTTGGTGTGGGGTGAGCAGGCAATGGAAGAAGAGGAGACGAGGCTAGAGAGGTAGAGGGCTAGGGCTGGGAGGAGAGACCCGGCTCTGTCAGGCACGGTGGGCCACTGCAAAGCCTGCCTTCTGCCCATAGTCACAGGAGACCATCGAGGGTTTGGGCAGACCAGTGACATGACGTGACACACATTCTAAAATGACCACACTGGCTAAATTAACTTCCCTTTCCGTTGCAACGTTGAATAAACCCAGAAAAAGCACAAACAAAAAATTTTCCAAGCTACTCAAGTGTCTAATGAAAAGAAAGAAATTGCTATGATACTAAATACCAGAATTTTCCTTGTATCATCTCCCTGGGTTCCTGAAAAAGGCATAAAGCATGTAGAGGTGTATTCAAGTAAGCCCAAACTGTTTTTACCGTGGGGTTTGAGCTAGAAATGCAAGCTTTCAAGTCTTTCCTTGCTTGGGCATATTCAGAAGTCACTCGCAGAAGTTCTAACTTCATGGTCTGGGACAGAACACAGATGTCTCTGTTGTTAAAAGGCTTCCGAAATGACCCAAATGCACGTACAGAAACCACTGTTTCAGAGGCTAACAGAAACTACCAGCACTGGCAAATGCCTTTATTTTTCCCTTATTGGAAACCCTGGTGGCAAGTGGTTAAGTGCTACGGCTGCTAACCAAAAGGTCAGCAGTTCAAATCCACCAGGTGTTCCTTGGAAACTCTATGGAGCAGTTCTACTCTGTCCTATAGGGTCGCTATGAGTCGGAATCGACTCGACGGCACTGGGTTTGGTTTTGGTTTGGGTTGTGCTCTATAGCTGTGCTGTCCAATATGGCAGCCACGTGCTTCATGTGGCCGTAGAAGTGGGGCTAGAGCCACTTGACTTGTGCTACATGCACGAAACTCTCAGTGGATTTTGAAGACATAGAATGAAAAAGTAAATGTAAAATGTCTTGTTAATAATTTTTATATAGCTTACATGTTGAAATGATAATACTTTGGGCAAGCTGAATTAAATAGATAATTTCGCTATTTTCTTTTTATTTTTTTAAATAATTGTTATTGTGCTTTAAGTGAAAGTTTACAAATCAAGTCAGTCTCTCACACAAAAACCCATATACACCTTGCTACACACTCCCAATTACTCTCCCCCTAATGAGACAGCCTGCTCTCTCCCTCCACTCTCACTTTTCATGTCCTTTTCACCAGCTTCTAACCCCCTCCACCCTCTCATCTCCCCTCCAGGCAGGAGATGCTAACCTAGTCTCAAGTGTCCACCTGACCCAAGAAGATTACTCCTCACCAGCATCCCTCTCCAACCCATTGTCCAGTTCAATCCATGCCTGAAGAGTTGGCTTCGGGAATGGTTCCTGTCCTGGGGCAACAGAAGGTCTGGGGGCCATGACCACTGGGGTCCTTCCAGTCTCAGTCAGATCATTAAGTCTGGTCTTATGAGAATTTGGGGTCTGCATCCCACTGCTCTCCTGCTCCCTTAGGGGTTCTCTGTTGTGTTCCCTGTCAAGGCAGTCATCAGGTGTAGCCGGGCACCATCTAGTTCTTCTGGTCTCAGGATGATGTAGTCGCTGGTTCATGTGGCCCTTTCTGTCCCTTGGGCTGGTAATCACCATGTGTCCTTAGTGTTCTTCATTCTCCTTTGATCCAGGTGGGTTGAGACCAACTGATGCATCTTAGATGGCTGTTTGCTAGCGTTTAAGACCCCAGATGCCACTCTTCAAAGTGGGATGCAGAATGTTTTCTTAATAGATTTTATTCTGCCAATTGACTTAGTTGTCCCCTGAAACCATGGTCCCCAGACCCCTGCCCCTGCTACGCTGGCCTTTGAACCATTCAGTTTATTCAGGAAACTTCTTTGCTCTTGGTTTAGTCCCATTGTGCTGATCTTCCCTGTATTGTGTACTGTCTTCCCCTTCACCTAAAGTGGTTCTTTCTTATCTACTATCTACTTAGCGAATACCCCTCTCCCACCCCCCTCCCTCCCCCCTCTCAAAACCACAAGAGAATGTTTTCTTCTCAGTTTAAACTATTTCTCAAGTTCTTATAATAGTAGTCTTATACAATATTTGTCCTTTTGCAACTGACTAATTTCACTCAGCATAATGCCTTCCAGGTTCCTCCATGTTATGAAATGTTTCACAGATTCCTCACTGTTCTTTATCGATGTGTCGTATTCCATTGTGTGAATATTCTTTTATTTTTTTAATGTGGCTACTAGAAAGTGTAAAATGATGAATGTGCTCACACTATAGGTTTATTGGACATCGCTAATGTGAAACATTTCAAGAACTCTGCTAACATCCAAGTCATAGCCCCCTGCCCCTCCCCTCCCCAAACTTTCAAACACACCTCCAATGCCACCACCCTCTCCAGTAACTTTTTAAAGAAAAAGACTGAGTTGATTTTCTCCGTCTTTCCTCCAGGTAAGGTGTGCGTAGAAGCATTGAAAGACAACCCAACCTAGTAGTCAATAGTAAGAACTTACTAGATGTGTGACCTTCTGAGCCTCCATTTCCTCATCTATAAAATTTGACTAATGGCATCTACCTCGAAGTGTTGGGAGGCTAAATAACATCACTCCTAACACTCGGTAAATGGTAGATGTTACTATTGTTGGCAGGGGTCCCTGGGTGACGAAAATGGTTAAGCGCTGGACTATTAACAGAAAGGTTGGTGGTTTGAACCAGAGGCTCCTAGGGAGGCGGGCCTGGAAATCCGCTTCCAAAAAGCCACAGCCTTGAAAACCCTATGGGGCAGCTCTACTCTGCACTCATGGGTCATCATGAATCAGAATAGACCCGAAAGCAACTAACAACAACAAATTGTTGTTGGCACTGAGGTTGCGAGAAAGCAAAGAGGCCCCTCAGGGGTTCTCTGTTTCAGGATTAACTGTGATACCCAATCCTCCACCTGGACGGAAGTGCAGACTGTCCTCTTCCTCACCATTCCTGAGGCTCCTTTACTTGCACTCTGTCATGTGGTTGGAAATAAATGCTCAGAAAGTCATATTTATATCCAAATAAAATATAAAATAATTCAAAAGCAAAATAATGTTTTTGGAAAGGGCATTTTTGATGATCAGAACTATGGAAGCCATATTTAGTGAAAACATCAGAGGTAGCAAGTAGTCTTGAAAAGTTCTTGAGCTTCATGAAGTAGGATACCATTTGTAGTTATGTTGTTTTTGACGGCCCTCGTGTTGACTCTGACTCTTGACAACCTTATTATGTACAACAGAACAAAACGTTGCCTCGTCCTGGGCCATCTTCACGCCATTGGTATTCTCAAGTCCATCACTGTGGCTGTTCTGTCAGTCCACATCATTGAGGGTTTGCCTCGTTTTTGCTGACCCTCTACTTTAGCAAATGTGATGTCCTTTTCTAGCAATTGGCCTTTTCTGATGATGTGTCCAAAATAAGTGAGCCAAAACCTCGCCATCCTCACTTCTAAGGAGCATTCTGGTTGTATTCCTTCTAGGACTTATTTGTTTGTTCTTTTAGCAGTCCGTGGTATGTTCCATATTCTTCACCAAGAATACCATTAGTTTGTAATATTTCTTACTTCCATGTTCCATTCAAGAGAGCAATTACAGATGAGTAGCCGTAAATCGCCATGCAAGTATGTAACCACCAAGATTGTCCACATGCGTCTTTTTCCGCTTGCCACTGGGTGGGTTCGAACTGCCAACCTTGCAGTTAGCAGCCAAGCACTTAACTGTTGCTCCACCACGGCTCCTTAAACATCGCCTAGAGGGAAGAAAGAGATGAGCTTTGGAGGGGAGAAAGAGATGAGCTTTGAGTCTGGCATATTTGTGTTTTAATCTCATCTCTTAGGAACTGGGTAGCCTTACTCCTTTGGGACTCAGCTTTCTCATCTATAAAACAGACATGAAAACATCCACCTCAAGAGTGTTGCTATTGAGCAATCCAGGTAAATAAGATAACATATGAAATGTGCCTGTTGTGACCCACACTTGTCAGGAATGCAGTCGGCACTCACTCCCCCATGCCTTGTAAGCCTCGAAATCAAAAATGCCTTGTTGAATCTGTACACTTTCATGACTGCCTCCTCTTCTGGCACCACAACCGTGAATTAAAAATGGTGTTGTCCCCGACAAGCCTTACTAGTTACCAGACGCCATGGAGTCAGCCCCAGCTCACGGTGACCCCGTGTGAGTCAGGGTAGAATTGTGCTCTGTGGGTTTTCAATGGCTGGTTTTTCAGATTAGATTGCCAAGTCTTTCTTCCAAGGCACCTCTGGGTAGACTCAAACCTCCAACCTTTCAGTTAGCTGTTGAGCACACTAACTATTTGCACCACCCAAGGGAACTTACAACCAAGGAATTGAATTTAGCTCCAACATGTCAGCCAAGCAAACAAGGAAATGGAGAGTGCTTAGTGTTAGGTAGAGAGCAAAGAAGAAGCAATTTGTACTTATCAACAGAACAGGTAGAAATGACCTATTACCTAGAACCGGTGCAAATTAAGTAATTAAATAATTTTACAGATAAACAAGTAATATAATTCTTAACAGCAGTAACTTTATAGCAAACTATGACATTAGCAGAGCAGGGGTAAAACGAGACAGAGACATCGGGTCTGGGACAACTTCACCTTCTAAAGCTGTTCAGGCAGTTGATCGACCTGCCTGTAAATGTGCTCTAGCCAACCAAGCCAATATGAAGGAGGAAAAGCAGTAGAAATTAAGAACATCTGTTAATCCATAGGTCATTTAATTCTGTTGAATATATTACTCTGAATGACATGTCGTGTAACACTTCCATTAATAAATTATCAATTTAATTAACGATGTCTTAATTGGTGGGATGTCATTTCTCTCTAGATGCTCACTTTGCAAAGGGAAAGCAACTGAAAAGTTTCACTAGAAAGATGAATGAGGACTGCTGGAAAGATAACATGTTATTGCTGTGAAGAAATTCAAATTCACTTCAGCTCAGTTAAACGAACACTGAGTGCCTGCTATAGGCCAGGTGCTGGCTGAGATCACTAAGACAGGGCTCTAAACCTCAAAGCCCACTGTCTGGTAGGATACAGGAGCTTGAGTAAGACAGTCGCCCCACTGTCCTCTCTGCCCTTTCCTTCCCCTTCCCTTCCCAGTGCAGAGGAGGATGTGGCGGTGGATCCACTAGTTGTTATTGTTTTTGTTAGGTGCTGTTGAGTCAATTCCAACCTATAGCGGCCCTGGGTACAAAAGAACGAAACACTGCCTGGTCCTACACCATCCTCACAATCGTTGTTATGCTTGAGCCCATTGTTGCAGCCACTGCGTCAATCCATCTCGTTGAGGGTCTTCCTCTTTTTCGTTGACCCTGTATTTTACCAAGTGTGATGTCCTTCTCCAGGGACTGATCTCTCCTGACAACATGTCCAAAGTACATAAGACGTAGTCTCGCCATCCTTGCTTCCAAGGAGCATTCTGGTCGTACTTCGTCTAAGACAGATGTTTGTTCTTTTGGCAGTCCATGGTATATTCAATATTCTTTGCCAGCACCACAATTCAAAGGCATCAATTCTTCTTCTGTCTTCCTTATTAATGGTCCAGCTTTCACATGCATATGTGCTATTGAAAATACCATGGCTTGGGTCAGGCACACCTTAGTCTTCAAGGTGACATCTTTGCTTTTCAACACTTTAAAGAGGTCCTTTGGAGCAGATTTACCCAATGCAATACATCTTTTGATTTCTGGACTGCTGCTTCCATGGATGTTGATTGTGAATCCAAGTAAAATGAAATTCTTAACAACTTCAATCTTTCCTCCATTTATCACGATATTGCTTATTGGTCCATTTGTGAGGATTTTTGTTTTCTTTATGTTTAGGTGCAATCCATACTGAAGACTGTAGTCTTTGATCTTCATCAGTAAGTGTTCCAAGTCCTCTTCACTTTCAGCAAAGAAGGCTGTGTCATCTGCATAACACAGGTTGTTCATGAGTCTTCCACCAATTCTGATGCCCACTTCTTCATATAGTCCAGCTTCTCAGACTGTTTGCTCAGCATACAGATTGAAAATGTATGGAGAAAGGATACAACCCTGATGCACACCTTTGCTGACTTTATATCACACAGTATCCCCTTGTTCTGTCTGAACACCTGCCCCTTGATCTATGTACGGGTTCTTCATGAGCACGATTAAGTGTTCTATAATTCCTGTTCTTCACAATGTTATCCATAATTTGTTATGATCCACACAGCCCAATGCCTTTGCATAGCCAATAAAACACAGACAAACATCCTTCTGATATTCTCTGCTTTCAGCCAGAATCCATCTGATAACAACAATGATATCCCTGGTTCCATGTCCTCTTCTGAATCCAGCCTGAATTTCTGGCAGTTCCCTGTCCATATACTGCTGCAGCCACTTTTGAATTGTCTTCAGCAAAATTTTCCTTGCATGTGATATTAATGATATTGTTCTATAATTTCTGCATTCAGTTGGATCACCTTTCTTGGGAATAGGCATAAATATGGATCTCTTCCCATCGGTTGGCCAGATAGCTGTCTTCAAAACTTCTTGGCATAGACAAGTGAGCACTTCCAGAGCTGTATCCGTTTGTTGAAACATCTCAATTGATATTCTGCCAATTCCTGAAGCCTTGTATTTCGCCAATGCCTTCAGAGCAGCTTGGACTTCTTCTTTCAGTACCATGGGTTCTTGATCATATGCTACCTCTTGAAATGGTTGAACGTCGACCAATTCTTTTTGTTATAATAACTCCATGTATTCCTTCCATCTTCCTTTGATGCTTCCTGAGTCATTTAATATTTTCCCCATAGAATCCCTCACTCTTGCAACTTGAGGCTTGAATTTTTTCTTCAGTTCTTTCAGCTTGAGAAATGCCAAGCGTGTTCTTCCTTTTTGGTTTTCTATCTCCAGCTTTTTGCACATGTCATAATACTTTGTCTTCTTGAGCTGCCCTTTAAAATCTTCTGTTCAGCTCTTTTACTTCATCATTTCTTCCTTTCACTTTAGCTACTCGATGTTCAAAATCAAGTATCAGTCTCTTCTGACATCCATTTTGGTCTTTTCTTTGTCTCCTCTCTTTTTAGTGACCTCTTGCTTTCTTCATGTATAATATCCTTGATGTCATTCCACAACTCATCTAGCCTCTGATCATTAGTGCTCAATGCATCAAATCTATTCTTGAGATGGTCTCTAAATTCAGGTGGGATATACTCAAGATCATACTTTGGTTCTTGTGGACTTGTTCTAATTTTCTTCAGTTTCAACTTGAACTTGCATATAAGCAATTGATGGTCTGTTCCACAGTCAGCCCCTGGCCTTGTTCTGACTGATGATACTGAGCTTTTCTATCGTCTCTTTCCACAAATGTAGCCAATTTGATTCCTGTGTATTCCATGTGGCAAGGCCCATGTGTATAGTTGCCATTTATGTTGGTAAACAAAGGTATTTGCAATGAAGAAGTCGTTGGTCTTGGAAAATTCTGTCATGCGATCTCCGACATCATTTCTATCACCAAGGCCATGTTTTTCAACTACTGATCCTTCTTCTTTGTTTCCAACTTTCAAATTCCAATCACCAGTGATTATCATGCATTCTGATTGTATGTTTGATCAATTTCAGACTGCAGAAGTTGGTGAAAACCTTCAATTTCTTCATCTTTGGCCTTAGTAGGTGGTGCATAAATTTGAATAATGGTCCTATTAACTGGTCTTCCTTGTAGGCGTATGGATATTATCCTATCAGTGACAGATTGTACTTCAGGATAGATCTTGAAATGTCCTTTTTGATGATGAATGTAACACCATTCCTCTTCAAGTTGTCATTCCCAGCATAGTAGACTATATGATTGTCCGATTCAAAATGGCCAATACCAATCCATTTTAGCTCACTAATGCCTCAGATTGCCTTAGAGTCAATTCCAACTCTTAGTGAACCTATAGGACAGGGTAGAAATGCCCCATAGAGTTTCCAAGGAGCACTGAGTGGATTCAAACTTCCAGCTTTTTGGTTAGCAGCTGTAGCACTTAACCACTACACCACCAGTACTGATTGGATTAAAGTCAGGAAAGGTGTGCGTCAGGGTTGTATTCTTTCACCATATCTATTTAATCTGTATGTTGAGCAAATAATACGAGAAGCTGGACTATATGAAGAAGAACGGGGCATCAGGATTGGAGGAAGACTCATTAACAACCTGCGTTATGCAGATGACACAACCTTGCTTGCTGAAAGTGAAGAGGACTTGAAGCACTTGCTAATGAAGATCAAAGACCACAGCCTTCAGTATGGGTTACACGTCAACACAAAGAAAACAAAAACCCTCACAACTGGACCAATGAGCAACGTCATGATAAACAGAGAAAAGATTGAAGTTGTCAAGGATTTCATTCTACTTGGATCCACAATCACCAGCCATGGAAGCAGCAGTGAAGGAATCAAAAGATGCGTTGCATTGGGCAAATCTGCTGCAAAGGACCTCTTCAAAGTGTTGAAGAGCAAAGACGTCACCTTGAGGACTAAGGTGTGCCTGACCCAAGCCATGGTATTTTCAATCACATCATACGCATGTGAAAGCTGGACAATGAATAAGGAAGACCGAAGAAGAGTTGATGCCTTTGAATTGTGGTGTTGGTGAAGAATATTGAATACACCATGGACTGCCAAAAGAACGAACAAATCTGTCTTAGAAGTACAAGCAGAATGCTGCTTAGAAGCAAGGATGGTGAGACTGCGTCTTACATACTTTGGGCATGTTGTCAGGAGGAATCAGTCCCTGGAGAAGGACATCATGCTTGGCAGAGTACAGAGTCAGCAGAAAAGAGGAAGACCCTCAATGAGGTGGATTGACACAGTGGCTGCAACAATGAGCTCAAGCATAACAATGACTGTAAGGATGGTGCAGGACTGGGCAGTGTTTCGTTCTGTTGTGCATAGGATAGCTATAAGTTGGAACCGACTCAACGGCACCTAACAACAAATGCCTAGGATATCAATGTTTATGCATTCTGTTTCATTTTTGACAATTTCCTAAATTCATACTTCGTACATTACACGTTCCAATTATTAATGGATGTTTGCGGCTATTTCTTCTCATTTTGAGTAGTGCCACATCAGCAAATGAAGGTCCTGAAAGCTTGGCTCCATCCACATCATTGAGATCGACTCTACTTTGAGGAGACAGCTCTTCCCCAGTCGTCTTTTGAGTGCCTTCCAACCTGGGAGGCTCATCTTGCAGCACTGTATCAGACAATGTTCTGCTGCTATTCATAAGGTTTTCACTGGCTAATGCTTTTCCGAAGTAGACTGCCGGATCCTTCTTCCTAGTCTGTCTTAGTCTAGAAGCTCAGCTAAAACCTGTCTGCCATGGATAACCCTGCCGGTATCTAAATCCTGGTGCCATAGCTTCCAGCATCACAGCGACATGCAAGCCCCCACAGTACGACAAACTGACAGACAGTTGAGGGCAAGGGAGAGTAGAACTCCCCAAAATTCACTCAGCACTCCTGTGAGATTGTTAATGTTGGCATAGTTTGCAGTGGTGATCTTCTGCGCAGGAATTCAGGCTGGAAGAGTTTGCCAGGCTGTGTTTTCCATAGAGCAGTCTCGACTCCACGTTCCTTGTAGCTGTTAGTGGGCGCTGTCCCAGGGTTCAGCATCGGAGCAGCGGGGCAGGGGGAGATGGGCACTTTAGGGAGAAAGGGGTCCCCACAGTGTAAGGCGTTTTGTTTACAGAGAAGGTAAAGAGAAGGAAGCCCACCACAAGGGGGGCTCGATAAATGTCTGCTTGCCATTATTTTTTAATCTTACAGGTTTCTGTATTCCACCGCACTCTTACTTTTTTGTATTCATGTTGATGCCTAAAGTCTCTTTTCAGCTTTCTGAGGCTGCTGTGACTAAGGACCACATGCTGGGGTGGTGGGGGGAGGAGGCTTAAAACAACAGAAATTCATTCTTTCACAGTTCTGGAGGCCAGAGTTGGAAATCCAGGTGTGAGCAGGGCCATGCTTTCTCTGAAGGCTCTAGAGGAGGGTTCTTCCTCGTCCCACAGCTTCTGGTGGCCCCAGGCATTCCTTTTGTGAATGCATCACTCCAACCTCTGCCTCCATCATCCCATGGCCCTCTTCATCCGTCTGTCTGTCTTCGTGTGGCCTCACATTCCTGTCATGAAGAGATTAGGGCCACTGTGACACCCTCAGCTCAGATGATTGCATCTGAAAAGACCCTATTTCTAAACAAGGTCATGTTCACAGAGGCAGGGGTTAGGACTTGCCTTCCTGAGGGACACAATTCACCCACTACAGTGGCCATCGCAGAGACACCCAGCCTGGACCCTCTTCCTGGGGCCAATGTCTGCTCTTTGAGGGCCCCTCGGGGGCCGTTGCAATGCTAACCGTCTGCCCAAGCTAACTGTCGGGAGCAGCTCAGTGCTTCTCATCACTTTTCCATCTTTCCTTTTCTTTCAACAGATGTTGGTGCGTTTTTTGAGGAGGGGATGTGGCTGCGGTATAACTTCCAGGCCTCAGGGACCGGTGCCAGAGAAGCCCCTGGCAGAGCCGACGGCGTGTCTGACCCACAGAGCCCAGCCTCCGACCTGGCTCAGGAGCAGCTCAGCTTCAGCTTCAGCACCTCCAAGGCCCCCTGCATCCTGCTCTATGTCAGCTCACACACCACCGACTTCCTGGCCGTGCTCCTCAAGCCCACCGGTGAGATGCAATGCCAGCCTTCCGAAGGCCGTCAGATGTCAGGGCACAGAAAGTTGTCATGAGAGGCTGGGCGATAGCAGAGTTCTGGGCTTTGAGAACAGGACCACGAGCCAGTCAGATCACTTAGAACCTCACTTCCTAACACGAAAGTCAAGAAAACAGCTGTGGTTTGGCGGCTTTGTAGCAACAAGTAATCATGATAATGTTGACAAAACACGTCAACTGCTCACTAAGAACCGTAAGACAGGAATTCAGGATGGTTTCATATTTATAATTGGATTTACTGTTTATAATTTAAAAGTCCTGGGTGGTGTAAACAGTTAAGCAAGCTCAACTACTAACCAAAAAGTTAGCAGTTCAAACCCACTCAGAGGCACCTTGGAAGAAAGGGCTAGCAATCTGCTTCTGAAAGGTCACAACCTTGAAAACAGTTCTTCTCTGTACACATGGGGTCACCATGAGTCGGGATCGACTTGATGGCAACTGGTTTGATTTTATTAATAATTTCATAATTTTGTATATATAATTATTACCTTTTTTTCGTACCACATAACCAAATTCACTACTACACTAAATAGAGATGAGCTTTGAAGTAGAAGAATTAATTTTGTATACATCTAAATTATCCTGACTTGTGCCAGTGTATCAGCAGATTCCTACAGAACATAGGGACTTTACATAGAAATAGGAAACAAAGACACTGTCTTACTTATCTAGTGCTGCTGTAACAGAAACACCACAAGCGGATGGCTTCAACAAACAGAAATTTATTTTCTCACAGTTTAGGCGGCTAGAAGTCTGAATTCAGGGTTCCGGCTCTAGGGGAAGACTTTCTCTCTGTCAGCTCTGGAGGAAGGTCCTTGTCTCCTCTAAGCTTCTGCTCCTGGGTAACCTTCACGGGGCTTGGCATCTCTCTTCCCCCATCTCTGCTTGCTCCTTTTATATCTTGTAAGATATTGACTCAAGACACACCCTACACTAATCCTGCCTCCTAAACATAACACACAACCCATTCCCAGACGGGATTCTAACCACAGCATAGGGGTTAGGGCCTACAACACATATTTTGGGAGGACATAATTCAATCCATAACAGCTGTTTTCCTGAATGCTCTCGGAATTTTACAGTCCGGAGACATATCCCTGGCATACTAGTCAACCAGTTGCTGTCAAGTCAACTCCAATTCATGGCAACTCCACGTGGGTCCAAGTAGAACTGTGCTTCGTACGGTTTTTGATGGCTGATTTCTCTGAAGTAGATCATCAGACCTTTCTCCTGAGGCGCCTCTGGGTGGACTCGAACCTCCAGCCTTCCAGTGAGCAGCTGAGTGTGTTAACAGTTTGCACCACCCGGGGACTCCATCCCTGGCATACCAAAAAAATCCATTGCCATCGAGTCGATTCCAACTCATAGTGGCCCTATAGGACAGGGTAGAACTACCCCATACAGTTTCCAAGGAGTGCCTGGTGGATTCGAACTGCCGACCTTTTGGTTAGCAGGCATAGCTCTTAACCACTACGCCACCAGGGTTTCCTGGCATAGTGTTGTTTAAAGCTGTGGGGTATTTACACTAGTGATACTGTGCCATCTTGATTCCCAAATCTGCAGTGAGGGAGGAGGGTCAGAGAGTGCAGAGAATGGTCATCCTGGCGGGAATAGGCCCATGGCTCCTGGCCTGGAGGGACATCTAAGCCTACCTGAGGCCAACAAACGTGCTGAGAACGGAGGGTCTGCTCACTCTCGAAGACAAGATCGCTCAGATGCTTAAGCTTTAAGAAGGTCCCTTATTTATGAATAAAAATATTTTAAGTGTGTCAGGGAGCAGATTTCTCTAATTCATTTCCCACGTAGATTGTACGGGCTGAAAACGTGAAGACACGCATCCCGTAGCTCATCTCTCCTTGCTCTTCAGTGACTGGGGCTCCATACCTTTCACAGCTACCCCAGTGTGGGGCCCCAGAAAGGCCAAGGTTTTCTTTGTGGAAACCACTATTATTTTTATTAGCCCAGTTCAGCTCGAGTGAAAGAATAGCAATCTCCTAAATTCCTGCTCTGTGCAACACATTGTGCTAAGCACTGTTGGTTAAAAAAGTGAAAAAATAAATACATTCGCTGGAATTTCCCCTTTTAGTCATTATTCCTAAAGAAATAAGTCAAAAGTAAGACCAAAATTCAGCATGAAGATGCTCATCCAGGTGTTACTTATGAAAATGAGAATCAGGAAAGCGGCCAAGTTCAACCTTAGTAAAATGGTTGGTAAAAGAGGGAGCCACCATGTTGTGGAATGTTACGTAGACATTAACAATAGTTTATGAGGCGTAGTTAATGACATGGGGAGATTTTTTATATAATATAATGTAAAACCGAGAAAGCAAGACACAGCCTTGAGTGTACGGTATCAGCTGAGCTCTGGAAAAACGTGGGCAGAAAGGAAGTAAAAACACAGTGTCCCTGTTTGGTGGATTGTGGGGGGCTTGTTTCTCCTCCTGACATGCCAAGTGCCAAGTGTTGGTTATCTAATCAGAAAAAGAGTAAGCGAAACCAGGACCTGAGGAGCAGGACAGAAAAGTATGTAATCTTTCCCATAAGCTTCCTGAGGCCGCTGCAGCAAAGTACCACAAAGTGGGCGGCTTATAAGAACAGAAGTTTAGTTTCCCACAGTTCTGGAGGTCAGAGGTCTGAATTCAGGGTGTCGGTAGGGCCTCTCCAAAGGTTCTAGAGGAGAGTCCTTGCTTGTCTCTCCCAGCGGCAGTGTAACTTGGTCATCACATGGCGCCTTCCCTCTGCGTCTCTCTGTGTCTTTCTCCTCTTTTACAAGGACACCACCCGGGTGGGAACAGGACCCACCCTACGCTGGTGTGACCACATGTTAACTGATAACATCTACAAAGACCCTATTTCCAAACAAGGTCACGTTCACAGGTACCGGGGTTAGGACTTCAGTGGAAACCCTGGTGGCGTAATGGTTAAGTGTTACAGCTGCTAACCAAAGGGTCGGCAGCTCCTTGGAAACCCTATGGGCAGTTCTACTCTGTCCTATAGGGTCGCTATGAGTCAGAATCGACTCGACGGGACTAGGTTTGGTTTTTGTTTTTTTTTTTTACCCACAGGTACCTAGCCTCCCAGGAGGCAGATAAGAACTCTTTGGTCTCCCTCCACCTCCCTCCTCGGAGGCTGGCTCCGCCTTTACCTTGTCCCAAAGTTGATGGACGTGTCCCAGTGGGTGCTGGCGTGTCTGGTCCTCAAGCCACTGCCACCAAAACCTAGTCCCCAGCTATATGAAGTAACTTAGACCCCACAGCTCACACTGCCACATGCAGCCCCCAAGTTTGTGGGGGTTCATGGCGCACAAAGGTTTTGATCACCTCCATGTGATGCTGCCATCGAATGAGGCTTACTTTGCATCCAGCATGATGCTAAATGTTTCATGTGCACTATCTCCTCTGAGCCACACAGCAATAGGAGGTCAATACTATCCTATGACCTGTCTCCAGATGACAAAACTAGGGTGCAGAGGGGCTCCGTAGCTTGCACACTCAACTGGAGAAGGACAAAGTTGGTGTTTCTAAACCAGGTGTCTGAGTCCAGGACCAAAGCTCTCGACCACTCCCTCCACTGCAGGTATCTCTAGAATATTCTAGAACATTCTTGGTTCATTTGGAGAGCACAACCTGGAGGCTTCTCTCAGGTATGGCAAGGCCATCCTCAAACTGCTGATGAGAATTTGGCTTTTTCCCACTGAAATACTGCTTTTTTTATTAATTGGGTTTAAAGTTAGAAAGAAGTCGAGGAACTTATTCCAGAAAAAAACAACAGTAAGAACTATGCCAAAACAGGAGAAAAACCAGAAAGTCTTAGCTAAACATCCTGGCATCCCTCAAAGTTGACATATTGAAAACAAGTGGCCTTGTCGCTATTCTCCAGGACGACGCTCCCCAGGCCCTTCTCTTTCTGGCTGTGCTGCTGCCGCCTCTCAGACACAAGTATCAAAAGCTGGCGTCTTCCACAAACATTCTCTCACTTCCCCCCTTGCAGCCCCTTGAGGTAAACCAGTCCTGTGGATTCTGCTCTTCCTGTTCTTGGTTTCCTGCCCACTGCCTCTGTCCTGGGCAGATGTCCTCTAACCCAGCGCTCCCCAGCATTGTGCACATTATGGAAAAACAGAGAGTTACTGTGTTAGAGTGGCATATGCGTGGATGGATGTGAAGTGTTTTGAGGCCACCAGCCATGGCTCCATCACCTCTCTCCTCTCACAGGTCGGCTAAGGTCTGAGAGGAGCCAGCTCCAGCACCCTGTTACCCATCATGAAGCCAGGAAGCTCCATCCCAGGTCACCACTCTGCTTCCCCCACTCCTTCTGTAACTAACCCACCATGTCAGGGTAGTGTCCTTCACGAACAACATCCTTATTAAACCGTCAGTGGTGCCTTCCACCCCAGGAACAGCAGGAGAAATTCCTCACCCTGAAGCCTTCCAGCCAGGCCCTCCAGACAATAGGGCTAGAAGTAGGAGCGTGGATGTAGAGCCGACTGTCGGAGATGCGTTCTGCCTCTGCCGTTTGCCAGTCAGATGCTCGTGGTTGACCAGTTGCCCATCCATGCCTCCACTCCTCTTCTGTGAGACAATGTCTCCTTTATTGAGTGCTGTGAGACTCAAGTGAGTTATACATGTAAACCACCTGGATGATGCAGTGTATTCCCTACTCCTCATTCTGAGAACCTCGCTCTTCCCAAGCCACTAGGGACCATGGAGCCCAGCCCTCAGCCCGGACATGCTCCAGGTTCCCCTCTGGTCTGAGCCGCCTTCCCTTCGGGCAGCTCGGCCTCGCTGCCTTTCAGCAACTTCCCTTCTCACACTTGTTCTCGGAGTCATTTTTTTGGCATGTGGTGTGCTGTGCTGCTATCCATCTTTATTATAAATACGCCCTGTCTTCTCCGCGAGATGAAAAGCTCCCAGCAATGCCTCCTGCCTACAATAGGTGCTCAGTAAGTTTGCACTGACGGGAATGACGCCGGCCAGGAGGGAATAAATCTGTTAGGCTCATTATTTGCTGCAGCCAATAAAAAGAGAAGCCCCTGAGATGTTTTAATTCACTCAGGAGATGAACAGGACACGCAGGACATGAAGAATCTCGCCTTTCTAATAATATTTTACTTTAATGGGCAAATATTAATATTCTCCCCACCATCTTAGTGGTTCCCATCACTATTATTTGAAAGGAATAAATATATCATTGAAATTTAATTATTCAAGGAAATTGCCATTACTGTTTATAGACCTCTACTACATATAAAGTTCCAACTCATCTTTTTTCTCACAGCAGATAATTTCTGTTACCTTTAAGTGAAGCAGTTACAGAACTTTTAAATCACATGCACCATGTCCAAGAAAGACAGAAAGGAGAAAGAAACAATGAAAACAACTTAGTACTGATTTTTATAGAGCTGGGGAGCATGCGGGGACCAGGGACAAAGAGGAAGTGGGTTATTTATGTAATTTCCAATTCATCTGACTTGTAGTCCTCAAAGGCAGGGCCACCTCTTGCTTATCTTTGTGTCCACAGATGAATACACGGCACCTGGCCCTTACTAGGGGGGTTGGGATGGCTGTGGGTATTGGCAGTGGACCCTACACATGGGGCCAGACAGCCCTAGTCAGACCTTAGAGGTGAGTCCAGCACATTTGGCATGAGCCCCAAGTAAATGTACCCTGAAGAAACAAATGGAGGAATGGAGAACTGATATAGCTATATATTTAAGAAAAGCAACTGTGACTCTGTGACACCAAACCAGCAGGAGCAAAAGTGGAGAGGAAACACAGCAATCAACTTGTTCCTTCTGCATGTTGCCAAACTACGTGATCGTCTCTTGCTCACCCCAGCAATGGATTATTTTTAGTGCTATGTGGGTAAAACCCTGAACAGTTGGGAGAGAAGCATCTCAGGAGGAGGGAGAGCATGTTCAAATGTCCTGGGGTAGGAATAACAACAGCATTTCCTAGGGAGAAATCCAAGGTTGCCTGAGTGTAAGAAGCAAGAGGTGACCAGCATGACTTGAGAGTAAGTGACAGGTAAACCCAATCAACAGGGCATCAGGCGCTCCACTAAGAATGTGTTCATAACCCCATGAGCAGCTAGAAGCGTCAGAAGCTCCACTCAGAACATGTTCATGACCCTTTGAGCAGCTAGAAACATCAGAAGCTCCACTCAGATGGTGGTCGTGACCCCGTGAGCAGCTAGAAGCATCAGAAGCTCCACTCAGAAGGTGGTCGTGACCCTGTGAGCAGCTAGAAGCATCAGAAGCTCCACTCAGAAGGTGGTCGTGACCCTTTGAGTAGCTAGAAACACCAGAAGCTCCACTAAGAACGTGTCCGTGACCCTGTGAGCAGCTAGAAGCATCAGAAGCTCCACTCAGAACGTGTCCCTGACCCTGTGAGCAGCTAGAAGTGTCAGAAGTTCCACTCAGAAAGTGTTCATGACCCTGTGAGCAGCTAGAAGTGTCAGAAGCTCCACTCAGAACGTCCTCATGACCCTGCGAGCAGCTAGAAGCATCAGAAGCTCCACTCAGAAGGTGTTCATGACCCTGTGAGCAGCTAGAAGTGTCAGAAGCTCCACTAAGAACGTCTTCATGATCTTGCGAGCAGCTAGAAACACCAGAAGCTCCACTAAGAACGTGTCCATGACCCTGTGAGCAGCTAGAAGTGTCAGAAACTCCACTCAGAAGGTGGTCGTGACCCCGTGAGCAGTTAGAAGCATCAGAAGCTCCACTCAAAACATCTTCATGACCCTGCGAGCAGCTAGAAGCATCAGAAGCTCCACTCAGAAGGTGTTCATGACCCTGTGAGCAGCTGGAAGTGTCAGAAGCTCCACTCAGAACATGTTCATAAACCCATGAGCAGCTAGAAGCATCAGAAGCTCCACTCAGAAGGTGGTCGTGACCCCGGGAGCAGCTAGAAGTGTCAGAAGCTCCACTCAGAACGTCTTCATGATCCTGTGAGCAACTAGAAACACCAGAATCTCCACTAAGAACGTGTCCATGATCCTGTGAGCAGCTAGAAGTGTCAGAAGCTCCACTCAGAAGGTGGTTGTGACCCTGTGAGCAGCTAGAAGTGTCAGAAGCTCCACTAAGAACGTGTCCATGACCCCATGAGCAGCTAGAAGCATCAGAAGCTCCACTCAAAATGTCTTCATGACCCTGCGAGCAGCTAGAAGCATCAGAAGCTCCACTAAGAACGTGTTCATGACCCTGTGAGCAGCTAGAAGTGTCAGAAGCTCCACTCAGAACGTCTTCATGATCCTGTGAGCAGCTAGAAACACCAGAAGCTCCACTAAGAATGTGTCCATGACCCTGTGAGCAGCTAGAAGCATCAGAAGCTCCACTCAGAAGGTGTTCATGACCCTGTGAGCAGCTGGAAGTGTCAGAAGCTCCCCTCAGAACGTGTTCAGGACCCTGTGAGCAGTTAGAAGCAGACCTGTGAAATAATCAAATACGCGTTTTGAAAAGATCCCTCTGTTTGCTTTGTGAAGAAAACATTGGGAAGGAGAAAACACTGAAGCAGGGAGACTATCCATGCATTCATTTAACAGATATTTATTAAACACCTGCTGTGTACCAGAGGAGGCCCTGGTGGCACAGTGGCTAAACATTTGGCTGCTAACCAAAAAGTCGGCATTCAAATCCACCAGCGGCTCCTTAGAATCCCTACAGGGCAGTTCTACTCTGTCCTATAGGGTTGTATGAATCAGAAATGACTCAACAGCGACAGTGGGTTTTTGGTTTTTTGGTTTTTTTTTTTTTGGTATGTAGAAGACAGAAACCCTGGTGGTGCAGTGGTTAAGCACTCAGCTGTTAACAGAAAGGTCAGAGGTTCAAACCCAACAGCCACTCTTCAGGAGAAAAATGTGGCAGTCAGCTTTTGTATAAAGATTAACAGACCTTCCCTCCCCCCAGCTCTGTTCTATCTCACACAGAACTTTGGGGGAGACCATCCTGCACCCCAGTTCTGGTCTATCACACAGCAACCCCTGCACCAGGTTCTGTTCTATCTCACACAGCACTTTGTTGGGGGGTCGCCTTGCATCTGGGTTCTGTTCTATCTCACACAGAACTTTGAGGGAGACCACCCTGTACCCGGGGTCTCTTCTCTCTCACACAGAACTTTGTTGGGGTCGCCCTGCACGCAGGTTCTGTCCTATCTCACAGCACTTTGTGGGGTCCACCTCCACTGTCCAATATTGAGTATGTTCTCTGCCCTCCACCCCAGCCACAGTCCAGCACTCATCATTCTCACCATTTGCTGCTTCAACTTTAGGGTGATGTTCACCAAAGGCTTGTTGTTAGCAGGTTGTAAATCTGGGTGTGCCCAGGGCTGCTAGCCCTACAGATCATGGGGTGAAGCAGGATTCAGGGGGACAGCACATCAGTGGGCATCAAGGAAGGAGCAGAGCTTGATGGAAACCTTAGCGGCGGGGGCAGGCGGTGACGTTAAAATGAGACTCAGAGCAAAGATGTCACCTGGTGTCCCTCCTCTTTCCTCTATAGGAAGCTTACAGATTCGGTACAGCCTGGGTGGCACCCGTGAGCCCTACAACATCGACGTGGACCACAGGAGCATGGCCAACGGGCAGCCGCACAGCCTGAACATCACCCGCCAGGAGAGGACACTTCTGCTGCAGGTGGGCGCGCACAGGGGGCAGGTGTGATGTGTGATATCATGGCAGACATGGGGCAGGTGTGACGTCGCTGCAGACACAGGGCGGGTGTGATGTCACCATACATACAGGGTGCGTCTGATGTCCTAGCACCGTCTCCACCCTGTGATGCTTGGTCGGGGGTTAGTTTGGTTTGGGGGGCACGGGCAGCGGCAAGCAATGCACCTAGACTTCCTCCTACGGATCCCTGAGGGCTGCAGCAGAAGGCCATGCAGGCCTTCAAGAAAGGCAGAGACAGGGTTGATGGTGAGGAAGCTTTTCAGAGAGAAGCGAGTGAACCCTTTGTGCTTTCCAGGGTTAGTCCCACCCGTCTCTTCATCTGCTCTTTGCACCCCTGCACCCGGTCTTCTCCGTGCCCTCTGGTGTCCCACGCTTGCCTGCTGAGTGTCCGAGTGTCCAGCAGAGGTGATTCCGTTTGTCTGTCCCACTCTCTCTGCTCCCACACTATGCGAATGAGTGTTTTTCCCTCTGTGAACCCTTCACCCCAAAACCCTCAGACAAAAGGGTACTTCAGGATGACACTGGGTTATATCCCTGGTCTCTTTATTGCCCCCACTCACACCCATTCACAGGTGGTTACACCAGAGAATCCAGCCCGGGAGACACCATGGATAAAATACCACACAGGGAGGTCTCCCCAGGAACTGAGCCAACAATGGGGATCAAGACCATGGCACCCTTGGAAGGCGTTCAGAATAGACCCCTGTCAGGGAAAGGCTGTGGGCGCCGACTTGTCACTGGCATGAAGGTCAAAGACTACCCTCCCCCATCTCTTTTGGGTATCCATGGACTTCAGAGTCACAACTTGATGTGGACTTTACAAGTGGCCTGAGCGGTAAATCCTGCCAGCATAGTAAGGAGCGGTCTGTCCTGGGAAAAGGACAACCTGCGGGTTCAGCTTATTCTGCAAATGCTCCAGCCTCCTCGCAGCAACTGGGAGAGCCCCTGAGCCCAGCCCAGCTGGCGCAGACGGGGAAGGTCCGATGTCTGTGGGGTAAATGAAGCCCACCTATAGCCACAGCCCACGTTTTGTTCAGAAGGAGGGCAAGCCAGTCCAGGCGCTTGTGGCTTCATACCATTTCACCAACTTTTGGTTACAGATGTTCTCTTGTTCTCAGCCACTCAATCTGTCACAAAGAAAGTGTTTTTGGTTGTTTTTTTGGCATTTCACCATTGCAAAGTAAGATTAAAAGTTGAAAAGAACTGAACTGGCTGTAAGGTCAGCATAACAGAGGAGACCCACTGCAGCCATGGGGAGCTGGCACCCCTCCCTCCCCTCTGGAGCCACATAAAAACAAGAGGGTGCTTGGGTGGGAGGGGAGAGCAGAGCTAAGGTCCACTTCTGGGGACATTTCCCGAAGTGGAAGTCTGGGGCAAGGGTAGGTAAGGTGCCCCCACCTCTCCCCACCCCCGGAACATTCAGCCAAGTGAGGACTTCTGGGGGCTGAACAGCAACCCAAGAAGGTGCAAACCCCAGCTTATTCCCTTATTTTCTGTTGTAAGCCTGTGTTGTATTTATAATAAAATATATATATAAGGCATGCGTATGACCTCAGCCTATCAATGGCCCCCCATTTAGATAAAATATAGTGACAAAGATTTAAATAGTTCCAAATTAAAATGTGTAATCAAAGAGAAGAACAAAGATTTGGCGAATCCAAACATGGGTTCAGAGGTGTGGTGGAGTGACGCCTTTGGAGTTCAGATGGGCGTTGACACATAGATACCTGCTCACGTCAAATCACTAGATGACGTTTACCAGTGTGTACAGTGCTTTTAAAGCAAGTTTACTTTTCTATCTGGGTTTGGCAAGAGCTGATATTCAATTATTTGCATTCCTGAGCATTGGCTGTCAGAAACAGAGCCGAGCACCTGAGGGAAACTGACCTTGGGTGAAGCCTGTGCTGCCGAAACCCAAGTGCAGCACATTTGGTTCATCTGACCTGCCCTCTCTGCCCCCCAACAAGAAGGGAATCAGGGTGCTTTTCCCTCCAGGGATGCTTTGCCCCAATACCCTCAGACACAGGCACAGACAACGAGGAGTGCGTTGGTCCTCACCAGACACCAAGCGACCCAGAGCCGGGACAGCCCTCGTGTGGCCTCATTTATGAAAACTCGTAGTTGTGTTTGGGAGAACAGCTTGAGGTTGCGTGCCCATCCACAGTTGTGTTTGGGGAGAATAGCCTGAGGCTGTGTGCCCATCTACAGTTGTGTTTGGGGAGAATAGCCTGAGGTCGCATGTCCATCAGAGAGCACACAAACCAGGCAGGCACCTGAAGAAGAGCCTCCCGTGAAACACTCAACCAATTCAAATGAAAACACAATTACCAGCCGGGAGCGACTCCTACGTGACAGCTCCTTTCTGCTCTCTCCCTCCGCCCTGCCATCCCTGCTTTCGTTCTTCCTTTCTTTTCCTCCCAGCCTCATTGCATAAGAGGTCTGTCTTAGTCTCCTAGTGCTGCTGTAACAGAAATACCACAAGTTGGGTGGCTCTCATGAACACAAGTTTATTTTCTTACAGTTTAGGGGACTAGAAGTCCAAATTCAGGGTGCAGGCTCTAGGGGAAGGCTCTCTCAGTCAGCTCTGGGGGAAGATCCTTGTTTCAGCTTCTGTAGCCCCAGTGTTTCTTGGTTCCTTGGGGGTCTCCACCTGACATCTATCTTAGGCATCTAATCTGTACCTGGCTTGCTTCTCTGCTTAATCTGCTCTTTTATATCTCAAAAGTGGTTAGGTTGAAGACACACCCTACACTGATACGCCTCATTAAATATAACAAAGTCTATTTTTTTTATTCCCAAGTGACATTGTATCCACAGGTATAAAACCAACCCCGTCACCCCACTCAGAGGCACCATCTTAGTATTAGTAGGGGTTATATTAGCTGCTATGACAAGAAAACCCCAAATTTTCAGGAGGTTAATACAAATAGTTTTATTTCCCTTTTACATGGCAGTCCAAAGCAGGTGTTCCTAGCTGGAAAGCAGCTTTCCCCACATGATGGCACCATCCCTGGAGCTGGTAGGATTTGATGCAGGGATCATGCACAATGTAGTCTGACAGAAACTGTTTGTACTCATGTCAAAGATGATCAATAGAGTAAGCGATACAGCAGTTCAGGGCTGTAACTACAAGGTCTGGAAGGAAGGGCAGTACTTCGGGAAGTGGGGAGCAGGGAAGAGTACTTATTATGGTGAGGGGGTGCGTGTTCCAAAAGAAAACATAATGTTAAACTAGGGTGCTAACAAGATGATTACTTCATAGGTTTAGCCCTCCCCCTATCCCATGAGCAGAAGAAGAAAAGATCACCATTGGAAACATCTTAGAAAAACAGTGTTATCTGAATGCTAACTCTGAGGCAGGTAACATCACGTGATCCATCGTCCAATAGGGATAGTGAGTGTTGCAGAACTGGTAATTTGCAGCACATCCAGGGTTTTGTCAAAGATTGCTGGAGGTTATTTTACAATCAGTAAAATGAAAAGCAATTAAGTTATGGACTTATAAGGGACAGCGGTTCAGTGATGGAATTCCCACCTTCCATGGAGGAGACCCAGGTTCAGTCCTGGCCGATGCACCTCATACACACCACCACCCGCCAGTCGGTGGAGGCTTGCATGTTGCTGTGATGCTGAACAAATTTTAGCAGAGCTTCCAGACTGAGAGGGACTAAGAAGAAAGGCCTGACAAATGACTTCCAAAAGTCAGCTGATGTTAATAAAGACTATTTTGTTTTAAAAAAAACTCCTAAAAATGTTAATAAAGAAGCCAGGAATCCTACCTTAACCCTATAGGAAAACCCTATTAGGGTGGTAATACTAATAACTATAGCAGTAGTAGCCGTAGTCATAGTAATCATTGCAGTAATAGTAGTAGTAGCAACAGTTGTCGCAAGAGTGATAGTGACAATAGACAATGGTGAGAGCAGTTGTAATAACAGTACTAGGAGCAGTAATGGTAGTTGTAGTAATAGCAGTAGCATTTGCAGTAGTGGTGATGGTGGTAGTAACAACAGTAGTAGTAACTGTAGTAGTAAAGCAGTAGTAGCAGTGGTGGTAAAAGCAATCAACACGTCCTGCTTACACGATGAGCCAATCCCTTTGCTTAGTGCTCTACAGGCAGTAGTTCACATAATAATAGTCCTACGAGACAGATACCATTACCCTTATTTTACGGACAAGGAAAATACATAGAGAAGTCAACAAGAGACAGAGTGGAGGTACAAGCCCAGGCCCGCCCAATCCCCACACCAGTCTCTCAGCACTGCGCTGTCACAGGCTTTACACTGACCGTGAATTATTCAACTGCACGGATACAGTAGAGGACCCTCCTCACTATGGAGGACCCTCCTCACAGTAGAGAGCTGTCCTCATAATGGAGGACCCTCCTCACAGTGGAGAACTCTCCTCCTGATGGAGAATGCCCCTCACAGTGGAGAACCCTCCTCACAGTGGAGAACTCTCCTCACAATGGAGGACCCTCCTTACAGTGAAGAATCCTCTTTGTAATGGAGGACCCTCCTCACTATGGAGGACCCTCCTTACAGTGAAGAATCCTCTTTGTAATGGAGGACCCTCCTCACTATGGAGGACACTTCTCAAGATGGAGGACCCTTCCTCATGATGAAGAACACTGTTCATGGTGGAGAACTCTTCTCACTGTGGAGGACCCTCCTCAGTGTGGAAGACGCTCCTCAAGGTGGAGGACCCTCCTCATGGTGGAAGGCTCTCCTCATAGTGGAGGACCCTCCTCACAATGAAGGACTCTCCTCACGATGGAGGACCCTCCTCATGGTGAACTCTCATGATGGATGATCATCCTCACAGTGGAGGACCCTCCTCATGATGGAGGCCCCTCCTCATGGCAGAGAACTCTCTTCATAATGGAGGACTGTCCGCACAGTGGAAGGACCTGGTTGGGAAGTCACCTTAGAAACTGGCTCAGCAGGATTTCTGTATGGTATCATTAGGTGACAAATAAAATATGCACACCCTTGAGTATATCCCACCTGAATTTAGAGACCATCTCAAGAACAGATTTGACGCGTTGAACACTGATGACCGACGACCAGACAAGCGAAAGGACATCATACATGAAGAAAGCAAGAAGTCATTAAAAAGACAGGAAGGAAGGAAAAAACCAAAATGGATGTCAGAAGAGACTCTGAAAATTGCTAATGAATGTGGAGTAGCTAAAGCAAAAGGAAGAAATGCTGAAGTAAAAGAGCTAAATAGAAGCTTTCAAAGGGCAGCTCGAGAAGACAAAGTAAAGTATTACAATGGCATGTGCAAAGACCTGGAGATGGAAAACCAAAAAGGAAGAATACGCTCAGCATTTCTTGAGCTGAAAGAACTGAAAAAAAAATTCAAGCCTCAAGTTGCCATAGTGAAGAATTTTGGGGGAAAAATATTAAATGATGCAGGAAGCATCAAAAGAAGATGGAAGCAATACACAGAGTCATTTTACCAGGAAGAACTGGTCGACATTCAACCATTTCGAAAGGCAGCATATGATCAGGAACCAATGATCCTGAAGGAAGAAGTCCAAGCTGCACTGAAGGCATTGGTGAAAAACAAGGCTCCAGGAATTGGCAGAATATCAGCTGAGACATTTCAACAAATGGACGCAGCTCCGCAAGTGCTCACTCATCTATGCCAAGAAATATGGAAGACAGCTTCCTGGCCACCCGACTGGAAGAGGTCCGTATTTGTGCCTATTCCCAAGAAAGGTGATCCAACCGAATGCAGAAATTATCAAACAGTATCATTAATATTATTAATATCACACCCAAGCAAAATTTTTCTGCAGAACATTCAAAAGCGGCTGCAGCAGTATATCAACAGGAAACTGCTAGAAATTCAGGCCCTATTCAGAAGAGGACATGCAACCAGGGATATCAATTGCTGATGTCAGATGGATCCTGGCTGAAAGCAGAGAATACCAGAAGGACGCTTACCTGTGTTTTATTGACTATGCAAAGGCATTTGTCTGTGTGAATCATAACAAATTATGGGTAACATTGCAAAGAATGGGAATTCCAGAACACTTAATTCTGCTTATGAGGAACCTGCACATAGATCAAGAAGCAGTTGTTTGGACAGAACAAGGGGATACTGAGTGGTTTAAAGTCAGAAAAAGTGTGTGTCAGGGTTGTATCCTTTCACCATACCTATTCAATCTGTATGCTAAGGGAATAACCTGAGAAGCTGGACTATACGAAGAAGAACGGGACATCAGGGCTGGAGGAAGACCCATTAACAACCTGAGAAATGCAGATGACACAACTTTGCTTGCTCAGAGTGAAGAGGACTTGAAGCACTTGATGAAGATCAAAGACTACAGCCTTCAGTATGGATTACATCTCAACATAAAGAAAATAAAAATCCTCACAACTGGGCCAATAAGCAACATCATGATAAATGGAGAAAAGATTGAAGTTGTCAAGGATTTCATTTGACTTGGATACACAATCAACAGCCATGGAAGCAGCAGTCAAGAAATCAAGACACACTGCAATGGGCAAATCTGCTGCAAAGGACCTCCTGAAGGTGTTGAAAAGCAAAGATGTCACCTTGAGCAATAAGGTGCACCTGACCCAAGCCGTGGTATTTTCAATCACTTCATATGCATGTGAAAGCTGGACAAGGAATAAGGAAGACTGAAGAAGAGTTAACACCTTTGAACTGTGGTGTTGGCAAAGAATATTGGATATATCATGGACTGCCGAAAGAACAAACAAGTCTGTCTTGGAAGAAGTACAACCAGAATGCTCCTTAAAGCAAGGGTGGCGAGACTTCGTCTCACATACTTTGGACATGTTGTCAGGAGGAATCAGTCCTTGGAGAAGGACATCATGCTTGGTAAAGTACAGGATCAGTAGAAAAGAGGAAGACCCTCAGTGAGATGGACTGACACAGTGACTGCAACAATGGGCTCAAGCATAACAACAATTGTGAGCATGGCACAGGACTGGGCAGTGTTTTTTGTTCTGTTGTACATAGTGTTGCTATGGGTTGGAATCGACTCAATGGCACCCAACAACAACAGCAGTGGCATAGACCTTTAAAAGGCATCAGGAATAGTGTTTATGCTAAATAAGCAGCAGGATATATAACCTAACGCGATTTGTGAAAAATCATATTCATTTTAGAAATACCAAATTAGCTGATAGTCTTCAGAAAACATAGTATAATATGGAAAACACATTAGATAAAAGAGCCTGATGTCATTCCTGGGGCCATAAAACCCTAACTTTTATTAGTGAGCAAGAGCTGAGAGGTCCAGCTTCCAGGCCATTTTCCCTCACAAGCACCAGACTCCACTAAAAGTTCCATCTCAATTCTTTAAGTAAACAAGAATATGACCTCTTGTCTCTGTGGTAATATGGAGCCGGGACTGAAATTAGACGCTGAAGCTCAGATGAATTATTTAAAAACATGTGCCTTTATTGCCCTTCAACTCTCTGCCAATAAAGAGCATACTAAAAAGCGTATAGATGTAAACACTTCTGAAAATTTTAATATCAGAGGTTGTTCCATCCTTTATTAAAGGAAGTGGCACCGTTGGGAAGCACCGAATCTCTTTAGGGATGTCAGAACAAATAAAGAAAGTTGACCTAGCTAGCCTAGGGCTGTGCCCCTGAAATTGCATTGACTGTAACTTCTTCCCTTTGGCTAATTCAGTTTTTATCTCCTCTGGATGATAAACTCACGCCTTGATTGTACACTGCCAGCACACTTCACAGAGGGAGAAGACAGCAGGGAGGGGATGAGACGTTTGAACTTCCAACCTCTCCCCTCCCACGCACGGTCTCCCTGCTGAGATTTTCCACAAGCGTATCAGTGCTTTTTACACAGTTGTGATGCCCAGTCGCCATGTCTGATTCTGTGGGGAGCATAGGTCAGTGCTAGTTTCCTGCGTCACTGCAGTGGTCTAATCCACAGAAGATGTTGGGAAGAGAGGAGAGGGGGCTGTGTTTGGGGGGACTTCCCCACTGGTGTGGTCTGTTTATGAGTCGGAGCATGTTTTCCAGGCTCCCAGTGTCCAGGGAAGTCTGTTCACAGCTAGACATACATCCAAAATCCCACCGCCTCGTTCACTGTTGTAACATCTAGTCTGTCTTTAGGTTGGACTATGGGTCCATGGCTCTTGGAAGTGTATTTTACCAAGTTTTCATTATTTGATTCTGAACTGTAAGTAGAGTCTTTGGTGAAGTGTCTCCAAAAAAGGAAAATAAGACACCCACACCAGAGCCTCGGATTCCTTTCTCAGCCAGCACCTTCAAATGGGCTTAGAGCTTGAAACTCAGACCACCCAAGCTTAGAGGACTGTTGTTAGCTGCCGTCAAGTCTGTCCCGGACTCACGGCGACCCCGTGCCAGACGGAGCAAAATGCTGCCTGGTCCTGCACCTTTATCGGCCGAGGATGGAACACTGTGATCCACAGGGCTGTCACTGGCTGATTTTCCGAGGTAGACGGCCAGGCCTTTCTTCCTTGTCCATCTTAGGCTGGAAGCGCCACTGAAACCTGTTCAGCATCCTAGCCACACACAGGCCTCCACTGACAGGCAGCTGGTGGCTGCATGAGGTGACTGGCCAGGAATTGAACCTGGGTCTCCCGCATAGAAGGCAAGGATTCTACCACTGAGCCACCACTGCTCCCACTCAGAGGACTGGGCACCCCATATAAAGGACACCAGTCCTAGGTGTGCGATGAAGATGCTGCTGAGAAGACAAAAATCTCTACAAATGCCTCAGCCCTCTCCCATTAACAGTGCACTTTACTTAATTTCTTACGTTTAAACCACGTGGGGACCACTAAGGACTCAGCACAAGGACCTCTAATTCTTTTTCCCTCGGGGACTTTATAACCTGCCAAAGGAGAAAGGTGTCTATACCCTAGAAACTGGCCCTACCTAACCCTCTTCTGGCCGCTTTATGGGTTGGGCCCCCTCCCAACCTGTAAACAAGAGGAAGGGAAACAACAGAGGAGAGCACTAGCCGCTGGCTGGCTGAAAGGCAGGGCCACAAAGCAGGATCCTCTTTGAAAATGGCCTCAGAGTCTAAGCAGAGACCCCCAGGGACTGGGATTGCTGAATGAAGAGATGTGTCCCTGCGTGGTACAAAGGGTTAAATGCCCAAGAAGTAGTTGAAAAGTTGGGGGTTCAAGTCTACCCAGAGGTGCCTTGGAAGAAAGGCCTGGCAATCTACTGCCAAAAAATCAGCCATTGAAGACCCTGTGGAGCACAGTTCTATTCTTTTTTTTTTAGTGGGGTGCTTTAAGTGAAAGTTTACAATTCAAGTTAGTTTCCCATACAAAAACTTATATGCACATTGTTATATGACCCTAATTGCTCTCCCCACAACGTGACAGCACACTCCTGTCCACCCTGTATTTCCCATTTCCATTCAACCAGCTCCTGTTCCCCTCTGCCTTCTTATGTCACCTCCAGACAGTGAGCTAAAAAGCACACTCCTCCCCAGTATCATTTTATGTTTTATAGCCCAGTCTAATCTTTGTCTGAAGAGTTGGCTTCAGGAATGGTTTTAGCTTTGGGCTAACAGAAAGTCCAGGGGCCATGACCGCTGGGGTCCCTCCAGTCTCAGTCAGACCATTAAGTCTGGTCTTTTTACTAGAATTTGAGGTCTGCATCCCACTATCCTCTGCTCCATCGGGAATTCTCTATTGTATTGCCTGTCACGGCAGTCATTGCTGGTAAGCAGGCACTATCTAGTTCTTTCAGTCTCAGGTTGATGGGTCTCTGGTTTATGTGGCCCTTTCTTTCTCTTGGGCTTTCTATTTTCCTTGTGTCTTTGGTATTCATTCTCCTTTGCTCCAGGTGGGTTGAGACCAATTGATGCATCTTAGATGGCCGCTTGCTAGCTTTTAAGACCCCAGACGCCACTCTCCAAAGTGGGATGCAGAATATTTTCTTAATAGATTTTATTATGCCAGTTAACTTAGATGTCCCCTGAAACCATGGTCCCAAACCCCTGCCCCTGCTACACTGGCCTTTGAAGCATTCAGTTTATTCAGGAAACTTCTTTGCTTTTGGTTTAGTCCACTTGTGCTGACCTCTCCTGTATTGTGTGTTGTGTTTCCCTTCACCTAAAATAGATCTTGTCTACTATCTAATTAGTGAGTACCCTTCTCCCTCCCTCTCTCCCCCTCTTTCGTAACCATCAAAGAGTATTTTCTTCTCTGTTTAAACTGTTTCTCCAGTTCTTATGATAGTGGTCTTATACAATATTTGTCCTTTTGCATCTGACTAATTTCACTCAGCATAATGCTTTCCAGATTCCTCCATGTTATGAAATGTTTCACAGATTCCTCACTTCTTTATCGATGTATAGTATTCCCTTGTGTGAATATACCATAATTTATTTATTCATTCATCCATTGATGGGCACCTTGGTTGCTTCCACCTTTTTCCTATTGTAAACAGTGCTGCAATGAACATGTGTGTGCATATATCTGTTCGTGTAAAGGCTTTTATTTCTCTAGGATATATTCCAAGGACTGGGATCGCTGGATCATATGCTAGTTCTATTTCTAGTTGTTTAAGGAAGTGCCAAATCTATTTCCAAAGTGATTCTACCATTTGACATTCCTACGAGCAGTGTAGAAGTGTTCCAGTCTCTCCACAACCTCTCCAATGTTTATTATTTTGTGTTTTTTGGATTAACGTCAGCCTTGTTGGAGTGAGATGGAATCTCATTGTAGTTTTGATCTGCGTTTCTCTAATGGCTAATGATCGTGAGCATTTCCTCCCGTATCTGTTAGCAACCTGAATGTCTTCTTTAGTGAAGTGTCCATTCATATCTTTTACCCATTTTTTTAATTGGGTTATTTATCTCTTTGCAGTTGAGTTTTTGCAGTATCTTTTAGATTTTAGAGATGAGACGTTGATCGGATTTGTTGTAGCCAAAGTTTTTTGCCATCTGCAGGTTATCTTTTTACTCTTTTGGTGGTCTTTGGATGAGCGTAAGTGTTGATTTTTAGAAGTTCCCAGTTATCTAGTTTCTCTTCTGGTGTTTGTACATTGTTAGTAATGTTTTGTATATTGTTTATGCCATGTATAAGGGCTCCTAATGTTGTCCCTATTTTTTCTTCCATGATCTTTATCATTTTAGATTTTATATTTAGGTCTTTGATCCATTTTGAGTAACTTTTTGTGCATGGTGTGAGGTATGGGTCTTGTTTCATTTTTTTGCAAACGGATATCCAGTTATGCCAGCACCATTTGTTAAAGAGACTATCTTTTCCTCACTTAAAGGACTTTGGGCCTTTGTCAAATATTAGCCACTCATAACCAAACAAAACAAACCCAGTGCGGTCGAGTCAATTCTGACTCATAGCGACCCTATAGCCGCTCATAGGTGGATGAATTTGTGTCTGGATTCTCAATTCTATTCCATTGGTCTATGTATCTGTTGTTGTACCAGTACCAGGCTGTTTTGACTACTGTGACAGTATAATAGCTTCTAAAATCAGGTAGTGTGAAGCCTCCCACTTTGTTCTTCTTTTTCAGTAATGCTTTACTTATCTAGGGCCTCTTCCCTTTCCATATGAAGTTGGTGATTTGTTTCTCCATCTCATTAAAAAATGCCATTGGAATTTGGATCAGAATTGCATTGTATCTGTAGATCGCTTTTGTAGAATAGACATTTTTACAATATTAAGTCTTCCTATCCAAGAGCAAGGTATGTTTTTCCACTTAGGTAGGTCTTTTTTGGTTTCTTACAGTAGTGTCTTGTAGTTTTCTTTGTATAGGTGTCTTATGTCTCTGGTTAGATTTATTCCTAAGTATTTTATCTTCTGGGGGGTATTGTAAAAGTTATTGATTTGGATATTCTCTTTTCCTTTGTTGGCGTAGAGGAATCCCACTGATTTTTGTGTGTTTGTCTTGTATCCAGAAACCCTGGTGGTGTAGTGGTTAAGTACTAAGGCTGCTAACCAAAAAGTCAGCAGTTCAAATCCACCAGGCTCTCCTTGGAAACTCTGTGGGGCAGTTCTACTCTGCCTTATAGGTTCCCTAGGAGTTGTAATTGACTAGATGGCAGGGGGGTTGGCTTTTTGTTTGTTGTTTGTTTGTTTTATCTTGTAACCTGATACTCTGCTGAACTCTTCTACTAGTATCAGTAGTTTTCTTGAGGATTCCTTAAGGTTTTCTGCAAATAGAGATACTTTTACTTCTTCCTTACCAATCTGGATCCCCTTTATTTCTTTGTCTAGCCTAATTGCTCTGGCTAGGACTTCCAGCAAAATGTTGAATAAGAGTGGTGATAAAGGGTGTCTTTGTCTGGTTCTCAAGGGGAATGCTTTCAGACTCTCTCCATTTAGGATGATGTTGGCCGTTGGCTTTCTATAAATGCCCTTTATTATGTTGAGGAATTTCCCTTCTATTCCTATTTTGCTGAGAGTTTTTATCATGAATGGGTGTTGGACTTTGTCAAATGTCTTTTCTGCTTCAATTGATAAGATCGTGTGGTTCTTGTCTTTTGTTTTATTTATAGGATGGATTACATTAATTGTTTTTCTAATGTCAAACCATCCCTGCATACCTGATATGAATCCCACTTGGTCATGGTGAATTATTTTTTTGATATGCTGTTGAATTCCATCAGCTAGAATCTTGTTGAGGATTTTTGAGTCTAAATTCATGAGGGATGTTGGTCTGAAAAATTTTTTTTTTTTTTTTTTTTGTGGTGTCTTTACCTAGTTTTGGTATCAGGGTTATGCTGGCTTCATAGAATAAGTTTGGGAGTATTTCATTCTTCTATGCTGTGAAATACCTTTAGTAGTAATGGTGTTAACTCTTCTCTGAAAGTTTGGTAGAGTTCTGCAGTGAACCCGTCAGGGCCAGGACTTTTGGGGAGTTTTTTAAGTACTTTCTCTATCTCTTCTTTTGTTATCGGTTTATTTAGTTGTTCTACCTCTGTTTGTGTTAGTTTTTGTAGGTAGTGTGTTTCTGGAAATTCCTTCATTTCTTCCTAGGTTTTCAAATCAGTTAGAGTACAATTTTTCGTAGTAGTCTGATATGATTCTTTTAATTTCATTTGGGCCCATTGTGATATCACCCATCTCGTTTCTTATTTGGGTTATTTGCTTCCTCCCCTGTTTTTCTTTTGTCAGTTTGGCCAATGGTTTATCGATTTTATTGATCTTTTCAAAGAACTAGTTTCGATCTTGTTAACTCTTCCGATTGTTTTTCTGTTCTTTATTTCATTTAATTCTACTCTTATTTTTATTATTTGCTTTCTTCTGGTGCCTGAGGGCTTCTTTGGCTGTTCTCTTTCTATTTGTTCAAGTTGTAGGGTTAACCCTTTGATTTTGGCCCTTTCTTCTTTTGGGATGTGCCCATTTATTGACATAAATTGACCTCTGAGCACTGCTTTTGCTGTGTCCCAAAGGTTGTGGTAGGGTGTGTTTCATTCACATTTTATTCTATGAATTTCTTTATTCTTTCCTTAATTTCTTCTATAACCCAATAGTTTTTTAGCAACACGTTGTTCAATTTCCATGTGTTTGATTTTTTTTCCTTGCTTTTTCTGTTATTGATTTCTACTTCTATGGCTTTACAGTCAGAAAAGATGCTTTATAGTATTTCAGTGTTTTGGATTCTGTTAAAGCTTGCTTTATGGCCTAATATGTGGTCTATTCTGGAGAATGTTGCATGTGCACTAGAAGAGAAACTATAGTTGGTTGCTGTTGGGTGGACTGTTCTGTATATGTCTACAAGGTCAGGTTGGTTGATTGTGGCATTTAGATCTCCCATGTCTTTATTGAGCTTCTTTCTTAATGTTCTGTCCTTCACCAAAAGTGGCGTGTTGAAGCCTCCTACTATTATTGTGGAGCTGTCTATCTCTCTTTTCAGTGCTATTAGAGTTTGTTTTATGTATTTTGGATCTCTGTCATTGGGTGCGTAAATATTTATTATGGTTATGTTCTCCTGGTGTATTGACCCTTTTAATCACTATATAGTGTCCTTCCTTATCCTTTGTGGTGGATTTTACTTTAAAGTCTATTTGGTCAGAAATTAATATTGCCTTTTTTGATTGTTGTTTGCTTGATATATTTTTTTCCATCTTTTGAGTTTTAGTTTGTTAGTGTCTTTAAATCTAAGGTAGGCAACATATAGATGGATAGTGTTTCTCTAACCCATTCTGCCACTTCCTTTCTCTTTATTGGTGCATTTCGTCCCTTTACATTCAGCATAATTACAGATAGGTATGAGTTCAGTGCTGCCGTTTTGATGTCTTTTTTGTGCGTGTTGCTGACGGGTTTTTTTGTTCCACTTAATCTTCTGTGCTGAGTCATTTTCCCTCATATATTTTCTTTTCCTCTTTTTCATTGTTGTTGATTTTTGTATTTGCTGAGCCTTTATGTTTTTCTTCTTTTTTATTTTGCTGTATAGGCTTATTAGTTTCCTTTGTGGTTAATATTTACCCCTATTTTTCTAAGTTTAAAACAATCTTTTATGTGTTTATATCACCTTGACTCTCTATCCTTATGGAAGATGTATGACTACATTTTTTAGTCCCTCTTTTTTGTTTTAGTGTTGTTATCTTTTACATAATGACGTCTCTCTTTCCCTGTTTTGGGCATTTTAGCTTTATTTCTGTGATTTCCCTATCTGGGCTGATATCTGGTTGTTCTGTCCTGTGTTCTGCTTTTGAGTTGTTATCTGATGTTATTGACTTTCTAACCAGAGGACTCCCTTTAGTATTTCTTATAATTTTTGTTTGGTTTTTGCAAATTCCCTAAACTTCTGTTTGTCTGGAAATGTCCTAATTTCACCATCATATCTGAGGGACAGTTTGGATGGATATATAATCCTTGGCTGGCGATTTTTTTCCTTCAAGTCTTTATATATGTCATCCCATTGCCTTCTTGCCTGCATCGTTTCTGCTGAATAGTCCGAGCTTAGTCTTATGGACTCTTTTTTGTAGGTGACTTTTCGTTTATCCCTAGCAGCTCTTAAAATTCTCTCTTTATCTTTGGTTTTGGCAAGTTTGATTATAATATGCCTTGGTGACTTTCTTTTGGGATCTACCTTGTATGGAGTTCAATGAGCATCTTGGAGAGATATCTTCTCATCTTTCATGGTAGCAGGGAAGTTTTCTGCCAACAAATCTTCAAGAATTCTCACTGTATTTTCTGTTATTCCCCCCTGTTCTAGCACTCCAATCACTCAGAGGTTGTTCCTCTTGATAGAGTACCACATAATTCTTGGGTTTCTTCATTTTTCTTAAATTCTTTTATCTGATTTTTCCTCAAATATGTTGGTGCCAAGTGCTTTATATTCAGTCTCATTAATTCTGACTTCCACTGCCTCAGTTGTGCTCTTATGACCTCCTATTGAATTGTCTAATTCTGAAATTTTATTGTTAATCTTCTGAACTTCTGTTTGCTGTCTCTCTATGGATTCTTGCAGTCTATTAAATTTGTCATTATGCTCTTGTCTAATATGCTTAAGTTCCTCTAATGCTTTGTCTGTGTGTTGCTTGGCTAATTCTGCATTTTGCATGATCTCCTTCCTGATCTCTTGAAGAGCTCTATATGTTAATCTTTTGTAATCTACCTCCAATAATTCCAGGAAATTCTCTTCATCTGGAAGGTTTCTTGATTCTTTATTTTGGGAGCTTGCTGAAGCCACTGTGGTCTGCCTTTTTGTGTTATTTGATATTGACTGTTGTCTCCGAGCCATCAGTAAGTTATCATATTTATTTATTTTATGTTTGCTTACTGTTTCCTAGCTTCTTGTTTTGTTTTGTTTTGTTTTGTTTTGTTTTGATATGTCCAAATAGGCTGCTCAAGTGAGCTAGTTTGATTATTGGTGCTTTTGAAGCTCTAACATACTGTTACCAGGTGGTTAGAGGTATTACTAGGTATGTGCGCCCAAGAGTCCATTCACTCTTCTTGTATGGATTCAGCTCAGATGTCCAGGTAGTCAGTCACCAAGTGTGTGGTACAGGCTCTCACCTATAGTTGTAGATGAGCAGGGGTGATTAGTGCAGGCACAGGTATCTGGCTGCAGTAGGGAGTCACGCACTGGGCAAGGTAGGGGGCTGACAACCACCCCCAAATGTCTGTGTGGAAAGCATGTTCTGTTCCCTGCAGCGCATAAGTGGGTGGGTTTTGCAGCTGGACTATGGGCACCCAGTGCTGTTGGCTGTAAGGACTGGAAGGCACCACTTATTCTTGGACCCCTGTCACCAGTAGCTAGGTATCATGGGTGGAGCAACCAGTCCTCAGGCCCCTGATGTGGGTAGATGAGGACCATACTTAATAGGCAGAGCAGTGTCAAATGGCACAAATCTGCCTCTCCACCATGTAGCTGAAACAGTTGAAGTTAGACTTCAGGTACATACCCCGTTGTACTGTGCTAATGAGGGCCTACGCTGTTGAAATGGGCCCACACAGGTCTATGCAGGGGTGAAAGGCATTCAAAGTCCGTGGACCCCTTACACCTGTGCCTAGGCAAAGGAGCTGTTTCTGCCCTGAGTTCCCAGCTTAGGGGAGCTGGCAGATTATTTTTCCCCTGTTTATTAATTTGTTTCCTCTCCAAGGCCAGGATAATGACTCAGGGTGAGTGCAGGGTCCTTCTTACAGCCCAGGGGATACAGCCAGCTGGGACCCAGTGCAGAGTGGGAAGGGAGGAGGTAAGTGGGAGAGAGGTTTTTGCCAAAGGGGTATCTCTGGATCTGCATGGTAGGTTAAGCATAGGTTCTTATCTTTTTGCCGATTGGGGGCCACTTTGCTTGCTCTGGAAGGGTGAGTAGGCTCTCCACTGCTTATTCTCTCCCGATGTGGAAAATGTGTCCTGAACAGCACTGCTTGCCTCACCACACTCACGCCATCAAAATCGGCCTACAGGGTGCCAGTTCCTGCTGGGTCAGGTCCGGCAACTTCTCGCTGCTTCTGAACCATTTCTCCCTCCCCCTGCCACTCAGTCTAATTCCTCAACTTTGCCTTCAATATTCAGGGCTCCTAGCTTGTCATATATAATTGATTCACTTGGTTTTTTTTTTGTGGGGGGGTCTTTGTTGTAAGAGGGGCCACAGGAAGCGTCTGACTACTCCACCATCTTGGCCTCACCTCCCACAGTTCTATTCTGACACACGTGGAGTCACCATGAGTTGGAGTTGACTCCATGGAAATAGTTTGGTTTGGTTTGGTTTAGTTTGCTAAGACATCGATAGAAAGGGGTCCTTACTGACAAGCTCTTGACTTAATAGCTCTGTTGTCTGGCAAGTCACCAAAATATCTGTCTCCTTATTTGTAAAATGGGAATAAAGCCACCTATTCTAATGGGGTTTGTATGTGTTAAATAAAAATACACTGAAAATATCTAGCATAGTATTTGACCTAGTAAAATGCTAGCTCCCTTCCTTCCTTCCTCTCCAATCTCTTTTCTTTCTTCCAAGAAAATAAACAAGGTGGCAGCTGCCAGGGTTGTGACCAGCAGGGTCTTCAAGAGCAAGGCTTCTGCTTCACTTACTTGCAGCTCAGCCCCCTCCACACGTCCCAGCACCTGGCACACTCACTTCACGCAGACAGTCTGCAGACGCAGCCATGGGCCACCCACATACGGCCATCGGTCACCCATACACAGCCATCGGTCACCCACATATGGCCATCGGTCACCCACACACAGCCATCGGTCACCCACATGCAGTCATCAGTCACCCACACATGGCCATTGATCACCCAGATACACAGCAGGTGCCCAGTGAGGTATAAGCCCACGCTGTGGAAGAACGAGGCAGGGGGACTGCTCCTCCTGGGGTGGGAGGCCTTGGTCCGAGAAGACTCACGAAGGTGTTTGAGCTGCTCCTTTAGGGAACAGCTCTGAGAGGGAGGGTGTTTACGTGGGAGGGGCGGCTATCTTATTTTACTAGAGGGATCCAACGTTTGCTCTTCTGCAATTCATAGAAATAATTCAGAAGAACTTAAGGAAAAATAAATTCTAACCCATCAAACCCGTCTGATTGGAAACACAAAAAGACCGTAATGAATATGTCAACACGTCCAGGTTTCTCATTTCTTTCTGAAGCAATTTCATCTGCAAATGAATTATGCGCTCCAGGGCAAGACAGGCCCTTCATCCCACTCCAGAAAAATGTGTTTGCTCCGAGACTCATTCCCCACAGCTGGAGGGACAGCAGCCACCATGCCTTCCTGGTCTCTACAAAGCCTGATGCGTCCACCCACTCTCCATCTCCAGAACACACCAGAGCTGTAAGCCCGAGGCTGAGAGTTGGCTCATTCCTCTCAAACGTGTTAAGTACATAAATCATCTCTGAGAGATGATAAGGCCCGGTCTCTGTGTTGTCCGGCATATCGGTATATCCGCCTGCACTAAAATCAGTCTGAGAGGCTGTCCTTTCAAAGCCATTTCAGCACAGTAGGCAGAGTGGCTGTTCCCACCACAGGTAACTGAAGGCAGGCTCCTGTCTCACGTAAATCTGTCCTTTCTCTGGAGAATGAATGCAGCTCTGTGTGGCCTGGGCTCTGCAGGACAGCACGCCGACCATCCAGGGAGAGGGCCAGGTCCACTTGCACAGGCAGGAGTGTGGCTGGTAATGGACAGTAGCCTCGGGTCGGAGCCAGTGCCAGCTCACCCTCTGGTAGCCACTGGTGGGAACCAGGTCTGAGAGCAAGGAAGGGAAACTTCAGCGGAGCTGGCTTAGGTGTGGTCTCCTCAAGCGCTCACAAGCCTGAGTCCTGGGTTCTGGCGTTACAGCACCCAAGCACACACCTGAAGTGAAAGGCCATGGGCAGTGGGACCCAGTACTGCTTCAATACATGGAGGCTATAGTCTGGTTCAAGGCACAACCAGGAACTTTTCCTCCACCCACACACCTCACAGCTCAGCCACTGAGCCAGGCACACCAGAGAGCCTCAGGGAGTGTTGCAGAGTGACCTGAGGAGGGAAAGGAACCAGCACGTCCCTCTAGTTGAACCCTTCGAAATTACAGGGATTCTTTCTGCTCTCTAGGAGTCCCCAGGTGGTGCAAATGGTTAACCAAAATGTTGGAGATTTGAGTTCATACCCAGAGGCACCTTGGAAGAAAGGCCTGGCAAACTCCTTCTGAAAAATCAGCCTTTGAAAACTCTGTGGCACACAGCTCTACTATGACACACATCATGGGGTTACCATGAGTTGGGGTCGACTCAGCGGCAACTGGTTTTCTAACTGGTTTAGATGGTTGATGGATAGAAAGAAAGATGATGATAAATAGATAGACAGACAGACAGATGACAAATGGACAGACCGGCAGACAGACACACATGCAGAGCGAGGCTGAAGCACACGCGTGCAGGCGGGGCACCAGGAGAAGGGAATGTCCTGTTTGTCTCTCTCATTACTTGTCCAGTCTTTCCTATTTCCCATTCCTGATCACCTTTGCTCGTTCTTCTACCCCCACCCATGCTCTCCTCCTTGGAACTGGCTCCAAGAAAAAAAAAAAAAACGGAGTGTTAAACAGCTCTGGTGTTTCCACGGACCCAGGCTTTACTGCTTCCTGGGAGCTGGCAGCCTGGCACCAAGTCAAGCCTCAGACTCAGAGTGCTCACCCCACATTCTGAAGCCATTTAGTACAGCGATTCTCCTGAGATACGTCTCCTCTGTCACCTAGGGCAGAATTTGAAGCAGACAGCTCCCAGTCCCTTGGTGACACCATTGCTTAGACTACCTGCAGAAGAACATTATTGCTTCCAAAGCCTATGGGCAAGGGAGTGTTGACGGAGCCGGGGCACTCAAGGATGTGTGCATGCTGAGGTGTGTGTGTGTGTTTTAATATTGAGGACTTTAACTATATTACAGCTAAAATCAATAGACTTGTAACCTTTCAACCACATAAAATGAGCTCATTTTTTTACTATTCTTTTTCTGCCATTACAGTGGCATGATTGCAAAAGGAATGACTCAACTTAAGCTTTATTGAAAGGCCATTAAAGAAACAAACTCAGTCTCATTTAAATACTGAAGTCAGCACGTTAAAAAACCAATAACGTGGAAGCACCTGGGGTTGCCCTACTTAAACACCCCACACGCAGAGTCATTCCACAATCACAGCCCAGCAAACCTATCAACTCAGAAGCCAGCCAATAAAGAGGCAAATGTAGTTTCATTAAGTAGGTTTAGAACCATAAAGCCCTTAACTGGAGTCTGATGAAGCAGGCAGCAGTTACATTTTCTCTTGGTTTTTTAAAACATCATCTGGCAAAGAATCCTTGATCAATGAATGCCATTTACTTGGGAAAACCATTAGCTCCCTCAGCTGAGGGATGACAGTGATGGAAAGTGAAGTTTCCTTTCTTTGAAAATAACGAACAGGGCCAGGAACTAGAAAGAGAAGAGCAAACCAAGTCTAAACCTACCAGAAGAAAGGAAATAACAAAGATCAGAGCAGAAATAAATAAAATCAAAAACAGAAAAACAGTAGAGAGAATCAATAAAACTAGAAGTTGTTTCTTTGAAAAGATCAGTAAAATTGACAAACCTTTAGCTACACTGACAAGGAAAAGCTGCAAATAACCAAAATAAAAAATGAAAGAGGGGACAATACAACTGACCCAATAGGGATAAAGAGAATTATGACAGAATATTATGGACAACTGGATAGCCTAGATGAAACAAATTCTTAGAAACACGCAGCCTTCCCAAACTGACTCAATAGACCCCCACAAGTGAAGAGATCAAATCAATGATCAAAAACCTCCCAATAAAAAAAGTCTTGGACCAAATGCCTTCACTGGGGAATTCTACCAAACATTTAAAGAAAAAATGACATCAAGAATGTTTAAGCCTTTCCAAAAGATAGAGAAGGAAAGAATACTCCCTAATTCATTCTACGAACAAACATAACCCTGATACCCAAACCAGACAAAAATACCACAAGAAAAGAAAACTACAGGCCAATATCTCTTAAGACTACAGATGCAAAAACCCTGAACAAAATACTAGCAAACAGAATCCAACAGCCTATTAAAAGAGTCATACACCATGACCAAGTGGGATTTAGCCCAGGAATGCAGGGATGGTTCAACATTAGAAAATCAGTCAATGCAATACACCACATCAATAGAACAAAAGAAAAGAACCATGTGATCATCATCTCTATGAATGCAGAAAAAACATTAGATAAAATCCAACGCCCTTTCTTGATAAGGAAACCCTGGTAGCATAATGGTTAAGAGCTATGTCTGCTAACCAAAAGGTTAAAAGTTCAAATCCACCAGGCGCTTCTTGGAAACTCTATGAGGCAGTTATACTGTGTCCTATAGGGTTGCTATGAGTCAGAATCGACTCGATGGCAATGGGTTTGGTTTTTGGTTTTTTCTTGATAAAAATCCTAAACAATATTGGAATAGAAGGGAAATTCCTCAGTATGATTCAGGGCATATACGAAAAGCCAGCATTATACTTAATGGAGAAAGACTGAGAGCTTTCCCCTTGAAATCAGGAACAAGAAAAGGGTGCCCACTCTTACCACTTCTACTCAATATTGCATTAGAAGTCCTAGCCAGAGCAATAAGACAAGAAAAAGAAGTCCAGATTGGGAAAGAAGAAGTAAAATTATCTCTATTTGCAGATGATATGATCCTATATACAGAAAATCCAAAAGAGTCCACAAGAAAACTTCTAGAACCAATAGAGGAATTTAGCAAAGTTTCAGGGTACAAGGTCAACAAACAAAAATCAGTTGGGCCTCTACACACCAGCAATAAGAAATCTGAAAGGGAAATTAAGGAAACAATTGCATTTTCAATAGCATCTGAGATAATAAAGTACCTAGGAATAAATCTAACCAGGTGCATGAAGGGCTTATACAGTGAAAGCTATAAAATACCGCTGAAAGAGATTAAAGGAGACTTAAATAAACGGAAAGATATTCCATGTTTATGGATTGGAAGACTTAATATTGTCAAGATGTCAATACTACCCAAAGCAGTCTATAGAACTGACACAATTCTGATCAAAATTCCAACAGCCTTCTTTACAGAAATAGAAAAACCAATCCTCAACTTTATATGGAATGACAAGAGGCCCCGAATAGCTAAACAATGTTGAAAGAGAAGAACAAAGTAGGAGTGCTCACAATTCCTGACTTTAAAACATACTCTACAGATACAGTAATCAAAACAGTCTGGTACTGGTATAAAAATAGACACACAGACCCATAGAATATAATTGACAGTCCAGAAATAAACCCACACATCTATGGTCAAGTGATTTTTGGCAAGGGTGCTAAGTCCATTCATTGGGGAAAGAAGAGTCTCTTCAATAAATGGTGCTGAGAAAATTGGATTTCCACATGCAAAAAATGAAACAGGATCCATGCCTCACATCATACACAAAAACAAATTCAAAATGGATTAAAGACCTAAATATGCAAACTAAAACCATAAAACTACTAGAAGAACAAGCAGGGGCAATGCTGTCAGGCCTAGCTTTCAAGAATGGATTACCTAATACAATAACAATAGCACAAGCGGCAAAAGACAAAATAAATAAGACCTCATAAAAATTAAAAACTTTTGTTCATCAAAAGACTTTAACAAAAAAGTGAAAAGACACGCTACCAACTGGGAGAATATCTTCAGGTACCATATATCCAGCAAGAATCCAATAACCAATATATATATAAAACTTTGACAACTTAACAACAAAAAGATAAATAACCCAATCATAAAATGGGCAAAGAATTTGAATAGCCATTTCTCCAAAGAGTACATCCAGATGGCCACCAAACACATGAAAAGACGTCAGTAGCCATCAGAGAGATGCAAATCAAAACCACAATGAGATACCATTTCACTCCCACTAGGACGGCCAAGATTAAAAAAACAAATATTGGCGAGGAAATTGGAACACTTATCCATTGCTGGTGGGAATGCAAAATGGTACAGTCGTGGTGGAAACGGTGTGGCAATTCCTCAAAAACTAAAAATAGAACTGCCATAAAACCAAAAACACAAACCCATTGGCACCGAGTCAATTCGGACTCATGACGACCCTACAGGACAGAGTAGAACTGCCCCATAGGGTTTCCAAGGAGCAACTGGTGGATTGGAACTGCTGTCCTTTTGGTTAGCAGCTGAATGCTTAACCACTGTGCCACCAGGGCTCCAAAACTACCATATGACCCAGCAATTCCATTCCTAGGTGTATACCCAAAAGACTTGAAAGCAGAGACTCAAAAAGAGGCTTGTACACCAATGTTCATTGCAGCACTATTCACAATAGCCAAAAGGTGGAAACAACCTAAATGCCCATTCACAGATGAATAGATAAACAAAATGTGGTACATACATACAATGGAATACTACTCAGCCAGTAGGAGAAATGAAGTCTTGATACATGCTACAGTATGGATGGAATTTGAAGACATTATGCTGAGCGAATAAGCCAATCACATAAGGACAAATATTGTATGACCTCACTATATAAAAAAAACAAGAAAAGTCAAATGTGTAGAGACCAGAGTTTATTGGTGGTTACCAGGGGCAGGAGGGAAAAGGGCAAAAAGGGACTAATGGTGGTGGGAAAATCGCATTGATTAAGGGTAGGGTTGCATAGCCAATTATTGTAATTGCTGTCAATAAGTTGTACACCTGAAAAGTTGAATTGGCAAAAGTTGGGTGGTAGATTTGCTTACAACGATGACAAAAGAAAAAGACAAAAAGTAGCTACTGAGGCTGTTTATTTACAAACACCTCATGGGATTTGGTTCCTTGGTTTGGAAGTTTGAAGTCATGGTTTCATGAGACATCCCAGTTAATTGGCCTAATAATGTGTTTAGTGCTTCTGTTCTACCTCCTAGTAACTGGCATAGTGCCTGGGGTCTTAAAAGCTGGCAAGTGGCCATCCAAGGCACAACAATTGGTTTCTATTCACCTGGAGCAACAGAGGAAGGAGAGTCAGGAACAGGGGTAGGATATGGAATGGGTACCTAATTGCCCCCACGAACGACTGCCTCCTTTACCATGAGACCAGAAGAACTATGTGGTGCCCAGCTACCATTACTGAACATTTTGATCAAAGACTCCATAGAAGAATCCTGATCAAAAGGGGGAGAATGCAGAACAGAATTTCAAGTTTTCATGTACTCTAGATTTTCTGGAATCAAGGAGGGTGGGCAAACCACTGAAACTATTGCCCTGAGAAAATCTCTAAATCTTAAACCAAAACAAATCTCCTGAAGTCATCTTAAAACTGAACGGTTTGTTATTGTTAGGTGCTGTCAAGCCTGTTCTGACTCATAGCGACCCTACACACAACCGAATGAAACACTGCCTGGTCCTGAGCCATCCTTAAAATTGTTGTTATGCTTGAGCTCATTGTTGCAGCCACTGTGTCAATCTACCTCATTGAGGGTCTCCCTTTTTTCCACTGACCCTGTACTTTGGCAAGCGTGATGTCCTTCTCCAGGGACTGATCCCTTCTGACAACATGTCCGAAGTATGTAAGACGCAGTCTCGCCATCCTTGCTTCTAAGGAGCATTCTGGTTGTACTTCTTCTAAGACAGATTTGTTCGTTCTTTTGGCACTCCATGGTATATTCAATATTCCTCACCAACACCACAATTCAAAGGTGTCAATTCTTCTTCTGTCTTCCTTATTCATTGTCCAGCTTTCACATGCATATAAAGTGATTGAAAATACCATGGCTTGGGTCAGGCACACCTTAGTCTTCAGGGTGACATCTTTGCTCTTCAACACTTTGAAGAGGTCCTTTGCAGCAGATTTACCCAATGCACTGCATTGTTTAATTTCTTGACTGCTGCTTCCATGGCTGTTGATTGTGGAGCCATGGGGTAGGGTTGCATAGCCAATTATGTAATTGCTGTCAATAAGTTGTACACCTGAAAAGTTGAATCGGCAAAAGTTGGGTGGTAGATTTGCTTACAACGCTGACAAAAGAAAAAGACAAAAAGTAGCTACTGAGGCTGTTTATGTTTATGTATGTAAGACATAGTAAAATGAAATCCTTGACAACTTCAATCTTTTCTCCATTTATCATGATGTTGCTCATTGGTCCAGTTGTGAGGATTTTTGTTTTCTTTATGTTGAGGCGTAATCCATACTGAAGGCAGTGGTCTTTGATCTTCATTAGTAAGTGCTTCAAGTCCTCTTCATTTCCAGCAAGGAAGGTTGTGTCATCTGCATAACGCAGGTTGTTAATGAGTCTTCCTCCAATCCTGATGCCCCTTTCTTCATATAGCCCAGCTTCTCGTATTATTTGCTCAGCATACAGATTGAATAGGTATGGTGAAAGAATACAACCCTGACGCACACCTTTCCTAACTTTAAACCAATCAGTATCCCCTTGTTCTGTATGAACAACTGCCTCTTGATCTATGTAAAGGTTCCTCAGGAGCACAATTAAGTGTTCTAGATTTCTCATTCTTCGCAGTGTTATCCATAATTTGTTATGACCCACACAGTCAAATGCCTTTGCATAGTCAATAAGACACAGGTAAACATCCTTCTGGTAGTCTCTGCTTTCAGCCAGGATCCATCTGACATCAGCAATGATATCCCTGGTTCCACGTCCTCTTCTGAAACCGGCCTGAATTTCTGGCAGTTCCCTGTCGATATACTGCTGCAGCCGTTTTTGAGTGATCTTCAGCAAAATTTTGCTTGCATGTGGTATTAATGATATTGTTCTATAATTTCCACATTCGGTTGGATCACCTTTCTTGGGAATAGGCATAAATATGGATCTCTTCCATTCAGTTGGCCAGGAAGCTGTCTGTCTTCCATATTTCTTGGCATAGACGAGTGAGCACCTCCAGTGCTGCATCCGTTTGTTGAAACATCTCTATCGACATCCTGTCAATTCCTGGAGCTTTATTTTTCGCCAGTGCCTTCAGAGCAGCTTGGGCTTCCTCCTTTAATACCATCAGTTCCTGATCATATGCCCCCTTTTGAAATGGTTGAACAAGCGACTAATTCTTTTTGGTATAAAGACTCTGTGTATTCCTTCCATCGTCTTTTGATGCTTCCTGAGTCGTTTAATATTTTCCCCATAGAGTCCTTCACTATTGCAACTCGAGGCTTGAATTTTTTCCCCAGTTCTTTCAACTCGAGAAACACCAAGCGTGTTCTTCCCTTTTGGTTTTTCATCTCCAGCTCTTTGCACGTGTCATTATAATTATTATAATAATGATAATAAATCCTCTTAAAACCAAACAATAGTTTAGCTTAACTAGAGTATTAAAAAAGGTCTGCCTTGAGCATTGTGCTCTTTTAAGAACTATCTATATGGGATCAAATTGACAACAGCAACTTGAAAAATTGCATAGAAACCTGGAGGGCAGTGAGTTTTTATTAATGGGGGAGGAACAGTTCAGAAAAGGAGGGTAAGAATGGTTGCACAACTCGCAGAATGTAATCAGTGTCACTGAATTGTACACGTAGAAACTGTTGAATTCGTGTATGTTTTACTGTGTATATTCTCAACAACAACATAATATATAAAATTTAGAAAAAATAAAATAAATAACAAACAGGGGGTTAGCTATAATGAAAGAGCTGTGGTCTCCCAGGGAGTCAGGAAATATTCTTTCTATGGGCACAGAACCAGAATAGACCTCACTGGCCATTGAGTCCAGCACCTGACCCGACTGAGAAACCCTGTCTCCATCTCACCAGCCCCTGCTTGGCATCACCCAGTGTCAGGGACCTACTCTTCTTCAAAAAAAATTTTGTTGTGTGTTTCTAAAATAAAGACATATTTATTTTAGAAAATTCAGAAAAGAGTACAAAGGAAAATTAACTTTGCTTGAGAGTCCCATCCAAAGCCCATCCCTCCGTTTTGCACCGAACCCCTCCCGTCTCCTCGGGGACATTGTCACAGCCCATCTCCTCAGGGACATTGTCACAGCAGCTGTTTGTCTGCATTGTCAACTGAGTCCTTCCCAGCAGCAAACAAACAAGGCCTTCTCCTGGCCCCTCTTCCCCATTTCTTTGTTTTCTTTGCAATACCAAAACCTCCTGGAAATAGTCATCAATGCTCACTGTTCCAGGTCAGTTTCTCCCCTTCTCTCTCTCTCTCTGTGTATGTCTCTCTCCTCTCTCTCCTTCTCTCTCTCATTTCACTCAACTTCACATTCAAGCATAAATTACAAACACAAAAATGTGCATACTCTAAGTGTACAGATTGATGAATTTTGAAAAATGTAATCACCCATGTCACCACCACCACAGTCAAAATGCAGAGCATTTCCATCACTCTAGGATGTTCCCTCCTACTCTTCTGCAACCAGTTCCTACCCACCAATGTCCCAGGTAACCACTGATCAAGTTTCTATCACCACAGGTTTGTGTTACCTGTTCTATAACCTCATATCAATAGAATATGTCTGATATGTAGTCTCTTATGTCTGATTTCTTTCACTCTTCATAATGGTTCCAAGATTCATCCTTCTTGTTGCTGTGTGTATCTATAGTTCACTTCTCTCAATTTGCTGAGTAGTATTACATTTATGAATATGCCAGTTTCTTTATTTATTCACCCTTTAATGGACATATGGACTGTTTCCAGTTTGAGGATATTATAAATAAACCTGTTATGAACATTATAATGCATACACACATGTGTTATGGACATATTTTTTCACTTCTCTTTAGTAACTATCTAAGAATGGAATTGATGGATTGCATGATAAATGTATGTTTAACTTCATAAGAAACTGCCCAGCTGTATTCTATTTATGTTCCCTCAGGAAACCATGAGAGTTCCAGTTGCCCCACATATTTATCAACACTTGATATTGTCAGTAATTTTAATTTTAGCCATTGGCACGAGTATGTGGGAGTATCTCATTTTGGTTTCAGTTTCCATTTCCCTGATGACCAGTGGACTTTTCATGGGCTATTGATTATATCTCTTCTTTGGGGAAGTGTTTGTTCAGATCTTTTGCCCTTTTTATTGGATTGTTTGCCTCTTATTATTAAGCTAGAAGTGTTCTTTACATATTTGAAGTACAATTCCTTTCCCAGATGCATGCATTGAGATACTTTCTCCCCCATTTTCTCTTCTTTTGTTGTTGTTATTTGTTGCTGTTTAGTTGGCTCTGACTCATGGTGATCTTATGTATAATAGAATGAAACACTGCCCAGTCCTGCACCATCTTTGTGATTGTTGGTATGTTTGAGTCCATCGTTGTGGCTAGTGTGTCAATCCATCTCACAGAGAGTTTCCCTTGTTTTCGCTGACCCTCTGCCAAACATGATGTCCTTCTCTAGCTACTGGTCTTTCTTCATGGTGTGTCTTATTCTAGATTTTCTCTTACGCCCACAAATCGGGAGCAGGTTTTGCCCCACTGCTCCCAGAAAGCCACTCTCACCAAGATCATCAACGACCTCCTTGCCAATAAACCCAAGGGTTAAGTTCTCCCATTACTTGGCTTAAAAGCAGTATTTGGAATGCTAATCACTGGGCTTCCAGGGCACCACAGTCTTCTCATTTTCCTCTTTGTGCAGCCTCTTCTCTGTTCTTCTTCTTCCAAACTTCCTGCAGTCAGTGTGTTTCTACTTCAGAAGGTGTCTTTCATTTTTTCTTTTGTGTTTTTATTCACTCCCCTGGTGAGCTCATCCACAGCCAGCATTGTAACTGGTACCTATATGCCAAAAAACTTTCAAATTATTGTCTCAAACCACACCTGTCCTTGAACTCCAGACTCATACACCAAACTATTGGGCATCTCCGTTGGATGCCCAACAAGCATGTCAAATGACTCAGTGTGTCCACAGCTGACCTCCATCTTCCCCATAACCTGACCCACTTGCAGTCTTCCTACTCTGTTGATGGTTACACATCCTGCTGCTAGCTCAGGCCAAACCCTTGGAATATCACTGGGTTATTGCTGTCTCCTTCCCACACCTCACATCAGGAGGTCATGTCATCCCTTCCCTTGGAGCATCCATGTCCCAACCACTTTTCACCCTTCCCGAGCCTGAGCCCCACCTTATCTCCTCGGTAACTGGGCCATACCTCCTTCCCCCACAGACTCTTCCCTACACATCCACTGCCCCAATCCTCTTAAAGTGATCTCAGAGCACGTCACTCCTCTGCTCAAAACTCTCTAATGGTCCTCACTTCTCTCAGAGAAAAAGCCAAACCCTTTATGATGGCCTGCAAAGCCCCACATGAAGTAGCCGTGTCTACTCAATGGTCTCATCTTGTACTTCTCACTGGTTCATGACACTGTAGCTGCACTGGCCTCCCTTTCTCCTCCCACCTTGGGGGATTTCCACTGGCTGTCCCTCTGCCTGGAGCACTCTTTCCCAGATAGCTGAGAGGACAATGTCCTCACTCTCTTCAAGTCTTTGCTCAAATTTCCTTTCTCAATGAGGCTACCGTGACCTCCTTATTTAAGATCCCAGCCTGACCCCTCTCCTCACACCATATCCCTCTACTTTGCTCTAATTTGGGGGAGGGGCTAAGTATTTATTCCCTTCTAACATGTTCTATCATTTACTGTGTATGAGTGCGTATGTGTGAATGTGTATGAGTGTGTGTGTGTATGAGTGTGTGTGTGTGTGTGTGTGTGTGTCTCCCCGTACTGGAAAGGCGGCCACATGAGGGCAGGGATTTTCATTGTGTTGAGTTCACCAATGTGTCACAAGTACCTAGAATAGTGCAAGACACATGTAGGTACTCAGTAAGGATATGTTGGATGAATAAACCCACAATGTTACTTCAGATTTCTCTCACAAGACATATATTCGGGGGTTTTCTCCCATCCAGCGGGTGCCAGTTTCTCTCCATTGGCCCCACACCCACCATTCTCACTCTTCTCTGCCTCGAGACACCAGCCCTTTGGGTTCCCCTGCCTGTGGTGTCTGGTTAGGCTAAGCCAGTGGGGTGCTGGCAGGAGAGTGGAGGGCGAGAGGAGAGAGGCCAGGTCTGCGTTGTCCCCACCTCAGCCTGCATCCTCACTGCCTGGCTGGGGCTCTGCCCCCTGCCCACCACCACAGCTCCTGTCAGCTGGCCCCCGCCACAGCCAGTCACACCATTCCCTCCTGCCTTAGTCTCTGTCCTAGTTACCCAATGCTGCCATAACAAAAAATACCACAAGCGGGTGGCTTTAAGAACAGAATTTAATTTTCTCATGGTTCTGGGGTCTAAAAGTCCATATTAGGGTCTCAGCCTTCTAGATTCCTTCTGGGGCCCTCTCTCCTGGTTTGTGGTGTCTACTGGTGATCCGGAAATGCTGGTGGCGTAGTGGTTAAGTGCTACAGCTGCTAACCCAAGGGTCGGCAGTTCAAATCCGCCAGGTACTCCTTGGAAACTCTGCGGGGCAGTTCTAGTCTGTCCCAGAGGGTCACATGAGTCGGAATCGACTCAACGGCACTGGGTTTTTGTTTTTTTTTTTTTTCCTGGTGATCCCTGGCGTTTCTTTGCTTCTAAAGGATCCTCACATGGTGTCTGTCTCCCCCGTGTGGTGCGTTTGTGTCTATTCTCCTGTCTTTATAAGACACCACTCAGCAGGGATTGGGTTTAGCACTCATCCTACTCTGGTGTGGCCTCATTAACATAACAAAAGAACCCCCCTATTTCCAGGCAAGGTCACACTCACAGGTGCAGGGGTTAGGACTTTCATGTTTCTTTGGGGAACACAATTCAAGCCATAACGGTCTCCTAGAGCTGCCATAACAAAATACCACAATGTGGGTGGCTTGGAAATTATTCATCTCACAGTTCTGGAGGCTAGAAGTCTAAATTCTGAGATTCCACAGACTTATATTCTCTCTCTCTCTGTGTCAGCTCTAGGAGAAGACTCTTTCTTGTCCCTTTCTGCTTCTACAGCCGCTGGGCATCTCTTGGCATTTCTGGCTTGTAGATGGATGCTCCCATGTCGTCTTACTCTATGTAACTATGTTTCCATGTCTGTCCTTCTTATTTATAAAATGCTGCTCAGAAGGGGTTAAGTCCCACCCTACTCCCATAAGACCTTGTCAACAGATAACATCTGCAAGGAAAACCCTGCATCCCCACAAGGTCACATTCACTGTTGCAGGGGTTAGGACTTCGACATATCTTTTTGGATCACACGACTCTATCCATAGCACCTCCCCGTGCCCTTCCAGGTCCAGGATGATAACAGTACCATCCATCTACCCCTCCTGCCTAGTAGTCTATCTACCCACCCTTCCACTGCTTTGAGCTCTTAAGGGAAAATATGCTGCATCAAGTGAAGTAATTGATGCTTAATATAATAATAAATTATTACCTAAACCATTCACTATGTGTTATGAATTATCAAAGAGTATAAGTTAACATGAACTCTGTAAGGAGAAAAGCAAGAGTTTTACTGAGGGAATAGACAGTTCAAACTGGGCAGCATTCTATGAGAAATGATTAAATGCTCCAATGTTGGAAAAGAGTGGGTTTTTTTTTTTTTTTTTTTTTTTTAATATATGACGGCTTGAGTTTACAAAATGTTGTAAGTAAATCTTTCACAATGTCAGTTAATCTACTTTCCATCATAAACCTCCTGGAGACAAGCCAAGTAAGCATTTTTCTGGTAACAATCTACATTAACATTAGTTCACAAGAACAGGTCATCCTTGCCATACTCTTCTTGGAGAAACTTAAGCAAACATGACTACTCTGTTGTTGGCCAGGGGCGCATGCACGCTCTCTGAAAGCAGAGGCAGGAGTCTTGGGCAAAGGGGAATTTTGATTCAGACTTGACAAACAACTTCGGTCAGCCAAGCTCCTCAGTTTTAAAGTGTTCTTACACAGAACAAAGTTGGTGGCTTTAAAAGCGACTTTAAACATAAAAATATATAAAAACCATGAATTACTCTCATACCAGAACTCGGAAGGAAATTTGAACTATAATCACTAGATACTGGTTCAGACGTTGATTTTTAACGCTTTTGTAACTGTTTTCTAAATTCTCGTGTGTTAACCAAATACAGACACCTAAAAGTCCCAATTTTTTTGACTAGATTCTTTGAAACCATTTTATAGTGTCTGGGCCATTGGTGCTGAATATTTCTCCTCCCATTCACAGATGTTTGTAGATATTACACAGATTTATGGATACAGAATTAGTTTTCCTTAAAAAGAATTTTTTTAAATAGTATTCACTGTTTTTCCAGTAGGTGGAGCACTACACTAAAGAAAGTTTGTCTCCTAGTACCAACATTTGAAGCACAATTTTTTTTTTCTTTTTTTTTTTACTATTTTGAGAAATTTTTCATATAAAACATAAATCAGCTCATGGGTTTGCTAATGGTTTTAATTGCATCAATACTCCAGGATTTTAATTGCAGTAGACCTTAAGAGCAGATCTGTTTTCTAATTGCATGACCACAGCAAGGCCAATAAGTACTTAGAATACCTCTTATTTTCAAATGGCCCAGGAAGCTGTCAAGAAACCTGACATCTCTGAAGGAGAAATAATGTATGTTTACAGCAAAGAAAGATCTGTCTCTCGAATCCTTCATTTCACAAGCCGCAGGCATTTCTGGAACACAGACACACAGAGACACATGCATACCAGCGTGGGTCAACCAGTGGTAACTCATTTAATGAATGTTTAGTGAGCACCTGTTATGGGTTGAATTGCGTCCCCTAAAGATATGTTTGGAGCCCTGGGGGCATAATGATTAAGAGCTCGGCTGGTAACCAAAAGGTCAGCAGTTCAAATCTACCAGCTGCTCCTTGGAAACCCTATGGGGCAGTTCTGCTCTGCCCTATAGGGTCACTATGAGTTGGAACCAGTTCGACGGCACCTAGTAACATCAAAGATATGTTGAAATCTCCATGTCTTGTATCTATGAACGTGAACTTGTTTGGAAATAAGGTCTTTGCAGATGTAATTAGTTAAGTTAGCATGAGGTCACACTGCAGTAGAGTGGACCCTAATCCAATATGAGTGATGTTGTATAAAAGAGGAGAACACACAGAGCAAAGACACCACATGAGGACTGAGGCAGAGAATGGATGATGCTGCTACAGCCCAGGAATGCTGGGGGTAACAGGAGCTGGAAGAGACAAGGAAGGATCTTCCCCTAGAGCCTCCAGAGAGAACATGGCCCTGCTGACACCCTGATCTGGGGCTACCAGCCTCCAGAACTGCAAGACAATTGATTCCTGTGGCTTTAAGCCTCCCCTCCCCCCACCACCCCATCTGTGCTACTTAGTTATAACAGCCCTGGGACACTGCTGCAGCACCTGGGGTGGAACAGGCTTTCATCACATGGGTCACCTGAGGTGGACCAGGCCTTCATCGCGTGGGTCGCCTGAGGTGGAACAGGCCTTCATCATGTGGGTCACCTGAGGTGGAACAGGCCTTCATCACATGGGTCACCTGAGGTGGAACAGGCCTTCATCACGTGGGTCACCTGAGGTGGAACAAGCCATCATCGTGTGGGTCACCCGAGGTGGAACAGGCCTTCATCACGTGGGTCACCTGAGGTGGAACAAGCCGTCATTGTGTGGGTCACCTGAGGTGGAACAGGCCTTCATTACGTGGGTCACCTGAGGTGGAACAGACCTTCATCACATGGGTCACCTGAGGTGGAACAGGCCTTCATCACGTGGGTCACCTGAGGTGGAACAGGCCGTCATCGTGTGGGTCACCTGAGGTGGAACAAGCCGTCATCACGTGGGTCACCTGAGGTGGAACAGGCCGTCATCGTGTGGGTCACCTGAGGTGGAACAGGCCTTCATCACGTGGGTCACCTGAGGTGGAACAGGCCGTCATCGTGTGGGTCACCTGAGGTGGAACAGGCCTTCATCACGTGGGTCACCTGAGGTGGAACAGGCCGTCATCGTGTGGGTCACCTGAGGTGGAACAAGCCGTCATCACATGGGTCACCTGAGGTGTACAGGCCCGTGTCACGTGGGTCACCTGAGGTGGAACAAGCCGTCATCACATGGGTCACCTGAGGTGGAACAGGCCTTCATCACGTGGGTCACCTGAGTGGGAACAGGCTCCCATCATGTGAGTCTCCTGAGGTGCAACAGGCCTATGTCACATGGGTCACCTGAGGTGGTACAGGCCCTTGTCACATGGGTCACCTGAGGTGGTAGAGGCCCGTGTCACGTGGGTCACCTGAAGTGGAACAGACCTTCTTCATGTGGATAATAAGTTGACAGGGTGACTGACTAGACAACGCTGCTGAGAGAGATATGGCCAAAGCTGTTCTTTGGCCCTGACACCGGGCCCCGCCCCCCACCTGCTTCGTCCCTTAGTTTGACATTGGCCTGTCAGGTCTGCGCTGTGCCGGGCATTATACCAGCCCCAGGGATGGAACAGCAAAGGGGGCAGATGTGTCCAGCCAGGGGGTAGAAAACAGGGTGCAGCTCTGCCTGGCCAGACCCATCACAACTCCACCTCACATCTCTCACTCCCATCTAAGCTTAGCCTACTCCCCCTTCTACCCCCCCACCCCCGTGATGGGAATAAAGTGACTGGAGGTGGGAGGGGCGGGAGCCTTCGGATGTGTTTGTCCTCCAGGCTGTAAGTCCTGCTTGGTTCCAGTCCAGCATGATGCCTGAGGCCTCATGTGGAAGGGGAACCAAGACAGGGAGAAGGCACGGTCTCTGCTCCTCAGACTCCCTCTTCTCTGACTCTGTGGGAGCCTCCAGCCTGGAAAGTGTGGGTCAGGAGTAGGACTGAGCTGATGGCTATCTCTCGCACATGTCTTCACACTGGCCCGTACTCATGGTGAGCCTTGAGATTCAACTTGGAATAAAAACCTTCACCAAGGTGGTATGTTCTAAATTCAATACCTCTGGGCTAATTCCAAGTATTAACCAATCCAGCCAGTTGGTAGCTGCCGAGTCGACTCCAGCTCAGGGCGACTGCATGTGCTACAGCAGCTCAGGGCGACCTCATGTGCTACAGCGGAACCATGCTCCACAGGGTTTTCAATGGCTGCATTTTCAGAAGTAGATCACCAGGCCTTTCTTCTGAGGTACGGCTGTCGAACTCAAACTTCCAGTCTTTAAAGTAGCAGCCAAGCACATTGCCCATTTGCACCACCTGGCATCTTGAGTCGGATGACTTTGTGACACTGGAGCCTAGTTTGCTCCTCTATCGGGTCCTCCCTCCTGCCACCCCCTCCCCCACGGGAGCTTCCTCAAAGGGCAAAGCTGGCTCTGGCCACAGGCATTCCATGTGTTTGCATTTCGAGTCCTGGGTCATTGCTTCTGAGTGGATTCAACCTCCAACCTAAGGTTAGCAGTGGAGCGCGGTAACCATTTGCACTACCCACGGAATCCTGCCCAGAACTGGAGATTAGGAAAGAAAGTAAGACATCTCAGGCCCTTGGCTAGAACCCCAGAAATACCGTCTTACAGTGAACCTGACCTTTGGGTCACTCCAAAGGGGCAAAGAGAGGGCCCAGGCCTCCCCATTGGTCTGAAATAACCCATACGAGTTGAGTCTTCATTCTCTAGCTTCTCCATTTCATCCCAAAACACAAACAGGTCAGTGAAATCCCGTTAAACCGTGGCTCAGGGTGGAAAAGAGCTGAAGTTGTCACATAATACCTGAGGGACGCTAGGTGCTCAGCCTCGAGTGGACGTGAGGCCCAGCCTGGCCAGCATGCTGCTGACGACTTAACGTGGATGTTAAATGAATCGGCACCCTTGTGGCTGTCCGGGGGTCGAAGAGTCGTGGTCCTTAATTGTATTAAGCCTCCATTATATCACCTCGAGCTGCCAGAGAAGTGCCACCCACCAAAGCACAGCACAGAGCTTGCCGGACCCTACAGAAGCCCCTTGGAATGGTGGATTCACCACGCAAGCGCCAGGGCCTGACTGGAAGTGGGTGGCAGAGCTGGGCAAACGCTGTCCTGGGCGGTCCGTGCTCTCCAGCCTGAGGCTGCCTGCCCTGTCCAGTTTAGAGCCAATCTTCCCCTTCTCCTAGTAGGGATTTCGGCTTGGTGAAAACCTGTCGCCATCGAGTCGATTCCAACTCATAGCGACCCTATAGGACAGAGTAGAACTGCCCCGTAGGTTTTCAAGGAGCTGTTGGTGGATTTGAACTGCCGACCTTTTCGTTATCAGATGTAGCACTTAACCACTGCGCCACCAGGGCTTCATTGGCTTGGTCAGAGGACTGTAACTCTCAGATCACTGTTTTGTCTTCGTATCAGGGTACCTGGGTTAGGACTGCCAGCGTGGCAGCGCAGTTCAGGGGCAGAATTCTCACCTTCCACGCGGGAAACCTGGGTTCGAGTCTCAGCTAATACACCTCATGTGCAGCCACCCCCTTTCTGTCGGTGGAAGCTTGTGTGTTGCTATGATACTGAACAGGCTTCAACAGAGCTTCCAGGCTGAGACAGACTAGGAAGAAAGGCCTGGTGATCGCCTTCTGAAAATCAGCCAGTGGAAACCCGCTGGCTCATGAGGGTCCAATCCACACCCGACATGGGGTGGCGCAGGACCAGCAGCGTTTTGTTCCATTGTGCACAGGGCCACTGTGATTCGGGGCGTGCTGGATGGCAGCTAACAACAACAAATCAGATATTAGGGAACTCGAGGTGGCACCTGGGCTTTGGGAGATCCCCCCACACACAGGCAGGCTGAGAGGGTCCAGGCCCCCTTGGAGGAGGTGAGGTCAGCCCACCGGAGAGCAGAGAGGTGCTGGGCCGGGCTGGAGCTAGCCTGGAGGCACTGGTCAGGCAAGGGCCCCTCCAGACTACAGACGGGAAGCAAGGTCGGTGACCAGTGTGTAGACTGCTGGGGGGCCAGGGAGCCCATGGAAGCGGGAGTCTTTGGAGCAGATGGGCCCCGTGGGGCTGCACAGGGACAGGGTCCACATTCTGGGCCTGCATCTGGGGCAGACTCCACTGAACTTTCCTGAAGCCCCTTCTTCCTGCAATGTCCCTGGGCCCTGGAGCTTACAGCTTATTAAGGAAAGCAAAGCCCAATCCAACCATCAAGTGACTCATTGCTGCTGTGACTCTCCACACTCTGAAGTCAGACAGGTCGGGGAAGACACCCCTAGGCCAACCTCTCGGAGCATGGTCCCAGGGCAGCAGCAACCCGCCCCCCACCAGCTTGTTAGAAATGCAGACTCTCAGGCCCCCCTCCAGACCTGCTGAGTCAGAATCTGCACTTCCCTGACAATTTGATTTGATTCAATTCCTACGCATAAGAGAGCTGGAGACCCAGGACTCCAGGGAGAAAGCAGAGGACAGTCCCTCCAGCCCAGGTGAAAGGGGAGGTGGGGGTGAGTGGACGTGGCCACAGGCAGGGTGAGTAGTGAGTGGAGGACACCCCACAGGGACGGCACCCTGAGCACCAATCTGGGGCATCGAAAGCTACCGGTTAGGCCTGGAGGTGGGACCCTGGACATCGTAGAGTCTGAAGTGAATGAGCACAAAGGTGGTGAAGGACCAGGAGCAGAAGTGACATGGCTGCAGGGAGCTGACCCGGAGACAAAAGCCCAGGAGGTGCTGTGGGATGGAGCTGGGCAGCTCACAGGGGGTGGATTTAGGACCAGGTGGTATGGGATTTCAAGGGTCATTGTTTCCTATAGTTTTTAATGTTGAGATGAAGGTAAAAAGCTTACCAAATGTAATAGATTGAATTGTGTCCCCCCAAAATATGTGTTGTAATCCTAACCCCTATACCTGTGGAAAAGGAGCCCTGGTGGCCCAGTGGTTAAGTACTCGGCTGCTAACAGAAAGGTCAGTGGTTCGAAACCACCAGCCACTTCTTAGGAAAAAGATGTGGCAGTCTGCTTCCATAAAGATTTAAGGCCTTGGAAACCCTATGGGGCAGTTCTGCTCTGTCCTATAGGGTCACTGTGAGTCAGAATGGACTCAACAGCAGTGGGTTTAGTTTTTTTGATCCTATACCTGTGACTATAATCCCACTTGGGGATAGGGTTTTCTTTGTTATGTAAACGAGGGCCTGTCAGTGTAGGGTGTGAGTTAAGCCAATTGCTTTTGGGATATAAAAGGAGCAGATTGAGCACAGAAGCAGAAAGTACAGATGGGAAGATTGTTGCCAAGTGGAGATCTCCAAGGAACCATGGAAGAGACAAGGGCCTTCCCCAGGGTGAGAGAGCAAGCCTTGCCCTAGAGTCCGCGTCCTAAATTTGGGCTTCCAGCCTCCTGTTCTTCAAAGCCACCACTTGAGGTATTCCTGTTATAGCAGCACTAAGAAACTAAGACGCAGCTCACTTTGCTAAGCTGACATGACCCTGATACCGTAACCTGATAAAGAGAAGACCACCCCCTCCCCCAGATGAAGACACCCTACTGAGACCCCAGGCCTCTTCGCACTGACGTAGAAGGTGACCCTCTCAAGCCAAGGAGAAGTCGAGGGTGTCGCCATCCAACACTGCTGTGATATTGTTCTTGTAACATAAAAAGACAAATAAATATTAGAAAGGGGAGACAAAATGATTACTATTTGTGCGTGTTATGGTTGCCTGCGGGAAAACCTAAGAGCACCAACCGAGAAACAGCTAGAGCTAGTAAGTTCAACGATGCACATGAGCCGTAATTAGCCGGACTGCAGTAAAAACATCCAAGTCACAATCACAAACAAAAAGATGAAACATCTCAGATAAATTTAACAAGAAACGTGAGGACTAATATGCAGCAACAACAAAAGCCAAAACTTTGTCTTGTTACATATTAAAACATATTTTGAAGCTAGGGACTGCCTTTAGGGCAGAAATTCACAGACCTGTAAAACAGAATAAAAAACCCAAAGACACAAAACAAGACTAAATGGAAACACAAGCTCAGGGGCAAGGATGAGAAGGCAGGAGGGGACAGGAAAGCTGGTGATGGAAAAGCCAAGAAGAACCCAAGAAGGGGAGAGTGTTGACATGTCATAGGGTTGGCAACCAACGTCACAAAACAATATGTGTATTAATTGTTTAGTGAGAAACTAATACGCTTTGTAAACCTTCACCTAAAGTACAACAAAAAAGGGGAAGGGAGTAATGGATTAAAAAAAAAACCACCAAAGACACACAAAAAGAGATGCATAAAGTTAGAATTTGATAAAGGTGACATCTCAGCTTTGAGAGAAAGGTTGAATTATTCAATAAAGAGTTTCTAACCATTTGTATATAGCATTTAAATTAGTTCACTACCTCTCGAAACATGTGAAAATGAATTGCAAGTGGAGAAAAGCAAAGCTTTGCCATTTCTTTTTTAACCACTCCTCTTTTCATTACACGTATTTTAAATGTCCCCCCCCACCTGCCACCCCCCAAACACATACACACACATATGCCCCCTCGGAGGACAAGCCGCAGGTGCAAACATTTCCTTAAGCCTTCTTTTTCATTTTCCCAGAAGCAGCTGCTGTCTGGTATTGGGTGTTTTCTTCCATCCAGCCCCGGACGCTCCAGGCAGGAGCCCTCTCCCTCACTCCCACACTCCGAATGCCCACTTCTCCCCACCCTGTGCCCAGACCCCCTCCAGGCCACCCTGCGGTTCGCCTGAACCTCAGCAGCCGCCTCCCAGGTGTTCTCTCTTCTGCTCCCTCAGCCTGTTCTCCACAAGCAGCCGATGACGCCCATACTCTGTTAGATGTCCCACCCCGTTTAAGCCCTTGGATGGCTCCCCCTGCAGCCAGAACACACTCCATCCTCCTAGAAGGTGCTGTCCTCCCCGGTCTTCCCGATTCCATCTCGGCCTCAGTCAGCCCCAGCCACAGGGTTCCAGGCCCCCCAGGACCCACCCCCTCGAGCTCTCCCAAAGCTTGGAGTGCTCATCTCCCTGCTGGTCTCAGGGATGAACCTTCTCCTCCTGAGGGTCCCACCATAAATATCCTCTTGAGACCGGCCTCACTGTCACTCCAAGTAGGTGCCCCATACACACACCCCTGTCTCAGTTTCCCAGGCTGTGGAAACAAAGTACCATAAACTGGGTGGCTTACAAGAAGAGAAGTTCACTGTCTCACAGTTCTGGAGGCTGGGAGTCCCTGATCAGGGTGTCAGCCATGTTGATCCCTTCTGAGGCTCTGAGGGAGAATTCGTTGGACGCTGTCTTCCAGCTTCTGGTGATGGCCAGAGTCCTTGCTATCCTCGGCCTGTGGCTGCTTCACTCCAGTCTCTGCCTCCATCCTCACATGGCATCTTCCCTCCCTGTCTGTGTCTCTGTGTCTCTTCTGTAGGACACCACTCAGATGGGATGAGGACCCACCCTGCTCCGGTGTGACCTCAAGCCATTAACTGATAACATCTTCAAAGACTCTGTTTCCAAACAAGGTCATGTTCACAGGAATAGGGGTTAGGAATTCGGATGTCTTATACTCATTGCCGTCGAGCCAATTCGGACGCATAGCAACCCTCTAAGACTGCCCCATAGGGTTTCGAGGGAGTGCCTGGTGGATTCAAACTGCCTGCCTTTGGTTAGCAGCCTGAGCTCTTAACCACGAAGCCACCAGTGTTTCATTGGATGTCTTGGAGGAATGCAATTCAGTCCACAGCACTAGTCATCCATTATAAGCGATGGTTTAGTTGTACATTTCTTGACACAGAAAGAGATTCATAAATCATTAAGTGAAAAAAAACTAACGCAAACAGGATGCGTAGTTGGGTCCCATGACATCGTTGTAAAGATTGAAAGAATATACCTAAAACACTGACGTCAATTATCACAGGGTGGTTTTACCTGAAAATCTTTATGATTAGATTTTCTGTAATTAGTGTTTATTGTCGGCCTCCGTTTTTAACAGCCCTCAATAAAACATCTTCAATTATAAAGTTGTTTAGGAAAGTCGCCGCTGGGGGCGCCGTGGAGCCATGTGGCCATCGCTTTGACCCTGGGTGAGAGAGCGATAGAGGGGCGGCAGTTACCCCAGTGCGCCTCCAGGTGGCGCCAAAGCAGCTCGCTAACCGGTAGCGGAAAAGACAGGGCAGCCTTTAAAATCCCTGAGATTCTCTGGCCGGCAGGAGTGTGCTGCTAATGATCAGTGGGCACTGTGGCAAACTGCTGGAAATGCCAAGAGCTTGCTGTGATGAAATGGGCCGTGGCCTCCCAGCTACAGGGCTGCAGACACCCCTGGCTGGGTGAATACCGTGCAGCAGTGAGCGGCTCTCCAGGGCAGCTCTGCACCCCTGAGGCTGCTGGCTCTTAGGCTCTTGGCCCTGGCTGTCCAGTCACCTCCGTGCTTGCAGCTCGCAGGTTCAGGACTGGGCTGTGGATCGTCCTTGACGATCCCTGACTGCTCATCAGAGCAGGGAGTTCTGTCACTGGGGAAGGGCTAGCCCCTTGCCTGCACTCTCCTCGGCCCCCTTCCCCAGGGACCGGCTGCTTCCTGATTTCCACCTCTTTGCCCACCTGCTGGCTGTTGCCTGGTCAGGTGCAGTGCAGCCCGGGCTCAGGTGTGTCTGTGGGCCGATGCCTGCGCTGCTGCTGCAACAGCCTGCCGGAGCCGGTGTCTTCCTTCTGTCAAACACGGGCGCCATCCCCACGGAGACAGGTGCTCAGGGTTCTCAGCGACCCACCTTTCCTCCTGCACACCTGAGCAGGTATTAAACCTCACTTCAGAAAGTTTTTTTTTTTTTCCAGAAGGGAGCGTGGTGACAAATAGTTTTCTCACAGAAGACACAAAAAGCACCGGGCACTCTGTGGGTGCACAGTTTGGGAGACACCACCAGACCCTTCAACTGTGAAAACACATCTAAGAACAGAGGCGGAAGCACCCTCGTGGGGACCGAGGAGCCCTCTGGTTCTGGGGAGCCCTCACTTGCTCTCTGTTCAGGGACGCGCGTTGCTCTGAAGGCCATGATCTGGGAGGGATTTCGCCCCCCATGCCCCCTTCTGCGTCCAGCTCACCCCATGCCCTAAAGAACTAGTCCCTCTGAGCTCTAACCACCCCTGCCCTGGGGCGGGACCGGGAGTCACCCTCGCTGTGACAGCAAGAGAATTATGTGTTTTGAATCTCAGCATTTGAAAACTGTGTGTGTGCACGTGTGTGTGCCCATGTGTGTGTACGGTTGAGGATCAATATTGCTCTGTAAACAGAGCACCAAAGGGGAAAGAAACAGGGAAGTGAGAGGATCCTAAAGAAAATTCACTTGGCTTTTTCGGCCTCAGAGGTCGGTGCAGAGAATGGATCAAGCAGATTTTACTCCATTACTAGGAGCTAAGATCTTGATCTGGCTGGAAGCGCACAGAAGCTGGAGAACGAGTCGTAAGCATCTTGTTCACCGCGTTCAAGCTGTTTTCAGATCACTCCAGCAGGGGTACAGGGACCCCCATTTCCCAGGCTGGAATCTCAGCCACCACCAAGGCAAAAAGATAGCCAGAAACCAGGGTCCAAAGAGTGAAGTACGTGCGTGCGCGCGCACACACACACACACACACACGCACGCACACACACACACGGAAGGTGATTCCAAGGAAGGATAAGAACTTTCTTCTAAACGTGTCTCTTGTTTTCCTCCCGCAGCTTGACCACTACCCTCGGGAGAGTTACCATCTGCCAAGTTCATCCGACACCCTGTTCAATTCCCCAAAGTCCCTCTTTCTAGGAAAAGTCATAGGTAAGAATTTGGTTCTTGAGGTATGAGTTAAGCATGCATTATGTATAAGAATCACATGGTGGGGGCATGAATTTCGATTTGGAATTTCTGGGTCTATGTCTTCCACTGGGACGGTCAAGAATGTGTTCTGGGACAAGACAGGCTGTGCCATTCTTCTCAGTGATGCGAGACACGCGTTATTAAATCATCTTTGGGGTTAATTGCTCAGGTAACACATGAAAGTTGCTGGTTCACCCGTGGGAAGCATTGTAAGAGTGATTGGTGTGCTGGTTGGTGACGGCAAGAACCACTGTTATTGGGTGCCTGCAATGGCCCAGGGAACAAGTTAAGCCAGTGATCTGCTCCAGCTTCTCTTTGTACTTGGAGTTCATTGGGCTGTTAAAGTGGGCACCGGCTGGCAATGTTCAAATTAACTGTCTCTTTCTCTAAGCACATAAATTGTTCTCTCTTCCTCTCACTTTCGAGAAAGCTACCTGATATTGTCTGCAAATTAGAAGGCAAATGGGAGTTAGGAAATCTGACACAACTCCCTCCCAAGCGTGAATTTAGAAGTCACCATGTCCGTCTTCTCCAGGGGACTAAATGCGGATGTGATCTGTTACGTACTTTTACAGGCTTAATGGGCAGGCAACACGAATGTCTCTTCCTCTGAAAATGTGTACTGAGAACCCAAAACAGAAAGCGTAAGATGGAGGGCAACATGGGGCTGGGGAGGGGTCACTGTCTGGTGGGAAGTGGTGATCAGAATGGCAATAAAGGTTAAAAGATGGGGGGGCCAGGTGACGAGGACTGGAGAATGAGACACCCAGGAAAAATAACAACCCACACTTACTGAACCAGCCCCCACTTTAAGCACTTGAGATGTATTTACTCATTTAATCTTCATAGCAATTCCTTGAGGTGATCAGATTATTACCTCCATTTCACAGATGAGAAAACAGAGGCAGTAAGAGGGTAAATAACTTGCCCGGGGTCACCTAGCCAATAAGTGGCAGAACCAAAACACTTCAGTCTTGCTCTTCACGGCTGTGCTGTGATCCCTATGACCGGTAAGTTAGAACTAAACAGAGAAAGGCAGAAGAGGCAGGTCTGGGCAAAAGATGCAGATGAGGGCTGAGGTGGACCAGGGAGTGGCCGTGAGCAGAAAGCATTCCTGGGCTTAGAACCAGGAACACACCAGCCATACTGGTGAGCAAGGGGTCTGGAAGACAGGGCAGGCAGAGTTGTGCCTGAGGCCCCGAGGAAAGACCACACCTTCCGTAAATATGGCAGCAGGGAGTACTGATGGCTTCCTCCACTCATGGAACGGGACAGAGGATGAGGGCTAAAATTTACTGACCATGTGCTTTTAGGGGGTCGGTGGTGGTTCATTGGTAGAACTCTCGCCTTCCACCAGGAGCCTCAGGTTCAATTCCTGCCAACGCGCCTCACGCGCAGCCGCCACCTGTCTGTCAATGGAGGCCTGCGTGTTGCTACGATGCTGAACGGGTTTCAGCGGAGCTTCCAGACCGACGGACTAGGAAGAAAGGCCTGTCAGTCAACTTCTGAAAATCAGCCAGTGGAAACCCTATGGATCATAAGGATCTGATCTGTAAGCAACTGTGGGGATGGCACAGGACTGGACAGCATCTTGTTCCCTTGTGCATGGGTCCCCGTGAATCAGGGGCTGACTGGACAGCAGCTGACAACAACAACAACACTTTGTTTTAGGCTTTGTGGTAAACGTTTCACATGTGTAGGATCAGCTGAATGTCCCAACAGCCTAATGTAACAGGACCAGTGATTGTCACTCCACTTTGCAGATGAGGAAACTGAAGCTGAGGAGGTTAATTTGCCAAAGGTCACTCAGATAGCACATGGTGAGGCAGAGCTGGGAAGCTAGATCTCCCTGACCAGCAGCCACAGTCTTGGGTAGACCAGAGAACTTGCCGTTAGGGTCCCGCTCCAAAAGAAAAGTCGCCACTGAAAGGAGAGTGATGCTGTTAGCTGGTACCAGGAAGTGGCTGTTTGGTGGAGGGAGCCTTGGCCTTCACCAAGCGTCCATCCTGAGACATCGGTGAGAGCCACATGCTGTCGTATGTATTCCCACAATTCAGCCAAGTTTAACTGGAAATGTTCAGTCAGGGCTGCAACGATCCCATCACAACAAACGGTATAGGATGATACTGTTATTCCTAAATTAACATCAACCCTGAGCAGATTGGAAACAATGGGCTCCATCACTTTGTGATATGCACAATGTCAACTTTTGACAGGGGTGTTGGCTGCCTTGCAGGTCCCCTCATTCTTAAGTACAGTCTCTGGTTCATGTGATTAAATTCACACCTCAGGGAAACTATAATGTCAGCACGACAGGGACCTTCGAGGCTGTGAATAAATAATTAGCATGGTAAAAGCGATGCCCTGAAGCCAAAACCTACTGTGTGCACATCTGTGCCAAGCTACAAGGGGAACGTGGACCTCAGACTTACAAGTGTTGCAGCCTGAGTTTTCTGTGCACGTAAACCCCCTACGTGTAAGGCGGTGCACTGTGTGAAGAATGTGCAAACACCGTGAGGAAGTCCAGGATCCTGGGGTAGAGATGGCCACCTGGACAGGAGTGGCCTGGGCCTCTGCTGAGCTCCTGGCCTCACTGACTCTGCAGGGCTGGCTCACCCCCTCCATACACGAGCTCCCGCAGACCAGGAGAGCATCTCAGAGTTTGTGTGTATCCTCAACACTTTGCGAGGAGCAAGTGCTCAGTGAGAACTTGTTGAATTAATAAACAGGGAGAGAAACAAAAGGAACATACTGCAGATACATACTGCAGAGAGGGAGGGCTTGGGCGTTGATGCTAACCCAATCAAAACTCAGCACAGAGGTGAGCTACAGTAGCCATAAGGAGGTTCCAAAATCCGCACCCCTGGTTTTTCCTAAAATCAGGGCTTCAATAGCAATGGGGTGGAAAACAGGCAGGCTTTGGGATCAGTCAGAGCTGGTCACATATGACTCCAGGTTCACATTGAAATCTTGGGCTCCTCACTTTAACCTCCCAGAGCTGTGGTCTCTCAGCTGTAAAAGGGGGAAAGTAAACACCTACCTCACCATGGTTAGCTCCCTGAGGGTGGAGCTTTTTGTCCTTTTTTTGTTCTGATTAATCTATTTGCAGCTGCCAGATCCATAGGGACACACACACCATGCACGGTGAATGTCTGGTTGTGGGCTCTGTTACTGCCGAGCTCATAGCTTCTTCGGAAGTACCCAACCCTGAGAGTAACGACCTTTGTCAGATGCTGGCGCTGCTCCACTCACGTTAGCTGTTTTAAACACACTGTTGTTGCTCTTGACTGCCATCAAGTCGATTCCAACTCGTGGTGACCCCATGTGTTACAGAGTAGAACTGTTCCATAGGTTTTTCTTGGCTGTAATCTTTTTTCCTTCTAAAATTTTATTTATTTTATCGTTGTTGAGAATATACACAGCAAAACATACACCAATTCGACAGTTTCTACGTGTACGGTGCAGTGACATGGATTACATTCCACGAGTTGTGCAACCGTTCTCTCCTTCCTTTTCTGAGTTGTTCCTCCCCCATTGTCATAAACTCACTGCCCCCTAAGTTTCCTCTCTAATTTTTCAAGTGGCTCTTGTCAATTTGATCCCATGTAGATAGTTCTTAAAAGAGCACAACGCTCAAGGCAAACGTTTTTACTAGTTAAGCTAAATTATTGTTTGGTTTTAAGAAGACTTCAGGGAGTATATTTGGTTTAAAGTTTAAAGATTATCTCAAGGGAGTAGTTTCAGGGCTTCATCCATCCTCCATGGCTCCAGAAAGCCTGGGGTCCATGAGACTTTGGAATTCTGTTCTGCACTTCCCTCCTTTTGATCAGGATTCTCCCACAGAATCTTGCATCAAAATGTTCAGGAGTGGTACTTGGCTGTAACCTTAACGGAAGAAGGATCTCCAGGACTTTCTTTTGAAGAGCTGCTGAGCGGGTTCAAACTGCCAACCTTTATGTTAACACTCAAGTGCAAACTGTTTGCACCACCAGAGGCCTTTTAAATACCTTGTCTAGTACTCAGAACACCCGTCTAAGGCCTCAGTTACCCTCATTATATACAGGAGAGAGCCAAGGCCAGAAAGGTGTGCTTAAACAAGGTTTGACATTCCGGGCTGGATTGGTGGCTCCTGTGGGGGTGTTCTCTCCACTGTAGGATGTGTAGATGCCAGGACCATCCCCAGTGTGACAACCAAAAATGTCTGCAGACATTGCCTGATTTCCCCCCTGGGGGAGGGGTAAAAATTGTGCCCACTGAGAACCACTGGCTTGACGTCACCCAACTAGTAGGTGTTGGGGCTGGGGTTCGAAATGTCACATGTTACACTAAACCCTGGCTTTGCTTCCTGGTGGCACCTACAACTTGCAGAACAATGAGAAACGAGGGAGGTATCTGATGTTCTAAAGGTAAATTTCTGTTCCTACAATCAAAGGGCTACAGTAAGGGCCAGGCAAGACATGGGGCAACTGAGGAGGCTCATCGTCAACCACCGCTTCCGGCCAACATTCCGTAAATATCTGCTCATCTAGCAGGGGCAGGATTCATGAGGAGTATTTTAAAGTTTCCCTTGGGAAGGGACATGTACTTCAGTGAGAGCCAAACCAATTTGCATTTCACCAGCTATGTGAATCCTCACCTGTGAAGGTATGTTGAACTTGCAATGGACTTCCCATGTACTCTGGAGGCTTTGCACCCTGGGGATGGGTGCCCCAAAGCTGGTGCTCAGCTGGACCAAAAGCTGATCCCATGAGAGAAGAAAAATGAGAAGGATCTGAATAAATAGTATGGCCTCCCATGGTGGTCTCTGATAAGCAATGTTTGAGAAAAGCACATGTGAACAGGAGGGAAGAAAGGGCACCTAACTGAAGACAAGAGAGCTCTTTATGACAGGAATGGAGGAAATGTGTCCTAGAAACGGAAGTGGACTCACAGTCAACCAACAGCAAAATTTAGACTGGGTTCTTACAGTTTCTGAGTCCCTTGAGAAGGAAGGAAGGGTCAGTAGCCCCAGCAGAGGCTCACAAAGGAGAAATTTCTCCAGACCTATTATGCCCATTTTCTGTCACTTACAAGCTGAGTCATGCCAGAAGCTTTATGTTTCTGGTTTTCGTTGAGAAATCTAATAGTTCCCCAAGAAATCTTTAAGTCAAGGGATGTGACGGTTATATGTCAACTTAGCTGGGCCATGCTTCTCAGTGGTTTGGCAATTACAGTGTAGTTTGGTAGCTATATAATGATGTAATCACCTCCATAGTGAGATCTGATATGATGTAATCACCTTCATGATGAAATCTGATGTAATGTAATCTCCATAATGAGATCTGCTCTGAGCAGTCAGTCAGTTGAAAGGGAGTTTCCTTGGGGCATGGCCTGCATCCAGTATATGTGGACTTTCTGGCAGAGCTCACTGGCTTTTGCTCTGCTCTGGATACTGCATTCAGCTCACCATCATCTGAACTCCAGTTCTTGGGGCTTGAGCCATTGGCCTGCCACCTTACCTGCCAATCTTGGGTTCATCAGCCCCTGCTTCCCGTGTGATACCTGAACCATAGACTTGGGACTTTCCAGCCTCTACAACTGCATGAGCCATTTCTTGATATAAATCTCTCTCTTCTCTCTCTCTCTCTCTCTCTCTCTCTCTCTATCCAGGCACACACACACACACAAATACACACTTCACTGGTTTTGTTTCTCCAGAGAATCCAACCTAAGGCAAGGGGACAAATATAAATTGAAGCCTGGGGTGGGTTCTGCTTTTTCTTGTCTCTTTCAGCATTTCTCAGTGCCTTGGACCAAGACACCAGTGGCTTGTTTATTATGTTGCAAATGACAGGAAGCAGAGAGGGGTGGTTTAATACGCCAATAATAAAGAGTACTTCAAAAGTACTTGGCACGCTAGAAAGATGGGCTAAAAATAATGACATGAAATATAATAGAGACTACAGTCCTGCATCAGACAAAAAAACACCAAGATGCAACAAGCAAACACATAAGAGGGAGATGGGAGACTCCTGGCATCCTGTGAGAGAGACCCAGGGGCTGTTGGGATGAGAGTTTGATACGAGCCCACATTGTGTGGGGACTGATTTTTAAGTGAATACAATTGTTATGGTTTGTTTTGTGTCCCCCAAAAAGATATGAAGTCCTAACCCCTGTTCCTATGAATGTGAGCTTGTTTGAAAATAGGGTCTTTGAGGGTGTTATCAGTTAACATGAGGTCGCACTGGAGCAGGACCAGTCCTGGTCCCACCTGAGTGTGTTCTGTAAAAGAGGAGAGACACAGAGAGACAGACAGAAGGAAGATGTCATGTGAACAGCACTGAGCTATATTAACAGGAGACTGGTGTCTGGAGCATGGAGTAAAGTCAGGCTGGGCTGGGAGGCTATGGCCCATCCTAGGAACCTCCCACCTCTGTGGCCGCTGTAACAAAGCACCACAACCTGGGTGGCTTAGAAAAACAGAAATTTATCCTCTCACAGTTCTGGAGGCTGGAAGTCCAGGGTGTGAGCTGGGCCATGCTGCCTCCAAAGGCTCTAGAGGAGGACCCTTCCTTGTCTCCCAGCTTTGGTAGCCCTGGCATTCCTTGGCTTGTGGCAGCATCTTCACGTGGCCATCTTCCTTCTGTCTGTCTCCCTGTGTCTCTTCTCCTCTGTTATAAGGACACCACTCAGATTGTATTAGGACCCACCCTACTCTACTAATGCAAGTGAAAGAAGATGCAGTCCACTGTTCTTTGGGGCCATTTTTTCATGGGAGGGGGGCTATCAGCGACTGTATCCTGGAGTCCGTGCCCCAGCACCACAGCCGTGTAGTAGAGAAAGAAGGGGGTCTTCCACAATTGAGCTCACCCTCCCTCGTCCACTTGTCTCTTTCCTGCCTCGGCCAGTAGACATTAGTGAATACACAGGAACTAGACATCTATTTACAGCTTGGAGTTGTGCCGTTCTTGTAGTCATTGCCAAAGAGAATGATGAATAGAATGCATTTCTATAAATGGAGAAAGAGCAAATGTGATCGATTGAGTTGAGGGTGAGTCCCTGCCGGCAGCAGCCAATCTCCTAGTGATTGATCTCTAAGCGTAGAAGGCAACAAAATTGATAAATGAGCAAATGGCAAATAGTTAATTGAAATTTCTGGTTAGTTGCCTCTGGGTTTTGTTATAATGATGAAAGAAGTAGTAAAACACTGATGAGAATGTTTATTTCAGTGATAGGAGAGAAAGAATATTAAAACTGAAGAGAAGCAATCAGACTCAATACTTCATATCCTAAAGAAAATGTAAGATAGTCTGAATGTCCAAAAATGTCTCAAGGCTGAAGGAAAGCTTCTAGTTAGAATCTGCCCCATGAGTTATGGTTCCTTAGATGGTGGGTCTCTTGCTCTTTTTTAACCGTACTAGAAATTTATGGGGTTCTTTTTATTATTACAGCCATAGAATCATAGCAGGCCCTAAGAAGTCATTTATTTGGACTTTGTCATATTACAGCTGAAGGAAATGAAGCCCAAATGGTTAAGTGACTGGGCCAAGGTCGCACAGCAGGCACGTTAGATGTCGTTGCCAAAACAGCCCAGGGCTAACGTCACCGTGGTCTGTACATGTTGTCCAAGGGCACCTTTAACATCACCGTGGTCTGTGTGTATCGTCCAAGGGTGCCTTTAACAAGGATGATGAGTAATCCCAACATTGTGGTCTACAAGCACACATTCAACGTCTAGAGAAAACAGCTGCAAAAGCAAGTCTTTCAGAGACTTGTAGGCTGGAGACTACGGAGAGTGGGGGTTACCAACAGGCTCTGGCATCAGAGCCCCGATTCCAGCCGTGCCCTCTGCTGAAGGGGCAGGTTTCTTCCATGTCTGAGCTTCGGTGTCCTTAACCGTAAAATGTGGATAATGATCAAACCAATATCGTAAGGAGCTGTGGTGAAGCTTAAAATGTATAAACCAAAAAACCCATTGCCATTGAGTTGATTCTGACTAATAGCAACCCTACAGGACGGAGTAGAATTGCCCCATAGGGTTTCCAAGGAGCACCTGGTGGATTTGAACTGCCAACCTTTTGGTTAGCAGCCATAGCTCTTAACAACTTTACCACCAGGGCTCCAAAAATTTCCTGTTGTTGGTTAGTGCTGTCTTGTTAATTTCGACTCATAGACAGGCAAATGTGTAGAGACAAAAGCTTATTAGTGGCTACCAGGGCCTGGGGGAGGGGGAGGTGGGAGTTAGTGCTTGAGGGGTATCAGTTCCAGTTTGGGTGATGGAAAACTTTTGAAAACAGATAATGGTGATGGTTTCACAACATGGTGAATGTAATTAATGTCATCAGATATTACACCTAAATATGACTCTCAAAATGTCAGATTTTTGTTATGTGAATTTTACCACAATAGCATTTTTTAATATTTTTTGTAATTGTACCATGCATATGAAGCACTCTGCACAGTGCCAGGCACAGAGTAGCTGCTCAGTACCTCATAAGCACTGTCATTACATCTAATGCTTGACTTTTATAAAAATATTTCGGGGGGGGCTGACACCAGTACCGAGTTACTCATACAAAACAAAGAATAGATAAACGAGGAAAACCTTGGGCAACTTCCAAATGGAAAAAAATAAAATTTATACCATAATCTCTCTGCCTTGTTTCCCAAAATTAAATAATTTTTCACAAACAAAACCAAAAAGCATAGTTCAATTACAATGTAATAAGTGAACAATGGTTCTGTTTTCATGACAATGTTTTTAGTATTTGGTTCAACAAGGTTGTCAAAACCAGAGAACCTCGTTTCTGGTCCAGGCTTCTCTCACCTCCTCTTTGGCCCCCAGCTTGAGGCTGGATACCCAGTTGTTTCTAAGTACACAGAAATGTAGAAAGCCAAGACCATTCTTATTTCACAGTCTGTAGTATTCACAGAAATTGTTTTAACTTCTAATATACATTATTATTTTTCTTTTTCATTGTACATACCCATATGTATATATACCAAAAAGCCAAACCAAACCCATTACCATCAAGTAGATTTTGGCTCATAGCAGCCCTATAGGACAGAGTAGAACTGCCCCATTGGGTTTCCAAGGAGCAAGTGGTGGGTTCGAACTGCTGACCTCTTGGTTAGCACCCAAGCTCTTAACCACTGCACCACCAGGGCTCCATAGCTATGTATGTATATAACACACACACTTGCCCGTTCAACATCTTTCACATGCACAATTTAATGATATCAATTACATTAGTCATGCCGTGCCACCGTCACCAGCAATCATTGCCAAGCCTTCCATTCCCGTAAAACATAAACTCACGGCTTCCCAAACGATGACTGCCTCTCAGCCCCACCCTCTGGCCCCTGATAACCCCTAATAGATTTTGGCCTCTATACGTTATTTTTAATTTCTATATTAATCTCCTGTGGCTGCTGTAACAAGGTACCACGAACTGGGTGGCTTCCAACAACGGAAGTTTATTCTGACAGTTCTGGAGGCCAGGAGTCTGCCATCACAGTGTTGGCAGGGCCGCGCTCTCTCTGGAGGCTCTAGGGAAGGATCCTTCCTCCTCCCTCGCAACTTCCAGTAGCCCCAGACATTCCTTGCCTGTGGCCACATCACTCCAACCTGCACCTCCTTTGTCACATGGCCACCTTCCCTCTGTTAGCCTCTGTCTCTTCTGTAAAAACACCGCTCAGATGGGACGAGGACCCACCCCACTCCAGTCTGACCTCATGTTAGCCTAAGTGATAACACCTGCAAAGACCCTATTTCCAAACAAGGTCATGCTCACAAGTCCTGGGGTCAGGACTCCAGCGTGTCTTTTAGGGGACACAACTCGGCCACAGCAGCCCCATCACGTAAAGGGGTGGCGTGTTATGTGTGTATGGCATTTACCGTTTAGAAGTCCATTCACGGCTGTGACCACGCATCACATCTGTGGAGGTAAGTGCAGAGGCTTATTGCCCAGGAGGTGGACTAACAGGTCTATGTGCAATATGACCCTGCTCTTGAGCTTAGAGACTAGACGCCCCTCACAACCCCATGTCCAGGATCCGGGGAAGGAGGCCAGGGCAGGGCTTGGAGAAAGGAGCCTGGGCTATGGAGACTTTTTGCACCATCTTGCTATTGGCCTGGAGTCTAACTTGTTGCACTGGAGGTCAGCACTTTGGATTGGAAGACATCAGGTCCCCTCATTCTAGCCCTGTGGCCATGTGGAAAAGCACATCACAAAGGGGACAGAAGGTAGTTGGCCAGGAGCCAAGCCTGGGGTCCTTTCCAGCCTGTGGAGGGTTTGATGAGGACTCACAGCAGACCTGTGACCAAGTGAAGGAAGGATGGAGCAGTATAGAAAAGTAAACACCTGCTTGGGAGAGTTATTCATCTCATAAAAATCCATCAAGTGTGAATAACCCCGCTATAAAAAGGGCAGGCCGTGTTTATGGCAGATCCTTCTTGTGAGAGCTTGTCACCTGGCAGCAAGCAGGGCAGGTTCTGAAGGCAACACTCCTTGCCTGGACATGAGGTCGATGCTGCCACCTAAGCAAGATGTTTCTTCTGCTTTCAAAGGCAGCTGTTTACGATGTTAGCATGTGGGAGATACCTATGTACCAAACGTTTGCCACTCAACATTCTCCACAGGCACAATTTAGTAACATTAATTGTATCCACCATGTTGCCCAACCATCACCATTATCTGTTTCCAAGTTTTTCCACTGTATTTACCACAATAAAAACAATTAAACAAACAATAACGGGGAGGGTATAGGAGTGCTCTATATTCTTTGGAGGAGCTATAGTAGTACAGTGCTTAAGCACTTGGCTGCTAACCAAAAGGTTAGCGCTTCAAACCCATCAGCCACTCTGAGGGAGAAAGACAGGGCAGTCTGCTTCTGTAAAGATTGTTGTTGTTGTTGTTGTTGTTGTTGTTGTTAGGTGCCATCGAGTCACTTCCAACTCATAGCAACCCTATGTACAAAAGAACAAAACATTGCTTGGTCCTGCGCCATCCTCACAATTGTTACGCTTAAGCCCATTGTTGCGGCCACTGTGTCATTCCATCTTGTTGAGGGTCTTCCTCTTTCTTGCTGACCCTCTACCAATCATAATGTCCTTCTCCAGGGACTGATCCCTCCTGACAACATGTCCAAAGTATGTGAGAGCAGTCCGTCCATCCTTGCTTCTAAGGAGCATTCTGGTTGTACTTCTTCCAAGACAGATACGTCCGTCCTTTTGGTGGTCCATGGTATATTCAATATTCTTCTCCACACCACAATTCAAAGGTGTCAGTTCTTCTTTGGTCTTCCTTATGCATCGTCCAGCTTTCACATGCATAGGAGAAGATTGAAAACACCATGGCTTGGGTCAGGTGCATCTTAGTCTTCAAGGTGACATCTTTGCTTTTCAACACTTTAAAGAGGTCCTTTGCAGCAGATTTGCTCAATTGATTTCTTGATTGATTTCTTGACTGCTGCTTTCATGGGTGTTGATCATGGATCCAAGTAAAATGAAATCCTTGACAACTTCAATCTTTTCTCTGTTTATCATGATATTGCTCATTGGTTCAGTTGTGAGGATTTTTGCTTTTTTCATGTTGAGGTGTAATCCATACTGAAGGCTGTGGTCTTTGATCTTCATCAGTAAGTGCTTCAAGTCTTCTTCATTTTCAGCAGACAACGTTGTCGTCTGCATAACGCAGGTTGTTAATGAGTCTTCCTCCAATCCTGATGACCCGTTCTTCTTCATATAGTCCAGCTTCTCAGATTATTTGCTCAGCATGTGGATTGAATAGGTATGGTGAAAGTATACAAACCTGATGCACGCCTTCCCTGATTTTAAACCGCGCAATATCCCCTTGTTCTCTTTGAACAACCTGCCTCTTGATCTACGTACAGGTTCCTCATGAGCACAGTTAAGTGTTCTGGAATTTCCATTCTTCAAAAGTTATCCATAATTTGTTATGTTCCACATAGTCAAATGCCTTTGCATAGTCAATAAAACACAGGTAAACATCTTTCTGGTGTTCTCTGCTATCAGCCAGGATCCATCTGACATCAGCAATGATATCCCTGGTTCTGCGTCCTCTTCTGAATCTGGCTTGAATTTCTGACAGTTTCAGTCGATATATGGCTGCAGCTGCTTCTGAATATTCAGCAAAATTTTACTTGCTTGTGATATTAATAATATTGTTCAATGATTTCCACATTTGGTTGGACCACCTTTCTTGGGAATAGGCGTAAACATAGATCTCTTCCAATTGGTTGGCCAGGTAGCTGTCTCTCAAATTTCTCAGCATAGACAAGTGAGCACTTCTAGCACCGCATCAGTTTGTTGAAACATCTCAGTTGGTATGCTGTCAATTCCTGGAGCCCTGATTTTCACCCATGCCTTCAGAGCAGCTTGGACCTCTTCCTTCGGTACCATCGGTTCCTGATCATACATTACCTCCTAAAATGGTCGAATGTCAACCAATTCTTTTTGATGTGGTGACTGTATATTCCTTCCATCACAAAGATTACAGCTTTGGAAACCCTACGGGGTAGTCGTACTCTGTCCTAAAGGGTTGCTGTAAGTCGGAATCGACTCGAAGACAACAGGTTTGGTTTTTGTATTCTTTAAGTTCAATTTTCTGAAAACGTAAACCACCGCCACCACCAGTTGCCACCAAGTCAACTCCAACTCACAGTGCCCCACGCATGCCACCGCCACCACCAGTTGCCACCAAGTCAACTCCAACTCACAGTGCCCCCACGCGTGCCACCGCCACCACCAACTGCCAAGTCAACTCCAACTCACAGTGCCCCACGCGTGCCACCACCACCACCAGTTGCTACCAAGTCAACTCCAACTCACGGTGCCCCCACGCGTGCCACCGCCACCACCAACTGCCACCAAGTCAACTCCAACTCACAGTGCCCCACGCCTGCCAGAGTAGAACTATGCTCACCAGGGCCTTGGACGGCTGATTTTTTGGAAGTAGATTGCCAGGCCTTTCTTCTGAAGCACGTGTGGATAGACTTGAGCCTCCAACCCTTTTCGTTAACTGATGAGCAAGTTAATTGTCTTTACCACCCAGAAACTTCATAAACCTAAAATTGCTCTAAAAATTAAAGTCTATAAAAATTGTCTATCAATAAAAAAAAAAAATAAGATGTACTTACCTAAGAAACTAATTTGCTAAAAGAAACTTAAAAATAATTTTTAACTCATAAATCACAATACTTCTTCCAGGTACATTCACTCTCAAGCTATGGTCTATCTTTCTTGTCCATGAGCAGTTAGCATTCAAAACAGCAACTCTGAAGATACATCACAGGCGTCAGTACGATCAGGAGTGAGCCTCACTCTGTTGTCCCTTGTCACTGGCACCAACTTCATTTGACAGACCTGCCTCAGTCCACCTAGCGAGTGGACGGGTAGATGGGGAGCAGGGATGCTAGTGGCAGGCTAAGTGAGAGGCAGTTTCCTGACTTCTTCCGTGACCTCTAGTCCTCCCTTCCTAGTCAGGACCTCCTTATGTCCCCTTTTCACAGGTGAGGAGGGGGCTCAGGAGCTTAAGGTGGCTCTCACAGTCAGGCAATGTGGATGGTGGAGCTGGGGTCCTGGACTGGCCCTTCTGCACCTGCCTGTGTGTTGTCTGTGTGTGTTTTGCAGAAGAGGAAAGATCCTGGGAGTGAGACGTAGTGTGCTTACCTGACGCTTCAAAAGGAGTCATGTCAGTCTCCAATAACATTCTACTCTCCTCATTCCCGTCCCTCCAACTCACCCTTCAATCCTAAAGGGTCTCCATTGGCTTTGAACCTGTCAGAGGTCTCCAATCCGTGTAGAAGCCTGTGTGTCAGTCACGGTTCTCCAAAGAGACAGAACCAATAGGATATGGAGATGGTAGATAATGAATCTATAGAGTGATAGATTGATCAAAAGATGGAGGATGGATGGATGGATAGAGAAAGAGATACAAGATATATATTGATCGATGATAGATAGATTTTAAGGAATCGGCTCACATGATTCCAGGGGCTGACAAGTCTGAAATCTGTACGGCAGGTGGCAGACTGGAAACTCCAGCAGGATTTCTGTGTACAGTCTTGAGGCAGAATTCCTTCTCCTCTAGGAAACTTCAATTTTGCCCTTAAGGCCTTCAACTGATGGATGAGTCCCACCCACATTATGGAGGATGATCTGCTTTGCTTCAAGTCAACTGATTATAGATGTCAGCCACGTCTACAAAACACCTTCCCAGCAAGACCTGGACAAATGTTTGATTGAATAATTGCGAATGGTAGCCTAGCCAAGGTGACACATAAAATTAACTGTTACAAGATTCTACCATGAAGTTTAGGCAAGAAACTCAACCTCTGGTATTAAATCACTGTGGATAGAATCTGTGGATTCCTTCACCAACCATGATGCATAGACCTTGTGGCAGCCCCTGCTCATACACTCTGCACCTCACTCCCCTCCCCAAGCACTTCCCCTCCTCTCTATCCAAGGAGTTCCCATACTTGAGCCTCCTCATTCCCTGGCTGCTCCCACTCAGACCCACTGGTGATGACTGGACTATTTGTTGACACATTGTCACCGAACAGTCTGGGTGCCCTCGTCTCCTGTGTTGTCACTGAATAGTCTCTGGGTGCCCCCGTGTCCCCCAGTGTTTTGTGACCTTATCCACCTCCATGTTCTCCCAAGGGGCTGACACTCAGCTGGGCACATAGTAGGCACTCAGTCAGTACTTGTGTGCATGCTGGAATGGGATGGTCAGGTGGGAGGAAGAAGTGGACTTCGAGGCACTTTGAGGACTGGAGGGGGTAGCATCTGCCTCACGTTGCAGAGAGCTGAGCAGCTGACTCAGCGTCCCATGGGGCCCCTGCACCTCAAGGATTGGCAAGATTTCAACTTAAATTTCTGCCGAGTAAGGTCATAAATATTACCTTGAGAATTTACAAGTGAGAATGTTGCCTTCTCTTTTCACATCGCAGACCCAAGAACAGAAATACGTGCCATCGCATCTGGAGTACCGTATCAACATATTATCAGAGATTGTGATATAAGAAGGGTACTTTTTCCAGAAAGTGTCTTTCTCATTTACCTTGAAGCATTGGATGGAAAATGACCTTTCAGAGATCTGGGACAAACCCAAGGGCTACTGAATTGGAAACCAGTCTAATGGCTACAACTCTCCCCCAGATTAATTATGGATGCTGTCCATTTCCAGATTACATTAGGAGGAAGCATGTCACAGCTGTGATCAATGATGGAATGTGCGTCTCAGCTGCATCCTTTTAAAACAAATAGGTTGAGGTTTGGAGAAAATCTGAGATCACTTTTGGTTGAGAAAAGAAATCTGTTTAGCTCACTCTTTGGTGTTGCATCTTGCCTCCCCAGATGCATTCAGAATGCAGAAGGAAAGTCATTTAATGCCTGATATTTGACTCTATGCCTTTGTTTCCAACCAAAGTTTAAAATAAAAAAGACATAAAGAGGAAAGTTGGCTCAAAGAAAAAAGTTGGGTGGTGAGTAAATAAGCTGTCCTAAAGCCAAAAGAGAAGAGGTAATTTTTTTTTTAATATTTGTGTCATCACTTTGGAAAAAAACTGTCCAGAGCCTCTGATGATTCACAGTAACGCTGCTTTTTTATTCAGCGTTTTTTTAAATCAAAGTAATACGTACACCTTGTTCAAAGTCTCACATAGTCCTATACGGCTTATTAGGAAAAACAACTACCCAAGCTTCAGATTTTTATTTTTTCTCTTGGTATTTGTCTCCAAACCTCTAAAGACACTCATGGTGCTATACCAGGGGCCACCAAGCCTTTCCTGTAAGGGCCAGATAGTAAATACTTTTGCTTTGCAGGTCTTACGGTCCTGTTACTAAACTCTGCTGTTGTAGCATGAAAGCAGCCATGTTGCTCTTGTTAGGTGCCGTCAAGTTGGTTCCTACTCATAGCAACCTTATGTACAACAGAACAAAACACTGCCCTGTCCTGCACCATCCTCACAATTGTTGCTAAGGTTGAGCCCATCATTGCAGCCACTTCGGCAATCTATCTCATTGAGGGACTTCCCCTCTTCTGCTGACCCTCTACTTTACCACGCGTGATGTCCTTCATCAGAGATTAGTCCCTCCTGATGACATGTCCAAAGTGCATGAAACGAAGTCTCACTGTTCTCGCTTCTAAGGAGCATTCTGGTTGTACTTCTTCCAAGACAGACCTGTTCATTCTTCTGGCAGCCCACGGTGTATTCAGTATTCCCCACTGACACAATTCGAAGGCATCGATCTTTCCTTAGTCTTCCTTATTCATTGTCCGGCTTTCGCATGCAGATAAGATGATTAAAAATACCACGGCTTGGGTCAGGCACACCTTAGTCCTCAAAGTGACATCTTTGCTTTTTAACACTTTAAAGAGGTCTTTTGCAGCAGATTTGCCCAATGAATACGTCGTTGATTTCTTGACTGCCGCTTCCATGGGTGTTCATTATGGATCCAAATAAAATGAAATCCTTGACAACTTCAATCTTTTCTCCATTTATCATGATGTTGCTTATTAGTCCAGCCATAGACGATATATAAATAATGGGCGTGGCTGTGTTCCAATAAAATTTATAGACAAAACAGATGACCAGCCCATGGGCCATAGTTTGCTGACTCTGGTCTTTCCTACTTCTTGAATTTCTGTTTCCAGTTGGTTGTCATAAACTGCCTTCTTACTTGGAAGATGAGGATTAGGCTTTTTCAACTGCCCTCCCCAACTCCCACTCTTCCTGGCTTCCTGCCTCCCTTCCAATAGAATTGTTGATACCCATGGTTAGCTCACTAAGCTGTGTTGGCATGGTAATGACTGCATGCTTGCTATTCATACCTGAACCACATAACATAATTACTTTTGCTTTCTTGCACAACTTTTTATTTTCCTTAGAGGCAATATTTATCTTGCTTTTCCATTTGCTTAATTCCCCATAAACTGATTACTAATTCAAACTCAAATTCTTACCCAACTCTTAAAATTTTCTCTGGATAGGTTTTCATGTATATGAGGTAGTATCTCAGTTTAATTTTCTTAGCAATGTCTACCCTGGAGCATTCTGGCTTGATCCAACCTGAACCAAGGGACCCCTGTCATCCATGCATCCCCCTTCTCCCCCATCACAGAGTTGTTCTGCCCATACAGCCTGCTGGAGCATCTCCTACCTGGATCCCAGGGTCTCCTCTTCTTGGTCTGTTCTCTTTTCTAATGGAGACACCTGTCTGTAGCTTCCTGAGAAAGTATGCATGGGAGCTAAATGTTCTGAAACATTGCAAGTCTGAAAACATCTTTATTCCACCTAAGACTTAATGGATGGTTAGATGGAGTGTACAGCTCTTTTCTGGAAATTACTTCTCTCTGGAATTTGTCAGTTGTTAACAGTATTGCTCCCTGAAAGTTTAATGTCATTCTGATTATTGGTTCTTTGTTTGAGTAGTGTTTTTCTCTCTGTGGGCTCTTACGTTTCATTCTTCTCCCTATTTTCTGGAATCTCATGAATCCTCTGGTGTAGGTCTATTTTGACCCTCTGTACTGAGTACTCATGGGTGTATCAAGGTGGAAAGCTGTTTCCTTCAGTTCTGGGGGATTTCCTTGAATTTTTTTTTTTTTTTTGACAATTTCCTCTTTCACTTTTTGTTCTATCTTTCTGGAATTTATATCATTCAGATGTCAGATCCGATGGACTGATCCTCTAGTATTTGTATCTTTTCTCTCACGTGTTCAATTTCTTTGTCTGTTGATTCCTTAATTTCTGAGAGATGTTCTCAACTTTACATTTTGAAACTTCTCATTGAGTTTTTAACTTCTTTTATTGTGTCCTTAAATTGCAAGAGCTTCTTTTTTGTTTGTTTGTTTTGTTTTTGCTTTTTCACTTTTCCTTTTTATACCTTCTGTTCTTGTCTCATGGAAGTCATGTGTTATCTCTCAGAGGATGTCAATCACAGTTTTCTTCCAAGCTTCTTCTCCTGACTCAGCCTCTTTTTCCTTTGGTAGCTCTCTTATGTTTGCTTGTTTGTTTTTCCTTGACCTTCTCTTATGTTTGAGACATTGCCTCAAAGGTCCAGTGGCCCTTTTGCTGGTACACACGTCTAAGAGTAATACACCAAGAACAAACCTGGAGATCCTGTGCACTCAAATGGGGCTTGTCCTCTGGGCTTTGCTGGCTGAAGTGTCCCATTTTGGACCCCTGATGTCAGTCCCAGAAGAATCGTCTCACTCTTGCCTGGAGGATCAGCTTTCTGGCTTTAAATTGGAAATTTGTTTTATTTGCCCTGAAACCTTCAGTTGAGATGAAAATGTCACTGGTTTCCCTGGTTATAGACAGAATAGTAGCAGAAATAAACAATCAGAAAATTCATGGGTTACATCTTTTTTGATATTTTAAACATATCGATTGTCTTTCTAGCCTAACTAAGAATGTCTTGATAAAAGACCATTCATGGAATTAAACAAATGAAACTGTATTTGTTTTTTATAAATGTTCTTGGGTTTTATAAGTTCTGCTTTGCCTAACACCAAACCAAACTCAGTACAGATCTTAACATATAAAAACTGTGGGTGAGATAAAAGTATCCTTAAACAACATACAGCTTCTGAAAGTAGCATCTCTGCCAAAGCAGATTCATGTTTATTATTTGTACTTTCATTTAACAAATGTGGATTGAGAGCCTGCCTCTCAGCAGACATCATATTTATTGTTTTCTCTGAGCATCCTCCTTGGAGCAAGAACATGGCAGCAGCCAGTCCTGAGCCCTGCGGTGCTCAAAAATAAGGAAGAGGGTAATGAGGAGGCAGATCCCTGGGACTGGAAACAGGAGCCTGGGTTGAAGTCAGAGCAAGACCAGCAGGAAGGAAAACCTCTATTGCCTAAGCCATCATGGGTACCAAACTCCAGGAAGGAACCAAACGTCTGTGTGGTATTTCATGGCCCAAGCTATGAGGATATGAGGATTTTGGGAGTAGAAAGCCAGGCAGATACAGGTAGCACCTACACAGGTCCTACTTACTCCTGTTTTATGCAGAGTTTTAATAGAAACCATCATCCGGTATCTTCGCCCTTGTACATCCAACACAAGTTAGACATGTTCCCCAGTCCTGTGCCACCTTCATGATCATTGGTATGCTCAAGTCCATTGTTGTAGCCACTGTGTGTTTTGAGTGCCCTCCAACCTATAGGGCTCATCTTCCAGTACTACTTCATACAATGTTCTGTTATGATCCATAGGGTTTTCATTGGCTGATTTTCAAAAGTAGGTTGCCGTATCTTTCTTCCTAGTCCTTCCTAGTCTGGAAGCTCCAGTGAAACGTGTCCACCATGAGTGACCCTGCTGGTATTTGAAATACCGGTGGCATAGCTTCCAATATCACAGCAACATGCAAGCCACCACAGCATGACAAACTGACAGATGGGTGGAATATTAGAGGCAGACACACTACAACAATAAGAACCTGCAGTTTGATGCTTATCATCAAGATGGGAGACAAACAGTAAGTTGTAAGAAGTCCACTAAAAACCCATTGCCATCGAGTCAATTCTGACTCATAATGACCCTATAGGACAGAATAGAATTCTCCCACAGGGTTTCCAAGGAGTGGCTGGTGGGTTCAAACTGCTGACCTTTTGGTAAGCAGCCAACCTCTTAACCACTGCATCACCAAGGCTCCAAGAAGTCAACACTCCTAGTAATATCGTTCTACAGAGGGACAGAGAGACTCACTGCCTCAGGGGGCACCAGTGTACACATTATTAAAGATTTGCTGACAAAAGATGATTGCTACTAGCCCTTTCAGACAGCGAGCAAACAAAGAACCAAAAAAAAAAAATCAAACTCATTGCTCTTGAGTCAATTCTGACTCACAGCGACCCTATAGGACAGACTAGAACAGCCCCCATAGGGTTTCCAAGGCTGTAATCTTTACAGAAGCAGACTGTCACATCTTTCTCCCATGCAGCAGCTGATAGATTCGAACCACCAGCCTGGCTGTTAACCACTAGGCCACCAGGGCTCCTTAACAAAGAGCGGGTGGCTATTTCATCCAAAGTGAGTTAGGCGCTAAAACAGTCCCTTTCCTTTATCTAGAATGGCCCTGTCTCACTTGACAGATCTACATTTTTTCTGAAGCCGTGATGGGGTTATTAAATGGTACCATAGAAGGCAGAGGGGTTTGCACAAATATAGATACCTTTTCCCTGAGTGAGCAGCAATTTAAAAATCATGGCATTGGCCTTCTGATGATGAGCTCGTTGGAGCAAAATGTTGGTCTTATTAAGGGCACCTTCAGCCCTGTTACTGATCCCAGAGTGAGAGGATGAAGAAGAAAAGAGAAAACGTGGTCCACTTGGGCCTCGTACACTTTTGCGTCAACAATAGAGAGAGTCTTGGTTACTAGACCGCATCTCTAAGTTCACCTTCATCTGCAGCAACAGCAAGGACCGTCTTTAATCAGAGTCCTGTCCTGACCCCTCAGCTGTGGGACGTGGCTGAGATGGTGAGGGTGGGCTCCTGTGTGACCCAACTCTGAGAGCTGGATGACCATCAGTCACGGGGGAGGGTACCTCATCGATCACAGGGGAGGGCATCTGGGCTGGGGCACACATCCCGCACCCTTCAAACCATCACAAAGATGGGCCCCTCCTGCAACACCTGCCTCCTGCCTCCAGCTGTGTTGCCTCCCATTCTCATTTCCTTGTTGGAGAGCGTGTTCGCACCCTTCCATTTGGATGTGATGGGTGTTAATGAGCAGAGCCCACATGTGAGCTCGTGACAGTCCTGATACATCTAGTAACAGGTGTGAACACGTGGGAAGGGATTGCACTGTGCAGACACATCAGGAAACAAGGAAGCAAGGAGACAGTCTGATTATGTTTGGTGAACCTGAAAGGGCCAGAGCTGTCCTAGACCTTGGGATCCTGCAGCCCCCCGCCCACCACAGAACGTTCAGATGGGGCTGTTTTTAAACAAAGCAGATGGCACTGCGTGGACATGTGGGGAGACCGTTAACCTTTGCTAATGGGATTTGTGGGCTGAATGGGTAATTACGAATTGCTTTCCATTAGGAGTTACCAACTCATCAAGATTCTGCTCCCACTCTGAGCCTGAATCTCCACGTGAGAAGAGGGACTTGTTATGAAAGGAAAAGGGAAGAGGGACCATGGCCCTTTCTCTGGGCCAGAATGGTAGTCAGGAAGGAACAGATCAAAGGGATAAAAACCATCCCCCCCCCCCCCGCCCCGCCGTTATCACAGCCACAGCCGACTGGTTCCAGCCGACATGCCCCAGGTTATCAGTAATCCAAAGGCCAGGAAAGAACCACGGCCTCTTCTGGGGAGTCTGTCTTAACAGCTTCCTGACAGGGTGCTGCTTCCTCTGCATCATACGCTACTCCTGGGAGTGTGTTGTCTGAGGCACCACATAGGCTACTTGTCAATGAAGGAAGAGATTGACGGATTGGCTATTAACATAGGTAAGAAGGCATATCGATTAGGAGAGCTTTGTATTACAGCAGCAGCTGGGGGAGCTGCGCTCCGTGGTGGAGGACCACTTTCCCCTTGGTTCCCATAGAGACTCGCGCACGTTGAATTCTGGCAGAATAGCTCACGACTGTAACTGCCCCCCCTCCCCCACCGCCAGTCGGTCAGTTTGTCATTCTGTGTTGGCTTGTGTGTATTTTGAGTGCCTTCCAACCTAGTGAAATCACGTGTGTTAGAAAAGGTCACCTCTTTCCTGGTGAAATCAGATGTGTGAGAAAGGGCCACCTTTTCTGGGTGAAATCATGACAAATTAAGAAAGAGACAGGCCCACAGACTGAGTGAAAACCATAGTAATTAGTTATTCTTAACCTGCACAACTATCGGGTGTCATTAAGTCCATGTGAATTTGAGCCGGTGTGGTTTTGTCTGTTCCGCCTCCTATTTTATCCTGTGGGGACAGGATGCCCACAGTCAGAGGGCACATCGATTGGGCGCTGGCCATACAGAAGGAAAGGATGAATCACTTGGGCAGGCGAGAGCACTAGCTGATCCCAAAAAAGGAGCCCAGCCTCAGTTTTGTAAAACCTTACGTGGTGTGAGGGCCTGCTGAACCCTTCTGCACTCACAGTCTGTGAAGGTATGTTGTAAGCTGAGCTTGACAAATACGGCACTGTCCTCTGGATGCTAAATGAACTATGCTCCCTGCCAAACAGGCACTGTCCCCCACTGTCCATCAGACATGAAATAGACCCTCTGGGGAGAGAGGAACAACACTGTCCATGTCCCCGTCTGTGTGCCTGCTGGGCTTTCAGTCCTGTGAACAATGATGCTTCAGCATGGGGGGCGGGCAGGTGGAGTTGGGGCTGTTTGTCAGGATAATTGTTTTACTGCAAATCTGCAGAAAAAGAAATGAGCTTTAACCAGGTAGGGGCACAGAACGTCCTAAGGGTACCTCTGAAAACGGGGTGTTGGTAGTTACTTTAGCAAAGAAGTCACTTTGGTGACTAAGGTGCGCCTGACCCAAGCCATGGTCTTTTCAATTACCTCATATGCACACGAAAGCTGGACAATGAAAAAGGAAGACCGAAGAATTGATGCACTCGGAGTGTGGTGTTGGTGAAGAATATTGACTATACCGTGGACTGCCAGATGAACAAAGCAGTTTAGGATGAGACACAACCAGAATGCTTCTTAGAATCAAGGATGGCAAGACTTTGTCTTGTTTACTTCGGACACTCCATCAGGAAAGACCAACCACTAGAAAAGGACATCATGGCTGGTAAAGTAGAGGGTCAGCGAAAATGAGGGAAACCTCTCATGAGATAGATTAACACAATAGCCCCAACAACGGACTCGAGCAGACCAACGATCGTGAAGATGGCGAAGAATCAGGGAACAGTTCCTTCTGTTGCACATGAGGTCACCAGGATTGAGAGCCGACTCGATGACAACTAACAGCAGTGCACTTCTTATACAAAAGCTGAATAAAATTATAAAAATCACTAGGGAGCCCTGTGTCTGCACAGGAGCCAGGTGAGAGCGGCTGACACCCTGCCTGCCAGCTGGGTGCCCCTGTCTCATCCAGGAAATGCCCCGCTGAGCTGTGGAGAAAAAGAGACAGTGTTAGGAGTGTGACACACACGGGACAGAGACAGGAACGTGCTGGGGCTCCGAGAAACGAGGACTGTGCAGCTCTGCTCGTGACTGTACCCAGAACGTGCCGGGCTCTGAGAGGCGAGGACTGTGCCGCTCTGCTTGTGACTGTGCCCAGAACGTGCCAGGCTCTGAGAGGCGAGGACTGTGCCACTCTGCTCGTGACTGTGGCCAGAATGTGCCGGGCTCTGAGAGGCGAGGACTGTGCAGCTCTGCTCGTGACTGTGCCCAGAAAGTGCTGGGCTCTGAGAGGCGAGGACTGTGCCACTCTGCTCATGACTGTGCCCAGAACGTGCCGGGCTCTGAGAGTCGAGGACTGTGCCACTCTGCTCGTGACTGTGCCCAGAACGTGCCGGGCTCCCAGAGGCGAGGGCTGTGCCGCTCTGCTCGTGACTGTGCCCAGAACCGATGTGGCACATTACAGGCACCCAATCAATAAATATTTGTTAGAATCGACTAGCGGGTGGCAGCCAGCCTGCCAGTCCCTGAGTGGTACAAACAGTTAATGTGCTCCACTGCTAACCAAAAGGTTGGAGGTTCTAATCCACCCAGAGGTGCCTTAGAAGAAAGGCCTGTAATCTACTTCTGAAAAACCAACCATGAAAACCCAGTGGAGCACGGTTCTGCTCTGACACACATGGGGTCACCATGAGTTGGGATCGACTTGATGACAACCGTTAAAAGAAAAGCTGTCATTATTTTAAGCTTTTTGATGTTTTAATAGTTGTATGATGTTCTGCTATACAGATGTAATTTCCTTATCCTTCTATTTCAGCACCCGTCTGGGAATTGGATACTTTTTAATAAACATCACTGTGGTTACCATCCCTCCATAAAGCTCTGTTCTGTGTTGCAGGAGGCTTTCTGGAGAGGTGGGCTTCCTGTCTCGGAGGGAGGACAGGAAAATGAAATCTGAAAAGCCGATCTTTGTGAGAACAATGATAAAGGAAGGGCATGGTCCCCTATAATCAGATACATGTAGGGCGTGTGAACTAGAGGGCCCTGGTCAGCTTCCTGGCATCAGCCTTGAGGAGACTTGGAGACATGGGGCAGCACTCGTGGCAGGCCTTGGACTGGAACCCAGGTCCTAACTCCTGTCCATGTTACCTTTGCTGTAGACCAGTATTTCCTACACACACGTGTACGTGTATGTGTGTGCACGTGTGTGTATGCATTTGTGTTGTGTATGTGTGTGCACATGTGTACATGCATTTGTGTTGTGTGCATATGTGTGCACATGTGTGTACATTTATGTTTGCATGTGTGTGCACCTGTGTGTGCATGTGCCTATTTAGCATTTATGCTGAATTTTAGGTACAAAGTTGGTGCTACTTGTAACAAAGTATAAGCTGTGGCTTAAAACAACAGAAATGTATCCTCTAACAGTTTTGGGGTCCTGGTGTCTGAACTGAAGGTGTGGGCAGGGCCGTGCTCTCTCTGCAGGCTCTAGGAGAGACTCTGCTCCAGGCCTCCCTCTCAGCTTCTGATGACGGCTGGCAATCCTTGGCGTTCCTTGGCTTGTGACAGCATCCCTCCAGTCTCTGCCTCCGTCTTCCCTCTCTGTGTCTCCATGTCTGATGGGATCAGGACCCCCCCCACTTCAGTATGACCCCATGTTAACTGATAACATCTTCAAGGACACTATTTCTAAGTAAGGTCACCCAAGATAGTGTGTATGTCCTCCACATCCCCCCCGTCATGATGGTGGGACATCAGATATGGGGACAGGGTGTGTGTCCTCCACGTCCCCTCCCCCTCTGTGATGATGGTGGACATCAGACATGGGGACAGGGTGTGTGTCCTCCATGTCCCCTCCCCCTCTGTGATGATGCTAGGACATCAGACATGGCAACAGGGTGTGTGTCTTCCACATTCCCTCCCCCTCTGTGATGATGGTGGGACATCAGACATGGACATGGGAGCAGGGTGTGTGTCCTCCACGTCCCCTCCCCCTCTGTGATGATGGTGGGACATCAGACATGGCAACAGGGTGTGTGTCCTCCATGTCCCCTTCCCTCTGAGATGATGGTAGGACATCAAACATGGACATGGGAGCAGGGTGTGTGTCCTCCACGTCCCCTCCCCCTCTGTGATGATGGTGGGACATCAGACATGGCAACAGGGTGTGTGTCCTCCATGTCCCCTCTCCCTCTGTGATGTTGGTGGGACATCAGACAAGGGGACACAGGGACAGTGTGTGTGTCCTCCACACTCCCTCCCCCTCTGAGATGATGGTGGGACATCAGACATGGACATGGGAACAGGGTGTGTGTCCTCCACATCCTCCCCCCGAGATGATGGTGGGACATCAGACATGGACATGGGAACAGGGTGTGTGTCCTCCATGTTCCCTCCTCCTCTGTGATGATGGTGGGACATCAGACATGGGAACAGGGTGTGTGCCCTCCACATCCCCTCCCCCTCTGTGATGATGGTGGGACATCAGACATGGGAACAGTGTGTGTGTCCTCCACGTCCCCTCCTCCTCTGCGATGATGGTGGGACATCAGATATGGACATGGGAACAGGGTTTGTGTCCTCCATGTCCCCTCCCTCTCTGTGATGATGGTAGGACATCAGACAAGGGGACACAGGGACAGTGTGTGTGTCCTCCACTTCCCCTTCCCTCTGAGATGATAGTTGGAGATCAGAAGCAGACACGGGACACCAGGGGCTGGTGCCTTCATCTGCACTTGGCCAGGCTCCCTCTGCTGCACGTGTCTGGAGTAGACGCATGACTCAGCATCTGAATTCTTCCAGCCCAGTGAAAACACAATTATCAAGACAGCTGGGCTCCTCAAAAGTCCTGGAGGGAAAGAAGGGCTCCAAGGCTGAAGATGATGTCAGAGAAGAAAAGTGCACCTTCTCAACCTCACAGGCATTCCCTCTCTATGTCCACCAGTACAAAGGGGGTCAGGGAAACCATTGGGAGGAGCCCCTCACCCAAGCATCCTTGTGGCGTCGCGGCCAGCTGACAGCGGGGGAGACTGCTGTCTCCTGCTGCTGACTCTGCGACGTCTGCAACCCCGGCTGGCATCTTTACCAGGCTCTGGTGCCCATGTCCACTGAATTGTGTAGCCCCAGTAACACACCTTCTAGCAGAGGCAAGGGCACCTGGGGCGTGCAAACAGTGAACATACTTGACTGCCAACTGAAAGGTTGGAGTTGGAATCCACCCAGAGGCACCTTGGAAGAAAGGCCTGGTGATCTACTTCCAAAAAGTCAGCCACTGAAAACCCTATAGAGCACAGTCCTACCCTGACATACATGGAGTTGCCACGAGTCGAAATCGACTCAACAGCAGAGTTTCAACAGAGACAGGAAGCCTCCTGGGCACCAGGAAGGCGTGAGAACAATAGCTGCGTCACGTATCCGTGTGAGAGACAGGGTCAGGCAGAAAGCAGTAACCACCAGGAACTGAGTTCTGAAGGCTGGGTGCGGTCTACAGGCTGCTCCCCAGCTAAGATCCCCTAAAAGAAACGCAAGAAGAAACTCCCTTCTAGTGCATTTCATTGGCCTGTTCTTTCTCTCTGGTGAATCTTACCTGTAGTTAAAGACCATTCGTTGAGCTTTATAGATTTTTTTAACCTTTTTGATACATTCAACTGTAGTATTCTCTAAAGTTTTAGATTATTTTACCATTATTTTTTTCCTTGGCTTTAACATATTAGCGCTCAGCTTCCCCTAATCTGAGGTTTCTGTCTTTCATGAAGCTGTCAACACTAAGAGGCCTGTGAGGATGGTCCCCCGCCGCCCTCCCACCCACCTGTCCCAGGTGTGTTGCTGTCTGTCCTCCTACACTCACATCCATGTAGTCAGGTCAGGCACTAATTTTTTTTTTTAATATCCTCTTTTCATTATGGAAATAGATGCATTTATTCATTCATTCTGTAAGCATTTGAATCCAGTACCAGAATTATCTTTGGGTCTGATTTCACAGACTTGGGTTAGGATTTAATGAACTCAGCATATAAACATGTTTAAATGGAAACTAGCAGCTTGATTCCAGCCTTCCTTCAAAAAGATGGTGGTGTTAATGAAAAATGTGGTCCAGTTTGACCCTTTAGTGTCATGAATTGAATTGTGTCCCCCCAAAATATCTGTCAAGTTAGCTGGGCCATGATTCCCGGTATTGTGTGATTGTCCACTATTTTTTCATCTGATGTGATTTCCCTAGGTGTTGTAAATCCTACCTCTATGATGTTAGTGAGGCAGGATTAGAGGCAGTTATGTTGATGAGGCAGGATTCAATCTACAGGATTAGATTGTGTCTTAAGCCAATCTCTTTTGAGATGTACAAGAGAGAAGAGAGCAGAGAGACATGGGGAAACATCAGGAAACAAGAGCCTGGACAATAGCGCATCCTTTGAACCTGGGGTCCCAGCACTGAGAAGCTCCTCCACCAGGGAAGACTGATGACAAGGACCTTCCTCCAGAGCTGACAGAGAGAGAAAGCCTTCCCCCGGAACTGAGTCCCGGAATTTGGACTTCTAGCCTACTAGATTGCGAGAGAATAAATTTCTCTTTGATAAAGCCACCCACTTGTGGTATTTCTGTTATAGCAGCACTAGATGACTAAGACATTTAGCTACAAGACTTTTGGAAGGAGAGAAAAGAAGAGTTGAAGAGACTATGCTGGTGCTGGAGGAAAGAGCAAACGCGCAGAGGTTGGCTCCTCAGAATTGCCCTTTTTTGTGGTGGTGGTGGTTTAAAAAAAAATAGCTGCTTTTAAGAAGAGATTAAGAACAAAAAAAAAACCCACTGCTGTCAAGTTGATTCTGACTCACAGCGACCCTATAGGACAGAGTAGAACTGCCCCACAGAGTTTCCAAGGAGCGCCTGGCAGATTCGAACTGCCGACCTCTTGGTTAGCAGCTGTAGCACTTAACCACTATGCCACCAGGGTTTCCAAGAAGAGATTACCCAACAGGAAATCCATGAGTACCAAATAGCTCCTAGGTGTAACCCAGGCTACCTGTGTTTATGAAAAAGAAAACCGTCAAGAAGAATAGGTATATCCCAAAGCAATGGTGACGTCACTTAAGTAACTCCTAAAAAAAAAAAAACTAGTGCCTAGAAAAAAAAAAAAGAGGCAAGAAAAACAGGGGCAAATTTCCCACGTCCCCCAGTCAGAGGCTGTCGTCAGAGCTCTTCCTGTCATGGAGCCTGTACCCAAATGCACTCTCATTCCTGAGGGAACATTTAAAAGTCACTGCTTTTGACCTTAACATTTAATCGTCCATTAAGAAAACAATCTTTCAGATGTTTTCAAATGCAGAGCACTTTAGTTCACTACCAAAACCCCAACAGTGTGGGCAGACGCTGGGTCCTCGTAGCTGTCTTTTGCCCGGACCTTCGCTGCGTTTGCTCACTGAGAGGCCTCAGTTACTTCCCTGAGCACAGAAGATGCCCGGCCACTAGGCAGAACTCTCTCGCAGGCTCTGGGCATGAAGGTGCCAAGAGGCAGCCTCTCCTTCATTCATTCAGCCAGCCGGTATAGCCGTGATGCCTGGCTGGTGCAGGTGGTAGGACACAGGGCACCTGCTCTCCCCACCTGTTCTGCCCTGATAATCTGCTTAACCTGGCTGGGTCCTGCTGCCCACACCCACTGGCCATGTCCCTTCTGCTCTGCTCTCTGACCTTCCAGGAGGCAGGAAAAGCCCCCCACAGATCCACTGGCCACTGCTTCTCCTGGTGTCTTAAAACCAGTTGCCATGGAGTCAATTCTGACTCATGGTGACCCCATATGTGCAGAGTAGAACGCTCCTTTATAGGGTTACCAAGGCTGTGACCTTTTGGAAGCAAACCGCCTGGGCTTTCTTCTGAGGCACCACTGGGTGGACTAGACCCTCCACCTCGAGCCTCCACCAGGTTAGCAGCTGAGTGCTTCATCATTTGCACCACCAGGGACTCCATCTTGTCTCCCCCACCTCCTCCCTGCTCCTGCTTCTTCTCTCCTGCGAAACTGGGCGAAACTCTAGTTTGGTGGTTCCCACGCCCACGTCCCCAGCACCAGCCCTGGTGGCCACAAAGAATTACCAGGAAATGTCTCGGAAATGCAGATTCCCTGGCCCACCCCAGACTGCCTGGGAATCAGGTGGTTTGATTGACAGCCAGGCATGGGGCCACGGCTTTAGGCTGAAAGAGTCTTGTTGTTGAGCCTACCAGCGAGCTTTGCCCTTGACCCCTTCTCATGTGCCTCTTGCCCCTGAAGTGTGGCCACCAAGTCTTCCTAAAAGGAGCACAGAAATCCCCACTGGCCACTGTAGATAAATTCACAGGTTCTGTGTGTGTCTGGCCAGTTCTGCCTGGACTACGCAGTCTACACCGTGCCCTGGATTTTAACACTGTACCGCTAAATTCCTGCTTCCGTCTGTGGTTTCTCCACAGTGAACGAGGTCTTAATCCTAACCCCCCACCCACAGTTCCTTCAGAGATGATGGAGGAAGGCACCTCACAAGAACTAACAAAGAAAATGTTCTTTTTAAATTTCAAATGGATTGATAGAATCGTCAGTGCGGCTGCAGCGTGCTCTTTAGATCCACACGCAGTAAACCGCCCCTTTTTAGAGTGGAGTTCTGTGGGCCCCCTCCACCATCAGCATGTACAAGGGTTCCATCGCCCCACAAAGGTCTCTTGTGCCCTCCGTAGTCACCCCCCTCAGCCCCTGGGAGCCTCTGACCTGTGTCTGTCCCTGTGGTTCTGCCCCTTCAGGAAGCCGTGGAAATGCAGCCCCACGGTCCCCCAGCTGTGCCCCACTGAGCCTTCAGGTACTCACAGCACAGGAGACGGGCGGCTACCCCTCCTAGCCCCGCATTCTCTGGCCCCTGCGGGCTGAGCTGACTGCATCACGGTGGGGTCACACCTTGGCAGCGGGTGCCCAGAGCTGCTAGAAAGTCAGACTGGAGCAGTTGGCACCTGGGCTTTCTTCTGAAAACATTCGGGAGGGCCCTTGTAGACACCAAGTCACAGCTGCCTCACTTTGTTTCCTCTGCCTTCATCCAGGGACAGATTACCCAGTAAGGTACGCTGGGCTTACTTTGCTTACGTACTAACTGTAGTGCACAATTTCACATGGGCTTCAGCACATCAAAGATGAAAAAAACTGCACAATAGATCGGTCAGTAAGCACAAGTAAACCCGTGCGTACCTTGCTTACCGGTTAAACCAGCCCACCTCCATCTTCGCCCCTCACCCACCACCCTCTGCTGAGCCGCTATCCCTGAAATGACCTGTAATAGGGGGAGAGGGTGATTCAGGGTTGCTGGACAAGGGGGGACACAAGCCAGGGCTGCTGAGTGGGGCACTGCAAGGCTGGCTCTGCCGTGGCGCGGCCAGCATCCTCTTCTCCTCTGTCTGCCTCTCCTGCCCCGCGGGCGGCAGCATCACCGTACAAAAGAGGGGCCGGTTTTACAGGTGCTCCTTGACAAGTGTGCGTGGCCTGACCTCCCGAAGGAGCAGAGCAGGAATAGGGGGAGGGAGCCGCTGGGCTTCCACACAGCCAGGGATTGGGCATTGGAGGCCACCCCAGCTGGAAGAGTGGGGGACCCCAGCACCCAACAGACGCCACACAACCAGAGGCAAAAGGGGACCGCTCTGTGCAAGGAACTCAGCTGAGCACAGCTCTGGGCAAACATTGCATTGTGCTCCCAGATCCTGGAGTACAACAGCTCCACCCAGGACTAACCATGGGGACCACCACCTCCGCGTCAGACTCACCCCGCCCACCCAGCCTGGCCCTGACCACCCCAGCAGACATCTGCAGTGGATCACACATGAGCTGTGAAAGGGTCCTCCCGAAAGGCCAGGCACCCAGGCTCCTTCAATCGCTGGGCAGCTATTCCTGACCATCACGAGGAACATCGATGGGTCCAGAGCTGGGGACGGCCCCACGCGCCCACCTGTGGGAGGCAGCAGCAAAGCTGCGTTCAAGGTGAGTGCTCCAGTCCGCGTTTTGGGCTCTGCCCTGAGCACGCTGTGCCGCCGTGCGGGCTCCGCTCCGTGTTTTCCGGGCTCCCTGCACCTGCCTCGGTCCAGGGTTGGGGCCAGCGTCCATTGGTTCAGAGCCTGCAGGAGCCCAGCCGCCACAAAGGAGGTCCTGTCCGGGCTCGGAAACTACCTGCGTCACAGAGGCAGCACACCTGAGGGGCAGGCCAGGCAGGTACTGTCAGCAGGGCTGCCGCTGGCGATGTGCCGGGGTGGGGACTCCTGTCCAGGCAGCTGGGGGTGTCCACGTGGTGCTGGGACTGTGCCTGGGTCTCACCCCTACGGGCAGTCTGGGGAGGGGGCCCTGGTTCTTGATCGGTCTCTGCAAGGCGGGGGTCTTTGAGTAGCAGGAGCACCCTGAGACTGCATCACTGAGGGCTCTTTTTGGTGAGCTGCACCTCCAGCTCCGTGCTCCGCGGGGCGCTGGGCAGGGGTGTGCGGGAGATCGCTGGGACAGGACGTTGAGAGAGAGAGAGAGAGAGTGTGTGTGTGTGTGTGTGTGTGATAGTGTATGTGTGTGAATGTGTGTGTGCGTGTGTGTGAGTGTGTGCAAGTGTGTGTGTGAGTGTATGTGTGAGTGTGAATGTGTGTGAGTGTGTGTGATAGTATATGTGTGTGAATGTGTGTGAGTTGTGATAGTGTGTGTGATTGTGTGTGTGATAGTGTATATGTAAGTGTGAATGTGTGTGTGAGTGTATGTGAGTGTGTGTGATAGTGTTGTGTGACTGTGTGTGTGATTGTGTGTGATAGCGTATGTGTGAGTGTGAGTGTGTGTGTGAGTGTATGTGAGTGTGTGTGATAGTGTATGTGTGCCTGTGTGTGATCATGTATGTGTGTGGCTGTGTGTGATAGTGTATATGTGTGACTCTGTGTGTGTGACTGTGTGTGTGATAGTGTATGTGTGAGTGTGAATGTGTGTGAGTTGTGATAGTGTGTGTGATTGTGTGTGTGATAGTGTATATGTAAGTGTGAATGTGTGTGTGAGTGTATGTGAGTGTGTGTGATAGTGTGTGACTGTGTGTGTGATTGTGTGTGATAGCGTATGTGTGAGTGTGAGTGTGTGTGTGAGTGTATGTGAGTGTGTGTGATAGTGTATGTGTGCGTGTGTGTGATAGTGTATGTGTGCCTGTGTGTGATCATGTATGTGTGTGGCTGTGTGTGATAGTGTATATGTGTGACTCTGTGTCTGTGACTCTGTGTGATAGTGTATGTGTGAGTGTGAATATGTGTGTGTGATAGTGTATGTGTGCGTGTGAATGTGTGTGTGAGTGTGTGTGAGTGTAAGAAGGTGTGTGAGTGTATGTGTGTTTGTCAGTATGTGACTGCGTGATACAGTATGAGTGTGTGTGTATGTGAGATTGTGGTAGTGTGTGTTAATGTTTGTGTGTGTGATAAGTGTGTGTGTCTGTGACTGTTGTGCGTGTGGTGTGTATACAAGCGAAGCTATGAATTAAGCGGTATGAGCTATTAAATGTGTTAGCAGGATTTTTGAGACGTTTAAAGAGGAAGGCTTCCTTTGTAAATGAGAATAAATCAGTTTGTGGTAACAAGAGGGCTGACTAATAATAACAACATGGAATGTTTTCTGTAGTAAGCACAGACACAGGTGTATGGACAGACTCACAGACACAGACACACACACATACACACACCACATCCTGGAAGATGTCCCCCAGAACGCGCATGCTGTCGCATTCCTGCAGAATGAATATCCCCAGAAAAAAATAGCGTTTAAGGAGTATTTCTGAGAGAAGACGAAGCGCGTGTGTTCCCAGAAGAGTCGCGTTAAGTTTGAAGTGCTTTGTTCTGCCTGCTGCCCCTCTTCCTAAAGCGTGAAAACAGCACCGAATCGGTTTCCCCTTTGAAGCCGAGCGCCAGGCCTGGTCGCTGTGTGATTCCACCCTCTGTTTGGCCGTCTCTTTTTAGGACTTTGTTCATCTCCCAGTAACTGGATTCCCACCTGTCTCTGGAGAATAAAGTTGGTTGTCCTTTTCCTGGGTAACACCTCTTCTTCACCCCCGTACCTCAGAACCCCACAGCTTTCCAGGCATGTGTCTGTCCTTCCCACGCCCTCTGCCTGCCTATTGGAATTGCGATCCCTCCAGGTTTTCTGTTTGGGGGTTCTCCACTCTGTCTCTGCTGTGTGTTTAGGGCAATGAGAGCAGAACAAGAACTAGAGAACTGGCAAGTCCTCTGTGAGGTGACGGGGACTCCTGGACCCACGGAGCCATGTCTGGCTCATCTCACAGGCAGTGGCCCTCGATGGCCCTGGGCGGCCATGCTTCTGAGTTGGCTCTGGGTCCCGGTACCTGGAGGTGCCGACCCAGGAGCACAGGGCTCACCTCACGTTGGAGGATTCCATTGGTTCAGGAGGGATTTCTTTCTTGTTATGTCAGTATCTGAGCTGCGCTGCACAGACCATTTCATTCATGATGGTGTTTGAAAGATTTCCTTCCATGTGAAGGTGCTGGCTGTTAGTTCCCAAGTGGCTGAAGGTTTGTGACAGGACAGCGTAGCCCACTCCCCAAAAGTTGTGTGCCACTGACAGACTAAGGGCTCTACCCACATTGCCCCATCCAACTCTCACCACAACCTCTACAGTTACCTAATACCACCTAGCGACGATGGTGAGGATGGCGCAGAACCGGGCGACATTTCCTTCTGTTAGACGTAAGGTCCCTATGAGTTGGAGCTGATTCAGTGACAACATCGTCACCCCCATTTTGCAGATGAGAAAACTGAGGCTTCGGAGGGTGAACTTATAGCCCCATGTCACTCACCTAAGTGGGGGCGAAGCCAGGGCTGCCCTCCTGCTGAGCTTGTGGCCTTTGTGTCTTTGTGTCCTGCTGTACTGCTCTGACCTTCACAGTCCCACACTTCTGGGGACAAGGCAAATTTAGACACCGAAAGAAAACCTCCTGCTGTTGAGACGATTCCGATTCATGGTGACAGCACGCGTTATGGTGTAGAACTGCTCCGTTGGGTGTTCTTGGCTGTAATCTTTACAGAAGCAGATCACTAGGTCTTTTTCTTCTGTGCCACCACGGGGTGGGTTTGAACCGCCAACCTTTAGGCTGGTAGCCAAGCAAACACCGTTAGACAAACCAGTGTGGCTTGATGCTCTGTCACTAGTGAGGGGTTCTGGGACAGTTCGGGGGAATGCATGAAGCGTCGGCTCACCGCTCTGAGGGCCAACTCCCTGAAACCGCGCTGTAACCTCTAACTCACGGGAGAGACTGGGAGGGGTGCCCTGTGCCCACCTGAGCAGAAGCCCCCTTTGTTCCAGAGCCGTGCTGTGCCACGGAGCTGAGGGAGCAGGGCCGGGGGAGCCGACTGGGGAGGGGTGCCCTGTGCCCACCTGAGCAGAAGCCCCCTTTATTCCAGAGCTGTGCTGTGCCACGGAGCTGAGGGAGCAGGGCCAGGGGAGCCGACTGAGCCCAGGTGTCTGAAGGGAAGAGGGCTTGATGGTTCCATTCCTCTCCCTCAGAATCAGCCAAGTCTGGCTATTGGTGTCCATCCTGGAGGAGGTGGTCCCCCTTCAAGAGACCCTCCCAAAGGCCTTTAGTGGCTCCAGTGCAGAGGTTTATCATGTCTCCAAGATCACCTCTCCACAGGCTCCGGAGAGGACCAGAAGTGATGGTCCTTCAACCTCTACTGTTACTGCGCAGTGATCCTGAAAACGGGCCTCTGGTTTCTCTGTGTCATCCACACAAAATCACCCCAGGTGTTATCCGGGTGTTCCCACCTCAGGGTGTTCTCCCTCAGGGTGTTCCCACCTCGGGGTGTTCTCACCTCAGGGTGTTCCCACCTTGGGGTGTTCCCACCTCGGGGTGTTCCCACCTCAGGGGTGTTCTCACCTCAGGTTGTTCCCGCCTTGGGGGTGTTCCCACCTTGGGGTGTTCTCACCTCAGGGTGTTCCCACCTCAGGGGTGTTCTCACCTCAGGTTGTTCCCGCCTCGGGGGTGTTCCCACCTCGGGGTGTTCTCCCTCAGGGTGTTCCCACTCCAGGGTGTTCCCACCTCAGGGGTGTTCCCACCTCGGGGTGTCCCGCCTTGGGGGTGCTCTCCCCCCAGGGTGCTCTCCCCCCAGGATGTTCTCCCCCCAGGGTGTTCTCCCCTCAGGGTGTTCTCACCCCAGGGGGTTTTCTTCTGGTGACTCTGGTTCCTCAAATTCAGGGCAGAGGCAAACCCCCCCATCCCACAAGCTCCTTGTGGCTGTGCACATGTGCACAAAGGGGCACAGCTGCACTGCTTTTGCAATAGCCATAGTCAAAATTCGTTTTTTATGTAACGAGCTTTGTCTTTCCAGCTCTTTACTAACTTGGAATTGGTGGTAACTTGGACCAAAGCTTCCACTGACCAGAACCATAGTCACATGCAGACAGAACTGGATAAATGATCGAGCAGGGGAATTAACTTTACAAAGCAGTCGTGGAAAGGGGGAGGTCAGACTTAAGTAAGCACTTTTGGAAACAGAAAGTATCTCAAAATGGAAATCCCAAACCTCCATGAGCTAAATCAGTTAGCGGAGCTGTGCGTGGGAGACGCCAGGCTAGATTTCTTTGCAAAGGAATATCGCCTTCAAACAAAAGTATTCTCAAGTGTGCTGAGAAACGTCAACCTAGAAAAAGGAGGGGAGGATGAGAGGGCCCCCAGGCCCCGCCCCACCCCCCCTCAGCTCCAGTTACCAGAACCGCTTGCAGTCGAGTCAGCCCCGACTCATGGCGATCCCACGTGTGTCCAAGTAGAACTGCGCTACATAGGGTTTTCAGGGACTGGTTTTTCAGAAGTATGTCACGAGGACTTCCTTCGGAGGTGCCTCTGGGCGTACTTGAATTCCCAACCCCTGGGTTAGAAGCCGACCACATTCACCATTTGTACCACCCAGGGACTCTCATCTCCAATCAGTTCTCCACAAAGAGAATGTTCCCTCCAGGAGCACAGTGCCAGCCAGCCCCTCCCTGCCCGGATCTGTAGGGACCCACCATGGACCATCAACACAGGTTCAGAAGTCTCAGTTCTCTCACAACCTCCACCCGTTCCCTCCTGGCACCTGGTCCTGTGGCCCAGGGAGTTGTCACCTGTCCCAGCACACTGTGACTCCATCCTCAGCCACCCCCACCCCGTGCTCACAGCAGGGGGCCTGGTCTTACTGCCCTTAACTTCCAGGATGAGGTGCCCCCACCTTATCCCTGACGCTACTGTCCTTAGTCTCCAGGTGGAAGTGCCCCACCTCATCCCTGGCCCTACCGCCCTTAGTCTCCAGGCGGAAGTGCCCCACCTCATCCCTGGCCCTACTGCCCTTAGTCTCCAGGTGGAAGTGCCCCACCTCATCCCTGACACTTCTGCCCTTAGTCTCCAGGTGGAAGTGCCCCACCTCACCCCTGACACTTCTGCCCTTAGTCTCCAGGTGGAAGTGCCCCACCTCATCCCTGGCCCTACTGCCCTTAGTCTCCAGGTGGAAGTGCCCCACCTCATCCCTGACACTTCTGCCCTTAGTCTCCAGGTGGAAGTGCCCCACCTCATCCCTGACACTTCTGCCCTTAGTCTCCAGGTGGAAGTGCCCCACCTCACCCCTGACACTTCTGCCCTTAGTCTCCAGGTGGAAGTGCCCCACCTCATCCCTGACACTTCTACCCTTAGTCTCCAGGTGGAAGTGCCCCACCTCACCCCTGACACTTCTGCCCTTAGTCTCCAGGTGGAAGTGCCCCACCTCATCCCTGGCCCTACTGCCCTTAGTCTCCAGGCGGAAGTGCCCCACCTCATCCCTGACACTTCTGCCCTTAGTCTCCAGGTGGAAGTGCCCCACCTCACCCCTGACACTTCTGCCCTTAGTCTCCAGGTGGAAGTGCCCCACCTCATCCCTGACACTTCTGCCCTTAGTCTCCAGGTGGAAGTGCCCCACCTCACCCCTGACACTTCTGCCCTTAGTCTCCAGGTGGAAGTGCCCCACCTCATCCCTGGCCCTACTGCCCTTAGTCTCCAGGTGGAAGTGCCCCACCTCATCTCTGGCCCTACTGCCCTTAGTCTCCAGGTGGAAGTGCTCCCACCTCGTCCTGACCCCTTTTATGGCCCTTGATGTTTCCTCACCCAGTCTGCCATCTGCAGCGCAGGGACTGGCCATTCTACCATCCCACCATCCCTCGTCTGTCTTCTTCCTTCCATTTGAATAGTTCCTGGTCCACAGTAGCTGCTCCCTGGATCCATCATTCGTTAATCACAGGAGTTCATCTCCCTAGGCCCAGACGAATCCCCTCAGGACCCTCACAGCAGTTGCAGGTGCCACCAATCAATCTTTGCTGAAAAACTTTGTAAAACTGGAGAGACGCTGGGATGGGGACAGGCAAGTGTTGACTTTCAAACATTTCTATAGAGTGGACTCCATGAAGCATAGCGTAGGCCAAGGGTGACTGACCGAATTCTGAAATAGGCCACCAAACAGGTGATAGGTGAGGATTTGGGGGAGAACAATGTTTGTGTGATCCAACACCAGCGCCCAGAATCGGGACATCCCACACTTACTGACATCGTCTCCATGTAGGAGCCGAAATGAGCCAAAGGGGACACCAGAGGTTGTTGTTGAGTGTCAGCTGCTGCCGAGTCCCATTCATGGTGACCTGACGGACAACAGGAGACGTTGCCCGGCCCTGCGGCATCTTCGTGGTTGTTGGCGTGTTTGAGTACACTGTTGCAGCTATTGTCTCGCTCCGTCTCATGACGGGTTTTCCTCGTTTTCGCTGACTCTCTACTTTACCAACCATGATGTACGTTTCCAGTGATGAGTCTCTCCTGGGAGGTGCGTAAGGTAGTGTGTTCTGATCGTCTGGGTTGTGGCTCCCACACCGGGAACCATGCATAACCTGTGGCTGTTTTACCTGGGCTCTCAGCCAGAGGATCTCAGTGCGCTTCCACCCTGGGAGCAGACTCGGTCTGAGCGGTGTCCAGGGTCAAGTGCCTCGGTGCCTCGTTCCCTGATTGTAGCAGAGCATTTGACAAAACCCACCATGGTGTTTTTTGCTTATTTGACAAATGCTTATCAAAGTTTGCATTGTGTTAGACGCTTCGTCAGGGCCTGCAGCTGAGAAGCAAACAAGGGGTTCGTTGAGATAGAGAAAAACAAATCCCAGTCAGACTTTGATTGCCTGAAATGCCCTTTGGAGCAAAGCAGGAAGTTGGTCCGCTGATGGACCTGTGTGTGTCCTGCCCTCTTGTGTGACCACCCCCACCCCACCCACCCCCACCACCCACTCTCCCCACCTCCCACCCCACCCCACCTCACCCCACTCCACTCCCCACCTCCCACTCACTCTCTCCATTCCCCACCTACATCCTCCCCACCCCTTCACCCAGAGTCCTCCTCAGACCACCCTCTCTACGGCGCTGCATTGCCTGGTCATTTTGACCCCTTTTCTGGCTTTGTTTTTCCCCGTTGCACTTTTCCTTCTCTGCAGTCTTCCATGGGTTTATTCATGTAGGGGCCCTTGTCTGTCCCCGCCCGAGGGTGTGCTGTGAATCGAGGGGGCCCTAGTTCCTCTCTCTTCAGTAAGCTTGTCAGTGGCCATCCTTGTCCTTCCTGCTAACCAGCCGTCCAGATGAGGGAACACCAGGAGGGATAGCTAAGAGGGCAAACGAGGGACTCAAATTCCCAGTAACACGGGAAAGCACTTGGATCACTGGAAAAAGATAATGAAGTGTGAGTTATCACTGTTATTTCAAAGAGCTATTGCTCTGAGCCAAAACCAATAAAATGAAACCATCAAGGTCAGATATAAGTTCATGCATTTGGGTTCAAAAGTCAATTACCCAAGTCCAGACAAGAGAGCCCTGAGGGGCCAGCTTTCCAAGGAACCACCGTCCAATCCATTGTTGGAACTATTCACCTGCCATCACCTGTGGCCAGGTGGTCACAGTACACCCTAGGGATGTCACTCAGTGAGAGGAGCAGGGTGTAAGTGGACATTGCCAGACGAGAAGGTGATCGGTGGAGGGTCATGGACAAGAGGGGGCCCAAGGTCACTTCCCCTAGAAAGCAGCGGAAATTAGGGGTTTAGGCCCGAGAAGGCCAGGGGAGCTGCTGTCCAGGCCATGCTGGTGGGTGTCCCAGAGAGAGCCGTGTGTTGGGGCTGCATTAGCACCAACATGTCCAGGAGCCCCAGCTGGCTGCCCTGAGACCTCAGAAGAAGGCCCGACCGGGGGCCGACAGGGAGGCAGGAGGGACCCTGGCCTGGGGCTGACCCTTGCCCGGGGCTGGAAGCTGGGCCAATGGTCTCTGTCCTTGCAGCTCTCACACCATCACCTGTCCTGGCGTCAGGACTTCCCTCCTCTCCCCACTAGCTCACCCCTTCTTGTGCTCACATCTGGTTGAAATCCTGCGGCGGAGCACTGCTCCCACACCACATAGGGAAGGGATGTGTCACCTGCTGGGCGTTGAGGTCTCCACTGTCCCTGATCACAGCACCATGAAGTGGCCCCCACCCTCAGCAGTGGCCCCCATCCACCTGCCCTCAGCCAGGTGGACTTTGACAGTGTTGGCCTTGGTCACCTCTGAACGCTAGCTTGGGCTCTGCATTGTGAGTTCATGGGGAATTCCTTCTCCTTTTTACAACATTCCTTCACCATGTTGTGTGCCAGAGGCCACCCCAGACGAATTTCAGTTGGACCTGAACTCCAAGTGTCAAGAGAGCACTTTTTACCTCAAAAAAGTGAAAGAACTAAAAAATGCAACTTGGATATGCTTTTGCTGACAGGTTAGATGCAGGGAGTGAGGAAAAAAGGATCAAATCCCCTATTTTGTGTGGAAACCAAGGTATAGAGAGATGAAGGAGCCCAGTCGAAGGTCACAAAGCGACATGCCAGGCTCAGCTCCAGAGCGACAGCCGCACAGGACGTGAGATCTGCGTGAATACAGGTAACTGAGCCCAAAGCCCTGCTCACTTCTCTGGATACTGAAGTGTCGATTTCCAGGCTGTGTGCCCTAGATGGTGTGCCATAGCCATCTAACGGGCCCTTCATCGTGTGGTTACTCACCACCAGGGGCTGTCTCCGCTGGATCAATATGCCTTCTCTGATGCTGCGTGTTTGTAGCCACAAAGTGCACTTCGGCTAAATTCCTTTGGAGGGGGGTCTTATTTCCAGAACCAGCATTTCCTGGTCACGTCATAAATGATTCGAGGGACACCAAGCTGCAGACCATGTTGCAGGAGCCTGTCCTACAGCTTTGTCCACAAGCTGCTCCTCGAAATCTCTCCATAAGCAGCAGACGTTATAAATTTAGATCTTCCTTTTTTATCTGATTTGCTGAGTGATCAAAACAGGCCTGTCACCTCTGAACAGCGAATAAGACGTCTCCAGCAATTTCATACATTTTGCACCAAAAAACTGGAAGTATAGATCCCACTGCCTGCGGCTACATTTATTCATTTACTCAGTAAATCCTCACTGAGATCCCAGGACAAGCCACACCCTGCCCTGGGTGAGGGGAGGGGAGAACGAGTGAACGAGAGAGGCAGGACTCTGCCTTGGGGAAGCAGGCGTGACAAAGGCACAAACCAGACAGTGACAGGCTTTAGCACCTGCTGTCACAGACACAGAGTCCTGGGTGGTGCAAACGGTTAACACACTGGCCTGCTGACCAAAAGGCTGGAGGCTCGAGTCCACCCAGAGTCTCCTCAGAAGAAAGGCCTGGCAATCTGCTTCTGAAAAATCCATCATCGAAAGCCCTACAGAGCAGTTTTACTCTGACACACAAGTTGGCATGGACTTGGTGGCAACTGATGTAGCAGTCATAGACAAACACAGGTTGGCGTGACAGGGAAACTGGGGGGAGGCCCGGCCTTGGGTCAGGTGGTCAGTGACGGCCTCCTTGGGGGCCAGCCCTCAAGCCACATGAAGACCAGGACAAAGGCTCTAAGAAGAGAGAATATGGGCTTGTAAGCTGGCTGCATGAGAGACACCCAAACTCACAGGTGTGAGCAACATGGGAGTCTTTCTCTCACGTAGTCTGTGTGGACATTGGCTGATGCGATGGCCCCACAGTCATCAGGGTCCTGCCTGGCATCTCTGCTCTGCGTCATCACCACTAACCTCCACCTCATGGACCCAGGCGCTCCCGGCCCTGCACCTCACCTCAATCTGGGGAACTAAGGAGAGGCAGCAGCTTCCCACATACAAGTCATGGGCTCAGATGTGGTGCGCCATCTCCACGCCCACCTGTGGGCTGGGCCCAGTTCACAGCCACGCGGCTGCTCAGGCAGCGGGGGTACCATCACCCTGCAGCAGTGTCAGAGGGAGATGGTGTCAGGGACACGTGGGGGATCCACCCTCCATGGCGTGTACAGGACAAGGAGGTAGCCAGTGTAAGGAAGGTCAGAGTGGACAGAGGTCGAGTCCTGGGTCAGGGCGGCAGGCCGTGTGGGACCAGGCAGCCCTGGTTCAATGCCTGAACTTTATTCCAAGAGCTGCCGGGGCACCACAGGGCTTGAAGTCCTGGCGTAATGTGCTCAGATTTATGTTTCCAGAAGGACACTTGCTGCCCAGTTTGTGGAGAAGGGACAGGCAGGAGTCTGTGTTCCAGCCCACCCTCACCAGCCAGGCTGGACCACATGTGGGCAGCAATTACGTGGTCCAGCCTCAGAGGCATCAGTTACTCAGACACGGAGCTCTTTGTCTGGGTGGCTGGTGGATGAGCAGCCCTCAGGGCCATAGCCTCAGTGTCTGATAGCTGCTGCAACCAAAGATCCCACGAGCAGGTGGCTTTCAAGAACAGAAGTTTGTCGTCTCACAGTGTGGAGGCTGGGAGTCTGAATCGGGGTGTCGGCCATGCTGATTCTTCTGGGAGGACCTGTCCCCTGTCTCTCTCCCAGCTTCTGGAGGCTGCCTGATGTCCTTGGTGTGCTTCGTGCAGGTAGACAGACCCTCACATGGCCCGTCTTCCCCTGTATGAAGCCCTGTTCCGATATGTTCTCCCCTTATGTAAGACACCTCTCAGAAGGGACGAGGACTAGGACCCGCCCTTCTCCAGGATGACATGACTGACCACATTTTCAGAGAAAGGTTTCCAAACAAGGTCACACTCACAGGTACCAGGGAGAGGACTTCAGCATCTTTTTGCAGAACCACTCGATCCGTAACAGTTCCCACAAACGACTGGCAAGTCAGTCTGACGTTCGTGGAGCCAGTTCAACCCTGACCTCTTGGTGGGCCAGTATTGCCAGGCAGGGGGAGCTCATGGAATCTCCTGGTAGACATCTGAGCCCAAGGACCGAGGAGCAAGATGAGTCAGCCCGTCATCCTGGAGGGAGGTCACTGGGAGGAGGGGGCAGGCCAGGCCCGCTCCCATCCCCTGAGGGGTCCTGGACCTCAGGATTCCTCCTGAACCACGTGTCCACACATGTTCAGCTCAGGTCCTGGCCTCCTCGCCAGCTCTCACTTAGCATGGCTCCCCTCATTACTTCCCCAAAGCCATCTGCCTGTGTCTCCAGCCACCAGCCCATCCCCTGACCTCAGAGCCTGGCTGATCCCAAGAGTCCAGCAATGGTTCTGAGGGATCATGACTCCACCATGCTGACATTATATAGGGTGGTCTAAAGGCAGTGGTACTGTGACTGAAAATGCTGATAAAGGGCCTGGGAGAGCCCTGGGGGCCAGACTCCGGAGGCTGGAGGCCCGGCCATGGGGGGACACCCAGCTTGTGGGGCGACACCCAGCATTTGCAGGGTTCCTCTGAGTGACCACCATGGGGTCTCCCCTCACTGACTGCTGTGGTGGGAGGGGAGAAAACAAAACTGAAGAGAGGGAGCCAGTGTGGCCCTTGGTGAGAGGTACCACACGCAAACTTCAGTGCAGTCAGGGATATCTGATTGTACTTGGTTTTACAAGATTGGTGTGTGATTATACAAAATGACAGATTCTGGAATGATTCACACCCCCAGCACCTGGAGACTGAGTTTAGTCTGTTGCTGCCGGGTTGTCCGTAAAACTCCAGCTCTTGTCTCTGGAGGAAGCTCGACAAGCAGCAGCACTCTGACCAGCCTTCCTGTGTAAACCCTCCTACCAATCAGCCTCGTCTGTGGGAGTGCAAGCACAATGCTATTCATTGTCTACCAATTCTCACACAAATGCAGTGCTATTAAAAATCTCAAAGATAATTATTCTCAAGAGTCTTCCACTAGGGTGAATATTTCTTGTCAGCGCCTTCATTTTCAAGGATGAATTTCCACCACAAAAAAAAAAAAAAAGATTAGGAAGCCAAAAGGAAATTGCTGCAAACTTCCAATTTAAATGTCCTCTGCCCTATGGGGAAACCCTGGTGGCATGGTGGTCAAGTGCTACGGCTGCTAACCAAAAGGTTGGCGGTTCAAATCCACCAGGCGCTCCTTGGAAACTCTATGGGGCAGTTCTACTCTGTCCTATAAGGTCGCTCTGAGTTGGAATTGACTTGACGGCAGTGGGTTTGGTTTTTGGGTTTTGGTGCCCTATGGGGATGGTTGTAATACAATGTTATGGGTTGAATTGTGTCCCCAAAAAACACGTTGGAATCCTAAGCGCCATACTTTTGGATGTAACCCCATTTGGGAGTAGGGTGTCTTTGTTATGTCAATAAGGCCATATCAGTGTAGGGTGTGTCTTAAACCAATCAGTCTTGAGATATAAAAAGAGCAGATTGGGCATGGAGAGCCGGTACAAATGGGGAAAGACAGAAGCTGCATGGAGGTCTCTAAGGAACCCTGAGAAGAATGCTAGAGGCCGGGACAAGGATTTTCCCCCAGAGCAGACAGAGAGAGCCTTCCGCTATAGAGCCGGTGCCCTGAATTTGGACTTCTAGCCTCCAAAACTCTGCGAAAATAAACTCCTGTTTTTCAAAGCCACCCGCTTGCAGCACTATAGCACTAAGACACACAGGTATACATATTTGGCAAAACTCATTGAGCTGTATGCTTAAAATAGGTGCATTTATTGCATACAAGTTATACCTCGGTAAAGTTGATTCAAAAGGCAAACAAACAATTTCCATTTTATATTTCATTCGTATGTTTGTGTCTGCAGCTCCGGAATCTTTATCACGGGGTTTTAGCTGGAATGCAGGCACAATGGAGCAGGGGTGTTATCAGTGGCAGCTTCCTGGATTGGGGCTAAAGTGTAAAAAAAAAAAAAAAATAGCCAGGAAATTACCTCGTAGCCCTAAATCCGTGCTGCTGTGAGATAACAGGCATGCGCATCGCAGAATAACAAGGTTGCTGTGGCACACAGCTGCCTGGCACAGCTTGAAAACGCAGACAAACACGGGCGTTTATCAGCAGCCTTCCCTGGTGGCCCTGCAGGCTTGGGAAGTATTTGTGGAGCCTGTTGTACTTCTGATAAACCGGAGAAACATCTGGTTTTAGACCCGTCACACAAATGCTAGATTCCAGTATCGTAAAACAAATCTTGGCTCCAAGTATTGCTTCTTTTGAGAGCTGGGATGAGTTTCCATTTTGTGACCTGTTTCCAGAGGTGGCTATCTGGCTGAGTGGGGCTTCGGACCCAGGACGGCCAGCATGCTGTTCCAAGTGGCCCACACGCCGCTGGTCCCACCTGAGCACTGGGTGTGGGAGTCACGGGGAAGGGCCCTCGTAAGGGCTTGAGAAGGTATGGACTGATTCAGATATGGAAACGATGCCGTGCTTGTTCCTTTTGCCCATTTCTGTGCTCTTGGTGTGGACTGGGAGGAGAGAGACCTCAGCGTACACTGAAAATTCACTGAGCAATCTCGTTCCAAAGGCGTTTCTCTCAGTCTCTGGGATGCAGTCTTCCCACACCCGTCCCCAACTCCAGGCAGCACAGTCTCCAGGCACACCTACGACACCTGGCACCACGCTGGCACGCAGTAGTTCAGTTAGCCCTTGTCGAGTGGATGAACGATGAATGGAGATTCAACTGGAACGTTCTAAGACTCTCATCAACCCTGCTGTAAAATTAGATGTGCAAATTCGGGTAGGCAAAAGAAAGGAAGACCCTTTACGAGATGGACTGACACAGTGGCTGCAACAATGGATTCAAACATGGCAACGACTGTGAGGATGGCTCAGGACCAGGCAGTGTTTCGCTCTATCGTACACCGGGATGCTATGAATCGGAACCAACTTGATGGCACCCAACAGCAACAACCAATTTTTTCATGGAATTTTGTGTGATGCCAAACATGGAGAAGAATGTGTACAATTGAGATAGTATCGTGGCTAAATAAAAGTGATCACTGTTAACCTGGCTCACAACAGGAGGATGCTGGTAGCTGGTTTTCGGGTCGGTGCGGTTTCTAGTGTTCCTGGCGACAGGTGGCATGTTTCAGAGCAGAGCTCCATGTGCTCCACCTTAATACCTCGGAGACAAATGGGCAGCAAAAGGTGACTCCAAGCCCCTTTTTAATAATACAAAATGCTGGGCATGATAACACAGGGTTCAGTCAGGACCCAAGTCCATGAAGAAAGGCATCCGGTGCATTCCACGGGACGACGTCTCCTTCAGGGGTGAGGCACAGGGCCGGTGCACCTCTGGAGACCCATGGACATATCTTCACTTCTGACATCAGAAGGAAGAATTAAGCTTCTGGGTCAGAGGAAATGTTTTTATATATAATATTGGTACACTGTTACGCCAGCACAGTCATGTCTTTTTATCAAGGAAGGGACCCCTGAGGGTAGAAGTCCCCGGGCCCACAGAAGTCATAACCAGGGTGTCCACTGTCTGGAACGTTCTGATTTGGGGTTCAAAACATGAAAACGTTCTCCTGCTAGAAAAATTAAGCCCTCAGCTCTGCAGGAAAACTCGTCCAGGCAGGCTCATTTCCCCCAAGAAGCCCAGGATTCAATAACGCATCTTAGATGCAAGATAAATGCAATTGCCTCATAAAATATTTTAAGCTCCAACCCATTCTGGAACAAAGCACACAGTGTGAGGCCAAGAGAAAATGACACCAGTGCGAGGAAATTTCCTTTTTTCAGGGCAAGAGCCTCTTTAATTCGCACCTTCCCAAGTGGAGATGGAAGAGCTGTCAGCAGGCGGTGAGGCAGCAGGAAGAGGGGGGTGATGGCGGGGCTGGAGGGTGCACCCCACTGGGAACATGATCACATAGCCGGAGCTGTGGGAACTGAAAAGGCAGGTCCCCCAGCAAACGTTCAGAAATAGCCCCCTTCTGTTAACTGAAAGTAAAATGAAGAGCAACAGACCTCTAAGCCTGCCGCAGGCAGAGAAATCACTAACCAGTTGCCATCGTGTTGGCTCCAAGTCACGGTGACCCTGCGCCTGTCAGAGTAGAACTGCGCTCTATAGGATTTTCAGTGGCTGATTTTTACGAACTAGATGACCAAGTCTTTCTTTTGAGGCTCCTCTGAGTGGACTCGAACCTCCAGCATTTCAGTTAGCCATCAAGAGTGTTAACCATTTGTACTACCCACAGACACCGTAAGGTCCACACTGGTGGGATAATGGTTAAGAGGTGGGCTTTGGAGTCAGAGCTCCTCGGTTCACGTGGCAGCGCTCTGTAGCTATGTGATTCTGGGCAGGCTACTTAACTTCCTGAGTGTCAGTAGAATGGGTCGAGAACTGTACCTGACGTGGTGGATTGCTGTGAAGATCAGTAAGGCGTCATACTTAAGATGCTAAGATTCAACAAGGAAAAGACACAGCAGCCCAGTCAAAAATGGGCAAAGGGCTTGAAGAGACATTTCTCCAAAGAGGACATACAAATGGCCAATAAACACCTGAAAGATGCTCATCGGTCATCACAGAAGGGCAAATCAAAATCGCAAGGAGATACCACCTCCACCAGTATCAGAAAGGCAGAATCTCAGGAGATACCACCCCCACCAGTATCAGAAAGGCAGAATCTCAGGAGATACCACCCCCACCAGTATCAGAAAGGCAGAATCTCAGGAGATACCACCCCCACCAGTATCAGAAAGGCAGAATCTCAAGTGTTGGTAAGGATGTGGAGAAACTGGAACCTTCCTTCACTGCTGGAGGAATCGTAGGTGGATACAGGCCCTGCGGAAAAGAGTAGCCTTCAAAAATTTAAACACAGAACTACCCTATGACCCAGCAATTCCACTTCTAGGTATATTCTGTCTTAGTCATTTAGCGCTGCTATAACAGAAATACAAGTGGATGGCTTTAACAAAGGGAAATTTATTCTCTCACAGTCTAGTAGGCTACAAGTCCAAATTTAGGATGCCGGCTCCAGGGGACGGCTTTCTCTGTCTGTCAGCTCTGGAGGGAAGTTGTTGTCATCAGTCTTCCCCTGGTCTAGGAGCATCTCAGTGCAGGAACCTCAGGTCCAAAGGATGCGCTCTGCTCCCGGCATGCTTTCTTGGTGATACGAGGTCCCCATGTCTCTCTACTCAATTTTCTCCTTTATATTTCAAAAGAAATTGGCTTAAGACACTATCTGATCTTGTAGATCTCATCAATATAACTGCCACTAATCCAATCTTATTCCATCACAGTGATGGGCTTTACAACACGTAGGGAAATCACATCAGATGACAAAATGGTAGACAAACACACAACACTGGGGATCATGACCTGGCCAAGTTGACAGATATTTGGGGGACACAGTTCAATCCGTGACAATATCCAAAAGAATTGAAAGCAGTGACTCAAGTAATTATAGACCAGTGTTCCTTGCAGCCCTGTTTATATCAGCCAAAAGGCGAGACAACCCAGGAGTCCCTCAGCAGAGGAATGGGCAAACAAAATGGGCCATGTCATGGATTGAATCCTATTCCCCAGAAATATGTGTTGGAATCCTAACCACCATACCTGTGGGTGTGATATGGGAATAGGGTTTTCTTATGTTATGTTACGTTACGTTACGTTATGTTAATGAGGCCGTATCACTGTCCTAACCTAATGACTTTTGAGATATAAGAGATTAGACTCAGAGAGAAAAAAAAAAACCTGTTGCCGTTGAGTTGATTCTGGTAGGGCAGAGTAGAGCTGTTTCCAAGGAGCACCTGGTGGTTTTGAACTGCTGACCTTTATAGTTAGCAGTCGTGGCTCTTAACCACTATGGCATGAGGGTCTCCAAGCTCAACAGGAAGCAAGCACAAATGAGGGAAAGATAGATGCCACATGGAGATTGCTAAGGAACCCAGGAACACTAAGGTTACAGAAGCTAAGACTTTCCCCCAGAGCTGACAAAGAGCCTTTCCCTAGAGCTGGTGCCCTGAATTTGGACTTCTAGCCTCCTAAACTGTGAGAAAATGAATTTCTTTTCTCTCAAACCACTCACCGGTGGTATTTCTATTACAGCATCATTAAGAAGCTAAGCCATGGTATATCCATATGATAGGCTATTACTCAGCCATAAAGAGAAGTGAAGTTCTGATACAGGCTATGACACGGATGAGTGAAGTAGGTCAGACACAAAAAAGCAAATATCGTGTGATCCCACGTGCATGAAATATGCAATATTTAGAAGAGGCAAATGCATAGAGGCAGAAAGTAGGTCAGTGACTACCAGGGACTGGGGAATGGGGAGTTACTGCTTAGGGGGTACTGACTGTCTTTTGGGGTGGTGGGAAAGTTCTGGAAATAAATGGTGGTGGTCGCACAACACAGTGAACGTATTAATGCCCTGAGTTGCACACTTAAAATGGTTAATATGGCAAATCAAATTCTTTATAATATTTTACCACAATTTAAAAAATAAAAATTTGGAACACTAAGCAGGCATCTAACCCGAGGTAATGACTCAGGGAGTGTTCAGCCGTTGTCACTACTGGGTCTTCACGAGGCCACCACCCAGCGGGACCAGGACAGCGGGTCAGCAATAGCCAGGCAGTGGGTTTGTGGAAGAGATCGCTGTTCGTTTGGTGTCACTGCTTCATTCCGATGAGAAGGCACCCAGGAGTCGGCAACAACAGGGAGCACCTGGCGAGCAGAGTAGGGGCACGCCATGGAGATAGGCCTGTGAAGGTCTTCAGAGTGTTAGCTGATGGGAGCTGTCTTCACAGAGGTCACCAGAACATCGGAACTTAGCTTTAAATGAAGGTTATTATAATGTCTCTCAGCTTTATTCCCTCCTACCTAAGGAGCTTAGAAATCTGTGAAAAGAAAAGCCCAAAGAGATACAGAGAGTTGCTAGATAGTCTCTCAAATCCCACTTGGGAACCACGATGTAAGTGAAAGTTGGGGAAAAGTGCTGAGACTGCAGAAATGGTGAACTCTGAGGGGGACATCGTTGTAGCAGTCTGCCCCAGTCCCACCCGACTCCCCCTGCTGTGTCTGCCGGAACAAGGGCTCAGTTCTGGGCTGAGCAGAGGGACTTCTATGCCTGTCCCCTGGCTCACAGGGTTTTTGTGGAAATTTAATTAGAGAAAGTGCCGTATCAGTATCGTAAAGGTCCCTGGTGGCACAAACAGTTTGCGCTCAGCTACTAACCAAAAGGTTGGTGGTTCAAGCCCAGCTGGGAGCACCACATAAGAAAGGCCTGGCAATCTTCTTTTGTAATGATTACAGCCAAGAAAACACTGGGATCGCCATGAATCAGAGTCCACTGGGAGGCAATGTGCACAGGGGTATTGGTGTCTTAGTTAACTAGTGCTCAATGGATTACTACAGATGGTGGCTGTAAAAAGCAGAAACTTACCTTCTCACAGTTCCGGAGGCCAGGAGTCTAAACAGGGATGCAGCTCTAGCGGGACTCCCTCGGGTCTCTGGGCTTGTGAATGTTTCCCCCGTGCGTGTCTGCGTTCATGTGGCGCCTTCCCCCACGTGTCTGCGATCACGTGGCACCTTCCCCTGTGTTTCTGTGTCCGTTCTGCTGTATATCTCATAAGTAATCACGTTCAGGACCACCCTGCTCTGGTGTGGCCTCCTTAAGGTGACAAGAGAAAGTCCTATTTCTAAACAGGGTCATGTTTACAGGTACAGGGGCTACAAGTTCAACATGCATTTTGGGGGGATGTAGTCAGCCACACAGGGTGAGCTCAGGACACTTCTCCCCATCCTCGCACACTGCAAAACTGGGGTCTGAGGACTCACCCTCCAGCAGAATGGCCTGCACTCCCAAGCTCCCCACCATCACCACCACCAGCTGGAGCGACACCCACCACACTCAAGTCAATGTCCACCTTGGCTGATGGGCTTGTGCCCTATACCTCCAACACACACACACACCAATACCCCCAACACACACGCCTACACCCCTATGTCCTCTGACACATACCTACACCCCTACACACACCTATACCCCAACACACACACACCTACATCCCTGACACACACACCTATATCCTAGATACACACACAAATCTACATCCTTCCACACACCTACGTCCCTACACTGCCAACATACACACGCACCTACACTCTCAACACACACACCTACACCCTCTCCACACACTTACGTCTGTCACACACACACACACACACCCCTATACCATTGACAAACATACCCCTACACCCCCCACCAAAACACCAAAAAACCCACTGCTGTTGAGTTGATTCCAGCTCACAGCGACCCAGTAGGGCAGTGTAGAGCTGCCTCATGGGGCTTCCTAGGCTATAATATTTGTAGAAACCAGATTGCCACATCTTTCTTCTGTGGAACGGTTGGTGAGTTCAAACCACTGACCTTTCAGTTAGCAGCCAAGTGCTTTAACCACTGCACAACCAGGGCTCCTATGCTCCCCACACATACCCCTAAACACATACACACACCCTCCTATATCCCTGTCATACACCTACACCTGACACACACACACCTACACGCTGACACACACACCTACATGCTGACACACATGCACACACCTACCCCTGACACATACACAAACACATACACCTATACCCTGACACACACCCCTTCACCCTGAGACACACACACCTACATGCTGACACAGACAACTACACCCTGACATGCACATACCTACACCGTGACACACACACTCCTACATGCTGACACACACACCTACACCCTGACACACACCTACACTGATACACCTATACCCTGACACACACAGCTATACCCTGACACACACCCCTACACCCTGGCACACACACACCTATACCCTGGCACACACACACCTACATCCTGACACACCCCTACACACTGACACACCCCTATACCCTGACACACACACCTACACCCTGACATGCAGAGCCCTACACCCTGACACACACACACCTACACCCTGACACACACACACCTACACCCTGACACACACACACCTACACCCTGAGTCACACATACCTACACCCTGAGTCATACAGCTACACCCTGACATGCACAGCCCTACACCCTGACACACACCTACACTGACACACACACACCTACATCCTGACATGCACACACCTACACCTTGACATACACACACCTACACTGAGTCACACACACCTACACCCTGAGTCACATACACCTACACCCCTGACACACACAGCTACACCCTGACACACATCCCTATGCACACACACACAACTATACAGTGACATAGAGAACTACACCCTGACACACACACCTATACCCTGACACACATGCACACTTACACCCTGACACGCACACTTACACCCTGACACACACACCCTGCTCATGTCTGCCCTGCACTCACACCCTGTGGCTGTCCTTAGAGGACATCACTTCTGCACAACAGCCGTCCCAGCACCTGACAGCACCTGTGCTGGATCAGCTTCGTTCAGGCACGAGTTACAGTGCTGTTGGCTGAGAGTCCAGTGCTCGTGAATCAACAGTATGTATTTAATCGGTGTCTTTAAACAGAACACACGTCATACAAGGCTATGTGTTGATCGGTAGAGGAGAATGTTGTGACCAGTGGCTTGCAGGAGCCTAGCCCTGTGTCTCCCCTGGAGCAATGGCTCAGTGCTAAGTCAGTGTCTGAGCCGACTTTAAAGAGCACAACTCCCTGGAGTGACGAGAATCGCTGTACAACACGTCTAGAGGCCTCACAGTCTATTCTGGACTCCATCTCTTTGTAGCATCCGAGAGTTTTCATCATGGCCACTCCAGCCTCAACCCCAGCCTCAAAGGGTTTTAGCTTTGTCTTCTGAACGTTACTTGAGTTCTTTCCTATGGTAATTATGTGACTTGGGGGGGCAACACAGGGCCCCCACCCCCTTTTTAGGACCCTCCTCCGTGACAGGTGAGGACTGGAAAGACTTGCTTCCCTCGTGCAGGTGGATCCATGCTTTAATGTAAGCGCTCTTGTGCCGTCTTAGTCCTCAAAGGATTTTTCTCTCCAGTGAGGTGGCTTTGGAGGCCTCCTGGGGTAGGAATTACAGCACGTGTCAGAACAAAGAAAGGAAACAGCTTTTTATTTTACTGAATTGTCCATGTGACCTGACCTAGAAGCCCAAAGACTTGCTCCCACGTTTTCCTTCACAGCGGTGTCATACATCTCCTTCTCCCCGTGGCCCCAAAGCTGCCTGCTCCCCGGGGACTCAGCTTCGAGTGACCCTCTGTTCTTCGTGGCTTGGGGAGGATTCGGGGATGCTTTAACAGCCGAATCTCGCTGTCTTTAAGGAGTTGGCTACAGTTTGACACGGCCTCCCAAAGCTGGAAAAAAGCTTTAGCGAAAGGAGGGCACACGCAGAAAGAGGTTTCTCTGTCCCAATTTCAGTTCAGCAGTTTTGTACATAGTAGTATTAAAAAATGTGAACACTAACAACTGCATGAAACCCCTAAGTGAGAAGAGGCCTGTCTTCGTTTCCGGTTGCTGCTGTAACGAGCACCACAGGTGGGCTTTAAAGGACAGAAATTTATTTTCCCACAGTCCACATCAAGGTCACGCCTTGTCAGTACCTTCCTTGCTGGTAGCCTCCATGTTCCTTCATTCCTTTTTATTTGTACAAATTTACCACAGTCCCTGAGAGTTTTTTGAGTACTAAATAGGTTGAAATTGTCATTCTCGTTCCTACAATCTAGTCTGAGACATTGCTGGGTCCTGCACCATCTTCATAATCGTTGGTATGTTTGAGTCCATTGTTGCAGCCACCGTATCAGCCCATCTCAATGAGGGTCTCCCTCATCTTCACTGGCCCTCTACTTCACCAAACATGAAGTTCCTCTCCAGCGATCGGTCCCTCCTGATGACATATCCAAAGTAAGCACGTTGAAGGCTTGGACAATATCCTGTGATCCAGAGGGTTTTCATTGGCTAATTTTTGGAAGTAGATTGCCAAACCTTTCTTCCTAGTCTTAGTCTGGAAGTTCTGCTGAAACCTGTCCACCACGGGCAGTCCTGCTGGTATCTGAAGTACCAGTAGCATAGCTTCCAGCATCACAGCAATGTGCAAGCCACTACAGTATGACAGACAGACAGACGTGTGGTGAATTTTCACATTAAAACATTTATTTTTGTTGATGTTTTTGGAAGGAAAAAAACACCCGATTTTGTTTTATTCATCCTTATAGAAAGATGCACAAGTTACAACACAGCAGAGGCAGAGTAACTGGGTGGGTGCACGTCACGGGTCAGGAGCTGCACACCTGAGTGCCACCTTCCTTCATGAGAGACAAGGTGTCCTAAATGCAGTCAAAGTCCATGACTGTCTTTTCTGGGGGATTAGTAAAATGCGGCAGTGTGTGATTGTGCACACTGGTCACGCATACAGCCTTCATTGTGGCTGTGCATCTTTTGAAAGGAAGCTGGTCAGCAAGACGTCCCCACTCAAAAACCCAAAAAACCTGGCCTGGGAGCTGACCCTGAATGAGATCCTGACATCGCAGCGTCCTGCCTCATGTCCGTGATCTGGTGGCATTAGAACGGAGGAGGGAGGTTAACTTGGTTTTATCTGCTTTTAAGATGAATGTTCTCGGCTCCTTTCGTTGTTGTTGCTTTGCTGTTTTCACTGACCGCTCTGGCAACCACCAATACAACTGCCGCCAAATGGGACTAGAATGGGGAGAATAGGAGAATCCAGCCGTAAGCAAAGCGCGGTCCGTCCGTAGTCAAAGCGCGGTCTGTCCGTACAGTGGGATAGCATTTGGCTGTAAGGAGGGATAAAGCACTGATACACACCACGGCATGGATGGACCTTGTGAACATGACACGGAATGAAGTAAGTCAGGCACAGAAGGACATGTACTGTGTGACCCCACTTCTGTGAGATACCCAGGAGACGCCAGTGTGTGGAGACAGAGCAGACAAGGCAGAAAGCAGGAGCCAGGGGAGGGGAAGTTACTGCTGAAGGGCAGAGTTTCCGTCTGGGGAGCAAAGAGGCTTTGGAAACGGACAGTAGTGATGGCTGCACAACACATAGGGTTTAAGGAGAACTGGGCAGAAGATGACTTCTTCACCCCATGATTGGATGTTATTTGTTATGGCCTGAATTGTGTCCCCAAAAAGATACGTTGAAGTCCTAACCCTGGTACATGTGAACAGGACCATGTTTGGAATAGAGTCTTTGTAGATGTTGTCAGTTAACATAGACCATACTGGAGTAGGGGGGTCCTGATCCTAGTCCCTGTGATTGGTATCTTATAAAAGAAAAGGTTACTTAAACCAAACAACGTAGCTCATTAAGTAAAGGATGTTCGCCCTGAGCTTTGCACTCTTTTAAAAATGGTGTTCGTGAGATTAAATGGACAACAGTAACTCTAAAGCACAGAGGAGAACTTTCAGAGCAGAGGGTCTCAGTGGATGGTGGTGCGACAACAGGGGCAGAGACAGTGAGATGGTGCCATGAGGGGACATCTGTGCCATTGTCAGTGGGCTGCCTGTGAAGAACTGTTGAATGGGGGCATGTTTGTTGCCCATATTTTCACCACAAAAATTTAAAGTATGTGCATATGTATTTTAAAAAGAGACAGATGGACAGATGTGGAAACAGTCTCACAGGTAGACGCCGTGTGAGGACCGAGGCAGACGTGTCTACAAGCATTGAAGGAACCCCAAGCATCGCCAGCAGCCACCAGAAACTGGGAGAGGAACAGTTCCTCTCTCAGACCCCAAAAGAAACTGACATGGCTGATACCCTGGATTTGGGCCTTTAGCCCCCAGAACCGTGAGATAATCAGTGTCTGTTCTTTAAGGCCACCTGTTTTGTGGTACTTTAGTGACAGCACTCCAGGGAGAGTAAGACGGTATTTAACGCCCAGTCTGGGAGTTACCTAAATGCACCCCCAGGGCCACCACCACGACATCTCCCACCCACAGAGGAGAGGGAAAAAAACTGGACAGTGCTCGGGGGCAGATGACAATGGCCGGAGATTGGCAGTCCTACCTCCGTTCTCAGCAAAGCGGCCAGAGCTCTGTCAGGCTGGGGCCTGATCTGCTGGCTTGGCTCAGCACAGCAATGCTGGAGAAAGGGAGGTTCCCACAGACCCGAAAACAATAGACACTTGTTAGAAGGCATAGTCAAGGTCTTTTTTTGACATTGTGAGCTCTTTGGGCTCCACTTTACAGAAAATAAGAAATTTGGTTTGCAGTGGTATCTCATCCTTGAGAATGTCGCATTCTAAAAAAAGAATATTGACAGGAAACTCTGAAAGGTGTAAAAAAGAAAAAAAAAAAAAAAACCCTACTGCCTTGGAGTCAATTCCAACTCATAGCATAAAGCATAACAGAAAGCAGTGTGGGCTGTATCCTGAAGGACACACGTGTGTGGATTGAAATCGTCTCTAAGATCAAACAAGCTTGCGGAGCAGTTGGCCTCTGCGTGTTTCACAACTTTGAGCGTGCGCAAGGCATCTTGCGGTTACGTCGTCAGTGGAGCTGTTTCTGCTCAGGCAACCTTTTCTTTTCATTCCTCTCACACCCCTGCCTGTCACTCAGTGTTCAGCTTCTGAATAAGAGCAGAGAGACTCGCTCCCAACTCATCGCAGGTGTAAACACTGCGGCTCCTTGAAACCATTGTCCTCAGCATTTCATCTCAAGGTCTCACCCAGTGGTGTCCGGATTTAGAGCGGGTGGTGTTCTGTAACCCACAGCATGGTGACAATAAGAAGTAACTGCAGCTTGAGAATTCGCTGAAGGGGCGACGGTTTGCACTTCACCATTTGCACTCGTTAGAGCAAGTGTTCCCAGGATTGCACCTTGGCCAAGAGGAAGTCGTTTCCGACAGTAAACGATGTTTGAATTCTTGATTTTAGGATGAGACCTTGATTTACCCTTAACAAATCCAGGTGCACTCGCGCGATGGCTGCGCTGTCATGATGGACCTCTCAGGAAATGTGGACGTCATCCCAACGGCGTCTCAGGTTGTGCAGAGCTTCGGACAACATGGTGCAGCTCTGGTACAGCCCATCTGGTTTCTGAACTATTGGCTCAGGCACTAATGAAACACAGACCTAAAGCAGACTCTAGTAGCCATTTAAATGAAAAAGGAAAAACCTCACTGTGCCATTTCTATAGAGTCCCTGACTAGCTATGCCAAAACTCCAAATGAATATAAAAAGCAATGTAATGTAGTCTATTTCATAGAGAAGAAATGACAAAGTCTGTTTTTCATATTAATGATGGAGCATAAATTCGTTGGCCAAGCTGTCACTTCCCTGTGCCTCAGTTTACTCATCTATGTGATGATCCCATCGACCTCAGAGCATTGCTAAGAGATGTCGTGAGATTGTCCGCAGAGAGGTCCAAGCACAGAGCCTCACGTGGCACCGACCTTGGTGCGTAGCGATGCTTCTACTGTAATTGTTGACACTCCCCTCAGCGTTGAGCCACGGGGCCTGAATTATCGAGAGCATCTATTGCGACCTCGGCCCCAGGGGGGCCGATTGCAGCCCAGAGTGTTTGAGAAGGAGGTAACCCCTAACCCAGCCTGCAGCCCCAGGCCCCCAAGGCCCTGGTACCTCCATCCCCTCTGTGATGGTTAATGTTACGTGTCAGCTCGGCTCAGCTGTGATTCTCAGAGATTCTGCAGACACTGTGTAAACACCCTGCATTTTGTGATCTGAAAGTTTCCTAGGGGTATGGCCTGCCCCCCCACCCCGGTTTATAAATGGATGTTCTGGCAAAGCTCGCTCTGTCTCAGTCCTGCACTCTTCTCCTCGCCTGACTCTGGTTCTTGGGATGTAAGCCTGCAGAGGTCTCCGGCTTGCTGCCTGACCCGCAGATTTTGGGTACGTCAGCCCCTGCAAACACGTGAGCCGGCAGAGGTCTTCAGCCTGCTGCCTGACCCACAGATTTGGACTTGCCGCCCCACAACTGCGTGAGCCATTTCCTTGAAGTAAATATCTCTCTATATTTATAAATACGCTTCACTGGTTTTGCTTCTCTAGAGAACGCAGGCTAAGACACCCTCCACTGCCCAAACTGCCAGAGCCACGGTCCTGACTCCCCTCCACCATCTGCCCATCACCCTGCCCAGGGCCAGCTGATGGGGGATGCAGCAGGAGGGGAGGAAGGCCTTTGGGGAGCAGCAGGAGCTGGAAGCCCTCCTGCAGGGGCAGCTTTGGAACTGTTTGTGTTGTGTGGGGGACGGGAGACAGCTCTAAACTGTAGAGGGCATGTCTCAGGGAACAGAAGAAGGGAAGCAAACCCAAACTGAGGGTAGATACTGCCCCGAAGGGAGGGAGGGAAGAAGAGAGGTTGGTGGAGAACAGGCCCCTGCACGGCCCCACAGCAAGAGGAGAACCCAGTCCCAGTGGGGCACACTGCCAGGGCCACCCCTGGATTATCCTGTCAACACAGCTGCCAGCGCAGTGAGTGTCCTGCAGCAATGCAGACATGAACCTGCATTCCCAGAACGCCCTGAGCCCTTCCCCATCAGACACACCCCCACCCCCTGAGCATAAAGACTCCTGACCTCCACCTAGTTCCGGGGCTACCCCTCCTGAAGCATTCTGTAGACACCCATAAAAATAAATTGCTTCCCCAAAGGACTAACAGACCACAACTACCACGGCCTCCACCAGACTGAGTCCAGCACAACTAGATGATGCCCAGCTACCACTACCAACTGCTCTGACGGAGATCACGTTAGAGGGTCCCGGGCAGAGCTGGAAAAATACATAGAACAAAATTCAAACTCGCAAAAAAAAAAAAGACCAGACTTACTGGCCTGGCAGACTGGAAAAACCCCGAGAGTATGGCCCCCAGAAACCCTTTTAACTTAATACTGAACTCCTAAGGTTCACCCTTCAGCCAAAGATTAGACAGCCCCATAAACCAAGATGGGACTAAAGGGGCACACCAGCCCAGGGACAACAAGAAAACAGGAGGGGACAGGAAAACTGGTAACGGGGAACCCAAGGTTGAGAGGGGGAGAGTGTTGGCATGTCATGGGGTTGACAGCCAATATCACAAAACAATATGTGTATTAATTGTTTAATGAGAAACTAATCTGCTCTATAAACATCTAAAGCACAATAAAATAAATAAATAAATTGCTTCGTTGGTTTACTATTAAAAAAAAAAAGTTGCCACGGAGTCAATTTCAACTCGTATTGACCCCATGTGACAGAGTAGAACTGCTCTATAGGGTTTTCTTGGCTGTAATGTTTACAGAAGGCCTGCCTTCTGCACTGCTGCTGGGTAGGTTTGAACACCATAGACTGATTGTTTCACCACGTACCTGGTTTTCTTCTGGAGTGGTTTCCTGTGCCTGCTGTAACAAAGCAGCAGGCACTGAGTGGTTTTGAACAACAGAAACGCATTCTCTCTCTGTTCTGGAGACCAGAAGTTAAAAATCAAGTGCCTTCAGGGCCTTGCTCTCTCCAAAGTCTCTATGAGCCGGTCCTTCCTTGTCTCTCCAGCTTCTGGTGGCCCCAGGTGTTCCTTGGCTTGTGGCCGCGTTACTGCAGTCTCTACCTGTGTAGTCACACGGAGTCCTTCCTCTGTGTCTGTCTCTTTTGTAAGGACACCACTCATATAGGGTTAGGACCCACCCTACTCCAGCGTGGCCTCCTGTTAACCTAACTGATAACATCTGCAAAAAAAAAACGCTGTTTCCAAACACAATCACGTTCACAGGTAGACTCCAACATGTCTTAGGGGACACAACTCAATCCACAGGAGCTGCTCCGCTAGGTAAGTCATGATGGCGAGGAGATTGGGGGGGTGGGTCTCTAGCATGAGCCTCAGTTTCCACATCCCTCAGTTTTCAATCACCTCATATGCATGTGAAAGCTAGGTGGTGAATAAGAAGGACAAAAGAATTGATGCCTTTGAATTGAATTGTGTTGGCGAAGAATATCAAATATACCATGGACTGACAAAACAATGAACAAATCTGTCTTGGAAGAAGTACAAACAGAATGCTCCTTAGAAGCAAGGATGGGAAGACTGCATCTCACATACTTTGGACGTGTTATCAGGAGGGACCATTCCCTGGAGAAGGACATCATGCTTGGTAGAGTAGAGGGTCAGCAAAAAAGAGGAAGATCCTCAATGAGATGGATTGACACAGTGGCTGCAGCAATGGGCTCAAGCATAACAACGATTGTGAGGATGGCGCAGGACTGGGCAGTGTTTCGTTCTGTTGCACATAGGGTCACTGTGAGTCAGAACCAATTCAATGGCACCTAATGACAACAACAGATGGGGCAGCGCTGCCCCCTGCACAGGATTGCTCTGAGAGGGGATGGATGTCTGTGTAAAGCACCAGGCACATCTGAGGATGCCGGGGGGCTGACTACTGCCATTACTCAGAGTTTGCTGGTTGTACAGACTTGTAGCTGCAATTGTCACTGGCTGAGACAGCTGCTTAGGGCCCTGTGTACATGTCCACCCTCCTGGTCATGGGCAGTCAGTATACGTGGGGACCGGACGTGAAATGGGTGGAGGGGGTCCCGGATTGCAGGGCCCCCAGCCCATGACTCATGGGGCGGCCGAGAGAGGCTCCCCATTAGGGAGAGGGGTGCGCGGAGCTGGGGTGCTGAACTTCCTACTTGCAGCCATTTGTCCTGGCAGCACGGAGTAGGCAGATGGAAATTCTGGGGAGCAGGGAGCGAGGCTCCTCCACCAGCCTGCCAGAAGGAGGGCACGAGAGCCAGGTACTGAGTGGTTTGCAGGAAAGGTGAGTGGAGGGGCCCAGACAAAGACTTCTGCTCCCAAGAGCCCAAGAAGGAGCTGGGTGGGGGCTGCAGGGAGAAGCAGGTAGGAGAGGGGGAGGGAGGAATCGGCCACCTGACTCGTCAGGTGCACCCCACCCCAGCCGCTGGGCTTTACACGGGCAGGGGAGTCGACTTCACAGACTGAATTCCCTGCAGGGAAAACACGGAGAACTGTTGGTTGAAACCTGGACGTGCCGGTCTAAGATGCACCTGGGTGTGACCCCGCCTGCTCCTTGGCTGACAGGAATTCCTATACTGCAATCTCAGGGCACCCTCAGAACTGACCTTCCCAGTGATGAATAGTCGGTGCATCCTCTCTGCTGCCCCGACAGCCTATGAGCCCCCGCCCCCACACCCATGCAGTCCTTAATTATCACTATTGTTGTTAGTTTTGTGGAGTTGGGGAGTTGATTCCGACTCGTAGCGACCCCATGTTACAGAGTAGAACTGCCCCATAGGATATTCTAAGCTGTAATCTTTACAGGAGCAGATAGCCAGGTTTTTCTCCTGCAGAGTCACTGGGTGGACTCGAACTGCCAACCATTCTGTTAGCAGCTGAGCACTTAACTGTTGTGCCATTAGGGCTCCTTAGTTCTTAATCAATGGCGAGTTAATTTTTATACAAGACAGCTTCACCTGCATTCTCTCCCCCACAAGCGACATCATCTGCTCTGAACTCAATTTTTTAAAGAAATAACCTCCTATTTTCCACAGCATTTGTTTTCCACAGTTCAGATGTGGAGCACCTCTCACACTCTCATGTTTTGTACTTAGAAGGTGGTCGTTCGTCCTGGGAGCACTATCTCCTGGGGCTGGCGCAGGGTCAGAGGGTGTCATCCCTCTCCTGTGTCTGTAGCTCGGTGTGACCACTGTCTGTCTGGATCAGGGTTCTCAGACCTTGGCAGGACCCGTAGCACAGGTTAAAACGCAGATTGCTGGGCCCTGCCCCAGAATTTCTGATTTGGTAGGACTGGGATAAGGAGCCTTGATGGTGCAATTGTTAATCACTTGGCTGGTAACCAAAAGATTGGAGGTTTGAACCGACTCAGCAGCTCCACAGGAAAAAGGCCTGGCAATCTGCTCTTGTAAAGATTATAGCCTAGGAAACCCTACGGGGCAGTTCTACTCTGTCCTCTGGGGTCACAAGAAGTCGGAATCAACTCGAGAGCACGCAACAACAACAGGTCAAGGTCATATAGGGTCACTATGAACCAACTTCAGGCACAAAACAACAGGTCAGGGATGGGATCTGAAAATTTGCGTTTCTCACAGGTGCCAGGTGATGCTGACGATGCTGGTCCGAGGACCACAGCTTGAGCACCACTGACCAATACATCCAGGGATAGATACTAAAACCTGGGCTGAGGTCAGAGGGATGTCATTTTACTGCCCAGCTGGCATAGCAGTGGGCCTTGTATTAGTTGAAAGAGGACGTCTGGCTTTACTAGAACTCTCCTTGTCCCAGTGTTTACAGGTTGGAGTGATTAAAACGCATACATGTGTTTGTGATAGAGGTGGGAAAGTTTCCTGACTTCCAAAATTTCCGTTTGATACTATAAACCTCGAAATTCCAAGGGATTTGTACTCTGAAGAAAGGAAGTGCCCAATTATGGGCCACAGGACTCCCATTTCTTTCTTTAAATAAAGAATTCTGAAGAAGAAAATAAGAAAGAGGTAGGAGACTGAGTCCTAATTTAGCAGGAGGCTGAGCAGGAGTATCACTCGACTCGTCTGTCAGTGTGTCATCTGTCAGTGTGTCATCTGTCAGTGTGTTGTTCTGTGGTGGCGTGCCTGTTGCTGGGATGCTGGAAGCTATGCCACCAGTGTTTCAAATACTAGCAGGGTCACCCATGGTGGACAAAGTTCAGTGGAGCTTCCGGACTGAGATAGACTAGGAAGAAGGACCTGGCAATCTACTTCTAAAAAATTGGCCAGTGAAAACATTTCAAATAACAGTGAAACATAGTCTGATATAGTGCTGGAAGTTGAGCCCCTCAGGTTGGAAGTCACTCAAAAGACGACTGGGGAAGAGCTGCCTCCTCATAGTAGAGTTGACCTTAATGACGTGGATGGAGTCAAGCTTTCGGGACCTTCATTTGCTGATATGACACGACTTAAAATGAGAAGAAACAGCTGCAAACATCCATTAATAACTGGAACCTGGTATGCACCAAGGAAAATTGGAAGTGGTCAAAAATGAAATGGAACACTTGAAGATAGATATCCTAGGCATTAGTGAGCTGAAATGGACTGGTATTGGCCATTTTGAATCAATCATATGGTCTACTATGCCAGAAATGACAAATTTCCATTCACTGTCAAAAAGAACATTTCAAGATCTATTCTGAACTACAGTGCTGTCAGTAATGGGATAATATCCATATGCTTACAAGGAAGACCAGTTAATACGACTATTACTCAAAGTTACTCACCAACCACTGAGGCCAAAGATGAAGAAATTGAAGATTTTTACCAACTTCTGTAGTCTGAAATTGATCAAACATGCAATCAAGATATATCGATAATTACTGGTGATTGGAATGCAAAAGTTAGAAACAAAGAAGAAGGATGAGTAGCTGGAAAATACAGCTTTGGTGGTAGAAATGACTCTGGAGATCACATGAAAAAATTTTGCAAGACCGATGATCTATTCATCGGGAATACCTTTTTTCAACAACATGAACAGTGACTCTACACATGGACCTCACCAGGTGGAATACACAGGAATCAAATCGACTACCTCTGTGGAAAGAGACAATGGAAATGCTCAGTATTATCAGTCAGAACAAGCCCAGGGGCCGACTGCAGAACAGACCATCAATTGTTTATAATGCAAGTTCAAGCTGAAGCTGAAGCAAATTAAAACAAGTTCACGAGAGCCAAAGTATGACCTTCAGTATATCCCACCTGAATTTAGAGACCATCTCAAGAACAGATTTGATGCATTGAACACTAATGACCAAAGACCAGGCGAGTTGTGGGATAACATCAAGGACATCATACATGAAGAAAGCAAAAGGTCATTAAAAAGACGAGAATGAAAGAAAAGGCCAAAATGGATGTCAGGAGAAACTCTGAAACTTATTCTTGAACATGAAGTAGCTAAACAAATGGAAGAAATGATGAAATAAGAGCTGAACAGAAGATTTCAAAGGGCAGCTAGAGAAGACATGAAATGTGCAAAGACCTGAAGTTAGAAAACCAAAAGAGAACATGCTCAGCATTTCTGAAGCTGAAGAGCTGAAGAAAAAATTCAAGCCTCAAGTTGCAATATTGAAAGATTTTACAGGGAAAATATTAAACAATGCAGAAAGCATCAAAAGAAGATGGAAGGAATACACAGAGTCGCTATACCAAAAAGAATTGGCCAGTGTTCAACCATTTCCGGAGGTAGCATATGATCAAGAACCAAAGATATTGAAGGAAGAAGTCCAAACTGCCCTGAAGGCATTAGCAAAAAACAACGCCCTAGGAATTGACGGAATATCAATTGAGATGTTTCAACAAATGGATGCAGCGCTGGAAGCACCCACTCATCTATGCCAAGAAATTTGGAAGACAGCTACCTGGCCAACCAATTGGAAGAGATCCGTATTTGTGTTTGTTCCAAAGAAAGATGATCCAACAGAATGCAGAAATCATCAAACAATATCATTAATATCAGATGCAAGTAAAATTTTGCAGAAGATAATTTAAAAAACTGTTGCAGCATTACACTGACAGGGAATTGCCAGAAATTCAAGCTGGATTCAAAAGAGGACATGGAATGGGAGATATCATTACTGATGTCAGATAAATCTTGGTTAAAAAAGGAGAATACCAGAAAGATGTTTATCTGTGTTTTATTCACTATATAAAGTCATTCGACTATGGGGAGCATAACAAATTATGGATAACATTATGAAGAATGGGGATTCCTTAACACTTAATCGTGCTCATGTGAAATCCGTACATAAACCAAGAAGTAGTCTTTTGTACAGAACAAGGGGATGTTTCGTGGTTTAAAATCAGGAAACGTGTGCATCAGGGTTGTATTGTTTCACCATACTTATTCAGTCTGTATGCTGAGCAAATAAGCCAAAAAGCTGGACTGTATGAAGAATGGGGCATCAGGATTGCAGGAAGACTCATTAACAACCTGCAATATGCAGATAACACGACCTTCCTTGCTGAAAGTGAAGAAGACTTGCACTTACTGACGAAGATCAAAGACTACAGCCTTCAGTATGGATTACACCTCAACATAAAGAAAACAAAAATCCTCACAATGGACCAATAAGCAACATCATGACAAATGGAGAAAAGATTGAAGTTGTCACGGATTTCATTTTACTTAGATCACCGTCAACACCCATGGAAGCAGCAGTCAAGAAAACAAAGGCATATTGCATTGGGCAAATATGCTACAAAAGACCTCTTCAAAGTCTTGAAAAGCAAACATGTCACTTTGAGGACTAAGGTGCCCCTGACCCAAGCCCCAGTATTTTCAATTGCCTCATGTGCATGTGAAAGCTGGGCAATGAATAAGGAAGACCGAAGAAGAATTGACACCTTTGAATTATGGTGTTGGGGAAAAACATTGAATACGCCATGGACCACCAGAAGAACGAACAAATCTGTCTGGGAACAAGTACAGCCAGAATGCTCCTTAGAGGCAAGAAAGGCAGACTTCGTCTCACATACTTCGGATATTTTTCAGAAGGGACCAGTTCCTGGAGAACGACATCGTGTTGGTAAAGTAGAGGGTCGGCAAAACAGAGGAAGACCCTCAGTGAAATGGATTGACACAGTGGCTGCAACAATGGGCTCAAGCATAGCAATGATTGTGAGGATGGCCCAGGACCAGGCACTATGTCATTCTTTTGTACATAGGGTCACTGTGATGGCACCTAACAACAACAAAAGAGGCCAAGGAGGCATCAGAAAACAGAAGAGAAAAGTGGGTCAGAACAGTCAGTGTTGTTGTTAGGTGCCGTCGAGTCGGTTCTGACTCATATCTCAAGGGTTTGGAAGATAATTGTGAACGTATTTTGTTCACACATTCTCAGGAAAGCAGAGGTTTTTAGACAGTGAAGTCTCCAACCAAGTCATTGACATTTCTTCTAAAAGAGTTGGTGTTAGTTGCTGGGAATCAGCTCCAACTCATGGCTACCTTTTGTACAACAGAACAAAACATCACCCAGTCCTGCACCATCTTCATGATCGTGGGCTTATTTGAGTCCATTGTTGCAGCCATATGGAGGGTTTTGCTCATTTTTCTCTGACCCCATAGAACATCTTAAACTGAAACCTGGGAGTAAGACTTGGACGCAGGTATGCTTTAGAGCTGTAATATAGTGAGCTAGGTAAGGCTCTAATTTCTCTTCCTTTTCCTTGTAGAAACAGGGAAGATTGACCCAGAGATCCACAAGTACAATACCCCGGGCTTCACCGGCTGCCTCTCCAGGGTGCAGTTCAACCGCATTGCCCCCCTCAAGGCCGCCCTACGGCAGACAAACGCGTCGGCCCAGGTCCACGTGCAGGGCCAGCTTGTGGAGTCTAACTGCGGTGCCTCTCCACTGACCATCTCCCCCATGTCAGCTGCCACTGACCCTTGGCACCTGGACCATCTGGAGTCAGGTACGTCTGTAGCAGCCTTGGGTAATTGCTTTATGTTTTTAAGTCTTGGTTTTCTCGACTGTAAAATAGGGTAATAACAGATCTAGAGCATTATGCTGTTGGAGGATAAGACATCATGGGAGGCAGCATGTGAGCCCAGGAGTCCTCGCACAGTGCAAGCATGTACTAGGTCCTCAGAAGTCACCCAGCTGTATTTCTCAGGGCCAAAAGTGAATAGGTCGGAGGTACGGAACACGCCATCATGTCGAGTCGATTCTGACTCATGGCGACCCTAGGTATGCAGAGCAGAGCTGTGCTCCGTAGGGTTTTCATGGCTGTGACCTTTCAGATGCAGATTGCCAGGACTTTCTTCCAAAGCACCTCTGAGTGAGTTCTAGCCACCAATCTTTTTGTTAGAAGGCAAGCAATTAACCATTGGTGCCACCAAGGACTCCCACTTAAGTTAAATTACGAGATGCCTAGGCTGATGTCTTCGGCACACCATGGGAGGGCCCGGTGAAGCACAGCCTCAGCCTTGTGCCCTAAGAGCAGTCCTTCAGTGGCTGCAGCCTTGCAGCTTGTGCCCCACATCAGGAGGGGAGAGATACCTACAGTTCCGCAGAGCTTCGTCTCCAACCCTATGTTTATACACGTCCTCCCAGGGCTTCCGGGTGCCTAAGAGGTGCTTTTAGGCTCGCCAAGCAGTGGCATCAGTATGGGGGTGTGGGGAATGTGGACCACACTGGGTGACGCTGTCAGAGGGGATGATGCCAGAATGGCTGTCTATAAAACTTTTGTGCAGTGTTTCAGCAGAAATTTATTATTTTTTATAAAAATACCCCTGTAGTTATAACAACAAAAACATTTTTCATAAGCCCAGTTTACGTATATTAACATACCTACAAGGCTGCAACTCTATTCTAGTTTACTTTTTGAACCTTCTAATGCGCTCTGGTCAGAGGTGTCATTATCACTCAATTACAGCGATGCTGCAAGTCACGTGGTTTCGTCTGCACACGCTACAGCCTGCCATGTTTTTGTTGCTGCCGGTGTTTTTACAGTGGCTGATTTTGTCAAATTTTCCGGTGTTTCAGCTACGATACTGTGGTAATTAGTATTTGTCAACCTGCATCAATCACTTTTTTGAGAGCAAAGTAGTTAAAGGAAAAGAAGGAGTGATGTACGGGAATTGCAATTTATGAGTAACATTAGTACAAAAAACATGAATATGGATTCTGTAGGGCCTGGTACGGGAGAAGGTCCATGGTGGGGTGACACCATGAGTTACCACACTGGGTGACACCAACCCTACCGATGCCACTGATACCAAGATCAGTGGACTGAGTTCACTTCCACAGGTGACCGGAGGTGGTTTGGCAGCACAGGGCTGGAATGAAAGACTGCAGCTGTTGGCAGCAAAACTAACCAAGTGAAAATTCAGTGTCTACATCACACTGCTTGTTAGTTACAACATTCAGGCTCATTTCTAAAATGGAGGTCATAAGGCCTAACTCAGAGTATTCTTGAGACTAAAGCACTTAGCACAGTTGTCGACGTGGAGCACACTGTTAAAAGTATCGCTGCCATAATAATATCATCATGATTGCAGGTGTTTTTACAAGAGATGCGCTTCGTGTCCATCAAGGCTTCCCAGCCCCTCCCCTGAGAAACCACGTGCATGGACTGCTTCCATCACCTCCCACCTGCTCGGTATTTGTCGGCTTCGGTGCAGCCACAGTCTCTGACTCCTGGATGGGGTTTGGGCTGCACAGCTTTGTAGCTCCAAAGCTCAGAAAGAAGCCAAGTTGCCGTGCTTTCAGCATAGCTGGTGTGGTGCAATGAATTATTTCTATGTGGCCTTTCTAGCCGTGGTCTTGCAGCTCCCACAAAACGCAAACCAAGTGATTTATGGTCTTCTGAGCAGATTGTTCAGTTCCTGGTCCTGCTGGAAGGGCCATGCCTTGAAATTGATGAGGAGTCTGCTTAGATAAATGCCAGTCCCACAGAGATTCAGGGTCTGGAGAGGAGTAAGTCCTTTGGACTAGCAGCCCAGGGTCCCTGTGGTGAGAACCTCCTAGACCCGGAAGAAAGAGCAAACACTGAAGATGGTGCGAGACAGCGAGAGAAAACGGCAGGAGCCAGGCGGCTGTGGTGGGCTTGCTGACACATTCAGCGAGAGCTGAGCACCTTCTGCAGGATGCTTGCCAGTGGAGCTAAAAGAGCTGTAACCTTTGTTTGTACAGGGCAAGAGAGGCCTGAGTGTGCCCCGCACAGGGGCTGGATGCCTCCTGCCCTGGGCAGCGGGGGCCCGGGTAGTGTGCAGCCAGAGAGCTCTGCAGGCCCATGTAGTATGGCAGGAGCTGGTGGCAGAGGCTTAGAAAGACCCAGTGGCAGAGGCTCAGGAGACTGTGCATAGGGATATTCCAGTGGGCAGTGAAGCCTGGCGAAGTCCAGCAGCTGAGCAGAAGCCTCAGGAGTTGTGCAGGCCCCCAGGGCATCGTGGCGGTAGCTGGAGGCAGCGGTGACATGAACACAACATCTGACCTGAACCACCGCATACCTGCCTAGCAACATAAGAATGCACATGGGTAATTGGGGAAGGGTAAGCATTTCCCCTTTGGGAGTCTGTTGTTACTGTCTACTCTTTGCTCTCTATAAATAATAATAATGGCTTTCACTTTGCTAGCACTGCGTACATGTCTTGTGTGTCTGGCTGGATCACAGATGAATGCAGCACCCGTGGAATGGCTGATGCCAGTGATTGCACATGCCTCATTCCCAGCAGACTCACGGCTGCCTGGAAGTGTGAGACACAGCTTGTCTACGTGTGCAACACAGACAGACAAGTAGACGTGTACATACAGCTGATTTATAGACTGGACACCCCTTTGTTCGTTGCACACAGGTTTCTCCAACATGATGAGGGCACAGAGCGCCAAGGGCAGGCGTGAAGAGCTGCAGTTTGATGAGTGTTGAGCGATGGCATGGTGGGTGGTTTTCCTCGCGGGCTGTTCTGGACAAAGCAGGCATTCCTAGCGCTGAGAGAAGGAACATGGGTGGAAACGAGATGAGAAATAGCATACTCAGGCCACAGAGGACTACAGGTTTCTCAGATAAATTTCTGCAGATGCTGGCAGGAGGGAGACCGTGGGCCATCATGGAACCACAGGGTCTCAGGCTGCCCAGAGGGACAGACTGCATGACCGTGAGCACACATGGTCCACGTCGCAGCCAGGAAACCATCGCGATGCAGCTCTGGGCCAACATTAGCTCATACTCATCATGACTTAATTTGAAAATTGTTTTCTTTTAAGGTGAGATTCAACTGCAGGGGTTTGAGTTCATTTATCTCTTAAAAATCATTCTTTATGCCAGTTTCATTCTTTTGACTGATATCGTGATAATATATACAGGAGATAGTTCTGTTATTATTCAATATTCAAATCAATATTCTGTGGCCCAACAACTCAACCACAAAAAGACAAACAACCCAATCAAAAAATGGGCAAAAGTTAAAGGACCTGAATAGATATTTCTCCAAAGAAGATACACAAATGGCCAAAAAGCACAAGAAAAGATGTTCAAATTGTGAGTCACATGGAAATGCAAATCAAAACCACAGGGAATATCACTTCACACCGTTAGGTTGATTATTATCAGAGGAACAGAAAACAACAGGTGTTGGCGAGGATGTGGAGAAATTGGAGCCCTCATCCATGGCTGGTGGGAATGTAAAATGGTGCAGTTGCTGTGGAAAATGGTGTGGTGGTTCCTCAAAAAGTTAGACATAGAATTACCATATGCCCCAGCAATTCTGCTCCTAGGTATACACCCAAAAGAATTGAAAGCAGAAGCGCAAAAAGATATGTACACACCAGTGTTCATTGCAGTACTATTCACAACAGCCAGAAGGCGGAAACAACCGAATTGTCCGTCAACAGATGACGGATCAGCGAAATGCGATATGTCCATACAATGGAATGCTACTCAGCCGTAAAGAGAAATGAAGCCCCAATATGTGCCACGCGTGGAAGAAGCTTGAAAACATGACATTGAGTGAAATAAGTCAGACGCTAATATTGTATGAACCCACTTATATGAATCCTCTAGAATAGGCAAAAGCATAAAAGCAAAAATTCTCTTTGTCGAATCCAGGGAATCTCATTTCCCTGGAATGAAGGATCAGCAGCAGGAAGGCAACTACAGATGGCAACACATATTCTTTAAAAATTAAAAACAAAACAAGCACAAGAAAAAATAAATCTAAGCACCCGATGCCATAATCGCTGCTCGAAGAAACAACTCCCAGCTGTACACAAGCTGCCGTGCATGGTGGCCGTCGCTAAGCCTCCAGTGTCTCGTCACGTTCATGATGGGCGATCCTGAAGACCTCAGACAAAGCCAACCCTTTTTTAAAATATCATTACGGTAGACAAGGCACCTTAAGATGTACGACGTTATTTCCTAAGGGATTTTATAGCAATAAAAATTATAATGAGTTACTACCGCCGTAAGGGTTTTCTAGAACTTCCCGGGGATAGTCTCAGCACAGGTATGTGGTGTGTGGCAAACACTCCAAGCCCCAGGAGGTGCAGGCAATTGGGTCACAGGACCCTCTGGGACTGTGGATTATCTTGTCAGCTCCTGGCCACAGAGCCAACCTGCCTCTGACACAGGGTCCTGCCGCAGGGGTTCTCACAGCCACTGAGAGGAAAGGGGCAGGGAGCTCTGAGTGGGGGGAGGGTATTCACATCCCCAGCTCTCCCCCTGCCCAGATATGAGGTTCGAGGGTGTCAGGAGTCCAGTCTCGTGGATCCAAACTAGACGTGTCCAGTGGGCTCACTCCAATTCCAGAGAAGCCCAGTGACTTCTGACCCCAACCACCTGGACCTGGGCCAGATGGCCCTCACCCCCAGCCACGGAGACCTGGGCCAGACAGCTGTCACCCCAACCACCTGGAGCTGGCTAGTTGGCACAGTTGACGGCAGGGTCACCTCACACAGCCCTTACACCAGACACCAGCCGCAAGCTTGGGGGTCCCCAGGACCCGCAATTCTGACTTGCTGGCTGCAAATTCTGGGTTCACACCAGCCACCCCCTCAGGTTTATTAACTAGAATGACTCACAGAGCTCAGGGAAGCACCAAGGATTACAATTTTATCATAGCAAAGATATAAATCAGAGCCAAAGGGAGAGACACATAGCGAGAGGTCTGGAAGGATTCCGAAGCAAAGCTTCTGTTGTCCTTAGGGACACGTTGCCCCCCAGCATGTCAGTGAGTGACAACGTGCAGAATATGGCCCAGCAGGGAAGCCCACTGCCTGTGCAAGGTTTCTGTGGAGGCTTCATTGTTAGGCATGATTCTTTGGACCATTGCCCGCAGCATTGAACTCAACCTCCAGCCCTTGTCCCTGCCCACCACAGGTGGGGCTGACATCATGTCACTCAAAGTCCCAACCCGCTAATCACAAGGTTGGTCTTTCTGGCGTGGCCTGCCCCACCCTGAGTCACCTCATTAGCGTAAACTCTCAGGTGTGGTTGGAGCTTTCCTTGAATTACAGGCACTCCTATCACTTGCAGACTTTAGCTTCCGGAACCAGCAACAAAGTCCAGACCTCTCTTCCGGTGAAGTTAATTCTTCGTTTGTTGTTGTTATGTTGCCATAGAGTCTGCGCCATGTACAACACAACAAAACGTTGCTGGTCCCGCACGTCTCCATGATCGTTGGTGTGTTTGAGCTCTCCCATGTACAACACAACAAAACGTTGCTGGTCCCGCACGTCTCCGTGATCGTTGGTGTGTTTGAGCTCTTTGTTGTAGCTGTCGTGTCAGCCCATCTCACTGAGGGTTTCCCTCCTTTCACCGACCGTCACCTAATTACGGTGTCCTCCTGATAACACGTCCAAAGTTAGTGAGCCCAGGTCTCACCATCCTCACTTCTAAGGAACGTTGTGGGTGTACTTTCTCCAAGACAGACTTGTTCATTCTTCTTGTAGCCCACAGTATATTCGATATTCTTCACCAATACCACAATTCAAATGTGTCAGTTCTTTGTCTCTCTTCCTTGTTCATTGTCCAGCTTTCATATACATATGAGACGACTGAAAATACCATGGCTTGGGTCAGGCACAACTTAGTCATCAAAGTGCCATCTTTGCTTTTTAAAACTTTCAAGAGGTCTTCTGCAGCAGATTTGCCCAGTGCAATATGTCGCTTGATTTCTTGACTGCTGTTTCCATGGGTCTTGATTATGGATTCAAGAAGAATGAAACCTTTGACAACTTCAATTTCTTCTTCATTTATCATGATGTTGCTTTTTGGTCCAGTTGTGAGGATTTTTGTTTTCTTTATGTTGAGCCGTAATCCATACCGAAGACTGCAGTCTTTGATCTTCATCAATAAATGCTTGAACTCATCTTCATTTTCAGCAAGCAAGATTGTGTCATCTGTTATCGAAGGTACACAGGTTGAAAAACCAACCCTCTTATGAGAATTCACCTCCCCGCAAGTAATTTGGGAACCAAATGGAATATGGCATTTGCAATCACTTAATGTAACAACCCCATTCCCCCAGTTAGAGCCCCATCGTCTGTTCAGGCACCATGACCCATCTGAGAAGGACAGTGTCTTAGTTATCTAGTGCTGTTATAACAGAAATACCATAAGTGGATGGCTTTAACAAAGAGAAATTTATTCTCTCACAGTCCAGGAGGCTAAAAGTCCCAATTCAGAGTGTCAGTTCCAGGGGAAGGCTTTCTCTGTCTGTCGGCTTGCGGGGGGAAGGTCGTTGTCATTAATCTTCCCTGGTCAAAGAGCTTCTCAGCACAGGGACCATGGGTCCAAAGGACGTACTATTCTCCTAGCTCTTATTTCTTGGTGGTATGAGTTCCCTGACTCTCTGCTCACTTCTTTCTTTTATATCTCAAAAGAGACTGGCTCAAGACACAATCTAATCTTGTAGATTGAGTTCTGTCTCATTAACATAACTGCCACTAATCCCATCTCATCAATATCATACAGCTAGGATTTACCACACATAGGAAAATCATATTAGATGACAAAATAGCGGATAATCACAGGATACTGGAAATCATGGCCTAGCCAAATTGATACACATATTTTTAGGGGACACAATTCAATCCGTGACAGACGGCTTCTGCCACATCATACACTTTCAGCTGAAAATAAACCAAAATAAAAAACCAAACCTGTTTCCATCGAGTCTATTCCGACTCATAGCGACCTTGTAGGGCTGAGTAGAACTGCCCCATAGGGTTTCCAAGGAGCAGCTGGTGGATTCCAACTGCTGACCTTTGGGCTAGCAGCCAAGCTCTTAACCACTGTGCCACCAGGGCTCCTCAGCTGAAAATAGTGGGCTTGATTTCCAAAGTCCCCACTAACTCATTGCTATGATTGTTAATTATTTAATTTTTCATCTGTGTTCAAAATTCCTTTTCTGCCATCTGTAAATAAAATGTTTTTATATCTTCAGTTACAAAAAAGCTATGAATACGATGAACATTTAAAAACTTGGGCGTATCAATTTAGTTTCCTTCATAATTACAAGCTGGTGGTTGGTTTTCTTTGCCACCTGCAAGCACTTAAAATAATCTTTCCGTCTCTGTAATTACATCTTAATTATTTCTAGCATATCCCTTTTCTCATCCTCATGCTAAGATTCCATGATTAATGCATTTACTCTCTTATACTTAATCTTTTTATTATTTTATTTGTCTTTCCTGCTCTTCAGTAACCAACACCCGACCGAACCCAAACCCATTGCCATCGAGTCAATTCCGACTCACACCGACCCTACAGGACAGAGTAGACCTGCCCCATAGGGTTTCCAAGGAGCAGCTGGTGGATTCCAACTGCTGACCTCTTGGTTAGCAGCTGGATGCTTAACCATGTGCCACCCACCGCTGCCACTGCCGTCGAGTCGATTCTGACTCACACCAACCCTAAAGGGCAGAGTAGAATAGAACTACCCTATAGAGTTTCCAAGGAGCACCTGGTGGATTCGAACTGCTGACCTTTTGGTTGGCAGCCAGATGCTTAACCACTGCCCACCAGGGCTTCCATACCCTGCGAGGAGTCTGCAGTCAGGGTGCTGGCAGGCCAGGCTGTGTTTGTTGGCTCTGGGAGAAGATCCTTCATTGTCTCTTCCAGCTTCTGTGGCCTCAGTGTTTCTTGGCACGAGAGCTTTCCTGAAGCCACAGAACTCACCAGTTAGTTTGGCGTCCTTTGTCCCTGATTCCTGGTAACATCACGTGACTTCTAAACAGGCGGCGGCAGAAGGGGAACCAACGACTACAAACCCCAGAAAGGAAGAGTGCCGACTGAGCTGTTGAAGGGAGTGCAGGCCCCTGCATCAGGGGGCTCTCTGATCCAGACTTCCTGACTGTCTCCAGGACGACAGTTAGATACATGGAAGGGTCTGGAGGAAGGGGTCAGACAACTGTCCTGGCGCCGGGTCTCGGGCACTGACCAGCAGCGTGGCATCCTCAGGTACAGAGAGCAGTCGTGGGCAAAAGACCCGTAACATCCAGCCAAGCATCTGCGACTTCTGAGTGCCCGCCCAGAGCATGGTGTACAGCGAGCAACGACTGATTTAAAACCGATTAGCCACTAAACATGAACAAAGAAACAGTTTGCCCACCTGAGAAATCACAAGGCAACATAGGCGTCTGACATGAAAATGCTGCTGAGTATTTTATCTAAGTGTTTATGAATATGAAGTCTGTCGTTCTGTCAATAATGAGCCGCTCCCAATGAACACCCCTACCTACAGTTAATCGTAGGTCTGTCTTTTTCCCGGAGAGACAGTTGGGAGACGAGCAGTTAGCTGAGAAACGATGGAAGAAGAGGTTGTGATAAAAGCAATGTCATTCAGTCCTTTTGTATAGAAGTTGGCACTGTGTTAACAATGAAGACACAGCTCAGATGGCAACAAGTTTATTTATTCTGGTTCTTTTTACCTAATTCGCCCCTTTTGATTGGGAGCCTGAACACTCAAGCATCTGTCTCCTCCCCTCCTTCCCCTGGACCAGCATCAGCACCAGAACCAGCAGCAGTACTAGGTCCAGTACTAGCACCAGCGCCAACGCTAGTAGCAGCACCAGCACCAGCACCAGGACCAGCAAATCAGTTGCCGTTGAGTTGATTTCGACTCTGGTGACCCCATGTGTGTCAGAGTAGAGCTGTGCTCCCTACTGTTTTCAACAGCTGCTCTTTCCAAAGTGGATCACCAGGCCTTTCTTCCGAGGTGTCCATCCCTGGATAGACTTGAACTGCCAACCTTTCATTACCAGCTGGGTGCAGTAACCGTTTGTACCCCAGGGACTCTTCTTTCTTCTGTGAAGAAGTTGGAAATGTGAGCTTTGTTGAACTTCTCAAGTCAGACCCTAAAAACTCATCATCTCTTCCGCATCTGAAACCTGAAATCCTGGCTGCTTGTCCTCCTGTAGGAACTGTGGGGAGGGTGTCGTTATAATAAGAGATGGAGGGTCCTGCAGGTACTGACCCCTGTTCTGACAGGTGAGCACCTACTGACCTGGAGAAGCCGCTGTCCTCTGAAAACGTGCTCAGCAGTGTCCTCCCCTGAAGTAAGGCAGGCTCTGTCTCCTCGAAGCCTCAGCATCTCCACAGGCAACCATTTGTTTTCATATCTGCTCCTGAAATGTCAGTCAATGGCAAAGGGCTAAAACGAATTATTTGAGAAAAAAAAAAAAATTTCCACCACGTAGCTCACCACAGAATAAAGTGAAACAAAACAAAGGAACCAGGAAAACAAGGGCTTATTACAGTGTCTGGCTCCAACTCCTGCAAAAATCATGTTGCAATTTAAATTAAATCACAATTAATAGCAGCAGTTTTGTTGAAGTGCCTCAAATTATCACTTTAGATGCTGAAGCTCAAGTGGTTTCCATGGAGATATTTTCTCGAGGAGATGTCAGGTCCTATCTAATGCCTTTTTTTTTTTTTTTTTTAACACTGATGTACAGTTACATGAAGCTTTTAATGCTTTTCACATCTTGGGGCTTTATGTTAGAAAATCTCGATTTATTTTTATATACATTTAAATATGTGTTTTACTTGCAATTGGCACCTGAGGCTAAAGATTACAATTTTATGTATTTTAAAACTTAAGTAAATAAAAACCACAACCACCTCATTTATCTTCTATATTTAAAAAAAAAAAAAAAACCTTTAATCTGCTTCCTCCCTACCTGCTCAATGGGACAGACAAGAAATTTGACGCTTTTTAATAGACCTTATTTTTCACAGCAATTTCAGGTTTACAGAAAAACTGTGCAGAAGGTACAGTGAGTCCCCTTAGTCCCCCTCCCCTGCACCCTGCTTCTTTGTTATTAACATCCGGCATTGGCACAGTTGTTAGAGTTGATGAACTGACGTTGATACGTGGTTATTAGCTAAAGCCAGTAGTTCACATTAGAGTTCACACTTTTCGTTGTATCAAATCTCTTTTTCGTATTCTCTTCTTATAAGGATCTTTTTTTTTTTTTTTAACTTTTATTAAGCTTCAAGTGAACGTTTACAAATCCAATCAGTCTGTCACATATAAGTTTACATACATCTTAGTCCATACTCCCACTTGCTCTCCCCCTCTTGAGTCAGCCCTTTCAGTCTCTCCTTTCATGACAATTTTGCCGGCTTCCCTCTCTCTCTATCCTCCCATCCCCCCTCCAGACAAGAGTTGCCAACACAATCTCAAGTGTCCACCTGATATAATTAGCTCACTCTTCATCAGCGTCTCTCTCCCACCCGCTGACCAGTCCCTTTCATGTCTGATGAGTTGTCTTCGGGGATGGTTCCTGTCCTGTGTCAACAGAAGGTCTGGGGACCGTGGCCGCCGGGATTCCTTTAGTCTCAGTCAGACCATTAAGTTTGGTCTTTTTATGAGAATTTGGGGTCTGTATCCCACTGATCTCCTGCTCCCTCAGGGGTCCATAAGGATCTTTTAAATCAGTACATAATACTTAAGCACCTGCCTTGGGACTTCTGTAAGTTTTTTCACATTCCCTGAGTGCAATCAACAGAGCAGTACTGGTTCAACAGTCGAATTCTCGTCTTCTGTGCAAGAGGTCCAGGTTCAATTGCCAGCCAGTGCAATTCATGGGCAGCCGCCACTCACCAGGCGGTGGAGCCTCGTGTGTTCCTGAGAGGCAGACCAGTTTCAGTGGAGCTTCCAGGCTAAGATGGACTAGGAAGGAAGGCCTGGCAATCTACTCCTGAAAATCAGCCAACAACAATCCCGTGGATCACAGCAGTTTGATCGTGTTGTGCGTGAGGTAGCCATGAGTCAGGAGCCGACTTGACAGCAGCTAACAACAACATATGCAATCAAAAGTTATTTTCCAAAAATAGTATTTTAAAGCACAATTCGCAGTGTTCATGAATTCACAAGCATTTTTAGAGTGGTGACAACCGCTCCTCCAGTGCTGCTTTGGCCCATTCGGGAGTCCTGTGTGTTCCCAAGGGAAGATCGGGCTTCTGTTCGTCCTTGTGTTGGTCTAGAGTTCTTAGTTTGCCACATTGTCCAGCTGATGCTGCCATCATATGAAATTATTTTTGGTGAGCTAAAACATCTCTCACACTCGGCCTGTGAAGCCAGACAAGTAGTGTCAGAAGCCTTTAGATGTCATCAGCCTCCACAGACCATTAGTGACAGAGGAAAACGTTGGGTTAAATCGGTTGGCTGCCTCAAGACCATGCAGTGCTGTTGATAATTGGATGGAGCCAGTGTAGACTGGTGCCATATCATCAGACAGTTCAGCTGACTGTTTAGGACATGGTTTGTGAAGCCAACTTCCTGGGTTCAAATCCCAGCTCCACCACTTAATGGTCACATGACCTCATACAAATCTTAGCTCCTCTAACATGGGTTGAATGTGTCCACTTCACGAGATAGATTGGCACAAACATTGGATGAGCTTATACATGACAAGGACTAGAAGAGTGCCTGGCTTGTAGGAAGAGCTACTGTTTTTCCCAAACCACTTATTTTACTGAAATTTGCATTTCACATCATTTGCTTTTGCTACTCTACAATGGAAGGACACACTTCTGGTTGATTTTGACACAACAAACCATTTGGTACTCCACTATAATGAACATTTGGCACCCCACCACAATGAACCATTTGGTACCCCACCACAACGAACCATTTGGTACCCCACCACAACGAACCATTTGGTACCCCACCACAACGAACCATTTAGTACCCCACCACAATGAACCATTTGGTACCCCACCACAACGAACCATTTGGTACCCCACCACAATGAACCATTTGGTACTCCACGCACCACTGCAAACTATTTGGTACTCCACCAGAGCTAGCCATTTTTGCCACTTTGTTTTTGAAAATTTTTCTATGATCATAGAATTTTAGAGTGGGCTGAGCTTTGGAAAGTGTTATGTACGCAGAAACCTTAGTGCAATGTTGGCTGATTAAAAGGTACACTAGAATGTAGAGCTGTACTGCTCATCCACGTATAAGCCACCTACCCAGGGACTTCGGGCCGTTGTTGTTTAATATTGCCCCATCTTAGTCACCTAGGGCTGGTGCAGCAGAAGTGCCACAAGTGGGTGGCTTTAAAGAACAGCCTCACAGCTCCGGAAGCTGGGAGTCCAAATCAGGGCAAGGCCAGTCAATGCCCTCCTTGTGGGTTGTCTTGGGCGTTCCTTAGTTCCTTGGCTTGTAGACAGTCCTCACGTGGCGTCCGTCCTGATTGTGTTCATCTCTGTACCTAATCCGCTGTTTTTATAACTCAGAAGTGATTATACTTAGAACCCGCCCTATACTGCTATTACCTCACTAAGGTAACAAAACCCTACTTCCAAACAAGGTTATATCCACAGGTACAGGGGTTAAGATTCCAACACGTATTTTGGGGAACACAGTTCAACCCATAACAGCCCTTCACCTACCGACAGTGAGGGTTCAGGACTTGTCTCTGGCACTGGAGCCCTGGCTGTCCCTGCTGCTGCAGGAAGGACACCCACCCTCCCCTGCCCAGAGGCAGACAGAAGAGGCGCTAATTAGACTGTCACTGCCTTCCTGAGGGAGCCTCCAGGAATGACAAAGGGAGGACAGAACACCCTCCGAACAGAGTAACTCACATGTTTTCTATTCCTTCCATCCCACTGGGGATAGAGGTGTATCTCCACCCACCGCATTCTACTGTATCTGCATAATTACAGCCCACATCCCCAGGCCTGATCCCACAGTGTGTATGTTGCTGCTATCCCCCTTTTCATTTTTTCAACCTGAATATTGAAGAACGTGCACCCGTACTGAGCTCTCAGATTTCTTCTCACACAAAGACAAAGACGGAAGGGAAGACTGTCTGTGAGCTACAGTGAGGCTGGGACCCACGTTTTAGTATGTGTGGCGGTGTGCGTTAGCTTCCCAGGCTGCGGAAACAAAGTAACACACGGTGGGTGGCTTCAGACAACAGACAGTTCTGGAGGCGAGAAGTCCAAATTCAGGGCATTGGCTGGGCCTCATTCTCTCCAGAGGCTCTAGGGGCAGACCCTTTCCTGTCTCTTCCAGCTTTTGGTGGCCCTAGGTGGTCCTTGGTTTGTAGATGCATCTTCACACGTCACTCCTTCCTCCAGTGTGTCTCTGGTGCCGTGTCTCTTCTGTTTTTTGTAAAGATACCAGCAACATTGCATCAAGGCCCACCCTACTCCAGTGTGACCTCACGTCAACTCAACTGACAACATCTGCAAAGACCCTACTGCCAAACAAGGTCACGTTCACAGATACAGGGCTAGGACTTCAGCACGTCTTTTTGGGGGACACAATTCAACCCATGATAGGGCCTGTGAGTAGATTTGCCTTCTCTGTGGGTGAGGAGGGCAGCAATCTGTGTGGGCTCTGAAGTCTCAGCCAGGCTGATTAATAGGCATGTTCTCAGGAGAAGGTCTCCAAGCATCTCTTCCTCCAGCCACAGGCTCTGCATGACCATGCTGGGTGGGGCGGGGCGAAGAGCTCATGTCTGAGTGGGGCCTTGGAGCTGTGCTAAGGATGGGCAGGGGAGGTGGAAGCCTTCATCAGTCCTTGCAGGCAGTGGATGTCAGCGAACCGTGTCCATTAATGGCAATCTCCCTGCGCCTTTTGCTCACACGTGCTACAATGTGGTAACTGCAAAGCAGTCTCCAACAGCTCACTGTAAATGGACAGTCGTAACTAATACCCACACTTTAGGTTAATCTTTGGGCAGTACAAACTAAACTGTCAGATGGTGGTTGGAGTCAACAGACCACGTGCGGCCAGTAGAGTCATCGTTAGCAGCAATTCTCTGTGCTTTGCTGTTCACTGTGTAACCCAGCACTGAGAACGGAGCCTGCCATTTAGTAGACATTCATCAAAGATTGTTGAATTCATGAGTGAGTGGCTGGACAAATAACCTTGTGACAACAGCTGATAGCACTCTTCTGAAGAGGAGACTCAGGTTTAAATGACAAACCCAGGTTTTAAAAACATGTTTTTATGCAAGCCAGTTTTATTCAAATAGGATAATTTTACAATCAGCCTAATTATATCAGTGATAAAGCTGTAAATGCAAGATCTTTGCATTCTTGGGTCCACATTTAGAATTTTGAGTATCGATCCATGATAGCTACCCCTGTCAAATCCTGAAGGGAGTGAGAAAGGAGCGTTAGCTGCTCCTCCGGGTGTTGTGTTGGCTCTGTCAGGTCCCCGCCCCTCTATTTGTAGGATTGGGCCAATGAAAACAAGCCGATAACACCAAAAGGTCTCTTTGTGTCCAGCAGTTAAAGAAGTGGGGAAATATGCAAGTCCTAATTACCCACATTAAGGTTGTGTTCATTTGTGCCCTTCATTGTGTCTGTGGTTTTAGTCACATCGACAGCTTTGATGGCTGAGCCAATTTGGGAGTATACTTCTGAGGAAGAATAATATTCCTGGTCCCAAATAAGATCATGACATCTGAGAGAGGAAGGACTAAGGGAGAATCCAGAATCTCCCTGAGTTTTTGTTGTTGTTGTCACAGCCTGTCCACTGCCATTATCCTGGGGATTCTTGGGAGTCTAAATAGCCCCAGGAATAGATTAACCTTAGAAAAACTGAATCCTTGGCAAGGTTCCCTCTGATTCATAAGACAAACCCATTTCCTCAGTGTGTATACATTTAATTATGCAAAATAACTACTTTAATTTTTTTTTTAATCTAAGAGGTGCCATAAAGTGGCCAGAGCTCTGCTTTACCTGGGGTGAACTACAGCAGGGAGGCTGTTGCTGCTGTAAGATTTCCATCAGCTTCCCAACCAGAAGTCCGTTAGCTCTCGTGGATTACGACAGAAAGACTTTAGGATCTATTCACTTGTAGCCTTTGTGTGCTTTAATTTTTTTTTTTTTTTTTTGTCTTAGAGAAACATCTAAATGTAATATACTCAATTCCTATTTTTTGTAACTGGGAAAGAAATGGAAAAGAAAATTTTAGGCAGTTAATATTCTCAACTTTTATGAAATATTACTCCCTTACAAATTCCTGAAGTCTACAATATTTTATTAGAACCATATAAAATATTAGCTTAGAAAACTATCACTTTTTAAACAAATGTTGTGAACTATAAGAAGCTCATCTACAGATATACCCAAGGCCACTGGTTGTGAATGGAGAACGAGGGAGTGGGAGACAGATCACAGCCAAACCTGAGAAAAGGTGTGCTACCACGTCAGCTTGTCTGTCAGTGGGCCTGGAGGAGCCAGCCCAGGCAGTTCTAGGATTCCGTGTGACATTCCTCCAGAAGAAGAATGGTGTTTGTCTGGGCTTTGAACAAAGGAGGACACAGGAGCAGAGGTGGAGTCATTGTGATCTTGTGGGAGACAGTGGATCCATCTGAAATGGAGGTTTCATGGGGAAAACAGTGAAAGGCAAGGCTGGGCAGAAGTGCTGATGAGTCATATGAAGAAATAGGCATCGAATGATTTGGGGTTAATGGCGGACTTGAGTCTTGACACGTGCCTCTTTGTTTCTTTCTGAACAGCCAGTGCTGATTTTCCATACAACCCTGGACAAGGCCAAGCCATACGGAATGGCGTCAACAGAAACTCAGCCATCATCGGAGGTAGGTGATGTAATTAACATGTTGTTGTCATTAGTTGTCACAGCGTTGGCTCCAACTCATGACAACCCCGTGAACAACAAAGCATTGCCCAGTCCTGCACCATCTTCACAATCGTTGTTATGCTCAGAGTCCATTGTTGTGGCCACTGTGTATTTTGAGTGCCTTCCAACCCAGGGGGATCGTCTCCCAGTACTGTATCAGACAGTGTTCCGTTGTGATCCACAGGGTTTTCACTGGCTGGAATTTTAAATACCAGAGTCATAGCTTCTAGCATCACAGCAACATACAAGCCACCACAGTATGACAAACTGACAGACAGGTGGTGGGTATATAACACAGGAGTCTAGAAAAAAAAGGAAAAAGAGTTGTCTAGCTTTTTCCTTAATTTGACATTTCGTATGAATTAAGGTTATAAAGTATGGATGTGGAGAAACCATGGCCAATTCAATGCTGACTGGTAGAAAGGGAATGGTAGTGGGGGGGCTGGATGGAATCTGAGTGTGCAAGCAGGCAGGAGAGGCAGTAGCCAGAACATTGCCACCTCTGCTCCTTTACTCTCTCATCCTCTCGCCTCCCAAATGGTCCAGGATAGCTCACTGCAAGAATGGGAGGGAATATGCCAGCCTAGTTTCAGTTAAAGACTGAATTAAAAATTGTCAGAAGGTTAATAAGCCTAATCATGTAAACACTCTAGTCCTCTCTTCCTGCCTAAAAATCATTGTGCTGAGTGAAGGAGGCCAGGCACAACAGCTTACACACTCCGTGATTCCATTTATAGACACGCAGCTTCCAAAGAGTCGGGCTCTCTTAAGGTTACTAAAAACCAGCTGCCCCCGAGTTACCTCTGACTCACGGTGACGCCAAGTGTGTCAGAGGAGAACTGTACACCATGGGGTTTCCGTGACTGATTTTTCAGAAGTAGATCACCAAGGCTTCCTTCTGGGCACCTCTGGGTAGACTCAAACCTCTAACCCTTTGGTTAGGAGCCGAGCATGTTAACCATTTGCACCACCCAGGGAATCCTTCTCTTTATCCATATTTGGATAAACACTGATAGGCCCACTGCCAACTGCCACCTTCTCTCTCTGCTTCTTCTAAGTCCTATTCCATAAAGTTGTCTCCTGCCTCTCTGACTATAGCTGATAAAACATACCTAACAAGAATTTCAATTTGGCCAACCAACTGGAAGGGACCCATATGTGTGCCTATTCCCAAGAAAGGTGATCCAACTGAATGTGGAAATTATAGAACAATATCATTAATATCACACCCAAGTAAAATTTTGCTGAAGATCATTCAAAAGTGGCTGCAGCAGTATATCAACAGGGAACTGCCAGAAATTCAGGCTGGATTCAGAAGAGGACGGGGAACCAGGGATATCATTGCTGATGTCAGATGGATCCTGGCAGAAAGCAGAGACTACCAGAAGGATGTTTACCTGTGTTTTATTGACTATGCAAAGACATTTTACTGTGTTGATCATGATAAACTATGGATAACACTGCGAAGAATGGAAATTCCAGAACACTTAATTGTGCTCATGAGGAACCTGTACATAAATCAAGAGGCACTCATTTGAACAGAACAAGCGGATGCCGTGTAGTTTAAAGTCAGAACAGGTATATGTTAGGATTGTATCCATTCACCATAAGTATTCAATCTGTATGCTGAGCAAATAATCCAAGAAGGTGGACTATATGAAGAAGAATGGGACATCAGGATTGGAGGAAGACTCATTAACAACCTGCGTTATGCAGATGACACAACCTTGCTTGCTGAAAGTGAAAAGGACTTGAAGCACTTACTGATGAAGATCAAAGACCACTGCTTTCAGTAGGGATTACACCTCAATATAAACAAAACAAAAATCCTCAGAACTGGACCAATAAGCAATGTCTTAGTTACCTAGAACTGCTATAATAGAGAGCAGATGGCTTTAACAAAGAGAAATTTATGCTCTCACAGTCTAGTAGGTTTACAAGTCCAAATTCAGGGTGTCGGCTCCAGGGGAAGGCTTTCTTTCTCTGTTGGCTCTGGAGGAAGGTCCTTGTCCTCAATCCTGGTCGAGGAGCTTCTCAGGCTCAGGAGCCCTGGGTCCAAAGGACGTGCTCTGCTCCTGGTGCTGCTTTCTTGATGATACGAGGTTCCCGACTCTGCTTGCTTCTCTTTCCTTTTATCTCTTGAGAGATAAAAGTTGGTGCAGGCCACACCCCAGGAAAACTCCCTTTACACTGGATCTGAGTAAGGGTGGTGTTAGAATCACACCCTAATCCTCTCCACATAAAATTACCATCACAAAGTGGAGCACAACCCCAGAATACTGGGAATCATGGCCTAACCAAGTTAATACACACATTTTGGGGGAACATAATTCAATCCATGACATTCCACCCTTTGGCCCCCAAAAAATCACATTCTTGCAACATGCAAAACATATTCATCCCATCATATTATAGCAAAAGTCTTAACTCCAAGTCCAAAGTCCAAAAATTTCTCTTCATCTGTGAAATCTAGAATACAAGTTATCTGCTTCCAAAGGTACAATGGCAGAACAGGCACAAGCTAGACATTTCCGTTACAAATGGGAGAAACTGGAGGGAAAGAAGGCGTAACAGGCACCAAGCAAGTCACCAGAACACATTACATCAGCCCTCAAGGCTTTGAAAATAATCCTCTGTTCTCTGAGACGATTTACACAATAACCCTGCCCTCCAGACTCTAGGTATTGGCCACACTCTCCACATTCTGAATAGAGGCCCCTCGGCCCTGGGCTTCAACTCTGCCTTCCAGGCCCACAGGGACAGCAACTCTGCTCCCTCTGCTTTAAGCACCCCATTCTCCTAGTCCAGCTGAGTGGCATCTCCACCCTTAGAAACACCAGAGGCCATGGCCCCACCCCTTGAAACTCCTGAGGTCATGTCCATACCTTTTGAGACTGAGTCAGCTCAGCTTCTTGTGTTCCTTGTCTCTTCAGCTTCTGTTTCCAGGTTTCTTGTCCTCTCTGCTCCTTGGGCCTCACACCCGCATCTGCCCTGCGGTGGCAAGTGTTCCAAAGCTCAGTAGCTCCACTGATAAGTGCCTGGAGTACCCTACTCTGCCAGGAAGCCTCCTGCACACAGGCACTCAGCTCTCTCGCTCCCTGGGGTTGGCTCCAGTGCTGTCTCATGCTGGTCTCCTGGTTCTGCAGCTTCTGGTTCTCTGCTGTTGCCGCTTCTGTGTCACTACAAGTTCTCTGCTGCACTGGTCCTGTGCTGCTGTCGCAACTCTATCCATTCACTTTCAAAACTGCTTCCACATTTTAGGTGTCTGTTAGAGTAGCACCGAACTCTCTTGGTACCAAATATCGTAGGCTGAGCTCTCTAGAGAAGCAAAACCAGTAAAGCGTATAAATATATAGAGAGAGATTTATATCAAGGAAATAGCTCGCGCAATTGTAAGGGTTGGAACTTCCCAAGTCCTTGGATCGGGATAGAGTCCTTTCCCAGTTCACAGAGCCGCAGAAGCTGGGGAACGCAAGGCGAGCAGGTCGAAGAGCAGGCTCCCGCTCACAGGCCATGATGGTCGAGGAATCTCCAAAGTCGCAGGCAAGACCACAATGTTTCTCCTGAGTCACGTAGCTGCAGGGGCTGGTGAACCCAGGGGCTGGTGTAGGTCGGGGAGCAAGACTCTTGCTTGCAGGCTGTGAAGATCGGCAAATCCCAAGATGGACAGGTAAGGGGCTAGCTCAAGTCCCAAGAACGAGAGGTCAGACAAGAGATAGCTGCTGGATCCAGAACAAGCCAACAACCTTTGCAAGGCAAGCAGGAAGGAAGCAGGCAGTGGAAGGCAGAGAGATGAAGGCCGAGGGGGCAGTGAGCTGCCACAGGCCCCACCCCCACCAGTACCATTCAGCAGATTCCATCGTGTGGGTGATCACATATCAGATTTCAACAGGAAAGTGATCACAACATTATACAACTGCCAAAACACTGAGAATCATGGCCCAGCCAAGTTGACACACAATCTTAACCATCACAAGCAACATGATAAATGGAGAAAAGATTGAAGTTGTTAAGGATTTTATTTTACTTGGATCCACAATCCACACCCATGGTAGCAGCAGTCAAGAAATCAAAAGATGCATTGCATTGGGCAAATCAGCTACAAAAGACCTCTTTCACGTGTTGAAAAGCAAAGATGTCACCTTGAAGACTAAGGTGCACCTGACCCAAGAGTTTTCAATCACCTCGTGTGCATGAGAAAGCTGGACAATGAATAGGGAAGACTGAAGAAGAAGTGACACCTTCGAATTGTGGTGTTGGGGAAAAATATCGAATATACCATGGACTTCCAGAAGAATAAACAAATCTGTCTCGGAAGAAGTACAGCCAGAATGCTCCTTAGAAGCACAGATGGCAAAACTACTTCTCATATACTTTGGACATGTTGTCAGGAAGGATCAGTCCCTAGAAAAGGACATCAAGCTTGGTAAAGTAAAGGGTCAACAAAAAAGAGGAAGACCTTCAACAAGATGGAATGACACGGTGGCTGCAACAATGGGCTCAAGCATAGCAACGATTGTGAGGATGGTGCAGGACTGGGCGGTGTTTCTTTCTGTTGTACGTAGGGTCACTATGAGTCGGAACCGACTCGACGACACCTACCAACAACAACGACGATGATCATGAATTTTAAATTCAATCAATTTGCTTCACCAGTGGGTTTCTTCTCCACAGGAGGAAAGTATCACCTCCTGTGAGAAATATGTATGAACATAAAATTAGAGTGATGCTTAAATCATATTGTCCATCATCCTGACATAAGCTGACCAAAGTCCCTATCCTTTTTGTTTTTTGCTTTTAAAAAATAAAATCAACTTTCTTTCAGTATGCTTTAGATATTATAAGACACACTCATCTAAGTGTAATGAGTCAGTGACTGTTGACAAATGCACACACCCTAACCACCGCCACAGCCAAGACATGGGACATTTCCATCACGCTAAAAAGCTCCCTCATGCCCCTGCAGTCAGCGCCGCCCCCCCCAACTCCCAACCGAGGCCACCTCTGGTTTGCTTTTGTCACCACAGACTAGTTCCACTTCTGTTAGGATTTTCTGTAAATGGGATCAGCGTGTAAGCTGTTGTGCCTGGCCTCTTTCGCTCAGTGTAATGTTTTTGAGAGCTATCCATATTGTCCCATGTATCAAGAGTCCATTTATTTTTATTGCTAAATTGTATCCCACTGTATGGATATATCATCATTTATTTTATCCACTCTCCCGTGGTTGGACATCTGGCTTATTTCCAGTTTGAGGCTATTATTAGTAAAGCTGCTATGAATATTCTTGTAAACATCTCCTATGGGCATGTTTTTATTTCTCCTTGGTAATTCCTAGGAGTTCAGTTGCTGAGTCTTATAGAAAGTGGGCATTTAACTTTATGAGAAATTTTCAAGCAGATTTTCAAAATGGCTGAACCATTTTACATTCCCACCATCAACATCTGAGAGTTCAAGTTGCCCCACAACCGCATCTACGTTTGGTATTGTCAATCTTCTTAATTTTAGCCATTCTAATGGATGAATAGTATCTCATTGTGGTTTTAATGTGTGATTATCTGATGACCAGTAATGTTGAGCATCTTCTCATATGCTTATTGCCATTTAGAAATCCTTTAGGGAGCGTCTGTTTAAATCTTTTCCCCTCTTTTAATTGCATTGTTATTGACTTATTATTGAGTTGTAAGAGTTCTTATATCCTGGACATCAGTCCTTTGTCAGACATATGTGCTGTGTATTTTTTTTTCCCAGTCTGTGTCTTGCCTTTTCGTTTTCTTGGTGCATGTTTTGAAAATCAAGAGGTTTTTATTTGGATGAGATGCAATTTTTCCTTTTTTTTTTTTTTTAATAGTTTGTGATTTTTTTATTTGCTTGTTTTACCTAAAATATCTTTGCGTACCCGAAGGTTGTAAAGATTTTCTCTTATATTTTCTTCTAGAGGTTTTATAGCTCTAACTTTTACTATTAGATTATAGGCCATTTTGAATTAGTGTTGTTATGGTGTAAGGTAAAGGTCAAGGTCATTATTTTCCAAATGAATATCTAATTATTCCAACATCATTTGTTTTAAAAAACCATTGAGTTTCTTAGCACTTTTATCAAAAATCAATTGACCATGTATGTGTGTGTCTATTTTCTAAGCACTCTATTCTGCTTCATTGATCTATATATCTTTCCTTAGCCAATATCACTTTCTTTATTATTGTATCTTCATAGTAAGTCTTGACCATCAGCAGTATATGTTCTCAAATTTTTCTTCTCTTTTGTTTTTCAAAACTGTTTTCACTATTCTAAGTCTTTTGCATTTTCATATAAATTTTAGAATCAGCTTATAAATTTCTATCAAAAGAAAAATTTGCTGGGATTTTGATTAGTATCTCACTAAAGTGTATTTGGAGAGAATTGACATCTTAACAATATTGAGTCTTTCAGTCCTTAAACATGGTATATTTATTTAGGTTTTCTTTAAAATTCTCTCAGCAAGGTCCATTGGTTTTCAGTGCACACAATCTTGAAAAGCTGTTCAATCTGTGGTATTACAAATGGTATTCTTTTATTGCTTTCATTTCCCAAGTGTTTCTTGTTGATGTATAAAAACACAGTTAATTTTTCTGTATTGATCATGTATCTTATGACCTTGCTAAATTTGCTTGTTAGTTCTAGCAGCTTTTTTTTGTAGATTTTTTAGAATATTCTGCATAGACCCCCATGTCTGAAAATAAAGAGTTTTACTTCTCCAAAAAAAGAGTTTTCTTCTCATTCTTTGTGCTTTTTACTTCTTTTTCTTATTTTATTGCAGTGGCTAGGACCTCCAGTGACAATGACGAATACAAATATTCAGAGCTGACATTCTTCCATTATTCCTTATGGTAGGGAGAATGTGTATAATCTTTCACCATTAAGAAAGATATTAGCTGTAAATTTTCCATAGATGCACTTTATCAAGATGACAAGGTTTCCTTCTATTCATAGTTTGCTGAGGTTTAATAGCAAATGAGTGTTGAAGTTTCTCAAGTGTATCAGTTGAGATAATCACATTATTTTTTCTCCTTTATTTGTTTAATGTGGCAAATGACATTGATTTATTTTTGAATGTTAAACGAAGTTTGAATTCTTAGGAGTTCTCTCACTTGATCATAATATATTGTCTTTTTTATATATCACAGGGTTTGATTTGCTAAACTTTTATTAAAGGGGAATATTGCTCTATATTTCCTTTCTTGTAGTGTCTTTGTCTGGTTTTAGTATAGGATAATGACTCCTGAGAGAAGAGTGTTGAAATTGCCAGTTATAATTTTAAATTGTCTATTTCTCCTTTCAGCTCTGTCAGTTTTTGTTTCATTTATTTTGAAGTTCTATTAGGAAACCCTGGTGGCATAGTGGTTAAGTGCTACGGTTGCTAACCAAAAGGTCGGTAGTTCCAATCCACCAGCTTCTCCTTGGAAACCCTATGGGGCAGTTCTACTCTATCCTATGAGGTCACTATGAGTCAGAATCGACTCGATGGCAATGGGTTCTATTAGGTATATTCACATTTAGAATTCTTATGCCTTCTTGATAAATTGACCCTTTCATCATTATGAAATGTTCTTCTTTATCCTTGCTAATAACCCTTGTTCTTTGTTAATATAGCTACTCCAGCTTGCTTGTAATTAGTGTAGGCATGGCATATCTTTTCCGCCCTTTTTTTTTTTACTTGTTTCTTTATACCTAAAGTTCATTTCTTATAGACGGTGTATAGTTGGCTTCTTTTTTGTCCACTCTGACTATTCTCATTTTTAATTGAAGTGTTTATATCAGTTACACTTAATGCAAATATTAATATGGTTGGATTTACACCTATCATCTTGCTATTTGTCTTCTCCTTGTGCCATCGGTTCTTCATTCCTTTTTCTCCCTTTTCCTGCCTTCTTTTGGATTAATGAGGTGTTTTTTTTCCCTCCATGATTTTGTTGTATCTCCATTCTTTGTTTCATAACTGTTATTCTTTGTTTTCTTTTTAGTGATTGCTCAAGGGTTCACACTATGCATATTTAACTTATTATAGTCTACCTACAAATAATATTATACCACTTCACATGTAATATATAACTCCGTTTCTACCCTCCCTTTGTGCTATTCTTGTCATTTATTTTAACTGTTTTAGAGTCTGTATCTGCTAATTCCGTCACCTTTGTCATTTCTGGATCTCCTTCTATTGACTAATCTTTTTCCTGGCTACAAGCGACATTTTCCTGCCCCACACCCTTCTTTTCTTCTCTCTTTTTTTTTTTTTTTTTGCGTATTTGGCAATTTTTACTGAATGTAGAAATTGTAAATGTTACATTGAGTGCTTAGATTTTATTTTCTTCCTTTAAAAAATACTCAGGTTTATATTGCAGACAGTTAAGTTGCTTACAGATCAGCTTGATATTTCTGAGCCTTGTTTTAAACCTTTTTTAGGACAGGTCTTAGTGAAGCCTTTAATCTAAGGCTATTTTATGAAAACACCCGTCGAGTGGTCCTTCTATAGTCTGTACCAAATGCCCTGGTTATTCAATGAGGTTAGTCATTCACTGTGGTTAGTGGGAACACAAACATCTCTCAGCCCTGGGTAAGGTCCAGAAATCGCTCTGCTTATAACAGCTCTTAGCCATTGCTATTTGCTGACCTTATGGGATTTCACCCTATGCCTAAGTATAGTGGTATGTAGCCACAGATTCTCAGGGGCTTCTATGCAGATTTTATGCATAGTTCTTTCTGTGCATAGCTCTCTCTGGCTCCTCAGTTCAGGGAGGCTGCCAAGCTTGGCTGCATTCCCCTCCTACATCCTGTCCAGAAACTGCCTCCAGGCAGAACACTAAGAACAGGGCTCACTTGGTTTGTTTTCCACCCTCGGTTATCACAGTTCCATTACACCTGTTGTCTAATGTCTGAAAATTGCTGTTTCATACACATTGTCCAGTATCGTAGGCACTTCTGGCTGGAAGAAAAGTGACTCCTGTTGTTTCTGTTACTCCTCCGTGGCCAGAAGCAGAAGTCCTCTTTTATTGTTTTTGGTGGTGGTAGAGGTGGTGGTGGTGTTTGGAGGTTTGTGTTTTATGGGGGAGAGGGCAGTGTTGGAGGGACACCTTGACGAAATGAAGAAAAGTTGATGGGGGCTATATAAGATATGTTTAACTTCTAGTCCTTCTCCTGTCTCCACCAGGGGTCATCGCTGTGGTGATTTTCACCATTCTCTGCACCTTGGTCTTCCTCATTCGGTACATGTTCCGTCACAAAGGCACCTACCACACCAACGAGGCGAAGGGGGCAGAGTCGGCAGAGAGCGCGGACGCCGCCATCATGAACAACGACCCCAACTTCACAGAGACCATCGATGAAAGCAAAAGGGAATGGCTTATTTGAGGGTGGCTCTTTGTCAGTGGGGCGGGGAGGGGGAGAGAGACAGAAGCACCCTGCTTTACACTCTTGAGCACATCCTTAAAATATCAGCACAAGTTGGGAAGGCAAGCAACAGAAAATTCTTGAGACTGATCACCACAAAAAAAAAAAAAAACTTTGTAATATTTCTTTATAGCTGAGTTTCCCCTTCAGTATCAAAACAAAATAATACAAAAATGCTTTTAGAGTTTAAGCAATGGTTGAAATTTGTAGGTAATACCTGTCTTATTTTGTGTGTGTTCAGAGGTGTTCTGAAAACCCATGGTAACAGGGCAAGTTTTCTACATTTTTAAGAGCCCTTAGAAGGTGGATATTTTTTCTTGAAAAAAGCTGATAAACAAACATATGGCCTCCAACATTCTCTTCCTTTTGAATATACTCAACTTTAATAGGAAGTCATAGTATCTAGTCCGTGTTCACATGATATTTCATTTGGTGTCCTATAAATTTGAAAGGGAAAGAAAAGGGGCAAAGAGATCTTATTATTTGCCAGTTTTCAGAGAGACGTCAATCCGTCCCGATTCTCTGAGGGTCCCGCCTGACACAGCAGTTATAGGAAGAGGGTGTCTGGAAACTGTCGCGTAAAACACTCAGCACAATTGGTGAGAAGCATTAAGAACTGCAGAAAGTAGCTTCATACTGGGATTGTTGGTTTTATTTTTCATCGGATTCTAAAAGGTAATGGTGTTCCGTGTACGTAGCCTTAGACCCATTCAATATCTGTAACTTTCAGCTACAATTTTTCTGTTACAAAAGATTTCTCCTGTGCTCTGAAACATGTTGGGCTGCATTGTCTGTGTGTGAAAGCACCTCAGTGGAGAGTTAGGGCCAGGTGTGATGGCTTGTTCGCTTCTGCTGCTTCTGTAGGTATAGCGAAAGTATGGGCACCTCCTAGGGAATGTGTAAACTAAGTGGCTCTGCTTCTTTTGCTTTAAGCCTCTAGTTTTTAATCCACTTGTGACAAAATCCTAGCAAACAATGTCCTCTTGATGGACACATCACAATAAAGCCAAGTTATTGTTGTTATTACTATTGACATTACTTTGGAATCCTGTGGAAAACACTGCCATATGTCAAGTCACCGACACCACGTATTGTTCCATCCAAAATAGACATACTGCCATGATTCAGGGTCTTCGGTGGAGACACATCTGAACCTCTGTTTCGTCACAAACATGGTAGGCGACTGTTGATTCTCAGAGAACAGACGTGCCTTGTCAAACATACCGCTCAGTTTAACAAGGAATCTTTACCACTTATTCCAATGAATAACCCATTGGTTTTATTTAAAAAATAATAGACTTTGTGTAACCAAATGGGAACAAAGCTCCCTCCTGGAGTATCCAAAAGACCATTTCATTCATTTATTAAAAAAAAAAAAAAAAAAGAGTACACGAAGGTTATTTCCAAAATGACTACCATTTATGATCATTACACTTCAGGCTTCTTATACTTAAGAAGCACTTTTTAAAATTTTTTTAGATTCCAACATTTTGAGGAAGTAAGTATGATCGCTTTTTTGCTTTTCTTCCTGGAAAGGGATGAGATGAGGTTAAAAAGGCATGGGCGCTATTTTTCCAGTGTCCTCTGTCAATGAGATGGAAACTAGTTTGTTGGGATGGTAGCCACATACTTTTTAGGATTCTGGGTGTGCCTGACTTGCTGGAGGATCTTCAGTTTCTTCGGTGATGGGAATGTCCTCCCAAGCTGTGAATGGCACGTGACAACCAGCATGGCCTGTTCCGTAGGCGGCATTAGACCTGCTGATCCCACCAAGGCGAGGTAACAGGACAGAAGGGAATCCAACGCCCTCTCACACTGCTGATCTCGGGCACAGTCGTGAATACCCTGAACTTAAAAAGGTCTAGTTCATTCTTCCATAAAATACATTAAGAACAAGAAAATATTTAATAGGACCAACTATCAAAGCAATGTCACAGTTACAAATAACATATTGCAAACAAGGCTATTTATTTCACCAAGACAATTGCCATCAAGGGTCCTCTTATGTATTGTCACATGGAAAAAAACACATTTTAAACATGCTTTGAGGTGTTTCTGGTTTTTTAAACCTATTTTACAGGTATTACTTTTCCACATAACAAATAGTGCCAGATGGAAATGCATTATTTCTTGCATTTCCAACGATATCTCTACTCTTTACACATTGCCTCAGCGCTTTCCTCTCCTTCCCAAAATGATTAGGGGATTCAAACAATCAAGGACAGCCCCGATACAGAAATGTCCTCCCCATTCCTCTTCCCTCTCTTCCCTCCTCCTTCCTACCACAAAAGGTGAAAAGTGAAACCCAGAGCTTCTCTCGCCAACCTTCCGCACCTGGGGCCCTGGACCAGCCAGAGGGCAGTGGTTCACCCACAGCCCCATCAACTCGGAGAGGTAGGCATGGCCCTGCCCTGGAGGGGGTTCCAGTCCCCAGGAGACAGAGAAACTGGATAAGGTAGTGAGTGAGTAACTAAGTGCCAAATGGATGTGGGAAATCTTGGCTTCTCCTTGATGCTGTGGGCTTAACAAAAATCCCCGAGTGTGCTCATGAAGACTACATCCAGAACATCCTAAATAGTAAATAATTTATTTGTGTGAAGAAAAAGAAGCAGCTCGTTTTTCCAGCTTCCTCCCTCAAAAGTTCAGGACATGCAGCCTCCACTGCTGAGATTTAATGGCCCAAGGTCAAAGCCTACTCTTGCCTTGTCATTCATATCCCACAAAATCTGGACATTTTATGTCCCAAAACATCATCAGCCAAGTACAAATAGGCTAGAGGCAGCCTCTTTAAATCACAAGAACAAACAGGAAAAAAGCAAGAGGCTGTTTTAAAGTTTCAGGAAAAGTTGATGTCAGATTTAGGGTCATTTCTGCAGGAAACTTCCTCTCTGTATAAAGCAAGCAGCTATGTTTTGAGAAGCTAGAAGTGGGAGACTTTGAGTGCAAAATTAGTACCATTCTTAGCTCCTAAATGTATGTTCCCGAGAGCTGGAGGAAAGGAGCCCTGGTGGCGCAGTGATTAAGTGCTCACCTCTTAAATATTAAGAAGCATTGCCCTCGAGTCGATTCCAACTCATACCAGCCCTATACAACAGAGTGAAACTGCTACATAGGGTTTCCATGGCCCCTGTTGAGGCCAGGGCACAAGGAGTGCAGAATACACTCAAAGAAAAAGCAATTGGCCACCAGACATGGAAATGCAAGTGTTGACAGTGGCGTCAAGAAGAAACGTTGATTTCCTTCCGCGACCAGCTCTGTTCCTCTCACCCCTCACTCTTTGCTTGCCACCCTCCTCAGGCAGACGCTTCTTCTCTTAGGGTGTGGGTGTTTGAATGCGCCTTTTAAGTTTCATGCCTCTAGAAGATTAGCTCCTGATTTGAACCTTTCGATGTTGGGTTGTTTTTGGTGTTTTTTTTGGTTGTGTTTTTTGTTTTTGTTTTTTTTACCTTCTTATCAAGTAGTTTTCAAAAGAAAGATACCAATCAAATTTAATTAATTAGCCAAATAAAAATAGGTCCTAAATTAGTAATCCCAGCAGAACTAACTGACCCCCCCAAGTGGGATTATATCCACAGGTATAAAACCAAAAAATCTAAACCCACTTCTGTCGCGTCTGTTCCAACTCATAGTGACCCTATAGGACAGAGTAGTGCTGCCCCCATAGGGCTTCCTAGGCTGTAACCTTTATGGGAGCAGATTGCCAGGGCTTTTTCTCCTGTGGACCAGCTGGGTAGGTTCAAACTGCCAACCGTTAGCAGCTGAGCACTTACCCATTGTGTCATCAGGGCTCCCTGAAATAGCCGAAAAACAAACATTAACAGCTTTCCTTGCTGGTTAGGGCTAACAGCCATTGGGTGCCATTTACGCAATGGTATTTGGGGGAGAGTGGACCCCAAGAGTCAGTTTGCAGGTCCTAACCCACCCTCATTCCTGACTGGCTATGCGACCTTGGCCAGGTCACTGAGCTTCTGTCCCTCTGTGCCCCAGACGTGAGATGGGCTGGTTTACCTCCTTCATGACACAGTGGTAAGAAGCCGCTGGTTCTTCCCCAGATGTCAAGGCCCACATTAGTGGGCCACCTGGTGAAGGCCTACTTCTGGTCTGTGGTCAGAGGTCAAAAGAAGCAAAGCGGCAAGTCCAGGAGCCTGGAGACATATGGGGCGCTGCCTGCCACACAGCTGCCTAAGTAATAGCAGGGTAGACCCTCAGGGGTAAGCTGTGAGCACTAGAGATGGGACATCACCGGAAGCCAGAGAGGTCAGAACTTTGCCTGCACAAAGCCATGCGCCCCCTTCTGGGGTGAGACTTAGAGCTCAGTTTCCCCTCTCCACATGCCCCCCACATGGTAAGACCAGCTTATAGACAAGCCAACATAAAACATAAGCCACCTCTCATTCGGCCTGGGGGCTCTGCGGTGCCCATGCTTGCCTTGCGTGAGGATTTTGCAAACTTCAAGGTAGATTCCCTTCACAGCGCCGTTTTCTTCTGCATGAGTGGTATGTAAACTCGTCAGTAAAATGGGGGAGTTCACACTGAGAAGTCAGCCATCATCTCCCATTGCGTGGACTGGCAGAGGGTAAGACAAACGCACTCACAGGTGTTCACAGACACTTGTTTGCAGCCTTATTTTCCAGATGGAAACCTGCTTTATGAGCAAGGCTGCTAAGACAGTCTTCATCATTTCCAAGCCTCAGTGTACTCAGAAGTGGCTGGGTTCTGGGATGGTGATGGAGACAAGCAGGTTCCTCTCCATAGGACAAAAAACATTCTCGTTGTTACTGATTCTCAGTTTTGTTTTGTTGGGTTTCTAACTTTTTTGAGTGAGCGTGGTGACTGCTAAGGTTGGAGTTGTGAAAAGCTGGGCTGCGTATTCTCTCTGCAAAGTTGGCTGGGAGTCCCATCCTGTGAAAGAACACAAGCTCACTCTCTAAAAGCGACAGCATGTAAACTACAATGAAAGAAGGGAATTATGTATGTATGCCTAATATTCTTTGTGAATGTCTTTCATTTAACTAAGATTATATTAGAAACCAGATTGATAAATAAAAAATTCAAAATAGTTTTAATTATCCTAAAAGCGATTCTTTGTGTTTTTACCACATGATACCCTAGAATCAGTGCTCAACCTTCACCAAAACACAGCTCCCAGCACTGAAGTCAGCAACTATTGGGTGTATAATCTTCCCCAAACTGTGGAGAGACAGTTACTCCTCAAAACCAAAAAAAAAAAAAAAAAGACCAGTTGTTGTCAAGTCATCCCCGACTCATGGTGGTCCCATGTGTGTCAGAGTAGAACTGTGCTCCACAGGGTTTTCAGTGGTGGATTTTTCTTCTGAGGTGCCTCAAAGGCAGGTCTCATTTGGATGCAACCATTGTTAACCTTCTCTTGTCCTCTGTGCCCAATTTTTGTTTAAATAGCTTAATGGAAGTCAGTGTCATGTATTGGATGAATTTACAAGCTGCTGTATAAAAGTGGTTAGAGTTCAGCTATGCTCAGAGTATATCTGGCCCTTCTTTGGAGGGAGGGAGTAACACTGGGTAATGGGCAAATGGAGCCAGAAAACAGATTTATCCCTGAGGTCTGAGCTGCGGACCCTCCTGAAGGCACTCTACGCACGTTAAGGACGCCAGACCTAAGTTATTACTCCGCACTCTCCGCGCTTGGGTTACCGGCGGGAAGCTACTCCCTCTTCATCAATTCTCAGTGAAGCATTCAAACGTACATCAGGTAAGTGTGACCGGTACCTTAGAGCCAAACTTCTCTGCTCTTTGGCAATTCCCAAGGTCAACCAATAATAATACTTTCAGAGAGCTTTATGCCTTAAGGTTCTTTGTCAAGATTTTGCTGTGCAAATGTGGTACCACAGGAGCAGAGAGAATGTCCTAAGCTCCCCTGAGAAAAGAAGGTTAGCACTACACAAGTTCACTAACAGACTAAAGAGGGAAGAGCCAGAAGGGTTAGGGTCCCACATCTCCAAGCAGGCTCACACTCCCCAGCCCCACCTGCCTGGCCTGGGTGTCCCCAAGACCAGTAAGTTCCTGGAGAGGACTGAATTTAGCACAAGGCAGTATTTGTTGAAGGAGAGCTTGTGGCACAGTGGTTAAAGCACTCGGCTGCTAGCCGAAAGGTCAGGGAAGGGGGATGGTCAAAGCCACCAGCTGCTCTGCGGGAGAAAGATGTAGCAGTCAGCTTCCCTAAAGATTTACAGACTTGGAAACTACGGGGCAGTTCTACCCTGCCCTATAGGGTTGCTGTGAGTTAGAACCGAGTAGATAGCAAGAGTTTGGTTTTGGAATATTTGTTGAACATATGGGGAGTAGGGGGCAGAGAGGGGCAGGAAAGGGGAGTTACAGGCACATAGCAGAAAATGTATCTGCTTTTACACCACAAAGCACAGTGCTCACCAGAGCACAGAAAAAAGGACTGTGGTGGTTCTTTTGGGAAGGGGTTTGCACCCTCCGAAAGGATTCTGTGCTGCATGACTCATTGGCACCTGCTGACCTCCCTGGGTGGCTCTGAGAAGCAGGGCTGCAGGGCATCGCAGACAGCCCTGCACCTGACCTCTCCTCCTGGTGGTTATGGCTAACACCTGGGGCGGGGGAGCCCCCAGGGGGAAAAAGGAAAATATCAGATATTTGAGAAAGACAACTGCTATGAAACAAAGACAACATATTGAACACCCAGTACTTGACAAATGGGAATTGAGGGGACAGATCAAAAATATTTTAAACATCCTCAAATAGATAAGAAAAAATACTGCTGATACAGAGCAGGAGCCAGTGGGAATACTGGTTATGAAAAATATGGTTGAAACTGTTGTTGGTGCTCACCCTGCACCTGCGACTGTGGCATGTCTGGGCACAGACGGCCTTTCTTCGCAGGCATCATCAGCTAAGAAGCCCGTATGGGAGTAGGGTGGGTCCTAACTCTAATCCCTTCTGAGCGGAGTCTTATAAGGGAGGACAGCCAGAGAAACAGAGCCACTTGGAGGAGAATCTGCAGCCAGGAAAGCCCAGAACAAAGGAGCCGCCAGGAGCCAAAAGGGCAAGGAGGGTGTTCACCCCTCCTGCCAACTGCGCCCCCTCCTCACCACCCTGCACCCCCTCCTAACCACCCTGCACCCCTCCTCACCACCCTGCACCCCCTCCTAACCACCCTGCACCCCTCCTCACCACCCTGCGCCCCTCCTCACCACCCTGTGCCCCTTCCTTACCACCTTGAACCCCCCTCTCACCCCCTTGAGCCCCCTCCTCGCCCTCCCCTAGACTGGCTGACAGGTGAGTTTGTCAATAGCCTGATTTTGATCATGGCTAGAATACCAAAAAAAAAAAAAAAAAAAAACTGTTGCTGAAGAGCCGATTCCCACTCACCGGGACTCTGTAGGACAGAGTAGAACTGCTCCCTAGAGTTTCCAAGGAGTACCTGGTGGATTCTAACTGCCGACCCTTTTGTTAGCAGCCGTAGCACTTAACCACTATGCCACCAGGGTTTCCCATGGATAGAATAAAGGACATTAAGTGTGATATAATCGTTTTTAATAAGAGCGAAGTGGAAGAGCACATTTGCTGGTGAAGTGTCATTTCTCAAGCGGTGTCAGCAAGCAGGAGTTGCCGTCAATAAAAGTTTCTGGTTGAATCAGGGATTTTGACTCTTGTCAAAAGTGTAAGAGGCACCTTCGATACATTTCTGGGTGATCAGGTTATAACTCCCACAAATTCAATTTACAGCGCTAATTCCACCCTTATTCTGACCAGTAAAGGGGCATTGCCTCTAGGTCACTACAAGGACAGCAGCTAGATCAGCCCCTGCCAGGGCTGCCAGGACAATCTCAGCCCCTGCTGGCAGGAGAAAAGGATCAAGTCTAACATCATCCCGTCTGGGTCGTAAGCACAAATCTCGCCGTCCAGCAAGAAGCCTGGTTACTGGAAACCAGCACTCGGAGCAGAGCGGTGGCTGCATTAATTCTGATGCCGGTACTCTGACCTGTGCTTTGATTTGGGGGAAAACTCTCATTATTTTCAAGAAAACACTTTTATGAGACAATTGAGAAGGCTCCAATGGAAGCCGTAGGCCATGGGACAAGGTCACTTTGGAAGGTGGCCGTCAACAAACACCATCACTAACATGCCCCCTGGGAAACCAATTGTCCCCCAGGACACTTTAAAATCGGGGGGGGGGCTGTCACAGGCAAACTTGGGGCCACTGGTGGCTAAGTTCTTCATAAATTAGTCCACACTCTTAAATTCAGTCATATTGGGTGTTTAATCTTTCCAAAACTATGGACAGTTACTCCTCAAAACCAAAAAAAAAACAGACCAGTTGTTGTCAAGTCGTCCCACCACCGCACCGACCAGTCCCCCGGGGGAGCGACTACTCGGGGTTGGGGTCTGAGCGCGGGACCTGGCCCGGGGGACGCCTGCCCTGGGAGCCACCCTGCGGCGGCCGGGACCCGGTGCTCAGATCTCCCCAGTGCGCAGGCTCAGCCAGCTTGTGCAGGAGAAGCCCCCTCCGACTGAGCCCTGGGGTCCCAGCCCGAGCCTTTGCACCCGGCCTTGCACTAGGTCTTGGGCCGCCCCCAGGCTCCGCCCTCCAGTCCCGCCCCCAGCCCAGCCCTACCCCATCCAAGGCCCCGCCCCCAGCCCAGACCCCGCCCTCTATGCCCAGCCCTGTCTTGATCCCAGGCCCTGCCCTCCAACCCGAGCCCCGCCCTTCAGCCCAGGCCCCGCCCCCTCCCGGCCCCGCCCCGCCCCGCCCCCTGCCCTGGTGTCACCCTCTCACTGCCTGTATCTCCAGGGAGGACTCCTGGCAGGCCTGCCCCCGCCCTGGTCAGACCCACGGACCGAAAGCCGGCCTGAGAGGCTGGACCGCAGGAGAACAGGCTCCCAGAAGGTCCTCTCCAGCATGTTCCCATTCCTCGTCCCCAGACCCAGTGTCCACTGCCCCTGGTCACCAATCCGTCCTGCCCTCCCCAAGGCAGACGCGCTCCCTGTGATGGGGGGGCCCCTGGTGGGAATGGTCCCCTGCGGAGGGTGGTCCCCTGGGGGGGTGGTCCCCTGTGGGGGGTGGTCCCCTGAGGGGGATGGTCCCCTGTGGGGGATGGTCCCCTGTGGAGGGTGGTCCCCTGAGGGGGATGGTCCCCTGTGGGGGGTGGTCCCCTGAGGGGGATGGTCCCCTGTGGGGGATGGTCCCCTGTGGAGGGTGGTCCCCTGTGGAGGGTGGTCCCCTGAGGGGGATGGTCCCCTGTGGAGGGTGGTCCCCTGTGGAGGGTGGTCCCCTAAGGGGGATGGTCCCCTGTGGGGGATGGTCCCCTGTGGGGGTGGTCCCCTGAGGGGGATGGTCCCCTGTGGGGGATGGTCCTCTGTGGGGGGTGGTCCCCTGAGGGGGGTGGTCCCCTGTAGGGGATGGTCCCCTGTGGAGGGTGGTCCCCTGTGGAGGGTGGTCCCCTGTGGAGGGTGGTCCCCTGAGGGGGGTGGTCCCCTGTGGAGGGTGGTCCCCTGAGGGGGGTGGTCCCCTGTGGGGGGTGGTCCCCTGAGGGGGATGGTCCCCTGTGGGGGGTGGTCCCCTGAGGGGGATGGTCCCCTGTGGGGGGTGGTCCCCTGAGGGGGATGGTCCCCTGTGGGGGGTGGTCCCCTGAGGGGGATGGTCCCCTGTGGGGGGTGGTCCCCTGAGGGGGATGGTCCCCTGTGGGGGGTGGTCCCCTGAGGGGGATGGTCCCCTGTGGGGGGTGGTCCCCTGAGGGGGATGGTCCCCTGTGGGGGTGGTCCCCTGAGGGGGATGGTCCCCTGTGGGGGATGGTCTCCTGTGGACGGTGGTCCCCTGAGGGGGGTGGTCTCCTGGGGGGGTGGTCCCCTGTGGAGGGTGGTCCCCTGTGGGGGGTGGTCCCGTGGGGAGGGTGGTCCCCTGTGGGGTGAGTGGTCCCCTGTAATGCGGATTGGTACCCTGTGATGGGAGTGCAGTCCCGTGTAGAGGGGTGGTTCTCTGTGATTGGGCATCCCCTGTGGGGTGTAGACCCCTGTGGGGGGGTTCACTTGTGTGGTGGCCGTCCGTCCCCTATTGGGGGGCATCCATGTGGGGGGGTCCTCTGAGGAAGGCCAGTCCCCTGTGATGTGGTGCAGCTTTGTTCCAGGGCTGACAACTGGCGGGGGGCGGGGGGATCCTCCCCCTTGTGGGGGCTGCCTAGACCTCAGCCAGAGGTGGATCTGAAAAGGTAAGTAAGAGCCTCAGGTGAGTCTCAGTCATTCCACGAGAAAGGGGAACTCAGACCACTCCTAGGAGAAAATTAATGGTTGAATTTCTGAAGCTTCTCTTTAAAACTAGCCATAATAGAGACGACAACAACTATAGAGAGCACCTGTGAGCTTCTCACGCACCAGACCCCCAGGCTAAGTGCTTCGCCAGTTTAAAATGGGTAAATTACAGCCAATAGAAAACTTCCTTCATAATTTCACAAGTTTCCCTTCCTCTCGGTTCTGGGGAATACCTCTCTGGTCCCCCTAGCCTGAGGTCCTAAAATAGTTTGCAATCCAGCATTGCCCAAGAAGCAGAATGCTCCCTCCAAAGAAAACTCTTCAGCACCCACGTCTGGAGGGGACAGGTCAGGTCCATGGTCCATGGGAAGCCAGAGAAGGCGCTGACAGTCTCAACCCAAGGCTTTCCAGACTTTTCTGACCGATAGTGAGCTCTTTTGTGTAACACAGAACCACAGGCCTGGAAATCCTGGTGGTGTAGTGGTTAAGTGCTGTGGCTGCTAACCATAGGGTTGGCAGTTCAAATCCACCAGGCGCTCCTTGGAAACTCTATGAGGCAGTTCTACTCTGTCCTATAGGGTCGCCACGGGCCTTCTACTCTGGAAAATACTGATACTGATGTGGGCAAAAGAGAAGTTTCTGAGTCCGGCTGGGTTTCTACTCTGGTTCAACTCTGCCCTCTGGCACCCTTCTGACCTGGCAAGCTGTAAGCCTTCGTTTCCTTTATCTGTACCACTGGGATGTTACCACCCTCCAGATGAGTAAGGATTAGCTGATAAGCAAGACACCTGAAAAGTCTTGGTGCATGACCGCTTCTGGTAAATTACAACTATATTATTTCTCAGAAGAAAGGCTCTAGATAACCCCAAGTCACTCCCTTAGGACACCTCAAAGCTCTCCAGAACACTCTAAACACCCTTAATCCATAGATTGTTCATAATTCCAGTCCCTGCCGGGATGTGGTGAAGGGCTGAACAAGAGGGTCTCTGAGAACCATCACTCTGGATTCTCGGGCCGCAGCCAGGACCAGTTTAGGGACACCCTGCCAGACCTAATCCAGGCCCTGGATGGCCCTAAACAGTGCCCCTTTAGCAACATGCCTCAGGGCAACACGCCTAAGAGCAACAACGCCTCAGGGCAACACGCCTCAGGGCAACACGCCTAAGCAAAATAACAGCTATCCCTCTGGAAGGAGTGGCCTCAGGGCCTCTGGAGGGGGGTGCTCAGGGCCTCCAGAGAGGGGGCTGAGTTCCTTCTGGAGCGGGGCTAAAGGCCTCCCAAGGGGGGACTCAGTGTCTCTTAGGGAGGGGGTGCAGAGCCTCTGGAAGAGGGGGCTCAGGGTCTCTGGAGGGGGGCTCAGATCCTCCGAAGGGGGCCTCAGGGCCTCTGGAGGGGGGCTCAGCACCTCCGGGGGCGGGGCTCAGGGCTTCTGGAAGGGGGGCTGAGACCCACTGTAGGAGGAGTGTCAGACCCTCTGGAGGAGGGCTTAGGGCCTCTGGCAGGAGGGCCTCCACTCCCCTGCAGCATGGGAACCTGGTCAGAGGAAGCCAGTGGAATTTCTAGAGCCCTCATGCTCTGCAGGGATTCATGATGGCAAAGTCGACCCACCTGTCCCACGGCACACACAGCCCTGAATATGCTGTGTTAGCATTTAGTATCATTTGAATCATGCCTGCCTGTCTCACCGTGGGCAGGCGCATGTCTGCTGGAGCTAGAAGGAGCAAAACTTGCAGACAACGCTCTGGCAGCGAGTTGCTAAGTGATTCAGATGTGAGACTCAAGTTTGCTGTGTGAAATTATGGTCAGATGGGTGACCGTGGCTGAGGGCCACCCAAGCCTGGGCACACAGAATTCACCTGGTCCAAAACATCATAGAGTACAGAAACTTACCTGCCAGCTTGGTTGTTCTCTTGATCACAACAACTAAGAGAAGGAACAAAATGTAGGGAAACAGTAAATAAAGATCTTTGCTAAAATATGACGATCTCTTCTCAGTCCAGGCCTCATGGTTGGGAGTCATAGGACCTTATTTAGCTCTCTGTTCCTCACTGTGCAGACCCGGGCCTCAAGGAGCCTCTCACCTCCTGAATCCTGTGGCTCTCACGCTCCCCTTGACATCCTCCAGGAGAGGCTCCAGGGGAGAACACATCTTTTGGCCTTCTCCAGCTTCCTCCATCTTCAAAGCCAGTCTCTCCCTGGCTGACCCTCAAAAAAGACCTCCACCAGGATAGTCCAGATAGTCTCCCTATCTCAGACCCTTAATTCGTCATATCTGCAAAGTCCGTTTTGTCAGATGATATACGGCACGCTCCCAGGTTCCAGGGATCCAGGTTCCAGGGATTAGGACATGAATGTCTTTGGAGCACCATTTTTTTGGCCTAGCACACCTAGATGAATTTGAGAGTTGTGGGAAAAGGGCACTTTCCTTCACAGGTCTGTGGCCTCTGTTGATGGAGGAATGGTCTGAGCTCTGGCCTGCTCCCTCACACCTGTCTATGGGAAGTTGAAGACAGGTCCCAAAGGTCAGCTGACCACACTGGCTTCAATGGGAACAACACTGGCTTCAACGGGAACAGGGGCTGAGCCACGCTGGCACCTGCAGCCCATGGCCCACCTCTGCCTGGAGTTTACAGCAGATGGGCAATCGTTCCGGCTGCCTCAGGAGTCTTGGGACAAGTGAGATGGGCCTCTCGGGGGAGAGACACCCCCTTTCCTTCGGTAGAGATTGGAGGGACACTAGGGTCGAAGTGAGATTTTAGTCACTGGGTCTGAGAATAGTCAATGTACAACAAGTACTCGCTGGTTAGATAATTGATTTGATTTAGCCTCTACATAAACGACATTCAGTTGGCAGACGAAAGAATTAAAAATAGCAAAGTGGGTTTGGGTTCTTTGCTGATCGCTTGATTAGTTTTAACTTTGGTTCATCAATAATGTGCACTTGTGTGTCCTTTGGGAAGGAGTTTTTAAAAAGCAAGACCTTAGACACAAAAGCCATTCATCGACCACAGGCTCCTTTTCCTAAATTTTTGCTTTTACCAATTTCACATCTCCATGACGTGCGTTTCCGCCCTGCGCAGTCTGATCATGAGGTGCTGTCCTGCATGTGAATCATGGCGTGCATAGCTCAGCAGAGGGGCACATGTCCGTCCGTGGTGAACAGAAGTAAAACTATGATGCCACCTTCAGGGAACCAAAAGTCTGTCCTTACAAAGCACTAAATAGCTCCACATCGCTTAAAAATACTCCTGTGTTTGAAGACAAAACTTTCCGTTGTGCCGTGAAAAGAGTGGGTGAGGTACAGATGAAGTGGGGCCAGCTCTCTGCAGTGAAATGTGGTAAGACTGTCCACGGAGACACGTGGGATTCAGCGCCCCTGGAGCTGGGTTGTGACCCCCTGGCTCCTACGTTTGGTCACAGACACTGGAGAGGAAGGAAGCACCAAAAGGAGCCATCAAAGCTGCCGGCATTCCTGGTGAGATGCCTCCGTTGTCCTTGAGCTTGTGTGGATTGTTGAAGCTGCCAATGCCTGTGTCGAGGGTGCCAGCTTCCGGCCTCGGGAGTGTATCCTGGAGAGCCGTGGTTCACATGTGGGAGCCACGTGCGTTTGGAGAAGAGCATTAGATCGGCCACCATTGCAGACAAAGCGGGGTTAAAAATTCAAGCTGCAAGGGGTTAAAATATGTCGTGGATTGAATTGTGTGTGTTGAAGTTCTAACCCAGTACTTGTGAACGTGGCCTTGTTTGAAAATAGGGTCTCTGGAGCTGTCATCACTTATGAGGTCACACTGGAGGAGGGTGGGTCCTGATCCATCTGAGTGTGTCCTATAGAAGAGAAGAGACACAGAGGGACAGACACAAGCCAAGGAACACCTGGAGCCACCTGGAGCTGGAGGAGACTAGGAAGGATTCTCCCCTAGAACTTTCAGAGAGAGCGTGGCCCTGCCAACACCTGGATTTGGACTTCTGCTCTCCAGAACTCTGAGACATAAATTTCCGTTGTTTTCAGCCCCACCGTGTGTGGCTCTTTGCTACTGCAGCTCCAGGAACTAATACAAAATGCAGGTCTGGATTCTGAGACCACAGAGGGCTCATGCAGGGGAAACTGAGGCTGGAGAGGATCCAAAGCCTGCCTGAGGCCAGAAGCTACTGGACTCGGGGATGAGTGCCCAACGCTCAGCCTAGGGTCCTTCAACAAGCAGGCACCAGGCTGCTCTCTCCTAGAGCTGTCTGGCAGGATTCCGTGGGCTAAGGCCACAGCAGTGGAAAGAAGACAGCAGGGAATCGCTTTTTCACTATCCGCTCCTGCCCCTGGACCTGTGTGACCCAAGAAATGCCATCTGTACTTGAGCCAGAAAAAGTTTAAGACTAAGAGTTGTATGACTCATCCTTCTACTGCACACCCAGAGCCTGTCCCTCCAGAAAAGCCTGGACAATCTGACCACTGGGGCTCAGCCACACCCAGGAACCTGTTCCTGACCCGCATTAACTAGCCTCCCTGTTCCTGTAGAATTCTGGCTCAAGGCTGTGTGTCTTCAATAAGTAAGGTTTGCTTCTTTATACCACTCTGCTTGGTAGTTTCTCTGCGTCTGAAGGGGAAGCATTCCAGAACCCACGAACCTCGTGGGCTAACACGGAAAGTGTAATTTCAGCACTGAGCACTAGATGGCAGACTCCCCCAGCTTGAGGCGTCGACAGATCTTTAACAAATTTCCAACAAGATCATTTTAAAACCATGTTCAAACTCTAGCTCCCTGTCTAAAAACGAATCTGTAATAAGGTGCATCAATAATCATAAATGCAGGGTATCACTACTCTCCCATTTGGGTAAATCATCGGAGGAAACACGATTTTCCAATCTCAAGTTCACCTAGAAGCCGAAAGGTGAGATAACCGACATTGAGTGCAGTTGGATATGTTACCAGGTGTTCTGAGTACAGTGTGCAGTCTTGCTAAAGACAACAAGGGCAAAATTCAGAAAATCAAATGAAGCAGTGTTTGTTTTGTTTTAATAACAGGCAGTGGGAATTTTATCTGCAGAATGAAGCATTTAGTGCTTTCACAGACACCGTTAATGCTGACAAGAATTTAGGGCTTAAAAGTTTATTTCCATAAATGTGTTTTACTGTCTGATCAGGAGGGCACATGTCTCACAGTTTAAGGCAGAATCACTCTCTACCAGGGCTTTGAACCAGTGCATTCTGGTTCAAACCCCTTCTGAGAATTTACATTTCTAACAAGTTCCCAGGAAGTTATGCATAAGAACCACCTGGGCATCTTATTAAAATGTAGGTTCTGATTCAGTACATCTGAGGTGGAAATGCAAATTCTCAGGAGAGAACCTGTTAGAAATTCCAATTCTCAGCAGGGGTTGGAACCTAACTGGTTGGAAGCCCTGCTGTCTGCTTAGTGAGGCTTTGATTCCAGGATAATGTGAGTAGGAAGACCTTCTATGTAGCCCTCCCCCTGGGGAGCCAAAGAAGGAAGAATTACAGGAGAGAATCATGAAAGTAAAAATGTCACTTTATTTAATTTAGTTGACAGTTACACTATTCAGTAGTTTTTTGAAAACTAAAAAAATAATTAAAATATTCAAGTTTGTGTTTTAGTACATCAAGTTTGAAGCCAAGTTTGCAAAGAAAGTTTTAGTTTTTTCACACACAACCAAGCATGTGATAAGTGTTAAAAATTTTTTAAATATAGTCATTCAGAAATATTAGAAAAATAGACCAGGGAAATCATAAATACTACATAAGATTTGAAATATTTCAGCAACAAGTTTCCTCTTTCAGTTCCAAAAAAATTTTCTACAAATATATAATATGCTTCTGAAATTGAATAAACATAAACAAACAAAAAAAACATTGCTGCCAAGTCCAACTCATAGTGACCTTGTAGGACATTAGAACTGCCCCACAGAGCATGAGCTGTTAACCACTGCACCACCAGGGCCCCTGAATAAATCTAGGTCCCACTTTAAGGAATTTTATTTTATTTATTTCCCATAGGAAGAACTAAAAAAGAAAATAGTGTTAATGAGTGGCTACAATGAAAGACGAGGTAGGATATTATTCCACAAAGAGAAGGAAAAACTGCGGTCTGAAAGAATTCCAGGACACTTTTCATAGTTTTCTGTTCCCGCAGATGACATAGCGGCCGCAACAATGGGCTCAAACACAGCGATTGTGAGGATGGCGCGGGACCGGGCACCCACCAGCAATAGCAACAGTCCTGCAGATATTGTTAAGCTTGTCATAGCAAGTATAGTTTTTCTTTGAACTTTTTATTAAATTATGAAATACACACAGAAAGGTATGTAAATTGTAAGTGTACAGTTCCATCGATTTTCACAAAGTGAACACAGGTGTGTCCCAGCGCCCAGGCTGGACTACAGCATCAGCATGTTAACCTCGTCCCAGAAACCTGGCTCATGTCATTCCAGGTTCCCAGAGAAGCAGAACAACACCAACTTCCAGCATCACGTGTGAACTCGGCCTGTTTTAAACTCCGTACAGATGGAATCCTGGAAAGTGGCCTCTTTACGGTTTGGCTTCTTTAACGCAACATTGCGTTCTTCTGGAGGACATTTGGATACATTTTTGTTTTTATTAATACTGTTCTGAATGGTTTTTGTGTGTCTTTTGGTGAATACAGATTTGCCTTTTTCGCCGTGTATGTACTATAAAAAAAAAATATGTACTATATTTTTTATGTACTACATTAGTTACTCAGCGCTGCTATAACACCAACAACAACAAAAATACCACAAGTGTGTGGCTTTAAAGAACAGAGATTTATTTTCACACAATTCAGGAGGCTAGAAGTCCAAATTTAGGGTGTGTCTCTAGGGGAGGTCCTTTTTTGTCAGTAGCCCCAGGAGTTGCTTGGTGTTCTTGGAATTCCTGGCTGTCTGTCTCTCCCCTGTGTCTCTGTGTCTATTCTGCTTTTTATAACTCAGAAGTAATCGGGCTTAGGACCCATTCCACCCTGATATGACCTTGTTAACATAACAAAAACACCTATTTCCAAACAGGGTCATATTTACAGGTACAGGGGATAGAATTTCAGCACATATTTGCGGGGGACACAATTCAATCCATAACAGATACTTAGGAATTCTAAAAAATAACTTATATCTGATAGTCCGGTACACAAGGTCTGTATTGTCTATTTCTGCTGTCTCCTAACCCTGCCGTTTCTTGCTCATGGTTCCTTATTGTCTTGTATTCTTGGCTTCCTTTGAATACATGCTGCTCGTGGCTTAGAAAATACTCTGTGGGGATTTCTCAGGGCTGGGATGAAGAGCTCTTCCCACACAGATGGTTCACCGTCACCTGGCCAGGTACCCAACACTAGCGCAGCAGGGCCACCTCTCACCTGGTATACAGCTCGGGGCTCCCTGGACCCCAAAAGAGCCCCTGCAAATCCATGCCAGGACTTCACCGTGGCCACACTTCTCCAGGCCAGGCTTTTTCTTCTTTCTTTCCTTCTCCCTCTCCACCTAGTGCTCAGGCAACTTCCCAGTGGTCCTCTGGGGGTGGGACCCCTCCTATCAGGGTCCTAACTTATATGGGTAGGGTCTTCTATCAGATACCCCAACATGGGCAGGCCTTGACTTCTGTCCTCCCCTACCACTGTGTCCCCAAACCGAAGCGAATGACCCAGGAAGCAAATGATCCAGGGCAGAAGCAGCTGTGGTGTCTCGGGTCCTACCCCTGGATTCTCAGCCCCCAGAATTTAGCCTGGCTGCCCCCCACTACCTTGTATACACTCTAGTGCTTTTAATATTTCCTTATAAGCAGAATTTTTGGTCGTGTTCGACAGAAGGTTTAAAAAGAAGGATGAACAATTATCTGTGATGAAAATTAACTGTTGGTTCATCTTGATTCTTTTCTTTCATCCTTTTTTCCTCGATTATCTGATGATGTTTATCTGTTTTTATTTATAAGTCAAGACCTACATTTATTAACATCAGTAGCTTTTAGTTTTTCCTTCCCACCCAGAAGTCCTTTCCAGTGAATAGACTGCTTCTCACAGCCATCGCGTACAGATGGTTGCGTTGGAGAGCAGTACTTACAATCCACTGCTGAGGGAGCCGCCTTCCTTCTGTTCCTGTAGGTCATGGGGAAGCACAGCAGTGTGTAGGTCACGGCTTGGAGGTTGGATTAACTAGGACCCACCACCAGAGTCCTCCTTAGAGAAGTGAGGATGTCGAGACTGCGTCTCACATACTTTGGACATGTTATCGGGTGGGACCAGTCCCTGGAGAAGGACATCATGCTTGGTAAAGTAGAAGGTCAGTGAAAAAGAGGAAGACCCTCAACGAGATGGACTGACAAAGTGGCTCCAACAATCGGCTCAAGCATAACGAGGATTGCGAGGATGGTGCAGGACCAGGCAGTGTTTCATTGTTATGCATAGGTCACTATGAGTTGATGGTGCCTAACAGCAACACCAGATGTGGAAACTGAATGAGGACCCTGAGTACTCCTTCTCTGCCCAGTAACAGAGAAAACAGTCTCTGCAGCTTGCGTTTTCCCAGGCACCTGAGACAGTGGCCCAGGGACAGCAGGTGGATCGGGCAGCAGCTCAGCTCAGCTTCCTGCTGTGGCTTCAGGGCATTGTAGGGAGAGAGCGTGTCCAAGGGTGACAACTGAGTTTATTTTCTGGTTGGTCAGCAGGAGAGGTTCTAGAGGTAAGATCATTGTTCTTCATGTTGTTAGTTTCTGAGGTATGTTTTTATTTTGTTAGATGGTACACACACTCAACTTCTATTTTCAATATAGAAGAAAAATCATTTACTGTAGTTTTTGTCACTCTTGTCAAAGAGAAAAAGAACCGGTTGTATTGTGTTGACTCCAACTCATAGCAACCCCGCATGTGTCAGAGTACAACCGTATTCCATAGGATTTTCAATGGCTGATTTTTCTAAAGTAAATCACCACACCTTTCTTTCAAGGTACCTCTGGGTGACTTGAACCTCCAACCTCTCGGTCAGCAGCTGAGTATGGTAACTGTTTGCACTGTGCAGGGACTGAAGAGGGGGAGGGCAAAATGCACAAGTTCCTCAGTCGTGCCTGAAATAAAATAGATAAATAAACTCAAAGTAAACTTTATTTTTTCCAAAATGATCAGTACATCTTCTTACTACTGTGTGGAATCAGGAGATGAATTACAACAAAAGCCAAACAGCAGCTGAAGCCCAGTTGTCAGTAAGCACCAACAGGTAAACTACTGGGTAACCTTGGGTTAGGTCACATGACCAACACAGATTATTCCAGTCCTCGCCTCAGGAAGTCCTGAGTGGTGCCAGGGCACCCGATTATGCTGTCTTCCTGAGACCCACGTCCCACGTACTGAGGCTGCAGAGCCTCCCTCTCATCTGGCCCTGGGTTCTCTGTGGCATTTTAGAGCAAACCAAATGGAGAACCGTGTTCATATTGTTGTTGTTGTTAGATGCCGTCAAGGCAGTTCCGACTCCTAGTGACCGTGTGTACAACACAAAACACTGCTCGATCCTGTGCCATCCTCACCGTTGTTGCTATGCTCGAGCCCATTGTTGCAGCCACTGTGTCAGTCCATCTTGTTGAGGGTCTCCCTGTTTTTCACTGACCCTCTACTTTACCAAGCATGATGTCCTTCTCCAGGAACTGGTCCCTCCTGATAACATTTCCAAAGTGCATGAAAGGAAGTCTGGCCATCCTTGCTTCTAAGGAGCATTCCGGCTGTACTCCTTCATATACAAATGGATTCAAAATGCATTTAGAAAAAAATTATGTCTGTTATATTCATGATTTATTTTTAAGAAGGTGTTTTCATAAGATGATTAGAACCAGAAGGGCTGGAAGAAATAATAATATGCTGCCATGCGATATTCGAGACCATCTACGAATGCTATACTGCAGGGTCCCTATGGGTTGGAATTGACTCCACGCCCACGGATTTGGGTTTTTCTTTTCTTTTTTTTTATGTATACTAATTATACACGTGTCTGCCAGTTTGTCGTACTGTGGGGGCTTGTGTGTTGCTGTGATGCTGGAAGCTATGCCACCGATATTCAGATACCAGCAGGGTCACCCATGGAGGACAGGTTTCAGCTGAGCTTCCAGACTAAGACTGAGAAGAAGAACCCGGCAGTCTACTTCTGAAAAGCATTAGCCAGCGAAAAACTTATGAATAGAAGCAGAACATTGTCTGATATAGTGCTGGAAGATGAGCCCCCCAGGTTGGAAGGCACTCAAAAGACGGCTGGGGAAGAGCTGCCTCCTCAAAGTAGAGTCAACCTTAATGATGTGGATGGAGTAAAGCTTTCGGGACCTTCATTTGCTGATGTGGCATGACTCAAAATGAGAAGAAACAGCTGCAAACATCCATTAATAATTGGAACCTGGAATGTACGAAGTATGAATCTGGGAAAATTGGAAATGGTCAAAAATGAAATGGTACGCATAAACATCGATATACTAGGCATTAGTGAGCTGAAATGGACTGGTATTGGCCATTTTGAATCGGACAATCATATAGTCTACTATGCTGGGGATGACAACTTGAAGAGGAATGGTGTTGCATTCATCATCAAAAAGAACATTTCAGTATCTAGCCTGAAGTACAATGCTGTCAGTGATAGGATAATATCCATACGCCTACAAGGAAGACCAGTTAATAAGACTATTATTCAAATTTACTCACCAACCACTAGGGTCAAAGATGAAGAAACAGAAGATTTTTATCAGCTCCTACAGTCTGAAATTGATCAAACATGCAATCAAGATGTATTAATAATTACTGGCGCTTGGAACGAGAAAGTTGGAAACAAAAAAGGGTCAGTAGTTGGAAAATATGACCTTGGTGGTAGACAATGCCAGAGATGGAATGATAGAATTTTGCAAGACCAACGACTTCTTCATCGCAAATACCTTCTTTCACCAACATAAACTGCGACTATACACATGGACCTCACCAGATAGAACACACAGAAATCAAATTGACTACATCTGTGGAAAGAGATGATGGAAAAGCTCAATATCATCAGTCAGAACAAGGCCAGGGGCTGACTGTGGAACAGACCATCAATTGCTCATATGCAAGTTCAAGCTGAAATTGAAGAAAATCAGAGCAAGTCCACGAGAGCCAAAATATGACCTTGAGTATATCCCACCTGAATTTAAAGACCATCTCAAGAATAGATTTGAGGCATCGAACACTAGTGACTGAAGACCAGATGAGTGAGTTGTGGCATGACATCAAGGACATCATCCATGAAGAAAGCAAGAGGTCACTGAAAAGACAGGAAAGGAAGAAAAGACCAGGATGGATGTCAGAGGAGACTCTGAAACTTGCTCTTGAGCGTCAAGCAGCTAAAGCAAAAGGAAGAATTGATGAAGTAAAAGAACTGAACAGAAGATTTCTAGGGGCCTCTAGAGAAGACAAAATAAAGTATTACAATGACATGTGCAAAGAGCTGGAGATGGAAAACCAAAAGGGAAGAACACGCTCGGCATTTCTCAACCTGAAAGAACTGAAGAAAAAATTCAAGCCTCGAGTTGCAATAGTGAAGGATTCCATGGGGAAAATATTAAACGACGCAGGAAGCATCAAAAGAAGATGGAAGGAATACACAGAGTCATTATACCAAAAAGAATTAGTCGATGTTCAACCATTTCAAGAGATGGCATATGATCAGAAACCAATGGTACCGAAGGAAGAAATCCAAGCTGCTCTGAAGGCACTGGCGAAAAACAAGGCTCCAGGAATTGATGGAAAATCAACTGAGGTGTTTCAACAAACACATGCAACCCTGGAGGTGCTCACTCATCTATGCCAAGAAATATGGAAGACAGCTTCCTGGCCAACTGATTGGAAGAGATCCACATTTATGCCTATTCCCAAGAAAGGTGATCCAACCGAATGTGGAAATTACAGAACAAAGTCATTAATATCACACGCAAGCAAAATTTTGCTGAAGATCACTCAAAAACGGCTGCAGCAGTATATCAACAGGGAACTGCCAGAAATTCAGGCCGGTTTCAGAAGAGGACGTGGAACCAGGGATATCATTGCTGATGTCAGATGGATCCTGGGTGAAAGCAGAGACTACCAGAAGGATGTTTACCTGTGTTTTATTGACTATGCAAAGGCATTCGACTGTGTGGATCATAACAAACTATGGATAACACTGCGAAGAATGGGAATTCCAGAACACTTAATTGTGCTTATGAGGAACCTTTACATGAATCAAGAGGCAGTTGTTCGGACAGAACAAGGGGATACTGATTGGTTTAAAGTCAGGAAAGGTGTGCATCAGGGTTGTATTCTTTCACCATACCTATTTGATCTGTATGCTGAACAAATAATCCGAGAAGCTGGACTATGTGAAGAAGAACCGGGCATCGGGATTGGAGGAAGACTCATTAACAACCTGCGTCATTGAGATGACACAACCTCGCTTGCTGAAAGTGAAGAGGACTTGAAGCACTTACTAATGAAGATGAAAGACCACAGCCTTCAGTATGGATTATCCTCAACATAAAGAAAACAAAAATCCTCACAACTGGACCAATTAGCAACATCATGATAAATGGAGAAAAGATTGAAGTTGTCAAGGATTTCATTTTACTTGGATCCACAATCAACAGCCACGGAAGCAACAGTCAAGAAATCAAAAGACACATTGCGTTGGGCAAATCTGCTGCAAAGGACCTCTTCAAAGTGTTGAAAAGCAAAGATGTCACCCTGAAGTCTAAGGTGCGCCTGACCCAAGCCATGGTATTTTCAATTGCATCATATGCATGTGAAAGCTGGACAATGAATAAGGAAGACTAAAGAAGAGTGGACACCTTCGAATTGTGGTGTTGGTGAAGAATATTGAATATACCATGGACTGGCAAAAGAACCAACAAATCCATCTTGGAAGAAGTACAACCAAAGTGCTCCTTAGAAACAAGGATGGTGAGACTGCATCTTACATACTTTGGACATGTTGTAAGGAAGGATCAGTCCCTGGAGAAGGACATCAAGCTTGGCAGAGTACAGGGTCAGCGGAAAAGAGGAAGACCCTCAATGAGGTGGATTGACAAAGTGGCTGCAACAATGAGCTCAAGCATAACAACGATTGTAAGGTGGTGCAGGACCGGGCAGTGTTTCATTCTGTTGTGCATAGGGTTGCTATGAGTCGGAACCGACTTGACGGCACCTAACAACAATTATACTAGATACACTAAATACACTCTACTAATCATATTAAATATACTAAATAAACCAAAAAAACAAACACCTTGCCGTCGAGTTGATTTTAACTCATAGCGACCCTATAGGACAGAATAGAACTGATCCATAAGGTTTCCAAGGAGCGGCTGGTGGATTTGAACTGCTGACCTTTTGACTAGCAGCCAAGCTCTTAACCACTGCACCACCAAGGTTTCCAAATACACTGTATGAATTATACTAAAATAATCCATGTTTATGTGTTTATTATACTTCTATTAAAAATTATTCATTGGGCAAAAGATATGAATAGACACTTTACTAAAGAAGACATTCAGGTAGCCAACAGATATATGAGGAAATGTTCACGATCATTAGCCATTAGAGAAATGCAGATCAAAACTACAATGAGATTTCATCTCATTCCAACAAGGCTGGCATTAATCCAAAAAACACAAAATAATTAATGTTGGAGAGGCTGTGGAGAGATTGGAACACTTATACACTGCTGGTGGGAATGTAAAATGGTACAACCACTTTGAAAATCAATTTGGCGCTTCATTAAAAAGCTAGAAATAGAACTACCATACGATCCAGCAATACCACTCCTTGGAATATATCCTAGAGAAATAAGAGCCTTTACATGAACAGATATATGCACACCCATGTTTATTTCAGCACTGTTTACAATAGCAAAAAGACGGAAGCAACCAAGGTGCCCATCAATGGATGAATGGATAAATAAATTATGGTATATTCACACAATGGAATACTACTTATCGATAAAGAACAGTGAGGAATCTGTGAAACATTCCATAACATGGAGGAACCTGGAAGGCATTATGCTGAGTGAAATTAGTCAGTTGCAAAAGGATAAATATTGGATAAGACCACTATTATAAGAACTTGAGAAATAGTTGAAACTGAGAAGAAAACATTCTTTTGTGGTAACGAGAGGTGGGAGGGAGGGAGAATGGGAGAGGGGCATTCACTAATTAGACAGTAAAAAAGAACTACTTTAGGTGAAGGGAAAGACAGCACACAATACAGGGGAGGTCAGCACAATTGGACTAAACCAAAAGCAAACAAGTTTCCTGAATAAACTGAATGCTTCAAAGGCCAGCGTAGCAGGGGCAGGGGTCTGGGGACCATGGTTTCAGGGGACATCTAAGTCAATTGGCATAATAAAATCTTTTAAGAATACATTCTGCATCCCACTTTGAAGAGTGGCGTCTGGGGTCTTAAACGCTAGCAAACAGCCATCTAAGATGCATCAATAGGTCTCAACCCACCTGGATCAAAGGAGAATGAAGAACACCGGGGACACAAGGCGATTACGAGCCCAAGAGACAGAAAGGGCCACATGAACCAGAGACTACATCATCCTGAGACCAGAAGAACTAGATGGTGCCCGGCTTCAATTGATGACTGCCCTGACAGGGAACACAACAGAGAACACCTGAGGGAGCAGGAGAGCAGTGGGATGCAGACCCCAAATTCTCATAAAAAGACCAGACTTAATGGTCTGACTGAGACTAAAAGGACCCAGGTGGTCATGCCCCCAGACCTTCTGTTGGCCCAAGACAGGGACCATTCCCGAAGCCAACTCTTCAGACATGGATTGGATTGGACAATGGGTTGGAGAGGGATGCTGGTGCGGAGTGAGCTTCTTGGATTAGGTGGACACTTGAGACTGTGTTGTTATCTCCTGCCTGGAAGGGACATGAGAGGGTGGAGGGAGTTAGAAGCTGGCAAAATGGACAGGAAAAGAGAGAATGGAGGGAGGGAGCGGGTTGTCTCATTAGGGGGGGGAGCAATTGGGAGTGTGTAGCAAGATGTATATGGGTTTTTGTGTGAGAGACTGACTTGATTTGTAAACTTTCACTTAAAGCACAATAAAAATTATTTAAAAAAAATTATTGATTGTTCATCTGAAATTCAAATTCTGCTGAGCACCCTGCATTTTCATTTGCAAAACCTGGCAGCCTTACTACACAGCCTTCTCCCTAGGCCATCAGCACACTGAACTGTGTAGAAAAACTTAGGGAACTGTTAAAAAGGCTATTTGTCTACTATTTTAGAATGTTTAAAATTATTCAGAAGGGAAACTATTGAAAGATACTTTTTTAAAGCCAACTTTGTATCCAACACTTGGAAATAAGGTATAAGGAGGACTCCTCAGTGCTGGTTGGGATTACTTAAATATTTAGGGCAACGCACTCATCTTGCTCTCTATTAATGATTAAAGGGCCAAAATCTGGGACATCAACTATTATCTTGAGATATCTGTCTGGTAGAAGAGATAACCCTGAAAGGCGATTGATTCATTGCTTTGTAGGACAGTCACAAGGTCCCTGGTGGCACAAACAGTTTGCGCTCAGCTATTTGCCCAGAGGTTGGTGGTTTGACCCTTGAAAGAAAGGCTAGCACTCTGCTTCTATAAAGACTGCATACAAGAAAACCCTCGGGAGTAGTTCTACTCCGTAACACATGGAGCCACCATGAGTCAGAACTGACTCGACAGCAATGGGTTTAGGACATTGGCCAGTTTTACCTCACCTAGGACTCTCATTCTAACATTCTTTTATAACCCTCTGCAGTCAAATTGATTCCAACTCACGGTGAAGTCACGTGTTTAAGGGTAGAACTGTGCTCCATAGGATTTTCAGATGGCTATTTTTGTTATAAATTTTCTCCAGAAAGATGTTTACCTGTGTTTTGACTATGCAAAGGCATTCAACTGTGTGGATCGTGACAAATTACAGATAACACTGGGAAGAATGGGAATTCCAGAACACTTAATTGTGCTCATGAGGAACCTGTATTTACACTAAGAAGCAGTTGTTCAAACAGAACAAGGGGATACTTTGTGGTTTAAAGTCAGGAAAGGTGTATGTCAGGGTTGTATCCTTTCACTATACTTATTCAATCTGTATGCTGAGCAAATAATCAGAGAAGCTGGTCTCTATGAAGAACAGGGCATCAGGATTGGAGGAAGACTCATTAACAACCTGCATTACTTAAATGACACAACCTCGCTTGCTGAAAGTGAAGAGGACTTGAAGCACTTACTAATGAAGATCAAAGACCACAGCCTTCAGTATGGATTACACCTCAACATAAACAAAAACCTCACAACTGGACCAATAAGCAACGTCATGATAAATGGAGAAAAGATTGAAGTTGTCAAGGATTTCATTTTACTTAGATCCACAATCAGCACCCATGGAAATAGCAGTCAAGAAATCAAAAGACGCATTACATTGGGCAAATATGCTTCAAAAGACCTCTTTCACATGTTGAAAAGCAAAGATGTCACTCTGAAGACTAAGGTGCGCTTGACCCAAGCCGTGGGGTTTTCAATTACCTTATATACATACAAAAGCTGGGTGGTGAGTAAGGAAGTGCGAAGAATTGACACCTTTGAATTGTGGTGTTGGCGAAAAATATTGAATATACCATGGACTGCCAAAAGAACAAACAAATCTGTCTTAGAAGAAGCACAACCAGAATGCTCATTAGAAGCAAGGATGGCGAGACCTCATCTCACATACTTTGGACATGTTATCAGGAGGGATCAGTCCCTGGAGAAGGACATCATGCTCAGTAAAGTAGAGGGTCAGCGAAAAAGAGGAAGACACTCAACGAGATGGATTGACACAGTGGCTGCAACGATGGGCTAAAGCATAACAATGATTTGTGAGGATGGCGCAGGACCGGGAAATGTTTCCTTCTGTTACACATAGGTTTGCACCTAACAGCAACAACAGAAATTAATTCTCTCCAGGAACTTCTCCTCCCCCCGCCACCCCCCGTTGTAATCCATCTTTCTGTAATTTCTCCAGCATTAACTTTGGGAGAGAGCCAGCATTTAGCTAAATATATCTAAGTTTGCCATCTTAATAAATTTTGCCATCTTAGTAGGATGCAAATTAACTTTTCCATTTATTTCTATGAACTATTTGATTAATTACTCAAAAATTACTCATCTTTTATTTTAGAACATAAAAGTAATTAAGGTTACTAATCAGCTGACCTTAAAATAGGGAGCGTGTATGGACGGTTCAGGTGGGTCAATGTAACCACATGAGCCCTTAAAACTAAAAGAGGGGGACGGTGCAGGTAAAAGAGGGGGACGGTTCAGGTAAGAGAGATTTGAAGTGTGATAAGGGTTGACCGGCTGGCTTTGACCATGGATGAAGGGGGCCATGAGCCAAGGAATGTGAGTTGTCTCTATAAGCTGAGAGCGGTCCCTGACCAATGGCAAGCATAGAAACAGGGACCTCAATCCCAAACCACAAGAAGTTAAGTTTGGTCAACAACCTGAATGAGCCCGAAATCTCATCGCTCTGGAAGCCTCCCCACAGGAGCCCAGCTGGCTGACACCTTGATTTCAGCCTTATAAAGCCCCAGCTGCCGGGAGCCTGGTGGCGCATTGGCTAAGTATTCAGCTGCTAACCAAAAGGCCTGCAATTTGAACCCACCCAACGACTACGAAGGAGAAAGGCAATCTGCTCCCATAAAGATTACAACCTAGGAAACCCTATGGGGCAGTTCATCAATGTGACAGCACACAACAACAAAGCCCAGAGTGGAGAAACCATTGAATCCACCCGGTCTTCTGACCTTTAGATCTTCAAGAGAATAAATTTGTGTTGTTTTCAGATGCTGAAACTGTGGTAATTTGGTACAGCAGTGATAGTGAACTAACACGAAGGCCTTATATCTAAATGCGGTGCAGTGCCCTGGCTGAAATTCCACTCTAATATATGTATTTTTATGTGAATGTTCATAGAAGCTTTATTTATTTGTTGTGCTTTAGATGAAAATTTACAGAGCAGGTTAGTTTCTCATTCAACAATTTATACACCAATTGTTTTGTAACATTGGTTGCAATCCCCGGGAAGTGTCAATACTCTCCCCTTCCACACCCCAATTCCCCATTTCCATCCATCCATTTTTTCTGTCCTCCTCCCTTCTCGTCATTGCTTTTTACCAGGCATTGCCCTTTTGGCCTTGTATACATGAATGAACAGGAAGCATGTTCTTCATGTGTGTTATTGTTTGTCTTATAGAACTGTCTAATCTTTGGCTGAAGGGTGAACTTTGGGAGTGGCTTCAGTTCTGAGTTAGCAAGGTATCCATTGGCGATAGTCTCAGGGGTTCTTCCAGTCTCTGTCAGAGCAGTAAGTCTGGTCTTTTGTGAATTTAACTTTTGTTCTACATCTTTGTCCTGCTCTGTCCAGGACCTGTATTGTGATCCCTGTCAGAGCAGTTGGTGGCGGTAGCTGGGCACCATCTAGTTCTTCAGCTCAAGCCGGAGGAGGCTGTGAGTCATGTGGTCCATTAGTCTTCTGGACCATTATTGCCCTTGTGTCTTTGGTTTTCTTCATTTTCCTTTGCTCCAGGCAGGATGGGACCAGTAGCTGTATCTCAGGTGGCCGCTCGCAAGTTTTTAAGAGCCCAGAGGCCGCTCACAAAAGTTGGATGTAGAAGGTTTTCTTTATGTTTTTGTAACCTCAGAATGAGTCGCAAAGAAACCAACAGCCAAAAAGCTGTAACGGTGCAGCCCTGCAGCAGGGCTTGCTGAGTCCCACCCCTCCTAGATGTTCATACAGACAGATCAGCTAAGGTGAGCACACAGACAAGGCAACCAAGCTGGGAAGATCCCCGGGAGCCCCAAATGCGCCAGTGAAGACCTATCCTGGAAGAGGGGCATTAATGAAGCAATCAGAACGGGAGTTTCAGTGTGCCTCATACATAGATACATTAGATACATGCCGAGAGGTAAGGGAAAATATTGTGTTGTGGAAATAATATCAAGTGGCTATGAAACAAGAAAAGTTTGTTAAGAAAAACACAGTCAATTCTGCTTTCATGTGACACACGCACTTCTAAAAATCAAAGTACTGTGCAAAGCTGCATAGCAACAACCAGACGCTCATGGGGAAAATGGGGTTGGGGGACAACACTTTGACGGTGATACATTAAAAAAAGATAGGAAACTAATAAAAACGCGGTTTTACACACGTTAACTAAGAAATCGGTAAATGGTACAATAAATATGGTACCTTACCTCAGAAAAAGATCGAAGCTTTGTCTGTAGACGTGGATGCTGGAAGGGCTGTGAAGTGGTGGCAGGAGCCTTATCTGAAATAGGATGGAAAGTTGTGGCCTCAGATGTGAAAGAATGTGGTTAATAGCAGCTGTGTGAGCCGTGTGTGTGTCCGTGTGCGCGTGCGTGTTTGTGTGTGCGTGTCCGCGTGCACGTGTGCGTACTGTGTATTCCTATGCGGTTCAGTTGGGTGCATTACTTCTGCGGCTCCCTTAGTGGATCTTGTGGATGAAGTCAAGCAGAAGCAAATGTAAAATTTGTGGTATGCTCTAATTGTTTCCTAATACATCAATCACATTAGGAAAAAAAATTCATGTTTTCAAAAAAAATGTTAGAGCAAAACTGACTGTAACTTTGAAACCAAAATTCTATAATCAGCCAAATTCAAGAGTGAGAGTTAAAACAAAAAGAAATGCTTTTAGTTATTTAAGAACTCAGACAGCTTTCAATTCCTAGACATTCTCTGAAAGAAATCGTAGAGCAAGTGAAGAAGAGGAATTCAGGGGGAAGCAGTGAGACATGAGGAACTATTGTGAGCAAAGAAAAGTAAAACTTATTGCTAAATAGAATTTTATTATTCGTAAACTGAAAAGGCTGGATCTAAAATCTGAGACAATATCCATAGAAAAAGTGGGGGAAAAGGGGTGGTGGAGGGGAATGAAAGGAAGCTGATTCTCTCCGTGCCTGGGGATAGGAGGAGGAACGATTTGGAAAGTGATTAATTTTAGGACTTTTTTTTTTTAAGAAAAAAAAAAACAAAATTTAAGTGTAACCCCTAGAGGAATAATTTTTTTTAAAACATGTAATTATCAATTATTAGAGAAAAAGGGGACCAAAGGAACATTAATCAAAAGCAGGAGAGAGGAGAAAAAATAAAAAAGAAACCACTGAAAATAGAAAACACAAAATTGGATATGACGAATAATATCCTTGTTGTTGTTGTTAGGTGCCATCGAGTCGGTTCCAACTCATAGCGACCCTATGCACAGCAGAACAAAACACTGCCTGGTCCTGCGCCATCTTACAATCGTTGTTATGCTTGAGCTCATTGTTGCAGCCACTTTGTCAATCCACCTCGTTGAGGGTCTTCCTCTTTTCCGCTGACCCTGTACTCTGCCAAGCATGATGTCCTTCTCCAGGGACTGATCCCTCCTGACAACATGTCCAAAGTATGTAAGACGCAGTCTCACCATTCTTGCCTCTAAGGAGCATTCTGGCCGCACTTCGTCCAAGACAGATTTATTGGTTCTTTTGCCAGTTCATGGTATATTCAATATTCTTCGCCAACACCGCAATTCAAAGGTGTCAACTCTTCTTCGGTCTTCCTTATTCATTGTCCAGCTTTCACATGCACATGATGCGACTGAAAATACCATGGCTTGGGTCAGGTGCACCTTACTTAGTCTTCAGGGTGACATCTTTGCCCTTCAACACTTTGAAGAGGTCCTTTGCAGCAGATTTGCCCAATGCAATGCATCTTTTGATTTCCTGACTGCTGCTTCCGTGGCTGTTGATTGCGGATCCAAGTAAAATGAAATCCTTGACAACTTCAATCTTTTCTCCATTTATTATGATGTTGCTCATTGGTCCAGTTGTGAGAATTTTTGTTTTCTTTATGTTGAGGTGTAATCCATACAGAAAGCTGTAGTCTTTGATCTTCATTAGTAAGTGCTTCAAGTCCTCTTCACTTTCAGCAAGTGAGGTTGTGTCATCTGCATAATGCAGGTTGTTAATGAGTCTTCCTCCAATCCTGATGCCCCATTCTTCTTCATATAGTTCAGCTTCTCGGATTATTTGTTCAGCATACAGATTGAATAGGTATGGTGAAAGATTACAACCCTGACGCACACCTTTCCTGACTTTAAACCAATCAGTATCCCCTTGTTCTGTCCGAACAACTGCCTCTTGATTTATGTAAAGGTTGGTTCCTCATGAGCACAATTAAAGTGTTCTGCAATTCCCATTCTTCGCAGTGTTATCCATAGTTTGTTATGATCCACACAGTTGAATGCCTTTGCATAGTCAATAAAACACACGTAAACATCCCTCTGGTATTCTCTGCTTTCAGCCAGGATCCATCTGACATCAGCAATGATATCCCTGGTTCCACATCCTCTTCTGAAACTGGCCTGAATTTCTGGCAGTTCCCTGTCGATATACTGCTGCAGCCATTTTTGAATGATCTTCAGCAAAATTTTGCTTGTGTGTGATATTAATGATATTGTTCTATAATTTCCAAGTTCGGTTGGATTACCTTTCTTGGGAATAGGCATAAATATGGATCTCTTCCAATCGGTTGGCCAGGAAGCTGTCTTCCATATTTCTTGGCATAGACGAGTGAGCACCTTCAGCGCTGAATCTGTTTGTTGAAACATCTCAATTGATATTCCATCAATTCCTGGAGCCTTGTTTTTCGCCAATGCCTTCAGAGCAGCTTGGACTTCTTCCTTCAGTACCGTCGGTTCCTGATCATATGCCACCTCTTGAAATGGTTGAATGTCGACTAATTCTTTTTGGTAAAATGATGCTGTGTATTCCTTCCATCTTCTTTTGATGCTTCCTGCGTCGTTTAATATTTTCCCCACGGAATCCTTCACTGTTGCAACTCGAGGCTTGAATTTTTTCTTCAGTTCTTTCAGGTTGAGAAACACCGAGTGTGTTCTTTCCTTCTGGTTTTCCATCTCCAGCTCTTTGCACATGTCATTATAATACTTTATTTCATCTTCTCGAGAGGCCCTTTGAAATCTTCTGTTCAGTTCTTTTATTTCATCAATTCTTCCTTTTGCTTTAGCTGCTCGATGCTCAAGAGCAAGTTTCAGAGTCTCCTCTGACATCCATCTTGGTCTTTTCTTTCTTTCCTGTCTTTTCAGTGACCTCTTGCTTTCTTCATGGATGATGTCCTTAATGTCATGCCACAACTCATCTGGTCTTCGGTCACTAGTGTTCAGTGCCTCAAATCTATTCTTGAGATGGTCTTTAAATTCAGGTGGGATATACTCAAGGTCATATTTTGGCTCTCGTGGACTTGCTCTGATTTTCTTCAATTTCAGCTTGAACTTGCATATGAGCAATTGATGGTTTGTTCCGCAGTCGGCCCCTGGCCTCATTCTGACTGATGATATTGAGCTTTTCCACCGTCTCTTTCCACAGATGTAGTCAATTTGATTTCTGTGTGTTCTATCTGGTGAGGTCCATGTGTATAGTCGCAGTTTATGTTGGTGAAAGAAGGTATTTGCAATGAAGAAGTCATTGGTCTTGCAAAATTCTATCATTCGATCTCTGGCATTGTTTCTATCACCAAGGCCGTGTTTTCCAACTATTGATCCTTCTTCTTTGTTTCCAACTTTTGCATTCCAATCACCAATTATTATCAATGCATCTTGGTGGCACAGTGGTTAAGTGCTACAGCTGCTAACCAAAGGGTCAGCAGTTCAAATCCACCAGGCGCTCCTTGGAAACTCTATGGGGCAGTTCTACTCTGTCCTATAGGGTCGCTATGAGTCAGAATCGACTCGACAGCAGTGGGTAATAACATCCTAGTAAATCACAAATCAATGTATTGATAAATAAAAGTCAATATGAATGGAATAGCTATGCCTCAGATTAGATAAAAACAAATTAATCATATGATATTTAGAAAAGGTACAATAATAAATGACAAAGAAAGCTTTAAAGTAAAGAAATGAAAAATATTCATGCAAATACTGACAAAAAAGGAGGCAGTCTAGACATATGGCTGTTGTTAGGTGCCATTGAGTTGGTTCCAACTCTACATACAACAGAGTGAAACACTGCTCCAGCCTGCGCTGTCCTCACAATCATTGTCATGCTCAAGCCCATTGTTGCAGCCATTGTGTCTATCCAGCTCACTGAGAGTCTTCCTCTTTTTTGCTGACTCTCTACCAGGCATGATGTCCTTCTCCAGGGACTGATCCCTCCTGATAACATGTCCGGAGTATGTGAGACAAAGTCGCACCACCCTTGCTTCTAATGAGTATTCTAACTGTACTTCTTCCAAGAGATTTGTTCGTTCTTCTGGCAGTCCATGGTATATTCAATATTCTTCGCCAACACCATAATTCAAAGGCATCAATTCTTCAGCCTTCCTTATTCATTGTCCAGCTTCCACATGCATATGATGTGATTGAAAACACCATGGCTTGGGTCAGGTGCATCTTAGTCCTTAAAGTAACATCTTTGTTATATTGATAGGAAATGTAATATAAGCCAAAGCAAAAAGGAGACAAAAACTCATTGCCATCAAGTACATTCCGGCTCATAGCGACCCTGCAGGACAGAGTAGAACTGCCCCGTAGTGTTTCCAAGGAGCAGCTGGTGAATTCAAACTGCTGACCTTTTGGTTAGCAGCTAAACTTTTAACCACTGCACCACCAGGGCTCCAAAAAAGGGCCAAGGAGGGATGTTTCATAAGCAAAAGAAGCAATCTAATAAGACGTGTAGTAATCATGCACATTTTTGTACTTAATAATATAGCTTCAAAAGAGGTAAACAAAAAGTAATAGAACTACAAGGGTAATTGATAAAACCGGTGGGAGTATTCAATATACCACTGGCAGAAACTGACAAATTAAGCAGACCAAACATAAGGAAGTACAGTAAAACCTGCAAAGGCCAGAACCTGTGTAAGGCAGAAACCTGTCAGAGAAGGAAAATTCAAATATTTTCCACTAATAGAAAACCGCTAAGACTGCAAGATTGCACCTGTCAAAGGCATAAAACTTGCAAGATCCAGAAAAACAAGACAGTCCCATCGAGTTCCAGCTCTCGCAGGTTTCACTGTATAAAGAGAATTTCATACCAATAAGAGACTGATCAAATAGACCATCTGTACCCTGCAAAAGAGAAAACACATCCTTGTTCAACATAAATAGTACAGTTAAAAATATTGATCAAGTATTAGGCCGCAAAGGAAAACACAACAAATTCCAAAAATTGGTACCATATAGACCACATGGGTTGGACATAGGTGGGAAGGCTGACTGACTATACTGTACAGCTATAATCAAAACAGTTTGGAACATTGTATTCTTTTTTAAAAAGTTAAAGATTTTAAATTAACGTACAGTGAAAATCACTCTTTGTGGTGCATCAGCTTTATTCACAATCACTAAAAACTGGAAACAACCCAGATATCTTTCAGCTGGTGACTAGATAAACTGTGGTTTTTGACAAAAGGTTGAGTGGTGTGTCCACCAGGACGGTTATGATCTAGAACATTCCGTAACTCCAGAAATTCTCTCATGCTGCGCCTTCTTTGTCAGCCTCTTCCGCCACCCCTCGCGCCTCGTAACCACTGATGTAGTCTCTGGCCTTTCCCAGAATGCCATGTAAATGGAAACAATTTGTAGCCTTTTGGGTCTGGCTTCCTTCACTTAGCAAAATGCATCAGAGATTCTTCCATGTTGCATGGGTTAATAATGAATTGCTTTGTATGTCTGAGCAGTATTTTATTAAATGGATGTACCACAGTTTATCTAGTCACCAGCTAAAAGATATCTGGGTTGTTTCCAGTTTTTGGTGATTGTGAATAAAGCTGATGCAAATATTCCAGTTTTTGTGTGAGCCTAAGTTTTCGTTTCTCTTGGGCAAATACCTAGAAGTGGAATTGCTGTGTCGTATAGTACGTGTGAGTCCCTGGGTGGTACAAACGGTTAACACGCTCAGCTGCTAACTGAAAGGTAGGCAGTTCAAATCTACCTAGAGGCACCTTGGAAGAAAGTCTTGCTTTTCTGAAAAACCAGCCACTGAAAACCCTACGGAGCACAGTTGTACTTTGACCCATGTAGCGTCGCCAGGAGTCAGAATCAACTCAACAGCACCTGGTTATAGTAAGTGCAGGCTTAACTTTATAAGAAGCTGCCAACCTGTTCTCCAAAGTGCAGCACGTTCTGCATTCCCACCAGTAATGTGTGCGTGCTGGTGGCTCTGCATCCTGGTCAGCACTTGGCGTTGTCATTAAAAAAAAAACAGCCATTCGAGTAGGTGTGTAGTGATATCTCACTGTGTTTTAATTTGCAGCATTTCCTTAGTGATTTATGGTGTTGAGCATCATTTCACTTACTTATTTACCATCCATGTATTTCTTTGGTGAAGTGTCCTTTCAGTTTTTGTTGTTGTTTTTGTCAAAGCCGGATTGCTTGTTTTCTTATTGTTGACTTTTGAGAGCTCTTTGTATATTCTGGATTCAACTCCTCTGTCAGGAATGGATGTTCTATTCCCATGGGTGCCATTTGCTCAGCCAAGTAAGAAGCCAGATCATGGGCTGCGAGTGAGGATGGGATAGGAGGTGTAGGAAGTTTGAGGGAGGAGAACAGGTAGGAAATCGTCTTCTGAGGAAGTGGAGGAGTGAATGGCGGGAGTGCGTGTTATGGTTAGCAGGTGGCATCAGGGCCAGCTGGAGGTTTGTGGTCCTGGAGTGAGACAGGGGCCAGGTGATGCAGCGTGATCTTTCTCCGCCCACAGTCGCATGAGTGGAGGACTGGAGCAGGCAGAGGGGTGGTTCTAACTAGGGCTATAGTTCTGCTAAGTGAGTATGATGAAACCAAAGAGGAGGGAAGGAGTGGAGGGTAACTCAAGGGGTTAGAATGGCTAGTAACTGACTACCCATGGCAACTGAATGGAGTAGGAAGAGAAGCGAGCACAGGAGAGGATGGGGGACAGTGGACCAGAGGTCCCAGCATAGCCAAAGGATTGTGGGGGTTGGGATACAAGGGGGAGTGGACTGGGAAGGCAGGAGTAGTTGTCTGGGATAATGTTGGGGGTTGCAGTTGTTGGTAATGACCGGGTCCAGGCCATGAGCATAGGTCTGAGTGCCTGAGCCGGGAGGGGAAGTGGAAGGCATAGTCAGATGACGCAAGATTCAGGTCTGGTTCATTTGTTGTGGAGTAAGAACAAAAAAAAAAAAAATTTTTTTTTTTTTTTAAGAAGGGAGAATGGCCCAGAAGCACCAATGAGGAGGAAGGGCAACAAGGTAGAGATGATGGGGCAGCAGGCATCAAGGGAAGATCCAGACTCTGGGGCCAAGTGCACATAGGGCTAAATCCCTTTGTGCACTTGGCTGTGTGACCTCGAGCAAGTTACTTAACCTCTCTGGCTTTCAGTTTCCCCATCTGCAAAGTCCTGACAGTAATACTTAGATGTTAAGAGTTCCTGTGAAGACTGTGGACAGCAGGTGTAAAATGCTTAGCACAGTGCACTCAGTGCTGCTAACTATCAGGGTCACTAACACGCACACAACCAAAAGCTAAATGGGGAGCAGAGCCCTGGGGTGACCATGGGGCCGTCCTCCGCAAAATGAGGCCAGACCTTTGAGTCCCACCATCCTGGCAGCAGGGGTATAGCAAGGCTAACAAGGGGCATTCTCTAAATTGTGCTTCCACCCCGTCAATTGCAAGATGAATAGAAGTTGATAGTGGCAACGAAAGGAGAAGCTTGCTCCCTCGGCCCGTGAGATCTTCCACCACCCCACGTCCCTGGAGACATGACAGCTGTGGGACCTCAGGGCTGTGACTCATCCTGGCAGACACCAGAGTTCCCGAAGCAGAGAGCCTCACCAAAACATGGCTGAAGAGGGCATGGACTTTCTGAAGCAGCTCAAGTCCCACATAATTTGGTCTTGGATGTATCTCTGGACCATGTAGTGTCACCCCCTCTGACAATGTCACGTGGTGCAGTCCACAACCCTCGTGCCCCTTTAGTGACATCATTGGTGCCCCCTTGGACTTGCATCCGGGGCTAGTGCCCCCCTCTGTTACCCCTTGCTATGCCTCTGTTATATTTGTAAATATCTGTAGTTATAATCGGAAAACCTGGTGGTGTAGTGATTAAGTGCTACAGCTGCTAACTAAGAGGTCAGCAGTTCAAATCCACCAGGCGCTCCTAGGAAACTCTATGGGGCCGTTCTACTCTGTCCTATAAGGTCACTATGAGTCGGAATCAACTCGACGGCAGTGGGTGGGTAGCTATAGTCTTCATTGTAAATGTCAGTTATCAATTATATCCAGCAAGAAATATAAAATACCCAAGTCAACATCAAAATGTGAACTCTAAAATAAAAATTAGAGGTATTCATAAATTATCCCAGACGCTCATTTACCAAACTAGACAACTAATTACAATTATGCTCATCAATGCATGTAAAATAGGTCGTTCAACAAAGTAATCAAGAAAGTGTTTGTGAAAGTGCCTGATTCTTAGGTAAGAAGATGTTTGGTAGAAAAAGCTAGCCCACACCCTTCGATCATCAATAAATAAAATGAGTGGGACCCAGGAGGATTTGTAGGGAAAAGGAAACAGACTGCCTACGTGTTTCCAGCTGGGTGGGAGGGAGGGCAGGGCTTCCTGACACTTCTGCAGATCCTGGGGGCCTCATGTGCAGGAGAGACCCTTGTGGTCTACAAAGCCTAGAATACTTACCTCCTGGCCCTTTACAAAAAGAGCGTGCGACCCCATCTTAGAGCATCATAACGGGCCTCAAGCCGGCCCCGTTGGGTTGTGATCGTTGCTCTGCATTCTCAGCTGGCATCTCCTGCCCACTCACAAGTAAGACCCCCTTTTCAGGCCGACCTCCGTGGCCCTCTCAACGCTGCGCTCCAAAGCCACAAGGTGCTGCCTCCCTGCCCCGAGAGCCACTCCACAGTCGCCTTTAATTGACGGTGCCACAAGGTATAGTCCGAAAGGCTGGGCTGCACCTTTCTGTCGTTGTACGCGGTTACTGATGATCAACACATGTGTAATGAGTGCCCCCCCATGTCCAGTCCCTGCCCCGGTCGGGAGTGGGAGGCTTCCAGAGTAGATGAGACAGAGCTGGAGCGAAATTGTTGTGTGTGTCATTGGTTTTGTTTCTGACTAGTATTCCACGGTAGGAATGCACCACAGTTGTTTAGCCATTCACCCACTGAAGGTTTCAGGGTTTGGGCTATTACAACTCAAGCCGCTATATTAGTCACACAGTGCTGCTATAACAGAGATACCACAAGTGACGGTTTTAACAAACAAGTTTATTTGCTCACAGTTTAGGAGGCTAGAAGTTCAAATTCAGGGCACCAGCTCTCGGGGAAGGCTTTCTCTTTCTGTTGGCTCCTGGGGAAGGTCCTTGTCTCCTTTCAATCTGTGGTCTCAGCATTCCTTAGAGATTGCCATGTGTCTTACAACAATCCTCTGCTGGGTCTAGAAAGTTCTCAGCACAGGGCCCCTGGGTCCAAAAGACACACTCTCCTCCCGGATCTTCTTTCTTAGTGGTAGGAGGACCCTCTCCTCTCTTGCTCACTTCTCTCTTCTTTTATCTCTCGTCAGTTTGCTGTACAGTGGTGGCTTGCATGGTGCTGTGATGCTGGAATCGACACTACCACTCTTTCCAATATCAGAAGTGTCGCTCAAGGTGGACAGGTTTCAGAGGAGCTTCCAGCTTAAGACAGACTAGGAAGAAGAGCATGGCAGTCCAATTCTGAAAAAATGGGCCAGTGTAAACTTTATGAATAGCAGCAGAGCATTGTCTGATACAGTGCCTCAGGTTGGAAGGCACTCAAATATGACTGGGGAAGAGCTGCCTCCTCAAAGTGGAGTCAAATTTAATGATGTAGGTGGAGTAAAGCTTTCAGGACCCTTCCTTGTTGATATTGCATGAGTCAAAATGAGAAGAAACAGCTACAAACACTTATTAATAACCAGAATGTGGAATGCACGAAGTATGAATCTAGGAAAATTGGAAGTCATCAAAATTGAAATATAAAGATCGATATCTTAGGCATTAGTGAGCTAAAATGGACTAGTATTGGTCATTTTCAATCAGACAATCTTATGATTTATTATGCCAGGGATGACAAATTAAAGAGGAATTGTGTCACATTCATCATTAAAAAGAACGTTTCAAGATCTATCCAGAAGTGCAATGCTTTCAGTGATAGGATAATATTTATGCCTACTAGGAAGACCAATTAATACGTTTCTTATTCAAATTTACAAAAACAACCACGAATGCCCAAGATGAGGAAATTGAAGATTTTTACCACATCTGCAGTCTAAAATTGATTGAACATGCAATCAAGATACATTGATAATTACAGGTGATTGGAATGTGAAAGTTGGAAACAAAGAACAAGGATCAGTAGCTGGAAAATTGGCACTGGTGAAAGAAATGACAACGGAGATTCCAGATAGAATTTTGCAAGACCAAAGACTACTTCATCGAAAATATCTTTTTTCAAAAACTTAAATGGCAACTATACACATGGACCTCACTGAATGGAAAACACAGGAATCCAATTGACTACATCTGTAGAAAGACATGATGGAAAAGCTCAACATCATCAGTTAGAACAAGGCCAGGAGCCGACTGTGAAACAGACCATCAATTGCTCATGTGCAAGTTCAAGCTGAAGCTGAAGAAAACTAAAACAAGTCCATGAGAGCCAAAGTACAACCTTGAGTATATCCCAACTGAATTTAGAGACCATCTCAGGAATAGATTGATGCATTGAACACTAATGACCAAACTCCAGACAAGTTGTGGGATGATATCAAGAACATCATACATGAAGAAAGCAAAAGGTCATTAAAAAGACAGGAAAGCCAGAAAAGACCAAAATAAATGTCAAAGAAACTCTACAACTTGCTCTTGAATATAGAATAGCTAAATAAAAAGGAAGAAATGATGAAGTAAAAGAGCTGAACAGATGATTTCAAAGGGCAGCTCAAGAAGACAAACTAAAGTATTATAAAGACAGGTGCAAAGACCTGGAGTTAGAAAACCAAAAGGGAAGAGCACTCTTGGTATTTCTCAAGCTGAAAGAACTAAAAAAAATTAAGCCTTGAGTTGCAATATTGAAGGATTCTATCAGGAAAATACTGAACAATTCAGGAAGCACCCAAAGAAGGTGAAAGGAATACACATAGTCATTGTACAAAAAAGAATGGGTCACTGTTCAATCATTTCAAGAAGTAGCATATGATCAAGAACTGATGGTATTGAAGGAAGAAGTCCAAGCTGCACTGAAGGCATTGATGAAAGACAAGGCTGCAGGAATTGACAGAATATCTATTGAGATGTTTCAACAAACGGATGCAGCACTGGAGATGCTTACTTATCTATGCCAAGAAATTTGGAAGACAGCTACCTGGCCATCTGACTGGAAGAGATCCATATCTGTGCCCATTCCAAAGAAAGGTGGTCCAACAGAATGCAGAAATTATCCAATAATGTCATTAGTATCATGCGCAAGAAAAATTTTGCTGAAGGTAATTCAAAGACAGTTACAGCGCTGCATCGATAGGGAACTGCCTGTGCTTTACTGACTATGCAAAACCATTCAACTGTGGGGACTATAACAAATTATGGGTAATATTGTGAAGAATGGGAATTCTAGAACACTTGGTTGCGCTCATTTGGAACCTATACATAGAACAAGAGGCAGTCGTTTGAACAGAACAAGGGAATACTGCGTGGTTTAAAATTAGGAAAGGTGTGTGTCAGGGTTGTATCCTTTCACCATATCTATTCAATCTATATGCTGAGCAAATAACCTGAGAAACTGGACTGTATGAAGAACAGGGCATCAGGATTGGTGGAACACTCATTAACAAACTGCAATATGCAGATGACACAAACTTTCCTGCTGAAAGTGAAGAGGACTTGAAGCACTTACTGATGAAGATCAAAGACTACAGCTTTCAGTATAGATTACACCTCAACATAAAGGAAATAAAAATCCTCACAACTGGACCAATAAACAACATCATGATAAACAGAGAAAAGATTGAAGCTGTCAAGGATTTCATTTTACTTGGATCCACAATCAACGCCCATGAAAGTAGCAGTCAAGAAATCAAACAATGTATTGCACTGGGCAAATCTGCTGCAAAATACCTCTTTAAAGTGTTGGGAAGTAAAGATGTTACTTTGAGGACTAAGGTGCATCTGACCCAAGCCATGGTATTTTTATTATTATTATTAATATTTATTGTGCTTTAAGTGAAAGTTTACAAATCAGGTCAGACTCTCTCATACAAAAATTTACATACAACTTGCTATACATTCCTAATTGCTCTCCCTCTGATGAGATAACACAGTACTTCCCTTCACTCTCTCTTCTCGTGTCCATTCAGGTAGCTTCTGTCCCCCTCTGCCCTCTCATCTCCCCTCCAGAGAGGAGATGCCAACATAGTCTTATGTGACTGCTTGATGCCAGCAGCTTGTTCTTCACCAGTATCATTTTCCATCCCCTATTCCAGTCCAATCCCTGTCTGAAGAGCTGACTTTGGGAATGGTTCCTGCCTTGGGGTGACAGAAGGTCTGGGCAGGCTGATGTAGTCTCTGGTTTATGTGGTCCTTTTTGTCCCTTAGGCTCATAATTATTTTGTGTCTTTGATGTTCTTCATTCTTCCTTGTTCCAAGCAGGTTGAGACCAATCGATGCATCTTAGATGGCCGCTTGCTAGCGTTTAAGACCCCAGATGCCACTCTCCAAAGTGGGATGCAGAAAGTTTTCTTAATAGATTTTATTATGCCAATTGACTTAGATGTCCCCTGAAACCATGGTCCTCAAACCCCTGCCCCTGCTACACTGGTCTTTGAAGTGTTCAGTTTATTAAGGAAACTTCTTTGTTTTTGGTTTAGTCCATTTGTGTTGACCTCTCCTGTATTGTGTATTGTCTTTCCCTTCACCTAAAATGAAGCTTATCTACTGTCTAATTAGTGAATACTCCTCTCCCTCCCTTCCACCCTCCCCCCTCTTGTAACCATCGAAGAGTATTTTCTTCTCTGCTTAAACTGTTTCTCCAGTTCTTATAATAGTGGCCTTATACAATATTTGTCCTTCAGCAATTGACTGGTTTCACTCAGCATAAAGTCTTCCAGATTTCTCTTGTTACGAAATGTTTCATGGATTCAACATTGCTCTTTATCATTGTGTGAATATACCATAGTTTATCCATGCATCCATTGATGGGCACCTTGGTTGCTTCCAACTCTTTGCTATTGTAAGCAGTGCTGCAATGAACGTAGGCGTGCATATATCTGTTCATGTAGAGACTCTTATTTCTCTAGGATTTATTCCAAGGAGTGGGATTGCTGGATCATATGGTAGTGCTATTTCTAGCTTTTTAAGGAAGTGCCAAATCGATTTCCAAAGTGGTTGTACCATTTTACATTCCCACCAGCAGTGTATAAGTGTTCCAGTCGCTCCACAACCTCTCCAACATTTATTATTTTGTGTTTTTTGGATTAATGCCAGCCTTGTTGGAGTGAGATGGAATCTCATTGTAGTTTTGATTTGCATTTCTTGGGTTTTTTTGGAATGGCTAATGCTCAAGAGCATTTCCTCATGTATCTGTTAGCCGCCTGAATGTCTTCTTTAGTGAAGTGCCTGTTCATATCTTTTGCCCATTTTTTAATTGGGTTATTTGTCTTTTTGTGGTTGAGTTTTAGCAGAATCATATAGATTTTGGAGATCAGCTGCTGGTTGGATACGTCATAGCTGAAAACTTTTTCCCAGTCTATAGGTAGTCTTTTTAGTCTTTTGGTGAAGTCTTTGGATGAGCATAGGTGTTTGATTTTTAGGAGCTTCCTATTATCTGGTTTCTTTTTGGCATTTTTAGTAATGTTTTGTATTCTGTTTATGCCATGTATTAGGGCTCCTAAAGTTGTCTCTATTTTTTCTTCCATGATCTTTATTGTTTTAGATTTTATATTTAGGTCTTTAATCCATTTTGAGTTAGTTTTTGTGCATGGTGTGAGGTATGGGTCTTATTTCATTTTTTTGCAGATGGATATCCAGTTATGCCAGGACTATTTGTTAAAAAGGCTATCTTTTCCCCAATTAACTGACACTGAAGCCGTGGTATTTTTAATCACTTCATATGCATGCAAAAGCTGGACAATGAGTAAGGAAGACCAAAGAAGAATCGATGCCTTTGAATTATGGTGTTGGCAAAGAATATTCAGTATATCATGGTCTGTCAGAAGAATGCACAAGTCTGTCTTGGAAGAAATATAGCCAGAGTGCTCCTTGGAAGTGAGGATAGCAAGGTTTCATTTCATGTACTTAGGGCATTTTATCAGGAGGGACCAGTCCCTGGAGAAGGACATCATGCTTGGTAAAGTAGAGGGTCAGTGAAAAAGAGGAAGACCCTCAAAGAGATGGATTGACACAGTGGCTGCAACAATGAATTCAAGCATAACAACGGTTGTGAGGATGGCACAGGACCAGGCAGTGTTCTGTTCTGTTGTACATAGGATAGCTATGAGTCAGAACCAACTAGAGGGCACCTAACAACAAGATAAAAGGTGTGACTCAATCAAGGGTGTTGTTTTAAGTAAGGGTGGTGAGATTCAAGATACATCGTACCCTAATTCTGCCTCATTAACTTAACAAACATAACCTAATCCTCGTTAATATAACCCAATCCTGCCTCATTAACGCAGAGGTGAGGATTTACAGCACACAAAATAGAGGATAACTGCATCAGAATACAAAATGGAGGACGACCACACAATACTGAGAATAATGGCCAAGCCAAGTTGACACATATTTTAGTGGACGCAATTAAAATCCACAACAGCTGCAATGAACATTCGTATATAGGTTTTTGCATAAACACAAACCTTCATTTCCCTGGAATAAATGTCCAAGAGTGCTGTTGCTAGGTCATGTGGTAGTTGTAGATTTAGTTTTTTTTTTTAAGAAAGTCCTGCCCAGTTTTAAAGGTGGAAACACAAGAGTGTGCTAAAGGTGAGAAGAATGCTCACAAGAGGTGAAGTAAAGGCAGAGGTCTGAGCAGAAGTAGACATCCCCATCAGCCTGAATACACAGTTTGGCTTTTTAAGAGAGTAGCAGGGCATGTTTTTTCAGGAGCGGTGAAGAAATAGGAACAAAAATGGGGACACTGACAATGGGGTAAAAGTTGTGTTTAAAAATTAAAGCAAGAATAAAGAAACAATGTGTACACATATTCAGGGCTTAGAGCATGGAGAGGGAAAGGTGCGTTTAAGGGTTAAGATACAGCTCAACTCCAAGATGTTTCCTCAAATTTGGGCATCTGTACATTATATAATGGTCATTCTAGAAATATACAGATCACCACAACTTTCGACAGAATTTTAAACTAACAATAAACTCATTAAAGTAATTGAATGTTTCATGTTTGCAATCTTTTACCAAGATGGCTACATGTAGTTTGATGATTAATACCCTGAGCCACTGGTCAAATACCACTGCCAGTTAATTTGTTTCTTTTCTCTTCATTCTACTAAATCAGAAAATTACAGAGCTTCACCATTGCAGGCTGTCAAGACGGCAGCAATTTTTTTGTTTCTCTAATTAGCAGTGGGAAACCCTGGTGGCATAGTGGTTAAGTGCTACGGCTGCTAACCAAAGGGTCGGCAGTTTGAATCTGCCAGGCACTCCTTGGAAACTCTATGGGGCAGTTCTACCCTGTCCTATAGGGTCGCTATGAGTTGGAATCAACTGGAAGGCACTGGGTTTGGTTTTGGTTTGCTAATAAGCAGTTATGGACATGCAAATGTAAAGAGAACCTAGAACTTTATGGAGAGAATGTTCGCTGAAGACCAACTTCTGTCCTGCATTAATACTGAGTTAATGAGCATATCAACAGGAACCCTGGTAATGCAGTGGTTAAAGCGCTCAGCTGTGAACCAAAAGCTCGGGGATTAGAACCCACCAGCAGCTCCACTGGAGAAAGATGTGGCTGCATGCTTCCGTAAAGATTTACAGCTTTGGGAACCTTATGGGGCGGTTCTACTTTGTCCTATAGGGTCACTGTGAGTTGGATTCGACTCAATGGCAGTGTTTTTTTTTTGTTTTTTTTTTGACTGAGCTTATCTCCGTCAAAATCTAGGAGAGAGCAAAGGATAAATTTCAGCAGAGCTTCCAGACTAAGGGTAGAAAGAAAGGCCTGGTGATCCATTTCTACAATTACCCAATGACAATTTCACCCATCAAAACAGAACATTGTTTGATTCGCTTGCTTTGGACATGTCACCAGGATGGATCAACTGCTGGAGAGGGACATCATGTTTGGTGAAGTGGAGGGCCCACGGTGAGGGAGACCCTCAAGGAGATGGATCAGCACAGTAGCTGTATCGATGGACTCCAATATGCTGCAGAGAGTGAGGATGACAGAGAACCGGGCAATGTTTCATTCTGTTGAACATAGAATTGTCGTGAGTAGGAGCTGACTGTCCAGCAGCTCTCTAACCATCTCTGTTTTCATGGAGAGTATTTCTTTTTGTTTATTCTGCATTTGGACATGCTACTTAAATATGCTGCACGAGACATCATCAGTTTCTTCCCTGATGAAGAAAACTGCACATCAGGAAAGAGGTAAGCTCCGTGACCGAGTCACTACACCCCTCTTCTACATTCAGGCATCCTGGCGGTGGCTTCTCTGAAGGTTACAGATAACCGCATGGCTCTGCTGTCACGCTAGGTACAGGCTTCACAATACACCGAACACGGCTCAGTGGCCGCTGCAGAGCCAAGAAGGACAGACGTGCTGGCGATGATACACCCTGCAGGAAGAAGAGCTTCCCCCAGGCTCTCTTTTAAACCCCACCAGCACTTCCCCCAGAGCCGGCGGACTTGCATGTGGGCCAGCAGAATCTCCTCATCTCCCAGCTGCCCACAGTCACCCTGACATCAGGCACACTTCAAACATCCCTCCTCAGAGCACCTCCCTCCTCGGAGCACATCACCGGCTGGAATGGTTTTCTGTGAGCAGAGCTGTGTGTGGAATCCTTGGTGGCCACCCCACACACAGAGCCAGGGTCCACCCACATGGCACCAATGGGCGTTTCTAGTCTGCATCACGGCACGAAAGATAGTCATAGAATGAAATGCCTCACTTCCGCAGCACGAGTTTTCGGTGGTGAGCAGAACAGAATGTCACCAAGCGTGTCCCCTGTTCTGCGTATCTGCAAGAGCTGACTCTTACTTCGTATGCGGTGAACTTACCCAACTGTAAAGCAAAACCTCAGAGGTGCTCTTTCTGCTTTTATGTCACGTAAGTTATGTGACATCCCACAGGGTCATCTGATGTAGGCGTTTAGCCAAGAGCTCCATTATGGGTTGAAACGTGTCCCCAAAAAAGATGCGTTGGTGTCCCAACCCCTGTACCTGAGAACGTGAGCTTGTTTGGAAGCCAGGCCTTCACAGATGTTATCAGTTAACATGCCATCACACTGGAGCGGGGTGGGTCCTGGTCCCATCTGAGTGGGGTCCTCATAAAAGAGGAGAAACACAGAGGGAAGACGCCACATGATGACGGAGGCAGAGACTGGAGTGATGCTGCCACAAGCCAAGGCACACCGATGGTTTCTGGCAACCACCAAAACCTGGAGAGACAAGAGAGGACCCTCCCGCAGAGGCTTCAGAGGGAGCACAGCCCTGCCGACCCCCGGAATTCAGACTTCTGGCCTCCAGACCTGTGAGTGAACACACTTCTGTTGTTTGAAGCGGCCTGGTTAATGGTCCTGTGTTCCAGCAGCCCCAGGAAGCTAAGACAAGCTTGTTCTGCTTTCTCTCTGAGCACAGTGCTATCTGGCGATAATTTTTGTAGCTGGTTTTACCAACTTTTCTGCAACCCTGTAATTAATCATACCCTTGCTATGAAGAGTGCAACCTTGCATGAAGTCTGAGTTTTGTCCTCATCTGCGCCTGTCATGACAAACTCATTTATTTCATGCTGAAAAGCATCGTCTTGCCCCTTGGAAGGAGGTGAAAACAAAAGCTTGGTTCATCAGGGGATCACCGTTTTGTTAGAAAATGCTGTGGCATCTCAGCGGCCTCACGCTAACGCTTGAAAAGTTTTGAAGTAAAATTAGCTGGGAGCAAGGTGGTCCTGCAGGACTGAGTTTTTGACACAGTTTCTGTGCTCCACACCTGCAGCCTCCTCCGGGCTGATTTTGAGAATTGTCCCCACGCACGTCCACTGGTCCAGCTCACACAGGTCTGCACCCCGTGTCTGCACAGACCCTGTTCACACCTACGTTGCTATTCTGAGCTGTACCGTTTACCTTCCTATTTCAGTCCCTTTTGAGTCATTGATCCTTTTTTGCACTGAGGATATGACATCACATAACGGTAATTTTGAAAACTGCCGGTTTAACAGTTATAAGTGATGTGGAAACAGACTGGGGACAACGGCGCCTTGTTGACTCAACGGGAGTCCCGCCGGCTCAGCCCGAAGCTCCAGTCCCGCCTCTGTGACACAGACCGGTCCTTGCGGGAGCTCCAAGGAGACTCCTCAGGAAGGGCCTGCGGGCGCCACCAGTACTCAACAAAAGTGCTTGTGATCAATGTCCCTGGGTGGTGCCAAAGGTGAACACAATTGACTATTAACCAAAGGGCACCTCAGAAGAAAGGCCTGGTGATCTGCTTCTAAAAAATCAGCCACTGAAAACTCTGTGGAGCACAGTTCTACTCTGACACACATGGGGTCACCACAAGTCAGACTCGACTTGGCAGCAAGTGGTTGTTGTTTTGTGTGTGTGTGTGAGATTGTGCTGAACATGACGTTCACAGACTGAGAACCAGAAGCGTTCTTTGTGAGCTTATTCAGCAGCAAGTAGAGCAGAGCCGCTCTTGGAAGCGGACGAGACTGGGGCTCCATGGGCGACACATGGATCGATGGAACCGCGAAGGAGAGATGCTTGGGAGGCTGAGAACACGCTGCACTCTCCGGCTGCTGCGGCCACTAAGCAGAGCTTCAGGTGTGCTCGGTAAGTGACCACCACAGAAAAGAAACCCTTACAAATCAGTTTTAAAGAGGGGAGACACAGCGTCAGGGAATTCTACTCTAACAACGGGAGTGCCCACCAGGTGAGCAAGCATCTACGCAGGTGAATGTCCAAGAAGAAAAGAAAGAAAAGAAAATTCCAGGGTCAGAACTAGGGTGGGGTCCTTGCCTCGTGCCCAGAATTTACAGGATGCCAAACTGTAACCTTTTGGCAGTGGGCTTTTTGGTCTTTTGGTTAGCAGCCAAGCTCTTAACCAGTACGCCACCTGGGCTCTCTTTTTGCCAATTAATTTTGTGCAAATTGACATCCGGAAACCCCGGCAGCGTAGTGGTTAAGAGTTACGGCTGCTACAAAAGGTCAGCAGTTCAAAACCACCAGGTGCTCCTTGGAAACCCTACGGGCAATTCTACTCTGTCCTGTAGTGTCGCTATGAGTTGGAAGCAACTCGACAATAATGGGCTTTTTTGGTTTAAACTGACATCCCACAGTGGTTTTAAAATTTACGTTTCTCTGATTGCTAATGAGGGTAAACATTTTTCATAAATGTATTGGCCGTTTTTGTTTTCTCTGCTGTGAAATGCTCATTTGGGTCTTTTACTCATTTTTCTTAGTGATTGATTTTTTCCCACCGGCTTTCTGTTATGTTTTTCTCCTTGATTTTGAGGTTTTTTGTTTTTTGTTTTTTTAAATGAATTCTGGATACTAACCTTAATTCTGTTGTGTGTGTTGCTCATGAATCTCCTGAACTTCTAGAGAGGGCCCTTCTTTGGGGTTTGCATGCTGAGGGGCTTGCCCCAGAGAGACCCCGTGCTGAGGGGCTTTTCCCAGAGAGCCCCTGGTACCAAACTCAGTGATTCGTCCCCAAATGTCAGATTCCTGTGAATTGAAGGTGCAGCTCCTGGAGCCAGCCTCGATCTTCCCACTGGGCCAGGCCAGGCACGTTGACAGCCTGCTGACCATGGACGGGGAGGAAGCTATGTATTGTCCTCTGCAGGAAAGTTCTAGTGGGCTTCCACATCCCACCGCACACAGTCGGGCAGTCGGCCAGTCTACCGTGAAAACAATACTAGCAGAGAACAAGAGAGAACTCTTGGAAATTAACATAAAATAAAATTGTGTTTTCAGTAGAAGTATCAAAAGATAACAGAGGAAATCTCCCAGAAAGTAGGGAAAAAATTGAAAAGTAGATGGACAATAAGAGGAAAAAAGGTGAAAAATGGAGGTTCAGCCCAGCAGGCCCTACACCCAAGTAAGAGGAGTTCCAGAAAGAAAGAAAAAAAAAAAAAAATGGAGGGAAGTAAACTATCAAAGAACTAAATTTACCAGAATTGAAAGACATAAAAGCTCATATTGAAAAGACCCACTAAGTGCTCAGCATAAAAATAAGAAAAGAGAAACCAGCTCATAGCCAAGTCACTCAACAGTAAAATTTCAGAACACCAGGAGCAAAGGGAAGAACCTAAAAGTTCTCAAACAAAGACAAACAAAAAGAGGTTATAATACAAAGGACTAGACATCAAAATGGCATAGCACTTCCCCACAAAGCACTGGGTGATAGATAAGAATAGAGAAGTGCCTTCAGAATTCAGAGTGAAGATGATTTTCAAACAAATGCTGTCCCCAACCAAACTATCAATGAACTGTGAAGGTAGAACGGACAGTTAAGACACACAACTTGTAAACTCTACCCCTGCACACACTTTCCGGGAAGCAGTGAAATAAAGGGATGGACAAAGGCAGGACCGTTACAGAAGAGTGGGGGGCCCAGAAGGACAGATTGGGTCCTGGTGCACGGCTTGGGGCAAGTGGCCTCCACCATGAGCAAACAGACTGGAAATAATATCTGGCACATTTGGGTATGGTAGGCCTTCCTTGTCCCCACCCCACCCCCCCAGAAAAAAACCCTGGAGCTCACTGAGTGGCTTTATCTTCTTAGTTGGTAAAATGCTGCCCTGCCCAGCTCCTCCCAACCCAAAAGGGATGAAATGACAAGTTTTTAAGCAAATCTTTTTTGTTAGATCCACAGGCTAGTATGAATTCCTAGTAGCTATTATGGATTGAATTGCGTCCCCCAAAAGCACGTGTTGAACTCCTAACCCCTGTACCTGTGGATGTAATCCCATTTGGGAATGGGTTTTCTTTGTTATGTTAATAAGGGGATATCAGTGCAGGATGTATCTTAAACCAATCACTCTGGAGTATAAAAGGAGCCCAATAGGCACAGAAGCAGGAAGCCTGGATGAGAAGATTGTTGCCACGTGGAGACCACCAAGGTACCAAGGAAGAGAAGCTGGAAGAGACAAGGACCTTCCCAGAGCCAACAGAGCGCCTTCATCTAGAGTTGGCATCCCGAATTAGGATTTCCAGCCTCCTAAACTGTGAGAAAATAAATTTCTGTCTGTTAAAACTGCTCATTTATGATATTTCTGTTGTAGTAGCTCTAGATAACCAAGACAGTGGCCAAAGGTATTAGTTGCCCAGGAGTGATCTTTAGGTCTGGGAGGAAAGTATGAGTTCATGGCTTGCTTTGTGGCCAACACAATTCTTTCCAGTTTCTTGTATGGCCTCAACTGTGAAAGAAAATAATTGGATATGCTGTGATGAAAATAATAGAGTGACTCCTCTTGTTGCCATGGTGACAAGAATAAATGAAATGCATTGCTATGAAAAATTGCCCCAAAGTGTACTTTAGCACAGTGGGTGTATTTGTCAAGAATTTTAATCTGTCAGCTTCCCTCGAAATGGAAATATTTTGCATCTGTACCTTTAGCTGGTTTTGATTATGTTGAAAGAAAGTTGTGGAGAAGGAACAGACATCATCATGTTGGAGATTTAAGAAATTTTCAAATCGTGTCTTTCTAGGCACAAGCCTGAGTGTACATTGTTCCCAGTCATGGAAACGCTGCGTCAGCACCAGCCACAGCACTTCAGTGTCTTTCCCGTCATCAATAACCACCAGGCTGAGGCTTAGCGAGGGCAGGCAGGGGGGCACTTGCCCCTCGGCACAAGTACAAGGGGGGTGCAGGGGGCACAGATCCCACGGGGTGACACTGTCAGAGGGGGTGACACCACACGGTCCAGAGATACATCCAAGACCAAACTGCACAGGACTCGAGCTGCCCCAGAAAGCCCGTGCTTGCTTCAGCCATCTTTCAGTGCAGCTCTCTGCTTCAGGGACTCTTGTGTCTGCCAGGATAAGTCACAGCCCAGAGACACCACTCAAGGCCTGGGTGCCCCTGGAGGCCACGTGTCAGGCCTCCCACCCCCCAGGACGAGGGAGCAGCGGGAAATCACATGCAGGCTGCAGGGCACTTGGTTTCTGCTTTTCCCAGCTGCTATCAACATCTGTTCATCCTGCATTGTGTGTGTGGGAGGGGGGCAACTTAGAGGCTCCAGGTCCTGCTCAGCGAAACTTGTCACAGCCAATAAAGAAGGAGCTGAGCTGGGAGATCAGAAAGGCAGCTTTATTTTGTTGCACAAGGAAAGGAACAGTCGGGACTGGTGCCTCCAAGATTGCTGAGCAAGGGTGAGAAGGAAGGTTACTTTAAGGGGTTTACAAGTAGGAGGTTCATACAAGTTACATCAGCAACATTCTTAATCACACTATGCAGGTGCAGTGTGGTTTACATATAACTTCATGCATTGCATGTTCAGAAAACGCCAGTGAAACTTCGCCTAGACATGGGAAAGTTAACATGCATTAGGCACTTAATAGTTGGAAGGTCACCCGAGTGTCAATATGGTGCCTAGGCTGGTTTCAGCTAACTTCATCTAGCTCTGGGCAGCAGTTAAGGAAAGGGAAATCAGGATGTTAATGTAAAGCTACAGGACAAGTCAAACAAGCGGCTTGAGGCAGTGGAATTGTCCACAGCCTGGGGACCTCTGTCTTACCTGGGCATTCATTACCCTCTCTAGGCCCCTGAAATTGGATTCACAATCAACACCCATGGAAGCAGAAACCAAGAGACACTCTGCGTTGGGCAAATCTGCTGTGAAAGGAATTTTCAACCCCATTATATGCATGAGAAAGCTAGACAATGAATAAGGAAGACTGAAGAAGAATTGATGCTTTTGAACTGTGGTATTGGAGAAGAATAATGAATGTATCACAGACTGCCAAAAGAACCAACCAATCTCTCTTGGAAGAAGTACAACCAGAATGTTTCTTGGAAGCAAGGATGGTGAGACTGCATCTCACATACTTTGGACATGTTATCAGGAGAGATCAGTCCCTGGAGAGGGAAATCATGCTTGGTAAAATAGAGGGTCAGTGAAAAAGAGGTAGACCCTTAACAAGATGGATTGACTCAGTGGCTGCAACAATGGGCTCAAGCGTAACAACGATTCTGAGCGCGGCGCAGGACGGGGCAACGTTTCGTTCTGTTGTACGTAGGGTCACTATGAGACAGAACCAACTTGACTGCACCTAACAGCAACTAACAGGTTCCTGAAATATAAAGGTAATCCTTGAGTTATTCATCCAGTATTTATTTTTCAAAGTGTAACAAAAAGGGCTTTCCAGCCTGGAATAAAGTCCCTAAAAATATTTTGTTCTCCTCAAGCTACATGTATTAAAGTCACAAATTATAATCTAATTTCTCTTAAAACATTTAGCTAAACAGATATATCTTGCTACTTTATTTCTGAATCTAACAAAGATTGTATAAAAAGCAACATTATCTTTTGTTCCTTTATTAATATTGCAGTGAACTCTTAACAGACCAATTGTGCTTAGATGTTTGATATTACTTACAAAATTAATTAAATTCTCTTGGACATTTCAAACTCTAATTAGAAATTTAATAATACATCTGATTCTCTCAAATACTTCAAGGACCTGAGAAAGAGTTCATGTAAAGGTTACTTACAAGGGGGAAGGTGGGGGTGAAGAGTTAGGCCAGAAAGAAGACGTGGCAAGCAGGGTAATTGACTCCATCTGAGACAGTGCACAACCTAGACTTTCCTAGTGCACAGCTGAAAGCTGACTGTATCTCCTGATGAGCCCACCCCACCAGCCCCTGTTCAAGGGCTGCCCCAGGGACGAAACATTCTCAGGCGCTTCCAGCCTTGGCTGCCTGAGGGCAATCTTTCCACAGGAGTCATCAGGACCTGGAGGCCCAAAATGGAGCAGCTCTGAGGGTGCAGGGGGCCCTGACCCAGACCCCTCTTCCTCTCACTTTGTGCTCAGTGGATTCATCCAGAAGAAGAGAGGGTCTGGTGGAACCAGCTTCTGCACCTCCCACCTCCTGAGCTTTCTAGAGTCTCACACCCCCACCAGCACCTCTGTGATGTGGCAGTCCAGACAGCTTTGGTTCCCAACACGGCCGTAACTAAGTGCCACACACTGGGTTCTCGTTGTTGTTTGTTAGGTGCCTTTGAGTCCGTTCTAACACATAGTGACCTGTGTACAACAAAACGAAACACTGCCCAGTCCTGTGCCATCCTCACAATTGTTGCTATGTTTGAGCCCATTGTTGCAGCCACTGTGTCATTCCATCTTGTTGAGGATCTTCCTTTCTTGCTGACCCTCTATTTTACCAAGCATGATGTCTTTCTCCAGGGACTGATCCCTCCTGATAACATGTCCAAAGTATGTAAGATGAAGTCTCACCATCCTCACTTCTAAGGGGCATTCTGGCTGTACTTCGTCCAAGACAGATTTGTTTGTTCTTTTGGCAGTCCGTGGTATATTCAATATTCTTCGCCAGCACCACAATTCAAAGGCGTCAACTCTTCTTCTGTCTTACTTATTCAGCGTCCTGGTTGCACATGCCTATGAGGTGATTGAAAACACCATGGCTTGGGTCAGGCGCACCTTAGTCTTCAAGGTGGTATCTTTGCTCTTCAACACTTTGAAGAGGTCCTTTGCAGCAGAGTTGCCCAAAGCAATGCGTCTTTTGATTTCTTGACTGCTGCTTCCCTGGGTGTTGATTGTGGATCCAAGTAAAATGAAATCCTAGACAACTTCAATCTTTTCTCCATTTATCATGATGTTGCTTACTGGTCCAGTTGTGAGGATTTTTGTTTTCTTTATGTTGAGGTGTAATCCATACTGAAGGCTGTGGTCTTTGATCTTCATCAGCAAGTGCTTCAAGTCCTCTTCACTTTCAGCAAGCAAGGCTGTGTCATCTGCGTAACGCAGGTTGTTAATCAGTCTTCCTCCAATCTTGATGCCCCATTCTTCTTGATATCCAGCTTCTCCGATTATTTGCTCAGCATACAGATTGAATACCCAGTGCTGTCGAGTCGATTGAATAGGTATGGTAAAAAGATACAACCCTGACACACACCTTTCCTGACTTTAAACCACGCAGTATATCCCCTTGTTCTGTTCAAACAACTGAGGAACACACACTAGGGGGCTTATAAAAACAGGAATTTATTCTCTTACTGTCCTCGAGGCCAGAAATCCAGAGTGTCGGCAGCGCCGTGCTCCCTCTGAAGGCTGCAGGAGAGCATCGCTTCAGCCTCTGTTGGTCCCTAGCGTCCCAGACTTGTAGATGCATCTCCATGCGGCCATCCTCCCTCTGTCCCTGTGGCTCTTGTCCTCTTTTATAAGGATGCAGCTCAGACTCACCCTACCCCAGTAGGGCCTCACACAGGCACATCTTCAAAGACCCAATTTCCAAACAAGGTGACATACACAGGTACAGAGGTCAGGACTTCAACATGTCTTTTAGGGGAACACAATTCTCTGCTTAACATAGACCACCATCTCTGGGGAGCCTCAGCCCCTTTGTACCACGCCCTCCTCAAATGCACTGAGACGTCCCCAGGGCTCTAGACACACTCCTCTCTGTCCCCCCCCCTCCCCCCGACCAAGCAGTGTACCTCCCAGGACAACCATGTTCTCTCCTCTCTGTCCCCCGCCCAGCAGTGTACCTCCCAGGACAACCTGTTCACTCCTCTCTGTCCCCCTCCAGCAGTGCACAACACAGGACAACCATGCTCACTCCTCTCTTCCCCCTCTCCAGCAATGCACCTCCCAGGACAACCATGTTCTCTCCTCTCTGTGCCCCCCTCCAGCAGTCCACCTCCCAGGACAACCATGCTTGCTCCTCTCTGTCCCCCCAACCACAGCAGCGCACCTCCCAGGACAACCATGTTCACTCTTCTGGCCCACTGCTCCAGGGGCATGAGGAGGCCAGATGACTGGGCAGCACCCGAGCTTCAGTGAGGACTTCACTGTATGCTCTGGTAAGCGTGTCCTCCCGGCAAACCCTGCACAACCAGCCAAAGGTAAAGTTGTAAAGACAGGAAGCACAAATTCCCCAAGGGGCTCCTGAGTGTGGTGGTGAGGGTTTTGCTCCTAAGTCCAACCATGGTTCCCAGAGCACAATGATCAGCCACTGGCTCCAGCTGTGTACTAAACCCCTGGGCTCTAGTTGTATACTGAACCCTTGGCTCCAGTTTTATACCAAATCCATTGGCTCCAGCTGTGTACTGAACCTCTTGGCTCCAGCTGTGTACTGAACCTCTTGGCTCCAGCTGTGTACTGAACCCTTGGCTTCAGCTGTGTACTGAACCCTTGGCTCCAGCTGTGTACCAAATCCCTTGGCTCCAGCTTTGTACTGAACCCTTGGCTCCAGCTGTATATTGAACCCCTTGGCTCCAGCTGTGTACTGAACCCTTGGCTCCAGCTGTGTACTGAACCCCTTGGTTCCAGCTGTGTACTGAACCCTTGGCTTCAGCTGTATACCAAACCCCTTGGCTCCAGCTGTGTACTGAACCCTTGGCTCCAGCTGTATACTGAACCCTCAGGGTGTCATCTCCAAGCTGGTGCCTGCTCTGTGTTTGTAAGAGACCATTCTAACGTTCTTTTGGGTCAGGAGCTGGCTTGGTGTGTGGGCGGGTCTGTTGAAAATGGACTGCTACCTCAGCACAGACAGTATCTGCCCCCAGGCAGCTGCCCCCTGAGCTCTCAGGTGGTTTTTATAATCCTACTAAACCATGTCTACAAATTTAGCAGGTGAAATTTTCTTCAATGCTTCAATCATCTTAAAAAGCAAAGAATACTCTAACGATTGTTGCCACACCTGCATATTGTTGTTGTGTGCCACGGAGTCAATTCTGACTCATGGCAAACCCACGTGACAGAGTAGAACTGCCCCATAGGGTTTCCTAGGCTGTAATCTTTACAGAAGCAGATCACTAGGTCTTTTCTGCTGTGGAGCCACTGGGTAGGTTCAAACCACCAACCTTTCGATTAGCAGCCAAGTGCTTAACAGTAGCACCACCAGGGCTCCTTACATCTGTATCCAAACAAAATCCATTGCCTTTGAGTTGATTGTGACTTATAGTGACACTATAGGACAGAGTAGAACTGCCCCATAGGGTTTCCAAAGAGCAGCTGGTGGATTCAAGCTGCTGACTGTTTGGTTAGCCGTAAGCTCTTCACCACTGTGCCATCTACATCTGTATAAACACATCCAAAAAGTGAATTATTTCCTCATCGTCTCCCTACTTGCTCTTTTTTTTTTAAACGCCTCCGTAGGGCCATTAAGATCCTGAGTAGCCGTGGTTACTTGGTTGGAAAGTCAGGACCAATCGCCTTGTTGTTGGTCAAAGAAACCCAGCCCAAGAGGACACAGCTCCCCAGCACCCACAAGATGAGGTGGGACTCCCCGGCCAGAGCAACTGAAGGGGCCACGTTTATTTGCAGGATCAGCCGAGCTTTCTAAGCTCGTGTCCTTCAGCTGGGCTATGAGCAACCATACAGGTTTCCATTTCTTGAAACTCAGTTCCTTTCCCCAATGGCCAGTTGGTTAGGATAATGAGGACTTTGTAAAGTTCCTGGGCTTCACTTCATTTTGTTGCTAAAACGTCATGGTGGAACCTGGTGAATTAGTAACGATGTATGCTGATAGGGTCCAACCCCTTAATTGGTCCCTATTCTGCTCCCCTCTCTATTACAATGTTTATACGCTTTCATACTAACTTACTGGTCTTGAATAATTCCTATGCACCTCAGTGACCAGCACTCTTTAATCACTTTATTAATCAAGGAAAATAGATCATACAAATTGAGTTCTGCCATTGTGCCTGAAGCGTCTGAAAGGGTACACCCATTACACACGGCCAACCACAAACCGCACTGGAGAGGGGCGCAGAATACATTTTGTTACAGGTCCTGTTGGGAATACTTCACTGAGTTCCTGGGTGGCACAACGGCTAATCGCTCAACCACTAACTCAAAGGTTAGCAGTTAGAACCCACTCAGAGGTGCCCCCTGAAGAAAGGCCTGGTGATTTACTTCCGAAAGGTCACAGCCATGAAAACCCTGTGAAGCACAACTCTGCTCAGTCACTCACGGGGCTGCCACGAGTGGGTCGACTTGACAGCAACAGGCTTGGTTTATTTTTGGTTTTGTGTTACATATGAGAAGTTTCCTGACTGTGGCTAAAGGAAAAATGTGTCCAAGGCTTTTCTTTCTAAAGCTAGTCAGGCAAGTCCTTATACTGACGAAGAAAAGACCTCACGTTTTAACAGCCTCCACCCCTCTGGAGAGCTTATATTTAGGATGTGGTTCATTTGAAAGCTTTATTTGCAGGTAAACTGGGTCAGTGTGGAATGGTAAGTCAATATGCACCAGTGAAAGATAACGAAGAGAAATGGCAGGTCCTGTCTATTTGGAACTTTCTAAAGATCGTTTGTTTTGCCAGGCGCCAGAGAAAGACATAGCTGGAACTTGGCAGGACAACGGGAGACGGCGAAAGAACCGGCCTGGAATCGGTGCTGTTTGTGCCCATTTGGGCCACTGGACTTCTTGGGCTAAGTGCAGTGGACCAACTCCCGGGACGCCTCACCTGGGCTGATCCCAGGGGTCCCCCTAAACAGTGGTGCTGGGACGGCAGCTCCTGTAACTGCACCTGGAGACTGAGAAACACCCACCATAGGAACCAGAGACTGAGAAAAGCCCGCTGTATGAAAAGTACCTTTAAGAACTGGAGTCCCCGGGTGCCACAAACAGTTAAGCACTCAGCTGCCAGCCAAAAGGTTGGTAGTGTGAAACCCCCAAGAGGCACCTCAAAAGACAGGCCTGGCGATTTCCTTCTGAAAGGTCACAGCTGTGAAAACCCTGGAGAGCAGTTCTACTCTGTCACATAGGGTCACCTGGAGTCAGAGTCAACTCACTGGCAACTAACAATGTCAGACCAGCATCAAGGGGCTCCCCACTCTGGAAGCAAGCGTATCTCCGTTTCCGACATGTGTTCCCTGGAGTTTTTTGTCTTAAAAACAGCTGTACTAAATGCCATATTAATACAAAGCTGGAAATCAGCTGCCACAGTTTAAAGTGGCTATTTTCCAATCTTCTAAAGCCAGGGTTGCTGTAATTTGTGAAAATATTTTAATAACATATTTGTTAAAACTCGAAGGAATGTATAGTTAACAGGGTGGACTGTACCCAGGCTCAGTGGCCTGAGCTCACCAGGCTGGGCCAAGTGTTTCCACAGGTAACCTTTCCTCTTTGTACAGGAAGCGGGAAAAGAAACCTAAAATAAAGCAGAGTTTTACTTTAATTACTGACAGCCAACCAAGGGTGTTGGGTTTGTTTTTTCTCTCTCTCTCTCTGTTTCTCTGGAATATTCCATCTAGTGTTGGCAAAACAAATGCTTCAGAACAAAAGCAGAAGAAAGATCATGAAAAGAGCGCCGACATTAAGCTAAAGTGCCCCTCTGAAACACTATGTACTTGTTTTTTCCCTCCTGTAGCGTAAGCTTTGTTTTGGGGTGAACCACATTCTGCTGGTCTCTCTCCCTGCAGAAGGCAGGCTCCCCCGAGCCAGCCTCAGGCAGGAGGAACAACGCCAGAAGCAGGTTGAGCTGAGGTCAGGTACCTGGAGATGCCAAAGCCTGGTCCAGAGTAGAAAAGCACACTCCAGGATGGGTGGGGGCCAGAGGCGAGCCGGCAGCCAGAGACGCCAAGTGCAAACCAGCACAGGGAAACGCCCGCGTCTGGAGTGAGTTTAAGAGCAGACCAGAAAGCGGCGGATGGACAGCAGGATACAGGGTCTGCGGGCACAGGAAGTAGGTGTGCCTAGTCTACACAGGAGGCACCTCAAGGGGGCCAGTTAAAGCCGTCGGCTGCTAATCATAAGGTTGGAGGTCCAAGCCTACCCAGAGGTGCCTCGGACGAAAGGCCTGGTGATCTACGTCTGAAAAACCAGTCTCTGAAAACCCTGTGGAGCCCAGTCCTACTGACACACAAGGGGCGCCTGAGTCGACTCGACAGCAGCTCGTAACTGGTAAATCTACAGAGTTGGTCTTTGCTGGGGGCCTTCTCCTCAACCAGCTTCCACTGGTCTTCAAGCAGCAGTGCTCCGAAAAAATTAGGGAGGGGATGAGGAGCAACGGGTGTAAGACAGAGACTTGGTTACGCACAGACACGCACCACCACTGCAAACCCAAAAAGGAAGGCCTCAAGGCAACGCGCAAGATAGATATTCGTGTTGTTTATTTGAACCATAAATGATGTATGACTGCGAGTATAGCATCCGGCACCCATCTGTCAGTTTGTCCTACTGTGGGGGCTTGTATGTTGCTGTGATGCTGGAAGTTATGTCTCCAGTACTTCAAATACCAGCAGGATCACCCACAGTGGACAGGTCTCAACAGAGCTTCTGGCCTAAGACAGAGGAGGAAGAAAGGTCTGGTGATTGACTTCCAAAAATTAGACAATGATAACCTTATGTATCAAACAGAGTATTATCCAATATAGTGCTGGAAGATGAGGCCCCTAGGTTGGAAGGGACTGAAAATACACAGCGGTCTTAACAGTAGACTCGAGCCTGTCAGTGATCATGAAGGCGTCACAGGACCAGGCAACATTCCATTCTGCTGTACCTGGGGTCGCCACAAATTGGCGCCAACTCAGCAGCGACCACAAGAACAACAACTATAGCACACCTGAATGCACAGTGAGCCAGAGGTAATACTCATCCCATAATTCATTCATTCAAATGCTTACTGAGTACCGGCCATCAGGCACCGCGCTGAAAGCTGGGATGAAAAGTTAACCGAAACATTGTCTGTGCTATCAAGGAATTCACAGAGAAAGGGGCAGACAAGTAAACAAGCTGCTTGCGTGTAGTGCGTTGTGCGGGAAGTCGCCGGGTGCTAAAGTAAGGTGAAATCCACACTGAGAGCTGGAGGGGGAGCGAGCAGAACCTGTCTCCTTACCAGAGTGTCGAGTTTAATTACCCCTGAGAGCTGTGGAGAACTTGGAGAGAACAAGACAAAAAACGAACGAAGGTCCCAAAACAGCCCACCTGCAAGGAGCAGAGGCTGTAATGTGGTTGATCTTGAGAACTGTCAAAAGCGTAATTTTTAAAATGCTAAAATACATAGGAAGCCCTGGTGGTGCAGTGGCTGAAAGCTCAGGCTGCTAACCGAAACGCCGGCAGTTTGAATCCACCAGCTGCTCCTTGGAACCCTACGAAGCAGTTCGACTCTGTCCTATAGGGCCACTAGGAGTTGGAATCGACTTGACAGCAACAAGTTTGGCGGTTTTTTTGGTTTTAAAATATATACACATAGAAACAGGTGTCAAAGTTCTAGTTAATTCATTAATGAGGGAGTCAACAGGATGGCAAGGTGGTCCAAAGGCAGATAGTAGATATACACATGTACATGTACACACATACACGCACATATGTACACACACGCATGTACACACTACACACATATATACCCACACACATATGTACACAATACACACATATGTATATGCATACACATGTATGTACACATGTAGTGCATACATATGTACACACGTACACGCTACAGCATACATGTACACACACGCACACGACACACATACGTACATACATACACATGTGTACACACATGTATTACACAATGTGCACGTCTGTGGGCACACATATGTATACACATATATGTACACATGTGTACATGCATACATATGTATGCCCATAATACACATATGTACACATGTATGTATACACTATGCACATGTACATACATACAGACATGTATGTACACAATATCCATACATGTGCACACACATATATGTATACACACACGTATACAAGCAAAACTTGGTAACTCGGTTTTAGGCCTGCGTCTGAGCGGGGCCTGGACTAGAACTGGCCACTGGAGGACAGAGACTGAGGGAGCACACGTTCCACCTGGAACAGCAAAATGGCAGCTCCTTTGTCTTTATCCTTTCTTTCCCTGAGTGTCCACTTCCCCAACTCCCACTATTTTACTGTACTTTTTACTAATTATTAAAATAATACATGCTCAATGTTGTCGGTTGAATTGTGTTCTCCAAAAAGATATCTAAAGTCCTAACCTCTGGTACCCGTGGATACAACCTTGTTTGGAAATAGGGTCTTTGCAGTTGTTATCACATTAACATGAGGCCACACTGGAGTAGGAGGGCCTTAATCCAATCTGAGTGGTCTTCTTTTAAAAGAGGAGAAGAGACACAGACGCAGAGGGAAGGGGCCATGTGAAGATTGAAGCAGAGAGTGAAGTGATGCAACCACAAGCCGAGGACACCAAGGATGGCAGGCAACAACCAGAAACTAGGAAAGAGACACAGAACAGATTTTCCCTCAGGGCCCTTGGAAGGAATGGACACAGCTGACACCTTGATTTTGGAGTCCCAGCCTCCAGGATTGTGAGACAATAAACTTTTGTTGTTTGAAGCCACCAAATTTGTGATACTTTGTTGTGGCAGCCACAGGAAACAAACACATTTGGTATAGAAAAACATTACTACGAAAGGGTATGCAAACCTACACACCAACGTCTCCAGATTGCCAAAGGGCCAAGACCTCTCCTCTCTTGGCCCATCAGCAGCACTTGACACACAGTAATCCCTCTGTCCTCCTTAAAATACTTTCTCACTTCCCTTCCGGGATTCCTTCCTACCTCACTGGCTGCTCCTTCTTGATCACCTAGTTCCTCCTCTTCTCTTCAACCTCTTAACACTGAAGCACCCCTGGACAATCCTTTGTCCTCTTCTCTGTTGGTTATCTCATCCTGCTTAAGACCATAAATAACATCTATATGTTGACAACTCCCAAATCTGTGTCTTCAACCTGGATTTGTTCTCTCAGCTCTAGATTTACGTATCCAAATGCCTGCTTGGCATCTCCTCTCAGATACCTAACAGACTTCTCAAGCGTCCTGTGTTCAAGCATAAATCCCTAATCTTTCTTCACAAAACCTACTCCACTCATACTTTCCTCCATCTCAGTTAACAGCATCTCTATTTTTCTCGTTGCTTAAAATCCTTGTGTCATCCTTGCTATCACTTTCTCAGAACGTGTTCGAAATCCATCTGAAAACATGTAAGCAATCCATCAGGAAATCCTGTTGCTTCCTCCCTTGTTCCCTTGTAGTTTATTTTCAAGAGTAGCTAGAGTGAGCCTCTGAAAACATAAGTAAGATTATATTATGCCTTTGCCCAAGGCCCTCAAAGACTCCACATCCTTGCCCAAAGTAAAAGAAGAAGTCAGACTATGGCCTTCAAGTCCCCGGTCACTCAGCACACACACATACCTCTGAGGTTATTGCTTACCACTCTTCTCAGTGTGCACTGCATTTCAGCCACACTGCTACAGCCACTTTGAGAAGCTTTGTGGAAGTTAGGGATACATATTGTAAGTTACAGCAATTCTACTTCTAGTTATTTACCCAAGAAAAATGAAAACTCATGTTCACAAAAAGACTTGTACGTGAATGTTCATAGCAGATTTATTCATAATAGGCAAAAACTGGGAACAAGCTCAAAGTCCATCAACAGACATATGGATAAAGAATCTGTGGTAGAGCCGTAGAATGGAATACTACTAGCAATAAAAAGGAATGTACTACTGGTACATCCGATAATATGGTGCAGTGCGATTAATTACCTTTATGCATGGCCTTTCTAGCCCTGGTCTTTTGACTCCCACTCAGGTGATTGGACAGGGCTGTGCAAATAAGATAATCGTGGCCCACTGACGGGATTGGTCAGTTTTGGCTTAAAAGAGACCCATTTCCAGAGCAAAGAGGGGAGCCCACCACCACCAAAGAAGGAGAGACCTGAGGCAGAGACCCGGGGAGATGGTGCACTGGGCTTCCTGGCCCACGGAGTAAGAAAGCTGAGTGCCTTTGGGCAGAGTCTGAGGGCCAGGGAGAAGTCTATACCTCACCCACAAATTTGGGACTTGACAGCCTCCACAACTGCGTGAACCATTTCCTTTATATGGTTCATGAGTTCTGTAAGACGTTGCAGTGAATTTGGGAACCCAAAGACAAGAGGGAGAGTGCCGAGGGGAGAGGGATGTTAGAGATGATGTTAGAGATGATGGAGTGGTACAGCAACTTGGAAAAGTTGGACATTTGGGACATCTTTAACCTCTGCCTCATAGGAACCAGCTTGGTGCTGATCCTTATAAAAGAAATTATTTGCTTAGCTGGTGTCAGAATAATGGGTTTCACTACAACAGCCCAGACTCACTGGAATATGTGGTTTTGGAAAAAGGGGTAAATGGGAGAATGAGAAACCTTTAGTTTCTGGATGGGATAAAAAACACCTGTGGATTGAAGCAGCTATTTTGTTGCAATCAGTTACCCAAGGCAAAGGCTGTTCATGGCATTCAGGAAAGTGGATCTAACTCCTGAGGAATTGGCTAACTGGATGTATATGGAGATACAGAGTGATAAGGAAAGGGGCAGACAAAATTTCTTGGTTTCTGTAATAGCTGCAATGGCAGGGCAAAGAAGGTAGGGACTGATTTTAGCACTGAACCAAGCCCGGATCCGGTAGAGTCAGCTATGACCAGTAATCTCTGGGCCAACCTGGAAAGGAAAAATCAGGTCAGAACAACAAGCAGTTGGTTCCTCTACTACCGTTAACCGCCAAGGTAGCCCAGGAGGGAAACAGGTAAAACCAAGAAACTATATAAATCTGGAGGTATAGTGTAAAGGAGTTGCTTCAATTTGTAGATCAGTATAGTCAGCTTCCCAAGGAACCGTTACTAAAATGGATTGTGAGAATGACTAATTTAGGGGCAGTGTCTTTAGTTTTGAATGCTGCAGAACAGAAGAGTATGTTTGGGCTGATACAGACCCACAACTCACTATGGAACAGTCACGAATGATGATACAGGATCCAGTTACACGGCAGGCTAACCTGGAGGGGACAGCCAGCCTGGTAGGCTGGATGAAATTTGTAGTGAGATTTGTTTACCCTGAGGAGGGAAACTGCCCCCTCCTCTAAGTAACAAATGGAACTCTCCAGAGGAAGCAGCTGATGTGCTGCTTATGCAAGGCATGCTGGAATGGCCTTCTGTTGGTCGTGATAGTCATTCAATGAGTATGCCCCTTACACAAGTCATGGCAGATATGGTGATCATGGGAGCCCGTTCTGCATGGGCACCCCGTGTAACCTTGCTACTATGAAGCAAAGCAACTATCTGAGAAGACCCGTCGGATCTGTTGGCACAGCTTCCCTGCATGGGTCTTACAGATGCAAGAAACATAAGAGTGATTCATAGGAAAACAGGAAGAGGCAATGGGGAAAAAATTTATCCCAGCACGAGAGAGATTTTTAGATGGTTACTAAAAATAGGATGAATATAGCAGACATTGATGGAGCTGAGACAAAGTTTTTAAGGCAGCACTACAGGAGTTTGGGTGGACCACTGGAAATTCCTGCTGGTCCCCCAATGTTAAAGAGGCCTAAACAAGTCAGTCCTGCTCACCCCAGCTGGGAGGTATTTAATGACAGGAATTCCCACCTAGGAACATTGGAAGCAGAGGCTCAGCTAGCCGGTCAAGGTAAGGACTGACAAGGGGTCAGGGTCTTCTAGTCCAAACACTAGCAGGGCACCTAAGGTCATATGCATACGTGTGGGTAAAATGGCCCAGGGGTGGGGAAGAGACATTCTTGGGGCACCTGAACACAGGAGCTCAATGTACTGTAACCCGAAAACCTGTCAATAAAATCCCGAAGGGGCCTAAGTTTAGACTGGAGGGATATGGGGATACGGTGGTTGATGGACTAAAGTGAAAGTTTGGATGAGAATTGGGAGGCTTAAACAGATCTTGTATGAAGTAGTTGCATCTCTCTTACCTGAATGTACTATTGGTGTGAATATTATGTTTAATTGGGCAACACTCCCTATACCTGATATTGTAAAACTGAAGGTATATAAGTCTGCCCTTAGGCCAGTATTGATTGGACATGCTAAATGGGAACTATTAGAATTGCCCAAACCTACTCAGGTTGTTAATTTAAAACAGTATAGGATACCTGGTGAACAAAAAGGAGATTGCTGCCTTCATTAAAGACATGATAAAGGCTGGAGTATTGGTGCTGACAAATTCTCTGTATAACAGCCCTGTATGGCCTGTGAAAAAGGCAGATGGCTCATGGAGGCTGATAGTAAACTATCGAGGCCTAAATAAAGTAGTGCCACCTGTGGCTTCAGCTGTTCCAGGCATGGTATCAACAGTGGAGAAAATACAGCAAGCTAAAAGAGATCGGCCTTGCAAATGCCTTTTTCTCCATACCAATCTCAGAAAAGAGCCAGCCACAGTTTGCTTTCAGGTGGAAAGGATCTCAGCTTACTTTCACTATGTTGCCGCAAGGTTACCTGAATTCATCAGCTTACTGTCATAGCTTGGTTAGAAGACAGTTAGACTTGGTGTAGATCTCAAGTACAATGATATATTACATTCCTGATATTATGTTAATATCAAGCACTGAAGAACAGGCTAGGGCTGATCTGAATACAGTGGTGGCCCACATGACCGACAGAGGCTGGTAATAAATCTGGCAAAACCCCAGGGCCCTGCCCAAACAAGGAAATTCTCAGGAATAACTTGGGCAGGAGCCATCCATGACACTTTGCAGGCAACCAAGAGTAAGTTGTTGTCGCTACCTACCCCCAAGACTAAGCAGGAGGCCCAATGTTTGGTTGGTTTATTTGGATTTTGAAGAACACATATTTCAGTCTGGGAATATTGCTGGCCCCCATTCATCAAACCACTCGGAAGAAAACTGCATTCGATAGGAGGCCACAGCAACAGCAGGCGATGTCTGAATTACAAAAAGCAATTTCACTCTCTCTGCCATTAGGCCTTTACGATCCACATTCAGACCTGATTTTGGAGGTATCTGTCACACGTGCTTATGCAGACTGGAGCTTATGGCAAAGACCTGAGAGTACTGTTCTACAGTGACCGCTGGGATTCTGGAATAGGAAGTTTCCAGATGCTGTGGCATGATACGTGCCCTTTAAAAGGCAGTTACTTACCTGCTGTCAGGGGGTTGATTGAGACTGCCTCAGTGACAGAAGGACATAAAATCATCACGAGACCCAAAATACCTATAACGTCTTGGGCGATGTCAGAGAAACGCTTTAATAAGGAAGGCAGTGCCCAAAATAGTTCCATAATAAAATGGAATGGTTCATACAAGAACAAGCTACTGGGGAAATGCAGGGAGGCACCCACCATATCCATGAGCAGGTAGCCTTTTTCCCATAGGTCCTACCCTGGAACCACCTGAGAAGCTGCCAGAGCTCATTGCTACATGGACAGAGCCCTACGAACAACTTTCTGCTGACCAGGGGAAGGTTGCTTGATATACAGGTGGCAGTTCCAGGGTACATGGACATGTGATATGGAAAGCTGCTGAGTTAAGACCAGCAGATGGAAAGACTCTGATTGAGGAAAGTAAGAACAAATCAGCTCAGTGGGCTGAGCTACATGCTGTTTTCCTAGCCATGATGGTAGAATTGAGCAATGGTGAGAGCCCATATGTTAGATTTTTACCTATTCATGGGCAGTGGCTAACGACCTGGCTATAGGGTCAGACAAACAGGCGATGGAAAATTGGACTACTAAGGGGACACCCAAGCGGGGCATGAACCTACGGAAAGCACTCTGGGAACTTAGAGGGGGCATCAGAGAAGAGCATGTCGATGCCCAGCAGATAAACCCCCTTCCTGGTTTGGAAGGCAATTGGAATCAGCAAGTGACCTGTTCGTATGTTCACTTGAGGTGACCAATTGTGTCCATGAAATAAACAGACCTGGGGGTGCTGCAGCAATGCAGAGATGGGCTGAATCTAGACACATTCCCTTGTACCCTCCGAGGCACGAAATGCCACTAAAGACTGCTCTGTCTGCCAGGAAGAAAGCCAGAGGTTACAGATGGCTATGGGGCAGGTTCCTCAGGGAGAAGGCCCTGCACATAGCTGGCGAGTTGATTATATTGGACAATAACGCCAGTGGCACTGGGTGGCTACAAATGGGTCCTCACAGGAATAGATTCGTATTCTGGACTGGCTTTGCGTGTCCCGTGACAGATGCAAATGCCAAAAATATCATTAAGGAATTGGAACAAAAGATACTGACCAATTTGGCCACTGAGTTATATTTCAGCAGCCCAAGGAACACACTTCACAGCCCACAGGTACAGCAATGGGCCAAGAGACATCATATTAAATAGACATGCCATGTTGCATACCACCCTCAGGGTAATGGTTTGATAGAGAATTGTAATGGGCAATTGAAACATTTGTTATCTAAAATAGGGGGACATAAACGCATGAAGGGCTGGCTCATACACCTTCATGAGTGTGTACTCACACTCAACATGAGGCAGACAAGGGGAAGATCACCACTGGACAGATTCCTATGCTTCTCTGGGGGATCTGGGGAAGAGGGATGGCGGAGGACACTAGTGCCATTATACAATTCTTCCCCATATCATCTAAAATTGTCTTTTTTTTCCTGCCAGATGCTGTGGTCCCAGGAGCAGGGATGCAGCTGCGGGTGCCAGAAGCAGGGATGATCCTTAAGCAAGAGACTATAACTATACCCCTGAACACGTATGCCAGAATTCCCAAGGGCCTTTTGGGACAGATTATGCCTATCCCTCATCTGGCAAATTGGGGTTGCCATATTTCCGTATTGCCTAGTGGGAGAAAGCCCACTAATGTTGTACCTATGTAACCCTACCCCACATGAATGGGAGCAGACTGAGGGGGAAGCACTTCCTAGACTGGCCTTGCCACCAGCAATCTGGACAACAGCAGCAGTGAACCTGATGCTCCTTCCCAAGGTGAAAAGTTTGGGTAAAAATAAATGACAGATGGGAGGAAGGAGAAATAATAGCTGAAGGTAAAGGAATGAATAAAATGTGCTAAGCAGCAGGGGAAACCTAACATACTGATACCTCCAGAGAGACTCAGAACAAGGGAATAATCTTCTCTGAGTTGAATTTTGTCAGAGGCCAGAAAGGGTGAAGACAAGATGACTTTCAGAGAACCTGACCAGATCGAATGGAAATCCGCAGCAGACCTGAATGCCTGGTAACTGAGGAAACTCACCCTTTGGATTCTTTGCCCTATTGAAGGACTAATTGTTGATGACTGTTTTGGACTGGTAATATGATTGGGAGGGAGAAGTTATCCTCCAAATATGAAAGAACCATGGCTGGAAAAACAACGGGGTGGCCTGCTGTGCGATTACATACTTTTATGTGTGGCCTTTCCAGCCCTGGTCTTGTGACTCCCACCCAGGTAATTTGATGGAGTTGTACAAATAATTGTGGCCCACTGAGGGGATTGGTCAGTTTTGCCTTAAAAGAGAGCCAATTCCAGAGCAGAAAAGAGAGCCCACTACCACCAAAGAAGCAGAGAACTGCAGCAGAGACCCAGGGAGACAGCACAGCAGGCTTCCTGGACCACGGAGTGAGAAAGCTGAGTGCCTTTGGGCAGAGATTGGGAGCCAGGGAGACGTCTGCACCTGACCCTGGGAGCCAGGGAGACGTCTACGCCTGACCCACGCATTTGGAACTTGACAGCATCCACAGCTGCATGAGCCATTTCCTTTATGCGGTTCGTGAGTTCTATAAGACGGTGCAGTGAATTAGGGAACCCAAAGACAGGAGGGAGAGTACTGAAGTGAGAGGGAGTAGCTGATGTTAGAGATGATGGAATGGTACAGCAGCTTGGAAAAGTTGGACATTTGGGACATCTTCAACCTCCACCTTATAGGAACCAGCTTTGTGCTGATACTTAGAAATTATTCATTTATATGGACAAACCTCAGAGACATTATGCTTGTGTCTTAGCTATATACTGCTGCTGTAACAGAAATATCACAAGTGGGTGGCTTTAACAAATGGAAATTTATTTTCTCACACTTTAGGAGGCTCGAAGTCTGAATTCGGGGTATCAGCTCTTGGGGAGGGTTTTCTTTCTCTGTTGGCTCTGGCAGAAGGTCCTTGTCTCTTTTTAGTTTCTATTTCTTGGTTCCTTGGAGATTTCACATGGCATGGCATCTATCTTCCTCCATTTCCACTTGCTTAATCTGCTCTTTTATATCACAAAAGAGATTGGTTAAGACATACCCTACTCTAATCCTGCCACATTAATATAACAAAGACAACCCATTCCCAAATGGGATCATAACCACAGATATAGGGGTTAGGATTTACAACACATTTTTGGAAGGGACGTAATACAATCCACAACATTTCACCTTTTGGCCCCCCAAAATTCGTGTCCTTCCCACTTGCAAAACACATTCACCCAACACATCATCCCAAAAGTCTTAAATCAACTCCAAGTCCAAAATCTCATCTTCCAAATCATCTACATAAAATATGAGTGAGACTTTAGGCATGTTCCATCCTGTAGCAAAATTCCTCTTCATCTGTGAACCTGTGAAATCTAGACTACAAGTTTTCTGCTTCCAAAGAACAATGATGGAACAGGCACAAGGTGGACATTTCCATTACAGGTGGGAGAAATTGAAGGCAAAGGGGGATAACAGCAAGTCAGCAGAACCATTTACATTCACATGTCCATGTACCCTGGAACTGCCACCTGTATATCAAGCAACCTTCCCCTGGTCAGCAGAAAGTTGTTCGTAGGGCTCTGTCCATGTAGCAATGAGCTCTGGCAGCTTCTCAGGTGGTTCCAGGGTAGGACCTATGGGAAAAAGGCTACCTGCTCATGGATATGGTGGGTGCCTCCCTGCATTTCCCCAGTAGCTTGTTCTTGTATGAACCATTCCATTTTATTATGGAACTATTTTGGGCACTGCCTTCCTTATTAAAGCGTTTCTCTGACATCGCCCAAGACGTTATAGGTATTTTGGGTCCCGTGATGATTTTATGTCCTTCTGTCACTGAGGCAGTCTCAATCAACCCCCTGACAGCAGGTAAGTAACTGCCTTTTAAAGGGCATGTATCATGCCACAACATCTGGAAACTTCCTATTCTAGAATCCCAGCGGTCACTGTAGAACAGTACTCTCAGGTCTTTGCCGTAAGCTCCAGTCTGCATAAGCACGTGTGACAGATACCTCCAAAATCAGGTCTGAATGTGGATCGTAAAGGCCTAATGGCAGAGAGAGTGAAATTGCTTTTTGTAATTCAGACATCGCCTGCTGTTGCTGTGGCCTCCTATCGAATGCAGTTTTCTTCCGAGTGGTTTGATGAATGGGGGCCAGCAATATTCCCAGACTGAAATATGTGTTCTTCAAAATCCAAATAAACCAACCAAACATTGGGCCTCCTGCTTAGTCTTGGGGGTAGGTAGCGACAACAACTTACTCTTGGTTGCCTGCAAAGTGTCATGGATGGCTCCTGCCCAAGTTATTCCTGAGAATTTCCTTGTTTGGGCAGGGCCCTGGGGTTTTGCCAGATTTATTACCAGCCTCTGTCGGTCATGTGGGCCACCACTGTATTCAAATCAGCCCTAGCCTGTTCTTCAGTGCTTGATATTAACATAATATCAGGAATGTAATATATCATTGTACTTGAGATCTACACCAAGTCTAACTGTCTTCTAACCAAGCTATGACAGTAAGCTGATGAATTCAGGTAACCTTGCGGCAACATAGTGAAAGTAAGCTGAGATCCTTTCCACCTGAAAGCAAACTGTGGCTGGCTCTTTTCTGAGATTGGTATGGAGAAAAAGGCATTTGCAAGGCCGATCTCTTTTAGCTTGCTAACTCAATAAACATGATATGTCTGTAAGTCACCTACAGCAGACTACATGGCTCTAGGAACCCAGATGTGGAAGTAGACGTGGCTCCATTTTCCATCACCCCCAGTCATCTATTTAGGGGATTTGTGCTTCCTGAGCTACTACTATAAGCATTGTGAATCTAGAGGTTTTCGTTCCCTGTGGGAAAACGCCTCCATCTAGAGACCCAGTAGAGTCCCACTGGACTTAAGCCAAGGCTGCTGCTCAGTCACTTTAGGGTCCTTGTACCAAGAGTCCAGCAGACAAGGAAAGGTGTCACCATGTTGGCAGTGAAAATTGCCTCTGGTCATCAGTAGGAGGTAGGCAGGTAGGTCTGCTGCTACACACCTGTGCCATTGGTTTGGCACTCAGGTCATCCACTGGGACATCACTTAGTGCTCCTGTGCTCAGTTTTAAAGGTATGTGTACAAGTACAGAATATACTGCCCAAGAAGAGCAAGGTGACAAGGCTCACACCCTTCGGGGTTGAAGTCAGATCACCTAACAGGGCAAGTCACATTGATCAGCAGGAGCACTGGCCAAAGGAGAGGGGAGCCTGGAATGGGCAGTAGCAGAGGGGCTGATAAGCAACAATCATAGCCTGGAGACCAACCATGACAGTAGGGACTATAGTTCATTCCACTAACTCTTCCCTTGTAAGTTCCCCCAGAAACAAGACTGACCAGAATCCTAGAGGAGCTGCTCCAAGTAGGGCAAACTTATAAGAAGCAAGTGGAGTTGAGCAGCCCACGGGGTGGACTGTAATGGACACTGTGCTGCTCCACCTAGGTCCTTTCCTCAGGACCAATGCAGCTATCCTCCACCTGCCAGCAAGACCAGCTGTGAAAGCTTACAGTTGGGTCTTTCATTGGAAATTGTTCTCAGCCACGGGAAACTGCCTTGCCCCAGATTGCAGTCTCTTCTCACGGATCACCCATGCCAAACATCTTATTGGCTTGTAGCTGTCCGTCTTTCAAAAACTGAAAACTTCCCTTTTTTTTTTTTTAAATGAATTGAAAAATCTGTTTTTCAATAATATTTCTATGTAGACATTCTCAGAATTTAGCTAGGAAGTGGGCTAACTAATTACAGTGGGGTATAGTGAAGGACGTGGCTTTCTCTGCACCCAGACTTGAGCGGAAGGACCACGTTGGCAGGTGTTTCCAACTTTTAAAAATTCTCTCAGTCCACTTCTGCTGCTGCATATCCCTCAACCCAGCCCATCTGCCTTGCTCATTTAGATTCTTAAAACAAGGTGCTCTGATCCTTCCCCCATTCCGCTCCTTTAGACCCAAATTCTGGCTCTGAGGGTTTTGACCCTGGGGCATTTCATTGCTCTTCCTCCTCATGGTAAGCCATATCATTTCTGCAGCTCGCAGAGTTAGGATCTCTGCTTATTCGTTTTTAGAAGGCTTTCTTCTCAGAGTTAACCCTCAAGTGGCTCCTGAAGTGAGACTCCTCCCTTCCTTGCTGGAAGAGGGTTCTAGATGATGATAAGGTGAGTAGCAGAGCCTTCAGCTGTGGCAGGGCCTCTTGCCAAAGCCTGCGTGTGGTCCAGGTCCCACAGGTGCACATGCCTGGGCCTTAAAGTCACAGTACTCATAACCCAGTGTAAGCCGATGAGGGTGGGCACCTTGGTAACTGTCGCCCTCTTATTTGCCTCTAGATGACTCGATGCTTGAGGCCCAACCTATCGGCAAAACATAGGAAACAGAAGAGCCCCAACCTCAAAGAGATGGTTATTTAAAAGCTGGAGCTCATTCGGTCTTTATTATAGGTTATGACTCCCTGATCACTGAGTAAGTAACTTAATTAGCTGAAATCCACAGAGCTTAACTGGTGTGTTAGAAACAGAAAAATAATCACTAATATGATTGCTTAGAGCTTCAATTGAAAGCGTAACTCTGCTCCTTTTGAGATGTAATTAATTTGTGTTTGTTGTCTAACACGAGCACATTCTGAATACCTCAAAATGCATTCAAATAAAAAAATACATCAGAGAACTGAATGACGGCGCTATGGTCCGGGTTTATGTTCTACTCCACGACTTCTGGTTCTGGACAAAGCAATTTGGAAAGGAGCTCGCCAGGAGGGTTGGTGTTTCTTTTTTGTTTTGTCTTTTGTTTTTTAGCGTAAAACTTTTTATGGGCTTTCTCTTTGCGCACTTCCCATTTCTTTCTCTTCACTTTTATTCATTGTTTTGTCCCATCTTTTTCTTCTCTCTTTCATTCTATGATAAAAAAAAAAAAAAATTTTTTTATATACTTCTTTTTAAAAAGCTGTCTCTCTTCCTCTTTCTTTTAGTTTCCTCCTTCATTTAACCTTTCTCTAAATCCCCCTTGAGGGCTGAAGTCTTCCTGTTTCAAGGTAACATATGTGCTAGCTATGGCACACAGCAGGCCTGCCCAAGATATCAGCATGCCGAGAATGGTACCCATGGATGAGCCAGAAACTGGAGCGTGCATTCTAGCAAGGACATGGGTGCTTTAGAAAGCAGCAGCGGGACAGTTTTTGGAGGTGACGCTATACCCTGACGTTCAGCTCACGCGGTCACAGGCTTGTTTGGGGTGAAGAGGTCTCTGATGCACAGCCCACTCTATCTTCTCAACAGCCCTCCTGGTGGCTCCTCACTTCTTTGACCTCAGCCTCCTGACATTGGTGTCCTTCCCCCAGGTCATCCAATAAAAATGAGTGCATTAGATCCACAGGGCTGTCATTAAACTGCACATATTTACCTGGGCAAGCAGGGTCCTCTTTTGGTTTCCTCGCTGGCGATTGGTGTAGATCCATTTACAATGCTGTCTTGAAGGAGACAGTGATACGACAGAACAGAGAACTTGGGACAGGGGAGACAGCAGAGGAAAAGACTCACCAGGTGGAGTGCCTCACTTCAGTGTCAGGAGCTAGGGAGGAGCAGACGGAAGGACCCAAGTGAGGAGAGAAATGAACCGTGGGAGACTCATCTGACCCCAGAGGACTTGCACTGCTTTGCTGGCCAGGCTGCAGGAGAGAAGCTTCATTTCCTCTTGCGGATGCTGTGCTTCCCTGTCTCCGAGCCTTCCTCTCTGGTCTCTGCCTGATTTGTGACTTAGAAAAAGCAGTCAGTGATGCACAGTACATCAGAGCTGGAGAGGGCACAAGCCATGAGACTGAGGCCCAGAGAGGTTGGACCTGCCTGCCAGGACAGAGGGGCAGAGGCATGGGGCATTCTGAGTGATAGGGACCTTCTAGTGACCTCTGCTAAACCAAGCCATCAACACAGTGCTGTGGATTCCACTCCTGGGTATTTATCCTAGAGGAACAAAAGTGTGTCCACAGAAGGACTTGTACAAGAATGTCCATAGCAGCTTTGTACATGAAAGTTCACCACTGGAAGCAGCCAGGTGCCCATTACTAGGAGAAGGAATGGGCAATCTATGACTTGCATGCGCTGGAGTGCTGCTCAGCAGAACTCTGGGCCCAGGCACCAGCACTGATGTCCCTCACAGACATCTCACTGAGCAAGGGTGCCAGATCCAGACACATGCACACTGCATGATTCCACTTGTGTGAAGTTCTAGGACAGACAAAACTAATCTGTCTGTAGTGGGAAAAATCACAATGACTGCCTGGGGGTGGAGGGATGCAGGGTAGGATTAACTAGGAGGAGACGTGAGGGGGGCTTTCTGGGATGATGGTAATGCTTGATAAGGGTTTGGGTTACACAGGTGTATGAAGGAGTCAAAACTCATGGGAGAATGTACTTAAGATCTGTGCATTTCGTTGTGTGCAAATTTCATCTCATAAGGAAAAAAAAAATATTGAACTCCCTGGATTTCACAATTATGTTGCTGTTGTTGTTGTTAGGTGCCATAGAGTCTGTTCCGACTCATAGCAACCCTATATACCACAGGACAAATCACTGCCCTGTCCTGCGCCATCCTCACAATTGTTATGCTTGAGCCCACTGTTGCAGCCACTGTGTCAATCCATCTTGTTGAGGGTCTTCCTCTTTTCTGCTGATCCTGTACTTTACCAAGCATGATGTCCTTCTCCAGGGACTGGTCCCTCCTGATAACATGTTCAAGTATGTAAGACGCAGTGTCCCCATCACAATTTCACAATTATATCAGCTAATAAGTTCCTTTTTCCCTTTAACTTGTTTAGATCGTAATTTTGTCACTCATCAAGAGTCTTGACTGCTATGCTTGTCAACTGCCTCCACCACCTAGACACCCTCTTCCATTCCCCTCACCTCCCAATCAACAGGTTAGAGAAATCCAAGACCTATTTAACTCACTCCTCTCCTCTCTTCCAAAATTCAGTTTGGGACTGAGCCTCATGAATTCCACTACTGCGATAGTTGCTGAATCCCCAGTCCCTCCCCCACCCTTGCTGCCACTAATGGAGCTAAGGTCCTCATTTACCTTTCTAAGGACTTTTGCAATAACTTCCTAGCAGGTCGTCCAGCCTCCAGACTCTACCTACTTCACCTCCTTTATAGACCCCCTTTCATGAAGCTTAAGTCTAGCTACGTAATCCCCCTCTTTAAACAGCTTCAGTGGGCACAATTTGCTTCCAAAATAATAGTCCTCATTCAGATTTCTTAATACAGCCTCAAATCAATGGTTTCAACCTTACCCCCTTATCTCCTACCCTGCTCATATACTAAGCTCTAGCAAATTGTTCTCAGGTGGTCTCTGGAAGAGTCCCATCTTTCCTGTCTCTGGGCCACTGCTCAAGCTGTTCCTTCTGCCTGAGACAGTCACTTCTCTTCTCTTCCCATCCCCTCATCATCTCTGTCCACCAGAACCCTCCCCTCCTTTCAAGTCCTTCCCAAATGCATCTCCTCTGACCTCTCCTGGCTTCTCAATGGGATGTTCTTCCATTCCTCTTGAGCACTCCTTCCTTCCTTCACCGCCCTTGGCTCAGGAGTATGCTCCTTTCCATTCCATGTAGGTCTAATGGAGCTTCGGGAGGAGAGACCTTGGCACAGGTGTGGTCATGTGACCAAGCTTAGCCGATCAGACCCAGTCTCTGGGGATTTGCCCCTGAGTGGAGACACTCCAGGAGAGAGGATGGTGCAAACAGATAACACTCAGCTGCTGAGAGGTTGGACAGCAGCTGGCTGAAGACATCCCAGGACATTGGGTGGTTGGCTGAGCCGGCTGCTCACAGCGCCCTGGATGGTGCTTAGCTCTCACTGCAGTCCCCATGGCTGCCCTGGTTCTGGGCTCTGTAAAGGGCCTGCTGATCTACCCAGGCTCCATTCAGTAAACCCACTATTTTTCTTACTTAGGTTACTTTGTGTCCATTTCCTTCATGGGCATCCAAAGATCCCTCCTGATAAGCTTTGAATCCCAGAGCACAGTGCTGTACATCTCAGAACCAATGGGTTAGAAGCCGGAGCATGGTGCTGTACATCTCAGAACCACTGGATTTCTGCCCCCACTGTTTTCCTTGAGTTTCTTCCTTCCCCCTTGCTCTTCTCCACAATCAAGAGCTGGTCCATTCTGTGTCTGCTGCCTCGAAGGGATGTGATGGAGCTGAAAAAAGAGAGAGAAAGAAGTTTCTTAGTACACCAGAAATGGCTCACGGCATTGGGAAAAGAAGCAAACTTTATTATTCATGATAGGACTCCCCGCCCCACTTGCCCAACCTCCCAGACCAGAGGAAAGATGGAGATCAAAGGCACACCCAAAGTGCCAATTGGTCCTGGAGGGAAGGATGATGCCCTCCATCCTGTGTTCCAGGTTCAACCTTAGGGAGGCAGCAGGACTGCTCCTCACCCCCACCAAAAAAAAAAACAAGTTGTCATTGAGTGGACCGACTCATGGTGACCCCATGTGTGTCAGAGTATATCTATGCTCCACAGAATTTTCAATGACTGACTTTTTTGAAGTAGATCACCAGGTATTTCTTCCAAGGCACCTCTGGGGTTGGACTCTGAGCACCACCCAGAGACTCCCAGCAAGACCCTTAAAGAAAATTAATGGGAGGTGTGTTTAAGCAAGCTGAGAAGTGGCACACAGATTCTCATGCAAGCCAAATGAGAACGGCTAGAAGAGGCAGAGAGAACAAAAGACCCTGCAGGGCCACTCAAAGGGAAGGAGTGTGTCCCTGGCGCTGCTGCACAGATGGATGACGGGGAGTCTGGGGCTGTGACATCTCAGCGGAGAGCACCGTGAGGTGACCCTGAGGAATGTGGAGGCCGCCTCATGATCCTTCACTCCTAGAATTTAGTCATGACTGAAAAATAGTGGGGACCCTGCTGAGTTTATTCTAACTCCCAAAAGGAGGCTGAAAACAAAAATTAGGTTGTATCTTAGTCATCTAGTGCTGCTATAACAGAAATACCACGAGTGGATGGCTTTAACAAAGAGAAATTTAGTCTCTCATAATTCAGGAGGCTAGAAGTTTGAATTCAGGGTGTCAGCTGCAGGGGGAGGCTTTCTCTCTCTCTTGGCTCTGGGGGAAGGTCCTTCTCATCAATCTGCCCCAGTTAAGGAGCTTTTCAGTGCAGGAATCCCGGGTCCAAAGGATGCACTATTCTACTGGCTCTTGTTTCTTGGTGGTGTGAGGTCCCCATGTTTCTCTGCTTGCTTCTAACTTTTATACCTCAGAAGAGGTTGGGTTAAGACAAAATCTAAGCTTGTAGGCTGGTCCTGCCTCATTAACATAACTGCCACTAATCCCATCTCATTAACATCATAGAGATGGGGTTTATAACACAGAGGAAAATCGCATCAGATAACACAATGGTGAACAATCACACAATCATGGCCTAGCCAAATTGATTCACATGTTTTGGAGGGGCACAATTCAATCCATGACAAGTTGCTAAAGAAAAATATACAAAGAAATTGTTCTTTCTCACGTGAGTTGAATCCTAAGATTTATCTCCCAATACGTTTATTTCTGTGTGTCTTGTCCTCCCGGTCAGACTCCGACAGAGCAGGGACTCAGAGGTGTAGAGAGGGTAATGAGCACTCGGGGGAAAACTGGCTGCTGGCCTCCTCGTCGACTGGGCTGTCTGACCTCCATGGCTGCTGCAACTGCTGTCACGAGAACTTACACAAAATAGATACTCAACAAATAAGTCTCTAAGTTAAATTGGATGAAATCAAGTGTGGATTAGGAAGCGAGTAGCAGGGTGGGATGACCAATGGCAATGAGCTGCTTACTCCTGATTTATGGGGCGGCCCAGGGCACTTTGCATATTTCTAGAGAAGATAGAGGGGCTGACTCGATGGTCTGAGAGTGTCAGTGGAGTCTGCTTCTTCACAGAGTGAAGACGGTTGGCCCCAGTGACTAGAAGGAGCCAGCCATTTCCCACCCACAGCCAGGATGTTGCCAGTGGAAATCTCAGGTTCTGCTCGGTGAGACTCATTACAGCCAATAAACAAGAGGCCAAGTTGGGAGAATAGAAAGGTACTGTTAGTTCATTGCACAAGGAAAGGAGACAGTCGGGGCTGCTGCCTCCAAGACTGCTCACAGGCAGCTTGCGGAGGCAGGCTTTTATGGAGAACTGACAAGGAAATTCATTATGATTATTCAGGATTGACCTTTATGCAAGCACCCAGAGTTTGGGGACGACTATGCTTTTTCTCTAGACAAGGGTTCAATCCCCCAGGATTAAGGAAGAAGTCTATTTTCCTTCATTAGCATGTTAAGTCTCCACTCAGAAGTGGGGTGCTTATATGTATTTTGTACTTAGTGAGCTAATAGGTCACTTAAAGTGTTAAGATGGTGAGAAAACCTGCTAAAGCTGGTTGAGGTCAGCTATGGCTGTTTTGTGGTTATCTTGTCAAGGACAATTTCAGAAGACTGTGCAGCCTATTCCGCTCAGTGTAGGAGGATAAGCCAAAGCAGGTGTCTCCTAGAAGGGCTGAGCTCTGAGGCTACCTGTGTCAAGGAAACACCATGTTTTTGCAGAACTGAACCACAGAATTCTAGAACTGGAAGAGATGTTAGCTATCATCTAGTCAACACCCCACTTCCAGGTGAGACGAAATCTGAAGCTCAGGGGCACATGGTGACCTACCCAAGGTGGCAGAGTCGAGAGCCAGAGCAAGAATCAGTCCTTCTCATTTCCCCACCTTGACCTAGTGGCCACAGTAGTGGACTTGACAGGCCCATGATCATGAAGGTGGCGCCTGACCTGACAGCGTTGCCCTCTGTTTTACATAAGGTCACCAAGATGGAACTGCCTGGATAGCAACCAATAAGAATGGCATCTCCCTTCCTGCCCTACCCAGCCTAGATTCCTCCGACACTTCATCCCCACCGTCCACTCCCCCGACCCCAGCCACTGGCAAACTTCCCTTTGCATCTGCCAAGCTTTCTGCTCTCTGTACACCTGGGCTGCCAAGCTGCACTCCAGAACATCAGACAGCCCCACAGATTGGTGCCACCAAAATGTGTGATTGCTGGGCTCAGCAGGGACCCCTCCATGTCCCAAGCATTGGTTCATCCTTGTGGCCTTTCTCGCATCACTTCCACCTAGTTATTTCACAGTTCTGCTCACCTCAAGGAGCCCTGGTGGTACAGTGGTTAAGAGCTACAGCTACTAACCAAAAGGTTGGCAGTTTGAATTCACCAGCTGCTCCTTGGAAACCTTATGGGGCAGTCCCACTCTGTCCTATACGATCACTATGAGTCAGAATCGACTTGACGGCAACGGGTTTGGTTTTTTTTTTTTTTGGTTTGCTTACCTCAGGCCTCTGACCCCACTGCCTCTCCCCTGTGCTCTTCTCAGTTCCTGCTCCAGCCACACTGACTGTCGCCATTTGTGTTCTTAAAATGCCTCACGCTCTTTCTCACCTGGCTTCCCCACCTATGGGCCTCACAAGGCTCTTCCTGCCTGTAACACTCTATCCCTACCTCCCCCTCAAGCTCTCACCCACTGCGATGGTTAAGGTTGTGTGTCAACTTGGCTGGGCTATGATTCTCGGTGTTTTGGCAGTCATATAATACTGTGATCACTTCCCTGTTGAGATCTGATATGTGATCACCCCCCAAGTTGCGATCTGTTGTGAGCAGTCAATCAGTTAAAAGGGAGTTTCCTTGGGCCTATGACCTGCATATGAATATAAGTGGACATTCTGGCTTTTGGCCACTCTGGATCCTGCAGCTGATTCCTGTTTGTCTGACCTCCAGTTCTTGGGACTTGAGCTAGCAGCTTACCTGAAGCCTTGCCTACTGATCTTGGGATTCATCAATCTTCAAAGCCTGTGTGCAACAGCCCTGCTCTCTGACCTGCCAATCTTGGCTTTGTCAGCCCCTGCAACTACGTGAATCAGGAGAAGACCTATGGCCTCGCCTGCCAATCTTGGGATTTGTCAGTCTTCTCAGCCTGTGAGCAACAATCCTGCCGATCTTGATTCGCCAGTCCCTATGGCTATGTGAATCAGAAGAAGCTTCTACCCTGATTCCCAAACTTGGGATGTTCCAGCCTCTACAACTGCATGAGTCCTTTCCTTGATATAAAACTTTCCATGTATTTATACCCTTTACTGGTTTTACTTCTCTAGAGAACCCAGCCTAAGACACCCATCTTGGCTGTACTCCCTCCTGGCCCCCAGGTCTTAGCTCAGCGTCATTTGCCCCAGGAAAACAGTCCCCTCCCTCCCCCATTCTGAGAACCTGGCCCTCCATCTCTAATGCCTGGTCAGCTGTGTCAATATGGCAAGGCTGTGTTCCCAGCATTCAATCTAACCCTCATCTAGCTGTTGTGAAATAAAATCTCAGTTTCTCTCTCTCAGTATATGTGTGTGTGTGTGTGTGTGTGTGTGTGTGTGGGTGGGTGGGTGTTATATGTAGGATTTTCTAGGCTGGAATCTTCACAGGAGTGGATGGCCAGGTCTCTCTCCTGTGGAGCCACTGGATGGGTTTAAACTCCCAACCTTTTGGTTAGCAGCCAAGTGCTTGTCCAGGGTTCCATATGTATTTATATGTGTTGTTGCTGTCAGTTGCTGTCAAGTCGACTCTGACTCATGGTGACCCCACGAACAACATAACGAAATGCCGCCCGGTCCCGTGCCATCTTCACAATCATCGGTGTGCTGGTGTCCATTTTTGCAGCCACTGTGTATTTTGAGTATCTTCCAACCTAGTGGGGCTTATCTTCCAGAACTACATCTAACAATATTCCATTGTGATCCATAGTGTTCCCACTGGCTGATTTTTAGAAGTAAATCACCAGGCCTTTCTTCTTAGGCTGTCTTAGACTGGAAGCTCTGCTAAAAACTGTCCATCATGGGTGACCCTGCTGGTAGCTGAAATACCTACTGGTGGCATAGCTTCCAGCATTACAGCAACACATAACCCACCATAGTATGACAGACAGATGGGTGGCATGGATCTATATGTGTGTATATAAAAGAAAAACAGCCCAAACCTATTGCTGTCGAGTCGATTCTGACTCACAGCAGGCCTACAGGACAGACTAGAGCTGATTCTGTCTCTCCGGGGAATCCCGACAAACACACTGTCCATAAAATGTGTCATATCTTTAAATCACTGCATTGTTTGTCCGTTTCCTGCTGCAGGTTATAAGGTCTGGCATCGTTCGTGCTGACTGGTGCATTTTTACCACCTGCCTCCACAACTAGGGAGGGACCTTTAGGGGCAGGGACTTGGGTCCTCTGCTCTGTCTGAGAGCCTAGGACAGGGCCTGACATGCTGGACAGGCTCAATAAATAGCTGTTGAATAAACTAAGTGACACCTGGGCTGTTATATTTCAACACAATGTCAGATTTTTAGGTAGCAGAAAACATTATGATTTATCTTGTAAATTAAAACACCCAGCAAATCTTCTTGAAATAATATGGATCTGTTTTGTTTGGAGGCCTCTCGCCTTGAGAGACCTTGAATTATCTTCCCAGATTGACGGCTGCGGGTCTGACATGTCTGTGTGGGACACCTCCAGAGCTCCCCACCTTGAGAAACCTCAGTTCTCCTTTTTATGGAAAGATTTTTCTACTGGAAAAGCCTAGGGGCTGCTTTAATGTGAAATAATGACCTTAAACACATGTGACAGCCCTTTTACTTAAAATCATTTATGAGATCCCAGTGAATACTTAATGACAGATTCAACTTTAAATGGCCCTTCCTCCCAAATGCTTTTGCTTTAATGACCTGCAACTGAAGGTAGCCTTTGTCAGTTTTAGAAAGCTCCTCCTACTTCCTAATGCCACCAAGGGACCCTGAGGGGACTCTGAGCACTTCTGTGAACCGGAGGCCTGAACTGGCCCAACTCTGCCACTCACTAGCTGTGCATTCCTGGGCATGTGGCTTTCCTCCTCTGAGCCTCAGCTCAACCATCAGTGAGGATCTCTAAGGCTGTTTTAACTCTCCCAGTCGAACCTAACTCCAGATTAGAGAAATATTCGTGGAAATATAAGGCTCTCACCAATGTAGAAATATAAAGCTACTGTTCCTTCAGTCTCTAAAGTTCCAGGTAGTAAAAAAAAGTATTTGGCCAGTTTAATTAAGCATTCTTTTCAGCACCCAAAATTAAGTGTTTGGTAGTGTCTTAGTCGTCTAGTGCTGCTATAACAGAAATACCACAAGTGAATGGCTTTAACAAAGAGAAATTAACTTCTTTGCAATAAAGTAAGATGAAAGTCCAAATTTAGGGTGTCAGCTCCAGGGGAAGGCTTTCTCTGTGGCCTTCTCATCAGTCTTCCCCCGGACTAGGAGCTTCTCCTCACAGGGACCCCCATCCAAAGGACGAGCTGTGCTCCCCGGCACTACTTCATTGACGGTATGAGGTTCCGCCTCTCTGCTAGCTTCCCTTTCCTTTTATCTCTTGAGAGATAAAAGGTGGTGCAACAAGATAATTATGAGCCCAAGAGACAGAAAGGGCCACATGAACTAGAGACTTACATCATTCTGAGACCAGAAGAACTAGATGGTGCCTGGCCACAATCGATGACTGCCCTGACAGGGAGCACAACAGAGAACCCCTGAGGGAGCAGGAGAACAGTGGGATGCAGACCCCAAATTCTCATGAAAAGACCAGATTTAATGGTCTGAGACTAGAAGAATCCCAGCAGTCATGGTCCCCAAACCTTCTGTTGGCCCAGGACAGGAACCATTTCCAAAGACAACTCATCAGACATGGAAGGGACTGGACAATGGGTTGGAGAGAGATACTGATGAAGAGTGAGCTACTTGTATCAGGTGGTCACTTGAGACTGTGTTGGCATCTCCTGTCTGAAAGGGAGATGGGAGGGTAGAGAGGGTTAGAAACTGGCAAAATTGTCATGAAAGGAGAGACTGAAAGGAGGGAGCGGGCTGACTCATTAGGGGGAGAGTAAATGGGATTATGTAGTAAGGTGTATATAAGCTTATATGTGACAGACTGACTTGATTTGTAAACTTTCACTTAAAGCACAATAAAAATTGTTAAAAAAAAAAAAAGTGGTGCAAGCCACACCCCAGGGAAGCTCCCTTTACATTGCATCAGGAGTGTGACCTGGTAAGGGTGGTGTTATAATCCCACCCGAGTCGTCTTTACCATACAATTACAATCACAAAATGAAGGACAACCACACCATACTGGGAATCATGGCCTAACCAGGTTGATACACATGTTTTGGGGGGGACATAATTCAATCCATGACAGGGAGAGATTAAAATTAGATTTAACAGTCAACAGCATTACGAAAAGGGGAAATCCTAAAGGGTGATGTCTCTCCCACTAACCAGAGTCTTTAGTGGTTTGCAAAATAGCTTCTCTCACTTTAAGAGTTCCGGAAGCAACAGAAATGAAGACTCTCCATTCTATATTAATGTATTTATATTCGACTTGTTACAGAAAAGATCAATAAAGTTAATAAAAAATGAATCTTCATCCAGTCCCTACAGAGGAATCGATAGAGTATAATCTCTCCACCAAGAAGAAAAGAAAGATCTCAGGGTGAGATGCAAGTGGATGAAAAGTCACAGCCCTCTCGCGCTCTGCCAAGAAGAGCGGAAATACCGTGATTGAGGGACCAGGGTACCTGTGCCTTCTTTTTGCGGGGCCCACGCCCTGGGACCAGCACTGGGTTCAGAAAACAGCCTGTCCCTTACCAAGATTAGAAGCAAGATAGGAGTTTTTACTAGAGTAAAATAAGAGTCAGTGGGACAAGCAGAAGCAAACTTGCCCTACCCTACGTCTTTATGTTTGGAAGCAGGTCAGCTTGGAGAGCTCTGCTGTGGTGACTGTGGGGGACATACAGGACCTGGCCAACGAATGTCTCTGCTTTCTTCTGTAAGCATTAAATACCTTTTTTAAAAAATAACATTTACTGGTTTTAGTTTTGTTTCCCCTGATTTTGACAGTAATCCCCAAACACTAAAAAATATATAAAAGTCTAAAGAAGAAAATAAAAACTGCTCGTAACCCCACCCTTCAGAAATAATCATCTCTAACATTCTGGTGTATGTACAGTGCAGAACATGGGTGATTTACATCATACAGATAGATAACAACATATGATACATATTTTTCCCATGTAGTCTATCACGGCCTTTGTTCTTTGCCATTAAGTGCTTTTCAAAACATGTTTAAAAACAACGTAGTGACCCATCAAATGGCTATGTAATTTATTTACCCATTTTCTCTACTGTTTAGGTGATTTGAAGTCTTTTGTCATTCAATATAATAATATTGTAATAAATACCCTTGTACATAAATCTAGCTATATTCCTGTTTATTTCTTTTGGAAAAATTCCTAGAAGTGGAATTTCTGGATGAAAGTTTTTTAAGCCTTTTGATATATAGTCAAAAGGTCCTGCAAATTGTAACAACCTGTACCAAGATTAGCACATGGGTGGTTCAGTGGTAGAATTCTCATCTGCCACGCTGGAGACATGCTGGTTAAGAGCTATAGCTGCTAACTAAAGGTTGGCAGTTTGAATCCACCAGGCACTCCTTGGAAACTCTATAGGGCAGCTCTGTTCTGTCCTATAGGATTGCTATGAGTCAGAATCGACTCGATGTCAACAGGTTTGGTTTGGTTTTTGGTACCAAGATTATTAGTTTATACTCCCAATAGCAGAAAGTGAGAATATCCATTTTGATGCATTCTAGACCTCATAGGTGTCTTAGGCTGGCTCTCCAGAGAAGCAAAACCAGTTATGCGTATAAATATATAGAGAGAGAGACAGATTTATATCGAGGAAATGGCTCAACAGGAAAGTGATTACGACATTATATGACTGCCAAAACACTGAGTATCATGGCCAGCCAAGCTGACACATGATCTTGACCATCATATCAGGTATTCTAATTTTAAAATCTTTAGTGGAATTTTTAATTGGAAAAAAAAAAAAAAACCCAAATGTCAGTATCCTTATACGCTTCAAGTTCTTGTCCATACGCATACATTTTTGGCATACTTTTACGTTGAAAATATATTTGTTATTGGCTTTTTTCATTCATTTCCTAGTCTTTAATTTTAAACCAATTTTTGTAGTACAGATGACTAACCTCCGTAGTTAGACTTCCAGGTTGTTTCCTATTTTTGCTCTCTTCAAAAAGCAGTCTCCGGCATATCACTTCCGTTAAATTTATTTTTTAGACCAACTTCCCAGGACAATGCTTTTCGTAGTCAAGAGTAGTAGGAGTAGTGTAACTGGACTAGAGCCCATGGTTGTTGTTGAGGTTCTCGGGATGACTTGATAGATTTATTTTCTAGGCCGTTGTACCAGCTACATCATTTTGCTGACTTTAATTCTTGGTAATTTTGCTTGTGACTAACTGTACTAAAAAAGAGGCGGGGAGAACTTACTAAAGTTAATATTACTAATATATTTATTATCTGGTGTAGTAGAACCCACTAATTATTCCCAATATCTGTTTTACCTGTCTTCTAAAGCAGGGGTCAAGTCAGTGAGCTAAACTGGCCTGTAACCTGTTTTTGTGCATAATGTTTTATTGGCACACAGTCATGCCCCCTTGTTTACATACTGCCTATGGCTGCTTTCACACAACAACAGCAGAGATGAGTAATTGTGACAGAGGCCATGTGTCCTGCAAAGCCACATGAAATAGTTACTGAAAATGTCTATAATAATAAAAGGCACAAGTTTTAGGCAGTATATGGGTGCCTGGAATAGACTTCATTTCCCAGCATCCCTTGCAGGAATAAACTTCATTTCCCAGCATCCCTGCAAGAACAGATTTCATTTCGCGGTGTCCTCTACAGAAATAGACTTTGTTTCCCAGTGTCCCCTGTTTTATTGACTATGCAAAGACATTCGACTGCGTGGATCGTAACTAATTATGGATAACATTGTGAAGAATGGGAATTCTAGAACACTTCATTGTGTTCATGAGGAACCTGTACACAGATCAAGAGGCAGTCACTCAAATAGAACAAGGGGATACTGCATGGTTTAAAGTCAGGAGAGGCGTGCGTCAGGGTTGTATCCTTTCACCATACTTATTAAATCTGTATGCTGAGCAGATAATCGGAGAAGCTGGACTTCCTCAGGATTGGAGGAAGACTTAGTAACAGCCTGTGTTATACAATGACACAACCTTACTTGCTGAAAGCAAAGAAAATTTGAAGCACTAACTGATGAAGATCAAAGACTACAGCCTTCAGTACCGATTACACCTCAACATAAAGAAAACAAACATCCTTACAATTGGACCAATAAGCAACATCATGATAAATGGAGAAAAGATTGAACTTTTCAAGGATTTCATTTTACTCGGATCCACAATCAACACCCATGGAAGCAACAGTCAAGAAATCATTGCATTGGGCAAATCTGCTGCAAAAGACCTCTTTAAAGTGTTGAAAAGCACAGATACCACCTTGAAGACTAAGGTGCGCCTTATCCAAGCCATGGTATTTCCAGTCAGCTCATATGCGTGTGAAAGCTGAACGATGAATAAGGAAGACCAATAAAGAACTGATACCTTTGAATTAAGGTGTTGGCAAAGAATACTGAATATACCGTGGACTGCCAAAAGAACAAACAAATCCGTCTTGGAAGAAGTACAACCAGAATGTTCCTTAGAAGCGAGGATGGCAAGACTACGTCTCACATACTTTGGACATGTTATCAGGAGGGATCAGTCCCTGGAGAAGGACATCATGCTTGGTAAAGCAGAGGGTCAGCGAAAAAGAGGAAGACCCTCAATGAGATGGACTGACACAGTGGCTGCAACTATGGGCTCAAGGATAATAACTGTGAAGATGGTGCAGGACTGGGCAGTGTTTCGTTCTTTTGTACATAGAGTTGCTATGAGTTGTAAACAACTCAGGGGCACCTAACAACAACAACCTGCAGGAATGGACTTTATTTCCCAGCATCCTCTGCTGGTATGCCATGTGATGAAGGGCTGGCAGTAACATGAAGTGGAAGATTATACACACTTCCACCCTGACCCAAAGGTGATTTTGAAGGTAGAGGCCCAAAGCTGGAGCCACGGGGTGAAACCAGACTGGCCCCAATACCGTGAGCGTCCTCTGAAATGGACATTCTGCCCAGATTTCCAGAGAGAGCAAAATTAATTTTTGTTTTGGGTTTTCTCTCTCTAACAACTGAACCTAATCCTAATATACCTGGGTATAGAGTCCCCAGGTGGTGCAAAGGCACTCAGCTCCTAACTGAAAGGTTGAAGGTTCACATCCACCCAGAGATGCCTTAGAAGAAAGTCTTGGTGATCTACTTCTGAAAAATCAGCCATTGACGATCCTGTGGAGCACGGTTCTCCCTGACACACGTGGGGTCGCCACGAGTCAGAGCTGACTGGATGACAACTGGTTACCAGTTACGTCCATTTTAACAGAAAATGTAGCTAAAACTCTAAAGACATTTAAAATTTTCTGTCTTCAAACAAAAACACATTGTACCTGCATGCAAATCAAAGAGCAGACATTTCCAGAGCTTCCCAAAATAGTCCAAATAAGGGACCCCACCCCACACGGTAAAAGCGTCATGGCAAAACAGGTGTTTACATCTAAAGCTTTGTTTTTATAAGCTGTATTCCTCAATGTATTGTCCTCATCCTTAATGGGGCGAGGACAGGATGTTATTTCTTGTAATTATAATAATTATTAAACAAAGCTGCCACGCCCTAAGTAATTCAGAATGTCAGGTTCAAAATATGTACTTTCTTAATATGTCACCACAAACGCACTTGGGGCAGGGGATCAGAGACATATTGTCTACCATTCTAGCTTTCTCCTCTTGCTGTTTTCTTTTTGTCTTCACTGTTAAGTAGTAAAACTGTCCCATCCCAACAGGTAAGAAGTCTGGGCCTAGTGGCACAGCAGGTAAAGGGCAGATGTTTTAACAAAATGCCTTTTTGTCAGTTTAATTAGCACCTGTGATTCCAGGCTGGGGGTGCAAGAGCTAGAAGCCGAAGCATGAACTCTAGAGAATCCTCCTTCCCCAGGCAAATGTCTCTCTGAGTCTCATTCTCCCCCTTCTCCTTCCAGGGTAGTGTCACTGGTCATTCCCGTTGTCCCCTCTTGGCTTTACCACTCTTTCTTGGATTAAAAGAGTGAAAACATTAGCCATTCTAAAAATCGTCATTATCCAAATATTTCTTCTTTGATGAGAAAATTTTTGAGAGCCATTTAGGGAACTAATAGTAATTGAGTATTTAAAGTGGAATCATAGAATTTGGGATAGCAGAAACTACTGCTAGGATCACTTAGCCTCACTCCTCACTCTTCGGAGAAGAAAACTCTCAAGGAGTGAGATGTTTTACCCAATGTCATGGGGGAGTCTGGACTAGAAAGTAAATCCTTGGCTTCTAATCCAGGCTCTTTTTACAAATGGAACAGATTATTCAGTCTCAAATCATAAGACTTTTTGAGGAAACATAGCCCTGAGCTTGATGTGGTTTGTGTAATGTGTTTTAACACCAGAGGGGTCCATCAGCGAACACACAGTCCCCCTCTTAAAGCATACTGACAGTCAGGACAGCCACGGTCAGAGCATGTTGTCAATAAAATAGACTCTGGGCCTTCACAGATTTGACCTTCAAAGACTCACCTATCCAAGGGTGATCTAAAGGGTCTATGGACTCAGTAGTTTTGCTGATGTGTGGATTTGAATCCTGTGCTGTGAAAATGGTGTGCCATTAGAACTCCTCTAACTTCAGGGGGACAGAGGAGAATCAAGATCAGCTTCAGCTCAAAGCTGATTTCCATGAGGTGGAGGTCAGACATTCCTCCACTCTCCAACTTTTTACAAATTCTGACACCAGCTGTCCCTCCCACGGCACTCTCTGCTTCTTTGCTGGGTTCACTAATCTGTTGCAATGGTCAGAGAGCACTCAAGTACCATACTCACAATTACGGAGTTTATTATGGAACTACCAGGTTACAATTCAGGACCAGAACACTCGGCATACACTTCTTTGATCAGGACAGCTCTTTTTCAGCTGTGCCTCAGGCAGGTCTCTGCCACTGGGCCCTGCTTGAACTTGGCCTCTCGTTCTTGAGCTTGGCCTTCTCTCTCAGCCCCAGCCCTCATGCTCAGCCTTGGCCCTTGCTCTTGGCCTTGACCTACGCTCAGGCTTGGCCTCTGCTCTGCTCTGCCAAGTGTTACAAAGCTCTTCAGCTCTGCCGATAAGTGCCCAAAGGCACCCTACTCTGCCAGGAAGCCTCTTGTCCAAAGGTGCTCAGCTTTCTCCCTCCATGGGCCAGGAAGCGCACTGTAGCCACTTCGTTTCATGGGCCGGGAGGCCAATGGGCCATCTCCCACTGCCACCTACAGTGTTACAGCTCTCCTGCCTCCTGGGTCTCGGAGGTTCTCAGTGCAGAGACCACAGGTCCAAAGCACACACTCCACTCCTGGCTTTTCTTGATGGTAGTGGGGTCCTCTTCAGCCTTCGGGATTAGCTTCCTTTAAGTCTAGAAGGATGGCAGAACTCACCAATCCCCTACAAGGGTTCCATGTACCTTATTTGCATTAGCAGGCTATCCAATCCCCTTGGTGGGCCACGAGCACCAGCTTTGCATAGTCCCACCTGATCATTTTGTGGGAGTTACCAGACCATGGCTAGAAGGGCCATATAAAAGCAATTCACTGTACTGCATGTGCTCTGCCAGGCAAATCTCTCAGAATGACCCTACAGTCACCCAGGCATCTACCCACTGTCAGATACTCTGTGATTCTCTTGTGGTAATTGAGTACTCACAAACTCCCCTACAGTGATTTTTAAAGATTGTTTTTATTGCGGCTAATGCTTCTTTTAGTTACAAGTGATAGAAGGCCAGTTAAACTGGCCCAGGTCAAAAATAGGGGAAATGATTGATCCATGCAACAAAAAAGTCTAGGATATAACAGCTCCAGGCAGGGCTGGATCCAGATATTAAATGATGGGATTAGGAAACAGTTTCTGCCTCTCCACTTTGTTTTCTTCTGTGTTGACTTCCTTTTCAGGTTTCCTTCTGTCTGCTTGTGACGGCAAAAAGGCTATCACCACCCTACTAATTTAGATGGGTTGACACAGTGGCTGCAATGATGGGCTCAAGCATAACGATTGTGAGGCTGGTGCAGGACAGGGCAGTGTTTCGTTCTGTTGTACATAGGGTCGCTATGAGTCAGAACCAACTCACTGGCACCTAACAACAACAACAACTGAGCAGCCACAGAGGGGTTACCTTGACTTATTAAGGTTCCTAGAGTTGGGGGAATGTGATCAAAAAACCTGGCCTGCATGAACTGAGATAGCAGGTGATACCCAATGATGTACTGGTAAATGTTCAACAAGCTCTGCGATGAGGGAGCCTCATTTGTAGCATTTGCCAATTTCTGCAGTGTAAATTCTCCCACTGTGGAGGATTTCAAGCTACCAGCGTTGGGAAAGATGGATGCACAGGAGACCATCATTATATGTTTATGCCACACAGGTACAATAAACATAAATGACCTCAAGAGCACCTAACAACAAAATGTAGTAAAATAATTAGAAAACGATGTTTTTAGTATTTTTACCTTTGTTTTTAATGTCATTTGTTTAATCATAAGTTTATGTAATTTGATTTTAAGTAATGATTGTACATAACAGCGGGCTTGCCAAATTCCTGAAATTTAAAAAACTGCTCTCATGAGCCAGTACAAGCCAGCTTCAGCACACCCTGGCAAATGCCCCAAGAAGAGAAGGTTTCTACAACCAGAATAAGGTGGAAAGGACGCTGGGCAGTCAAAGATGATAGATGTCTCTTATCAGTGATAGGTAAGATTTTAGTAAAAGTTGAAATCTAGTTAGCTTAAGGGAATGCAAAAGAAAATTTTTATTCATGCCAGACACAGAAACATATTTTGAAAGAGTGTCTTAGAAAGTTAGGAGACATACAAAGATCTATTACAGAGAGGTAATAACAGAACTTTGGCAGCCTCAACCCTCAGAGTTGTGGTGGTTTGGTATAGGACTCCAGGGGACACACCTAAGACTGTGAACAGTTGTAGAGACATGGAGCTTGTGTGGGGGGGGAGGGTGGGGAGAGGGATAGAATTGGAAAAGGGTTTCTCAGAATCCTGCTCCCACTTATATCCATCATAAAAGTCAATATTAGTAACTAAAAATGAATGCAGACAAGGCCTTTGTAAATTGGTGGAAGTCTGGTTTGTAATTTTTTTTGGAAGAACTGATATTGCATTTCTATCCACCAGTCCCTGGAGAACGACATCATCCTTGGTAAAGTAGAAGGTCAACAAAAAAGAGGAAGACCCTCAACGAGATGGATTGACACAGTGGCTGCAACAATGGGTTCACATAGCAACCACTGTGAGGGTGTTACAGGAACCGGGCAGTGTTTGTTCTGTTGTACATCAGGTCGCTTTGAGTTAGAACCATCTCAACGGCACCTAACAATAACCACAACCTCAGTAAGTCAAATGGCCCCTAAGAAGTCTGTCCTTGCTAACCCAAAGTGCACTGATCTCTACCTCTCTGGACTTCCGTAATACTTTGCTGCTGCAACAGAAATACCACTAGAGTTCAGAAGGCTGGAAGCCCAGATTCAGGGCACCGGCTCCAGGAAAAGACTCTCACTTCTGTTGGCTCTGGAGGAAGGTCCTTGTCTCCTTCAGCTCGGTTCCAGCTCTGTTCCTGGGTTCCTTATGGATTGTCGCGTGGCATCTGTCTTCCCCACTGGTGCTCAGTTGTCTCTGTGTCTATGCTGCTCCTTGTATCTCAGCAGTGATTAGGTTTAGGACACACCCTACATTAACAGAACAAAGACACCCTATTCGGAGATGGGATTACATCCACAGTATATAGGGGTTGGGATTCCAACACATATTTTTGAGGGACACAATTCAATCCGTAACAGGAGGCAAAGTTATCTTCCAGGTAAGGAAATGGAGACAATTATCACTCAATTAAGTATCTTAATTAATCATAGTACATATTAGCAAAAGTCATAGTCTTGAATGCCGTAATTATAGAGTCTTATTCAATATTTCTACCACAGCTATTCCCCAGACATTTCCCCCACCCCTCACTGAAACAGCTTCTTAAAATGATACAGTCTGGTTTGGGACTGGTGTTTTCTCATTTAAAGGAGATTTACACCATGTATCTGCAGCTCTCTCCTTTTGGTTTTACTTGAGTCTCTTTGGGCCAGCTGCCTTCAGCAGATGTAAATTTGATCCCTCAAAAGGATCACATCTGTTATGGTACCTGCTGGAATCTTTTCTTCCCATTTCACACAGAATGACATACAGTTCTGCCTACAGGCTGCTCTCTCCACACTTAAAATTATACCTAAATTTAATTTTAATTCCAAACACAATCTCTCAGAGCAGCAAATACAAAAAAGTAATTAGAAGTTTGAGAGTTTCTGATGTGGTAATAACATGCAGAAACAGAAAAATTGCATAAATGTGGAATTTAAGGAAGAATATGGCAAACTCACCTTTTGCAAAACACCCTCACCTGAGGTAAACACAGTATTATTAAACTATAGTCAGATTCCACTAATATCCCAAAGACTTACAGAATGTGACTCTGCACAGCTGATTTTCCAAAAACAGTTGAAAGTCTTTAAGAATCAAAACTTTAACATCATACTCATTTGAAATCTTTCTAATATGTATCACATTGTTTATAAATACAATTCAATCCATCTCTTAATGACTCACAGTCATCCCCATGAACTTTGTTCATCACACTGTGCTGTTGTAGCAGAGAGTGCACGAGACAAAAATAAGTCTTGCTCATTTCCATTCAGTTCCACAAACATTTGTTACTTTGCTCTCTCCCTGCCAGACATCCTGTGAAGTCCTCAGAATAGAGATGAAGCAATCATGGGCTCTGGATTCAGCGTTGCTTAGTCCCACTAAAGGGACGTTGGAGCACGGGAAATGGGCAGTGAGGGTCACAGACAACTGGCCCTGGATAGTGGTATGGATTGAACTGTATTCCCAAAAATACGTATTAAAGTCCTAACACCTTACCTGTGGATATGATTCTGCCTGGAAATAGGATTTTTCCTTTGTTATGTCAATGAGGCCACCCCAGGGTAGGGTGGATCCTAAACCTCATCAGTAGTCACAGACACACACAGGGGAAAGACGGCGCCATGTGAGGATCCGTTCACAAGCAAAGGAATGCCAAGGATCACCGGCAGACACCAGAAACTAGAAGAGAGGCCACAGAAGGAATCAACACAGCCAAGACCCTGATTTGGACTTTTACCCTCTAAAACTGTGAGAAAACAAATTTCTGTTCTTCAAAGCCACCCTCTTGTGGTATTTCTCTTACAGCAGCACTAGGTGACTAAGACAACAGGTAAGCAGAAAGCAGATGATGAGGTAGTATGGACATGACCCTGGTATGTTTCACACGGGGAGTTCCCTGATGAGATTCAAGGATCACCAAAGGGCAGTATAAAGAATGAACAAGGCACAGGCACAACTGGAGACAACAAGATCAGCGTTTGTAGAATGCTGCTAGAGTCCAGACAAGAAGTGATGCCAACCTGAGGTGAGGCAGTAACAGATTTAGGAGGCAGACCAGCAGAATCTGGTGTCCATCTTAATGGCGGAATGAAGAAGAATCTAGATAGCTTGCTTTTGTTTTTTATTGTACTTTAGGTGAAAGCTTACAACTCAAGTTAGTTTCTCATACAAAAATTTATGCACACATTGTTATGTGACCCGAGTTGCTATCCCTACAATGTGACAGCACACTCCCCCTTTCCACTCCAGATCTCCCATGTCCATTCAACCAGCTCCTATCCCTTTCTGCCTTCTCCTCTTGCCTCTGGACAGGAGCTGCCCATTTTCTTATGTAATTCCTTGAACTAAGCACACTCTTCATGAGTTATCATTTTATGTCTTAAAGTCCAGTCTAATTTTTGTCTGAAGAGTTGGCTTCAGGAATGGTTTTAGTTCTGGGTTAACAGAGAGTCTGGGGGCCATGCCTACTGGGGTTCCTCTAGTCTCAGTCAGACCATTAACTCTGGTCTTTTTACATGAATTTGAGTTCTGCACGTCACTTTTCTCCTGCTCCATCAGGGACTCTCTGTTGCGTTCCTTGTCAGGGCTGTCATTGGTGGTAGCTGGGCACCATCTTGTTCTTCTGGTCTCAGGTAGATGGAGTCTCTGGTTTATGTGGCCCTTTCTGTCTCTTGGGCTAATATTTTCCTTGTGTCTTTGGTGTTCTTCATTCCCCTTTGCTCCAGGTGGGTTGGGGAAAACATGCATCTGAGATGGCCACTTGCTAGCTTTTAAGACCCCAGATGCCACTCACCAAAATGGGATGCAGAACATTTTCTTAATAAACTTTGTTGTGCCAATTGACGCCTCCATGTGTCTGTCACTTTGTCGCACTGTGGGGGCTTGTGTATTGCCGTGATGCTGGAAGCTATGCCACCGATATTCAAATACCAGCAGGGTCACCCATGGAGGACAGGTTTCAGCTGAGCTTCCAGACTAAGACAGACTAGGAACAAGGACCCAGCAGTCTACTTCTGAAAAGCATTAGCCAGTGAAAACTTATGAATAGCAGAGGAACATTGTCTGATATAGTGTTGGAAAATGAGCCCCCCAGGTTGGAAGGCACTCAAAAGATGACTGGGGAAGAGCTGCCTCCTCAAAGTAGAGTTGACCTTAATGATGTGGATGGAATAAAGCTTTTGGGACCTTCATTTGCTGATGTGACACGACTTAAAATGAGAAGAAATGGCTGCAAACATCCCTTAATAATCAGAACCTGGAATGTACAAAGTATGAATCTTGGAAAACTGAAAATCATCAAAAATGAAATGGAATGCATAAACATCAATATCCTAGGCATTAGTGAGCTGAAATGGACTGGTATTGGGCATTTTTGAATCAGACAATCATATAGTCTACTACGCTGGGGATGACAACTTGAAGAGGAATGGTGTTGCATTCACCGTCAAAAAGAGCATTTCAAGATCTATCCTGAAGTACAATGCTGTCAGTGATAGGATAATATCCATACGCTTACAAGGAAGACTAGTTAATACGACTATTATTCAAATTTACACACCAACCACTAGGGCCAAAGATGAAGAAATAGAAGGTTTATATCAGCTGCTGCAGTCTGAAATTGATCGAACATGCGATCTCTGCAGATGCATTGATAGTTACTGGCAATTGGAATGCAAAAGTTGGAAACAAAGAAGAAGGATCAGTAGTTGGAAAATATGGTCTTGGTGATAGAAACAATGCTGGAGATCAAATGATAGAATTTTTCAAGACCAACGACTTCTTCATTGCAAATATCTTCTTTCACCAACATAAACGGCGACTATACACAGGGACCTCACCGGATAGAACACACAGAAATCAAATTGACTACGTCTGTGGAAAGAGACGATGGAAAAGCTCAATATCATCAGTCAGAACAAGGCCGACTGTGGAACAGACCATCAATTGCTCACGTGCACGTTCAAGCTGAAACTGAAGAAAATCAGAGCAAGTCCACAAGAGCCAAAATATGACCTTGAGTATATCCCACCTGAATTTAGAGACCAACTGAAGAACAGATTTGATGCACTGAACTCTAGTGACTGAAGACCAGACGAGTCGTGGCATGACATCAAGGACATCATACATTAAGAATGCAAGAGGTCACTGAAAAGACAGGAAAAGAAAGAAAAGACAAAGATGGGTGTCAGAGGAGACTCTGAAACTTGCCCTCAAACGTCGGGCAGCTAAAGCAAAAGGAAGAATTGATGAAGTAAAAGAACTGAACAGAAGATTCCAAAGCGTGTCTCGAGAAGACAAAGTAAAGTATTATAATGACATGTGCAAAGAGCTGGAGATGGAAAACCAAAAAGGAAGAACACGCTCGGCATTTCTCAACCTGAAAGAACTGAAGAAAAAATTCAAGCCTCAAGTTGCAATAGTGAAGGATTCCATGGGGAAAATATTAAACGATGCAGGAAGCATCCAAAGAAGATGGAAGGAATACAGAGAGTCATTATACCAAAAAAATTAGTCGATGTTCAACCATTTCAAGATGTGGCATATGATCAGGAACCGATGGTACTGAAGGAAGAAGTCCAAGCTGCTCTGAAGGCATTGGCAAAAAACAAGGCTCCAGGAATTGATGGAAACATCAATTGAGATGTTTCAACAAACAGATGCAGCGCTGGAGGTGCTCACTCGTCTATGCCAAGAAATATGGAAGACAGCTTCCTGGCCAACTGATTGGAAGAGATCCATATTTAAGCCTATTCCCAAGAAAGGTGATCCAACCGAATGTGGAAATTATAGAACAATATCATTAATATCACACACAAGCAAAATCCTGCTGAAGATCATTCAAAAACAGCTGCAGCAGTATATTGACAGGGAACTGCCAGAAATTCAGGCCGGATTCAGAAGAGGACGTGGAACCAGGGATATTATTGCTGATGTCAGATGGATCCTGGCTGAAAGCAGAGAATACCAGAAGGATGCTTACCTATGTTTTATTGACTATGCAAAGGCATTCGACTGTGTGGATCATAACAAATTATGGATAACATTGAGAAGAATGGGAATTATAGAACACTTAATTGTGCTCATAAGGAACCTTTACATAGATCAAGAGGCCGTTGTTCAGACAGAACAAGGGGATACTGATTGGCTTAAAGTCAGGAAAGGTTTGAGTCAGGTTTGTACTCTTTCACCATACCTATTCAATCTGTATGCTCAGCATATAATACAAGAAGCTAGACTATATGAAGAACGGGGCACCAGGATTGGAGGAAGACTCATTAACAACCTGCGTTATGCAGATGACACAACCTCACTTGCTGAAAGTGAAGAGGACTTGAAGCACTTACTAATGAAGATCAAAGGCCACAGCCTTCAGTAAGGATTGCACCGCAACATAAAAAGAACAAAAATCCTCACAGCTGGATTGATGAGCAACATCATGATAAATGGAGAAAAGATTGACATTGTCAAGGATTTTTCATTTTACTTGGATCCACAATCAACAGCCACGGAAGCAGCAGTCAAGAAATCAAAAGACGCATTGCATTGGGTAAATCTGCTGCAAAGGACCTCTTTAAAGTGCTGAAGAGCAAAGATGTCACCTTAAAGACTAAAGTGCGCCTGACCCAAGCCATGGAATTTTCAATCGCATCATATGCATGTGAAAGCTGGACAATGAATAAGGAAGACTGAAGAAGAATTGATGCCTTTGAATTGTGGTGTTGGCGAAGAATATTGAATATACATGGACTGGCAAAAGAACCAATAAATCTGTCTTAGAAGAAGCACAACCAGGATGCTCCTTGGAAGCACGGATGGCAAGGCTGCATCTTACATACTTTGGACATGTTGTCAGGAGGGATCGGTCTGTGGAGAAGGACATCATGCTTGGCAGAGTACAGGTCAGAGGAAAAGAGGAAGACCCTCAACAAGGTGGATTGACAAAGTGGCTGCAACAATGAGCTCAAGCATAACAACAACTGTAAGGATGGCGCAGGACTGGGCAGTGTTTCGTTCTGGTGTGCATAGGGTCGCTATGAATTGGAACCGACTTGACGGCACCTAACAACATGCCAGTTGATCTAGATGTCCCCCAAAACCATGGCCCCTGACCCCTACTCCTGCTACTATGTCCCTTGAAGTGTTTGGTTGTGTGTTCAGGAAACTTCTTAGCTTTTGGTTTAGTTCCCTGTATTGTGTGCTGTCTTTCCCTTCACCTGAGATCATTCTTGTCTATTATCTAGTTAGTGAATTCCCCTCTCCCCCCCCCTTCCTCCCCACCCTTGCAACCATCAAAGAGTGTTCTCTTCTATGTTTAAACCATTTCTTGAGCTCTTATAATAGTGGTCTCATACAACACTTGTCCTTTTGAGACTAACTTCACTCAGCATAAGGTCTTCAAGATTCATCCATGTTGTATTTTGTGAATTTATTGTTGTTCTTTATCATTGCATAATATTCCATTGTGTGAATATATAATTTATCCATTCATCTGTTGATGGGCACATAAGGTTGTTTCCATCTTTTTGCTGTTGTGAACAGTGCTGCAATGAACATGGATGTGCATACATCCATTCATGTGACAGCTCTTTCTCCAGGATATATTCCAAGGAGTGGGATTGCCGGGTCATATGGTACTTCTATTTCTAGCTTTTTAAGGAAGCGTGAAATCGATTTCCAAAGTGGTTGTACCATTTTACATTTCCACCAGCAGTGTGTAAGTGTTCCAGTCTCTCCACAACCTCTCCAACATTTATTTTGTGCTGTTTTGTATTAATACTTCCCTTGTTGGGATGAAATGGTATCTCATTGTAGTTTTGATTTGCATTTCTCTAACGGCTAACAATCGTGAGCATTTCCTCACATATCTGTTAGCTGCCTGAATGTCTTCTTTGGTGAAGTTCCTGTTCATATCCTTTGCCCATTTTTTACTTGGGTTATTTATCTTTTTATTGTTGAGGTTTTGGAGTACTTGTAGATTTTAGAGATTAGAACCTAAGCGGATATGTCGTAGCCAAAAATTCTTTCCCAATCTGTAGATTGTCTTACTTTTTTGGCGGAGTCTTTGGATGAGCCCAAGTTTGATTTTTTAGGAGCCCCCAGTTATCTAGTTTCTCTTCTGCTGTTTGTACATTTACTTATGTTTTGTATTCTGCATATGCCATGTATTAGGGCTCCTAGCATTGTCACTATTTTTTCTCCCATGATCTTTATTTAGATTTTACATTTAGGTCTTTGATCCATTTTGAGTTAGTTTTTGTACATGGTGTGAGGTAAGGGTCTTGTTTCATTTTTTCTGCAGATGGATATCCAGTTATGCCAGCACCATTTGCTAAAGAGACTGTCTTTTCCCAATTTAGCAGACTTTGGGCCTTTGTCAAATATTAGATGCTCATAGGTGGATGGACTTATGTCTAGATTCTCGATTGTGTTCCATTGGTCTATGTTGTTGTACCATTACCAGGCTGTTTTGACTACCATGACAGTATAACAGGTTCTAAAATCAGGTAGAGTGAGGCATCCCACTTTGTTCTAGATTGCTTTCTTGGTTTCCAACTTGCACGACTAGGTAGATGGTTTCATTAGCTGAAATGGGGAATTCAGAAAGAATGGGCTTCATAAGAGAGGTAATAAGTTTGGGTTTTCACTCACTTATTCAACGAATATTTATTGGCCACCTACTATGTGTCAGTCACTGGGCCAGCACTGTGGGTATAATGGTCAGCAGAAAGGGATAAGATCCCTGCCTTTTTAGAACACACAGTCTACATATGAATTGCAACTGTGATGATCGCTAGAAAGGGACATGAAGCTACAAGGGCTTTTAACTGGGGGATTTTATCTGCCCCAGGAAGTCAGGGTACCTTCCTGAGGGGCTAATATTAGAGCAGAGATAGGATGACCAGGAATAACTAAGTGAAGGAGAGACAGAGGACGTTCAGGAGGGCACAGAATGTGCAAAGGCTGGACTGTGGTATTTCCAAGGATCTGAGAGAAGACCATCACGGCTGCACCAAGGGAGTTGCTGCTGTTGTCAGTTACCATTGAGTTGATTCAGGGCAAGGGAGTGCAGGAGTTAAAGCTGGAAAGTGGATCAGTGCCAGACTACAGAAGGCCCTGGAAGCAGGCCTGATGGCCAGCCAGTCTACACTAACAGGACCATGCTGCTGTTAAAAGACTGAAATACTCTGTACCATTGATGCACAGGTGCTGCACTGAGCCACCCTGTCCCTCTTCCACTACCCACCCCCCCCCATATACACTCTCCCTCCACACTAATCCTGCTTCCCAGCCCCTCTTCTGGACTTCCCCATGATCTAGTGATAGCCAGCGTAAGGGTGGGGTTAAAAAATGCTACTCCAAGACACTGGCAGTTGTTCCGATTGGCTAGTACCTATGCGATACTGGTTGTTAGATATTTTGAATATACTCCCTACTGACAGAGTATGTAAGGACTTTAGTGTTTATCCCACAAGCAACAAGATGCCTTTTAAGTAGGTAACATGATCAGATATACATTTTGAAAATACCACCCCGATTGCAGGGTGAATAACAGATTGGAGGGAGGCCAGAATGAGGACAGAAGGACCAGTTAGTACACTGGTGTAGTCCTTAGCTCTTTGTAGGGTGGTGATGTGGTAGGCATGGAGAGAAACAAACAGATTCAAGATATAGAGAAAAAATCCCAGCAGGCTTTCTTATTGAAATCAATAAGCCAACTTCAAATGTATATGGAAATGCAAAGGGTCTATATTATGGACTGAATTACGTCCCCTCAAAATACGTGTTGTAATCCTAACCTCCTGTATCTGTGGTTATAATCCCATTTGAGAATGGGTTTTCCTTGTTACGTTAATAAGACAGGATTAGTATAGGGTGTGTCTTAAATCAATCTCTTTTGAGATATAAAAGAGATTAACAAGCGAGAGACTCAGAGATGGGGAAGAAATGCCAAGCCACATGAAGACTGCCCAGGAGCAGAAGCTCAAAAGAGACAAGGACCTTCCTCTAGAGCCCGCAGAGAGAGAAAGCCTTCCCCTAGAGCCAGCACCCTGAATTCGGACTTCTAGCCTCCTAAACTCTGAGAACCCCCATGTATCTGTCACTTTGTTGTCCTGTGTGGGTTTGTGTGTTGCTTTGATGCTATGCCACCGGTATTCAAACACCAGCAGAGTCACCCATTGCAGACAGGTTTTCAGCTGAGCTTCCAGACTAAGACAGGCTAGGAAGAAGGATCCGACAGTCTACTTCTGAAAAGCATTAGCCAGTGAAAACCTTATGCACAGCAGCAGAACACTGTCTCATCTAGTGCTGGAAGATGAGCACCTCAGGTTGGAAGGCACTTAAAATACGAATGGGGAAGAGCTGCCTCCTCCAAGCAGAGTCGACCTTAATGACATGGATGGAGTCGAGCTTTCAGGACCTTCATTTGCTGATGTGGCGTGACTCAAAATGAGAAGAAACAGCTGTAAACATCCATCAATAATTGGAACGTGGAATGTACAAAGTATGAATCTAGGAAAGTTGGAAATTGCCAAAAATAAAATGGAACACATAAAGATCAATATCCTAGGCATTAGTGAGCTGTAATGGACTGGCATTGGTCATTTTGAATCAGTCAATCTATGGTCTACTATGCTGGGAATGACAACTTGAAGAGGAATGGCATTTCATTCATCGTGAAAAAGAATATTTCAAGATCTATCCTGAAGTACAAAACTGTCAGTGACAGGATAATATCTGTACGCATACAAGGAAGACCAGTTAATACAACTGTTATTCAAATTTACACACCAACCACTAAGGCCAAAGATGAAGAAATTGAAGATTTTTACCAACCTCTGCAGTCTGACATCAATTGAACACATAATCAGGATGTACTGATAATTACTGGTGACTGGAATGTGAAAGTTGGAAACAAAGAAGGACCGGTAGTTGGGAAATATGGCCTTGGTGATAGAAATCATGCCGGAGATTGCATGATAGAATTCTGAAAGAGCAGCAACTTCTTCACTGCAAACACCTTTTTCCACCAACATAAATGGCGACTATACATGTGGACCTTGCCAGATGGAATACACTGGAACCACATTGACTACATCTGTGGAAAGAGATTATGGAAAAACTCAATATCATCAGTCAGAACAAGGCCAGGGGCCGACTGTAGATCAGACCATCAATTACTCATATGTGAGTTCAAGTTGAAACTGAAGAAAATTAGAGCAAGCCCACAAGAGCCAAACTACGACCTTGACCATATCCCACCTGAATTTAAAGACCATCTCAAGAATAGATTTGACATGTTGAACACTAAACACCAAAGACCAGAAAAGTTGTGGAATGACATTATACATGAAGAAAGCAAAAGGTCATTAAAAGACAGAAGAGAAAGAAAGATCTAAACGGATGTCAGAAGAGACTTTGAAACTTGCTTTTGAACATCGAGCAGGTAAAACAATAGGAAAAAATGAAGTAAAAGAGCTGAACAGAAGATTTCAAAGGGCGGCTCAAGAAGACAAAGAATTATGACACGTGCAAAGGCCTGGAGATAGAAAACCAAAAGGGAAGAACACACTCAGCATTTCTCAAGGTGAAAGAAACTGAAAAAAAAAAAAAAAATTTAGGCCTCAAGTTGCAGTACTGAAGGATTCTATGGGGAAAATATTAAACAATGTAGGAAGCATCAAAAGAAGATGGAAGGAAGACAGAGTCACTATACCAAAAAGAACTGGTTGACATTCAACCACATTTCAGGAGGTAACATATGATCAGGAACCAATAGCACTGAAGGAGAAGTCCAAGCTGCACTGAAGGCACTGGCGAAAAACAAGGCTCCATGAATTGACAGGATACCAGTTGAGATGTTTCAACAAACAGATGCAGTGTTGGAAGTACTCACTCATCTACGCCAAGAAACTTAGAAGACAGCTACCTGGCTGACCTACTGGAAGAGATCAAATTTATGCTTATTCTCAAGAAAAGTGATTCAACCAAATGAGGAAATTATCAAACAATATCGTTAATATCACATGCAAGCAAAATTTTGCTGAAGATCATTCAAAAGTGGCTGCAGCAGTACATTGACAGGGAACTGCCAGAAATTCAAGCCAGATTTAGAAGAGGTCGTGGAACCAGGGATATTATTGCTAATATCAGATAGATTCTGGCTGAAAGCAGAGAATACCAGGAAGATGTTTACCTGTGTTTTATTGACTATGCTAAAGCATTCGACTGTGTAGATCATAACAAATTATGGATAACGTTGCGGAGAATGGGAATTCTGGAACATTTAATTGTGCTCATGAGGAATCTGCAAATGGATTAAGAGGCTGTCACTCAAACAGAACAATGGGATACTGGATGGTTTAAAGTCAGGAAATGTGTGCGTCAGGGTTGTTTCCTTTCAGCATACCTAGTCAATCTGTATGCTGAACAAATAATCCAAGAAGTTGGACTATACGAAGAATAGGGCATCAGGATTGGTAGAAGACTCATTAACAACCTGCATTATGCTGATGACACAACCTTGCTTGCTGAAGAGGACTTGAAGCACTTACTGATGAAGATCAAAGACCAAAGCCTTCAGCATGGATTACACTTCAACATAAAGAAAACAAAAATCCTCACAACTGGACCAATAAGCAACATCATGATAAATGGAGAAAAGATTGAGGTTGTCAAGGATTTCATTTTACTGGGCTCCATAATCAACAGCCATGGAAGCAGCAGTCAAGAAATCAAAAGAAACGTTGCGTTGGGCAAATCTGCTGCAAAAGACCTCTTCAAAGTGTTGAAAAGCAAAAATGTCACCTTGAGGACTAAGGTGCCCCTGACCCAAGCCATGGTGTTTTCAATTGCCTCATATGCATGCAAGAGCTGGAAAACGAATAAGGAAGACAGAAGAATTGACACCTTTGAATTGTGGTGTTGGCGAAGCCAATTGAATATACCCATGGACTGCCAAAAGAACAAAAAAATCTGTCTTGGAAATACAGCCAGAATGCTTCTTGGAAGCAAGGACGGCGAGACTGCATCTTACATACTTTGAACATGTTAATCAGGTGAGATCACTCCCTGGAAAAGGACATCATGCTTAGCAAAGTAGATCAGTGAAAAAGAGGAAGACCTTCAATGAGAAGAATTGACACAGTGCCTGCAGCAACGGGCTCAAGCATAGCAACAATTGTGAGGATGGCAGCAGACCAGGCAGTGTTTTGTTCTATTGTGCATAGGGTCACTATGAGTCAGAACCGACTCAACGACACCTAACAACAGGCTGTGAGAAAATAAATTTCTGTTTGTTAAAGCCACCTTAGTCACCTAGTGCTGCTATAATAGAAACACCAGAAGTGGATGGCTTTAACAGAGAAAAATTTTCTCTCTCGCATTCTAGTAGGATAGAATCTGAATTCTGGATGCCAGCTCCAGTGGAATCCTTTCTCTCTCTGTCAGCTCTGAAAGAAGGTGCTTGTCATCAATTTTCCCCTGGCCTAGGAGCTTCTCAGCGCAGGAACCTTGAGTCCAAAGAATGTGATCTGCTCCTGGCACTACTTTCTTGGTGGTATGAGGTCCCTGTCTCTCTGCTCAAGTCTCTCCCTTATATCTCAAAGGAGATTGACTAAGACACAACCTCATCTTATAGATTGAGTCCTGCCTCATTAACATACTGCCTCTAATCCTGCCTCATTAATATCATAGAGATAGGATTTACAACACATAGGAAAATCACATCAGATGACAAAATGGTGGACAATCACACAATACTGGAAATTATGGCCTAGCCAAGTTGGCATATTTTGGGGGGATATAATTCACTCCATAATACCACCCATTTGTGATATTTGTTCTAGTAGCACCAGATAACTATGACAGTCTAGAATAGCCAAAATGATTTTTAAAAAGAAGAACAAAGTTGAAGGACTTACGTTAACTGATTTCAAGCAATCAAGACAATATGATAGTGGCATAAGGATAAACAATACATCAATGGAATAGAAGAGAGAGCATTCAAAATAAAGTCCACACTGTATGACCAATTGATTTTTAACAAAGGTGCCAAGGTAAGTCAACGGGGGAAAGGACAGTTCAACAAATGGTGCTCAAAAAGGTAGATATGCATATGGAAAAAATGTATAATCAAAATTATCACAGACTGAAATGTCAAAGCTAAAAGTACAAAACTTCTAAAAGAAAACACTGAAGAAAATTTTTGTGACCTTGATTAGGCAGATTTGTTAAACGGAATGCAAAAACCACACACACACACAAAAAGAATAAATTGGACTTCATCCATTTTTTTGCTCTTAAAAAAAAACTGTTGCTTTTCCAAAAATATTAAGAAAATGAAAAGATAAGCTACAGACCGGGAGAAAATACCTGCAAAACATATATCTGATACTTGTATCCAGAATATATAAAGATCTCTTACAACTCAATAAAAAGACAAACAAAAAAGGCAAAAATATATGAATAAACACTTCACCTCCTCTTAGAAGGTGTATAAATGCAAACAAGCTGACAACAAAATGCTGAACATCATCTGACATCAGGGAAATGACAAAGCCAAGGCCACAACTAGAATGGCTAAAATTAAAGTGACTGACAACACCAAGTGTTGATGAGGATGTGGAGCAACTGGAACGTTCACATATTGTTAGTGGGAACGCAAAATTGTACAGCCACCTTGGAAAACAATTTGGCAGTTTCACATATTCTTACCATAAAAACCAAAACCATATCGAATGCTATCCAGCTGATTCTGGTTCATGGCAACCCCATGTGTTACAGACTAAAACTGCTGCATAGGGTTTTCTTGGCTGTAATTGCTACTGAAGAGGATCACCAGGCCTTTCTTCCATGGTAGCACTGGGTGGATTTGAATTGCCGTTAGTTTAGTAAAGCAGAAAAAATCCGTTTTCATTGATTCCAACTCACAGTGACTCTATATGACAGAGTAGAACTGTCCCCATAATGTTTTCAAGGTTGTAATCTTTACAGAAGCAGATCGTCACGTATTTCTTCGGCAGAGCATCTGACGGTTTAGAACCACCAACCTTTCAGTCAGTAGGCAAGCGCTTAACTACCACACCACATTAGTTTAGTAGTCAAGTGCCAACTGTTTGCACCACCCAGGGACCTTACTGTTACCATAAAACTCAGCAATCCCACTCCTAGGATTTTCCCAAGAGAAATGAATACATATGTTCACATACAGCTATAAACTGGAAACAACACAAGAGATGTCTGGGACTACCAGAAGCTGGGGGAAACCAGGAAGGATCTTCCCCTAGAGCAAGTGTTACAGATTGAATTGTGTCCTCCAAAAGGATATGTTCGAGTCCTAACCTCTGGTACCTGTGAACATGACCTTATTTGGAAATCAGTTCTTTGTAGATGTTATTAGTTGACTTAACTTGCAGTCATACTGGAATAGGCTGGGCCCTAATCCAATCTGAGTGGTGTCCTTATAAAAGAGAAGAGACACAGACACAGGGGAGACAGTCTTGTGAAGACAGAGGTAAAACCTGGAGTGATGTTGCAACTGCAAGCCAAGGAACCCTGGGGTACCAGAAGCTGACAGACAGACAAGGAAGGATCTTCCCCTAGAGGCTTCAGAGAGAGCACAGGCCTACTGACACCTTGATTTCAGACTTCTGTCCTCCAGAACTGTGAAGAGAATAAATTTTTTGTTGTTTTAAGTCTCCCAGATTGTGGTACTTTGTTATGGCAGCCCTAGGAAACTAAGGCAGTGAGCAAGGAAGAAAACACAGTGCCTTTCATGACCAAGTGTCACATCATCACTTCTACTTTATTCTGGTTATAAGAAGCAAGTCATTGAGTTTAGCCCACACTCAAGAGAGAGAAATCTGGCTCCACCTCTTAAAGAGAAGCATATAAAAATTCTGTGGACATATTTTAAAGCTACCATAAAGAACATTAATTAATTCCAAGGACTGCTGCATCTTAGAGGCTGAGGTCTCCTTGGGTGGACAGAGTGCCTTGCAGCAGATAAATTATACAATTTTACCAATGCAAAATCATTTTTAAATGGTTACAGCTGTCTTCAGTAGAACCCATATCATGGCTAACTTTAAAATTAGACAAGGAAAACTCTTAGCATTTTTATTATTTTCTTTGAGAATACTAGTCAGAGTGAGAAAATTAAAACTCATTGCCATCAAGTCAATTCTAACTCATAGTGACCCTACAGGAAAGAGCAGAACTGCCCCACAGGGTTTCCAAGAAGCAGCTCGTGGATTTGAACTGCTGACCTTTTGATTGGCAGGAGAACCCTTAACCACTGTGCCAACAGGGCTCTGTGAAAAATTAACATGTTTACAAAATTCATCTGTCAACAAAGTGCTATTTTCAAATAATCTGGTTGAAAATACTTTCAGTATTCCTTACACAAGGTATTACAAGGAGCATTCTAATATACTGAATATTATATTGCATTTGCCATTTTGAGTTTTCTTTTTACATTGCTCATTAGCATGCTGAACTCCCTATTATTACATGTATACAGTATGTTGCTGTTAGATGCCATGGAGTCGGTTCTGACTCCTAGCGAACTCATGTACAACAGAATGAAACACTGCCAGGTCCTATGCCATCCTCATAATCATTGCTTTGCTTGAACCCATGGTTGCAGCAACTGTGTCAGTCCATTTTGTTGAGGGTCTTCCTCTTTTTCACTGGCCCTCTACTTTACCAAGCATAATGTCCTTGTCCAGGGACTGATCTCTCCTGATAACATGTCCAAAGTATGTGAGACATAGTCTCGTCAGCCTTGCTTCTAAGGAGCATTCTGGTTGTATTTCTTCCAAGGCAGATGTGTTCATTCTTTTGGCAGTCCATGGTATATTCAATATTCCTTGCCAACACCACAATTCAAAGGCATCAATTCTTTTTCGGTCTTCCTTATTCATCATCCAGCTTTCGCAGGCATATGAGGCAATAGAAAACACCACGGCTTGGGTCAGGTGCACCTTAGTCTTCAAGGTGACATCTCTGTTTTTCAACAATTTAAAAAGGTCTTTTGTAGCAGCCTGCCCAAGGCAATGTGTCTTTGATTTTTTGACTGCTGCTCCCATAAATGCTGATTGTGGATCCAAGTAAAATGAAATCCTTGACAACTTCAATCTTTTCTCCGTTTATCATGATGTTGCTTATTGGTCCAGTTGTGAAGATTTTTGTTTTAGGCTTAAGTGTAATCCACACTGAAGGCTGTGGTCTTTGATCTTCATTAGTAACTGCTTCAAGTCCTTTCCACTTTCAGCAAGCAAAGTTGTGTAACACAAATTATTAATGAGTCTTCCTCCAATCCTGATGCCCTGTTCTTCTTTATATAGTCCAGCTTCGTGGATTATTTGTTCAGCATACAGATTGAATAAGTATGGTGAAAGGATACAACCCTGACGCACACCTTTTCTTTCTTTAAACCACGCTGCATTCCCTTGTTCTGTTAGAACTGCCTCTTGATCTATGCACACGTTCCTTCTTCGTAGTGTTATCCATAATTTGTTATGATCCACACAGTCGAATGCCTTTGCACACCCAATGAAACACAGGTAAACATCTTTCTGGCATTCTCTGCTTTCAGCCAGGATCCATCTGACATCAGCAAATGAAATCCTTGGTTCCACACCCTTTTCTGAATCCAGCCTGAATTTCTGGTAGTTCCCTGCCAATATACTACTACAACCACTTTTGAACGATCTTCAGCAAAATTTTACTTGCATGTGATATTAATGACATTGTCCGATAATTTCCATATTCAGTTGGATCACTTTTCTTGGGAATAGGCATAAATACGGGTGTAAAATGTAAGTATTGGGAACTCTGAAGCCAGGCTAAAGTTGCCTCAGAAGTTGAAAAATTCTTGAGCAATTCTTTCTCTCACCATTTCTTCTTTTCTGCATTCTTCCTTGACATTTATTTCAATCACCAGGTCCTAAAAATTACTTTGTGAGATCCAATTTGACATCATACTTATCTTACAATAATTATTCTAAATACAAACATTTTGGCTAAAAACCACATTTAATTTGGCACTGTTCTTTCCCAGGCCTGTGTCCTTACACTGTTGCATCTTTTTATACAGCAAGCAATCCTAATAGTCTAAACGCACCAGTTTTTCTCCTACAATATTTTCAGTATACTCAACTTCCCTTTTCTTGCCTTTAAAATAAACTCAAGAATCATTATTTTACATGTTATTAAGAGTGTATCTGTTAAGACTTTGTGGGGGAGGCAGCCATTTTAGACAGACATGCAGGGCCAGTACCATACCACCCTCACTGGCAAGAAGGAATCTCCCACTGCTCCTAACCTTTGCCATTTACTCAGCAGGAGTTAGTCTTTCATTCCCTAATTTGCCTTAAGCTAAACGAACATGATTAGCATTTGTTTAGAACTCTCACAATGAACAAGGCATTCCATATGCATTAACTCACTGGACCTGCACATCCAAACTGTGAAGTACTATCATCTCAGTCCTCCTCCCTTCCAGGGTCAGGGTTCTAAGAGATTTGGCCAAAGATGGCCATGGTCACAGTAGACATCATGCAAATAGTAAGCAGGAGTGGCCAAGCTGACTTTTTAACCTAAAGTCCTACATCTTCCACTGTCACAGGCTGACTTATTTCAGTCCAACGTGTAAATTATAGTTCTCTGAGCCCTGCCCTGAAGCACTGCTTTGAAGGTGAAGGGAACCCACTTGTGGCAGGGACCTTGAGGATGTGGGTAACCAAGAGTCCTGCATGAGTCCAACCAGGAAATAGAAACCACAGTGGGGTAAACAGCAAAGCTGAATATAAAGAATTATTAACCCTGATAAAAGAGTAACTATCAGATATCAGGAAACTCAATGTGGTGCTCTGGGCTGCAAGAGAGCCCCCAGGGAAAAACAAGCTTGGAGGGTCCAGGCGTCCTTGGAGAAGGTGGGGTCAACTCACCAGACAGCAGAGAAGCCAATGACTGGGCCAGGCTGGAGCTGGTCTGGAGTTGCTGGGAGGGCAGGAGGCCCCCTCCAGAGTATGGACAGGGAGCAGGCATCCAGCCACCAGTGGGTGGGCTGCAGTGGGGGCACCCCTAGGGGCAAGAAGCCTTGAGAGTGCAAGCTGTGTGCATGAGTGGAAGCGGAGCCTGCAGGGTGTTAGGTATTGAATTGTATCCCCCCCAAAAAGACATGCTGATGTCAATCTCTGGCACCTGTGAACATGACTTTGTTTAGGAGCAGGGTCCTTTTGAAATGGAGTAGAAAATCCACTGCTGTCAAGTCAATTCCAACTCATAGTGACCCTGTAGCACAGAGCAGAGCTATCCCATAGGGTTTCCAAGGCTGTAAATCTTTATGGAAGCAGATTGCCACATCTTTCTCCCGTGAGGCAGCTGCTGGGTTCGAAACAACTTTTCGGTTAGCAGCTGAGTGCTTAACCACTGTGCCACCAGGGCTCCTTAGATGGACCCTAATCCCTTCCTGAGTGGTGCCTTATAAAAGAGAATAGACACAGATTTAGACAGAAGACAGACAGCCACGTGACAATGGAGAAATACAAGCCAAGGAACCCCAAGGTTGATGGCCATCACAGAAGCTAGGAGAGAGGCGTGGAACAGAGTCTCTCTTAGAGCTCTCAGAAGGAGCTGGCACGTGATACCCTGAATTGAACCTCAGCTCCAGAACTGAGGCAGTAATATCTGTTCTTTAAAGCCATCTAATCTGCGGTGTTTTGCCATAGTAGCCCTAGGATGCTAAGACAGAGTGAGCAGCTGCTGCTTGGTGTGACCCTCCAATCACAGGCAGGCGTGCGGGCACCCAGGGAGGGCTGGTAGAGGGAGTGCAGGCCCAGAGACATATCGATGGAACAGAACAGAGAGCCAGAGATGGAAACACACAAGTATCTCTCAACTGATTTTTGACAAAGGTGCAAAAGCACAACAATGGAAGGAGGACAGCCTTCCTGACAAATGGAGCTGGAGCAACTGGACATCCATAGGCCAAAAAAAAAATCAATCTCCACCTCCACTTCACACCTCATAGAAAAATGAACTCAAAATGGACCCTGGACTTAAAACATAAAACTATAAAATTTTTAGAAGAAAAAATCAGGACTTAGGGCTAGGCAAAGAGTTCTTAGACTTTACATCAAAAGCATAGTCCGTAAAAGGAAAAATGGATAAACTGGACATAATCAAAATGAAGAAATTTTGCTCTGCAAAAGACCATTTGTGAGGACGAAAACACAGGTTCTAGATTCCAATGGAGCAGGAACACCAGTAACAAGAAGACACATTTACATTAACGGCCCAGCAAAGCACTAGAATTCACAGAATGAGATTAATTTCAGCATGGGAAAGCTGGGAAGTCTGATGAGGACCTGAAGATGAAGTAAGGTTTTAACGAGTGGACCCAGGAGTGAGAAGAGCAGCCTAGGCAGATTACAAACACTGAAGGGAAGTGCCAGGAATGTTTGTACGGCGAGGAGCCCACTCAAGGTGGACTCAAACCTCCAGCCTTTGGGTTAGCAGCCCAGCGTGGTAACCACTTGCACCACCCAGGGGCTCTGTGGGCCAGTGAAGTAAGTGGTTTATAAAGTGTTTACTCAAGAACCATCACAGTAAATGATTTCTCTGTTTTTCAAAACCTTAGGTATCCTGGGATTAAAAAAAAAAAAAGGCTTTTTTAGGCGGAGCATCAGAGTTTTACATTTACTTTTTGCGTTACGCACCTCATTCCATCAGGAAAACTTATGTGTCTGTGGGTCAGTGAATTTTATCCCATCACCAGTTTCTTCCAGGTGGTCTTGCTGGTACCTTCAGAATATAAATATTTTTGCACTGCCAAACAAAATTTCCTCATCTAGAAGCAATTAAATAAGCAATCTAGTAACAACTAGTGAAGGAGGCAGAGGAGGAGTTACCCAGGTCTCCCCTCTGAGTAAAGGGTTAGCTGTTGGGAGGAGGGGGCAGGGAGAACTAAGAGAAAGTATCTTTGACAGGAGTGGGAACAAGAGGAAAGTTATGTATTTTGAATATTCAGTTGCTGACTTCCCACCTGTTTTGTATGTTTTGCTCCCCCTCTGAGCTATGCAGGGGGAATATTTTCACATCTTTTTCTCATCCTGGTCTTCCCTCTTGGTTAACTGGTTAAAGCTGACCTGAGCCCTCATGGCCTGTCAGAGAAGCCAAAACCCACGAAGGGCCTTGCTGCTGCTGAGATGGACCAGTGGGGACGTTATCAGCAAAGATAATGTAAGGCTGTCTTCACACAACAGAGTCCAGTTTCTGAATTTACATTGTCAGCAGAAGGAACCAGGAGCTATTTATCCAGATTCCAAATCGGAATTAAACATTATTAAAAACTGGTCAGACAACAGCAATTCAAAAGATTAGACAGGAAACTTAGGGGGCAGTAAGTTTATGTTAACAGGAGAGGAACAACTCAGAAAAGTAGAGAATGGTTGCACAACTTGAAGAGTGTAATCAATGTCACCAAACTGTACACGTAGAAATGGTTGAATTGGTGTATGTTCTGCTGTGCATACTCTGAACAACCACAATGAAAAATAAATAAAAATGGTCAGAGGAATTCTGCAAATTCTAAAAAGCTCTCTTCACTTACCATTCCAAGGAAAAATTAATTGGCGGATGGGAAGTAATCTTCCCATCAAAAAGTAGTATATCTTTTTTGGTTATTACCTGTTAACTGATGACTCCAGTTTGCACGGTTCTCGAGCACCCATTTTTCTATCAACAGAAAATGAACTGACTTGAAAAGCAACCGACCTACATACCAGGAAAACCAAGCTTGAAGGTCACTGAAATTTCTTGAATCCTCTGTATACACTCTCTAGATACTATGTTGTTGTTGTTAGGTACCCTCAAGTCAGTTCCGACTCATAGTGACCCTACGTACAACAGAACCAAACACTGCCCGGTCCTGCAACATCCTCACAATTGTTGTTATGCTTGAGCCCATTGTTGCCATCATTGTGTCAACCCATCTCGTTGAGGGTCTTCCTCTTTCTCACTGACCCTCTACTTTAACAAGCATCATGTCCTCCAGGGACTGGTCTCTCTTGATAACATGTCCAAAGTATGTGAGATGAAGTCTCACCATCCTTGCTTCTAAAGAAGCATTCTGGCTGTACTTCTTCTGAGACAGATTTGTTCATTCTTCTGGCAGTCCATGGTATATTCGCTATTTTTCACCAACACCGTAATCCAAAGGCATCAATAGTTACTATAGCTGTCTTTTAAAGTACAACACATAAACAAATCGTAATTAGCTACAAAGTTTTTCCTGGCACAAATGAAGTATGACCTGGAAGACACACGTCATCATTCATGACTAGAATGCTCTTTCCAATTTAACCAATAAAAACTTGGAATAATCCAAGAGCTACTTTACATAGATTCCCTAAGTGTGCTCATGAGAGAACAGTGGCTCAGTAGCTTACATCCCACTTTCAGCAATGGGGCAAGTTCAGTGTGGCGGGAGGTTCTCAGAGGACTTTTGCCCAATGTTTATGAAAAAAACATCAGGACACCCTGCGGGCAGAGAAGAGGCAGAGGAAATCTTCACAGAGAAGATGCTGTTGGACAGGTGACTGCAGCCCAAGGGCCAGGAGAAGTGGCAGAAATGGAAACTGGAAGGTAGACTGTTACCAGCTTTGGACTTTACTCTTTAGGTCTGTCAAACCATCAAGCACTTTTCGTAGGTGAGTTACATATTAATGACAATATACCAAATGGTCAGTATGTGCCAGATACCCAACACCATGAAATGCTGTAACTTATTTCTCAAAACCATCCTGGGGGTGGCAGGAGGGGCGGGGAAGTACTGCTTAAGGAGGGCTGAGTTTCTGCTAAAGGTGATGAAAAAACTTGGAAACAAATAGCAGTGGTGGTTGCACATTGCTGCGAATGTGACTGCCACTGGGTCCCACACATAAGATGGCTGAAACGGCAAATGTCTTGTTATACATACTTCACCACAGTTAAAAAAATCATCTTGTGAAGCTTGTACTGTTCCTACTTTACAGGTGGAAAAACTGAGGTGGAGACAGATGGGATAAATTTCTCAAGATCAAACAGCTAGTAAGCAGTTAGTCTAGCTTACAGGCCATTGCGATGTTTTCAAAAGGTAACTCCGAGCTGTGAAGGATGAGTTAGAGGAGAAGCCAGAGGCAGTGAGGAAGGCCCACTGCCACAGTTCAAATGAAAGATAATACGGGTCTGACCTTGATAGGATTTAGTGAACAAGTGGTCACGGAGGTGAAAGAGGGCCGAATAAAACACAACTGAGGCTTTTACTCCAATGACTGGGTGGATGGTGATGCCAACACCTGAGAGAGAAAACAAAAGAGAAGGCCTAGGATGGGCCAGGGGGAGAAGAGTAGGCTTTGTCTGAAGCCAAAATGGTCTGAAAGATGTGGGACATTCAAGTAGAAGGGTCTGGCAAGCAGTCAGGGGTCAAGCCTGAAGACAGGTAGAGGTGGATACCTTAAAGGAAGGATACTCTTGAAGGTAGTGAGGCGTGAGCTCCAGCCTCCTTACCTGCATTGGCCCTTCCAAGCCCCTACTGGGCCCCTATACTGTGCTCATGTTGTTGTTGTCAGGTGCTGTCGAGCTCGTTCCCACTCACAGCCACCCTATGTACAAAAGAAACCCTGCCCAGTCCTGCGTCATCCTTACAATCTTTGCTGTTCGACTCCACTGTTATAGCCACTGCGTCAATCCATTTCGTTGAGAGTCTTCCTCTTTTTCACTGACCCCCTGCAATGTGCTCACGTAGTCAGATTTTTATAAACTTTTCAAAAGGTTATTTTAACTGCAATTAAGACTGCTGCTTCTTTGTACCCCAAATTCCTCTCCTTCACTCCAGTAAGATAGCTTTGAAGTGTTTCAGGCAGTTAGGGGGACTAAGGCCTGGTGGCATAGTGGTGAAGAGCTACGGCTGCTAACCAAAAGTTTGGCAGTTTGAATTCAGCAATTGCTTCTTGGAAGCCTAAGGAACAGTTCTACCCTGTCGCATAGGGTTGCTGAGTTGGAATTGACTCGATGACAGTGGGTTCAGTTTGGTTTTCTAGAGGGAAGCTGAGTTAGGAACACAGCATAGTTTGGGTTTAGTGGGATACACCTATGTGTTTCCATGTACAGTTTTTGCTAGCCATTCTAGTGTGCGAGTTTTCTTAAAGAGCCCCTCTCCCCCGACTGTGTAAACTTAAGGTACCACTAACCCTTAATGTGTCCCTGGGAAGAGCTGGAAAGTGATTATTTGAAACAGATGACAACTGAAGCCATGGAAGCTGAGAAGAACACACAAAACGAAAATGTAGAAAGAAGACTGCCAAGATGGAACCTTCAGGAAGCCACACTTGAGGTGGGTGGAAGAGAGCCAGGTGAAGAAAATGTTACCAGACTGGCTGGAAGGGCCACAGGAGTGTGTTGTTTGGGAGCCAAAGGAGAACTAATTCCGAACGGAGGGGTGGGCAGTAGTCGTGCAAATGCACAGAAGAACAGCTGAACTAAATAGGTAGATTGGAAGAGGCTGAGTAGTCATCAGCAGGGCAGAAAGTTGACCATAAACTACTCTTTCAAGAGATAAAGTGCTGTTTGCTATGTCCAGGGTATCCTGCTAAGTGCTGCAGGGATACAAGCTTGTTTAAGAATGGCCTCAATGAGTTTATCCAGTGGAGGGAGGCATAGAATTCACTAGTGAGGAACAGGAAAGGTTTCACTAAAGAGACTTCTTTCAAGGAGCCCAGAAGAACTGATTGCATTTGGATGAGCAGAGATGGAGAAAGAGCAATTTATAAGGAAGGTAAAGTTGGGTGAGGGAATGCCTGGAACCCATTTGGAGCCTCACAGGAGCCAGTTTGAAGTTAGCATGATATGCATAACGAGCCAGGGTAAAGTAAGATTGGATTGATCCACTGGAGCCAACATGAAGAGGGTGTTTCAATGTTAGGCATGGGGTGTTTGTAATCCTTTTGATAGGAACATTGTATTATTAAATGTCTTTGAGCAGGAACACGACATGACTGGGTTTAATAATACTAGCCATGACATGACTGGGTTTAATAATACTAACCATTTCAATTTATACATGAGTTGGGGTCCAACCATTCTTTCTGTATACTATGTGCCAGGCACTATGCTGAATATTGTAGATAGAGGAATAAAGACAGTCCCTGTGTGGTAAAATGAGTTCATTTATGTGACCTTTTGCCTTGGTTTTTAGAAAACACCTGAAAAGATTTTTCCCCTAAATCCTGAGGTGTTACCTTTGCCCTAGTTTTCTGCCCCAGAGGGTTTGTTACTTTTGCCTAGGTTGATTGACATTTCCTGGGTAAACTGTAAACAACTTGGTTTCGAGACTTTTTGTCTGGCCCTAGGCTGCAGCCTGCCGTGTGATTGGTATGGCCCTTGAAGGGATGGTCAAAAGACTATGCAAATGAAGTGACTATGTTGTTGTTCTTAGGTGCCAGTGAGTCAGTCTGGACTCCTAGTGACCCTATGTACAACACAATGAAACACTGCCCAGTCCTGTGCCATCCTCAAAATCATTGCTGTTTGAGCCCATTGTTGCAGCCACTTGTCAATCCATCTTGTTGAGGCTCTTCCTTTTTTTCATTGACCCTCTACTTTACCAAGCATGATGTCCTTCTTCAGTAATTGGTCCCTCCTGATGACACGACCAAAAGAGTATGAGACAAAGCCACGCCATCTTCACTTCTAAGGAGCATTCTGGCTGTACTTGTTCCAAGACAGACTTATTGGTTCTTCTGGCAGTCCATGGTATATTCAATATTCTTCGCCAACAACACCATAATTCCAAAGCCATCAAATTCTTCTCCAGTTTTGTTTATTCATTGACCAGCTTTCACATGCATATGAGGTGACTGAAAACATAATGGTTTGGGTCAGGTGCATCTTAGCCTTTGTCTCAGTCATCTAGCGATGCTGTAACAGAAATGCCGCAAGTGGACGGGCTTTAACAAAGAGTTGTTTATTCTCTCACTGTCCAGTAAGCTAGAAGTCTGAATTCAGGGCGCCGGCTCCAGGGGAAGGCTTTCTGGTGGCTCTGGAGGAAGGTCCTTGTCATCAGTCTTCCCTTGATCTGGGAGCATCTCAGCGCAGGAACCTCAGGTCCAAAGGACACACTCTGCTCCTGACACTGCTTTACTTGGTGGTATGAGGTCCCCTTGTCTCTCTGCTCACTTCTCTCTTTTATATCTCAAAAGAGATTGGCTTAAGACACTATCAAATCTTGTATATCTCATCAATATAACTACCACTAATCCATCTCATTTCATCACAGTGATAGGATTTATAACACATAGGGAAGTCACATAAAATGGTAGACCATCACAATATTGGGGGCCACAATTCAATCCATGACAGTCCTCAAAGTGACCTCTTTGCTTTTTAACGCTTTCAAGAGGTTTTTTTTGCAGATTTGCCCAATGCAAAATGTTGTTTGATTTTTTTGTATGGGCGTTGATCGTGGATCCAAGTAAAATGAAATCCTTGACAACTTCAATATTTTCCCCATTCATCATGACGTTGCTTATTGGTCCAGTTGTGAGGATTTTTGTTTTATTTTGAGGTATAATTTATACTGAAGGCGGTAAGCTATGATCTTCACCAGTAAGTGCTTCAAATCCTCTTCCTTTCCACAAGCAAGGTTGTGTCCTCTGCATATCCCAAGTTGTTAATGAGTCTTCCTTCAGTCCTGATGCTGTGTTCTTGTTCATACAGTCCAGCTTCTCTGATTACCTGCTCAGCATACAGATTAAGTAAGTATGTCCCCCTGGCACACACATACCTTTCCTGATTTTAAACCACGGTGTATCTTCTTGTTTTGTTTGCCTCTTGGTCTATGTACGCATTCCTCATGAACACTGTTAAGTGTTCTGGAATCCCATCCTTCACAACTTTATCCATAATCTGCTATGATCAAACTATAGTCACAAATGAAGTGTCTGTAGCCTACTATGCAAATGAATTATCTGTGGCCTACCGAGAGAGGATTGGTCAACTTGTGGTGCCTGCTGGAGGGGCAATGCCTTGAAATTGACAAGGAGTTGCAGACAGAAGTCGCCAACCCCACAGAGGTTTTTTGAGACAAGACAGAAAAAGTAGAAAACGGGAAGCAGGAAGATGCAAAAAGGAGAAAAGCAGCAGAGAGAGAAGAAGCAAAGAACCTTCTAAAGGATCCATATGGGTCAAGGGCTGGAACACTGAAGACAGTGACAGGCCCGGAAGAGGCTCTGTGGCAGAGCCAAAGGCAGGAAGGCCTGTCCTCAGGGACCAATAGGAGGCCTGTTCTGAGGGAGTTGAGAAGAAGCCTGTCCTGAGGAGCCAAGAGGAACCTTGTCCTGAGATGGCCAAGAAGAGGCTTGTCCTGAGGGGACCGAGAGGAGGCCTGCACAGCCCAGAGGGAGTGTGCACAGCAGAGAGGTCCTGCTTGCTTGCACAACCCAGAGGAGCTGAAAGAGCTGTCCTGCACTGAAGGCTCTGCCTACATGCTTCCTAATCCTGATCCCAAGTTGTACCCTACTTCCTTAATAAACCACTTAACTGTAGGTATGGTCTGTGAGTTCTTTGTGGCCATGACAACAGATTTTCGAACCCAGATGAGAAGTAGAGAGTGCAGTGGGAGGGACAGCTGGTATCAGAACTAGTAAAGAGGTTGGAGTGTGTAGATGTCTGACCTCCACCTCATAGGGATCAGCCATGGGCTGATCTTGATTCTCATTATACACCCCCTGAAGTTAGACAGGTACTGATGCTACTACTCCCACCATTTCACACTCTGGATTCAAGAAACAATCTGTGATGGAGAGGGAAATATGGAAGGAAAATAAATTGCAATGCCAAATTATAAACTCTTCAGTGAAAGAACACCTTATCTAGAGATGAGGGTGGAGTAGGTTTGGAGGGTCATAGAAAGCTTCCTGGACAAAGGATTTTAGGACAGTTTTCTGGAACTCTGAATGCTCGCCAGTTCTAGGTTGAATCATTTGAAAATGGCTATTTCATAGGCCCCAACTTAACTGAATGTAACGATGGCATTTAGGTCCCTCAGGAAAGACCTCAAATGTCTACTTAATTCATAACTATCTTACAGTAGTATTTTCTGACTTCTGGATCCCAAAACAAGAGGCATAGGAGTGGCAATATGAATACCTGAAACGAGAAAAGTTAGAATTTTAAATCCTCCTATCTCCTTTCCTGCATTCCATTCCATTCCTAAAGGTTCCTCTCCCAGGTCCACTGGCCCCAAGGCTTTCAGCTTGCTCTGAGACCCTCAGTGTTCTCTCAGACTTGCCCAAAACTTCCCATTCTTTAGGTGGGACTGATCCATGTTAGAAAGAAGACAACCCAACTCAACTAGTTAATGCTAAATGTGACTGAATGACTCAAGCTCTGTTACCCTCCTGGAGCTATTTTGATTTTTAGGAGAGGTTACTGAAGAATCTTTGGTGAAAATCCAAGCAATAAAAGCAAGGCCTTTTGTGAAGGCCTTTCTGTATGCAAGCCATTTATAAGTCAAGAGTTGAGAAAGTGGGGGGCTACCTATCCTATGGTTCCACAGTCAGATATATTTTGTGACTGTGGTAGGAAAACATCTGCTTCATATTTTACATATGTTGTTGTTAGCTGCTGTTGAGTTGGCTCCAACTCCTGGTGACCCATGTACAACAGAACGAAACACTGCCTGGTCCTGTGTCATCTTTGTGATTGTTGGTATGCTCATGACCATTGTTTTGGCCACCGTGTATTTTGAGTGCCTGACAGCCTGGGGGCTCCACTGGGTTTTCATTGGCTAATTTTCAGAAATACATCACCAGGCCTTTTTTCCTAGTCTGTCTAAGAAAAGGAAGTGAGGAAATAAAAAACACCACGTATCTACAGTGGAAAGTGTGGTCCCCAGGGAAAAGCCTTCCATTTTACCTCCAATCTTACCAAGTGCCCAACAAGAAAACTGTTAAAATACACCTATGTTTTCCTTACTAGATCATTAGTAATGTAGGCTATCCCCCAAGCATTTTGGAGGATCATCTATTTTGGCAATAAGAATGTATAAAAGATGTTGAGAAAAGACCACAGTTCAGTAGGAAGAGCCAAATACCCTGATGGGATGTGTCTTACAAGAGACAGGTGGTTACTCAGGAAGTAGTGAATGGAGGTAGTGCCTCTGCTCTAGGCCGAGGGCTGCTGCCCAGCATGGAACTAGAATCTCTGCAGTGTTTTAGTTTGGGAAGTCACATTCTTCACATCTCTTAGTCAGATGACAATTTGAAATCCTTCCTTGCTTGTTCACAGAGTTAGGTTGTGAGTGACGGCCCTAGGTATGCGGCTATCCATGCCTTCTCAGCCTCTGCCACATATCGGGTAGCTACTTGGGCTGCCAAAGTTTATATTTAACTTGAGTATTTCAGGTAGGGAGTTATGACACTTAATTTCAAACTAATGGGATTAACTACTTCAGCCTGCATGTAAGAAAATACTTAGTCACATCTCATACTATACATACATGCAATCAAATTTTTAAATTCTGTCTGTTTTTAATTTGGTTTTACAAAGATTAATAATAAAGTAAATCTTGGTGAAAATTTGCCAAAAATGATTTGGTTACAGGACTTGAAAAGGGAAGCTTGGTTTGGTTCTATTTTAGAAATGATCAAAAAAAAGAGGTGCAGATAATCCCAGGCTTTTAGGTCCTGATTCCTAAGGCCTGCAGGTGTAGGACACTGAGAATCCCACACTTCGGTGTGATGTCTGGGCCTCATTTTCAGGCCATCTCCCACAGCTGACTGTCTTACCTGCCCATCAGGATACTACATTAGGTTTGCCTCCGGTGCATTTATCTTCCATCCCAAGAAGCCTATTGATGGGATGTCTGTGTACGTGATGTCCTTGTATGATATGTCTGGTGGTGTACATCTGTGTCTGTGTGGTGTGATATGGTGTGGCATGATGTGCATGTCTGTAGTGTATGTGTGTGTGTTATATTTGTGTGATTGTGTGTGCAGTGTGTTTGTGGTATGAGGTGTGTGTGATGTGTCGTGTATGTGTCTATGTGGTGTGGGATGTATATTCTGAGTAGTGTGTGAACATGAGAGATGTATGCAGTGTGTGTGTGTGGTGTTTGATGTATGTGTCTGTGTAGCATATGTGTGGTGTGGCATGCATATGTCTGTGTGAACATGTGAGCTATGTGTGGTGCATTTCTTTATGGTGTGAGGGTGGGTGTGCAGTGTACCTGTGTGGTGTGTGTACATGTATGTGAAGTGTATCCATGTGGTGTACACACATACGTATGTGTGGTGAGGTGTGTGATGTATCATGTGGTGTGTGAACATGGGAGGTATGTGCAGTATATGTGGTGATCTGTGTGTGTGGTGTATGTGTGATGTGGCATGTATGCCTGTGTGAACGTGAGGCGTGTCTGTGTGCTGTATCTGTGTGTGGTGTGTATCCACGCAGTGTATGTACACGTGTATGAGTACTGAGATGTGTGACGTACCTGTGTGGTGTGTGAATGTGTGAGGTGTGTCTGTGTGGTATATGTGTGATGTGGCAGGTATGTCTGTGAACATGTGAGGTGGGTGTGTGTGGTGTTAGGGTTTGTGTGTGGTGTGCATCTGTGTGGTGTGTGTATATGTGTGACCTATATGTAGTGTGGGGTATGTGTGTACATACGTGATATGTGGTATAAAGTGCGGTGTGTACTTGTGCGGTGTGTGTCGTGTGTCTGTGGTGCCCGCGCACACTTCCCGCCCCCTCTTTGCCCCCACTTGCCCCACCTGCGGAGACCGCGGCCCTCAGGGCTCAGTGTTGTCGGCGTCCAGGACCGGCCGTGGGCTCTGAGGTAGCGACACGGCGGCAGGCCCGGCGAGGACCAGGTGCGGCGGGAGGAGGCAGGAGGAGGAGCCGGGCTGAGGAAGAGGAAGAAGAAGAAAAGGTGAAGGAGGTGAACTGAGGAGAAGGCGGAGCCGAGCGGAGGAGGAGACAGAGCTGGGCCGAGGAGGCTGAGGAGGAGGCGGAGCCGAGCCAGGGGGGAGGCGGAGCCGGGCTGAGAAGGAGACAGCCGGGCCGAGGAGCTGAGGAGGAGACACAGCCGGGCCGAGGAGGAGGCGGAGCCGGGCCAGGGAGAGGCGGAGCCAAGCGGAGGAAGAGGCGGAGTCGGACGGAGGAAGCCGAGCGGAGGAGGCGGGGCCGGGCTGAGGAGGAGGCGGAGCCGGGCTGAGGTGGAGGAGGAGGAGGAGGAGCCGAGCGGAGGAAGAGGCGGGCGGCGCGGCGCACGGCGGGCGGGGCGGCCCGGGAGCAGGACGCGGCCAGGCCTCGGCGGGACGGGCTTCGGGCCTTGTCTGGCCTTCTCGGGGCCGGGCGGGCGGGGAGCGCGGACGTCGCGGGGCCGGCCGGCGCAGGGGACGCGGACGCGGTGAGTGCGGCGGCGGGCCGCGGTGTCGCAGCGGCCGGGCCGAGGCGGCGCCGGCGGAATGGCGGCGGCGGCGGGGACGCGGCGCGGCGGCAGGGGCCTGAGTCAGCGCAGCGGCTTCGCGCGGCCGGCGGCGGCCGTTATGGGGTCACAATCGGCGGCCCGTTCTCTCGCGGCCCGGACGGGCGGCTGCGGCCGAGCGCGAACCCGCGCTGGGACGAGGCGGGGCGCGGTGACCCGGTGACCCGCCGTGAGGACCGGCCTGGCCCCTCGGCGCGGTGGGCGCTCGACTCGCCGGCCGCCGCGCCGCGCCTTCCGCGGGAGCTGGGAGCGCGGCGGCGAGCGGCCTGGCCGTCTTGGAGCCGCGTCGCGGAGTGACGGACGGGAACCGAAGCGGTTTCCACTTAGGCCGCGGCCCGGGCCTCCGTCCCGACCCCGCGGAAGCTGCGCGGGCTGCGGTCGCTCTGCGTCGGGGCCTCGCTGCGTCCCCGAAAGCCCGCAGGGCGTGTGGCTGTGTGGCCGGTGCGTGTGGTGCCGGCGAAGCACACCGTGTGTCGGCGGGGAGGCGCCGGGACCTGAGGCTCGCTTTGTCCGGGAGGTTTTTGAATATTAGGAAAAATTTATTTTGAAGTTCTGTTTATTGCTCTGCATGGACAGTCCACATAGTTGCATCGCATTTCAAATTCCGAAGCTGGTGAACGCAAGGTGGCCTGGCGTTAACTCCACTATGCCCATGTTTGGAGGTTTTGGAGCGTGTTCCCGAAGCTTCAGAGGGGTGGCTGGATTACTTTCTGAATATGTTAAACTTTTATCCGTCGCTGGTCTCATCTTTTAAAAGCTGTTTTGCCTGAAAACCCCTAAACCAACCAAGTTTAGTATACTGGAAGTTTTCACCCATTTCTCCGGCCCACTCTCAGAGCCCCTAGCCCTAGCCCTTGTAGGCAGCCCCATTGCTAACTTGTACCCCATCAGAAAACTGAGGGACACTCGCGTGTGTGAGCCGGTTATGCACAGCGTCGCAGAGTATTAAAGCAGGTTAGGTTCCTGATGCTTAATGAGCACCTGGTGATAATTAGCCTCGGTGATGAACACAGCTTTATTTCCCGTATGTTTCAAACTGGATTCCTTGAGGGCAAGGAATATTCCTTATTTATTTTTGCATCCCAGATTAGCACAGAACTTGGTCAAGGTGGTACCTCAGTGTTTGGATGAATGTTCTGAGTAGTTCTACTTGTTATACCTATTGTTTGACCACTTGCCCTGATTTTGGTTACAGAAAACACCCCAATTACACTGTTCACGAATGCAAGCTTTGTTACTGTTATTGCACTGTTATTGAATTTGCTGTCTTTTTCCTCCATCCTTTCTTTTTCATTACCTCGTCCCTTCCCCCTCCGTACCCCAGTATCTAGCCCAATGCCCCAAAAGATATGCCCAGGTTTTCTTTACCTGTGGAAATCAAGCAGGTGCCAAGAAAACAGTTTGTGAAACTTTACTTAGCTTTTTTCCCCTTCAAAACTAGATTTAAGGTGTCGAATTTGTTTATCTTTTTGTGAGTTTTTTTTTTTTTTAATCATTTTTTTCCCCCAGGCTAAATATTGCACTTTGTGTTTGAAAATGAAAAAAGTAGCCTGATAGTTGAGGCTCTTCCATGTTGGAAAGATGAGGCAAACCCGCTTGTGCTACTACAGAATCCGGGATGCGGCCTCTGATTGGAAAGACCCTTCTCAGGTCCTTGGGGATCTTTTTCAGAAGTTCACTCCCAGTATGCCCAGTCATAGACAGTCTGAACACACTAGTCTTTAAAATGTCTAGAATTACTTGACATTCTTCAGTTTAAAAAAATGAGGGCCCCAAAAACTTGTGAACGTGTTTGTATTTTTATTCTTTGCTGTTTTAATTCTCCGTAGGTCCCATCTACCCTTGACAATTGAGTGGGACAGCCTGGAATAAAATGCCTTTTGGGGATTGTTAGCTTCATTTTAAGCTTGTCTTTTAGATATTTCTAGAGAAAAGAATAATAGTTCTAAGGATCAATTCTAAGTTCATCTTGATTTTTAAGCTTATCTGGTAGTTTTAGTAAAGTGTGTTTTTTTGTTTGATTTTCAAGATCGAAAAATGAGCATCAAATGAGGAATAAATCAAATTTGGGATTTTAAGCTCCCTGAGGAGGTTAAGCTCCTAGTTTGTAATATGTGAATTTTATTTCGTAACAAAATTATGACACTTTTAGTGATTTTCCTGTGTTTTATTCACTCATAGATTTTTCTAGCTCTATATATAGCTGTGTGTTGTTACTAGCTTACGTATATGTGTGGTGTTTATTTATTCATTTATTTTTGCTTAGACGTAGAACATTTTGCTTCAGAGCAAAGACATGGGGTCTAGTCTGAGCTAAACTTTGCTGAGCCTGTATTTCCTCATTTGTAAAATGAGTTGGTTTTTAATCGCACTGTTTAAGATTTCTTTAGGCCCTCAGAGTGTTTGGCTTCTGTGGGAGTGACATAACTTTGAACTTCAACAGCATTTTGAAAAACTGCCTTATAAAATATAATCCACCTTAATCATGACTGAAAAGCAGAATTGTGAAGCCCAAGTTTGATAGCAATTTAAATTTTTTCCTTTGTGGGAAAACTTGGATCTAGGAAGCTTACCTCTCCTTTCCCTGCTTCCACCCTACTGCTGTCCAGGTTCCCAGGATCCCCTGCCACCCTCCCTGCCGCTGTGGCTCATGCTTTCTCCTGCCTAGAATATCATCTCTCTTCCGTTCCCTTAAGTCCCTGAGTGGTGCAAGCGGTTTGCGATCATCTTCTAACATAAAGGTCGGTGGTTTAAACCCACCCAGTGGCTCCGAGGGCGAGAGACCTGACTATTTGCTGTAGTAGTAAAGATTACAGCCTAGTAAACCCTATGAGGGCAGTTCTGCTTTGTCTCGTGGGTCACCATGAGTTTGGTTTTCCTCCCCCTTCCTGTTACCTGGTAACTCCTTCACCTTCAAGAACACTTAGCACAGGCATTGCCACCCCTGGGTGAGAGCCCTTCTCGGTTCCCGGCACTGTCACAGCACCCAGCATTTGAATTTTTCTTGGGGGTTTCTTCCACTAGCCTGAGCTACCTTGGGGCAGGAACCTTGTGGACACATCTGTCCCCCTGCCTAGCACTCTGCACACATCAGCATACATTTAACACCTACTTTGGACCTCCTCCACTCAGGCTCTGCAGAGCCTAGAGGGCTATAGGCGCTGCTGTCACATCCAGCTTAGGGGACATGGAAGGAGAAACAAGGCTGTGGGTGGCCCCAGGGTTGGAAGCAGTGAAGCCCACATTAATACTCCTATGTACTCGTAGCAACTACAGAGCTTGAACTTTTAACCAGATGTCAGAAAGTGTTTGACAGACCTATACAAAGACCAGATTGATTTATAGGATTCATCTCTGATCATTCCTACAGAACCCATTACCAGACTCGGGTTGACTACCAGGAATAGGCAGCTTCTTCTTGGTCTTCTGGTGACCGGTGGTGTGTTGAAGGAGAGTAACTGGGCACTGATGGGATACAAATGAACAATTGTGGATCTTTGGGGCTGTTGTGAAATCAGGTATGGTATTTTGACTCATCAGCCTTGCAAACATTTGTAAAACGATGTAAGACTCTTCAGGTCCAACAAGCTGCCATTTTTTTAAAGGCTTGTTTCAGAAAATATTTTGGAAAACAGTGTGTGAGAGGACTGCAGTCATTTAAAGTATATATATGAAGTATGTATGCACTGGTGAAAATATTTAAAGTAGTAAAAATGTTTTAGGGTAGTGAATGTGTGTGCTTTTAAAATATTTTTCAAAAAAATTTTTGAGAACCAAAAGATAAGCCTGTCTAAGCATAGCACCAAAGTAGGAACTGCAAAGGGGAGATTTGTTGGACTACTGTAGAATGATAAAACTCATATGTTAAAATTCTGTAAGCATGATTAAAGGCAAATATTAACCTGAGAAAAATGTTGTAACTTACAAGCAAATTTTAATTTCCTTACTTTAAAAAAAAGGTACAGTAGGATGGATCACTTTATGTGTCCGTTCTCACCATGGTCTTGTAACTTCCACCAAATGATTGGGTGATACTGTACACGTAAGGTGCTTGTGGCCCCCCAAGGGGATTGGACAGCTTGATAATGATGCAAATAAGGTGTGTGGAACCCTAACAAAGGGATTGTTCAGTTTTGCCATCCTGCTAGGCTTAAAAGAGAGCCAATCCCAGAGCAGAGGGGGAACCTGGCTACCACCAAGAAAAAGAGCTAGCAGTAGAGCACATTCTTTGCATCCAGGACTCCTGGCTGAGAGCCTCCTAGGCAGAGGAGAAAGAGAGAGCAGTGTGACCAGAGACAGCTGGAAGCAGCAGCAGAGAAACAGTAGCAGCTTCCCAGCCCATAGAGCAAGAGAGCTGAGCGCCTACACCAAGAGGCTTCCTGCCAGAGTGGGGTGCCTCTGGGACTTACTGCAGAGCTAAAAGGGCTTTGTAACACTTGCCTGAGCAGGGCAGAAGCTGGGCCAGCCCAAAGCCTGCCTGCAACATGGCTGAGAAGAGGCTGTCTTGATGGAAGAACTGTATCCTGAGCATTCTTGAACCTGTACTGTAATCTGTTACTTCCCTAATAAACCCCATAGCTGTGAGTGGTCTGTGAGTTTCTGTGTGGCCACTGGAACCAATTATCAAACCCAGCAGAGAAGTAGAGAGTGCCATGGGAGAGGTGGTTGGTGTCAGAATGGGTAAAGATGGTGGAGAGAAGAGACGTGTCTGATCTCCGCCTTGTAGGAATCGGCCTTGGGCTGTTGATCTTGATTCTTCTTCCCCCTTGTGAAGTTAGAGGTCCAACGCCTCCCCCATACCATTTTTACAAAGGGCCTATAAACCAATAAGAAAAAGAAGGCCCCTACACATGAAAAAAAAGGGCAAACTGGTAATAAGAGAAAGTCTTCTCAGGAGACATGAGAAGACTTTCAACTTGGCTAGCAGTACTTGCAGAACTGCAAAACAGTGAGACAGTGGTTTTTAAAATGTTGGCATAGATTTAAGGATAAACCACTTATGGCCATGGCATGGAGAAATGGGCCCACTCGGATTCACTAGAAAGAGTGTGACTTAGTACAATTTTTCAGGAGAGAAATAGGTGACAAGACCTTATGGGACATACATGCTGTTAGAAATTGCTAATCCACTTCTAAGGATTTAGTCTGAGAAAATACAAAACTTTATTAATACTTTTATGTCCCATCATGGGTGTGCCGTTATGTACTAATTCCTTGTTATTGAACATTTGTTTTCATTTTTTATTTATTAAAAATGGTTATATAAGCACTGCTTAGGTGAATCTGAGCATTTATATAATATTTAATGGCTATTCATTGTAAATGAGGCTGAAATAACTGAAACTGAAGCAGAAGTTCAAGCCTTGAGTTGCAATATTAAAGGATTCTTCAGGGAAATATTAAACGATGGAAGAAGCATCAAAAGAAGATGGAAGGAATAGTCACTACCAAAAGAATTGGTCGATGTTCAACCATTTCAGGAGGTAACGTATGATCAGGAACCAATGCTACTAAAGGAAGCAGTCCAAGCTGTATTGAAGGGAATGGTGAAAAACAAGGTTCCAGGAATTGACAGAATACTAATTGAGATGTTTCAACAAACAGATGCACTGCTGGAGGTGTTTACTTGTCTATGTCAAGAAATTTAGAAGGCAGCTTCCTGGCCAACCAGTTGGAAGAGACCCACGTTTGTGTCCATTCCAAAGAAAGGTGTTCTATCCGAATGCAGAAATTACTAGGCAATATCGTTAATATCACACAAAGTAAAATTTTGGTGAAGATCATTCAAAAGTGGCTGCAGCAGTACATGACAGAGAACTGCCAGAAGTTCAAGCTGCATTCAGAAGAGGACACAGAGTGAGGGATATCATTGCTAATGTCAGATGGATCTTGGCTGAAAGCGGAGAATACCACGAAGATGTTTACCTCTGTTTCATTGACTGTGCAAAGTCATTAGACTGTGTGGATCATAACAAATTATGGATAACATCTCAAAGAATGAGAATTTCAGAACACTTACTTGTGCTCATGAGGAACCTGTACATAGATCAAGAGGCAGTCAGTTGAATGGAACAAGGGGATACAGCATGGTTTAAAGTCAGGAAAGATGTGTGCCAGGGTGGTATCCTTTCACCATACTTATTCGACCTGTATACTGAGTACATAATCGTAGAAGTTGGACCCTATGAGGAAGAACACGGCACCAGGATTGGAGGAAGACTCACTAACAACCTGCAATGTGTAGATGACACAACCTTTCTTGCTAAAAGTGAAGAGAACTTGAAGCACTTACTGATGAGGATCAAAGAGCACAGCCTTCAACATGGATTACACCTCATCATAAAACAAAAATCCTCACAACTGGACCAATAAGCAACATCATGATAAAAGGAGAAAAGATTGAAGTTGTCAAGGATTTCATTTAACTTGGATCCACAATCAGTGCCCCTGGGAGTGGTGGTCAGGAAATCAAACGAAGTGTTGCATTGGGCAAATCTGCTGCAAAAGACCTTTTTAAAGTGTTGAAAAGCAAAGGTATCACTTTGAGGACTAAGGTGCACCTGAAGCACCTGACCCAAGCCATGGTATTTTCAGTCACCTCCTATGCACGCGAAAGCTGGACAATGAATAAAGAAGATTGAAGAATTGACGACTTTGAATTATGGTGTCGTGGAAGAATATTGAATATACCATGGACAGCCAGAACGAACAAATTGGTCGTGAAAGAAGTACAGCCAGAAAGCTTCTTTAGAAGCAAGGATGACGAAACCTCGTTTCACATACTTTGGACATGTTATCAGGAGGGACCAGTTCCTGGAGAAGGACATCATCCTTGGTAACATAGAAGGTCATCGAAAAAGAGGAAGACCCTCAACGAGATGAATTGACACGGTAGCCACAACTCTGGGCTCAAGCATACCTGTGATTATGAGGATGGCACAGGATGGCAGTGTTTTGTTCTCTTGTACGTGGGGACACTATGAATCAAAACCTGCTTGATGGCCCCTAACAACAACACAACAATTAAGTGACAGAGATATGCTATAAAACAGCATACATGATATCTCAAAAAAAAAAAAATTCAGGTATGTTATGTATTTTCTTTTTTAAAGATAATCAAAACATTAATAGTGATTGTCTCTGAGTCGTAGGATTTTTGGGATACTATTATTCTTTGTGTTTTCATTTTTCCCGATTTTCTACAGCAGACATATATTATGATACAGTGAATTAACCCCCCCCCCAAAAAAAATAGCCAAACACATAGCCGTTAAGTCAATTCCAACTCACAGTGACCCTACACGACCTACTAGATCTGCCCCATACGGCTTTTGTGGCTATAATCTTTATGGAAGCAGAGTGCCGCATCTTTCTCCTGCAGAGCAGATGGAAGGTTTGAACCATCAACCTTTGGTTAGCAGCCAAGTGTTTAACCACTGTACCACCAGGCTTCCTTAATACAGTGGATTAGAAATGGGAAGATGAGTCCAGCAAAGGAGACACCTGGCGACAGGAGAAGGCCCTCCGCCCCCAAAGCCACACACCTGGAGAGAGGGCCTGCAGGGATAGAGACTAAAGTTACCTAGCGTGACACCGAGCGGACACCTTACCCCAGACTGTCATATTGCATTCGCTGTCTTTTTTCTTTTTATAATAAGCTAATATGGCTGCTTTCTCCTGTGGCCAGTTGTCTCCTTTGTTGGAGTCATCTTCCCTTTTTCCCCCCGTATCTTAATCCCCTCATTTTTCATGCCCTCCGTGAAAGCGTCTTAATCTCAAAACTCATTTACTATCTTGGTATTCTATTATATTTATTTATAATTTTAGAGTGTATACTGATGAATTGTCTTTAGTGTGGAATTGTCTTTTCCTTATTGATATCGTGGACTTGGGATTCTTTTTTGCTTATTTCACAACTCTTAGTGATGGAGCCTCGGTGGTACAGTAGTTAAGAGCTTGGCTGCTAACCAAAAGGTCAGCAGTTCGAATCCACCAGCCACTCCCTGCAAACCGTATGGGGCAATTCTACTCTGTCCTGTAGGGTCACTGTGAGTCAGAATCAACAGCCATGGGTTAGGGGTCCCCCCCACCCCCACACCAGTGATGGTAGTAGTGGGAGCCCTGGTAGTGCAGTGGCCAAGTGCTGAGCTGCTGCCTGGAAGGTCTGCGGTTCAAACCCACCAACCACTCTGTAGGATAAAGATGTGGCAGTCTGTTTCGGTTAAGATTTACAGCTTTAGAAACTTTGTAGGCAGCTCTGTCCTGTCCTATAGGGTCGCTGAGTTGGAATTGACTCAGTGGCAATGGGTTTGGTTTTTTAGTTTTAGTAATAGTAGTAGAGGGAGCTCTGGTGGCACGGTGATTAAGTACTCGACTGCTAACCAGAAAATCGTTAGTTCGAACCCATTGGCCAATTCGTGGGAGAAAGATGTGACAGTCTGCTTCCATAAAGATTAAAAAAAAAATACAGCCTTAGAAATATTAGGGGCAGTTCTACTCAGTCCTGTAGGGTCGCTGTGAGTCACAATCTACTTGACGGTACCTAACAACACCAGTGATAGTAGATGTATTTTTAAAACTGAATGCCTAAACCTTATTTTGTTATGCTTAAAAATATAAATTTGCTAAAAATTAGAAAAAATAAATTCTTTCGACATAGTCTGTGCTATAGCTTGGGCAATGGAAAAGTTACCATCAAATCAATTGTTTAACAAATGTGTTCTAAATGGCACAGATTAGAATACTATTCTCTATGATGGAAACCCTGGTGGCATAGTGATTATAAGAGCTATAGCAGCTAACCAAAAGGTCGGCAGTTCAGATCCACCAGGCGCTCCCTGGAAACTCTATGGGGCAGTTCTACTCTGTCCTATAGGGTCGCTATGAGTCCGAATCGACTCGATGGCAACAGGTAATGAGGTAATTCTCTAGGAGTTGGAATCGGCTCGACTGCAATGGGTTTTAATGGGTTATTGGAATTAGAGAAAATAGGTGCACAGAAATGCGTCACTAGATGCCAGAAAAAAATGCCTTTGCTCTGTAGAAATTAATTCTATACTGGCTGAAATAGTTAAATGTACCTGATAAGCAAAGGCATTTGGGAATCAGGATGTGGAAAAAGACTGAAGGGCCCTGACCTCCCTCCTGCGGGGTGGACCAAGCCTACTGATGGGACTGGTCTGCAACTTTTTTGTCCCAGGAAGAGCCCCGGGGACAGATCTAGAGGTGAGGCCCGACTGCCCCAACTGATCTTAGGGAGTGGGAGACATTTGATTTGGGGAAGGCTGAGAAAATTTGAAGATTTGGAAGCTCTGACAGGTTGACCTTGAGGCTCCCCTTACAAGAAGCAATGAATACCGCTACCTGTATTTTCTCTGACGTGTTGGTCAGTTTGTCATACTGTGGGGGCTTGTGTGTTGCTGCGACGCTGGAAGCTATGCCACCAGCATTCAGATACAAGCAGGGCCACCCATGGAGGACAGGTTTCAGCTGTGCTTCCAGACTAAGACAGACTGGGAAGAAGGACCCAGCAGTCTACTTCTGAAAAGCATTAGCCAGTGAAAACCTTATGAACGGCAGCAGAACGTTGTCTGATATAGTGCTGAAAGGTGAGCCCCTCAGGTTGGAAGGCACTCAAAAGATGACTGGGGAAGAGCTGCCTCCTCAAAGCAGAGTTGACCTTAATGACGTGGATGGAATAAAGCTTTCGGGACCTTACTTGCTGATGTGGCATGACTCAAAATGGGAAGAGATGGCTGCAAACATCCATTAATAATTGCAACCTGGAATGTACGAAGTATAAATCTAGGAAAATTGGAAATCATCAAAAATGAAATGGTACGCATAAACATCGATATCCTAGGCATTAGTGAGCTGAAATGGACTGGTATTGGCCATTTTGAATCGGACATGGATTCGAAATGGGAATGACAACTCGAGGAATGGTGTTGTATTCATCATCAAAAATAACGTTTCAAGATCTATCTTAAAGTACAGTGCTGTCAGTGATAGGATAATATCCATATGCCTACAAGGAAGACCAGTTAATACGACTATTATTCAAATTTATGCACCAACCGCTAGGGCCAAAGATGAAAAAATAGAAGATTTTTATCCGCTGCTGCAGTCTGAAATTGATCGAACATGCAATCAAGATGCGCTGATAATTACTGGCGATTGGAATGCAAAAGTTGGAAGTAAAGAAGAAGGATCAGTAGTTGGAAACTATGGCCCTGGTGCTAGAAACAATGCTGGAGATGGAATGATAGAATTTTGCAAGACCAACGACTTCTTCATCGCAAGTACCTTCTTTCACCAGCATAAACGGCAACTATACACATGGACCTCACCAGATGGAACACACGGAAATCAAATTGACTACATCTGTGGAAAGAGATGATGGAAAAGCTCAATATCGTCAGTTAGAACAAGGCCAGGGGCCAACTGCGGAACAGACCATCAATTGCTCATATGCACATTCAAGTTGAAACTGAAGAAAATCAGAGCAAGTCCACGAGAGCCAAAATATGACGTTGAGTATATCCCACCTGAATTTAGAGACCATCTGAAGAATAGACTTGATGCGTTGAACACTAGTGACCGAAGACCAGACGAGTTGTGGCATGACATCAAGGACATCATACATTAAGAAAGCACGAGGTCACTGAAAAGACAGGAAAGAAAGAAAAGACAAAGATGGATGTCAGAGGAGACTCTGAAACTTGCTCTAGAGCATCGAGCAGCTAAAGCAAAAGGAAGAATTGATGAAGTAAAAGAACTGAACAGAAGATTCCAAAGCGTGTCTCGAGAAGACAAAGTAAAGTATTATAATGACATGTGCAAAGAGCTGGAGATGGAAAACCAAAAGGGAAGAACACGCTCGGCGTTTCTCAACCTGAAAGAACTGAAGAAAAAATTCAAGCCTCGAGTTGCAATAGTGAAGGATTCTATGGGGAAAATATTAAATGACGCAGGAAGCATCAAAAGAAGATGGAAGGAATACACAGAGTCATTATACCAAAAAGAATTAGACGATATTCAGCATACGATCAGGAACCGATGGTACTGAAGGAAGAAATCCAAGCTGCTCTGAAGGCATTGGTGAAAAACAAGGCTCCAGGAATTGATAGAATATCAATTGATATGTTTCAACAAACAGATGCAATGCTGAAGGTGCTCACTCGTCTATGCCAAGAAATATGGAAGACAGCTTTCTGGCCAACTGACTGGAAGAGATCCATGTTTATGCATATTCCCAAGAAAGATGATCCAGCTGAATGTGGAAATCATGGAGCAATATCATCAATATCACACGAAAGCAAAATTTTGCTGAAGATCATTCAAAAACGGCTGCAGCGGTATAACGACGGGGAACTGCCAGAAATTCAGGCTGGTTTCAGAAGAGGACGTGCAACCAGGGATATCATTGCTGATGTCAGATGGATCCTGGCTGAAAGCAGAGGATAACAGAAGGATGTTTACCTGTGTTTTATTGACTATGCAAAGGCATTTGACTGTGTGGGTCATAACAAACTATGGATAGCACTGCGAAGAATGGGAATTCCAGAACACTTAATTGTGCTCATGAGGAACCTTTACATAGATCAAGAGGCAGTTGTTCAGGCAGAACAGGGGGATACTGATTGGTTTAAAGTCAGGAACGGTGTGCGTCAGGTTTGTATTCTTTCACCATACCTATTCAATCTGTGTGCTGAACAAATAATCCGAGAAACTGGACTATATGAAGAAGAACGAGGCATCAGGATTGGAGGAAGACTCATTAACAACCTGTGTTATGCAGATGACACAATCTTGGTTGCTGAAAGTGAAGAGGACTTGAAGCACTTACTAATGAAGATCAAAGACCACAGCCTTCAGTATGGATTATCCTCAACATAAAGAAAACAAAAATCCTCACAACTGGACCAATGAGCCACATCATGATAAACGGAGAAAAGATTGAAGTTGTCAAGGATTTCATTTGACTTGGATCCACAATCAACAGCCATGGAAGCAGCAGTCAAGAAATCAAAAGACACATTGCATTGGGCAAATCTGCTGCAAAGGACCTCTTCAAACTACTGAAGAGCAAAGATGTCACCCTGAAGACTAAGGTGCGCCTGACCCAAGCCATGGTATTTTCAATCACATCGTATGCATGTGAAAGCTGGACAATGAATAAGGAAGACTGAAGAAGAGTTGATGCCTTTGAGTTGTGGTGCTGGCGAAGCATATTGAATATACCGTGGACTGCCAAAAGAACGAACAAATCTGTCTTGGAAGAAGTGTGGCCAGAATGCTCCTTAGAGGCAAGGATGGCGAGACCGCATCTTACGTGCTTTGGACATGTTGTCAGAAGGGACAAGTCCCTGGAGAAGGACATCATGCTTGGCAGAGCACAAGGTCAGCGGAAAAGAGGAAGACCCTCAACAAGGTGGATTGACACAGTGGCTGCAACAGTGAGCTCAAGTATAACAATGATTGTAAGGATGGCGCGGGACCGGGCAGTGTTTCGTTCTGTTGTGCATAGGGTCGCTCTGAGTCAGAACAGACTCGACGGCATCTAATAACAACAACAACCTGTATTTCACAAGGCCTGGCTGACACCTTTTATGACTGGCTGCTCCCCAGGGCATTCCGCCATCCTAAGACGCTATGTCTCAGCTGCTTCTCCAGGTCCCACAGTACACTCCTGGTCAGCCAGTCCTGCCTGATGTGCTGGGGCTGGACACCTGATGTGGGGGGACGTCCCTGCAAGCAAAGATAGACAGGGGTTGAGGGAGGCTAGGACAAACAGCCTAGGGTGGCACTTCAGTGGTACTTTATAAATATCTTGCGTGCGGGTGACGCACCCTGCTTGTAGGTATCATGTCCTGCGTATGGATGACGTGCCAGTAGTATGTCCAGCATGTGACTATGTGCCCTGTGTATGGTGATGTGCCCTGTGTGTGGTGATGTGACGGGTCCTGTGTGTGGCGATGTGACATGTCCCGTGTGTGGTGATGTGACATGTCCTCTGTGTGGTGATGACATGTCCTGTGTGTGGTGATGTGACGGGCCCTGTGTGTGGTGACGGGCCCTGTGTGTGGTGATGTGATGTGCCATATGGGGGGTTTACATCTGCTCTTCAGCTGGGGCGTGACTGGTGAACTGTGTCACACGTGGAGCCATGTTTGAACTGATGACCATTTTATTGATTTTTGGTCACAGTTATTTTTACAGTAAAGGAGTGCTGCTTTACCACCCGCAAGTTATTGCTTTTTCATGATATTTTCTTTTTTCTTGAGGCCACCATTTGTCCGTGTTCTGTGACATGTAATGTATGGGGTAGGAGGAAAGACCTGTGAGTAAATACATTTAGGAAATGCTGGCTTGCATATCGAAGGACCTTTAACATGTTAATATGTGTTGCTGTGTCCACTGGGAGAAATATTTTATTTCATTGATTCAGAAATGCCATTGACTGTAAGGTGCATCCTTAATGTAACAGTAGCTTTTTTTTTTTAATTTTGTGCTTTAAGTGAAAGTTTACAAATCAAGTCGGTCTCTCACACAAAAACTTGTATACACTTTGCTACATACTCCCAATTGCTCTCCCCGTAATGAGGCAACCCACTCCCTCCCTTCATTGTCTCTTTTCGAGTCCCTTTCACCAGCTTCTAACCCCCTCTACCCTCTCATTTCCCCTCCAGGCAGGAGATGCCAACATAGTCTCAAGTGTCCACCTGATCCAAGAAGCTCACTCCTCACCACCATCCCTCTCCAACCCATTGTCCAATCCAGTCCATGTGCGAAGAGTTGGCTTTGGGAATGGTTCATGTCCTGGGCCAACAGAAGGTCTGGGGGCCATGACCACCTGGGTCCTTCTAGTCCCGGTCAGACCATTAAGTCTGGTCTTTTTATGAGAATTTGGTGTCTGCATCCCACTGCTCTCCTGCTGCCTCAGGGATTCTCTGTTGTGTTCCCTGTCAGGGAACGGTTATAGCTGGGCACCATCTAGTTCTTCTGGTCTCATGCTGATGTAGTCTCTGGTTTATGTCTATTGGGCTCTCTTTCTTGGTGTTCATTCTCCTTTGATCTAGGTGGTTGAGACCAGTTGATGCATCTTAGATGGCCACTTCCTAGCATTTAAGACCCCAGGCGCCACTCTTCAAAGTGGGATACAGAATGTTTTCTAAATAGATTTTATTATGCCAATTGACTTAGATGTCCCCTGAAACCATGGTCCCCAAACTCCCTCCCCTGCTACGCTGGCCTTCGAAGTATTCAGTTTATTCAGGAAACTTCTTTGCTTTTGGTTTAATCCAGTTGTGCTGACCTCACCTGTATTGCCTGTTGTCTTTCCTGTCACCTAAAGTAGTTCCCATTTAGTATCTAATTAGCGAATGCCCCTCTCCCACCCTCCCCACTCTCGTAACCATCAGAGATTTTCTTCTCTGTTTAAACTGTTTCTCGAGTTCTTATAATAGTGGTCTTATACAATATTTGTCCTTTTGCAACTGACTGGTTTCGCTCAGCATAATGCCTTCCAGATTTCTCCATGCTATGAAATGTTTCACAGATTCCTCGCTGTTCTTTATCGATGCGTAGTATTCCATTGTGTGAATGTACCATAATTTATCCATTCATCTGTTGATGGGTACCTTGGTTGCTTCCATCTTTGTGCTATTGTAAACAGTGCTGCAATGAACATGGGTGTGCATATATCTGTTCGTGTGAGGGCTCTTATTTCTCTAGGCTATATTCCAAGGAGTGGGATTGCTGGATCGTATGGTAGTTCTATTTGTAGCTTTTTAAGGAAGCGCCAAATCAATTTCCAAAGTGGTGGTACCATTTTACGTACCCACCGGCTGTGTATAAGTGTTCCAATCTCTCCACAACCTTTGCAACATATATTGTGTTTTTTGGATTAATGCCAGCCTTGTTGGAGTGAGATGAAATCTCATTGTAGTTTTGATTTGCATTTCTCTATTGGCTAATGATCGTGAGCATTTCCTCAAGTATCTGTAACAGTAGCTTTTGAAGGAAGAAACCTCCACGACCACATGGTTTGTTTTGTAGACCATGTACTGACTTCAGCATCATAGAGAGTGAAAGATAGTGGGCCTTACAGCAGAGCTTTGGTGTGTAGTAAGGTGGTCTGCCTGCTCTTTCTATCTTTGGTGGAGCATCAGTTAGCATCTTAAGACGTGTGTTCTTTGGAGATTGATCCTGTTGGGTGCACAGTTGTGGGTTTAGCTGTCTGCAGACAAAGTTTACTTCGTTCCATGTCTACAGTCTTGAATCCTCAGTGCTTTCACAGAAAGGATCGCCTTAAACACATAGGCAAACCAGGGGCCAGCATTAGTGTGTCAGGGTAGTATATCGAGTAGTCAAGCCTGTGGCATCCACATTCACTGGAGGGGTCATATATTAAGGGTACGCTTTTATATGCAACCAAACACCTCATGGGACTTGGTTCTTTGGTTTGGAGGTTTAGGGTCATGATTTCCTGACGTCCCAGTTAATTGACCTAAAATTGTATTTAGTGCTTCAGTTCTATCTTCTAGTTCGTTGTATAGTGGGGTCTTAAAAGCTTGCTGAGCAGCATCCAAGGTACAGCAACTGGTCTCTATTTACCTGGAGCACTAGAAGAAGGAGAGTCAAGAATAGGTGGAGGAAATGGCGCATGTGGGTAATTGTCTCCATGAACAACTGCCTCCTTTGCCACGAGACCAGAAGAACTGAGTGATGCCCAGCTACCATTACTGAGTATCTCAACCAAAGACTATCTAGTAAAATCCCGATGAAAAGGGGGGAAATGTAGTACAGACTTCCAAATTCTCATGGGATGCAGGCTTTTTGGAGCCATAGAGGTTGGATGAACCCCTGAAACCATTGCCCTAAGATAACTTTTAAACCTTAAACCAAAAATATCTTTAAAGCAAACAATAGTTGAGCTTAACTATTAAACAATGCCCGCCTCAAACGTTGTGCTCTTTTAAGATCTATCTTATCTGGGATCAAATTGACAATAGCAGCTTGAAAGATTAAGATAAGAACCTTAGATAAGACAGAAAATTTAGAAAACCCACTGCCCTCAAGTTGATTCCGACTCATAACCACCCTAGAAGACAGAGTAGAACTGCCCCATAGAGTTTCCAAGGAGCACCTGGTGGATTCAAACTGCTGACCTTTTGGTTAGCAGCCGTACCACTTAACCACTACACCACCAGGGTTTCCAGAAAATTTAGGGGGCAGTGAATTTATGTTAATGGAGGATGAGCAATTCAGAAAGGGGAGTGAGAAAGGTTGTACAACTTGAAGAATGTAATTACTGGCACTAAATGGTACATGTAGAAACTGTCGAAGTGGTGTGTGTTCTGCTGTATATATTTGCAACGACAACAAAAATAAAATTAATTATTAGAAAATAGTTCAGTGACAAAGCTATCATCAGTCCGTAAAAAAAAAAAAGTGCATTTTAGACTTGGAAAATGTTAATCTTTTCCTGAAAGTCTAAACTGCCGTTTTTAAAAGCTTCTCAGTTGAAAGTCAGAGGCAGGACTTTGTCTCTGCTCCTCTCCAGGGTTTTCTGAGCGTCGTTCCTGATGCATGAAGTCGGTTCTCCTGCATCCTGCTCCGTGAATCCAGTGCGTGAGTGTCATTCACATAGCATGTTGATGGGCATGTTTCTTTACTGGTGCCCTTGAAAGGCAGTGGACCAGGCTACTGCCTTCTTGGGCACTCTCTTGGCACCAGTGTCTGTGGAGGGCTTTGCCACCCTAGTTGTGTCCGACCTGTCATCTTTTCTTACTCTTCGCGTACTTTGAAGAGAGTTCTTTTTGACTTGATCCTCTGTTGCAGTTTGTCTTGCTTTATAACAGTTCTTGAGGTTTAACTGTTCTGGCTTGAACTTCTGCTGCACTCCATTTAATCCATCTAACCTTGCTGCCTTCAGGGCCTTTCCATGTGGCTAATCTACCCTTACTTCCTGTCGTGGGTTGACTTGTGTGCTCCAAAAATATGTGTATCAATTTGGCGAGCTCATGATTCCCAGTTATGATTGCCTACCATTTTGTTATCTGATGTGATTTCCCTGTGTGTTGTAAATCCTGTCACTAAGATGTTGATGAGATCTACAAGATTAGAGAGTATCTTAAGCCAGTCTCTTTTGAGATGTAAAAGAGAGGAGCAAGTAGAGAGACATGGAGACCTCACACCTCGAAGAGAGCAGTGCCGGGAACAGAGCACATCCTTTGGACCCAGGATTCCTGTGCAGAGAAGCTCCTAGCCCAGGGAAAGATTGATGACAAGGACCTTCCTCCAGAGCCAACAAAAAGAGAAAGCCTTCCCCTGGAGCTGGTGCCCTAAATTTGGACTCGTAGCCTGCCAGACTGTGAGAGAAGAAACTTGTGTCTGTTAAAGCCATCACTTGTGGTATTTCTGTTATAGCCACACTAGATGACTAAGACACTTCCCTCTCCACTCATCCCAAATTGACCTCCTTTCTTGTTCCTTAAACCATACCGAATTTTTTTGTTTCTAGCATTATATCTGAGGCCCAGGCTTAAAAATTAGTGATCAGCTCTCTTTTTTCTCTTGTCTAGCTTTAGTGAGCCATCAAATTTCCTTAGTTCCTCCTTTAATGCCCCGTTTATTCATGCTTTCTGTTTGGTTCTCTACCACAGCCTCGTTTTGCCCTCAGTCCTCATGCCTGGTGGAGCAATGTGTTATTATTACCTGTCCACCTGTGCTCGGGTTGATGATGGCCACACTGACCACAGGCGTGTCCACTCTACAGGCGTGTCCACAGTGGGGATTTGAGGGCCACTGTGATCAGCCTTTGCCAGTCCTTTAGCACAATAGTGAAAGATGTCAAAGTGTAGATTGTGTACAATACTGGTACGCTTTTTCTATAAACTGGCCGTATAGCACGTCTCACCTTACTTTAAGAAAGGCAGAGTGTTTATTCTGGACATTTGTCTTCTGTCCTAGTTCTTTAAACTGGGCTTAAGACTTCTAGTAATAAGTCTGCTTTAAAATTTCGAGATAGCAAACCAGTTTGTGAAGGAAGTTCTGTTAACTTTGAGATTTTACCTATAATAAATTATAAATGTAGACATTTCCTTTTGATCCATAAAGCTGATTTGTGGAAAACTTAGGTGATTAAAGAATTCACAGTTTATAACAACCAGCACATATTATGCCGGTTTCAGTGTGAAGATATGGGTGCTATGCAAGGTGACATCCATATGGCTTTTTTGGTGGATACTTAGGTGAGTGTGTGTGTGTGTGTGTGTGTGTGTGTGTGTGACTAGGACAGTAGATTTTCTTACTAGTTGTAGTGAAAAGTGATTTTAAAGCGCATTTCAGTAACTCCCTTGGCAACAGTGACTTGAACTGCTGTCTTAAAGAGGATTTTTTTTTTTAATGCAAAGGAAGATTTGCTTGTTTTATTGACGACCTAGTCCACACTAACAGGAGTATAAGCGCACTGTGTGTGTGTGTGAGAGAGAGAGAAATCTGGAAAAAATTTAGTTATAAAATGCGCTTCTCTTTAATTCATTGCGTTTATACCTTTCAGAAGTTGACTTATTTGCAGAGTTTTGATATGTAAATTGTATTTTAGGCACTTGAATTATGGTTATAAATCAAGGCCTCTAAAATGCCCACTACAAAGATGCGGTCCTGGAGGGCCAGCCCGAAGCCACAGGGAGGAGGACGGCGCTCCAGACAGCACAGGGCGAACACGTTGAGAAAAGATGAATGCATTTCTTTACTCTGTCCTCACCTTCCTCACCTGGAGAGCAACGGTGAGATTTGGATCTTACCCCAAAACCCACGTTGAGCCGGTGGTCAAAGCCCAGTGTCTGACGGTGCAGTCAGGAACACGGGGGCTGTTCGGGTTGTTAATTCACATCAGGTAGATGCCGAGCAAAGTGGAAATATCATGGAGCTTAACGAATCGCATTTGAGTTTTTAAACTTTATTACACATTAATATGTTTATTGTAGGTTATGAAATTCAAGTTTTAATAAGTAATTTATAAAGATACCGTTTTATTCTACCACCCAGATTACTCCTGTGATGTAGGCACTTCCACTTTCTAAGTGAATGTTAATACTCAGAGCAGTCTTCGTTTATTCACTAAACATGCCTACATCAGCACTGGGAGCGCAAAAATGATGGCGGTTCACGTTAGGGTTCCCCAGGCCAGTGCATCATGACAGCCAGAGAGAAGTCAGTGGCGGTTGTCACCTTGTATTATAACTGTTTCCAAAGTCTCTATGTAGGTGCATTTGTCAGCTGTTAGTTTACTCAACTCAGTCCTTCCTTCTTGCTGTTCTAATTGTATTTCTGAATCTGCTGCTTAAGTAAGGATGTTTATTCTCTATGTTGTCCTTCTGGTGCAAATGCTTTTCAGCTGCCATCCCTTGGGTTCCTGTTCTGTTGTCGGCAGGCTTGAGTCGGGCAGACCAGGTTGAGTCTTGGCTTTGCCACTACTAGCATTGTGATCTTAGGTGAGTTGCCTCCTCGCTTCTGAGCTTCAGTCTCCTGTTGTAAAATGAAGACCATGAACCTTCCTCCTAAGGTGGTGAGGAGAAAATGATCCAGTGAGCGCTCAGTGAGTCTGATCCAGTGCTTGCATGTGTAGACGGCATCTTCCCTTTGGAGGATGAGGAGCTCGGCAGGAGCACTCCTGTGCCTGCATGAGATGAAGTCAGGCAGAGGGAGGTCGAGGCTGCAGCCTGCCCTGTGGCATAGGTGCCTGGTGTGGGTCCCAGCCCACAGGGTGGTCTGGGGTAAGTCACCCACCCTCTCTGTGTGTCCTGTAGTATGGAGATGATAATGGTGTCTGATTTTAGCGCTGTTTTGAGGATTGAATGAGCTAATTAAGTGAAAACATTAGAACTAGTGAACCACATAGGCGTATCAGTTATTACTGTTATGGCGAGACTCCCTGGTCTTCCTCGACAGTATCTGGTCCCCTGATGTCTACAGCAGTGAGCCATGCAATGGGAGCAGTCACTGGATAACTACAACAAGCATGTCTTGGTGGCTGTATTTTACATGATATTTATGAGGAAATTACAAATTTTGTGTAAGAGATACTGTCATACATCTGTACAAGTAAAACTCACCAATTAACATTTTCTCCCCATTGGTCACTTTTGTGCACTGTTTAATTTTTTTTAGTGAGGTGAAATTCACAAAACATAAAATTGATAATTTTAAATTGAATAATTCAGTGATACAGAGTACATTCGCAATGTTGTATAACCACCACCTCTAGTTCGAAAACACTTTTATTATCACCCCAGAAGGGACCCTGTATCCAGTAAGCAGTCACTTCTCACTCCTTGCTTGGCCCAGTCCCTGCAACCTCTAACCTAATTTCTGTCCATGGATCTACCTATTCTGGACGTTTCATATAGGTGGAATCACACGATATGTGGACTTTTGTGTCTAGCTTCTTTCACTTAAAGGTCCCTTGGTGGCACAAGCAGTTTGCGCTCCACTATTAACTTAAAGGTTGGCGGTTTGCATTTACCCAACAATTCCACAGAAGAAAGGCCTGGCGACCTGCTTCTGTAAAGATTTACAGCCAAGAAAGCCCTGTGGGACAGTTATACTCTGTAACACATGGGGTCACCGTTAGCTGAAATCAACTCAGTGGCAGTGGGTTTGGCTTTTGGTTTCTTTCACTAAGCATAATGTTTTTAAGGTTCATCCATGTTGTAGTATGAATAATATTCCACTATATGGATATTTCTCAAGCTGAAAAAAATTCAAGCCTCAAGCTGCAATATTAAAGGATTCTGTGGGTAAAATATTGACCAATGCAGGAAGCCTCGAAAGAGCATGGAAGGAATACACAGTTACTGTACAAAAAGAATTGGTCAATGTTCAGCTATTTCAAAAGGTAACATATGATCAAGAACCAATGGTATTGAAGGAAAAAGTCCAAACTCACTGAAGGCATTAGCGAAAAACAAGACTCCGGGAATTGACGGATACCAATTGAGATGTTTGAACAAATGGACACAATGCTGAAAGCACTTACTCGTCTATGCCAAGAAGATTTGAAGACAGCTTACCTGGCCACCAACTGAAGGAGACCCGTATTTGTCCCCATTCCAAAGAAAGATAATCCAACAGAATGTGGAAGTTATCAGACAGTATCATTAATATCACATGCAAGTAAAATTTTGCTGAAGATCATTCAAAAGCGATTGCAGGAGTACATCAACAGGGAACTGCCAGAAATTCAAGCCAAATTCAGAAGAGGAAATTGTTGTTAAGTGTCGCCAAGTCAGTTCTGACTTATAGAGACCTGGTGTAAAACAGAATGAAACACTGCCCCGTTCTGTGCCATCTTCACAATCATGATACTTTAGGCCCGTTGTTGAACCCACTGTGTCAGTCCATCTTGTTGAGGATCGTCCTGTCTTTGGCTGACCTCTACTTTACCAAGCATAATGTCCTTCTCCAGGGACTAGTCCCTGCTGATTACATATCCAAAGTACACGAAGTGAAGTCTTCCCATCCTTGCCTCGAAGGAGCATTCTGTTTGTACTTCTTCCAAGACAGATTTGTTTGTTGTTTTGGCAGTCCATGGTTTATTCAGTATTCTTTCCCAACAACATAATTCAAAGGCCTCAATTCTTCTTCGGTCTTCCTTATTCGTCGTCTAGCTTTAGGATTCATATGAGGCAATTAAAAACACCATGGCTTGGTTCAGGCGCACTTGAGTCTTCAAGGTGACATCTTTGCTTTTTAACACTTTAAAGAGGTCTTTTGGCCTCAGATATGCCCAATCCAATTCATCTTTTGATTTTTTTTTATTGTGTTTTAAGTGAAAGTTTGCAGTTCAAGTTAGTCCCTCATACAAAAACTCATACACACCTTGCTATGTAACCCTAGCTGCTCTCCCCCTAATGACAGCACGCTCCTCCTTTCCACCCTGTATTCCCCATGTCCATTCAACTAGCTCCTGTCCCCCTCTGCCTTCTCATCTCACCTCCAGGCAGGAACTGCCCATATAGTCTCATGTGTCTACTTGAGCCAAGAAGCTCACTCCTCACCATTATCATTTTCTGTCTTATAGTCCAGTCCAATCCCTGTCTGAAGAGTTGGCTTCAGGAATGGTTCTAATCTTGGGTTAAGAGAGAGCCCTGGGGGCCGTGACGTCTGGGGGTCCCTCCGTTATCAGTCAGACCGTTAAGTCTGGTCTTTTTAAGAGAATTTGAGGTCCACATCCCACTGTTCTCCTGTTCCATCAGGGATTGTCTGTTATGTTCCCTATCAGGGTAGCCATCGATGGTAGCTAGGCACCATCTAGTTCTTCCGGTCTCCAGCTGATGGAGTCTCTGGTTTATGTGGCCCTTTCTGTCTCTTGGGTTCATATTTACCTTGTGTTCTTTATTCTCCTCTACTCCAGGTGTGTTGAGACCAATTAATGCGCCTTAGGTGGCCACTTGGTAGCGTTGAAGACCCCAGACAACACTCACCAAAGTGGGATGCGGAACGATTTAATACATTTTCTTATGCCAGTTGACCTGTATGTCCCCTAAAACCATGGTCCCCAGACCACCATTCCAGCTACTCTGGTCTTCAAAGAATTTGGTTGTAGTCAGGAGACTTCTCAGCTTTTGGCTTAATCCAGTTGCGCTGACCTCCCCTGTATTCTGTGTTGTCTTTCCCTTCGCCTAAAATAGTTTTTGTCTACTATCTTAATTAATGAATACCCCTCTACCTCCCTCCCTACCCATCAAAGAATATTTTCTTCTGTGTTTAAACTTTTTCTTGCATTCTTATAATAGCGGTCTCATACAATATTTGTCCTTTTGCAACTAATTTCACTCAGCATAATGCCTTCCAGATTCCTCCATGTTATGTTTCACAGATTCATCGTTGTTGTTCATCGTTGCGTGGTATTTCATTATGTGAATATACCATAATTTATCTATTCATCTGTTGATGGGCACCTTGGTTGCTTCCATCTTTGTGCTATTGTAAACAGTGCTGCAGTGAACATGGGTGTGCATGTATCTGTTCATGTGAGGGCTCTTATTTCTCTAGGCTATATTCCAAGGAGTGGGATTGGATTGCTGGATCGAATGGCAGTTACTATTTCTAGCTTTTTAAGGAAGTGCCAAGTTGATTTCCAAAGTGGTTGTACCATTTTACATTCCCACCAGCAGTGTTAGTGTTCCAATCTCTCCGCAACCTCTCCAACATGTATTATTTTGTGATTTTTGGATTAATCCCAGCCTTGCTGGGGTGAGATAGAATCTCATTGTAGTTTTGATTTGCATTTCTCTGATGGCTAATGATCATGAGCATTTCCTCATGTGCCTTTTAGCTGCCTGAACATCTTCTTAAGTAAAGTGACTATTCATATCCCTTGCCCACCTTTTTGATTGGGTTATTTGTCTTTTTGTTGTTGACTTTTTGCAGTATCATATAGATTTTAGAAATCAGACGCTGATTGGATTTGTCATAGCTAAAAATTTTTTCCCAGTCTGTAGGTAGTCTTTTTACTCTTTTGGTGAAGTCTTTTGATAAGCATAAGTGTTTGCTTTTTAGGAGTTCCCAGTTATCTAGTTTCTCTTCTGCATTGTTAGTAATGTTTTGTATCCTGTTTATGCCATGTATTAGGGCTCCTAGAATTGTCACTCGTTTTTCTTCCATGATCCTTATTGTTTTAGATTTTATATTTAGGTCTTTGATCCCGTTTTGAGTTAGTTTTTGTGCATGGTGTTAGGTATGGGTCTTGTTTCATTTATTTGCAGATGGATATCGTTATGCCAGCACCATTTATTGAAGACACTGTCTTTTCCCCATTTAACTGACCTTGGGCCTCTGTCAAATATCAGCCACTCATATGTGGATGGATTTATGTCTGGATTCTCAATTCTGTTCCATTGGTCTATGCATCTGTTGTTGTACCAGTACCAGGCTGTTCTGACTACTGTGGTGGTATAATATGTTCTAAAATCAGGTAATATGAGGCCTCCCACTTAGTTCTTCTTTTTCAGTAATGCTTTGCTTATCCCGGTCCTCTTTCCTTTCCATACGAAGTTGGTGATTTGTTTTCTCCATCTCATTAAAAAATGTCATTGTAATTTGGATTGGATTGCATCGTATCTGTAGATCGCTTTGGGTAGAATAGACGTTTTTACAATGTTGAGTCTTCCTGTCCATGAGCAAGGTATTCTTTTCCACTTATGTAGGTCTCTTTTGGTTTCTTGCAGTAGCGTCTTGTAGTTTTCTTTATATAGGTGTTTTATGTCTCTGGTTAGATTTATTCCTAAGCATTTTATCTTCTTGGGGGCTATTGTAAATGGTATTGATTTGGTGATTTCCTCTTCGATGTTCTTTCTTGGTATAGAGGAATCCAACAGATTTTTGTGTGTTTATCTTGTGTCTAGAAACTCTGCTGAACTCTTTTATTAGCTTCAGTAGTTTTCTTGTGAATTCTTTAGGGTTTTCTGTATATAAGATCATGTCACCTGCAGATAGAGATACTTTTACTTCTTCCTTAGCAATTTGGATGCCCTTCATTTTTTTTTTTTTTTTTTTATCTAGCCTAATTGCTCTGGCCAGGACCTCTTGCATAGGAGCGATGTGATACAGGGCATCCTTGTCTGGTTCCTGTTCTCAAGGGGAATGCTTTCAGATTCTCTCCATGTAGTATGATGTTGGCTGTTGGCTTTGTATAAATGCCCTTTGTTAATGTTGAGGAATTTCCCTTCTATTCCTATTTTGCTGAGAGTTTTTTTTTTTTTTTTTTTTTTTATCACGGATGGGTGTTGGACTTTGTCAAATGCCTTTTCTGCATCAGTTGATAAAATCATGTGTTTCTTGTCTTTTGTTTTATTTATATGATGGGTTACATTGGTTGTTTTTCTAATGTTAAACCATCCCTGCATACTTGGTTTGAATCCCACTTGGGCATGCCGAATTATTTTTTTGATATGTTGTTGAATTCTATTGGCAAGAATTTTGGTGAGGATTTTTGCATCTAAGTTCATGAGGGATATAGGTCTGTAATTTTCTTTTTTTTATGGTGTCTTTACCTGGTTTTGGTATCAGGGATATGCTGGCTTCATAGAATGGGTTTGGGAGTATTCCATCCTTTTCTATGCTCTGAAATAACCTTTGGTAGTAGTGATGTTAACTCTTCTCTGAAAGTTTGCTAGAATTCGCCAGTGAAGCTGTCAGGGCCAGGGCTTTTTTTTGTTGGGAGTTTTTAAATTACCTTTTCAGTCTCTTCTTTTGTTATGGGTTTATTTAGTTATTGGGTCCTCTATGTTAGTTTAGGTAGGTAGTGTGTTTCTAGATATTTGTCCATTTCCTCTAGGTTTTCAAATTTGATAGAATACAATTTTTCATAGTAATCTGATATGATTCTTTTAATTTCAGTTGAGTGTCTTGTGATATTGCCCATCTCATTTCTTATTTGGGTTATTAGCTCCCTCTCCTGTTTTTCTTTCATCAGTTTGGCCAGTGGTTTATAGATTTTGTTGATGTTTTTGGTCTTGTTAACTCTTTCAGTTCTTTTTCTGTTCTCTATTTCACTTAATTCTGCTCTAATTTTTATTTTCTTTCTTCTGGTGCCCAAGGGTTTTTTTTATTAAAAAAAAAATTTTTTTTTTTTTATATTTGTTCAAGTTATAGGGATAATTCTTTGATTTGGGCCCTTTCTTCTTTTTGAATGTGTGTCTTTATTGCTATGAATTGACCTCTGAGCACTGCTTTAGCTGTCCTGAAGGTTCTGGTTGGAAGTGTTTTCATTCTTATTGGATTCTAGGAACTTCTTTAGTCCATCCTTAATTTCTTTTGTAACCCAGTTGTTTTTGAGCAAGGTGTTGTTCAGTTTCCATGTGTTTGATTTCTTTTCCATGTTTTTTCTGTTATTTCTACTTTTATGGCTTTATAGTCAGAGAAGATGCTTTGTAATATTTTGATATTTTGGATTCTGTTAAGGCTTGCCCTATGACCTAATATGTGGTCTATCCTAGAGAATGTTCCATGTACATTGGAAAAGAAAGTATACTGGGCTGCTGTTGGGTGGAGTGTTCCGTACATGTCTATGAGGTCAAGTTGGTTGATTGTGGCATTTAGATCTTCTGTATCTTTATTGAGCTTCTTTCTGGATGTTCCGTCCTTCACCAAAAGTGACGTGTTGAAGTTTCCCACTATTATTGTGGAGCTGTCTATCTCGCTTTTCAATGCTGTTAGACTTTGTTTTATGTAGTTTGAAGCACTGTCGTTGGGTGTGTAAATATCTGTTACGGTTATGTCCTCCTGGTATCAAACCAAAAACTCAGTGCCGTTGAGTCGATTCTGACTCATAGCAACCCAGTAGGAGAGAGAAGAACTGCCCTGTAGAGTTTCCAAGGAACATCTGGCGAATTTGAACTTCCAGCCCTTTGGTTAGCAGCCGTAGCACTTAACCACTATGCCAACAGGGCTTCCCCTCCTGGTATATTGACTCTTTAATTGTTATATAGTGTCCTTCCTTATCTTTTGTGCTGGATTTAACTTCAGAGCCTATTTTGTCGGAAATTAATATTGCCACTCCTGCTCTTTTTTGATGTTATTGATTTTCTAACCAGAGGACTCCCTTTAGTATTTCTTGTAGTTTTGGTTTGGTTTTTGCAAATTCCCTAAATTTTTTTTATCTGTAAATGTCCTAATTTCATCTTCTTATTTGAGAGAAAGTTTTGCTGGATATATTGTTCTCAGCTGGCAATTTTTTTCCTTCAAGCCTTTATATATGTCATCCCAGTCATTGCTTTCTTACCTGCATGCTTTCTGCCAAGTAGCCCGAGCTCATTCTTACTGACTTTCCATTGTAGGTGACTTTTTGTTTATCCCTAGCCGTTCTTCACATTCTCTCTTTATCTTTCGTTTTGGCAAGTCTGATTATAATATGTCTTGGTGACTTTCTTTTGGTATCTACCTTGTGCGGGGTTCAATGAGCATTGTGGCTAGATACCTCCTCGTCTTTCATGATATCAGGGAAGTTTTCTGCCAATAAATCTTCAGCAATTCTTTGTGTATTTTCTTTTCTCCCTCCCTGTTCTGGTACTCCAATCACTTGTAGGTTATTTCTTTTAAAAGAGCCCCACATGACTCTTTGGGTTTCTTCATTTTTTTTTAATTCTTTTATCTGGTTTTTCTTCAAACATATTAGTGCCAAGTGTTTTATCTTCAGTCTTGCTGATTCTGACTTCCATTGCCTCAATTCGGCTCCTCTGACTTTGTGTTGAGTTGTCTAATTCTATAATTTTATTGTTAATCTTATGAATTTATGTTTGCTGTCTCTCTTTGGATTCTTGCAGCTTATTATATTTGTCATTATGCTCTCGAATAACGTTCTTAATTTTCTCCACTGCTTTATCTGAGTGTTCCTTGGCTTGTTCTGTGTTTTGCCTGATCTCCTTCCCGATCTCCTGAAGAGTTCTGTATATTAATCTTTTGTATTCTGCCTCTGGTAATTCCACGAAGATTCCTTGATGCTTTGTTTTAGGAACTTGTTGAAGTGATCATGGTCTGTGTCTTCGTGTGATTTGATATTGGCTATTGTCTCCAAGCCGTCTATAAGTCATTCTATTAATTTATGTTTGCTTACGGTGTCTTAGTTTCTTGTTTTGTTTTCTTTTGATATGCCCAAATGGGCTGCTCAAGTGAGCTAGTTTGATTATCGGTGCCTTTCTGTCACCAGACAGCTAGAGCTGTTACCAGGTTTTTGACCCCAGGAGGCCATTCACTTTACTTGTATGGATTCAGCTCATATGTCCAGGTAGTCGGTCACCAAGTGTGTAGTTCAGGTTCTCACCTACAGTCTTAGAGGAGCAGGGGTGATTGGTGTAGGCACAGGTATCTGGTCACAGCAAGGAGTCACGCTCTGAGCGAGGCAGGGAGCTGACAACTCATTCCCGGAATATCTGTGAGGAAAGCGCATCCCTGTCCTCTAGAGCGCACAGGCGGGTGGGCTCTGCAGCTGAGCTATAGGCATCCAATTCTTTTGACTGTAAGGACTGGGAGGCACCACTTATGTTTGCAGATAGGTGATGTGGGTAGAGCCACCAGTCCTGAGACCCCTGACGTGGGTAGGTGAGAATCCTGCTTAATAGGCAGAGTGGTGTCAAACGTCAAAAACCCACCTCTCCAACACAGCTGAAATGGTTGAAGTCAGACTTTAGGCACATACACCATTGCAGTATGCCAAGCAGGGCCTAAGCTGCTGAAATGGGCCCACACCAGTCCTTGCAGGGGTGAAAGGCATTCAAAGTCCATGGACCACTTGTGCTTGGGCCCAGCAAAGTTGCTGCTTCTGCCCTGAGTTCCCAGCTTGGGAGAGCCAGCCAATTATTTTTTTCCCCAGTTGTTAATTTGTTCCTCCTCCAGGGCCAGGAGAATGGCTCAGGGCACACAGCACGACCTATCTCAGGCCCAGGGAAAGAGGCCGCCACTGAAGCCAGCTGGGGGGCTGGAGCAGAGAGAGGAGAGATCAGATAAATGGAAGAGAGTTCTTTGGCAAGGAGTGCCTTTTAGTCCACATGGTAAATTAGACCCAAGTTCTTATCTTTTTGCCGAGAGCGCTGTTCTTCACTGATTCTGGAGGCATGAGTAGACTCTGTGCCACTTGCGTTCTCTGGCTGTGGAAAACGCATCCCAAATGCTACTGCCAGCCCCACCATGGTCATGCCAGGGGATCGGGCCTGCAGGGCACCGGTTCCCCCTGAGTCAGGTCTGGCAACTCCTCGCTGCTTTTGAACCACCTCTCCCTCCCGCTTCTGCTGGGTGCAGTTTCTTAATTTATGCCTTTGATGTTCAGGGCTCTTAGTTTGTCATATATATAATCAATAAACTTGTGTTTTGGGGTCTTTGTTGTAAGAAGGACCACCAGAAGCACCTGACTATGCTGTGATCTTGAGCGTGCCTCTGTTTTGATTTCTTCAGTGCTGCTACCATGGGTGTTGATTGTGGATCCAAGTAAAATGAAATCCTTAACAGCTTCAGCCTTTTCTCGTTTATCATGATGTTGTTTATTGGTCCAGTTGTGAGGATTTTTGTTTTCTTTATCTTGAAATGTAATCCATACTGAAGGCTGCAGTCTTTGATCTTCATCAGTAGGTACTTCAGGTCCTCTTCACTTTCAGCAGGCTAGGTTGTGACATCTGCATAATGCAGGTTGTTAATGATGAGTTTTCTTCCAGTGTTGATGTTGTGTTCTTCATATAGTCCAGCTTCTCAGATTGTTTGCTCAGCATACAGATTGACTAGGTATGGTGAAAAGATGCAACCCTGATGCACACCTTTCCTGACTTGTTCTGTTCCAAACAACTGCTTCTTGATCCACATATAGGTTCCTCATGAGCACAGTTAAGTGTTCTGGAATTCCCATTCTTTCCAGTGTTATCCATAATTTGTTATGAACCACACAGTGGAATGCCTTTGCATAGTCAGTAAAACACAGGTAAACATTTTTCTGGCATTCTCTGCTTTCAGCCAGGATCTATCTGACATCAGCAAAAACATCCCTGGTTCCACCTCCTCCTCTCAGTCTGTCTTGAATTTCTGACAGCCCCCTGTTGGCATACTGCTGCAGCAGCTTTTGAATGATCTTCAGCAAAATTTTACTTGGCATGTGATATTAATTATATTGTTTGGTAATTTCTGCATTCAGGTGGATCACCTTTCTTTGGAATAGGCATAAATATGGATCTCTTCCAGTTGGTTGGCCAGGTAGCTGTCTTCCAAGTTTCTTGGCATGGATGAGTGAGCACTTCCAGTTCTGCTTCCATTTTTTGAAACATCGCAATTGGTATTCCATCAATTCCTGGAGTCTTATTTTTCGCCAGTGCCTTCAGTGTTGCGTGGACTTATTCCTTCAGTACTGTCAGTTCTTGATCATATGCTGCTTCCTGAAATGGTTGAACGTCAACTGATTCTTTTTGGTATAAGTGACTCAGGGTATTCCTTCCATCTTCTTTGATGCTTCTCATGTTGTTTAATATTTTCCCTGTAGAATCCTTCAGTATTGTAACTTGAGGCTTGAATTTTTTTTTTCAGTTCTTTCAGCTTGAGAAACACCAAGTGTGTTCTTGCTGTTTGGTTTTTTATTTACAGGTCTTTGCTTTTTTCATTATAATACTTTACTTTGTCTTCTCGAGCCACCCTTTGAAATTTTCCGTTCAGCTCTTTTACTTCATCAGAGAATGTAGAATGGGGAATACCATTGCTAATGTCAAATGTATTTTGGCTGAAAGCAGAGACTACCAGAAAGATGTTTATCTGTGTTTTATTGACTATGCAAAGGCCTTCCACTGTGTGGATTATAACAAATTATGGCTAGCACTGCAAAGAAATGGGAATTCCAGAACACTTAATTGTGCTCAGGTAGAACCTGTATGTAGACCAAGAGGCAGCCATTTGAACAGAACAAGGGGATACTGCATGATTTAAAATCAGGAAAGGTGTGCTTCAGGGTTGTATCCTTTCCCCATGGTTATTCAATCTGTAGGCTGAGCAAATAATCAGGGAAGCTAGTCTGTATGAAGAAGTACATGCCATCAGGATTGGAGGAGGACTAATTAACAACCAGCATTATGCTGATGACACAGCCTTGCTTGCTGAAAGTGAAGAGAATTTGAAGCACTTACTGATGAAAATCAAAGACCACAGCCTTCAGGATATCACACCTCAACATCAAGAAAAAAAAAAATCCTCAAAACTGGACCAGTGAGCAACATCATGATAAGTGGAGAAAAGATTGAAGTTGGCAAGGATCTCATTTTACTTGGATCCACAGTCCGCGCCCGTGGAAGTAGCAGTCAGGTAATCAAATGACGTATTGCACTGAGCAAATCTGCTGCAAAATACCTCTTTAAAATATTAAAAAACAAGGATGTCACTTTGAGGACTAAGGTGCATCTGACCCAAGCTATGGTATTTTCAGTCGCCTCGTAAGCATGCGAAAGCTGGATGGCGAATAAGGAGGACCAAAGAAGAATTGATGCCTTTGAATTACGGTGTTGGCGAAGAGTGTTGAATATACTGTGGACTGCCAGAAGAATGAACAAATCTGTATTGGAAGAAGTACAGCTAGAATGCTCCTTAGAAACAATGATTGCAGGATTTTGTTTCATGTACTTTAGACATGTAATCAGATGGATCAGTCCCTAGAGAAGGACATCATGCTTGGTGAAGTAGAGGGTCAGCGAAAAAGAAGACCATTGATGAGTTAAATTGACATGGTGGCTACAACAATGAGCTCAGTCATGGTAACGATTGTGAAGATGGCGCAGGACCAGGCAGTATTTTGTTCTGCCGTACGTAGGGTTGGAACCCTATGAATCGGAACCGACTCAACAGCACCTGACGACAACATGTGGATATACCACATTTTATTTATCCATGCATTCCTCAGTTGATGGACATTCAGGATGTTTTTGGTTTTGGCAATTGTGAATAGTGATGCTATGAACGTTCGTGCATAAGTTTTTGTGTGGACATGTTTTCATTCCTCCTGAATGTATATCTGGGAGTAGAATTGCTGGATCATACAATAACTCTTTATGTTTTTGAGGAACTGCCAAACTGTTTTCCACAGTTGTACTGTTTTACGTTCCCACTACCAATGCGTGAGGGTTCCACTTTCTCTGCAGTGGGGTGAATGAAATGGTAAGTCATATTTACAATAAAAAAGTAAGAGCTCCACTTCAGATCAAGAGAATGGTAGGACTGTAGTTCCTTTTTGGATTAATTTGTAGTACAATGGAACGTGTCTTTGAAAGCTTGTTACAAGGCAAAGTTACCAATGAGAATTTTTGAACTTAGGGTTAAATTTATGTTTGTGGAAAGAAAATAATGAAAAAGCGTAAATCCTGGACCAGGCGAACTACTTCACTGTCACTCAGTGACCAGCAGTCACAGGGCAGATGGCTGCTCCCAGGAGAAGGCCTTTGAAGGCAGCTGGGTAGGATTGTGAGGCTCTGAGGTGAGGCCTAGTTCCTTTAAATTATAGCTACAGCATTTGTGGTAGAATAAGAACGTCCTCCACTGAAACAGCCCTCTTTCCCTGTGGCATAGCCTCTGCCCTGCTGCTGCTGTCCCCGTCCGTTCAGCCGTCTGTCCTCTGAGAAGGCATTATAAGCACGCATCTTGTCACGCCCTCTTGATCATGACAGTCTGATGTGATTTCTTTTTCCTCTGACCTTGTGTGGCAGTTTTTGTTTGAATCTCTAATGTGGCAGTAAATTGTTTATGCCCCCTGACATCTCCTCTAGGAACTTGAGCTAAACATTTTAAGTTGTATTACAGCTGTGTGTGTTATCACTGCTGGGGAGGGAAAGCCCTTATGTTGGCCATACCAGTTCTTAAAGCCTTCTCTCCGGTAGAGCACTTAGTGATACTGCTGTTTTGTTGTTGTTGTTGTTGTTAGGTGCCATTGAGTCGTTTCCAATTTATAACAACTGTCATGGATTGAATTACATCCCCCCAAAACATGTGTCAACTTGCCTGGACCATGATTCCCAGTATTGTGTGATTGTCCATCATTTTGTCATCTAATGTGATTTTCCTGTGTGTTGTAAATCCTATTTGTGTGATGTTGATGAGGTGGGATTAGCAGCAGTTATGTTAATGAGATAGGACTCAATCTACAAGATTAGGCTGTGTCATGAGTCAATCTCTTTTGAGATATAGAAGAGAGAACCAAGCAGAGAGACATGGGGACCTCATACCACCAGAAAAGCAGCACCGGAGTATAGTGCATCCTTTGAACCTGGGGTCCCTGCGCTGAGAAGCTCCTCAGCCAGGGGAAGATCGATGACAAGTGCCTTTCTCCAGAGCTGACAGAGAGAGAAAGCCTTCACCTTGGGCTGGCACCCTAAATTCAGACTCCTAGCCTACCTAGACTGTTTTAGAAAATAAATTTCTCTTTGTTAAAGCCATCCACTTGTGGTATTTCTGTTACAGCTGCACTAGATGACCAAGACAGAATTTGGTACCGAGAGTGTGGGGTGCTGCTCTAACAGATCCCTAGAATGTGGAAACGGTTTTGAAACTGTGAATGAATAGAGGACTTAGAAGGAAGCGAGGAGAGCTGTTACACTGGAGATGGCACAGATGGTGAGAAGCAGCGGCAGAGAACCAGCAGAGGCAGAACCAAGAGACCAGCGCAAAACAGCACTGGAGCCAATCCACCGAGTGAGAGAGCTGTGTGCCTGTGCACAGGAAGCTTCCTGGCAGAGTGGGGTTCCCCCAGGCACTTATCAGTAGAGCTGGGCTTGCCGACCCACAGGGCAAGAGAACTGAGTGCCTTCCAGCCAAAGTTTACTGGCGGATTGGGGTGCCTCCAGGCACTTATCAGTGGAGCTTAAGTCCTCTGGAACACTTGCCCCTCAGCAGGGCAGACATGGGTGGTGAGGCCCAAGGGGCTGAGAGGCTGAGAGGCCAAGGAACCAGGAAGCAGAAGCTGAAGAGACAAGGAGCACAGAAAGAGCTATCTCAGTCTCAGAGGGTATGGCTACCACTTCTGGGTCTCAAAGGGTGGAGTCACCACCCAGATGAACTAGGAGAATGAGGACTGCATACTACCAAGAATGCAGCGCTGGAAGCAGAGCGTGTCCTGTGGACCTGGGGTTCCTGTGTGGAGAAGCTCCTAGACCAGGAGAAGATTGATGACAAGGACCTTCCTTCAGAACTGACAGAGAGAAAGCCTTCCCCTGGAGCTGGCACCCTGAATTCGGACTTCTAGCCTACTGAACAGTGCGGGAATAAACTTCTGTTTGTTAAGCCATTGACTTGTGGTATTTCTGTTTCAACGGCACCAGGTGACCAAGAGAGCAACCTTTGTGCAACATAATGAAACACTGCTCAGTCCTGTGCCATCCTCACAATCGTCGTTACGCTTGAGCCTGTTTGTTGGAGCCACTATGTCCATCTCGTTGAAGGTTCCTGCTAACCACTAATAAACTTTGGTCTGTGTGCATTTGCCTATTTTTAGTACTTCATATGAATGGAATTGTAGTGTGATGGATTGCTTCTATGTGGTCTTTTTTACCATGGTCTTGTAATTTCCACCAAAAGGTTGAGTTGCACTGTGCGTATAAGATGCTTGTGGCCCACCGAGGGGATTGGATAGCTTGCTAAAAATGCAGATAAGGTGTATGGCACCCTTGTGGGGGTGGGGCAGTGCAAATAAGGTGTATGGAACCCCTCTGGGGGTAGGACCATGCCGATAAAATGTATGGGACCCTAATGAGGGAATTGGTCAGTTTTGCAATTACGCTAAGCTAAAAATGAGCCATCCCAGAGGCAGAAAGGGGGGACCTAGCTACAAGCAACAGGAGATAGGAACAGAGCATGTCCTTTGGACCCGCAATTTCTGTGCTGAGACCCTACTAGACCCAGGAGACAGAGAGAGAGAAAGAGAGCTGTAACAGTGGAGATGGCAGGAGACAGCATCGTGGGCTTCCTGGCCCACAGAGCGAGAAAGCTGAGCACCTTTGCACACAAGCTTGCTGGCAGAGTAGAGTGCCTCTGGGCACTTGGAGGCTCGCTCCAAGCAAGACAGCTGAGTGCCTTCAGGCCGAGACTTACTGGTGGAATAGGGTGCCCCGGCCACTTACTGGCAGAGCTAAAGAGCTTTGTAACACTTGCCCAAGCAGGACAGAAGCCGGGCTGGGGAGCTAAGGGGCCAGAGAAAGGTGTACCTGCGGGCACAGCTGAGAAGAGGCTGTCCTGACAGAAGAACTTATACTCTGAGTTGTTTCAGATCCTGAATTGTAACCTGGTATTTCCATAATAAACCCCATAATCGTGAGTATTGTCTGTGAGTTCTGTGTGGCCATTGCAACAAATTATTGAACCCTGCAGGGGAGTAGAGACTGCCGTGGGCTGGGGGGGTTGGTGTCAGAATTGGTAAAAAGGTTGGAGAGAAGAGGTATGTCTGGACTCTGCCTCGTAGGAATCAGCCTTGGGCTGTTGGTGGTGGTGATTCTCTTTTGACCTTGTGAAGTTAGAGGAAATCACATACCTCCACCATTTTACAGTTGGTGCTGTTCTTACAGGGATCATATAACGTGTTCTTTTTGTCTCACTTATTTCACTTAGCATCATATTTTCAAGGTTTACTCATGTTGTAACATGTATCAGGCCTTCATTTCTGTGACTGAATAGTGTTCCATTGTATGGATGGACCACAATTGGTATGTCCATCCCTCTGTTGATGGACACTTGGATTAGTTTCACCTTTTGGCTGTTGTGAACAGTGCTGCAGTGAACATAGGTATACAAGTATCTTATATCTGGTTTTTAATGCACCAGATGTTTAAGTCACTAGCTTTGAGTCAAGACATCACTGAGGCATCTCAAGCACGTATGACCCGTTGATGTCTTAAGAATTTGGCTTTGAATTAGTTGTTTGAGCAGTAGCAGACAGACCCTGTTTCCTATTTGGGCATGTGTTTATGTTGCTTCTTGACTTTATAGCAGTGGGACTTAAAGATTTCACATGGCTTTAAATAGCTAGAGACAAAGCTCAGCCAGTGTCTCTAGAAAGCTGTCTGTTAGAATACTAACTGAAATTTTTCTATGCATGTCAGTTGTAATTTGTTTGAATAGAAATTCCCTTGCTCTCATACCAAAAAAAAAAAAAAAAAAACCAAACCCATTGCCATCAAGTCGATTCCAGCTCATAGGGACACTATAGGACAGAGTAGAACTGCCCCATAGAGTTTCCACTGAACACCAGGTGGATTTGAACTGCTGACCTTTTGGTTAACAGCCATAGCTCTTACCAGGGTTTCCTTGCTCCCATACAGTAAGGGAATAATATGTTTACATTTTATAAGGGGAGTAAGTTTAATAATATATTTAAGCTTTATATATTGCAAAGCTTGAATTTCAGCTGTGAGGTCGTGTGTGGTCGTATGTGAGGTATTAAGTAGCCTTCTTGCTGATGCACAAATAGAACCCTAATTACCGAATGTACAAATGGTTCTATATTTACAAGACAGTAGCCCCCATTCTGGAGTCTTTAAGTTAGGATTCCTTCTTGATTAAAAAAGGGTGAAAATTAAAAATAATTGACATTCAAGTGCTAATCAGTGAGGATGCAAATGAAATAGAAACCTTCAGAAGTTTTGGGGATGTGAGTGTACATACAAGTCACCTGTGTGGGCTTGCCAGACCCTCCTGGCGTGTCCAGCTGCAGGTTTGGTCCTGTCCTCACACATACGCGCTGTGGTGCCGTCCCTGGTCATGGTGTGGCTCCAGCGGAAGCGCAGCTGTTGGAGGTTGACCTGTCCTGGGTGGGGATGGAGAGCCTGGGCTTTGGGACCCTCACGCCTGGGTCTGGACCCTGCCTGCCACTCGTTACAGGCACTCAGGGCAGCTGGATGACCTTCCTGAGCCAGCATCTCCCACTTGTATGTGGAGAACACCGAGCAGGGGCAGCCTGAGTCAGAGCTAGACAGCCACCTATGGGACAGCCAGACCCTTTCCTTAATAGTGAACCACGTGGCACAGCTATTGGGACAGCAGGGTTTGAGGTGCCCTGGACATGGGAGTAATGAAGTGTATGTGGAGGAGGCCGGGGTTTGTTCATTTAACAGACCGAATGCCTGTGTGTGTTGAGGGTGTTAACTTGGACAGCAGTGTGGTGGGCAGGTTGGAGGGGACTTTGTTAGTGACCCAGGTAAGAGGCAGTACTCCTCAACTCTGGTGGTTCGGGGGAGGTGGAGGTGGAATTGATGGGGCTGATTTCATGGCCAGGTGAGAATGTAGGGATCAAAGCTAACTTCTCTTACCAGGACAGGACGTGGAGGGGCGGGGCGGGGAGTTTGATGGTGGAGAGACCAGTCGAGAGGCTGCACATGACCCTTACTCGAATGTCATGATGGAGCAATGGGGAGGACAGTAAGGTGTCTGTATGTGAAGAGAGAATAGGCAGGACCAGATGGCCAGGCAGTTAAGAGAATCTGGTGGTGGTTCTGTGACCTCTCAGACTGAGCTGAGCACTGAGGTGGAGAGAAGGCCAAGGAAAGGAGCTCAGTGTTGGACATGTGGGCTTTTGGTCTTTGGGAGATCTGGGAACAGGGGGGTTCCTGGCAAGCTGTTGGCTTGAAGGTGGGCAGAGTGGGAGGGCCCTCCTGCAGCCTGTGCTTCTCTTCCTCCTTAAATCCTTACAGTTAAGTGCCGAGGGACACACGGTTAAAATTCTCTACAGAGTTCTTCCTTGAAGCCTTTGTCTTCTTGTGGGCAGTTCACACTCACTGAGGCCCAAGCCTTGGAAACTATGGGGCAGTTCTACTCTATTCTACAGGGTCGCTATGAGTCGGAACCCTGGGTTTCACTGGAAGGCCAAAGAATTGCTAATGCAGCTTAAGGACTTTCTAATGGAATTTAAGAACTTCGCAGCTTGGGAGCTTTCCAGTCTCAATTCTAAATGGTGTGCAGTTCCCTCTAACCTGCTAAATCCATCCTCATATCAAACAGTGCATAAAATATAAGTTAAGACGCATACAGTAGACATCAGCGAACCTACTTCCCCACCTAAAGCAGTAGAATATGCCTATTACTTCATATGTTCTTGCTAAATTGAGTCTTGTTTTTTCATCTAAGTTTTATATTGTTGAGAATATTCACGAAGAGTTTAGTGACATTGATTACGTCCTTCCAGTTGTGCAGCCATTCTCACCCTCCTTCTCTGAGTTGTTTCTTTCTCATTAACATAAACTCACTGTCCCGTATGGTTCCTATCCAGTCTTTCCATTTGCTGTTGTCAGTTTGGTCCCCTATAAACAAACAAACAGAAATACCAAACCCACTGCCACTGAGTCGATTCCAACTCATAGCGACCCTATAGGACAGAGTAGAACCTACCCTAAAGGGTTTCCAAGGAACGGCTGGTGGATTCAAACTGTAGACCTTTTGGTTAGCAGCCGAATTCTCAACTGCTACACCACCAGGCTGCAATAGGTAGTTCTTAAAAGAGTATAACGCTCAAGGCAGATCTTTTTTACTAGTAAAAGCTAAACTGTTTTTAGTTTTTAAGATGACTCGATTTTAAGTTTAAAGATGATCTCAGGACAATAGTTTCAGGGTTCATCTACCTTCCATGGCTCTAGAAAGTCTAAAGTCCTTGAGAATTTGAAATTCTTGTCTGCGTTTTCCCGCTTTTGATCAGGATTCTTTATAGTCTTGTTTTATTTTTTAGCAGTGTATTTTAATTGTATTTTCACTAACTCAAATACAGACTATTTTTAAAAGATAGAGCACCATTTTAAGTCAGTGCTTTGTTTCTTTTTACATTTTCAGAAACCTTATTTCATGCCTTCTTGTTACACTCTGGTTTAAGTTACCTTGCTTTGTTTAACACTCCTTACCACTGGCTTCTGCGACAGCATCTGCTCATGGTGTGTTTGACCTTAATTTATAGAATCGGGGCAAATCACTTAGAGGCAAAAGCGATGTCTGGATTTTTGTAGCATTTGAGTTGAAATTGAGTTTGTACTACTTAAGGGACTCACATATAGCAGTTACTGTTTGTCAGGCACTCACTGTGTGTTCAGTATTTAATGTACATTACCTTATTTAAACTTCACAACACCATTTGAGGAGGAGCTTGGCCCCCATTTTGTAGACTTGGAAATTGAGGCTTAGAGAAGTTCAGGAATTTATCCAAGGTAGGAGGCAGAGTGTCGAACCCAGGCCATTCAGGATCCAGGATACATTTTAAATGTTGATAATTCTGGCCAAACCCCCTTCTGAAAAGGGAGTGACCACTTCCCCTCATCTTGAAGAACGGCGTGGTGAGATTCACAGACCCCTTGTGAGGCTGAAGGTTTTTGTGTCAGTTTATGTGGGATACTTGCTTACCCCCCAACCCACGCCCCAAGAGGATTAATGACCACTTTGTGTTTCTTCCCCAGGTTTGTCTGCAATGAGAGCATCTTCTCTGCATTTCAGGGACACCCATCCTGAGCTGCTGTGAATAACTTTGGGATGATACTGTGTATTTCCATCTAATGGAGAATTAGCTGGGTCTGGAATACAGTTTGCTGCCCTGGACGACTTGAGACTATAGCTCACAATGTCATCGAACCGGAGCCAGAACCCCCATGGGCTGAAACAGATTGGTCTGGACCAGATCTGGGATGACCTCAGAGCTGGAATCCAGCAGGTCTACACCAGGCAGAGTATGGCCAAGTCCAGGTACATGGAGCTCTATACGTATCCTGCCACTGGGCTGCGTTCAAGCTTGCAGACGTTCGGGTACTTGGTGTTACCAGCTGTGCGGTATCAGCGTTTTATGTCATGTTTTCTGTCATGTAATCACAGCATTCCTTTTCAGCTTTAAAAATTAAGTAATTTACTCATTTCTTTTTGAACAGTGGTGAAATTGGCTAGTTAGTAGTCTAAAGCAGTGCTGTTAATTCAGTAGTCACTGGCCACAAGTGGCTACTTAAATTCATAATAATGGTAGTTAATAATTCAGAAGTTACTTCCTCAGCTTCAGGAGCCATCTTTCAGGGCTCAATAGCCAGATAGAATGCTTCTGTTATCACAGAAGGCTGCTGAGCCGTGCTGGACTGAGGCGGGGTCCGTAAACCAGAGCCCACAGCCCAGACCTCTTGTCAAAATTGCCATGCTGTCTTGGCGCTGTGGACACAGCTGAGTCCTGGGCAGAGACTGGTGGTTCCTCACAGGCAGAGCTTATCCCCCGTCTACAAGGAGAGTGCCCACGTTTACTCTTGTGGCTGTTTGGCAAGGTGATGTCATCCACTCGTTAGCTAGGTCTGTGATGTGTGCCAGGACAGGGCCACGCAGTCCTTGAGGTGTGAACGGTGTCGCTGCTGCTCTGTGTTGCACGTTCTGAAGGTATCTCGATTCCATTGTTATGTAGGAAATTGAAACTAAAGCTAGAGAGCAGATTACTACTGGGTTGCTGATTCTAGGAATTTAAAAGTTGATAGTTCAATGGACAGTTAAGCTTAAGTCTTTAATATGTGTCAGTGATTATCAGACTTGGTTATGTGATATTCCAGAATGCCCCAACTAGGCCCATGTTTTCGAATTCTCAAATTAACATGAAATAGCTGTGACACTGTGTGCCTATCTCAGAATTAATTCAGTTAGCATTTATTGTATGTATATACATGTATTCATATATGTGCATATATATACTTACATTGTGGGGCACTTTGCTTTTTTATAATAGCTTTATTGAGATAGAATTCACTTATCATAATTTTAAAATGGACAAGTCAGTGGTTTTTAGTATGTTTGCAGAATTATGCAACCATCAAAACTATGCAGTTTTAGAATATTTCATCACCCCAAAAAGAAACCCCGCACCCGTTATCAGTCACTCCCCTATTCCTCCCACCTCCCAGCCGCTGGCAACCACCAGCCTACTCCTGTCTCATTGGATTTGCTTATTCTGGACATTTCATATAAGTGAAGTCATGCAGTGTGTGGTCTTCCGTGACTGGCTTCTTCTCACTTCTGTTGTATGGATACACCACATTTGGCTTATCCGTTGGTCTGTTGGTGAACATTGAGTTGTTTCTGCTTTTTTGGCTCTTGTGAATAACGTTCTTATGAGCATCATGTACAAATTGTGTGTGGGTTTTCTCTTGAGTATGTACTTAGGAACGGACTGTTGCATCCTATGGTCTATAGAACACTTTGAAGGAAGGTGGAGTCTTTGCCAAATGAAATGGTTTATTATTCCACTCAAGAGGGTTGTGGCTTGCTAGGTACAGTGCTTTTTATTTTTAGTTCTTATAAGTAGTAGAGCCAAAGGTGGTGGTTGCGGTGGAAAGAAGAGATGCCAGGTTGTGTTTCTGGTCTACCGGAAAGCAGGAGAGCACTGCTGTTTAGACTGAGGAAGTTTAATTGCTGATGTGTCTCTATGGAGAATTTGTTAATATGTAATTTTTGACTAAATTAGATGGGTCCCAGGTCTCGTAGAGTGTTCTGCTCTTAGAGACTGTGAGGAAGTAGAAGCTTTGTCTGCTTGCAGCCATTACTGGGTTCTTTTAGTCTACCAGTAATTATAATTTATAGTTGTTCAGATATGTGCAGTTTTAATTTTTTTAAGATTGCCACTACTGGTTATTACACTTTTCCTTCCAGTTTTGTCTGAGAAGGCAAAAGCTTCATACATTTATTAAGATTGGAGAATCTGAACTAATTGCTGAAGATGTGTTTAGCTGGTTAATATTAACTGACATACCTGTACATTCATGAGGCTTTTTTGGGTTGTGACAAACATCCAGAACTTTATAAAAACGTTCACATTGGCATATGCGCAGTTGCCAATAATTTTGCTTCCATGAGCAACATTTTTGGAACTTTCGGAATTGTCTTCAAAATTAAACCCGTTAACCCGTTGCATTTGAGCTGATTGCAACTCATGGTGACCCTATAGGACAGAGTAGAACTGCCTTATAGGATTTCCAAGGAGTGCTGATGGATTTAACTGCTGACATTTTGGTCAGCAGCCAAGTATTAGCATCACATTATTTTGAGAACCAATTGTGGGGAATTTTCACTCAAAATGGATTTAATTTTTGGAGACTGTCAGAAATGGTTCTGGCATGTGTTCTGAGTAAAGCAGGTGACTAGATTGGGTAATGCCAAGTTTTGTCATTGGCTTTTATAAAAGGCTTGCATTTTATAAAACGCATGGGATCCTCATGATGGAGAGTCCATGTTAACTTTAGACCACGTTTTCGTGCTTTAGAAGTTTTATAGGATACTCCTGATTGGTAACTAGCTCCTATCAGGATTTATTTTCTGTGAATAGTATTGATGACATAAAACAAGATGCTGAAATTTCCATGGTAACTCTGCTGTTTCTTTCCTAAGGCCTACTAGAACCTCATGTTTCATCCCTGATTGGTATTCTTTTTTTAAAATTGTCTTAATTTTTTCCAGTTTCCTTTGAAAAATTAGAGATGTCAGCCTTCATTTATTCTCTTCATCTGTCAAGATGCGTGGGCACAGTGCTCCTTGTTTCAAGTTCCTTTTCACGGCAGTCTAACACGTCTTGTTTTAACTCTTTAGACATTATTTGTATAATGATGGCTAGTGTGGGTCCTGTTGTCATGAGGATGTGTGACAGGGACGCCCACACTGTTGTCCTGAGTGCATGACAGGGATGCCTCACGCTGTTGTCGTGAGAGCGTGTGACAGGGATGCCTCACGCTGTCGTCGTGAGGGTGTGTGACAGGAGGGACGCCTCACGCTGTCTTCGTGAGGGCGTGTGACAGGGATGTCTCACGCTGTTGTGAAGATGTGTGACAGGGACACCTTACACTGTTGTGAAGGTGTGTGACACATACCTCATGCTATTGTTGTAAGGATATGTGATGGACACTACACTGTTGTCATGAGGGTGTGTGACAGGGCACCCCACATGCTGTCATGAGACTGTGACAGGGTACCCTACGTGCTGTCATGAGAGTGTGTGACGAGGACGCCCCACACTGCTGTGGAGAATGTGTGACAGGGACGCCTTATGCTGTTGTCAGGAGGGTGTGTGACAGGGTGCCCCACATGCCGTCTGGAGGGTGCGCCTGAGATCAGGAGGTGCTTTTGGCACAGAGAAGGAGGGATGGTGTGCATGCACCTCACTGGCCCAGAGTTGCACTCAGAGCCGGGGGCTCAGCAGCTGTTGGTGGAGGAAGATGGGTGGGAATGCAAGAGAGGAGGCTGACAGGCTGTCTGTCCTGGAGACGCAGATGCAGCGTGCTGTCTTGGGAAAGGGGCCCAGGTCTGGGTGTGAATCAAACCTGCCTAGAGGCCGCTGGGCCCTGCTGTTGTGGCTGCTGTAGCAGGAAGGTGAGTTATCATACAGCATACACACTGTCCTGACAGCTCCAACTCAAAAGGGCAAAGAGGAGAGAAGGGAATTTGGGGAAAGAAAAAAGTCTCAGAGTACTTCACACCCAAAGTTTTAGCTCCTTTGGCTTTGTTGCCAGCCTCTTCTGAAAGGCTTCATCTCTGCTCTGAGAACTGTCTGTCTGTTCAGTCCTCATTTTCTATAATGTCTTTCCTGTGTTTGGGTGAACTTATAAGAATAGTTTTCTGCAGGAGGGGCTCCTTCCTTTGGAACGTATGGGGCACCGGCTGTACTTGGGGTATCGTGTTAGGCTAGGATGCAGACAAGGTCCCAGAGTAGAGGGAAGGTGGGACGCAGAGACCACTGGTGTGAGGGGCCCACAGGGTCACAGGGACAGCTCTCTGCCTCGAGTTGAGGTCACTGCTTGAGGCTCCCTTTGTTTTGCTGCCCCAGACCCACCTGCCCCTCCTTCCCGAGTCAGACTCCTCCTTCTGCGGTCCTCATATGCCTCGCATCACTGGATGCGGCCCTCCCTCAGACTGTGTCTAAACTTCTGTGGTTTCGTATCTGCTTAGGCAGGTCTTCCCACAGACATGTGCAGGTTTTTGTTTCTTTCCTCCCTGTAGTACTATGAGCTGAATAGTTTCTGCTTTCTTAGCTGTTTTCAAAGCCCCTTTTTCCTCCAACCAGGAGAGTGGGGATGTCGTTGACTTTTTCCAGTCTGCCTGTTGCCAGCTGTTGCCCAGGGACGTCCAGGGTCATGCTCTGCCCTCTGCAGTAATGTTGGTGATACAGTGCATGCTTCCTGGGCTCACCCGCCGATCTGCCGGGTGCCTGCCGCTGTGCTTTGTGCGGGCAATGAGCTCGGCCACCCCTGGGCTGTGCGGGCGTACCATTGCCGTCCCCCTCCCTGGCTTCTGCACCTGCCACCCCTTCCTCTGTGGCGGGTTTTTGTCACGAAGGTTCCAGTGGCCCTTCTCCTTAGCCTGCCTCATCACAGTTCTCTCTTTGTTTTATGAAAAATCACAGTCTCATAGAAAAATCACACAAAAGGAATAGTGTACACTTTTGCCACCGTGGATTCATGATGACCTGCATCCAACTGAATACACCTGGGCCTTTTTTGTCTTGCACTTTTTACTCCAGAGCTTGGTTACCCTGATTTTGCTCACCTAACAAGCATGACTCATGTCAAATAAACCTAACATAGAAAGGTTTTTCATATTTTTTTCCAAATGTAACCTGTCATCCTCCAGGCTTTTAAAATAAGGTGCTGAAGGACAGAACCGGCTCACGAAAAGAAACGCAAAGCTCAGTAGGCACATAGAGAGCTCCAGGCTCCTGATTACTAAGCTGACTGTTTGCTGGTTAGGTTGGAAACGGTTTTAAAGAAATGGTTACAGCCAGTGTGGGGGAGTGCAGGCCAGCACGCCCCTCCCGTGCAGTGCATGCTGGCTGGCACAGTCCTTCTGGAGACGCACACAGAAATCACTTCTGAAGATGTAGGTGTGCCCTTGGCCCAGCAGTCACTTTTAAACATCTAATTCTCTCCTAACGAAATAGTTGTACGTGCAGAGCTCTCCAGTATACTTTAGTGGTAGGAATCGGTGAAAGAGAACCTGAATCTTCGCCAGGAAGGACTGGATGGGACTCTTAAGGAGCATCACTGCCGTGGGGTGAGGCGTAGACTCGCCACTGCGAGCCGGCTGTGATCTGACCGCCTGGTGCCTCCCGCTGCACGGAGGCAGCCGTCTCTGGAAGCAGGTCAGGGTAGGTTTTCAAACACTTACCTGTGCTTTAGGGTTTTCAGAATAGAACATGTTTCTAAAAATATTCCGTGTTAGTTTTTATTATCTTCATTTCCTTATGCAAGTGTGAGTCCCAAATTATACTCACTTGCAAAAATTTTCTCTACTTTTCATTACTAATCTGGTACTTTGTGTGTGTGTATGTATGTGTATGCGTGTGTATATGTGTATATGTATATATAAATATATATACACACACCAAAAAAAACACACCTGTTGCCGTTGAGCCAATTCTGACTCATAGTCACCCTATAGGACAGAGAACTGCCCTGTAGGGTTTCCAGGGAGTGCCTAGTGGATTTGAACTGCTGTCCTTTTTTAGTCAGCAGCCATAGCTCTTAAGCCCTATGCCACCAGGGTTTCCATGTATATTATATATATGTATGTATAAAATTTATTCCGTTATTATTTTTGAGAATATACGCAGCAAAACATATGCCAATTCAGCAGTTTCTACCTGTACAATTCAGTGACATTAGTGACGTTGATTACATTCTTTGAGTTGTACAACCGTTCTTACCCTCCTTTTCTGAGTTGTTCCTTCCCCATTGACATAAACTCACTGTCCCCTAAGTTTCCTATCTGATCTTTCAAGTTGCTGTTGTCAGTTTGATCCCATATAGATAGATCTTAAAAGAGCATAATGCTGAAGGCAGATGTTCTTTACTAATTAAGCTAAAAACTCAAAGTTGAAGAAAATCTCAGGGGTTGTTTTTAGTTTAAGGTTTAATGATTGTCTCAGGGCAATAGTTTCAGGGGTTCATCAAGCTTCCATGGCTCCAGAAAGTCTTGGTTCTGTGAGAATTTGAAGTTCTGTTCTGCATTTTTCCCCATTTGATCAGGATTTTTGGATCAGAATTCTTCTATAGAATCTTGGAACTGATCTAGTACTGTTAAAATAGATTTCATGATTGACAAATTATATATCTATCTTATATAATATATAATCCTTCAGTATGTTATACACCAGCATAAAACAAAAATCCTCACAACCAGACCAATAAGCAACTTCATGATAAATGGGAAAAGATGGGGAGTTGTCAAGGATTTCATTTTACTTGGATCTACAGTCAACGCCCATGGACGCAGCAGTCAAGAAATGAAACAACATATCGTATTGGGCATATCTGCTGCAAAAGACCTCTTTAATATGTGAAAAAGCAAAGATGACACTTCAAAGACTAAGGTGCACCTGACCCCAGCCATGTGTTTCCAGTCACCTCATATGCATGCAAAAGCTGGGCAATGCGTGAGGAAGACCGGATAATTGATGCCTTTCAGTTATCGTGTTGATGAAGAATATTGAATATACCATGGACTGCCAAATGATTGTTTTTATTAGTGCCAATGTGGCGTGTTCAGTTTCTTTTCTCCCTAATGCGATTCACAATCTATGTACTCAGAGTGCTCTGAACATATTAAAATGAAATTTTGTAGTTAATCATGAGTTTTGAGAGTTGTCTGCTTTTGAGAGGGGTCTGTGGGTTTGGGTTTACTTGCCGTGGGGGCTACTCCTTGACGATCCGTGCCGGCAGACCAGGTGCTCATCATCTTGCCAAGCGTCTGCGCTGGTGCTGCCTGGAGCACAGCCTCGTGAGGACGGGTGTTTCTGACACAACTTTGTTGCAGACTTCCTGGGTGGCTTTACTCCCAGTCGGGAGGGAAGTGATAGTAGCAAATGGTGCTGTTATGCTTAGCTTTGCTATTTTGGCTGACTTGACTTTCTTTCAGAAATGGTTTGATAGTGACTGGACATGGAGAACTGGTTTGACAGGTGTGTTTCCCTTCAGTTCAGCCCTTGGTGTGGAGCTGTGGCCCACTATGTTTCTCTGCGCATTGACCATGGGCCCCACTGACCGCTCTGTGTCCTAGCAAGTCAGGGGGCAGTGCCCCCCATCAACAGTGAGCTGGGAAACCTGGCTCTTGCCCGGCCTCTGTGTTGGCCCCAGCACCTGGGTGGGGAGCTGCTCAGGACCTTCTTCCTTCCAAGACTGGGGTCGCTGATATTTCCTCTATGATTTCCACTTTTATATTTCAATTCTTAATCCCCTTGTAATGTATTTTGGAATATAGAATACGTTTTGAAATAGTCTCTTGTCTTAATACCATTCCTTGAATACTCTTACTCACTGACTTGAAGTAGTATATCCCTAAATACACTAGAATCTTAAGTTCTCTTGCTTTCTGATCTGATTTACTGGTTTATCTTTACGTTTAACTCAATATCAGTGTTTTTCTGTTAGTTTTATCCACGTCATAGTGCATGCAGGTAAACTCAGCGTCTGTTTGTTACAGCACAGGGTGGTCTCCTGCCTTGCCCACCTGGCCCACCTCACACACACCCCTCTGTGGCAGCCCTTTCGGCTGTTGCTGACACCCCGATATTTCTCATTAGCGTGTGATACTGCTGCTTTTTGTTTGGTCCGTTGTAGACAGCTGTGACTTTTAGGAGACTTGACTTCCTGCACTGTCATTTCTTCTGGTTTTCATCTTTCATCCCCAACATGTAGTTTTGTTTAAATCCGTTTCTACATCATTTTAAGTTAACGTTTTGGTTATTTCAGTATTCGTTAATTCACCCTTGTGGAAATAATATTCAGAGCCGAGCATCCCAGAGACTGCAGTTATTAGCCTTTTGTTTTTCCTAAAGTAAAGAATTGCTTTTTTCCTCTATTGCATTTGTAACCTTCCCTTTGTACTGCTGGCTAAGTCTTCTCCAAGGGAGGTCTCCCACAAGGTCATCCGTACCAGGAACTCCGACCTCACCTTCTTCCTGCACATCTGTCCCCCGGCTGTGCATCCCCCACTCCTCAAGGACTTGGGGACAGTCAGTGCTGTTGATGTTGAGAGTGGGCTCTTACTTCAACTCTAGTTGTGAGCACGTTTTTGTTGGTGTATCAGAAGCTTACTGATACTTAAACGTAAGAAAATGTGTCTGTGTTGATCACTGTCGACCCAGCTGTACATGTTGCTTTCCTTGACCGTCCTCCAAGCCATGTGTACAACTACTGTACTAGTGTGCACCAGTCAAACCAGGCTCGGGGGGCCGGCGTCCCTCCCTCCAAGTCTAAGAAGGGACAGACACCCGGAGGAGCCCAGTTTGTCGGCTTGGAACTATACAAACGACTTAAAGAGTTTTTGAAGAATTACTTGACAAACCTTCTTAAGGTAAGATGTTTTACAACATACTGAGCATTATAACAGAATGGTTTAAAAAAAAAGTAGCGAAATAATGACTCTAACTTGAACACCAAGTCCCCCGTGTCATCTGTTGGCTGTTGTGGGCGCCAGCAGGTGTGTGAAGGTGTCTGGTGTTGATTTGGCTTCTACCCATCACGAAGGTGAACTCTTCGTAAGATGTAATCTGTCTTTAAAAACTTGTTAAATTGGAAGTTTTGGTCTCTACCCCATAATTTTACTTTCTATAAATTATTAACCATGTTGTATTTGCTCATTAGAAATTGATGAGCTTTTTAATTTAAAATGCATGGTCATGTATTGAAGTCTTCCTGTTTTATTTGTCAAACTGTGTGTTTTGTATCAGAACATATAAACACTTGTTAGGTCATCTGCCCTGGAGGTTCCTGCACTTTTCATGTGCTTACGTGCATATTTAGTGAGGTGAAAAGATTTTTGTTAAGATCCTGTTTTTAGTCTCATGTTCCCTGGCTGTATTCTTGTTACAATTTATATTAATTAGCATATCTTTGTGTACAAAATAATTTAAAAAGCTGGCTAAAACCATATGCCTTGGTGTATTTTAGTGAGGTGAGTTTGTGTTGACTTCCGTCTTCAGTGTGTCGTGTGACAAATAAGCCATCTTAAAGCTGTAGTTGACATGTTTTCAGGATGGAGAGGACCTGATGGATGAAAGCGTCCTCAAGTTCTACACGCAGCAGTGGGAAGACTATCGGTTTTCCAGCAAAGTGCTGAACGGGATCTGCGCCTACCTCAACCGACACTGGGTCCGCCGTGAGTGTGATGAAGGACGGAAAGGAATCTATGAGATCTATTCAGTAAGGGCCTTTGAAACCTTCCAAGTGTGCATTTTCTTAAAGATACATCACCTTCTTGTAACGGGGTCTAGCCCAGTATTAAACACTTCAGAATAGGAGATAAATTTCCTTTGTTCTCATTGATGAGTACGTGGCCCTTCAGTGCTTTGTGGCAAGGGAAGGAGGCAAATGCCTGGAGTGGGGCTCTGACCAACAACGGGCACCTCCCCGTTGACCTCCTTAAAGTCTCTCCCTTGTTACTTGACCTGAGGCGAGAGTGGCTGCTGTCCCTTGTGCCTGCGGCACTGCCCCCTCAGTCCCAAGGGCGCAACAGGACAGGGCCTGGGGTGAGGCTCAGGCCCCAGTACAGCTGGTGTCCCCCTTCGTGGCCTGGGAGAGGCTGTAACTGATACTCGGTCCTACCCTTTGGCCTTATAGCAGCAGCAGCGACAGCGACAGAGTGTGACGTTGAGATGTTTTTTGTTGGAGTGCATGGAAATACATGGGAAGGGAAAAAACTTCATCTCTGGCCTAAAGACCAAGTGAATATGCTATAGGAAAAATGTGTCAATCTCAGAGGGAGATCTCTAAGATAAACAAAATTCATTTTTTAAGAGACATGTGCATTTATAAATAAATTACTGAAATCCATTTTCTCAGTTTAAAAAACCGTATGTCTGTCCTCAGATATTTTAAGTCAACTTAATTGAAGAATAATTTGTATACAATAAACTATACGTTTGAAGTGTACACTTTGACGTGCTTACTGTAGCATACACTTACGAAATAGCCAACACAGCCAAGATACAGAACTTACTAGAGTTTTAGGACCTAGGGAACAAATTTATAGATAAAATCCATTGTTGCTCTTTGGGCTGATAAATCTTCTTAAATCTAGATTTCCATTTTACTTTAAGTGTTAAGACGCATGTGCGTAAGCATTGGTGCTTTTATGCCTTTCGAAGTTGTTAACTCGAGAGAGGCCCTTTGATCTCCTCACAATGATGGATTATCACCAGGTTATCGTCTAGAAATATTGACAAATAACAATCTAGGATTCAGTTTATTTACTATGACTTCTGTCTTGAAAAAACATAGTAAGAGCATAGACGTTTTATACTTTTTCTTTTCCCGCCAGCTTGCATTGGTGACTTGGAGAGACTGTCTTTTCAGGCCGTTGAATAAACAGGTACCTGCTTTTGTGTGTGTGTGTGTGTGTGTGTGTGTGTGTGTGTGTGTGTGTGTGTGTGTGAGAGAGAAGGAGAGAGAAACAGACTATGCAAGAGTGAGTGTGTGTGCATGTGAGTGTGTGTGTTTTCCTTTTAAATCCTTCAAAAATTTCATTTCTTGGCCTTTGCCTTTCTCATTCCTTTGCAGTGTGTCGAAAGTAACTCTCATCTTGGGTTGTTTAGTGGATTTGAATGCTTATGGGATACGTAGTAATATGGCGTATACTGTACTCTATAATCTGTGTATCTCATATTTTTCGTGTATTCTTCCTAAAGGTAACAAATGCTGTTTTGAAACTGATCGAAAAGGAAAGAAATGGTGAAACCATCAATACCAGACTGATTAGTGGAGTTGTACAGTCTTACGGTAAACAATTTCTCTTTATTTACTCAGAGTTTCCATGACAAATGGCATTTATAACAGTGCTCCAACAGAGTCACATTAAACTGTTCTGCTATTTTCAAGAATATTGTTAGCAGTTACCGAGGTACTTGTAATCCTGAGTCGGCATGATTCTCTGTAATTTCACCTGGAAGTTGCTTTGTTCCTTTGAGGAAACTTTTGATGGGATGGACATGCGAATTATTTTCCTTTCTAGTCTCACAGTGAGGTACCAGACCTGTAATGTCTAGTGGATGTGTAGATAGATAGGTCCGTAGAGTACCATGAATGGAGCTGAATAATAATTCAGACGTCTGATTTTGTTTGGGAAATTAAGATTGCAAAGCTGATGTATTAGAGTAATACAATTTTTAAAAAATTAGAGTTGCATGGAGTTTCTTTGCAAGTTTAAAATGAGTCGTTCTTTGTGTGTTTTCACTGAAGATTTACACAGCAGCTTAGGTTCCCAGTCAGCAGTTTCTACACAAGTTGTTCAGAGACACTGGTCACAGTCTTCACAATGCATGAACCTTCTCATTCTTTCCTTTCTGTTGGTTCCATTTCCATTGGTTTCCCTGCCCCCTTCCATTCTTATCTTTGTTTTAGAGTAACTGTTATTTCTGTTGCTTTTAAACATCACACCGTGGAGATTGAAATGTGCTTCCTGTTTATTTCAGTGGAATTGGGACTGAATGAAGACGATGCATTTGCAAAGGGCCCTACGCTAACTGTGTATAAAGAATCCTTTGAATCCCAGTTTTTGGCGGACACAGAGAGATTTTACACCAGGGAGAGTACTGAATTCTTGCAGCAGAACCCAGTTACTGAATATATGAAAAAGGTAAGTGCAAACATCTGCAGTGCTTAAGAGTAGATGCCGGTCAGTGCAGTGGTTGCTGTGTACGGCAGGTGTTGAATACTTGAGTGTGCAAGTCTCATGTCCTGGTCTCCCTGTGGAGCCTGTGCGGGGGCGGCTCCGAGGAGAGCGTGGGGCCGGCCACAGCTCCCCGTGCCCTGACAGCCAGTCCTGGTCGCCCTGTGGAGCCTGTGCGGGGGCGGCTCCGAGGAGAGCGTGGGGCCGGCCACAGCTCCCCGTGCCCTGACAGCCAGGGACTCAGCACAGTAGCAGGATGATGTTTACATTTTGAACCTCTTCTAGTTCCTGTTAAAATGTTCACCTACAGCCAGTGGGAGCCGTAGTCTCTTCATTGTGAGGATCGGTGAGAAAAGACGCTTTTTAAGAAATAAATGTTGTCAGGTTGCAAACTTCAGGCTTTTGTTTTTTTCTTCTAAAATGCCCCTTGAGGATCTAGCTATAACAGCTTTAGATTGTGATAGAGCAGGGTCCTTCTGAAACAATGGGGTCTCAGAGCCCCTAGCCTGAGAGGGGCCCAGGACTGCTCTGCACACACTTAATTCCTTATCTAGTGTGCGAGGTGTCTCTAAGAGGTGACTTAGCTCAGGGTAGACACTTCGTGTAAGGGGGAGGCAGTGGGTGTTGTCGCCAGGCAGGCTCTGCGGCCTCTATGGCAGCTGCTCTGCTCAGCTCAGCCACTGTGACGTGAACGCAGCACAGACACGCAGACTAAGCGTAATGTGAACACAGCACACAGACAGTGAGCCTTATGAACACAGCACAGACATGCAGTGAGTGTGATGTCAACACAGCACACGTGACACGCAGTGAGCCTCATGTGAACACAGCACAGACACGCAGTGAGCCTCATGTGAACACAGCACAGACACGCAGTGAGTCTCATGTGAACACGCACAGACACGCGGACGGTGAGCCTCATGTGAACACGCACAGACACGCGGACGGTGAGCCTCGTGAACACAGCAGAGACGCGGACAGGGAGCCTCGTGAACACTGTAGAGACACGCAGACAGCCCCGTGTGAACACTGTAGACACGCGGACAGTGAGCCTCACGTGAACACTGCAGAGACACGCGGACAGTGAGCCTCGTGAACACTGTAGAGACACGCAGGCAGCCTCGTGTGAACACTGTAGACACGCGGACAGTGAGCCTCACGTGAACACTGCAGAGACAACGCGGACAGTGAGCCTCAAGTGAACACAGCACAGACACGCGGACAGTGAGCCTCATGTGAACACAGCAGACATGACATGCAGACAGTGAGCCTCATGTGAACACAGCACAGACATGCAGACAGTGAGCAGGACTGTGTACCAGTAAAACCTTATTTACAAAAAAAAAGCGGCAGACAGGATTTGGCCGTGGCTGAGCCTGCTGACCCCCGACTTGGCTATCTGGGACCTCCGGGGGCCTGCGTCTGATTCCCACCTGCCCCTGGGAGAGCGGCTGGGCTGCAGAGTGCCTTTCTCTGCACCCAGCCACGTACATAGGATCCCTGCCCAGCGACCTGTGTGATGTTCCCATGCATTTTCCGGAGGGAGATGGTGGTGAGAGCAGGCACAGGAGGTTCAAGTGTGCAAGTCCTCAACAAACAAAACTTGGAAATCCACAGTGGTAGAACTGCTCAGCATTACATTGGGAGTCACAGTGGTTCTCTATCGATATTTGTGGGCTGAAGCAGCTTTTACGTGCTGACCTGGAAGCTGTCCAGGCTGACTGCCTGACACACGGCTCTGTAACGATCAGTTGGGGTCACCCTTTACTTCACAATTCAGTGTGCAGCACAGTGTCTGTACACACCTCTATTGAACTCCACCTTGTGTGTTCTGTGTTCTTAAAGCGAGGTCTCTGTCCAGTGCAGACTCTCAGCAGTGGCAGCAGTGCTACTTCTTACAGACATTGTGACTTTTGTCGTCTTGATCACCATGCTGCACAGTCAGTCGTGTCCAATGCAAAGTCTCTCAGCACGGTTCCACGTCAGCACTCCCAGAAGAGGGAATCTGCTGTTAAAATCAGGCTTGAGACAAGGAATCAGGAAGCAGGATCCCCAGTGACCTGTTCTCAGCACATCGCCTGCCTCCTGTTCTCCAGGGGAGCCCCTTCCGGAGGACCAGAGGCATGGCCGGGTCCCAGTAGTTACAGCAGACAGACCCTAGCATGCCTGCATGTGTGCGATGTAGGGAGTCTGAGAAACAGCCAGGTTTAACTGTGTGCACAGTGCCACTCTCATCTCACGGCCCCGTCTTAGACCGAGCCTGGGCGCACTTAGCACCTTCTCTGTGCCGTTCACTAGCTGGGTGACTCCCAGCTCTGCCTCAGCCTCCTCATCTGTAAGATGGGGTTGAGAGCTAAGTGAGCTTCCATATCACGTGCTTGGTGTGGTGTGCAAAAGTGCTGCTCCACCTGTGTCCCACAGGCCTGAGCGTGGAGGGACAGAAGTACAGCACAGACGGCAGGTGCGTCCACGCCTCAGGGAAATCACTGTCAGAAAACGGGAGACAAGCCGTGACGGCACAGGGATGTAACGTGACCTTCCAGAGACTGCTCTCGGCAGCAGCTGGAGCTGGACCTGCAGTTCCTCGGTGGGAGGGTCCCGCGTTAGCCCTTCTCTCACCAAGAGCAGGGACTTCCCTTGCTCAAGGTCACTGTGAGGAGTGGGCCCCCTAGTCCACATCAGTATGTCTGAACGACTACTGTCTCCTGTGCCTGATGTGATCTGAGCTTAAACAAATCCGTATGGCTCTTCATGGTTTCCAATGTCATTTAAAAAAAAACCCTACAATATACTTTATTTACTTGATTTGTTTTCTTTCTTTTTTTTTTTTTACAAACTGTTCCTGAGAGAATCTGTAGGGGCAATATTTAGTTGCTTGATTCCATTCCATCATTTCAAGTGTCGTCTTGTTCTGATGTAACTGTCAGAGGCAGTGCTGGTCAGGAATTTGTGGGCGAGGCGTCCACAGAGAATACAGGGCTGTCATTCCATAGCCTGACGTGCTGCGCCACATCTGGGCCCCTCACTGTGCCCTGCAGAGCAGGCGCAGCAATGCTGTCTTCAGGACAGAGGTGAGAAGCCACTACGCTGTGAGAACACCAGGCTCATCCTCGTTTGCACACTGGCTGCGGGGGAGAGGGGGTCTGTGCATCCTGAGCCATCAAACCCTCCTAGTGGGCATGTGACGTGGACGGACAGCACATGGTCCACTCAGTAGGCATCCCCTCGGTGATGGTGCTCACAGCACCATCCGGACGCAGCAGGGCCTTACTCAGCACGTCCGAGTTGAGCAAGAAGGAAATCACACGTTTGTGTGGACCACTCAGGACACAGCAGGCTCAGGACACTGCCAGTGAGGGGGCAGAACCAAGCTGGAATGTGCTATAACCTGTTTTGTTCAGTAATGATTTGTGATGTGAACATATTTTGTATTTATCTGTTTTAGTGGATAATAGCATTCCATTAGCCGAAGATGCCACAGTTTATCTAATTACCACCTTATTGGAAATTTAATGGCTTGTAGTTTTTCATGAATTTAATATGTGCAACTCTGAGAATTTACTAGAAGAGCCTGCCCATGGAACTGCCTGCTTAGGCTCTGACATTCTCGAAGGTGTTGACCGTCTTTGCACACGACTCTCAGAGAACCATCCCTGCCCACCTCCCTGCCACCACTGGGGGGGCCGTAGGCCTTCAAACCTTGGGCCGTGTAGTAGGTGATGTGGCATTCGATTGGTAATTGTAAAGCGTAAGTTAGATCAGTATGGTCTCTTGGTCATCCAGTGCTGCTGTAACGGAAATGTCACAAGTGGATGGCTTTAACAAACAAATTTATTTTCTCGCAGCCTAGCAGACTACCAGTTCAAATTCAGGGCATCAGCTCCAGGGAAAGGATCTCTCTCTCCCTCTGTCAGCTCTGGGGAAGATCCTTGTCCTCAATCTTCCCTGGTTGAGGAGCTTCTCAGCACAGGGACCCTGGGTCCAAAAGACACGCTGTTCTCCTGGCTCTTGTTTCTTGGTGGTATGAGGTCTCCATGTCTCTCTGCTCACTTCTGCCTTTTATGTCTCAAAAGAGATTGGCTCAAGACACAATCCAATCTTGTAGATTGAGTCCTGGCTCATTAACATAACTGTCATTAATCCTATCTCATCAACATCATAGAGACAGGATTTAAAAACACAGGAAAACCACCTCAGACGACAAAATGGTGGACAGTCACACAATACTGGGAATATGGCCCAGCCAAGTTGACAGATATTTTTGGGCGATATAGTTCAATTCCTGACAGTATGGTCAGTCCTTTGACGTGTGTTAATTGCCCTTTTGTGTTTTTTTCCATAAGTTTTCTTAGCTCTTGAACGCTTATTTTTCCGCTTAAATTTTGTCAGATTTCTCTAAAATTATACCAGGTTTGAACATTATTTCAGGGAGAAATGGCTCCTATACAGTACAGAGTACACTTCTGTCTGCCATGTGTCCCCATCACTTGGGTGCTGTGGAGCCATCACTCTTGTCCCTGCATTGGTGGCCGATGGCTCCACGGTGGCAGCACACACATTCCTGGCACTTGTAAGGTGCACTGGCTGGTGCTGCTCCTGTCTTGAATTGCCTCTCTGATTCTTCTCTTCCTTGGAAGGAGGTGCACAGATAGCCCAGTAGAGCTCAGGACACAGATTCAGTGATCCAAAGGAGCCGGGGATGTTTGCCCTCAAGTTTGTTCAAAGTCTAGTTGCCTGTGATGATCTCCAGCGGTGATTTCATGGCCGACACGCGTGTGACTCTCTCTGAGGCTGTCAGTCCACAGTGGCCTGTGATTCCTCAGTTGGTGTCTGTGGGTGGGGGGACCCCAGGTTTCTCAGCATGTCAGATGGGAGCCCTAAGACTAACGAGACTGCCATGTGCCACCCACAGGCAGAGGCCCGGCTGCTGGAGGAGCAGCGCCGCGTCCAGGTATACCTGCACGAGAGCACGCAGGATGAGCTGGCGCGCAAGTGTGAGCAGGTGCTCATTGAGAAACACCTGGAGATCTTCCACACGGAGTTCCAGAACCTGCTGGACGCCGACAAGAACGAAGGTGAGCATAGACACGCACGAGGTGTGTGCAGGGGCGGGGGACCTTGGTGGAGCGTCACCTCGTGGTAGTCTTGGTACATGTGGCGGGTGGCCTACAATGTGCCCAGGCTGAGCGGGCACCCCTGAGCTGGACACAGCACTGTGGTGCTCACCGAGGGTGGGGCCTGGATGCTGAGGGCCATGCGTGGCAGGTGTACGGCACTCACCACCCAGGGCCTTGGGGGACAGATGCTGGGCGGATCCTTCCCTTTGAGAGGCGTCTGGTGTCGGTGGGGGCAGCACAGAGGGAGCAACACGAGAAAACCCAGGAGAGCAGAAGACGTCCCTGTGCCCTGGGCCTCAGCATGTGGGGGAGTGCGGGGCTTGGGCGGTGGGCATGGGGGCCAGGGGCACATCTTTGGGCAGGCCATGGGAGCATGCAAGCAAACCGGTGGAGGCTGTAGGAAGTTCTGTGGGCCTGAGGATCTCTCTCTAACATTTGGGGTTTCTCCTGATTATAAGAGCAATACCTTCCCGTCCCTAAAAATTTGTAATATACAGAAAAGTGTAAAGAGAAAGTAACAGGACATAAGCCCATCACCTCTGATGGCCATATTCCACCTGTAATTAGGTTTTACCAAACAGGGTTTTGTGTTTTGTTTTTTAACTTTCTTGGAAAATCGTATGTGATTCAGAAAGTACTGCTAGACATTTTGTAGTTAGTACTGTATCTGGTCACGTATTTTTCAAGCTTATGGTTGGAATTCTTTGGAATGCTACAAATAAGGAACAAATAAATTGAAGCAAGAATTGTATTATCTCTGGAATTTATCAGGATAAAATAAAACACTTTGACCAAAACATATTGCCCCACAGAGACAGTTTAATCAAATTGTTAAAGCTGTTTCCCTTGATGATAACTTTCAGGAGGGTGGCCCACAACTGTGTAAAGTGCGCGCTTCACACCCATACTTGAACCAAGCAAGGCGTTGGGGGGAAATGACGGTAGTAAGCTGACCTGGGAACAAACATGAAGAAAAGATGAAAGCAGCATACTTGTCTGACATAAGTCATTGATGACAGGGTGTGCACGTCCGCCTGCGTGTCCTGATTTCAAACCTCGGGAGCGTCCAGGTGTGACTAGAGGGCATCTTTTCAGCTTGATATGGAATGTAATCTGTTCCCGATGGTCAGCATCGAGTGACACTGCTCTGATTTCTTGGAGATGGAGGATTATAATCGTAGATCCTTAAAAGGGGGTGCTTAGGAGCTCCATACCCGATGAGTGGCTGAATCAGTCCCTCCCCAAGTGGTGTCCATGTCCCTGGCTTTTGTGAAGCAACCCCGTGCCACGCACATGTCGACGAAGGGCTCGTTTATGGACTCAAGCTGAGTATTCAGTCTCCTTAAATGTATTCACTTTTTTAAATCAGTGTTCTAAGTGCCTACTCTGTCAGGCATAAGCCTTTTAGGAAGCATCCGATGTAGTTTCTGATGAGGTTTTTTGTTTGTTTTTCTCTGTTCTCCTGTGGTTTTTCATATTAAGGGGAAAAACAAACTTTTATAGTAGAATAGCGTCGTTGTTACTTGTAGCAAAAATCGACTTCTGTGTACACACAGAATTATGACCACAGAGCATCTGGTCATAATTACGTGGCTTTGGCTGTCCAGGTCTAACAGCTTGGGTGTTGTGTTCCAGAGCCGCTTCTCTTCATCTCAGTAGGAACAGTCAGTGGGGTGGATGTCCAGTTGTTCGTGCATAAGGTGATGCCTCCTCTTTTTCCAGATCTGGGCCGCATGTACAACCTCGTGTCCAGGATCCAGGATGGCCTAGGGGAGCTGAAGAAGCTCCTGGAGACACACATCCACAACCAGGGTCTCGCTGCGATTGAAAAGTGTGGAGAAGCCGCGTTAAATGTGAGTAGCGCTGGGCAGTCGGGCCTGTGTATTTGGCGCTCCTTTCTGTCCAGGCAGAAGGTCCTCACTGGAACCAGCGTCACTCACAGGGACTCCTGCTTTCACCTGACAGCAGTTGTTCAGTGACTATGTCCGCAGCTGGTTCTCTGGCATGTTTTAGGCATTAAGAATATCACTTCTCAAGATTTTTTCCTTAATTTCTTCTCACTACCAAACTCGTTGCACCAGAAGATAGAAGATTGTTACACAGAAAGAAAAGGTTAAAATAAAGCCTTATAGAAACTTGCTGCTGAAGTCCCTAGGTTGTGCCCTTCAGGAGCTTAGGTCCCACCATGGTCAGATTGTGACCAGGTGCAGACAGGCTGTTTGCTCTGTAACGACCCTGTAACGCATAGCATTCTTTTACACACATGCACACACACACACACACACACACGTTAGCTCCCCAGCAGAGCTCATAAATGCCGGTGCGGGGCTCTCAGACGCAGTGGGGGTTTCCATGGGAAGCCCTGCCTTTGTTAGGAGATAGGGTTGTCTTCAGTTTGTCCCTCCTGCAGAGGTTAGCTTGAATTGTGTTTGGGAGAACTAACGGGAAAGAAAAGTTCCTGGAACGCAGTTGATGCTCACACCTGACTCAGAAAACTTTCCTCTCTGGTTTTACTGTGCTTGGTGTTAATTATTTTGGCAGTAATGTATGTAGTATAGCTTTAAAACCCATGTTCCCCTGGAACCATCTGGGAGGCCCTTTTCTCCATTTTTAATCACAGCACTCAGTGCTTCACCTGTCGCTGCATCTCTGCAGGTTCTCAGGCATCAGGAAACTCGGAGGCACAAGGTGGTAGAATCAGATTTCACAGGGTTCCCAAAGCCCTCTAACTTGAATGTGGGTGTTGAATGTAAGTTACTAGAGGGGCAAAGGTAAAGCCCTTCCTTTAGGTTTGTAGAACATTTAATTCTACACTTACCAACGGGAAGGAACTAGCTTCTCGTTGGGCTTTGTGAAAAAATAGCCCCGTTTCAGTGGACCCTGAGCTTCTGGCTGAAGTGTACAGTGCTGCTGGGGCAAGGGCACAGGCCACCCAGGGTCAGGCCAGCCTCCCTGCCGACATGTGGCCCTGGGCCACCTGCTCAGCCGGCCGACAGAGGCCGTTTGAGGAAACAGGGTGGTGATAGTGCCCCCTCCCAGTGCCTGTGAGGAAGTACAGAGAAGTGCTCAGAGCAGCAGCGGGGCTGTGATCGTGACTCTCAGCACTGTGTGTAGTTCCTCTTCACTTAAAAACTTGCCTGAATTATCCTTACACCTTGATGGTTTTCCTTATTTTCAAACTAAATGTTCTATTTTAAAGGGCTTGGTACACATCACACACATAAACATACATGCACACATGATCCATGTTAGACACATATGCTTGTACACATCCATTATACATATATACCCATGTATGCAAACATACACACATGTAAGCACCCATATGCACACACCCATGGTTTGGGCGGTCCGCCTGGTGCACCATCTTTCTGGGAACATGAGGTGTTCCCACAGTGCTGACTCGGACCTCAGTCCCCTGCCCAGACAGCAGGTTCACTTCCCTGGAGTGTGTTTTGTGGTGAGTCTGTCCTGTTGTAAGGTACAGAGAGAGGAGTAGATTGGTGAAGCCGTTTTTGCTTTAATCTATTCGTGTAAACTGTTACATGGAGTCCCTAGGTGGGGCAGATGGTTTAGTGCTTGACTTCTAGTCAAAAGGTTGGTGGTTCAAACTCACCCAGAGGCACCCTGGAAGATAGTCTTGGTGAAAGGACACAGCCTTGAAAACTCTGTGGTGTAGTTCCACTCTGCACACACAGCATCACCATGAGTCGAAGCAACTCGACAGTAGCTAACAAGAACCTGTTGCGTATTCGGTACGTCGTCTGTCTCCTCACTCCTGAAGGTTAATATCTGTCAGGACTGTGGAAGCGTTGAGAAACCATTTCCCCTCCTTGGGTCTTCCCTCTACCACAGGCCTCTTGTTCGTGAGCAGGGTGTGGTGTCTCTGCAGCCACTCCTAGTCATGCTGAGTCGACATCCCAGACAACCTCCTGTCTGGCCTCCATCCACAGCTGAGCCTTGAGGTCTTCTAACCTGCCCTAGGGCTGGGCCTGCCTGTCCACCCGAGTATAGGGCAAGGCACCCGACTGGAACTCAGTTTTCTTGCCTGTAACTTGGGGCAGAGCAGAGCCCCCACATAGTGTGGCTGTAGCAACCAGCTGCGGGGGCTCAGCATCTGCCTCCTGAGTCCCTGCCAGCCCCTGTAGTGGAGCGTTTGGTCTGTCCTTTGTCCAGAAGCTCTCTGTTCCTCCAGCCCCCTGCTCCCACCGACCAGTCCCACACAGGCCTCAGTAGGCATGTTCAGACCCCATACGGCAGAGACTGTGTGCAATGGAGGCCATGGGCTGTCTGCCACTCCCAGCACAGGATATGAAGTTTTAGTACCTGCTATAAAAGATTGGAGCCCCTGGTGGCATGGCGGTTAAGAGCTTGGCTGCTAACCAAAAGGTCAACAGTTTGAGTCCGAGTCTACCAGCCACTCTTTGGTAATCCCATGGGGCAGTTCCACTCTGTCCTTTAGGGTCACTGTGAGTCAGAATTGACTCAATGGCAACAGATTTGGGGGTTTGGATAAGATTGGCTAAACACAGCTGTCACTTTGAAAGTATTGTTTTATATGATCTCTTTAAGTTGTCAAATAATTTTTTAAAATCACTATTTTTAATGCAGGTTTGAAGTCAGTATTTAATTTCAAGTGTGGAGAATACTCAGTTTTCCTTTATTATATGCATATAAACAAAATGTAGTGTATTTTCAATGATGACGCCTATTTCTTGATCTTGACTGTTCATTTCTTAGAAGAAGCATCTAAGCCTTAGGACCCCTTTCAGCAGCTCCTTGGCGTGGAGTGGCATTCCCAGTAACTGGCCTCTGCTGTCCCCTGCTTGCAGGACCCCAAGATGTATGTGCAGACCGTGCTCGATGTGCACAGGAAGTACAACGCCCTGGTCATGTCTGCCTTCAACAACGACGCTGGCTTTGTGGCCGCGCTCGATAAGGTGGGTGGGTGCTCCTGGGCTCATGTGGGGCTCATGTGGGTGGGACGCCCCCTAACTGTACCCCGTGCACCACAGGCCTGTGGCCGCTTCATCAACAGCAACGCAGTGACCAAGATGGCGCAGTCATCCAGCAAGTCCCCGGAGCTGCTGGCGCGGTACTGCGACTCCTTGTTGAAGAAGAGGTACCGAGCACTCTCGTTGATTCTCAGGAAATCTGTTTAAAGTTGTAGCTTTCACAGAGGGATTAAAAGTCACATTCAGTTTTACATACATGTTTTTCGAGAGGATTCCTTAAGCCTAAAATACCTCCTTGCCTTCCCGAAGGGGTTCTGTGTCAGTGCCCAGTTCGTTTCTCTTACCCCACTAACAGCCTTGGGACCCGTCAGCTGGAGGGAGTTCTGGTCCTGGGTCAGACCGCTTCTTACTGAGGGTGGAGGTGGCTCTCATTTTCCTTGTTACCACCTGTCAAGACTCTTGAGTGAGCGGCAGCTGCAGGCCCCCACCAGCCGTGTCTGCTGATGAGACAGCCCTGGAAATACAGGGCAGAGATGCTGATCCCACACGTCTTAAGATGCGTTTTCACATTATGAGCTTCGTGCACTGCTCTTTCATGTTCTTACTTTTTTTTTTCTTTTTTAATTTTAAAAATTTTTCGTTATTGTTGCTGAGAGTATACACAGCAGACCATACACAAATTCAGCAGTTTCTACACGTACAATTCAGTGACACGGATTACATTCTGCAAGTTGTGCAGCCACCCACACCCTCTTTTTCTGAGTTGTCCTCCCTCATTAACACTGCCCTTAAGGTTCCTGGCTAATCTTCTCAGTTGCTTTTGTCACTTTGATCCCATATAGATAGTTCTTAAAAGAGCACAGTGCTCAAGGCAGACGTTCTTTACTAGTTAAGCTAAACTATCGATTGACTTTAAGAAGACTTCAGAGGATATTTTTGGTTTAAAGTTGAAAGATTATCTCAGGGCTAGTTTCGGGGCTTTATCTAACCTTCATGGCTCCAGGAAGTCTGAATTCCATGAGAATTTGAAATTCTGCGTTCTGCCTTTCACCCTTTTGACCAGGAACGTTCAGGGATGGTAGCCAGGCACCGTCAAGTTCTTCTGGTCTTGCGGCAAAGGAGGCAGTTGTTCCTTGTGGCAGTTGGCCACGCAGCCTGTAGCTTCCTGTTCCTGACTCTTCCTTCTTCCTCTGTCGCGCCAGGTGAACGTACCTTAGATGCCACTAGCAAGCTTTTAAGACCCCAGGCACTATGCAAGGAACTAGGAGGTAGGACAAAAGCACTAAACATGTTATTAGTCCAGTTAACAGGGATATCCCATGAAACCGTGATCTCAAACCTCCAAACCAGGAAACTTAATCCCATGAGGTGTTTGACTGTACACGAGCAGCCCCAGCTGTTGCTCTTTTGTTGTTGTTGTAAATAAACGTATCACACAGCCTTTGCCAGCTCAGCTTTTTGCAGGTGTACAACTTACTGACATCAATTACATTAATCAGCTGTGCAGCCCTGGCCCTTAATCGGTGTGATTTTTCCATCACTGTAAACTGAAACTCAGCACTCCATAAGCAATAACCCCTTCCCCCCTCCCTTCCGCCCCTACTCATTGCCGTCAAGTCAATTCCGACTCATAGCAACACCATAGGACAGAGTAGAACTGCCCCAGAGGGTTTCCAAGGAAGCAGCTGGTGGATTCAGACTGCCGACCTTTTGGTTGGCAGCCAAGCTCTTAACCACTGTGCTACCAGGGCTCCATCGCCCCGCCCCTGGTAGCGACTAATAAACTTTGACCTATAATATACGTTTGCCTGTTTTTGTCATTTTATATAAGTGAAGTCATAGGATATTTGTCCTTTTGTGATTTGTCTCAATATAATGTACATTCTTAACTGCTTTTTTTTGTATGTGATCACAAGCTTTATTACTTACACAACAGTTAGGATGAAGAGGAATTGGGTAGGGTTGATCATAGCATGGTCTTCCTTGGACCCTTGTCCCTGGGTGAGATGACAAAGCAGCCTCCTCTGTGTACACCCCTCGATGCATTGTAGGTGGAAGACAAGGAGTCTCGGGGTTTACAGAGCCTAGACCAGAGGGCTCCCTGTGCTGGATTGTGTGAGAAAAGGGGTGGGGGAAGAGGAAGGTGCCTTTGTTTGGGTGCAGATAGCATGGCCATCCTATGACCAGGGAGCTGTCTGTTCACAAGAGAATGGCACGGTCTTCTTGTGACCAGGATGCTTGACCATCTTTGTGGTTTCCGCTGCCAGGTGGTGTCAGAACGAACATTCCTTCCCCTCTAGCTGCAAGATTAATTCTGTAAACCTGGATCTTCTGATTAATTATACGGGGCTGTGCTTTCTATTTTTTAATGACCTTACTTCTCAGCTGACGTTTCTAATCAGCTTGTGTGCACAAGGGGCGGGAGGCACCTTACCTCGCCTCCTTGCTCCCCTGGGTTCTGACCTTCTCCTCCTCCTGTATGTTGGGTTTTCCTCGGCCTCTCTTTCGGTTCAGCCGTTACCTGCAGTTCTTCAGCAGTGCTCAGGGATGATTGTTCTGTCCCCAACGTCCCAACAGCAAACACTTGGATGAGAGGAGAGCTCCTCTGGTTTTCTGTGGTAGTCGTTTCTCATGCCTCAGATGATACTGTTGTGAGACTATTGAGTTCTATTTTAGCAGCCCTCCAAGGCTAGCACACTCCGGTCAAAAACAGTCACAGAGCATACACTACTGGAATAAAAAGACCAAGGACAGGTCTGACTTAGGAATACCATGCAGGCCTTGTCAGTGTTGCTAAGATATTAGAAAATCAAATTTATCAGTGAATTTTAAAAATTCATCAAAACATGGTAATAGTATTGTAGAATGTGAGGATGGCTCAATGGTAGCAAATCTCACATAGTTTATGATGTGAACTGAGAAAACCAGTGGTCATCCTCATGGATGATGGGAACACACACAGCTCCTGTCGTTGCTCTTAGGTGCTGTCGAGTCAGTTTGACTCATGGCAGCCCTACCTGTGCAGCCTGGAACTGCCCCATAGGGTTTCTTGGCTCTGATCATTTGGAAGCAGTTCACAAGGGCTTTCTCCCAAAGCTGCTCTGTGGGATTTAAACTGCCAGCCTTTCAACTGCTAGTTGAGCACTTAACCCTTTGCGCCACCCAGGGAGTCCCCAGGCTCTCCTAACCTGCCAGGAGGCCAATAGCTGGGACAGTAAGTTTACAGTCTGAGCATTTGATAATGCTGGTGCACTGGACCATTGAGCGGCTGTAGCCAGAGCCTCTGGGGCACTGTTACTTGATAACGCTGGTCTGCTGGACCATCGAGTGGCTGTAGTCAGAGCCTCTGGTGCACTGTTACGTGATAACACTGGTCTGCTGGACCATTGAGTGGCTGTAGCCAGAGCCTCTGGTGCACTGTTACGTGATAACACTGGTCTACTGGACCATTGAGCGGCTGTAGTCAGAGCCTCTGGTGCACTGTTACGTGATAACGCTGGTGCACTGTACCATTGAGCGGCTGTAGCCAGAGCCTCTGGGGCACCGTTACTTGATAACACTGGTCTACTGGACCATTGAGCGGCTGTAGTCAGAGCCTCTGGGGCACCGTTACTTGATAACACTGGTCTACTGGACCATTGAGCGGCTGTAGTCAGAGCCTCTGGGGCACCGTTACTTGATAACGCTGGTGCACTGTACCATTGAGTGGCTGTAGTCAGAGCCTCTGGTGCACTGTTACGTGATAACACTGGTCTACTGGACCATTGAGCGGCTGTAGTCAGAGCCTCTGGGGCACCGTTACTTGATAACGCTGGTGCACTGTACCATTGAGCGGCTGTAGCCAGAGCCTCTGGGGCACCGTTACTTGATAACACTGGTCTACTGGACCATTGAGCGGCTGTAGTCAGAGCCTCTGGGGCACCGTTACTTGATAACGCTGGTCTGCTGGACCATTGAGCGGCTGTAGCCAGAGCCTCTGGGGCACCGTTACTTGATAACGCTGGTGTACTGTACCATTGAGCAGCTATAGTCAGAGCCTCTGGTGCACTGTTACGTGATAACACAGGTCTGCTGGACCATTGAGCAGCTGTAGCCAGAGCCTCTGGGGCACTGTTTCCATGAATGAAAAGGGACTTCAGGTTGGAACTCCCCTGACCACTCAATTTCATGTGCTCAGGCTATGGTGGTATGAATTTAAGTGTTGAGAGCTATGGAGACGTTCTCTTAGGGCTTCAGTTTGGCAGAATACCAGCATCGGCTTTATCCACTAAAAACATGTCTCTTGAGAGGTCATGTCCTAGTTGGGCTCCTGAAGGCAACGGAATGACAGACACCGGGAGTACATGCTGGTGATGAGTGATGCAGACTGCTGCCGAGACGGGTGGCCTAGGTGTTCAGCACTTCCCAGCATGGGCAGAGGAGCAGCAGGGTGTCAAGGGCTGAATTTTCAGAGCCAGCTGTTACAAGCAGCAGAACCTTGGCGAGCTTGTCGGGGGCCAGGTCATTTTAGATGAGTTAGGGGTCTCCTCTGTAAGGAACTATTACAGTAGAACCGGAGAAGTTCATCTGCATGATTGAGTCGGTTGTTAAAGGACAGCCCCATTTTGTAGACACACCTACAAATGGAGGCCACACTCTAACTCTTTTGTTATTTTCAGTTCTCAGACCATGAAGGGAAAGCTGCTCATGTGCCATTTTGGTTTTTTCCCAAAGTTAAAGCAGATTGTAGAAAGCAGTTCAAGAGGAAAGCTCATTTATTTATATAGGATTACGTAGAGTAGTATCTTAAAGGAAAACGTCATCAGAATGTTTTTGGGAGCTTTTTATAAATCCCTTGTGTTAATTTTCACCTTTGACGTTCTGAGTGGGTACTTCCTCAGTGGGGTTGAAATAGGATTGCCAGATGGCCGCAGGTAAGAAACCTTGACCTGTGCTCTTCCCACATACCTGTCTGAAGAGACATGATCGTTTGGACACTCAGAACCACATTCTGGTAGGATACTTTGACTGATGGGTACATGTTTTTTAAATGTTTGCCACTTGGTTTCAAAACCATGCCTTTTTCTTAATTTCAGCTCCAAGAACCCAGAAGAGGCAGAGCTGGAAGACACGCTTAACCAAGTGGTAAGGTGCTTGGTGATGGACTTGGGTCCGCGCGTTGTGTGGGGTCGTCTGCACACAGGGCGGTCACTTTATGAGAGCCTGTGGCTCTCCTCCCCATGCTGCTTGTCAGTTTCAGCATCTGTCCTTTCCTCGTCAGTCCTGAGTCCAGACCCACGAACGTGCTCTGAGGGGCTGATGAGATGCCCACTCTGAAGGGCCTGGGCAGTGCTCCCCCTGGCTGTGGGACGGGGTGGGGGCCGTGCAGCGGGCAGTGCGCTGCCAGGCGTGGGAGTTGCAGTGTGTCTTGTGGCGGCCCCGCTAGATGGTGGTCTTCAAGTACATTGAGGATAAGGACGTGTTCCAGAAGTTCTATGCGAAGATGCTGGCCAAGCGCTTGGTGCACCAGAACAGCGCAAGTGACGACGCTGAGGCCAGCATGATCTCTAAGCTGAAGGTGGGCTGTGAGTCTGCAGGAGTCAGTGTCGCACCACTGCAGGGCCAGCTCCTCCTGTGTTCACCCCTCCCAGGCAGCAGTAGCCCCCGAGCCATGCCGTCAACCCCCTCCCTGGGCAGTACCCCCTGCTCTCACGAGACCACCCCAGTGCATTGGCCCCCCTCCCCAGTCACATTATGTCTGGACCGAGCTTCTCTCCCTCCAGCTGCTCTGATTGGTGACCCCCCAGGCCACACCCCTCACCCCCCTCCTCATTCTGTATGATCCTGATGGTCCCCCTGGTCCCTCCTGAAATCTGCAGTTACCACATTTTTGTAAAATGTCGTTTCCAGTTGTATCCTCCTTTTTTAAAAAAATAAACTCTCAGCGGCTTCCTCACTGACCACTGGGAGAGCCCTTGTGCCGGACACTGAAGTCCCCTCCCACCTGCCGCAGCATCTGTAGGACCGCCATGTCCTCAGCACACTGTCTCTCTATCATAACGGGACATCGTTTGGGTGTGTTTCAGCAAGCCTGTGGCTTTGAGTACACCTCCAAGCTCCAGCGCATGTTCCAGGACATTGGCGTGAGCAAGGACCTGAATGAGCAGTTCAAGAAGCACCTGACCAACTCAGAGCCCCTCGACCGTGAGTACCGTGTGCAGAAAGCATTCCTGGGGTTGGCACTCGGGCTCTTGAGCAAGAGAAAGGGCAGAGTCGTAGTCGTCTAGTGCTGTTATAACAAAAATACCACAAGTGGATGACTTTAACAAACAAATGTATTTTCTCACAGTTTAGGAGGCTGTTGTTGTTTTTAGGTGCCGTTGAGTCTCTTCCAACTCGTAGCGACCCTGTGCACAACAGAACGAAACACTGCCTGTGCCATCCTTACAATCGTTATGCTTGAGCTCACTGTTGCAGCCACTGTGTCAGTCCGCCTCGTTGAGGGTCTTCCTCTTTTCCGCTGACCCTGTACTCTGCCAGGCATGACGTCCTTCTCCAGGGACTGATCCCTCCTGACAACATGTCCAAAGCATGTAAGACGCAATCTCGCCATCCTTGTCTGTAAGGAGCATTCTGGCCACACTTCTTCCAAGACAGATTTGTTCATTCTTTTGGCAATCCATGGTATATTCAATATTCTTGGCCAACACCACAATTCAAAGGCGTCAACTCTTCTTCAGTCTTCCTTATTCATTGTCCAGCTTTCACATGCATATGATGTGATTGAAAATACCATGGCTTGGGTGAGGCGCACCTTGGACTTCAGGGTGACATCTTTGCTCTTCAACACTTTGAAGAGGTCCTTTGCAGCAGATTTGCCCAATGCAATGGGTCTTTTGATTTCTTGGCTGCTGCTTCCATGGCTGTTGATTGTGGATCCAAGTAAAATGAAATCCTTGACAACTTCAACCTTTTCCCCTTTATCATGATGTTGTTCATTGGTTAGGCTAGGAGTTCAAATTCAGAGGAAGGCTTTTTCTCTTTGTCAGCTCTGGGGAAGGTCCTTGTCTCTTCTGAGCTTCTGCTTCTGGGCAGTCTTCATGTGCTTGGTGTATCTCCTTCCCTGTCTCTCTTGGCTAGTTTGCGCACTAATCTCTGTTATGTTTCAAGAGAGATTGACTCAAGAACATTCTACACTAATCCTGCCTCGTTAACATAACAAAGAAAGCCCATTCCCAAATGGAATTATAACCACAGGCATAGAGGCTAGGATTCACAACACATTGCTGGGGGACGCAGTTCAATCCATAACTGCTGAGGAGAATGTGGGTGGTCTCTCAGATGCATTGGAAGCAGGGGAACTCTGTGGAGCAAAACATTCCTGATTCTAATTGAGGTGAGAAATGGTCGAACTTGCTAGTGTTACATTCAGCAGCATTTTCAGGGACTGACTGCACCTTCTGTTAATGAGCAGTGAGTGGTGGGTCTGGGCAGTGGGTCCAGCCACTGACTGGTGTGTGTGCCCCACAGTGGACTTCAGCATCCAGGTCCTGAGCTCCGGGTCATGGCCCTTTCAGCAGTCCTGCACCTTCGCTCTGCCCTCAGAGGTAAGGGGCAGGACCGGGCTCTGGTGGCGGGTGGGAGGGCAGCGTACTTGTGTAAAGCCGAAGCTGGCTCGTTCTGTAGTCAGCATGACGGTGGTTCCCCGTGGCTGGAGGCATAAACCTTTCTCGGTGGTACATCCCAGAGTCCGTTAAAGTGCTTCACAAGAGTCTGATGGTATTTGTATTTACCAAGACTTTGTATGTGAACTGGAACCATATATTTTACTGATACGGGGGCCATAGCCTGCGGAGGGGCGCATGTCCTCTGTGATGGCCATGTGTTTTCTGTGATGTGCTCCTCTCTGCAGCTGGAGCGGAGTTACCAGCGGTTCACAGCCTTCTATGCCAGCCGGCACAGCGGCAGAAAGCTGACGTGGCTGTACCAGCTCTCCAAAGGGGAATTGGTAACCAACTGTTTCAAGAACAGATACACCTTGCAGGTAAGGTCACCTCTTTAAAGCACGTTAAGTCAAAATGAATGTAAGACAACAGAGAGCAAGGGTGAGGGGACTCGTGGAGCAGGCCCAGGGTTAGGCTTCTGACAAAGTAGTCTGAGGCCGACAGCCTGGGTGTCAGAGTCAGGTGACCTGGATTCTCCTTCTCCTGGCTGAGTAGCCAGGGGCAAGTTCCTTAATGACTCTGAGTCCCTCTTCCCTCCCCCATAAAATGGGGGCATCAATGTGGATATTTTGGGTGAGGCCTGAAAACTAAATGAAACAGCGAGCTGAGAGTGTGGCAGGGCTGCCTGGCGCACACTGTGTTCAGATAGTCACTTAAAAAGCAGAGCGTCCTGTGTTCAATTGTGATGCACTTCTTACCTGGTGAAGCAGCTTCATGATGATGGTAACCCTCGGTGCTTACAGCAGTCACGCGTACTGGCAGTGTTTCCATTTTACAGATGAGAAAACTGAGGCTCAGGCTTTTTAAGTGATTTCTCTGGATCCTACCTTACATATGCCAGAGCCACAATCTCAGTTAAGGCCTTTTCCCTCCAAGAGCGTAGGTTCTTCTGCTTCACAGGTAGTTGCTTTGTGTTAACACCTGAGGTTTCCCTGGAGAGGTTATGAATACAATTGCAAGCCTTTTTTTTTTTTTCTTCAATTTTTATTGTGCTTTGAGAGTTTACAAATCAAGTCAGTCTCTCATACAAAAATTTATATACGCCTTGCTATATACTCCTAATTGTTCTCCTCCTAATGAGACAGCACGCTCCTTCCCTCCACTCTCTTATCTTTGTGTCCGTTTGGCCAGCTTCTGTCCCCCTCTGCCCTCTCATCTTCCCTCCAGACAGGAGCTGCCCATATAGTCTCATGTGTCTACTTGATCCAAGAAGCTCACTCTTCACCAGTATCATTTTCTATCCCATTGTCCAGTCCAGTCCCTGTTTGAAGACTTGGCTTTGGGAATGGTTCCTGTCCTGGGCCAACAGAAGGTCTGGGAGCCATGACCACTGGGGTCCTTCTAGTCTCAGTCAGACCATTAAGTCTGGTCTTATGAGAATTTGGGGTCTGCATCCCACTGCTCTCCTGCTCCCTCAGGGGTTCTCTGTTGTGTTCCCTGTCAGGGCAGTCATCGGTTGTAGCTGGGCACCATCTAGTTCTTCTGGTCTCAGGATGATGTAGTCCCGGGTTCATGTGGCCCTTTCTGTCTCTTGGGCTCGTAATCGCCTTGTGTCCTTGGTGTTCTTCATTCTTCTTTGATCCAGGTGGGTTGAGACCAGTTGATGCATCTTAGATGGCTGCTTGCTAGCGTTTAAGACCCCAGATGCCACTCTTCAAAGTGGGATGCAGAATGTTTTCTTAATAGATTTTATTCTGCCAATTGACTTAGATGCCCCCTGAAACCATGGTCCCCAGAGCCCCGCCCCTGGTACACTGGGCCTTCAAAGGGTTCAGTTTATTCAGGAGACTTCCGACGAGGTTCTGCAGGCTCAGGATGGTCATTCGTTTCCACTTTCAGGATTCTCTTCTGAGAAGGTAGTTAAAAGGCTTCCTCTTGTGTTGATCTAAGCACAGATGTTGTACACGGGAATGTGTGTTAACGTGCAGTTGAAGTTTTGCTTCATTTGTCCCTCCTACATGTGGAACAGTACAAACATACACACACTCACGTGTGCAGGCTCCGGGAGCTAATATCACAGCCTGTTTCTGACCAGTGGGCACTGAGCACAGGTGTGATGCAGCGTTGGCCACATGCTGGCCCTCTTCCCAGGTGTCTTTATTAAAGGAACAAACCGTGCTTTTTCTTGTTTCTTTGGTTCTTTTAAAAATGTGTGTTAACTTTATGGAGATAACCCCATGCAACAAAACACACCAGTTGTGAGTGTGCGTTGGTGTGTGATGTGTGCACTCTCTCCACCACCACTGTGTAGCACCTGTCCAGGCTGGTTTTGGTCACTGCCATGACAGTGAAGAAGGAGCTACCACTGCTTGTGGCATCCAAGCCCTATCTTGGGGGTCAGGCCCCCCAGAGCGCAGAAGAGCCTTGCTCCATCTTCTTCCCTCCGGGTCAGTTTTCCAGCTGGGAACCGTAAGCCCTCCCAGGAGCCTGATGTCCCCAGTGTGCTTGCACATGCCCGGCGTTACTTTTGGCTCCTTGTAAAAATGGTGCGGCAGCATCAGATCTGCTCCAGTGTCGAGGAGGGGAAGGAGCATCAAGACCAGCATCAGCCCAAAGCTTATCCACACGAGGTGGAGGCCAGACATGCTCTTCAGCCTTTTTTCTGATTGTGACACCAGCCATCGCTCCCACGGCACTCTCTACTTCTCTGCTAGGTTTGATAATTAATTACAGTGGCCACACAGAACTCACAGACCATACTCAACGATTATGGGGTTTATTAGGGAAGTAACAGGTTACAGTTCAGGATCAGGATCAACTTGGAGTTAATAGGAACAACGGGAAACAGATCTTCCATCAGAACAGCCTCTTCTCAGCCTCGGCTACAGGCAGGTGTCTCTCTCAGCCCTCGGCTTGTGCCTGGCCTGTGCCCTGCTTCAGCAGGTGTTAAAGCCTTTTTGCTCTGCCAGCGAGTGCCTGGAGGCACCCCGCTCCACCAGAAAGCCTGCTGCCCAGAAGTTCGGCACTCTCACGCCATGTGTCGGCATGCCCACTGCAGCCACCTTGCTCAGTGGGCTGGAAAGGAATCCACTGTGTCATCTCATCTCACACCTGTCTCCTGGTTCTCGGCCCCTGCATCCTGCTGTGCTTGCTGTCACTTCCTGCCATCTCGCGCCATTTCTGGTGTTACCGCTGTCCCTGTCTCCTGGGCTGAGGAGGTTCTTAGCATAGTGACCCTGGGTCCAAAGGATGTGTTCCACTCCTGGCTCTTCTTGATGGTAGTGCGGTCCCCCCATCCCTGGGTTTGGATCTTTTTAAACCTAGCAGGGTAGCAAAACTGACCAATCCCTTACGGTGTTTCTTATACTTTATTTGCATAGTCCCACCCCCACAAGTATTCCATGTGGCTGATGTATATTACAGGCAGTCTCTGACGATGGATTTGAGTTACAATGACCCACACTTTGCAACTGTCCATTTTGGTTTTTTTTGTTTTTTGTTTTTTTTTTTAGCGGAAGGTGTTGCTCCTGCTGTTGTTAGGTGCCATCGAATCGGTTCTAACTCACAGTGACCCTTTGTCCAACAGAACGAAACGCTGCCTGATCCTGCACCATTCTCACAATGGTTGTTATGCCTGAGCCCGTTGTCGCAGTCACTGCGTCAGTCCATCTCATTAAGGGTCTTCCTCTTTTTCCCTGACCCTCCCCTTCACTAAGTATGATGTCCTTCTCCAGGGAGTGGTCCCTCCTGACAACATGTCCACAGTACATGAGACAAAGCTTGCCATCCCTGTTTCCAAGGAGCATTCTCTCCCTGACTGTACTTGAGAACCAAGACAGATTTGTTCGTTCTTTTGGCAGTCCATGGTATTTTCAATATTGTTCACCAACACCACAATTCAAAGGTGTCAGTTCTGTTTTGGCCTTCCTTATTCACGTTGTCCAGCTTTTGCATGTTTATGAGGCAATTGAAAAACACCATGGCTTGGGTCAGGCACACGTTAGTCCTCAAAGTGACATATTTGCTTTTCAATGCAGGACATGGCATGATAGAATTTTGCAAGACCAACAATTTCTTCATTGCAAATACATTTTTCTAACAGCATAAATGGTGACCATACATGTGGACCTCACAGGATGGAATACACAGGAATTAAATCGACTCCTTCTGTAGAAAGAGATGACGGAGAAGCTCAGTGCCATCAGTCAGAACAAGGCCAGGGGCCAACTGCAGGACAGACCATCAAACACTCCTACGCAGCTTCAAGTTGAAGCTGAAGAAAATCAGAGCAAGCCCACTAGAACCAAAATACAACTTTGATCATTTTTTTTTTTTACATCTTGTTAGTAATGTGTACTACAAACTGTGTCACGGCACGTAATTTGCTCATGTTTTCGTTCTCAGATGTTCCCCACAGTTGTTCGATTTTATGATATACTGTTCAAAACACTGCTGTATGGATTTAGTTTTCTAGACTAAATCAGGGGCGTAGGTTGCTTGAAAATGTAGACCCAAACGCTGATCACTTTGCTAAAGCTGATAGGCAGTTCGGGAAGTAGTAAGATGTTACCACGAAAGAAAAAAAGAAAAGGACCATATAGACAGCTCTGACTAATTTTCTGACTAGAAATGCAATCCCTGTTCCCAGGCATAATCCAGATGGTTCAGAACCTTCCACATGTGGAGTTAACTACCACAACTGACAAAATTCCAGCATCATCTCACTCTTCATCATCAGAGTAAAATTTTATGATTTGTATGTTTCTAACGCAAAAAAAAAATTTTTTTTTTTTTAATGCATGTATGTAGAGGGTCAGCAAAAAAGAGCAAGACTCTCAACAAAATAATTGACATAGTGCGTACAACATTGAGCTCAAGCATAACAATAATCGCGAGGATGGCACAGGACCAGGCAGCGTTTTATTCTGTTTTACATAGAGTCGCTATAAGTTGGAACTGACTTGATGACACTTAACAACAACATGTATTAAAATATCTGTAAGTTTATAGCTAATGTTTCCAACCCCAAAGACAAAGATTGGATTTTATAAAGATATAAAAGGCAATGATAATGAAAACCAAAAACAAAAGGTACTTGACATGTCAGAACCGACTTATGATGGAGTTACTGGAACGGAACTCTGTTGTAAATCAGGGACTACCCATATTAGCAGGCTATCCAATCCCCTTGATGTGTCACAAGCACTTTATTTGCATAGACCAACCCAGTCATTTTGTGGGCGTCACAAGTCCGTGGCTAAAAGGGCCATGTAGTAGTAATTCACTGTACTGCACCCCTTGCTGGCCCAGGTCGGCCTAGGCAAGTGGTGATGTTCGTGGTCATTGCTTGTTGCTGTGGACTAGAGGCAAGGAGGGGAGAGAAGGGGCCTCTGGGTCCCTGGGAAAACGGGGAAGGCACTGAGAAGAGCAGGACTGAGTGTGCTGCCCATGCGCACCTGGTAAGAGGTGCCGTGTAGAGCAGTTTGGGTTCACTTACGAATGGTTTAGAACGTTACGTAGATTACTTCTGATAAAACACCAGATGCAATGTCATTCAACACTGTCGCAGTCTCCTAGTGCTGCTGCAACAGAAATACCACAAGTGGGGGCTTTAAAGAACAGACGTACATTTTCTCACAATTCTCAGGCTCAAAGTCCGAATCAGGGCCTCAGCCTTGTCGAGTCCTTCCTTGTGGGTAGTCCCAGGCATTCCCTGGCTTGCAGGTGACCCTCACATGGCATTTGTCTTCCCCCGTGGGTGTCTGTTCCAATGAGCTCTTTAGTAACTCAGAAGGGATTAGATTTAGAACCCACCTTAGTCTGCTATGATCTAATTAACACAACAAAGAAACCTATTTCCAAACAGGATTATACCCACTGGTATAGGGCTAGGATTTGAACACATATTTGGGAGGACGCACTTCAGTCCATAACAGATACAGGTTAACAGTGTATTCAAACACAGTTCAGAGTTTGTGCAGAAACAAACCTGAGCATGGGTGCATGGTGCGTGGGAACCTAACAGGTGTGTGGTACCTGATCTACCTGTGTAGTGTGTATTCATGTAGGCGACACTGCTTAGAAGAAAATTCACTTTATAGTATGGAAAGGTATGGAAAATAGACATGTCTTTCAGGAAAATGTTGCCAAGGCCCACTTTATTTTTTGCGTCTGTTTAAAGAATTTCATGACTTCTTCACACTGATGTTCTATGCACTTAAGTGTTTTCTTCTTTCATCTGTGCGTGGGGCTTCAAAGGCATCGACGTTCCAGATGGCAATCCTGCTGCAGTACAACACAGAGGACGCCTACACCGTCCAGCAGCTGACCGACAGCACACAGATCAAAATGGTACCTCACCTTCTCCCAGCCTCTCTGTTGCACAGGTTGACTGTGGGGACGGGGTGTGGTTGGTGTCTTCAGAATGAAATAGGTGTGAGGGATTTTACTGTGTTACAGAAAGCCTGATTTCTAAACTTTGTGTCAGCTGTAAATACGTGTACAGTGACACACTTATGTTCACCACCTCTTAACCCTTTGTGCAGCTGGGGTTTTCTTACTAAGCTTAAGTTTCCACTTATTTTAATATTATTTTTCCTGTTAATTTTTCTATTGAGGTGTAATTCACATAACATAAAATTCACTGTTATGAAATGTACAATTCAGTGGTTTTTAGTATATTTGCAGTGTTGTGTAACCATCGCTATTTACCCCATTTCGGAACATTTCCATCACCTCAAAAAGAAACCGGTACCCATTAGTAGTCCCTCCCCTTTTCCTTCTCCTTCCAGCCTCTGGCAACCACCAGTCTATACCTCTGTGGATTTGCCTGTTGTGAACAGTTTATATAAATGGAATCATACATATGTGGTCTTTTGTGTCTGGCTGCTTTTCAGCATATGTTTTTAAGGTTCGTCCATGTCGTAGCGTGGATCAGAACTCCATTCTTTTTTATGGTTGAGTAATACACCACTGTGTGGATATAGCCCAGTTTTGTTTATCTGTTCACCAGCTGATGGACATTTGGGTGGTTTCCACTTTTGGGGCTGCTACGTGTAGTGCTGCTATCAACAATCATGTACACATTTTTGTGTGGACGTATGTTTTCAGTTCCCTTGGGTTTATACCTAGAAGTGGAATTCCTGGGTCATATGGTAATTTTGGAGCCCTGGTTGCTCAGTGGTTAAGAGTTACACCTGCTAACCAAGGGGTTGGCAGTTTGAATCCACCAGCCGCTCTTTGGAAAACGCTTTGGGGCAGTTCTGCCCTGTCCTGTAGGATTGCTATGAGTTTGAATCGACTTGACGGCAACAGGTTGAATTTGGTATGGTAATTTTATGTTTAACTTTTTGAAGAAACGTCAAACTTCTCCACAATGGCAGCATCATCTTACATTCCCACGAGCAGTAGGTAAGGGCTCGAGTCTCTTCACATCCTCACCAACACTTGTTATTTTCCTTTTGTCAATCATGGCCATCCAGATGGCTCCTCCTCGTTTTGATTGGCATTTCCCTGATGACTAATGACATTGAGTATCTCTTCCCATGCTTACTGGTCATTTTGTAGGTCTTCTTTGGAGAAATGTTGGTTCAAGTCCTTTTACATATGTTAATTGGGTTATTTGTCATTTTAATGCTGGATTGTAAGGATTCTTTATATATTCTGAATATTAGATTCTTATAATAATGTGATTTGCAAATATTTTCTCCCATCCTGTGGGTGATTTTTCACTTGCTTGATAAAAGTCTTTTGTGCAGAAAATCTAATTTTTATTAAGTCCAGTTTTACGTATTTTTTCTTTTATTGCTTACGCTTTTTTTGCCATGTCTAAGAAAAAATGGCCTAATCCGAGGTCACAAAGATTTACTCCTATGTTTTCTTCTAAAAGTTTTATGATTTTAGTTCTTACATTTAAAAGGTCATTCATCCATTTTGAATTAATTTTTGTATTTGGCATGAGGTAGGGGTCTAAGTTCTTTCTTTTGCCTGTGGAGATTGTTTTCCCAGACCATTTGTTGAAGAGACTGCTTTTCCCATCGAATGGACTTGGTACCCATGTCAAAAATCAATTGACCATAGTTGTGTGGATTTATTTCTGGACTCAGTTCTATTCCATTGTGCCAGTACCACACTCTTTTGATCATTGTAGCTTTATAGTACATTTAGAAATTGGGAAGTACGAGTCTTGCAGCTTTGTTCTTTTTTTCAATATTGTCTTGGTGATTTGGGCCCCTTGCCATTTTATGTAAATTTGAGGATCAGCTTGTCCATTTCTGCAAAAAAGACATTTGGAATTTGAGTCTGGGTAGTCTTGCTGAACACGTTCATTAAGCTCTGATACTGTGTGTGTAAATTCTTTAGGGTTTTTGATACGTAAGATCATCTGTAAATATAGTTTTAGTTCTTTTAGAAGGTGGATACCTTTATATATTTTATTTCTTCTTCTTGCCTAATTGCTCTGGCCAGAACTTCAGTACAATGTGGAACAGTAGTAGTGAAAGCCAGTATCCTTGTATTGTTCCTCATCTAAAAGTTTTTGGTTTTTCCCCATTGAATATAATGCTGGCTGTTTTTTTTTCAATTGGAAAAGCAGTCTCTTCAACAAATGGTCTGGGAAAATGATCTCCACATGCAAAAGAATGAACTTAGACCCCTACCTCACGCCAAATACAAAAATTAATTCCAAATGGATGAATGACCTTTTAAATGTAAGAACTAAAATCATAAAACTTTTAGAAGAAAACATAGGAGTAAGTCTTTGTGACCTTGGATTAGGCAATTTTTTCTTAGACATGACAACAAAAGCGTTTTTTTTTTTTTTCATAGATGCCTATTTATCATGCTGAAGAAATTCTCTTCTATTCCTAGTTTTTTGGGTGCTTGTATTGTGAAAGGGTGTTGAATTTTGCCAAATGCTTTATCCGTGTGGATTTTTTAGTCTGTTCCTGTGGTTGTTACTTGATTGGTGTTCATATGTTGACTGTCCTTGCATTCCTGGGATAAGTCCTCCTTGGCCGGGTGGTGGTAGTGTTAGTTGCTATCAAGTCAGCTCTGACACAGGTGACCAGCCCTGACACAGGTGACCTGCGTACAACAGAAGGAAACGTTGTTTGGTCCTGCGCCATCTTCACTATTGTTGGTATGCTCGAGCCCATTGTAGTGGCTACCATGATGCTGCATTTGATTTGCTAGTATTTTGTTGATGATTTTGCATCTGTATTCCTAAGGGGGGACCCCTGGTGGCATAGTAGTTAAAGACCTGCTGCTGCTAACCAAAAAGTCGATAGTTCGAATCCACCAGGTACTGTTGGGAAACCGTACGGGGCAGTTCTACTCTGTCCAGTAGGGTCGCTATGAGTCAGAATCCATTCGATGGCAATAAGTTTGGGTTCACTGTTTTTTGTATTTGGTTTTTTATTCCTAAGAGATATTGGTCTGTGATGACTCTGTCTGGCTTTGGTATCTGTAATGCCATCCTCAGAATGAGTTAGGAAAGTGATTTCTTTTTAAATAGTGTTTCCATTTAGTCCCAGAAACATCTCAAAATCAAGTACCAAAGCAGGTTTGCTCTTTGCGTGCAGGAGTCTCGCTCCTGCTGACCCGTGTGAGTCAGAAGACAGAGCCTGGTGGGCTCGGCTGCCTCGTGGGCTGGGAGCTGCTCCTCCAGCTGATGTGGGAGCCTGCAGTGGCGCTGGGCCAGTCTCCTCCCTGTTTGGGGACGAGAACATGTATGAGGGGTGTGGCTGCACTCCCCCGCCCAGACCCTTCGCCCTGACCTCACTAGCGGCACCCCCAGCTCCCCTATTCTGGGTGGGTTTCCTGTCTGGAGGCCCCAGTGTCACAGCTTTAGCCTTGACCTCGGGAGGAGGATGGGCACCACCAAAGGATGGGACCACGGTTCTGGCCACGTGGCCTCCTCCAGTTCAGGTGGTGCAGACATGGGGCCAGTATGTGTGGTGAGCTGTCAGGTGGCCTGTCCCTGTGGCGTGAGGACACTACTGTGCACGCTGCTGAGTGTCACTGTCTCGTCCTCCTGATTGTCAAGGCCAGCCAGGGGTTGGTGTCGCGCTGGGGTGTGGGGGCAGGGCCTAGACAAGGCACCCTCTCACATTCCTTTGGGAAAACAACTTCTGTGGGTGGTGGTTGTCTTCTACAGCACAGTGGACTCTGGGCCGCCTATAATTTATTGCAAAGAAAAATGCGTTTTCCCTCTAACTTGTTGTTTTCTCTTTGATTGCAGGACATTCTAGCCCAAGTCCTACAGATTTTATTAAAGTCAAAGTTACTGGTATGTGCGTACCCTTTCCATGTTAACACGAGAAGAAAGGCTTTTCCTGAAACTGTGTAGTAACAGTTGTTTTCTTACAGGTCCTAGAAGACGAAAATGCAAATGTCGATGAGGTGGAATTGAAGCCAGATACCTTAATAAAATTATACCTTGGTTATAAAAAGTAAGAAAAGTCTAATCGATAGCTGGCCCTGAGCCAAGCCATACACCTGGCGCCTTCCCCGGGGTTGCCGCACATGGGAAGACCGGGGTCCATGAGCCCGGGTGGGGGTCTAGGAGCCCGGGTGGGGGTCTGACAGTCCTCGTGGTTTCTCCGTGCCTCTGCGTAGAGTTTGTTTCTTAGCGAGCAGACTCCTGGGCAAGTGTGTCTCCTGAATGGCTGAGACACTTTGAGTCTGTTCACTTCCAAGTGTCTTGATTTTCTCATCTGACACAGTTGGGGGTGAGGGGGCAGATGAAGGAGCGGCGGTCCCATTGGGTTAGGAGACAGCAAGCAGCCTAGTGGCTAACACAGCCTCCATTTTCCTACAGTAAGAAACTAAGGGTTAACATCAACGTGCCAATGAAAACTGAACAGAAGCAGGAACAAGAAACCACACACAAAAATATCGAGGAAGACCGCAAACTGCTGATTCAGGTGACTTGTGGGAGGTGGACGGAGGGACAGGAGGGGTGGATCATTGTCCTGAGTATATGATGGTCTTAGGATGGGCAGTAGGTGGCCAGGGTAGGGCAGAACGGTGCAGCCCCACCCTGCAGGTTGGAAGCAGGTGGGTTGAGAGATGGGGGCAGGAGGGAAGAGGGTGTTTACTGGAGGTGTGGGCAGCTCAAACAGCCTTAAAGATTTAAACTTTTATTTTAAAATACTTCATTGTTGTTGGGTGCCGTTGAGTCATTCCAGCTCATATTGACCCTATAGGACAGCGTAGAACTGCCCCAGAGGGTTTCCAAGGCTGTGATCTTTATGAAAGCAGACTGCCACATCTTTCTTCCACAGAGTAGCTGGTGGGTTCAAACTGCTGACCTTTCTTGATAGCAGCTGAGCACTTAACCATTGTGCCACCACGACTTCTAAAATACTTTATCCAAAAACCAAAAAAAAAAAAAAAACCCAAACCCATTGCTGTCACCTCATAGCAACCCTACAGGACAGAGTAGAAATGCTCCCATACGGTTTCCAGTGCTGACCTTTTGGTTAGCAGCTAAACTCTTAACCGCTGTGCCACCAGGGTTGATGCAGGTGTTTCATAAGAGCTGAGGAACAATTTTAATGTTTGTCAGGTTAGCGCTTGCCTGCATCTCTGTTGCCTATTACGGGTATAATCCTTGGCGTGCAAGTTCTGTTGGTGTCCTCGGTGGCCCCTCCCTTACTGTCGCCCCCTGCCCCCATTGTGCCTGCAGGCAGCCATCGTGAGGATCATGAAGATGAGGAAGGTCCTGAAGCACCAGCAGCTGCTGGGGGAGGTGCTGACACAGTTGTCCTCGCGCTTCAAGCCGCGGGTCCCTGTCATTAAGGTACAGGCATCGCTCGGCCACAGAGCTGCTGAGATTCAGAAACGTGGCCGGGGTGGGCTGGCTGCATGTTGAGGAGAGGAGACTCGCCTTGTTCCTAAAAAAAAAAAAAAAAAAACCCAGTGCCATCGAGTCGATTCTGACTCATAGTGACCTTATAGGACAAGAGTAGAACTGCCCGATAGTTTCCAAGGAGCACCTGGCAGATTCAAACTGCAGACTCTTGGTTAGCGGCCATAGCATTTAACCACTATGCCACCAGGGTTTCGCCTTATTCCTAGGTAACAGATTTTCTGGCATTGACCTGGATATTCACAGAGAAGGTGCACAGGGCTGGAGTTCAGCTGCTTCTCCCCTGACCCTGGGCCCCGAGAGCTGCCCCACTTGGTGCCTGCTGTGTCATGCGGGGGTCCACGCGGGCTCCTGCCACTAAGCATTGGTGGGCCATCCGTGGCGTGGCATGTCACAGTCCTTTGTCATCTTTACAGCCACACGGCTGGGCTGCATGGGAGCCAACCACAGCCCACTCTCCTGGTTTGCCACCATCTAAAATAGAAGCGGCCGGCTTCTTTCCAAACCTCTTGGGTGAGACCCTGGTAGCGCCGCAGGCAGAGAGGAGCACCAGGGTCACCGTGGGCAGGCACAGGCAGTGGTGAGCAGCTCAAGGCTGGCAATGAAGACGCTGGCCATGCCTCCACAGGCTCCTTCTTCCCATGTGTCCTGGGAAGGGGGTGTCATTTTACAGAAGGAAGGGCTGGGGCTTGAGGACAGCAGGACCTGAGGTGACAGCCAGGGCAGAGGACAGGGACTGGCTGCCGAGCAAGCGCTCAGGGGCCGCAGCACAGTCTGACGGTAAATGTGTTTTTCTTCCCTTCTGCTGCCTCTTCTTTGTAAACCTGGCGGTAAATGTGTTTTTCTTCCCTTCTGCTGCCTCTTCCTTTGTAAACAACGTCCAGAAGTGCATTGACATTCTGATTGAGAAGGAGTATTTGGAGCGAGTGGACGGTGAAAAGGATACCTACAGCTACCTGGCGTAGCCTTCCAGGAGGGTGTGGCCATGCGACCACGCCACAAGGAGGGAGGACGCTGCCACCCCGCTCTCGGGGGCCCCCGGGCCGCCGCCTCAGCCGAGACCGACACCCCAGGGCAGCCTCAGGCCCACACCGAACCGCTCAGGACTGACACTTGCCGTCTGTGTTCACAGACGCGACGCCATTTAACCTAATTTAAGGACCGAGGGGACGGGCCTCTGCTGAGGCTGCATGCGTCACATCAGCACACGCGGCCAGAGGGCAGGTCCGCGGCCCCGCGCCGCCGCCGTGGAGACATTTGTACAGTGTGCTTCATTTTTTAATGTGTGAAAATAAAGAGAATTAAAGGATTTCTGTAAAAGTTGCATTTGGTTTTGTCTTAAGTTTTACTGATTTCTATATGTAAATAAAAGATATAACAATTATGCAATTTCACATATTCGCAGTGGTTTCCTAGAGTCTGAAAGGGCTCATTTGTTGCACCGAAAAGGTTTTAAGGCCCTTGTGCTGTGTGTTGTTTTACATTCAGGCTTATTTCTGAGGCTTCTTCCTGCAGGGCTGGAAGGCAGTGCTTGTGAGGACAGCGGTGTCCTGACAACCTGAGGGCAGCAGCCTTCCTCAGGCAGGGAAACCGAGGCCGGGCAGGGCAGCAGCTGCCCCTCACTCCAGCATGAGCAACCAGCAAGGATCTCCACAGTTCTTAGCCAGCCGTTACAACAAAAGGGGCCACAGTTTACAGATGGAAACAGCCTTCGTCCTAGGGGAGCGAGTGGCCCGCAGCCCTCCCTGTGCACCTGGGGCCCGTCTCCAGGCAGCGGGAAAGCAGCAGCCCTGTGGCCACAGCCCAAAAGAGTGCCAGGCATCTGCGGCAGCGGCCGGTAAGTGGACGGCAGCTCAGCGGTCAGAGCCACGGGATGCAGCCAGCACCTGGACATCCCTGCAGAGACCAAGGTTGCTCTGCCCATGTGGTAGTTCTGCGGCCCATGTGGGCCACCAGCCACGCCACTCCCGAGCCCCAAATGCAGCCGCATCCTGGCTGCACAGAGGGCTGCTGCCAGCTGACTCAGTTCTCAGTGTGGAAGTTCAGAGTACCAGCCGGCTCCTTAAGGGGCAGATGCCCAGACACACTTAGTGCGTCTACAGGAGGCCGTGGAAAGGTGGACAAGGTGTGGCAGAGAAGCAAGCAGTGGCTGATGCGGTAGTGACTGAGCGCTTACCTGGTTCCAACACAGCCTTCAGGCTTCTCCCTCCTCACATGGGCAGGCCCCCGGGGATGTGGACCAGAATTGAAAACCCCTCCCGCACCCCCACGGGAGCTGGACTGCTAGGCATCACTCTCATGGCCTTGCAAGGTGAGGCCGCTGAGACCCAGGGGGACCTGGCCCTGGAAGATGGAGAGGGCAGACAGCATGAACTGCCTGTGGCCGCTATAACGAAGGACTGCAAACTGGGTGTCTTCAGTTTATTCTCTCAGCTCTGGAGGCCAGAAGTCTGAAATCAAAATGTCGGCAGGGCTGTGCTCCCTCTGAAGGCTCTGGGGGAAGGTCCTGCCTTGCCTCTTCAGCTGCTGGCGGCTCCAGGTACTTGTCTTGTGGCTATGCCACTCTAGTCTGTCTTCATATGGTCATCTTTTCTCTGTCTCCATTTCATTTATAGGACACCACTCAGATGGGGCTAGGACCCATCCTATTGCAGTAAGGCCTCACGTTGACTGATGACAGCTGCAAGACCCCATTTCCAATTAAGGTCACGCTCACAGGTACCAGGGTTAGGATTTCAACCTATCTTTTTGGGGGGGCACTTTGACCCACAGTAAGGATCAAGAGACACCTGGAATTTACAGTCATCTTACTGACAGCATAATAAAACAGCCTACGTCCTCGCTGAACCAGACTCGAAAAACTGTCAGATCGATTATGACTCACAGAGACCCTGTAGGACAGAGTAGAACTGCCCCACAGGGTTTCCAAGGAGCAGCCGGTGGATTCAAACTGCTGACTTCTTGGTTAGCAGCCCAGCTCTTAACCACCGTGCACTGGTATTTAGTTTTCCTTTGAAAAAAATTTAGATTTTACCATGCCCAGATGAAAGGTCAAACATACTGATAGGTTTGTCTTTGAATTGCACGCCCATCTGGAAGACTATGCCTCAGTCTCTCTTTCTAGTTCTCGCACAGCCTGCGGTGGACAGCGAACGGTTTAGTGAGCACGGACCACTCCTCAATGCCCGTCACCAACACGTCCTGCCCTAAAATCGCTGGTAAGCTGAGGGGTAAGCAAAAGCCTTTTAGCTACTTCCAGAAAGATCCTAAAGCTCACTCAGCTCTAACAGAGCGTATCAAGTTTGAAATGATCAGAAGGGTCGTGTGTTGAATGTCTACAGCTGTGACTGCACGATGTCTCTCTGCAGATGGGGTGGGAGCGGGGCCAGGTCACCTAGTGCATATGCTGAAGGCTGGAGATGGGGTGAACCAGACAAGACACAGGAAGTACTGAAGCAGCTTCTGGGTAGATGTGACAGTTGTTTTTTCTCCTCCTGGGAGTGGGTCATACTGTGTTCCGCATGCCTTGTACTTTTTTGTTGGTAACTAGACATTTAAAATATTTTAATTTGGCAACTCGGGGAAATCAGATTCTCTCAGTTTGTTGTTGCCGCTTGTTGGGACCGCTGTTTGGTTAATGACTAGACTAGCTTTGTGAAGTCTGTATTCTTTGTCATGCGTGGCCACTGAAAAAGTCTGTTCCATCTTCATGGTCACCATCGAGCTGGAGTGTGGGAGGTGAATTGGTGAGTTAAAGTGTTGGTGCTCTCAGCAAAATTCAGGGCCACGCCAAGGGCCACCAGTGGACATGAGGTGGCGGAGCTGGAGGTCCCGTCTCCTGGAAACAGAGAAACACACAAGACCGGAGTCTAAGGCAGGGTCTCCTCACAACGGGAACTGAAAAGCTGTCCTGTGCAAAAATGTGACAGAAACCAGAGAAGGCCTCAGCCTAACTCACCTTGCTTCCTGTTCTGGCAATATCTGTTTAACTGTGTAGAAGAGGCAGTAACCACCCGCCAGGGGCTGACGTTGGCTCTTGGTGGGCTTCCCCACAGGTGCCAGCGTCAACCGCGTGGGAGACAACTGCAGCCTCAGGAGACAGGAAGCCCAGTGCGGCCCACCTGCACATGCATCTCTTAAGGCTAGGCTTTGGAGGCTGTCTGACCTGTAGGTTCTGAGGGTTGCCCAGCATCCTGTGTGTGAGAAACAGGCCTGGGTGGCACTGCTGACCAGACGCCCCACCCTGCTGGCTTCATGCACAGGACGGCATCACCTGTGCCCTCAGTGTCGTTCTGCTTGTCAACAATCAGGCAACACAAGACAGCAGACACTGGAGACCTCAGGCGTGACAGCCGAGTCCATCACATCAGAAACCGCCTTCCTGGACAGTTAATTAATGAGTGTGCAACAAGGGAAATTCAAGTATTCTTTATTCAAAGTTGAAAAATGTACCACACGGCGTTATTGCAAAAAGTCACTGGTACAAAACACTCTGTAGCTGGTGAGAAGGCGATAAAAAGTGGGTTTTTAAACTCGTTACTATAAATTACTGTTACAGTACTTTGCAAATTCAGAATTCAAACTGCATTTCTAAGTTGCTGCAGCACTAGAGATCCCAGCACCGAGGCAGCAGCTTTGGGAGGCAGCAGCTGTCAGGGGATCTCCATCTCTCTCTCGATCCCCACATACTTCAGGGCATCGGCCTGGCTGTATCTGCAACGACAACGGACATGGAAGCCATCAGGAACTGTGCCTGTTGCATCCACCCAGGGTTGAAAGGCCACAGCAGATGCCACCATGGCGAATGAGAACCACCACAGGACCCCCCGGGGTCGCTGCTCCTACACCCCCACCCAGCTGCTGCCGAAGGGACTCCAAGGCAGGCCGCCGCTCCTCCTCCCTCCAGACACTCACACTGGAGGGGTCGAGCTGCACATGTCGTGTAAGACTGAGACGTGAATGTCGGCCCTACCCCACACTAGCTATGGCACAGCTGGCTCAGGGCCTGAGCTCACGTCAGAAACGGCCCATCCTGCGGGCCTTCACGCATCACCAGGAGGGGACCCAGGGATGCGAGGCCTCGCTGAGAGCAGTCAGTGACAACATGAGTGACGGGCGCCTGCGATCACGAGGCTCGGTGTGCTGACGCTGAAGACACCAGAGAGCTGAACAAGCTGTGCAGTGAGCAGGTGCTAGCTGTGCAGTGAGCAGGTGCTGGGAGCACACGAGACCAAGTGTGTGCAGGGCATATGTGACGAACGGAAAATCCTCACCAAGCACAAGGCCTGAGGCAAGAAGCCCACCTGGGGCCACACTGGGAATGGGCGTTACCCACCTGTAGTCAAAGAACAGCTCCTCACCGGTCTGGATGGCCCGCTTGGCGAAGATGCCGATCCTGTGGTCACCATTGACCATCATCACTGGGAGAAACACGTGGGTGAGCGAGTGAGCGACGGCACCGTCCAGACCACGCACAAGGCTCCCGGCACCTACCTTTTGCATAGCAGTTTGGATTTACCGAATGATTCGCAAAACGGATTTTGTTACCCTTGCGGGTTGCATCCACCACAAAATCTGCAGAGAAAGAATAAGCACAACCAGTGAGTACGTTCAGTCACAGATGAGGAAACATCAAGTTACCTCGATTCTGGAAATACAACTGGCTCTGATCTCGGGTCTGCCTTCCAGAGCGAGGACACCATTCAGCCAGCCTCACCCCGTGTGGAAAGAAGGGCACGTGGGACCGTGCTGCTGTCTGGACTGGTGACAGCACTCACAGGTGGTACTTAACCACTGTGAAGACTGATCACTACGCCGAATGCTACAAAAGAACAAAACCAGAATCCCGCTCGACGACGACCACTGTCCGATTTGATGCCACATTACTATTTTCCTCACACAGGAAGTCTGGAACGCGCGCCTAGGCTTCCCTTCTGCTAGCCCCCACCAAGAGGGATTTGGGAACACCCCCTGTAACAGCCCCAGAACACGACCCTTTAGTTTCAGTGCTTCCGTCCCACCTGGAGGACTGGGGTTGCCAACCCAGGAAGCAGAGTGGCCTAGAAGAGCTTAGTGACCCGTGCTCCCTGGAAGAGTGACCACAGCCGATGGCGCTCAGCCCTCACAAGAACAGTGGCCCAGGGGACGCGTGTCTCCACGCACCGTTATTGAGGTTGAAGAGAAAGCTGCACATGTACTTGTCATACACCTTCCCTCTCCTGTCAGCTTCGTCCTGAGAAATGATCTGCAAGGAGAGTCACGAAGCGGGTCAGGGGTCACCCTGCAGGACACAGGCCATTGCGGGCCTGGGCCTCCTGAAAACACGTGTCTGTGCCACCCACACATCCCGTACAACTCCACAGCAAGGTGAGCAGATGTCCTGGGCAGAGCCACCACCCAGCCTCCTCCTACCGAGATGAACTGAACCAGTCCTGGGTGTCTCCCTATCAACCATCACCAGACACTCAAAGCTGCCTGCGACTGGACTAAACTCCAGGGAAGAGCCAACCAAACCCCCTGAACAGGCGGTCAGCAGGCTCTGCTCCCCGGGATACCCCTCGGGGGCCCCTCCTTACCTCTCCACAGTACTCAGAGATGAACTCATTCTTCTGAACCGGGTCTTTGATGAAGATGCCCCAGCCCGCCACGTCCGAGGGAGCCAGCAGTAAATGCTAGGACAGACCGTCACGGGTCAGCACAGGCCCAACGCGGCTGCACCAGCTCGTGGAAGAGGGGAGTGGCCTTTGATGTGGCGGTCCTGCCTGTCACCTCCTCAGCCAGGGACCCCACTACTGCTGTGGTCCTGGATGCCCCTGAATCGCTCACTCTTGATTTTGATGTGAGAACACCCAGCCCCCTTCTGGGACCTCCCCTCACAGGCCCCGCCCACCCCATGAGAGCCAGGTCCATGTTCTGAACACACGAGGAGGGAATATACCCCACAGGCACGGTGGGGGCACTGAGTCCCAGTGTGAGGGAACAGGCACACAGCCGCGCACAGCACCAAGGTGAATGGCCACGGCACCTGGACACCCACCAACCAGACTGCACCGCAGGGGAGAAAACCCACAGGCCATGTACACAGCCACCTACATAGCCTGGTTCAGCAGGCGTGGTCTCAGTTACATGATAAAGCCGTCAGTGAAACACACGCACACATACACGTGTGTGCCCCTATTCTCTCTCAAGAGCGAGTGGAGGAGCCCTGGTGGCACAACAGCTGTCGCTCAGCTGCCAGCAGTTCAAACCCATGGAGTGGTTCTGTGGGAGAAAGATCTGCTCCCGTCAGGACGACAGCCCAGGAAACCCAGCAGGGCCATTCCATTCTGTCAAACGGGGTCACTAAGAGTTGGAATCGACTTGGTGACATCCAACAACAGAACTGCTAAAGCATCTTTGCATCAAAATGCTAAGACTCATGGGGAAAAAGAGCAGGAGGACAGCACCATGACCCTGGATCTGACGAGGTCGACAACTTCCTAACTTACAAGGTCCTGAGAATTACTGGGTCAGAGCAGTGCTTGATACACATGAAATAATAAACATCAACTATCACTATCACAAACGGGATCAGCCAAGAACCACAGTCTACCCTAGAAAGGAAGTGAAATGACTTCTCCACGCACAACACTGGTTTCCTTGGTCAGGAATCGACTTCAGGACTGTGGTCCCAAGCTGCCAGTGTCAGACACCTGGCTGAAGCAGCAAGGTCCTACACAAAGCAGGAGCTGAGTCTGCAAGCTTGCCGTGGATAGTCACCTTTCACTCTGCTCAGAAAGGAACCTAAAGACCATGTGACGAGGACAGGTCTAACAGGAGAAGCTACTGGCTGCCATCAAATGACTTCAACTCATGGCGACCCCACATGTGTCAGAGTGGAACTGGGCTCCACAGGCTTGTCAATGGCTGAGTTTCTGGAAGTATATCGCCAGACCTTTCTTCCGAGGTGCCTCTGGGTAGACTGAAATCTCAAGCCTCTGAGCAGCTGAGCGTGTTAACCATCTGCACCACCCAGGGACTCAGAGTTCTGTTGTCTAATCAGAAAGGAGACTCAAAGCTTCCAGGAAAAAGCCTGGTCTTCCCAATGCAATGCCATCAACAGCTGCTTCCTGGGACCTCCTGGTAACCCCTGCATCCCCCACCAGCAGTGCTCACCTTCTTGGAGCCTCTCTGGATGCTGCAGTTTTTGCAGGACACATTCTTGCTGTCCCAGTGCTCTGCGGCCCCGCAGGTCAGGCATAGGTCGGGGTCGCACTCTCGGACCGCCAGGTAGCAGGGGCACTGCTTGGTGTTGCACTGCGCTTTGCAGCGGCACCCGGGGAAGCGGTTCTGGCCTTGGGAGACAAGCCCTTCGTCACCACCATCGTTCCTGCCCTCACCCGACCCACCTCGGTGTGGACAACTCAGCACTTCTGCTGCCTGTAAACCATCTGGGCAGGTATCCTCCGAGTCCCCCAACATTCTGTGCCAACTTTACTATGAATTTAATTTACATGATCAAATAAGAAAAAAAAGATTAATACAGAATTACAGGCAGTGCTGAAGGTCAAACTTCTGTGGTTCAGACTAGCCATGTCCTATTGAAAGTTCAAGGTACATACAGTAATGCTTCATAATAACAGAAAGGTGCTACTTTGCAACATGCATCAAAATATCATTATTGTTACCATATTACCTCCTTAAAGATGTCCTAATGTGTCTTGAAATGTTTCTTTAACCTTTTTTAGGCACAGAAAGGTACACTACGTACTAAGACAAACATTTGACTAACGGCCGTTAGATATGAACTGTATCTGTTTCCCACTGACATACAAATTTGACTTCAACAGACTTAGGAATGGAAGTGTTGGTAATCCAGGGACTGCCTTACAGTGTTGCCTCCTCTGTGCACCCCACCCACATCACCAGGAGACCAGGAGCACACTCCTCACAGCCAGGTTGGGATCAGATGTGAACTGCAAGCCACAGTGGCACTCACACTCCGAGCTGCACTGGCAGAACTTCTCGCAGAAGTTCTGTGCGATGACACAAGGACAGGAGCTGTCACAGGGCTGCCGTGGGTGGTCGCAGGGCTGGTAGTTGTATACGTGGTTCGAGGAGCCGTCTGGAGCAGACAACAGCAGGGAGACCGTTAGTCCTGGGAGCCACCAAAGACTACACAGCTAGCCTGTCACCCTTGAAGCCAAGCGGGATTTCGTTGCCATAGCTGTGGTGTCACTCATATTCCTGTTTACAAAGTCACAGCAAAACACCACCTTCCAGCCCCACATGCTTTTGGACTAAAGCTGCCCCCACTCTGCCCCAGTGTCCACCCCCATCTCAGTGCCACTAACAATGGGCTGGCTGCACACCCAGGATTGCTGCATGGAGCCCAGCCAGACACCTTCCATTACAGTGGCTCAGCACACCCACCCACCACCTTGGGATGTCCCAAACTAGGGTCATGATTGCCCAGTGCTACTCTAGAACAAATGAGAGCGGAGTGAAGTTGAAGAGGAGATGCTAACCCTTTTTCAGTTGTATCTTTCTGCAGTGGGCAGCCCACAATCTGCAGAGACAAAGAGAAGAAATAAGCTCAAGATGGCAGGAAGTGAGCATACCTCACGGGGAGCTGGGGGAACAGGCTGCACACGGACAGGGGTGAGGTCCCCGTGCTGTGAACAGGCCTCCCATGCCCCACCTTGCCTCTCAGCAGCTCAGCCAGCCACACACAGGCATCCCCACCACAGAGCAGAGCGGCTGCTAATATCCCAGCTGCCCATCGGGCCCATATGCGACCTGTTCTAAAGTCAACCAGAAACATCAGAAACACATGCTAACACCTCCATTCCTCTGGAAAAACATCTGAGGTCTTTACCCTGGGTGAGGCTGGCCCACGTTCATTATACAACTGCAGCGTGTGCATGCTGTTCTCAGGACCGATCCACCCACCCACCAGCAGAGCTTCTCCTTAAAAGGGGGGGTCTGGAAGCCCATCTTTCCTTTCCCTTCGTGGTTTCCTGGCTCTGCACCTACAGACCAGCTGGCCTCACAGCTCTGTGGACGCCATCAGAACAGGGGGCTGCCCACCTAGAAAATGCGGGCTCCCAGAAGACACACATCTAAAACTGGCATGACGCACGCACACGTGCCCAGGTTCATGTGCACGTACACATTCTACAAGCGCTAAAGGAAGTGTTTCTGTGGCCTGTGTTGGAGAACTACTGAACATACTGTTTTCTTAACCAAGATGCAGTGTGACAGCCACCTGTGACTCCCAGACATAAGCTTACTAGTGGCAGCTGTGCGGACAGAACGGACGGGCATTCTCCTGTGGCCTGGTCTGCCGGTGGCCCTGCTGGCTGGCCCGGATGCCCACGAGGACTTACCGGTGTTTCCTCTTCTTCTTTCTGGGAGGCGTGTCAACGTCCTCGGCGGGAGCAGGTGCAATGATGCTGGATTCCTTGACTCTGAATTCATACACCTGACAAGAGGCACAGTCACAGCCATGAGGACAGACGATGGGAGTGAGCCTTCCTAGCCTCACTCACACGGAACCACGCCTCACGGCCTCTTCTGCGGCACGGCCAGGTGCTAGGGATGCCATCCTCACACAGGGAGAGAGCTCAGTACGTGCCCTTCCAGGGGAGCAATGCCAGCTTTTCCTTTCTTGCTGGTTTTTAGATCCACTGCTTCCTAACGGACAACTTTATAAAACACCTTGAAAAATAATTTTAATTCCATTCCCTCTGGGGGAAAAAATTTAATCCTCTTGAGAAGATGAACAGGTGCTTAATGGTGCCGACGTGATTCCTGGGAGTGGCCGGGCAGTTTCACCCTGGCTGGAAGCTGCGAGCACCGCTGTCCCTGATGGGCTTACCTGTCTACACGTCTTGGTCCCGATGAGCCGTGCGATGGCACAGAAGTTGTCGTAGTAGGTGCCGATGAGGACCCGGAACATGGAGGCCTCTGCGCCACTCCACTCCACACTCTCAGGAGGCTCAGCGTTCGGCTTCATCTTGATTGGCGTTTGGCACCGAGAATTTGCTTCTGTAAAACCAAAGTCCGGCGTCGGCCAAGAAACAGCCGTTGAAGGGTATTAATCAACAGTGGGGAGGGGCGCAGAAGGTGCACCATCATTCAGAAGAATTCAGAAGAACAAACGCTACAAAATGTCCACGAGCATCTCCTCGCAGGGCGGCACCTGCGCTGCCAGGCTGCACGAGCATGAGCTTCTCAGTGAGAGCGTGGGTAGGCTATGTCCATGGTGCATCCGCGGGATAGCCGGCCACCAACCCTATGTCCGTGGCTGGTCTCATTCTCACGTTAAAGTGAAAGAACTGACTGGCTGCCCACTCGGGAAAAGGCAGACGAACAAGCAGACGGGATCGTCCACCCCCAACATCCCAACTCATCGACACGCCCCAGAAAGCCGCTTGTGACGCTGGACACTGACCCCCGAGACCCGCAGAGCCACAGCAAGCCTGGCCGGTGCTCTCACCCGAGGAGCTAGACGTCTCGTCCTTCTTCTCCTCTTCCTCCTTGTCATTGTTCTCCCCGCCTGTCTCTGCCCCAGCCTCCCGGTCACTGTCCGTGTCCTTTGACTCCAGCACATTGATGGTGGGGGTGCTGGGCCGGCTGCTGTTGTTGGGCAGCCGCCCCCTCCTGCGACCCCCAGGGCGTTTCGGGGGGGTCTTGATCCGCTCAGCCGTGAGGGCAGCGGCGAGCTCCTTAGCTCCTTCCTAGAGACAGAGAGACACAGAGGTCAAGGCAGAGTCCCACACTCATCTGCTGGAGGGAAAAAGCAGCTGCCCAGGAAAGTCAGCCAAGAAAGCTGTGACTGTTCATTTATCACACCTAAATGTACGTGTTTTCCATCTGTTTCTCATATTTTTGAGAAATTCATAAAGGTAAGTCAGAGTTCTTATCAAGACAGTTCTGCATGCTTGTGTGTTAAGTTAGAATATGTGTCCTCCTGGGTGAAGGATGGCGAGACTTACCTTGGACATGTCATCAGGAAAGACCAATCACCAGAAAAGGACATCACAGTAAAACTGAGCGTCAGCAAAAACAAGGGCAAGCCTTAACGGGATGGACTGACACAGGCTGCAACAATGGGCTCAAACATGGCAATGACTGTGAAAACAGCACACAACTCGGCACATCTCATTCCACTTATACATAAGGTTGCCGTGAGTCGAAGCAAACTGAAAGGCAGTTCCCTTCCACAGACACACACACAGTGTATTTAAAAGTGAATCTTTTCGAAAAGTAGAAAACCCTAACCTGCAGCCCAGAGTCAAACTTTCCCATCTTCTAAGATAACAAATACCATCTGCAGCAAAATTTAAAAGGAACAAGAATACCCAGCACATCAGCAGCCTCGACTCTGTCATTTCGTGTCTTCCTCTTGTTGTTAGGTGCCGTGGACTCCAAATCATAGCAACCTCCTGTGGTATGAGTGGAACTGCCTCCTAGGGTTTTCAAGGCTATAATCTTTACGGAAGCAGAGTGCCGCATTTTTCTCCTGTGGTGTCCTGTGAAGCTGATGGTGGGTTCAAACCACCAGCCTTCCGGTTGGCAGCTGAGCACTTAACCGCTGTGCCACCAGAGCTCCTTTACCTTACTCTTTAATTTTTTATTCCTCCGAGGACATGAAACAACTTCTGGAACAGGACACAGGCTACATGCGTAGGACAAGGTGCAGGAGACATCCGTGAGGGCATGGGGCAGACGGACCAGGACCACTCAGACACACAGCCAGAGTTTTGCGGTGTAAAGGCTGGCGTGGTGTTCAGGAACCCCAGTTTTAGAGGAAATGGAAAAAGCGTTGGAGAGCAGCCAACAGTTTTATACTTTATTTCACAAAAACCAAATTGCTTAAAAATAAAATACCATCTGCAGGTCGCTGTTGTTGTTAGGTGCTGTCGAGTTGGTTCTGACTCAGAGCTACCCCACGTACAAAAGAACAAAACGCTGCCCAGTCCTGCGCCAATCTCACAATCCTTGGTATGCTTAAGCCCACTGTTGCAGCCACTGTGTCGATCCATCTCCTCGAGGGTCTTCCTCTTTTTCGCAGACCCTCTACTTTACCAGGCATGATGTCCTTCTCCCGGGACTGATCCCTCCTGATAATGTGTCCAAAGTGTGTGAGATCTAGTTTCCCATCTTTACTTCCAAGGAGCATTCTGGTTGCGCTTCTTCCGAAACAGATTTGTTCATTCTTTTGGCAGTCCCTGTTACATTCGATATTCTTTGCCAACACGCAATTCAAACACATCAAGGTCTTCCTTATTCACTGTCCAGCTTTCACATGCATACGATGCAATTGAAAACGCCATGGCTTGGGGGTCAGGCATGCCTTAGTCCTCAAGGTGACATCTTTGCTTTTCAATAAGGAGATCTCTTGCAGCCAATTTGCCCAATGCAATGCATCTTTTGATTTCTTGACTGCTGCTTCCAAGGGTGTTGATTCTGGATCCAAGTAAAACAAAATCCTTGATAACCTGAATCTTTTCTTCTTTTACCATGATGTTGCTCATTGGTCCAGTTGTGAAGATTTTTGTGGTCTTTGATCTTCATTAGTAAGTGCTTCAAGTCCCCTTCACTTTCAGCAAGCAAGGTTGTGTCATTTGCATAACGCAGGCTGTTAATGAGTCTTCCTCTAACCTGATGCCCCTTTCTTCTTCATACAGTCCAGCTTCTTGGATTATCTACTTAGCATACAGACTGAATAGGTATGGTGAAAGGATACAACGCTGAGGCACACCTTCCCTGACTTTATACCATGCACCATCCCCTTGTTCTGTTTGAATGACTGCCTCTTGATCCATGTACAGATTTCTCAGGAACACAATGAAGTGTTCCGGAATTCCCATTCTCCGCAATATTATCCGTATTTTGTTATGATCCACACAGTCAAATGCCTTAGCATGGTCAATAAAACACAGACACTTTTGAATGATCTTCAGCAAAATTTTCCTTGTATGTGATATTAAGATATTGTTCGATAGTTTCCGCATTCAGATGGATCACCTTTCTTGGGAATAGGCACAAATATGGATCTCTTCCAGTCAGTTGGCCAGGAAGCTGTCTTCCATATTTCTTGGCATAGACGAGTGAGCACCTCCAGCGCTACATTCATTTGTTGAAACATCTCAATTGATATTCGTCAATTCCTGGAGCCTTGTTTTTCGCAAATGCCTTCTTGGGACTTCTTCCTTTAGAACCATTGGTTCCTGATCACATGCTACCTCCTGAAATGGTTGAATGTCGACGAATTCTTTTTGGTATAATAACTCTGTGTATTCCTTCCATCTTCTTTTGATGCATCCTGTATTGTTTAATATTTTCCATAGAATCTTTCAATATTGCAACTCGAGGCTTGAGTTTTTTCTTCAGCTCTTTCTTCAGCTTGAGAAATGCTGAGGGTGTTTTTCCCTTTTGGCTTTGTATCTCCAGCTCTCCTCACATATAATACTTTACTGTCTTCTCTAGCTGCCCTCTGAAATCTGCTCAACTTTTACCTCATCATTTTTTCCTTTCGCTTTAGCTACTCAACGTTCAAGAGCAAGTTTCAGAGTCTCTTCTGATATCCATTTAGGTCTTTTCTTTCTCTCCTTTCTTTTCAATGACCTCTTACTTTCTTCACGTATGATATCCTTCCACAATTCGTCTGGTCTTTGGTCATCAGTCTTCAATGCATCAAATCTATTCTTGAGATGGTCTCTAAATTCAGGTGGGATATACTCAAGGTTGTAGTTTGGCTCTCGTGGACTTGTTCCAATTTTCTTCAGTTTCAACTTGAACTTGCATATGAGCAATTGATGATCTGTTCCACAACAGGCCCCTGGCCTAGTTTTGACTGACAATATTGAGCTTTTCCATCATCTCTCTCCACAGATGTAGTCGATTTGATTCCTGTGTATTCCATCTGGCAAGGTCCATGTGTATAGTTGCCATTTATGTCAGTGAAAAAAGGTATTTCGATGAAGAAGTCGTTGGTCTTGCAAAATTCAATCTTGTGATCTCCAGCATCATTTCTATCACCAAGACCATATTTTCCAACTACCGATCCTTCTTTGTTTCCAACTTCTGCATTCCAACCACCAGTAATTATCAGTGCATCCTGATTGCATGTTCGATCAATGTTAGACTGCGAAAGTTTGTAAAAATCTTCAATTTCTTCATCTTTGGTCTTAGTGATTGGTATGTAAATTTGAATAACAATCATATTAACTGGTCTTTCTTGCAGACATGTGGATATTATCCTATCACTGTACTTGAGGACAGATCTTGAAACGTTCTCTTTGACGATGAATGCAACACCGTTCCTCTTCAAATTGTCATTCCCGGCATCACAGACCATATGATTGTCTGATTCAGAATGACCAATACCAGTCCATTTCAGCTCACTAATGCCTAAGATATCGATCTTTATGGGTTCCATTTCACTTTGACAATTTCCAATTTTCCTAGATTCATACTTCGTACATTCCAGGTTCTGATTATTAATGCGTATTTCCAGCTGTTCTTCTCATTTTACATCGTGCCGTATCAGTAAATGAAGGTCCCGAAAGCTTGACTCCATCCATGTCATTGAGGTGGACTGTACTTTGAGGCAGCTCCTCCCCAGTCGTACTTTGAGTGCCTTCCATCCTGGGGGCCTCATCTTCTGGCACTATATCAGACCATGTTCTGCTGCTATTCATAAGGTTTTCGTTGACTGATTCTTTTCAGAAGTAGACTGCCGGGTCCTTCTTCCTAGTCTGTCTTAATCTGGAAGCTCAGCTGCAATCTGTCTGCCATGGGTGACCCTGCTGGTATTTGAATATCGGTGGCATAGCTTCCAGCAACGCACAAGCCCCCACAGTACAACAAACTAACAGACGTATTGAGGCAGTGTGCTGCTGCCCCTCCCCAAATCTATCCAAATCCAACAGGAAAAGAGGCCCATTTAGTGCTCAGAAGTGGCTTGCCTCAGAGGGGAGCAGGGAAGAATAAGATGGCACCTCCTATTTCCCCAACCCCTCACCTTTTCTACATCACGTTAAAAAGAACTTCATGTGAGTCCCCAACTGACGACATACTCGAGTTACAACAAGCCACACTTACTAGTAACACATACTACATCTAATGTCGCAGCCCACGATTTGCTGATGTTATTATCACTCTCTTACCAACCCCAAACACATAAAAATCAGATTTATAAAGATATACTGAGAAACAAAAGAGGTATTCGACTTAAGTCAGAACCAACTTATAACAGAGTCAATGGGACAGAACCCTGCCATAAGTCAGGGACTAACTATACACATATACTACATTACATGTGGCCCACAATCATGGGTCTAAAATCCAAAGAAGGGATGCAGCCACGAGAAAGTCTCAAAAGCAGCCCCACACAGTCACAGGCAACTGGGCTCTAGGTGGGCTGCTGTGTTTCACACACAGACTTCACAGGAGCTATATGCATCCTTGATCGTAAAGACATTGTTGCTGAGCAGAAAACACAGTGAACAAAGGACGACTCAGGACCGATGAAGGACCACGAACTGCGAGCCACACTACTAAGTGTGGGCCACGAGGGAAGGAAAGAAACAGCACAGTGAGACAACATGGCCAAGTGTGGCTCACAGGATGCTGCCCACCGAGGCCAACTGTGGCGCAGGAGTGTTCACCCTGACTTCACAGACCTCCAGAGTTCAAATCGGACTTCTCAGATATCTCAGGAGAACAAAGCAAAAATCTTACCAGGTGCTGGTAACACTGTGGTCCACAGGGTTTGTTATCGAGAGCAGTTTCTGTATTCTTCCGCTTGTACGTGTTGGGTGTCGCATGAAAAGCTGCAAAGTAAATGAAACAAAGTGTCTGAGTGTAACTATAAAATATTTAATCTTCATCCCCATCTCAGTGTTAAAGTCAACAGTGCACCATCCTGCCTTTTGGTCCACATTATCTTAAAGCTGTGCTCTGGGCTCTCCGTGAGTTACCACGGAGGCCCTCACCAACTCCCCCAGAGCACCCCACTCCTTCTGCCCATCCCCACCGGGGAGGAGACGGCCAGTTCTGCAACAACTAGTGGCTTCTTGTTCCCCACACATGTAACTGATGCGCACAGACTATACACTATGATTGCGAACACTCAGTTAAACTGAATCTAATGAATCCGCAGGACGACTGACGTTTCCTCTACTTGTAGTCAAATTTCCCATCTTTACCAAAGGATTCTGACATCTACAGTTTCCTGGTTTCTGAAGAAGGGTCAGCAACTAGGTCGTCAATGGGCAGTGGGGTAGGCCCCCGCCCGTTACGTTCTTTTACAGAGGAGCCTGTTTAATCAGCTGGCGACAACACATCAGCGGCCAGAGCAACCCCCATCTGAGACACAGGATTTTCATTTGCCAGAGTTAGTCACGCACGTTTCGCTACTCATTTCTAATAAAATGTTTTTAGTTTGGAGGCCTCCTCCAGCATATGCTATATTTCTAGACTGATCCTCCTGCCCCCAATTCAGTGAAAACACATGCACACACTGTTGCAAACACAGGCACACACGCATGCGCGTATACGCACAACCGTGCACGCACACATATGAAGTCAGGGCCTCTGCTAGGAGGCATCTCTTAATTAGAATTAGAAAGCCAGGAACTTGTTCTTGTCTTAGGCTGTACTGACTAGGACTCTCCTAATACACCACAGTCAATACAGTCTAAGACACCAAGTTCTGGCCATAAAGCTAGAAAGATAACATACTAACATTCTTCATTTCCCACTGCATTTGGCTAGAACAAGAAGAAAAACTTTTCTCAGGACCAAATCTCCCTCAGCAGAATTACAAGCATCAATTTTTTGGCAACACTGTAACAAACCCTTTCTTCTAGAAATAGCTTAAAGGTTGAACATGATCTTTTTAAGGAGGCATCTTAAAATACTAATATTCAAAATAAGATCTATTTCAAGCTAAATATAATGTGCGGAAAAGATCATATAAAATTCCCGGTGAGAAAATAAGAAAGGAAATTAAGGCCAAATACTTTTTAAATTTTACAAAAAGGAAAAAACATTAACATTAAGGACATTTTTTAAAATTATTTCAAAAGCAATCCATAAAATCTCAATGACAAGTCTTAGCTAGAGGTTTTCAAGCAAAGGAAAAAGACTTAACTGTCTACTTGAGAATAAACGAGCAACTCTAAAAATTGACTACAGTATAAAAATGACTACAGTGTACTGTGTAGCCCTTAGAATACCACAATGTGTCAGCATATTAGTGGTGCATCACACGCAGACCCGCGGCCCCTCTCCAGTGGGGACTGTACAAATTCGGAGATAGAAACAGAAGAAGCTGCCTGAGCTCACGTGGCTAGCCGGCAGCAGATGGGACTGAACCTCAGTAGGTGCTTTCGCTACAGCCAGATAACTTCTTATCTCTACAAATGCGTCCTCATAGCCGCGGCCATTCACATACAGCTCTTCTCTTACGCACCTCTCTAACTTGTTACCCCATGGTAACGATACATTGTCATAGAGTGCAACATGTCAGTTTTACACATTAGCTTCTGCTTACGGCACTGATCTTGTCTGATCTGATTAGAACTGAGTGTTACAGTTAGTAACAGACATCAGACAGCTTTTATAAAAAGTGTCTCAGAGAATACAGTGTCAATATTCACAGCAGAGGACAGTGACAACAGCAACAACAGCAAGCAGACACTTCACGCTCCAGGCTCTTGCCAAGAACCCTACAGGCCTCAGCTCATTTAATCCTCACAAAAACCCAGCTATTAGAGTCATGATTGCCATTTTACAGATGAAGAAAACTCAGGTTTATAGTGTTAGGGATTGAATTGTTTCCCCCCAAAACATGAGTTGGAATCCTTACCCCTTACTTGTGGATGTAATCCCATCTGCATATAAGGTTTTCTTTGTTAATGAGGTAGTATCGGTGTAGGGTATGTGTAAAACCTACTCACTTTTGAGATACAAAAGAGCAGAGTACGCACAGAGAAGAAAATGAGCAGAAGATGCATGTCACGTGGAGATCGCCAAGAAATCAAGGGGCTCCAGAAACCTGAAAACCCTTCCTCCAGAGAGACTGAGAGCCTTCCCCTAGACCAGGGCCCTGAATTCAGACTTGCAGCCTCCTGAACTGCAAGAAAATAAACCTCTGCCCTCTTAAATTCAGCCATGTGTGATACTTCTGTTACAGCAGCATTAAGACACTAAGACACAGAGGTTAGGTCACCCTGTTAAGTACACAGCAAAAATGGACTCAATTATGTTTTGAGCATTTAACCATTTACATATGAGAAGTATCTTAAACTGTCAACAATCAACTACAAACTCTGGGTAACTTTTTCCAAATACTAATCGTTTAAGGTATTACAAAACATCAAAACTTAACACTAAATACACAGAAACTTATGTAAACATGTTTTGGCCTATTTCTCGTTACACAAATGCTGCTCATCACGTCAGCAGTGCCGTCGGCTTACTCACAGTGGCAGCTTTGCGAGAAACAACTGCTCAGCGAGCACCTGCGGAAACCTTGTAGGCCTGGCTTCCAAATTGGATGCCTGTGCGTGCAGGGCCCAGAGCAGCCCTCCAGCAGCAGAGAAGCACGAGGAAATGTGACAGCTCCTGATTCTCACATCCCAACCTCTCCGTTTATTCCCAGCCAGGAGAGCTGCTACGGCTGCAGTAGCCCACAGTGCTGACCCCGTAGCCCAGGATGCGCTGAGCCACACTTACGGTGCAGGAAGCAGTCGTACTTGAAGCAGCGCCGGCAGAAGAGCGTGTGAAACGAGTGCAGGCTCTGCTCCCGCTGCACCGACTTGGCGTTGGGCCCATCAATGTTAGGGGTGCATTCGGGTGGCAGTGCCCCAGGCAGCTGCTGCTCCGTGAGCTCCTTGTACCTGGAGACATAGGGAACATGAGAGAAGGATAACCTCATAAAAGTCAGGCTTCAAAAAGGTTTCTATGAAGGTAACATTTTTTGACATTTATCATACCTAAAACACAAAGCTAGCAGTCTACAACAGTGTAATTTAGATAAAGAGTCAATTAAACATTACGCATGGTACTACAACAATCAAATCCACTGCTGTGATTCAGGCGTATCATGGAAAAGAATATTACAAAATTGATTTTAATTAAACATTAACTGCACTAGAGTTGCTACCAGTGTGCAGAGAAGCGCTCCTCAGGTGCAGTGCTGAGTGACTACATAAACGTCTGTACACACCTGACCCACACTAAGTGTAGCGCAGACACACAACCTGCTTACGGCATCTTACTTACATACACGACATCACACGAGGCAACACTGCTCAAAAAGCCATGTCTTTTGGTGAAGGGTAAGACAGCACCTAATCCTGGGGAGGCCAGCACAGCCTGTCCAAGGCAAGGCCATGGTAGCTCCAAGGACACATCCAAACTCTCGGAGGGGACTGAACTGCTGGGCAGAGGGCTGTGGGGACCACGGTCGCAGGTAAATCTAGCTCAACTGACATAACATAGTTAATAAAGAATATGTTCTACATTCCACTTTGGTGAGTAGCATCTGGGGTCTTAGAAGCTTGTGTGCAGCCATCTGGGATACTCCACTGGTCTCACCCCTTCGGGAGCAAGGAAGAATGAAGAAAACTAATGATACGAGGGAATGATTAGTCCAGAGGACTAACGGACCACAACTACCACGTCCTCCACCAGACTGAGTCCAGAATAACAATATGGTACCTGGCTACCACTGATTGCTCTGACAAGGAGTATAATAGAGGTTCCAGACAGAGCTGGAGAAAAATACAGAACAAATTTCTAACTCAAAAAGAAAAACCAGACTTGCTGGCCTGGGAGAGACTGGAGAAGCCCTGAGAATATGGCCCCTGGACACCCTTTCAGCTCAGTACTGAGGTCACTCCTGAGGTTCACCCTTCAGCCAAAATTGAACAGGGCCATGGAACAAAACAAGACTAAAGGGGCACACCAGCCCTGGGGCAGGGACTAGAAGGCAGGAAGGAACAGGAAAGCTGGTAATAGGGAACGCAAGGTCAAGAAGGGAAGAGTGGTGACATGTCATGGTGACATGACATTGTTAACCAATGTCATAAAACAATACGTCTACTAACCGTTTAATAAGAAACTAGTTTATTCTGTAAACCTTCATCTAAAGTACAACAAAAATAAATAAATAAGCCACGTCTCACTTTTCCTTTAGTTCTTCCGCTGTGCCCTTATCTGGAAACATCGAAGAAATGGCTTCAAAAATTTTATCAGAAGGAAACTTCCGGGGTGGACGGCTTTCTTTATCTAAAAAGGGCAATAGGAAGTTAAAAAAAAAAAAGAGGAAAATAGATTCTCGATCTTTCACTTTCTCCACACAAACTCTTTATATCAAAGCTGAAATCATCAACTTTGTGTTTCATTTACTTCTAAGGTATTTTACACGGGTCTATTTTTTTTATAGAGTACTCGTGGAAACCTTGGTGGCGTAGCGGTTAAGTGCTACAGCTGCGAACCAAAGGGTTGGCAGTTCAAATCCACCAGGCGCTCCCTGGAAACTCTATGGGGCAGTTCTACTCTGTCTTACAGGGTCACTTTGAGTCGGAATCAATTTGACAGCACTGGGTTTGGTTTTGGTTATACAGTTCTCAGTAGCTCAGATAAACACAACATTCAAATTCAAATGTGAAGTTTAAGAGCCCTAGGAGGCAGAGAACCCAAGTTGTGATCCCAGCTCTGCTGGAAACTGCCTGTGGCTGTGGCTGGTCCCTCAACCACCTGGGTGTGTCTTCGTCTGTAAAATGGAGTTCAACTAAGTGATCACTAAGGGCCCTTTGCATTACAAAAAATTTTGTGTTTTGTTGAAATTACAATTTTCCCTCAAAATCCTCTGTGCAGCCATCATAACAGACTTTGCCCACTATAGAATACCACCAGAGGCTGTCTCAGAATAACAGTTTTTCCAGGAAGCACGGGACTGGTGCAGATGGGATGCACGTTGGGCCACTCACAACCCCAGCGCTGTCCTTTTGAGAACGCAATCCTGCACACATCTGGCCTCATGAAATCCGTCCCTCAACTACAAAGCGGGTCTAGTGACGCACTATCTTGTGTGTAGCAGTCGGTGCCCACGTGTGCTCAGAGTGCCCCCAGGGAAGACCACAGCCTGGTGACGTTATCCTGACAGCCAGGAAACAAGGAGCCCTGGTGTTACAGTTTAGAAGACTGTCGTGTGATAGTTAACAAAAAGGAGAGAGAAGGGCTCAGTGCTGCGTTCACCGCACTGCTGGCAGAGCTGCACAGATGCCCTGACAGACGTACCGTCACGGGGCTCCTCCAGGTCTTTCTGCTTCTCTTCTCGCTCATCAGGGTCATCTGCATCGTCGTCATCATCATCATCACTGTACTGACCAAGCGCATTCACCAGCTCCACAAAGATCTCGTCATTGATAAACCCGCACTCTGAAATTTACCACATGGATTATCGGAAGCCTACGGGAGGGTAACAGAAGCCTGTTCTGATGCGGAAGAGAGCCACAGCCCATCAGTCAGCACCAGAGCGTAACTGCTGAAACACGAGTGGATGAGACCCTTCTCGGGACTGGCCTTGGCCAACTTCGGAAAGCAGGTTTATCTCCACCACCTGCATTGTCTCCTTCATCACCCCTCTCCAAGGTACCCAGGGGCATGGACCTAGCTATCCACTAATGTGGTAATGGGTGGTGACCTCCCTCCAGACACTCCCATCAGCCTCTAGAGATGGATCCAAAGCCCCAGTTCTACTGACAGACATCCAGGGACTGCAGGCGCCTGGCAGGGCCCCTGGGCAGCAGGCCAGTGAACACCTTTGTGCTTGGGCCACACTGAGTCTGCCTGCATATCACACATGGGCTGAGCCACCCACTTCACCATGACATAGTCCTGACACCGGCAAGCTTTCATACAGTTTCTCTGACACCATAACTTATGTTACAACCAACTATGGGATCTTCCAAATGCCTGTCAGTTACATGGCAAATGTGATCCTCCAATTTACAAACAGGGAAAACATCAAAAATTTTAGCTTGTGAGCCCAGGCAAGTTCTTACTGACCAGGGCAAAACCAAACTTTAATATTTAAAGGCTCTTTTCTTGCCTGTGCTCAGTAAACCAGAGTACCTTTGTCAGGCCCTTGGTCCCTCTCCCTGAGAAATAACTAGGTGCTCACCTCTGTCCCCATGCACTTTGCCATCATAGTTCTTGATCAGCTCTTCAATGAAGGTCCCGTCCTGGTCTAAAACTTCATCCCCCATGTAAGGAATGTTGTGTAAAACAGTTTCATCTTCCACCTCAAAGTAAAAAACAGATGCAAATCAGCTACCTAACAAGAAAGAAATGTCGTATTTTAGTTATGTCTTTACCTGGTCCCCCAGATCTTAAAGTTAGGCAGCAAACCCTAAAACAAGACCCCTCTCACCAATTAACCCATTATCTGAGGAAACTGTTTACAGAGATTTTTTTTTTTTAATGCTGTATTTTAGCTAACCTGTCATCAATCGTTAAGACTTACCATTATGTTAAGAACCTCTGAGCAGGGAAAAGCTGCTGCCAGTTACACCAGGATACACCACTCACTGTCAGACACCTTCCTACATTCAGACGTTAGACAGGCGGGGAGGGGTCTTAAACTGATGAAATCAACTACATATAGCTATATTTTTAAAACAGCAGGATAAGAATTTCTGAGCTTCGTTTTATGATCAGGACAAAGAGTGCTCCTGGTCCATTAAAGTTTACACTAAAAAGATTCACGCTTGTATGTGAAATTCCACAATAATGTAAAATATGTCAGTCCTCAGGTGAGTGGGATGCCTGTCAAAGCTGGGCAACGCTACTAAAAACGACAAGGCTCAGAAGACAATAGGGATGAGGAGGGTGCCCAGCAGGGAAGAGCCAGAGAAAAGTTGAGGGTGTGCTCAAGCTGACCATCAGAGACCCCCGATGGCGAGCTCGCAGTGTGGCCATGATGAAGACGAGGGTTCCATGGACCACACTTAAGGAAACTCACATGAAGTGAGCACAGGGCTCAGTCTTAACAGGTCTTTGAATGGGTGACGGTTGAAAACAGAAGTATAGAGAGGCAATTCTCATCACAGGACGGCCCAGCTGGCCCCTGACTGAGCAGCCCAGGGCTGTCTGAAGTGGGCTAGTCAGGTCAGAATCAAGCAGCAACTCCGGTGGGCAGGAGAGGATGCAGGAGGTGCCTGTCAGTACAGCAGACAGGAAGCGCAGAGAAATGACATGTGGACCAGTACAGAGTTCTCACAGACAACGGTACTCAGACAGCTGAGAAGGGGGTGGGAGAAAGGAGGACAAATGAAAGCGCAGGCTCTCACGTGCCGGTCTACTCCAACCTGAGGAAGTGTGCACACTAGAGAGGCCTGTCTTCGTCTCATCTGACCTGCTGAGGCCCACTAGAATCAGGAGACTGTATCTCTTTGGATGGAGTCCCTGAGTGGCGCAAACAGTTAATGCACTCAGCTGCTAACCAAAAGGTTGGAGGTTTGAGTCCACCCCGGCATGGCTTAGAAGAAAGGCCTGAAATTGACTTCCCAAAAAATCAGCCACCGAAAACCTTGTGGAGCGCGGTTCTTCTCTGATACACACGGGGCTGCCATGAGTTGGAGTCAGCTCACTGGCAACTGGGAGTGGTAATTTCTCTGGCCATAAGCCAAGATGAAGGGACAGCTGGGTCCTTTTGTCTTCCCAGGTGTATCCCTACAACCTTTGCTCCCCAGAACGTATTCCGGCCCTTCTCTAAGGGCAGTCTGCCTGATTTGCTTTGATCAGTGCCCAGCAGAACCCATGTGTGACTTGTGTACATCGCTGACACTGCAAATACTATGTCCTTTTGGAATGTTACAGTCCATGTCATACAGAGCCTCCTCTTGGCTCTGGCAGTCGGAGTTTCTGAGCAGCAAAGCCTCACACACATCTGTACAGCTACAGGACAGCAGCTAAGATACCATCAGCCCCCACAGGACAACTGTTCAAGAAGTTCCTGGAGACATTAGCCAAACCAAACCCACTGCCATCAAATCAATTCCAATTCGTAGCAACTCTATAAGACAGAGTAGAACTGCCCCATAGGGTTTCTGAGGAGTGGCTGGTGGATTCGATCTGCAGACCTTTTAATTAGCAGCTGAGCTCTTAAACACTGCACCACCAAGGCTCCCCTCTAGAGACATTAGAAACATTTAATTCAAAAAATCTAATGATTCTCTCCTGTAGGCTCACCAAGGACTTCCTTCACCCTCTTTATTAGCCCTCCCATTTTATATACCAATTAATACAACTCTGTACTTTTTATCTAAAAGTACAACTCAAGAACACAAAATGGACTTTCTTTCCATCCCATCTCTGTCATCCTACTTCCTTCCACGAAGAGTCAAATGCCAGTGTGTCATTACAAGTTATGGGGCCACTGTCTGGCAAAACATGTTTAAGCTGGTGTTCTATAAGCCCCAAGAATATTTCATCATGTACATTATCGCAAATAACATGCTTCCTAAAATGGTTTTAAATTATGGGTTCTCAACTGACAAAAACTCAAAGTCAGACTGGGACTGCAGGGTGCTGACTGATCTTTGAAAGGATAAGAACTTTAAGCTTCATCTTTTAAACAGGTTTTGATCCCAGGTGTGGTTTTTGCTGAACCGTTTTCTTTTGGTGAATGTTTTAACCTAAGGAAGCAGGACTAGTGAAAGAGCAACCCTGTGAAGACTGTAAAAACCAGCCGAGGCTGCCACTGAGGCCCTTTTACTTACATTTGATCCCCTTGGCAAACAGAAAATTACCGTGCATTTCTACGTGAGGTGGGTCTCCAGATGGAGTGAGCAGAGAACAGGTACGCACCATGAAGTTCTGCTGCAGGGGGGACCAGGAGTACATGATGGGCACGGAGGCGACCGCGTTCAGCGTCTTCAGGGGGATGGCTTGTGTGGGGAAATCCAAGTCACTGCTCACGGAGCACTGGGGCAGAAACGACAGAAGGCACTTAGGACTGGACAGCCTCGAGGTGCAGCTGGCACACTGTCGAGAAACTGCCCACTTCAACAGGGGTGCAAAGGGTATCCTCTACCTCCACCTAGGCCAGTAAACTTCACAGCCCCAAAGAGCCTCTCTTCTTCCTTCTCTTTTTAATTAGAGTGAAAACAATTCTTACATTTTACAAATTTTCAAACCCTCTAACCCTTCATATACTTACCAATATCAAGAAGAAACAAACGTTATTAACCACTCCACACTTTTCTTAAATCTCAACCACATGGACGAGTAATATAAAGAGCAAACATGCCACTTACATCTTACCCAGTGAGAATAAGGAAACTTATTAACCTTTTTTTCCCCTTTTTAGTATTTGCTGATATTATCAAATGATACACAGATATAAATGTAATATATCTGAGTTTCAGTCACAAAATGGAGTCAAATAGATTCCGTAAAGCCATAATCTCTAAATTAGTAATGACAACAGCTAAAAGTTAGCGCTTCCTATGTGCTAGGCACTATTTCAAGCACATTACATGTTTTATCATATACAGCACTGTAAAATGGGTACTATTCTCAGCCCCATTTTACAGGCGAGAAGACTAAGGCAAAGAAAGGATCAGTAATTCACCCAAGGCAGTACACTGGACAGGTACACCCAGAAAGCCTGACTCTGGAGCCCTGCCCTCACACCCCACCCACACACACTGCCTTAAATACCGTATTTCATCTAATCTACGATGGCATCGATTTTAAGGCACACTGTTACTTTATATATCACGAAGGAAAAATTGCTGCCAATTGACTATGACACAATGCTTTCTCATCACAGCAACTCCAGGACACATCCCAGTTTCAGGTGTTAAAATGTTAACACATACAAACTTTTGATTCTATGAAATACGGTACGTCTGTGCTAGAGGCAACCTCAGCACTCCTCAGGGCCCAGGTATCAGCTTTCTTGTAAGCACCACCACCCAGTGTCAGGCCTCCAGGCCTTCTCAAAAACGCCCTGCAATCAGTGAAAATTGAGCAAAGAAGTCGAACTGAAGGAGTAAAATGAAACAAAAAAATTTTATATACACACATGTGTAACTGTTAAACGTCTCATTTTTTAAAGAAGTCTTGAAAACACCGGGTGGGTTTGGTGGAATCAGAGTGGAAGCGCACGCAGGCCAGGCCCTCGCGCTCCATCGGCCAGGGTGATGCTGCCATAGACACAGCCATCACAGCCCAGAAAAAACTCCTTCCTTGGTCGAAGGTTTATGGAGACAGTGGTTAGGGAGAACTGTGCCAGGTTAACCCACTGGTCTGCTTTCCCAAAGGGCAAAGATAAAAAGTGATCACACCACCAAGCCCAGGGCTCCAGTAAGTAATGGGCGTGACCAGCTGCTGACACTCGGGAACCTGATCCAGCCCGCCTCCTCCCGTCCACAGGTGACATTTGTTGAGCACCTACGATGTTGCAGGCACTGTGCTAAGTGGTTCTACTCATCACAGCCTCAGGACACAGGTGTTTGAGCACCACAACCTCACAAATGAGGGGTGGGGCTTGAGAAATCAAACAGCCCATCTTCAGAAAGGGGGCGACCGACACAGCCAGGACCAGCGGACTGTGGCAGGGACAGCCCCTGCCAGACAGGCTGCCAGGCGCAGTCACCAGCACACTGTGTGCAGTGTGGGAGAGGCACAGGGAGCCCGATGGCGGGGCGGGGGGGGGGCTCCTCTCTGGTGGCCAGGTGTCCCTCCTCACCTGACTGGGCAAATGGGGAGGAGGGGGGCAATAATTACCAAAGTATTAGATACCCTCAAGTGATTTTAAGTATAAAATAATCTTCGTTTCTTTAAAAAATGTAAAGTTTTTGATCTTGGTTTTAAACTTGCGGCCAAATGAACTCTGTGGCTTAAATTCTGAAGATCAGCTGCCTTTAAAGCTTAAACCTGCTTTAACATTGAAATCCAAAATCACAAAGAAGGCCAGTTAGGCAGCTGAGTATACTTTTCGACAACTAGATGGAGGTCTCTCTTCTGTGTGCACCAGTGATGTGGAAAACGCACTGACGAGTCCACTGGCTTTCCAGGAAGAGCAAGGACTTCACAAGCACGGAAAGTAAGAAGCAAAGGCTATATATAGTGCTGAGCACTACTTCCAGTCCCACACCTGTCACGCTCCCATCCACGTCTTCCCAATTTTGAGTCAGGAAATAAGCTCTCTGAGGCAAAAGCAGCTGAGGCAAAGTGTCGTTGTATCTCTCCCATAACCAGCACAGTGTCTCAAAACGAGTAGGCACTCAAAAAATGTTTCTGGAATGAAGAGACTGCACTTCCTCTGGTCTCCCCTGGCAGAGACATCAGCTCCAATTTCTGTTTAAAGCTAAGAGAGCAGGCTATTCAGAAGACTGAAGGTCGAGCCCACGTAGGTATCTTTGTAGGAGCTCCAGAGACCTATCCCATCCCATAACTATTAACCTTAACTAATAACCACATTCCTTTCTTTTATGAAATACTCAAATGCAAAAGCATTTGATGGTAAAACAAATTTGGGAATTTCTTAATTATTTATTGACTTATAGGAAAGCAACTCAAAAGTCCCAGTTACTTACCAGTAACTTCTTTTTCTTTGAAAATGTATCATCCTTGACCATTTCTGTAATTAAGTCTCATCTCTCTCAGATTCTGAAAATGATGTTGACCTTATGGGCAGTCTCCACAACGTTTTACTTGACCAGAAAGGCCCCGTGTCCTAGCACTCACCAGGAGGCCTGTGCAGACGACCTACGTTCTCCAGCTCTAGCTCCAACTTGAGGGCCACACAAGTTAAAGTCATTGCAGACGGCAGTCATCAGTCATAAAGGAAGAACAGAACTCTGCTAGTTATCAAGGATGCTACCTTTTCAGAGAAGCAGCTTACTGGTAAGGAACGAGGTTCCTCTCAGGACGGTAGACTTACATCAACCAGCTGGTACAACAGGCGAGCACGTGGCTGGGCCACTGGGGGCTGCAGAGGGGAGCCACGCCCAAACTAGCAGCTGTAGGAGGACACAGCCCAACTGAGACTCTTGGCAGAGGCTGGTTCCAAGCAAAAACTGTTATGGAAAACCGCGGAGGGAAGAGCAGGTGAGTGGCCTGCAGGGAAGGGAGAAACATTAACACACCTACTATGTGCCACGCACGGTGCTAGAGACTTCACAAACGCTATCGTCTTTAAAATCCACAGCTCCCTGTGGTGCAGGTGTGATGCCCTGTTTGACAGTGGGACCCCCCAGAAGGCACTAGCCATAGCCATCCTGCCTGAGCAACCTTCAACATCAGGAGGGTTAAGTACAGCTTCCTTATAGTAGGGGAAATACAGTCCATTAGCCAAGTGAGAAAGTACTCCTGGACACTGACTGCCCCATTTAGTTCACGCCAGAAGACACAATGAACAGTTGATATTATCTGATATCCTTCAGCCTTTCCAAGTAAAACAACAAGGAGCCTTCTCACAGCTATGGTGTGGGAAGGTCGCCACCCCAGGGAGGAAGTGAGGAGAAGGCATTAGCTGCCACCCAACTCTCGAGAAAAGCTTAGGATGGTTTCCGACGCTCCCTATATTCTTCAGGATTTGAGCAGAGAAAAGATAGCACGCCCCAGTTTAAAATCAGCTAGCCCTTCTAGTGAAAATGATAGCGTATAACTTAAATTCAGGCTCCTTTTGTGGGAGTAAAGTGCTGAAGGAAAAACTACCTTCAAGTGTGAGATATCAAAGAGTGCGACAACTGTCCACCGTGGGCAGAGTTAAGAGGCGGCAACACAGGAGTGAGTTTATAACCTGGTTGAGAAGCCAAAGTGGGAGAGGGGAGACATTCCTGAACAAAATATGTGGCTCAAACGGCAGAGGGTCAGAAATAAAAGTGGGGAAGAAAACAAACCTGACAACCTCATGAAAGCAGCGAATCATGGGTATTAGAGCAGAGAGGAGCAGCTCCTACCAGAACTGACCATAAGTTATCTCCACTGTGTTACAGGTACTGACTGCCCAGCGCCTTTGCAGACTCAGGGGGATCCGCCAACCTGCAGCATTTGACAACTGCCCAGCGCCTTTCCAGACCCAGGGGCCTCGCCAGCCTGTAGTGTGCAGCCACAACTGCCCAGCACCTTTCGGACCCAGGGGACCCACCAGCCTGCAGCATGTGGCCAAAACGGCCCAGAGCCTTTCCAGACCAGGGGTGACCTGCCTGCCTGCCCTCAGTGTGCAGCCACGGCTGCCCAGCACCTTTCCAGACCGGGAGTGACCCGCCAGCCTGCAGTGTACAGCCACAGCTGCCCAGTGCTTTTCCAGACCCGAGGGGACCCGCCAGGCTGCAGTGTGCAGCCACAACTGCCCAGAGCCTTTCCAGACCCAGGGGACCCACCAGCCTGCAGCATGTGGCCAAGACTGCTCAGCACCTTTCCAGACCTGAGGGGACCCGCCAGCCTGTAGTGTGCGGCCACCGCTGCCCACAGCCTTTCCAGACCCAAGGGGACCCGCCAGCCTGCAGTGTGCGGCCGCTGAGCTCGCACAAGTGCCAGAAAAAGACGCTCTCACAGGGTCAGTGAGCTCACACTTCTCCCTGGAAAACAGCCACACCCATGTGGAACATGAGTCAGATAGTGTCTGGAACACAGCTTCCGGGGTTTAGAGCCCTTCAGCATCTCCTAGCTGCAGAAGCCTGGCCTTCACTGTCAGTGAAAGAAACAAAAATTCAAACACAAAAGCTAAGAAGTAGAATAGAGATGCTGATACAAGCAGCGTCGTCTGTGCTGGCCCGACAGCGGGCTGTCGTCCCTGAAGTGCTAAATCCTTGCTCAGAGGTGGACTTGCGCAGGTGATCACCCGCAGGTGGGGTGACTCTGTTCATCTCTGCAGAACAGATTTACCTCTGCTCCTCGACACAGAACGGTGGACCACTGGAAGGGCAAATAGAGAAAAATTAAAAACCAGAACCCCAACTCGCTCTTCATACAAATGGAATTCCTGACAGGTTAGAGGATATCAAAACATAAAAAATGAAAACAAAAAGAACTACAAGAACCAAAGAAAAAGACAGGCAGATGACTTTACAACCCTGAAGAGGAGAGAGACTTCCCAAGCCTTTAAGAAACACCAAACCAACCAAACCCATTGCCGTTGAGTCGATTCCGACTCATAGCGACACCACAGGACAGAGTCCATCTGCCCCGTAGGGCTTCCCAGGCTGTAAAACTTTGAGGAAGCAGACTGCCTCATCTTTCTCCCACGGAGCGACTGGTGGGTTCAAACCGTTGACTTTTTGGTTAGTAGCTGAACACTTAAGCCTGAGCCACCAGGGCTCCTTTAAGAAACACAAGAAAGAAAAAAAATTCCAATTGGACTACAAATTGGAAAGTAAGATCTACAACACAGATGGTTAAAAAAAAAAAAAAACTAATACTCATAATACACAGAAAGTCCTTACAAATCATGAGAAAAAAAAAACCCACTGCCTTCGAGTCGATTCTGACTCATAGCGACCCTATAGGACAGAGTAGAACTGCCCAATAGAGTTTCCAAGGAGCGCCTGGTGGACTGGTGGACTCGAACTGCTGACCTCTTGGCTAGCAGCTGTAGCACTTAACCACTACGCCACCAGGGTTTTCAAATAATGAGAAAAGGACCCCCTAATTTTAAAAGATCCAAGACCATAATAACCAATTCACAAAATACATATAAAACAGACAACAAAAAGACTCTATCACTGATTAAATGAAATTCAAATTGTGGCGATTTTTTTACCTATCCAACTGACAAAGATGAAAAAGACTGATAATATTTTGTGTCAGGAACATACAGGTAAAAGTGTCTACTTTCATAGACAGGAGGGAGAATATAAAACAACTGGGGCTGGAGAAATCTGGTGGTATCTACTGAATTCTAAATATGTTGCAAACAGAGCCACACATTTGCACACACGCACATCCTTCTGCCCTTGCAATCCTTCTATTTCTAGGAACTTCTACAAAAGCATCAAAAGATCCAAGAATTTGTGTGAAGGACTTCACAGCAACACTATATATTTGTAGAAATCAAAATGAAAACCCTAAATGCCCATTAATTAAGAAGAGGCCCAGGAATTTTGGTGTGTCTTTGAGAGTGACGGGGGGCTGGGTGGAGGCTGTGGCCTGTTGCACAAATGCTGGGACAGTCACCTGGACAGTAATTTTAAAAAATAAAGTCATCATTAACACATTAGTACATAGAGAAGAAGAAATCTGGACAAGTGAAAGTCAGGGGACTTGGACGAGGGGGAATTCTGCCTTCTGATTTATAACTTCTGTGTTATGTGAATTTTCACAATGATAACGTATTACCTTTTGATTGGTGAGAGAAAGACAAAAGTTTCATTAACCCCACACACACCCACACAGGCTAGTGTAAAACTGTCTCCTCAGTTGCCAGGGTAGCTCGGGAAATCTGCCCCAACTCTCCCAAAATGTTACTCAAGTAATATTCTTTTTAAAAGTCTTATTGAGAGAAGATAAAACAAATTCTAAGCAGTAAATTTAAGTCAATCCAGGTTATCAAGCTAAATTATGACAAAAGTTCTAGATCTAATTAAATTTTCTTAAAACAATTTTTAACATTCCTGAGTAGGTAAGCAGTTCCTTTGCTTTTGGTATTATTTTGTTTTGTATTTTAAATAACTGTCACATTTTGGTTTTTCATTTTGGGAAAGAGAAATCGGGGGGGGGGGGCAAAAGATTTCTAACTCCCTGTGATAATCAATTTAATAATTAAAAAAAAAACTATATACACAGTATTCTAAGAGAAAAACAGTACAAATTAAAAGCAATTTCTGCTGGTTTATGAGTTTTCCAAAATATGAACATTTGACATTTTTTAAAAATTCACTTATTAAACTTAAGATATTAAAATAAACGGAAACATCATAAATGACTTTTCTTTAAAAAAAAAAAAAAACCTTTTGGAAAAGTACAGAATGCTTATATCAGCTTCCTTTCAAAAGAAAAGGAAAGCCCTCTTTGTGGTCATTTAAGAAACGTTCTATTTCAGCCTAGAGAAAGCAAAGGCTGAATGATTTAAAACGTCACCTGGCCAGAAGGATGCCGTGGTACTAGGAGACTCAACTCTCCAACCAAAACCAACACGCAGCCACAAGAGGCAAGTGACAGCAGGGAGCAACCACAGGAGAGCTCCTGGCCCAAGAAGGGATGCTCAGACTTGTGGGGCAGACGCCTGGTGGGGGCAGACGCCTGGGCTCCTGGTCAGCCCAAGTCCCTGCTCTGAAAGTGAGGCATCACCTCAGCACAGAGCGTGGTGTCACACCTTGGGTACTATGCATGTTACTTTTTTTCCTTGTAAATAGTTTATAAATTTCTATTCACAACTGAGGTGACTGCACACCAAGTCAGCAAGTAATGCAATCAAGTGTTTACATATAAATGAGACAATAAATGTTCTTCTTCAACAAAAACACTTAAGTCCAACAGAGGCCATATTCTATGTTCTTTTGATGGAATCCCCTTCAAAAAAATTGTATTTGCAAATATCATTTCAAATATTACTAGAATGAGCAAGTCTACACACACGAAGAAGTCCAAAAGATGCTTTCCAGCTCTTCGTGTGTGAGGACGAGGCTGGCCCTCTGTGCTGCGAGGCTGGCTCTCTGTGCTGCCTCCACGGGAAACACACTGAGGAAGTCCTGCGCTTAGACGGACACCAGGTAGACAAGACACCAGCCTCTTTCAGCTACACGCTCTTCTGGGAAATGTCTGCATAATGGCAAGACATTTTTAAATCCCTAAACCAGTAGCACCACTTGCCCAGAAGACAGGCATTATTTGACCAAGCCTCTCTTCACAGTCTAATATGTAGGTAGTAAAAATCTTTATAAGAGGAATCAACGAAGGAGAAAGCACCTTCTGTTCTTGTCAGTGGAGAGACAGACAAAAAGAAATACTCTAATGAGAACTACCAGAGTAACTCCTAACCAGTTTCTTCATTAAACTGGAAAAACACACACAAGAAAGAATGTAATTACCAATTTAAGAAGATTTACAGAAGATAAAATTCTTCACTAAATGATAAGACAAAGTAATGAAAGTCACCTAGACACAATTTTTTTTTACAAAGAGCCACATATTTGGGCAATAAAGTGAATGTCCCTTGGCCTCCATCTACTGCATAATGACATTTTGAAGCTGAATATTCCTTTAAAAAATCAACTGGAAGAGTTAAAGAAATAAATGTAAAAAACTTATTACAGTCACAAAAATTTCTTAAAAGAGGAAACAGACACATACACTGTGTTAGAGTCCTGATGGCAACCCTGCTTAGGTTCTGTGACCTCAGCAATAAAAACAACAGGTACCCAAAGCATCTCAGAAGCACACACCAAAGACGCCTGCAGTTTACCCACCAGGCCTGGCTCCTCCACATTGCTGAAGGCAGCTTCCCCAGCAGGCCTCCGTGAGGTCAGACATCTTCACCAAGGTAACCTAGATACCCAGTAAAGAGTGAGTCTCTCCACTGCAAAAGCACAGAAGAGTCAACGCTTGACTCAAGAACAAACACTTGCCGATTCGCCATGCTGCCGAGGATGCAAGCAGACATCATCAGCACTCAGACAGGACTGGCATGTAAATAAGCAGTTAATTGGCCAAGGCGGTCCTGGCACTTCCAAATGCTGAAAGCTCAACTCAGGTCTTGGATCAACACTGCATCGGAAATCCTGCCAAGCCCAGTGCTCTACAGTCTACAGGGAAGACTTTTCAAAGCAGGCCAACTTCTATCCTCCTGTGTGTCTGAGTTACCTCATATTCCAGTGCGTAAAGCACACAGAAAAAATGCATAGAAGCTGGAAATGCTCAAACTGAAGAAAAAACAAGCAAGGAAATATTCTCATGTGAAAAACAAGGGGTTAGACTAAGAGATCTTAAAGTCCTTTCCTTTCCTAAAATTCTGTGATTTATTATTGTGATAATGCCAAAAAGCTTATCACAAATGGTATAAATCTTCGGTGATAATGGTTCAAAAAAAGGGGTAAGTAAACAAGAAGTCATTTGAAGCAGTATCAGCTTCAAACAGTAGCTCTAAAAACTAATGACCTTGACCAGGTAAGAGATGCAAGTGACAAAAGCTGAATTCCTGAGGCTGGGGACTCTTTTCCTTCTTTTTCCAAGTATTTTGTGATAATCTTTTTTCTCCACCTGTGTAGCAGTGTGGAAGTACTAACGTTAGAAGACAGTTCTGTTTTATTAAAATGCTAATTTCTTCTCACAATTTTTTATTTCACATAAACTCTCAAAAAAGTTAGGTATCTTTAAGTTCAATTACTTTTATCTCCATTTGACAAAACTGGAAGCAGAATTCAATGAGTAAATATTCCTGTGAAGTTTCACAAAGACAGTGAGCTTTCGTGCTTCTTGCTGTGTGTGGGCAGCATGCAGATCATGAGAGCAGGCAGGTAGACTCGCTCCTATGGATGCTTCCTCGCCTTGCCCAGAAAAAAAGGAGCGACAGGAAGGACGTGCCCCTCCTTAAGACAATGAGGGTAGGTCTGCAAAGCCCTGCAACACAGGGCCAGGAGCCCCTTTCGCTGCTTTTATTATAAATCTAAATTGGACTTTGGAAAGCACTTTGAGATTTGTGATGGGTAGTAAAAGTAAATACTGCATGTGTTTCTACTTTATTTCTCCAAATCTCAAAGATTTACCCGGGGGGGGGGGGGCGGGGGGGAACAATGCTTCCTTTTTCTTCATCTCTAAATTTTCAAAAGGGTCACCAGACAGATCTTTCAAAAAATACTCTGAAGCCCTGTCCTTGTCCTTTTTGAGAACACTGTACCTGAAAAGTGAGAGTCCCTTTCATCCCCAGCGTGTTAAAACAAAGTCATTGGCCTGTGGCATTTAGAACACACCATGGCAACTTCCTGAGTATCAGAGAACTTACCATCAAAAGAGCAGAATGATGGGAGTTCTGGCGTGTCACACCACGCATACCACACAAGCCAGCGTTTCAGCAGTGTCACCAGGACCTGCCTGCAGCTCTGAGGGGCACTGAGGCTGGCCTCACTGACGGGCACTGAGGCTGGCCTCACTGACAGGCCCTGGGAATCACTGGTCACGCCGTCACCACAGGCCAAGCAACGGCAAGCCATTACCTGATTGCTAGAATAATGTTACCTAAAAAACAGCTACTCCCTGAAAAAACTACTTTAGGACAATTCCACCGTCTGGACGCTCCCCACGTTTAGACATCCAGATCGACAAGCACTGGGTACAGGAGTCGCGCCCGTTTTCTGCCTGGACTCCTACTGAAACGGGCCTCCACATCCTGTGCCCTGTCTACATGCAAGCGGCATTTTGACGTCATATTTAATTACAGACTCTAACACACATTTATTGCCTCCCTTTGAAAATAGGAAACTCTTGGGGTAATGAAGATATACCTCATTCAGGAAAGGCTATGGAAAAGGCAATTCCATTCTCGCAACACTGAATTTTAAAAATTCCCAGAGCCTCAGCCTTTGAATAAAATGCACAATAAACCGCGTTCCTAGTCCATGAGTATGAAAGGGAGCATTTCCTACTACATGGCTAATTCCTATTAAGGGAGGAAAAGATGACAACTGTGCATCAGAAAGCCAGGCTCTAAAAAGGGACCTGAGGAGGACATCAGAGCGTACGGACGTAGGAGTTCACCTATCCACAGTGAACACACATTCTAAGCACTGGGGACTCTGTCACAGAACAGTGAACAGTGTGCTCTAACTGCTGTTCCCAGCTGCACTGAAAACCCTGCATGGGAGGGGCATCCCCAGGTCAGTGCATCCTCCCCACCAAGCCAGCACCCAACCCAAAAACCGAAACGTGCTGTAAGCCCGCGGCACGCGTGTTCACCAACCTCCCTGGTCCCGCGCAAAGAGCTCACAGAAGTCAGGATGTGCACAGGCTGTATCCTTCGCTGCTTCCACTCCTGGTTTAAGATCTCCGTTCTTTCCAAAATTTTCTGACGATTGGAACTAAACATACTCTTTAAAAAAATGAAGGAGAACAGAAATTGTCCATTGTTAGAGAACAGAAGGCTACAATCTAGTGATTTCCCAAATATATCAAGAACATTTGCTCAAATGCACGCAGATTTTACACTACACTCTGGTTTCCCACATTCATATAATGCAAAACCGCCGCACCTGTTACTTTACTGATGGTGGGGGGGAAGACGGTATCATTGCCACCCTTTCTTTGGCTTTAGAAACATAAAACCATAGAACACATTCCTTTATGTCTTGTTTCTGAGTCTGTGCATGCAACATAAAGGTATCCTCAGAAGAGATGATTTCCAAGCAGGGTGACAAATCGCTGTGTGCGCACCGATGTGCAGGGGACACTGCGGAGTTAACTGTGACAGCTCAAGGGACCCTGCTGTGAACAGGACTCTGGTGGGAATGTGCCATTCAAATTAAAGCTTACTTGACTTTAGGGAAAAGCCACCCAGGGTGGGTGTGTGCCCCTCACGGGAGCCAATCTCACCTTGACCTCATCCGCCCGCCGGAACCGCTTGAGCTGCCGCAGCCGCATGTACTCGGACTTTACGCGCTTCCGCCAGCACACAGGCCCCTTCTCAGACTTCTTCCCGGTCTGGCCCATGATCACTGCAGAAGCAACAGTTTCATGATAAAATCACTCATCTGGCCAGCCTAGGCTGACTGCTGAGGCTGTAATCCCAGCAGTGACAATCAATGACCACACACCATACCACCCGTGTTTGCAAGACACTCTGCAGTTACACCTTGAAGATATCCCACAAAACCAGCTGCCTTCCAGGGTGTGACAGCATGACAGGAACCAGAGGGCACTGCCTCCACAGTTCTTACTCTCTGAGAGCCTTGTTTCTGTGGGAAAGAAATGCCTGAGCACATTCTAAGTTCTTGTCACTAAACTGGCTGTTACAGAAGGCAGAACTGACTAGTCAGAGGGGTCAACAGAAAGAAGTGGTGATAGGTCCAGTCACTGTGGGTGGAAACCCACCCGTGCAGCACACAGCAAGCTTGCATCCCAGCGCTCCCCACCTGAGCCCCTTCCTGTACAAGGGGCTCCCGCCAGCAGAGTGGCCGAGAGATGCAACAAACCCTGAGGTGTGGCCCTCGGCTCGCTCCCAGGTGGGCCCCACTTCCTGGGGTCCCAGCACCCTTGGAGCCCACTTAGGTCCAAGTCACATCCTTTTCTATCACATTTCCTCCAAAAGCACAGAGGTCACATGACATGTTGAGATGAGATGGGCAGTTCCCGGCAGAGCTTTATTATAGGCACACCAAGGACCTCTGCTCCAGTGTCATCCAGCACTGAGAGGGTGGGGTACACATGGAGCAGCTGCTGGCTGCAGGGCAGGGGCCAGGGAGAGAGCAGCTATGGGGAGCTGCTGGCAGAGGTCTCTAGGCCAGAGACTGCAGTGAGAGAAGAATGAATGAGTCCAAGGGTTACTTAGGAGATAACGTCACCAGGACGTCGTGATGATTTAAAATGGAAAGTGAGAGAGGAAGTAGCTTTCTGGATGGAATAACTAACCAGGGATGCATGCACCTGTGCACATAACACCCTCAGGCATACGGCACTGCCTGAGGAGAAGCTTCAGAGGAAGAAAAAGGGTCCTGAGGCCAGTGGTAACTTCTACAATACTCCATCCACAACCAAATGGTGATGCAAAAGCAGAAGGTGGTTTATTCAGAGCTGAAAGAAAGGGAGACAAAGAATGGCATTTTCTGGAGCATGTAATAAATGACTATTATGAAGCAGGTAACAGGTGTACAAAGGTGAATGAGACACACCTTGCCCTTACAGAGTTTACACTCTAGCCAAGAAGGCATAAAGAAGCAAATGCAGTCTGGTACGCGCTCCAGACACAAAAGTACCTATAAGGTCAGAGTTAGGAAGAGTGGGGAAGAAGGATGCGCACTTGAGAAGGACTGCAGGCAGACACGACAAGGGAGCCTTAAAGATGAGCTGGATTTCTCTGAGGTATGAGGGACTCTATGGTCTTTTTCAATCACCTCCTGTGCATGTGAAAGCTGGACAATGAGAAAGGAAGACAGAAGAAGAACTGATGCATTTGAACTGTTGTTTTGCCAAAGAATACTGAATATACTGTGGACTGTCAGATAAATAAACCCATCTTAGAAGAAACACAGCCAGAATGCTCCTTAGAAGCGAGGATGGTCATCAGGAAAGACCAATCACTAGAAAAGGACATCATATTTGGTAAAATAGAGGGTCCATAAAATGAGGGAAACCTTCAGTGAGATGGACTGATACACAACAGCCACCAACAATGGACTCAAACATACCAACAATCATGAAGATGGTACAAAAATGGGCAACATTTCCTTATTATACACAACGTCACCATGAGTCACGGGTAACTCAAGGCAACTAACAACAAAGGCATGAGCTCGAGAAAGCTGGGCGTGGGGCAGGTGAAGGCAGGGAGCTGGCCGGAAGACACTGTCAACAGGAGCAAGGGTGGGGGAAAGAGGAGGAGACAGCTCTGAGGATGGGCAGGGGCGACAATGAGGGCTGAAGAAGGTCACAGGCCCCAAGGACGGCCTTCCTGAGGGGGCTGGCTGGGCAAATCTGTGGGTTGTTAGAACGGAGAAGACTAACTCAAGCAGAAAATGAGGTTAGCAAGGGAAGGTGAAGCAGGACAAAAAGACGTCAGTTAGGAAGAAACACGTCAATAGTTCAGTGACGTGTTTGCTTTCATACATGCTAGCTTAGTTAACAGATGAGCTTAAGTATTTCTACGCAAAATTTTTCAGACCTTTTAGCACTCCAAAGGCCTAGAAACTAGAAGGGAAAGGAATCAGCTAAAAATGAGAGCCCACTGGATCATGACAACTAGTCTACCTGCTGCCTTGGCCACTTCCTGGTCCTTGGAGCTGGCGCCCCTGCGCCATAAAACCTGCAGGACTGTGGTGCTCAGTTAATGGACTGTGGCGTGGGTACTGCGGCAACGTGCCTTTTAAGATGCACATTTTATGCCCTGGTGAAGAGACAGCACTGTATTGTTTGAGCACTGCTGCCCTCCTTCCAAGCAAGGTCTCTAATAAAGCTTGCCATGACAAGATTCTCCCCTCTTACCGAAGACGCCACCTGAGCCAGACAGGATGCCAGGTCGACACGACACTTCAGAACTGACTCCAGAACAAACATCTCTGTAACAGGGCATACACGTTGCAGTGTATATTCTCAATAACAAAATAAATAACATTTAGGGAAAAAAGGAGGGCATATACGATAAGTTCTATGCTTATAAATTTCTCAACACTCTTCCAAAGAAGTACATAGGTTAAGATTTTAACCTACAGGATGGTCTGGTAACTGCAAAGTGGGGGGGGGGGGCGGGGGGGATAAATATATATACACGTGCGCACACACACACACTATATACACACACACACTATACATACACATACACACATATATACACACACACTACACACACTACATACATACACACACATATATACACGTACACACACATACACACACAATATATGCACACACGTATATACACATACACATATATACACATATGTACACACACATACAGACAGACACACATACACACAATATATACGCACACACTATATACACATACGCATACTATATACACACACATATATAGACGTACACAATATATATATACACACATTATATACACACACATGTAGACACACACTATATATACACACACATACATGCATATATATACACACACTATACACACACACATATACACACACATATATGCTAGTTCATTCAGGAGAAACTATCAAAATGTAAGGATCGTGACCTCTGAATTACAAGCTAAGAAATAAATCTAAGTGTTCAGACTGTTCTTTCAAAGTATGGGGATAGGTAGGCAGATCCTTGAAAAGATGAGAAAATTTAAGGCACCACTGAGAAGGATGTTTTACAGAAAACAAACGCCCACCCGCCTTCACAGCACTCTATGTCTGTCTATGAATGTCTAGCTTTCCCGTTTGTCAGCGGGTCGGCTCCCACTCTTAAGTTCCTCAATAGAAGAATCGTTTTTATTCACTTGTAAAACCCCTGAGCCTGGCTATGTGCCTGGCAAACAGTAGACTTAAAGACAAATAAAAAACACTGAAATGGATGACTTGCAGGCTTGTCTCCCACTGGGCCCAGGTATGGAAGGGAGGCTGCCTGCCCGCACTTGAGGCAGAAATGTCCCGTGAATCTCAGGGACGGAATATGGGCCCTGTGGCCTCACCTACCCTTACCAATGAATACAACTCGAGCACAAATCCTGGCACCTCTGGGATTTACATTTGATAAGAAAGCTGGTATTTCCTCAAAGTCCTCATCCAAAAACAGGGATAGCACCACCTACCCTCAAGGCTTGTCAGATACACCAAATGAGAGCCACACACACACATACCTGGCCCTTCAGCTGGCCCACAGCAGGTCCTCCCACGACAGGGCAGAGCTGGGCTCAAGTGGGCCTTCTGACTCCATTTCTGTGCTCGAGGATTAAAGCTCCAAATATGATGTAGCGGCAAAGGCAACATTTATTTAAACACTGGCTACTACGTGGATGGGGACTTGTGGATACAACCAGTTTTTTGTTTTGTTCTGTCTTTAATTTCTCGTTGGAAAGATGTTCTAGTTTCATAGGTGAAATGATATTATCCAGGATATGAAAACAGCTTCCTCATTCAAAACAAATCATAACTCCAGTGATTGGAACGAGACTCTACCTGTGAGTGAAAATTCAAAAGCCAAACCAGACTATGGCCAGGGACGATCAAACCCTTCACAGAATACAGTACAGCCTTCCATGACTGCTGTTCTACAGGTTAAATAAAACTCAGGAGAGACCACAAAGTCCAGCCTGTTTTATGAATCAAACCAATCTCAGAAAGATCACCCACACGGGCAGGCCCTTTAACCTCACTGCCCATAAAAGTAAACACAAGAGTGTTTGCTTCAACTCACCCCTCGTCAGGGACTCACACAGCTATCCTCCAAGGGTCAGGAACATCTGAGGAGGCGACTCAGCTGACCAAGGACACCATCTCCCTGGAGACAGTGATAGGTCCATCACAAGGACTCTTAGGAATGGTCTCTACTAGATTTGAACATGGAAACATGCAGCCCAAGGAACTGCTGGGGGCATCTTGTAACCACAGGAGGAGAGTCTGCAAAGAGCAGAGTCAACAACAGAAAAAGAGAAAGAAAGAAACCACCGCAGGCACACTGTGCACGCCCTGAGCCAGGCCAGCCCTGCCAAGTCACCTCCCCATTCCTTCAGTTACAATAGTCAACAAACTACCTTTGTTTGTCTAAACCAGTCTGGGTCAGGCTTTCTACCACCTGAAGTGCAGGGGCTTCTGGCTAAGGGACATCCAGGGCTGAGATTTCATGCCCTGCAGCAGCAGGTCCTGGCAGCAGGTTTCCTCTTCACCAGCGACATTCTTGAAGACTAGTGATGCAGGGCTGACTTACTCCCCACTAGGAGACAAGCCTCTCTACCTCTCAGATGACCAGGCTGCACCTGCCCTGAGTCCAGCTGAGTCCAGCTCTGGTCTACCTAGGAGAAGCCTTACCTAGGAAGACTCCCTGTCCTTCACTCAGTTGCTAAAGGCCAAGAAACCAAAAACTGTCCCCTAGCCGGCACTTCAGTGCCCTTGGCTACCTTTCTTAAAGGCCCTTTACTCCTAAAAAGGATTTGCTAAACCAAGGTAACATTCCAGTTGTTCCTACTTGTCCAAAGAAAACCAAGTGATAACTACAAGTACCGCTCATCCTTCCTAACTAGTCTAATAGCACTAACTTCACTCTCAATTGAACAGACAGCTAAAGAAGGTCAAATCCAAACCCAACAAAATTTAAGCAATATGATTTCAATATCCTCTCCTAACTAAAATGCTGGTTTCCTTTACACCAAAACCAGTTGCCATCAAGTTGACCCCAACTCATGGACACCTCATGTGTCTGAAAATAGAACTGTGCCCACAGGGTTTTCAATGGTTGATTTTTCAGAAGTAGATCCCCAGATCTTTCTTCCAAAGGACCTCTGGGTGGACTCAGACCTCCAACCTTCTGGTTAACAGCCAAGCACGTTAACCGTTTACACCACTCGGGGAGTCAAAATACACATTCTTTGTAGCATAACTTGAGCTCTATTTCAAGCAAACAAATATTCTCCAAACAGGCAAAATTACTAAGGAGGGGGCACAACTTATCTTTTCCAGCCTGTTCAAGCAACATTTCTGCCATCTACAAAAAAAAACTACAAGTCCCTAATTCACTCTAGAAGGCATTTCCAACCTTTTCTAACCCATAAGTACTTTTTATGGTAACATACAATACCACTGCTGTTGTTAGTAGTCATCAAGACGATTCCAACTTGGGGCTTTAAAATTAAATTTTGCCAATTCTGCTTACACTGATTAAATAATTTGAATACTGAAGTACTGTAGATCAGAATTGATGAACAGGGACACTCACGCTGCAATTTTTTCCACCCAATATATGACAGGTCAGCATACTTCAAAATTAAGTTCCTCTTAACAGAATCTTTTATAAAATCCATGAAGATGGATTCTACTTTTCCCATTTAACAAATGATACATGGTGTTTCCTTTTAAATAATTAAAATGCATGATTTTCAAAATTCAAAAGTAAAATGCTTGATTTGGAGACTGTACACATACTAGGCACAGGGAAGGTTCTCAGTAACTGGCTATTATTTGTAAACACACTGAAGATACTCATGTATCTGCAGATAGAACATAGAGAATTTCACTATGTGCTACTGGATCAAAAACATACAAGGGTGGCTTTAATGATGTTTGAAATTCGATGTTTAGCAAAAATCAATCGTCTTATTTTCTTAAATCTTTGTTTTGCTTATAAGCATTCCTCAGCTAGTAACATACGTAAAGATGGTCTTTAGTATTAAAAATTAAGACACTAAAATGAATAGGTCATGATGTTTTGTCTTTTCAACACTTAAAAATTTACTGAAGACAGGTTGATACGCCATCTATTAATTTAGCTCATATAATACAATTAACGGATAAAGATCATCTCGAAAAAATTTGCAGGATCTTTTTTATACTCCTCATTTACTTTTTTCCATTATCAAAGTTTCTCAAGCTTCCTAACTTTAATCAACAATCTAGTATGGATGTAAATACAAATTTACAGCAGAGTTCACTGGGTGATACACAGAGTATACAGCCATGCAAGCTTCACTTAATTAAAAAAAAAAAAATTTTTTTTATATAGATGCTCGCAACTCTAAAGAGTTTTGTTTTGCTGGGAGAGGGGGACATTTAATTTATGACTTGCTGCTAAAGAGATCGCCCAAGTTTTCAGTGCTCTGGTCCTAAAACTATGTCACAATTATTTCCTTAGTATCTGTTGTTGTGTGCCACCAAGTCCATTTCGACTCACAGTGAGCCCATAGGACTTCCTTAGGGTCTCCTAGGCTGTAATCTTTACGGGAGTAGGCCGCCAGGTCTTTTCTCCAGAGGAGCCACTGTCAAATTGCCAACCTTTCAGTTAGCAGTTGGCCACGGAATCACTGCACCACCAGAGCTCCATTTATTAGTATATAAAAATTGACTATGCAAAGGCATTAGACTGTGTGGATCATAACAAATTATGGATAACACGGCAGAAAATTGGAATTCCAGAACACTTAACTGTGCTCATGAGGAACTTGTACATAGTTCAAAAGGTAATTATTCAAACAGAACAAGGGGATACTGCATGGTTTAGTCAGGAAAGGTGCAAGTCAGGGCTGTATCCTTTCAACATATGTATTCAATCTGTATGCTGAGTAAATAATCCGAGAAGCTGGACTACATGAAGAAGAACGAGGCATCAGGACTGAAGGAAGACTCATTAACAACCTGCGTCATGCAGATGACACAACCTTGCTTGCTGAAAGTGGACTTGAAGCACCTACTGATGAAGATCAAAGACCACAGCCTTCAGTATGGATTACATCTCAACATAAAGAAAACAAAAACCTTCACAACTGGACCAATAAACAACATCACGATAAACAGAGAAAAGACTGAAGTTGTCCAAGATTTCATTTCAGTCGGATGCACAATCAACACGAAGCAGCGGTCAAGAAAGCAAAGACTCACTGCATTGGACAAATCCGCTGCAAGAGGCCTCTTGAAAGTGCTAAAAAGCAAGGATGTCACCTTGAAGTCTAAGGTGCACCTGACCCAAGCCACGGTGTTTTCATTCGCCTCATATGCATGCGAAAGCCGGACAATGAATACGGACAACCGAAGAAGAAGAAGGTCTTGATGCCTTTGAATTGTGGTGCCGGCGAAGAATACTGAATATACCATGGACTGCCAAAAAAAACGAACAAATCTGTCTTGGAAGAAGTACAGCCAGAATGATCCTTAGAAGCAAGGATGGCCAGACTACAGTCTCACACACTTTGGACATGTTATCGGGGCGGGGGGTGGGGGGTGTCAGTCCTGGAGGACATACATCAAACTTGGTAAAGGAGAACATCAGCGAAAAAGAAAAAGACCCTCAATGAGATGGACTGACACAGTGGCTGCAACAACGGGCTCAAGCATAACAATGACGGTGAGAATGGCGCAGGATCAGGCAGCGCTTCCTTCTGGTGTACACAGTGTCGCAGTGAGTCAGAACTGACTTGATGGCACCTAACGAGTATGCGATATGAGGAATTTTTTTTTCCTTAATCAAGGTACTTGACAGCACCTATAGACAACAAAAAGAAACCAAAAACCAAACCCATTGGTGTCGAGTTGAATTCCAACTCAGAGAGACCATACAGGACAGAGGGGAACTGCCCCATAGGGTTTCTAAGGCTGTACTCTTTAGGGAAGCAGATTGCCACATCTTTTGCCCAAGGAGCAGCTGATGAGTTCAAATCACCGACCTTTCAGCCAAGCTGACATACAGGTGAGCAAAAGAGAATTCCTCCCTTGAACTTAAAACGAAGGAGAAGGGAGAAAGAAAAGTACAACTGCATAAAGCACATATTATGGCAGCTCGGTGTAAGCAGGAAACACGGTGTCTAGTTGTTCGGGCGAAGGGAAAGAGTATTTTGAGTCACACAGGTTAAAAATCATCTTGAGATGCTAACTAAACTGACAAGGAAGATATCCCAAAAAGAGAGGGCACACAATCTCCAAGTGAAACTTCCTAGAGACTAGAAGACCAGTAGAGTTCAACATGGGAAAGGCATTCAAAAATACTGGAGGGAAGATTCATTGAGAGAAGCTGTTCTTCCTCTTCTTTAGACTGCCTTGAACATTAGTTGCAGGAGTTTCGTATTTGAATCCCCCACCACTGGAAAGACTGACACGAGATGCCTGGTGGCATCTGGACCCCAAAGTTTTGCTTTTTTTCCTTTTCCCTTCTTAAAACAGGGAGGAGGAGGGGTGTATTACATATACAATGAAGAAAAACTAAAAAATTTACTTAGCTGTCAAGACAAACCAAGCTTGGCAATTTTGAATATCACTTCTATATACAAGATTCTAAGATCAAAGTTATGTTTCATTTACTTTTAATATTTCCATTCATCTTTTGAAGAAAATAAAAAATTTAAGGCTCAGCTCACTAATAAAAAGATCTGAATTATCCAAAACTGAAAATTGAATTACTAAATACTATCACTTTCTGTATTAAAACTAGTTAACTTGATTAAAGAAAAAAAATTCTCCATATCACACACCTGTTGTTAGGTGCCATCAAGCCAGTCCCGACTCACAGCAACCCTTATGCACAAGGGAAACGAAACACTGCAGGGTTCTGTACCATCCTATCATTGTTATGCTTAAACCCATTGTTACAGCCACTGTGTCAATCCATCTCATACCTAACACTATACAAATGAAAGCTTTTTAGATTATATGTTTCTTGTAAACACATGACATTTCGTTACACTAAGAATTAAAGAAAAATTGAGGCTAGATGAACCTCTGAAACTATTGCCCTGAAACAATCTTTAAACGTTAAACCAAAAATATTCCCTGAAGTCTCCTGAAGGCCACAATAGTTTAGCTCAACTAGTAAAAAATACCTGCTTTGAGCATTATACTCTTTTAAGAATTATCTATATGGGATCAAAGTGACAACAGCAACTGGAACGACTAGTTAGGAACCTGAGGGGGCAGTGAGTTTATGTAATGGGAGAGAAACAATTCAGAAAAGGAGGGTGAGAATGGTAGCAAAACTCGAAGAATGTAATCAATATCACTGAATTTACATGTAGAAACTGTTGAATTGGTGTATGTTCTGCTATGTATACTCTCTACAACAAAATTAATAAAATTTTTAAAGAAGAATTAAAGAAAACAACTTGTGGATTAGGAATAAATTCATTTTCATATAGTTAACTGAATTTAAACAACAATGCTCCCAGCAGTAGTAACACTACCTTGATCCATGTACAGTCACAAATCCAAAAAAAAAACAAGCTAGAAAATTGAGGCGAAAATGTTCACAACACATATCTGACAGAGAACTTGGACTCAGAATATTTTTAAAGACCTCTTACAACTCAAAGAAAACTCAATTTTTTAAATGAACAAAAGGCTTGAACAAAAAAACTATATATACAAATGACCAATAAGCATATGAAAAGATGTTCAATATGACTGATCATCTAGGAAACACAAATACTGCACACCAAAGGCACTGCTGCCAAGCCAACTCACAGCGACCCTACAGGACAGAGCAGAACTGCCCCATAGGGTTTCCAAGGAGCAGCTGGGGGATTTGAACTGCCAGTCTCTTGGCTGGCAGCTGAGCTCTTAACCGCTGCACCACCAGGGCTCCTGGCACTCGTTAGATGGCTAAAATTTAAAAGGCTGGCAATGCCAAGTGTCAGCGAAGATGTGGACAAACTAACTCTGGTACAGTCACAGCTGTTTAACTGTAGTGATCCTAGGTACCACAGAAGGAAACACTCTCTGATCCTGTACCATTCTCACAAATAGTTTGTTATGCTTGAGCCCATTGTTGCAGTCACTGTGTCAATCCAACTCATTGAGGGTTTTTTTTTTCTTCACTGACCCTCTTCTTTGCCAAGCATGATGTCCTTCTTCAGGGACTGACCCCTCCTGATAACATGTCCAAAGTATATGAGACGTAGTCTTGCCACCCTTGCTTATAAGAAGCGTTCTTATAGTTGGATCTATATTTACCACATACCAACTCCTAGGGGTATTTACTCAAGAGAAGCTAAAACGTATGTCCATAAAAGACTTACACAAATGGTCATAGCAGCTGTATTAATGTCTTAGTTATCTAGTGCTACTGTAACAGAAATACCACAGATGGGCAGTTTTAACAAACAGAAATTTGTTTTCTCAGTTTCAGAGGCTAGAAGTCTGAATTCAGGATGCCGGCTCAAGGGAGGGCTTTCCGTCTGTCGGCCCTGGAATAAGGTCCTGTCTCTGAGCTTCATATGGCTTGGCATCTATCTTGCCCCAGTCCTGCTTCTCTCCCTTGCTTGTTGAATCTCTTTTATATCTCAAAAGAGCCTGACTTAAAGACACACCCTATATTAATCCTGTCTCATTAACATAACAAAGAAAGTGCCTCCCTAAAAGTGACTATAACCACAGATATAGGAGTTAGGATTTACAACACATATTTTTGGGGAACACAATTCAATCCATAACAATTAATAAGAGCCAAAAATTGGAAACCACTAAAGCATCCACCAATAAAATAGGTAAATGGATAAACAAGTTATGGTATAGCCATACAATGGATAACCACTCAGAAATAAAAAGGAACTCCTGATACAAGCAACACCATGGGTAAATCTCAAACACATGCTCAACGGAAGACGCCAAGTCATACACCGTAGAATTCCACCTACATGAGGTTCCTGAACAGGAGAAAGGTCAAGAGTTGGGGGTGGTAGCTGACTGCAGAGGTGCATGAATGGCCCGAGGTGATGGCACGCCGCTCATCTTGACAGACAGATGCGTGATGACACACGCATACACGTTTCCTAAAACTCTTGGAACTGTACTCTTAAAATGTGTGCACTCTATTGTATGTAAATGACGCTTCAATAAAGTTGATATTTTAACTAAAATTTAATACTTTCCTAGAAGGCAATTTGACAACACTTATCAAAACCTGATCACCTACTGAAACAACAATCACGAAGGTCATGCAGGACCGGCAACGTTTCTCTCTATTAGGTATAAGGCCATCGAGACAACTAACAAATAATATTAAAACTCAAAATGTACATAATCTCGAAATGACTATTCTCCTTCTAGAACACTGTCATATTAGCATTCAAACATATATAAAGACATTCACTTCTTTTGAGGAGAGAAAACAGCATCCACCTTGGAGCACTGGTTTACAATACGAAGACTCATTCATAAACCAGAATACCACGTACCACTTACTGAGGAAGCACACACCAGCCTGGTGACTCAGAGCAGAGAGCAGCAAATTCTTTCATAAAGGGCCACATGGTAAATATTTTATTCTTGTTTGGGACTGGTTGTTTTGTTTTGTATTTTACAACTCCTTTAAAAAAAAATGTTTAAACCATCCTTAGCTGGTGGGCCTTACAAAAACAAGCCAAGGAAGCCAAGGGGTAGATGTGGCCTGCAGGATATATTTGCTTAGAGATCAGGGCTTTCAAAACACAGTGCCCAAATTCAAATCCTTACTCTACCTAGTTGTTACCTAATCTCTCCATCTGTTATTACAGTTTCCATATAAATTGATAAACATAAAGCACTTAGAACAGTGCCTAATACACAGCAAGCCTTAAAGAAATATCAACTATTTTTTAAATGAAATAGCTCTTTAAAAAAAAAAAAAATTTTTTTTTTTCCCCTAGATCACACGGAGCGGATAATATGGAGTCAAACAGAACCAAGTTTGGATCCTGACTGCAAATTCTTGGCTGGATAAACCTGGGCAAGCTCTTGACCTCTCTAAACTGCAGTCTGCCTATCTGTAAAGGTTTCTGTAAGAATTAAAAACAAAGTATCTAAAAAAAATAAAGCATCTGACAAATAGTAGGTACTTGAATAAAAATTTTTTTTCATTTCACTTTTATCATGTTTCTGCACCAAGAAGTGAGTGGTGCAGAGGCATGATATGGAACACTATAAACATTTTAGAAATTTTTTTTAGCTAGTACTCTTAAGATACTCAACTCAATGGCAATGGAGTTAGGTTTCTGAAATATTACTGGACTTGCTAATCTATACTTATCCTTTTAAAAGGATGCTAGAGAACATCTCAATAAAAGATTCATAATTAAACATTTTCACTATTTACTTCAGTTTTTAGGTTCAAAATCTACGTTGAATTATTCCAGTATAGAATTCATATATACCACGGACTGCCAGAAGAATGAACAAATTCAATTTGGAAGAAGTACAGCCAGAAGACTCCTTAGAAGCAAAGATGGGGAGACTTCATCTCACATACTTTGGACATACCAGGAGGGACCAGTCCCTGGAGAAGGACATCAAGCTTGGTAAAATACAATGTCAGGAAAAAAGAGGAAGACCCTCAAGGAGATGGACTGACACAGTGGCTGCAACAATGTGCTCAAACAGCAATGACTGTGAGGATGGTGCAAGGCTGGGCAGTGTTTTCATTTTGTCATACACAGGGTCACTATGAGTTGGAACTGACTCAACAGCACCTAACAACAACAGAACTTACTGATTTTAACAAGACTTTTCAATGAAAAAATTTACTACCCTCTCTCCTGCCCTTGTATTTTTGTTCAAGGATCATCACATCGAAATCACATCAAATCAAGCTGGCCATCCAGACACATCAAGCTTCTCTCTAGTTGCCTAATATAGCAAACATGAATAACAACAGTTGCATCTAAAAATCAAAAACCAAACCAGCTGCCTGTAAGTCGATTCCGACTTGTGATGACCCCCTGTGTTACAAAGTAGAACTGCTCCATAGGGTTTTCTTAGCTGTAATCTTTACAGACTTTTCTTCTGCGGCACCATTGGGTGGGTTTGAACCATCAACCTTCGAGTTAGTAGCTGAGAACAAACCATTTGCACCACCCAGGGACCCTAAAATACTAAATATGAATAGCAATAGTTCTATTTCAAGGATATCTAATTTTCAATATTAGAATATCATCTAATGTTGAGTATTACAACTAGAAAAGCCTGGGATCTTGCTCACCTTGACATTGTTACTTGACATTGTTACTGCCTCTCAAGGAGGGAGAAAAACACCTTCCAAAGTTCCTCACAATAAAATTTTAATATATATTACTTACTTTGCAAGTTTCTTTGTCAAACTATTTCCTTACATTTTTTTTCAAATCTCCATTCATTCAACTATTAAGCTCCTGTTCTCCAGCAACCACCAAGCTAGGTGCTAAGTATGCATAGAAAAGTAAGATAGAGCCTCTACTTCAAGGCACTTGAGTCTAGTGGAGGAGACAGACACATAAAGCAGTGACTACAATACAACTGGACATATGCTATAAGAAAAGTAAAGAGCTCTGGCTGCACAGTGCTTAAGTGCTCAGCTGCTAACCAAACGTTGATGGCTCGAACCCACCAGCCGTTCTACAGGACAAAGATGTGGCAGCCCGCTTCCACAAAGATTACAGCCTTAGAAACCCCATGGGGCAGTTCTACTGTCCCATACAGTCACTCTGAGTTGGAATCAGCTCCACGGCAACGGGTATAAGAAAAATATAAATAAAACCCTGTGAGAACACAACAGTACCTGGGAATTCAAGGAAGGGTTCTAGAAGGTACAAAGCCTATCATCCTGACCATGAGCCATCTCTGAATTTAATGAATTGCTCCTCTCCCTCATGCTGTCCCTCAAACTAAAGGTTTCACTTGCCCCTATAGAACCCTTCATAATTTACAGGGAAAAAAAAAACATCATCAGCTACACTGACAAGTCAGATTTCAAGGCTAATCCATAAATCATTTCTAATTGACCCTAGAATGTATTACATTACGGGTGTATTTTTTCCTGTTGTTTGTTTAAATTAATTCAGATTCTCTGAGCAGGCCAACTCAAAAGAATAGGAAATATCCTGGAAAAATCCCAGTGTGGCCTAGGGAAATCTGTCTAAAACTTTTAAATGGACAGCACAAAGAATCACTTTCATATATACACACAAAGCAAAGCTAGTATAAAGGTATTAAAGCACTTTTGCATACTGGCACTAAATCAACAAGTGTTTTTTCATTCCTGCTACTTAAATTGACTAAGCACATTTTCAATTCAACTACTTTTTTTTTTTTTTTGGTTTTTTAAAACCAATTTCCCAAAGAGACTTAAAGACATCTTTTAGCAAGTACAAAGATGATAATTACCAAATACAGAACACACAAGGGCAAAACTATAATTCTTACTCTAAAATATCTACATTTGTATGCCAAACTCTGCATAACTCGCTCATGGCACAACAAAAGACAAGATTATCAACACCATTTTTTAGTATAAAATTACTGGTAACTGATATAAATGTAGGAGTCCCTAGGTGGTACAAACGATTCACATGCTTGGCTGCCAAGGGAAACGATTAGGTTCGAGCCCACCCGGAGGCCTCTCGGAAGAAATGCTTGGCAATCTATTTTTGAAAAATCAGCATTGAAAACTTTATAAAGCACAGTTCTACTTTGACATACACGGGATTGCTGTGAATAGGAATCCACTCAACTGACTTTTTAATATAAATGTAAACATTATTTAACTATCTCTGTCAGGCATTTGAGCAGCGCCTGGAATGACTGTTCAATGCCCTCCAATACTGTAAAATATGTCATAAAGAATTTTACCCTGCATTTCTTTGCAAATTATGAGTGCCTGTTTTTCTAAAATTTTCTTGAATATATTCACTTCTCACAAAAATTAAAATTTGTGTTGCAATTTTCCTACGTCGTCTCCACCACTCTGAACATTACATTCCCTAACACACCACTAAAAAGAGAGAAGGGGATTTTGATATGCATATCTCAGAACAGAATCCTATCTTTTCCTAACTTTAGGGATTATGAACACAAAATTAAAATAGATCTTAAATACTTTCATTTCCTTACAAATAAAATTATCAATAAGCGACTAAGAATTACTCACTTGTTCTATGTTTTATTCCTAAATGTGAAATAGTTGGTAATGCTCATGAATGTAATGAAAAACTCCAAAATGTCTAAAAGTATAGACTACACTGAACTGTGCTAGCATTAGTGTTTATTCAGGTTTATTTTTTAAGTATGTTTCTTACATTACACGCTCAAGTTAAACTGATAATGATCTTTCAAACTCAGAAAGTAAACCTTGTACTAAAATATTTTTAACGGCCGAGAACACATTTTTATTTCCCGATGAATGAAAATTTTGCAGACCCTGTGTGACAAACAAAGGAAGTTTAGTTTTAACTGTGGGCAGCTCACGTTCCATTTCTTAGGCACAAGTATTCCTGCATTCAGCCTTTGGTGACTCACTAAAGCTATTGTTCACGAAAAACAAGACCAATTAACAAGAAATTGCTAACCGTAATCTAAACACACATTAGTCATAGGCATTTTACTTTGATCAACCATTTCTACCGTTTCATCCTCATCCATCCCCTAGGGATTTGGGGAATAATGGCTTATTAAATGACAGCTGATTTCGCTGCACCTGTCGCCATTCTCAGATGTACCAGACAAGTTGGCCGAAACAGCTGAGATTTTTGTTAAAAGATTCCGGTTTTTCAGGGCGACAACTCAGTCACGTACAGGCGCTTCCCCGGTTTTCCCAATTGCTTCTCGATTCCTCCCATTTTCAGAACTAACTCGGGCACAGATTTTTCAGGGGGCGGGATACACAAAGAAGCGGGAACTCAACAAACAGCCCTCGTCAGGGACAAAACCCGGCGGGGCGAGCAGCTCCGCCCCTCAAACTTCACAGCCGACCGGTCGCCGGCGAGACCCCCGGGCTGAGAGCTCCGGGCGCACCCGCCCCGCGCCGTCCCCGCCCCCCGCGACCCCGGCCGTTCCCAAGCCTCCCGCCCCCGGAACCGCCGGCCCCGCGGCCGAGCCCCCCGCCACCCCCGGACCCCCGAGCCCGGCGCCTTTGTCTGCGCCGCTCCGCCGCCCCCCGCCCGGCCCGTCCCGCGGGCGCCCGCCCCACACAAAGGCTCGAGCTGCGCCCCCCGCGCACAGGACGCCCGGCCCGAGGGCAGCGCGGGGAGGGGCCCGCACGCGCGCCGCTCCGCCGGGTCGGGGTCTCGGTCCGGGAGCGCCGGCCCCGGGGTCGCGGGCGCCGGACGCACGGCCCCGCGCGGGTCCCCTCAGCCCGCGCACAAAGCGGCGCCAAGGAGCCCGCTCGGGCGACTCCGGGCACGGCCAGCACGCCACCCGCACCGCGACCGGCCGCGGCGCACGCCCTCCCCGCGGCCGCACTACCTCAGTCCTGCCGTCGTCCCGCGCCGGCTCCCGCCGCCTCTGCTTCCCCGCCGGTGTCGGGCGCTCCCGGACCGAGCGCCAAACGCACGGCCCAATCGCCAGCGCTCTTGTTCGCGCCCGCCGCTAGGAAGCGCCGTTATGATTGGTCGAAGCGGTGTGGCTACCGACCAATCACGGCGCGGCCGCGCGCAGAGGCGCCGAGCGAGCCCCAGAGCCGGCACGTTCGGAGGACTGGGCGCACAGCGCGTGCGCGGCCCCAGGATGGGGCTCGGCTGTGGAGGGGCCGCCACCGCCTCTTTGTTCGCTCGGAGGACGCACGGCGCCTCAGGACGGCGGCAGGCAGGCAAACGGAGACCGAGGGCCTGGGGAGCGGGCGTCCGGGGGCGGGGACGCGGGACGGCTGGGCGGGGCCGCGCGCACCGCTCTTGGCGGGAACTTCGGAGCGCCCGGGCGGGCTGGCTGGTGGGGGAGGGGCCGTCGCCGGGTTTGAACCAATTCAAGCTGGGGGCGTAACGGCCGTAACCGTCGTCCGGAGGGGCCGGGGGCGTAACGGGCGGGCGGGCGGGCGCCGCAGCCGTTTTCTGCCCGCGCTGCCCTCAGGCGGGCGGCAGCGTCGCCTCACGGCCCTGCGACCTGCGGTTACCGCACGCTTCTCCGGAAAGGCCGCGTGCAGCCGCGTCCGGTCGTGGTTCCGAGCACGTGTCGGCGTTGGAAATGGCCCAGTCCGGGTGCCGACGTTGCCGCAGGCTGGCGCGGGTGGGAAAGCTGGGGTGCACGCCGCGGTGTGCAGTTCCTGAAAGTGGTCTCCCCCGGAGGAGCTAGGGATGTTCACTTCAGGCTACACCGGCCGGTTGCTTCACCTGACAATGAAGCTAGGGTTAGTCTGGATTTATTTTTAAGGGACTGCGGCTCTAGGGCAAGATACCACTCTCTCGCGTAGACTGGACTCCATAGGAAATTCTGACTGGGAGAAGAAATGGTCACCCATAAACTGTCGGCTAGACGTCTTCGTCTGGGATGGTTTAACCCGTGATTTCCCCACTTTTCAGTGTTGGAAAGTGTGTTCGGAGGGAAGCTGCATAAAAAATGATGTGCCCAAATAAAAGGACAATTATGAGTAAATGACAACAAGCGTGCAAAAATAAGTAGGTTTCACAACTGAAGTGTAGCTGTAAAATAACGATTTCATTCACCTAACAATCATCTTCCATGGTAGAAATACCTCCATTTAGACCAGTAACTTATAACTGCTTTTAATAACTACTTTTTAGAGCAGTTTCAGGTCTACAAAAAATTTAAACAAAAAGGAAGAGAGCTCTCCATATATCTCCTTTTTCTCCACCCCATACACAGTTCTTCCTGTTATTAACATCTTGTATTAGTGTGTTACAGTTGGTCAAGGAGTATTGATAATATTAACAAAAGTTCACAGTTTACATTAGGGTTCACTATGTTGTACAGTTCTGTGGGTTTTGACAAATACATAATGGCATGTAGCCACCATTGCAGTATCATACACAGTAGTTTCACTGCCCAGAAATTCCCTGTACTTCACCTACTTATACCTCGGAAACCCTGGTGGCGTAGTGGTTAAGTGCTAGGGCTGCTAAGCAGAAGATCAGTTCAAATCACCACGTGCTTCTTGAAAACCGAATCAGCCAGTTCTGCTCTGTCCTACAGGGTCACTATGTGTCAGAATTGACTCAATGGCAATGGGTTTTCTTCCCAAAGCAGGACAAAGTTGTGGCAGTCTGCTCTTGTAAAGATTTACAGCCTTGGAAACCCCATAGGGCAGTTCTGCTCTGTCCTATAGGGTCACCTGAGTCAGAATCACCTCGATAGTGGTGGGGTTTTTTTTGGTTTTTCTTCCCCAAAACCCTTTGCAACCACTAATCTTCCTGTCGCTATAGTTTTGCCTTTCCTAGAATATCATATAGTTGGAACTGTACAGTACATAGTCTTTAAGACAGGTGTCTTTCACTTGTACGCATTTAAGTTTCTTCCATGCCTTGTCATGCCTTGGTAGCTCATTTCTTTTTATCACTGAAAAATATTTCATTGTTTGGATGTACCACAGTTTCTTTATCCATTCACCTATTGAAGGACATCTTGGTTGCTTCCAAGTTCTGGCAGTTGTGAATAAAGCCATTTGCTTGCAGGTTTTTATGTACAACATAAATTTTCAAGTCATTTGGGAAAATACCAAGGAGCATACTTGCTGGGTCATATAGTAATGCTGTGTTGAGTTTTGTAAGAAACTGCCACCCTGTTTTCCAGAGTGGCTGTTCATTTTGCATTCCCACCAGCAATGTATTGGAATTCCTGTTTTCTCCACATCCTCCTCAGCACTTAACATTGTCAGTGTTCCTTATTCATTGTCCAGCTTTCACATGCATGGTAGGTGGTAACTTTCACATGCATGGACAATGGTAAGTGACCTCAGAGTGCTAGGGGCACAGGCAGATCTTTTAGGGCCTCATGGAGCAACCAAAGTTTATGTACATGCTGCTGTTGTTGTTAGGTGCCCTCCAGTCAGTTCCAACTCATAGGGACCCCTAGGCACAACAGAACAAAATATTACCTGGTCCTGCACCATCATCACAATTATTGCTATACTTGAGCCTGTTGTTGCAGCCACTGTGTCAGTCCCATCTTGTTGAGGGTCTTCCTGTCTTTTGCTGACCCTCTGTTTTACCAAGCATGATGTCCTTCTCCAGGGACTGGTCTCTCCGGATAATGTGTCCAAAGTATGTGAGATGTAGTCTTGCCATCCTTGCTTCTAAGGAGCATCCTGGCGGCCCTTCTTCCAAGACAGACATATTTCTTCTTTTGGCAGTCCACGGCATATTCAGTACTCTTCACCAACACCACAATTCAAAGGCGTCGATTCTTCTGTCTTCCTTATCCATTGTCCAGTTTTTACATGCGTATGAGGCAATTGAAAACATCATGGCTTGGGCAGGCACACCTTAGTCTTCAGGTGACATCTTTGTTTTAACCCTTGAAAGAAGTCTTTTGCATCTGACTTGCCCAGTGCGATGCATCTTTGATTTCTTAAATCCTGCTTCCATGAATGCTGATTGTGGATCCAAGTAAAATGAAATCCTTGACAACCTTAACCGTGTCCCCATTTATGATGATGTCATTTATTGGTCCACTTGTGAGCATTTTTGTTTTCTTTATGTTAAGGTGTAATGCATACTGAAGACTGGTCTTTGATCTTCCTCAGTAAGTGCTTCAAGTCCTCACTTTCAGCAAGCAAGGTTGTGTCATCTGCATAACCCAGGTTGTTAATGAGTCTTCCTCCAATCCCGATGACCCATATTTCTTCATATAGTCCAGCTTCTGAGATTATTTACTCAGCATAAAGATAGCATAGGTATGGTGGAAGGATACAACTCTGTTGCCTACCTTTCCTGACTTTAAACCATGCAGTGTCCCCTTGTTCTGTTCAAATGCTGCCTCTTGGTCCATGTACAGATTCCTGATGAGCACAATTAAGTGTTCTGGAGTTCGCATTCTCTGCAATGTTGTCCATAATTTGTTATGATCCACATAGTCAAATGCCTTTCCGTAGTCAGTAAAACACAGGTAGACATCTTTCTGGTATTCGCTGCTTTCAGCCAAGATCCATCTGACATCAGCAGTGATGTCTCTGGCTCCACGTCCTTTTCTAAATCCAGCTTGAATTTCTGGCAGTTCCCTGTTGATGTACTGCTGCAGCTGCTTTTGGCTGATCTTCAGCAAAAGTTTGTTTGCACATGAAATTAATGATCTTGTTCAATAATTTCTGCATTCACCTGGATCACGTTTCTTGACAATAGGCATAAATATGGATCTTTCCCATGTGTCTGTCAGTTTGTGGTTCTGTGGGGGCTTGTGTGTTGCTGTGATGCTGGAAGCTGTGCCACCGGTATTCAAATACCAGCAGGGTCACCCCTGGAGGACAGGTTTCAGCGGAGCTTACAGATGACAGTGGACTAGGAAGAAGGACCTTGGTGGTCTGCTTCTGAAAAGAATTAGCCAGTGAAAACATTATGAATAGTAGTGGAACATTTTCTGATACAGTGCTGGAAGATGAGCCCCTCAGGTTGGGAGGCACTCAAAATATGACTGGGGAAAAGCTGCCTCCTTAAAGTCAACCTTAATGACACAGTTGGAGTCAAGCTTTTGGGACTTTGATTTGTTGAGGTGGCACGACTCAAAATAATAAGAAATGGCAGCAAACATCTATTAATAATCAGAACTATTAATGTACACAGTATGAATCTAGGAAAATTGGAAATACCAAAAATGAAATGGAATGCATAAAGCTCAATATCCTAGGCATTAGTGAGCTGAAATGGACTGGTATTGGTCATTTTGAATTGGACAATCATATGGTCTACTGTGCCGGGAACGACAACTTGAAGAGGAATGGTGTTGCATTCGTGGTCAAAAAGAACATTTCAAGATCTATCCTGAGTACAATGTCCCTACGCCTACAAGTAAGACCAGTTAATACAACTATTATTCAAATTTACGCACCAACCACTAAGACCAAAGATGAAGAAATTGAAGATTTTTACCAACTTCTGCTGTCTGAAATTGATGGAACATGCAATCATGATGCACTGGTAATTACTGGAGATTGGAATGCAAAAGTTGAAAACAAAGAAGAAAGATCGGTAGTTGGAAAATATGGCCTGGGTGATAGAAACGATGCCGGAGATCACGTGATTGAATTTTGCAAGACCAGCCACTTCTTCATTGCAAAGATACAGTGCTAGTAGGAGTATAAATTTGTACAATCACTTTGAAAAACTGAGAAGAGGTAAAATCTACTAAACTTGAACAAACACACTCAAACCTGTTGCCTTTGCGTCGATTCCAACTTATAAGAGCCCTATAGGACAGAGTAGGACTGTCCCACAGGGTTTCCAAGGAGCAAGTGGAAGATTGAAACTGCTGACTTTTTGATTAGCAGCTGAGCTCTTAAGTACTGTGCCGGCAGGGTTCCAAATACACTCTATTGACCTAGCAATTCTACTTCTGGGTGTGTATACCTAACAGATATTCAGACCACCAGCCTTAAGTAGCCACACGCTTAGCTGTTTTTGCCACCCGGGTACTCCTTATATATGTGTGTATATTTACCAAAAGATATCAAAGGAATAATTTCTTTAAGAAGAATCAGCTCAAAGCTAACTCCTATGAGACGGAGGTTGAAGATGTCCCAAATGTGCAGCTTCTCCAAGCTGCTGTAGCACTCCATCATCTCTAACACCGACTACTCCTCCTTCCCTCAGTACACTCCATCCCATCTTTGGGTTCAGTAATTCACTGCAACATCTCACAGAACTCACGAGTCGTATCTGTAGTTAAGTGTTTTACTGGGGAAGTAACAGCTTACAACTCAGGATCAGTATCAACTTGGAAATCACTGGATACCACTTAGAATACAGTTCATCAATCAGAACAGCTTCCAACCAGGATAGCTCTCAGCTTCTTGACCGTGCCTGCAGGCAGGCAGTACTCTTGGCCTGGCCTCCCAGTTCGCGCTGCTAACGCTGCTGCTGTTGCTCGTGCCGCTGCACCATCTCACCATCGTCAACGTTACAGCTCCTTCTCGAGCTCTCCCTTGTCTCTCAAAACATCTGCTGGGTTGGCTGCTTCTATAAGCATGTCACACAGTCCTACTGGGTAGTTTTACGTACCCTATTTGTATAGGAGACTGACCAATCCCCACGAGGGTTTTACATACCATATTTGCATAATAAACTGTCCAATCTCTGCAAGGTATGTAAAATAGACCAGTCACAAGAGAGGCTGTGGCCCAAGCAATTATTTTTGGCAGAACTACAAACCCAGGGCCAGAAAGGCCACATAAAAGAGAAACCTGTTGCACTGCAGATACAAGAATGTTCATATACTTACTAGACAAAACCAAACACCTTAAGGGATTGGTTTACTGGGATTGAGGGCTTAGGACCATAGTCTTATGGGGCAAGTCAGTCAATTGGCACAGTATAGTCCGTTAAGACAATGTTTTACATCCTGGTTTGGTGAGTAGTGTCTGGGGTCTTAACAGCTGGTGAGCAGCCATCTAAGATGCAACTATTGGTCTCTACTCGTCTGAAGCAAAAGAGAAAGAAGGAAGCCAAAGACTTAAAGAAGAAACTAGTCTATAGAACTAATAATCTACACAAACAACAGTGTCACCTGCCTTGAGACCAGAAAAACTAGATCGTGCCTGGCTACTACTACTGACCACTCTGACCAGGGACACGTTAGATGGTGTTGGATAGAATGGAAGAAAAATGTAGAACAAAACTCAAATTCCTTGAAAAAAAGAAAAGGCCAGACTTACTGGACCTGTAAAGACTGCATTGAATTCCCAAGATTATCGCCTTGGGATACCCTTTAGACATGGAACTCAAGCCAGTCCCAAAGATCAGCTTTCAGCTAAGTGACACATTGGCCCATAAAATACATATCACCTGTGAGTAATAAATGCGCGCCTCTAAATAATCATCCAAATGAAACCAAACAGGAAACATTTTCCCTAGACCAGACATGAGATGGCAAGGGCAAGGGGGCAGGGAAACGAGATTAAGGGAAAAAGAGCAGCCAGAATGGAAATAATGAGAATGCTGATATATTCTGAAAAATGTAACCAGTGTCACTGAACAATACATATAGAAATTGTTAAACAGAAACTTAATTTGCTGTGTAAACTTTGACCAAAACACAGGAAAATATTTTTTAAATGATGAAATGCAGCAGTGAGGCGGCAGAATCATCCCTTAAACTGCGGTATTTCCGTCACACGCACTTCTGTTAAAAAAGTGGGCAGCTTTTCTACTTGGAGAAAAAAAAGTTCATAAAAGCACTATTTCTAATAGCTAGAAACTATCCAAATGCCCATCAACAGAATGAATAAACTTGTAGTAAATTTACAAACAGAATATCCTATAGCAATATGAACAGTCTACCTCTCCATGCGATAGTATGAATGAATATGATAAACCTGATAAGTGAAAGAAATCAGAATAAAATATATGTCTCTGGGTGGACTCCCAACTGCCAAGCTTTCGATTAACAGCCAAGCACGTGTATTTATTTAAAGTTGTTTAACAAGCAAAATTGTCGCATGGTGCTAAAAATCAGAATAGCTGGTTATCCTTGGGGAGGGTAGTGACTAGAGAGGGCAAAGGGCCATTTCTGGAATGCTGATAATGTTGTTTTGTCTGAATGCTGGATAAATGGACATTTCTGTTGTGAAGATTTATCAAACTACATGTACGCCGTTTCTAGAAGTATGTTATACTTACATAATAACCTTAAAAAGAAAAAAGGAACAGGAGAAAGAACCAGCAAGGAGAAGTGAAAAGAGTTCGTCAGGAAGGAGGAAAGCCAGGGTGAAATGTCCTGGAACCCACATGAAAATAGTTTTCTCAGAAGGAAGAGGTATGTACAGAATACATAAAGAGTCCTTACAGCTCAACGGTAAGAACATATTAAAAACGGACGAACGTCTTGAGTAGACATTTCTCCAAAGAAGGTATACAAATGGCTTAAAAGTATATGAAAAGATATTTAACATCATTAGTCATTAGAAAATGCAAATCAAAATTACCATGCGATACCACTTCACACCTGCTAGAACAGCTATAACTAAAAAGAAAATAACAAGCGTTAGCAAGGATGTGGGCAAACTGAAGCCTCATACATTACAGATGAAAATGTAAAAGGTGCAGCGCAGTCACTTTGGAAAACAGTCTGGCAGTTCGGCAAAACGTTTATAAACAGTTACTACTTTAAAAAAAAAAAACAGTAAACGAGTTGCCATCAAGTCAGTTCGGACTCATGGCAAGCCCATGAGTGTCAGAACTGTGCTTCACAGGGTTTTCAATGCCTAACTTTTCAGTAGATTTCCAGACCTTTCTTGCTAGCCACCTCTAGGTGGACTCAAACCACCAGCCTTTTGGTTAGCAGCAGAGCACATTAACCATTCACACTACCCGAAGTGCCAGAGTTACTGTATGAGCCAGCAGTTCCGCCTCTACTTATCTGTCTACCCATCCAAGACGTATTACAGATGTTCACAGTACCATTGTTCATAATAGCCAAAAAGTAAACATATCCCAGATGTCCGTCAGTGGATGAATGGCCAACCATGTACATCCATACAATAGAACATTAATCAGTAATAGAAAGGGATGAAGTACTAATACATTGTACAACTGAACCCCCAAAACACACTAAGTGAAAAGTTAGTCATAAAAGGCTACATATTTTATGGTCCCACTTCTGTGAAATGTCTGTTGCTGAGTGCCATCAAATCAATTCCGACGTATAGTGACCTAGTGTGACAGAGTAGAACTGACCAGGAAGGTTTTCTTAGCTGTAATGTTTATGGAAGCAGATCTCCAGGTGTTTCTTCCACAAAGGCCCTGGGTACCGCCAGCCTTTTGATTAGTACCCAGGTACCTAACTGTTGCCCCACTAGGGCTCTTATGAAATGTGTATAGAGAGAGCAAATAAAGTAGTGATTGGCTAGGGCTGGGAGGAGGGAGAGAGGAAGGAAGAAGTGACTGCTGACTGGTATAAGCTGTCTTTTGGGGGATGATGAAAATGTTCTACAGTTAGATTATGATGATAGCTGCACAAGTCTGTAAACATACTAAAACCATTTAAATGTACAATTTAAATGGGTGAACTTTATGTAAATGATATCCCCACAGAGTTGTCAAGAAGGAAGGGGTGATCACTCAGGGACACAAATAGGGTAACTTGTTCAGACATTCCCCCACCAAAAGATTCTATGCCAGGTAATGATACTTGCTCACAAGAAAAGTTCAAGACAACTAATTTAGGGATAAAATAAATCCACTATGTACATAAGGAAGGATGATCACTAAGCTATCAGTCAGAACCTTAGGAAAGGTACCTGGGAAGTATGTTACCTGAAAATAAGGCCCAAAAAGCCACCAAACAGTAGTTGTCTTACCATCAAACTTTAAAAAAAAAAACCAATTTGGTGTGTCCACAAAAGGAAATACTGTGAGCATTTTTTATCACTGGACGTAAAAGGATTAAGAGGAGAGTGAGGTAGGATCTCGGGAGGGAAAGGAGAGAATCGGCTAAACGAAGACAAAGGATTGGGACTCTAGGCCGAAACAGCAAAAGTTGAGGTGAATGTGTTCAGATTTTTTGAAAACATGAATAAAATGAACTCAAAGTTTTCACTGAACCCCAACATGTTTCAACTAAAAAGCATTCCTTGAATTCTCTGCTGTGTATTTAGAAGAATTAAGAATTACTTCACTTGGTAAGTAATAAACTTAAGGAACTCATTACTTAAAAATAAAAACATAGTATTGTATGTAAACATACATAAACACGTTGGACAGACATAAAAGAGTCAAAAAGTGTTTACATAAATATTTAAAATAGTTGTATGTGACCATTCATTCCTTCAAAAGACATTTACTTAGTGCTTGATATGGTCCCTGCCCTGCTTGCACCAAATCAGGCAGGTAGGCGGGACAAGGAGGGCAGGAGTGGGGATCTGAGAAGGATTCTGCAAGAAAGCAAGAGGCGAGGGAGGAGAGAGGCTGGGAGTCAGCCGCAAAGAGAAGTTGAGACTGCTGTGGGGTTTGGGGCAGAGGAGGAGAGTTAGCAATGCCAACGTTAAGAAGTCAGTGATGAGGCAGCCTAGACCTGCTCCCAAAACAGAGTGACCTGTGGCTCCTGGCTCTGGGGTCTCAGAAACTGGCGACTGACAAGTACTGTGAAATCAGGACTGGGCTCAGGGAGCTTTCTGACGGAGGAATTCCCAAGTTACTGGATGGGGGGGTTGGGGTAATAAAGATTGGGTAATAGATCTTCCAGTCAACGAGATGCTGAATATCATTTTTCCCACTGTTCCAAGTCCAAGGTGGTGCCATCCTCCAACTCCTACATGTCCTTAGTGGGTTGGGGCTGCATGGTTCTCTATGCTACATTAGGTCCTTCTGGGCCTCAGCTTCTAAGATCTGTGGCCTTTGTTGGCCCGGGACATGGGCTAGATGGACAACTCAGGCAGTTCCCCTGTGGTCTACACAAGCTCCATGACAACCTGTCGACACCCTGCTGTGCAGTTCTGAGTTCTGAGAACTGTGGACTAAGGATTTTCCTATTGTTAAAAGCATGTTGCGATTCAATATGTTTAATGTAAAAAACATTTCCAACTGCAGAGATTCATTGCTAACTTGAGAGGGAAATATTTCCCCCCTGATGAAATTTATCAGACTGGGTGTATGATCTTTTGAAAAGAAAGAGTACTGGTGATAAAACTTAAGCTGGGAACCATGTTTTAAAAAGCAGCCATTTTAAACTAGGGCAGTCAGCAGTCTACCAAAGTGAGGGAGCTGATTTCACTCAGTGTGGTCCACACACCGTATCTGATGGGGTTTTTGAGAATACCACCACTGAGCTTGGAGCATCGCACTGGTAATCTTACAAACCAATGTCCTTTTTAAAGTAGGCTGGATCTGGCAGGAAATGAGCGATTATTAAACTTTCTATGGTGTTAAATCATTTCTGCTTTCAGATTGTGATTATCACTTGTGTTTTTATAACGTTCTAAAGAATCTAATGTCTACTCCAGATAACTGCTTTTAATACCTGAATGGCAGCCCAAGTTAGCATTGCTTTACAGTATGTTGTTGTTAGGTGCCCTCGAGTCAGTTCCAACTCCTGGAGACCCTGTGTCCGACAGAAGGAAACTTCGCCCAGTCCTGCGCCATCCTCACAATCATGGCTGTGCTTGAGCGGGTCGTTGAAGCCACTGTGTCCGTTTTCTTTTTGTCCGTTGATTGTATAAACACAACCAGTGCCATTCTATCCCAGGGTTAATGGATTTGTGATGTCTTTCTTTTCCATAACATTTATATTTACATGTTAACATTCTTGTTTTTTAGTTAACTGTTTTTTTTTTTTTTTTCCAGATTATGAAAGAAATGAAAATTGTCCACACTCTTCTCCTGGAGAGAACCAGTTTTACCATTTTGGTGCCTTTGCCTTCAGTCATGAAAAAGCAACACATTAATTTAGGAATATTGTCTCGTTATAAAATGAATACATGCTGGTTCAGAGAAATGTGTCAAACCTTCTTAATAAATGTGTTTTCAGATAGGATTTTAAGTGAAATAGGAAGATTTGAGGAAGCAGGCTCATGTGAGTCGGGAGTGTAAAGTGACAGCCTCTTGGAGATGATTGGGCAGCATCGGTCATTGTTCAGAATGTAAATACCTTCTGACCTAGAGGCCCCACTGCTGGGAAACTTTCTCACAGAAGTGTTCCCACACGCACATAGAGGTGAGGGTAGTAACTGAAACGTTGTTTATAATACCAAACATTCCCAAATGGCTTTATGCCCATCAATAGGGATATAGCGAAACAAATTATAAAACCCATACCCACTGCCGTCGAGTCAGTTTCGACTTATAGTGACCTTGTAGGACAGGGAGCTGCCCCATATGGTTTCCAAGGAGCAGCTGGTGAATTCAAACTGCTGACATTTTGGTTACCAGCCGTAGCTCTTAACCAATATGCAGCTATTTAAGTAAATGAGATTAAATGAATAAAGTTAATTTGTTCTCTTTTTTTTAATAAAAAGAATGAAGAAAATATATATGTACTGAAATTTAAAGATCTCCAACGTGCAGTATCAAATGAAAAAGGCAATGTGTAAGACAGTCTATAGTATGATAACATTTGTGTAAATATATGAGCTGTATGCACAGAAATGCAGCTATACAAAGAAAAATGCACAGAAAGGGACTGGAAGGACAGACACAACCCTGTGACCTCAGGCAGGAAGCCAGGTGGGTGGATGGTGGAGGGCTCTGGGCTCCAGCTCCCAGTGAGCATGGCTTCCTCTGACTCACAACAAGAGTGTGTATATCTGTCGTGTACTCCACCAGTGATTGTTAGAGGTCGTAATGAGGTATATTTATTATAAAACATTTGGATAATATGTAGAAACATAATTAAGAAAATAAAAATCACCAAAGATAGCCTCCTTTACTGTATTTCATGTGTGTGTCTATGAATTGAGATCATACTGTATGTTTTGTGTTCTGTTGGTACTTACTGTTTTCCATGATGTCCTGTGTTTGAAAACATGATTTTTTTAATTATGAAATATTTCGAACATACAAAAAGTATAGAAACTGACATAATGAGCACCTGTGGACACAAGCCCAGCTGCGGGATTGAAGACCATTTGTTGGCTCCTCAGATTGTAGTACAGCCACTAGTTCATGGGTTTCAGATTCTGTATGAGAGAGGAAGGATGAATTCTTGAGTCAGGAACCCTTGCCACAGAGCAGAAAGGTACACCTCCTTCATACACAGTTTTTGAGTCGAAATCAACTCGAAGGCAACAGGTTTGGTTTTTTTGGTTTGGTATTAAAACTGGATTTTATCTGTGAAACAAATAGGAGATAAACATATAAGAAATGTTCATTATGTACTCATTCACTGACACGAAATTACCAGATAGCAACAAGCTGCTGTTTTTTAATTCTGAAATTACCGTCAGATGCGCTCCTTTGAAACCCCTCTCGCAGACTTGTGTACACCTGGTGATAATTTGGTACGTATCTTCCAGATTTTCTGAATCCGTGTACAAATGGCGCACCTATCTGTATACACTCAGATCTGAGTTCATGTTGCATGTGTTTTTGAAAGGAGGCTTCAACTCAACCTCATTCCTCCAAACTTATAATGAGAAATTCGTTATCGTGTAAATACAAATTAGCAGTCTTCACGATTAGAATTTTATAAATGAAGTATGCTAATAAGTTCAAAGTTAATTAAAACAAAATCGTCCTTTTGTATTTCAGGAGGAGCCCTGGTGGCACAGTGGTTAAGCGCTTAGCTACTAGCATGAAGGTGTTCTCACTGGGCAGGGGAGTGATGAGGCAGTCTGCTTTGTGATCATAAACACTTCTTGCTGTTAGGTGCCCTCCAGTGGGTTCCACATCATAGCGACCCTACGTGGAGCAGAATGAAGCACTGTCTGTGTGCAAAGATTTACAGCCTTGGAAGCGCTGTGGGGCAGTTCTACTCTGTCCTATAAGGTTACATGACTGGCAATACATTTCGCACGTCCACCTATGGACTTGGGGCTTTTTTTTTTTCCTCCCCAGGTGTTCTGAAGGTTAATATATAAATGTTCCTGGAAACTTAAAAATTTTATAGAAAGAGGGCCATTTCCAAAAGCCTTCCATTCAAATCATCAACTAAGTATTTTCATGTGCATTTCAACACTGCAGCAGTCTGCCAATTGCACAGAAATGCCAAAAGGCACAGCTAGTCAAGGTCGGGTGTGGGTGGGAGACAATGCTAAACAGTTTAACAATAACCCACAGCCCTCGGACCAACTGCAGTTAACTGTGCGATTCTGGGTATTTAAGGTTCCCATCTTAATTCTTTTCTCAGTAAGGAGACTTTTTATGGTTAGTTTCACAATTATGAAAAATAAAACGCCCAACACTGGCCGATTAAATGTAACGAAAACAAAGCAAAACTACTCTCTCTCAAGTAGTCTTTCCAAGAACTATATGAGCCACCAGCGTCTTTTGCATTTCATTTTTGCAAATGCATTGTGGGTAACGCCGAGCTGCCTAGTAAAGTCAAAGGGGCGGGCGCCCCAGCAAGGAGGCCTTGGGGAGCTGCGCCTCGGCCTCACCGTGCGAGCGCCGCCCCGTCAGATTCTAGCGGCCCCTCAGCGAGGCCCCGTCGGGACATTGCGGGGGCAGCCACATCCCTCCGGGGGGACTTGCAGTTACTCCACGGTCTAGTCATTAGAACCCTTTCCCCAGAAATCCCGGTCAACGCCACCCAGGTCTCCAACTGGCTAAGGAGTAAGAGCAAGTAAACAACAGTCAAAGAGGTGACTCAGGCAAGACTCCCTTCTTTTCCTCCAGTCATTGTAAATACCACCCAGACAGCCCGCGCGTGCTAGAAGACCCTCTTCCGGGAGTACTTCAGAGGTTTAAACCATCCAAAAATCAGTCTCCGCTCCTCCGACCGCGTCGCAGGCCAAGGGGCTTCTTCTCAAGAGCACGAGCCATTGGTGACTTTTTAAAACTTTAAGTATTTACAATGGATGTTTAAGGACAAACTTAGACAGGGCTGCCCACGCTTGCATATTTTGCACATAGAAAAATTTGCCAACCAAACTATTTAATTATTTTCCTTAAGGGAGAGGATTTTGGCCAAGGATGTGGAACTGAGCTTCGGTATTTTACGTCAGGTGTCAATGATGCTCCAGAAACTGAAATATGACGTAGATTCATTCCCACTCGTAGCAACCCTATGAAGAACAAAACAATACACTGACCGGTCCTGCGCCATCCTTGTAATTGTTGCTATGCTTGAGCCCATTGTTGCAGCCACTGTGTCAGTCCATCTCGTTGAGGGTCTTCCTCTTTCTTGATGACCCTCTACTTTACCAAGCATGATGTCCCTCTCTAGGGACTGATCCCTCTTAATAACATGTCCAAAGTATGTGAGACGAAATCTCCCCATCTTTGCTTCTAAGAACCACTCCAGTTGTACCTCCTCCAAGACAGATTTGTTCCTTCTTTGGGCAGTACATGGTATATTCAATATTCTTCAACACCACAATTCAAAAGCGTCAATTCTTCTTCAGTCTTCCTTATTCCTCACCCAGCTTTCACATGCACATGAGGCAATTGAAAAAACACCAAGGCTTACATCAGCACACCTTAGTGTTCAAGGTGACATCTTTGCTTTTTAACAGTTTTGTTTTCTTTATGTTGAGGTGTAATCCATACTGAAGACTGTGGTGTTTTATCTTCACCAGTAAGTGCTTCACGCCCTCTTCACTTTCAGCAAGCAAGTTTGTGTCATCTGCATAACGCAAGTTGTTAATGAGTCTTCCTCCAATCCTGATGCCCCTTTCTTCATATAGTCCAGCTTCTTGGATTATTTGCTCAGCATACAGATTGAATAGGTATGGTGAAAGAATACAACTCTGGCGCACACTTTTCCTAACTTTCAACCATGCAGTATCCCCTAGCTCTGTCCAAACAACTGCCTCTTGATCTATGCTCAGGCTCCTCATGAGCACAATTAAGTGTTCTGGAATCCCTATTCTTCGCAATGTCATCCATAATTTGTTATGATCCACACAGTCGAATGGCTTTGCATAGTCAGTAAAACAGAGGTAAACATCTTTCTGGTATTCTCTGCTTTCAGCCAGGATCCATCTGACATCAGCAATGATATCCCTGGTTCCACGTTCTCTTCTGAATCCAGCTTGAATTTCTGGCAGTTCCCTGTCGATATATACTGCTGCAGCTGCTTTCAAATGATCTTCATCAAAATTTTGCTTGTGTGTGATATTAATGATACCGTTTGATAATTTACGCATGCAGTTGGATCGCCTTTCTTGGGAATATGCATAAACGTGGATCTCTTCCAGTCAGTTGGCCAGGTAGCTATTTTTTCCTGAATTTCCTGGCATAGACAAGTGAGCACTTCCAGCGCTGCATCCATTTGTTGAAACATCTCAATTGGTATTCCATCAATTCCTGGAGCCTTGTTTTTCACCCATGCCTTCAGTGCAGCTTGGACTTCTTCCTTCAGTAGCATCGGTCCCTGATCATATGCTACCTCCTGAAATGGTTGAATGTCGACTAATTGTTTTTGGTATAGTGATTCTGTGTATTCTCTCCACCTTCTTTTCACACTCCTGCGTCATTTAATATTTTCCTGGTAGAATCCTTTATTACTGCAACTGGAGGCTTGAATTTTTTCCTCATGTTTTTCAGCTTGAGAAATTCCAAGCATGTTCTACCCTTTTGGTTTTCTCTCTAAAGCTTTTTGCACATGTCATCATAGTACTTTACTTTGTCTTCTAGAGCTGCCTTTGAAATCCACTGTTCAGTTCTCTTCATCATTTCTTCCTTTTGTTTTAGCTACTCAACATTGAAAAGCAACTTTCAGAGTCTCTTCTGACGTCCATTTTGGTCTTTTCTTTCTCTCCTATCTTTTTAATGACCTCTTGCTTTCTTCATTTATGATGTCCTGATGTCATTCCACACCTCGTCTGGTCTTTGGTCATCAGTGTTCAAGGCATCAAATCTATTCTTGAGACGGTCTCTAAATTCAGGTGGGATACACTCAAGGTTGTACTTTGGCTCTCGTGGACTTGTTCTAATTTCCTTCCATTTCAACTTGAACTTGCATGTGCGTAATTGATGGTCTGATGTGCAGTTAGCCCCGGCCTTGTTCTAACTGATGATATTCAGCTTTTCCATCATTTCTTTCCACACATGTCGTCGATTTGATTCCTATGTATTCTATCTGGCAAGGTCCATGTGTATAGTCGCTGTTTATGTTGATGAAAAAAGATATTTGCAATGAAGTCGTTGATTTTGCAAAACTCAGTCATGCAGCACTGGAAGTGCTCACTCATCTACGCCAGGAAATTTGGAAGACAGACAGCTACCTGGCCAACTGACTGGAATAAATCCATATTTATGCGTATTCCCAAGAAAGGTGATCCAACTGAATGTGAAAATTATCCAACAATATCATTTTTTTTTATCATTAATATCACACACAAGCAAAATTTTGCTGAAGATCATTCAAAAGCAGCTGCAGCAGTATATATTGACAGGAAACTGCCAGAAATTCATGCTGAATTCAGAAGAGGACATGGTACAAGGGATATCATTGCTGATATCAGATGGATCCTGGCTGAAAGCAGAGAATACCAGAAAGATGTTTACCTGTGTTTTGTTGACTACGCAAGGGCATTGAACCATGTGGATCGTAACAAGTTATGGATGACATTGCAAAGAATGGGAATTACAGAACACTTGATTGTGCTCATGAGGAACCTTTACATAGATCAAGAGGCAGTTGTTCAAATAGAACAGGGGTATACTGGGTGGTTTAAAGTCAGGAAAGGTGTGCGTCAGGGTTGTACTCTTTCACCATACCTATTCAATCTGTATGCTGAGCAAATAATCCAAGAAGCTGAATTACATGCAGAAGAATGGGGTATCAGGATTGGAGGAAGACTCATTAACAACCTGTGTTACACAGATGACACAAACTTGCTTGCTGAAAGTGAAGAGGACGTGAAGCACTTACTGATGAAGATCAAAGACCACAGTCTTCAGTATAGATTACACCTCAACATAAAGAAAACAAAAATCCTCACAACTGGACCAATAAGCAACAACATGACAAATGGAGAAAAGAATTAAGTTGTCAAGGATTTCATTTTACTTGGATCCACAATCAACGCCCATGGCAGCAGTAATCAAGAAATCAAAGGACGCATTGCATTGGGCAAATCTGCTGCAAAAAACCTCTTGAAAATGTTGACAAGCAAAGACGTCACCTTAAAAACTAAGGTGTGCCTGATCCAAGCCGTGGTGTTTTCAATCACCTCATATGCATGTGAGCGCTGGACAATGGTAAGGAAGACTGAAGAAGAATTGATGACTTTGAATTATGGTGTTTGTAAAGAATATTGCATATACCATGGACTGTCAGAGCCCTCATGGCGAAATGGGTAAGAGATCAGCTGCTAACCAAAAAGGTGAGCAGTACGAATTCACCAGCCACTCCATGGAAACCCTATGGGGCAGTTCTGTTCTGCCTGTAGGGTCACTATGACTCAGAATTAACTTGAAGGTGATGGGTTTTGTTTGTTTGTTTGTTTTGGTCTGAACTGTTAGAAGAACAAACAAACCTGTCTCAGAAGAAGTACAGCCAGAATGCTCATTGGAAGCAACGATGGTGAGACTACTTCTCACTTAATTTGGACATTTTATCAGGAGGGATCAGAGTCTGGAGAAAGACATCATGCTTGGTAATATAGACATCAGCGAAAAACAGGAAGACCCTCAATCAGATAGACTGACACAGTGGCTGCAACAAGGGGCTCAAGCCTAACAACGATGTTGAGGATGGCGAAGGACCAGGCAGTGTTTCATTCTGTGGTACACAGTGTGCTATGAGTTGGAATCCACTTGATGGCATGCAACGACAACAACAACAACAAAGGAGTCATAAGGAATCAACTACATGGCAATTTTTTTTTTCAGGCGTCATGGTTGTATTCACCTGTGTAAAGCTGTGGTTCCTCTCACACTGCCTGCAACGTGGCACGCCTCGTCACCTGGCCCCTGCATTACCCCAATATCAGTGAATATTCCGGAAGCATTGCAGCTGCCCTTTCCTCCCCATGAGAGCAATGGTGGGATTTGTTGCTCAGATTCATCGGAAGATAAAAGAGAAAGATATATTGTTAGAAATCAGACCGCTCATATTAAGCCTTGGATATTACATTCTCTAATCCCAGGAAATGAACCAACTATCCACTTAATCTCTTACCTGATCAGTTGATAGGAAGAAAGTAAGTTCTAGAAGTAGGATTAAAGCAAAATCCATAAAAAAAATTGTTTGAGCAATACAGCTAGATATGAGAGGAGGTTTGACGCAGGAGTAGAATGTAGCCAAATCCCAAAGCTCCAGGAACCACAGCATCTATGGTGGGATTAGTCTGTGAGACCATGACACACAATTATACCATCGGGGCTTCTGAATAAAGTTTGATACACTTCCTTCTTCAGTGAGGGTCATGGCAGCACTTTCTCAGTCACGGTAAGTGGATAAGCTCTTTATGGATGAAGGGGCATATAAAAATACTAATGTTATTAATATATTTTTTCCAATAATGAAAGTTAATTAAGTACCTGCTAAATGCTTCCACTATTAAGCATAACCCAGCCCACCCACGCAGTGTATATGCTTTTAAGAGGGTTGCTTTTTAAATAATTTTCTTAAATTCAAAGACAAAGTTTTCGTGTGTGTGTGTGTGTGTGCGTGTGCGTGTGCAGAAAGCTAATCTGAATTCATAATGGAACGATTCACTTTGCAGAAATTCACTTTCAAGAAACTTTGAAAATTCTATTCCGTCAGGTCAGAGGTGCGGACGCTGGAATGGGGATGTTAATATGCACCTAGGCGGAAAAACGCTGCTGGGAAGCAAGCAGTTTTCCTTGATAGCCAGCACGTGAGCATGAATCGCTGACCAGTGGAGGGTTTTAAAGTCTAGTACTTCGTAAAGAGAGAAACCATCTCAGCCACCTCTGCAGGGCAGAGGCCACACCTTAACCGTCTTTGCATCACCCCAGCGCCCAGTTTAGAGCTTAGCTTTTGAAATGCGCTCAGAGTACGTTCTTTGAAGGGATGTAGGATTTGGGTATCAAGCCTGGAAGTGTCATTTCTTTACCCACAGTCATCAATGATGACTTTTTCCAAAGGCATTTTCCCTGCCCTCGGTGATAGTTAACACTCAGCTCAGACTGCAGGCTTTGGGTGAAGATATCTGAACAATAGCCAGAGAAGACAAAGCCGGTTACTGAGGCCGCTCTGGCTGCTCACGTTGTTTAGAATTCTACGTCGCCAGCACTGTGTGCCAGAGAAGCGCCGACTGCTTTTCAGGCAATGCAATTGACAGTTAATAAGATGGCTAGGCTGGTCCAGGGAAGGATTTGTTTTGTTCGCTAATGTTAAACGGAAAACACACATTTTAATAAATTCTGATGAGAGCAACCCTTCTGGGTGAACTTCGAGGAAATAAACAGACAGGGGACACATGGGCAGAGGTCCACTTTTCTAAAACCTGGAAGGATGCTGTACCCGTTGCCGTCGAGCCGATTCCGACTCGTAGCAACCCTAAAGGACAGAGCAGAACTGCCCCATAGAGTTTCCAAGGAGCACCTGGTGGAGCTGAACTGCCAACCTGTGGGTCAGCAGCCACAGCACTTAAGCACTACGCCCCCAGGGCTTCCTGGAAGGATGCATTCCCAGTCATTCTTTGCTTTTCAGATAGATTCCTTTGCATTGTTCCAGCCTGAACCTCAGAGCCCTTGGCTGGCATTTTGCGTGTGCCCTTTCATATCGAAGGAGCACAGTTGTAGAACAGAGTATACATAGAGTCCCACTTGTTTTTTAAAACATATGAAGAACTCTGGATGTCTAACTGGACAGTCGTTATTGTGAGGAGCAGGGCAGAGGAGGTTATAAGGAATTTTTACTTTTAGCCTTACATATTTCTGTGATACTTGGATTGTTACACTAGGAATCTATTGCTTTTATAATCAGAAAAAAGGCATATTGGCATATAGGGCTGAGGCGGATGACGATGACAGTAAAAACAGCATTGGGAAGAGCGTGAGGGCTCTAGGTGTTGAGTCCTTCTGTCCACAGATCCTGTGTGTGAACGAGGATTTACACGTACATTGACTGAAACGGCGAAAGGCCTGCTACCCCCTAAGGCCCGTCATCCGAGGGAGAGACAGAGCACAGACAGGGGGCCGGGTTGGGACGCAGACTTGGAGATCTCCCCTGGGGGCAGGAGGCTGGTGTGGCTGGGGCTGCGTCTAGAAGATGTTGTTGTGGTAAGTGTATGTATATATAACATGGAATTCACCATTGTAGCCATTTTAAGTGTCCAATTCAGTGACATTAATTATAGTCACCATGTTGTACAACCATCACCACCACTATTCCCAAAACTTTTATCGCCCAGGAGAAAATCAGGGCCCGTTAAGCCATAACTCTCCCCACTGCCGCCCCTCCTAACCAGTGATCTATTTCCTGTCTCTGTGCACATGCGTCTTCTAGATATTTAGTGTGAAAGGAATCATGGTGGGGATGGAGGGGACAGGCCCTGGCAGGTGGGGGTGAGGGGGATGGGCCCTGGCAGGTGGGGAGTCAAGGGGGTCAGGCGGGCAGCCAGCAGACTCTCAGGAACACCTCCGTCCCCCCAGCCACGCAGTTCTGGCGGAGCAAAGTCCTGGAGGTGGCCAAGGACTTCCCCGAGTACACGTTTGCCATCGCCGACGAGGAGGACTATGCCTCGGAGGTGAAGGACCTGGGGCTTGGCAAGAGCGGGGAGGACGTCAACGCGACTGTGCTGGATGAGGGTGGACGCAGGTTCGCCATGGAGCCCACTGAGTTCGACGCCGATGCCCTGCGCGAGTTTGTGACAGCCTTCAAGGAGGGTGAGCACATGGGCCCCACAGGCCCCCACCGCCAGGCTGTGGCACCCCCAGAGGCCTCCCTCAGGTCCTCATTGCAGTGGGAGATCAGGGTCCCACCGCCAGCCTGCGGCACCCCCAAAGGCCCCACTCACGTCCTCATTGCAGTGAGAAAGCCGGCCCCCACAACACACCTGCGATCTTGTAAGCGGGGGCAGGGTGGCCCCCAGAGTAGGGGGAGGACGGTGCAGCAGAGCCTTCACTAACATGTGGGAACCTCTTTCGTCCTCTGGGGCGATCCCTACAATGTCGGCTTGAAAGAAAAAGCAGGATTTTGGGGTCCAGCTCAGAGCTTCTTCAGGTTACCCGCAGGCAGGGTGTCTATCTGGGAGCCGGGAGGTGTGGGACATATCTGAAGGGGCAGCCACGTAGGGTCCCATGACTCGACGCAGAGCCTCGTCAGCACCCTCTTGGCCTCCGGAGGGCGGCCTGGAGCAGGGCCAGCTCCTTTTCTCCTCCTTGGTTTCTTTTCCGTTCTTTTTTCTTAATAAGAATGGCGGGTGTATCTCGGAAATCTTTAGGAACTTTTCTTTTTTTAGTTTTTATTGTGTTTTAAGTGAAAGTTTACAAATTGAGTCAGTCTCTCATACAATATTTTTTTATATATATATAAAAATATATATATATATACACCTTGCTATGTACTCCTGGAAACCCTGGTGGGGTAGTGGTTAAGTGCTAGGGCTGCTAACCCAAGGGTGGGCAGTTTGAATCCACCAGGCGCTCCTTGGAAACTCTATGGGTCGCTATGAGTTGGAATCCACTGAACTGCACTGGGTTTTGGTTTGGTTTTTACATACTCCTAGTTGCTCTCCCCCTAATGAGACAGCCCACTCCTTCCCTCCACTCTATTTTCGTGCCCATTCGGCCAGTTTCTGACCCCCTCTGACCTCTCATCTCCCCTCCAGACGTGAGCTCCCCACAGAGTCTCTTGTGCCTACTTGATCCAAGAAGCTCACTCCTCACCAGTATCATTTTCTATCCCATAGTCCAGTCTAATGCCTGATTGAAGAGGGGAACCTTATTTTTAATATACTGGAAGTAAACTAGGCTTTTGGACATTTTGCGAAGGTAGGCAACACACTTCGAGGCTTCATGGAAGTCTTACCGAGCTCGGTGGGGCCGGCAGAGCTTCGGCAGACCCGCTTTCTCTGGTCTTCTAGTCATGGCTCCTCCTTCTCCGTGGTGCTGGGGCCTCATCAGTCCGCTGTCCTGTGGGGCCAGCGTCCCCAGATCGTTCCGCCCCAGATAGGTGGCCAGGACCAGCCTTGCCCTCAGCTTCTAGGGCTGGGTCCTTCCAGCCTGGCAGGGTTGCACTGGCCTACCCTGGGGCCGCTTGCAACCCCCTCCCTCACCCTGGGGCCACCCGCCACCCCCGCCCCCACCCTGGGGCCCCCTGCCATCCCCGCCCCCTCCTGGGCTGGCGGCCTGTGTGCACTGACCCACCCCTCTTGCTTCCCCTACAGGGAAGCTGAAGCCAGTCATCAAGTCGCAGCCAGTGCCCAAGAACAACAAGGGGCCGGTCAAGGTGGTGGTAGGAAAGACCTTTGAGGACATCGTGCTGGACCCCAGCAAGGACGTGCTCATCGAGTTTTACGCCCCGTGGTGCGGGCACTGCAAGCAGCTGGAGCCCGTGTATACCGCGCTGGGCAAGAAGTACCGCAGCCACAAGGGCCTGGTCATCGCCAAGATGGACGCCACGGCCAACGAGGCCACCAGCGACCACTACAAGGTGGATGGCTTCCCCACCATCTACTTTGCACCCAGTGAGGACAAAAAAAAAAAAAGCCATTAAAAAATCCATTCCCATCAAATTGATTCCTACTCATACCCCCCTAAACTGCCCCATAGAGTTTCCAAGGAGTGCCTGGTGGATTCCAATGGCCAACCTTTTGGTTAGCAGATGTGGCTCTTAACTAATACACTACCAGGGTTTCCTCTGGCTTGTAAGAACAGATTTATGGTTCACTGTTCTGGAGGCTGGGAGTACCAAATGTAGGGTGTCTGCAGGCAAATGCTCCCTCTGAGGGCTCTAGGGAAGGATCCTTCCTTGACTCTTCCAGCTTTTGGTGGCCCCTGGCATTCCTTGGCTTGTGGCTGCATCCCTCCAATCTCCACCTCTGCGGTCAATGGCCGTCTTCCCTCTGTGTCTCTTCTCCTTTTCTCATAAGGACATCACTCAGGTTGAATTGGGATCACCTTCTCACAATGGCCTCATTTGAACAGGCCACATCTTCAAAGTCCCCATTTCCAAACAGAGTCACATTCACATTACAAGGGCTAGGACTTCAACACATCTTGCTGGGGGACACAATACAACCCCCAACGGTGAGAACCATTGATGGTTTCAGCAGGAGCCTGATGTGATCGGGTGGGTACTTTAATCCTGAGATAGCACGTAGTCATTAGGCATTTAGCAAAGCGGAGCCAGGTTCGCGGTTTGCCAGGTTACCTCGTGTAACTGTCTCCAAGGTGTGGGTGCCGTTGTGCCCCTTTGAGGAGGTGCCAGCTGCCAGGTGCAGGCTGGGCGAAGGCAGAGCTGGGGTCTGCACCAGCGGTCAGTCACCCCTCTGGTGGACCTCCTCTAGGAAGGCTGAGTGGGAGCGAGGACAGGCTCTGCAGTGATCAGTGACTGAGAGCAAATGGGCTCCAGGCGGGCTGGGGAAGGACTCCAGGCCTCGGGCTGACCAGGGCTGAGTGGGTGGGTGTTATCTGAATTGAGGGGGCTTTTGTTCCTGTATTAAGGAGCTTTTCCAGCACACTAAGGAGCGAGCTGTGTGCCCCCACCCCTCACACTCCTAGAACAACGAGGGCTGGGCTGCACTATCTGTCCATCCCCCTTTTCCATGACGAGGGATTACAGTGAAGATCCCAGGCATGTTGTCTCACCCCTGCATGCTTGGGAGTACGTTTCCTTCCGTAACCACAGTCGTGACCACGGCCTCCAACGTAAACACGGCTCCCTGATGTCCCATGCCCACTCCACAATCAGATGTCCACAAATGTCCCCAACGCCTTTTTCCATGGGTGCGTTGAGGCCTGCGCTGTGTCTCTTGAACCTCTTTCTAGAGCAGTCCCCTCACCTACTCGTTTTCCCATGAGGCTCACTCACTGATAAATAGGAACAACGAATCTGTGCCCCGTGGAGGTGTGTGTGGCACGAGATCAGTCTGAGGAACATTCACTTATCACTGCCCAGCTGAGTATCTGGGGTTCCTGGGTAGTGCAGACGATGGACCTGCTCGGCTGCTAAGCGAAAGGTTGGATGTTGGAGCCCATCAGAGGCACCTTGGAAGAAAGGCCTGGCAATCTACTTCCGAAAAATCTGCCATGAAAACCCTGTGCTACACAGTTCTACTCTGACACCTTGTTGCCCCGTTCCTGAGTGATTGTCACATGGCATCTATCTTCACCCACTGGTGCTTGCTTGTGTCGATGTCTTGCTGCTCCTTGTAACTCAGAGGTGATTGAGTTTCGGGCACACCTACAGTAACATGGCCCCATCGACATAACAAAGAACCCCTATTCCCAGATGGGAGTGTGGCCACAGGTGCAGGGATTAGGATCCCCACACATATTCGGGGAGGGGGGGACACAATTCAATCCATAACACCAGTTTAGAAAAGCACTCCTCCTAACTTCAGTGCGTCTTGTCTGCGTGGTCATTGGTTAATGGTGCCAGGCAAGCACCGTGGGAAAGCAGACGGGGGAGGTGGGTGGCCTCCCAGGGCTGAGCACCTCTTCACTAAACAACTTTTGGATGAATGAGTGGAGAATCAGGGATCCTGGGAACAACCAGGCTTGGGATGGGGAAGGGTCTCTTGTGCTGCCTGCTGCCCCTCCCCCAGCCTCCCCCTCCTCTGTAACTGCCCCACCACAGCACCCACTTTCCCTCCAGCACAGAACAGAACATACGGAGTTCTCTACTCGCCAGGTTCCCCTCTTAGATTACGGAGATACCCAGGAAGAGGGGAAGACAAAGGGCCACTTGTCAGCAAAGAGAAGGCAACCTTTTAGAAATGGGGGCTGTGGCTTGGGGAAGGAGCCTTTGGGAAAATACCTCTCTGTCTACAGTTCCTGGCCTTGGGCTCAGCTCAGGTCAGATGGAAAACTCTGATGGAAAACATGGGAATCGCGGACCCTCCCTGCCCCGCCCACTACTAAAGCACCCAACTCAGAAATTACTGACAAGCAGAGTGGGCTGGTGACTGTGGAGATCTTCCAGGTCAGAGGTTAAAAGATCCCGTATCTGAACAATTTTAAGGCCAGCGTAGCAGGGGTGCGGGTTTGGGGACCCTGGTTTCAGGGGACATCTGGGTCAATTGGCATAATAAAATCTATTAAGAAAAGATTCTGCATCCCACTTTGCTGAGTGGTGTCTAGGGTCTTAAATACTAGCAAGTGGCCACCTAAGATGCATCAATTGGACTGAACTCTCCTGGAGCAAAGGAGAATGAAGAACACCAAAGACACAAGGCAATTATGAGCCCAAGAGACAGAAAGGGCCACATAAATCAGAGACTACATCAGCCTGAGACCAGAAGAGCTAGATTGTGCCCGGCTACAACCGATGACTGCCCTGACAGGGAACACTACAGACAACCCCTGAGGGAACAGGAGAGCAGTGGGATGCAGACATAAAATTCTCACAAAAAGACTTAATGGTCTGACTGAGTCTAGAAGGTCCCTGGAGGTCATGGACCCCAGACCTTCTGTTAGCCTGAGACTGGAACCATTCCCAAAGCCAAATCTTCAGACAGGGATTGGACTGGATTATAGGATAGAAAATGATACTAGTGAGGACTAAGCTTATTGGATCAAGTAGACACGAGACTATGTTGGCAGCTTCTGTCCGAAGTGGAGATGAGGAGGCAGAGGGGGACAGGAGCTGGCTGAATGGACACGAAAACAGAAGGTGGAGAGAAGGACTGTGCTGTCTCATTAGGGGGAGGGCAACTAGTAGTATAGAGCAAGGTGTATATAAATTTTTATATGAAAGACTGACTTGATTGTAAACTTTCACTTAAAGCACAATACAAAAAAAAAAAAAAAAAAAATCCGGTATCTTCCTTGGACCTGCAGAAAAGTTGGCTGCATGAAAGGGCTGGGTATGGGCAGGTGATAGGGAGTGGTGGAGAGCTGGGCACACAGCTCCAGGTCTCACCTGAATGGACCCTTCTGCTTGACCCCCGCCATTCTGCACATGGGACTCTGGGCCTGCTGTTTCTCTTCTGGTTCTTCAAGAAAAGACAGAAAAAAACAATTTTTTTAATCCTTCAATTTTTATATGTTAGATCTAATACAAATTCTTGTTGTCGACACTATGTAGGCCAAAGACAAGACATCTGAGGGCTGGATTCAGTTAGAAACTTCTGGCCTAAGGCACGTCCTCTTTTCTTCCTGATTGTGTTAGGATCACAAGATACAGACTGGCACGGAGGACCCCCTGAGTGTGGCAAAGGCTTGGGGGTGGGCTTAGGAACACAAGAGACACTGGTGTGGAAGCAGCGCCCACCCTGGTCTCTCAGAGAGCGCTGGCTTTTCTAGGAGTCAGGCCTCAGGGAAAGGACAGGCTTGCCCACTGTCCCAGAGCTGCCCAGGTACTTCCAGCTGCCCCAAACAGCAGTGCTGGGGACCACTGTCAGCGTGTTCCATGTCACAGCTCCAGGCTCAGGGTCCCCTTGCTGAGCTGATACCCGGCGCAGACCCTCCTTGCCCCCTTCCCTGCTGCCCCAGGGACCCAAAAGCACACCCCTGTGGTGCTGGCTCCATGCCCTCCCATCCCCCAGCCATCCTCACTGTGATCACCGCCAGGCACCTGCCTCCCACTTTGCCCCTTCCTACTCCCCTGCAGAGGGGCTCTCACAGGCGGCTGTTTAAACATGCTTTCCACATGGAGAATGTGAGAGACAGGTGGCCAGCTCTGGGAAAGGCTTCCAGAACTTTCCCCAGTGAAGCAGACAGAGGCCTGGCTGAGCGCCACCGAGCCCCAGTGAACCTGGCCCACCAGGCTGGCACCTGTCCTGCCTCTGGCCCTGGAGGCTCTGTTTTTCAAGACAGACAGATGAGAACAGAGGAGGGGCTTTTTTACACCGAAGAAGGATACCTGGAGGGAGAGAACACAGGAGGGGCCCAGCCAGTGGCAGGAGCAGACCCTGGGGATTAGACCAGCATGGCTTCTGGGGAAGTCCCCTCCAGACCCCTAAGGAGGCCTCCCCCACCCCATGGCAGGACAGCCACCTGCTCAGGATGCGGGAAGGCCCCTCACATTTTCAAGATTGAAGAGCTGCCGGCCTACCCCCAGAGCAGACCCTCACGGAGGAGGGGCCGAGCTTCCTCACACACTGGGCTGGGGTAGTTGGGTGCTGAGGCCCAGATGCGGTCCAGTAACGGGCCCTGGCCGGCCCAGAGGTGACCCCTGTGAGCTAAGAACGGCCCTCAGGGCCTGGTGGGAGCTCCCAGCGCTTGTCCTCCTCCAGCTCTGCCTGCGTGAAATCTGGACCAGAACCCAGCAGGCAGGCCCTGCACGACGCCAGCCCCGGGTCCAGTACCACCTGGACACCAGGGTCTGCCCAGCAGGGTGGAGGCAGATGCCTGGGGCTGTGGCCTGAGTGTAGGTTCATCTGGTCTGTTTCCATCTTCACAGTCCAAGGCAGCGGGGCCCCAGGAGAGAGAGGTCTGACGCCCCCCTCGTGCTCTGGGGGGTGACCACCGAAGGCCTGAGGAGCAGTCGTGGCTGGGGGTGCCAAACTGGTGCCCACTCGAGGCTGAGTGTCGCCCCCAGGCTCTTTTGTTTTTCTCCTGTCTACTTCCCTGTCCAACTAAAAAAAGAAAAATTACATTAACTTGGTGTGACTTTCCCTCATTGCTTCTAAGTTGCTCCAGGGGTACACCTGCCTTCTCAATGACTGTCCAGAAGGTGCTGGGGAGATCCATGAGGCCTTGTCTCCACTTCATCAGACTGTTCTCTTCTTTCCTTCTTCTGAAAATGAGGACATTTGCTGAGTCTTCATTGTTCATTTTCCTGTTTTGTTCTGTTCACTCACTCACTCCACACATTAATTGAGCGCCTACTGTATGTGGGGCCCCGTGCTGGTACCTGGGGGGAGGAACGCTGCCGCCCTGCCACCCGACAGAGCCCCCTGTGGTCCCTCTGGTCCCCTGGCTCAGACCCCTGTCTGTCCTCATCCCTGGAACAACGGGACACCTGGGGGAGGAGGGAGGGCTGCCAATAGAGGGGCCCTGGGCAGGGGCGGTGCCTCAGCCAGGACTGAGTGCGGGGCAGGGGTCTCTTGGTGCAGGGGTCTCCCAGGACGGGGGTCCTGGGAATTGCGGGGGTGGGGAGCCTGTCCGGAGGGAGCGGTGGTTCGAGGGCAGGGGCTCCGGGGCAGGGTATCCCAGGAGGAGGATCCTGCGGGTCGTTAGGTCCCAGGGCAAGGGTTCGCAGAACCGGGGTGCTGAGGGGGGCGTGGATCCCGGGGCGGGGATCCCGGGGTGGGGGCTCCCGGGATGGGGGCTCCAGGGGCCGCGACTCCCGTGTGGGGGCTCCCGGGCGGGGGTTCCCAGGAGGGGGATCCTGCGGGTCGGTGGCTCCCAGGGCAGGGGTTCGCAGAACCGGGGTGCTGGAGGGGCGTCTCTCCAGGGTCTGGGTTCCCGGGGCGGGGGCTCCCAGGGCGGGGCTCCCGGGCTGGGGGCTCCCGGGGTGGGGGCTCCCGGGGTGGGGTTCCCGGGCAAAGGCTCCCGGGCAGAGGCTCCCGGGGTGGGGGCTCCCGGGGCGGGGGCTCCCGTGGTGGGGCTCCCGTAGTGGGGCTCCCGGGGCGGGGGCTCCCGGGCAGAGGCTCCCGGGGTGGGGGCTCCCGGGGCAGAGGCTCCCGTGGTGGGGCTCCCGTGGTGGGGCTCCCGGGGTGGGGGCTGCCGGGGCGGTGACTCCCGGGGTGGGGGCTCCCGGAGGGGGGCTCCCGGGCGGGGGCTCCCAGGAGAAGGATCCTGCCGGTCGGTGGCTTCCAGGGCAGGGGTTCGCAGAACCGGGGTGCTGAGGGGGGCGTGGCTCCAGGGTCTGGGTTCCCAGGGCGGGGGCTCCCGGGGCGGCGGCGCCCGGGCGGAGGACCCGTCTGGGGTCGGGAGCAGGGGGCGAGGAGACCGGTCCGCACGCCCCCGCTGCGGGCTGAGCGCCGCCCGAGGGCGACGGGAAGGCACAGCCGAGGCCGAGCCACCTCAGCGCCGGAGCGGGCGCCGCTCGTTTGCATGTCTCTCCCAGGATGCCCCGCGGCGCGCGCAGGCGAGGAGAGCGTTTCCCCTGGTCCCACCTTTTCCCGGACCAGGTGACCGCGTGCGGGGTTTGGGCACATACCCTCATCCGCAGTGGGGTGTGGGCGTTCACGAGCCGTCCCTGCGGGGGGGGTCACCGTAAGGTTAAAGAGTGCTACCCCTTGACTTCTAAATACTCCCAGGGCGGCCACGGGACGGACTGGTCCGAAGGCAGTGAGTTTTCTCCGCCGATTTCTCAGCCAATTACAGGTCGACCTTCTCGTCTACCCCGCTCACTGCTGCGCTTGACTGGTCTTTTAGGGGCCCCACCTCCGCCCGGGGCCGGGGGCTTCCGGCTTTGTTTTCGTTTCGTCTGGGACAGGCGACTGAGATTCTCCGGGCCTCGTTGTCTCCGTCCCCTCATGGAAACCACAGCTTTCTTGCAGAGTTGTGAGGTTGCAGGAGCCCTCAGCGAGCGAGTCCCCAGGACGCAGAAACGTGCGCTCAGTGGCCCAGTGCTGGCCGCTGTGCGATGGCAGCGCCGCCTTTCCCTCCAGGCAGATGCGCATTTCCCGGGGACTTGTCCAGGGGCCTGCCCAGGTGACCTCGGTGCGGCCTTGCTCGTCTCCCGTTTTGCTCCCACTGACACACGTACAACACGTGGAGGTTCGGGGTTCTGCTCTGTGTGCAGAGTCAAGCAGAACCGCAGGGCACAAAGGATTTGCAGATGCCCCAGCCCCACGTGCCTGCCCTGGTCCCTCAGCAAGCGCCCACCTGGATGAAGAGCAAACCAGGGCTCGCCCTTTCTGCAGGGACCAGGGGACACAGGGGCCTCCCTGCCCAGCAGGGTCCAGGCGGGACTCCCCAACCGCACCTTCCCGCAGGCGGTGCTGCGCGCGTCCTTCTCTGATGTGCTGCTGTGCGGGGAAAATCAGGCAGGACCTAGCCATTGCCTTTCCAGTAAAAGAAGAAAGAAGGATACAAAGTCCTTCTCCTGTCCCACGAGCAAAAGACCGGTCTAGTGAAGCAGTGGGAGTGGAGAAGGAACAAAGGAATCTGTAACTGGTTGTGATCAATTAGTTGTAAGCCCCACACTGCACTCGGACCAGCCAGAACACTAACCCTACCGCTTCCTATATAAGGCTGCGGGGCCCACTTCACTCTACACTTAGGGCGAGAGTTATCAGCTTTTGGGGGGGTGGCTCTCACATGCACAGACGGATGCCTGCACGGTGACCTGCACGTCACGACATGCACACACCTGCACGGTGACCTGGCCCGGACGCGTGCCTTTCCCTCTCCGTGGACCCGAAACCCGCCGCCCGGGCCCGGGGCATTGTGGGAGATGGACGCTGCGGGGCCGCCCCTCCCCCAAGGGCGCCCGCGTCCCGAGGGGCTGCAAGGTGACCCTCCGCCTGCACCCAAAGGGTCCAGCGCCTCCGGGCCCGGAGCTGCGTCCCCTGGGCGCGCGCGCACCGGCACCTTCCTGGGCCAGGTGTGCCCGCCCCCAGGTGAGACGCGCCAGGCGAAGAGGAGGGGACGCTGGTGAGCGCGGAGCCCGCTGCAGCTGTGACGGGACCCGAGTGTCCGCAGCGTCGGACCCGGGCGACAGGCTGGCGGGGCTTCGGCTTCTGCTGGGGGACCCTCGAGACCGCACCCCGACACCTCACACATCTGTCCCGGTGCCTCAAGCCCCGCACCCGACACCTCTGCACCCCGACAAGCCCTCTCCTACACAGCCGACACCCTGCACAGCGTGACGGCCCCGGCACCCCGACACGCCCACCCGGCACCCAGACACCCTGCACGCGCGCCCCGGGCCCCCGCGAGCCCTCTCCTTGCGCTTGGGCTGCGCGCAGCAGCGCCGGGATTGGGGGCTCACCGGGGTCCGGACAGTCGGTTCTCGGACCCGCGCGCGCTCCGAGGATGACCCTTGACAACTTCGGTCTTTTCTCTGTTTATCATCATGTTGCTTATTGGTCCACTTGTGAGGATTTTTGTTTTCTTTATGTTGAAGTGTAATCCATACCGAAGACTGTGGTCTTTGATCTTCATCAGTAAGTGCTTCAAGTCCTCTTCACTTTCAGGAAGCAAGGTTGTGTCATCTGCATAACTCAGGTAGTTAATGAGTCTTCCTCCAATCCTGATGCCCCGTTCTTCATATAGTCCAGCTTCTTGGATTATTTGCCCAGCATACAGATTGAATATGTATGGTGAAAAGATACAATGCTGACGCACACCTTTCCTGACTTTAAACCATCCAGTATCCCCTCGTTGTGTGCGAACAACTGTCTCTTAATCTATGTACAGGTTCCTCATGAGCACAATTAAGTGTTCTGGAATTCCCATTCTTCGCAATGTTGTCCATAATTTGTTATGATCCACACAGTGGAATGCCCTTGCATTGTCAATATAACACAGGTAAACATCTTTCTGGTATTCTCTGCTTTCAGCCAGGATCCATCTGACATCAGTAATGATATCCCTGGTTCCCTGTTCTCTTCTAAATCTGGCTTGAATTTCTGGCAGTTCCCTGTCAATGTACTTCTGCAGCCACTTTTAAGTGATATTCAGCAAAACTTTACTTGCGTGTGATATTCACGATGTTGTTTGATAATTTTTGGATTAGGTGGGATCACCTTTCCCGGGAATAGGCATAAACATGGATCTCTTCCAGTTGCTTGGCCAGGTAGCTGTCTTCCAGATTTCTTGGCATAGACGAGTGAGCACTTGGAGCACGGCATCCATTTTTTAAACATTTCAACTTGTATTCTGTCAATTCCTGGAACTTTGTTTTTTGCTAATGGCTTCAGCTCAGAGCAGCTTGGACTTGTTTTGCTTCCCTAGAGAACCTAACCAAGACAATACCTGACAACGGTGACTTGGCTTGGTTGAAGGGGATCAGCCTGAGGGCCCAGGTGAGTGGTGAACACCCAGTGTGCCAGGCAAGGGGTGAAAATCTGAGGCAACAAGTGGGCGGTGAAGGCTCAAGAGTTTACTGGAGGGCTCTGGCACCAGTGGACTTCTCTGGCAACTTCACATGCTGGGGCCCAGGCCTCCAGGATCTGTCTCATCTTGGTGTTGACTGGCCGGCTCCCTGGTAGCACTGCCACCGGGTCCCCTGTGGAGAGAAACACCGGTGCCGTTCCTACGCCCTGGTTGCAGACACAGCTGCTGCCCTACTCTTGGCGGACGACGGAGCTGTGTGTCTCCAGACCAAGAGTAGGATGAAGACCTGCCGCTGGGAGAACTCCAGGGAAAGTGGCAGTTTTGCAGACAATGTGACCTCACCAGGCACTAAGGGAAAACGGAAAGGAAAGGGGCCTGGAGGAAATCAGCCAATTGCTTTCGTTGGGATTCTTCGCGATTTTGTGTGTGTGTGCTCAGAACTTCCCAGTTTTTTCTATAATGTGCAGGTGTTGTTTCTATAATTACAAAAGCCCAGACCTTTGTATTTGTTTCTAGTTCTGCTGTAGCAAAGCACCACAGATGGGTGGCTTCTCAGGACAGATGTGTATTGTCCTAGTGTTCCTCCAGAAGTCTGGTGGCACAATGGCTAAGCACTTGCTGCTACCCGAAAGGTCAGTAGTTCAAATCCATATGCTGCTCCTTGAAAACCCTAGGATTCTACCCTGTCCCTTAGGGTCTCTATGAGTCAGAACTGACTCCACAGCAGTGGGTTCATGTCCTCCGGAAGCTCTGGGAGCATAATGGCTAAGCGCTCAGCTGCCCATCGAAAGGCTGGCAATTCGAATCCACCCACTGGAAGCTCAGGAGAAAGACCTGGTAATCTGCTCCCACAAAGATTACAGCCTAGGAGCCCTATGGGGGCAGTTGTACTCTGTCACATGGGGTCAACTCGACACACCTTAGAGAAACAGCAAATGTTCCACCTGTTCTTCTTTACATCCACTTGAACAGCTTATCTCTCAGTCAGTTACGGTGACAGTTCCCAGCTGGCTGGCTTCCTCACCCCTGAGTCGGCCCCACCATTCTTCTGCCCTTTCTAAGGCCGTCTTTACCATACGATGTCTCAATCAGAAAATTACCAAGGTTCCCTATTGCTGCTGTGTGCTGTCATGTCGATTCTGACCCAGTGTGACAGAGTAGGACTGCTCCATAGGGTTTCCTAGGCTGTAATCTTCACCCGAGCAGACCACCACGTCTTTTCTCTCTTGGAGTAGTTGGGTGGGTTTGAACCGCTGATCTGTTAACTGTCAAGCGCTTAACCACCGCACATCAGGGCTCCTCCAAGGCTCCCTAACGCCACGCTTGATGCTCTTCTGCTGGTTTAAGGTCCTCCAGCATCTGGGCCCACCCTACCCTTCCTACACTTTATAGTGATGCTGCCCCCAAAGTCCTCACTTATCAGTTTTGGAGGGTGCCAGGGAGTCAGCTCATTGTTTTTGACTGTAAGTAAAGGAAAAGAATCAGGCATTCATCTGGCATTTCGTAATTGTCCTGCACCTCAGAGCAGTCTAAGAGCTTCTGAAGGAGTTTCTCTCTATACAGGGTTGCCAACTGACAAAAGAAGAAGGAATGAGAGAACTGAAGCTTCATTGTCTTGCAACCCCTGATGGATGAATGGATCTAGGCAGCAATTATCGATGGCTGCTAACACCACAGAAAGGGATTATCAAGGAGTTCACAATAGCACTTATAAAGCAATACAAAGATAATGCAACCTGAATGGGGTCAAGACTGCAGCTCTAACGGCCCGTTTACAGGAGACACAGCACGCAGGAACAGTCAGTGAGGTCGGTCCTGTGGAAACCTCAACAGAGAGAGGAGAGATCTTTAGACTGAAAGAGAATGAAGAGACAAAAAGCAAGTTAGTCTTTGCCTAGGGTTTGCTGGGGGGAACAGGAGTGACTGTTAACGGTGTAGGGGTTTCTTTTCCGTGTGATGAAATGTCCTGGGATTAGATGGTGTGATGGTTGCACAACCTCGTAAACACGCTAAAAACAATAGATTCGAAGATTTTAAAGGGATGAATTTTATGTGAATTATATCTTAATTGAAAAAAAATTTTTTTAACACACTTAAGGGACATGTCAACCAATTACAGCATAGATCTGTGGAGTCCCTGAGTGGTGCAAACGGTTTGTTTGCTCGGCTGCTGATTGAAAGGTTGGAGGTTGATGCCCACCTAGTGGCACCTTGGAAGAAAGGCTTGACAGTATGGTGAAACCTGTGTGAGCCAGAACGCCACGGGACTGCCTTGCCACTTTTTTTATCGCTTGTTTTAATGGAAAATATTTGAGGTTCCTTTCTCTGACAGGTTTCTGCCTTACACAGGTGTCAGCTTTCTCAGGTTCACTGTAGAGGCAGACCCCAGATTACAAGGGAGTTCTGATCCTAAATTTGTCTTTAAGTCAAATTTGTCCCTAAATCGAAAGAGTTAGGTAATGTTCGTATCGCAGGTCATTTAGGCAAATGTTTGTCTTAAAAAAAATTATACGGTATATAGTGTCCTTTTCTATCCATAAAAAACATTAAGGAAACACTTCCAGATAAACTCTCTTTACCATACTGATACAGCGATCACAACGTTCTCATGCGTGTCACAAAGCAGCACCCATTTGTTATTATGAACCATCTTATGTTCCTTGAATTTTTAATGGAATAGGCTTTATGGAGGTTGGTTCATAACAACAGATTATAAGATTACGTAAAACAGACGTTCGTACCCCAGGCCCTGCCTGTACTTCCAAGAGATCACAGCCATTGAAAACCCTGTGGCGTGCAGTTCCACCCTGACACACATGGAGGCGCCTTAAGTCAGAGTAAAGCCAACAGCACCTGGTTTGGTCTTTTTGTTTTGGTCAGAAGTACAGGTGTGCCTGGGACAGGCGCTTGTGGCTGGTAGTTGAGTCAAGGGCCCTCTTGTGGGGGCTGTGCCCTTAACCTGTGACATTTGGCCCAAATCCGCATAGTTGGGGTCAGAAGTGAATTTGCAGGAAGCCAGAACATTAAGTGGATGGTGGAACAGGGGCTGTAGGCCAGGATGAAGGTCACACAGGTGCTTTGCCTCGAGGGAGGGCAGGGTTTTTGGCACAGTCAGAGGCTGGGGTGCTCAGAGATGGGAGTGGGGACCAAGGGGTGGGCTCCAGAAGTCAGTTTCCGTGCTGGCCCCGGGGAAGCAAGGCTTTCCATACCCAGATCAACAGGGCTATTACCCCTGGAGGGACAGTGAACAAGAGACAGCCAGGGTACTGTGACCTAGATCCCATCACCTGGGGCCCCTCATGTCCCCGGTGTCAGGGCACACACGGTGCCCACCTGGTCTGCATCGTGTCCCCTGTGAGCACACGCCGTGTCCACCTGCTCAGCAGCTCTATCCTCCCTGTGAGCACACACAGTGCCCACCTGCTCTGTGGCCCTGTCTTCCCTGTGAGCACACAGTGTGCCCACCTCCTCTGCGGCTGTGTCCCCCGTGTGAGCACACACCGTGCCCACCTCCTCTGCGGCCAGGTTCTAGAGCAGAGTCCACTATCCAGGCACTTGAGGAACCAGCACCCAGGCCTGCAGGCAGAGAGTTTGGGGAGCAGAGGGAGGCTGCCTGACTCCTCCAGGTGTTTGTTTTACCCTTCATTTCCCATAACCAGGTCCACCAGGTGGAATCATGACACAACTTGGACGACAGTTCACTGAAGTGAAATTTCCGGGGACTGGGGTGATGTCTCTCTCAGGGACCCACCACCAGCCCTTCGCTCTCTTGCCCACTGCAGGAAGGAAGGAAGGAGGGAGGGAGGAAGGGAGGAAGAAAGGAAGGAAGGAAGGAAGAAAAAGGTATGTATTTGTTCCTGCCTACTCAGGAGCTTTAGGGAGTGATATCACCTTGTTATTTTCTTGGCTTTGCTCTGATGGATGGCCTCACTATCAAAGGCTACACTTAAGAAAGGCCATTGGTTTTATTACTCCTGTTATTGTTACCATTACTATTTTAAACCAGAGCAAACAGAAGGGGATGGAGGAGAGACTTGGTAGCCTCCCCTTCTTAGCTTGCACTGTAGCTCTTGCCCTTAAGCTCCCCTAAACAAAGAGACTAGGCTGGAGACAGAGATGCGTCTGGAGATCAGTAATGACATAGATCACCAGGGCCTCACCAGGTCTTGACCCTCAGAAGACAATCAGGGACAATTGTGCCTGGGGCCCTGAGAACGGATCACGCTTCTGAGCAGATAAATGGGTGCCTGGACACCTGCCCTCTCCTAGGCTCTACCCGGAGGCCCACACTTCCCAGGGGGCTGCACTGGCTGCACCCCCAGGGCACAGGAAACGAGACAGGTGTCCTCCAAGCCCAAAGCCTCAGGAACCTGGCGTTTAGGCTGCATGCAAGTAGAAGGATCAGATCTGCAGGTTGCCATTTCTGGTTGCTAACATCAGACAAAGAGCAATGCCACCCTCCGTTGCTTTGAGTGCAATCATTTAAGCATGTTTTGCAGAGCTGCCTTTAACTGAATGCAAAATCAAATGGTAAAAAGCCAGTCAAATTCAGCAGTGGGGGGGTTGTATACCAACTTTAGTGACACTAACGTTAATAAGTTCTGATAACCCACTGCCATCGGACCAGCCGAACCACCAGCTTTCTCTTTCATTATATAAATCACTTAAGTAGCTACTCTAAATAACTTAGGATGAGTTAGTTACTAGTTTACAAAAAGGTCTCACGTCACCTGAACCACACAGTATAGTGCTACAAAAAGCAGCACGTTGCCTGATGGTTTTCCTTTTATTTGAAACAGCATAACACAGATGCGTACTCTAAATGCACGTAGTTGCATGCTGGGAAAGAGACACTGATGGTCAGACGGAAGCCCCTCGTCCTGCACAGATCTCTAAGAGGTTCGTGAGTCACAGGAGAGAAATGAACATGCTTGTCCCAGATGTTCAGCCGTAGAAATATTGAACGTTGAATGTCAACAAGACGAGCTTTTATCTTTCATCATCTTCCTGCCTGTGATCTGCAAATACTTTCTGAGGCAAGGTGGCAGCAGATGGCAGTAAGACCCAGGGATTCCTCTCCACCGACTTCGTACTAGAGCTTGTGCTAGAGAACTGCTCAGCCAGGATACATAGGACATTCGTGCTTGTTACTTGGTAGGCTTTGTCTCTTTCCCGCGCTATCCTAATAGTTACAGGAAGTCAAATGGTTATGTCACTTTTCACATAACCTTATATTCCACCTTGAAGACAGGCTACTGCTGCTCCTGGAAGTTGTAGGAGGCTACACCCTACCAGTGCTTAGGCAGGAGCACCCAGGACAAACTCCAGGTAAGAAACCCCACGCACTAACAGCCACGGAGACAGAGTCACACAGGGAGAAGACAGACCAAGAACACCAAGAAACAGCCAGGAGCTGGAAGAGACAAGGACGGAGCTTCCCCTGGAGCCAGCAGAGAGAGCAGGGTCCTGCTGATTTCCTGAATGTGGACCCGTAGGCTCCAGAACTGTGAGACAGTACATTTCTGTTCTTTAAGCGTCCCACTTTGTGGTACTTTGTTACAGCAGCACCAGGAGACTGAGACAGTGTTTGTGGAATATTACTCAGGAACAAGAAGGAGTAAACCACTGAGGCAGCCACACGAATGAACCTCAGGGACAATGATGAGTGAAAGAAGCCAGGCAGAAAACAGGCCTCGTGTATGACTTCATGTATTTGAAACTCTAGATTCTTCAGTCTCCACAACCTGTCAACCAGAAGCCTGCTGTCGGTTCTGTCGAACTTGTGTTTTCCAGGCGCTACAGCTATGTGAGCCAGGAGCCCCCTCCAGACTGACCCGCGGACTTGGGACTTTCCAGCCTTACCACCCCTTGAGCCATTTCCTTGATATAAATCTCTCTCTATATATATTTATACGCTTTACTGGTTTTGCTATATTTGTATCCATTCCAAAGAAAGGTGATCTATCTGGATGCAAAAGTTATCAAACAATATCATTAATATCACACACAAGGAAGAAGTTGCTAAAGATCATTCAAAAGTGGTTGCAGCCGTATATTGACAGGGAACTGCCAGAAATTCAAGCTGGATTCAGAATACGACGTGGAACCAGGGGTGTCATTGCTGATGTCAGAAGGATGCTGGCTGAAAGCAGAGAACGCCAGAAAGGTGTTTACCTGTGTTTTGTTGACTATGCGAAGGCATTCTACTGTGTGGATCATAACAAATTATGAATAACATTGTGAAACTTGAGAATTCCGAAACTCGTAATTGCGCTCATGAGGAACCTGCACTTAGACCAAGAAGCAGTGTTTGAACCGAAGGTGGTAATACTGCGTGGTTTAAAATCAGGAAAGATGTGTGTCAAGGTTGTATCCTTTTACCATATTTATTCAATCTGTGTGCTAAGCAAATAATAGGAGAAGCTGGACTACATGAAGAGGAATGTGGCATCAGGGTTGAGGATGACTCACCAACAACCTGTGTTATGCAGATGATACAACCTTGCTTGCAGAAAGTGAAGAGGACTTGAAACATTTACTGGTGAAGATCAAAGACTTACAGCCTTCAACAGGGATTACACCTCAACATAAAAAAACAAAAAACCCCATAACTGGATCAATAAGTAAAATCATGATAAACAGAGAAAAGATTGAAGTTTTCAAGGGTTTCAGTTTACTTGGATCTACAATCAACACCCATGGAAACAGGAGTCAAGAAATCAAATGATGCATTACATTAGGCAAATCTGCCCGAAAGACCTCTTTATATATTTTATATATGTGTGTGTGTATATATATATATATTATATAATTGTCCTTTAAGTGAGAGTTTACAAATCATGTCAGTCTCTTATACAAAAATTTATATATACCTTGCTATGTACTCCTAGTTGCTCTCCCCCTAATGAGACAGCACACTCCTCCTCTCCACCCTGTATTCCCTGTGTCCATTCAGCCAGCTCCTGACCCCCTCTGCCTTCTCATCTCCCCTCCACACAGGAGCTGCTCACATAGTCTCATATGTTTTCTTGAGCCAAGAAGCTCACTCCTCACTGGTATCATTTTCTATGTTATAGTCCAATCCAATCCCTGTCTGAAGAGTTGCCTTTGGGACTGGATCCAGTCTTGGGCTAACATAAGGTCTGGGGACCATGACCTCCAGGGTCCTTCTAGTCTCCGTCAGGCCATTAAGTCTGGTCTTTCTACAAGAATTTGAGGTCTGCATCCCACTGTTCTGCACCATCAGGGATTCTCTGTTGTGTTCCTTGTCAGGGCCAACATCGGTTGTAGCCGGGCACCATCTAGTTCCTCTGGTCTCAGGTTGATGTAGTCTCTGATTTATGTGGCCCTTTCTGTCTCCTAGGGTCATAGTTACCTTGTGTCTTTGGTGTTCTTCACTCTCCTTTGCTCCAGGTGGGTTGAGACCAATTGATGCATCTTGGATGGCCGCTTGCTAGCGCTTAAGACCCCAGATGCCACTCGCCAAAGTGGGATGCAGAATGTTTTCTTAATATATTTTGTTATGCCAATTGACTTAGATGTCCCCTGAAACCATGGTCCCCAAACCCCTGCCCCTGCTACACTGGCCTTCAAAGCGTTCAGTTTATTCAGGAAACTTCTTTACTTTTGGTTTAGTCCAGTTGTGCTGACATCTCCTGTATTGTGTGTTGTCTTTCCCTTCACCTAAAATAGTTCTTATCTACTATCTAATTAGTGAATATCCCTCTCTCTCCCTCCCTCCCCATCCTCATAACCATCAAAGAGTATTTTCTTCTGTGTTTAAACTATTTCTTGAGTTCTTATAATAGTGGTCTCATACAATATTTGTCTTTTTGCAACTGACTAATTTTTTTTTTTTAATATCACTCAGCAAAATGCCTTCCAGATTCCTCCATGTTATGAAATGTTTCACAGATTCCTCACTGTTCTTTATTAATGTGTAGTATTCCATTGTGTGAACCTACCATAATTTATTTATCCATTCATCCAGTGATGGGCACCTCGGTTGCTTCCATCTTTTTGCATTGTAAACAGTGCTGCAATGAACACAGGTGTGCGTATAACTGTTCGTGTAAAGGCCCTTATTTCTCTAGGATATACTCCAAGGAGTGGGGTTGCTGGATCATATGATAGTTCTATTTCTACCTTTTTAAGGAAGCACCAAATTTATTTCCAAAGTGGTTGTACCATTTTACATTCCCACCAGCGGTGCGTAAGTTTTCCAGTCTCTCCACAACCTCTCCAACTTTTATTATTTTGTGTTTTGGGGATTAATGCCAGCCTTGTTGGAGTGAGATGGAATCTCATTGTAGTTTTGGTTTGCATTTCTCTAATGGCTAATGATGGTGAGCATTTCCTCATGCATCTGTCATCTGCCTGTACGTCTTCTTTGGTGAAGTGCCTGTTCATATACTTTGCCCATTTGTTAACTGGGTTATTTGGCTTTTTGTTGTTAAGTCTTTGCAGTACCATGTAGATTTTAGCGATCAGACAGTGGTCGTAATTGTTGTAGCTAAAAATCTTTTCCCAGTCTGCAGGTAATTTTTTTATTCTTTTGGTGAAGTCTTTGAATGAGCATAGATGTTTGATTTTAGAAGCTTCCAGTTATCTAGTTTCTCTTCTGGTGTTTGTGGATTGTTAGTAATGTTTTGTATACTGTTTATGCCATGTATTAGGGCTCCTAACATTGTCCCTATATTTTCTTCCATGATCTTTATCATTTTAGATTTTATATTTAGGTATTTGATCCATTTTGAGTTAATTTTTGTGCACGATTTGAGCTATGGGTCTTGTTTCACTTTTTTGCTGATGGATATCCAGTTATGCCAGCACCATTTGTTAAAAAGACCCCCCCCCCCCCGTCATTTAACTGACTTTGGGCCTTTGTCAAATATCGGCTGCTCATATGTGGATGGATTTATGTCTGGATTCTCAATTCTGTTCCATTGGTCTAAGTATATGTTGTTGTGACTACTGTGGCGGTATTATATGTTCTAAAACCAGGTAGCGTGAGGCCTCCCACTTTGTTCTTCTTCTTCAGTAATGCTTTACTTATCCAGGGCCTCTTTCCCTTCCATATGAAGTTGGTGATTTGTTTCTCCATCTCATTAAAAAATGTCACTGGAATTTGGATCGGAATTGCATTATATCTATAGATGGCTTTTGTTAGAATAGACATTTTTACAATGTTGAGTCTTCCTATTCATGAAGAAGACATGTTTTTTCACTTACGTAGGTCTCTTCTGGTTTCTTGCAGTAGTGTCTTGTAGTTTTCTTTGTATAGGTCTTTTATGTCTCTGGTGAGATTTATTCCTAAGTATTTGATCTTCTTGGGGGTATTGTAAAAGTTACAGATTTGGTGATTTTCTTTTCCTTTATTGGTGTAGAGGAATCCAACTGATTTTTGTATGTTTATCTTGTATCCTGATAACTCTGCTGAACTCTTCTATTAGTTTCAGTAGTTTCCTTGAGGATTCTTTAGAGTTTTCTGTGTATAAGATCATGTCATCTGCAAATAGAGATACTTTTACTTCTTCCTTACCAATTTGGATGCACTTTATTTCTTTATCTAGCCTAATAGCTCTGCCTAGGACTTCCAGCACAATGTTGAATAAGAGCGGTGATAAAGGGCATCCTTGTCTGGTTCCCGATCTCAAGAAGAATGCTTTCAGACTCTCTCCATTTAGGATGATGTTGGCTGTTGGCTTTGTACAAATGCCCTTTATTATATTGAGGAATTTTCCTTCTATTCCTATTTTGCTGAAAGTTTTTGTCATGAATGAGTATTCAGCTTTGTCAAATGCCTTCTCTGCATCAATTGATAAGATCACATGGTTCTTGTCTTTTGTTTTATTTATATGATGGATTACATTAACTGTTTTTCTAATGTTGAGCCGTCCCTTCATACTTGATATGAATCCTGCTTGGTTATGGTGAATTATTTTTTTGATATGTTGTTGAATCCTATTGGTTAGAATTTTGTTGAGGGTTTTTGTGTCTAAGTTCATGAGGGACATAGGTCTGTAATTTTCTTTTTTTGTGGTGTCTATCTGGTTTGGGTATCAGGGATATGCTGGCTTCATAGAATGAGTTTGGGAGTATTCCATCCTTTTCTAGGCTCTGAAATAACCTTTGGTAGTAGTGGTGTCAACTCCTCTCTGAAAGTTTGGTAGAACTCTCCAGTGAAGCCGTTGGGGCCAGGGCTTTTTTTCGTTGTGAGTTTTTTAATCACCTTTTCAGTCTCTTCTTTTGTTATGGGTTTATTTAGTTGTTCTACCTTTGTTTGTGTTAGTTTAGGTAGGCAGTGTGTTTCTAGAAATTAGTCCATTTCTTCTAGGTTTTCAAATTTGTTAGAGTACAATTTTTCATGGTAATCTGTAGGATTCTTTTAATTTTGATTGGGTCTGTTGTGATATCGCCCATCTCATTTCTTACTTGGGTTATTTGCTTGCTCTTCTATTTTTCTTTGGTCAGTTTGGCCAATGGTTTATGGATTTTGTTAATTTTTTGAAAGAATCAGCTTTTGGTCTTGTTGACTCTTTCAATGGTTTTTCTGTTCTCTATTTCATTTAATTCTGCCCTAATTTTTATTATTTGCTTTCTTCTGGTGCCTCATGTTTTTTTTTGTTCCTCTCATGCTATTTGTTCAAGTTGTAGGGATAATTCTTTGATTTTGGCCCTTTCTTCTTTTTGGGTGGGTGCATTTATTGCGATAAATTGACCTCTGAGCACTGCTTTAGCTGTGTCCCAAAAGTTCTGGTAAGAAGTGTCCTCATTCTCATTGGATTCCATGAATTTCTTTATTCCATCCTTAATTTCTTCTATAACCCAGTCATTTTTTAAAAAATAATTTTTATTGTGCTTTAAGTGAAAGTTTACAAATCAAGTCAGTCTCTCACACAAAAACCCATATACACCTTGCTACACACTCCCAGTTACTCTCCCCCTAATGAGACAGTCTGCTCTCTCCCTCCACTCTCTCTTTTTGTGTCCTTTTCACCAGCTTCTAACCCCCTCCACCCTCTCATCTCCCCTCCAGGCAGGAGATGCCAACATAGTCTCAAGTGTCCACCTGATCCAAGAAGCTCGCTCCTCACCAGCATCACTCTTCGACCCATTCCCCAGTCCAATCCCTGTCTGAAGAGTTGGCTTCGGGAATGGTTCCTGTCCTGGGCCAACAGAAGGTCTGGGGTCCATGACCACCGGGGTCCTTCTAGTCTCAGTCAGACCATTAAGTCTGGTCTTATGAGAATTTGAGGTCTGCATCCCACTGTTCTCCTGCTCCCTCAGGGGTTCTCTGTTGTGTTCCCTGTCAGGGCGGTCCTCAGTTGTAGCCGGGCACCATCTAGTTCTTCTGGTCTCAGGATGATGTAGTCTCTGGTTCATGTGGCCCTTTCTGTCTCTTGGGCTCGTAATCACCTTGTAACCTTGGTGTTCTTCATTCTCCTTTGATCCAGGTGGGTTGAGACCAACTGATGCATCTTAGATGGCTGCTTGCTAGCGTTTAAGACCCCAGACGCCTCTCTCCAAAGTGGGATGCAGAATGTTTTCTTAATAGATTTTATTATGCCATTTGACTTAGATGTCCCCTGAAACCATGGTCCCCAGACCCCTGACCCTGCTACGCTGGCCTTTGAAGCATTCAGTTTATTCAGGAAACTTGTTTGCTTTTGGTTTAGTACAATTGTGCTGACCTCCCCTGTATTGTGTGCTGTCTTTCCCTTCACCTAAAGTAGTTCTTATCTACTATCTCATTAGTGAATACCCCTTTCCCAACCCCCTCCCTCCCCCCTTTCATAACCACAAAAGAATGTTTTCTTCTCAGTTTAAACTATGTCTCAAGTTCTTATAATAGTGGTCTCATACAGTATTTCGCCTTTTGCAACTGACTAATTTCACTCAGCATAATGCCTTCCAGGTTTCTCCATGTTATGAAATGTTTCACAGATTCCTCACTGTTCTTTATCAATGCGTAGTGTTCCACTGTGTGAATATACCATAATTTATCCATTCATCCGTTGATGGGCACCTTGGTTGCTTCCATGTTTTTGCTATTGTAAACAGTGCTGCAATAAACATGTGTGTGCATATATCTGTTCATGCAAAGGCTTTTATTTCTCTAGGATATATTCCAAGGAGTGGGATTGCAGGATCGTATGGTAGTTCTATTTCTAGCTTTTTAAGGAAGCACCAAATCGATTTCCAAAGTGGTTGTAAAATTTGGCATTCCCACCAGCAGTATAGAAATGTTCCAATCTCTCCACAGCCTCTCCAACATTTACTATTTTGTGTTTTTTGGATTAATGCCAGCCTTGTTGGAGTGAGATGAAATCTCACTGTTGTTTTGATCTGCATTTCTCTAATGGCAAATGATCATGAACATTTCCTCATATATCTGTCGGCTACCTGAATGTGTTCTTTAGTGAAGTGTCTATTCATATGTTCTGCCCATTTTTTTAATTGGGTTATTTGTCTTTTTGCAGTTGAGTTTTTGCAGTATCATGTAGATTTTAGAGATCAGGGGCTGATCAGAAATGTCATAGCTAAAAACTTTTTCCCAGTCTGTAGGTAGTCTTTTTACTCTTTTGGTGAAGTCTTTGGATGAGCATAGGTGTTTGATTTTCAGGAGCTCCCAGTTATCTAGTTTTTCTTCTACATTCTTTATAATGCTTTGTATACTGTTTAACCTTGGAAACTCTATGGGGCAGTTCTACTCTGTCCTATAGGGTCGTTATGAGTCGGAATCGACTCGACAGCACTGGGTTGGGTATACTATTTATGCCATGTATTAGGGCCCCTAATGTTGTCCCTATTTTTTCTTTCATGATCTTTATTGTTTTAGATTTTATATTTAGGTCTTTGATCCATTTTGAGTTAGTTTTTGTGCATGGAGTGAGGTATGGGTCTTGTTTCATTTTTTTTGCAGATGGATATCCAGTTCTGCCAGCACCATTTGTTAAAAAGACCGTCTTTTCCCCATTTAACTGTTTTGGGGTCTTTGTCAAATATCAACTACCCATATGTGAATGGATTTATGTCTGGATTCTCAATTCTGTTCCATTGGTCCATGTATCTGTTTTTGTACCAGTGCCAGGCAATTTTGACTACTGTGGTGGTATAATAGGTTCAAAAATCAGGTAAAGTAAGGCCTCCCACTTAGTTCTTCTTTTTCAGTAATGCCTTATTTATCCGGGGCCTCTTTCCCTTCCATATGAAATTGGTGATTTGTTTCTCCATCTCATTAAAGAATGTCCTTGGGATTTGGATTGGAATTGCATTAAATGTATAGATCACTTTTGGTAGAATAGACACTTTTATTATGTTAAGTCTTCCTATCCACAAGCAAGTTATGTTCTTCCACTTATGTAAGTCTCTTTTGGTTTCTTGCAGAAGTGTACTGTAGTTTTCTTTGGATAAGTCTTTTACATCTCTGGTAAGATTTATTCCTAAGTATTTTATCTTCTTGGGGGCTACTGTAGATGGCATTGATTTGGTGATTTCCTCTTCGATGTTCTTTTTGTTGGTGTAGAGGAATCCAACTGATTTTTGTATGTTTATCTTGTATCCCGATACTCTGCTGAACTCTTCTATTAGCTTCTGTAGTTTTCTGGAGGATTCCTTAGGGTTTTCTGTGTATAAGATCATGCCATCTGCAAATAGAGATACTTCTACTTCTTCCTTGCCAGTCTGGATGCCTTTTATTTCTTTATCTAGCCTAATTGCTCTGGCTAGGACATCCAGCACAATTTTGAATAAGAGTGTGATAAAGGGCATCCTTGACTGGTTCCCGATCTCAATGGGAATTTTTTCAGGCTTTCTCCATTTAGGGTGATGTTGGCTGTTGGCTTTGTAAAAATGCCCTTTAGTATGTTGAGGAATTTTCCTTCTATTCCTATTTTGCTGAGAGTTTTTATCATGTGTGAGTGTTGAACATTGTCAAATGCCTTTTCTGCATCAATTGATAAAATCATGTGATTCTCGTCTTTTGTTTTGTTTATGTGGTGGATTGCATTAATTGTTTTTCCAATGTTGAACCATACCTGCATACCTGGTATAAATCCCACTTGGTCATGGTGAATTATTTTTTTGATATGTTGTTGAATTCTATTGGCTAGAATTTTGTTGAGGATTTTTGCATCTACATTCATGAGGGATATAGGTCTATAGTGGTGTCTTTACCTGGTTTTGGTATCAGGGATATGGTGGCTTCATAGAATGAGTTTAGTAGTATTCCATCCTTTTCTATGCTGTGAAATACCTTTAGTAGTAGTGGTGTTAACTTTTCTCTGAAAGTTTGGTAGAACTCTGCAGTGAAGTCTTCCAGACCAGGGCTTTTTTTTTGGTTGGGAGTTTTTTTAATTACTTTTTAATCTCTTCTTTTGTTACAGGTCTATTTAGTTGTTCTACCTCTGTTTGTGTTAGTTTAGGTAGGTAGTGTGTTTCTAGGAATAAATCCATTTCTTCTAGGTTTTCAAATTTGTTTGAGTATAGTTTTTCATAGTAATCTGATACGATTCTTTTAATTTCAGTTGGGTCTGCTGTAATATCACCCGTCTCATTTCTCACTCGGGTTATTTGCTTCCTCTCCTGTTTTTCTTTTGTCAGTTTGGCCAATGGTTTATCAATTTTGTTGAGTTTTTCAAAAAAACAGCTTTTGGTCTTGTTAATTCTTTCAATTGTTTTTCTGTTTTCTATTTCATTTAGTTCAGCTCTAATTTTTATTATTTGTTTTCTTCTGGTGCCTGTGGGTTTCTTTTGTTGCTCTCTTTCTAATTGTTCAAGTTGTAGGGATAGTTGTTTGATTTTGGCCCTTTCTTCTTTTTGGATGTGTGCATTTATTGATATAAATAGGCCTCTGAGTACCGCTTTTGCTGTGTCCCAAAGGTTCTGATAGGAAGTATTTTCATTCTCATTGGATTCTAGGAATTTCTTTATTCCATCCTTAACGTCTTCTATAATCCAGTCTTTTTTGAGCAGGGTATTGTTCAGTTTCCAAGTGTTTCATTTCTTTTCCCTGCTTTTCCTATTATTGATTTCCACTTTTATGGCCTTATGGTCAGAGAAGATGCTTTGTAATATTTCAAAGTTTTGGATTCTGCTAAGGCTTGCTTTATGACCTAACATGTGATCTGTTCTAGAGAATGTTCCATGTGCACTAGAAAAGAAAGTATACTTGGCTATAGTTTGTTATTAGAGTGTTCTGTCTATGTCTAGGAGGTCAAGATGGTTGATTGTGGCATTTAGATCTTCCATATTTTTTGAGCTTCTTTCTGGATGTCCTGTCCTTCACCGAAAGTGGTGTGTTGAAGTCTCCTACAATTATTGTGGAGCTGTCTATCTCACTTTTCAATGCTGATAGAGTTTCTTTTATGTATCTTGCAGCCCTGTCATTAGGTGCATAAATATTTAATATGGTTATATCTTCTCGGTGTATTGTCCCTTTAATCATTATGTAGTGTCCTTCCTTATCCTTTCTGATGGATTTAACTTTAAAGTCTATTTTGTCAGAAATTAGTACTGCCACTTCTGCTCTTTTTTGATTGTTGTTTGCTTGATAAATTTTTTTCCATCCTTTGAGTATTAGTTTGTGTCTCTAAGTCTAAGGTGTATCTCTCATAGACAACATATAGACGGATTGTGTCCTTTTATCCATTCTGCCACTCACTTTCTTTTTTGGTGCATTTAGTCCATTTACATTCAGTGTAATTATGGATAAGTATGAGCTTAGTGCTGTCATTTTGATGTCGCCAAAAGACCTCTTTAAAGTTTTAAAAAGCACAAATGTCACTTTAAGGACTAAGGTGCACCTGACCTATGACATAGTGAGAGCTGGATAATGAACAAGGAAGAATGAAGAAGAATTTATGCTTTTGAATTATGGTATTGGCAAAGAATTTTGAATATACCTTGGACCACAAGAAGAATGAATAAATCTTTCTGGGATGAAGTACAGCCACAATGATCATTAGAAGCAAGGATGGCGAGACTTCATCTCACTACTTTAGAAATGTTATCAGAAGGGACCAGTCGCTGGAGAAGGACATCATGCTTGGTAAAGTAGAGGGTCAGCAAAAAAGAGGAAGACCCTCAATGAGATTGATTGGCACAGTGACTGCAACTCTGGGCTCAAGTATAACAATCATGATGATGGTGCAGGACTGGGAAGTGTTTTGTTCTGTTGTACATAGGATCGCTATGAATTGGAACCAAATGGACGGCACCAAACAACAACAACAAACACAGAAAACCTAGCCCAGCCCAAGACACTGTCATGGATTGAATTACGTCCCCCTCAAAATGTGTGTATCAATTTGGCTAGACCATAATTCCCAGTATTGTGTGTTTGTCCTCCATTTTGTGATTGTAATTTTATGTTGAAGAGGATTAGGGTGGATTGTAAAACCCTTACCCAGGTCACATCACTGATCCAATGTAAAGGGAGTTTCCCTGGGGTGTGGCATGCACCACCTTTTATCTCTCAAGAGATAAAAAGGAAAAGAAAGCAAGGAGAGAGTTGGGGACCTCATACCACCGAGAAAGCAGTGCCAGGAGCAGAGCATCTCCTTTAGGCCTGAGGTTCCTGTGCTGAGATGCTCCCAGACCAAGGGAAGACTGATGCATCACAAGGAGCTTCCTCCAGAGCTGACAGAGAAAGAAAGGCTTTTTCTGGAGCTAGAGCCCTGAATTCAGACTTCTAGCCTACTGGACTGTGAGAAAATAAATTTGTCTTTGTTAAAGTGATCCACTTGTGGTATTCCTGTTATAGCAGCACTAAGTAACTGAGACAGACACCAGCTGTTCTCAGGGCCATATTAGTTCAAGTTTCACCACTTTCATCCTGTGGTTTGCTCACCAGGCTCTCTCGGGTGAGTAATTTCAAGGATCTGTGTCATCAGGAAAGGAAGGAGCCCAGTTTGGGGCCAGCCATGGTGGCAGAGGGAGGAGGCAGCCAAAGGTGTAAGGCCCAAGGCTGTGCTGGGTTTGGGATCAAGGCAGCGTCCCTGTGGCCCTCCAAGCATTGATTGACACCAGGAAAATGGGAAAGAGTCACCTGTCCAGCCCCAGGAGTTACTCAGTCCCCATTTGATGTCCCTGCCCAGTCCCAGACCCCCTCTCCCCATTGTGTTTATAATCTGACACCAAAGGCAGTGACCTTGGCCACACCTGGTTGATATTGGCTTGGAAGGTGCAGACTACACGTGAACCAAGGAGGGAGCAGTTTGGTCATTCCGATTTTGTTTTTTTTTTTAGGTTTTGAGATGCCCTGGCCCCCACTTGCCTTCCCCACTACATCTGCCATCACACCGTCCCTGCAGCCCACACTCCGGCCAAACCATGGCTCTCATAGGTATTCGAAGGGGTCTGGGCTAGTGTCCTGGGGCTGCCGTGACAAAGGATCAAAAACAGGGGTCTTAAGACAACAGAAATTCAGTGTTTCACAGTTCTGGAGGCCAGAGGTCAAATCTGGGGTGTGGTAGGGCCATGCTCCCTCTCAGTGCTCTGGGGAAGATCCTCCCACATCTCTTCCAGTTTCTGGTGGCTCCAGGCACTCTTGGCTTGTGGCTACAACACTCTAGTCTCTGTCCCCACCTTCTCATGAGACCTTCCTTCCATGTTTCTGTGTCTTCTCCTCTTCTGTGGAGCGTCCGCACCAGGTGACCAATGAGCAGAAGGATCTGGCCAAGCCTGATATTTACTAATTAAAAGAGTCTCCGGGCCTTCCATAAAGGGCAGTATCTTACTTTGCTCTTTTGAACCTGTACCTTCAGGGTTGACCAAAGACAGATGCTGTCATTTCCTTTCCCTTCTCTTACAGGAGAATACATGAATGAACAACATCAGCTTGATATTTTGTAGGTTTTCTAAGCCCATCAAATTGAAATGCTACCTGGGTACAGGTGAAGTGATATTACGGAGAATACCAAGAAACTTGTTATTACATGAGTCAAAGCTGTAAAACAAAGCTTTGTAATAAGAGCTTTGCCCCTGGGTCCAAACTGCCTGGATTCAAACCCTGCTCTGCCCCTTACTGTTGTGTGCTCGTGGGCGAGCTCTTTTCCCGCCTCAGTTTCCTCATCTATAAAATGGGGATAATGATCATCAGTAGGAAGTGTCGTACAAATGCCAAATAATAAACACGGCACCTCTCAGTCACCGAGTAATCCGTGCATTAAACGTCCAAAGTGGCCATTATTCCTTGGGAGCTAATCACCGTGGGAGCAAATTTTTCCAGCCATGGAGCCATTGCTCAAAATTTATATTTAAAACCGAATGAAATTTCCGTTGGCAGCTGTGACATATTCTTTTTTAGTATTCCCCGTGGCTGCAAATCTTCCTGTCTTGAGGGTAGATTTACTTTATAAAATGGCCAGAAATCCTTTGAACTTGTAGGGATGGATTACCCAATAAGGCAGCCCAAATACAGCCACATTTGAGAACAAGCTGGCTTTCCTATCCAAGGAAGGTGTGCAGTGTGGGGAGCAGTCAGGTGTGGTGGTGGGGTGCACCGGCAGGGCAAGTTCAGACTTTTGTACAACCTCTTGGTAGGACAGCAGGAGAAGGTCTACCATGGGGTGCATGGAAATATCCTAGCAAGACAGGGCAGAGTGGCAAGGTTCTGAGCAAAGAAGAGTCTGGGACCCATTAAGGGATGATCAGATAAACCAAACACAGTTCAGCCACACAACGGAATATTACTCACCCTGAGAGAGAAATGAAGTCCTGTTGCCTGCTATGACATGGGTGAATCTTGACAACATGATGCTGAGAGAAGTAAGTCAGACAGAAAGGACAGATATTGTGTGATCCAAAGCATACAAATGTCTAGACTAGGCAAATGCAGAGACCACAGTTTATTAGTGGTCAGCAGGGGCAGGGGAGCGGGAGTTGGGAGTGACTGCTAGTAGGTAGAGGGTTTCTCTTTGGGGAGATGGAAAGGTTTGGAAAAAGATAGTGGTGATTGTTGCCCAATGTTATGAATGTAATGCCACCGAACTGCACACTCAAAAGTGGTTAAAATGGCAAATTTTACGTTATATATAAACATAAAAAAAAAGTCTCAGTAGAGAGAAGGAACCAGCAAGTGAGCACCTGAAGGATGCTGAGAGTTTATTGCTTGGTTTACACATACCAATTCCTTTAACCTCTGTGGTCAGTGTGAGGTAGCTGGGCCTCCCCTTCACAGATGGGGAAACCAGCTTCCATAGGAACTCCTGGGTCAGCAGTTGCCTAGATGCCACCTGACGGCACACACCCTGCTTGTCTTCCTCGTCATTTTGCCTCCGTGGTCTTGCACTGAGCCTGGTGTGCAGAAGGCACCAAATAAATACTCATTGATAAATAGCTCTCCCCCAAGTATCTTCCCGGTCAGACCGCCCCCCCAGCGGATGTTGCTGGACTTTAAGGCACCCTTAACTAATTAAGGCGCTCTGTTTCTTCTGAGGCAAGGGATGACCTGAAGCCTCCAGTTCCCTGATAGGACTCAGGACCACACGTTCTGCTTGTCTGAGCCTCTGTGAGATGTCCACACCAGCCAAAGTCCCCACCTCAGCTTCCCATGTCCTGAAATCTAGTGTCTCCCCTCCACCCACTTACCGCCCCTCCTCCAGGTATCCTAACGATAATATTGTGTCCTTTGTACCCAAGAACATTTGATAAGAGCACTCAGACAGCAGATGCAGATCCCTGAAGGGATTATAGTCTACTAGTCTTGATTTTTACATCTACGTAAATCATTTCCTTCCAGGCTGAGATTTACAGGCACAGTGAAACCTGTGAGAGCTGGAACTCAAAGGGACGGCCTTGTTTTTCCAGGTCTCGCAAGTTTTCCACCTTTGACAGGGAGCAGTCTTACCACTTTTCTATCACTCATTTAGTGGAAAATTAAATTTTTCTTCTCTGGCAGGTTTCCACCTTACACAGCTTCTGGCTTTCACAAATTTAACCACGCTGTATTTCACAGTCACTGGAACAAAAAACAGAATCTTTTCTTTTTCTGTTCTGATTTATTCAATTATACATCTCACATCTCCGCATCTAGAAAAAGCAAAAAGATTGTTTCTCAAAACATTTCAGAAGCAAAACTTTCCTTTGAGGCACCTGAGTGGGTTCAAACCAATCTTTCACTTAGTACTGTTCGGACCACCCAAGGACACTTCTACTTATGAATAGATGTCTTGATCTTTTAGCTGCGGCCTTGTATGTTCGCAATAAAGACCATATTTTCCAGCTTCCTTTGGGACCAAGGTCCTGACCACTTCCAGGAATCCTCCTTGAGACCGAAGGCAGCACGCTCTTCCCCTTCCTGACAGCGACTTTGATGGCTGCTGTACTAGCGCCATCTTGGGTGGCGAGGCAGTATGCCAGACAAGTATAGACCCCTCATGTCTTTGTGGCTGTTCCAGCCTTAGAAAGTGTCTCTGCCGACTTCCCAGGTCCCTTCTTATTTAAAAACAAAACCCATTGTTGTGGAGATGATTCTGTCTCATGACCCCCCCATGTGTGCCAGAGGAGAACTGCACTCACAGAGTTTTCAATGGCTGATTTTTTGTAAGTAACTTTCCAGACTTTTCTTCCAAGGCACATCTGGGTGGACTCAAACCTCCAGCCTTTCGGTTAGCAGCCAGGCGTGTCAGCTGTTCACACCATCCTGGAGACTCCTTACTCAGGCATGGTGTTTTGGATTTTGTGACACATGCAGCCTAACCTAATTCTAACCAAAACTGAAATAAAATACACTAGACAGGGTCAGTGAAATACAGGAAAACTCTCAACGAGATGGATTGACATAGTGGCTGCAACAAAGGGCTCAAGCATAACGATTGTGAGAACGGCGGGGCAGTGTTTCGTTCTGTTGTACATAGGGTTGCTATGAGTCAGAGCTGACTTGACGGCACCTAACAACAACAACAACAGATGGGGACAAATGTTATCTCAGTTATAGATTTATCTTCTGTATTTTCTAATGAACATGTGTTATTTACACAAACAGAAAAAAAATATTTTCTAAGCGGCTTAGAAATAAAGTGCCCTAAAAAGTGCATGGGGGAAAAAAGGATGTGATGTTTCTCGTAAATTTGAGGTTTGGGATTAAAATTTATGCCCTCTACATAATTTGAATTTAGTTTGATTTGGAGGTTTCACAGCAAGGCCTGTGAGGATGGTAATAACTAGAAGATAATACATCAGAGGCAGAAAACACTACTGCTTCTATCTCCTCAGAGATCAGTAGAATTCTGAACTGATTTCTTGATCTCTATTTTCTCCCACTACTCACTCTTCATGTTGCCTCTGGAACATTTTTCTAAAAGAGCTCATGCTTTATACCTCCCGGGATTTCCAGTGAGCTGGCACAAAGTCCCAATGGCTCGGTCCTAGCCCTCTGCCACACTTACAGACTCGCAGTTCTGAGTACCTACTTTGTATTTGGTATTTACAGTTCAGCTAACTTAACAACATAACCCAGCCTTTTAATGAAATCTTAAACAAAGGCCAATATGTAAAACAGATCAGTTCTGGTTAAAAAGGGGCAAGGGGCCTGGAGTCTCCTCCCTCAGCCTCCTCACTGCTCCCTTTGGAAGTCCCCGATGCCACCAAAGGAACCTCGAGGGCTCTGCCACTGCAGCGTGGAAGTACTGTGCTCCAGCAGGACCAAAGTCTGTCTGTCACCTGTCCACAGCAGCCCCTCCAGCTAGCCCCGACTGGGTGCTGTACTGTTCTTTCTTCTTCCACGGTGACCATGTGGCTTCTGGCAAGTTCACATCCACGTCTCTCATTGTAAACAGCTGCGGTAGATGGTATTTTCCAGCATGCTGCTCTTCCCAACCCACTTGCTCTTCTCCAGAGTGACCTGGACAAGAGCAAGGACTGATCAATAGGACACAGCAGAGTTGGTGCTGTACCAGTACATGGCTAGGGCCTCCCTGGCCTGGCAGTTTCCACTCCATTCTCTAAGGATATCTCCTAAGACACTGCCATGCTAGAAGAAGTCCAGGCCACGAGCAGTGGTCACATGGAGGCTCTCCAGTCCTCAGCCACAGGATAGCGGGCCACCATCTTGGATGTGCAGCCTGGTCAGGCCTTCAGATGACTCCAACCCCAGATGCAGTCTGAGAGAAGCCCTGAGTGTGCAAGACTCTAATGAGCCCGTCAGCCCTCAGAAACACAAGATGCCATTGTAAATTGTTGTCAGCCTCTCTATTTGGAGAAGTGTGCCATGCAGCACTAGAAGCCAGAACACTGGATGACTTCCCTTCAGGGAGTGTTTGATGACACCAGGGGCATGAGCTAAGGGAAGCCAGACTGTGATTAAAAAGTAGGCATGCAGAGATGTACTATGCAGAAATTTGTTTGACTTGGTTTTAGTATAGAGTTCAGTTTTGTTTTGTTTTTTACTTAAGGTATTTTGTCATTAATCTCTATGTACTTTTTTAAAACTCAAGGTCTGTATTCTAAGACTATTCTATATAAAGAATCGTGTCTCGGAGTCAGAACGTGTGCTGTCACTGGCTGACTAGGATCTCAGGCAAGTCAACCCACTTGTGATGTTAAAGATTGTGTGTCAACTTGGCTGAGCCATGATTCTCAGTGTTTTGGCAGTCATATAATGTTGTGATTGCTTCCATGTTGAGATATGATCTGTGATTACCCCCATGATGGGATTTGCTGTGAGTAGCCAATCAGTTGAAAGGGAGTTTCCTTGGGCATGTGGCCTGCAGCAAATACAAGTGGACATTCTGGCAAGGCTTGTGGACTTTTTTCTCATGCTAAATCCTTCACTGGTTCCTGTTTGTCTGACCTCCGGTTCTTGGGACTTAAGCAGCAGCTTACCTGCAGTGTTGCCTGCCGATCTTGGGATTCATCAATCTTCGCAGCCTGTAAGCAAGAGCCCCGCTCTCTGATCTGCCAATTTTGGGTTCACCAGCCCCTGCAGCTACTTGAATCAGGAGAAGCCTCTATCCTGACCCACAGACTTGGGATGGTCCAGCCTCTAAAACCCAGTGACCCATTTCCGTGAAATAAATCTCTCGGTATATATATTTATATGCTTTACTGGTTTTGTTTCTTGTCATGGATTGAATTATGTCCCCCCAATATTTGTGTATCAATTGGGCTGGGCCATGATTCCTGGTATTGTGTGGTTTTCCTATATGTTGTAAATCCTACCTCTATGATGTTAATGAGGGAGGATGGGAGGCAGTTGTGCTGGTGAGGCGGGACTCAACCTACAAGATTGGATTGTGTCTTGAGGCAATCTCTTGAGATATAAAAGAGAGAAGCAAGCAGAGAGACAGGGGAACCCCATACTACCAAGAAAGCAGTGCTGGGAGCAGAGCACGTCCTTTGGGCTTGGGGTCCCTGCATAGAGAAGCTCCTAGTCTGGGGGAAGATTGATGAGAAGGCCGACAGAGAGAGGAAACCTTCCCCTAGAGCTGACACCCTAAATTTGGACGTTTGGCCTACTTTACAGTGAGAAAATAAACTTCTCTTTGTTAAAGCCATCCACTTGTGGTATTTCTGTTATAGCACCACTAATTGACTAAGGCACTTCTCTAGAGAACCCAGCCTAAGACACCACTGCTCTGGTTGTTGGCTTCACTCACCTGAAGACATTCATTAGAAACCCAGGAGATGTCTAGGGGGGGAAGGGGATTCAGGAGTCATAGAACCCAGTCCCTCATTCTCCAGATCAGGAAGCTGAGGTCCTGGGAGGTTGAGGGACTTGCCCATCATAGACTAGTTGGTGGCTGACAGTATTTGTTATGGACTGAATTGTGAACCCCTAAAATATTTTTTCAAGTCCTAACAACACCCACAAACCCCGTACCAGTAAACATGACCATGTTTGGAAATAGGGTCTTTGAAGATGTTATCATGAGGTCATATTGGAGCAGGGTGGGTCCCATCCCGTCTGACTGGTGGCCTATAAAAGTGGAGGAGAGACAGACAGAGGGAAGGGGTCACAGAAAGATGTATCTACAAGCCTAGGAATGCCTGGGACCACCGGAAGGTAGAGAGACAAGGATCTACCCCTACGGGCTTCAGAGAGCATGACCTTGCTGATACCCTGAACTCAGACTCCTGGCCTCCAGAACTGTGAAGAATTGATTTTTTTCTACAAGCTACGCGGCTGTGGCACTTTGTATGGCAGCCCTAGGAAACCAATACTGTACTCATCCGGAAAATGATGAGTTTGGAACAAAGTTTCTCAAAGGTTTTTCCAGTTGTTCAACTTTCTGGTTTTGACTCTAAAACAATGATTCTACATTTTACCCATTTTAACTAAAACTTACTAGATTTAAGTCAGCCCAAAAGGATCTCCGAGACTCAGAAATGGTGACTGCAAAATCATACCACCACAATATCCTATATTTTGGTGCTTATGAGTTATGAAACCAGCAAAGAAAAGTCTCTTTGAGGCATTGATTTTTTTAAGGCATGAGCTAAAATGATTTTTTTTTTGTACTATCAAAATGGGAATTCCAGAACACTTAATTGTGCTCATGAGGAACCTGTACACAGACCAAGAGGCAGTTGTTCAAGCAGAACAAGGTGATACTGCATGGTTTAAAGTAAGGAAAGGTGTGCATCAGGGTTGTATCCTTTCACCATACCTATTCAGTCTGTATGCTGAGAAATAATCGGAGAACCTGGACTCTATGAAGGAGAATGGGGCATTAGGATTGGAGGAAGACTTGTTAACAACCTGTACTATGCAGATGACACAACCTTGCTTGCTGAAAGTGAAGAGGACTTGAAGCACTTACTAATGAAGATCAGAGACCACAGCCTTCAGTACGGATTACATGTCACATAAGGAAAACAAAAATCCTCACAACTGGACCAATAAGGAGCATCATGATAAATGGGGTGAGAAATTATTGAAGTTGTCAAGGATTTAATTTTACTTAGATCCACAATCAACACCCATGGAAGTAGCAGTCAAGAAATCGCATTGGGCAAATTTGCTGCAAAAGACCTCTTTAAAGTGTTAAAAAGCAAAGATGTCACTTTAAGGACTAAGGTGAGCCTGACCCAAGCCACAGTGTTTTCAATCGCCTCACATGCATGCGAAAGCTGGACAATGAATAAGGAAGACCAAAGAAGAATTGATGCTTTTGAATTGTGGTGTTGGCGAAGAATATTGAATATACCATGGCCTGCCAAAAGAACAAACAAATCTGCCTTGGAAGAAGTACAATCAGAATGCTCCTTAGAAGCAAGGATGGTGAGACCTCATCTCACATACTTTGGACACGTCATCAGGCGGGATCAGTCCCTGGAGAAGGACATCATGCTTGGTAAAGGAGAGTGTCAGTGAAAAAGAGGAAGACACTCAATGAGATGAACTGACAGTGCCTGCAATGATGGTCTCAAGCACAATAACAATCGTGAGGATGGCGCAGCACTGGGCAGTGTTTCGTTCTGTTGTCCGTAGGGTCGCTCTGAGTCAGAACCAACTCTACGAAACCTAACAACGCAGCAACATCACATGGCATGATTTTGAAGATTCCGTTCTTGCCCATTTTACTGTCTCCATACTTTCAAAAGTCCCTAAAATACCACACGTGGCACAGGTGAGTCATAGGGCTCGCTGACAGCTAGCTCAGCCTTGGAGAGGACACTTTTCTGATTTAGTGGGGAATGGTAACACGAGGCTGATATGAATGAAAAGGTGAGTGTCACTCATGAGTTGTTTTCTTTGAAAATCAGAAGAAATCTATTTGAATATCTGTTGGGGTTGTTTTCTGTTCTTAATCGTGGTGAAATAATATACATACAGCGTAAGTTTTGCCATTCTAACCATTTATAAATGTACGGTTTATTGACATTAATCACGTTCACCATGTTCTGCAACTATCAACACCATCTGTTTCTGAAACTTTTTCACCACCCTGAGCAGAAGCTCTGTGCCCATTAGCAATAACTCCTGCTCCCTCCTCTCCTGAGCCCCGGTAGCCACTAACCCACTTACTGTTTCTATGCATTTGCCTCTTCTAGATATTTCATATGAGTGAGGTCATGCCACATTTGTCCTTTTGTGACTGACGTATTTCACTCATAATTCAGTAGGATGTTTTCAGGTTCGTCCACGTTGTGGCATTTCTCTTTATGGCTGAATCATATTCCATAGTAGGGGTGCAGCACATTTTGTGTATCCAGTTGGCGCTGTTTGTTAGAGACATATACTGAATTCATCCTCCAATTATGCCTGGCAGCTCTGGTGGCACAACTGTTAAGTGCTTGGCTGATAACTGAAAGTTCGTGGTTTAAACCTGCCAGCCTCTCCACAGGACAAAGACCTGGAAATCTGCTCCTAGAAAGAATACAGTCTAGGAAACCCTCTGGGGCATTTCTACTCTGACGTGTAGGGCTGCTGTTAGTCCACATCAGCTCCATGTCATCTAACAACAACCAGAGAATAAGGTTTAATAATAATTGCAGGAACACTTATTGGGACGAGTGGCTTTGAGAAATGAAAGGCACCCCGTATAAAATACTAGAGAGCAACACAAAGCAGATATGGGGTAAATAGATATTTTTGTAACACATCATGAGAAGATTTGGGCAAGTGGCATTCAGCCACGGCAGCTCAAGCAGATCATGTGAATCAAAATGAAAAGCTCATGAAATGAGAAAACGCTTGACGCAGAGTTAGGGCAGCACATCTGGCCCTGAGCATCAAGGAGACCGTTTCTCCCCTCCTGGGCAGAGCCACCAACCTGGTCTGCTCGGTTCCCAACGCCTCATTAAGTCCTCTTTAACAGCACTGACCCGTGTACTGTTGTTTGTTTACAGTTTCTCTCCCCTCTCCTGTCGGCGAGGGAGGGAAGACGTCCTGTTCCTCCTTGTTTACCTGCCTGGGCCCCGGCATACAGAGGCAACCTGGGAACTCTCCTTCCCTGGGCGGCAATGAGGACGACTAAGGGCAGGGGCAGATTAACCAGTAAGCAAAGCACACATGGGCTTGATTGTGCTTACTTACCAATCTGTAGTGCAGGTGAAAAACAGGTGAAATTGTGCACTACAGATTAGTTAAGTAAGCCTGTGTGTACCTTCCTTATTGGGTAATCTGCCCCTGGCTGTGGGTGCATGGAGGTGGGGGTGAAGCACTGCGGGGCTGTGGACAGAGGAGATTTCCCACCCATCAGCTACTGCTTGTTCCAAGCCCGTGTCTGTTCAGTCCTCGCGGCTGGGGCAGGAGGATGCAACCAGGCCACCGGGACCACGGCTCTCTCAGGTGGGGCCAGGATTTGCTCCTGCCTTTTTTTTTCATGAGTCGTGTTGGAAGGCATCTCACAAATGGGAGTCTTCTCTCTTTCTCCTTGGAACATGGGCCCACAGGACCCTCCCACCAGGTGGCAGCTCACACAATGCCAGGTTATGAGGGCCTCCTCCCCCAGTTTCTTTTCCTACTGCTTTGTATGGAGGGTGGCTGGTGGGGCTCAGGAAGCATTGGGCAGAAATTTTCGTAATCCCAAACATGCTCACAGCACCTTTTGCTCCACAATGTGGCTTCACTTCCTTTCAGGAGCATCCCAGGTGAAGCTTTCTGGCTTCTCTGAAGGGCAGGAGGGAAGAGGTGGAAGAGACGGAGAAAACAGCAATGTTCTGGGGTTTTCTCATTGACTGGGAGTCCATTGTCAGAGGAGCCCAGAAAAAGAACCAACCTGAGTATATTCATTGGATGCCTTTGGGGTGAGGACTTTAGATACTGTTGTGGGTTGAACTGTGTTCTCTTTAAAGACATGTCCAAGTCCTAACCCCTGTACCTGTGAATGTGACCTCATTTGGAAATAGGGTCTTTGAAAATGTTAACAGGAGGTCACACTGGGATACGGTGGGTCCTAATCCTACCAGACTGGTGTCCTTATAAAAGAGGAGAAGATAAACAGACACACACAGGAAAGACGTCATGTGAAGACAGAAGCAGAGACTGGCTGGATGCAGCGGCAAGCTCAGGACACCTGGGGCCACCAGACCTTCCCCTAGAATGGACAGAGAGAGCATGGCCCTGCTGATACCATGAATTCAGACTTTTGGTCACCACAACTGTGAGAGAATAGATCAGCCCAGTATGTGGTACTTTGTTACAGCAGCTCTGGGTCACGCACGTAGTACCAGCTATTCACAGCTGATCTGGGAGATAGCACTGCAGTAGTTCCAGAGAGGAAAAGGCCGGTGTGGGAAGTATTTAACTGCCTTCCCATGCTCACACAGATGGCAAGTGTGAAACAAGGGACAGGTCTTGGTCTGCAGACACACACATGCATGTGCACACACACATATGCAAACACATGCACTCACGCGTTCACACACACATGCATTCACACACACATGCACTCACACATTCACACACTCACACACATGCACTCACACATTCACACACACATGCACTCACACATTCACACACACATGCACTCACACATTCACACACACTCACATGCACTCACACAATCACACACACTCTAACACACATGCACACACCTGCACACACACAAACATACACACATGCATAAACACACATGTGTACGCGTGTGCACACACACTTTCTAGAAACAGCTTCTGCGGAAGGGGCACACTAAAGGATTAGGGGTCGGGACTTGCCCAGCGACCTTACCAGGTTACAGTTCAAGGGAGCCCGCTGGAGCACCCCCACCCCCGGGGCATCTGGGGCCGGCACCACCCACAAACAGCCACCAGACTGCTGCGACGGAACCAAAATGGAGCGTTAGAAACCGCTGCGGCAGGCCTTCCCCCTTGCACCAGATATTCAGGGTGGGAGCAGTCCTTACTGTGGGGCACCCTTTGCACTGTAGGGTGCTGGGCAGCATTCCTGGTCTCTACCTACTCCATGCCAGTAGCACATCCCACCCAAGTGTGACAACCAAAAATGTCTCCAGACATTGCCCTGTGTCCCCTGGGAAGCAACTTGTCCCCCTAAAGTCCCAGTTGAGAATCATTATTTAAAAGCAATTCGATAGAGGAATCTTATGTCTGTTTAATCAAATAATTAGAAATTGGGCCTTGAATTTTGCTTGTCATTGTTGGTTTTCAATTTCATTTTTCTAGTAATTAATTTTTATTGACTTTACAAAACTGTCAGTCTACAAGGGATTGAGGAAATAAAACAATAAGAGGGACCTGGTCTTTCACCATGGATGGCTTGAGAAGCCCTGCTCTGTGAAGTAGTGTACCATAACCCGAGCGGGGGGCAGCTCAAGGAGAGCAGGAAAACAGAAACGTTCCGTCAGATTCTCTCCTGTTCTGACCAGTAGCAGTGGTTTGTGAACCTAAAGAGAAACTTCTTTAAATTATTTTTTCAATATTTGGAGCAGGTACATGGTACAAAATACAAACAGTACAGCCCCAACATACGGTAGAATATTATTCACTCGGAAAGAGAAATGAAGGTCTGATAATTCTCCGGCACAGACGAACCTTGAAAAGTGAAAGGCGGCAGACACAAAGGGACAAGTACGGTATGATCCCAAGGGGAGGATTAACCAGCAAGCCTGGTATCCACCAGCCTGCCTTGAGCAAGCTACGCATGGGCTGCATTGTATTTACTTGTTAACCTGTGCTGAGCAATTTGACATGAGCTTCACCGCATCTTCGCTATGGTGAGGGACAGGTGAAACTGTGCACTGGAGATTGGTGGGAAGGCGCAGTTGGGCCTGTGCGTACCTAATTTACTGGGTAATCCAGCCCTGATGATCCCGTTCACTCGGCTATCTAGAAGACGCATGTGCACAGAGACAGGAAACAGATCACTGGTTAGGGTGGGTGTGGAGGGGGGAAGGAGAGATATGGCTTAATGGGCCCTGATTTTCCCTTTGGTGATAAAAGTTTTGGGAATAGTGGTGGTGATGGTTGTACAACATGGTGACTATAATTAATGTCACTGAATTGGACACTTAAAATGGCTACAATGGTGAATTCCATGTTATATATACATACACTTACCACAACAACATCTTCTAGACGCAGCCCCAGCCACACCAGCCTCCTGCCCCCAGGGGAGATCTCCAAGTCTGCGTCCCAACCCGGCCCCCTGTCTGTGCTCTGTCTCTCCCTCGGATGACGGGCCTTAGGGGGTAGCAGGCCTTTCGCCGGTTCAGTCATTGTGCGTGTAAATCCTCGTTCACACACAGGATCTGTGGACAGAAGGACTCAACACCTAGAGCCCTCACGCTCTTCCCAATGCTGTTTTTACTGTCATCGTCATCCGCCTCAGCCCTATATGCCAATATGCCTTTCTTCTGATTATAAAAGCAATAGATTCCTAGTGTAACAATCCAAGTATCGCAGAAATATGTAAGGCTAAAAGTAAAAATTCCTTATAACCTCCTCTGCCCTGCTCCTCACAATAACGACTGTCCAGTTAGACATCCAGAGTTCTTCATATGTTTTAAAAAACAAGTGGGACTCTATGTATACTCTGTTCTACAACTGTGCTCCTTCGATATGAAAGGGCACACGCAAAATGCCAGCCAAGGGCTCTGAGGTTCAGGCTGGAACAATGCAAAGGAATCTATCTGAAAAGCAAAGAATGACTGGGAATGCATCCTTCCAGGAAGCCCTGGGGGCGTAGTGCTTAAGTGCTGTGGCTGCTGACCCACAGGTTGGCAGTTCAGCTCCACCAGGTGCTCCTTGGAAACTCTATGGGGCAGTTCTGCTCTGTCCTTTAGGGTTGCTACGAGTCGGAATCGGCTCGACGGCAACGGGTACAGCATCCTTCCAGGTTTTAGAAAAGTGGACCTCTGCCCATGTGTCCCCTGTCTGTTTATTTCCTCGAAGTTCACCCAGAAGGGTTGCTCTCATCAGAATTTATTAAAATGTGTGTTTTCTGTTTAACATTAGCGAACAAAACAAATCCTTCCCTGGACCAGCCTAGCCATCTTATTAACTGTCAATTGCATTGCCTGAAAAGCAGTCGGCGCTTCTCTGGCACACAGTGCTGGCGACGTAGAATTCTAAACAACGTGAGCAGCCAGAGCGGCCTCAGTAACCGGCTTTGTCTTCTCTGGCTATTGTTCAGATATCTTCACCCAAAGCCTGCAGTCTGAGCTGAGTGTTAACTATCACCGAGGGCAGGGAAAATGCCTTTGGAAAAAGTCATCATTGATGACTGTGGGTAAAGAAATGACACTTCCAGGCTTGATACCCAAATCCTACATCCCTTCAAAGAACGTACTCTGAGCGCATTTCAAAAGCTAAGCTCTAAACTGGGCGCTGGGGTGATGCAAAGACGGTTAAGGTGTGGCCTCTGCCCTGCAGAGGTGGCTGAGATGGTTTCTCTCTTTACGAAGTACTAGACTTTAAAACCCTCCACTGGTCAGCGATTCATGCTCACGTGCTGGCTATCAAGGAAAACTGCTTGCTTCCCAGCAGCGTTTTTCCGCCTAGGTGCATATTAACATCCCCATTCCAGCGTCCGCACCTCTGACCTGACGGAATAGAATTTTCAAAGTTTCTTGAAAGTGAATTTCTGCAAAGTGAATCGTTCCATTATGAATTCAGATTAGCTTTCTGCACACGCACACGCACACACACACACACACACGAAAACTTTGTCTTTGAATTTAAGAAAATTATTTAAAAAGCAACCCTCTTAAAAGCATATACACTGCGTGGGTGGGCTGGGTTATGCTTAATAGTGGAAGCATTTAGCAGGTACTTAATTAACTTTCATTATTGGAAAAAATATATTAATAACATTAGTATTTTTATATGCCCCTTCATCCATAAAGAGCTTATCCACTTACCGTGACTGAGAAAGTGCTGCCATGACCCTCACTGAAGAAGGAAGTGTATCAAACTTTATTCAGAAGCCCCGATGGTATAATTGTGTGTCACGGTCTCACAGACTAATCCCACCATAGATGCTGTGGTTCCTGGAGCTTTGGGATTTGGCTACATTCTACTCCTGCGTCAAACCTCCTCCCATATCTAGCTGTATTGCTCAAACAATTTTTTTTATGGGTTTTGCTTTAATCCTACTTCTAGAACTTACTTTCTTCCTATCAGTTGATCAGGTAAGAGATTAAATGGGTAGTTGGTTCATTTCCCGAGATTAGAGAATGTAATATCCAAGGCTTAATATGAGTGGTCTGAATTCTAACAATATATCTTTCTCTTTAGTCTTCTGATGAATCAGAGTTACACCTTCGGGTACCTGTGAGAGCCATGGTTTGGCTGGAGTGTGGGCTACAGGGATGGTGTGATGTGAGATGCAGTGGGGAAGGCAAGTGGGGGCCAGGGCATCTTAAGATCTAAAAAAACAAAACTCCAATGACCAAACTGCTCCGTCCTTGGTTCATCTGTGGTCTGCTTCTCCCAAACCAATACCAACCAGGTGTGGCCAAGATCACTGCCTTTGGTGTCAGATTATAAACACAATGGGAATGGGGGTCTGGGACTGGGCAGGGACATGTAAGGGGAAAAAAATCACAAAGTTTAGTAAACCAAAAAGCAAGTTTTATTCGGCATGTATTCAAAAAGGCAAAAGTGGAAAGCAGACAACCATGCCTCCAGAGCCATGTCTGCCCAAGTTCAAGGATTACAGAGCAGGCAGGAATGGGAAAACGGACAAGCAGCTGCCACAGCTGTGTCTACTCATTTCCAAGGAATATTACACCACCATCAGTACATATTAACATTATAAAATGGGCAAAACCATTAAAAACTTCACCTTTTCACAGACGGCTAGAAACTGTGATCCTACATTTTGAATTGCCTTTCTTAACAATCATTGGTACAGGTTTCAGTAACAACAGTCAGGGGGGTCTTCACTGGTCCAACAAATTTTCCATTCAATAAATGCTAATAGAAAAAGCCAAGAGTGGAAAGTCCTTTGTGTTCTGTTTGATTTATGTCAAAGTTCCCTAAAATATATTTTCCAGGATTATCTTATCTATTGTCTTTATACCTCAGGGCCCAGTGGATGTGTCCTTGTGAGTCTTTGTGAGCCCTTGTGATCACAGCCCCAGCTGGGTCCCATTCTCTATGCTCAAGGACAGGGACTGAGTGACTCCTAGGGCTGGACAGGTGACTCTTTCCTGTTTTCCTGGTGTCAATCAATGCTCAAAGCTCACAGGGGCCCTGCCCAGATCCCCAACCCAGCATAGCCTTGACCCTGCCCCCTTAGCTGCCTCCTCCTTTGCCCCCATGGCTGGCCCCAAACTGGGCTCCTTCTGATAGCCAAGGCAGCCAGGAGCTGCTTAGCCATTATCAAACAAAGCGTCAAGGGATAGCACTGGGTGTGGCTCAGCAGGGAGCTACTTAGACCAAGGGAACCTGCAGCTCCTGTCCATTGTCCTCAGGGCGCTGCCTGTGGCTCAAGACAGTCAAACCCAGCTTACAAGTGTACATGCCAAAGAAAAAAATGCAATTTGCCTTACTATACTTGCGCCCCATGATAACCTACGTGGTCCATAATGTTAGTATTCACTTCCTTGTAAGAGACGGTATAAAAGGTTCTGCCTCCCTTTGTCTGAGGAGCTTGATTTGAGGTCTACACCACCTTGCTCCTTGCCTGCACAGTTGGGATAAATGGTCTCCCTCCCTCCTCACCTCGAGGTGTCTTCATTGACAAGAAGCCGCACTGAGCAGAACCAGCTTCAGATAACACTTCCTTTCCTGCTGACACAGGCCCTCGCGATTCCTTGCCTTCGAGAGCGAGGTGAACAAACCACAGGACGACAGTGGTAGACTGGAACCTCTGGGCCTGAGCACGCTGGACAGCCCCCAGAGCTTGTGAGCAAGCATCCGACAAAACTCCCTGGAGGCTGGCTTTTCTGAATCTTTCTGACACCCCCAACCACTCCCCACACGGGACCCAGAGACCGCATAGCAGGTACTCAGCACGGGTTTGTAGAAAGACTGGAATGACAGCGTGCTGAGTCCCTTAGGGCTTCCCCCCCGCCCCTGCAAATTCGTTGCCAGTTGATTGTAAGAACACAAGTAAAATGTTTTAAATCAGCTTTATTGAGGTTCAGATACCACGAGATTAAATGACTCTTAGTAAATTTACAGAACTGTGCAGCCATCACCACCACCCAGTTTTAGAACACCCCTGTCATCCCAAAAAGATGCCTAGTACAAGTGAATTTTTCAAAGAAAGGAAGCTGCCTGAGTTCTGTCACCTTTCTTCGTACTCCTTTGTGATCTTTGCCCAAAGGCAAGGCTTTTGTTTTGTTTTTTACATAGTTATTTTCTCCTTGTGTGTTTCCGAGGAAGCACCGGTTTGCGTCCTGGGCACAGAGGTCGCTGGGGGCATCGCTGTAGAACTGCGCGGACTGAGCTACAAATGCTCCGTCCACAGGAGGCCCAGTCAGAATCAGGGCAGACAGAAGGGACCGGGTGCACTGTGGCCTTGAGGCTACAGAGCGTAACTTATACGTGAGCCACAAAGCGTGGGTTAATATAGCTGGAGAGTAAAGAAGAGGCCGCAGAGGGGGATGGGGCCGCAGGAGGGTTTTCAGCCTGTCCTGTGGAAACACACAGGTCGGCACATGGAAAGAGTGCACTAGACCCCTAGGAACACAGGGCCTGTCCTACAGAAAAAGAGTGTTTCCAGGGAAGCCAAAGAAGGACCTGAGAGCCAGCCAACTGTGCCATCCATCCGTTCCCTCTTCACACCTCCTCCTCTCCACCCGCTGGTCCCGACCCGAGCCCACTCAGCCCAGCAGCTCTCCTGGCCCCATTTGTAGACTGTTCACATGTGTAATCTCAGTGTCTGTTAAAATCCTCCCGTGGACACTATTCCCAGCCTTGGTCATGGTTTTTGTGAATTCTAAGTATCACTTCAATAGTTATTAACCCAATATTTTCTTTAAATAAGCCAATTTGCTTCACTTAAAAACTTTCTTTTTATTTTATGTTTATTGACACATAATTTTTTTAAATAATTTTTATTGAGCTTTAAGTGAACGTTTACAAATCAAGTCAGTCTGTCACATATAAGCTTTTATACACCTTACTCCATACTCCCACTTACTCTCCCCCTAATGAGTCAGCCCTTCCAGTCTCTCCTTTCATGACAATTTTGCCAGTTTCTAACCCTCTCTACCCTCCCATCTCCCCTCCAGACAGGAGATGCCAACACAGTCTCAAGTGTCCACCTGATACAAGTAGCTCACTCTTCATCAGCATCTCTCTCCAACCCATTGTCCAGTCCCTTCCATGTCTGACGAGTTGTCTTTGGGAATGGTTCCTGTCCTGGGCCAACAGAAGGTTTGGGGACCATGACCGCTGGGATTTCTCTAGTCTCAGTCAGATCATTAAGTCTGGTCTTTTTATGAGAATTTGGGGTCTGCATCCCACTGTTCTCCTGCTCCCTCAGGGGTCCTCTGCTGGGCTCCCTGTCAGGGCAGTCATCGATTGTGGCCGGGCACCAACTAGTTCTTCTGGTCTCAGGATGATGTAAGTCTCTGGTTCGTGTGACCTTTTCTGTCTCTTGGGCTCATAGTTATCGTGTGACCTTGGTGTTCTTCATTCTCCTTTGATCCAGGTGGGTTGAGACCAATTGATGCATCTTAGATGGCCGCTTGTTAGCATTTAAGACCCCAGACACCACATTTCAAAGTGGGATGCAGAATGTTTTCATAATAGAATTATTTTGCCAATTGACTTAGAAGTCCCCTTAAGCCATAGTCCCCAAACCCCCACCCTTGCTCCGCTGACCTTTGAAGCGTTCAGTTTATCCCAGAAACTTCTTTGCTTTTGGTCCAGTCCAGTTGAGCTGACCTTCCATGTATTGAGTATTGTCCTTCCCTTCACCTAAAGTAGTTCTTATCTACTAACTAATCAGTAAATAACCCTCTCCCACCCTCTCTCCCTCCCCACCTCGTAACCACAAAAGTATGTGTTCTTCTCAGTTTAAACTATTTCTCAAGATCTTATAATAGTGGTCTTATACAATATTTGTCCTTTTGCCTCTGACTATTTTCACTCAGCATAATGCCTTCCAGGTTCCTCCATGTTACGAAATGTTTCACAGATTCGTCACTGTTCTTTATCGATGCGTAGTATTCCATTGTGTGAATATACCACAATTTATTTACCCATTCATCCGTTGATGGACACCTTGGTTGCTTCCAGCTTTTTGCTATTGTAAACAGAGCTGGAATAAACATGGGTGTGCATATATCTGTTCGTGTGAAGGCTCTTATTTCTCTAGGGTATATTCCGAGGAGTGGGATTTCTGGGTTGTATGGTAGTTCTATTTCTAACTTTTTAAGAAAACGCCAGATAGATTTCCAAAGTGGTTGTACCATTTTACATTCCCACCAGCAGTGTATAAGAGTCCAATCTCTCTGCAGCCTCTCCAACACTTATTATTTTGTGTTTTTTGGATTAATGCCAGCCTTGTTGGAGTGAGATGGAATCTCATCGTAGTTTTAATTTGCATTTCTCTAATGGCTAATGATCGAGAGCATTTTCTCATGTATCTGTTAGCCGCCTAAATATCTTCTTTAGTGAAGTGCGTATGGACACAATTTAAAAACAGTAAAATGCGCCCATTTGAGAGTGTATTTTGACATGAGTTTTAAAAAATGTGTTCATCTGTATAACACAATGGGGACACACAACATTTCTGTCCCTAAAAAGACCCTCAGGCCTTTTGGCAGCCCGCCCCACTCCCACCCCAGCTCAGGGAACCGAAGATCTACTTTCTAAGGTCAGGGGTTCATTTTCCCTTCTCTAGAGTTTCAAATACATGAAGTCATACACGAGGCCTGTTTTCTGCCTGGCTTCTTTCACTCATCATTGTCCCTGAGGTTCATTCGTGTGGCTGCCTCAGTGGTTTACTCCTTCTTGTTCCTGAGTAATATTCCACAAACACTGTCTCAGTCTCCTGGTGCTGCCGTAACAAAGTACCACAAAGTGGGACGCTTAAAGAACAGAAATGTACTGTCTCACAGTTCTGGAGCCTACGGGTCCACATTCAGGAAATCAGCAGGACCCTGCTCTCTCTGCTGGCTCCAGGGGAAGCTCCGTCCTTGTCTCTTCCAGCTCCTGGCTGTTTCTTGGTGTTCTTGGTCTGTCTTCTCCCTGTGTGACTCTGTCTCCGTGGCTGTTAGTGCGTGGGGTTTCTTACCTGGAGTTTGTCCTGGGTGCTCCTGCCTAAGCACTGGTAGGGTGTAGCCTCCTACAACTTCCAGGAGCAGCAGTAGCCTGTCTTCAAGGTGGAATATAAGGTTATGTGAAAAGTGACATAACCATTTGACTTCCTGTAACTATTAGGATAGCGCGGGAAAGAGACAAAGCCTACCAAGTAACAAGCACGAATGTCCTATGTATCCTGGCTGAGCAGTTCTCTAGCACAAGCTCTAGTACGAAGTCGGTGGAGAGGAATCCCTGGGTCTTACTGCCATCTGCTGCCACCTTGCCTCAGAAAGTATTTGCAGATCACAGGCAGGAAGATGATGAAAGATAAAAGCTCGTCTTGTTGACATTCAACGTTCAATATTTCTACGGCTGAACATCTGGGACAAGCATGTTCATTTCTCTCCTGTGACTCACGAACCTCTTAGAGATCTGTGCAGGACGAGGGGCTTCCGTCTGACCATCAGTGTCTCTTTCCCAGCATGCAACTACGTGCATTTAGAGTACGCATCTGTGTTATGCTGTTTCAAATAAAAGGAAAACCATCAGGCAACGTGCTGCTTTTTGTAGCACTATACTGTGTGGTTCAGGTGACGTGAGACCTTTTTGTAAACTAGTAACTAACTCATCCTAAGTTATTTAGAGTAGCTACTTAAGTGATTTATATAATGAAAGAGAAAGCTGGTGGTTCGGCTGGTCCGATGGCAGTGGGTTATCAGAACTTATTAACGTTAGTGTCACTAAAGTTGGTATACAACCCCCCCACTGCTGAATTTGACTGGCTTTTTACCATTTGATTTTGCATTCAGTTAAAGGCAGCTCTGCAAAACATGCTTAAATGATTGCACTCAAAGCAACGGAGGGTGGCATTGCTCTTTGTCTGATGTTAGCAACCAGAAATGGCAACCTGCAGATCTGATCCTTCTACTTGCATGCAGCCTAAACGCCAGGTTCCTGAGGCTTTGGGCTTGGAGGACACCTGTCTCGTTTCCTGTGCCCTGGGGGTGCAGCCAGTGCAGCCCCCTGGGAAGTGTGGGCCTCCGGGTAGAGCCTAGGAGAGGGCAGGTGTCCAGGCACCCATTTATCTGCTCAGAAGCGTGATCCGTTCTCAGGGCCCCAGGCACAATTGTCCCTGATTGTCTTCTGAGGGTCAAGACCTGGTGAGGCCCTGGTGATCTATGTCATTACTGATCTCCAGACGCATCTCTGTCTCCAGCCTAGTCTCTTTGTTTAGGGGAGCTTAAGGGCAAGAGCTACAGTGCAAGCTAAGAAGGGGAGGCTACCAAGTCTCTCCTCCATCCCCTTCTGTTTGCTCTGGTTTAAAATAGTAATGGTAACAATAACAGGAGTAATAAAACCAATGGCCTTTCTTAAGTGTAGCCTTTGATAGTGAGGCCATCCATCAGAGCAAAGCCAAGAAAATAACAAGGTGATATCACTCCCTAAAGCTCCTGAGTAGGCAGGAACAAATACATACCTTTTTCTTCCTTCCTTCCTTCCTTTCTTCCTCCCTTCCTCCCTCCCTCCTTCCTTCCTTCCTGCAGTGGGCAAGAGAGCGAAGGGCTGGTGGTGGGTCCCTGAGAGAGACATCACCCCAGTCCCCGGAAATTTCACTTCAGTGAACTGTCGTCCAAGTTGTGTCATGATTCCACCTGGTGGACCTGGTTATGGGAAATGAAGGGTAAAACAAACACCTGGAGGAGTCAGGCAGCCTCCCTCTGCTCCCCAAACTCTCTGCCTGCAGGCCTGGGTGCTGGTTCCTCAAGTGCCTGGATAGTGGACTCTGCTCTAGAACCTGGCCGCAGAGGAGGTGGGCACGGTGTGTGCTCACACGGGGGACACAGCCGCAGAGGAGGTGGGCACACTGTGTGCTCACAGGGAAGACAGGGCCACAGAGCAGGTGGGCACTGTGTGTGCTCACAGGGAGGATAGAGCTGCTGAGCAGGTGGACACGGCGTGTGCTCACAGGGGACACGATGCAGACCAGGTGGGCACCGTGTGTGCCCTGACACCGGGGACATGAGGGGCCCCAGGTGATGGGATCTAGGTCACAGTACCCTGGCTGTCTCTTGTTCACTGTCCCTCCAGGGGTAATAGCCCTGTTGATCTGGGTATGGAAAGCCTTGCTTCCCCGGGGCCAGCACGGAAACTGACTTCTGGAGCCCACCCCTTGGTCCCCACTCCCATCTCTGAGCACCCCAGCCTCTGACTGTGCCAAAAACCCTGCCCTCCCTCGAGGCAAAGCACCTGTGTGACCTTCATCCTGGCCTACAGCCCCTGTTCCACCATCCACTTAATGTTCTGGCTTCCTGCAAATTCACTTCTGACCCCAACTATGCGGATTTGGGCCAAATGTCACAGGTTAAGGGCACAGCCCCCACAAGAGGGCCCTTGACTCAACTACCAGCCACAAGCGCCTGTCCCAGGCACACCTGTACTTCTGACCAAAACAAAAAGACCAAACCAGGTGCTGTTGGCTTTACTCTGACTTAAGGCGCCTCCATGTGTGTCAGGGTGGAACTGCACGCCACAGGGTTTTCAATGGCTGTGATCTCTTGGAAGTACAGGCAGGGCCTGGGGTACGAACGTCTGTTTTACGTAATCTTATAATCTGTTGTTATGAACCAACCTCCATAAAGCCTATTCCATTAAAAATTCAAGGAACATAAGATGGTTCATAATAACAAATGGGTGCTGCTTTGTGACACGCATGAGAACGTTGTGATCGCTGTATCAGTATGGTAAAGAGAGTTTATCTGGAAGTGTTTCCTTAATGTTTTTTATGGATAGAAAAGGACACTATATACCGTATAATTTTTTTTAAGACAAACATTTGCCTAAATGACCTGCGATACGAACATTACCTAACTCTTTCGATTTAGGGACAAATTTGACTTAAAGACAAATTTAGGATCAGAACTCCCTTGTAATCTGGGGTCTGCCTCTACAGTGAACCTGAGAAAGCTGACACCTGTGTAAGGCAGAAACCTGTCAGAGAAAGGAACCTCAAATATTTTCCATTAAAACAAGCGATAAAAAAAGTGGCAAGGCAGTCCCGTGGCGTTCTGGCTCACACAGGTTTCACCATACTGTCAAGCCTTTCTTCCAAGGTGCCACTAGGTGGGCATCAACCTCCAACCTTTCAATCAGCAGCCGAGCAAACAAACCGTTTGCACCACTCAGGGACTCCACAGATCTATGCTGTAATTGGTTGACATGTCCCTTAAGTGTGTTAAAAAAATTTTTTTTCAATTAAGATATAATTCACATAAAATTCATCCCTTTAAAATCTTCGAATCTATTGTTTTTAGCGTGTTTACGAGGTTGTGCAACCATCACACCATCTAATCCCAGGACATTTCATCACACGGAAAAGAAACCCCTACACCGTTAACAGTCACTCCTGTTCCCCCCAGCAAACCCTAGGCAAAGACTAACTTGCTTTTTGTCTCTTCATTCTCTTTCAGTCTAAAGATCTCTCCTCTCTCTGTTGAGGTTTCCACAGGACCGACCTCACTGACTGTTCCTGCGTGCTGTGTCTCCTGTAAACGGGCCGTTAGAGCTGCAGTCTTGACCCCATTCAGGTTGCATTATCTTTGTATTGCTTTATAAGTGCTATTGTGAACTCCTTGATAATCCCTTTCTGTGGTGTTAGCAGCCATCGATAATTGCTGCCTAGATCCATTCATCCATCAGGGGTTGCAAGACAATGAAGCTTCAGTTCTCTCATTCCTTCTTCTTTTGTCAGTTGGCAACCCTGTATAGAGAGAAACTCCTTCAGAAGCTCTTAGACTGCTCTGAGGTGCAGGACAATTACGAAATGCCAGATGAATGCCTGATTCTTTTCCTTTACTTACAGTCAAAAACAATGAGCTGACTCCCTGGCACCCTCCAAAACTGATAAGTGAGGACTTTGGGGGCAGCATCACTATAAAGTGTAGGAAGGGTAGGGTGGGCCCAGATGCTGGAGGACCTTAAACCAGCAGAAGAGCATCAAGCGTGGCGTTAGGGAGCCTTGGAGGAGCCCTGATGTGCGGTGGTTAAGCGCTTGACAGTTAACAGATCAGCGGTTCAAACCCACCCAACTACTCCAAGAGAGAAAAGACGTGGTGGTCTGCTCGGGTGAAGATTACAGCCTAGGAAACCCTATGGAGCAGTCCTACTCTGTCACACTGGGTCAGAATCGACATGACAGCACACAGCAGCAATAGGGAACCTTGGTAATTTTCTGATTGAGACATCGTATGGTAAAGACGGCCTTAGAAAGGGCAGAAGAATGGTGGGGCCGACTCAGGGGTGAGGAAGCCAGCCAGCTGGGAACTGTCACCGTAACTGACTGAGAGATAAGCTGTTCAAGTGGATGTAAAGAAGAACAGGTGGAACATTTGCTGTTTCTCTAAGGTGTGTCGAGTTGACCCCATGTGACAGAGTACAACTGCCCCCATAGGGCTCCTAGGCTGTAATCTTTGTGGGAGCAGATTACCAGGTCTTTCTCCTGAGCTTCCAGTGGGTGGATTCGAATTGCCAGCCTTTCGATGGGCAGCTGAGCGCTTAGCCATTATGCTCCCAGAGCTTCCGGAGGACATGAACCCACTGCTGTGGAGTCAGTTCTGACTCATAGAGACCCTAAGGGACAGGGTAGAATCCTAGGGTTTTCAAGGAGCAGCATATGGATTTGAACTACTGACCTTTCGGGTAGCAGCAAGTGCTTAGCCATTGTGCCACCAGACTTCTGGAGGAACACTAGGACAATACACATCTGTCCTGAGAAGCCACCCATCTGTGGTGCTTTGCTACAGCAGAACTAGAAACAAATACAAAGGTCTGGGCTTTTGTAATTATAGAAACAACACCTGCACATTATAGAAAAAACTGGGAAGTTCTGAGCACACACACACAAAATCGCGAAGAATCCCAACGAAAGCAATTGGCTGATTTCCTCCAGGCCCCTTTCCTTTCCGTTTTCCCTTAGTGCCTGGTGAGGTCACATTGTCTGCAAAACTGCCACTTTCCCTGGAGTTCTCCCAGCGGCAGGTCTTCATCCTACTCTTGGTCTGGAGACACACAGCTCCGTCGTCCGCCAAGAGTAGGGCAGCAGCTGTGTCTGCAACCAGGGCGTAGGAACGGCACCGGTGTTTCTCTCCACAGGGGACCCGGTGGCAGTGCTACCAGGGAGCCGGCCAGTCAACACCAAGATGAGACAGATCCTGGAGGCCTGGGCCCCAGCATGTGAAGTTGCCAGAGAAGTCCACTGGTGCCAGAGCCCTCCAGTAAACTCTTGAGCCTTCACCGCCCACTTGTTGCCTCAGATTTTCACCCCTTGCCTGGCACACTGGGTGTTCACCACTCACCTGGGCCCTCAGGCTGATCCCCTTCAACCAAGCCAAGTCACCGTTGTCAGGTATTGTCTTGGTTAGGTTCTCTAGGGAAGCAAAACAAGTCCAAGCTGCTCTGAGCTGAAGCCATTAGCAAAAAACAAAGTTCCAGGAATTGACAGAATACAAGTTGAAATGTTTAAAAAATGGATGCCGTGCTCCAAGTGCTCACTCGTCTATGCCAAGAAATCTGGAAGACAGCTACCTGGCCAAGCAACTGGAAGAGATCCATGTTTATGCCTATTCCCGGGAAAGGTGATCCCACCTAATCCAAAAATTATCAAACAACATCGTGAATATCACACGCAAGTAAAGTTTTGCTGAATATCACTTAAAAGTGGCTGCAGAAGTACATTGACAGGGAACTGCCAGAAATTCAAGCCAGATTTAGAAGAGAACAGGGAACCAGGGATATCATTACTGATGTCAGATGGATCCTGGCTGAAAGCAGAGAATACCAGAAAGATGTTTACCTGTGTTATATTGACAATGCAAGGGCATTCCACTGTGTGGATCATAACAAATTATGGACAACATTGCGAAGAATGGGAATTCCAGAACACTTAATTGTGCTCATGAGGAACCTGTACATAGATTAAGAGACAGTTGTTCGCACACAACGAGGGGATACTGGATGGTTTAAAGTCAGGAAAGGTGTGCGTCAGCATTGTATCTTTTCACCATACATATTCAATCTGTATGCTGGGCAAATAATCCAAGAAGCTGGACTATATGAAGAACGGGGCATCAGGATTGGAGGAAGACTCATTAACTACCTGAGTTATGCAGATGACACAACCTTGCTTCCTGAAAGTGAAGAGGACTTGAAGCACTTACTGATGAAGATCAAAGACCACAGTCTTCGGTATGGATTACACTTCAACATAAAGAAAACAAAAATCCTCACAAGTGGACCAATAAGCAACATGATGATAAACAGAGAAAAGACCGAAGTTGTCAAGGGTCATCCTCGGAGCGCGCGCGGGTCCGAGAACCGACTGTCCGGACCCCGGTGAGCCCCCAATCCCGGCGCTGCTGCGCGCAGCCCAAGCGCAAGGAGAGGGCTCGCGGGGGCCCGGGGCGCGCGTGCAGGGTGTCTGGGTGCCGGGTGGGCGTGTCGGGGTGCCGGGGCCGTCACGCTGTGCAGGGTGTCGGCTGTGTAGGAGAGGGCTTGTCGGGGTGCAGAGGTGTCGGGTGCGGGGCTTGAGGCACCGGGACAGATGTGTGAGGTGTCGGGGTGCGGTCTCGAGGGTCCCCCAGCAGAAGCCGAAGCCCCGCCAGCCTGTCGCCCGGGTCCGACGCTGCGGACACTCGGGTCCCGTCACAGCTGCAGCGGGCTCCGCGCTCACCAGCGTCCCCTCCTCTTCGCCTGGCGCGTCTCACCTGGGGGCGGGCACACCTGGCCCAGGAAGGTGCCGGTGCGCGCGCGCCCAGGGGACGCAGCTCCGGGCCCGGAGGCGCTGGACCCTTTGGGTGCAGGCGGAGGGTCACCTTGCAGCCCCTCGGGACGCGGGCGCCCTTGGGGGAGGGGCGGCCCCGCAGCGTCCATCTCCCACAATGCCCCGGGCCCGGGCGGCGGGTTTCGGGTCCACGGAGAGGGAAAGGCACGCGTCCGGGCCAGGTCACCGTGCAGGTGTGTGCATGTCGTGACGTGCAGGTCACCGTGCAGGCATCCGTCTGTGCATGTGAGAGCCACCCCCCCAAAAGCTGATAACTCTCGCCCTAAGTGTAGAGTGAAGTGGGCCCCGCAGCCTTATATAGGAAGCGGTAGGGTTAGTGTTCTGGCTGGTCCGAGTGCAGTGTGGGGCTTACAACTAATTGATCACAACCAGTTACAGATTCCTTTGTTCCTTCTCCACTCCCACTGCTTCACTAGACCGGTCTTTTGCTCGTGGGACAGGAGAAGGACTTTGTATCCTTCTTTCTTCTTTTACTGGAAAGGCAATGGCTAGGTCCTGCCTGATTTTCCCCGCACAGCAGCACATCAGAGAAGGACGCGCGCAGCACCGCCTGCGGGAAGGTGCGGTTGGGGAGTCCCGCCTGGACCCTGCTGGGCAGGGAGGCCCCTGTGTCCCCTGGTCCCTGCAGAAAGGGCGAGCCCTGGTTTGCTCTTCATCCAGGTGGGCGCTTGCTGAGGGACCAGGGCAGGCACGTGGGGCTGGGGCATCTGCAAATCCTTTGTGCCCTGCGGTTCTGCTTGACTCTGCACACAGAGCAGAACCCCGAACCTCCACGTGTTGTACGTGTGTCAGTGGGAGCAAAACGGGAGACGAGCAAGGCCGCACCGAGGTCACCTGGGCAGGCCCCTGGACAAGTCCCCGGGAAATGCGCATCTGCCTGGAGGGAAAGGCGGCGCTGCCATCGCACAGCGGCCAGCACTGGGCCACTGAGCGCACGTTTCTGCGTCCTGGGGACTCGCTGAGGGCTCCTGCAACCTCACAACTCTGCAAGGAAGCTGTGGTTTCCATGAGGGGACGGAGACAACGAGGCCCGGAGAATCTCAGTCGCCTGTCCCAGACGAAACGAAAACAAAGCCGGAAGCCCCCGGCCCCGGGCGGAGGTGGGGCCCCTAAAAGACCAGTCAAGCGCAGCAGTGAGCGGGGTAGACGAGAAGGTCGACCTGTAATTGGCTGAGAAATCGGAGGAGAAAACTCACTGCCTTCGGACCAGTCCGTCCCGTGGCCGCCCTGGGAGTATTTAGAGGTCAAGGGGTATCACTCTTTAACCTTACGGTGACCCCCCGCAGGGACGGCTCGTGAACGCCCACACCCCACTGCGGATGAGGGTATGTGCCCAAACCCCGCACGCGGTCACCTGGTCCGGGAAAAGGTGGGACCAGGGGAAACGCTCTCCTCGCCTGCGCGCGCCGCGGGGCATCCTGGGAGAGACATGCAAACGAGCGGCGCCCGCTCCGGCGCTGAGGTGGCTCGGCCTCGGCTGTGCCTTCCCGTCGCCCTCGGGCGGCGCTCAGCCCGCAGCGGGGGCGTGCGGACCGGTCTCCTCGCCCCCTGCTCCCGACCCCAGACGGGTCCTCCGCCCGGGCGCCGCCGCCCCGGGAGCCCCCGCCCTGGGAACCCAGACCCTGGAGCCACGCCCCCCTCAGCACCCCGGTTCTGCGAACCCCTGCCCTGGAAGCCACCGACCGGCAGGATCCTTCTCCTGGGAGCCCCCGCCCGGGAGCCCCCCTCCGGGAGCCCCCACCCCGGGAGTCACCGCCCCGGCAGCCCCCACCCCGGGAGCCCCACCACGGGAGCCCCACCACGGGAGCCTCTGCCCCGGGAGCCCCCACCCCGGGAGCCTCTGCCCGGGAGCCCCCGCCCCGGGAGCCCCACTACGGGAGCCCCACCACGGGAGCCCCCGCCCCGGGAGCCCCCACCCCGGGAGCCTCTGCCCGGGAGCCTTTGCCCGGGAACCCCACCCCGGGAGCCCCCACCCCGGGAGCCCCCAGCCCGGGAGCCCCGCCCTGGGAGCCCCCGCCCCGGGAACCCAGACCCTGGAGAGACGCCCCTCCAGCACCCCGGTTCTGCGAACCCCTGCCCTGGGAGCCACCGACCCGCAGGATCCCCCTCCTGGGAACCCCCGCCCGGGAGCCCCCACACGGGAGTCGCGGCCCCTGGAGCCCCCATCCCGGGAGCCCCCACCCCGGGATCCCCGCCCCGGGATCCACGCCCCCCTCAGCACCCCGGTTCTGCGAACCCTTGCCCTGGGACCTAACGACCCGCAGGATCCTCCTCCTGGGATACCCTGCCCCGGAGCCCCTGCCCTCGAACCACCGCTCCCTCCGGACAGGCTCCCCACCCCCGCAATTCCCAGGACCCCCGTCCTGGGAGACCCCTGCACCAAGAGACCCCTGCCCCGCACTCAGTCCTGGCTGAGGCACCGCCCCTGCCCAGGGCCCCTCTATTGGCAGCCCTCCCTCCTCCCCCAGGTGTCCCGTTGTTCCAGGGATGAGGACAGACAGGGGTCTGAGCCAGGGGACCAGAGGGACCACAGGGGGCTCTGTCGGGTGGCAGGGCGGCAGCGTTCCTCCCCCCAGGTACCAGCACGGGGCCCCACATACAGTAGGCGCTCAATTAATGTGTGGAGTGAGTGAGTGAACAGAACAAAACAGGAAAATGAACAATGAAGACTCAGCAAATGTCCTCATTTTCAGAAGAAGGAAAGAAGAGAACAGTCTGATGAAGTGGAGACAAGGCCTCATGGATCTCCCCAGCACCTTCTGGACAGTCATTGAGAAGGCAGGTGTACCCCTGGAGCAACTTAGAAGCAATGAGGGAAAGTCACACCAAGTTAATGTAATTTTTCTTTTTTTAGTTGGACAGGGAAGTAGACAGGAGAAAAACAAAAGAGCCTGGGGGCGACACTCAGCCTCGAGTGGGCACCAGTTTGGCACCCCCAGCCACGACTGCTCCTCAGGCCTTCGGTGGTCACCCCCCAGAGCACGAGGGGGGCGTCAGACCTCTCTCTCCTGGGGCCCCGCTGCCTTGGACTGTGAAGATGGAAACAGACCAGATGAACCTACACTCAGGCCACAGCCCCAGGCATCTGCCTCCACCCTGCTGGGCAGACCCTGGTGTCCAGGTGGTACTGGACCCGGGGCTGGCGTCGTGCAGGGCCTGCCTGCTGGGTTCTGGTCCAGATTTCACGCAGGCAGAGCTGGAGGAGGACAAGCGCTGGGAGCTCCCACCAGGCCCTGAGGGCCGTTCTTAGCTCACAGGGGTCACCTCTGGGCCGGCCAGGGCCCGTTACTGGACCGCATCTGGGCCTCAGCACCCAACTACCCCAGCCCAGTGTGTGAGGAAGCTCGGCCCCTCCTCCGTGAGGGTCTGCTCTGGGGGTAGGCCGGCAGCTCTTCAATCTTGAAAATGTGAGGGGCCTTCCCGCATCCTGAGCAGGTGGCTGTCCTGCCATGGGGTGGGGGAGGCCTCCTTAGGGGTCTGGAGGGGACTTCCCCAGAAGCCATGCTGGTCTAATCCCAGGGCCTGCTCCTGCCACTGGCTGGGCCCCTCCTGTGTTCTCTCCCTCCAGGTATCCTTCTTCGGTGTAAAAAAGCCCCTCCTCTGTTCTCATCTGTCTGTCTTGAAAAACAGAGCCTCCAGGGCCAGAGGCAGGACAGGTGCCAGCCTGGTGGGCCAGGTTCACTGGGGCTCGGTGGCGCTCAGCCAGGCCTCTGTCTGCTTCACTGGGGAAAGTTCTGGAAGCCTTTCCCAGAGCTGGCCACCTGTCTCTCACATTCTCCATGTGGAAAGCATGTTTAAACAGCCGCCTGTGAGAGCCCCTCTGCAGGGGAGTAGGAAGGGGCAAAGTGGGAGGCAGGTGCCTGGCGGTGATCACAGTGAGGATGGCTGGGGGATGGGAGGGCATGGAGCCAGCACCACAGGGGTGTGCTTTTGGGTCCCTGGGGCAGCAGGGAAGGGGGCAAGGAGGGTCTGCGCCGGGTATCAGCTCAGCAAGGGGACCCTGAGCCTGGAGCTGTGACATGGAACACGCTGACAGTGGTCCCCAGCACTGCTGTTTGGGGCAGCTGGAAGTACCTGGGCAGCTCTGGGACAGTGGGCAAGCCTGTCCTTTCCCTGAGGCCTGACTCCTAGAAAAGCCAGCGCTCTCTGAGAGACCAGGGTGGGCGCTGCTTCCACACCAGTGTCTCTTGTGTTCCTAAGCCCACCCCCAAGCCTTTGCCACACTCAGAGGGTCCTCCGTGCCAGTCTGTATCTTGTGATCCTAACACAATCAGGAAGAAAAGAGGACGTGCCTTAGGCCAGAAGTTTCTAACTGAATCCAGCCCTCAGATGTCTTGTCTTTGGCCTACATAGTGTCGACAACAAGAATTTGTATTAGATCTAACATTTAAAAATTGAAGGATTAAAAAAAATTGTTTTTTTCTGTCTTTTCTTGAAGAACCAGAAGAGAAACAGCAGGCCCAGAGTCCCATGTGCAGAATGGCGGGGGTCAAGCAGAAGGGTCCATTCAGGTGAGACCTGGAGCTGTGTGCCCAGCTCTCCACCACTCCCTATCACCTGCCCATACCCAGCCCTTTCATGCAGCCAACTTATCTGCAGGTCCAAGGAAAATACCAGATCTTTTTTTTTTTTAATTTGTATTGTGCTTTAAGTGAAAGTTTACTAATCAAGTCAGTCTTTCATATAAAAATTTATATACACCTTGCTCTATACTACTAGTTGCCCTCCCCCTAATGAGACAGCACAGTCCTTCTCTCCACCTTCTGTTTTCGTGTCCATTCAGCCAGCTCCTGTCCCCCTCTGCCTCCTCATCTCCACTTCGGACAGAAGCTGCCAACATAGTCTCGTGTCTACTTGATCCAATAAGCTTAGTCCTCACTAGTATCATTTTCTATCCTATAATCCAGTCCAATCCCTGTCTGAAGATTTGGCTTTGGGAATGGTTCCAGTCTCAGGCTAACAGAAGGTCTGGGGTCCATGACCTCCAGGGACCTTCTAGACTCAGTCAGACCATTAAGTCTTTTTGTGAGAATTTTATGTCTGCATCCCACTGCTCTCCTGTTCCCTCAGGGGTTGTCTGTAGTGTTCCCTGTCAGGGCAGTCATCGGTTGTAGCCGGGCACAATCTAGCTCTTCTGGTCTCAGGCTGATGTAGTCTCTGATTTATGTGGCCCTTTCTGTCTCTTGGGCTCATAATTGCCTTGTGTCTTTGGTGTTCTTCATTCTCCTTTGCTCCAGGAGAGTTCAGTCCAATTGATGCATCTTAGGTGGCCACTTGCTAGTATTTAAGACCCTAGACGCCACTCAGCAAAGTGGGATGCAGAATCTTTTCTTAATAGATTTTATTATGCCAATTGACCCAGATGTCCCCTGAAACCAGGGTCCCCAAACCCGCACCCCTGCTACGCTGGCCTTAAAATTGTTCAGATACGGGATCTTTTAACCTCTGACCTGGAAGATCTCCACAGTCACCAGCCCACTCTGCTTGTCAGTAATTTCTGAGTTGGGTGCTTTAGTAGTGGGCGGGGCAGGGAGGGTCCGCGATTCCCATGTTTTCCATCTGACCTGAGCTGAGCCCAAGGCCAGGAACTGTAGACAGAGAGGTATTTTTCCAAAGGCTCGTTCCCCAAGCCACAGCCCCCATTTCTAAAAGGTTGCCTTCTCTTTGCTGACAAGTGGCCCTTTGTCTTCCCCTCTTCCTGGGTATCTCCGTAATCTAAGAGGGGAACCTGGCGAGTAGAGAACTCCGTATGTTCTGTTCTGTGCTGGAGGGAAAGTGGGTGCTGTGGTGGGGCAGTTACAGAGGAGGGGGAGGCTGGGGGAGGGGCAGCAGGCAGCACGAGAGACCCTTCCCCATCCCAAGCCTGGTTGTTCCCAGGATCCCTGATTCTCCACTCATTCATCCAAAAGTTGTTTAGTGAAGAGGTGCTCAGCCCTGGGAGGCCACCCACCTCCCCCGTCTGCTTTCCCACGGTGCTTGCCTGGCACCATTAACCAATGACCACGCAGACAAGACGCACTGAAGTTAGGAGGAGTGCTTTTCTAAACTGGTGTTATGGATTGAATTGTGTCCCCCCCTCCCCGAATATGTGTGGGGATCCTAATCCCTGCACCTGTGGCCACACTCCCATTTGGGAATAGGGGTTCTTTGTTATGTCGATGGGGCCATGTTACTGTAGGTGTGCCCGAAACTCAATCACCTCTGAGTTACAAGGAGCAGCAAGACATCGACACAAGCAAGCACCAGTGGGTGAAGATAGATGCCATGTGACAATCACTCAGGAACGGGGCAACAAGGTGTCAGAGTAGAACTGTGTAGCACAGGGTTTTCATGGCAGATTTTTCGGAAGTAGATTGCCAGGCCTTTCTTCCAAGGTGCCTCTGATGGGCTCCAACATCCAACCTTTCGCTTAGCAGCCGAGCAGGTCCATCGTCTGCACTACCCAGGAACCCCAGATACTCAGCTGGGCAGTGATAAGTGAATGTTCCTCAGACTGATCTCGTGCCACACACATCTCCACGGGGCACAGATTCGTTGTTCCTATTTATCAGTGAGTGAGCCTCATGGGAAAACAAGTAGGTGAGGGGACTGCTCTAGAAAGAGGTTCAAGAGACACAGCGCAGGCCTCAACGCACCCATGGAAAAAGGCGTTGGGGACATTTGTGGACATCTGATTGTGGAGTGGGCATGGGACATCAGGGAGCCGTGTTTACGTTGGAGGCCGTGGTCACCACTGTGGTTACGGAAGGAAACGTACTCCCAAGCATGCAGGGGTGAGACAACATGCTTGGAATCTTCACTGTAATCCCTCGTCATGGAAAAGGGGGATGGACAGATAGTGCAGCCCAGCCCTCGTTGTTCTAGGAGTGTGAGGGGTGGGGGCACACAGCTCGCTCCTTAGTGTGCTGGAAAAGCTCCTTAATACAGGAACAAAAGCCCCCTCAATTCAGATAACACCCACCCACTCAGCCCTGGTCAGCCCGAGGCCTGGAGTCCTTCCCCAGCCCGCCTGGAGCCCATTTGCTCTCAGTCACTGATCACTGCAGAGCCTGCCCTCGCTCCCACTCAGCCTTCCTAGAGGAGGTCCACCAGAGGGGTGACTGACCGCTGGTGCAGACCCCAGCTCTGCCTTCGCCCAGCCTGCACCTGGCAGCTGGCACCTCCTCAAAGGGGTACAACGGCACCCACACCTTGGAGACAGTTACACGAGGTAACCTGGCAAATCCCGAACCTGGCCCCGCTTTGCTAAATGCCTAACGACTATGTGCTATCTCAGGATTCAAGTACCCACCCGATCACATCAGGCTCCTGCTGAAACCATCAATGGTTCCCACCGTTAGGGGTTGCATTGTGTCCCCCAGCAAGATGTGTTGAAGTCCTAGCCCTTGTAATGTGAATGTGACTCTGTTTGGAAATGGGGACTTTGAAGATGTGGTCTGTTCAAATGAGGCCATTGTAAGAAGGTGATCCCAAACCAACCTGAGTGATGTCCTCATGAAAAAAGAAGAGACACAGAGGGAAGACGGCCATTGACAGCGGAGTTGGAGATTGGAGGGATGCAGCCACAAGCCAAGGAATGCCAGGGGCCAGCAAAAACTGGAAGAGACAAGGAAGGATCCTCTCCTAGAGCCCTCAGAGGGAGCATGGCCCTGCAGACACCCTAAATTTGGACTCCCAGCCTCCAGAAGTATGAATATATTCTTTTCTTATAAACCTGAAAATGACCATCAAGGCCACCCCTTCCGAGACCTCCCCTTTACCCTCTTGCCCCATGACAAGCCTTCATCCCTGTGGGGAAAGTGGCCACCCCGAATGCTGTCATCATCCTTGCTGTTCCCATCAGATCAGGAGTAGAATGATTGGGGGTGACAGGGAGGGCCAGTCCTAATGAACTCCTGGTGGGTCCCCGCAGTGTCTGACAAAGATTAGCCCCTCACAGACATGGTGCCTGTCCTCCCCATCGAAGAAGACTCTGCCTTGCTCATCACAGAACCAAGTGCCAACACCCCACAACATGGTCTGGGGCCAATGATGATGATACCCGCACCCCCTCAGCCTCCAGGATTTCAGGTGTTGGGTGGGACTTGCACCCTGTGGATGGAGCCCCTAGGCCTGGCCGACCTACCCCTAGACAGAGCATTACTCCTGACATGGCGTCTATGGCCAATTTTCAGTCCATTTCAACAGCCCACTCCATTTCTCCTGAGCCTGGTGCCACTGGTACCCCAACCATGTAGGTTCTGGGTGGGGCTGCCAGGGTGGGCAGCCCCTTCCCAAAACGGAGCCCAGGGCCTGTCTCCAAAGCCCTTGGTCTGATGGGACATGTGCACCCCTGCAGGGTTCTAGGCAACACCTCTCAGTCAGTGCCATGACAGAAAAAAAATCTAAAATACCAACAGTCACATCTCCTCAGATAGGGGGAAAAACTCACATGCTAACCACCACCTCCTCAGACAGGAGGAAAAACATAGCAACAGTCACACCTCCTTAGACAGTGATAAAATAACACGCACTCCCCGACATTCATATCTCCTTAGACAGGAAGAGAAAATCACATGCCAACAACAGTCACGTCTCTTCAGACAGAGACACTAACACAGACAATCACGTCTCCTCAGACAGTGGTAAAATAACACACAGTCCCCGACAGTCACATCTCTTCAGAAAGGAAGAAACATTAACACAGCAACAGTCACACCTACTCTGACAGGGTCATGGATTGAATTATGTCCCCCCAAAAATGTGTATCAATTTGGCTGGGCTGTGATTCCTGGTACTTTGTGATTTTCCTGTATGTTGTAAATCCTGCCTCTATGATGTTGAGGGAGGATGGGCAGCAGTTGTGTTAGTGAGGCAGGACCTCAACCTACAGGATTGGATTGTGTCGAGGCAATCTCTTGAGATATAAAAGACAAAAGTGAGCAGAGAGACAGGGGGACCTCACACAACCAAGAAAGCAGCGCCTGGAGCAGAGCACATCCTTTGGAAACGGGGTCCCTGCACCTGAGAAGCTCCTCGACCAGGGGAAGATTGAGGACAAGGACCTTCCTCTAGAGCCGAAAGAGAAAGCCTTCCCCTGGAGATGATGCCATGAATTTGGACTTGTAACCTACAAGACTGAGAAAATAAACTTCTTTGTTAAAGTCATCCACTTGTGGTATTTGTTATGGCAGCATGGTGACTCAGACAGAAACTCTAACACACGGACAGTCATGTCTCCTCAGACAGAAACAGTAACATACAGTCACATCTCCTCAGATAGTGATAAACTAACACGCACCCCCGGACAGTCACGTCTCCTCCGACAGGAAGAAACATTCACACACCAACAGTCACACCTGCTCAGACAGAACTACTAAAATACAATCATGTCTCCTCAGACAGAAACACTAACACACAGACAATCACGTCTCCTCAGACGGCGATAAAATAACACTTGCTCCCTGACAGTCACATCTCCTCAAAAGGAAAAGAAACTTTCACATGGACAGTCACATCTCCTCAGACAATGATAAAATAACATGCACTCCTCAACAGTCACGTCTCCTCAGACAGGAAGAAACATTCACACACCAACAGTCACACCTGCTCAGACAGAAACACATGGACAGCATGTCTCCTCAGTGATAAAAATCGAAAACCAACGTGATTTGGCAAAGGCCTTTTGTTTTTGAAATTTTTTTAAATAAAAAAAACAACCATTCCCACACATAAGATTCATCTTATCTGGTCTGAGGAAAAACATTAAAGATGGAGTTAAAAAAAAAAAAAAGTAAAACCCCAAATAATGATAAAAATAAGACACATCCTCCATAAAAACCTGGACTAAACTATCTAACCATTCACGTTTAGTCAGTATTCACAGCGTGAGTGGACCACCAGAGTATAAAAATAAAGCCGCGAGTCGCTGCTATGTGGAGTCCGTCCAATGTCTGCCGGCCCCCTGGACTCAGAGCTCCTCCTTGGCCCGACCCAGCTGTGTGGCATGCTCCTCGATGAACTGACTCAGGTGCTCCAGGTCCCTGTCGGCGCCCTCAAACCTGATGGGGTTCTGCTTGTCCCCACTGGGCGCAAAGTAGATGGTGGGGAAGCCATCCACCTTGTAGTGGTCGCTGGTGGCCTCGTTGGCCGTGGCGTCCATCTTGGCGATGACCAGGCCCTTGTGGCTGCGGTACTTCTTGCCCAGCGCGGTATACACGGGCTCCAGCTGCTTGCAGTGCCCGCACCACGGGGCGTAAAACTCGATGAGCACGTCCTTGCTGGGGTCCAGCACGATGTCCTCAAAGGTCTTTCCTACCACCACCTTGACCGGCCCCTTGTTGTTCTTGGGCACTGGCTGCGACTTGATGACTGGCTTCAGTTTCCCTGTAGGGGAAGCAAGAGGGGTGGGTCAGTGCACACAGGCCGCCAGCCCAGGAGGGGGCGGGGATGGCAGGGGGCCCCAGGGTGGGGGCGGGGGTGGCGGGTGGCCCCAGGGTGAGGGAGGGGGTTGCAAGCGGCCCCAGGGTAGGCCAGTGCAACCCTGCCAGGCTGGAAGGACCCAGCCCTAGAAGCTGAGGGCAAGGCCGGTCCTGGCCACCTATCTGGGGCGGAACGATCTGGGGACGCTGGCCCCACAGGACAGCGGACTGATGAGGCCCCAGCACCACGGAGAAGGAGGAGCCATGACTAGAAGACCCGAGAATGGGGGTCTGCCACAGCTCTGCCGGCTCCACCGAGCTCGGTAAAATTTCCCTGAAGCCTCAAAGTGAGTTGCCCACCTTTGCAAAACTTATGTCTACGTCCAAAATACTTCCAGTATTTTAAAAATAAGGTTCCTAAAAATTTCCAAGATATGCCTGCCAACTTTCTTAAGAAAAAAAGAAAGGAAAGGAAAGGAAAGGAGAAAAAAAAGGAGGAGAAAACGAGCTGGCGCTGCCCCAGGCCGCCCTCCCGAGGCCAAGAGGGTGCTGACGAGGCTCTGCGTCGAGTCATGGGACCCTACGTGGCTGCCCCTTCAGATATGTCCCACACCTCCCGGCTCCCAGATAGACACCCTGCCTGTGGGTAACCTGAAGAAGCTCTGAGCTGGACCCCAAAATCCTGCTTTTACTTTCAAGCTGACATTGTAGGGATCGCCCCAGAGGAAGAAAGAGGTTCCCACATGTTAGTGAAGGCTCTGCTGCACCGTCCTCCCCCTACTCTGGGGGCCACCCTGCCCCCGCTTACAAGATCGCAGGTGTGTTGTGGGGACCTGCTTTCTCACTGCAATGAGGATGTGAGTGGGGCCTTTGGGGGTGCCGCAGGCTGGCGGTGGGACCCTGATCTCCCACTGCAATGAGGACCTGAGGGAGGCCTCTGGGGGTGCCGCAGCCTGGCGGTGGGGGCCTGTGGGGCCCATGTGCTCACCCTCCTTGAAGGCTGTTACAAACTCGCGCAGGGCATCGGCGTCGAACTCAGTGGGCTCCATGGCGAACCTGCGTCCACCCTCATCCAGCACAGCCGCGTTGACGTCCTCCCCGCTCTCGCCAAGCCCCAGGTCCTTCACCTCCGAGGCATAGTCCTCCTCGTCGGCGATGGCGAACGTGTACTCGGGGAAGTCCTTGGCCACCTCCAGGACTTTGCTCCGCCAGAACTGCGTGGCTGGGGGGACGGAGGTGTTCCTGAGAGTCTGCTGGCTGCCCGCCTGACCCCCTTGACTCCCCACCTGCCAGGGCCCATCCCCCTCATCCCCACCTGCCAGGATCCTTCCCCCACATCCCCTTCCTGCCAGGATCCTTCACCCACACCCCCTACCTGCCAGGGCCCGTCCCCCTCACCCCGATCTGCTAGGGCCCTGTCCCCCTCACCCCCGCCTGCCAGGGCCCGTCCCCCTCACACCCTGTGTCCCCTGACCCCCACTCACCAGCTCTGTAGTCAAAGCTGAAGTCCACACTGAGGTAGACTACCACCAGAGGCCTCCGGGTGTAGCGCTTGGCCTCGGTGGTGACCCTGCGATGGCCTACCAGTGGCAGGGCGTGCTGCACCACGTGGTCCCTGATGACCAAGGCCTCCGTGGAGCCCTGGTGGGACGAGAAGGCGTGAGGGGGCACCCACACCCCAACCCCTGCTCATGATGGCTGTGGTCAGGCCTGGAGTATGATAGGAATCCTGGGTTTGCCTGTCAAGTACACCCGGTGGGGACACTTGGCAGGCTTCGGAAGTATAGGCCAATCTCACAGGTCAAGACTGGATTTACTAGCCGCTGACCCACTGCCCATGCAGGACCCTGCTACAGGCCCCCACCCTCACAGCCCTGGGTCTGGAAACACCCCAGCCACAGAGAAAAGCGCAAGACAGGCTGCCCTCCAACCTGAGAGGTCTCTACACCACAGTGCATTGCAGATGGCTTGTGTTTCCCAAAATATGTGCTGAAATCCTGTCCCCATATCTGCAAATGCAACCCTGCTTGGAAATAGGGTCCCCCTATCATGTTAATGGAAAACCTGGTGGTGTAGTGGTTAAGTGCTACAGCTGCTAACCAAAGGGTCGTCAGTTTGAATCCGCCAGGTGCTCCCTGGAAACTCTATGGGGCAGTTCTACTCCTTCCTATAGGGTCGCTATGAGTCGGAATTGGCTCGATAACACTGGGTTTGGTTTTTGGTTTTATCGTGTTAATGAGGTCATGTAAAAAGGTGGGCCCTAAACCTGATGCCTTCAGTTATCAAACAGCAAAAGAGACACAGACACACAGGGTGAATGGGAGGCCACGGAACTTTGAGGCTACAAACAAAGACCCTCCCTAGAACTGTTGCTCTAATTGGACTTCTAGTCCCCATAACTGAGACAGATTTCTGTTTCTTAAAGTCCCCTATGTGTGGTATTTCTGCTACGGTGGCCCTTGGGCACTGAGACAGGGTAGGAGTCAGGCAAGACAGCCAAAGGCTGCGGGGGGGGGGGTGGCGCAGGACTGCGGTCCAGCGGGGGTTCCGGGCTGTGGGGTTCCCGTTCCGGGAGTCACAGGGTACAGACTCAGACACATGCAGCAGTGGGGTCCTCTCGCCTAAAACCACCACCCTCCATGAGCCCTGACAACACACTGGGAATGGGGCTAAGATGGGAAAGTCCCAGGTTTCCAAACCTGGACACTCCCGGCCAGTGCCCACACTCACCTGAACATCCATCACATGGCTCTTGGGCTCAAATCGAGACTGGAACCTCTCTGGCTGCATCACGACTAGTTTCCCTGGGGTGACTTTCAAAAACTTGGCAATCTCGGCACTGAAGGTGTGGTGGAACTTGTAGTCCTCTCGTAGGCTGTTGGCTGAAGGAGGGATCGGACGACAGCAAGAATCTACCATGTTTCTTAAATGCCTGGGTCCACCCCAGCCACTCCGGCCACTTAGATGCTGGGGAGCCAGGAACCTAGAGCTGTGTATGCAGGTCGGAGACCTGAAACCCACTCAGAGTCTGTGAGAGAGACAAGCTGAACGTTCGTGGAGCCCAGAGCTGATGCATGGAGAGCCATCAGCTGCAATGCGGAGAAGCCGTGACAGGGGCAACACATGGTTCACAGACGGGGTTTCCGGGTTGGGTGCCTCCCGGGGGCTGTGCCCTCCTCCTCAGTTATGGGGGCCTGAACGTAGCACTTTTGCTCCAAACCAAAACCCACTGCCATCAAGTTTATTGCAACTCATAGCAACCCTATAGGCCAGGGTAGAACTGCCCTATAGAGTTTCCAAGGTGCACCTAGTGGATTCGAATTGCCAACTTTTTTGTTAGCAGCTATAGCTCTTAACCATTACACCACCAGGGTTTCCCTGGCACTCTTGCCACCCACACTTTTAAAACACTTATGAAAACTCCAGAGATGAAACTTCACTATCTAAGGACATTCTAGAACAGGAGTTGGCAAACTTTCTGCAAAGGATCAGATAGTATTTTTGGCTTTGTAGGCCATGTGGGCACCTCAATTCTTCTATGGTCATGCAAAAGTGGACGCTGTAAACACGTGGCAGTTGCTGAGAGTCAATCTAGCTTTATTTACACAGCCTCCTGCCCGGAACCTAGGTCAGCTCACCTTCAAGCCCTTGCCATCTGCCTGGCTGGTTCTATGATTAGCGCACAAGGCTAAGCCTCACCAGGGCCAGTTGGCCTATGAAGACCACGCGGCTCACCCACGATGGCCCCTGATCCAGGGGTCTGGGGTGTCCACGCTGGGGGGCAGGTGGGCCAAGAATGGGGCTGGGACACCAGGCGTGGGGCAGCCTCTGGACTCAGATTTAGATTTGATCATACCCGTGCCCTGCTGTGCGCCTCCAGGTACCCCTCCGTAAAAACAAACACTCAAGTCTCCCTCAGGCTGTTGTGAGGATTAAGCAAAGCAGCCCACCTCAGGACCCCCAAACACGGGTCTCTCCCAGTTCTAAGCCTCCTGGGGCTCTGAACCCTTGTGCTGACGGAGCTGCAGGTGGAGACGGTCACCACAGATGTCACCCCCCCGCCACAATCAGACCCCCGCAGCCCCCCAGCTCCCTCATATGGAGGGGAGCAGAGTCCACAGTGGCCTGGATGTGGCCAGTGTTGCTCCATCTCACACGCGCTGGACCAAGTGTCACCAGAGCAGCCAGAGACCGGCCTCCACCTGGCCCTGCCCCAGGCTCCACTCACCTGCCTCCTGGTACTGCTGGTAGGCTGGGTCACTCTCCCCCTGGAAGACCCCGATGATGATGACATCATCCCCGTCCTTCAGGAATTCCTGCACCTGCTTCAGTGCCACGACCGCCTTGGAGGGAGGCCCGGCCTGCTCCACCATGTAGTTCACAATGCCTGGGGGCAGGGGATGCTGAGGGTGGGCTCGGGGCCACGGTCTACCCACATCCACCCCATTGTCCACCCCACAGCCCAGGTCTGCCATATCCACCCCATTGTCCACCCCACAGCCCACATCTGCCGTGTCCATCCCACCGTTCACCCCACAGCCCAGGTCTGCCATGTCTACCCCATTGTCCACCCCACAGCCCACGTCTGCCATGTCCACCCCACTGTTCACCCCACAGCCCACATCTGCCATGTCCACCCCACTGTTCACCCCACAGCCCACGTCTGCCATGTCCACCCCATTGTTCACCCCACAGCCCAGGTCTGCCATGTCCACCCCACTGTTCACCCCACAGCCCATGTCTACCTCATCATCCACCCCACAGCCCAAGACAGCCCACGCCTGCCCACGTCCACCCGACTGTCCACCTTGCAGCCCGTGCCTGCTCACATCCACCCCATGGATGGCCCACGTCTACCATGTCCACCCCACTGTCCACCCTGTGGCCCCCTACCATATTTTTCTCGAGGACCATTGTAATCAAAAGGCTTCCCACGGCGAAAGATCTTCAGAGTCGGGTAGCCAGAAACAGAGAACCGTTGAGCCAGGTCTGTCTCTGCGATGGCATCGACCTTGGCCAGGGGGATTGGTGGTGAGCGTCGGCTGAGTTCCTTGGCTGCCTTCTCATACTCAGGGGCAAGCTTCTTGCAGTGCCCACACCTGCAGGACAGAGCCGGTCTGTCAGGCCTGCTGAGGAGGGGTGAGCCTTGGCCAGCAGGCAACAAACCCCAGCAGAGTCCCCAGAGCTGCGGCTCCAACCTGCTATGGCCACACATCCCAGGAGGGGGCAGACAGCCCTGGGAGGTTCACAGCCGTGGGGGAGGCATATAGCCGTGGGGGAGCCTTATAGCCCTGGGGAGCCTCACAGCACCTGGGGGAGGCTCACAGCACTGCAGGGGTGAGGCAACATGGCGGTGCAGCACGTGGTACAGACACCATAGGGATACAAGTCACTGTGGCAAGATGAGGGAGACCCCCATGGGGGAAGGGGTCTTCTGAGGGACAGAAGAGGACCTGACTCAGAGCAACGACCTCACAGCAGATGGTGGGAGCCAGCACAGGCCTACCGGGGCACAGGATGGGAGCAGAGGCACAAAGAGACACACAGAACACCAGCTCACACAGTGGGGCATCGCAGGAGGCCAGGCATTGGGACCCTGAACTCGGACCATGGACAGGAAGCCCAGGCAGATGCAGTTAGAACTGGCTCTGCTACCAACCCAGCCTCCAGCAGAGATGAGGGAGAAACTACAGTTCTACCCCAGGAGGAGCGAGGGGCTGGACCAGGCCAGGGAGCCCCGCTGCCCTCCCCAGTCAAGGCCAGATCAACATCAGCCACCAGCCAGCACGCCGCCGTGTCCTGGACTGTGGGGCCCGGCAGCAGCCGTGGCCTTGGGCTGGAGTGACTCCGTGTTACTCTCCACCCAGGAGTACACAGCGTCTCCTCAGGCTCTGTAGGATCTCCCTTGCTGGCCCACTTACGTCCCCGGCCCCATTGGAGGGCCCGCAGGCTGCAGCATGGCCCAGCAAGGCTGTGACGACAGACACCCCACAGCACCCCCTTACCACGGGGCATAGAACTCCACCAGGATAATGTCTGCCTCGTCCACAACACTGTCAAAGTTCTCCGCAGTCAGCACCAGCGTAGCCTCAGGCGGGGGTGTCCAGGTGGGCTGGGCGACCTCTCTAACCTTGGCAACAATTTCTGGAAAAAACAGATGAGTGTGACCACAAGCTGAGGATCCTGGCGGGGTGGGCAGGGGCAGACAGGCAGCAGGTGCCATGAAGGCCCGTGTCTACAGCTGGTGCCACCTGCAGTTAGAGGACCCAGAAAAGTCCAAGAGCCCTGTTTTCAGTGACTGGGAGCAGCCTTGCAGCCACCCGCACAGCCCTGGCTCTGCAAAGCCCCTCTGTCCAGGAAGGCAGTGCCACCCAGGGCCACCGGGCCCCTCTGTCCGTGCATGTACACGTATGCAGTATGCACAAACCCAGGGGACGTGCCTGAGGAGTCCCAGTAGCCGGACTCACGGACAGGGCACAGACAATGTTCCTCCAAGGAACTTCCCAAGAACCACCGGGAACAGCGCCCGCAACTTCCTTCTTCCTTTTCCTTGCAGAGCCCAGGCCCTAGGGGGTCCTGGTGCTCCCAAAGGCAGACCCTGTGCCCGACACACCCAAGCCTGGCCCCTCACCTCTGGCTTACTTAACTCCAGACCTTGGGCACCAGGGTCTGGGATGGGACACTACCTCCCACCTGAGTGGAATTTAGGCCTCAGTCCCCAAAATGTCACCACAGAGAGTACCTGCAGGGCCTGGGGTGCCCAGGCAAGCCTGCCACATTCTGACGACTTTTCTTCTTGTCTCTGTGGTGGATTCTGCGTGTTCACTTGGCCAGATTATTGGCACCAGCTGTTTGGTCCAATATGGTCCAGGTGTTGCTGAAAGGTGTCTTGTAGACATGGCTAGCATCCACTATTAGCTGACCTGAGTAAAGGACATCACTCTCCATAATAGGGGTGGGCCTCATCCATCAGCTGAAGGCCTTGAGCGCAAACATTGAGGTTTCCCCGTGAGAGGGACTAGGCCTCAAGACAGTAACAGAAATCCTGCCAGAGTTTCCAGCCTGCTGATAGCCCTACGGATTTCGGACTTGCCTGCCTACAACCATGTGTGCCGTTTCTTACCGGTTCCATTTCTCTGGAGAACCCTGACAGTCTCCACTGCCCAACCCCCACCTCCACTCTCTGTCCAGGGGAAGCACCCTGGCCACCTCCTGAGTGCGGTGCCTGCTCACCTTCCTGCGTCCTGGCACCCTCATAGTCGACAGCCTGCCCCTTCTTGAGGATCTTGATGGTGGGGTAGCCGTTTACGTCAAACCTTCCAGCCAATGTCGATGCTGTGGTCGCATCAATCTTGGCCACAGGGATGGGGGGATCGTCGCCCTTCAGCGTCTCGGCAATTTTTTCATATTTTGGCGCAAACTGCTTGCAGTGCCCGCACCTAGAGTTAGATTTAGGAAAAGCTAGTCACAGTACCCATGGAGGTTAGAATCCAGTCGTGCTCACAAAAACGGAGGCTCAGGGGTCAGAAACACCCGAGTTAGGAGGAGAGAGGCAACAAGCATGAGGTAGGCTGGGGGCTTTGAGGGCAGAGCCGGGCCGGAGCACCCTCACCACCAGACAGAGCCAGGCTCGAATGCCAGGTCTTCCTTGGCAAACACTTCCAGCAGCACCAAACTTCACATCTAAGTTTCTCACATCTGATCCTGGGACACTTCTGGGGGGTCTGTGAGGTCAAAACTCTGTAGCAAGCCACTGTCTATTTCTGTCCCTCACTCCTCAGGCAGGGGGCTTCCAGGGGCCGTGGGCCTGGAGCGTGCCCGCACACTGACATGAGATGTGACAGGCCACTGCAGTTAAAAACTCAACAAATATTCTAAAAATTTCTAACGTGGCAACACTGGACAGACGTGACCCACAGAAAAGCTCTCTGGGGCCTCGCAGGTCCTGAGACCTGCTGACTCATCAAGAAGGGACAGCACAGCCACCTCGGACACCTGCCATGAGGACGACCGAGTCAGAGGTCTAAAGTAAAACACCGTGTGGTGCCAGAACAGCAGGCATGCACAGGCCACCTGCACAACCTGACGACTCACAGGACGGAGGCAAAGAAAAGGTGACAGAACACCAGGTATTGCACAGGCTACCTGCACAACCTGAGACTCACAGGACAGAGGGAAAGAAGAGGTGACAGAACAGCAGCAAGGGGAGGGACAGAACACCAGACGTGGTTAATGCAAGGTGCCACACTACAGGGTTGAAAGACGGACAGGAGGTAAGTTTGCAACTGTCTCCCCAGGGCTATGTGCACACTTGGGGGGCCAGTGGGAAGGGGGTGGGCTGAGAAGTCTCTGTCATGACTCAGTGCCCCTTCGTTGCTCCCGGCACTGTCACCACCTGACAAACTCAAACTTCAGGCCCTTGGACGCTGGCGCGAGGCGTCTTCGTCCAGAAAAGTAGCATGTCAGGGCGGGTCGGTGAGTGACCGCACCCAGGGCTGCTAAGCCTGTCCCAAGCCCTCCTGCTGACCCAGTCTGAAGCCTCGGATGGGCCCTGGCCCACCCGGAGCCTGATGCCCGACTCTCACCAGGGTGCGTAGAATTCCAGCAGCACTGTGTCCCTGTCAGCCACGAAGGTGTCGAAGTTTGAGTCGTTCAGGACCAGGACGCCGTTTTCCTCCTTCACTTCCGAGTCACCGTCCACATCCTCCTCCTCGTCCTCTGCGTCCTCATCTTCGATGGCATCTTCTATGCTGGAAGAATCTGAGAGGAAACACCGGGTGTCAGGGAACTGGCTACTAACCCGGCTGCTAACTGAAAGGTTGGCAGTTCCAACTCACCCAGTGGCTCCACAGGAGAAGACCTGGTGATCTGCTCCTGTGAAGATTTCAGGTGAGAAAACCCCCATAGGGGGCAGTTCTCTTCGGTCACATAGGGTTGCTGTGAGTTGAAATCGACTTGACAACACCCAACAGCATTTTACGATGTGTAATCTTCAAGTTCTAAAACTGCTGTCACTCTTTTGAGATGCTAGGAACCTTCAGTGTGGACCCTTTCAAGAGCTTTACTTGTGTCCAAATTTTTTGTCTATTTTCGCTCCCGCCCTAGGCACTTCGCCTCTACTAGATTTTTTGACTAACTACGGCTGAAGACCCCAAGTAATACAGTTTAATGAATAGTTGATGAAACAGCTTCCTGGAGCCGAAAGCCTGGAAATATGTCGAGTCCTGGGGCACCTGGCCCAGCCATCCCACTCACCCGCACGCTGGGTGCCACTGAAGGCTGCATGTTGAGGTCTGGGCACTGCTGGTCCAGGGTCCACACTTGTCAGTAGCACCGAGGGTGACATATGCCCCCCTCTGCAGACCCGGCCCCACCTCCCTGATACCACTCCAGTACAGGTCCCTCCCGTTCCCACTGAGATCTGCCGCCTCAGCCCCACAGACCCACCCTCAGTGCAGACCCCCACATCCCTGTGCTGAGCAGCACCTCATCCTGCAGTTCCCCCCACGCCTATTTCCTCAACTGCTGTGCTTTCTCTGGGTGAGGGAAGGCCCGGCCTGGCTCCCAAGCCCTCCTAGACCCAGACGGAAACAGCTCCTTCCTGCTTTTCATGCTGGAGGAAGGGTACGAACCCCAGCTCTGAGCAGGGACGATTTCACTTCATATTCATAAGGCAGCCTAAGGGTTTGACACTCCTTCGGGGGCAGGAGAGTGGAACCACATTTCACTTCCATGGTCCCCCAGCCACCTCCAGGGTGGGAGCTACTCCATGAGGAATTTAGGGCCCGCTGAGCCAGATGCACCAAACACCCACAGGTTCTCTGCTTCAAAATGCTTCCCCCAGAGCACAAGAGACCGCCACATGTCATTACCAAGGTAGTTTGATTTTCCCAAACAACAGACACGTGGCATCATGGGGCTTTGGGTCTTACGCATCACCTTCTCCAGCCACTGTCCCACCGGCAGCCAGAGCAGAGCCACAGAGCATGGCAGTCTCGTTAACTCTGAGCTGCAAAGTGTCAGTGGGCCAAGGATTACTCCTTCTTGGAGATGCTTCCTGGGAGATGAGTCGACATGGCTTGTCACTCTGTTTGGGGCTGAGACGAGGTGAGGGCTTGAAGACCTGCCTTCAAAGGTGGAGGTGATGGAGGAGGGGGAGATGGAGGTTGGAAAGGCGGAAGTGATGGGCAACCTGAGGCTTGAGTCATTGGAGTTTGAGCTCATTTAGTGTTTGTACTTTGGGGACATTTAGGTGCTCAGAGACTACTGTTCTGTTTTAACCTAAGGAGATGCGAAAAAACAGGAAAAGCTTAAGGCTTAGAAAATCTGGGGTGGGGGTGGGTACAGCCTAGTATACCGGTTTTGTCAATTTATTGAAATGAAACGGCCAGGATGCCCTCAGAGGTGGCAAGAGGACTCTCCCTGGGAGGCTAACAAGCCAGGCATCCTGGACTCCCCCCAGAGGCAGCTCCCCTTCATCTCTCCTGTATTAGTCATCTGTGACCCACAGCAGGGCCGCCAGGGTACAGATACACCTGCAGGTCCTATCAGCCTGGAGGTGCACCCCACTTTGCCGTCCTCCGCCCCAGGCCTCTCAAGTGCCCTCCAAAAGCAGTGCAATGGATTGAATTGTGTCCGCCAAAATATCCTAACCCCTATACCTGAATTGGGGTCCTGGTGGTGGAGTGGTTAAGAACTTGGCTGCTAACCAAAAGGTCGGCAGTTTGAATCCACCAGCTGCTCCCTGGAAACCCTATAGGGCGGTTCTACTTTGTCCTATAGGGTGGCCATAAGTCTGAATCAGCTGGATGGCAATGGGTTTTGGTATACCTGAATTCATTCCTTCTGGAAATAGGGTATCTCTGTCGTGTTAACGAGGCCCTATCGGTACAGGGTGTGTCCTAGACTTAATCACTTCTGAGACATAAGCAGCAGCACAGACAAAGATGAGAACCACAAACTGGGAAAAATGCTGTGTGAAGTCGCCAAGGAACAGAGAAAGAGGCTGAGACAAGGACCTTCCCCCAGAGCCAACACTGTCTTCCCCTAGAGTCGGTGCCCTGAATTAGGACTGGGAGCCTCCTGAACCGTAAAAATAAATATCTGTTCTTTAAAGTCACTCACTTGTGTTACAGCAACACTGAGAAACTGTGATGAGCATGTTTGTTGGACCCAAGACAAACCTAAGACAAACTCATTCTGATTATTAGCTATGTTCCAAAAGGTACCCTCCAACCACACTGAGCCTCAAACTTAACCTGCTTCTCCTTTTATCCTGCCTAGGAATCAAGGAGGAACTACTTAAAATGCAGTTCCTGCTGCACTCCTGGTTCAGTACATTCTGGGAGTCTGCATTCAAATCATCCCAGGTGTGTGTCCGGAAACACACTTGTGGGCAACATTAGCAGAGACAGGTGCCTTTCACCACGTGCTGGTTTCACTTTTTTTTTTTAAAGACTACTGAGCTGGTAAGTGACCTGCACACACGTTACTTAACCTGTTTAAAAAGTATAAAGTTCACACTTCCCTGCAGAGGATTACTGGAAAATAGGGCTTATTTATTTTGGCACAAACTCTCTTGGAAAAAACTAGTGACGAAAAGAGCAGAGCAAAAGGAGATTAAGGGCAGTAATGGGACGCTGTCCTCTAGGAAGTTCGCCCTCAAATTTTCAAAGTTCCCAGGTGCCGCTGGCTGATGTCAAGAGGCGGCGGGGACGCTGACCTGCAGCCACGTCCTGGGTGTTTGTCCTGCCCGCGCAGCCGCTTTGCGCAGCGCCTCGCGGGAGGGTCGGCACCTGAGCCAGAAGGCCGGCGCCTCCTGGCTCCAAAGAACGCGAACAACGTCCCTTCCTCACTCAACCCAGAACCCTCGGCCCGCTCGCTCCAGCTCCGCCAACCGCGGTTCAGCAAGTACAAGCACCGTCCGCGCACTCCCGGGCGCGCCCTCCCCGGGACCCTGTGTGACAGCCCAATCCCCAGCCCCCATCCTTGGTCCGCTCACCTGCGCCTTCCCTGCTCACCTGCCTGCTCCCCTGCGCTCTCACCCGCGCCCTCCCTTCTCACCTGAGCCCTCCGCAGCACCTGCCCGCAAAGCGCTCGCTCACCTGCACCTTCCCTGCTCCCCGGCGCTCTCACCCGCGCCCTCCCTTCTCACCTGCGCCCTCCCCAGCACCTGCCCGCAAGCTGCCCGCTCACCTGCGCCTGGCTCCTGCGCACACGCCACGGCCAGCAGCTGCGCAAGCGCCAGGAGCAGGAGGAGAAGGCGCGCGGTAACCGGCCGCATGGCGGCGGCGACGGCTGCGGCTCCCGGTTCCCGGCCCGGCTGCTCCGACCCGCGACCCGCGGACGCTGCCTGCACCCCGCGCTGCCGGCACTTCCTCTTCTATGGCCGGAACGTGAGGTGCCCCCTTCCGATTGGCTGCGCCGCGACCGCCAATCCGGGGCTGCCACTCGGATCGCTGGGAGCGTGCGCGCGGAGGGGGACCGGGACGGTGCTGGCGAAGCGGGCGGACCGCGTCGAGCGGCGCCGGAGACGCCTCGTGGCGCCATTGGCTAGTACCGGGTGGGCGGGGCGAGGTTGGGAGACGACCCGGGGCACCATTCGCCGGTAGCGTGGTGTGTGGGGCGGGACAGGCTATGCTTCAGGGCGCCATTGGCCGGCAGCTCGGCGTGCGTGTCTGTTTGGGTGGGGCGACGCCCTGCGCCGCCATTGGCTGGAAGCGTGGCGGGGAGGCGGGGCGGGCCGAGGGGCGGGGCAGAGCAGGAGAGGAGGAACGGAAGCGCTACGCCTCGGGGCGCCATTGGCCGGCACCATGGGGGTGGGGCAGGAGACACCTTGTGACACCATTGGCCGGCAAAGTGGAGGGGGGCCGGGCGGCGCCGAGGCCACGCGGATGCGCGCGCCAGCTTCCGTCGCGGAGCGGCGCAGGGTGCACGTGCTGACGGCGTGCTGCGGACACGTCGGCTGGACACGTGCCGATGCTCTTCCTCGGGACGGGGAGCAGGGCGCGAAGGGAGGGGATGGCCTCTGTAGGTCGGAGAAGCACCTGGGCGCTACCCTGGGTCGAGAACGGTTGTGCCTGAAGGATGAACGAGACAAGGAGGCCAAAACACTAGACAGACAGGAGAAATCGGACGTATGCCTGTCTGTGCCGGTCGTTGAGTGAGGACCAAAGAGCAGGCCGGCCAGACTAGCAGTTCGTAAGCGGACCTGTTTAGCTTCTAGTTATTTGTCAGGTCCAGTTTGTCTTCTCAGCATTTCTTTGGCATTTTTTCTTCAGACTCCCTAAACCCTTATTTTCTAACACACTTTTATCACTTGGGCTAAAACCAATTAAGTAATTATAAACATACTTATAAAATATAAGAGAGTAACATAGAGAATAACATATTTGAGCAAATAAGTCATTCGTATTTTAATTTTTCTTTGTTGTTATTGGAAACCCTGGTGGCGTAGTGGTTAAGTGCTATGCCTGCTAACCAAAAGGTCGCAGTTTGAATCCGCCAGGCGCTCCTTGGAAACTATCTGGGGCAGTTTTACTCTGTCTTTTAGAGTGGCTATGAGTCGGAATCTACTCGACTTGGCAACAGGTTTTTGGTTTTGTTGTTAAGTGTGGTCCGGTCACTTCTGACGCATACTGACCCTGTGTACACCAGAAGGAGATACAGCTCAGTCCTGTGCCGTCATCACAGTCGTTGCTGTTTGAGTCCATTGTTGCAGCCACTGTGTCAATCCATCTCCTCAAGGGTCCTCTTTTTTTGCTGACGCTCTGCCATGCACGATGTTTTTCTAGATGAAATTTAAACTCTTCCTATAAAGAGTTTGTTTAAATGAAAGATGGGGAAAGGATGGGTATTGCCTTAAGATGAAGGCACAAGGAGATAGGGAAAGCCAGGGCCCTAATATTGCTGAAGATTGGAGTGAGGTGGAGAATGTATACTTACACAGAGAAGACCACACAGCCTTAGAACGTTTTATCTCTGCTTTGGGTCTTGAGCAGCCAAGAAATCAGATTTTAAAAAAGGATACATCCCCAAAACCCAAACCCATTGCCGTCAAGTGGATTCCGACTTCTAGTCAGCCCTACAGGACAGACTAAAACTGCCCCATAGAATTTCCAAAGAGTGCCTGGTGGATTTCAACTGGCGACCTTTTGGTGAGCAGTTGTAGCAGTTAACCTCTATGCCACCCAAGGATATGTCCATTCAGTGCTTTTGTCAAAGTCTTTGCCAGGCACTGTAAAAAAAAAAAAAAAAAAAAGGACACTAAAAATCAGAGCAGATCACTGTCTAAAAGGGCTTGGGGGTGGGGGTCAATTTAATTAAATTAATGTTTATAGAACTCCCCCGAAGTTTTGTAAGGCAGAAAGTCATGCAATTAACTTTAACACCGGGCAGAGCATACACTGAGTCATTTATTACAGTGCTATGAAAGTAGAATATTAAATAGTTCAATATCATTTTAAACAGAGAAATGAGGGCCTATTTACCCAGATGTGGGGCAAATACAACCAAATTTACTAAGGCCCTTTGTTGATACAAGGTATGGGAAGAAACTTCTCAAAATGCAGTGTGTGTGTGTATGAAATATATACCAAAATATGTCTGTATTCTCCAGTCCCTGGAGAAGGACATCATGCTTGGTAGAGTGGAGGGTCAACAGAAAAGAGAAAGACCTTCAAGGAGATGGATTGACACAGTGGGTGCGGCAATGAGCTCAAGCATAACAATGATTGTGAGGATGGAGCAGGACTGGGTAGTGTTTCGTTCTGTTGTGCATAAGGTCGCTGAGTCAGAACCTACTTGACGGCACCTAACAACGACAACATGTATGTGAAATACACATGTGAACTCAGTATTATATAAGTGAAGTCAGTATCATATTATTTGTGAAATTAAAGCAATATGTTCTTTTTAAATGCGTTTAGAGTATAGCAGAAGTTCATTCAACAGCAAAACACTGAGTTGGAAAGCCTCTTGTTCTTTATCCCTAAATCTCACCTCATCTGGTTATGTGTACAAACAGGCTGGGAGACCACTGTGTTGAGGCTCAGAATGGAAAGGGATATTTTCATGCTATCTCCGAGATCTCCATAAACAGTTGTATAAGTGGACCCCAGCTTGGAAACTTGTTGATATAAATGAACCTGCCTGGCTGTCCCCAGGGCTGTTGTCAGGCATAGTTTACAGGTCATTTAAACAATGATTTCCTCTACTCTCGCCAAAGCACTCCCTGGAGATGAGGCCTATGGGGAATAATCTTCCCCATCTAGATTGTCTCCAGGGGCACCTTTGACAAAGTCATTACCAGTCCTGGCACTTACATCAGCCATCACAGTGAGAGAACACGTGGTTCAGAAAGCTGTCAGCTGAGACCAGACAACCCCACAATCTGCATACCTTACAGGATTTTGAAACTTATGGTCAACCTTATTGAATTCCATCACGTGAGATGAATCAATTTCTTATATATGCTAGAGAACACAGGAATGGTCCTGATGACCTTTCTGTGACTCTGACATAATTCTCTTTCAGCACAAAGAGAAGGGGCAGAAGCCTTCAAAAATCTGTGCACCATGGATGACCCTGCTGGTTATTTGAAACACCAGTGGCATAGCTTCCACCATCACAGCAACACACAAGCCACCACAGTACAAAAAACTGACAGGTGGTAGTATGTATGATGTTAGCTATAGGTTTTTAGTAGATGCTCCACATCAGGTTGAAGAAGTTCCCTTATTTTTCTAACTTCCTTAAAGTTTTTAACAGCAATAAACCAAAACCCATTGCTGAGTCGGTCCTGACTCATAGCGACCCTATAGGAAAGAGCAGAAGAGCTCCATAGAGTTTCCAAAGAGCGCCTGGTGGATTTGAACTGCTGACCTTTTGGTTAGCAGCTGTAGCTCTTAACCACTACGCTACCGGGTTTCCTTTAAGAGGAATAGATGTTGGATTTTATCAAATCAATTTTATGCATCTATTGAGATGATCATAGAGTTTTCTAGTCTGTTAATATGGCTCATTACATTGATTTTTTAAATATTAAACCAACTTGAAGAAAAAAATTCAAGCCTCTAGTTGTGATATTGATGGATTCTATAGGGAAAATGCAGGAAGCATCAAAAGAAGACGGCATATACAGAGTCACTGTACCAAAAAGAATTGGTCAATGTTCATCCATTTCAGGAGCTAGTATATAATCAAGAACTGATGGTAATGAAGGAAGTGGTCCACTCTGCACTGAAAGCATTGGTGAAAAACAAGGCTTCAGGAATTGATGGAATACCAGTTGAGATGTCTCAACAAACAGATGCAGTGCTGGAAGTGCTCACTTGTCTATACCAAGAAACTTGAAAGATGGCTACTTGGCCACCTGACTGGAAGAGATCCATATTTATGCCTATTCGAAAAAAAGGTGATCCAACTGAACAATTTCATTAATATCACACACAAGTAAAATTTTGCTGAAGATCATTTAAAAGTGGCTGAAGCAGTACATCAACAGGGAACTGCCATAAATTCAAGCTGGTTTCAGAAGAGGACGTGGAACCAGGGATATCGTTGCTGATGTCAGAGGGATCCTGGCTGAAAGCAGAGAATACCAGAAAGATGTTTACCTGTGTTTAATTAACTATGCAAAGGCATTCGACTATGTGGATCATAACACATTATGGATAACACTGGGAAGAATGGGAATTCCAGAACACTTAATTGTGCTCATGAGGAAACTGTACATAGATCAAGAGGCAGTTGTTCCAACAGAACAAGGGGATACTGTGTGGTTTAAAGTCAGGAAAGGTGTGCATCAGCATTGTATCCTTTCACCATACTTGGTCTGTATGCTGAACAAATAACCCCAAAAGCTGGACTATATGAAGAAGAACAAGGCATTAGGATTGGAGGAAGAGCCATTAACAACCTGTGCTATGCAGATGACACAAACTTGCTTGCTGTCTTAGGCTGGGTTCTCTAGAGACGCAAAACCAGTAATGCTTATAAATATATAGAGATTTATATCAAGGAAACAGCTCACACGATTGCAAGGGTTGGAAAGTCCCAAGTCCTTGGATCAGGACAGAGTCCTTTCCCAATTCACGGAGCCACAGAAGCTGGTGAACCCAAGATGAGCAGGTCAGACAGCAGGGCTCCTGCTCACAGGTTGTGATGGTTGAGGAATCCCCAAGGTTGGCAGGCAAGACCAAAAGGTTTCTGCTGAGTCACTTAGCTGCAGGGGCTGGCGAACCCAAGACAGGCAGATCCAGGAGGACTCTTGCTCACAGGCCATGAAGATGGGCGAATCCCAAGATGGACAGGTAAGCTGCTAGCTCAAGTCCCAAGAACCAGAGGTCAGACAAGAGACAGCTGCTGGATCCAGAACAAGCCAACAACCTTTATAAAGCAAGCAGGAAGAAAGTAGGTGGCAGAAGGTGAAGAAATGAAGGCTGAGGGGGGCAGTGAGCTGCCACAGGCCCCACCCCCACCAGTACCACTCAGCAGATTCCATTATAGGAGTGATCACATATCAAATTTTGACAGGGAAACGATCACGACATTGTACAGCTGCCAAAATGCTGAGAATCATGGCCCAGCCAAGTTGACACACAATCTTAACTATCACACTTACTGAAAATGAAGAGGATTTGAAGAAATTACTGATGAACGTCAAAGACCACAGCCTTTAGTATGGATTATACCTCAACATAAAGAAAATAAAAATCCTCTCAATTGGGCCAGTATGTGACATCATGATAAATGGAGAAAAGATTGAAGTTGTCAAGGATTTCATTTTACTTGGATCCACAATCAACACCCATGGAAGCAGCAGTCAAGAAATCAAAAGATGCATTGCACTGGGCAAATCTGCTGCAAAAGACTTTTTTAAAGTGTTAAAAGCAAAGATGTCACCTTGAAAATTAAGGTGTCCCTGACCCAAGCCGTGGTGTTTTTACTCACCTCATATGCATGCAAAAGCTGGACAATGAATAAAGAAAACTGAAGAACTGACACCTTTAAGTTATGGTGTTGGTGACGAATATTAAATATACCATGGACTGACAAAAGGATGAACAAATCTGTCTTGAAAGAAGTACAGCCAGAACGCAACTTAGAAGCAAAGATGGCTAGATTATGTTTCATATACTTTGGATGTGTTATCAGGAGTGATCAGTCCCTGGAGTAGAACTTCATGTTTGGTAAAGTAGAAGGTCAGCAAGAAAGAGGAAGACCCTCAATGAGATGGACTGACACAGTGGCTGCAAGGATGGGCTCAAGGATAACAATGATTTGTGCGGATGGCACAGGACCAGGCGGTGTTTCGTTCTGTTGTACAGAGGGTCACTATGAGTCAGAGCCAACTCGATGGCACCTGACAACAGCAACACATATACATCTACTTTTTCTTGAGAGAGCTTTGCTAGTTAGTTGAAATTTGCCCACTTATATAAACTGTCAAATTTATTGGCATAAAAAGTTGTTCACAATATTATTTTACTTTAAATGAATATAGGATCTGTAATAATTTCACCTCTCTCATTTCTGATGTTGATTGCTTGTGTCTCCTTTTTTCTGATTAGCCTGGCTAGAGGTTTATAAATTTTTTTGATCTTCTCAGAGAACCAGCTTTTGGCTTCATTGATTTTCTTTATTCTTTTTCTGTTTTCCATTTCTTTGATTTTTTCTCTGATGTTTATTATTTCCTTTCTTCTGCTTACTCTGGCTGTCACTTTACTTTTATTTTTCTCCTAATTTCTTAAAGTGGAAACTGAAGTTGTTGATTTGTGGCTTTTCTTCCAATATAAACAGTTAGTGCTGTAAACTTCCTGCCAAGTACTGCTTTAGACCTTGAGTTAGGTGGGTGGAGGTGATGGATAGTCCAGACTAGGCTGGTTCGTGCGAAGAGATGGAACAGGAAGGATGGAAAAAGGTCACTTATGTACTTGGATGTATATTGTTGTTAGTTGCTAAGGAGTCAGCTGTGACTCATGATGATGTTACATATAACAAAGTGTTACCTGGTCCTGTGCCATCTTCATGAGGGATATATAGTGAGAGATACTCCATGAAAGAGGGGTCCTTCCAAAGACTTAGGATCAGGGAGAATTCAGAGAAATGCAGGTCATTTGACATAGCTGAACATAGTGATAGTGTAGCTGATAACATAGTGATACTGTATGGTATGTAAATAGTATAGCTATATATAGTTACAGGAAGTAGAGCAAGGGATCAACCTGGAGGAGGAGGGGCCAGATAATTAAAAGGCTTTGTCCTGAAGGTAATAAGGAGCCAGTGAAGGTTTTAAGCAGATGAGAGACATGATATTATTTGCATTTTATAAGATCACTTTGGCAGCAGTATGGAGTGGAAGCAACTATAATCAAGAAAAACAGAAATAGTCTGATAGTAATTTTTTTTTTTAATCCAGATGAGAGTTGGTGGTTGCAGTGGAATAAAGAAAAGTAGACATACTAAAGTGATAAGAGGTAAAATCAGTGTGGAAATTGGTGATTGACAGATATGTGTGGGGAAGGGCACAAAGAGTCCAATGGGTGGCTAGTGGTACCATTCAGTGAGACAGGGAACACAGAAGGAGGAACAAGATGTTGGCAGGCTGGAAGTAGGGTAGGAATGGGGTCAGGAATGATTTCAGTTAGGGACACGTTGAGTTCAAGGTGCCCATGAACCATCTAAATAAAGATATATAGTAGGCAGCTGTGTATGTGGATTTGGAGCTGAGGAGAGATACCTGTCCAGGAGATAAATTTGCAACCACCAGTAAGGAAGACTGAAGAATTGGTAAAGAATGTTGAATATACCATGGACTGCCAAAAGAATGAACAAAACTGTCTTGTTAGAAGTACAATCAGAAAGCTCCTTAGAAGCAAGGATGGTGAGACTACGTTTCATGTACTTTGGACATGTTATCAGGAGGGATCAGTCCCTGGAGGACATCATGCTTGGTAGAGGGTCAACGAGAAAGAGGAATACCCTTAGTGAGATGGATTGACAGTGGCTGCAACAGTGGGTTCAAACATTGCAACGATTGTGAGGGTGGTGCAGATGGTGCAGGAGTGGGCAGTGTTTCCTTCTGTCATACATAGGATCACTATGAGTCAGAACCAACTTGATACTGAAGGGACTTCCTATGTCTTAATTCAAGCTGGGATTTCAAAGGTGGCTTAGCATTTTGGGGAAAATTACTACTTAGGATGGTAAAAGGGCAAATGTTGAGATAGGATTAGGCTGGAGCAGGGCTGGTTGCCCGCCCCTGCCAGCACATAAACCAAAACCAAACCCAGTGCCCTCAAGTCGATTCCGACTCATAGGGACCCTATAGGACAGAGTAGAACTGCCCCATTGAGTTTCCAAGGAGCGCCTGGCGGATTTGAACTGGCGACTCTTTGGTTAGCAGCCATAGCACTTAACCACTAAGCCACCCCAGCACATAGGCCAGGGAAAAGGTCAAGCAGGACAGAGAGTAGAATAAACAACCTGACCCATTGGCGCTGGTTCAACCATAACCCACCTGGAGATGAGATGGGAATGCACAGGCTCTGTGGGGCAAAATGCTCCAGCTGTGGGGTAAAACTAACTGAAATGTTCTACGATGTTACCAATAAACTGTTGAGGTAGAGCCTGCAGGACTCCACAGGCGCAGAGCACATGCAAAAGAAGTAAGAGCAACGGCTGTTTGTCTTTCCTGTGCCTGCAGAAGGTGGCACTGTGGCCAAGGGACCCAGTGTGCCTGCATCACATCCCATAATGAGTTACGTCAAGCGGAACCAAACGACCTCCATCTTGAAGAAACCCTGTGTGCACACGTATATTTGCATAACCCCACCACTTCTCAGGAATCTCCACCCTTTCACCCCCCACCCGAAAAAAAAAAACCTCATGAATAGACATCAAGACCCCTCCTCCTCGAAACCCTTAAATACTTGGCTCTTAGGCAAATCGGAGAGACAGTCTCTCTGAAGGTTCTAGCCCTTACTGTCTCCTTTTGCTAGCTGCTGACAAAATTAATTTGCTTGTGTGACTCCAGACTGCCTGAACAGTCTTACTGGGAGGTGCCAATCCTGTTGGGTTCAACCAAGGTAGGGGCCTTGGTAACAGTGTCTCTTTTTATCAATGGATAGGAAATATAAGTGGTCATCTTTTAAATTCTTAGTGGTTTCTCATATTCGTAAGTACTATTACATTCTTACGGAGCCTTTCTGGTACAGTGGGTAAAGTGCTTGGCTGCTTGCTGAAACCACCACCAACACTCTGCAGAAAACGATGTGACAGTCTACTCAGATTTAGCCTTGGAAACCCTACGGGCATGTTCTACTCTGTCCTATAGGCTCTCTGAGTCGAAATGGACTCGACTGCAGTGGGTTTGGATTCACACTCCTGCTCAGAAAGGGCCCTTTTCAGAAAATCTGTCTACGAGCTGGGTTGGGCTGTGTTGCTGTCGATTCCCAGGCTGTCAGCTGCTCCGTCTGCCTCAACTCCAATCTGCCTCTATCATTGCAAGCAGCTGACTGAGCCTTTTCTGAATTTCAGGCTCACGTGGCACACCAGTGGACTTGGCGTGCACTCTGGCGTGTTCCGCCAGTTTGGACTTATAGATGAAGCCCTTGCCGCAGTCACCGCAGGAGAAGGGCCGCTCAGGCCTGTGGATGCGCTGGTGCCTCAGCATGTGGGCCCTTTCCCGGAAGTTCTTACTGCACTCGGGGCAGTGGAAAGGTCTCTCCCCCGTGTGCAGGCCTTGGTGGCTGAGCAGCTGCGCCTTCAGGCGGAATCTTTTGTCACACGTGGGGCACTGGAAGGGCTTCTCGCCTGTGTGCGTCCTGACGTGTTCCACCAGCTTGGACTGCTTGGCAAAGCCCTTGCCACACTGGCAGGAGAAGGGCATGGCGCCGCTGTGCAGGCGCTGGTGCGCCTTCATGTCGGCCTTCACCCGGTAGCACTTGCCGCACTCCGGGCACGGGAAGGGCCGCTCCCCCGTGTGCAGGAGCTGGTGGCTCTGCAGCTGGCCCTTCAAGCGGAAGCTGCGGTCGCACTCGGGGCACGGAAAGGGCTTCTCCCCACTGTGCACGCGGAGGTGTTCTGTGAGCTTCGACTGCCGTGTGAAGCCCTTGCCACACTGGCCGCAGGAGAAGGGCCTCTCCTCGCTGTGCGTGCGCTGGTGGGCCTTCAGGATGCCCTTGAGGCGGAAGCTCTTGCGGCACTCGGTGCACTGGAAGGGCCGCTCTCCGCTGTGCACGCGTTCGTGCTCGCGCAGCTTGCAACGGTGGGCGAAGCCCCGGCCACACTGGGTGCACGAGAAGGGCCACGGGCCCCAGTACCACCGCCGGTGGACGCGCAGCTGGAAGTGCGCGTCATACTCAGGGCCCAGGAGCGGCCTGTCGCCAGAGCCAGGACGCTGTGCCCTCGGGTGCATGTTCCTGACACAGGCCGCACAACAGGCGGCCTTGTCCATGCTGCGGGCTTGGCCGAGCCCCGGCGGTCTGCTTGTCCCAGGAAGCCCGCGGCCACAATCCTTGCAAGATGAGGACACGTCCGAGTCCCGCCTCGTGCCTGCGCCAGTATCCCAGGCTATCTCCTTCCCCAGGCATAGCCCCGGGGGCACAGCCCCTTCAGCGGCCGCCGGCCTTGGGTGCCCCTGCCAGGAGGCCTGTCTCTGTGGAAAGCGTGGGCCACGCTGGGGGACTAGCCTGGAACTCTCAGCCCGGGGCCCGTGGGGGCCGGAGTGCACAGCTGCCTCCGGGCACCGGGCTGGGGCTTCCCACACAGACGTAGCCAGAGGCCGCTGCAGACCCAGCTCCAGGGGAAAGGCCGGGCCACTCCCTAGCCGACACCACCTGGCCTGCGTGCCCACCCCTGCAAGGCTCTGCCCACGTTGCTTCTCCCCGCACACGTAGCCTGGGGCTCGGTCCCTTCTAGGCACCTCCCTGGAGCTGTGGGCGGTTGGAGGTGGCCCCGAGATGTCGCTTCCGTGGGATCTCCTGAAGGTGTCAATGGAGTCAGGTGGGAAGGACCCCTCTTCCCCTTTTCCTAGTAAGGCTCCAAAGGAATACTGGCTGTGCGGAGGTTCTCGACGGAAACGCCCTTGACTTTCTTCTGCCTTCACAGCTTGCCAGCACCCTGAAACTGGAAACGTAAGTTTAGTCAGCATTCCTGTCTACACCTTGGTACAACCAAGAGTTTATGTCGCCAGTGCCCCCGAACACCCAGCCACATGCATTTCTGGACCTCGTGGCAGGAAGATGCAGGCCCATGTAGAGCCTGACTGTGGACCTGCCCGCACGGAGCCCCACTGATGCCCCCAGTTGACTTTCTCAGGCCATACTTTGATACTTCCAAGAATCCAAAAATCTAGACTGCTCCCATCATGCCAGGAAACAAAAGAAGAGAGCTCATGTTTCAGCACGCAGACATAAAAAGCGGCCTCCAGGGAAGAAGGAAGCAGTTGAGGTCACAAGGCTCCAGGTAACCAGCGGTTGATTTTATGGTTTCCCAACCACTGGTAAGAAGAGCTTAGTTAACTGAGCCCTTACTGTGTGCCAGGTGTCATTTTAACACTTTTCATACATTTATCCATTTAATCCTCATGACAATCCTATCATGCAGGTACTTTTATTATCTTCATTTTACAGATCAGGAAACTAAAGTACAGACAGGTTGGATAACTTGTCCAGGATCACCAGAAGAGGTGAGATCCAGGCTCAGCCTCCAGAGCCTACATTTCTAACCAGGGGCACTTCTAACTGCCAGGATTAGAATATGGTAGTGGTGTCAGTCACCATGGAGTTGGTTCCCACTCACGGCAGCCCCAAATGTACAGAGTAAAACTGCTCCAGTAGGATTTTCAAGGCTGTGACCTCTCAGCAGCAGATCCCCAGACCTGTCTTCCAAGGTGCCTCTGGGTGGATTCGAACTCCAACCCTTCTAGGACTTAACCATTTGTACCACCCAGGGACTTCTCCAGAATATACCAGATGGCAAGCCTCATCCCAGCGGAACAGGAACACAAGACCTGAGAATGGGAACTGAGAAACTAAATGTGGTATCTTAAGGGCCAGACCCTAATTTTTTTTTCATTTTGCTTTAAGTGAACGTTTACAACTCAAGTCAGTTTCTCATACAAAAACTTATACACAAATTGTTATGTGACCCTAGTTGTTCTCCCTACAATGTGGCAGCATACTCCTCCTCTCCACCTTGTATTCCCTGTGTCCATTCAACCAGCTCCTGTCCCCCTCTGCCTTCTCATCTCATCTCCAGACAGAAGCTGCCCACATAGTGTCATGTGTCTACTTGAGCCAAGAAGCTCACTCCTCACCAGTATCATTTTATGTCTTATAGCCCAATCTAATCTTTGTCTGAAGAGTTGGCTTTGAGAACGGTTTTAGTTTGGGGCTAACAGTGAGTCCAAGGGCCAAAACCTCTGGGGTCCCCCCAGTCTCAGTGAGACCACTAACAGACCCCAATTTCTTAATACTCACCCCGAAACAGCTGTCCTTCAAAAACTGCATCAAAATGCATATTAGTGGAGGAACAAATTATGTTTTCAGATTTCTGGGATTCTCCCCAATTCCTGAAGGGCTCTCTGCCCTGTTCAATCCAGGATATTAGTTCCGGTTTGGGAATTCCACCACCTGCACAGAGAAGTCAGACAAGGTATATGGTTTCCTTGAGCACTAAGTTTAAAGCACACCAGCTTGTTTCTAAACTTCTCCAAATTCACTCCTGCGGCAATGTATGAGAAGAGCTGTCAAAACATAGGTCAGGCTGCTGGCTCATGGGCTGCAGAGGCTGATAAATCCAAGATCAGCAGGTGTCTTAGTCATCTACTACTGCTATAACAGAAATACCACAAATAGATGGCTTTAACAAAGAGAAATTTATTTCTTCACAGTAAACTAGGCTAAAAGTCCAAATTCAGGGTGTCAGCTTTACGAGAAGGCTTTCTTTCTGTCAGCCTTCTCATCAATGTTCCCCCAAACTAGGAGCTTCTCCATGGAAGGACCCCTGATCCAAAGGACTCGCTCTACTCCTGGCACTGCTTTCTGGGTAGTACGAAGTCCCCCCTCTCTGCTCGCTTCCCTTTCCTTTCCTTTTTATCTCTTGAGAGACAGAAGGTGGTGCAGGCCACACCCCAGGGAAACTCCCTTTACACTGGAACAGGGATGTGACCTGGGTAAGGTTGTTACAATCCCACCATAATCCTCTTTAACATAAAATTACAATCATAAAATAAAGGACAATCACACAATACTGGGAATCATGGCCTAACCAAGTTGACACACCATGACAGCAGGTAAGAAGGCAGGCTGCTGGCTTACAGGCTGCAGAGGCCAGCAAGCTTTGCCAGAATGTCCATATATATTGGATACAGGCCACATCCCCAAGGAAACTCTTCTTAAAATTGATTGGCTGATTATATCAGATCACATCATGAAAGTGATTACATAATATCACAAAAGGGAGGATAACTATATCATTACAGAACTGCCAAATTACATCATTACATAAGTGCTAAACCACATAATTATATAACTGCCAAATGACTGAGATTCATGGCTGAGCGAGTTGATACACAGCCTTAACTGTAACAGTCCACCCCTTGTCAACCTGGAACCTGTACCCATCTCCTTAAACGATACATAATCTGTAAATAAAGACAACTGGACCAGTAAGCAACATCACCATAAACAGAGAAAAGATTGAGGTTGTCAAGGATTTCATTTCACTTAGATCTACAATTGCTTATTGGTCCAGTTGTGAGGATTTTGTTTTCTTTATGTTGAGGTGTAATCCATACTGAAGCCTGTGCTCTTTGATCTTCATCAGTAAATGCTTCAAGTCCTCTTCATTTTCAGCTAGCAACATGGTGACATCAGCATAACTCGGGTTGTTAATAAGTCTTCCTCCAATCCTGATACCCTGTACTTCTTCATATAATCCAGCTTCTCGGACTATTCACTGAGCATACAGGTTGAATAAGTATGGTGAAAGGATACAATGCTGACACACACCTTTCCTGAGTTTAAGCCATGCAGCATCCCCTTGTTTTGTTCAAATGACTGCCTCTTCATCTATATACAGGTTCCTCATGAGCACAATTAAGTGTTCTGGAATTCCTAGTCTTTGCAATGTTATTCATAATTTGTTAGGATTCAAACAGTCGAATGCCTTTGCATAGTCAATAAAACACAGGTAAACATCCTTCTGGTATTCTCTGCTTTCAGCCATGATCCATCTGACATCAGCAATGATATTCCTCGTTCCATGTCCTCTTCTGAATCGAGCTTGAATTTTTGGCAGTCACCTGTCAAGGTACTGCTGCAACTGCTTTTGAACGATCTTCAACAAAATTTTATTTGTGTGTGATATTAATGACATTGTTCAATTATTTCCACATTTGGTTGGATCACCCTTCTTGGGAACAGGCAAGTGGTTGGCCAGGTAGCAGTCTTCCAAATTTCTTGGCATAGATGAGTGAGCACTTCTGGTGCTGGATCCATTTGTTGAAACATCTCAATTGCTATTCTATCAATTCCTGGAGCCTTGTTTTTCACTAGTGTCTTCAGTGCAGCTTGGACTTCTTCCTTCAGTACCATCAGTCCTGATCATATACGCTACCTCCTGAAAAGGGTGAACATCAACCAATTCTTTTTGATATAATAACTTTACGTATTCCTTCCATCCTCTTTTGATGCTTCCTGCATCATTTAATATTTTCCCCATAAAAACCTTCAATACTGCACCTCAAGCCTTGAGCTTTTTCTTCAGTTCTTTCAGCTCAATGCCAAGCATAATATTCCCTTTTGGTTTTCTAACTCCAGGTCTTTGAACATATCATCATAATACTTTGTCTTCTCAAGCCGCCCTTTGAAATCTTCTATTCAGCTCTTTAACTTCATCATTTCTGCCTTTCACTTTAGCTACTCGACATTCAAGAGCAAGTTTCAGAGCCTCTTCTGACATTCACTTTGTTCTTTTCTTTCCTTCCTGCTTTTTAATGACCTCTTGCTTTCTTCAAGTATGATGTCCTTGATGTCATTCCACAACTCATCTGGTCTTCGGTCACTAGTGTTCAATATGTCAAGTCTGTTATTGAGATGGCCTCTAAATTCAGGTGGGATATACTCAAGGTCATGATTTGCCTGGTGGGATGATCCAAACCTTCATTCCGGAAGGGTCTGGACCATTAGTAGTCATGACAGAATTGCGTTTCTGTAGTTTTCCATTGAGTTTAATCACAGGACATGGAGTACTAAGAGATGTCCTAAGGAATCTTCTGTATTTGAGACGTACTCTTTTTTTTTTTTTGAAAGTAGCCTTAAAAAAATTTTTTTTATTGAACCTTAGATAAAAGTTTACAGAACAAACTAGTTTCTCATTAAACAGTTAGTACACATATTCTTTTATGACATTGGTTAACAACCCCACGACATATTAACACTCTCCCTTCCTGATCTTGGGTTCCCTATTACCAGCTTTCCTGTCCCCTCCTGCCTTCTAGTCCCTGCCCCTGGGCTGTTGTGACCCTTTAGTCTCGTTTGTTTTATGGGCCTGTCTAATCTTTGGCTGAAGGGTGAACCTCGGGAATGACTTCATTACTGAGCTAAAAGGGTGTCCGGGGGCCATAATGTCAGGGTTTCTGTCTGGGGGCCATACTATCAGGGTTTCTCCAGTTTCTGTCAGGCTAGTAAGCCTGGTCTTTTTGTGTGAGTTAGAATTCTGTTCTACAGTTTTCTCCAGCTCTGTCCAGGACCCTCTATTGTAATCTCTGTCAGAGCAGTCAGTGGTGGGAACTGGGCACCATCTAGCTGTACTGGACTCAGTCTGGTGGAAGCTGTGGTAGATGTGGTCCGTTAGTCCTCTGCTAATCTTTCCCTTGTGTGTTTAGTTTTCTTCGGTCTTCCTTGCTCCCAAAGTAGTGAGACCAGTAGAGTAGCTTAGATGGCCGCTCACAAGCTTTTAAGACCCCAGATGCTCCTCACACCAAAGTAGAATGTAGAACATTTTCTTTATAAATTATATTATGCCAATTGAGCTAGATGTCCCTGAGACCATGGTCCCCACAGCTCTCATCCCAGCAATTCAGACCCTCAGGGAGTTTGGATGTGTCTATGGAGCTTCCATGGCCTTGCCTTGTACAGGTTGTGCTGGCTTCCCCAGTAAGAGACATACTCTTTTTTACCTCCATTATGCAACATCAATCCAGCTTCCCCTTGGTAATCAGAGTTATTCACACCAGCAAATATTGTAACTCACTTCTTTGCCTGCTGATCCAGGGGCATGAGAAGCCCAAAGTGGCCAGGTAGCATTCTTAACTTCCAGTTCAATGGAATCCCTACTGTGTCTCCAGGTGGGTGCACTCCTCCCCTTAGAACTAAGACTTCTAGACTCACAGAGCATAGGACTGCGGGGTTAAGAAGCAAGAATTTTGGCAAATGGGTCACTAGGCACGATACTGAGTGGTGCCAATCACATCTCCACCCCTTGATTTTTGGGACCGTGAATCCTGGCTATGGAAGAAACAACATTACATACTGGACATTGGTTTAAAGCACATACATCTTCCTGAAGAACACTGCCCCAACCCTGCAAAGTGTTGTCACCTAGCTAGCACTGAAATTGTGTTTTTAGAAGGTTATTCCATCATTCTATCAAGCCAGATACTTCAACATGTTGGGAAACATGGTAAGACCAATGAATTCCACGAGCATGGGCCAACTGCCATACTTCATATGCTGTAAAGTGAGTCCCCTGATGCAAAGTGATACTGTGTGGCATACCATGACAGTAGATAAGGCATTCTGTGAGACCACGAATGGTAGTTTTGGCAGAGGCATTCTATGCAGGGAAAGGAAATCTGTATCCAGAGTGTCTATTCCAATAAGAATGAAAAGCTTCTCTTTCCATGAGGGAAGTGGTTCAATATAATCAACCTGCCACCAAGTTGATGGCTGATCACCTTGAGGAATGGTGCCAACACTTAGTTTTGGTCTCATCTGATGGCAAATTGGGCATTCAGCAATGGCTGTAGCCAGGTCAGCCTTGCTGAGTTGAAGTCTATGCATAGCCCCCATCCCTGCCACCATGGCCACTTTTTCATGAGCTCATTGGGCAATGACAGGAGTGACTGGGGAAAGATGGTAACTGGTTTCCACAGAAAGTGAAATCCTATCCACTTGATTTTTAGAAACCTCCTCTGCTGAGGCCACGCTTTGGAAAGCATTCACCTGAAACCAGTTATCTTCGTTTCTTTGGCCCATTCAGAGAGTTTATCCACATAACTCTTCCCTATACCTCCTTGTGTCCAATTTTCCAATCTTGCTCAGTCAATTCCCTGACCATCCAGACAAACCATTGTCCATAGCCCATAATCAGTATACAGTCGCACCTCTGGCTATTTTTTCTTCCAAATGAAGGGAACAACCAGGTGCATTGTTTGGAGTTCTACCCATTGAGTGGATTTCCCTTCAGAGAGGTCCCAGAAAGGGGCTGTAGTGCTGCTCCTGTCCACTTTCGAGTGGTGTCTGCATATCGCACAGAGCTATCTGTAAACCAGGTACGAGTTTTCTCTTCCTAAGTTAATGGATCATAACGAACTCCCCATGAGGCCATAGGTGCAGATTGGGAGAGGGCAGGTAATGTGACAGAAGTGGAGGCTATGGGCATTTGGGCCACTTCCTCATGCAACATAATGGTGCCTTCTGGTCCTGCTCAAGCCTGGTCTCGTATATACCACCTCCATTTAATGATGGGGTGCCACTATGCATGTCTGACTTTATAGCTCTGTGGGTCAGACAACACTCAGTTCATGATGGGCAGCTCAGGCTGCATGGTGACTTGGTGGCCTATGGTTAAGCATTCAATCTCTACGAAGGCCCAGTAACAAGCCAAAATCTGTTTCTCAAAAGGACGGTAGTTACCTACAGAGAATGGCAGGGCTTTGCTCCAAAATCCTAAGGGTCTGCGCTGTGATTCACCAATAGAGGCCTGCCAAAGACTCCAAACAGCATCTCTATCCGCCACTGACATTTCAAGCACCATTGGATCAGTTGAAGCATATGGCCCAAGTGGCAGAGCCACTTGCATGGCAACCTGAATCTGTTGCAAAGTCTTCCCTTGTTCTGGGCCTCATTCAAAACTAGCAGCTTTCAAATCATTTGAAAAATAGGCTGGAGTAACACACCTAAATGAGGGATATGTTGCCTCTAAAATCCAAAAAGGCGCACTAGGCATTGTGCCTGCTTTTCAACTGCAGGAGGGGCCGTATACAGTAACTTATCCTTCACTTTAGAAAGAATATCTCGACATGCCCCACACCACTGGACCCCTAGAGATTTGACTGAGGTAGAAGGCATCTGAATTTTTGTTGGGTTAATTTCTCACCTCTAGCATGCAAATGTTTTACCTACCAATTAACACCAGAATCACTGACACATGTTCCTTACTAGGTCCAATCAGCATAATGTCATCAATGTAATGGAGCAGTGTGATGTCTTGTGGGTGGGAAAGGCACTCAAGATCACTGCAGACTCAATTATGACATAGGGCTGGAGAGTTACCGCTGAGGTAGGACACTGAAGGTGTATTGCTGGCCTTGCCATATGCAGGCAAAATGCTTCCAGTGTTCCTTCGAAACCAGAATCGAGAAAAAGGCATTGGCCAGATCAACAGCTGCATAGCAGATGACATGAAATGTATTAATTTGTTCAAGCAAAGAAACGACATCTGGAACAGCAGCTGCAACTGGAGTCACCACCTGGCTAATTTTTTGGTAATCCACTGTCATTCTCCAAAATTCATCTGTTTTTTGCACAGGCCAAATAGGCAAATTGAATGGGGATATAGTGGGAATCACCATCCCTGTATTCCCTCCAGGAATGTGGTATTGCTTTTGATTTACTATTTTCCTAGGTAGGAGCAGGTCTAATGGCTTCTACTTGGCTTTTCCTACCATAGTTGCCATAGTTACTCCACTTGTCAGAAATCCAGTGTGGTGGTTCTGCCAGTTGCTGAGTATATGCATCCAGTTATGCATTCTGGAACTGGGGAAATGCCTACAGCATGAGCTGGGACCCACTGGACCCACTGTGGACAAACCTGAACTAAAACTCCATTAATAACTTTACTTCTATATGACTCCACTCTGACTGGTGGGCCACAGTGACGTTTTTGGTCTCCAGGAATTAGTGTCAGTTCAGAGTTTGTGTCCAGTAATTCCTGAAAAGTCTGATTATTTCATTTTACTGAATGAACACTCACTCTTGTAAAAGGCTATAGATCTCTTTGGGGAGAGCTGGGAAAAAGATTAACAGTATAAATTTTTGATAGGGTAGTGGGGTCCTTTCTCAAGGGAACATGGCCTCCCTTTCTTTCAAGGGGTTATAGGCCTATAAACTGGCTCCAGTCTGGGAACTGATTGAGGGGACATGACTCTCTATTCTGGCAATTCAAATGAGACTACTGTTCACTTGACCTAGGATTCTTCTGCTTTTACAGTTCAAGTAAATATTTAATAGATTTCCCACCTATTTTACTTCTAGGAACACTATGACTAAGTAGCCAACACCATAAGTCCATACAGGTCAGAGTATTCTGATTACTGCTTGGACTCTGCTGTCCAGTACAGTAACCACACCCACTTTGTCTTTGTTGACTGAGTGCAACTACTTGGCCCCCACCACCAAGGAGGTGAATCAGCCCCATTGTAGTTAGGTGTCTGAATTAAGTTAAGGCAGTTCCCACTGTTAAATCTGACATACATAAAATAGCAATCACAGCAGTCTCCAAGGATGTTGGGGCTTCCTTCACGAATTTTTTCCTCACCATTGTAATAAAAGACTTGTCCTCTGAGCACTCCAGTGTGGGTCTGTGGGTTTAACCTGATAAATCCAGTCTAACATGTCAATTTCCCTAAGCCTTCTGATACCTTCTTCTACAGTGCATGATGGCAGGTCTAGTACTTCAACCTGATTTAGTGTAGGCCACTACTTAGTCCATGCTTCAGTGAACCAACCAAATAAACTTTTATATCCATTCCTAACCTCTCCAGCCAAAACACTGAATGAAGAATCTGTGATTAGTGGGACCATATCAGTAAACTCAGACTGATTCAACTTTATGGTCCTTGCACCATTAATAATCCCTCACCTTTAACAGCCATTCCCACACATATTCCCCAGGTTTCTATTTGTACATATTAGAAAAGTCAAGGCGGTTCTTCTGGCGTGTAGCTTATCTCCCCCTGGGTCATACTTTGTACTTCAGCTTTTGAAGCTTGCTGGGACTTAAATCTAGTTATAGTTCTAGAAGCAAAAATGGGTGGTGGGGATGTGTTCTGAGAACATTTAGCAATGTCATGTAAGGCATCTGCCTCAGGCAATGCCCCCAGCAATGACTCAGATGTCTCAAAGGCTCTTCATACATGGCTGGGTTAATCTCATCAGATGGGGGTAGAGGGGCTAATGGTTTTATTGGGGAGGTTGGCTTAGCAGACAAAGAGGGAGTAATCTCTTCAGATGGGAGTGACAGAGCTGGCTCTGTTGGCAACAGTGATTCAACTGAATTTAGGAGCTCTGTGTCCCCTTCTCAAAAAAAGCAAACCTGTTGCCATTGAGTCGATTCTGATTTATAGTGACCCTAAAGGACAGAGTAGAGCTGCCCCATAGGGTATCCAAGAAGTAGCTGGTGGATTCGAATTGCTGACCTTTTGGTTAGCAACCATAGCTCTCAACCACTACGCCACCTGGGTTCCTCAGCTTCCTGATTAATTGCTCTTATGTCCCCATTCCAAGTTTCAGGATCCTGATTCTTCCCAATCAATCCCCTTCCCCTCACTTTAACTTCAGACACCATTTGAGTTGGGATTTCAACTGGAGTTGTAATTCAGCCACTCTTACAATAAGACTGTGGATTTGGTTTTTGGTAATATCAGCTCTGTTACAAGAAATAAGGCTTTCTTTTTCAGGGCACGAGTGGCAACTTTGAGGTTGTTTATATGGCGCTTGAAGCTGTGACCCTGAAGCCCTGAGCTAATCTCTTTCTTTCACTTCTTTGTCTAGCAAAAGCAGTACCAACCAGCCAACTTCTTTATGCTTCTCATTCTGATAAAATTGTAGAAAAGTATCAAACATGTGATCACCCAGAGCCTCGCCTCTCACCAATACTTGACCTATTGGTGGTGATATTTTGCATTTTTCTATTGCCACCTCATGCCATGGATTAGTAGTGCCCTCTTCACTACTGGAAGTGGAGTCCTTGACATCTTTAAGACTAACCAGACTTGAGAACCAGTTTTAAAAACTCATAATTTTGTCTTTCTAGAACCACTCTTGATACTAAATGTCTTAGGCTGGGCTCTCTAGAGAAGCAAAACCAGTGAAGCATAGATATATACATATATATTCATAGATTTATCCACGAAAATGGCTCATGTGGTTGAAGAGTCTGGTAAGTCCCAAGTCACGTGTTAGGCTGGAGTCTTCTCCTGACTCATCTAGCTGCAGGGGCTGATGAATCCAAGCTCTGCAGCTAAGATGGCAGGCTGCTGGCTCAAGTCCCAAGAACCAGAGGTCAGATGATAAGGAGCTGGAATCAGGATCCAGAACAAGCAAAAGCCAGCAAGCTTTGCCAGAACATCCATACATATTGTATGCAGGCCACACCCCTGAGGAAACTCCCCTTACAACTGATTGGCTGATCACATCATGTAGATGATAATATTATGTCACAAAGTGGAAGATAACTACATCATTACATAACTGCCCAATTATATCATTATATAGCTGCCAAACCACTGAAAATCATGGCTCGGCCAAGCTGACACACAGCCTTAACCATCACATAGTCTACAGGTTTATGCAAAGAGGAAAACTGCTCACATATCATAACAGTGCTTCCTAATCTATCTGGACCTGTTGGGCCAGTTGCATTGTTTTAATTTTGCTCTGGTCCCCCTGTATCTCACAACGCTGCATTTCGTCATGGGTTTAATAAACTCACTAGTATTTTGCTCTGGGAATGGTGGGACAACCCATCAGATAATTGGAAATATCATGGGAAGAAGGGGTATAAAAAAAATAAGAACTAGAATGAATGTTGTAGGAAATTTCAAAATAGGTAGGCTCCAACTAAAACATTCTCAGAAGTACTTCTAGTGACAATGCTAATCACAACATATGTCACGGTTGAGTCCTGTTCAGAACAGGAGTTGCAATGAATGAAAATAGTTACAAGATTCTCTTATATTTGACTCCATTCCCCAAAATCCTCACAACTGGACCAATAAGCAACATCATGACGAAAAGAGAAAAGACTGAAGTTGTTAAGGATTTCATTTCACTTGGATCCACAATCAACACCCATGGAAGCAGCAGTCAAGAAATCAAATGACATATTGCATTGGAAAAATCTGCTGCAAAAGACCTCTTTGAAGTGGTAAAAAGCAAAGCTGTCACCTTGAGGAATAAGGTGCACCTGACCCAAGCCATGGTATTTTCAATTGCCTCATATGCATGTGAAAGCTGGACAATAAATAAGGAAGATCAAAGGATTAATGCCTTTGAATAATAGTGTTGGTGAAGAATACTGAATATACCATAGACTGCCAGAGGAACGAACAAGTCTGTCTTGGAAGAAGTACACCCAGAATGCTCCTTAGAAGCAAGGATAGCGAGACTGTGTCTTACATACTTTGGACATGTTATGAGGAGGGGTCAGTCCTTGGAGAAGGACATCATGCTTGGTAAAGTGGAGGGTCAGCGAAAAAGAGGAAGACACTCAATGAGATGGACTGACAGGCTGCAACAATGGGCTCAAATACAGCAACGATTGTGAGGATGGCACAGGATGGGGTAGTGTTTTGTTCTGTTGTGCATGTGGCCACTATGAGTGCGAACAGACTCGACAGCCACTAACAGCAACAACAGCGATCACCATAAGAAATGTTTGCTCTATGTACTTTCAAGTAAAAAACACAAAAACATAAAACTGTCTTTTTTTCAATAATACATATATTTAACAGAACTAAAAGTATGCTTTGTAGATCACTAAAGGGTAATTAGTAGACAGTCCAGATTCCTCCTTAGCCCTCTGAAATCTGATCTCAGCCTCAAAAGAATTTGAAGGCTGCTCTTATGAAAAAAAAGAATCACTACCTTTTATTTAAATGCAAACACCAATTCTCAATCTTCATCTGGGCTAAACTCCCAGCATCTTTTAAAACATAACTATTTTTCCAAAAATAAAGTTAACAAAACCTTAAGACTCATATGATGAAAACTACAAAACATTGAAAAAAACTTTTAAAGTCCTAAATAAATGGAAAGATATCCATGTTCACGGACAAAAACAAGTAATATTGTCAAGATGGCAATACTTCCCAAACTGATCAAAGAATTCAACGTAATGTCTATCAAAATGTCACCTGCCTTTTTTTTTCTTTTGCAGAAATTGACAAACTGATTATAAAATTCATGTGGAAATATACCAACTCAAAAAAACCCATTGCTGTACAGTCGATTCCAACTCACAGTGACCCTACAGGACAGAGCAGAACTGCCCCACAGGGTTCCCATGGCTGTTAATCTTTACGGAAGCAGGCTGTCATAGCTTTCTCCCAAGGAGCAGCTGGTGGATTTGAACCGCCAACCTTTTGGTTAGAAGCTGAGCCCTTAACCACTGCACCACTGGGGGCTCAAACTAACCAAACCTGTCTTGAAAAAGTTGGAGAACTCGCACTTCCTGATTTCAAAACTTACTACAAAGCAACAGCAATCAAAACAGTCTGGTACTGGAATAAGAACAAACACAGATGAATGGAATAGAGCTGAGAGGAGAATAATATACAGTCTTACCACACTGACATACTTGCTTCAGGTTTTTTAAAGATATGAGACATTCCAAGTTTAAGCCTCTATATATCCCACTCTCCAAAAGTAATCACAACCAGAATTTGGGGTTTATCATTCTCATGGATGTTTTCATTTTTTAAATACATACATACGAATAAATATTTTATTAGTGGTTTTAAATTTTGCATAGACCATACTGTATCACACTGCAACTTGCTTTTTTCCCCTCAAATTATGTTTTCAAAATTTCTCCATGCCGTCTCCATGTCACACCCACAAAGCTGAACTGTTCTCACCTAGGGAAGCAAGAGTCTCATAATTGGCTCTCATTACGTGCTTGTAAAGGTCCTTCTGCCAGGCCTCCAGATTCTGCCACTCTCGCTCGGAGAAATAAACAGCAACATCCTCAAACGTCAAAGGTAACTACAATCATAGACACAATACATACAGTCACAGGTGTTTCCAAATGACCCCAGCTCTTTCTCATCACTCATTTAAGAGACTTCTGTAGTAGACACTGTTTTGTCTGTTCAGCAGCCTCTCTCTTAGGGAACGGCTCCTCCCCTACTCATCATGTGGTTCCCCGTTAGCCACTGTAATCCTCTCCCTGTTCCTCTCGGCTCATCCAGTTCTATATGCACATGCTGTTGGGTGCCGTCAAGTCAATTTTCGACTCATCGCGACCCCATGTGTTAAACAGCGGCACTGCCCCACAGGGTTTTCTAGGCTATAACCTTTATGGGAGCAGATCACCAGGTCTTTCTCCTGTGGAGGCATTGGGTAGGTGTGAATCGCCAACCTTTCAGTTAGTAGCAAGAGCTTAACCGTTGTGGAAAGCTTTTCCCTTTTTAACACAAATGGAAATAAATTACCATGTAACTACATTCACTTAGTATGTCACAAACGTCTTTCCAGGTCAACATACACAGGCACACGTGGTTTTTTCCCAAGTTGCATTATATTCCACAGGTAGATACACGATGGAGACCTGGTGGCTCCGTGGCTAAGAGTTCGGCTGCTAACCAAAAGGCAGGCAGTTCAAATCCACCAGCTGTTCCTCGGAAACCCTATGGGGCAGTTCTACTCCGTCCTATAGGGTCGCTATGAATTGGAATTGACTCAACGGGAGTGGCTTTGGTTTTGGCTTGGTTTAGATATATACTACAGGTTAGTCAGCCATACCCAACTGAAGAGGCATGAAAAACTTTCCATTTCCTTTTCAAATGACGATGTTGTTCTGGTATGCTTTCTTACATAATAGTGTTTTTCCTTCTGTAGGATAAAGTCTAAAAGAAGGAGATACTAAATCAAAGGGTATAAACATCTTCAGTTTTAACAGATACTAGATTGCCTTCTAAAAATAATGCAGCACTTTATACCCTTGCCAGTAATGTAAGATAAACCCTCCTGTTCCTTTTCACCTTTGCCAGCGTAAGATGTTCTTAAAGCTCTTTTTTTTTTTGCTAATGCGAGTAAAAAATTGTGTTTTATTTTAATTCGCATTAATTTGTGAGGCTGAGCATCCCTTCAACTTTTCCTTGGCTTTCTGCGTTTCTTTGTGAATGTCTGCTCACATCCTTTGCTCAACATTCTAGCAGCCTTAGTATCCGAATGAGCTGTTCTTATATTAGGGTTAATAACCCTTTGGCTGGCAAATATTTTCTCAGTTTATCGCTTGTCTTTTGATTTCATCTTTTGCCAAACAGAATATTTTGATCCTTTTATTTAGTTAAATCTGTCAGTCTTTTTTACACTGTTTCCATGTTTTTCTCTCATTTAAAACAATGTTCCCATATCAAGGCTATACAAATATTCTGCTAAATTATGTTTTTTTACATTTAGATTTGCAATTCCCTACAAGAGATTGGAATCTTACTTCATTTACATACATATGTATAGCCAACCATACAACACCATCAAATACATTGTTCTTTTTCCTCTAAATGAAATATCAACTTCCAACAACTGCAAACATTAAATTTTTGTATGTATGTGAATCTCTATATTCTGAACTCTGTGTTGTTGCACTATCTATATGTATTTGATTACAGTACTTAAGCAATGTTGTATGGAGCCGTGGTGGCACAGTGGTTAGGAGTTCAGCTGCTAACCAAAAGGTTGGTAGTCTGAATCCAGCAGCTTCTCCTTGGAAACCCTATGAGGCAGTTCTAGTCTATCCTATAGGGCCACTATGGGTCAGAACCAACTCCATGGCAATGGGTTTTATGCATTGTTGTACCTGCAGGGCAAGTTCCCCCTCCCCCATTCTTTTATAAGCTGTTGTTATCAACTGCTGGAATATTTATTCTTCCTTGTAAATTTAAAAATCATTTTGTCTAGTAAGAACTATTAAAAAAGTACACTGGGATTCAGTTTGAATTGCATTATATTCGTATGTGCATTCAGGAAACAACGACGTCATCTAGGGACATGGTATGTCACTCCATTTATTTAGGTCTTTCATGATTTTCTTTATTAAATGTTCTGAATCTTTTTATTGACTTTATTTCTGGTATTCTGTAGTTTTCTAACAATCGTAAATGGGATCACCCCACTAGTATTAAAATAAGTTATTGATTTTTGAAAATTTATTTTGAATCCAATTAATGTCCCACGTTTGCTTATCAATCTTAATAAATAAGTTTTTGGTGAGATACAATCATTATAATCTTCAAATAAGAATAACTTCCCCTTCTTTTCTTAAAGTATAAACCAAAAAAAACCCAAACCCGTTGCGGTGGAGTCGATTCCGCCTCCTAGCGACCCTATAGACAGAATTGAACTGTCCCACGGGGTTTCCAAGGAGCGCCTGGCGGACACCGCCTTCATTCCCTAGTCTTGCTGCATTTATCAGAGCCTCTCCTGTGGCTTCAGGGTTAGCGCCCCGGCTCGGAAGGCTTCTCTCATTCTAGGCTTGTAAGAGATGCTCTCCTAACGTTCCGTAGCTTTTATTGCTTTATTAGAAGGAGGTCTTTACCCGGGACTGACTCCTGCGTATGGTATGAGGAAGGAACAGAATTAGTTTTACAAATGGATAGTGAGTTGTCACAACTTACTGAACAGGCTGTTCTTTTGCCATTGATCAACCAAAATGCAAACATGCGCGACCTTCCATCACCTCCCAGCTGCCTCAGTTTACCCCGTGTGGCTGCCCCCACCCATGCACACGTGCTGTTTGGTACAGCGCCCTCTAAAGCGCCAAGGCCCCACTCTTCAACACGACAACCACCGCCGTGCGCACCGCCTAGGTTTTCCGGCCTCTTCTCGTCCTTCTTGCTTCTCACACTCAGAACAAACTTCAACCCGTCGGCGGTTCGACCCCAGACCACCCCTGGGGCGCCGCGGCCACCGGCTCCATCAGGCCCGGTCCTGTGGATCCCGTCGCACCCCAGACCGCCCGCCCGGCCTCCGCCTCGCCCGGGCCGGGACCCTGCTGGCCGCGAGGCACCGGCGTCTCGGCGCCCGCTCCTCACCGTCCCGTCTTACCGGGGCCGGCCGGGCCATGGCCTCTGCGCTCCCGCCCGGCCCTGAGGAAGGGACCGGCGCCTGCTCCCGCCCGGCCCTGAGGAAGGGACCGGCGTCTGCTCCCGGCCGGCCCCGCCCCGGTCAGGCCGTCCCCACAACCCCCCGCGGGCCCGGCCGCACGACACACGCTGGGATTGGCCGCCAGCGGCTCGGCTCCCACAGCGCCGCCTGCGGGCGGGAGGAGTAAGAGACGTCCAGGCTCAGCCTTAAGTGTCTCTCCCCGCCTGGGGGTTCTTGGTGAGCGTCCTCGTGAGTGCGCGACCTTCAGCCTGCGGCAGTTTGCCTGTCATGGATCCTGGGACTGTCCTGCGGCTCCACAAGACTTTGGGGTGGGGTGACCCAGGGAAAGGGCCACTTCCCTCAAAGCTGACCTCCATTCCGAGTAGACGGCACACACACCAATACAACAGGCAGAGGAAAAGGAGCCTGCGTGGCGCAAGCGGTTTGGGATTGAAGGCTAACCTAAAAGTTGGCGGTTGGAACCCACTCTGCGACTCCGCGGAAGAAAGACCTGGCTAACTGATTACAGCCAAGAAAACCTTATGGAACAGTTTTACTCTGTAAAACAAGGGGTTGCCTGTGTCAGAATCAACTTGATGACAACTGGTTTAAGCAGAGGGAGAGATGGAGAGTGTGACACGAAGTAAAACAGGGAGGGAAACGGAGAAACTGAAAGGGTAAATGGAGACGGAGAGAGAAAGATGGAGATGGAGAAAGCTAATTGACAGAAAGAAGAGAGAGAGAATAAAGTGAGCGGCAAGAGGCTACAAAAATAAAAAACCATTGCGGTGGAGTCTATTTCAACTCAGAGCAACCCTATAGGACACAGTAGAACTGCCTGTTAGGGTTTCCAAGAAGCACACCTAGTGGATTCAAACTGCCAACCTTTTGGTTAACATCCGTAGCTCTTAACTACTACACCACCAGGGTTTCCAGCAGGAGGCTAAAAAAAAAAAACTAGTCCCCCAAAAATCAGCTTCAAACCAGAATGAACTGATTTGAAGTCCTGCCTCAAACTCTATCCTAGTAATATTTTATCCAGGTCTTAGGCTAAGGAAATGCAAGTGGAAAGGTGGGTAGCTTGGGGAAGGTATATATAAGAGACATAGTCCCTGTGTAGATATTGCCTGACTGTGTGTATATCTGTGACTGCCATAGACTCGTGAAATGTGTTATTAGGTGCTGTGGTTCTGACTCCTAGTGACCTGTGATGGTTAAGATTGTATGTGAACTTGGCTGGGCCATGATTCTCAGTGTTTATATGTGATCACTCCCATGATGGAAACCCTGGTGGCATAGTGATTAAGTGCTACGGCTACTAACCAAGAGGTCGGCAGTTCAAATCCCCCAGGCGCTTCTTGGAAACTCCACGGGGCAGTTCCACTCTGTCCTATAGGGTCCCTATGAGTCGGAATCCACTGGAGGGCAGTGGGTTCACTCCCATGATTGAATCTGCTCTGAGTAGCCAATCAGTTGAAAGGGAGTTTCCTTGGGGGTGTGGCCTGCATCCAAATATAAGTAGATAGTTCTGGCTTTTTTGCCCCACCTCCACTGGACTTGAGCTATCAGCTTATCTGCAGATCTTGGGATTCCTTAATATTCACAGCCTGAGAGCAGGAGACCTGCCAACCTTGGGTTCGCCAGCCCCTACGGCTACATGAATTGAGAAGCCTCTATCCTGATACATGGACTTGGAACATTTCAGCCTCTACAATCGCGTGAGCCGTTTCCTTGACATAAATCTCTATATATATTTATACACTTACTGGTTTGCTTCTCTAGAGAACCCGGCTTAAGACACGAACTTATGTACAACAGAATGAAACACTGCCCAGTCCTGCACCATCCTCACAATCATTGCCGTGTTTGAGCCGATTTTTATGGCCATTGTATCAATCCAGCTTGTTGAGGGTCTTCCTCTTTTTTGCTGACCCTCTACCAAGCGTGATGTCCTTCTCCAGGGACTGTTCCTTCCTGATAAGATGTGCAAAGTACATGAGACAAGTCTTGCCATCCTCACTTCTAAAGAGCATTCTGGCTGTACTTCTTCCAAGACATATTTGTACACATAAATTATTTAAATATTTTTATTTTTAAATGATCATACCATAAAATTTTTCTTTGGTGTAAAGTTCTGTGAATTTAAACACATGTATAGAAAAAAAATTTTTTTATAGATACATGTAACAGGCACCATGATGAGGATACAGAAAAATTCCATCATACCCCAAAATGCCTTTATGCTCTTCTTTATATCACCCCTCCCAACACCCATAACCCAATGGCAAGGACTGATTTGTTCCTATGCCTTTTGGAGAATGATATCTAAATGGAACCATACAATATGTAGTATTTTGAGACTGACTTCTCAAAAGTACAAGGCTTTTAAGATTCATGCGTTGTTGGGTGTGACTTTCTTTTAATTGCTGAATCGTATTCTACAGTGTAGGAAATCCTGGTGGTGTAGTGGTTAAGTGCTACGGCTGCTAACCAAAAGGTCAGCAGTTCAAATCTCCTAGGGAGTCCTTGGAAATTCTATGGGGCAGCTCTACTCTGAGTCAGAATTGACTCAACAGCAATGTGATTTGTTTATTCCATAGTAGGTATGTACTAAAGTTTATTTACCCATTTACCTATTGAAGTGTATTTGGGTTGTTTCCAGGCTTTGACAATTATAAATAAAGTTTCTAAAAACGTTTGTGTGCAGGCTTTTGTTTGAGCATAAGTTTTTTTTTTTTTATTTCTGTAGCTTAGACATCCCACACATCTGTTGGTTTGCCATACTGTGGTGGCTTGTGTGTTCCTGTGACAATGGAAGCTATGCCACTGGTATTTCAAATACCAGCAGGGTTACCCATGGTGGACAGGTTTCAGCTGAGCTTCCAGACCAAGACAGACTAGGAAGAAGGACGTGGCCATCTAATTCTGAAAAAATTAGCCAGTGAAAACCTTATGAATAGCAGCAGAAGAGTGTCTGACATAGTGCCAGAAGATGAGCCCCTCAAGTTGGAAGGCACTCAAAAGACAACAGGGGAAGAGCTGGCTCCTCAAAATAGAGTTGACTTTAATGACGTGAATGGAGTCAAGCTTTTGAGACCTTCATTTGCTGAGGTGGCATGATCCAAAATGAGAAGAAACAGCTGCAAACACCCATTAATAATAAAAATATGGAACTTACAAGGTATGAATCTAGGAAAATTGAAAATCGTCAAAAATGAAATGGAATACATAAAGATCGATATCCTAGGCATTAGTGAGCTGAAATGGAGTGGTGCTGGCCATCTTGAATCAGACAATCATATGGTCTACTATTCCGGGAATGACAAAGAGGGATGGCATTACAGTCATCATCAAAAAGAACATTTGAAAATCTATCCTGCAGTACAATGTTGCCAGTGATAGAAAATTATCTATATGCCTACAAGGAAGACCAGTTAACATAACTACTCCTTATATTTGTGCATCAACCACAAATGCCAAAGATGAGGAAATTGAAGATTTTTACCAACTTCTGCAGTCTGAAATTGATCAAACATGCAATCAAGATGCATTGATAATTACTGGTGATTGGAATGCAAAAGTTGGAAACAAAGAAGAAGGAACAGTAGTTGGAAAATATGGCCTTGCTGATAGAAAAGACTCCAGAAATTGAATGATAAAATTTTGCAAAACCAATGACTTTGTCATTGCAAACATTTTTTTTTTTTTACTAACATAAACAACAACTATACATGTGGACCTTGCCAGATGGAATACACAGGAATCTACTACATCGGTGGAAAGGGATGATGGAAAAGCTCAGTATCATCAGTCAGAACAAGGCTAGGGGCTGACTGCAGGACAGAATATCAGTTGTTCATATGCAAGGTAAGTTGAAACTGGAGAAAATTAAAACAAGTCGACGAGAGCCAAACTATGAGCAAGAGTATATTCCACATGAACGTAGACACCATCTCAGGAATAAATTTCATTCATTAAACACTGATGACCCAAGACCAGATGAGCTGTGGAATGACATCAAGGACATCATACATGAAGAAAGCAAGAGGTCATTAAAAAGACAGGAAAGAAAGACCAAAATGAATGTCAGAAGAGACTCTGAAGCTTACTCTTGAACATAGGGTAGCTAAAGCAAACAGCAGAAATGATGAAGTAAAAGAGCTCAACAGAAGATTTCAAAAGGCAACTCAATAAGACAAAGTAAAGTATAATGACTTGTGTAAAGATCTAGAGCTAGAAAACCAAAAGGGAAGAACACTTAGCATTTCTCGAGCTGAAAGAACTGAAGAAAAAATTCAAGCTCGAGTTGCAATAGTGACGGATTCTACCTGGAAAATATTAAATGACACAGAAAGCATGAAAAGAACACACAGAGTCACTGTACCAAAAAGAATCGGTTGACATGAAGAGTATGTTTGTAATACAGGAGATTCCTTAGGGCTTCTCTTAGTACAGCCATGCTTGGGATTAAAGTCAATGGAAAACTACAGCAGCCCAATTCCAACATGACTGCTAATGGCCCAGACCGTTCAGGAATGGAGGTTTAGGTCACCCCACCAGGCAAAGAACCATAACCAGCTGAGATGCTTGCTGACGGCAAAGGGAATATAGAATGTGTGGTGGAAGAACATAGTTCTAAATATAAGCTACGACCTTGTGACCAGTTGCAGAAATGAGGACTGTAAATGTTTTGAAAATTTCTTCCTTGTTTTCTTATGCACGTGTGTACATAGATATGTATATATAGTAAATATTTGTTTTCTTTCCTCCCTTATCCCATTACTCATTATAAAATATAAGATTTAAATAGGGTTAATGCATTTTCAGTTGATACATGTTAGTTGTATCATGTTGGGTTCAAGTATGACTCTATAATTCTCTTTATTTAGAGATTATGTATGATTTAAAGAGATGTGTGCAGGTGCCACGTTCACAAGAGGTGGAAAGTGGTGGTTATTGTTATGTGTCAACTTGGCCAGGCTATAATTTTCAGTGGTTTAGCAGACGCTGTGTATCACCTTCCATTTTATGATCTGATGTGAGCAGCCAATCAGTTGGAAGAGGAGTTTCCTTAGGAGTGTGGCCTGGATTCATGATATAAATGAATGTTCTGGCAAAGCTCATTCTCTCTCGGTCTTACATTGGTCTCATCATTCTCAGACCTCCGGTTCTTGGGACATGAGAAACCTTCAGCCTACTGCCTAACCTGCAGATATTGGATTCAACAGCTCCTGCAACCCCGTGAGCCAGCAGCCTTCTGCCTGACCTGCAGATTTTTGGTTCATCAGTCCTGCAACCACCTAAGTCAGGAGAAGCCACCGGCCAGCTGCCCAGCCCACGGATTTGGGACTTTTCAGCCTCCACAATTTTGTGAGCCATTTCCATGAAATAAATCTCTCTGTTTATATATATATGTTTCATTGGTGTTGCTCCTCTAGCCTAAGACATATTAAAAAAACATTACTCGTGTATCTCTATTCCCTTTTCCCCATTTTTGTGGTGTTATTGTTATTCATATTACATCTATTAATGTTACAAACCCAACAATGCATTGTTGTATTAGTTTACCACTTTTCATATTTCTTTAGCTCAATATAGTTTTGCTTCCACCCACCTTCTTGCTGCTCTTATTGGCAAATGTATTACATGTATACTGTACTTCTATATGTCATAGCCTAACATTATATACTTGCTTTTAAAATCAGTTATGAGAAGAAAGGAGAAAAAAATTAAGTTATACTATTTTTTGGAATTACATAATTGCCTTTACTGGTTGTTTTTAGATGCCACTGAGTCAGTTCTTACTTGTTGTTAGTCAGTTATGACTTATAGAGACATGACCCACAACAGAATGAAACACTGCTCGGTCCTGCACCATCCTCATGATGGTTGTTAAGCTTGAGCCCATTGTTGCAGCCATTGTGTCAATCCATCTTGTTGAGGATCTTCTTCTCCTTCACTAACCCTCCACTTTACTAAGCATGATGTCCTTCTCCAAGAACTGGTCCCTCCTGATAACATGTCCAAAGTATGAGAGATGAAGTCTTGCCATCACTGCTTCTAAGAAGCATTCTGGCTGTACTTCTTCCAAGGCAGATTTGTTCGTTTAGAGATCATCTCAAAAATAGATTTGATGCATTGAACGCTAATGACCGAAGACCAGATGAGTTGTTGAATGACATCAAGGACATCATACATGAAGAAAGAAAGAGGTCATTAAAAAGACAGGAAAGAAAAAAAAGAGCAAAATGGATATTAGAAGAGACTCTGAAGCCTGCTTTTGAAGGTAGAGTAGCTAAAGCAAATGGCAAAGTTGATGAAGTAAAAGAGCTCAACAGAATATCTCAAAGGGTGGCTTGAGAAGACAAAGTAAAGTATTATAATGACATGTGCAAAGACCTGGAGTTACAAAACCAAAAGGTAAGAACACTGTCAGCATTTCTCAAGCTGGAAGAACTGAAGAAAAAATTCAAGCCTTGAGTTGCAATAGTGAAGGATTCCATGGGCAAAATACTGAAATGACACAAGAAGCATCAAAAGAAGATGGAAGGAATACACAGAGTCACTGTACCAAAAAGAATTGTTTGACGTTCAATCATTTCAGGAGGTAGCATAAGATAAAGAACTGATAGTATTAAAGGAAGAAGTCCAAGCTGCACAGAAGGCACTGGCAAAAAACAAAGCTCCAGGAATCGATGGAATACCAATTGAGATGTTTCAACAAATGGATGCAGTGCTGAAAGTGCGCACTTGTCTATGTCAAGAAATTTGGAAGGCTGCTACCTAGCCAACTGACTGAAAGAGGTCCGTATCTACGCCTATTCCAGAAAAAGTTCATCCAACCAAATGCAGAAATTATCAAACAATATCATTAATATCACATGCAAGTAAAATTTTGCTGAAGATCATTCAAAAGAGGCTGCAGCAGTATATCAACAGGGAACTGCCAGGAATTCAAGCCAGATTCAGAAGAGGACATGGAACCAGGGGTACCATTGCTGATGTCAGATGGATCCTGGCTGAAAGCAGAGAATACGAGAAAGATGTTTACCTATGTTTTATTGCCTACACAAAGGTATTCAACTGTGTGGATCATAACAAATTACAGATAACATTGCAAAGAATGGGAATTCCAGAACACTTAATTTCACTCATGAGGAATCTGTACATAGATCAAGAGGCAGTCGTTCGAACAGAACAAAGGGATACCGCATGGTTTAAAGTCAGGAAGGGTGTGTGTCAGCACTGTATCCTTTCACCATACTTAATCTGTATGCTGAGCAACTAATTCAAGAAGCTGGCATACATAAAGAAGAATGAGGCATCCAACTCATAGCAACCCTCTATACAACAGAACGAACCACTGTCCAGTCCCACACCATCCTCACAATTGTTATGCTTGAGCCCATTGTTACAGCCACTGTGTCAATCCATCTTGTTGACGGTCTTCTTGTCCTCTGCTGACACTCTACTTTACCAAGCATGCTGTCCTTCTCCAGGGACTGGTCCCTCCTGCTAACATGTCTAAAGTATGTGAGTTGAGTTCTTTGGTTAGAAAATCAATAATATCAGGTATCAACCCAAGACTAGAACACTGGACAGATTAATCAGGTGTTAACCCAGACAGGGAAATCACAAAAATAAATCAAGATAAAAAAATGCTCAAAACAAGGAAACAGCAATGTCATTACGTAAAAGAAGACAACATTAAAATAATTAAGAGAGACTAAGAAATGTAGTCATAGATCTTTCCTAAGGAGAGGAAGACAAGGCGATATAAAGAAATAAAAGTTAGGTTTAAGCTTAGAAAAATAGGGTAAGTATTAAGGTAACCACAAAGGAGACTAACTATCCTACTCATCAACATAAAATACAAGAAAAAAATAGACTCAGCAGAAAAGAAATCAACAACGAAGAAGAGGAAAAGACAGTATATAAAAATAAACTACTTAGTACGAAAAATTAAGTGGGAAAAAGAAACTGTCAACAACACACACAAAAAAGACATCAAAATCACAGCACCAAACTCATACCTATCCATAATTACGCTGGTTGTTAATGGACTAAATGCACCCATAAAGAGACAGAGATGGCAGAATGGATAAAAAAACACTGTCTAAATGTTGCGTATGAGAGACACACCTTAGACTTAGAGACACAAACAAACCAAAACTCAAAGGATGGAAAAAAATATATCAAGCAAACAACAATCAAAAAAGAGGAGTAGCAATATTAATTCCTGACAAAATAGAATTTAAAGTAAATCCACCACAAAGGATAAGGAAGGACACTATATAATGATTAAAGAGATGATATACCAGGAGGATATAACCATATTAAATATTTATGTACCCAATGACAGGGCTGCAAGATACGTAAAGTATGTGAGTCGAAGTTTTGTCATCCTTGCTTCTAAGGAGCATGCTGGATATACTTTTTATACTTTTTCCAAGACAGATTTGTTAATTTTTCTGGCAGTCCATGGTGTATATTCAATATTCTTCATGAATACCATAATTCAAAAACAATTCTTCTTTGGTCTTCTTTATTCATTATCCAGTTTTTGCATACATATGAGGTGATTGAAAACACCATGGCTTGGGTCAGGTGCACCTTAGTCCTTAATGTGACGTATTGCTTTTGTACACTTTAAAGAGATCTTTTGCAGCAGATTTGCCCAATGCAACATATCATTTAATTTCTCGACTCCTGCTTCCATGGGCGTTGATTGTGGATCCAAGAAAAATGAAAGCCTTGACAACTTCAATCTTTTCCTCCATTTATCATCATGTTGCTTATTGGTCCAGTTGTGAGGATTTTTGTTTTCTTTATGCTGATGTGCAATTCATACTGTAGTCTTTGATCTTCATCAGTAAGCGATTCAAGTCCTCTTTGCTTTCAGCAAGCAAGGTTTTGTCGTCTGCATATGGCAGGTTATTAGTGAGTCTTCCTTAATCCCAATGTCAGGTTCTTCTTCATATAGTCCAGTGTCTCGGATTATTTGTGCAGAATGCAGATTGAATAAGTACGGTGAAAGGATGCAACCTTGACACACACCTTTCCTAACTTTTTTTATGCCTCGTTTTTTTTTTTCTTTTTAAAGAATTGTTTTATTTGGGTAAAAATATATATAACAAAACATTTGCCAATTCAACATTTTTGTAAATGTAGAATTTGGTGACATTTGCTATGTCCATCATGTTGTGAAATCATCACCACTATCCACAAGGTCTTTTTTTTTTGTACTTTAGATGAAGGTTTACAGAACAAACTAGCTTCTCATTAAACGGTTAGTACACATATTGTTTAAAAAAAATTTTTTTTACACATATTGTTTTACGACATTGGTTTACAACCCCACGACATGTCAACACTCTCCCTTCTCATTCTTGGGTTCCCCATTACCAGATTTCCTGTCCTCTCCTGCCTTAGAGTCCGTACGCCTGGGCTGTTGTGCCCCTTTAGTCTTGTTTTGTTTTATGGCCCTGTCTAATCTTTGGCTGAAGGGTGAACCTCGGGAGTGACTTTGATACTAAGCTAAAAGGGTGTCCGGGGCCATACTCTCGGGGTTTCTCCAGTCTCTGTCAGGCCAGTAAGTCTGGTCTTTTTTTGTGAGTTAGAATTTTGTTCTACCCTTTTCTCCAGCTCTGTCCAGGACCCTCTATCATAATCCCTGTCAGAACAGTCCCTTTCCTGACTTTAAACCATGTAGTATCCACTTGTTCCGTTCAAAGGACAGCCTCTTGGTCTATGTACGGGTTCCACATGAGCACAATTAAGTGTTTTGGAATTCCTATTGTTAGAAATGTTATTTGTAATTTTTTAGGATCCACACAGTAAAATGCCTTTGCATAGTCAATTAAACACAAGTAAACATCTTCCTGCTATTCTCTGCTTTAAGCTATGATACATCTGACATCAGCAATGATATCCTTTGTTCCACGTCCTCTTCTGAATCCAGCTAGAAATTCTGGCAGTTCCCTGTTGATGTCCTACTTCAACCACTTTTGATGTTCTTCAGCAAAATTTTACTTGCATTTGATAGTAATGATAAAAAACAAACAAACAAAAACACTGTTCAGTAATTTCTGCATTCTGTTGGATTGATGCTCTTTGTTTACTGGAACTGTGTGTGTGCGTGCGTGTGTGTGTGTGTGTGTTCAAATTACCTTCTGGGGTCACTTGCTTTGTGCCTGAAGAATCTCCTTTAGTATTTCTTATGAGAATGCTAGCAACAAATTCCCTCAGGATCTTTTTTTATATGGGAAAGTACCTAACCTACATCTTTGAAAGATAGTTTGCTGTATGTAGGGTTCTTGATTGACAGTTTTTTCTTTGAGCACTTTGAGTATGTTATTCTGGTGCCTTCTGGCCTTTGTTGTTTCTACTGAGAAGTCAACTGTTAATCTTATCGGGGTTCTCTTGTCAGGCATTATTTTTCTCTTGCTGTTTTCAAAATGTTCTTGTCTTTGACTTAGAGCATTTTTAGTACAATTTGTCTGCTTGTTGATCTCTTTGTGTTTATCTTATTTGGAGTTTGTTGAGTTTCCTGGATGTGTATATTATTAATTTTCCATAAACTTGAAATGCTGATTGTCTTTCTATAACACACACTCTCTTTACCTGAAACACACAAACTCCATAGGTAACACTTTGTTCTTTCCTGTTCATTAGCTCAAACCCAGCAAACCACAACCTTAGGCTTTTTCTTTGCCTGACCTCCAAGAATTCCAGACTTCCAGAACAGGCCTCAGGTGCAATAACATGAGATGTAAGGAAGACTGTAGGATAAGTTTTGGTTCTGAAACAGACCACCTAGGATGTGAAACACCCACCTGTACAGCCACATAATTTCTTCAAGTAATGTCTTCTTCATGCCATTTTTTAAATGCTCTCGGCGCCTTTTTCTAGTGCACAGATTCACGTGGGCCCTTGTGTTCCATCGACTCCCCACTCCGCCCATTTCACCTTTGTCAGTTTGGCCGCCCTGAGGCACAGGCGTCTCCCTTCAGGAGAGGCCCGCCTAGTGGGCCTCTGTGAAGAAAAGGGGGTGCTGGTGGAGCAGTGGTTAAGCGTTGGGCTGCTGACAAAAAGGTCAGAAGTTCGAATCTAACAGCCGGTCCTTGGGAACCCTATGGGGCAGTCGGTATTGAATCAGTGGCGATGGAGTTTGTCTTTTTTTTATTATTATTGGTTTTGAAGAAAGCAACCCTGGTTTGTGGTTGGGCCCAAACTACCATCTGCTGAAGAGTGTTAGGGGTATGTGAAAAAACAGAACACACTTCGGCTCCACAAAAAACAACACAAGGAAACGAAGCCGCCAAGGCCGAGGCCGGCGGAAGAGATACCGACGACCGTCCGGGGCGCTGGGTGCGCGTCGGGATCGTCAGGAACGTCCGGGGCGTCGGGTGCGTGTGGGCCGCCGGCGCGGCAGGGGGCGCGCTGGGAGCGGGCGGAGGGCGGCGCGTCTAGGCCGTTCCCCACCGCACTCGCTGCCACAAGCGCCGGCTGCGGGGCGGCTGCGGGCCGACAGAGGTGATCCTGTCAGGCGCCCGGAGCTCCGAGCCGCCGCGTTCCTGCCCCGCGCCCCGAGCTGCCGGCGCATTCGAGGAGGACAAGACCTAGCAGGCGGCGGCCCCGGGCCGGCGGACAGCGCGGGGCCATGGCCGAGGCGGCGGCGGCCCCGGTAAGCGCAGCCGCGCGGCGGCGAGCCAACGGTCCCGGCGCTGCAGGCTCTGCGACCAGGACCTGGGGCCCGGGAGGAAGGGGTCGGGCGCCCGGGGCGGGGGTGCGGGGGCGCGGGGGCCCCGGCGCCGCTGCGGTCGGGCCGGGGCCTGAGTGGCGGCGGGGCCTCCATCGGCCAGGACTGGGCGCGGGTCTGAGAGGAAACCCCCGCGCGCCAGCGCGAGGCCCGGAGTCCCCGATGTGGCGGTTTCCGCGCCGAGAGGCGTTTGCACCCTTGAAAGAAGGAAGCGTGAAGCGGGGCCGAGGGCCGCCGCTTGTTTGCACCCGGTCAGCCGTTGGCACGGTGCTGTACGGGGACGTCTGCGTGGGCCGGCCGCGCGAGGACAGCACCCGCGCGTGACAGCCCAGACACGGCTTGGGTCACGCAGCAGGCGTTCCCTGGAGGCCTGGCGTGCTCAGGCACCGGGTCACTGCTGGGCTGCAGAGGCGGCCAGACAGCCCCTGCGTGCAGAAGCCTTTTAGAACGAGGAGCCAAGAGCCTGGCAGCGTAAGAACTGGAAGGAGTTGCTTGGATTTGCCAGCCAGGAAGCTTCTGGTCACCTCAAGGAGCCATCTTGGTGGGTCAGGGGCACACCGGTCTCCTGAGGTGTGACTGGAAAGTGAGGAGAGGTAGCTCAAGGGAATGAGATGGAGCAGTAGTAATGTGGCGGAATAGAGCAGAGGGGAGTGCCACCTCTACTCCTGGAGCTCTTTTTCCAGTCCCCCTCTTTTTTTCTTTGAAGGTGACAGAAATGACCATGTGTCTGTGCCATCATGTCCAAAAGAAATATAATGGGAGCCACATGTATAACTAAATTGCCACATATAAAAAGTAAAATAGAAACATAAAAATTTTAATGTATTTTATTTAACCTAGTATAAAAAAATTTTTTTTCTAGTATGTCCAAATTTTTCAACACATAATCAATATTTGTAAATTATTAATGACATCTTTTACACTTTTTCCATACTGAGTTTTCAAAATCTGGTGTGTATTTTATATCCACAGCACATCTCAGTCAAACTAGCCACATTTTAAGTGGTTAGTAGTCACATGTGGCTAGTGGCTACTATTGTATTGGCAGTGCAGGTCTATCTTATGGAGAAAAATGAGGTGAGATTGAAAAAAGGTGGGAGGAATGACATTGTTCATAGGTGCAGAGATTAGCTTTAGGTAGGATGAACCTTTTTCCCTTGAGAAGGGAAGAACACAACATGGATGTTATTGGTGTGTAGTGGGAATTGGTGTGAAGAAAAGAAGAGAAAGTTGAGAGGATTTAGGTCTAATGTCTTAATTTTCTACTCAGAGTAGGAAGCCAGGTCATTTCCTGTGAGGGAAGGGGCCAGAGGGACAAGAGCCTTCCCACTTAAAGTAGGCTCCCTGAACCGGCAGCACCAGTATCACGTGGGTGCTTGTCTCAGTTTTCTCCCAGATCTACTGAATCAAAACCTGCATGTTAGCAAGACCTCCAGATGATTCTTGTGCACATTGGTTTGAGAAGTGCTGTACTGAAAGCTTGAGAGGACTGAGGGTTTGTAGTCACTTTATGGAATGGGGAAGGAAGCATGGAGGGCATCAGGCAGTTGGATACCTGCTGAGATTAGAGACCACTGGTGTGTGGGTGATGCCAGTTTACCGGGTTGTGTGGTTTCCTTGGAAACGCTGGTGGTGTTGTGGTTAAGTGGTTAAGGTTGGCAGTTCAAGTCTGCCACGTGCTTCTTCGAAACTCTATGGGGCAGTTCTACTCTGACCTATAGGGTCGCTATAAGTCAGAATCGACAGGACGACAACGGGTTTGGTTTGGTTTTTGGTTTGATGGTTTCCTTTGGTAGGGCTTACCAGCTGCTTACAGAAACAGAATGAGAGTGATCGGGCTGATTCAAGGCTGGATGGTGAGCTGAGCAGGTGAAACAGGCATAAGTGAAGGGGTTGAAGGTGGCTCAAGTGATCAACTGAGGAAGAAAGCAAAGCCAGGAACAGGCTAGCAAATGGGATAGTCAAGGGACTGGAACTGTTGATGGGATTGCAGATCAGGTGAAATGAGAACAAGGGAGTGGGTGAGCTGGACGATGGAGGTCGTGGCCAGAGAGTGGTTTATCAAGTTCATAAAGTCAGAGGCTTCCTTGAGGTAATCCTAGTCCAACCTCCTATATTTGTAGGAATTTCTTCCTGTTATACAACTCTAATTACCTTTAGTGATGGGACAGCCAGTTCCACGCATTAGTCCTAGTTTTGCCACCTGCAGTAACACAGTATCAGATTAAATAAATCTATTCTGTCTCTGTCTTATGACCCTCAAACATTTTAAAACAGACTCAACATTTCTCAGTTTATTCAACTGCCACTGAATGGCATGGTTGTGTTTGTAAACAGGATGGTGGCCAGGGCCAGAAGTAAGTGTGTCAGGGTCTTATCAGAGGACACAGAGCTGAGTGAAGCCTGGAGAGGATCCTTGTACATTTAGGCCTTCTGCAGAGGTCAAGAACATGCAGCAACCTGAGCTCTGGACGCTTGGCTCTTGGTCCTCACATCCTAGAGAATAGACCAGGATGCTTCTTAAGGATCCAGTTGCACCCATTCGCTATCTTACCTAATTGATTCCTGACCCACAAAAGCAGTTCTCTTGGTTTTTGATGCCAGTGCACTCCAGACAGATGAGGCTTATGCAGGCAGCAGTAAAACTCTTTAGATTAATCTGAGCTGACAGTTAAGCAACCCTGACTGGATTTCAGTTCTGGTTCAGGCTTCCTTCTGATGCGCAGTGTCCTGTCCATCTTTCCACCCACAGACTTCTGAGTGGGATTCTGAGTGCCTGGCGTCCCTGCAGCCCCTTCCTCTCCCCACGCCCCCAGCAGCAAACGATGCCCACCTGCAGACAGCAGCCATCTCCCTGTGGACGGTGGTGGCAGCCGTGCAGGCCATAGAGAGAAAGGTGGATGTCCACAGCCGGCGACTCCTGCACCTGGAAGGGCGGACAGGGACAGCAGAGAAGAAGTTAGCCAGCTGTGAAAAGACAGTGGCCGAGCTTGGGAGCCAGCTGGAGGGCAAGTGGGCCGTGCTGGGGACTCTGCTGCAGGAGTACGGGCTGCTGCAGCGGCGGCTAGAGAACATGGAAAACCTGCTACGCAACAGAAACTTCTGGATCCTGCGGCTGCCCCCGGGTATTAAAGGAGATATCCCAAAGGTAGGTAATACCTTCACTTCTGGCCGTAAAGTGGTACTAGTAGACGTTGGTGCAGTAATCAAGTGTTTGGCTGTTAACCAAAAGGTCAGCAGTTCAAATCTACCAGCTTTTTCTTGGAAACCCCATGGAGCAGTTCTACTCTGTCCTATAGGGTTTCTATGAGTCGACTCAATGACAATAGGTTTTATTTTCTAGACCTTAGACTAGTAGTTAGGGATAAAAACTCAGTCAATCAGTTGCTTAGATATTTTTATTTCTTTTAAAGTCTTAGGCTGGGAACCATGAAGTGGTTGCATGTTTCTATTAGGGAAGTGTTCCTTTTTAATTTAGTGCCTATTTAAAGTGTCAATCTTCAGATTGGGAAACTCTTTCCAGTCCAAAGTTGGTTACCTGCCAGATGGATTTTTTCTCTTGCCTTTTCCTACTCGTAACCCCTGAATCACTTTTTTCTTTGTTAACCTGTCTGTCAGAAGCTTGGTGTGGAAACTAAACTAAAAAAAAAAAAAAACAAACTAAGTGCTGTTTAAATCAGTCTGTTAGACCTTGTGGCAATTCTGGTGCAAAAGAGGGAAATGTGGAGACAAATGGTTACTCTCAGGACTTAGGATCACGTGGGTCTCCTGTTGGTGTAGAGCCTGTCTTTCAGCATCCTTTGCAGAAGTGCGCTGCCCTCACTGCTAAGGCCTAGCCCTTCTGAAGGGAGTAGCTTAATAAAAGGGAAATAAACATCGCTTAGTGAACTTCGGCAGACAGCCTTGGAGTAGCTGGTTTCCCAGCATGCCCATTTATTTACTCATTCGTTCATTCAACAGATACTTCTTGAACACTTACTACTTGCTTGATCTGCGTCCTGAGGACATAACCAAACCCAACAAAACCAAACCCAGTGCCGTTGAGTTGATTCCGACTCATAGCGACCCTATAGGACAGAGTAGAACTGCACCATAGAGTTTCCAAGGAGCGCCTAGTGAATTCGAACTGCCAACCCTTTGGTTAGCAGCCGTAGCACTTAACCACCACACCACCAGGGTTTTTCCTGAGAACACAGGTGTGAACAATTCACATAAACTCACTTTCCTGGAGCTTGAGTTTCAGTGGGGAAAGAAGGCAGTAAAAGCAAACAAGACAATAAATGTTTTTAAGTGCTCTGATAGAAGTGCCATTTGGGATCTGTTTGAGGTTGGATGTCAGAGAAGCTCTCAGAAAGGAGCTCATATTGAAGCTGAGCCTAAATGATGGATGAGGAAGCTTTCTAGGCAGATAGAATAGCTAGTGCAAAGTCCCTAAGGCACAAACAAGGTTGGAAAACCAAAAAAAACAAACCCGTTGCTCTTGAGTCGACTGCAGAAAAACCAGGCTTCAAACCAGTTTGTCTGGTTGGAACCCCTGCTGGGAATTTGGATTTCTAATAAGTTCCCAGGAAGTTATACTTAAGAATCACCTGGGAGTCTTGTTAAAAAGTAGATTCTGATTCAGTCTACCTGGGGTAGAAATGCAGATTCTCAGCAGGAAATGTTGTAAATGCAAATTCTCAGCAAGGGTTTGGACCTGAAGGAACTGGTCTGAAGCCCTGCTTGGAACACTGCAGAAAAGGAAAAAGGCCAGTTAGTTGGTATGAATGAATAGGACCATGATGGAGAAATGAATGAGGAAGGGACCTGATTATTTAGGGGCATGTTTTTCAGCCCCAGCTGTACACAAGAATCCCCTGGAGGGCTTTTTAAATTTTGAGGGCCTGGGTGGATTAACCAGTAAGCAAGGTAAGCACAGGCTTACTTGTGTTTACTTAGTAACCTATAAGTAAACACACCTTTGATGTGAAAAACAGGTGAAACTGTACACTACAAATTAGTAAGTAAGCACAAGTAAGCCGTGTGTAGCTCGCTCACTGGTTAATCCATCCCTGTTGGAGGGGCAGTGCACCTAGAGGTTCTGACTTATGTACTAGACCCAGAACAGGGCATGAGCATTGATAGTTTTAAAGTCCTTTATGCAACTAGGGTTGCCAACCACTAATGCGAGGCATAAGGCTTGGGTAAACAGTTTGACTTTTACTTTAAGTATAACGGGGAGAAGTTGGAGGATTTTAAGCAAAGGAATTTATTTTAGTTATCTAGTGCTGCTATAATAGAAATACCACAAGTGATGGCTTTAACAAAGAGAAATTTATTTTCTCACAGCCTAGAAGTCCAAATTCAGGGTGTCAACTCCGGGGGAAGGCTTTCTCTCTCCGTTGGCTCTGGAGGAAGGTCCTTCTCATTAACCTTCCCCTGGACTAGGAGCTTCTCTGTGCAGGAACCCTGGATCCAAAGGATGTGCTCTGCTCCCAGCGCTACTTTCTTGGTGGTAGGAGGTTCCCCTGTCTCTCTGCTTGCTTCTGTCTTTTATATCTCAAAAGAGATTGGCTTAGACACAATCCAATCTTGTAGATTGAGTTCTGCCTCGTTAACATAATTGACGCCCATCCCACCTCATTACTTCATAGAGGTAGGTTTTATAACACACGGGAAAATCACATCAGATGAAAAAATGGTGGACAATCACACAATACTGAAAATCATGGCCTTCACACAATACTGAAAATCATGGCCTAGCCAAATTGTTACACATATTTTTTGGGGACACAATTCAATCTATGACAGAATTATATCTGATTTATATTTTAAAAGAACCACTGTGGCTGATTTGTGGAGGATGACCCATGGGGCAAGAACAGAAGCAGGGAGGAAATACCAAGGCAGCTGTAATAGCAGGAGGGGTGCAAGTGGCTTGGAAGAGGGCCATCCCTCTGGGGTCATTTGTAGTGTTCCGTCTTTTGGTGCTGTTAGTTTTCTTTGAATGTTGGGTGATCCTTGGATGTTTGCTGGCATGTTTCGTCTGCACCATGTAGATTGTTTAACCAACAGATCTTTCCTTTCCAAGAAGGGCTGTCTCCATGGCAGCTCAAGAAAGGTGGGCTTCACTTTAAGGTGCCCTGGCAAGGAGCAACGAGGCAGTTCAGTAGCCACCCAGAGGCCAGAGGAGTGAGGTGGTGTGCTAATCTCCCACATCTGCTGGGACCCCATGCTGTCTCCAGGCAGGTTATTACACTCCTTCAGAGATGAGGTCTTCGGTTTCAGCATTGGGGTAAATGCCACTGCTACCTAGCTCTGCCAGGGCTGAACGGGGTAGCAGGGGAGGGGGCCCTGCTGTTCTAAAGATAGGCCTTCACACTTCGGTTCATACTTTTTACTCTTACTCATTGTACCTGCCAGCCTTGAGCTTGGAATTTCTGTGGATTCCTCAATAGCAGTCCTCCTGTGCATAGTCGGAGATGCGGCTTCCTCACTTAGTTCTGGACCTCAGCACACTCCTATCTTCTGCCTCAATGAGAAATTTATTAAAAGCATACGCCGATTGTTGGCCTCTCCTTCTTCATGCTGTTATGGATGTGGTCCCTTCTGATCTTAATTCTGTCATTTCAGAGGAGTTCTGGGAGGAGAGGTTATCCGTTGTACTCAATTCACAGTCTTGAACAGGAAGCCCTCCCTGATGCTGTGTTCCCATTTTGTCTTTGTTTTATCAGATGTATTTTTGCTGTAAGCTACCACAAATCTGTTGTGTAGTGAGGTAGAGGTAAGATAGAAGTAAGCTTCTTCACTGAGGTCTATATTTGCACTTTGTGTGGTTTGAGGTGCTGAGCAGGATATAAAGAGGAGTGATTTAGGCTCTAGCCCACGAGGAACAGAAAATATAGTTGGGGAGAAGAAGCTGACACAAATGAATTAATTAGGAAAAGATCAGTTGCTTAATAGTATTGTATAGACCTCAGAATCTTAAGGGATATGTTGTTTATGATGATGAGGATGTTAAAAAAAAAAAATTTTTTTTTTTTGAGGATGTTAAGACCCATAAAATACCAATAAGTAGTGTTCTTGTAAAATACGGTAAGTTAATATGTGATGCAGGCCATATGGAGTCTAGAAATGCACTGAGAAGAAGAAAATGTTAGCATTTACCTAGCTAAGTTCACAGTCAGCTTCCCTGCAGTGAACGACAGTTTATGTGGCACCCATAGCAGAGTGCAGCTGATGTGAGAACCAGCTCCCTGCTGCGATTCTATAAATATCAAATAATCTATTTTACCATGCTTTGATCCCTGAGTAGAACAGCTGGTGTCAGGCCAGGTGGCGTTCTAATATAAATTAAACATACCTTCATCCTTATTTATTATTCTGTCTCTTGTGAATGTGTTCTTTTTTGGATCAGAGCTCCAGGACCTGAATACCGTCAGGTGAACTGACCTCTAGTGGAGGTCCTGGCCCTGGAGAGCTGACTCCACCAAGGTGCAGGCAGGTCACTCTGAAACAGCTGCTCACCAGCTGCTGCTGCAGCAGCAGGTGGGGTCCTCAGTGACAGAGGGCCACCAGAATAACACTGGGGTCACCCCAAGCAGTTTCAGCTATTTGAGTGCTCTTATCCCCTACCACAGAGTCCTCACCAAGAGATAGGGCAGCTCAGAGATAAAGTTCCTGCTGCCCTTTACTCGACCATCCCGGCAAGTCATTTGAATTAGGTAGTGGACCCGCACAGAACTATGAAAACTGTAGGAGGGGAAGTATCAGTAGAGGGGGACCAGAAGTACAGCCAAGCCTCTTTTCACCCATGAACCACCTGTTATGGATTGAATCGTGTCCCCTAAAAATGTATGTAAACTTGGCTGGGCCATGATTTCCAGTATTGTGTGATTCTCCACGATTTTGTCATCTGATGTAGTCTTATCTGTCTTGGTCATCTAGTGCTGCTGTAACAGAAATACCACGAGTGCATGGCTTTAACAAGAGAAATTTATTCTTTCAGAGTCTAGTGGGTTACAAGTCCAAATTCCGGGCGTCAGCTCCAGGGGACATCTTTCTCTCTCTGTTGGCTCTGGAGGAAGGTTCCTTGTCATCAATCTTCCCCTGGTCGAGGAGCTTCTCAGGTGCAGGGACCCCAGATCCAAAGGACATACTCTTGCTCCCGGTACTGTTTTTTCGGTGGTTTAAGGTCCCCCTGTCTCTCTGCTTGCTTCTTTCTTTTATATCTCAAGAGATTGCCTCAAGACTTAATCCAGTCCTGCAGGTTGAGTCATGCCTCACTAACACAACTGCCCATCCTCCTTCATTAACATCATAGAGGCAGGATTTACAACATATAAGAGAATCACACAATACTAGGAATCATGGCCCAGCCAAATTGATACACACATTTTTTGGGGGATATAATTCAATCCATGACAGGAGGTATTAGTAGAGGAGTACAGCCAAGCCTCCTTTCACCTGTCATGCATTGAGTCATGTCCCCCAAAAATGTGTGTAAACTTGGCTCAGCCATGATTTCCAGTATTGTGTGATTCTCCATGATTTTGTCGTCAGATGTGATTTTCTTATGTTTTGTAAATCCTACCTCTATGATGTTAATGGGAGCAGGATTAGAGGCAGTTATATTAACGAGGTAGGACTCAATCTACAAGATTAGGTTGTGTCTTAAGTCAGTCTCTTTTGAGATATAAAAGAAAGAAGCGAGCAAAAAGACAGGGCGACTTCATACTTTGAAGAAATGAGAGCCAGGAGAACAGTGCGTCCTTTGGGTCCAGGGTCCCTGTGCAGAGAAGCTTCTAATCCAGGGGAAGATTGATGACAAGGACCTTCCTCCAGAACTGACAGAGAGAAGAATCTTTATCCTGGAGCTGATGCCCTGAATTTGTACTTCTAGCCTGTCGCTATGAGTTGGAATCGACTCGACGGCACTGTTTTTTTTTTTTTATGAGAGAATAAATTTCTGTTTACTGAAGCCAACCACTTGTGCTATTTCTGTTACGGCAGTACTAGATAACTAAGACAGAATTTGGTACCAGGAGTAGGGTGCTGCTCTAACAGATACCTAAAATGTGGAAGCTGTTTGAAACTGTGACTGTGTAGAGACTGGAAGAGTTTTAAAGTGCCTAATAGTAAAAGCCTAGGTTACCTTGAAGAGACAGTTAATGGAATTAAGAATGTGGAAAGCAGTTCTGGTGAGGCCACAAAGCCTAGGTTACCTTGAAGAGACAGTTAATGGAATTAAGAATGTGGAAAGCAGTTCTGGTGAGGCCACAGAAGGCAGTGAGGGGAGCTATTACACTGGAGAGGGTGCAGATGATGAGAAGTGGCAACAGAAAAACAGCAGCAGCAGCAGAACCAGGAGACCAGCCTGAGACAGCACCGGAGCTGACCCACGAAGCAAGAGAACTGAGTGCCTTCTGGCCAAAGTTTACTGGTGGAGTGGGGTGCCTACAGGCACTTACTGGTAAAGCTAAAAAGCTTCGGAACGCTTGCCCCAGCAGGGCAGACATGGGAGGTGAGGGCCAAGGGCTGAGAGGCCAAGGAACCGGCAAGCAGAAGCTGAAGACACAAGGAACACAGGAAGGAGAGCTGCCTCAGTTTCAAAGGATAGGGCCATGACCTCTAGGGTCTCAAAGGGTGGAGTCACCACTCAGATGAACTAGGAAAATGGGGCTGCCCAAATTCAAAGGAGTGGAGGAATGGAGTTGCCCTTGGGCCTGGAAGGTGGAGCTGAAGCCCAGGGCCAAGGGTACTCCACTCAGAATCTGGAGAGTGTGGCTAGTACCTGGAGTCTGGAGGGCAAGGCTATTGTGTAAATGGCTTCAGAGAGCAGAGGATTATTTTTAAGCCTTGAGGGCTAATGTAATGTGTTCTGCTGACTTGCTTGGTGCCTGTTATCCCTTCTTTTCCTCCAGTTTCTCCCATTTCTAATAGAAGTGTCTGGCTTGTGCCTGCTCCACCATTGTACTTTGGAAGCAGATAACTTGTATTCTAGATTTCACAGATGAAGAGGAATTTTGCAGATGAGATTTTGAACTTGAAGCTGACTTTTGCTTTGATACAGTGGGGTGAATATGTTTTACATGTGTCAAGGACATGAATTTTTGGGGACCAAAGATTGGAATGTCATGGATTGAATTGTGTCCTTCAAAAATGTGTGTAAACTCAGCTGGGACATGATTACCAGTATTGTGTGGTTGTCCACGGTGGTGTCATCTGATGTGATTTTACTGTATATTGTAAATCCTACCTCTAATGATGTTAATGAAGCAGGATTAGAGGCAGTTATGTTATTGAGGCAGGACTGACTCTACAAAATTAGTCCGTGTCTTAAGTCAGTCTCTTTTGAGATATAAAAGAAGCGAGCAGAGAGACAGGGGGACCTCATACCAAGAAACAAGAGCCAGGAGAGCAGTGCATCCTTTGGACCCACTGAGAAGCTCCTAGCCCAGGGGAAGATTGATGACAAGGACCTTCCTCCAAAGCCGACAGAGAGAGAAAGCCTTCCCCTGGAGCTAACACCCAGAATTTGGACTTCTAGCCTACTAGACTGTGAGAGAATAAATTTTTATTTGTTGAAGCCATCCACTTGTGCTATTTCTGTTATAGCAGCACTAGATGACTAAGACCGCCCCATCTCACACAACAGCGAGCTCCCCATCTTGTGAATGCCCCAAATGCCCATCCATTCAACAAACATCTGGCGAGCACCCAGCATCGCACTCACTGCTGTGGTGGCTTGGTGTGCGCAAGACAGGGCCCTGCTTTCAGAGAGCATTGCCTCCTTTGACCCTGCCTTGGGAATCTGGCCTGTCTGTCCTGCACTCTTCCCACTGCGGCTGCACCCTCATGGCTTGTCTTAGTTATCTAATGATGCTAAAGCAGAAATACCCCACAAGTGGATGGCTTTAACAAATTGAAATTTATTTTCTCACAGTTTAGGAGGCCAGAAGTCCAAATTCAGGGCGCTGGCTCTAGGGGAAGGCTTTCTCTCTCTGTGGGGTCTTGGTGAAGGACCTCATCTTCTTTCAGCATCTGTTTCCTAGTTCCTTAGAGATCTCGGGCATGGCATCTATCTTCTCCTATCTCTGCTTGTTTGCTTAATCTGCTCTTTTTATATCTCAAAAGAGATTGATTTAAGACACGCTCTACACTAATACTGCCTAATTAACATGACAAAGAAAACCCATTCCCAAATGGGATTATAATCACAGGTGTAAGGGTTGTTGTTATTGTTAGGTACCATCCAGCCAGTTCAGACTCATAGCATCCCTATATACAACAGAGCAAAACACTGCCTGGTCCTGTGCTATCCTCACAATTATTATGTTGGAGCCCACTGTTGTAGCCACTGTGTCAACCCATCTTGTTGAGGATCTTCCTCTTTTTCGCTGATCTACTTTACCAAGCATGATGGCCTTCTTCAGGGACTGGTCCCTCCTGATAGCATGTGTGAAGCATGTGAGGCGAAGTCTCACCATCCTTGCATCTAATGAGCATTCTGGCTGTACTTGTTCCAAGACAGATTTGTTCATTCTTCTGGCAGTCCATGGTATAGTCAGTGTTTTTCGCTAACCCCATAATTCAAAGGCATCAATTTTTCTTTGGTTTTTCTTATTCATTGTCCAGCTTTCACATTTATATGAGGTGATTGAAAACACAGTGGCTTGGGTCAGGTGCACCTTAGTCTTTAAAATGACATCTTTGCCTTTTAAAGCTTTAAAGAGGTCTATAGCAGTTAAGATTTACAATACATATTTTTGGGGGACACAATTCAGTCCGTAATGTGGCTCTTTCTTGGTCTATTCCCAGATCCCAGGTAGAAGCAGGCCACCCTCACGCTCAGGATTCTTCAGCTCTCCACTACCAGCCACATAAAATCCAAACCCCTTCGCCTGACTCCATCTTCCCTGTTTCCCACCACTCCCCTTTCCACACCCCACCCTCTGGGCACACTAAATGAATTGTTTTTCCCCTGTACATACCCCGTAATTTCTCCTATTTGGGGCACATCACCTCATTTAGAATATCCTTCCCATCCTTAAAGGTCCAGTTCAAAAGGCACCTCTCATAAAGCCTTTCCAGATGTCTTCCTTAATATCGCGCAGCTAAAATAATTGTTCTCTGATTCTTATACCCCTTTAGCCTCACTTATCTTAAAACACTTAATTGTACTCATGCAAAACCTATATATAGACCAAGAGGCAGTCGTTTAAACTGAACAAAGGGATACTACCTGGTTTAAAGTCAGGAAAGGTGTGTGTCAGGATTGTAGCCTTTCACCATACCTATTCAGTCTGTATGAGGAGCAGGTAATCCAAGAAGCTCAACTATATAAAGAAGAGTGGGACGTTAGGAGGGAGACTCATTAACAACCTGTGTTATGCAGATGACAGAACATTCCTTATTGAAAGTGAAGGGGACTTGAAGCGCTTACTGAAGAAGATCAAAGACCACAGCCTTCAGTATGTATTACACCCCAACATAAAACAAAAATCCTCATAACCGGGCCAATACGTAACATCGTGATAAGCAGAGAAAAGGAAGTTGTCAAGGATTTCATTTTACTTGGATCCACAATCAATGCCCATGGAAGCAGCAGTCAAGAAATCAAATGACGTATTGCATTGGGCAAATCTGTGGAAAAGACCTCTTCAAAGTGTTAAAAACCAAAAATATCACCTTGAGGACTAAAGTGCGCCTGACCGAAGCCACCGTATTTTCAGTCAGCTTATATGCATCTGAAAGCTGGACAGTGAATAAGGAAGGCTGAAGAAGAATTGATGCATTTGAATTATGGTGTTGGCAAAGAGTATTGAATATGCCATGGACTTCCAGAAGAAGGAACAAACCTGTCTTAGAAGAAGTACAGCCAGGATGCTCCTTAGAGGTGAGGATGGTGAGACTTCATCTTACGTACTTTGAACGTGTCGTCAGGAGGGATCAGTCCCTGGAGAAGGACATCATGCTTGGTAAAGGAGGGTCAGCGAAAAAGAGGAAGACCCTCAATGAGATGGATTGACACAGTGGCTGCAACAAGGGGTTCAAGCATGACAGTTGTTATGGGGATGGCACAAGACTGGACAGTGTTTCCTTCTGTCATACTAGGGTCACCTAACAACAATAGCAACATCTTAAACTGTGTGTGTGTGTGTGCGCGCGTGTGTACACCAACCTATGCTGGGAGGTGGGGACTTCTGTTTTGTATATAGACTGTCAGGTAGTCTCAGGCATTTCCTCCATGGAGGCATGACTCCATCCAGGCAGAATCCATAACTGCCTTCTGTCGTGCTCTCCAATCTCCTTGCTTCAATGCTTTTCGCATTCCCCCAGGCCTGTTCATAGCCTCCCTGCCCTTTAAGACTGATGGAGTCCTCTCCCTTCTGGAGTCATCCCAGCCCTGTTATAGGTCTATTGACAATGCCCTTTAAGACTGATGGCATCCTCTCTGTTCTGGAGTCATCCCAGCCCTGTTACAGCTCTGTTGACAATGCCCTTTAAGACTGATGGAGTCCTCTCTCTCCTGGAGTCATCCCAGCCCTGTTACAGCTCTATTGACAATGCCCTTTAAATCTGATGGAGTCCTCTCTCTTCTGGAGTCATCACAGCCCTGTTATAGCTCTGTTGACAAAAGTTGTTTCCATGACACTAATTTGGCATGCAGTCATATTGCTCTTTAGGGCAGAAACCATATTTTTATAATCTTAGTGCTTAGGACAAACATATTTAGGTGATATTCAGAATATGTTGTATGAATTAAGTACTACTTTGCATTTATACCCCTGTGAGTGACTGTATAAGTAACATCCTCTGCCTTTCCAAAACTCACGTTACTAAGGTTTATGACCTTTCTCCTCGAAAACACTGCAAACTCCTGGAGGTTAGATCTGTGACTTTAGTTTTCATGTGTCCCTTTAGTACTTCACTTTGCAGCTAATAGGCACTTAGTAAAGATCTATCAAATGATTGAATTGCCGTGGGAGGAACTGACCCCAGTCGTTGTAATTTCAGGTACCTGTGACATTCGATGACATCTCCATCTTCTTTTCTACTCCAGAGTGGGAAAAATTAGAAGAATGGCAAAAGGAACTGTACAAGAATATCATGAAGGGCAACTACGAGTCTCTCGTCTCCATGGGTGAGGCTGAATTGGCGCCTTTTGACTAAGGTGCCGGCAGCTCCAGGGAGCTCAGCTTTCCCCCTCCTCTATGTCCTTGTTGTCTCTCTCTGTCCTCACACACCTCAGATTCTACTTTCAGGCCAGGAAGGACCAACTCATCCTTGCTAAATAGGAGATCATGTCTCTCCTTTTTCCCAACCATAGGGGGAGAGGGAAGGTTAGGGTTTCCATGGGCATCCTTGGAAGGAGTTTGATTTCGCCCCAAGGCACACTGTTGCCCTTACTCAGTGACAGTGGCAGCGGGCAGTACTGAAGGAGCCCAGGCGCCTTTCCCACACATGACATCTTCTCTGACCGGCTCTCCCGGGTGGATGTCATCACAGTGGGAGGCAACCAACGGGAACGAGTAGTGTGGAGTCCAAAAGACATGTCGGTGGGACTGTGAACCTCAGCCTTGCTGGGGTTAAGTTGTCCTCATCAGTCTTCTCTTTGTCATGCCCCCTTTTTCCTCTCCTAGATTATGCCATGAATCAACCTGATGTCTTATCTCAGATTCAACCAGAAGGAGAACATAACCCAGGGGGCCAGGCGGGGCCAGAGGAAAGTCAGATTCCCACAGACCCCAGCGAAGGTGAGTGGGGAAGGGATTATCCACCCCTAGTCTTCCGTTTAATAAAAATCTCATGCAATTAGTAGAGAGTAGCCGTGAATGGGAGAACACAGAAAAATGTACTTTTGAGATTTTCTGAATTTCTCCTTTAACTCTGTTATTAAGACTGAACTGCAGACCATTAGTGTGTGTGTATGTGTGTGCTTGTCTACTAGTTGGTCACTTATGGGTTTAATATTCAGCTCCAACATTACCCAAAAAGTTCAGGTGGAATAATAATTACTGGGAGTCCATTATCGAGCCCTTCTAGTTTGGAAGACATGAACTCAGGGATCTTTTTAAAGGCTCGTTCAGTTTTGTAGTTCAGTTGGAAATAGATATTTAGGCAAAACTTAGTGATCAGCAAACCAACATGATTATTTTCGCTTTCTGGTTCAAGTCCCTGAGGTCATTCTCTTCTTTTCCCACAAGTAGAACCTGGTATTTCGACATCAGATATTCTCTCTTGGATCAAACAAGAGGAGGAGCCTCAGGCTGGGGCCCCGCAGGAGTCCAAGGAGAGTGACCTGTACTCAAGTGCCTATGTGGGTGAGTGATGTGGTGAAGGGGTGCTCAGGCCAGGATGGACACAGAAATGGTGGCTGGAATGGGGCTGTGGAGGGAAGGTGGGGGGACGGAGTCCAGCATGAGTAAGTTAGAAATGAAGCCAGAAGTTTATTAACATAAATTGTAAGCAAGAAAACACTTACGTGCAAAGACAAATTAGAATTGTCAGAGGAAGAAAAACAAGTGGGTACAAAAGCGAGAGGATGGGGAAAGACAAGAATATTTGAAGATCATATGGAAAGGCTAGAACAAAAATGAGGGTGGGGTGGGGAGACAGGAAGATTGCTAGAGGGGAGCAGATGGAAACATTGACTAGAGCCCTTCCTCCTGATGTGTGGCACCCTCTGCGTTTTGCCATCTGAGTTACAGGAGGAGAATCTCCTGTAAGTTTATACACCTGGTAGTTTATACACATGAACGCAGCCTGTTATTCAACATCTCTCCTGAGTTCTATTAGATTTTGGGAGACATGAATGAAAAACACGACATTTCTGCTTTTCGGGAGGCTCACGTGGGGGACACGTGTCAATGCCAGGCATACTTACTGCTAAGTGCCGGGATGGGAGGTGAACAATTTCTATAAAAAAAATGCCGAGCTTGGAGAAGAGGCATCTGTTTTGGTTTAGGCATTTAGATGAGGCCTAAAGAGGGCTGTGAAGCTGAGTGGGCCCTGGAAGGTTGGTGTGCTGGGCTGGGTGTGGTTTGAGAAGAGGGAGGGCAGTGCAGTCCACAGGAGGACAGGATGAGCCAAGATGTGGAAGCACAATCAGTGCTTTTTGTAGGTGATGTCTGGAGACAGCTGACACCAAGGAAGACTCACTTGGTGGAGCCCCGAGGGGCAGGAATAGGTAGCTATGCCACGTTAGGCTTTGTTGCAGTGGACAACAGAGAACCTTGCAGAGTGGGCAGAGGAGAGACATGGGCTGGGAAGATTGACACCAAGGCTCTTGTTTCCCAAGCAGAGAGCATCTAACAGGTATAGCTTTGGCTTCTCTGTGACCAGGTGCCTGGTTCTGATCTCAGCCTCTCTTCAGGGTCTTGCCCGGGCCAGCCGAGGGCAGAGGCAGCCTGTCAGAGCTGGCGGGCCACTGGGCTCAGTCATAACTCTTCTGTCCTCTCTTTCAGAGGAGGGGCTGGCGGTCAAAGCCGAAGACCTTGCTGGCGCACCTCTGTGCCCTGAGGTCCCTGTCACCTTCCCCTCTCCTTCAGCAGCCGCGGCAAAGGACGCCTTCCCAGATCTGACTTTCAAAGGCCAGCAGTCCGCACCCATGACACCCTTCGGACGTCCAGCCGCTGACCTGACTGAAGCCTCTGAGGGACCGGTGACTTTCACCCAGTTGGGGAGCTACCCCCTGCCGCCGCCCCCTGGGGAGCAGGTGTTCTCAAGCCACCACTGCGGCAAGAGCCTCAGCCGGGACACGCTGCCGACCCACGAGTGCAGCCATGCGGGGGAATGCCCCCCACCCTGCACCCCATGCCCCAAGCACTTTCCGCAGCCGGCTAGCCTCGGTGGTGCCTCCCAGGACCCTGCCCGCGAGCCGCCCCCCACTTGCCCACATTGCGCCCGGACCTTCACTCACCCGTCTCGGCTCACCTCCCACCTCCGGGTGCACAGCAGTGCCGAGCGACCCTTCCCCTGCCCCGACTGCCCCAAGCGCTTTGCTGACCAGGCCCGGCTCACCAGCCACCGCCGGGCCCACGCCAGCGAGAGGCCCTTCCGCTGCCCCCAGTGTGGCCGGAGCTTTAGCCTCAAGATCAGCCTCCTCCTGCACCAGCGGGGTCACGCCCAGGAGCGGCCCTTCTCCTGCCCCCAATGTGGCATCGACTTCAACGGCCACTCGGCCCTGATCCGCCACCAGATGATACACACGGGCGAGCGGCCCTACCCGTGCGCCGACTGCAGTAAGAGCTTCATGCGCAAGGAGCACCTACTGAACCACCAGCGGCTGCACACGGGCGAGCGGCCCTTCCCGTGCGCGCTCTGCGGCAAGAGCTTCATCCGCAAGCACCACCTGCTGAAGCACCAGCGAATCCACACGGGCGAGCGGCCCTACCCCTGCGCCCACTGCGGCCGGAGCTTCCGCTACAAACAGACCCTCAAGGACCACCTGCGCTCGGGCCACTGTGGCGGCTGTGCGGGTGATGGTGACCGGTCCTCACGGCCGCCTGACCCCCCTGGGCCCCTCATAACTGAGCCGGAGACTCCTGGCCTGGGTGTTAACACTGCGGGTCTAGAGGCCAGCCACTGGTATGGGGACGGGAGTGGAGGGGGCGGTTTGTGACCCTGTCGTTTCATGGCTCCCTAAGCTTACAGCAGGCAGGAAGTCCGCGAGAAAGCCCATGAGCCTCCTGCCCTGCATTGGTGATTACCTGGCACATCGGTGAATTGGAGGTCTTGTGCTTCTGACAGGATGGGCGTGAGTTCTCTCACCACGTTGCAGGAACACTACATTTTGAAGCCCAGAGAGACCTGGAAAGGAGCCAGCCCGATGTCCCCCATCTTTTCAGAGGTATCACACGAGGAGATGTGCTGGTGTTGTAGAGAGGCTGAAAAGGAAGATGTGGCCACTGGTGATTCATCACAGGATGACAGGCTGGTGATAGATGGCGACTCTAGGTAGAGACTGGTACATGAGGAGGGCCTCCAGAGCTCGAGGCCCATCATGAGATGTGAGAACCACTAACTAAAGCCTTTCTGTAATTCCTTGATAGGTTAGGTGGCTGCTGGAAGAAGGTGCTCATTAAGCCACTTTTTATGTGACTTCCACGCTTCTCTTGATTCCAGCTAAGATCTGCTCACAAACCTGTGTAGCTGCCTTTCCCTAAAACATGATAATTCAAAACTATCTTCCTAAGTTTCCTAGGTTAATTCTTCTAACACATTTTGTTTAATATTGGGTGAACAAGAAGTCTGACTTTCAAAGCTTTTTAAGGAGAGCAGCTCTTTACTTTCACTGGCTTGATTTGAAGCATTCAGGCTCTTCGCTGGCATTTAAACTTCTAGATACCTTTGCCAAGGTTCTGGTTAAGAAATGGGTTAAGAAAATGTTCTCAGCCTCAGCTTTAAAAGCTAGAGATTCCAGAGAAATAGCTGGCGTGTCACTGACTTAACAGCCTAAAACTTGTCTGAAAGGTGTTTCTTAGAGTCATTTATATCCAATTCTTACCTTTTCCATGCCAGTAAGTTGGCTTTTCCATTCCTGATGTCCGATATTCTTGACAGCCATCAGCAGAAAAGATCACAGAACTTTCCAGAAGCGGTATGGAGTTTCAGAGAGCACTGGTAGACTCTCAGCTTCCACTTCCTAGGTAGTGAGTTGATAACAGTGTGAAGACCTGTGCATAGACAAGGACAGGCTGTTGCTGCTCGTCTTGCTTTTAGGGACCTTGGCTGCCATGTGTTCTTCTGTCAGGGTCATTCAGTCACCTGGGAACATCTGAGCCTGGTCCTACTCCCAGGTGACTTTGTGACTGGGTATAAGTCCCTTTCCCTTTACTGAGCTCACATTTTCATCTTCAAAAGGAGGCTGTTGAAGGGGAAAAAGCGAGCCTCTGGAAACTAAAAAAATAAAATCATCTTGTGATACATTCCTTTTCTTGCCAAAATCCTGTCTATATCTCTGGCTTCTATCCAGGCAAAACCAAATAAAACAGCAAAATCAAAGCAGAGAAGTTCTTGCACAAACTTGACTGAAATCATTTTGATTTGTTGTTTTGCTTCAAGCCTGAGGGAGAAGACAGGAAGAACAGGCAGAAGCCCTAAGTCGTGGGCAGAAAGGCTGTTTATTCCTGCGCCCCTTTTTTTCTCTTGAGTCTTCCTGAGATGCCTGGAGCCAGGCCCGTGAGGTTTTCGACAGGACACTTTTGATGGAGTGGTGAGGGAGGCACTCTTTCTCATCACCTGGCCCCGCCTTCACCCACCTAACTGCGTAACCAGCCTGGGAAGAAGTGCTGCCCTTGGCTGGCTTTGCTCCGGGAATGCTCTGTCTGAACATGCTGCTCTTTAGGATAATCGTAGAGCATCTGCTACGTGCTATTCACAGTACCAGAAACCATGGAAGACATAGACGTGTGAGGCCTGGCCTGCTGTCATAACTTACACTCTGAGGTGATGGAAGAAGCCCAAGGGTATAGAACAAACCAAGACAGATGAAGGGCAGAACCCCAGCATATTAGGATTAAAAGCTTTCTAGCCAAAATCTAAACCCTCACCATGGGAAAACTCGGGGGTTCTGGGAATCCCAAAGGCGGGGTTCCGGCCTAATGGGTGACTTACTAGGAACTTGAGTGTTAGACTCAGCCCTGGTGCACCTTGATTACCCTCATGAAAATGGAGACAAATGAAAGCGCTCACCAGCTGGCCAGTCCGTTTTCTGAAGGGATTCAAATGTGTCAGTGTGTGCGGGAGGAGGAATTCCTGTACCAGGTGTGGTGATGGACTAGACAACATCTAAAATTCCTTTTCACTCAGCGCTTATCAGTGGAAAAGACCTGTGGGTAAAATGTTGCAGGTAATTTCTGTACCCATTCTGGAAGGAACTGTAGCCAGCAGGGAGCCAAACTTTGGCAAAGAGTGAACACAGCTCAAATATCCATCTTTTAAGTAAGAACCGTGAAGCTGAATGACAGGGAATGTGCAGGCCACCCCAGAAACACGGAGGTAGATGTTGACCCTAATCCTCAGCCCTGGGACAAACCAGGGCGTTCAGCTCTGATGATTCTGTTCTCCGTACCCTACACTGATCCCCACCAGGTGGAATTCCAGGCCAGCTCTAAAGAGAGATTAAGATTCAAAGGTGTATACGTACAATGGATCAATGAGAGAGAAGCTAAGCTCCCACTGAAAAGTTCAGCATGGAGAAGAACCTCTTGGCCCATCAAGGGCTCCTGAGAGAAACTGTGTGTTTAACTCTGGAGCTGAAGAAATACCAGAGGAAGGTTTTCATGACCATGCAAGATAGGAAAGAGGAAAACCCAGACATGGGCTTTTCCCCAGTCTGCCTCTGGGCTGAGAAGTCAGCTTTATCACGTCTCGACCTCTTTGAGCGTTGGAGTGACCAGCGGATCCCGGTGTGGAACGTAACCAGATCCGCTCTGCCCACAAAGGCCTCCGTTGGCACCATTGAATGAACCTCTGGTTCAGCCACAGAACTAAATGGAAGGTGACTGCTTGTACAGAAAGTAGAAGGCGGCAACTCTCATCCTATTCTGCTGGCTTGACGCTAGAAACACCTGAGCTGGGCTCTAGCCAGAGCGGTGCTCCACATGACGTCCCTCAACGTTAATCAGGAAGTCTGCGGAGTCCCCACCGGGGGGCTCTGCTGGGCTTCTCTTCAGAGCACGTTGAAGAGGTGTGGGTGTCTGTGCTCATCTCAGCCAGCACCTTACCCTCCGGAATATTGGGGAGGAACAGTCACTGTCTCAGTGTGCAGAAGCCTTGTGAATAAAAAGGACCTAAGATCTCAAATACTTCCTCAGCTCACATTCCTCTTGAGAAGAGGCAGACCCTCCCCTCCCAATCTATCTTAGCCTCTTAGACAATAAAAAAACAACTTCAGCGTCTGCCTGAGGACTGCTCAGGAGCAATGAGTAAAAGCCTTTAAAAAAAAAAAAAGAAAAACTCTTAGGAAGAGGACCTCTGATATCATTGTGTGTGTTATGTGTGCTTGGTGGGTGCCTATGACCCTGTTCTCTTCACTCTAGTTCTTGTCACCAAGGAAGTGGCCACTACTTGTCATAGGATTTATACACAGGGCCATTCTTCATCTTGGGATGTGTGTCGGGGAGCACATAGGGTCTTCACATAAGGATGTGCCTGGGTTAGTACAGCCAAATGGTTACAAGCATAGACTCAAGTTGGACCTAGATTCAAATCCTGGCTTCATCACTGGCTGCATAACTGGTGTGTTACTTAACCCCCTTAGTTTCCTTGCCTGTAAAATAGGGGTAATACCTATGTTGCAGAGGTGTTAGGGCTTAGAAGGAAACCCATGTAAGGTGTTGAGCACAGAGGCCAACACGTAGATGGTGCCCAGTATGGTGGCTGCCAGGAAAGATTTTACAGGACCAAGCAGGGAGAAGGTGGTAAGACTAAGCTGAATTCCAAGTGGAAAGTATCAAGAAACAGGCCACTCCACGAAGCGGCTCCTCCCTGGCTTGTTGACCACGATTGCTTGATGTCTCAGCTCTTTACCTCCTGTCATTGTTTGCGTCCATTTAGTGCCCTCTTACTCTGTCTCTTCTGTACTTCACGGTTCCCTAGCTGTGTGTGTGCCATGATGACACTGTGGCTCCGACACTCTGCTTTTCTTAGTTAAGATTCTGAGGAAGAACTGACCCAGCTCCTCTTTCTATATCAGACCACAGAAAGGTCGGCTACCCTGGGAGGGGGCTACTAACAGGTCTTGTAAAAGCGGTAATTTGCCACTTTCCTCCCTTTCTTGTAATTTCCTCCCTTTCTTGCCCCAGCTTCTCTTTCAATGAGTAGCCCTGGCCACGATCACACACACACACAGAGAATTAATGTGTGTCAACTTGGTCAGTTAAATAGCTTCAAAACAATTACTTTAACCCTAAAACCACCCATCACCAAAGAGGGCAGATGGCTACAGCCCAGTCAGAGAAGCCTTACAAGCAGGCGGCTGCAATGATCTAAAGATTGCCAGGTTACGTTTCAAATAAAATGTTAGCTAAAAACTCAGGTTATGTGGCTTTGTGTTTGTTTACTAGCAAAGCCAGAATTCACTGTAGAATCTTGATAGATTTAAAAATTAAGCTACCCAGGAGTGGGCCATGTGCTGCCAGGCACAGTGTGCTTTGTAAGTAGTGGTCTGTGGGAGACTTCGAGTAGGATGGAGTACAGGATTCTGGCCCGACCTTAGCATCCACACTCAATTTAGGGCCAACCACCCAACTTTTTCTGATACTAATGTGAAGATCAAACAGTTGTGGAATTTAAGATTCTACTTCCTGGGTCATGTTTTCCTTGTCTTGTTTCTCCTGATTCTGCCCTACTGAGTGATTGCTCCAACATGGCAGAGTAAGCACCTTGGAGAGATGTGTGTTATTACGGAATAAAAAGTTCCATTCTAACCATAATTGCTCCAAAACTACAAACAGAAATTTCTAGCAAGACTATAAAATTTTTATCTTAAATGTTTATGCAGTATACCTTTGCATTTTTTAAATTTTGTTTATTTTGTTGAGAATATATACAGCAAAACCTACGCTAATTCAACAGTTTCTACATGTACCACTCAGTGACTGATTACATTCTTTGAGTTGTGCAACCATTCTCACTTTTTCCGAGTTGTTCCTCACCCACTGACATAAATTCACTACGCTTTAAAGTTCTTATCTAGTCTTTCAAATTGTGGTTGACAGTTTGATTCCATATAGATGTTAAAAGAGCATAATGCTCAATATAGACATTATAAACTATTGTTTGGTTTTAAGAAGACTTCAGGGGATATTTTGATTTAAAGTTTAAAGATTATCTCAGGGCAATAGTTTTAGGGTTCATCCAGCCTTCATGGCTCCAGAAGGTCTGGAGTCCAGGAGAATTTGCAATTCTGTTCTGCGTTTTCCCCCTTTTGATCAGGACTCTATAGACTCCTTGGTCAAAGCGTTTAGTAATGGTAGCCGAGCACCATGCAGTTCTTCTGGTCTCATGGTAAAGGATGCAGGCATTCATGGATGTTATTAGCCACACATTGCATTTCCTTCTATTCCTGACACCCTTTCTTCTTCTGTTGCTCCAGGCGAGTAGACCAATTGTTGTGCCCTGGGTGGCCGCTTGCAAGCTTTTAAGACCCCAGGCACTACTGAACGAATTAGGAGGTAGAACAGAAGCGCTAAACAAGTTATTAGGCCAATTAGCTGGGATGTCCCATGAAACCATGACCCTAAATCTCCAAACCAAGAAACAAATCCCATGAGGATTTTGGTTGTACATAAGCAGCCTTGGCAGCTACTTTTTTTTTTTTTTTTTGTCATTATTGTAAATATGTCTATCACACAACTTTTGCCAATTCAACTTTTTACAGGTGTAGATTGCATTTTTTTAAGGATAGGGAAATAAAAGGAAAACACATCAAAATAACAATGATTGTGGATAGTGGGGTCATTCAGTGTTTTTTTTTCCCTGTACGTTTTGTATAATGAAATACCAATAACAAGTTGCTATCTAGACAATTTCAACTCAGCGATCTTATGTGTGTAAGAAAGCTGTGTGCTCCACAGGGTTTTCAGGGGCTGGTTTTCCAGAAGTATCAGGCCTTCTGAGGCACTCTGGGTGCACTCACACCTCCAGCCTTCCGTTAGTAGCCAAATGTAACCATTCGTGCCACCCAGGGACTCCATGTAATGAAATAACACTACTTAAAATGTGATTGTAATGCTTTTCATAAGAATAAGGATTATTATAATGAAAAGGTTCTTGAATGGACTTAAGGAGGCAGGGTTCTAAACTTGCTCCCGTTTTTTCACCTGTAGTCTGAGCATAGTACCTGCTTTACCTGATTGACGTAGGTGTTGTAAGGATTAAATGAGCAGAGATAGTTCAAAGTGCTTGGATTCTGTTTGGGGTGATGAAAAAGTTTTGGAAATAAATAGTAGGGATTGTTGCAATTTTTTTTAAAAAGTGCTTTGAAGCATATATTGCAGGCGTAAGAAGAAAGCGTTGATGTACTGGATACAGGAGAAATACTTGCCGGCCAGTTAGACAGTTTCCTGGATGTTGGTGCTTCTCTTCATCCAAACTGGGCAGTAGTCGTTTCCGCACTTGCACTTTGCTTGCCTGTGCTGGGGAGGAGCTTGCTCAGACTGCAATCTGGGGAGCAGCGGGAGGGGCAGGATTACGTTGCGGGCAGAGGTTGAAAGCAAAATTTAGTGTGTAAGATACCAGGTCGACCTGTATAACGTGTTAACTTCTACCACAACTTGGGTAAGACAGCCAATTTGGTGTATCTATATGGAGAATTATGACAGGGTCAGGAAGGCAGGCACGTTACTGGAGAGGTCAGGTTAAACAAGCAAAATTCAAAATTAAGGATGTACATACAGCTACGTATATCAAGTCAGTTCTTAGCCTTGAGGTTATGATTTTTTAATCGTTAAAAAAAATCTACAAGGCAACTTCAGTGAGTAAACAATAGGATAAAAACAATGAGAATATTAAAACATACTTCTGTTATTAACCAAGAAGTGGTAACTTAGGGTTTTCATTTCCCCGGGGTGATCTTGCGGGCCTGAGACAGGACATGAGGGTTAAAAGGAAGGCCTGTGCGCCGGCTTGTTCTCATAACCTTGCTGAACATTAGATTGCCCTGGGGGCTTAAAAAGTATCCTTGCCAGAGCCCACTTTGGTATAATTTAAATGGGGCCTGGGTTTTTTTAAAACCCGGCCCCCACCTCCCACCCCGCCAGCCCCAGGTGACTCTGGTGTGCCTGCAGGTTTAGAAGAGCAGAGAGAGAGTGAATTATTGGACTGCAGATGGCTAGTTGGCTTTACTGGAGCAGGAAGCCTTGGGCTGGCGATTATAAAGGGTCTTTGAATGCACCTTGGAAAGACATAGTTCGATTCTAGAGGCAGGACTTGGGAACAAAGAAGGCTATGGACTGATAGTCGAGGAAGTTCTGACTGATGTCAGTAGTGAAGTGAGAGGATCTAGAGGCAATGGGAGAAGCAGTGTGCAGGTCAGCTGTGCTCAGTGCAGCTGTGTCCAGACACCTGGTGTATCAAGTGCTGGCAAGACACTGGTAAGCATGATGACAATGATGCCTGGTGCCTGCTGTGTCCAGGGACCTGGTATATCAAGTGCTGGCAGCACGTCGGTCAGCACTGATGACAGTGGTACCTGGTGCCTACACTGTAGACCTTCCTAACCTCATGGCTAGTGTCTCCCCGTAAGAGCAGAATATGCTGAAGAACAAAAGGGCACCTTAGTGATATTGCCAGCTTGGATTTGACAATAATATGCAGTTTTAATGTTGCATTTGGAAAAATCAGTATTATTCTGCAAGAGCACCAGACTTGATGTTGAATGAGTTTTGAACATTTTTAGTCATGAAATCCACACTTATAAGTTCAGAAGATTCAAAAGAACATACTGCAATTATTATCAACATAAAACCTGTCTTCTGCATAGAGTTTCAGAGCCCCAGATTTCCGTCATGTTATTTACTCAGTCACCCAAGCAATTACGTATTTATTGGGAGACTGAGAAAGGTACTATGGGGTCATTAAAATGGGAAAGAAGCCAGTGAGCGTCACTCATGCAGTATCAGTGCTTATAAAGAAGATGAAGAAATGCCTCATTGAAGCTGTTGGCTCCGACTCATAAGGACTCCGTGTACGACGGGATGAAATGCTGCCTGGTCGTGCACTATCTGATTGAAAAAGGCTAAGGATAAACTTGGAAGCACTAGCGGCACAGTGGTTAAGCACTCAGCTGCTAACCAAAAAGTTAGTGGCTCAAACCCACCAGCTGCTCCACAGGAAAAGATGTGGCAGTCTGCTTCCGTAAAGGTTCCCAAAAAAAAAAAAAAAAAAAAACCAAACCCACTGTCCTCAGTCAATTCTGACTCATAGCAACCTTACAGGACAGAGTAGAACTGCCCCATAGATATTCCCAGGAGCGCCTGGTGAATTCGAACTGCTGAACTTTTGGTTAGCAGCCATAGCTCTTAACCACTGTGCCACCAGGGTCACTCTGAGCTGGAACTGGCTCGACAGCAACAGGCAAGAAAAAACTTGAGGGAAAAATTAGTATTTTCTCCAAATTTAAATACAGAATTTTCAGAAGTTAGTGAGAGGGAGTGTGTATGTGTTAGAGTATGTTTGAATAAAAATGTTGGCAAAAGGTGGGTGTGAAAAAGGCAGGGATATTAAAAACTCATTAATAAGAGCAAGATTGTCCTTAAAACTTTAACTGTGACCCCGCATTTATACTTTCTGCCTCTTCTCAGCAACCTGGAACTTCACCACCCCCAGCATCCCCCTCCCCTCCATGAAGCCTGGCCCTCTGGTTGTCAGCCACACGGGATGTGACCTAAGGAGCTGCCTTCCTTGGAGGCTGGCATATAACAAGGGACAGTGTCCTAAAGCGGATATGGGGATTTGGAACCATGGATGTGCCTGTGGAGGGTCTTTTCCCAAGTCGTCCTCACTCTGACTGGTAGTCCTTAAACCTGTGTGTTAAGTTAGGCTTCCCAAGATAGGAAGGGAAGATCTCTTAAGTATGAGACAACGTAGAGGTCTCCTTCCTCATGCAGAGCTTGTAGTTGAGAAGACAGAGTGTACAGCACCAGAAGTCCTCAGGACACAGTGGCCGTGACGACATTCTCCACTTCCTAATCCCTGTCCTTAGGCCCCTCCTCAACCTTCAGCTCAGCATCTGTCACTTCAAACACCCTGTCCAGAGCGGCAGTTACAGAATTCCTAGGTGAGGACATGAAAAGCAGCCAGTTCCTGCTGCTCCCATCTGAGAGGTCTCAGGGCCAGCCCTGGTGTTCTCCCCTTGTTAACAATGAGGCACTTAAAATCCACTGCACCCTGTTGAATTAGACGCCTCATCTGTGAATTAGCTGCCTCTGTCACTTAGCGGTTCATAGACACCCGTCCAGTGATGGACACTTCTCCCAGGCCAGGTTCTCCCTCCGGCACAGTCTCAGTCTCATCAGCCCACTGGCCCCTGCACTCCCATAATGGGCACTGTGGTCCTTGATCTCTCCTCCTGCCCTTCCTGTTTTCCTTCTGGGAAGTGCCCCTTAGTCACTCCCTTCATCTCTGCTTGTATCAGCTATTTGCCTCCATGGCCTGCAATTGCTGGACTTGGTGGTTTAAAATCATACAACGAAGCCCGTGTATTCAAATCCTGTTTGAGTTGAGTGGCTTTGCTCAGATGGCAATGAGCTGAGCCTCCAGCCTTGGGCAGCCATGCCCTTCCACAGAGTGAAGGCGGGATGGCCATGTGCGTGAAGTGCGTATACCACTTACTGTGTAGAAGGGGGAAGTAGTTAATATAACTGCCTAAATGCTGCTTTTACTGAAAAGATGGCTCAGACACTTGGATAATCTAGCCCTCACTGTCCACCACTGGGAAGGAGGGACGATGGCTAAAGTGCTATGGATCAGAAGGTGTGCTCTGAGATGCATCTCACTGGTAGAGCTTTCCAGACTCTACCTGCCCAGTTCCTCTAATCTCAGTGGATGTGATATTTACACTCATGGTGCAGCCTGTGGCCAGCGAACAGAGGGGCGAGAAAGCTCTGACTCTGGGAGCTTGCCAGCCAGTAAGCTGCTGGAAGGTAGGACTCAGTGTACGAGGCCTCTGGCTGTCCTGGAAGGGTGCCTGACAGAGACAGGTGCTTGATCCTTCTGAGTGTGGTGCACTCACCACAGGTCTCACCCGGGCTGACAGTGGCCTTTATTTCATTAAGAAAGATGTCTTTTTTCTTGGTGCAATAGAGCTAAAGGTATTGCCTGGGGTGGCTCTGCAGCTGGTCACCTCTGTGGGGTGACAAGCCCTGGCGATCTCTATCATGGATATAGGGCTGGCCATTTAGGAAAACAAAGTGGATGTTACTTTGAGGGCAGTCACAGGACTTACCTTTTAGGGGCAACTACCTCTGCTGAGCGCCTCCGCTGTGCCAAGCTTTACAACTATGGAGTATGCCTTGTTTTCCTCATGTGCAGATGAGGAAACTTGAGTGAGGCTCAGAGAAGTTAAATGAAGTCACAGCTGCTGAGTGGTGACTCTGCAGTTTAAGCCCAAGGTACCCAACTGCAAAGCCCACCCTCTGCCTAAACAGCGCCTGGTACACAGTAGGTGCTCAGAAACACCTGGGGGATGAAGGAAGGACGTTCTCTGCCCCGCTCTTGTCCTCAGCCAGCGCTGGCCTCCAACTCGGCCTGAAGTTTCAAAGACGCCGTCAACCTGCATTTAAATGTTTCTGAGAGAACGCAGTGCCCCTTCCTCGTCCTCTCGGGACACATTCGCCCAGGTGACTCCCGTGGTTAGGCCAGTGCAGGCCATGGGATTTGGCCCGGGTACGCTTGGAGGGGGAAGGAGGGTGGGAGGAGGGAAGGGGAAAGGCAGGAAGAACGTGAACGAGGACAGACTGACTCTCGCACAATTCTCGGAGGGCCGGCCCCGCTGCTCGGGGGCCCGGGCCGCCTGCTGACCTAACCGAGGCGAAGCCGGGGCCGCGCCGCGTGGGACCCGGCGGGCTGCGGGGCGGGGCGGGCGCCGAGGGCAGTTTGCTCCTTCGGGCTGTAGATGGAGCTGTCCGGCCCGGCGCGGGGACTGCGCCGAGGAACCTCCTTCTTCTCGGCGGCCGGCCGCGAGGGGAACCGCGCTCCCAGGATGCAGTTTGTGTCAACACGGCCGCAGCCGCAGCAGCTGGGCGTCCAGGGCCTGGGGCTGGACGGCGGCGGCTGGAGCTGGGCGCAGGCACTTCCCCCGGAGGAGGTGTGCCCGCCGGAGCCGGCGCTGCGCGCGGACATGGCCGAGGGGATGCCTCCCATGCAGGTGGGCGCGCGCCCGGCCGCCCGCGTTGGGCCGCGGCCGCCTCCCCTCCGCCGTGCGCGGGGTGCCGGGGATGGCGAAGTGCGGGACTGCGGGGTTCCAGGGTGCCGGGCGCCGGGGTGCGCGCGGGAGGGGGTGGGGGTGCGGCCGGGCCCCATGCAGCGCGCCGGGACCTGAGAGCCTCGCCGGTCCCTGGTTGTGCCAACGTGGGACCCGGGGCCCAGGCAGGCCGGCGCCGGAGCTGAGCGGGCCCGGAGGCAGGTGCGCTCTCTGCGTGGAGTTCCGGGCGGCTCCGCGCACTGCTCTGGCCCGGCCACCTCTCAGAAGCGGCGACTCCCACAGGCAGAGCGCGGGCGCGGCGGGCCGGGCACTCGGGACCTGACACCAGCTGGGCCCTTCACTGAACGAGGCCCGGCCTCGTCGCGCTGGGCCCGCAAGAAAGGCTTGCGGCGGAGCTTGCGCCGGGCCCGAGTGTGCGCACGCGTGTGCCTGGTGTGAGTGTGCATGCGTGTGCGCGTGCCTGTGTGAGCGCGCTTTCGTTCCTTGTGGCGTGTGTGTGCGCATGTGTTTGTGTGCCTGCATGTGCGTGTGCGCGGGTGTGCGTGTATGGCCATGTGCACATATGTCTGTGTGCACAAGCGTAGTGCATGCGTGTTTATGCGCATACGCCTGTGTGCGTGTGTGGGTGTGTGTTTGTATGCACATACATGGCTGTGGGTGTGCTACAGGAGTGCCTCCTCAGTGCTTGCGTTGTAACCAACTTGACAAGGTATTTCAGCTGTTCTGTTGTGCTCTGTAACAGAGCGTAACAACTGAATGGCTTCTCCTTTGCCCTGACTTCAGGCAGAGCAGGGCAGGGCCGTGGAGAGGGCGGTTGCCACTGCTGGTAGTTGTGAACTGGGCTGCATGTTAGAGTTAGAATCTCCTGAGCAGCTTTTAGGACTCCTGATACCCCAGCCTCTAACTCTGACTGTCGGGGGTGAGACTAGGCCCCTTCTGACCTGCCTTACACACCGGCCCTGAACTGGGCTCTGGGGCTCTGCCTGGCCGCCTTCTGCAGTGGTGTCTGTGGCTGTCTGTCCTGCTGCTCTCTGGCCGGGCACCAGGAAGATCTGCACCCCCAACCTTTGGTCTGCTGCTCTTCACTGTTGGGGCTGTGCAGGCAATTCTTACGGAGCCTTGCTTGGAATTAGAGGCGGCAGGTACTGACGAGGCCAGAGAGCTTCCTGAAGTGTCTGCGGCTGCTGCTGGCTCTTCAGATACCTGCTCTGCTCACCCGGCTGTGCTGCGTGGTCATTTCCCGGTGTTAGTCTCTAAACCTGTGAATGCCAGATTGGCCTGTGACTTCTGAGACCCCCGCTGCCACCCCGTCTCCTTCTCTAGGCCCAGTGGGTGGCTTTGATGGAACCATTGCCCCCCTAGCTTGCTGCGGTCTGGGGTCTCCAGAGTCCTGCTCTTCTTCTCCCTGTCACTGAGTCACCACCCTCAGGACGCTGCAGGGTGCCCCCTGCACTGTCACAGTGCTCCGAGTGTGAGGGTGAGACCTGCCGTTGCCACCCTGAGCAGGGGAGGACTGCGGATACCTTGAGTCTCCAGGACAGAGGTTCGCTGCTGACTGGCCCAGAGATGTCAGTGCCCTGCTGACCCCTCACCCTTCTCTTGGCCAGCGTGGCTCGGCTGCTGCCCTGCACTGACAGGGCTCCCCCCCCAGTAGAGGGCTCTGCACTGGAACATTCCAAAACCCAGTAACCGGAACATTAGGGGAGGCCTAATGTAAAGGGAGCCCTAGTGGCGCAGTGGTTGAGAGCTCAGCTGCTAACCAAAAGGTTGGCAGTTGGAATCCACCAGCTACTCCTTAGAAATCTGTGGGCAGTTCTGCTCTGGCCTGTAGGTCGCCATGAGTCAGAATTGACCCAACAGCAACAGGCTTTAATGTTGTGAGCAGTGAACATGCTCGGCTGCTGACTGAAGGTGGGAGGGTCGCATCTGCCCAGAGACACCTGGAAGAGAGGCCTGACGATCTGCTTCTGAAAAATCAGCCACCAAAAACCCTGTGGAGCACAGTTCCGCTCTGCACACATGGGGTTGCCTTGAGTTGGAGTCAACTTAATGGGAACTGGTTTTTAAAATTTTTTTCCAGGCCATGGGAACCCCCCCCCACCCCCCCAGGAAGCAGCTGGTCGCAGGAGGTCTGCTTTTTCTCTGTTCTTTCTCTCAGCCTATCCCAGGGCTTGGGGGTGCAGCTGCCCCTCCCCCCTTCCTGGAGAGGCACAGCTTTTGGTAAACCTATTTTCATTTTGGGGAATATTTATGAATATGTAGCGCATATGGGAAACATAGCTGCTCCCTGCCCTTCACTGGGGACTGGGGCCTCCCGCTTCCTGATGAGGGACAGTTTTGGGTAAACTTATTTTTATTTTTGGAAATATTTATGAATACGTAACATATATGGGAAACACGGAGCCCTGGTGGCACAGTGGTTAAGAGCTACAGCTGCTAACCAAAAGGTCAGCAGTTCAAATCCGCTAGCCACTCCTTGGAAGCCCTATGGGGCAGTTCTACTCTGTCCTGTAGGGTAGCTATGAGTTGGAATTGACTCGACAGCAGTGGGTTTGCTTTTGGTTTTATGGGAAACGCACCTGCTCCCTGCCCTTCACTGGGATCTGGAGCCTCCCCCTTCCTTCCTGGTGAGGGACAGTTTTGGGTGAACTCATAGCACATAGGGGAAACACAGCTGCTCCCTGCCCCTCACTGGGGTCTGGCGTCCCCCTTCCTGGCCTGAGATGGGCTGCAGGTCACCGTGGCGGCTCTCGCAGACGCGCTGCAGGGGTGTGGGGCGTCTCAGAGTGACCGCCACTTCCCTGGGCCCCAGCGTCTCCATCTTAGAGCAGAGATGCTTGTTCCTGCCCAGACCTGCTCACAGATTGCTGGGGAGATTAGAGGAGTATAGCTGATGTGAAAATGCGTATTTCGAAAACCAAACATGAGGCGTGTGTAGTTTATCCTAAAGTCCAGCCCCGGAGGATTTTCTACGCAAAGAAAGTGGCACGTGACATTCCAGACAGGGGTCACAGCCTTGGGTCCAGGCGGTGGTGCTGTGGCCAGGCTGGCCCTGCAAACAGGGACAAGAGGAGGGTGGTGGCTGCTCCAGCTGTGGCTGGGGTCACACTGGCATCGCAGCCTGCGAGTGGGGCTTGGCAGAAGAAGCCAAGTCCGCGGCATTTGGCTGCTTGTCCTTGTCCCCAGGCTGTCCTCCTGCTCAACTGGGTCTTACCCAGTGGCCACTCTCCCTCTGCCCACAGGCTCAGGAGTGGGACATGGACACACGGCGGCCGGTGCCTTTCCAGTTCCCACCGTTCCCAGACCGGGCCCCCGTCTTTCCTGATCGCATGATGCGCGAGCCCCAGTTGCCCACGGCCGAGATTTCCCTCTGGACTGTGGTGGCTGCCATCCAAGCTGTGGAGAGGAAGGTGGATGCCCAAGCCAGCCAGCTGCTAAACCTGGAGGGGCGCACTGGGACGGCCGAGAAGAAGCTGGCCGACTGTGAGAAGACGGCTGTGGAGTTTGGGAACCACATGGAGAGCAAGTGGGCCGTGCTGGGGACGCTGCTGCAGGAGTACGGGCTGCTGCAGAGGCGGCTGGAGAACATGGAGAACCTGCTGCGTAACAGAAACTTCTGGGTCCTGCGGCTGCCCCCAGGCAGCAAGGGTGAGGTGCCCAAGGTATGTGGCCGTCCCCAGGGCAGAGGTGGAGTGGGGACCAGCAGAGGCTAGCAGAACCCTGATTTTGTTGTCAGCCCTTCACTCCCTTCTGGGGCCTGGCTTGGGTGTGCTGTGGCCCCAGGGTGGTAGCCCCACTGCCTCGGACCCTTTGCTCTCATGATTCCTGGGCCTCCCCAGCTGTCTGGCCCTGTGTGTGATAACATCGTGCTACTCTTCACTTAGAAGTGACCCATCTCGTTTGTATTCTAGCATACATACGTTGGAATGTGGTCTCCAGGCTCCAGAGGGCCTGCAGTATAGCATCCAAGCTACATGTCCAGTGCAGCCACTCCCCACTCCCCAGAGATACCCATACCTCCCCATCTCCCTCGCTCCATCTCACCTACTCCCACTTAGCAACCTCACTGAACATCTTGACAGGCAGCTACTGCATGTCCACACCTTCGGCTGTCTGTGCGCTGCCACTGCACAGCTGGTCCCATCCCTTCGCTCACTCCAGGAAGTCTCTCTGGCCCTCCCACTCCTCTGTGCCGTGAGCCCTTCCCTCCCTCTGGCTCCTTCCTTGGTGGAAGGTGGAATCTTTTCTAGTGCTGCCTGTCTCAGAGGTGAAATCTCCCTGGCCCCACCACCTTACAGCTATCACCTCCTTTCTTTGCTTCCCTTGGAGTGGAAGTCCTTGAGAGAGCTGTCTGTATTTGCTGTCTCTAGTCCCCCCCCCCCACTTCCCACTTTTGTCTTTACCTTTTTAGTACAGAAAATTCAAACATATACAGTAGCAGACAGACTAGTACAATGAACCCCCTTATCATTCAGCTTCAACAGCTATCCGCTCTTGGCCAATCTTGTTTCATATAAATCCCTAACCGCTGCCCCCTCCCATTTTATTTTGAAGCAAATCCCGGGGGGGAAAAAAACTTCAATATTATCACCACCATCACCACAGAAAAAAGCCTCAATATGCTCAAATATCCAGTCGTCACACTTCAAATTTTCAGTTCTTTCAAAAATGATTTTTTGTTTTCATTTTCCGAATCAGGACTTAAATCCACACTTTGTCAAGGATAGGCCACTTATGTCTTTTTTAAGCTGTAGGTTCCTGCTCCATCTTTTTACATCTTCTTTACAGTTTATCCACTCTCCTGCTCCCTAGAAGAAAACTCTATCCTTTCCACACACTGCACTGCGTGTTTCTGCTGACGGCCGTGTCCTCTTGTGGGCCCTGTGCCCTGGACACGAGCTGTCAGGAAATGAAGGGGTGGCTGTGGGTTTGATGACTTGGGTTTGAATCCTAACTCTGCCACATGCTGGCTTTTGTATTATTGGACAAGCACGTTTTTTGTTGTTTCTGAGCCTCCCTAAGTCCTTTTGAAAGAAGCAGAGTCTCAGTCAATCAATCCCTACTGGTCTGAGTTTCAGTGTTCTCATCTGTTAACTGAGATGTGGACAGGGCTTACTTTATGGAGCTGTGAGGAGTGATTTTATTTATAGGTATAATACGGTGGTAGTGGTAGCGTGAGAACTTGTCTAATCTCTGGGGATAATGACCAGCATCAGCCCAAAGCTAGTCCCTGTGAGGCGGAGGTCAGACATACCTCCTCTCTCCAAACTTTTTACCAATTCTGAGACCAGCCGTCCTCCCCATGGCACTTTCTGCCTCTCTGCTGGGTTCCATAATTTGTTGCAATGGCCACACAGAACTCTCAGGCCACTTACGGTTAAGTGGTTTATTAAGGAAGTAACAGGCTACAACTTGGGATCAGGGTCAGGAAGCACGTAGGCAGAGCCCGGAAGGCTCCCCCAAAGAGGAGAGCACATCCCTCCCTTCTTCAGTGCAGGATAGCTCTCTCGGCAACTCTTGGCCATGCAAGCAAGCAGGCCCTTCTCTCTGCTATACACACCCCTTCTCAGTTGTGCAGGCCCCCCCAGGACAAGCCTCCTCTAGGCCCCCTCAGGGCAGGCTTCTCAGCCCCCTGAGGACAGGTCTCTCTGCCTTTGGCCTCCCTGCCATCAGCCTCTCTGCTGCAGACCTTCGGCCTCTCTGCCGTCAGCCTCTCCGCTGCAGACTGACCCAGCTCATAGCCAGTGGAGCAGTTTTTCAGCTCGCCTAGGGCAGTCCTAGCAGCAGGTTTCTGCTGTCACCACCTACTCTGCTACAGGGCCTCTCGTTGTCTTCAGTGTTACAGCTCTGTTAGGAGGTTCCTTGCCTCCTCTCTCTCTGATTCTTCTCTCTTATCTCTTATTGCCTCTCTTGCTTTTTCTCCTTTCTCCCTTCTACTCTGCTGCCAACCTCTGTGAGGTATATAAGCAAACTCCTTATTAATTTCAACGTATGGCCCTCCTACCAGGGCCATGAACTGACCAATCCCCTCTCAGTAGGCCACAGACACTTCATTTGCATAGTAGGCCATCATTGTTAGATCTTGTGTAGTCAGCTCTGACTCATAGTGACCCCATGCACAACAGAACAAAACATTGCCCAGTCCTGCACCATCCTCACAATTATTGCTTATGTTTGAGCCCATGGTTGCAGCCACTGTGTCAGTCCATCTCATGAGGATTTTCTCTTTTCCACTGACCCTCTACTTTACCAAGCATGATGTCCTTCTCCAGGGACTGGTCCCTCTTGATAACATGTCCAAAGTATGTGAGATGAAGTCTCACCATCCTCACTTCTAAGGGGCATTCTGGCTGTACTTCTTCCAAGACAGATTTGTTTGTTCTTCTGGCAGTCCATGGTATATTCAACATTCTTCGCCAACACCATAATGTAAAGGCATCAATTTTTCTTCAGTCTTCCTTGTTCATTGTCCAGCTTTTAAATGCATATGGGGCAATTGAAAATACTATACCTTGGGTCAGGCACACTTTAGTCTTCAAAGTGAGGTCTTTGTTTTGAAATGCTTTAAAGAGGTCTTTTGCAGCAGATTTGCCCAATGCAATACGTCATTTGATTTCTTGACTGCTGCTTCCATGGGTGTTGACTGTGAATCCAAGTAAAATGAAATCCTTGACACCTTCTGTGTTTTCTTTGCTTATCATGATATTGCTTATTGGTCCAGTTGTGAGGGTTTTTGTTTTCTTTATGTTGAGGTGTAATCCATAGTCACTTCATTTGCATAAGTATAATGACCAGTTCCTGCAAGTTGAGTAAAATAGACCAATCACAGCACAGGCTGCAGCCCAGGGCCAGACAAAAAGTATCAAACTATCAAGTTGTTTATGGCTTACCAGGAAATATCAATCAACCTGGAGAAAAGTGTCAAACCCTCTGAGGTAGAAAACTAGGGCAAAGATAACTCCTCAGGGTTTAGGGCAAAAAGCCCTCAAGCTGTTTTTCTAAAGAACCAAGGCAAAAGGCCACCTAAAGGCACTCATTTCACCACAATAGGAAAACACTGTGTAACTTGTACTCCCGATTGCTGTGTAACAAATTTCCTCAAAATTCAGCAGCCTAAAACAACAAATATTTATCACCTGGCAGTTTCTGTGGGTCAAGAATTTGGGAACAGCTTAGCTAATTCTCAGAGTCTCTCATGAAGTTACATTCAAGCTACCGGCCGGGTCTGCATCGTCTGAAGGCTTGGCTGGGGCTGGGGGATCCACTTCCAAGATGACTGCAGTCACTTGCTGCTGTTGACAAGAAGCCTTAGTTTCTCATTAGCTGTTGGCAGGGCATCTCAGTCCTCAGTGACTGCTGGCAGGGGACCTCAGTTACTCTCTGGCTGTTGGCAGAGGGCCTCAGTTCCTCAGTGGATGTTGGCAGGGGGCTTCAGTTCTTCATCATGTGGGCTGCTTGAGTGTCTTCATGACATCAGCTGGCTTCCCCCAGAAGGAGTGATCTGAGAGAGAGACCAAGATGGAAGCCACAACGTCTTTTATGACATAGCCTCGGAAGTTGTACGGTGTCAGCTGTGCTTTATTTACTTGTTAAAAGTGAGTCACTAAGTCCTACCCATACTCAAGGGAAGGAGGACAAGGCTCGCTCTATCTTCTGTAGGGACTGTCAAAGAACTTGTGGACATATTTTTAAACCATCACAAAGATAACACACCACAATATTGTTAATCAACGTTGTTAGCAATAGTTATAACCCACAGTGTGCTCTCGGGCATGCTAGGCCCGTTCTCTTTATCTGTCAGATTCTAGGAAGGATGTTGTTTCTCTGATCCTTTGTGCCTCTTGGATTGTATTGTGTCTGCTCGTTGATTCCTGGGTAGAGTGTGAATAGTCATTTCTGTCCAGCTAGACAGCGGGCTCCCTGCAGTCTAGACTTTCTCAGACATCTGCTGCATCCCAGCACAGTGCTGAGCATGTAGTAAGTCTCGGAAAGTACTTGGTGAAGCTGCAAAGAAGTGATGTGTATTTTCAACTGTGAGAATATGATCCCACAGTTCGTCACAGAAATAGTGAAGTGAGACAGAGGAGTTGGTATGTTGGGGAAGATGATGCATTTGGGCTTGGATCCACTTAGTTTGAGGTACTTAAAAGATGATCAAATGGAGCTACTCAGAAGGCTGTTGAAAATGTGAACTTGGGAGGGAGCAGGAAACTTGGAGAGCGTCATCTGCAAAGAGGCAGTGGTTGAAGTTGTGGGGAGAATGGAATAGCCACTGGAAAAGTGAAGACCTAGGGAGGGTCAGGGCAGAGCTTGGGGTCCGGAGGAGGGGAAGATGCAGTGAAGAAACACCTGGGGACAGGAGGCAATGGTTATGGAATATTCCAGGATGGAGGCATGTGGCCCCAGTGCCCCATGCAGGTCGGAAAGGGTAAGAGTTGATGCAGAGGTCATTGATGAGGGCTGTCAAGTCTATGGTTTCAAGTGGGAGGTACATGGGCATTTTTTGAGGGGTTAAGTGAGCATGGATCATGAAGGAGAAAACAGAGACCCGTCTATCTCTCAAGATGTTTCAGTGAATGGAAGGAAGGAGAGGGTGATAACAGGAGGTGACAAGTTGATGAGGCTCTTTTTAGGTTGGGGTGACTCTGAAGGGCAGGAGCCAGTAGAGAAGAGAAACTTCAGATATGAAAAAGAAAGGTTGTTAGATTGCATTCCCCACGCAGGAGGTGGAGGAGAAGTGAAGGGTAGGTATCAGGGGCATTGCCTTGGCAGGAGAGAGAGGCAAGGAACGGAGTTGTGGTCGCCTTCCCGAGGCCAAAGACAGACCATGAGAAGGAGGAGGCGGTGAGAGCTTGGCGAGTGAGTGTGTCTGAAACCAGCACCCCAGGGAGCACAGCCAGTTGTCCACAGGGACCAGGAGAGGCTTCTTAAGCGGTTGAGATGAGTGCGAGAGCTGGTGGTGGGCATGGCCTGTAGAGTTTCCTGAAATTTATCTAGCAACAGGGTTTTAAAATGAAGATGTGATCTTCAATTTTCCAGGTTGGGGGTTTGCCCTAGAGCATGGGGGTAGTCCAGGTTGTTGAAAGTTCTCTGGTTCTGGAGATGGACAGTGAGTGTCCCTCGGTGGTGATTAGGTTTCCGCCCCCCCACCCCGGGTTACTCGCCAGGGGTCACTCTTCTCCCATTGGAACAGAGGAGCCCTGCAGGGGTGAGAGGCTGACAGCCAAGGCTTGGGGGTGGCTTTTAGACTGAGCTGGAACAGCTGGCTCAGGGTGTGAAGGTGGAGGTGGTCGAGGTGTCATGGTGGAGAAGGGAAGCCCTATGTAACGTCTTGAAGCGAGCCCATTTGGGATGGTCTGTCCAAGGCAAGGTCTTGGTGGTGAGTGGCTAGCAGGAGTTTAGGGGAGGGTCCTTTTCAGATGGAAAAAACAGCATTCTAGAACAGACCCGAACACTATGGATCATCAAAGACTTGGGGACAGTGGAAGTTTCAACAAATCCAGCAAACGTGTTGACCCCCTGCCCCGCACTTCTAGAGGCTTGAGGTGTAGCCGTGAGCAGAACAGACAGCCTGTGCTTTAGCTCATGCCTTTAGAGCCCACTTGTTTGAGTGAGGAGTGTCACTGTGCGTGCAAAGGCAGCTTGGCCTGAGACACAGGTTTACAACAGGATCTACTGCATGCAGCTGACAATGCCAGTCTGGGAACATAACGCACTCTGTCACCCTGCGCCCATAGTCCACACTGAGTGCAGCTTCACCCCCAGGTACCCCTACCTAAAGGGAGGTAACAAAGCAGGACAGGGTTTGGTGAAACGCTGCCCCCCACCAAGTAAGGCAGCATTGACCATGAGCATTGTTGAAAGCTCCAGGATATTAAGAGTGAAGTGGATGGACTCCATTGAAATGGGACAAGCCAGGCTAGGCTTTGGAGGGTGAGAAGCCAACGTCCTGGGCCAGAGCTGGTCCTGCAGCAGCATGGGGGTGAGTGGGGAGGCACGGTCCAGGAGGCGCTAGAGCCACACTCTTGCTGTCCCAGGTTCCAGTGACCTTCGTTGACATTGCTGTCTACTTCTCTGAGGATGAGTGGAAGAGCCTGGATGGATGGCAGAAGGAGCTCTACAACAACCTGGTCAAGGAGAACTACAAAACCCTGATGTCACTGGGTAAGGACGTCTCCCTCCAAGGGAGATCACTCTCTGGAGAGGCCGTGGAATGCTTGTTAACCAACGTTAACCCCTGGGGCACGCTGCTTCGTGTTTATGCCAAAGGGAGCCCCCAGAGATTATTAGTTCATAGGCCTGGAAGACAGGATTTACGATGGGATAAAAATAAAAAGCCCAGTAACATGGCCTGTTGCATAGAACTCAATGCAGCACTACTGTTTAGCCAGGTGCCATCTTGTACACCTCGCCACCCAGGCCTTTCCACCCCTGCTGGGTCCACACGGCCTTGGTCTGCTGTTGGCTTCCAGAAACCAGCTATTTCTACACTAACGATTTGGGGATCTGTTGACTTGTTGTCAGCCAGACTTATGTAACTGCGACCCCCTAAGCCCTGGGGGGATGAGAAGTTGGGATGGGTAGAGCTCTGCCATCACCCCTGATCTCGACACATTGGTAAACCCCACCCAGCACTTCCTTCCCTTCTGACTTGTTTCAGATGCAGAGGACCCAGCACCCAAACCAGATGCTCCACCCCAGGTCGAGCCAAGGGAAGAGCCGTGTGTGTGGGAGCAGCGTAACCCCGAAGAGAGAGACATCCCAATGGATCCGGACACAGGTGATGGTGGCCATGATAGCCCCAGATTGCAGCAGGGCAGAAGAGGAAAGGCCAGCTGCCCCTGCCTCTGCCCTGCATGCTTTCAGGAGAGCACCTCTCTGGAGCTGCTCATGGGGGCCAGTCACTTATGGGAAGAGACTTCAGGGCCTGGGGTCCCATGGTGGGCATTTGTCTTGGGTCAAACCATTGCAGCTCTAGAATCACAGGTAAGTTAGGTGGAGTAGGTCCCAGGCCTGGGTGGACCTACAGTGAGAGGCCCTGGATTTGGGAGCACCCTAAGCACCCCAGGCCCAGGATCAGGGTGGGTGGCTGAAGAGGTAAAAGGGAATCTACAGTGCTAGTTTTGGCTTGGCCCAGTCCTGTGGTGTGGCAGCAATCCAGTCTCTTCATCGCCTTCTTTCACAGACACTCACACCACACACCGCAGACTCCTGCAGAGCCCTTTCCTCACTCAGGAAAGAGTCTTAATTCCTGAAGAAACCCAGTTCTCTGGGAATGTTGCACTTGATCAGCCTTCAAAGGGATGGAAGTTTCTAGGGTTCTTGTCCTAGCTCTGCTCTGACTCATCAAGGGGTCCTAGAGAAATCTTTTAGCTCTGGGGGTACAGTTTGCTAAACCATGTTGGTCTTGGTGAAATCTGGTGCTTGAGCTGTACTTATTCTGTGCCTTGCGTGAGCTTTCTGCCCCCTGTGCCCTCTGCCTTTTCCTTCTCTTCGAGTGGAGACCCTGTTTCCAAAATGATACTTTCCTTAGAAGGTGGTTCTAAAGGTAGCCTCCTCTCCTTGCCAGCGTTTTCTTGTTGTTGGGATATAATTCACATAGCATGAACTTCACCTCTTTAAAGTGGACAATGCAGTGATTCTATCATCACTACCATCTAGTTTCAGAACATTTTCATCACCCCAAAAAGAAACCCCCGTACCCATTAGTGGTCATTCCCCATTCCCTCCTCTGGTCTTTATGGACGTTTCATACCAATGGCTCCTTCCCAGTCAGAACCAAGCACTGCATGTGTCTGAATCCAGCCAGGAGGGCACGTGTCATTGTTGTTAGGTGCCGTAGAGTCAGTTCCAATTCATAGTGACCTATGCACAACAGAACAAAACACTGCCCGGTCCTTTGCCATACCAGGGGCACACCTGGTACTTCTGATGTTGAAGACACTGTAATCTCAGCAACCCATTGAGTCATCATGCCCCCCCTCTTCTCTGGATAGAACAAGGGTCTTTAGGTGCAGAGGATGTGAGGGACCAAAACCCACAGAGGCTCAGTGACTGTTCTCTGAGCTGGTGGCAGAGCTGGAACCAGAATATAAGTCTTCTGCTTCGTCTTCCACTGCTCTCTCCTGCTGTTGGGGCTGTCCCCTCCAGGGGACGGTGCCTTGCGCTATAGGCCACCATGAGAGGACCGGCCTGCTTGTCATGTTTTGGGGTTCTGTATAGGAGATATGTCATGGTCTTTTGTGGATAAGGATGGTGTGCACCATCCATTTGAGAGTAGGATGTGGTTGTGTCTCTTTGTCCAGCCTAACTTCTTGCCAATTACATACATAACACACATGCCTGTGTTGGTATGTGAGGGCGGCTCTGGCCAGAGCTCAGCCAACTCTTTCTGACCCCTACACAGAGGTCAAACTTATGACCTAGTTCTAACACAGCATGAGGTTACTTCCAAACATCTCTCCAACATTTTCCACCTTACTGTGCTGCTTGGCTCATATCTTTTTATTAGATGTTGACACTTTTTGCTCCCAGCACCTTCTGCTTCTTGGGGTACCCCAAAGCTGCCATTGGAGCCTCACACCACTTTCTTCTCCTTGACCAGACCCAGGACCTCTGTCCTCCCCGCTGACCAGACCCGACATCTCTCTCTTCCCCCCTGACCAGATCTGACATGTCTGCCCTCCCCTGGGTCAGACCTGTGACCTCTGTCCTCTCCTGGGTCAGACCTGGGACCTCTGTCCTCTCCTGGGTCAGACCTGGGACCTCTGTCCTCTCCTGGGTCAGACTTGGGACCTCTGTCCTCTCCTGGGTCAGACTTGGGACCTCTGTCCTCTCCTGGGTCAGACCCATGACCTCTGTCCTCTCCTGGGTCAGACTTGGGACCTCTGTCCTCTCCTGGATCAGACCCATGACCTCTGTCCTCTCCTGGGTCAGGCCTGGGACCTCTGTCCTGTCCCCTTCTCTGACCTGACCTGACATCTCTGTCCTCCCCTGGGTCAGACCCATGACCTCTGTCCTCTCCTGGTTTGGATCTGGGGCCTCTGTCCTCTCCTGGGTCAGACCTGGCCTCTGTCCTCTCCTGGCTGGTGCTATGGCCATGCTCAGTGGCTGGTGCTTGTTCAGCCCAAACCCCAAGAACGTCCTGGTTATGGTGATTCATAAAAATGGGGCTGAGTTGTATGACTCTTTGTCCCTAGGAGCGGAGCCCCTGATGCCCACACAGGATGCGTCCTCTCAGGTAAAGCGTGAAGAAGCCCTGAGTGTCCGGGGACAACGGGGCATGGAGGAGAGGGAGCTCCCCGCTGAGCCCATCTCCGGTGAGTGAGCCCAATGCGCCCACACGAGGGGCTGTTGTCAGGCTGTGTGGCAGGCCAAGGGTATAGCTAAAAATGGAAGGCTGTGGGTCCTGGGCTGGGCTGGGCTGAGGGACTGGAATCTTTCACAGGACACAGATGGGCACCCTAGGTATATAACCAAGAGTTTTGAAAGCAGGGACTCAAACAGAAACCTGCCCACCAATGTTCATTGTAGCACTTCTCACAATAGTCGAGAGGTGGAAACAATTCAAGTGTCCATCCGCAGATGAACGGATAAACAAAATGTGGTTCATTCATCCATGGACTACTTCTCAGCCATAAAGAGAAGTGAAGCTGAGACACTACACATGGATGAACCTTGAAAACACCATGCTGAGTGAAAGAAGCCAGACACAAAACGAGAAATGTGCTGTGATTGCACTCACCTAGCGTATCTAGAACAGGCAAATGTCAAGACAGAGAATAGGTTAGTGCTACCAGGGGCTGAGGCAGGGAGTCACGGGCCGCTGTGTTAGGGGTGCTGCGTTTCTGTTTGGGAGGATGGAAGCGTCCTGGAAGTAGATGTTGGTGATGGTTGTGCAATGTGGTGGATGCGATTTAACGCTACTGAATTAAAATGGCAAACTTTATAAAATAAAGTATCTTTAAAAATCACATGGAACTACTACACGTGAGCACTCCGCAGGCCCGCTGGGCAGGGACATGCGGGTCACAGGCCTCTCCCTGGCCCTGAGAGGCCTTCCTCTTCCAGACAAGCGTGTACGCCTGCCGTGGGTGTGTTGTCTGGGTGGTTCCTCCTGGAGAGGCTAGGCTCCTGCTGTGTGTGAGAACTCTGTGAGAGCCGAGGTGTCACCTAGGTGGCTCCTTACTAATCCCCAGGTGGGGCTCTCCCCCTTAGTCAGAGCCTCACCCCACAGGGACAGTAGCCTCAGGGAGGGCAGCCCTTGGCTTTTCCTCCACCCCTCGAGCACTGCTGTCATCTGAGAGAGCCTCAGAAATCAGGCAGTAAAGGGCAAAGCAGCCTTCACAGACCCCAGAAGAAAGAAAATGTGGGATACAGCTTAGAAAACTTCTGCTAAAATGGCCACGATGAAAGCCTTCCTGAAAGGCATCATTCTCCTGGAAGAGCCCTCGCGAGGCATCCGAGGTCGTGCCAGAGAAGCAGTGGTGGTGCCGGGGGTTGAGCCCACTGAGGAGCTGAAAATGGCTCCTCATCTCCAAGCCATGGCTGTATCATGTCCCTCTACCAACCGGTGGCCGGAGTCGACTCTGACTCGGGCGCCCCCCTGTGTGTCAGAGTAGAACTGTGCTCCACAGAGTTTTCATGGCTGATTTTTCAGAAGTAGATCGCCAGGCTTTTCTTCTGAGGCACCTCTGGGTGGACTAGAACCTCCAACCTTTTGGATAGTAGCCTAGCATGTTAACCGTTTGCACCACTCATGGACTCCACTTGCAGCAAAAGTGCCATTAATTGGAGGCAAGCTGCCTGAAACCCTTAATTAATTAGGCTAATTTAACTATGCCTGATTTTTAGGGGAAAAAACTAATTGCATGAAATCAGAAATTTGCCCAAAACACCAATTCCAGATACTTTCTCTAATGGCTCTGCTGGTCTTATCTCCACGGGTAGACTCGCCGATCTCTGCCCAGGACCTGCTGTCTCGGATTAAGCAGGAGGACCACCAGTGTGTATGGGACCAGCAGGATTTGGTGGAGAGAGATATCGCAACGGACCCCAATTCAGGTGAGAGAGAAGCTGGAGGACAACCAGCACCTCAGTCAACTGTCCAGCCACTGGGAAACTCACTATATTAAGTTGCTGTTAGTCAAAGGCCAAGACAGGCTCACAAAGTAAAATACAGCACAATCCTCAGTCCGCAGTGGGGCAGATTGTGGAATGCGACCACTTGTAAAATGGAGAGGGCTTTTCAGAAGGGATCACTAAATTGATAATTTATTGTGTCAGGGTCACTGATACTAGAATTACTTCAGCACCAATTTTTAGACAAGAAAAACAAACTGAAGAAGCTTCTAGAAGTTCAGTATATTTCTGTGTCAGAGAGAAAGGAACTTAAATTTTCTGGAATTTCTCCTGAGTGAATACCAGGAAGGTGTCACACAAGAAACGTGGGGAGGGTCCAGGTGTATTGGGGTGCTAAGAGAGCAGTGTGGGAGCCCCACCCCAGGGCCTGTGCGTGCTTGAGTGCGTTTGCCAAGCTGGGTCGGTTGCCAGGATGGGAAGATCAGAAACGAGACCCAAAATTTCCTGAGATTCCTCAACTTTGCAACTTTTCAGCAAGGAAACCGAGGGATGCAGGGCCAGAGGCTCGGTGGTGAAGAGCCCTGAGTCTTCCTTGCAGCCCTTACCAATGCCCTGAGCCACTGCTGCTGCCTCTGCTCACTTTTAAACCCCAGCCACCAGGGACCAGTTTTCTCTATCACAACCTGGTTCTGCCGTACCATCTCTGGGCCTTGTTAAATGTCTGTGCTGCAGGCAGGGCCCCATTTATGAAGTCACTTTTATGGGCATGAAGTTCTTTCAGGATGGGAAACACAGATTCCAGAGCTGGCCCAGCTCTGCCCACTGAGGCAGTGACCTTTGCATGAACTAGTCTTTAGATCTTTGATGGGCGTTCAGCAGCACAACAAACCCTAAGGCTGCCTTTTTCCCTGACAACAGAGTCTCTGCTTTCAGCACATGACATTCTGTCATGGATCAAGCAGGAGGAGCAGCCATTCCCGTGGGGACCTCGCGATGCAGTGGAGGGAGAGCTCGGGTTAGACTCCAGCACTGGTGAGTGATGCCCACCTGGGACCCCGGGTGTTTGGGGCAGAACGATGGAGGCCTGGACTGGGCTGGGTGTCTCGCCCCAGCCTGCCCCTTGCAGGGTCTTGTCTGTCGACAGCAGCGGTTCAGAGGTCCATGCCCTGCATTGTCCTCTTTCCTTTGGGAGTGTGGCCATGCAAGGAGGGGGCAGGTGGGCACAGAGCCAGCGCCTGGCAGGAAGTGGGCTTGCACATCTGGCCAACAACTTGCAATGCAGCAAAGAAGCCCTTCTGCCGCTAATTCTGGACCGTACGTGGGCATTAGGAAAGGAGCCAGGGTTGATAGCAAGTGGCTTCCATATTAGAGAATACTGATCCGATTACCCAAGTCAGCCCTGAAGATTCTGTAGTTCAGATGGGGTGAGGGGCCTGGGACCAAACATCACACCAGACTTGAGTGTCTTGGTCTATTTTGAAGCTCTACTTATTGACCTATGAGCTCAAGGAATGGGCTCCTGGATTATTTAACATGCTTAGCAGCAAGCAGATACACCTTGCCTCATACACGTTATCTCTGGCTAATTGAATTTTTTCCATCTTACACTGTCGGTGAGCAGGAATTCAATGCACACTCACTCATACGGGAATTCAGGAATCCCTTTTTTGCTGAAGTATGTGTCCAGTTAGTGTGAACTCTGGCTTTTGAGTCAAACAGGACACAGGCTCTTTCTCCCAGGCATACGCCAGGGCAGGGGAAAGGGGCTGGCCCAGACAGGTATCATTTCTACTTTTCATTCTCTACCCCACTACTTCTCCCTCCTGACCTCTTTCAATAAGACCATCATACCTTACCACTGGTTCACCAGGGTGTCTATGGCAACCACAGCACTAGATCGTTTTTGAAAATCATAGGAACCACAGATAAGACACTAGTTTCCAATTCAACACACAAACAGAAGGAGGTTCACTTTGGGAGAGAGAACAAGAGGACCTGCTAAGAGGCTTTTGTGACTGGGCAGGCAGGAGAAGCATTTCCAGATACCCCTGTCTCCCAAATTCTGGCCATTTCCTCCCAAATGCTAAGGATCAAATAGGACTTTGGATCCAGTGGTGTTTCTGGAGTGAGTGGTGGGTCAGAAGCCTGGGACAGCCGCCCAAACAGATGCCAACACCCATAGACTGTAGTGTGAAAACTCTCCCCCGCATTACTTACTGCCTTGAGTTAATGGTGGTCCTGGTCTTAACAAACATTTGCTGACTGCCTACTGCGTGCTGTACAGTGTTACAGGCCCTTGGAGTAAGCAGTGAATAAGGACAAGGCCCCTGTTCTCAGGGCTTTACATTTTGTGGGAAGGAAACGGACAATAAGCTAAAGTCACATGGTGGTGTCTTCATTTCCTGGGGTTGCCAAAACAAAAGACCACCAAGTGGGTGGTTTAAAAGAACAGAAATTCAGTATCTCACAGTTCTGGAGGCTAGATGTCTGAATCCAGGGTGTTGGCAGGGCCACAGTCTATTTAGGCTCTATGGGACGATCCTTTCTTGTCTCTTTAGGCTTCTGGTAGCCGTGGATGTTTCTTGGCTTTCCTTGGCATGGAGGCTGCGTATAATTTGTTCTTTTTTTTAATATCCATTCTGCCAGTCTCTGCCTTTTTGATTGGAGAGTTCAATCCATTTAATATTTAAAGTTTTTACTGATAAGTACTTCTGTCATTATTCTGCATGTCTTACGCATTTTTTGTCTCTCATTTTCTTCTTTATTGCCTTCTTTTCTGTTAATCTTTTGTAGTGGACCATTTTGATTCCCTTCTTGTTTTTGTGTATATTTTTTGTCATTATCAAAGGGATTACATTTAACATACTAATTTGTAATAATCTAGTTTGAATTGATACCTAATTAACTTTAATAGCATATGAAAACTTTGTTCTTGTACAGCTATGTTCCCCACTTTATGTTGTTGTCACAAATTACATCTTTATGGGTTGTGTGCCCAGTAACATAGATTTATGATTATTTTTTATATGATTGTATTTTAAATTTTATAGGACATAAAAAATGTGGTGCATAGTGTGGGAAATTTGGTGGGTGTAAGTGTGACCCTGGTGTCTGACCCCAAACCCCATCCCCTTTGGACCCTGATGACATTATGACTTGGCCTCTTTGTACTCCCATGTGGAAAGGCTGGCCAGCCAGAAAATGGCTGTTCTTGCCCCTGCAGTGATACCTTTTCATCACACTCTAAAGTCTCCAGGCTGTGGGTCCACAGTTCTTTATTACCTTGAGGCTGAGGATAACATCCCAGTACTGGGCATTAGAACACTGGTCTCAAGCAATAGAATAATACTGACTTTTATATTTGTCCATGTAATTACCTTTACAGGAGGTTTTTATTTTATTATACAGCCTCAAGTAATTATCTAGTGTCCTTTCACTTCAAACTGAAGGACTCCCTTTAGTATTTCTTGTAGGGCAGGTCTAATGGTAGCAAACTCCTTTAGGTTTTATCTGAGAATATCTTAATTTCATCCTCTTTTTTTTTTTTTTTTGAAGCACTATTTTGCTGGATATAGAATTCTTGGTTGGCAAGTTTTTTCTTTCAGCATTTTATACAGGTAGTACCCGACTTATGATGGGATTCTGTTCCAATGACTCCATTGTAAGTCAGTTCTGATATAAGTGGAATACCTTTTTTTTTTTTCAGTTTTCATTGTTATTGCCTTTTATCATCAGTATGTTTTAAATTTATCATCAGTATGTTTTTATTGGTCAGCGTCAGAGTCACAACAATGAAATCGTAGTCATGACAGCCGTTGGGTGCGTGCACAGTTCAACTGTCTTATGTCATCAGGGTGGAACATTGCCCAACTTTCTGTCTGTTATGACTCCCTACAGTGATACCAACACAGACTTCATTGTAGACCAGGCCGAGTTTTGGCAGAGTTTTGATCAGTAAATCATAACATCAAACATCTCAGAGTGAACATCTGAGAATGATAACATCAGCAAATTATATGCTGCAACATTGTATGTAGTACATACTACTAATGATAAGATGTACAATGACCAAAAACCAGATGGTCATAAGTACAGATTGTTGTAACTCAAATATGTTGTAAGTCGGGGACTACCTGTATATGTCATCCCACTGCCTTCTTGCCTTCATGGTTTCTGATGAGAAATCAGCTGATAAATCTTACTGAGGATCCTTTTACATGAGGAGTCACTTTTCTCTTGCTGCTTTCAAGATTCTCCCTTTGGCTTTGGCTTTTGACAGTTTGATTATAATGCATCTCAGGGTGGATGTATTTGAATTTTTCCTACTTGGAGTTCATTGAGCTACTCGGATGTGTAGATTCATATTCATTTGGCAAGTGTTCGGCCATTATGTCTTCAAATACTCTTCCTGACCTTCCTCTCTTCTCCTTCCAGGATTCCCATAATGTATATGTTGGTCCACTTGATGATGTCTTAACAAGTTCCTTAGGCTCTGTTCACTTTTCTTGATTCCTTTTTCTTTGTCTTTCAGACCTAATAATTTCAGTTTTCCTTTCTTCGTGTTCATTGAGTCTTTCTTTCATCTGCTTACATCTGATGTGAAACCTCTCTAATGAATTTTTCATTTTAGCTATTGTACTTTTCAGCTCCAGAATTTGTTTGGTTCCTTTTTACAATTTCTGTCTCTTTATTGATATTCTCATTTTGCTCATATATTACTTTTCTTTAGTTTTTTTATGCAGCTCTTTGAGTATATTTAAGACAGTTAGTTGTTTTACAGTCTTTAGTAAATCTAATGTATGGAATTCCTCAGGTACAATTTTTGTCACTTTATTTTACTCCTTTGAATAGTCCATTCTTTATTTCTCTTTATGCCTGGTGATTTGTTATTATGGAAAACATGACATTTGAATACTATAATGTGTTAACTCTGAGAATCAGATTCTCCCCCTCCTCAAGGTTTGCTGTTATTTTAATTGTTGAAGGCTGTAGTCCACTGGTTTAGAGATTTTTCCAAACTATTTTTGTAAAGACTGTATTCCTTGTCGTGTGGTCACTGAAGTCTCTGTTCCTTTAGCTTGTGTTCAGCTAGTGTTTTGATAGAGGTTTTGTTAAAGCCAGAAGTTGAAGAAAAACAAAAAATAAAAAAGTTTAAAGAAATTTTTTTAAAAACCAGCTATCTGTCCCTTTTTCCCCTTGTTTTTTTTTTTTTTTTTTTTGCAGATTGGCTGTGTGCTGGAGCACTTCTTTAATACTTACCCAGGCTTACACATAGCCTAAAGATCAACCTGAGGACAAAGCTTAGAGCTTTCTCAGGTCCTTTCTGAGCATGCACCTAGTCCTAGGCACGTGTGTGGATTTCTAAGTTTCCCTGTGTATCCTAATGCTTTTGAATGTCCTAATTTCCAATGAAACTCCCTTCCTTTTCCGCCCAGTCCTTAGGCAGTCTTTTCTATGTTTTTTAAATCATACTCTTTTGTGTTAGGTAGCTACAGATTGATTGTTTACCTTACAGTGTTTTGGAGAATGCCTTCCATTTTTCCCCCTACCGTGTGAGTTCCAAGATAGACAAATCAGACGAGTGCCTTGCTTCAGTTCTTTACGTAGCCACCTAACAGGTTAGAACAGAGAAACTCAATAATTTGTGAATAAGGTCTGCTCTGCTCCCTCTGGAAACCCTGGTGGTGTAGTAAAGTGCTACTGCTGCTAACCAATAGGTCAGCAGTTTGAATCCGCCAGGCGCTCCTTGGAAACTCTGTGGGGCAGTTCTACTCTGTCGTATAGGGTCGCTATGAGTCAGAATTGACTTGATGGCACTGGGTTTGGTTTTGGTTTTGGCTGCTCCCTCTGGAACAAAGGACCAGGGTCCCACACTGAGAAAATGAGCCACATCTTCAAGCTGACCTCTGAGCCAGGGAGGGGGTAGGGCATAGGCAAATAAAAAAGCCACAAAACTTCCCTAGTATCTTGAGCGTCTTTTTCTTGATCCAGCATTCACTTGGTTGCTGTAACCCTTTGGCTATTCCCAGAGTTCTGACAAAGTTGGTTTGGTTCTGACAGTTTTTGCTTATTTTTTTTGATGTTTCTGTGGGGGACAGGAGCATAGAGCTGCTTATTCCACCATCTTGCAACATCACTCCTCCCCAGTCAGTTTTGACGGAAATGGAGAAAAGGGGAGGACTTAGCAAAGTCTGTGTAAGGTTGGCTTTTTATGAAGATAGCCTCAGTGGGTGGGGGAGGGGCCCTGAAAGGGAACATGGTGGAGCTGTCTGAAAAGTGGCCTCTAGAGAGAGGAAGAGGTCCTGGCAAGGGGTAGGATGGGAAGACAGATGAGAGTAATTACAACAAGAGTCCAGCTTCACCTTCCACAGGCTGCCCCTAAATGGGGGTTTTGCTCCTCTAGGGAGAAAGGACTGTGAGCTGGAGGTTGTTTGGCCTTGCAAAGGTGATGAGGGTGAAGGGAAACCCAGAGATACTGTGGGAGGAATAAGAAGACTCCTAGAGATAGTTAAGTAAACTGAGTGGTTTCTGGGTCAGAGGTCCGAGTTCTGGGCCTGAGACCACTGTTCTTATGCTCAGAGCCAGGATGTTGTCCCCACTCACCCCCAAAGGGTAACTGTGGACTCATGGCAAAGAAAAGGCATCATACAGGGGGCAACAACAGCTGTTTCCTGGGGAGGCAGGCTGGCCAGCCACTTCCACATGGGGTACAGACAGTAATATCATCTGGGGTCAGGCGCCAGGGTCAGACTCACATCCATCAAACTTCCCACACTAAGTCAGAAAGCCATTTGCTTAGTGGAAGCAGGGGTGGGGTCCTGTGGTCTCACATCTGTGGACACCATTCCCTTAAGCCCTATGGACAGGTCTTTCACCTTGGGGAGGTTCTGGCGAATTCTTTCTCTCCAGTTGGAAGTCTCCTTGCATAAATTAGCATTGTCCATCAGACTAAAGACAAACGTTGTTATTTCCGTTCTGAGCCTGGGAGCATTCTGCCTTCCCAGGTGATTTCTGCTTAGCAGCCCCACCCCCACCCCCACCCCCACCCCCACCCCCTAGACCTCAGTCCTTCCTCTGTGGCACCTGTGGCCAGCTTCTGAGCTCTAAGCGGTAGCTCTGGGCAGAGCAGGTGGTCAGGGAGCACTAGAACCACAAAGAACATGACAGACCATTTTGTCCACCCCCTCGTTTTTTAGGGAAACTGAGACCCAGGTAGCCAGCGACTCGCAAAAAGCCACAGCGCAAATTGGTTAAAGATCCGGGCCTCCTCCAGGGGAGAGTGTGGGGCCCCAGGTGCCAGCTACCAGCGTCGTCACTTCTCCATGTCTCCTTCCCCAGGTGACGGCCTGCTGATAGTGAAGAACCCGCCCCCGGCCCCGCCGCAGCCCCAGCCGCAGCCGCAACAGCCGAGCCTCCCCCCGGCCCCTGTGGCTGAGGGCGCGGGCGGCCCCCCGAGCCGGGGCGCGGGCGGAGGGCTGGAGGGCGGCTTCCCGGCACTGCCCGGGGAGCGGGGCGCCTGCGGGGCGCCCGGGGGTGCGGGGAGCACCGGGGGCGGGCCCGGCGGGCCGCGGGGTGGGCCCGGCGGCTGCGGCGGCTGCTGCCCGGGCCCCGGCGCGCCCCGACGGGCCCTCCCGGCGCACGGAGGCCGCGGCAAGCCCTACGCGTGCCCCGAGTGCGGCAAGAGCTTCGGCGTGCGCAAGAGCCTGGTCATCCACCACCGCAGCCACACCAAGGAGCGGCCGTTCGCCTGCGCCGAGTGCGAGAAGAGCTTCAACTGCCACTCGGGCCTCATCCGCCACCAGATGACGCACCGCGGCGAGCGGCCCTTCCGCTGCGCCGACTGCGACAAGACCTACAGCCGCAAGGAGCACCTGCAGAACCACCAGCGGCTGCACACGGGCGAGCGGCCCTTCCAGTGCGCGCTCTGCGGCAAGAGCTTCATCCGCAAGCAGAACCTACTGAAGCACCAGCGCATCCACACGGGCGAGCGGCCCTACCCCTGCGCCGAGTGCGGCAAGCGCTTCCGCTACAAGGAGTCGCTCAAGGACCACCTGCGCGTGCACGGGGGCGGCGCGGGCCCGGGCCTGGGCGCGGCGCGACCTGCGCACGCGCCCCCCGAGCGGGACTAGGCCGGGCCGGGGGGCGGGCTCTGCCGACCTGCCCCCGGGCTCGGCGCCTCGCCCTCCGCACCCCGCCGGGCCCTCCCTCCGCACCCCGCGGGCCGCGAGATTCCACTCCGGGGGCGGGGCAGACGCCGTGGGAGAGGGCCCGGGAGGAACCCCCAGACGGAGGAGCCCCCAGACACCCTGGGAGAGGGCCCGGGAGGAGCCCCCAGACGGAGGAGCCCCCAGACACCCTGGGAGAGGGCCCGGGAGGAGCCCCCAGACGCCCAGGGAGAGGGCCCCGGAGGAGCCCCCAGACGCCCAGGGAGAGGGCCCCGGAGGAGCCCCCAGACGCCCTGGGAGAGGGCCCCGGAGGAGCCCCCTGGCACCCGTCTGGCCCCGGGGTTGCAGATTCTGGTCGGCGAGGCCCCCGGGCGTCTGGAACCCTTCCGAGATGGAGGAAATAGGTCCTCAGGTTGAGAGGAGTCCTGAAACAGGAAGCTGAGGTGGAGCGGCGGCGGCAGGAGGGCCACGCTGAGGGGAACATCGTCCTGACGACAACACTGCCTCGCGTTTGAATAGCGCTTTATACTTTTTTAAAAAGTGTTTTCTATGCGTTACCCATGTCACCTTTAGCCTGTCCCTCTGAGATAGGCGGGTGGGATTTTCCTGACATGGTGTAACTTAGGTGACATGTCCAACCAAGGCCGCACGACAGGAGGGCCCCTGTCCCTGTGCAGTGCTCACCCACACTGCCTACCTCGGCGTCTGGGACCTCTCAGGCCTGGCTTCTCCTGTCCCTTTCTTCCCGTTCCCCACACCCAACGAAAAAGAGAAGTCAGAAGCAAGAGGGGCCAACCTGCGGGGTTATGGGGTGGGGGCCCAAAATGCCCCCAGGGGGGCCTTTGAAAGACTCTTTCTACCAAGTTGCTCTCAGCCGCCTCCCTTCTCCGACCTCCTTTCATGCACAACAGCGACCTGGGACCTGGACCAGTCGGCAGCCATGCCCTGGTCAGACCGTGTCCTGATGGTCATCTGGGTCTCCCCAGGGCCGCAGGGCTGAGGGAAAGCAGCCATCCAGGCAAGGGCCTCTGCCCAGGAGAGCCAGGCCATGGGGTGCTAGAGAATCGTAGAGCCTGGGTCTCTCCTACCCGAGCCTCCCATTGGTGCTATCTGCTCGGGAACAAGGACACAGACCCTAATATGCTCCAGAACCCGCAGGCGCTTTGGGAACCGCCCAAAGGACTCCCACGTTGGTGCATTTGCTCAGCGGCCCCAGCACTGCGTCCTGAGGCCCAGTCTCCATTTCTGCATCCTGCATGGCCAGGCCCCGGGGTGGGGTGGCATGCCCCAGAACCCCATTTGTGTCAAGAATGACTCCCTGCTCCTCCCTGAAGTCCCGCTTCTCTTCCAGCCTGGAGCCCGGTGGGCGGCAGCACTTGGCACCACTCTGAGCGCTCAGCCTCTGCCCCCTGTCCTCGCTGCTGTGCTGCTTTCCTCTGACCCCTTCTTGCCATGCAAAGGGAATTCTTGAGATTCAATAAAAGGTATCCAGATTGCAGAGTGTGTTCACAGAGCGGAGGGGTCTCCAGCTCGGCTTCCTGTAGTGGCTCCTCTGTGAACTGGAACCCAGTTAACTTTTTTTTTTTTTTTTTTTGGTTGGGGGGCTCCATTCTGTGTTTTGAAGGAGGCAAATCTTAACAAGTTGAGAAATTAAACAGACAAGGTTCAATTGAGTTTTTTAGAGAGGGGGGCCCAGTGCAGTGATTTGATTGGGAGGGGGCAGTGCCACTTTTTAAAAGCATTTGCACAAAGTCCACATTGTCATAATATAGATCATGGAGAATTAGTCCAACGAATTTTATTGGCTGTTGGGAGAATGAAGAAGAGTGAGGAATCACTACAGAGGCATGGGTTTAAAAGTGTGAGCACATACATCTAGCCTGGTCCCTTCATTTTACCCTCAAGGAGCTGATTGCCAAAGAGGTTTTGTGAATGAGCTAGTGAGGGAGCCAAGACCAATTCGCTGGTTACCGGGTACCAGTCTGGTGGATCTCGCTGCACCAAGCATCCCTCAGCATGCCCCAGAGAGTCCAAAATTGAGCTTGACCACAGAACTTACCTGAGATTGTGATATTCAGAATGCCACCCTCTGCCAGTTCCCAGGCAGTAGGAGCCTCGGCATGGACCCCGGAGTCCACCTACTGAAGCAGAACAGGGGTCTTATTTTCCTCCTAAAAAAATATTTTAATGGTAAAAATTCATAGTAAACCAAGAGAGTGAAACGCTTTCCTACCAGACTGCTGAGAAGCATCCAGTGCTAAGAACTTCAGTGTCCTTCCAGATCTATAGTCAATTTCCCAGACGTTTGTTTGCTTCCTCATCTCAGGGTATGCTTTCTTTTCTGGGCTTTCTGCCCCCCGTCTGCCTGGAGATTCCAACAGGGCCGTGGGATTGCACTGCACAGCACTGTCTCTACCTGGTCGCCAGATTCCTGGTGATGAGTGGGCCTCTGCAGAGGCTGCTGCTCAGAAGTAGAGAACTGGAGTGGTGGCCTTTTGAGCAGCCTCATGGAAGCTCATGGCCTCAGTCCCTTTACCTTTTGTCAATTTGTGTCTTAATGTATAGAAAAAGGAAGGCTGAGGAATAGTGGGGGGACTGGATCATTATTCGACATTTAGTAAACACCTCCTTTTAGGGAACAAAGAAGTACAAGACCCAGTCCTTTCCCTCCAGGAGCCCGAAGTCTATGATATCTGTGAGAACAAAATCATATGGCTATATGAATGTGGTGGGGGCTTGAGAAGTACACACTTGATCTCCCCAAGTCACCCTACAAGGATACCAGACTAGGTAACCTTGGGAGACACTGGTCTAAAGAGGCCATTTTGTTCCATAAATCTCCTTTTTAGTGTTTAACCATGTCTAGTCAGGATGGCACTATAGGGGTACAGGTGATTGGAGTTGAGTGTCTTAGTCTCCTAGGGCTACCATAAGAACAGAAATTCAGTTTCTCAGCCATGGTTTCCAAACCAAATCTCCCAACACACTATCTCACAGCAGCACCAAGACGGGATTAAGTATCTGAAACCAGGGTGAGCTTGGAAAATCCAAGGCATGTGAGTACCTTAGTTAGGCTACGGTGGGTTGGCCTGGCACCTGACCCCAACTGTTTATATGGGGAAGTGTGTTTCCAGTTTCTAAAAAAGCAAGTTGCAAGGGGTGAACTTTTGGAATAACCAGGCCACTTGCCATTTGGGGCCACATCTCTTTTCCCCGACTAGATTACATGTTCTTCCCTCAGGACAGAATCTAAGTTTTGTACAATCTTTAGTCCCTTGGCACGCCTCGCGGAGTGCTGGGCACATGGAAAACTCAGCCAAGGGCCTTCGTCGGCCTTTTGTTCTGAGCGTGCCCTTGACAGAGACAGACAGGGCCCTCCTGAACCGTCCAGCCCAGAGCTCCAGGCTGCTGTTCACCCTCCGGCCACAAGGGGCGCGGCGGGGATGCACTCGGTGGATCCAGGCGGCAAAGACCGTCTTGGCTGGAAGGCCCCCGCTCCTAGAATGCACCGCGCGTCTCCCAGCATGCCCCTGCGTCAACACAGCGGCGGCGGCTTCCAGCTGTGTCCGGCGCGGCCGGGAAACCAGGCGTCGCGGGCGTCGAGGGCGGCGGTGACGATGGCGGAGGCGGCGCCAGCGTGGGTAAGAGGCGCCTTGGCCCTGGGCGAGGGCGCGCCCGGCGCAGGACGGGCTCCGTGTCCCGGACTCAGTGGGGGCTTGGTCCCCGGGGCTGGGCCGGCGCCGGTGGACCCCGGCCCAGCTCCCGCGACCCCGACGCCGCCCTGACTCTACCCGGCTCTGTCCGCGTCGGGGTGGGAGCCCAGTGCTTCGCGCCTTCTTGGAGAAACTTCTCTGAGGCTGGTTTCGCCGCCGCACGGTAGCTCTCCTGCTAGTGCCAGAGCCCGCTTCCAGATTGGAGAGTCTTGGTCCCCATCGCTGCCAGCGAGCGCACCGGGCACTCGGGGAAGCCAGGACTCGTTGCCTCTCTGCGACCCGCTTGTTCTTGGCCTGGTGTGTTGCTCGTCCCCTGTGGGGGGACAGCCCCGCAAGGAAAGACCCTCACTGTGCGTCCTGGGAGAGAATCCGAAGAACTGACACGTAGCTCCTTCCAGATTCATGAGTTTACTCAGGGAAACTTACCGACATGGGCAAGCAGCTGCTCTCCAGTGGCAGCCGGCTGGAGTATTTTCCGCAACCACCTAGCAAGGGACCCAAGCCCATATACCATGCCAGCTGGGACCAAGGCTTATTGTTTCTCCCACGTCCTTGGGCAGTCAGTGTTCCCAGGGACTTCACATCCAGGCCCAGAGGTTTTTCTTCTTATTGCTAAGACGTTCTTCGGTCTTGGCTGCTGGCCCCGTCATGCCACTCCCGGCCTGGTACCTTTAGCCTGAGTCCATCTCGAATTCATTCCCAGCATGCTTCAGGGAAGAGCAAAGCTGATTCCGATAGGGAGGGGATGCATATGGCTGAGTAGCATTACCCTACAGTCCGTCCCTGCGTACCCTCCTGAGGTCCCTACAGTCCATCCTTGCGTACCCTCCTGAGGTCCCTACAGTCCGTCCCCGCGTACCCTCCTGAGGTCCCTACAGTCCGTCCCCGCGTACCCTCCCGAGGTCCTCACGGTCTTACCGCCCCCTCCTCCCCGATAGCCCTTGGACTTGGTATGCAGAGGAGCATTGCAAAACCAGACTGCATACTCAGTGTAACTAGCAACACAGGAGAAGACATAGTAATAAAAGAGTCCCAATATCACCCAGAAGCCTCTTCCAGGCGGAAGGGAGGGATTGTAGCCAGCTGGAGACAAGGTTAGCGACATCACGTTTGATAGCAGTGATGTGTTGCTGCAAGTCCTGCAGAGCCAAAGACATTTTTAGAGGCATCAAGGCTATACATGCAACATTCAGTTTTTATCACAGCACAGGTGCCACCCTGGGTGGCAGTCAGGATGTCAAGGGCCATCCTACCCTGAAGGACGACCTTCTGTATTAAGTCTCCCCATTCAGAAGGGTGATAGCCCACCTGGTGTTAAGTGCAGCTGTGGTGTGCCTGGCTAGTGCCTCTACCTGCCACTCCACATGTATAATGGTGCCCTGGGGCAAGAACAGGGACAAGGGGCAAAACCACCATGTTGTGCACTGGTATCTGCGCTGGGCTGTTACAGTTTTCCAGTTGCTGGGAACACTGGGGAGGGTGGTGTAAATATTAGCAGCTATGTACAGCTGCCCCCAGGTGCAGCACCTCACCCAGTTGTAGGGCAGTTATGGCCACCCATGCAAGCCACATGTCCAAAGCCACCCCTTGGGCAATGGGTATGCCCCTGCCCATAGGCTTTGCTTTTGCTTCCCTAACCAACTATTGGCAACAGCTAGCAGGGTTCTAGCACACTGTTGTCGGTGATCGAACTTATCACCCTGAGAGGCCAGAAGGTATTAGTCCTGTTCGACGCTCCCAGTAAAGGGGAACTTGGCCCTTTATAAGGACTTGCTTCCACTTGCAGTAGGGCATTATACACTGTGCATGACTGTTTCTCCAACATGCTATACCTCTCTCCTCTCGCCACAACTGGGACCAAAATCCCAGTGGCACTCTTGTTGCTTTGCTGTGGCCATAGACCTCACCTGTACCCCTCAGGGTAACAGGCTGTGTCCAATTGGCACAGCTGACCTTGTATTAACACTTCTAAAGCCTGTATTTGTTTTACAGTGACCCTCGCTTGCTGGAAGGCCTCCTCTTCTTTTGTCTCTCAGTCCCACACTGCTCCTTTCTTCGCATTCTCTGTCTCTTACGGGCTCTGTCTTCTCACACCCTCACTTTCTAGAACTCTTCCCAGTTTCACCTGTCTCTCTCTCACTCATTCTCTTCCCCTCTAGTCCCCCGTATCACTTTCTTATACAATCTTTTTGTTTCTCTCTCCTTCAGTTTCACTTCTTTTTTCACTAACCTATATAGGGGTTGTAGAATATGGGCTACATGGGGTATGAAGGGTAACAATGCCCTAGGAGCCTGACAAATGCCTGTAGTTGCTTCACAGTTTCTCAGCGGGGGTAGGCTTGGACTTTATCTATCACCGCTTCAGGCATCACTCCTGTCTTACTGACCAGATAACACCCAAGTACTTGACTGACAAACCAGGGCCCTTCATTTTTTCCTCACTCACTGCCCATCCCCGTGACTGGAGGTGCCTGGCTACCTCACCAGCTGCAGTCTGTAAAGAAGCAGATGAGTTAGAGGTCAGCATGACATCATGGAAATAGTGGAATACGGCCTTCTCAGCAGGGGGAATCCACCACGTGAGGTCAGTGGCAACCATGCCATGGCATATGGTTGGACTATGCAGGTACCCTTGTTGGAGCACAGTGAAAGTCCACTGCCTCACCTCTCAACTGAAGGCAAACTGGTCCTGGCTGTCTGAGTGTAGAGGGGTGCTAAAGAAAGCATTAGCCAAGTCAAGCACAAAGTGGTAAGTGCCCAGTGCCTCCCCCATTTGCCCCATCATCTGTGCGATGTTGGGTACAGCTGCAAACAATGGGGAGTCACCTTATTCAATTCCCAGTAGTCTACCGTCTTTCTCCAGGAGCTGTCTGGCTTGCGCATTGGCCAGACAGGACTATTGAAGGGGCTCTTGGGTGGTTTCAGAATCCCCACTGGGTGTAGGTCCTGCATGGCCTCAGTGATTTCTTGGTGCCCGCCAGGGAGGCCGTACTGCTTAAGGGCCATGACCCGAGCTGGGGAGTGCAACTGCACAGGGGACCATTCAGCATTACCTTGTACTACAGTTTGTACGGCTCTCGCTTACAGGTGGAACTCACTGGAAGTCTGCAGCTCCAGCCCCAACGAGAAATCTCTGCCCAGAATGTATTCCGGTATTCTGGCTATGTATACTTGGTAGGTCTTTGGGGGTAGCCTTCCAATCTGCAGCACTAGTTTGATTTGGCACACCCTGACAGCCCCACCGCCCTACTCATCAATAGCTACACTCAGACAGCCAGGACCTTTAAACCTATCTGGGTTATCATACATCAGGTTGCATTCTGCTCCTGTGTCCACCAAAGCCAAAACACGTTGCTTGTTAGTGGGGGTCCAGCGTATGATCATTTCAATGTGTGATCTTCAGTCCCCTGTCACCCAGCGGAGGGCTTCCTGCACCTGTGGCACACCTTGGCCACACCCCCAGTTGAGGGGTGAGGGAGACTCCTACCCCTCGGCAGGGGAAGCCGTAGGCTTGGCCTCCTCTCCTGGGCTCTGGTCAAGTGCCTTTGTGGAACACAGATCTTTTGTCAGGAACAATTCTACACCAAAGAAACACATTGTATAGAATAGACAGTTTGATCAAACTTACGGCACAAATAAGAAATGCCCTTGCAGGGAACTGCTGCATCGAGACCCCAGACTGCTTGTCTGAGATGCATGGTCCAGGCTGGGGTTGTCTTGTTGCCTCCCATCAGCCATTTAAACCTGTCCATTGAAGTGCTCAATTGCCCTTATGTTTTGGGGTGATAAAGAGTGTGAAGAGTTCATTCAAGATCCAGTGGAAGCCTCTGTATAGGATAAAAAGCCCTGATATGATTTATCTGCTGAGAATACCCTGGCCTGTTGGCTTGGGGATCTGTCCCTGCACAGGTTTTAGCCTTGGCCAGGGTCTCATGGGCGGGTCAGCTTTCCTGTGCTATCCAGTGTTTTCTGATGGCAGTAGCAGTCCATGCATGTAGGCCCAGTCTAGAATGCTGTGTGAATCTCTCTGGACGGTCCTCTCTTAGATCCAGAAGGTGGTTGATTGCACATCCCTTTACTGTGGAGCAGACAAGGTTTCAGCCTCTGCAGTCAGCTGGTAAGACCGGTCTACTCATTGACTGTTTTCCACTCTCAGCAGGGGGGCTTTTCTGATGACTATCCAACCAAGTAAAAAAAGGCTTATCAGGAACAGAACTGATTTTGTTATTTTTTTGTCCAGAAGTCTCATTTCTGTAGGGACTTGCGTTATATGTCAGTCTGAGGGTTGTCAGTGGCCAGATTGAATGGCCAGGCTGTTAGCTATAGCCTGTGTCACAGTTTCCTTGTGTCCCTCCAGGGACGGCCCAACTGCAGCAATTCCCATCAGGACTTAGAGGCGAAAGTTTACAAAGGTGTGCATCAATACATCAACATTATCAGTGTGTACAATAAGCATTTGTAGGGGCCCCAAGGGACCTATCCATAGTCAGGCTGGGGCAAGTGTCTCAGTAATAGTGACCTCAGACCCAAAGTCTACCTCACTGGACTTTAATTGTAACACACGGCCTTTGCTCCTCACTGGTGACAGAGAAATTAGGCTTAATCCTCAATCTTAGTTATTTCTGAAAGAAGATCTGGTAAAAGTTGGCAAAGCCCTTACTCATTTGTGGAGCCACACCTCCACCACACCAAGTGTAAGCATGGGTCCAGCCCAGTTGCCTGGTAACCTGGAGGTGGGCCCCCTCTTTTAGTTTTTCCCTTACCATTGCAGCTGCAGCTAGGTTGCTATTCAGTTACCTTGGCAGGGGCAGCTATCAGAGAATGCCGAGGTCTCTTCAAGGTCGCTCAACAGAAGCTTTCTTGAAGGGCTTTTTACTCCTTTTTTTTTTTCTTTTTTCCCTGCTGTTTTAACTCTTGCTTTGCACTGGATGTTACAGGGTGTTCTCAGCATCAGGACCTGTTTATCCCCTCCAACTAGCTCTAGTCCCATGCTCTACCAACTGAGCTAACTGGTTTTCGCTGGCCACCCCAGGATTTCTCCCACAGAAAAGCATACAGGCCAGACCTCCCCACGTAGACATCTCTGGCCATCCTGGGATTTCCCCCGAAGATGCCTCTTGCTTCCGCAAAGGGGGCAGTAATGTTTTAGTGGAGGAGGAATATGCTGAACACAAATCCTCCAGTTGCAGCTCTGCTTCCAGCTGCCTAATTAGGGCCCTAGCGGCTGGCTCTGATTCGGACACCCCTCTCAATGCAGCCAGTAGAAGCCACCCCACATAAGCCGCCTCAGCACAGCAATCTGGCTTTTGCTTTGGGGCCTCCCATGAATATCACTATGCCCACAACAGTGGCCGCGCAACTCCCACAACCAAGACACGAACATCCTTCTTTTCTTCCTCAACATGCAAAGACTCTAGTAACTGCAACAATCCCTGTGGTGTTTTCAGGGCATCCTTGTACTCACAAACAAGTACCCAGGCATCAACAGCCTGGGCTAGTGGTCCCAGGACATGTGTCCCTGGCCACCCTGGGATTTCCCCCAGTGGAGCCTGCTTTTTCCCATGCATCTGGAAAGGCATGATGTGCCCTTCGGATCCTGCCGACTACACCACTTGTCGGGACAGCCCCAGCAAGGAAAGACCCTCACTGTGCGTCCTGGCAGATAATTCTAAAAACTGACACATAACCCTTTCCAGATTCGTGAGTTTATTCAGGGAAACTTACTGACACAGGCAAGCAGCTGCTCTCCAGCTGTGGCCGGCTGGAGTATTTTCTGCAGCCATCTAGGAAGGGACCCAAGCCTATATACCATTCCAGCTGGTACCAAGGCTCATCGTTTCTCCCACGTCCTTGGGCAGTCAGTGTTCCCGGGGACTTCACATCCAGGCCCAGGTGTTTTCCTTCTTGTTGCTAAGACATTCCTCCACCTTGGCCGTTGGCCCAGTCATGCCACCCCTGGCCTTGTACTTTAGCCCGAGTCCATCCTGAATTCATCTCCAGCATGCTTCGGGGAAGAGCAAAGCTGACTCCATTAGGGAAGGAATGCATATAGCTGAATAGTGTTACCCTACATCCCTTCTGCCACACTCTCCGGCTTCAGACTTCTGTACATGGGGCAAAGCCACAGGTTGAAAGCAGGCTGAGCTTCCTCTCCTTGAGGACAGATGTTACTTCACAGTGTATTCTCCGGGTTTTGTTTGTGAAACTGTCTGACACTCCCCGCTCCCGCCCTTCCCCAACAAATGTCAAGACACAGAGCTGGGTTTGAGGAAAAGCCTGGACATGAACTCTTAGCTCTTCACTCTCAAGCTGGGTGATTTTAGGCACCAGTGTTCATCCATCTGTGCCTCTATTTCTGTACGTGTAAATTGAGAGTGTTCAACTAGTTACTAGATGATCTCTAAGGTTCCTTCCAGCTCTGACATTCTCATATCATTCCAAAGTTGTATTTAATAATACAGGGTGATTTTCTGTGGCAAAGGCAGGTGAAATTTAGTGGGTTTTTAATGCAGCAGTTTTTACTCCAGGAACACTTTAAAAATCATGTCAGATCTGTATGAGAACTGAGAGCCGAGAAAGTCCTGTGGTGAAGCTTTACTATGAGGAGAGTGTACTGTATTTGATTCTTGTAGGAAATGGGTGAGAACTAAGAGGGAAAGGATCGGAGGACTTACAGAACACAATGCTTGTTTTCAAGGAAGTTAGAGTTGAGTTAGGAAGACGACACAGATGTTCACAACATTTAGCTCGTGTGAACCCTTTAAGCTAAGCTGATTCAGAGACTTAGCTTTCTTCACAATCAAATTAGTGCTAAAGTGGGGCAGGAGGACAAATTATAAACTTCAGAGTGCTTCCTTATGACTGGCTAGTCCACATTTACCAATATGTCATCAATAGACCTTGTTAAGAGGAAGCCGTAAAGACCCACCTAAAATCCCAAATTTGCTTTAAATAACTTGTTATGGATTTGTCATCATAGAGCTTATTTAAATTGTCCTTGAACATAGTTTTATTCTCAAATGTTATCTCTTCAGTTGAAGATTCTGTAACTCTCAATTGAGAGTCCAAACAACTAGATGCCTGACTGATTCTCCTGATGAAAACGCTAAAAATGCTGGGGGGAACCCCACTCAAATATATAAAATATTTTAAAATATATATTAGTAAAGAATACTTGGAGCCCAAAAACTAAGTGAAAGAGGGAACTCTTAAGCAGAGTTCTGAAGCCAACTTTGAGGGCATTTGCTGAGCATTGATCTCCGGTGTTTATGGCCTGAGGGGACCTGGAAAATAGAAGACAAAACTCAGAGTCTAAGACGGGGAGTCTAAGAAGCCCGCTACGCCAACCCCATTAAGCTGAAACTTCAAAGAGCAACATTCTGTGTAAGGATGAGCTGAAAGTAAGCTCTTATTCCCAGGTGATTGCAGAGAAAATGGTGCCAGACCTTGGTGCTAAGAGGTGCAGGGCAGAGGACGGGGATGCCCTTTGAGAATTCATGGTGACTCTCGTGTAACCAGACCTTGGTGCTAAGAGGTGCAGGGCAGAGGACGGGGATGCCCTTTGAGAATTCATGGTGACTCTCGTGTAACCAGACCTTGGTGCTAAGAGGTGCAGGGCAGAGGATGGGGATGCCCTTTGAGAATTCATGGTGACTCTCATGTAAGCTTGTTGCCTGGATTCATACTACCTGGATGGTCCAAGAAGCCTCAAGTCAAGAATTTAAAGTAGAGTCCCCAACTCTCTAGTAGAAGTAAACACAGATCTTCTCTGGAAGATCCTACATTTAACACAGACTTCATTTTTAAAATTTAATTTCTCATTCAAAAATGTATACACATATTGTTTTGTGACATTAGTTGCAATCTCCGCAATGTGACGGCACACTCCCACTTTCCACCCCGGGTTCCCTGTGTCTTTTCATCCCACTTTTTGGACAGGAGCCGCCCATTTGGTCTTGTATATCTGATTGAACTAAGAAAAGCACATTCCTCACGTGTATTATTTTTTGTTTTATAGTCCTGTCTAATCTTTGAAGAGTGGGCTTTGGGAATGTTTTCAGTTCTGGGTTAACAGTGCGTCCGGAAGCCACAGTTTCAGAGTTTCCTCCAGCCTCTGTAACACAGACTTTAGATAATTCTCATAAAGCTCTAAGAAATATGAGCTCACAATCAAAAATTACTAAAGCAGCAAGGAAAAACCATGAGGAAGAGCCAGTGAAAACAATGTGTAACAAAATTAGACCCTCAAAGATTTCAAGTATCAGAATTATCAGATACAGAATATGAAATAAGTATGTTTAGCATATTTACAGATTAAAAGAAAGCTTAGAAAATATGAGTAAAGGCCAAGAGACTGTAAAAATGACTAAACAGGCTAGAAAAAAATCAAATAGAACTTGTTAGAGTGAAGAATGTAATTAAAATGAAAACGGGGAGATTGGGATTCTTATACACTGTTGGTGAGAATACAAAATAGTGTAACCATTTTGGGAGACAATATGATGCTTCCTTAGAAAGCTAGAAATAGAAATACCATTTGATTTAGCAATTCCACACCTAGAAGTATATCCTAGAGAAATAAGAGCATTGCAGGAATAGACATATGCACACCAATGTTCACTGCAGCATTGTTGATAGAAAAAGTTGGAAACAACCTAGATGCCCATCAACAGATGAGTGAATAAACTATGGTACATACACACAATGGAGTACTACGCAGTGATGAGGAGCAACGATGAACCTACGAACCATCTCAAAGTGGATGAATCTGGAGGGCATTATGTTGAGTGAAATAAGTCAATCACAAAAGGACAAATATTGTATGAGACCAGTACTATGAAAACTCGTAAAAGGTTATACACAAAAAGAAACAATCTTTGATGGTTACCAAGGAGGGGAGGGATGAGGATGGAAAAACACTAAGTAGGTAATAGGTAAGTGGTAAGGTAAGACGGTAAGTAGATAATACTAGAGAAGCCAGTACAACTCTGTCAGAGGCAAGGTCATGGACGCTCCATAGACACATCCAAATTCTTTGAGGGACTGAATTACAAGGCTGAGGGCTGTGGGGACCATGGTCTCAGGGAACATCTAGCTCAATTGGCATAGCACAGTTTATGAAGAAAATGTTCTACATTCTACTTTGGTGAGTAGCGTCTGGGGTTTTAAAAGCTTGTAAGCGACCATCTAAGATACTCCGCTGGTCTCATCCCACCTGGAGCAAGGGAGAATGAAGAAAACTAAAGACATAAGGAAAAGACTAGTCCAAAGGACTAATGGACCACAACTACCACAACCTCCACCAGACTGAGTCCAGCACAACTAGATGGTACCCAGCTACTACCATCGACTGCTCTGACAGGGATCACAGTAGAGGGTCCCAGACAGAGCTGGAGAAAAATGTAGAACAAAATACTGACTCACAAAAAAAGACCAGACTTACTGCCCTGACAGACTGGAGAAATCCCAAGAGTATGGCCCCCAGCCACCCTCTTAGCTCAGTAATGAAGTCACTCTTGAGGTTCACCCTTCAGCCAAAGATAGGCCCATAAAACAAGACTAAAGGTGCATACCAGCCCAGGGGTGAGGACCAGAAGGCAGGAGGGGACAGGAAAGCTGGTAATAGGGAACCCAAGGTCAAGAAGGGGGGAGTGCCGTCATGTCATGGGAATGGTAATCAATGTCACAAAAAATATGTGTGCTAATTGTCTAATGAGAAGCTAGTTCTGTAAACCTTCATCTAAAATACAATAAAAAAAAAAGAAAAAGTCGGTGGAAAGCTTTACTGAGCACATTAGAAATCCTGAGGGGGTAAGTAGCTTGATGGTAGAGTGGAAGAATACAGCACAGAGTAAAAAAAAAAAAAGACAGAAAACATGAAAAGGGAGATAAGAGATGGAAGATAAAATGAAAAAGTAACGTAATTGGAATTCACATATGTGCACACAAAGGTGCACACACGTGTGTGCAGACTGCACTGGAAGCCATATTTGATGAGGACCTAATGGCTGAGAGTATTGTAAAACCAAAAAACCAAACCAAACCTGTTGCTATTGAGTCGATTCCGACTCATACCAACGCTATAGGGCAGGGTAGAACTGCCCCATAGGGCTCCCAAGGAGCGACTGCTAGATTCGAACTGCTGACCATTTAGTTAGCAGCTGAGCTCTTAACCACTGAGCCACCAGGGCTCCAAGAGTATTGTAAAACTGATGCAAAATATTAATACATAGAAGCCTAGTGGATCTCAGTTAGAATATATGAAAAGAAATCACCTTGATGTATAGTAGTGAAAGTATAAAATGCAAGGCAGAGAAAGATTTCTAAAGCATCCGGATAAAGATACATTCAAGTGAACCACAGTACAACTAAGGGGTTAACTTCTCGACAGCAGTGATGGAAGCCAGGATAGCAATGACACCATCAATGAGCTGAAGGAAAATAACTGTGATCCCAGAATTTAATACTTAGCAGAAATGTTTTCCAAAAAGAAGAGTATACGTCATAGGCATCATCAAACACCTCGCGGGGTTGAATTTCTGGGTTTGAAGTATTAGAACCATGGTCTTGTGGGACATTGCAGTTAAATGGCGTAGTATAGTTCATAAAGTTTATGTTCTATACCCTAGTTTGGTGAGTAGTGTCAACTGGGGTCTTAAAAGTTCGGTAGCAGCCATCTAAAATACAACTAATTATTCGTCTCTACTTGTCTGGAGCAAAAGGGGAAGACGGAAACCAAAGACTCAAAAGAAAAAAACTAGTCTACAGGGCGAACAGTCCATGCAAACCACAGCCTCATCTACCCTGATACCAGAACAGCTAGGTGGTGCCTGGCTACTCCTGCTGACTGTTCTAATCAGGGCCACAATAGGTGAACCCTGGTAGAATGGGAGAAGAATGTAGAACAGAACCTCAAAATCCCAAAAACAAAAAAACCAGACCTACTGGACTGGTTGAGACTGGAGGACTCATTGAGACTACTGCCCTGAGATAACTCTTCAAACCTTGAACCTAAACTAACCCTTGAGGTCACCTTGTAGCTAAATAACAAATAGGCTCAAAAAATAATGACTATCACCTGTAAGTACTGTGCTGCTTTAAAAAATCAGCTATATGAGACCAAATGCTTGACAATTACTTTAAAACAAAGATGAGAATATAAGGGGGGAGGGAAGTGAGATTCATGGAAATGGGACAGCCAGGATGGAAATACTGAGAATGTTATGCGTTGTGAAGAATGTAAGCAAGGTCACTGAGAAGCTTGTGTAGAAACTGTTGAATGGGGACCTAACTGCTGTGTAAACCCTCACCAAAAGCACAATAAAATAAAAATTTTAAAGGGTAAAATAGACATTTTAGGCAAATTAAGACAGTTTGCTACCAACATACGCATTAAAGGATATCCTTAAGTATCTACTTGAGGTAAAAGGAAAATGATCCTTAAATGGAAGGCCTGAAAATGTAAGAAACTATGATGATACATGAAAATGGGTAAATCTCAACAAATTATCGACTGAATAAAGTAGTAATATTTTGTCAGATTAAAAACAAAGGCATAATTAAAATACGTGACAGCATTGATGTAAGTCAGGAGGGGATAGTCAGAATTACAGTGTTTAAAGGTGTCTGTGTTTGAGAAAACTGTAAAGTTTAGAGTTTGATATTCATCCTGTAATTTCTAGGATAATTGATAAAAGACTAGAAACCAGCTGTATAACTTCCAAATTAGAAGGGCGAAATAATAGTTAAGAAAAAAGTCATCTTAAAAAAAAGGAGATGAAAAGACAGATGGGATAAAAAGCACAAAACAAGGTAAATATAAAAATACATCAACTACAATAAATAGACTAAATGTTCTAGTTAAAAGGCAAAAATTGTTAGAATGGGGAAGAATCCAGTTACATGGTTTATAAGAGACATAACTAGAAGGTAAAAATATAGAAAAGGTTGACTGTAAAAGACTATGAAGATCCTGCCAGGAGGGGAGATGAGAGGGTAGAGGGGGTTAGACGCTGGCCGAATGGACACAAAAAGAGAGGGGAGGGAGGGAGCGGGCTGTCTCACTGGGGGAGAGTAATGGAGTGTGTAGCAAGGTGTGTATGGGTTTTTGTGTGAGAGACTGACTTGATTTGTAAACTTAAAGCACAATAAAAATTATTAAAAGAAAATATGAAGAGATACACAAGGCAAATACTAATCAAAAGAAAGTTGGCTTATCTGTATTAATACTGCTAGAGATAGGGCTACTACCTTTTCTGTAACAATAAAATACCCAAATTACCAGATTGATAAAACATTTTAAACTTGGATATACCTTGGTTGTATTTGCATTCCTGACTTCTAATGTGATTTCGTTTGTTTATTGACCATCTGCGTTATCACTTTCATAAATTATAAATAGTCTTCATTTTAACTTTTGGGTTAATTTTTCTTTCTACGTCATATCTTGGTTACAAATATTCTCTTTTGATTTGTTTTTATACTTTCGTATATTTAATGATAGCTATTTAATATTAAAAATACTCTTCCTGGAGATGAGACACTCATTCTAAGTCAGGAGTATTTAGATACAGTTCACACAGGAAAATTCACTCTCTAGGTGTACAGTTCAGTGAGTTTTGACAAACGTGTAACTGTCACTGTTACCAGGATATAGACTAGAATATTTCCATCTTCCCAGGAGTTTCCGTCTTGCCCTTTTGTAATCAGTCTCCTCCCCTGGGCAATAACTCATCTTTCTGTCCCTGTAGCTTTGCCTTCTCCAGAATGCTGTGTAAATGGAATACAGTAAGTAGCTTTTGTGTCTGACCTCTCACCCTTAGTACAATGCTTTAGAGAGTCCTTCATGGTACATGTATCAGTAGTTTGTTCCTTGCTGAGTAATATTCCTTTAAGGAGCCCTGGTGGTATGGTGGTTAAGCACTTGGCTGCTAAGTAGTGTGAACCCACAAACCCACTGGAGGCAGATGTGGCAGTCTGCTTTCATAAAGACAACAGCCTTGGAAGCCCTATGGGGCGGTCCTACTCTGTCCCACAGGGTCAGTATGAGTCCAGATTGACTCAGTGGTCCACTGTATGGATGGACCACAATCTGGTTATCCATTCACCAGCTGATAGACTTCTGGATTGTTTCCGTCACAATAGATAATGCAAAACAAAGGAAAGAAACTTGCTATCTGGAAGAGCAGGAGGTTATTGTCCTGCTCAGATCCCCACCCTCTTTTATCTGGAAAAAAAGCTGGCAAACAACAAAACCCTGAGCCACAGAAAGGAAAGAGGAGACTACAAAAAGCTAGCTGCTTAGAGATCTAAAGTTAAAAGCAGAACGGGTGTGATAAAATCTTTTTATCCAATAATCTGTTATTTTGGCTTGTTTCACTTGTATTCATCTTTTACGTTAACTTTTAATTTTTGCGGGGGGAGATATTTAAGCTTTTGACCTACGTATGTTTGACAGTGAATTAACCGAATGGAGGAAGTGGAGTAGGTCACGGCCTGGCTGTGTTCGATCATCCATTCTGCCCTTTCCCTCCAGACTTACACCCTTGGTCACAGCAGCTCTTTCAGATACTTCCTCTCAGTGTCTTCACTGTGGTTAGAGAAGCAGCCTCAGTGACATGTGTGCCATGTAGAAGAACATGAAGATTTGGGGATTTAGGACTAAAATGACATACAGTGGGAGATGGTGGTGAGAGGGCAGTTTTGACAAATGTGTGACCATCACCTTTACCAAGATAATATTTCCATCACCCAGAAAGTTCCCTTCGACTCCTAGCTGGCTAAGTGTTGGTTTCTTCAATCACAGTGACTCCCCCACTGCAGGAACAGAGCATAAAAATGAGAATTCTAAGGAAAAGCCAGTAGGTTGAGTGAAGTCATTTCAGAAAGTAAATGTCTATGGAAAATTTAGTATATGTTATTCACTGAACTAGCTGCTATGTTGCAAAGATGAATGAGTTAGGGCCTATAGGCCCTGCCAAAGAATTTTGTCTCTACTGTGGGGGAGCCATTGAAAGGTTTTTAGAAGGGGTAAAATGATCAATTTTGAAGTCTAGTGGGATTGTGGAGGCAAGACAAAAAAACAAAACAAAACCTGAGTTAATTTTGGGTCAGTAACCCTATAGGACAGAGTAGAACTTCCCCATAGGGTTTCCAAGGAGCAGCTGGTAGATTAGAACTGCCAACCTTTTGATTGGTTAGCAGCCAAGCTCTTAACCACTGTCCCACCAGGGCTCAGTGGAGGCACTGTTGGCAGTAAATTACATTTATTTATCATGTTGTTGTTGTCAGGTGCCATCAAGTCGGTTCCAACTTATAGCGACCCTATGCACAACAGAACAAAACACTGTCCGGTCTTGCGCTATCCTTACAATCGTTATGCTTGAGCTCATTGTTACAGCCACTGTGTCAATCCACCTCGCTGAGGGTCTTCCTCTTATCCGCTGACCCTGTGCTCTGCCAAGCATGATGTCCTTCTCCAGGGACTGATCCCTCCTGACAACATGTCCAAAGTATGTAAGGTGCAGTCTCGCCATCCTTGCCTCTAAGGAGCATCCTGGCCACGCTTCTTCCAAGACAGATTTGTTCGTTCTTTTGGCAGTCCATGGTATATTCAATATTCTTTACCAACACCACAATTCAAAGGCGTCAATTCTTCTTCGGTCTTCCTTATTCATCGTCCAGGTTTCACATGCCTCTGATGCGATTGAAAATACCATGGCTTGGGTCAGGCGCACTTTAGTCTTCAGGGTGACATCTTTGCTCTTCAACACTTCGAAGAGGTCCTTTGCAGCATATTTACCCAATGCAACGCGTCTTTTGATTCCTTGACTGCTGCTTCCATGACTATTGATTGTGGATCCCAGTAAAATGAAATCCTTGACAGCTTCAGTCTTTCTCTGTTTATCATGAAGTTGCTCATTTGTCCAGTTGTGAGGATTTTTGTTTTCTTTATGTTGAAGTGCAATCCATACTGAAGGCTGTGATCTTTGATCTTCATTAGTAAGTGCTTCAAGTCCTCTTCACTTTCAGCAAGCAAGGTTGTGTCATCTGCATAACGCAGGTTGTTAATGAGTCTACCTCCAATCCTGATGCCCCGTTCTCCTTCATATAGTCCAGCTTCTTGTAGTATTTGTTCAGCATACAGATTAAATAGGTATGGTGAAGGAATACAACCCTGACGCACACCTTTCCTGACTTTAAATCAATCAGTATCCCCTTGTTCTGTCCGAACAACTGCCTCTTGATCTCTATAAAGGTTCCTCATGAGCACAATTAAGTGTTCTGGAATTCCCATTCTTCGCAGTGTTATCCATAGTTTGTTATGATCCACACAGTCGAATGCCTTTGCATAGTCAGTAAAACACAGGTAAACATCCTTCTGGTATTCTCTGCTTTCAGCCAGGATCCATCTCACATCAGCAGTGATATCCCCGGTTCCACGTCCTGTTCTGAAACGGGCCTAAATTACTGGCAGTTCCCTGTCAATATACTGCTCCAGCCGTTTTTGAATGATCTTCAGCAAAATTTTGCTTGTGTGTGATATTAATGATATTGTTCTATAATTTCCACATTTGGTTGGATCACCTTTCTTGGGAATAGGCATAAATATGGATCTCTTCCAGTCAGTTGGCCAGGAAGCTGTCTTCCTTATTTCTTGGCATAGACGAGTGAGCACCTCTAGCGCTGCATCTGTTTTTTGCTATGTATCATAGCAAAAAAAAAAAAAAATTACAAATAGTCCAGAATATCAAATAGAAAGGAACTGGTTTTAAAAAATGAATACTGGCATGGAAAAGTGCTTATAAAATAATGCTTAGTGTGAAAAGCAGGTAACAAAAGATTATATACAATATGACTTCAATTTCATCAAAAAAATTTTAAAGATGAAAAAAGCTTATGGGAAATACACAAATTCTAACAGCTTATCTCTGGATGGTGGTAATTTACATTATTTTTCTTATTTTCCAAAGTTATTACAACGTACATGTATGGTTTTCAGTATCAGAATAGAGAATATGTGTATCTTAAAAGTAGTATTAAAAACCCAAAGCCAAACCCATTGCCATCGAGTAGATGCCAACTTAGAAAGCTACAACTGGGAATTAGGTAGTTCTCAGCACCTCTGGCATGTGCGCATTGTTTTGTTTACTCCATGTTTGGAAATGACCTTGTCAGGCTGACTCTAACTCTCTTTTTCACAGCACAAGAGAAAACGTTGCTCCACACCTTTAAGTTCTTCCACACTTCCTCCACAAGCAACAGAAAAAAGCTCATACCTGCAGACTGCAGAGATCTCACTCTGGACCGTGGTGGCTGCTATCCAGGCCGTGGAGAAGAAAATGGAGTCCCAGGCTGCCTGGCTACAGAGCCTGGAGGGGCGCACGGGGACGGCCGAGAAGAAGCTGGCTGACTGTGAGAAGATGGCCGTGGAGTTCGGGAACCACATGGAGAGCAAGTGGGCCGTGCTGGGGACGCTGCTGCAAGAGTACGGGCTGCTGCAGAGGCGGCTGGAGAACATGGAGAACCTGCTGCGCAACAGAAACTTCTGGGTCCTGCGGCTGCCCCCGGGTAGCAAGGGCGAGGTGCCCAAGGTCAGCTCATGGGATTAAAAGGGAGGCGAGAAGGGAGACCAACCCTTTTCATTTAAGACTCTAAACCGCTGCCTTTTCCTTCCTGGCTACAGCTAGAGGCACTCACCATGTGGCATTGGTGATTTCAGGTGTCCAGGTCATTTGTGGATGATGAAGTCTGTCTTTCAGAGCAGGAGTGGGAGAACCTGGAGGACTGGCAGAGGGAGCTTTACAGAAATGTGATGAAGAGCAACTATGAGACTCTGGTCTCTCTGAGTAAGTTGCGTTTCCACCTCAGAATTCTCCCTCAGACATCCTGCAACTCCTGACCTGTAGCTTGTCACCTGGATTCCTAGAATCTGAGGTTCCAGTTTTGTTTGGGTTCTCAGTTGGCCTGTGCGGGGTTGAGAATGGGCATCACTGTGTCTTCTATTTCTGAGACATTTGGGAAGGTCTCAGTATTGTTTGTGCCTTTCGTATTTAAGATGGGGCGTATGGAAGCACCCAGATTTTTGAGGGATAAGAACCAGGATCAGCACAAAGCTGGTTCCTGTGAGGTGGAGGTCAGATATACCTCCACTCCTAGACCATTTCTGACAATAGCTGTTCCCCCATGGCACTCTGTACTTCTCTTCTGGGCTTGGTAATTCATTGCAGGGGCCACACAGAACTCACAGACCATACTTGTAGTTATGTGGTTTATTAAGGTTGTAACAGGCCACAACTCCGGGTCAGGATCAGGAAGCGTGTGGACAAGGTCGGGAAGACTCCCCCAAAGTGGAGAGCATACCCTTCTTCAGTGCAGGGCAGCTTCCAACCAGGACAGCTGTGTCAGCTGCCCACCACTGTGCAAGCAAGCAGGCCCCTCTCCGCCCTGCACTGCGCCCTCTCCGCCGTACATGCACCCTCTCCGCCATGCACTCACCCTCTTTGCCATGCACTTGCTCTCTCCGCTGTACACGCACCCTCTCTGCCGTACACGCGCCCTTTTGGCCATGCATGCACCCTCTCCACCATGCACTCGCTCTCTCTGCTGTACACACACCCTCTCTGCCATGCATGCACCCTCTCCACCCTGTGTGCACCCTCTCAGCCGTGCACGCTCCTCTGTTGTGCGTGTACCCCCTGAGCCATTCAGACCTCTGCCTTCAGGGCTCCCCACGGCTAACTGGCCTAGCTCGTAGCCAGTGTTTAGCAGTTTGCTCAGCTCTCTTAGCTGTTTTCCTAGCAGCAGCTTTCTGTCATTTGCCAGGCCCTGTTCCAGGCCTCTTGCAGCTGGTTCTTCACAACTGCACCCTCTTCTGGTCCTCTTGCTGCTGGCTCTCTGCCGCAGGGCCGCTTCCAGGCTCCTCACCATCTTCAGCTTTACAGTCCTTGACCCATATTACAGCTCTTATAGGCGATTCCCCTCATAGGAACCCTGAGTCCAGAGTGCCCCGCTCCAGGTTCTTCCTGGTCATGAGGTTCCCTCCTTGCCTCTTCTCTCTCTTTGCCTCTAAAACCTCTGTGCGGTTGGCTGCTTGTATAAGCACACTCCTGTACGATTTCAGTGCGTGTCCTTCCCAGCAGGACGACAAAACAACCAATTCCGTTGGTGGGCTGCAAGTCACTCAGTCCTGTTGGGTGGATTTTCAAGCCACTATTTGAGTAGTAAATTAACTAGCCCAGCTAGTCGTTTTGGGAAGGTCATAAGACCATTAGATGTCAGTCAACTGATGTCTTATATAAAAGTAATTTCCTTGGGCAAAATGAACAACTCATTGTGGTAGAAAGCAACCTGGGAGGTCCCCAAGCAGTTCTCTCCAGGGAACTAGGGCCAAGGTAACAACTTCTGAGGGCTTAAGGGAAAAATTTCCCAAGCTATTTTTCCCAAAATCCAAGGCAAAAGTCTACATAAAGGAACTCATTTCAGTGTAGTATTTCTTCTCAGGGTCATGTCGGTAATATTCACTAAGATGTCATATGCGTGTATTGTGGTGTAACACAGCTAGAGCTCCCCACGCTGTTGTAATGTTCGAGAGCTTGGCAAGGAATCGCGTGTTTCCTGGCCTGAGGTGGGCTGAACAGGCCAACCAAGGTATTTTCTTTGCATTTGGCTGGATTCTAGCCAATCATTGTGGTCTCGTTTATTTCATGTTGGTTAGAAGTGTTGCTTGGCAGGTATAAATCTTTATATATATTAACTATTACATACTAAATGCATTTTATTTGGTAGATAAAATATTTCAAAACCTAGGTCCGTGGAAGAATAGCAAGAAGGCCAGTGTGCCTGAAGCAGAGTGGCAGGGGAGACAAACCGAGGTCAGGAGGTAACTGCCCTGGGCGGGTTGTGCTCTCTGGGTGCCTGGCTCCTGGCCTGTGACCATGGGGTAGAGGTTCCTGCCTTACCTGCGGTGCCTTGGCAGGATGGAGCTGGGTACCCTGGAGGGAAGCACTGCCCAAACCTGCAGCACAAGCAGACATGAAGAAGAGCTGGTGCTTGCCGAAGGACGGTGGGCTCTGGGCTGCCCCAGGCTTTGGAGGCTCTGGCGGGCGAGTGAGCAAAGGCAGCCGGGGGTTGGCTGGATGATTAGAATGGACCGTTCTTTCTTAAGTGTGCCAAAGTGCCAGGGAAAAGCGATGAGGACAGCAGCCTTGGACTCTTGCTCTTTAGTACTGACCCCTGACACTGGTCACTGTGCTCATCAGCACTTGACCAGTGCTCAGTGAGTCTCTAAGCTCAGACTGTGCCGTTTCCACCCAGAGGTTCTTGGCCAACCCGATGGAGAAGCAGAGTTGGGTGCAGAGATGCTGGGTGGCTTGGAGGAGGAAGGCCCTGGTGATGCCCACCCAGGTGAGTGGTCCCAGAATATTCCCCCACTCCCCGTCCCCCACAGCCTGTGGTGAACTCTCCCACTGCTAGACTGCCAGACGCTGATTGTGTATTCTCCCCTGGCATTACTTATTCTGGACCCTATGGTTATTGTTAGTTCACCTACCTGTGTGTCTTAACTCCTTACACTACACGGGGGCCTGAGATGGAGGGCTGTGCCATACTGCTCTGCCTTGCAGAGTAGAGCCCGTGACAGGCATTGTCAGAGCTGCCGGACACTGAGAGCAGGCGGCTCAGATCCCTAGGAGTGATGCTGACTGCGGGGGAGGCAGGAGAAGAGTGCATGGTTAAGATACAGGTTTATTTATTTATTTTTTGTAATCATTCAAGTTTATTATCTTAACACTTTTACATTAGTATAGGTGTTAAGGCATACTCTGCCATTTTCACAGGGATCAAATAACACTAGAAGTATTTCACAGGAGAACTATCATTTATAACATTGTTTTTGGGACTAACATATTCAGAGTCACCATGTAGATGGATGAACACAGGTTTCGTTTTTACACGTCTGACGGCCCAGTCAGCCTCTCTTTCTCTGGATATCCTGATCCCCTCACCATTCCTGGGTGCTTTGGTTTGAGCCCTTCTGAAACTTGCAGATGTTTGTTCACCTCCAGCCAGAGGTGTAGGATTTGATCTTTTCTCATGGTCTTTCCCTTGCAGTAGACAGGGGCACGATCAAACAGGAGGTAGAGTACCAGCAGGAAGGCTTTGCAGAGCTTTCTGGAGAGTTCCTGGGCACAGCTGAAGAGCAAGCTCTCCTGAGCCCAGAGCAGACAGTGCTCTGGGATGGTCAGGGCAGCTCTGTCTCCATGGAGTCAGGCCCCAGGGGCTTGGATGCAGAGGAGCCCATTGAGAGCAGTGGAGACCCCAGCAGGGTCAGGACTCAGGGAGGCCGCCGGAAACCGGCATCCAGTAGGCAGGCACAACTGGGTCAGGAAGGGCAGCCGGGCCTGCAGCTGCAGAGGGACACCACTGGCCCCTACGGGTGTTCTGAGTGTGGAGTCAGTTTCTGTGGCAAGCAACAGCTGGTCCTGCACCAGCAAATCCACTCGAGGTGGGTGTCTCACGAAGACCCAGAGCCCAGGGAGGACCTTCGACCCAGGCTGCAACTCAAGCCTCAGGCCAAGAAGGCCAGGCTGCATCAGTGTGGCCTGTGCCCACGGATCTTCAGTTGTAAGGTGAGCCTGACCACCCACCAGCGCTGCCACCTGCAAGAGGGGCCCGGGGCCGACCCATGTACCCAGGAGAGGTTCTCGCCCAACAGCCTTGTCCCCCTCCCCGGCCACATCCCTTGGAGGAGAAGCCGGAGCACCCTCATTTGTGGCTACTGTGGCAAGAGCTTCAGCCACCCTTCCGACCTGGTGCGGCACCAGCGCATCCACACGGGCGAGCGGCCCTACGGCTGCCCCGAGTGCGGCAAGAGCTTCATCCAGAAACAGCACCTCCTGCAGCACCAGAAGACCCACCAGCGCAAGCGTGGGGGGCCAGCCCTTGAGCCTGGGAGGCCCAAAGGCCTGCTTTAAGGGGGCTGGCCCCTCGCCGTCCAGGGGGGCGGGGGGCGCGGCACTGGTCCCCCTGAAGAGCCGCTGCAGACAGGCAGGTTGGGTAGGCAGGCACAGTCTCCAGTGGTTTGCCTTCCTCTGACCCCAGGCTGGTACAGCGGCTCTCCTGAAGCCACGTGGGGCAGAGGGGTCTGGGGCCGGGCCTCTGGTGCCTCTCCACCTGCTGAGGTAGCTCTCTTGAGGTCCCCCTTGAGGGGCTGGGGAGACAGTCTCAAGGCCAGACCCAGCGTGAATGTCTTCCTGTCAGGGTTGAGTGGGGCCAGAGGTCGAGCAGGTGTATGGAAGAGCTCCAGGACGCACAGCCTCCTTTTCCTCCTGTTTTCATAAAACATAGAAGTAACTTTTAGTCAACTGCTTACCCTGCTCTGAAGAACCTTCTTTGGAATTGGATTTTTGTTGATTTAAAAAAATATATAGGCCAACACTTGTTTTCTAAATTTCAAGAGTTGTTGAAGTCGTTCCTGACATGGGGACTGGGCCTGCCCTGTAGGAGGGAACAGTTTTGGGGGCTCCTGGAGCCCACACATAGGTCAGAGATGAGGGTACAGTGTGCTGGGTGCCTCTGGGGGGCACTTGGCACTCTTCGTGGGGGCTCCTTATCTGAAAAGAACCAAGAGGAAGAGAGGAGGCGGCTAGAGCCCACCACCCAGCCGGGAGTGAACGCTGGCCCTGGGGTTGGTTTCTCAGCACACCTCCGTGCCTCTGCCAGCCCTGTCCTGCCTGCAGCCCTGTCCTGCCTGCAGCCCTGTCCTGCCTGCAGCCCTGCAGCCCTGCAGCCCTGCAGCCCCGCAGCCTCTGGGATGGAAGTCTGCTTTGTTCCCTAATGCCGTTCAGATTGTACCAGCGTTGGCTGAGCTTCTTCAGACTGCACCAGTTGTCACTTGAGGTTGTTCCAGCCACACAGTGTCCAAGACGATGGAGAAAGGGCCCATGGCTGCTTGCTCAGGAGTGTGAATGGGAGTGGGCTCCTGGGCCATGGTAAACGTCCCGAGGATTTGCAGCTGCCTAGAATAAAACCTGCTACTAGCAAAAACTTGCGCATGTTGGGTTGTTTTTCTCCATTCCTTACGAATGCTTTCCTGGGCCAAGCTGGGGAGGGCCTGGAGCCTACCTAGCCTGCATCTCCCCGTAAGCCCAGGACAGACAGTAGGAGGGCAGGCATGCCTGAGAGTCTTTGTGGGACCGTGAGTGTGGTGGAGAACGGGCTGTCGCAGTGCGTGTCTGTGGTGAACAGGGGCCATCGCAGCATCTGTGTGTGCACATGTGTGGTGAACGGGCCATCGTGGTGTGTGTGTGTGGTGAACAGGGACCATCACAGTGTGTGTGTGTGTGCACACGCCTGTGGTGAACAGGGGCCATTGCAGTGCATGTGTGTGTGAGAGTGTGATGAACAGGGGCCGCCACAGTGCATGTGTGTGTATGTGTGCACCTGTGGTGAACAGGGGCCATCGTAGTGTGCGTGCGTGTGGTGAACAGGGGCCATCGCAGTGCATGCGTGTGTGTGGTAAACAGGGTCCATTGCAGTGCGTGTGTGTGTGTGTCTGTGTGTGTGGTGAACAGGGGCCATCGCAGTGTGTGTCTGCGTGTGGTGAACGGGCCATTGCAGTGCGTGTGTGTGTCTGTGTGTGTGGTGAACAGGGGCCATCGCAGTGTGTGCGTGTGGTGAACGGGCCATCGCAGTGCGTGTGTGTGTGTGCACGTGTGGTAAACAAGGGCCATTGCGGTGCGTGTGTGTGTGTGGTGAACAGGGGCCATCGCAATGTGTGTGTGTGTGGTGAACAGGGCCATCGCAACGTGTCTGTGCGTGTGGTGAACAGGGGCCATCTCAGTGCATGTGTGTGTGGTGAACAGGGGCCATCGCAGTGCGTGTGTGTGTGGTGAACGGGGGCCATCGCAGTGCGTGTGCGTGTGTGTGGTGAACGGGGGCCATCGCAGTGCGTGTGTGTGTGTGTGGTGAACAGGGGCCATCGCAGTGTGTGTGTGTGCACATGTGGTGCACAGGGGCCATTGTGGGGTGTGTGTGTGTGTGGTGAACAGGGGCCATCGCAGTGTGTGTGTGTGTGTATGCATGTGGTGAACAGGAGCCATAGTAGTGCATGTGTGTGTAGTGAACAGGACTATCTGTGTGTGTGTGTGTGTGGTGAACAGGGGCCATCTCAGTGCATGTGTGTGTGGTGAACAGGGGCCATCGCAGTGTGTGTGTGTGTATGCATGTGGTGAACAGGAGCCACAGTAGTGCATGTGTGTGTAGTGAACAGGACTATCTGTGTGTGTGTGTGTGTGGTGAACAGGGGCCATCGCAATGCGTGTGTGTGTGGTGAACGGGGGCCATCGCAGTGCGTGTGTGTGTGTGTGTGTGTGTGTATGTGTGGTGAACGGGGGCCATTGCAGTGCGTGTGTGTGTGTACTGGAGAACAGGGTCCATCGCAATGCGTGCGTGTGTGTGGTGAACAGGGGCCATCGCAGTGCGTGTGTGTGCACATGTGGTGCACAGGGGCCATTGTGGGGTGTGTGTGTGTGTGGTGAACAGGGGCCATCGCAGTGCGTGTGTGTGTGGTGAACGGGGGCCATCGCAGTGCGTGTGCGTGTGTGTGGTGAACAGGGGCCATCGCAGTGCGTGTGTGTGCACATGTGGTGCACAGGGGCCATTGTGGGGGGTGTGTGTGTGTGGTGAACAGGGGCCATCGCAGTGCGTGTGTGTGCACGTGTGGTGCACAGGGGCCATTGTGGGGTGTGTGTGTGTGTGTGGTGAACAGGGGCCATCGCAGTGCGTGTGTGTGTGGTGAACGGGGGCCATCGCAGTGCGTGTGTGTGTGTGCGTGTGTGTGGTGAACGGGGGCCATCGCAGTGCGTGTGTGTGCACGTGTGGTGCACAGGGGCCATTGTGGGGTGTGTGTGTGTGTGGGGAACAGGGGCCATCGCAGTGCGTGTGTGTGCACGTGTGGTGCACAGGGGCCATTGTGGGGTGTGTGTGTGTGTGGTGAACAGGGGCCATCGCAGTGCGTGTGTGTGTGGTGAACGGGGGCCATCGCAGTGCGTGTGTGTGTGTGTGTGTGTGTGTGGTGCACAGGGGCCATTGCGGTGCGTGTGTGTGTGTACTGGAGAACAGGGTCCATCGCAATGCATGCGTGTGCGTGTGTGTGGTGAACAGGGGCCATCGCAGTGCGTGTGTGTGCACGTGTGGTGCACAGGGGCCATTGCGGGGTGTGTGTGTGTGTGTGTGTGGTGAACAGGGGCCATCGCAGTGCGTGTGTGTGGTGAACAGGGGCCATCGCAGTGCGTGTGTGTGTGGTGAACGGGGGCCATCGCAGTGCGTGTGTGTGTGTGTGGTGAACGGGGGCCATCGCAGTGCGTGTGTGTGCACGTGTGGTGCACAGGGGCCATTGTGGGGTGTGTGTGTGTGTGGTGAACAGGGGCCATCGCAGTGCGTGTGTGTGTGGTGAACGGGGGCCATCGCAGTGCGTGTGTGTGTGTGTGCGTGTGTGTGGTGAACAGGGCCATCGCAGTGCACGCGTGTCCATGTGTACGCATGTGGTGGAGAACAGGGACCGTCGCAGTGCCCCTACAAGGGAGGCAGAGAGGCTGATAAGATAGCGGGTAGCCAGGGAGCAGCAAGTAGTAGATACGCTGGCTGAGATGCCCACGTAGCCACAGGGATCAACCTTAAATACAGCACGCTGAGTTAACAACGTAAGAGATGGAGTTGAGATCTCCAGTATATCGCTTGTGTCAGTCAGAAGTGCTTACACACAAATCACACAGAAACTGAACCGGACATATTGAGGATGTAGGGGGTGAGGGTGGGCTGTGGGGATGAAAATAATAAAACAGAAATGATGTGGCTGGCTGTCGGGTGTGGGGTTGTCTTGTCACGGCAAGAGAGCAGTAGAGGTACCCACTCTGCCCCATCCTTGACTGTTCTGACCTCCCGGCTCTTTGTTGAGCATTTTAATGGACTGGCCTTGTGGGGGCAAAGAGCAGTGGATATGCTGTGGTCCTGGTTAAGCTTCCTGGTGGCAGGGCAGTAAGGGTGGTCAACAGCTGGGCTGCTGTAATGCTAGCTAACATTTACAAGGCACGAGCCATGGCTGCTAACCAAGAGGTTGGCAGTTTGATTCCCCAGACACTCCTTGGAAACCCTGTGGGGCAGTTCTATTCTGTCCTATTGGGTTGCAATGAGTTGGAATTGACTCACCGGCAGCAGGTTTGGTTTATGTGTGCGTGTCTTAGGCGTTGTTTAAGCGCTTTCACGAAAGCTCACACAGCCCTGTGTGGTGAGCAGATTATCACATTTACGTGTGAGATGCTGGAAGGAGCAGTGCGGCTGCATGGCAGCTGGGGTGTGGACCCAGAGCCAGTGCATCTGACCCACGGGCACCCTTGGCTCCATGGGAGGGTGGCCACAGGTGAGCACCTTGGTCCAGGTTGTGTCTAAGTTCTTGTCCTCAACGTGTGGTCCCTGTGCTGCAGGATGGCACTCTCCAAGACTGTTGGAAGTGCCACCCCGCTCCAACCCAGCCCACTGAGCCAGCACCTGCCCTCAGGCAAGACCTCTAGGTGCCTTGGGCACAGAGAAGGCAGTTTTAAGTGACTCGGTGGTGCAAAGCCTGTTCTGCTGAGAGTGGGAGCAAAACAGGAATGCTGTCTGGAGGACAGGGATGGTCTAGTTAGATTTAAATCAACATGTGTGGGAGAATTAAATGCCAAGCATTCGTGACTCATCTGCCCTATCTTGGTCTCCTTCCTACTCCACACTTAAGGTCCTTGTCACCACTCATTCAAATGACTCGGTGACCTAACTGGTCTCCCTAATCCTCATCATGCACGCTTTGCTACCAGGGTCATTGTCCTAGAACACAAATGGGACACGGATTTCCTCAAACACATGTCATCTGACTGACTCTATCTCCCTTGCCACTGCCGTAGCCATTCTTCCCCTCACAGAACACCCGTCTCTGCTTAACCAAGTCCTACTTACCAATCACTGCCCAGTTTATAAACCTGTGAAAGCTTCCCTCAGCCACTTGTTTTTTCAACACATAGATATTTGCACCTGTTATGTGCTGACGCTGTTTTAAATAACTAGATACCTCAGTGAACAAAACAGGTCTTTGCCTGTGTTGGGTTTCCGTTCCATCAGAATCTCCTCTCCCTGCGATCACACGCAGCCCTTCCTTCCTAGGTGAGTGCAGCATTCCGTTCTGTCCCGGAGTCTGCCCCTCAAAAACACCTGAGTGCCTGCCGTGTGCAAGGTGTATGAGGGATGCTGGGCGGAGCAGACACAGGTTCTGAGCTTCAGGCTGTTAAGGGAATCTAACACAAAGCAGTTACAGGTCTTAAGTGAGGCTGAGGGCTGTTAAGGGAATCTAACACAAAGTAGACAGTTACATGTCTTAAGGTAAGTGAAGCTGAGAGCTGTTAAGAATTCAGAGAATTATTTAAGATATGAGGCATTAAAGAAGACATTGGGGAAGGCTTTATGAGAGGTGCCTTTTGAACTGGACCTTTAAGGATGGGAAGGATATTCTAAATGAGGTGACATGCCCCAAATAGGAGAAATTACAGGGTATGTACAGGTGAAGAACAATTCATTCAGTGTGCCCAGAGGGTGGGGTGTGGAAAGGGGAGTGGTGGGAGACAGGGAAGGGGATGGAGTCAGGCAAAGGGGTTTGGATTTTATGTGGCTGGTAATGGAGAGCTGAAGAATCCTGAGCATGAGGGTGGCCTGCTTCTACCTGGGATCTGGGAATATTAATCTAGTAAGTGTTATAGAAGACTTGTTTTGGGGGGGCCTGAAGACAGGAGATAAGTTAGAAGGCTTTTGAGGGTGCAGCTGCAGTGGGAAGAGTGCAGGACAGACGGACCAGACTCCCAAGGCAGGGTCAAAGGAGGTGATGCTCTCTGAAGGCAGGGCCCTGTCTTGAGCACACCCAGCTGCACAGCAGTGAGCACGGTGCTAGGTACTCACCAAATGTTTGTTCATTCACACGTTGGGGAGCTCAGTGTTGTCTGAGATGGGGTGGTTCATGGGGGAAAGGCACCTTGGTTGTATTTCTGGTCCCCCTCTACTAATCTTCCCCTCCTAGAGTCTTCATAGTTCTGTGCGGGTTCACTACCTAATCCAATGACTTGCCCAGATGGTTGGGTGAGGGGCAGCAGGAACTTTCTCTCTGAGATGCCCTATCTCTTGGTGAGAACTCTGTGGTAGGGGACAAGAGCACTCAAATAGCTGGACCCCTTGGGGTGACCCCAGTGCTATTTTGGTGGCCCTCTGCTGCTGAGGACCTCACCTGCTGAGGACCCCACCTGCTGAGGACCCCACCTGCTGAGGACCCCACCTGCTGAGGACCCCACCTGCTGAGGACCCCACCTGCTGAGGACCCCACCTGCTGAGGACCCCACCTGCTGAGGACCTCACCTGCTGAGGACCCCACCTGCTGAGGACCCCACCCGCTGAGGACCCCACCTGCTGCTGCAGAGGCTGACAAGTGGCTGTTTCAGAGTGACCTGCCTGCACCTTGGTGGAGTCAGCCCTGTTTCTCCAGGGCCAGGACCTCCACTAGAGGTCAGTTCACCTGAGGGTATCCAGGTCCTGGAGCTCCGATCCAAAAAAGAGCACATTCAAAGATGAAAAAGCCAAAAAACCAAACCCATTGCCATTGAGTTGATTCCAACTCATAGCGACCCTATAGGACAGAGTAGAACTGCCCTACAGGGTTTCCAAGGAGCGCCTGGTGGATTCCAACTGCAGACCTTTTGGTTAGAAGCCGTAGCTCTTAACCAGCCACCAGGGCTCCAGATAAGGATGAAGGTAAGTTTAATTTCCATTAGGACTCCACCTGCCCTGACACCAGGCTGGTCTGCTCAGGGATCAAAGTATGACGGGAAAGTTTTTTGCTTTTTAATTATAAAACCAAAAGTTCGGGAAGCACCTGTGGGAGCCTGCTAAGTGGGTCAGTGATTCTCAGAGTGGGATCCCCTGACCAGCAGCGTCAGCATCGCCTGGGAACTAGCTCAAAATGCAAATCCTTGCACCCCACCCTAACATTATACTGGCAGTATTTTATAGTCCTTAGTACATTGGACTGACCCCCTGGTGAGATCCTGGGAGTGCTTTCAATGTCTGCAATACACATCTGGAAATTGTCTCTCAGGCTGGGTTACTTCACCAAGGATTTCCACAATAAGCAATGCCATATATTGATTTGACTTCGGGTTACCTTAAAGTAAGGCTTCCCGACCTTGGTTCAAACTCCAAGGGTGCACCCTACCTGGAGAGAGTATCTATTTATTAGTTTAACACACTTGTACTAGGATCAACTATTAGGTCAAATAATTTTCTCTGCAAACACACACAGACGCACACACACAAAGAAACAAGCTACAGAGTGATTTGCAGTGGGAGGTTTTCTGACTTGGTGGACAAAGAGCACAGGCAAACGGAAAATGCAGAAAAGATAGAAAATGAAACTTACTTCTCTCAGAGGTTAGTTCTGGGTTTCCAGACTGAGCTCCCGGCTACAGGTGGGGGAAATGGGCCCTAGATCCCTGGGTTCCTCAGGTGCCTGGGGCCTGAATTGGCGGAGGGATGGGGGCAGCGAGTCAGGGGCCCCGGGTGTGGCCAAGAGGAGACCCCAGGGCAGGAGACCTACACTCACCCAAGGAAGTGAAGTTCCTGGGAAAGATCTGGGGAGCCTTTTTGATTTTTTGTAAATAAGTTTTTCCTGTGGTCTTTCCATTTGTTCTGGAAAACTGAAAAAAAGTTTTAAAACGCTTTTCTCTTTCCCTGGCACACAGTGAATACTTTTTCTCTTACCAAACCAACAGTCCCTGTGGGTCTGTCAAAGGGGCTCCAGCAGCGAGTCTGAACACGCTTGGGATCACCCAGCCGACCGCCCTGCTCCCCAAAGCCTCCTTTACTTCCCAGGAGCCTTTGCAGCCTTTCCTGGGGGGCCGTGGACCTTCCCTCCGTCCCAGCCCCTGCGGGGAGGTCAGAGGCGGCCCCTGGCGTCCACTCTCGCGACCCCGGCAAAGGGCGGGGTGCCGGGTCCCCGTTCCCCGTGACCCCGGGGGACCCACAGGGCGGAAGGGCAGGTCCGGGAGCGCGGTTCTGGGGCCAGGGACGCGGGGGGCCGAGGAACGCGGTTCCGGGTCCGAGTCGGGTGGGGAGGCGGCAGGTCCCGGCCGGGACGCGGGGCTCCGGGACGGTCCGAGGCGCCGGGTCCCGGGCGCGCGGCTCCAGGCCAGTCTGGGGGTCTCGGGTCTGGCCGAGTCGGGCGCGGTGGCTCGGCAGCGCCGGGCGGGAGCGGGTCGAGGCGGAGGAGCGCGGCCAGGGTCCGGGGGGCCGGCGGCCGGGCGGCGCGGTCCTTCCGGCTGCAGGGGGCGCTGTGCGCGGCCGCGGGCGCGGCTCCGGTTAAAAGGCCGGGGCACGTGGCCGGGACGCAGCTGGCGGCCGCCGGCGGATCCCGCGGCCTCCTGTCGGTCCGTCCGTCCGCCTGTCCGTCCGTCCGCCCGCGGAGCCGCCCCCGGAGCCGCCCGCCCCGCGCCCGCCCCGCGCCCGCCCCGCGCCCGCCCCGCGCCCGCCCGGCCCCGCGCGCAGCCATGGCCGACGCGGCGCCCGCCCGGGTAAGCGCCCCCAGGCCCCGCGGCCCGTCTCCTGCCCCGCCCGTGGCCTCCGGGCCCCGCCGGCCCGTTCGCCGCCCGCGTGGCCCAGACCGCGCGGCCCAGACGCGGGGCGCCCGACGGCGGCCCGGGGCGTCCGTGCGGCCTGCAGCCGGCCTCGTGGAAGCGCGGGCGGCCACCGCGCGGGGGGATGGGCCGGGCCGGGGCGCCGGGGCGGGGGTGGGGGTGCCGCCCAGGTGACAGCGGCTCGGCCGGCGGAGGGGACCGGCCCGGGGCACCGTGCCTGGCCCGCCGAGACCCCCTGTAAAGCCCTTTACGTCTCCCCAAGGGGAGGATGAATAAATACGGTCTACAATGGGATTGTGGGTGGGTATTAGCAAACGGCCAGGTTAGCAGATTGGAGAACGTTGCTTCGTAGTGCGCAGCCTGTCGAGTTCCCAGCGGAGAACCCTGTGCTGGTCTTTGACACACAGCAATAGCGCTTGTCAGGAGCTCAGTAAGCGGAGTTTGCTGTGATGAATGGATCTCCAAGAAGTTTTTGAAAGCCTGATTTCCCCAGATGCTCTTTAAGGGGAACCTCCTTCCCTTTAAAGTAGTGAGTTTGGTGCGTACTTCCTGGGTATGGAGCACAAGGAGCAGAGAGGTGGGGGCTTGTGCTGGCCGCCCCCTGGGAGGAAGAGCCCCGGACCCATTTACAGCCCCTCCTGACATCCTGCGCACTCAAACCTTTGGCCTGGGTCCTGGAAACTACCCAGACAAGATCTTGCCCTCCACTCTGTGAGCCGGTCTTGTGGTCTCTTCTTCATATGTTTCCATGCAGGGCTTTTCTCCTGGAGAGGGACGGATCACCTCCAAACTTTTCTGCATCTCCACCATACCTTTGCTGTGATCAGTGTTCACAAATGGCACTGAGTGAACTGTTGTTCAGCTGTTCAGTCGGTCATTTGTGGGAAAAATACTTACTGAGCCTCTGCAGTGAGGAAGCCCTCCTTTAGAAGCTGGGAACGCACCAGGAAATAACAGACCCTGCTAGGGGAAGAAACCACAGAACCAGCAGACAGACACACAGCAGTGGATCAGTGCTGGGACACACTAGACAGGAGCAGACAGGGCCTGCTTGGGATGTGTGTGGGGGGAGTCTCCTGAGAGGCTGCGTTGAGGCTGAGAGGAGCCAGGTGTGCAGGATTGGTGGGAAGAGTGCAGGCAGAGTGGGGAGAGCTGGGCACATCCTGGGACCGCCTAGGAGGCCATGTGGCTAGAGTGTAGTAAGGAGGGAGATGAGATACGATGGGAAGCTTGGATTACCTCTGTTCCTAGGCACTGGGGACCCCGGAATGAAAGAGGTGGAGGGAAGAAGGCCACCTAAACGGTTCCCTACTGCATCCCCACTAGAGCCATCTTGTCATCAACACCACCACCGTCACTGTAGCCGTGTCAGTCACAGGACGCACAGTTACCGAGATCTGCCACGTGCTGGGTTCTCGGTATCTGTGAAGGATCATCTCACCTAATTCTTACTACCATGTTATGTATTGCTAGCTGCCATTGAGTTGGCCCCTGACTCATGGTGACCCCATGAACAAGTGCTGCCTGGTCCTGCACTATCCCCGTGATTGGTTGCAGAGCACATAGTGATCCAAAGTGTTTTCACTGGCCGATTTCTGAAAGTAGATCGCCAAGCTTTTCTTCCTAGTCCTTCAGCCTGGAAGCTCCGCTGAAACCTGTTCAGCATCATAACAACACATAAGCCTCCTCTGATAGACAGATGGTGGCAGTGCCTGAGGTGCGTTGGCTGGGAATCAAACCTGTGTCTCCCACATGGAAGGCGAGGATTCTACCACGGGACCACCAGTGTCCCCCTGCAAGCTGAGTAGGCTCCATTATTACAGTGTTCATTGTCTAGGTGTGGGAGGAAAGGTGAAAGACTTGAAAAATCAAACACCGTGGCCAAATCAACTAGCTGGTGAGGAGCAAAACTGCACCTTGCACCCATGCTGTGCTCCAGAGCCTCCTGGGTCAGCCTTGTCTCATGCTCAGGACAGGAGACTAAGAACAAAGAAGGAGGCCTTTGTCTCAGACGGCACATACCTTTTCTCTTGGATTGTGTGTTTCCTCCTCTTTCCCACATGCTGACCCCTTGGTCCAGCTGGTATCTCCTCTTGCCGAGGCTGGACTCCAGGCTGTTGCTCGGCCTCACTCCAGCCCCCGCCCCACCTTCTACCTGAGTGTCACTCAGGGTTCCAGAAGCCTTTCTGAGGTTCCTTTTGAAGGGGGACATTTGATGGTATAGTTGCAATCACATCTGTCTTTTCTTGTGAACAGGATCCAGAGAGGGACAGGCAGACAGGGGACCAAAGGCCCTCGACACCTTCATTGCCCCAGCTGACTGCTGAGAAGAGCTCCTACCTGTACTCCACTGAGATCACACTCTGGACTGTGGTGGCCGCCATCCAGGCCTTGGAGAAGAAAGTGGACTCCTGCCTGTCCCGCTTGCTGACTCTGGAAGGGCGCACGGGGATGGCTGAGAAGAAGCTGGCTGACTGTGAGAGGACGGCCATGGAGTTCGGGAACCAGCTGGAGGGCAAGTGGGCCATGCTGGGGACGCTGCTGCAGGAGTACGGGCTGCTGCAGAGGCGGCTGGAGAACACGGAGAACCTGCTACGCAACAGAAACTTCTGGATCCTGCGGCTGCCCCCGGGCAGCAAGGGCGAGGTACCCAAGGTCAGCTCGTGGGCATCCTGGGGTGGGGGAGCCAGAGCGGCCAAGCCTGTAAGTGTGTGTGTGAGCGTGTGTGGCGCTTGTGGTTCCAGGTGCCCGTGACCTTTGATGATGTAGCCGTGTATTTCTCGGAGCAGGAGTGGGGGAAGCTGGACGAGTGGCAGAAGGAGCTCTACAAGCACGTGATGAGGGGCAACTATGAGACGCTGGTCTCCCTGGGTGAGGCTGGGTCACTCTGTCTACAGCTTGGCCTTTGCGTTCTCTGCTTGTGTTACTTGGGGCTTCTCTGCGTCTCTTTGGGCAGGAGGGGGGCAGATGTCTGGTCCTGACCCAGATTCTTCCCCCTTCGGTACACAGACTACGCCATCTCCAAGCCTGACATCCTCACCCAGATAGAGAGGGGAGAGGAGCCTTGTCCTGAGGACCAGTGGGGCCAAGAGAAGAAGGAAATGGTGTGCCCCAGGAAGACGGAATCTGGTGAGTGTGGGAGCACACAGAGTGGTGCCCCTCTCCCCGGGCTTCCAGGTGTTCCACGAAGCCCCTCTGACAACCCACGGTGGGACACACCCTGACCGAGGCCACCCCAGTCAGGACGGGCATGGGGCTTTGTCTCATAGCGTGGTTTCTATATCGGTGAGGGGGTCATGACGCTCGCCTCTCATGGTTGGTGTGGATTAGTGAGATGGTCAAAGTAGAAAATACATGAAAGTAGAGAGAATAACATGCTGAACTTCCAAATGGTCATCACCAGATGTAACAGTGGTCATGATTTTACCACACTCACTTCATCCGTTTTTTCTTTTTTGGAAGCAAAACCACAATACAATTATTACACCCAGCAGACTGTCATCTGACATCTAGTCCACGTCTCAAAGTGTTTTCTTTATGGATCCTAATTCTAACAAACCAGGGTCCCCATATTATAGTTGGTTTGTGTCTTTTAAGTCTCTTTACCAAAGCTGCCCCTTTTTAACAGCTTTATTGAGATATAATTCATTAAAAGTATATAATTCAATATTTTTCTGTGTATTCACAGATGTATGCAACAATCACCACAATCTAATTTTAGACCATTTTCATCACCCGTGTCTATCTCTGGCCCCCAGCCGTAGGGAACCACTAATCTATTTTTTGTCTCTATGGGTTTGCCCATAGTGAATATTTCATATAAATGGAATCACACAATATTTGTCATTTTGTATCTGGCACCTTTCACGTAGCTTAATCTTTTCAAGGTTCATCTATGTCGTAACATGTATCAGTCTTTCATTTCTCCTTATGGCTGAATAATGTCCCATTTTATGGATAGACCACATTTTGTTTATCCATTCATCTCTTTTGCACCCTCCACCTCCTTTTTAATGTCATTTATTTATTTATTTTATTTATTGGAAAAAAATTTTTTTCGTAGTTTTTAGCGGTAGGTGGGGATTTTTTTTTTTAATTTTTATTGTGCTTTAAGTGAAAGTTTGCAAACCAAGTCAGTCTCTCATACAAAAACTTACATACACCTTGCTGTATACTCCTAGTTGCTCTCCTTCTAATGCTAGAGCACACTCCTTCCCTCCACGCTCTATTTTTATGTCCATTCTGCCAGCTTCTGACCCGCTCTGCCCCGTCACCTCCTTTCTAGACAGGAGCTGCTCACATAGTATCATGTGTCTACTTGAGCCAAGAAGCTCACTCTTCACCAGTATTATTTTCTATCATGTAGTCCAGTCCAATCCCTGTCTGAAGAGTTGGCTTTGGGAATGGTTCCTGTCTTGGGCTAACAGAAGGTCTGGAGTCCATGACCTCTGGGGTCCTTCTAGTCTCAGTCAGACCGTTAAGTCTGGTCTTTTTATGAGAATTTGAGGTCTGCATCCCACTGCTGTCCTGCTCCCTCAGGGGTTCTCTGTTGTGTTCCCTGTTTGGGCAGTCATTAGTTGTAGCCAGGCACCATCTAGTTCTTCTGGTTTCAGGCTGATGTAATCTCTGGTTTATGTGGCCCTTTCTGTCTCTTGGGTCATAATTACCTTGTGTCTTTGGTGTTCTTCATTCTACTTTGCTCCAGGAGGGTTGAAACCAATTGATGCATTTTAGATGGCCACTTGCTAGCCTTTAAGACCCCAGACGCCACTCTCCAAAGTGGGATGCAGAATGTTTTCTTAATAGATTTTATTATGCCAGTTAACTTAGATGTACCCTGAAACCATAGTCCCCAAACCCCCACCCCTGCTACGCTGGCCTTCGAAGCGTTCAGTTTATTCAGGAAACTTCTTTGCTTTTGGTTTAGTCCAGTTGTGCTGACCTCGCCTGTATTGTGTGTTGTTGTTCCCGTTACCTAAAAGAGTTCTTATCTACTATCTAATCAGTGAAACCCTTCTCCCTCCCTCCATACCCACTCGTAACCATCAAAGAATAATTTCTTATTCTGTTTAAACTATTTTTCAAGTTCTTATAATAGTGGTCTCATACAATATTTGTTGTTTTGCAACTGACTGATTTCACTCAGCATAATGCCTTCGAGGTTCCTCCACATTATGAAATGTTTCACAGATTCGTCATTGTTCTTCTATTGATGCATAGTATTCCATTGTGTGAATATACCATAATTTATTTATCCATTCATCCATTGATGGGCACCTTGGTTGCTTCCATCTTTTTGCTATTATGAACAGTGCTGCAATGAACATGGGTGTGCATATATCTGTTCACATGAAGGCTGTTATTTCTCTAGGATATATTCCAAGGAGTGGGATTGCTGGGTCGTATGGTAGTTCTATTTCTAGTTTTTTACCAAAAAACCAGACCCGACCAGTGCCGTCGAGTTGATCCCGACTCATAGCGACCCTATAGGACAGCATAGAACTGCCCCATAGAGTTTCCAAGGAGCGCCTGGCAGATTCAAACTGCCAACCCTTTGGTTAGCAGCCGTAGCACTTAACCACTACACCAGCAGGGTTTCCCTAGTTTTTTAAGGAAGTGCCAAATCAATTTCCAAAGTGGTTGTACCATTTTACATTCCCACCAGCAGTGTATAAGTGTTCCAGCCTCTCTACAACCTCTCCAGCATTTGTTATTTTGTGTTTTTTGGATTAATGCCAGCCTTGTTGGAGTGAGATGGGATCTCGTTGTAGTTTTGATTTGCATTTCTGTAACGGCTAATGATCATGAGCATTTCCTCATGTATCTGTTAGTTGCCTAAATGCCTTCTTAGTGGAATGCCTGTTCATATCCTTTACCCATTTTTTAGAAAATTTTTATTGTGCTTTAAGTGAAAATTTACAAATCAAGTCAGTTTCTCATACAAAAATTTATATGCACCTTGCCATATACTCCTAGTTGCTCTCCCCCTAATGAGGCAGCACACTCCTTCCCTCCACTCTCTCTTTTTGTGTCCATTCGGCCAGCTTCTGACCCCCGCTGCCCTCTCATCTCCCCTCCAGACAAGAGCTGCACACATAGTCTCATGTGTCTACTTGATCCAAGAAGCTCATTCTTCACCAGTATCATTTTCTGTCCCATAGTCCAGTCCAATCCCTGCCTGAAGAGTTGGCTTCGGGATTCGTTCCTGTCTTGGGCTAACGAAGGTCTGGGGACCATGACCTCTGGGGTCCTTCTAGTCTCAATCAGACCATTAAGTCTGGTCTTTTTAGGAGAATTTGAGGTCTGCATCCCACTGCTCTCCTGCTCCCTCAGGTGTTCTCTGTTGTGTTCCCTGTCTGGGCAGTCATTGGTTGTAGCCGTCCTTTGCCCATTTTTTAATTGGGTTGTCTTTTTGTAGTTGAGTTTTTGCAGTGTCATGTAGATATTAGAGATCAGACGCTGATAGGAAATCTCATAGCTAAAAACTTTTTCCCAGTCTGTAGGTAATCTTTTTACTTTTTTGGTGAAGTCTTTGGATGAGCATAGGTGTTTGATTTTTAGGAGCTCCCAGTAATCTAGTTTCTCTTCTGACTTTTGTGCATTGTTAATATTTTCTGTAGTGTTTATGACATGTATTAGGGCTGCTAGCATTGTCCCTATTTTTTCTTTTATGATCTTTATCGTTTTAGACATTATATTTAGGTCTTTGATCCATTTTGAGTTAGTTTTTGTGCACGGTGTGAGGTATGGGCCTTGTTTCATTTTTTTGCAGATGGATATTTTGATCTAGTTACACCAGCACCATTTGTTAAAGAGAATGTCTTTTCCCCATTTAACTGACTTTGTCCTTTGGCAAATATCAGCTGCTCGTATGTGCATGGATTTATATCTGTATTCTCAATTCTATTCCCTTGGTCTATGTGTCTGTTGTTGTACCAGTACCAGGCTGTTTTGACTACTCTGGCAGTATAATAGGTTCTAAAATCAAGGTAGAGTGAGGCTTCCCACTTCATTCTTCTTTTTCAGTAATGCTTTACTTATCTGGGGCCTCTTTCCCTTCCATGTGAAGTTGGTGATTTGTTTCTCCATCTCATTAAAAGTGTCGTTTGAATTTGGATCAGAATTGCATTGTATCTGTAGACGGCTTTTGGTAGAATAGACATTTTTACAACGTTAAGTCTTCCTATCCATGAGCAAGGTAAGTTTTTCCACTTACGTATGTCTCTTTTTGTTTCTTGCAGTAGTGTCTTGTAGTTTTCTTTGTATAGGCCTTCTATGTCTCTGGTAAGATTTATTTCTAAGTATTTTATCTTTTTGGGGGCTACAGTCAATGGCAATGATTCGGTGATTTCTTCTTGGATGTTCTTTTTGTTGGTGTAGAGGAATCCAACTGATCTTTCTATGTTTATCTTGTATCCTGATACTCTGCTGAACTCTTCTATTAGTTTCAATAGTTTTCTTGAGGATTCTTTAGGGTTTTTTGTGTATAAGGTAATGTCATCTGCAAATAGAAATACTTTTACTTCTTCCTTACCAATCTGGATGCCCTTTACTTCTTTTTCTAGCCTCATTGCTCTGGCTAGGACCTCCAGCACAATGTTGAATAAGAGTGATGATAAAGGGCATCCTTGTCTGGTTCCCGATCTCAAGATGAATGCTTTCAGACTCTCTCCATTTAGGATGATGTTGGCTGTGGGCTTTGTATAAATGCCCTTTAGTATGTTGAGGGATTTTTCTTCTATTCCTATTTTGCTGAGAGTTTTTATCATGAATGGGTGTTGAACTTTGTCAAATGCCTTTTCTGCATCAATTGATAAAATCATGTGGTTCTTGTCTTTTATTTATATGATGGATTACATTAATTGTTTTTTTCTAATGTTGAACCATCCCTGCATACCTGGTATGAATCCCACTTGGTCATGGAGAATTATTTTTTGGATATGTTGTTGAATTCTGTTGGTTAGAATTTTGTTGAAGATTTTTGCATCTAAGTTCATAAGGGATATAAGTCTGTAATTTTCTTTTTTGGAGTCTTTACCTGGTTTTGGTATCAGGGATATGCTGGCTTCATAGAATGAGTTTGGTAGGATTCCGTCCTTCTCTATGCTCTGAGATATCTTTAGTAGTAGTGGTGTTAACTCTTCTCTGAAAATTTGGTAGAACTCTGCAGTGAAGCCATCCAGACCAGGGCTTTTTTTTTTTTGTTGGGAGTTTTTTGATTACCTTTTCAATCTCTTCTTTTGTTATGGGTTTGTTTAGTTGTTCTACCTCTGTTTGTGTTAGTTTAGGTAGGAAGTGTGTTTGTAGAAATTATCGTCCATTTCTTCTAGGTTTTCAAATTTGTTAGAGTACAACTTTTCATAATAATCTGATATGATTCTTTTAATTTCAGTTGGGACTGTTGTAATATCACCGTTCTCATTTCTTATTTGGGTTATTTGCTTTCTCTCCTGTTTTTCTTTTGTTAATTTGGCCAATGGTTTATCAGTTTTGTTAATTTTTTGAAAGAACCAGCTTTTGGTCTTGTTAACTCTTTCAATTGTTTTTCTGTTCTCTATTTCATTTAATTCTGCTCTAATTTTTGTTATTTGCTTTCTTCTGGTGCCTGAGGGTTTCTTTTGTTGCTCTCTTTCTGTTTGTTTAAGTTGTACGGACAATTCTTTGATTATGGCCCTTTCTTCTTTTTGGATGTGTGCATTTATTGCTATAAATTGACCTCTGAGCACTGCTTTAGCTGTGTCCTAAAGGTCCTGATGGGAGTGTTTCATTCTCATTGGATTCTATAGATTTCCTTATTCCATCCTTAATGTATTCTATAACCCAGTCGCTTTTGAGCAGGGTATTGTTCAGTTTCCAAGTGTTTGATTTCTTTTCCCTGCTTTTTCTGTTATTGATTTCTACTTTTATAGCCTTATGGTCAGAGAAGATGCTTTGTAATATTTCCATGTTTTGGATTCTGTTAAGGCTTGCTTAATGACCTAATATGTGGTCTATTCTAGAGAATGTCCCATGTGTGCTGGAAAAGAAAGTACACTTGGTTCCTGTTGGTGGAGTGTTCTGTATATGTCTATGAGGTCAAGTTGGTTGATTGTGGCATTTAGATCTTCCATGTCTTTATTGAGTTTCTTTCTGGATCTTCTGTCCTTCACTGAAAGCGGTGTGTTGAAGTCTCCTACTATAATCGTAGTGCTGTCTATCTCACTTTTCAATGCTGTTAGAGTTTGTTTTATGTATCTTGCAGCCTTGCCATTGGGTGCATAAATATTTAATATAATTATATCCTCCTGGCATATTGTCCCTTTAATCATCATGTAGTGTCCTTCCTTATCCTTTGTGGTGGATTTAACTTTAAAGTTTATTTTGTCAGAAACTGATGTTGCCGCTCCTGCTCTTTTTTGTTTGTTGTTTGCTTGATATATTTTTTCCATCCTTTGAGTTTGTGCCTCTAAGTCTAAAGTGTGTCTCCTGTAGGCAGCATATAGATGGATCGTGTTTTTGTAATCCATTCTGCCACTCTCTTTCTCTTTATTGGTGCATTTAGTCCATTTACATTCGGCGTAATTATGGATAGATATGCGTTTAGTGCCGTCATTTTGATGTCTTTTTTTGTGTGTTGTTGACAGTTTCTTTTTCTCATTTAATTTTTTGTGATTAGTAGTTTATGTATTGTCTTTTCCTCTTATTTGTTGTTATTGATTTTGTTTCTGCTGAGTCTCTCTTTTTTTCTTGTATTTTATTTTGATGAGTAGGATTGTTAGTCTCCTTTGTGGTTACCTTAGTATTTCCCCTTTTTTTCTAAGTTTAAACCTAACTTTTATTTCTTTAAATTGCTTTGTCTTCCTCTCCATATGAAAGATCTATGAGTACATTTCTTAGTCCCTATTCATTGTTTTAATGTTGTCATCTTTTATATAATGACATCGCTGTTTCCCTGTTTTGAGCGTTTTTTTACCTTGGTTAATTTTGTGATTCCCCTATCTGGGTTGACATCTGATTGCTCTGCCCAGTGTTCTAGTCTTGAGTTAATACCTGATATTGTTGATTTTCTAACCAGAGAATTCCCTTTAGTATTTCTTTAGTTTTGGTTTTGTTTTTATGAATTCCCTAAACTTCTGTTTATCTGGAAATGTCCTAATTTCACCTTCATATTTGAGAGACAGTTTTGCTGGATATATGATTCTTGCTTGACAATTTTTTTCCTTCAGTGCTTTATATAAGTCATCCCATTGCCTTCTTGCCTGCATAGTTTCTGTCAAGTAGTCTGAGCTTATTGTTATTGACTCTCCTTTGTAGGTGACTTTCTGTTTATCCCTAGCTGCTCTTAAAATTCTCTCTTTATCTTTGGCTTTGGCAAGTTTGATTATAATATGTCTTGGTCACTTTCTTTTAAGATCTACCTTATGTGGAGTTGAGTGAGCATCTTGGATAGATATCTTCTCATCTTTTGCAATATCAGGGAAGTTTTCTGCCAACAAATGTTTAACAACCCACTCTGTATTTTCCGTTATCCCCCTGCTGTTCTGATACTCCAATCACTCATAGGTTATTTCTCTTGAGAGAGTCCCACATGATTCTTAGGGTTTCTTCATTTTTAGAGATTCTTTTATCTGGTTTTTCTTCAGATTTATTGGTGCCAAGTGCTTTATCTTCACATTCACCAATTCTGCCTTCCACTTGCTCAGCTTTGCTCCTCTTTCTACTGAGTTGTCTAATTCTGTAATTTTATTTGTTAATCTTCTGAATTTCTGATTGCTCTCTCTCTGTGGATTCGTGCAACGTATTAAATTTTTCATTATGTTCTTGAATAACCTTTTTAATTTCTTTAGCTGCTTTATCCATGTGTTCCTTGGCTTGTTCTGCATATTGCCTGATCTCCTTCCTGATGTCTTGAAGAGTTTTGCATATTAATGTCTTGTATTCTGCATCCATTAATTCCAGGAAGGCAACTTCATCCAGAAGATCCTGGATTCTTTGTTTTGAGAGGCTGTTGATGTGATCATGGTCTGCTTCTTTATGTGATTTGATATTGAATGTTGTCTCTGAGCTATCTATAAGTTATTGTATTGGTTTATTTTATGTTTGTTTACTGTATCCTAGCTTCTTGCTTTGTTTTGTTTTGGTTATGCCCAAATAGGTTGCTTGAGTGAGCTAGCTTGATTATTTTTGCCTTTGAAGCTCTAATGTCCTGTCACCAGATGGCTGGAGCTGTTATCAGGTATATGAGCCTAGGAGTCCATTCACTTTTCTTATATTGATTCAGCTTAGGTGTCCAGGTAGTTGGTCATCAAGTGTGTAGTACAGGCGCTGTCCTACAGTCTTAGAGGGGCAGTGGGGATTGGTGTAAGTACAGGTATCTGGTTGCAGTAGGGGGCCATGCTCTGAACAACGCTGGGGGCTGGCAACCATCCCCCAAGTGTCTATGTGGAAAGCGCATCTGTGTTCCCTAGAGCACGCAGGTGGGTGGGTTCTGCAGATGGACCATGGGCACCCAGTGATTTTGGTTGTAAGGACTGGGAGGTACCAGTTATCCTTGGACTCCTGTCATGGGTTGCTGGGTGACCTGAGTGGAGCCGGCAGTCCTTAGGCCCATGATGTGGGTAGGTGAGGACCCTATTTAATAGGCAAAGCAGTGTCAAACATCAAACACCCACTTCACTGCCGCATAGCTGAAACAGTTGTAGTTTGCCAACAAGTGCCTATTCTTGTGAAATAGGCCCACACAGGTCCATGCAGAGGGGAAAGATATTCAAAGTCCATGGACTGTTTATGCCTGGACAGGAGCCACTTCTGTCTTGAGCTCCCCAGGTTAGTGGAGGTGGCAGATTATCTTTTCCCCAGTTGTGAATTTATTCCTTCTCCAAGGCCAGGAGAATGGCTCATGGTGCACAGCAGGACCTATCTCAGGCCCGAGAAAATCAACAGCCACTGAAGCTAGCTTGGAGGCTGGGGGAGCAGTAAAATATACGCAAGTACTTAGCTTTTGCCGAGAGGGCCGTTCTTCTCTGGTTCCGGAGGTGTGAGTAAGCTGTACAGCTGGCTTTTCTCCCTGGGGAAACTGTGGCCGAATGGTACCACCAGCCCGCTGCAGCCACTCCCAGCAATGGTGCCTGAGAGCTCCAGGCGATTCAGGTCCAGTAACTCCTTCCTGCTTTTGAACCATCTCTCCCTCCCCATGCTGCTCAGTCCATTTTGTAACTTTGCCTTTGATGTTCAGGGCTCCTAGCTTGTCATAAATATACTCGTTTCACTTGTTTTTTCGGGTCTTTGTTGTAAGAGGGTTCACCAGAAGTGTCTGACTACTTTGCCATCTTGGCCCTGCCTCTCTATTTATTGAAATTTTTCATGTCATTTATCTGCATGTCTTTTTTAATGCCATCATGTTCCACATTCTGGATTTGGTGTCATTTACCACGTTCTTCTTGTTCCTCTATCTCCTATAATCCGGCAGGCAGATCTAGATCCGGCAGGCAGATCTAGAGGCTCGTTTAGATTCGGGTTCAGTTTACTTCAGAGGTGGCACTATGTACCCCCTACTGTATCACAGCAGGAGGCACAGAAGGTCTGGTTGTCTTTCTTTTGTGACTCTAGGACTGCTTGGTGGGTTCAGGTGTTATCAGCCTTATCCTCCTATTTGAAGTTCCCACCAGCTTTTCACTTCATGGATTTTAGTAGTTATTGTAGGTTGTTGCCTAGGTTCATTATTTCATTAAAGGTTGCAGAATAGTGAGATTCTGTCATTACTTCTCTACTCAGTAGCTGGAGTTCTTTTATAAGGACTAATGTCCCTGATCAACACAAAAGTGTTACCCTGAAGTACAGTCTGTACAGAAAGGACAGGATAGATGCCTAATTCTTTCCCTTTGCCATTTTCAGAATGATGAATTGGTGCCTTAACAGCCAACAAGGGTGACTGGTGACTTGGCATTTTTGTCTTGTTTTTTGAGTATCGATAAGGTCACAGTTTGTTGAGTATATTATGTGCCAGTCCTTGCAGTTGTTGCTTTTCATGCCTTTAGCTAGTGGGAGCCCCTTCAAGTTACCTATAGGTCGTTAAAAAAAATTTTTTTTAGAAAATTTTAATGGGGTAAAACGTATATAACAAAACATTTGCCATTTTAACCATTTTTAATTGCAGAATTCAGTGGCATTAACTACATTCACCGTGTTGTCCTACCATTACCACTGTTTCCACGTTTTCATCATCCTTCATGGAAATGCAGTGCTCCTTAAGCAGTCACTCCCAGTCACTGCTCCCACCACCCTTGCTGACCACTGACACACTCTGGTCTCTGTTCATTTGTTCTCAACACGTCATGTAGGTGGAGTCACATGATAGTTGCCCTCTCATGCCTGACTTTTTCAGTAGCATAATGTTTTCAAGGTTCATCCATGTTGTAGCATGTATTAGAACTTCATGGCGAAGTCATATTCTGTGGGGATCAATCAGATATACTGTTTCTGACACCAACAGAGAGAATAAATAACAATCTCAACTTTTCTGCTCTGACACCAGCTGCACATGTGGCACTTCTTCCTCTCACCCCCACCACCTGGAGTGAGGTCAGAGCTCACAAGTTAAAGGATTAGGCCCAAGGCTTCACATGCCAGCCACAAGCTTGGGAGTCCCATGGCTCTTCTCACTTCTGACCTTCTGGCTTCCGTTACTTCCTCAGGATCTGTAATTCACTAGGATGATTCACAGAACTCACAGAAAGCGCTCTATGCTATACCTATGATTATAGTTTTATTGCAGCAAAAAGGGTATAAATGAAGAGATGCCTAGGGTGAAGTCTGAAAAGGTCCCAACACAGAGCTTCCACATCCCACAGAGGGCGTTATCACCCTCGCGAGAGCATATGCCTTTCACCAACCAGGAAGCTAATGGAGATTCAGGGTCTATAGCTTTTCCTCAGGATCTTCCATGTCATGTGAGGTGATCGTCATGAGATTGGTTCCTCTGGCCTATTTGGCCCCCATCCCAGAGTCACCTCATTGGCATATCCTGTCAGGTTTGGAGTCCTTATCAAAATTCCAAGGTTCTAGAGATTATCTCTTAGGCACCCAGGGCAAAAAACAAATTTTTGGGTAAAGTTAAAATTCCAAACCCCACATATTCCATTGTATGTATATATCACATTTTGTTTATCCATTCATCTGTTGATGGACATTTAGGTTGTTTTTGCCTTTTGGCCGTTGTGAATTGTCCTGCCGTGAACATTTGTGTGTAAGTATTTGTGTTCCTGCATCCGGTTATTTTGGGTATACACTGAGGAGTGGAATTTCTGGGTCATGTGGTATAGTGGTTAAGTGTTTGGCTGTTAACCAAAAGGTGAGCAGTTCAAATCCACGCCACTCCTTGGAAACCCTATGGGGCAATTCTACTCTGTCCTGTAGGGTCCTTATGAGTCAGGATTGACTCGATGGCAATGGGTTTTTATGGTAATTCTATGTTTAACTTTTTGAGGAACCACCAAACTGTTTCCCAAGTGGCTGCACCATTTTACAATCTATCAGCAATGGATGAGTGTTCGCATTTCTCCACATCCTTGACACTCATCTATCAGCAATGGATGAGCGTTCGCATTTCTCCACATCCTTGTCAACACTTGTTGCTTTCCATTTTTCTGATCATAGTGATCCTAGTAGGGTCGAAGTGGTATTTCATTGTGGTTTTGATTTGCATTTCCCTGATGACTAACGAACATCTTTTCCTGTGCTTATTGGCCATTTGTCCTCCTTCTTTGGAGAAATGTCTGTTCAAGCCCTTTGCCTATTTTTTTTTAAATTGAGTTGTTTGTCTTTTTGTTGCTAAGTTGTAGGAGTTCTTTATATATTCTAAATATTAAGCCCTTATCCCATGTTTCGTTCCTAAATATTTTCTTCTAAATAGGCTGTCTCTTCACTTTATCGGCAGTCCTTTGATGAACGAAAGTTTTAAATTTTGATGAAGTCTAGTTTATCTGTTTTGTCTTTTGTTGCTCATGCTTTGGTGCCATATCTAAGAACTGTTGTCAAACACTGGATTCTGAAGCATTACCCCCTATGTTTTCTTCTATGAATTTTATGGTTTTAGCTCTTACATTTAGGTCCTTGATCCATTTTTCAGTTAATTTTTGTATATGGTATGAGGTATAAATCCAGGTTCATTTTTTTTCCAAGTTTTGTTTATATTTTGTTGTTGAGAATATACAGAGCAAAACATACATCAATTCAACAGTTTCTACATGTAGCATTTAGTGACATTGATTACATTCTTTGAGTTCTACAACCACTCCTACCCTTCTTTTCTTGAGTTGTTCTTCCTTCATTAACATAAACTCACTGCCCCCTAAGGTTCCTATCTAATCTTTCAAGATGTGGTAGTCACTTTGATCCCATAAATATATAGTTCTTAAAAGAGCATGATGCTCAAGGCAGACCTTTTTTACTAGTTAAACTAAACTATTGTTCAGTTTTGAGATGACTTCAGGGGCTATTTTTTTTTTTTAATTTTTATTGTGCTCTAAGTGAAAGTTTACAAATCAAGTCAGTCTCTCATACAAAAATTTATATACACCTTGCTATATACTCCTAGTTGCTTTCACCCTAATAAGACAGAACACTCCTCTCCACCGTCTATTCCTGTGTCCATTCAGCCAGCTTCTGTCCACCTCTGCCTTCTCATCTCCCCTCCAGAGAGAAGCTGCCCACATAGTTTCAGTGTCTCCTTGATCCAAGAAGCACTCACTCCTCACCAATATCATTTTCTATCTTATAGTCTAGTCCAATCCCTGTCTGAAGAGTTGGCGTTGGAATGGTTCCAGTCTTGGGTTAACAGAAGGTCTGGGGACCGTGACCTCCAAGGTCCTTCTAGCCTCAGTCAGACCAGTAAGTCTGGTCTTTTAATGAGAATTTGAGGTCTGCATTCCACTGCTCTCCTGCTCCATCAGGGATTCTCTGTTGTCACAGGATATTTTTGATTTAAGGTTTAAAGATTAACTCAGAGCAGTAGTTTCAGGGGTCATCCACCCTCCATGGCTCCAGAAAGCCTAGAGTCCGTGAGAATTTTAAAGTCTGATCTGCATTTTCCCCCTTTTGATTAGGATTCTCCTATGGAATCTTTGATCAAAATGTTCAGTAATGGTAGCCGGGCACCACCCAGTCCTTCTGGTCTCATGGCAAAGGAGGCAGTTGTTCATGGAGACAATTAGCCATGTATTCCATATCCTCCTCCTATTCCTGACTGTCCTTCTTCCTCTTCTGCTGCAGGTGAACAGAGGCCACTTGTTGTACCTTGGACGGCTGCTTGCAAACTTTTAAGACTCTAGGCACTATGCCTCAAACCAGGAGGTAGAACAGAAGCACTAAACAAGTTATTAGACCATTTAACTGGGATGTCCCATGAAACTGTGACCCTAAACCTCCAAGGAACCAAATCCAGTGAGTTGTTTGGTTGTACATAAGCAGCCTCAGCAGCTACTCTTTTTTTTTTTTGTAAATATATCTATCATACAACTTTTGCCAGTTCAACTTTTTAGAGGTGTACAGCTTATTGACAGCAATTGCAATAATTGGCTGTGCAACCCTACCCTTAACCAATGCTATTTTTCCATCACTGTTAACCCCTCTGTTTCCCCTCCTTCCCACCCCTGGTAACCACTAATAAACCGTGGTCTCTATACATTTGCCTTTTCTTGTCTTTTTATATAAGTGAGGTTATACAGTGTTTGTCCTTTTGTGATTGGCTTATTTAGCTCAGCATAATGACTTCAAGCTCCATCCATATTGTAGCATGTATCAAGACTTCATTTCTCCTACTGGCTGAGTAGGATTCCATTGTATGTATGTACCACATTTAGTTTATCCATTTATCTGTTGATGGGCATTTAGATTGTTTCTACCTTTTGGCTATTGTGGACAGTGCTGCAGTGAGCATTGATATACAAGTCTCTGAGTCTCCGCTTTCAAGTCTTTTTGAGTAGATACCTAGAAATGGAATTGCTGGGTCATATCTGGAAACCCTGGTGGCACGCTGGTTAGGAGTTATGGCTGCTAACCAAAAGGTCGGCAGTTTGAATCCACCAGGTGCTCCTTGGCAACTCTATGGGGCAGCTCTACTCTGTCCTGTAGGGTCGCTATGAGTTGGAATCGACTCGCAACAGGTTTGGTTTTTTTTTTATGGTAGTTCTATTTTCAGTTTTTTTGAGGAACTACCATACTGTTTTCCACAATGGCTGTCCCATTTTGCCTTCCCGCCAGCAATGAATAAGGATTCCAATTTTCCCACATCCTTGCCAATATTCATTCTTTTTTTTGTCTTAGCCATCCTAGTAGGAGTGAAGTAGTATCTTGTTGTGGTTTTGATTTGCATTTTTCTGTTGACTAAAGAGGCAAAACATCTTTTCATGTGGTTGGTGGCCATCTGAATGTCCTCTTTAGGGTCGCTGAGTCGGAATTGACTTGATGGCAACAGGTATTTTTTTTGTTTGTTTGGTGAAATGTCTATTCAAGTCTTTTGCCCATTTTATAATTGAGTTATTTGTCTTTTTGTTGTTCAGTTGGTGAAGTTTTATATATATTTTGGTTATTAGATTCTTGCTGGAAGAATGATTTCTCTGAAGATATTCTCCCAGCTGATAGCTTGTCTTTTCAGGTTTTTGGTAAAGCCTTTTGATGAACAAAAGTTATTAATTTTTAGGAAGTTCTATTTGTTTTGTCTTTTGCTGTTTGTACTTTTGTTATTGTGTTAGATAATCCATTGTTGAAAGCTGGGCCTGACAGCGTTGCCCCTGCTTGTTCCTCTAAGAATTTTATTGTTTTATCTTGCACATTTAGGTCCTTAATCAATTTTGAATTTATTTTTGTGTATGGTGTGAAGCATGGATCGTGTTTCATTTTTCTGCATGTGGAAATTCAGTTTTCTCAGCACCGTTTACTGAAGAGACTCTTCTTTCCCCATCTAATGGACTTAGCACCCTTGTTGAAAATCACTTGATCATAGATGTGTGGGTTTATTTCTGGACTCTCAATTCTATTCCATTGGCCTATATCTTTATTGTTATATCAGTACCAGGCTGTTTGGATTACTGTAGCTGTACAGTATGTTTTCCCCCACGTGTCTGTCAGTTTGTTGTACCGTGTGGCTTGCATGTTGCTGTGATACTGGAAGCTTTGCCTCTGGTATTTCAAATACCAACAGGGTCATCCATCATGGACAGACTTCAGTAGAGCCGCCAGACTAAGAGAGACTAGGAAGAAGGATCTGCAGTCTACTACTGAAAAAATAGGCCAGTGAAAAGTTTATGAATAGCAGCAGAACATTGTCAGGTATAGTGTCAGAAGATGAGCCCCTCAGGTTGGAAGGCACTCAAATACAACTGGGGAAGAGCTGCCTCCTCAAAGTAGAGTCAACCTTAGTGATGCGAATGGAGTAGAGCTTTCAGGACTTTAATTTGCTGAGATGACATGACTCAAAATGAGAAGAAACAGCTGCAAAGATCCATAAATAATCAGAACATGGAACGTACAAAGTATGAAACTAGGAAAATGAAATGAAATGTATAAGATTGATATCTTAGGCATTAGTGAGCTGAATTGGACTGGTATAGGCCATTTTGAATCAGATAATCGTATGGTATACTATGCTGGGAATGACAAATTGAAGAGGAATAATGTCACATTCATCATCAAAAAGAACAAGATCTATCCTGAAGTGCAATGCTGTTAGTGATAGGATAATATCCACCTGCCTATAAGGAAGACCAGTTAATATGACTATTATTTCAAATTTATGCACCATCCACTAATGCCAAAGATGAGGAAATTGAAGATTTTTACCAACTTCTGCAGTCTGAAATTTATCAAACTGCATTCGGGATGCATTGGTAATTACTAGAGACTGGAATGCAAAAGTTGAAAACAAAGAAAAAGGATCGGTAGTTAGAAAATAATGGCTTTGGTGATAAAAACGATGCCAGAGATCACATCACAGAATTTTGTAAGACCAACAACTTTCCATTACAAATACTTATTTTCAGCACATACACAGCGATTATACAAGTAGACCTCACCAGGCAGAATACACAGGAATCAAATTGACTACATCTGTGGAGAGAGACGATGGAAAAGCTCAATATCATCAGTAAGAACAAGGCCAGGGACTGGATGCAGAACAGACCATCAATTGCTCATATGCAAGTTCAAGTTGAAGCTGAAGAAAATTAGAACAAGTCCAAGAGAGTGAAAATAAAAACTTCAGTATATCCTACCTGAATTTAGAGACCACCTCAAGAGTAGATTTGATACATTGAACACTAATGACTGAAGACCAGATGACTTGTGGAATGACATCAAGGACATTATACACGAAAAAAGCAAAAGGTCATTAAAAAGGCAGGAAAGAAAGAAAAGACCAAAATGGATGTCAGAAGAGACTCTGAAACTTGCTCTTGAATGTAGAATAGATAAAGGGAAAAGGAAAAAATGATGAGGTAAGAGAGTTGGATAGAATATTTCAAAGGGTGGCTTGAGGAGACAGAGTATTATAATGAAATGTGCAAAGACCTGGAGTTAGAAAACCAGAAGGAAAGAACATGCTCAGCATTTCTCAAGCGGAAAGAACTGAAGAAAAAATTAAAGCCTCAAGTTATAAATATTGAAGGATTCTAGAAGGCAAATCTGCTGCAAAAGACCTCTTTAAAGTGTTAAAAACCAAAGATGTCACTTTGAAGACTAAAGTGCACCTGGCCCAAGCCATGGTGTTTTCAGTTGCCTCATATGCATGCGAAAGCTGGGTAATGAATAAAGAAGACCGAAGTAGAATTGATGCCTTTGAATGACGGTGTTGGCGAAGAATGTTGAATATATCATGGACTGAACAAATCTCTCTTGGAAGAAGTACTGCCAGAATGCTCATTGGAAGCGAGGATGGGAAGACTTGGTCTCACATACTTTGGACATGCAATCGGGTGAACCAGTCCCTGGAGAAGGACATCACGCTTGTTAAAGTAGAGGGTCAACAAAAAAGAGGAAGAGCCTCAATGAGATGGATTGACACAGTGGGTACAGCAGTGAGCTCAAGCAAAACAATGACCGTGAGGATGGTGCAGGACCAGCAGTGTTTCATTCTGTCTGACTGAGACTGGAGGAACCCTAGAAGACATGGCCCCCAGACCCTCTGTTAACTCAGAACTAAAACCATTCCCAAGGCCAATTTTTCAGACAAAGGATAGATTGGACTGTAAGACATAAAATGATACTCATGAAGGGTGTGTTTCTTAGTTCAAGTAGATGCATGAGACTAAATAGGCAGCTCCTGTTCAGAGGTGAGATGAGAAGGCAGAAAGGGATAGGAGCTGGCTGAATGGACACAGGAAATCCAGAGTGGAAAGGAGGAATGGGCTAATGAGCTGTCACATTATAGGGATAGCAACTAGGGTCACATGACAATGTGTGTATAAATTTGTGTGAGAAACTAACTAGAGCTATAAACTTTCACCTAAAGCACAATTAAAAAAAAAAAAACTTAAAAAAAAAAAGTTAGATTTTATCGAATGCTTTTTCTACATCCATAGAGATGATCATGTGTTTCTTTTCCTTTGTTCTATTGATGTGGTGTATTATGTTAATTGATTTTCTTATGTTGAACTATCCCTGCATTTATGGAATAAATCCCACTTGGTCATGGTGTATGACTCTTTTAATATGCTGTTGAATTCTGTTCACTAGTATTTTGTTGAGGATTTTTGCATCTGTATTCCTAAGAGATATTGGCCTGTAGTTTTCTTTTCTTGTGGTATCTTTGTCTGATTTGGGAATCAGAGTTATGTTTACGTCATAGAATGAATTAGAGAATTCCTTCTCTATCTTTTGTAAGAGTTGAAACCATATTGATGTCGATTCTCTAAATGTTTGGTAGAATTCCCCCGTGAAGCCGTCTGGTCCAGGACTTTTTTTGGGAGGTTTTTGATTGTTTCACTTGTTACGGGTCTGTTGAGACTCTCTATTTCCTCTTGGGTCAGTTTGGTTAGGTTATGTTCTTCTAAGAATTTGTCCATTTCATCTGTGTTATCCGTTTGTTGCCATAAATACTCTATCATAATTCTGTCAGGTCAGTTGTAGTGTCCCTGCTTTCATTTTTTATTTTGGTTATTTATATCTTTTCCATTCTTTTTTTTCCTATTCTTTATCAGTCTAGCTAAAGGTTTGCCAATTTTATTAATCTTTTCAAAGAACCAACTGCTTATTTTATTGATTCTCACTATTGTTTTTCTGTTTTCAATTTTATCTGTGATCTGATCTTTGTTATTTCCTTTCTTCTGATATGTTTAGGCTTAGTTTGTGCTTCTCTGTCTAGTTTCTGGAGTTGTCACGTTAGGCTGTTAATTTGAGATCTTCTTTTTTTATGTAGACATTTATTGCTGTAAGTTTCCCTCTGAGTTCTGCCATTACTGCATCCCATAAGTTTTGATATGTTGTGCTTTCACTTTCATTTGACCCTAAGAAATTTGTGATTTCTTCCTTGACCCGTTGGTGGTTTAATAGTGTGTTGTTTAATTTCCATATGTTTTTGCATTTTCCATGTGTTTTTGTTGTTGTTATTGATTTCTAGCTTCACTCTGTTGTGGTCAGTGAAAATATTTTTTGTATGATTTCAGTCTTTTTAAATTTATCAAGACTTGCTTTGTGACCTATTCTGAAGAATGATCCACATGCACTGGAGTAGAATGTATATCATGCTGTTTTTTGGTGGAGTGTTCCATATATATGTATTTTAAGTCTAGTTGCTTTATAGTGTCATTCAGGTCCTCTGTTCCCTTGTTGATTTTCTTTCTAGATGTTCTGTCCGATATTGAAAGTGGTGTATTGAAGTCTCCGACTAGTATTGTGCTCCTGTTTCTTCCTTCAATATTGTAATGCCATATGACAGGTGCTATAATAAAAAGTGTGCACAAAAGGTTATGGGGGCACAAAGGAGAAAGTGAATAATCTCCCTGGGTGGGTAGGAGAAATTTTATCTAGAAGGTAACTTTTCAGATAGGTCTTGAAACCTGAGTAGGGTTTTTGTTGTCATAGAAGAGCGTTAGAACGTTGTAGGCAGAAAAAATATATTACTATGCATTTCTTTGCGAGTCCAAGAAGATATCCATTAAAAAACCACTTAAAAAAAAATTTATTGTGCTTTAAGTGAAAGTTTACAAATCAAGTCAGTCTTTCATCCAAAAATTTATATACACCTTGCTATATACTCCTAGTTGCTTTCCCCCTAATGAGACAGCACACTCCTCTCCACCCTCTATTTCCATGTCCATTCAGCCAGCTTCTGTCCCCCTCTTCCTTCTCATCTTCCCTTCAGACAGGAGCTGCTGCATAGTCTCATGTGTCTACATGATCCAAGAAGCTCACTCCTCACCAGTATCATTTTCTATCGTATAGTCTAGTCCAATCCCTGTCAGAAGAGTTGGCTTTGGGAATGGTTCCTGTCTTGGGCTAACAGAAGGTCTGGGGACTATGACCTCTGGGGTCCTTCTAGTCTCAGTCAGACCATTAAGTCTGGTCTTTTTATGAGAGTTTGAGGTCTGCATCCCACTGCTGTCCTGCTCCCTCAGGGGTTCTCTGTTGTGTTCCCTGTCAGGGCAGTCATCGGTTGTAGCCGGGCACCATCTAATTCTGGTTTCAGGCTGATGTAGTCTCTGATTTATGTGGTCCTTTCTGTCTCTTGGGCTCATAATTACCTTGTATCTTTGGTGTTCTTCATTCTTCTTTGCTCCAGGTGGGTTGAGACCAATTGATGCATCTTAGATGGCTGCTTGCTAGCTTTTAGGACCCCAAATGCCACTCTCCAAAGTGGGATGCAGAATCTTTTCTTAATAGATTTTATTATGCCAATTGATCTAGATATCCCCTGAAACCATGGCCCCAACCCCTCACCCCTGCTACACTGGGCTTCAAAGCGTTTGAAAAAAAAAAAAAACACTTTTAAATAGAGCTTGAAAATATTTTAAAATTAATTTCAAGTGGTTTCATTATGCCCTGTCATAATGTTTCAGAGCTACTTCAAATGATGAAATAAAATATGTTAGGATTTGAGGTAAATGGTAAGTATATTTTTCAACCCTCAGATTAGAACACATGATCTGAAAAGTACAACTGTAATTTTGAGGATAATAGAATAAACTATTTGAATTTGGATCTGTCTAGGAAAATCCTCAAAGTATTTCTCCCTTCAATACTATCAGTGTTTGTTTTATGTATTTAGGTGCCCTGATGTTGGATGCATATATATTTATGATCGTGAAATCTTCTTGATTAATTGACCCCTTTTATTGCTGTGCGATATCCGTCTCTACTGTTCGGTTTTGTCTTAAAGTCTACTTTGTTTGATATTAAGATTGCCACACCCGCTTTCTTTTGGTTATTATTTGCATGGAAAAATTTTTTCTGTCCTTTCACTTTCTACCTATTTGTGTCCTTGGTTTAAGGCGTGTCTCTTGTAAACAGCATATAGTTGGATCTTTTTTTTTTTTTTTAATTCACCTTGCCACTCTCTGCTTTTTAATTAGAGCATTTAGTCCCTTTGTATTCACTGTAATTACTGGTAAGAAGTGACTTCTGCCATTTTGTTGTTTTCTGTGTGTCTTAAGCCTTCTTTGTCTTTGTCCTTTAGTACTGTTTGCTTTTGTGTTTTGTTGGTTTATTGTAGTGAGCCTTTTTGGTTCCTTTCTCCTTTCCTTTTGTATATGCTTTTTATATATTTTCTTAGTGGTTAACATGAATATTACATTTAAGAGCTTATATTTATAACATTCTAGGGTAAGCTGGTACAAATTTAACTTCAGTAATATACAAGAAATTCTGTATTTATGCCATTCCTCTCCCCACTTTTGTTGTTATCACTAATTACATCTTTATGTTTCATGTGTCCTGTAATATAATTTTATCCTTGCCTTTTATATATTTGTTATTAAAAAACATGAAGGGTAAAACATTTAGAATTATTCAGCATGAATACCTTATTACTAGCCCTTACATTCATCCATGCATTTCCCTTTTTTAGGGATCTATCTTTTTATGTATTGCTTTGAATTACATTCTACTGTATTTTCCCTTTCATCTACAGAACTCCCATTAGTATTTTTCTGTAGGGCCAGTCTGGTGGATATGAACTCTCTTTTCACTTCTGTTTGTCTGGGAATGCTTTAATTTCACCCTCATTCTTGAAGGATAGTTTCGCTGGGTATAGTATTCTTGGTTGACATTTTTTTTTTTTTCTTTCAGCACTTTAAGTATATAATTCCATTGCTTCCTGGCCTCCAGTGTTTCTGAGGAAAAACCTTATTGGGGATCCTTTGTATGTGACCATTTGCTTCTCTCTCACGGCTTTCAGGATTCTCTGTTTATCATTAATTTTTGAGAGCCTGGCTATGATGTGTCTTGGTGTAGATCTTTCTGGGTTTATCCTGCTTGGGGTTCTTTAGGCTTCTTGGATTTGTAGAATCATGTCTTTTGTTAGATTGGGGAAATATTCTTCAAATATTCTTTCCCTTTCTTTCATCTCCTTCTGGAATTCCCATGATGCATATATTAGGTCTCTCATTGTCCCATAACTCCATTAAACTGTGCTCAGCCTTCTTGAGCCTCTGTTCTTATTGCTCTTCAGCATCTGTAGTTTTAACTATCTTATCCTTTAATTTGCTGATTGTTTCTTCTGTCTGATTAAATCTGTTGGTAAGTCCTATTGTGTTTCTCATTTCAGTTATCGTCCCTTTCAGGTGTGATATCTCCTTTTTCAGATCCTCATTTTGTTCTTGCATTGTTTTCCTTAGGTCTTTAGCTATGTTTAATGTTGTTGTATTATATTCTTCCATTTGTTTTAACTGTTTGGTCATCCCTACATGTGCTTTCACTCCCTTTGTCATGTTTATTTGGATGTGCCATCATTTCTCTGGTCTTTGTGTGTCTTGTGATTTTTTGGTTGGGGCATTGGAATTTTCAAGGAGTGTTAACCTTCTCAGTTTTCCCTGGTATTTGGTGCTTTTGCCTACACTACTTTCTGCAAGAAACTTTGAGGTAGGCAGAGCCTTCGGCCTTTACTTACAGTGATAGCTGCTTCTCTCTCTGTGGTTTTAATTGGGATTCCAAAGTTCCAGACCTCATTTTTCAACTTTCAATCTCTCCCAAACACACCAGGGAAACCCTGGTGGCGTAGTAGTTAAGTGCTACAGTTGCTAACCAAAAGGTCGGCAGTTCAAATCCACCAGGCGCTCCTTGGAAACTCTATGGGGCAGTTCTACTCTGTCCTATAGGGTTGCCATGAGTCAGAATTGACTCGACAGCAGTGGGTTTTTATTTGGTTTAAACACACCAGAAGATACACTGTGGTCTATCAGCAGGCATTGCCACTCAAGCAAGATATCATGCACTAATCAGTCTGTCCACCAGGGGGTGTAGTCCCCTCTCTCTGGTTATTACTTCCTTTCCTTCTCTGTTTCTGCAACCACATTTTTAGTTGGAAAACCCCCACATAGAGAGGGACTGTGGGTGTTGCCCTCCGGCTTTGCCCAAGGTTTCCTTCCCTGCTCTGTGGGGGCTGCTTATATCTCAGCTGGCATTCAGGGAATGCAAAGGCAGATTTTTCTCCATTTCAGGAGGAGGAGGGGCTGGCACTCCCCAGAAGGACTTCCAATAGATCTGTGTTGATTTCAGAGCCCCCATGGCCCTGTGGTGGTTGGGAGAGCAGTCTCCACTTAGGTGACCCACCTCCTGACTGCACTGTAGGGAACCTTCTCTAGTTCATATCAGCCCAGCAGCCAACAGTTACGGGTTGGGGGAGGAGTAGTCACGTTCCATATGGATTACCAGGGGGGTCTCCGTTGTTGCTATCAGAGCTCACCTCATAGTGTGTTAGCTGTGGGTGTAGCCTCCACTCAAGATGCCTGCTTCCTAGCACAGCAGCCGTGGCCAGCAGTCCTCTGCGCCAGCTGCAAGGGGGAGCAGACAGATCCGAACTGTTCCCCACAGAGATCTGTCCTGTCGGTTTCAGAGGCCTGAGCTATGGGGTCCACAGGGAGGCAGGCAGAGTGCTGACTGTGGGAGCAGACCCCACTGCAGGGCCCTTTTGTAGCAGTTCACAGCAGGCTTACAGTGACAGTGTCTGGGTGGGGGAGGTACTGGCACACTCCAAAAAGACCCCTGGGGGGCCTGCCTTGTTGCTATCAGAGCTCTCCCTGCCCCAGAGTATGTTGACTGTGGGTGTATCCTCCACAAAAGATGCCTGCTTCCTAGCACACAGCAGCCCCAGTCAGCAGTCCTTGCCACCAACTGAAAGAGGGACCAGACAGACCAGAACTGACTCTCCAGTAGGTTTGTCCTGTTGGTTTCAGAGTCCTGAGCTATGGAGTGCGCAGGGAGGTAGGTGGAGTGTTGACTCTGAGGGCACACTCCACTGCACTGACCTTCTGTAGCAATTCACAGTAGGTCTGCAACTGACATTGGGTGGGGGAGGTGCTGGCACACTCCAAATGAACCCCTGGGGAGAAGCTTGGGGTCTTGTCCCTTTGTACAGGCCAGGGCTGTGTTGGTTAGGGAAGCAGGCTATTTTTCTGGGGCCACTACTCCAGTTCACAGCAGCTGGTGGCCCACGTGGCTGGGGGAGGAGCAGGGGCAGGGGGAGAAGTGATTTCCCAACCCTACGTGACTCATTGATTCTTGGCTGTCCACCCTGCCCCACTGCTTTCCTCTGCTCCTCTATTCAGAGCCCCTCAAAGCTGAACACCGTTTCCTTGTATTTCTTGTTTTATTTGTGGGGGAGGGTTAGAATGATGGCTTGTTATGCTACCAGCTTCCCAGAATCCCCTCCAGGTTCATTCTTTTTATGTGAGAATCCAGTTGTCCCAGCATCATTTATTGAAGAGCCTATTTATTCCTTACTCACTGAATGAACTTAGCATCTTTGTTGAAAGTAAATTGATCATAGATATAGGGTTTATTTCTGGATTGTAAATTCTATTCCACTGATCTCTATATCTGTCATTATACGGGTACCAGACTCTTTGGATTTCTGTAGCTTTATACTTTGTTTTGAAGTTGGAAAGTTTGAGTCTTCCTACATTGTTCTTCTTTTTCAAGACTGTTTTGGCTATGTTGGAACCCTTGCAATTCCATATAAATTTGAGGGTTGGCTTTTCCATTTCTTTCAAAGAAGCTGTTGGAATTTTGATGGGAATTTCATTGAGTCTGTAGACTGCTTTGGATAGTGTCTACCTTTTCTGCATCCCATAAATTTTGATATGCTATGTTTTCATTTTCATTTGACTCTAGGTATTTTCTGATTTCTCCCTTGACCCATTGGTTGTTTAATACTGTGTTGTTTAATTTCCACCTATTTGTATATTTTCCAGTTTTCCTCCTGTTGTTAATTTCTAGTTTCTTTCCATTGTGGTTGGAGAAGATACTTTCTCTGATTTCAACTTTTTTTTTAATTTATTGAGAATTGTTTTGTGGCCTAATATGTGGTCTTTCCTGGAGAATGATCCATGTGCACTAGAGAAGAATGTGTATTGTGCTCTTGTTGGGTGGAGTGTTCTACGCATGTCCGTTAGGTCTAGTTCGTTTATACCACCATCACCAACCACCAGGTGCCGTCAAGTAGATTCTGGCTCATGGCAAATCTGTGTGTGTCAGAGTAGAACTGTGCTCCATAAAGTTTTCAGTGGCTGATTTTTCAGAAGTAGATCACGAGGCCTTTCAGTACACTCAAACCTGCAACCTTTTGGTTAGCAGCTGACTGCGTTAACCATTTGCACCACCCAGGGACTCTAGTTGGTATGAAACATGGTTCATATTTCTTTATTTATCTTCTTTCTAGATGTTCTGTGTATTACTAAAAGTGGCATATTGAAGTCTTTAACTATTATTGTAAAATTATCTATTTCTTTGTGTAATTCTATTGGTGTTTGCTCCATATGCTTTGGGGGTTCTGGTGTTAGGTGCATATATATTTATAACGGATAGATCTTTTTAAATTTTTTTATTTTGTTGTTTTTGAGATATACACAGCAAAACATAAACCAATTCAACCGTTTATGCATGTGCCATTCAGGGATATTGATTACATGCTTCGAGTTGTGCAGCCATTCTCACTTTCATTTTCTGAGTTGTTCCTCCTCCATTAACAAACTCACTGCCCTCTAAAGTTCCTGTATGATCTTTTGAGGTGCTGTTGTCACTTTGACCCCATATAGATAGTTCTTAAAGAGCATAATGCTCAAGGCAGACATTTTTTACTAGTTAAGCTAAACTATTGTTTTTATTGTTTGGTTTTAAGAAGACTTCAGGGAATTTTTTTGGTTTAAGTTTTAAAGATTATCCCAAGGCAGTAGTTTCAGAAGTTCATCCAGCCCCCTTGGCTCCAGAAAGTCTGGAGTGCATGAGAATTTAAAATTCTTTTCTGCACTTTACCCTTTTTGATCAGGATTCTTCTGTAGAATCTTGGTCAAAATGTTCAGTAGTGGTAGCTGGGCACCATTCAGTTTTTCTGGTCTCACAGCAAAGGAGACAGTTGTTCATGGAGGCAACTAAACACATATTCCATATTCTACTCCTGTTCCTGACTCTCCTTCTTCCAATTGTCCTGCCTTGGAGGGCCTCTTGCAAGCTTTTAAGACCCCAGGCACCACACAGTGAACTAGGAGGAAGAACAGAAGCGTTAAACACATTAGGCCAGTTAACTGGAATGTCCCATGAAACTATAATCCTAAACCTCCAAACCAAGGAACCAAATCCTGTGAGGTTTTTAGTTGTACATAAGCAACTTCAGCAGCTACTCTTTTTTCTTTGTTGTTGTTGTAAATATATCTATCATACAACGTTTGCCAGTTCAACTTTTTACATATCTACAACTTGCTGACAGCAATTACAGTAATTGGCTGTGCAGCCCTACCCTTAATCAATGTGTTTTTTCTATCACCATTAACCGTCCCTTTCCCCTCCCTGTATTATAGGCGAGGTCATATAATATTTCTCCTTTTGTGACTGACTTATTTTGTTCAACATAATGTCTTCAATCTCCATTTATACTGTAGCATATATGAAGATTTCATTTCTCCTAGTTGCTGAGTAGTATTCCATTGTATGTATGTACCACATTTAGTTTATTCATTCATCTTTTGATGGGCATTTAGGTTGTTTCCACCTTTTGGCTATTGTGAATAGTGCTACACTGAACGTTGGTATACAAGTCTCTGAGTCTCTGCTTTCAAGTCTTTTGGGTATATACTTATGTCTTAGTCATCTAGTGCTGCTATAACAGACATACCACAAGTGGATGGCTTTAGCAAAGAGAAGTTTGTTCTCTCACAGTCCAGTAGGCTAGAAGTCTGAATTCAGGGCCCTGGCTCTGGAGGAAGGTCTTTGTCATCAGTCTTCCCTTGGTCTGGGAGCATCTCAGCATAGGAACCTCAGGTCCAAAGGATGCGCTCTGCTCCCAATGCGGCTTTCTTGGTGGCATGAGGTCCCCGTGTCTCTCTGCTCGTTTCTGTCTTTTATACCTCAAAAGAGATTGGCTTAAGACACTGTTTAGTCTTGTAGACCTTATCGACATAACTGCCGCTAATCCATCTTATCATATCATAGTGTTAGGACTTACAACATATGAAAAATCACATAAAATGGTGGACAATCATGCAGTCATACAAGGGAATCATGATCTAGCCAAGTTGACAGATATTTTGAGGGGGACACAATTCAATCCATGACAGCTTAGGAGTGGAATTGCTGGTCATATTATAGTTCTATTTTTAGTTTTCTTTAGGAACTGCCACAATGTTTTCCAAAACAGCTGTCCCATTTGCATCCCCACCAGCAATGTACAAGGTAATGGTTAGATCTTGATGAATCGATCCTTTTATTATTATATAATGTCCTTCTTTGCCTCTTATAACAGATTTTTACTTTAAAGTCTATTTTGTCTGATATTAACATAGCCACCCCAGATATCTTTTGGTTATTATTTGCATGGAATATTTTTTTCCATCCTTTCACTTTCATCCTATTTGTGTCTGTGTGCCTGAGATGTGTTTCTTGTACACAGAATGTAGATGAATCATGGTTTTTTATCCATCGTGCTACTCTCTGCCTTTTGATTTGAGAGTTTCTTAGGCTGGTTCTCTAGAGAAGCAAAACCAGAGAGAGAGAGAAGAGAGACCTATATCAAGGAATCATGTGGTTGTAGAGGCTGGAGACTCCCAAGTCCGTGGGTCAGGCTGGAGGCTTCTCCTGATTCACGTAGCTGCAGGGGCTGGCGAACCCAAGATCAGCAGGTCAGCTGCTAGCTCAGGTCCCAAGAACCGGAGGTCAGATGAACAGGAGCCAGCTGCAGGATCCAGAGCAAGCAGAAGTCTGTGAACTTTGCCAGAAAGTCCACCTGTATTGAATGCAGGCTGCACCCCCAGGGAAGCTCCCTTTCAACTGATTGACTACTCACAGCAGATCCCATCATGAAAGTGACCATATCAGATCTCATTATAGAGATGATTACATCATAATACAACTGCCAGACTACATCATAACTGCCAAACCACTGAGAATCATGGCCCAGCCAAGCTGATACACAACCTTAATGATCACAGAGAGTTTAATTATTTTTCATTTAAGGTAATTATCCATAAAGAAGGACTTACTTCTACCATTTTATTATTTGCGTGTGTGTGTGTCTTATACCTTCTTTGTCCCTCATTTCCTCTGATACTGCCAACACTTGTGTTTAGTTGATTTCTTATAGTGCATTATCTTGTTTCCTTTTTCACTTCCTTTTGTGTACATTTTAAAGCCATTTTCTCTGTAGCTACCATGAGGATTACATTTAACATTTTACTTTTATAACAACCTAGTTTAAATTGATACCCGCTTAACTTCTGTAACATACAAAAACTCTATTGATACCACTTCTCTCTTCTCTCATTTATGTTGTCATCCTCTGTTACGTCATTATTCAGAGGTATGTGTCGTGCTCAGTAATGGTGTGATTGTCCTTATGAAGCATGTAGGACATAACTAGAATTACGAACCAAAAATATCTTAAAACTGATCCTTATATTTGCATGACTTCAGGTTACTATCTAGTATTCTCCTTTTCCGTCTGAAGGACTCCTTTTAGCATTTTTTATAGGGCAGGTCTACTCATAACAGACTCCCTCAGCTTTTATTTATCTGTGAATATCTTAATTTTGCTGTTATTCTTGAAGGACATTTTTGCCTGATGTAGTGTTGCTTTTTTTAAATCTAGAAGATGAGTTTATTCAAGCAGACGGTTTGCAAATTGGGCAGTACCAAACCAAAAGTGGAAAAGCACTCTGCTCAGTATCAGCAGTGACTGGCTTTTTATTCACAAAATGCAGAAACAAAAGAAGTTATTTCTGATTGGCTTATGCAGTTTACTGTTGAAGCACTGTCAGGTTTCATTGGTCAAGGAGGGTAGAAATGCTGTTAGGGTCTCATTGGTCAATGAAAGTGGCCTGATTTACAGGAAAGCTAGGCTTAAGTTTCTATAAAGACAAGTCTTAGGGTCATGGTCCACTTTACTGCTGATGCCATTTTGTCAACCACATGACTCCATTTTTATTTCTTTTAACAATTCACCCTTTTGATCAAGACCTTCAAAGAAAGAATTTGATCAAGTTACTGACACTTCATTTTGCCTTCCCATGGGCCTTCTTCTGCATGGACTTTCGCTGACCAGTGTCTGATGATGGCCTCTTAATTTCTGAGTCTTCACCATGCCATAGCTAAGGCTCCAGGCAATGTTAACCAGACTGACTAATGGAATAACAGTGTGTTTGAGAAATGTCATCAGCTGTCAAGGCCCCACAGCTCGATTATTTTTGCTATCAGAGGCAAAAGAAGTATCTTCTAGAAGCATTATTCTGTGGAGGGAATGAATGTTGGTGGATTGATTACAAACGCCCTGAAAATAATCTGTAATATATTTGATCATTCCATAGAAAACAACAATCATGATTAAAATTATAATTGTTTGGATTAAAGAACACATCCAAGACCCTACATCAGTAGGGAGCCAGCTAAACAGATCAAATTCCCAGTTGGGATGAGATTCTACTTGGTATAACCAGTGTGCTTGCTCTTGGGTTTTGGTTACAGCTTGTTCAACTTGTCCAGTGGAATTTATCCATGTGCAACAATTGTGAGCTATCGCACATATGCCTCCTTTTTGGGCTAGAAGAAAATCTAAGGAAATTCTTTATCAGATGTAGTATCCTTGGTTGCCAATTCTTTTCTTTCAGCACTTTAGATAACATGTTTTCACTGCTTTGTGGCCTCCAAGTTTTCAGAGGTAATTAATTTTATTGGTAATCCTTTATATGTGACAGTTTGTTTCTCTCTTGCTCCTTTCAAGATTCTCTCTTTATCTCTAGTTTTTGAGAACTTGATAATAATGTGTTTCGATGTGGATCTTTTGGGGTTTATTCTGCTTGGAGTTTGTTCAGCTTCATGGATTTTTAGATTTATGTCCTCTGTCAGCTTTGGAAAGTTTTCTGCCGTTATTTCTTCAGATATTCCTTCTGTCCTTTCCTCTCTCTCCTTCTGAGATTCCCATGGTGCATAGTTTAGTTTGCTTGATGGTGGCCCACATTTCCAGTATGCTGTGCTCAGCAGTCTTGATTATTCTCTCTTACAGTTCTTCAGACTCAATACTTGCTTGACCTTATCCTCTAGTTCACTGGTTGTTTCTTCTGCCAGTCCAAATCTGCTGTTGAATCCTTTTGTTGAATTCATCGTTTCAGTTATTGTATCTTCCAGCTCCAGTATTTGTTTGCCTTCTTTTTATAGTGTGTATATCTTTATTTTTTTTTATATCTTTACTGGAAACCCTGGTAGCATACTGGTTAAGTGCCAAAAGGTGCCAAAAGGTTGGCAGTTCAAATCCACCAGGCACTCCTTGGAAACTCTATGGAGCAAGTTCTACTCTATCCTATAGGGTCGCTATGAGTCAGAATCGATGCAACAGTAATGAGTTTGGGTTTTTTTGGCTATATCTTTATTTATATTCTTGTCTTATTCATGTATTGTTTTCCTGGTTTCTTTTAGTTTTTTGTACATGTTTTCCTTTAGTTCTTTGAGGATGTTTAATACTGTTGTCTTAAAATCTTCTAATCTGTCCATTTTCCAGGCTTCCATGGAAATGATTTCTCACCTTTTGTCTAGGCTTTCAAACTGGTTTGTTCTGGTTCAAACCTCTGCTGAGAATTTGAATTTTTAGCAAGTTCCCTGCTGAGAATCTGTATTTCCAGCCCAGATATACTGAATCAGAATCCACATTTTAACAAGATCTCCAGGTGATTCTTATGTATAACTCCTTGGGTACTTGTTAGAAATGCAAATTCTCACAGGGAACTTGTTAGAAATATGAAATCTCAGCAAGGGTTTGAACCAAAATGGACCAGTTTGAAGACCTGCTTTTTCTTATTCTTTTGAATGGGCTATTATTTTTCAGTTTCTTTTTGTCCCTTGTGATTTTTGATGAAGCCTGGACATTGGAATATTAGTGTGTTAGCTTTCTCAATTCCCATGTAAACATGGTGTTTTAAAAGCACTTACTTCTGCAAGAAACTCTTAGGTGGGCTCAGCCTTCAGTCTTGCCTCGCTGCTCCCTGCTCACCCTGTAAGAACTCCAGTTCAGGCCGACACAGATTTCAGTCCTTCATGCCTCTCCCCTCCGGCAGCACATACACTGATCAGTCCGCCAGTAAGATCAGTCCTGTTTACTTCCAATCCTGAGATCAGGACCCTTTTTTTTTTTTGTGCACAGGAGAGCTGTGGACAGCTGGGGCACCACTGTAGCCATCTGGCTGCCACACTGGGAGGAGGAGGGCAGGACAGTGAAAAAAGAGATTTTCCTATCGTTTAAAATTTGCTTTGAGCTTGCTTCTGTTCGCAGCTCATTGTTTGCAACCTTCACTGACTCCTTCAGGGTTCTTATAGGGTTTGGCACAGATTTCCAGTTGCTTCTTTCAGTGCTTGTGTAGGAGGGTCAGGATCTGGACCTGCTCATGCCACCATCTTCCCCAGGTCTCTCTTTGCAGCTCGTTTTGTCCTCTGCTTTGGGGGCTCTGATGTTAGGTGCATATATTACAATGTGTTATTCCCCTGAGCTAATATTCTACCCAGGACTTAGACACAAAATGCCTTTTAAAGTTACTTGAAATAATTATTTTCACCAGTGTGGTATGCAGTTAAGTTCATTTGCTTCAGTTTATTTTCAAATCTTTGTAGATTTCTTTTTTCTTTCTGATTTAACTTTTTGCATATGTAAAATATTTTATGTTTACAAAGTCAAAATTATTTATCAGGATATATTCAGAGAAATTTCATTACCATCCTTAACCCCTCCTCCCTAGATAACCATTTTTATTTATACTTCTGCTGTTTCTTTTTGAAAATATAAGTAAACACACAGATACATTTATGTACCCCACCCCTATAACTGAGTGCTGTCTGGAGATTGCTTCTTGTCGGTATGTGGAGGCCTGCCTTACGTCTTTCTGTGGGTGCATAGTGCTCCATGGTGTGACATACCATAGTTTATTTCACTAGTCCCCCTTGGTGGACATTTAGGTTATTCCCAATATTTTGTTGCTATAAATAATGCTGCAATGACTACTTTGTACATAAGTCACATCATAGGTTCTAAGTCACTAGATTCTAAGTACTTAAGTCACTTTGGGGTAGATTCGTAGAAGTTGGACTGCTGGATCAACAGGTATGTGAATATGTCATTTGGCAAGACAGCACCAAGTTCCTCTCCCTCAGGCTGGTGTCATTTTGTGCTCCGTGAGCACTGCACAGAACACCTCCCCACAGCGTTGCCAACAGAGAACGCTATCCAACTTACAGGACTTCTGTCAGTGTAAGAAGTGAAAAGCGGTGTTTCAGTGTAGTTTTAATGGCTTCTCTCCTGAGTGTGGTTGACTGTCTTTTTGTACACTTAAGAGATATTTTTTCTTACTCTGTGAACTGTTTGTCTCTTTTGACATGAAAATATGTACTTTTAGGCCCCACCTAGAACTGCTGATCAGAATCTTGAGGGTTCTCCTTGCTAGCCTAGGAGAGGGCCTGGGTTTGAGAGCCACTGTTGGCTGTTCTGAGCTAGGTGTCCCTGCTGTGTCATGACCTGTCTAGTGTCTCTTGGACAGGAGGCCTCAGGCCAGAGTCCCGTCACTAGCGGCCTGTAATGTCCACAGATCCTGAGCTTGGTCCCATGCCCCAGGGCCCCAGTCTCTGCCTCTAGCTGACCCCATAGGGTGTTCTGGTGGGGACTCCAAGGGGCATCTCCTGGCCACCTGCAGCCCTCTGTGTGGTCCTCAGTGTTCCTGGTCTTTGTCCCCAGGCCTCACTCCAGACCCAGAGCACGTGCCTGGACCAGCCAGCCCGGCCCAGGAGGAGCCAGGAGCAGGGCAGACACCGGGGCACCAGTGGGCCTTGGAAGCAAGAGCGACACCTCTTGGGCTGAGCACTGGTGAGTGAGGACAGCAGAGGTGGCAGCCATCCCATCCCTGGTCGGAGTCTTGGGTGCGAGTAAGAGCTCTAGAGCTTGGGGCGGCAACAGAGCTGGGCTGGGCTGGCCAGGCTTCCTGGGAGGGCCTGGGGCAGGCCTTGAAGAAGGGCATGCGAGGCTGCGGCAGGGCACCCCAGTCTGGCTGTGGCTGTGCCTCAGGTTGTATGACAGTTACAGTAAATGGGGTGACCTGGGTCACATGCCTGGCATTGTACCAGCATTGCGGTTCTTGAGGAAATACACTCTTTCTGAAGACCTACCAGAGACTTTGTGGCTTTCGTCCTCCTTCCAGTATTTTCTGTCTTAATTTGAAGACAATTTCTGTTACAAAAATGGGACCTAGCCCAGAGGGCATTTCACGTAACACTGGGCACATAGTTTGAAGAGTCTGTTTTCTGTCTCAAGCCTGCGTGCCCTGCTGGCCCAGCCTCTGCTGCTGTCCCCGGCTGACGTCCCCTGCTGGCCGGATGTCCCCTGCTTCCCATGGCTGGTCCTCCTCTACTTGTTTATGAGCTCCCTAAGGTGGAGGAGATATGACCCCCTTCACAGGGTTCTCCTTCCCCAGCCAGGGTGTAGGTTTGGGCCATGCCCCTGGAGCAGGAGTGCTGGGACCTTCTTAGAAGGAAGGCAGCATTCCTGTCCCATCTCTGGACCTTGTCACTGTGCCCAGCCAGGCCTCCCAGCCCTCTGTCTCTGGGGGACCGTGAGCATGACAGTCGGGTGCTGAGGGCCCATGGTCACACTGCCTTCATCAGAGTGGGGTGAGGCCTTCACAGCTCCTTCTTCCCACTGAGTGGAGGCTGCTGAGTGGGCACTGCAGCCCCTAGACAGGCCCTGGGATGTTTTTCCCTGGCAGGTGCCTGCATGTGTCCAGGGCTTGCTAGGGAGGGGCAGGTGCTACCCCCATCCCCCGCACTATCCAGGGCTAGGGAAAGGCCCAACAGCACTCTCTCCCACAGAGCCTCCAGCCAGCACCCACGTCTTGTCCTCGATTAAACAAGAGGAAAACTCTTCTGGTGAGGAGTCGCGCACCTCCTCTCCTAGCGAGACCTTGCCTGACATGGGGCCAGGTGAGTGGAGAGGCAGCCCCATAGCAGAGCCACATAGGCTCTGGGAGCCCTCTGGCGGGTGGGGCAGATCCCAGAACTGGCCTGGGGGTAGGGATGGCTGAGATGGGGCTCAGCATTGACCCACCCTCTCTGCTGCCAGCCTCGTCTCAGGCCCCTGCATCTCACAGCTCGAGTGTGGTAGGCTGGGGCCTGTGCTCCCCTGGTAGTACCAGGCTCACCCCTGATCAGCAGGGAACAGGGAGCCATCACTGCCATTCTGGCCTTAGGACAGGGCTTCCACCCTAGTTCTGTCCTGCTACCTGTCTGGGCTTGGTGGGTGGTGGAGGCAGGTGAGTCTGGGGCTCAGATACACCCCAAAGTTCAAGAATACCACTATATCCACTGAAATGCAGTCAGTTGTTACCGAGAAGTGTAGGTGACCCCCCGTAGATCCAAATGGTTCTGGAGCTACAAGATAAGTTAAAAAATGGTCAGGCCATTTCTAACAGAAATGAAGTTCTTATCATGAGTTGTGCATGAGGGTCACTGGGTCAGTGGTAGACATCAGAGAACCAAGGCGCTGGGCGGTGGAGACCTGCCCAGGGGTGGGGGGTGTCAGCAGTTCAGTGGCTCCTCCTCACAGCAGCCCTGGCCCTGATTTAACTTCCTCCTTCAGCAGGATGGTAGTTACATGGGCTTGGGCCTTGGAAGTTGCTCCCAGAGGGCTAGAGAATTCCATCAGAAATGTGCAGAGGGCAGGGGGCAAGGGGCAGGGGTTGGCTGCAGAGCAGACCACAGGGCAACAGCCGAAGTGGGTGTCTTAGTTATCTAGTGCTGCTGTAACAGAAATACCACAAGTCGATGGCTTTAACAAAGAGAAATTTATTTTCTCACAGTCTAGTAGGTTAGAAGTCCGAATTCAGGGCGCTGGCTCCAGGGGAAGGCTTTCTCTCTCTGTCAGCTCTGGAGGAAGGTCCTTGTCATCAGTCTTCCCTTGATCTGGGAGCATCTCAGCGCAGGAACCTCAGGTCCAAAGGACGCGCTCTGCTCCTGACGCTGCTTTCTTGGTGGTATGAGGTCCCCTTGTCTCTCTGCTCACTTCTCTCTTTTATATCTCAAAAGAGATTGGCTTAAGACATTATCTAATCTTGTAGATCTCATCAGTAGAACTGCTGTTAATCCATCTTATCATAGTGATGGGATTTACAACACAGGAAAATCGCATCAGATTACAGAATGGTAGAGAATCATACAACACTGGGAATCATGACCTAGCTAAGCTGACAGATATTTTTGGGCACACAATTCAATCTATGACTGTGGGGGTGCCAGGAGAGCAGAGAGGAGGGTGCAGAGTACCAGGAGAGCAGAGAGGAGGGTGCAGAGTACCAGGAGAGCAGGGAGGAGGGTGCAGGGTACCAGAGAGTAGGGAGGAGGGTTCAGGGTACCAGAGAGCAGGGAGGAAGGTGCAGGGTACCAAGAGAGCAGGGAGGAGGGTGCAGGTTACCAGGAGAGCAGGGAGGAGGGTGCAGGGTACCAGGAGAGCAGGGAGGAGGGTGCAGGGTACCAGGAGAGCAGGGAGGAGGGTGCAGGGTACCAGGAGAGCAGGGAGGAGGGTGCAGGGTACCAGGAGAGCAGGGAGGAGGGTGCAGGGTACCAGGAGAGCAGGGAGGAGGGTGCAGGGTACCAGAGAGCAGGGAGGAGGGTTCAGGGTACCAGAGAGCAGGGAGGAAGGTGCAGGGTACCAAGAGAGCAGGGAGGAGGGTGCAGGTTACCAGGAGAGCAGGGAGGAGGGTGCAGGGTACCAGGAGAGCAGGGAGGAGGGTGCAGGGTACCAGGAGAGCAGGGAGGAGGGTGCAGGGTACCAGGAGAGCAGAGAGGAGGGTGCAGGGTACCAGGAGAGCAGGGAGGAGGGTGCAGGGTACCAGGAGAGCAGGGAGGAGGGTGCAGGGTACCAGAGAGCAGGGAGGAGGGTTCAGGGTACCAGAGAGCAGGGAGGAAGGTGCAGGGTACCAGGAGAGCAGGGAGGAGGGTGCAGGGTACCAGGAGAGCAGGGAGGAGGGTGCAGGGTACCAGGAGAGCAGAGAAGAGGGTGCAGGGTACCAGGAGAGCAGGAAGGAGGGTGCAGGGTACCAGGAGAGCAGAGAGGAGGGTGCAGGGTACCAGGAGGGCAGGGAGGAGGGTGCAGGGTACCAGGAGAGCAGAGAGGAGGGTGCAAGGTACCAGGAGAGCGGAGAGGAAGGTGCAGGGTACCAGAGAGCAGGGAGGAGGGTTCAGGGTACCAGAGAGCAGGGAGGAAGGTGCAGGGTACCAAGAGAGCAGGGAGGAGGGTGCAGGTTACCAGGAGAGCAGGGAGGAGGGTGCTGGGGTACCAGGAGAACAGGGAGGAGGGTGCAGGTTACCAGGAGAGCAGGGAGGAGGGTTCAGCATACCAGGAGAGCAGGGAGGAAGGTGCATGGTACCAGAGAGCAGGAAGGAGGATGCTTGGGTACCAGGAGTGCAGGGAGGAGGGTGCTGGGGTACCAGGAAAGCAGAGAGGAGGGTGCTGGGGTACCAGGAGAGCAGGGAGGGTGCTGGGGTACCAGGAGAGCAGGGAGGAGGGTGCTGGGGTACCAGGAGAGCAGGGAGGAGGGTGCTGGGGTACCAGGAGAGCGGGGAGGAGGATGCAGGGTACCAGGAGAGTGAGGAGGAGGATGCTGGGGTACCCGGAGAGCAGGGAGGAGGATGCTGGGGTACCCGGAGAGCAGGGAGGAGCGTGCAGGGTTGCCAGGAAACCAGAGAGGAGGGTGCAGGGGCCGACATGCTCCGAAAGGCTTTCAGGAGACGCCCAGAGAACAGTTTGGGGATTTGGGAGAATATCCAGTATTCCAAATAGGACCAGGGGTGGGACCTTCCTTCCTTGTTTTAGGGACCTTGGTGGCTGTGTGCCGAGGCCTCGGGTGAGCACCCCGGCCACCTCTGCCTGCCTTCTCCTGGCCCAGGCCCACCCCACCACAAGAAAGTGGGTACTCAACAGGTATTTGAGTGGAGCAGGTCCCCACACCACGAGGTTCTGTAGTCTGGATGGCTTCTGGCCCCCAGAGCTTACAGCTGTTCATAGATCACAGCTAACCATCAAGCTGGCCAGTGTCTCATTGTCCAGGGCCCCTTTGAGCCTCTCTGTCCCCTTTCATGACCCCCCACCTCTGTCTGCTCCTGCTGTCTGAACCTGGCCTTAGCTCCCTAGTTCCTGGCCTTGCAGCTTGCTCTCCCTCCAGTGTCTGTAGCTTGGCCTTCAGGAACAGACCATCTGAATGGCCTGTTAGTCCGTGGGATAACAAGCAGGATTAGGTGACAGCAGAGGGCCTGGTGCCTAGTTGGCAGGCCCCCCCACCCCACCCCGTGTGCGTGGGCACTTGGAGGAGGAAGACCCAACCCCTGAGCAGTGGGCATTTGGAGGAGGGGATCCCCAGGAAGTTAGAGGCAGGAGTAGGAGCGGGTGCCCCGAGAGCCTGGTGCAGGCGATCAGGCGGCCCGGTGGGGTCCCAGCATACATGTGGGCTCAGTGGCCATTTTTCACCAGGTGGGGGCCGCGCAGTCATCAAGACCGAAGCCCAATCCGAGGATAAGCTGACCCAAGAGCGGCTCTTCCTGGGCGAGTCATCGGGCCAGGCCGAGTGTGGGGCCCCCAAAGGGCCCAGAGACAGAGCCGGGGGCCCCAGCCGGCATCACAGCAGGGGTGTGCCAAGGGTGAGGCCAGGGACCTTTGGCCCTCCTGGGGCCTCTGGGGAGCCACTGCGCATCCTCCCTCGCCGCCAGCAGCGGGCTTTCCCCTGCCCGGACTGCGGGCAGAGCTTCCGCTTGAAGATCAACCTGACCATCCACCAGCGGACCCACTCGGAGGAGGACCCCGGCGTCCCCCACGGCGGCCTGCCCCCTGGCTGGGGGGACGCCCAGCCCGCGCTGGAGCCGGGCGAGGTGGTGGTGCCCGGCCCGGTCATCCGCTGGCTGCCCGGCGAGCCCGCGGCGCGCGACGCGGCGGACCGGGCCCTGGGGAGACGGAGGCTGGGCGCCGCGGCGGCCAAGGTGTACCACTGCAGCGAGTGCCTGCGCTCCTTCCAGCAGCGGAAGAGCCTGCTGCTGCACCAGCGCCTGCACACGGGCGACAGCCAGGGCTGGCCCGCCTGCTCCTACTGCGGTAAGGCCTTCCGCCGGCCCTCCGACCTCTTCCGCCACCAGCGCATCCACACGGGCGAGCGGCCCTACCGGTGCCCGCAGTGCGGCCGCACGTTCAACCGCAATCACCACCTGGCCGTGCACTTGCAGACGCACGCCCGGGACCAGGCGGGCCCGCCCCGCCCCAGGCCCAGGCGCCGGGAGGAGGGCCGCCCCCCGCCCCAGGAGCAGAGGGCAGTGCCTTCCCCGCCTGACGCCTGGGCCTCGGGAGAGTGAGAGTGTTTTTTCTGGGCGAGTATGACCAGATGCCTCGGTTTCCTAGGTTGGTCACGCTTTGTTGCTCTTCCCACATTCCTGACGCATAAGGGTCCCAAGGCTTAAGAGAGGCCGGTTTTTGGTGGGCGCTCAGGCACCACAGTCGGTCACCAGGGCCAGATTGAGGCTCCCCGGCGTGAGGCAGAGACACTGGGGCCTGCGGTTTTGATTTTGTGCACAAAGGTCTTGCACATGAGCCAACGTGAGAAGCTGTAAGTGGACAGACGGCCGGAGAGAAGGCACTGAGATTGAATTTTTCTACTTCGTTATTTGGAAACTTTATTTCCTCTTAATAAAACTTTTCTTGTGCTTTTGTAAGTGCTGTGTGTATAGCAAAGGGGCCCAGGAGCTCCGAGGGGCAGGAGCTGAGAGAGGAGCAAGTCTGGACAGCTGGTGGGTCCTCAGCCCGGCCCTGGAAACAAGGCGCTTCTCGGGGATCCTAGTCCTTTCCCCAAAGAGTGTTCCCATCCACTGTTTGTCTGGTTGTCAGTTGGGACGGGGGCTAAAGCCCAGAATGAATGACCCTCCCAGGGATCTCAGTGTTAACGGGTGAATGCAGTCCGTCCACTGCACCCGGTAACTCACCTTAGTGGGGGTGTGGAGGGAGTCCAGGAATGGAAGCCGGTGGTCGGGAGAGGCTAGTCAATCGACCGGGCTCTGGGGTGTGTGTGTGTGTGTCTGTGTGTGCGTGCGCCTTGTCTCGTGTGTCTGTGTGTGTGCACGTGTCTGTGTGTGCGTGTGTATCTGTGTGTGTCTGTGTGTCTGCAGGTGTATCTGTGTGTATCCGTGTGTATCTCTGTGTGTGTCTGCGTGTGTGGTGGGAGGTGTCTGCTCCAGCTCTGGGCCAACTTGCCGGCAGAGGGCTCTGGGTGGAGTTAGGGCTGGGAGATCTCCGTGGATCTTCGACTCACCCCCGCCTCCCCTCACCTGTCCGAGGGAAAAGCGTCCCAGTGATTCCTACCTCCCCTCAGGGTTTTCTCAGGGTGGTCAGGGACACAGTGGGCTTGGGGTGTGCGCACAAAGTGAGGCCCTCAGTTAGAGACCCTCGGGAAGACGGTCTTCGGGAGTGAGGGGAGGCCTTCCCACCGGTATTTCCCTGGGTCACAATCTTACCAAAGCCGTGGGACTTCAGGAGCGCCGGCTGCACCGGAGCCTCGAGGACAGCGCTGCTGCCTAAGTCACCCGACCGGGGGGCTGCGGGTGGCCGGCCATCTGTCGACGGCGCTCAGGCTCTCCTGGGGCGCCGACGCTGCGCCCTCGGGCCCCCATTCCCACCGCCCGGCGGGGCGTCCGCAGCGCTTCTTCGCGGAGCCAGCTCCGGACGGGGGGGGGGCTCGGACCACGTGGCCTCGGCGGCCTCCAGGGAGACGGACCCCGGAAGTAAACGTGGGGGAGTCTGCGCGTGCGTGCACGGCAGCCCGTAAGGAGCGAGGCCCGTAGCACGTGGCCTCGGCGGCCTCCAGTGAGACGGACCCGGGAAGTAAACGTGGAGCAGTCTGCGCGTGCGTGCACGGCAGCCCGTAAGGGGCGGGGCCCGGACCACGTGGCCTCGGCAGCCTCCAGGGAGACGCACGGACTCCATAAACCTGGGGCAGTCGGCGCGTGCGCGCACGGCAGGCCATGAGGGGCGGGGCCTCCAGGGCCGCTAATGGGGAGCCGGGCTCGGGGCCGTGGGGGCGTTGCTAGGGGCCCGGGGGCGAGGGCGTGGGGGGCGGCCGAGGGCAGCGGAGAGCTTTCCAGGCCGCCGATGGGGATACTCCTCCGGGGGCAGGGCCGCGGGCCGGAGGCGGGGCTTTCCCCCTGGGGAGCTGGGTCCTAGCGCGGGGCGGTGCCGGGGGCGCAGGAAGCCGGCGGAAGGGGCGGGGCCTGCGTCAGACCACAGACGAAGCCCCTCCTCCCCTCCTGCAAGTCCGTGTCCGCCGGTTCCTAGCTGCTGGTCCCTGTCAGCCCGTCCCTATCTGCCTGTCCCTGTCAGCCCGTGCCTATCTGCCTGTCCCTGTCAGCCCGTCCCTGTCAGTCCGTGCCTATCTGCCTGTCCCTGCCAGCCCGTCCGTCTGCCTGTCCCTGCCAGCCCGTCCCTACCTGCCTGTCCCTGTCAGTCCGTGCCTATCTGCCTGTCCCTGTCAGCCCGTCTCTGTCTGCCTGTCCCTGTCAGTCCGTGCCTATCTGCCTGTCCCTGCCAGCCCGTCCCTGTCTGCCTGTCCCTGCCAGCCCGTCCGTCTGCCTGTCCCTGCCAGCCCGTCCCTACCTGCCTGTCCCTGTCTGCCCGTCCCTATCTGCCTGTCCCTGTCAGCCCGTCTCTGTCTGCCTGTCCCTGTCAGCCCGTCCCTGTCAGTCCGTGCCTATCTGCCTGTCCCTGCCAGCCCGTCCCTGTCTGCCTGTCCCTGCCAGCCCGTCCCTACCTGCCTGTCCCTGTCAGTCCGTGCCTATCTGCCTGTCCCTGTCAGCCCGTCTCTGTCTGCCTGTCCCTGTCAGTCCGTGCCTATCTGCCTGTCCCTGCCAGCCCGTCCCTGTCTGCCTGTCCCTGCCAGCCCGTCCCTGTCTGCCTGTCCCTGTCAGCCCGTGCCTATCTGCCTGTCCCTGTCAGCCCGTCTCTGTCTGCCTGTCCCTGTCAGCCCGTGCCTATCTGCCTGTCCCTGTCTGCCCGTCCCTGCCGGCCCGTGCCTGTCTGCCCGTCCCTGCCGGCCCGTGCCTGTCTGCCCGTCCCTGCCGGCCCGTCCCTGTCTGCCCGTCCCTGCCGGCCCGTCCCGGTCTGCCCGTCCCTGCCGGCCCGTCCCTACCTGCCTGTCCCTGTCTGCCCGTCCCTATCCGCAGGGCCCTATCTGCCCGTCCCTATCCGCACGTCCTTATCTGCCCGTCCCTATCTGCCTGTCCCTATCAGCCCGTCCCTATCTGCCTGTCCCTATCAGCCCGGCCCTATCTGCCTGTCCCTATCCGCAGGTCCCTATCTGCCTGTCCCTATCTGCCCGTCCCTATCTGCCTGTCCCTATCTGCCTGTCCCTGTCCACCTGTCCCAATCCGCCCATCCCTATCTGCCGAATGGGAGGCTGGGCCTGAGCAGATTCGGGCTCCTCCAACCCTGGGATCTGGACAGAGGGCTCTTACTGTAGGTGGAGATGGGGCTGGACACCCTAATTCCAGAGACCAGCTCCCCACAGAGCTGAAGGTCTCAGGGGCACAGCCTGCTGCTCCCTCACTCCTTTCCAGGGGTCCCAGGTCTGCCAATGCACAGGGGACTCAGTCTGCAGCCCTGTCATCCGATCCTTACCTGAGCGTAGGTGTTCAGGTGCCTTTCCTGTGGGTCCTGCTGGCTCCCCCACACCGCCCGCTGCTTGATCCGGAGCAGAACTTGCTGGGGAGGCACAAGCTGGACTGTTCCTAAGGCAGAGAGGAGGAGGCCCTGAGGGCACCTAAGCCCCAGGAAGACTTCTCTCCCTATCTCAGCCTGAGACCAGACACCCCAAAGACTCCCAGCAGAGTGGGCCGCAGCAGAGGCAGGGCAGCAGGATTTCTGAGGATGAGTGGACAGGTTTCCAGGCGGGGTCCCCAACACCATCCACCACCTTCAACAGCAACAGAACACTTGCGTTTCTGCTGAACACGAGGCTTCCTCGAGTAAAGGCCACACTCGCGGGCTTCCGCTGTAAGTGTGGCCACGCGGTGGGTTCTGAAGAGTGGGGCGCTGACCAGTGAGACCTGAGGGATTCTGCCTCTTACCGCTATGTGACAGTTGACTATTTATTTAAGCTCTCTGTGCCTCGGTTTGTTTATAGCATGAGGAAACAAAAGGATCATGTAACAACGAAGTGTATGTATGAATATTTGCAAGGTGCATGATAAATACTAAATAGGTGTTTATTAAATAAAAATTAATGTGTTCCTCTAAAAGGAAAAGGCATCCCCTCTTCTTGCTTCCTTCTTCATGGCTGCAGTGACTATCCTATACCATGGCAACGAGGTCATACCTAGGCAAGGTGGACCAACAAGAGGAAGGAGCTGGGCCTCCAATACTTGAGTGGCTGGACAAGTCCTGTGGTGGGAGAAACAAGCCACTCTTATCTAAGCTATGGGTTTTTTCTTAGTCTCTGTTACAGCAACCAAACTTGCATCCAACATAATACAGTGACCAGGAGTAAGTGTCCTCACCAATCTGCACTCATCTCTAAGACTCATCTTAAGAGGAGGGAATAATGACTGCTCCTCCTTCCTGTCCGGGTCTTGGTACAGGGTAGGCACTTTCTTTGTTAAAGAGATAAGAGTGTAGCGAACATTCCAAGCCACCAACATCCAGTAGCTAACTATGCAAAGAGATCAATGCTATGCCAGATTCTACACTGAGGACTACAGGACACGTCTCTTCCCTGTCTACACTGTGTATTGTATATATCCTGCTGTTGTTGTTAGGTGCTGTCGAGTCTGTTCGACTCATAGCGACCCTGTGCACAACAAAACGAAACACTGCCCGGTCCTGCGTCATCCTTACAATCGTTGTTATGCTTGAGCTCTTTGTTTGCAGCCACTGTGTCAATCCACCTCGTTGAGGGTCTTCCTCTTTTTCGCTGACCCGGTATTCTGCCAAGCGTGATGTCCTTCTCCAGGGACTGATACCTCCTGATAACTTGTCCAAAGTATGTAAGATGCAGTCTCACCATCCTTGCTTCTAAGGAGCATTCTGGTTGTACTTCTTCTAAGACAGATTTGTTCGTTCTTTTGGCAGTCCATCGTATATTCAATATTCTTCGCCAACAGCACAATTCAAAGGCGTCAATTCTTCTTCGGTCTTCCTTATTCATTGTCCAGCTTTCACATGCCTATGATGCGATTGAAAATACCATGGCTTGGGTCAGGTGCACCTTAGTCTTCAGGGTGACATCTTTGCTCTTCAACACTTTGAAGAGGTCCTTTGCAGCAGATTTGCCCAATGCAATGCATCTTTTTGTTTGTTTGTTTTGTTTTAATAATTTTTATTGAGCTTTAAGTGAACGTTTACAAATCAAGTCAGTCTGTCACATATAAGCTCATATACACCTTACTCCATACTCCCACTTACTCTCCCCCTAATGAGTCGGCCCTTCCAGTCGCAATGCGTCTTTTGATTTCTTGACTGCTGCTTCCATTGCTGTTGATTGTGGATCCAAGTAAAATGAAACGCTTGACAACTTCAATCTTTTCTCCATTTATTATGATATTGCTCATTGGTCCAGTTGTGAGGATTTTTGTTTTCTTTATGTTTAGGTGTAATCCATTCTGAAGGCTGTGATCTGTGATCTTTGATCTTCATTAGTAAGTGTTTCAAGTCCTCTTCACTTTCAGCAAGCAAGGTTGTGTCATCTGCATCTGCAGATCGTTAATGAGTCTTCCTCCAAACTTGATGCCCCGTTCTTCTTCATATAGTCCAAGTTCTCGTATTATTTGTTCAGCATACAGATTAAATAGGTATGGTGAAAGAATACAACCCTGCCGCACACCTTTCTTGACTTTAAACCAGTCAGTATCCCCTTGTTTTGTCCAATCAACTGCCTCTTGATCTGTGTGACGGTTCCTCATGAGCACAATTAAGTGTTCTGGAATTCCCATTCTTCGCAGCTTTATCCATAGTTTGCTATGATCCACACAGTCAAATGCCTTTGCGTAGTCAATAAAACACAGGTAAACATCCTTCTGGTATTCTCTGCTTTCAGCCAGAATCCATCTGACGTCAGCAATGATATCCCTAGTTCCACATCCTCTTCTGAAACCAGCCAGAATTTCTGGCAGTTCCCTGTTGATATACTGCTGCAGCCGTTTTTGAATGATCTTCAGCAGAATTTTGCTTGCGTGTGATATTAATGATATTGTTCTATAATTTCCACATTTGGTTGGATCTCCTTTCTTGGGAATAGGCATAAATATGGATCTCTTCCAATCAGTTGGCCAGGAAGCTGTCTTCCATATTTCTTGGCATAGATGAGTGAGCATCTCCAGTGCTGCATCTGTTTGTTGAAACATCTCAATTGATACTCCATCAATTCCTGGAAAATATGGCCTTGGTGATAGAAACAGTGCCGGAGACTGAATGATAGAATTTTGCAAGACCAGCGACTTCTTCATCGCAAATACCTTCTTTCACCAACATAAACAGTGACTATACACGTGGACCTTACCAGATGGAACACACAGAAATGAAATTGACTACATCTGTGGGAAGAGACGATGGCAAAGCTCAATGTCATCAGTCAGAACAAGGCCAGGGGCTGACTGTGGAACAGACCATCAATTGCTCATATGCAAGTCCAAGCTGAAACTGAAGAAAATCAGAGCAAGTCCACAAGAGTCAAAATATGACCTTGGGTATATCCCACCTGAATTTAGAGACCACCTCAAGAATAGATTTGACGCATTTAACACTAGTGACCGAAGACCAGACGAGTTGTGGAATGACATCAAGGACATGATCCATGAAGAAAGCAAGAGGTCACTGAAAAGACAGGAAAGAAAGAAAAGATCAAGGTGGATGTCAGAGGAGACTCTGAAACTTGCTCTTGAGCATCGAGCAGCTAAAGCAAAAGGAAGAATTGATGAAGTAAAAGAACTGAAAAGAAGATTTCAAAGGGCATCTGGAGAAGACAAAGTAAAGCGTTGTAATGACATGTGCAAAGAGCTGGAGATGGAAAACCAAAAGGGAAGAACATGCTGGGCGTTTCTCAAGCTGAAAGAACTGAAGAAAAAATTCAAGCCTCGAGTTGCAATAGTGAAGGATTCCACGGGGAAAACATTAAATGATGCAGGAAGCATCAAAAGAAGATGGAAGGAATACACAGAGTCATTATACCAAAAAGAATTAGTCGATATTCAACCATTTCAAGAGGTGGCATATGATCAAGAACCGATGGTACTGAGGGAAGAAGTCCAAGCTGCTCTGAAGGCATTGGCGAAAAACAAGGCTCCAGGAATTGATGGAATAGCACTTGAAATGTTTTAACAAATAGATGCAGCGCTGGAGGTGCTCACTCGTATATATCCTATATGATGTATATTCTACATAGTGTATATGCTAGATGTTCTACACACTGCATAACATATATTCTATATACTGTGCATAGTATATATCTTAGGTACTATATATATGTTCTGCATACTGCATGTGCTGTATGTCTACGTACTGTAAGTGCTATATGTTCTGCATACTGTATGTGGTATATATTCTGTATACTGTATATGCTAGATGTTCTACACACTGCATAACATATATTCTACATACTGTATGTGCTGTATGTTCTACATACTGTATTGCTGTATGTTCTACAGACTGTATGTGCCATATGTTCTACACACTGCATGCGCTATATGTTCGACATACTTATGTGCTATATGTTCTACATACTGTATGTGCTGTATGTTCTACTTACTTATGTGGTATATGTCTACATACTGTAAATGCTATATGTTCTACACACTATGTGCTATATGTTCTACACACTGTATGTGCTGTATGTCTACATACCGTAAGTGCTATGTGTTCTACATACCGTATGTGCTATATGTTCTACATACTGTGTGTGCTGTATATTCTACACACTGTAAGTGCTGTATGTTCTACATACTGTATGCGCTATATGCTCTACATACTGTATGTGCTATATATTCTACATATTGAGTGTGCTATATGTTCTACACAGTATATGTACTATATGTTCTACATACTATATGTAATGTATGTTCTGCATAAACAACAACAAGAAAAAACAAGCCTGTTGCAGTCGAGTTGATTCCAACTCATAGTGACTCTACAGGGCAGAACAGAAGTGCCCCATAGAGTTTCCAAGGAGTGCGTGGTGAGTTCGAACTGCTCTCCTTTTGGTTAGCAGCTGTAGCACTTGACCACTACGCCACCAGCGTTTCCACACATGTTCTACATACTGTAGGTATATTCCACATACTGTATGTGATATATATTTTACATATTGTATATACTGTACATCCTATATATTGTATGATGTTCTGCATGCTGTACGTGGTATATATTCTACATACTGTATGTGCTATATGTTCTGTGTACTATATGACATATATTCTCCATACTCTATGTCTGTATATTGTACATACTACCTTTCAGAGCCTGGACACACCCTGGTCTACTTTCAGCCCCTGCGTTAGTGTCCTGGGGCTGCCGTAACAACATACCACAAAGTGGGTGGCTTATAAGAACAGGAATGTATTCTTCCACAGTTGTGGAGGCTGGGGGTCTCATTCAGGATGTTGGCAGGGCCATGATCTCTGCAATGGTTCTACCGGATGGTCCTTCCTTGTCTTACTCAGCTTCTGGTAGCTCCAGGTATTCCTTTAGGTGCATCTTCACACGGCCATCTGTCCTCGATCTCTCTCTGTATGTTTGTTCTCTTTTATAAAAAAGGACAGCACTCAGGTAGGACCTCATGTTAACCTAACTGATCACACCTGCAAAGACCCTGTTTCCAAACAAGGTCACCTTCACAGGTACTGGGTGTTAGGACTTTAATTTATCCTTTTCAGGGTCACAATTCAACTCAGAACAGCCCCCCAGCCCCATTTACTACCAGATGGGACCCAGATCATTCGGCCTGTGTTGTGTGGGGTGGATTCATGGAGACGAGGAAGGAGGTCGAGGGTGCTGCAGGAGGCAGCCAGAGGCCCCCCTGTAGGGCGTCTGTCAGGGGAAGGTGTCCCAGGGCTGGGCTGACTGGGTTCTGGCTGAGAGGCAGAGGCTCCATCTGGGCAGATTGGGGCCCAGACCCTCAGCTCTGGGGCCAGTTCCAGCTCCTTCCCCTACAGTCAGCTGGAACTAAAAGTATCACCCCCTGGGGCCAGTCAGGGGAGGCTCCGGTCAACACTGGCACACACCAGTGGCTGTGGAACAGAGGAAAGAACAGTAAGGACGAAGTCACTCCCAGGGGGCTAGGTAAACTGGGCACAGCCCGCCCAGAGAGCCTAGAACCCGCCCCCCGCAGGATTTCTGGACAAAATAGTCACTTGCCCAAAGCCCTTGTGAAATCCATAGACTTATTGGAGGCTGCTTTTATGGGGAGGAGAGTGGGGCGTTGGGAAGGCAAGGAGGGGCCACCCTGCACCCCAAAGCCCTTTCTGCGTCTCCGCCCATGCAGGAGATGTCTTGACTGTATCCTCCCAGTGCCTTCATTCCGAGGTGGCGTGCACTGCCCTCTCCTGGCTGCGTCCCCATTCTTGTTGCTCTCTGGATGAAGTCCTGGCTCTTGTTCTTTATCACGGTGTTTCCCCAAAAGCAGAGGGACTCTGGAGCAGATTCACCTAAGTTCTCCAGTGCATTTGGTGGGTTGTAGGGCACTGAATGAAGCACGTGGTGGGAAGAGAGAAAGGGGGTCATCTCGTGTCTCTGGATGTAGGTCTGTGCACAGCGAGGAGGGAGCAAAGCCAGTGGTCCCACTGCAGGGTGGGCGGGGTGGGGCGGGGCTGGTGGGGGCGGGGACGGGGGCGGGGGGCGGGGGGCGGGCGACGGGCGAAGAGGCGCGCAGAGGGAGGAAGGGAGGAGAGTGGGAAGAGGAGGAGGAGGCTGTGCCTGGCTGGCGGAGGACCTCAGAAGGGTTTACAGGCTGTGTTAGTGTTCTAGTGCTGCCCTACGACAAGTGGGGGCTTTAAAGAACAGAATTTTATTTCCTCACATGTTTGTGGGCTAGAGGTCCAAATTCAGGGCATGGCTCTAGGGGGAGGTCCTTCTTTGTCTCTTTCAGTTTCCAGTAGCTTCCGTCAATCCTCAGCGTACCTTGTCTTGTAGGTGCATCCGCCCGGTAGGTCTGTGTTCACGTGGCATCCTCCCCCATTGTCTCTGTGTCTGTTCTGCTCTTTTTATAACTCAGAAGTAATTAAGTTTAAGACCCGCCCTACTCTGATAGGGCCTCGTTTACATAGCAAACGAAAACCCTACTTCTCAGGGTCATATTTACAGGTACAGGGGTGAGGACTTCAACAGAAGTTTTTGGGTGAGGCAGTTAAATCCACAAGTGAACCTTTAGTGCGTCAAAGCACTGACGGCCGGGCTGCCAAGGATGGGGGCCGAGGAAGGCTGCCAGCTCCTGGGAGCTTGATTGAGTCCAGGACCAGGAGCTGGCTGCACAGTTCAGATTTAAAAGGCATGTCTGGGGGTATAGCTCAGGGGTAGAGCATTTGACTGCAGATCAAGAGGTCCCCGGTTCAAATCCGGATGCCCCCTCGCTACACTCTTACATTCCAGAGAGTAAAACTCTGAAGTGTTAACTGACCTCCCTCCAACATCCCCACTGTCCCTCCCGCTAGTTCCTCACTGTCCCTCACCCAGTCACTCTCCATCACCCTGTCACCCCACTGCCCCGCCCCTGTCACCCCACTGCCCCTCCCCCCATCCTGCAGGGTGGGCAGTGCTGGGCACAGTTTGCTGTCTGGGTCACACCCCAGCTCCAGTCTGTCTGGGACTGGCTTCTATTCTGCAGCCTTTTTCCTCATCTTTTTTTCTATAATTAGACAACAGCGGGTGGTTGTGAGGATTCATTCAGGTCATGCCTGGTCATGCAGTGTGTCACAGGCTTTCCCCCAGTGACAATGGCTGTGGGAAATCCAGCCATTTCCTGGATTGATGAGCTCACTTTTGCTGTCACTGAGCTCCAGATATACCTGACCCATTTTTGGTCTTTGCTCTTATTCTTCCCATGGCCTGAAGGCCTACCCCCAGCTCCTTTGTCTGGCAAACTTCTCCTTCCCATGTCCTCTAGGAGTGCCCTCACCAGGCAGCCCCTTTTCTCTGATCCCACAGCTCTCTGCTTAGGCTCCTGTCACTTCTGTGGAAATATTTTGGCTTGAGGGTTGGGCTCCCCTTTGGACTAAAACTCTTTGAGGTGTAAAATGGTATAATCACTATGAAAAATGGTACGGTGCTTCCTCAAAAAGTTAGAAATAGAAATATCTTATGATCCACCAATTCCACTCCTAGATATAGGCCCTGGAGATCTAATAGCAGTGGCATGGATAGACATATGCACACCTATGTTCGCTGCAGCATTATTCACAATAGCAAAAAGATGAAAACAACCTAAGTGCCCATCAACAAGGGAATGAATAAACAAATTGTGGTACATACAATGGAATACTATGCATCTACAAAGAATTATGATGAGCTCTAGAAACAAAGTATAACATGGATGAATCTGGAGGACATTATGCTGAGTGAAGATAAGTCAATCACAAAAGACAAATATTGTACGATCTCACTTTTATAAAAAGAAAAAAATAGGCATACATACAGAAAACAATGTTCATTGGTGGTTGCCAGGGATGGGAGAGAAAGGGAGGGGGAATCACTTTCTAGACAGTAAATGTGATCATTAAGATTGTGTGTCAACTTGGCTGATCCATGATTCTCAGTCGTTTGGCAGTTATGATGTAGTGTATCAGTCATATAATGATGTGATCACCACCATGATGAGATTTGATATAATGTGACCACCTCCATGATGGAATATACTGTGAGTGGCCAATCAATTGAAAGGGAGTTTCCTTGGGGGCGTGGCCTGCATCCAATATAGGTGGACTTTCTGGCAAAGTTCGCAGACTTCTGCTTGCTCTGGATCCTGCAGCTGGCTCCTGTTCATCTGACCTCTGGTTCTTGGGACTTGAGCTAGCAGCTGACATGCTGATCTTGAGTTCGCCAGCCCCTGCGGCTACGTGAATCGGGAGAAGCCTCCAGCCTGACCCACGGACTTGGGACGTTCCAGCCTCTACAACCTCATGAGCCATTTCCTTAATATAAATCCCTCTCTATATATATTTATATGCTATCCTGGTTTTGCTTCTCTAAAACAATAGACAATTTTTATTTTTGGTGATGGGAAAGGAAATACCAAATGCAGGTGAAGTCCGCACAACTTGACTAAGGTAAATGATGACACTGAAAAGTACACAAGAATAAGGGACATTTTTGGTAAATCCTGTAACATATGCAATTTTGCAACAACAGCAATATCAACCAAAAATATATATATTTAGCTACATACGTAGATAAGTATGTATATACGTGTATAGGAAGGTATGTGTGCACATAAAGGTGTATCTGTAGGCATAGCTGTATATATGTTTTCTGTTCTGCATGTATATTTATATATATTATAAAGCACATAGGGGTCATAGTTACTGATACTTCCTAGACATAGGCAAATGCCATGCGGTATTGGTTTGAAGGCTTAGGACCATAGCCTTGTGGGACAACTTGGTCAATTGGCATAACATTGTTCATAAAGTTTATGTTCTACATCCTAGTCTGGTGAGTAGCATCTGGAGTCTGAAAAGCAGCCATTTAAGATACAGCTATTGATCTCTGCTCATCTGGGGCAAAAGAGAAAGAAGGAAACCAAAGACTCAAAGAATAATCTACTCTGAAGGACTAATAGCCCATGGCCTCATCTATCCTGAGACAATAAGAACTAGACGATGCCCGGCTACCACTACCAACCATTCTGACCAGGGACACAATAGAGGGTCCTGGACAGAATGGGAGAAAAACGTAGAACAAAACTCAACTTCTTAAAAAAGGCCAGACTTACTGAACCAATGGAGACCAGATAAACCCCTGACACTGTCTCCCAGAGACACCCTTTAACCCTGGAATTGAAACCATTCCTGGAAGTCACCTTTCAGCTAAATAACAGATTAGTTCATAAAATAAACAATATCACTGTGCTCTTAAAAAAAAAAAAAAAAGCAAACCTGTATAAGAACAAATGGCCAACATTTACCCTAAAGCAAAGATGAGAAGGTAAGAGGAGGGGGGTAGGGAAGCTAGATTATTGGAAATAAAACAAACAGAATAGGAATAATGAGAATGTTGACACATTGTGAAAAATGTAACAAATGACACTGAACAATATGTATAGAAATTGTTCAGTGCGAATCTAATAACCTAATTTTCTGTGTAAAATCTCACCAAAAACACAATAAAACATTATTTTAAAAAATTAAACTGCTACAGCATCTTAAAAAAAAAAAAAAAAAGACTCTTTGAGGAACAGGCCTGGCACACAACACATGCACCACAAATGTTTGAGGAGTCAGTGAATGAATGAGCAAGGGGAAGGATGAGCAACTCCGGAGGCCGTGGAGAGGGGCAGAGGAAACTCCCTGGGCTGTGTGTGCACTGAAGACCCAGGACTAACAGCTCCTGTCCTGACAACTGTCTGCTAGGCTCAGGGAGTGCGGTAGCAGAGACTCTAATGTCCTTTCCACTAGCGAGGCTGGTGCCCTTATCACGACCTGAGGAAGAGGAGGGTAGAAGGCTGGAGAGGGGAAGAAAGGTGAGCTAGCTACAGTGGAGACGATTTGCCAGCTCCAGGGATATGGAGAAAAACAGTACAGATATGTAGATATCCTGGTACAGTGCTTTGGGTGAAAGGGTGTTAATGAGAGGACATTTGTATGCGGGCTGTAGCTAAGGGATTGAGCATTTGACTGCAGGTCAAGAGGTCCCCAGTTTAAACCCAGTTGTTGCTGTTAAGTTCCAACTCATAGCAACCGTATTTACAAAGGAAAAAACACTGCCCAGTCCTGCACCATCCTCACAATTGTTGCTATGCTGGGGTCCATTGTTGCAGCCACTACGTCAATCCATCTCCTTCAGAGTCTTCTTCTTCTTCACTGACCCTCTACATTACCAAGCATGATGTCCTTTCCTTTCCAGGGACTTCTCCCTCCTGATAACATGTCCAAAGTATGTGTGAAGAAGTCTGGCCATCCTTGCTTCTAAGGAGGATTCTGGCTGTACTTTCTCCAAGACAGACTTGTTCATTCTTCCAGCAGTCCATGGTATAGTCAATATTTTTCACCGACAGCATAATTCAAAGGCATCAATTCTTCCGTTTCCCTTATTCATTGTCCAGCTTTCACATGCATATGAGACAATTAAAAATACCATGGCTTAGGTCAGGGGCAAAATGACATCTTTGCTTTTAAGAGGTCTTTGGCGGCAGATTTGCCCAGTGCAATGCGTCCTCTGATTTCTTGACTGCTGCTTCGATGCGTGTTGGTTATGGATCCCAGTAAAATGAAATCCTTTCCAACTTCAACCTTTTCTCTGTTTATCGTGATGTTGCTTATTGGTCCAGTTGTGAGGATTTTGTTTTCTTTATGTTGAGGTACAATCCATACTGAAGGCTGTTGTCTTTGCTCTTCATCAGTAAGTGCTTCAAGTTCTCTTCACTTTTGGCAAACAAGGTTGTGTCATCTACATATCACAGCTTGTTAATGAGCCTTCTTCGAATCTTGATGCCCCATTCTTCATATAGTCCAGCTTCTCGGATCATTTGCTCAGCATACAGACTAAATAAGTATGGTGAAAGGATACAACCCTGAAGTACACCTTTCCTGACTTTCAACCACACTGTATCCCCTTGTTCTGTTCGAACAAGTGCCCTTGGTCTATGTACAGGTTCCACATTAACACAATTATACCCATTCTTTCCAATGTTATCCATAGTTTGCTATGATCCACACAGTCCATTGCCTTTGCATAGTCAATAAAACACAGGTAAATGTCTTCCTGGTGTCCTCTGCTTTCAGCCAGGGTGGACATGGGACATCAGCAATGATATCTCCCGTTCCATGCCCTCTTCTGAATCTGGCCTGAATTTCTGGCAGTTCTTTGTCGATGTACTGCTGCAACATTTTTAAATTATCTTTGGCAAAATTTTACTTGCATGATATTGTTTGATAATTTCCAAATTCTGTTGGATCATTTTTCTTTGGAATGGGCACAAATATGGATATCTTTCAATTGGTTGGCCAGTTAACGGTCTTCCAAATTTCTTGGCATTGATAAGTGAGTGCTTCCAGCATTGTATCCATTTTTTTGAAACATCTCAACTGGTATTCCATCCATCCCTGGAGCCTTGATGGTACTGACAGATGAGTCGTGGCAAATGTGAGTGCCGCCTACTTAGTCAACCTTTTAAATCACTAAAGCAGATGCTGGAATTTCTGCTTCTTCTCCCTACATTTGGCCATCAAAGTAATGTGTTTTGTCTGTGGTAAAAACTTAGGGTCTAGATCAAGACCACCACCAAGGAGCACCCCTACAGTTATCCAGATAAAAGCTACTAGGGTTATATCTCAGTAAAGAGGCCCATTAAGTTAACCTAGCCCACTCTGTACCTGGTGATCTTGCCCTTGGTGGTCATGTAAGGACTTCACTTTCTCTCTCTGAATGTCTCATTTCCTCAGCCCCACTCTCAAGAGGAATGATGTTGCACTCGTTGTTAAAAAGACCATTTCGAGATCTATCCTGAACTACAACATTGTCAGTGATAGGATATAATATCCATTTGCCTACAAGGAAGACCAGTTAATACGGCTATTATTCAAATTTATGCACCAACCGCTAAGGTCAAAGATGAAGAAATTGAAGATTTTTACCAACATCTGCAGTTTGAAATTGATCAAACATGCAATCAAGCACATTCATAATTACTAGTGATTAGAATGTAAAAGTTGGAAACAAAGAAGGATCAGTAGTTGGAAAATACGGCCTTGGTGACAGAAATGATACCGGAGATTGCATGGCAGAATTTTATAAGACTAATGACTTATTCATAGCAAATAGTTTTTTTTCAACAACATAAATGGCGACTATTCATGTAGACCTCACCAGATGGAATACAAACCAACTACATCTGTGGAAAGAGATGAAGGAGAAGCTCAATATCATTAGTCAGAAAAAGGCCAGGGCCAATTGAGGAAAAGATCATCAATTGCTCATATTCGAGTTTAAGTTGAAGCTGAAGAAAATTAGAGCAAGTCCACAAGTGCCAAAATATAACCTTGAGTATATCCCACTGCAATTTGGAGCCCATCTCGAGAATAGATATGATGTGTTGAACACTAACGACTGAAGACCAGAGGAGTTGTGGAAGGACATCAAGGGCATCATACATGAAGAAACAAAAGGTCATTAAAAAGACAGGAAAGAAAGAAAAGATAAAAATGGATGTCAGAAGAGACTTTGAAACTTTCTCTTCCCTTGCTAAAGCAAAGGGAAGAAATGAAGTAAAAGAGCTGAACAGAAGCTTTCAAAGGGTGGCTCAAGAAGACAAAGTTAAGTATTATAATGAAATGTACGAAGACCTGGGGTTAGAAAACCAAAAGCGAAGAACATTTTTCAAGCTGAATGAACTGAAGAAAAAATTCAAGTCTCAAGTTGCAATACTGAAGGGTTCTATGGGGAAAATATTGAATGATGCAGGAAGTATTAAAAGAAGTTGGAAAGAAAATACAGAGTCACCGTACCGAAAAGAATTGGTCGACATTCAACCATTTCAGGATGTAATATGTGATAAAGAATTGATGGTACTGAAGGAAGAGGTCCAAGCTGCACTGAAGGCATTGAAGAAAAACAATGCTCCAGGAATTGACAGAATACTAATTGAGATGTTTCAACAAACGGATGCAGCAGTGGAGGTGCTCACTCATCTATGTCAAGAAATTTGGAAGACAGCTACCTGGCCAACTGACTGGAGGAGATCCATATTTGTGCCCATTCCAAAGAAAGGTGATCCAACAGGATGCAGAAATTATCAAATAATATTATTAATATCACATGCAAGTAAAATTTTGCTAGAGATCATTCAAAAGCGGTTGCAGCAGTACATCATCAGGGAACTGCCAGAATTCAAACCTGATTCAGAAGAGGATGTGGAATTGGGGATATATTGCTCGTGACAGATGGATCATGGCTGAAAGCAGAAAATACCAGAAAGATGTTTACCTGTGTTTTATTGACTATGAAAAGGCATTGACTGTGTGGATCATAACAAATTATGGATAACATTGCAAAGAATGGGAATTCCAGAATACTTAATTGTGCTCCTGCAGAACCTGTACATAAACCAAGAGGCAGTCATTCAAACAAAACAAGGGGATACTTCGTGGTTTAAAACAAGGAAAAGAGTGTGTCAGGGTTGTATCCTTGCACCATAATTGTTCAATCTGTATGCTGAAAAAATAATCCGAGTAGCTGTACTGTATGAAGAAGAATGGGGCACTGGGATTGAAGGAAGACTCATTAACAATCTGCATTATGCAAATAACACAACCTTGCTTGCCATAAGTGAAGAGGGCTTGAAGCACTTACTGATGAAGATCAAAGACTACAGCCTTCAGGATGGATTGTACCTCAACATAAAGAAAACAAAAATCATCACAACTGGACCAATAAGCAACATCATGATAAAGAGAGAAAAGATTGCAGTTGTCAAGAGCTTCATTATACTTGGATCCACAATCAACTCCCATGGAAGCAGCAGTCAAGAAATCAAAGGATGTATTACATTGGGCTAACCTCCTGCAGAAGACCTCTTTGAAGTGTTAAAAAGCAAAGGTGTCACTTTGAGGACTAAGGTGTGCCTGACCCAAACCATGGCATTTTCAGTCACCTCATATGCTGTGAAAGCTGGACAATGAATGAATAAGGCATTTTCAGTCACCTCATATGCTGTGAAAGCTGGACAATGAATAAGACTGAAGAATTCACGCCTTTGTATTACAGTTTTGGTGAATAGTATTGAATGTACCATGAACCGCGAGAAGAATGAACAAATCTGTCTTGGAACAATTTCAGCCAGGATGCCCCTTAGAAGCAAGGATGGAGAGATTTTGTCTCATGTACTTTGGACATGTTATCAGGAAGGACCAATCCATGTAGAAGAATATCATGCTTGATAAAGTAGAGGGTCAACAAAAAAGAGGAAGACCCTCAGCAAGGTGGATTGACACAGTGGCTGCACCAATAGAGTCAAGCATAACAATGATTTTGAGGACAGCACAGGACCGGGCAGTGTTTCTGTTGTACCTAAGTTCTTTATTAGTCAGAACTGATTAGACCGCACCTAACACCACCACCAGCCGGCAGTCACTTCCCCCCATTTCTTGATGATCTTGGCTTATGACACAATTTCACTCCTTCCGACCCAGCCTATTGGTTCTCAAACTCCTCTCCTCCAGTGATCCTTTACTTCAGTCATCCCTTCTATGGTAGGTAATTCTTTAGACTCTGTCACTACCAATAACTACAACCTCTCCATAATCTAAATTTCGCATGTTTCACTTTCAGACCACTACTTAGGATCTCAGGCTCCTCTGTCACTTCTACTGATGAAGTTAAGGATGTCTAGGAAAGCAAGGTATTATTACAGTTGCATGGGACTCTGTCAGCTTCCATCTGTGAAACATCTTCAACCTTTCCAAAGCACTCTCCATTACCATGCACACAACAGTCCTTTCTCTATTTTCCCGAAGGACTTTCCATCCATCAATCCTAATGAATTTTCACTGTCCCTCACTCCTTCTTTATTTGTCAATATTCCATGATACATTATTATAACCATACCCTTGCATATACCCTCCATTCCCTTACTCTGTTATGCTTGGCAAAACCATAAAAAGAAAAACATAACTTTGGGTAAATCTACTTTTTCATTCCACCATGTGTTTCAGCTTGTTGTACTGTGGTGACTTGTGTGTTGCTGTGATACTGGAAAACTTTGCCACAAGTATTTCAAATACCAGCAGGGTCACCCTTGGTGAACAGGTTTCAGGGGAGCTCCCAGACTAAGACAGGCTAGAAAGAAGGACCTGACAATCTACTTCTGAAAAAAATGACCAGTGGAAATGTTGTGAATAGTTGTGGAACATTGATATAGTATGGGAAAATGAGCCCCTCAGGTTGGAAGGTACTCAAAATATGACTGGGGAAGAGCTGCCTCCTTAAAATAGAGTGGATCTTAACGACGTGGATGGTGTCAAGTTTTTGGGACCTTCATTTCCTGATGTGGCACAACTCAACGAAAGAAACAGCTGCAAACATCCATTAATAATTGGAATGTGGAATCTACAAAGTATCCATCTAGGAAAATTGGAAGCCATCAAAAATGAAATTAAAAAAAGTAAAAATTGTTCCTTCAGAGTTTATGCGAGTTGAAGTGGAGACTCATAAAAGTAACTTTTCCTACTTTAAAATTTCCTCTAAGGACATTGCCGGTGGTAATCATATTTTCAAATTTTTATTTTTTATTTATTAGGCATTTCTCAGTACTAGAAACACATTACAATAATAAGAAATCAAGAAAACAATTTAAAATAAATAATAAAAAATGAAATGAAACACATAAAGATCAATATCCTGGGTGTTACTGAGCTGAAATGGACTGGTATTGGCCATTTTGAATCAGACAATCATATGGTTTACTACGCCGGGAATGACAAATTGAAGAGGAATGGTGTTACGTTCATCATCAAAAAGAACATTTCAAGATCTGTCCTGAAGTACAACTCTGTCATTGATAGGATAATATCCATAATTTTCGCCGTAGAATCCTTCAATATTGCAACTTGAGGCTTGAATTTTTTCTTCAGTTCTTTCAGCTTGAGAAATGCTGAGCATGTTCTTCCCTTTTGGTTTTCTATCTCCAGCTCTTTGCAGACGTCATTATAATACATTATTAATACTGCATTATATTTCTTTTTTTATATATATATAATTACTAATATATCAGGATTTTTTCACCTATCTGCATTCCATTTGTCTCATGTTTCTGTGATTTTTTTTTTTTTTTTTTGGTCTCTTGCCTTCTTTTGAATTAACTGGGATTTTTCTCATTTCATTTTTTTCTACTAGCCCATAGCCTCCATTCTCTTACCCACATTTATTTGGCAAAAACTACAATTTTTTAAATGATGTACTAGAAGTTTCTGCATGCAAATTTTAAAAGTCTATGGATAATCAATACTGTGATGGTTAAGATTGTGTGTCAACTTGGGTGGGCCATTATTCTCAGTGGTTTGGCAGTTGTATGATGTTGTGATCACTTCCATGATGAGATTTGACATATGTGATCACCTCCATGATGGGATCTGCTGTGAGTAGCCAATCAGTTGAAAGGGAGTTTTCTTGGGTTTGTGGCCTGCATCAAATATAAGCAGACATTCTGGCAAGGCTTGTGGCTTTTGCTCACTCTGGATCCTGCAGCTGGCTTCTCTTTGTCTGACCTACAGTTCTTGGGGCTTGAGCTAGCAGGTTACCTGCAGTCTTGCCTGCCAATCTTGGGATTCAAGGATCTTCACAGCCCGTGAGCAACAGCACTGCTCTCTGACCTGCCGATCTTGGGTTTGCCAGCCTCTGTGGCTACGTAAATAAGGAGAAGCCTCTGTCCTGATCCATGGACTTGGGATGTTCCAGCCTCCACAACCGCGTGAGCCATTTCCTTGATATAAATCTCTCTACATATATATTTATAAGCTTTACTGGTTTTGCTTCTCTAGAGAACCCAGCCTAAGACTCAGCCTAAGAGTACGTATAGTCTTTTCCCAAATTATAGAAAGACCTATGACACTTTAATGCCCCTTTCTTTCCATGTTATTGTTAATCAGTATTTTAGTTCTATCTTTTAAAAAGTTACAAGTTAGGCAATAATATTGTTGTATATTATCAATAACTTTTAGAATTACTGTATATATGCCAATTTATTTGTTCAAAATTTCTTTGTATCTCAGGTCTCCCATCTGGGATCATTTTACTTCTCCTCAAAGTATTTATTTCAGAATTTTCTCTAGTGAGGGTTTGTTGGTGGTAAACTCTCTAAGCTTTGTCTGTTCACGAGCAATAGTTTTGCTAGGAATTGAATTCTAACTCGGCTGTTATTTTCTTTCAACATATTGAAAGTGTTATTGAACTATCTTCTGGCTTTGCTTGCCACTGTTGACAAATCATCCAGCAGTTCAGTTATCACTACCTGGTAGGTGTGACGGCCCTTCAAATCCACCAGTCGCTCCTTGGAAACTCTATGGGTCAGTTCTACTTTGTCCTGTAGGGTTGCTGTGAGTCAGAATTGACTTGATGGCCGTGGGTTTGGGTTTTTCTTTTTTTTGGTTTTGTAGGTGATCTCAGATTTCTCTGACTGCCTTCTAAGGACAGAGTCTTCACACTCAGCCAGAAGCTCAAATTACACATTGCAGAGCATGGAGACCAGTGAAAGAAGAGTGGGAAGACCACAGTAGTAGTGGCTGGGATGAGCACATCACCTGAGGTTGAGCTGCTCTGCTCAGTGAGGGAACGGTGTCCTCTGACTTCTTGCTCTTTGCAGAAAGACTCTGTAAGGGGAGAGGAGACTGGAACTCTTTTATGAGTTTATTGACTAAAAAGCTAGGGGGCACACAGATTTGAACTGGGGATCTCTTGATCTGATGTCAAAGGTTCTACCTGTGAGCTATACCCCCTGAAATGCTGTTGTTGTTCTTAGGTACCATCTAGTTGATTCTGACTCATAGCAACCCTATAGGACAGAGTAGAACTGCCCCATAGGTTTCCAAGGAGTGGCTGGTAGGTTTGAACTGCCAGCCTCTTGGTTAGCAGCCGAGCTCTTAACCACTATGCCACTGGGACACCTGCTATGCTAGTTAGGGACAACAGTCTTTCCCTGTGCAGCCACACCCTCAGACTCTGGCACAGATGCTCCTTCAGGATAGGTTTCCTTAGAGCAACCAGGCTGGCTTTCCTGCTAACCCATCTCCCTATCTGAGAGGCAGCATCAGGTTCACTTCTTCTTCAGCCCTGCAACTTCCTCATCCTCAGTCCCCGGGTGAGGATAGTAATGTGGGGGAGCACTCACCTGACAGCTGGAAGGGTCTATAGTGACATCTACATTGGTTTTTGTTTGTTTTGTTTTGTGCTGAGCACCTGAAAACAGAGATGCCAAATGACCAATGGCCTGGCCAAGCATGCAACTTCTCAAAGATAAGACCCATACTCACGTGTCTGAAAACTGGATCATAGTTCTTCCCACAAAGCCACACTCTAGGGCCATGCTGACCTCCTCTCTGTTTGCCATCATCTCCATATATATTCAGTTGCTTTCTCTGATGGTTGAGATAAATGTTCTGATGTACTGATTGAAGAAATTATTACCTTTAAACTCCAAACTTGCCCTTCGTCCTCTGCCTTGTGATGCTAGTTCTGGGACTCTGCACCCCACAGTTCTTCTTTGTCAGGTGGTTTCCCGATTGGTCCTGCCAGCCGGGCACTTGAGAGGCACTGGAGGGCTGGAGGAGGAAAATAGTACTTGTTTCCTGTCTGCATGTGTTCCTGTCAGTGTAACCCCAGGAGTGACAGCTCACTCCAGTAACACCAGTGCCTCCAGTTTACAGCATTTCACTCACAAAACCAGCCTCATCCAGCCTCCTCACGGACTTTGTGTCTGTGAATTGACCTTGGTCTAGAAACTGAATGAGAGGCTGTGACTCTCCACTGGGGCAATTCAAGTCAGGTTTTTTGCTGCCAGATGTAGCGTTTCTCCTGTTATATAGGTCAAGCAATACTTTAGTAGGCTGCCCATCTATTTCATTCCTAGGAACACTGTGATCAATTGACCACCATCAAAGAGATTTGCAGGGTGAGGCAGTATGATTACACATACATCCCTCTTCCCTTTTATGCTAGGTGCGTCCACCTTGTCTTTGGTGGGTAAGTGCTGCCACTTGACCTCTGCTACTCTGGCATCCCACCATCCCCATTTAAATCAGAGAGACCATCTGATTTGTGGCATCCCCTACAGTCCTACCCGGCCAACAAAAGTGAGCAACTATAGAGCTTCTCAAGGATGCAAGCTATCACCTCACTAACGTGTCTTTTTTTTTTTTAGCTTTAACAAACAGAAATTTATTTTTTCACAGTTTAGGAGGTGAAAATTTTGAATTCAGGGTGCCGGCTCTAGGGGAAGGCTTTTTCTGTTAGTTTTGGGGGAAGGTCCTTGTCTCTTCAGCTTCTGTTTCCTGGTTCCTTGGAAACCTCTGTGAGGCTTGGACTCTGTCTTCCCCCATCTCTGCTGCTTCTGTGTGCCTCATCTGCTTTTTTTAGATCTCACTGGTGATTGGCTTAAAACACATCCTACACTGCTATGGCCTCTTAACAAAGAAAACCCATTCTCAAATGGGGTTATAACCACAGGTATAGGGGTTAGATTTTTTTTTTAATTTTTATTGTGCTTTAAGTGAAAGCTTACAAACCAAGTCAATCTCTCACACACAAACTTACACATACCTTGCTACATACTCCCATTTGCTCTCCCCCTAATGAGACAGCCTGCTCCCTCCCTTCACTCTCTCATTTCATGTCCATTTTGCCAGCTTCCAAACCCCTCTACCCTCTCATCTCCCCTCCAGGGAGAGATGCCAACATAGTCTGAGGTGTCCACCTGATCTAAGAAGCTCGCTCCTCACCAGCATCCCTCTCCAACCCATTGTCCAGTCCAATCCATGTCTGAAGTGTCAGGTTTGGGAATGGTTCCTGTCCTGGGCCAACACAAGGTCTGGGGGCCATGACCACCGGGGTCCTTCTAGTCTCAGTCAGGCCATTAAGTCTGGTCTTTTTACGAGAATTTGGCGTCTGCATCCCATTGCTCTCCTGCTCCCTCAGGGGTTCTCTGTTGTGTTCCCTGTCAGGGCAGTCATTGGTTGTAGCTGGGCACCATCTAGTTCTTCTGGTCTCAGGATGATGTAGTCTCTGGTTTATGTGGCCCTTTCTGTCTCTTGGGCTCATAATTACCTTGTATCCTTGGTGTTCTTCATTCTCCTTTGATCCAGGTGGGTTGTAATATATGTCTTAATACCTTCTGGGCCTTCTTGTGGATCATAGTTGGGGACTGGATATGCAAATCACACTGATAAATCCAGTCCAATACTTTGGTCTTTCCAAACCTTTAGATTCCCTTCACACCATGCCAGGGAAACTCTTGTGCCCTAACTTCTTTAAGTGTAAACCACTGTTGAGTCCAAGTTACAGCCAACCAACCAAGTAAGCTGTTACAGCCATCTCCAGTTGCACTAGCTAATGCATTAAATTCATAGTATCTAGTAAATGCACCCATGTCAATGAATTCAGCTAGTGTTATATTCTACCCTATTTGGTCTAACACGCTTAGAATCCACTTCCTCACATATTCATCAGGTTTCTTCTGACATATATTAGCAAAACCTTGCATTTTTTTTAGGTGTGTAAGCCATTTCTTCCTGAGTTATAGTGTGTATGCTTCCCTCTGGAACATGCTATGATTTGACCCTAGTTAAAAAAAAAAAAAAATTTTTTTATATGTCTATAGGATTGATCCATATGAGTTCTTTGTATATACTAGGTACATATCCAATTTCTATCATATGTGTTGCAAAATTTTGAGTCTCTTGTTTATGGAATTTTTTGTCATATAAAAATTTAAGTTTTGATGTACTTGTATATATATTTTATATTTTGTGCTTTTGGGGTTGTGTTTATGAAATTCCTTCCTGAGTTATACATAAATCCTTATAAAAGTTTAATTTCATATTTAGGTCTTTATATATATATATATATTTTTTTAAATGAAGTGAGGTAGGGATTGTATGTGACGTTTTTCCTTAGGAAGTCAATTATCCCAGCACGATTTTTTGTGTGGTCTATCCTTTCCCCATTGGTTGATGACACCACTTAGGGTTTACATCCTAAGATCATGCTTCATCTTCTAGACCAGCACTGTCCAATAAAAATATAATGTGAGCTACAAATATAAGCTACATATATCATTTTGTATTTTCTAATAACCATGTTAAGAAAAAATTGTTGAAATTAATTTTAATGACATATTTTATTTAAGCCGATATATCTAATATAATATTTCACCAGACTCACTGGTCTGACACAGACTGGAGAAACCCCGAGAGTATGGCCCCTGGATACCCTTTTAACCCAGTACTGAAGTCTCTCCTGAGAATCACCCTTCAGCTAAAGATTAAAAAATTAGACAGACCCATAAAACAAAAGAAGACTAAATGGGCACACCAGTCCAGGGGCAAGGACAAGAAGGCAGGAGGGGACAGGAAAGATGATAGCAGGAACCCAAGGTCGAGAAGTGGAGAGTGTTGACATGTTGTGGGGTGGGCAACCAATGTCATAAAACAATACGTGTATTAATTGTTTAATGAGAAACTAATTTGTTTAAAAAAAAAATTAAGACAGTGGCAAAAGCTTCCAGCCAACCACATTATTTGTAAAGCAGAGTGTTCACTTTTAGAAAAAAAAATGATCATTTCAACATGTAATTAATATTAAAATTATTTAACAACAAAAAGACAAACTATCCAATTAAAAAATGGGCAAAGAAATTGAATAGATATTTCATCAAAGAAGATTTGCAGAGTGTCCACCTAAGATACAACTACTGGTCTCTATTCATCCGGAACAAACGAGAAAGAAGGAAACTCAAGACTCTGAGAAGAAACCAGTCTATAGGACTGTCTACATGAACCCATGGGAAATGCAAACCTAAACCAACGTGATACCACTTCACTCCTTCTAGGATGCCTATTATGAGAAAATGGAAAATAACAAGTACTGGTGAGGACTTGGATAACTTGGAGCCTTCATCCCTTGTTGGTGGGCCTGTAAAATAGTGCAGTCATTATGGAAAACAGTGTGGTGGTTCCTCCAAAAGTTAAACATGGAATTGTTATTATATGACTCAGCAATTTCACCCCTAAGCATACACCCAAAAGAATTGAAAGCAGGGACTCAGACACTCGTGCATCCATGTTTACTGCAGCTCTATTCACAATAGCCAAAAGGTAGAAACAACCCAACTGTCCATCAACAGTTGAATAAATGTAGGTAAATAAAATGTAGTCTATTGATACCAAAACCAAACAAAACCCATTGCCATTGAGCCATTCTGACTCATAATAACCCTGCAGGTCAGAGAAGAACTGCCCCAGAGGGTTTCCAAGGCTATAAATCTTTGCGGAAACAGATTGCCACATCTTTCTCCCGTGAGCACTTTAATCACTGCTCTGCCAGGGCTCCTTTTTCTCCATACAGTGGAATAGTGCTCATCCATAAAGAGAAGCTCTGATACATGCTACAACATGGATGAACCTTGAAAACATTATACTGAGTGAATGAAGTCTGATACAAAAGAATAAGCATTGTATGATCTCACTTATATGAAATATCTGTTGTTTTTGTGTGCTGTGGAATCGATTCCACCTCATATTGACCCCATATGACAGAGTAGAACTGCCCCATAGGATTTTGTAGGTAATCTTTAGGGAAGCAGATCACCAGGTCTTTTCCCTCAGGGAGTGGCTGGTAGGTTCCAACCACCGATCTTTTGATTAGCAGCAGCTGAATGCTTAGCTATCATGCCACCAGGGCACATTTCAAGAAATACCTAGAGTAGGCAAATGCATAAAGACAAAAGTTACTTAGTGGTTATTAGGGGTAGGTGAAGGGGGTGGGGGATGAGAAGACATTGATTAAGGGGTACGGAGTTTCTGTTTGGGGGGATGAAAATTTGGAAATAGTGGTGATGGTTCCATAACATTCTATTACTAGGGAAGAGAATGTGTATTGAGTTGTTAACTTCCTACTTTTTTTTTTTGTAAAACGGGTAAAATATGGCCAATATCCAGGGTTGCTGTGTCACAAAACTCCAGGGCACTATGTAATTGATGGAGTTGTGTAATTCACAACCTGTACATGGCTGCCCTGGCAATAACAATCATCTGACCAATGGTCCATCCATATAGACCTATCATGTAAAAATCTGCTTCTTTTCAGCACTAATAAAATAGTTTTCCTGGTTGATGAATTGGCGTGTTTTCACTTCTGTTTGGTTGCCAAGGAGCTCAGAGATAGGTAGCAGTAGTAACTTCTCCTAGCCTAGGCTCTCTGGAATAGTTATTTACTTCCTCTCCTAAACGTTCAGCGCTTGCCTTTTGTTGTTTGATTGCTGGAGTTTTATTACGTGTTTTATTGTAAGCTGCCTCAATTCTGGTTTTTGAAAGAAGCTTGGTATAAACAAAGAAAATCATCATGGTAATAATTAGACATAAGGGAAACACAGAGGAAGCTTAGGGGAGACTCCCTCTACTCCAGGAAATGATTATGGCTGAGGAGGTAGAAATGAAACCTATGAAAAATGTTGTAAGTGGAACACTTAAGTCTTCACTATTTGTTGGAAAATTTGGCTCCATGAGGCTGAGTCTATAGGGTAACAGGGAGCTGTACTTACAGTAGCTGCCTCAGGGAGTAAAAGAGAAGTAACACAAGGGGCACCTGGATTTGAACTAGGAACCTCTTGATCTGTAGTCAAATGCTCTACCACTGAGCTATACCCCCACCTGTGAGTCCTGCCTTAATAAAGATTCTTTCATAATTGTAGTCATTCCCAAGCTGCTCTCACCATCCTGTGTCTCCCTGGGAGCTACCTGAGCCTCTCTCTCACACCCCTTCCACACCTGTCTCAGAATCTGCTCTCCTCCTCCAGTGTCTCCCACCTATGTCCACCTGAATATCCCTCCTCCCAGAGCACTTCTCACCCCCTCCCTTATTATTATAACTACTGGGTCACAAGATGAACTCTTCCCATTTCTCTCAATATCTAATGCTTTGTGTGATGGTTAGGGTTGCGGGTCAGTTTGGCTGGGCCATGATTCTTAGTGGTTTGGCAGTTACGTAATGATGTAATCGCCTCCATAACGAGATCTAATTTAATCACTTCCACGATGAGATCTGCTAGGAGCAGCTGTGTTACTTATCTAGAGCTGCTACAACAGAAGAACCGCAAGTGGACGGCTTTAACAAAGATAAATTTATTTTCTCACAGTCTAGAAGGCTACAAGTCCAAATTCAGGGTGCCGGCTCCAGGGGAAGTCTCTCTCTGCTTGCTCTGGGGAAAGTCCTTCTCATCAATCTTCCCGTGGTCTAGGAGCTTTTCAATGCAAGGACCCCGGGTCCAAAGGACCCATGCTCCTGGCTCTTCTTGCTTGGTGGAAATGAGGTTCCCCTGTCTCTCTGCTCACTTCTTTTATATCTCAAAAGAGATTGGCTTAAGACACAACCTAATCTTGCAGATTGAGTCCTACCTTACTAACATAATTGCTGCTAATCCCACTTCAATAATATCATAGAGGTAGGATTTACAACAAATAGGAAAATCACATCAGATGACAAAATGGTGGACACTCACACAATACTGGCAATCATGGACTAGCAAAATTGACTCATATTTTTTGGGGGGACACAATTCAATCCATGACAGCAGCCAATCAGTTGAAAGGGAGTTTCCTTGGAAGTGTGGCCTGCATCTAATATATGTGGATTTTCTGGCAAACCTTGCTGGTTTTTGCTTGCTCTGGATCCTGCAGCTGGCTCTTGATTTGACCTCCAGTTCTTGGCACTTGAGCTAGCAGCTTACGTGCCAGTCTTGGGATTTGTCAGTCTCTGCAGTCTGTGAGCTAGATGCCTGCTGTCTGACCTGCTGATCTTGAGTTTGCCAGTCCCTGCAGCTACATGAGTCAGGAGAAGCCTCTAGTCTGACCCATGGACTTGGAACTTTCTAGTCTCTACAACTTTGTGACCCATTTCTTTGATATAAATATCCTTCTCTCAAGATACATACACACATACACACATACTTCACTGATTTTGGTTTTCTAGAGAACCCAGCCTAAGACACTTTGTCTTGTTAATTTTTCTCCACCTCTCACTCACTGCTTTGGTTTCCTTTTCCTGGGTCATCTTGGAGGCTCTCAGGGGCTTGGCTTACCTAAGAAGAGGCAGCTGGCCAATAAGGCTGCAGCCCCAGCATTTGGAGGAAAGGGGAGTGGACAAGGGTAAATCCAGATGTCAGCATTCCTGGAGGGCCTACTTGTTCTGGAATTCAAGGACCCTCTGCTTTATAGCAATCAATTTCTCAATATTGAGTCATCATTGCATTTCTATGTTGAGCCCTTCTTTGTTATGTTGTACTATACCCTTGGATAAGATTTCCTACTATTTTATTTAGTTCATTCCAAAGTGATAGTGGCCTACAGCTTTCTTTTGGTGTGTTGTGGTTAAGTGGCATCAAGTTGGTTTCGACTAACAGTGACGCTATGTATAACAGAACCAAACACTGCCCAGTCCTGCGCCGTCCTCAAAATCATCTCTCTTTGAGCCCATTGTTGCAGCCACTGTATCAACCCATCTCACCAAGCGTCTTCCACTTTTTTGCTGACCCTCTACCTTACCAAGCATGATGTTCTTCTCCAGGGACTGATCCCTCCTGATAATATGTCCAAAGTATATGCGATGAAGTCTTACCATCCTCCCTTGCAAGGAGCACTCCGGCTGTACTTCTTCCAAAACAGACTTGTTCATACTTTTGCCAGCCCGTGGAATATTCAACATTCTTCGCCAACACTAGTATTCAAAGGCATTAATTCTTCTCTGGTCTTCCTTATTCATTGTCCAGCTTTTGCATGCATACGAGGTGACTGAAAATACCATGGCTTAGGTCAAGCACACCTTAGTCCTCAAGGTGACATCTTTGCTTTTCAAAACTTTAAAGAGATCTTTTGCAGCAGATTTGCCCAAAGCAACACATCATTTGATTTCTTATTGCTGTTTCCATGGGCATCGACTGTGAATCCAAGTAAAATGAAATCCTTGACAACTTCAATATTTTCTCCGTTTATCATGATGCTGCTTATTGGTCCAATTGTAAAGATTTTTGTTTCCTTTATGTTGAGGTGTAATCCATATTGAAGGCTGTAGTTTTTGATCTTCGTCACTAAGTGGTTAAGTCCTCTTCGCTTTTCAGCCAGCAAGGTGTTGTCATCTGCATAAAGCTAATTGTTAATGAGTCTTCCTCCAATCCTGGTGCCCCGTTCTTCTTCATATAGTCCAGGTTCTCAGATTACTTCCTCAGCATACAGATTCAATAAGTATGGTGAAAGGATACAACCCTGACACATACCTTTCTTGATTTTAAGCCACTCAGTATCCCCTTGTTCTGGTCAAATGACTGCCTCTTGGTCTATGTACAAGTTCCACACACGCACAATTAAGTGTTCTGAAATTCCCATTCTTCACAATGTTATCTATAATTTGTTATGATCCACACAGTCATATGGCTTTACATAGTCAATAAAACACAGGTAAACATCTTTCTGGTATTCTCTGCTTTCAGCCATAATCCACCTGACATCAGCAATGATATCCTTTTTCACATCCTCTTCTGAAACCAGCCTGAATTTCTGGCAGTCCCCTGTTGATGAACTGCTGCAACCATTTTTGAATGATCTTCAGCAAAATTTTGTGTGTGGTATTAATGATTTGTTGTTGTTGTTAGCTGCCGTCGAGTCGGTTCCGACTCATAGTGACCCTATGCACAAAAGAACGAAACACTGCCTGGTCCTGCACCATCGTTTTAATTGTTATGCTTGAGCTCATTGTTGCAGCCACTGTCAATCCACCTCATTGAGGGTCTTCCTCTTTTCTGGTGACCCTGTACTTTGCCAAGCATGCTGTCCTTCTCCAGGGGCTGATCCCTCCTGCCAACACGTCCAAAGTATGTAGGACACAGTCTCGCCACCCTTGCTTCTAAGGAGCACTCTGGTTGTACTTTTTCCAAGGCAGATTTGTTCATTCTTTTGGCAGTCCATGGTATATTCAATATTCTTCACCAACACCACAACTCGAAGGTGTCAGTTCTTCTTTGGTCTTCGTTATTCATTGTCCAGCTTTCACATGCATATTGATGCAATTGAAAATATTATGGCTTGGGTCAGGTGCGCCTTAGTCTTCAAGGTGGCATCTTTGCTTTTCAACACTTTAAAGAGGTCCTTTGCAGCTGATTTACCCAATGCAATGCGTCATTTGATTTCTTGACTGCTACTTCCATGGGTGTTGATTGTGGATCCAGGTAAAATGAAATCCTCAACAACTTCAATCTTTTCTCCATTTATCATGATATTGCTCATTGGTCCAGGTGTGAGGATTTTTTTTTTTTTAATGTTGAAGTGCAATCCATACTGAAGGCTGTGGTCTTTGATCTTCATTAGTAAGTGCTTCAAGTCCTCTTCACTTTCAGCAAGCAAAATTGTGTCATCTGTGTAACGCACATTGCTAATGAGTCTTCCTCCAATCCTGATGCCCCGTTCTTCTTCATATAGTTCTGCTTCTCAGATAATTTGCTCAGCATACAGACTGAATAAGTATGGTGAAAGGATACAATGCTGATGCACACTTTTTCTGACTTTAATCCACACAGTAACCCCTTGTTCTGTTTGAATGACTGCCTCTTGATCTATGTACAGGTTCCTCATTAGCACAATTAAGTGTTCTGGAATTCCCATTCTTCGCAATGTTATCTGTAAGTTGTTATGATCCACACAGTCAAATGCCTTTGTACAGTCACTGAAACATAGGTAAACATTCTTCTGGTACTCCCTGCTTTCAGCCAGGATCCATCTGACATCAGCAATGATATTCCTGGTTCCATGTCCTCTTCTGAAACCAGCCTGAATTTCTGGCACTTCCCTGTTGATATGCTGCTACAGCCATTTTTGAATGATCTTCAGCAAAATTTTGCTTGTGTGTGATATTAATGATATTGTTCTATAATTTCCACATTCGGTTGGATCACCTTTCTTGGGAACAGGCATAAACATGAATCTCTTCCTGTCAGTTGGCCAGGAAGGTATCTTCCATATTTCTTGGCACAGACAAGCGTACACCTCCAGTGCTGCATCAGTTTGTTCAAACATCTCAATTGATATTCCATCTATTCCTGAAGTCTTGTTTTTTGCCAATGCCTTCAGAGCAGCTTGGACTTCTTCCTTTAGTACCATAGGTTCCTGATCATATGCTACCTCTTGAAATGCTTGAACATCGACTAATTCTTTTTGGTATAATGACTCTGTGTATTCCTTCTATTTTGTTTTGATACTTCCTGCGTTATTTAATATTTTCCCATAGAATCCTTCACTATTGCCACCCCAGTCTTGAATTTTTTCTTCAGTTCTTTCAGCTTGAGAAACGCCGAGCGTGTTCTTCTCTTTTGGTTTTCTATCTCCAGCTCTTTGCACGTGTCATTATAATACTTTACTTTGTCTTCTCAAGCCACGCTTTGAAATCTTCTGTTCAGTTCTTTTACTTTATCATTTCTTCCTTTTGCTTTAGCTGCTTGGTGTTCGTAAGCAAGTTTCAGAGTCTCCTCTGACATCCATCTTGGTCTTTTCTTTCTTTCCTGTCTTTTCAATGATCTCTTGCTTTCTTTATGTATGATGTCCTTAATGTCATTCCACAACTCGTCTGGTCTTTGGTCATTAGTGTTCAATGCGTCATATCTATTCTTGAGATGGTCTCTAAATTCAAGTGGGATATACTCCAGGCCGTACTTTGGCTCTCATAGGCTTGTTCTAATTTTCTTCAGTTTCCACTTGAATTTGCATATGGAGCAATCGATGGTCTGTTCCACAGTTGGCTCCTGGCCTTGTTCTGACTGATGATATTGAGCATTTCCATCATCTCTTTTCACAGATGTAGTCGATTTGATTCCTGTATATCCTATCTGGCAAGGTCCATGTGTACAGTCGCCATTTATGTTGGTGAAAAAGGGTATTTGCAATGAAGAAGTCATTGGTCTTGCAAAATTCTATCATGCCATCTCTGGCATTGTTTCTATCACCTCCATGAACCACTGCCAAATCACCAGTTGTTGTGGAGTTGACTCCAATTCATGGTGACCCCATATGTGTCAGAGCAGAACTGTGCTCTATAGAGTTTTCAGTGGCTAATTTTTTGGAAGTAGGTCATCAGGCCTTTCTTCCAAGCTATCTCTGGGTAGACCTGTACCTCCAACCTCTTCGTTATCAGCCAAACACATTAACTTTTTGCACCACTCAGGGACTCCACTGCCAAATTAGATTATTTTTCTACTGCAGCGTCGGTTCTGTAAAATTATTTAAGCCTCCTTTCCTTTTTTTTTTTTTAACAGCTCCATTATTTCCCAGGGTGGTACAAGTAGTTTGCGCTTGGTTTGAATCCACCTGGTGGTACTGTAGAAGAAAGACCTGGTAATTTAAGTCCAAAAAATCAGCTATTGAAAACCCTATGCATCACATCAGTCCAGTTTGCAACCAATCATGGAGATGGCACCGGACTGGGCAGTGTTTTGTTCCATTGTGCGTGGGGTCGCTATGAGTCAGGAGCCAACTCAAGGGCAGCTGACAACAATGACAACATGAAGTAGCTAAGGTTATTCCCATTTTATAGATGAAGAATCAGACTCAGAGGGATTAAGTAACTTTCACTGAATCATCCAACAAATATTTAGGGTGATGGTTTTTCTATGTGTCCATTTGGTTACACTATACAAACCAAAAACCAAACCCATTGCTGTTGAGTCAATTCCAACTCACAGCAACTGTATAGGACACAGTAGAACCACCCCACAGGGTTTCCAAGAGTGGCTGGTGGATTCTAGCTGCCGATCTTTTGGTTAGTAGTCAAGCTCTTAGCCACTGCACCAGCAGGGCTCTGGTTAGGCTACAAACCCAAAATAAATAGATAAATAAAACCAACGCCATTGCTGTCGAGTCAATTCCAATTCATAGCAACCCTATAAGACAGAGTATAACTGCTGGGTAGAGTTTTCAGGGAGTGCCTGGTGGATCCAAACTGCTGACCTTTTCATTAGCTGCCAAACTCTTAACCACTACACCACCAGGGACTCCCAGTTAGGCTACAGTACCTGGTTATTTAATGGAAACATGGATCTAGGTGCCGCTGTGAAGGTACACAGTATTTTGTCGATGTGGTTAACATCTAAAATTAGCTTAAGGAGATTATCCTCAATAATGCGGGTAGATCTCAATCAGTTGAAAGCCTTAGGAAGAAAAAAACTGAGGTTTCCTGGTGAAGAAAATTCTACCTTAAGACTGCAACATAAAATTCAGTCTGAGTTTCCAGCCTAACAGCCTGCCCTAAAAATTTTGGACAAAAATTGCAATATCAACTCCTGCCTGTGTTTCCAGCTGCTCACCTGCTCTACAGATTTCAGACTTACCAACCCCCACAATCACAGGAACCAATTCTTTGAAGAACTCTGACTGATACACTTAGTAAGCACCTATGGTATTCCAGGTTCGAGTCTTGGCACTGAGGACTCAGCAGCGAACAAGGCAAAGAAAGAAGGCCCCTACTCCCATGGAGCTTATATTCTGAGAGGTGCAGGGTGACAGACAAGTAAACAAATACATAAACAAGAAAATTACAGATATTGGAAATACTGTAAGAAAATAACAGGATAATGTGACAGATGATTGGCGTGAGATTAGATGGTCAGGGTAGTGACAATTTGAGCTGAAATCTGAATGACAGGAAGCCAGTCATATACAAGTCTGTACCTAGAGGATTCCAGGCAGAGGGTATAGTGATTACAAAGCTCCTAAGCCCGGAACTAGCTTGGTGGGATCAAGGAGCATGAACAATGCCAATGTGGCTGGGACAAATGCCCTGTGGCAGGGATTTGAGTGAGGTGGGGTGGGGTTAGACAATACAGGGCCTTTCATTTGCCACCGAGGGAAGAGCGGAACCTGGATTTGAATGCAGACCTGTCTCCTCCTGTGTACGTGTACCACTGCTCCCAAAGCCATCCTGTATTGGCTCTCTGTAGTGAAATCAATACAGGTCATCGTTGTCTCTGGTATGTCCTGTCGTGACAAGTGTCACGTGTCAGTCTGTAAGCCTCCTTTCCCATGTATTTGTTTGTTTTTGTTCACTTAACTCTACCAGGTTCCTAACCTCACAACTTAGATAACTCTTCAATTATAATTGTGGTTAGTGCTGGGAGCCCTTTAGGAAAACTTCTCTGAGGCAGTGACATTCCCACAAAATCTTTAAGTACGAAGGAAAGTTAGTTAGGAGGTGAATGGCCAGGAAGGCCAGGCAGCAGGGATAAAGAGCTGAGGCAGGAAGAAGCAGAGCACACCAGAGGAGTGGAAAGAAGGCCAGGGTGCTGAAGTCTGGCGCCGGAGAGGCAGGCAGGGCCCGGTGACCCCTGATTAAGACTTTGGGCTTTACCCTTAGAGCAATGGAGAACTACTGAAGGGAGTTAAGAAGAGAGGACCATGATCAAAATTTCATTTTCAAAACATTACTCTGGCTGCCTAAAGTTCCCAAGGCACAGATCCATCAAATTAACTTAAAAATTCATTAACAGACTCCACAGTGATCCAGCCCCACATCAATCCCACTGAACCACTTATTGTTGCTAAAACACACCAGGTGGTTCTTAGTCTTTCTCCCTTCCCCCCAGTGCCTTCCTAATTCTCAGCTCTGCCTGTCAATACCCTCCCTATCTCTCACAGAAAACAAGTATTAACTGGAAGATTTTTCTGGAGAACAGTTTGGCAATATACATTGAAAGCCTTAAGAATGTCCATATCCTTTGACCCAGCAATTCCACATCCAGGAATTTAGTTTTTGGTAAATAATTAGGCAAATATTTGAAAATCTACAGAGAAATTAACAAATATAAAATCCAGGCCATGATCTCAGCGCTTTTCAAGGTCCACTTCCGCATGGTGTAAGTACATCTGCCACTAGTTTAGTTGACTTTAAGCTTTGGTTTCTTCATGTATAAAATGAGAGAAGTCTTTAAAGCTTAAATGAAACGCTGCTCGTGAAAACGTTTCATAAGCCGTAAAGCCCGACGTAGACTCCGGGATCGTCTCTTCCTTCTTGGAGCCCCACAGCCTCCTTTTTCACGTTCGTCTGCAGCGGGCTGCTGCCATCCGAGCCGGTCGTCTCATCTCTGTTCTACCCTGTAAATTCCTGGGACCTAATCTTTGTGTTTCCTGGAGCCCTGGTGGCACAGTGGTCCCACCAGCTGGTCTCTGGCTGGGGGTGTGCATGGGAAACGGGCTCCCCCAAATATCGCTGAAGCGGTCGGGCAGGACGAGTGCACCCCAGTCTCTGAAAGAAAACATCACCTACTTCTACTGAAAAGAGCTTGCCTCAGTGACGCCTTCCAAAGAGGAAGGGCGGTCCGGTTGCAGGAGCGTCTGGGGCCTGACCTTCCAGCTGGGTTCGCACGCCAAACCCACTGTCTCCCTGGGAGCACCCTCTGCTGGACGCGGAGCTAGGACTTCGCGGGGCGCAGCTCGGAGGCTGCTCACCTCGACGCCAAGCCACCACCGAGAGGCTCGCGTTCCTAGAGCGGCCGGGAGCAGGGGCCCCACGCCACCACTGTGAGAACCGCATTCCTAGAGAGGCCCGAGGGAGGGGTGTCACCACCGAGAGACTCGCCTTCCTAGAGCGGCCGGGCGCGGCGGCCACCACCGAGAGGCTCCGAGTTCCTAGAGCGGCGGGAGAGGGGACCCCCCCCCACCCCAGGGGGTGGGGGAGAAGGGGAGGGCGCCACCACCGAGAGGCCTGCGTTCCTAGAGCGGCCGGGCGTGGCTGCCTTCCCGGACTTCCCGGCGGCGGCCAGCAGAGGGCAGCGCGATGCCCGCGCCCTGCCCCACGTGGCACCTTGAGCGAGGCCTTGATTCGGTGGCCCTGGCGACGCCGCCTGCCCGTTAGTCATTGGGGAAGATGTGTCGAGATCTTTAATCCGATTGGTGAGATGAGGTTTAGGTCGAGGAGTATTTAAACTTAAAACGCGTCGCTGTTGTTCGGTGCCGTCCAGTCGTGCTGACTCACAGCGACCCCACGTACAGCAGAAGGAAACACTGTCCGGTCCCCACAGTCGTTGTTATGGTTGCGCCCACCGTTGCAGCCGCTGTGTCAAACCGTCTCCTGGAGGGTCTTCCTCTTTTTCGCTGACCCTCTACCAATATATACTAGGAGGGTAAGCTCTTGCTTCAGTATCTCACAGCAAGGCGTAAGCAACTCTGTGCGGTGTGCGGTAGATGTCCCCTTTTTACAGATGCTGAAATTGGGGCTCAGATTTTTAAGGCGCTCGTATAAAGTCACCCAGTCAGTAAGGGATGGAGCTGTGAGGACTGAGACACTTCTGTCCTCTGGGTGAGCGGGGCAGCCGCCAAGGGAAGACTGGAGGGAAATCCTGAAGGGGCTGGAGGCCTGGCACTGGGAGAGGACTCTTTGCAGAGGCCAGTGCTACAGAGAAACGAGACGGCACAGCAGAAGGAGATTTGAAATGAGAGAAAGCTTCAAAATCTCTGTTCTCTTGTGCAAACAGAGAAGAGTGACAATTTGCTGGGAACTTGAGGAACGGGGTACTGCCCCGGAAATGCCACCGAAGTGCCAATGGCTCTATCTCCATAGATAAGAGTGCTGCTGACCTCTCACCCGCTTATCTGGGGAGCAACTGGCCTTTTTTCAAAGGGCAAGGCAGTCTGAGAAGGATTTCTATCATCACACCAGGCACTCTGCAATCATAGCGAGAGGATTTGGTTGTGACAAACCCTGGTGGAGTAGTGGTTAAGTGCTAGTCTGCTAACCATAGGGGTCGGCAGTTCGAAACCGCCAGGCGCTCCTTGGAAACTCTATGGGGCAGTTCTACTCTGTCCTATAGGGTTGCTATGAGTCGGAATCGACTCGATGGCACTGGGTTTGGTTTTTTGCTTATACCTCATAGGGTCCTGGGGACTCTACCTGCTACTTGGGCTGAAATAGCAGAGGGAGTGATAAGATAGGTTTTTAATATCTTTTAAAAGTTTTAGATTAGCTTTAGTGAAGAATATAGTCTCCATCCCAGCTGGGCAGAGCGTTGTGTTTTTTTTTTGCACCTTGTCACCTGTGCTTATTCATTGACTTAACATTTATTATCTAGTATGTGCTGCAGTGGTTAAGCACTTGGTTCCTAACAGAAAGGTCAATGGTTTGAACTTATTAGCTGCTCCTTGGGGGAAAGACGTGGCAGTCTGCTTCTGTAAAGATAACAGCCTTGGAAGCCCTATGGGGCAGTTCTCCTCTGTCCTAGAGGGTCTCTATAAGTTGGAATCAACTTGCTGGCAATGGATTTGATTTGGTTTTGGGTAACTTGCTGATGGAGTTCAGGACATCTGTGTTACTATTGTCCCCTGACATCTAGGAATTCTTGGTGGAAGTTAGCGCATGAGGTTTCACTGGCAAGGTTATAGGGACTGATAGGAACATCTGCCAACTACTAGAGTTTATGGTGAATGGAAATGCATTTATACACTGAAAGGAAGAAATGAATTTAAGAAACACTCTGCTCCATCAAAGATTTAAGTAAGCTGGAATGTGTCACTGAATAAATTAAACATACAGAGTTTAAGACTGGGAAAGGTTCAAGCAAGGGAAAGAGTCATCATGACATGCCCAGGACAGGGTTTTTGAAGCTTGCTCCCTTCTCAAGACTTTTGGGGGCTGGCTGAGAAGGTAGGCTTGGCTGCCTCCCTCTCCCAACCCAAGCCTCTCTGCCTTAGTTGTTTTATGGATTTAGCTTCTGAAAACAATTTTATTTAAACAAGGGATTCTGGAGGTGAAAACGAAAGTCAAAAATTTGGCCAGTCATTACAGATTTGATAAAGATTTTGTGTCCTGAATCTGACATCGATTCTAAAATACAGTACTATATTACAGACAACGGATGAACTCTTCCAAGTAATCATTTAATTTCACAGCTGTGGAGACAGGTTAAGAGACATCATACAAGGCGTTAAAGGAAATGGACTTTGTTACACTCATGGAAGAGACTTGTCATCTTCTCCTTGAGAAATAAGGGGCTCCTTTAACAAAAAGATAATTTTTATTGTTTAGAGCTCAGAAATTCCTTTTACACTCAGAAAAAGAATGATATTTTCACGGGAGCGATTTTAAATAAAATTCTGAAGTTCTATAATGTGACTATTGCATACTAATGTGAGTTAACCTTCTTGGTGGAATGAAAACCCAAGCATGTTTGCATGCGATTAATTCTTGTTCCGAGACTCTGACGAGCTGGCGCAAATTTGGGCAAGAAAAAATGTGTCTATTTCTCTCAATGTGTGTGTATGTCTACTGTTTGAATTTAATATACTAAAGATGGGCTTAATTTAATTTGAATATTGACTTGCTTTTTTTAGCAGTACTCTGAAAAGTTTGAGGCTTAATTTTTTCCAGATTTATTTCAAAATATGTAACAAACCTTTGGCTTGGTAAGGCATTGATTAATTCAAGATAAACTAAGCAATCCACTAGATGAAAGTGGAGGAAAAAACACTAATACTCTTTTTTTGTACATTCACTGTTATTAAATTGTTCAAGGGGAATCTATGCAAAGCAACTTACGGCCGTTACTTCTGACACAGTAAATGTGCTAATTTTCAGTGATGACTGTCAATCAAAATAGGATAATACATACATAACAATTTTATCATAGATCTTAGATTTTGTATAAATAACTTACCTACAGAAAAAACGGATAAGGAACCATGGAGTGGATTGTACTGTCAGTGGAAGAATGGCAAATGTCATGTTTCATAACCTGCTTAATTTTCTTAATTGAGTTTAGCTTAAATCTAATTAATTTCAATCCCTTGAACGCATAATTTTAGTATTTGTATATCCTGTAAATAAAAAACTGATTGAATTTAGTTCTTAAAAAGGTTTTATACTTATTAGTTTGTACTGATTATAAAAGGAAACAGTCTGTTGTCCTAATATTCATTCTTTAAATAAAATTACTGGTAGGGATAGGAATTTTCATTGGTATATCTTGTCATTAAAATTCAACTTTCCATTACCCTAATTAATAGACAGTCATGACACTCCTGTCTTATAATACACGAGTTATTTTGAGAATCCAGGGATTGTTTTAGAAAGAAAACCAGTGGGTTTCATTCATGGGGTAGTGGTGGAGGGAATGGTGAGAACCCCAAAAGGTAGCGCATGCCTAGAGGATTAGAGCCAGGGTGTGCATGTTCTTTTACTAAGGGAGCAGGTACATCTCCCTTATAATAATCTTCCTCAGCCAACTACTTCTCCGACTGCTCAGCAAATGGCTTCTTAGGTCCCAAGAGAAACACAGAAGGGGGGCCTCTTGCCTGAACAGGTAGCTGTCTTCCCCAAGTCCCTCAGGAAGAGAGGGGCTCGGTCTGACACTGGGGCAAGATCTGTGCCCCAGCCATCGAGGCTCCTGGGAACATCTGTTCCACCCTGGTCAGCGAACGGTGCCGCCCGACCCAACACTGCCCTGGCTGGGCCAGCCAGCAAGCAGCTGCCTGCTTTCAACCAGGGTCAGAGCTTCCACGCAATGTCCACAGGGCAGTCAGGGCTGCAAATCAGAGAGAAATAGAACTGTTTTGCCTTCTTTATTAAGGATCCATGTTGAAGAAATTGGGAGGCAGTATATAACAGCACTTAACAGCACATACTTTGGGTCCCACAGACTCAGGTTTAAATTCTGGCCATGTGCCGTGGGCTAATCGCTTAACCTCTCCAAACTTCATCTGTAAAAGGGGATATAAATACGGATTTCACAGGTTGTCACAAGATGAAAGAAGCACTTACTTAGTACAGTGCCTGGAACAAGTAAGACTCAATAAATCATAGTGATTATTATTATTATCCTTAAGAAACCCGAGGCTAGGTCTGATTTCTGACAGGAAGTTTTCATGTAAGGTTTTCAGTGGGACTAGGTTTAATATTCCCTCACCTTCTCTTTCCCTTCCTTCCCTCCTTATTCTTTTAACCTGGAGTTACCCTTTATAGAAATAAAAGTGTTAGATTCTATGTTTTAACTAAAAATACCCATTTCAAGGAACCCAGCTAGAAGTGGTAAATGCAGATTTTTTTTTTTTTAATTTAAATCTATGAGTTCCCACTATGATTGGGAAGCAACAAGAGGCTACTGAAGGCGAAATGCTTTCCAGAAGGCAGGAGGAGAGGCCCTGGCCTGACTCACTGTTGCCCTGACAACAGTAGGGCCTGGAGGGCCTCCGTCCCTGATCCCTTAATCTGAGTAGCTGCCACAACAGTGCCTCAGGAAAGGTCTTTCACAGACACCTGGCTAGTTAATGCTACACTGACTAAAAAGAGGAACGCAGAAAGGATGAAGAGTTGGCTCTTTCTCCCTGTCAGAGCTAGCTGCCTCAGTGTCTCCCTAAGGGCCCCGGCTTTTCCAGACCACCAAAAGCTCAGTATAGACAACCAGGCCACAAAGTCTCCACCAGATTCTAAGGATTGTCAAGGCAGTAGACAGTCTTCTCATCCTTCCGTTCTTCTCCATGGAGCCCTGCACACAGCTTTGCACACAGGTGGTGCTTAATAAATACTGGGGAGGGAGGACTTCATTGAGCACCCCATAAGGCACCAGACCTCATCCTGCTCCACCTGCTGCTCTCACTGGCCGCGTGAGTAAGCCAGAACAGACAGCTAACTCCTCTCTCCAGCTGCAGAACGGTAGGGCTCAACTCCAAGTTCTTCCCTAAAATTCTTTTTTAATCTGTTGCTACATTTATCATTTGGCAAACATACATCTCAGAGCGTGCTCTGTGTGATATATTCTATTTTCCCCAATATGATCTTAAAAAAAAAAAAATTCGAGGGCAAAATGGCATAATTTGAAACAGGCACTGGCTTTTCTTTTTTCAATAACCATTCAGGTCCCAGGGAAAAAACGTGGGCTTTGGAGCCAAAAGGACTTGAGTTTAAGTCCTAGCTCTACCATTTGGTTGCTGTGTGACTTTGAGCCTATATAACGTCTCTGAGCCCCAAGCTTGTTGCCTGGGTATAATAATGCATACTTCAGAATTATGAGGAAATGTGTATAAAGGCTCTGAAAGTGAGAAGCATTCAATAAACGGCAGTTATTTGTTCTGGCACACAGTTCCACCAGAACGATGGCAACTGACGACTTAGGAGTTCAGAAGTCTGGCTTTATAACTGAGTTGAGGGCACCTAGCGAAGAGCAGAACACCTGTGAGGTGAGCACTAACCCACTGAGACACTGGCATGTGGTGGACAGTTGAGTTTAAACCCCTGTCCACTCAGCTGCCTGTGTGGTTTGATTTGAACTTCCTCACACAAAAATAATTTCCAGCTTCCACCTGTTAAGAAAACTTTCTTCTCACAGATTCATTATTTTAATTACAACACTACCACACCGCCTACCTGGACTTGTTTTTACTCAGTTAAGCTATTATTAGACATAAACTAGTAATGAAATTAGCAAACTTTTACTGAGACTTTAGTATGTGCCAAGGTCTTTACTACGGACTCATTCTTTATGTTATTTAATCCTTAGAACAATGGGATCTTTATTATCCCCATTTAACAGATGAGGAAATTGATGTTCAAAGAAGTTAATTAACTTGTTCAAGGTCACACAACTATTAAGTGGCAAGGTCAGAAGTTTAAATCCGTATCTGTTTGACTCTAGAGCGTGTCAGACTTAAGTGACCATCCCCTAGTGGGTGTTGGTCTCTGGCCGCCAGCTGAAATTATAGCAGAAGGAAAGTGAGAGTCATGCTGGTGGCGGGGAGTCAGGGCAGAAAGGGATGGTTTAGGAACACAGGGCACTGAGTGCCTGGGAGGAAGGAGGCGTGAAGAGGGGGCTAGAGCCAAAAGCGGGAGGGAGCAGTAGAGACTCCTTACAGCCCAGCTCCACATAAAAACTGCCAGTCTATTTGGGTTAATCCTTTTACAAACCAGATTTCCTGGGGAGAGGAAGGCTCACAAGTACTGTTCCCACTTGCTTCCAATGGTGATGCTAAGGCTGTCCTGCTAACTGCATGTAACCAATGAGCTACACTCTAAGTCTCTAACTGGGATTAGATACCAAACTGCTGTGGGATCAACATCTCCAGCACTCCTTTGTCCTCAAATTCCAGGACTAGTGAAGAGTTTGAGCACCGATGGCTCTCCACCAAATACCTCCAAAATACCTCTGCTAACATCACTTTAGGCTTCAAATATCCTGATGTTCAAAGGAACCATCTCTCTGCCATCCCCTCCACCTCCATCCACAGCTTCCATGATCTGTGACCTTCCAAGTTAACACTCTGGTTCTCCCACCTGCCTCTGACTGCGAGGTCTCCTTCTCCAGCAGGTTAATTCTCCTGCATCACATCTCTCTCCTGCTCAGCAATCGTTTCTCATTCAAGGTCAAATTCAAACTCCATCCTTGGGAAGCACTAATCCAAGACCCCTCAGCACCCCCAGAGCCTATTCCAAGCCAGCCTTCTCAACCCTGTTTTTTCTAGACAAGCCCTTTCTCCAGTCCAGTGGGTTTAATTAATCACTGATCCCTAATCATACTTTGACCCCACTTTCCACACTTTTGCTTGTAAGGCTATTGCCACAGAGAAGGCCTTCCTCATTTTCCTCATCTACACAAATCCTCCGCACCCTGCCAGACAGCTCAGACTCCACCTCCTTGGAGACACTGTCCTGGCCACCCCCAGACTCCCTCCTCATCTCTCTGCCCTGCGTTCATCCACCATTCTGCACTCAGCATTACTGTACACGAACCTAATTACCCGTGCCTGTATCTCTGTCTCAGCTCTTCAGCTGCATCTTGAGTTCAGCACAGGGACTGGCCTCCTCTGCAGCCCCGTGGGCCAACCCAGGCCTCTGCTCCTTCCTCTGGCCGCTCCTCCCACCCCCCAGCCACCCATGTCCTATCATCGTCCAGAGAAAAACTGCAGTGTAAACAGAGAAGTTATATGCTTTCAAATATGAACTCTTGGGCCATCACTCACCTCTCTGTGCTTCAGTTTATGCATCTTTTTTTATAATAGACGGGAGAGGGACTGATGGCCCCTTCAACAATGTCTCACCTTCTTCCTCCGAATTCCCTTTTTTCGAGCCCCCTTTGGTCTCCTGGCCCCACCTGCCTCTCCAGCGGGGTCCACAACGTACTGTGCCTAGCTCCAGCACCTCTTTCCTCTCAGGTCAGCTGGGCACTCTACTACTCCCCGTAAATTGTCCCCTCACATTGCCCTTAACGCCCGCTCTCTGGGCCACTGCGACACCCAGAGCAAGAGTAAACAGCTCTCAGGCAATGTAATATGTCTGCAATTTCTCCTATGCCTCACTGGAAAAAACAAACAAACAAACAAACAAACCCATGCGTGGAGTCGATCCGACTCACAGCGACCCTACAGGACAGAGTAGAACTGCGCCATAGAGTTTCCAAGGTGTGGCTGCTGGATTTGGACTGCCGACCTTTCGGTTAGCAGTCTGAGCTCTTAAGCACTGCGTCACCAGGGCTCCAAATAGCTACCAAAGCTGGGACAGTTTCATGCATTCAACAGGTTTAAAGAGAAACTTGGTGTAACCTTCAAAAACAATGTTCTGACTGATGCCTTTTGTGGCTTCCCCAAAGATTGGCACCAGCAGCCTCGCACCTCTTCCCTGTGGCTATGTCTCCATCAGCTGCACTTGAGGGCAGCTGCATCCCAAGCCCGGCAGGAGCCGCTCAGACCCAGCTGTACCTCTAGGACCGTCTTTCCAGCCCACGACAACGCTGCCTGTCGCTCTCCCTCCATCATTCTAGTCAAAGGCGGCCGAGTCCTGAACGCCCACCGCCTCGCTGACACCCAGGCCACACTCGAGGGTCTGCAGCCAGGAGCCCTCTCCCTTCCTTAGCCGCTTCACGACTCCAAGCTTGTCACTCCTGCCTCTCCTTCCAGGGTATAAACTCGCCCCAGCGGGATCTGCACCCCCTCCTCCCAACGCAGGAACAGCACAAAGGTTCTCCACAAGCCTTTCCGTGGACACCAGGCACACGTCCCTCGGGCCACGTTCTCCGCCCCCCCCTTCAGAAGCAAACAAAAACGGCAAACAGGAAACGCTCGTCTTTTTAAAAATTACTCTATTATTATCAAAGAGAACCACAGTATCCAAAAGGGAATTAGAAAGTTCTACCCCCAACTAGGTCGCCCCGCGCGCCCCTCCGAGTGGCGGCGGCAAATCACTCCCCCGCGCTGATTGCTTTCATCACTTTATTGTCAGGACACCACCCCGACCCCGGCGGCGCGGCGCCCGCCTCACTCGCCCGCGTGGGTCCGCAGGTGGTACTTGAGCGACTGCTTGTAGCGGAAGCACTTGGCGCAGTGCGCGCACGGGTAGGGCCGCTCGCCGGTGTGCGCGCGCTGGTGCTCCAGCAGGTGGTGCTTCTGCGTGAAGCGCTTGCCGCACTCGGCGCAGTGGTAGGGCCGCTCGCCCGTGTGGATGCGCCGGTGCTCCAGCAGGTGGTGCTTGCGGATGAAGCTCTTGCCGCACTCGGGGCAGGCGTGCGGGCGCTCGCGCGAGTGCACGCGGCAGTGGTTGGTGAGCTTGGACTTCTCGCTGAAGCTCTTCTCGCACTCGGGGCACTTGAAGGGCCGCTCGCCCGTGTGCGTCCGCTGGTGGCGCAGCAGGTGCGACGGGCGGCTGAAGCTCTTGCCGCACAGGCTGCAGATGAAGGAGACCTCGTGCTTGCCGGCGTGCACGCGCTGGTGGATGACCAGGCTGATGTGCAGGCGGAAACTCTTCTTGCACTCGGGGCACGTGTAGGGCCGCTCGCCCGTGTGTGTGATCTGGTGCTTGGTCAGGCTGGACTTGTGGCTGAAGCTGCTGTCGCACTCGGGGCACTGGTAGGGCTTGGAGCCGCCGCCGCCTGCGCCGGGCGACTTGGGGCGCGCCTTGAGCGCGTGTTTGGGGTGCAGGCTGGGCGCGCGCTCGGGCGAGGGCGGCGCGCGCGGCCCGCGGTGCGCACGCTGGTGCAGTGTCAGCTGCTGCTTGTGGCGAAAGCTGGCCTCGCACTCGGCGCACGCGTACGGCCCCTCCTTGACGTGGTTGCGCTGGTGGATGACCAGGTTGATCTTCAGCCGGAAGCTCTTGCCGCACTCCAGGCAGGTGAAGGGCCGCCCGCCGCGGCGGTTGCGCTGCTGCTGGCTGGCCGGGCCGCGGCCCTCGCCCAGGTGCCGCTCGCCGTGCGCCGCGGGCGCCAGCCTCCTCATGGCCGGCTTCCCCAGCTGCAGAGCCGGGGGGCTCTCCTCGCCGTCGGGGGACAGCTCCCCCGGCAGCGGGGCCTGGTACATGCTGGCCTCGAACCGCCCGGACAGCTGCCCGAGGGTCTGCAGGTGTGGGGGCAGCTCCTCTTCCTCCTCTTCTTCCTCCTCCTCCTCCTCTTCCTCGTCCTGTTCCTCCGTTTTGATCACGATCCCCTCTGCTCCAGAACCCAAGAGGGAGAGACAGAAGGAAGATGTTAGCTGCTTGCCCATAGCCCCGGCCTGGACCCGGCACCGCCTCCTTCATCCTCACTGTCGCACACAGCAGATGTACCGGCAGCCCACGACCCTTCTTTGGGGAGACCACCCTTTTCCACTCTCTGAGGCCATGGCCCCAACCCCATGGGCCTGGCGGGAGAGGGAGGGTTTGCTTCTGGAAGGAGCTAGACCCAGAAGGGGCCAACCAGGGCCTTCTCTTGGAATTTCACGCTGGTGCAAGTAGGGAGGCTGCTGCTTGTTGTGAAACTTGGCACTGCTTGTGGTTTTCCAGGGCGGAGGGGCACAGCACCAGCGGGAAAGGCCTCAGGAGGCACCCAGCAGACCCAGTCATGCCTCAAGCTGGCCTACTGATGGGCTTACCAGTTATTCCAGCAGATAAATGCCCCCGTTTTCATTTACGCTGCTTAAAGGTTGACTTTCTGTGGCCTGTATCAGAAGGGTCTTGACTGTTAAAGCTCTCAACCTTTTCTCTTCTAGTCTCCTCCCATGAACTCCACACAGCTAGACCACACTGCTTGTCTCCTGAACTTACCTGGAGATTCTCAAGGAGCCTTCCCTCATCCTTCTCCAGAATTCCCTTCTCCATGTCTCCAGCTCACACTCAGCTCCAATCCTGTCTTCTCCCCAAACCCTCCCTTGATTGTTCCCACTTGCAGTGCTGGACCCCTCCTCTGACCTAGGGCCGGTTCGTCTCCTCTGGGGTGAGGAATGTGGCCTTCTCAGGAGCCTCTTGTGTGATGGCTCCCCTGCATAGTCAGACTCCTCCAGCCTGGGGGCTGGGATTGGGCTCATTCTCTTTGCCTTTCTGCAAGCTCTGGGACATGCATCTGGAAAGTGTCCCATGCACTCCTGACTGATGTATGTCCTTCTCCACACCAGCCCCCACCCTCTAACCTGGCCCTTTAGAACACAGAAATGCTATGTTCTGCAGTGGCCCACTAGAAGTTCTAGAGAAACTCCAATTTGAACTTTCTCAAGTGCTAAAGACTGAATTGGGGAGCACTGCTTTTAGTCACCGACTTTGTGTGAGCATGAGAAAGTCACTCACTTCTCTGGGCCCATGTGTCAGATGGAAGACATAATAGTTGGCATTTGCAGAATTCTTAAAAAAACAAAAAAGAACTTTTTCAAAGCACTTTCACACCTGTTTTCTCTTTTCATATTCACAATGTCTTATTGCAGGATAAGTCAAGTAAGAATTATCTCCATTTCACAAAAAGGCAATCTAAGAACCAGAGATAGGAAGTGATATTTCCAAAGTAAATAAAATCACAGACCTGTTCACGGCTTGCAGTTTAGAACCATCTAGTCTCCCTCCTAGATGGTTCTAAGCTGTAGGATCTGAAAGGTCTATGATTTTATTTACTTTATTTGATGAGAGGGCCTCAATGACAGAGAAACTGGAGCTAGCAATGTCTGCGATTTGGCCAAGGCCTTCTAAATTTGTTAATGACTCCTATGCCAAAGCACTTTCTGCTACTCCCCTGAACACAGTCACCTGCAGCGTTAAAGCTGAAACACAGGTGTGCTGAGTTCCAGCTCGGTACTCTTGCCATAAGACAGTGCTGCCTCCATACCCAGGATTCTCAGCAGGAAGTGACCCAGAACACCCTGGGAACATGATGTTTAAAAGATCAGGAAGGAATACAACTATTGGTTTCTGCTCATCCAGAACTAAAGAGAAAGAAGGAACCAAAGAGTCAGAAGAGAAAGTGTTCAACAGGACTAATGGTCTACATCGACAGGGGTCTGCCAGAAATTCAAGCCGGATTCAGAAGAGGTGGTGGAATGAGAGATATCATTGCTGATGTCACATGGATCCTGGTTGAAAGCAGAGAAAACCAGAAGGGTGTTTACCTGTGTTTTATTGACTATGCAAAGGCATTGGACTGTGTGGATCCTAACAAATAATGGATAACATTGGGAAGAATGGGAATTCCCGAACACTTAATTGTGCTCATGAGGAACCTGTACATAGATCAAGAGGCAGTCGTTTAAACAGAACAAGGGGATACTGCATGGTTTAAAGTCAGGAAAGGTGTGCGTCAGGGTTGTATCCTTTCACCATCCTTATTCAATCTGTATGCTGGGCAAATAATCCGAGAAGCAGGACTATATGAAGAACAGGGCATCAGGATTGGAGGAAGACTCATTGACAACCTGCGTTACGCAGATGACACAACCTTGCTTGCTGAAAATGATGAGGACTTGAAGCACTTACTGATGAAGATCAAAGACCACAGCCTTCAGAATGGATTACACCTCAACATAAAGAAAACAAAAATCCTCACAACTGGACCAATGAGCAACATCATGATGTTGTTTGTTGTTGTTAGGTGCCGTTGAATTGGTTCCGACTCATAGTGACCCTATGCATAAATGGAGAAAATACTGAAATTGTCAAGGATTTCATTTTACTTGGATCCAAAATCAACGCCCATGGAAGCAGCATTCAAGAAATCAAGTGACGTATTGCATTGGGAAAATCTGCTGCGAAATACCTCTTTAAAGTGCTAAAAAGCAAAAATGTCACCTTGAAGACTAAGGTGCACCTGACCCAAGCCATGATGTTTTCAGTCATCTCATATGCACCCAAAAGTCAGACAGTGAATAAGGAAGACTGAAGAAGAATTGATGCTTTTTGAGTTATGGTGTTGTTGAAGAATACTAAATATACTAAAAAAACTGCAAAAAGAATAAACAAATCTGTCTTGGAAGAAGTACAGCCAGAATGCTCCTTAGAAATAAGGATGGCGAGACTACGTCTCACATGCTTTGGACATGTTGTCAGGAGGGATCAGTCCCTGGAGAAGGACATCATGCTTCGTAAAGTAGAGGGTCAGAGAAAAAGAGAAGATCCTCAATGAGATGGATTGACACAGTGGCTGCAATAATGGGCTCAGGCATAACAACGGTTCTGAGAATGGTGCAGGACTAGGCAATGTTTTGTTCTGTTGTACATCAAGTCTCTATAAGTCAGAACTGACTTGATGGCACCTAACAACAAGAGTCTATATGAACTACAGCCTCATCTACCCTAAGACCAGAAGAACTAGCTGGTACCCGACTACCACTACTGACTGTTCTGATCAGGGCCACGATAGATGGATCCTGATATAACAGGAGAAAAATAAGAACAGAACTCAAATTCTTGAGAAGTCCAGACTTACTGGACCGGTTGAGACTAGAGGACTCCCTGAGACTGTTGTCCTGAGATACCCTTTAAACCTTAAGCCAACATTATTCCTTGAGGTCAACTTTTAGCTAAGTAACAGACTGGCTCATAAAATAATATCACCTGTGATAATAAGCACCTTTAAGAAATCATCTATATGAGACCAAATGGTCAAAAATTACTCTAAAACAAATATGAGAAGGTAACAGGGCAGGGAAACTAGAGTGCTGAAAATGGTACAACCAGAAGGAATGAATGAGAATGATGACGTATTATGAAAAAAGTAACCAATATCAGTGAATAATTTGTGTAGAAATTGTTAAATGGGAACCTTAATTTGGTGTGTAAACTTTCACCTTAAACACCAAAAAATATTATTTAAAAAAAAAGGTCAGGAAGGAGAAGGCAGGTTAAGAGGTTGGTAACTAATTGCCCTGGTGTTTATTCTGAAAACAGAGTTGTTTATGAAAGACACAGGAGAAAATATGGGCCTTAGAAGATTTAAACTCTCCTTGAACATCAAAGCTGTTTTTTTAATGAAATAATGAAACCTTTGGTCCTTAAATTCAGGACTCAGAATTCCACAAACTAATGTTTAGTTGCAGTAGAACCAGGAAGGTTCTATCAGGATTACTGAGGAATGTGTAACTGGCAATCTGGAATTTATATAATGAAACTTCTAATTTAGCATATACTCATAATTTGCCTTGAGTCTGTCACTACTGTTTCATAAAGACAATGTGGTACATTAAAAAGGCTTGTGGAAATGGTGCTGGCATAACTGGACATCCATCTGCAAAAAAAAAATGAAAAGACCCATACCTCACACCATGCACAAAAACTAACTCAAAATGGATCAAAGACCTAAATCTAAAATCTAAAATGATAAAGATCATAGAAGAAAAAATAGGGACAACGCTAGGAGCCTTAATACATGGCATAAACAGCATACAAAACATTACTAACAATGCAGAAGACAAACTAGGTAACTGGGAGCTCCTAAAAATCAAACACCTATGCTCATCCAAAGACTTCACCAAAAGAGTAAAAAAGATGACCTACAGACTGGGAAAAAGTTTTTAGCTATGACATTTCCAATCAGCATCTGATCTCTAAAATCTACATGATACTGCAAAAACTCAACTAAAAAAGACAAATAACCCAATTAAAAAATGGGCAAAGGATAGGAACAGGCACTTTACTAAAGAAGACATTCAGGTAGCTAACAGATACATGAGGAAATGCTCATGATCATTAGCCATTAGAGAAATGCAAATCAAAACTATAATGAGATTCTATCTCACTCCGAGGCTGGCAATAATCCCCAAAACACAAAACAATAAATGTTGGAGAGGTTGTGGAGAGACTGGAACACTTATACACTGCTGGTGGGAATGTAAAATGGAACAACCACTTTGGAAATCGATTCGGCGCCTCCTTAAAAAACTAGAAATAGAACTACCATATGATCCAACGATCCCACTCCTTGGAATATATCCTAGAGAAATAAGAGCCTTTACATGAACAGATATATGCACACCCATGTTCAGTGCAGCACTGTTTACAATAGCAAAAAGATGGAAGCAACCAAGGTGCCCATCAACGGATGAATGGATAAATAAATTACGGTATATTCACACAATGGAATACTGTGCATCGATAAAGAACAATGATGAATCTGTGAAACATTTCATAACATGGAGGAATCTAGAAGGCATTATGCTGAGTGAAATCAGGCAGTTGCAGAAGGACAAATAGTCTATGAGACCACTATTTTAAGAACTCGAAAAATAGTTTAAACAGAGAAGAGAATATTCTTTGACGGTTACCAGAGTGGGGAGGGAGGGAGGCAGAGGGGTTTTCACTAATTAGATTGTAGATAAAGAACTATTTTAGGTGAACGGAAAGACAATACACAATACAGAAGAGGTAAGCACAACTGGTCTAAACCAAAAGCAAAGAAGTTTCCTGAATAAACTGAACATTTTGAAGGCCAGTGTAGCAGGGGTAGGGGTTTGGGGACCATGGTTTCAGGGGGCATCTACATCAATTGGCATAATAAAATCTATTAAGAAATCATTCTGCATCCCACTTTGGAGAGTGGTGTCTGTGGTCTTAAATGCTACCAGGCAGCCATCTAAGATGCATCAATTGGTCTCAACCCACCTGGAGCAAAGGAGAATGAAGAACACCAAAGACACAAGGTAATTATGAGCCCAAGAGACAGAAAGGGCCACATAAACCAGAGACTACATCAGCCTGAGACCAGAAGAACTAGATGGTGCCCAGCTACAACTGATGACTGCCCTGACAGGGAACACAACAGAGAACTCGTGAGGGAGCAGGAGAGCAGTGGGATGCAGACCTTAAATTCTCATAAAAATACCAGACTTAATGGTCTGACTGAGACTAGAAGGACCCCAGAGGTCATGGTCCCCAGACCTTCTGTTAGCCCAAGACACAAACCATTCCCAAAGCCAACTCTTCAGACAGGGATTAGACTGGACTATGGGGGCAGCTCCCGTCTGAAGAGGAGATAAGAGGGCAGAGGGGGTCAGAAGGTGGCCAGATGGACAGGAGTGGAGGGAAAGAGCATGCTGTCTTATTAGAGGGAGAACAGCTAGGAGTATATAGCCAGGTGTGTATAAATTTTTGTATGAGAGACTGACTTGATTTGTAAACTTTCACTTAGAGCACAATAAAAATTAAAAAAACAACAAAAAGGCTTGTAGAGCATCATGTAGTTATTTAAAATAAAAGGAGTTAGATCCATACTTTCTGACCAAGAAGGGTGCCCATGATATCTTATTAAGTGCAAAAAGGCAAACTGCAAAGGATTTACCTACAGATGAAGTGAAAATTTAAAAACTCATCAACCTAATAATAATAAAAAAAAAATTAAGTAGGTGTGGATATACTTCTAAATGTAAGTCATAATAAATTAATTAATATGACAGTGACTCTTTTGCACATAAAACATACAAACAAAAACATTTGGTCCATTCTACCAAATTTTCAAGGAATAAATACACTTAATTCCTGTCTTATACATTTTCCAGAATACAGAAAAAGATAAAAGCTGCCCAGTTCATTTTATGTTTCATATGATCTTGTTTCCAAAACTAGATGAGGATGATCCAAAAAAAAAAAAAAAAAAAGGGAAGTTCAGGTTCATTTCCTTTACAAATGTAGGTTTAAGATTCCTGCAAAAAATATTAGTTAACTAAATCCCATCGTGTATTCAAAAATACACCATGATGATCAAGTTGGGCTTTACCCAGGATCATAAGGGTGGCTCAGCGTCAGAAAATCCATCACAGAAGGTAACCTGGGACCAGGGTACTGTGAGCCGCTTCCCTGCTGTTCCTCTTTGTACCCACAAGGAGCAAGAGTGTGCAGAACGGTGGTCCTGAGGTTTCATAATTACACAACACAAAGAGACCTACAGTCTACCAGGAAAGGAGCCCTGGTGGCACAGTGGTTAAGTGCTCAGCTGCTAACCGAAAGGTCGGCACTTTGAACCCAGCAGCCACTCTGCTGGAGAAAGCTGTTGTAGTCTGCTTCCATAAAGATTTACAGTCTTGGAAACCCTATGGGGCAAGTGTACTCTGTCCCGTAGGGTTGCTATGAGTGAGAATTCGACTTGACAGCAATGTGTTTGGGGTTTTGTTTTGTATATTCTACCAGAGAAAGACAGTACAATCAGTCATTTTAAAAACACGGTACAACAATTGTTCTCTATTTGCCTGAGGAATAGAAGAGTCAGGAACAAAAGGAAGAAATGGAATGTGTGGCCCACGGCCTCCGTGAACAACTGCCTCCTTTGCCCTAAGACCAGAAGAACTGGATGGTGCCCAGCGACCATTACTTAATATTTTGATCCAAGATTCTATTGAAGAATTCTGATTAAAAGGGAGGGAACATGGAAGAGAATTTCAAATTCCCACGGAATTCAGACTTTCTGGAGCCATTTAGGCTGGATGAACCCCCAAAACTATTGCCCTGAGATAATCTTTAAACCTTTAACCAAAAATATCCCCTTAAGTCTTCTCTAAATCAAACATTAGTTTAACTTAATTAGTAAAGAAATGTCTGCTATAAGCATTGTGCTCTTTTAAAGAACTATTTATATGGGATCAAACTGACAACAGCGACTCAGAAGATTAAATAGGAAATTTAGGGGGCAATGAATTTATGTTAACAGGGGAGGAACAATTCGGAAAAGGAGGGTGAGAATGGCTGCACAACTCAAAGAGTGTAATCAACATCACTGAATTGTACATGCAGAAATTGTTGAATTGGTGTATGTTCTGCTGTGTATATTCTCAACAACAATAAAAAAATAAGCTATCTTAAAAAAACCAAACATGCACTTCAAGGGTTGAAATCTTCAAAACAATTAGGCTTTAGTGTAACATAAGAACTATCAAGGACATGTCAGGAAATGGAAGTTCTAGCTTTGCCATTATCTGAGTGACCTTGGACGGTTTATTTGACCTTTCTCTGTCTGTAAAATAAGGGAGCTGGAGAGATGATCACCAACTTCCCTCCTAGACCAGAAATAGACTTTTTAAATCCTGTGGCAGGAAACCTACATTCAAACCATGCTAGTGGTTCTTTAACACCTGCCGGCCCATCCTCGTCAGACGCGTCTCTGAAGGAAACCACGGCTTTCCCGAGAGGCAGGGCCTACCTGCAGGCCTAGCAGCACCACCTGCCCACCGCCCTGCCCACAGCTTACCTGTGCAGTTTCTCTGCTGGGCCAGCATCTGCTTGAGTTCACTGAACTCGCTGGAGCCTTCTGTGGACTCCTCCAAGGCATTTTCCTGTTCCTGCATGTCCAGCTCTGGCTGCTCGCCACAGGGGTCCCCCAGCTCTGAGTCCTGAAAGCCGTGTTCTTCCACCTGCCCCATCAGGGGCTCAGGGGTCTCCAAACTCTCCGAGCCCTCATCGTTGGTCTGGACCTCGATCTTAATCACGATCCCATCGTGTGCTGAGGGGTGGCGGGTGCGTGGGGAGAGGGAGGAGAAAAAGAAGTCAGATACTTTCATTCCCCTGCCAAGGTTCCTACAGCCCTAGACTAGTACTTCAAAGATTCTTAGAGACCATGAAGAAATATAATTGTGAGTTGACATTGAGTAAAAATATGTAATTTTCTGGACATTTGTAGCCTTGAGCACTGATAAAAGCTGGAGTAAAATTAAAACAGGTGCAAAGCTTGTTTTTCATGACCCCTGCAATTTTTAAAGTAATCAGCATGGTCAGGGTTTATTTAAAAACAAAGACAAAAACCAAACCTATTGTCATGGAGTCGTTTCGTACTCATAGTGACCCTATAGAATACAGTAGAACTGCCCACAGGGTTTCCAAGGAGCAGCTGGTGGATTCAAACTGCCGACCTTTTGGTTAGCAGCCGTAGCTTTTGGTACATTTGAACTGCTGACCTTTTGGTTAGCAGCTGAGCTCCTTAACTGCTGTGCCGCCAGGGCTCTTTATTTTAAAAAGGGTCCCTAATTTCCTTTCCTAGATCAGGCCAGCCAAAGTCAACAGATACAGTCCTGCCCCCACCCCACTGCTCTCAATCACTCGCAATCAAGTTGTATAAAGAAAAAGCTACTCACCTTCTCACCACTGACACCCTTTCCGCCCCATCTCCCTGAGGCATCGGACACTAACAGACCAGAGACCCTCCGGGCCTTTCTCCTCTCCCACATTTACAAGCCTGTGCACGCGTACAAACCAAAACCAAACCTCTGCCAACTCACGGAGACCCTGCATGTTACAGAGTAGGACTGCTCCATAGGGTTTTCTTGGCTGTAATGTTTTACGGAAGCATATTGCCAGGTCTTTCTTCTGAGATGCTGCTGAGTGAGTTCCAACCGCTGAACTTTAGGTTAGCAGCTGAGGGCAAACCATTTCACCACTCAGGGACCTCATATACGTGTGCGATCAGAGGTTTTTTATTTTTGGACAGCATCATGTTACATATCATACATTACTCTGAAATTGGTTTCTGTTTTTTGTTTTTCACTTGCCTACAGGTCTGGAGATTGAAAAAAAAAATTTTTTTATTTTACAGGTCTAGAGATTGATTTCAAATGTATCACTACACACAGGCACAATTTACATAAATGGATGACAGCAGACATTTTTGTTTTTCAGTGTGTATTTTTTCTCCATGCTTATGCAGCCATTTATAACACCGTATTATACATTTATATATATTAAGACAGACTAGGAAGAAAGGCCTGGTGATTTACTTCCAAAAATCAGCCTGTGAAAACCTCATGAACAACAGAATGCTGTCCAATATAGTGCTGGAAGGTGAGCCTCTAAGGGTGGAGGGAACAAGGCACGGGACTGGTCCACGTTCTGTCCTGTTAGATGGAGGGCGCCGTGAGTCAGAGCTGACTCGACAGCAACCGTCAACAACAATATGTACATTTACATGTTTCTATTTTGGGGCCATTACTGGTGCTAAAAAATAAAATCACGGTATACGTACCCCTCTATTATCTTCCTTTTCTCACTCAGGTATCTTATAGGTGTAAGTCCTAATTGACTCAACAGCACAACCACCCACCCTGTATGAGTAGCCTTCTCCGCGTGCCCGAATGCTGAGACGGCAGGTAGGTGTGAAGCGATAAGGTATTGGCACTTGAATGTCACTTCCATGACCAGGCTAAGTCTGAACATGATTTGCTCACTGGCCTCTTATATTGGATTCTGTGTGAGCTGTGTACGCATGTCCTTTGTCTCTCTTCCAATCAGTGATACCTTTCAAGACGTTTTTATATTGTCAATTGTGTCTGTCTTTCTTTTGATGGCCTCTGGGTGACCTGTCTTAGTTAAGAAGGCCTTCTCTGGGCCTAAATGCTCCATCTGATCTCCTAGGTTTTATCCCAAGGTTATTAATTTTTTACATTTAGGTCTTAAATTCACCTAGAATTTTTTTTTTTCTCTAAATCCTCTGTGGTAGGGGTTCAGCTTTATCTCCTTCCATATGGGTAGAACAGTGCCAGCATAACCCCCAACAGGCTGAAAGTCAGTTAGTTGAGGAAATTATGCATGTATAATGCACAAACATTCCTTCATTCCGTGCTTACTCAGCAGGTATTTACTGAGCACCAGCTACGTGCTACACAGTGTTTTAGCCAACTGAGCATATCAGTGAACAAAACAGACACTGCCTGCCCTCGTGACACCTCTTCATTGCTTCTCGGCCAATTCCACTCGTCCCCGAGAAGCTGGGCCAGCTAGGGACGCTGGAAACTGATGGCCCGGACTTAAAACAAGGTTCTTTCTGACACTTGGAAATTCTTTAATTCCTCTGGAATTAGCCAACTCAAATCTTTTGGAAGATAATAGAACATAAAACAGCTCTAACTTTTCTATATCATATTTCCCACAGCCTGCAATCCCGACTTTTTTCTTACTTTTCCTAAGAACTCAGTTTCACACTCTGCTCTCCTTCTGCAATGAGGTCTTTATCTTGGTCTCTATTTTCAAAGAATTATCGGCGTTGAAATCCTTGACGGCCTCTTGCTTAGCTCTAAACCAGCCCCCCCTTCTCTCTCCAGTCTCCTGGCTCTCCCTCTGACCTAATCCTCTGTCCGTTTCCTTAGCCTCACCCCTTTTTCTCCGGGGAGCTTTGCTCCATCATTTATTGCCCTTTTCTCCTGTATGCTTGATTGTAACTCCACAAGCATGACTGTGACCCCACCACCAGGAAAACGTCTTCCCGTAATTTCACAAACTCCTTCAAATGTTTTGCTTGCCTACTCCCTGAAATAATTTTTTAAAACTATGTACCCTTTTGTACCTTTTTGAATAGATACATAAAATGTATCAATAACTGCAAAAGACATAATTTCTGGAGTGCTGTAAATACTGACTTTTACAATAAAAATGACCCATCACCCTTTTAATGTAGCCAGTGGAATCTAAACCTAGCAACTTTAAACCCACTATTATTGGTTCAAGAAAACACAGGAACAAATTTTTCCTTCGATAGCTGAAATTTTTACATCATTCCTTTTTCACCTTGAACTTTCATTTTCATTCCACTTTGTCCACTGAATTTTTTTCTAAAAGAATATATTTTTATGTTTGGAAGTGTTTTGCCAGTTACCTCATCTACCTCTCTGCCACAAAACTATGTATACAAATTGAAATTTTAATTTTTCTATCATTCATTATAATCATAGATGGGGTCTAAGTTGATCCCCCTGCTTAAATTTAAGAATGATAAACAATTATTCAAAACAGAAAGCAAAAAACTCAGAAAATGTAGCTTTTAAAAGGATGGACAGGGATTTTTTTCCAATTAGTTCACTTATCTGAGATGAGTGTTCTTATTGGTTGAGTGAGGCAGAGTTCAGAGCTAATTCTACTCCTATTTTCCGTTTTTATACATGCAGGCATTGGGAAACCTCACTTACATACGGATGTAGGTGGGATGGAAGGAACTTTGTGATGGGACCGTCACTCCATTTTCTGAACTTCTTCTGAGCTACATGCCACAAAATCACATGGCCAACCTGTCATCAAAAATTCCTTTTAATGACCTATTAGGTGTCAACTTGATTAGGTCCTCTTTCAATTTTGTTGAAAGCAAAGTATTGCAAACGACCTAACTTGCAGAAGAATTTGCCATCCAGGCACTGGAGCAATACACTTCTGGACGTGTACCCCAACATTCGGGATTGTCTGATTGGTGGCCCAGGGAGTTTTATACTTCGGAGAAAGGCTCCATAGTCAGGCAGGGGTGGGCAGAAGGTCCCCCTTTTTTTTTTTTCCCCCACAAGTGGGAAACATAGGAGAATACCCAGGAATTCAGGGGGGCACAGGTGCTGTGCACTCTCAGATTATCAGTTTTATAAACGAGAGCAGGTGGACTAGGACTCATGAAACTCGTTGCCACCGAGTCAATTCCAACTCATAGCAACCCTATAGAACAGAGCAGAACTGCCCTACAGAATTTCCAGGGAGTGGCTGGTGGATTCCAACTGCCAACCTTTTGGTTAGCAGCTGAGCTCTTACCCATTATGTCACCAGGAAATGGAGCCCTAAAAACCATCTGTGTTGCGTACCTCTTAGAAAGTCTTCTTGAATACTCAAGGGTACACATAGCACACCTTGCAGTCCACTGCCTCCCAGCACCTACCCGACTTCAAGACCTCACTCAACATGCCCCCCTCTTAGGATGACCTCTGTTGACCATAAATACACCCCTCTGTGAACCCTAACCATTTCTTTGCTCCTCTCTTATAGCACTTCACACTTTCTTCCTCAAAATGTGCAGTGTTTACACACTGTCGTGACCCCACTGGAAACCCTGGTGTCACAGTGGTTAAGAGCTACGGCTGCTCACCAAAAGGTCGGCAGTTTGAATCCACCAGGAGCTGCCTGGAAACCCTGTGGGGCAGTTCTACCGTGTCCTATAGGGTCTCTATGAGCTGGAATCGACTCGATGGCAACGGGTTTTATGACCCCATTTGCTAGACAGAAGGTAAACCAGCTGATTCCCACGTCTTTACCACTAAAAAGGTTCCCCACCCAAGAACAACTTTCGAAAACATACTGACAACCGAACCGCATCTATAAGCAGTAATTTATTCTCTCATTTTTTAAGTTAATCAAATACATGTACATTGTGAGAATATAGTTTATGACCAAAGGTGCATTTGAAACCAGTAAAGTTTTTTTTTTAATTGTACTTTAGATGAAGGTTTACAGAGCAAACTAGTTCCTCATTAAACAATTAATACACACAACGTTTTGTGACACTGGTTGCCAACCCCACCACATGTCAACACCCTTTCTTCTCAACCTTGGAGTCCCCATTACCAGCTTTCCTGTCTCCTCCTGCCTTCTCATCCTTGCCCCTGGGCTGCTGTGCCCCTTTAGTCTCGTTTTGTGTTACGGACCTGTCCAGTCTTTGGATGAAGGGTGAACCTCAGGAGTGACTTCATTACTGAGCTATAAGTGTGTCCAGGGGCCATACTCTCGGGTTTCTCTAGTCTCTGTCAGACCAGTACGTCTGGTCTTTTTTTTTTGAGTTAGAATTTTATTCTACATTTTTCTCCATCTCTGTCTGGGATCCTCTATTGTGATCCCTGTCAGAGCAGTCGGTGGTAGTAGCTGGGCACCACCTAGTTGTGCTGGACTCAGCCTGGTGGAGGCTGTGGTATCGTAGTCCATTAGGCCTTTGGACTAATCTTTTGGGAGAAAGTTTTTAATAAACGGAGCAGAGAAAACTGGCTTCCTGACTAGAAGGAACAAAAAGAAAAGCTACCTTTATGCATCTCACATCAAAATGAATTATTGATGGATCAAAAATTTAGACACAAAAAATGAAATCATATTAGTTCTAGAACAAAGGCCGCTACACAAAGTTTTACAGCTTTGAGCTGAAGAACAGGCTGTCCCTAGCCCCTGGGACTTTACATATTCCTTCTGGAGGCTCTGCAGTTGGTCATACCAAACTTTAAGTGAGCACAACCCGTATCGACTATAATTTTTGCTGTAAATTTGTTAATTTTTTTTAACCTTTGCTTTGATGTTTCTTTGATACGAGACTTATTTAATTTGCAGTTGGTTTTTATGTCAGTGATCACATTGTTCATAAGACCTCTTGTGAGATGGTGAAGATCTATCCTACAAATAGTTTTAAACGTATTAAATGTTTGTGAACACCCCCTTTAATAACTAACGAAGCTGACAGGTGGGTTCAAACCACCAGCCTTTAGGTTAGCAGTCCAGCACACTGTTTGCACCACCCAGGGACCTTGTATTCTCACAGTCTTTGGAACGCTCATAGGCCCAAGGCCTGTGATCACACTGTTTACTGAGTAAAATGGCCTAGTTATTTCTATGCATGATAGATATGAAGCCCAGATATCATAAAACAATCACAATAAATCTGAATGCATAAAAAAATTTAAATTGGTAAATTTGAACACACAGACATTTAAAACTGATATACTACACACACACACAAGCACACATGAACACTATATTCAAAGGTAAAACACAAACTGGAACAATATCTGCATACATATGATAGACGAGACCTAATACCCTTAATACTTGAAAAGCTTTTGCAAATCAGTAATAAAAAGATGAATACTCTAAAAGAATAATGGACAAATGACAATTCACACAGTGAGACATACCAATGGCCAAAAAAGGTATGAAAATACGCTCAACATCACCCTTAAAGAAAGTCAAATGAAAACATGAAAATATCTTTTGTTTTACCCATGACTTTGACAAACATTGGAGTCCTGGTGGCACAGTGGTTAAAGGCTATGGCTGCTAATCAAAAATGTTGGCAGTTCAAATCCATCTGCTGCTCCTTGGAAACCCTATGGAGCAGCTCTACTCTGTCCTACAGGGTTGCTATGAGTCAGAATTGACTCGACAGCAAAGGGTCTGGTTGACAAATATTAGAAAGATAAAGAAGACCTACTATTGGCATGGGTGTGGAGAAATATGTATTCTCATACATAGATGAAGGGGTATAAATCGGCACAATTGTTTTGAAGGGCATTTACCAATCTCATATTAATTTTTTTAGTTCAATTTTTGTTGTTAATATACACAGCAGAACATACACCAATTCAACAACTTCTACATGTACGATTCAGTGACACTGATTACACTCTTCAAGCTGTACAACCGTTCTCACCCTCCTTTTCCAAATTGTTCCTCCCTCATTAACATAAGCTCACTGTCCCCTAAATTTCCTATTTAATCTTTCAAGTTGCTGTTGTCAGTTTGATCCCATATATATAGTACTTAAAAGAGCACAATGCACAAGGCAAACACTCTTTAGTAGTTAAGCTAAACTATTGTTTGGTTTTAAGAAGGCTTCAGGGGATATTTTTAGGTTTCAGGTTTAAAGATTATCTCAGGGCAATAGTTTTGGGGTTGTATTAAAATTTTTAATGGGTATATTCTTTGACACATCATATCCATTTTAGAAATCTCGTTCCAGACAAGTGTACAAAGATTTATTTATAAGGATCTTTACTGAAGCACTGAAACTTGTGAATACCCTAAATATACATCAGTGTGAGATTATTTAAATAAATTATGAAATCATACACAATGCTATATAGTCTGCTATTATAAAGAACAAGGGAGAGTTTTACGTTCTGATACGTAAAGACATCAAAGGTACAGTATTGAAATGTTGAGGAACAGTGCACTTCTATACTGTTATAATTTTTTTTTTTTTACGATGAGAACATCTTTATCACTGAAATGATTAAGACTGTGTGTTAATATATGCATATTAAATTAGAAGGGATAAACTGTTGACTCTTGATAGAGACTTATGGGGGTCTTTCATTCTATATTTTCTTTTTGAATTTTTTACAAATACAAATGGCAAAAGTTAACAAAACTTTAGAATTTTATTGGCAAGTCAAGCCAGTTTGTCACATTAGCTTTCTCCACCAGCTCAAAGCAAAGAAGTGATGGTTGATACTGGCTTTGCAACCTCCTTCTGGGTGCACTTTCTGTTAATATGAATTTTTAAATCCTTTTTTTAAAGTTATACATGGTCTCTATGAGTCAAAAATCAACTCTAAGGCAATGGTTTTTTTTTTTTTTTTTTTTTTTAAACAGGCCAGAGGATTGATTAGTTCTTCAAGATCTTTAAAAAAAAAATGAATTTCTCCTCCACCCCTGCCCCCATTTCCTGCTACCCAGAGGCAATCACTTACAACCCTTGTAGCTGGTTCTTTTGTCATTTACCTTTACAACTCTCACACTTATATTGCTACTGCGTGGTTGTTCAAGGTTAAGCCTTATCTACTGACTTCCGACAGCTGGACACGGGGACCTTCTCTTACCATCCATACATATTTTTTCCAAACCCCTGGTCTTTTCCACATACAGGCAGTCCCTGGGTTACGAATGTCCGACTTACGATAACTCATATTTAAGAACGGACTGCCATAAAACCAACTATATTAAAATTTTGAGTTAAATACGATGGTTCGTAACAAACGTACGTACAACTTTGTGACACTTTTGGAAACACAGTGTGGTTTGGGAAGTGCACAGAAAGGTAAAATATATACTAGACAGTAAGACAAACATCCGACTGGCTGACACTAAGTAAGAACCATATGCACCTGTTCCAACTTAGCTACAAATTCGACTTAAATACAGATTTAGGAATGGGTCTCGTTGGTCACCCAGGACTGCCTGTAGTTCTGTTGTAACTCTGGAGCAGCACTGGGTGTTTGCATCATGACCATGTAGCATGCTGTAAGGTACTGTCTATGCTTATAAAACTTCTGGCTTTCCCTGGGACTAATGCTTTTTCTTTTGCTTAGTTTACTACTAATTACCATTAATTCAACCCCAAACTCTCCTCTTCCATGCCTCCTGCTGTGTAACTCTGTTCTCAAAACATTCAAACATACTGGGTATTGTATTAATTTCTTTTTTTTTTTGAACATTTTATTGTGTTTTAGGTGAAAGTTTACACAGCAGATTAATTTCCCATTCAACAATTCATGTAAAAATTGTTCTGTAACATTGGTTACTATCCCTGCAATGTGTCAGCATTCTCCCCATTTCCACCCTGCCTCTCCCTTTTCAGAGCCCTGGTGGCGCAGTGGTTAAGAGCTTGGCTGCAAACCAAAAGGTTGACAGTTCAAATCTACCAGCTGCTCCTTGGAAACTCTATAGGGCAGTTCTACTCTGTCTTATACAGTTGACAATGAGTCAGAATCGACTAGATGGCAACAGGTTTTGGGTTTGGTTTCCCCATTTCCATCCCTCCAGTTTCCCTGCCCTTCCTTGCCTTCTCAATTTTGCTTTTGGGCAAATGTTGACCATTTGGTCTCATATAGTTGATTGTTCTAAGGAGCACATTCCTCATGGGCATTCTTGTTTATTTTATACGCCAATCTGTTATGTGGCTGAAAGGTGACCTCTGGGAGTAGCTTCAGTTCCAGTTTAAAGGGTGTCTTAGGGTGACAATCTTGGGGGTCTTAAAAGCTAGTCACCAAACTAGGATGCAGAACATTAACTTTACAAACTGTTATCCCAACTGACTAGATGTTCTCCGAGTATTAATTCCATCTTCTTGAAGAAAATTTCTCTGGAACCTTCTGTTGTACTCTAATCTGAACTGGTTGTCTCTAGGTGCACAGCTCTCTTCTCAGGATCCCCCTTCACTGTCACCCCAGAGATACCCTTCACTTTTCTCTTGTGTTGGAGCTCCTAACAATGCGTTCCATGTCTTTCTTTTTCTTGGTTTACTTCCTCATTTTGGCAAAGCACCTCCTGCGGCTTGAGAAAGGGTGCGTGGGAGACCCTGAACATCTCAAAATGCCTCAATTTCACTCTCATATTTAATTAAAATAGTTCTCCTAGATATTGAATTCCAGATTGGAAAACATTTTCCCTCAGAATTTTAAATGCACTGTTCTATTGCCTTCTAGCTTCCAATGCTGTTGAAAAGTCCGAAGCCATTTTGAGTCTTGTTCCTCTCTGGAAGCTTGTTGGTCCTTTTTGTCCTCAGTAGCTTTTTGCTCTGAACTTTCTTGCAAGATGCCTAACGTGTTGGTCTGTTTTCATCCATTGCTCTGGGCAGTTTGTGGGATCTTTTAGTGCTGGGAATTCTTCTTGAATTATTTCATTGATATCTCTCCCCTCTGTTTTCCTTCTTTTTTTTCTGATACTTCTATCATCTAGATGTTGGATTGCCATCCTTTAACTTTCTTATTCTTTCTCAGTTTTATTTCCAAGAGTTCCTTTACATTCTTTTTTTAATATGTCTTATACTTTTGTGTCATGGATACACTCATTTTTTTTTTTTTAATTATTGTACTTTAGATGAAGATTTACAGAACAAACTAGTTTCTCATTAAACAGTTAGTAGACATATTGTTCTATGACATTAGTTAACAACCCCACAACATGTCAACATTTTCCCTTCTCAACTTGGGTTCCCTATTACCAGCTTTCCTGTTCCCTCCTGCCTTCCAGTCCCTGCCCTAGGGCTGGTATGCCCCTTTAGTCTTGTTTTGTTCCGTGGGCCTGTCCAATCTTTGGCTGAAGGGTAAACCTCAGGAGTGACCTCATTACTGAGCTGAAAGGGTATCTGGGGGCCATACTCTCTGGGTTTCTCCAGTCTCTGTCAGCAAGTACACTCACTTCTTTTATCTAAGGATTATATATAAGTATTTATACATTTTTTTCCCCTCTATGCATGGTCTCTGCTTGCTCTAAATTTATTATGTTTTTTTCTGTATTAGAGGCTTTTCCCAAACATCTTGTGGTTCTGGGTTGTCTGCTTATATTTTAAAGTAGAACATTCAAAAGGCAATTGAAAGTACTGAGCATTTGGGTAGGGCTTGCTGACTATGGGTTCCCCAGTAGGATGATGTGGCCAGATCATTTCACTGGGAAACATCTTGGGATAGCCCCAAAGTGCCCAGATAAGACTGTCCTGGGACCCTGCTCCAAGGGTTTAATCCTGGGTGTCAGAATTATTTTGGGAGCCAGGCTGGGGAAGAAGGCTGGAGATCTTAACATTCAGCGTGTCAAGTCTCACCTATTCCCATTTTCAGTATGGTACCCCTAATCTCAGTTGTGTCTGGTGTCCCATGTCCAAAGATCCTCTTAACTTTCTCTAGAGAATAGGAGCCCTGGTGGCAGGTGGTTAAGAGCTACGGCCTCAGTCATTTGCCAAGGTTGAGGAGAGGCAGATGCCAGCTGTAGGGACTGAGGGAGGCAATGGGGGAGGGTTAGATGCTTCTTTAAAAGATTTTTAACCAATCCTGTTTTTAGCCCCTCCTTTACCCCCATTTCTAGAGATTCCCGGTACTGCTAATTCCTGAGCTGGGAGTAGAGGTGGGCGTGGGAGGGTGCAAATTGGGTTTCTTCTTAGCTTTTCCCCAATACCCACTTCAGATTCAGCTTCCTAAATCAGTCATCGCCCACCCATGTGCTCTCAGGTTTCTGAAATTTCATTGCTGCTGTCTCCATGTCCACTCTTAAAAAACCCCTTCACTCTGTTTTAGAAGGATATGGGGAGGAGGCATAAACACATTCAATCTGTCATCTTTAACTGGAAGTCCTTCTTCATGCATTGTTTTAAAAAAAAAAAATTCTTGCTGAATATGAAGTACTATATGCTCACTAAAAATTTTACAAAGCAAAGAAAAATGTGATTTTGGAATGTTTCCATCCAGTGTTTTTCTACCTTTTATTTACACTGTTGACTTCATTATTATATTTTGCATTTTCCACTTCTCCATCATTAACCTCCCCTATCACCTGGATCATTCCCAGGCTTTAAAACAGGCTTTAGCAATCTCCACCTACTGCCCATATGCCCACTCCCCACTCACAGCTAAACTGGAAACAACTGTCAATATGTGCATCTCTGGTTCCATTCAGGCCTCAGTCCACTCTAATCAGTCTTCCACCTCCACTGTGCCACCAAGAGTTCTCTTGCTGAGGTCACTGAAAATTGCCAATCTGCACATTCAGCGGACACTTCTCAGTCTCTGTGTACTGTGTACTAACCACAGGCACAGTCCAACGTTGTTGACCACACTCTCCTTCTGGAAATGCTCTTCTCTTGAAACACCCAACTATGGCTATCCTAATTTTCCTGCTATATTTCTGGCCCCTCCTCTCTCTCCTTTGACTCTTCTGGCTCCTTCTTCTCTTTCCAAATTCCACAACAGTAATTTTTAGCATAAGAATCACCTTGGAAGTTTAAGAACACACACACACACACACACACACACACACACACACACACACTGAAACCCATGAGAGCTGAAACTCTGCCTTGTTTTTCCAGGTCTCACAAGTTTTCCACCTTTGACAGGGTACAGTCTTAGCACTTTCCTATCACTCATTTTGGTGGAGCTTTCCTTCTCTGGCAGGTTTCTGCCTGTAAACAGGCTCCAGCTTTCACAGGTTTTACTGTAGTAACACCTGGGCCCACCCGGGCTAATACATCTCCAAATCCGGACTCCTCAAGACCAGGCCTGTGCTCTCCTGTCTTCTTCCTCCACTGTCTCTCCCTGAGCAAGCTAACCCAATCTGTGCCGCCAACTTCAAATGTCTGTCTCTAGCTCAGACCTCTCTTTATAAACTCCAGACTCCTTTATCCATCTGCTTCCTTGACGTTTCCTCCTTGATGTCTCACAGTGATCTCAAGTGTAATGTGCTCAAAACTGAACTCTTGGATTGCTTCTCCAAACATAGCCTCATGTTGTTATCCACCTACTCTGTTACCAGAGACCTGGGAGTCCTCCTCAGCACCTCCCTTCCCTCAGATTCAACACCCAACCCATCACTGAGTCCTTTTTATTCAGCTGAGTCCTTTTTATTCAACTGTCAAAATATACCTTGAAAACAACCACTTCTCTCCCTGGGCTAAGCCAGTCTCCTGCCTGGACTACTAAAAGAGCCTCCACTGGTCTGCTAGCTGCCAGTCTTTCCTCCCTCCAATTAGCTCTCTGAGTAACTAGAAGGCCTACTTATTCTTTAGGTTTCCATTAAAAATTCCACTCCCTCCAAGAGGCCTTTTCTGACCTCTCAATCTGAATGAGGGCTTCCATGCTGTATGTCTGGTAGCTCTGGTTCCATTTCCTCAGAGCTAGAACCGTATTTATATATGTGGGGTATTTTGATTGTTAACATGTCTGTCCACTAGAGCATAAATCTGAGGGCAAAGGACACAGTATTTGATGAACTAAACAATAAACAAGCAAGTGACACTATGGTATAAAAACTTTCCATAAATGTAATTTCAACGTCTGTATAACTGACATTTTTTTTTTATAACAGTCAGTCATAATGTGATATTATTTGTATGTACGTCTTAATCAATATTTGGATTCTATAGACTTCCCCCAAGGAAATTATCAGATTAAATGTATGAACACTCTTAATACTTAGAACATATTCTAAGACTAGAAACATCAATTGTTTTCTAGAAAGACTGAAATTATGTACACTCTCGGCAGAATGTATGAGAACTCCAATTTCAGTCATGCCTTGTTTGTCTTTCCTCATTTGTTAGGTGAAAGGGTTCCTGTTTCTCTAGGCTTCCATTACCACCTTTACGGCGCCATGAATGGGAGCTCGTGCTCTGAGCATTTTGAGAGCAGGGTCAATATCTGAATCATCCTTGTATCTCCTTGCCCTTAGGGATCCAAATGATAAGTCGTTTAGAATGAATTTACTTAGTTCATAAAGTTTTCATGTTTGGTGCATTTGGAATTGTGAAAATTCTTAATTTTCTAGGCTTTCCCCCTTTGGTATCACACCGCTGGGTCTGGCCAGGGCTGGCTTTACTGCCATCCTTCCAAGAGAGAAGACACGTGAACAGACAAGCTACCACTGGCGTGTTAGGCGCTTGATGACTGTGGTCACAGAACAATCCTGCTCTCTGTAGAGCAGGGCCTCTGGGTTAGCACAGAGGTGAGAGCTAAGGCCAGCTTGTGGAGCAGTGGTTCCAACATTCCCTCCTGTCCTCCCTCCCCTCCAGGCTCCAAGTGGCTAGAAACGGTGAGTGGAACAAATGGCATATTTCAGCCACACAAGGACACCTCTGTGTGCCTGCCACTTCCCAGCAGAAGCTCGGGCCACGGACAGACATGTGCCAGAACAAACCCAGCCTGGGCAGAGCGGTCTGCAGCTATGTGCTTTTCGAATCTGGCCCCATTCTGTGCGAGGTACGTCTATGATGAGGGTGTAAGCAAGTCGACAGAGAAAGGGGATCAATGCTCCTTCACCCCAGTGCTTCCAAGGAAAATGCTACAAGAGCAACACCTGACCACAAACCCAGCTGGGACATCAGACTGTATTTTAGGACTTTTACCACAAATTACCTCTCCCGTAGTCTCATTCTATACCTCCCAATGCTTCTTTCTCATTTCTTCTTCCTCAAACCTCTCTCTTCCCACTCAAACCTTGTTTTGGGTGTGGCCACTCAAACTTTTAAGATACAGACTTCTTCTCCTCCAAGCAAAAGATCATCTGGCTTGTCCCACACGCTGCCCATCTCCCCATTCTCATCTCCTTTTAATTCATCTTTTTTGTCTGCCAAGATGATCTGCCTTTCCCTCTTGAGAAAGTAATGATACTGGATTTCTCTTGATAAACACGCCAGCACTTATATTTTCACAGAAGTTCTGTCCCTTCCCTAAGTCTACTTCACTCTTAGTACATGGGGTTGACACTACTCAACATGTTTCTAGAACTCCTCCTTAGTGCCAATTTATAGGTCCCCAAATAAATGACATGGCTTCACACCAACAGCTAGCGTTTGGTCCCAAACTGTATTCCCTGGGGAGCTTGTTCTCTTTTTTCAAAAGTCATGGTCACATGACATCTGCCCACAAAGGACAAGGATTGCTTCCCCTGAAGATCTTCCAAATAACGGATACAAGTCCAAAGGCAATTCCAAAACAGGAATTCCAAAAACTAACTAGGCCCCGGAAAGCCCTGGCAGCACGAGGGCACAGGCGGGCTTTTCATCTGGTCACTGCAAAAGGGAAAACACCCCTAGTGCAATGACAAAAACCAGCACCTACTGAGCCATTGGTACATGCCAGCCACCAGCCAGGCCCTCGGGTTAAACGTCAGTGCCAATCCTGTTTTATAGAGAAAACTGAGACTTTGAAGAGGCTGAGTAGCTAAAACCATGCTGCTAGTAAGCAGAGAGGCTGGGCTTCCAGTCCAGCACAGGACATCAGAGTCTGCAGCCTTAGCCACATCACACCAGGTGCGTATCCACCAACTCTCTAACCACCTCATCAGGACACTATCATGCCTGTAGTCATTTATTTTAGGATTTTTCAGGTAAAGTGGAGGTCCCTAAACCTTCCCGAACCAGCTGCTGTACTCAGGGAGGTGGCCCTGCTATCGGAAGCTCCAGGCTGTGTCAGCACGAATAGCCTGACAGGTTACAGCCTTTCTTTGAGTTTCTTATTTTATTTCCTGCAAAGAGGAGGTGATGCTTGGTCACATCATAGAATCCCCAAGATGATGAGCTAGCTCCATGGCATTCTTACCGATAAACGCTGGGGCCTCCAGCAATTAGGGAGGTCCCCAGCAGGCCTCCTCCCTGCACACAGCTTTCTAACATCTCTCTCCAGGGCCTACCTTGGGCTGTAAAGCCCCATGATGGACCTCCTGAGTACAAAGGATCTGGAACCCAGAGCTCTGGATGACCCCTCAGCGACTCACCAGCACTGGGATCTGCAGGCGTTTCACCCTCCTCGGAATCTTCCTGTTCCTGCACGGCTGGCCTCTCCCCTCGCTCCATCTGTGACATCAGGTCTGGTTTGGAAATTGCATAGTCTGGACAGAAGAAAGGGAAGAGACGAGGCTGTGGGATCAGGTCACCTGGATGCTGTTAGGTGTCCTTTTGTAAGTGAGCGGCCAGAAATGGGCTCCTCTACCAGGGACTGGCCGTGTTGGAAACAAAATGGGCCGAGCTTCTAATCCTTTCTCCTAGAGCCACGTGTGTGTGCACGTGTGTGTGTGTGAGTGTGTGAGCCACATTCGGCATCTTCCCACCTGGGGTCTGACAATGAGGTACAGCCCACCTACCCATGACAATGGGCCCATCTGTCACCTGTGGCTCACACTGTTCACAGGTGGCCCATGCCTGCTCATGATTTTTACGGCAAAGGCACAAGATAATTGAAATTTTATAAAGTAAAAACTAATCCTGATACAAAACCTAAAAACCACAAAACAAAATAGTAATATACTTCATTATATAAAGTTTAAAGTTCTTTGGAAATGAAGTTTGAAAAAAAAGAGAGACTTTAAAGAAGTATTTGCAAGGGGTATACTGCATTATATGTACATGTATACCCACGCATACATAACAAAGGGTTAACATCCATACTTTTATATATAAGGAGGCTCTACAATTAGTAAAAAATAAAAAAGAAAGCAAAGAATAGGTAACTCATAGAAATACACATGGCCCATAAACATACGAAACGATACACTAATCATTGAAATGCAATTTAAAATAATGAGGCGTCATTTTTTACCTATCAAAAAGATAAATATTTAAAATAGAGAGCATCAGTTTGGGTCACGGTATGGAGAAATGGACACCTTCATACATACGGTACAAACAGAAATTGTTCAGCCCTGGCGGGGGACAAGAGGGGGCACTCGTGAGGTTGTGATGTGTGTCCGCTTTGATTCAGCAATCCCACTCCCTGTAATCTGCACCACCGAAGCCTGATGTAAGTACACGGACAGTCAGATGTTTATCACAACACTCAGTAACAGTGAGAAAACAGAACCAACCTGCTGTTTACAAACGTCGGGAGGTTAAATGTCTGCTGATTCACCTGGAATACTATGCAGCCTTTAGGAGGAGGTCTACCTGTGCTGACGTGGAAAGCTCTTGATGACATACCGTAACGTAATGCAAGTGAATGACTCCATTTTTGTAACTTGAGAACGTGTCATGTTTATGTCTGTGTATGCATGAAAAAAGATATGAACGGAGGCCAAAGGGGTCATGGTGGCTGCCCCTGCGGAGTGGTGCTGGGGTGTGCTTCTTATTATATAGACCTAAATTGTTGAGTTTTTACAAGTATGTATGTATTTTTATAATTAATAAAAAAAGAAAAGTAAAAAACGAATATAAAAAAGAAATAAAGTTATCCTATGGAGAGGTATGTATGTATAAAATTAGCACAATTCTAGCAAGATCAAAGTTGCTGAGTAACCACTCATTGATGTTTTTTAAATTTTATTGTGTACTCAGAGTTCCCTGAGGCAGAGAAATGGGTACATGTAATACTAAAGTCCATTTTCCCAGGTTTTCATTCTTGTTGTTAGGTGCCGTCAAGTCGGTTCCACCTGATGGCAATACCACATACAACAGAACGAAACACCGCCTCGTCCTGCCCATCCTCACCATCGTTGCTGTGTTTGAGTCCATTATTGCAGTCACTGTGTCAGTCCACCTTGTTGAGGTCTTCCTCTTTTTCACTGACCCTCTACTTTACTAAGCATGATATCCTCCTCCAGGGACTGGTCCCACCTGATAACATCTCCAAAGTAATATGAGATGAAGTCTTGCCACCCTCACTTTTAAGGAGCATTCTGGCTGTACTTCTTCAAAGACAGATTTGTTAATTCTTCTGGTATATTCAATATTCTTTGCCAACACCATAATTCAAATGCATCAACTCTTCTTTGGTTTTCCTTATTCAGTGTCCAGCTTTCATATGCATATGAGGTGAATGAAAATACCATTAATGGGATCTTAAAAGCTTGCGAGTGGCCATCTAAGATGCATCAATTGGTCCCAACCCATCTGGAGCAAAGGAGAATGAAGAACACCAAAGACACAAGGAAAATATTAGCCCAAAGAGACAAAAGGACCACATACCAGAGATTCCATTAGCCTGAGACCAAAAGAACTAGATGGTGCCTGGCTATCACCAATGACCATCCTGACAGGGAACACAAGAGAGAGTCCCTGACAGAGCAGGAAAAAGTGTGGTGCAGAACTCAAATTCACGTAAAAACACCAGGCTTAATGGTCTGACTGAGACTAGAGGAACCGCACAGGGCATGACCCCCAGGCTCTCTGTTAGCCCAGGACTAAAACCATTCCCAAAGCCAACTCTTCAGACAAAGATTAGACTGGACTATAAGACATAAAATAATACTTGTGAAGAGTGTACTTCTTAGTTCAAGTAGATACACGAGACTAAATGGGCAGCTCCTGTCTAGAGGTGGGATGAGAAGGCAGAAAGGGGTAGGAGCTGCTTGGATGGACACAGGAAACCTGGGGTGGAAAGGGGGAGTGTGCTGTCATGTTATAGGGATTGCAGCTAGGGTCATATAATAATAAGCATATAAATTTTTGTATGAGAAATTAACTTGAGCTACAAACTTTCACCTAAAACACAATAAATAAATAATACAAATTAAAAAAAAAAAAAGAAAATACTATTGCTTGGGTCAGGTGTTATCTCAGTCCTTTGCTTTTTAACACATTAAAGAGGTCCTTTGCCGAAGATTTGCCCAATGCAATATATTGTTTGATTTCCTGTCGCTTCCGTGGGTGTTGATTGTGGATCCAACTAAAATGAAATCTTCTACAAGTTCGATATTTTCTCTGTTTATCATGATGTTACTCATTGGTCCAGTTGTGAGGATTTTTGTTTTCTTTATGTTGAGATGTAATCTATACTGAAGGCTGTGGTCTTTGATCTTCATCAGTAAGTGCTTCAAGTCTTCTTCACTTTCAGCAAGCAAGGTTGTGTCATCTGCATAACACTGGTTGTTACTGAGTTTTCCTCCAATCCTGATGCCCCGTTCTTCTTCATATAGTCCAGCTTCTCACATTATTTTCATCCTTAAATATTCTTGATGAAATAACAAGGTATAATGGGATGAAAACCCACAGACTTTGGGGTAACACAGTTCTCAGTGAAACAGTGACTTCCTGGTAGTAGGACCTAGGGCCAGTATTCAACCCCCTGGGTCTAGTTTCTCGTCTGCACAAAGGAGACGAGAACTGGAAAACAGAAGAACTCAATGAATGACAGTGGTCAGTCAACTGAATAAAAACCCAGAAGCGACATTACCCACCCTGGCTTCCTCACGGGAGACTTGTGAGGATTAAGTAATGCGGTGCTTGTGAAGCACTGAGCATGCTGCCTGGTACATGGTAGGTACAAAGTACACTTGTTTTCTTCCATCCTTAATAAAAACAGTTGGCTGGAGAAGCTCTATTTAAAAAAAAAAAAAAAAAAAAGGGCCCATGGGGCGAAATAGCACATATGCGAGAAGCCAGCACCCCCTGGGTGTTATTCTTCCCCTTGCTCCAGTGGCTTCTCCAGAGTGGTGTCTCGGCTTACAAGCTGTTCTGCTCTGGGCTGCACTGATGCACATGGGTATATGAGTGTGTCTGTTTTAAACTGTGCTCTCTAAAGAGTTCAGTTTTTCTTGTACTCTACTATTGCAGTTCAGAACTCCCAAGGTTCTGAACTAACCTCAACTGCCATCATGAAGACGCGACGAGCGAGCGAGGCCCTCTCCTTACCCATGGAAACCAGAGACTCGTAGTTGCCCCTCATGACGTTCTTGTAGAGCTCCTTCTGCCACTCGGACAGGTTTCCCCACTCCTGTTCCGAGAAATGGACGGCGACGTCATCGAAAGTGACTGGAACCTGAAATCACACACACAAGCTGGAAGGCAGTCACAGGCCCCATGGCTGCCAGATCCCAAGACAAAGAATGGCTCAAGCACCCTGACCCTGGCTCAAGCATCTCTTCCTTAGGACTCGGGTGGGAAAAGCCCGAAGGCCCAGTGCTGGCGTCTCTCCTAGGACCTCTCTAGAAATCTGCCGGCCTTGGTCACTGTCCTGGCTCCAGAGGACAGGGTTTGCCTCGTCTGTTCCTGCTCCTCTGGTGTGGTCTGCAGACCAGCAGAATGTGCACCACCAGGGAACGTGGCAAAGCAGACGCTCAGGCCCCACCCGAGGCCACTAACTCAGATGCTGCATTTGGTAAGCTCCCCGTGATTCATCTGCACGAGAGAATTTGAGAAGCCCTGGTACAGAGAACATAGTCCATGTTTCTGAGCCTCCTTTTCTCCCGGCGTAAGGCCATGAAAGGGCAGCAGCACGAAAGAATCAGGCCACGTTTAATCTCTGTCAGAACCTTGTGAAAAGTATTAAAACCTATCCATCCTCTAGTTTTTTAGGGTACCTCTTGCAGCCACAACTTTACTGGCATTAACGTGATTTATAAGTCAGCTGGTAAAACACTGAGCAGGACAGAGACCCGTCCTAACATTTCACCCAAGATCTCTCTCCACCTCAACAGTGACCACTAAACACTCCTCAGCAGTCGGCTGTAAAGCCATCAACAGCTCTATCACCTGGCCTTCCCTTTGCCTTTCTACGCTCTTATCACGGGCTGCTCTGCTTTTGTAAACTGACAATCCCTCATCTTTGGGTCATTTCTCTGGTCTACTAATCTACACTTTTAGCAACAGGAGAAATAATTTGATTTTGATATGCCCTGCTCTTAGCATACTAAGGGCGGAACCTAGAGAATATTTTTTTTTTTTCTCCTTCTCAACCACTTCTTCCCCTTTCTTTTACATTAAACTAAGTTCCTAAAACTGACATTCCCGATTCAGGTTACTTCCTTGGGAAGCCAGGTTTACCTTAGGAACCTCTCCGTTGCTGCCGGGGGGCAGCCGCAGGATCCAGAAGTTCCTATTTTTCAGCAGGTTCTCCATGTTCTCCAGCCGCCGCTGCAGCAGCCCATACTCCTGCAGCAGTGTCCCCAGCACGACCCACTTGCTCTCTAGGTGGTTTGCAAACTCCACAGCCGTCTTCTCACAGTCGGCGATCTTTTTTTCATTTGTCCCCGTCCTGCCCTCCAGGGTCAGTAACCTCATGGCCTGGGCCTCCAATTTCCTCTCTACCGCCTGGACGGCAGCCCACACAGCCAAGCGGGTGATCTCCGCCGTGGGGAGTGGCGTTTCCTTCTGAGCTGCAGAGGAGAGCTGGAAAGGGGTGTCCTTCTGAGAAGCTGGTCTCTGGAGCAGAGGGTCCAAGTCAGCCTCAGGAACCGTGGGCGAGAGGGTCAGGGGGTCTTTCTCAGGAACTTCAGGGGAACGGAGTGGGGCTTCCTGACGGTGGGTGGCATGGGAGAGAAGTGAGAGTTCAGGGTCAGCAGCCACGGGGGGTGGATACCGGGTTTCTTCTTGGGAAGCCTGGGGGCGCTGGAGATGAGTCCCCTGCTCAGCAGCGGCTGGATACAGGAGTGAGGGTCCCTTCTGGAGCACATGCGGCATTCGGCCAGAAGTCTCTTGCTTGGGGGCACTGGGAGCTTGGGGCAGGGAGCCTTGCCGGGGAACGGCAGGAGACAAAGAAGGGATCTCTTTGGAGGGAAGAACACGGGACTGGAGCAGAGTTTCTCGGGCGGGTCCAGCAGGGGCTTGACGCAGGGTTTCATTTTGAGGAACACTGGGGAACGACAGGGGCGATGAGCGTTGGGTCTCCATCTCCAGCTGCTGGACCTGTTTTTAAAGAAAGAAAGGAAAACACAGGATTGAAGGCCACAGGCTGTAGCCGGCAAAATTAATTCCAAAGATACGTACCCACATTCAAAGGGACTCAGTTTTGATAGCAATAAAATATGATCTGGGGTATGGATATTTTCATGAGGCTATAGAAGTGATTTTTTTTTTTTTTTTATAGAAGTGATTTAGGTGTAAATAATAAATCTATCATTAATAACAAATAAAAGGTGGGTACACCGCCTTCCAGAGCCCTGGTAGCACAGCGGTTAAGAGCTCCGCTGCTAACCAAAAGCTGCTCCACAGGAGAAAGACGTGGCAGCTGCGTCTGTGAAGACCATGGCCGTGGAAGTCCTAAGGGGCAGTTCTACCTGTCTTACGGGGTTGCTATGAGTTGGAATCAGCTGCAGTGTGTCTGGGGTTTGGATACTGCCTTCTATATTTTATTGAGCCATCGCCTTTTTCAGAGCACGTATTTCACAGGTATCATCTTATGAGTACAGTGTGGGAGAGGGGAAAGGGTACTGGACTTGAGTTGGAACCCTGGGCTTTCAGCCCTATCTACACCTCTTACTGCCCATGTCAGCCCAGGCCAGTTATGCAACCTTCCTGTTCTCAGCATCCTCATCCATAAAGTGAGGATAATAATATCTATACACCTACAACTTCACTGAGTTGTTTGAGCATTGAGCATTAAGTAAAATAAGACTTGGAAAACTGATAGAGCAGTATGTTCTAAATGCCAAGCACTGTAATTACCACGAGACTCACAGCAAGCTGGGAACGATCACTGGCTGGTCGGCACTGCAATGGACTTACAGGGACTCGAGGGTGGACTTGACATCCAGCCCCCACTGTCCTGGGGCACCTCCCATGTTCTTTCCTTCACTTGTATACAAGAATAAAATTAACTTTTTAAGTTTCCCAGACTCTTACTCTTGACGAAGGTTGAACTGTTGACTTATCAATAAAATTTCTCAGCATTTATATGTACCCAGGCCCTACTGTAGAGACTGAATGGGCTTCTTGGCCTCCAAATTGACTTTTGCTACAAGCAGAGAGAGAAGAGATACCCAGACAGGTGAGGACCTGACAATTCAGCCACACCTAGAAGTCAAGGTCCCACTGGCAGACAGTCAGGCTGCCACAGTACATAGACTCTGGTGGTCCTGGTTCCTCCATATAGTTCTGGAGGTGGGAAAGGAGGATGAATTGAGCAGAGCTCAAGTCAACCAATTTTGCTCCTTGTCTCAAGATTGGTGGAGACTAGAACCAAAATAAAGATTCAGGTTCCTTTTGAGATTTCAATTATTTGCACTCTCCCTGTTCCACACCTCGGCACGTCCATGTGGAGAGAATTCTTGAATCATCAGAGAAGCTGAGATCTTCTGTGAGTGGGCAGTTCTGTATTTACCTATCCAGACAATATCTTTATTAGAACTGAATTGAATTTTTCCCACAACAATTATTGTCCATGTCCTCCTAATCTTTCCTCAGTGAATTTGCTGGATGGTCAATCACTATACCTCACATACAACTAATCTTTAAAGTGAGTGAAAATCCCATTTTTTCCATTAAAAAACTAGCACATCCCTGGTCTCCAGTCTGACACATAGTATGAACTCAGTGAATGAATAATAGATGGTTGAATTACAAAAAAAAAAAAAAAGATTACTTGGATAAAGACTGAAGTTCCTTTAGCCACCCATCACAGATTCATCTAAACCTACTTCATGTCCTCCATGGTTTTCCCTCCTTCTTTCCTTCATTCATTTATTGAGTGGCTTAATTGAGACAGCATCACACTTTTAAGCCAAGGATTGAATATTCGAGACCCTGTTAAGGCAAAAGGCTTTAGAGTATGATCCAACAGCTCTGCCGCTAACTGAACGTGAGAACTAATTAGTTGGGTAAGAGCTAACAGTCATTTGGCATCTATTACGTGCCAGGAATTGTGTTAAGCATTTTAAAGGGCTCTCTCGTTTGATCCTCACGAAAACCCTATGAAGTAGGTAGTACCAGCATTATTATTCACATTTAGCAGATGAGGACACAGGCTCAGAGAGGCTGAGTAACTTGCCCAAGGACACACAGCAGACTGGCTACAGTACATGTTGCCTTAGATCCTCACATGTAAGCCAAGGTGCTGGGCAGTTTGAGTTCTGCATCCCTTTTACCTCTACAAGTATGAGTGTTGGAGATTAAACAAAGACCTGTTGGAGGTTTAGTGGTGGTAGGCAGAAAGCCCTGCCCTTAAAGCCATTCCATGTAAGCTGGAGTCATAGACCCCTTTGGCAATCTAATGAAAGTTATGGATTCTCTCTCTCAAAAAATGCACATGAGCACATACACAAAATTCTACAAACACTTCCAAGACCCCTAAAACCTGAAGGCTCATTAACAATAAGCCACCTCTCAACCCTTCACTCTCAGCAGGTGAAGGGAAGACAGGGCAGCCCTTTCAGGTGGCAGACAGACACAGGGAGAGCCTGCTAGCTTAATGGAACACAATAGGTACTTTATGGCCCTTCCTCAAACGGGGATTAGGGTATTTGCCTACAACTACTGGGAAGAACGGAAAATCCCCAGGGACCAAATTAATTTCCGTGAGTAATAGAGGGTCTTAACTGTAACAAGGACTATGCCTTAAGAAAAAAAAAAAAAGCTCCAGTGTAGTAAATAAAGCTAGAAAAGCAAGACATCTTTACCAACCAGTCCAATCAGAGCTCAAAGGAAAAGACTATTTCCTTCCTATTATTAGGCCCTCTCTCTCCCTTCCATTTCTGGATCTGGAGGAATGGAGAGACTTGGGGCCACAGGAGCATCTCCTCTGCCCCACCCCCCAAAATAAAATTCTTGCTATAATTTCATGAGTCCCAGGAAACCTATGGTTTGATCTTACTCTAAGCAGAAAGAAATGGCCAAAGAGAGGAACAGAGCTGTAAATAATACCTAAAACTCATAAACACACATTCATAAACTGTTGGGGTAGGATCCTTCTGACTCATATTTTCTAGTACTGAAACCCCCTCCGTGTCTCATCAGTGGATGGAGTTCCCAGGATTCAGGCTATGTTAGCAGAAAGATACATAAGCAAACACATCTTACTTAAAAAGAAAGCTGTGTCATTTTCCTGTGTGCCCCAGTGTGGTTCATCAGGACAAGGTACCACCCAAGGGCCTGCAGACCTAAGCCCATAGGTAGGAGTTTAAAATCTCCATTTTACCTTATCTCCCCAAGAGGTTTTACTATTATTAAGAGCTGGGGGTTTTTCAGAAACCCCTTCCTATACTCAGCAGGAAACCGAGGCTCAAAGGCACTGGCTTCATGCAGTAATCCTCCCAGCTTCAGGGCGACCGCATCTCCCCGAGCAGGTTCGCAGAGAGATTTTAAGACGGGCCTGAAGAACGGCCCACTGAGGAGAAACGACAGCCTGCAGAAGCCTTGGCAACGTGCTCCTCAGACCCCGTCCGTCTTGGCCCGGGGGGAGGGCAAGGCGCCGCGCTGGGACAGTCACCTGCCCACAGGGCACTGCCGGCCTCGGACCCCGCCCGCCCCCTCCCACTCGGTCCCCCGCCCCCGCCCCCGCCCGGGACCGCGGTCAGGGCCGACCCTGTGCCCCGCAGGCCTGCAGCCCCGGAGGCAGGCGTGTCCCAGGACACGGGCCCTGTGCCTCGGACGACTCGCTACGTGACCTTGGGGCACAGCCAGTCGCCGCCACTCTCCGTGCCTCAGTTTCTCCGCCCTGCGAAATGGGAGAGCCGCGTAGGCTCCAAGCTCTGCGGAAAACGTGCCGCGGCACAGCCCGACGGGCCGCAAACCCCCGACGGGCGCGGGCGCCGCGCTGCGCACACGGCGAGCCCCGCCGCCACCTCGGGGCGCGCGCCTGGGGGCCCGCGGTGTCCCGGTGCTGGCCGCGCCTCGCGCCGACTCCCCTCCCGCAGCCCCCGCGCCCGGGGCGCGCGGGCCCCACAGGCCCCCACAGGCCCCCACGTCGCCGCACCTCTGGCCCTTACCGAGACCCCGGGCCGGGCCGCCGGGCCCGGGACACGCAGGCCGTCCCCGGGGGCCCGAGTCCGCGCGTCGGGCCGCGCGCGGGCCGCCCTTACCGGGGCCGGAGCCGCCTCGGCCATGGCCCTGCGCTGTCCGCCCGCCCGGGGCCGCCGCCGCCGCCGCAGGCCCGGCCTCTCCGCAGACGGCGCCGCAGGCCCGGCCTCCCCGCCGCGCGCTCCCGCTCCGGCCTGCGCGGGGACGGGGACCCGGACGGGCTGCCGAGCCGGCGGCGGGGAGCGCGGGGCGCGCGGCGGTGCGGGCGGCCTTCGGCCCCGGCCCCTCTGCGACCCGCGCCGGCCGGCCCTCAGCACCGGCCCGGCCCCACGCGCCGACCCTCCGCGGCCGCGGCTGCGCCCCCGGCTCCGGCCCGGCCGCGGCTGCGAGCTGAGCTCCCGTCCAGCGCCTCTTCAGCAGGGAAGCTGCACAGCAGCTGCCATGTTGCTACAAACTGCATCCTGGGAGGCATGTCCCTCTCAGGCCGCTTAAAGAGAAACGCTCGAGGCTCGTCGGAGGCCGCCGGAGCCCAGACAGCTCCATCTACAGCTGGAAGGAGCGAACAGTGCCGAGCGAGCCGCCAGCGGGCGGGCGGACCCGCCCTGAGCCCGGGCCGGCCCGTCGGGGGGCCCGCGCCCAGCCGCCCGCCCCCACCCGAAAGGACCCCCGGCCCCTCACCTGGGATCCGCGCCTCCCGGGCACCCTCGGGCCGGCGGGGAGGCCGAGGAGCGGATGAGCAGTACCAGCGCGCAGCCGAGGCGACACGGTGCAGTCGGCAGGCGGGTGATTGGCTCCGACAGCCTTCCTCCCGCCGGATCCCCTTGCGCCTCTCAAACTCAGACCCCAGGGTCGTCCCCGTGCCAAACCTGCGCTCACAAAGGGATCTAAGAAACCCCGTCACACCCAAGAGAGCATGGAGTTCATGTGACCAGCTCGGTGTGATCTGGGTTCCAGGGGCAGCAAGAGGGCTGAGGTGCTTTTGTGAAATCCCTGGGTGTTGTTTTCATCCTTAAAAGACAGAATTCCCAGAATCATAGAGTGCCGGGGCTGGAAGGGGCCAGACTGGTTGTTTACGAGGAAATCGAGGCACAGTGGGGAGTGACCTGATTACCATAAGTCACAGTTTTGATCCCTTGTAAGAATGCTCTTTCTAACCATGAGAGGCCCCAGGAAAGGAATGGTGGAGCTTGGAATCAGTGAGCTCCCTTTCCTGGACAGGTTTATTTAACACGTGTTTGGTTTATTGACTACCTACCATGTGGCAAGAACTGAGAATGAAATGGGAAAAAAACTAAGAAGAAGAAAGTACGGGCAGGCTACCTGGTTGCAAGTGATGAAACCCACCTAGAACCAACTAAAAGGGGGGAAAAAAACCAGAATGTATTTGTTCACTGTATTAGTTTCCCGGGGCTGCTATGACAAATGACCATGAACCAGATTGCTTAAGCAGCAGAAACTTGTCCTCTCCTGGTTCTGGAGACCAGGAATCTGAGATCAGGGTGTCGGTGCACAGAGTTCTCTCTGAAGGCTGAGGGGGAGAATTTGTGCCTCTCTCAGCTTTGGGTGACAGCCAGCAGTCCTTGGCTTGTGGATGCTTCACTCCCATGTCTGCAGCTGTTGTCACATGGTGGTCCCTGTGTGTCTCTGTCTCTTCTCTTCTTACAGGGACACGAATCATATTGGACTAGGGCCTGGTGTGACTTCATCTTAACTTGATTACATCTGCAAAGACCCTAGCCCCAAATAAGGTAACGTTAAAAAAAAAAAAAAAAACCTGTTGCCATTGACTCTGACTCTTGGTGACCCCGTGTGTTACAGAGGAGAACTGAGCTCCTCGGGGTTTTCCTGGCTGTAATCTTTATGGAAGCAGAGCAGCAGAGCTTTCTTCCACAGCACCGTTGTGTGGGCCCAACTGCAAACCATTCAGTTAGGAGCTGAGAACACACACTGTTCCACTCAGGGACCTTAGGTAATATTCACAGGAACCAAATAAGGTAACATTCACAACATATCTTTTGAGGGGATACAATTCAACCCACAACATCCACCACCTGGCCCCCAAAACTTCCTGTCCTTCCCACATGCAAAATATGTTCACCCCATCCCAACATCCTCAAAAGTCTTAACTCATTTCAGCATCAACTCTAAGTCCAAACAAACAAACAAACAAAACCCATCAAAATGTAATCACCTCAAAAAGTTCAAATCTCATCTTCTAAATCAAATAAATTGGATATGGGTACGGCTCTGGGAATGGTCCATCCTGGGCAAAATTCCTTTCCTTCTGTGAAAACTAGAAAACAAGGTTATCTGCTTACAAAATGTAGTAGTGGGACAGGCACAAGATAAACATACCCATTTCAAAAAGGAGAACTTGGAAGGAAAAATGGGGTTACAGGTCCTGGACAAGTTCAAAACCCAGCAGGGAAAATTCCATTCGATTTCCTCTGTCCTCTGGGTCCACTAGGGCAGGGATCTTGCCCTCTTGCCCCATTGGGGTGGCAGCCCCAACTTCTGGGTCCACCAGGACCCCACTGTCTGGGTCTGAAGAGGTCCCACAGACCCAGCCTCGGGGCCCTCTGGGCTTTGCCCTAGAGTCGTTCTTCCTTCATTTCATCCCATCTCCATCCCTTTAAGTCCAGGCCCACAGTGTTTCTGCTGGAATAAAATTCTCAAAAACATTGTCCACACTATTAAACATGAGGGTCCTCCATAGATCCTTCTGGATAACTTCTGCTGAGATTGTTGATTGGATCCATAAATGCTATCCCCAATCTCTTCAGCAAAAATGTCTCTGGCCAATCCTTGGGCTTGTCTCCAGAACACAATGTCTGAACAGGCTGACAATTTTCCACATCGTCAAGTTTGGGTTCCTTTTTGCTTAGCAGTTTCTCCCTCAATTTCTCTCTTCCCTCTCACATTTTACTACAAAAAGCAAGGAGAAACCAGGGTGCACCTTCCACACTTTGCTTGGAAATCTCAGCTAAATATCCAAGTTCATCACTTACAAGTTCTACTTTCCACCAAACAGCGGAACACAATTCAGCCAAGTTCTCTGCCACTTTACAACAGATCTCTTTCTTCCATTTCCCAGTAACATGCTTCCCATTTCCATCTGAGACCTCATCAAAAGCACCTTTAATGTTCATATTTCTAGCAACATTCTGTTTATTATGATATGTATACAGTCACGTGCTGCATAATGTCTGTTTGGGCAGCCTCCAATGGCATGTATGTCCTTTCCCATAATAGGGTTCAGAAATCCCTGTTGGGGAACAGGACAGTATCTTGGCTATTTAGTCAATACAGATACCTTCTAAATGAGGTGGGGAGTTACCACCTGTGTTTGTCCATTTTCTACCATGTACCCATCTGTAAAGAACGCATACTACCATTTTTGGTATTTTGAAAATTTTACAAGAATGATATCAATTGCAACTTGCTCTTTTCATGTATCATTTTGTTTTTGAGATATAGTCATGTTTAAGCAAGCATCATGGGGTTGCCATGAGTCAGAATCAACTTGATGAAGCTAACAACAACAGGCAAGTATAATTAGTTTATTCATTTTAACCACTATATAATATTTCATTGAATATATAAACTCCAGTTTATTTTCCATTCCTCTAAAGGGGATGAGAGTAAGCATGCTGCCAGGTAATTATCAGTGCATCCTGATTGCATGTTCGATCAATTTCAGACTGCAGAAGTTGGTAAAAATCTTCAATTTCTTCATCTTTGGCCTTAGTGGTTGGTGTGTAAATTTGAATAATAGTTGTATTAAGTGGTCCTGCTTGTAGGTGTATGGGTATTATCCTATCACTGACAGTGTTGTACTTCAGGATAGATCTTGAAATGTTCTTTTTGATGAAGAATGAAATGTCACTCCTCTTCAAGTTGTCATTCCTGATATAGTAGGCCATATGATTGTCCAATTCAAAATGACCAGTACCAGTCCATTTCAGCTCACTAATCCGAGGGTATGGATGTTTATGTGTTCCATTTAAGTTTTGATGATTTTCAATTTTCCTAGATTCATACTTCATACATTCCAGGTTCCAATTATTAATGGATGTTTGCAGCTGTTTCTTCTCATTTTGGGTTGTGCCACATGAGCAAATGAAGGTCCCAAAAGCTTGACTCATTAAGGTTGACTCTACTTTGAGTAGGCAGTTCTTCCCCAGTCGTCTTTTGAGTGCCTTCCAACCTGCAGGGCTCATCTTCCGGCACTATATCAGACAGTGTTCCACTGCTATTCATAAGGTTCTCAGTGGCTAATTCCCTTCAGAAGTAGACCACCAGGTCCCTCTTCTTAGTCTGTCTAGATGATGGAAAAGTTCAATATCATCAGTAAGAACAAGGCCAGGGGCCCACTGTGGATCAGACCATCAATTACTCCTATGCAGGTGCAAGTTGAAACTGAAGAAAATTAGAACAAATCCACAAGAACCAAAGTATAACCTCGAGTATTTCCCACCTGAATTTAGAGACCATCTGAAGAATAGATTAGACACGTCAAACACTAATGACTGAAGGCCAGACTAGTTGTGGAATGACATCAAGGACACCATACCTGACGAAAGCAAGAGATCATTAAAAAGACAGGAGAGAAAGTAAAGACCTTAATGGATGTCAGAAGAGACTCTGAAACTTGTTCTTGAACGTTGAGTAGCAAAAGCCAAAGGAAAAAATGGTGAAGTAAAAGAGCTGAATAGAAGATTTCAAGGGGCGGCTCGAGAAGACAAAGTGTGCAAAGACCTGAAGAAAAGAAAACCAAAAGGGAAGAACATGCTCAGCATTTCTCAGGCTAAAAGAACTGAAGAAAAAATTCAAACCTCAAGTTGCAATACTGAAGGATTCTATGGGGAAAATATTAAGTGATGCAGGAAGCATCAAAAGAAGATGGAAGGAACACATAGAGTCACTATGAAGGAACACATAGAGTTCAAAAAGAACTGGTCGACCTTTAACCATTTAACCATTTCAGGAGGTAACATATGATCAGGACCTGATAGTACTGAAGGAAGAAGTCCAAGCTCCACTGAAGGCATTGGTGAAAAACAAGGCTCCGGGAATTGACGGAATATCAATTGAGATGTTTCAACAATTGGATGCAGCGCTGGAAGGGCTCACTCATCTATGCCAAGAAATTTGGAAGACAGCTTCCTGGCCAACTGACTGGAAGAGATCCATATTTATGCCTATTCCCAAGAAAGGTGATCCAACTGAGTGCAGAAATTATTGAACAGTATCATTAATATCACATGCAAGCAAAATTTTGCTGAAGGTAATTCAAAAGTGGCTTCAGCAGTAATCGGCAGGGAACTGCTAGACATTTGAGCCGGATTCAGAAGAGGATGTGGAACCAGGGATATCACTGCTGATGTCAGATAGATCCTGGCTGAAAGCAGAGGATACCAGGAAGATGCTTACCTGTGTTTTATTGACTATGCAAAGGCATTCGACTGTGTGGATGGTAACAAATTACGAATAACATTGGTTTGAATGGGAATTCCAGAACACCTAACTGTGCTCATGAGAAATCTGTACATGGATCAAGAGGCAGTCGTTCAAACAAATCAAAGGGATACTGCGTGGTTTAAAGCCAGGAAAGGTGTGTGTCAGGGTTGTTTCCTTTCACCATACCTATTCAATCTCTATGCTGAGCAAATAATCCAAGAAGCTGGACTCTATGAAGAAGAACGGGGCATCAGGATTGGAGGAAGGCTAATTAACACCTGTGTTATGTGATGATACAACCTTGCTTGCTGAAAGTGAAGAGGACTTGAAGCACTTACTAATGAAGATCAAAGACCACAGCCTTCAGTACGGATTATACCTCAACATAAAGAAAACAAAAATCCTCACAACTGGACCAATAAGCAACATCGTGATAAATGGAGAAAACATTGAAGTTGTCAAGGATTTCATTTTACTTGGATCCACAGTCAACACCTATGGAAGCAGTAGTCAAGAAATCAAAAGACACATTGCATTGGGCAAATCTGCTGCAAAATACCTCTTTTAAGTGCTGAGAAACAAAGATGTCACCTTGAGAACTAAGGTGGGCCTGACCCAAGCCATGGTGTTTTCAATTGCCTCAGTTGCATGTGAAAGCTGGACAATGAATAAGGAAGACTGAAGAAGAATTGATGTCTTTGAATTGTGGGGTTGGCAAAGAATATAGAATATGCCATGGACTGCGAAAAGAATGAACAAATCTGTCTTGGAAGAAGTACAACTACAATACTCCTTAGAAGCAAGGACGGTGAGACTATGTCTCACACACTTTGAACATATTGTCAGGACGGGTCAGTCCCTGGAGAAGGACATCATGCTTGGTAAAGTGGAGGGCTAGTGAAAAGAGAAACGAGATGGATTGACACAGTGGCTGCAACAATGGGCACAAGCATAGTAACAATTGTGAGGATGGCGCAGGACTGGGCAGTGTTTCGTTCTGTTGTGCATAGGGTCGCTATGAGTCAGAATCAACTGGACGGCACCTGACAACAACAATAACATGCTGCCGGGAACATCTGCACATGTGTCTCATTGTTCTAGAGTTTCTCTAGGAGACACTTCGACATGGAATATTGAGTGCTAGGAGAACCTTCATCTTTTCTAGGCTTGACAAATTGCTCACCAAAGAGATTGTGCCAAGTTACACACCCATCAACAATGCAAGAGTCCCTGGTTTTCACATTCTCATCAACACTTACTGTTAGCAGACTTAGAACATTTTGCCAACACAGTGAGGGTAAAATGGTAGTTCATTACTTTAATTTGTATTTATATTTTTCTTTCCCTGATTACTAAGGAAGTTGAGCATCTTTTCATATTTACTATGTTTGGGTTTCTTCCTCCATGAATTTGATCTTTATGTCCTTTGCCAAAGTTTCTGTTATGAGATCTTTTATTTATTGGTTTATAAGCCACTGCTGGTGTTCTTAAATATATTCTGGATACCAATCGTGTGTTGTTTGTACACATGACAAGTATTTTTTCCCCATCTGTCTCTTGTCTTAGCACTTCTCATGGTGAATTTTGCATAAAAATTTATATTTAAATGTAATAAAATATAATAGTCTTTTATTTTGATAATTTGTGCTTTTTCTGTCTTTTTTGATTTCTTTCCTTAAGGATATTACTCAATACTTTATTCTAAAACTTTTACAGTTTTGCTTTTTCACACTGAGATATTTAATTTGTCTAGAGTTGAATTTTTCAGCTTTTAAAAACAGCTTTATTGTGATATAATTAACATGCCATAAAATACATTTATTTAAAGTATACAATTCAATGGTTTTACTATATTCACAGAGTTGTGCAAATGATCTAAGTTTAGAACATTTTCATCAATCCGAGAGGAAACCCTGTACTCCTTAACAGTCACTCTCCATTGTGCTATTTGTGTTTTTATTATTGAGTTGTGTATCAGTCAGTGTTCTCCTTCTCCAGAGAAACAGAAGATGGATAGATGAATAGACGGTTGAGTGGATGGGTAGATGGGTGGATGGGTGGTTGGGTGGGATAGGTGAGTGGATGGGTGGGTGGGTGGATGGATGGATGGATGTGTAGTTGGATAGATGATAGGTTTATTATTAAATATTATTTACTTTAAGGAATTGGCTTATGCAATGTGGGGATTGGCAAGTCCACAATCTGTAGGGCAAGCTGGCAAGCTGGAAACTCATAGACTGAGATGATGTTACAGTCTTGAGTTGAAAACCCGAAGTACAGACTGGCAGGCTTGAAACTCAAATAGGATTTCTGTGTTACGCTCTTGAGGTATATGGTGAAATGAGTTTCTTTATGTGGCTCTTGCTTTGGTCCTAGGAGAAAGAGAGAAAAAGAAAATGGCTTGGGATATTTTTTCCCCTGAGCCCTGCCTGAGGAGCTGTTACAGTTGCCCTTGTTATAGTTCCTAAGGGAAGAAGCCGGTCTCCGCTGGTAGGAAATGTCAGCTATTATGCAAATAGATGGAGCCCTTTGTGAGGGGATTGGTCAGGTTAGTCCAAAGAGGTGATTGGTCAATTACTATGCAAATAAGCTGTGTAAAATCTGCCCAATAGGATTGAGCCACTTGCCTATATAAGGAGCCAACCCCACAGAGATAGCTGAGAGGCAAGGAAAGAAACAGAGAGAGAGAGAGGGAGGGAGAGTATACTCAGTGCCTTTGGGGAGTAGGCTTCCCAGTGGAGCTAAAATGCTGTAATATGGGTCAAAAGCTATAACACTAAAAACAGAGCAAGAGAGAGAGAGAAAAAGAAAAGGAAATAGGGAAGAAGGGAAGGCAAGGGAGAGGGAGGGAAAGAGAGAGGAAGGGAGGGAGAGGGAGAGACCAACTGCGTGCCAGGCCGAGATGGGGTGACCTCAGCCAAGAGGAGACCTGTTCTGAGGGGGTGTGCACATCTGAAGGAGAGAGCTGCCCTACACTGAAGAGGGGGAGCCTTCCAGACCTTGCCTGTGTGCTTCCAGACATTGATCCTATTCCTGTTACTTCCAAGTTAATCCTGATCCCATGTTGCTTCCCTAATAAACCATATAACTAAGTATAGCTTGTGAGTTCTGTGCGATGCTGCAGCAAATTATCCAACAGAGGAGAGAGCTGAGGGGAGGGAGAGTAACAGATGTCAGATGGAGTGGTACAGCAGCTTGAAGAAGTTGGAGATCTGGGACATGTTTGACCTCCACCTCATGAGAACCAGCTTTGTGCTGATTCTTATTAAATAATATGTACAAGGCAGAATCCCTCATTTGGGAGACCTCAGTTTTGCTCTTAAAGCTTTAAACTGATTGGATGAGGCCCACCCACATTATCGAGGGTGATCTTAAAGTGAACTCATTGTAAATGTTAATCAGGTCTACAAAATATCTTCAGAGAAACATCTAGACTAGTGTTTGACCAAACAACTGGACATTACAGCTTAGCCAAACTGACACATAAAATCCACCATCAGTCTCGACCCCTTGTCAAATTGACACCATACACATCTTAAACCATACTTAATCTCCAAATAAAGACGATAACAAGGTCATACCTGGTGTGACACATTCGCCCAGTGTGATATAACTAACTAACGTGTTTCCCAGAAGAGGGTGCAAAGTCCTTTGGCGATGCTGACGTTTCTCCTTGACATCCTTAACTTAAATGCTATGATGTAAAGTTAACACATCTTATATGATAAGAAGATGAGAGGAACGAAAACAAAGAAATATGACACCTAGTTGCCACTGAGTCAGTTCCAACTCATGGTGCTCCCTGTGTGTCCGAGTAGCACTGTTCCGTAGGGTCTCAGTGGATGAGTTTTGGAAAGTAGATCACCAGGCCTTTCTTCCAAGATGCCTCTGGATGGGCTTGAACTGCTAAACGTTAGGTTAGCAGCTGAGCACATTAGGCATTTGCACCACTCAGGATACATATACATATACGTGTTGTTGTCAGGTGCCGTTGGGTCTGTTCCGACTCATAGCAACCCTATGCACAGTAGAACAAAACAAGGATGGCCTGGTCCTGCGCCATCCTTACAATCGTTGTTATGCTTGAGCCCATTGTTGCAGCCACTGTGTCAGTCCACCTTGTTGAGGGTCTTCCTCTTTTCCGCTGATCCTGTACTTTACCAAGCATGTTGTCCTCCTCCAGGCACTGATCACTCCTGATAACATGTCCAAAGTATGGAAGACACAATCTCACCATCCTTGCTTCTAAGGAGCATTCTAGTTGTACTTCTTCCAAGACAGATTTGCTCGTTCTTTTGGGAGTCTATGGTATAGCCGACATTCTTTGCCAACACCACAATTCAAAGAAGTCAGTTCTTCAGTCTTCCTTATTCATTGCCCAGCTTTCACATGCATATGGTGCAGTTGAAAATACCATGACTTTGGTTAGCCGCACCTTAGCCTTCAAGGTGACATATTTCCTTTTCAACACTCTGAAGAGGTCCTTTGCAGCAGATTTGCCCAATGCAATGTGTCTTTTGATTTCTTGACTGCTGCTTCCATGGGTGTTGATTGTGGATCCAAGTAAAATGAAATCCTTGACAACTTCAGTCCTTTCTCCATTTATCATGCTGTTGCGTATTGGTTCAGTTGTGAGGATTTTTGTCTTCTTTATGTTGAGGTGTAATCCATACTGAAGGCTGTGGCCTTTGATATTAATCAGTAAGTGCTTCATGTCCTCTTCGTTTTCAGCAAGAAAGGTTTTGTCATCTGCATAATATAGGTTGTTAATGTCTTCCTCCAATATTGACACCCTGTTCTTCTTCATATAGTCCAGCTTCTCAGATTATTTTCTCAGCATACAGATTGAATAGATACGGTGGAAGGATACAATCCTGATGCACACCTTTCCTGACTTTAAACGACTCAGTATCCCCTTGTTCTGTCCGAACAACTACTTCTTGATCTACGTACAGGTTCCTCATGAGCACAATTAGGTGTTCTGGAATTCCCATTCTTCGCAATGTTATCCATAGTTTTTTATGATCCAAACAGTCGAATGCCTTTGCATGGCCAATAAAACACAGGTAAGCATCTTCCTGGTATTCTCTGCTTTCAGCCAGGATCCATCTGACATCAGCAATGGTATCCCTGATTCCATGTTTTCTTCTGAATCCAGCCTGAATTTCTGGCAGTTCCCTGTAGGTATACTGCTGCAGCCGCTTTTGAGTGATCTTCAGCAAAATTTTGCTTACGTGTGATATTAATGATATTGGAAACCCTGGTTGCGTAGTGGTTAAAAGCTATGGCTGCTAACCAAAAGGTCGGAAGTTCAAATCCACCAAGTGCTTCTTGGAAACTCTATGGGGCAATTCTATTCTCTCCCATAGGGTCACTCTGAGTTGGAATCGACTCCATGGCAATGGGTTTGGTTTTTCCCCCACGTGTCTGTCAGTTTGTCATACTGTGGGGGCTTGTGTATTGCTGCGATGCTAGAAGCTATGCCACTGGTATTCAGATGCCAGCAGGGTCTCCCATGAAGGACAGGTTTCAGCTGAGCTCCAGTCTAAAACAGACTCTGAAGAAGGACCCGGCAATCTACTTCTGAAAAGAATTAGCCAGTGAAAACCTTATGAATAGCAGTAGAAGAAATATGGAAGACAGCTTCCTGGTCAACTGACAGGAATATATATATATATATATATATATATATATATATATATATATATATATATATATTTTAAAAACTATTGCTGTTGAGTCGATTCCGGCTCATAGTAACCCTATAGCACAGAGTAGAACAGCCGCATAGGGTTTCCAAGGAGCAGCTGGTGGATTTAAACTGCCAACCTTTTGATTAGCAGCCATAGCTCTTAATCACTGCGCTACCAGGGGTCCATAATATATGTACGGAAACCCTGGTGGCATAGTAGTTAAGAGCTATGGCTGCTAACCAAAAGGTTGGCAGTTTGAATCCACCAGATGCTCCTTGGAAATCCTATGGGGCAATTCTAGTCTGTCCTGTAGGGTCACTATGAGTTGAAATCAACTGGATGACAACGGGTTTGTTCGTTTTGGTATCTATATACATATGCATATATACACACATATACACAGATATGTACACATGTATGTCCCCCATGTGTCAGTTTACATATATACGTACATACACGAACATATTCATAGACTATAAACATATTCATAACAGAATGAAGAAATACTCAACAACTATAGTCCTCATTTCTGCGACTAATCATGTGTTCATAGCTGGTATTTATAACTACCATTTTCACTATCCATTCCACATCCCCTTTGCCCTCAGCAAGCCCCTGAGCTGGTTGTGTTTCTTTGTCTGGTGGGGTGACTCAAATCTTCATTCTTGAAGGGTCTGGGCTTTTAGCAAGCCTGTTGAATTGAGTTGTTGTAGTTTTCCATTGACTTTAATCATGGGACATGGCAGTACTAAGAGAAGCCCTAAAGGATCTCCTGTATTCCAGACATACTCTTCTTTACCTCTATTGTGTAGTTGTTGTTGTTAGGTGCTGTCAAGCTGATTCTGACTCATAGCAATCCTACGTGACAGAGTAGAACTGCCCCATAGGGTTTTCTTAACTGTAATCTTTACAGAAGCACATCAGGTCTTTCTCCCACAGAGCCACCAGGTAGATTTGAAATACCCACCTTTTGGCTAAGCAGCCAAGCACTTAACCAGTTGCACCACTAGGGCTCTAGCAGCCCTGTTTCCCCTTGGTAATCAGGATCAACAACCACAGTCAGAACAGTAACTCCCTTCTATGCCTGTTAATTCAGAGGCATGAGGAGCTCAAAGTGGCAAGGTGGCAGTCTTAACTTCCAGTTCAGTGAAATCATTGTTATGTCTCCTAATGGAAGCATTCCTGTCTTTGGAATTAAGACCTCTAATCCAACAGAACATAAGGTCATAGGGAGAGGAAGCAAAAAAATTGCTAGTATTTCACTAGGGGTAATAGTGAGTGATGCCGCTCCTACTTCCACCCCTTGATTCCTGGACTTGTGAATCCTGGCTACGAGAGAAACATCAGCATATATTGGACACTGATGTAGAGCACATACAGCTTCCTAAAGAATATTGCCCCATCTCTGCAAGGTATTGCCACCTAGCTGATGTTGTAACTGGGTCTTCAAAAGGCCAATCACCGTTCTATCAAGCCAGCCGCTCAGAGTGATGGGGAACATTGTAAGATCAGTGAATTTCATAAGCATGAGCTCATTGTCGCACTTCATCTGCTGTCTAGTGAGTCCCTTGATTAAAAGCAAGGCTGTGTGGAACACCATGGCAGCGGATAAGGCATTCTGTAAATCCAGGGAATGGTAGTCTTGGCAGAAGCACTGAGTGCAGGAAAAGCAAATCCATATCCAGATTAAACGTCTATTTCAGTAAGAAAAAGTCACTGCTGCTTACACGATGAAAGTGACCTAATCTAATCAATCTGCCAGTAGGTAGCCGCCTGATTGCCTGGTGGAATGGTGCCATATCAGAGACTCGGTGTTGGCCTCAGGTGCTGGCAGGTTGAGTCCTCAGCCGCGGTCGTGGCCAAGTCGGACTTGGTGAGTGAAAGTTCACGTTGCTGAGCCCATGCATAGCCTCCACCCCTGCCACCATGGCCACTTTGTTTTTGAGCCCATTGGGCAATGACAGGAGTGGCTGGGGAAAGAGGTTACCTGGTATCCACAGAATGTGTCCTCCTACCCACTTGATTGTTCAGATCCTTCCCTGTTCACCATTTGATGAGCTTTCACATGGAATACAAATCTTCATGTTTTTGCCCATTTAGAGAGGTGTATCCACATACCTCTTTCCCAGACCTCCTTGTCATCAATTTTCCAATCATGTTCCTTCCAAGTCCCTAACTATCCAGCCAAACTATTGGTCACAGCTTATGAATCAGTATGAAGTCACACCTCTGTCTATTTCATTTCCAAGCAAAATAAACAATGAGGTACACAGAAGTTTTCTCTTTCTCAGGCTCTTGCCATGAAGCCATAGCTGTGGGCTGGGAGAGAGAAGGTAATGTAACAGGAATGGGGGCCTTAGGCATTTGGGCCATTTTCTCATGTAACTTACTTGTGCCTTCAGGGCCTACTCGTGCTCAACCTTGCATATACCACCTCCTTTTGATGATGGAGGGCTGCTGAGGATGCCCACATTTATGACATGATGGATCAGACAACATCCAGTTCATGATGGGCAGCTCAGGTCATGTGGTAACTTGGTGGCCTATGGTTAAGTGTTCAGTCTCTATTAAAGCCCAGTAGCAAGCTAAAAGCTAAAACCTTTTTCTCAAAAGGAGAGTGGTTATCTGCAGAGGATGGCAGGGATTTGCTCCCTAATCCTAAGAGTCTGTGCTGTGATTCACCAATAGGGGCCTCTCAAAGGCTCCAAACAGCATCTCTCTCTGCCACTGATGCTTCGAGCACCATTGGATATGTTGTATCACATGACTCAAGTGGCAGAGCAGCTGGCATGGCAGCCTGGACCTTTCAGAGCCTTTTCTTGTTCTGGGCCCCACTCAAACTAACAGCTTTTCAGATCACTTGATAAATGGGCTGGAGTAATGCTCAAATGAGGAATATGTTGTCTCCCAAATTCAAGGAGGCCCACAAGGCATTATGTCTCTTTTTTTGTTGTAGAAGGGGCCAAATGCAACAATTTACTATTGACCTTAGAAGGAATATCTCAGCAACTCCTACAGCTCGAATTTTTGTCAGATGTATTTTCTACATATGACATGAAAATATATTACCACTAACATAGAAAAGGAAGGTATACTCTCAAATTCATTCTATGAAGACAGCATAACTCTAACACCAAATCACTAAAAAAGAGAACTATAGAGCGATATCCTCTATGAACACTGACACGACAATTCTCAAAAAAATTCTAGCCAATAGAATCTAATGGCATATCAAAAAAATAATACCTTATGTCCAATTGGGATTCATACTAGGTATGCAAGAATAGTTCAGCTTTAGAAAATCTAACACTGTAATCCATCACATAAATAAAACAAAGGGAAAGAATCACATGATCATCTCAATTGATCCAGAAAAGGCATTTTAAAAAGTCCAACACCCATTCCTGATTAAAAACTGTCACCAGAATAAAAAAGAAGAGAAACTTCTCAACACAATTAAGGGCGTATACACAAAACACCCAATATTATTCTCAGTGGCGACAGACTAGAAGCATTTACCCTGAGGATGGGAACAAGACAAGAATGCCCTTTATCACTTCTCTCATTCAACATTGTACTGGAAGTCCTAGCTAGAACAGTAAGACAAGAAAGGGAAATAAAGGGCATCCAAATTGGTAAGGAAGAAGTAAAACTATCTCTATTTGCAGATGATATGATCCCACACATAGAAACTCCCAGAGAATCCACAAGAAAGCTACTGGAACTAATAGAAGGATTCAGCAAAGTGACAGGGTACAAGATCAACATACAAAAATCAGTTGGATTCCTCTACACTGACAAAGAGACCTCCAAAAAAGAAATCACGAAAACAATACCATTTACAACAGCCCTCCCCTCAAAACATGAAGTACTTATGAATAAACCTAACAAGGAATGTAAAAGTCACATACAGAGAAAACTAAAAAAAACATTACCTCCAGAAATTAAGAGACCTTCATAAATGGAAAACCATACTATACTCATGGTTAGGAAGACTTAACATTGTGAAAATGCCAATAGTACTCAAAGCAATTTATAGATTCAAAGCAATTCCAATCCAAATTCCAACAACATTTTTCAGAGTTGGAAAAACTAATCACCAACTTTATATGAAAGGGAAGGAGCCCCAGGATAAGTAAAACACTACCGAAAAAGAAGAGCAAAGTAGGAGGCCTCACACTACCCGATCTCAGAACCAACTATACAGCCACGATAGTCAAAACAGCCTGGTACTGGTACAACTACAAACACATAGACCAATGGAACAGAATCAAGAAACCAGAAATAAACCTATCCACATACGAACACTTGATCTTTGACAAAGGGCCAAAGTCCATTAAATGGGGAAGAAATCTTCTCTTCAACAAATGGTGCTGGCAAACTGGATCTCCATTTGCAAAAAAATGAAACAGGATCCATAACTCACCCCCCACACAAAAACTAACTCAAAATGGATCTAAGACCTAAATGTAAAAACTATAACTATAAAGTTCATGAAAGAAAGCATAGGGACAATGCTAGGGGCCCTAATTTATGGTATGAATAGAATATTGAGTAGGACTAAAAATGCACAAACTCCAGAAGATAAACTAGGTAACCGGGAATTCCTAAAGATTAAACACTAAATGCTCATCAAAAGGCTTTTCCAAGAGAGTAAAAAGAGATCCTGCAGACTGGGGAAAAAAATCTTTGGTAATGACATATCTGATAAAGCTTTACTCTCTAAAATATACAGAAAACTTCAACAACTCAACAATAAACAGACAACCCAATTGCAAAATGAGCAAAGGACATGAACAGACACTTCACCAAAGAGAACATTCAGACAGCCGACAAATACACGAAAAGATGCTGTGGTCATTAACTATTAGAAAGATGCAAATCAAAACCATAATCAGATACCATCTCACACCTGCAAGAAGGGCACTGACCAAAAATTCAGAAAACAATAAATGATAGTGAGGTTGTGGGGAGATTGGAACTTTCATACACTGCTGGTGGGGATGTAAAATGGTACAATTATGGAAAACAACATGGCATTTCCTTAAAAAGCTAGAAATAGAAATAACATATGATCCAGCAATCCCACTCCTAGGAATATATCCTAGAGAAATAAGAGCTGTCACATGAATAGACATATGCACACCCATGTCCACTGCAGCATTATTCACAATGGCAAAAAGATAGAAACAACCTAAGTGCCCATCAACAGATGAATGGATAAAAAATTATGATACACACACACAATGGAATACTATACAATGATAAAGAACAATGATGAATCCGCAAAAATCTCAGAGCATGGATCGATCTGGAGGGCATTATGCTGAGTAAAATAAGTCAGTCCCCAAAGGGCAAATATAGTATGAGACCACTGTTAGAAAAACTCAAGAAAGGTTTACACACAGAAAGAAACAACCTTTGATGCTTACAAGGGAGGGGAGGAATGGGAAACTAGATAGTAATGCCCCCAAAAAACAAACCCACTGCTGTCCAGCCAATTCAGATTCGTAGCCACCCCATAGGGTTTCCAAGGCTGTGAATCTGTACAGAAGCAGACTGCTGTATCTTTCTCTCACTGAGCTGCTGATGGTTAGCAGTCAATCACTTTAACCACTGCACCACCAGGGCTGTAGGTAGTACACAAGTGTTAACTTTGGTGAAGAGAAAGACAATACATAATACAGGCGCAGTCAGCACAACTTGACCAGGACAAAGGAAAACACTTAGAGGAACACAAGAAAATAAATAAAAGCGGCAACCACAGTAAATACTGTAGCATATACAACTCTACAATGACTGTAATAATAACTTACAAGCAGATATGTAGGCAGATACGCACGCTGAGTAAGGGACGGAGGGCATGCAGGAGTAAACCCATATACATACATAGGTGAGGCTGTGGATATTTTTACATACATGTTTGTATGTACAGCATGTATATTCATATATATAATAGAACAAAAACAGGGCACAGTCATAGAAGCTTCCCAGACACATCCAAACACCTTGAGAGACTGAGTTACTGGGGCTGAGGGCTGGGGACCATGGTCTCGGGGGACATCAAGGTCAATTGGCATGACATAGTTCATAAACAAAGTGTTCTACATCCTACTTTGATGAGTAGCGTCTGGGATCTTAAAAGCTTGCGAGAGGCCATCTAAGATACATCTATTGGTCCTGTCCCTTGTGGAGTAAAGGAGAATGAAGAAAATCAAAGATACAAGTGAAATATTAGTCCAAACAACTAATTGACTACATAAAACACAGCCTCCACAAGCCTGAGCCCAGAAGAACTAGATGGTGCCTGGCTACCACCACCGACTGCTCTGATAGGGATCACAACAGAGGGTCCTGGACAGAGAGGGAGAAAAATGAAAAACAATATTCAAACTCACAAAAAAGACCAGACTTACTGGTCTGACAGAGACAGGGAGAACCCCCGAGACTGTGGCCCCTGGGCACTCTTCTAACTCAGAACTGAAGCCACTTTTGAAGTTCTCTTTTCAGCCAAGGGTAATAGGCCTATGAAACAAACAATAACACACTTGAGGTACGTGTGTTTTAGATCAATCAAGTATACTAGACCAAATGGGCAACACCTGTCCAAAAGCAAAGATGAGAAAGAAGGACCAAAACTGAAGGGACAGGAAAATTGGACAAATGGGAACGGGAAACCCAGGGTGGAAAGGGGGAGAGTGCTGCCACATTGCAGAGATTGTAACCAAGGTTATGAAACAATTTGTGTATAAATTTTTAAATGAGAAACTAATTTGCTCTGTAAACTTTCACCTAAAGCACAATAAAATAAAAATATTGTCTGAAGTCTTCTTAAAACCAAATAATGGTTTAGTTTGACTAGTAAAAAATGTCTGCCTTAAACACTATGTTCTTTTAAGGCCTATCTAGATGGGATCAAGGAAACCCTGGTGGTGTAGTGGTTAAGTGCTAGGGCTGCTAACCAAGACGTCAGCAGTTCGAATCAGCCAGGGGGTGCTCCTTGGAAACTCTATGGGGCAGTTCTACTCTGTCCTGTAGGGTCGCTATGAGTTGAACTGGACTCAGTGGCAGTGGGTTTGGTCTTTGGTTTATATGGGATCAAATTGACAATAGTAACTCAAAAGATTAGGGGGCAGTGAGTTTATGTTAATGAATGGTCGCACAACTCGAAGAATATAATTGATGTCACCAAATTGTACATGTAGAAACTGCTGAACTGGTGTATGTTTTGCTGTGTATATTCTCCAAACAACAAAATAAATAAAATTTAGGGAAAAGAAAATATATTGCCACTATGCCTGGAGTAGTTGCTACTTCTTGCTCCTAGGTCCAATCAGCATAATGTCATCTACGTAAAAGACCAGTGTGATGTCTTGTGGAAGGGAAAAATGACCAATATCCCTGCAGACCAAACTATGACATAGGGCTGGAGAGTTTATATACCCCTGAGGTAGGACAGTAAAGGTGTATTTCTGATCTTGTCACCTAATAGCAAAATGTTTCTGGTGGTCTTTACTAAAGGTATTGACAAAAAGCATGTGCCAGATCAATAGCTACCCGGCAGGTGTCTGGGAACGTGTTACTTTGCTCAGGTGATAAAACCTCATCTGGAAAAGCAGCTGCAGTTGGAGTCACCAGCTGGTTAAATTTATGACACTCCATTCTCATTCTCCAAGATCCACATGTTTTCTACACAGGTCAAATAGGTGAGTTGACTGCAAATATGGTGGGAAGCACCAGCTGGGCATCACCCAAACCCTTGGTGGTGGCACTATTCTCTGCAATCCCTCCAGGAATGCAGTATTGCTTTCGGTTTTTTATTTTTGTAGGTAGAGGAACTTCTAGTGGCTTCCACTCAGCCTAGCCAACCATAATACCCCCTTACTCCAGAGGTCAGGGAACCAGTGTGAGGAATCTGTCAATTGCTGAGTATGTCTATTCTAGTTATACATTCCAGAACTAGGGAAATAACCACAGGGCGGGTTTGGGGGCCCACAGAACCCACCGTGAGATAGATCTGAGCTGAAATTCCATTGATAACCTGACTTTCATGAGCTTCTACTCTGACTGGTGGATCACACTGAACATAGATATGTTCGGATTTTCCCTACTATCTTATTTTGTGATTTTTATTTATCTTAACTTTTCTTTGGTTCTTTTCCCCATTTCCTGCCTCCTATTAATCTCTTTAATTCTCAAGCTGAAAGAACTGAAGAAAAAATTCAAGTACTGAGTTGCGATATCAAAGGATTCTACCAGAGAAATATTAAATGACACAGGAAGCATCAAAAGAAGATGGAAGGAATATACAGAGTCACTATACCAAAAAGAATTGGCCAACATTCAACCATTTCAGGAGGCAGCATATGATCAGGAACCAGTAATACTGAAGGAAGAGGGCCAAGCTGCACTGAAGGCATTGGTGAAAAACAATTGACAGAATACCAATTGAGATGTTTCAAACCGATGCAGAATTGGAAGTGCTCACTCGTCTATGCCAAGAAATTAGTAAGACAGCTATCTGGGCAACCAACTGGAAGAGATCCATATTTATGCCTACTCCAAAGAAAGGTAATCTAATTTAATGCAGAAATTATTGAACAATATCATTAATATCACATGTACGTAGAATTTTGCTGAAGATCATTCAAAAGTGGTTACAGCAGTACATCTACAGGGAATTGCCAGAAATTCAAGATGGATTCAGAAGAGGATGTGGAGCCAGGGATATCACTGCTGATGTCAGATGGATCCAGGCTAAAAGCAGAGAATACCAGAAAGATGTTTGTTGTTGTTGTTAGGTGCCATCGAATTGGTTCCAAATCATAGGGACCCCATGTATACCACAAAATTAAATACTACCCAATCTTGCACAATCCTCAAATTGTTATGCTTGAGCCCATTTTTGCAGCCATTGTGTCAATCTATCTCGTTGATGGTCTTCCTCTTTTCTGCTGACCCTCTAATTTACCAACCGTGATGTCCTTCTCCAGGGACTGATCCCTCCTGACAACATGTCCAAAGTATGGAAGACACAGTCTCACCATCCTTGTGTCTAAGGAGCATCCTGGTTGTATTTCTTCCAAGACAGATCTGTTTGTTCTTTTGGCAGTCCATGGTATACTCGATATTCTTTGCCAACACCACAATTCAAAGGTGTCAATTCTTCTTTGGTCTTCCTTATTCACTGTCCAGCTTTCTTACACATATGATGAAATTGAAAACATCATGGCTTGGGTCAGGCGCACCTTAGTCCTCAAAGACACATCTTTGCTTTTTAACACATTAAAGAGACCCTTTGTAGCAGATTTGCCCAATGCAACGCATCTTTTGATTTCTCAACTGCTGCTTCTATAGGTGTTGATTGTGGATCCAAGTAAAATGAAATCTTTGACAACTTTAATCTTTTCTCCATTTATCATGATGTTGCTTACTGGCTCAGTTGTGAGGATTTTTGTTTTCCTTATGTTGATGTGTAATCCATACTGAAGGCTGTGGTCTTTGGTCTTCATCAGTAAGTGCTTCGAGTCCTCTTTACTTTCAGCAAGGAAGGTTGTGTCATCTGCATAATGCTGGTTGTTAATAAATCTTCCCTCCAATCCTGATGCCCCACTCTTCTTCATATAGCCCAGCTTTTCAGATTATTTGCTTAGCATACAGATTGAATAGGTATGGTGAAAAGATACAACCCCGACACACACCTTCCCTGGCTTTAAACCACATAGTATCCCCTTGTTCTGTCTGAAGAACTGCCCCTTAAACTATGTACAGTCTCCTCAGGAGCACAATTAAGTGTTCTGGAATTCCCATTCTTCGCAGTGCTATCCATAAGTTGTTATGATCCAGGCAGTCGAATGCCCTTGTAAAGTCAATAAAACACAGGTAAACATCATTCTGGTATTCTCTGCTTTGAACCAGGATCCATTTGACATCAGCAATGATATCCTTGGTTCCACATCCTCTTCTGAATCTGGCCTGAATTTCTGGCAGTTCCCTGTCGATATACGGCTGCAGCCACTTTTGAACTATCTTCAGCAAAATTTTGCTTGCACGTGATATTAACGATATTGCTCAATAATTTCCACATTCAGTTGGATCAGCTTTCTTGGGACTAGGCATAAATATGGATCTCTTCCAGTGGGTTGGCCAGGTAGCTGTCTTCCATATTTCTTGGCATAGACCAGTGAGCGGTTCTAGTGCTGCTTCCATTTGTTAAAACATCTCAGTTGATATTTTGTCATTTCCTGGAGGCTTGCCAATGCCTTCAGTGCAGGTTGGACTTCTTCCTTCAGTACTATCGGTTCCTGATCATATGGTACATCTTGAAATGGTTGAGCATCGACCAATTCATTTTGATATAATGACTGTGTATTCCTTCCATCTTCTTTTGATGCTCCCTGTGTCATTTAATATTTTCCCCCATAGAATCCTTCCCTATTGCAACTCGAGACTTGAATTTTTTCTTCAGTTTTGTCAGCTCGAGACATGCTGAGCAAGTTCTCCCTTTTGGTTTTCTATCTCCAGCTCTTTGCACATGTCATTATAATACTTCATTTTGTCTTCTCAGCTGCCCTTTGAAATCTTCTGTTCAGTTCTTTTACTTCATCATTTCTTCTCTTTGCTTTAGCTGCTTGACGTTCAAAAGCAGGCTTCAGAGTCTCTTGATATCCATTTTGGTCTTTTCTTTCTTTCCTGTCTTTTAAATGACCTCTTGCTTTCTTCATGTACGATGTTCTTGATGCCATTCCACAACTCGTCTAGTCTTTGGTCATTAGTGTTTGATGCATCAAATCTATTCTTCAGATGGTCTCTAAATTCAGGTGGGATATACTCAAGGTCATACTTCAGCTCTCATGGACTTGTTCTAATATTCTTCAGTTTCTACTTGGACTTGCATAGGAGTAATTGATGGTCCAATCTGCAGTGGGCCCCCAGCCTCGTTCTGATGATATTGAACTTTTCCATCTTCTCTTTCCACAGATGTAGTTGATTTGATTCCTATGTATTCCAACTGGTGAGGTCCAAGTGTATAGGTGCCATTTATGTTGCTGAAAAACGCTATTTGCAATGAAGAAGTTGTTGGTCTTGCAAAATTCTATCATTCGATCTCATTTCTGTCACCAAGGCCATATTTTCCAACTACCAATCCTTCTTCTTTATTTCCAACTTTTGCATTCCAGTTACCAATAATTATCAATGCATCCTGATTGCATGTTCGAACAATTTCAGACTGCAGAAGTTGGTAAAAATCTTCAGTTACTTCATCTTTGGCCTTAGTGGTTGGTCTGTAAATTTGAATAATAGTCATATTAACTGGTCTTCCTTGTAGGCATGTGGATATTACCCTATCACTGATGGCATTGTACTTCAGGATAGATCTTGAAATGTTCTTTCTGAAGATGAATGCGATGCCATTCTTTTCATGTTGTCATTCACGGCATAGTAGACCATATGATTGTGTGATTCAAAATGACCAATACCAGTTCCATTTCAGCTCACCGATGCCTAGGATATCTATGTCTATGCATTCCATTTCATTTTTTATTATTTCCAATTTTCCTAGATTAATATTTCATACATTCAGGTTCTGATTATTAATGGATATTTGCAGCTGTTTCTTCTCATTTTGAGTCACGCCACATGAGTAAATAAAGGTCCTGAAAGCTTGGCTCCATCCACTTCATGAAGGTTGACTCTACTTTGAGGAGGCAGCTCCTTCCCAATCATGTTTTGCTTGCCTTCCAACTCGGCACTGTATCAGACTATGTTCCTCTGCTATTCATAAGGTTTTCACTGGCTAATTCTTTTCAGAAGTAGACCGCCAGTTCCTTCTTCCTAGTCTGTCTTAGTCTGGAAGCTCAGCTGAAAACTCTCTGGCATAGGTGACCCTGCTGGTATCTGAACACCAGTGGCATAGCTTCCAGCATCACAGCAACACACAAGCCCCACAGTACAACAAACTGACAGACACATGCGGGGAAAGATGTTTACCTGTGTTTTATCGACTATGCAAAGACATTTGACTGTGTGGATCATAACAAATTATGGATAACATTTTGAAGTATGGAAATTCCAGAACACTTAATTGTGCTCATGAGGAACCTGTACATAGATCAAGAGGCAATAATTTGAACAGAACAAGGGGATACTGCATGGTTTAAAGTCAGGAAAGGTGAGCATCAGTGTTATATCCTTTCACCATACCTATTCAATCTGTATGCTGAGCAAATAATCTGAGAAGCTGGATTATATGAAGAAGAGTGAGGCATCAGGATTGGAGGAAAACTCATTAACAACCTGCATTATGTAAATGATGGAATCTTGTTTGCTGAAAGTGAAGAGGACTTGAAGCACTTACTGATAAAGATCAAACACCACAGCCTTCAATATGAATTACATCTTAACATAGAGAAAACAAAAGTCCTCACAACTGGACCAATAAGCAACATCATGATAAATGGGGGAAAGACTGAAGTTGTCAAGGATTTCACTTTACTTGGATCCAGAATCAACACCTATGGAAGCAGAAGTCAAGAAGTCAAAAGATGCATCATACTTGGAAAATCTGCTGCAAATGATCTCTTTAAGTTGTTAAAAAGCAAAGATGTCACCTAGAAGACTAAGGTGCGCCTGACCCAAGCAATGGTGTTTTCAGTCGCATCGTATTCATGTGAAAGCTGGACAATGAATAAGGAAGACCAAAGAAGAATTGATGCCTTTGAATTGTAGTGCTGGCAAAGAATATTGAATATATCACGGACTGTCAAAAAACAAATCTGTCTTGGAAGTACAACCAGAATGCTCCTTAGAAGCAAAGATGGAGAGATTACATCGCACATACTTTGGACAGGTTATCAGGAGGGATCAATCTCTGGAGAAGGACATTATGCTTGGTGAAGTAGAAGATCAGTGAAACGGAGGAAGACCCTCAATGAGATGTATTGACACAGTGGCTGCAACAATGGCCTCAAGCATAACAATTTTGAGAAGGGCGCAGGACTGGGCAGTGTTTTGTCCTGTGGTACACAGGGTTGCTACGAGTGGGAACCCACTAGATGGCATCTAACAATAACAATTAGATTAATCAAGTTTTCTTTATCTATCTCTTTTCCCTCTGTTGGGAGTCATTCTACTTGTATTCTTTTAGTGGTTATCATGAACATTTTAAATATGTTCACTTCAAAAAAGTCTAAAATAATTGGTATCTATGCCTTTCTTTTGAATATTTTTGTTATTAGTTTTTGTTAGGTGCTGTCTAGTCAGTTCCGAGTTCCAACTCATAGCGACCCCATGTACCACAGAAGGAAACACTGCCCGGTCCTGCGCCATGCACCCAGTCGTTTTTATACTTGAGCCCATTGTTGCAGCCACTGTGTGAACCCATCTCATTGAATGTCTTCCTCTTTCCCACTGACCCTGTACTTTACCAAGCATGATGTCCTTCTCCAGGGACTGATCCCTCCTGACAATATGTCCAAAGTATGTAAGATGCAGTCTCGCCATCCTTGCTTCTAAGGGGCATTCTGGTTGTACTTTTTCCAAGACAGATCTGTTCGTTCTTTTGGCAGTCCATTGTATATTCAGTATTCTTCGCCAACACAATTCAGAGGCATCAATTCCTCTTCAGACTTCCTTATTCATTGTCCAGCTTTCGCATGCATATGAGGTGATTGAAAATGGCTTGGGTCAGGTGACATCTTTGTTTTCAACGCTTTAAAGAGGTCCTTTGCAGCAGATTTGCCCAATGCAATGCGTCTTTTGATTTGTTGGCTGCTGCTTCTATGGGTGTTGATTGTGGATCCAAGTAAAATGAAATCCTTGACAACTTCGATCTTTTCTCCATTTATCATGATGTTGCTTATTGGTCCAGTTGTGAGGATTTCTGTTTTCTTTACGTTGAGGTGCAATCCATACTGAAGGCTGTGGTCTTTGGTCTTCATCAGTAAGTGTTTCAAGGCCTCTTCACTTTCAGCAAGCAAGGTTGTGTCATCTGCGTAATGCAGATTGTTAATGAGTCTTCCTCCAATCCTGATGCCCCATTCTTCTTCATATAGTCCAGCTTCTCGGATTATTTGCTCAGTATACAGATTGTATAGATATGGTGAAAGGATACAACCCTGATGCACACCTTTCCTAGCTTTAATCCACTCAGTATCTCCTTGTTCTGTCTGGACAACTGCCTCTCGATCTGTGTACAGATTCCTCATAAGCACGATTAAGTGGTCTGGAATTCCCATTCAACCCAGTGTTATCCACAATTTGTTACGATCCACACAGTCGAATGCTTTGCATGGTCAATAAAACACAGGTTAACATCTTTCTGGTATTCTCTGCTTCCAGCCAAGATCCACCTGACATCAGCAATGGTATCCCTTGTTCCATGTCCTCTTCTGAATCTGGCCTGAATTTCTGGCAGTTCCCTGTCAGTATACTGCTATAGCCACTTTTGAATGATTTTCAGCAAAATTTTGCTTGTGTGTTATATAAATGACATTCTTTGATAATTTCTGCATTCAGTTGGATCACCCTTCTTGGGAATAGGCATAAATATGGGTCTCTTCCAATGGGTTGGCCGGGTAGCTGTCTTCCAAATTTATTGGCATAGATGAATGGCATAGATGGCTTCCAGTGCTGCATCCCTTTGTAATAAAAAGCTCTCATTTAAATAATATTCCATCTTCCTTATATACTAATGTTGTCTATTATTTTAATTCTTTGTTTTGTATCTCCCAAATTTGCCTTTATTATTGTTTCATAAAGTCATTGTGTGTTAAGATTTATGCACATGTTTACTAATTTCTTTTGCTCACCATTCTCTCTTCTTGCATTCTTCTTCTTCCTACTGGGTTCAAGTTTCTTCCTAAAGGATAGTTCTCAGCTTTTTTTTTTTTCAGTGAGTGTCTATGAAGGTACACCCTGTTTTTTGTTTCGTCTTGTTTTTGTTTAAAAACGTCTTTATTTGGATTTGCCCTTGTACGATCATCAGAGTAAAAAATCTGGATTGACAGTTATTTTCCCTTACCACTTTGCAGATGTTAGTCCATTGTCTTCCGATCTCTGTTTTTATCACAGGCGAGTCTACTGTCAATCTAATAATTTTTCCTTTGATGGCAATCTATTTTATTTTCTGGTTGCTTTTAAGATTTCCTCTTTGTCTTCACTGTTCTATAGTTACACCATAATATATTTAGGTATAAATTTACATTTATTTACCTTACTCAGGACTTAGGCCTCTTGGACTTGAGGAATCATGTCTTTTATAAATTCTTGAAAATTGTCAGCCTTTTAAAAAGTATTCCTTTTCTCCTAATTACCTAATTAACTCCTTCTAGACAAGAACAAGGAAACCCTAGTGGCATAGTGGTTAAGAGCCATGGCTGCTAACCAAAAGGTTGGCAGTTCAAATCCACCAAGTGCTCTTTGGAAACTCTATGGGGCAGTTCTACTCTGTCCTATAGGGTTGCTATGAGTCAGAATGGACTCAATGGCAATGGGTTTGGTTTTTTTCTTTTCAGACTAGAAAGGAGCCCTAGTGGCGCAGTGGGTGAGAGCTTAGCTGCTAACCAAAAGGTCAGCAGGTTGAATCCACTAGCTGCTCCTTGGAAACCATATGAGGCAGTTCTACTTTGTCCTATAGGGTTCGCTATGAGTCAAATCAATTCGACGGCAATGGATTTGGTTTTCTGGTTTTCTAAACTAGAACTTTTTTTTTTTTTATGTTAGGCCTTCTTAGTCTATACCCTTAACACACCATATTTTTCCATTCAGCATTTTACCTTTCTGTCCTTTCTGGGTATTTTCCTCATCTATATTTCATTTACTAATTCTTTTCAGCTGTGTCTAGTTTTGCTGTTTGACCAGTCCATTTTTTGAGATTTCAGTGAATACATATTTTATTTCTAGAAATTTCACGTTTCTTTTTCAAATATTCCTTCCTTTTTAACAGTGTTTTTTTTTTTGCGTCCTTTGATTTTTTTTTTAATTTTTATTGTGCTTTAAGTGAAAATTTACAAATCAAGTCAGTCTCTCACACAAAAACTTATATACACCTTGCTACATACTCCCAATTGCTCTCCCGCTAATGAGACAGCCCACTCCCTCCCTCCAATCTCATTTTGTGCCCCTTTCGCCAGCTTCTAACCCCCTCTACCCTCTCATCTCCCCTCCAGGGAGGAGATACCAACATAGTGTCAAGTGTCCACCTGATCAAAGAAGCTCGCTCTTCACCAGCATCCCTCTCCAACCCATTGTCCAGTCCAATCCATTTCTGAAGTGTCATCTTTGGGAATGGTTCCTGTCCTAGGCCAAGAGAAGGTCTGAAGGCCTTGACCACCGGGGCCCTTCTGGTCTCAGTCAGACCATTAAGTCTGGTCTCTTTTTGAGAGCTTGGGTCTGCATCCCACTGCTCTCCTGCTCCCTCTGGGGTTCTCTGTTGTGTTCCCTCAGGGCAGTCATCAGTTGTAGCCAGGCACCATCTAGTTCTTCTGGTCTCAGGCTGTTGTAGTCTCTGGTTTATGTGACCCTTTCTGTCTCCTGGGCTCGTAATTACCTTGTGTCCTTGGTGTTCTTCATACTCCTTTGATCCAGGTGGGTCGAGACCTATTGATGCATCTTAGATGGCTGCCTGGTAGCGTTTAAGACCCCAGACGCCACTCTCCAAAGTGGGATGCAGAATGCTTTCTTAATAGATTTTATTATGCCAATTGACTTAGATGTTACCTGAAACCATGGTCCCCAAACCCCTGCCCCTGCTATGCTGGCCTTTGAGGCATCCAGTTTATTCAGGAAACTTCTTTGCTTTTGGTTTAGTCCAGCTGTGCTGACCTCACTTGTACTGTGTGTTGTCTCTCCCTTCACCTAAAGTAGTTCTTATCTACTATCAATTCAGTGAATACCCCTCTCCTACCCTCTTGATATTTCTTACGGTTTAGGTGATTTCTATCTACCATGCTTCCTCTATGCTTCTACCACACTCTCTGACCTGTATTAACTTTACATTTTTATTCATTGTAAAAATACTCATGCTATATTCTCTTTTGGATTATATGTACATGAATTTAAATTCTTGGGTTTTTAATCCTTGTGTTTGTTGTGCTCTCATTAATGGTGGATTGTTTCCTTGTGGGTTTTGAAATTTGTGATTATGAGCTTATATTGAGCAGGGTTTGTGATCTGATTGTGGGAGGATTCCTACTGTTTTTGAGTTTGCTTCAGCCAGGGATCTCTATTATTGGCATAGGCCCAATTTTTTTGTTAATTTATCAGCTCCACATATGACATGAATTTGAATCCCAAACCTGCATGAGCTACTTAGTTCATACTACTAGTAGCTTTCAATTCTCAAGACACCCCACTACTACCACCACCATCAAGAGCCCAGCTTTGAGACAAATAAGCTTTTTGTCATCTGTGGCAGCCATGGAGTTATGCCACTCAGATCCCCATTCAAGAAGTCACCATTCAGCTGCAAGGAGTGCAGTAAACTGACAGCCTCCAGTTGTTAATACCTTCAGGAAACGCCTCAACTTTCAAGTTAAGGCCAGTGCTTTTGCCTGAGTAGGATATTTCAGACCAGTGGTAGAGCCAGGGTTCTGAGGAAGTTTGTGGAGCAGTGGTTTGCGGTGTATACCTGTTAACTTTACCCAAAGAATGTGGACTTTGTGGCCAGTTCCTGGGAGCTAACCTCTAAACCCTTGGAATTTCCCAGGTGATTGAATTATTCAGGATACAGACTGGCCATGCCAGAAAGCCCACCATGTAATATCAGCCCATCCTCTGGGGAGGGAAGGGACCTGGAAATTGTTTCATCATGTGGAAAATGAATTAATCAATCATGCCTGTGTAGTTAAACTCTAAGAAAAAGTCTGAACATTGAGGCTCAGATGAGCTTCCTCATTGGTGATAGACATCAATGCCATCAGGAAGGTAATGCAACTTGTGGGACACAGCAGCTTCACACTGGGGACCCTCCCAGGCCTCACCTACGTGTCTCTTGCATCCTTTTTGCTATAATAAAACTATAGTCATACATACAGCATTTTCCTGAGTTTTGAGTCATTCTAGCAAACCATAGAAGTTTGTATTTGCATTTCTAACAAGAAGTCTGTATTTCCATCTCTAACAAGTTCCTAGGAAGTTAAACATAAGAATCATCTGGGGATCTTGTTAAAACGTAGATTCTGATTCAGTATATCTGGGTAGGAATGCAAATTCTCAGCAAGGAACTTGTTAGAAATGCAAATTCTCAGTAGGGGTTGGAACTGGATAGAACCAGTTTGCAGCCCTGATAGGATGTTAACAATTGTTAATTCTGGTTGACGGGAACATGAGTATTACTCTGGCATGTAATAGGTGTTACATAAATATTTATTGAATAGATGGATTATTCTTTGCATCATATTACATTTAAATTTTTTTCAAAATGATTTTAAAATAAACTAAAAAAATTAATTACATAGCCAGCACTTGACTCCCCAGCTGCCTTTTAGAAGCCTCATAAGGAGCAAAGACCATGTGTGACTGTTCCCTGCTGGTGCTCAGAAAATTACCACTGAGTGGGTGTCCCAACTCTTCAAGCTCCATGGCCTTTGACAGTGCTTTTCCATCTGAGAAAATCTTTTTTTTTTTTTAAAGAATGAGAAAACAGTACCAAATCTGGTAGCATGAAGCCCCAAAGTTCCCTGAGTGGCCCTGCAAGCGTAGTTGTGGCTCCTCCCACCCTCACCCCAGGCATTCAACTTCCTGGACCAGACAGGAAGCTAAGAGGATTGCTTTCTGCTACTTGGGCATTGTCAATTGCCTTTTCTTGGCCATTTCTTTATTATATCTACTAGCCAGACACTTTTACCAGGTAATTTCTCAGGCCTGTGAAGTCTTGTCACAGGTTAGGGCCAGGCCACCTGCTGAGGTCAAGCTTGCTCACACACACACCACAAGTGGTTATGGTACAGTGGAGTTAAATACAGCATTAGCAGTGAGTCCCAAGTGCTGTGGGAAGGTCCTCATCAGGTGGAAAGTCAGACTGGCCTCCTGTGCAGAGGCCCTGAGACTCTGAGAGCAGTTTCCCACCTCAAAGAGGCTGTGGTAGAGGCTGAGGCTGCAGACCAGTTTGGACAATGAGTTGCCCAAAGGGCAGAGTTGTTTGTGAAGCAGAGGACATGATTAAATTTATGTTTTGCAGATAACTTCAGTAGCTGTGAGGAACAGGCTGGAGAGAGGCTAAACTAGATGTCTCCAGTTCAGGAGGCCAGAGAACTACCATACTCTGTGCTGAAAAGGTATAAGGCTCCTCGAGACCACATCTTGCCAGGCTCTCAGAAGGCATCTCACCTGCATTTTTCGAAAATACCCCTCTCTGTCCCCCTTCTTTCTTTTAAATTTAGATGTGAGGCACCAGCCAGTTATGTTCCTGGCCCTTCTCCACAGCTTGACACGCATGCCCTTCCTGAGATGAGGTGTAGTTGTACATGGTGCTCTGTCCCAGGACCACAGGCTTCAGAGCCACAGAACTAGGATCTTTAGGGTCACAGAATGCAATACCCTCATTACGTACGTTAGTACAGCTGACCAGAAGTGGTCCCTTGCCCCAGGTCACACAGCTAGCAAGTTATGGGACCAGAGCTCAGACCTAGGACACCTCCAATCCCAGTTCACTTCCACTACACTCAGACATCAGATGGACTTTGCTCCAAGTTCAGGCATCTCAACAACTACAGGCATCATCAACTCTTCCATCACCTCCTGCACGATAAGAAAAAGTTTCAAGGAGAAATCAGACAATGTACAATGTTCTTCGACATTTTGCAACTTTCCTCCCAGACTTTTCTATCTTTATGGCCATCATACCAAATTATATAAAACAAAATTACAAAAACACGTTTATATTCTGAAACAAAGTGACCTGACGTGTTTTGATTTCCCTCCAAATGTCAGTTTATCTTCACCAAGTCTAACTTCTCTGGAATTCTTCCATTTTGAGTTCTCAGGGACAGGCACCTGTCTGGGTGCAAGGTGACCGAGTACAGAAGAACAGTGCTGAGGAAGCTGACCACACAGCTCCCTTAGGGGTGTGGTCAGAAGCTTCAGTGCCAAAGACACAGCTCTAAGAATGGAACCCACCAAACCGCCTTGGTGCTGGTTAGATTTTATTTTAACAGGATGTTTTCTGTTCATTTGTTTTTCAAAATATCAGTTATATCAATATTAGAAGTGTAAACAGGTACAAAATATACAGTACAAAGAAACAGTTTTCTTAACTAGTCTATTGCCTAATAAAAGTACGCATGAGGTTGCTGAATGAATGAAATATCTGGTCTCTCCCTCCGGCAGGGGAACCAAGGTACCCATTTTGGGTAAGAGAACCAGTGGCTGCTTCAACAAAACGAGACTGGATATTCACGTGGTCAAGACAGCACTATGGTAGAATCAAGAAAACTGGGTCCGTTTCTATTTCCACCATGAAGATGTTAAGACACAGGGAATGAGCAAGCCACTTACCCTTCCCTAGCTTCTCAGGCTTTGCCTCCCAAGTGCCCCTGACCAGAGAGCGAGCTCACACACACACCAAGGGCAGGTGTTCAGAGACGTGGTACCTGCGGGCCTGATGATCTCACCCATGCAGGTGCGGGAACAGGTCTTTTAAAAGGCCAACGTTAAAACCCTTCTCCCCCAAGCTGATGTCCCAGGACCATGGGCCATGTCTACCCTGTGGCTCTCACACCTTGTGGCACACCACAACGTACCCAGTGAGGACCTAAGATGTGTGCTCTTTGAGCAACTTATTTCCTCAGCTCTAAAAATAAATCACACCTGGCCTGTCTGCTGCACAAAGTCACGATAATGACCAATGAAATGCAATGTGAAAGCATTTTGAAAACAAAACAAAACAAAACAAACATTACACAAAGAGGCAAGATAAGCAGAGCCTCTTACTGGAGTGGAGGGCTGCCTCGTGCAGGCAGTATGCCCTGCTTCCTTTGGGCTCTGCCAGGGGTGGGCGGTGTGTTGGGCCCAAGCCCCCAGCCTGTTTCCCCCTCTCCAGACCCAAAGCCATGTTTTCAGACCGCTCTCCTCAGGAGGTCCAGGAGTTAGGGAAAAGGCGGCATGGACAAGCTCCCTTCTGGTAGGAACGGCAGGCAGCCGTGACAGGGACAACACAAACAGGACCAGCCTTTTCAGACAGAGAGGGAAGCTGGGAAACAGACAGGCTACTTCAGGGACGTCTTTCTCCCCACTGAGACGAGGGTGGGGCCCCCTGGAACCCAGCTGTCCTCACTTCCCAGAGGCTCGGAGCCCCAGGCCTGGACCAGCCTACCCTGGCATGGTGTGATACCCCACTCCAGGGAGTCACCTGGTAGCCACCCCAACACTCAACTCACTGCCAGACTTGGTGAGGACCCAGCAGACACAAACACATGCTTCAAAAACCAAAAGTATGCTACAAAATTTAAACTGGTGCTACTACTATCTTCCAGCTTTGTCCTCAGAATTAAAAAAGTTTCATAATTAAATTACTTAAAATTCTATGGTACTCAGTTTCACAACCAGAGAACTCTGCTTTGTTTATAGGTGAAAGCTGTACTGTTGGATGGTTTCTCCTTCTCCGCGATCAGCGCCCAGCCACGCCTGCGCTTGGTTCTTCCGGTCTCCATCTCTGTCTGTGCGCTCTGGGTCTCTCCCTGGCGCCCGGAGACGATCCTTTCAAGCTTGTGCGCCTGCGGAAGCCCCAGGGGCCGCTTGCCTTGGTGGGGCTTCAAAGGTTACTGCCGTCAGCGGGACCCAGGACGCTGAGGCCACAAGTCCAGTCCGTCACCAGGTCTGTAGTGGCCCCTGGCCCTTTGGAGCCAGGACTCTTGAAAGGGTCCGGGGGCGCAGGCGGAAGGGGCGGGAGCGGCTGACCTCGGGCCGACCCCTTAGCGCCCGCAGCATGGTTGCGCTGGTGCTTGCGCAGGTGGTCCTTGCGGATGAAGCTCTTGCCGCAGACGGTGCAGGCGAAGGGCCGCACGCCCGTGTGCGTCCGGTAGTGGTCGATGAGTTTGGAGCGCTCTGTGAAGCGCTTCTCGCACTCGGTGCAGGGGAACGGCCGCTCGCCCGTGTGCAGCATGCGGTGTCGGATGAGGTGGGCTGGCCGCGTGAAGCAGCGCCCACACTCCCCACAACGCAGCGCGCTCCCGTCCCCGCGCGCACCGCTGCCCGCCGCGCCTGTGGTGCCAGCCGTGCCTGTGCCCGCGCCCGCCCCATTGGGCAGCCCACAGCTGCGCTGGTGGGCAGCGAGGCTGACCTGCAGCTGGAAGCTCTTCCCACATGTGGCGCACGTGAAGGGTCGGACCCCGGGAGGAGCTGCTGGGTGCTTCTTCAGCCCCGCCTTGTGGCTGAAGCCCTTTGTCCAGCCCGGGTACTTACAGGGCTCACTGAAGGGTCTCGGAGCCTGGCCAGGGTCCAGGACAGCCTCCCCACTGTCTGGCGACTGGTAAGGGAGCCCCTCAGGCCCAGCCCTTGGGTTCAGGCCCACAGAAGGTTTGCACCTGAAGTTCCAGCCCCACCGGACCCCACTGAGGAGCCAGTCCCCGACGGGGGCTTCCTCCTGGGCCACAGCGGGGCTCAGCTCCCGGACATCCCGCTCTGGCCGATCCGGCTCCCTCAGCCCCAGCACAGGGTCCTGGCTGGGAAATGAGCTGCCCTGGCTCTCCCAGGCCCCCTCCTGGACAGGGCTGGGGAAGAACCTCGTGGCCTGGCCTGGTCCAAACAGGGTTCCATGGGCCTCCAGGTCAGTAGGGTGCACTGGCGTGGCGACCACCTCCTCCTCCTGGACCTCTGTTTTTATCACAATTTTTACGTCTGCTGAGAAAGACAAAAAAAACGGGTGTCGTCTGTCCCCTCCCTACTCGGCCCCACAGCCACCACTCTCAGGACCACTACCCTTGAGACCATCGCTCAGGAACCGTGAGGACACCTGTGCTTGGCCTCCACCAAGGACAAGCAGCGATCAAATTGGCTCTTTGGGTCCCATGAACTGTTGGCTGTTAAGGCTCATCACGAATTCAAGAAATAATTCTGACTACTGGTGGCACATACCTGAGGGGCAAAGTGCTAACCTGGGATTCGGGGGAGTCTGAGGTCCTACCTGGCTCTGCCCCACACTAGCTGTGGGCTTTAGAGCAGTCCCTCCCCCACCTCCTCTGTGGTGTAACTCCTCCAGAACTACCTAGCACACTGCCGGGCATGCAGCAGGTATCAACCAGCGTGCCCCCTAGCCAATGATAAAAACACTGTTCAATGGGTAAAGTGTGCTTGATTTTATGGAAATGCATTCGAAGTTCACATCCTGAAGTTTTGTTATCAGGGCTCTAGGCTGTTTTGTTTGTTTTTAGCACATTTTGGCACTAAATATGGCAGAGATCATTACTTAAAGTAACAGATAACTGGCCTACACAGCAGAAGGAAATAGGAGATTTGTACATATACGTGGTAGCTGTTCTTCTCAATCCCAGCCTTCAGACACCTGTCTTTAGTAGTAACAACTACCTAAGAAGTTGTTTCTGTTTTGTTCTGCGTGAAAGAGAGGAGCTCCTGGCTGCTGGAGTTTGGGAAGGAGGTATATCTCCTCAAGGAGTCAGCTTATCAGGGTAGACCGATCAACACCATGTGAAAGGAGATAAAGAACAGAGTGTACGGGGTCACAAGACTATAGAAACCTGAATGCCTGTTGGCTGACAGGTCTGGACAGTTCTCCAATAAAAACAAGTGTGTCTGGGGTGTCTAGGGCAAGGCTTCCCCAGCAGGCACACAGGGCCGCCCTCCCTCCTCTCCCAGCCCCTGTATACCTTCCGTGGAGGCTGCAGTGTTGAGCTTCAGAGTCCCATCTGAACAGGCGGAGGAAGGATGGTGGGGAGGGAGGTCTGCCTGCCAGGAGCTAGGCGGGATAGTGGTGGAAAAGCTGGAATGGACGCCTGCAGGGTAGGAACCAGAGCTTGTAGGTTCAGGGAAAGAAAGGGGACAGAGAAAAACTACAGGAGGGTAAAGTGGGCAAGCCCTGAGACGCCCTGCAAAAACCATGACAGCCAGACCTCTCCTGAACCCAGCTTCTTTCACCCCCTTCTCTGAGGCACTAGGAAGCCCAGATATCACTTACAATCAGATGAGGCAACTAGTGATTGAAATGCCCGGTGTTGGGAGAGGAGGAAGAACAGGGTGAGGCAAGGATGTGGACCACAGCGGCACTGAACTCAGTGGCCCTCACGGTGGGTCAGATGCCTTGAGAGTCCACGACACCCCCCTCAGCACTCCCAGAGCCCCTTCCCCTCCGCCAGCCCAGGCCCCCCAGTGCTTCCCGTCCTGGCCACTCACTGGGGGTAGTGTCCGTTGAGAGGTCTCCTGCTCCCGAGTCCAGCTGGCTCAGGCCCCAGGGCTCCTCCCCGATGTCTGGCTGCCCAGCTGCCCAGGCCTCCACCCCTAGAGCCTGTTGCTCCTGGAGCTGGAGCTCACCCTCCTGCTTGATCTGCATCAAGAGGTCAGGAGCAGGAACAGGGGGCCCAGAGCCTAGGGAAGGGAGAGTGCATGAGCCAACAGCAACAGAGGACCCACACCAGCCAGGAAATGGACACAGAGGCCTTAAAGGGGTCAAACAGCATAGGGCCTGGTGGAAAGAGAAGGCAATAGTAAATGGGCTCCCAGGCCTTCTGGGCAAAGCCTGACGACACATGATCCTGGGAACACAAGCAGGGTGAAAGGGAAGAATATGTAATGAGTACTTAGGCCAACTTCTGCTTGGTGGGGAAGACAGGCTAATAGTGGGAAGTCCTCTCTCCCACTCTAAACACGGGAATCTAGACAAAACTTAACCAAAAGTCCCCCCAAACCCCACTCTCATGTTTAAGTGAACTTAAAACAAATATTCCAGATACAAGAATCAAAGAGAACACACAAAGTCAAACCAAGAGTCAGAGCAGAGGCCAGTGGCCCACGGGGTCTCCGGAGTCGGTTACAGTCCTTAGGGCTGGGGTTTTAGCATTCACAAGGCAAAGAGCAGGAACTCTCCAGGACCAGGTGGAAAGTCACCCACAGGAAATCCAAGGCCCATGTCTACACTGAATTCACACTATTCACATGGGGCAGAAGCCCTAGGTTGAGAAATTCACACAAAAATAGGCTGAGAACCATGGAAACCCGTGGGGTTCCAGAACGGGCAAATGCAAAACTACCCCACAGGGACACCTCATGGCACAGGTCATCAGGGACTCCAACTAAAAAACTGAAATTGCAAACCAGAAGAGCAGCCAAAGGGCCCTAAGGCTCAGAAAATAAAACTCAGGGGAGAAGGCACTCCCAAGATCTACAGAAAGGGTAAGCTGAATGACACATAAAGCAAGTATGCATAAAATGCCAAAAATATAGAAGGAATAGGGTCTCCATAGCAAGACTTACCTTCAAAAAGACAACTTTGAAAAAGCTAAATAGACATTCTAGGAATGATAAAAGCAGTCACTGAAATGAAAATTTCAATGGATGGTATAACAGACTGAACACAGCTGAAGAGAAGATCAGTGACGTGGAAGCTGGGTCCAGGGAAAACACTCAAGAGTACGGTCATGAGAGATAAAGAATTGAAAAACATGAAAGAGAATTTAAGAGACAAAGGGGATAGAATAAGGAGTACCAATATATGCCCGTAAAAATTTCAGAAGGAAAGAGTAGAGAGATGAGTAAACGGCAGTAAGCAGTAATGGCTGAGATTTTTTCCAAAACTGAAGAAATTATGAGTCCACAGTTCGAAGTAGGAAATAAAAATATACAAACCTGGACAACATTTGTGTGAAATGGAATAAGAGTAAAGTCAAAATCTTAAGAGGTACTAAAGAAAAAACACCGAGATGCAGATTCAAAGCAGGTTTCCATCAGCAATTATGCTATCAGGATATGATGGGATGTCTTCAAAACGCTGAGAGAAAACACCTGTCAACTCGTTTTATGAGGTCAGTATAATTTTGACAGCAAAAACTAGAGGACAGTAGATGAAAAAAACGTATATAATAATCTCATTGATAAACATATATGCGAAGATTCTAAATGAAATAAATATCTCTCAAACTCAGCAATGTATTTATAAGAAACTAAAAAAGGCAATACATTATGAACAGACTAAGTTTGCCACAAAAACTCAAGGACAAGTTAACATAGTAGTAACACAAGTCACAAATTTAACAGAGAATTTAATGAAGAAATTTTTTGTATGAATTAATGGGGAAAACGATATAATCATCTCAACAGATGCAGATGCAGCGTTCAGCACTTCTATTTCAAGCATACAGCTGGCTGCATATTCAGAGAAACTCCTCCCAGAGTACTAAGCATATAAAAATGCTGGGTAAAGTATAAAAATACATTAAAAAAAAAATGGATGACCTGTAAATAAAGTAAGGAAAACAAACAGAGGCAGACTGTCAGAAAGCCCAGTACCACTACGGACATGTGCCTTCGATGTCTTATCTCCTAGAGCCGAGGCTTCAAAGGAACGCCCACATCTGGGGTAGAGGACTGTGAAAAGCCTGGGGTTCAAGCAGGGTGGGAGGGTGGACTGAAGACCCCCCACCACCATACATGTAAGTCCAGAACCCCAAAGGGCAACATTTCCAGTAGATTAAGAGAAAAACAAAAGTGAAACCCTGCCCTGCAGGAAACTTGCGTGGCCTGGCCTTGGCTCTAGGCTGAGGGGGAAGAAGACTCTTCCCTGGGAGCTGACAAACCCCAGCAGGCACTCACACCACCAACGTGGCCAAAAAGCTCTGGGCCAAGACTCTAGCTTGAAGTGGTCCCAGGTCTGCACTGGCACCTGATGACCAGCAGAGGCAGAAATTTATATTCCCAGGAAAACAGCAGTTTAAACACAACTTTCAAATAACTAATGAGCTCACAAATCGATCACCCAACCAATAAACTGGCTCAAAGTCAGTGAAAATTTGGAACTGTAGAATCTGGCTCATAGAGACTGTGGATATTAAAAATATCACATATAAAATATAAATTTTAATGTATTTAGAGAAATGAAAAAGGGGAGTGAAAGTATGAAAAATATACAAGGGACTAACAAAACTAGCTAATCAGATTTTAAAAGAGAATCAAATATAACTTTAGAATTAAAAGATGAGATCATTGAAATAAAAAATCAAATCTGTGGGCTAAAAAGGAAAATGGCACAACTGAACAGAGAATAGTGAACTAAGTAGAAAACAGATCAGAAGAAATTATTCAGAACTCAGAATAGACACCCATATACCTGCTGCCGTTGAGTCGATTCCGGCTCACAGAGACCCTAAAGGACAGAGTAGAACTGCCCCATACGGCAGTTCCAGGAAGTGCCTGGTGGATTCAAACTGCCAGTGGATTCAAACTGCCAACTTTTTGGTTAGCAGCCGCAGCGCTTAGCCACTGTGCCACCAGGGTTTCCAGAATACAGACAGAGGTGGAAAATAGAGAGGCTCAAAGATATGGAGGCTAAAATGAGAAAGTTCCAGAAAAAGAGAATACAGAATGGTAGTAAAGCAATATTCAAAGAGATGGCATTGTGAATTTCCCCAAATAGATGAAAAAAATAGCAATGATTAAACCAGGATAAAGAAAAAAAAATCCAAACCTAGACATATAGTACCAGAACTGCAGATAACCGAAGTCAGGTCTATAAGAAGCCAGAGAGAAAAGGCAGATTAACGACAAAGGGACAATGGTAACACTGACAGACAGCCTCTCAACAGAAGCACCAGAGGCCAAAAAAAAAGGGCCAATTACCTTCAAAGAGCTCAGAGAAGATAACCACCTAGAATTTTGTCGTTCAAAATAGGGATAGAATGGAGAGATTTCCAGACAAATATGAACTCATATATAAACACACAATCTAAGAATTCATTACCAACACACCCTAAAAAACAACTTCTAAAGGATGTGTTTTAGGAATAAAAGAAAATTGTTGCACCATGTGGTAACAGATAACTTATGTTCTGTAACTACTGATGGGTTTAAATGAAATCTGGTTCTTGGATGGAGGCAATGAATGAATCCAATTCTGTCTTTTATACATTCCCACCTCCCCTATCCTTCCTCCTCCCCGCATTCTGGGCCACTGGCTCTCTTTACTAGAAGATCATGTTTCCTGTCCGTTTCCACCATGGAAAGTGTGAGCTTCTAGACTGTTAACTGAATAGTTACATGATCTAATTCAGCTGTAAAAAAAAATCTTAGTTTTAAAACATCGCAGTTTGACATCCTCCTTGGCTCTCTCTGGAAAGATCACACTCCCTGGCCCTTGATTTTTCTGCTTGATGTGAGACCCTGTTATCTCCCTGCCCTCCTCCCAGCCCCTCACCTGGACTAGGGTCCACAGGGACATCTGGAATCTTGGGGCCAGCACGGCGCCAGCTGCATGGTTCCTTCCCTTGCTCGATTTGGGAGAGGACCTCGGGCTTGGATATAGCATAGTCTGAGGGAAGACAGAAAGGTTAGCATCTGCCACATGCAATTCAGAGCTGGGGACAGGCAGCCTGGGAAGCTGGCCAGAAACCAAGAATGACCTAGAAGCAAAATTTCTTGATTGGTATACAGCAGTGGTTCTCAGCCACTCAGAGGGCATTTGGCAAAGTCTGGAGACATTTCTGGTTGTCACAACTGGGGTGTGGCCGGTGGGTAGGGGCCAAGAATGCTCTGCATCCTACCATGCACAGGACAGCTCCGGCAACAAAGAATTACCTAGTGCAAAATGCCAACGGCTGCGGCTGAGAAACCCTGGTGGAGCTGCCACATTAAGGAGCAATGTATTTCCGTAAATTAAAACACAGCCTTGTGTCTGCACTGGCCCCATCCTTACGAAGCATGCATTACACGTAGAAACCATCACGAGGAGAAGCCAGCCTACGAAGAACAGAGTGCAGGCTCTTACTGGGCAGTATCGAGTGGGGAGAGCAGCAGTGGCCCCAAGGTGTGGATGGAAGCAAAGCCTTGGGCATGAAGAAAATGTGCGCAGCAGTGAGAAGCGTGGTCTGCTCATGTTCCCCACCGGCCCTTGAGGAGCATCATGTAAAGCCATACATTGCATGTAACCGCTCAGAGAAGGCTAAAAGAGAAAGTGGACTCAATTATATACTAACTATGAGAGCAGTAGGAGCCCTTTCCACTCCAGCTCTCGGGAACAAAAACAGAAACTTCCATGCTCTAGACCTGGCACTCCATGAGCCTCAACCATGGTGGAAGGCAGCCTCTGGCTTGGCCTTCTAGGCTCCTCTTTAGCAGGAAGCAGAGACAGCTTCTCGAATGGCCTAAGTTCCCAGTGATTTACAGATCGCTAAGATGAGAAACCAGCAGGGAGAGGGTCAAGGATGCCCCAAAATCATACTTAGCAGAGAAATGAGCATCAGGCCTTACCCAGGGAGACCAGCGTCTCATAGTTGCCCCTCATCACGTGCTTGTAGAGCTCCTTCTGCCACTCGTCCAGCTTCCCCCACTCCTGCTCAGAGAAATACACGGCCACATCATCAAAGGTCACGGGCACCTGGAACCACAAGCGCCACACACGCTCACACACACACTTACAGGCTTGGCCGCTCTGGCTCCCCCACCCCAGGATGCCCATGAGCTGACCTTGGGCACTTCGCCCTTGCTGCCCGGGGGCAGCCGCAGGATCCAGAAGTTTCTGTTGCGTAGCAGGTTCTCCATGTTCTCCAGCCGCCTCTGCAGCAGCCCGTACTCCTGCAGGAGCGTCCCCAGCATTGCCCACTTGCCCTCCAGCTGGTTCCCGAACTCCACGGCCGTCTTCTCGCAGTCAGCCAGCTTCTTCTCTGCCATCCCAGTCCGGCCTTCAAGGGAAAGCAAGCGAGCAGCCTGCGATTCAATCTTCCTCTCCATGGCCTGGATTGTGGCTGCCATTGTCCATGGAGAAATCTTTCAGAAATAAAGAGAAGATCAGCACCATTCATTCCCTCCACCATGCCCCTTAAGTCCTATTCCCCTAGGCACAGGGAAGTTGAGTTGGAGTAGGGATTCCTGTACCACATGTCAGACCTACACCAGGGAATCACCTCCTTTGGGCATCTCAGCTACCACCCAAGAGGTGGGTGCTGTTCTTCTAGCCTCAGCGGCACACATCTATCATGGCACTTACCACCCTAGAGTCAGTTCCTTCATTGTTCTCTAAACCGTGAGCCTTTCAAATGCAGTACTCCATCTTTCTCCAACACCATGCTAGCACAGGGCAGGTACTCAGTACAATTTTGATAATAAACTGTGGCTTAACCAAGCTGGAGCATCTTGATGGAGAAATAGTAAACCAAAGATATGCTAAAGCCCAGCCAGCACCTCCACCGTAATCACACAGTAGCTGTCCACTGATGACATGGCAAAAACCAGCTGGCTCATGGGAACAGCACAATCAAGTAGCAGACCTCAATTTTTTTTAAGCATCTCACGTCTCCTTTTAATAACCATAAAAATCTAAGGGCTAATTTCCCTCCTTCCAGAAGAATCTGATTTTGCCTCCTCCCTAACTGCCCTGTCCTGCAAGCTAAAAGTCACCGTTACTGCAGATGTCATCAGTCTAGAGTGAACGCTTTCTGACATACAAGAGCCCCCTGAACTTCTGACTTTCTCTCATTACTCCCAACCTTCCCAAGATAAAAATTACGGTCTCGGGCATTTTTGCAGCTGCAGCAAGCAGAGTCTATGACATACCCTAGAGTCTGGTCAGGAACACCAGACACAAGCTACAAAGCTGGGCTTTCACACAGCACAAGTCATCAGACATGTGGAGCCCCCTGGGCAGAGCCATCCTGCTGTTGGGGGTGGTCACAGTGACTCAGATGAGAGCTTCAGGCATCCAAAGGAAGGGTGTGCTTTGCTCTGGGTGGGGGAGCCAATAACTTGACCCTTCCAAGTCTGAAGGTTGAACCTAAGGGTCAGAGAGAAGACCCTGGTATCTATGCTTCCTTCTGTCAATAATTAAGGATCTAGACCCATTGCCACTGAGTTGATTCTGACTCACAAAGACCCTACGGGACAGAGCAGAACTGTCCCACAGGGTTTCCAAGGAGTGGCTGGTGGATTCAAACTGCCAACCTTCCGGTTAGCAGCTGAACACTTACCTAATACAAAACTCTGGAAATTATGCCTAAACAAATGGTTGGTGACTATTTATAAAATAAAAAAAGTGACTATTAGCAACTAGTGTGAATCATTTAGAGAAAATCACTGGTGGATATCCCGAAAAATGGTAACAAAATGAGTTTGACAGAATCAGAATAAACTGCCAAGGACAATGCATGAGAGTGCTTGGAGGGAAGGAGGACCAGAGGACTTCTGACATGAAGAAGCCAGGGCTTTAGATGGATCTCAAAGGGTGAGGAGGTTCTGGCTAGGGAGAGGGCTGTTGTGAGGGAAAACTGCATGTGGGTGGCGCTCCTGCTCTCAAGGTGCGGGTGGTACAGCCCAAAGGGTTTATCTACCACACAGGGCTGGGCCCTTTGAGCTGGCCAGCTCAGCTCTAGCTGGCTCAGCTCTGGCCTTAGAAAGGCCACCCTGCATCAACATCCACGTTTCCTGCCCTTCCCCTGCTCCTCCTCTCTGGCCAGTCCCTCAAGAAGTCTCCTTCATCATCCAACTCCTCACCCACAGAAATCCTACTCATTCTTGAATTGTATCGACTGTGTATTACAATTTTTGTGTTACATGAAAAAAGGCATACAAAAACTATTAAAAAAATTTTTTAAGAACATTAAGGCAAAAACATTTTCTTCCTATTTTAACGGGGCAGGGGGCTTCAGGTAAGGCTTCGTGCCATGAGGTGCGGCGAGGTGGTGCCGGCTCCATTTACTAAATGGTGGGTGGGAGAGTACGATGCCCTCACAGACTGCTGCCAGGGAAGCAGGAACTTCTGCTTGAGAAGAGCCACGGTAAGGGAACTCCAAAGCCTCCAAGGTGCCTCATCTACAGGAGGAAGCCCACATTCTCTTCCCAGGCAACCAACCCCCTTCCAGCTCTCTCTGCAGCTTTATCTCCCACAACCTCCCTACCCAACCATCTCTTCCAGGGACGCAGGGCTCTCTTCTGTCCCTGGGCACATACTGCCCTCTCTGAGCTCTGTGCCTTTGCCCAAGCGTCCTCCTACCTGCAAAGCTCTGTACTTCAGCCGCTGAAATCCTAGCCTTCCCTGGAAGCCCCGGTCAGCACAGGGCACAGAACACCGCCTGGAAGGGCTGGGGCAGACAGAGGCTGCCCTTCCCACTCCTTCCTCTGGCCCTGTGCAGGCACTTACCTCTTTCTGTTCTGCACTGTTATTACCAGCGTACGTGTCTGTTTCCCCCACCACACATGGGTCCCTGAACACAGACTTCCTAGCTGTGTGGTCCGGGCCAAGTTATTTAACTTCTCTAGGCCTCAGGTTTTCCTTTTGTTTGACGGTGGTAACAGCACCTACCCCACAGGTTTGCAGTGGGGACAGACTAACCCTAACAGGGCTGGGTGCAGCGCCTGGCTCTACGCACGGCAACCGTCTTCCACGGCAGCACGGCGCCGGCACGCAGCGGGGGACCCGTGCATGCGGAGGGAAGGCACCTCCAAGGTGGAAGCGGCCGCCGAGGGGCAGGAAAGCCCCGCGAAGGGCGGTCGGCAGGCGCGGAGATGGGTGGAGGCGGCGGATAGGGCGGGGGCAGGAAGGTCCGCGGGCCGCGGGCGCTCGGCGGGGCGGCCTCCGGCGGGACGCGGATCGGCCGGCGTGGGGGCCCGCTCGGCTGCGCCCTCGGCCCGCGGACCCGCGCCCCCCGGGCCCCCGCGCCCCTCCCCAGGGCCCGCGGGCCGTGAGCCGGGCCCGGGACACGCAGGCCGTCCCCGGGGCCCCGAGTCCGCGCGTCCGGCCGCGTCTGGCCGCCCTTACCGGGGCCGCCGCCGCCTCGGCCATGGCCCTGCGCTGTCCGCGGCCGGGGCCGCCGCCGCCGCCACAGGCCTCGCCGCTCTCGTCCTCCTCGTCCGCTCCCCGCCCGGCCGCCCGCCCGGCCGCCCGCTCGCCCGCCCGCTGGCCGCAACCCGCCGTCGCCCGCGCCCGCCGCCCGCGCTGCGTCCTGGGAGCGCGGAGCCGCAGCGCGGAGGACGGAGGCCCGCGAGGCTTCCTGGAGGCGGCGCGGCCGCACAGCACCCCCTGCAGCCCGAGAGGCGAACGGCAGCGCGGCTCCGCCCGCCCCGCCCGGCCGAGCGAGCGCGGCTCCCGGCGGACACGCGGCTCCCGGCGGACACGCGGCTCCCGGCGGACACGCGGGCGGGCGCGCGGGCGGACACGCGGGGGGACACGCGACTCACAGCGGGCGGACACGTGGACAGGCGGGCGGACACGCGGACACGCGGGCGGACACGTGGACAGGCGGGCGGACACGCGGACACGCGGGCGGACACGCGGACAGGCGGGGGGACGCGCGGCTCACAGTGGGCGGGCGGACACGAGGGCGGACACGTGGACACGCGGGCGGACACGCGGACACGCGGGCGGGCGCGCGGGTGGACACGGGACTCAGCCGGCGGACACGGGGGACACGCGGGCGGACGCGGACACTCGGGCGGACGCGCACACGCGGGTGTACGGCGGGCGGACACGCGGCACGAGGGCGGACACGTGGACACGCGGGCGGGCGCGCGGGTGGACACGGGGCTCAGCGGGCGGACGCGCACCCGCGGGTGCACGGCGGACGGACACGCGAGCGGACACTCGCACACGCGCACACGCGCCGGACACGCCGCGCCCCCTCCGCGCGCGGCCCCTCCGGAGCGCCCAGGCCCACCCCCGCCCGAGGACAGCGTGTCCCCACGGGGAGGGCGCCCCGCGACTCCGGCCCCTCCGCAGCGGACACGGCGCCTGCTCCGGGGCCGGTCAGGTGATTTCTGCCGATTTTTGCCTGTTTTGCTTTTGTTTTGACAGCTGCACCTCCTGTGTATCTTTGGTTTGAAGTGGAATCAATTCTTCCTGGTAATCCTGATAGGCAGCCGCTTAGAATTTAATGTGATGTGTTTATTACTCTTAAAATGATAGATATGCTTTTTTTTTTTTAAATCACACACACGCACACTTTTAATGGAATGCACATGATGCCATCATTTGAAATTATTCGGGGGAAAGACTTGGAAAGATATCCACGATATTCTAAGAGAATTCTGCCTGTTTTCGTTTAAAAATCCGTGTGTGTGTTTAGACAAATCCGGAATCACAGCAACGTGCGCCAAGTAATTTTCTCTAATGCTGAGACCACGGGCCATTTTTCTGCATTTTGTAACTTTTTAATTCGCGTTTTTATATTGTAATAACAAGAAACGTGTTTTTAAACAAGAAGGAGAAAAAATAAATCAACTGGAAAACTCCGCAGGAGATGAACCGGAGTAGCCAGAGGGAAGGAGCCTTTGAGTGGCGCCCCCGTGTGATTACGAAGATGCCTTTCCTTTCAGTGTTTGCTGGGTCAGTGGAATCCTCCCCACTGAGGAACCTGCGCCCACGTGGTGCTGACTTCAGCTGGGCTTGCGGTGGCTAAGCAGGCGGGATCTGAACATCTTCTCCTTGACTTTCTTTTCTTCGTTAGCCTGGGCTGAACGTGCAGCAAGGGGGTCGCCCTGGATCATCCTTTGCCTGTAAAGGAGGCATTTCCCTAGTGTGGGGCAGGATGCAGCCTGAGTTTAAGTCACCGTCTGCGTTCCTTATAATTAATTATTCCCAAGAGAGGATCTGATCGGGTTGGTTTCTTACCATGGGATAGGAGTGTCCCTTTTGAGCAGAGGTTAAAGCCACGATCCTGCAAAGTGGTTGGAGGCCAGGAGAGCAGTGTTAGGTTCTCTCTGCACTTCACAAAAACTGTCTTAGCAATTTTATATACAAAGAACTGGCGAGGATTGCTTTCATCCCAAGGAAGCTGTGGGCATGAGACACCTTTAAAAGTTCTGGACCTCTCTCAATACATGCCACCATCCAGTGATGGATAACCCAATAAGCAAGGTATGCACGGGCTTACTTGTGCTTACTTTATGTGTAGTGCACAATTGCACCTGTTTTTCGTCACATCAAAGATGTGACAGTTCTGGGGAAGCCAGCACAACCTGTACAAGGCAAGGTCATGGAAGCTTCACAGACACATCGAATCTCCCTGAAGGACTGAATTGCTGGGCTGAAGGCTGTGGGGACCATGATCTCAGGGAACATCTAGCTCAATTGGCATAACATAGTTTATAAAGGAAATGTTCTGCATTCTACTTTGGTGAGTGGTGTCTGGGATCTTGGAAGCCTGTGAGCAGCCATCTGGGATACCCCACAGGTGTCACCCCTTCGGGAGCAGGGAAGAATGAGGAAAACTAAGGATACAGGGGAAAGATTAGTCCAAGGAACTAACGGACCACATCTACCACGGCTTCCACCAGACTGAGTCCAGTACAACTGGATGGTGCCTGGCTACTAACCACTGACTGCTCTGACAGGGATCACAATACAGGGTCCCAGACAAAGCTGGAGAAAAATGTAGACCAAAATTCTTACTCAAAAAGAAAGACCCGACTTGCTGGCCTGTTAGAGATTGGAGAAACCCTGAGAGTATGGCCCCTGGACACCCTTTTCAGCTATGTAATGAAGTCACTGTCTGAGGTTCATCCTTCAGCCAAACATTGGACAGGCCCATCAAACAAAACGAGACTAAAGGGGCACACCAGCCCAGGGGCAAGGACTAGAAGGCAGAAGGGAACAGGAAGGCTGGTAAGAGGGAACCCAAGGTCGAGAAGGGAGAGTGTTGACATGTGGTGGGGTTGTTAACCAATGTCATAAAACGATATGTGTACTAAGTGCTTAATGAGAAGCTAGTTTGTTCTGTAAGCCTTCATCTAAAGTACAATTAAAAAAAGAGAAAAATAAAAACCAAAGATCTGGTGAAACCCATATGAAATTGTCCACTACAGATTAGTAAATAAACGCAGTTAAACCCGTGTGTACTTTGCTTACCGACTAATCCACCCCTGCCACCATCACTTATTCTGGCCCTTTCGACTGGGTAGAGGTGTGAGTTGGGGTTCAGCGTAGAAAACATTTGCGGGTGGAAGGTACATGGCATGTTCAGGTGAAGGAGAGTGAGTCAGTTTGGCTAGGACTTTAAGTTACAAAGGGAAATAGGCAGACCCACATTATAACAGCTTCAGATGCTAAGGCTTTTGAATTTTATTGGGGCTAAGCTGCAGGATCCAATCCTGCGGTTGAGTTGCAGAATACCCCAATCATGGCACTAATAGGGAGACTTCTGATATCAGTGTGCAGGAAGGAATGAGGGGGATAAGGAATTAGTCGGGAGGCTACTGCACCAGTCCCAGCATGAGGTGAAAAAAGGTCTGACCAAATGTAGCAGCAGTGGGAGTGGAAGGGAACAGGTAGATTTGTAAATGTCGTAAAGGAACCCAAAAAGAGGAGGTAACCAATTGGATGTGAAGTTTTTTGTGAAAAAGAGTTCCAGCGCAGTGCTGAGGATTGCATCTGAATGAAGGGAGAATACCTGCACCTGTATCAGAAATAAAGTGATTAGAAATAAGAGCTAGTTTTCAGGAGTGTGACTAAATAAAATTCAACTTTTGACATGCTGAGTCAGATGTGCCAGGGCCATTTTTGGGTGGAAACCGCCTGGCCTGGTGGATGCTCAGACCGCTGCCACATCAGACTCTCCTGGAAAGCTTGTTAAGGATGTGGATTTTTTGATCCCATGCCAGATCTGATGAATCGAAGTCTTTAGGGATGGGTCCTGAGGATTGTGAGGAAAACTTTTTTGTTTTTTAAACAAAAGTATATTTTTAACAAACTCCTAGTATGAGGCTAGTGGGGGTGGGGGAGGTAGGGGTTCCAATATACAGTCAAGTTTGGGAATAATGACTGGCCCAACCTTCCACCTAGGACAAGAATCCGTTGTAAAGTATCCCTAATAGCTGACCCTCAACCTGTTCGCCAAAAAAAAAAAAAAAAAAAAGAATAAATACAAACCTTGGCTCAATATTCAAGGCCTTCCATGGCCTTTGACCTCTGTTTCCCACTTCATGGCTCACTCTGCCCCCACATAGGTCTATCCACTCATCGTTTTATAAGCAGGCATGAAAAGTTACACTCCTGTGCCTTTTCTCCATACTCTGTTCCCCTCCTTTTGCCCATCCAAAGCTTCCCCATGTGTCCCAGATGAAATCATGCCCTAATTCTTCCGTGAAGCCTTTCCACACCAATCAACCTGCAGTAAACTGCCTCATCCAAACTCAATTTGTACCATTTGTTTGGCACTTAGAGAAAAATTACAATACTAGGTAATAGATAGTGTTCTAATTCCTTGAGAGCAGGGACTATACCTTCCTTCTCTTCTCTCCCCCGTATAATACCTAATACAGGGTAAGTTTGGAGAATATGAGTAATTACTTAGTACAGATCTTAATTACTCAGTACAGACTTCATGATTCTCCTTTCCAACACTGCTGCCACCCCCTTACTCCTTACCTCTCTGCTGAATATTCATAGAAAAATCTGAGTTGGTGGTCATTAAGCATCTGCAGGTTACCCAGAATGAGCCCAGTGGGCTGGTGAGAACATGAGAACACATGTCAACCCAAGGGATCAGAGAGGCAGACCATATAAACGTAATGGCTACTCACCCATGATCTCTGTGGGTGCCTCCTATGCTTAGGTGGGTACAGCAGTACGGGTGGGCCTCTATTTTTCCAACTGCTCCTTTAGGCCTGAGGTTTTCCCTTGGGACCAGGCATATGGCCTAAAGGCTTAGTGTTAAGCCTTTCAGAGAAGGCTGTGGTAGACATTACAGCTGTTCGCCAAATGTTTCCAGTTGGTCTCCCTCGAATAACATGGTTACATTGCACTTCCTGGTTCCTTGTAGCTGGTTTGGGCCATGTGACAAGTTCTGACCAATCAGTTGTGCATGGAAATGTGTGTGCCACTTATGGGCTGAGCGTTTATTTACAGGTTGAGACCCTCCAAAGATTTCTATGGTGACGAGCAATACTTGAGAATATGGCTGCTCTATTTTTAGTCTATGTCCTGGAGGGAGGAGACATTGAGTAGAATCCCCAGGCAACCCATGAAGAGCATGTAGCATGAGCATGAAACAAATCTTTATTGCCATAAGCCACAAGCTTTTGGAATTGTTTGTTACTACAACTTATCCTATCCTGACTCATACAAAGGCTTGTTGAAAGTTGGCCGGGCATTGGGACAGGTGTCCTGGAGCTCCATGTGGTATTTGCTGAAGCTTGACTTGCCACAGAAGCCTGCCTTATACCCAGGGAAAAGAGGGAACCATCCAAAGACTTCCACAGAGAACACTGTCCTACAGCTGTTGGAGTGGCAACTTGCTAGAGAACTTTCAGTTGGCTCTGGAGTTCCTCCCACAGGGCAAGCACAAAGTCCCTTCCTGGGATCCCTCAGGGGAAGTTTACAGAGAGGGTTGGTTTTAAGGTCCTTGGCTCTGAAGAGATACCTTCTTTCTAGCTCTTCTGTTGTGAGTTGGGAGTCTCTGCATGTCTCTAGGATCTGCTGGCTGTGGACCAGTGTGCCTCACAAACATTCTTCTACACCAAAGTGCTCAAGGCTGGAGAAAAGTGAGTGGGTACCCTGTGGTACCCACTGGGCACTGCTCGAAATGGCCCTCAGTAAGCCAGAAGTTTTATTGAATTGTCATACTTTTGTTTAAGAAACCCCATGTAAATCTTGTTTCCTATCTGATAAAACTCCCATGTTTATTTGAATTTTAAAAGATTGTTTTGACTTATTGACCATTGAATAAAGTTGATGATTTGATACTTTAAGACCCAACTCTTGCTCCTGCATCCCTCACCACTCTTCTTGGGCTTCCTCTTAGGAGGGTCCATGCCTCAGTTTGAGAAGGGGTCTCAGGGTGTTGTGATAGGATCTAGAGAGACATGGGCAAGGTGAGCTTGTGGCAAATGTGTGGAGGAGATACCAATGCCCTGGTACCCCGATTACTCTTCGTGTTTTCTAGAACCTTCTGTATCCTCAATCATTCTGATATGCTGAATCAAAACCTGCTCATACTGAGGAAGTCAGTGACTGACAACAGCTCAGAGTATGACCCCTCCCAGGGCCTCTGCTGCTTTCCTGGGGTCAGAGCTTTGTGCACAGGAATGAAGGATTGAACACCAAGGCAGTCCAAGCTATCTGAGCAGAGGCTTGAGCCTGAATGCTGTGCCTGAACACTCCAGGGCAGAAGTGAGATCTCCTTGCAACAGTAAAGATGAGGGGTACAGATAAAGGATAGAGGTGGGTCTTACTTTAAGCAAATTCCAAATATGGACAAACCCAGACTTCTACTTTAAGCGCTTACTAATGAAGATCAAAGACCACAGCCTTCAGTATGGATTGCACCTCAACATAAAGAAAACCAAAATCCTCACAACTGGACCACATTATGATAAACGGAGATAAGACTGAAGTTGTCAAGGATTTCATTTTGCTTGGATCCACAATCAACACCCATGGAAGCAGCAGTCAAGAAATTAAGAGACGCGTTGCATTGGGTAAATCTGCTGCAAAGGACCTCTTTAAAGTGTTAAAAAGCAAAGATGTCACCTTGAAGACTAAGGTGCGCCTGACCCAAGCCATGGTATTTTCAATGGCATCATATGCATGTGAAAGCTGGACAATGAATAAGGAAGACCGAGGAAGAACTGAGGCCTTTGAATTGTGGTGTTAGCGAAGAATATTGAATATACAATGGACTGCCAAAAGAACGAACAAATCTGTCTTGGAAGAAGTACCTCCAGAATGCTCCTTAGAAGCAAGGATGGCGAGACTGCGTCTTACATACTTTGGACATGTTATCAGGAGGGATCGTCCCTGGAGAAAGACATCACGCTTGGCAAAGTACAGGGTCAGTGGCAAAGATTTTAAGACCCTTAACGAGGTGCATTGACACAGTGGCTGCAACAATGAGCTCAAGCATAACAACAATATTAAGGATGGTGCAGGACCAGGCAATGTTTCATTCTATTGTGCATAGGGTCACTATGAGTCGGAGCCAACTCAACGGCACCTAACAACATGAAATAAGCATCAGGGTTTATTTTTAGATTTATTTTTAAAATTCCTCAGTACTTAACCAAGTTCTCCCTAGCTTTTGAAAATAGTGTTCTAATTACAAACATTAGATTTCTCACCATGCACATTCAGGAACACTTACTGTACAACAAGGCCCACCCTGGCAACAATATTATTAGTTATAATAGAAACAAGCTTATTATTCAGATTCTGACTCATATTTACAGGAGATTTTGAATTTTTATAAGGCTGACCCTTGAATCATCAATTTTTGATGATCTCATAATGAATAGAATACTGCCTTATAGCTTTCAGGGTCAGGGGGTGGGGAAGCTGTCACATCAAAGACTAGTCAGATAAAATTAGGAATATTTTATAGGGACATGGAGTACTTTCTAGCTTGGCAAGGGGCAAAACCCACTCAGTTATTGCTGCGTTGTACCCGCCACTTCTGTGACTGTTCAGCCAAGTATCTGGTGGTGGCATTGGGGCTACTGTTGATGGGCATGGCTGACAGTTGGGAAGAAGAATTGGGCACATAGTAGGGGAGAGTCAAGATAAGCTGAAATCTGTTGGTATCTGTGTAGATGCAACATCTAACCACAATAACTTTCAGAGAGTAATGGCTACTGCTTCATGTCCACTTCCCAAATATCACTACAATTCTTTTGGCCAACTCTGACTTGGAACTATACTAGGAAGGGATTCTGGGAAAGTACTTCCAGCTATACCAAGTTGACACAGTACAAACTGCCACATGAGAGATGATGAGGGTCTTAGGGCAGTGAATGTAGACATAGTGAAAAGAGAAAAGATTAGGGAGACATATATGAGTTAGAATTGATCAGATTAGTTAATTAATTAGATGTTAGGATTGAGGGAAAGGAAAAACTAAGACGATGCTCAGGCTCTGATTTAGATAACTGGGTGGATAATGGTGTCATTTGCTGAGGCAAAGACTCCAGGTACAAGAGAAGACGATGGGGGAAAAAGTGATAGGGCATTTATTGTTGGCCATGTTGAGTCTGAGGAGCTGGTGGAACTTCCAAGTGGGGATAAGCCAGTAGGACCCATAGGTATCACTGTAGATTAAAAAGAAAAAAGATTGGACTTCTACTTATGACCAAGATGATGTAACAGTGACTCATTTATCCTTCTACCTGCAACAAACTAAAAAACTGTTAGTTTTCAAGACACAGGTCAGAGATCCTTGAGAAATGGGATACAATAATTTGAGCTCTATGAATACTCCAACTTACTGCCTTGCAAAATTTTCTTAGCTTGTGACACAGGGAGGAGGCACCCAGATAGAGACTAATGGACTTTGGGAAGTTGAGAAGATGGAGCTGTGAGTCTTAGGAGACAAAGTAGGCTACCTGAGAGGAGAGGAGAGCTGCAAAGAGAAAGCACTCTAGAAATCTTCAAAGGATCATCCTTTCCTCTCAGCAAGCACTTCTGCTGGTCATGGTTCTTTGCCCTTTTGGTGGGGTGACCCAAACCTTCATTCTTGAACCTAATTAGCTAAATCACATTTATATAATGCAACACTCAACAACTGCATAATATACATTTTTTCCAAGTGAGTATGGAATACTCACCAGCCCCTGTGGCTACGTGAATCAGGAGAAGCCTCTATCCTGACCCATGGACTTGGGATGTTCTTGCTTCTACAACTGCGTGAGCCATTTCTTTGATACAAATCTCTCTATGTTGTATATTTATATGCTTTACTGGTTTTGCTTCTCAAGAGAACCCAGGCTAAGACACCGACACAAGAAAACTGAAATAGCCCCATGTCAGAAAATTGAATTTGAAATAAAAAACCTTCCCACAAAGCAAACTCCATATCCAGATGATTTTACTGATAAGTTTTATCAAACATTTTAAAAGGAAATAATACCAATCTTATATAAATTCTTTCAGAAAAAAAAGGAAGAGGAAACGATTCCAACTTCTTTTATAGGTTCAGCATAATACACATATCAAAACCAGTCAAGAACATTAAAAGAAAAGAAATTTCTCTCTCATAAACATAGATGCAAAAATTCTTAATAAAATAGAAATATAGAAAATGGATAATAAATTATAATCATCCCAGGTTCATCCCAGGAAAGCAAGGCCAGTTTGACATTAAAAAAAATCAGTAACATTGTCATGTTAATTAACAGAATAAAGAAAAATATATAATCATCTCAATTGTTGTGTGCTGTCAAGTTGATTTCAACTCACAGTGACCCTCAACTGCCCCATAGGGTTTATGGGAGCAAATCACCAGGTCTTTCTCCTGCAGAGCCTCTGGGTGGGTTTGAGCACCAACTTTTTTGTTAGCAGCTGAAAACTTCACCATTGTGCCACTGGGGTTCCTAATCATCTCAATAGATACAGAAAAAAACATTTGGAAATTTTTAACACCTATTCATGATAAAAACTCCCAGTAAACTACTAATGGAAGGAAACTTCCTCAATATGATAAACGGTACCTGTGAAAAGTCTTTAGCCGACATCACAATTCATGGTAAAATTCTAAACAATTTACCCACAAAATTTTGGGATAAGGTAAGAATATAATTTCTCCACACTTATTAACTTTCACTGTAAGTTCTACTCAATGCAATAAGGCAAGAAAAATTAATAAAAGGCACATAGATTGGAAGGGGAAAAGTAAAACCATCTTTATTCCCAGACATCATAATTCACTGCACAGAAAATCATAAAGGATCCTTTAAAAAATTACAAGAAGTTGTAAGTGAATTTAGAAAAGTGTCAGAATACAAGATCTATTTTACAAAAATCAATTGTTTTTTTTTTGCAGGACCAAGATGGCAGAGTAGTCAGACACTTCCAGTGACTCTTTTACAAAAAAAGACCCCCAAAAATAAGTGAAATGATTATATATATGACAACCTAGGAGCCCTGAACATCAAAGGCAAAGTTAGAAAATGGACTGAGTGGCAGGGGAAGGGAGACACAGTTCAGAAGCTGCTAGGAGTTGCTGGACCTGACTCAGCAGGAACCCTCAGACACAATCCCCTGGAGTGAGCACAGCAGGGCTGCTTTTTGGCTGTCAGCAAAAGCTAAGTACTTGTGTTTATTTTACTGTGCCCCCAGCCCCCAAGCTAGCTTCAGTGGCTATCAATTTCCCTGGGCCTGAAATAGGGCCTGCTGCACACCCTGAGTCATTCTCCTGGCCTTGGAGAAGGAATAAATTAACAACTGAGGGAAAAGATAATCTGCCAGCTCCACTAACCTGGGGAGCTCATGACAGAAGCAGCTCCTGTCAAGGCACAAAAGGTCCATGGACTTTGAATACCTATCACCCCTGCATGGACCTGTGTGGGTCCATCTCAGGAAAATAGGCCCTTGTTGGCAGACTGAAACTGTTTCAACTGTGTGTTGGAGAGGTGGGTTTTTGATGTTTGACATCACATTGGCTATTAAACAGGGTCCTCACCTACCCACATCACGGGCCTAAGGACTGGTGGCTCCACCCCCATCACCTAGCCACCTGCAACAGGGGTTCAGGGATGACTGGTACCTCTCAGTCCATACAACCAAAACCATCGGGTACCCATGGTCTGACTGCAGAACCCACACACCTGTGCACTCTAGGGAACAGGGATGTACTTTCCTTACAGACACTCGGGGGACAGTTGTCAGCCAACTGCCTTGTTCAGAGTGTGACCACCTGCTGCAGACAGATACCTGTGCCTACGCCAATCACCCCTGCCCCTCTAAGACTCTAGGACAGAGCGTGTACCACACACTTGATGGCCAACTACCTGGACACCTGAGCTGAATCCATACCAAACAAATGAATGGATTCCTAGGCTCATATACCTGGTAACAGCTCTAGCCATCTGGTGACAGGACTTCAGAGCTTCAAAGGCAAAAAATAGTCAAGCTAGCTCACCCAAGCAGCCTATTTGGGCTTATCAAAACAAAACAAAGGAAGAAGCTAGGATACAGTAGCCAAACATAAAATAAATTAATACAATAGCTTATAGATGGCTCGGAGACAACAGTCAATATCAAATCACATAAAGAAGCAGACCATGATCACTTCAAAAAGCTCTCAAAACAAAAAATCAAGGAATCTTCTGGATGAAGGTGTCTTCCTGGAATTACGAGATGTAGAATACAAAAGATTAATGTACAGAGCTCTTCAAGACATCAGGAACGAGATCAGGCAAAATGCAAAACAAGCCAAGGAACACACAAATAAAGCAATTGAAGAAATTAAAAAGGTTATTTGAGAACATGGTGAAAAATTTAATAGGCTGCAAGAATCCATAGAGAGACAGCAATCAGAAATTCAGAAGATTCACAATAAATTTACAAAGTTAGACAACTCAATAGAAGGTTAGAGGAGCAGAATTGGGGAACTGGAAGGCAGAATTAGTGAGATTGAAGGTAAAACACTTGGCACCAATATATATGAAGAAAGATCAGATAAAAGAATTTTTAAAAATGAAGAAGCCCTAAGACTCATGTGGGACTCTATCAAGAGAAATAACCTACAAGTGATTGGAGTACCAGAACAGGGAGGGATAACAGAAAATACAGAGAGAATTGTTGAAGACTTGTTGGCAGAAAACTTCCCTGATATCATGAAAGATGAGAAGATATCTATCCAAGATGCTCATCAAACTCCACATGAGGTAGATCTTCAAAGAAAATCACCAAGACAATATTATAATCAAACTTGCCAAAACTAAAGATAAAGAGAAAATTTTAAGAGCAGCTAGGGATAAAGGAAAAATCACTTACAAAGGAGAGCCAATAAGAATAAGCTCGGACTACTCGGCAGAAACTATGCAGGCAAGAAGGCAACAGTAAGACGTATTTAAAAAATTGAAAGAAAAAAATTGCCAGCCAAGAATCATATATCCAGCAAAACTGTTTCCTCAATATGAAGGTGAAATTAGGACATCTCCAGATAAACAGAAGTTTAGGGAATTCATAAAAACCAAACCAAAACTACAAGAAATACTAAACGGAGTTCTTTGGTTAGAAAATCAATAACATCAGGTATCAACTGAAGACTAGAACACTGGGCAGAGCAATCAGAAGTCAACCCAGACAGGGAAAAAAAAAAAAAAGCTCAAAACAGGGTAACAGAATGTTATTATATAAAAGAAGAAATATTAAAACAATGAAGAGGGACTAAGAAATGTAATCATAGATATTCCATATGGAAAGGAAGATATGGCGATACAAAGAAATAAAAGTTAGGTTTAAATTTAGAAAAACAGGGGTAAATAATAGGGTAACCACAAAGGAGACAAACTATCCTACACATCAAAATAAAATACAAGAAAAAAATAGAAACTCAGCAGAAACAAACTCAACAACAACAAATATGAGCAAAGGACGATATATAATCTACTCAGCACATAAAATTAAATGAGAAACAGAAACTGTCACCAACACATAAAAAACGACATCAAAATGACAGCACTAAACTCATAAAACCTATCCATAATTATGTTGAATGTAAATGGACTAAATGCACTAAAAAAGAGACAGAGAGTGGCAGAATGGATTAAAAAACATGATCCGTCTATATGCTGCTTACAAGAGACACACTTTAGACTTAGAGACACGAACAAACTAAAACTCAAAGGATGGAAAAAAAATATATCAAGCGAACAACAATCAAAAAAGCAGGAGTGGCAATATTAATTTCCGACAAAACAGACTTTAAAGTTAAATCCATCAGAAAGGATAAAGAAGGACACTATATAATGATTAAAGGGACAATACACCAAGAAGATATAGCCATATTAAATATTTATGCACCCAATGACAGGGCTGAAAGATACATAAAACAAACTCTATCAGCAATGAAAAATGAGATAGCTCCACAATAATAGTAGGAGACTTCAACACACCACTTTCGGTGAAGGACAGGACATCCAGAAAGAAGCTCAATAAAGATGTGGAAGATTTAAATGCCACGATCAACCAACTTGACCTCACAGACATATACAGAACACTCCACCCGACAGCAACCAAGTATACTTTCTTTTCTAGTGCACATGGAACATTCTCTAGAATAGACCACATATTAGGTCATAAAGCAAGCCTTAGCAGAATCCAAAACATTGAAATATTGCAAAGTGTCTTCTCTGACCATAAGGCCATAAAAGTGGAAATCAATAACAGAAAAAGCAAGGGAAAAAAATCAAACACTTGGAAGTTGAACAATACCCTGTTTAAAAAAAAAAGACTGGATTCTAGAAGACATTAAGGATGGAATAAAGAAATTCATAGAATCCAATGAGAATGAAAATACTTCCTATCAGAACCTTTGGGACACAGCAAAAGCAGTGCTCAGAGGCCCATTTATATCAATAAATGCACACACCCCAAAAGAAGAAAGGGCAAAAATCAAAGAATTATCCCTACAACTTGAACAAATAGAAAGAGAGCAACAAAAGAAACTCAGAGCACCAGAAGAAAACAAATAATAAAAATTAGAGCCGAACTAATAGAAAACAGAAAAACAATTGAAAGAGTTAACAAGACCAAAAGCTGGTTCTTTGAAAAAATCAACAAAATTGATAAACCATTGGTCAAACTGACAAAAGAAAAACAGGAGAGGAAGCAAATAAGCCACATAAGAAATGAGATGGGCGATATTACAACAGACCCAACTGAAATTAAAAGAATCATATCAGATTACTATGAAAAATTGTACTCTAACAAATTTGAAAGCCTAGAAGAAATGGATGAATTCTTAGAAACACACTGCCTACCTATACTAACACAAACAGAGGTAGAACAACTAAATAGACCCATAACAAAAGAAGAGACTGAAAAGGTAATCAAAAAACTCCTAACAAAAAAAAGCCCTGGCCCGGATGGCTTCACTGCAGAGTTCTACCAAACTTTCAGAGAAGAGTTAACACAACTACTACTAAAGGTATTTCAGAGCATAGAAAAGGACAGAATACTCCCAAATTCATTCTATGAAGCCACCATATCCCTGATAGCAAAACCAGGTAAAGACACCAGAAAAAAAGAAAATTACAGACCCATATCCCTCATGAACTTAGATGCAAAAATCCTCAACAAAATTCTAGCCAATAGAATTCAACAATATATGAAAAAAAAATAATTCACCATGACCAAGTAGGATTCATACCAGATATGCAGGGTGATTCAACATTAGAAAAACAATCAATGTCATCCACCACATAAATAAAACAAGGGACAAGAACCACATGATCTTATCAATTGATGCAGGAAAGCCATTTGACAAAGTCCAACACCCGTTCATGATAAAAACTCTTAGCAAAATAGGAATAGAAGGAAAATTCCTCAACATACTAAAGGGCATTTATACAAAGCCAACGGCCAACATCACCCTAAATGGAGAGAGCCTGAAAGCATTCTCCTTGAGATCGGGAACCAGACAAGGATGCCCTTTATCACCACTCTTATTCAACATTGTGCTGGGGGTCCTAGCTAGAGCAATTAGGCTAGATAAAGAAATAAAGTCCATCCAGATTGACAAGGAAGAAGTAAAAGTATCTCTGCAGACGACATGATCTTATACACAGAAAACCCTAAGGAATCCTCCAGAAAACTACTGAAACTCATAGAAGAATTCAGGAGAGTATCGGGATACAAGATAAACATACAAAAATGAGTTGGATTCCTTTACACTAACAAAAAGAACGTCGAAGAGGAAATTACCAAATCAATACCATTTACAGTAGCCCCCAAGAAAATAGAGTACTTAGGAATAAATCTTACCAGAGATGTAAAAGACTTATACAAAGAAAACTACAATACACTTCTGCAAGAAACCAGAAGAGACTTACATAAGTGGAAAAATATACCTTGCTCACGGATAGGAAGACTTAACATTATGAAAATGTCTATTCTACCAAAAACGATCTATACATTTAATGCAATTCTGATCCAAATTCCAATGACATTCTTGAATGAGATGGAGAAACAAATCACCAATTTCATATGGAAGGGAAAGAGGTCCCGGATAAATAAAGCATTACTAAAAGAAGAACAAAGTGGGAGGCCTTACTGTACCTGATTTTAGAACCTATTACACCGCCACAGTAGTCAAAAGAGCCTGGTACTGGTACAACAACAGATACGTGGACCAATGGAGCAGAATTGAGAATCCAGACATAAATCCATCCACATATGAGCAGCTAATATTTGACAAAGGCCCCAAAACAGTTAAATGGGGAAAACACAGTCTTTTTAACAAATGGTGCTGGCGTGACTGGATATCCATCTGCAAAAAAATGAAACAAGACCCATCCCTCACTCCATGCACAAAAATGAGCTCGAAATGGATCAAAGACCTAAATATAAAATCTAAAATGATAAACATCATGGAAGAAAAAATAGGGACAAGGTTAGGAGCCCTAATACATGGCATAAACAGTATACAAAACATTATTAAGAACACAGAAGAAAAGCTAGAAACTGGGAGCTCCTAAAAATCAAACACCTATGCTAATCCAAAGACTTCACCAAAAGAATAAAAAGGTTACCTACAGACTGGGAAAAAGTTTTTAGCTATGACATTTCCAATCAGCACCTGATCTCTAAAGTCTACATGATACTGCAAAAACTCAACTGCAAAAAAACAAATAACCCAATTAAAAAATGGACAAAAGATATGAACAGACACTTCACTAAAGAAGACATTCAGGTAGTTAACAGATACATGAGGAAATGCTCACGAACATTAGCCATGAGAGAAATGCAAATCAAAACTACAATGAGATTTCAACTCACTCCGACAAGGTTGGCATTAATCCAAAAAACACAAAACAATAAATGTTGGAGAGGCTGTGGAAAGATTGGAACACTTCTACACTGCTGGTGGGAATGTAAAATGGTACAATCACTTTGGAAATCGATTTGGCGCTTCCTTAAAAAGCTAGAAATAGAATTACCATACGATCCAGCAATCCCACTCCTTGGAATATGTCCTAGAGAAATAAGAGCCTTTACACGAACAGATATATGCACACCCATGTTTATTGCAGCACTGCTTACAATAGCAAAAATATGGAAGCAACTAAGGTGCCCATCAATGAATGAATAGATAAATAAATTATGGTATCTTCTCACAATGGAATACTACGCATTGATAAAGAACAGTGAAGAATCTGTGAAACATTTCATAACATAGAGGAATCTGGAAGGCATTATGCTGAGTGAAATTAGTCAGTTGCAAAAGGACAAATATCGTATAAGACCACTATTATAAGAACTGGAGAAACAGTTTAAACAGAGAAGAAAATATTCTTTGATGGTTACGAGAGCGGGGAGGAAGGGAGGGTGGGAGAGAGGTATTCACTAATTAGATAGTAGATAAGAACTACTTTAGGTGATGGAAAAGACAACACACAATACAGTCGACATCAGCACAGCTGGACTAAACCAAAAGCATAGAAGTTTCCAGAATAAACTGAATGCTTTGAAGGTCAGCATAGCAGGGGAGGGGGTTTGAGGACCATGGTTTCAGGGAACATCTAAGTCAATTGGCATAATAAAATCTATTAAAAAAACATTCTGCATCCCACCTTGGAAAGTAGGCGTCTGGGATCTTAAACGCTAGCAAGTGTCCATCTAAGATGCATCAGTTGATCTCAACCCACCTGGAGCAAAGGAGAATGAAGAACACCAAGGACACAAGGTAATTACAAGCCCAAGAGACAGAAAGGGTCACATAAACCAGAGACTACATCAGCCTGAGACCAGAAGAACTAGATGGTGCCTGGCTAGAACTAATGACTGCCCTGACAGGGAACACAACAGAGAACCCCTGAGGGAGCAGGATAGAAGTGGGATGCAGACACCAAGTTCTCACAAAAAGACCAGACTTAATGGCCTGTCTGAGACTAGAAGGACCCTGGTGGTCATGGCCCCTAGACCTTCTGTTGGCCCAAGAAAGGAACCATTCCCAACCAACTCTTCAGACATGGATTGGACTGGACAATGGATTGGAGAGGGATGCTGGTGAGGAATGAGCTTCTTGGATCAGGTGGACACTTGAGACTATGTTGGCATCTCCTCCCTGGAGGGGAGATGAGAGGGTAAAGGGGTTTAGAAGCCAGCAAAATGGACAGGAAAAGAGAGAGTAGAAGGAGGGAGCAGGCTGTCTCATTAGGGGGAGAGCCCTTGGGAGTATGTAACAAGGTGTATATAAGTTTTTGTGTGAGAGACTGACTTGATTTGTGAACTTTCGCTTAAAGCACAATAAAAATTAAAAAAAAAAAAGAACATTTCAAGATGTCTCCTGAAGTACAATGCTGTCAGTGATAGGATAATATCCACATGCCTACAAGGAAGACCAGTTAATATGACTATTGTTCAGATTTACACACTTCTTAATGCTAGGTTCTCTAGAGAAGCAAAACCAGTAAAGCATATAAATACATATATATATAGAGAGAGATTTATATCAAGGAAATGGCTCATGGAGTTGTAAAGGCTAGAACATCCCAAGTCCATGGGTCAGAATATTGGCTTCTCCTGATTCATGTAGCCACAGGGACTGATGAACCCGAGGTCAGCAAGTGAGAGAGCAGGACTCTTGCTCACAGGCTGTGAAGATGTATGAATCCCAAGATCAGCAGGTAAGACCACAGGTAACCTGCAAGCTCGAGTCCCAAGAACTGGAGGTCAGATGAACAGGAGCAGGCTGCAGGAACCAGCATGAGCAAAAAGCCCCCGAGCCCTGCCAGAATGTCTGCTTATATTTGATGTAGGCCACATGGCCAAGGAAACTCCCTTTTAACTGGTTGGCTACTCATGGCAGATCCCATCATAGGGGTGATCACATATGAAACCTCAATAGGGAAGTGAATACAACATCATATAACTATCAAACCACTGAGAATCATGGCCCAGCCAAGTTGACACATAATCTTAACCATCACAGCCCACTCCTTGTCAACTTGGTATCTGTACACATCTCCTCAAACCAGATATGATCTCTGAATAAAGACAATTACAAACTCACACTTTCGCCTAACATTATACAACGAAAACACATACAATCAAAAATACACTAGCCCTTTTACATATTATATTTTATAAGTGAAGAAAACAGAAATATTTGATGCACACATACAAAGGGGAAATACTCATAACAATTACAGTCCTTGTTTCTCCCACTGGTCATGTGGTTGTAACTGGTATTTAGAACTATCTTCTTCTACCACACATTCCATATTCCCTTTGCCCTCAGCTGGTTATGGTTCTTTGCCTGGTGGGAGTGACCCAAACCTTCATTCCTGAAGGGTCTGGGCCATTTGTAGTCCTGTATGAACTGGGTTTCCATCAACTTTAATCACAGGGTATGGTAGTACTGAGAGACGCTCTAAGGGATCTCCTGCATCCCAGACATACTCCTCTTTACCTCCGTTATGTAGTATCAATCAGATTTCCTCTTGGTAATCGAGATCAATCACACCAGCTGATATGGTAACGCCCTTCTTTGCCTGTTGACCCAGAGGCATAAGGAGCCCAAAGTGGCCAGGTGGCATTCTTAGCTTCCAGTTCAATGGAATCAGTGATGTGTCTCCAGCTGAGAGCATTCTTACCTTTGGAACTAAGACCTCTAAACCCACAGATCATAAGGTCGAGGGGACAGGAAGAAAAATCTTGTGAGTGGGCCACTAGGGGTAATAATGAATGGTGCCATTCCCATTTCCACCCCTTGATTCCAGGACCCATGAATCCTCCCTATGGGAGAAACAACACCATATATTGGACACTAGTTTAGAGCATATACAGCCTCCTGGAGAACATTGCCCCAACCCTGCAAAGTATTGCTGCCTAGCTGGTGCCATAACTGTGTCTTTAGAAGGTCATTCCTTTGTTCTATCAAACCAGCTGCTTCAGGATGATGGGGAACATAGTAAGACCAGTGAATTCCATGAGCCTGGGCCCATTGCCATACTTCATTTGCTGTGAAGTGAGTTCCTTGATCTGAGATGATGCCATGTGGGGTAACATGACAGTGGATAAGGCATTCTGTAAGTTCACAGGTGGTAGTTTTTGCAAAAGCATTGCATGCAGGGAAGGCAAATTTATATTCAGAGTAAGTGTCTATTCTAGTAATAGCAAAATGCTGCCCTTTTCATGATGGAAGTGGTCCAATGCAATCAACTGCCGCAAGGTTGCTAGCTGATCACTTCGAGGGATGGTACCATATCAGGGACTCAGTGTTGGTCTCTGCTGCTGGCAGATTGGGCACTCTGCAGTGGCTATAGCCAAGTCAGCCTTGGTGAGTGGAAGCCCATGTTGCTGAGCCCATGCATAACCTCCATCTCAGCCACCATGGTCACTTTCTTCATGAGCCCATTGAACAATGACGGGAATAGCTGTGGAAAGAGGATGACTAGTTTCCACAGAATGTGTCATCCCATCCACTTGATTGTTAAAATCATCCTCTGCTAAGGTCACCCTTTGGTGAGCATTCACATGAGACACAAATACGTTCACTTTCTTGGCCCATTCAGAGAGGTCTATCCATATACCTTTTCCCCATACCTCCTTGTCTCCAATTTTTCAATCACACTCCTTTCAAGTCCCTGACCATCTGGCCAAACCATTGACCACAGCCCATAAATCAGTATACAATCATACATCTGGCCATTTCTCCTTCTAAGCAAAGTGAACAACCAAATGCACTGCTCGAAGTTCTGCCCATTGAGAGGATTTCCCTTCACCACTGTCCTTCGGGGAGGTCCCAGAAAGGGGCTGTAATGCTACCACTGTCCACTCTCAAGTGGTGCCTGCGTATCGTGCACAGCCATCTCTAAATGAGGCACGAGTTTTCTCTTTCTCAGTCAACTGATCATAAGGAACGGCCCATGACACCATAGGTGCAGACTGGGAGATGGAAGGTAATATGACAGGAGTGGAGACCACAGGTATTTGGGTCACTTCCTCATGCAACTTACTTGTGCCTTCAGGTCCTCCTCTGGCCCGATCTTGTATATACCACTTCCATTTAATGATGGAGTGCTGCTGTGCACATTCAACTTTATGACTCTGTGGGTCTGACAACACTCAGTTCATGATGGGCAGCTCAGGCCGCAATGTGACTTGGTGTTCCATGATTAAGCCTTCAGTCTCTCTTAAGGCCCAGTAACAAGCCAAAAGCTGTTTCTCAAAAGGAGAGTTGTTATCTGCAGAGGACAGCAGGGCTTTACTCCCAGATCCTAAGGGTCTGCACTATGATTCATCAATAGGGGGCTGCCAAAGACTCCAAACAGCATCTCTATCTGCCACGGACTCTTCAAGAACCATTGGATCAGCTGGATCATATGGCCCAAGTGGCATAGCAGCTTGTTGTAGAGTCTTCTCTTGTTTAGGACCCCACTCAAAACTAGCAGCTTTTGGCTGAAGGGACACGAAAATAGAGAATGGAGGGAAGGAGTGTGCTGTTTCATTAGGGGGAGAGCAATTAGGAGTATATAGAAAGGTGTATATAAATTTTTGGATGAGAGACTGACTCGATTTGTAAACTTTAACTTAAAGCACAACAAAAATTAAAAAAAGAAAAAAACAAGCAGCTTTTCAAGACACTAGATAAATAGGCTGAAGTAGCACACCCAAATGAGGAACACGTTGCCTCCAAAATCCAAAGATGCCCAGTAGGCTTTGTGCCTCCTTTTTAGTTGTGGGAGGAGCCAGATGTAATAACTTATCCTTCACTTTAGAAGAAATATCTCTACATGTACCACACCAATGGACCCCTAGAAATTTCACTGAGGTGGAAAGCACCTGAATTTTTGTGGAGCTAACTTCCCACCATCTAGCACATAAATGTTTTACCAGTAAGTCCAGAGTCATTGACACTTCTTCCTCACTAGGTCCAATCAGCATAATGTCATCAACATAATGGACCAGCGTGAAGTCTTGTGGAAGGTGATCAAGTTCTCTGTGGACTGAATTATGGCACAGGATCGGAGAGTTGATGTAGCTCTGAGGTAGGCAACTGAAGGTGTATTGTTGGACTTGCCAGCTGAAGGCACACTGCTTTTGGTGGTTCTTTGAAACAGATATAGAAAAAAAGGCATTAGCCAGATCAAGAGCTGCATAACAGGTGCCAGGAGACATAGTAATTTGCTCAAGCAATGAAACCACATCAGGAACAGTGTAATTGTAGTTAACACCTGGTTAAGTTTTTGATAATCCACTGTCTTTCTCCAAGATCTATCCGTTTTCTGCACAGGCCGAATAGGCAAGTTGAATGGGGATGTGGTGGGAATCATCACCCCTGTGCCCTTCAAGTCTTTTACGGTGGCAGTAATCGCCACAATCCCTCCAGGAATGCGTTATTACTTTTGGTTAAGTTCTAATGGCTTCCATTTGGCTTTTCCTACCGTAACAGCCCTTACTTCATTTGTCAGAGATCCAGTGGGGGGGCGGGGTCTGCCAGTTGTTGAGTATATCTTCCAATTATGCATTCCCGAACTGGAGAAATCACTACAGGATGGGATCGGGAACCCACTGGACCTACTGTGAGATGGACATGAGCTAAGACTTTATTAATAACTTGACCTCATCTGCCCCCACTCTGACTGGTGGGCCATAGTGACTTTTCGAGTCTCCTAGAATTAGTGTCAGTTCAGGGCCAGCATCCAGTAATCCCAAAAAAGTGTGATTATTTCCTTTTCCCCAGTGAAGAGTCACTATCGTAAAAGGCTGTAGATCCCTTTGGGAAAGGGGAGAAAGATTAACAGTATAAGTTTTGGTAGTTTATTGGAGCCCTTCCTCAAGGGGACCTGGCCTCCCCTTCATTCAAAGGGTTGTGGGTCTTTAAACTTGCTTGAGTCTGGGAATTGATTGAAGGGCCGTGAGTCTCTTTTCTGGCGCTCAGAGTTAGACTGCTGTTCACTTGACCTAGAATTCTTCCACTTGTACAGATCAAGTAAATATTTAGTAAATTTCCATTTTATTTCACTCCTAGGGACACCAGGACTAAGTGGCCAACACCATAAGTCCATATGAGTCAGACAATTCTGATTACTGCTTTGACTCTGCTGTCCACTACAGTAACCATGCCTACTTTATATTTGTCGATTGAATGCAGCCACTTGGCCCCTACCACCATGGGGTCCAATTAGCTCCATTGTAGTTACCCTTTGCCATCAAGCTGATTCCGACTCATAGTGACCTTAGAGGACAGAGTAGAACTGCCCTATAGGGTTTCCAAGGAGCGCCTGGTGGATTTAAGCTGCTGACCTTTTGGTTAGCAGTTGTATCCCTTAACCACTGTGCTACCAGAGCTTCATTGTAGTTAAGTGTCTGGATTCAGTTAGGGCAGTTCCCACTGTCAAATCTAACTTACATAAAACAGCAATCACAGCAGTTTTCAAGGATACTGGGGCTCCCTTCACAAATTTATTCCTCACCGCTGTGGTAAAAGCTGTGTCCTCTGGGCACTCAGTGTGTGGGTCTTGGGTCTAATCTGAAAAATCTACTGTAGCATGCCAATTTCCCTAAACTTTGAATACCTTCTTCTACAGTATACCAAGGCAGGGCTGGTACTTCAGCTTGATTTAGTGTAGGCCTCTGCATAATCCATGCTTCTGTGGCTCAACCAAATAAGCTATTATATCCTTTCCTAACTTCTCAAGCTGAAACTTTGAGTGAAGAATCTGTACTTAGTGGGCCCATATCAATAAACTCAGACTGATCCATCTTTATGTTCCTTGCACCATTATCCCACACCTTTAATAGCCATACCCACACTTACTCCCCAGGTTTCTGTTTGTACATATTAGAAAAGTCAAGGAGTTCCCTTGAAGTGTAGCATACCTCCTTCTGGGTCACACCTTGTACTTTACCTTTTGGGCTTCCTGGGACTTAAGTCTAGTTATAGGTCTAGAAGCCAAAATTGGTAGTGGGGAGAGTTTTGAGAACATTCAGCATTGTCTTGTAAAGCATCTGCCTCAGGTGATGCCCCAGGCAAATGACTCAGGCTGTTTAGGTGGAGCTGGGTTAATCTCACTAGATGGGAGTGGAGGGGCTAATAGTTTTACTGGGAAGGGTGGTTTAGCAGACAAACATGGAGTAATTTCTTCAGATGGGAGTGAAAGGACTGGTTCTGTTGGCAAGAGTATTTCAACAGAATTTAGGGGCTCAGTGTCTCCAGCTTCCTGATTATCGGCCCATATGTCTCCTTTCAGGATCCCATCTCTTCCCAATAAATGACCTCACTTTAACTTCAGACACCTTTCAAGTTTGGCAATTGAGTTGGCATTGTAACTCAGCCACTCTTACAATAAGACGCTGGGTTTGGTTTTTGGCAACATCAGCTCTTTTACTACAAGAAATAAGGCTTTCTTTCAAAGCGTATGTGGAAACTTTGAGGTCATTTATGCAGCACTTGAGCTTTGACTCTGAAGCCCTAAATGCATCTCTCTTTCACCAGTTTGTCTAGCGAAAGTAGGACCAACCAACCAGCTTCCTTGTATTTCTCATTACGACAAAATTGTAGAAAGGTATCACACACGCAACCACCCAGAGCCTTGAGTCTCACAAATACCTGATCTATTCATGGTGATATTTTGTGTATTTTTATTGCCACCTCATGCCAGGAATTACTAGTGCCCTCTTTACTACTGGGGACACCAACATCTTAAAGAGTAAGCAGGCTTGAGAATCAATTTAGAAAACTCATCCTTACAATTTTGTTTCTCTAGAACCACTCTCAGTAACAAATGTCTTTGGCTGGGTTCTCTACAGAAGTAAAACCAGTAAAGCTTATAAATACATACATACATATGTATGTATATATATATATATATATATATATATATACAGGGAAAGAGAGAGATTGTTATATCAAGGAAATGGTTCATGAAGTTGTAGAGGCTGGAACGTCTCAAATCTGTGGGTCAGATTAGAGGCTTTTCCTGATTCGTGTAGCCACAGGAGCTGGCAAACCCAGTATCAGCAGGTCAGAGAGCAGGGCTCTTGCTCACAGGCTACAAAGATCAAAGGTAAGCTGCTAGCTCAAGTCCCAAGAACTGGAGGTTGGATGAACAGGAGCAAGCTGCAGGATCCAGCATGAGAAAATAGCCCCTGATCCCTGCCAAAATGTCTGCTTATATTTGACGCAGCCCACACATCCAAGGAAACTCCCTTTCAACTGATTGGCTACTCACAGCAGATCCCATCATAGGAGTGATCACATACCAAATCTCAACAGGGACGTGATCACAACATCATATGACCATCAAACCTCTGCGAATCATGGCCCAGACAAGTTGACACACAATCTTAACCATTATGTACATCAACCTCTAAGGCCAAAGATGAAGAAATTAAAGATTTTTACCAACTTCTGCAGTCTGAAATTGATCAAACATGCAATCAAGATGCATTGATAATTACTGGTGATTGGAATGCGAAAGATGGAAACAAAGAAGAAGGATTGGTATTTGAAATATACGGCTTTGGTTGTAGAAATGATGCAGGAGATTGCATGTTAGAATTTTGCAAGACCGACAACTTCTTCATTACAAATACCTTTTTTCAACAACATAAACAGTGAGTACACACATGGACCTTGCCAGATGGAATACACAGGAGTTAAACTGACTACATCTGTAGAAAGAGACGATAGAAAAGCTCAATATCATCAGTCAGAACAATGCCAGGAGCCGACTGTGGAAGAGACCATCAATTGCTCATATGCAAGTTCAAGTTGAAGAAAATTCAAACAAGTCCATGAGAGCCAAAGTACAACCTTGAGTATATCTCACCTGAATTTAGAGACCATCTCAAGAATAAATTTGACACACTGAACACGGATCACCGAAGACTAGTTGAGCTGTGGAATGACATCAAGGACTTCATGCATGAAGAAACCAGAGGTCATTAAAAAGACAAGAAAGAAAGAAAAGATGAACATGGTGTCAGAAGAGATTCTGAACCTTACTCTTGAATGTAGAATAGTTAAAGCTAAAGGAAGAAATAATGAAGTAAAAACTGAACGAAAGATTTCAAAGTGCAATTCAAGAAGACAAAGTATTATAACGACATGTGCAAAGACCCGGAGATAGAAAACCAAAAGGGAAGAACACTCTCAGCATTCTCAAGCTGAAAGAACTGAAGAAAAAATTCAAGCCTTGAGTTGCAATATTGAAGGATTCTGTGGGTAAAATATTAAACGACGCAGGGAGCATCAAAAGAAGATGGACAAAATATACAGAGTCACTGTACCAAAAAGAATTGGTCGATGTTCAACCATTTCAGGAGGTAGCATATGATCAAGAACTGATGATACTGAAGGAAGAGGTCCAAGCAGCACTGAAGGCATTGGCAAAAAACTAGGCTCCAGGAATTGATGGAATGCCATTTGATATGTTTCAACAAACAGATGCAGCACTGGAAGCGCTCATTCATCTATGTCAAGAAATTTGATAGGCAGCTACCTGGCCAAGTGACTAGAAGAGATCTATATTTATACCTATTCCGAAGAAAGGAGATCCAACAAAATGGGAAAATTATTGAACAATATCGTTAATATCACACACAAGTAAAATTTTGCTGAAGATCACTCAAAAGTGGTTACAGCAGGACATTGACAGGGAACTGCCAGAAATTCAGGCTGGCTTCAGAAGAGGACGTGGAACCAAGGTTATCATTGCTGATGTCAGATGGATCATGGCTGAAAGCAAAGAATACCAGAAAGATGTTTACCTGTGTTTTATTGACTACTGAGGCATTTGATTGTGTGGATCATAACAAATTATGGATGATATTGTGAAGAATGGAAATTCCAGAACATTTAATTTTGTGCTCATAAGGAACCTGTGCTTAGACCAAGGGGCAATCTTTCAAACAGAGCAAAGGGATACTGCATGGTTTAAAGTCAAGAAAGGTGTGCGTGAGGGTTGTATCCTTTCACCATACTTATTCAATCTATATGCTGAGCAAATAATCTGAGAAGCTGGCCTGTATGAAGAACAATGGGGCATTAGGATTGGAGGAAGACTCCTGAACAACCTGTGATTTGCAGATGACACAACCTTGCATCCTGAAAGCGAAGAGGACTTGAAGGACTAATAGATGAAAATCAAAGACCCTAGCCTTCAGTATGGATTACACTTCAACATAAAGAAAACAGAAATCCTCACAACTGGACCAATAAGCAACACCATGATAAATAGAGAAAAGACTGAGGTTTTCGAGGATTTCATTTTATTTGGACCCACAATCAACGCCCCTGGAAGCAGCAGTCAAGAAATCAAACAACACTCTGCAGTGGGCAAATCTGCTGCAAAAGATCTCTTTAAAGTGTTAAAAAGCAAAGACATCACTTTAAGGACTAAGGTGGGCCTGACCCAAGACATGGTGTTTTCAGTTGCCTCATAAGCATGTGAAAGCTGGAAAATGAATAAGGAAGATAGAAACAGAATTGAGAACTTTGAACTGTGGTGTTGGCGAGGAATACTGCGTAACCCATGGACTACCAGAAGGAACAAATCTGTCTCGGAGGAAGCACAACCAGAATGATTCCTAGAAGTAAAAATGGCAAGACTTTGTCTCATGTACTTGGGACACGTTTTCAGGAGGGACCAGTCCCTGGACAAAGACATCATGCTTGGTAAAATAAAGGGTCGGTGAAAAAGACGAAGGCCCTCAACCAGATGGATTGACACACTGGCTGCAAAAATGGGCTCAAACATAGCAACGATTGTGAGGATGGCACAGAACCAGGCAATGTTTTGTTCTGTTGCACATTGGGTCACTATGAGTCGAAATTGACTCAATGGTACCTAACAACAAGTTACAACCACATGGATGAATCTCAGAAACACTATTCTCAGTGAAAAAAGCCAGACGCAAAACAGTACCTTCTCTATGACTCTAGGCCAGGCAAAATGAATCCGTATTGATAGAAATCAGAAATGCTTGCTTCTTTGAGATGGTGGTGGGAGTGAGAGATTTACTTGGAGAGACACTAGGGAACTTTCTGGAAATGTTCTGTATATTGATAAGAGTGTAAGCTACACAACTATATGCATTTTTCATAACTCATCAAATTGTGCATTTAAGGTATGTGCATTTCTTTGTAGGTGAATTACATGTAATATTTCAATTATCCTATCTTGAAAACCCTACCTTTTTTAATAGCAATCTTACCTTTAGAATTCTGTAACATTTTGCAGTTCCAAATGCAATGTGACAGTACAGAGAGTGCCAGCCCTTGATCCTTGGCCTATTCCCCTTTTCTACTCGCCCCTGGCTCTATCCTGCATCTCAGGGGGTCTTAAATGCACATATATGGGTAGCCCCACAAGCATGTTCAAACTCTGTCCATACCGCCTGCGACAGTAAACCCTTGGCCAATCCATGGTCCTAGAGGTGTGCTCACCAGAGACTTCTAGAGCATGGTTCTGGGCAAGGGGTCTACATAGTCCCTGGGAGTGGCCACGGGTCTTTGGACAGGAATTGCAGTGTCCTAGTTACTCAGAGCATAGCATCAGGGGCATGGGATCCAGTTCAACACATCTTCAAAGGTTTACAAAGCATGGGGCCCAGGGCAGGAGGCTGCCTATCTGGCAGCTACTCAGTCAAACGCCAGTCCTGGGGGACAAGAGGACTTTTCTCTCCCCTCACTAGCACCACCCAGGTCCAATCAGCTCTTCAATCCCCCTGAAATACCTTCTTTGGGATTTCTTTCCTGTCTCCTTGTTTCTTTCTTTTCGTGGCCCTTGATCTAGAAACGGGTTCTTTCATATCCCAGGGGGCACAAGATCACAGACAACAGAAAGAGGATGGTGTTTGTAGTTGGAAGCCCTGCAGTCCAGTTAGATAAATCCTGGCTCTTACCTTGGGTGAGTTATTTAAACTCTCTGAACTTTAGTCTCTTTATCTGGGAAATGAGAATTAGAACAGTATTTCTCTAATAGGCTGTTTGTAAGGATGAATAAGAAATTGTTTTGTAAACAATAAATTACTGGTTAAGTACTAGTGACCACAACTACGTGCTTTGGGGGATCTGAGGGATACAGAGCCTGTCCATCCCAGGGGAACACAGGGCCGTAAGGGGATGAAATATTCATACGGAAAATATGACATCCTAATATCAGCCATGGAGCCCTGGTGGTATAGTGGTTAAGAGCTACCACTGCTAACCAAAAGGTTGACAGTCTGAAACCACCAAGTGCTCCTTGGAAACTTTGAGGGGCAGTTCTACTCTGTCCTATAGGGTCGCTATGATTCGGAATTGACTCGACACCAACAGGTTTGGCTTTTGGTTTTAGTATCAACTGTATGAGACAAAAGATGCAGTAAATGGGACACAGGATGAGAATTGAAGGAGCTGAGATGAGGAGCAAAATTCATAGTCTGCAGAATTCATGGAAGGCTTTTGGGGGAGATTCTCATTAAGAACTTCATAGGGTTCCACACTCTTCATCACATGTAAAAAGTTTCTTTCTATGCAGATTCTTGACAGAGAGATAAACATTAATAGTATATTAGTAAGAAAGAGGAAACCCTGGTGGCGTAGTAGTTAAGTGCTACAGCTGCTAACCAAAGGGTCGGCAGTTCGAATCTGCCAGGTGCTCCTTGGAAATTCTATGGGGCAATTCTACTCCGTCCTGTAGGGTCGCTGTGAGTCACAATCGACTTGATGGCACTGGGTTTGGTTTTGGTTTTCGTTTAGTAAGAAAGAGAAAACAGGATTTCAAAGACCAGTTTTCATGGCTAAAAGCTGAACTTTGCAACGGAACTGCTTGACAGACAGATGCTGGACCACTGGGCCACAGACCTGAAATGATGACATGGCACCCCACACATCATTGCTACTGCAGCCCCCCTGAGGAGTTCCAAACATGCCCCCTAAATTACTCTCTGCCCCGCTATTCCTCAAACTTTCTAGCTTCGGTCCTTCTCTGTGCTAGAACTGGGAAGCCTCTAGCTGGGGACACCAAGGCCTGGGGTTGAGGCAGGCTTAGAGGCCCAGTCATTGTTGTTAGTTGACATCAAGTCGGTTCCAACTCATAACGACACTATGTACCACAGAACAAAACACTGCCTGGTCCTGCACTATCGCCACAATCGTTGTTATGCTTGAGCCCATTGTTGTAGCCACTATGTCAGTCCATCACATACATGGTCTTCCTCTTTTCCAACGACCCTGTACTTTACCAAGCATGATGTCCTTCTCCAGGAACTGATCCCTCCTGACAAGTCCAGAGTAAGTAAGATGCAGTCTCCCCATTCTTGCTTCTAGGAGCATTCTTACTGTACTTCTTCCAAGACGGATTTGTTTGTTCTTCTGGCAGTCCATGGTATATTCAACATTCTTCACCAACACCACAATTCAAGGCCTCAATTCCTCTTGGGTCTTCCTTATTCATTGTCCAGCTTTCACATTCATATGATGCAATTGAAAACACCATGGCTTGGGTCAGGCGCACCTTAGTCTTCAGGGTGACATCTTTCCTTTTCAACACTTTAAAGAGGTCTTTTGCAGAAGATTTACCAAATGCAATGAGCCTTTTGATTTCTTTTCTTCTTTTTTTATAATTTTGATTGTGCTTTAAATGAAAGTTTACAAATCAAGTCAGTCTCTCACACAAAAACCCATATACACCTTGCTACACACTCCCAATTACTCTCCCCCTAATGAGACAGCCCGCTCTCTCCCTCCACTCTCTCTTTTCGTGTCCATTTCGCCAGCCTCTAACCCCCTCCACCCTCTCATCTCCCATCCAGGCAGAAGACGGCAACATAGTCTCAAGTGTCCACCTGATCCAAGAAGCTCACTCCTCACCAGCATCCCTCTCCAACCCATTGTCCAGTCCAATCCATATCTGAAGAGTTGGCTTAGGGAATGGTTCCTGTCCTGGGGAAACAGAAGGTCTGGGGGCCATGACCACCGGAGTCCTTCTAGTCTCAGTCAGACCATTAAGTCTGCTCTTATGAGAAATTAGGGTCTACATTCCACTGCTCTCCTGCTCCCTTAGGGGTTCTCTGTTGTGTTCCCTGTCAGGGCAGTCATCGGTTGTAGCCTGGCACCATCTAGTTCTTCTGGTCTCAGGATGATGTAGTCTCTGGTTCATGTGGCCCTTTCTGTCTCTTGGTCTCGTAATCACCTTGTGTCCTTCGTGTTCTTCATTCTCCTTTGATCCAGGTGGGTTGAGACCAATTGATGCATCTTAGATGGCTGCTTGCTAGCGTTTAAGACCCCAGACACCACTCTTCAAAGTGGGATGCAGAATGTTTTCTTAATAGATTTTATTAGGCCAATTGACTTAGATGTCCACTGAAACCATGGTCCCCAGACCCCTGCCCCTGCAACGCTGGCCTTCGAAACATTCAGTTTATTCAGGAAACTTCTTTGCTTTTGGATTAGTCCAGTTGTGCTGACCTCCCCTGTATTGTGTGCTGTCTTTCACTTCACCTGAAGTAGTTCTTATCTACCATCTAATTAGTGAATGCCCCCTCCCACCCTCCCTCCCTCCCACGTCTCATAACCACAAAAGAATGTTTTCTTCTCAGTTTAAACTATTTCTCAAGTTCTTATAATAGTGGTCTTATACAATATTTGTCCTTTTGCAACTGACTAATTTCACTCAGCATAATGCCTTCCAGGTTCCTCCATGTTATGAAATGTTTCACAGATTCCTCACTGTGCTTTATCGATGCGTAGTATTCCATTGTGTGAATATACCATAAATCCATTGATGGGCACCTTGGTTGCTTCCATATTTTTGCTATTGTAAGCAGTGCTGCAATAAACATGGGTGTGCATATATCTGTTCGTGTAAAGGCTCTTATTTCTCTAGGACATATTCCAAGGAGTGGGATTGTTGGATTGCACGGTAGTTCTATTTCTATCTTTTTAAGGAGGTGCCAAATCGATTTCCAAAGTGGTTGTACCATTTTACATTCCCACCAGCAGTGTAGAAGTGTTCCAATCTTTCCACAGCCTCTCCAACATTTATTGTTTTGTGTTTTTTAGATTAACGCCAGCCTTGCTGGAGTGAGATGAAATCTCATTATAGTTTTGATCTTCATTTCTCTGATGGCTAATGTTCGTGAGTATTTCCTCATGTATCTGTTAACTACCTGAATGTCTTCTTTAGTGAAGTGTCTGTTCATATCTTTTGTCCATTTTTTAATTGGGTTATTTGTTTTTTTGCAGTTGAGTTTTTGCAGTATCATGTAGACTTTAGAGATCAGGTGCTGATTGGAAATGTCATAGCTAAAAACTTTTTCCCAGTCTGTAGGTAACCTTTTTATTCTTTTGGTGAAGTCTTTGGATTAGCATAGGTGTTTGATTTTTAGGAGCTCCCAGTTTCTAGCTTTTCTTCTGTGTTCTTAATAATGTTTTGTATACTGTTTATGCCATGTATTAGGGCTCCTAACCTTGTCCCTATTTTTTCTTCCATGATGTTTATCATTTCAGATTTTATATTTAGGTCTTTGATCCATTTCGAGCTCATTTTTGTGCATGGAGTGAGGGATGGGTCTTGTTTCATTTTTTTGCAGGTGGATATCCAGTTACGCCAGCACCATTTGTTAAAAAGACTGTGTTTTCCCCATTTAACTGTTTTGGGGCCTTTGTCAAATATTAGCTGCTCATATGTGGATGGATTTATGTCTGGATTCTCAATTCTGTTCCATTGGTCCATGTATCTGTTGTTGTACCAGTACCAGGCTCTTTTGACTACTGTGGCGGTGTAATAGGTTCTAAAATCAGGTACAGTAAGGCCTCCCAATTTGTTCTTTTTTTAGTAATGCTTTATTTATCTGGGGCCTCTTTCCCTTCCATATGAAGTTGGTGATTTGTTTCTCCATCTCATTAAAGAATGTCGTTGGGATTTGGATCGCAATTGCATTAAATGTATAGCTTGCTTTTGGTAGAATAGATATTTTTATAATATTAAGACTTCCTGTCCAAGAGCAAGATATGTTCTTCCACTTGTGTAAGTCTCTTTTGGTTTCTTGCAGAAGTGTACTGTAGTTTTCTTTGTATAAATCTTTTACATCTCTGGTAAGATTTATTCCTAAGTATTTTATCTTCTTGCGGGCTACTGTAAATAGCATTGATTTGGTGATTTCCTCTTCGATGTTCTTTTTGTTGGTGTAAAGGAATCCAACTCATTTTTGTATGTTTATCTTGTATCCCGATACTCTCCTGAACTCTTCTATTAGTTTCAGTAGTTTTCTTGAGGATTCCTTAGGGTTTTCTGTGTATAAGATCATGTCATCTGCAAATAGAGATACTTTAACTTCTTCCTTGCCAATCTGGATGCCCTTTATTTCTTTATCTAGCCTAAATGCCCTGCCTAGGACTTCCAGCACAATGTTGAGTAAGAGTGGTGATAAAGGGCATCCTTGCCTGGTTGCCGATCTCAATGGGAATGCTTTCAGGCTCTCTCCATTTAGGGTGATGTTGGCTGTTGGCTTTGTAAAAATGCCCTTTAGTATGTTGAGGAATTTTCCTTCTATTCCTATTTTGCTGAGAGTTTTTATCATGAATGAGTGTTGAACTTTGTCAAATGCCTTCTCTGCATCAATTGATAAAATCATGTGATTCTTGTCTTTTGTTTTATTTATGTGGTGGGTTACATTAATTGCTTTTCTAATGATGAACCATTCCTGCATATCTGGTATGAATCCCACTTGGTCATGGTGAATTATTTTTTTGATATGTTGTTGAATTCTATTGGCTAGAATTTTGTTCAGGATTTTTGCATCTACATTCATGAGGAATATAGGTCTATACTTTTCTTTTCTGGTGGTGTCTTTACTTGGTTTTGGTATCAGGGATATGGTGGCTTCATAGAATGAGTTTGGGATTATTCTGTCTTCTTCTATGCTCTGAAATACCTTTAGTAGTAGTGGTGTTAACTCTTCTCTGAAAGTTTGGTAGAACTCTGCAGTGAAGCCGTCCGGACCAGGGTTTTTTTTTTTTTTTTTTTCTTGAGAGTGTTTTGATTACCTTTTCAATCTCTTGTTATGGGTCTATTTAGTTGTTCTACCTCTGTTTGTGTTAGTTTAGGTAGGTTGTGTGTTTCTAGGAATTCATCCATTTCTTCTAGGTTTTCAAATTTGTTTGAGTATAGTTTTTCATAGTAATCTGATATGATTCTTTTAATTTCAGCTGGGTCTGTTGAAATATCGCCCATCTCATTTCTTATTCGGGTTATTTGCTTCCTGTCCTGTTTTTCTTTTGTCAGTTTAGCCAGTGGTTTATCAATTTTGTGGATTTTTTTCCAAAAAACCAGCTTTTGATCTTGTTAATTCTTTCTATTGTTTTTCTGTTTTCTATTTCACTTATTTCAGCTCTAATTTTTATTATTTGTTTTCCTCTGGTGCCTCTAGGTTTCTTTTGTTGCTCTCTTTCTATTTATTTAAGTTGTAGGGATAATTCTTTGATTTTGGCCCTTTCTTCTTTTTGGATGTGTGCATTTATTGATGTAAATTGGCCTCTGAGCACTGCTTTTGCTGTGTCCCAAAGGTTCTGATAGGAAGTATTTTCATTCTCATTGGATTCTATGAATTTCTTTATTCCATCCTTAATGTCTTCTAGAATCCAGTCTTTTTTGAGCAGGGTATTGTTCAGTTTCCAAGCGTTTGATTTCTTTTCCCTGCTTTTCCTGTTATTAATTTCCACTTTTATGGCCTTATGGTCAGGGAAGATGCTTTGTAATATTTCAATGTTTTGGATTTTGCTAAGGCTTGCTTTATGACCTAATATATGGTCTGTTCTAGAGAATGTTCCATGTGCACTAGAAAAGAAAGTATACTTGGTTGCCGTTGAGTGGAGTGTTCTGTATATGTCTACGAGGTCAAGTTGGTTTATTGTGGCATTTAGATCTTCCATGTCTTTATTGAGCTTCTTTCTGGATGTCCTGTCCTTCACCAAAAGTGGTGTGTTGAAGTCTCCTACTATTATTGTGGAGCTGTCTATCTCACTTTTCAATACTGATAGAGCTTGTTTTATGTATCTTGCAGCCCTGTCATTGGGTGCATAAATATTTAATATGGTTATATCTTCTTGGTGTATTATCCCTTTAATCATTATATAGTATCCTTCCTTATCCTTTTGATGGATTTAACTTTAAAGTCCATTTTGTCAGAAATTAATATTACCACTCCTGCTCTTTTTTGATTGTTGTTTGCTTGATATATTTTTTCCATCCTTTGAGTTTTAGTTTGTGTCTCTGAGTCTAAGGTGTGTCTCTTGTAGGCAGCATATAGACGGATCGTGTTTTTTAATCCATTCTGCCACTCTCTGTCTCTTTATTGGTGCATTGAGTCCATTTACATTCAGGGTAATTATGGATGGGTATGAACTTAGTGCTATCATTTTGATGTCTTTTTTTGTGTGTTGTCGACAGTTTCTTTTTCCCACTTGATTTTATGTGCTGAGTAGATTTTCTTTATATATTGTCCTTTGTGCATATATGTTGTTGTGATTTTGTTTCTGTTGAGTCTGTATTTTTCCCTTGTATTTTATTTTGATGAGTAGGATAGTTTGTCTCCTTTGTGGTTACCTTATTATTTGCCACTATTTTTCTAAATTTGAAACTAACTTTTATTTCTTTGTATCGCCGTATCTTCCTCTCCATATGAAAGGTGTATGATTACATTTCTCAGTCCCTCTTTATTATTTCATTGTTGTCTTCTTTTATATAATAACATCGCTGTTACCCTGTTTTTGGTTTTTTTTTTTTTTTTTAACCATCTTGCTTTGTATTTTTGGATTTCCCTGTCTGGGTTGACTTCTGGTTGCTCTGCCCAGTGTTCTAGTCCTGGGTTGATACCTGATATTATTGATTTTCTAACCAAAGAACTCCCTTTAGTATCTCTTGTAGTTTTGGTTTGGTTTTTATGAATTCCCTCAACTTGTGTTTATCTGGAAATGTCTTAATTTCACCTTCATATTTAAGAGACCCCCACATGTCTGTCAGTTTGTCGTACTGTGGGGGCCTGTGTGTTGCTGTGATGCTGGAAGCTATGCCACCGGTATTCAGATACCAGCAGGGTCACCCATGGAGGACAGGTTTCAGCTGAACTTCCAGACTAAGACAGGCTAGGAAGAAGGACCCAGCAGTCTATTTCTGAAAAGCATTAGCCAGTGAAAACCTTATGAATAGCAGCGGAATGTTGTCTGATACAGTGCTGGAAGATGAGCCCCCCAGGTTGGAAGGCACTCAAAACATAACTGGGCAAGAGCTGCCTCCACAAAGTAGAGCCGACCTTAATGACGTGGATGGAGTAAAGCTTTCAGGACCTTCATTCGCTGATGTGGCACGACTCAAAATGAGAAGAAACAGCTGCAAACATCCATTAATAATCGGAACCTGGAATGTACAAAGTATGAATCAGGGAAAACTGGAAATGGTTAAAAATGAAATGGAACACATAAACATCGATATCCTAGGCATTAGTGAGCTGAAATGGACTGGTATTGGCCATTTTGAATCAGACAATCATATAGTCTACTATGCTGGGAATGACAACTTGAAGAGGAATGGTGTTGCATTCATCATCAAAAAGGATGTTTGAAGATCTATCCTGAAGTACAACAGTGTCAGTGATAGGATAATATCCATACGCCTACAAGGAAGACCAGTAAATACGACTATTATTCAAATTTACGCACCAACCACTAGGGCCAAAGATGAAGAAACAGAAGATTTTTATCAGCTATTGCAGTCTGACATTGATCAAACATGCAGTCAAGATGCATTGATAATTACTGGTGATTGGAATGCGAAAGTTGGAAACAAAGAAGGATCAGTAGTTGGAAAATATGGTCTTGGTGATAGAAACAATGCCAGAGATCAAATGATAGAATTTTGCAAGACCAACAACTTCTTCATCGCAAATACCTCCTTTCACCAACATAAACGGCGACTATACACATGGACCTCGCCAGATGGAACACACAGAAATTGACTAAATCTGTGGAAAGAGACGGTGGAAAAGCTCAATATCATCAGTCAGAACAAGGCCAAGGGCCGACTGTGGAACAGACCATCAATTGCTCATATGCAAGTTCAAGCTGAAACTGAAGAAAATCAGAGCAAGTCCATGAGAGCCAAAATATGACCTTGAGTATATCCCACCTGAATTTAGAGACTACCTGAAGAACAGATTTGATGCATTGAACACTAGTGACCGAAGACCGGACGAGCTGTGGAATGACATCAAGGACATCATCCATGAAGAAAGCAAGAGATCACTGAAAAGACAGGAAAGAAAGAAAAGACCAAGATGGATGTCAGAGGAGACTCTGAAACTTGCTCTTGAGCGTTGAGCAGCTAAAGCAAAAGGAAGAATTGATGAAGTAAAAGAACTGAACAGAAGATTTCAAAGGGCCTCTCGAGAACAAAGTAAAGTATTTTAATGAGATGTGCAAAGAGCTGGAGATGGAAAACCAAAAGGGAAGAACACTCTTGGCGTTTCTCAAGCTGAAAGAACAGAAGAAAAAATTCAAGCCTCAAGTTGCAATAGTGGAGATTTCCATGGAGAGAATATTAAACGATGCAGGAAGCATCAAAAGAAGATGGAAGGAATACACAGAGTCATTATACCAAAAAGAATTAGTCGATATTCAAACATATCAAGAGGTGGCATATGATCAGGAACCGATGTTATTGCAGGAAAAACTCCAAGCAGCTCTGAAGGCATTGGCAAAAAACAAGGTTCCAGGAACTGATGGAATATCAGTTGAGATGTTTCAACAAACAGATGCAGCGCTAGAGGTGCTCACTCGTCTATGCCAAGAAATATGGAAGACAGTTTCCTGGCCAACTGACTGGAAGAGATCCATATTTATGCCTATTCCCAAGAAAGCTGATCCAACTGAATGTGGAAATTATAGAAAAATATCATTAATATCACACTCCAGCAAAATATTGCTGAAGATCATTCAAAAATGGCTGCAGCAGTATATTGACAGGGAACTGCCAGAAATTCAGGCCGGTTTCAGAAGAGGACGTGGAACCAGGGATATCATTGCTGATGTGAGATGGATCCTGGCTGAAAGCAGAGAATACCAGAAGGATGTTTACCTGTGTTTTATTAATTATGCAAAGGCATTCGACTGTGTGGATCATAACAAACTATGGATAACATTTAGAAGAACGGGAATTCCAGAACACTTAATAGTGCTCATGAGGAACCTTTACATAGATCAAGAGGCAGTTGTTCGGACAGAACAAGGGGACACTGATTGGTTTAAAGTCAGGAAAGGTGTGCGTCACGGTTGTATTCTTTCACCATACCTATTTAATCTGTATGCCGAACAAATAATCCGAGAAGCTAGACTATATGAAGAGAAACGGGGCCTCAGGATTGGAGGAAGACTTATTAACAACCTGCGTTATGCAGATGACACAACCTTGCTTGTTGAAAGTGAAGAGGACTGGAAGCACTTACTAATGAAGATCAAAGACCACAGCCTTCAGTATGGATTATGCCTCAACATAAAGAAAACAAAAATCCTCACAACTGGACCAATGAGCAACATCATGATAAATGGAGAAAAGATTGAAGTTGTCAAGGATTTCATTTTACTTGGATCCACAATCGAGAGCCATGGAAGCAGCAGTCAAGAAATCAAAAGACGCATTGCATTGGGCAAATCTGCTGCAAAGGACCTCTTCAAAGTGTGAAGAGCAAAGATGTACCCCAGAAGACTAAGGTGTGCCTGACACAAGCCATGGTATTTTCAATCATATGCATGTGAAAGCTGGACAATGAATAAGGAAGACTGAAGAAGAGTTGATGTTTTTGAATTGTGCTGTTGGTAAAGAACATTGAATATACCATGGACTGCCAAAAGAACGAACAAATCTGTCTTGGAAGAAGTGTGGCCAGAATACTCCTTAGAGGCAAGGATGGCGAAACTGCGTCTTATATACTTTGGACATGTTGTCAGGAGGGATCAGTCCCTGGAGAAGGGCATCATGCTTGGCAGAGTACAGGGTCAGCGGAAAAGAGGACGACCCTCAATGAGGTGGATTGACACAGTGGCTGCAACAATGAGCTCAAGCATAACAACAGTTGTAAGGATGGCGCAGGACAGGGCAGTGTTTCGTTCTGTTGTGCATAGGGTCGCTATGAGTCGGAACCGACTCGATGGCACCTAACAACAACATTTAAGAGACAGTTTTGCTGGATATATGATTCTTGGCTGGCAATTTTTTTCCTTCAATTTTTAAGATATGTTATCCCTTTGCCTTCTTGCCTGCATGGTTTTTGCCGAGTACTCCGAGCTTATTCTTATTGGCTGTCCTTTGTAGGTGACTTTTCATTTATCCCTTGCTGCTCTTATAATCCTCTCTTTATCTTTGGTTTTGGCAAGTTTGATTATAATATGTCTTGGTGACTTTCTTTTAACATCTACCTTATGTGGCGTTCAATGGGCATCTTGGATAGATATCTTCTCATCTTTCCCAAGATCAGGGAAGTTTTCTACCAACAAATCTTCATCAATTTTCTCTGTATTTTTTGTTATCCCTCCCTCTCTGGTACTCCAATCACTCGTAGGTTATTTCTCTTGATAGAGTCCCACATGATTCTTAGGGCTTCTTCAGTTTTTTCAATTCTTTTATCTGATTTTTCTTCAAATATATTAGTGCCAAGTGATTTATCTTCGAGTTCAGAGATTCTAGCTTCTACTTGTTCTATTCTGCTTCTCTGACTTTCTGTTGAGTTGTCTACTTCTGCAATTTTATTGTTAATCTTCTGAATTTCTGATTGCTGTCTATGGGTTTTTCCAACTTATTAAATTTTTCATTTTGTTCCTGAATAATCTTTCTCATTTCTTCAATTGCTTTTATCTGTGTGTTCCTTGGCTTGTTCTGCATATTGCCTCATTTCCTTCCTGATGTCTTGAAGGGCTCTGTATATTAAACTTTTGTATTCCGCATCTGGTAATTCCAGGAATGCACTTTCATCTAGAAGATCCCTGGATTCTTTGTTTTGACAGCCTGCTGATGTGATCATGGTCTGTTTCTTTATGTGACTTGATATTGACTGTTGTCTCAGAGCCATCTATAAGTTATTGTATTAGTTTATATTTGCTTATTGTGTCGTAGCTTCTTGCTTTGTTTTGTTTTGGTATACCCCTGTGGGTTGCTTGAGTGAGCTGGCTTGATTATTTTCCCCTTTGGAGCTCTGGTGTCCTGTCCCCAGATGGCTAGAGCTATTATCAGGTATATCAGTCTAGAAGTCCATTCAGTTTTCTTGTATGAATTCAGCTCAGGTTTCCAGGTAGCTGATCATCAAGTGTGTGGTACTGGCTCTGTCCTACAGTCTTAGAGGGGCAGGGGTGATTGGCGTATATACCCGTATCTGATTGCAGCAGGGGGTCATGCTCTGAACAAGGCAGGGGGCTGAGAACCGACCCCCAAGTGTCTCTGAGGAAAACACGTCTCTGTTCCTTAGAGTGTGCTGGTGTGTCGGTTCTGTAGAGGGACCATGGGCACCAAAAGTTTTTGGTTTTAAGGACTGGTAGGTACCAGTTATCTTTGGACCCCTGTCATGGGTGGCTGGGTGACCTGAGTGGAGCTACCAGTCCTTAGGTCCCTAATGTAGGTAGGTGAGGACCTTGTTTAACAGGCAAAGCAATGTCAAACGTCAAACACCCACCTCTCCACCTCACAGCTGAAATGGTTGGAGTTTGCCAACAAGGGCTTATTCTCCCAAAATAGGCCCACACAGGTCCATGCAGAAGGGAAAGATGCTCAAGGTCCATGGACGGTTTATGCCTGGACAGGAGCTGCTCCTGTCCTGAGCTCCCCCAGTTAATGGAGCTAGCAAATTATCTTTTCCCCCCAGTTGGAAATTTTTTTCCTTCCCCAAGGCTGGGAGGATGGCTCTAGGTGCTCATGAGGGTCTATCTCAGGCCCAGGGATTCAGCCGCTGAAGCCAGCTTGGGGGTGGGGGGCACAGTAAAATATACACAGGTATTTAGCTTTCACCAAGAGTGCCGTTCTCCTCAGGTTCCGGAGGTGTGAGTGGGCTGTGTGGCTGCTGCTTCTCCCTGAGGAAACTGCGGCCAAACACTAGGACCAACCCGCCGCCGCAGCCGCCGCCACTGCCGCCCCTACTCAGGGAATGGTGCCTGAGGGCTCCCCAGGATTCAGGCCTGGTAACTCCTCTCCATTTCTGAACGGCCTCTTCCTCCCCCTGCCCCTCAGTTCCTTGTCTAAGCTTGCCTTTGATGCTCAGGGCTCCCAGCTTGTCACAAATATACTCGTTTCACTTATTTTTTCGGGTCTTTGTTGTAAAGAGCGCTCGCCGGAAGCGTCTGTCTATTCCGCCATCTTGGCTCCGCCTCCCCTTTTGAGTTCTTGACTGCTGCTTCCATGGCTGTTGATTGTGGATGCAAGTAAAATGAAATCCTTGACAACTTAAATCTTCTCTCCTTTGATCATGGTGTTGCTTATTGGCCTAGTTGGGAGGATTTTTGTTTTCTTATGTTGAAGTATAATCCATACTGAAGGCTGTGGTCTTTGATCTTCATCAGTAAACGTTTCCTGTTCTCTTCACTTTCAGGATGCAATGTTGTGTCATCTGCATAATGCAGGTTATTGATGAGTCTTCCTCCAGTCCTGATGCCCTGTTCTTCACATGGTACAGCTTCTCAGATTTTTTGCGCAGCATATAGATTTAATAGGTATGGAGCAAGGATGCTACCCTGACATACACTTTTCCTGACTTTAAACCATGCGGTATCCCCTTACTCTGTCTGAACGACTGCCTCCTGATCTATATACAGTTCCTCATGAGCACAATGAAGTGTTCTGGAATTCCCATTCTTCGCAATGTTATCCATAATTTGTTATGATCCACACAGTTGAATGCCCTTGTATAGTTAATAAAACACAGGTAAACATCCTTCTGGTATTCTCTGCTTTCAGCTAGGATTCATCTGGCATCAGCAATGATACCCCTGGCTTCATGTCCTCTTTTGAATCTGGGCTGAATTTCTGGCTGTTCCCTGCCGGAAATTCTGCTTCAGAGCATTGTTCTTCCCTTTCAGTTTTCTACCTTCAGGGCTTTGCACATGTCATTATAACACTTCATTTTGTCTTCTCCAGCCATCCTTTCAAATCTTCTGTTCAGTTCTTTTACTTCATCATTTTTTCCTTTTGCTATAGCTGCTCAACATTCAAGATCAAGTTTCAGAGTCTCCTCTGACATCCATTTAAGTCTTTTCTTTCTTTCCTGTCTTTTTAATGACCTCTTGTTTTCTTCATGTATGATGTCCTTGATGTCATTCCATAACTCATCTGGTCTTCAGTCATTAGTGTTCAATGTGTCAAATCTATTCTTGAGATGGTCTCTAAATTCAGGTAAGATATGCTCAAGTTGTAATTTGGCTCTGGTGGACTTGTTCTAATTTTCTTCAGTTTCAACTTGAACCTGCATGGGAGCAATTGATAGTCTGTTCCGCAGTTGGCCCCTGGCCTTGTTCTGACTGATGATTTGAGCGTTTCCAACATCTCTTCCCACAGATGTAGTCAATTTGGTTCCTGCGTATTCCATCTGGTGAGGTCCATGTGTAGAGTAGCCATTTATGTTATTGAAAAAAGGTGTTTGCAGTGAAGAAGTCTTCGGTCTTGCAAAATTCTATCATGCAATCTCAGGCATTGTTTCTATCACCAAGCCATATTTTCCAGTTACCAATCCTTCTTCCTTGTTTCCACCTTTTGCATTCCAATCACCAGTAATTAATCAATGGATTCTGACTGCATGTTTGATCAATTTCAGACCTCAGAAGCTGGCAAAAATCTTCAGTTTCTTCATCTGTGGCCTTAGTAGTTGGTGTGTAATTTGAACAATAGTCGTATTAACTGATCCTCCTTGTAGGTGCACTGATATTATCCTATCACTGACAGCATTGTACGTCAGGATAGATCTTGAAATGTTCTTTTTGACGATGAATGCAAAACTATTCCTCTTCAAGTAATCATTTCTGGCATGGTAGACATGTGATTGCCCAGTTCAAAAAGGCCAGTACTGGTCCATTTCAGCTCACTAATCCTAGGATATCAATGTTCATGGATTCCATTTCATTTTTGATGATTTCCAGTTTTCCTAGATTCATACTTCATACATTCCAGGTTCTGATTATAAATGGATGTTTGCAGCTGTTTCCTCTCATTCTGAGTCATGCCTCATCAGCAAATGAAGGTCCTGAAAGCTTGACCCCATCCATGTCATTAAGGTGGACTCTACTTTGAGGAGGTACCTCTCCCCGAGTCATCGATAAAACATAGGTAAACATCTTTCTGGTATTCTTTGCTTTCAGCCAGGATCCATCTGACATCAGCAATGTTATCCCTGGTTCCATCCTCTTCTGAATCTGGCTCGAATTTCTGGCAATTCCCTGTCAATGTATTGCTGCAACCAGTTTTGAATGATCTTCAACAATTTTACTTGCTTGTCATATAAATGATATTGTTCGATAATTTCCACATTGGGTTGGATCACCTTTCTCTGGAAATAGGCATAAATGTTGGTCTCTTCCAGTCAATTGGCCTCTTAGCTGTCTTCCAAATTTCTTAGCATAGAGGAGTGAGCACAACTGTTTGTTGAAATATCTCAATTGGTATTCCTTCAATTCCTGGAGCCTTGCTTTTTGCCAATGCCTTCAGTGCAGCTTGGACTTCTTCCTTCAGTACTCTTGGGTCCTGATGATATGCCACCTCCTGAAATGGTTGAACGTTGACCAGTTCTTTTTGGGATATTTGCTCTGTGTATTCTTTCCATCTTCTTTTGATGCTTCCTGTGTTGTTTAATATTTTCCCTTTAGAATCCTTCAGTAGTGCAACTTGAGGCTTGAATTTTTTCTTCAGTTCTTTCAGCTTGAAGAATGCTAAGCATGTTCTCCCTTTTTGGTTTTCTAACTTCAGGTCTTTGCACATGTCATTATACTACTTTACTTTGTCTTCTTGAATCATCCTTTGAAATCTTCTGATTAGTTCTTTTACTTAATCATTTCTTCCTTTCACTTTAGGCACTCGATGTTCAAGAGCAAGTTTCAGAGTCTCTTCTGACATTCATTTTGGTCTTTTCTTTCTTTCCTGTCTTTTTAATGACCTTTTGCTTTCTTTGTGTATAATGTCCTTGACGTCATCCCACAACTCGTCTGGTCCTCGGTCATTAGTGTTCAACGCGTCAAATCTATTCTTCAGATGGTCTCTAAATGCAGGTGGGATATGCTCAAGGTCGTACTTTGGCTCTCATGGACTTGTTCTAATTTTCTTCAGTTTCAACTTGAACTTGCATACGAACAATTGATGATCTGTTCCACAGTCAGCCACTGACCTTGTTCTGACTGATGATATTGAGCCTTTCCATCGCCTCTTTCCACAGATATAGTGGATTTAATTCGTGTATATTCCATTCTCTGAGGTCCACATGTATGGTCACCATTTATGTTGTTGAAAAAAGGTATCTGCAATGAAGAAGTTGTTGGTCTTGCAAAATTCTATCATGCAATCTCCGGCATCATTCCTATCACCAAGGCCGTATTTTCCAACTCCCGATCCTTCTTCTTTGTCTCCAACTTTCACATTCCAATCATCAGTAATTATCAATGCATCCTGACTGCATGTTCGATAAATTTCAGACTGCAGAAGCTGATAAAAATCTTCAATTTCTTCATCTTTTGCATTAGTGGTTGATATGTTGATTTGAACAATAGTTGTATTAACTGGTCTTCCTTGTAGGTATATGGATATTATCCTGTCACTGACAGCACTGTACATCAGGATAGATCTTGAAATGTTCTTTTTGACAATGACTGCAATGCCATTTCTCTTCAAGTTGTCATTCCCGACATAGTAGATCATATGATTGTCTGATTCAAAATGGCCAATATCAGTCCATTTAAGCTTGCTGATGCCTAGGACCCTCACACATCTGTCAGTTTGTCATACCGTGGGGGCTTATGTGTTGCTGTGATGCTGGAAGCTATGCCGCTAGTAATCAAATACCAGCAGTGTCACCCATGGCAGACAGGTTTCAGCTGAGCTTCCAGACTAAGACAGACTAGAAAGAAGGTCCTCGCAGTCTACTTCTGAAAAGAATTATCCAGTGAAAATGTTATGAATAGCAGCAGAACATTGATATAGTGCTGGAAGATGAGCCCCTCAGGTTGGAAGTCACTCAAAAGACAACTGGGGAAGAGGTGCCTCCTCAAAGTAGAGTTGACCTTAATGACATGGATGGAGTCAAGCTTTTGGAGCCTTCTTTTGCTGATGCGACATGACTCAAAACGAGAAGAAACAGCTGCAAGCATCTGTAAATAATTAGAACCTGGAATGTAGGAAATATGAATCTAGGAAAATTGGAAATCGTCAAAAATGAAATGGAATGCTTAAACATCAATATCCTGGGATTAGTGAGCTAAAATGTACTGGTACTGGCCATTTCGAATCAGACAATCATATGGTCTTCTATGCTGGGAATGATGACTTGAAGAGGAATGGCATTGCATTCATCGTCAAAGAGAACATTTCAAGATCTATCCTGAAGTACCATGCTGTTAGTGATAGGATAATGTCTACGCGCCTACAAGGAAGACCAGTTAATACGACTATTATTCAAATTTACACAGCAACCACTAAGGCCACAGTTGAAGAAATTGAAGATTTTTACCAACTTCTGCAGTCTGAAATTGACTGAACATGCAATCAGTTTGCACTGATAATTACTGGTGATTGGAATGTGAAAGTTGGAGATGAAGAAGAAGGATTGGTAGTTGGAAAATATGGCCTTGGTGAAAGAAACAGTGCTGGAGTTAGCATGGTAGAATTTTGCAAGACCAACAATTTCTTCATTGCAAATACCTTTTTTCAACAATATAAACGGTGACTATGGACCTCGTCAGATGAAATCCACAGGAATCAAATTGACTACATCTGTGGAAACAGACGATGGAAAAAGCTCAATATCATCAATCAGAACAAGGCCAGGGGCCCACTGTGGATCAGACCATCAATTACTAACATGCAAATTCAAGTTGAAACTGAAGAAAATTAGAACCAGTCCACGAGAGCCGACGTATGACCATGATCATATCCCACCTCAATTTAGAGACCGTCTCAAGAATGGATTTGACCTGTTGAACACTAATGACAGAAGACCAGATGAAGTTGTGGAATGATTTCAAGGACATCATACATGAAGAAAGCAAGAGGTCATTAAAAAGGCAGGAAAGAAAACACCAAAATGCATGTCAGAAGAGACTCCAGAACTTGCTCTTGAAGGTCAAGTAGCTAAAGCAAAAGGAAAAAATGATGAATAGAAGATTTCAAAAGGTGACCAGAGAAGGCAAACTAAAGTATTATGATGTCAGGTGCAAAGAGCTGGAGATAGAAAAACAAAAGTGAAGAACATGCTTGGCATTCCTCAAGCTGAAAGAACTGCAGAAAAAATTCAAGCCTCAAGTTGCAATACTGAAGGAAGGGAAAATATTAAACAATGCCGGAAACATCAAAAGAAGGTGGAAGGAATACACAGTCATTATACCAAAAAGAATTTGCTGACTTTCAACCATTTCAGGAGGTAACATATGATCAGGAACTAATAGCACTTAAGGAAGAAATCCAAGCGGCACTGAAGGTATTGGTGAAAAACGAATCAAAACCAAACCAAACCCAGTGCCATTGAGTCGATTCCAACTCATAGCGACCCTATAGAACAGAGTAGAACTGCCCCCATAGAGTTTCCAAGGAGCGCCTGGCAGATTTGAACTGCCGACCCTTTGGTTAGCAGCCATAGCACTTAACCACTACACCACCAGGGTTTCCGGTGAAAAACAAGACTCCAGGAATTGACAGAATACCAATTGAGATGTTTTAACACAGAGATGCAGCACTGGAAGTGCTCACTCATCTATGCCAAGAAATTTGGAAGACAGCTACCTGGCCAACCCACTGGAAGAGGTCCATATTTATGCCTATTCACAAGAAAGGTGATCTAAACAATGCAGAAATTATCGAACAATATCATTAATATCCCATGCAAGCAGAATTTTGCTGAAGATCATTTAAAAATGGCTGCAGCAGTATATCCATAGGGAACTACCCAAAATTCAAGCAGGATTTAGGAGAGGACATGGAACCAGGGATATTATTGTTGCTGTCAGATGGATCCTGGCTGAAAGCAGAGAATGCCAGAAAGATGTTTACCTGTGTTTTACTGACTATGCTAAGGCGTTCGACTGTGTGGATCATAACAAATTATGGATGACGTTGCGAAGAATGGGAATTCCCGAACATTTAATTGTGCTCATGAGGAAATGTACATAGATCAAGAGGCAGCTGTTAGGACAGAACAAGGGGATACTGAGCCTTTTAATGTCAGGAAAGGTGTGCTTCAGGGTTGTATCCTTTCACCATACCTATTCAATCTCTATGCTGAGCAAATAATCTGAGAAGCTGGACGATATGAAGATTGGAGGAAGACTCATTAACAATCTGCATTATGCAGATGACACAACCTTGCTTGGTGAAAGTGAATAGGACTTGCTGCCCTCACTGATGAAGATCAAAGACCACAGCCTTCCATAAGGATTACACCTCAACATAAAGAAAACAAAAATCCTCACAACTGGGCCAGTAAGTAACTCCATGATAAATGGGGAAAGAACTGAAGTTGTCAAGGATTTCATTTTACTTGGGTCCACAATCAACGCCTATGGAAGCAGCAGTCAAATCAAAAGATGCATTGCATTGGGAAAATCTGCTGCAAAAGACCTCTTTAAAGTGTTGGAAAGCAAAGATGTCACCTTGAAGACTAAGGTGTGCCTGACCCAAGCCCATAGGTCTCATATGCATTCAAAAGCTGAACAGTGAATAAGGAAGACTGAAGATGATTTGATGCTTTTGAATTGTAGTGTTGGTGAAGAATGAAGAACATACCATGGTCTGCCAGAAGAACAAACAAATCTGTCTTGGAAGAAGTACAACCAGAATGCTCCCCAGAAGCAAGGATGGTGAGACTATGTCTCACATACTTTGGACATGTTGTCAGGAGGGATCAGTCCCTGGAGGACATCATGCTTTGTAAAGTAGAGGGTCGGTGAAAACAAGGCGGACCCTCAACGAGATGCATTGACACAGTGGCTGCAACAATGGGCTCAAGTGTAGCAACAACTGTGAAAATGGCACAGGACTGGGCAGTGTTTCATTCTATTGTGCGTAGCATCGCTATGAGTCAGAACCAGCTTGAGAGCACCTAATGACAACAACACCACCAATGCCTGGTATATCGATGTTTATGCATTCTGTTTCATTTTGGACGATTTCCAATTTTCCTAGATTCATACGTCATAATTCCACATTCTGATTATTGATGGATGTTTGCAGCTGTTTCTTCTTATTTTGACTCGTGCCACATCAGTAAATGTAGGTCCCGAATGCTTGGCTCCATCCACATCATTAAGGTCGACTCTATTTTGAGGAGACAGCTCTTCCCCAGTCGTCTTTTGAGTGCCTTCCAACCTGAGAGGCTCATCTTCCGTCACTATATCGTACAATGTTCCGCTGCTATTCATAAGGTTTTCACTGGCTAATTCTTTTCAGAAGTACACCACCAGTTCCTTTGTCCTAATCTGTTTTAGTTTCGAAGCTCAAGATCTGTGTATATGGGATTAAATTGGCAACAGCACCTGGAAAGATCAGACAGGAAATTTAGGGGGCAGTGAATTTATGTTAACGGGGGGGAACAACTCAGAAAAGGAGGGTGAGAATGGTTGCACAACTGGAAGGACGTAATCAATGTCACTGAACTGTACTTGTAGAAACTGCTGAATTGGTGTATGTTTTGCTGTGTATATTCTCAACAACAACAATATTTTTAAAAAAAAGAAGAAGAAGCCAGGATGCAAATCCACAGAGACAGAAAGTACATTGGTGGTTACTGAGGGCTGGGGTAAAGGGAGTGACTGCAAATGGGTATAGCATCTCTTTTGGGAGTGATGAAAATGTTCTAAAATTAATTGTGGTGATGGATGCACAGCACTGTAAATATACTAAAACCGCTGAAGAGTTTAAAAATAAAAAAGACTAACATTTGTTGGAGAGGATGCAGAGAAATTGAAACGCTCATATATCGCTGGTAGGAATGTAAATTGGTGAAGCTGCTTTAGAAAATATTTTGGCAGTTCCTCAAAAAGTTACCATACGACCCATAAATTCTACTCCTAGTTAAATAACCAAAAGAAATGAAAACATATGTTCACATAATAACATTCACACAAATGTTCTTAGCAAAATTAATCATAATATTCTAAAAGTGGAAGTAACCCAAATGTCCATCAGCTGATGAACGGGTAGATAAAACGGGGCCTATCTGGATAATGAAATGCTCTTAGGCAATAAAAAGGAATAAGTACTGATACCTGCCATGCTGCAACAGGGACAGGCCTTGAAAAAAATAAAATAAATGAAAGAAGCCAGGCACAAAAGGCCACATATTGTATTTACATGAAATATTGAGACTCGGTATATTCGTAGAGACAAAGTAGTGTTTGCTAGGAAGTGGAGTGAGGAGATAATGGGATATGACTGCTAACCGGTAGAGAGTTTCTTTTGGGGGTAATGAAAATGTACTGAGATCAGGTAATGGTGGTGGTTATCTGTGAATAAACTAAAAAAACATTGAATTGTACACTTTAAATGCGTGAATTGTATGATATGTGAATCATATCTCCATGAAGCTGTTGAGAAAAAAAAAAAAAAACAGAGAGAGAGAGAGATGCCTGGTTCAAATCCAGGTGTCCCCTATAGCCTTCTGCTTTTGTCCCCTAAACTTGATGTTGAAGTTCCACCTTGCTTCCACTTTCAGGGTTCTGGGACTTAGCATGTGTCCGATGGGAGGTGAGAAAGGACACAGGTCTGGTTGGGTCTACCAACTTTGCCTACAAGCTTTGGAGACTACGACACACACACACACACACAGTGGAAAAAATTGGCAAATCCTTCTTCCCTACCCCCTTTCAAAGAGAGATTGAATTGAAATATTTGGCTGTATTCAACATAAGCAGTAATCAAAAGTTACTCAGGGAGTTCAAGAGAAGCCTACACCATCTCCCTGCTTTCCTTCTGGGGATGGCAATTGGGTTAGGGAGATGATTCATTTACACAGAAAGGTGAGCTGTGCAAGCCTGTGTAGGTCAAGGGTCAAGAGGTAGGATGGAAGGAAATCAACTTAGAAGATAGTTTGAAAGAATCCAAGGCAGTGGGATGACTTATTTAAAGTACTGGGGAGGGGGGAATGTCAAACAAGAATTCTATATTCGGCAAAATTATCCTTTAAAAATAAAGGTGAAATTAAAACATTCCCAGATAAATAAAAGCTGAGGAAGTTTGTTGCTTCATCAAAATTAAAAACTTGTTTTTGAAAAGGCAACTTCAAGAAAATGAAAAGACAACACATAGAATGGGCAGAAATTTTTGCACATCATATATCTGATAAGGATCTAGTACCCAGAATATATAAAGAACTCTTACAACTCAATAATAAAAAGACAAACAACCCATTTTAAAAATGGACAAAGTTTCTGAATACACATTTCTCTAAAGAGGATATACAAATGGCCACCAAACACAGTGTCATCAGTCATTATGGGATGTAAACCAAAACCGCAATGATAGATCACTTCACACTCACTAGGATGACTGTAATAATAATTATAAAAGAAAAATAACAGGGTGTAGGCAAGGATGTGGAGAAATTGAAACCCTTGTACATTGCTGGTTCAGCTACTGTGCAAAACAATTTGACAGTACAGGTAGAATTACCAATGACCCAGCAATTCCACTCCTGAGAATATACCTCAAAGACTTGAAAGTAGGGATTCAGATACCTGTACACCAATGTCCATCGAAGTACTATTCACAACAGCCAAAAGATGGAAAAAACTCAAATGTTCTTCAACTGATGAGTGGATAAATAAAATGTGATATAGCCATGCAATAGAGTATTACTCAGCCATAAAAAGAAATGAAGTACTGATACATGCTACAACATGCATGAACCTTGAAAATATTATGCTAAGTACTAGAAGAAGCCGGACAAAAATGGTACACTTTTTTTATTATTATTCCATTTATGTGAAATATCCTGAATAGGCAAATGTATAAAGACGAAGAAGAGATCAATGATTTCCCAGGGCTGAGGGGAGGGGGAACGGGAGTGACTGCTTAACGGGTGCAGAGTTTCCTTCTGGAGTGGTGAAATGTTCCGGAACTAGATAGTGGTGCTGGTCGCACAACGTCATGAACACACTAAATGCAGATGGTAAATTCTCCGTTATTTACCTGCTGCTGTAACAAAAGTTGAAATCAAAAATAATTTTAAGGTGAAGTGGGTTAAGGAATAAAACTTGACGACTAGATTTAGCAACGTGGAGGTTATTGGTGACCTGGCAATAGTAACTCCAGTGGAGTGGTGTGGGCAAGAATATGATTGGAGTGGATTTAAGAAAGAACAGAAGGAGAGGAACTAAAGGCTGCGAGTAGAGATAGCTGTTGCTGTTACCACAGACTGAGGGGAAGGGCGATATGCAGGCATGTAAGCAGGGAGTAGCACTGGGGGACCCTGGGACTGGGGGAGCAGAAGGACCCCAGGGGATGAGTTTGTAGAGGAATCAGTTGCTGGTTGTTATGGATTGAATCGTGTCCCCCCAAAATGTGAGTTAGTTTGGCTATGGCACAATTCCTAGAGCTGTGTGATAGTCCACCATTTTGTCATCTGATGTGATTTCCTATGTGTCGTAAATCCAATCATTTCGATGTTAATGAGATGGATTAGCAGCAGTTACACTGATGAGATCTACAAGATTGGATTGTGTCTTAAGTAAATCTCTTTTGAGTTATAAAAGAGAGAAGCGAGCAGAGAGACGGGGGACCTCATACCACCAAGAAAGCAATACCACGAGCACAGTGCGTCCTTTGGACCTGAGGTCCTTGAGCCTGAGAAGCCCCTCAACCAGGGGAGAATTGATGACAAGGACCTTCCTCCAGAGCTGAAAGACAGAGAAGGCCTTCCCCTGGAGCTGATGCCCTGGGTTTGGACTTCTAGCCTACCTGACTGTGAGAAAATAAATTTCTCTTTGTTAAAGGCATCCACTTGTGGCATTTCTGTTACAGCAGCAGTAGATGACAAAGACACTGGTTTTATCAGCTCTCTAGAAATAAGTAGAAACATCCAGTGTGTTGCAGGAATCCTGGGTATGGCTATGAAAGTGAAAAGACACATATTAAGCATTTATAAAAGGAAAGGGGGCATAGCTCTGTGGTAAAGCATTTGACTGCAGATCAAGAGGTCCCTGGTTCAAATCCAGGTGCCCCCGGCCATGTTGGTTTTCCTATTCACAAAAGCTGTTGCTCATATTCTAGTTTACTTTCATGGATGACAATTTGACAGTGATAAGCCTCCCTGAAATTGGATGCTACAGACCAGCCTTTGCACAGCTACATCCTGGTGGATAGCCCCCTCTCATCTCTGTCCGCACTGATATCATGAGTATCCTTTCTCTTGGCATCTGGCTTTTTTTTTTTTCCCTCTGTGTATATCGCATTTCTTCAATGCTGCTGGATCCTTAAAAATGAGGCAGGGGCTGTGGTGCAGACTTCTGGATTTTTCAGGGCTGACCAGAGAGCTGTACATATTAGTGCAGACAGTAAATTAGCCCTAGTTACCAACCTTCACCCCCACCTTCACAACAAGACTGTTTGGTACACCTGGGGTGGCAATGAGACCCGGGGAGGCAAATTTAGCATCTACGTTCTCCATGTGAGGTAGACTTTTTCTGCTGATGAGCTGGTTTCTCACACCAGAGATCACTCATTGTTGCTTTAACCTTGAACGCTGAAATCCTGCCTCATCTACTCTAACAAGGGAAGCAAGGATTCTGCCATTCTTCCCAACTATTGGAACTCTATTAAACTGTTTGAATTACAACCTGTTATGGATCAAGTTGTGTCCTCCAAAAAAGACATGTTGGAGTCCTAAACTCTGGTACCTGTGACCATGATCTTGTTTGGAAGTAGGGTCTTTGAAGATGTCATTAGTTAAATTAACATGAGGTCATACCAGGTAGAATATCAAACCAAACCCATTGCTCTCAGGTTGATTCCAACTCATAGTGACCCTACAGGACAGGGCAGAACTGCCCTATAGAGTTTCCAAGGAGTAGCTGGTGAATTTGAACTGATGACCTTTTGATTAGCAGCCATAGCTCAACCATAGCTCTTAACCACTGCGACACCAAGGCTCCATACCAGGTAGGATGGTCCTAATTCCATCTGAGTGCTGTCCTTGTAAAAGAAGAGAGACAGAGGAAGGACACCATGTGACCATGTGATGCTGCAGCTGCAAGCCAAGGGACTCCAAGAAACACCTGGAGCTAGCAGAAGCTAGTGGGGGCATGGAAGAGATCCAATCTCAGAGCTCTCAGAAGGACCAACATGGCTGACATCCTGATCTTGGACTCTCAGCCTCCAGAACTGTGAGACAATAAATTTCTGTTGTTTAAAGCTACTCACCTTGTGGTATTGTGCTATGGCCACCCCAGGAGACTAATACACAGCCCATTTCTATCCTTACTGAAGGAAAAAGGGCACAGGGCTGGGGCCCAGGTGAGGACTATGTGGGCTGTTTTGGAGACTTTGGCCACCTCTTGGCCTAAATCAAGAAGGCAACAGGATATGAGCTGGCATTCTGCAGGGGGCTTCTTTCCTTTCCTCCCTGCTGGTGCCCTCACCAGGGATGAGGCCTGAAAGGCCTCAGAGCTGAAGCAAGGTGTCTAGTCATGAGTCAGCCAATCCCAAAGGGAAGCACCAGTTAATATTACAGAGCAGAGTGGTACTACACAAGTTAAAGGCATTAATTAGGTCATGTTGGCATGCCAGGGGGTGTAGCTCAGAGGTAGAGCATTTGACTGCAGATCAAGAGGTCCCTGGTTCAAATACAGGGACCCTCTTATTTACATGCCATTTTGATAACTCACATTACCACATGCTTTCTACCTGGGCCCTCAGTGAAGGTTTAACAGACCCTTATTGTTGGTGCGGAAACCCTGGTGGCATGGTGGTTTAGTGCTATGGCTACTAACCAAAAGGTTGGCATTTTGAACCCACCAGGCGCTCCTTGGAAACTATAGGGCAGTTCTCTTCTGTCCTATAGGGTCACTATGAGTTGGAATCCACTCAATGGCAATGGCAATGTGTTTATTGTTGGTGTCTGTAAGAACAACCCCACAGAACCTTCCTCTCCAGGCTGCATAAGGTGGAGCCACAAGGAATGTCTCTTTATGCGTGTAGGTCTCATCTCCTCAACCGCACTGTAATCCTCAAAGTCCACCATCTTAGTTTCTTAGGGCTGCTATAACAAATCACCACAAAGTGGGTGACTTTAAAGAACAGAAATTTATTGTTTCACAGTTCTGTGGTCTAGAAGCCTGAATTCAAGTTTTCAGCCACATTGATTCCTTCTGAAGGCTCTGAGAAACTGTTCCATGCCTCTCTGCTAGCTTCTGGTGGCACCTGTCAATCCTTGGCGTCTGCCTTTGTTGTGACGTGGCCTGTCCTTCTGTGTCTACATCTGTATCTGTTCTCTTTTGTAAGACATTACTTGGGAAAGATTAGGACCTATCCAACTCCATCTTAAAAAACCCTGTTATCAAACAGGGTCGTGTTCACAGGTACCAGGGGTTAGGACTTCCAAATATCTTTTTCAGGGGGACAAAATTCAATCCACGACAGCCACCTGACTTGGAATCCTCCATCTCACAATGCTTAGTATGGTATACTCATGGTAGGTCTCAGAAACTACCCAGTGGATAGCCCTTCCCACCTCCCTCTACCTCCCCACAATGCGTCCCTTCCACCCCACCTACTGTTATACCCACCTTCCCTATCAAGGAGAAATGGTGATTGCTTTGGTCCAGGGCTGGCACTGAGTGATGAGCTGGGTGCATTTCCAAGGCCCCCAGGGGCTGTTCCAACAAAGCACATTTTCGGAGAGGAAGGCTTAAGGGAAGCTGAGGATGTCAGGAGAGGAGAAGCCAAGTTACCATTTACTCACCAAAAGTTTTTTGAGTAGGTGCCAAGCTGTTTGCCTGAAGATGAGTAATTCCTGTTCCTGCCTACATCTAGTGGCCATAAGGTATCTGTCAGTTTGTCGTACTGTGGGGACTTTGTGTTGCTATGATGTTGGAAGCTATGCCACCAGTATTCAGATGCCAGCAAGGTCTCCCGGGGAGGACAGGTTTCAGCTGAGCTTCCAGACTAAAACAGACTCTGAAGAAGGACCCAGCAGCAGTCTACTTCTGAAAAACATAAGGCAATGAAAACTTCATGAAGAGCAGCCGAACTTTGTCTGATATAGTGCCGGAATATGAGCCCCTCAGGTCGGAAGGCACTCAGAAGACTGGGGAAAAGCTGCCTCCACGAAGTAGAATCGACCTTAATGACATGGATAAAGTCAAGCTTTTGGGACCTTCATTTGCTGATGTGGCACGACTGAAAATGTGAAGAAACAGCTGCAAACATCCATTAATAATCAGAATGTGGAATTATGAAGTATGAATCTAGGAAAATTGAAAATCATCAAAAATGAAACAGAATGCATAAACATCGATGTCCTAGGCATTAGCGAGCTGAAATGGAATGGTATTGGCCATTTTGAATCAAACAATTATGTGGTCTCTTACGCAGGAAATGACAACTTGAAGAGAAAGGACATTGCTGTCATCGTCAAAAAGAACATTTCAAGATCTGTCCTAAAGTACAATGCAGTCAGTGGTAGGATATCTATACACCTACAAGGAAGACCAGTTAATACAGGAAACCCTGGTGGCGTAGTGGTTAAGAGCTACAGCTGTTAACCAATGAATAAAATTAAGAGTAAGTTGATCGTTGAGATTTGAACTGGAGAGCTCCTAATCTGCAGTCTAACGTGCTAGCTGTAAGCTGTTATATATCCATCCCCAACAGAAAAATGGATATGATTTTATATGTAGAATGTAAAATGGTCTCTGAGCACATTATTAAAATCAGATGGCTTAGCAATGTTTCCGGATTCAAAGTGAAAATTAATTACATTTCAATGCACTAGCAACACATTTTAGAAAATGAAAACAAGAATCCATTTACAACAACATAAACAATCAAATGCTGTTTATAAGGTTTTCACTGGCTAATTCTTTTCAGAAGTAGACTGCCAGGTCCTTCTTCCTAGTCTCTGTTTGCCTGGAAGCTCAGCTGAAAGCTGTCTTCCGTGGGTGACCCTGCTGGTATCTGAATACCAGTGGCATAGCTTCCAGCATCACAGCAACACCCAAGCCCCCACAGTACGACAAACTGACGGACACGTCCACAAGAGCCAAAATACGACCTTGAGTATATCCCACCTGAATTTAGAGACCATCTCAAGAATAAATTTGATGCGTTGAACACTAACGACCAAAGACCAGATGAGTTGTGGAATGACATCAAGGACATCATACATAAAGAAAGCAAGAGGTCATTGAAAAGACAGGAAAGAAAGAAAAGACCAAGATGGATGTCAGAGGAGACTGAAACTTGCTCGCAAACGTCGAGCTACTAAAGCAAAAGGAAGAAATGGAGTAAAAGAGCTGAACAGAAGATTTCAAAGGGCAGCTCAGAAAGACAAAGCAAAGTATTATAATGACATGTGTAAACAGCTGGAGATAGAAAACTAAAAGGGAAGAACATGCTCAGCATTTCTCAAACTGAAAGAATTAAAGAAAAATTCAAGCCTCGAGTTGCCATAGTGAAGGATTCTATGGGGAAAATGTTAAACGATGCAGGAAGCATCGAAAGAAGATGGAGGGAATACACAGAGTTGTTATACCAAAAAGAACTGGTCGACATTCAACCATTTCAAGAGGTGGTATATGATCAGGAACCAATGGTACTGAAGGAAGAAGTCCAATTTTTTTTGAAGGCATTGGTGAAAAACAAGGCTTCAGGAATTGACAGAATATCAATTGAGATGTTTCAACAAGCAGACGCAGTGCTAGAAGTGCTCACTTGTGTATGCCAAGAAATATTGAAGACAGCTTTCTGGCCAGCCGACTGGAAGAGATCCATATTTATTCCTATTCCCAAGAAAGGTGATCCAACCAAAAGTGGAAATTATCAAACAATATCATTAATATCACGTGCAAGCAAAATTTTGCTGAAGATCATTAAAAAACAGCTGCAGCAGTATATTGACAAGGAACTGTCAGAAATTCAGGCGGGATTCAGAAGAGGACGTGGAACCAGGGATATCATTGCTGATGTCAGATGGATCCTGGCTGAAAGCAGAGAATACCAGAAGGATGTTTACCTATGTTTTATTGACTACCTATGTTATGATCAACTGTGTGGATCATAACAAATTATGGATAACATTGAGAAGAATGGGAATACCAGAACATTTAATTGTGCTCATGAGGAAATGTACATAGATTAAGAGGCAGCTGTTCGGACAAAACAAGGGGATACTGAGCCTTTTAAAGTAAGGAAAGGTGTGCTTCAGGATTGTATCCTTTCACCATACCTATTCAATCTCTATGCTTAGCAAATAACCCAAAAAGCTGGACTATATGAAGAACAATGGGGCATCAGGATTGGAGGAAGACTCATTAACAACCTGCAATGTGCAGATGAAACAACCTTGCTTGCTGAAAGTGAAGAGGACTTGAAATACTTACTAATGAAGATCAAAGACCACAGCCTTAGGTATGCATTACACCTCAACATAAAGAAAACAAAAATCCTCACATCTGGACCAGTAAACAACATCATGATAAACAGAGAAAAGATTGAAGTTGTCAAGGATTTCTTTTTACTTGGATCCACAATCAACACCTACGGAAGCAGCAGTCAAGAAATCAAAAGACACATTGTATTGGGCAAATCTGCTGCAAAGGACCTCTTTAAAGTGTTGAAAAGCAAAGATGTCACCTTGAAGACTAAGGTGTGCCTGACTGAAGCCATGGTATTTTCAATAACATCACATGCATGTGAAAGTTTGACAATGAATAAGGAAAACTGAAGAAGAATTGATGCCTTGAATTGTGGTGTTGGCGAAGAATATTGAATATACCATGGACTGCCGAAAGAATGAACAAATCTGCCTTTGGAGAAGTACAACCAGAATGCTCCTTAGAAGCAAGGATGGCGAGACTGCATCTTACATACTTTGGACATGTTGTCAGGAGGGATCAGTCCCTGGAGAAGAACATCATGCTTGGTAAACTACAGGGTCAGCGGAAAAGGGGAAGACCCTCAATGAGTTGGACTGACACAGTGGCTGCAACGATGGGCTTAAGCATAACAATGATTGTAACGATGGCACAGGACTGGGCAGTGTTTTGTTCTGTTGTGCATAGGGTCGCTATGAGTCGGAACCAACACAATGGCATCTAACAACAACAACAAACAATCAAATTCCAAGAAATGAATCTAACCACCAAAGATGAGCAAAAAAAAATCTTAAAAGCAATGTTTGAAGAAATAGTCAAAGCATTGATAAAATAAAACTATTGATAGCTGACTTTGCAACAGAAATAATAGTAGCCAGGCAACAATGGAATAACATCTTCACAATGTCAAAAGAAAGAGTATAGTCCAACTAAAATTCTATACAACAGTAATTACTTTAAATATAAATTTGTTTAAAACTGCTATTAAAAGTTAAGATTTTCAGACTGAATGAAAAAAACAAATCCTTCTATAGGCTGCTTACGAGTTGTTGTTAGGTGCCGTCGAGTTGGTTCTGACTCACAATGACCCTACATACAACAGAATGAAATGCTGCCCATTCCTGCACCATCCTCTCAATTCTTACAAGAAGCTTATCTAAATATACTGTTGGCATCAAGTCAATTCTGACACATAGTGACTTATAGGGCAGGATAGAACTGCCCCATAGGGTTTCCAAAGCCATAATCTTTACAAAAGCAGACTGCCACATCCTTCTCCCATGTAGTGGCTGGTGAGTTTGAACTGGTGACCTTCCATTTAGCAACTGAGTGCTTTAACCACTGTACCACCAGGGCTCCTTTTCACCTAAATATAAGGACACAGAAAAGTGGAAAATAAAAATATAAAAAAGATATACTATGCAAGCACTATCCAAAAAAGCTGGTGTAGCAATATTAATATGATGAAAAAATTTGCCTTTAAGGCAGTAAGCATTTCTACAGATAAAAGAGATACCAGTATCATTTCTCAAAATGATGAAGAGGTCAATACATCAGAAAGGTATTATAACCCTAACCCTAAAGGCACCCAGCAACACAGCGAACAGAACCAAAGTCTCCGTAACAGGAGGAGACTTAACACACCGTTCTCAACAGCTGACAGAGAAGCAGATACGATTTCAGTAACGATGTAGAGGGTCTGATAAATGCAACTAATAAGCATGGCCTAACTGTTGTATAGTGAACACTGCATCAAATAATGACACATTTCTTTTTTTTCCAAACACATGTGGAACATTTATCAAAATTGACCATATTTGGGGACATAAAGTAAGTCTCCACAAATTTGAGAGGATTAAAATCATAGCATATGTTTTCTGACCATATGTTTACCAAAAGAAACATACAAAATCTTTATTGCTGCACTATTTGTAATAACCTCAAATGAGAAACTACACAAATGCTCATGAACTACAAAAATCTGTATTTATTGCATAAATAAATTGTAGTATACTCACAATGGAATACTATACAAGAATGAAAATGAACAAACTACAAGTATATGCAACAACAAGGATGAAAAGCCAAGGGCCAAGATCAACGAAGATAATCTTAAAGAACAAAATTGAAAGTTTGCACTACCAGATAATAAGCTTTATCAGAAAGCTACAGAAATTAAGACAGTGAAACGCTGGCACAGAATAAACAAATAATCCAATGGAACCAGGCAGAGAATCTGAAAACAGACCCACACTTACATAAATATATATTAACATGTAAGTAAAATATTACGGTATATTCATATAGTGAAATACTAAGCAGTAATGAAAAATAATGAATTACTGCTACACACAAAAAAACAGACACAATGTTAAGTAAAAGTACCCATACACAAAAGACTATATACAATATGCATCAACAGCAAAGTGGGATAAACAAATTGTGATATATTCATTCAATGAACTATTATATAACAATAAAACTGAACAAAGTACAGCTATCTGGAACCAAATGAAAGATTCATAGAGACATCACATTTAGCAAAAGAAGACATGCGAAAAAATCTATGGTATGCCTCCATTTATATAAAGTTTTAAAACAGGCATACCGAAACAGTAGCTAAGTGGTAAAACTATTATCAAAAGCAAGTAAATTATTTTCATAAAAATCAAGATAGAGGCAAGAAGGAAAGATATTATGATAAGGAAGGGGCACATAAAGGAATTTAGGAGGCTGGCAATGGCCTATTTTTGACCTAGAGAATATATACATGGGTGCCTAATTTATAAGTATTTATTAAACTGTATGTGTTTCTTGGCTGAAAGCAGCAAATATGAGAAAGATGTTTACCTATGTTTTATTGACTATGCAAAGGCATTTGATTATGTGGATTGTAAAAAATTATGGATAGCATTACGAAGAATGGGAATTCTAGATCACTCAATTGTGCTCATGTGGAACCTTTACATAGTCCAATGGGTAGTCATTCAAAGAGAACAAGGGGATACTGTGTGGTTTAAAATCAGGAAAGGTGTGCTTCAGGGTTGTGTCCTTTCACCATATTCATTTGATCTGTATGCTGAGGAAATAATCCAAGAAACTGGACTATATGAAGAAGAATGCAGCATCGGGAGTGGAGGAGGACTCATTAACAACCTGCGATGTGCAGATGACACATTGCTTGTTGAAAGTGAAGAGGACTTGAAGCACTTATTGAAGAAAATCAAACACTACAGGCTTCATTATGGATTACACCTTAACATTAAGAAAACAAAAATCCTCATAACTAGACCAATAACCAACATCATGATAAATGGAGAAAAGATTGAAGTTGTTAAGGGCTTCATTTTACTTGGATCCACAATCAACACCCCAGAAAGCAGCAGTGAAGAAATAAAACAACACATTGGGTTGAGCAAATCTGCTGCAAAAGGCCTCTTTAAAGTGTTAAAAAGCAAAGATGTCACTTTAAGGACTAAGGTGTACCTGACCCAAGCCATGGTGTTTTCAATCACCTCATATGCATACAAAACCTGGACAACAAAGAAGACCTGTGGTAGTGTAGTGCTTAAGTGCTGTGACTGCTGATCAAAACGTCGGCAGTATCCCACTTTGAAATGTGGCGTCTGGGATCTTAAATGCTAACAAGCGGCCATCTAAAATGCATCAATTGGTCTCAACCCACCTGGATCAAAGGAGAATGAAGAACACCAAGGTCACATGATAACTAAGAGCCCCAAGAGACAGAAAGGGCCACGTGAACCAGAGACCTACATCATCCTGAGACCAGAAGAACTAGATGGTGCCCGGCCACAACCGAGGACTGCCCTGACAGGGAGCACAATAGAGAACCCCTGAGGGAGCAGGAGATCAGTGGGATGCAGACCCCAAATTCTCACAAAAAGACCATACTTAATGGTCTGACTGAGACTAGAGGAATCCCGGCAGTCATGGTCCCCAAACCTTCTGTTGGCCCAGGACAGGAACCATTCCCGAAGACAACTTATCAGACATGAAAGGGACTGGACAGTGGGTAGGAGAGAGATGCTGATGAAGAGTGAGCTATTTGTATCAGGTGGACAGTTGAGACTGTGTTGGCATCTCCTGTCTGGAGGGGGGATGGGAGGATAGAGAGAGTTGGAAGCTGGCAAATTGTCACGAAAGGAGAGACTGGAAGGGTTGACTCATTAGGGGGAGAGCAAGTGGGAGTACGGAGTAAGGTGTATATAAACTTATATGTGACAGTTTGACTTGATTTGTAAACGTTCACTTGAAGCTCGAGAAAAGTTAATAAAAAAAAAAAAAAAGATCGACAGTTTGAATCCACCAGGAGCTCCTTGGAAACCCTATGGGGCAGTTCTACTCTGCTTATAGGGTCGCTATGAGTTGGAATCGACTCGACGGCAAGGGGTTTTTTTTGTTTGTTTTTTAAGAAGAATTGATGCCTTTGAATTATGGTGTTGGCAAAGAATATTGAATATACCATGGACTGGCAGAAGAAAGAACAGTTCTGTGTTGGAAAAAGTACAGCCTTGCTCTTTAGAAATAAGGATGGCAAGACTTCATGTCACATACTTTGGATATGTTATCAGGGAGCACCAGTCCCTGGACAAGGACATCATGCTTGGTAAAGTAATAAAAACAAAATAAAACCATTACCGTCGAGTCGATTTCAACTCATAGCAACCCTATAGGAAACAGTAGTGCTGCCCCACAGGGTTTCCAAGGACAGCCTGGTCGATTTGAACGGCCGACTTTTGGTTAGCAGCCATAGCTAACCAAGTAGTAGGTGAGCTAAAACAGGAAGATCCTCAACGATATGGACTGACACAGTGGCTGCAATGGTGGCCTCAACTGAGAGGAGGGCACAGGACCAGGCAGTGTTTCATTCTGTTGTGCATTAAGTCATTGTGAGTCAGAACCAACTCGATGGCACCTACCAAAAACAACAGCATATCACGAAAATGGCTCACATGGTTGTAGAGGCTGGAAAGTCCCAAGTTCATGGTCAGGCTGCAGGCTTCTTCTGACTCATGTAGCTGCAGGAGCTGGTGAAGACAAGATCAGCAGGTCAGACAGCAGGCCTCTGGCTCACAGGCTGCCAAGGTCGATGATCCCAAGATTGACAGTAACCTGCTATCTCAAGTCCCAAGAACCAGAGGTCAGATGAACAGGAGCCAGCTGCAGGGTACAGAATAAGCCAAACCCTGCCAGCTTTGCCAGAAAGTCCATCTATATTATAATCCTTCAATTGATTGACTGCTCTGATCATTAATGTTGTATGTCAACTTGGCTGGGCCATGATTCTCAGTGATTTGGCAGTTATGATGTAGTTTGGCAGTCGTATAATGATGTAATCACTTCCATTATGAGATCTGATATAATGCGAACACCTCCTTGATGGGATCTGCTGTGAATAGTCAATCGGTTGAAAGGGAGTTTCCTTGGGATGTGGCCTGCATCCAATATAGGTGGAATTTCTGGCAAACTCAGGGCTTTTGCTTGCTCTGGATCCTGCAGCTGGCTCCTGTTTGTCTGACCTCCAGTTCTCGGGACTTGAGCTAGCAGCTTACCTGTCATCTTGCCTGCTGATCTTGGGATTCATCATTCTCCGCAGCTTGAGAGCCAGGGGCCTGTTGTCTGACCTGCTGATCTTGGGTTTGCCAGCCCTGGCAGCTATGTGAGTCAAGATAAGCCTCCAGCCTGACCCAAGAACTTGGGACTTTCCAGACTCTATAACTGCGTGAGCCATTTCCCTGATATAAATCTCTACAAGCATATATTTATACACTTTATGGGTTTTGCTTCTCTACAGAACCCAGCCTAAGACAGCTGCTCATAACATCTCATCATGGAGGTGATCACATCACCACATAGCTGCTAAAAACTACATCACCACCGCCAAGCCATTTGAGAATCATGGCCCAGCCAAGTTGACACACAACCTTAACCATCACAGTCCAACCCTTGTTACCTTGGCACCTGTACATATCTCTAAATAAAAACAATTATAAAGTCATACTTTTGCCTAACATGATACAACTAAAACACTTACAACCAAAAATGCAGTAGCCCTGTTTATATCTTGTATTTTACGAGTGAAGAAAACAAAAATATTTGATGCACACTGTTATGGGTTGAATTGTGTCCCCCAAAAATGTGCATCAACTTAGCTAGGCGATGATTCCCAGTGTTGTATGATTGTCCACCATTTTGTCATCTGATGTGATTTTTCTACATGTTGTAAATCCTGATGTTAATGAGGCCTGATTAGAGGCAGTTATGTTAATAAGGCAGGACTCAACTACAAGATTGGGTTGTGCCTTAAGTCAATCTCTTTTGAGATATAAAAGAAGGGAGTAAAGAGACACGGGGACTTCATACCACCAAGAAACAAGACCCAGGAGAATAACACCTCCTTTGGACCGGGGTCCCTGTGCTGAGAAGCTCCTTGACCAGGAAGATTGATGACAAGGACTTACCCCCAGAGCCAACAGAGATAGAAAGCCTTCCTTTGGAGCTGGCACCCTGAATTCAGACTCCTAGCCTCCTAGACTGTGAGAGAATAAATTTCTCTGTGTTAAAGCCATCCACTTTGGTATTTCTATTATAGTGGCATTAGATGACTAAGACACACACATACAAAGAAAAAACACAACAATTACAGTTCTCATTTCTACAACTGGTCACATGGTCATAATTGGTATTTAGAACTACCTTCTTCCATCACCCATTCCACATTCCCTTTACCCTCAGCAAGCACTTCAGCTGGTTGTGGTTCTTTGCCTGGTGGGTGACCCAAACCTTGATTTCTGAAGGTCTGCGCCATTAGTAGTCATGTTGGAATTGGATTGCTGTAGTTTTCCATTCACTTTAATCACAGGGCATGGTAGTACAAAGAGATGTCCTAAGGAATCTCCTGTATTCCATTTTCTTCTTTACCTCCATTATGTAATATCAATCCAATTTCCTCTTGGTAATCAGGATAAATCACACCAGCCAATACAGTAACACCCTTCCTTGCCTGTTGATCCGGAGGCATGAGGAGCCCAAAGTGGCCAGGTGGCATTCTTAACTTCCAGTTTGATGGGATCAGTGATGTGTCTCCTGGTGGGAGAATTCCCCCCTTTGGAACTAAGATTTCTAGACCTGTAGAGAATAGGGTTGTGGGAACAGGAAGATAACTTTTTTTTTAGTTGGTCACTAGGGGTAACAGTGAGTGGTGCCACTCGAATTTCCACTCCTTGATTCCTGGGAATGAATCCTGGCTATGAGAAAAATACCACTATATATTGGATGCCAGTTTAGAGCATATACAGCCTCCTGGAGAATGCTGCCTCAACCCTGCAAGGTATTGCTACCTAGCTGGCACTGTAATTGTGTTTTTAGAAGGCCATTCCATTGTTCTATCAAGTCAGCTGCTGTGAAATGAGTCTCTTGATCCAAGGCAATGCTGTGTGGGATACAATGACGGTGGATAAAGCATTATGTAAGTCCATGGATGGTAGTTTTGGCAGAAGCATCGAGTGCAGGGAAGGCAAATCCATATCCAGGGTGTCTATTCCAGTAAGAACAAAATGCTGCCCTTTCCATGATGGAAGTGGTCCAATGTACTCGACCTGCTACCAGGCTGCTGGCTGATCACCTCAAGGAATGGTGCCATATCAGGAACTCAGTGTTGGTCTCTGCTGCTGACAGATTGGTCACTCAGCAGTGGCTGCAGCCAAGTCATCCTTGGTGACTGGAAGTCCATGTTGCTGACCCCATGCATAACTTCCATCCCTGCCACAAGGGCCACTTTGTTCATGAGCCCATTGAGCAATGACAAGAGTGGCTGGGGAAAGAGGATGACTGGTTTCCACAAAACGTGCCATCCCTTCCACTTGATTGTTAAAATCCTCCTTTGCTGAGGTCACCCTTTGGTGAGCATTCACATGAGACACAAATGTCTTCATGTCTTTGGCCCAGTCATAGAGATCTATCCACATCCCTCTTCCCCATACCTCCTTGTCTCCAATTTTCCAATCATGTTTTTTCCAAGCCCCTGACCATCCAACCAAATCATTGGCCACAGCCCATGAATCAATAGACAGTCACACATCAGGCCATTTCTCCTTCCAAGCAAAGTGAACAACCAGGTGCACTGCTCCAAGTTCTGTCCATTGGGAGGATTTCCCTTCACTACTGTCCTTCAGGGAGATCCTGGAAAGGAGCTGTACTTCTGCTGCTGTCCACTTATAGGTGGTGCCTGCATATCACACAGAACCGTCTGTAAACCAGGTACGAGTTTTCTCTTCCTCAGTGCAGTGTGATGATCACTTTTTTGTGGCTTTCTCACTATGGTCTTTTAACTCCCACCCAAGTGATTGGGTGGGAGGGGACAAGTATGGTAATTGTGGCCCACCAAGAGGATTGATCAGTTTTGCCATCCCTCTGGGCTTGAAATGAGCCATCCCAGAGATGGGAAAGAGAAGATCCCACACCACCAGGGAAGAACAGCCAAGAGTAGAGTGTATCCTTTGGACCTGGGATCCCTGCTCTGAAAATCTCCTGGAAACAGAAAACTGAGAGAGAGAGAGCTGTAAGACACTGGAGACAGAGAAACGGTGGCAGAGAAGTGGCAGCAGGAGAGACTAGCATGAGAGACCAGCAGGAGACAGTGTGGTGGACTTCCCTGCCCACAGAGCTAGAAAGCTGAGTGTCTTTGGGTAGGAGGCTTGATGGCAGAGTAGGGTATCTGCAGGAACTTATCAGCAGAGCTAAAAGAGCTTTGTAATACTTGCCTGAGTAGGGCAGAGGGCGAGGGCCAGGGAAAGGCCTGCCTGTGAGCATGGCTGAGAACAGCCTGTCCTGATGGAAGAACTGTATCCTGGGAATTCCTAAACCTGAGTTATAACCTTACTTCCCTAATAAACCCCATAATCATGAGTATAGTCTGTTAATTCTGTGTGGCCATTGCAATGAATTATCAAACCCAGCAGAGAAGTAGAGAGTGCTGTGGGAGGGACGGTTGGTGTGAGAATTGGCTAAGATGGTGGAGAGAGGAGGCATATCTGACCTCCACCTCATAGGAATCAGCCTTGTGCTGTTGGTCTTGAGTCTCTTTCCCTCTTGTGAAGTAAGAGAATGTCAGACTCCACCCCCATGCCATTTTTACACTCAGTCAAATGATTGTAAGGAACTCCCCAAGAGGCCATAGGTGCAGCCTGAGAGATGGAAGGTAATGTGACAGGAGTAGAGACCATGAGCATTTGGGCCACTTCCTCATGCAAATTACATTTGCCTTCAGGTCCTGCTCGGGCCCAATCTTGTATATACCACTTCCATTTAATGATAGAGTGCTGCTGTGCATGTTCAACTTTATGACTCTGTGAGTCAGACAAAACCCAGTTCATCATGGGCAGCTCAGGCTGCATGGTGACTTGATGGCCCATGGTTAAGCGTTCAGTTTCTACTAAGGCCCAGTAACAAGCCAAAAGCTGTTTCTCAAAAGGAGAGTAGTTATCTGCAGAGGATGGTAGGGCTTTGCTCCAAAATCCTAAGGGTCTACGCTGTGACTCACCAATAGGGGTCTGCCAAAGACTCCAAACAGCATCTCTATCTGCCACTGACACTTCAAGCACCACTGAATCAGCCGGATCATATGGCCCAAGTGGCAGAGTGGCTTGCACAGCAGTCTGAGTCTGTTGTAGAACCTTCTCTCAGTCTGAGCCCCACTCAGAACTAGCAGCTTTTCAAGTCACTTAATAAATAGGACAGAGTAGCTCACCCAAATGAGGGATATGATGCCTCCAAAACCCAAAGATGCCCACCACACATTATGCTTCCTGTTTAGTTGTGGGACACAGCAGATGAAATAACTTATCCTTCACTTCAGAAGGAATATCTTGACATGCCCTACACCACTGGACCCCCAGAAATTTCAGTGAGGTGGAAGGCCCCTAAATTTTTGTCAGATTTATTTTCCAGCCTAGGGTCACTATGAATCAGAATCGACTCAATAGAAACTGGTTAGCACACAAATGTTTTACCAATAAGTCCAGAGTCATTGACACTTCTTCTTTACTAGGTCCAGTCCGCCTAGTGTCATCAGTGCAATGGACCAGCGTGATGTCTTGTGGAAGGCAAAGGCAATTGCAGACTAAATTACGACACAGGGCTGGAGAGTTGATATAGCTTTGAGGTAGCTCAGTAAAGGTGTATTGCTGGCCTTACCAGCTGAAGGCAAATGCTTCTGGTGGTCGTTCAAAGCAGGTATGGAGAAAAAGACATTACCCAGGTTAATAGCTATATATCAGGTGATCAAATAACAGGAGATGTATTAATTTGCCCAAGCTATGAAACCACATCTGGAACAGCAGCTGCAATGGGAGTCACCACCTGGTTAAGTTTTCTATAACCCAGTGTCATTCTCCAAGATCTGCCTATTTTTTGCACAGCCCAAATAGGTGAGTTGAATGGGGATGTGGTGGGAATCACCACCCCTCACCCTTCAAGTCCTTGACGGTGGCGATAATCTCTGCAATCCCCCAGGAATGCAGTTTTGCTTTTGGTTTACTATTTTCCTGGGTAGGGGCAGTTCTAATGGCTTCCAGTTGGCTTTTCCCACCATAATAGCCCCTTTGCCACTTGTCAGGAATCTAATGTGGGGGTTCTGCCAGTTGCTGAGTATATCTATTCTAATTATACATTCTGGAACTGGGAAAATTACTACAGGATGAGTTCAGAGACCCACTGGACCCACCGTGAGCCAAACCCGGGTTAAGATTCCATTAATAATCTGACCTCCATACACCCCTACCCTGACTGGTGGGCCACAGTGATGTTTTGGGTCTCCTGGAATTAGTGTCAATTCAGAGCCAGAATCCAGTAATCCCTGAAAAGTGTGACTATTTCCTTTTCCCCAGTGAGCAGTCACTCATAAAAGGCTGTAGATCCCTTTGGGAAAGCCTGGGGAAAAGATCAACAGTATAAATTTTTGGCAGCTTAGTGCGGTCCTTCTTCAAGGGGATTCGCCCTCCCCTTCATTCAAGGGATTGTGGGTCTGTACACCGGCTCAAGTCTGGGATCTGAATAAGGGACCAGGACTCTCTATTCTGGTGATTCAAGTTAGACTTCCCTTCACTTGACCTAGAATTCTTCCGCTTGTAGAGATCAATTAAATATTTAGTAGATTTCCAATCTATTTCACCCCTAGGGACACCATGACTAAGTAGCCATAAGTCCATACAAGTCAGACAGTTCTGATGACTGCTTCGACTGTGCTGTCCATGGCAGTAACCATGCCCACATTATCTTTATTTAGTGTTGCATTTGGCCCTTACCACCACAGGATCCAATCAGCCCCATCATAGTTAAGTGTCTTAATTTAGGGAGGGCAGTTCCCACTGTCAAATATGACTTACATAAAATAGCAATCACAGCAGTCTTCAAGGATGCTGGGGCTCCCTTCATGAATTTGACCCTCTGGTGTATCCTCTGGGCACTCCATGTGTGGGTCTGTGGGTCTAACCTGATAAATCCAGTTTAACATGCCAATTTTGCTAAGCCTTTGGATCCTTCTACAGTATACCAAGGCAGGTCTGGCACGTCAACTTGATTTAGTGTGGGCCACCGCATAATTCATGCTTCCATGACCCAACCAGATAAACTATTAGATCCTTTCCTAACCTCTCAAGCTGAAACATTGAATGAATGATCTGTGCTTAGTGGGGCCATATCAATAAACTCAGACTAATAATTTTTCTTTTAATACAACTTTATGTTTCCACACCCTTAATAGCCATTCCCACACATATTCCCTAGGTTTCTGTTTGTACATGTTAGAAAATTCAAGCAGTTCTTTTGGAGTATAGAGAACCTCCTGCTGGGTCAAGCTTTGTAATTCACCTTTTGGTGTTCACTAGGATTTAAGTCTAGTTATAGGTCTAGAAGCAAAAATGGGTCGTGGGGATGTGTTCTGAGAACATTCAGCAATGTCTTGTAAGGCATCTACCTCAGGAGATGCCCCACGCAGTGAAGATGCCTCCCCAGGCTTCAGCTCAGACAAAAGGCCTTCAGACACAACTGGGTTAATCTCATCACATGGGGGTGAAGGGGCTAATGGTTTTACTCTCGAGGGTAGCTTAGCACACAAAGATGGAGTATTCTCTTCAGATTGGAGTGAGAGGGCTGGTTCTGTTTGCAGGAGTGACTTGACAGAATTTAGGGGCTCAGAGCCCACAGCTTCCTGATTATCTGCCCATATGTCCCCATCTCAAGTTTCAGGATCCCATTTCCTACCAATCAATGCCTTCGCTTTAACTTCAGACACCATTCAATGTTGGGAATTCAACTGACGTCGTAATTCAGACACTGTTACGATAAGACTCTGGGTGTGGCTTTTGGCAATATCAGCTCTGCTACTACAAGAAATAAGGCTTTCTTTCAAGGCACAAGTGGAAACTTTGAAGTCGTTTATAAGGTGCTTGACCTATGACTCCGAAGCCCTGAGCTCATCTCTTTATTTCACCACTTTCTCTAGTGAAAGTAGGACCAACAAATCACCTTTATTATACTTCTCATTCTGACAAAATTGTAAAAAGGTATCAAACACGCCTTGCCTCTCACCAATACCTGATCTACTGGTGGTGATATTGTGGTTATTTCTATTGCCTCCTCATGCCATGGATTAGCAGTGCCCTCTTTATTACTGGAAGCAGAGTCGTTAACACCTTTCAAACTAACCAGACTCAAGAACTGTTATAGATTGAATTGTGTCCCCCAAAAAATGTGTGTCAACTTGGCTAGTTCATGATTCCCAGTATTGTGTAATTGTCCACCATTTTATCATCTGATATGATTTTCCTATGTGTTGTAAATCCTGTCTCTATGATGTTAATGAGGTAGGATTAGTGGCAGTTATGTTAATGAGGCAGGATTCAATCTACAAGATTAGGTTGTGTCTTGAGCCAACATCTTTTGAGATATAAAAGAAAAGTTAGAAGAGAGACAGAGGTACCTCATACCACCAAGAAATAAGAGCCAGGAGAATAGCATATTCTTTGACCCGGGTCGCTGCACTGAGAAGCTTCTCAACCAGAGAGATTGATGACAGCAACCTCCCCCCAGAGCCAACAGAGAAAGGAAGACTTCCCCTGGAACTGTCACTCTGAATTCAGGCTTCTAGCCTTCTAGACTCTGAAAGAATGAATTTCTCTTCATTAAAGCCATCCACTTGTGGTATTTCTGTTATAGCAGCACTAGATAACTAAGACAAGAACCAATTTAGAAAACACATCCTTGCACTTTTGTTTCTCTAGAACCACTCTTGGAACCAAAATGCCTTAGCTGGGTTCCCTAGAGAAGAAAAACCAGTGAAGCATATATATATACATATAGAGAGAGAGAGATAGAGAGAGATTTATACCAAAGAAATGGCTCACAAGATTGTAAAGGCTGGAAAGCTCCAAATCTGTGTGTCAGGCTTGAAGTTTTCCTGACTCACATAGCTGCAGGAGCCGGCAAACACAAGATCAGCAGGTCAGACAGCAGGCCTCTGGCTCACAGGCTGTGGAGGCTGAAAAAGCCCAGGATCGACAGTAACCAGCTAGCTCAAGCCCCTAGAAATGGAGGTCAGATGAATAGGAGCCAGCTGCAGGTTCTAGAGTGGCAAAAGCCCACGAGCTTTGCCAGAAAGCCCACCTATATTGGGTGCATGCCATACCCCAAGAAAACGCCCCCTTAACTGACTGGCTGCACATAACAGATCTCATCATGCAGGTAATTACATTATATCAGATCTCATCACGGAGGTGATTGCATTACAACAGATCTCACCAAGGAGGCGATCAGATCACCACAGAGCTGCAAAACTATATCACAACTGCCAGACCACTTGAGAATCATGGCCCAGCCAAGTTGCCACACAACCTCAACCACCACAATGATAAACAGAGAAAATACTGAAGCTGTCAAGGATTTCATTTTACTTGGATCCATAATCAACATCCATGGAAGCAGCAGTCAAGAAACCAAACACCGTATTGCATTGGGCAAGTTTGCTGCAGAAGACCTCTCTAAAATGTTAAAAAGCAAAGATGTTACTTTGAAGACTAAGGTACACCTGACCCAAGCCGTGGTATTTTCCATCGCCTCATATGCATCCAAAAGCTGGACAATGAATAAGGAGGACCAAAGAAGAATTGACACTTTTGAATTGTGGTGTTGGTGAAGAATATTGAATATACCATGGACTGCCAGAAGAACGAACACATCTGTCTTAGAGCAAGTACAACCAGAATGCTACTTAGAAGCAAGGATGGCTGTCTCACTTACTTTGGACACGTTATCAGGAGGGACCAATCCCCGGAGAAGGACATCATGCTTGGTCATGTAGAGGGTCAGCAAAAAAGAGGAAAACCCTCAATGAGAGGGACTGACACAATGGCTGTAGCAATGGGCTCAAACACAGCAACAATTGCGAGGATGGCGCAGGGCCAGGCAGTGTTTTGTTCTATTGTACATAGGGCCGCTATGAGTCAGAAAATACTCAACTGCCCCTAACAACAACAACAACGACACGTGTATGTACATATATACATTACTATGTGTATGTTTTTAATTAAAAATCCATTGGTGAATACTTTCATACACTGCTGGTAGAAGTAAACAACAGTGTGTCCTCTTAGAGAGAAATTTGGAAATTTAAAGGTTTAAAATATGCATATGCAGAAATTCAGTGCCTGGAGGACTAAGAGTGCCGCGGAAACCCTGACCTAAACATCCTCTCTTCTTTCCCCTCAGGAAGATCCACATTATGAGCCTGGAAGAGAAAGGAAGCTGCCATTCCAATACCAAGCACAACGAGGAAAAAAGGGTGTAGGTAGGAAGCCCCTGAATTTAAACCTGGACCTCTGTATCCCTGATCAAATGCAATACTCAAAAAACAATTGCTCTTGTTGTGTGCTGATGAGGTAATTCCAACTCACAGTGACCCTATGTGACAGAGTAGGGTGGCCTCATAAGGTTTCCTAGGTCGTAATCTTTAACAGGAGCAAATCACCAGGTCTTTTCTCCCATGGAGCAACTGGTAGGTTTGAACCGGCAACCTTTGCGTTAGCAGCATAGCACTTAACCATCGTACCACCAGGGCTCCTTCAAAAACAGTTTGTGTTTTCTAATAAGTAGGTTTCAATTCTGAGCTTTTAAGGCAGTGAGTCAAGTAATTACTTCTGGCCTGCCACCACCTGGCAGGACTGCGCCACTGCGCGTGGCCACCCTTTTACCGTGCCCCACCTCCGTTCCCCGCCCTCCTCACCTTTCCCAGGAGCTTCCACCCCTACACACCCGGCCACTGTTATGCCTGGAACCAGTGTAGGATAGCCCCTCAGTTCTGGGCTGAAGGCACTGGCTTGGAAATCCTCGATGTTTGCCACCAGAATGTTGTTTAGACCCCTTAAGTGATGTAAGTCCCAAAATAATTGTCCGGCCATTTAGAATCATTGGATATTAGGATCATGGTTAGCAGGTGATTGTGACTCCTGAAAACTAAAAGCTCTCAGACCCCTCCTCAGTCCTGTCAGAATTTCTAGGTTAAATCTGTATTTTTAACAAGGTCCCTGAGTAATTCTGACACAGTCAGGCTGGGTAAAAGCTGATTCAGTGTGCCTCTCCATAGCAAACTTTACACGAAAGCAATTAATGAAAAGAACTTCTGAAACACAGAGTTCATTAATGACAGGACCACGACTCGTGCCACATGGGAGAAGCTGCCTGAGAAAAGGAAACAGTCTAGGAAGATGGTGACCAGGGTGACTGAAGAAAAGTTTCTAGTAAGTAGAAGGGTCAGGAAAGCCATTCTGTATTTGACAGTAAAACCAGGAGCCAGGCAATCGATTTGAACCAGGGAATCTCTCAATCTATAGTCAAATGCTCTACCCCTGAGCCTAACACAGACTCCTCCTCAGCCTACTTCACCTATGTTGCCACACCCAGGGATTCCATACCAAGAAAAAACCCACTGCTGTCAAGTCGATTCCGACTCACAGTGACCCTACAAGACAGGGTAGAATTGTCCCATAAGGTTTCCAAGGAGCAGCTGGTGGATTCAAACTGCTGACATTTTGGTTAGCAGCTGAGCTCTTAACCACTATGCCACCAGGGCTCCAGGGATTCCATACCAAAAACAAAAAAACCTCCCATCGAGTCGATTTATAGCAACTCTATAAGACAGAGTAGAACTGCCCCAGAGGGTTTCCAAGGAGTGGCTGGTGGATTCGAACCGCTGACCTTTTAGTTAGCAGCCAAACTCTTAAACACTGTGCCACCAGGGATTGCATAATACACTACAAATTCTATTAATTCTTACTCAGCCTACGAAGTAGGAGACTCACCACAAACTGACCCTCTTCTGGCCATGAATTCACCTTTCCACTCCCCAGAGATGCCTTACTTGCCTAATAGGCAGTTTTCCATCCTGCAGACCCAACCTGAACCCCAGCCTTCTCTCATCAGTAGCAGGTAGGGGCAGGGCAGAGGCAAGGTGTAGGAAGCATGGCTGTATTAGCGATTTCTGCAATAATGTTCCATGAAAAATCACCCCCAAATTCAGCTGCAACAACAATAAGCATTTGTTCTCATCCTCCTAAAAGTCAGCAGCTTAGATGCCCAACAGGCTGGGCTGGTGGCTGCTTCAAATCGTGAACCCATCTGGGCTGGGCTGTCTCTCTGGGTCAGGCTCAGGTCTGCTCCAGGTATAATCATTCTGGGGCCTAAGATGGGAGCATAGCAGCCAATTGGGGAAGCTTTTCTCATGGCAATGGCAGAAACGTAAAAGGCAAGCCCAGTTGTGCAGGTAGATTTCCTGCCTCTGCTTGAGCCACAGGTGCTAACATCCCACAGGTCGCAGAGGCCCCAGGCCAAGACCTGCGTCAAGGATGAGGGGTATATTCCATCTTTAATGGGAGAATCTGAATAGTTTCATGGCAAAGGACACAGATACAGGAATGGGTGAAAAACTGGGGCCAACAAGTCAATCTGACATGACCTTTCTCTCAGTCATGAGCATTCACGTCTCTCTCACATGCAACATATACTCACCTCTGTCCTAGGCCCCCAAAGCCTGACTCAATCAGAAAAAGTCCAGGATCTTGTGACCCACATTAAATCCAGCTGAGGCCCCTCTGGATCCAGAGACCTATGAACTAACAAGATGAATTATCTGCTCCTCGTTGTTGTGTTGTTAGGTGCCATCAAGGCGGTTCCAACTTATAGCTACCCCATGTACCACAGAACAAAACACTGCCCGGTCCTGCACCATGCTCACAATCGTATGCTTGAGCCCGTTGTTGCAGCCACTGTCAATCCATCCCCTTAAAAGTCTTCTTCTCTTTCGCTGACCCTCTACTTTACCAAGCATGATGTCCTTCTCCAGGGACTGATCCCTCCTGACAACATGTCCAAAGTATGTGAGACACAGTCTCGCCATCCTTGCTTCTGTGGAGCATTCTGGTTGTACTTTCTCCATGATAGATTTGTTCACTCTTTCAACAGTCCATGGTATATTTCAATATTCTTTGCCCACACAACAATTCCAATGTGTCAATTCTTCTTCAGTCTTCCTTATTCATTGTCCAGCTTTCTCATGCCTATGATGCAAATTGAAAACATCACGGCTTGGGTCAGGTGCACCTTAGTCTTCAAGGTGACATCTTTGCCTTTCAAACCTTTAAAGAGGTCTTTTGCAGTAGATTTGCCCAATGCAATGATTCTTTTGATTTCCTGACTGCTGCTTCCATGGGTGTTGATTGTGGATACAAGTAAAATGAAATCCTTGACGATTTCCATATTTTTACTGTTTATCATGATTTTTTTTTTTTTATGATGTTGCTCATTGGTTCAGTTGTGAGGATTTTTGTTTTCTTTATGTTGAGGTGTAATCCATACTGAAAGGCTATGGTCTTTGAATTTCATCAGTAAGTTCTTCAAGTCCTCTTCACTTTCAGCAAGCAAGGTTGTGTCATCTGCATAACGCAAGTTGTTAATGAGTCTTCCTCCAATCCTGATGCCCGTTTTTCTTCATAAAGTCCAGCTTCTCAGATTATTTGCTCAGTATACAGGTTGAATAAGCATGGTGAAAAGATACAACCCTGAAGCACACCTTTCCTGACTTTAAACCACCGCACTACCTCCTTGTTCTGTCCAAATAAGTGCCTCTTGATCTATGTACAGGTTCCTCATGAGCACAGTTAAGTGTGTTTTAGGCTTTTGTTAGAGCAAGACTCCTTTCCAGATATTGATTTTTTTATCTGCCATCTTATCCACGATAATGCTGCATAACAAACTACGCCAGAACTCAGTGGCGCACATGATCAGCATTTATTCTCATGCTCATGATTCTGCAGGTTGAGTCCAGCCAGGGCTGGGCTGGGTGGCTCAGCCTCAAGCTACAGGTCTTACCAGCCTTGGCTTCTCACTGGGGGCTGGACTCAGGGTCAGTTCATGTGTGTCCATCCCAGACCCCCGGATGAAGGGGCGGCTGCTTATAGGATAAGCTCCCCTCATGGTGGTGGCGGAAGTGCCAAAGGGCAAGCCCATCTTGAGAGTAGGTTTCAGGCCTCTGCTTAAACCTTACCTGCTAATATCCCATTGGCCAAGGCAGTTCACGCTGTGAGCAGCTATCAATTGACTCAGCTGCAAATTTACCCTTCTATGCCTGCTCTGCCACAATGGAGTGGGTTCTGTAAGTGTTTCTCCTTTACAGGATCATGATGTTAGCCTTTGTCAGTAGAGGATTGTCTTAGTTATATAGTGTTGCTGTAACAGAAATACCACAAGTGGATGGCTTTAACGAACGGAAATTTATTCTCTTACAGTCTAGGTAGCTAGAAGTCTGCCTTCAGGGTGCCAGCTCCAGGGGAAGACTTTCTGTCTCTGTCAGCTCTGGGGAAAGGTCCTTGTCATCAATCTTCCCCAGTTGAAGAGCTTCTCAGCACAGGGACCCCAGGCCGAAAGGACATGCACCCCTGGCTCTGCTTTCTTGGTGGTATGAGGTCCCCATGTCTCTCTGCTCGCTTCTATTTTATATCTCAAAGGAGATTGACTCAAAATACAATCTAATCTTGTAGATTGAGTCCTGCCTCATTAACATAACTGCCTCTAACCCTGCCTCATTAACATAATAGAGGTAGGATTTACAACATACAGGAAAATCACATCAGATGACAAAATGGTGGACAATCACACCATACTGGAAGTCATGGCCTAACCAAGTTGACACACATTTTAGGGGGACACAATTCAATTAATGACAAGGGTGATGAAGGGACATTGCGGGGGGCGAGGAGTTTCCTCCTCTCAGTTCCTCTTCACGGTTTTGCTTTTCTTCCTGTTGCATGGTTGGTTGGGGGTGGGGGGAGGTGTACACCTCAGGCACAGGCACAGGCCCAGAGAGTGAAGCCTCTGGGTGACCTTGCAGCCCTACCAGGCTGGTGACCACCTTTGCATTGCCCCCTGGCGTGGACACTGTGTGCTACAGACCTCACACCACAGCAGCACCCACCTTCCCCTACATCCCCCTACCAGCCTCAGCTGACCTCACGCCAGACCACTCACCCCATGTAGACACTGCAGGCTCCAGGCCTCACACCTGCAAGTGGCTCACCCCTAGGGTATTCTTTGGAATTTTCTTTAATCCTTATAGTTACTACCCTTTCACAGCTTAATCATTCTCAATATTAAACTTCCCTAGTTTAAATTAGTGTGTGGCTTCTGACTCCTGATTGGTCCAGACTGATACCTATGGCCCAGCCCAGAGTAAAGGAGTTGGGGGACACACTCACCTCTAGGGGAGAAACTAAAGTCGCAGCAAAAGGTACAGTTATGGGAGGGTGAAGAATCGGGGCCAAAAAGTCCATCTACCATACCTCAACATGCCAGATGGAGAAGTCACCTCAGAAAAGGGAAGTCTAGTAAGATGGTGATTAGGGTGACTGAAGACATTTCTATTAAGTAGGATGCTAGATCTGTATTTGGCAGCAAAACAGAAACAGAGAGCTAAGGGGGCACCTGAATTCGAACCAGGGACTGCTGGATCTGCAGTCAAATGCTCTACCCCTGAGCTACACCCGTTGTCCGGTGGGGGTTCCTCCTTAGCCTGTTTCACCTGTGTCGCCACACCCAGGACTTCCATACTGCACTGTAAACTCTATTCATTTCTTTTCAGCTTATGGAGGCCAGCCAACTCACTGTAAGCTGACCCATCTGTGGCCGTGAGTTTACTCTTCCATTCCTCAGAGACCCCTCACTTGTCTAATAGGCACTTTCCCACCCTGTAGCCCCAAGCTGAACTCCAGCCGCCCCTCCCATCACCAGCGCCTGAAGGCAGGGAGGCACCAGGTTTGAGAATAAGGTTTTACAGCTGGGACCCCCCCTGCACCTTCCTCTTCACCCTCCTCCCTCAGCACCATCTCCTCGGACCCACCCTGGCTGCCGGCTTGTCTCACATCACACTCTTCGCTCCTCTTCCCTCTTTCCCTGCTCTGGTCCGTTGCTTTAAGTGGTCTGCTAGGGGCTTGGCTGAATCCAGGAAAACAGCGCCGGAAAGGCTGCCTACATTTTGCATGCAGCACAGCAGAGGGAGACAGGACTGGGCATGAAGCTGGGCTGTTGGGGGCATGTGTGCAGAGCCGGGTTTTGCTCAGGTCTGACCCCGTGCTCCCACTCTCTCCGGAAATCCACACCAGCAACTCAGCCCAACCCTGTGGGTGCAGCTTTTCTTCCGAAAATCCATTAGCTAACTGGATTTTTAACTTTTTCTTCCTGGAGGCCAACTTTAAATTCTTGGAGAAAACTCACTGTAGTCTCATTTGTCCTAAAACCCATAGGAGGAAAAGGATTCCAGCCCTGAGCCTGAATGTGGACCCAGATATCTGGCTTGGGGTCTCAGTAGCAGTGCAGCTCTTTTTATGTGACGAGGGGGCCCAGCTGATGCTCAAAGCCTCAATCAACTAAAAAGGTAAGTGGTACTCCCTGTTGGTGCCCTCACCAAGCCCAAGGGTGGGGTCTCAGGTAAGAGGAAGGAGGTCTTAGAGAGAAAAGAGGCCGTGATCCAACCGGAAGGCCTGCCAGCTCCTTGGACTTGCAGAAGCAAAGAGTAGCTGGAGTCTCCGGTGTGGTGTTGAGAGTGAAGTGCTAACTGAGCAATGTTGAGGTCTGAGGAGGGGTAGCTCAGGAGTGGAGTACTTGACGGCAGATGACAAGGTCCTTGATTCAAATTCAGGCCCACCCTGTTTACCATCCACTTTCGCTCACAAAATATGGTGAGAAAGTAAAAACGAGTTCAGAGGGAGAAAACAAAACTCTGCTCAGATAACATCAGGCAGGAATAAAGCTACCCACAAAGTTAACAGTCAGTATTCCTCCAGAAATACTGCAGCTGTGAAACGGCCTAACAACCCCTTCTTCCAGAGACTGTCTCCTTACTCGTCGAGAATCTGTGTTCTCAGAAATCCTCGCGCTCAGGAATCTTGCTCATTGAGGTTGTTATCACTAAGGACGGAACCTCCCGTTCTTGCTTGGAGGAGCCAGAGAAACTGCTTCGATTTGCAACCTGTCTGCAAAACTTCAGAAAATGCTGGGCACAGCATTCTCTATCTAAGTTCGTAGTTTCCAAGGAAACTAGGTGAGGTCCACCTTGCAGTCCAGACCTGATGTCAATTCCTTTAGTGATCAGCTCTGCCTGGCTTTGAGCTTCATTTAATTTCACCTAAGCTCCACCCTTCCCCCAAATCCTATTGCTTTGTTTGATGAAACACTGGAGGGTTCCTTGGTGTGTGGGCTCCCTCATTGCAATCTGTTAATAAACATGAATTTGTCACAGGCTTCTTTAAGGGGATGGGTCTTAGGCTGACTAGGCTAGGGCAGTGATTCTACATTACCATCTCATCTTCTGCTGGCTTCACAAGATCGAATCTTTCTGCATACGGAGAGAAAGCAGAGCCCCAAGCCATCTTCTGGTCTCCTACTGCCATACTGCCAGCAAGGGCTCTGGGGACTTTGCCCCATTCACATTCAGCCTTCTGCTGGGATTTAACTTTTTGTTATTTTTTTCTTATTCTCTAAAAAAAAAAAAAACTTCCCTCTAGCCTGTGTCTCCTTTTCCCCCTTCCTTTCATAGGTACTCTTCAAGAAGGTGAGATAGAGGTCAGCAAACTATGGCCTATGGGCTAAATCCAGTCAACTTACTGTGTTTACAAATACACCGTTATTAGAACACAAGCTTACTCATTCATTAACTTACCGTCTGTGGCACAACAATGACAGAGATTTGTTGATCTGAAACTTTTGGGATGGGGTCCAGCCATGTTTGTCTTAACAAGTCCTCTGATGATTCCGATTCACCCTAAAATTGAGAGCCACCAGTCTAGAGTAGACCTCAGAGAACAAGCAGTGTGACTGTGGTCCGGCTTTAAATCCCAGTGCTCCCCACCAGCTATGGCTGTTACTGGCACTGGTGCGAGAATTGTAAACCCTTCTTGGGTGTCTCAGTACCTGAGTTTTCCTGCAAGTGAGGCAAAAGGAAGTAGATGTTTCACAAAATGGGCCTACTGACCTATAAGGACCTTGTTCCTTACCCCAGATTGTATCTGCATTTTAAGAAGTTCCCAGGATTATTCCTAAGTATGTGAAATATGAAGCCTGGACCAATGGACTGGCCACTGACTAATGGTGTTCCATATTAGCATTTCCATGTGGTACTTGAGCTGTGTGGCACACCCATGCTGTGCTAAGTCCAGTGTAGTACCCCAGATGGTCCTGAGCTGTGAAATTCTATTCCAATGGCTCCAGGTATCTAGCCTTTACATTTTTTTGAATTGATGAAAAATAGCAACAGAAGGAAGACAAGTCATTGGTTTGGTAACTTATCCCTGAACCCAAAGTCAGCAGGCATGGACTCAGGTCCTGGTCCTATCAATAAGGAGCTGTGGGTGCTCGAGCTGACCGTTAATCTTGAATTCTCTTTCAAATGCTTACTGTGAAGGGCAGAGTAGTGACTCTGAAGCCCCTTCCAGCTACAAGTGTCAGTGTCAGTGCTTTTCCAGAAAGAGCACAAGGCAACTACAGGGAAGGGAACCTGTGGCTTATTTTGCATCAGGAAGATAAAATTGTAGTGAGGCCAGCTTGGCAGCTTCCAGGAGGCCTGAGGTGAAGGAACATCTGGCAAAAATTTATAGGAAGGCTGGGTGTGGCTGCACAGGTAAAAGGTATTACTTAGGCTACTGCCTGTGTCAGGGGGTATAGCTCAGGGGTAGAGCATTTGACTGCAGATCAAGAGGTCCCTGGTTCAAATCCAGGTGCCCCCTGCTTTCCTTGAACTTTTGGCCACTGGAGCTGGTACTGAACACTCAGCTCCTGTTGTCAACACTGAATCTCAGGATACTGGACCTTCTCACATTTGAGCAAGTGTGTTTAAGAACCCAGTCACTGAGCACCACAGCCCCAGAAGTTCCTTCAACTCTTTTTATTTCACTTAGCAAGGGTCTCGTTCTATAAAATCTGGTTTAGTTTTATCTTTTCTACTTGTTTTCATGCCAAGTCAGTATGCTGTTATATATTTAACAACTGGCTCTTCAAGGGGAAAAAGCCCTGCTTTGTAGCATTTTCCAATTTCCAAGATGTAAATAATCCCACCATGGCCAATTTCAAGCTAAAAACATGAGATCACTGGATATGAAGTTGGGCCAAGGCAGCTGCAGCACACCACTTCCCCTAATCGGTCTCCCGTATAGAGGCAGGGGCTCACTGAACCCTGCTGTATCCTCACAATGCTTACTGACATCAGAGCAGTGACTCTCACCCACCCTCCCACCAATGGAATCACTCATTCACTCCAGACACGGGAAAGACAGAGCTGAGAAGAGCCACCTATGGTATGCAAAACAGTTAAATAAAGTAATAATGATCAAGTGGGTGATAAGGATAGCTGAACCAAAAAAAAAAAAAAGGTGCTATTTTAAATGGAAAGACTTCTGTTACCAGTTACACTAATCTAAAACTCCTCTTACCTCCAAACACCTAGAAATGCAAGACAAAATATAACAAATACCATTTATAGGTCTAGTTGAGCTCTCATAGCATGAAGGCTATCTCTGGTGGAGGAAGAGGGCGAGAATGAATTAAAAACTGGAGAGGTAAATTTGTACTGACGTTGGGAATGCCCTTGATGGTGATGGTGAGATAACCTACATGCTTGAGTTTTAATACTCATGTAGGTACAGGAGATTGGGTCTTGGAACTGAGATCTCCCTCCTCCCATATAAAGGTAAAACTCTTAGTGAAAGAGTGAGCTAGAAAAATTGCATCCACCAGCACAAGAAGACAAGTGGCCTTTCTCTTTCCAGGAATCTCCCCTGAGAATTCATAACCACAGACCTACCCTTACATTTTCCAAAAAAAAGTCATTCCCATCAAGTTGATGCCAACTCATAGCGACCCAAGAGGACAAAGCAGAGCTGCCCCACAAGGTTTCCAAGGCTGTAATCTTTATGGAAGCAGACTGTCATATTTTTCTCCCTCAGGGCAGCTGGTGGGTTAGAACTGCCAACCTTTAGGGTATCAGCTGAGTGCTTAACCACTGCACAACCAGGGCTCCTTTTACACTTGCTAGGTTTTTGAATTTACAATACCTGTATGGTTCGGAAACTCCCCAAGCTGAAAAATTAACATAAAAACTGTGCCTAGGCTAACAATGATACTGCAGTATCCAGAAGACGCAAGCATAAACTCTGAAGGGCACACTCTCAAACCAGGCTGCACAGAATTCCCACTGAAAAAATTCTACCTAAGATGGGCTCACAATTCAAAACAACGAATGTGTGAGGAATCGGTCTACCATGAGTGAAAATCGGCAGATGAGATAAAAAATGTCAGATAACACAAAGGCCCAGTGTCAGTTAATTGGGGAAAAGATAGTTTTTTTAACAAATGGTGCTGGCATAACTGGATATCCATTTGCAAAAAAATGAAACAGGACCCATACCTCACACCATGCACAAAAACTAACTCCAAGTGGATCAAAGACCTAAACATAAAGACTAAAACGATAAAGATCATGGAAGAAAAAATAGGGACAACCTTAGGAGCCCTAATACAAGGCATAAACAGAATACAAAACATTACTAAAAATGACGAAGAGAAACCAGATAACTGGGAGCTCCTAAAAATCAAACACCTATGCTCATTTAAAGACTTCACCAAAAGAGTAAAAAGACCACCTACAGACTGGGAAAGAATTTTCAGCTATGACATCTCCGACCAGCGCCTGATCTCTAAAATCTATATGATTCTGTCAAAACTCAACCACAAAAAGACAAACAACCCCATCAAGAAGTGGGCAAAGGATATGAACACGCACTTCACTAAAGAAGATATTCAGGCAGCTAACAGATACATGAGAAAATGCTCTCGATCATTAGCCACTAGAGAAATGCAAATTAAAACTACGATGAGATTCCATCTCACTCCAACAAGGCTGGCATTAATCCAAAAAACACAAAATAATAAATGTTGGAGAGGCTGCGGAGAGATTGGAACTCTTATACACTGCTGGTGGGAATGTAAAATGGTACAACCACTTTGGAAATCTATCTGGCGTTATCTTAAACAGTTAGAAATTGAACTACCATACAACCCAGAAATCCCACTCCTCGGAATATACCCTAGAAAAATAAGAGCCTTCACACGAACAGATATATGCACACCCATGTTTACTCCAGCTCTGTTTACAACAGCAAAAAGCTGGAAGCAACCAGGGTGTCCATCACCGGCTGAATGGTTAAATAAATTGTGGTATATTTACACAATGGAATCCTACGCATCGATAAAGAACAGTGATGAATCTGTGAAACATTTCATAACACGGAGGAACCTGGAAGGCATTATGCTGAGTGAAATTAGTCAGAGGCAAAAGGACAAATATTGTATAAGACCACCATTATAATATCTTGAGAAATAGTATAAACTGAGAAGAACACATACTTTTGTAGTTATGGGGGGGGGAGGGAGGGAGGGTGGGAGAGGGTTATTTACTGATTAGTTAGTAGATAAGAACTATTTTAGGTGAAGGGAAGGGCAATACTCAATACACGGAAGGTCAGCTCAACTGGACTGGACCAAAAGCAAAGAAGTTTCCTGGATAAACGGAATGCTTCAAAGGTCAGCGGAGCAAGGGCGGGGGTTTGGGGACTATGGCTTAAGGAAACTTCTAAGTCAATTGGCAAAATAATACTATTATGAAAACATTCTGCATCCCACTTTGAAATGTGGCATCTGGGGTCTTAAATGCTAACAAGCGGCCATCTAGATGCATCAGTTGGTCTCAACCCACCTGGAGCAAAGGAGAATGAAGAACAAGCACACCAAGGTCACACGACAACTACGAGCCCAAGAGACAGAAAGGGCCACATGAACCAGAGTCTTACATCGTCCTGAGACCAGAAGAACTAGATGGTGCCCGGCCACAACCGATGACTGCCCTGACAGGGAGCACAATAGAGAACCCCTGAGGGAGCAGGAGATCAGTGGGATGCAGACCCCAAATTCTCACAAAAAGACCAAACTTAATGGTCTGAGACTAGAGGAATCCCGGCGGTCATGGTCCCCAAACCTTCTGTTGGCCCAGGACAGGAACCATTCCCGGAGACAACTCATCAGACATGGAAGGGACTGGACAACGGGTTGGAGAGAGATGCTGATGAAGAGTTAGCTACTCTTATCAGGTGGACACTTGAGACCATGTTGGCATCTCCTGTCTGGAGGGGGGATGGGAGGGTAGAGAGGTTTGGAAGCTGGCAAAATTGTCATGAAAGGAGAGACTGGAAGGGCTGACTCATTAGGGGGAGAGTAAGCGGGAGTATGGAGTAAGGTGTATATAAGCTTATATGTGACAGACTGACTTAATTTGTAAACGTTCACTTAAAGCTCAATAAAAATTATTAAAAAAAAGTCAGATAACAGAATTATCAGATACTATATAGTTAAAATTATTAAACATAAGGAATTGAAATGAGAACATGTGATTTTTAAAAAGATAAAGCAGATTCACAAATAGCTTCTAGAATAAGAATACGATAATTGAAACATAAAATTTATTTGATAGATTAAACAGCAGATGACATAAAGCTGAAGATTTAAAAGTGAAATAGAATATAAATCTTAAAAAATTACTTAGAATGAAGCACAAAGTCCAAAAAAAAAAGTTTAAATATAAAGGAATGGTTAAAAGAGATGGAAAATGGAATAAAAGGGCCCAATTCATGTCAAATATAAATCCCACAAGGAGAAAGTATAATGGGGAAGAGGCAATATTAAAAGACATAATGGCTGAGAATTTTCCAGACTTGTACAAATGTACGCATTATACCTCAGATTTAGGAATCATGAGAACCAACAAAAATAAATAAAAATAATCCACAATGAGGCACATTATAGACAGAGATGATCTTAAAAGCCTGTGAAGACAAAACACAAATCGGGTACAAGAATCAGACCGACAGTAGACTTTAAGCAGCAACAATGAAAGTTGAAAGACAATGTAATAAAATATTAAAAGTGTGAAAGAAAATAACTATAACCTAGAATTGTCCATTCAGCTGAACTATCATCCAGGGAAGAGTTGACGCCTTTGAATTGTGGTGTTGGCGAAGAATACTGAATATACCATGGACTGCCAGAAGAATGAACAAATCTATCTCGGAAGAAGTACAACCAGAATGTCCTTTAGAAGCCAGGATGGCAAGACTGTGTCTCACATACTTGGGACATGTTGTCAGGAGGGATCAGTCCCTGGAGAAGGACATCAAGCTTGGTAGAGGATCAGTGAAAAGGAGGAAGACCCTTAACAAAATGAACTGACACAGTGGCTGCAACAATGGGCTCAAGCACAGCGACAACTGCCAGGATAGTGCAGGACCGGGCCGCGTTTCACTCTGCTTCGCACAGGGCTGCTGTGAGTTGGAACCTACTCCACGGCACCTCACAACATCATCATCCAGGACTGAGAACAAAGTAAGACATTTTCATATGAACAAAAGCATTCACTTTTAACACATCCTTGCTTAAAGAACTTTTAAAAGTTGTACTTCAGGAAGAACACTGAACGCAGAAGAGAAAGAGGGAAGAAAAGAATCACGACCACAGACACTGGTGAGCGCCTCGGTGAACTTACAGAAGCATCACTGTTACCAGCTGCCGCAGAGTCAGCTCTAACTCACGGCGATCTCATGTGCAATAAACAAAAACCGCTCAGTCCTGTGCCATCTTCATCATCACTGGCATGTCTAGGGCCATTGTTGGGGCTGTCGCGTCAATCCATCTCATTGAGGGTTCCCTTCGTTTTCACTGACCTTCTACCAAACATAACGTCCTTTTCTAACAATTGGTCTTTCCAGATGACATGTCCAAAGTAAGTGAGCTCAGTTGCACCATTCTTGTTCCTAAGGCGCATTCTGGTTGTATTTCTTCTAAGACTGATTTGTTCGTTTTTCTGGCCGTTTCCATGGTATGTTCAATATTCTTCACCACCACCATAATTCAAATGCATCAATTCTTCCTCTGTCTTCCTTTATCATTGTCCAGCTTTCACATGCACATGGGGTGGCTGAAAAATACCATGGCTTGAGTCTGGCACACCTGAGTCATCAAAGCGATATCTTTGCTTTTTAAAACTTTAAAGAGGTCTTTTGCCGCAGATTTGCCCAATTCAACGAAGGGATCATTTGATTTCCTGACTGCTGCTTCCATGGGCATTTATTGTTGAGCCAAGCAGAATGAAATCATCAACAACTTTAATCTTTTTCTCCATTTATCATAATGTTGTTTATTGGTCCAGTTGTGAGGACTTTATTTTCTTCATGTTCAGGCATAATCCATACTGAAGGCTGTGGTCTTGGACCTTCATCAGTAAGTGCTTCAAGTCATCTTCACTTTCAGCAAGCAAGGTTGTATTATCTAAATGTCACAGGTTGTTAATCAGGCTTCCTCCAATCCTGATGCCAAGTTCTTCTGCATAGTCTGGCTTCTCAGATTATTTGTTCAGCGTACAGACTGAAGAAGTAAGGTGAAAGGATACAACCCTGACGCTCACCTTTTCGGATTTTAAAGCATGAAGGAAGTATCCACTTGTTCTGTTCGAAAGAACGCTTCTTGATCTATGTACAGGTACCACATGAGCACAATTAAGTGTTCTGGAATCCCCATTCTTCACAATGTTATCCATTATTTATTATGATACACACAGTAGAATGCTTACAAAGAGAAAAAGAAAAAAAAGCAAAACACTGGAAGCTATCTTTTTTAAAAGGCACTTAAAAAGACTCACACATTTGAAAATTAAAAAGTACTTTTAAATATCCTCATGATGGAAAAAGAAATCACAGTGAAAACTAGAAAATATTTTCACTTGGAGGAGCAGACAGCACAATTTACATTTACAGCAAGCTAGTTAACTCATTTGGGGAAACTGTAGCTGGCTACTTCACCCAAAGGTAACTAACAGAATAGCCAAATGGGCAAAAGCCGATTATGATGAAAGTGAAATAAATGAAAATCAATTTGCTGAACAAGCTAGTCATTGAATTATTGAGAACTTTAAAAAAAAAAATGTTCCATCTCCACTCCTACCTTTGTCCCTGTTCAAAACCACCAAATAAACACTAAAACTAAGAACAGTTCTTCACAACCACGTCACAATGCAGATGCAGGATGGTACAGGAACAGGGGAGGTTTGGGGGTGGGGAGAAGGCTGGAGGTCTCTCCATAATTTGGAGAAGTCCCCATTCAGCAAATTGTTTGACAAGTTGGTTGTCATGGATTGAACTGTGTCCCCAAAAAATATCTGCCACCTTGGCTAGATGATTCCTAGTACTGTGTAATTGTCCATCTGATGTGATTTTCCCAGGTGTTGTAAATCCTATCTCTAGGATGTTAATAAAATGGGATTAGTGGCAGTTAATCCACAATTTATGCCAATCTCTTTTGAGATATAAAAGAAGCAAGAGGAGAGACATGGTAACCTCATACTCCCAAGAAAGCAGCGCCAGGAGCAAAGCGTGTCCTTTGGACCCAGGGCTCCTGCATGGGGAAGCTCCTAGACTACAGGGAGATACATGACAAGGACCTTTCTCCAGAACCAAGAGAGAGCCTTACCTTAGAGCTGGTGCTCTGAATTTGGATTTCTAAGCCTCCTAAACTGTGAGAGAATAAATTTCTTTTTGTTAAAGCCATCAACTTGTGGTATTTCTGTTACAGCAGCACTAGATAACTAAGACACTGGTCATTTCATCGAGCTTGATGTTGATGAGTTGCTTTAGGCGCAGATGGCCCAGAGTCTACAAAGTGGCCCAAGCCTAGTCAGCAAGGGGGAGGTTGAGTCAGAGGAACCAAGCATGTTGAAATAAGTGTGTCTTTCTGCTATGTAAATACTGCTTTTTTTTTCTTTTTAAGTTAAAGAACAGCAAAGTTTAGCGATCTTGGAACTGAGAGTGGTGTGTGGGCAGCAGCAGAGAGAAGGGACTTTACCGGGATGGAGACTTGAAGCAAGAAGATAGGACACCAGACCCGAAGCAAGCACAGGCAAGGACTTACCAAAAGTTACTATAATAGGAATGTTTATATCAGATGCTAAACTTTACATTTCTCTCTTCCAGGTCTTAAAGCCTTGTGATATCCTCAAACGCTCCTTCAGTCCGCGATACGCACATCTGTCTGGGTCAGCAGTGCCTCGGGGGTATGAAGGAAGGGGCAATGCCCGGGTGATGGAAAGTAGTCTCCCTCACACCTTTCCTTTGGGGGCCGCTCCAAAGGGTGTCAGTATGGTACCCTAGAGTTCCGGGGCTGACCAGCAAAGCGCTGGTAGGGCCCTGACATGCCAGAGGAGGAGGACCTCCGGGGTGCGGTGCGGAGACGCGAAGCAGGGCTCTCTCGGGGCAGGCGTCCACACTGAGGTTCAGAACTTGGCGCAGCGCTTATCCCGCCAGACCCCCGCTTCCTGCCGTCCAGACTCTGTATCCGCCTCCCACCGCGCCCACCTTCTCGGAGGGGTTCTAACAGGTGTCCCCTGCAGACAGGAAAGGGAGGCTTGTCCTGCTCGGGCGGGGTCCTCTGCCCGAGGCTCACCTGCCAACCGGCAACTCCCACAGCCCACCACCACCGACCCGCACCTGCGTGGAGGCGCACGTCTACTGGAGCGCCCTCAGCCGGCCAGAAGCTGTGGGGGCCACCGCAGGGCACAGAGCAGAAGTAACCACGCGCGGGCATGTGCAGGTAGGTGCTACGGGGAAAAGGCAGACCTGAGCGCGAGCGGGGAACACCCCACCCCACAGACGCCCCCACCCCCGGAACGCTCACCCCGGGGTGCCCCACCCCCGGGACACCCACGCCGAAGGGGCCACACGCTTTCGGTCCGAGCGTTCCCACCCTCACGGAGGCGCTGGAATATACTGAGACAAAAACGTGTGAGTGACTGCGTGCGTGAGGGAGGAAGGGGGCCGCGCAGCCGCAGGCTTGGGCGCCGCCCCCGCGCGGATAAACGCAGTTTCTGCGCGGCTGCGGAGTCACCGGGTCGAGTCTAATTAACCGGCCCGCGCGGTCGCGAAGCCGCCGCCAGGCCCCCGCCCCGCCCCTGGGGCTGTCGACGCCGAGCCCTCTGGGAGTTGTGGTTCATCTCCTCTTGGGCCGGCCCCGCCCCCGCCCAGTGCCCTGGGAGGGCGCCGCGGTGCCCTATGGGAGTTGTAGTCCTCCGCTCTCGGCCCCTCCCTGCTGCAAGAGGCTGGGTGGAGCCTTCTGGGAGGTGTAGTCCTCTGACCTTATCCCCGACCGCCGAGTTGGCGCCGCTGGGCCCCCTGAAAGGTGTTCCCTGCCCTAAGCCCACACCCACCCTTTACTCCGGCCCCTTTCTTTTCTTCCACCGTTCTCCCCCATCCCCTCTTCCTGCCTTTGCCCCCCCACAAGCCCCGCCCCCCTGTGCCGCGGTGCCTTCTGGGAGTTGCAGTTCCCCGCCCGCCTGGCCCGGGGCGCGGCGCGGGGCGGGCCCACCACTCCCTGGGATGCGGGACGCGGGGGCGGGGAGGAGGAGAAGGAGCTTCCGCCCATCACGCCGGAAGCTACATCCGCCGAAGAGTGGGCGGGAGGCCGAGCCCGGGCATGGCGCGCCAGGTGAGGCGGGGCCGGCGATCCCGGACGCGCGGAGGGACTGACGGGTGCTCTGCGGCGCGCAGCTCATGGCCCCGAGACCCAGGCCCTCGGAAGGCCCCCGCCCCCCTTCCCACGCGCCGACAGCGATCCTTTTTCCTCTCCGGGTCCTTTCCCGGACTTACGCTTCGTCCTTCCCAATCACAAGTTCCCGGGCCGGGGACGGGGAGCAGCAGCGAAAGGGTGACCGAGTTTTCGTCTCCAGGGACCCGGGGTCAGCAGGGTGGCCCCGGGGGGTGTAGGGGGAACCAGCGGCAGTAGAGGGGCCCGGGGGCAGCGGGGGGGGGGCGGGGGACAAGGCCTGATAGACCGGAAGGGACCTGGAAAGGTGGGGGGCCTGTGGGCCCTTGCGGTTTTTGTGCCGGGATTAGAGGCAGAGCGGAGGGCGTTGGAGGGGTCAACATAGCAGCAGTGAGTTGAGCAGTTCTGGATCAGCCCAGATCAGCACTGGGGAGGGGGGCTGGAGGGCCCAGACCTCCATCCAGTGGGATTCCCCTCGCTCCCTCGCAGACTTTTCCCTTTTCTCACATTCCTGGGCAGAGGCAGACGGCCCGAATGCCAGCCCTGGCCTCCGTCAGCCCATGGGCGTTTTATAAGAGCTGTGTCCCAGAACCCTGGTGGTGTAGTGGTTAAGTGCTGCAGCTGCTAACCAAAGGGTCAGCAGTTCAAACCTGCCAGACGTTCCTTGCAAACTCTATGGGGAAGTATTACTCTGTACTGTAGGGTCGCTATGAGTCGGAATGGACTCGACGGCACTGGGTTTGGTTTTTTGGTTTGTGTCCCAGAATAGTTGTCAGGGTGCCCAGAGGCCAGGGACCTGGAAGTCATCTCTCAGGATGCTTGAGGGAACTGAGTATGTTTAGCCTAGAGTTGAAGACCTGAGACGGGGGGGCTTGGGGGGGATGGATGGATGAAGGTGAAGGAGCCTGTCCTGTGCCTCAAGGATGAGGGTCTGTGGACAGGTGTGGCCACAGTCACACGTTGAGGCTCTCACTGTGTCCCTGTTTGTGCTGACATTGCCTGTGTACTCCTTGTGATACCCCTAGGAGACAGGTGGTCAGAAGCCCCCGTGGGTTCAGAGGCTTGGCCAGGGCACCTGAATCCAGGACTTCACCCTGAGCTCTCCCCAGCCTGAGTGCTGAGAACCTCCTAACCGCAGACTGGGCTAGCGGACGACCAGTGGCTGGGGTGGCGAGGTACCCTAGAACCAAGGCATTCAACTAAAAATTGAGAAATATCACAGAGGTGGCACAGGACTTCGTGTTGGGTGGGAGCAGCACCAAAGGTCTGCTGCAGTGGCTCCTTTGGGTTCTGGTTCTGTGGCCTGGGAAGCCCAGGACCAACCTTGTCAGGAGCCATGGGGTTCTCATTTCCAGAACGCCTAAAGTCAACAACCTAAAGCGTGCCAGAATCACTGGGAAGTCTGAAAATACAGATTCCTGGGCTCGGACATCCTGGGAGCACACCAGACTTGATATTGATTTACTAGATCTCCAGCAGGACAGGAACCCAGCGCTGAGCAGCTTTTCAGCTGAGGACAGACAACATTTGTCCCCAATTTACTGAAAAAGGAGCTCTGGTGGCATAGTGGTTAAGAGCTCTACCACTAACCAAAAGGTCAGCAGTTCAAATTCACCAGCTGCTCTGTGGAAACCCTACAGGGCAGTTCTGCTCTGTTCTCTAGAATTGCTGTGAGCTAGAGTCACCTTGATGGCAACGGGTCTGGTTTTGGTTTTTTACTGAAGAAAGTGCTGCCTGCTGCAGACCCCTCGTTAAAGCTAGCTCTTCATGGAGAATAAAGCTTGGTTGTGCTGGGTTCTTGCTCCCCACCCCCTGCCCAAGGCCAGGAATATCCTGCCTAGAGGTGGTTGTGGGGGCATTTCTGTGTACTCAGGACCCCCTTCCATTACCATCTTTAAACAACTGTTAGATTTGCAGTTTTTACTAAAGAGTTACTGGGAATGGTAATGTTTGTTGCAAATACCTCTGTGATCCATTCCTGCAGACTTGACTTGGTAAAAAAAAAAATTTTTAAAGCTGGTGTTTAATGGCTCACTTGTAGTCACAGCCACACGCAGTGTGAGGACACCAAACCTCAGTTTGAGGCCTGAGTCTCACGCATGGCTCAGAGGTGGAGATGGGAAGAACAACGTAGAAATACTACTGCTTGATTCTTGATGTTTTATATTCGCTATAAAGCATGGATTTTTTTTTTTTTTTTTTTGTCTTTCTTACCAGTGTTGTTTGTAAACTTACTTTTTAAGCCATGGTGCTAGGGCTTCAGGTCTTTGTATTTTCAAAGGGGACTTTGCTTGTGAACGCTGATGAGTCTCTGCCCTGGCGAATCTAGGGCTGGCTGGGGTCCCAGGCTGCCGGGCGCACAGGGCTGTCTCCTGCAGACCCCTGCCACCCCCTCTCTGCTCCTCCCACCCCAGCCTCTCCCAGCGGGTCCCCAGGTAGAGGGGATGGAGCCAGCCGACCCCGAGCTGTGCCCGCAGGTTCGCATAACTTTCAAGGACGTGGCTGTGCGGTTCTCACAGGATGAGTGGCGGCTCCTGGAGGAGGGACAGAGGGTCTTCTACCAAGATGTGATGCAGGAGAACTACTCAGCGCTGGCCTCGCTGGGTAAGGGCCAAAGTGCTGGGCAGGGTGGCCCCTCACAGTCCACACACACCGCGTGGCCCCAGCCCCAGGAAGTAGCTGGGAGACTGCATTCTAGGTCCTTAGTGTGTCCGTCTACAGTGGATGCTGCACGGAGGCTGCTCTGAGGGCTCCAGGCTGAGCAGGCAGCTGCGCTGTCTTCTAGGTCGTGGGGGTCATGAGCGCATTCGGTGAGGGCGAAGCTCAGAGTTGACAGACTCGCCAAATTCTAAGCAGGAAGATCTCGGGTCTGACAGCGCGCTGATCTGAGCCTGGGTTATCACACTTGCACCTCCGTGTAATGTGCGTACCACGTGTAATGCATGCACCGTATGCAACGTGTGGCACGTGTAACACGTATACCATGTGTTAACACGTAAAATGTGTTGTACATGCAATGTGTGTTATGTGCAACGTGTGTCATCTGTAACGTGTCACATATGACATACTACATGTAACGTGGAGTGTAAATAGTATGTGTTACATGTCACTCGTAAATTATATAACATGCCACGTGTAATGTTACATGTGACAGTGCACCACGTAATGTGTGCCACATGTAACACGTCTCGTAATATATGTGCCACGTGTAATGTGTTACATGTAACATGTTTCGTAATGTGTGTGCCATGTGTAATGTGTGTAATGTGTTACACGTAACACGTGCACCACATGATGTGTGCCACATGCAACACGTGATGTGTGTTATGTGTAATGTGTGCAATGTGTTACATGTAATACGTGCTCTACATGTGTTATGTGCAATGCGTGTTGTCTGTAACATGTCACGTGACATCACGTGATATGGGTAACGTGTGATGTAAGTAGTATGTGTGTTACGTGGAACTCACGCTGTATATAACACATAACATGTAACACATGTAATGTGTTACATGTAACATTTGTACCATGTGCGTGCCACATGGAGCACATGTCATGTGTGTGCCACATGGGTGTAATGTGTTACACCTAACATGTGCACCACATAGTGTGTGCCACGTGTAACACGTCTCTTGTATGCCATGTATAATGTGTGTAACGTGAATGTGTGCCACGTGTAACACGTCTCTTGTATGCCATGTATAATGTGTGTAACGTACACGTAACACGTGTCTCATGTAATGTGTGCGCTGTGTGCAATGTGTTACACGTAACACATGCAGCACATAATGTGTGCCACATGTAACACGTCTCATGTAATGTGTGCCACGTGTAACGTGCACACGTGTCGTATGCACCATATGTCGCATGAAGTGCATGTAACGTGTGTTCCGTGTAGCATTGTGCCACATGTCACATGGGCCCTGTGGCACCTGCATGGGCCTGGTGGGAGGGAGGTGGGGACCAGCTTCCACTCCCAGGGTGACAGTCCCCTCATTCCTCATCCAGGGGCTGCTGAGCTGCTCCCACTGTCTGCTTTCCTGTCACCTACGGAGCCAGAAGGAACCATGGGGGGTGGGAGCCATGCTGATGAGGAGCAGGAGTCCCATGGCCAGGGAGGCTCCTCAGGTAAGTCATCTGCAGAGGCACATCCCTTTGGGTGTCACAGCCTCCTATGTGGTCCTCAGCCGTCTGGCTCCTCGGTGACACTATGACCACGATCCTGCTTGACCCAGCCTTTCCACCTTGCCCCGCTGCACCCACAGCCCCTCCAGTACTCACCACACACCCCTCCCCACTGGGAGCCCATTACAGTGCCGTCTGTTTCACTGAGAAGTGCCGGAGGAGCCCAGGGTCGCCTTGGAAAGCATCCTCGGCCTCAGGTTCACCTGCCACCAGCCCATAGCTCATCTCCTGGCTGCCTGTGCAGAGCAGCCCCCCACATGGTGCCCTTCCCCCAAGCCAACACGCAGGCCTACAGTAGGGGGCATGACAGTGGACGAGGGCCCCGCAACCTGGGGTGGGGGCATGGAGGAGGCATGGAGGAGGCAGCCCGCCCTTCCCCCTCCACCACCACCGCCCCCACTTACCCTGGCCAAGCCCCCGACGGGTCCCATCTCAAGGGACAGCAGCTCCTCCCTGGCTGCTCCTGCATCAGGGGCCTCCGTGAGGGGCTGGACAGGTGCGGGGCCTGATGGTGAGCCTGCTGTTCTGCAGGAGGAGTGACAAGGTGCAGTCTACCCCTGTCCGCCCTGGTACAGCTGGTGAAGGAGATCCCAGAGTTCCTCTTCCGGGAAGTCCCAGGCACTGACAGCCCCGAGGGTGGCAAGGCCAGTGTGGACAGCGTGCGGGCGAGCCCAGCAGGTGAGTCAGTCAGCGCCACTGTTTCTGTTCTGAAGGTCATGTTTTCTTGATGTTAAGAAGCGGAAGTACAGTTGGAGTGAGTGAGGTTTTATTTCTTTCACTTGTCAGCGTGGAGGACTTAGGGTTGGTCTCCTGGTCATGCAGCCTTCTGGCTGTGCGTGTAGTCTTTGAAACTTTGCTGTTGTCAGCATCTCCACGAGCCTGACTCACTGAGCCAAACTCCAAGCTGGGCTGGGGGGAGGGCCCCAGGAGATGTGGACGGGACAGCCTGTGGGTACCATTAGACCAGAGGAAGCAGGAGAGGATCTTAACCATCGCTCCACAGGGTGGGCCTGGGACAAGCCCTTGGGAGCTGGCCTCCCACATGCCCACAGTCGCGGACATTGGGAGCTAGAGAGGCCTGTCCCATGTTGGGGGCTAGACTCGGGTCAGCTTCCCAGGGTCACTCATCTTTTCCTGCAGCAGAACCTCCTGGCGGACCAGGGTCTACAGGGAAGGAAAGCCTGGGGGTCCTGGGCAGCAAACCCTGGGTGCCCTTGTGCAGCCCCAACAGGGGGCAGAGCCACTGGAGCCAGGAGAGGGAGGCCCTGGAGCCAGGTGAGCATACTTGTAGGGGGCGTGGGAGAGAACACCCTGAACCCACCCCTAGCAGGGCTGCTCAGCTCAGGATAGACAAGCACTCTGAGTCAGGAAAGGGGGGCGAGGAGGATGTGAGGTGTGTTTCCCAGAGCCCCTGTCTGCTCTCACCAGGCCCCAGGGCCGAGTTCACAGTGAAAAGTGACTGTAGAGAATTCTCCAGAAGCTTTGGATGGTTTGCACCATGTAGAACCTGTTCCCAGTCACAGTGCAGTTCATGTAGACTGATAACCAAGCAAAACCCAGGTGGACAGAAATCCATCATGGAAGTGTGGAGCCACTCACGGGTCAAAGAGGGAACCAAGGATGTTAGAAACGCTTAGAGCAGAACGAGAAGGAAACGCCATCTCAGTGGGAGCAGCAGTAGCACACGAAGGGAAAGTCGCATTCCAATCACAGCACTGACAAATAGGGAGCAGGGTCTCATCATCATTTAAATGCACATCCACACCCAGGCTTATAGGGTGCCATACCAAAGTCAATCGAGTTCAGGTTTTTAAGGGGGTAGCATAGTTATGAGGGTACAAGAACTGCTGCTTCAGTTCTCTTTGGCCAGAGCTCACCCCATGTAACACCCAAAAGCCCCAAACCAGACAAATCTAAGATTGCACAGTGTGGCTCAATGGGGTGTGGCCACATACCTACGCTCGTGTTGTAAACAGGAAAGCATTAGTCTGGGTACATCCAGTGGGGATTTGCCGTTTTGTTACACGTTAAAATAAGGTCTAGGCCCCAGGAGCTCAGATTGAATTCTTAGGGACCGCTGACGTTCTTAACTGGTGTTGCTGAGGCTTGGATGTGCTGAATCAGAGTTGTACCCCCCAGCCATCCCCACCCCCCTAATACTGCACTAAGCCATCCTCAGCCGTCCCCATGCCCCCCAGGACTGTGCTGACCTCGCCCCACATGCCCCAGGACTGCACTGACCTCCCCCGACATACCCCAGGACTGTGCTGAGACGGCCCTATGGCCCCAGGACTGCTCTGAGCCAGTCCTATGGCCCCCAGGACTGTGCCGACCTCACCCCTCACGCCCCAGGACTTCGCTGACCTCATCCCACACACCCTACAGGACTGCACTGACCTCACCCCACATGCCCCAGGACTGCGCTGGCCTCGCCTGACACACCCCAGGATTGTGCTGAGCTGGCCCCACGGCCCCAGGACTGCTCTGAGCCAGTCCCATGGCCCCCAGGACTGTACTGACCTTGCCCCACATGCCCCAGGACTGCACTGACCTCACCCCACATGCCCTACAGGACTTTCTGCTGGGAGCAGCCCCCTGCAGGGCCTCATCGACTGCCTGAGAGAAATCCTCGTGCCAGGCCCCCAGCATCCCAAAGTGCCCCCAAGCAGACTGCGCCCCCACCCCACCCTGAGCAGTTGGAGGCTCACCCGGCTAGAGCCAGCACCCAGGAGGCCCGCCCCAGAAGGTGAGTCCCAGACCTGTCAGGTCAGGGCTCCCAAAGCCCCTGAGAGGCTCTTGTTGCTTCTTGCAGACTGGCCTGCTTCAGAATGTATTCCTGAAAGACAGTCACCACCGTGGCAGTGTTCCAGGTCTTAGCATCATCTCTGAAGCCTGGTCGCTTTCTTAAGGAGAAAAAAACATAGCTAGCTAGAGAAAGAATGCTCAGAATCAGAGAAGGGTGCTTTCTCTATTTTGTCCAGGTTTGTTATGTGCTCTTTACTCTTCTCCATGTGGGGGCTCTGGGGAGAAAGCTGTGGACTTGGTGTGTCTGTTGACACTAGGTGACATGGTGTGGGAGGCAGGCCTGGCTCCCAGGCCGGACACTGACCAGCTGGGCAGATGCTGAGGGACTTTGTCAGACGGGGTTAGGGTCCCCACCTCCTGGGCTGCTGTGAGGGTTAAGTACAGTAAAGTTTGTAAAAGCTCCACTGGAGACAGGGCCCCTCACACCCAGGGCCCATTAAGGTCCCTGGGAGCTAGGAGGAGCAACTGATCGGCCTCGAGAGGGCACTGCTATATCTTTTTCCTCGTTTTCCCATGCACTTCTGGGAGGTACGTAGACAGGCATTTTTAGTCAAGCACGAACCAGGCAGTGGCTCGTGCAGGACTGAATGAGTTGCTCGAAGACCGAAGTTCCAGATTCTGGCCCTGCTGAAACGGCTTGCTGTTGGAGTTTGTTGCAAGGCTGGGACAGGGGGGTCCCAGATGATGGCTTGTCCCTTTTTCCTCAGTGAAGGTGGAGGCAGCTCCAGGGGCCTGCGCCCTCCAGGGTCAGCTGGGCCACCTAAAGGAGACTCCAGGGGCCTCAGGAACAGGGCAGCCACCGCAGCAGGAAGAGCCAATGGCCTGGGAACAAGGTTCTGGAGGTAAAGGCCATGGGGACCCTGCGGCCCTCCTGCTTAGAGGGAGCTGAGCATGGGCACAGACAGCGGCCATGCTGCCGCACATCAGTCAGCCACCAGATGAGGCCTCCAGGCCTCCCCACGGGGCTTGGACCATTGCAGACCTCTCCCCTCTGCCATGGTCCTGGGTTCCCCACCCACCCCGGAACTGCCCCCCAGCCCTTTCATCCTGTCCCAGAGTCCTCTGCTCTCCACTCATCCTGGAGGGTGCAGGACCCTGGAGCTGCCTCCAGGGATCCATGACTTGGGAAAAGACTGGGGTCTGCTCCCACTGACTGGACTCACAGACCCTCCCCTGGTGGGACCCACAGTCCCTGGACAGGTTCTGCTTCCGCAGAGGGAGAGGACAGCCCCCTGTCGTCCTTCCCTGTCAGTTCTTCTTCCATGTCAGCCACTCCCCCAACCCCACCCCCTCCAGGCCCCTGCCCTGTGGCCCTGACGTCCTAAGGACCTTTGCTCCCAAAAAGCAGGTACTCAGATATGGTGTCTCCTTCCCGCCCCCTCAGGCCTGCAGGTACAGCTCTTTCAGCCTCTCTGTGAGGCTGAGAGCAGGTCAGAGCCCCCCAGAGGAGGGTATCTTGCCTGGTGATCCCTGCAGAAGGCCCGCTGGGGCAACCCACCTGGGTGAGCCGGGGCACTGACAGATCCCTCTTGTTCCAGCCAGCAGGGCCTCAAGCTCCCCTCTGGAAGCCCTAGAGGCCTGTCTGAAGGGCATTCCTCTGAGTGTGTCATCACCCCCCGAGCCATCCACCGCCCCTTGGTCTTGGAGCCCCCAGCAAGGACCCCCGGGGTCTCCAAAGCCCAAGCTGAGGCCCCACGAATTACACAGCACAGGTAAGCTGTGGGGTCAAGGTGGCATTGGTCCCTTGTGAACAGTTGGGGGATGTGCCAAGTACAGTGGCCACACTTCTCCTTTTGCCAGGTGTTCTGAGGTCCAAGAGCCCTGCCTGGGGCCCAGGTGTGCCCCCACCCCCAGACAGTTCTCAGCTTGGCACCTCCTCCCTTAGAAGCCTAGTCCCTTGGATCTTACCAGGCGAGCTGGGGTTTCAGTGGGTTAGCTCAGCACTAGCTTTCACCACAGACAGCAGTGAGGGGAGATTGGTGGTTGGTGCTTTGCCCCGCCAGCCTGCAGGGTTTCCATGATACCAACACGGCTGTCTTCCCACAGAGATGACCATGGGGCCTCTTCTTCCTCTGGGCCTGCAGGGTCCTGTCAGAGACCACCCTGCCTGCCACCCAATCCTCTGTGGCAGCGCTGACAGTTCCTCCTCGCCCAGCAGCACTGATGGGGACCTGGATTTCCGGAGTCCTGAGGGAAGCCAGAGGCACCGCCCCAGAAGAGGTGAGCTGGGCTGGCTCAGGTGGTTCGGCGTGGGAAAAGCTGGCCCTTGTTCCTCCCTGCTTCCCTGGTCAGCGCCCAGACCTGGAAGCGGATTGAGTAGGGCAGAAGCAGGAGCAGATGCAGGAATTGTTCAGGAGGTGAGGGATTGGGGGCAGAGGATATCGTGCAGCCTCCCTTAGAAGAGTAAGGAGGGATCTCTTTTAGTGTCCAGTTCTTCCCTGTCCCAACCACAGAGAAGAGTGTCTGCACCCTCACTGCCCTCCAGCTTCAAAAAACGTGACACAGTCCAAGTAAAAGCATCTTAGGGACTGGGGACCTCACATCTGCCCTCAGGGAACTGCTGGTGACCTTACGTTGGCCCTTGGGGGCTGTAGGTGGCCTTGAGTCTTCCTCAGAGAGGCTGTTACGACTTCGCATCTGCCTTCAGGGGCCTGCAGGTGACCTCACGTCTGCCCTCATGAGGCCTGCAGGTGACCTCGCATTTCCCCTCGGGGACCTGTAGGTGACCTCACATCTCCCCTCAGGAGCCTGCAGGTGACCTCACGTCTGCCCTCAGGGGGCCTGTAGGTTACCTAGTGTCTGCCCTCAGGCGGCCTGCAGGTGACCTCACGTCTGCCCGCAGGGGGCCTGTAAGTGACCTCAAGTCTGCCCTCAGGCAGTTTGTAAGTGACCTCGAGTCTGCCCTCAGGCGGTCTGTAAGTGACCTTGAGTCTGCCCTCAGGCGGCCTGCAGGTGACCTCACGTCTGCCCGCAGGGGGCCTGTAAGTGACCTCAGGTCTGCCCTCAGGCAGTTTGTAAGTGACCTTGAGCCTGCCCTCAGGCGGTCTGTAAGTGACCTCAAGTCTGCCCTCAGGCAGTCTGTAAGTGACCTCGAGTCTGCCCTCAGGCAGTCTGTAAGTGACCTCGAGTCTGCCCTCAGGCGGTCTGTAAGTGACCTCGAGTCTGCCCTCAGGCGGCCTGCAGGTGACGTCACGTCTGCCTTCAGGGTCTATAGGTGACCTCATGTCTGCCCTCAGGGGCCTATAGGTGACCTTGAGTCCTCCCTCAGAGAGGCCGTCAGTGACCTTGTGTCTGCCCTCAGTCCTGAGCAGTTGTTCATCGCAGTTTGTGGTAGAGCTCTCTGGAGTCATGTGGGACTGTCATGGCCCTTCTTGGCTGCCTTTTTTTCCCCCATCCAGTGCTTAAGAGCTACAGCTGCTAACTAAAAAGTCAGCAGTTTGAATCCACCCACTGCTCCGTGGAAACTATGGGACAGTTCTTCTCTGTGCTGTAGGATCACTATGAGTTGGAATCGACTCAGCGGCAGTGGGTTTGGTTTTGGCCTGGCCTGGCCTGGCCTGCAGACCCCTGACCTCCTTGATGAATATGAGTCCTGGACCTAGACTCAGCAGGTCCCGTACCCCAGGCAGCCAATTCCTTGTGTCCCACTAGTGTTTAGTCCCCATGGGTGTGGGACTTTCCCCCCAAATGCAAATGACTTTTCTTTCTACCTCGTACCTTTCAATGGGTAATATAATCACTTGAAGGAGTCCTGGTGGCGCAGTGGTTAAGTGCTAGGCTGCTAACCAAAAAGGTCAGCAGTTCAAACCCAGCAGCCACTGACCTTTTGGTTATCCCCTCGCTCAGGGCAGCGTCTGTGCAGCCATTTCAGTCTCACGTCCAGCCATGACTTGATCTTGACATCTCTGTGTTTTGTCTTCGTGATGTGCTGATAGCAGCCACCTGGCATTTTTTGTATGGAGTAGGCACTTTTTAATGTGTCCTCTGTGGGTAGACTTTGCTTTCTAAGGAAGGTAGGCTATGGGAGATGGCACCCTAGTTTTTGGAAGCTTCTGGCCCAGCACCCAGCTTCCTCTGTGCACCAGCATTTGGCAGTGTCCCCTGAGGACACCTCCAGTTCCCACTTGGCCATAGAGCCACACGAGGCAGCCAGAGGGTCTGGTGCTTTCTCGTTTCCCTCCCACTGCCTGGACCTGAAATCACCTGACGACTTCAGGAAAGGAAACAGTATATCACTCATCCAGGAGGGGCCTTTGCGTCTAAACTTTTAGTCCCCCTAGTTCTTTTTCTTCTGTTAGAGGTGCAGACTTTGTGATTTGTGTGTGTTTTCTTGTTGTTGCCACCTCGGTGCTGCCTACATGGCCTGCTTCGTCCCACCAGCATGTGGGTCCTGTTTTTGGTGACAGTCCTTAAAGGTGAAGGAGACTGTGTGCACTCCACCCTGAGACCTTACTGTGGGCTGGTGGGGGTATCACCATCAGAGGAGGTAGCTGAGCACGGCCATTAAGGCGTCTGTGTACTCACTGGTGCAGGAAGATCCATGCAGAGTCTGGACAGGTCCTAGGTCAGCATACCTAGGCCAGCCAGGCAGGGCTGCCCTAGAACAGGGTGCCACGGGATGCTCAGTGGCCCAGACATGGCCCTCAGGGCTGCAGATTCTGACACTGGGACTGAGCAAGCTTGACCTTTCCAGGAAGCCCACTGGGAAGCTCCCTGCCCCAAGGCCTGGAAAGACACCACAGAGAGAGGCCACAGCCCACCTGCCCTTGGCCCTCAGGTGCAGAGCCCAGGACCCGGACAGCACCCGAGGAAGGTAAGCTGCAGCCGCACAGGCATCTGGGACCAGACACTGCTTCCTGGCGGCTGTGGACTCAGTCCCACATTTCAGGGTTAGCGATGGGATGGAGACAGACCTGGTGCCATGCAGCCCCAGAGCTCAGATACCTGTGCCCAGTGATGGGTAAAGCCCGGTGGAGCTCCCAGCCCTCCAGTCCTGAGCCAACTGTGTCCCTGTGAGCCCTGGCCTTGCCAGCTGAATGCCTGGTATCTGGGCATAGACCCACTGTGGGACCCCCAGGAAACTAGACAGCAGGGTCTGCTGGGAGCCTACAGGCTCTGGGGATGCCTGAGGTCCTAGAGTCCAGCCAACTCAGGCAGCAGGGGGAGCAGTGCTCCCATGGCTCTTGATCGACCTCACCCCCTACCCCCCTGCCATCGGGGGCCCAGAGAGGAGGGCCCCAGCCAGGTGGGGGCAGCCCTGCCCTCCAAGCCTCCTGGCATTTTCCCTCCAGTTAAAACTCTGGAAGAGGAAACTGGCTCCCTTTCTGCTCCTCCATCTCATAGTCTCCTCCTAGCCCACTAGCTAGAGCCCCTCTGAAGGTAGAAGACAGATCAAAATGAAAGTGCTGAAGGAGAGGAAAAGGACACCATTACTGTTGTTCACGGGGCTCCTCTGGGCACGGATTGGCTGTTTTTCCGGCTGTGACTGGGGAGGGCCACAGTCTAATCGCCAGGAGAGCTCTGGCCTGTGTTTGCCAAAACAACCAATATGACAGCTTTTCAACCAAACACAGTGTTTAACACGCCCCCAGGCCAGAACAGCCCTCTGGAGCGTGCAGCGACTGTGGTGGGCTGTGGGCAGGCACTGGAGGAGTGGTGGCCGATGCCCAGGACCCAGGCCTGGCTGGCGCCCGATTCCCAGGGGCCTCAGGTTTTCCGGCAGTTCCCCAGTGACTTCCAGAGGGGTTGGGCATCTGGCCAGGCCTGCCCACAATCAGAGTGGGACCATCAAGGTCATTGCGGAGCTGAGAGGGGTGGCACTTAGAGCCCCTCCTGACTGTCGGATGGCAGAGGCTCTGGGTTCTTGTTTCCCAGTGGTGTTCGCCAAGCCCTCCCCGCTGCACTGCCTGGAGAACTCTCTGGAGGGCATGCTGCCCGCGCAGCCCCTGTGCTTCACCTGCTTGGCCAGCCCCAGCCCCAGCCCCAGCCTCAGCAGCTCAGAAGGAGAAGACCAGAGGCTGGAGCCCGAACCAGGACCCCTGCGTCTCCAGGGTGAGCTCACGGGAGGGGGAGGTGGGTACCGGACACAGGACCCTTACGTCTCCAGGTGAGCTCACAGGAGTGGGGTACAGGACACAGGACACTTACGTCTCCAGGGTGAGCTCATGGTGGGGGGATGTAGGACACAGGACCCCCATGTCTCCAGGATGAGCTCACAGTGGGGTGGTAGGAGGTACAGGACATAGGACCCCCATGTCTCCAGGGTGAGCTAACGGAAGGGGGGTATGGGACACAGCACTCTCACATCTCCAGGGTGAGCTCATGGGGCAGGAGGGGGTACAGGACACAGGACCCCTGCGTCTCCAGGGTGAGCTTACAGGGCAGGGAGGCGGGTACGGGTACAGGACACAGGACCCCTGAATCTCCAGGGTAAGCTCATGGGGCGGGGAGGGGGGGGTACAGGACACAGGACCCCTGCGTCTCCAGGGTGAGCTCATAGTGTGGGGGGTACAGTACACAGGACCCCCATATCTCCAGGGTGAACTCACAGCAGGGGATGCAGGACACAGGACCCCTACATCTCCTGGGTAAGCTCATCCTGGTGTCCCCCCCTCCAGCCACAGGAGCAGCAGCTGTGGGAAGGCCCAAAGGACAGCCCGGGGACTACAGAAACCTGGCGCAGGGAGTTGGGCGGAGATGTCTGTGCAGGGTCCATGCAGGGAGCTCAGGGTCTCCTCGGGGTCATAGGACCCGCCTCTCTGTTGGAGGACACATGGGACAAGGAGACAGAGCCTGGCTGTACTCTGGGCAGGCTGGAAGTCCTGTGTCTGGCTTTCTGGCCCACCTGTCACTTGTATTGACTACTGCAGAGCATCCTCTAGACCTCTTCTCAGTGTCTCAGGGGTGCATGTGTCCGAGAGCTCCCTTAGAGCCCCCTGAGGAGTGTCCAGGGAATACTTGTGTTAAAAATGCATGCAATAAGCTTCCCTAAACGTGTGGATGTGAGATTGCCTCCTGAAAGGCCTTTGCCTTGGAGGCAGTTCCATCAGAAAGCTGGGGAAACCACCCACCACTTGAGGCCACCCCACCCCTCACCCCGAGTTCCACGCTCCAAGCAGGATTTGCTGCAGCCGGGAAAAACCAGAAGGAAGGCAGGAGGCACCCCCCGTTGCCAGGGGAGAGACATGAGAATAGAGCCCTCGGGCCTGCTGGTGCCACAGCAGCACTGAGGAGGTGGGGTCGGTGGGGTTAATGGCAGTGGTGAGGAGGGGCAGCTCAGTCTCCCTCTATAGCCCAGCCGCCAGTCACACACCTTGGTCTCGGCCTAGCACAGACCAGGTTGCTCCATGTCTTGTCTGCCTTGGGAGCCCAGCAGGGCAGCAAGGCAGGTGGATGGGACCTAGGAAAGTCCCAGCAAGAGGGCTTCCAGTCAGGTGTTTACCTGCTGTCCCTGTCTTGTCGCCCGAGACAAGCAGAGGCACGATGCAGGGCTGCAGGGACTGTAGGAGTCACTAAGCCAGTGGCACGCTCAGCAGTCTGTTCACACCTCACCCACAGGCTGCACCCCTCAGGACCAGAAGGGCAACCACCTCACGTCTCATCTGCAGCCTTTAAAGTTGAAAGTTTGATTTCCACCTTTCAGGCCGTGTCATTGCATCCGCACGTCAGAATGGCTCTGGCAGGTGCTCCATGTCCATGTCCAAGACTCGAATTCACACCTCCCTGCCCACTGCAGGGCCGTCTGCGCCTCTGCGTGCTGCCCGTCGGCTCGAGGGGAGGCCTGGGCCCTGCCAGCCTGCTGGACCCACCCCTGGATCCGGGGCCTGGAGACTCAGGGGCCTGGAGCCTGGACACAGCAGCCCACCTGTCACAGGTGAGGTGGTAGCAGGGTGCACCTTGCCAGAGATCTCTGGGGAGAGAAACAGTCCTCACTGCCGACAAGCTCCGAGCAGTCCTCCTCTGGTTCCAGCCAGCTCTGAGGGGGGATTCCTCACCACAGCCTTGCCTGAGTCACCACCCCTGGTTCCTGCCACCTGCACCCAGCCACCGTGCCCCTGCACAGACCTCCAGCAGGAGCTGCGCAGGCTTGGTGCTGCCCTCTCAGGGAAGCTGGACTGGCTTGCCACCACCCTGGCCAGCCTGTCGAGAGACATGGCTGCTGTGAAGGACCAGGTGAATCAGGTCAGGCGGCATCTGCAGGGCCGCAAGCTGAAGGGCTGGGCTTCCTGGCTGAGGCCTGGTGCTCACAGGTGCCCACCCTACCGGAGACTCACAGGTCCCGCCAGGCCCAGACCCAAGCTGCTGCGGGGGCTGGGAGACGGTGGCTCTGCAGGGTCCCCCATGGGGAAGCGGCCTCCTCCAGACACACCACCAGCTTTAGCCATACCTTCAGGACCCACCTGTGGCTGTGCAGTCAGAATCGTGCAGCCCCCCAAGAGCCCCTACCCATCTCCAGTGCCTGGCTCGGTGTCCTCCCCAACCAGCCCACCTCCTGAGGCCATTGCAGAGGTGGGACCCCCGTCTGCCATAGCTGCACCAGCCACCATCCTAACTTGGCCCATGGACACAGGGGAAGCCCAGGGGACTGTGCCCAGGGGGCCCTGGGGAGGCGGGCGTAGAGACCCAAGGTGGGGGGCCCTAAGTTCCTCCCCAGTCCTGCTGAGAATGCTCCCATCGCCCCCACCACCCCCAGGGGGGGCACCCTGCCCCTCCATCCCAGCACCCACGGTCCCCTTCTCGTTGCCCTTCTGAAGCCCTTTGCCCTGACTGGCCTGGACCCTCAGGATGGTGTTTGCTCAGGGAGGATATTGTGGGATCGGGGTCCTCAGCCATGCCTCTGTCTCTCCTGGCTCAGGTTCAATGAAATGTTGCTGACCTTTCCCTGATCTTCCCACTGGCCCTGCCAAATCTACAGGGTGTGTGTGTGTGCTGTGCTGTGTACAGTAAATACGTGTGGGTGTATATGAGGGTATGTGCAGTGCATATATCCATGTGTGTGACGGATATGTGTGCACATTTGTGCTCTGTTGTGTGCAGTGTCTGTGCATATGTGTGTGTGAGGGCTATGTGTGCTGTGTTTGCAGTACGTATGTGTGTGCATGTGTGCAGTATATACATGTATGTATATGTGTGAGGGGTGTGCAAGTGTGTACGTGTGTGCAGTGTGCTCTGCATATGTGTGTATATGAAGGTGTGCGTGTGGTGTGTGTATAGGTGAGGGCTTTGTATGCATGTGTGTGTGTGCTGTGTTATGTGTGCACACCCCATGTACACACATGGCTCTGTGTAGCTGTGGATGTACAACCACCTCTTTCCATCCCCCCATCCTGCTCTCAGAGCACTGTGGTTTGGGTCTTGCCCTCTGGGAGGAAATGCCAACAGACTACTGGGGCAGAACGCTAACCCTTGGTCTATGCTGGACTAACCCTTGTGGATTCAAGAATTAACAGCAAAGGCCCATGGCTCCTATAGAAGGGGATGATGGGCTCTGACCAGTTACCACATTACCACTTAGGCAAGCATGGTATTCCAGGAGGGCCTGGGCTGCCCCTGTCCTCATGGGAGGAGAAGGCCTGAGCCAGACACACCACCAGCGTGACCACTGCCTCCGGGTCACGTCCTCCCACCCTGAGTTCCCAAAATCTCTCATCAAGTGAGGCAGCTTCAGGGCCCAGGGAGGAAAGGTCCTCCGTGGGTTCTCCCAAAGCTGCTGTCGGGGAGCAGAGGATTGGCTGCCAGTGGTGCAGCTTGGGGAGTGTGGGCTCCTCCCCTTGAAAACACCTGGGCAGCTATGGCTGCTGGGCCAAGCTTCCCACAGCAAACAAGGCCCAAGAGGCTGGCATCTGGCATGGGGGCTCCATGCAGCGCCCCTTCCTCTTGGGGTGCCTCAGGGAGGAGCGGGCTACAGGCCTAGAGCCCAGGAAGGTGGCTCGAGGTGGACAAGCTGCTCCAGAAAGGGGTGGGGAAGCATGCTGAGGATAAGAATGACCCTGAAATGACTCGTGGGACTGATGCCCATCTGATCACAGCAGGGTGCTGCTTGAAATAGAGTAGACAAAGTCTCAAAGCCTCCACTGCGGAGATCCCACAAAGACTGACCATGGATGAGGAAGCAAAGTGAGGCACGTTCAGAGCTGACAGAGCCAGGGCCAGCCTGGTGGAGGGGATGGAGACAGGACCCACAGGTACAGTGCGAGTGGCTGTCTATCCTCATCCTCTCTCCCTCCTGTCTTCCCCCCATGCTCAGCAGAGGATAGGCCCACCATGGACCTTGGTATCGCACTGGGGGAATTTGTCTTTACAAATGTTAGCCATCGCACAAATCCTATGGAGGGGCGTAAATGAACAGACGGCTCAGAGAACATTGACTTCCTCACAGTCATGCGGCCATTCAGTGTCAGAGCCAGGACTGGAGCTCATCTCTGCACCCTGCACTTTGCACAGAGCCTTTCACAGCTGTTAACTGAAAACCTTGTAGAACCAACGATTTGGTGAAAAATCCTGGGTGTCATCTACAACTTAACATCTCTCTTTCATCCATTCTACAGGGCTACAGGGCTGTTTTAAGGAAGAAAGTAGTTGGTTACTTTGACATAAGAAGAGGGGCCTTTTGAACTAGAGACTGAGGTTGAGTGGGGGGAGGCGGTGGGCAGAGAAGGCCTCAGCTCTCCACACTCAAGCCCAGGGGCAACCGAGAACCTTCCCTCCCTCTCCTTGAGCTTCAGGGAGGCCTGAAAACTCCCCTGCTGTATGCCACCCACCAGGGACCACCTGTAAACAGAAAAAGCAACATCCACTTCAGCACATCATTATAGGGACAAGCTCCCCCAGACCTCTGTTGCCGGGAACACCCTTGAGGGGCCCAGTGGGAGGGAGACCTATGGAGGAGGGCTGTGGTGCCCCAGGAAGCCATTGCCTCCTGAAGGAGCCTGGCATGGGGAAGGTCATACTTTGGCCTTTTTGTGTCCTTGTGTTTAGCTGTGGCTCCTAGAAACAGTAGTTGGTGCATTTTATCTTCTAATCCAGCTTGACAAATTTCATTCTTGGAGCCCTTAATGGAGTATCCCACATCATGTAATTAAGATAAAATTAGGTTTCAATACTCCACTTGTGTGTTTTATGTCAGTCCCATGTGTTCTGAGGCTTTTTCCTCCATTCCTGCCATCTTTTGTATTGACAGTGTGTTTTTTTAATCATCCTATTCTTCCTACTAGCCTCGAAATTTAAAGAACTAAATGGAGAAACATCCAGATTTGCAATCATATTTGGGAGATATTCATATAGCTTTCTTAGAAAGTGTTGGGACAGGAAAACTAAATCAGGAAGGATAGAAAAGATCTGAATATGCCAGTTAGCAAAATTGATCTGATTGATAAAGATATAGAACATTGCACCATAGGACTGCAGAATATACATTATTTTCAAGCATACATGAACTTTATGAAAACAGACCATGTACAAGCCCCAGCGCAACTTTAAGCAAATTTAAACGTATTGAAATTATAGTCTGTTCTCTGTTCATACTTTAGCTTGTCAGCTAGAAATTTAAAAATTCTTAACATACTAAAAATAAGAATTATGCTGCTTGATAACCTGTGTCAATGGATAAATCATAATGGAAATTAGAAAAAAATTGATCTAAGAAAGTATCAAAACTTCTAGGATAAAACTCAGTTCTTAGAAATTTATAGGCATAAACCAGTATGTGGAAACAAAGCCTGAGAAGGCACAGGAGTTAAAATAGGATACCTGTAAAGGTAAGAGGCAAAATAGCATGCAATTATAGGTATTATCAATAAAACCAAAAAGTCTTTAACAAAACAATAACATTTCCTAGCCTGTGGTGAAATTCACCAAAAAAAGGGCACAAATAACCAATTTCAGGGATTAAAAAGGTGACATCACTACAGATGCTGCAGACTAGGAAGACGACCAGGTGATACAAGCAATGTCTCCAAAAATTTGGAAGTTCAAGTAAAATATAAAGTTCCTACAAGAACATAACACAAAATAGATGCAAGAAGAAATAGAAAACCTGAACACTCCCATGCAGTTGAAAGAAAATTGCATCTGTGAACAGACATCTTCCTACGAAGGAAACTACAGGCCCAGAGTCTTCACTGCTAAATTCTACCTCACATTTAAGGAGAAAATGATGCACAAGCTATTCCAGAGAGCACAAAATATGGAATGCTCTCATAACCTTGGTACTGAAACTTGAGGACAGTATGAGAAAAGAAAACCATACGTTCATCTTGAACAGTGTATGTGGAAGTAAAATAGCAAGTGACCCAGCAATATATAAAAAGAATCAAACATCATGGCCACTATGGGTTTATCTGAGAGGTCCAAAGATGATTTAACATTTGAAAATCACCAGTGGTAAACACAGTAGCAAGGAGGAAAGATCGGGGCAGTCATCCTAACAGATGCAGAAAGAGTCAATGTTCACAGATACTCTGAGAAAGGAAATTCCCTTAATTTGATAATGATTAAACCCAAAACCCATTGCTGTGGAGTGGATTCCAACTGCTAGCGACTCTATAACAGGAGAACTGCCCCAGAGTTTCCAAGGAGCGCCTGGTGGATTCGAACCGCCGACCTTTTGGATACCAACAGTAGCACTTAACCACTACACCACCAGGTTTTCCTGGTAAGGATTATCTACCCCTAAAGGAGCTTATAGCAAACAATGCTTAAAGGTAACATGTTGAAGTCTTTCCTCAGATCAGGAACAGGACGAGGAGGCCCACCCACTCTCAGTATGATTCTGCGCTGTAGTTGATGGGCTAGCTAGGGTGGTAAGGCAAGAAAACAGCAATAAAAGGTGTGAGGAACTGCAAGGAGCAAAAATGACAGGTGAGGTGACGACTATACACAGAAAATCTGTGGAGAAACTAAGATAGTTTATAAGGTAACTACAAAACTAGTACACCAAAACGAGTTGTATTTGCATATATCAACAACTAGGATTTGAACTGACAACTTTTTGCTTAGCAGCCAAATGCTTAACCACTGCACCACAAGGCCTCCAGCGGAAAATAAAAATTAAAGTTTTATTTATGGTAACAAAAAATTCAAGAATCTAGGGATAAATCCACAGGAGAAAATTGCTGAGCACTTTTTATGATTTCCTCCATTCCTCACTCCTCATTAACAGCATGAAAAAAGCAGCTGCCGTCCGTCGGCGTAGGTATGAATTAGCACTATGTTACCCTCCTTCAGCAAATGAGGAAACAAGCACAGAGAGATTAAGACCTTGCTCAAGGTCACACAGCTAGTGGGTGACAGAGTCATTCTTTGGCTGGTGTAGTCAGCAAGAATCACTGAAAGCTGGACCTTTAAACAAGATTTGCTGAGCTGGGGCAATTCAGGGAGGAGAAATAAATTTTGGTTTATTTTTTAAACGACTAACCTGCAACGTGTATTCATATGTTAATTTGTTGGTGTCTGGCGAGAGGTCAGACGTGTCCAAAGGAGAGGTTCTGTGACCAGCTCCAGGGACTGTGGGGAGGGAGGGGTCGTGGACTCCCTGAAATGCAAACCTGCTTCTCGGCATATTTTCCCGGGGAGAAATTAAAACCCCTTAACAAAGCGAACAGTAGCCCATATGGGAGCCGCCGGTCTGGGGAATTCACAAGGCCCCTCCCGCCGGGACGTGCTTGCGTCCCTTTCCACGCCTTCACCGGTGATCGCTCTCCCCCACGCCAGCCTGTGGCTGCGTTTTCCCTCGTGAGGCTGACTGCGAGCCCGGAGCGGATGTGGAGTAGCCGCCACTAAAAGCTACATGTTACAATAAGGCTGTTAAAATAGGGCAAATGTAATTATGTGGCCCCCACCAGGCAGCTAACCCGGGTAGCTGGATTCAGGCGGCAGAGAAGAAAACGGGTGCCTGCTGTACCCAGTCTGTGGTTTATGCTTCTGGTGTTAACACCACCTCCTCAAAGCACAGCTCTGGAAAGGTGGTGTCTGAGGCACAAGGCACACTAGTAGGGACGTGTTTTGAGGTGGACAGGCCGTTAGAGGCCCTTTTCCCCACCGCGCGATTTAGCAAGAGCTGCCTTCCAGAACCCCCACGTGTCTGTCAGTTTGTCCTACTGTGGGGGCTTGCATGTTGCTGTGATGCTGGAAGCTATGCCACCGGTATTCAGATACCAGCAGGGTGACCCATGGAGGACAGGTTTCAGCTGAACTTCCAGACTAAGACAGGCTAGGAAGAAGGACCCGGCAGTCTACTTCTGAAAAACATTAGCCAGTGAAAACCTTATGAATAGCAGGGGAACATTGTCTGATACAGTGCTGGAAGATGAGCCCCCCAGGTTGGACGGCACTCAAAAGATGACTGGAAAAGAGCTGCCTCCTCAAAGTAGGGTCGACCTTAATGACGTTCATGGAGTAAAGCTTTTGGGACCTTCATTCGCTGATGTGGCACAACTCAAAATGAGAAGAAACAGCTGCAAACATCCATTAATGATCGGAACCTGGAATATATGAAGTATGAATCTAGGAAATCTGGAAATGGTTAAAAATGAAACGGAAGGCATAAACATCGATATCTTAGGCATTAGTGAGCTGAAATGGACTGGTATTGGCCATTTTGAATCGGACAATCATATAGTGTACTATGCTGGGAATGACAACTTGAAGAGGAATGGTGTTGCATTCATCGTCAAAAAGAACATTTCAAGATCTATCCTGAAGTACAATGCTGTCAGTGATACAATAATATCCATATGCCTACAAGGAAGACCAGTTAATACGATTGCTATTCAAATTTACGCACCAACCACTACGGCCAAAGATGAAGAAATGGAAGAGTTTTTATCAGCTGCTGCAGTCTGAAATTGATCAAACATGCAATCAAGATGCATTGATAATTATTGGCGATTGGAATGAGAAGGTTGGAAACGAAGAAGGATCAGTAGTTGGAAAATACGGCCTTGGTGATAGAAACAATGCCGGAGATAGACTGATAGAATTTTTCAAGACCAACGACTTCTTCATTGCAAATACCTTCTTTCACCAACATAAACGGCGACTATACACATGGACCTCGCCAGATGGAACACACAGAAATCAAATTGACTACATCTGTGGAAAGAGGCAATGGAAAAGCTCAATATCATCAGTCAGAACAAGGCCAGGGGCCAACTGTGGAACAAACCACCAATTGCTCATATGCAAATTCAAGCTGAAACTGAAGAAAATCAGAGCAAGTCCACGAGAGCCCAAGTATGACCTTAAGTATATCCCACCTGAATTTAGAGACCATCTGAAGAATAGATTTGACTCATTGAACACTGGTGACCGAAGACCAGACGAGTTGTGGAAGGACATCATACATGAAGAAAGCAAGAGGTCATTGAAAAGGCAGGAAAGAAAAGACCAAGATGGATGTCAGAGGAGACTCTGAAACTTGCTCTCGAACGTCGAGCAGCTAAGCAAAAGGAAGAATTGATGAAGTAAAAGAACTGAACAGAAAACTTCAAAGGGCGTCTCGAGAAGACAAAGTAAAGTATTATAACGATATGTGCAAAGAGCTTGAGATGGAAAACCAAAAGGGAAGAAGACGCTCGGCGTTTCTCAAGCTGAAAGAACTGAAGAAAAAATTCAAGCCTCAAGTTGCAATAGTGAAGGATTCCATGGGGAAAATATTAAATGACGCAGGAGGCATCCAAAGAAGATGGAAGGAATACACAGAGTCATTATACCAAAAAGAATTAGTCGATGTTCAACCATTTAAAGAGGTGTCACACGATCAGGAACCGACGGTACTGAAGGAAGAAGTCCAAGCTGCTCTGAAGGCATTGGTGAAAAACAAGGCTCCAGGAATTGATGGAATATCAATTGAGATGTTTCAACAAAGAGATGCAGCGCTGGAGATGCTCACTCGTCTATGCCAAGAAATATGGAAGACAGCTTCCTGGCCAACTGACTGGAAGAGATCCATGTTTATGCCTATTCCCAAGGTGATCCAACAAAATGTGGAAATTATAGAAAAATATCATTAATATAACACTCCAGCAAAATATTGCTGAGGATCATTCAAAAACAGCTGCAGCAGAATATCGACAGGGAACTTCCAGAAATTCAGGCCGGTTTCAGAAGAGGACATGGAACCAGGGTTATCATTGCTGATGTCAGATGGATCCTGGCTGAAAGCAGAGAATACCAGAAGGATGTTTACCTGTGTTTTTTTGACTATGCAAAGGCATTCGGCTGTGTGGATCATAACAAATTATAGATAACATTGCAAAGAATGGGAATTCCAGAACACTTAGTTGTGCTCATGAGGAAACTTTACATAGCTCCAGAGAAGTTTGTTCAGACAGAACAAGGGGATACTGACTGGTTTAAAGTCAGGAAAGGTGTGCGTCAGGGTTGTATGCTTTCACCATACCTATTCAATCTGTATGCTGACCAAAAAATCTGAGAAACTGGACTATATGAAGAAGAAGGGGGCATCAAGATTGGAGGAAGACTCATTAACAACCTGCATTATGCAGATGACACAACCTGGCTTGCTGGAAGTGAAGAGGACTTGAAGCACTTACTAATGAAGATCAAAGCCCACAGCCTTCAATATGGATTGCACCTCAACATAAAGAAAACCAAAATCCTCACAACTGGACCAACTGGATTTCATTTTACTTGAATCCACAATCAGCAGCCATGGAAGCAGCAGTGAAGAAATCAAGAGATACATTGCATTGGGTAAATGTGTTGCAAAGGACCTCTTTAAAGTGTCAAAGCGCAAATATGTCACCTTGAAGACTAAGGTGCGCCTCACCCAAGCCATGGTGTTTTCAATTGCAACATACGCATGTGAAAGCTGGACAAGGAATAAGGAAGACCGAATAAGAATTGACGCCTTTGAATTGTGGTGTTGGGGAAGAATATTGAATATACCATGGACTGCCAGAAGAACGAACAAATCTGTCTTGGGAGAAGTACAACCAGAATGCTCCTTAGTAGCAAGGATGGCGAGACTGCGTCCTACATACTTTGGACATGTTGTCAGGAGGGATCAGTCTCTGGAGAAGGACATCATGCTTGGCAGAGTACAGGGTCAGCGGAAAAGAGGAAGACCCTCAAGGAGGCGGAGTGACACAGTGGCTGCAACATGAGCTCAAGCGTAACAAGGCTTGTAAGGATGGCGCAGGACCCGGCAGTGTTTCCTTCTGTTGTGCGTAGGGTCCCTATGAGTCCGAACCAGCTGGAGGGCACCTAACAACAACAGCAGCCTTCCGGAAGTTTCCGCCGGCCGGAGGAGACTGGTGCGTGTAACACCGCCTTTTCTCACCCTCAGCGTGCGTATCTGAGAGCAGATGACACCCCCAAATCGCAGGGGCCTCGGGAGCCGAACAAGAGCTGGGCTCTGGGATCTGGTCTGAGGGCACTCCAGCTTCCGGGAGCTACTGGAGGCCCTGATGGGTGGCCTTCGGCAGGGCCCTCAGAAAGGAGACCCGCCCCACGGGCAGGGCAGGAGGAGGGCTCGAAGGAGGTGGATGGTCTGCGCCTGAAGGGCAGGTGACAGGAAAGGTGGGGTGGACCCCTCGCGGGGTGAGGCGGTGGGGATGACCATGCGTGTGAGGGCGACGAAAACAAGATCCCTGATGGAAGGGAGGTTGTACCCAGGAGGCTTGGGAAATAGGTATAAAAGGTTTGTCGGGCCACCTGCAGAGAGGGCTGGATTATAGCGACAAGGACCATTTACTGAGGGCCAGTTCAGTGCGCCTGAGGAGAGCAGGGAGGCCCCCGGTGGATGGAGGAGACACGCACTTGGCCAGTGCTGTCGTAGTATAGTATCTGCGTGGCGATGCTGAGGGTCTGGACATGGATAGAACGGAGGTCCTGCCTGGGACAAGCGAAAGAAAGGCCAGGTTGGCAACAGGCACTGAGATGTGAGGAGAGGCAGGTGGAGGCTGCACAGGGACTCGGAGGGCGGTGCCGGGTCACTCCAGGTGGGTGCAAGACTTTGGAGAAAAGGAGTCTGAGGGCGCCCTGCTCTGCAGAAAGCTGGCTTCATCCGCCGGGAAACGCAGCCCTTGTGCGAGGACGCTGAGGGCACGGGCGAGGCCTCGGAGTCTCCCTAGAGCTCCCGGGAAGGTGAGCAATCCCAGCGGGAGACGGGGCTCCGCGCTGAGTCGGATCCTGCCCGGGAGCCCCGGGCCAGTGCTTCAGGAGGGCGGTGCACGGTTGCGGACCGCAGCCCCTTGACACTGTCGGAGGGGGTGCCACGAAAATGACCCCAGGGTCCACAATGTAGGCGACGGGCTGGCGGCGCCGTCGGGGGAGGGCCCACCAAGACCGTGGCGGCACTAGGGCTGGTGTTGCCGGCCACCCAGTGCGGTAACTAGGTACCTAGTCGCCCCCACCACACACACATCGCCCACCAGTCCCGGCTGCGGCTGGGCCCCGGCGCCCACCTTTGGGCACGGCCTCCGCCTGGAAGACCGGAGGAGCTTGCGATAGCGGGGCGGGAGGGGCGGCTGTGGGGATGGGGCAGGGCCGGGCCACTCTGCCCACCAGGGGGGTTCACCGGCCGGCGGAGGCACTGGGTGACACCGACCCTAGTGAGCCACTGCCCGGGGCCTGGCTTCACAGGTCTGAAATGGAATCCAGTTTGCTATGCCCCGAACGACGTTACCCAAGAGCCTTCTGTAAGCACATCGCATCTATCCAAGTCCTGACTGGCCGGGAACTTCCCCGGACGGAGGCGGCCTGATCGCAGGCCTGAAGACTGCCCTTCGAAGGGCTGGCTGGAAAACTCTGTTTCCCAAAAACCTTCAATCAAACCTTCTGTGTCTCTAGGACCCCCCTGTCCCCTCCCCTCTATTGCTGCTTCTCGGGCTTGTAAAGCTCTCCTATCTTTCCCTGAACAGCCACCATCAGGATAGAACAGAATGGCAGCTGTTTACAGCATGAATTGCCGCTGGGGTCTTTCACTCTCCCTTGTCTCTGGGTCAATAAGTCAGTGAGGAGATTCTTTCCCCTGGTGGGGAGATGGTCCCCCAGGCCCTTCGAATCACATCCCCAGACAGCAGCTCCCCTTACCATGAGCATGTGTAGAGACCTCACCACAACTCCAGGGGAGACACTGCAGAAAGAACTTGCACTATGGGATACCAACACCTACCAGCAGCCGCTTCCCCCACCCCCACCCCCCACCCCAGATCCTGCCAGAGTTCTCCCCAATCTCACACCAGCTCTCAGAACCCTTCTGGCAGCTCTCTGCAGACCCACTTATCCTCAGAGGCAAAGCCACCCTTCCCCTCTGTCGTGCGCTGAATTGTGTCCCCCGAAATATGCATCAACTCGGTTAGGCCATGATTCCCAGTATTGCGTGGTTGTCCTCCGTTTTGTGATTTTCCTATGTGTTATAAATCATAATCTCTGCCTGTGGTTAAAGAGGATTAGGGTGGGACTTAACACCCTTGCTAAGGTCACATCCCTGACCCAATGTAAAGGGAGTTTCCCTGGGGTGTGGCCTGTGCCACCTTTTCTCTTACAAGAGATAAAATGGAGGCAAGCAGAGAGTTGGGGACATTATACCCCCAAGAAAGCAGCGCTGGGAGCAGAGAACATCCTTTGGACCCTGTGAGGAGAACCTCCTAGTCCAGGGCAAGACTGATGACAAGAACCTTCCTCCAGGGCCGATAGCGAGAGCTGACGCCCTGAATTTGGACTTGTAGCTTTCTCTTTGTTAAAGCCATCCACTTGTGGTATTTCTGTTACAGCAGCACTAGATGACTAAGATACCCTCCATCTTACCTCTTTTCACCAATAGATGCTAGCTCACGAGTGCACTCACACACATGATAGAAACACAAGGAACGGTCATGTTTGCTGAAAGGAAGCTCAGGTCTCGGATGCTTTTACAACTCCCAAAATTCTGCCGTGCATTTGTTTACTGTCATGTCAAAGCAATTTACCACTGCAGAAGTAAGAACATGTGAATAAAATAGTGTAGAATAAAGTAGCACGAAACAAAGGTTTTGTTATAACTTTTCACTTGTTTGAACAATGCTGTGCACCCCGTCCCTCCCAGTGTGAGTGCAAGTGCTCTATGGAGCCCAGGCTCCTCCACAGCCTGGAAGGCAGCGCTGCCCCCGCCCCACCCACCTCCCCTGCTCCAGCTACAGCCTCAATTACAGTGTTTTAGCCCTCCCCTGCGGGCACGTGGGCAGAGGCAGGGAACTTTCAGGCAATTCTCCAATATGGGACCCAGAGGTGGGCCCAGGTCCTTCGCAGACGCCCCCCACCTGTTATGCTCATGTGTCCTAAAACAACTCCTCCCAGCTTCCACCCTTTGGCCGGACGGCCTCTCCCCTCCTGTGCCTCCTGCATGCTCTGTCTGCATCCACCTACCCTACTGGGACATCACAGAGAATATTTACTACGAAACAGCTTCAGCCTGCCCGACGTTTCCCAGATATTAAATGTTAGGGCTGAACCTGCCCCTCTTCGACTCCTGCACCCTGCCTCAGGTGGGTCCCTACCTCACAGTCCTCAAGTCCACAGCCCTCCTCCCTACCCTTTACCCCCAGCCCTGCACATGCAGTGGCCTGGGGGCTCTGGAGACTCCGCCTTCTCTCCCACCTGGTGTTATAAGGGCTTGTGCTCAGGGCTCCATCATTTACTTCCAGCGTCCCAGCCATGCTTTACCAGCTGCTTGCCCCAGATCTGCTCTGTAAATACCTTGAGGGCACGATAAACTCCCTACCACTATTGACCAGGCTGGTAGATTTTAAAGTTCCACCAGTGTCAAGAGGATGAACCCAGTGTTGGGAGAGCCTGGTGCACCACTGAACCCTCCCGACTGTGGGTGAGCAGGGGAGCAGGCAGCTTTCTCTGCCCAGCAGTTCTTGCCTTCCTAACCTGGAGGCGAAAGGGAGGAGGCACAGAAGGTTAACCTTCCAGAAGTTCCCTTCCTCTTACTAGTCATGTCATAGGCAGTTCCCCAAAGCTGGGATTAGGTATCAATGCTCAAGACTCCCCACTCCAGTTCCATCCCCTCCAAACCCCTCTCTATAATTTAGTTTCCCAAGTGTGGTGTTACTTAGATGGACAATTAGGGCGTTGGAAGTACTGGGATATCTTCCAATGCAAAGTAACACACTGCTGTGTCCTCAAAGTAAAAGAAACCACCCTGGCTCAACCTCCCCTCTTCCTCCAACCAAAGAGCCAGCAACAACTTCTGAACTGAACTCATAGTGAGAACAGATTCCTGCTCATTGGGGTTCCCTGTTTTGGGGTCAGCCAAACCATGGGGACAGGCTGGGAGCTGGAAGTATCTCTGTTAACTGCTACTCTGCTCTGACCACTGGGCTCCAACCACTGGGCTCCTGGCTCTGGCTGGGGTACAGCAGCCGAGGTCTTCGTTGTCTCCACCAGAACCACCAGGACCACGCTTCAGTTAGGGTTTCCAGGCTTGAGCATTTAGACAGTTGGAGGCTAGAGGACCAGAACAGGTTAGTGGTGGAGGTGGGAGCTGGGGGCCCAGGAAAAGGACCATGAGGAGGACAACGTGTTCGCCAGACACAAGTGACTCACCTGAGTCTATGGGCATGGAAAATTCTAGAAAACGATAGCAATGGGATAGCAGTCCCTCAGCTTGTCCTTTGAGAAGGAGAACGCTGGGAGGCTAGGGGTGGGGGGACAAGAAGAAAGGCTAGGCTGACAGAGTGGGTTTGGGCCCATGATAAACCCATTGCCATCAAGTTGATCCCGACTCATGGCGGCCCTACATAGGTACCATGAAATAGTTATAACTCGCTCTCATAACCCAGGGGAAGCTGGTATGTGCACACTGGTGATAAATGAATTTGGTCCACATCCCCCTCCAATGCTAGAATTTGGGTCCGTAGGATGGAGAGGAGTTTTCTGAACTGTTGGGAGCCACAGGGATGTGGAGATCATCCCCAGGCTCCCAACACAGCTGCCCCTCAGCTATCCCAGTATGCCCCCAGTAAGCAGAGGGTCACCGGCTGGAGGAACAAATAAAAAAAATGTTGGTGGGGGAGCAGTGGATACTCAAGCCCTGTCTGTCCCACTCCACACTCAGCCCCACCCTCTCCTCTAAGTTTGCTCTGTTCCCAAAAATCTCCCTTTTCCAAGCTTCTTTTGCCTTTAGAGCCCATAGGATGCCACCTAGCACTCAAGCTCTCTATTTCCTGGTGGTCAGTATTTCATCCCCAGCCAGCTGAATGTTCCATTTCACACGAGCAGAGGTCTGTCTCCTTCACTGTTTCTATTACAGGACTGGGCACAGACTAGGCACTGTCTGCTCATTAGCCACGTAAATCTTTTTTGGAACAAGATTGGATTAAAACAGAGAAATTTTAACTAATAAAATACACCTTCTCCTCACTTATTGAATGTCTTGTTATCCAACATTTCCCATTTACCACTGTTTTTTTTTAGGCTTGGTTCTCCAAAGAAACAAAACAGTGAAGCATGTATATATACATAGAGAGAGAGATTTATGTCAATGAAATGGCTTACGCAGTTGTAGAGGCTGGAAAGCCCAAGTCTGTGGATCAAGCTGAAGGGTTCTCCTGACTCATGTAGCTACAGGGGCTGAAGAACACAAGATTGGCAGTAAGTCGCAGGCTGTTGGCTCACAGGCTGCAAAGGCTGATGAATCCCAAGATTGGCAGGTAAGCTGATAGCTCAAGTCCCAAGAACTGGAGGTCAGATAAACAGAAGCCAGATACAGGATCCAGAGCAAGCAAAAACTCACAAGCTTTGCCACAAAGTCCACGTATATTGAATGCAGGCCACACCTCCAAGGAAACTCTCTCAACTGGTTGGCTGCTCATATTAGATCTTATCATGGATGTAATTACATCATATCAGATCTCATTATGGAAGTGATTACATCATTGCATAACTGCCAAACTACATCATAACTGCCAAACCACTGAGAATCATGGCCCAGCCAAGTTGACCCATAACCGTAACCCTGACAGCCCACCCCTTGTCAGTGTGGTACCTGTACACATCTCCCTAAACCATGCACAGTTTCTAAATGAAGACAATTATAAAGCCATACTTGTGCCTAACATGATACAATTAACACATGTACAACCAAAAACATACTAGCCCTATTTTTATATCTTATATTTTATAAGGGAAGAAAACAAAAATATTTAATGCACACATACAAGGAAGAAACACTCATAACAATTACAGTCTTCATTTCTACAACTGGTTACAAGTTCATAGCTGGTATTTAGAACTATCTTCCACCACAACCCATTCCATATTCTCTTTACCTTTTAACAAGCACCTCAGCTAGTCATGGTTCTTTACCTGGTGGGGTGAGCCAAACCTTCATTCTTGAAGGGCCTGAGCCATTAGTAGTCATGTCAGAATTGGGTTACTGCAGTTTTCTATTGACTTTAAACACAAGGCATAGTAGTACCAAGAGACATGCTAAGGGATCTCTTGTATTCCAGACATACTTTTCTTTACCTCCATTATGTAATATCAATCCGATTTCCTCTTGGTAATCAGGATCAATCATACCAACCAACACAGTAACTCCCTTGTTTGCTTGTGGATCCAGAGGCACGAGGAGCCCAAAGTGGCTGGGTGGCATTCTTAACTTCCAGTTCAATGGAATCAGTGATGTGTCTCCTGGTAAGCACTCTGCCCTTTGGAACTAAGACCTCTAGACCCTCAGATCATAGGGTCACAGAGACAGGAAGCAAAAGTTTTGTCAGTGGGTCACTAGGGGTAATGGTGAGTGGCGCCACTCAAATTTCCACCCCTTGATTCCTGGACCCATGAATCCGGATGTCTTACTTATCTAGTGCTACCATAACAGAAATACCCCAAGTGGATGGCTTTGACAAAGATAAATTTATTTCCTCACGGTATAGTAGGATGAAGGTCTGAATTCAAGGTGTCAGCTCCAAGGGAAGGTTTTCTCTGTCGGCTCTGGAGGAATGTCCTTGTCCTCAATCTTCCCATGGTCAAGGAGCTTCTCAGGAACAGGAACCTCAGGTCCAAAGGATGCCCTCTGCTACTGGTGCTGCTTTCTTGGTGGTATGAGGTCCCCAACTCTCTGCTTGCTTCTCTTTCCTTTTATCTCTTAAGAGATAAAAGGCCGTGCAGGCCACACCCCAGGAAACTCCCTTCACATTGGATCAGGTTGGTGACCTGAGTAAGGGTGGTGTTACAATCCCACCCTAATCTTCTTAATATAAAATTACAATCACAAAACGGAGGACAACCACACAATACTGGGAATCATGGCCTAACCAAGTTGATATACACATTTTTGGGGGGACAGAATTTAATCCATGACACCTGGCTACGGGAGAAATAGCACCGTATATTGGACGCTGGTTTAGAGCATATAGAGCCTCCTGGAGAACATCGTTTCAACCCTGCAAGGTATCACCACCTAGCTGGCACTGTAACTGTGTCTTTAGAAGGCCATTCCATCTCTCTATCAAACCAGCTGCTTTAGGATGATGGGGAACATGGTAAGACCAGTGAATTCCATGAGCATGGGCCCACTGCTGCTCTTCATTTGCTATGAAGTGAGACCCTTGATCTAAGGTGATGCTGTGTGGGATACCATCACGGTGGATGAGGTATTTTATAAGTCCACAGAAGGTAGTTTGGGCGGAACTATTGAGTGTAGGGAAAGTAAATCCATATCCAGAGAAGTGTCTATTCCAGTAAGAAAAAAATGCTGCCCTTACTGTAATGGCTGTAGTCCAGAAATGGGTTGTAGTGCTTCCACTGTCCATTTTCCAGTGGTGCCTGCATATTGCGCAGAAATTATGTAAACCAGGCACAAATTTTCTCTTCCATGGTCATCTGATCATAAGGAACTCCTCATGAGGCCATAGGGGCAGGCTGGGAGAGGACAGATAATGTGAGAGGAGTGGGGACCATGGGCATTTGGGCCACTTCCTCATGTAACTTACTTGTGCCTTCAGATCCTGCTTAGGCCTGATTTTGTATATACCACTTCCATTTAATGATGGAGTGCTGCTGTGCATGTTCAACTTTGTGACTCTGTGGGTCAGAAAACACCCAGTTCATGACGGGCAGCTCAGGCTGCATGGTGACTTGGTGGCCCATGGCTAAGCATTCAGTCTCTACTAAGGCCCAGTAACAAGCCAAAAGCTGTTTCTCTGAAGGAGAGTAGTTGTTTGCAAAGGATGTCAGGGCTTTGCTCTCAAATCCTAAGGGTCTGTGCTGTGATTCACCAATAGGGGCCTGCCAAAGACTCCAAACAGCATCTCTATCTGCCACTGACACTTCAAGCACCATTGACAATCAGCCAGATCATAGGGCCCAAGTGGCAGAGTGGCTTGCACAGCAGCCTGAACCCATTGCAGAGACTTCTCATGGTCTGGGCCCCTCTCAAAACTAGCAGCTTTTTGAGTCACTTGATAAATAGGCCAGAGTAGCATGCCCAGACAAGGGATATGATGCCGCCAAAATCCAAAGAGGCCCACCAGGCATTATACCTACTTTTTAGTTGTGGGAGGAGCCAGATGCAACAACATATCCCTCACTTTAGAAGGAATATATTGACATCCCCCACACCACTGGACCTCTAGAAAGCTTACTGAGATGGAAGGCCCCTGGCTTTCAGCTGGATTAATTTTCCACCCTCCAGCACACAAAGAATGTAAGGATGGCACAGGACCAGGCAGTTGTACATAGGGTCGCTATGAGTCGGAACCAACTTGACAGCACCTAACAACAACAACAGCATACAAATGTTTTACCAATAAGTCCAGAGTCATTGGCATTTCTTCATTATTAGGTCCAATCAGCATAATGTCATTAATGTAATGAACCGGTGTGACATCTTCTGAAAGGGAAAGGCAATTAAGGTCCCTGCAGACTAAATTATGACATAGGGCTGGAGCGTTGCTATACCCCTGAGATAGGACAGCGAAGGTGTATTGTTGGCCTTGCCAGCTGAAGGCAAACTGCTTCTGATGGTCCTTCAAAACAGGTATGGAGAAGAAAAGCATTGGCCAGATCAATAGCTGCATATCAGGTATCAGGAGACGCATTAATTTGCTCAAGCAATGAAACCACATTAGGAACAGCAGCTGCAATTGTAGTCACCACGTGGTTATGTTTTTGATAATTCACTGTCATTTTCCAAGGCTCATCTATTTTTTGCGCAGGCCAAATAGGCAAGTTGAATGGGGGTGGGATGGGAATCATCGCACCTGCATCCTTCAAGTCCTTGATGGTAGCAGTAATCTTTGTGTCTGAGTCATCTAGTGCTGCTATAACAGAAATACCACTAGTGGATGGCTTTAACAAAGAGAAACTTTCTCACAGTCTAGTAGGCTAGAAGTCCAAATTCAGGGCATCAGCTCCACGGTAAGGCTTTTTCTCTCTGTTGGCTCTGGAGGAAGGTCCTTGTCATCAATCTTTCCCTGGTCTAGGAACTTCTCCACACAGGAGCCCCAGGTCTGAAGGACATGCTCTGCTCCTGGCACTGCTTTCCCCCCACTGTCTGCTCATTTCCCTTTCCTTTTATCTCTTGTAAGATAAAAGGTGATGCAGGGCACACCCAAGGGAAACTCCCTTTACATTGGATCAGGGATGTGACTTGAGCAAGGCTGTTATATCCCAGCCTAACCCTCTTTAACATAATCTAATCTTGCCTCAACCACAGGCAGAGATTAGGATTTGTAACACATAGGGAAGTCACATCAGATGACAAAACGGTAGACAATCATACAATACTGGGAATCATGACCTAGCCAAGTTGGCAGACATTTTGGGGGGGACACAATTCAATCCACTACACCCTGCAATCCCTCCAGGAAAGTGGTGTTACTTTTGGTTTACTATTTTCCTAGGTAGGTGCTGTTCTAATGGCTTCCACATGGCTTTTCCTACCATAATAGCCCTTATTTCACTTGTCAGGGATACAATGTGAGGGTTCTACCAGTTGCTGAGTATATCTATTCCAGAACTATGCATTCCAGAGCTGGGAAAATCACTACAGGATAAGCTCAGGGACCCACTCTGAGCTGAATTTGAACTAAGACTCCATTAACAATCTGACCTCCACATGGCCCCATTCTGACCGGTGGGTCACAGTGACATTTTGGGTCTCCTGGAATTAGTTTCAGTTCAGAGCCAGTATCCAGTAATCCCCAAAAAGCCTGATTATTTCCTTTTCCCCAGTGAACAGTCACTCTTCTAAAAGGCTGTAGATCCCTTTGGGGAAGGTTGGGAGAAAAATGAACAGTGTAAATTTTTGGCAACATAGTAGGATCATTCCTCAAGCAGACCCGGCCTTCCCTTCGTTCAGGGTCTTCTGGGTCTGTGAACGGGCTTGAGTCTGGGATTGGATTGAGGGTCTGTGACTGTCTATTCTGGCAATTCTAGTTAGATTGCCATTCACTTGACCCAGGATTCTCCTTGTCCAGATCAAGTAAATATTTAGTAGATTTTCAATTTCACTCCTAGGTACAAGTAGCCAACACCATAAGTCCATATGAGGCAGGCTATTCTGATTACTGCTTTGACTCTGCTGTTCATTACAGGAACCACATTCACTTTGTCAATTGAATGCCGCCACTTGGCCCCTGGCACCACGGGCTCCAAGGAGCCCCATTGTAGTTAGGTGTTTTAATTCAGTTAGGGCAGTTCCCACCGTCAAATCTGACGTACGTAAAATGGCAATCATAGCAGTCTTCAAGGATGCTGCGGCTCCCTTCACAAATGTGTTCCTCACTTTTGCTGTAATACGTGTGTCCTCTGGGCACTCCATGTATGGGTCTGTGGGTCTAAACTGATAAATCCACTGTAACATGACAATTACCCTAGATCCTTGGATACCTTCTTCTACAGTATACCTAGTCAGGTCTGGCACTTCAACTTGATTTAGTGTAGGCCGCTGCATAGTCCATGCTTCAGTGAACCAACCAAATAAACTAGGAGATCCTTTCCTAACCTCTTAAGTTGAAACAACGAATAAACAATCTGTGCTTAGTTGCCCCGTATCAATAAAGTCAGATTGATCTAACTTTATGTTCCTTGCACCATTATCCCACACCCTTAATAGCCATTTCCACATGTATTCCCCAGGTTTCTGTTTGTACATATTAGAAAACTCAAGCAGTCTTTTGGAGTGTAGCATACCTCCTCCTGGATCATGCTTTGTACTTCACTTTTTGGGGCTCACTGGGCCGTAAGTCTAGTTATAGGTCTAGAAACAAAAATGGATGGTGGGGGATGTGTTCTGAGAACATTCAGCAATGTCATGGAAGGCATCTGTCTCAGGCAATCCTCCAGGCAGTGACACAGATGCCTCCCCAGGCAACAGCTCAGACAAAGGCTCTTCAGACACAACTGGGTTAATCTTATCAGTTGGGGATTTAGAGACTATTGGTTTTACTGGGGAGGGTGGCTTAGCACACAAAGATGGAGTAATCTCTTCAGATGGTAGTGAGAAGGCTGGTTCTGTTGGCAGGGGTGATTCAATGAAATTTAGGGGCTCAGTATCCTCAGCTTCCTGATTATCTGCCCATATGAACCCATCTCAAGTTTCAGGATCCCATTTCTTCCCAATCAATGCCCTCACTTTAACTTCAGACACCTCTTGAGGTTGGAAATTCAGTTGGCCTTGTAATTCAGCCACTCTTACAATAAGACTCTGGGTTTGGTTTTTGACAATATCAACTTTGTTACGACAAGAAATAAGGTTTTCTTTCAAGGCACAAGTGCAAATTTGAGGTCATTTATACAGCACTTGAGCTATGAATCTGAAGCCCTGAACTCATCTGTTTATTTCACCACTTTATCTAACGAAAGTAGGCCCAACCAACCAGCTTCATTATACTTCTCATTCTGAAAAAATCATAGAAAGTTATCAAACATGCAATCACCCAGAGCCTTGAATTTCACCAATACCTGACCTGTCGGTGGTGATATTTTGTGTATTTTCATTGCCACCTCACACCATGCATCAGCAGTGCCCTCTTTACTACGGGAAGCTAGTCATCAACATCTTTAAGACTAACCAGGCTTGAGAATCAATTTAAAAACTCATCCTTTCGGTTTTGTTTCTCAAGAACTACCCTTGGTACCAAAATGTCTTAGACTGGGTTCTCTAGAGAAGCAAAACCAGTGAAGTGTGTATGTATATAGAGAGAGAAAGATTTGTATCAAGGAAACAGCTCACACAGTTGTAGAGGCTGATAAGTCCCAAGTCTGTGAGTCAGGCTGCAGGCTTCTTCAGACTCACATAGCCGCAGGGGCTGACGAACACAAGATCGGCAGTAAGCTGGCAAGCAGCTGGCTCACGGGTTGTGGAGGCTGATGAATCCCAAGATTGGCAAATAAGTCTCTAGCTCAAGTGCCGAGAACTGGAGGTCGGATGAAAAGGACCCAGATTCAGGATCCAGAGCAAGCAAAACCCACAAGTTTTGCTAGAAAGTCTACATATATCCCATATATGCCACATCCCCAAGAAAACTCCCTTTCAACTGATGGGCTGCTCATAGCAGATCTCATCATGGAGATAATTAAATCATATCAGATCTCATTATGGAAGCGATCACATCATTACATAACTGCCAAACTACATCATAACTGCCAAACCACTGAGAATCACGGCCCAGACAAATTGGCACACAACCTTAACCATGACAACAATAGTAAAAAATTTCCTGTCAGAGGATTTTTCGTATTAACAATGTACAACTGGCAGTAACAAACACCAAGGTGCTAGGTTAACATCAAGGTTAAGGCTATGTGTCCGCTTGGCTGGGTCATGATTCTCAGTGGCTTGGAATTTATGTAATGATGTAATTTGGCAGTTATGTAATGATGTAATCAACCTCCATTTTTGTGATCTGATGTTGTTGTCCTCCATTTTCCCATAACACCGATTATGCGTAATGACCTGGTCTTTGGAACCTAATCATGTCTTTAAGTGAGGAGAAGTTGCATTTCTTTTCTATATACTGTTATTGTTAGCTGCTATTGAGTTGCCCTGACTCATGGTGACCCCTTGCACAATGGAAAAAAATGCTGCCTGGTCCTGCACCATCCTCATGATCAGTTGTTGATCGAACCAATGTAATCCATAGGGTTTTCATTTGCAGATTTTGGAAGTAGATTGCCAGGCTTTTCTTCCTCTTCCATCTTAGTCTGGAAGTTCCATGGAAACCTGTTCAGCATCACAGCAACACACAAGGCTCCACTTACAGACAGAAGGGTGGTGGCTGCACATAAGGTGCATTGAACCCTGGTCTCTGGCATTGTTGTTGTTAGGTGCAGTTGGGTCAGTTCCAACTCATAGTGACCCTATGCACAACAGAACAAAAGACTGCCTGGTCCTGCACCATCCTCACAATCATTGTTACGTTTGAGCCCATTGTTGCAGCCACTATGTCAATCCATCTCCTTGAGGGTCTTCCTCTTTTTCGCTGACCCTATACTTTTCCAAGTATGATGTCCTTCTTTAGGGACTGATCCTTCCTGATAACATGGCTAAAGTCTCACCATTCTTGCTTCTAAGGAGCATTCTGGCTGTACTTTTTCCAAAACAGATTTATTCATTCTTTTGACAGTCCATGGTAGAGTCAATATTTTTTGCTGACACCACAAATCAAAGGCGTCAATTCTTCTTCGGTCTTCCTTTCTCATGCATGTGAGGTGATTGAAAACATCATGGCTTGGGTCAGGCACACCTTAGTCCTCAAGGTGAGACATCTTTGCTTTTCAACACCCTAAAGAGGTCTTTTGCAGCAGATTTGCCCAATGTAATGTGTTGTTTGATTTCTTGACTGCTGCTTCCATGGCTGTTGATTGTCGATTCAAGTAAAATGAAATCCTTGACAACTTCAATCTTTTCTCTGTTTATCATGATGTTGCTTATTGGTCCATTTGTGAGGATTTTTGTTTTCTTTATGTTGAGGTGTAATCCATACTGAAGGCTGTGGTCTCTGATCTTCATCGTAAGTGCTTCAAGTCCTCTTCACTTTAAGCAAGCAAGATTGTGTCACCTGTATAATGCAGGTTGTTAATGAGTCTTCATCTAATCCTGATGCTCCATTCTTCTCATATAGTCCAGCTTTTTGAATTAATTTGCTCAGCATACAGATTGAATAAGTATGGTCAGAGGATACAACCCTGACGCACACCTTTCCTGACGTTAAACCACGTAGTATCCCCTTGTTCTGTTCGAACAACTGTCTCTTAATCTATGTAAAGGTTCCTCATGAACACAATTAAGTGACCTGGAATTCCCATTCTTTGAAATGTTATCCATAATTTGTTAGGATCAACACAGTCAAATACCTTTGCATAGTCAATAAAACACAGGCAAACATCTCTGGTATTCTTTGCTTTCAGCCAGGGTCCATCTGACATTAGCAATGATATCCCTGGTTCCATGCCCTCTTTCAATCCAGTTTGAACTTCTGGCAGTTCCCTGTCGATGTACTGCTGCAGCCACTTTTAAACGGTCTTTAGCAAAATTTTACTTGTGTGTGATATTAATGTTATCGTTCGATAATTTTCACATTCTGTTGGATCACCTTTCTTTAGAATAGGCATAAATATGGATGTCTTCCAGTCCGTTGGCCAGGTAGCTGCCTCCCAAATTTCTTGGCCTAGACGAATGAGCACTTTCAGTGCTGCATCCGTTTGTTGAGGCCATGCAGGTCTCCAGCAGGGAAGGTGAGAATTTTACCACTGAACCACCACTCCCCCTTTCTGTATATGGAAATACGGGTAGTCCCAGACTTATAACATATTTTAGTTATGATGAACCACACTTACGACAGCTTTTTTTTTTTTTTTAACATCTTGTTGTTAGTAATATGTACTACATAAAATGTTGCAGCTTATAATTTGGTTAAGTGCTGCAGCTGCTAACCAAAAGGTCAGCAGTTTGAATTGCCAGGCGCTCTTTGGGAACTTTATGGGGTAGTTCTACTCTGTCCTATAGGGTCGGTAATGAGTTGGAATCGACTCGATGGCAGTGGGTTTGGTTTTGATTTTTTATAATTTGCTGATGTTACCATTCTCAGATGCTCACTGGCAGATGTTCAATATTATGATTTACTGTTCATAACACTGCCATATAGCAGGCAATGATGAAAAGTTAAAAAAAAAAAAAGTATTTGACTTGCGTCTGAACCGACTCACAACAGAGTTGTTAGAACAGAGCCCCGTTGTAAGTTGGGGACTACCTGTAGTAAATCCGTGCATTACTTTTCAGAGCATTTTCACACACTAGTGTGTGGTTCTAAAATAAAACTTTTGGTGCTTTGCCAGATGGCAGTACCTGGGTGGTGTTGGGGGTGCGTACTTGCAGTACAGTGGATTGCTATTGTATAGCCTTTCTAGTCATGGTCTTGTAGCTCTTACGAGATAATTAGGTGAGACTATGCAAATAGAGTGCTTGTGGCTCACCAAGGGGATTGGACAGTTTTGCTAATGCAAATAAGGTACATGGGACCCTTGTAGGCGATTGGTCAGTTTTGCCATCCCACTAAGCTTAAAGGGAGCCAATTCCAGAGGTTGGAGGGGGACCTCACTATCATCAAGAAGAAGAGTCGGGAGTGGAGTTTGTCTTTTGGACCCAGGTCTCTGCACTGAGAACCTACTAGAGCCAGGAAACAGGGAGAGCTGTAATTCTGTAGGCAATAGCAGCATGAGACAGCAGGAACCAGGAGACTGGTGCAAGACAGCACAGTGGCCTCCCGGCCCACAGAGAGAGATGAGTGCCTTCAGGGAGGAGGCTTGCTGGTGGAGTGGGGTGCCTCCAGGCACTTGTTAGCAGAGCTAGGCTTGCCAACCCCTGGAGCTAGAGAGCTGAATGCCTTTGGGCTTCCTGGTGGAGCGGAGTGCCTTCAGGCACTTATCTGTGGAGCCAAAGACCTTTGTAACACTTGCCAGAGCAAGGGCTGAGGTCAAGAGGAAGGACCCAGGTTGAGAGTGAGGGCCCAGCAGCAGCAGCCAAGAAGAAGCCATCCTGATTGATGAACTATCTCTTGAGTTGTTCCTGTTACTTCCAAGTTGATTATAATCCTGAATTGTAACCAATCAAACCCCATAGTTGCATGTTCTGTGATTCTGTGCGACCATTGCAATGAATTACCAAACCCAGCATAGAAGTAGAGGGTGTTGTGGGAGGTATGGCTGGTGTCAGAACTGGCAAAAAGGTTGGAGAGAGGAGGTGTGTCTGACCTCCATCTTACCAGAATCAGCCTTGGGCTGAGGCTGACGATTCTCCTCCCCTCTGGTGAAGTTAGACTAGGTCTGATGCCACACCATTTTACAGTATCGATCTCAGCATTTGCTTGAGCCTGGAGCTCCTGCTTGGGAGTGGCTGTGAGGAGCACCAGTCTTTCACTGCAGACACGTGTCATTTTTTGATCAGTGACTCCTGTTGTGACTACCACCCTATTTTCACATCAAACGACTTTTGACTACTTGAAAAAAGGTCAAGGAACAGAGATGTACCTTGTAGAGAATATTCAGGAAAATATGAAGTCCTGGAAATATCTTCCTAATGCTGTGAGCTCTAAAAGCTGTTCTTCCACGAGAACTCCAGGATGTTTGGAGAAAAAGCATTGGTACGGACAACATGAATGTTGTTTTGATGTGTTTGATTTTAAAGTTCTGTGAGATTACTTTTTAAGCTGAAATCACAACTCAGTGCCTAAGTGGCCAGGCAGGTAACTTCAGAGAGTGGAGCAGCTCCAGCCTAGAGGGGCCAGCTCATGCTAGCCTGGCCACTTGTGCCACACCATCCAGTTTCTTGCCCAACAAGCTGGAAGCCCAGATTTTTATGTGAAATATCCAGATATTTAAAATCTTGCTGGGGCCAAACAAAATGACTCCTGCTTTGTAGCCACGCTGATACATGAGCCTGGACTCAGCTGCTCATTCGGTCATCAAACTTAAGAACCCAGGCCCACCTTCTCCTCCTCCCTAGCCTGGCAGCAAAGAGGCTTCCTTGCCCGCACCTGTGTCTAGGTCTCAAGTTCTTCTAGCTTCTCTGTGCTGCCGTTTTTCTGATTCGCCGTTGCCATCTGAATTCTGCCCCAGCTGGCTGGCACTGCTCGAACCAACACTGCAGTGAGCGCGTTGCTGCAGAGGGTGTGGTTGTCCTTAGCGTGCCTTCAGCTGCTGACGTCATCCTCCTCCCTAAAACAGTATTTCCTTCACTCCCTTGTCTCCTCTTCTGCCCTTCCAGGCTCTTTTCCAGGCTTCTCTCTATGCCATCTTGCAGTGCAGTGAATTACTTAATATGGCCATTCTAGCCATAGGTTTTGTAATTCCCAAAAAATGACTGGGTGAGGGCTAAGTAAATGAAGTGCCTGCGGCCCACCATGGGGATTGGCTAGCTTGCTAATAATGTAGATAAGGTGCATGGTAGCAGAACCAGGAGACTGGCAGGAGATGGCATATTGGGCTTCCCAGCCCATGGGGCGAGAAAGTTGAGCACCTTCAGGCAGGAGGCTTACTAGCTGAGTGGGATGCCTCCAGGCACTTATTGGCAGAGCTAAAAGAGCTTCGTAACACTTGCCCAAGCAGGGTAGAGGCCAGGCTGGCCCAAGAGCCCCAAGAGGCCCAAGAAGCCAAGGGTTGAGAGGCTGAGGGCAGGGAAAGTCCTGCCTGTGGGCACAGCTGAAAAGAGACTGTCCTGATTGAAGAACTGTACATTGAGCATTCCTGATCCTGAATTGTAACTTGTTATTTCCCTGATAAACCCCATAACTGTATGGTCTGTGCATTCTGTGTGGTCATTGCAACAAATTATCAAACCCAGCAGAGAAGTAGAGCGTGCTGTGGAAAGGATGGCTGGTGTAGGAATTGGTAAAAAAAAAAAAAGTTGTAGACAGGATGTATGTCTGATCTCCACCTCACAGGAATCAGTCTGGAGCTGTTGATCTTGATTCTCTTTTCCGCTTCTGAGGTTAGAGAAGGCCAGACTACACCTCTGCCACACCATTTTTACACACCTTCTAAATGCTAGAGTTCCTCAAGGCCCTACCCTAGGCCCCTTCTTTTCTCACCCCACACTCACTTCTTGGAGGAGATCATTCACAATCCCATTGCTTCAGAAACACATGTTGACTGTTCTCAGTTCTCTCTTCAGCCCAGGCCTACCATGGGCCCTGCACCATAGGGCTACTTCCTGTGCATGGGCCACACTGGTTCAACTGGGCCAAGACTGCTCCCCCTCACCAGCTTCCCACCCGTGCACCTATCTCAGAGGATACCACTGCCCCTCCCTCTGGATACTGACCCCTCACATCAAGTCCTCTATCACCTGCCCTTCAGGGTCTCTGGAATACATCCACTTCTCTCTATCTCCTCTGAGACAACATGGCCTCAGGTCACCACCACCTGTCCCCAGGACCATGGACCTGCAAGCCTCCCCTCTCCATTCTCCACGAGGTAGCCAGAGGCCACAGCCGTCTTTCTAAAGGCACAGAAGCAAACCTACCACACTGCTTCCCTGCCGAATTTCTCTGTGGTTTCCCACTGCCTGAAGGCAAGCTCTAAATTCCTTAGCTGCACTAGCACCCGTGGCTGTGTCGTCAGCTCAGACCCCATGTGTGTGCAAGTAGAACTGTGCTCCACAGGGTTTTTAATGGCTGATTTTTCAGAAGTAGGTCACCAGGCTTTTCTTCCAAGGTGCTTCTGGGTGATTTGATCTTTTGGTTACCAGCCAAGTTTGTAACTGCTTGTATTACCAGGGGCTCCCAAAACTCTTCAGCATGTGCTAACCCAAACAACCCAGTGCCATCGAGTCGATTCCAACCCATAGCGACCCTATAGGATAGAGTAGAACTGCCCCATAGTTTCCAAGGAGCGCCTGGTGGATTTGAACTGCCGACCCTCGGGCTAGCAGCTGTAGCACTTAACCACTACACCACCAGGGTTTCCTCAGCATGTGCTAAAGGCCTCCCCAAATTCCCTCTTGTCTCTAGGCCACTCCTGCACCTGGCCTCAGGGCCATTGCAGACCCAATCTGCCCTGATCTCAGCCTCCATTGGGCTTCTTGTTCCTTGGGTCTTAAGCTAGGAGTTCCTTCATCTACAAGCCTCCCTGACCACCTTTCCCAAACAGGTGCTTGCCCTCACCCCACTCCTCCAGGCCCTCGGGGCCTGCCCGCCACAGCTGGTTCAGTGTGCACTCTGCAAGGGCAGGGTCCTGCCTGTCTGTCTCTCTGTCACAAAGCAGGCGCCCAGAACTACTTTCTAGGGTCGTTTTTGGTGATTATGATGTTGGAAATGGGAAAGGCCTTAGATCTCATCAAAACCAGCCCTCTGGTGGTACTAGGGAGAAAATAGAGGCCCAGGGAAATGAGGCCTCAGTTATCCATCCCACCTGAGGGGAGGAGGCTCACACTCAAGCCTTGTCACCCAGGTCCAATACGCTGGTCACTGCCCAATGGCCAACCCCAGCTTTCCCACCTGCCAAGGCAGAGAAAGTCACTGACTTCTGACCATCTGTCAGAGAGTGTGTTGTTGGGAAGTGTGATGTGAAGGCGACCTCCCTCCACCATTAAATGCATTTCATCGTCCTCAAGCTGCCAGGCAGGTGGCAGTGGCATCCGTGGCGGTGGGAGACAGAGTCATGTGCGGTGGAGAGGAGGGACTTCCTCCCTGACCAATCTAACAGCTCAGGACCGTCTGATTTTACCTTTAATAAACCTTAAATACATAGATAACCATTTTCCCGCCCCCTGTTGATGGGGGCTGGGAGGAGATAAGAAGCAGACAAAAGAAGTACCAGTCCACCCCAGCAGGAGAGGCCAGGAAAGGGTCTGCCTTCTGAAAGGCTCTCTGGGTGGTGGGTCTTCCAAGAGGCCTGAGCTGTTCCCAGCAATGTTAACCCTTACGTTGTCCTTGTCACAGAATGCCAGAAGCGGGTGTCCCTTCCAGACGCTCCCCTCCCCAGGCAAGACAGGCTTCAGAGCGAGGTTTCTAGACCTGTGTGCAAACATGGCGGGGGGGGGGGGGCCGGGGAGGATGTCTGGGAAAGAAAGAGGCTCAGAAGAAGAGGGAGGGCTGCGCCCCTTCCTTGGCAGTGGGCCAGGCCGGGGCAGCGTCGGAGGTCGCGTGGATGGCCTCCACAGAGTGTACTCGCTGGTGCCGAACCAGGTGTGTCTTGCGGCTAAAGCTTTTGCCGCACTGTGCGCAGGAGAAAGGGCGGGAGCCCGTGTGGATGGCCTGGTGGCGGACCAGATTGGTTTTGGAGCTGAAGCTGCGAGCACAGATGGCGCAGGAGTGGGGCCGGCTGCCCGTGTGCACTGCCTGGTGGCGGACCAGGTGCGACTTGCGGCTGAAGCGGCGGCCGCATTGCCCGCAGGCGAAGGGCCTGGCGCCGCTGTGGGCCCTGGCGTGCGCCGCCAGATTGGGCCGCGAGCCGAAGAGGCGTCCGCACTGCTCGCAGGCGAAGGGCCGCTCGCCCGTGTGCACTCGCAGGTGCCGCGCCAGGTGCTGCCCGTGGGCAAAGTCGCGCCCGCAGTTCGGGCAGGAGAAGGGCCGCTCACAGGCCAAGGGCACCGGGTCGGAGGCGGGGTCCGCGGGGGTGCGCTCTCGACGGTGCGGACACTGGTGTGCAGCGAGACTCTTGCAGCCGAAGCTGAAGGCGCAGTCTGAGCCCGAGAGGGGCCGGGGGGCGAGCAGGGTCGGGGACTGAGCCTCGTGCACCCGCTGGTGCCGCGCCAGGTGCTGCCGATGCGTGAAGCTGCGGGAGCAGCGCGCGCACGGGTAGGGCCGCTCCCCGGTGTGGATGCGCTGGTGGCGGATCAGGTGCGTCTTCTTGCGGAAGCGCTTATCGCACTCCGCGCAGGGAAAGGGCCGCTCCCCCGTGTGCGTCTTCTGGTGCGCGCCCAGGTGGATCTTCTGGCTGAAGCGCTTACCGCACTCGGAACACGGGTAGGGCCGCTCACCCGTGTGCGTGCGGAGGTGGCGGGTCAGGTGCGCCTTCTTAGTGAAGCGCTTGCCGCACTCGGAACACGGGAAGGGCCGCTCCCCGCCGTGGCTGCGCTGGTGCAGCAGCAGGTGCGCGCGCTGAGCGAAGCTGCGGCCGCAGTCAGAGCAGGCTCGTGGGCCTTCGCCGCGGTGCAGCCGCAGATGCAGCCTCAAGGTCACCCGATCCCGGAAGCGCCGCTCGCACTCTCCGCAGCCAAAGGGCTTCTCAGGGTCCCAGGCCCACCTGGACAGAGCAAACCCATCCGGCGTCCCTGGCTCCAGCTTACACGTGGTGGCCAGAGGTCCCAGATCGGGTGCGGGGAGAGAGCTGGGGAGGAAGGACAGATGCTCAGGACATTCGACCTCCGCTTTGGCCTCCTGATCCTCATCCTCCACCTTCACCTTCCGAACCATCCACTGGTCCCCTGAAGAGGCACAAGGAGAGCAGTTTAAAAGGACCGGTGCCCCTGCCCACCCAGCCTGGGCTCCCCGAGGACTGCAAGGCTCCCGGGCATAACCAAACCGGAGGTCCTCCCTCAGCTGTCTTTCACTGCAGCCTGTGACCCTGGTGAGCACTCCAGGCCCTTCCAGGGCTGACAGGCTCCCAGATGGGGCACCTGGATGTTGCTCAGGCTCAGCCTTCAGGCTCCCCTCCTGGGTCACATCCCCCTTGTGGGTGCCTGGCCCACCTTTCCAGCCTACTCCTTCTAGAAGCACAGCATTTCAGGCACCTGGCGAAGCCCACAGATGGCTGCAGCTCCAGCGGGTTCAACATCAAGACTTAGACCTTCCCAACCTTCCCCAGGGACTTCACCATTAGGGCTGAGTCTCACCTGGAGGTCCTCCTAGCTCTTCCTCCAGGCAGCCCCCAGGTCCCTTAAACAACCCCCTGCTGCTGCTCCTATCATTCCAGCTTCTACAGCCAGGTGGGAAATTCCAGTTTAGGAGAAGGAGTTCTTATTTATAGGGCTTGGGGAACCAGTGAAGGTTCTCCTGACACACCTGGCTCTGGAGAAACAGAAAGGCCCCAGGGTAGGTTTCGGTGGCTTGGCTCAAGGAGCTCAGCCCCACTCTACCCCCCTACCTCTGCCCCCTTCTGACTCTGCAATGGCCCAGCCAACAGGAAAGAGCTCAGAGCCCAGCATCCAGTGTCCACCTGGAACTCCCTTCTGACATTACCCAGCAGAAGGGAGTCACTTCACCTCTTTGAGCTGCGTTTCCTAGTTTGTTTAGGTGTAAAAGTTGGACTACAGTCTCAGTTCCTAAGCCTGGTATCTCATCGTAACCTCCTGGGAAACGTCTACAAAATGTTTCTTTGGGGCCGGACCCACAAGTCTGTTCTCTCTTTTAAGCTCCCAGAGTGATTGCTGTTTGAGAATCATCGAGCATAATGATCTGAGTTTCTGTTGGCCATAAATGTCCATGACAGGCCTGAGCCTTGACTGCATTACACGGGGACATCACAATTAGATCTGCTCCAAACAACTGTCCACTTGTCATTTTATTATTCATGGTGGTTAGTTGTTGTTAGTTGCCAATGAGTCGATTCCAGCTCATGACAATCCCAAGCGTGCAGAGTAAAACTGCTCCACAGGGTTTTCAAGGTTGTAACCTTTCAGAAGCAGATCACCTGGTCTGCCTTCGAGATGCCCCTGGGTGGATTCCAACTGCTAATTTTTCTTCTAGTAGTCGAATGCATAACCATTTGTGCCACCCAAGGACTCTTTATCTTTCTCTCTCAGAGCGGTTGGAGGGTTGAAACCACCAACCTTTCAGTTAGCAACCAAGTGCTTACCCACTGTCCCACCAGGGCTCCTTAGTATCTGTATTTTTAAAAAACCAAACCAAACTCATTGCCATTAAGTCGATTCCAACTCATAGCGACCCTACAGGAAAGAGTAGAGCTGCCCCATAGGGTTTCCAGGGGTCAGCTAGTGGATTCAAACTGCTGACTTTCCAGTTAGCAGCCAAGCTCTTAACCACTGTGCCAACAGAGTATATACTATATATCGTTCTGTTGTACATAGGGTTGCTATGAATCAACTCGAAGGCAACTAACAACAACAATATACATATAGGAGCTCTGGTGGCGCAATGATTAAGCACTCGGGTGCTAATTAAAGGGCCAGAGGTTCAAACCTATCAGCAGCTCTGTGGGAGAAAAGACCTGGCGATCTGCTCCCATAAAGATTACAGACTAGGAAACCCTGTGGGTTTGTTCTACCCTGTTCTACAGGGTCACTACGAGTCAAATCGACTTGATGGCATGCAACCACATATTCTATAACATCGCCATATCATGGTGTTGTTAGGTGCTGTCAAGTCGGTTCTAACTCATAGTGACCCTACGTACAACAGAATGAAACACTGCCCGGTCCTGCACCATTCTTACAATCATTGCTATGTTTGAGCCCATTGTTGCAGCCAATGCCATAATTCAAAGGCACCAATTTTTCTTCGGTCTTCCTTATTCATTGTGTTCAGCTCTCACATGCATATGAGGTGGTTGAAAACACCCTGGCTTGGGTCAGGCACACCTTAGTCCTCAAGGTGACATCTTTGCTTTTCAACACTTCAAAGAGATCTTCTGCAGAAGATTGGCCCAATGGAATATGTTGTTTAACTTCTTAACTGCTGCTTCCGTGGGTGTTCATTGTGGATCCAAGTAAAATGAGATCCTCGACAATTTCAATCTTTTCTCCATTTATCATGTTGTTGCTTATTGGTCCAGTTGTGAGGATTTTTGTTTTCTTTATGTTGAGGTGTAATACATACTGAAGGCTGTGGTCTTTGATCTTCATCAATAAGTGCTTCAAGTCCCCTTCACTTTCAGCAAGAGAGGTTGTGTCATCTGCATCACGCGGGTTGTTAATAAGTCTTCCTCCAGTCCTGATGCCCCATTCTTCTTCATATAGTCCAGCTTCTCAGATTATTTGTTCAGAACACATATATGTATAGCTTATACTGTCTATGCATCATACTATAATACTATACTGTTTTATTTTCATTGTGCCACTCTTCCACTCAAAAACATCAATGTTGTTGTTAGCTGCCATCAAGTCAGCCCTTGACTGGTGGTGACACTAAGCACAATGGGACTGTTGTGATTCATAGGTTTTCACTGGCCGATATTCAGAAGCAGATCACCTGGTGTCAGGGATTGAATTGAGTCCCCAAAAAATATCAGTCAACTTGATTCCCAGTATTGAGTGATTGTCCACCATTTTTTCATCAGATGTGATTTTCCTCTGTGTTGTAAATCTTATCTCTATGATGTTAATAAGGCAGAAATAGAAGCAGTTATGTTAATGAGACAGGGAGTCTCTTACTGTGTCACTTTCTGTTAGCACTTTACACTTGTGACAGGCCTCTATTGTTACTGGTTCTTTAATTCTTTGTCCTAATGCATATTAGTGTCATCAAAACTAGATTTTAGCTTCTGGACCTTGTGTTCTATTTCTTTAAGTGTCCAACAAAAGTAAGATTTGCCACCATTTTTTGTCAACTACAGATGAAACACTTGACTGCACCACTTGTCACAAACCTTCACAAGCACCATGAGGTAAGCAAACTGAGGCTCCCAAAGGTAAGGTAGCCTATGGCAGATAGCTCAGCTAGTAGGTGGGAAACAAGGGTCTATACCAGGTCTGGGTGAAGCTGGAGTCCACCTCTTCCCACTATAGCCAGCACACTCTGTACATAAACCTGTTGCCATCAAGTCAAATTCTGACTCATGATGACCCTATAGGACAGGGTAGAACTGCTGTGACCTTTTCAGAAGTGAACTGCCACATTGCTCTACCACGGAGACCTTTTGGTTAGCAGCCAACCATTTAACCACTGCACCACCAGGGCATAGGAGCGTACATTAAAAAAACACACCAAAAAACCATTGCCATCGAGTGGATTCCAACTAGTAGCAACCCTGCAGGACAGAGCAGAACTGCTCCATAGGGTTTCCAAGGCGTGGTTGGTAGATTCTTGCCGACCTTTTGGTTAGCAGCCAAATGCTTAACCACTGCACCACCAGGGCCCCGAGGAGGAACTAGATAAGGGCTGTTGACTAAAATGACACCAATCAGGCAAACAGTGATAGGGATGGTGGTGAAGGAAGGAAGTGATGGTCAGGCTGAGATGAGGGAATCAACTGTTTGGTGCCTGGATGTGGGTGTGATAGGTCCAGACAGCAGATGTGGAGTACCTGGGTGTAGAAATGTGGGATCTGGGCAAGAGGGCATGTCTGGGGAGAGACAGCGGAAGGTTATCAGTGCCATTTATCTTCCTGGAAATCGTGATTCCTGTAGTCAATAAGCATGTTGATAAAGATGGGGTGGGAATAAGGGGGGAAATTCAGATTACAGAGATTCTTTGGTGGTCCCTGCCTCTCTGATTCCCATTGTCTAGGAATCTATGCTCCCTTGGGAGTGGAGCTGAACAGCAGGAGGAGGAGCCTGAAGGGAGCAGTTCTTCTGTTGCTGGGCTCCTGACTCCACCTGGTACAGGGAGTGGGGAAACTCACCTAGGCAGGAACCCTCAGACTCAGCCTTCGGTGGTGGTGGTGGTGGTGGGCCCGCCCACCCTCCTCCACAGGGAGTCTCTCCTTGTTCTGTGTGAGCAGCCCGATCGGCCCTGGGAGCCTTGTGCCCTGGCAGAGAATAGGATACCTCAAGGACTGAGAGCCATCGTATCTGGATTGGAGGTGGGGCCTTCCCCACCAGCCAGGATCTGCCCCCATCACACCTGCAGGCTATACCCCACTGACCAGCTGGCCTCAGGCTCCCAGGCAGGGAGGCTCCCGAGGCTGTGCAGGCAGAAGAACTTCTGAAGTGTGTGTGACGGAGAAGCAGGGAAGGGCCCCTGAGGCTTACCCAAGGCTCCAGAGGGCTGGCAACCCCCAGCCCCAAGGCTATCACAGAGGCTGACAGAAGCAGAATGAGGCACCTCCTGCTTGGGTGATCCACTCTGTAGCTCTATGCTGGGAGCCTTTCTCTCAGTATCTGCTGGGCTGCCTCCCTCGCCCCTCCAAACCTGGTCACAGCTCACCTCCCCAGGGGGCCCACCTCCCCAAGGGGCCCACCCACCTGAAGCCCACTCTTACTACCCTGTGTAGCAGTAAAATGTGCCTGCCTTTCAGGGCAGCTCAGGTCCTCCCCTGCCTTAACTACTCCTGCCCCTGCCCTAGCACTTACTCTCTAACAGGATTTATCAGTTATTTTACATCTGTGCTTTGCTTACTGTCTCCCTCACTAGCATGAAGCTCCTCAAAGGCAAGGATCTTTGCTTATTTGGTCACTGAAATGTTCCAGACACCTAGAACTGCACGTAGTGAGTGCTCAGATATTTGGCAAAGGAAGGAAGACTCCTCCCACCTACTTACCTGAGCAGGTACCCAGCCCTCTGTCTTCCCTGGCAGGGGACATCTGCTCCTGGGCACCACAGGACCCTTCCCCAGACTCACTCTGGGCGGCTGTTGCTGGCTGTCCCATGGAAAACCCTGTTACAGGTGGAAGGAGGGGTCCAGGTGAAGCCCCCCACCCCCATGCAGAATCGGGATCAGGGATGGGGTCTTCTCCTCTCACCCCACCCAAGAGCCTTCCCAGCCTACTCCAGAAGGACAGTGTCCCCAGCAGCATGGACAAGGGACAGCTCAAGTTCCCTAGCAGCCAGCCAGGTGTCAGCCAGTCCCCAGAATCCCGGGCAGGAGAAGGGAGAGGCACCTGGTAAGAAACACACCCACACATACCCCCCACATCCACACAGAAGGGCGAGGTGCCTGGTGAGAACCACACACATGCACACACACATGCATACTCACACGCACAGAAGGGAAAGGTCCCCACTGAGAACCACTCACAGGTGTGTGCACACACATGTGAGCGTACTCACACAAAAGAAGGGAGAGGTCCCCCGTGAGAAACACACACTTGCATGCACAGACACACATACACATATTCACATGCACAGAAGGAAAAGGTGCCCGGTGAGAACCACACACACATACACACACTCACAAACACACACATACAGTAGGGAAAGGTGCCCGGTGAGAACCACGCACACACACACACACACACACAGAAGGGAAAGGTGCCCGGTGAGAGCCACGCACACATGCACACTCACACACACATACAGAAGGGAAAGGTGCCCAGTGAGAACCACACACACATACACACACTCACAAACACACACATACAGTAGGGAAAGGTGCCCCATGAGAACCACACACACATACACACTCATGCACACACAGAAGGGAGATGTGTCTGGTGAAAACCCCACACACATGCACACTCACACACACATAGAAGGGAGAGGTGTCTGGTGGAAACCACACACACATGCACACTCACACATACACACAGAAGGGAAAGGTGCCCGGTGAGAACCACACACACATGCACACTCACACACACACAGAAGGGAGAGATGTCTGGTGAGAACCACACACATGCACACTCACACACAGAGAAGGGAAAGGTGCCCAGTGAGAACCACACACACGTGCACACTCATGCACACACACAGAAGGGAAAGGTGCCCAGTGAGAGCCACATACATGTGCATGCACACACACATACATGTGCAAACACACACAGAAGGGAGGGGCACCCAGTGAGAACCACACACACACACACTCACACACACAGAAGGGAAAGGTGTCTGGTGAAAACCATGCACACTCACACACACACAAAGGGAAAGGTGCCCGGTGAGAACCACACTCATGCACACACACACAGCAGGGAAAGGTGCCTGGTGAGAACCACACAAACATACACACTCACACACACACAGAAGGGTGAGGTGTCTGGTGAAAACCACACACACATGCACACTCACACACACATATAGAAGGGAGAGGTGTCTGGTGAAAACCATGCACACTCACACACACACACAGAAGGGAAAGGTGCCCGGTGAGAACCACACTCATGCACACACACAGAAGGGAAAGGTGCCCAGTGAGAACAACACTCACACACACACACAGAAGGGAAAGGTGCCCGGTGAGAACCACACTCACGCACACACACAGAAGGGAAAGGTGCCCGGTGAGAACCACACTCACGCACACACACAGAAGGGAAAGGTGCCCGGTGAGAACAACACTCACACACACACACAGAAGGGAAAGGTGCCCAGTGAGAACAACACTCACACACACACACAGAAGGGAAAGGTGCCCGGTGAGAACAACACACACACACACACAGAAGGGAAAGGTGCCCGGTGAGAGCAACACTCACACACACACACAGAAGGGAAAGGTGCCCGGTGAGAACAACACTCACACACACACACACAGCAGGGAAAGGTGCCTGGTGAGAACCACACAAACATACACACTCACACACACACAGAAGGGAGAGGTGTCTGGTGAAGACCACACACACACACATATAGAAGGGAGAGGTGTCTGGTGAAAACCATTCACACTCACACACACACACAGAAGGGAAAGGTGCCCGGTGAGAGCCACACTCACGCACACACACAGAAGGGAAAGGTGCCTGGTGAGAACCACACAAACATACACACTCACACACACACAGAAGGGAGAGGTGTCTGGTGAAAACCACACACACATGCACACTCACACACACATATAGAAGGGAGAGGTGTCTGGTGAAAACCATGCACACTCACACACACACACAGAAGGGAAAGGTGCCCGGTGAGAACCACACACATGTGCATACACACACACACAGAAGGGAGGGGCACCCAGTGAGAACCACACACATGTTCGCACAATCCAGACTTATGCCAGGTCTAAGGTGTCCGGAAGGCCTCTGGGCTCCCCTTCTGCTGGCTGCTGAGTTGTGGGAAGGCAGAAAGCTGGGCAGCCCCGTCCTTGCACCCCAGATCTCTGACTCAGGCTCACCCAGGGGGCTGAGGGCCTCAGAGGGCTGTCTCATGGTGGCCGGGCAACTCCTTCCAGGGACAGCCAAGCCTGGGGAAGAGATACTGGTATTCGGTCTTCCCAGGACACAGCCCAAAGGCGGTGTCCCCAGGTACACAGGAGGGAAATGAGGAGGAGTGGATTCAGAAATCGAAGAGACCTCTGAAGGTGGCCACGGAGAAGCCCTGAAGTCGTTGGTGTGGTCCCATTGCCCCCCGTCCCCGTGTCTTTGTTTGGAGAAGTCCAGGAACCCATAGATTCTCTGGGGAGAAGGGGCTTCATCTTCCAGGCCCTCCAGGAGCTGGAGAAACAGGGTCCAGCAAGAAGCAGGGGATGTGGGGTCACCATTGGGCAACTTGTGGGGAAGGCCAGGAGGGGGGTCCCCGCTGAGGGTGGGAAATGACTTTTCTGCCTCAAACCACCCCTCCCCCAGGGCTCTCCCCCAGCCGGGGCTGCTGCCTTCCCCTGCGCCTCTCCCCGGCCCGCTCCCATTGCCCCGCCCCCCCAGCAGGCTCCCCTATCCCGTCTCTCCAGCAGCCGCCCCTCAGCGGGTCCCCTCTCCCGCAGCTAACTGCCCTCCCAACCCCCTGCCCCGCCCCGCGGCCCCGCCCAGCTGCTGGCGCCCCCTCCCTGGCCGCCCCCCAGCCGCCGCCTCCCTTGACCCCGCTCTCCAGGCAGTCTCGCTGGCAGCGCTCCCGCCTCCCTCCCCTCCCCGGGCTCTGGGCCGCCTTCCCTTCTTCCCCCCTCCTGGCTCTCCCTTCCCTCCCCCTCCCTTCCTCTCTCCTCCTCTTTTCCTTCCTCCCCTCCCTCCCCCTCGCTGCCTTTCTCCCCCACTCTGCTCTCCCCTCCTCCCCTCTCCGGTTTCCTTCCTTCTCCTTGGCTCTGCTCCTCTCGGTTCCCTCCCCCTCCCCGTCCCCTCCCCTCCCCCATGTCTTCCCCCTCCCCCCGAAGCCCGGCTGCGGCTCCCTTCCCCCCTGCCTCCCCAGCAGGCTCCGACTTCCCCTCCCCCTCCCTTCGTCCCCTCCCCCCTCAGTCTGCTCCCCCAAGCTGCCCCCTTGTTCCCTTGTCCCCAGCCGGGGGTGTAAAGCTCCCCGCTCGTTCTAGACCCCCTCTCGGGCCTTGTTCTCCGGCCCCTGCCTCGTCTGGAAACCCCTTTCTCCTCCCCACACCTTCCCCATTTCTGCTCTCCACTGACTTCCTCCCCTCCCCGCCAAGTTTTCTTCAGGACCAGACCCCTCCCCTCCCACCTCCCGCCTCCGTTTGTCCTCAGCCCCTCAGCGCGGAGATTCACCACCTGCCTGGGAGCCCCCAGCCCTGCCCCGGGGCTCACCTGTCGCCAGCGCGCCCCACTCCCGCCCGGCCCAACCGCCCCACCCCCGCGGCCCCGCGTTTCCTTCCCTTCGCCCTCGCTCCCCTCCTCCCCCCTCTCGTGAGACCCCTCTACTTCTCCTCGCGACCTTCCCTCTCCTTTCTGCAGACTGTCCCCTGCCTCCTCCCCCAGCCCCGCCCCGCCCCAGCCCCTGCGCTCCCCCGCGCCCGCTCCGGCCCGGTGCCCCTCGGCTCCCAGCGCCCTACCCAGGCTGTCACGGCGGAGCGGACAGGCGTGCGGTGTCAGGGGGCGCGGAGCCGTCTGCATCCCAGAGGCCCTGGCCCCACCTGGCCGGACGTCCGCGTCTCCCGCGGGACCCAGGCGCCAGGCCTCCCGCCCCGCGGTGCCTGCTCGCCACGCTGCTCGGGTGCTGACTCCAGGCACAGCCGACGGACTGACAGCTCCGAAACTTCGCGGGAGGGAGAGGAAAAGACGGGAGGGGCCGAGGAAGCGGGAGGGGTGGTGGGGAGGGCGGGTCTCCGGGACCGGATCGCCGAGGGCGGAGCGGGCGAGGTCGGCAGGTGACCCCTAGATGGACGACGCCCACGAGTGGGTGCTGGAGCCGGGAGCTGGGGGGCTGGCGCGCGGGGGTGGGGAGGGAAGCCGGGAGGAGGGTCGGGGCTGCGAGGGAGGGAGGGGTCCAGGCACCGCGAGGAGGAGCCTGGTAGAGGTGGAGGGCGGGCAGAGGGACGGGGGAGAGGGGGGGACGCAATCTGCGCGAGGGTCAGTGTCGCGGGCTTTGAATGGCGTGCGCCCGTCTAGGTGTCCGCGCCATAGGTCCCAGAAACCCCCGCCCTCCGCCCGTATCACCGCTGGACCCCCACTCAGACCCGCACCCCCTGCCTGGACTCCGGCACCCGATCTGGGAGCGGGCGGGGGAGCGGGGCCCGATGCTCTGTGGCCGGGAAGGGCGTGGGGCCCTTGTGTGGCGAGGGGTTGGAGCCAGGTGCCCTGGACAAGCCGGGCTGGAGAGGGAGGCCCCGAGTCCGGATGGAGTCGGCTGGGCTCTGGGAGGAGGCTCTGTGGGTGCGGTCGGGAGGGACTGCGGAGGGGGCTCTCGGGACCGGGAGGAGGGTCGGGAGAGGTCCCCTGGCTCGAATTTGGTTCCTCAGGGGACTCCGGGTTCGCCATCCCCAGGGTAACGCGGTTTCTGTCCGGTCCTGCGTCCAGGCAGGGAATGAGGTGCGGGACCCAGATCAGGGAGGGAGGCTCGCAGATGGCCCTGAGGGTGACCAACGCCTCTGGGCACTACCCCATTTTAAGCGTGTGGACACCAGGGCAGTCAGGGTGAAAGGCCGACAGAAGCCGCCTTGAAGGCACCTGGCAGGTGCTCAGCCGGTGGTGGCTGATGGTCAGGGCTGGGGTAGGAGGCCAAGTTCACCGCCCCCCCCCCCGTGATTGGCGGGGTCTGGGGGCAGATGAGTCATTGTGTGTGTGGGGTGAACTCCTGTGTGCAGATGTGGGCCCTGTGATGGGAGTGTGAACACATGTGAGGGCATGGGGGGAGCGTGTCAGGAGGAGAGGCTGCAAGAGGGTGTGTGTACAAGGGACTGTTTTCCAGGGAGTGTGTGTGAGTGAGCTGGTGTGTGTGAGGGAATGGGTGTGAGTGTCCAACTGTGAGTGTGTATGAGGGAGTGTTGTGAGGTGGCATTGCAGGGGCTTATTTGAGGAAATTGTTCAGGCGTAAGTGCAAGGGAGCATTAAGATGTATGTTGTGTAAGGGAGTGTGTGCAGGTGTGAATACATACAAGGGAGTGTGTGCAGGTGTGAATATATACAAAGATGTGTGCAGATCTGAATATATACAAAGGAGTGTGTGCAGGTGTGAATATATACAACAGTGTGCTTGCAGGTCTGAACATATACAAGGGAGTGTGTGCGGGTGTGACTATATACAAGGGCGTGTGTTCGGGTGTGAATATATACAAGGGCGTGTGTGCAGGTGTGACCATGGTAAGGGAGTGTGTGTGAGAGAATGAGGAGTGTGGGTGTTTGTATGAGGGAACAGATGTGAGTGTGCAAGGGAATATGTGAAAGCGTGGATATTGTGCGTAGATGTGAGCATGTGTGAGGGAGTATGTGTGGGTGTGAGCATGTGTAAGTGTGAACATGTGTGAGGGAGCATGTGCAGGTGTGAGTGTAGGGGGAATGTGTACAGGTGTTAGGGTGTAAGGTGTGAACATGTGCAAGGGAGCATGTTCAAGCAAGTGTTTGTGGGTGTAAGCATGTGCAAGGCAGCACGTGGGGAGATCGTGTGGCAGTGTGCATAGGTGATAGCCGAGGAGTGACTGTGGTCCCAGCCCAGGGCAGACCCTTCTCCAGGATGCTCCAGGGAGGCAGACCCTGAGGGGCTCACCTGGAGGGGGTGGGCCAGGGCAATGGTGGGCTCAGGAGAGGAAGACCCAGCCCGGCTTTGGGCTGCCTGTGGGGTGGTGAGACATGTCTTTGGGATGAGGGTTGGCGGAACCTGAGGCCCAGGTCACATTCCAGCCTGGTGTCCTTGTAGCTTGGCAGCGCCTGGTAACCGCCTGGTAACCGGATGTAACCAGGATGTCCTCATGGAGCCTGTGTTGCCCCCTCCCCACCGGATGCTGGGATTATCCCATCCGGCTCAGGGCTCAGCCATGGCCTCTGAAGGTCCCTCTGCTCCCACCTCACCACCCCAGGCACCTCTCTGGAGGCTTCTTCTATTCCCCAGCCCAGGCTCCTGGCTCTGGGTCCCGAGAGACCCTCTCTGGAGGTTGGAGCCTCCAGAGGAAAGCACCCATAGCCCACCTGTCCCTGCACAATAGCAGCCTGGCTCCTTTCCAGAACGCTGGCAGGAAAGGGGGTAGGAGGAGGCCAGAGAAAGGGAAGGGGAGGGCATCATAATGTCAAAACTTTAGGGCTGGACCCCCATGACTTGTAACCCTTCTGTGGGGCCTCAGCCTTCTTGAGAATCTAATAAAAACTATGAACTGTTTCAAAACATTGTATGCACACACAGCTTAAAAGTATTAGGGTGCCCTGAGTCCCCTGCATGTGTTACTGGAAGGTAGGGAAACTGAGGCTCAGGAGGGTGGTGACTCTTAGAGCCTCAGGGTCTGGCCTTGGCCTGGCACTCGCCCTCCTTTCTCTCTCTCTCTCTCTCACACACACACACACACACACACACACTCTCCCGGAAGGGCAGGATGGGGCTGCCTCCAGTGTGAGGGCCCCTGAGAGGGTTGTGGGCAGGTCCAATCTGGTTCCCGGCAGATGGTGCCAGGGGCGTGCGACTGGGATAAAGCCTTCCAGCCTGAGGGCCCAGCTCGCTGCCCACCTCAGACTGACAGACTGACCACTGGACAGAGGACCTGGGTGTGCAGGCGGGGCAGTGGCCTTGCCCTCCCGAGGCCCAAGCCTCACTTACCCCTCTCATCCTCAGAGGGCAGGGGCACCATGCTGCTCCTGGCCCTGCTCTTCATGGTGGCCTGGGCACTGGCTGGCAGGTAAGCACCCCACCCCAGGCCCTCCAGCCCCCCTTCCCCAATGTTAACCCCCTCCTCAGTTAAGCACCCCCTCCTGAGATGGGACCCAGGATGGGGTAGGTGGGACAGCAAGCCCATCCCCGCAGGCGGTGGTGTGAGCAGACTGAAACTGTCTGGGTGGAGGAGTTGGTGACACCCCGCCAGGAGGACCTGGTGCCCTGTGCCAGCCTCTACCACCACCTCCGGCTGGGCTGGCTCCTGGGCCCGCCTCCAAGGACAAATGGCCGGCTCACCTCCGACCTCAGGCTCTGTCCCATCTACAGGTGAGTGGAGCACAGGCCCTGGGCTGTCTGAGGGAAGGAGCGGAGTGGGCCAGTGCCTCAAACGTGGGGCCCAGAGCAGGGGGGTGTTGTGCTGCTCCCTGGGTCTGCCATGGACCGAGGAGCTGGAATCAGGAATTGCCAGCAAGGCAGAGCAGGAGACTTGAGGGATCATCTTATCCAGACTTCTCAAGAGAATCAGGGCCAAATTAGGGTCAGAGGAGTAGAGTAGTGACCAAACCACACAGCCTTCCTTGTGGCTTCTGGGCTGGCTCTAACATCTCTTCTTCTCTGCCTGCTCCATGGCCCAGGCCCCCAGAAACCCGGCCCGCTGCCCGGACTCGTACTGTGAGGGCTTGCTGCCCAGGCTGGGGGGGTGCCCACTGCTCCCTGGGTAAGCTTAGCTGCGGGATCCTGGGTGGGGAGTCCTCCCAGACCTGGGGTTTCCTGGAGCTGCCAGGCTGCACCCACCCCATGCCTGAGTCACCAACCTCTTCTCCAGCCACCACTGTCCTCGAAGGATCCAGCCCCAGTGGCCACTGCTTTGCCACAGGGCAGTGCCAGCTGTGGGCAGGTGTGGTCCATACACCAGCAGCAAGCCTGGAGGAGTGCTGTGCCCAGGTCTGGGGGCACAGCTGGCAGGATGGAAGCTCCCAGGCCTGCATCCACTGCTCCCATCAGCCCCCCCAAGGTGGGTGCAGACCCTGTGCCTGCTCCACCCGCCCCAAGGCCCTCCTGGGGCACCCACTGTGTCCCCTGCCCACCAAGGAGCCTACACCCCCTCTTGCACCCACTCGAGAGAGGCCTGGTAGCCCCACTCATGCTCCCACCCCACAGTCAGATGCTCACAGTGGTGCCCTTCCTTAGGCAGCACCCCCACCCTAGCGACCCTGCAGCCACTGGCAGGGGCCGTGGGCCAGCTCTGGAGCCAGCGCCAGCGCCCCTTGGCCACCTGTGCCACCTGGTCTGGCTTCCACTACCGCACCTTTGACGGGCGTCACTTCCACTTCCTGGGCCGATGCACCTACCTGCTGGCGGGCGCTGCTGACTCCAGCTGGGCCGTCCACCTGCTGCCTGGGGGGCACTGCTCCCAGCCTGGGCACTGCCAGCTGGTGAGGGAAGGAGACTGGGTGGACATTGAGGGGGCTGGGTGTGGAGAGGGATCACGTTGACCCCTTCCTGCACATCTCCTGAGGTCCGGGTGACAATGGGGCCAGAGGAGGCACTGATTCAGGGTGGCAACGTCTCTGTGAATGGGGTGCTGATCTCCAAAGAGGAGTCCTGGATGCTCCATGGTAAGGGAGTGTGGGAGTCAGGGGAGGGCGCCTCGGGATGGAGGCCACTGCCCCCCACCTATCACCTCACTGCGCGACTGGGCAACTCTCTCTACCCAGCCTCTCTGACCCTGTTTCCCCCTGCTGCGCATTTGGTGCGGCCAATTCTGCCTCACGGGGACGTCTTGAGGAAGTGCCTTTGATAATGGGTGGGAAGTTTCTAGTACCAGACCCATATTCCTGGTTGGGACTCATAGGGTAAGGTAGGATCAGCAGGTACATGTGTGAGTGTGTGTGTGTGAAGTTATGGTGTGTGTGTGGTGTGAAAGTGTGTGAGGTTGTGTGTGTGTGTGAGTGCATACATGTGAGTGTGTGCATGTGTGAGGTTGTGATGGGTGTGTGAGAGAGTATGTGAGGTTGTCTATGATGGGTGTGTGTGAGGTTGTCTGTGGTGTGTGTGTGAGGTTTTCTGTGGTGTGTGTGTGAGAGGGTGTGTGTGAGGTTGTGTGTGTGCGAGGTTGTCTGTGGTGTGTGTGTGAGAGGGTGTGTGTGAGGTTGTCTTTGGGGTGTGTGTGAGAGGGTGTGTGTGAGGTCGTCTGTGGTGTACATGTGTAAGGTTGTGTTGTGTGTGAGAAGGTATGTGTGAGGTTGTGGTGTGTGTGTGAGAGGTGTGTGAGTTTGTCTCTGGTGTATATGTGTGTGTGTGAGAGTGTGTGTGTAAGGTTGTCTGTGTTGTGTGTGTGAGAGGGTGTGTGCGAGGTTGTCTGTGGTGTGTGTGAGGTTGTGGTATGTGTGTGAGAGGGTGTGTGTGAGGTTGTCTGTGGTGTGCGTGTGTAAGGTTGTGTTGTGTGTGTGAGAAGGTATGTGTGAGGTTGTCTGCAGTGTGTGTGTGAGGTTGTCTACGGTGTGTGTGTGAGGTTGTCTGTGGTGTGTGTGTGAGAGGGTGTGTGTGAGTTTGTCTCTGGTGTATATGTGTGTGTGTGAGGGTATGTGTAAGGTTGTGTTGTGCGTGTGAGAGGGTGTGTGTGAGGTTGTCTGTGGTGTGTGTGTGAGGGTGTGTGTGAGGTTGTCTGTGGTGTGTGTGTGTGAGAGGGTGTGTGTGAGGTTGTCTGTGGTATGTGTGTGTGTTGTCTGTGGTGTGTGTGTGAGAAGGTGTGTGTGATTTGTCTCTGGTGTCTATGTGTGTGTGTGTGAAGATGTATGTGTAAGGTATGTCGAGTGTGTGAGGTAGTATGTGGGAGAGTGTATTTGTGTATGTGGGACTGTGAGTGTTTATGAGGTTGTGCGTGTGCGTGTGTGCGTGCGGGTGTGTGTCATCGCTGACTTGTATTTTACTCTGTCCATGAGCTTCTCAAAGAGCGCTGTGAGGGGATAGACTCTGCTTTAGTCTTAAGTGCTGAGAGCACTAGGGCTCTGAGGGCTCCGTTCCTTCTCTCTGCCCCCTGGTAGGATGGGATGGAATGGGGGGTGGTCTGCCAATGAGGTGCGAGACCTCCTTCCGGCAGGGATGAGCCTGCAGTGGCAGGGAGACTGGCTGGTGCTGTCAGGGGATCTGGGGGCCATCGTGAGGCTGGATGGGGCTGGCTCTGTGTCCATCTCCCTGGATCCTGGGCTCCGCGGGCAGACGCAAGGCCTGTGTGGGCTCTACAATGACCAGCCGGAGGGTGAGTGAGTGCAGTGTGGGTGGGGCTGGCATGGAGGCCCAGGTGGACAGATCCCAGACCCAGCACCCTGCCTCACTGCCTGTCCTCAGATGACTTTTTGGAGCCAGGTGGCAGGATGGCTGTGCTAGCTGCCACCTTTGGGAATTCCTGGAGGCTCCCCGACTCTGAGGTGAGGCAGAACCCCACCCTCAATCTCAGACCTGGATCCCCAGCTCCCGCACCCTAAGCCTCTGCTCCCCTAGGTTCGCATGGACCAGTCTCTGCCAGCCCATGGGGAGAGAGGCAGGGTCCCCAACTGCTTCTATGAATCAGGGTTGGGGGGAAGGGGAAAAGATGGGGAAGAGACAAACGAGCTCGTTGTCTGACCCCTGATGCGGGCTGATTGGGACTCTTTGCCCTCCCCTGCCCCCCCTGGGGGCCACATTGCTGCCTGCTCACCTGGGGTGTCTGGGACGCCCCGACGGGTATGTGAAGGTTGGTCATCTGCTTGATGCCCTGGTGCCTGCCCCCAATTGTTCCCAGCCTGGGTGTGTGGACGCCCCGGAGGCTGCTCCAGTCTGCAAGAGGCCCCCGGGGGGTGTGGAAGAGGCATCCCGCCTGCTGGCTGAGGCCCAGGATGTGTGCCACCTGCTCCTGGGCAGTCCTTTCAGAGAGTGCCACATTCAGGTATGAGACAGGAGGGTGAGGGAGCCAGTGGGATGGAAAGGCCTCACCCTGATGATGCTGTGTGTGACCTGGTCACTCTATCCCCTGGAGAGAAACAGCCATAAGTCCTGGTGTGACAGAGTCAGGGCCAGTGGGAGGCTCTTGGGGCCAGAGGCAAGGCGTGTGCCCTCTCGCTTTGTACCAGGTGGCCCCCACCGGGTACCATGAGGCTTGTCTCTTCGCCTACTGTGCCGGGGCAGCAGACGGCAAGCAGGCGGGGCGGCGGGAGGCTGTGTGTGCCACCCTGGCAAACTATGCCCAGCACTGTGCCCAGGAGGGCATCCACATCCACTGGAGGAAGCCTGGCTTCTGTGGTATCGTCAGGCCCTTATTCCACAACCACCTCTCCTTGCCCACTTCTTGAGGGCATGGCCACCCCCAGCACCATCCCTGTGACCCCCACCCTCTCAGGCTAGCCCAGTGGTGGCCCCAGGAGGAGGTGGGTGAAGGTGGTTGCAGGTGAACACAGGTGGGCACAGGTGGGTAGAAGTAGGAGGAGGTGGATGCAGGTGGACACAAGTGGGTGAAGGTGGAAGGTGGGCAGAGATGGGAGGTCTTACGTTCCCCTACCCCACCCCTGCCTGTCCACTGAATGCCTGTGTCCTGGGGGAGAGTCCCCCAGCCTCACTCCCCCCTATCCACAGAGCGCCTGTGCCCTGGGGGCCAGCTCTACTCGGACTGCGTGTCCTCCTGCCCACCCAGCTGCTCGGCCGTTGGCGAGGGCGGGGAACGGTCCTGCCGGGAGGAGTGTGTGAGCAGCTGCGAGTGTCCGCCTGGCCTGTACTGGGATGGCACCCTCTGTGTGCCACCTGCCCAATGCCCCTGCTACCACCGGCGCCAGCGCTATGCCCCAGGGGACACCGTGTACCAGTTGTGCAACCCTTGGTGGGTCCCAGGCTTGGCCTGACCTGGGGTGGGGGGCACAGCTCCCCTCCTCAAACTACCTCCCCAACCTGGTGCCTCCCTCACAAGCCATTTCTGACCTCCCATGGCCTAGGCGATGACCCTTGTGCCCTCCACCAGATGCCTTCAGCTTGTCTGGTGTGGCCTGGTGGGGATGGGGAACAGGGCCATGGGTGGGTGGGCTGGGGCCAGGCTGGTACAAGGGTGCCCTCCACTGTGTGACTGCAGTGTGTGCCAGGATGGCCGCTGGCACTGTGCCCAGGCCCAGTGCCCGGCTCAGTGCTCTGTGGGAGCCGATGGACACTACCTCACCTTTGATGGACGGGGCTTCTCCTTCCGGGGCAGCAGAGGCTGCCGCTATGGCCTGGTGCAGGTGAGCAGAGGGCAGTGGGAGTGTATGCATGGGGGGCAGGTGACACCCCACAGAGCAAGGCTCCATGGTCAGGCCTCAGTCAGGGCCACCACAGACCTCTCCATCTCTGTCCCACCCCCATCTGCCCTCCTTCTCTGTCCAGGACCATGTGAAGGGGCAGCTGCTGATTGAGCTGGAGCATGGGGCCTGTGAGTCTGGGAGCTGCCTCCACGCCATCTTGGCCTCTCTGCAGGGGGCCCACATCCAGCTCAGCGACTCAAGTAACCTTGCTGTACCTCCCCCACGTCCACTGGGCTCCTGCCGACAGCCATCAGCCTCAGGGGTGCAGTTCGGGCCCAGGTGGCCTCTGGCACCACCCCTGTCCCCAGCCCTGTCCCCAGCTCCCTGTGTCTCTGAGCTGAACCCCAGATCCCTTTGCACAGAGCTCACAGCCTCAGCTCCCCCTCCAGTCTCTGAAGCAGACAGTTCTGTGGGGAGTCTGAGGCACCTTCTGCCTTCTCTCCAGGGGAAGGGAAGATACCACTAGGAGAGGTGCTAGGTGCCTCCCAGCACAACCAGCACCACACACAGGAGGCACGCCATATCCCTACCCCTGGGTCTGTCCCTGGTCACTCGGCCCAGCTCCCCCTGCTTTCAGACTGCATAGGGGAAGATAGAGGCAAAATGGGTGCGGAGGTGGTCTTGGGGCTGGGGGAGCTCACTAGGCCTGGTGACCTCGGGGACCTCCCATTCCAGGCGCTGTCCTGGTGGATGGGCAGGAGGTGGCCGTGCCCTGGCATGGTGCTGGGAACCTCAGCATCACCCGAGCCTCCTACAGCTTCCTGTTGCTGCGCTGGCCCGGGGCCCAGGTCCTCTGGGGTGTGTCTGACCCTGCAGCCTACATCACTCTGGAGCCCCACTATGCCTACCAGGTATGCTGGGAGGGGTGAGTGGCTGCCAGCCTGGGGGTCAGGTCTGACCGCCACACCCACTTGCCCCAGGTGCAGGGTCTGTGTGGCACCTTTACCTGGAACCAGCAAGATGACTTCCTGACCCCTGCTGGGGATGTGGAGACCAGTGTAGCTGCCTTCACCAGCAAGTTCCAGGTGGCAGGCGAGGGGAGGTGCCCCCCTGGGGACGCAGCACTACTGCATCCATGCAGCACCCACACCCAGCGCCGCCCCTTCGCGGAGGCAGCCTGCGCCGCCCTGCACAACCCAGCCTTCCAGGTAGCAGGGTAGTGCTCCTGCGTTTGTACGGGGACCTTGCCTGCCCGACCTACCTTTTTAATCATTTGGGAACTCAGGGAGCGTGGCGTCACAGGGAGGGGCAGTGGGGATCAAGGGCATGGGGGTCTGTGGAGGGGGAGCCAACCCATTTCTCCGCCCCCAGAAGTGCCATGGGCTAGTGGACAGGGAGCCATACTGGCTGCGCTGCCTGGCAGCTGTGTGTGGCTGCACTTTGGGCGAGGATTGCCTGTGCCCCCTGCTCTCAGCCTATGCCCACCGCTGTGCCCAGGAGGGCGCCCTGCAGTCCTGGAGGAGCCAGACCCTCTGCCGTGAGTGCTTCTCCGCCCAACTACAGCTCCCTCACCTGGCCCCCCTTCAGTAAAGTCTCTGGAGGACCTCCACCTGTGCAGATTGTGGGCTGCCTTCCTGTGGGGGGCGGTCCCCGGGGTGGCAAAGCTGGCCATGCCATGCCCTGACCTGTCTGTGTGCCATGCCCTGACCTGTCTGCGTCCCCTGCCCAGCTGTCACATGTCCTGGTGGCCAGGAGCACCAGGAGTGTGCCCCAGCATGCGGCCGAAACTGCGGGGAGCCTGAGAACTGTGTGGGGCTGGGCGGTTGAGTGCCTGGGTGTAACTGCCCCCCAGGGCTGCTGTGGGACCCCGCAGGCCAGTGTGTGCCCCCCAGCCTGTGCCCTTGCCAGCTGGGAGCCCACCGCCATGCCCCTGGCAGCACCACTATGAAGGACTGCAGCCGCTGGTGAGGGTCTCTGCCTCTGGGTGGAGGGAAGAATTGGGGTGAAGGGGGGGGAGCTGCAAGAAAGGGGTCAGGCTGTGTTGCTCTGGGACCTCAGCATGAGCTCAGGGATGACAGTCACACTTTCAGGTCCTAGACGAACTTTCATACACACTCCTTAGATGTGGTGAAGTGGGGAGTGGGAGAGTCGATCCACTCTACAGAGCAGGAACTTTACTGGTGAGGGACTGAGCCAGACCCTGGAGCTCCTGAGGTGTGGCCCAGGCTCTGCTGAAGGCGTTACAGACTCAGGCCTGGGGTGGGTGAGGGCTATGGTGAATGCCCTTTGCTGGGCTGGGCATGGGGTGTTGGATACCTCCACCACTCCTGGAGCTGGAGAAGGGCCCTTTGGAGCCAAGGAAGGAAGAGGGACCGTCAGGGCAGGATCCCACTCAGCATCAGGGGACCTGGATGCCTGGGCTTGTGAGGCTCCCCCACATCAGACCTGACCCTGACCACTCTGACCTCCACAGCATCTGCCAGAAAAGAGGCCTCTGGAATTGCACAGCGCACCGCTGCCCCCCGCAGCAGGCATTCTGTCCCCGTGGGCTCATCCACGTCCCTGGCACCTGCCTGCTCACCTGTGACAGCCCCAGTGCCAACCACACCTGCCCCATGGGCAGCCCTGCAGGCTGTGTCTGCCCCCCGGGCACCGTGCTGCTGGTGAGGTTGCAGAGGAACCACATGGGGCTGCCCCCAGCTTCTGCCTGGCAGCCCCTTCAGCTCTCTCTCCCCCACCTCCACTCAGGACAAGCAGTGTGTGCCCACTGAGCGCTGCCCCTGCCGCCACAGCGGGCGGTGGTTCCCGCCCAATGCCACCATCCAGGAAGACTGCAATGTCTGGTACACCCAAGCCCTGTGCCCTGAAGCCCTGTGACCTGTGACCCTACCTCCCAAAGTGTCATTCTCCTGAACCCCATCTTTCCCTTGGAAGAGGCTGGAGTGTTAGGAGGCATCCGGTCTGGGCAGCGAATGTGTTGGAGCCCTGGTGGGGCCAGTGGGAACCCTCCAAATCCTGGACACAGCCCAGGCCTGTCCTTGCTGACACTGCCTCTTTCCCTCCTTGCCCACAGTGTGTGCCAGGGCCGGCAGTGGCACTGCACGGGTCATCAGTGTGGGGGTCACTGCCAGGCCTCAGGCGCCCCTCACTATGTCACATTTGATGGGCTGGCGATAACCTTCCCTGGGGCCTGCGAGTACCTGCTGGTGCGGGAGGCTGCTGGCCGTTTCTCTGTGTCAGCCCAAAACCTGCCCTGTGGGGCCAGTGGCCTTGTCTGCACCAAGGCGCTGAGTCTGCAGCTGGAGGGCACCATCATACATCTGCTCCGAGGTGGCCGTGGTCCCAGAGGGTGGGCGTGGCTGGGCAGGCACAACCACAGTGCCCTTCCCTGGCCTTGGGGACCCAGATTCTGGAAGACTCCAAGAAACCGAGACCCCAAGGGGACCCGTAGTTTGCCTGGGCTTCTGTAGCTCAAGAAGCAAAAGAAAGGCTCAGCAGAGGCTAGGGAGAGCCTTGGGGGTCTGGGTGTGCCCCTCCGCCCTTGATGCCACTTTCTCCTCCACAGGCCGGGCCGTGACAGTGAACGGGGTGCCCATCTCACCCCCCAAGATTTACACAGGCCTTGGGCTGAGCCTGCGTTACTCTGGCCTCTTCCTGGTGCTCAGGACTTGCCTGGGCCTCAGCCTGCTCTGAGATGGAGGTCAGGCCCCAGCAACCCCATCGACCCTCCCCTTGTTCCAGCACCTTGGGCTTGAGTGTTGGCCCCGACTCCCAACACCTGGCCAACTGTCTTCTGGCGGCCTCAGGGCTGGGGTGGGGGTCCCAGCAAGGCTGGCCCAGACCCTGCCTCTTCCCCTACCTCAGCCAGAGCTCCACCTGCCCTCAATCACACTCAGCTGGAGTTCCCAAGTTGTGTTTTTATAATTGTAAACGTTTTCCTTCATTGTGAAAACAATACCTGCTCACCAAAGAAACTTTTAGAATATACCAAATTTGAGAAAGAAGTGAAAATAAATCTCCTAACATCCCACCACCCAAACAGCAGTTGGCATTTTGGAAAAAATTGTGACAGAAATTAAGGGAAATGGCACAACCCTCATAAGGGCAGAGTGTGGGGAGGCCTGGGGCTGACTTTGTCCTGTCTTTGTCCTGAGTCCCCAAGACTGACTGCTTTCGGAATCTGACCACCTGGCTATAGCTAGGAGAGTAGGTGCCCACTTCTTCCCTGACCCCCAAAACACAGTTCTCCTCACTCATCACCCTGACGCCCGCAGAAAAGAGGGATCCGCCGCCAGTCTTAGGAGTATGGCTGCAGATGTGACAGCCCGTCCAGAGAAGGCCCAGGGCCGCTTCCCCAAATGCAGCCCTGCCACCTTCCGCTCCAGGCACCCGGGTGTTGGTGCACTTGCCCCCGCAGTTCCGCGGCCGCGTGGCGGGGCTGTGCGGAAACTTTGATGGAGATGCCAGCAACGACCTGAGCAGCCGCCAGGGAGTCCTGGAGCCCACGGCGGAGCTGGCCGCCCATTCCTGGCGCCTCCAGCCCCTCTGCCCAGAGCCCGGAGACATGCCGCATCCCTGCACCGTGAGGGACAACGGCAGCGGGCCTGGGACTGGGGCGGGGTGGGGGGGGAGTTTCAGGGGCTCCCAGGAGCTAGGGGGCCGCTGGCTGTGCAGAGAAGCAAAGAACAACTGTGCCCCGCTCCCTGCAGGTGAATGCCCACCGCACTGACTGGGCCCGGGCGCGCTGCGGGGTACTGCTGCATGCTGTCTTCGCAGCGTGCCACGCCGAGGTGCCTCCGCAGACGCACTACGAGCGGTGCTTGCACGAAGCCTGCGGGTGAGGAAGGGGCATCCAGCGGCCGGAGGGGATGGGGGCGGGGCTTGGACTGGGAGCTGAACCTGGTAGCCGAGGCCTGCCGGGTGGAGAGGGTGTGGGGCGTGTTCTGGGGGGTGCTGGAGCGGGTCGGGTCGGGCGGGGGCTGGGGCTGGGCTAGAGCAGGTGTCTAGGGAGCGCAGGGCTTCCTGAGCTAAGCCCCTCTCCCTCCAGCTGCGACTCTGGGGGCGACTGTGAGTGTCTCTGCTCGGCCATCGCCACCTACGCGGATGAGTGCGCTCGGCACGGACATCGCCTGCGCTGGCGCAGCCAGGAGCTCTGCCGTGAGTGCCGCCCACCTGCTCAGCTCCTGTAGCGCTTCTTTCGCCAAGTCTGCTACCACGTGCCACACACTTTACAGCTAAACAAAACATGCAAAATGGCTGCCCCTGTGGAATTTGCATGTTACACATGGCCTGAGGGAGTTTCAGGGAGGGTCTGCGCTAGGTACCCCCATTGCAGGGACTGCACAGACGTCGCCTTGTGCTGGCTCCCCGGTGCCCTGACGCTCTGTGACCCAGGCCTCTTTCCCCCTAGCTGTGCAGTGCGAAGGGGGCCAGCTGTATGATGCCTGTGGCCCCACGTGTCCCCCCACCTGCCGTGACTAGGCTCCTGAGCCCAGGTGGCACTGCCAGGTGGCTGCCTGCGTGGAGGGCTGCTTCTGCCCCGAGGGAACCCTGCTGCACGGTGTGGAGATCGGGAGGGGCAAGGAGAGGGGCGGCTCAAGTGGGAGAGGGCCCAGGCCACAGTGCCAGCCTGGGTGGCAGCCTGCACGGTTTTGCTTTGAGCCCTGCCCTCTGTGACCACAGGCGAGATCTGCCTGGAGCCCGCCTCCTGCCCCTGCGAGTGGGGGGGCAGCTTCTTCCCACCGGGGGCTGTGCTGCAGAAGGACTGCGGGAACTGGTGAGTGGGGGTGCCTCAGGAGGAGCCCTCTGCCCACGGGCCCAACCCAGTGCTGACCCCCAGACGCCATGTGCTCAGCACGTGCCAGGACAGTCAGTGGCACTGCGGAAGTGGCAGTCCTCACTGTGAGGAGCCAGTGCCCAGCTGTGCAGAGGGAGAGGTCCCATGCCAGGAGAGTGGGTGCTGTGTGCCCCATGGGTGGCTCTGTGACAACCAAGACGACTGTGGTGATGGCTCCGATGAGGAGGGTGAGTGATGCAGCCTGTCCCTGTACAGTGCCCAAGTTTATTGGAGAGAAACCATCTGTCAGAAGTCAGGATTTGTGGGATTGGGCAGACGGGTAGGACATTCTGGCCTTTCCCGGTATGGGGACCTATCAGACCCTGCATCAGGGCTCTGAGTTCACCTGCTTGTCCCATGTCAGGCTGTGCCACCCCAGGCTGTGGGGAGGGGCAGTTCTCCTGCAGCTCTGGAGGATGCCTGCCTATGGCTCTGCGCTCTGATGGGCAGCACGACTGTGTGGATGGGGCAGATGAGAAGGGCTGCCCGTGCCCCCAGGAATCTCTGGCCTGTGCAGATGGGCAGTGCTTGCCCATGGCGCTGCTCTGCGATGGGCACCCCGACTGTCCAGACGCCACCGACGAGGAATCCTGTCTGGGTATGTCTTCTAGCCCTGGCTGCAGTCTGCCAACAGTGCTGGCTTCCCTTCTTCGCCAGCTTGGTCTATGGCCTGCGGAAGCTGTGAGTGGGGCACCCCACACAGTGCCCAGAAAGCATCTCCTCCCTGGCTGCAGGGCGGACGAACTGCACCTCTGGAGAGGTGTCCTGCACAGATGACAGCTGCGTGGGTGCCTTCCAGCTGTGTGACGGGGTCTGGGACTGCCCGGACGGGGCGGATGAGGGGCCCAGGCACTGCCCCCTCCCCTCTCTGCCCACGCCTCCTGCTGGGTCCCTGGAGACTGCACCAACTCCCCCGAGCGATATCGGACCTGGTAAGTGTTCTGCAGAGGGTGGCGCTAGGGGGCTGGGAGCCAGGAGGACGGAAGAGCGTCCTGGTGGGAAGTGTTTTGGGGTGGGTACTCTGGGGGTGGGCAGGGGCAGAGAAAGAACGAATGGAGGGGCCTGAAGGACATGGAGCGTCCCGTGCCCTCCCCTAAGCTGCGGGGGTCAACTGGGAATTCCTGGGCGAGGGAAGAGCTTCTGGAAGACCAACAGGGCAACAGAGCGCGGGAGCCGCAGATTCGGGAGGGAAGACGTGGGTGCCGAGGCCAGCGGGACGCGGGAGCTCAGAGGTGGGGCGGGACCGGCCGAGGCCTGCAGCCCCCGGGCAGGGTCCGAGTTGGGTCGCTGCAGCCCTGCCCTGCGGACCCGCCGAGTTTGCTTGCGGAAGCGGTGAGTGTGTCCCGCGGGGCTGGCGCTGCGACCGAGACGAGGACTGCGCAGACAGCAGCGACGAGCGCGACTGCGGTGAGCCCCCGGCCGGCCCACCGCACTGTCCCGAGACCTCCGCCCCGCCCGCTCCGCCCCGCCCATCGCGCGCTGCCCCAGCCCCCAGTGCAGACCACCTCCCCACCCCACCCCACGCCCCGTCCGTGCGCACACCCAGCTAGAGCGCCGACCTACGCCCCCAGCTCAGGCCCTGCCCACGGAGACCTAACCCCGCCCACCGCGCAGACCCCGCCCCCAGTTCGGAGCCCGTTCCCGGCGCTGACCTCTGCCCCCGGTATAGACCTTAGTCCTAGCACTGACCCTGCTCCTCGCAGTCTTCGTCTTCTGCCTGTTCTTCCCTCCCGCTCTTTGTCCTCTGGGTGGGCGCAGGCGAGCTAGGGAGTGACTCAGATCCGGGGGCCTCAGTCTGCGCTTTGATCTTTTAAATGAAATTCCAGTTGAAAACTTTGGCCCTCCTTCCAGAGCCCGGAGAGAGAGGAGCAGGCTCTTGGCTTTGCCCACACTTGGGCAGTCATGGACAAGAGGGTGGGCAGTGGCACGGTGGGCACGTAGCTGCCCCCAGTTCCTCCCCTTCTAGACAGTCCCTGAGTCCTGTCCTCCTCCCCAGGGGGCTGTGGTCCCACCTCCTCTGCCCAGGCCTCCTTGCCCCCACGGGCCTCCGAAAGGCCTCCCCTGCCAGCCCCTCGGCCGATATGGGGCGGAGGCATCCCAGGACACCTCTTGCTGCCCACAGGACCCACCCAGCTGCCCCCATGTCCTGGCCTCTTCCCCTGTGGCTTGGCTCCGGAACTATGCCTGCCCCCAGATCGGGTTTGCGAGGGGACCCAGGACTGTCCCCAGGCCGAGGACGAGCTGGGCTGTGGTGGGACCCTGTTCCTGCGGAGGCGGAGTTGGGAGGGCTGGACAGCCCGTGGTGCCTGTACTGCCCACTCCCCACCTAACTGCCTTTTCTCCCCTTGCTCCCCAGAGGGGCTTCTAGCCCTGGGAGGCCCCAACAGGACAGGGGTCCCATGCCCTGAGTACTCCTGCCCAGACGGTGCCTGTATCGGATTCCAGCTGGTGAGGCCTCAGCAGTGGGTGCAGTAGGCGGGTTGTAGACTGACTATAGGACCCTGACCCCGCCCCCCCCACCCAGGTGTGTGATGGGCGGCCAGACTGTGAATTGTCAGGGGGCACAGGGCCCTCCCCAGAAGAGCAGGGTTGTGGGAGCTGGGGCCCCTGGAGCCCATGGGCAGCGTGCAGCCAGACGTGCGGGCCTGGGGTGCAGGGCCGGAGTCGCCACTGCTCCCCTGCTAGCCCCCTGGTGCTGCAGCACTGCCCCGGCACAGAGCACAAGTCTCAGGCCTGCTTCTTTGCAGCCTGCCCAGGTGAGTGGCCTGGGGCACCTGGGGGGGGGGGCGGCCCTAGGGAGATGGGCGGCCTGGAGAAGGGGCCTGGAAAGGGTGCTTGGAGGGAAGGGGGCCTGGAGGAGAAGGGCCTGGAGAAACAGGGCCTGGAGAGAGAGGACCTGGAGAGGAGGGTCTTAGAGGGAGAGGCAAAGGAGGCCAGGGTCCCTCAGCCCTGCTGCCCGCCCACCGCCCGCCTCGTCCTTCCAGTGGATGGGGAGTGGAACCCCTGGTCGGCCTGGTCGCCCTGCCTCGAGCCCTGTGGGGGCACCACAACCCGGCAGCGAGGGTGCCGCCCACCCCAGAATGGGGGAAGGAGCTGTGCCACGCTGCCTGGTGGCCCTCATAGCACCCGCGAGACCAGTGAGTGCTGGGGCGGGGGCAGAGAGTGTGTGTACAGGCTGTGCAGGCTGAGAGGTGGAGGCAGCTGTGTGTGTACAGGCTGCAGGGTGGGAGATGGGGGGAGTGGGGGACCTGTCTTGGGTGACCCATTCCAGATTCTGCTCAGAGCCCTGCACTCAGGATGGCTGTCCCAATGCCACCTGCCCTGGGGAGCTGGTGCTCTGGACCCTGCACCCCCTGCGACTTGACGTGCGAGGACGTCTCCAGCCAGGCCTCATGCCCCACTGACCAGCCCTGCTGCCCAGGTGAAGCCCGGCCAGGAGTAGCAGCAGGGCTGGCTGTGGGTGGTGCTTGGGGACAGGAGCCTCACCCTGGGCCTCCCCAGGCTGCTGGTGCCCCAAGGGGCAGTTGCTGGGCAGCGAAGGGCAGTGTGTGTGGCCCCGGCACTGCCCCTGCCTTGTGGACGGCACCCGCTACTGGCCTGGCCAACGCATTGAGGCCAACTGCCAGCTCTGCATCTGCCAAGATGGGCGGCCCCGGCGCTGCCGGCCCAACCCGCACTGCAGTGGTGAGCCCCTTGGCCCTTCCCTGGGGTCATGGCCCCCTCCTAGACCACCTGGCCAGGCATCCTCCCCTCCTCCAGGCCATGACCCTGACTCCAGGTACTCTGCCTTGGTGGCCCCAGCACCTGACCTTTGGCCTTCCCTCAGTGGACTGTGGCTGGTCGTCCTGGTCCCCCTGGGCTGAGTGTCTGGGCCCCTGTGGGAGTCACAGCATCCAGTGGGCCTTTCGAAGCCCCAACAATCCCCACTTCTCCGGCCGTGGCAGTCAGTGCCGGGACATTCACCGCAAGGCCCGAAGGTACTGTTCCCACCTGCAGGGACCCAAGCCTCACCACCAGCCCCCAGATAGGGAGCTTCTTTCTGGGTTTTCACCCACACCTGGGCCTGATGCCCGCAACATCTTTGGGGACCCCACCTTCTCCTACTTCAGTTTAATGCCTCTGGGCCCAAGTGGAGGGTAGAGGGAGCCCACAGATGCAGTGATGGTGGCAGAGACCAGGGACAAATATGGGGCAGGTGTGGTTCCCTGCCTGTGCCCTGGCATACCTGCGTGATGCTCGTCAGAGCCATAGCAGCATCTGCCACCCAGGCCACTAGGACTGGCTTCACTGAATGGGGGAGTTGTGCAGATAGCCCCTCTTTTGGACCAATTTCATTTCTTGGGGGGCAGGTGTGGGATGGGGTTATAGAGTGACTCTTCGTAAGCCCCTCAGTCCCTGACAGAGTCCTGGATATGGGGGAGCAGTGCTTGGGCAAGCCTGCTTACCAGGCCAGGACCCTTCCCAGATGCCAGACGGAGCCCTGTGCAGAGTGTGGATGGCAGGGTCAGGCTTTTCGCGCTGGGCAACGCTGGCGTGGGGGCCCGTGTGAGGTGTGCCAGTGTCTGCACAACCGCACCGTGCACTGCTCCCTTTACTGCCCCCTGGGCAGCTGCCCCCAGGTAAGGGGTGGGCCATGGCAGGGGTGCAGGGGGGGCCACAGGCCTGCCGGGCTCAGGACACACTCCTGACTCCTGGGCCCACAGGGCTGGTTCCTGGTGGAGGGAGTGGGAGCGGCGTGCTGCCACTGCATCCTGTCCGGTGAGTGGGTCTAGGGGATGGCAGAGGAGCCCCAAAGGGAGGAGGACGGGGGACTGAGAGGGAGCAGGAGGGGAGCATTGGGGGTTCTGAGGGCCAGTGCCCCAGACTCAGGGAGGCAAGGAATGGGCCCCCCAGTGGGAGTGGTTCTGGTTGAGCAGCCATGTGGATGTCCTACTTCGCTGCCCCCAGGCACTCTGCCCTCTGGTTCTCCTGGGGCTCCCCTGTCCCCCTCAGAGCAGACAAGGCATTGCTGGACTTTCTCAAGAGCATCTTTACTGGAAACTGAGTTATCGTTGAAGCAGGAAAAGGCTCAAAAATGGATGTATTTATGGGCCTGAAAGTGCACCCCCAGGCAACAATTCCTTCCCCTCACCCCTCTCTGCTGAGATTAGGACAGACCAACATAGACCATGGTGCAAGTTGCTGACTACACAAGAGCATGGCAGTTTTCCTTCTCCAAACCCCAGGCCCACTGTGCTTCCACCCAGAGGCTCGCAGACCTGCCCTATTAGTCTCACAGCCATGGATCAGGGAGGCAGCTGCTTGGGTCCAGCCCTGAGGTGGCTTCAGACAGGCAGTTTTCTTCTGTTCTCTAAATGTTCAATGAGACTGAAAACCCCAACTCACACTAGGGAGGAGGGGGCTTTCCTGCTGGGGGTTGTTCTCAGGCCCCCGCCCCCCAAAGTCATGGGACAGGAAGTGCTCCAAGAAGTGGGGGAGCCCATCTGTGTCTCCCCACACAGGAGAGAACCAGACAGCCCACCCCATGGCCACTCCGGCCCCTGCTCCTGCCCCCAGCCCCCAGATTGGACCCCCTCTGGCCACCTACCTTCTGCCTCCACCAGGAGGTAAGGGGATATGCTGTTGGCCTGGGAGAGAGACTGCCCAGCCCTGGAGAGGAAGCAGGACAGCTGGGTCTGTCCCTTGTGTTGGTGGGGGAGTGGGCGCCCTGCCAGTATGGACTCTAGCCATTCTTCAGTTGCTTTCCCACCTCTACCCTTGGACCCTCCTTCTGTCCTGGGCTAAGGTCAGCTGTTTGGGGCCCTCAAATCCCCAGCTTCCCCTATGGTTCCTGACTGTTCAACAGGCTCTGCCCCTACTCAGCCCCTCCCTTTCCTGCACCCAGACCCCTGCTATTCCCCCCTGGGGATCCTGCATGCTGTGTCCCAGCTGTCGGAGCACCCGGCCTGGGCTGCCTCTCTGGGGGCTCCCACCGAGGGAAGCCACAGGGAGGCCCACCCTGGGCCACACACCCCACCCACCTTACTGCAGCTGGACCTGAGGCAGCCCAGGAACCTCACTGGTCAGTGCAGGCGGGGTAGGGGCCAGACGGTGGGTGGGGACAGGGGAGCAGACTGCTCCCTCAGCTCTGACCCTGCCCTGCCTCCCAGGCCTCCTTGTGCAGGCCACCGGGGATGGCTCCAGCTTCTCACTGCAGTTCAGCAGCGACGGCCTCCAATGGCACGAAGACGGTGAACTCCTGCGTGGCCCTCTGCTCCCACCCCAGGTACCGCCTGTGGAGGCCCTCACGCCCCTGGGAGCCCACAGTCCTTGGAGGGTTTGGGGCCTCTGTCAGGTGCGGGGAGTGGGTGGGTGATGTCGGGTTAGCGTGGAGGGAGCCCGGGAGGCCCCTGAGCCCCTGGGGTTTGCACTCTAACTGGGCAGAAGGCCTCAGGAAGCAATCTGAGCCAGGCCTGGACACTCCTTGTCCCCTTGGGGAGTTTGGCAGGACCAGAAGCCCGCAGCCTCCAGAGGCCCAGAAGGCTGGTGCTAGGGCAAGAGCTCTGGGGACTTGCAGGGTGGGGCCAGTCGGGGGCTTGGGTGGGTGGAGGGAGGAGACCCGAAAAGCAGGGTTCGGTTCAGCCAGCGACAGCCCTATACCTGCAGGCCTCCCCTGGGAGCTGGGACGGCCTGAGCCCAGCGGTGCAGATCTTTGGCCGGATGGTGCAGGCTCGGTACGTGCGGGTCCGGTTCCGGGGTCCCCACGACAGCGCCTTTCTGAGGGTGGAGCTGCTGGGCTGTAGGCCAGGTACCGACATGGAGCGGGGCAGGGGGGAGGTTCCGGAGTGGTTGTGAGCCAGGTAGGGATGGGGCTGGGCAGAGCTGTGAGCCAGGTAGAGGCGGGGCTGGGGAGTTCAGGTGGGGCTGTAGCTAGTTATAGGTGGGGCTAGGAGAACCGGAGCAGGGGGACCAGGTGGGGCGGGCAGGAGCCTTCACAGTCCCGCTCCCCACCCCAGCATCCTCGCCAAGGGCCTCCCCTTGCCCGGGAGCTGTGCCCCGCTGTGCCAGCAGTGAGTGTGCCTGGAGTGGGGCTGCTTGTGATGGCACGGAGGACTGTGCAGATGGCTCCGATGAAGAGGGCTGCGAACTTCTGTCCACCCGCGCCAGCAGGTCTGCGAGTTGCCCCCACCGCTCGCACTCTTAGCTGAGGAAGGAGCCCTCTGGGCGCACACTGCCTGCACCCCAAGGCTCCCTGGTCCTGCATGCACATTCCATACCTTTGTTGAGGGTCTAGAGACCAAGGGCTCCGAGTCTCATCCTGGGCCAGCAGCTTCAGCATCACCTGTAGCTTGCCGAAAATTAAGATTCTCGGGCTCCACCCCCACCTGCCAAAGCAGGGCTCTGTGGGTGGGACTCAGCAGACTGGTGATTCTGATAGCCCTGGAGAACCCCTCCTGAACGCTCCTCCCCAGGGCTCAGCTGGGAGAACACTGACCTCCTGCCTGGTGGGGGCTCTGAGGCTGGGGGAGCCCTAGAGCGCTCTTGGTTCTTTCCCTTCCCAGGGTGCATCCCGCAGCGAGGACCCCAGGCCCCTCCTCCACCCAGCCCCTGCAGCTGGTCACGCAGCATGGGGAGGTGAGCGAGACAGGGGGAGGCCCAGGCAGATACGGAGTGGGGGCCACCAGCATCACCACCTCCGCTCTGCCCCAGCCCCCTGCATGAACCCCCCCTTCACTTGTCCTTGTTCACGGGTATGCTGAGCCTCTTGGGGCCCAGAGAAGGGAGGTGCACTGGTCTGGAAGGTTTGGGAGACAAGAGGCCCACCCTGGGCATAGGGTCATGCCCACAGACACCAGTACATGGGCACTGGGGGGAGGGGCTTCCTGAGGGGGAGGGCTAGGCTTGAGGGACGGGGGCCTGTAGGTGAAGAAGAGCGGATAGGGAATGAACAAAGCATCCAGCACATACGTGAGCGTGAGTGTGCATGAAAGTGTCTGAGTCGAGTGTGTGTGTGTTAGTGTGTGAATGTGAATGAGTGAATGTGTATGTGAGGATGTCTATGTGAATGGGTATGGATGTATGTCAGCAAGCATGCGTGCCTGTGTGAGGGTGTGTGTGTGTCTGAGCGAGTGTCTCTGAATGTGTGAACAATGAGGATGTATGTGAATGAACCCAGTCCCTGGCTCAGCTCTGCCCTGGGCTTGGGAAGGAGCAGGTGGATGAGGGAGAGGGACGGGGGGAGGGTGCAGGGGGCGGCCGACATGGGAGGCACCCATCTGGGCAGAGTCCTCTCCTCTCACAGAGTCTGGCAGGGACTGAGCTCTGGCACCCCGAGCAAGGGTCCCCAGAACCCCCGACAGGTATGTGCGCTGGCTCCAGGCCTCCTTCCCAAGCCCCATCCCTGTCCACAAGTCTGAGCTTCTGGTCCTCTGACCTGTGACCTCCTCCTGCGGCGAGGTGCGCCACCCAGGAAGGAGTCAAGGAGTCACCTCTTGTGGGAGGGGACCCCATGGTCCTCACCTTACCCTTGTGCCCACGGAGAAGAGGCCAGCGGGTCCTCTCCCAGCCTCCAAGTCTCCTCATCCGAGTTCTGGAGAGTCCATGCCACCAGTGGCCACCACCCCCACACCCCAGCCAGAGGTCAGGATACTGCAACCAGATATGGTAGCTGTTACGGGGCGCTCTCCCCACGAGATGGCTACAGTGGCCCCCACCGGTAAGATTTCATAGCCTTGTGCCTGCACAGCCTGTTTGATCCCAACAGGGACCCTGTGGGGGCAGCCCCAGAGGGTCCCCTTACAGACCAGGGGTGGCCTTGGGGGATCCGTTTCCCTCATAGGCCAGGGGCAGGCTTCAAGGGTTCCCTTAGAGAAGAGGAGCCGCCCCCGGGAGGGGTGTTAGTTCTGCTCCAGACCACATGGCCCAGGACTGGGTTATTGGTGGGACCAGGCCAGGTTCTAGGTGGGGTGGGAGTGGCACCCGCCGACCATGCAGTGGTGCCCACAGGCCCAAGTGTGTGCCCAGGGCCCTTCCTGCCCACACAGTGTGGCCCAGGGCAGGTGGGCTGCATAGTGCTGGGCTGCGTGGAGCCTGAGCAGCTGTGCGATGGGCAGGAAGAGTGTCTGGATGGCTCTGATGAGTGGTGCTGTGGTGAACAAGGCAGGTGTCTATTGTATGCTGTGGTGCCAGAGGGTCTTAGGCTTGGGGAGTCACTAGTACCCACTTCTGGCTCCATGGGAAGGGCCTGGAGAGGCTTCAGGTGGCAGAGAGTAGAGAGATAAGAGCTGGGAAAACAACAGGGGTGTGTGTTTGGGGGACAGTGAAGAGGGGGTGGGATAGGCCATCAGTCTATCCATCTGTCCATCCACCCATTAATCTGTCCATCTGTCCATCCATCTATTCTTCCATACGTCCATCCATTAATCTGTCCATCAGTCAACCCATTCATTCATTAATCTATCCACCCATTCATCCATCCCTCCATCCATTCATCTGTCTGTCCATCCACCAATCCATCATCCATTTATCCATCCATTCATTAATCTGTCCATCCATCCATTAACCTGTCCATCATCTGTCCATCCATCTACCTATCTGTCCATCCATTCAACTGTCCATCCATCCATTAATCTGTTCGTTCATCTGCCCATTAGTCCATCTATCTGTCCTTACATCTGACTGACCATCCGTCCGTCCATCCATCCGTCTGTCCATCCATCCGTCTGTCCATCCATCCATCCATCCATCCATCCATCCATCCATCCATCCATCCATCCATCCATCCATCCATCCATCCAGTGAAAGTAGAATGCTGTGCTCAAGGCCCATGGCATAGTCTTCCAATCAGGAAAAATCAAAGGAAGGGCCAGGGCACGAGAAGTCGACTGCTCTTATGGCCACTCCAGCCTCTCTGACACCCCAAGGGCCTTTGACCTGCAGAGAGACTACGTAAGAGGCTGTATGCTCTCTGCCTTAAGCAGGGGGAAGCCGGGCAGCACTCAGCATTGCAGTAGGGAGGCCAGGCCACAGGTCAGCTCGCTATATCCCTCTGAGCCTGCGGTGGAGGAGCCCGCCTGTCCCCCAGCCAGGAATAACAACTCCTTCTCCCTTGCCCCCCGGGCAGCGAGCACTGTGCCCTTCTTGGTGTCCACAATAGCCCTGCCTGGGCTGCCAGCCACCTGCTCTCCACAACAGCTGCACTGTGGTAGTGGGGAATGCCTTCCTGCCCCACGGCGCTGTGACCTGCGGCCGGATTGCCAGGACGGCTCTGATGAGCGTGACTGTGGTATACACACAGACCCCAGGGCCTGCCTGCCACTGGCTGCCCTAGCGCTAACCTGACCCCTGACCCTGACCCCTGACTTATGCTATCCTGCCCTGCAGTGGACTGTGTGCTGGCACCCTGGTCTGGCTGGAGCAGCTGCAGCCAAAGCTGTGGACCTGGCCTTGCCGTCCAGCACCGGCAGCCGCTTCGGCCTCCCCTGCCTGGGGGCAGCTGCCCACTTGACCGAGTCCGAAGTCGGTCCTGCTTCCTTCGGGCCTGCCCAGGTGGGCCAGCCCCAGCCCTCTCCAGTGACAGGGCCCTGCACTCCCTTGGGGATCCCAGGACGTCAGGAGTGCAGTTCCTCCTGCTGTCACAGCCAGTGGCCAGCAAAGGCCATCAGGATCCTCCGCCCGGCCCCTCCTTCTGCCCAAGTGGCCCTGGGTGGAGCCTGTACCCTGGGAACTATAGCAATCCGCCTCAGAAGGTGCTCTAAGGATACAAGTATGAGATAGGTGCAGGTGTGCAGCTAGTCTCTACGGGCCCAAGGACCATCCCCACCCGGGCTTTGCATGGCAGCAAGGGGTTTTCCACCTTGGGGTGGCTCTTCAGCCCAAATCTCATGTCCTAGTTTTAACCTGGTGGGGCTGTTTCACTTCCACTCCCAGCCGCCAGGGGTGCCCTGCGCCACAATTTCCATGGCCCCAGATCCTCCCAGGGACCTAGAGGCGCACTGATCTTCCCTGGGCACATACTACCTGTGGGAAGTTCCCTAGGAAAAAGAACTCTGGAATTCCCCCTGAGTGCTGCCTTGCTGGCACCACCCAGCCAGGGCCTAGGGGCAGTGTCCTCTCTGGCTGCCCACCTGCTCTTCCATTCCAGCAAAGTCCTGTCTCCTGGTTTCCACCTGGAGACCTCCTGGTTCCTCTGCATTCTTCCTTCCCTGCAGTGGCTGGGGCATGGGCTGTGTGGGAGGCCTGGGGGCCCTGCAGCGTTTCCTGTGGGGGTGGCCATCAGAGTCGAAAGAGGAGCTGTAAGGACCCCCCACCCAAGAACAGTGGTGCCCCTTGCCCAGGGCTCTCCCAGGAGAGTGCACCCTGCAACTTGCAGCCCTGTGGAGGTGGTACCGGTAAGAGGCTGGGGGCTGGGCTGGGGGGGGCATCCAAGGAGGAAGTCTGTAGGGTGGGCAGTTGGGGTAGTCCCTTTGCCTCTCGTGCCCCACCCCCCCAACCTGGTGCTGTGTCCCCCAGACTGTGGCCTGGGCCGCGTACATGTGAGTGCTGAGCTGTGCCATAAGGGGCTGGTGCCCTTGTGCCCACCCTCCTGCCTGGACCCTGAGGCCAACAGAAGTTGCAGTGGGCACTGTCTGGAGGGTGAGGCTGACCAGCAAGGGGGCACCATGGATAGAACACTAGGGGGAGCAGGGGACACTAATGGAACTTGTCCCCTGCCTTCCCTCCTCACCTGGAGCTGAGTACCACCAACCCCCAGGATGCCGCTGCCCACCTGGGCTGCTCCTGCACTACGAGAACTGCCTACCCCTCTCCCAGTGCCCTTGCCTTGTGGGTAAGGAGCTGAAGCCCCCGGGTGAGCGCTTTCTGCTGGACAACTGCAGCTGGTGGTGAGGGCACACCCTGCCCACTAGCACACCCTCGGCAGAGGCAGTCTGGGGAGGCTGTGAGGCCTTGGAGTTCTGGGTGGGCCTTCGACCTGGTCTCCAGTCTCCAAGCCTGACCTCATTCCGTCCCCTACCCTCTGCAGCGTCTGTGAGGAGGGGGCTCTGCGATGTGAATCGAGGAGCTGTCCTGTGCCTTGTGGCTGGTCAGCCTGGTCCCCCTGGGGCCCCTGTGACCGCTCTTGTGGCTCTGGAGTGAGGGCCAGGTTCAGGTGTGTATGGGCAGAGAGGGAGGGAAAGAGAGAGGTTGGGGATTGAGGAGTAAGCAAGGGAAGGGGACAGTGGAGGAGTCTAGTCATGCAGGCAGGTCTGAGGGGCAGGGGTAGCTGGGGCATGGAGGGCAGAGGAGGCAGGGGTGGGGTTGGGAAACAGGAGCATGGGTTCCCATGCTGCCTTTCCCCAGGTCTCCCTCCAACCCTCCAGCCACCGCTGGGGGTGTTCCGTGCGAAGGGGACAGCCAGGAACTGCAGGCCTGCCACACGGGGTGTGGGACAGGTATAGCTATGGCAGGGGCAGGGAAGAAGGCGGGGGTAGGGGGGAGTGGGGGACGTAAGTGGGGCCTCCACCCCTTCCCTTCCATTTTCTTTCAAACCAAACTCAGGAACCCGGGGGACTGGACCACGCTGATCGTCCCAGTCAGGAAGCGGGAGTCAGGGTGGCCTCCCCAGTCTGGAGATGCAGGCCTAGAGCTGGCCTCAGTAGAATGGGCTTTGACGTGGTGAAGGGGGAGGGCGGAGGCCTGGCGCAGGTGCGGGACTCCTCCCACCTAGAGAGGCGGGGCCGCAGCGTGGGGCAGTGGTGGAGAATCCTGGAGCTGGAGCAGGGGGCACGCATGGGCCCACGGGGTGTGTGTGCCGGGGAAGACTTGCAGATGAACTGAAGGCGTGCCCTTGGTGACTGAGGATAGTGTTTGGAAGCGTCTAGATATGAGGACAGACAGTGGGCATGTCGGATTGGACTAGCCAGCAAGGCCTGTGGACTGAAGTGTGGAGAGAGCGTGGGAACAGGCCCAGAGCTGGGGTGGGAATCTCAGTGAGTGGAGTGGGAGCAGAGACTGCTGTGAGCCTCCCCAGTACCATGCTTCGTCCTCATTAGCACTTCCCTGACCCCTGGCTTCCCAGATCTTATCCTGCGATCTCTGGTTCCCCAATACTCAGCCCAGCCAGGGCCCCGCTGCAATAGGCCTGTCCCTCCCACCACCCCCCTCCAGAGGTACTGGGCTGGACGTCCTGGACGCTGTGGTCGCCCTGCAATCGGAGCTGCCTTACCCCTGGGGGGGGCCCGGGGTGGCGACGTCGTTCCCGACTCTGCTCCAGTCCCGGGCACGCCTCCTGCACCGGAGAGGGCACTCAGGAGGAGCCCTGCAGCCCCCCTGTGTGTCCAGGTGTGCCTCTGTCGGTCCCGTGCAGCACTGGTGGGGAGAGAATGACCCCTGGGGCGGTTCTGTACACGTGGGGAGGGACTGGAGTGGGCCTGGCCTTTATGCTTAAGCTTCCCTCCCCCAGCCGTCCCCGGGACAGCCAGTCCAGGTTAAGGGGCAGCCTAAAGGAATGTTTAAGACCATTTTGGGGCTCTGAGAATCCAGGCAAGGCCCCAGCTCTCGGCCCGCCGGCCCCACGGCGCTTTCCCCTGCCCCCTCCCTGATAGTACCAAGCGCCTGGGGTCCGTGGGCTCCCTGGTCGGCTTGCTCAGTTCCCTGTGACGGAGGCATCCAGACACGTGGGCGCAGCTGTTCTGGCCCAGCCTCCGGGGACCCAGAGTGCCGGGGACCCCACAGCCAGACCCGGGACTGCAACACGCAGCCCTGCACAGGTATCGGCGCCTCCTGGCCCTCAGGCTGACTCCTCCATCCTTCCCACTGTGGTGTCAGCACCCTCACCCCACCCCGCCCCCCAAGCCTACCTTGCCTTCCTGCGTGCCCAGCCCCCTCCTCAATCCCCCCCGCTGCTGAGGCCCGCTCGGTGTGCCCCCCCAGCTCAGTGCCCGGAGCACATGGTGTTCCGCTCGGAGGAGCAGTGCTGCCAGGAGGGCGGGCCGTGCCCTCGGCTGTGCGTGGCGCAGAGCTCCGGGGTGGAGTGCACGGGCTCCTGCGTCCCCGGCTGCGCCTGCCCGCCTGGCCTCTTGCTGCACGCCGCGGGCTGCCTTCCCCGAGGCCAGTGTCCCTGCCAGTGGCATGGGCGGCTCTACCTGCCCGGAGCAGTGGCTCGACTGGACTCCTGCAACAACTGGTAGGACGGGGAGGGGTGAAGGCGAGGGAGAGGAGGGAGGGGGCGGGCACGGGGGAGGCGGGCGGGCATCGACCCCTTCCCCAGACCACGTGCGTGTACTCCGCCCTCCTCCAGCAGATGGGGAGGGGTGCCAGCCCCAGAATACTCGGGGAATGGGATCCCGTCTACCCCTTTGAGGAATCATCGTGCCCTCCACTTACGGAAACACTGTCTCAGATGGATGAGACCCTTTATGATGGGGCTTCTAGTCTGTCCTCCCGGTGCTCTCTTCCTTGTTCCTGAATGTCATTCCCCACCTGCTCGGAAACCTTGAAGCACCCTTCGCAGGAGCCCAGGAGCCGATACCCGGCGGGCCCAGCAGAGGGCGCCAGCCCTTCCCTGCTTTCCCCCTTCCTTCCGCCTTCTTGCCCTTTCCTCTTCTTTCTCTTCCTCCTTCCCCTTCTTTCCATCTTACTCCTCTTTCCTTCTTTTTCTCCTTCCCTTTTCTTTTCCCTCCCTTGATCCCTCCGCAACTCTTCTTCTTCTTCTTCTTTTTTTTTTTTATCTTCCTCCCTCTCTCTGCCCCTGGCCTTCTTTTTTAGATTCTTTTGCTGGGGACCCCATGTATTTGACAAATAGGCTTGAAAGCATTTATTGGGGAAACCTTGAAGTGAGGAAAGTACCCGTCCTCCTTCCTAGGGTCTACTCTTCCTCCACCACTCCTAGGAGTCCCTCTAGGACATTTCCAAACAGTGTCTGATAAGCACAAATGGGATAAAAACTGTGAAAGTGGTACCATGGGAAGCTGAGGACAGGTGGGGAGCTCCTTATGTGGCCACCGGGAGCTCAGCTTCTTGGAAACTTGGAGGGGTTTTCAGGTCCCCAGGAGTAGAGGTTGTTTGTGCCAGGCTGGGCCAGGGCTCATGGGTGCTCTCTCCACAGCACCTGTGTCTCTGGAGACATGGAGTGCACCTCCGAGCCCTGTCCAGGTAAGCCGCTTGGGCCAGGGAGTAGTGGTAGATCAGCAGAGACCATGGGACAAAGATTCCGTTGGAGACGAGATCCTGGGCTGTGTTGGTGGCCCACCGGGGTGCATCTCAGTGGGCCTTGAGCTAGTATCTGGGGGACCACCTGATGGTTGCACACATACACCCCTCCCCTCGGCAGTGGCCTGTGGCTGGAGTCCCTGGACCCTGTGGACTGTCTGCAGTCGAAGCTGCAACGTGGGCATTCGGCGGCGCTTCCGGGCAGGCACTGCCCCCCCAGCTGCCTTTGGGGGTGCTGAGTGCAAGGGCCCCAATATGGAGGCTGAGTTCTGCAGCCTGTGGCCCTGTCAGGGTGAGAGCAGACACCCAGGGCCTGAGACTGCCTTAAGGACCCTCCAAAGAGAAGCTAAGAATAGTCCAGCCCTCCACCCCAGGACCCCATGGGCTTCCCCGAGAGATGGCCCCAACAGAACCCTGAGTGTTCACCCCCCAGAGCCCCTCCCCAGAGTCCAGCCTAGGAGCCCAGGGAGCCCCTGAGTAGTGTGAGGTAACTGGGTTGGTATGGGATCTGAGGGGAGAAGGGAGGAGGGTCCTGGCCTGCAATGACCTGGGCCCTCCCCCAGGGCCAGGTGGGAAGTGGGGGCCCTGGTCTCCGTGCTCTGTGCCCTGCGGCGGTGGCTACAGGAATCGCACCCAGGGCAGTAGTCCCCACAGCCCTGTTGATTTCTCTACCTGTAGCCTGCAGCCCTGTGCAGGTGAGGTTGCCCTTGGGACCCACCTGCTCCCAGAACCCCTGCCCAGCCCAGGGCCCGAGGCACTGCCTACCTCTTCCTGCCCCTATCACCCCAGGGACTCCTCCCTCTCTCCAGGAGGGAGCCAATAGGGCTGGTAATTTCTGTATCCCCAGGGCCAGTGCTTGGCGTGTGTCCTGGGGACAAGCAGTGGCTGGATTGTGCCCTGGGCCCTGCCTCCTGCGCAGAACTCAGTGCCCCAGGAAGGGCTAATGGGACCTGCCGTCCTGGATGCTACTGCCTGCCTGGGACACTCCTGCTGGTGAGTGCCCTTCCCTGCCATCACAGCAGGCCTCCTTGTGACCTGGGCAGAGCAGGGCCAGGGGCCTGGGGTTCGGAACAGGGACCCTGAGAGCTGAGGAAGGCATGGACTTGGAGCAGCTTGTTCTGCAGGGAAGAGGTAGCCCTGGCCAGTTTCATGCCCCGGGCCCTGGGCTCTTGGTTGCAAGGTTGTGGTGCCTGCTCCACCTATCTGTGCTCTATGTGAGCACCTGTTGTATGCACCGTGTGGGGCGAGGCTGCACTGTGGGGGCACAGGCCACGTTGTCAGGAAGTCTGCAGGCCAGGCACCCCTGAGAAGAAGGCAGAACTATGGGGTGGATGAGAGGCATGTTCCCAGGATGGGTGAGGGCAGGTGAGTCATGGGGGCACCCAGAATAGGGGGCTCTGGCCTGGCCCACATAGAGTAAGGGGCCCAGGGAGATGCCTGGCCTGGGGGTATGGGAAGCAAAAGGCCGGGTGGAAACTGAGCTCTGTGTCCAAGCAGGGCGTTTCCACGCTCAGTCTAAATTTATAACTGTGGGTGTGGCCAGGGAGAGTTCTCAACGCTGCTATGGCTATCACTCTTCCTGTGCACGTGGCCTGTTTTTATTTTCTTGATGAAATGTGACTGTTTTTGCACCTTTGCAGCACAATTGCACATTTCACAATTTTCTTAGCTGATCTCAGCTCGCTCATCTGGGCTGCAGCCTGTTAGTACAAGGTGTGGGATGAGGGGTCAGGCCGCCTGGGCCCACCTAGGAGCCTGACGGCGACCGTGGGTCTGCCGTTGCAGAACAACGTGTGTGTGCCCACCCGCGACTGCCCCTGTGCCCACGAGGGGCGCCTGCATGCCCCCGGCAGCGCCGTGCTCAGCCGCTGCGAGAACTGGTGAGACACCCCAGCGGCCTTGGCCCCAGCCCCAGGCAAAGCCGGCCTGCCCCCTTCCCTCCCGGACCACCACCCTCGTCTTCCAGCTCCTGCGTGTCGGGTAGGATCACCGACTGCACGTCGCGGCCCTGCGCGGAAGGTGAGGAAAGGGACCCTCAACGCCTGCGGCCCCTCCCTCCTGCCTCCTTTCCTCCCCAGGGGCGGCAGCAGTGGGCTTGGCTGGGCGGGAGGGAGCCTAGCAGGGGGCAGGGCGGGCTGCGGAGGCTGTGTCCGTCGGTCCGTCACGCTCCGGTCTGTGCGCCCCGCAGCCCCGCCAGCTTGGTCGCCCTGGACCCCCTGGAGCGAATGCTCCGCCTCCTGCGGCCCCGCCCGGCGCCACCGGCACCGCTTCTGCCCCGGTGTCCGAGGCGCGGCGCTGTCCCCTGCGCTGAGCCCGCCAGGGCCTCCCTGCCCGGGCCCCGAGGCCGAGGAGGAGCCCTGCTTACTGTCAGCCTGCGACCGTGAGTGCCCGCCCCGCCTGCGGAGCCCGCGCTACCCGGCCCGGCCCCCGCCCTCCGGGCTGAGCCGACCCCGCCCTGCCTGGACTCCCCCCCCGCCCGCGGCTCAGCCCAGCCCCCACCGTTTCTCTGTGTCCCCCAGGAGCTGGGGGCTGGGGTCTGTGGGGCCCCTGGTCCCGCTGTAGCCGGAGCTGTGGCGGAGGCCTGCGGAGCCGGGCCCGCGTCTGCGACCGACCCCCGCCGCAGGGCCTGGGGGACTACTGCGAGGGGCCTGGGGCGCAGGCGGAAGTCTGCAGAGCCCTTCCGTGCCCAGGTACCTGCGCGAGTAGGAGAGGGAGAGGGCCAGGGCCTGGGAGAATGGAAGGGAGACACGCCCGCAGCCTGGCCTGTCCATTCCTAGTGACCAACTGCACAGCCATCCAAGGGGCCGAGTACAGCCCCTGTGGCCCCCCCGGCCCTCGCACCTGTGACGACCTGGCGGTGAGTCTCACCCTCCCCTCTACCTGGCCTCTGATCCTGGAGGGTCACTCTGCAGGGACTGCTGGGCCGTCTGTGCCTCATGGTCTCCTGCCTGGGGCTAGGGGTCCCGAATGCCTTCGGTTAGCCCACCATGCATCTGCTCCCTTTTCCAAAGAAGAGAGCACCTGTGTCCTAAGAGTCAGTGACAGCTGGAGTCGGCCTCACTGGGCAGCCATCATCTTCATTACATCGAATGTTTGCAAATTAAACATTTTATTACAAAATCAGCATAAACACAGGAAGGGGGGAAATGCTCTTAAACACCACGAGCATTTAGATACATGAAGTTTGACTCTTTGCAGTTATGCGTGCATGCGTGTGTGTGTGCATGTGTGTGCCTGCGTGCATGGGTGTCTGCAGGTGTGTGCCTGTGTGCACGGGTGTGTGCAGATGTGTGCCTGTGCGCATGGGTGTGTGTGCAGGTGTGTGCCTGTGTGCATGGGTGTCTGCAGGTGTGTGCCTGTGTGCACGGGTGTGTGCAGATGTGTGCCTGTGCGCATGGGTGTGTGTGCAGGTGTGTGCCTGTGTGCATGAGTGTGTGCTTGTATGTGTACATGTGTGGGTGTGTATACATGCATACATGCATGTGAATATCACTCAGACATTTACCTGGCACCTACTCCTACACCACGGATACAGTGGCAGCAATACTTGACTGGGTCCCTCCCCTGTAGAGTTACACAAATGGAAAACTCTTCAACATGGAGAGCATGATGGAGCTCTAACACCAGGAGGAGGGGGTGTCTAAGGGAAGCCCCGAGTGCTCTGGGCAATAGCGAGAGAGGATGGCAGGAGTGAACCTGGGCACACCTGGGGCTTGTGTGTCACAACCTGCCGCAGGCTCTTCCCAGAGCCCCTCTTCAAGCCTGCTGGCTCCAAACCCTGAAGGGAGGGTGCTTCGGTACCCACTGTGTGCACAGCTCTAGGAATTGTGGTTTACCTGGGGCACCTGTGGTCTTGAGTCATCCCCACCAGGGAGGCTCGAGGAGTGCCCAGTTTCACTGCCCCTCCCCGCGGACTTGGCACAAGGTCCCAAGGTCACAAGGTCCGTGCAGTGAGCCATCCCCTCCTGAGTTCAGGACACTTTTGAGGAATGTGCCCTACCCTCCTGCCCCTGGTGGCCCTGTGGCTCTGCTAACCTGGCCTGTGGCTTGTTTTCTGCTGACCAGAGCCCCTTCCTGTCCCCCAGCTCTGCATGTGGCACTGCCAACCAGGCTGTTACTGCCCCCCGGGCCAGGTACTGAGTGCAGATGGGGCCGCCTGTGTGCGGCCAGGCCACTGTGGTTGCCTGGACCTGCTGACTGGGGAGCGGTACCGCCCGGGCACTCAGCTGGCCCGGCCTGATAGCTGCAACCATTGGTGAGGCTGGTGTGAACATGGCCCTCACGTCACTGTGCCCCTGACCTCCTCCCGGTACCGGGCAGATGCAGGGCAAGCCTGTAACCTTCTCTGATGGAAGAACTGAGAGTGCCAGGGAACCTCAGGGCTGGGCTCTGTACAGGAGAGGGTGGGCAGGGCAGTGGGTGTGGTTTCTCCCCACCATCTGGACCACACGTTCGGCAGCATCCCAAAGTCCACACACTGGGGGTCTGCCAGTGAGCTAGACAGGGAGCAGACTCCAGAGATGAGGGAGGAGAAGGGAGCCCAGGAGGGGGGCACAAGAGATTAGGTGGAACTAATCTGCTTTCTCTTCCTTCCTGGGTCTGCACCCCTGGCCAGCACCTGCTTGGAGGGGAAACTGAACTGCACAGATCTTCCCTGCCCAGGTAGTGCCCAGCCTGCAGGGGTGAGGGGAGGAGCTGGAGGTGTGACCTGTGCCCTAGTGCCTGCCTGTCTCCCTCTGCAGTGCCTGGGGGCTGGTGCCCATGGTCAGAGTGGACGCCATGTTCACTGCCCTGCCGGGGCCAGAGGAGGGCCCGCTCCAGGGCCTGCGCCTGCCCCTCCCCTCAACATGGGGGGACTCCATGCCCAGGGGAGACAGGGGCCCAGCAACAGCTGGAGGCCTGCCCCAGCCCCGAACCATTCCCAGGTGTGATGTTGCCCCAGGCCCCAAATGCCTGCTCTGACCCCTGCTTCCTGTACCTCCCGGCCTGCCTGAGGAAGACAATTCCTCTTCCTGACCCAGAGGATGGAGCCTGGAGCCTGTGGGGGAAGTGGTCCCCCTGTGACACTTGCCTGGGGCAGTTCTACCGGAGCCGGATGTGCATCAGATTCCCCAGTCCAGAGGGAAGCAGGCCCTGCCCCGGGGCCCACAGGCAGAGCCGTGCCTGCGAGGACAATAGCTCACAGTGCACAGGTAGGCGCTCTGGGCAGGATCTGGGGGCTGTTCCCTGGGTTTGCCCTTGCTCAGCCTTTGGCAGAGTGGCTTGTTGGGACCGGCTATCACTAGTGCTAGGGGTCAGCACCTGTCTCTGCTTCCCTCCTGCTTCAGACTGCAGGGGTGGCCAGGGCCTGGTCCCCTGTGGGCTGCCCTGTCCCCGGTCTTGCCAGGACCTATCCCCAGGGAGCGAGTGCCAGCCAGGCTCCACTGGCTGCTGGCCCAGCTGTGGGTGCCCCCCAGGCCAGCTAGTCCAGGATGGGCTCTGTGTGCCCCCTGCCCTCTGCCGCTGCCAGTACCAGCCTGGAGCCATGGGTCAGTATCCTCCTGCTTTGCCCAGCACTCCACCCTGACTCTCTGCTCTTCTACCTGGGAGCCCAGAGGTGGCTTGGGAACTGCAGGGAGGGTGGTCCTCCAGGCCAAGTGGCCCCTGTGTCCCATGGACTGGCCCAGGGTGGAGGGGGCTATAGAGAGAAGGGCAGGAGGGGGGAGGCTGGGTTCTCTGGTGTCCCCACCCCCACCTGCCCCTCAGGTATTCCTGAGAACCAGAGCCAGTCAGCAGGGCCTGGGCTCAGCTCCTGGGAGAGTCTGGAGCCTGGAGAGGTGGTGACCGGGCCATGCGATATCTGGTGAGCCCAGGAGCAGGAGGGGTGGCCAGGGGCTAAGGCGGAATGCTCTCCTGAACTCCGCCCTTGTCCCTAGCACCTGTGTGGCTGGCATTCTGCAGTGCCAGGAGGTGCCCAGCTGCTCCGGCCCTGGGGCATGGGAGGCATGGGGCCCCTGGGAGGACTGCAGTGCATCATGCGGCGGAGGGGAGCAGCTGCGAGTCCGGCGCTGCGCCTGCCCTCCCTGCCCGGGGCCTGCCCGCCAGAGCCGCACTTGTCATAGCCAGGTGTGCAAAGGTGAGCATCCGCCCAGGCAGATGGGGGCCCTGGGAGGATGACGTCAGCCTTGTGTGGGGGGTGGCCTTGTCCTGGGGGCTGAGCCCTGGGCGGGTGGTGTCGGCATGACTGAGGGGGGTTGGCGGGTGGGCATGGTATTGGGCACTGAAGTGATGACGTTGTCTTCAGAGGCTGGGTGTTCAGCTGGGCGTCTGTACCGGGAGTGCAGGACCAGCGAGGCCTGCCCCTTCTCCTGTGCCCATGTCACACAGCAGATGGGCTGCTACTCCGAAGGTTGTGAGGAGGGGTGTCACTGCCCCCTGGGCACCTTCCAGCACCGCTTGGCATGTGTACAGGTCAGCCCACCCCCCACACCAGGCCTTCCCTTCCCAACCCCTAAAGGCTGTGGTCTGCACTCCAAGGCGAGTCACCCCTCAGCTCTGCAGCCAGGCTGTCCCTAGACACCCACCCCTCACTCAGAGCACCCAGCACGGAGGCCTGTGGATGCAGCCTTCTCAGATACCCTGGGTCTCGGGGAAGAGGCTACCTGCCCTCATGGATGCTGCCTGTCTCCTGCCAGGCCCCAAAGCCCCCTCTGTGTCCTTTGTCTTGTGCTCTCAGGTCTTGACTGCAGAGCTGTGGGTCTTCACTACCCCCCTTCCCATCCATGACCTTGGGGAAGCTTCCCCACACCTTTGCCCCTCCTAGCCCCAGGCCCCTCATTCTCTCGGCTATGGGATTCTCATGGCAGGTGCGATTCCTGGTCCCATTCTAAAGCGGCTTCCACTCATGTGGCTACCCCCGCCCCTGGCCAGAGGTGCAGATGTCATGGCCAGAGCGAACCTGAGTGGCCATCTGGTCCAGCCTCCTTGTCCTAGAGCCAATGCTGTGTCCCAGAGAGGGGAGGAGGTACCAGAGAGTGAGAAGCTCAGCCGGGAGCAAACTGGGGCACCAACTCCTGGGGGAGCTCTTTCCCCTTCTCATTCTTAGGGGGTGCTCTTCCTCCCCCCCCTCCCCCCCCCCCCCGCCACTAGGAGGGTGCTCTCCTCTCTTCCCAACTCTTAGGGAGTGCTCTCCCCCTTCCTGGCATTAGGGGGCACTCTCTCCCCTCCCCATTTCTAGGTGGAGCTCTCCCCATTCCCGACACTGGGGGGCGGGGTGCTTTCTCCATTTCCTGGCTTCTGGGGGGCTCTCTCCCCCTTTCCAGGAGGCCTGGCGATGCGGTGGTTAAGTGCTCCGCTGTTAACCGAAAGGTTGGTGGTTTGAACCCACCAGCACGAGAAAAATGTGGTAGTCTGCTTCCGTAAAAGATTTCAGGCTTGGAAACCCTATGGGCAGTTCTACCCTGTCCTATAGGGTCTCTATGAGTCGGATTGACACAACAGCAACGGGTTTGCTTTGGTTTTGTCCTCTTTCCACACCCTTAGGGGGCGCTCTCTCCCCTTCCCAACACCTAAGAAACTCCACCTTCTGAAACCAGGGCGCGCTCGCTCTTTTCTCCATCTCTAGGGGTCGTTCTCCCCTCCCACACCTCGCCAGGTTCCCGTTCCTGTAGGGTCCCTGGGACTCCCGTCCTAGTGAGGGCTGTGTGCAGGAGAACTGGCCGCCGACGGAGCCAAACCCACAGGATACAAACCTCTGTGTCCACGCCCAGAGTTTGGACTGTCAGGGAGAGTCCCTGAGATGCGCTCCTGGGTCCTCACAGTTCCTGCCCCGCCCATCCCCAGCCTGCTTAGAGTTGGGCATGAACACGGGTTGAGGGCCTGCCTGGGCTGACAGCACCTTTCCCCCTTCCCCCCAGGAGTGCCCCTGCGTGCTGACCGCACTGCTGCTGCAGGAACTGCGGGCCCTCAGCCTGGACCCTGGGACTTGGCCACCCATTTTGGGAGAGGGGGGTCGACCTTTGGGGCCTGGAGATGAGCTGGGCTCGGGGCAGACCCTTCACGCGGGTTGCAGCAACTGGTGAGGGGACACCGGGGCTAGGCTGGGAAGGGTGAGCGGGGCGGGGAGGGGGGGACACCTGCTTGGTTTCCCTGCCCCTGACCACTCGCCGCCTCCCCAGCTCCTGTGCACACGGGAAGCTGTCCTGTTCCCTGGAGGACTGCGCCGCGGCCGGCGGCTTCGGCCCCTGGAGCGCGTGGGGCCGGTGCTCGCGCTCCTGCGGCGGCCTGGGGACCCGCAGCCGCAGCCGCCAGTGTATGCGCCTTGCGCCCTTCGGTGGTGGCCAGGCCTGCCTGGGGCCGCGCCAGGACCTCGAGCCCTGCCCCAGCCCGGACTGCCCCGGTGAGGGGCGCGGGGGAGGGGCGGAGGGAGGAGACCCTGCTGATCTCTGGCGGCTGAGCCCGCCTGGGGAGGCCTCGCTCTGTGCTCGCAGTCTCTGATTTCTCAGTCGCTGCCCCAGCCCTGTCTTCCGCTCACCCGCTAGCTCCGAGCTCTTCCCTGAGGGCACGCATGCGTATGTGTGGGTCCAGCTCTGGGGAGTCCTGCAGGGGAAACACAACCGTGCCCTGGGTGACCAGGGAGGAGGGAATTCCCCTAGCAGGCAGCTCTGAGAGGCTGTGAGGAGGAGGCTGCACCCGAAGATCCAGGAGAGAGGGAGGAGCTCTGACAAGCCCTGGAGGGGAGAGAAGGCTTGGCTGCTGCAGGACCAAGGGACAAAGGGGATGGTCAGGAAGTACTGCGCGGTGTTGACTCGCGGAGGCTTGGGAACGTTTCTGAGCAGGGTTTTCCCTCGGCACAGGGGCTGAAGAGTCCACAGTGGAGCCAGTGACAGGTCTCCCAGGTAGCGCCGGACTCCGAGGTCCTGGGACCCTGCCAGCCTCTTCCACCCTGGCCCTGGACTCCCTGAGCGCCCTGCCCCCCGCATTGCATCCTCCCCCTGGCGCTGCTTCTGGGGCGGTGGGAGCCTGGGGCTGACTCATCAGGAGGGACCCCACCCCCGCAGGCGCCTGGGGCCCGTGGTCCCCGTGGTCCCCCTGCTCCCGCACCTGTACGGACCCAGCCTGCCCTGCGTGGCGCCATCGCACCTGTCTCTGCTTGGCCAACTGCACCAGCGCGGACTCCACCCAGGAGCGGCCGTGCAACCTGCCCTCCTGCACAGGTGCGCCCCAGCGTGATCTCTGACCCAACGACTGACCCCTAATGTGCACACTGATTTCCAATCCGTCCGTCTGACCACACATCAGTAGCTGGCTCCAGACCCTCGGTCCTCTGCCCATCCCAACCATAAGCGGCATGTGTTGAACACGCTCCCATGAGATCCCGCCCTGTGATTCTGGGATTTCTGACCCCATAAAAAAAGGGAAAACAGGTCCAGCAGCCAAAGCCACACACCCCGCCCCGTATCAGACCCCGACTGGACCCGGAGGAGGGGGCTGCACCCGACAGGGACGGGTGAGGAGAGGCTGCTGCAGCTCCGCCTCCTTCGTAGAGCTGCCCCTGTGCCGCGGCCCCGGCTGCGCCGCCTGGAACTGCTCCTGGACGGCCTGGGCTCCCTGGGAGCCGTGCTCTCGTAGCTGCGGGGCGGGTCAGCAGCGCCGCCTGCGGGCGTACCGGCCCCCGGGGCCCGGCGGGCATTGGTGCCCCGACATCCTCTCAGCCTACGAGGAGCGCCGTTTCTGTAACTTGCGAGCTTGCCCAGGTGAGCCCGGTGGCCCTCCCCAGCCGCTCACCTGTGTGGATAGAGCAGCCACGCCCCCCAGCTCCCGAGCCACGCCCCTTAGGTGCAGTCTCCTTCTCCCGCAGTGTCGGGGGGCTGGTCCCGCTGGAGCCCCTGGTCCTGGTGTGACCGGAGCTGCGGTGGGGGCCGATCCCTGAGAAGCCGCAGCTGCTCTAGTCCCCCGCCCAAGAACAGGGGTGCTCCCTGTGTCGGGGAGCGGTACCACACTCGGCCCTGCAACCCCATGCCCTGCGGTACGTAGCGACAACCCGTGCCTCTACCGGCAGGGCTCTCCGCCCTCATCCAGCCTCCCGGCGCCATAGACCTGGGTGGGGACGGGCTGCTGACTCCCTGGCCAGTCAAGAAGGCAGAGGCGCCTGGGTTGAACAGCTGGGGCTGCTGTGGGCCCAGAGGTTCACTGCCCCTTCTACCCTGCTGTTCCCTGCCGCCCCCTCCCGACTCCCTCCTCCCCGACCTGAGTCTCCCCCAAAGCCCGGAATGGACCCGATTCCGTTTCTTCCCACCCGCGTTCCTGAGGCAGCAGTCTGGGTCTCAGAGGGAAGTGTGCCTGTTACCACCACGGATACCACGAGCTCTGCTGAGCCCCCTCCTGCCAGCTCCTCCCCTCACTGTCCTTCCTTCCTTTTGGGGCCCCAACACCTCCATGAGGAAATCTCCTTTGAGGTGCACGCGCCCCATCTCAGGCCTCCTCAGTCCCTCCTGGTGCCAACACTGGGAAACACAGGCCTCAGCTCCCTGGAGGGAGGGTGGGACACAGGCAGGGGGCTTTGGGCCCTGGCTAACCCCACTGACCTGTCCTCACCGGCTCAGAAGGGGACTGCCCAGCTGGTATGGAGATGGTCAGCTGTGCCAGCCGCTGCCCTCGCACATGCTCAGACCTGCAGGAAGGGGCCGTGTGCCAGGACGATGAGAGCTGCCAGGGCGGCTGCCGCTGCCCGGAGGGTAGGCGTGACATGTGGGGGTGCTGGGAAGGCGGGCCCGGGGTCAGCACCAGCTCCCTACCCACCCCGACCCCTTCCCAAGCAGGATCCCTGGAGCAGGGTGGTGGCTGTGTGCCCATCCGCCACTGCGAGTGCACAGATGCCCAGGGGCACATTTGGGCCCCAGGCAGCCGGCGCCAGGAGGCCTGTAGCAACTGCACGTGCCAGGGAGGCCGGCTCTCCTGCACAGCCCGGTCCTGCCCACCACCCACCCACTGTGCCTGGAGCCAGTGGTCAGCCTGGAGTCCCTGCAGCCGCTCTTGTGGGCCTGGAGGGCAGCAGAGTCGCTTCCGGTGCAGGGCTGGGCAGGCTGGGGCCCCCTCCCCACCATCTCCTTCCCTTGTTAGAGCCCCTCCCTGTTCTGCTTCCCTGGGTGACAGCATCCACCCTGTGCCCAGTCCAGCCTTTCTTCCCCGAACCCCCTCCCCACCTGTGCTGGGCTTCCTGCTGGGGTGGGTGGGGGTCCTGGCCTTTCACCTCCCTACCTGGCTGTCAGGTCCTCCACATCGGGCTCCTGGGCCCCCAAGTGCTGGGAAGAGCAGTCACAGAGCCAGACCTGCCTGCAGCCTCCCTGCCCACCCCTGTGTATGCAGGGCACCCACATCCGCACCCTGGGGGACAGCTGGCTGCAGGGGGAGTGTGAGCTCTGGTGAGTGAGGGGTGAGGCACTGGGAGGGTGAAGCCACCCCCACAACTCTGAACCTGGGCCTTCTCCCTCAGCTCCTGCACCCCAGAGGGCATGATGTGTGAGGATGCCAGGTGTGCAGGTCAGAGATGTCAACCCCTTCCAACCCAAGCAGACCCAGGGCCCTGGGCCTTTGCTCCCTTGCACTCTCTGATGGAAGCCCTGTCCTCCCACAGTGCCCAAGGCCTGGATGCCATGGTCCTCGTGGTCCAGCTGCCCAGTTTCCTGTGGAGGTGGAAGCCAAGTCTGAACCCGGGTCTGCAAGACCCTGGCCTCTCTCCCCAGCGGAGTGCCATGCTTAGGCTCAGACTCCCAGACTCAGCCCTGTGGGCAGCAGCCCTGCCCAGGGCTGCCTGAGGCCTGCTCCTGGGGGCCATGGGGGCTCTGCTCCCGAAGCTGTGGCCTTGGACTGGCCTTCCGATCTGGGTCCTGCCCCTGCCCAATGTCTGAGCCAGACCCTACCTGCAATGTCACCTTCCTGCACCTGGACACCCGAGCCTGCTACCCCGGGCCCTGTCCAGGTGAGTGTGCCCAGGAGCGGAGCCCCAGTTCCCCATCCTGGGAGTATTCAGGAAGAAATGTGGACCTTCCCAGCCCCAGACCATACCCCTCCCCCATAGTATGGGTTGCCCCTTTCCTCTTCTCCCCGCCCCTCCCCTTTGAGACCCTACTGGAAGAGTGAGGGTGGGAGGGGGCCCAGCTGGGGTTCTTCTGATTTCCTGGTCCCTCTTGCCCTTTTCCTGTGTGAGGTCTTGGCTAGGGCTGGGGCCAAGGCCCAGAGATTGGATAGGAAGCGGAGGAGAAAAGGAAGGGGAAGACTGGAGAGGCCAGAAGGGGCGTTAGATGGTCTCTGGCTGACCCCTGTCCTCCGACTCTAGAGGCATGCGTTTGGAGCAGCTGGAGCAGCTGGACGAGGTGCTCCTGCCAAGTCCGGGTGCAGCAGCGTTACAGACACCAGGGGCCGGTGCCCGGGGGCGGGGAGGGCACACTCTGCACGCGCCTCGACGGCCACTTCCGGCCCTGCCCCGCCAGCAACTGCTCTGGTGAGGTCCCACAACAAGAGGCTAGGAGGTGCTCTAAGGCAGACCTCCAGGCCCACCGAGACCCCCAAGGTGGCTGCCACTGCCACCCTGACCTCTGCCCCCTGCAGCCTTGACCTCTGCTCTCTGCACTCCTGACCTCTGCCCTCACCTCCCTGGGCTACTCCCCTCTTCCCACCTGTCTCAGTTTCTCCCGCAGGGCAGTGGGTGCTGCCTGCCTCTTGTTTGGGTGCCCTCTCATCTCAGCTCCCATTACCCTGCCATGCTCTGCCCTCTGGCCCCCCAGGTCCCTCCTCCCTATGCTTCCTGGCTCTCTGTTGGACACTCCCAGATGAGCTCAGCAGGGGCTGGGTGGGCACTATGTGGGGGTCTCTGGCTGCCCCACCTCTTATCTTCCCACCCACCCTCAGAGAACAGCTGCTCACCTCCCTTTAAGTTCCGAGTCTGTGGCTCCCCCTGTGCTGGGCTCTGTGCCACCCATCTGCAGGGGCAGCTCTGCCAGGACCTGCCTCCCTGCCAGCCCGGCTGCTACTGCCCTGAGGTGAGGGGGTTGGGGCGCCTCACCCTGCTCAGCAGCATGAGACGCCACTTGGAGAAGGGGGGACACAGCCCTTTCACCCTCCTTCCACAGGGGCTGCTGGAGCAGGCAGGGGCCTGCGTCCCCCCAGAGCGGTGCCACTGCCTGCATATCCCCGGAGGGGCTGCTGGGCTGGCCCTGGCCCCTGGGGGCCGCCTGTGGCTAGGCTGTAAGGAGTGGTGAGTGAAGGGGAATGAGAGGGCTGGGAGGACAGGGGCCAGGGGCAGCTGTGGGCAATTGCCATGAGCCTGCAGCTGTCTCAGCTGCTTGGAGGCCCACACTCCGAGCCTCTCCATTTCCACCATTGCTGGCCCACTGCCTTGCCTCTCACCCACAGCGAGTGCCAGCACGGGGAGCTGCGGTGCACTGGCGAGGGTTGCCAAGGTAACAGGGGCCTGGGGACACCCAGGGATGGTGCTGAGATACTCGGCCACAAAGGCGAGGCACCCTGTCCCGCCCACCCACCTGCTGGAGCCACCTGTGCTGGGGAAAGACTCTGCACATCCCCCACATGTGGCCCTTCCTAGGTCTTCTGCCTCTGAGCAGCTGGTCTGAGTGGACGCCCTGTGGGCCCTGCCTGCCCCCCAGTGCCCTGGCCCCGGCCTCTAGGATCGCCCTCCAGGGGCACTGGCTCCAGGACCTAGCCCGCCTCCCCCCCACCTTGGCCTCCCTGCTGGCTTCGGAGCAGCACCGGTACCGCCTCTGTTTGGACCCTGAGACGGGGCACCCCTGGGCTGGGGACCCTCAACTCTGCACTGCACCCCTCAGCCAGCAGCGTCTCTGTCCTGATCCTCAGGCCTGCCAGGGTAATGCGCTGGGGGATGGAGAAGGGGACTAGGGTTGATTTTAGTGATCTGGAGGTTATCTGCCTTGCTACCCTGTCTGCTCTAGGGCTCTGGGGCTCACTGGACTGGATCCAGCAGCAGTGAGAAATCAGAAGAGGGGGCCCAGGGCTGCAGCAGGGAAGGTAGGAACAGTGGTCCCTGGGGACTGATCTCCATTTTGTCTCCCTCAGACCTGTGCCAGTGGGGTCCTTGGGGCCCCTGGAGCCCCTGCCAGCTGCCCTGCAGTGGGGGATTCCGGCTGCGCTGGAGAGAGGCAGGGGGCACCCCTAAAGGAGGCTGCCGGGGGCCCTGGGCTCAGACCGAGGGATGCAACCGGGCCCCCTGCCCAGGTACTGCATCCATCCTGAGGAGGAGATGGCCTGTGCACTGCCCTGCCTGCTGCAGAGGGGAGGGTGCTATCCCTGGGCTGAGAACCCCCACAGACCATGCCTACCTCCCCAGGGGCAAGCTGTGCAGCCCGGGGTGCTGAATTCAGCCCAGGCTGTGCCAACCAGTGCCCAAGAAGCTGTGCTGACCTCTGGGACCAAGTGGAGTGCCTGCAAGGGCCCTGCCACCCAGGTAAGCCCCACCCCAGCTCTGGGTAGGGAGCATGGGGCTCCTGGGCAGGTCCCAGGGCACTGAGATTGAGGGGAGCTAATACCTCTGGGCTGAGGGTTGTTGAGGGAGAGTGGGTCCCCACGTCACTTTCCAGCATGGCCCAACCCTGTGTGCACTTGGTTAGCTGTGTTCATTGAAACACCCCAGACAGGGAGACAGGGCCAGGCCCTTTGTGGTGCAAGGAGCCCAATCACAGGGCTACGGTTTTCCTACGGTAGATGGTGGGGAAACCCATGGCAGGAGCCAACCCAAGTCCAGGGTCTTCTTTGCCTCCACCCCCAGGCTGCTGCTGCCCCCCCAGCCAGCTGGTTCAAGATGGGCACTGTGTGCCCATCTCTTCCTGCCAATGTGGCCTCCCTGGCCACAATGCCTCTTGGGAGCTGTCCCCAGCCAAGGTCCTGCAGCTGGGCTGCCAAAACTGGTACTGCAGTCACTGGTGCTGGGCTGGGGGCCAGGGCCAGGGGGCTGGAGGAAGGGGCATGAGGCTGGGGCAAGGGGAAGGGTGCAGGAGCCACTTGTGGGTGTGGCACTTTGGATGGGAGGCTGGGTCCATTCGTGGGCAGGGGGCAGGGGCAGGGCCAGGGTTCGTAGACATGGCAGGCAGAGTTGCGGGTACTGACTGAGCTCGAGCTTATCTCCACCCCACCCCATGCAGCACCTGTGTCAATGGGTCCCTGGCATGCCTACCCCGTGAGTGCCCCGTCCTTGGCCCTTGGTCAACCTGGAGCGACTGCTCCTCGCCCTGTGGTGGGGGCACCATGGAGCGGCACCGGAGTTGCAAGGGGGAACCCTGGGGGCCACTGTGCCTGGCCCAGGACACGGAGCAGCGGCGAGAATGTAACCTTTGGCCCTGCCCTGGTAAGTGTCTGCCTTCCTCTGCTCAGCTGGCCTTCCCCAAGCCCCGCACTAGGGCACTGTGCACCCTGCTGGGTCCTTCAGAGGCAGAGAAGGCATAGCCAGCTCTCTTAGCACTCACCGGAGAACAGTTAGAGACGAAAGCTGGTGTCTGGATCACACATGGGATGTGCAACAGGTGGACAGAATTGGTCAGGGGAGACCTGGATGGGCCCTGGTAGTATTTGGGTGGAGCTGAGGGCGATGCTTAAGATGGTGGGGACCAAGGAGGCATCGTAGAGGGAGAATGGTGGGTGGCACGGTGAAAGCTAAAGCCAGGACAGACCTGATGGTGGGGTCTTCTCTGGCAGAGTGCCCCCCAGGGGAGGTGTGGCAGGCAGTGGCCCCCAGGGAGCTCAGGCCCTGTGAGCCAACGTGCCAGGAGGTGGATGCCACAGAAGCTTCATGGAGCAACTGCAGCAAGGGGCAGGTGGGCTGTGTGTGCCAGCATGGGCGCTTTCGCAGTCAGGCAGGCCTCTGCGTCCCAGCAGACAGCTGCGAGTGCTGGCACCGTGGACGTCCCCACCCGGTGAGATGCCTCCCTCCCCTGAGTTTGTGTTCTACTCCTGGGGATCCTCCCACAACTTCCTGAGCCTGTAGCAGCCTGGGCCCAGCCATCAACCTGGACAGCTTCCCTGGTCCTGGCTTGGACATGCTGGCTCTGGCATCAAGGGCCCATCCCCCCGAAGCTCTTGTGAGCCCACTGTGGCCCTGGCCATGGGCCTGGTGGGGCCCCCAGGTTGGGTCTGGGGATAGGGGACTGTTACAGAAAAGTGCTGGTGGGAGCAGTCAAGAGGAGTGTCCCCACTCTCTCCAGCCTGGATCTGAGTGGCAGGAGGCCTGTGAGAGCTGCCGCTGCGTTGCTGGGAGAAGCATCTGTACCCAGCACTGCCCCCTGCTCACCTGTGCCCAGGTACCACCTGCATCCATGCTGCCCTCCCCACATGGCTTCAGGCTCCTTCCTGGCCTGGACATGGTGCCCTCCTGAGTGGGTTCCTCCTGAGTGGGTTGGGCCTACTCCCACAGGGCGAGGTGAAGGCCCAGGAGACAGGGAGCTGCTGCCCCGCCTGCCGACAGCCAACACTGGGTATGGGGAGCCTGGGACACCTCCTGCTTGCCCCTCCTTGGTCTGGGCCCTTCTCCCAACCTGTGCCCACGCCCATCCAGGGGGTCTTTCAGCCACGCTCACATGGGATCAGGAGCATGGAGACTCCCCCGCCCCATGCTCCCTGTACCACACCTGCCCTCCCCAATCTCCTGCCTCACTTACCTGCACCCTGCCTCCTCCACAGAGGGGCGGACAGTCTCCTGCCAGCGCCTCACAGAGCTGCGCAACCTCACCAAGGGTGCCTGCCACCTGGACCAGGTGGAAGTGAGCTATTGCAGCGGGTACTGCCCATCCAGCACCAATGTCATCCTTGAGGTGAGCCAGACTGCACTGCGGCGGGAACACCACTCCCGCCTGGCCCCTGCGCAGGCTGCCCCCAAACAACCAGGTCGCCTGCAGAGCTAAGCTTAGACCCTGAGACTAGACCCCTGGCACAGTGAGTGCAGGCTCCAAAGGGCAGAAACTTACAAATAGGACTGCCTAGACACGTGCATGAACGTGTCCCTGGGGCCACCAGTCCTGAGTCGGTTCTCTCCCATGTGATCTTAGGGCCGGTTATCTGCAGGTAGGTCTGGTCCTTCCGACCTGACCTTGGGGTGGAGGGTGTGTCCACCCCTGTTGCTCATGTGGGTGGGGGCTACAGGAGGCGGTGGGCATCTTGGAGGGTGGGGTGGGGGATCCCCCTTTCCACCAGGCGGCCCCGCTCTCGCCCAGGAGCCCTACCTGCAAAGCCAGTGTGAATGCTGTAGCTACCGCCTGGACCCGGACAGCCCGGTGCGTGTCCTGAGGCTGCACTGTCCGGGTGGCCGAGCCAAGCCCGCGGTGCTGCCGGCTATCCTCAGCTGCCACTGTAGTGCCTGCCCGGGTAAGGGGGCAGGTGGCGGGGTGGGGCCTGGGGGACTGGGCGGGGTGGTGGGCGTGGGGGTGGGGGGTGGGGCTGTCCTGGTGCCTCCTGGCAGCTCAGCAGGTACTTTCCTCCTGCCTTTGCCTCCTGGGGTCACGCAGCCTCTGCCGCTAGCCCTTCTCCCTTCATTTGCCCCCCCCCCCCGCAGGAGGTGATTTCTCAAAACGCTGAAAGCACCCTGTGGGCGCATACATACCAGTGGTAGGCTCTGAGCGCCCCCATACCTACCTACAGGGACCCGTGTCCTGGCACTAACATACCCAAATAAAGTACACTGGTAGCAAGTCCTCATGGTGTCTCCTTCCTGGGGCCCATAGGGAAGGGGTGAGGGTGGATCTGAGCCTGGCCTGGACCTGCACTGGCCACCTGGACAAGTCACTTCCCATCTCTGACGAGTTCCATTGTGTTCCACATCCCCACTTACTTCAGTCTCCAGGAGGCCAAGCCTTCCACCATCCTCACCAACATAGTCACTCCCATCCTGCTTGTGAAACCCTGAGTCTTTCCCAGGTTCTCTAGGCCCTCCCACTGGGCTGATGAACCTACTGATTTGCTATCAGTAAACCTTGCTTTATTGCCAACATCTCCACAAGCTTCTTCCACCACCAGGTTGTAACTGAAACTTGGTTATTCTGTCCCCCAAAGTCTTTCCTTCACCCGGAAATGGATATTTCCCCACATCCCACCTCAGGACCAGGAAGGGGAAACTTGTCTCTATGATGCTGATGCTGACCGTTTCTGCTGGGCCAGTTCCCACTCCTCCTCCTGTGTGCTCCTGCCATCCAGCACAGGGTGTACCACCCTCTCCCACTCCCAATGGCCACCTGGCCACTCTCCATCCTCCAAAGAAGGTTCAGCTCAGGGCTAACTGTCTAATTACACCACCACACACAGAAGAAAATCATAGTCTGTATTTGCTTCTGTACAGTACCACCGCATTCTGCACATAAATATACCCACTAATCATAGAAAGTTACGGATAACATTATGAAGAATAGGAATTCCTGAACACTTAATTGTGCTCATGAGAAACCTATACATAGACCAAGAAGCACTCATTCAAACAGAACAAGGGGATAATTCGTGGTTTAAGATCAGGAAAGGCGTGTGTCAGGGTTATATCCTTTCACCATACTAATTAATCTGTATGCTGAGCAAATAATCTGAGAAGCTGGACTATATGAAGAAGAAAGGGTATCAGGATTGGAGAAAGACCCATTAACAACCTGTGATATGCAGACGACATAACCTTGCTTGCTGAAAGCGAAGAGGACGTGAAACACTTTCTGATGAAGGTCAAAGACTACAACCTTCAGTATGGATTATACCTCAATAAAAGAAAACAAAAATCCTCATAACTGTGAGCCAGGGCCAAGATGGTGGAGTAGCCAGATGCTAAAGGTGATCCCTCTTACAACAAAAACCCCCCAAAACAAGTGAAATGATTATATACATGACAAGCTAGGAGGCCTGAACATCAAAGGCAAAGTTAGGAAATTGAACTGAGCAGCAGGGGGAGGGAGAGATGGTTCAGATGCAGGGAGGAGTTGCTGGACCTGACTTGGCAGGAACCAGCACCCCTCAAGCATGATCCCCTGGAGCAACTGTGGCAGGGCAGGTGGTAGCATTTGGAAAGCAGTTTCTGCAATGAGACAGTGAGCCACACAGTCTACTCATACCTCTGGAACAAAAGAAGAACAGCACTCTTAGCAAAAGCTAAGTACTTGTGTTAATTTTACCGCCTGCCCAGCCCCCAAGCCGGCTTCAGTGGCTATCGATTTCCCTGGGCCTGAGATAGGTTCTGCTGCACATCCTGAGCCATTCTCCTGGCCTTGGAGAAGAAACAAATTAATAATTGGGGGAAAAGATAATCTGCCAGCTCCGCTAAGCTGAGGAAACAACTCCGGTCCAGGCACAAATGGTCCACAGACTTTGAATACCTTTCACCCCTGCATGGGCCTGTGTGGGCCCATTTCAGGAGATTAGGCTCATGTATGTGCTTGAGATCTGATTTCAACTGTTTCAGCTGCACAGTGGAGAGGTGGGTTTTTGATGTATGACACCACTTTGCTGATTAAACAGGGTTCTCACCTACCCACAACACACGCCTGAGGCCTGGTGGCTCCACCCATGTCACCTAGCCACCCACGACGTGGGTCCAAGGATAAATAGTGCCTCCTAGTCCTTACAACCAAAAGCACTGAGTGCCCATGGTTTGGCTGCAGAACCCACCCACCTGTGTGCTCTAGGGCACAGGGACACGCTTTACTCACAGACACTCAGGAGATGGTTGTCAGCCCCCTGCCTTGTTCAGAGCATGATCCCCCTACTGCAACCAGATACCTCTGCTTACACCAATCACCCCTCTAAAACTGTAGGACAGAGCCAGTACACTACACTTGACGACCAACTACATGGACAACTGAGCTGAATCCATACAAGAAAATGAATGGACTCCTAGGCTCACATACCTGGTAACAACTCTAGCCATCTGGTAACAGTACTTTAGAGCTTCAAAGGCACAAGTAATCAAGCTAGCTCACTCAAGCAGTCTATTTGGGCATATCAAAACAAAACAAAACAAGAAGCTAGGATACAGTAAGCAAACATGAGATAAATTAATACAATAACTTGTAGATGGCTCAGAGAAAACAGTTAATATCAAATCACATAACAAAGCAGACCACAATCACTTCAATAAGCTCTCAAAACAAAGACTCAAAAGATTCTTCCAGATGAAGATGTCTTTCTGGAATTATCAGATGTAGAATACAAAAGATTAATATACAGAACTCTTCAAGAGATCAGGAAGGAGATCAGGCAAAATGCAGAACAAGCCAAGGAACACACAGATAAAGCAGATGAAGAAATTTAAAAAAGTTATTCAAGAACATAATGAAAAATTTAACAGGTTGCAAGAATCCATACAGAGACAGCAATCAGAAATTCAGAAGATTAACAATAAAATTTCAGAATCAGACAACTCGACAGAAAGTCAGAGGAGCAGAACTGAGGAAATGGAAGGCAGAATCAGTGAGATTTAAGACAAAACACCAATATATTTGAAGAAAAATCAGATAAAACAATTAAAAAAAATGAAGAAACCCTAAAAATCATGTGGGACTATATCAAGAGAAATAACATATGAGTGACTGGAGTACCAGAACAGGGATAGATAACAGAAAATACAGAGAGAATTGTTGAAGATTTGTTGGCAGAAAACTTCCCTGATATTGTGAAAGATGAGAAGATATCTATCCAATATGCTCATCGAACCCCCCATAAGGTAAATCTCAAAAGAAAGTCACCAAGACATAATCGAACTTGCTAAAACCAAAGATAAAGAAAGGATTTTAAGAGTGGCTAGAGATAAATGAAAAGTCACCTACAAAGGAGAGTCAATAAGAATAACCTCACACTACTTGACAGAAACCATGCAGGTAAGAAGGCAATGGGATGACTTATATAAAACATTGAAGGAAAAAAATTGCCAGCCAAGAATCACATATGCAGCAAAACTGTCTCTCAAATATGAATGCAAAATTAGGACATTTCCAGATAAACAGAAGTTTAGGGATTTTGGAAAAAACCAAACCAAAACTACAAGAAATACTAAAGGGAGTTCTCTGGTTAGAAAATCAATAATATCAGATATCAACCCAAGACTAGAACACAGGACAGAGCAACCAGATATCAACCCAGATAGGGAAATCACAAAAATAAATCAAGACAAAAAAACGCTCAAAACAGGAAAACAGCAATGTCATTATGTAAAAGATGACAACGTTAAAACAATAAAAAGGGACTAAAAATGCAGTAATAGATCTTTCATATGGAGAGGAATTCAAGACGATATAAAGAAATAAAGGTTTGGTTTAAACTTAGAAAAATAGGGGTAAATATTAAGGTAAGCACAAAGGAGACTAACAATCCTACACATCAAAATAAAATACAAGAAAGACATAAAGACTGAGCAAAACAAAACCAACAACAAGTAAGTGGAAAAGACAATATATAAAGCTAAACTACTCAGCACAAAAGATTCAGTGGAAAAAAGAAACTGTCAACAACACACAAGAAAAGACATCAAAATGACAGCACTAAACTCATACCTATCTATAGTTACACTGAATGTAAATGGACTAAATGCACCAATACAGAGACAGAGTGGCAGAATGGATAAAAAGAATACGATCCATCTAAATCCTGCCTACGAGAGACACACCTTGGACTTAAAGACACAAACAAACTAAAACTCAAAGGATGGAAAAAAAACATCAAGCAAACACTCAAAAAAGAGCAGGAGTGGCAATATTAATTTCTGACAAAATAGACTTTAAAGTTAAATCCACCACAAAGCATAAGGAAGAACACTATATAATAATTAATGGGACAATATACCAGGAGGATATAACCATACTAAATATTTACGCACCCAATGACAGGGCTTCAAGATACATAAAACAAACTGTAACAGCAGTGAAACGTGAGATACACAGCTCCACCATAACAGTAGGTGACTTCAACACACCACTTTTGGTGAAGGACAGAACACCCAGGAAGAAGTTCAATAAAGACACAGAAGATCTAAATGCCACAATCAACCAACCTGACCTCATAGACTTATACAGAACACTCCACCCTACAGCAGCCAAGTATACTTTCTTTTCCAATGCACGTGTAACATTCTCTAGAATAGACCACATATTAGGTCATAAAGCAAGTCTTAACAGAATCCAAAACATTGAAACATTACAAAGCATCTTCTCTGACCGTAACGCCATAAAAGTAGAAATCAATAAGAGAAAAAACAGGGAAAAGAAATCAGACACTTGGAAACTGAAAAAAATCCTGCTCAAAAACGACTGGGTTATAGAAGAAATTAAGGATGGAATAAAGATTTTTAGAATCCAGTGAGAATGAAAACATTTCCTCTCAGAATCTTTGGGACACAGCTAAAGCAGTGCCCAGAGGTCAATTTATATCAATAAATACACACGTACAAAAAGAAGAAAGGGCCAAAATCAAAGAATTATCCCTACAACTTGAACAAATAGAAAGAGAACAACAAAAGAAACCCTCAGGTACCAGAAGAAAACAAATAATAAAAATTAGAGTAGAATTAAATGAAATAGAGAACAGAAAAACAATTGAAAGAGTTAACAAGACCAAAAGCTGGTTCTTTGAAAAAATTAAGAAAATTGAAAAACCATTGGCCGAACTGACAAAAGAAAAACAGAAGAGGAAGCAAATAACCCACATAAGAAATGAGATGGGCAATAACACAACAAACCCAACTGAAATTAAAAGTATCAGATCACTATGAAAATTTGTACTTTAACAAATTTGATAACCTAGAAGAAATGGATGTATTTCTAGAAACACACTACTTACCTAAACTAACACGAACAGAAGTAGAACAACTAAATAAACCCATAACAAAAGAAGAGATTGAAAAGGTAATTAAAAAAACTCCCAACAACAACAACAAAAAGCCCTGGCCCTGACAGCTTCACTGGAGAGTTCTACTGAACTTTCAGAGAAGAGTTAACACCACTACCACTAAAGGTATTTCAGAGCATAAAAAAGGATGGAATATGTCCAGACTCATTCTATGAAGCCAGCATATTCCTGATACCAAAACCAGGTAAAGCTACTACAATAAAAGAAAATTACAGACTTGTATCTCTCATGAACTTAGATGCAAAAATCCTCAACAAAATTCTAGCCAATAGAATTCAAGAACATATCAAAAAAATAATTCACCATGACCAAGCAGGATTCATATCAGGTATGCAAGGATGGTTCAACATTAGAAAAACAATCAAAGTAATCCATCATATAAATAAAATAAAAGACGAGAACCACATCAACTTATCAACTGATGAAGAAAAGGCATTTGGCAAAGTCCAACACCCATTCATGATAAAAACTCTCAGCAAAATAGGGATAGAAGGAAAATTCCTCAGCATAATAAAGGGCATTTATACAAAGCCAACAGCCAACATCGTCCTAAATGGAGAGAGTCTGAAAGCATTCCCTTTGAAAACGGGAACCAGACAAGGATGCCCTTTATCACCACTCTTATTCGACATTGTGCTGGAGGTCCTAGCCAGAGCAATTAGGCTAGATAAAGAAATAAAGGGCATCCAGGTTGGCAAGGAAGAAGTAAAAATATTTCTATTTGCAGACGCCATGACCTTCTACACAGAAAACCCTAAAGAATGCTCAAGAAAACTATTGAAACTAATAGTTCAGCAGAGTATCAGGATACAAGATAAACGTACAAAAATCAGTTGGATTCCTCTATGCTAACAAAGAGAATGTCGAAGAGGAAATCATCAAATCAATACCATTTACAGTAGCCCCCAAGAGGATAAAGTAGTTAAGAATAAATCTAACCAGAGACGTAAAGGACCTATACAAAGAAAACTACAAGACACTACTGCAAGAAACCAAAAGAGACCTACATAAGTGGAAAAACATACCTTGCTTAAGGATAGGAAGGCTCCACATTGTATAAACGTCTATTCTTCCAGAAGCGATCTATAGATAAAATTCAATTTCGATCCAAATTCCGACGACATTTTTTGATGAGATGGAGAAACAAATCACCAACTTCCTGTGGAAGGGAAAGAGGCCCCAGATAAGTAAAGCATTACCGAAAAAGAAGAACAAAGTGGGAGGCCTCACTCCTCCTGATTTTAGACCTATTATACCTCCACAGTAGTCAAAACAGCCTGGTACTGGTACAACAACAGATACATAGACCAATGGAACAGAATTGAGAATCCAGGCATAAATCCATCCACATATGAGCAGTTGATATTCGAGAAAGGACCCAAAGCAGTTAAATGGGGGAAAAGACAGTATCTTTAATATCTTTAATAAAATGGTGCTGGAATAACTGGATATCCATTTGCAAAAAAATGAAACAAGACCCATACCTCACACCATGCACAAAAACTAACTCAAAATTGATCAAAGACTTAAATATAAAATCTAGAATGATAAAGATCCTGGAAGAAAAAATAGGAACAATGCTAAAGATCCTGGAAGAAAAAATAGGAACAATGCTAGGAGCCCTAATACATGGCATAAACAATATACAAAACATTACTAACAATGCAAAAGAGAAACCAGATAACTAGGAGCTCCTAAAAATCAAACACTTATACTCATCCAAAGACTTCACCAAAAGAGTAAAAAGAGTACCTACAGACTGGGAAAAAGTTTTTAGCTATGAGATTTCCTATCAGCGTCTGATCTCTAATATCTACATGATACTGCAAAAACTCAACAACAAAAAGACAAATAACCCGATTAAAAAATGGGCAAAAGATAGGAGGCACTTTACCAAAGACGTTCAGGCAGCTAAGAGATACCTGGGAAAATACAATCATTAGCCATTAGAGAAATGCAAATCAAAACTGAAATGAGATACCATCTCACTCCAATAACCAAAAACAAAAAACAAACGAACAAAAAAAAAAACCCACTGCCGTCGAGTCAATTCCGACTCATAGCGACCCTATAGGACAGAGTAGAACTGCGCCATAGAGTTTCCCAGGAGCGCCTGGAGGATCCAAACTGCCGACCTTTTTTGTTTAGCAGCTGTAGCACTTAACCACTATGCCACCAGGGTTTCCCACTCCAATAAGGCTGACATTAATCCAAAAAACACAAAATAGTAAATGTTGGAGAGGTTGCGGAGAGACTGGAACACTTATACACTGCTGGTGGGAATGTAAAATGGTACAACCACTTTGGAAATCCATTTGGCACTTTCTAAATATAGCACTTCTCAATTTGTCCTCTTCTCTCCTGTACATCACCACTGACTGCTTTCAAGCCATCATCTCTCAGACAATTGCAAAATCTCCTTATTGGTCTTTTTTCTTCTAGTGTTTTTCCACTTACTTTCATCCTGTATTCTGCAGTAGGATTAATCTAAGTACAAATTTACCCATTTCAAACTCCCTACTTAAGGTAGCATACCTTCCACACCCAGTCCCTGTGTATCTCTCCAGTGTCATTTCCCATCACTTCCTGCCTTTCACAATGTCCTGCACACACTATTTCTCACCAGCCTGACTCTGCTCATGCTTTTTCTTATGTCCAGTTGCCCTTCTTAGTAACACTCCTCTTCCCCTCCTTAACCTGGTTAATTCCTACCCATATGTTTAATTCTGGTCATGCACCACCTGCTCAGGAAATTCTTGACCCATCACCATATCTCCCCCTTTGTAAAAGGGTAGTAGCAATAGCATCAGAACCTGTCTAACTTCAGCGGGGGAGAATCAAGATCAGCCCAGGGCTGATCCCTATGAGATGGAGGTCAGGCGTACTTGCACTCTTCAACCATTTTACCAATTCTGACACCAGCTGTCTTCCTCATGGCACTCTCTACTTCTGTGCTGGGTTCAATAATGTGTTGCAGTGGCCACACAGAACTCACAGACCATACTTAAAGTGGTTTATTTAGGAAGTAACAGTGTACGACTTGGGATCAGGATCAACAGGCTACAACTCAGGATCAGGATCAGGAAGCACGTAGGCAAAGTCTGAAAGGCTCCTCCAAAGAGGAGAGCACACCCCTCCCTTCTTCAGTGCAGGACAGCTATCTTGGAGTGCAAGCAAGCAGACCCTTCTCTCTGCATGTACACCCCCTCTCAGCCTTGCAGCCCTCTTCTCGGCCCCCTGAGGACAGGCCTCTCTGCCTTCGGCCTCCCTGCCATCAGTTCCTCCACTGCTAAGTGACCCAGCTCATAGCCAGTGTAGCAGTGTTTTAGCTGCATTCCCAGCAGCATGTTTCTGCTGACACCACTGACTCTGCTGCAGGGCCCCTTCCAGGCCTGTTGCCACCAACTCTGCAGCAAGGCCTCTCACTGTCTTCAGTGTTACAGCCCTTGACCTGTTACAGCTCTTTCAGGAGGTTCCTTGCCTCCTCTGTCTCTGCGTCTTTTTTCTTTCTTCCTTCTGCTACCGTCTGCCCACCTCTCTGGTGTTGGCTGCATATATAAGCAAACTCTTCATCGTTTTCAGGGCATGGCCCTCCCACCAGGGCCATGAACTAACCAATCCCCTCTTGGTGGGCCACAGACACTTCATTTGCATATTAGGCTATAGTCACTTCATTTAAGAAAGTATTTTTTTTTTATTGACCAATCACTGCAAGGTGCATACTAATCACAGGGCAGGCTGCAGCCCATGGCCAGACAAAAAGTACTAAACAAGTTGTTCACAGCTTATCCAGCAAATGTCAATCAACCTGGACAAAAGCAACAAACTCTCTTGGATAGGAAACTAGGGCAAAGATAACTTCTCATGGGTTAGGGGAAAAATCTCTCAAGTTGCGTTTTCCACAGAATCGAGGCAAAAGGCCACATAAAGGCACTGATTTCACCACACCTCTCCACCCTCACTCTAAGGTACTCTAATAGTGTCTTGAGCTTACCTCTGTCATTGCATTTGTCTCTTCACTTTGTAATTATCCATTTCTGTGTCTTTTTTCTCAATAAAGTATGAATGCCTTAAGGACAATGGCTTTATCTCATTCCGCTCTTTCTTCCCATAAGCCAGCAAAGTGTCTGGCACATGGTAGGTAACCAATGACGCTTTTCGAATGAATGTAAGAAAAAAGATTTGTCTTTCCTAATTACATAACGTCTGGACCCCTCAAGGTTGACATCAGAAGTCCAGAAATGCAGGGAGCAGACACAAGAACAAGGAACCCATTGCTCAATCAGAGCACTGCCTTCGACGCTCCCTCAAAGCCTGGGCTGTGGGAGCTTGGTCACGGTTACTCCCTCGAGCCCGGCGAGGCAGGAAAGGCGGGAAGGGAGCGCCTCTGCCTCCAATCAGGGACCCGAATTCCGGGAGCCAATCGCCGTTTCTGAGCCGCTCACCGAGGCCAGACTACGCTTCCCGTGAGGCCCCGCGAACGTCGGGGCGGGGCGGATGCCGTAAAGCTACTCGTCCGACGCGCCGCCCATCCCGCCTCGCGCCCCAGAGCTCGGTGGGCGCCACCGCCCCCAACCGAGGGCGCGAAGCTCCCGTGGCTCGCCGGGCTCGCCGGGCCCGCCGGGGCGCCCTCCCCGCCGGGGCCCCATCCTCAGGCCGGGCCGCGGGCGGAGGGGGCGGCCTGGAGGCGGTGGCGGGGTCAGCACGGCCGCCGAGAGCAGGGCCATGGAGCCCGGGGAGTCGGGGAAGGTAGGACCGGAAAGGCCCTGGGCTGCCCACTCCCGTCCCCCCGATCCCCGCTCTGGGATCCAGAGAGCCGCCGCGGTGCGGGCGGAGACCCCTCAGATGAGCCGGCCTTGCAGGGAAGGACTCGCCCGCTCGCCCGCCGGTCTGCGCACTCCCGGGGGCCGCCTCGGGGCAGCGGCCAAGGGCGGAGCAGACACCAGCTCGGCGCCTGGCGCATCCTCGCGGCCGGCCGCGCCCACCGTGGCGAGTGGCCGCTCGAGATGCTGGGGTGGGTGCCGCGCTGAGTGTAACGATGCGAGTGCGTCCTGTTCCCCACACCGCTGTGGGCTTAATGCAGAGTCCCCGCCTGCTCTGAGGCTGGATAGGACGCCAGCGGGAGCCAAGAGGTAGGGACAACTGAGAGGCAGGGTGAGGGCTTGGACCTGCCGTCTACCCGTTTCCCAAGAAAGGGTTGAAAAGAAAAATAGGGCATCTGGCGTATTTTTTGCCGACTTCTCTTTCTAGCTTCATGGAATATCTGGCCGTTGCTTAGATGCATATTCTAAAAATTTGCTTCAGGCTTTGGGCAAGAGGCTTTGAGTTGGACGAAAATGTGGAAAGTGCTTGGAGGTTAAGTGGATTTAACAGGATTGCTAGAGCACCGAGGCAGTGTTAGCCAACCAACATGGTTGTAGGCACGGTGACTTGGAGACAGTGCCCTGCCTCTTGGGTCTAAGATCTTTCTGGATGTTTTTTGTTGCCAGTTCTTGAGGATTGTTCCTTCTTTAGCACAGAGGTAAATTCCCTAAACAAACGTTTTGGAGTGCTTATTGAGTCTCTCCTTTTAAAACAAATTGTTCATTTCATAAACTTTTGTGGCTTGTGATTTACACCCAACTAGATGCTGGAAGTACCAGGATAAATATGAAATGACCACTTTCCTCAAGAAGGCTGGTAACTGAGAGGTCAGTGGTTGGAATTCACCAGCTAGCCTGGGGGAGAAAAAACCTCACTCACAATCGATTCCTGTAAAGATTATAGCCTAGGAAATGCTGTGGAGCAGTTCTGCTCTGTCCTAGGGTCTCTGTAACTCCAGGGCACACAATAACTTTCCTCAAGAAGTCTTCATGCAGTTTCACTTAAATAATATGGAAAATCCTGGAAGGGGTAGCCCACAGACGAAAGAGGGAAAGGATAGTGAGAGGATTTTCATTCAGTAGTTTTTTCTAGAAAGACTGGGAAGGACTCTGAATTACAAAGGAAATTATTCCTTGCTTCCATCCTCCTTCCCTGCCACAAGCTACAGTGATGCATTATCCAAACAAAAGAACTTACAAAACTCAAAGTCCGAGACAATGAAGCTCAACAGAACCTAGCTAAAGAAAGACAGAAGTTGAACTATGTGCCAGCCTCATGTTAAGCACTCTGGGGGATATAGAAAAGTAAAGAAAATGTCCCTTATCCTCAGTAATATCCCCAGATTAGGTTGAATCTGATTTTGGATGAGGGGGAGCAAAATGTAGTGGGAAAGAAGGATTATAAAAAACTGGCATTGAGAATTGGAATTAGATTTGCCAACTTTGGCCTTTCTACTTGTGAGAATGATTTGAAACCAATTTTCAAGCTGTTCTGTTCAGTGCTAGGCTTTCTTAGCATTTAATGAAAGAGGAGAGAAATACAAACATTTTGGGAGGTAGAGAAGACATTTGATGTCGCTTTTAGGTCCAACCGCTCATTGTAAATCCTGGCGACTAGTAATTTCACCCTTGATTGCGGGCTCTCACCCTTCCCAGGTGCATGAGTTGTCTGACTTGGGACATGAGAGCATTATCCAAAGATAGTGGAATAAAGTGATTGCAAAACAAACCAGTGGTGTAAGATGTGTTGCAAGTCAGTGACAGTAATTAAGACCTGGATGGAATGGCTGCATTCTGAATATTCGTTTTTGACTCCCAGGTGGGAGACTGGGAGTCCACTTGGGGTAGTGGCTTGGTCTATTAATAGAGCCCTCCTCTGATGGTATGTAGTGATAAAATATGTAGTGATATATGGTGCCCCGGTGGCACAGTGGTTTAGAGCTCAGCTCCTAACCAAAAGATTGGCAGTTTGAATCCACCAGCTGCTCCTTAGAAACTCTATGGGGCAGTTCTACCATAGGGTCACTATGAATTGAATCACCTTGACAGCAACGGTTTGAGTTTTTTTTCTTTTTAGTGACATTTGTGAACTAAAAGCAATCTTGGGCCATTGGCCATTGGATTGAGTGTCGGGTATGTTACCAGTCATTGGCAGAATAATGGGTAGAGGTCAAAGACTCTTCCTTTTACTCTTTACTCCATTATCCTCATTTGTTTTCTTCCCAGGCATTATCACTATACAAAATCATCATATTACAGAATCAGCCTGGTAGACTATAAGTAGGTGGAGGGAAATGGGGAGTCAGAGGATTTCAAGATTGAGTGTGTAGAGGGAGGAAAGGTACAAAATATGTTGTGTGGTTGCAGTTACACTTACCTGGTTGAAGTAGAGATTCCAGGTGGAGCAAGAAATTGAGCTGAGGTTCAGAAGATAGGTTAGACTCTGATTGAGGGGGACTTTGGTGCTGAGCTGAGAAGTTAGAGTTTTACCCTGTAGACAGTAGGAACTATTAAAATAGAACATCCAGTTGTTGTTGATAGGTGCCATCAAGTCGGTTCCGAATCAGTGACTGTGTACAACGGAACAAAACGCTGCATGGTCCTGTGCCATCCTCACAATTGTTGCTGTGTTTGAGGTCATTGTTGCAGCCGCTGTGTCAGTCTGTCTCTTGAGGGTTTTCCTCTTTTTTGCCGACCCTCCGCTTTATCAGGCATGATGCCCTTCTCCAGGAACTGGTCCCTCCTGATAACATGTCCAAAGTACATGAGACAATCTTGCCATCCTTTCTTCTAAGGAGTATCTGACTGTACTTCTTCCAGGAACATCCAGAGATTACTGAAGCAGATTCGTGTTTTCTTTACATTGCACTCAACCTGAGTCATAAGGTTCTTGCCGTGATACTAGTTCAAAGAGAGGTACCAATATTAGTGTAATCACTTGTCAGGAGACACCTCTTAGCATCCAGCCATAGCCGTATTCATCATCGTGGAGCTCACAGGCCCAAGCAGTGGGTCCACTGGTTTTCATTATGCCTGCCTGTTCACTCTGGAGGAAAGGGTGGGTATAACTAGGGAGTCCTGCCTTGTCCTTGGTCACAGAGTGTTTAACCTGTCCCAATCCTTTAGGCCTAGTTTACAGCAGTTACCCTGGGATTCCCATCCATTATCATTCTGGAGATTCTCTTTACCCCATCTACCTGTTAGATCTTCTTTTGCTGTATCTTGTGTGTACCCCTTTCCTGTTTTACTGCCTTGTTTTAGTGGAGCCCATCCTCCAGTAGGTTTTTGGAAATACAATCACATTTTGCTAAGGAATACATTCTTAGAGCAAATATTTGTTTAAATTATACACATTTGGCAGTACAATTCCAATTTTGTTTTTAAAAACTATTCATTTATACATATATGTACACAAAAGACTGAAAGATTATATACCAAATGTTAACAGTAATTCTCTTTGAATGAGGGATTGTGGGTAGTTTTAACCCCTTTTTTTCTGTTTATTTCTTTTGTCTAACTTATCTGCAGTGAATATGTATTCACTCATCATAAGAGAAATACTCAAAATTATTTTTTAAATTTACAATTCAGTAGCAACTAATAGGAGTTGTATATGCTGTTTTTCTCAAAAAACTTCTACTATTGAAGTTAGAATGCATATTTCATGTGCCTGAAATTATTAAGTATAAAGTTACAAAGCAATTTCAAAGATACTCAACTTATAAATGGAAATGAATATTGTTCCTCCAGATTTGTCACTTTGAAGGGTTTATACTTAACATCAAAGATGCTGCCATTTCCCAAAACGCTGTTTTTCTTTGGAGTGAAGAATTTGTTTGCTTATAATTTTATTTCTTTTACTGGGCGATAGATTTTTACGATACAAAATTAAAAAGGATAAGCAGAGAAATGTCTTTTGATTATTTCGTTTTCTGGTTATTTCTTTTATAACTTTATTTTATGGCTGCAATATCTTACTATCTGATACTATTAATAATAGTTTTTTTTTGTTTTGTAAGTTTCCTTCTCCCTGCCATACCTCCATTTTTTCAGTTCCATTAGCGCCCGTCTGTTTTGGCCTCTCTCTCCCCTGTTAGAACCTTTTGTCAGATGTCTGGTGGTCCAGTTGTTTGATCAGTAGAAGACCTAACATCTAGCTGGCAGTTCTCAGCACGAGGTAGGGGCTTGTCACTTTGGAGCCTCCCTGTAGGGGGGCTGGGTAGGCATTTGTTAGGGAGCAGCTTTCCCCAGTTATTATTTTAGCCCATCTGCTTTCACTCCAGGCCAGAGGTTTCTGGTGCTGCCAGATCCTGAGCCTTTTGAGGACTGAGTGGTATAAATTGGGTTGTTTCTCAGCTTTGCCCACAGCTAGGTTGGGATCTCATTTTCTTGGATAGGCTCAGTTACTACTCATTATCTGCTTTTTGCATTTTTCAAAATTGTGTTTTTGTTGTCTCCTCTCTTGTGCTCCCCGTTATTGTGGGTTTTTTGTTTTGGGATTTTTGGGTTGTTTTGGAGAGATCTTTTAAATTCTTGGGAGGGAGCAATGTACTTGTTCAATCTGCCATCTTGATCCAGAACTCCCCAAAGGGTTTTCTGAAACCTCTCCCTCCTTTTTTGCCCCCTTTATTTTAGTAGTTCTCAGCTCTAAAGCTTTACCTATTTGATCATTGACTTCATCCACAGACACAGCTCTAAATGGCTTCTGACTATTTCTAGAAACGGGTACATCCTCATAGATGACAGTTTACCATGTTCAAGATTATGCAAAAGAAGGTGTTACAAATTGTGACTGAAGGCACTGTCCGAGAAGTAGTGGGTCAGGTGGGAAGACACTTGAAAACACACAGGGAAAGGATTATGAAAGTCTTGAACACTGGTTGTCAGCCTTCTTTGTGACTATTTTGCTTCAGTATGTAGCACTTACCAGAAGAATGAGTCTCTTTCACACTGTGATTTGCACCCAGGGGCAAGAGAGATGGGATGTAGGGGTTATGTATGTAGATTGACCCCCCAATTCTGATATATTCCTTAAATATGGGTGCCTTCAGGCAGTTGTGAACACTAGTGTGGAAAACACACCTGTGGGAAATGTTGGTGCTTAGAAGGTGGTGTTTTTCCTTTCAGGCTCCTGTGACATTTGATGACATCACAGTGTATTTACTTCAGGAAGAGTGGATGCTGCTAAGTCGGCAGCAGCAGATGGAGATCTGGGGTTCTGACAAGCTAGTGGCACCACTGGGTATGTTCACTCCCTACCACTGCGAATCTTAGCCAGGCCAGGACATAGTGAGAATTTCCTGGGACCCTATCTTTTTTCCAGGCATCTTGGCACTACCTGTTTGCTCAACCCCATATCTGACCTATGCACATGAATTCATACACTGTTCTTTCTTTTCTTCCCTATAAATTGACCAAGAGAGGTGGGGAAATCCAGCATGTCAAGTCTAGACCTTGAGCTCTGTCTCCTGGATGCCTCAGGATGTGTCAGGGTACCAAGTGAGAAGCCCCTGCCTGTGGCTCTAGGAAGTGGAGTGAATTCTGTTTCAGGTACCTGAAGAGTACCAGAGGCAGTTAGCTGTGGTAGGAAGAGCATCAGATGTGGAGTTTGGAAATCTGGACTCAATCTCATTTTTAATACTCGTTTGACTTTAGCCAAGCCCTTTTTAAGGCCCAGTTTCCTTCTTCATAGGGTTGTTGTGGAGATATAATGAGATTAGAAACTTTTTTTTTTTTTTAAACAAATGTAGGTATTTTTAATCTGTTCTATTTTTCTGAATCCTTTTCTCTCGGCTTATATGGGTAGACTTTCTGAACCAAGCACAGAAGGAATTGTATCTCAGAAGTAGGTACATGTATGTGTACTATTTTTGGATTTGAATTTGATGAGTATCTACCGTGCTTTTGTTTTCAGTTTTCTTCCTGATCACTGTCTAGGGTCTTGGGAGCAACAATCTCAGCTGTTTGTGGGTGGAGTGGCTGTAGCTGGTTTGGGTCTTCTTCCTGTGCCTGATGAAAAAGACCTGAAAATCACTGGTTCTTCTAAACCAGAAGTTGCACAGGGCAGCTTAGGAGCCAGATTTGGTCCACAGATTTATTTGTTCATTTATTTATTTTTTCACTGGTTTTGTTTGGCTTCTTAAAAATATTTGAATAAATTGTCACTATTTAAACACTGGGAGTTTTCACATAAAAAAATATGGATTCCTGGTGTCTGTCGAATAGTGGGGAGACCTGGCAGTGCTGAGCCCGCGTTTAGGTGGTCACCGTGGCCCCTTACACAGGCCTAAGTGCCTCAGTTTTAGTTTCCTCTCCCCCAGCCTTGTATGTTGCCTACCTGTCTGGCTCCTCCAAGCATTTGAGTTTGGGAGCCTCTGTTCTGAACCAACAGTATTCGTACCTTTTTAGTCTTGAAGAGGGGCACAGAGCCTCTTACTGTGCCCTTCATTGTTTTCACCAGGTCTTCCTGCTCTTAGGGACCTCATGGGTAGCTGAGTTTCTAAACTACTGCTCTAAACCGTTGAGATTCCTTCTCTCACCTTTAACCCGTTACCTTACAATTCGTTGAGGGTGTGACAGACAGATTTTTCTTTGATGTTGTGACCTGGAGCCAGGACCTCATAGTGTTCTTCTCTGTTCCTGGAGCAGGACTGACAATTGCCAACCCAGAGCTATTCTGTAAACTTGAGCAAGGGGCAGAGCCATGGCTTGGAAATATTCAGGGACAGAGGAGTCTCCAGAACCATCGCTCAAGTAAGTGTGGACCTGCATGGGAGGAGGGGCTTAGCTGGAGAGCCAGCTGGGAAGCTGGGCACCAGGACTCCTGTCTCATTCTCTCCCAGCTAGCTCAACTAGTGCGATTCTTCCCCCAGCTGTCACCTTACTGAAAATACACATACCTCCCTACCATCCTTCTCCAGCTTCTTAACTCCCTTTATTTTATCTCCACCTAAGATTATACACTTATCTATAATTACGTACTGTGAACGTACTGTGATATGGTTGTGGCGTTACGTACTGTGAACGTACTGTGATATGGTTGTGGCGTTACGTACTGTGAGCGTACCGTGATGTGGTTGTGGCATTACGTACTGTGAACGTACCGTGATATGGTTGTGGCGTTACGTACTGTGAATGTACTGTGATGTGGTTGTGGCATCACATACTGTGAACGTAGTGTGATACGGTTGTGGCGTTACGTACTGTGAACGTAGTGTGATGTGGTTGTGGTGTTACGTACTGTGAACGTACCGTGACGTGGTTGCGGCGTTACGTACTGTGAACGTACTGTGATGTGGTTGTGGCGTTACGTACTGTGAACGTACTGTGATATGGTTGTGGCGTTACGTACTGTGAACGTACTGTGATATGGTTGTGGCGTTACGTACTGTGAACGTACCGTGATATGGTTGTGGCGTTACGTACTGTGAGCGTACCGTGATGTGGTTGTGGCATTACGTACTGTGAACGTACTGTGATGTGGTTGTGGCGTTACGTACTGTGAGCGTACCGTGATGTGGTTGTGGCGTTACGTACTGTGAGCGTACCGTGATGTGGTTGTGGCGTTACGTACTGTGAGCGTACCGTGATGTGGTTGTGGCGTTACGTACTGTGAACGTACCGTGATGTGGTTGTGGCGTTACGTACTGTGAGCGTACCGTGATGTGGTTGTGGCGTTACGTACTGTGAGCGTACCGTGATGTGGTTGTGGCGTTACGTACTGTGAACGTACCGTGATGTGGTTGTGGCGTTACGTACTGTGAACGTACTGTGATATGGTTGTGGCGTTACGTACTGTGAACGTACTGTGATATGGTTGTGGCGTTACGTACTGTGAACGTACTGTGATATGGTTGTGGCGTTACGTACTGTGAACGTACCGTGATATGGTTGTGGCGTTACGTACTGTGAACGTACCGTGATATGGTTGTGGCGTTACGTACTGTGAACGTACCGTGATGTGGTTGTGGCGTTACGTACTGTGAACGTACCGTGATGTGGTTGTGGCGTTACGTACTGTGAACGTACCGTGATATGGCTGTGGAGTTATGTACTGTGAACGTACCATGACGTGGTTGTGGCGTCACGTACTGTGAATGTACTGTGATGTGGTTGTGGCATCACATACTGTGAACGTAGTGTGATACGGTTGTGGCGTTACGTATTGTGAACGTAGTGTGATGTGGTTGTGGTGTTACGTACTGTGAACGTACCGTGACGTGGTTGCGGCGTCGCGCACCGGGAGCGTACCGTGACGTGGTTGCGGCGTCGCGCACCGGGAGCGCACCGTGACGTGGTTGTGGCGTCAGATGAGGTCATGACTGTGTCTCATTTGTTCTGCATTCCCAGCACCTGGACTAGTAGTTCTGTAGGAATGAATGAACGAATGGATAGCTGTCTGCCAAGTTCTCCTTGGAAAAGCTTCTCTTGATGAGGGATTGGCTTAGCTAGAGCCGGGCCGGGGACACCTGCCATTGTGTAAGATGACTGAGACAGCCCAGCACCTGCTGTGGGAGAGAAGTGAGGTGAAGGAGCAAGAACTTACGTAAAGTGAGTCACAGAGCCTTGCTCTCCTTTGGAATCTATCCCAGACGGACCACAGGAGCCTCAGATGTCTTTGTAACTCTAAAGTATCACAGGTATTCATTTGTTTTGTTTTTCTTTGCTCGGCACTTAATTTTGAGTCTAATGCCCTTTTATTAACAGCTTTGTGCTCTTGAGGTTGGTTACAATTTTGTAGACTGGCCTACTAACCTATAGCAAATAATGAGTCCTTGATCTCTGGGCATCTGAACTTATGTTGATGCATAAGGAGGAACCCCAAAGAGCTAAATCGAGTTGTGTGAGCTGAATTCCAACAAAGGAGTGAATAAAGAAACTTCAAGTTTAGCCTGAAGAAGAAAAACTCCCAGAGAGGGCATGAGAGTTTTCACCTCTTTGAAGGCTATGGTGTGAGAGAGGGGTTAGACTTGTTTCTCATGAAGGCTGGATCAGAGTCAGCGGGTGGAAGTTACTAAAGGGTGGATTGCAGTTGAAGGAAATGATCTAGGGACCAGACTCCACCCTGGGAGATAGGTAGCTCTTTCCCTGAAGGGACTTAAGCAAAATGCAGGTACCTCTTCAGGATCTAGAGAAGGGGATTCCTGCGGAGTAAGGAGTTATGTTATGTGGCTTCATACCTTTTTTAGTCCTGTGTTGTATTGCTTCCATGTTCTCATCCACAAGTAAGTTTTGAACCCCCCGAAGTTTGTGCCACTATCTTAGGTTGCACAGATCAAAGTGCAAAGACCTCCTCTTGTCTGGTGTGCCTGTCCTTGAAATTAAAAGAAAGGAAAAAAAAAAAAGATTTGCTTAAAGCCCATTTGGTTCTTTGCTGGATTGGGTAAGGTGGGCCTGGTAGGCTGGGGAGACTGAAAGGGGAGCGTTTGAGTAGACGCCGTGTCACTTTTGACTGTGTGATTTGCGGCTTTCCTACCGGATATGCCTGAGGGCCTCCATGTGTTGCAATGGCTCTAACTCCATTTGCCCCTTTTCTCTAAAGGAAAAGACAAGATGGGCCGCATGGAAGAAATAGATGTGCCGGAAGCAGCCCGAGAGCCTGGACTGTGCCTGCCGCCCCAAAAGAAAGCCCATCTTTCCCACTTGCGTGCAGAGGGTGGCGACATGGAGGTCCATTGCACAGGAAAACGCCAACGGCCAGCGAAGCCGCGGTCTATCCAGAAGTCGTGGTTTGCGCAGTTTCCGTGGCTGGTCATGAATGAGGAGCGGACGGCTCTGTTTTGCTCTGTTTGCCGAGAATACCCATGTGTCAGGGAGAAACGGTCAAGGTTAATAGAAGGTTATACAGGACCTTTCAAGGTGGAGACTCTCAAATACCACGCCAAGAGCAAAGCTCACCTGTTTTGTGTTAATGCCTTGGCTGCAAGGGACCCCCCGTGGGAAGCACATCTCCAGAGCATCGCAGACACACCTGGAGAGGTGCTCACCAGCTCAGCACACCTCTTCCCTGTAGACTGTCCTACATCATACCCTCCCGGGCCTCTGGGAGACTATGACGATGTAGCCAGGCTCTTGCCAAGCTCTAGAGCTGAGCTGAGGGACCCTGCATTGTATCTAGATTGCGTCTCAGAGTTGAGGCAAAAAGAAATCACTGATGACATCCACACGTCCTCAAACATTAACGTTTTATTTGATGACTCTGCTGAACCCTTCAGTCAGGTAATATGTTTATAATGGCTGCTGTCTTTTAAAGGAAGGACTCATGCTGAGAAGAGCATACCTCATATCACAATGACTGCGTTGTAACGCTGTAATGTTATCTTAAGCTAACATGCTAATTAGGTACTAGGCATTGTTTTAAGTGCTTTACATGTGTTATTAAGACAACAGCCCTGTTATTATCATCTCCTTTTTGCAGATAAGAAAACATCATTTGCAGGACAGAGCATTCTAACCTCCGGTACAAAGGGAACACCTGAGAACAGAACAGTAATCATTGTCCAGATTGAAAACAACCACAGAGCTCAAATAGCCAGATGCTTTTTATCCTAAATAAGGTTTTTTTTTTTAATATTAACTTTAACTTTGCAATCATGTAGTACTTTTAAACACTGCAGAGATTTCTCAACCGCACCGTTTTACGTAACGTTTCTAATGCTGCTGTAATGCCGGTAGAGCAAGTGTTGTAGGGCCCATCTTGTGGGAAGAAAATCAGGACTGGGGGAGAGTGACCTGTCCAGAGCCCAGAGCTCTGTGGTGAGCCCAGGACCTGCTGTCAGCACCCTCACTGCTGCTCCAGCGCCTTCTTGCACACCCCGCAGCACTGTTGAGTCCTGACAGGCAAGTTTCTCTGTAGGTTTGCTTTATAATTTTTTAGTTATTTGAGAAGCTAGCCTGTAAGGAAGCTATAGTAACTGGAATTTTTGAACCTTCCCCATTTCTCAACTATTCCGTGTGAGTCAGAATTTACACCTTACAAATCATTTTTAGTACCCCCTCCAGGATTCCAATTAGAATAGCTGAGAGATTTCTCATACCTAACATAAGGGACCACCTAACGTTAGTAAGCTGAAATTTTTCCAGAAAAATGACACATACCTGCTATTTTAAAGTATGAGAAGCTGGCTAATAAACAGTTCTAACCTTTTATTACTGAATTTAAGGACTGTTCTTTCTGACTACTTCTTCCTTCCTACCCTGTTTGGAAGCCTTAGCAGGAGATTCTAGAGGCAGATAGTCACCTTTGCGTTGTGGTTGAGCAGCAGGCACCCCTCGTAGGACTGTAGGAGAAAGGTGCAGCCATGTGACCTCCCGAGACACCTGTGTATTCCATGTGTGTTACTTCCTCCCAGGCGGCTCCAGTGTCTTCCTGAGATGCATTTGGTTTTCACCTGCTAATTCTGGGCCTCATGAACTTGGTTCGTTGACTTTAGATGGATAAGTTGATTTCTCAGAGCACATCTAGGCCTCTTGGTGACATGGCTGAGGAGGACCCCTGGGTGTTGCACTGAGTGACTGATGCTCTTTGTTGCAGGACGATTCTGAAGAGGGGCTCTTTGAGGAGGTTCCCGTGGTGTTTGAGGATGTGGCGGTGTATTTCACCCGGGAGGAGTGGGGCTTGCTAGACAAGCGGCAGAAGGAACTGTACAGAGGCGTGATGTGGATGAATTATGAGCTGTTGGCATCACTGGGTAAAGATTCACGGGACGTCTGTCCCCCCACATGGCAGCTGTGGCTGCTGGTCATCCTCCCATTTCCGCCCTCTCCCACTCAAAAGCAGAGTTAGCGTACCTTGTATACCTCAGGCCTCTGCCTGCTTTAGGATGCTCTCTTTTATCCCTGTCCATCTATCCATCTTCCACCAAACACGTATTGAGTGCCTACCAAGTGCCAGATGGCACAATGTGGCAAGGCCTCTGCTTTCAAGGGGCTAGTAGGTCTGGGGAGAGACAGGTACTTTAAAAAAAAATTATAAAATAGCAAAAGTACTATACAAGAGGCTGAAAAAGTACCCTGGAAATATAGAAGAAGGGTGATTTCATCTTGATGGGGATGGGAGGGAGGGATCAGGAGGGTTTATAGAGTCCAAAAGGTTTTAGCTGCGTTTAAAACCAGGTGGACAAGAAGTATCTAGACATGACCGAGGGTGGGGCCAGCATCCACAAAGACTGAGGAAGGAAGGGGCCTAGGCGATAGGCCCTCCACCCTGTGCAGTTCTGGCCGAGGCTGCTGTGTCTGCCGGGGGTCTTGGTATGGTGTCACTGGTTTTGGACACTAGAGAATTACGAAGGGGATGGTTTCTGTCACCTCAGAATGACACTCTCATCTCCTGCATCTGTTTCTTCTCTTTAACCCTTTACTCTCAGATACCTGTGGTTCTCACACAGCATCAGCTCTTTTATCAAGATGGAAAGACAGCTTTCACCTTTTTTTTTTTTTTTTAATTTGTGCTTCAGGTGAAAGTTTATAGCTCAAGTTAATTTCTCATACAAAAATTTATACACATATTGTTATGTGACCCCAGTTGCAATCTCTATAATGTGACAGCACACCCCGCCTTTCCACCCCAGGTTTCCTGTGTCCATCCAACCAGCTCCTATCCCTTTCTGCCTTCTCATCCCACCTCCAGACAGGAGCTGCCCATTTAGCCTCATGTATCTGCTTGAACTAAGAAGCACACTCTTCACAAGTATTATTTTATGTTTTATAGTCCAGTCTTCTTTGAACAGTTGGCTTCGGGAATGGTTTTAGTCCTGGGTTAACAGAGAGTCTGGAGGCCATGTCTTCAGGGGTTCCTCTAGTCTCAGTCAGACCATTAAGCCTGGTGTTTTTACGTGAATTTGAGTTCTATGCCACATTTTTCTCCTGCTCCATCAGGGACTCTCTGTTGTGTTCCCTGTCAGGGCAGACATTGGTGGTAGCTGGACACCATCTGATTCTTCTGGTCTCAGGCTGATGGAGTCTCTGGTTTATGTGGCCCTTTTGTCTCTTGGGCTAATATTTTCCTTGTGTCCTTGGTGTTCTTCATTCTCCTTTGCTCCAGGTTGGTTGGGATCAATTGATGCATTTTAGTTGGCTGCTTGAAAGCTTTTAAGACCCCAGATGCCACTCACCAAAGTGGGATGCGGAATATTTTCTTAATGAACTTTATTATTTCAGTTGATGTAGATGTCCCCTGAAACTGGTCCCCCAGACCCCTGCCCCTGCTGCTCTGTCCCTCGAAGTGTTTGGTTGTGTTCAGGAAACTTCTTAGCTTTTGGTTTAGGCCAGTTGCGCTGACTTCCCCTGTATTGTGTGTTGTCCATCCCTTCACCTAATTCGTGTCTACTCTCTAGTTAGTGAATTCCCTTCTCCCTCCCTCCCCATCCTCATAACCATCAAAGAATGTTTTCTTCTGTGTTTAAACCTTTTTTTGGGTTCTTAAAACAGTTGTAATATTCATACAATATTTGTCCTTTTGCGATTGACTGATTTCACTCAGCACAGTGCCTTCCAGATTCCTCCATGTTATGAGATGTTTTGCATATTCCTCATTGTTCTTTATCACTGTGTGGTATTCCGTTGTGTGTATATACCATAATTTGTCTATCTGTTCATCTGTTAACGGGCACCGAGGTTGTTTCCATCCTTTTGCTATTGTGAACAGTGCTGCAGTGAACATGGGCGTGCATATGTCTAGTCGTGTGATGGCTCTTATTTCTCGAGGATATATTCAGAGGAGTGGGATTGCTGGATCGTATGGTACTTCTAGCTTTTTAAGGAAGTGCCAGGTCAGTTTCTCTAATGGCTAACGATCGTGAGCATTTCCTCAGGTATCTGTTAGCCACCTGAATGGCTTCTGTGGTGAAGTACCTGTTCATATCCTTTGCCAATTTTTTAATTTGGTTATTTGTCTTTTTATTGTTGAGGTTTTGCAGTATCTTGTAGATTTTAGAGATTAGACTCGAATCGGATATGTCGTATTCAAAAATTTTTTTCCAGTCTGTAAGTTGTTTTTTTACTCTTTTGGTGAAGTCTTTTGATGAGCATAAGTGTTCGATTTACAACTTTGCATCTTAAAATCTTTTGCTTATTTATATATTGGACTGACATGTAAATGTAACAGAAATCTCACTGAACAGATGCTGTGTAAACTGGAATTTCAGCAGCCGTCTGCCTCATGATGTCTACAGACTAAACGTGGGAACGTTTATGACTAATTTATGTCATATCCTTGCTTACGCTGTCCTTTAGTGTGTAACCAAGATATGTTTTTAAATAGTTTTGATTTATGTATTTATTTTTCATTGTTCTTAACTTTTAAATGACTCCCCAAACCTTCAGAAATTTTTTCTGGTAACAAGAGATTTATAATCAGGTCCAGGACACCTTTAAGAAGTGTGTATTCATAGAGCATCGGTACCACCTACTGTGTTTAAGGGTGAAGAAGAAGGGGGAATCAATCTTAAAAGGTACATATACACTTGCCTATGCACCTGAGTTTTCTTCTTTAAGGTTCTTACCAGCCCTAACACACTTTCACGTCTGGAGCCTGTGTGGGTGGCCACGGTGACAGTGAGGACAGTCAGCACGGAAATGATGCTACTCCAGCATCTATGACTGACTTGGATTGTTCAGCTTAAAACTTGCTGAAGTTTTGTGTTTTGACAGAACATGGTATAAACATTTTATTATTTTCTTTTTAGTTTACATAAATTAGGAAGTGGGGAAACCTTAGCTAACCAGGGTAAATTAAAATACAGCTCAGTTTTGATTAAGTTTTGTTTGGATTAAAAAAAAAAAAAAAAGAATCAGGAAAGAATCAGGGAAGGCTGTATAGAGGATGGAGCTTGTCCTGTCAACTGTCTGTGGGATTAACATGGACCCCGGTGTCTAGAAACAGAATTGCATGTGTGTGATTTCTTCTCAGTACTTTAACTAGCTCTCTTGCTATTATCCTTTAACTGTCCCTCAATTTAAAGAAATTTTTACATTTGAGATATAAAAGAATTTTAAGGAGCCTTGAGAATATAACCTGGACCTAACGTGAACGGTTTGTATGCCCAGTGACCTTTTAAAGGGCATCAAGCCAATTACTGGGATATAAACCAGTGCTGAAATATAGCTTTGATTCTCTGAATTTATTTTTGCTTTGTCTAGTTTTTTTATCTTCCATACTTTATCCCCCTGAGGCAAATGCTTTAAGAGTTGAAAAGCAAATATTATTTTGCATTATCTTATTTTTTTTTGCAAGTAGAACTCCTTGGAGTGAACTCAGTTTTTGAAAATGAAAACCTCAATCATAATTTTTGCACCCAAGAAAAGTTCTATTAGCCTTAAAAAAAAAAAAACTCCTATTATATTTTATCTTAAAATACTGTGATCTGCTCATACTAGGTGTTAGAGGAATCTTCTGTCTGTCTTTTTTAGTTTTTATATCTGGAAATGGTAACAGTGGCTTCGCTGTTCACAGACTATCTCCTGAGTGTCTGTTGAGTGTTCTACATCTGCGCTTTTTAACCTTTAAGCCAAACCTGCCAGGTAGCTTTGTTTTTATTTGCAGATGAGGAAACCAGCCCAGAATCTAAGTCATTTAGCCAGTAAATGGCTAAACGGAGTTTTTCCCTTCTGCCCATCGAGCATGTCCTTGGCTTGGATAGAATTCCTGCTTTATATTTATCGTATTATTACTGAGTGGTCTCCTTTCTTTTTCTTTTCAAGACTTGTGCTAGCCGTATGCTATTAAAATAATAATGATACCTGCCACATGTAAGGCTGTTTAAAAATTCAAATAGTGTAAGGATAAAGTTTAAAAAAAAAAATCTCCACACCTGTTCCTCCTCTTCTTCAGTCCCACTGCACAGGGGCTGATAGTTGGGTCTGTGTTCTTCCAGGCCTTCTGTTCAGGCCCTTCTCATTTCTCACCACCTCCCTGAGGACCCGGGCGGAGAGAGGGGCCGGGGGCGGCCTGTGGGGGCCAGGTGGAGAGAGGGGCCGGGGGCGGCCTGTGGGGGCCAGGTTCCTTGGCCAGGCTCCTAGGCCATTCTCATTTCTCACCACCTCACTGAGGACCCGGGTGGAGAGAGGGGCCGGGGCCTACCCGTGGGGTCAGGGGCCGTGGCCAGGCTGTGGGGGTCAGGGGCCGTGGCCAGGCTGTGGGGGCCAGGTGCAGTGACCAGGCTGTGGGGCCAGGTGCAGTAACCAGGCTCCGCTCAGCGGCCAGTCTCCATGCAGCGCAGCTTCTGCCGCTTACTTGCTCTGCCGTTGCTTCTTCTTAGAGTTTACGATGGGTAGACTTGTTATTTTAAGTTTTTAATTCTCTATTTCTTTTTAAAAGACAGTCTCAACTTGATACAGTGAATTTAATACTTGATTTTGTCAGTGTTTAGTGGTTAAATTGCCTAGTCACTGAAGTGCTTCAGCAGATGTACTTTTCCAGGTTGTATACCCTAACCCCTTAGGCCCTTCTTAGCTTGGCCAGCCGTTTTGTCCGTATTGCTGAGCTTGTAGAGGCCAATAATTTCGATGTTGGAGAAAAGAGGAAAGTGTTTTGTTTTGTTCTATGCTTTCGTATTTCAGCCTTTTGTGGACTTGCTCGTTTAGAACTATTTTATTTCCTGCTCCTCAGAGTTTGTGGCTATTCTTTTATTCCAATATTTTAGACTCTGGGTCCAGACTTTGGCCATATCTGATGAGGTCTCTTGTTTCCCCAAAAGAAGCATCTGAAAAACTCAGTTACATTCAGCTGTTAAGAAACTCATATTTTTCAGTAACAGAAATGGACATTCCACTATAGGGAGCGTGTGGGTAACCCTAGGAGTCCCCATTCCTGTGTGGCAGATCATGTGATAATGGCCTCCAAGTGGGGGAGCAGAACAGGAACGAGGGAGAGAAATGAAGGCAAGGGGCCAGAGTGGGCCATCTCAGAACTTATATTGTGGGCTTGAGCCTGCCCACCTTGGGATGATATCATGGACAAATCAGAAATCTGCACTTCGTAAGACAAATGTTTTTGTGGATTGTAGGTGTCTGTGCGTGTGTGTGTATGCCCTTGCTATAGCTATATCCCCTTAATACTTTTCTACTATTAAGGCATAGAAAGGTCTTTGAAAATTTGCTCTGTCTCACTTGTTCTGAGGGGAACAGAGGGAGGAGGTTTTGACAATACTCAGGCCACAGCATCAGGGAGGTCCTGTGGGGTACAGGGCTTCTGGGGCCAGTGTGGAGCTGCACTCAAAAAACCCACAACGGGAGATTACACGGAGGAGAATGGATTTGGGGATCCTTGGTTCCCTCTTTTGTTTTCTTTAAAAATATTTCTTCATAATTGTGCTTAGTTTTATCCATCAAAGTAGCTGTAGTAGGATTTAAAATGAAAAATGCAATTCCCATCCCTTCTCTCTCTGCTGCTCAATCCTCCTCCCCAAAATCTCTTAGCTGTTTCTGCTAGTAATTTGTCTCCATGTTTCTAAATAACACGTGCTGGATAACATACGCTTGGGCAACGTCCAACTGCATACACATCCACGGTTCCATAAGGTGATAATAAAGTTCAGAAATCCCAATTGGAGAATGGGATTTCACGGATTTAGGCATGTTGCACTCAACAGTCACAACAGCCCTCAAAAACAAAGAAAAAATTCTCCAAGCTACTAAAGAATTGACTCCACCGAAAGCTACAAAGCTGACGAACATGTGAGAGGGACCTATGTCAGCTATGGAGAAATCGCTAATGGCGTGGATTGAGGACCAAGCACAAAAGCCAATCCCTCTCAGCAAATTGATGATCACTGCAAGGCACATATCTTGTTCAAGATGCTTAAAGAAAAAGGAGGATCAGACTATAATATCGAGTTTAGTGCTAGCTCTGGGTGATTCAAGCATTTCAAACGATGTTTTTTGCATATAATATGAAAATAAGTGGTGAGTCTGCGGTTGCCGATGTAAAAGCACCTTAGATTCAGGGCGCTGACTCCAGGGGAAGGATCTCTCTGTCTCTCTGTCTGTCTCTCTGTCTCTGTCTCTCTCTCTCTCAGCTCTGGAGGAAGGTCCTTGTCATCAGTCTTCCATTGGTCTGGGAGCATCTCAGGCGCAGGGACTCCAGGTCCAAAGAACACGCTCTGCTCCCGGTGCTTCTTTCTGGGTAGTATGAGGTCCCCAACTCTGCTTGCTTCTCTTTCCTTTTATCTTTTAAGAGATAAAAGGTGGTGCAGGCCATCAAAAAAATAATTCACCCTGATCAAGTGGGATTTATACCAGGTATGCAAGGCTGGTTTAATATCAGAAAAACCATTAATGTAATCCATCACATAAATAAAACAAAAGACAAAAACCACATGATCTTATCAATTGATGCAGAAAAGGCATTTGACAAAGTCCAACACCCATTCATGATAAAAACTCTTACCAAAATAGGAATTGACGGAAAATTCCTCAACATAATAAAGGGCATCTATGCAAAGCCAACAGCCAATATCACTCTAAATGGAGAGAACCTGAAAGCATTTCCCTTGAGAACGGGAACCAGACAAGGATGCCCTTTATCACCGCTCTTATTCAACATCGTGTTGGAAGTCTTAGCCAGGGCAATCAGGCTAGACAAAGAAATAAAAGGTATCCGGATTGGCAAGGAAGAAGTAAAGTTATCACTATTTGCAGATGACATGATTATATACACAGAAAACCCTAAGGAATCCTCCAGAAAACTACTGAAACTAATAGAAGAGTTTGGCAGAGTCTCAGGTTATAAAATAAACATACAAAAATCACTTGGATTCCTCTACATCAACAAAAAGAACACCGAAGAGGAAATAACCAAATCAATACCATTCACAGTAGCCCCCAAGAAGATAAGATACTTAGGAATAAATCTTACCAAGGATGTAAAAGACCTATATAAAGAAAACTACAAAGCTCTACTACAAGAAATTCAAAAGGACATACTTAAGTGGAAAAACATACCCTGCTCATGGATAGGAAGACTTAACATAGTAAAAATGTCTATTCTACCAAAAGCCATCTATACATTTAACGCACTTCCTATCCAAATTCCAATGTCATATTTTAAGGGGATAGAGAAACAAATCACCAATTTCATATGGAAGGGAAAGAAGCCCCGGATAAGCAAAGCACTACTGAAAAAGAAGAAGAAAGTGGGAGGCCTCACCTTACCTGACTTCAGAACCTATTATACAGCCACAGTAGTCAAAACAGCCTGGTATTGGTACAACAACAGACACATAGACCAATGGAACAGAATTGAGAACCCAGACATAGATCCATCCACGTATGAGCAGCTGATATTTGACAAAGGACCAGTGTCAATTAACTGGGGAAAAGATAGCCTTTTTAACAAATGGTGCTGGCATAACTGGATATCCATTTGCAAAAAAATGAAACAGGACCCATACCTCACACCATGCACAAAAACTAACTCCAAGTGGATCAAAGACCTAAACATAAAGACTAAAACGATAAAGATCATGGAAGAAAAAATTGGGACAACCCTAGGAGCCCTAATACAAGGTATAAACAGAATACAAAACATTACCAAAAATGACGAAGAGAAACCCGATAACTGGGAGCTCCTAAAAATCAAACACCTATGCTCATCTAAAGACTTCACCAAAAGAGTAAAAAGACCACCTACAGACTGGGAAAGAATTTTCAGCTATGATATCTCAGACCAGCGCCTGATCTCTAAAATCTACATGATTCTGTCAAAACTCAACCACAAAAAGACAAACAACCCAATCAAAAAGTGGGCAAAGGATATGAACACACATTTCACTAAAGAAGATATTCAGGCAGTCAACAGATACATGAGAAAATGCTCACGATCATTAGCCATTAGAGAAATGCAAATTAAAACTACGATGAGATTCCATCTCACACCAGCAAGGCTGGCATTAATCCAAAAAACACAAAATAATAAATGTTGGAGAGGCTGCGGAGAGATTGAAACTCTTATACACTGCTGGTGGGAATGTAAAATGGTACAACCACTTTGGAAATCTATCTGGCATTATCTTAAACAGTTAGAAATAGAACTACCAGACAACCCAGAAATCCCACTCCTGGAAATATACCCTAGAGAAATAAGAGCCTTCATACAAACAGATACATGCACACCCATGTTTATTGCAGCTCTGTTTACAATAGCAAAAAGTTGGAAGCAACCAAGGTGTCCATCAACGGATGAATGGGTAAATAAATTGTGGTATATTCACACAATGGAATACTACGCATCGATAAAGAACAGTGACGAATCTTTGAAACATTTCATAACGTGGAGGAACCTGGAAGGCATTATGCTGAGCGAAATGAGTCAGAGGCAAAAGGACAAATATTGTATAAGACCACTATTATAAGATCGTGAGAAATAGTAAACATGAGAAGAACACATACTTTTGTGGTTACGAGGGGGGGAGGGAGGGAGGGAGGGAGAGGGTTTTTTATTGATTAATCAGTAGATAAGAACTGCTTTAGGTGAAGGGAAAGACAACACTCAATACATGGAAGGTCAGCTCAATTGGACTGGACCAAAAGCAGAGAAGTTTCCGGGATAAAATGAATGCTTCAAAGGTCAGCGGAGCAAGTGCGGGGGTCTGGGGAACATGGTTTGCCGGGACTTCTAAGTCAATTGGCAAAATAATTCTATTATGAAATCATTCTGCATCCCACTTTGAAATGTGGCGTCTGGGGTCTTAAATGCTAACAAGCGGCCATCTAAGATGCAGCAATTGGTCTCAACCCACCTGGAGCAAAGGAGAATGAAGAACACCAAGGTCACACGATAACTATGAGCCCAAGAGACAGAAAGGGCCACATGAACCAGAGACCTACATCATCCTGAGACCAGAAGAACTAGTTGGTGCCCGGCCACAATCGATGACTGCCCTGACAGGGAGCACAGCAGAGGACCCCTGGGGGAGCAGGAGATCAGTGGGATGCAGACCCCAAATTCTCATGCAAAGACCAAACTTAATGGTCTGACTGAGACTGGAGGAATCCCGGCGGCCATGCTCCCCAGACCTTCTGTTGACACAGGACAGGAACCATCCCCGAAGACAACTCATCAGAAATGAAAGGGACTGGTCAGCGGGTGGGAGAGAGACGCTGATGAAGAGTGAGCTAATTATATCAGGTGGACACTTGAGATTGTGTTGGCAACTCTTGTCTGGAGGGGGGATGGGAGGATAGAGAGAGAGGGAAGCTGGCAAAATTGTCAAGAAAGGAGAGACTGAAAGGGCTGACTCAAGAGGGGGAGAGCAAGTGGGAGTAGGGAGTGAGATGTATGTAAACTTATATGTGACAGACTGATTGGATTTGTAAACGTTCACTTGAAGCTTAATAAAAGTTATTTAAAAAAAAAAAAGGTGGTGCAGGCCACACCCCGGGGAAACTCCCTTTACTTTGGATCAGGGAGGTGACCTGAGTAAAGGTGGTGTTACAATCACACCCTGATCCTCTTAACATGAAATTACAATAAAAAAATGGAGGACAACCACACAATCCTGGGAATCATGTCCTAACCAAGTGGATACACACGTATTTGGTGGACATAGTTCAATCCATGATAACTGGTTTTGCTTCTCTACAGAACCCAGCCTAAGACAGAGGTCTTTTGCAGCAGATTTGCCCAATGCAGTATGTCGTTTGATTTCTTGACTGCTGCTTCCATGGGCATTGATTGTGGATCCAAGTAAAATGAAATCCTTGACAACTTCAATCTTTTCTCCGTTTATCATGATGTTGCTTACTGGTCCAGTTGTGAAGATTTTTGTTTTATGCTGAAATGTAATCCACACTGAAGGCTGTGGGCTTTGACCTTCATTAGTAACTGCTTCAAGTCCTCTGCACTTTCAGCAAGCAAAGTTGTGTAACACAATTATTGAGTCTTCCTCCAATACTGATGCCCTGTTGTTCTTCATATAGTCCAGCTTCTCAGATTATTTGCTCAGCGCACAGATTGAATAAACATGATGAAAGGGTGCAACCCTGACGCTCACCTTTCCTGACTTTAAACCACGCAGTATCTCCTTTTTCTGTTTGACCAGCTGCCTGTTGGTCTATGTGCAGGTTCCTCATGAGCACAATTAAGTGTTCTGGAATTCTCATTCTTCACAATATTATCCATAATTTGTTACGATCCACAATGCCTTTTCATAGTCAATAAAACACAGGTAAACATCTTTCTGGTATTGTCTGCTTTCAGCCAAAACCCACCTAATATCAGCAGTGATATCACCAGCTCCACTTCCTCTTCCGGCTTGAATTTCTGGCAGTTCCCTGTTGATGTGTTGCTGCAACCGTTTTGAATTATCTTCAGTATAATTTTACTTGTGATGATATTAATGATATTGTTCAATATTTTTGTTGGATCACCTTTCTTTGGAATGGGCTCAAATATGGATCTCTTCCAGTTGGTTGGCCAGGTAGCTGTCTTCCACATTGCTTGGCATAGATTAGTGAGCGCTTCCAGTGTTGCATTCATGTGTTGAAACATCTCGATTCTGTCAATTCCTGGAGCCCTGTTTTCTGCCAGTGCCTTTAGGGCAGCTTGGCCCTCTTTCTGCACCTTCGGTTTCCTGATCATATGCTCCCTCTTGAAATGTTGAATGTCAGCCAGTTCTTTTTAGTACAGTGACTCTGTGTATTCCTTCCTTTTTTTTTCCTTCTAAATTTTATTTATTTTTTGTTGTTGAGTATATACACAGCAAAACATACACCAATTCAACAGTTTCTACATGTACAATTTAGTGATATCGGTTACATTCCACGAGTTGTGCACCCAGTCTCCTCCTCCTTTTCTGAGTTGTTCTTCCCTCACTAACATAAACTCACTGCCCCCTAAGGTTCCTATCTAATCTTTCGAGTGGCTGTTGTCAATTTGATCCCGTATATATAAGTCTTAAAAGGGCATAATGCTCAAGGTAGGCCTTTTTTACTAGTTAAGCTAAACTGCTGTTTGTTTTTAAGATTACTTCAGGGATATTTCTGGTTTAAGGTTTAACAGCTATCTTAGGGCAATAGTTTCAAGGGTTCATCCACCCTCCATCGCTCCAGAAAGCCTAGAGTCCGTGAAAATTTGAAATTCTGTTCTGCATCTCCCCCTTATTGATCAGGATTCTGCTATGGAATCTTTGATCAAAATATTCAATAATGGTAGCTGGGCACCATCCAGTTCTTCTAGTCTCATGGCAAAGGAGGCAGTTGTTCGTGGAGGCAATTAGCTACACATTCTATATCCTCCCCCTATTCCTGACTCTCCTTCTTCCTCTGATGCTCCAGGTAAATAGAGACCAATTGTTGTGCCTTAGGTGGCTGCTTGCAAGTTTTTAAGACCCCAGGCACTATGCAGCAAACTCGGAGGTAAAACAGCAGCACTAAACACATTATTAGGCCAATTAACTGGGATGTCCCATGAATCCTCCAAACCAGGGAACCAAATCTCATGAGTTTTTGGTTGTACATAAGCAGCTTCAGCAGCTACTCTTTTATTTATTCTTGTCATTGTAAATGTATCTATCACACAACTTTTGATAATTCAACTTTTTACAGGTGTACAGTTTATTGACTGCAATTACAATAATTGGCTGTGCAATCCTCTTAACGTGATTTTTCCATCACTGCTAATGCCCCTTTTCCCCTCCCTCCTGCCCCTGGTAACCACTAATAAAGTTTTGTCTCTATACATTTGCCTTTTCTTGTCTTTTTATATAAGTGAGGTCATACAATATTTGCCGTTTTGTGATTGGCTTATTTTCCTCAGCATAATGTCTTCAAGCTCCATCCACACTGTAGCATGTATCAAGACTTCGTTTCTCCTGCTGGTTGAGTAGTACTCCATTTTGTTTATCCATTCATCTGTTGATGGGCATTTAGATTGTTTTCACTTTTTGGCTTTTGTGAATACTGCTGCAACGGACATTTGTTGCAATGTCTTTTTGAGTTTCTGCTTTCAAGTCTTTTCGGTATATACCTGGGAGTGGAATTGTTGGGTCATATGGTGCTCTAGTTTTAGTTTTTTGAGGAACCACTGCACTGTTTTCCACAACAGCTGTACCATTTTGTATTCCCACCAGCAATGGATATTGTTGTTGTTAGGTGCTGTTGAGTCGGTCCCGACTCATAGCAACCCTGTGTACCACCGAACAAAACACTGCCCGGTCCTGCACCATGCTCGCAATCCCAGCAATGGATAAGGGTTTCAATTCCCCACATTCTTGCCAACATTGTTATTTTCTGTTTTTTTAATCTTAGCCATCCTAATGGCAACGAAATGGTATCTCACTGTGATTTTGATATACATCTCTCTGATGGCTGATGACACTGAGCATCTTTTCATGTGTTTGGTGGCCATTTCAGTATTCTCTTTGGTGAAATGCCCATTCAGGCCCTTTACCCATTTTGTGATCGGGTTGTCTTTTTGTTGTTGTCAAACTTTTATATATGTTTGGTTATTAGATTCTTGTCAGGTGTATGTTTTCGCAGTCAGTATTCTCCCAGTCAGTAGCTTGTTCTTCACTTTTTTGGTAAAGTTTTTTGATGAATAAAAGCTTTTAATTTTTTTGAGGTCCCATTTATATATTTTGTCTTTTTCTGTTTGTGCTTTTGTTATTATATTAGATAATCCACTGTTGCAATCTAGGCCCGACAGAATTTCCCTTCTTTGTTCTTTTAAGGGTTTTATGGCTTTAGTTTGCACATTTAGGAGCTTAATCCATTTCGAATTTGTTTTTTTGTGTGATGCGAGACATGGATCCTCTTTCATTTTTCTGTATGTGGAAATCTGATTTTCCAAGCCCGTTTATTGAAGGGAAACCCTGGTGGCATAAGTGGTTAAGAGCTACAACTGCTAACCAAAAGGTCGGTGGTTCAAATCCATCAGGCACTCCTTGGAAACCCTATGGGGGCAGTTCTACTCTGTCCTATAGGGTCGATATGAGTTGGAATCAACTCAATGGCAATGGGTTTGATTTGGTTTGGTTTTATTTATTGAAGATACTTTCCTTTCTCCATTGAATGGACTTAGCACCCTTGTCAAAAATCAGTTGACCATAGATGTGTGGGTTTATTTCTGGACTCTCAATTCTGTTTCATTAGTCTGTGTGTCTCTTGTTGTACCAGTACCAGGATGTTTTGATTACCATAGCTGTATAGTATGTTTTAAAACCAGGAAGTGTGAGTCCTCCTACTTAATTTTCTCTTTCGACATTGTGTTAGCTATTTAGAACCTCTTGCCATTCCATATAAAGTTGAGGATTGTTTTTTTTATTTCTGTAAAGAAGGCTGCTGGAATTTTGATCAGAATTGTGTAGAATCTATAGATAGCTTTGGGTAGTATCGACATCTCAACAATATTAAGTCTTCCATGAACGTGGAACATCTTTCCGTTTATTTAAGTCTCCTTTAATCTCTCTCATCTGTGTTTTATAGTTTTCATTATATAAGTCCATTACGTCCCTGGTTAGATTTATTCCTACGTATTTTATTCTCTTAGATACTGTTGTAAATAGAATTGTTTCCCTAATTTTCCTTTCATATTTCTCATTGCTGGTATGTAGAAACCCAGCAGATTTTTGTTTGTTGACCTTGTACCCTGCTACTTTGCTAAACTCCTCAAGTTTTCTTGTGGACTCTTTGGAATTTTCTATGTATAGGATCATATTATCTGTGAATAGAGATAATTTTACTTCTCCTTTTCTAATATGGATACCTTTTCTTTCTTTTTCTCATCTTATTTCTCTGGCTAGGACTTCTAGTATAATACTGAATAGAAGTGATAAGAGTGGGCACCCTTTCTTGTTCTTGATTTCAAGGGGAAAGTTCTCAGTCTTTCTCCATTAAGTATAATGTTGGCTCTTGGCTTTTCATATATGCCCTGAACCGTATTGAGGAATTTCTCTTCTATTCCAATCTACTTTAGGGTTTCCATCAAGAAAGGGTGTTGGATTTTATCAAATCCTTTTTTCTGCATCCATAGGGATGATCACTTGGTTCTTTTCCTTTGTTCTGTTGATGTGGTGTATTATGTTGATTGATTTTCTAATGTTGAACCATCCCTGCCATTCCTGGACTAAATCCCACTTGGTCAGGGTGTATGACTTTGATATGATGTTGGATTTTGTTTGCTAGTGTTTTGTTGAGGATTTTTGCATTTATATTCATAAGAGATACTGGCCTGTAGTTTTCTTTTTTTTGTGGTGCCTGTCTGGTTTGCGTATCAGGGTTATGTTTGTCATTGAGTGAGTTAGGGAGTGTTCCTTCCTTCTCCATCTTTTGGAAGAGTTGAAATAGTATTGGTGTCAATTCTCCTCTGTTTGGTGGAATTCCCCAGTGAAGCCAATGATCTGGTCTGGGGCTGTTTTTGTTGGTGGAATTCCCCAATGAAGCCAATGATCTGGTCCAGGACTGTTTTTGTTGGTGGAATTCCCCGGTGAAGCCAATGATCTGGTCCAGGACTGTTTTTGTTGGTGGAATTCCCCAATGAAGCCAATGATCTGGTCCAGGACTATTTTTGTTGGTGGAATTCCCCAGTGAAGCCAATGGTCTGGTCCGGGGCTATTTTTGTTGGTGGAATTCCCCAATGAAGCCAATGATCTGGTCCAGGACTATTTTTGTTGGTGGAATTCCCCAGTGAAGCCAATGATCTGGTCCAGGACTATTTTTGTTGGTGGAATTCCCCAGTGAAGCCAATGGTCTGGTCCGAGGCTATTTTTGTTGGGAGGTTTCTGATCACTGGTTTGATCTCTTCACTTGTTATGGGTCTTTTGAGAGTTTTTGTTTTCTCTTTCCATCTTCTTTTGATGCTTCCTGTGTCATTCAATATTTTGCCCATAGAATCCTTCAGTGTTGCAACTTGAGGCCTAAATTTTTTCTTTAGTTCTTTCAGCTTGAGAAGAAGACTTTGTCATAAGACAATGTCTTTTTTCTTGGGTAATACACACTGAAGTATTTAGGGGTAGTGGAGTTTGAAAACAATTTACTGTCAAACAGTTTAAAAATTAGATAATAATGTATATAGACAGGTACCAGTACCCGTTGCCATCAGATTGATTCCTACTCATGGTAACTCCATGTGTATCAGAGTAAAACCGTGCTCCTAATTACTAATTGAAAGGTTAGAGTTTTGGGTCTACCCAGAGGTACCTCAGAAGAAAGACCTGGCAATCTACTTGTGAAAAACTGGCAATTGAAAATTCTGTGGATCACAGTTCTACTCTGACACACATAGGGCCACCGTGAGTTGCAATCTCCTTGCTGGTAACTGGTTTAAAGAGGCATGATAACCATGTGCAATGCATGAGAGCATGTATGAGCATTATAAAGAAAATGGGACAAAATGTAAACAATTGGAGCTCCTTGGACTAGTACTGAAATGTCTGTAAATTTGAAAGTGTATAAAACATTTATCAAAAAAAAAAAACAAAAAACACTGCAGTGAAAAGGTGCCCAGTCCTGTATTCATTTAAAGTTTGGGTTTCTTGCCTTTCCCTTCTAAACCTTCAGGTCTGGAATCCTGTAGTAGAAAGAAGAGGTGGTATTTCTCCTCCCACGCCTCAGTTCATTCCACAATTTTGACACATCCTAGGCTGAAACAGATGGTTGGAGGGCGGGTGGGTGGGGTGGGTGGGAGGAGAGGTACAAGAAAGGTTTTTAACTGGCATCCATCTAATCTTTAGCAGCTACTTGTAGCTGTGATAGTTTAAAGCTGATTCTTGGGTGTGTTTGTGGTTCTACAGAGCCCTCCCCAAAAATGGAAACTTCTCACTTGCAGTTCCCTTTGCCTGGTGAATGTCTTCTTTGACAGTGTGCCCACGTAGCCTCGTTTGTGGTAGTGCATCACACCCTTTGGCAGCCAACATGGGCAGAGGCCCTTTCGATGGCTCCAGGCCTTCTCTCTTTCCTTGTAGGGCCCACATCTGTACCACAGAAGCACTTAGACATCCTTTGCTCTGACAAGCCCTGGGAGTGTAGGCTATTCCATGACATAGCTACCTCAAAAGAGCCTGCCAGTCTGTTTCTGCCTTTAGTCTTTTCCAGGCCTGAGTTGGCAACCTGGCCCACAGACTCCAGGGGTGGCAAGTCAGGATGCCAAGAGTGGTCGGTCTCCTTGAAGTGTAGGGGTCTCACAATACACAGCCAACTCTTTCCAGAAACATCTTCTAGCTCTTTTCATTCCCTCTTAGTGGGTGAGGGCTTGGGTTACAACGTCAGCTTTTTAGCCACTTTCTAAGTCATGGCTTAGGTGGTCTAGCTATGAAATGTGTGATGGCACCTATTTTCTTGGGCCTTCAGCCAAAACAAAGAATCATGTTTTAGTATCCTGTTGCATCTGTTTATTGCTATTCCTGATTTATTGATTTTAGATATTATCTACTGATTCCTACTGGGAAGATGAAGATATGGTCCTCTTACACTATCCAAAGCCCCCACTTCTCTCTCCTCCATCCTCTCAGAACAGGTATCTCACACTTTTTTTGGTTAAATCAATATAAAATATTTGCCTAATTATGGCTGTGTGTTACTCACTGTTGAGCAAAGTGGTATATTATGACACTTTCTTTGTTGTAGGAATGTTTTTCCTTGGATTGAAATTTTTTCTCATTTTTTATTTTGTTCCTTTTCTGTACTATCGCTTATTCTTCCCAACTTATCAGAATTGTGAGACTGCTCTGAATAGTGTTTTCCACGTGGTCAAACAATCCGTTTTCTATCAGTTTCATTCTTTTCCTGGATACTTTCCTCATTCAGTCTTGCATTTTCCTGAGCTACCTAGTTACTCTCTAGGAAGTCTCTAGTACTCTCTAGTAACTCTCTAGTACTCTCTAGTAACTCTCTTGTACTCTCTAGGCAGTCTCTAGTACTCTCTACGAAGTCTCTAGTACTCTCTAGGCAGTCTCTAGTACTCTCTAGGCAGTCTCTAGTACTCTAGTAACTCTCTTGTACTCTCTAGGCAGTCTCTAGTACTCTCTACGAAGTCTCTAGTACTGTCTAGGAAGTCTCTAGTACTCTCTAGGCAGTCTCTAGTACTCTAGTAACTCTCTTGTACTCTCTAGGCAGTCTCTAGTACTCTCTACGAAGTCTCTAGTACTGTCTAGGAAGTCTCTAGTACTCTCTAGGCAGTCTCTAGTACTCTAGTAACTCTCTTGGACTCTCTAGGCAGTCTGTAGTACCCTCTAGGAAGTCTCTAGTACTCTCTAGGAACTCTCTTGACTCTCTAGGAACTCTCTGTTAACTCTAGTACTCTGGTAACTATCTGCACAGAGTGGCTGTGGACTTCTTTTGTCTCTCATTTCCTGAATCTGTCTCTTCTTTCGTGGTTTGTATTTTGGTGTAGAACATCTTCAGTAGCCTTTTAAGAAAGGGTGCATGGGAAGAAATTTTTTAAAGACTCTAAATTTCTGAAAATGCCCTTATACTCTTACAATTCGTTGATACTTTGGCTATGTGTAGAATTCTAGGTTGGAAATAATTTTCCCCAGAATTTTGAAAGCATTGCTCTTTTAGGTTTTAATAGTGCTATTGAGAAGTCTAAGGCCCTTTTTACTCCTAAATCTTTTAACACAACCTATTTTTTCCACTCTGGAGCTTTTAAAATTCTATTCCACTGATGTGAAATTTTTAATGATGTACCTTGATGTAGGTGTTTTTTTCATCTTTTGTGTTGGGCATCTGGTGGGCCCTTCCATGTAGAAACTCTTATTTTCCAGTTTTGGGAACTATTCTTATATTATTCCTTTATGATTTTTCCCCATATATTTTTTCTGTTGTTTCTTCCAGAAACTCTCATCTAGTGCTAGTTAGATACTGGACTTCCTGGGTTGAGCCTCTTATTTTCTTTCCATTTTCTCCTATTTTTTGCTTCTATCATTTCTCTTCTACTTTCTTAGAGATTCCTGAATTTTATTATCTAATAATTCTATTTAATTTTTTATTTCTTCTAACATACTTCTGAATTTCCGAAAGCTCTTATTGCTCCTTTCATGGATGAATATCATGAGTTTTCTCTCTGGGACTAACAATTACAGCTTCTTCAAGTTTTATTTTGTTCCCTGCAATATCTCAATTTCTTCCAGTCCTTTTTCCCCACTTGTATCCATCTCTGTCTTTTATGCTGGAAACTTTTTTAATACAAATATCTGTAAGTTCATTCATATTTAAGAGTAATGCCCTAAAAATGGATTGGGAGCTATGTGTGTGTGGCTGGGTCTCACAGGTTTAGTTTAGGGTGGTCAGTCATAAACCTGGATGTTTCACTGCAAGGTCCACAAAAGTCAGTATCCGTAGATCTTTCTTTTCGGGGAGGGGAAGGGTGACCAATCATTTTCTCCGAGAAGACTGTTCCAGACATCTGCTTGGAGGAATTAGCCTGTCTTCAGCATTCTTGGAGCTGAGTCATGACCCTTTCAGTCTATATGCTTTTACTTCATCTCTGTTTTTAGTACAACACTTCTCCTTCCCCTTTCACTATACCCAGTGTCCCAGGGCCAGGGACTTTTCTGCTTAAATTTTTTCGGTAGGATAAATCTCTCTTCTCCTCCCAGGACTACATGTAGTAGGTGAGAGGACCCATGGGTCTGACTGGTCTCTATGCAGATTTTGGCTCGGTCCATTTCCATGGCATTCCTTACCCACCACCTTCTACAGTGCCCACTACCTCCGTTTTTTGATGCTGGGATTCTGTGGTCTTAACTTAATTCTTGTTATCCTCCTCTGCAGGCATTTGGTGTTCAGCTCAGTTAGCGCTACTCTCTCTTTTATCTCTTTTCCTTTTTCCAAAAATGTGTTAGCATTTCTAGCCCAGTATTTCTCTTGGGCTTATGCTTCTTCTTCTTCTTCTTATTCCTCTGGTCTCATTTTAGAGGAAGGAAATGTCTTAGGAAGCATGTGTGTCCAATCTACCAGACTTTAATAATTTCTTTAGCTCTATCTTTATTAGTAAATATGTGGATACGTATGCACACACACACATAAATATATTTGAGTGGTGCAAAAGGTGTATAGTGAAAAGTAGTCTTCCTTTTAGCTTGACTTCTGGTTCCTCCCCAGAAGCCCCCACAGTGACCAGCTGCTTGTGTATCTTCCAAAGCAAGTTTATACAGATTCATGCAGACATGCAAAAGCATCTAAGTAGACGTCAACAGATTTTGTTTTAAATGAAGGGTGCAATTTTTTTGCGTACCAGTAAGAATACCCATATTTTAAATAAGGGCAGTGCTTCACCCAAAGACAGTCAGACTTCAGGTTTCACTGCGGGTGGGGGCAGGTACTTTTAAGGGGCAGCTGTGGTGCTCTGAGGGGTATGCTCATGGACAGTTGCAGGGGCTCTCTTCCACTTCTCATGTAGCTTCGTCACCCCTCTCTTCTTTCCTCTACTGTTTTATTGTCCATGTTTCTTGTATTTCCCCCTTCTCTTCTAGACATGTTTAGCTGGTTCAAGGCTCCCATGGCTGGCACATGGAGCTAAAGATGCTGTTTATCCTGGCGAGGGGATGCACTCCTATCTGACTGTCTCTTCGGGTTTGAAGCACAAATTGGCACCTAGATGGGTATGCGTCCAGCCTGCCCTGAGTGAATAGATTTTGTAAAGAGATAGAGCCCAGGGGCCATCCCTGAGTGTTGTAGGTACCATGTACAGCTTGAGGTGGGCTACTTGACTTGGCAGTTCCCAGCAGTTACATTAGCGTGACTCTCCATCCTTGTTATAGGGCCTGCTGCTGCCAAGCCAGATTTGATCTCCAAGTTGGAACGAAGAGCTGCACCCTGGATCAATAACCCCAAAGGGTCCAAGTGGGGGAAAGGTCGTCCTCCAGGTGAGTCTGGCCCTACTTAGTTCTGAAAGGCATATGCAGGGTCCCATGTCACTATGGAAACTCACACAGCAGAGGTTCAGCCATACATAGCCTGCACCTTTTGTGTGCTAGGCCCTATAGTAGGCCCTAGGTATATAGAGATGACTAAGATACTTACCCTGCCCTCTATGCGCAGAGTAGACTGGAAGCTTGAACAGTATAGAAACAGTAAGATCCTCTGATAAGCAGAAGTGCCAAAGGGGCTCTGGCAGAGCTGATGAGAATGGCATGGGGTGGACACTGTGGTTAGGAGGAACAATGAGAGGCACAGGTCTGTGAATGGCTGTTCCTCCTTTCCTCCCTCCTCCTTGGTTTTTTAGTGACAACACTATTGGTCTGTGAAAAGTAGTTGCTTTGCATATCTCAATAACTTACTGGCTAGTAGCTACTATATATACTCCTGTACCTCCCTTCTTTCCAGGATAAACCACCTGTTTATCCAATAATATCTATGGCCATAGGTAGTTACTTAAACTTAGCATCTGATGTCTGCTAAGGTACCTGTAAGGAGAGGTGGAGGCTAGCAAAAGAACCCACAAGGATCAGGGTGGGGAACCAGATTGCCTTTCATAGATAATAATGGGGAAGGTTTTAAGGAGAAGCTCTAATGATCACTGGAAAGATGGATCAAATTCATCTTTTCTGCTTTGGCTAAAGGGTGCTTACTGAATTGATTGGGTATCTTAGCTGATAGGAGACCGTTCTGACTCTCCAGGGTACTGAGCAGCAAAACCAACCACAATTTTCTCCACAGGGAAAAAGAAGATGGTAGCAATAAGAGAGGCAGACACACAAGCCTCAACTGTAGGATCTGCATTGCCTTCAGCTCCTTCTGTGGAAACATGTGCCTCCTACTGCAGACCCAGCGTTTGTGAAGTAGAAGTAGATGGACCCGAGCGAATGAGGAGGACATACAGACCCCGTTCAATTCAGAGAGCTTGGTTTGGGCAGTTTCCATGGCTAGTGATTGACCCAAAAGAGACCAAGCTCTTCTGCTCAGCTTGCAAAGCAAGACCCAATCTCCATGACAAATCCTCTCGATTAGTCCGAGGTTATACTGGGCCTTTCAAAGTGGAGACTTTAAAGTACCATGAGGTCAGCAAAGCACACAAGCTCTGCGTTAGCACTGTGGGGGTCCAAGAAGATGCCCCTCAACCTTCCCTAGTCCCAGAGATCTCCAGCGACCTGATGGCCAACATGGGGCACTTTTTCAGTGCTGCCTACTCCATTGCGTACCACGCGAGGCCACTGAATGACTTTGAGAAAATCCTGCAGCTTCTCCAAAGCACTGGAACCATGATTTTAGGCAAGTATCGAAATCGCACTGCGTGCACCCAGTTCATCAAGTATATCTCTGAAACCCTGAAGAAGGAGATCCTCGATGATATCCGAGACTCCCCTTATGTGAGCATGTTGCTGGACAGGTCCATGGACTCCTCTGACCAATCGTGTGTGGGGATTTATATCCGATACTTTAAGGAGATGGAGGTGAAAGAGTCTTACATCACTTTGGCCCCTCTGTACAGTGAGACAGTTGATGGGTATTTCGAAACCATCATTTCTGCCCTGGATGAACTGGATATCCCTTTCCGGAAGCCTGGTTGGGTGGTGGGCCTGGGAACCGATGGCTCAGCCATGCTGAGCTGCAAAGGAGGCCTTGTGGAGAAGTTCCAAGAGGTCATCCCCCAGCTGCTGCCTGTGCACTGCGTGGCCCACCGGCTCCACCTGGCTGTGGTTGATGCTTGTGGGAGCATCGACCTGGTGAGGAAGTGTGACCGGCACATCCGGACCATCTTCAAGTTCTACCAGTCCTCAAACAAAAGGCTGCATGAGTTGCAGGAGGGCGCGGCTCTGCTCGAGCAGGAGATCCTCCGCCTGAAAGACCTGAATGCCGTCAGGTGGGTGGCCAGCAAGAGGCGAACGCTGAATGCACTTCTGGTGAGCTGGCCTGCCTTGGCTCGGCACCTGCAGAGCGTGGCAGATGCGGGGGGCCAGGTTGGGCACCGGGCCCAGGGCATGCTGCGGCTGATGAAGAGCTTCCACCTCGTCAAGTTCTGCCACTTCCTCCTGGACTTCCTGAGCATCTATAGGCCTTTGTCTGAGGTGTGCCAGAAAGCAGTTGTACTGATCACAGAGGTAAATGCCACGCTGGCACGGGCCTATGTGGCCCTGGAGACCCTCCTGCACCAGGCAGGGCCCAAGGAAGAGGAGTTTAATGCCAGCTTCCAGGATGGGTGTCTGCATGGCATTCCCCTGGACGGGATGGAGATGGCAGAGCAGAGGTTCCAGGCAGACAGGGAGAGAGTGGTTCTGACTGGGATCGAGTACCTGCAGCAGAGGTTTGACACAGACCGCCCTCCCCAGCTCAAGAACATGGAGGTGTTTGATACCATGGTCTGGCCAGATGGGATGGAACTTGCCAGCTTTGGGAATGACGACGTTCTTGCCCTTGCCAGGTATTTTGCGCTCTCGCTTCCCACAGGGTACAGTGAGGATGCCCTGCTGGAGGAGTGGCTGGGCCTGAAGGCTGTGACCAAGAACCTCCCGTTCTCCATGCTGTGTAAGAATGCCTTTACTCAGCACCGCCGCTTCCCCCTGCTGAGCAGGCTGGTGGCTGTGGTGGTTTGCGTGCCTGTGTCCACATCCTGCTGTGAGCGTGCATTCCATGCCATGACCCGGATCAAGACCGACGAGAGAACCAAGCTCTCCAATGAGGTGGTCAACATGCTCATGATGACAGCTGTAAATGGGGTGGCGGTCACAGAGTACGACCCGCAGCCAGCCATCCAGCGCTGGTACCTGACCTCCTCCGGGCGCCGCTTCAGCCATGTCTACACCTGTACCAAGGTGCCTGCTCACCCTCACACTGGTAAGTACAGCAGGCGCACATGGCAGGGTCCCTGGGTGCGGGAACACTGTGCTGATGTGCCACAGGTCTGATAAAGGCCAGTGTCCATGACGCATAGCAGGCATGGTCATGCATTTGCCGAGCCTCTGTGGTGTGCCCAGCTGCTTGCTGGCCAGTGGGTGCTGGAGATGGTATGCCTCCTCCCCTACGAGCTGATGACCCAGCAGAGATGAGACATGGCCATGGTAGGCAGCAGGACCCAGAGTTCAGAGCAGGAATTTCAGAGTCAGTCTGTCCGGATCCAAATTCTGACTCTGCCACCTAGCTTGCTGTGTGTCCTTGAGCAAATCAGGCTATTTGCACTTTGGTTTTCATTTGTAAAATGAGTTAATATGTGTAAAGCACTTGGAGCAATTCAAGGGTTGGGTATGACTAAGACAAGTGTTCAGGATAACTGGAGGGTGGGGCAGCCGGTGGACTCTGTCACACTCCAAGTGGGACTGACTGTGTGGACTTGAGTTGGGCAGTTGTTTTTGAGGGGGAGGAGGTCAGAGAAGAGGTCAGAGCAGGCCAGGAGGAGGTCAGAGAAGAGGTCAGAGCAGGTCAGGAGGAGGTCAGAGAAGAGGTCAGAGCAGGTCAGGTAGTACGTGATACGTGGGGGCAAAGGTCAGGGCATGTCGGGCAGAGGAAGAGCTTGGACCAGGTTGAGAACAAGCTAATCCTATTAGGCTCAGAGAGGGAAACAGCCTGACTAGACTGGAGGGGAACTTTGTAAGAGAGGACAAGTTACAGAAACACTGAAAACTGAAGAAAACATGAGCATTTATTGAGATTCCCCAGCCACTTCGTGTTTCCTGAACTGTGACAGAGCAGTGAGTTTTCTCTTTTGGTTCATTTATGTAGCTGGCCCCCTTCCTGTGGCTTCCAGCTGTACTTCACCTCTGAGTCTGTAGTCGTCAACAGTGGGTCTGGGTCTCGGGGCCAAGAGAGGCGCTGTGGGGAGTGAAGTGGCCCTGGAGCTAGAACAGGGCAGGGGGAGGAACAGTCTAGGTAGAGTGCAGAGAGGAGAAAAGGCAACAGCTGAGCTGGAGGTTCCGTGAGTCCATCACCAGGCGTTTGTCATGTGATCGTTCTCAGTGGCCCACCCTGTGGGGGGAGGAGAAGACGCTATCAGGTGTGCCCTTTTGCAGGTGGCTTTTTCATGGGGGTAGTGGGACTGGTATGTATGAAACGTAGAGAACTCCCCAGATTTTATGCAGTGAAACCCCCTTCTCAACCTCAACATTATTGACGTTGGGTCACTTCGTTCTTCGTGGTGGGGGCTGTCCTGTGCATTGTAGGATGTTGAGCAGCATCCTGACCTCTAGCCACGAGGTACCCCATAGATACCAGTAGCAGCTTCCCAGTGGTAATTAAAAGTGTCTCCATTGTCAAATGTCCCCTGGGGACAGAATCACTCCCCATCCCCTGCTGAGGACCACTGTTCTAGGGTGAAAAGGGGGACTAGATGGGGCTGCAGAGCACAGTCCTGGTCATGTCTCCAGTCTGTTTCACCAAATGTACCCTGGGATAAGCTGGAAGTGGGAGGGCGGTTATCAGTTAATCTGTTTTCTCCTCTGTCTAATTGTGGATTTTCTCCCCTCCTGCCTGAGGTGCTGGGCTCAGAAATGAGAGGATGGGAGCACTTGGTATGGAGAAGTCTGTGACCCAGAAGACACCCGCTCAACCCTACAGGGAACCCACAGGGGTCCAGAAGGAGTACACGGTGGATTCACCCAGCAGGTTCACGCACCCCACGCGCAGGGAACCCGCGGGGGTCCTGAAGGAGTACATGGTGGGCTCCCTCAGCAGGCTCACATCCCCTACGCACAGCTGCGCCGATAGAGAGGGGCTCCTGCAGGAGCAGGAATGCTAGCGCTGCCTGGTAGAGGCTGCCCTGAGGTGGTGGCCATGGCGCCAGGCTTTCTGCAAAGAACCTTTGTTTGGATGTAGGCAGTGACAAGACCACATTCCAAAGAGGCACCACTGCCTACCCTAACCCTAACCCTAACCTGTCCAACACTTAAACTCGTAGAAAAGGCTCACACCGCTAGTTCACTTCTGAGGTGCTCCAGGAAATCATTCTATTGTGAATGATGTCACCCCCACATTCCTGAGGGGCTGATGGCTTAAAAGAGCAGCGCAGCCCCCTGGGTAGGTGGGAAGTGTCCAGGAGGCTCCTACAGCTCAAGTGGCACAGGGCAGGGCCGCTTGCCGGAGTGGAGGGCTATAGGCTCTGGAGTCCCCATTCTTGAGCCTTATACCGGCTCCCATGGCAGAGTCAGGGAGCCTCAACTTCAGCTGGGAGATGCACAAAGAGTTTCCTGCCTCCTCTCAGGCTTTCCTTTCAGAATGAGAAATAAAGGCCCACTGAACTGAGCCTGAAGAAAGGTGCTCCTCCTGAGCTTCCAGATGGGGTGGGGGAAGCGCCCCTGGGGAGAAGCCAGGTGCTTCCTGAGCTGCATCCCACCGAGCCCTTCCCAGGAGTGTGCAGAACCAAGCGAGAGTTGGGAGGCTAGGATTCAGCCCAGTTCTGCTGCAGGCAGAGGTGCACTTGTGATTTCTCCCTCCCTCTTTGCTGTGCCTCGGTTTCCCTCTCCATGAAGTGGCAGCAGAGAATCCAAGTGCCTGCTGCCTCCCAGTCAGCCCTGGGTTGGATGAAGGATGTCAGACCCACACACTGTGCATCCTTGGCCTGAGCATCCAACCTTTCTGCTCAGCCTAAAGTACTGCACTTTTCCTTCTCCTTTAGGGAAACTGCACTGGGCAGGCTCAGTAAGGCTGCTCATTGGATGGAGGTAGTTTTATTTTAGGTCTATCTTCCTCAACATGGATGGGGCCTCTTCTTTTTCATCTTTCTCCCGAGGGAGCACCTGCCTGTTGCTTGATTTTCATCAGCAGGCAGTGGTGCTGCGTCCTGACCTTTCTCGTTGCCCCTCTCAGAACAGGCAGGTCCCTTGTTCTGTGCTGCACACCCAGGTAGTCTGGCCACATAACCCACAGTCTATGAGGTGCTGGAGGCTTCCTGGGATATCATCACCAAGCATCCTGGGGTGACTGCAGACCCTGTTTCTGTCTCCCTACAGCCTCAGCACCTTCCATCTCCCATTATCTTCTTCAGTGTCTAGCCTGGAATTCCTCTCTCACTTTCTGCAACTCAACCTTGTGGAAATGCCTCCCTTTAGCCCTGTGGATCTGGAAGTATGAGGCTACCAGGTGCTCTCTGGAATAAGAGATCCATTAGCGTTCCCAGATGTGCAAGGTTCCCCCTCTAGTCCACAGCAGCTTCTATTGGGGAGTTCAGGAATTTGCCTTTGATCAGGGGCTGTGGGTGTGAGTTGAAATGGAAAAGAGAAAGGCCCTTTAAAGTGGGCGGTGTAGACCTGCCCAGCTATACCCAGAGGGTTTCAAATGGAAGTGGCTTCCTGGCCCTTCCCCATGGGGTTACCCAGAACAAAAGGCTGGGTTTCTGTGAGGGAGATTCTGTACAGTGATCCAAGAGTGGAGGTAGGAGCCAGGTAAGGAGCAGCTTCCTCCCCTCAGAAAGCAGTATGTTGGGCTGGTGGCCTCTGTGGTCTCAGGAATGCATCCAATGGCAGGCTTGGACCAGGGGACAGAAATGCCGTTTAGCTTAGGTGTTTGTCTTAAGTCTCTCGGGCATGGCTGCCCTGGTTTCTTTTTGATAGCTAAAGGCAAAGAGGGCTACTGATGTTTTATGGAAGGAAGGAGGAGGATTGAAACATTGCGAAAGCCTTTGGTAGAGACCGTTGCCCAGGCTTGCCTCTTTGTCTCCAGAGACTAGGGCTGGAAAAACCCTTGTTGGAGAGGGCTCCTGGTTTTGCCTCCCAGGAAAGCAAGCCGAAATGGGAGTGGAAGGAGCCGGCACTTTCCCTTTGGCCAGAGTCCTAGCCATACTCCCTGTCACCTTTACAGCGTCTCTGTATATCCTGGCATTTCCCCCTTCATCCCCCATGATGGATGTCCACGGGATCTGACACTATGAGTGATCAGCATTATGATTCGCAGTTTGATTTCAGTAGCCACAGAATCTTGAGATGAGGGCGGGAGTGAGGGGCCTTCTGTCCTGCCTAATGTCAGCAGAGAGTGTAACCATGCTCCAGAACGTTGCTGCGCTTAGCTGGGCCTGCAGAGGCTGTGTTCCTGCAGTGATGATTCCTAATTAGGCTAGTGTGGAGATGGGCCAGAGCCCTCCCTAGGGGTCTGCTCAGCCAAGGACACAGGGTGACTGACCCACCCCAGGGAGAGCTTCTCCCTCTGGCTTCAGATATGTGCAAATGAAGTTTAGAACACCAAGTCTGAGTCTTCAACTTTTGGTGTCTAAATAAAGCCTCTGTCTTGTGAGTTCCATAAGCAGGAAGTAGGAAGGTAGAGACACTTCAAAGTATTCTCTCTTGTGACTATAAAATAATATCCTTTAACACATTAAGCTCCTTGCTGTTCTGTGAGAGATGACCAGGTGTTCATACACAGCTCCTACCCCCAGAAGGGAGGGGTGGTGTAGCCAGCCCTGCCTGATGGGATGTGTCTAAGAAGTCCACCTGCTTTGGGGGAAGGAGGGTGAGCAACCATTCCTGCAGCTGAACCTCTAGCTTTAACCCCATTTTGTAGACAAGTACTGGTTCAGCAAAGTCAAGACACTTGCCTAAGGCCATACAGCTGTTAAATGATGGAGCTCTTACCTGCCCAAGCTTTCCACTATACCACAGACACACACACTCAAATGCCCTAGGGCCAAGCAGGTAACATAAAGGAAGTGAAAAATGGAGTGCGTATCTTGCCTAAAGCCATTCATATTTTTTTAAAAATTTAAAGAGTGAAAAAGTACATATGAGACTGTGCACTGGCCAAAGCAGTTGGACACTAAAAGGCTCACTGGCCCATGTGGCTGTGTTCTTGAGCTCCACACTCGGCAGTTTGGGACAGCTTTTCAGAGAATATCTCAGAGGCAGAGGGGCACTCTCAGAGGTAACTCTTGGACAGACTTTGTTTTCGCTGGTCTTGTGGTTTTTCAACTTGACAGAAGCCAGAGGAATTGTCTCTGACTTCACTACTTTGAGGTTTCCTAATAGCTTCCAGGATCATCTTCAGTCTTACTTCTGTTATCAGATTCTCTGAAAAGAATTCAGATGTTGGTCTAGCAATAGGGACATGTTCCTTTTATTCAGTATCAATCTCTCTCATCTCTACCCCCACGGATGGGGCACCAAGGGGAGCTCAGCAGATGTGACGCGGCCAGTCTGAGAATGTAGAAACTTCTGAGGTCCCAGAGCCCTCTGTCAGGACTTCTAGCTGACACCCTTCCTGCTTCCATTGCAACAGCTGCACAGGGGTGTCTTCTTTGGAGAGTCTGGGCTCTTTTGCTGCCACTTTAATAATTTCCTGCAGCCACTGCTACACAAGAATCTTCTAACGTAGGAAAGTCATGAAAAATGTCACCGTCCCTTATAAAAGGTAATGGACCAAGAAGTACCTGGCCCTTGCTCCTGACTGCCAAGTTCAGTGACCCAGGTTAAGCCTTTGCCTAAACTCATCTGTCATGAGGTCAACACAACAGATGCTCCATTGCATCCCTCCAAGCCAGAGAAGCCCAGCTGGCTTATATCATAAAGGCCATTCTGTGTCTCCCTCCCTATAGACAGAAAAGGCCTGGGCTTGTAAGGGTTTGTGAGACTGAACATGGCAGATTCTAAGATTTGTACTTTTAGATATGTGCCCCTGAAAGAGTAAACATGGGCTAACACAGCCCCCCTTTATAGCACTGCCCCAAATTCTTCCTTTCAGGTATAGCTTGTCTCGAGGTTTATAAGTGTTCCTGTGTTTCTCATGAGGCTGCTCAAAGGGAAAAACAAACTGCATACAAATTTGTAAGTGCTGAAGGATTGCAGATTGATAGATCAACTGAGCTGGGATGGGCTACTGAAGGCTCAATGAATGTCGCGAATTTTGAGAGGAATTTCTAGGAAGATGCGGCTTTAAGACTTACCCAGCTGGTGGGTTTTTTGTTTCATTTTGTTTGGTCTCTGATTGGGGGGACTGAGAATCCTTCATCTGGAGCACTTGTTCCCTTTCAGATTTACAGACGCTCTCTGGTTTGGCAGCAAGACACACTTCATGGAGACAGACAACCTAGATAACCTTAAACTCACACACTGGGAGTGCAAATGGATCCCATGTCAGTCCTGAAATCTGATTTGCTCCACCCACCTGGGATGCTTTGGGCTCACCCTGTGTTGGGCAGTGGGAAGAAGTTGTAAACCTCAGGAGAGCTCAAGAAACATATTGGGCCTGGGGAGAAGTAAGAGTAAAGATTACTTCAGGGCAACTTTGGGAGTGTCAGAAGCTAAATAAAGCAGTGCAGTCATCATACTTTCCCACTTTCCAGAGGCTCTTGAGGAAAAAACAGGCTCAACCAATTACAGGGCCTAGAAGGTCTAGGCCTCCCTGACGCACCCCCCCCCCATACCACCACAATAGGGGAATTCCCTTTCTAGGAATTCATTAGTTCCAAAATCAATGAAAAGATCACAGGTGTGACCAAAATAAAGGCCAATTCCCTAGGAGATGTCATGGAAATTCATCAATGATACCTCAAAGCAATCATGGGGGAGCCATTACAGTACGGTCAGTGACCAGTAAGAAGCAGAAATCACCAGGAAGAGGGGGACAGACACACAGCTAAGCCACTAGGCCACTCGGGGGTCTGATAGCAGTGCCTCTGCCACACATTAATGCTTCACAGAACAGTGTCAGCTTGGATGCAAGCCCCTGTGAGTAAGCTGGGAGTTTGCCGAAGACACTGGATTAGGACTGAGAGACTTTGGTCATGGTCTGGTTTTGTTATGTGAACTGTGTGGCCTTAGGTAAGCTATACACTTCTTGGCCTTAGTTTTGTCATATCTATATAAAGTGAATGGCCTACCTTGATAGCCTCCAAGGTCTCTCTCAGCTAGGTACAAACAAAAATTCTATGCAGTAAATATGTGGTACTGTGGAACTAAATTTTGGGAAGCTGTTTAATCAAGTGGATAGTTTACCTCTGGAAATGAAGTACCAGCACAAAGGGGCCCATATCATTGCTCTAGGGAACAGCTGGAACTCAGGGGCCCAGTGTATAAGACTCATTGCCTCCAGTGCTTAGAATAGGGGCTGGGTTATGGCTTTGATCCCCATATGAAACAAAGACTACCATAAGGGTAGCAAGCAGATGACAATAGCCATCAAATGCAAAATAGGACAGAAATGAAACATCAAAGACTATTAAGGGAACAAAAAGTAGAAGCTGCAGGCACCTAAAATGAGCTGGCTATTTAAGTCAACCCCCATGCATCTGTCAGCTTGTCATACTGTGGGGGCTTGCATATTACTGTGATGCTGGAAACTATGCCATCAGTATTCAAATACCGGCAGGGTCACCCATGGCAGACATGTTTCAGCTGGGCTTCCAGACTAAGACTAGGGAGAAGGAGCCAGCAGTCTGCTTCTGAGAAGAAATAGCCAGTGACAACCTTATGAATAGCAGCGGAACATTGTCTGATACAGTGCCAGAAGACGAGCCCCTAAGGTTGGAAGGCACTCGAAAGATGAGTGGGGAAGAGCTGCTGCCTCAAAGTAGAGTCAACCTTAATGACGTGGATGGAGTCAAGCTTTCAGGACCTTCGTTTGCTGATGTGGCATGACTCAAAATGAGAACAGCCGCAAACATCCATTAATAATCAGAATATGGAATGTATGAAGTATGAATCTAGGAGAATTGGAAATCATCAAAAATTAAATGGAATGCATAAACATCGATATCCTAGGCATTAGTGAGCTGAAATGGAATGGTATTGGCCATTTTGAATTGGACAATTATATGGTCTACTAGGCCAGGAATGACAACATGAAGAGGAATGGCATTGCATTCATCATCAAGAAGAACATTTCAAGATCTATCCTGGAGTACAGTGCTGTCAGTGATAGGATAATGTCCATATGACAACAAGGAAGACCAGTTAATACAACTATTATTCAAAATTATGTAGCAACCACTAAAACCAAAGATGAAGAAATTGAAGATTTTTACCAACTTCTGCTGTCTGATCGAACATGCAATCAGGATGCAGTGATAATTACTGGTAATTGGAATGCAAGAAAGATGGAAACAAAGAAGAAGGCCTTGGTGATAGAAATGATGCCGGAGACCACATGGTAGATTTTTGCAAGACCAATGACTTCTTCATTGCAAATTCCTTTTTTCAACAGCATAAATGGTGACTGTACACATGGATCTTCCCAGATGGAATACACCAGGGATCAAATTGACCACATCTGTGGAAAGAGAGGATGGAAAAGCTTGATATCAGCCAGAACAAGGCCAGGGGCTGACTTTGGAATAGACCATCAGCTGCTTGTATGCCACTTCAAGTTGAAGCTGAAGAAAATTAGAACAAGTCCTCAAGAGCCAAAGTATAACCTTGAGTATATCCCACCTGAATTTAGAGACCATCTCAGAATAGATTTCGCATGTCGAACACTGATGACCCAAGATGAGACGAGTTGTGGAATGACATCAAGGACATCATACATGAAGAAAGCAAGAGGTCATTAAAAAGAAAAGAAAGACCAAAATAGATGACAGAAGAGACTCTGAAACTTGCTCTCGAACGTTGAGTAGCTAAAGCAAAAGGAAGAAATGATAAAGTAAAAGAGCTGAATAGAAAATTTCAAAGGGCAGCTCTAGAAGACAAAGTAAAGTATTACAGTGACATGTGCAAAGACCTGGAGTTAGAAAACCAAAAGTGAAGAACATGCTCAGAGCTTCTCAAGCTGAAAGAACTGAAGAAAAAATTCAAGTGTTGAGTTGCAATACTGAAGGATTCTATGGGCAGAAATCTGAACAATTCAGGAAGCATCAAAAGAAGATGGAAGGAATACACAGAATCACTATAACAAAAAGAATTGGCCAATGTTCAACCATTTCAGGAGGTAGCATATGATCAGGAACCGACGGTACTGAAGGAAGAGGTCCAAGCTGCACTGAAGACACTGGTGAAAAACAAGGCTCCAGGAATTGATGGAATACCAGTTGAGATGTTTCAACGAACAGCTGTAGCACTGGAAGTGCTCACTCCTCTATGCCAAGAAATCTGGAAGACAAGCTACCTGGCCAACCGACTGGAAGAGACCTGTATTTATGCCTATTCCCTGGAAAGGTGATCCAACCAAATGCAGAAATTACTGAACAATATCATTAATATCACAAGTAAAATTTTGCTAAAGATCTTCAAAAGGGGCTGCAGCAGTACGTTAACAGAAAACTGCCAGAAATTCAACCTGGGCTTAGAAGAGAACGTGGAACCAGGGATATCATTGCTGAGGTCAGATGGGCCTTGGCTGAAAGCAGAGAATACCAGAAAGATGTTTACCTATGTTTATTGACTGTGCAAAGGCATTTGACTGTGTGGATCATAAGAAATTATGGATAACATTGTGAAGAATGGGAATTCCAGAGCACTTAATTGTGCTCATGAGGAACCTGTACATAGATCAAGAGGCAGTTGTTTGGACAGAACAAGGGAATACTGCATGGTTTAAATTCAGGAAAGGTGTGCGTCAGGGTTGTATCCTTTCACCATCCTTATTCAGTCTGTATGCTGAACAAATAATCCAAGAAGCTGGACTCCGAAGAAGAACAGGGCATCAGGATTGGAGGAAGACTCATTAACAACCTGAGTCATGCAGATGACGCAGCCGTGCTTGCTGAAAGTGAAGAGGACTTGAAGCACCGATGAAGATCAAAGACTACAGCTGTCAGTATGGATTACACCTCAACATAAAGAAAACAGAAATCCTCACAATGGGACCAATAAGCAACATCATGATAAATGGAAGAAAGATTGAAATTGTCAAGGATTTCATTTTACTTGGATGTACAATCAACACCCACGGAAGCAGCAGTCAAGAAATCAGATGATGCATTGCATTGGGCAAATCTGCTGCAAAAGACCTCTTTAAAATGTTGAAAAGCAAAGATTTCACCTTAAAGTCTAAGGTGCGCCAGATCTAAGCCATGATATTTTCCATTGCAGCATATACACGTGAAACCTGGACAATGAATAAGGAAGACAGAAGAATTGACACCTTTGAATTGTGATGTTGGTGAAAATACTGAATATTCCATGGACTGCCAAGAGAATGAACAAACCTGTCTTGGATGAAGTACAGCCAGAATACTCATTTAGAAGCAAGGAAGGCGAGACTATGCCTCACGTACTTTGGACATGTTATCGGGAGGGACCAGTCCCTGGAGAAGGACATCATGCTTGGTAAAGTAGAAGGTCAGCAGAAAAGAGGAAGACCCTCAATAAGATGGATTGACACAGTGGCTGCAACAATGGGCTCAAGAATAACAATTGTGAGGATGGCGCAGGACTGGGCAGTGTTTCGTTCTCTTGTACATAGGGGTCACTATGAGTGGGAAGCGACTGACAGCACATAACAACATTTAAGTCAAACACTGGCTTTAGTTCTGAGCTCCTGGCAGCTGAGGCAAAGAACACACCTTACTGTATATATGTATGTGTGTATATACGTGTGTGTATATATATATATATATATATATATATATATACACCAAAAAACCAAACCTGTTGCCATCGTGTCGATTCCGACTCATAGTGACCCTATAGGACAGAGTAGAACCGCCCTATAGAGTTTCCAGGGAGCGCCTGGTGGGTTTGAACTGCCAGCCTTTTGGTTAGCAGCTGTAGCACTTAACCACTACGCCACCAGGGTTATATGTGTATGTATATATATATATATATATTTTTTTTCTTCCTGAAACAAATTTCCAGGAAGTAGAACTTTTAGAAACACAGAGAGATGGACTTTCATGGAGATTTTTTTGAAGGACTCTGTGGACCAGTTTTACTGTATCCCATGGATGCAAAGTGTGCCCTTACCCTAGGCCAGTGTTCACGAAAGTGCACAATCTTGATGAGAATCCTAACCATTTTTTACAATCCTGCTAAAAATTCACAGCTAGTCTTCTCTTCACCCTCTGAATTCTCATAGCAGGCACTGACTATCTTTAGTGGCCTTTTTGGGCCTTTAACCTAGACTGGGCAACGTTGTGGTTTTAGCAGAATATCTCAACTAGATGAGCAAGTCCTAGAAGGCTAAAACTGTACTTTATACCTGAAATCTTTGTGTATCATCCACTCCCTCCTAACTTGCATGAATGTTAAAAAGATAAGGAGGTCTCCGCCCGAGAAGGGCAGTGAAGTTCCTGCTTTGGCAGTAGGTCAGGACAGGTACGTTTCTTGGTGCACCGCCTCGGAGCCGCTGCCCTTCCCGCCGTACGCAGCCGCCAAAGCTGGCGCGTGCGCGTGCTCGTGCTCGGGGCACTGCTGCGCAGACGCAATGCGCAAACGCCCCGTTCCCGCGCACCGGGAGGCTGGTTGTCAGCTGCTTGCGTCCCCGCCGATCATGACGGCGCACTCCTTCGCCCTTCCAGTTATCGTCTTCACCACGTTCTGGGGCCTCATCGGCATTGCCGGGCCCTGGTTCGTGCCGAAAGGACCTAACCGCGGGTAAGAAAGGCAATGCCGGGGCTCCCTACGGGATCTCTCCGCCCCGTGCATGCTGTTCGCTCCCGGCCCGGGGAGCGGCTCTGACCGCGCGGCGCGACCCCGGCCCGGGGAGCGGCTCCGACCGCGCGGCGCGACCCCGGCCCGGGGAGCGGCTCCGACCGCGCGGCGCGACCCCGGCCCGGGGAGCGGCTCCGACCGCGCGGCGCGACCCCGGCCCGGGGAGCGGCTCCGACCGCGCGGCGCGACCCCGGCCCGGGGAGCGGCTCTGACCGCGCGGCGCGACCCCGGCCCGGGGAGCGGCTCTGACCGAGCGGCGCGCGCTCCCGCGTCCACCTCTGGCTGCACAGGGTGTCAGGCGACGACATCCTTTTCCGAGGACTTTGTACAGGTGCCTGTTGTGAGTTCAGCCCGGGAACAGGCAGAAAGTCTGCGTGAAAGGGCAGATAAGGGTCCTACTCCAGAAGGGCGAAGCCCAGAGTGACACTGGGAATCAGTTAAGTGTCACCTTCACGCACTATTCCCTCCCCAGCCAGTAGAGGGATGGTTTCTCCTATCCTGTCTAGCTCTGTGGCTTTGAGCAAATGTTAACCCTTTCAAGACACAGTTTCTTCGTAGGTAAAATGGGAATGACAGTAATACTTGCCTTGTTAGGCTGCTGGGGGGATTACAGGAAATAATGTACATAAAACATTTAATAGCGCATGGCACGTATTAGGTATTTAATATCTTTTAGTTGGTCTCATTGGCAGGTTTCTGTACCCATTATACCACTCTCCAATTTCTGCTTTATGTTATCCTCTGTTAGAAAGCACTCTCACTGCCTTGACTACAAGTTCTCTGCAGTCAGAGACTGTCTTTTTCACTGCTGTTGTACCCCTGGGCCAGCACAGGACTGGCCCAAGGTGCTTAGTAACGTTGACAGAATAGATAAAGGGTTCATTTCTCTGGCACTGACTTGAAGTGCTTTACATCAGAGGTCATAGCTGGTTTGGATTCAGTTTAGCTTTGATTGGACACTGCTTGGACATATGGGCATCGCCTCTGTTCTCTCTTTTTTTTTTTTAATTGAACTTTAGATGAAGGTTTACAGAACAAACTAGTTTCTCATCAAACAGCACACACATTGTTGTATGACATGTCAACACTCTCCCTTCTTAATCCTGGGTTCCCTATTACCAGCTTTTCTGTTCTCTCCTGCCTTCCAGTCCCTGCCCCAGGGCTGGTATGCCCCTTTAGCCTTGTTTTGTTCCATGGGCCTGTTCAATCTTTGGCTGAAGGGTGAACCGCAGGAGTGGCCTCATTACTGAGCTGAAAGGGTGTCCAGGGGCCATACTCTCAGGGTTTCTCCAGTCTTGTCAGGTCAGCAAATCTGGTCTTTTTGAGTTAGAATTTTGTTCTACGTTTTTCTCCAGCTCTGTCCAGGACCCTCTATTGTGATCCCTGTCAGAGCAGTCAGTGGTGGTAGCCCAGCACCATCTAGTTGTACTGGACTCAGTCTGGTAGAGGCTGTGGTAGATGTGGTCCATTAGTCCTTTGGACTTATCTTTCCCTTATGTCTTTAGTTTCCTTCATTATTCGTTGCTCCCAAAGGGGTGGGACCAGTGGAGTATCCTAGATGGCGGCTCACAGGCTTTTAAGACCCCAGATGCTACTCACCAAAGTAGAATGTAGAACATATTCTTTATAAACTTTCTTATACTGGTTGAACTAGATGTTCACTGAGACCATGGTCCCCACAGCCCTCAGCCAAGCAATTCGGTCCCTCAGGGAGTTTGGATTTATCTCTGGAGCTTCCATGGCCTTGCCTTGTACAGGTTTTGCTGGCTTCCCCAGTATTGTGTACTGTCTTACCCTTCACCAAAGTTTCCACTTTGTCTTTTAAGTGTTTTTCCATCCCCACCCCGTCTCCGTCGTAACCATCAAATATTGTTTCTTTTTGTATGTAAACCGTTTTTTGAATTTTTACAGTGGTGGTCTCTTAAAATATTTGTCTTTTTGTGACTGACTGACTTTACTCAGCATAATGTTCTTCAGATGCATCCACGTTATGAGATGCTTCACAGATTCATCGTTGTTCTTCAGCGTTGCGTGATACTCCATTGTGTGCGTGTACCACGGTTTGTTTAACCATTCTTCTGTTGATGGGCATCTAGGCTATTTCCATCTTTTGCTATTGTGAGCAATGCTGCAGTGAACGTGCGTGTACGTATATCTATTCATTTGATGGCTCTTATTTCTGTAGGATATATTCTTAGGGCCTCTGTTCCTAAAGATGTGCAGACTTCTGGGTCCCACAGCTTCACTCTGTAAACCATTTGAGTGTGTCCCCTCTCCTGTATGTCTTGGTAAGATTTTTTTTTCACTCTCATTGATGTCTCCCCCAGTTCCATTTTAAGTTTATTATAGCTCATTTTGCAGCAAAGATGGCTCATAATCTCCTTGCTTCTTGCCCTACATATGGTCTTTTGCTTTGCTTCTCCCCCAATGAATTTTGAATTCCAGAGATCACTCTGCGGTGGGTTGCCACAAACACAGCTCTGTGCAGTGTCTTTCCTCAACATCTCTGCATTAAGATGGGAAATACTAGGGCAGAAGCATTCCTAACTTGGGTTTGGTCAAGTTTGGCCTCTCCACTATGTGTTACTTAGAGTTTTTGTTTTTATTTTCCGTCTTGGAGTTCTTACACTGAGTGAAACTCAGTTCCCTGTACAAGTAGCATCCAGAAGGCAATGGGAAAGGGGCTCACACGGGAAGGCTTTCTCTGCCCCAGAGTCTCCTGAGGGCTCTGGCTGTGTCCGTCCTGACCTGACCCCCTCTTCTGTTGCAGAGTGATCATCACCGTGCTGGTGACCACTGCTGTCTGCTGTTACCTCTTGTAAGTATACCTCCCCATCTCTAAGTCAGTGGCCTGCATTGTTCTCCTTTCTTCCCCCTCCATCCTAGCCTGCTCTCCCCTCTGTCCTGGTAGTGAGCTCCCCTTGAAAGGTTGACCATCGAGCATAGATGTGCAGGCAGAGTGGAATGGCGAAGAAAGGATGGACCAGACACCGTGGACTCCAAGTTCTGGTTCTGGCTCTCCTGTGAGTGTGTGACTTGGACACACTTTGCAACTTCCGTAGGCTGCCGTTTCTCACCTGTGAAACGAGTGAGTGCGTATCCTGGGGGTACAGAAAAACTGTCCATGTGTGAGTATAAGGGAATCAGTCTCCAGGTTCTAAGTACCCATATATCTTCTTTACGGACATTTCTGAGACCCATTCACAGTAGCCCTTGCCCCCTTTACCAAAGGAAAGTACCTGCCATCCATTTCCACTCACTGCGTTGGGCTGGTCCATGGTTACAATTATCCCGGCTGCAAAGGCCAAGGCTAAGTCCAGGTTTTGGTTTTGGGGGAGGCCTCGCTTATGGTTAATCAAGCCACTTAAACATTGTTTTTATGGGTTATGCTTGGCATTGGGGGGATGTCCTGAATTCAGAACAATGAAAGCAGAACAGATAAAGTGATGGCATGCTGATTCCTTAAGAGAGAACAGACTTCTTTAGAGATGACTGGAATGTTTCTCAGCACAGCCAAATTTTTCAAAATATATAGGATAAAACCAATGTTTGAAAAAAGTGACTTATTTCAGATTTGGCAGATTTAGTTAAAACCCATTTTATTAGGTCATGTCATGACTTATTTTTCTTATTTTATCTATTAATGTTTAGTATTTCCTACTTCTTGTTAACAAAAAAGAAACTTATTTGAAAGAGTGATGATTCGTAGATGTTAAGTACATGGGGATATGTGGTTTTTCAAAATTGTTTGGGCGGTACATGTGCAGAAAGGAACACAGCCACTGCACAGAGCGTCTCCAAGGCCTGTTCCGTAGTGCTGTTTCCCAGTCTTCAGGGCTTGGCGTCGTGTTCTCATTTGTCCCAGGAAGGGCCTCAGAGGGCTGGAACTCAGTGGTTCAGAGACCAGGTTATTGAGAATGACGATTGGGATCGTGGGGGATACGAAATGTTCCCATGATGTAGGGATAATTACAAACAATCAACAAATGAGAAGTGAAAAGCATGCTGCACATTTTAAGCTCATACCTCAAAACTAAAGCACAGAATGCAAACCTGGGGATAACAACAGTGATGCAAAGCAAATAACTTCATGGCTCTTGGGGTATCAGGCACTCCACTGGCTCCTGTGGGGATTCAGGTGAAAGCTTGGCTTCTTTACTCCAAACGCAGAGCTAGAGTGTCACCAACATGCTCGTGTGAGGCACTGGGAACTGTTTTCAGTCATGAACTTCCAGAGATTCTTTTGGGGCCAACAGCTGCGGGACAAATGAAGTCAGGAGTGTTTGTCATGAATTCTGGGGTCAGACATTTGCCAGGTCTGCTTACTGGGGGTAGGAGTTACACCACTTGCTTGAGGGACAGATAGTTCAGACTAGGCCTGGGGCAGTGGCTCTTGGTCATCAGCTCTCATGTCTCTGGATTGTTCTTTCATTTTCCTCTTAAAAGGGGTGATTCTGACTCACCTCCCTCCAGACCAGCCCTTGTCCTGCTCCCGGGTGGCGTGGATCATGGAAAAGCCCAGACAGACATATGAGGGAGCGCATAAACAGCTCAGAATCCCTCCCAAAGCATCCCTGGCAGTGCAGACTTAGCTCTTCCAAACCCCAGGGTCCATCCCAACTCAGGAATCTGACAAATGTGCAAAAAAGTCAAATTACACCAAAACACACTAGCCCCAGGCTGGCCCCATGGAGCTGCAGAGCATGGCTCTCTGTGACCCTGATCTGGCAGGTCGGTCCCATCCTCCCTGGGTGGGAAGACCGACAAAGGCCTGCTCTGGGGCTCAGGGCAAGTTCCTTCTGTCCCAGCCTTACCCTCACTTTGCTGTCCTCGCAGCTGGCTCATTGCCATCCTGGCTCAGCTGAACCCCCTGTTCGGCCCCCAGCTGAAGAACGAGACCATCTGGTATGTGCGCTTTCTGTGGGAGTGACTGCTGTGGCCCCAGGTATGGAAGGACGCAGGTATGGAAGGAGGCAGGCAGCCTTAGCCACAGGAGGCCTCTGGGGGTGGAGAAGTTACCAGGCAGGGCCCATGGTGGAATTGCTCTTGTGGTTTCAGGCCATCACTTATTTATCTGACACAAAACCCTTGCTGCCTGCCTGCCTCCTGGCACTGTGCTGGACCCTCGGGATGTCCCTGTCCTCACACTGCTTCATCCTGGGGGCAGGAGGGTAACTTTGATTAAGTCATCTCATAGATGTGTAATGAGAGCCATGGCAGGGCCTGGTCCTGGTCACCAGGGAGGTTTATGAGGCAGCAATGACCCGAGGACACAGCTGGCCAAGGGGACGGGGTGGGGAGAAGTGAATGAGAAGGTTGCTGCGTCCTCCAGGTTGGCAGAGCTGGAGAGGGCCGGCAGGGCAGCTGAGAGTCCCAGGGTGCTGGAGCTGCTGGGCCCTGTCAGCCCTGCTTTGAAGGCTAGACTTGCTGCGGGGGCCATAGAGACCTGTAAAGGGCTAACCCAGAGAGGTGGGGTCCATCTGTATCTTTAAAAGACCCCTTTAGTGTCTCCTTCCATCTGTCTGTAGAGCTGGGGAGGGCTCAGAAGCAGCCAATGCCAGGAGGCCGACAGGGAGAGGGAAGGGATAGGCAAGATGAGGAAGAAGGGAAGGTGGGCGGTGCCTCACAGAGTACAGCTGGGTATCTTGAGCCATGGCCCCCTCAGGCACTTCCAGGCTCAGCCTTGGGGTGGGTGTCACAGAATCTGTAGGTTGGGTCACAGGAGGCATGAGACACGGATCTGGACAGAGGATATGGGAGGGGGGCAGAGTGACCCAGGGCAGACGCAGGTCGTTGAGGCTGCTTTGAGAGGGAACCAGGGGGTGCCCGGGGTGGGGCAGGGGTAGCCCCACAACGAGGAGTTGATCCTTCATATGATGCACTTTTTAGGTTCCTCTGTTCTCTGGACGGCCCTGGAGCGACTGTCCCTGATGACCCCTCATCCTCAGCCCTCGCCCCCCACACTGTGTCCCCCGGTGCTCCTGCTGCCTCCTAGACAGGACCATCTTCCCGGCAGTCTAGGTCCTGGGGGAGGTGCCAGGGAAAGCCCTGAGGTTGGAGTCAGGCTGGAGCAGGGACTGAACAGCCCTAAAATTCCCCTGTTCCAGAATTTTCTTCCCTCCCCTGTAAGTCCCAGCCCAGCCCCAGGAAGGACCTGATTCCAGCAAGCCTGTTGGAGAAGGAACCCGGGTTAGGTCACAGAGAAAGCCCTGGGTGGGGACTCAGGGGACCCGGGTGACTGTCCTGGCTTTGCCATCGTACGGCTGTGTGACCCCAGGTAAGCGTCTTCCCCTCTGTGGATCTCTTGTACTCAAAATGGAAGGGCTGTATCAGACTATGTCAGAGGCCTTCTACTTCTCTGGCACAGGGTGGTTCTTTAATTTTCTGACACATTTAGATGTGAAATTTCTGAAAATGTTTGAAGTAATGGGATAACATTCACACACAAAAAACAACATAGTAGTTGAGTCAAAATAGAAGTCTGTATACTTAGCATCCCTTATAGTTACAAAGCCACTTAAGTTGACTTTTTCAGAAAAGTTTTATTCTCTCAGAATATTCTTTTCTGCTTTCCTTCCCTGCCTTGGTCTCCCCTTCCCCATTTGCAGAGGCAGTCTGTCTGTCAGTCTGTAAGCACACGGGAGTCCCTAGGACGCTGGGGTTAAGCTTCACCTAGGCTGGGGTGAGTAGCAGGTTTTAGAGTCTGCGATGAGGGAAGTGGATTGTACCCCAGGCACTGGGTCCACCCTGGGTGATGAGGCCACGCTAGGCCTCTGCCCCCATTGAGGATGTGGCTCAGTGTTAGGAGATGGTGAGGGTGAAAGTGAGGCCTCTAGCCTGACAGAGGTTGCAAAGTGGAAGGCACAGGTGTCAGTACTACAGGGGACCTGGGACCTGTGCCCTTGCACCTCAAAGGATCACAGTGAGGCTGAACCTAAATTAGACACTTGCAGAGGTCTCAGAGCTTGCCAGAACAGGATGAGGCTCACGCTGTGTTGCCTGATTCCCAGGCTAGGGTCTTTCCACTTTGTGGTGTTTCTTCTCTGGAGGGAAGAAAAGCCAACCTTGCCTATTTATGGACTTCATTTGACTGGCATTCATTACTTCCTGGGAGTGGCATCATTTTGGAAAGGCTGTAGAATATGATGAATCTCACCCAGACTTCTTGGTGCTGGCCTTGGCCAGTTCCCCAGAGCTCGGGTTGTAACCTCCCGTTAACATCCCACCCACAGACCCCCTTTTCATACGCCTTTCCTGCATGGAGTGGAGGATGCTGAGAGTCTGAACTGTACTGAAAAACCCAATTTACGTTTAGTGAATAATGCATGGTGGGAAATTATTGTGTTTGGTGCAATGTCCTGGCTCCCGGCCACCAGATTTCCATTTCTTTAGTGGTTTGGTTTTGGGGCAGCAAAGGGATCTGATGCCCATACTTGGAGCTGCAGCTCTGGGACACAGACACGAGAACGACATTCTCCCAAGATGTGGAGGAAAGTACGGGCTCCTGCGCACTGCCTCAGTTGTCAGCAGAACTGAGTCCTGGGAGGAGGAGCTATGCATGTGGAACCCTAACCACTGCCCCTCTGTGGCCTAGATTGTAGAGCATGAGTCCTGTTGCAGGGAAGCGTGTGGCTGTGCAATAAACCAGGTCTCCAACCTTGCTGGAGAGTGGTCTCTCTCATTCCTGACCATCGCGAGGGCATGGGGTTGATCGCAAACAAGGGCCTGCTCTGTGTCTGCACTGGGCGTGGCTGGGGGGTGCCATGGAGGAGGGCAGGTGGGGATCGTGGACAGAGGGCATGGGGTACACCAAGGCCAGAAAGTCTATCTGTTGGGAGAGCTGCAAGGAATGGGGCTGGAGAGGAGAGGGGTAGGCATAGGTGGTGTGGGCAGATGACGATCCCATCTTAGAGGCAGGAGGAAAACTGGGTGAGTATATTGTCATGGGAACCAAAGGAGGAGTGGTTCCACAAGGAGGGAGGGTCTCTGTCCCAGAGAGGTCAAGATCAGCCTCAGCTTTGGGAAGGGCGTGGTGAAGTCAGATTGCAATGGGCTAAAGAGTGGGTGGGAGGGTGGGAGGTCAGGAAGACCAGTGACAGCCTCGTAGACCCTCCAAATGGGCCAGGGGATAGAATTCAACAAAGAGAGGGCCTTTGTGGCTCAGACCCAGGGCCTGGGGCGCTCACTGCACCGGGCTGCACCCCTCCTCCGGCCTTGCTGCGGTAGCTCTTAAGCCAGGCCCAGCAGCCACCCACCCAGCCCTACCTGCATCTCCAGCTCCACTCACTGGACTCCCATGTGAGACCCTCAGGTCTGGAATGTGGAGGATCCTGGGCCTGAGGCAGATCCCACCCCATTATGCGGGAGCGGGGAGGGATTGTAGACGTGTGTGTTGAGTTTCTGGGCTCTGGGCTTCCCAATGGTTGGGTTGTCCCAGCTCATCTCTTGCACAATTCCAAGGATGTGTGTATGTCATTGAATTCTCACTGAGACGGCCAGCACAGCCCCTGTTTCTGGAGAGCCAAGCAGGGAGTCCTTTCCCAGGTTTTTCATCCTTTCTTTCTGTCAACCATTCAGGGACAGGAGAGAGAGGACCCTCCCTGGACCCACCTCCTAACCCTTTGTTAGCATTTCGTTCCTGCCAGAGGTTTGTACTCCTCACCAGGTGGAAACCCGCAGGTGCGCAGGTCTCAAGGAAGAAGCACTCCCACCCCCAAACATAGGGGGCACGTTAGTAAATGTCACCTCCAACCCAGAAGCTGCAAGAACCTACACAAAGCAAAAGAACTCTGAAAATGAGCAGTGGCCAAGAGGAGGGTACTCCCTCAATCATACTAAATGGCCAAGTGGGAAGTGGCATTAGACCACCCTACTGACAGAGCATGGAACCCATTAAGGTTAAATATAACCAAAGCAAGTTAAGCTGCACACGAAGAATGCCCAACAGAGGGTGGTGCCCATACAGCAGCCAGGAAAGGAAAACGTGAGGCTCCTGTAACACCACTGAGGGTGGTAGGGGAGGCTGGACTGGCCAGCGATGGAGACTGTGTGGTCTTGAGGGGTGGTTTTTAGCATGGAGCGAGGATAACTCCCCGGACACCACAGCCTGATTGATATGCCCTTCAAATGCATCTGATTAGAACAACAGCTCACATTTCTTGAATGTTTCTATGTATCGGAAACTGCTTAGGGAAACCACAGGACAAAGTCATCTGAGGTGCCTTGTCTCATTTAATCCTGCCTGGATTCCAGGCTCCCCAAACGATGTTACTTTTCTACCTCAACCTCCTTGGGAGATCAGACACACCCTCATCTCTATGGTTACACCCATCAGGAGAGATTCTCAGGGGGCAGGGGATACACAGCTCTAGTGTGCTGGCCATGGGGTCCCATCACCCTGCTGAAGCCCTGAAGCACTGCCGTTGAGTAATTTGGTTGCTTTTTTGAACAGAGAGAGGATTGTTGGTAACAAAGGGAATGAGAGGGGCCCGTGTAAAATTGCTGGGGGTGGGGAGATTGTTTCTGTTTATAAATGGGGTTTCCAGGAAAGAAATCAATTGGCAGCCACTAGGGTTTTGCTTGACTTGTAACACCATGATGCGAGGGAAGATGACCCAAATCCTATACCTACCTCAGGCCACACTCTGAGTTAACAAATTTGAATAATCATAAAAACAAAAAACAGACTCTGGGACATAAGGCTGGCCTCTAAAGAGACTCTCCAGGGAATGGAGTGAGACTAGAGCTGTGATTGGTGAAAAAAACAGCAGTCATTCATATTAGTCAGGAAAGGGGGCTGTTTGGTTGCTTGTGGTTTGGAAAATGTTCTTATCTGTGTGCAGACGTGTTTATGGAATAGTCTCGTTATTGTCTTTATCCATCATGGTCACAGAGCAAACTTGTCTGATGATGATGTTCAGTAAAATTGTTTCTGTTCAACAAGAGAACACAGCGGCCTAAGTGGGTGCCAGGCCAGCTCCCAGGTATCGGGGCTGCTTCTCTCCTCCTCAATAGGTTCTTCATACTGAATTATCCTTGCATTCCTGGAATAAACCCACTAGGTCATGGTGTATTTTAATGTAGTCTAAAACCTAGATGAACGGTGTGACATTACAGGAAAATGTAAACAACCAAAATTGATTTGAGTGATTAAAATCTGATAATAATGATAGAAGAACTTTAAACGGTAGTCAGACATCTCCTAAAACAGTACAATATCCAGAAGGTCTGTCCTTATCGTCCCTCCTTCCACAGATATTTTATAGGCACTGGGGAGACAGCAGTGAACAAATAAATCATAGATCTGTATCAGGTAGTAAAATTCTGTAGAGGCAAATCAAGCCAGATAAGGGAATAGAAAGTGCAGCGAGGGGGAGAGTGGGGGAGGGAGTGCTGCTTTAGATGCTGTCTTAGTTATCTAGTGCTGCTGTAACAGAAATACCACAAGTGGATGGCTTTAACAGAGAAATTTATTCTCTCACGGTCCTGTAACCTGGAAGTCTGAATTCAGAGTGCCAGCTCCCAGGGAAGCCCTTCCCTCTCTGTTGGCTCTGGAGGACGGTCTTCATCCATCATCAGTCTTCTCTTGGTCTCAGAGCATCACAGTGGAGGAACCCCAGGTCCAAAGGACGCACTCTGCTCTGGGCACTGTTTTCTTGGTGGTTTGAGGTCCCCCTGTCTCTCCGCTCGTTTCTCTTATATCTCAAAGAGATTGGCTTAAGACAGTAGCTAATCTTGTAGATCTCATCAACATAATTTCCCCTAATCGATCTTATTTCATCATAGTGATAGGATTTACAACACATAGGGAAATCACATAAAATGGTGGACAATCACAATACGGGGACTCGCAGCCCAGCTAAGTTGACAGATATTTTGGGGGGACACAATTCAACCCATGACAGATGGGAAGGTCAAAGACTTGTTTTTAAGCATTATGGTCAAAGGAAATTATAAAAATATTTTCAATGTATGTATTATTTTTCTTACAGAGGACTAATAGGAAGATCAGTTTAACCAATTTAAGCATAAATGTGTATTACATTAGTATAAAAATTGTGAGGAAAGAAATGGAACTATAAATTGAAGCAGAAAAGTAAAACTTCTGATTGTTGAAGAGCTGGTCGTGTATTTTTCAACGGATGATCATAGATATACAAACCATTATACCTAGGTACTGTTGAATATATTTAGAAAAGTGAAGTAACAATTTTATTTTAAAGTGTTCAGTATCTATAATATGCTGGAAATTACATTATCTGCAATATTTAAATTTATGATAAAAATGGTTAGATGTCAACTTCAAAATGTCAAGTTTTTCAAGATTCTTTTACGATATATGTGAGCCATAAAGTTTGCTTTAGATCAGTGCTTTTCAGAAGTGTCTCTGCAGTGTGATTCTGATGCATTTCACTCCTCTGGAGGCGTATTTAAAATGTCATTTAAACTCCAAGTCCACAAATTGGATGTGGGTTCCCTATTCTGCATTTTAAATAAGCTCCCCAGTGGTTCTTGTGTATCCTGAACCACTGTAGAAGTAGGAAGATCAAGGGCCTGCACACAAAAACTTGGATTTAGTCCTTGTTCTTTGCTGAGGAAGTCTTCTCATTAAATTCTCCATGCCTCAGTTTCCTCATTTATCACTTGGGAATAAGAAGCTTCTTTCTACCTCACATAATTATTATAAGCAAAAAGAGTTCAACTCCTCTATAAAATGTGGTACTTTTTATACCTGTAAAAATTCATTGCTCTGCATTTCACCACTTTATTGCTGGGTGGAAACCCCAGTTTCTGCTCGGCGCAGCTGTCTCAGCTAGTAAACGAGAGACTGAGGTGGGAGAGTAGAAAGACGCCTATGTTTCGTTGCACAAGTAAAGGAAACAGGGCTGTTGCTGCCAAGACTGCTCAGCAAGGGCAAGGGGGAAAGTTACTTTTAAGGGGTTTACAGGTAGGAAGTTCATACAAGTTATACCAGCAACATTCTTAATCATACTACACAGGCTCAATGGGATTTATATATAACTTCATACATTGCGTGTTCAGAAAATGGCGGTTAAGCTCCACTGAGAGGCAGGGAGGTTACTATGCGTGAGGTATTTAATGAGCTAAAATGTTACCCTGAATGTCAGCATGGCATCTAAACTAGTTTCTGCCAGTTTCCTCTGGTTTAGCAGCGGTTTAGGAGAAGGAAACCAGGATTTCAATGTAAAGCTGCGGGGTGTGCCAGGCAAGCTGCTTGAGGCTTTTCAGCAACCGGGGGCCTCTGTCTTAACTGGCAGAAAGACATTGCCCAGGGCACCTCCTGATGCCAGAAGGTGGTGGGGAGAAAGCCAGGTCATTTAAAAGCATACGCACTAGTGGGGATGCATCTAGCCCTCTGTTTGAGCCGCAGTCTGAAGAGCACTGTATGCATTTGTAATGTTGGAGGTAGGGGTTAGACTCTGAAGACTTCACCCAGCTCTGACATTCCACAAGTCTATGAAATGATCCAGGAAATCAGCTGAAGGCCAGGGTGGCTGCAAGAAGTGGGTAGGAGCTGGGGTAGAGCAGGGAGAGCAAACTCAAATGCCTGCAGGGAGATAGGTCAAGGCAAAGTACCCGTCCACCTAATTACTTTGCACTTTAAAACACTGTGTTGGGGGCAAATGAGCTGGACTGTCCTCTACCCTGCGGCTGGCTCAGGATGACAATGTTGCCTCTTCCTGCTTTCTATCATCCAATCCCCCAAGCTTCTGTCAGTTCGTTGTATGGCGGGGGGTTGCCCGTTGCTGTGATGCTGGAAGGTATGCCACCAGTATTCAAATACCAGCAGGGTCACCCATGGTGGACACATTTCAGCTGAGCTTTCAGACTAAGAGAGACTAGGAAGAAGTACCCAGTGGTCTACTCCTGAAAAAATTGGCAAGTGAAAACCTTATGAATAGCAACAGAACATTGATATAGTGCTGGAAGACGAGCCCCCCAGGTTGGAAGGCACTCAAAAGACGACTGGGGAAGAGCTGCCTCCTCAATGTAGAGTCGACCTTAATGCGTGGATGGAGTCAAGCTTTCAGGACCGTCATTTGCTGATGCGGCATGACTCAAAATGAGAAGAAACAGCTGCAAACATCCATTAATAATCAGAACGTGGAATGTACGAAGTATGAATCTAGGAAAATTGGAAATAAAAAATGAAGTGCATAAACATTGATATCCTAGGAATTAGTGAGCTGAAGTGGGCTGGTATTGGCCATTTTGAATCAGACGATCATATAGTCTATGCTGGGAATGACAACTCGAAGAGGAATGGTGTTGCATTCATCGTCAAAAAGAATGTTTCAAGATCTATCCTTGAGAACAATGCTGTCAGTGATAGGATAATATCCATATGACTACAAGGAAGACCGGGTAATGCGACTATTATTCAAATTTATGCACCAAACACTAAGGCCAAAGATGAAGAAATTGAAGATTTTTATCAACTGCTACAGTCTGAAATTGATCGAACATGCAATCAGAATCCACTGATAATTACTGGTGATTGGAATGCGAAAGCTGGAAACAAAGAAGAAGGATCAGTAGTTGGAAAATATGGCCTTGGTGATAGAGGCGATGCCAGAGAGTGAATGATAGAATTTTGCAAGACCAACGACTTCTTCATTGAAAATATCTTTTTTCACCAACAAATGGTGACTATACACGGGGATTTCACCAGATGGAAAACACAGGAATCAAATTGACTACATTTGTGGAAAGAGACAATGGAAAAGCTCAATTATCATCAGCCAGAACAGGACCAGGGGCTGACTGCGGAAGAGACCATCAATTGCTCATATGCAAGTTAAAGCTGAAAATGAGGAAAATTAGAACAAGTCCATGAGAGCCAAAGTATGACCTTGAGTATATCCCACCTGAATTTAGAGACCATCACAAGAATAGATTTGATGCATTGCACACCAGTGACCGAAGACTAAACAAGTTGTGGAATGACATCAAGGACATCATACATGAAGAAGGCAAGAGGTCATTGGAAAGACAGGAAAGAAAGAAAAGACCAAGATGGATGTCAGAAGAGACTGTGCAACTTGCTCTTGAATGTCGAATAGCTAAAGCAAAAGGAAGAAATGTTGAGGTAAAAGCTGAACAGAAGATTTCAAAGGGCAGCTTGAGAAGACAAAGTACAGTATTAAGATGACATGCGCAAAGACCTGGAGTTAGAAAACCAAAAGGGAAGAACACACTCTGCACTTCCCAAGCTGAAAGAACTAAAAAAAAAAAAAAAAAAAAAGAACTGGGGGGAAAATTCAAGCCTTAAGTTGCAATTTTGAAGGATTCTATGGGGAAGTATTAAACAATGCAGAAAGCATGAAAAGAAGATGGAAGGAATACACAGAGTCACTGTACCAAAAAGAATTGGTCAGCGTTCAACCATTTCAGGGAGTACCATACGAGCAGGAACTGATGGTACTGAAGGAAGAAGTCCAAGCTGCACTGAAGGCATTGGTGAAAAACAAGGCTTCAGGAATCGACGGCATAACAGTCGAGATGTTTCAACAAACAGATGTAGCGCTGCTCACTCGTCTCTGCCAAGAAATATGGAAGACAGCTGCCTGGCCAACAGACTGGAAGAAATCCATATTTATGCCTATTCCCAAGAAAGGTGATCCAACCAAATGTGAAAATTATTGAACAATATCATTAATATCACACGCAAGTAAAATTTTGCTGAAGATCATTCAAAAGCAGCTGCAGCGGTATATTGACAGGGAACTGCCAGAAATTCAGGCCGGATGCAGAAGAGGATGTGGAACCAGGGATATCATTGCTGATGTCAGATGGATCCTGGCTGAAAGCAGAGAATTCCAGAAAGATGTTTACCTGTGTTTTATTGACTATGCAAAGGCATTTGACTGTGTGGATCCTAACAAATAATGGATAACACTGTGAAGAATGGGAATTCCAGAATACTTGATTGTGCTCATGAGGAACCTGTACATAGATCAAAAGGCAGTTGTTCGAACAGAACAACAGGATACTGATTGGTTTAAAGTCAGGAAAGGTGTGTGTTGGGGTTGTATCCTTTCACCATACCTATTCAGGCTGCATGCCGAGCAAATAATTCAAGAAGCTGGACTCTGAAGAAGAACGGGGCATAAGGATTGGAGGAAGACTCATTAACAACCTGCGTTACGCAGATGGCACAACCTTGCTTGCCGAAAGTGAAGAGGACCTGAAGCATTTACTGATGAAGATCAAAGACCATAGTCTTCAGTATGGATTACACCTCAACATAAAGAAAACAGAAATCCTCACAACTAGACCAATAAACAGTATCATGATAAACAGAGAAAATGTTGACGTTGTCAAGGATTTCATTTTACTTGGATCCACAATCAACATTCATGGAAGTAGCATTCAAGAAATCAAAGACGCATTGCATGGATCAAATTTTCTGCAAATAACCTCTTTAAAGTGTTGAAAAGCAAAGATGTCACCTTGAAGGTAAAGGTGTGCCTGATCCAAGCCATGGTGTTTTCGATTGCCTTAGATGCATGCAAAAGCTCGACGGTGAGTAAGGAAGATGGAAGAAGAATCAACACCTTTGAATTGTGGTGTTGAAGAATATTGAATATGCCATGGACTGCCAAATGAATAAACAAATCTGTCTTGGAAGAAGTACAACCAGAATGCACCTTAGAAGCAAGGATGGTGAGACTACTTTGGACATGTTACCAGGAGGAATCAGTCCCTGAAGAAGGACATCATGGTTGATAAATTAGAGGGTCACTGAAAAAGAGAAAGACCCTCAACAAGATGGACTGACACAGTGGCTGCAACAGTGGGCTTAAGCATAGCAATGATTGCGAGGATGGCGCGGGACTGGACAGTGTTGTTCTGTTGTTCATAGGGTCACTATGTGTCGCAATCGACTGGATGGCACCTAACAACACCATCCCTGCAGATGAGAAACTGGCTGCTGGTAGTTGAAGCTCTGAGGGCAGGAGCCGTTCCTAATTGCCCTTATTTTGTACAACACCTACGAAAACAAGATGATGGTTTTACATGCAGCCTCCCCAAACTCGGCAAGGCTGGAGTGACAAATTTTGCACCAACAGGTAAATCACAGTTTCCTTCTCTCCTTCCCGTCGAAGTCCATCTCTAGCTGGTGTTTTCATTAACTTCTGAAAGTGGAAAGATTTACGCCTTTGTTCCCAGCTGTATCCCAAGCTGGAGGATTTGACCTGCCTGGAGCTGATTTGCTTGGGGCCAGGGGAGAGAAGCCAGAGGGGATGGAAACAGCTAAGATCCCTGCTGGGAAGATGGACGGGGAGGACTTCAAGATCTAATGATGCCCAAACTAGCCCCTTCTGTTTGGGTCTGGTGTCGACAAGAAGCTCGGGGTTGTGAAATGCTAGTTGTGCATTTTGGTGTCCAAGTGGGACACGGTATGGGAGGAAGAGGCTTGGGATACAGCACCTCCGTGGCCTCAGTATGATTTGCAATTTGGGAAGGTGGGAGAGCACCTGGGGCTGGGCTCAGAAGGGTGGTTTGGTGAGTGGAGTGCACCCAAGTGGGTGTTCAGCCTAATGCCCTTGGCAGGTGTTAGGCTTTAGGGCTGATTTCCTGCAAGAATGGGTGAGTATGGGAGGGATAGGGCAGGTGGGGAGAGAACCCAAGTGGATTGTTATTGGTATCTAAGACATGGTCTCTCTTACACACGCATGCCCGCACACACACACACACACACACACACGAGAAGCAGCCAAGATGGTTAGTGTGTGGCGTGGAAGAGCCTTAGAGACCACTGAGCAGTGAGGAAAGCTCAGGCTTGGAGCCAGACACAGAATGAATGCTCAGTAAACGTGTGTTGAAGGTTATTTTTAGCTGTACTGCTGATTCAGACCGATGGCGACCTCGTGTACAACAGAACTAAACCCTGCCCAATCCTGTGTCATCCTCACAATTGCCAGTATGTTGAGTCCATGACTGTGGCTACCGTACCACTTCAGCTTACTGAGGGCTCCCACCCCTCGCTGGCCCACTACTTCTCCAACTACGGTGACTTTCTCTAGCGGTGACATGTCCAAAGCAAGCAAATCGGACAATGTTCCACTGTAATCCATAAGGTTTTTTTTTTTTTAATTTTTATTGTGTTTTAAGTGAAAGTGTACAAATCAAGTCAGTCTCTCATACAAAGATTTATACACAGCTTGATACATACTCCTAGTTGCTCTGCCCCTAACAAGACAGCACCCTCCTTCCCTCCACTCTCTGTTCCGTGTCCATTTCCATAAGGTTTTCACTGATTAGTTTTCAGACGTAGATCGTCAGACCTTTCTTCCTAGTCTGTCTGAGTCTGGAAGCTCTGCTGTAACCTGTCCACTGTGGGTGACCCTGCTGGTATTTGAAATACTGGTGGCAGAAGCTTCCAGCATCAAGTAACAGGCAAGCCACCACCCAAAAAACCCAAACCCACTGCCGTGGAGTCAACTCTGACATAGCGACCCCATAGGACAGAGAACCGCCCTGAAGAGTTTCCAAAGAGTGCCTAGCGGATTTGAACTGCTGTCCTCTTGGTTAACAGCCGTAGCACTTAACCACCAGCCACCAGGGTTTCCGCAAGCCGCCAGAGTCCGGTGTATTGATTAAGGCACCGAAGTGTAAGCGCTTTCCCCAGGGGCACACGGATAAACCGCGGCGGCGGCGGCGCTGGTCGCCCGCCGGACCCGGCAACTGTCCGCGCCTGCGCGCTGGGCACCCGGCCGCTCGGGCCTGCGCACTCGGCGCCTGCGCGCTGGGCACCCGGCAGCTCGCGCCTGCGCACTCGGCGCCGGGGCCCACCGTGCGCAGGGCGGCCGCCGCCCCGGTACCCGGTCCTTCCCGGGGCGTAACCTCTTCGGGCTCTGGAACCCGGGCCGCCGGTGCCTTTCCGGCCCCGGGGGAAAGCGGCGTGGCAGGTGGGTGGGCGCGGGCCTGGGCCGCGGCGGTGCAGCTCCCGTGCCGGGCGGAGGGCGGGGAAGGGCTGCGCGCGGTCGGCGCTGACGGGCTGGGTCGGCGGTTGCAGGCGGTTCTCCGACCCTGCGGGGACGAGGGCGCCGGGGGAGCGGGCGGCGCCGCCCCGGGGCCAGTGGACGTGAGCTCGGGGCCGGGGTTGTCCTCGCTGTGGACAGGAGACCGGGTGTGACTGCGGCCGCTGGACCGCTTCAGCTTACTGAGGGCCTCGGAGGTGCAGTCCCCTGCGCGCCGTCGCAGCTGGTAGGCAGCAGAGCCGGGACTAAACCTAGATGGTCTTCACCCATTGTGAGAAGCAGCTCTCGGAGAAGAGCGAGGGGTTCTGCTGGTGTCTCACTTCATGTCACATCTGCATAACGTGAAACCTAATGATGCATGGTTATTGCTTTAAAATATTTGCGTAAGTAGCCAACTTTGTACGTGGAACAAAGCCCAAAAATAGTGGTTTGCTTTACTTTTTTTTCCTCAACACTTCTCTTTTCCATCCTTTTCCTCACCACCTTTCAATCCCCTGCTCACGGTGGAGGAGGCGGGGTGAGAGCTCTGCGTAAGGCCCTGGAGTGGGGCAAGTGTGAGAGAAATGGAAAAGTGGCTCTTTTCTGGGGGACAGAGTCTGAGCGTGCACACATGGGGAAAGGATTGAGGAGAGCCCTTGGAAGAAAGTCTGTCATGGATGGAGCAAATAAATGTGTGAACGCCAAAGCACTTCACAGAAGCACTTCCTGTCCCAGGCTAGCACTGCTAGCAAGTCACACAGACAGCAGGTTGCTGCCCGCACAGATATATGGCTTTCACTTGGAATTCATAAGCTGCCTCAGTGCCTGTCCCCACCCATCCTTACTTCCTTTCTGTATCAGAAAAAACATATATTCTTTCTCATTTCCAAGGCTCATTCCACCTACTGCTTGTGCCCTGGATTCCTTTCTTTCAGGAATTCTGTGCCATCAGTTTCCTCCTCTCTCTTGTATTTTTATCTTCACCCTCCTCCCATTGCACCTTTTCTCTGTTTAGAGACATGTCGTTGTTGTTAGGTGCTGTAGAGTCGAGTTCCAGCTCATAGCAACCCCATGTGACAGAGTAGAACCATCCCGTAGGGTTTCCTAGGCTGTAATCTTTACAGAAGCAGATTGCCAGGCCTTTCTCAGAGCCATCGGTTGGGTTCAACTCACCAACCTTTCAGTTAGCAGGTGAGTGCTTAACCACTGCGCCACCAGAGATACAACCAAGCCATTTCCCTCCTGTCCCAAAGAATGAACCCTCCCTTCCCCATCCCACTCTGCCATTCTGAGTCGCTGCTTCTCCCATAATTCTCACTCCACAGCCCCAGGCACCACCTTCTTCATCCCCTGAAATGACATCTGCCTCAGCTGACCACACCTTTCTGGAAAACCTTATCCTTGGAATTCCCTAACATCATTTCTTTCTGGCTTTTCTATGTTTCTACCCTTTGCTTTTCAGTCATAAGAGCAGGAACCAATGCTACTGAAGGAAGAAGTCCAAGCTGCACTCAAGGCACTGGCAAAAAACAAGGCTGCAGGAATTGACGGAATACCCATTGATAAGTTTCAAGAAACGGATGCAGGTCCAGAAGTACTCACTCATCTATGCCAGGAAATATGGAAGACAGCTACCTGGCCAACCACCTGGAAGAGATCTATATTTATGCCTATTCCCAAGAAAGGCCATCCCACTGGATGTGCAAATTATCGAACAATATCATTAATGTCACATGCAAGCAAAATTTTGCTGAAGATCATTCAAAAGCAGCTGCAGCAATATATCAATGGGGAACCAGAAATTCAGGCTCGTTTCAGAAGAGGACCAGGAACCAGGTATATCATTGCTGATGTCACATAGGTCCTGGCTGAAAGCAGAGAATACCAGAAGAATGTTTACCTGTGTTTTATTGACTGTGCAGAGGCATTTGACTTTGTGGATCATAACAAGTTACGGATAACATTTCGAAGAATGGGAATTCCAGAACACTTAATTGTGCTCATGAGGAACCTGTACATAGATCAAGAAGCAGTCGTTCGAACAGAACAACGGGCCACTGGGTGGTTTAAAGTCAGGAATGGTGTGCGTCAGGGTTGTATCCTTTCACCATGCCTATTCAGTCTGTATGATGGGCAAATAATATGAGAAGCTGGACTCTAAGAAGGAGAACGGGGCATCGGGATTGGAGAAAGACTCATAAACAACCTGCGTTATGCAGATGACATAAGCTTGCTTGCTGAAAGTGAAGAGGACTTGAAGCACTTACTAATGAAGATCAAAGACCACAGCCTTCAGTATGGATTACATTTCAACATAAAGATAACAAAAATCCTCACAACTGGACCAATAAACAACATCATGATAAACGGGGAAAAGACCAAAGTTGTCAAGGGTTTCATTTTACTTGGATCCACAGTCAACACCCATGGAAGTAGCAGTCAAGAGATCAAAAGACACATTTATTGGGCAAATCTGCTGCAAAAGACTGTTTTAAAGTGTTGAAAAGCAAAGATGTCACCTTGAAGATTAAGGTGCACCTGACCCAAGTCTTGGTATTTTCATCCGCCTCCTATGCATGTGAAAGCTGGACAATGAATAAAGAAGACTGAAGAAGAATTGACACCTTTGAATTCAGGTGTTGGAGAAGAATATTGAATATACCATGGACTGCCAAAAAGATGAACAAATCTGTCTTGGAAGAAGTACAACCAGAATGCTCCGTAGAACCAAAGATGGCAAGACTATGTCTCACATACTTGGGACATGTCAGGAGGGATCAGTCCCTGGAGAAAGACATGTTTGGTAAAGTAGAGAGTCAGCGAAGAAGAGGAAGACCCTCAATGAGATGGATTGAGACAGTGGCTTCAACAATGGGTTTAAGCATAACAACGATTTTGAGGATGGCGCAGGACAGGGCAGTGTTCCATTCTGTTGTACGTAGAGTCGCTGTGAGTTGGAACTGACCTGATGGCATCTAACAGCAACAACAGCAACTCTAACCCATATATCTAACTGCTAAATCTACTCTTGAAGATTTGTCCCAGAAGAATCTCAAACTTAGCTATCTAAAATTGAACTACATTAATAAATGTATCCCTTCTTCATTCTTTGCGTCTCAGTTCAAATCTTATCTGTCTCCTGAATAGCTCTGTAAACCGTCCCCTCCACTCCTCTCCTGCCATTACTCTCCTCTGGCCCTCCTTACCTCTGTCTCCCTGCCGTGTTTGTGGCCCTGAGACGTCCACTCTCCAGACTGCTGCTAGTGTAATCTTCCCAATGTGCAGCCTAAGAAGGCCATTCCTTGGCTTAAAAACCCTTCAGATCTTCCCCTTAGCATGGTTGTCCTCAACTCTGGGTTTGTGATCTATTGTGAGATGTGTCACAAGTAGCTTATTACTACTACTGATCAAAGTACTGAAGTTTGTGGATGGTTTGCTTTTTTAAAACTTAAGTTTTAGAACACATGCAAGGTTAACTCCAAACATTGTCAGCCTCACAGTGTCACTCTCATTCTGATGTGCTTTTTTCAGTGTGACATTAGTGCTGGTACCAGTAATTGCACAAGATCCAGGATCTACCCAAGTTAGTCTGTCAGGAATTAACGATCCTAAAGTGATAGCCTAAGGTAAACAGTCCCTTACAAAATAAAATCTAAATTCTTTAACTTGGTGCATTCTATTTATCTTTAAATCAACCCGAGGCCCCACTCCTCTGGGAGGCCCTCCCTGTTTCCGGTAGCACCTTATACCATGTACCTTACTGCAGTGTAATGTGCCCATTTACAAGTTCTCTCGTCCTGAATCGGGGCCAGCAGGGCAGTTACTCTCTTACATTTGTGTCTTTAGGGCACAGTGCCTGTCTCATAGTAGAGATTTGGCGAATTTTTGTTAAATAATTGAATGGATGTCTTGCTTGGTAAAGTGCAGAGTCAGTGAAAAAGAGGAAGACCCTCGACGAGATGGATTGACGCAGTGGCTGCATCAGTGGGGTCAAGCATAGCAACGACTGTGAGGATGGTGCAGGACCAGGCAGTGTTTCATTCTGTTGTGCATAGGGTCACTGAGTCGGAACTGACTCGATGGCACCTAACAACAACAACAATTGAATGGATATTCTGGTTCCTTCTTCTCTGCCTGTCCCTTAAATGAGAATGTTTGCAGAAAAGAGAATTACTGGTTAATTGGGAAACAGAACAGGATTGGTGCCTTGGGGTAAAGCTAGTAGGTCGAGTTGAAGATTCTGAGGTCTGACCCAGGCCATAGTCCCAGCAGACAGGTTCTCCCTTTTCTCTACCATTGTCAGTGTGGACATTACAGGGATGGGCCTAATTTTTGTGCCCTGTTCTACGTCCTCACTGATAATGATGAAGTGACAAACTGCTGCTGGAGACCTGGTGTGAGTTCTGCTCTCTGTCCTGCCACTAACAGTCACTTACCACTCTGGGCTTTTATTCCTTCAGGTATATAACAAGAGCTGAGGTAAGTCCCCTCCAGTTGTAACTAGAGCAGTTCTTCTGGAGCAAGGGTTGAACCTCCCATTTCATTTGCACCTTTACCAACCCTTCATAAGTGTCACTTCATGTGCTTTGCATGCTTCATAGCATTTGATTTTGTCACTGGCTGAGTTTTGGAGAGACAGGCTTGAATTGATCACTTCTTGATACTTTCAACAATCTTGTGGCTGGAAGGAGCTTCTCCGTATCATACCGGCCATTTAGAGTCTCCCTTAAGCCACCTCAGCCCCTTGTCATTAATTAAAGGTGGTCCGGCCATCTTTGGTGATCCTTCGTGTAAACATCACTCTGTGTCAGAACGCACTGGTTTTAAATCTTAATCTTCCTATTTTATCTACTTCTTGTTCAAGTCTGAAGGATGGAGACTAGTTACTTCCAGACATTTATGGCAGAATCATTAAGCCACTTTCCTCTGAGTCTTCTCTTTCCAAAGGAGACAAATCCTAGTTAGTTTACTGGGTTTTTCCTTCCCCATCACTTTCTTTTCTTCCCCCCACCTATATGCTGCCTACAGGAGAGACACCTTAGACTTAAAGACACAAACTAAAACTCAAAGGATGGAAAAAATATATCAATCAAACAACAATCAAAAAGCAGGAGTGGCAATATTAAACTCTCACAAAATAGACTTTAAAGTAAAATCCACCACAAAGGATAAGGAAGGACACTATATAATGATTAAAGGGTCAGTATACCAGGAGGATATAACCATAATAAATATTTATACACCCAACGACAGTTCTCCAAAATACATAAAACAAACTCTAACAGCATTGAAAAGAGAGGCAGCTCCACAATAATAGTAGAAGACCAACACACCACTTTCACTGAAGGACAGAACATGCAGAAAGAAGCTCAGTAAAGACATGGAAGATTTAAATGGCACACTCTACCAATTTGACCTCATAGACATATAGAGAACACTCCACCTAACAGCACATGGAACATTCTCCAGAATAGACCACATATTAGGTCATAAAGTAAGCCTTAACAGAATCCAAAACATCGAAATATTACAAAGCATCTTTTATGACCATAAAGCCATAAAAGTAGAAATCAGAAAAAGCAAGGGAAAAAAATCAAACACCTGGAAACTGAACAACACCTTACTCAAAAACTGTTGGGTTATAGAAGAAATTAAGGATGGAATAAAGAAATTCGTAGAATCCAATGAGAATGAGACCACTTCCTACCAGAACCTTTGGGACATAGTAAAAGCTGTGCTCAGAGGTGACTATATAGCAATAAATGCAAACATCCAAAAAAGAAGAAAGGGCCAAAATCAGAGAATTATCCCTACAACTCGAACAAATAGCAGCAAAAGAAGCCCTCAGACACCAGGAAAAAGCGAATAATAAAAATCAGAGCAGAATTAAATAGAGAACAGAAGAACGATTGAAAGAGTTAACAAAACCAAAAGCTGGTTCTTGGAGAAGATGGGGGGGGGGGGAAACATTGGCTAAACTGACAACAGAAAAACAGGAGAGGAAGCAAATAACCCGAATAAGAAATGAGATATTGGCAATATCACAGTAGACCTAATTAAATTAAAAGAACCATAACAGAATGCTGTGAAAAATTGTGCTCTTAACAAATTTGAAAACCTAGAGGAAAAGGACAAATTTCTAGAAACACACTACCTATCTAAGCTAACACAGAGATAGAACAACTAAATAAATCTATAAGAAAAGAAGAGATTGAAAAGGTAATTTAAAAATGCCCAACAAAAAAAAGCCCTGGCCCTGATGGCTTCACTGGAGAAATCTACCAAACTTTCAGAGAAGAGTTAACACCACTACTACTAAAGATATTTCAGAGCATAGAAAAGGACAGAATACTCCCAAACTTATTCTATGAAGCCAGCATATCCCTGATACCAAAACCAAGTAAAGACACCACAAAAAGAATTGCAGACCAATATCCCTCATGAACTTAGACGCAGAAATCCTCAACAAAATTCTAGCCAGTAGAATTCAACAATATATCAAAAAAATAATTCACCAAGTGGGATTCATACCAGGTATGCAGGGATGGCTCAACCTTAGAAAAAGAATCAATGTAATCCATCACATAAATAAAAGAACCACATGATCTTACCAATTGATGCAGAAAAGGGATTTGACAAAGTCCAACACCAATTTATAATAAGGACTCAAAGCAAAATAGGAATAGAAGGGAAATTCCTCAACATAATAAAGGGCATTTATACAAAGCCAACAGCCAACATTATCCTAAATTTAGAGAATCTGAATGCCTTCCCCTTGGGAACGGGAACCAGACAAGGATGCCCCTTATCATCACTCTTATTCAACATTGTGCTGGAGGTCCTAGCCAGAGCAGTTAGGCTAGACAAAGAAAGGAAGGGGATCCAAATTGGTAAGAAAGGAAAAAAAAAAAAAAAGGAACAAGTAAAAGTATATTTGCAGATGATATAATCTTATACACAGAAAACCCTAAAGAATCCACAAGAAAACTGGAGCTAATAGAAGAGTTCAGTAAAGTATCAGGATACAAGATGATGTTGTTAGGTACCGTCTGGTTGATTCTGACGCATAGCGACTGCATGCCCAACAGAATGAAACATTGCCCGGTCCTGTGACATCCTTACAGTCTTTCTTATGCTTGAGCCCATTGACTGACCCTGTAGTTTACCAAGCATGATGTCCTTCTCCAGGGACTGATCCTTCCCGTCAACATGTCCAAAGTATGTGAGACACAGTCTCGCCATCCTTGCTTCTAAGGAACATTCTGGTTGTACTCCTAAGACAGATTTGTTCATTCTTTTGGCAGTCCATGGTATATTCGATATTCAAGATAAACATACAAAATCAGTTGGATTCCTTTACACCAACAAAGAGAATGTCGAAGAGGAAATTACCAAATCAGTACTATTTACAGTAGTCCCCAAGAAGATAAAATACTTAGGAATAAATCTAGCCAGAGACATAAAAGACCTATACAAAGAAAACTACAAGACGCTAGTACAAGAAACCAAAAGAGACCTACCTAAGTGGAAAAACATACCTTGCTCATGGATAGGAAGACTCAATATTGTGAAAATGTCTATTCTACCCAAAGTGATTTATAGATACAGTGCAATCCTGATCCAAATTCCAATGGCATTTTTTAATGAGATGGAGAAACAAATCATCAGCTTCATATGGAAAGGGAAGAGGCCCCAGATAAGCATTACTGAAAAAGAACAAAGTGGGAGGCCTCACAGTACCCGATTTTAGAACCTATTATACCGCCACAGTAGTCAAACCAGCCTGGTACTGGTACAACAAATACATAGACCAATGGAACAGAATTGAGAATCCAGACTTAAATTCATCTACCTATGATAAGCTGATATTTGAAAAAGGCCCAAAGTTCGTTAAATGGGGAAAAGACGGCCTCTAACAAATGGTGCTGGTGTAACTGGATACCCATCTGCAAAAAAAATAAGACCCATACCTCACACCATGAGCAAAAACTAACTGAAAATGGATCAAAGACCTAAATATGAAATCTAAAATGATAAAGATCATGGAAGAAAAAATGGGGACAAAGCTAGGAGCCCTAATACATGACATAAACAGTATACAAAACATTACTAAAAATACACAAACACCAGAAGAGAAACTAGATAACTGGGAGTGCCTAAAAGTCAAATGCTTATTAAACAGAGAAGAAAATATTCTTTGATCGTTACGAGAGGGGGGAGGGAGGGAGGGAGGGTAAGAGAGGGGTATTCACTAATCAGATACTAGATGAGAACTACTTCAGGTGACGAGAAAGACAACACACAATACAGATGAGGCCAGCACAACTGGACTAAACGAAAAGCAAAGAAGTTTCCAGAATAAACTGAATGCTTCGAAGGCCAGTGTAGCAAGGGCGGGGGTTTGGGGACCATGGTTTCAGGGGACATCTAAGTCACTGGGCATAATAAAATCTATTAAGAAAACATTCTGCATCCCACGTTGGAGAGAGGCATCTGGGGTCTTAAACGCTAGCAAGCAGCCATCTAAGATGCTTCAATTGGTCTCAACCCACCTGGATCAAAGGAGATTGAAGAACACCAAGGACACAAGGTAATTAAGAGCCCAAGAGACAGAAAGGGCCACATAAACCAGAGACTACATCAGCCTGAGACCAGAAGAGCTAAATGGTGCCTGGCTACAACCAATGACTGCCCTGACAGGGAACGCAACAGAGAACCCCTGAGGGAGCAGGAGAACAGTGGGATGCAGACCCCAAATTCTTGTAAAAAGACCAGACTTAATGGTCTGACTGAGACTAGAATGACCCCAGTGGTCACGGCCCGCAGACCTTCTGTTGCCCCAGGACAGGAACCATTCCCAAAGCCAACTCTTCAGACAGGGATTGGACTGGACAATGGGTTGGAGATGGATGCTGGTGAGGCGTGAGTTTTTTGGATCAGGTGGACACTTGAGACTATGTTGGTATCTCCTGCCTGGAGGGTAGATGAGAGGGTAGAGGGGGTTAGAAGCTGGCAAAATGGACACGAAAAGAGAGAGTGGAGAGGGGGAGCAGGTTGTCTCATTAGGGGGAGAACACTTGGGAGTATGTAGCAAGGTGTATATAAGTTTTTGTGTGAGAAACTGACTTGATTTGTAAACTTTCACTTAAAGCACAATAAAAATAAAATAAAATGAACACTTATGTTCATCCAAAGACTTCACCAAAAGAGTAAAAAGATAACCTACAGACTGGGAAAAAAAAAATTTCCCTACAACAAATCTGATCAGTGTCTAATATCTAAAATCTACAAGATACTGTAAGACTTCAACAACAAAAAATCCAAATAACCCAATTAAAAAATGGGCAAAGGGTAGGAACAGGCACTTCACCAAAGAAGACATTTAGGGAGCTAACAGATACATGAGGAAATGCTCATGATGATTAGCCATTAGAGAAATGCAAATCAAAACTACAGTGAGATACCATGTCACCCCAAGAATGATGGCATTAATCCAAAAAACACAAAATAAACTTTGGAGAGGTTGTGGAGAGACTGAAAGACACACTGTTGGTGGGGATGTAAAATGGTACAACCACTTTGGAAATTGATTTGGCCCTTCCTTAAAAAGCTAGAAATAGAACTATCATAAGATCCATTAGTCCCACTCCTTGGAATATATCCTAGAGAAATAAGAGCTTTCACACAAATAGATGATATGCATACCCATGTTCATTGCAGCACTGTTTACAATAGCAAAAAGATGGAAGCAACAAAGGTGCCCATCAACAGATGAATGGATAAATAAATTATGGTATATTCACACAGTGGAATACTGCGCAACGATAAAGAACAACGATGAATCCTTGAAACAGCTCATAGCATGGAGGAATCCGGAAGACATTATGCTGAGTGAAATTAGTCACAAAAGGACAAACATTGTATTCAATCACTATTATAAGAACTCAAGAAAAGATGTAAACACAAAAACATTCTTTGATGGTTATAAGCATGGGGAGGGAGGGAGGGAAATATTCACTAATTAGATAGTAGACAAGAATTATTTTAGGTGAAGGGAAGGACAACACAATATAGGGGAAGTCAACACAACTGGACTAAATCAAAAGCTAAGAAGTTTCCTGAATACACCCACTCAGAGGGACAGAGTAGCAGGGGTGGAGGCCTGGGGACCATGGTTTCAGGGGACATCTAGGTCAATCAGAGTGTATTAAGAAAATGTTATGCATCCTGCTTTGGTGAGTGGTGTCTGGGGTCTTAAAAGCTAGCAAGCAGCCATATAAGATGCATCAACTGGTCTCAACCTACCTGGAGCAAAGGAGAATGAAGAACACTAAAGACAAAAAAATATGAGCCCAAGAGAAAGAAAGGGTCACATAAACCAAAGACTCCATTAGCCTGAGTCCTGAAGAACTTGATGGTGCTCAGCTATCGCCAAGGACTGCCCTGACAGGGCACACAACAGAGAATACCTGATGGAGCAGGAGAAAAGTGGGATGCAGACCTCAAATTCTAGTAAAATGTCCAGACTTAATGGTCTGAGACTGGAGGGACCCAGAGGTCCTGTCCCCCGGACTCTTTGTTAGCCCAAAACTAAAACCATTTCTGAAGCCAACTCTTCAGACAAAGACTAGACTGGACTATAAGACATTAAGATGATACTGGTGAGGAGTGTGCTTCTTGGCTCAAGTAGACACATGAGACTATGTGGGCAGCTCCTGTCTGGAGGCAAGATGAGAAGGCAGAGGGGGACAGGAGCTGGTTGAATGGACGTGGGAAATACTGGGTGGAGAGGAGTGTGCTGTCAAATTCTAGGGAGAGCAACTAGGGTCATATAACAATGTGTGTATAAGTTTTGGTATGAGAAACTGACTTGAATTGTAAACTTAAAGCACAATAAAAAAAAAAACCCAAAACTTGGATTTCTGTACTTCACTCCCAGAGTCTAGGGTAGGATCCAGGAATCTGATGCCCCTAATGTTGCCTCGGCTGCCCACCAAAAGGTCCGCTGTTTGAATCCACCAGCTGCCACTTAGAAACCCTATGGGGTGGTTCTCTGCCCTATAAGTTTGCTGTAAGGTTGCTATGAGTCGGAATGACTCGAGGGCAGCGGGTTTTCTTTTTTACTGTTGCCTTAAACCTGCTGATGTCGAGTCATTTCTGACTCATGGCGGCCTCGTGTTGCAGAATAGAACTCTCCATAGGGTTTTCCTGACTCTAATCTTTGTGGAAGCAGATTACCAGGCCTTTCTTCTGCAGCATCACTGAGTGGGTTCAGACATCACTGAGTGGGTTAATAGTCAAGCGCAAACTGTTTATACCACCCAGGGACCTAAAGTTGCCTTGCAGAGGTGTATTGGTCTACACCACCATTCCCGTCAGGTGCACCTTAGTCTTCACGGTGACATCTTTGCTCTTCAACACTTTGAAGAGGTCCTTTGCAGCAGATTTGCCCAATGCAATGCGTCTTTTGATTTCTTGACTGCTGCTTCCATGGCTGTTGATTGTGGATCCAAGTAAAATGAAATGCTTGACAACTTCAATCTTTTCTCCATTTATCATGATGTTGCTCATTGGTCCAGTCTTGAGGATTTTTGTTTTCTTCATGTTGAGGTGTAATCCATACTGAAGGCTGTGGTCTTTGATCTTCATTAGTAAGTGCTTCAAGTCCTCTTCACTTTCAGCAAGCAAGGTTGTGTCATCTGCATAACACAGGTTGTTAATGAGTCTTCCTCCAATCCTGATGCCCCAATTCTTCTTCATATAGTCCAGCTTCTCATATTATTTGCTCAGCATACAGATTAAACAGGTATGGTGAAAGAATACAACCCTGATGCACACCTTTCCTGACTTAAAACCAATCAGTATGCCCTTGTTCTGTCCCAACAACTGCCTCTTGATCCATGTAAAGGTTCCTCATGAGCACAATTAAGTGTTCTGGAATTCCCACTCTTCGCAGTGTTATCCATAGTTTATTATGATCCACACAGTCAAATGTCTTTGCATAGTCAATAAAACATAGGTAAACATCCTTCTGGTATTCTCTGCTTTCAGCCAGGATCCATCTGACATCAGCAATGATATCCTGGTTCCACATCCTCTTCTGAAACCAGCCTGAATTTCTGGCAGTTCCCTGTTGATATACTGCTACAGCTGTTTTTGCATGATCTTCAGCATAATTTTGCTTGTGTGTGATATTAATGATATTCTATAATTTCCACATTCGGATGGATCACCTTTCTCGGGAATAGGCATAAATACGGATCTCTTTCAGTCAGTTGGCCAGGAAGCTGTCTTCCGTATTTCTTGGCATAGACGAGTGAGCACCTCCAGCACTGAATCTGTTTGTTGAAACATCTCAATTGATATTCCATCCATTCCTGGAGCCTTGTATTTCGCCAATGCCTTCAGAGCAACTTGGACTTCTTCCTTCAGTACCATCGGTTCCTGATCATATGCCACCTCTTGAAATGGTTGAATATCGACTCATTCTTTTTGGTATTTTCAATTGCATCATGTGCATGTGAAAGCTGGATAAGGAAGACTGAAGAAGAGTTGACACCTTTGAATTGTGGTGTTGGCGAAGAATATTGAATATACCATGGAGTGCCAAAAGAATGCACAAATCTGTCTTGGAAGAAGTGTGGCCAGAATGCTCCTTAGAGGCAAGGATGGCGAGACTGCATCTTACATACTTTGGACATGTTGTCAGGAGGGATCAGTCCCTGGAGAAGGATATCATGCTTGGCAGAGTACAGAGTAAGCGGAAAAGAGGAAAACCCTCAACAAGGTGGATTGACAAAGTGGCTGCAACAATGAGCTCAAGCATAACAACGATTGTAATGAAGGCGCAGGACCGGCCAGTGTTTTGTTCTGTTGTGCATAGGGTCGCTATGAGCCGGAACTGACTTGCTGGCACCTAACAACAACAACCATTCCTGTAGCTTTTGTTCCTTTGTTGTTAGGGCATCCCTGAAGTTACTCCCCAGTGGAGAGGACAGGAGGCATGGAATGGTGGGGGTCCCAGGGTGAGGGAGCACTTGAGGAAGGTGGAAGGATCGAAGAAAGTGTGTGAGAAGCTGATGTCTTATCAGACTCTTGGAGGTACTGCAAGCGAGTTTGGGCTCTAGGTTAGTTGTCAACTGGGGGCAGTTTTGCCCCCCAAGGAGACATGTGACGTCAGACATTTTTTGTTGTTACAACTTGGAGCGGGGTTGCTACTGCCGTCTAGTAGTTGGGAACCAGGGATGCTGTTAAATATCCTGCAATGCACAGGAGAGTCTCCCACAGCAAAAAATTACCCAGCATAAAATATCAGTAACAGAGCAAAGAGCGTCTTAGGCTGAGTTCTCTAGAGAGGTAAAACCAGTGGTTAAGAGTTTGGCTGCTAACCAAAATGTCAGCAGTTCAAATCCAGCAGCCGCTCCTTGGAAACCCTATGGGCTGGTTCTACTTTGTCCTATAGGGTCACTGTGAGTTGGAATCAACAGCAGTGGCTTTGGTTTGGTTTTATATAAAGAAAATGGCTCACATGGTTGTAGAGTCTGGAAAGTCCCAAGTTGATGGATTAGGCTGGAGGCGTCTCCTGACTCACTTAACCCATAGGTGCTGGGGAATCCAAGAACGGAAGGTCATATAGGAGCCCTCTGGCTCACAGGCTGTGGAGACTAAAGAATCCCAAGGCCAGCAGGTAAGCTGCTAGCTGGAGTCCCAAGAACTGGAGGTCAGATGAACAGGAGCCAGGTACAGGATCCAGAGCAAGCAAAAGCCCGAGAGCCTTGCCAGAAAGTCCACCTATATTGGATGCAGGCCACACCCCCAAGGAACCTCCATTTCAACTGATTGGCTACTAACAGCAGATCCCATCATGGAAATGATGACATTATATCAGATCTCATCATCTAGGTGATTACATCAGTGAAAAGCTGGCATCATAAATGCCAGACCACCGAGGACCATGACCCAGCCAAGCTGGCACACAGCTGTAGCCCCCCAGAGGTTGAGCAATGATGCTCTGGAGTGTTGGGGGAGGGGACAGGCTGGAGGAAGAGCCCTAGTATTTTCTCATGACTGTCTGCATAAGGCTGCTCTGGATTGAACTATTTCTCCCTCTAAACTTGGCTCTTCTCTGCCCCTGCCTGACTTCTGGACATCATTTTCTGGCCTCATATCCTAGGTAAGCTGAGACTCAACAAGGGACTTTCTTTGTCTTCCCCTGTTCAGGGTCAGCCTGCCTTAGAATGAGACCCATTTGTCAACTGTACCCTGTGTCACAGTCATCCATGTAACTAAGTCCTTTTCATAAACTTGCTTGTTGGGGAAAGAAGGCTCTGTTCACTTCGAATCCATAGTTAGGACAAGGATTATTCTCATTGTATGTTGTTGTTAGCTGCCATCAGGTTGGCTTCTGACTCATGGTGCCCCCATGCACAACAAGATTGGACCATTGTGATCCATAGGGTTTTCACTGGCTGCTTGCTAGGCCTTTCTTAGGTGTCTTACTCTGGAAGCTCCTCTGAAACTTGTTCAGCATCACAGTAACACGCATGCCCCCACTGACAGACGGGTGGTGGTTGCGTGTGAGGCTGTGAATCGAGCCCGGGTATCCAACACGGAAGGTGGTAATTCTTCCACTGAGCCACCACTGCCCCACTGGTACACAGCATGACATCTTTACCATTCATTGAGTTGGTGTCAGGCTGTCCTCAGTCCCACCCAGACCTGCCTTGTTGATGGTCCAGGTTTGAGGGAAGATCTGTGGCTCAGAGCAGAGTCAAGTCAACAGCCCATATGAGGAGCAGAGTTTTGCCTTGTCCACCCAGTGCTGTGCGCTCTGCTGGACAGTCACAGGTCCCCTGCCTGGTGGGACTTCAAGGCATGGAAGTGACCTTTTTGCTCCACGCTTCCTTTGCTGTAAAGTCACATTGTTCCTCCCAGCTTTGACCGTGAGTGCACATGGTACCGATATCCTCTCGCTTGTTTTCTGTCCACCCAGCTCCTTGTCCTCTCCCTTCTGTGGCCTTCATCTGTCTCTAAAAAGTCACTTGACCAGGTCCTTACATCATTCCTTCATTCATTGCCTGAAACTTCCGTGGTGCCATTCACGCCTTGTCTTGTTTAAGCTTAGTGGGCCTTTACCATCACGTCAGTGGTTTTCTCCTCCCTCTTGTAGCTCATTAGTGTCCTTCCCAGACACTTCTTCAGCCTCATGAACATTGGTGTTCTCCAGAGTTCTGCCCTTGATTTCTGCTGCTTTTTACTGTACATGAGGGGTTCTTAGCCATTTTCACCCCAAAATAATGTGCAAGTGGGGAGGCTAGGTATTTTCCCAGAGTGTGGCCTACAGATGAAGAGGTCTGTGTCCCAAAAAAGGCCAACCCTGTGCTGCCCCCTCCCCCTGGGCAGCGCTGTGGTCTCCAGCTTTCAGACACCACCACATGCTGACAATTCCTGCATCCCTTGAGCCTAGAGTGCCAACTGCCTCCTAAATCATGTCACACGGTCACCTCAAACTCAGTACTCGGCAGTTAGATGTCGTGCTCCACCTCCCCCTTGCCCTTGTTGGGGTCCTTATCTCTTGTTTGTGCCTGGTGACCCTGCCTGCATCCTCCACCAAAACCCCATTGCTGTCGAGTTGATTCCAACTCGTAGCGACCCTATAGGGCAGAGTAGAACTGCCCCATATGGTTTCCAGTGAGCAGCTGGTGGGTTCAAACTGCCATCCTTTTGGTAAGCAGTCGTAGCTTGCTGTAACTCTTAACCACTGTGCCACCAGAGCTCTGGATCGCCAGAGCGATCTTAATCAAATGAAAGCTGGTGGCACCGCTTTCCTACTTAAGAACCCCAGCAGATCCCCACTCACAGAGAATGATCCAGACTTTTGTACATGCTTCAAACCCTTTTGGAAAGAAATGAGGTACAAATCTAAAAAATGAGCTAGAGTGTTGCATGCTAGAAGGGGAGCTAGGTGAAGGAATCGTTATCACAAAGGAGCCTCTTCTCAGAGGTAGGTGGAGAGAAGAGGAGCTTAAAAGTGGGAAGGGAGGAATCTATTAACATTGCCCCAGCCCCATTGGTGGGGAGCTCTTTAAGTAGTCCTTGCTGGTGGGTATGGGAGCAGCTTGCCCAGGGCTCTGGGCCTGGTTTCCTTGGAGAGGGGAATAATTTAAAAGCTGTATTGATTATGTAAGATCCAGTGGGACGGGCATTCCCTGGTGCTGTGATCCACAGGTTCTCCACACAGCTGGAGTAAGTGAGCCTCCTAGGCATCACTGGCCTGGCCTGGGCCCAGGTCCACAGGGTTGGGAAACTGCCATTTGAGCAGAGGCCCATTCTTGTCCTCTCTGCTTAAACCTTGACCCCTCCATGGACCAGAGTTGTCACTGCCCCTCCCCCCCAAGCACTGGCCCAATACTTAGCTCTCCTTTGTCCGCTTGGAATGGCCTCCCCACCTTTCTGAAGCCGCTGCCTCTCCCTGCAAGATGGAGCACTTCCTTGACCGCTGGCCCCCGTCTTTCCTTTTTGAAATGGTGCCGTATTCATGTGTTCTGCTGATCTCTAGTCAGTTGATGCCAGAGCAGAAGAGGAGCTAGTTTGGGGGGCAGGGAGGACTGTGGGGAGAGCAGAGGCCTGGGAACTGGCCAGGGTAGCTACTTTCTCACCTTGGCCTCTGTTCCCTCATCCTGGACAAAGATTGATCCCATAGCGCCCCGCCCCCCTGCTTCAGCCAGAGGTTACAGATTGGCCCATAGAATCTGGAAAGTAGCCTTGATTCCTTGGTAATTTGATCGAAAAGTTGAGAGAAGGTTTTCAGTGGGACGCTGTGCCTGTGCTGTCATTGGTGTTTGCACATGGAGACTGTCCCAGGAGGGAGACAAAGAGAACCACCTATCACCTTTACAAAAATTAGATCTGAAGTTTTAAATTAGTAAGGATAGATGATGACTGTTACCAAAAAAGTAAATTAAAATAAGATTTTACCCCAAGCTCAGATGTGAAAAGTGGGAAGAACTGGTAATATTTGGCTGAGTCGGGGCCCCTCCCCTGGGGCCAGGTCCTGTGGATACACCTCCTCCTGGCCACAACCTTACTCTTCAGGTCTGTCCTGGCCATGTGAGTTTTCAGCCCTGTGGGTAAAGGTCATCACTTTGTCCTGCCACCTGCTAGGACCCAAGAATGAGTGTGTGATTGTCTCTCCCTAGGGAGCTGCTGACCCTGAGCGGGCATTTGCAGCAGCCTCCTGGCATGGCCAGGCAGAATACATGGCGCCCTTTTCAGAGTGAATGCCAGCCGGCCCAGTGGCACCGTACCCAGTGACAGGCCCCACAGGACTCAGGCTGCCTGAGTTGACCATCTCATGGAGCCTCAAGGCAAGAAGCCGGAGGAGGGTGACGGGGACCGTGTAACGGCCCGGCTGCTGAAGGCACGCACAGGCGAGTTTGCCCTGGACTCCATCCTCTTGCTGAAGCTGCGCGGCCTGGGGCTGGTGGACTTGGGCTGCCTGGGCGAGTGCCTGGGCCTGGAGTGGCTGGACCTGTCAGGCAATGCACTCACCCATCTTGGCCCACTGGCCGCCCTGCGCCAGCTGGCCGTGCTCAATGTCTCCCACAACCGGCTGACCGGGCTGGAGCCGCTGGCTGCCTGCGAGAGCCTGCAGAGCCTCAATGCTGCGGGCAACATGCTGGTTGGCCCTGGCCAGCTGCAATGTCTGGTGGGACTGCGGGGCCTCGAGAACTTGCGGCTCCGGGACCCCCTCGCCAGGCTCAGCAATCCCCTGTGCTCCAGTCCCTCCTACCGGGCTGTGGTCCGAGAGCTGCTGCCAGGCCTGAAGGTGATTGACGGGGAGCGAGTGACGGGATGTGGCAGCGAGCTCTACCAGTTGTGTCGAGACCTGGACAGCACCCTGTGGTCCAGCCCCAGCCCAAGCCCCCAGGCCACCAAGGCCCAGCCGTGGGTGCAGCCTGGCTACTGGGAGTCCTGGCCAGCACGGAGCGGCTCCATCCTGGAGGAGGCCTGCCGGCAATTCCAGGCCACACTACAGGAGTGCTGGGACTTGGACCGCCAGGCCAACGACAGCCTGGCCCAGGCTAAGCAGGCGCTAAGCCCAGCAGGAGCCCCTTCCTCCTTCGTGTTCTGAGTCCCCCTGGCCGGGGCGCCCCACTCTGGATCTGGCTCAGCCTCTCCTCCCGGCCTGCTCCTGGTCCCCAAATTGGGTTATTCATTAACTGTTCCTAGGAAGGGCCCCTCTCCCCCACGCCCCACTCACTGCCCTCCCTGCTCATACCTCCCACATGGCCCCCGGCAAGTGTGAGGCTCCAGGCCACCTGTGGTGCCCTTCAGGGAGGTTGCTGTCTTAGGCCTCTCCTGAGCCTAGGTTCCCACTGCTCAGGCCTGAGACTGTGGAAGAAAGTTACTTCTTCCCAAGACCCATGGTAAGAAGGGTTGGGATGGGCATGTCTCCTGCCCCAGCCATTCCTGGTGGGGAGAAAAACATTCTGGAAAGCTGGAGTCTCCTGCCTTCCAAACTTGGTGTGCGTACCCTACCCTGCATGTCTCTGAAGCCTCTGGGCCAACTCACCCAGACCATCCCCTATTAAATCCTTATTTCTGCTCTGTTGTGTCAGCACCTGCCATTCTCTGTGGGCAAGTGAGGTTGTTGCCTCCTGCAGAAAGGGGTTCAGAGATGTCATTGCTCAGTGGACCCCATGCTGGCCACAGGGCCAGCCCCCCCCCCTTTAGCTGGGGGCGCACCTCCGGCACCTGCCTTCTCATGTGAGAAGAGGTGTCTCTGGGCCCTCCCTCAGGCCCGGGAGCTGCAGGACAGGGAGAGAGGGCAAGGAGTGTAGGGGCACAGCTCAAGGAGGCCAGCTTTATTGTCTGGAGCAGGGTTAGAGGTGGTGCTGATGACCTCCTGCAGTTATCCAGGGAGTGGGGCTGAATTCTAGAGGATAAGAGACAGATCTGGGTGTGAGGAGGCTGTCCTGACCCCAGCCTCAGCTTGCTCTCATCCCCCCTCCCTGCCTCCCCCAGCCTCTTCCATCCCAAACCCCAGGCCCTGCTGCTGTCCCTTCCTGACTTTGTCCCCCGCCTCCTACCGATCCAGGGCTCAGTCAGGGGGTAGGGCCTTGAAGAAGGCGAACTGTCCTGGGAAGTAGTAGCCGTGGGGGTCCTCACCGGCCCGCTCCACCCGGGAGCACTGGGCCTCCCGGTGTCCCTCAGGCTCCTGTGGCGTGAGTGGACTGTCAGGTGCGGAGAGGGTTCCAGCCACCTCTGCAGCCCTCACCACACTCCTAGGGGATATCTGGGCCGGCCTCTCCTCCAGGCTTCTGGACCCCTCCCAGAGGCCCAGCTGCAGCCAGTTTTCGGACCCCCTAGCTGGACCCCCAGCCCAGCAGGCTCTTACCTGAGGAGCCTGTGTCTGGATGGGGCAGTGGACCAACCGGCCCAGAACTCTGTCCTCAGAGCCCAGTTTGATGCAGGCCAGGCATGTTCGCTTCCGCTGGGGAGGGAAGTGTGGGAGAGATGAGGGGATAAAGGGTGGGAGGGCCTGGCCACCCCAGATGGAGACTGAAGAAGACTGCCTCTGCAGGGGTGGCTGCAAACACCAGAGGTGCAGCCCCTACCCCACAGGCCCTAAGGGTGTGATGGTCCTGCCAGCCGGTTTTGGGTGCGACCCCCCAGGACTGGGAGATTTCAGAAGTCAAATGACCCTGCGTTTTCATAGTGCAACTTCAGGGTTTTAGAATACGGGAATGGGTGAGTGTACGTGTTCACGTGTGGATGTGCATGCATGTGTAAGGGCCAAAACCCTCCTGGGTGGGCTCTCCCCACAACTTCACCACATCAGCTCTCATGTGTTAGCTTTATTTGCATTTTCTTGTAAGAACTGACTTGAATGAAAGGGTTCAGGCTAAATCCAGCCCCCTCCTGTAGCAGATGAGCAAACTGAGACCTTAGAAGGGCCTGCTGGCACAGGAGCCCAGGCCTGAGCTAAAACCCGGCCGCAGCAGTCCCAGTCCAGGGTGTCCCCATAGCAACTGGGCTGTGTCTCCACTTGGACATCACAGAAAACACCAGAGTCCAGACCAACCCATACCATGGGCTTCTTCCAGTAGTTGGCTAGATGGAAGGTGGGCCCCAGCTCTGGCAAAGATGTGTCCTTGAGGCAGCCCAACCCTCCCCACTCCTGCCTATCCAGGCCCCAGCCCACCCGCAGCCCTGGTCCAGTCTGAGCTGGTGCAGCTTCTGTGGTCCCCTCCACAGTGAGTAACCTCAGTTACACTGACAGACTCGAGCACGTGTCCTGTCTCACACATGCCCACACACACAGGGGTGCACACATACACTCAGATGCACACGCCCTTGCACTTATGATGTGCACACACACAGACACAGGCACACAGACGTGCACTGACACCATCCCTCACCCCGTTGGGTTTGATTTTGCACTCGGGCTTCTTCCAGTCCTCCTTCCGACAGTTTGTCTGCTGCAGCTTAAATTCCAGCCTCACAAAGATCCCTGCTGGCAATGGCTGTGGACAGACAGGAAGGCCAGCAAGCAGCCAGCTGGGTGGCCAGAGCAACACCTGTACATGGCCGCCCTCACCGCCCCCATGAAACCACATCTGCTTCAGCCCCAAGCACTTTGCCCAGCTTTGCGCCACCTCCCAAGGATGTTCTGGTCTCCAGAGGTGAGGCCCTAACCCCACACTTCTTCCCCTTTTCCCAGGCTGTCCTGCTACCTTATCGGTCGCCCTGTCCACGCTGGTTTCCCTGAAGGCCCAGTGTACGGGAGGATGCTGGTGGAACTCGGCCAGGGCCACCTGCAGGCCCTGACGCTGTGAGGCGGAGAGCTCGGCCCGGCCCGGGTCCAACGCGCCCAAACACAGGGCTAGCGTGATCAGCAGCCGCTTCATCACTGGGCACTGCAAAGGGGGTGGGTCCTCAGCCCTCCGAGGCCACGTAGCCCCTGGCCCTGCCCTGGGGCCCCGCCTCGCAGAGCCAGGCAGAAGTGGAGCAACTGAGGGATGGCCCTTTCCCCAGAATTGCCAGCGGGGTCTCCCGGGTCCCTCTGGGTCCAACCTTAGACCCGCGTGGCCCTCTCCTGGGTAGTGGGATGCGTCACTCCAAACCCCGCTTCCTGTGGACTGGGAAGTGGCGCCGATCCCCTCTTCTGGCCCACTCTCCCCATTGGGTCCCTGGGCCTTTCTCCTTCGCTGCTGGCCAGCCTCTCGGCCCCACATGGGCCTCGGCCCCGGGCTAGTTTCCCGGACAGTTCCAATCCCCCACCCCCATGAGGTCCAGACACAGCTGCAACGGAGGCTTCCCGGCAGAAAGAGGGGAGGGGAGGGGCGGGGTTAGGCGGGGAGGCTGGCCCGAGATCGAATATTTTGGGGAGGACGTAAACACGTGGGAGGAGGGCGGTGGAGGGGTGGGCTGTGAGGACACTTAACTCTCCTGGCGCTGGGGCAGTCCGCGTTCGCCAGCCCTACCCCTGTTCCCAGGAGCGGGGCCCCACCTCGGCCCAGCCCTACCCCTGTTCCCAGGAGCGGGGTCCCGCCTCGGCCCAGCCCTACCCCTGTTCCCAGGAGCGGGGTCCCGCCTCGGCCCAGCCCTACCCCTGTTCCCAGGAGCGGGGTCCCGCCTCGGCCCAGCCCTACCCCTGTTCCCAGGAGTGGGGTCCCGCCTTGGCCAGCCCTACTTCTGTCCCCAGGGGTGGGGTTTCACCTCGGCCAAGCCCCAGGCTTCCCTACGGCAGGCAGATGCCTCCCCCCTCCCTTTTGCTTTTTTCCTTCTCGCTGCCCTCTCCCAGCCCTTATCCGGACCACCCCCTCGTCCCCTACTCCCCATAGCCCATGAGTTGGGGCTGCCCGAGAGGTCGACCCTCCCTGAAAGCCTGTATCCGTGGTCATAGGACCAGAAAGCCACAGATGTTGGAACTGAAGCTCCTGTGAAAAGCAAGGGGCTCCCAGAGAGTTTGTCAGTTTCGCCCCTAGCGCTGCCCCCGCGTTCTCACCATCTGTCCGCCCGTCTGTCGGTGCGCTCCCGCCGTCCTGACTGCCCGACTGCCCGAGGTGAAGGCCTCGGCCTCGCCGCGGGCTCCTCCCCCCGTGGGGTCGGCCTCCTGGCACGAAGTCCGCCACCAGCCTGCCCTCCCCGCCCCCAGTCCCACCCTTCAGCCTCCTCTCTCCCCATCGCACCCCCCTCCCCAGTCCAGCCGCCCGATTGGACCGCCCCAGGCCAAGGAGCCAAAGGATTTCGCGGTCTTGGCCAGCGCTTCTTGTTCGCAGCTCTGCTCTCCGAAGCCTCCTGGTCGCGCCCCTGCCTCCTGGTGGGGCTGCCCTGTTATTGGCCCCTCCGGGTAGAAGGCCCTGAGATGCTCGTTTCAGGAAACTCCTCCCGGAGATTCGGACCCTCAAGCTAGATGAAAACTTGCGAAGCCCCTTTCGGCAGGCCCCTCTCCCTGCCTCCCACGCTGCAGCCAGACTGAAACGGTTTCTTTTCAGGGGTGGACGTGGGTGTCTAACAGCCTGACCAGCTGCAAAGTTCTGCTTTTGTGCAGTCTTGATCCCGCAGGCTGCCTTTCCGGACCAGTCCCTCTGGTTCCAGTCTCCTTGGCGGCAGGAAGACTCAAGAGCCTCCATTTGAGGTGCGCCCAGCCTTCAGAACAGAGAACAGGGCAGTGGAATTCTTAAGGCATGTGGGGAATCAGAGAAAACAATGTGCAAATATTGGCTCAGCTCTGGGGTGCATTTCAGCCAATATAAACAGGCTCTGGGGTTTTGCATAAGAGTAATAGCAACAACATCTGCTTAGTTCTAGGTGGATTATCTCCTTTAATTTACTGAATCTTTCTGAACTTCTGTTCCCTTATCCATAAAATGGAGATAATAACCCCCATCATAAGGGGCTCTTTTGAAGACTAAATGAGAAAATGTACGAAAAGTGACTCACTGACCCCTTGTTTGGTGCTAGATTCTCTTCCCTTCCCTAGTCACCCCCCTGCCAGGACCCTTCACATCTTTAGAGCTGAGAGCTTCCTTTAGAACGTGATCTGAGGGACCAGAAAGGTCCTTGGCTTCAAATAACCTGTCACTGGCACCTGAAATCCCACCATTTGCATTTCACTGGCTGTAAGTTATTCAGTTAGCATTAAGTGAAGAAAAACGATGTGGTCCTCATTTTTCTGAAGCTTAGGTGGGGTTAGAGAGGCAAGATGCAAACCCAAAGAAGTCTCACAGCTCAAAGCCCCTGTGGTGGTTAATTTTATGTGTCAACTTGGCTAGGCTTTGGTTCCCAGGTATTTGGCCAAACACTAGTCTAGTTGATGGTATAGAGTAGTTACATGTGACTAGATCAGCTGGCCTGGGGTAGAGCAGATTACCTTCCATACTGTAAACCCGTTGCCGGTGAGTTGATTCCAACTCTACAGGACAAAGTAGAACAGCCCTATAGGGTTTCCAAGGCTGTAATCTTTACAGAAGCAGACCGCCATATCTTTCTCCCATGGAGCATAGCAGCTGGTGGGTTTGAACCACCGACCTATCAATTAGCAGCTGAGCACTTAACCACTCTACCACCAGGGCTTCTTCCCGTACTATGTTGTTGTAGGTGCTTTCAAGTCGATTCTGACTCATAGCAACCCTTCCGTACTATAATGTAATTACTTTCCATAATGTAATCTAGTGTAATAGAATCAATCAATTGAGGTCATGCAGTGTGTGATAGATTCTTAACTTAATCCCTTTTGAGTTATAAAAACACCAGAATAAACACAGACACACACACACACACACACAGGGGAAGACAGATGACATGTGAGGATCATCTCCAAGCAGAGCAACATCAAGGATTGCCAGCAGACACCAGAAATTAGGAGAGAGGCTCACAGAAAGAATCAACACAGCAAAGACCCAGATTTGGACTTTTAGCTTCCAGAACTGTAAGAAAATAAATTTCTGTTCTTGAAAGCCACCTACTTGTGGTATTTGTGTTACAGCAGCACTAGGAAATTAAGATAGCTCCATCCTGAGAGACTTCCTAGGTTGGGTCACCAGTGAAAATTTTCAAGACAAGGTGGGACTTGAGCTGAATAAAGTGGGGAAGTCATCCTGAAACTGAAGGGGGTGAGAAGAAAGCTGTGTGAGACTTGCAGTGAGGGAGGGGGGCTGGGAGCTGGACAATGGGAGTTGGTAAGGAAGGAGTTGTCTGCCTGTAGTGGAATGGTGATAAAACCAAGTGGAAAGATCAAATCTTGTTCAGTATCATATCCTCAGGGCCTAAGAGCTGCTCCGATTTTAAGCACTAAGTAAATATAAGAGTCCATGAATGGCGCAGATGGTTTGCACTCAGCTAGTAACTGAAAGATTGGCGGTTCAAACCCATACGGTGGTACCGCAGAAGAAAAGGCCCGATGATCTGCTTCCGTAAAGATTACAGCCAAGAAAACCCTATGGAGCAGTTCTACTCTGTGACTCATGGGGTTGCCGTGAGTCAGAACTGACAACACAAGACAACAACAATATAACATAGATTGTGTGGTGTATCAATCAGGGATCTCCAGAGAAACAGAACCAAAAGGAGATAAGAGGTACACACACACACACACACAAACATAATTCATACTAATAAAATAAGGAAGAAATACCCATACAATGACAATTCTCATTTCTGCAACTGGTCACATGGTTGTAACTGGTATCTACAACTGCCTTCTTCCACTGTTGTTGTTAGGTGCTGTCAAGGCGGTTCCAACTCATAGTGACCTTGTGCACAACAGAACGAAATACTGCCCAGTCCTGCGCCGTCCTCACGATGGTTGTTACGCTTGAGCCCATAGTTGCACCCGCTGTGTCAATTCATCTCGTTGAGGGTCTTCTTCCCTCTCTCTGACCTTCTCCTTTACCAAGCACGAGGTCCTTCTTCAGGGACTGATCCCTTCTAATAACATACATGTCCAAAGTTTGTGAGACAGTCTCGCTATCCTTGCTTCTAAGGAGCATTCTAGCTGTACCGCTTCCAAGACATATTTATTCGCTCTTTTGGCAGTCCACGGTATATTCAGTATTCTTCGTCAGCACCATAATTCAAGGGCGTCAGTTCTTCTTCCATCTTCCTCATTCATTGTCCTGCTTTCAGATGCACGTGAAGCAACTGGAAACACCATGGCTTGGGTCAGGCACACCTTAGTCTTGTGTTAGTTTGAGTAGGTAGTGTGTTCCCAGAAATCTGTCCATTTCCTCTAGGTTTTCAAATTTGTTGTAGTATAGCTTTTCTTAGTACTCTGTTATGATCCTTTTTATTTCAGTTGGGTCTGTTTTAATGTCCCCCATTTCATTTCTTATGTGTATTGTGTCCTCTCCTGTTTTTCTTTGGTTAGTTTGGCCAGTATTTTGTCAATTTTGTTGATCCTTTCAAAGAACCCACTTTTGGTTTTGTTGATTCTTTCGTCGTTGTTCTATTCTATATTTCATTTATTTCTGCACTGGTATTTATTATTTTCTTTATTCTGGTGGCTGTAGGCTCCTTTTGCTGTTCTCTTTCTATTTGTTCTAACTGTATAGTTAATGTTTTGATTGTGTTTTTGATGTGTGCATCTATTGCTTCAAATTGACCTCTGAGCACTGCCTTTGCTGTATCCCAAAAGTTTTGGCATGATGTTTTTTCATTATCTTTTGATTCTAGGAATTTTTTGCTTCCATCTTTGATTTCTTCTATTATCCAGTTGTTTTTAGCAGGGTGCTATTCAGTTTCCATTTATTTGACTTTTTCCCTTGCTCTTTTTATTATTAATTCCTACTTTTACTGTGTTGTGATCAGAGAAGATGGAACAGATAGGGTTAACTGTGCTGGCGGAACAAAAGAGCTGTTAAAAGATTACCATCTAGAAGTTGGGTAGACAGTAACCACACCCTGTGAACAAGAGATAAGGTTGAAACAACCCGAGAATTGCTATCTCCTTCTTAGTGTTTTTCTAGTCCCTTCTCCCTTTACAGGCTTCCACATGTGCAGAAGAACAAAGTGTGACCACTGTTTAACCTTCCTTAGCCCACTGAACATGGCACTGTAGTGCCAAAGGTCAGTGCACTTGTGCTTCTTGTTGTTGTTAGGTGCCGTCGAGTTGGTTCCGACTCATAGCGACCCAATGCACAACAGAACGAAACACTGCCGGGTCCTGCGCCACCCTTACAATCGTTGTTATGCTTGAGCTCATTGTTGCAGCCACTGTGTCAGTCCACCTTGTTGAGGGTCTTCCTCTTTTCCGCTGACCCTGTACTCTGCCAAGCATGATGTCCTTCTCCAGGGACTGATCCCTCCTGAAAACATGTCCAAAGTATATAAGACGCAGTCTCGCCATCCTTGCCTCTAAGGAGCATTCTGGCCACACTTCTTCCAAGACAGATTTGTTCGTTCTTTTGGCAGTCCATGGTATATTCAATATTCCTCACCAACACCAGAATTCAAAGGCATCAACTCTTCGGTCTTCCTTATTCATTGTCCAGCTTTCACACGCATATGATGCCATTGAAAATACCATGGCTTGGGTCAGGCGCACCTTAGTCTTCAGGGTGACATCTTTGCTCTTCAACACTTTGAAGAGGTCCTTTGCAGCAGATTTGCCCAATGCAATGCGTCTTTTGATTTCTTGACTGCTGCTTCCATGGCTCTCGATTGTGGATCCAAGTAAAATGAAATGCTTGACAACTTCAATCTTTTCTCCATTTATCATGATGTTGCTCATTGGTCCGGTCTTGAGGATTTTTGTTTTCTTTATGTTGAGGTGTAATCCATACTGAAGGCTGTGGTCTTTGATCTTCATTAGTAAGTGCTTCAAGTCCTCTTCACTTTTAGCAAGCAAGGTCGTGTCATCTGCACAAGACAGGTTGTTAATGAGTCTTCATCCAATCCTGATGCCCCAATTCTTCCTCATATAGTCCAGCTTCTCGGATTATTTGTTCAGCATACAGATTAAACAGGTATGGTGAAAGAATACAACCCTGATGCACACCTTTCCTGACTTTAAACCTGTCGGTATCCCCTTGTTCTGTCCAAACAACTGCCTCTTGATCTATGTAAGGGTTCCTCATGAGCACAACTAAGTGTTCCGGAATTCCCATTCTTCGCAGTGTTATCCATAGTTTGTTATGATCCACACAGTCGAATGCCTTTGCATAGTCAATAAAACACAGGTAAACATCCTTCTGGTATTCTCTGCTTTCAGCCAGGATCCATCTGACATCAGCAATGATATCCTGGTTCCACATCCTCTACTGAAACCAGCCTGAATTTCTGGCAGTTCCCTGTCGATATACTGCTGCAGCCGCTTTTGAATGCTCTTCAGCAAAATTTTGCTTCCGTGTGATATTAATGATATTGTTCTACAATTTCCACATTCGGATGGATCACCTTTCTCGGGAATAGGCATAAATATGGATCTCTCCCAGTCAGTTGGCCAGGAAGCTGTCTTCCGTATTTCTTGGCACAGACGAGTGGGCACCTCCAGCGCTGCATCTGTTTGTTGAAACATCTCAATTGATATGCCATCAATTCCTGGAGTCTTGTTTTTCACCAATGCCTTCGGAGCAACTTGGACTTCTTCCTTCAGTACCATCGGTTCCTGATCATATGCCACCTCTTGAAATGGTTGAATATCGACTAATTCTTTTTGGTATAATGACTCTGTGTATTCCTTCCATCTTCTTTTGATGCTTCCTGCGTCGTTTAATATTTTCCCCGTGGAACCCTTCACTATTGCGACTCAAGGCTTGAATTTTTTCTTCAGTTCTTTCAGCTTGAGAAACGCTGAGCGTGTTCTTCCCTTTTGGTTTTCCACCTCCAGCTCTTTGCACATGTCATTATAATACTTTACTTTGTCTTCTCGAGAGGCCCTTTGAAATCTTCTGTTCGGTTCTTTTACTTCATCAATTCTGCCTTTTGCTTTAGCTGCTTGACGCTCAAGAGCAAGTTTCAGAGTTTCCTCTGACATCCATCTTGGTCTTTTCTTTCTTTCCTGTCTTTTCAGTGACCTCTTGCTTTCTTCATGGATGATGCCCTTGATGTCATTCCACAACTTGTCTGGTCTTCGGTCACTAGTGTTAAATGCATCAAATCTATTCTTGAGGTGGTCTCTAAATTCAGGTGGGATATACTCAAGGTCATAGTTTCGCTCTTGTGGACTTGCTCTGATTTTTCTTCAGCTTCAGCTTGAATTTCCATATGAGCAATTGATGGTCTGTTCCACAGTCGGCCCCTGGCCTTGTTCTGACTGATGATATTGAGCTTTTCCATCGTCTCTTTCCACAGATGTAGTCAGTTTGATTTCTGTGTGTTCCATCTGGCGAGGTCCATGTGTATAAAAAATATGGTCGCCGTTTATGTTGGTGAAAGAAGGTATTTGCAATGAAGAAGTCGTTAGTCTTGCAAAATTCTATCATTCGATCTCCGGCATTGTTTCTATCCCCACGGCCATATTTTCCAACTACTGATCCTTCTTTGTTTCCAACTTTCTCATTCCAATCGCCAGTAATTATCAATGCACGTTGACTGCATGTTCGATCAATTTCAGACTGTAGCAGCTGATAAAAATCTTCTATTTCTTCACCCTTTGGCCCTAGTGGTTGGTGTGTAAATTTGAATAATAATCGTATTAACCGGTCTTCCTTGTAGATGTATGGATATTATCCTGTCACTGACAGCATTGTACTTCAGGATAGATCCCATAATAAGTGATGCCAAGGGCTGCCGAGAAGATTCCATCTTGAATATCAGTGAGTTCCATCTTGGATTCCAGATAAGCTTGCAACCTAATTAACATGCACCGGCATTCTGAGAAGTGCCTACCCCTTGAAAGAAGCCCACTAAATATTCATTACTGTCTTGTCTCCACCAAACCCATATAAGTCCTAGCCTTGGTTCCCTTTTTGAGTCAGTCTTTTGGAGAGGCTTAGTCCCCCACTGACTCCTTTTGCTTGACTCAAGCAAAATAAAGCTTGCTGAAGATAAAGTTTGTCTCTTGCGTGTATTCTTACTTGGGAAAAGACAAGGACCCTTTGCATCAGATTGTCGGTTGGTAACAAAGGTACTTTGTTTTTTAAATTTATCGTGCTTTAAGCAAATGTTTACAAATCAAGTCACTCTCATAAACAACTTATATACAACTTGCTAGATACTCCTAGAAAACCCTGGTGGCATAGTGGTTAAGTGCTACGGCTGCTAACCAAGAGGTCGGCAGTTCAAATCCACCAGGCGCTCCTTGGAAATTCTTATGGGGCAGTTCTACTCTGTCCTATAGGGTCGCTATGAGTCGGAATTGACTCGATGGCAGTGGGTTTGGTTGGTCTTTTGGTATGTACTCCTAGCTGCTGTCCCCCTAATGAAACAGCACACTCCTCCACCCTGTATTCCCTGTGTCCATTCAACCAGCTCCTGTCCCCCTATGCCTTCTCATTGTGCCTCCAGACAGGAACTGCCCACATAGTCTTGTGTGTTTACTTGAGCCAAGAAGCCCACTCCTCACCAGTAGAATATACTTTGTATTATCTCGGTGTTTTGGATTTTGTTGAGGGTTGCTTTGTGGCCTAAGGTATGGTCTATTCTGGAAAACATTCCACATGCTTTGGAAACGAATGTGTAGTTTGCTACTGTTGGGTGGAGTGTTCTGTGTATGTCTATGAGGTCAGGTTAGTTGATGGTGACCTTTAAATTTTCTGTATCTTTGTTGAGTTTATCTCTAGATGTTCTGTGCTTTATGGAGAGTGTCGTGTTGAAGTCTCTTACTATTATCGTGGAACTGTCAATTTCTCTTTTCAGTGCTGTTAGAGTTTATGTATTTTGGAACCCTGTCATTGGGTGCATAGATATTAAGATTACATCCTTACGGTGGATTGTCCCTTTAATCATTATATAATGTACTTCTTTGTCTTTTATGGTGGATTTTGTTTTAAAATCAATTTTATCTGAGATTAATATTGCCACTCCTGCTCTTTTTTGGTTGCTGTTTGCTTTGTATATATTTTTTCCACCCTTTGATTTTTAATATATTTATGTCTTTGTTTCTAAGGTGTGTCTCTTGTAGACAGCATATTGATGGGTTCTGTTGTTTTTTGTTTTTTTTTTTTAATCTATTCTGTCACTCTCTGTCTCTTTATGGGTACATTTAAGCCATTTACATTTAGCGTGATTATTGATAGGTGTGAGTTTATTGCTGTCATTTTGTAGTGCTTTTCTTTGGTGCTGATGCTTTTTTGTTCCTCTGACTCTCTTGCTTTGAATTCCTTTCGTTTGTGAATTTTTTTCATTTCTTTCATTTTTGTAGATTTTGTTTTTACTGAGACTTTATGTTTTTCTTTATTTTGATGAGGTTTGTTAACTTTCTTTGTGGTTACCTTGAAACTTACCCCTATCATTCTAAGTTTGAATCAGTCTTTTATTACTTGATATTACCTTGACTTCCTCTCCATTTGAAAGTTCTATACCTACACCGTTTATTCCCTCTTTTATTGTTCTGGTGTTGTTGTCATTTACAGATTGACCTCTCTGGTTCCCTGTTGTAAATATTTTAGTTTTTTTAAATTTTTATCCTTGGGAGTTCATTACCTCGGTTGGTATATGGCAGATGCAATCTTGCGTCCTAGGTTCAAGCTGTTGTCTGATGTTTGTTCTCTAACTGAAGGACTCCCTTTAATAATTCCTATAAGGTTGGTTTGGTTTTTACATATTCCCTTAATTTATGTTTATCTGGAAATGTCCTAATTTCATCATCATATTTGAGCAAGAGTTTTGCAGGATATATTGTTCTTGGCTGACAGTTTTTTCTTTCAAGGTTTTATATATGTCATCCCATTGCCTTCTTGCCTGCATGATTTCTGTTGAGTAATCAGAGCTTAGTATTGTTTCCTTTCTGTGTGTGACTTTTCATTTTTCTCAAGCTGCTCTCAGGATTCTTTGTCTTCATTTTTCATATGATTATGATATGTCTTGGCGATTTTCTTTTGAGGTCTATCCTATATGGAGTTTGTTGAGCTTTTTGGATGGTCAGCTTTTCATCTTTCATGATATTAGGGAAGTTTTCTGTCAGCAAATCTTCAGTGATCCTCTCTGTGTTTTTCATTTTCACCCTGTTCTGGAATGCCGATCAGGTGCAAATTTTTGCTTTTGATTTTATCCCACATCATTCTCAGGCTTTCTTGATATTTCTTCATTCTTTTCTCTGATTTTTCCTCAAAGTGGGATTCAAGAATTTGTCTTCAATTTCACTGATCCTGTCTTCCATTGTTTCAAATTTGCTCCGAAAACCTTCTATTGCACTGTCCATTTCTGAAATCCTGTCGTTTATCTTTTGGATTTCTAATTGCTGTTTTTGTATGATTTCTAGTTTATTTTGACTTTTTTTTCTCTTTTTTTAAATTGAACTTTAGAAGAAGGTTTACAGAACAAACTAGTTTTTCATCAAACAATTAGTACATACACTGTTGTATGACATTTGTTAACAACCCCACGACATGTCAACACTCTCTCTTCTCAACCCTGGGTTCCCTATTACCAGCTTTCCTGTTCCCTCCTGCCTTCCAGTCCCTGCCCCAGGGCTGGTGCACCCCTTTAGTCTTGTTTTGTTGCACGGGCCTGTTCAATCTTTGGCTAAAGGGTGAACCTTAGCAGTGGCCTCATTACTGATTTGAAAGGTTCGTTCAGGGGCCATACTTTCAGAGTTTCTCCAGTCTCTGTCAGGCCAGCAAGTCTGGTCTTTCTTTTTGAGTTAAAATTTTGTTCTACATGTTTCTCCAGCTCTGTCTGGGACCCTCTATTGTGATCCCTGTCAGATCAGTCAGTGGTGGTAGCCAAGCACTCTCTAGTTGTAGTGGACTCAGTCTGGTGGAGGCCGTGGTAAACGTGGTTCATTAGACCTTTGGGCTAGTCTTTCCCTTGTGTCTTTAGTTTTTGTCATTCTTCCTTGCTCCTGAAGGGGTGAGACCAGTGGAGTATCCCAGATGGCTGCTCACAGGCTTTTAAGACCCCAGACGCTGCTCAACAAAGTAGAATGTAGACCATTTTCTTTATAAACTCTGTCATGCCAGTTGAACTAGATGACCTTGGGCCCACAGCCCTCAGCCCAGCAATTCCGTCCCTCAGGGAGTTTGGATGTGTCTATGGAGCTACCATGGTCTTGCCTTGTACAGGTTGTGCTGGCTTCCCCAGTGTTGTGTACTGTCTTACCCTTCACCAAAGTTACTGCTTACCTTTTGTCTATTATGTGTTTTTCCACCCCCATCCTTCCCCTCCCTCATAACCATCAAATATTGTCTATTTTTGTATGTAAGCCTTTTCATGAGTTTTTAGAGTAGTGGTCTCATACAATATTTGTCTTTTTGTGATTGACTTATTTCACTCAGCATAATGTCCTGTGCTGAATTCCTTTTGTTTGTGGGTTTCCTTTTTATTTTGTTTTTATTGAGACTTTATGTTTTTCTTCTTTATTTTGATGAGTAGGTTTGTTAACTTTCTTTGTTGTTGTAGTTGTTGTTAGGTGCTGTTGAGTTGGTTCCGACTTATCACAACCCTATGCACAACAGAATGAAACACTGCCCAGTCCTGAGCCATCCTTACAATTGTTGTTATGCTTGAGCTCATTGTTGCAGCCACTGTGTCAATCCACCTCGTTGAGGGTCTTCCTTTTCCACTGACTGTGTACTCTGCCAAGCATGATGTCCTTCTCCAGGGACTGATCCCTCCTGGCAGCATGTCCAAAGATGCAGTCTCGCCATCCTTGCCTCTAAGGAGCATTCTGAGCAACATCATGATAAACGGAAAAAAGATTGAAGTTGTCAAGGGTTTCATTTTACTTGGATCCACAATCAACAGCCATGGAAGCAGCAGTCAAGAAATCAAAAGACACATTGCATTGGGTAAATCTGCTGCAAAGGACCTCTTCAAAGTGTTGAAGAGCAAAGATGTGACGCTGAAGACTTTCTTTGTGGTTACCTTGAAATTTACCCTTATCTTTCTAGGTTTGAACCAGTCTATTATTACTTGGTATTGCCTTGCCTTCCTCTCCATTAGAGAGTTCTATATCTACACCGTTTATTCCCTCTTTTATTGATCTGATGTTGTTGTCATTTACAGATTAACCTCTCTGGTTTCCCATCACAATCGTTTTGGTTTTGGATAGTCCTTGAGAGTTCATTTCCTAGGTTGGTATCTGGCTGGTACAATCTTGCATCCTAGATTCAGGCTGTGGTCTGATGTTGTTTGTTCTCAGACCAAAGGACTCCCTTTAATAATTCTTGTAAGTTTGGTTTGGTTTTTACATATTTCCTTAATTTATGTTTATCTGGAAATGTCTTAGTTTCACCATCATATTTGAACAAAAGTTTTGCAGGATATATTATTCTTGGTTGGCAATTTTTTTCTTTCAAGGTTTCATATATATCATCCCATTGCCTTCTTGCCTGCATGGTTTCTACTGAATAATCAGAAAACTTATTGTTTCTCCTCTGTATGTGACTTTTTTTCTCAAGCTGCTTGCAGGGTTTTTTTTTTTTTTTTTTTTTTTGTCTTTGGTTTTAGCTAGTGTGATTATGATATGCCTTGGTGTTTTTCTTTTGGTGTCTATCCTATATGGGGTTCGTTGAGCTTCTTGGATGGTCAGCTTTTCATCATTCATGATTATAGGGAAGTTTTCTGTCAGCAATTCTTCATTGATCATCTCTGTTTTTTCTCCCTGTTTTGGAACCCCAATCACTTGCAAATTTTTGCTTTTGATTGTACCCCACATAATTCTCAGGGTTTCTTCATTTTTCTTTGTTCTTTTTTCTGATTTTTCCTCAAAGTTGTACCCAAGTGTTTGTCTTCAATTTCACTGATTCTGTCTTCCATCATTTCAAACCTGCTCCTCAGGCCTTCTATGACACTGTCTATTTCTGAAATCTTGTTTACCTTTTGGATTTCTAATTGTTGTTTTTGTATTTCTAGCTGTGAATTTATTTTGGCATTTTCTTCCCATATTACGTTCCTGAATTGTTCAATTTTTTTTTGTCTGTATTTTCCATGAATTTACCTGCCTTTTCTGAAAATTTATCTATTTTTTCCTTATTTTTGCCTGCTTTTTGGTTCAACTCTTGGATTTCCCTGAATATTAGGATTTGAATTCCCTGTCAGGTAGTTCTAGTGCCTTTTCTTCTATAGGAAAGTCATCTGGTGTTTTATTTTGGATGCCTACTGGACCCATCCTGTCCTTTTTGTGTGTGTTTTGATATTGTCTGCTGTCTTCAGGACATCCAGAGTTATTTTCTTCATTTCTTAAATGGAGATTTGTTTGTTTTGTCCCATTTTTGTGTTTTATTTGGTTATGTCCGAGCAGGCAGGCTGTGCATTCTTTGTTGTTTAATCATCTGTAGTCACGATACTTTTCACCTCCTTGTCCAAAGGGCAGGACCAGTCATTCGGCTATAGTGCAGCAGGGCAGGTCCAACTGAAGGGGAGGGGCTGGGATGGGTTGTTTGTGGCTTGTACTAGGGCCAACGGGGTGGGCCAGGAATCAGTGCTGGGCAGATTCCAGTAGGCCGTGTCTGTGCTTCTTGGGGGTGTGATGTTCAGTGCATGGTGCAGATAGGCAGGAAAGGGGGGGAGGTTGTGATGTGTGGAGCTAATAAGGGTGTGGGAATAAGGAGAGAGAGGGGAGAAGAACAGGAGCCAAAAACAAACAAGCAAAGAAAGAGAAAAAAAAAGTACTAAGGGAGCTTGCCGTTGGAGTGATGATAGAGAAATGGAGAAAAGAAAAAGGGAAAAAGAAAGAAAAAAATAGATAAAAATTTGGAAAACAAAAGCTCCCTGGAGTCCCACTGGTGGGGCTGCTAAGACTGAGCGGGAGTATAAATGTCACATGGCACCAGGTATTCAGGAAAAGAAGTGAAGTGTAGAAAGATGGGAACTGAGAAATGAAGACAGACAGAAAGGGAAAAAGAGAGAGAATAGAAAAAAAAAAGAACTGTCCCTGGGATCACACCTACGCCGCTGCACAGATTGGGGGAGTGGCTCCTGAGCTCTGCAGTGTAGCCCAGCTAGAGGGAGCTTCCAAGCTGCAAAAAGAAAAACAAAATAAAACAGAGCAAAATAAAATGAGAAAAAAAAAAAAGCATCAGGGATCCCACTAGCATGGTGTCGCAGGCTGGGGGAGTGGTTCGCCAGTTGAGTGTGGTCAGTAGAAAGGAAAGGAAGGAAGGTAGAGACAAGAAACTGAGAAAAAAAATAATAAATGCCCTGAGGGAGCCCATCGGCCTGGCAGCGTGGATTGGGGAAGCCATGTGTGGCTCTTCAGCTGAGCGGTTCTGCACAGCCCATCAAAAAGTGGTGGTGACAGCATATGCAGCCAGATGGTAGACAGGAGACAGGAAAGGAAGGAAGGTAGAGAGAGACAAGAAACCGAAGGGGGGGGGAAGCCCTGAAGAAACCCACTGGTGTGGCTGTGTGGACTGGGGAAATGGCTCCCCAGCTGAGTGGCACAGCACAGCCTGTCAAGAAGGAGCGATGATGGCGCATGGAGTCAGCTGGGCGGGAGAAAGGAAAGGAAGGGGGTGAGAGAGAAAGAAAAAAGAAAAGAAACCAAAACAACAACGATGAAAAAATAGCATGAAAGGAGCCAGACGGTGGGGTCAAGGAAAATCCAAGCGGCAAGGAACCAGCATCTCCCTGGCAGAGTGATCTCGGCCTGCCAGAAAGCAGAGGAGGCCATGCAAAGGGAAGAAGGGTGGAGGATGGGAAACCATGTATCCGTGGTTACTGGGTACTCTGTCTCCTGCTGGGAAAACTCCGTGAAATTAGTTGCCTTCCCATACTCCCTGTCCACCGTTCTTGGTGGCTGAGGGCTCCAAGATGGCAAGTCTGTGCCGTGTTAGCTAGTAGAAGACCTTCACTTCGATGCTCTCATTTTCTGTTCTCTGTCAGTTTCTTATTCCAGTTGGTGCCTGGTTGAGTTCTTTACCCTTTCATTTGACACTTAGGGTTCCAGGACTGACATCTGTATTTGTTTTACTTAGTTTTTTGGGTTTTTGCTGTAGAGGGACAGCATGGTGCTCCTGTCTATAGTGCCATGTTGGCTTCTCCCCATGCACCTTAGTCTTCAAGGTGACTTCTTTGCTTTTTAACACTTTAAAGAGGTCTTTTGCAGCAGATTTGCCCAATGCAATGTGTTGTTTGATTTCTCATCTGCTGCTTCTGTAGGCATTGATTGTGGATCCAAGTAAGATGAAATCCTTGACAACTTCAGTCTTTTTTCCATTTATCATGATGTTGCTTATTGGTCCAGTTGTGAGGATTTTTGTTCTGTTTATGCTGAGGTGTAATCCATACTGAAGGGTGTGGCCTTTGATCTTCAGTAAGTGCTTCGAGTCCTCTTCACTTTCAGCAAGCAAGGTTGCATCATCTGTATAGTGCACTTCTTCCACTACCCATTCCGTATTCCCTCAGCAAGCTCCTCAGTTGGCTGTGGGTCTCTCCCTGGTGAGGTGATCCAAACCTTCACTGCTGAAGGATCTGGGGCATTAGTAGCCCTACCTGAATTGGGTTGTTGTAGGTTCTCATTGACTTTAATCACAATGCATGGTAGTACTAAGAGATGCCCTAAAGGATCTCCTGTATTCTAGACATAATTTTTCTTACCTGTATTGTCACTGAGTCCATGCAGAACCTCCTTCCTTGCCACCATGGCCACTTTATTCATGAGCTCATTGGCAGAGTGACATGAGGGCTGGGGAAAGAGGCTGCCTGGTAACCAGAGAAAGGGTTATCCTATCCACTTGATTATTAAAATCCTCCTCTGCTGAGGTCACCCTGTGGTGAGCATTCACATGGGACACAAATATCTTTACATTTTGCCCATTCAGAGAAACGTATCTATATACCTCTTCTCCAGACTTCTGTGTCACCAGTTTTCTAATCATATTCCTTCTAAGTCCCTGACTATCCAACCAAACCATTGGCCAGAGCCACAAATCAGCATGCACTCATACCACTGGCCATTTCTTCTTCCAAGGAGAATGAACAACCAATGCACTACTTAAGGTTCTGCCCACTGGGAGAATTGCCCTTCACCACTGTCCTTCAGGGATGTCCCAGCAAGGGGCTGTAGTACTGCAGCTGTTCACTTTTGGGTGGTTCCTGTGTATCCGGAAGAACCATCTGTAAGAAGCAGTCCCCAGTTTCCTCTTCCTTAGACATCTCCCCAGGAGAAACTACCCAGTTTGCCCCATAGGTAACTTCCCAAGAGTTTGAGGAGCTGCCAGATCCTATCACTGCCTGTACGGTGACTGACAAAGAGCTTGGTTTATAGAAGACAGTTCTAAGGTGAAGAGACAGATGGCGGTACAACTACACTTTTTATTTTTTCCCCCAGATCACTTCAACTTTCCTTTTTCTACCTGATGCAGTGATCCCAGGACCATGGATGCAACTGTGGGTGGCAAAGTCAGTGATGATCCCTAAACAAGAAACTGTAACTATACCTTTAAACCTTTGTGCCAGAATTTCAAAGGGCCTGTTGGGGTCGGTGGCACCTTTGCCCCATCTGTAAAAATGAGGCTAACAGTGAATGCAGCTGTATTGCCCAGTGGTCGATATAGCCCACTAGTTGTATACCTATGTAACCCCACTTACATGAATAGGAGTGGACTGAGGTGGGGGAGCCACTTGCTAGGCTGGTATTGCTGCCAGCAATTTGGACCAGCACAGGAGCCAAACCTAACGACCCTTCCAAAGACTGAAAAGTTTGGGTAAAAACAAATGATAAATGCAAGGAAAGAGAAATATTGTTGTTATTAGGTGCCATTGAGTCTGCTCCGACTCCTAGCAACCCTATGCACAACAGAACAAAACACTGCCCAGTTCTGCACCATCCTCATAATCATTGCTATGTTTGAGCCCATTGTTGCTGCCACTGTGTCAATCCATCTCATTGAGGAGCTTCCTCTTTTTCACTGACCCTGGCTACCATGATGTCCTTCTCCAGGGACTGGTCCCTTCTGATAACATGTCCAAAGTACATGAGACAAAGTCTCGCCATCCTTGCTTCCAAAGAGTACTCTGGCTATACTTCTTTGAAGACAGACTTGTTTGTTTTCCTGGCAGTCCATGGTATATTCAGTATTCACCAACACCATAATTCAAAGATATCAATTCTCATTCGGTCTTCCATATTCGTTGTCCAGCTTTCACATGCATATGAGGGGATTGAAAATACCATGGTTTGGGTCAGGCACACCTTAGTTCTCAAGGTGACATCTTTTCAACACTTTAAAGAGCTCTTTTGTAGCAGATTTGCCCAAGTCAATGCATCATTTGATTTCTTGTCTACTGCTTCCATGGGCATTGATTGAGGATCCAAGTACAATGAAATCCTTAACAAGTTCAATATTTTCACCGCTTATCATGATGGTGCTTATTGGTCCAGTTGTAAGGATTTTTGTTTTCTTTATGCTGAGGTGTAATCCATACTGAAGGCTGTGGTCTTTGAGTTTCATCAGTAAGTGCTTCAAGTCCTCTTTACTTTCAGCAAGCAAGGTTGTGTCATCTGCATATTGCAGGTTCCACCACTTCTGATGCCATGTTCTTCTTCATGTAGTCCAGTTTTTTGAATTATTTGCTCAGCATACAGATTGAATAAGAATGGTGAAAGGATACACACACCTTTCTTGACTTTAAATCACACAGTATTCCCTTGCTCTGTTTCAATGACTGCCTCTTGGTCTATGTACAGGTTTCTCATGAGCACAATTAGGTGTTCTGAAATTCCCATTCTTTGCAATGTTATCCATAATTTGTTATGATCCACACAGCCGAATGCCTTTGCATAGTCAATAAAACACAGGTAAACATTTTTCTGGTAGTCTCTGCTTCCAGCCAATATCCATCTGACATCAGCAATGATATCCCTCATTCTACATTCTCTTCTGAATCCAGCTTGAATTTCTGGCATTTCCCTGTCGATGTACTGTTGCAACCACTTTTGAATGATCTTCAGCAAAATTTTACTTGTGTGTGTTATTAATGATATTGTTCGATAATTTCTGCATTCTGTTGGATCACCTTTCTTTGGAATAGCCACATATATGGATCTCTTCGAGTTGGTTGGCCAGGTAGCTGCCTTCCAAATTTCTTGGCATGGACAAATGAGTACCTCCAATGTTCCATCCATTTGTTGAAACATCTCAAATGGCATTCCGTCAATTACTAGAGCCTTGTTTTTTGCCAATGCCTTCAGTGCAGCTTGGACTTCTTCTTTTCGTATTGTTCGTTCTTGAGCACATGCTGTCTCCTGAAATGGTTGAGTATCAACCACTTGCTTTTGATACAATGACTGTGTTTATTCCTTCCACCTTCTTTTGATGCTTTCTGTATTGTTCAATATTTTGCCCATAGAATTCTTCGCAATTGCAACTCGAGGCTTGAATTTTTTCTTCAGTTTTTTCAGTGTGAGAAATGCCGAGCATGTTCTCCCCTTTTGGTTTTCTAACTCCAAGTCTTTGAATACTTCATTGTAATACTTTAGTGTGTCTTCTCGAGCTACCCTTTGAAATCTTCTGTTCAGCTCTTTTACTTCATCATTTCTTCCATTCACTTGAACTATTCTACTTTCAAGAGCAAGTTTCAGAGTCTCTTCTGACATCCATTTTGGTCTTTTCTTTCTTTCCTGTCTTTAATGACCTTTTCCTTTCTTCACATATGATGTCCTTGATATCATCCCACAACTCATTTGATCTTCCATCATTAGTGTTCAATGCGTCAAATCTATTCTTGAGATGGTCTCTAAATTCAGGTGGGATATACTCAAGGTCATATTTTGGTTCTTGTGGACTTGTGTTAATTTTCTTCAGCTTCAATTTCAACTTGCATATGAGCAATTGATGGTCTGTTCTGCAGTCGGTGTCTGGCCTTGTTCTGACTGATAATATTGAGCTTTTCCATTGTCTTTTTTCACAGATGTAGTCTATTTGATTCCTGCATTTTCCATCTAGTGAGGTCCATGTGTATAGTCGCCGTTTATGTTGTCAGAAAAAGGTATTTGCAATGAAGAAGTCGTTAGTCTTGCAAAATTCTATCATGTGATCTCCAGCATCATTTATCACCAAGGCTGTATTTTCCAACTACACATTCTTCTTTGTTTACAACTTTTGCATTCCAGTCGCCAGTAATTATCAATGTAACTTGATTGCATGTTTGGTCAATTTCAGACTGCAGAAGTTGGTAAAAATCTTCAATTTCCTCATCTTTGGCATTAGTGGTTGGTGCATAAATTTTAATAATAGTTGTATTAACTAGTCTTCCTTGTAGGTGTATGGATACCATCCTATCACTGACAGCACTGTACTTCAGGGTAGATCTTGAAATGTTCTTTTTGATGATGAATGTGATACTATTCCTTTTCAATTTGTCATTCCTGGCATAGTAGACCATATGATTGTCTGATTCAAAATGGCCAATACCAGTCCATAACAAATGGAGAAAAAGAGAAATAATAGCTGAGGGTAAAGGAGTTAATAAGTAGGTTATGGAAAGAAGGAAATTCAGTGTTAGAGTAATACCTCAAGAAAAGCTCAGAGCAAGTGATGATTTTGTACGAGATGCCCGCAAAAGTGAAGACCACTCTTGCTTCTGGACCCTGACAGGATCAATTGGAAGCCTCCAAACCTGAATTGCATTGCTGTTAGATATTTTGGTCAAATGGTATGATGACGAACTAGACTAATTGTAAACGACTGAGTAGGACTCTAGTAATATGTCAATATCTTTTGGCTTTTATTTTTCAGGTTATACTACCATACAGAGATATGGTATAACACTGGCATTGTTGGTAAGATTATAATACTAATACCATATCCATACCCACCGCCGTTGAGTCGATTCTGACTCGTAACAACCCTATAGGACAGAGTAGAACTGCCCCATAGAGTTTCTAAGGAGTGGCTGGTGGATTTGAACTGCTGACTTTTTGGTTAGCAGACTTACCTCTTAACCACTACACCACCAGGGTTTCCATAATACTAATAATGATGGTCAAATGTGTTGGGAAATTGAATTCAAAGCCTCCTATCCGTACCCCACACTGACTCCTCCAAATGTTAGGCATAGTTACCCTATTACTATGGCTGCGTCTGTAATATAGATGCTATATTAAACACAGATGCCAGACAATATAATTTTGCTGTAAGAACAATGGCCAGGGGTGGTCTGTGTGGTGAAGAATTAATTATACCCAAAGAGAGGTCTGGCTTTTGCCCTCAGCTACTGGGAGGTGATCTCTAGCCTCCTGTAATGTCCTGAGTGTCTTTGCTTACCACCAGACAGTCTAACAGTGTGATTTATTATGGGGGCTTTGGGCCATGCCCTATCAGTTCTGACCATCAGGAAGGCCTGGACACTAAAGGTCAGCCACGCAGGCAGAATATGATTAAGCCCCGACAAAAACTATGGACGCTGAAGTCTTGGGGGAGCTTCTCTGGGTGGCAGTACTCTTTGAGTACTGTCAGACTTTAATGCTGGTAGGGTAACATGTCCCTGAGGATGATGGAAGCTTTGCGTTTAGAATCCTACCAGGCCTCTCACAATGTGTCTCTCCCTTTGGCTGGTTCTGATTTGTATCCTTTTGCTGTAATAAAACTGTAATCATAAGTATAGTGGTTTCCTTAGTACTATGAGTTGTTCTAGCAAGTTATCAAAACTCAGGGGGTAGTGGGAGCCCCTGAATTTGTAGCCAGCTGGTCAGAAGAGAGGGTGGTTACGGGTATTCCCAAACTTGTGGCTGATGTCAGAAGTGAGGGCAGTCTTGTGGAGGACTGTGCCCTAAACTTGTGAAGTTTGGCCTAGTTCATTGCCATGTGTTTCTAGGAATTGGTTCATCTGAGTTAACTAATATGTTGGTGTACATTTGTCCATATTATTGTCTTATAATCCTTTTTGTTTCTGTAAAACCAGTAATAATGTTTGTATTTTCACTTCTGATTTTAGTAATTTGAGTTTTCTTTTTTTTTCTTGGTCAATCTTACTAAAGATTTGCCAATTTTGTTGATCTTTTCCATGAACCAACTTGTAGTTTTATTGATTTTCTCTGTTCTCTATTTCATTTATCTCCACTTTTTATTATTTCCTTCTTTCTACTACATATGGGTTTAGTTTACTCTCTTTTTTGTTCCCCCCCGGTCCCTTATGGTATAAAGTTAGGTTATTGATTTGAGATTTTTCTTCTTTTTTAATGTAGGCATTTACAATTATAAATTTTCCTCTGAGGACTGCTTTCACCGCATCCTGTAAATTTTGGTATGTTGTGTTTTTGTTTTCACTAATCTCAAGGTATTTTCTAATTTTGCTTGTGATTTCTTCTTTGACCCACTGGTTGTTTAAGAGTGTGTTTGTTCAATTTCCACATATTTGTGAGTGTTCCTTTTGTTACTGATTTAATGGTTTTCTTCCACTGTAATTGGAAAAGATATTTTGTATGACTTCATTCTAAATTTATTAAAATTTATTTTGTGGTCTACCTTATGGTCTTATCCTGGACAATGTTCTGTGTACACTTGAGAAGAACGTGTATTCTGCTCTTGTTGGATAAAGTGTTCTATATATGTCTATTAGGAGATCTTCTATATACCATTTTTATTATTGAAAGTGATGTACTGAAGTCTCCAGCTATTTTTGCAGAACTATTTCTGCCTTCAATTCTGTTGACGTTTAAAAAATATTTTTTGTGTGTTTTTGGTGAAGATTTACACAGCAGTTTGGGTTCCCACTCAACAATTTCTACACAAATTGTTGAGTGTCATTTGTTACATTCTTCACAATGTATGAACATTCTCATTATTTCCATTCTGGTTGTTCCATTTTCATTAATCTATCTTCTCTGTGCCCTTACTTTCTCATCTTTGTTTTAAAGTAATTGTTGACCATTTGGTCTCACATAGATGAACACAGTACTCACGGGTGATATTCCTTATTTTAGTGAGCCAATCTTTTTAGCTAAAAGGTGACCTCAGGGGCTAGTTTTGGTTCAAGGTTTTCTCAGGACAATATTCTCGGGAGTCTTCCAGCCTCAACTTGTTCAGTAAGTCTCTATTTTTTAATAATCTGAAGTTCTGTTCTACATTTTTCTCCCATTCTATCAGGATCCATCTATTGTGGCCCTGATCAGAACAGTTGGTACTGGTAGCTAGGTACCATCTACTTCTTCTGGTCTCAGGATAGATAAGGCTGTGGTTCACGTAGACAGTCCTATAGACTAGTTTCTTCTTTGAGTCTTTGGTTTTCTTCTTTCTCTTTTGCTCCGGATGAGTAGAGACCAATAGTTGTATCTTAGATGGCCATTCGAATTCTGTTGACTTTTGCTTCATATATTTGGGGCTCTTTTATTAAGACGTATATGTTTATAATTATTATATCTTTTTGATAGATTGAATCTTTTATTAATACATAATGTTCTTCTTTGTCTCTTACAACTTTTTTTTTTTTGAAGTCTATTTTGTCTGACAATAATATGGCAACCTCAGCTCTCTTTTGGTTACTATTTGCATGGAATGTCTTTTTCCATCCTTTTAGTCTCTTCGTATCCACAGCCTTTTTAGGGTTCAGTGGATTAGATCCTCTTGCCTCTTTAGATTGCTCCCTCTGCAGGTGCTCTGCTCTGTTCAATCAGGTACCACTGTTCCTTCCCTATCATCTTGTAAAACATGTTCATCTATCTTGTCCATTGTTCGCTCTTCTCTCACTCACCTTCTGTAGTCTCATCTCCTGTCTTATTTCTCCTTGTGAATTTATAATTTTTATTCCTTTGCTGTCATTTTGATGGAGTTTTGGAAGTACAGATAAACACTTGTGTTCAGTTCACCACACTTAAGTCTATGAATTAAAAAAGAAAAATTATATTAAAAATATGTATATAGGCAAAGAAAACCCTTTTCTAAGACTTGGTGCTACACTCAGCCTGAGTATTTAAAAAATTGTTTCTGTCTGTGTTACACAATAATCAGCGATGCTTTGTGAGCCAAAGGATATGCTAGGTTGGCTAACATTGCACTGAAAAGAAGTAAAAATTACCATGTTGAGAACAAACATCTAGATTCTTTAATTTATCTCTAAAAAGGATAAGAAATTAAGATACCTTTTTAATGTGGCAGGAAATGAAACTTGGACTTGAGTAAGTGGATGCTCCTAACATAAACATTTTAAAATTTACTATTATTCTTTCAAGTAAATTCAGAAAACAGAAGAGGCTTATATCTTCACAAAGTACATAAAAATATCAGATTCATGAGTGAAAAATATTTTTCTAAATCAAAGCGGTTAGGATGCAAATACCAAGCTGAATTTCTAACAGATCTCATTAAAAAAAAAAAATCTGTTGCCACCAGGTCGATTCCAACTCATAGCGACCCTACAGAACAGTGTAGAACTGCTCCACAACATTTCCAAGGAGCGGCTGGTGGATTCGAGCTGCTCCACCTTTTGGTTAACAGCCATAGTTCTTAACCACTGTGCAAACAGATCTCATACCTAAACCCAGACCCAGTGCCAAAACAGATCTCATATGACCCCGTTAAACCTCTCTTAAGGACTTACCGCTAGATGGAGATGGTAAGTACAAGCTACGTTCGTTACCCTTTGAACCTGATGAGTGCTATATTTTTTCAAATAACAAGGCTATAGAATTATTTTTCTTCCATACTTGCAATAACCTATTGCAATGTGGTAACAATAGTGCTGGACCTCGTCTAACTTCAGGGAGAATGAAAATTGGCATCAGCATCAGCCCAAAGCTGATTCTTATGAGGTGGAGGTTAGACATACATCCACTCCCCAAGCTTTTTACCAATTCTGACACCAGCCATCCCTTCCATGGCACTCTGTACTTCTCTGCTGTGTTTGATAATTCATTACAATGGCCACGCAGAACTCTCAGGCCATACTCACAGTTACTCGGTTTGTTATGGAAGTAACATGGGATCAGTATTAACGTGGAAGTAACAGGAACCGAATCGATGTCAGGAAGCACACAGGCAAGGTCTGGAAGGCTCCCCTAAAGTGAAGAGCACATCTTTCCCTTCTTTAGTGTAAGGCAACTCTCTCTCTCTCTCTCAGCTGGCAGTGCAGACCTCCTCTCGGCCCCCTCAGGATAGGCCTCATCTCAGCCCCTGTCCTGCTTGGGCAAGTGTTACAACTCATTTCGCTCTGCCAACAAGTGCTCAGAGGTACCCCATTTCACCAGCAAGCCTCCTGCCTGAAAGCTGCCAGTTCTCTTGCTCCATGGATCAGCAAGCACACTGTAGCCATCTTGTTCCATGGGCCAGGAAGCCCACCACACTGTCTCACGCCGGTCTCCTGGTTCTGCTACCACTGCTCCAGTATTATAACCCTCTGTCTCCTGGGTCTAGGAGGTCTTCAGCACAGAGACCCAGGTCCAGAGGATGTGCTCTACTCTAGGCTCTTTTTCTTGATTATAGTGAGGTGCCCTCTCAACCTCTGTGGGATGGCTGCTTGTATGGGCAAGTAGCTGAACCCTATTGGGTGGATTTTATGTGCCCTATAACTGACCACTTCCCTTGCTGGACTAAACAGTGAATCCTCTCACAAGTGCTTCCACTATTTGTATAATAACTGGTATTTTCTACTGGCAGGGACTGGCTTCTTCCCTAGGTAACTGTAATAACTCCTCTGGGCCCAGGGGAAAAGTCTTCCAAGCTGTTGTCTTTTTCACAGAACCAAGGCAAAAGATCACATAAGAAACTCACTTCACCACAGCTATCACCACTTTTTGATTCATGGTTTAACCCTAAGAACTTCTCTTAACTCCATCTTGACCCAAAAGTTATGCCAAGTTGTTGTGTTGGTTTGATATCCAATATGCATATTTGATAGAACTTTAAACCAGTCCAGGATGCATCTCAGCTGATGTTGTTGTTAGGTGCTGACTCAGAGCAATTGGTTTAGTTCTCTAGTGCTGCTATAACAGAAATACCACAAGTGGATGGCTTTAACTAAGAGAAATTTCTTCTCTCACAGTCTAGGAGGCTAGGAGTCCAAGCTCAGGGTGCCAACTCCAGGGGAAGGCTTTCTTTCTCTCTTGGCTCTGAGAGAAGGTCCTTGTAATCAATCTTCCCTGGCTGAGGAGTTTCTCAGTGCAGGCACCCCTGATGCAAAGGACACATTATTCTTCTGGCTCTTGTTTCTTGGTGGTATGAGATCCCCTTATCTCTCTGCTTGCTTCTCTCTTTTATATCTAAAAAGAGATTGGCTCAAGACACAATCCAATCTTGTAGATTGAGTCCTGCCTCTTTAACATAACTGCCCTAATCCCATCTCATCACCATCATAGAGAGAGGATTTACAACACATAGGAAAATCACATCAGATGACAAAAACGATAGACAATCATGCAATACTGGAAATCATGGCCTAGCCAAACTGATACACATATTTTTTGTGGACACTATTCAATCCATAAAAGTGGCCCTATGTACAACAGAGAATGGGAATTACTGAACACTTAATTGTGCTCATGCGGTACCGGTACATAGATCAAGAGGCAGTTGTTCGGACAGAACAAGGGGATACTGATTGGTTTAAAGTCAGGAAAGGTGTGTGTCAGGGTTGTATTCTTCCACCATACCTATTCAATCTGTATGCTGAGCAAATAATCTGAGAAGCTTGACTACACGAAGAAGAAGAGGGCATCGGGATTGGAGGAAGACTCATTAAGAACCTGTGTTATGCAGATGACACAACCTTGCTTGCTGAAAGTGAAGAGGACTTGAAGCACTTACTAATGAAGATCAAAGACCACAGCCTTCAGTATGGATTACACCTCAACATAAAGAAAACAGAACTCCTCACAAATGGATCAATAAACCACATCAAGAAAAATGGAGAAAAGATCGAAGTTGTCAAGGGTTTCATTTTACTTGTATCCACAATCAACACCCGTGGAAGTAAAAAAACAAAACAAAAAAAACATGGAAGTAGCAGTCAAGAAATCAAAAGACGCATTGCACTGGGCAAATCTGCTGCAAAAGACCTCTTCAAAGTGTTGAAAAGCAAAGATGTCACCTTGAAGACTAAGGTGCGCCTGACCTAAGCCAGGGTATTTTCAATCGCATGATATGCATATGAAAGCTGGACAATGAATAAGGAAGACTGGAGAAGAATTGACGCCTTTGAATTGTGGTGTTGGCGGAGAATATTGAATACACCATGGACTGCCAGAAGTACGAACAAATCTGTCTTGGAAGAAGTACAACCAGAATGCTCCTTAGAAGCGAGGATGGCGAGACTGCATCTTACGTACTTTGGACATATTGTCAGGAGGGATCAGTCCCTGAAGAAGGACATCATGCTTGTAAAGTACAGGATCAGCGGAAAAGAGGAAAACCTTCAACGAGATGGATTGACACAGTGGCTGCATCAATGGGCTTGAGCATAACAAGGATTGTGAGGATGGCGCAGGATGGAGCACTGTTTTGTTCCGTGGTACACAGGGTTGCAATGAGTCAGAGCTGACTCGACAGCACCTAACAACAGCAACATGTACAACAGAAGGAAACATTGCCCCATCCTGAGCTATCCTCACAGTTGTTATGCTTGAGCCCGTTGTTGCAGCCACTGTGTCAATCCATCTTGTTGAGGGTTTTCCTCTTTGCTGACCCTCTGCTCTATCAGAAAACCCTGGTGGCGTAGTGGTTAAGTACTACGGCTGCTAACAAAAGGTCAGCAGTTCAAGTCCACCAGAAGGTCAGCAGTTCAAGTCCACCAGGTGCTCCTTGGAAACTCTACGGGGTAGTTCTACTCTGACCTATAGGGTCGCTAGAGTCGAAATCGACTCGACGGCAACGGGTTTGGTCTACTGTATCAAGCATGATGTCTTTCTCCTGGGACTGGTCCCTCCTGATAACACATCTAAAGTACTTGAGACAAAGTCTCACCATCCTTGCTTCTAATGAGCACTCTGGCTGTACTTCTTCCAAGGCAGATTTGTTTGTTCTTGTGGCAGTCCATGGCATATTCAATATTCTTGGCCAATGCCATACTTCAAAGGCATCAATTCTTCTTTGGTCTTCCTTATTCATTTTCCAGCTTTCATATGCTTATGAGGCAACTGAAAACACCATGGCTTAGGTCAGGCACACCTTAGTCCTTAAAGTGACATCTTTGCTTTTTAACACTTTAAAGAGATCTTTTGCAGCAGATTTGCCCAATGCAATGCATCTTTGGATTTCTTGAGTGCTGCTTCCATGGGCATTGATTGTGGATCCAAGTAAAATGAAATCCTTGACAAGTTCAGTATTTTCTCTGTTTATCTGTTATCCTTGTTTTATGTTGAGGTGTAATCCATACTGAAGGCTGTGGTCTTTGATCTTCATTAGTAAGTGCTTCAAGTCCTCTTCACTTTCAGGAAGCAAGTTTGTTATCTATATGACTCAGATTGTTAATGAGTCTTCCTCCAATCCTGTACGGCCTTCTTTTTCATATAGTCCAACTTCTCAGATTATTTGCTTAGCATACAGATTGAATAGATATGGCAAAAGGATATAACTCTGATGCACGCCTTTCTTGAATTTAAACCATGCAGTATCCCCTTGTTCTGTTCAAATGACTGCCTCTTGGTCTAAGTACAGGTTCCTCACAAGTACAATTCAGTGTTCTGGAATTCCCATTCTTCACAATGTTATCCACAGTTTGTTATGATCCACACAGTTGAATGCCTTTGCATAGTCAAGAAAACACAGGTAAACATCTTTCTGGTGTTCCTGCTTTCAGCTAAGATCTATCTGACATCAGCAATGATATCCATTATTCCACTTCCTCTTCTGAATTTGGCTTGAATTTCTGGCAGTTCCCTGTTGATGTATTGCTGCAGCCTTCTATCAGTTGACAGAAGGGTACTTTAGCATAGTTTAGATGCTCGGAAATTAAGTAGTTTTTAGAAGTATTTTTCAAGTGTTCCTGTTTAACTGTATTTAATATATTATTTGTTGAAAGCAGTACTTCAATACTGTTAGTATATAGCAGTTAAATACGTTATATTGTTGTAATTTTTAACATCCAAAAAATAAGCCTTCTTAAAGCCTGTTAAGTGGCAATTCTCTTCTCATGTTTTAAGAAAGTGAAGACAAACCAGTTCTGAGAACATCTGAGACTTCACTGGCCAACTCTGAAGGCATCAAATTTAACTGTGGCCTGAATTTGGTTTTGGAGGCGGTCGGAGAGCCCAGAATTGAAGTCAGGATGCCTGATTTACACTGATAGCTCCAAGTCACCCAAGTAGTTTTATCTGGAAGGAGTTTGGGTAAGAATGAGCTAAGATTAGAGGTACTCTTTTAGTTATTTGGGTAAATATGTACAGATCACTTTCACAAACAGCAGCACATAGCACCCGCAGGAAACTAAACACTGGAAAATACACCTGCTTCTGCTAAATTACAAAGACCTTGCAGATATTTTATTTAGAATTTCTTTGCATTTCTATACTGAGCTTGGTTTTTAGAAGATATCCAACTAATAACTGATAATCATTGGCTCCTGAATCCATCTTTTGAATTAGTTTAAGGAAGATACAACCTAATCTTAGTCTAGAGTAGAAAAATACATAATACTGTAATAACAAATGACATCTGACCTTTCAAGGGTACAAAATGCAGCTTTCTAGGTAAAGGAGAATACTGTCACTCTTGGCTGAGACACCAAGATTGTTACCACTTTTTTCCTAGAAATTTATGGTCCCATGACCAAATCACCAAGATGTGGAGTGGCAAACATGGTCATCAAGAGTGTAGCACCTGTTTCCACTGAGTGTGACTCTGGCCATGTCAGCCTCTTGGGAGGCAGAGGTTCACTAAAGATTCTTGCATTCCAGTTTCTTGAACTGAAATAATGTTCCACAGAAAATACATTTAAGGCACTGCTACCTACCATCAGAGTCCTCCTCTTAATTCTATTCAGTAGTAGAGTTATTGGCCCTGGTTTTCTTCCAAGTTTCTTGTTCTCTGCCTCACTCACATACTGGTTTGAATTTTTCTCTAAGAAATTTTTTTTCTCACTAAAAGTTTTACCAGACTCCCACCACCTGCTAACAAGCAGTAGCCAAAGAAGACTGTTTGAAGTTTATGGCTAGAGAGTTTGCTCAGAGTGCTACTTAACCCAGTACCGTCGAGTCGATTCCGACTCATAGCGACCCTATAGGACAGAGTAGAACTGCCCTGTAGAGTTTCCAAGGAGCGCCTGGTGGATTCCAACTGCCGACGCTTTGGTTAGCAGCCGTAGCACTTAACCACTACGCCACCAGGGTTTCCAGAGTGCTGCTTAGGTAATTAAATTTGGTGTAATAATTCAGTGTGGTCTAATCAGATTAACCATAGGATCCAACTCTTACATTTATTCATTAATTTGGCCCGTAACTAGTCATTGAGTATCTGTCATGGGTCAGATACTTTTCTAGGGACTGGTTATATGATGGTGAAAATATTAGGCCAAATACCCACCTTTGCGTGGCTTATGTTATAGTGGGCAACTGGACAAAAAATATCCAAATGAATAAATACCTCATTTCCTGTAGCTAATAACTGCTAAGAAGACAAATGAAGCAAAGTAAGAGGATAGAGTGTGATGGGGTAGGGGTTGTATGGTAGGTTAACTAATGACCTCCAAAGATCTGGTCCTAATCCTTGGAACACGTGAATATTACCTTATAAGTGGCAAAAGGGACTTTACAGATGGGATTACTTAAAATTTTTGAGACGGGGAAATTATCCTCTATTGTCCATGTGAGCCCTCAGTGTAATCACAAGTATCCTTCAAAGAGAGACGCAGAGGGAGATGTGACTACGGCTGAGACAGAATACAATGTGACAACTGAAGCAAGATGCTCTGAAGATGGAGGAAGGGGCCCCGAGTCAAAGAGTGCAAGGAATCCAGCACCTGAAGCAAGAAAAGGCAAGGCAATGGATTTCCCCTAGAACCCTTTGCCAACACTTTGGTATTAACCCAGTGAAACTGATTTCTGACCTGGGACCTTCAGAACTATAAGAGAAAAAGTGTGTATATCCTGTTAAGCTGCCCAGTTTGTGGAGCTTTGTTAGGGCAGCCTAGGAAACTCATGCATGCGGAAAGCCATTTTAGAAGAGTTTGTCAGGAAGTATGTTTTCAGGAGATGATACTAAGCAAAAATCTGAATAAAGTGAAGGGCTGGACTTTTTGAAGATATGGAGGAGGAACATTCCAGGCAGATGGAACAACTCCAAAGGGTCGAAGGTGGAAACGAGCTAGGTGGCATCAAGGAAGAAACCCAGGGTGACTGGAGCCAAGTACATGCAGGAAAGCAGAATGAGACGGCAACAGAGGTGGGCAGGATCATGTCAGGGGGAGACATACAGGCCATGGCATGCTTAGAATGTTATTCAGAATGTGATGGGAAGCCACTGGCAGCAATCTGATCTGATTATATGTTTAGAGACTGGACTCTATGGGCCTGAGTGGAAGCAGCGAGAGTAGGTAGGGCTATTGCCAAGTCCAGGTGAGGAAGATTGTGCTTGGGCCAGGTGGTAGCAGTGGTGGGATGGGATGTGCTAGGCGAGACCTACAGCAATTAGGGAAGATTAGGCATGCTAGTCTTCTCGAGGGCACTGGGTCTGGGTTAGTCTTCCCAGCAGGAAATCTGAAATACCTACCTGGTATCCTTTCTTGCCAATGATATTCTTTTGCTTTTAGAAAAATGTTCTTGTTAGGTGCCTTTGAGTCAGTTTCAACTCATAGTGACTCTGTATACAATAGAACGAAACGCTGCCTGGTTCTGCCGTAGCCACTGTGTCAATCCATCTTGTTGAGGGTCTTCCTCTTTTTTGCCAACCTCTACTTTACCAAGCATGATGTCCTTCTCCAGGGACTGGTCTCTCCTGATAACATGTCCAAAGTATGTGAGACAAAGTCTCACTATCTTCATTTCTAAGGAGCATTTTGACTGCACTTATTCCAAGACAGATTTGTTTGTTCTTCTGGCAGTCCATGACCTATTCAATATTCTTGGCCAACACCATACTTCAAAAGCATCAATTCTTCTTTGGTCTTCCTTATTGTCACCTTTTGCATGCATATGAGGCAATTAAAAATACCATGGCTTGGATCAGGTGCACCTTAGTCCTCAAAGTGATATCTTTGCTTTTCAACACTTTAAAAAGGTCTTTTGCAGCAGATTTGCCCATTTGATTTCTTGATTGCTGCTTCCATGGGTGTTGACTGTGGATCCAAGTACAATGAAATCCTTGACAAGTTCAATATTTTCTCTGTTTATCATGATGTTGCTTATTGGTCTAATTGTGATGAATTTTGTTTTATGTTGAGGTGTAATCTATACTGAAGGCTGTAGTCTTAGATCTTCGCCAGTAAGTGGTTCAAGTCCTCTTCACTTTCAGCAAGCAAGGTTGTGTCATCTGCATATGGCAGGTTGTTAATGAGTCTTTCTCCAATTCTGTTGCCTTTTTCTTCATATTGTCATTTCTCAGATTATTTGTTCAGCATACAGGTTGAATAGGTATGGTGAAAGGATACAACCCTGATGCACACCTGTCTTAATTTTAAACCATGAGGTATCCCCTTGTCCTGTTTGAATGATTGCCTCTCGGTCTATCTACAGGTTTGACATGAGCACAATTCAGTGTTCTGGAATTCCCATTCTTCACAATGTTATCCATAGTTTGTTATGATCCACACAGTTGAATGCATTTGCATAGTCAAGAAGACACAGGTAAACATCTTTCTGGTATTCTGTGCTTTCAGCTAAGATCTATCTGACATCAGCAATGATATCCTTTATTCCACTTCCTCTTCTGAATTTGGCTCGAATTTCTGGCAGTTTCCTGTCAATGTACGGCAGCAACTGTTTTTGAATGATCTTCAGCAAAATTTTACTTTCATGAGATATTAATAATATTGTCCGATAATTTCCGCATTTGGTTGGATCACCTTTCTTTGGAAAGGGCACAAATATGGATCTCTTCCAGTCGGTTGTCCAGGTAGCTGTCTTCCAAATTTCTTGGCTTGGACGAGTACCTCCAGTGCTCCAACCATTTGTTGAAACATCTCAAATACTATTCTGTCAATTCCTGAAGCCTCGTTTTTCATCAATGCCTTCAGTGCAGCCTGGACTTCTTCCTTCAGTACCATCAGTTCTTGATCATATGAACATCAAATCTTTTTGGTACAGTGACTCTGTGTATTCCTTCCATCTTCTTTTGATGCTTTCTGCATCATTCAATATTTTGCCCATAGAATCCTTCACAATTGCAACTCGAGGCTTGAATTTTTTATTCAGTTCTTTCAGCTTGAGAAATGCAGAGCATGTTCTTCCCTTTTGGTTTTCTAACTCCAGGTCTTTGCACATGTCATTATCATACTTTGCTTTGTATTCTCATGCCTCCCTTTTAGAAAAACAGGCTCCTGAAAATAGATGTGCAACAGAAAAATGTTTTGTGCGGCAGAGTTTTGGTGACTGACATTTCATTTCAAACTAGGCTTCTCTTACAGCATTTGTCCTTGCCAGGCATCATGCATGCTTTCATGCATTTAAAAATGTTTTTAGGACTGCAGAAGCCATTACACTTTGATCTTTTCCTGAAGGATTTCCACATGACCTAGTAAGGCTCTTTTCACCCAAGACGCGAAACCTTGGAAAGTTAGAGGGCTTTGTTCAGCTTGTGCCATGGCTACCTTGTCTAGATGTCCTGAAAGTGGAGAGGTTCAGAGGATGGAGGATTGGTAGCATTTTTACATAAGGTTGTTGCTGGTGGGGGCACTAGCCAGCAGAATTGTCCTCTATTGAGGTCAGCATTGTGTGGGCTTTCCATGCCTCTCAAAGATGTCTGCAAACACCAGGAAATTAACTATTTCAGTTTCCTAAATTTTAGTCAGCATCTGGTTCTCATCTGCCCTAAGGATGCTGTCTAAAGGAGGGGTTAGAAATAGTTAACTGAGTTTCATAAGAGTGAAGTTTCCCTCTTTTCTCTCAATCCCTGCTCTCTTCCAGCTCTTCAACCATCATCTATTCAGAAATTACCAACAATTGTTTTTATTTCATATTAATTACCAACCCAAGAGATGCTTCCATAGTTAAGCCAGGGTTAAGAGTCTACTCAACATCCTTTCACAGTGTGAAAAAATGTTGGGGACCATTTCCATCTGGTTCACTGATGAGGCTTGGCACTGGGCACAGTGCCTGGCAGATGCTAGACATTGATTAAATATTTGTTAGACATATGAGCAATTAACCTTTCAAGTCCTGTGGTAGGATTGGGACAGAATATGTATCTACAAGAGGTCGATGTGGTTTTTCCTCTTCTAGCCACGGAGCTGCTCCCTAACAATAGGTGTCTTTATAAACGGTTTCTGGAGACATTGCTCCCCTCAGGCCCTGATGTGCCCACTTACTTTGTGTCTAATTCAACAATGGGAGCCAGGTATAATTAGAGGAGAAAATGAAAACTAACCATATAACTTTCTGCTGTTTAGTTGGCCCCATATGTTTCTCCAGCAAACATGTCAAGAGCTGAGACAATCTCCATTGGGTTAGGCCATTTGGCTAGTTGCTGGAATATCCCTCCTACATCTGTCTCTAAGACATATTTAAGGATGAAGTCCCAAATACCAGAAACCTTTAATTTCTAAGTGTCATAAAGGCTCAGGAATCCCACCTCCCCCCCACACTTTGCCACTCCTTTTCTCTCTGCAGAGGTAAGGCAGAGTCACACTGTAGTTTCTTTTGGGAATGCCAAAAAAAGGAAGTTACAGCAGGTTGTTAACTCTTGACTAGGCTAGACGACGTTTCATCCAGTGGACACTGGGGGGTAAGGGAGTAGTTTCGGGCCTCATTTAAGTGAAGAGCCTTTCTAATAAGACAGATTGTTTATGGATGAGATGAAGAAATTTTGAGAGTCTCAGAAGGAATTCCCTCTGAGGGTTCTTGGGGTAGTGTAGGAATCAAGAAGAATTGTAGTGATCGAGTAGCATTAGACGTATGCACTCATTCATCAACCAGTAGGCATTTCATGCTTACTGTGCTGGGCACAGTGCTTGGTGCTTTACCCACACATATAATAACTTCAGTGGTTAAGAGGCCTCTGGCGTCAGACTGACCAGGTTCATATCTGCCAGCTGTGTAACTTTGGGCAAATTCCTTAACCTCTCTGAGTTTCAGTTGTTTCATTTGTTAGAGGACCACGATAGTATCTGTTTCATAGGACTGTTCAGAGAATTAAATATGTATGTGAAGAGGTAATCACCTGCCTGACACAAAATAACTCTTCACATACATATTTAGGTAAAAAATAACAGGGTTAGGGTTGAGGTTAGTATCTTTTGGTAGAAAAACTCATTCTCCTGTAACCACCAAGCTTGACATTATTCTACAATATGCTATGGACATATTTTATAAACCACAAAACTACATGATCTGACAAAGGTGTTTTTTTATATTTGTGAATTTTATTGTATGAAATGTATAAAAGCTATACACTGAATCTATAAATAGAAAACTTGACTGTGATGAGTAAAATAAGACTTGAGTAAATGAACCATCATGAATCTTTAATCTCTCCAAATGCCAATCCAGTTTTTAAAATATTGACAAAAAATTCTAAAGTTCGTTTGGAAGAACAAGTGATTTTATTAGCCAAGAAAGTTTTGAAACGAACAAAAAAAGGAGTCTCTGTGTACAGTGAGTACTTCCAGTGCTAGATGTTAGAACTTATTTTCCTCAACAATACTACCAACATAAAATATAATTTGGGAATGCGGAGGCCTGTTTTAAACATAACACCAAAGACAGAAATCATTGAAGAAAAATCTCACAGGTTTTACTACATAAAAACAGAACTTTCTCACACTAAACTTAAAAGTTCACGTATAAGCTGAGGAAATATTTTTGCAATATACTTGACAAAGGGTTATATATTTATTTTATAAGGAGCACCCTCCTCAAAATATGAAAACAAACCAATTTCCCAACTTTTAAAAATGGGTAAATAGAAAAGTGTGCAAAGGGACATAAATTTACCAAAAAAATCACACATGGCGGGGGGACAGTAAAATTATATCAGTGTGGAAGGAGCAACTCTTAAAAGGGAGGTGAGAATGGCTACACAACTTGAAGAATGTAATCTGTGTCACTAAATGATACATGTAGAAATTATTGAACTGGTATATGTTTTGCTGTGTATATTCTCAACAACAACAATAAAATAAAATCATCTAAAAACACACACACGCATGCACACGGCCAACAAGTGTGTGTAAAAACAACCCACCTAACTAGTAATCAAATAAATGCAAAGCAAAACAATGATAAATAACTATTTAAAATTAAATTTCAAAAACTAGCCTCTTTGTCAAGGATATGGAAAAAATGGTCACTTCCCAGGGAAAATTAATAAACCCTCCTGGAAAATAATTTAGGTAACATTTAAAAAATATACTTTACCTTCGATCCATCAGACACGTGCAATACAAGATGACTCTAGGAGGCGGAGCCAAGATGGTGGAATAGACAGATGCTTCTGGCGAACCCTCTTACAACAAAGACCCCAAAAAACAAGTGAAATGAGTATATTTATGACAAGCTAGGAGCCCTGAGCATCAAAGGCAAGCTTAGAAAATGAACTGAGGGGCCGGGGGAGGAAGAGAGAGTTCAGAAGCAGAGAGGAGTTACCAGGCCTGAATCGCAGGGAGCCTTCAGGCACCATTCCTGGGAGCGGCTGTGGTGGGCTGGTACTAGCGTTTGGCCGCAGTTTCCTCAGGGATAAGCAGCCAGCCATACAGCCTACTCACACCTCCGGAACCAGAGAATAATGGCGCTCTCGGCAAAAGCTAAGTACTTGTGTATATTTTACCATGCCCCCCACTCCCAAGCTGGCCTCAACGGCTTACTTCCCTGGGCCTGAGATAGGCCCTGTTGAGCACCTAGAGCCATGCTCCTGGCCTTGGAGAAGAAATAAATTTGCAATTGGGGAAAAGATAATTTGCCGGGGGAGCTCAGGACAGAAGCGGCTCCTGTCCAGGCATAAACGGTCCATGGACTTTGAGTACCTTTCCCCTCTTCATGGACCTGTGTGGGCCTATTTCAGGAGAATAGGCCCTTGTTGGCAGACTCCAACCATTTCAGCTGTGTGGCAGAGAGGTGGGTGATGTCTGACGTTGCTTTGCCTATTAAACAGGGTCCTCACCTACCCATATCAGGGGCCTAAGAACTGGTAGCTCCACTCAGGTCACCCAGCCACCCATGACAGGTGTCCAAGGATAACTGGTACCTCCCAGTTCTTACAACCAAAGACACTGGGTGCCCACAGTCCGTCTGCAGTACCCACCCACCTCTACGCTCTAGGGAACAGGGACACGCTTTCCTCAGAGACATGTGGGGGATGATTCTCAGCCCCCGGCCTTGTTCAGAGTGTGACCTCCTGCTGCAACCAGAAACCAGTACCTACACCAATCACCCCTGCCCCTCTAAGACTGTAGGACAGAGCCTGTACCACACACTTGATATCAGCAACCTGGAAAACTGAGCTGAATTCATACAAGAAAAGTGAATGGACTCCTAGACTGATATACCTGATAACAGCTCTAGCCATTTGGGGACAGGACGTCAGAGTCCAAAGTGAAAATAATCAAGGTAGCTCACTCAAGCAAACCATTTGGGCATATCAAAACAAACCAAACCAAGAACCTATGACACAGTAAACACACATAAAATAAACTAATACAATAACTTATACATGGCTCAGAGACAAAAGTCAATATCAAGTCACATAAAGAAACAGAACATGATCGCCTAAAAAAGCTCTCAAAACAAAGAATCAAGGGACCTTCTAGATGGAAGTGCATTTCTGGAATTACCAGAGGCAGAACACAAAAGATTAACATACAGAACCCTTCATGACATCAGGAAGGAAAACAGGCAACATGCAGAACAAGCCAAGCAACACACAGATAAAGCAATTGAAGAAATTAAAAAGATTATTCAGGAACATAATGAAAAAATTTAATAAACTGGAAAAATCCATAGAAAGACAGCAATCAGAAATTCAGAAGATTAACAATAAAATTACAGAAGTAGACAACTCGATCGAATCTAGAGCAGCAGAATTGAGCAAGTGGAAGGCAGAATTTCTGACCTTGAGGATAAAGCACTTAGCACTAACATATTTGAAGAAAAATCAGATAAAAGAATTTTTAAAAATGAAGAAACCTTAAAAATCATGTGGGACTCTATCAAGAGAAATAACCTACAAGTGATTGGAGTACCAGAACAGGGAGGGATAACAGAAAACACAGAGAGATCAGGTGAAGATTTGCTGGCAGAAAACTTCCTTGATATTGTGAAAGATGGAAGATATCTATCCAAGATGCTCATCGAACGCCACATAAGGTAGATCTTAAAAGAAAGTCACCAAGACATATTATAATCAAACTTGCCAAAACCAAAGATAAAGAGAGAATTTTAAGAGCAGCTAGGGATAAACGAAAACTCACCTACAAAGGAGAGCTAATAAGAATAAGCTCAGAGTACTCGGCAGAAACCATGCAGGCAAAAAGGGAATGGGATGACTTATATAAAACATTGAAGGAAAAAAACTGCCAGCCAAGAATCATATATCCAGCAAAACTGTCTCTCAACTATGAAGGTGAAATTAGGACATTTCCAGATAAACACAAGTTTAGGGAATTCTTAAAAACCAAACCAAAACTACAAGAAATACTGAAGGGAGTTCTTTGGTTAGAAAATCAATAATATCAGGTATCAACCAAAGACTAGAACACTGGGCAGAGCAATCAGAAGTCAACCTAGGCAGGGAAATCAAAAAATAAATAAACATTAAAAAACACTCAAAACAGGTTAACAGTGATGTTATTATGTAAAACAATAAAGAGGGACTAAGAAATGTAAAACAATAAAAAGGGACTAAGAAATTTTTTTTTTTTTAAGAAATGTAGTCATAGATCTTCCATATGGAGAGGAAGATAAGGTGATACAGAGAAATAAAAGTTAGCTAAAATTTAGAAAAATAGAGGTAAATAATAAGATAACCACAAAGGAGACAAACTATCCTACACATCAAAATAAAATACGAGAAAAAAATAGAGACAGAAAAAGCAGGGAAAAGAAATCAAACGCCTGGAAACTGAACAACACCCTGCTCAAAAAAGACTGGAGTATAAAAGACATTAAGCATGGAATAAAGAAATTCATAGAATCCAATGAGAATGATAATATTTCTTATCAGAACCTTGGGGACACACCAAAAGCAGTGCTCAGAGGGCAATTTATATCAATAAATGCACATATACAAAAAGAAGAAAGGGCAAAATCAAAGAATTATCCCTACAACTTGAGTAAATAGAAAGAGAGCAACAAAAGAAACCCTCAGGCACCAGAAGAAAACAAATAATAAAAACTAGAGTAGAACTCAATGAAATAGAAAACAGAAAAACAACTGAATTAACAAGACCAAAAGCAGGTTCTTTGAAAAAATCAACAAAATTGGTAAACCTTTGGCCAAACTGACAAAAGAAAAATAGGAGAGGAAGCAAATAACCTGAATAAGAAATGAAATGGGTGATATTACAACAGACCCAACTGAAATTAAAAGAATCATATCAGATTACTATGAAAAATTGTACTCTAACAAATTTGAAAACCTAGAACAAATGGATGAATTCCTAGAAACACACTACCTACCTAAACTAACACAAACAGAGGTAGAACAACTAAATAGACCCATAACAAAAGAAGACATTGAAAAGGTAATCAAAAAAACTCCCAACAAAAAAAAAGCCCTGGCCCGGACGACTTCACTGCAGAGTTCTACCGAACTTCAAAGAAGAGTTAACACCATTACTACTATAGGTACTTCAGAGCATAGAAAAGGACGGAATTCTCCCAAACTCATTCTACAAAGCCAGCATATCCCTGATACCAAAACCAGGTAGACTCCACAAAAAAATTACAGACCTATGTCCCTCATGAACTTAGATGCAAAAATCCTTAACAAAATTCCAGCCAATAGAATTCAAGAACATATCAAAAAAATAATTCACCATGACCAATTGGGATTCATACCAGGTATGATTCAACACTAGAAAAACAATTAATGTAATCCAAAAATATATATATATAATAATATCATATAAATAAAACAAAAGACAAGAATCCCATGATTTTATCAGTTGATGCAGAAAAGGCATTTGACAAAGCTCAACACCCACTCATGATGAAAAACTCTCAGCAAAATAGGAATAGAAGGAAAATTCCTCAACATAATAAAGGGCATTTATACAAAGCCAACAGCCAACATCATCTTAAATGGAGAGAGTCTGAAAGCATTCCCCTTGAGATCGAGAACCAGACAAGGATGCCCCTCTATCACCGATCTTATTCAACATTGTGCTGGAGGTCCTAGCCAGAGCAATTAGGCTAGACAAAGAAATAAAGAGCATCCAGATTGGCAAGGAAGAAGTAAAATTATCTCTGTTTGCAGATGACATGATCTTATACACAGAAAATCCTAAGAAATCCTCAAGAAAACTACTAATACTAATAGAGGGGCTCGGCAGAGTATCGGGATACAAGATAAATATACAAAAAATCAGTTGGATTCCTCTCCACCAACAAAAAGAACATCAAAGAGGAAATCACCAAATCAATATCATTTACAGTAGCCTCCAAAAAGATAAAATACTTCGGAATAAATCTTACCAGAGATGTAAAAGACTTACACAAAGATAACTACAAAACTCTTCTGCAAGAAACCAAACAGACCTACGTAAGTGGAAAAACGTACCCTGCTCATGGACAGGAAGACTTCACATTATAAAAATGTCTATTCTACCAAAAGTGATCTATAGATTTAATGCAATTCCGATCCAAATTCCAACAACATTTTTTGAGCTGGAGAAACATATCACCAACTTCATATGGAAGGGAAAGAGCCCCCAGATAAATAAAGCATTACTGAAAAAGAAGAACAAAGTAGGAGACCTTACTCTACCTGATTTTAGAACCTATTACACCGCCACGGTAGTCAAAACACCCTGGTACTGGTACAACAACAGATACATAGATCAATGGAACAGAATTGAGAATCCAGACATAAATCCATCCACATATGAGCAGCTGATATTTGACAAAGGCCCCAAAATAGTAAAATGGGGAAAAGACAGTCTTTTTAACAAATGGTGCTGGCAAAAGTGGATATCCATCTGCGAAAAAATGAAACAAGACCCATACCTCACACCATGCACAAAAATGAGCTCAAAATGGATCAGAGACCTAAATATAAAATCTAAAATGATAAAGACCATGGAAGAAAAAATAGAGACAATGTTAGGAGCCCTAATACGTGGCATAAACAGCATACAAAACATTATTAAGAATGCAGAAGAAAAACTAGGTAACTGGGAGCTCCTAAAAATCAAACACCTATGCTCATCTAAAGACTTCACCAAAAGAGTAAAAAGATTACCTACAGACCAGGAAAATGTTTTTAGCTATGACATTTCCCATCACCACCTTATCTTTAAAATCTACATGATACTGCAAAAACTCAACTACAAAAAGACAAATAGCCCAATTAAAAAATGGGCAAAAGATATGAATAGCAACTTCACTAAAGAAGACATTCAGGTAGCTAACAGATGCTTGAGGAAATGCTCATGATCATTAGCCATTAGAGAAACGCAAATCAAAACTACAATGAGATTTCATCTCACTCCATCAAGGCTGGCATTAATCTAAAAAACACAAAACAATAAATGTTAGAGAGGCTGTGGGGAGACTGGAACACTTATACACTGCTGGTGGGAATGTAAAATCGTACAACCACTTTGAAAATCGATTTAGCACTTCCTTAAAAAGCTAGAAATAGAACTACCATATGATCCAGCAATCCCACTCCTTGGAATATATCCTAGAGAAATCAGAGCCTTTACATGAACAGATATATGCACACCCATGTTCAGTGCAGCACTGTTTACAATAGCAAAAAGATGGAAGCAACCAAGGTGCCCATCAACGGATGAATGGATAAATAAATTATGGTATATTCACACAATGGAATACTATGCATCAATAAAGAACAGTGATCAATTTGTGAAACATTTCATAACATGGAGGAATCTGGAAGGCATTATGCTGAGTGAAATTAGTCAGCTGTGAAAGGACAAATATTGTATAAGATCACTGTTATAAGAACTCGAGAAAGAGTTTAAACAGAGAAGAAGATATTCTTTGATGGTTATGAGAGGGGGGACGGAGGAAGGGAGGGTGGGAGAGGGGCATTCACTAATTAGATAGTAAATAAGAACTACTTTAGGTGACAGCAAAGACAACACACAATACAGGCGAGGTCAGCACAATTGGACTAAACAAAAAGCAAAGAAGTTTCCTGAATAAACTGAATGCTTCAAAGGCCAGTGTAGCAGGCGCGAGGGTTTGGGGACCATGGTTTCAGGGGACATCTCAGTCAATTGGCATAATAAAATCTATTAAGAAAACATTCTGCATCTCACTTTGGAGAGTGGCGTCCGGGGTCTTAAATGTTAGCAAGCAGCCATCTAAGATGCATCAATTGGTCTCAACTCCCCTGGATCAAAGGAGAATGAAGAACACCAAGGACACAAGGTAATTACGAGCCCAAGAGACAGAAAGGGCCACATAAACCAGAGACTACATCAGCCTGAGACCAGAAGAACTAGGTGGTGCCTGGCCACAACTGATGACTGCCCTGAGAAGGAACACAACAGAGAACCCCTGAGGGAGCAAGACAGCAGTGGGATGCAGACCCTAAATTCTTGTAAAAGACCAGGCTTAATGGTCTGAGACTAGGACCCCGGTGGTCATGGCCCCCAGAACTTCTGTTGGCCCAGGAGTGGAACTGTAAGCCAACGCCACTCGGGTTCTTGTCCTGTCTTATTAGCTAATTGAAACAAGACAAATACTGATTGCAAGGGAAACAGAAAGTGGCAAGTTTATTGTCTGCGCATACAAGGAGTGCATGGGGTCTAATAACCGTAAGGCCACGTGCTGGCTGACTAAGGAGGCAGGGGAGCTTTTTGTTTCCAATGGCATCGGGGGTTGGGTTTGGTACCAGAACTTTCTGCTCTTAGCCCCCCCGGGCGCCCATATTTGGGGGCCTGGGAGGGGTGTCAGTTGAAGGATGTGATTTCTTAAATCTGTGCATGTTTCAAGGTGTAAGTCTAACTCCAGCTAGTTCAGTGGACAGAGCCACTACCTGTTTCAACTTCTTGAAGAACGTTCAAAACAAGCTTGTGTTTAGCAAGACAAAGAGACGGCGGAAGGGCTATTGATTGGGGTTTTCTATATGGCTGAGCAGCCTGTTTCAGAACCATTCCCAAAGCCAACTCTTCAGTCAGGGATTGGACTGGACACAATGGGTGGGAGAGGGATGCTGGTGAGGAGTGAGCTTCTTGGATCAGGTGGACACTTGAGACTATGTTGGCATCTCCTGCCTGGAGGGGAGATGAGAAGGTAGAGAGGGTTAGAGCTGGTGAAATGAACACGAAAATAGAGAGTGGAGGGAGGGAGTGGGCTGTCTCATTAGGAGGAGAGCAATTGGGAGTGTGTGGCAAGGTGTCTGTCAGTTTGTCATACTGTGGGGGCTTGTGTGTTGCTGTGATGCTGGAAGCTATGCCACCGGTATTCAGATACCAGCAGGGTCACCCATGGAGGACAGGTTTCAGCTGAACTTCCAGACTAAGACAGACTAGGAAGAAGGACCCGATAGTCTACTTCTGAAAAGCATTAGCCAGTGAAAACCTTATGAATAGCAGTGGAACATCGCCTGATATAGTGCTGGAAGACGAGCCCCCAGGTTGGAAGGCACTCAAAAGATGACTGGGGAAGAGCTGCCTCCTCAAAGTAGAGTCGACCTTAATGATGTGGATGGAGTAAAGCTTTCGGGACCTTCATTTGCTGATGTGGCACCACTCAAAATGAGAAGAAATAGCTGCAAACATCCATTAATAATCGGAACCTGGAATGTACGAAGTATGAATCTAGGAAAATTGGAAATCTTTAAAAATGAAAAGGAGAGGTGGGGCCAAGATGGCTGACTAGGTAGAAGCTACCTTGGATCCTCCTGCAACAAAGACTTGGAAAAACAAGTGAATCGATCACATACATGACAATCTAAGAACCCTGACCTTCAAACACAAATCTAAAGAGTTGACCTGAGTGACAGAGACTGAGAACGAACAACCACGGGGAAGCAGCGACCGTTTTTGGAGCCTTGAGCCAGCGTCCCAGTCAGGAAACCTTGGCGCCGGGCTTTGGACGGGGCACAGGGGAGCTGAGCACTGCATCCTGAGACGGCGCAAACACAGGATGCAGCCCTAGCCCCCAGAGGTGACCTCGAGGGAAGCCCAGCCAGTGCACGCATGCAGCGCAGCAATGCGGCTGACAGGAGAAGTCACGGGGAGGCAGCAACTGGTTTTGGAGCCTGGAGTGCGGCGTCCCAGCCGGGGAACCTTGGCACTGGTCTTTGGACTGGGAGCAGAGGAACTGACCGCGGCTTCTGAGACAGCACAAGCACAGGACGCGGGCCTGACCCTAGGGGGCAATCTCTACCCAGCCAGTGCACACAGTCAACATGCCCCTTGGGAATCTCAGATAAAACAGTCATCCCAAGCAAGATAAGTAACTTTGTCTATATTCTGGGGTGCTACTCTCTCCTATTTATCTGAACCCTCCCCTCCCCTTCCCAGGCGGCTTCATTAACATTGGAATTTCCTGAGCCAGAGAGTGAAGTGTGCTGCAGTATTTCCTTTTTTTTTTTTTTGGTCTTTTCCTAACCCATTCTCCTGGCCTGAGAGAAGCAGCTACAAAAAACCCAGGGACCAAAAATCCTTCCCTGATTGGACTGAAAACACAGAACCAGCTCCAGCCAAACATACGTGATCCGCAGTCTTGGGCTTTCATCCCTACAGGGAACAAGGTGGCTATTATAATGCAAAGACAATTCTGATAGGGATCTGACTGTAATTGTTTAGAAAATTACTGGAAAGACAAGTTTCCTAGGTCTGATATCTCTGCGTATTCAACAGAGCCCTCATTGACCCACAACACGGAACTGAGTGCTGAAGCTCCCCCCAGACCACCTAGCCTCCTGCCTTAGGGGTCTAAGGAGGGTGACACCTACCAATCTGTAGAGGTACCTGCATTGGGGGCCTAAGGTACAGCTGCAGAGCCCACCCACCAAGGTGCTTTAGGAATAGAGACACACCTACCTCACTGGCACTTGGGGGAAGCCTGTCAGCATCCTGCCCCCCCTGGAGTGTGAACCCCAGCTGCTACTAGAATCTGGTGCACACAACTATCACCACTACTTCTCTAGGTGGATAGGTGACAATCTGCACCACACACTTGATGACCCAAAATCAGATTCTACTCAAGAATAGTGAATGGACTCAGGCATATATATCTGGTAACAGCCCAAACCAGCCGGTAATAGGTCATAAGTGAGTCAAGGGCTACAACAATCAAGACAGCACAATCTAGTAGCCCATCTACGTATATTGAAAGAAAACAAAACAAAATAAGGCTCAGTGAGCAAATATAGAATAAATCACTACAATATCTTAGTGATGGCTCAGAGACAGCAGTCGATATCAAACCACATAAAGAAGCAGACCATGACTGCTTCTACAACCCCCCAAACTAAAGAATCAAAATCTTTCCCAAATGAAGATACAATCCTGGAATTGCCAGATACAGAATATAAAAAGCTAATTTACAGAATGCTTCAAGACATCAGGGATGACCTCAGAAATGAAATAAGGCAAGCTACAGAAAAAGCCAAGGAACACACTGAGGAAGCACTTGAAGAACTCAAAAAGATTATTCAAGAACATAGTGGAAAAATTAATAAGTTGCAAGAATCCATAGAGAGACAGCATTCAGAAATCCAAAAGTTTAACAATAAAATTACAGAATTAGACAATGCAACAGGAAGTCAGAGGAGCAGACTCGAGCAATTAGAATGCAGACTGGGAAATCTGGAGGACCAGGGAATTAACACCAATATAGCTGAAAAAAAAAATCAGATAAAAGAATTAAAAAAAATGAAGAAACCCTAAGAATCATGTGGGACTCTATCAAGAAAGATAACGTGCGTGTGATTGGAGTCCCAGAGCAGGGAGGGATAACAGAAAACACAGAGAGAATAGTTGAAGATCTGCTTGCAGAAAACTTCCCCGACCTCATGAAAGATGAAAGGATATCTATCCAAGATGCTCATCGAACCCCATTTAAGATTGATCCAAAAAGAAAAACACCAAGACATATTATCATCAAACTTGCCAAAACCAAAGATAAAGAGAAAATTTTAAAAGCAGCCAGGGATAAAAGAAAGGTCTCCTACAAAGAAGAATCAATAAGAATAAGTTCAGACTACTCAGCAGAAACCATGTAGGCAAGAAGGCAGTGGGATGACATATACAGAGCGCCGAAGGAGAAAAACTGCCAGCCAAGGATCATATATCCAGCAAAACTCTCTCTCAAATATGAAGGCGAAATTAAAACATTTACAGATAAACACAAGCTTAGAAAATTTGCAAAAACCAAACCAAAGCTACAAGAAATACTAAAGGAAATTGTTTGGCCAGAAAACAAATAATATCAGATACCAGCCCAACACAAGGTCACAGAACAGAGCATCCTGATATCAACTCAAATAGGGAAATCACAAAAACAAATTAAGATTAATTAAAAAAAAAAAAAACGCTCAAGACAGGGAATCATTGAAGTCAATATGTGAAAGACCACAATAATCAAAAAGAGGGAGTAAATACAGGAGGCATAGAACTGCCATATGGAGAGTGATACAAGGCGATGCAGGACAATACAAGTTAGGTTTTTACTTAGAAAATTAGGGGGTAAATATTAAGGTAACCACAAAGAGGTATAATAACTCCATAACTCAAGATAAAAACCAAGAAAAACGTAACGACTCAGCAAACATAAAGTCAAGTACTAAGAAAATGAGGAACACACAATGTACAAAGAAAAATGTCTCGGCACAAAAAAGTAAGTGGAAAAATGAAATTGTCAACAACACACATAAAAAGGCATCAAAATGACAACACAAAACACATACTTATCTATAATTACGCTGAATGTAAATGGACTAAACGCACCAATAAAGAGACAGAGAGTCTCAGACTGGGTAAAGAAACACGATCCGTCTATATGCTGCCTACAAGAGACACACCTTAGACTTAGAGACACAAACAAACTAAAACTCAAAGGATGGAAAAAAATATATCAAGCAAACAATGAGCAAAAAAGAGCAGGAGTAACAATATTAATTTCTGACAAAATAGACTTTAAAGTTAAATCCACCACAAAGGATAAAGAAGGACACTATGTAATGATAAAAGGGACAATTGGCCAAGAGAATATAACCATATTAAATATTTATTCACCCAATGACAGGGCTGCAAGATACATAAAACAAATTTTAACAGAACTGAAAAGTGAGATAGACACCTCCACAATTATAGTAGGAGACTTCAACACACCACTTTCGGAGAAGGACAGGACTTCCAGTAAGAAGCTCAATAGAGACACAGAAGACCTAATTACTACAATCAACCAACTTGACCTCACTGACTTCTACAGAACTCTCCACCCAACTGCTGCAAAGTATACTTTTTTTTCTAGCACACATGGAACATTCTCTAGAATAGACCACATATTAGGTCATAAAACAAACCTTTGCAGAATCCAAAACATCGAAATATTACAAAGCATCTTCTCAGACCACAAGACCATAAAAGTGGAAATCAATAACAGAAAAATTAGGGAAAAGAAATCAAATACTTGGAAACTGAACAATACCCTGCTGAAAAAGACTGGGTTATAGAAGACATTAAGGAGGGAATAAAGAAATTCATAGAATGCAACGAGAATGAAAACACTTCCTATCAAAACCTCTGGGACACAGCAAAAGCAGTGCTCAGAGGTCAATTTTATCGATAAATTTACACATACAAAAAGAAGAAAGAGCCAAAATCAGAGAACTGTCCCTACAACTTGAACAAATCGAAAGTGAGCAACAAAAGAATCCATCAGGAACCAGAAGAAAACAAATAATAAAAATTAGAGCCGAACTAAATGAATTAGAAAACAGAAAAACGATTGAAAGAATTAACAAAGCCAAAAGCTGGTTCGTTGAAAAAATTAATAAAATTGATAAACCATTGGCCAGACTGACTAAAGAAACACAGGATAGGAAACAAATAACCCGAATAAGAAACGAGATGGGCCACATCACAACAGACCCAACTGAAATTAAAAGAATCCTATCAGATTATTACAAAAAATTGTAGTCTAACCAGTTTGCAAACCTAGAAGAAATGGATGAATTCCTACAAAAACACTACCTACCTAAACTAACACAATCAGAAGTAGAACAACTAAATAGACCCATAACAAAAAAAGAGATTGAAACGGTAATCAGAAAACTCCCCCCCCCCCCCAAAAGCCCTGGCCTGGATGGCTTTATTGCAGAGTTCTACCAAACTTTCAGAGAAGAGTTAACACCACTACTACTAAAGATATTTCAAAGCATAGAAAATGATGGAAAACTACCTAACTCATTCTGTGAAGCCAGCATATCCCTGATACCTAAACCAGGTAAAGACACCACAAAAAAAGAAAATTACAGACCTATATCCCTCATGAACATAGATGCAAAAATCCTCAACAAAATTCTAGCCAATAGAATTCAACAACATATCAAAAAAATAATCCACCACGACCAAGTGGGATTTATACCAGGTATGCAAAGCTGGTTTAATATTAGAAAAACCATTAATGTAATCCACCATATAAATAAAACAAAATACAAAAACCATATGATCTTATCAATTGATGCAGAAAATGCATTTGACAAAGTCCAACACCGATTTATGATAAAAACTCTCAGCAAAATAAGAATTGAAGGAAAATTCCTCAACATAATAAAGGGCATCTATACAAAGCCAACAGCCAACATCACTCTAAATGGAGAGAGCCTGAAAGCATTTCCCTTGAGAACGGGAACCAGACAAGGATGCCCTTTATCACCGCTCTTATTCAACATTGTGCTAGAGGTCCTAGCCAGAGCAATTAGGCTAGACAAAGAAATAAAGGGCATCCGGATTGGAAAGGAGAAGTAAAATTATCTCTCTTTGCAGATGACATGATCTTATACACAGAAAACCCTAAGGAATCCTCCAGAAAACTACTGAAACTAATAGAAGAGTTTGGCAGAGTCTCAGGTTATAAGACAAACATACAAAAATCACTTGGGTAAACATACAAAAATCACTTGGATTCCTCTACATCAACAAAAAGAACATCGAAGAGGAAATCACCAAATCAATACCATTCACAGTAGCCCCCAAGAAGATAAAATACTTAGGAATAAATCTTACCAAATGTAAAAGACGTATACAAAGAAAACTACAAAGTACTACTACAAGAAACTAAAAAGGAGCTACATAAGTGGAAAAACATACCTTGCTCATGGATAGGAAGACTTAACAGTAAAAATGTCTATTCTACCAAAAGCCATCTATACATACAATGCACTTCCAATTCAAATTCCAATGACATTTTTTAATGTGATGGAGAAACAAATCACCAACTTCATATGGAAGGGAAAGAAGCCCTGGATAAGTAAAGCATTACTGAAAAAGAAGAAGAAAGTGGGAGGCCTCTCTCTACCTGATTTTAGAACATATTATACAGCCACAGTAGTCAAAACAGCCTGGTACTGGTACAACAACAGGCACATAGACCAATGGAACAGAACTGAGAAGCCAGGTATAAATCCATCCACATATGAGCAGCTGATATTTGACAAAGGCCCAGTGTCAGTTAATTGGGGAAAATGATAGTCTTTTTAACAAATGGTGCTGACATAACTGGATATCCATTTGCAAAAAAATGAAACAGGACTCATACCTCACACCATGCACAAAAACTAACTCCAAGTGGATCAAAGACCTAAACATAAAGACTAAAATGATAAAGATCATGGAAGAAAAAATAGGGACAATGTTAGGAGCCCTAATACAAGGCATAAACAGAATACAAAACATTACCAAAAATGACGAAGAGAAACCAGATAACTGGGAGCTCCTAAAAATCAAACACCTATGCTCATCTAAAGACTTCACCAAGAGAGTAAAAAGACCACCTACAGATTGGGAAAGAATTTGCAGCTATGACATCTCCAACCGGTGCCTGATCTCTAAAATCTATATGATTCTGTTAAAACTCAACCACAAAAAGACAAACAACCCAATCAAGAAGTGGGCAAAGGATATGAACACGCACTTCACTAAAGAAGATATTCAGGCAGCTAACAGATACATGAGAAAATGCTCTCGATCATTAGCCATTAGAGAAATGCAAATTAAAACTATGACGAGATTCCATCTCACTCCAACAAGGCTGGCATTAATCCAAAAAACACAAAATAATAAATGTTGGAGAGGCTGCAGAGAGACTGGAACTCTTATACACTGCTGGTGGGAATGTAAAATGGTACAACCACTTTGGAAATCTATCTGGTGTTATCTTAAAAAGTTAGAAATAGAACTACCATACAACCCAGAAATCCCACTCCTCGGTATATACCCTAGAAAAATAAGAGCCTTTACACGAACAGATATATGCACACCCGTGTTTATTGCAGCTCTGTTTACAATAGCAAAAAGCTGGAAGCAACCAAGGTGTCCGTCAATGGATGAATGGTTAAATAAATTGTGGTATATTCACACAATGGAATACTACCCATCGATAAAGAACAGTGATGAATCTGTGAAACATTTCATAACATGGAGGAACCTGGAAGGTATTATGCTGAGTGAAATTAGTCAAGGACAAATATTGTGTAAGACCACTATTATGAGATCTTGAAAAGTAGTATAAACTGAGAAGAACACATACTTTTGTGGTTACCAGGGGGGGAGGGAGGGAGGGTGGGAGAGGGTTATTTAGTGATCAGTTAGTAGATAAGAACTACTTTAGGTGAAGGGAAGGACGATACTCGATACACGGAAGGTCAGCTCAACTGGACTGGACCAAAAGCAAAGAAGTTTCCAGGATAAATTGAATGGTTCGAAGGTCAGCGGAGCAAGGGCGGGGGTTTGGGGACTATGGCTTAAGGGGACTTCTAAGTCAATTGGCAAAATAATTCTATTATGAAAACATTCTGCATCCCACTCTGAAATGTGGCGTCTGGGGTCTTAAATGCTAACAAGCGGCCATCTAAGATGCATCAATTGGTCTCAACCCACCTGGATCAAAGGAGAATGAAGAACACCAAGGTCACACGATAACTATGAGCCCAAGAGACAGAAAGGGCCACATGAACCAGAGACTTACATCATCCTGAGACCAGAAGAACTAGATGGTGCCCAGCCACAACCAATAACTGCCCTGACAGGGAGCACAATAGAGAACCCCTGAAGGAGCAGGAGATCAGTGGGATGCAGACCCCAAATTCTCATAAAAAGACCAGACTTAATGGTCTGACTGAGACTAGAGGAATCCCGGCGGTCATGGTCCCCAAACCTTCTGTTGGCCCAGGACAGGAACCATTCCTGAAGACAACTCATCAGACATGGAAGGGACTGGACAACGGGTTGGAGAGAGATGCTAACGAAGAGTGAGCTACTTGTATCAGGTGGACACTTGAGACTGTGTTGGCATCTCCTGTCTGGAGGGGAGATAGGAGGGTAGAGAGGGGTAGAAACTGGCAAAATTGTCACGAAAGGAGAGACTGGAAGGAGGGAGTGCGCTGACTCATTAGGGGGAGAGTAAGTGGGAGGATGGAGTAAGGTGTATATAAGCTTATATGTGACAGACTGATTTGATTTGTAAACTTTCACTTAAAGCACAATAAAAATTATTAAAAAAAATGAAATGGAACGCATAAACATCGATATCCTAGGCATTAGTGAGCTGAAATAGACTGGTATTGGCCTTTTTGAATCGGACAATCACAGTCTACTATGCTGGGAATGACAACTCGAAGAGGAATGGTGTTGCATTTGTCGTCAAAGAGAACGTTTCAAGATCTATCCTGAACTACAATGCTGTCGGTGATAGGATAATATCCATACGCCTACAAGGAAGACCAGTTAATACGACTATTATTCAAATTTATGCACCAACCACTAGGGCCAAAGATGAAGAAATAGAAGATTCTTATCAGCTGCTACAGTCTGAAATTGATCGAACATGCAGTCAACGTGCATTGATAATTACTGGTGATTGGAATGTGAAAGTTGGAAACAAAGAAGGATCAGTAGTTGGAAAATATGGCCTTGGTGATAGAAACAATGCCTGAGATCGAATGATAGCATTTTGCAAGACCAACGACTTCTTCATTGCAAATACCTCCTTTCACCAACATAAACGGCGACTATACACATGGACCTCGCCAGATGGAACACACGGAAATCAAACTGACTACATCTGTGGAAAGAGACGATGGAAAAGCTCAATATCATCAGTCAGAACAAGGCCAGGGGCCGACTGTGGAACAGACCATCAATTGCTCATATGGAAGTTCAAGCTGAAAGTGAAGAAAATCAGAGCAAGTCCACGAGAGCCAAAATATTACCTTGAGTATATCCCACCTGAATTTAGAGACCATCTCAAGAATAGATTTGATGCATTAAACACTAGTGACCGCAGACCAGACGAGTTGTGGCATGACATCAAGGGCATCATCCATGAAGAAAGCAAGAGGTCACTGAAAAGACAGGAAAGAAAGAAAAGACCAAGATGGATGTTCGAGGAGACTCTGAAACTTGCTCTTGAGCGTCGAGCAGATAAAGCAAAAGGAAGAATTCATGAAGTAAAAGAACTGAACAGAAGATTTCAAAGGGCATCTCGAGAAGACAAAGTATTATAATAACATGTGCAAAGAGTTGGGGATGGAAACCAAAAGGGAAGAACACGCTTGGTGTTTCTCAAGCTGAAAGAAGTGAAGAAAAAATTCAGGCCTCGAATTGCAATAGTGAAGGATTCCATGGGGAAAATATTAAAAAAGAAGATGGAAGGAATACACAGAGTCATCATACCAAAAAGAATTAGTGGATATTCAACCATTTCAAGAGGTAGCATATGATCAGGAACCGACGGTACTGAAGGAAGAGGTCTAAGCTGCTCTGAAGGCACTGGCAAAAAACAAGGCTCCAGGAACTGATGGAATATCAATCGAGATGTTTCAACAAACAGATGCAGTGCTGGAGGTGCTCACTCGTCTATGCCAAGAAATATGGAAGACAGCTTCCTGGCCAGCTGATTGGAAGAGATACATATTTATGCCTATTCCCAAGAAAGGTGATCCAACTGAATGTGGAAATTATAGAAGAATATCATTAATATCATACCCAAGCAAAATTGTGCTGAAGATCATTCGAAAACAGCTGCAGCAGTAATCGACAGGGAACTGCCAGAAATTCAGGCTGGTTTCAGAAGAGGATGTGGAACCAGGATATCATTGCTGATGTCAGATGGATCCTGGCTGAAAGCAGAGAATACCAGAAGGATATTTACCTGTGTTTTATTGACTATGCAAAGGCATTCAACTATGTGAATCATAACGAACTATGGATAACACTGCGAAGAATGGGAATTCCAGAACACTTAGTTGTGCTCATGAGGAACCTTTACATAGATCAAGAGGCAGTTGTTTGGACAGAACAAGGGGATACTGACAGGTTTAAAGTCAGGAAAGGTGTGTGTCAGGGTTGTATTGTTTCACCATACCTATTTAATCTGTACGCTGACCAAATAATCCAAGAAGCTGGGCTATATGAAGAACGGGGCATCAGGATTGGAGGAAGACCCATTAACAACCTGCGTTATGCAGGTGACACAACCTTGCTTGCTGAAAGTGAAGAGGACTTGAAGCACTTACTAATGAAGATCAAAGACCACAGCCTTCAGTATGGATTGCACCTCAACATATAGAAAACAAAAATCCTCAAGACTGGACCAATGAGCAACATCATGATAAATGGAGAAAAGATTGAAGTTGTGAAGCATTTCATTTTACTTGGATCCACAATCAACAGCCATGGAATCAGCAGTCAAGAAATCAAAAGATGCCTTGCATTGGGCAAATGTGCTGCACAGGGCCTCTTCAAAGAGTTGAAAAGCAAAGATGTCACCTTGAGGACTAAGGTGCACCTGACCCAAGCCATGGTATTTTCAATGGCATCATATGCATGTGCAAGCTGGACAATGAATAAGGAAGACAGAAGAAGGGTTGACGCCTTTGAATTGTGGTGTTGGTGAAGAATATTGAATATACCACGGACTGCCAAAAGAACCAACAAATCTGTCTTAGAAGAAGTACAACCAGAATGCTCCTTAAAAGCAAGGATGGCGAGACTGGGTCTTACATACTTTGGACATGTTTTCAGGAGGGATCAGTCCCTGGAGAAGGACATCATGCTTGGCAGAGTACAGGGTCAGCGGAAAAGAGGAAGACCCTCAACGAGGTGGATTGACATAGTGGCTTCAACAATGAGCTCAAGCATAACAATTTTAAGGATGGCGCAGGACTGGGCAGTGTTTTGTTCTGTTGTGTATAGGGTCGCTATGAGTCAGAACTGACTCGAGGGCACCTAACAACAAGCAAGGCGTATGTAAGTTTTTGTGTGAGAGACTGACTTGATTTGTAAACTTTCACTTAAAGTACAATAAAAATAAAAAAAAGGTCTATAAGGACTTAGAAAAACAGAAAGTTCGAAAATAATCTATTTGTATATTTAGAAGATGCAATGTTCTGTAGCCATTAAAGATCATGTTATAAAAGAATATCTAATAACATGGCAGAAAATTCGCAACGTTATGTTAAATGAAAAGGGCAGACTACAAGACATTTTACAAAGGCAGCATCCAATTATGTGAAACATACATTACGTTCACGTAGAAACAACACTAGGGATTACATACAAAAACATTAAACGTAGTTGACCCTGGGAGGTAAAAGTATCAGGTTCCTATATTTGTCTAAAGTTCCTATTTACGGAACGAATTTTAAAAAGTACTTTAAAAATAACTGTACAATTTAAAAACTCCTTTTGTTAAAAAAAAAAGTATGCTTACAAAACATTGTACTATGCTGGAAAACCCGGGCAGCGCTCAGTTCAGAAAGCCAAGGCCACCTGCTGGCCCGACGCAGGGCTCCGGCCCGCACCTGCCTGCGCAGACCCCGCACCTGCCTGCGCGGACCCCACCCCGGCTGCTTCGCGTCTCCCAGCGGAAGGTCCCGCGCGCGACGACGGCCACAGCGGCACCGCCCCACCCTCGGCCGCGGCCCTGGGAAGCCGGGAGCGCCTTCTCGTTTCCATTTCCGGAAGAGAGGGCATTCCCTTTTCCTCGGCTTCCACCCTGCACCTTTGAACTAGTCAGAACCTAGACTTTCGGGTCGGAGGCACTGCCCAGTTTCGAACTGAAGTGCAGCCAGAGGCCCCGGGCCCCGCGGTCTGGCCACGCGGCCTCATGACGGCGTCCTCCTTAGGGACAAAGGGTCGGAAACCGGCTCGGCCCGTCCGGAAAATCCGGGTGGTGGTCGCCATAGCAACGGAGCCCGGCCCGCGTCCCGGCTGCAGCCTGGAGCCCGGCCCGGCAGGGGACGCGGGCGACCCGCCGGCTTCGGCCCCGCGGCTCCGGCTTCCCGCCCCCGGCGCCCCCGGCGCCCCCGGCCGCCCGGCGCCCCGCGCCTGACCCTCGGCGGCTCCTGTAGTCACGTGGTGCTGGGAACCCGGCGGGGGGGCCGGCGGCCGCAGTGAACCCGACCCGCCGGAGCCGCGCAGCGGACGCGGGGCCTGCGCAGCCGGCGGCGGCATGGAGGCGGCCCGCGAGGTGCGGGCGCGGGGCGCGGGCTGCGGCCGGCGGGGCGGAGGGCGAGAGGGCGCGGGCCCCGAGCGGCGTCGCCGGCGCAGCCGTGTGCCCGCAGGCGGAGGACGCGAGGGTGCGGACGCGGCGCGCGGTGCCTGGCGCCGCGGTGTCAGCCGGAGGGAGCCAGGCCTGGTCCTGCAGAAGGGAGCGGGGAGGCGCCGCGGCGCTCGGCCGCCCTCGGCCTCAGGGGAGGCGGGTCCGGCCGGCCGGGGAAGGCGCTGGGGCCTCGCGGCGGAGGACGTGACCGCGACGCAGCGCTGTCGTGGGGGGGCAGGCTGGTGTCGTAGGCCGGTGTCCGCTAAGGTCGCTGGGCCAGGCTTAAGGCCGGCGTGCGCTGCTTTGTTGGCGGGGAGGGTGGGCCGCCTTGCGGCGGCGAGGACACTGCGGAGCCCGGAGCCTCACGCGCGTTTTCTCTCCCCTCCCCGCAGGTAAGGCTGGCCTCTCCGCGCCCAGAGGTCTGAGCTCTGCCATGGGGGTAGGGGTGTCTTTATTGCTGCAGTTTTCTCTGACGTCTGGGGGCTACCGGAGCGGGGGCCGAAGCAGGCGCTACTGCCGCAGAAGTCTCCCCAAGAGCGTCCCCAGGCGGAGCTGGACCAAGCTGCATCCCCAGCCCCACAGCTTCCAGGGTAGAGTCTGGCCTTTGTTGAGCTCCCGAACCATTCCATAGCCCAGAGCTAAGGCCTCCGCGGCCTGGTGGGGGCGAGGGGGCAGAAGGAGTGATCACCCTGTGAGTTCGGCCTGGTCACCGGGAAGGAGTCTTGTCTGGGCTCCTCCAGACCAGGAGGGCAGGGTCTAGGAAACTTAGGAGGGTGTGTCTGCCGCTGGAGAAAAGGCAGTGAAGATCCCTTAGGCATCTCACAGTCACCCTCACCACCCCAACCCCGGCGTTCTTGTAAGAGTCGCTCCTGTAGGAATTGGGGCTTCCTAACCCTGTGAGAGAGTTGTATGTGGGGCAGCCCTTGGCAGGGATCAGGCAGGACCAGGCAGGGTACAGGTTATAATCTCTTTTTTCCTGCTTTCCTCTTGCCCCAATAATCCCCAGCATCCTAAGGTAGGCAAGGCCAGGGATCGGGGCCCTCAGGGTAGCAGAATGTGGGTGTTGTTTGGATTGTGGGAGAGCGTTCCTTCCTGCTATCTCCTAACTGTGTACGTGGGCAGAGGAGGGCAGGCGGACAGCATGTGGGCACAGTCTGGACAGGCGGTTGCCTGGCAGGAGGCTTCTGGGAGTCAGAGCTCCCCTTGTGTTCCCTGAGAAGGGCTGTTCTCACTCCCCAGGTTTCTGTCGTGAAGGTTGAGGTTAGTTATGCATAAAGCAACACCTGGAGAGGATAATAGGAATGAAAGCCTATAGCAATTTGTTCCTTCGAGAGCTTTACAAACCGAGTGTTTTAGAGGAAAGAACGCTGAACTGGGAGTTTAGAACACCTGTTCTCTAGTCTTAGATCTGCTCTTGGTTTTCTGTGTCACCTTTTTGCTTGTCCCGTCAAAGAGAGAGCTGACTGACTGCTCTTCTAGCCTCACAGCGTTGCCGTGGAGCTCAGACGCAGCCAGCCTTAGGAAGTAGTGGAAGTGAGGAAGGGCGATAGGGTAGCACTTCGGGAAAGTGTAAAGCGTTGTAAGTAGACAAGGCTGCATTTCCTGATGAACACTGGGTGTTTACTGCATGCTGGACCTGGGGGTGCAGTGAGGCGTCCCAGGAATGGTTAGTAGTGTGCGGCTCAGTAAGGAGGTAGACAAGTATATTTGAAATGTTATCTAGAGGCTCAAGGTTGAAATAAAATGGAGTATACACAAAATAGAAGATTAGTCTGGCATAGTGTCCAGGGCTATAGGAGTCGGGTTTGGGCAAGCTCTCCTCAGTGGGCTGGAGCTGTCAGGGAAGGAACTGGGACAGGGCGTGTTGATCTTTCAAGTGACTGTGCTTTTCTGCCCTCAGCAGAGGAAGAACTGATGCTGGAACGGCGCTGCAGGGGTTCCCTGGCCATGGGCCCGGCTCATCCCCGACTCCTTTCTGGGCCCTCCCAGGAGTCACCCCAGACCCTGGAGGAGGAACCCCGTGGGCTGAGGTCACTGGGCACGTCAGGGGCCATGTTGAGTGGCCGAGCCCCAGGGGGAGCCCACCGCTGTGCCCACTGTAGACGGCACTTCTCAGGATGGGTGGCCCTGTGGCTTCATGCCCGGCGGTGCCAGGCCCGGCTGCCCCTGCCTTGCCCTGAGTGTGGGCGCCGCTTCCGCCACGCCCCCTTCTTGGCACTGCACTGCCAGGTCCATGCTGCAGCCACTCCAGACCTGGGCTTTGCCTGCCATACCTGTGGGCAGGGCTTCAGAGGCTGGGTGGCCCTGGTTCTGCACCTGCGAGCCCACGCAGCTGCAAAGCGGCCTATAGCATGTCCCAAATGCGAGAGACGCTTCTGGCGACGAAAGCAGCTCAGAGCTCACCTGCGGCGGTGCCACCCCCGCCCCCCTGAGGCCCGGCCCTTCATATGTGGCAACTGTGGCCGAAGCTTTGCCCAGTGGGACCAGCTCGTTGCTCACAAGCGGGTTCATGTGGCTGAGGCCCTTGAGGAGGCAGCAGCCAAGGCCCTCGGGCCTCGGCCCAGGGGCCGCCCAGCGGTGACTGCCCCCCGGCCTGGTGGAGATGCTGTTGACCGTCCCTTCCAATGTGCCTGCTGTGGCAAGCGCTTCCGGCACAAGCCCAACTTGATTGCGCACCGACGTGTGCACACAGGCGAGCGGCCCCACCAGTGCCCTGAGTGTGGGAAGCGCTTCACCAACAAGCCCTACCTGACCTCTCACCGGCGCATCCACACTGGTGAGAAGCCCTACCCGTGCACAGAGTGCGGGCGCCGCTTTCGGCACAAACCCAACCTTCTGTCGCACAGCAAGATTCACAAGCGATCTGAGGGGTCTGCCCAGGGTACCCCTGGCTCAGGGAGCCCCCAGCTTCCAGCTGGCCCACTTGAGCCCTCATCAGAGCTCACCCTAGAGGCCCCACTGGAACCTGTACAGGAGCCTGTCCCAGAGCCTTTGTTGGCAGCCCCGCAAGAGCCTCCGCAGGCCCAGGCTGCAGCCCCCACGTCTCTCTACAGCTGTGATGACTGTGGTAGGAGCTTCCGGTTGGAGCGTTTCCTGCGGGCTCACCAACGGCAGCACACTGGCGAACGGCCCTTCACCTGCACCGAGTGCGGAAAGACCTTTGGCAAGAAGACCCACCTGGTGGCTCACACCCGGGTCCACTCAGGTGAGCGGCCCTTTGCCTGCGAAGAGTGTGGGCGCCGCTTCTCACAGGGCAGCCACCTGGCAGCCCACCGGCGTGACCACGCCCCTGAGCGGCCCTTTGTCTGCCCAGACTGTGGCAAGGCTTTCCGCCACAAGCCCTACCTGGCAGCCCACCGGCGCATCCATACCGGTGAAAAGCCCTACGTCTGTCCTGAATGCGGCAAAGCCTTCAGCCAGAAGTCCAATCTGGTGTCCCATCGACGCATCCACACAGGCGAGCGCCCCTACGCGTGCCCTGACTGTGACCGGAGCTTCAGCCAGAAGTCCAATCTCATCACCCACCGCAAGAGCCACATCCGAGACGGCGCCTTCTGCTGCGCTATCTGTGGCCAAACCTTTGATGATGAGGGGAAGCTCCTGGCCCATCAGAAGAAGCACGATGTTTGAAAGGGCAGGGGAGACGGAGGCTGGGGAAGAGAGAATTCGGATGTCATTGGAGAGGAGTATCCTAGTGGGCTCGGGGTGCTCTGGTTGGTGCTGGTATAGCAGATGGGATGTAAGTCACTGGAAGCGGTAGAGGGGCGGGGAATGAAGTGAGCCCTATTAGAGAGGGAGACCAACTCCCCCTCACCAAGGAATCCACTTTCAGAGTGCAAGGGCCCCAGCCTTCCAGCTGGTGTCTGCTAAGATTGTCCTGTGCTCTGGAAGAGTAGCAATAGCAGCCTGATCTACCCATAGTACCCTTGGGCTAGAGAAGCCACCATTGGAAAGGAGGACATTCCATCCTCTGGTGTTAACCGCCTTAATGTTCCTGTGTCTTTTATTATGAGTTACTTCAAATCATTTTGGAAATAGGTGTGGTATAATTCTTAGTAAATAAACACTTGGGGAGGAAAAGTGGGCCAGCTAGATATACCTTGGAGAACCTGCTGGCCTTGTTAGCACCTGGACTTTGTCCAGCATCTAGAGGTGAAGCTGAACTGCTCATACCTGTCCCATCTTGTCCCCTCCCTCTGCCCCCTGCATAGGCACCCAGGCCTAGACTAACTACTCTTACTGCTGACTTCATCCCCTTCGCTCCTCAAAGTCCAACCCATGGTACTTGTGTACCAGTAGCTCTGGCATTTTCTACTCACTACCCATCCTTTACCCATCCCTATACATAACTCCCCCTGGCTGTCAGCACCCATATGTCTGGGCTTTTGTCTGAACACTCCAACTCTTCCTTCACTCCTGCCAGACCTCAAAAATGTATGGAAAGGACAGCCCCCTTGATAGTGAAGTGTCAGCTGCAGGGGAGATATTGAATGAGTTTCCTTTTCGGTATTACTAGTATGCAGTGCCAGCCTCTGCTTAAGCACTTAGGTGACAGGGAATTTCCCACCTCCTGAGGCCCTGGTTCTGTTGTAGGATAATTCTAATTGTTAGAAATTCTTCCTTGTAATGAATGAAATCCGCTTTCCTATGATGGTGACCTTTTGGGCCTTGTTCTGTTCCCTGGAACGTCACAGAACAACTATTTACTCTCCTTTTCAAACTAGAGAATAAAAATTTGGTTTTAGAACTGGTGGCTGAGAAGTCTTCCTTTTCTCTGGGGAGCTGTGGAGTTTGAGGAAGGGGCTCTTTAGAATGCTTCCGAGGGAGGTGTGGAGCCTGTGGGTAGTGGCTCTGGTGACATGCCAAGTGCCCAGAACTTGTTCAGGTCCTCTGCACTGTGCCAGAGGAGGAGGCCAGGCCCACCCAGGAAGCTGGGGTAGTTCTCGGGCAGTTGGGGCCCGAGGCTCCAGATAACCATAGTGGGCAGCAAGCTCCAACCTGGAACCAAGATCCTGACCACGTGCCCTCCTGATGGTAGAACCAGGGCTACCATCATCTTCCTCTTGGCTTTGGCCTTCACATAACACTGATGCGCACTGAGAGTCCCCTGCTTAAGAGTGGGAGACTTTACACACTGGTTTGACATGGATGCTTTCACCAGCAGTCCACACGGTGGGCTTGACAGCATGAAGAAAACCTGTGGTAGGTAGGCAGCTCTGAGCAGCAAAGGCAGCTGTCAACTCCTGCTCCACACACTGGGTGCAGGGTCCGGCACATCTAGGCACTCAACCTTTGGGGTCGGTTAAAAACTTTTCAGGTACCAGTTACCAGGAAGAAAAGAGGTTTTGAGGGACTCAGGAATTCTCTTCTGAAATGCCTGTTGCTGGCCTGTTGGCGAAATCTCTGCTGTCACTACATGTGCTTCTCTGCACTGCTTATTTGCTCACAACAATGTGAATGCCTCTTTTTGTCAGACATCAACAGGCCCTCTTCTTGCCTGTTGTAGTAATTTCTGTGTAGACCCCTGGCACGTTGCAGAGTCTAGTGCATAATAGTAGCCACAATTTGTTTATGAGAGTAGCAAAAAAGTTTACCTAAATTAACTCCTAATCTTCACAAAAAGCTTTGGGAGGTAGGTAGGGCTCTTTTAAAGATAAAATTTGCCCAAGGTCATATAATGTAATCACTGGAGCCTGATTCAAACCCATGTGTGTACGACTCCTGAAACCTGTGCTCTTAGCCACCACCCTGCATGCTGGAGGAGTGGTGTATGCTGCTGCACTTGGTTAAGTGTTTAAATGTCCACCATGTGCTTGATGTGGTGGTGGAAACTGGGGTTACAAAGATAAGACCCAGGCCCTACCCCTAAGAGACCTAAGTCTAGGAAGGAAGAATATACATGTACACACATAATGAGTAGAGAGAGATGGAGGTGGGCAGCTGGATGTGTGTAGGTTGGAAGCAGCTTCAAAACTCTATATTGGTTTATCAGGTTATGTATAGATAGCTGCCCTCCAGTCAACTCCAACTCATGGCGACCCTATGTACAGCATAAGAAAAGGTTGTCCAGTCCTGCATCCTCCTCAGATTGCCAGCATGTTAGAATCCATTGGTTTGGCTACTGTGGAAATTCATCTCACCAAGGGTCTTCCTTGCCTTCATTGGCCCTCTACTTCACCAAACATGGTGTCTTCTAGCTATTGATCCCTCCTGATGACGTGGCCAAAACAAGCAACTCAGACAATGTTCCATTGTGATGCATAAGGTTTTCTTTGGCTAATTTTCAGAAGTAGATCACCAGGCCTTTTTTCCTAGTCTGTCTTAGTTTGGAAGTTCTGCTGAAACCTGTCCACCATGGGTGACCCTGCTGGTATTTGAAATATCAGTGGCATAGCTTCCAGCATCATAGCAACGTGCAAGCCACCACAGTACAACAAACTTACAGATGGGTGGTGATCTGGTTATAGGGCCACTTAAAAACCTGTGTAGTGATGGCAAATTTAGAGCCTGGGGGCAGAGGCCATTGTCTCAATAAAGTACTCTTAAGTACGTTCTCTTTAAGGGAACACAGGGCTTCCAGAGAAAGGAAACAATGTTTTCCTGGGGGACCAGGAAATAGTGGGTAAACCTGGGGATGGTGGGTGGGGAACAGTGGATAGGTCCTCAGAAACCTAAGGTTAATATTAGGGGGTTGGAAGAAAAGGATGAGACAGGGGATGTTACCAGGGGTTCTGACTTTTTGAAAAACGGTTTTTTAAAGGAAATAGCCTGAGGTGTGGGCAAGGTGGGCACTGGGTGTCATTGAGGACTATGGATTATAACACTGCTTTGCGGGTGGAGATGGCAAGGAGAGATCTGAAGGACACCGAAGCTTAGAGAAGTGAACTTGAGGGTGGTCAAAAAGGGACAGTGTGAACCTGCCTATGGTTCCTTCCTGAGTCCCTGGGGAGCCCCGTGGTTACCAGGTCCCTCAGTGTGACACATCCTGACAGTAGTTGAGGGGGACAGGGAAGTGCTGGTGTTTAGGAGCTACCCTTCTGTTCTGAAGAGTCTAGGATTTCTTTTCTTCTTCTACAATTACAAAAGTATTGTCAAAAACAAAACAAAACAAAACACAAACAATGCAGACATTTGGATTTCTCTTCTAAATGTGAAAGTCCTCCTTCATTTTCCCACCCCAGCCACTACATCTTTTCTCTTTCTCCTAGGCTACCATGTAAAGAGTTTGAGGGGTATTCTTCTGGACATTTCTTCTGAACATTTACCAACATGTATATACAACTTCCCCTTTCTTGTTTAATGGAAATAGGACCCCAAATGTGCTTCATTCTTTCCACTCCTGAAACACCTTTGGTCACGGAGTGTGGATCTGGACGGAAGCGTTAACTCTCTAGAGGAGGAAACAAGTCCAGATAGGAAGAAGGACTTTCCCAAGGTAACACTTGTAGCCAGAGACAGACCTGGAACTAGAATGCTGAGCTCTTAAATAGGAATGAATTCTGCAAAACTTTGCTGAGCCTCTTCTCAACAAAGTTTTGTGGAATTTATTCCTATTTAAGGAATAGAGTCATCTAGAAAATAGATTAATAAAGATTCTTTGAGAGGTGATGTCCTAGTGATGCCTGACCTCTGTAGGGATTTACACTTTACAAATGCTTCTATAGACAATAACACATTAGGAATCCTGAAAAATCCTGTAAGGCATGTAGGTAACTAGAGAATTATTAACTGTTTTACAGATGAATATGTCAAAGTCCAGAGACAGTAAAGTGTGTTTTGTAAAAGTTGCACGATGTTAGTGACAAAACAAATTAGAATCTTGGTCCCCCAATTCTTAATATGTTACTGAGGCCTAAATAGAAGCTGGACCTATGGAAAATGCTAATAGGTAGTTGCTGAATAATTAAAATAGGGGCCTCTACTCTGCCATAAGCTTGACAGACATTTTAGGAAGTCTCAGAGAAGGGTCCCGGCCCAGGTTCTGTTTGTGTTAACCTCACATCCCAAAAGTAGTTCCTAAGCTGCTCTGGAGGGAATTCTGTCAGTGGAAGCTGACCCAGCTGTGCCTTCTTTGGGATGGAAGTGTGAGGAATTTCACTGACATGGAGAATTCCTTCCAATCAGGTTCTCTATCCTGAAGGTCTTTGGGAAGAGAAGGCCCTTTTTGGCCGTCTGGACCAGGCTGGCATCTAGGAGAGGACCCCACTCATAAGTAGTGACTCCCTACCTCTAAGTCAGCCCTGAAACTTGGCCATAGCTCAGCCTCCTAGACCGCTGTCTCCTCAACTTGGAAACGAAGGGGTTGAATTTCATGATCTCGAAGGAGTCTTTAAGGGAACCCTAAAATTCTCCTGTAGCGATCCCTAGTGGGTACACCCCACCCACCATCCCCAGGAGGCCTTACACACCCGCTACGTGCCCACTGCTGTCCTGGGTGCTAAGGGGGCACCGCAAGTTCTCTCCCCGCCCACATCCACGCGACGGTCTCTTCACCAACGTGCTCTTCCTGCCGCCACGGGATGCACAGTAACGTGCTGACTGAACAGCAACTCTCAGTGGAAGAACTACCGCCGTGTGAGACGTGCCCCAGCCCGCGCTCGGAGCAGGGGCTCGTGTTCTTCAGCGCACGAAGGAGGGTCGGCGTTCGGGGGTTATCCGGGGGACAGTCGCTTCCAGTGCAATATGCGTCCGACCTCAGAAACGTTTAAACCTTCAAGAGACTCCAGGAGTCCCGGGGACGGAGACCCAGGCGGGCTGCAGCCAGGACCGCGGGCAAAGGAAGACACGTCCCAGCAGCGTTTTAATTCTATTATGAAAACATTCTGCATCCACTCTGAAATGTGGTGTCTGGGGTCTTAAATGCTAACAAGTGGCCACCTAAGATGCAACAATTGGTCTCAACCCACCTGGAGCAAAGGAGAATGAAGAACACCAAGGCCACATGACAACTAAGAGCCCAAGAGACAGAAAGGGCCACATGAACCAGAGACCTACATCATCCTGAGACCAGAAGAACTAGTTGGTGCCCGGCCACAATCGATGACTGCCCTGACAGGGAGCACAGCAGAGGACCCCTGAGGGAGCAGGAGATCAGTGGGATGCAGACCCCAAATTCTCATAAAAAGACCAAACTTAATGGTCTGACTGAGACTGGAGGAACCCCGGCGGCCATGCTCCCCAGACCTTCTGTTGGCACAGGACAGGAACCATCCCCGAGGACAACTCATCAGACATGAAAGGGACTGGTCAGCGGGTGGGAGAGAGACGCTGATGAAGAGTGAGCTAATTATATCAGGTGGACACTCGAGATTGTGTTGGCAACTCTTGTCTGGAGGGGGGATGGGAGGATAGAGAGAGAGGGAAGCCGGCAAAATTGTCAAGAAAGGAGGGACTGAAAGGGCTGACTCAAGAGGGGGAGAGCAAGTGGGGGTAGGGAGTGAGATGTATGTAAACTTACATGTGACAGACTGATTGGATTTGTAAACGTTCACTTGAAGCTTAATAAAAGTTAATAAAAAATAAAAAATAAAAAAAAATTGGAGGCCCGCCCCCCCTTTCGCGCCCGGCGCCGAACGGGTTAATGCCGGCCCCGCCCCGCTCGGCCCGTAGGGGCGGGGTCAGCCCGCCCATTCGACGATTGGCTCTGGAGAACAAAGGGACCGCCCCTCGGGCTTCTCCGACGGGTTCGAACTGGTCATGTGAGCTGTATAGCCAATCAGATGGCCAGAAAGCCCTGGGGATGGCCAGGCCTACCAGCCAATCAGGGGTGTCTTCCCGCCCCACCTGCCCCCGGACTGGCCCGGCCGCGGCGGCGACCGCTGGCGGCTGGTACCGTCGACCTCGGCTCCCAGGCCCAGGTATTTCTTTCCAGGTGTCACTTGCCCCGCCCGCCCAGGCTCTGGGTTTCGGGCTGGGGAGCAGCGGGGCTAGGGCGCGCTGTTGCTGTAGGATCAGTGCCCAGCCGCGCGCCTCGCCCTTGTCCCCCTCAGCCGGGGTGGGGGAGGGTGTTAGGGCAGGGGTCTCCCGGTTCCCTCGCTCCGAACTTTCCCTTGTCCCCCTCTCCCGGAACTCCCCTCCAACCTTCCCACTCCCCCTTCCCGAACCTCCCCTCTCCCCGCTCCAGCCTCCGCACCCTCCTCTCCCGTACCTCCCCACTCTTCACTCTCTCCCCTCCGATCTCCCTGCTTCACCCCAACCTCCCAACTCCGAACCTTCCCACCCTCATTCTCGAACCTCATACCCCAGCTCGAACTTCCAAGCCCCCCAAACCTCCTCCCTATCCTCCCTCCCCCAAACTACTCTGGGGCAGGGACTGGAGCGGGCTGTCGGCAGGGGCATGTGAGGGGGACTGGGAGTCCCCTGAAGGCGGCATGAATTGGGGAAGCGGTGTCCATGCCCTTCCCGAGGTCTGGAAAGGGTGTCGAAGTTGGTTTTCAGGTGTAGTGATGCACATAGAGTTGTTCAGAGGCAGCCGAAGAGCAATCCCCATTTTTCGACAAGCATTCCCGAGGAAGGGAAAGTTGAATGGTAGATTCAGGAGAGATTTGAGGGCTGGAGGCCCGTGGGTGCTCTCTAGGGCTTCCACTGGCCCTTCTATAAACTAAATGGGAGAATGACTGAGGTCCTGGTGGCATCTCGGGGAGATGCTCTGGGCAAGCTGAAATTCAATTCCGTTAAAAAGCACTAAGTCAGATTTGGATATGGTTGTGCCCTGTGGCAAAACTTCGGCATATTCTTTGCCACTCACAATCTGGTTTGGAAGACAAGAAGCGCAAGAGGCAACACCAGGAAAGTAAAACAGGAGATGTAAATATAGGTTCAGCAGCTCAGGCAGACCCTAGCAGGATGTGTGGCCTTGGTGGTGGAAGGTTTTGGGAGGTGGAGATGCCAGAAGAGGCATTCCAGGTGAGTAACAGCTGAAGGACCAAGGACACCCCCCATGGAGGTGGCTAGGGGAACAGGTGGCTGGAGGCCTGATGAAGACCCACTGTATCCCCTGCAGAAGGAAGGGAAGGAGGTGGTCCCGGGTGTGGGTTATGCTGAGAAATCCAAGGGCCAAGCGAGGGTGGCCTGGAGGGAGGAGCGCGGTCAGGGTGGTACATTCTCATCTGCTTTGAGGCAGGGGTATGCCTGCGCTATCAAGGGGGAAACACTCCTTTCCTTTTCCAGGTCCTTTGAATGCAGCAAGGGGGTGGAAAAGTTTATAAATTAAAATGTGACAGCTGTCCAAAGAGTTGTTAGCAGTCAGGGTTGCCCTTCATTTTTAGAGATTATGGGGACCCCCAGGCCCAGCAGATCAGGTGCCCATGAGAAGGAGTCTTGGGAGGAGGTGCCTCAGGACCAGGCTGGGTGAATCCAGGGACCTCCAGGAGGTGGGCAGGCACCAGGGGTGAGGCCATGAGGTGCTGACCTGTGCCATGTTGGCAGTCCCCAGTGAGTGCTGGTGGAGCTGCGCACACCAGGGAGACCCTGAGTTTCAATTCTTAGGATGTAGGGGTGGTGAGAGGATGATGGCAGCACTAACCTGAAAAGAATTTGTCTTGTGCCCTTGTGAACATTTTCCAGAGCACTTTCCCACTCCCCCCCCACCCCACTTATCAATACTATACATAACCCTGGTGGCGTAGTGGTTAAGTGCTATGGCTGTTAACCAAAGGGTTGGCAGTTCAAATCCGCCAGGCGCTCCTTGGAAACTCTACGGGGCAATTCTCTGTCTTATAGGGTTGCTATGAGTTGGAATCAATTCGGCGGCACTGGGTTTGGTTTTGGTTTTATACATAAGAGTAAGAATTATTATTTCAATTTGCAGTTGGGGAAACTGAGGCCCAGAGGAGGAAGGTGACATGCCCAGAGTCACACAGCTAACCAGAAGCAAAGCCAGCCCTGGGTCTTGGGCCTCTCAGTGCTGAGCTTTCCCCTCTACAATGTGTTTTTTTTTTTTTTTGGAGTGATGGGATGCTGTCTCAGGCTTTTACTATTAGGCACTTTAAAACTCTTCCAGCCTCTACCCATATGCAGTTCCCAAACCACTTCCACATTGTAGGTATCTGTTAGAGCAGCACCCCACTCCTGGTACCAAATTCTGTCTTAGTTATCTATTGCTGCTATAACAGAAATTCTGCAAGTGGATGGCTTTAACAAACAGAATTTTATTCTCTCACAGTCTAAGAGGCTGGAAGTCTGAATTCAGGGCACCAGCTCCAGGGGAAGGCTATCTCTCTCTGTCGGCTCTGGTTAAAGGTCTTTGTCATCAATCTTCACCTGGTCTAGGGGTGTCTCAGTACAGGGATCTCATACCACCAAGAAGGAATAGCCTGGAGAAGAGCACATCCTTTGGACCTGGGGTCCCTGCACTCATGCAGGTGGCCTGACAGACCACCATGCCCCTCCAGGCTGACCCTGTCATGGCTGTATGAGTCTGTGGCTTCCATTCCCACTACCCGAGCAGGAGGGCCTTCGGTGGCTGAGTATGAGGACATGTGTGTTGTGCTTTGTGCTCCTGCTCTCATGAGCATGCTGTACTGTCACTATGTTCACGTGGCAACATCCACATGGATGATTCCTTTGTCCTTTGCATGTACAGGTTTGCAGATGTTGTTACATGTAGGTGTGCCTCTGGATGTGTGTGCACTTGGCTTTGATACCAGGTTCTTCCTGCACATTTAGGACTTACAAATCCAGCATCAGCAGCTGCTAACTGACCTGTTTCCCAGGAGAGAATATGATTCCATATGTGGCCAGAAGAGCCACTGCTCCCAAGTCCTCCATTCATCATTTGCTCTGTATTGAGAACCTTCTGCATACCAGGGCAGGGCAGGGCCCCCGTCTTCCTTACAGTCTGGTACCATGCTCTCCAATAGAATATTCTAGGCTTTGGGACTGGGAGTGTCATTCCCACGAGGTGGTCCATGGTTGTGTGCTCGTCCTGGCACAGCATGTCCCGGCCATGTGGCCTGAGCACATGGCTCACTTCTCTGCACCACAGTTCCCTTCACTGTGAAACAGTGACAACATTAGCACGCCTCATTGTGAGGAGAAAGGGTGGTGGTCCTGCTGCCTTCCGTGTCCAGATCTGCAGATAAGCAAGGGTGGGAGCAGTGAGCGCACACTCAGACCTCTGTGGGCAAGCTGCTTGTTTCATTTGGGCTAGACAGCTGCCTCCATCCTGGTTCATCCCTGGAGACATTGTCCTGGGCCCAGCCCTAAGTCCACTTCCTATGAGTGGTCAGGGAGGGCTGAGGAGTGGCAGCCAGCCCAGAGCTGCCATGTGTGACCAGACTCTAGGAGCAGGTGAAACAGGGGCAGAAGTGGCCAAAGTCAGGAAGGAGGTGGCTAGGTAGAAGATGCAGGCCCTCCAGGAAGCACGGGGCCTGCTCCAGTGTGGGTGGGGTAGAGGGGCCAGCCTTGCCTGCCTGTGTTTCCCAGGAGGGGAGCAGTGGCAGAGAGGTGTGGGCTAGTTTGGGGAGGTGTCAGCCCTCAAGACCTCCTGTCCATGTGAAGGCACGGGGCAGCCCCAGCCCCTGTTGCTCCTCATCCCCACCTGTGCCCGAGTCTGTGCATGATGAGAATGTTCCAGAGGCTGAGACTTGGGAGGGTGTGAGGAGACCTGGATATGCCCCAAACTGCTTCTCCATGGCCTGTGCCCCCTTCCTCTGCTAAACCCAACCTCTGCCCCCCCAAGCCTGCCACCTGCCCCAGAGGCTGCGTGTGTGTGGGCACTGTCTGTAGGCATGGCAGCGTGTCCTGGGCCCAGGGCCTTGGGGTGGGCGTGGGGCAGTGACTGCAGGGTGCGTCCTGCTTCCCCCAGACCTTGCTGGGCAGCAGAGGTGGATGAAATGGCCTGCAGAGGTCTGGGTGCTGGGAAGGATGGTGACTCTATCCCCACAAACGCTCTTTTATGATGAGGGCGTGCGTGATGTTTTGCTGGCAGCCTCTGTCTGGTGTCCTCTGGCAGTGCTGTGGGGGACAGGGGGACAAGGAGGGCATGTGGGCAGAGCAAGAGAATGGGGTGTGGGCAGTGCCAGCCAGCAGAGAATTGTCTGCCCGAGGGCATTTCCTGGGCCTGGCTTTTCTCAGCATTCTTGTCCCCAGGACACTGGGCAGCCATTTTCCCCAGTGGAGCATACAGATGGGTATGGGTGCCCCAGGCGTGGCCTGCCCCCTCCCCCATTCCTGTTCCCCTCCATTGCTGCCCCTTTCCTATGCCCTCCATCACTCTTGTGCTCCTGGCCTCTCATTTCCTCTTCCCCTTGCTCTGTTCCCATGTCTCCACTCTGACATGGGCCACGCCCCACCTCCCTGAGCCCCGCCCCCCAGCTGGGCTGTGGCCTGTGGCAGCAGGATGCGTGGGGTGACTGCTCTGGGCAAGTGGCTGGGCATCTGTCACTCTCTGCTGCCAAGACAGGTGCCTCAAGTAGGAGTGTCTCTGCTCTGGCTCCCGGAGCCTCTAGCTTTGTTGTGGGGCGTTCACCCCGACTTCACCCTATGTTTGTAACCTGCACCTCCAAACCCCAGTCTGCACTCCACATTGCAGTGACCTCTGAGCCTGTTCATTGGATATCACACCTCCAGTTCTGTGAGGGGTTCCCTGAGGCACAGAATGACCTGGTGGGAGAGAGGGGTGCAGGGCTCCCTAGCATTCATGGGGCCCTGGTAGGTGGGTGCTGCCCTCTCCTGAGCTGTCCCTGTCCTCAGCAGCCCCACCCACCTCTCATCAGGACTCAGGTCCCCAGTCTTGTCAGAAGGTGGAGGCATCTTGGGCCTCTGCAAGGCTCCCGGGCTGACTGATGGCTGCCTTCACAGCAGGGCATGGGTGCTCACATCTCTAGACAGACAGACAGACAGACAGACAGACAGACAGACAGCCAAATTCAACAGGGGGCTAGGGGATGTGGGTGCCAGACTGTGCAGCCCAGTGTCTGGGCATGTCCTGTCAAGACAGGCCTGATCCAAGCTGACACATGAACACCACGCCAGGTATGCAGTGTTATGTGAGATTGGGGTTGTTCCCTTATACCAGGGCTTCCAACTGGTTTTTATGTATACGTAAGCATCACCTGGGAGTCTTGTAAAAATGTAGATCCTGATTCAGTATATCTGGGATGGAACAATAGCATCACTAGAGGAGTGTGGGGGGTGCAGAGCGCACTGGGTAACGTTATTAGAGGGGTGACAACAGAATGACTGTCTATAAAATTTTTGTACAGTGCTTCAGCAGTGACTTTTTTTTTCCAACATCTGTAGTTATGACAACAAAAATATTTTTCTAAGCCCAGCTCACAAGTATCGGTATACCTACAAGGCTAAAACTCTATGCTAATTTACTTTAGAACCTTTTAACGCTCTCCAGTCAGAGCTGTCATGATATCCAATTAAAATGATGCTTCAGGTCACATGGTCTCATCTGCACAGGTTGTAAGCACTGCTCTTCTTTTGTGGCTGCCGGTGTTTTTTTAGTTGCTGATTTTGTCAAATTTTCTGGTGTTTTAGCCACAATATGGTGGTAATTAGTATTTGTGAACCTGTATCAATAACTTTTTTTGAGAATGAAGTAGAAATTAAAGGAAAAGAAGAAGAAAAATAAAAAAAGACTTCTGCACAGTTACTCATAGTATTGTAACTAATGTTATAATTAAATGTAGAAAGATTTTACAAAGCAGATTTGTTGTTAGTATTCATATAATCTAAGAAATACACATTTAAGCAATTCATCACTTACTATTTTTCACCATATCACATATTATTTTATGATTAAAATTGATAATAAACATTAGTAAGGATTCTGAATGATCTGGTATGGGAGGAGGTCCATGGGGGAGAGTTACCGCACTGGGTGACACCAACCCTAGTGACAGCACTGGGTGGAAATGCAAATTGTCAGCAGGGGTTTGAAATGGAACCAACTGGTTTGAAGCCCTGCTTTATACAGATGGTCGAGGCCTCTGAGAGGGTGATGTTTAGTAAGGGCCCAAGGAGGTGGGAAGCGAGTTACGCAGACATCTGGGGGGAGCATTCCACCAGGGGTCGGCCTGCATGGAAGCCTAAGCAGGAGGATTCTTTAAGCAGCCAGGAACCAGGGGGACAGGCCCTTGCCCAGGGCAGCTTCCCTGTTCCTGGCATGCCTCCTTGCTCAGGGCACCACCCCTGGGCCAGGCAAGTCCCTTGCCTGGGACACCTCCCCTCTGCCCACCACAGCCTTACCATGAAATGTTCAGGAGACATGAGCGTAAAGAGACAAGCCCCAGGTTGGGTAACTAGGGATTAGTTATCGAGTAACCAGAACAGACTAGTCCATGTGGCGTGGGGAGAGCTGGTGTTAGCCCCCATGAAGTTTGTATGGGAATGTGGGAGAGGACTCTGAGGGCATGGAGGCTAGTGGTTGGGCAACCTTCCTTTCTTTGGGTGGCTTTGTGGTTGTGTCTTCACGACCAACCATACCAGTGCCAAACGGACCTCTAAATGTGCTTGCGTTTCCTGGACCCCATATGAGCATCCTGCCAGTGTTCGGGTGTGGGGCTGAAGCACTGGCCTGTGGGTTGGGAGGCCTGGGCTCTTGCCCAGCTCGGCCATCTAATTACCTGTGACTTGGGGCAGGTTAATGGCCTTCTCTAGCCTTAGTTTTCTCTTTATAACACAGGAATTATGCCCACTTGCCTAGTGGTGAGTTGAGTGTGCAATTAAAAACACCTGCAAATTTTCAAATGAGGTACTGGACAGAAAAGCTCTTGGAAGAAGAGTGTGCTGGCTGGGGTGGGATGAGGACTGGGTAACACCATTTTCTTCCTTGTCCCACAGGCCATTGCTCTTTCTTCCACTCCCGTTGCCTACAGGTGCAGGGCAGGGACCCATCCATAGGGGAGGGATCTGCCTGTGGGCACCGTGGGGCTCCAAGGAGCGAGGCCTGGCTGGCAGCAGCACAGGTACAAGGGAGGAGGGGGCAGGCGGAGACCAGGGATGTGGTGCCTCCATGGGGGAAGGACATGGAAGGCCATATCAAAGGGTGGGAAAAAGGCCATGGAGGCCACAATAGGACATGGCAGGGGAGGGGATGGAGAGCCTATGCTGTGCTCATCAGACATCGAAACATGGCATTCAGCTGGTTGAAACCAGCCCTATGGTCCTTGGTCAGAACAGTGTCGCACTTAGGGTCACTCAGAGTTCATTGATGGTCTTTATCAGGAAAGCTGGTGTGGGGCTGATTGTGATGAGATCAGCAGTCAGTCCTTTGCAGTCATGTGACCTTGGTGCAGTCCTCCCCACATTCCTACCCCATGGCCACCAGCCTGGGCCCTCAGAGAGGGTAGGTGCCCCAGAGCAGAGGCCCCATTGCCCTTGTGGGGGTCTTCTACCTAGTCATTTCGATGATCTAAGACAGAGACAACACACAAGCCATGACAGTATGACAAAGTGACACACTGGAGTTCTGCTGCTATTCATAAGGTTTACACTGGCCAGTTTTCAGAAGTAGACTGCCAGGTCTGTCTTCCTAGACTGTTTTAGTCTGGAAGTTCTGCTGAAACCTGTCCAACAAGGGTGACCCTGCTGATATTTGAAATACTGGTGGCAAAGCTTCCAGCAGCATAACGACAAGCAACAGGTTTCAGCAGAGCTTTCAGACAAAGACAGACTAGGATGAAGTACCTGCCAGTCTACTTCTGAAAAAATTGGCCATTAAAAACCTTATGAATAGCAGCAGAACATTGTCTGTGTGGATGCAGTCAAGCATTTGGGACCTTCATTTGCTGATGTGGCAGCACTCAAAATGAGAAGAAACAGCTGCAAACATCCATTATTATTCGGAACTTGGAATGTACGAAGTATGAATCTAGGAAAATTGGAAGTCGTCAAAAATGAAAGGGAACGCATAAAGATTGCTATCCTAGGCTTTAGTGAGCTGAAATGGACCAGTATTGGCCATTTTGAATCAGATAATCATCTGATCTACTATGCCAGGAATGACATATTGAAGATCAATAGTGTTGCGATCATCATCAAAAAGAACATTTTAAGATCTAGCTTGAAGTACAACACTGTTCAGTGATAGGATAATATCCATACACCTACAAAGAAGACAAGTTAATGCAACTATTACTTAAATTTATGCACCAACCACTAAGTCCAAAGGTGAAGAAATTGAAGATTTTTACCAACTTCTGCTGTCTGAAATTGATCGAACATGCAATCAGGATGCATTGATAATTACTGGTGATTGGAATGTGAAAGTTGGAAACAAAGGAGGACCAGTAGTTGGAAAATATGGCCTTGGTGATAGAAATGATGCCAAAGATCACATGATAGAATTTTGCAAGACCAACTAATTCTTCATTTCAAATACCTTTTTTCAGAAACACAAATGGCAACTAAACATGTGGATCTCACCAGATGGAATACACAGGAATCAGTCTCACTACATCTATGGAAAGAGACAGTGGAAAGGCTCAATATCATCAGAACAAGGCCAGGGGTCGGCTGTGGAATAGACCATCAGTTGCTCATGTGCAAGTTGAAGTTGAAGAAAATTAGAACAGTTTCATGAGAGCCAAAGTACGACCTTGAGTCTATCCCACCTGAATTTAGAGATGATCTCAAGAACAGATTTGATGTGTTGAACACAAATGATTGAAGAGCAGACGAGTTGTGGAATGACATCAAGGACATCATCCATGAAGAAAACAAAAGATCATTAAAGACACAGGAAAGACAGGACCAAAATGGATGTCAGAAAAGACTCTGAAAGTTGCTCTTGAACATAGATTAGCTAAAGCAAAAGGAAGAGGTGATGAAAGAGCTGAAGAGAAGATTTCGAAGGGCAGCTCGAGAAGACAAAGTGAAGTATTATGACATGTGCAAAGATCTGGAGTTAGAAAGCCAAAAGAGAAGAACATGCTCAGCATTTTTCAAGCTGAAAGAACTGAAGAAAAAATTCAAGCCTTGGGTTGCAATTTTGAAGAATTTTAGGGGGAAGATATCAAACAATGCAGGAAGCATCAAAAGTAGATGAAAGGAATACACAGAGTCACTGTACCAAGAAGAAATTGTCAACGTTCAACCATTTCAGGAAGTAGCATATGATCAGGAACTGATGGTACTGAAGGAAGAGGTCCAAGCTGCACTGAAGGCATTGGCGAGAAACAAGGCTCCAAGAATTTACAGAATACCAATTGAGATGTTTCAACAAATGGATACAGCGCTGAAAGTGTTCACATGTCTATGCCGAGAAATTTGGAAGACAGCTACCTGGCCAACAGGCTGGAAGAGATCCATATTTTTGCCCATTCCAAAGAAAAAGGTGATCCAACAGAATGTGGAAATTATTGAACAGTATCATTAATATCATACATAAGTAAGATTTTGCTGAAGGTCATTCAGAAGTGGTTGCAGAAGCACATAGACAGGGAACTGCCAGAAATTAAAAGCCAATTCAGAAGAGGATGTGGAACAAGGGATTTCATTGCTGATGTCAGATGGATCCTGGCTGAAAGCAGAGAATACCAGAGAGATGTTTACCGGTGTTTTATTGACTATACAAAAGCATTTGACTGTGTGGATCATAACAAATTATGGATAACATTGTGAAGAATGGGAATTCCAGAACACTTAATTGTGCTCATGAGGAACCTGTACTTAGATCAAGAAACAATCATTCAGACAGAACGAGGGGGTACTGCATGGTTTAAAGTCAGAAAAGGTGTGCTTCAGGGTTGTATCCTTTCACCATTTTTATTCAGTCTATATGCTGAGCAAATAATCTGAGAAGCTGGACTCTAAGAAGAAGAACACAGTATCAGGATTGGAGGAAGACTCATTAACAACCAGTGATATGCAGATGACACAACCTTGCTTGCTGAAAGTGAAGAGGAGTTGAAGCATTTACTGATGGAGATCAAAAACCACAGAAGGTGGAGCCAAGATGGCAGAATAGACAGATGCTTCTGTCAAGCCCTCTTTACAACAAAGACCTGAAAAAACAAGTGAAATGACTATATTTGTAACAAGCTGGGAGCCCTGAGCATCAAAGGCAAGCTTAGACAACGAACTGAGGGGCAGGGGAAGGAAGAGACCATTCAGAAGTGGAGAGGAGTTGCTGGACCTGAATCGCGGGGAGCCCTCAGGCACCACTCTTGGAGCTTTGGCGGCAGCAGGCTGGTCCTAGTGTTGGGCCGCAGTTTCCTCAGGGAGAAGCAGCCAGTCACACAGCCCTCTCACACCTCCAGAACCTGAGGAGAAAGGCGCTCCCGGCAAAAGCTAAGTACTTGCGTATATTTTACCGCGCCCCTCCCCCACCCCCAACCCAGCTTCAGCGGCTGAATCCCTGGAGCTGAGATAGACCCTGGTGAGCACCTGGAGCTGTCCTCCCAGCCTTGGGGAAGGAAAAAAATTCCAACTGGGGGAAAAGATAATTTGCTAGCTCCATTAACTGGGGGAGCTCAGGACAGAAGCGGCTCCTGTCCAGGCATAAACCATCCATGGACCTTGAGCACCTTTCCCTTCTGCATGGACCTGTGTGGACCTATTTCGGGAGAATAGGCCCTTGTTGGCAAACTCCGACCATTTCAGCTGTGAGGTGGAGAGGTGGGTGTTTGACGTTTGACATTGCTTTGCCTATTAAACAAGGTCCTCAGCTACCCACAACAGGGACCTAAGGACTGGTGGCTCCATTTGGGTCGCCCGGCCACCCAAAAGAGGGGCCCAGGGTTAACTGGCACCTCCCAGTCCTTACAACAAAATCTTTGGGTGCCCGTGGTCCCTCTGCAGAGCCCATCCACCAGCACGCTCTAGGGAACGGAGACATGTTTTCCTCAGAGACGTGGGGGATGATTCTCAGCCCCCTGCCTTGTTCAGAGCGTGACCCCCAGCTGCAATCAGATACGGGTATATACGCCAATCACCCCTGCCCCTCTAAGACTGTAGGACAGAGCCTGTACCACACACTTGATATCAGCAACCTGGAAACCTGAGCTGAATTCATACAAGAAAACTGAATGGACTCCTAGACTAATGTACCTGATAACAGCTCTAGCCATCTGGGGACAGGACACCAGAGCTCCAAAGGCAAAAATAAGCTAGCTCACCCAAGCAACCCATAGGGGTATACCAAAACAAAACAAAGCAAGCAGCTACGACACAGTGAGCAAGCATAAACTAATACAATAACTTATAGATGGCTCAGAGACAACAGTCAGTATCAAGTCACATAAAGAAACAGGCCATGATCACCTCAACAGTCTCTCAAAACAAAGAATCCAGGGATCTTTTAGATGAAAGTTCATTCCTGGAAATACCACATGCAGAATACAAAAGTTTAATATACAGAACCCTTCAAGACATCAGGAAGGAAATGAGGCAATATGCAGAACAAGCTAAGGAACACACAGATAGAGCAACTGAAGAACTCAGAAAGATTATTCAGGAACATAATGAAAAGTTTAATAAAGCTGGAAAAACCCATAGACAGACAGCAATCGGAAATTCAGAAGATTAACAATAAAATTACAGAAGTAGACAACTCAACAGAAAGTCAGAGAAGCAGAATAGAGCAAGTAGAAGCTAGAATCTCTGAACTCGAAGATAAATCACTTGGCACTAATATATTTGAAGAAAAATCAGATAAAATAATTGAAAAAAATGAAGAAACCTTAAGAATCATGTGGGACTCTATCAAGAGAAATAACCTATGAGTGATTGGAGTACCAGAACAGGGAGGGATAACAGAAAATACAGAGAAAATTGTTGAGGATTTGTTGGCAGAAAACTTCCCTGATATTGTGAAAGATGAGAAGATATCTATCCAAGGTGCTCATCGAGCTCCACATAAGGTAGATGTTAAAAGAAAGTCACCAAGACATACTATAATCAAACTTGCCAAAACCAAAGATAAGGAGACAATTATAAGAGCAGCGAGGGATAAAAGAAAAGTCACCTACAAGGGAGACCCAATAAGAATAAGCTCGGACTACTCTGCAGAAACCAGGCGGGCAAGAAGGCAATGGGATGACATTTAAAAAATTGAAGGAAAAAAAATTGCCTGCCAAGAATCATATATCCATCAAAACTGTCTCTTAAATATGAAGGTGAAATTAAGACATTTCCAGATAAACACAAGTTGAGGGAATTCGTAGAAACCAAACCCAAACTACAAGAAATACTAAAGGGAGTTCTTCGGTTAGAAAATCAATAATATCAGGTATCGACCCAAGACTAGAACACTGAGCAGAGCAACCAGAAGTCAACCCAGACAGGGAAAAAAAAAAAAAAAAAAAAAAAGCCCAGCACAGGGAAACAGCGATGTTATTATATAAAAGAAGACATCATTAAAATAATAAAGAGGGACTAAGAAATGTAATCATACACCTTCCATATGGAGAGGAAGATACGGCGATACAAAGAAATAAAAGTTATAAATTTAGAAAAATAGGGGTAAATAATAAGGTAACCACAAAGGAGACAAACTATCCTACTCATCAAAATAAAATTCAAGGGAAAAATACAGACTCAGCAGAAACAAAATTAACAAGAAATATGAGGAAAGGACAATATATAAAGAAAATCTCAGCACATAAAATCAAGTGGGAAAAAGAAGCTGTCAACACACACAAAAAAGACATCAAAATGATAGCACTAAATTCATACCTATCCATAATTACCCTGAATGTAAATGGACTAAATGCACCAATAAAGAGACAGAGAGTGGCAGAATGGATTAAAAAACAAGATCCATCTATATGCTGCCTACAAGAGACACACCTTAGAGACACAAACAAACTAAAAGGATGGAAAAAAGTATATCAAGCAAACAACAATCAAAAAAGAGCAGGAGTGGCGATATTAATTTCTGACAAAATAGATTTTAAAGTTAAATCCATCAGAAAGGATAAGGAAGGACACTATAAAATGATTAAAGGGACAATATACCAAGAAGATATAACCATATTAAATATTTATGCACACGGTGACAGGGCTGCAAGATACATAAAACAAAACTCTATCAGCATTGAAAAGTGAGATAGACAGCTCCACAATAATAGTAGGAGACTTCAACGCACCACTTTCGGTGAAGGGCAGGACATCCAGAAAGGAGCTCAATAAAGACACGGAAGATCTAAATGCCACAATCAACCAACTTGACCTTGTAGGCATGTACAGAACACTCCACCCAACAGCAACCAAGTGTACTTTCTTTTCTAGTGCACATGGAACATTCTCTAGAATAGACCACATATTAGGTCATAAAGCAAGCCTTCACAGAATCCAAAACATTGAAATATTACAAAGCATCTTCTCTGACCGTAAGGCCATAAAAGTGGAAATCAGTAACAGGAAAAGCAGGGAAAAGAAATCAAACGCTTGGAAACTGAACAATACCCTGCTCAAAAAAGACTGGCTTATAGAAGACATTAAGGATGGAATAAAGAAATTCATAGAATCCAATAAGAATGAAAACGCTTTCTCTATCAGAACCTTTGGGACACAGTAAAAGTGGTCCTCAGAGGCCAATTTATATCAATAAATGCCCACATCCAAAAAGAAGAAAGGGCCAAAATCAAATAACTATCCCTACAACTTGAACAAATAGAAAGAGAACAACAAAAGAAACCCACAGGCACCAGAAGAAAACAAGTAATAAAAATTAGAGCTGAACTAAATAAAACAGAAAACAGAAAAACAGTTGAAAGAATTAACAAGACCAAAAGCTGGTTTTTTGAAAAACTTAACAAAATTGATAAACCATTGGCCAAACTGACAAAAGAAAAACAGGAGAGGAAGGAAATAACCTGAATAAGAAATGAGATGGGCGATATTACAACACACCAAACTGAAATTAAAAGAATCATATTAGATTGCTATGAAAAACTATACTCAAACCAATTTCAAAACCTAGAAGAAATGGATGAATTCCTAGAAACACTCTACCTACCTAAAGTAACACAAACAGAGGTAAAACAACTAAATGGACCCATAACAAGAGATTGAAAAGGTAATCAAAAAGCCCTGGTCTGGACGGCTTCACTGCAGAGTTCTACCAAACTTTCAGAGAAGAGTTAACACCACTACTACTAAAGGTATTTCAGAGCACAGAAAACAACGGAATACTACCAGACTCATTCTATGAAGCCACCATATCCCTGATACCAAAACCAGGTAAAGACACCACAAGAAAAGAAAATTATAGACCTATATCCCTCATGAATGTAGATGCAAAAATCCTGAACAAAATTCTAGCCAATAGAATTCAACAACGTATCAAAAAAATAATTCACCATGACCAAGTGGGATTCATACCAGGTATGCAGGGATGGCTCAACATTAGAAAAACAATTCATGTAATCCACCACATAAATAAAACAAAAGACAAGAATCACATGATTTTATCAATTGATGCAGAAAAGGCATTTGACAAAGTTCAACACTCATTCATGATAAAAACTCTCAGCAAAATAGGAATAGAAGGAAAATTTCTCAACATAATAAAGGGCATTTATACAAAGCCAACAGCCAACATCACCCTAAATGGAGAGAGCCTGAAAACATTCCGATTAAGATCGGGGACCAGACAAGGATGCCCTTTTATCACCACTCTTATTCAACATTGTGCTGGAAGTCCTAGCCAGAGCAATTAGGCTAGATAAAGAAATAAAGGGCATCCAGATTGGCAAGGAAGAAGTTAAAGTATCTCTATTTGCAGATGACATGATCTTATACACAGAAAACCCTAAGGAATCCTCCAGAAAAGTACTGAAACTAATAGAAGAGTTCAGCAGAATATCGGGATACAAGATAAACATACAAAAATCAGTTGGATTCCTCTACACCAACAAAAAGAACATCGAAGAGGAAATCACCAAATCAATGCCATTTACAGTAGCCCCCAAGAAGATAAAATACTTAGGAATAAATCTTACCAGAGATGTAAAAGACTTATACAAAGAAAACTACAGTACACTTCTGCAAGAAACCAAAAGAGACTTACATACGTGGAAGAACATACCTTGCTCATGGATAGGAAGACTTAACATTATAAAAATGTCTATGCTACCAAAAGCAATCTATACATTTAATGCAATTCCGATCCAAATCCCAACGACATTCCTTAATGAGATGGAGAAACAAATCACTAATTTCATATGGAAGGGAAAGAGGCCCCGGATAAATAAGGCATTATTGAAAAGGAAGAATAAAGTGGGAGACCTTACTTTACCTGATTTTAGAACCTATTATTACACCTCAGTAGCCAAAATAGCCTGGTACTGGTACAACAACAGATACATGGACCAATGTAACAGAATTGAGAATCCAGACATAAATCCATCCACATACGAGCAGCTGATATTTGACAAAGGCCCCAAAACAGTTAAATGGGGAAAACAGAGTGTTTTTAACAAATGGTGCTGGCATAACTGTATATCCATCTGCAAAAAAATGAAAGAAGACCCATACCTCACACCATGCACAAAAACTAACTCAAAATGGATCAAAGACCTAAATATAAAATCTAAAACAATAAAGATCATGGAAGACAAAATAGGGACAACGTTAGGAGCCCTAATACGTGGCATAAACAGGATAGAAAACATTATAAAGAACGTAGAAGAAAAACTAGATAACTGGGAGCTCCTAAAAATCACACTTATGCTCATCCAAAGACTTCACCAAAAGAGTAAAAAGACTACCTACAGACTGGGAAAAAGTTTTTAGCTATGACATTTCTGATCAGTGCCTGATCTCTAAAATCTACATAATACTGCAAAAACTGAACTGCAAAAAGACAACCGAATTAAAAAATGGGCAGAAGACATGAATAGACACTTCACTAAAGAAGACATTCAGGTAGCTAACAGATATATGAGGAATTGTTCATGATCATTAGCCATTAGAGAAATGTAGATCAAAACTACAATGCGATTTCATCTCACTCCAACGGGGCGGGCATTAATCCAAAAAAACACAAAATAATAAATGTTTGAGGTGTTGTGGAGAGATTGGAACACTTCTACACTGCTGGTGGGAATGTCAAATGGTACAACCACTTTGGAAATCGATTTGGCGGTTCCTAAAAAGCTAGAAATAGAACTACCATATGATCCAGCAATCCCACTCCTTGGAATATATCCTAGAGAAATAAGAGCCTTTGCATGAACAGATATATGCACATCCATGTTTATTGCAGCACGGTTTACAATAGGAAAAACATGGAAGCAACCAAGGTGCCCATCAACGGATGAATGGATAAATAAATCATGGTATATTCACAAATGGAATACTACGCATCGATAAAGAACAGTGAGGAATCTGTGAAACATTTCATAACATGGAGGAACCTGGAAGGCATTATGCTGAGTGAAATTAGTCAGATGCAAAAGGACAAATATTGTATAAGACCACTATTATAAGAACTTGAGAAATAGTTTAAACTGAGAAGAAAACATTCTTTTGTGGTTACGAGGCGCGGGGAGGGAGGGTGGGAGAGGGGCATTCACTAATTAGATAGTAGGTAGTTTTAAGAGCTACTTTAGGTGAAGGAAAAGACAGCACACCGTACAGGGGAGGTCAGCACAGTTGGACTAAACCAAAAGCAAAGAAGTTTCCTGAATAAACTGAATGCTTCGAAGGCCAGCGTAGCAGGGGCAGGGATCTGGGGACCATGGTTTCAGGGGACATCTAAGTCAATTGGCATAATAAAATCAATTAACAAAACGTTCTGCATCCCACTTTTAAGGGTGGTGTCTGAGGTCTTAAACACTAGCAAGCGGCCATCCAAGATGCATCAATTGGTCTCAGCCCACCTGGATCAAAGGAGAATGAAGAACACCAAGGACACAAGGTGATTACGAGACCAAGAGACAGAAAGGGCCACATGAACCAGAGACTACATTAGCCTGAGACCAGAAGAACTAGATGGTGCCAGGCTACAACCGATGACTGCCCTGACAGGGAACACAACCGAGAACCCCTGAGGGAGCAGGAGAGCAGTGGGATGCAGACCCCAAATTCTGAAAAGACCAGACTTAATGGTCTGACTGAGACTGGAAGGACCCTGGAGGTCATGGCTCCCAGACCTTCTGTTGTCCCAGGACAGAAACCATTCCTGAAGCCAACTCTTCAGATATGGATTGGACTGGACAATGGGTTGGAGAGGGTTGCTGGTGAGGAGTGAGCTTCTTGGATTAGGTGGACACTTGAGACTATGTTGACATCTCCTGCCTGGAGGGGAGATGAGAGGGTGGAGGGGGTTAGAAGCTGGCGAAGAGGACACGAAAAGAGAGAGTGGAGGGAGAGAGTAGGCTGTCTCATTAGGGGGAGAGTAATTGGGAGTGTGTAGCAAGGTGTGTATGGGTTTTTGTGTGAGAGACTGACTTGATTTGTAAACTTTCACTTAAAGCAAAATAAAAATTATTTTTTAAAAAAGGATCAAAAACCACAGGCTTTCATATGGATTACACCTCAACATAAAACAAAAATCACAACTCGACCAATAAGGAACAATCATGATAAACAGAAAATATTGTACTTGTCAAGGATTTCATTTCACTTGGATCCATAATCAACACCCATGAAAGCAGCAATAGGGAAATCAAAGGACATATTGCATTGGGTGAATCTGCTGCCAAAGACCTCTTCAAAGTGTTATAAAGCAAAGCTGTGACTTTAAGGACTAAAGTTCACCTGATGCGAGCTATGATGTTTTCTATTGCCTCATATGCATGTGAAAGCTGGACAGTGAATAAGGAAGACAGAAGAAGAATTGATATCTTTGAATTATGGCGTTGGTGAAGAATATTGAATATAGCATATAGAATGGACTGCCAGAAGAACGAACAAATCTGCCTTAGAAGAGCTACAGCCAGAATGCTCATTTGAAGTAAGAATGGCGACACTTTGTCTCACATTCTTTGGACATGTTATCAGGAGGGACCAGTCGCTGGAGAAGGATATCATGCTTGCTAAAGTAGAGGGTCGGGGAAAGAGAGGAAGACCCTCGATGAGATGGAGTGACACATTGGCTGCAGCAATGGGCTCAAGCATAACAACCATCATGAGGGTGGCCCAGAACTGGGCAGCGTTTCATTCTGTTGTACATAGGGTAGCTGTGAGTCAGAACTGACTGGACGGCACCTAACAACAACAACCACAACAAGACAGAGACAAAAATCATCCATAGGGCAAAAGAGAAATGAAGCTGTGTGCTCAAAGCAGCAGCATGATGTAGGAGAAACACTCTTGGGTCATGAGGAAGCCTAGGCATTCCTGAAATCTCAAGCGAGCGAAGCCAGGCTACTCCCTAGGCTGGGCCCTTTTCCCCTTGGAGAAGCCAGGGTAGGTGACTGGAACACTGAACGCCCTCTGTATACTCAGACAGGTGACGCAGACATCACAAAGGGCTCCAGACCATTAGTAAAGCAGAAAAACTAAACCCAGTGCCGTCCAGTCGATTCCGACTCATAGCGACCCTAGAGGACAGAGTAGAACCGCCCCATAGGGGTTCTGAGGAGTGCCTGGTGGATTCAAACTGCCGACCTTTTGGTTAGCAGCCGTAGCTCTTAACCACTATGCTACCAGGGTTTCCAGACCATTAGTAGACCATTGATAGACTGTCCTTTTTCCTGATAAGAGCTCCGGGGAGCCCTCACATGGAGCCAGGTGGCTCTGCGTGGGGTGAGACTTGGCTTGGACACTTAGTGGCATGAGGCACATGGGAGCTGGGCCAGAGCATTTAAACCTCCACAGCAGGAGTGATGCCTTGCTGGAGGTCCCCTGCACAGACACTGCCCTGCTGGCTGTAAGGAGTGACTCGTTCTGGATAGTCAGATTCTGTGGACAATTCAGAGTTTACCTCTTTTAAGCACCTTTTTATTTTATCTGAACTATTTTGAATTTGAAAAAAAAAAATCCTTTTTGTGATGACTGAGGCCTTCTCCCAAAGGACAGGTGTGAGGCCTCTTTTCTTGATACTAGCACCTATAGAGTTGCTATGAGTCGGAACCCACTCAATGGCACCTAACATCAGCAACAACAATGGTTAAGGAGCTGTACCCGTGTGACAAACACAAGTTCAGGGGCACCCTTGACAAGGTCAGCACTCAGCATCCCCAGGTTTCAGGGCCCTTGGGAGTGTGCAAGTTTGAAGCCTCACACACAATTCTTTTATCCTCTCCTGGTGCCCTATAGCTGGTGGAGGTGAGAGGACTCTGACCTGGCCTTCTGGGGCATTCAGGCCTGGGGACGGCAGCCTTCCCAGCCATTGACACCTGTGGGGACTCAAGGTGAGTTTAAGCAAGGCAGGCAGTGCCACTCAGGGACAGCCGTACCCTCGTCCTGGAGTAAATTTTGGATTTGCTGCTGACTGCCGATTGGACACTGTAATGGATTGAATTGTGTCCCCCCGAAAACAGGCTTATCAATTTGATTGGGCCATGATTCCCAGTATTGTGTGGTTGTCCTCTCTTTTGTAACTGTAATTTTATGTTAAAGAGGATTAGGGTGGGATTGTAACACCCTTACTAGGATCACATCCCTGATCCAGCGTAAAGGGAGTTTCTCTGAGGTGTGGCCTGCACCACCTTTTATAAAAGGAAAGGGAACAAGCAGACAGTCGGGGGACCTCATACCACCAAGAAAGCAGCATCAGGAGCAGAGCACGTCCTTTGGACCCAGGATTACTGCATGGAGAAGGTCCTAGTCCAGGGAAGTTTGATGACAAGGACCTTCCTCCGGAGCCAACAGAGAAAGCCTTCCTCTGGAGCTGATACCCTGAATTTGGACTTGTAGCCTACTAGACTGTGAGAGAATAAATTTCTTTCTGTGAAAGCCATCCACTCGTGGTATTTCTGTTATAGCAGCACTAGATAACAAAGACAGGCACCTAACCCGAGTGCCATTAAATCCAGTTTTTTACTGCATCTGAAGAAACACAGTTAAACTCATCACACCTGGGTATGCAATTCCTGCCAATATACAATTTAAATCACCACTTCAGAATATATTCTGGATATAATTCACTGTCCATTAAAAATCTGCATTATTTTAGAACTCTGCTGTCCAGTACGGTAGCCACTAGCCACATATGGGTTTTAAATTTAGATTTAGATTTAAGTTATTTTACATTAAATTGAAAATTTAGTTGCTCAGTTGCAGTAGCCACATTTCAAGTGCTTGATAACCACATGTGGCTAGAGGCGACCATACTGGGGAGCTCATTTCCCCTGTTGCAGAAAGTTCTATTGAAAAATACCCTAGACTGTCATTTCTGTTTTACTTATGTTTATGGTATCTTTTTGCATGCGAAACCTGGACAATGAATAAGGAAGACCAAAGAAGCATTGACGCCTTTGAATCGTGGTGTTGGCGAAGAATATTGAATATACCACGGACTGCCAAAAGAATGAACAAATCTGTCTTGGAAGAAGTACAACCAGAATGCTCCTTAGAAGCAAGGATGGCAAGACTATGTCTCACATAGTTCGGACATGTTGTCAGGATGGACAAGTCCCTGGAGAAGGACATCATGCTTGGTAAAGTAGAAGGTCAGCAAAAAACAGGAAGACCCTAAACGAGATGGATTGATACAGTGGCTGCAACAATGGGCCCAAGCACAGCAACAATTGTGAGGATGGCACAGGACTGGGCAGTGTTTCGTTCTGCTGTGCGTAGGGTTGCTGTGAGTCGGAACTGACTTGATGGCACCTAACAACAACAACATAGTGTCTTTTTGTCATACAGGTGTTTTAAATTTACTTTTAAAGTCTGTATCTTGTTTAAGAAGGTTTTATTTTTTCTAGAATCTAAACATTCTTGTGATTCTTCTAATGTGTATTGTCTTTTTCAATTGGCACTTAAATACATCTGGATTTAATTTTTATAAATAGTATTGCCTCAGTGATCTAGTGCAGCTGTAACAAAAAATACCACCCATGGGTGCTTTAAAGAACAGGAATTTATTTTTTGACAGTTTAGGGAGCTAGAAGTTCGGATTCTTGGCATGACTGTAAGGGGAGGACCTTCCTTGTCAGTAGTCCTTCGAGTTCCTTGGCGTTCTTGGCCCCGTGTGTCTCGGTGTCTATTCTGTTCTTTTTATAACCAAGAAGTGATTGGGTTTAGTTCTCACCTGGCTTAGGTACAACCTAATTAACATCACAAAGAAAACCCTATTTCCAAACAGGAGTATATCCACAGGTATACAGGCTACGACTTCAATGCTCCAGAACTTCAATTTTGGAGACACAGCTCAATCCATAACAGGTATGAAGTAGGAATATAACTGTGAAAATGGCACGGCGGGGCTTCTGACCTCTTGTAACTTCACAAGGGGGGAAGAAGAATCAAGATCAACAGCTCAAGGCTGATTCCTATGAGGCAGAGGTCAGACATGCCTCCTCTCTGTGCCGTCTTTACCAGTTCTGACACCTCGCATCCCTCCCACAGCAGTCTCTACTTCTTTGCTGGGTTTGATAATTCATTGCAAGGGCCACACAGAACTCACAGACAATACTGACGATTATGGGGTTTATTAGGGAAGTAACAGTTTACAATTCAGGATCAGGAATGACTCAGGCTGTAGTACTTTGATGAGGACAGCTTCTTCTCAGCCATGCCCACAGGCAGCCATGCCCAGAGGCCCTTGGTCTCTTGGTCCCTCAGCCCCTGCTGTGTCCTAGCAAGTGTTACAAATGCTTTTTCTCTACCAGTAAGTGCCTGGAGGCACCCTACCCTGCCAGGAAGTCTTGGCCCAAAGGCATCTAGCTCTCTCACTTACTTCCTGGGTCCCAAGCCTAGCTCTACCAGGTACCTGGAGGCACTCCACTTCCCAGCAAGCCTCTTGCCTGAATGCTCAGTTCTCTTCTCTGTGGGCTGGCACAAGCACTGCAGTTACCTTACTCGGTGGGCTGGGCCCCCCTTGCCATCTGTGACAGCCTCCTAGTTCTGTTGCGCAGTTTCTCTGCTGCAGCATCTCACTGTCTCTGGTGTTACCACTCTCCATCTCCTGGGTCTAGGAGGCTCTCAGTGCGGGGACCCTGGGTCCAAAGGACGCACTCCACTCCCAGCTCTTTTTCTTGGTGGTAGTGAGGCCTTCCCCTTCTGCCTCTGGGATGACTAATTCTAAGCCTAGCAGGATGGCAAAATTGACCAATCCCCTCGTTAGGGCTCAATATACCTTATCTGTATGGTCCACCTCCCCACAAGGGTGCCATGCACCTTATATGCATTATTAGCAAGCTGTCCAATCCCCTTTGGTGGGCCATAAGCACCTTATTTGCATAGTCCCACCCAGTCATTTGGTGGGAGTTACAAGACCATGATAAGAAAGGCTATATAAAAGCAAGCCATCACACCTCAGCAACTCAAATATTTTTCCCCAAAAGATAGTTGTTCCCCATTGATGAATAGGCCAGCCTTTCCCCAGTGACTTGGGATGCTACATTTTACTATGTATCCAACTACCACAGGTCTGTTTTTTAGCCTCTAGCCTGTTCTATTGGCCTATTTTTCTATTGTGTGTATTCTACAGTATTTTAATTACTGTATTTTAGCTTTTAACATTGTATAAGCCAGATTCCTTTTTTTTTTTTTTTTTAGTTTTCTGGGCGATTTATCTGTATTTACACATTATTTTAGAATGAAGAGCTTCTTTGCCTTCTCATCTAGGAATATGAGATAGTTGTCCTTTTATTCATGTTTTCTTTATCCCTTCAGTAAAGTCTAATAGTTTTCTTTCTATAAGTTTTGCATTTCTATTAGGTTTATTCCTGGTTATATTACAGCTTTTATTCCCATTTTAAAAGAGCTATTAATTTTAGTATGTTTTTGTATCTGACAATCTTGCTGGATGCTTTTAGTTCAGTACTTTGTCGGTGGATTCCCTTGCACATTCTAGGCTCACAATCATTAACAAATGAGAGTTTTCCCTTCCTTTTAAATATATATATATTTATATACACACATATACACACACACACTCACACACACAAGCCCAGGAGCTTCAGAAGCTGAAAGAGACAAGAAAGGGCCTTCTCCCAGAACCAACAGAGACAGAACATAGCCCTGCTGATGCCCTGGATTTGGACGTCTAGCCCCCAGAACTGTGACAAAATGAATTTCTGTTCTTTAAAGCCACTGATTTTGTGGTATTTTATGGCAACTTGTCTTAGTTGGGTTCTGTAGAGGAGCAAAACCAGTTGGACTGCTGTATATAAATATAGAAAGATTTACTTCAAGGAATGGCTCATTCAATCGTGGAGGTTGGGAAGCCCCAAATCCACAGGTCAGGTAGGAGGCTAGAAACCTCTGCTGGGTTATGGGATTGCGGGGGCTGGCGAATCCAAAACCTTTAGGTCAGATGGCAGGCCAGAGACTTCTACAGGCTTATGTCCCAGGATCCAAAGGTTAGGACTGAGAAGAATGCAGGGTTAAGAGAGAGAGAGCTCTGCCAGAATGTCCATATATATTCTGTTGTAGGCCACACCCCCACAGAAACTCCCCTTTCAACTGATGGTTCATCATGTCACATCAGCAAGTCCAGTGACTGGCCAAACCACTGCAAATCATAGCCAAGTCAAGTTGACACATGAAACTAACCATCACACAGCCCTAGGAAACTGAGACAGACTTTTGTGCTGAATCTTGGGGTGTTGCTCTAACAGATACCTAAAAATGTGGAAGTGGGTTTGGAATTGGGTGATGAGTAGAGGCTGGAAATATTTTGAGGTGCTTAACAGTAAAAACCTAGATTGCCTTGAAGAGGCTGTTGGTAGAATTATGGACATTAAGAGCAATTCTGATGAAGGCTCAGAAAGAAACGAGAGCTGTGGGGAAAACTTGTCATTAGCAAAATGTTTCTATAAATGTGAACGTTAAATGTGCTTCTGGTGAAGTCTTAAAAGGAAATGATTAACATGTCATTGGACACTAGAGGAAAGGTGATACTTGTTATAAAGTGACAAAGAACTTGGCTAAACTATGTTTGTTTTGTGAAAAATAGAACTTTTAAGTGATGAACATGGTTATTTAGCTGAAGAGGTTTCTAAGCATCATCTTCAAGATGGAGCCTGGTTTCTCCTTGCTGCTTATAGTAAGATGCAGGCGGAAAGAGATAAATTAGGGAATAAGCTGTGAAAAAAAGAACCAGAACTTGAAGATTTGGAAAATTCTGTTGTAAAATTTTAGAAAGTATGCCCTGGAGATGACACCAAGAGTGTGACTGAACACTTATTTGCTAAAGAAATTAGGCTTGTGACCTTGTAAAAATGGCATGGGGGCGGTGTCTGACCTCCTATAACTTCACAAGGAGGGGAAGGAGAATCAAGATCAATAGCCCAAGGCTGCTTCCTATGAGGTAGAGGTCAGACATGCCTCCTCTCTCTGCCATCCTTACCAATTCTGACACATCCTGTCCCTCCCACAGCAGTATCTACTTCTCTGCTGGGTTTGATAATTCATTGCAAGGGCCACACAGAACTCACAGACAATATTTACAATTATGTGGGTTATTAGGGAAGTAATAGGTTACGATTCAGGCTCGGGAACACTCCAGATACAGTTCTTCCATCAGGACAGCCTCTTTACAGCTGTGCTCGCAGGCACGCCTCTTTGTGGTTCTAGGCCTCTGTTCTGCTCAGGCAAATGTTACAAAGTTCTTTTAGCCCCTGCCAATAAGTGCCCACCAGTAAGTAAGCCTTGGCCCAAAGGCACTCAGCTTTCTTAGTCAGTGGGCCAGGAAGCGCACTGCATGGACTCCAGCCGGTCTCCTGCTGCTGTTTCTCTGCCACCACTTCTCCCCATCTTCAGGGCTACAGCTCACTGTCTGTCTCCTGGGTCCAGGAGCTTCTCAGCACAGGGATCCGGGGTCGAAAATGATGCGCTGTCCACTCCTGGCTGTTCTTCCTTGGTGGTGGCAGGAACCTCTCTCTGCTCTGGAATTGGCTCTCTTTTAAGGCAAAATTGACCAATTCCCTTGGTGGGCCACAGTCCCACCTAATCACTTGGGTGGGAGTTCCAAGACCATGGTGAAAAAGGCCACACGAAAGTAATTGATTGCATCACAGACCTATATATACAATCATCCATCTCAGCAGAAATGTTCCCAGTTTAGACTAAAGGGGACAGAGAAGTGACCAAAGGAAAGAAACTGATTCCTGGAATTCTACTGGTAGGAAGTGGGAGGATGGAGCTACTTGATTGTAAAAATAAGTTGTCCTTCGAGAAATGGAAAGGACAATTCCAGGAGCAGTTCAAAGATCAGCAGGACTCTCTGCACAAGTACGGGGGTAGCGTCACTGTTCCATTGGACCAAGAGAATGAGGCTTCCCAGAGCCGAAGGGCTACCACCTAGATGTGCCTGGGTGACAGAGGATTATTTTCAAGCCTTGGGATCTAATGGAATTTGCCCCTGCTGAATTTCAGACTTCCTCGGCACCCATCGTCCCATCTTTCTCTCCAATTTCTCTGTTTTGGAATGGTTGGAATGCCTTCCCAACCATTGTACTTTGGAAGCCAACCCACCCACTCCTGTCAAGTCGATTCCAAATCATAACGACAGAGTAGGACAGAGTAGAACTGCCCCATAGAGTTTCCAAGGAGCACCTGGTGGATTTGAACTGCTGACTTCTTGGTTAGCAGCTGTAGCACTTAACCACTATGCCACCAGGATTTCCACTTTGGAAGCAGATAACTTATATCTTGGGTTTCACAGGTTCACAGATGGAGAAGAATTTAGCCCCAGGATGGACTATACCCAGAGTCTCACCTATACCTGATTTAGAAGATGAGATTTGGGACTTAGAATTGATGCTGGAATGGGTTAGGACTTTTGGGGACACTGGGATGAGGTGAATGTATTCTGCACACGTGAAGGTCATGAATTTTGAGGGCCAGAGGGCAGAGTGTTATGGATTGAATTGTGTCTCCCAAAAAGACATGTTGAGGTCCTAACCCCTGCATCTGTGAATGTGATCTTGTTTAGGGATATATAGAGTTTCTTTTGTTATCAGTTGGGTCAAACACAGTCATACTGGAGTACGGTAGGTCTCAGTCATCATCCCTTCTGAGTGGTGTCTTATAAAAAGGGAGGCATACACAGGGGAAAGACTGCATGTAAGGAGCCGTCTTCAAGCCAAGGAACAAGAAGAAATGCCTGTGGATGCAGAAGCTGAAAGAGATGAGGAAGGTTTTTCCCCTAGAGCTGACAGTCCTGCTGATGCCCTGAATTTGGACTTCTAACCTCCAGAACTGTGAGAAAATGAATTTCTGTCCTTTAAAGCCATCAACTTATGTGCTATTTTGTTATGGCAGCACTAGGAGACTAAGACACCTTGGAATTTCCTGAGCGATTGGCGGGTCTTTATTATTTATGGTGGGCCTCTTGGATAGTTTATGCCAACTTGAATAGTTTATGCCAACGAAGTGACTCTGGTAGTCTTAGGGTGGGGGCGGGCCACACCAGAAAGACCAGTCATGTGATTAGAGGGTTGGGACTATAAGCCATGTGATATCAGCCCAACCTGAGGAGTTGGGAGGTGGGAGGGCTGGAGATGGAGTTCAAACATGTAGACAGTGATTCCGTCAATCCTGCCTCCATAATGAAGCCTCAGTAAAAACTCATGACACCAACGCTTGAGCGAGCTTCCTGGATTGGCAGTACTCTTTGAATATTGTCATGGTTTGATGCCAGGAAGGTGATGTGTGCCGGGGGGTGACAGAAGCTTTGCATTTGGGACCTTCCCAGACCTCACCCTAAGCGTTGCTCCCTTTGGCTGGTTTTGATTTGTCTCCTTTTGCTAAGTATAGTGCTTTCCTGAGTTCTGAGTCTTCTAGCAGATTATCCAGTCTGAAAGTCAGGGAACCCCAGTGTTTGTAGCCAGCTGGTCAGAAGTCAGGGTGTGCTGGGGACCCTGAACTTGCAGTTGATGTCAGAAGGGAGGCAGTCTTGGGGGACTGTGCCCTCGGACTGTGCAGTGTGGCAGCTCATGGTACTTCAGTTCTGTTTACTCCCCACCACTTCCTTCCCTCGGCCTCCTCTTCGCCATCCCATCATGCAGTGACTGACAGTCTCAAGCAGTGAGTAATCTCTCCCCATCCTCTCTTCCCTTTGCCTCTGGCAGGAGATGGGCTGGGGGTGAAGATGAAGCAGGAGAGGCTGGAGCCCCAAGCCGTGCTCTCAGAGAGAGACAAGGAAAACGTTTTCCAGCAGCACCAGAGCTTCCCACCATGCCAAGCAACGGGGACACCTTGCACCTTGGGGAGAGAGGAAGAGAATGGGGGTCCCAGGTGGGCCCCTGCCCCTGAGCAGGACAGGGGGCGGGCAGGCCAGGCTCCAGCAGCGGTGTCTGCCCCGCCGAACGCCCCGCCCTCTGCCTCTGAGGGCCACTGTGTGTGCCTGGACTGTGGGAAGAGGTTCAGCTGGTGGTCGTCTCTGAAGATCCACCAGCGCACGCACACCGGGGAGAAGCCGTACCTCTGCAGCAAGTGCGGCAAGAGCTTCAGCCAGAAGCCGAACCTGGTGCGGCACCAGAGGCACCACACGGGCGAGCGGCCCTTCTGCTGCCCCGAGTGCGCGCGGCGCTTCAGCCAGAAGCAGCACCTGCTGAAGCACCAGAAGACGCACTCGCGCCCCGCCGCCCACGCCTGTCCCGAGTGCGCTCGCTGTTTCCGCCACAAGGTGGGCCTCCGCACCCACCAGCGCGCCCACGCCCGAGACCGCCAGCTGGCCGGGGCTGCGCGGCAGAAGCTTCTCAGGGGCACAGCGGCCCACCAGGCTCACTGCCTCCGGCCGGCGCCGCAAGGTGCCCCCGAATGGGCCTGGCCGGGGCCGTGTCCAGGGTGGTGGGGCGGGCCGAGGCCCCAGGCCGCAGTCACCGTGACCCCGGGGCCCTGCGAGCCGCGCCAGTTCATCTGCAGTGAGTGTGGCAAGGGCTTCCCGTGGTGGTCCTCCCTGAACATCCACCGGCGCATCCACACGGGCGAGCGCCCCTACCCCTGCCCTGAGTGCGGTCGGCGCTTCAGCCAGAAGCCGAACCTGACGCGGCACCGGCGCAACCACACCGGCGAGCGGCCCCATCGGTGCCTGGACTGCGGCCGCGGCTTTCGCCAGAAGCAGCACCTGCTGAAGCACCAGCGCACACACCTGGCTGCCCCAAAGGCCGCCGTGTGCCCCCGCTGCGGAGAGAGCTGCCCCAGCCGGGGGGCACTCCGGGCCCACCAGCGCGCCCACGCCTCCACTGTAGCGGGTGGGGACCCGGGGCCGGGCTCTGCGCGGCAGTCCGAGGCCCCCCGGGGCCTCTCCGCGCAGCCACAGCGGTCGCGGGGGGCTGGGACGTGGGGCGGGGGGCAAGGGGGCCTGGCCGCGCCTGGCGAGCCGCGCCAGTTCATCTGCAGCGAGTGCGGCAAGAGCTTCTCCTGGTGGTCCGCGCTCACCATCCACCGGCGCATCCACACGGGCGAGCGCCCCTACCCCTGCCCCGAGTGCGGCCGGCGCTTCAGCCAGAAGCCGAACCTGACGCGGCACCGGCGCAACCACACCGGCGAGCGGCCCTACCTGTGCGCTGTCTGCGGCCGGGGCTTCCGTCAGAAGCAGCACCTGCTCAAGCACCAGCGAGTTCACCGGGGAGCCCTGGCCACGGTCCCCCGCTCCAAGGAGGAGGTGCTTTGATAGACAGCAGGATGTGTGGGAAATGGCCAGGGCCTTTCAGAGCCCCAGGGGGTGAGACTCCATCAAAGGCAGCTCCTCAAAGCTCTCAGGCCTGAAAACAGGAACCCAGAGGCCCAGAGAGGAGGCCTGGAAGACCAGGCGTCCTGCCCCCGGAGCCCAGCGTGTTAGGCCCTCCCTCTGCACCCACTCAGGTGGGGTCCCTGGCAAGAAATGGCCCAGGTCTGGGCAGGTAGGATGGCAGTCACATGCCTGCATGCAGGATGCAACTCAGTCAGATGCTACTCAAGTCTAAGACAGACACCAAGGACTGGAAGCCAGAGCTGTCTGGGGAGGGGAAAGCATAGCCCCAGTGCCCGGAGCAGTGTCTGGTGCTTAGTGGCCTCTGGACAGATGCTTTGGGGAGGATGAATGGTTAGGTGGCACTCCAGCCCTGAGTACCCCACTGCCCATTGCCCTGGGTGCTGGGTCTGCTCAGCACTGGTCTGTGTGGTAGGTAGGGCCAGGGCATGAGGGGTGGTCTCAGCTGAGGTTTGGTGGCTTGGGGATTGCCGCCTGTGCCTGCCTGATGGGACCCTCACCAGCCCCAGGGTTTCGGAAAGAAAATGAAGGATTGACTGTTCTGCATAGTCTTGTGGTCCTTTCTAAACCCCCCTTGAACACTGGGTCTTTGTTCTCCCAGGGACCTATTGCCCTAGGACAGGAAAGGTGCCTTTGTGTGAGCATAGTGACTCCTGCCCCAGTTCTTGCTGGGGCCTGGGGACAGTGTTTTCTCCACATCAGCTTTCTGTCTTCTTCCCATGTAGTTCCTCAATTTACAGCTACCCAGAGGTCACCCCTCACACCCTCAAGGTGGTGTCACTGAGGCCCTGGCTACCTAGAGAAAACCCAGGGCTCTAGACCAGGTCATGGCCTTGGACAGGGTCTTCCCAGATGGGAGGAGGGGATGGCAGGTGGGTGTGGGGGCACCAGCATCTGATAGCTGGGAAGTGGGAGGAAGAGGGGCCAGTGTGGCTCTGTAAAAGGAGATCTGCACCACCGGTCCACCCTGTTAGGGGCCAGAATTCTTCTCTGGACTCAGGGCTGCTGTCCCCGGAAGCTGCCGGGGCTCAGCCTGGCTTCCCATCACCTATTCAGATCTTGTTTAATCTTCTCCACCTGATAAAAGCTTTAACTGTTGTGGTCTTCCCAAAGGGCACATGGAAGTGGTGGTGAGGGCCCACAGGCTTCTTTGGCCATCCCAGCATACCTAGGAGACCCAGGACTGGGGCAGGTTAGAACTCAGGGCTCCTGATGCCGTGTTCTACACTTTGTCCTCCGACACCCCATCCCATGCCCTTTCCTCTGATAACCCATCCTCTGACACCCTGTCCCATACCCTGCTCTCCAATACCCCATCTTCTCATGCCCTGCCCAGTTCCCCATCAGGAGCTGAGCTGGGCAAGGTAGGTCAGCACTGGCCCCTGTGGGATAACTCAGCTCTCAGGATGTCTCTGACCCGCTCCACCATGTGTGCCTGCCTAACTCCCTGCAGCCCACCAGCCTGCCTGCCAGGGGGTGAGTGCCCTGGATCTCATCCAGACCCACTTTGACCATGGGGAAGGCTTGGAGCCCAGCAAGCTGCCTCCTTGAGGAGGATTCCTGCGTGCTGCCACTTGTTCTTGGGCTGGAGGGCCGGGACATTTGAGGATAGAGCCCTTTGGAGCCAAGTGCCTGAGTAGGTGGACAGGCAGACACTGCAGAGCTCCATGGGTGTCAGGGTCATCGCCCATAAGTGACCTGTTTAAGGACAAGGTCAATCACACAGCTGTACTGGTGGGACCTGGGGTTAACGGGGCTAATGAGAGTTAATGGGGCAGCTTTTCTCCCCATGCAAATTCATCAAAATGCCATTCCCTGACCCCAGGGACTGGCCTCTAACAAACAGATGTGTTAGGTCACACGGGTGACAGGGTTGAACCTGAGGCCAAGGCGGGTGAGATATGCCCACCCAAGAGCTCATGGGCCTGCATGGAATAAATCATTTTATACACACATGGCCTGGACAGTATATAACCAGGCTTGTCCATTATCTCATCTCATCTGAAAAATCAATACTTGACACCTGAGGAGAGGGGTTGGGGGTGGTATGATGTGTCCACCAAGGTCGTTGAAAATTGGTTGCAGGTCCCAGGTCTCCTGCTGGGCTGAGCTTCTTCTGCTGCCACAGCCACAAGCTTCTCCAAGGCTGGCATTGCATCATCAACATCAGTCTTCTTTCCTTTTCCTTTTAAAATAATGAAACCAGGTCAGAATATTTAGGAGGAGGCATGCCATTAAATCAGAGATGGTCAGACTGGTTATTCTGGTGCTTTACTGTCCACAGTACTCTGGAGCATGGTGCGATTAAGGGGCCTTTTAGGGGAACGGCAAACAGCCACAGATAAAGCAAAATCTTAAAGGATTTGTATCCTTTTTTTTTTTTTTTTGTAGATGGGAGAGACATATTTTATTTCTCCAGTGACATATGACATATGAACAGTTGATTATAAATGAAAATCCTGCTTATACACCAAAACCAAGTCCTTTGGGTGGTTCAATCAGAGGGAAGACTACCAGCTGGCTTACAAGAGAACCGTCCACTTGGCCCAGGTTTTGGAATTTTGCCAGCTTTGAGCCCATCAATGATTTCTTCAAAATCTTTGGGTGTCAGTCCTTCATGTTACTGTTGTTATTGTTTAGTGCTGTCCACTTGGTTCCAACTCATAGCGACCCCATGTACAACAGAACAAAACACTCCCCGGTCCTGTGCCATGCCCACAATAGTTTTTATGTTTGAGCCCATTGTTGCAGCCACTGTGTCAATCCATCTCGTTGAGGGTCTTCCTCTTTTTCGTTGACCCTGTATTTTACCAACCATGACGTCCTTCTCCAGGGACTGATCTCTCCTGACACCATGTCCAAGTATGTAAAACGTAGTCTCAATGTTCTTGCTTCTACAGAGCATTCTGGTTGTACTTCTTCCAAGACAGATTTGTTTGTTCTTCTGGCAGTCCATGGTATATGCAATATTTTTCACCGACATCACAATTCAAAGGCATCAGTTCTTCTGTCTTCCTTATTCATTGTCCAGCTTTCACATGCATACGATGCAATTGAAAATACCATAGCTTGGGTCAGGTGCACCTTTGTCTTTGAGGTGATATCCTTGCTTTTCAACACTTGAAAGAGGTCTTTTGTAGCAGATTTGCCCAATGCAATGCGTCTTTTGATTTCTTGACTGCCGCTTCCATGGGTGTTGATTGTGGATCCAAGTGAAATGAAATCCTTGACAACTTCAATCTTTTCTCCATTTATCATGATGTTGCTTATTGGTCCAGTTGTGAGGATTTTTGTTTTCTTTATGTTGAGATGTAATCCATACTGAAGGCTGTGGTCTTTGATCTTCATCAGTAAGTGCTTCAAGTCCTCTTCACTTTCAGCAAGCGAGATTGTGTCATCTGTATAACACAGGTTGTTAATGAGTCTTCCACCAATCCTGATGGCCCGTTCTTCTTCTTAGAGTCCAGCTTCTCGGATTATTTGCTCAGCATACAGATTGAATAGGTATGGTGAAAGGGTACAACCCTGACACGTACCTTTCCTGATTTTAAAACACGCAGCATCCCCTTGTTCTATCCGAACAACTGCCTCTTGATCTATGTACAGGTTCCTCATGAGCTCAATTAAGTGTTCTGGAATTCCTATTCTTTGCAAAGTTATACATAATTTGTTATGATTCACACAGCCAAATGCCTTTGCACATTCAATAAAACACAGGTAAACATCTTTACTGGTATTCTCTGCTTTCAGCCAGGATCCATCTGACATGTTATGGATTGAATTGTGTTCCCCCCAAAATATGTGTCAACTTGGTTAGGCCATGATTCCCAGTATTGTGTGGCTGTCCTCCATTTTGTGATTGTAATTTTGTGTTAAAGAGGATTAGGGTGGGATTGTAACACCACCCTTACTCAGGTCACCTCCCTGATTCAGGGTAAAGGGAGTTTCCCTGGGGTGTGGTCTGCACCACCTTTTATCTCTCAAGAGATAAAAGGAAACGGAAGCAAGCAGAGAGTTGGGGACCTCATACCAGCAAGAAAGCGGCACCAGGAGCAGAGCGTGTCCTCTGCACCTGGGGTCCCTGTGCCTGAGAAGCTCCTTGACCATGGGAAGATTGAGGACAAGGACCTTCTTCCAGAGCCTTCCGGTGGAGTTGACACCCTGAATTTGGACTTCTAGGCTACTAGTCTGTGAGAAAATAAATTTCTCTTTGTTAAAGCCATCTACTTGTGGTATTTCTGCTGTGGCAGCACTACGTAACTAAAACAGAATTTGGTACCAAGAGAGTGGGATGCTGCTCTAACAGAACCTAAAATGTGGAAGCAGTTTTGAAACTGAATGGATAGAGTTGCGACAGCGGCAGAGCACCAGCGCAGCAGAGAACCTGCAGCGGCAGAGGAGCAGCAACAGCAGAGAATTAGAAGCAGCAGAACCAGGAGACCAGCGTGACAGGGTACTGGAGCCGGCCCACTGAGCGAGAAAGTTGAGTGCCTGTGCGCCTGAGGCTTCCTGGCAGAGCGGGGTGCCTCCAGGCACTTATCAGTGGAGCTAGGCTTGCCGACCCATGGAGCCAGAGAGCTGAGTGCCTGTGTGCAGGAGGCTTCCTGGTGGAGTAGGGTGCCTCTGGGCACTTACTGGTGGAGTTACAGAGCTTTGGAACACTTGCCGCAAGCAGGACAGATGTGGGCATGAGGCCTGAAGAGCTGAGAGGCCAAGAAACCAGGAACCAGAAGCTAAAGAGACAAAGAACACAAGAAGCCGAGCTGCCTCAGTCTCAAAAGGTATGGGCCAGGACCTCTGGGATTTCAAAGGGTGGAGCCGTAGCCTCTGGTGTTCCTAAGAGGGGAGTTACCACTCAGATGGACTAGGAGAATGGTGCACCCAAAGCCGAGGGAGCAGAGTTGCTGTCCCAGTGGGCCTGGAAGGCAGAGGTGAAGCCCAGGGTTGAGGGGCCTCCATTCAGAATCTGGAGAGTATGGCCAATGCCTAGAGTCTGGAGGGCAGGGCCATTGTGTCAATTGTCTCAGAGAACAGAGGATTAGTTTTAAAGCCTTAAGGGCTAATGTAATGTGTTCTGCTGACTTGATTGTTGCCTGTTATACCTTCTTTCCCTTCAGTTTCTCTCATTTGTAATGGAAATGTCTAGCTTGTACCATTGGAAACAGATAACTTGTATACTAGATTTCACAGATGAAGAGGAATTTTTGGATTTAGAGTTAAGAATTTTGCCATAATGCGACGGGGTGAATATGTTTTGCATGTTACAAGGATGTGATTTTTGGGAGGCCGAAGGGTGGAATGTCATGGATTGAATTGCGTCGCCCCCAAAATATGTGTCAACTTGGTTAGGCCATGATTCCCAGTATTGTGTGGTTGTCCTCCATTTTATGATTGCAATGTTATGCTAAAGGCGATTCTGGTGGGATTGTAACACCACCCTTACTCAGGTCACCTTCCTGATTCAAGGTAAAGAGAGTTTCCCAGGGGCGTGGCCTGCATCACCTTTTATCTCTCAAGAGATAAAAGGAAAGGAAAGTAAGCAGACAGTTGGGGACCTCATACCACTAAGAAAGCAGCACCAGGAGCAGAGTGTGTCCTTTGGATACGGGGTCCCTGTGCCTGAGAAGCTTTTCGACCACGGGAAGATTGGGGACAAGGACCTTCTTCCAGAGCCGACAGAGAGAAAGCTTTCCCCTGGAACTGACGCCTTGAATTTGGACTTTTAGCCTACTTTACTGTGAGGAAATAAATTTCCCTTTGTTAAAACCATGCACTTGTGGTATTTCTGTTAGGCAGCACTAGATAACTAAAACACATCAGCTATGATATATATCCCTGGTTCCACATCCTCTTCTGAATCCGGCCTGAATTTCTGGCAGTTCCCTGTTGATATACTGCTACAGCTACTTTTGAATGATCTTCAGCAAAATTTTACTTGCATATGATATTAATGATATTGTTTGATAATTTCCACATTCAGTTGGATCACCTTTCTTGGGAATTGCCATAAATATGGATCTATTCCAGTTTGTTGGCCAGGTAGCTGTCTTCCAAATTTCTTGGCATAGATAAGTGAGCACTTCCGGTGCTGCATCCATTTGTTGAAACATCTCAACCGGTATTCCGTCAATTCGTGGAGCCTTGTTTTTTGCCAATGCCTTCAGGGCAGCTTGGACCTCTTCCTTCAGTACCATTGGTTCCTGATCACGTGGTACCTCCTGAAATGGTTGAACGTCGACCAATTCTTTTTGGTTTAGTGACTCTGTGTTCCTTCCATCTTGTGTTGATGCTTCCTGCATCATCTAATATTTTCCCCGTAGAATCCTTCAATATTGCAACCCGAGGCTTGAAATTTTTCTTCAGTTCTTTCAGCTTGAAAAATGCCAAGCGTGTTCTTCCCTTTTGATTTTCTAACTCCAGGTCTTTGCACAAGTCGTTATAATACTTTACTTTGTCTTCTTGAAATGCCCTTTGGAATCTTCTGTTCAGCTCTTTTACTTCATTTCTTTCACTTGCTTTAGCTACTTGATGTTTAAGGGCAACTTTCAGAGTCTCTTCTGACATCCATTTTGGTCTTTTCTTTCTTTCCTGTCTTTTTAATGACCCCTTAGTTTCTTCATGTAAGATGTCCTTGATGTCATTCCACAGCTTATCGGGTCTTCAGTCATTAGTGTTCAATGCATCAAATCTATTCTTGAGATGGTCGCTAAATTCAGGTGGGATATACTCAAGGTCATACTTAGGCTTTCATGGACTTGTTCTAATTTTCTTCAGTTTCCACTTGAACTTGCATATGAGCAACTGATGGTCCATTCTGCAGTCAACCCTGAGCCTTGTTCTGACTGACGATATTGAGCTTTTCCATCTTCTCTTCCCACAAATGTAGTCAGTTTGATTCCTGTGTATTCCACCTGGTGAGGTCCACGTGTATAGTCGCCGTTTATGTTGGTGAAAAAAGGTATTTGAAATGAAGAAGTCGTTGGTCTTGCAAAATTCTATCACGCAATCTCTGGCATCTTTTCTATCACCAAGGCCATATTTTCCAACTACCAATCTTTCCTTGTTTCAAACTTTTGCATTCCAGTCACCAGTAATTATCAAAGCATCCTGTTTGCATGTTCGATCAATTTCAGGCTATAGAAGTTGGTAAAAATCTCTAATTTCTTCATCTTTATACCAAAAAGAACTGGTTGATGTTCAACCATTTCAGGAGGTAGCATATGATCAGGAACCGATGGTACTGAAGGAAGAGGTCCAAGCTGCCCTGAAGGCATTGGCAAAAAACAAGGCTCCACGAATTGACAGAATACTGGTTGAGATGTTTCAACAAGTGGATGCAGCACCGGAAGTGCTCACTTGTCTATGCCAAGAAATTTGGACAACAGCTACCTGGCCAACAGGCTGGAATAGATCCATATTTATGGCAATTCCCAAGAAAGGTGATCCAACTGAATGTGGAAATTATCAAACAATATCATTAATATCACATACAAGTAAGATTTTGCTGAAGATCATTCAAAAATGGCTGAAGCAGTATATCGACAGAGAACAGCCAGAAATTCAGGCTGGTTTCAGAAGAGGATGTGGAACCAGGGATATCATTGCTGATGTCAGATGGATCCTGGCTGAAAGCAGAGAATACCAGAAAGATGTTTACCTGTGTTTTATCGACTGTGCAAAGACATTTGACTGTGTGGAGCATAACAAATTATGTATAACTTTGCAAAAATAGGAATTCCAGAACACTTAATTGAGTTCATGAGGAACCTGTATATAGATCAAGAGGCAGTTATTCAGATAGAACGAGGGGATACTGTGTGTTTTAAAATCAGGAAAGGTATGTGTCAGGGTTGTATCCTTTCACCATACCTATTCAATCTGTATGCTGAGTAAATAATCCGAGAAGCTGGACTCTAAAAAGAAGAACGGGGCATCAGGATTGGTGGAAGACTCATTAACAACCTGTGTTATGCAGATGATGCAACTTAGCTTGCTGAAAGTGAAGAGGACCTGAAGCACTTACTGATGAAGATCAAAGACCACAGCTTTCAGTATGTATTGCACCTCAGCATAAAGAAAACAAAAATCCACACAACTGGGCCAATAAACAACATCACGATAAATGGAGAAAAGATCGAAGTTGTCAAGGGTTTCATTTTACTTGTATCCACAATCAATACCCATGGCAGCAGCAGTCAGGAAATCGAAAGACCCTTTGCATTGGGCAAACCTGCTGCAAAAGACCTCTCCAAAGATTTCACCTTGAAGACTAAGGTGCACCTGACCCAAGCCACAGTGTTTTCCATCACCTTATATGCTTGTGAAAGCTGGATGATGAACAAGGATGACTGAAGAATTGACACCTTTGAATTGTCATGTTCGTGAAGAATATTGAATATACGGTGATTGGACAGTGCGGTGTTGAAGGAATGATGCTCCCAATGGCAAGAAGCTAGAAATGTTGTCTTCCCCCACACTTCACCCAGGCCCAAAAGCTAGAGAGACCTTCCATCATGAGGGGAATAGTGGCTAGAGTCAGACAGTCCTGGGGTTAAATTATGGCTGTGCCGTTTAAGGCATTGGACCCTGGGCCTATGTATGCCTGTGTAAAGTGTATAGTGTGCCTGGCACACAGCAACACTTGACAAACGGCAGCTAGTCCCATTATTTTCATAAACGTGTGCAGCATTTTTGTCTCCTTGCTTTCACTTCACTGTGCTTGCCCCATATGAAGCTCTGTTCCCATGAAGAGTTAACGTCCTCAGTGTCCAGTAGTTCTACTTCAAGCTTAGGGTTTGGCCGAATTGATGTCGTGGGTCACGTCTGGGTTTTAATTCCAAGGAAAGGGAACTTTGGAGCAGACGCAATCTTGTACCCAGAGCTCTACACCTCCATAGGTCTGTGGCTCCTCCCTCCTTACACACCCGCACACGAGGCGGCTGAGAGGCCATCAGATGCAGCTTGTAGATGTGCTCCCAGTCATCCAACAGACATGTACTGAAGACCTGTTACGCTCTGGATGCTTGGGATCCAGAGATGCTAAATGAAAACAGCCCTGCCCTCTGAAGTGGGGATATGAGGTCAGCACAAGGTGCTTTGGGGATGCATAGTGGGGTCACTGTCCAGCCCCAATGACACCCCCCCCAGACAAGAGGGACATGGGATGGCTTGGCAGGAGGAAGCTGGGGTGGCCAGGCAGCAAGCATGGTCTCTGTATGGGCAGCACTCTGGAGCAGAAAGCAGGAAGGCCCACAGGTCAGGCATTCTGTCCGTTTGTGCTGGGTGAACCCAGAGCCGGACCCCAATGAGCTGTGAGCCCTCTGCCCACTCAGGAGCCAAATCCTAGGCCACAGTTTTGTTAGAGTCCAGCTGTCACATGGGCTTCACAGGGTGTTGACAATAACCGAGCTGGCCATAACTGTGCCTTTGCAGAATATCTCCACCTTCCTACATCTATTGTGTCCCCACAGCACAGGGGGGCAAGGGGATGCATATGAAACCAGAGAAGCCAAGACTCAGCCAAATTGGTGCAGAGAAGAGAATGGAGGCCTCTCAGAGTTTGAGGTTGTCTCTGCCTCCTACCCCATCCCTGAGCTATGTCCTCTCCTTTTGTTTTGGCGCCACCTACCTAGAACCCACTGCGAAACCCACTGCTGTTGAGTTGATTCTGACTCAGCAATCCTGTGGGACAGAGTAGAACCGCCCCATAGGGTTTCCAAGGCTGCCACGTCTTTCTCTCATGGAGTGACTGGTGGGTTCAAACCATTGACCTTTCGGTTAGCAGTTGTCTTAGTTGTCTAGTGCTGCTATAACAGAAATACCACAAGGGGATGGCTTTAACAAACTTATTCTCTCACAGTTTAAGGGGCTAGAAGTCCAAATTCAGGGTGCCAGCTCCGGGAGAACATTTTCTCTCTCTGGCAGCTCTTGAGGAAGGTCCTTGTCATCTGCCTTCCCCTGGTCTAGGAGCTTCTCAGGGCAGAGACCCCGGGGCGGAAGGACACGCTCCGCTCCAGGCTCTTATTGCTTGGTGGTAATGAGGTCCCTTTCCTTTCTACTTGCTTCTCTCTTTTATATCTCAAAAGAGATTGACTCAAGATACAACCTAATTCTGAGAATTGAGTCCTGCCTCATTAACTGCCTCTAATCTTGCCTTGTTAACATCATCCAAAAACCCATTGCTGTTGAGTTGATTCTGACTGATAGCGACCCTACAGGACGGAGTAGAACTGCCCCATAGAGTTTCCAAGGAACAGCAGGTGGATTCGAACTGCAGACATTTTGGCTAGCAGCAGTAGCTTGCTGTAATTCTTAAGCACTGTACCTCAAGGGTTCTATTAACATCATACAAAAAAAAGAAAACCCAGTGCCATTGATTAACGTCATAGAGGTTAGGATTTACAACACATAGGAAAATCACATCAGATCACAAAGTGGTCGACAACCACACAATACTTGGAATCATAGCCTAGCCAAGTTGCCACATATTTTTGGGGGACACAAGGCAATCCATAACAGCAGCTGAGTGCTTAACCACTGTGCCACCAGGGCTCCTGGCCTACATATAAAATGCTGCTAAAAACATGGCTATATCTGACTTTTAGAAAGCTGGTCATTTCTGATTGTCCCATTTCTCTCATGGCTTGCAGAAGAGGGGAAGGCTGGTTGCCCTGGCAGATGACAGCGTCTGCAGGAGCTGGCGAACTGGGGTGTGGCTGCTGTGCCTGTTCCTCGGTCAGACATCCCAGGTCCAGGGGAGGGTTACAACCCATAGCGATGAGGGTCTGATGCCAAAGCCACACTCAGTCTACACTTGGCCCTGGATCGGGGCAAACGTCCATCCTGGTGGTTCGTCCCTCTGGGCTTCCCTGCTGCCCTGTTTTAAACACCAGTGTCCTTTGGGTGTCTGGCTTATGAGTATCACGTAACTGGGTGCAGTCATGTGGGGAGCAGCGTGGGGGGTCCTATCTGGTGGTATTAGAAGCAGGGTCCTGATGTAGGGAGGAAAGAACTGTCCTTCCTGCCCAGCAGACCCCTCTGGGGTTCTGTCCACACAGCTGAGCACCCACAAAGCCTCAGGGGGCCCAAGGTGCTTAGAGCCACCCGTTCATTTGAACCCATTGCTGTCGAGTCGATTCCGACTCATAGCAACCCTACAGGACAGAAGAGAACTGCCCCACCGAGTTTCAAAGGAGCGCCCGGTGGATTCGAACTGCTGACCTTCTGGTTGGCAGTCAGTGCTCTTAACCACTACCCCATCAGGGTTTCCCTTAGAGCCACACCCACCATCTATTGCAGGAGGCCTGCCACGGGAGTCCAACAGCAGTGCTTTGAAAACCCCTTTCCCTCTCAGGCTTATTTCTTCAACTGTAAACGGTGGGACTGGACTGTGTGAATTCTGAGGCACCTTATGGATCATTCCTTGGGGTCCCTGACACCACACCTGGGTCTGCTCTGCAGTGCCTGGCATGCTGGGGGTGGGGTCCAGCCCCGCCTTGGCTCTGGGGAATCACTAGGTGCTCCCCATTTATTTCAGTTTCCCGCCTATAAAATGAGACAATCATACAAGTGATTATCTCTGTGGGAAAGGTGTAATACAGGGGGAGATACTCCAGGTGGAAGCACAGGTAAGGGGCGTTATTACCTGACAGCCTAAGGCTGGCTGGAGTTCAGCCCTGCCCTCTGTGAGCTGGCTGCTTCTCCTGTGACACCAGCTCGTCTATGGGATGCTTCGACTAGAGCTCCCGAGAGGGAGGGGACATTCTACCACGTGGCTCTGCTTCTCTTAAGCAAGGAAAGGCTTTGTACCTCCTGGGAAAACAAACAAACAAAAAAACCTTTGCCATCGAGTCGATTTCGACTCACAGTGACCCTATAGGGCAGAGTAGGACTGCCCCATAGGGTTTCCAAGGAGCAGCTGGTGGATTTGAAGTGCCAACCTTTTGGTTAGCAGCCAACCGCTTAACCACGGTGCCACCAGCGCTTCAGCGCCCCCAAATCCTGTTGCCTAGACGTTGGGGGCAGTTTTGGCCTGACCAGAGTATTCCGGCTTTTGAATGAGCGAGGAGAGGGCGATGCCCCAATTGTGGACTTAAGGCCTCGGGAACCCTGAATGGGAATGACTGGGGTGGGAGGATGGGGGAGGAGGGCGCTGGCCCCCATCCAGCCCCCGCCCGGCCCCACTGCCCGACCTGGGCCGGCCCTGGTGGACCCCATATTCCGTCAGCCGGTTTAGGCGAGTTTAGACTCCCAGCCTCGCGGGGCTGTTGGGCAGCTGCGGCGGGAGGAGCCCTCGGGGGTCTACGGCGGGCGAGGCTGGCCGTTACCGTATTTATCTGGGCCAAAGCTCTGGAACGCGTCACTGCGGCGCTACCGTATTTGCTGGGCGCTGCGCAGGTCCTTTCAGGGGACTGAGTGCCGCGACTAAATTGCGTATTTATCGGGGGTCGTGTGGCTCCGGCGGGGCGCGGGGAAGCAGGAGGTGGACTACGTTATTTCCCCAAGGCAGCCAGGCCTTGCAGAAGGGTGCAGTAGGTTGCGGCAGCCGTATGGGAGGCCTAACGTATTTTCGTGGGGGTGGGGTTGCGACGCAGAGTTTACCATATTTCCTCAGGGTCGCTCCGGCCCCAGGAGTTGGCAAGGTTATGCAGGCTCAGCTCTTTTGATTAATGCAGTTTTTGATAGGAAGAGCGTTGCGGGAGGCTTGCCGTATTTATGGGGGCAGGAAAGAAAGGCCGCGGGAGTCGCTGCGGGAGTGTTACCGTATTTGCTCTGGGCAGCGCAGACTCTTGAGGAAAAAGCCGCCGCTGGAGACCGGAGAGACGGGGGCGCAGCCTGGGCTGTGAGTGTGGGGCGGAAAGGAGGAACTTGGGGAGGGGCGGGGGCCACAGCCGTGGGCCCTTGGCTCAGTGACAGGGCCAAGTAGAGACTGGCCCAGGGGACTATGATGGTCTGTCTTTGCAAATATCAGTGCAGCTGCTTAGGAAAGACTTGTGGGTAGGTTCTGTTGCAAGTGGTGCTTGCCCTTTCACCAGGGCAAGGGTCTGTTCCACCCTGATCTCTGGCTGAGGGCAGGGCAACAAGGAGGCACTTTCTCTGAGATCCCACTCTGCAGACAGGTTGGCTGAGGCTGTGGTGAGCAGTGAGATCTGAAGCCCGGGGAAGGCCGGCATGCAGGGTCGGTGGAGTAGGAAGCGGGAGGCGGCAGGTAGTCCAGCTCTGGCTGGCCTCAGCTCTCTGCCGGAGCAGGAGCCCAAGTCTTGGTGGTGGCGGCGCAGACAGTAGCCCTGTAGGAGCAGGGACCCTTTGGGTATGGCTGGCTCTGGAGGGCTGGGTGTGTGTGTGTGTGTGTTGTGAGGGGTGTTCAGTGGCTGAGCAGCAGCACACTGAAAAGAGGACCAGGCAGAGAGTCAGGAGACCTGGGGTCTATTCCTGGCTCTGGCTCCTGTGTGACCTTGGGCAGGTGTGTGGACTTTGCTGAGTCTGTGTTTCCCCATCGGTACAGCTGGGCTGTTGTGAGGACAATGGGAAGCAACGTAAGAAGAGTGCAGTGCCCTGGGCAAGAGGGACCCTTTGGAGAACCAGCACGAATGGGGGTGTGACGCAGGCTGGCGACCTTGTTGAGCCCTGAGTCGGTTGCTTGGTCTTGGGCCAGGCCTGGCTGTGGGGATACAAAGAAGAGTGACGCGTAGACCCCCTCCCCCCAGCCTCCCTGTTGGCTCAGAGACGAAAACCTTTAAGCTCCTGCCTCGTTTTGATAAATGAGGAGCCGATGATGCCTTTAGTGTTTAATCGAGGTCACTTTCAAGTTTAGAGGGTTTTTGTTTTTTTATTTTAAGCTTTGCAAAAGCTCCTTAAACTAGATGGCCTTACACTTCCCTCCAGATTTGGGGTGTCCGTCCCCACCCCTCCCTGAGAATCTGGTCGGAGAGGTGCCAGCCTCTGAAAGTACCAGTCCGAGTGGGGACAGGCCTGGTTTTTCACCAGTTCCTGGTGGGGGGACCGAGGCGGTCACGGCTGACCACCACGTAGGGTGCTAAGGGCCACAGGGTTGGGCTGCATAGTTTAAGGAAGGGCTCAAGGGGTCAGGGCTTCTAGGAGGAGGTGGCACTTGAGAAAGGAGGAGCAAGACGTGAGTTAGGGGTAGAGGAGAAAATAGTGTATCTTAGCACGGGAAGACTGGCTTGAACAAAATCTTACAGGGTTGGGGGAGGAGGGCAGTCCCTGCCTGATTCCTCTCACTGCTTCTGCCTCCCCAGGGGCTGCTGAGCCGCTGGAAGTGCCCATGACGGAGCCCGTGACCTCCGGAGGCGGGTCCCCCGCCGGGGAAGTGGAGGAGGCCCCGGGGGACGAGCGCGGCCTGGTCATCCACCAGCCCGCGGAGGAACCGCCCCACCGCTGCCCGCTGTGCGGCCAGACCTTCCCCCAGCTGCCCAGCCTGATCCGGCACCAGAAGGCGCACGCGGTCCCGGGCCGCACCGCCTTCGTGTGCCCTGAGTGCGGCAAGGCCTTTGGCGTCAAGCACAACCTGGAGGTGCACCAGCGCACGCACACGGGCGAGAGGCCGTTCGCGTGCCCTGACTGCGGCCGCTGCTTCAGCCTCAAGCAGAACCTGCTGGCGCACCGGCGCATCCACAGCGGCGAGAAGCCGCACGAGTGCGCGCAGTGTGGCCGCCGCTTCCGCGAGCCGCGCTTCCTGCTCAGCCACGCGCGCATCCACGCGCGCGCTCCGCCGCCGCACCCGCGCCGCCCTGGGGTCTTCGGGGAGCGGCGGCCCTTCTGCTGCGCGCGCTGCGGCAAGAGCTTCGCCCGCGAAGGCGCCCTCAAGACGCATCAGCGCAGCCACGGCCATGGCGCCGACGGCACCGCGACGCATAGGGCCTGCGCGCTGTGACCCGCGGCCCCGGGGTGGGGGCGCGTCCGGAAGCGGACGGGGGCCTCCGGGGGCCACCCACTCCTCACCCAGGAGCCCGTTTGCAGGAGTGCGCTGCTTCGAGCCGGGTTTTGGCTTCCTTCTCTAGCTCGCCCAGAGCAGGTGAGCCCTACTGGCAGCGCTAGAGCCCTTCTTCTTGAATGGGGAGGGGCAGCTGTATCGAGACTAGCAGGCAGGGGTGGGGGGCTCCATAGAGAACTTCTTACTGGCTGTTCTTTCCCAGAACGCTCTTGGGGAGGGCCCAGTGCCTCAGCCTCAGGCCCAGCTTCAGACCCCAGGGTCTTCACGTTTCTGGTCACTCTTTTGTTCTTCTCCACCCTGGGACACTGTGAGGGCATCCTTGCCATCCTGCAGGTAAGGGAGGGCAACGTCATTGTCCAAAAAGCTCCCTGGAGCTCTCCTGAGTGCAGGCCCGAGGTTGTGTCCAGCTCTGGGGAGGCGCAGAGGAGGTCAGGGTCTTTGTCCCTGGGCGCTCACGCAGGAGTGTGTATGGGGGGTGTGGACAAGTGATGCTCACTCCCTGGTGATAGGTGCTGTAACAGGGTGATTAGGTGTCCTTGGAAGAGCAGAGTGTGGAAGGACAGGTCCGATTGTGGAGGCTCTTACGTCACGACCGTCACATGTGAGGAAAGTGAGCCACACTGGTACCCAGGACCTCTGACCCCAGGTTGCACGTGGTACTTAGTGCTGCAGCCGATGCAGGACCGGGCCGTGGATTCTGGGGCCGCAGACCCTTTCGGCTGCGCCTCCTGTCCTCAAGAGTGGCTCTCACCGGTGGGCAAGTGGAGCTGGTGGGTACAGGAGTAGGACTGTAGGCCATATGGTAGGAGTGGGGGCATTGCTCCTTGGTCTGGGTGCCTGAGGGGATGTGGTATGTCCACCAGAGGTTCAGAAGGAAGCCTGCAGGCTGCAGGTCTGGAACCAGTGCTTCGAGAGGCACCCAAGGGTCACCCCTCTCCTGTCCCAGGGGGAGCAGTCAGGCCTCAGCTCAGAGTGCCAGTTCCTTCCCTCCCTGCTCTTCCTCGGTGCTTCGAGGTCATGAAGACCAGTCCTTTGTTGCAGAAGATAAGAGCTTAAACTGGGGCCTGGGAAAGCCCTGTTGACTTACCTGCAAAGGGATTGACTGTCCATGTAGTTCTTGGTGGGGGCCTAGAGGACTGCATTGACCCAGGGTGAACCAGCTGACTGCCCCCTCCTGGTTCCTGACCTGACCCTTCATTTCTCTTTTTTTTTTCTGTGAACAGATATGGAGTAGGCAGGACCTCAGAGCCCAGTGGGTTCCAGATGGGGCCTGGCCAGCACTTGGTATGAGGACACTTCCTACCACAGAAAGGCCAGAAGGAGCTGGAGCTGGGAGGCGGTTCTGTGCCCTGTGGGGTCCCCATTCCTGTGTGGGGTACACAGCCTTGCAGCAGAACTGGGCAGAGGCAGAGCCTCCTGAACATGAACTTGAGCTTGAAGTCTTCGTTTTCTTTCAAATCAAGGCTCTCAGCACCTTCAGGGTCACAAAGCCCTTTGAAAATCTGACGAAGGCTAGAGCCTTCTCCCCAGAAAAAGGCACACTCCTTTACATTCAAAATTTACAAGCAATTTCATGAATGAAGCCCTGTTGTGTCTTCCCTTTCACTCCCCCGGTTCAGGAATAAAGAATCCGAGGAGGGAACCCTTTTCACCAGTCCCCTCTACCAGAGCCAACTATCAACACGCCAGGTTTCTGGAACCTTAGTTCCCTCCTGCAAACACTGCTGGAGGTTCCTGAGCTGAGTTGCTCTTCTCTGGCTTTGTGATCCTTTTTCTGCTTGACTACTCCCTGGTCTGGGCTTTGGTGAGAGATGGCAGGGAAGCTGGGATGTCTGAGAATGCTGCAGGGAGGCTCGAGCTTGGTCTGAGTGGGGAGGGACCCTTCATTTCTAGCAGCTCAGCCCAGATCCGTGCCACCAGGGTGGGAAGACCATGGGGGCTTCTCTTCTCCCTGCTGGGTCCTGGGCAGGGAGGGAAAGGCTGCCGGGGGTAGCTTCCCTGTGTCCCTGGGGTGCACGTGGCCAACAGCAGGGCCAAGTTACCTCTGTCTTCACACCTGAGAGCCCACCTGCCTCCCCATCAGAAAAGGTGTCAGTGCTGGGGCTGGGCCAGATCTTTGATGACAAACAGATTTTCTGAAGTTAATTGTACTTACCGAGACCCTTGGGTAAGTACACATCCCAGTCAGGCATCGTGTGGGCAGGGAGGAGCTGTGTGTCCATGTGGTAGATACCATCTGGACTGGGCTTTTGCCAGGATTGTCTGTCGCTCCCTGCCCTGGGATCTTTGCTTGTCGTGTTTTTTGTAGGTTCCTACTGGTACTTGCACATGCCTACGCTAGAGGAAACCAGGCCCCATCTGGTTGCAGAGCGTTCGCTCTGGCTCTGAGCCTTGTCAGTGAAGAGGAAGTCTCCCAGGATGCACCTCCTCTGCTCGTCATCCCGCCTGCCTCCTCAGCCCACTGGGCAGCGTGCCTCTACCCCAAGCCTGCCCTGAGCTCTGTGATGCCGTCTTCCTCCTGCACCCAGCCAAGCCTGAGCCAGCCTCATTCCCATCCCTCTCTACATAGCCCATCTGTAATGCATCCTTGCACACAAGCATGTGTGGGCCATCTTGTCTTAGCTCCAGCCTCCTGTGTGCGTGTGTGTATGTGTCTTGAACCTTCAACTAGACTGTGAGCTCCCTGAGGACCACAGAGTCTAGCCCAGGGCTAGTTTTGTAACATTCAGGAAATACTTGTTGACTGACTGGTGAATCAAGTGTTGGAGGTTGTGGGGTGATTGAAAACAGGGGTCAATCAGGAAGGGGGGAGGTACAAGGGGTAGCTCATGGGTGCATTTTGCTGGGTGAGATGTGGCTGCCCCAGGGCCTGGGTGGACACGGGAGCCTCAGGTCCCCCTGCTTGGGGAGGAGGAGCAGGTGGCCTCGTGGCTGAGCAGGGAGATGGGAATGGTTGTCTGAGCTGGATTCTTCTGTGGGTCACTGACGGTTGCCGGAGCCGACCAAGCTGAATAAATGCTCTGTCCACATCCACCTTCATAGGGTGTGGTCATTTGGAGGTAGCTGGGACCAGGGTGGTGGCTGCTGTCTCTTCCTCCATCTTTTTCTGAGGAGTCATAGTCAAAGTAACATGGTGGCAGAGACACTTTCCCCCACCTGGGTGATGATTGCTGTTTGGGAGTAATTGATTTGGGGTTCCTCAAGTCACCCTGTAGCCCCAGCTGCCTGCCCAGTCACAGAAAGTTGAGGCCTGCTGCGAACCTTCCCTGTGGGCCCATCAGCACCAGAGAGGGGGCGCAATGGAAGACCAGGTGTGTACCTCTCTGGACTCCATGGGGGAAATAACATCTGCTCCTCTTGCCTCCTGGTGCAGTAAGGACCCAGTGTGCATCAGCATGAGCCTTGCAGAGACAACGTAGGGCAGGGGTTACCATGACTTACCATGCCGCGTGAAGGTTGCTGGGGACTGAGGCAGGGTGCTGTGGGCTGTGGACTTGGTAAGTCCTTTCCCATCTCTGGGTGGCCATTTCCCTACTTGTGAGGGACTGGAGGATGATGGCCCCTGCTCCTTCCAGCACCTTCCTCGTTGTCTGACTTGGGTTTGGGGCTAGATCAGTTGCCTCTGTCATTGTGTCCCTTGGGCCAGCAGCTATGGTGTACCCTGGGAGCTGGTCATAAATGCAGAGCCACAGCCTGCTCCAGGTTCTGGACCCCCAGTGGTTTGTGTGTGTGTTAGAACTCCCGACCTGCCCAGTGAACTTTCCCCCTCTCTGAGGAGGGCCTTTGGTCAGGCCTTCCCCTGACCCTTGACCCCTGTGCTTAAGGGTGCTTCTCTTAGGCAAGGCTGAGGGTTGTGTGCACAAGGCACCATCTCCACATGGTCGGGGAGGCACTCCCCATCACACCCAGGAATGTGTCACTCATCCAACCCAACACAGGGAGGTGGGAGGCCAGGACAAGGGCCACCCTGGGCCAGGAGCAGGGGCTACCTCAGAGCAGCTCTGCCCCACCATGCCCCTATCCTGCCCACCTGCCAGAGTGTCTCAGGGTCACTGACATCTTCCCCAGCCCCACAGTCCTAACAGTCTCAGATTCGGCATCAGGATCACCTGGAGGGCTCATTAAAACTCAGGTAGCCCACCCGAGAGATCCAGGGTAGGGCCCCAAATTTGCATTCTAATAAGCTCCCAGGGGATTATGACATGCTGGCTGGGAGTCATACTTTGAGAGCCCCTGACCACTACCCTTATCTCATAATGTGTGCTACCGAGACTTCTGCCCAGACAGACCCCTTCCCCAGCCCTCTGGCCAGCAGGGCAGCCAGGGCCACCCATTTGAGGGACTGGCTCTGCCGGGGGGAGAAGACAGGCCCATCTCCAGCTGAGACCGCAGCCTCACTTGGCTTTTCCCCTTTCCCTTCCTGCTTCCACCTCTCCCCATCCCCAGAGAGCATCCCCCCAAGTCAGTCCCTTGAACAGGAACCCTCCTCAGACTCTGCCTGTAGGGGGTGTGGCTGAAGGCAATGTCTCTGATGAGCATAGTGTCCCCATGAAGTTGTCACTGTTGTCCCCATCTGGGTGGTGCTGGTTAGCTGAGAGGCCTTTGGTGAACAGCCAAGATTCTGATGGCTAGATGCAAGCACCTCCTCTGGGGAAGGCCAGGCCAGAGGCAGCCCTCACCTGGAACCAGGTACAATCCTTTAGGGTCTAGTCTGGAGTCAAGGGCTGGGCTCTTGTCTGACTGTGGGCCCTTGGCCAAAGTCCTGCCACTGCAGCCTCAATTTCTCTATCATAAACAAATGCTTTGGACTTGGTTGACCTCAAAGGTTTCTCTCAGGTCTAGAAATCTTATGTGGTAAGGAGCAGAGACCCTGCGGGCCAGGACGGTGATGGCTACACAGCAGGGCCAGCTTGATGCACGGAGCTCAGCTTCCTAAAAAGGAGATACCAGTAAGAAAGCCATGAGCCCTCTGTGGCGGAGGGGACGTCCCTGAAGAGCGTACTTTTCTGTCTCCAGACTCAGTGTGCAGTGTGTCTTCTTTAAGCAGGAGAACTGTGGCTACGAGTAGCTTCTAGCAGCAGAGACAAAGTCACCTTGGAGCAGACAGTCTTTGTTCTGTAAGGCCCCAGGCTCTCCTTTAAATGTCATTAGTGCTGTCCTTGAACTTCCAGGGACTCATGCAGATGCATCCAACCACTTCTGCTTAATAGCAGTACTTTTTAAAAGGCTGTTGTTAGGCAGAGCTGCTGGGGACAGGGACCTCTGAGATGTGGGGAGGGTTGATTCCTCTTGCTTGTGAGGATCTGAGCTGAACTCCCCCACTACGTGGAGATCCGCCGGGGCTACACAGTCCCCAGGGTTGGTTCAGGGCATGTGGGCCCCAGAGAACCTCTGTTTTTAGGAGCAGTGGGGCTGGCCTATGCGGGCAAGAAAGGCCCTGGGGAAGTGGCAGGGGACAGCACATGGGGTCCTGAGAGGGTGCTGGTCACCAGCCAGCAGACAAGTGGAGGGACAAGGAGCTATGGTACCGTAACCCCCAGAAACCATGGGGGCCTTGAGGAAAAGGACTGGAATCCAGGGACTGAGGAGTGTTCGGTCTTCATCTGAGCGCCACTCTGTCCACCGCCCATCTGTTACCACCTCCTGGCTCCCTCCTGGCTGCTGCCACCTCCTGGCTCCCTCCGCCTGTGCTCTGTGGGCCTCCCACTGATTCCCACTGACATCCCAGAGATATGGGCTGGTGCTACTGGTCATCAGAGAGTGCTGTCCTGAAACCACCTGTGCTGTGCTGCCTTGGCCAGCTCCTCGGCTGACAAGGCCCTATATGATAGTGGGCTGGAGCAGAGGCCCAAGGTGCACATCTGGAACTTATCACAGGGCAGCGAGGCTGTCTGCTCTGAAAGGGAGGTGTGTGCCAACAGGCGCTTGAAGTTCCTTGGGTTTCTCCCTCCGCAAAGCCCCTCACTTCTCCTCCACTGAAGACATGTCGCACTTGCATGCCAGTCTCTTGTGGATGAGCCCTCAAGGGCTTGAATGCCACCCAGTCCAGTGTCCAACTCCGGAGGTTCCCAGGGGACAGGGCTGGACTCTTGATCTTGGTAAATTACTGGTAATTTGGAGAAAAATATTATTCTTGGAACTTCTCTCAGTTGCATTGCCTTTGATGGTCAGTGTATATTTATAGTTGCTTCTCCCTGATGCCTGGAGGTGTACAGAATAGGGTTAGGGTTTAGGGTCAGGGTTTTTGTGTTAGGGGTAGGGTTAGGGTTTTAGGGTTAGGGTCAGGGTTTACAGTCAGGGTCAGGGTTAGGGGGCTAGGGGGTGAGGGGGTTAGGGTTTTAGGGTTAGGCTTAAAGTATTAGCGTTAGGGTTTAGGGGTTAGGGTTGGGACTGGGCCTAGGGCCGGGGTGTCAGGTTCAGGGTTTAAGGTTTTCTATCTGGGTCATTAAACAAATAATTTATTTTATAAGGATCAGCACAAAGTTGGTTCCTATGAGTTGTAGGCTAAAGATGTCCCAAATGTCTAACTTTTCCAGACTGGTGTACCACTCCATCATCTCTACCAACTACTCCCCCTTACCTCGGTACCTTCCTTTCCATCTTTACGTTCTGTAGTTGGCTGCAATGTTTCACAGAACTCACGAACCATACTTACAGTTCAGTGGTTCATTAGGTAAGTAACGGGGTACAGTTCACAATCAAGAAGAGAAACGAACTCAGGATACAGTTCTTCAATCAAAACAGCTTCTTCTTGACCTCTGCCACGGGGCCCTGCTGGGTGCCTTCTTGGGCAAGTGTGACAAGTCTTAGCTCTGTGGGTTGGCAAGCCCCCCCACAGCCATCTGGCACTGGTCTCCTGGGTTCTGCCTTCTGGCACTGTCTCTTTTGCTGTCTTCGTGTTACAGCTCCTCTCTCCTCTCTGTGTCTCCCTTTAAGCCCAGGAGGATGGCAAAACTGAGCAATCCCCTCATTAGGGTTTCATGCACCTTATTTGCACGGTCCTAGCCCCACAAGGGTGCTATGCACCTTATTTACATTATTAGCAAGCTATCTAATCTCCTTGGTGGGCCACAAGCACCTCATTTGCATTGTCCCACCCAGTCATTTAGTGGAAGTGACAAAGACTATGGCCAGAAGGGCCATATTAAGTAATTCACTGCACTGCAGTCAGGTTTAGGGTCAGGGTCAAGGTCAGGGGAAGGTGTAGTGGTAGGGGTAGGGTTAGGGGTAGGGTATTTAAGTGACATTAATTACATTCTTTGAATTGTGCAACCATACTCACCCTCCTTTTCTGAGTTGTTCCTTCCCCACTGATATGCACTCATGCCCCATAAAGCTCCTATCTAACCTCTCGAGTTGCTGCTGTCAATTTGATCCCATGTAGACAGATCTTAAAGGGCATGGTGCAGATATTCTTCACTAGTTAAGATGAACTTCGGGGGAAGTAATGTGACCTTCCTATAGGGATGCTATGAGTTGGAGTCTTAAAGGGCATGGTGCAGATATTCTTCACTAGTTAAGATGAACTTCAGGGGAAGTAATGTGACCTTCCTATAGGGATGCTATGAGTTGGAGTCTTAAAGGGCATGGTGCAGATATTCTTCACTAGTTAAGATGAACTTCGGGGGAAGTAATGTGACTTTCCTATAGGGATGCTATGAGTTGGAGTCTTAAAGGGCATGGTGCAGATATTCTTCACTAGTTAAGATGAACTTCGGGGGAAGTAATGTGACTTTCCTATAGGGATGCTATGAGTTGGAGTCTTAAAGGGCATGGTGCAGATATTCTTCACTAGTTAAGATGAACTTCGGGGGAAGTGATGTGACTTTCCTGTAGGGATGCTATGAGTTGGAGTCTTAAAGGGCATGGTGCAGATATTCTTCACTAGTTAAGATGAACTTCGGGGGAAGTGATGTGACCTTCCTATAGGGATGCTATGAGTTGGAGTCAACTGGATGGCAATTTGGTTGCTGGTTTTCTTTTTCTTTGTTTTATTTGTAAAGTTTTCAATTTTTGTTCAACTAGTTTAATATTGTAGGGAAAAATAACCATTAAAAATTTTAACAAAAGCATGTGTCTAAGGACACCCATGTCCAATTTCTCCCTGAGTTTCTGGGTAGGGCTCACGCTGGCGCTGGTGACTGGAAGGTCCCAGTACTTTGTACACTCGTGTTATGACTGTATATGCTCTTCCCCTCTCTCTGAATCCGTGGAGTTTCCACCCAGCAACAATGCTGATGCCATAAAAAATACTAGAGTATGCTATGGTTTCAACCCACCAAAACCATCAACAAATGGATACTTTTGTAAAACAAACAAAAACAAAAGGACACAAACCAGTGGGTGTCTAGTGGATTCCAACTCATGGTGATCCCACGTGTTACAGGGTAGAACTGTGCTCCGGTGGGTTTTCTTGGCTTTAATCTTTATGGAAGCAGATCTCTGGGCCCTTCTTCCTTGGTGCCACAGGGTGGGATGGAATCACCAACCTTCAGGCTTGTAGTCGAGTGCAAACTGTTTACGGAAGTCTCGCTAAAATATTTTATGAGAAAGTAGAGAACACAACACACGGAAACAGTCTAGAAATTGGACGGTTTTGTGCTCAGTGCTGAAGAAAATTGTTTCCTGAGAAGCCGCAGCCAAGCTCCCACTTGTGCAGTCCGGGTGGCGAAGAGGGAACGCTGCCCTCACTGCTGACCCGGTTCGGCCCCGAAGCGGCCGCGGCGCCCTTCCCGGGCCGGTGGGTCCCGCGCGAGGGAAAGCGCCTCCTCTCGCCGTGGGAGCGGCGCCCACGTCCGTTCCCGCCGAGCCCAGGCAGTTCCCACGCTCTGGGGGCCGGGGCGTGGAGCCGGCTGTTCGCGCGCCCTCTCGTGGCTGTCGGCGGAATCGCTGAAGTTCAGTATCAGGTGGAAGTGGAAACTGAAGCGGAGCGCACCGTCCCCTGCCTTGCTGGGAGCCGTGGAGACAGGCACGAGCTCAATACTCAAAAGTCCGTCGGCTGTGAGCACGACACGGAGGGAACAGGCGGAGAGCGCGGGGGCCCAGGGATGGAGAAGGCCGGTCCTCCTCTGGCCTGAACTCTTGTCATCTTTGAGCTCCACACACCCACCTCCCCACCAGAGCCAGGTCAGTCAACTGCTGAGCCTTCCGAAAATCTTCTAACCCTCCATCAGGCTGCCCAGACCAGCAATAGCCTGCGGGGGATGCCGTAGCGGGTAGGTCGTTATTAGGTGTGGTGGTGATCACAATCCTTGATTCATAGAGATTTACTGTACATGATGACAGGGTCCGCTGTACACATACACACACCCAGGGCCCAGGCTCCTGCCTGCTCCTTGGATGAGGCTCTGGAAATTTTCCAAGTCCCGGGCTGGTGTCTGGGACGGGTCTGTGCCTGCCTCAGGGTCTTGGGAGAGCAGCAGTGGTCTGCCTGAGCCGAAGGTAATTTTTCTAAGTCTGCTCGGGGACCTGGCAATCACCTGAGCCTCCTGGAAACTTTTCTTAGTGCACTGAGGTGCCCGGAGACCACGTGTGCAGGCAGGGCAGTGGGTCAGGGAATGAGATAAAAATGGTGCTCTCATAACATGTTTACCAAATTAGTCCAGCCTCAATATGGCCAGGTATTCACAGAGGAAACAAGTGGTTATTTTTTCTTCAATTACAGTTGATGAAGGGAGAATAATTCACACTTCAACCAAGTAAGTGGGTGCAATGTGTGTAGACACGTAGTGAACCCAGGGTACAGAGACAAGTAAGAGTTCAGAAGCTGTGACTCTGGCTTTTCTCACTTAATATATATTGTAAATTTAAATCATAGTAGATTAGTAAATATGTAAACAGTTTCCTGACTCTCTTTATACAGTTGGAAATTATTCTATAGTGAATATAGCATTCTACCCCTAGGCAGTCTTAGCTTATTATGTTGTTGTAAGTGCCATCCAGTCAGTTCCAGCTCAAAACTACCCTATGTACACCAGAACAAAACACTGCCCAGTTCAGCACCATCCTGGCAATCATTGCTATGTTTGAGCCCATTGTTGCAGCTCCTGTGTCAATCCATCTTGAGGGTCTTCCTCTTTTTTGCTGACCCTCTATTTCACCAAGCATGATATCCTTCTCCAGAGACTGGTTCTGCCTGATAACATGTCCAAAGTATGTGGGATGAAGTCTCACCATCCTTCTTTCTAAGGAGCATTCCGGCTCCTCAGTACTTCCTCCAAGACAAATTGGTTCGTTCTTCTGGCAGTCCATGGCATATTCAACATTCTTCGCCAACATCATAATTCAAAGGCATCCATTCTTCTTCGGTCTTCCTTATTCATTGTCCAGCTTTCACAGGCATATGAGGCGATTAAAAACACCATGGCTTGGGTCAGGCACACCTTAGCCCTCAAAGTGACATCTTTGTTTCTCAATAGTTTAAAGAGGTCTTTTGCAGCAGATTTGCTCAGTGCAATATGTCCTTCAATCTCTTGACTGCTGCTTCCACGGACGTTGATTGTGGATCCAAATAAAATTAAATCTTTGACAACTTCAGTCTCTTCTCCATTTATCGTGGTGTTGCTTATTGGTGCAGTTGTGAGAATTTTTTTTTTTATATTGAGGTGTAATGCATAGTGAAGGCTGAAGTCTTTGATCTTCAGCAGTAAGTAGTTCAAATCTTTCTCGCTTTCAGTAAGCAAAGTTGTGTCATCTGCATATTGCAGGTTGTTAATAAGTCTTCCTCCAATCTTGATGTCATGATCTTCATATAGCCCGGGTTCTCAAATTATTTGCTCAGCAATTATTTGCTCAGAAACACCTTCCCCCTTTTTGTCCGGCTGCCTCAGTCAGGTGCCTTTCATATTTGTGGTGCCTCAGAAGTCATTCTGTGCCTCGTCTGGTGCCCTTATGGACCACACCAGTGGCAAGTGTCCCCTCTGACTCCTCCTCACTGCATCTGATACCCATCTTTTAGGTAACTTTACCATGTCAGCTCAAAAACACGAGTCGTTTCACTAAGTATGGTGAAAGGATACAACCCTGATGTACACCTTTTATGAGCTTATTAGAGTGGCTTTCAAATCTACTATAGGCTGATGATCTCCAAATTCTTGGTTAGAAAACTACATCAGAGTTGTATGCACAGTTGGACACTGTTCTCTACACTTGTATGACTCCAAATATCCACATCTACCATGTCCAGAAGAAATCTTTTGGTGATTTTCCTAAGTTTGTTCTTCTGTAGTTTTCCACAGGGTAGAGAATGGCTCTGGTTACCATGTTCTCAGTGTAGCCAGAATTCTAGAAGCCACCTTTGGTTCTCTGTTCCCCTCGTACATATGTGTGATCTACCAGCAGTTCTTGGCAGCTGAGCCTCCAAGGTACGCCTGAAGCAGCCCACCATTCCCACCTGCACTACCACCATCGTCCCTCACCCTGACCACTGCAGAAGCATCCTGACCAGTCCTCTGTATGTGCTGTGCTCAAGTTATCCTGGCCTGCAGTCAGTTCCTGGGACACGTTCTTTCTTTCTCAAGACCACTGAACAATAGAAGGAGGAGGGCGTTTACTTGTACGCCGCCTACCCCCCGCCCCATGAGCTGCCTGCCCCTCAGAAACCACTGCTGATTCTCACTCTTTCTGCTTTTCTGTGTTTGGCTGTGTTACTTTGATAGCGTGTATACATGTATGTTTCAGGGGCAGGGGCACATCTATGGAAAATAATGCTTATGGCAAGCACTGAAATTGGGCCCCTGTCCAAACATCTGACCAGGGGCTCAGCGAGGATAACGAGTGCCCAGGGGCAATCTCGAAGTTGCATCCCCACCCCAGTTTCAAGACGAATAGACATTGATAGCAGTGACACGTCAGCAGAAGGCTCCCCCCTCTTGTCCGGCTGCCTCATTCAGGGGCCTTTCGTATTTGTGGCGCCTCAGAAGTCATCCTGTGCCTCATCTGGTGCCCTCTTGGACTACGCTGGTGGCACGTATCCCCTCTGGCCAACCCCTCGCTGTATCTGACACCCATCTTTTAGATAACTTCACCATGTCAGCTCTAAAACACAAGTCAAACTCGTTAATCTTTTACTTAACACCTTATGGCACTACATGAAAATCACAACTGCACCTTGCTTTCTTTCATCAATGAAAATTGGTCTATGATGTTTCTTCTCTTTCTACACTCAGCAGAGGAGGGTCACACGGCCTGCCTTGACCCATGGAGGCTCTCAAATGTGAAAGTATTAGTTTTAACTTGCTGATGATCTCTCACAGCTAGCATGGAAACTGCTGGTTAATAGAAGCTGCTCCATGGTGGTGCCCTCCCTTCAGTCAGCAGGGGAACATGGGCCATTCCTGCCATGCCTTCTTGTTGCTGTTGGTGCCGTGCAGTCGGCTCTCACACACCTTAGATAGACTCTGTTCGGGAGTCATTCAGACGAATGCTTGGAGAAATGTTTCTCAGTACAATCTTAGTTGTTATGTGCTGTCTAGTTGATTCTGACTCATAGTGACCCTATATGACAACTTAGAACTTCCCCATAGGGTTTCCTAGGCTGTAATCTTCATGGAGAAGCCCTGGTGATGCAGCGGTTGAGTGTGGCTGCTAACCAAAAGGTCGGCTATTAAAATCCACCAGTCTCTCCATGGAAACTGTGTGGGTCAGTTCTACTCTGCTCTATAGGGTCGAATCCGAGAAACTGGACTATATGAAGAAGAACGGGGCATCAGGATTGGAGGAAGACTCATTAACAGCCTGTCTTGTGCAGATGACACAACCTTGCTTGCTGAAAGTGAAGAGGACTTGAAGCACTTACTAATGAAGATCAAAGACCACAGCCTTCAGTATGGATTACACCTCAACATAAAGGAAAGAAAAATCCTCACAACTGGACCAATGAGCAACATCATGATAAACGGAGAAAAGATTGAATTTGTCAAGCATTTCATTTTACTTGGATCCACAATCAAGAACCATGGAAGCAGCGGTCAAGAAATCAAAAGACGCATTGCATTAGGTAAATCTGCTGCAAAGGACCTCTTTAAAGTGTTGAAGAGCAAAGATGTCACCTTGAGGACTAAGGTGCGCCTGACCCAAGCCATGGTGTTTTCAATCGGATCACATGCATGTGAAAACTGGACAAAGAATAAGGAAGACCGAAGAAGGGTTGAAGCCTTTGAATTGTGGTGTTGGCAAAGAATATTGAATATACCATGGACTGCCAAAAGAACGAACAAATCTGTCTTGGAAGAAGTACAGCCAGGATGCTCCTTAGAATCAAGGATGACGAGGCTCCGTCTTACACACTGTGGACATGTTATCAGGAGGGACTGGTTCCTGCAGAAAGACACCATGCTTTAATGTAGAGGGTCAGTGAAAAAAAGGAAGACCCTCAATGGGATGGGTTGACACAGTGGCTGCAGCAATGGTGAGGGTGTCGAAGAACCAGGCAGTGTTTTGTACTGCTGTACTCAGGGTTGCTATGAGTCAGAACCAACTGAACGGCATCCAACAACAAAGTATATATATATTTACTACAATAAAAAATGTGAAAGATAGCAAAGGAGGAAATTTAGGAATGTGCAGTATCTTAGAGAAGAACTCAATGTGCTGTAACAAAGACACCCAACCATTTGGTTGTTTGGTATGATAGCAGTTGACTTTTCTTTCATCAATCACAGTAGGGATAGGTGGTAATTCAGAGGGGAGCTTGTCTTTCACCCATGATATCATCCAGTGAACAATACCCTCTAACTCTCTTTCTCTGCCACTGTTTCTGTGAGGTCTCTATCCTGCAGCTAGACCCTAGACCAAGTGATTGTCCACTCTCAGGATGAGTTTTCTTGGGACTGGACAGAAGGACACCACAAAGCCTCAGCATGGCTGGGTTTATGGAGAAGCAGAGACCCAACTGGCTGCTACCACAACAGTACTTATATTCCTCTGTCTTTGGTTGTGGAAACCCTGGTGGCATAGTGGTTAAGTGCTACAGCTGCTAATCCAAAGGTCAGTAGTTCAAATCTACGAGGTGCTCCTTGGAAACTCTATGGGGCAGTTCTACTCTGTCCTATAGGGTTGCTATGAGTTGGAATCGACTCAACGGCAATGTTGTTTTTGGTCTTTGGTTGCACTGAGCATTGCAGGGTTGGTTCTAGCAGAGATCTGATCGGTTGGGCAACTGCCACTCTGCACCTTGCAGCCCCTTCCCAGGTAAGTGAAGCAACTCCTGGCCCAGCAGACAGAGGTGGGGACAGCCCAGGGCAGAGACAAGACATTGAACTGGTAGAGCCAGTGGAGCTTGTCTGGCTTCCTCCAGGACTTGCAACATGAAACTGTGACCCATAGAACATCAGCCTGGCCACAGGCAAGGGAAAGAATCAATGCTGGTGCATGTCCGTGGAACAGTGCATTTCCTGCTGGGGTTGCTCAGAAGCCTGAGTGCTACCCGCACTCAAACACCTCTGTGTTCCTTCCCTTTTCCCTTCACATCCGGCACTCAGGTACACAACCCTCCCACCTACCCCACTCCAACCCCAGCTGGACTAAATGTCCAGACCCACCCACTGCCACGCCTTCAACTGTTACCTAATCATCCAGGTGACCAGGTGGCCCACCCAGAGGCAGGATGCTGAGAACCCTGTGGCAGCTCTATGTTCTCTGCCAGTGTCTCCACAGGAGGGGAGTGGCTACAGCAGACGTTTCAGACCTGGCTTCACTGAGGATACTCCCTTTATCCATTCCTTCTGGACGGATATCCCTGAGCTGAGGCATGAGGCTGGCAGAGGGCCAGGTCACCCTCAGGGGAGCCCTCTTGCTGCTTGGGCTCTGGGAGCTCCTGGATCCTGGCCAATGTTCTCATGGCCGTCCCTCATGGCGCTACGTCTCCTCTGAGGTTGTGATTCCCAGGAAGCAGATGGCTCACGGCAAAGGTATGCAGGTACCAGGCTGGCTCTCCTACAGCCTTCGCTTTGGGGGCCAGAGGCATGTCATCCACATGCGGCGCAAGAAACTGTTTTGGCCCAGACATCTGCAGGTGGTATCCCAGGACGACCAAAGAGCCTTGCAGATAGACCACCCCTACATCCCTCAAGACTGCCACTACCTCGGCTTCCTGGAGGAGATTCCTCAATCCATGGTCACTATTGGCACCTGCTATGGGGGTCTCGAAGGTATTATGAAGTTGGATGACCTTGCCTATGAAATCAAACCCTTGAAGGGTTCCCACATGTTTGAACATGTTGTTTCTGAGATAGTGGCAGATACCAATGCCACGGGGCCTACATATAGACTAGGATACAAGAACCCTCCGTTGTCTAAAGCTCCCATCAGTGCAGCCTCGAGGATCTCTAGTAAGCTCTATGCATCTCACGCTGGTGCCTTACGAGGCCTTCCTATAAGTTCTCATTCAATGGCTTTTCGATTCAACAATGTAACACAGTGTATGCAATATCTGATAAGTTTAGGTAGTTTAGTTAACGCAATGTATCACAACCTTGATATAAGGTACTATGTTACCGCTTTGATTGTATATAACCAGGGGGATCCAACCAATATGAGGGATTATGGACAGTCAAGTGCATATCACAATCATTTTGCACATCATGTGTATCATGCTCTTCAGGGAGAGTCAGCCTTCATAGTGATTAGAGGAGGACCTAATGATATTGAGTTTAATGCAAGGGAAAACAGCGTATGCACACCGTACAATCTAGTCATGATCGGCGAACTCGGAAGACATTATTTGTTGCTATCTGTGATTACTTCCTTTCAAATTGGGAGAACTCTGGGTCTACACGTTGATGCGGACACTTGTTATTGCCAGAGAAGGACCACCTGCATTATGTATAGGTACCCTGTGATAACAGATGTGTTCAGTAACTGTTCCATTGCAGATCTGCATGAGTCAGCTGGAACTGGAAACCACTGCCTATTCAGGCAGATTGGACATTTTTACAATGAAAGTGTTACTAAGCAACGTTGCGGAGACTCTGTAGTAGAGGGGTCGGAGCAGTGCGACTGCGGCTCCTTCAAGCAGTGCTATAGCAGCGAGTGCTGTAGAACTGACTGTACACTGACCCCTGGTAGTGCTTGCAGTGAAGGAGGATGCTGTACAAACTGTTCCTTTTCCCCCCTGGGGACACTTTGCAGATCTATCCAAAATATATGTGACCTTCCAGAGTACTGCACCGGGGAAACCCACAGATGCCCTGGTGATTTTTATCTGCAAGATGGAACCCCGTGCACTGAAGAGGGATACTGCTATCAGGGTAATTGCACTGACCGCTCTATGCACTGCAAAGAAATCTTTGGCCGAGATGCCGTGAATGCTGAAGATGCTTGCTATAATATTAATAGAAAAGGCTCCCGATTTGGACACTGCAGGAGAAGCGCTGAAAACAAAGTATTTCAGAGTTGTGATGAAGGAGATGTTAAATGTGGACGATTGCAGTGTACCAATGTCAGCCATCTTCCCCGGTTGCAGGACCATGTTTCATTCCATCAGTCTTGGATCTCAGGGCTCCGGTGTTTTGGACTGGATGAACACCGTTCAACAGAGACAACTGATGTTGGACATGTGAGATCTGGTACCCCCTGTGCTCCTGGAAGATTATGTAGTCCTGGCAGTTATTGCAACGGTTCTTTGATTGCACTGAACTATGACTGTCACCCTGAGAAGTGCAGTTATCGAGGAATGTGCAACAATAGAAGACACTGTCATTGCCACATAGGCTGGGGCCCTCCACTGTGTTTAAGCCCGGGTCCTGGTGGGAGCGAAGACAGTGGACCTCCTCCCAGAAGAATTAGGGCAGTATCACAAAGTGACGATTTAATCACATATTTGAGATTGATCTTTGGTCGTATTTTGGCCTTGATAGCTGCATTCCTCTTTGGGATAGCCACAAATGTAAGAACCATTCAGAAGACCAAAGTTACAGAAAAGGAGTATGAATCAGAATAAAAAAGAAGTCAACCTCTCGACCCCTGTAACAAAAACAGATAATACCAAGAAGGAACATCTGTGGGGGAAAAAAAAATAGTAAAAGAGATGGCAAAGCTGAAACCAAAATGTGTAGAAGTCTGCAGAAAAATACAGGCACCTACTGCATACCCTGGGTGGAGCTGGGGGCCACGGTTACTTTTGACATCAGTACCCTTTGACAATTGGTGACTTACCTCTGAAATAAATAAAAATTAAATGTGGGTGTGTTCTACACGTTTTTATAAGCCACTAGAAGCCCAGACAGCGTGGGCTACTGGCTGGGAGAGAAGAACTGAGTCAGCAGCTAGTTTGGACCTGAGATTGCTGGGCCCAGGGTTGGCGGAAGCTGGCCACAGAACAGTCTCCTTCAGGGGCACATGCATGACATGTCTCCAGTGTTCTTATGCACCAGGGATTTCCTTATTCTGTCCGTAATCTGTCCTTCTGTAAAGCAAGGTGCTCTCAGGGAAATTGAAGGCCACTCATAATCCACACTGCCTGGTGCAAATGGGGTGGCTGCGGGCTTTGGGGTGAGACTGCAGTGGGTTCAGATCTCCACCTGGCCCTGGTGGTGAACCTGCAGCACAGATTCTGCAGATGAGAACCTAGGACCAGAAGGGCAAAAGCAGCACCCAGTGAAATTGAGTGAGAACCCTTTATCCCTCCTTCCTTCTCACCTTTACATGGTGATGAACTGAGGAAGGAAGCAGGCTGAGCAAGTCAGGATAAGTCATAGAATCCAGTCTTTTGGAAGGACAGGCCTTTAGGGGTAGAAAACCAGATGTGCTAGTTTCCTGGGGCTGCCCTAACAGAGTACCACAAATTGGGTGGCTTAACACAACAGAAATTTATTCTATCACAGCCCTGGAAGCCAGAAGAGGAGGCCAAAATCAAGGTGTTGGCAGGGCCATGCTCTCTCTGAGACTCTGGGGAAAAAATTTCCTTGCTTCTTGCTAGCTTCTGGTGGCGGCTCACGATACTCGACTTGTGGCAACATCACCCCTGACAGGGAACACAACAGAGAACCCCTGAGGGAGCAGGAGAGCAGTGAGAGGCAGACCTCAAATTCTTGTAAAAAGACCAGACTTAATGGTCTGACTGAGACTAGAAAGACCCCGGAGGTCCTGGTCCCCAGATCTTCTGTTAGCCCAAGACAGGAACCATTCCCAAAGCCAACTCTTCAGACAGGGATTGGACTGGACTATGGGATAGAAAATGAAACTGGTAAAGAGTGAGCTTCTTGGATCAAGTAGGCACATGAAACTATGTCGGCAGCTCCTGTCTGGAGGGGAGATGAGAGGGCAGAGGGGATCAGAAGCTGACTGAATGGACATGAAAATAGAGGGTGGAGAGGAGGAGTGTGCTATTTCATTAGGGAGAGGGCAACTAGGAGTATATATAAAAAAATTTTTTTTAAGGTATATATAAGTTTTTGTAAGAGAGACTGACTTGATTTGTAAACTTTCACTTAAAGCACAATAAAAATTAAAAAAAAGTTGGAAATTTCTGAAATAAATGTCTATACTTCCAGGTTCACCCTTGACATGTAAAGAATGAGCTTAAAAATTGTCACTCCCACCTCTACAAAAGAAAAATTTGGACATTCTGGGAAAAAGGTACTTTCCTTGAACCATCAGAGAACTGGAGTGAGCTTACTTGGCAAACATCACCCCAAAGTACAGAGGCAGGTGCATCTAGAGAGATACAGCTGAGAACTACTTACCTTGAACAGAAGCCACTGAAGATATGAATTAGGAGAAACACTTGAATACAATTTGATGAATTGCTGAAGGCTGAACGTGGACTAACATGAGAGTGAGACACTCCTGGGGACCACAGTTTTAGGGAAAGCCCTCACTTTTGATTCTTTGGCGAACATCCAAAAGACCCCTTTGTGGCTCTGACAGAAGGAGGGGATGAGTAATTGTTGTGAAATAAGCCCAGAGCCTTCTCCACACCAAAATTGACTCTCCAGGAGAAGATCTTTTCCAAAGACTTATCCTAGCTTGGGGAAGGGAAACCTTCCCCAGCCTTCCTGTGTTACCTAAGGGGGGAATATAGTCAGGAGAGGTAACAGGTTCAAGGAAGTAGGGGTGGAGGAAATTAGCTATACTCAAGAGAATACTTGTGAAGGTTGGAGCCCCAAGACACAGGCCCAATAAAATGCTCGCATTTAATCATAAGATTGTATAGAACACTTCCCTCCCCACACCTTCCCACCATACCACAGGGCTACGGTTTAATAACAGTGGACTACAGCTGAAAAACCTTCAAGACATGGACTCTTTGAGGAGGAATACTTAGGAAGCCCAAAAATCACAAGAGGAAAAAAAAGAAAGGGCACTAGAGTTATGTAAAGCCTGTGGTACTTATAGATATCACAAACGTTAAAGATAGTCCAACTCCTGCCAGATGCACCACACATCTGTCGGTTTGTCGTACGGGGTGGGCTTGCTTGTTGCTGTGATGTAGAAGCTCTGCCACCAGTATTTCAAACACCAGCAGGGTTACCCATGGTGGACGGGTTTCAGCTGAGCTTCCAGACTAAGATTAAGAAGAAGGACCTGGAGGTCTACTGAAAAAAATAGCCAGTGAAAACCTTATGAATAGCAGTGGAACATTGATAGAGCACCAGAAGATGAGCCCCTCAGGTTGCAAGGCACTCAAAAGCCAACTGGGGAAGAGCTGCCTCCTCAAAGTAGTGTTGACCTTATTGACGTGGATGGAGTCACACTTTTGAAACCTTCATTTGCTGATGTGGCACTACTCAAAATGAAAAGAAACAGCTGCAAACATCCATTAATAATAGGAACATGGAATGTACAAAGTATGAATTTAGGAAAATTGGAAATTGTCAAAAATGAAAGGGAACACATAAACATTGATATCCTAGGCATTTAGTGAGCTGAAATGGATGAGTTTGGGCCATTTTGAATCGGACAATCATGTGCTGTACTATGCCAAGGATGACAAATTGAAAAGAAATGGTGTTGAATTCATCGTTAAAAAGAACATTTCAAGATCTATCCTGAAGTACAACATGGTCAGTGATAGGATAATATCTAAGCACCTACAAGAAAAACTAGTTAATACGACTGTTACTCAAAATTATGTACCAACTGCTAAGGCCAAAGATGAAGAAACTGAAGATTTTTACCAATCCCTGCAGTCTGAAATTGATCAAACATGCACCACACACGCCATCAGGATGCATTGATAATTACTGGTGATTGGATTGCCAAAGTAGGAGACAAAGAAGGATCGGTAGTTGGAAAATATGGCCTTGGTGACAGAAACAATGCCAGAGATCTCATGATAGAATTTTGCAAGACCAATGACGTCTTCATTGCAAATATCTTATTTCAACAACATAAACGGTGACTATACACATGGACCTTGCCAGGTGGAATACACAGGAATCAAATCAACTACATCTGTGGAAAGACACTGTAGAAAAGCTTAATCTCATCAGTCAGAACAAGGCCATGGGCTGATTGTGGAAAAGACCAACTACTCGTATGCAAGTACAAGTTGAAGCTGAAGAAAATAAGAACAAGTCCACAAGAGCCAAAATAAGACCTTGAGAATATCCTACCTAAATTTAGAGACCATCTCAAGTATAGATTTGATGCATTGAACGCTAATAACTGAAGACCTAATGAGTTGTGGAACGACATTAAGGATATCATACGTGAAGAAAGCAAAAGGTCATTTAAAAAACTGGAAGGAAAGAAAAGACCAAAACAGATGTCAGAAGAGACTCTGAAACTTGCTCTTGAATGTCAAGTAGCTAAAGCGACTAGAAGAAATGATGAAGTAAAAGATCTGAATGGAAGATTTCAAAGAATGACTTGAGAAGACAAAGCAAAGTATTATAATGACATGTGCAAACACCTGGAGTTAGAAAACCAGAAGAGAAGAATATGATCCACATTTCTCAAGCTGAAAGAACTGAAGAAAAAATTCGAGCCTGGGAAATATACTGAACGACACAGAAAGGATCAAAAGAAGATGGAAGGATTACACAGAGTCACTGTACCAAAAAGAATTGGTTGATGTTCAACCATTTCAGGAGGTAGCCTATGATCAAGAACCAATGGTACTGAAGGGAGAAGTTGAAGCTGCACCAAAGACACTGGTGAAAAACAAGGCTCCAGGAATTGAGGGAACACCAACTGAGATATTTTGACAAACAGATGCAGGGCTGTAGGTTCTCGCTGGCCTATGCCAAGAAATTTGGAAGCCAGCTACCTGGCCAACTGACTGGAAGACATCCATATTAGTGCCTATTCTAAAGATGACCCAACAGAATGGGGAAATTATCAAACAATATCATTAACATCACACACAAGTAATATTTTGCTGAAGGTCATTCAACAGCAGTTACAGCAGCGCATCGACAGGGAACTGCCAGAAATTCAAGCCCTATTCAGAAGAGGACGTGGAATGAGGGATATCACTACTGACGTCAGATGAATCCTGGCTGGAAGCAAAGAATACCAGAAAGATGTTTACCTGTGTTTTGTTGATTATGCAAAGGCACTCAACTGTGTGATCATAACAAGTTATAGATAATATTGCCAAGAATGGGAATTCCAGAACACTTGATTGTGCTCATGCAAAACCTGTACACAGACCATGAGGCAGTCATTTGAACAGAGCAAAGGGATATCGTGTGGTTTAAAATCAGGAAAGATGTTGTCAGGGTTGTGTTCTTTCTCTACACTTATTCAATCTATATACTGAGCAAATAATCCAAGAAACTGGACTATATGAAGAAGAACAGGTCATAAGAACTGGCGAAGACTCATTAACAACCTGCAACATGCAGATGACACAAACTTGCTTGCTGAAAGTGAAGAGGACTTGAAGCACTTACTGATGAAAAGCAATCTACAGCCTTCAGTATGGGTTACACCTCAACATAAAGAAAACAAAAATCCTCACAACTAAATCAGTAAGCAACATCATGATAAAAGGAGAAAAGACTGAAGTTGTCAAGGATTTTCTTTTACTTAGATCCACAATCAATGCCCATGGAAGCAGTAGTCAAGAAATCAAATGACACATTGTACTGGGCAAATTTACCTGACCTGAGCCATGGTGTTTTCTCCTCATATGCATGTGAAAGCTGGACAGTGAATAAGGAAGGCTGAAGAAGAATTAATGCCTTTGAATTATGGTGCTGTTGAAGAATATTGAATATACTGTGAACTGCCAGAAGCACGAACACATCCATCTTGGAAGAAATACAGCCAGAATGTTCCTTGGAAGCTAGGAAGGCGAGACTTCATCTCACGTACTTTGGACAGGTTATTAGGAGGGACCAGTCCCTGGAGAAGGACATCATGCTTGTTAAAGTAGAGGGTCAGCAAAAAAGAGGAAGAACCTCAAGGAGATGGACTGATGCAGTGGCTGCAACAATGAGCTCAAGTATAACAATGATTATGAGGATGGCGCTGGACTGGGCAGTGTTTTGTTCTGTCGTACATAGAGTTGTTACGAGTTGGAATCAACTCGATGGCACCCAACAACAACAACCTGCCAGATGAACATTGATCCTTACAGTGAAGGTCTTCTTACCTTGGTTTCCATTACCTAATGCACCATATTTTGCTTTTCACAGAACATCAAATATTATGGATTGAATTGTGTTCCCCCAAAATATGTGTTGTAAATCCTAACCCCTATACCTATGGTTATAATCTCATTTGGGAATGGGTTGTCTTTGTCATGTTAGTGATATATTATTATTGTAGGGTGCATCTTGAGTCAATCTCAATTGAGATATACAAAAAGAGCAGATTAAATGCAAGCAAATTGGTGAGCACAGCTTGGGGGAAGATTGATGTCACACCACCTGAAGGTCACCAAAGAAGCAAGGAACAAGGACCTTCCCCCATAGCTGACAGAGAGAGAGAGATCCCCTCAAGCTGACCCTCTGATTTGGACTTCTGGCCTCCTTAACTGTGAGAGAATAAACTCTTGTTTGTTAAAGCCACCCACCTGTGGTATTTTTGTTACAGCAGCACTAGATAACTAAGACAGAAGTATGCTAAAAGGAAAGAAAGAAGCATGACCTGAAGAGACAAAGCAAACATCAGAACGAGATATCATTCAAATTTTGGAATTATCACACGGCAAAGTTAAAAACATACTATCACTAACATGTCAAGGGTGCTAATGAAAAAAAGTAGACAACCTACAAGAACAGATGGGTAACAAATGCAGAAGGATATAAACTTTAAGAATAAAAATAATTACTAAAAATCAAAAACAGTGTAACTGAAATAAAGAAAGCCTTCAATGGGCTCATATGCAGGATCGAGAAGGTTGAGGAAGGAATCAGTGAGCTTGAAAATAGGTCAGTAGAAACCTTCCAAACTGAAATGCAAAGAGAAAACAGAATGAAAAAAAAAAGAGACAACCACAAAATTATGGAATGTTCTCAAAAGATGTTAGATACATGTGATTAGAACATCAAAAGAAGAAGACAGAATTATGTGAAGTAATAATAATAAAAAAAAGCTCAAACCCATTGCTGTCGAGTTTGTGATGTTTAAGATTGTGTATCAGCTTGGTTGGGCCGTGATTCTCAGTGTTTTGGCAGTTATATAATGCTGCGACCACTTCCCTGTTGAATTTGATATGTGATCACCCCCATGATGGAATCTGCTGACTGGTACTGGTGGGGGTGGGGCTTGTGGAGGCTCCCTACCCCCTCAGCCTTCATCTCTCCACCTTCTGCCGCCTACTTCCTTCCTGCTTGCCTTGCAAAAGTTGTTGGCTTGTTCTGGATCCAGTAGCTGTCTCTTGTCTTACTTCTGGTTCTCAGGACTCGAGCTAGCAGCTTACCTGTCCATCTTGGGATTCGTTGATCTTCACGGCCTATGAGCAAGAGTCCTGATCCCCTACTTGCTGATCTTGGGTTCACCAGCCCCTACAGCTACGTGAATCAGGAGAAACCTTGCAGTCTTGCCTGCCAAAAATGGGGATTCCTCAACCTTCACAGCCTGTGAGCTGGAGTCCTGCCCTCCGACCTGCTCATCTTGAGTTCACCAGCTTCTGTGGCTCTGTGAATTGGGAAAGGCCTCTATCCTGATCCAAGTACTTGGGACGTGTCAACCCCTACAATCAAGTGAGCTGTTTCCTTCATATAAATCTCTCTCTATATATTTATATGCTTTTGCTTCTCTAGAGAACCCAGCCTAAGACACCAACTCTTAGCAACTCTATAGGACAGAGTAGAACTGCCCCATAGGGTTTCCAAGAAGCAGCTGGTGGATTTGAACTGCCAACCTCAGACATGGCTGGGAGTTTTGAAAAATTTATAGCAGACACCAAACCACATATTACAGAGGCCAAAATAACAAGCAAATAACAACAACACAAAGAAAATAAAACCAACTAAATGAAGCATATCTAGGTATTTCATTTTCAAACTGTAGAAAATCTTGAAAAAGCTGCATTTAAAAGCAAACAAAGAAACGAAAACAAGAAAGCTTACCTACAAAAGAACAAGGTTAGGAATTAGAGGCAGGCTTCTCATCAGAAACCATGCAAGCAAGAAGAGACTGGATTGAAAAACAAACCCCCACATAAACAAATGAACAAACTAGGATTGCAAATTCGGGGAAGTATTCTTCAAAATATCCATATACCTACAAGGAAGACCAGTTAATACCATTATTATTCAAATTTACCCACAAACCACTAAAGCCAAAGATGAAGAAATTGAAGATTTTTACCAAATTTTGCAGTCTGAAATTGATTGAACATGCGATCAGGGTGCATTGATAATTACTGGTGATTGGAACGTGAAAGTTGGAAACCAAGAAGAAGGATCAGTAGTTGGAAAATACGGCCTTGGTGATAGAAACGATGCCGTAGATCACATTATAGAATTTTGCAAGACCAGTGACTTTTTCATTGCCAATACCTTTTTTCATCAACATAAATGACGACTATACACATGGGCCTCACCAATGGGATACACAGGAATCAAACTGACTACATCTGTGGAAAGAGACAATGGAAAAGCTCAGTATCATCAGTCAGAACAAGGCCAGGGGCTGACTGTGGAACAGACCATCAATTGCTCATATGCAGGTTCAAGTTGAAACTGAAGAAAATTAGAACAAGTCCACCAGAACCAAAGTATGACCTTGAGTATATTCCACCTGAACTTAGAGAACATCTTGAGAATAGGCTTGACGAGTTGAACACTAATGACAAAGGACCAGATGAGATGTGAAATGACATCAAGGACATCATACAAAAAGCAAGAGGTCATTAAAAAACAGGAGAGAAAGAAAAGACCTAAATGGATGTCAGTGGAGACTCTGAAACTTGCTCTTGAATGTTGAGTAGCTAAAGCAAAAGGAAAAAATGATGACATAAAAGAGCTGAACAGAAGATACCGAAGGGTGGCTCAAGAGGACAAAATATTATGATGACATGTGCAAAGACCTGGAGATAGAATACCAAAAGGGAAGAAAATGCTTGTTTTTTCTCCAGCTGAAAGAACTGAAGGAAAAAGTTGAACCTCGAGTTGCAATGTTGAAGAACTCTACAGGGAAAATATTAATGCAGGAAGCATCAAAAGAAGATGGAAGGAATACACAGAGTCATTATGTCAAAAGGAATTGGTCGATGTTCAGCTATTTCAGGAGGTAGCATAAGATCAAGAACCAATGGTACGGAAGGAAGAAGTCCAAGCTGCACTGAAGGCATTGGCAAAAAACAGGGCTCCAGGAACTGATGGAACACCAATTGAGATGTTTCAACTAACGGATGCAGGGCTGGAAGTGCTCACTCGTCTATGCCAAGAAATTTGGAAGACAGCTACCTGGCCACTGGAAGAGATCCATATTTTTGCCCATTCACAAGAAAGGTGATCCAACAGAATGCAGAAATTATTGAACAATATCATTGTTAATATCACAGGGAAGTAAAAATTTTATTGAAGATGGTTCAAGAGCAGCTGCAGCAGTATATCAACAAGAAACTGCCAGAAATTCAAGCTGGATTTAGAAAGGGACGTGGAACCAGGGATATCATTACTGATGTCAGATGGATCTTGGCTGAAAGCAGAGACTACCAGAAAGATGTTTACCTGTGTTTTATTGATTATGCAAAGTCTTTCAATTGTGTGAATCATAACAAATTATGGATAACATTGTGAAGAATGGGAATTCCAGAACAATTAACTCGTGAGGAACCTGTACATAGATCAAGAGGCAGTCATTTGAACAGAACAAGAGGATACTGCATGGTTTAAAGTCAGGAAAGGTGTGTGTCAGGGTTGTATTCTTTCACCATATTTATTCAATCTGTATGTTGAGTAAATACTCCAAGAAGCTGGACTATATGAAGAAGATTGAGCCATCAGAATTGGAGGAAGGCTCGTTAAGAACCTGCGTTATGCAGATGACACAACCTTGCTTGCTGAAAGTGAAGAGGACTTGAAGCACTTACTAATGAAGATCAAAGACCACAGACTTCATTATGGATTACACGTCAACATAAAGAACAAAATCCTTACAACTGGTCCAATAAGCAACATTATGATAAATGGAGAAAAGACTGAAGTTGCCAACGATTTTCTTTTACTTGGATCCACAATCAACACCCATAGAAGCAGCAGTCAAGAAATCAAAAGACACATTGCATGGGGCAAATGTGCTGCAAAAGGCCTCTTTAGAGTGTTGAAAAGCAAAGATGTCACCTTGAGGACTAAGGTGCTTCTGACCCAATCATGGTGTTTTCAATCATCTCATATGCATGCTAAAGCTGGGCAAGGAATAAGGAAGACCGAAGAATTGATGCCTTTGAATTGTGATGTTGGCAAAGAATACTGAATATAACATGGACTGCCAGATGGATGAGCAAACCTGTCTTCAAAGAAGTACAACCAGAATGCTCCACAGAAGCAAGAATGGCGAGACTGCGTCTCACATACTTGGGACTTGTTATCAGGAGGGATCAGTCCCTGGAGACGGACATCATGCCTGGCACAGCAGAGGATCAGCGAAAAAGAGAAAGACCCTCAAGGAGGTTGATGGACATGGTGGCTGTAACAATGGGCTCAAGCATAACTAGGATCGTGAGAATGACACAAGACTGGGCAGTGTTTGGTTCCGCTGTACACAGGGTCACTACGAGTTGGAACCGAGTCTACGGCACCTAAGAATAACAACAACATCATTCTTCAAAAACCCGTTGCAGTGGAGTAGATTTTAGCTCATTTTGACACTGGGTGGTGCAAATCGTTTGTACTTTTAAAAGATTGGCGGTTCCAACCCACCTGGCGGTGCCTGGAAGACAGGCCTGGTGATGTGTTTCTTCAAAGATTACTGCCAAGAACCCTGTGGAGCTCAGCTGTGCTCTGTAACACGTGGGGTCACTATGACAGGGAATCCACTTCACAGCAATGGGTTTTATTCCTCAAAAGGGAACGCGAGTACCCAGATGGATGCGGAGCCCCCTCGCTCTAGGCCCGGGCTCAGCCTAGTACACCAGGGTCGGTTGTGTCCTTCCTTGGCTCCGTGGCATCAGTGGCGGGTCCCCGGATGGGGGGGCTCCCTTAAGGGAAGGGGTCCTCTCACGGGGGGGGTGTCCTGACAGGGAATGGGGTGGTCCTCTGGGGGATGTCCTGGGTGCTCCAGGTCGCTCCTAGGGCGCCCGGGCCTGGCGGCGGTCTTCTGGGTCCCAGCGCCCGGCAGCGCTGCCAAGTGGAGTGAGCGTGTCTGAGGAGGGGTCGGGCGGGGAGGGGCGCCTCGCGGGTCTCCTGGGTCCTGGGAGGGTCAGGCAGGCAGGAGCGCCTCGCTGGCGCGGGTCCTGGGGGGGGTCGGGTCCTGGGACAGCCTGGCGGGAGGGGCGCCTCTTGGGGCTCGCAGGTCCTGGGACGGTCACCTGGCTCAGGTGAACGACGTGTGCGTGTCTGTGCCTGCGCACAACAGCGGACATGGACGAGTTCGCAAGGCCCAATTTAGTGAGGGGCACGACCCTTTGGCCCTGGAGCCTGCAGTACACACACTTGTCCTGGGTAAATGAAAGGAAGCCAAGGAAAGGGACACAGGAACGCCTGAGGCAGCCGGTCCAGTGTGGGTTGGAACTGACTCTCTGGTAGCTAAGGACACCAACATGATGTTAATGAGGCAGGATTAGAGGCCGTTGTGAATGAGCAGGACTCAATCTACAGGATTAGGTTGTATTTTGAGTCAATCTCTTTTGAGATATGAAAGAGGGAAGTGAGCAGAGACAAGAGGGACATTTTAACACCAAGCAAGAAGAGCTAGGAGCTGTACATGTCCTTTAGACCCAGGGTCCCTGCGATGACAAGCTCCTCGACCAGGGGAAGTTTGGTGACAAGGACTTTCCCCCTGAGCTGAAAGAGAGAGAAAGCCGTCCTCCGGAGCTGGCCCTCTGAATTCGGAATTCTAGCCTCGTGGACTGTGACAGAATAAATTCTGTTTGTTAAAGCCATCCACTTGTGGTATTTCTGTTACAGCAGCCCTAGTGACTAAGACACCATCCACTTGTGGTATTTCTGTTATAGTAGCACTAGGTGACTAAGACACCATCCACTTGTGGTATTTCTGTTGTAGCAGCACTAGGTGACTAAGACACCGTCCACTTGTGGTATTTCTGTTACAGCACCAGTAGGTGGCTAAGACAACATCCACTTGTGGTATTTCTGTTAGAGCAGCACTAGGTGACTGAGAGACCACCCACTTGTGGTATTTCTGTTAGAGCAGCACTAGGTGACTGAGACACCATCCACTGTGGTATTTCTGTTACGGCAGCACTAGGTGACTGAGACACCATCCACTTGTGGTATTTCTGTTATAGCAGCACTAGGTGACTGAGACACCATCCACTTGTGGTATTTCTGTTAGAGCAGCACTAGGTGGCTAAGACATAATCCACTTGTGGTATTTCTGTTAGAGCAGCACAAGGTGACTAAGACACCATCCACTTGTGGTATTTCTGTTGTAGCAGCACTAGGTGACTAAGACACCGTCCACTTGTGGTATTTCTGTTACAGCAGCAGTAGGTGGCTAAGACAACATCCATTTGTGGTATTTCTGTTGTAGCAGCACTAGGTGACTAAGACATCACCCATTTGTGGTATTTCTGTTATAGCAGCACTAGGTGACTAAGACATCATCCACTTGTGGTATTTCTGTTAGAGCAGCACTAGGTGACTGAGACACCATCCACTTGTGGTATTTCTGTTAGAGCAGCACTAGGTGGCTAAGCCATAATCCACTTGTGGTATTTCTGTTAGAGCAGCACTAGGTGGCTAAGACACCACCCACTTGTGGTATTTCTGTTAGAGCAGCACTAGGTGACTAAGACATCATCCACTTGTGGTATTTCTGTTAGAGCAGCACTAGGTAACTAAGACATCATCCACTTGTGGTATTTCTGTTAGAGCAGCACTAGGTGACTAAGACATCATCCACTTGTGGTATTTCTGTTAGAGCAGCACTAGGTGACTAAGACATCATCCACTTGTGGTATTTCTGTTAGAGCAGCACTAGGTGACTAAGACATCATCTACTTGTGGTATTACTGTTATAGCAGCACTAGGTGACTAACACATCAGCCACTTGTGGTATTTCTGTTAGAGCAGGACTAAGGTGACTAAGGCAAAATCCACTTGTGGTATTTCTGATAGAGCAGCACTAGGTGACTAAGACACCATCCACTGTGGTATTTCTGTTATAGCAGCACTAGGTGACTGAGACACCATCCACTTGTGGTATTTCTGTTATAGCAGCACTAGGTGACTGAGACACCATCCACTTGTGGTATTTCTGTTAGAGCAGCACTAGGTGGCTAAGCCATAATCCACTTGTGGTATTTCTGTTAGAGCAGCACTAGGTGGCTAAGACACCACCCACTTGTGGTATTTCTGTTAGAGCAGCACTAGGTGACTGAGACACCATCCACTTGTGGTATTTCTGTTAGAGCAGCACTAGGTGGCTAAGAAACCACCCACTTGTGGTATTTCTGTTAGAGCAGCACTAGGTGACTAAGACATCATCCACTTGTGGTATTTCTGTTAGAGCAGCACTAGGTGACTAAGACACCATCCACTGTGGTATTTCTGTTAGAGCAGCACTAGGTGACTAAGGCACCATCCACTTGTGGTATTTCTGTTAGAGCAGCACTAGGTGAGTAAGACATCATCCACTTGTGGTATTTCTGTTAGAGCAGCACTAGGTGACTGAGACACCATCCACTTGTGGTATTTCTGTTAGAGCAGCACTAGGTGACTGAGACACCATCCACTTGTGGTATTTCTGTTATAGTAGCACTAGATGACTAAGACACCATCCACTTGTGGTATTTCTGTTATAGTAGCACTAGATGACTGAGACACCATCCACTTGTGGTATTTCTGTTAGAGCAGCACTAGGTGACTGAGACACCATCCACTTTTGGTATTTCTGTTAGAGCAGCACTAGGTGGCTAAGACACCACCCACTTGTGGTATTTCTGTTAGAGCAGCACTAGGTGACTAAGACACCATCCACTTGTGGTATTTCTGTTATAGTAGCACTAGGTGACTAAGACATCATCCACTTGTGGTATTTCTGTTAGAGCAGCACTAGGTGACTAAGACACTATCCACTTGTGGTATTTCTGTTATAGCAGCACTAGGTCACTAAGACATCATGCACTGTGGTATATCTGTTATAGCAGCACTGGATGACTAAGACATCATCCACTTGTGGTATTTCTGTTAGAGCAGCACTAGGTGACTGACACAGCATCCACTTGTGGTATTTCTGTTAGAGCAGCACTAGGTGACTGAGATACCATCCGCTTGTGGTATTTCTGTTATAGTAGCACTAAATGACTAAGACACCATCCACTTGTGGTATTTCTGTTATAGCAGCACTAGGTGACTAAGACACTATCCACTTGTGGTATTTCTGTTATAGCAGCACTAGGTGATTAAGACATCATCCACTTGTGGTATTTCTGTTAGAGCAACACTAGGTGACTAAGACATCATCCACTTGTGGTATTTCTGTTAGAGCAGCACTAGGTGACTAAGACATCATCCACTTGTGGTATTTCTGTTAGAGCAGCACTAGGTGACTAAGACTTAATCCACTTGTGGTATTTCTGTTAGAGCAGCACTAGGTGACTAAGACATCATCTACTTGTGGTATTACTGTTATAGCAGCACTAGGTGACTAACACATCAGCCACTTGTGGTATTTCTGTTAGAGCAGGACTAAGGTGACTAAGACAAAATCCACTTGTGGTACTTCTGTTAGAGCAGCACTAGGTGACTGAGACACCATCCACATGTGGTATTTCTGTTATAGCAGCACTAGGTGACTGAGACACCATCCACTTGTGGTATTTCTGTTATAGCAGCACTAGGTGACTGAGACACCATCCACTTGTGGTATTTCTGTTAGAGCAGCACTAGGTGGGTAAGCCATAATCCACTTGTGGTATTTCTGTTAGAGCAGCACTAGGTGGCTAAGACACCACCCACTTGTGGTATTTCTGTTAGAGCAGCACTAGGTGACTAAGACATCATCCACTTGTGGTATTTCTGTTAGAGAAGCACTAGGTGACTAAGACACTATCCACTTGTGGTATTTCTGTTATAGCAGCACTAGGTAACTAAGACATCATCCACTTGTGGTATTTCTGTTAGAGCAGCACTAGGTGACTAAGACATCATCCACTTGTGGAATTTCTGTTAGAGCAGCACTAGGTGACTAAGACATCATCCACTTGTGGTATTTCTGTTAGAGCAGCACTAGGTGACTAAGACATCAGCCACTTGTGGTATTTCTGTTAGAGCAGGACTAAGGTGACTAAGGCAAAATCCACTTGTGGTATTTCTGTTAGAGCAGCACTAGGTGACTAAGACACCATCCACTGTGGTATTTCTGTTATAGCAGCACTAGGTGACTAAGACATCATCCACTTGTGGTATTTCTGTTAGAGCAGCACTAGGTGACTAAGACACCGTCCACTGTGGTATTTCTGTTAGAGCAACACTAGGTGACTAAGTCACCATCCACTGTGGTATTTCTGTTAGAGCAGCACGAGGTGACTAAGACACCATCCACTGTGGTATTTCTATTAGAGCAGCATGAGGTGACTAAGACACCATCCACTGTGGTATTTCTGTTAGAGCAGCACTAGGTGACTGAGACACCATCCACATGTGGTATTTCTGTTAGAGCAGCATTAGGTGACTAAGACACCATCCACTGTGGTATTTCTGTTAGAGCAGCACTAGGTGACTGAGACACCATCCACTTGTGGTATTTCTGTTAGAGCAGCACTAGGTGACTAAGACACCATCCACTGTGGTATTTCTGTTAGAGCAGCACTAGGTGACTAGGACACCATCCACTTGTGGTATTTCTGTTAGAGCAGCACTAGGTGAGTAAGACATCATCCACTTGTGGTATTTCTGTTAGAGCAGCACTAGGTGACTGAGACACCATCCACTTGTGGTATTTCTGTTAGAGCAGCACTAGGTGACTGAGACACCATCCACTTGTGGTATTTCTGTTATAGTAGCACTAGATGACTAAGACACCATCCACTTGTGGTATTTCTGTTATAGTAGCACTAGATGACTGAGACACCATCCACTTGTGGTATTTCTGTTAGAGCAGCACTAGGTGACTGAGACACCATCCACTTTTGGTATTTCTGTTAGAGCAGCACTAGGTGGCTAAGACACCACCCACTTGTGGTATTTCTGTTAGAGCAGCACTAGGTGACTAAGACACCATCCACTTGTGGTATTTCTGTTATAGTAGCACTAGGTGACTAAGACATCATCCACTTGTGGTATTTCTGTTAGAGCAGCACTAGGTGACTAAGACACTATCCACTTGTGGTATTTCTGTTATAGCAGCACTAGGTCACTAAGACATCATGCACTGTGGTATATCTGTTATAGCAGCACTGGATGACTAAGACATCATCCACTTGTGGTATTTCTGTTAGAGCAGCACTAGGTGACTGACACATCATCCACTTGTGGTATTTCTCTTAGAGCTGCAATAGGTGACTGAGATACCATCCGCTTGTGGTATTTCTGTTATAGTAGCACTAAATGACTAAGACACCATCCACTTGTGGTATTTCTGTTATAGCAGCACTAGGTGACTAAGACACTATCCACTTGTGGTATTTCTGTTATAGCAGCACTAGGTGACTAAGACATCATCCACTTGTGGAATTTCTGTTAGAGCAGCACTAGGTGACTAAGACATCATCCACTTGTGGTATTTCTGTTAGAGCAGCACTAGGTGACTAAGACATCAGCCACTTGTGGTATTTCTGTTAGAGCAGGACTAAGGTGACTAAGGCAAAATCCACTTGTGGTATTTCTGTTAGAGCAGCACTAGGTGACTAAGACACCATCCACTGTGGTATTTCTGTTATAGCAGCACTAGGTGACTAAGACATCATCCACTTGTGGTATTTCTGTTAGAGCAGCACTAGGTGACTAAGACACCGTCCACTGTGGTATTTCTGTTAGAGCAGCACTAGGTGACTAAGTCACCATCCACTGTGGTATTTCTGTTAGAGCAGCACGAGGTGACTAAGACACCATCCACTATGGTATTTCTGTTAGAGCAGCACTAGGTGACTGAGACACCATCCACATGTGGTATTTCTGTTAGAGCAGCATTAGGTGACTAAGACACCATCCACTGTGGTATTTCTGTTAGAGCAGCACTAGGTGACTGAGACACCATCCACTTGTGGTATTTCTGTTAGAGCAGCACTAGGTGACTAAGACACCATCCACTGTGGTATTTCTGTTAGAGCAGCACTAGGTGACTAAGACACCATCCACTTGTGGTATTTCTGTTAGAGCAGCACTAGGTGAGTAAGACATCATCCACTTGTGGTATTTCTGTTAGAGCAGCACTAGGTGACTGAGACACCATCCACTTGTGGTATTTCTGTTAGAGCAGCACTAGGTGACTGAGACACCATCCACTTGTGGTATTTCTGTTATAGTAGCACTAGATGACTAAGACACCATCCACTTGTGGTATTTCTGTTATAGTAGCACTAGATGACTGAGACACCATCCACTTGTGGTATTTCTGTTAGAGCAGCACTAGGTGACTGAGACACCATCCACTTTTGGTATTTCTGTTAGAGCAGCACTAGGTGGCTAAGACACCACCCACTTGTGGTATTTCTGTTAGAGCAGCACTAGGTGACTAAGACACCATCCACTGTGGTATTTCTGTTAGAGCAGCACGAGGTGACTAAGACACCATCCACTGTGGTATTTCTGTTAGAGCAGCACTAGGTGACTAAGACACTATCCACTTGTGGTATTTCTGTTATAGCAGCACTAGGTCACTAAGACATCATCCACTTGTGGTATTTCTGTTAGAGCAGCACTAGGTGACTAAGACACTATCCACTTGTGGTATTTCTGTTATAGCAGCACTAGGTCACTAAGACATCATGCACTGTGGTATATCTGTTATAGCAGCACTGGATGACTAAGACATCATCCACTTGTGGTATTTCTGTTAGAGCAGCACTAGGTGACTGACACATCATCCACTTGTGGTATTTCTGTTAGAGCAGCACTAGGTGACTGAGATACCATCCGCTTGTGGTATTTCTGTTATAGTAGCACTAAATGACTAAGACACCATCCACTTGTGGTATTTCAGTTATAGCAGCACTAGGTGACTAAGACACTATCCACTTGTGGTATTTCTGTTATAGCAGCACTAGGTGATTAAGACATCATCCACTTGTGGTATTTCTGTTATAGCAGCACTAGGTGATTAAGACATCATCCACTTGTGGTATTTCTGTTAGAGCAACACTAGGTGACTAAGACATCATCCACTTGTGGTATTTCTGTTAGAGCAGCACTAGGTGACTAAGACATGATCCACTTGTGGTATTTCTGTTAGAGCAGCACTAGGTGACTAAGACTTAATCCACTTGTGGTATTTCTGTTAGAGCAGCACTAGGTGACTAAGACATCATCTACTTGTGGTATTACTGTTATAGCAGCACTAGGTGACTAACACATCAGCCACTTGTGGTATTTCTGTTAGAGCAGGACTAAGGTGACTAAGACAAAATCCACTTGTGGTACTTCTGTTAGAGCAGCACTAGGTGACTGAGACACCATCCACATGTGGTATTTCTGTTATAGCAGCACTAGGTGACTGAGACACCATCCACTTGTGGTATTTCTGTTATAGCAGCACTAGGTGACTGAGACACCATCCACTTGTGGTATTTCTGTTAGAGCAGCACTAGGTGGCTAAGCCATAATCCACTTGTGGTATTTCTGTTAGAGCAGCACTAGGTGGCTAAGACACCACCCACTTGTGGTATTTCTGTTAGAGCAGCACTAGGTGACTAAGACATCATCCACTTGTGGTATTTCTGTTAGAGCAGCACTAGGTGACTGAGACACCATCCACTTGTGGTATTTCTGTTAGAGCAGCACTAGGTGGCTAAGACACCACCCACTTGTGGTATTTCTGTTAGAGCAGCACTAGGTGACTGAGACACCATCCAATTGTGGTATTTCTGTTATAGCAGCACTAGGTGACTAAGACATCATCCACTTGTGATTTTTCTGTTAGAGCAGCACTAGGTGACTAAGACACCATCCACTGTGGTATTTCTGTTAGAGCAGCACTAGGTGAGTAAGACACCATCCACTTGTGGTACTTCTGTTATAGCAGCACTAGGTGACTGAGACATCATCCACTTGTGGTATTTCTGTTAGAGCAGCACTAGGTGACTGAGACACCATCCACTTGTGGTATTTCTGTTAGAGCAGCACTAGGTGACTGAGACACCATCCACTTGTGGTATTTCTGTTATAGTAGCACTAGATGACTAAGACACCATCCACTTGTGGTATTTCTGTTATAGTAGCACTAGATGACTGAGACACCATCGACTTGTGGTATTTCTGTTAGAGCAGCACTAGGTGACTGAGACACCATCCACTTGTGGTATTTCTGTTAGAGCAGCACTAGGTGGCTAAGACACCACCCACTTGTGGTATTTTTGTTAGAGAAGCACTAGGTGACTGAGACACCATCCACTTGTGGTATTTCTGTTGTAGCAGCACTAGGTGACTAAGACACCGTCCACTTGTGGTATTTCTGTTACAGCAGCAGTAGGTGGCTAAGACAACATCCATTTGTGGTATTTCTGTTGTAGCAGCACTAGGTGACTAAGACATCATCCATTTGTGGTATTTCTGTTATAGCAGCACTAGGTGACTAAGACATCATCCACTTGTGGTATTTCTGTTAGAGCAGCACTAGGTGACTGAGACGTCATCCACTTGTGGTATTTCTGTTAGAGCAGCACTAGGTGACTGAGACACCATCCACTTGTGGTATTTCTGTTATAGTACCACTAGATGACTAAGACACCATCCACTTGTGGTATTTCTGTTAGAGCAGCACTAGGTGACTGAGACACCATCCACTTGTGGTATTTCTGATAGAGAAGCACTAGGTGGCTAAGACACCACCCACTTGTGGTATTTCTGTTAGAGCAGCACTAGGTGACTAAGACATGATCCACTTGTGGTATTTCTGTTAGAGCAGCACTAGGTGACTAAGACACCATCCACTGTGGTATTTCTGTTAGAGCAGCACTAGGTGACTAAGACACCATCCACTTGTGGTATTTCTGTTAGAGCAGCACTAGGTGAGTAAGACATCATCCACTTGTGGTATTTCTGTTAGAGCAGCACTAGGTGACTGAGACACCATCCACTTGTGGTATTTCTGTTAGAGCAGCACTAGGTGACTGAGACACCATCCACTTGTGGTATTTCTGTTATAGTAGCACTAGATGACTAAGACGCCATCCACTTGTGGTATTTCTGTTATAGTAGCACTAGATGACTGAGACACCATCCACTGGTGGTATTTCTCTTAGAGCAGCACTAGGTGACTGAGACACCATCCACTTTTGGTATTTCTGTTAGAGCAGCTCTAGGTGGCTAAGACACCACCCACTTGTGGTATTTCTGTTAGAGCAGCACTAGGTGACTAAGACACCATCCACTTGTGGTATTTCTGTTATAGTAGCACTAGGTGACTAAGACATCATCCACTTGTGGTATTTCTGTTAGAGCAGCACTAGGTGACTAAGACACTATCCACTTGTGGTATTTCTGTTATAGCAGCACTAGGTCACTAAGACATCATCCAGTGTGGTATATCTGTTATAGCAGCACTGGATGACTAAGACATCATCCACGTGTGGTATTTCTGTTATAGTAGCACTAGGTGACTAAGACACCATCCACTTGTGGTATTTCTGTTGTAGCAGCACTAGGTGACTAAGACACCGTCCACTTGTGGTATTTCTGTTACAGCAGCAGTAGGTGGCTAAGACAACATCCATTTGTGGTATTTCTGTTGCAGCAGCACTAGGTGACTAAGACACCATCCACTGTGGTATTTCTGTTATAGCAGCACTAGGTTACTAAGACATCATCCACTTGTGGTATTTCTGTTAGAGCAGAACTAGGTGAATAAGACACCGTCCACTGTGGCATTTCTGTTAGAGCAGCACTAGGTGACTAAGTCACCATCCACTGTGGTATTTCTGTTAGAGCAGCACTAGGTGACTGAGACACCATCCACTTGTGGTATTTCTGTTAGAGCAGCACTAGGTGACTAAGACACCATCCACTTGTGGTATTTCTGTTAGAGCAGCACTAGGTGACTAAGACACCATCCACTGTGGTATGTCTATTAGAGCAGCACTAGGTGATGAAGACACCGTCCACTTGTGGTATTTCTGTTAGAGCAGCACTAGGTGGCTAAGACACCACCCACTTGTGGTATTTCTGTTAGAGAAGCACTAGGTGACTGAGACACCATCCACTTGTGGTATTTCTGTTGTAGCAGCACTAGGTGACTAAGACACCGTCCACTTGTGGTATTTCTGTTACAGCAGCAGTAGGTGGCTAAGACAACATCCATTTGTGGTATTTCTGTTGTAGCAGCACTAGGTGACTAAGACATCATCCATTTGTGGTATTTCTGTTATAGCAGCACTAGGTGACTAAGACATCATCCACTTGTGGTATTTCTGTTAGAGCAGCACTAGGTGACTGAGACATCATCCACTTGTGGTATTTCTGTTAGAGCAGCACTAGGTGACTGAGACACCATCCACTTGTGGTATTTCTGTTATAGTAGCACTAGATGACTAAGACACCATCCACTTGTGGTATTTCTGTTAGAGCAGCACTAGGTGACTGAGACACCATCCCCTTGTGGTATTTCTGTTAGAGAAGCACTAGGTGGCTAAGACACCACCCACTTGTGGTATTTCTGTTAGAGCAGCACTAGGTGACTAAGACATCATCCACTTGTGGTATTTCTGTTAGAGCAGCACTAGGTGACTAAGACACCATCCACTGTGGTATTTCTGTTAGAGCAGCACTAGGTGACTAAGACACCATCCACTTGTGGTATTTCTGTTAGAGCAGCACTAGGTGAGTAAGACATCATCCACTTGTGGTATTTCTGTTAGAGCAGCACTAGGTGACTGAGACACCATCCACTTGTGGTATTTCTGTTAGAGCAGCACTAGGTGACTGAGACACCATCCACTTGTGGTATTTCTGTTATAGTAGCACTAAGTGACTAAGACACCATCCACTTGTGGTATTTCTGTTATAGTAGCACTAGATGACTGAGACACCATCCACTGGTGGTATTTCTGTTAGAGCAGCACTAGGTGACTGAGACACCATCCACTTGTGGTATTTCTGTTAGAGCAGCACTAGGTGGCTAAGACACCACCCACTTGTGGTATTTCTGTTAGAGCAGCACTAGGTGACTAAGACACCATCCACTTGTGGTATTTCTGTTATAGTAGCACTAGGTGACTAAGACATCATCCACTTGTGGTATTTCTGTTAGAGCAGCACTAGGTGACTAAGACACTGTCCACTTGTGGTATTTCTGTTATAGCAGCACTAGGTCACTAAGACATCATCCACTGTGGTATATCTGTTATAGCAGCACTGGATGACTAAGACATCATGGACGTGTGGTATTTCTGTTATAGTAGCACTAGGTGACTAAGACACCATCCACTTGTGGTATTTCTGTTGTAGCAGCACTAGGTGACTAAGACACCGTCCACTTGTGGTATTTCTGTTACAGCAGCAGTAGGTGGCTAAGACAACATCCATTTGTGGTATTTCTGTTGCAGCAGCACTAGGTGACTAAGACATCATCCACTTGTGGTATTTCTGTTAGAGCACCACTAGGTGACTGACACATCATCCACTTGTGGTATGTCTGTTACAGCAGCACTAGGTGACTAAGACACCATCCACTTGTGGTATTTCTGTTAGAGCAGCATTAGGTGACTAAGACACCATGCACTGTGGTATTTCTGTTAGAGCAGCACTAGGTGACTAAGACACCATCCACTTGTGGTATTTCTGTTAGAGCAGCACTAGGTGACTGAGACACCATCCAATTGTGGTATTTCTGTTATAGCAGCACTAGGTGACTAAGACATCATCCACTTGTGATTTTTCTCTTAGAGCAGCACTAGGTGACTAAGACACCATCCACTGTGGTATTTCTGTTAGAGCAGCACTAGGTGAGTAAGACACCATCCACTTGTGGTACTTCTGTTATAGCAGCACGAGGTGACTAAGACATCATCCACTTGTGGTATTTCTGTTAGAGCAGCACTAGGTGACTGAGACACCATCCACTTGTGGTATTTCTGTTAGAGCAGCACTAGGTGACTGAGACACCATCCACTTGTGGTATTTCTGTTATAGTAGCACTAGATGACTAAGACACCATCCACTTGTGGTATTTCTGTTATAGTAGCACTAGATGACTGAGACACCATCGACTTGTGGTATTTCTATTAGAGCAGCACTAGGTGACTGAGACACCATCCACTTGTGGTATTTCTGTTAGAGCAGCACTAGGTGGCTAAGACACCACCCACTTGTGGTATTTCTGTTAGAGAAGCACTAGGTGACTGAGACACCATCCACTTGTGGTATTTCTGTTGTAGCAGCACTAGGTGACTAAGACACCGTCCACTTGTGGTATTTCTGTTACAGCAGCAGTAGGTGGCTAAGACAACATCCATTTGTGGTATTTCTGTTGTAGCAGCACTAGGTGACTAAGACATCATCCATTTGTGGTATTTCTGTTATAGCAACACTAGGTGACTAAGACATCATCCACTTGTGGTATTTCTGTTAGAGCAGCACTAGGTGACTGAGACATCATCCACTTGTGTTATTTCTGTTAGAGCAGCACTAGGTGACTGAGACACCATCCACTTGTGGTATTTCTGTTATAGTAGCACTAGATGACTAAGACACCATCCACTTGTGGTATTTCTGTTAGAGCAGCACTAGGTGACTGAGACACCATCCACTTGTGGTATTTCTGTTAGAGAAGCACTAGGTGGCTAAGATACCACCCACTTGTGGTATTTCTGTTAGAGCAGCACTAGGTGACTAAGACATCATCCACTTGTGGTATTTCTGTTAGAGCAGCACTAGGTGACTAAGACACCATCCACTGTGGTATTTCTGTTAGAGCAGCACTAGGTGACTAAGACACCATCCACTTGTGGTATTTCTGTTAGAGCAGCACTAGGTGAGTAAGACATCATCCACTTGTGGTATTTCTGTTAGAGCAGCACTAGGTGACTGAGACACCATCCACATGTGGTATTTCTGTTAGAGCAGCACTAGGTGACTGAGACACCATCCACTTGTGGTATTTCTGTTATAGTAGCACTAGATAGATGACTAAGACACCATCCACTTGTGGTATTTCTGTTATAGTAGCACTAGGTGACTGAGACACCATCCACTTGTGGTATTTCTGTTATAGTAGCACTAGATGACTAAGACACCATCCACTTGTGGTATTTCTGTTATAGTAGCACTAGATGACTGAGACACCATCCACTTGTGGTATTTCTGTTAGAGCAGCACTAGGTGACTGAGACACCATCCACTTTTGGTATTTCTGTTAGAGCAACACTAGGTGACTAAGACATCATCCACTTGTGGTATTTCTGTTAGAGCAGCACTAGGTCACTAAGACATCATCCACTGTGGTATATCTGTTATAGCAGCACTGGATGACTAAGACATCATCCACTTGTGGTATTTCTGTTAGAGCAGCACTAGGTGACTGACACAGCATCCACTTGTGGTATTTCTGTTAGAGCAGCACTAGGTGACTGAGACACCATCCAATTGTGGTATTTCTGTTATAGCAGCACTAGGTGACTAAGACATCATCCACTTGTGATTTTTCTGTTAGAGCAGCACTAGGTGACTAAGACACCATCCACTGTGGTATTTCTGTTAGAGCAGCACTAGGTGAGTAAGACACCATCCACTTGTGGTACTTCTGTTATAGCAGCACTAGGTGACTGAGACATCATCCACTTGTGGTATTTCTGTTAGAGCAGCACTAGGTGACTGAGACACCATCCACTTGTGGTATTTCTGTTAGAGCAGCACTAGGTGACTAAGACACCATCCACTTGTGGTATTTCTGTTATAGTAGCACTAGATGACTAAGACACCATCCACTTGTGGTATTTCTGTTATAGTAGCACTAGATGACTGAGACACCATCGACTTGTGGTATTTCTGTTAGAGCAGCACTAGGTGACTGAGACACCATCCACTTGTGGTATTTCTGTTAGAGCAGCACTAGGTGGCTAAGACACCACCCACTTGTGGTATTTTTGTTAGAGAAGCACTAGGTGACTGAGACACCATCCACTTGTGGTATTTCTGTTGTAGCAGCACTAGGTGACTAAGACACCGTCCACTTGTGGTATTTCTGTTACAGCAGCAGTAGGTGGCTAAGACAACATCCATTTGTGGTATTTCTGTTGTAGCAGCACTAGGTGACTAAGACATCATCCATTTGTGGTATTTCTGTTATAGCAGCACTAGGTGACTAAGACATCATCCACTTGTGGTATTTCTGTTAGAGCAGCACTAGGTGACTGAGACGTCATCCACTTGTGGTATTTCTGTTAGAGCAGCACTAGGTGACTGAGACACCATCCACTTGTGGTATTTCTGTTATAGTACCACTAGATGACTAAGACACCATCCACTTGTGGTATTTCTGTTAGAGCAGCACTAGGTGACTGAGACACCATCCACTTGTGGTATTTCTGATAGAGAAGCACTAGGTGGCTAAGACACCACCCACTTGTGGTATTTCTGTTAGAGCAGCACTAGGTGACTAAGACATGATCCACTTGTGGTATTTCTGTTAGAGCAGCACTAGGTGACTAAGACACCATCCACTGTGGTATTTCTGTTAGAGCAGCACTAGGTGACTAAGACACCATCCACTTGTGGTATTTCTGTTAGAGCAGCACTAGGTGAGTAAGACATCATCCACTTGTGGTATTTCTGTTAGAGCAGCACTAGGTGACTGAGACACCATCCACTTGTGGTATTTCTGTTAGAGCAGCACTAGGTGACTGAGACACCATCCACTTGTGGTATTTCTGTTATAGTAGCACTAGATGACTAAGACGCCATCCACTTGTGGTATTTCTGTTATAGTAGCACTAGATGACTGAGACACCATCCACTGGTGGTATTTCTCTTAGAGCAGCACTAGGTGACTGAGACACCATCCACTTTTGGTATTTCTGTTAGAGCAGCTCTAGGTGGCTAAGACACCACCCACTTGTGGTATTTCTGTTAGAGCAGCACTAGGTGACTAAGACACCATCCACTTGTGGTATTTCTGTTATAGTAGCACTAGGTGACTAAGACATCATCCACTTGTGGTATTTCTGTTAGAGCAGCACTAGGTGACTAAGACACTATCCACTTGTGGTATTTCTGTTATAGCAGCACTAGGTCACTAAGACATCATCCAGTGTGGTATATCTGTTATAGCAGCACTGGATGACTAAGACATCATCCACGTGTGGTATTTCTGTTATAGTAGCACTAGGTGACTAAGACACCATCCACTTGTGGTATTTCTGTTGTAGCAGCACTAGGTGACTAAGACACCGTCCACTTGTGGTATTTCTGTTACAGCAGCAGTAGGTGGCTAAGACAACATCCATTTGTGGTATTTCTGTTGCAGCAGCACTAGGTGACTAAGACACCATCCACTGTGGTATTTCTGTTATAGCAGCACTAGGTTACTAAGACATCATCCACTTGTGGTATTTCTGTTAGAGCAGAACTAGGTGAATAAGACACCGTCCACTGTGGCATTTCTGTTAGAGCAGCACTAGGTGACTAAGTCACCATCCACTGTGGTATTTCTGTTAGAGCAGCACTAGGTGACTGAGACACCATCCACTTGTGGTATTTCTGTTAGAGCAGCACTAGGTGACTAAGACACCATCCACTTGTGGTATTTCTGTTAGAGCAGCACTAGGTGACTAAGACACCATCCACTGTGGTATGTCTATTAGAGCAGCACTAGGTGATGAAGACACCGTCCACTTGTGGTATTTCTGTTAGAGCAGCACTAGGTGGCTAAGACACCACCCACTTGTGGTATTTCTGTTAGAGAAGCACTAGGTGACTGAGACACCATCCACTTGTGGTATTTCTGTTGTAGCAGCACTAGGTGACTAAGACACCGTCCACTTGTGGTATTTCTGTTACAGCAGCAGTAGGTGGCTAAGACAACATCCATTTGTGGTATTTCTGTTGTAGCAGCACTAGGTGACTAAGACATCATCCATTTGTGGTATTTCTGTTATAGCAGCACTAGGTGACTAAGACATCATCCACTTGTGGTATTTCTGTTAGAGCAGCACTAGGTGACTGAGACATCATCCACTTGTGGTATTTCTGTTAGAGCAGCACTAGGTGACTGAGACACCATCCACTTGTGGTATTTCTGTTATAGTAGCACTAGATGACTAAGACACCATCCACTTGTGGTATTTCTGTTAGAGCAGCACTAGGTGACTGAGACACCATCCCCTTGTGGTATTTCTGTTAGAGAAGCACTAGGTGGCTAAGACACCACCCACTTGTGGTATTTCTGTTAGAGCAGCACTAGGTGACTAAGACATCATCCACTTGTGGTATTTCTGTTAGAGCAGCACTAGGTGACTAAGACACCATCCACTGTGGTATTTCTGTTAGAGCAGCACTAGGTGACTAAGACACCATCCACTTGTGGTATTTCTGTTAGAGCAGCACTAGGTGAGTAAGACATCATCCACTTGTGGTATTTCTGTTAGAGCAGCACTAGGTGACTGAGACACCATCCACTTGTGGTATTTCTGTTAGAGCAGCACTAGGTGACTGAGACACCATCCACTTGTGGTATTTCTGTTATAGTAGCACTAAGTGACTAAGACACCATCCACTTGTGGTATTTCTGTTATAGTAGCACTAGATGACTGAGACACCATCCACTGGTGGTATTTCTGTTAGAGCAGCACTAGGTGACTGAGACACCATCCACTTGTGGTATTTCTGTTAGAGCAGCACTAGGTGGCTAAGACACCACCCACTTGTGGTATTTCTGTTAGAGCAGCACTAGGTGACTAAGACACCATCCACTTGTGGTATTTCTGTTATAGTAGCACTAGGTGACTAAGACATCATCCACTTGTGGTATTTCTGTTAGAGCAGCACTAGGTGACTAAGACACTGTCCACTTGTGGTATTTCTGTTATAGCAGCACTAGGTCACTAAGACATCATCCACTGTGGTATATCTGTTATAGCAGCACTGGATGACTAAGACATCATGGACGTGTGGTATTTCTGTTATAGTAGCACTAGGTGACTAAGACACCATCCACTTGTGGTATTTCTGTTGTAGCAGCACTAGGTGACTAAGACACCGTCCACTTGTGGTATTTCTGTTACAGCAGCAGTAGGTGGCTAAGACAACATCCATTTGTGGTATTTCTGTTGCAGCAGCACTAGGTGACTAAGACATCATCCACTTGTGGTATTTCTGTTAGAGCACCACTAGGTGACTGACACATCATCCACTTGTGGTATGTCTGTTACAGCAGCACTAGGTGACTAAGACACCATCCACTTGTGGTATTTCTGTTAGAGCAGCATTAGGTGACTAAGACACCATGCACTGTGGTATTTCTGTTAGAGCAGCACTAGGTGACTAAGACACCATCCACTTGTGGTATTTCTGTTAGAGCAGCACTAGGTGACTGAGACACCATCCAATTGTGGTATTTCTGTTATAGCAGCACTAGGTGACTAAGACATCATCCACTTGTGATTTTTCTCTTAGAGCAGCACTAGGTGACTAAGACACCATCCACTGTGGTATTTCTGTTAGAGCAGCACTAGGTGAGTAAGACACCATCCACTTGTGGTACTTCTGTTATAGCAGCACGAGGTGACTAAGACATCATCCACTTGTGGTATTTCTGTTAGAGCAGCACTAGGTGACTGAGACACCATCCACTTGTGGTATTTCTGTTAGAGCAGCACTAGGTGACTGAGACACCATCCACTTGTGGTATTTCTGTTATAGTAGCACTAGATGACTAAGACACCATCCACTTGTGGTATTTCTGTTATAGTAGCACTAGATGACTGAGACACCATCGACTTGTGGTATTTCTATTAGAGCAGCACTAGGTGACTGAGACACCATCCACTTGTGGTATTTCTGTTAGAGCAGCACTAGGTGGCTAAGACACCACCCACTTGTGGTATTTCTGTTAGAGAAGCACTAGGTGACTGAGACACCATCCACTTGTGGTATTTCTGTTGTAGCAGCACTAGGTGACTAAGACACCGTCCACTTGTGGTATTTCTGTTACAGCAGCAGTAGGTGGCTAAGACAACATCCATTTGTGGTATTTCTGTTGTAGCAGCACTAGGTGACTAAGACATCATCCATTTGTGGTATTTCTGTTATAGCAACACTAGGTGACTAAGACATCATCCACTTGTGGTATTTCTGTTAGAGCAGCACTAGGTGACTGAGACATCATCCACTTGTGTTATTTCTGTTAGAGCAGCACTAGGTGACTGAGACACCATCCACTTGTGGTATTTCTGTTATAGTAGCACTAGATGACTAAGACACCATCCACTTGTGGTATTTCTGTTAGAGCAGCACTAGGTGACTGAGACACCATCCACTTGTGGTATTTCTGTTAGAGAAGCACTAGGTGGCTAAGATACCACCCACTTGTGGTATTTCTGTTAGAGCAGCACTAGGTGACTAAGACATCATCCACTTGTGGTATTTCTGTTAGAGCAGCACTAGGTGACTAAGACACCATCCACTGTGGTATTTCTGTTAGAGCAGCACTAGGTGACTAAGACACCATCCACTTGTGGTATTTCTGTTAGAGCAGCACTAGGTGAGTAAGACATCATCCACTTGTGGTATTTCTGTTAGAGCAGCACTAGGTGACTGAGACACCATCCACATGTGGTATTTCTGTTAGAGCAGCACTAGGTGACTGAGACACCATCCACTTGTGGTATTTCTGTTATAGTAGCACTAGATAGATGACTAAGACACCATCCACTTGTGGTATTTCTGTTATAGTAGCACTAGGTGACTGAGACACCATCCACTTGTGGTATTTCTGTTATAGTAGCACTAGATGACTAAGACACCATCCACTTGTGGTATTTCTGTTATAGTAGCACTAGATGACTGAGACACCATCCACTTGTGGTATTTCTGTTAGAGCAGCACTAGGTGACTGAGACACCATCCACTTTTGGTATTTCTGTTAGAGCAACACTAGGTGACTAAGACATCATCCACTTGTGGTATTTCTGTTAGAGCAGCACTAGGTCACTAAGACATCATCCACTGTGGTATATCTGTTATAGCAGCACTGGATGACTAAGACATCATCCACTTGTGGTATTTCTGTTAGAGCAGCACTAGGTGACTGACACAGCATCCACTTGTGGTATTTCTGTTAGAGCAGCACTAGGTGACTGAGATACCATCCGCTTGTGGTATTTCTGTTATAGTAGCACTAAATGCCTAAGACACCATCCACTTGTGGTATTTCTGTTATAGCAGCACTAGGTGACTAAGACACTATCCACTTGTGGTATTTCTGTTATAGCAGCACTAGGTGATTAAGACATCATCCACTTGTGGTATTTCTGTTAGAGCAACACTAGGTGACTAAGACATCATCCACTTGTGGTATTTCTGTTAGAGCAGCACTAGGTGACTAAGACATCATCCACTTGTGGTATTTCTGTTAGAGCAGCACTAGGTGACTAAGACTTAATCCACTTGTGGTATTTCTGTTAGAGCAGCACTAGGTGACTAAGACATCATCTACTTGTGGTATTACTGTTATAGCAGCACTAGGTGACTAACACATCAGCCACTTGTGGTATTTCTGTTAGAGCAGGACTAAGGTGACTAAGACAAAATCCACTTGTGGTATTTCTGTTAGAGCAGCACTAGGTGACTGAGACACCATCCACATGTGGTATTTCTGTTATAGCAGCACTAGGTGACTGAGACACCATCCACTTGTGGTATTTCTGTAATAGCAGCACTAGGTGACTGAGACACCATCCACTTGTGGTATTTCTGTTAGAGCAGCACTAGGTGGCTAAGCCATAATCCACTTGTGGTATTTCTGTTAGAGCAGCACTAGGTGGCTAAGACACCACCCACTTGTGGTATTTCTGTTAGAGAAGCACTAGGTGACTAAGACATCATCCACTTGTGGTATTTCTGTTAGAGCAGCACTAGGTGACTAAGACACTATCCACTTGTGGTATTTCTGTTATAGCAGCACTAGGTAACTAAGACATCATCCACTTGTGGTATTTCTGTTAGAGCAGCACTAGGTGACTAAGACATCATCCACTTGTGGTATTTCTGTTAGAGCAGCACTAGGTGACTAAGACATCATCCACTTGTGGTATTTCTGTTAGAGCAGCACTAGGTGACTAAGACATCATCCACTTGAGGTATTTCTGTTACAGCAGCACTAGGTGACTAAGACACCATCCAATTGTGGTATTTCTGTTATAGCAGCACTAGGTGACTAAGACATCATCCACTTGTGATTTTTCTGTTAGAGCAGCACCAGGTGACTAAGACACCATCCACTTGTGGTATTTCTGTTATAGTAGCACTAGATGACTGAGACACCATCCACTTGTGGTATTTCTGTTAGAGCAGCACTAGGTGACTGAGACAACATCCACTTCTGGTATTTCTGTTACAGCAGCACTAGGTGACTGAGACACCATCCACTTGTGGTATTTCTGTTAGAGCAGCACTAGGTGACTAAGACACCATCCACTTGTGGTATTTCTGTTAGAGCAGCACTAGGTGACTAAGACATCATCCACTTGTGGTATATCTGTTAGAGGAGCACTAGGTGACTAAGCCACCATCCACTGTGGTATTTCTGTTAGAGCAGCTCTAGGTGACTAAGACAACATCCACTTGTGGTATTTCTGTTACAGCAGCACTAGGTGGCTAAGACATCATCCACTTGTGGAATTTCTGTTAGAGCAGCACTAGGTGACTAAGATACCATCCACTTGTGGTATTTCTGTTAGAGCAGCACTAGGTGACTAAGACAACATCCACTGTGGTATTTCTGTTAGACCAGCACTAGGTGACTAAGACACCATCCACTGTGGTATTTCTGTTAGAGCAGCACTAGGTCACTGAGACACCGTCCACTTGTGGTGTTTCTGTTAGAGCAGCACTAGGTGACCTAGACACCATCCACTTGTGGTATATCTGTTAGAGCCGCACTAGGTGGCTAAGACCTCATCCACTTGTGGTATTTCTGTTACAGCAGCACTAGGTGACTGAGACACCATCCACTTGTGGTATTTCTGTTACAGCAGCACTAGGTGACTGAGACACCATCCACTTGTGGTATTTCTGTTAGAGCAGCTCTAGGTGACTGAGACACCATCCACTTGTGGTATTCCTGTTAAAGCAGCAGAAGGTGACTAAGACACCATCCACTGTGGTATTTCTGTTAGAGCAGCACTAGGTGACTGAGACACCATCCACTTGTGGAATTTCTGTTAGAGCAGGACGAGGTCACTAAGACACCACCCACTGTGGTATTTCTGTTAGAGCAGCACTAGGTGAGTAAGACATCATCCACTGTGGTATTTCTGTTAGAGCAGCTCTAGGTGACTGAGACACCATCCACTTGTGGTATTCCTGTTAGAGCAGCACAAGGTGCCTAAGACACCATCCACTGTGGTATTTCTGTTAGAGCAGCACTAGGTGACTGAGACACCAGCCACTTGTGGATTTTCTGTTAGAGCAGGACGAGGTGACTAAGACACCATCCACTGTGGTATTTCTGTTAGAGCAGCACTAGGTGACTAAGACACCATCCACTGTGGTATTTCTGTTAGAGCAGCACTAGGTGACTGAGACAACATCCACTTCTGGTATTTCTGTTAGAGCAGGACTAGGTGACTAAGACACCATCCACTTGTGGTATTTCTGTTAGAGCAGCACTAGGTGACTAAGACACCATCCACTGTGGTATGTCTGTTAGAGCAGCACTAGGTGACGGAGACACCATCCACTTGTGGTATTTCTGTTATAGCAGCACTAGGTGACTAAGACATCATCCGCTTGTGGTATTTCTGTTAGAGCAGCACTAGGTGACTAAGACATCATCCACTTGTGGTATTTCTGTTAGAGCAGCACTAGGTGACTAAGACATCATCCACTTGAGGTATTTCTGTTACAGCAGCACTAGGTGACTAAGACACCATCCAATTGTCGTATTTCTGTTAGAGCAGCATTAGGTGATTAAGACGCCATCCACTGTGGTATTTCTGTTGGATCAGCACTAGGTGACTAAGACACCATCCAATTGTGGTATTTCTGTTAGAGCAGCACTAGGTGACTAAGACATCATCCACTTGTAGTATTTCTGTTAGAGCAGCACTAGGTGACTTAGACATCATCCACTTGTGGTATTTCTGATAGAGCAGCACTAGGTGACTGAGAAACCATCCACTTGTGGTATTTCTGTTAGAGCAGCACTAGGTGGCTAAGACACCACCCACTTGTGGTATTTCTGTTAGAGCAGCACTAGGTGACTAAGACACCATGCACTTGTGGTATTTCTGTTATAGTAGCACTAGGTGACTAAGACATCATCCACTTGTGGTATTTCTGTTAGAGCAGCACTAGGTGACTAAGACACTATCCACTTGTGGTATTTCTGTTATAGCAGCACTAGGTGACTAAGACATCATCCACTGTGGTATATCTGTTATAGCAGCACTAGATGACTAAGACATCATCCACGTGTGGTATTTCTGTTATTGTAGCACTAGGTGACTAAGACACCATCCACTTGTGGTATTTCTGTTGTAGCAGCACTAGGTGACTAAGACACCGTCCACTTGTGGTATTTCGGTTACAGCAGCAGTAGTTGGCTAAGACAACATCCATTTTTGGTATTTCTGTTGTAGCAGCACTAGGTGACTAAGACATCATCCATTTGTGCTATTTCTGTTATAGCAGCACTTGGTGACTAAGACATCATCCACTTGTGGTATTTCTGTTAGAGCAGCACTAGGTGACTGAGACATCATCCACTTGTGGTATTTCTGTTAGAGCAGCACTAGGTGACTGAGACACCATCCGCTTGTGGTATTTCTGTTATAGTAGCACTAGATGACTAAGACACCATCCACTTGTGGTATTTCTGTTAGAGCAGCACTAGGTGACTAAGACACTATCCACTTGTGGTATTTCTGTTATAGCAGCACTAGGTGACTGAGACAACATCCACTTGTGGTATTTCTGTTAGAGCAACACTAGGTGACTAAGACATCATCCACTTTTGGTATTTCTGTTAGAGCAGCACTAGGTGACTAAGACATCATCTACTTGTGGTATTAGTGTTATAGCAGCACTAGGTGACTAACACATCAGCCACTTGTGGTATTTCTGTTAGAGCAGGACTAAGGTGACTAAGACAAAATCCACTTGTGGTATTTCTGTTAGAGCAGCACTAGGTGACTAAGACACCATCCACTGTGGTATTTCTGTTATAACAGCACTAGGTGACTAAGACATCATCCACTTGTGGTATTTCTGTTAGAGCAGCACTAGGTGAATAAGACACCATCCACTGTGGTATTTCTGTTAGAGCAGCACTAGGTGACTGAGACACCATCCACTTGTGGAATTTCTGTTAGAGAAGGACGAGGTCACTAAGACACCACCCACTGTGGTATTTCTGTTAGAGCAGCACTAGGTGAGTAAGACATCATCCACTGTGGTATTTCTGTTAGAGCAGCTCTAGGTGACTGAGACACCATCCACTTGTGGTATTCCTGTTAGAGCAGCACAAGGTGCCTAAGACACCATCCACTGTGGTATTTCTGTTAGAGCAGCACTAGGTGACTGAGACACCAGCCACTTGTGGATTTTCTGTTAGAGCAGGACGAGGTGACTAAGACACCATCCACTGTGGTATTTCTGTTAGAGCAGCACTAGGTGACTAAGACACCATCCACTGTGGTATTTCTGTTAGAGCAGCACTAGGTGACTGAGACAACATCCACTTCTGGTATTTCTGTTAGAGCAGGACTAGGTGACTAAGACACCATCCACTTGTGGTATTTCTGTTAGAGCAGCACTAGGTGACTAAGACACCATCCACTGTGGTATGTCTGTTAGAGCAGCACTAGGTGACGGAGACACCATCCACTTGTGGTATTTCTGTTATAGCAGCACTAGGTGACTAAGACATCATCCGCTTGTGGTATTTCTGTTAGAGCAGCACTAGGTGACTAAGACATCATCCACTTGTGGTATTTCTGTTAGAGCAGCACTAGGTGACTAAGACATCATCCACTTGAGGTATTTCTGTTACAGCAGCACTAGGTGACTAAGACACCATCCAATTGTCGTATTTGTGTTAGAGCAGCATTAGGTGATTAAGACGCCATCCACTGTGGTATTTCTGTTGGAGCAGCACTAGGTGACTAAGACACCATCCAATTGTGGTATTTCTGTTAGAGCAGCACTAGGTGACTAAGACATCATCCACTTGTAGTATTTCTGTTAGAGCAGCACTAGGTGACTTAGACATCATCCACTTGTGGTATTTCTGATAGAGCAGCACTAGGTGACTGAGAAACCATCCACTTGTGGTATTTCTGTTAGAGCAGCACTAGGTGGCTAAGACACCACCCACTTGTGGTATTTCTCTTAGAGCAGCACTAGGTGACTAAGACACCATCCACTTGTGGTATTTCTGTTATAGTAGCACTAGGTGACTAAGACATCATCCACATGTGGTGTTTCTGTTAGAGCAGCACTAGGTGACTAAGACACTATCCACTTGTGGTATTTCTGTTATAGCAGCACTAGGTGACTAAGACATCATCCACTGTGGTATATCTGTTATAGCAGCACTGGATGACTAAGACATCATCCACGTGTGGTATTTCTGTTATAGTAGCACTAGGTGACTAAGACACCATCCACTTGTGGTATTTCTGTTGTAGCAGCACTAGGTGACTAAGACACCGTCCACTTGTGGTATTTCGGTTACAGCAGCAGTAGTTGGCTAAGACAACATCCATTTTTGGTATTTCTGTTGTAGCAGCACTAGGTGACTAAGACATCATCCATTTGTGCTATTTCTGTTATAGCAGCACTTGGTTTCTAAGACATCATCCACTTGTGGTATTTCTGTTAGAGCAGCACTAGGTGACTGAGACATCATCCACTTGTGGTATTTCTGTTAGAGCAGCACTAGGTGACTGAGACACCATCCGCTTGTGGTATTTCTGTTATAGTAGCACTAGATGACTAAGACACCATCCACTTGTGGTATTTCTGTTAGAGCAGCACTAGGTGACTAAGACACTATCCACTTGTGGTATTTCTGTTATAGCAGCACTAGGTGACTGAGACATCATCCACTTGTGGTATTTCTGTTAGAGCAACACTAGGTGACTAAGACATCATCCACTTTTGGTATTTCTGTTAGAGCAGCACTAGGTGACTAAGACATCATCTACTTGTGGTATTAGTGTTATAGCAGCACTAGGTGACTAACACATCAGCCACTTGTGGTATTTCTGTTAGAGCAGGACTAAGGTGACTAAGACAAAATCCACTTGTGGTATTTCTGTTAGAGCAGCACTAGGTGACTAAGACACCATCCACTGTGGTATTTCTGTTATAACAGCACTAGGTGACTAAGACATCATCCACTTGTGGTATTTCTGTTAGAGCAGCACTAGGTGAATAAGACACCGTCCACTGTGGTATTTCTGTTAGAGCAGCACTAGGTGACTAAGTCACCATCCACTGTGGTATTTCTGTTAGAGAAGCACGAGGTGACTAAGACACCATCCACTGTGGTATTTCTGTTAGAGCAGCACTAGGTGACTGAGACACCATCCACTGTGGTATTTCTGTTAGAGCAGCACTAGGTGACTGAGACACCATCCACTTGTGGTATTTCTGTTAGAGCAGCACTCGGTGACTAAGACACCATCCACTTGTGGTATTTCTGTTAGAGCAGCACTAGGTGACTAAGACACCATCCACTGTGGTATGTCTGTTAGAGCAGCACTAGGTAATGAAGACACCATCCACTTGTGGTATTTCTGTTATAGCAACACTAGGTGACTAAGACATCATCCACTTGTGGTATTTCAGTTAGAGCAGCACTAGGTGACTAAGACATCATCCACTTGAGGTATTTCTGTTACAGCAGCACTAGGTGACTAAGACACCATCCACTTGTAGTATTTCTGTTAGAGCAGCATGAGGTGACTAAGACACCATGCACTGTGGTATTTGTGTTAGAACAGCACTAGTTGACTAAGACACCATCCACTTGTGGTATTTCTGTTAGAGCAGTACTAGGTGACTAAGACATCATCCACTTGTGGTATTTCTGTTAGAGCAGCACTAGGTGACTAAGACTTCATCCACTTGTGGTATTTATGTTAGAGCAGCACTAGGTGACTCAGACACCATCCAATTGTGGTATTTCTGTTATAGCAGCACTAGGTGACTAAGACATCATCCACTTGTGATTTTTCTGTTAGAGCAGCACTAGGTGACTAAGACACCATCCACTGTGGTATTTCTGTTAGAGCAGCACTACGTGAGTAAGACACCATCCACTTGTGGTAATTCTGTTATAGCAGCACTAGGTGACTAAGACATCATCCACTTGTGGTATTTCTGTTAGAGCAGCACTAGGTGACTGAGACACAATCCACTTGTGGTATTTCTGTTAGAGCAGCACTAGGTGACTGAGACACCATCCACTTGCGGTATTTCTGTTATAGTAGCACTTGATGACTAAGACACCATCGACTTGTGGTATTTCTGTTATAGTAGCACTAGATGACTGAAACACCATCCACATGTGGTATTTCTGTTAGAGCAGCACTAGGTGACTGAGACACCATCCACTTGTGGTATTTCTGTTACAGCAGCACTAGGTGACTGAGACACCATCCACTTGTGGTATTTCTGTTAGAGCAGCACTAGGTGACTAAGACACCATCCACTGTGGTATGTCTGTTAGAGCAGCACTAGGTAATGAAGACACCATCCACTTGTGGTATTTCTGTTATAGCAACACTAGGTGACTAAGACATCATCCACTTGTGGTATTTCTGTTAGAGCAGCACTAGGTGACTAAGACATCATCCACTTGAGGTATTTCTGTTACAGCAGCACTAGGTGACTAAGACACCATCCACTTGTAGTATTTCTGTTAGAGCAGCATTAGGTGACTAAGACACCATGCACTGTGGTATTTCTGTTAGAGCAGCACTAGGTGACTAAGACACCATCCACTTGTGGTATTTCTGTTAGAGCAGTACTAGGTGACTAAGACATCATCCACTTGTGGTATTTCTGTTAGAGCAGCACTAGGTGACTAAGACATCATCCACTTGTGGTATTTATGTTAAAGCAGCACTAGGTGACTAAGACACCATCCAATTGTGGTATTTCTGTTATAGCAGCACTAGGTGACTAAGACATCATCCACTTGTGGTATTTCTGTTAGAGCAGCACTAGGTGACTGAGACACCATCCACTTGCGGTATTTCTGTTAGAGCAGCACTAGGTGACTGAGACACCATCCACTTGCGGTATTTCTGTTATAGTAGCACTTGATGACTGAGACACCATCCACTTGTGGTATTTCTGTTATAGTAGCACTAGATGACTGAGACACCATCCACTTGTGGTATTTCTGTTAGAGCAGCACTAGGTCACTGAGACACCATCTACTTGTGGTATTTCTGTTACAGCAGCACTAGGTGACTGAGACACCATCCACTTGTGGTATTTCTGTTAGAGCAGCACTAGGTGACTAAGACACCATCCACTTGTGGTATTTCTGTTACAGCAGCACTAGGTGACTGAGACACCATCCACTTGTGGTATTTCTGTTAGAGGAGCACTAGGTGATTAAGACACCATCCACTGTGGTATTTCTGTTAGAGCAGCACTAGGTGACTAAGCCACCATCCACTGTGGTATTTCTGTTAGAGCAGCTCTAGGTGACTAAGACAACATCCACTTGTGGTATTTCTGTTAGAGCAGCACTAGGTGGCTAAGACATCATCCACTTGTGGTATTTCTGTTATAGCAGCACTAGGTGACTAAGACACCATCCACTTGTGGTATTTCTGTTAGAGCAGCACTAGGTGACTGACACACCATCCACTTGTGGTATTTCTGTTAGAGCAGCACTAGGTGACTAAGACACCATCCACTGTGGTATTTCTGTTACAGCCAGCACTAGGTGACTGAGACACCATCCACTTGTGGTATTTCTGTTAGAGCACCACTACGTGACTAAGACACCATCCACTTGTGGTATTTCTGTTAGAGCAGCACTAGGTGGCTAAGACATCATCCACTTGTGGAATTTCTGTTACAGCAGCACTAGGTGACTGAGACCCCATCCACTTGTGGTATTTCTGTTACAGCAGCACTAGGTGACTGAGACACCATCCACTTGTGGTATTTCTGTTAGAGCAGCTCTAGGTGACTGAGACACCATCCACTTGTGGTATTCCTGTTAAAGCAGCACAAGGTGACTAAGACACCATCCACTGTGGTATTTCTGTTAGAGCAGCACTAGGTGACTGAGACACCATCCACTTGTGGAATTTCTGTTAGAGCAGGACGAGGTCACTAAGACACCATCCACTGTGGTATTTCTGTTAGAGCAGCACTAGGTGAGTAAGACATCATCCACTGTCGTATTTCTGTTAGAGCAGCTCTAGGTGACTGAGACACCATCCACTTGTGGTATTTCTGTTATAGCAACACTAGGTGACTAAGACATCATCCACTTGTGGTATTTCTGTTAGAGCAGCACTAGGTGACTAAGACATCATCCACTTGAGGTATTTCTGTTACAGCAGCACTAGGTGACTAAGACACCATCCACTTGTAGTATTTCTGTTAGAGCAGCATTAGGTGACTAAGACACCATGCACTGTGGTATTTCTGTTAGAGCAGCACTAGGTGACTAAGACACCATCCACTTGTGGTATTTCTGTTAGAGCAGTACTAGGTGACTAAGACATCATCCACTTGTGGTATTTCTGTTAGAGCAGCACTAGGTGACTAAGACATCATCCACTTGTGGTATTTATGTTAAAGCAGCACTAGGTGACTAAGACACCATCCAATTGTGGTATTTCTGTTATAGCAGCACTAGGTGACTAAGACATCATCCACTTGTGGTATTTCTGTTAGAGCAGCACTAGGTGACTGAGACACCATCCACTTGCGGTATTTCTGTTAGAGCAGCACTAGGTGACTGAGACACCATCCACTTGCGGTATTTCTGTTATAGTAGCACTTGATGACTGAGACACCATCCACTTGTGGTATTTCTGTTATAGTAGCACTAGATGACTGAGACACCATCCACTTGTGGTATTTCTGTTAGAGCAGCACTAGGTCACTGAGACACCATCTACTTGTGGTATTTCTGTTACAGCAGCACTAGGTGACTGAGACACCATCCACTTGTGGTATTTCTGTTAGAGCAGCACTAGGTGACTAAGACACCATCCACTTGTGGTATTTCTGTTACAGCAGCACTAGGTGACTGAGACACCATCCACTTGTGGTATTTCTGTTAGAGGAGCACTAGGTGATTAAGACACCATCCACTGTGGTATTTCTGTTAGAGCAGCACTAGGTGACTAAGCCACCATCCACTGTGGTATTTCTGTTAGAGCAGCTCTAGGTGACTAAGACAACATCCACTTGTGGTATTTCTGTTAGAGCAGCACTAGGTGGCTAAGACATCATCCACTTGTGGTATTTCTGTTATAGCAGCACTAGGTGACTAAGACACCATCCACTTGTGGTATTTCTGTTAGAGCAGCACTAGGTGACTGACACACCATCCACTTGTGGTATTTCTGTTAGAGCAGCACTAGGTGACTAAGACACCATCCACTGTGGTATTTCTGTTACAGCCAGCACTAGGTGACTGAGACACCATCCACTTGTGGTATTTCTGTTAGAGCACCACTACGTGACTAAGACACCATCCACTTGTGGTATTTCTGTTAGAGCAGCACTAGGTGGCTAAGACATCATCCACTTGTGGAATTTCTGTTACAGCAGCACTAGGTGACTGAGACCCCATCCACTTGTGGTATTTCTGTTACAGCAGCACTAGGTGACTGAGACACCATCCACTTGTGGTATTTCTGTTAGAGCAGCTCTAGGTGACTGAGACACCATCCACTTGTGGTATTCCTGTTAAAGCAGCACAAGGTGACTAAGACACCATCCACTGTGGTATTTCTGTTAGAGCAGCACTAGGTGACTGAGACACCATCCACTTGTGGAATTTCTGTTAGAGCAGGACGAGGTCACTAAGACACCATCCACTGTGGTATTTCTGTTAGAGCAGCACTAGGTGAGTAAGACATCATCCACTGTCGTATTTCTGTTAGAGCAGCTCTAGGTGACTGAGACACCATCCACTTGTGGTATTCCTGTTAGAGCAGCACAAGGTGCCTAAGACACCATCCACTGTGGTATTTCTCTTATAGCAGCACTAGGTGACTGAGACACCATCCACTTGTGGAATTTCTGTTAGAGCAGGACGAGGTGACTAAGACACCATCCACTGTGGTATTTCTGTTAGAGCAGCACTAGGTGACTAAGACACCATCCACTGTGGTATTTCTGTTAGAGCAGCACTAGGTGACTGAGACAACATCCACTTCTGGTATTTCTGTTAGAGCAGGACTAGGTGACTAAGACACCATCCACTTGTGGTATTTCTGTTAGAGCAGCACTAGGTGACTAAGACACCATCCACTGTGGTATGTCTGTTAGAGCAGCACTAGGTGACGGAGACACCATCCACTTGTGGTATTTGTGTTATAGCAGCACTAGGTGACTAAGACATCATCCGCTTGTGGTATTTCTGTTAGAGCAGCACTAGGTGACTAAGACACCATCCACTTGTGGTATTTCTGTTAGAGCAGCACTAGGTGACTAAGACATCATCCACTTGATGTATTTCTGTTATAGCAGCACTAGGTGACTAAGAAACCATCCACTTGTGGTATTTCTGTTAGAGCAGCATTAGGTGATTAAGACGCCATCCACTGTGGTATTTCTGTTAGAGCAGCACTAGGTGACTAAGACACCATCCACTTGTGGTATTTCTGTTAGAGCAGCACTAGGTGACTAAGACATCATCCACTTGTAGTATTTCTGTTAGAGCAGCACTAGGTGACTTAGAAATCATCCACTTGTGGTATTTCTGATAGAGCAGCACTAGGTGACTGAGAAACCATCCACTTGTGGTATTTCTGTTATAGCAGCTCTAGCTGACTAAGACATCATCCACTTGTGGTATTTCCGTTAGAGCAGCACTAGGTGACTAAGAAACCATCCACTGTGGTATTTCTGTTAGAGCAGCTCTAGGTGACTAAGACACCATCCACTTGTGGTATTTCTGTTATAGCAGCACTAGGTGACTAAGACATCATCCACTTGTGGTATTTCTGTTAGAGGAGCACTAGGTGACTGAGACACCATCCACTTGTGGTATTTCTGTTAGAGCAGCACTAGGTGGCTCAGACAGTATCTGCTTGAGGTATTTCTGTTACAGCAGCACTCGGTGACTGAGACACCATCCACTTGTGGTATTTCTGTTAGAGCAGCACTAGGTGACTAAGTCACCATCCACTGTGGTGTTTCTGTTAGAGCAGCACTAGGTGACTAAGACAACATCCACTTGTGGTATTTCTGTTAGAGCAGCACTAGGTGACTAAGCCACCATCCACTGTGGTATTTCTGTTAGAGCAGCTCTAGGTGACTAAGACAACATCCACTTGTGGTATTTCTGTTACAGCAGCACTAGGTGGCTAAGACATCATCCACTTGTGGTATTTCTGTTATAGCAGCACTAGGTGACTAAGACACCATCCACTTGTGGTATTTCTGTTAGAGCAGCACTAGGTGACTGACACACCATCCACTTGTGGTATTTCTGTTAGAGCAGCACTAGGTGACTAAGACACCATCCACTGTGGTATTTCTGTTACAGCCAGCACTAGGTGACTGAGACAGCATCCACTTGTGGTATTTCTGTTAGAGCACCACTACGTGACTAAGACACCATCCACTTGTGGTATTTCTGTTAGAGCAGCACTAGGTGGCTAAGACATCATCCACTTGTGGAATTTCTGTTACAGCAGCACTAGGTGACTGAGACCCCATCCACTTGTGGTATTTCTGTTACAGCAGCACTAGGTGACTGAGACACCATCCACTTGTGGTATTTCTGTTAGAGCAGCTCTAGGTGACTGAGACACCATCCACTTGTGGTATTCCTGTTAAAGCAGCACAAGGTGACTAAGACACCATCCACTGTGGTATTTCTGTTAGAGCAGCACTAGGTGACTGAGACACCATCCACTTGTGGAATTTCTGTTAGAGCAGGACGAGGTCACTAAGACACCATCCACTGTGGTATTTCTGTTAGAGTAGCACTAGGTGAGTAAGACATCATCCACTGTGGTATTTCTGTTAGAGCAGCTCTAGGTGACTGAGACACCATCCACTTGTGGTATTCCTGTTAGAGCAGCACAAGGTGCCTAAGACACCATCCACTGTGGTATTTCTCTTATAGCAGCACTAGGTGACTGAGACACCATCCACTTGTGGAATTTCTGTTAGAGCAGGACGAGGTGACTAAGACACCATCCACTGTGGTATTTCTGTTAGAGCAGCACTAGGTGACTAAGACACCATCCACTGTGGTATTTCTGTTAGAGCAGCACTAGGTGACTGAGACAACATCCACTTCTGGTATTTCTGTTAGAGCAGGACTAGGTGACTAAGACACCATCCACTTGTGGTATTTCTGTTAGAGCAGCACTAGGTGACTAAGACACCATCCACTGTGGTATGTCTGTTAGAGCAGCACTAGGTGACGGAGACACCATCCACTTGTGGTATTTGTGTTATAGCAGCACTAGGTGACTAAGACATCATCCGCTTGTGGTATTTCTGTTAGAGCAGCACTAGGTGACTAAGACACCATCCACTTGTGGTATTTCTGTTAGAGCAGCACTAGGTGACTAAGACATCATCCACTTGATGTATTTCTGTTATAGCAGCACTAGGTGACTAAGAAACCATCCACTTGTGGTATTTCTGTTAGAGCAGCATTAGGTGATTAAGACGCCATCCACTGTGGTATTTCTGTTAGAGCAGCACTAGGTGACTAAGACACCATCCACTTGTGGTATTTCTGTTAGAGCAGCACTAGGTGACTAAGACATCATCCACTTGTAGTATTTCTGTTAGAGCAGCACTAGGTGACTTAGACATCATCCACTTGTGGTATTTCTGATAGAGCAGCACTAGGTGACTGAGAAACCATCCACTTGTGGTATTTCTGTTATAGCAGCTCTAGCTGACTAAGACATCATCCACTTGTGGTATTTCCTTTAGAGCAGCACTAGGTGACTAAGAAACCATCCACTGTGGTATTTCTGTTAGAGCAGCTCTAGGTGACTAAGACACCATCCACTTGTGGTATTTCTGTTATAGCAGCACTAGGTGACTAAGACATCATCCACTTGTGGTATTTCTGTTAGAGGAGCACTAGTTGACTGAGACACCATCCACTTGTGGTATTTCTGTTAGAGCAGCACTAGGTGGCTCAGACAGTATCTGCTTGAGGTATTTCTGTTACAGCAGCACTCGGTGACTGAGACACCATCCACTTGTGGTATTTCTGTTAGAGCAGCACTAGGTGACTAAGTCACCATCCACTGTGGTATTTCTGTTAGAGCAGCACTAGGTGACTAAGACAACATCCACTTGTGGTATTTCTGTTAGAGCAGCACTAGGTGACTAAGCCACCATCCACTGTGGTATTTCTGTTAGAGCAGCTCTAGGTGACTAAGACAACATCCACTTGTGGTATTTCTGTTACAGCAGCACTAGGTGGCTAAGACATCATCCACTTGTGGTATTTCTGTTATAGCAGCACTAGGTGACTAAGACACCATCCACTTGTGGTATTTCTGTTAGAGCAGCACTAGGTGACTGACACACCATCCACTTGTGGTATTTCTGTTAGAGCAGCACTAGGTGACTAAGACACCATCCACTGTGGTATTTCTGTTACAGCCAGCACTAGGTGACTGAGACAGCATCCACTTGTGGTATTTCTGTTAGAGCACCACTACGTGACTAAGACACCATCCACTTGTGGTATTTCTGTTAGAGCAGCACTAGGTGGCTAAGACATCATCCACTTGTGGAATTTCTGTTACAGCAGCACTAGGTGACTGAGACCCCATCCACTTGTGGTATTTCTGTTACAGCAGCACTAGGTGACTGAGACACCATCCACTTGTGGTATTCCTGTTAAAGCAGCACAAGGTGACTAAGACACCATCCACTGTGGTATTTCTGTTAGAGCAGCACTAGGTGACTGAGACACCATCCACTTGTGGAATTTCTGTTAGAGCAGGACGAGGTCACTAAGACACCATCCACTGTGGTATTTCTGTTAGAGCAGCACTAGGTGAGTAAGACATCATCCACTGTGGTATTTCTGTTAGAGCAGCTCTAGGTGACTGAGACACCATCCACTTGTGGTATTCCTGTTAGAGCAGCACAAGGTGCCTAAGACACCATCCACTGTGGTATTTCTCTTATAGCAGCACTAGGTGACTGAGACACCATCCACTTGTGGAATTTCTGTTAGAGCAGGACGAGGTGACTAAGACACCATCCACTGTGGTATTTCTGTTAGAGCAGCACTAGGTGACTAAGACACCATCCACTGTGGTATTTCTGTTAGAGCAGCACTAGGTGACTGAGACAACATCCACTTCTGGTATTTCTGTTAGAGCAGGACTAGGTGACTAAGACACCATCCACTTGTGGTATTTCTGTTAGAGCAGCACTAGGTGACTAAGACACCATCCACTGTGGTATGTCTGTTAGAGCAGCACTAGGTGACGGAGACACCATCCACTTGTGGTATTTCTGTTATAGCAGCCCTAGGTGACTAAGACATCATCCGCTTGTGGTATTTCTGTTAGAGCAGCACTAGGTGACTAAGACACCATCCACTTGTGGTATTTCTGTTAGAGCAGCACTAGGTGACTAAGACATCATCCACTTGATGTATTTCTGTTATAGCAGCACTAGGTGACTAAGAAACCATCCACTTGTGGTATTTCTGTTAGAGCAGCATTAGGTGATTAAGACGCCATCCACTGTGGTATTTCTGTTAGAGCAGCACTAGGTGACTAAGACACCATCCACTTGTGGTATTTCTGTTAGAGCAGCACTAGGTGACTAAGACATCATCCACTTGTAGTATTTCTGTTAGAGCAGCACTAGGTGACTTAGGCATCATCCACTTGTGGTATTTCTGATAGAGCAGCACTAGGTGACTGAGAAACCATCCACTTGTGGTATTTCTGTTATAGCAGCTCTAGCTGACTAAGACATCATCCACTTGTGGTATTTCCGTTAGAGCAGCACTAGGTGACTAAGAAACCATCCACTGTGGTATTTCTGTTAGAGCAGCTCTAGGTGACTAAGACACCATCCACTTGTGGTATTTCTGTTATAGCAGCACTAGGTGACTAAGACATCATCCACTTGTGGTATTTCTGTTAGAGGAGCACTAGGTGACTGAGACACCATCCACTTGTGGTATTTCTGTTAGAGCAGCACTAGGTGACTCAGACAGTATCTGCTTGAGGTATTTCTGTTACAGCAGCACTAGGTGACTGAGACACCATCCACTTGTTGTATTTCTGTTAGAGCAGCACTAGGTGACTAAGACACCATCCACTTGTGGTATTTCTGTTAGAGCAGCACTAGGTGACTAACATACCATCCACTGTGGTGTTTCTGTTAGAGCAGCACTAGGTGACTAAGTCACCATCCACTGTGGTATTTCTGTTAGAGCAGCACGAGGTGACTAAGACATCATCCACTTGTGGTATTTCTGTTAGAGCAGCACTAGGTGACTAAGACACCACTCACTTGTGGTATTTCTGTTATCGCAGCACTAGGTGACTAAGACACCATCCACTTGTGGTATTTCTGTTATAGTAGCACTACGTGACAGAGACACCATCCGCTTGTGGTATTTCTGTTATAGTAGCACTAGATGACTAAGACACCATCCACTTGTGGTATTTCTGTTAGAGCAGCACTAGGTGACTAAGACACTATCTACTTGTGGTATTTCTGTTAGAGCAGCACTAGGTGACTAAGACATCATCCACTTGTGGTATTTCTGTTAGAGCAGCACTAGGTGACTAAGACACCATCCACTGTGGTATTTCTGTTATAGCAGCACTAGGTGACTAAGACATCATCCACTTGTGGTATTTCTGTTAGAGCAGCACTAGGTGAATAAGACACCGTCCACTGTGGTATTTCTGTTAGAGCAGCACTAGGTGACTAAGTCACCATCCACTGTGGTATTTCTGTTAGAGCAGCACTAGGTGACTGAGACACCATCCACTTGTGGTATTTCTGTTAGAGCAGCACTCGGTGACTAAGACACCATCCTCTTGTGGTATTTCTGTTAGAGCAGCACTAGGTGACTAAGACACCATCCACTGTGGTATGTCTGTTAGAGCAGCACTAGGTAATGAAGACACCATCCACTTGTGGTATTTCTGTTATAGCAACACTAGGTGACTAAGACATCCTCCACTTGTGGTATTTCAGTTAGAGCAGCACTAGGTGACTAAGACATCATCCACTTGAGGTATTTCTGTTACAGCAGCACTAGGTGACTAAGACACCATCCACTTGTAGTATTTCTGTTAGAGCAGCATTAGGTGACTAAGACACCATGCACTGTGGTATTTCTGTTAGAGCAGCACTAGGTGACTAAGACACCATCCACTTGTGGTATTTCTCTTAGAGCAGTACTAGGTGACTAAGACATCATCCACTTGTGGTATTTCTGTTAGAGCAGCACTAGGTGACTAAGACATCATCCACTTGTGGTATTTATGTTAGAGCAGCACTAGGTGACTAAGACACCATCCAATTGTGGTATTTCTGTTATAGCAGCACTAGGTGACTAAGATATCATCCACTTGTGATTTTTCTGTTAGAGCAGCACTAGGTGACTAAGACACCATCCACTGTGGTATTTCTGTTAGAGCAGCACTAGGTGAGTAAGACACCATCCACTTGTGGTAATTCTGTTATAGCAGCACTAGGTGACTAAGACATCATCCACTTGTGGTATTTCTGTTAGAGCAGCACTAGGTGACTAAGACACCATCCAATTGTGGTATTTCTGTTATAGCAGCACTAGGTGACTAAGACATCATCCACTTGTGGTATTTCTGTTAGAGCAGCACTAGGTGACTGAGACACCATCCACTTGTGGTATTTCTGTTAGAGCAGCACTAGGTGACTGAGACACCATCCACTTGCGGTATTTCTGTTATAGTAGCACTTGATGACTAAGACACCATCCACTTGTGGTATTTCTGTTATAGTAGCACTAGATGACTGAGACACCATCCACTTGTGGTATTTCTGTTAGAGCAGCACTAGGTGACTGAGACAATATCCACTTCTGGTATTTCTGTTACAGCAGCACTAGGTGACTGAGACACCATCCACTTGTGGTATTTCTGTTAGAGCAGCACTAGGTGACTAAGACACCATCCACTTGTGGTATTTCTGTTAGAGCAGCACTAGGTGACTAAGACATCATCCACTTGTGGTATATCTGTTACAGGAGCACTAGGTGACTAAGCCACCATCCACTGTGGTATTTCTGTTAGAGCAGCTCTAGGTGACTAAGACAACATCCACTTGTGGTATTTCTGTTAGAGCAGCACTAGGTGGCTAAGACATCATCCACTTGTGGAATTTCTGTTAGAGCAGCACTAGGTGACTAAGATACCATCCACTTGTGGTATTTCTGTTAGAGCAGCACTAGGTGACTAAGACATCATCCACTTGTGGTATTTCTGTTAGAGCAGCACTAGGTGACTGAGACACCATCCACTTGTGGTATTTCTGTTAGAGCAGCACTCGGTGACTGAGACACCATCCACTGTGGTATTTCTGTTAGAGCGGCACTAGGTGACTGAGACAACATCCACTTGTGGTATTTCTGTTAGAGCAGCACTAGGTGACTAAGACAACATCCACTGTGGTATTTCTGTTAGACCAGCACTAGGTGACTAAGACACCATCCACTGTGGTATTTCTGTTAGAGCAGCACTAGGTGACTGAGACACCGTCCACTCGTGGTGTTTCTGTTAGAGCAGCACTAGGTGACTGAGACACCATCCACTTGTGGTATATCTGTTAGAGCAGCACTAGGTGGCTAAGACCTCATCCACTTGTGGTATTTCTGTTACAGCAGCACTAGGTGACTGAGACACCATCCACTTGTGGTATTTCTGTTACAGCAGCACTAGGTGACTGAGACACCATCCACTTGTGGTATTTCTGTTAGAGCAGCTCTAGGTGACTGAGACACCATCCACTTGTGGTATTCCTGTTAAAGCAGCAGAAGTTGACTAAGACACCATCCACTGTGGTATTTCTGTTAGAGCACCACTAGGTAACTGAGACACCATCCACTTCTGGAATTTCTGTTAGAGCAGGACGAGGTCACTAAGACACCACCCACTGTGGTATTTCTGTTGGAGCAGCACTAGGTGAGTAAGACATCATCCACTGTGGTATTTCTGTTAGAGCAGCTCTAGGTGACTGAGACACCATCCACTTGTGGTATTCCTGTTAGAGCAGCACAAGGTGCCTAAGACACCATCCACTGTGGTATTTCTGTTAGAGCACCACTAGGTGCCTGAGACACCAGCCACTTGTGGTATTTCTGTTAGAGCAGCACTAGGTGACTAAGACACCATCCACTTGTGGTATTTCTGTTATAGTAGCACTAGGTGACTAAGACATCATCCACTTGTGGTATTTCTGTTAGAGCAGCACTAGGTGACTAAGACACTATCCACTTGTGGTATTTCTGTTATAGCAGCACTAGGTGACTAAGACATCATCCACTGTGGTATATCTGTTATAGCAGCACTGGATGACTAAGACATCATCCACGTGTGGTATTTCTGTTATAGTAGCACTAGGTGACTAAGACACCATCCACTTGTGGTATTTCTGTTGTAGCATCACTAGGTGACTAAGACACCGTCCACTTGTGGTATTTCGGTTACAGCAGCAGTAGTTGGCTAAGACAACATCCATTTTTGGTATTTCTGTTGTAGCAGCACTAGGTGACTAAGACATCATCCATTTGTGCTATTTCTGTTATAGCAGCACTTGGTGACTAAGACATCATCCACTTGTGGTATTTCTGTTAGAGCAGCACTAGGTGACTGAGACATCATCCACTTGTGGTATTTCTGTTAGAGCAGCACTAGGTGACTGAGACACCATCCGCTTGTGGTATTTCTGTTATAGTAGCACTAGATGACTAAGACACCATCCACTTGTGGTATTTCTGTTAGAGCAGCACTAGGTGACTAAGACACTATCCACTTGTGGTATTTCTGTTATAGCAGCACTAGGTGACTGAGACATCATCCACTTGTGGTATTTCTGTTAGAGCAACACTAGGTGACTAAGACATCATCCACTTTTGGTATTTCTGTTAGAGCAGCACTAGGTGACTAAGACATCATCTACTTGTGGTATTAGTGTTATAGCAGCACTAGGTGACTAACACATCAGCCACTTGTGGTATTTCTGTTAGAGCAGGACTAAGGTGACTAAGACAAAATCCACTTGTGGTATTTCTGTTAGAGCAGCACTAGGTGACTAAGACACCATCCACTGTGGTATTTCTGTTATAACAGCACTAGGTGACTAGGACATCATCCACTTGTGGTATTTCTGTTAGAGCAGCACTAGGTGAATAAGACACCGTCCACTGTGGTATTTCTGTTAGAGCAGCACTAGGTGACTAAGTCACCATCCACTGTGGAATTTCTGTTAGAGAAGCACGAGGTGACTAAGACACCATCCACTGTGGTATTTCTGTTAGAGCAGCACTAGGTGACTAAGACACCATCCACTGTGGTATTTCTGTTAGAGCAGCACTAAGTGACTGAGACACCATCCACTTGTGGTATTTCTGTTAGAGCAGCACTCGGTGACTAAGACACCATCCACTTGTGGTATTTCTGTTAGAGCAGCACTAGGTGACTAAGACACCATCCACTGTGGTATGTCTGTTAGAGCAGCACTAGGTAATGAAGACACCATCCACTTGTGGTATTTCTGTTATAGCAACACTAGGTGACTAAGACATCATCCACTTGTGGTATTTCAGTTAGAGCAGCACTAGGTGACTAAGACATCATCCACTTGAGGTATTTCTGTTACAGCAGCACTAGGTGACTAAGACACCATCCACTTGTAGTATTTCTGTTAGGGCAGCATTAGGTGACTAAGACACCATGCACTGTGGTATTTGTGTTAGAGCAGCACTAGGTGACTAAGACACCATCCACTTGTGGTATTTCTGTTAGAGCAGTACTAGGTGACTAAGACATCATCCACTTGTGGTATTTCTGTTAGAGCAGCACTAGGTGACTAAGACATCATCCACTTGTGGTATTTATGTTAGAGCAGCACTAGGTGACTAAGACACCATCCAATTGTGGTATTTCTGTTTTAGCAGCACTAGGTGACTAAGACATCATCCACTTGTGATTTTTCTGTTAGAGCAGCACTAGGTGACTAAGACACCATCCACTGTGGTATTTCTGTTAGAGCAGCACTAGGTGAGTAAGACACCATCCACTTGTGGTAATTCTGTTATAGCAGCACTAGGTGACTAAGACATCATCCACTTGTGGTATTTCTGTTAGAGCAGCACTAGGTGACTGAGACACAATCCACTTGTGGTATTTCTGTTAGAGCAGCACTAGGTGACTGAGACACCATCCACTTGCGGTATTTCTGTTATAGTAGCACTTGATGACTAAGACACCATCCACTTGTGGTATTTCTGTTATAGTAGCACTAGATGACTGAAACACCATCCACTTGTGGTATTTCTGTTAGAGCAGCACTAGGTGACTGAGACACCATCCACTTGTGGTATTTCTGTTAGAGCAGCACTAGGTGACTAAGACACCATCCACTTGTGGTATTTCTGTTAGAGCAGCACTAGGTGACTAAGACACCATCCACTGTGGTATGTCTGTTAGAGCAGCACTAGGTAATGAAGACACCATCCACTTGTGGTATTTCTGTTATAGCAACACTAGGTGACTAAGACATCATCCACTTGTGGTATTTCTGTTAGAGCAGCACTAGGTGACTAAGACATCATCCACTTGAGGTATTTCTGTTACAGCAGCACTAGGTGACTAAGACACCATCCACTTGTAGTATTTCTGTTAGAGCAGCATTAGGTGACTAAGACACCATACACTGTGGTATTTCTGTTAGAGCAGCACTAGGTGACTAAGACACCATCCACTTGTGGTATTTCTGTTAGAGCAGTACTAGGTGACTAAGACATCATCCACTTGTGGTATTTCTGTTAGAGCAGCACTAGGTGACTAAGACATCATCCACTTGTGGTATTTATGTTAGAGCAGCACTAGGTGACTAAGACACCATCCAATTGTGGTATTTCTGTTATAGCAGCACTAGGTGACTAAGACATCATCCACTTGTGGTATTTCTGTTAGAGCAGCACTAGGTGACTGAGACACCATCCACTTGTGGTATTTCTGTTAGAGCAGCACTAGGTGACTGAGACACCATCCACTTGCGGTATTTCTGTTATAGTAGCACTTGATGACTGAGACACCATCCACTTGTGGTATTTCTGTTATAGTTGCACTAGATGACTGAGACACCATCCACTTGTGGTATTTCTGTTAGAGCAGTACTAGGTGACTGAGACACCATCTACTTGTGGTATTTCTGTTACAGCAGCACTAGGTGACTGAGACACCATCCACTTGTGGTATTTCTGTTAGAGCAGCACTAGGTGACTAAGACACCATCCACTTGTGGTATTTCTGTTAGAGCAGCACTAGGTGACTGAGTCACCATCCACTGTGGTATTTCTGTTAGAGCAGCACTAGGTGACTAAGACAACATCCACTTGTGGTATTTCTGTTAGAGCAGCACTAGGTGACTAAGCCACCATCCACTGTGGTATTTCTGTTAGAGCAGCTCTAGGTGACTAAGACAACATCCACTTGTGGTATTTCTGTTAGAGCAGCACTAGGTGGCTAAGACATCATCCACTTGTGGTATTTCTGTTATAGCAGCACTAGGTGACTCAGACACCATCCACTTGTGGTATTTCTGTTAGAGCAGCACTAGGTGACTGACACACCATCCACTTGTGGTATTTCTGTTAGAGCAGCACTAGGTGACTAAGACACCATCCACTGTGGTATTTCTGTTGCAGCCAGCACTAGGTGACTGAGACACCATCCACTTGTGGTATTTCTGTTAGAGCACCACTACGTGACTAAGACACCATCCACTTGTGGTATTTCTGTTAGAGCAGCACTAGGTGGCTAAGACATCATCCACTTGTGGAATTTCTGTTACAGCAGCACTAGGTGACTGAGACCCCATCCACTTGTGGTATTTCTGTTAGAGCAGCTCTAGGTGACTGAGACACCATCCACTTTTGGAATTTCTGTTAGAGCAGGACGAGGTCACTAAGACACCATCCACTGTGGTATTTCTGTTAGAGCAGCACTAGGTGAGTAAGACATCATCCACTGTGGTATTTCTGTTAGAGCAGCTCTAGGTGACTGAGACACCATCCACTTGTGGTATTCCTGTTAGAGCAGCACAAGGTGCCTAAGACACCATCCACTGTGGTATTTCTCTTATAAAAGCACTAGGTGACTGAGACACCATCCACTTGTGGAATTTCTGTTAGAGCAGGACGAGGTGACTAAGACACCATCCACTGTGGTATTTCTGTTAGAGCAGCACTAGGTGACTAAGACACCATCCACTGTGGTATTTCTGTTAGAGCAGCACTAGGTGACTGAGACAACATCCACTTCTGGTATTTCTGTTAGAGCAGGACTAGGTGACTAAGACACCATCCACTTGTGGTATTTCTGTTAGAGCAGCACTAGGTGACTAAGACACCATCCACTGTGGTATGTATGTTAGAGCAGCACTAGGTGACGGAGACACCATCCACTTGTGGTATTTCTGTTATAGCAGCACTAGGTGACTAAGACATCATCCGCTTGTGGTATTTCTGTTAGAGCAGCACTAGGTGACTAAGACACCATCCACTTGTGGTATTTCTGTTAGAGCAGCACTAGGTGACTAAGACATCATCCACTTGATGTATTTCTGTTATAGCAGCACTAGGTGACTAAGAAACCATCCACTTGTGGTATTTCTGTTAGAGCAGCATTAGGTGATTAAGACGCCATCCACTGTGGTATTTCTGTTAGAGCAGCACTAGGTGACTAAGACACCATCCACTTGTGGTATTTCTGTTAGAGCAGCACTAGGTGACTAAGACATCATCCACTTGTAGTATTTCTGTTAGAGCAGCACTAGGTGACTTAGACATCATCCACTTGTGGTATTTCTGATAGAGCAGCACTAGCTGACTGAGAAACCATCCACTTGTGGTATTTCTGTTATAGCAGCTCTAGCTGACTAAGACATCATCCACTTGTGGTATTTCCGTTAGAGCAGCACTAGGTGACTAAGAAACCATCCACTGTGGTATTTCTGTTAGAGCAGCTCTAGGTGACTAAGACACCATCCACTTGTGGTATTTCTGTTATAGCAGCACTAGGTGACTAAGACATCATCCACTTGTGGTATTTCTGTTAGAGGAGCACTAGGTGACTGAGACACCATCCACTTGTGGTATTTCTGTTAGAGGAGCACTAGGTGACTCAGACAGTATCTGCTTGAGGTATTTCTGTTACAGCAGCACTAGGTGACTGAGACACCATCCACTTGTTGTATTTCTGTTAGAGCAGCACTAGGTTACTAAGACACCATCCACTTGTGGTATTTCTGTTAGAGCAGCACTAGGTGACTAACATACCATCCACTGTGGTGTTTCTGTTAGAGCCGCACTAGGTGACTAAGTCACCATCCACTGTGGTATTTCTGTTAGAGCAGCACGAGGTGACTAAGACATCATCCACTTGTGGTATTTCTGTTAGAGCAGCACTAGGTGACTAAGACACCACTCACTTGTGGTATTTCTGTTATAGCAGCACTAGGTGACTAAGACACCATCCACTGGTGGTATTTCTGTTATAGTAGCACTAGGTTACTAAGACATTATCCACTTGTGGTATTTCTGTTAGAGGAGCACTAGGTGACTAAGACACTATCCACTTGTGGTATTTTTGTTATAGCAGCACTAGGTGACTAAGACATCATCCACTTGTCGTATTTCTGTTAAAGCAGCACTAGGTGACTGAGACAACATCCACTTCTGGTATTTCTGTTAGAGCAGGACTAGGTGACTAAGACACCATCCACTTGTGGTATTTCTGTTAGAGCAGCACTAGGTGACTAAGATATCATCCACTTGTGGTATTTCTGTTAGAGCAGCACTAGGTGACTGAGACACAATCCAATGTGGTATTTCTGTTAGAGCAGCACTGGGTGACTGAGACACCATTCACTTGTGGTATTTCTGTTAGAGCAGCACTAGGTCGCTAAGACATCATCCACTTGTGGTATTTCTGTTAGAGCAGCACTAGGTGACTGAGACACCATCCACTTGTGGTATTTCTGTTAGAGCAGCACTAGGTGACTGAGACACCATCCACTTGTGGTATTTCTGTTATAGTAGCACTAGGTGACTAAGACACTATCCACTTGTGGTATTTCTGTTATAGCAGCACTAGGTGACTAAGACAACATCCACTTGTGGTATTTCTGTTAGAGCAACACTAGGTGACTAAGACATCATCCACTTGTGGTATTTCTGTTAGAGCAGCACTAGGTGACTAAGACATCATCCAACTGTGGTATTTCTGTTAGAGCAGCACTAGGTGACTAAGACATCATCTACTTGTGGTATTACTGTTATAGCAGCACTAGGTGACTAACACATCAGCCACTTGTGGTATTTCTGTTAGAGCAGGACTAAGGTGACTAAGACAAAATCCACTTGTGGTATTTCTGTTAGAGCAGCACTAGGTGACTAAGACACCATCCACTATGGTATTTCTGTTACAGCCAGCACTAGGTGACTGAGACACCATCCACTTGTGGTATTTCTGTTAGAGCACCACTACGTGACTAAGACAACATCCACTTGTGGTATTTCTGTTAGAGCAGCACTAGGTGGCTAAGACATCATCCACTTGTGCAATTTCTGTTAGAGCAGCACTAGGTGACTAAGACACCATCCACTTGTGGTTTTTCTGTTAGAGCAGCACTAGGTGACTGAGACACCATCCACTTGTGGTATTTCTGTTAGAGCAGCACTAGGTGACTCAGACAGTATCCGCTTGAGGTATTTCTGTTACAGCAGCACTAGGTGACTGAGACACCATCCACTTGTTGTATTTCTGTTAGAGCAGCACTAGGTGACTAAGACACCACTCACTTGTGGTATTTCTGTTATAGCAGCACTAGGTGACTAAGACACCATCCACTGGTGGTATTTCTGTTATAGTAGCACTAGGTTACTAAGACATTATCCACTTGTGGTATTTCTGTTAGAGGAGTACTAGGTGACTAAGACACTATCCACTTGTGGTATTTTTGTTATAGCAGCACTAGGTGACTAAGACATCATCCACTTGTCGTATTTCTGTTAGAGCAGCACTAGGTGACTGAGACAACATCCACTTCTGGTATTTCTGTTAGAGCAGGACTAGGTGACTAAGACACCATCCACTTGTGGTATTTCTGTTAGAGCAGCACTAGGTGACTAAGATATCATCCACTTGTGGTATTTCTGTTAGAGCAGCACTAGGTGACTGAGACACAATCCAATGTGGTATTTCTGTTAGAGCAGCACTGGGTGACTGAGACACCATTCACTTGTGGTATTTCTGTTAGAGCAGCACTAGGTCGCTAAGACATCATCCACTTGTGGTATTTCTGTTAGAGCAGCACTAGGTGACTGAGACACCATCCACTTGTGGTATTTCTGTTAGAGCAGCACTAGGTGACTGAGACACCATCCACTTGTGGTATTTCTGTTATAGTAGCACTAGGTGACTAAGACACTATCCACTTGTGGTATTTCTGTTATAGCAGCACTAGGTGACTAAGACAACATCCACTTGTGGTATTTCTGTTAGAGCAACACTAGGTGACTAAGACATCATCCACTTGTGGTATTTCTGTTAGAGCAGCACTAGGTGACTAAGACATCATCCAACTGTGGTATTTCTGTTAGAGCAGCACTAGGTGACTAAGACATCATCTACTTGTGGTATTACTGTTATAGCAGCACTAGGTGACTAACACATCAGCCACTTGTGGTATTTCTGTTAGAGCAGGACTAAGGTGACTAAGACAAAATCCACTTGTGGTATTTCTGTTAGAGCAGCACTAGGTGACTAAGACACCATCCACTATGGTATTTCTGTTACAGCCAGCACTAGGTGACTGAGACACCATCCACTTGTGGTATTTCTGTTAGAGCACCACTACGTGACTAAGACAACATCCACTTGTGGTATTTCTGTTAGAGCAGCACTAGGTGGCTAAGACATCATCCACTTGTGCAATTTCTGTTAGAGCAGCACTAGGTGACTAAGACACCATCCACTTGTGGTTTTTCTGTTAGAGCAGCACTAGGTGACTGAGACACCATCCACTTGTGGTATTTCTGTTAGAGCAGCACTAGGTGACTCAGACAGTATCCGCTTGAGGTATTTCTGTTACAGCAGCACTAGGTGACTGAGACACCATCCACTTGTTGTATTTCTGTTAGAGCAGCACTAGGTGACTAAGACACCATCCACTTGTGGTATTTCTGTTATAGTAGCACTAGGTGACTAAGACATCATCCACTTGTGGTATTTCTGTTAGAGGAGCACTAGGTGACTAAGACACTATCCACTTGTGGTATTTTTTATAGCAGCACTAGGTGACTAAGACATCATCCAATTGTGGTATTTCTGTTAGAGCAGCACTAGGTGACTAGGACATCATGTACTTGTGGTATTACTGTTATAGCAGCACTAGGTGACTAACACATCAGCCACTTGTGGTATTTCTGTTAGAGCAGGACTAAGGTGACTAAGAGAAAATCCACTTGTGGTATTTCTGTTAGAGCAGCACTAGGTCACTAAGACACCATCCACTGTGGTATTTCTGTTATAGCAGCACTAGGTGACTAAGACATCATCCACTTGTGGTATTTCTGTTAGAGCAGCACTAGGTGAATAAGACACCGTCCACTGTGGTATTTCTGTTAGAGCAGCACTAGGTGACTAAGTCACCATCCACTGTGGTATTTCTGTTAGAGCAGCACGAGGTGACTAAGACGCCATCCACTGTGGTATTTCTGTTAGAGCAGCACGAGGTGACTAAGACACCATCCACTTGTGGTATTTCTGTTATAGCAGCACTAGGTGACTAAGACACCATCCACTTGTGGTATTTCTGTTAGAGCAGCACTAGGTGACTGACACACCATCCACTTGTGGTATTTCCGTTAGAGCAGCACTAGGTGACTAAGACACCATCCACTGTGGTATTTCTGTTACAGCCAGCACTAGGTGACTGAGACACCATCCACTTGTGGTATTTCTGTTAGAGGAGCACTACGTGACTCAGACACCATCCACTTGTGGTATTTCTGTTACAGCAGCACTAGGTGACTGAGACACCATCCACTTGTGGTATTTCTGTTAGAGCAGCTCTAGGTGACTGAGACACCATCCACTTGTGGTATTCCTGTTAAAGCAGCGCAAGGTGACTAAGACACCATCCACTGTGGTATTTCTGTTAGAGCAGCACTAGGTGACTGAGACACCATCCACTTGTCGAATTTCTGTTAGAGCAGGACGAGGTCACTAAGACACCATCCACTGTGGTATTTCTGTTAGAGCAGCACTAGGTGACTGAGACACCATCCACTTGTGGAATTTCTGTTAGAGCAGGACGAGGTGACTAAGACACCATCCACTGTGGTATTTCTGTTAGAGCAACACTAGGTGACTAAGACACCATCCACTGTGGTATTTCTGTTAGAGGAGCACTAGGTGACTGAGACAACATCCACTTCTGGTATTTCTGTTAGAGCAGGCCTAGGTGACTAAGACACCATCCACTTGTGGTATTTCTGTTAGAGCAGCACTAGGTGACTAAGACACCATCCACTGTGGTATGTCTGTTAGAGCAGCACTAGGTGACGGAGACACCATCCACTTGTGGTATTTCTGTTATAGCAGCACTAGGTGACTGAGACATCATCCGCTTGTGGTATTTCTGTTAGAGCAGCACTAGGTGACTAAGACATCATCCACTTGTGGTATTTCTGTTATAGCAGCACTAGGTGACTAAGACATCATCCACTTGAGGTATTTCTGTTACAGCAGCACTAGGTGACTAAGACACCATCCACTTGTGGTATTTCTGTTAGAGCAGCACTAGGTGGCTAAGACATCATCCACTTGTGGAATTTCTGTTAGAGCAGCACTAGGTGACTAAGACACCATCCACTTGTGGTTTTTCTGTTAGAGCAGCACTAGGTGACTGAGACACCATCCACTTGTGGTATTTCTGTTAGAGCAGCACTAGGTGACTCAGACAGTATCCGCTTGAGGTATTTCTGTTAGAGCAGCACTAGGTGACTGAGACACCATCCACTTGTGGTATTTCTGTTATAGTAGCACTAGATGACTAAGACACGATCCACTTGTGGTATTTCTGTTAGAGCAGCACTAGGTGACTAAGACACTATCCACTTGTGGTATTTCTGTTATAGCAGCACTAGGTGACTAAGACATCATCCACTTGTGGTATTTCTGTTAGAGCAACACTAGGTGACTAAGACATCATCCACTTGTGGTATTTTTGTTAGAGCAGCACTAGGTGACTAAGACATCATCCAATTGTGGTATTTCTGTTAGAGCAGCACTAGGTGACTAGGACATCACCTACTTGTGGTATTACTGTTATAGCAGCACTAGGTGACTAACACATCAGCCACTTGTGGTATTTCTGTTAGAGCAGGACTAAGGTGACTAAGAGAAAATCCACTTGTGGTATTTCTGTTAGAGCAGCACTAGGTCACTAAGACACCATCCACTGTGGTATTTCTGTTATAGCAGCACTAGGTGACTAAGACATCATCCACTTGTGGTATTTCTGTTAGAGCAGCACTAGGTGAATAAGACACCGTCCACTGTGGTATTTCTGTTAGAGCAGCACTAGGTGACTAAGTCACCATCCACTGTGGTATTTCTGTTAGAGCAGCACTAGGTTACTGAGACACCATCCTCTTGTGGTATTTCTGTTAGAGCAGGACTAGGTGACTAAGACACACTCCACTTGTGGTATTTCTGTTAGAGCAGCACTAGGTGACTAAGACACCATCCACTGTGGTATGTCTCTTAGAGCAGCACTAGGTGACGAAGACACCATCCACTGTGGTATTTCTGTTAGAGCAGCACTAGGTGACTAAGACATTATCCACTTGTGGTATTTCTGTTAGAGCAGCACTAGGTGACTAAGACACCGTCCACTGTGGCATTTCTGTTAGAGCAGCACTAGGTGACTAAGTCACCATCGACTGTGGTATTTCTGTTAGAGCAGCTCGAGGTGACTAAGACACCATCCACTGTGGTATTTCTGTTAGAGCAGCACTAGGTGACTAAGACACCATCCACTGTGGTATTTCTGTTAGAGCAGCACTAGGTGACTGAGACACCATCCACTTGTGGTATTTCTGTTAGAGCAGTACTAGGTGACTGAGACACCATCTACTTGTGGTATTTCTGTTACAGCAGCACTAGGTGACTGAGACACCATCCACTTGTGGTATTTCTGTTAGAGCAGCACTAGGTGACTAAGACACCATCCACTTGTGGTATTTCTGTTAGAGCAGCACTAGGTGACTGAGTCACCATCCACTGTGGTATTTCTGTTAGAGCAGCACTAGGTGACTAAGACAACATCCACTTGTGGTATTTCTGTTAGAGCAGCACTAGGTGACTAAGCCACCATCCACTGTGGTATTTCTGTTAGAGCAGCTCTAGGTGACTAAGACAACATCCACTTGTGGTATTTCTGTTAGAGCAGCACTAGGTGGCTAAGACATCATCCACTTGTGGTATTTCTGTTATAGCAGCACTAGGTGACTCAGACACCATCCACTTGTGGTATTTCTGTTAGAGCAGCACTAGGTGACTGACACACCATCCACTTGTGGTATTTCTGTTAGAGCAGCACTAGGTGACTAAGACACCATCCACTGTGGTATTTCTGTTGCAGCCAGCACTAGGTGACTGAGACACCATCCACTTGTGGTATTTCTGTTAGAGCACCACTACGTGACTAAGACACCATCCACTTGTGGTATTTCTGTTAGAGCAGCACTAGGTGGCTAAGACATCATCCACTTGTGGAATTTCTGTTACAGCAGCACTAGGTGACTGAGACCCCATCCACTTGTGGTATTTCTGTTAGAGCAGCTCTAGGTGACTGAGACACCATCCACTTTTGGAATTTCTGTTAGAGCAGGACGAGGTCACTAAGACACCATCCACTGTGGTATTTCTGTTAGAGCAGCACTAGGTGAGTAAGACATCATCCACTGTGGTATTTCTGTTAGAGCAGCTCTAGGTGACTGAGACACCATCCACTTGTGGTATTCCTGTTAGAGCAGCACAAGGTGCCTAAGACACCATCCACTGTGGTATTTCTCTTATAAAAGCACTAGGTGACTGAGACACCATCCACTTGTGGAATTTCTGTTAGAGCAGGACGAGGTGACTAAGACACCATCCACTGTGGTATTTCTGTTAGAGCAGCACTAGGTGACTAAGACACCATCCACTGTGGTATTTCTGTTAGAGCAGCACTAGGTGACTGAGACAACATCCACTTCTGGTATTTCTGTTAGAGCAGGACTAGGTGACTAAGACACCATCCACTTGTGGTATTTCTGTTAGAGCAGCACTAGGTGACTAAGACACCATCCACTGTGGTATGTATGTTAGAGCAGCACTAGGTGACGGAGACACCATCCACTTGTGGTATTTCTGTTATAGCAGCACTAGGTGACTAAGACATCATCCGCTTGTGGTATTTCTGTTAGAGCAGCACTAGGTGACTAAGACACCATCCACTTGTGGTATTTCTGTTAGAGCAGCACTAGGTGACTAAGACATCATCCACTTGATGTATTTCTGTTATAGCAGCACTAGGTGACTAAGAAACCATCCACTTGTGGTATTTCTGTTAGAGCAGCATTAGGTGATTAAGACGCCATCCACTGTGGTATTTCTGTTAGAGCAGCACTAGGTGACTAAGACACCATCCACTTGTGGTATTTCTGTTAGAGCAGCACTAGGTGACTAAGACATCATCCACTTGTAGTATTTCTGTTAGAGCAGCACTAGGTGACTTAGACATCATCCACTTGTGGTATTTCTGATAGAGCAGCACTAGCTGACTGAGAAACCATCCACTTGTGGTATTTCTGTTATAGCAGCTCTAGCTGACTAAGACATCATCCACTTGTGGTATTTCCGTTAGAGCAGCACTAGGTGACTAAGAAACCATCCACTGTGGTATTTCTGTTAGAGCAGCTCTAGGTGACTAAGACACCATCCACTTGTGGTATTTCTGTTATAGCAGCACTAGGTGACTAAGACATCATCCACTTGTGGTATTTCTGTTAGAGGAGCACTAGGTGACTGAGACACCATCCACTTGTGGTATTTCTGTTAGAGGAGCACTAGGTGACTCAGACAGTATCTGCTTGAGGTATTTCTGTTACAGCAGCACTAGGTGACTGAGACACCATCCACTTGTTGTATTTCTGTTAGAGCAGCACTAGGTTACTAAGACACCATCCACTTGTGGTATTTCTGTTAGAGCAGCACTAGGTGACTAACATACCATCCACTGTGGTGTTTCTGTTAGAGCCGCACTAGGTGACTAAGTCACCATCCACTGTGGTATTTCTGTTAGAGCAGCACGAGGTGACTAAGACATCATCCACTTGTGGTATTTCTGTTAGAGCAGCACTAGGTGACTAAGACACCACTCACTTGTGGTATTTCTGTTATAGCAGCACTAGGTGACTAAGACACCATCCACTGGTGGTATTTCTGTTATAGTAGCACTAGGTTACTAAGACATTATCCACTTGTGGTATTTCTGTTAGAGGAGCACTAGGTGACTAAGACACTATCCACTTGTGGTATTTTTGTTATAGCAGCACTAGGTGACTAAGACATCATCCACTTGTCGTATTTCTGTTAGAGCAGCACTAGGTGACTGAGACAACATCCACTTCTGGTATTTCTGTTAGAGCAGGACTAGGTGACTAAGACACCATCCACTTGTGGTATTTCTGTTAGAGCAGCACTAGGTGACTAAGATATCATCCACTTGTGGTATTTCTGTTAGAGCAGCACTAGGTGACTGAGACACAATCCAATGTGGTATTTCTGTTAGAGCAGCACTGGGTGACTGAGACACCATTCACTTGTGGTATTTCTGTTAGAGCAGCACTAGGTCGCTAAGACATCATCCACTTGTGGTATTTCTGTTAGAGCAGCACTAGGTGACTGAGACACCATCCACTTGTGGTATTTCTGTTAGAGCAGCACTAGGTGACTGAGACACCATCCACTTGTGGTATTTCTGTTATAGTAGCACTAGGTGACTAAGACACTATCCACTTGTGGTATTTCTGTTATAGCAGCACTAGGTGACTAAGACAACATCCACTTGTGGTATTTCTGTTAGAGCAACACTAGGTGACTAAGACATCATCCACTTGTGGTATTTCTGTTAGAGCAGCACTAGGTGACTAAGACATCATCCAACTGTGGTATTTCTGTTAGAGCAGCACTAGGTGACTAAGACATCATCTACTTGTGGTATTACTGTTATAGCAGCACTAGGTGACTAACACATCAGCCACTTGTGGTATTTCTGTTAGAGCAGGACTAAGGTGACTAAGACAAAATCCACTTGTGGTATTTCTGTTAGAGCAGCACTAGGTGACTAAGACACCATCCACTATGGTATTTCTGTTACAGCCAGCACTAGGTGACTGAGACACCATCCACTTGTGGTATTTCTGTTAGAGCACCACTACGTGACTAAGACAACATCCACTTGTGGTATTTCTGTTAGAGCAGCACTAGGTGGCTAAGACATCATCCACTTGTGCAATTTCTGTTAGAGCAGCACTAGGTGACTAAGACACCATCCACTTGTGGTTTTTCTGTTAGAGCAGCACTAGGTGACTGAGACACCATCCACTTGTGGTATTTCTGTTAGAGCAGCACTAGGTGACTCAGACAGTATCCGCTTGAGGTATTTCTGTTACAGCAGCACTAGGTGACTGAGACACCATCCACTTGTTGTATTTCTGTTAGAGCAGCACTAGGTGACTAAGACACCATCCACTTGTGGTATTTCTGTTATAGTAGCACTAGGTGACTAAGACATCATCCACTTGTGGTATTTCTGTTAGAGGAGCACTAGGTGACTAAGACACTATCCACTTGTGGTATTTTTTATAGCAGCACTAGGTGACTAAGACATCATCCAATTGTGGTATTTCTGTTAGAGCAGCACTAGGTGACTAGGACATCATGTACTTGTGGTATTACTGTTATAGCAGCACTAGGTGACTAACACATCAGCCACTTGTGGTATTTCTGTTAGAGCAGGACTAAGGTGACTAAGAGAAAATCCACTTGTGGTATTTCTGTTAGAGCAGCACTAGGTCACTAAGACACCATCCACTGTGGTATTTCTGTTATAGCAGCACTAGGTGACTAAGACATCATCCACTTGTGGTATTTCTGTTAGAGCAGCACTAGGTGAATAAGACACCGTCCACTGTGGTATTTCTGTTAGAGCAGCACTAGGTGACTAAGTCACCATCCACTGTGGTATTTCTGTTAGAGCAGCACGAGGTGACTAAGACGCCATCCACTGTGGTATTTCTGTTAGAGCAGCACGAGGTGACTAAGACACCATCCACTTGTGGTATTTCTGTTATAGCAGCACTAGGTGACTAAGACACCATCCACTTGTGGTATTTCTGTTAGAGCAGCACTAGGTGACTGACACACCATCCACTTGTGGTATTTCCGTTAGAGCAGCACTAGGTGACTAAGACACCATCCACTGTGGTATTTCTGTTACAGCCAGCACTAGGTGACTGAGACACCATCCACTTGTGGTATTTCTGTTAGAGGAGCACTACGTGACTCAGACACCATCCACTTGTGGTATTTCTGTTACAGCAGCACTAGGTGACTGAGACACCATCCACTTGTGGTATTTCTGTTAGAGCAGCTCTAGGTGACTGAGACACCATCCACTTGTGGTATTCCTGTTAAAGCAGCGCAAGGTGACTAAGACACCATCCACTGTGGTATTTCTGTTAGAGCAGCACTAGGTGACTGAGACACCATCCACTTGTCGAATTTCTGTTAGAGCAGGACGAGGTCACTAAGACACCATCCACTGTGGTATTTCTGTTAGAGCAGCACTAGGTGACTGAGACACCATCCACTTGTGGAATTTCTGTTAGAGCAGGACGAGGTGACTAAGACACCATCCACTGTGGTATTTCTGTTAGAGCAACACTAGGTGACTAAGACACCATCCACTGTGGTATTTCTGTTAGAGGAGCACTAGGTGACTGAGACAACATCCACTTCTGGTATTTCTGTTAGAGCAGGCCTAGGTGACTAAGACACCATCCACTTGTGGTATTTCTGTTAGAGCAGCACTAGGTGACTAAGACACCATCCACTGTGGTATGTCTGTTAGAGCAGCACTAGGTGACGGAGACACCATCCACTTGTGGTATTTCTGTTATAGCAGCACTAGGTGACTGAGACACCATCCACTTGTGGTATTTCTGTTAGAGCAGCTCTAGGTGACTGAGACACCATCCACTTGTGGTATTCCTGTTAAAGCAGCGCAAGGTGACTAAGACACCATCCACTGTGGTATTTCTGTTAGAGCAGCACTAGGTGACTGAGACACCATCCACTTGTCGAATTTCTGTTAGAGCAGGACGAGGTCACTAAGACACCATCCACTGTGGTATTTCTGTTAGAGCAGCACTAGGTGACTGAGACACCATCCACTTGTGGAATTTCTGTTAGAGCAGGACGAGGTGACTAAGACACCATCCACTGTGGTATTTCTGTTAGAGCAACACTAGGTGACTAAGACACCATCCACTGTGGTATTTCTGTTAGAGGAGCACTAGGTGACTGAGACAACATCCACTTCTGGTATTTCTGTTAGAGCAGGCCTAGGTGACTAAGACACCATCCACTTGTGGTATTTCTGTTAGAGCAGCACTAGGTGACTAAGACACCATCCACTGTGGTATGTCTGTTAGAGCAGCACTAGGTGACGGAGACACCATCCACTTGTGGTATTTCTGTTATAGCAGCACTAGGTGACTGAGACATCATCCGCTTGTGGTATTTCTGTTAGAGCAGCACTAGGTGACTAAGACATCATCCACTTGTGGTATTTCTGTTATAGCAGCACTAGGTGACTAAGACATCATCCACTTGAGGTATTTCTGTTACAGCAGCACTAGGTGACTAAGACACCATCCACTTGTGGTATTTCTGTTAGAGCAGCACTAGGTGGCTAAGACATCATCCACTTGTGGAATTTCTGTTAGAGCAGCACTAGGTGACTAAGACACCATCCACTTGTGGTTTTTCTGTTAGAGCAGCACTAGGTGACTGAGACACCATCCACTTGTGGTATTTCTGTTAGAGCAGCACTAGGTGACTCAGACAGTATCCGCTTGAGGTATTTCTGTTAGAGCAGCACTAGGTGACTGAGACACCATCCACTTGTGGTATTTCTGTTATAGTAGCACTAGATGACTAAGACACGATCCACTTGTGGTATTTCTGTTAGAGCAGCACTAGGTGACTAAGACACTATCCACTTGTGGTATTTCTGTTATAGCAGCACTAGGTGACTAAGACATCATCCACTTGTGGTATTTCTGTTAGAGCAACACTAGGTGACTAAGACATCATCCACTTGTGGTATTTTTGTTAGAGCAGCACTAGGTGACTAAGACATCATCCAATTGTGGTATTTCTGTTAGAGCAGCACTAGGTGACTAGGACATCACCTACTTGTGGTATTACTGTTATAGCAGCACTAGGTGACTAACACATCAGCCACTTGTGGTATTTCTGTTAGAGCAGGACTAAGGTGACTAAGAGAAAATCCACTTGTGGTATTTCTGTTAGAGCAGCACTAGGTCACTAAGACACCATCCACTGTGGTATTTCTGTTATAGCAGCACTAGGTGACTAAGACATCATCCACTTGTGGTATTTCTGTTAGAGCAGCACTAGGTGAATAAGACACCGTCCACTGTGGTATTTCTGTTAGAGCAGCACTAGGTGACTAAGTCACCATCCACTGTGGTATTTCTGTTAGAGCAGCACTAGGTTACTGAGACACCATCCTCTTGTGGTATTTCTGTTAGAGCAGGACTAGGTGACTAAGACACACTCCACTTGTGGTATTTCTGTTAGAGCAGCACTAGGTGACTAAGACACCATCCACTGTGGTATGTCTCTTAGAGCAGCACTAGGTGACGAAGACACCATCCACTGTGGTATTTCTGTTAGAGCAGCACTAGGTGACTAAGACATTATCCACTTGTGGTATTTCTGTTAGAGCAGCACTAGGTGACTAAGACACCGTCCACTGTGGCATTTCTGTTAGAGCAGCACTAGGTGACTAAGTCACCATCGACTGTGGTATTTCTGTTAGAGCAGCTCGAGGTGACTAAGACACCATCCACTGTGGTATTTCTGTTAGAGCAGCACTAGGTGACTAAGACACCATCCACTGTGGTATTTCTGTTAGAGCAGCACTAGGTGACTGAGACACCATCCACTTGTGGTATTTCTGTTAGATCAGCATTAGGTGACTAAGACACCATTCACTTGTGGTATTTCTGTTAGAGCAGCACTAGTTGACTAAGACACCATCCACTGTGGTATGTCTGTTCAACACTAGGTGACGAAGACACCATCCACTGTGGTATGTCTGTTAGAGCAGCACTAGGTGACGAAGACACCATCCACTGTGGTATTTCTGTTAGAGCAGCACTAGGTGACTAAGACATTATCCACTTGTGGTATTTCTGTTAGAGCAGCACTAGGTGACTAAGACACCGTCCACTGTGGCATTTCTGTTAGAGCAGCACTAGGTGACTAAGTCACCATCCACTGTGGTATTTCTGTTAGAGCAGATCGAGGTGACTAAGACACCATCCACTGTGGTATTTCTGTTAGAGCAGCAGTAGGTGACTAAGACACCATCCACTGTGGTATTTCTGTTAGAGCAGCACTAGGTGACTGAGACACCATCCACTTGTGGTATTTCTGTTAGAGCAGCACTAGGTGACTAGGACATCATCTACTTGTGGTATTACTGTTATAGCAGCACTAGGTGACTAACACATCAGCCACTTGTGGTATTTCTGTTAGAGCAGGACTAAGGTGACTAAGAGAAAATCCACTTGTGGTATTTATGTTAGAGCAGCACTAGGTCACTAAGACACCATCCACTGTGGTATTTCTGTTATAGCAGCACTAGGTGACTAAGACATCATCCACTTGTGGTATTTCTGTTAGAGCAGCACTAGGTGACTAAGACACCGTCCACTGTGGTATTTCTGTTAGAGCAGCACTAGGTGACTAAGTCACCATCCACTGTGGTATTTCTGTGAGAGCAGCACGATGTGACTAAGACGCCATCCACTGTGGTATTTCTGTTAGAGCAGCACGAGGTGACTAAGACACCATCCACTGTGGTATTTCTGTTAGAGCAGCACTAGGTTACTGAGACACCATCCTCTTGTGGTATTTCTGTTAGAGCAGGACTAGGTGACTAAGACACACTCCACTTGTGGTATTTCTGTTAGAGCAGCACTAGGTGACTAAGACACCATCCACTGTGGTATGTCTCTTAGAGCAGCACTAGGTGACGAAGACACCATCCACTGTGGTATTTCTGTTACAGCAGCACTAGGTGACTAAGACATTATCCACTTGTGGTATTTCTGTTAGAGCAGCACTAGGTGACTAAGACACCGTCCACTGTGGCATTTCTGTTAGAGCAGCACTAGGTGACTAAGTCACCATCGACTGTGGTATTTCTGTTAGAGCAGCTCGAGGTGACTAAGACACCATCCACTGTGGTATTTCTGTTAGAGCAGCACTAGGTGACTAAGACACCATCCACTGTGGTATTTCTGTTAGAGCAGCACTAGGTGACTGAGACACCATCCACTTGTGGTATTTCTGTTATAGTAGCACTAGGTGACTAAGACATCATCCACTTGTGGTATTTGTCTTAGAGCAGCACTAGGTGAGTAAGACACTATCCACTTGTGGTATTTCTGTTAGAGCAGCACTAGGTGACTAAGACACCATCCAGTTGTGGTATTTCTGTTAGAGCACCACTAGGTGACTAAGACACCATCCAATTGTGGTATTTCTGTTAGAGCAGCACTAGGTGACTAAGACACCATCAACTTGTGGTATTTCTGTTAGAGCAGCACTAGGTGACTAAGACACCATCCACTTGCGGTATTTCTGTTAGAGCAGCACTAGGTGACTAAGACATCATCCACTTGTGCTATTTCTGTTAGAGCAGCACTAGATGACTAAGCCACCATCCACTGTGGTATTTCTGTTAGAGCAGCTCTAGGTGACTGAGACACCATCCACTTGTGGTATTTCTGTTAGAGCACCACTACGTGACTAAGACACCATCCACTTGTGGTATTTCTGTTAGAGCAGCACTAGGTGGCTAAGACATCATCCACTTGTGGTATTTCTGTTAGAGCAGCACTAGGTGACTAAGACACCATCCACTTGTGGTATTACTGTTATAGCAGCACTAGGTGACTAAGACATCATCCACTTGTGGTATTTCAGTTAGAGTAGCACTAGGTGACTGAGACACCATCCACTTGTGGTATTTCTGTTAGAGCAGCACTCGGTGACTAAGACACCATCGCCTGTGGTATTTCTGTTAAAGCAGCACTAGGAGACTGAGACACCGTCCACTTGTGGTATTTCTGTTAGAGCAGCACTAGGTGACTAAGACACCATCCACTCTGGTATTTCTGTTAGACCAGCACTAGGTGACTAAGACACCATCCACTGTGGTATTTCTGTTAGAGCAGAACTAGGTGACTGAGACACCGTCCACTTGTGGTATTTCTGTTAGAGCAGCACTAGGTGACTAAGACACCATCCACTTGTGGTATTTCTGTTAGAGCAGCACTAGGTGACTAAGACCTCATCCACTTGTGGTATTTCTGTTACAGCAGCACTAGGTGACTGAGACATCATCCACTTGTGGTATTTCTGTTATAACAGCACTAGGTGACTAAGACATCATCCACTTGAAGTATTTCTGTTACAGCAGCACTAGGTGACTAAGACACCATCCACTTGTGGAATTTCTGTTAGAGCAGCATTAGGTGACTAAGAAACCATCCACTGTGGTATTTCTGTTAGAGCAGCACTAGGTGACTCAGACAGCATCCGCTTGAGGTATTTCTGTTAGAGCAGCAATAGGTGACTGAGACACCATCCACTTGTTGTATTTCTGTTAGAGCAGCACTAGGTGACTAAGACACCATCCACTTGGGGTATTTCTGTTAGAGCAGCACTAGGTGACTAAGACACCATCCACTGTGGTGTTTCTGTTAGAGCAGCACTACGTGACTAAGTCACCATGCACTTGTGGTATTTCTGTTAGAGCAGCACTAGGTGGCTAAGACACCACTCACTTGTGGTATTTCTGTTAGAGCAGCACTAGGTGACTAAGACACCATCCACTTGTGGTATTTCTGTTAGAGCAGCACTAGGTGGCTAAGACCTCATCCACTTGTGGTATTTCTGTTACAGCAGCACTAGGTGACTGAGACTCCATCCACTGTGGTATTTCTGTTACAGCAGCACTAGGTGACTGAGACACAATCCACTTGTTGTATTTCTGTTACAGCAGCACTAGGTGACTGAGACACCATCCACTTGTGGTATTTCTGTTAGAGCAGCACTAGGTGACTAACACACCATCCACTGTTGTATTTCTGTTAGAGCAGGACTAGGTGACTGAGACACCATCCACTTGTGGATTTTCTGTTAGAGCAGCACTAGGTGGCTAAGACATCATCCACTTGTGGTATTTCTGTTACAGCGGCACTAGGTGACTGCGACACCATCCACTTGTGGTATTTCTGTTAGAGCAGCACTAGGTGACTAAGACAACATCCACTTGTGGTATTTCTGTTAGAGCAGCACTAGGTGAGTAAGTCACCATCCACTGTGTTATTTATGTTAGAGCTGTACTAGGGGACTAAGACACCATCCACTTGTGGTATTTCTGTTAGAGCAGCACTAGGTGACTAAGACACCATCCACTGTGGTATTTCTGTTACAGCAGCACTAGGTGACTAAGTCACCATCCACTGTGGTATTTCTGTTAGAGCAGCTCGAGGTGACTAAGACACCATCCACTGTGGTATTTCTGTTAGAGCAGCAGTAGGTGACTAAGACACCATCCACTGTGGTATTTCTGTTAGAGCAGCACTAGGTGACGAAGACACCATCCACTGTGGTATTTCTGTTAGAGCAGCACTAGTTGACTAAGACACCATCCACTGTGGTATGTCTGTTCAACACTAGGTGACGAAGACACCATCCACTGTGGTATGTCTGTTAGAGCAGCACTAGGTGACGAAGACACCATCCACTGTGGTATTTCTGTTAGAGCAGCACTAGGTGACTAAGACATTATCCACTTGTGGTATTTCTGTTAGAGCAGCACTAGGTGACTAAGACACCGTCCACTGTGGCATTTCTGTTAGAGCAGCACTAGGTGACTAAGTCACCATCCACTGTGGTATTTCTGTTAGAGCAGCTCGAGGTGACTAAGACACCATCCACTGTGGTATTTCTGTTAGAGCAGCAGTAGGTCACTAAGACACCATCCACTGTGGTATTTCTGTTAGAGCAGCTCTAGGTGACTGAGACACCATCCACTTGTGGTATTTCTGTTAGAGCAGCACTAGGTGACTAAGACACCATTCACTTGTGGTATTTCTGTTAGAGCAGCACTAGTTGACTAAGACACCATCCACTGTGGTATGTCTGTTAGAGCAACACTAGGTGACGAAGACACCATCCACTTGTGGTATTTCTGTTAGAGCAGCACTAGGTGACTAAGACATCATCCACTTGAGGTATTTCTGTTACAGCAGCACTAGGTGACTAAGATAGCATCCACTTGTGGTATTTCTGTTAGAGCAGCATTAGGTGACTAAGACACCATCCACTGTGGTATTTCTGTTAGAGCAGCACTAGGTGACTAAGACACCATCCACTTGTGGTATTTCTGTTAGAGCAGCACTAGGTGACTAAGACATCATCCACTTGTGGTATTTCTGTTAGAGCAGCACTAGGTGAGTAAGACATCATCCACTTGTGGTATTTCTGTTAGAGCAGCACTAGGTGACTAAGACAGCATCCACTTGTGGTATTTCTGTTATAGCAGCACTAGGTGACTAAGACATCATCCACTTGTGGTATTTCTGTTACAGCAGCACTAGGTGACTAAGACACCATCCACTGTGGTATTTCTGTTAGAGCAGCACTAGGTGACTAAGACACCATCCACTTGTGGTATTTCTGTGATAGCAACACTAGGTGAGTAAGACATCATCCACTTGTGGTATTTCTGTTAGAGCAGTACTAGGTGACTGAGACACCATCCACTTGTGGTATTTCTGTTAGAGCACCACTAGGTGGCTAAGACACCACCCACTTGTGGTATTTCTGTTAGAGCAGCACTAGGTTACTAAGACACCATCCACTTGTGGTATTTCTGTTATAGTAGCACTAGGTGACTAAGACATCATCCACTTGTGGTATTTGTCTTAGAGCAGCACTAGGTGAGTAAGACACTATCCACTTGTGGTATTTCTGTTAGAGCAGCACTAGGTGACTAAGACACCATCCAGTTGTGGTATTTCTGTTAGAGCACCACTAGGTGACTAAGACACCATCAACTTGTGGTATTTCTGTTAGAGCAGCACTAGGTGACTAAGACACCATCCACTTGCGGTATTTCTGTTAGAGCAGCACTAGGTGACTAAGACATCATCCACTTGTGGTATTTCTGTTAGAGCAGCACTAGATGACTAAGCCACCATCCACTGTGGTATTTCTGTTAGAGCAGCTCTAGGTGACTGAGACACCATCCACTTGTGGTATTTCTGTTAGAGCACCACTACGTGACTAAGACACCATCCACTTGTGGTATTTCTGTTAGAGCAGCACTAGGTGGCTAAGACATCATCCACTTGTGGTATTTCTGTTAGAGCAGCACTAGGTGACTAAGACACCATCCACTTGTGGTATTTCTGTTAGAGCAGCACTAGGTGACTAAGACATCATCCACTTGTGGTATTTCAGTTAGAGTAGCACTAGGTGACTGAGACACCATCCACTTGTGGTATTTCTGTTAGAGCAGCACTCGGTGACTAAGACACCATCGCCTGTGGTATTTCTGTTAAAGCAGCACTAGGAGACTGAGACACCGTCCACTTGTGGTATTTCTGTTAGAGCAGCACTAGGTGACTAAGACACCATCCACTCTGGTATTTCTGTTAGACCAGCACTAGGTGACTAAGACACCATCCACTGTGGTATTTCTGTTAGAGCAGAACTAGGTGACTGAGACACCGTCCACTTGTGGTATTTCTGTTAGAGCAGCACTAGGTGACTAAGACACCATCCACTTGTGGTATTTCTGTTAGAGCAGCACTAGGTGACTAAGACCTCATCCACTTGTGGTATTTCTGTTACAGCAGCACTAGGTGACTGAGACATCATCCACTTGTGGTATTTCTGTTATAGCAGCACTAGGTGACTAAGACATCATCCACTTGAAGTATTTCTGTTACAGCAGCACTAGGTGACTAAGACACCATCCACTTGTGGAATTTCTGTTAGAGCAGCATTAGGTGACTAAGAAACCATCCACTGTGGTATTTCTGTTAGAGCAGCACTAGGTGACTAAGACATCATCCACTTGTAGTATTTCTGTTAGAGCAGCACTAGGTGACTAAGACATCATCCAATTGTGGTATTTCTGATAGAGCAGCACTAGGTGACTGAGAAACCATCCACTTGTGGTATTTCTGTTATAGCAGCTCTAGGTGACTAAGACATCATCCACTTGTGGTTTTTCTGTTAGAGCAGCACTAGGTGACTGAGACACCATCCACTTGTGGTATTTCTGTTAGAGCAGCACTAGGTGACTCAGACAGCATCCGCTTGAGGTATTTCTGTTAGAGCAGCAATAGGTGACTGAGACACCATCCACTTGTTGTATTTCTGTTAGAGCAGCACTAGGTGACTAAGACACCATCCACTTGGGGTATTTCTGTTAGAGCAGCACTAGGTGACTAAGACACCATCCACTGTGGTGTTTCTGTTAGAGCAGCACTACGTGACTAAGTCACCATGCACTTGTGGTATTTCTGTTAGAGCAGCACTAGGTGGCTAAGACACCACTCACTTGTGGTATTTCTGTTAGAGCAGCACTAGGTGACTAAGACACCATCCACTTGTGGTATTTCTGTTAGAGCAGCACTAGGTGGCTAAGACCTCATCCACTTGTGGTATTTCTGTTACAGCAGCACTAGGTGACTGAGACTCCATCCACTGTGGTATTTCTGTTACAGCAGCACTAGGTGACTGAGACACAATCCACTTGTTGTATTTCTGTTACAGCAGCACTAGGTGACTGAGACAGCATCCACTTGTGGTATTTCTGTTAGAGCAGCACTAGGTGACTAACACACCATCCACTGTTGTATTTCTGTTAGAGCAGGACTAGGTGACTGAGACACCATCCACTTGTGGAATTTCTGTTAGAGCAGCACTAGGTGGCTAAGACATCATCCACTTGTGGTATTTCTGTTACAGCGGCACTAGGTGACTGCGACACCATCCACTTGTGGTATTTCTGTTAGAGCAGCACTAGGTGACTAAGACATCATCCACTTGTGGTATTTCTGTTAGAGCAGCACTAGATGACTAAGCCACCATCCACTGTGGTATTTCTGTTAGAGCAGCTCTAGGTGACTGAGACACCATCCACTTGTGGTATTTCTGTTAGAGCACCACTACGTGACTAAGACACCATCCACTTGTGGTATTTCTGTTAGAGCAGCACTAGGTGGCTAAGACATCATCCACTTGTGGTATTTCTGTTAGAGCAGCACTAGGTGACTAAGACACCATCCACTTGTGGTATTTCTGTTAGAGCAGCACTAGGTGACTAAGACATCATCCACTTGTGGTATTTCAGTTAGAGTAGCACTAGGTGACTGAGACACCATCCACTTGTGGTATTTCTGTTAGAGCAGCACTCGGTGACTAAGACACCATCGCCTGTGGTATTTCTGTTAAAGCAGCACTAGGAGACTGAGACACCGTCCACTTGTGGTATTTCTGTTAGAGCAGCACTAGGTGACTAAGACACCATCCACTCTGGTATTTCTGTTAGTCCAGCACTAGGTGACTAAGACACCATCCACTGTGGTATTTCTGTTAGAGCAGAACTAGGTGACTGAGACACCGTCCACTTGTGGTATTTCTGTTAGAGCAGCACTAGGTGACTAAGACACCATCCACTTGTGGTATTTCTGTTAGAGCAGCACTAGGTGACTAAGACCTCATCCACTTGTGGTATTTCTGTTACAGCAGCACTAGGTGACTGAGACATCATCCACTTGTGGTATTTCTGTTATAGCAGCACTAGGTGACTAAGACATCATCCACTTGAAGTATTTCTGTTACAGCAGCACTAGGTGACTAAGACACCATCCACTTGTGGAATTTCTGTTAGAGCAGCATTAGGTGACTAAGAAACCATCCACTGTGGTATTTCTGTTAGAGCAGCACTAGGTGACTAAGACATCATCCACTTGTAGTATTTCTGTTAGAGCAGCACTAGGTGACTAAGACATCATCCAATTGTGGTATTTCTGATAGAGCAGCACTAGGTGACTGAGAAACCATCCACTTGTGGTATTTCTGTTATAGCAGCTCTAGGTGACTAAGACATCATCCACTTGTGGTTTTTCTGTTAGAGCAGCACTAGGTGACTGAGACACCATCCACTTGTGGTATTTCTGTTAGAGCAGCACTAGGTGACTCAGACAGCATCCGCTTGAGGTATTTCTGTTAGAGCAGCAATAGGTGACTGAGACACCATCCACTTGTTGTATTTCTGTTAGAGCAGCACTAGGTGACTAAGACACCATCCACTTGGGGTATTTCTGTTAGAGCAGCACTAGGTGACTAAGACACCATCCACTGTGGTGTTTCTGTTAGAGCAGCACTACGTGACTAAGTCACCATGCACTTGTGGTATTTCTGTTAGAGCAGCACTAGGTGGCTAAGACACCACTCACTTGTGGTATTTCTGTTAGAGCAGCACTAGGTGACTAAGACACCATCCACTTGTGGTATTTCTGTTAGAGCAGCACTAGGTGGCTAAGACCTCATCCACTTGTGGTATTTCTGTTACAGCAGCACTAGGTGACTGAGACTCCATCCACTGTGGTATTTCTGTTACAGCAGCACTAGGTGACTGAGACACAATCCACTTGTTGTATTTCTGTTACAGCAGCACTAGGTGACTGAGACACCATCCACTTGTGGTATTTCTGTTAGAGCAGCACTAGGTGACTAACACACCATCCACTGTTGTATTTCTGTTAGAGCAGGACTAGGTGACTGAGACACCATCCACTTGTGGAATTTCTGTTAGAGCAGCACTAGGTGGCTAAGACATCATCCACTTGTGGTATTTCTGTTACAGCGGCACTAGGTGACTGCGACACCATCCACTTGTGGTATTTCTGTTAGAGCAGCACTAGGTGACTAAGACAACATCCACTTGTGGTATTTCTGTTAGAGCAGCACTAGGTGAGTAAGTCACCATCCACTGTGTTATTTATGTTAGAGCTGTACTAGGGGACTAAGACACCATCCACTTGTGGTATTTCTGTTAGAGCAGCACTAGGTGACTAAGACACCATCCACTGTGGTATTTCTGTTAGAGCAGCACTAGGTGACTAAGACACCATCCACTTGTGGTATTTCTGTTAGAGCACCACTAGGTGACTAAGACAACATCCACTTGCGGTATTTCTGTTAGAGCAGCACTAGGTGACTAAGACATCATCCACTTGTGGTATTTCTGTTAGAGCAGCACTAGGTGACTAAGACACCACTCACTTGTGGTATTTCTGTTAGAGCAGCGCTAGGTGACTAAGACACCATCCACTTGTGGTATTTTTGTTATAGTAGCACTAGGTGACTAAGACATCATCCACTTGTGGTATTTCTGTTAGAGCAGCACTAGGTGACTAAGACACTATCCTCTTGTGGTATTTCTGTTATAGCAGCACTAGGTGACTAAGACATCATCCACTTGTGGTATTTCTGTTAGAGCAGCACTAGGTGACTAAGACATCATCCACTTGTGGTATTTCTGTTAGAGCAGCACTAGGTGACTGAGACACACTCCAATGTGGTATTTCTGTTAGAGCAGCACTGGGTGGCTGAGACACCATTCACTTGTGGTATTTCTGTTAGAGCAGCACTAGGTGACTAAGACACCATCCACTTGTTTTATTTCTGTTAGAGCAGCACTGGGTGGCTGAGACACCATTCACTTGTGGTATTTCTGTTAGAGCAGCACTAGGTGGCTAAGACATCATCCAGTAGTGGTATTTCTGTTAGAGCAGCACTAGGTGACTAAGACACCATCCACTGTGGTATTTCTGTTAGAGCAGCACTAGGTGACTAAGACACCATCCACTTGTGGTATTTCTCTTAGAGCAGCACTAGGTGACTAAGACACCATCCACTTGTGGTATTTCTGTTAGAGGAGCACTAGGTGACTAAGACACCATCCACTGTGGTATTTCTGTTAGAGCACCACTAGGTGACTAAGACACCATCCACTGTGGCATTTCTGTTAGAGCGGCACTAGGTGACTAAGACACAATCCACTTGTGGTATGTCTGTTACAGCAGCACTAGGTGGCTAAGACCTGATCCACTTGTGGTATTTCTGTTACAGCAGCACTAGGTGACTGAGACACCATCCACTTGTGGTATTTCTGTTAGAGCAGCACAAGGTGACTAAGACACCATCCACTGTGGTATTTCTGTTAGAGCAGCACTAGGTGACTTACACACCATCCACTTGTGGAATATCTGTTAGAGTAGAACGAGGTGACTAAGACACCATCCACTGTGGTATTTCTGTTAGAGCAGCACTAGGTGATTAAGACACCATCCACTGTGGTATTTCTATTAGAGCAGCACTAGGTGACTGAGACAACATCCACTTCTGGTATTTCTGTTAGAGCAGGACTAGGTGACTAAGACACCGTCCACTTGTGGTATTTCTGTTATCGCAGCACTAGGTGACTAAGACATCATCCACTTGCGGTATTTCTGTTAGAGGAGCACTAGGTGACTAAGACATCATCCACTTGTGGTATTTCTGTTAGAGCAGCACTAGATGACTAAGCCACCATCCACTGTGGTATTTCTGTTAGAGCAGCTCTAGGTGACTGAGACACCATCCACTTGTGGTATTTCTGTTAGAGCACCACTACGTGACTAAGACACCATCCACTTGTGGTATTTCTGTTAGAGCAGCACTAGGTGGCTAAGACATCATCCACTTGTGGTATTTCTGTTAGAGCAGCACTAGGTGACTAAGACACCATCCACTTGTGGTATTTCTGTTAGAGCAGCACTAGGTGACTAAGACATCATCCACTTGTGGTATTTCAGTTAGAGTAGCACTAGGTGACTGAGACACCATCCACTTGTGGTATTTCTGTTAGAGCAGCACTCGGTGACTAAGACACCATCGCCTGTGGTATTTCTGTTAAAGCAGCACTAGGAGACTGAGACACCGTCCACTTGTGGTATTTCTGTTAGAGCAGCACTAGGTGACTAAGACACCATCCACTCTGGTATTTCTGTTAGACCAGCACTAGGTGACTAAGACACCATCCACTGTGGTATTTCTGTTAGAGCAGAACTAGGTGACTGAGACACCGTCCACTTGTGGTATTTCTGTTAGAGCAGCACTAGGTGACTAAGACACCATCCACTTGTGGTATTTCTGTTAGAGCAGCACTAGGTGACTAAGACCTCATCCACTTGTGGTATTTCTGTTACAGCAGCACTAGGTGACTGAGACATCATCCACTTGTGGTATTTCTGTTATAGCAGCACTAGGTGACTAAGACATCATCCACTTGAAGTATTTCTGTTACAGCAGCACTAGGTGACTAAGACACCATCCACTTGTGGAATTTCTGTTAGAGCAGCATTAGGTGACTAAGAAACCATCCACTGTGGTATTTCTGTTAGAGCAGCACTAGGTGACTAAGACATCATCCACTTGTAGTATTTCTGTTAGAGCAGCACTAGGTGACTAAGACATCATCCAATTGTGGTATTTCTGATAGAGCAGCACTAGGTGACTGAGAAACCATCCACTTGTGGTATTTCTGTTATAGCAGCTCTAGGTGACTAAGACATCATCCACTTGTGGTTTTTCTGTTAGAGCAGCACTAGGTGACTGAGACACCATCCACTTGTGGTATTTCTGTTAGAGCAGCACTAGGTGACTCAGACAGCATCCGCTTGAGGTATTTCTGTTAGAGCAGCAATAGGTGACTGAGACACCATCCACTTGTTGTATTTCTGTTAGAGCAGCACTAGGTGACTAAGACACCATCCACTTGGGGTATTTCTGTTAGAGCAGCACTAGGTGACTAAGACACCATCCACTGTGGTGTTTCTGTTAGAGCAGCACTACGTGACTAAGTCACCATGCACTTGTGGTATTTCTGTTAGAGCAGCACTAGGTGGCTAAGACACCACTCACTTGTGGTATTTCTGTTAGAGCAGCACTAGGTGACTAAGACACCATCCACTTGTGCTATTTCTGTTAGAGCAGCACTAGGTGGCTAAGACCTCATCCACTTGTGGTATTTCTGTTACAGCAGCACTAGGTGACTGAGACTCCATCCACTGTGGTATTTCTGTTACAGCAGCACTAGGTGACTGAGACACAATCCACTTGTTGTATTTCTGTTACAGCAGCACTAGGTGACTGAGACACCATCCACTTGTGGTATTTCTGTTAGAGCAGCACTAGGTGACTAACACACCATCCACTGTTGTATTTCTGTTAGAGCAGGACTAGGTGACTGAGACACCATCCACTTGTGGAATTTCTGTTAGAGCAGCACTAGGTGGCTAAGACATCATCCACTTGTGGTATTTCTGTTACAGCGGCACTAGGTGACTGCGACACAATCCACTTGTGGTATTTCTGTTAGAGCAGCACTAGGTGACTAAGACAACATCCACTTGTGGTATTTCTGTTAGAGCAGCACTAGGTGAGTAAGTCACCATCCACTGTGTTATTTATGTTAGAGCTGTACTAGGGGACTAAGACACCATCCACTTGTGGTATTTCTGTTAGAGCAGCACTAGGTGACTAAGACACCATCCACTGTGGTATTTCTGTTAGAGCAGCACTAGGTGACTAAGACACCATCCACTTGTGGTATTTCTGTTAGAGCACCACTAGGTGACTAAGACAACATCCACTTGCGGTATTTCTGTTAGAGCAGCACTAGGTGACTAAGACATCATCCACTTGTGGTATTTCTGTTAGAGCAGCACTAGGTGACTAAGACACCACTCACTTGTGGTATTTCTGTTAGAGCAGCGCTAGGTGACTAAGACACCATCCACTTGTGGTATTTTTGTTATAGTAGCACTAGGTGACTAAGACAAAATCCACTTGTGGTATTTCTGTTAGAGCAGCTCTAGGTGACTAAGACACTATCCACTTGTGGTATTTCTGTTATAGCAGCACTAGGTGACTAAGACATCATCCACTTGTGGTATTTCTGTTAGAGCAGCACTAGGTGACTAAGACATCATCCACTTGTGGTATTTCTGTTAGAGCAGCACTAGGTGACTAAGACATCATCCACTTGTGGTATTTCTGTTAGAGCAGCACTAGGTGACTGAGACACACTCCAATGTGGTATTTCTGTTAGAGCAGCACTGGGTGGCTGAGACACCATTCACTTGTGGTATTTCTGTTAGAGCAGCACTAGGTGACTAAGACACCATCTACTGTGGTATTTCTGTTAGAGCAGCACTAGGTGACTGAGACACCATCCACTTGTGGTATTTCTGTTAGAGCAGCACTAGGTGACTAAGACACCATCCACTTGTGGTATTTCTGTTAGAGCAGCACTAGGTGACTAAGACCTCATCCACTTGTGGTATTTCTGTTACAGCAGCACTAGGTGACTGAGACATCATCTACTTGTGGTATTTCTGTTATAACAGCACTAGGTGACTAAGACATCATCCACTTGAAGTATTTCTGTTACAGCAGCACTAGGTGACTAAGACACCATCCACTTGTGGAATTTCTGTTAGAGCAGCATTAGGTGACTAAGAAACCATCCACTGTGGTATTTCTGTTAGAGCAGCACTAGGTGACTAAGACATCATGCACTTGTAGTATTTCTGTTAGAGCAGCACTAGGTGACTAAGACATCATCCAATTGTGGTATTTCTGATAGAGCAGCACTAGGTGACTGAGACACCGTCCACTTGTGGTATTTCTGTTAGAGCAGCACTAGGTGACTAAGACACCATCCACAGTGGTATTTCTGTTAGACCAGCACTAGGTGACTAAGACACCATCCACTGTGGTATTTCTGTTAGAGCAGAACTAGGTGACTGAGACACCGTCCACTTGTGGTATTTCTGTTAGAGCAGCACTAGGTGACTAAGACACCATCCACTTGTGGTATTTCTGTTAGAGCAGCACTAGGTGACTAAGACCTCATCCACTTGTGGTATTTCTGTTACAGCAGCACTAGGTTACTGAGACACCATCCACTTGTGGTATTTCTGTTAGAGCAGCACAAGGTGACTAAGACAGCATCCACTGTGGTATTTCTGTTAGAGGAGCACTAGGTGACGTAGACACCATCCACTTGTGGAATTTCCTTTAGAGTAGGACGAGGTGACTAAGACACCATCCACTGTGGTATTTCTGTTAGAGCAGCACTAGGTGACTGAGACAACATCCACTTCTGGTATTTCTGTTAGAGCAGGACTAGGTGACTAAGACACCATCCACTTGTGGTATTTCTGTTAGAGCAGCACTAGGTGACTCAGACATCATCCACTTGTGGTATTTCTGTTAGAGCAGCACTAGGTGACTGAGACACCATCCACTTGTTGTATTTCTGTTAGAACAGCACTAGGTGACTGAGACACCATCCACTTGTGGTATTTCTGTTAGAGAAGCACTAGATGACTAAGACACCATCCACTTGTGGTATTTCTGTTATAGTAGCACTAGATGACTGAGACACCATCCACTTGTGGTATTTCTGTTAGAGCAGCAGTAGGTGACTGAGACACCATCCACTTGTGGTATTTCTGTTAGAGCAACACTAGGTGGCTAAGACACCACCCACTTGTGGTATTTCTGTTAGGGCAGCACTAGGTTACTAAGACACCATCCACTTGTGGTATTTCTGTTATAGTAGCACTAGGTGACTAAGACATCATCCACTTGTGGTATTTCTCTTAGAGCAGCACTAGGTGAGTAAGACACTATCCACTTGTGGTATTTCTGTTATAGCAGCACTAGGTGACTAAGACATCATCCACTTGTGGTATTTCTGTTAGAGCAGCACTAGGTGACTAAGACATCATCGACTTCTGGTATTTCTGTTAGAGCAGCACTAGGTGACTAAGACACCACTCACTTGTGGTATTTCTGTTAGAGCAGCGCTAGGTGACTAAGACACCATCCACTTGTGGTATTTCTGTTAGAGCAGCACTGGGTGGCTGAGACATCATTCACTTGTGGTATTTCTGTTAGAGCAGCACTAGGTGGCTAAGACATCATCCAGTAGTGGTATTTCTGTTAGAGCAGCACTAGGTGACTAAGACACCATCCACTGTGGTATTTCTGTTAGAGCAGCACTAGGTGACTAAGACACCATCCACTTGTGGTATTTCTCTAAGAGCAGCACTAGGTGACTAAGACACCATCCACTTGTGGTATTTCTGTTAGAGGAGCACTAGGTGACTAAGACACCATCCACTGTGGTATTTCTGTTAGAGCACCACTAGGTGACTAAGACACCATCCACTGTGGCATTTCTGTTAGAGCGGCACTAGGTGACTAAGACACAATCCACTTGTGGTATGTCTGTTACAGCAGCACTAGGTGGCTAAGACCTGATCCACTTGTGGTATTTCTGTTACAGCAGCACTAGGTGACTGAGACACCATCCACTTGTGGTATTTCTGTTAGAGCAGCACAAGGTGACTAAGACACCATCCACTGTGGTATTTCTGTTAGAGCAGCACTAGGTGACTTACACACCATCCACTTGTGGAATATCTGTTAGAGTAGGACGAGGTGACTAAGACACCATCCACTGTGGTATTTCTGTTAGAGCAGCACTAGGTGATTAAGACACCATCCACTGTGGTATTTCTATTAGAGCAGCACTAGGTGACTGAGACAACATCCACTTCTGGTATTTCTGTTAGAGCAGGACTAGGTGACTAAGACACCGTCCACTTGTGGTATTTCTGTTATAGCAGCACTAGGTGACTAAGACATCATCCACTTGAGGTATTTCTGTTACAGCAGCACTAGGTGACTAAGACACCATCCACTTGTGGTATTTGTGTTATAGCAGCACTAGGTGACTAAGACATCATCCACTTGTGGTATTTCTGTTAGAGGAGCACTAGGTGACTAAGACACCATCCACTGTGGTATTTCTGTTAGAGCACCACTAGGTGACTAAGACACCATCCACTGTGGCATTTCTGTTAGAGCGGCACTAGGTGACTAAGACACAATCCACTTGTGGTATATCTGTTTTAGCAGCACTAGGTGAGTAAGACACCATCCACTGTGGTATTTCTGTTAGAGCAGCACTAGGTGACTAAGACACCATCCACTTGTGGTATTTCTGTTAGAGCAGCACTAGGTGACTGAGACAGCATCCACTTGTGGTATTTCTGTTAGAGCAGTACTAGGTGACTGACACACCATGCACTTGTGGTATTTGTGTTAGAGCAGCACTAGGTGACTGAGAAACCATCCTCCGTGGTATTTCTGTTAGAGCAGCACTAGGTGACTGAGACACCATCCACTTGTGGTATTTCTGTTAGAACAGCACTAGGTGACTAACACACCATCCACTGTGGTATTTCTGTTACACTAGCACTAGGTGACTAAGACATGATCCACTTGTGGTATTTCTGTTAGAGCAGCACTAGGTGACTGAGACACCATCCACTTGTGGTATTTCTGTTAGAGCAGCACTAGGTGCCTGAGACACAATCCACTTGTGGTATTTCTGTTAGAGCAGCACTAGGTTACTAAGACACCATCCACTGTCGTATTTCTGTTAGAGCAGCACTAGGTGACTAAGACACCATCCAGTTGTGGTATTTCTGTTAGAGCAGCACTAGGTGACTAAGACACCATCCACTGTGGTATTTCTGTTACAGCAGCACTAGGTGACTAAGTCACCATCCACTTGTGGTATTTCTGTTATAGTAGCACTACGTGACTAAGACATCATCCACTTGTGGTATTTCTGTTAGAGCAGCACTAGGTGACTGAGACACCATCCACTTGTGGTATTTCTGTTAGAGCAGCACTAGGTGACTAAGTCACCATGCACTGTGGTATTTCTGTTAGAGCAGCACGAGGTGACTAAGACACCATCCACTTGTGGTATTTCTGTTAGAGCAGTACTAGGTGGCTAAGACATCATCCACTTGTGGTATTTCTGTTACAGCAGCACTAGGTGACTGAGACTGCATCCAGTTGTGGTATTTCTGTTAGAGCAGCACTAGGTGACTAAGACACCATCCACTTGTGGTATTTCTGTTAGAGCAGCACTAGGTGACTAAGTCACCATCCACTGTGGTAGTTCTGTTAGAGCTGCACTGGGGAACTAAGACACCATCCACTTTTGGTATTTCTGTTAGAGCAGGACTAGGTGACTAAAACACCATCCACTTGTGGTATTTCTGTTAGAGCAGCACTAGGTGACTGAGACACCATCCACTTGTGGTATTTCTGTTAGACCAGCACTAGGTGACTGAGACACCATCCACTTGCGGTATTTCTGTTAGAGCAGCACTAGGTGACTAAGACACCATGCACTGTGGTATTTCTGTTAGAACAGCACTAGGTGACTAAGACATCATCCACTTGTGGTATTTCTGTTACAGCAGCACTAGGTGACTGAGACACCATCCACTTGTGGTGTTTCTGTTAGAGCAGCACTAGGTTACTAAGACACCATCGACTTGTGGTATTTCTGTTAGAGCAGCACTAGGTGACTAAGACACCATCCACTGTGGTATTTCATTTAGAGCAGCACTAGGTGACTGAGACACCATCTACTTGTGGTATTTCTGTTAGAGCAGCACTAGGTGGCTACGACATTATCCACTTGTGGTATTTCTGTTAGAGCAGCACTAGGTGACTAAGACACCATCCACTTGTGGTATTTCTCTTAGAGCGGCACTAGGTGATTAAAACATCATCAACTTGTGGTATTTCTGTTAGAGCAGCACTAGGTGACTAAGACATCATCCACTTGTGGTATTTCTGTTACAGCAGCACTAGGTGACTGAGACACCATCCACTTGTGGCATTTTTGTTAGCGCAGCATTAGGTGACTAAGCACCATCCACTCTGGTATTTCTGTTAGAGCAGCACTAGGTGACTAAGTCACCATCCACTGTGGTATTTCTGTTAGAGCAGCACGAGCTGACTAAGACACGATCCACTGTGGTATTTCTGTTAGAGCAGCACTAGGTGGCTAAGACATCATCCACTTGTGGAATTTCTGTTAGAGCAGCACTAGGTGACTAAGACACCATCCACTGTGGTATTTCTGTTAGAGCAGCACTAGGTGACTAAGACTCCATCCACTTGTTGTATTTCTGTTAGAGCAGCACTAGGTGACTAAGATACCATCCACTTGTGGTATTTCTGTTAGAGCAGCACTAGGTGACTAAGTCACCATCCACTGTGGTAGTTCTGTTAGAGCTGCACTAGGGGACTAAGACACCATCCACTTTTGGTATTTCTGTTAGAGCAGCACTAGGTGACTAAAACATCATCCACTTGTGGTATTTCTGTTAGAGCAGCACTAGGTGACTGAGACACCATCCACTTGCGGTATTTCTGTTAGAGCAGCACTAGGTGACTAAGACACCATCCACTTGTGGTATTTCTGTTAGAGCAGCACTAGGTGACTAAGTCACCATCCACTCTGGTATTTCTGTTAGATCTGCACTGGGGGCTAAGACACCATCCACTTGTGGTATTTCTCTTAGAGCAGCACTAGGTGACTAAGACACCATCCACTTGTGGTATTTCTGTTAGAGCAGCATTAGGTGACTAAGACACCATCCACTGTGGTATTTCTGTTAGAGCGGCACTACGTGACTAAGACACCATCCACTTGTGGTATTTCTGTTATAGTAGCAGTAAGTGACTAAGACATCATCCACTTGTGGTATTTCTGTTAGAGCAGCAGTAGGTGACTAAGACATCATCCACTTGTGGTATATCTGTTAGAGCAGCACTAGGTGACTGAGACACCATCTACTGTGGTATTTCTGTTAGAGCAGCATTGGGTGACTGAGACACCATCCACTTGTGGTATTTCTGTTAGAGCAGCACTAGGTGGCTAAGACATCATCCACTTGTGGTATTTTTGTTAGAGCAGCACTAGGTGACTAAGACACCATCCACTGTGGTATTTCTGTTAGAGCAGCACTAGGTGACTAAGTCACCATCCACTGTGGTATTTCTGTTAGAGCAGCACTAGGTGACTGAGACACCATCCACTTGTGGTATTTCTGTTAGAGGAGCACTAGGTGATTAAGACACCATCCACTGTGGTATTTCTGTTAGAGCAGCACTAGGTGACTAAGACACCATCCACTTGTGGTATTTCTGTTAGAGCAGCATTAGGTGACTAAGACACCATGCATTGTGGTATTTCTGTTAGAGCGGCACTAGGTGACTAAGACACCATCCACTTGTGGTATGTCTGTTTTAGTAGCACTAGGTGACTAAGACATCAACCACTTGTGGTATTTCTGTTAGAGCAGCACTAGGTGACTAAGACATCATCCACTTGTGGTATTTCTGTTAGAGCAGCACTAGGTGACTGAGACACCATCCATTGTGGTATTTCTGTTAGAGCAGCACTGGTTGACTGAGACACCATCCACTTGTGGTATTTCTGTTAGAGCAGCACTAGGTGACTAAGACTCCATCCACTTGTGGTATTTCTGTTAGAGCAGCACTAGGTGACTAAGACACCATCCACTTGTGGTATTTCTGTTAGAGCAGCACTAGGTGACTAAGACACCATCCACTGTGGTATTTCTGTTAGAGCAGCACTAGGTGACTAAGACTCCATCCACTTGTGGTATTTCTGTTAGAGCAGCACTAGGTGACTAAGACACCATCCACTTGTGGTATTTCTGTTAGAGCAGCACTAGGTGACTAAGTCACCATCCACTGTGGTAGTTCTGTTAGAGCTGCACTGGGGGACTAAGACACCATCCACTTTTGGTATTTCTGTTAGAGCAGCACTAGGTGACTAAAACACCATCCACTTGGGGTATTTCCGTTAGAGCAGCACTAGGTGACTGAGACACCATCCACTTGTGGTATTTCTGTTACAGCAGCTCTAGGTGACTAAGACACCATCCACTTGTGGTATTTCTGTTAGAGCAGTACTAGGTGACTAAGTCACCATCCACTGTGGTATTTCTGTTAGATCTGCACTGGGGGACTGAGACACCATCCAATTTTGGTATTTCTGTTAGAGCAGCACTAGGTTACTAAGACACCATCCACTTGTGGTATTTCTGTTAGAGAAGCATTAGGTGACTAAGACACCATCCACTGTGGTATATCTGTTAGAGCGGCACTACGTGACTAAGACACCATCCACTTGTGGTATTTTTTTCATAGTAGCACTAAGTGACTAAGACATGATCCACTTGTGCTATTTCTGTTAAAGCAGCAGTAGGTGACTAAGACATCATCCACTTGTGGTATTTCTGTTAGAGCAGCACTAGGTGACTGAGACACCATCCACTGTGGTATTTCTGTTAGAGCAGCACTGGGTGACTGAGACACCATCCACTTGTGGTATTTCTGTTACAGCAGCACTAGTTGGCTAAGACATCATCCACTTGTGGTACTTCTGTTAGACCAGCACTAGGTGACTAAGACACCATCCACTGTGGTATTTCTGTTAGAGCAGCACTAGGTGACTAAGACTCCATCCACTTGTGGTATTTCTGTTAGAGCAGCACTAGGTGACTAAGTCACCATCCACTGTGGTATTTCTGTTAGAGCAGCACTAGGTGACTGAGACACCATCCACTTGTGGTATTTCTGTTAGAGGAGCACTAGGTGACTAAGACACCATCCACTGTGGTATTTCTGTTAGAGCAGCACTAGGTGACTAAGACACCATCCACTTGTGGTATTTCTGTTAGAGCAGCATTAGGTGACTAAGACACCATCCACTGTGGTATTTCTGTTAGAGCGGCACTAGGTGACTAAAACACCATCCACTTGTGGTATGTCTGTTTTAGCAGCACTAGGTGACTAAGACATCAACCACTTGTGGTATTTCTGTTAGAGCAGCACTAGGTGACTAAGACATCATCCACTAGTGGTATTTCTGTTAGAGCAGCACTAGGTGACTGAGACACCATGCACTGTGGTATTTCTGTTAGAGCAGTACGAGGTGACTAAGAGACGATCCACTGTGGTATTTCTATTAGAGCAGCACTAGGTGGCTAAGACATCATCCACTTGTGGAATTTCTGTTAGAGCAGCACTAGGTGACTAAGACACCATCCACTGTGGTATTTCTCTTACAGCAGCACTAGGTGACTAAGACTCCATCCACTTGTGGTATTTCTGTTAGAGCAGCACTAGGTGACTAAGATACCATCCACTTGTGGTATTTCTGTTAGAGCAGCACTAGGTGACTAAGTCACCATCCACTGTGGTAGTTCTGTTAGAGCTGCACTAGGGGACTAAGACACCATCCACTTTTGGTATTTCTGTTAGAGCAGCACTAGGTGACTAAAACATCATCCACTTGTGGTATTTCTGTTACAGCAGCACTAGGTGACTGAGACACCATCCACTTGTGGTATTTCTGTTAGAGGAGCACTAGGTGACTAAGACACCATCCACTTGTGGTATTTCTGTTAGAGCAGCACTAGGTGACTAAGTCACCATCCACTGTGGTATTTCTGTTAGATCTGCACTGGGGGCTAAGACACCATCCACTTGTGGTATTTCTGTTAGAGCAGCACTAGGTGACTAAGACACCATCCACTGTGGTATTTCTGTTAGAGCAGCAGTAGGTGACTAAGTCACCATCCACTGTGGTATTTCTGTTAGAGCAGCACTAGGTGACTGAGACACCATCCACTTGTGGTATTTCTGTTAGAGGAGCACTAGGTGATTAAGACACCATCCACTGTGGTATTTCTGTTAGAGCAGCACTAGGTGACTAAGACACCATCCACTTGTGGTATTTCTGTTAGAGCAGCATTAGGTGACTAAGACACCATCCATTGTGGTATTTCTGTTAGAGCGGCACTAGGTGACTAGGACACCATCCACTTGTGGTATGTCTGTTTTAGCAGCACTAGGTGACTAAGACATCAACCACTTGTGGTATTTCTGTTAGAGCAGCACTAGGTGACTAAGACATCATCCACTTGTGGTATTTCTGTTAGAGCAGCACTAGGTAACTGAGACACCATCCACTGTGGTATTTCTGTTAGAGCAGCACTGGTTGACTGAGACACCATCCACTTGTGGTATTTCTGTTAGAGCAGCACTAGGTGGCTAAGACATCATCCACTTGTGGAATTTCTGTTAGAGCAGCACTAGGTGACTAAGACACCATCCACTGTGGTATTTCTGTTAGAGCAGCACTAGGTGACTAAGACTCCATCCACTTGTGGTATTTCTGTTAGAGCAGCACTAGGTGACTAAGACACCATCCCCTTGTGGTATTTCTGATAGAGCAGCACTAGGTGACTAAGTCACCATCCACTGTGGTAGTTCTGTTAGAGCTGCACTGGGGGACTAAGACACCATCCACTTTTGGTATTTCTGTTAGAGCAGCACTAGGTGACTAAAACACCATCCACTTGGGGTGTTTCCGTTAGAGCAGCACTAGGTGACTGAGACACCATCCACTTGTGGTATTTCTGTTAGAGCAGCACTAGGTGACTAAGACACCATCCACTTGTGGTATTTCTGTTAGAGCAGACTAGGTGACTAAGTCACCATCCACTGTGGTATTTCTGTTAGATCTGCACTGGGGGACTAAGACACCATCCAATTGTGGTATTTCTGTTAGAGCAGGACTAGGTGACTAAGACACCATCCACTTGTGGTATTTCTGTTAGAGCAGCATTAGGTGACTAAGACACCATCCATTGTGGTATATCTGTTAGAGCGGCACTACGTGACTAAGACACCATCCACTTGTGGTATTTCTTTTATAGTAGCACTAAGTGACTAAGACATCATCCACTTGTGCTATTTCTGTTAAAGCAGCAGTAGGTGACTAAGACATCATCCACTTGTGGTATTTCTGTTAGAGCAGCACTAGGTGACTGAGACACCATCCACTGTGGTATTTCTGTTAGAGCAGCACTGGGTAACTGAGACACCATCCACTTGTGGTATTTCTGTTAGAGCAGCACTAGTTGGCTAAGACATCATCCACTTGTGGTATTTGTGTTAGAGCAGCACTAGGTGACTAAGACACCATCCACTGTGGTATTTCTGTTAGAGCAGCACTAGGTGACTAAGACTCCATCCACTTGTGGTATTTCTGTTAGAGCAGCACTAGGTGACTAAGTCACCATCCACTGTGGTATTTCTGTTAGAGCAGCACTAGGTGACTGAGACACCATCCACTTGTGGCATTTCTGTTAGAGGAGCACTAGGTGACTAAGACACCACCCACTGTGGTATTTCTGTTAGAGCAGCACTAGGTGACTAAGACATCAACCACTTGTGGTATTTCTGTTAGAGCAGCACTAGGTGACTAAGACATCATCCAGTAGTGGTATTTCTGTTAGAGCAGCACTAGGTGACTGAGACACCATCCACTGTGGTATTTCTGTTAGAGCCGCACTGGGTGACTGAGACACCATCCACTTGTGGTATTTCTGTTAGAGTAGCACTAGGTGGCTAAGACATCATCCACTTGTGGAATTTCTGTTACGGCAGCACTAGGTGACTGACACTGCATCCAGTTGTGGTATTTCTGTTAAAGCAGCACTAGGTGACTAAGACACCATCCACTTGTGGTATTTCTGTTAGAGCAGCACTAGGTGACTAAGTCACCATCCACTGTGGTATTTCTGTTAGATCTGCACTGGGGGACTAAGACACCATCCACTTGTGGTATTTCTGTTAGAGCAGCACTAGGCGACTAAGACATCATCCACTTGTGGTATTACTGTTATAGCAGCACTAGGTAACTAAGACATCAGCCACTTGTGGTATTTCTGTTAGAGCAGCAGTAGGTGACTAAGACAAAATCCACTTGTGGCATTTCTGTTAGAGCAGCACTAGGTGACTAAGACACCATCCACTTGTGGTATTTCTTTTGGAGCAGCACTAGGTGACTAAGACATCATCCACTTGTGGTATTTCTGTTAGAGCAGCACTAGGTGACTGAGACACCATCCACTTGTGGTATTTCTGTTAGAGCAGCCCTAGGTTACTAAGACACCATCCACTTGTGGTATTTCTGTTAGAGCAGCACTAGGTGACTAAGACACCATCCACTGTGGTATTTCTGTTAGAGCAGCACTAGGTGACTGAGACACCATCTACTTGTGGTATTTCTGTTAGAGCAGCACTAGGTGACTGAGACACCATCTACTTGTATTATGTCTGTTTTAGCAGCACTAGGTGACTAAGACATCAACCACTTGTGGTATTTCTGTTAGAACAGCACTAGGTGACTAAGACATCATCCACTTGTGGTATTTCTGTTAGAGCAGCACTAGGTGACTGAGACACCATCCACTGTGGTATTTCTGTTAGAGCAGCACTGGGTGACTGAGACACCATCCACTTGTGTTATTTCTGTTAGAGCAGCACTATTTGGCTAAGACATCATCCACCTGTGGAATTTCTGTTAGAGCAGGACTAGGTGACTAAGACACCATCCACTGTGGTATTTCTGTTAGAGCAGCACTAGGTGACTAAGACACCATCCACTTGTGGTATTTCTGTTAGAGCAGCACTAGGTGACTAAGTCACCATCCACTGTGGTACTTCTGTTAGAGCTGCACTGGGGGACTAAGACACCATCCACTTTTGGTATTTCTGTTAGAGCAGCAGTAGGTGACTAAAACACCATCCACTTGGTGTATTTCTGTTATAGCAGCACTAAGTGACTAAGACATCATCCACTTGTGGTATTTCTGTTACAGCAGCACTAGGTGACTGAGACACCATCCACTGTGGTATTTCTGTTAGAGCAGCACTAGGTGACTGAGACACCATCCACTGTGGTATTTCTGTTAGAGCAGCACTAGGTGACTAAGACACCATCCACTGTGGTATTTCTTTTATAGCAGCACTAGGTGACTGAGACACCATCTACTTGTGGTATTTCTGTTAGAGCAGCACTAGGTGACTACGACATTATCCACTTGTGGTATTTCTCTTAGAGCAGCACTAGGTGACTAAGACACCATCCACTTGTGGTATTTCTCTTAGAGCAGCACTAGGTGATTAAAACATCATCGACTTGTGGTATTTCTGTTAGAGCAGCACTAGGTGACTAAGACATCATCCGCTTGTGGTATTTCTGTTACAGCAGCACTAGGTGACTGAGACACGATCCACTTGTGGCATTTCTGTTAGAGCAGCACTAGGTGACTAAGCACCATCCACTCTGGTATATCTGTTAGAGCAGCACTAGGTGACTAAGTCACCATCCACTGTGGTATTTCTGTTAGAGGAGCACGAGGTGACTAAGACACGATCCACTGTGGTATTTCTGTTAGAGCAGCACTAGGTGGCTAAGACATCATTCACTTGTGGAATTTCTGTTAGAGCAGCACTAGGTAACTAAGACACCATCCACTGTGGTATTTCTCTTATAGCAGCACTAGGTGACTAAGACTCCATCCACTGTGGTATTTCTGTTAGAGCAGCACTAGGTGGCTAAGACATCATCCACTTGTGGTATTACTGTTATAGCCGCACTAGGTAACTAAGACATCAGCCACTTGTGGTATTTCTGTTAGAGGAGCACTAGGTGACTAAGACAAAATCCACTTGTGGCATTTCTATTAGAGCAGCACTAGGTGACTAAGACACCATCCACTTGTGGTATTTCTTTTATAGCAGCACTAGGTGACTAAGACATCATCCACTTGTGGTATTACTGTTATAGCCGCACTAGGTAACTAAGACATCAGCCACTTGTGGTATTTCTGTTACAGCAGCACTAGGTGACTGAGACACCATCCACTTGTGGTATTTCTGTTAGAGCAGCACTAGGTTACTAAGACACCATCCACTTGTGGTATTTCTGTTAGAGCAGCACTAGGTGACTAAGACACCATCCACTGTGGTATTTCTGTTAGAGCAGCACTAGGTGACTGAGACACCATCTAATTGTGGTATTTCTGTTAGAGCAGCACTAGGTGACTGAGACACCATCTACTTGTGGTATGTCTGTTTTAGGAGCACTAGGTGACTAAGACATCAACCACTTGTGGTATTTCTGTTAGAGCAGCACTAGGTGACTAAGACATCATCCACTTGTGGTATTTCTGTTAGAGCAGCTCTAGGTGACTGAGACACCATCCACTGTGGTATTTCTGTTAGAGCAGCACTGGGTGACTGAGACACCATCCACTTGTGGTATTTCTGTTAGAGCAGCACTAGGTGGCTAAGACATCATCCACTTGTGGAATTTCTGTTAGAGCAGCACTAGGTGACTAAGACACCATCCACTGTGGTATTTCTGTTAGAGCAGCACTAGGTGACTAAGACTCCATCCACTTGTGGTATTTCTGTTAGAGCAGCACTAGGTGACTAAGACACCATCCCCTTGTGGTATTTCTGATAGAGCAGCACTAGGTGACTAAGTCACCATCCACTGTGGTAGTTCTGTTAGAGCTGCACTGGGGGACTAAGACACCATCCACATTTGGTATTTCTGTTAGAGCAGCACTAGGTGACTAAAACACCATCCACTTGGGGTATTTCCGTTAGAGCAGCACTAGGTGACTGAGACACCATCCACTTGTGGTATTTCTGTTAGAGCAGCACTAGGTGACTAAGACACCATCCACTTGTGGTATTTCTGTTAGAGCAGCACTAGGTGACTAAGTCACCATCCACTGTGGTATTTCTGTTAGATCTGCACTGGGGGACTAAGACACCATCCAATTGTGGTATTTCTGTTAGAGCAGGACTAGGTGACTAAGACACCATCCACTTGTGGTATTTCTGTTAGAGCAGCATTAGGTGACTAAGACACCATCCATTGTGGTATATCTGTTAGAGCGGCACTACGTGACTAAGACACCATCCACTTTTGGTATTTCTTTTATAGTAGCACTAAGTGACTAAGACATCATCCACTTGTGCTATTTCTGTTAAAGCAGCAGTAGGTGACTAAGACATCATCCACTTTTGGTATTTCTGTTAGAGCAGCACTAGGTGACTGAGACACCATCCACTGTGGTATTTCTGTTAGAGCAGCACTGGGTAACTGAGACACCATCCACTTGTGGTATTTCTGTTAGAGCAGCACTAGTTGGCTAAGACATCATCCACTTGTGGTATTTGTGTTAGAGCAGCACTAGGTGACTAAGACACCATCCACTGTGGTATTTCTGTTAGAGCAGCACTAGGTGACTAAGACTCCATCCACTTGTGGTATTTCTGTTAGAGCAGCACTAGGTGACTAAGTCACCATCCACTGTGGTATTTCTGTTAGAGCAGCACTAGGTGACTGAGACACCATCCACTTGTGGCATTTCTGTTAGAGGAGCACTAGGTGACTAAGACACCACCCACTGTGGTATTTCTTTTAGAGCAGCACTAGGTGACTAAGACATCAACCACTTGTGGTATTTCTGTTAGAGCAGCACTAGGTGACTAAGACATCATCCAGTAGTGGTATTTCTGTTAGAGCAGCACTAGGTGACTGAGACACCATCCACTGTGGTATTTCTGTTAGAGCCGCACTGGGTGACTGAGACACCATCCACTTGTGGTATTTCTGTTAGAGTAGCACTAGGTGGCTAAGACATCATCCACTTGTGGAATTTCTGTTACGGCAGCACTAGGTGACTGACACTGCATCCAGTTGTGGTATTTCTGTTAAAGCAGCACTAGGTGACTAAGACACCATCCACTTGTGGTATTTCTGTTAGAGCAGCACTAGGTGACTAAGTCACCATCCACTGTGGTATTTCTGTTAGATCTGCACTGGGGGACTAAGACACCATCCACTTGTGGTATTTCTGTTAGAGCAGCACTACGTGGCTAAGACACCATCCACTTGTGGTTTTTCTATTAGAGCAGCACTAGGCGACTAAGACATCATCCACTTGTGGTATTACTGTTATAGCAGCACTAGGTAACTAAGACATCAGCCACTTGTGGTATTTCTGTTAGAGCAGCAGTAGGTGACTAAGACAAAATCCACTTGTGGCATTTCTGTTAGAGCAGCACTAGGTGACTAAGACACCATCCACTTGTGGTATTTCTTTTGGAGCAGCACTAGGTGACTAAGACATCATCCACTTGTGGTATTTCTGTTACAGCAGCACTAGGTGACGGAGACACCATCCACTTGTGGTATTTCTGTTAGAGCAGCCCTAGGTTACTAAGACACCATCCACTTGTGGTATTTCTGTTAGAGCAGCACTAGGTAACTAAGACACCATCCACTGTGGTATTTCTGTTAGAGCAGCACTAGGTGACTGAGACACCATCTACTTGTGGTATTTCTGTTAGAGCAGCACTAGGTGACTGAGACACCATCTACTTGTATTATGTCTGTTTTAGCAGCACTAGGTGACTAAGACATCAACCACTTGTGGTATTTCTGTTAGAACAGCACTAGGTGACTAAGACATCATCCACTTGTGGTATTTCTGTTAGAGCAGCACTAGGTGACTGAGACACCATCCACTGTGGTATTTCTGTTAGAGCAGCACTGGGTGACTGAGACACCATCCACTTGTGTTATTTCTGTTAGAGCAGCACTATTTGGCTAAGACATCATCCACCTGTGGAATTTCTGTTAGAGCAGGACTAGGTGACTAAGACACCAACCACTGTGGTATTTCTGTTAGAGCAGCACTAGGTGACTAAGACTCCATCCACTTGTGGTATTTCTGTTAGAGCAGCACTAGGTGACTAAGACACCATCCACTTGTGGTATTTCTGTTAGAGCAGCACTAGGTGACTACGTCACCATCCACTGTGGTACTTCTGTTAGAGATGCACTGGGGGACTAAGACACCATCCACTTTTGGTATTTCTGTTAGAGCAGCACTAGGTGACTAAAACACCATCCACTTGGTGTATTTCTGTTATAGCAGCACTAAGTGACTAAGACATCATCCACTTGTGGTATTTCTGTTACAGCAGCACTAGGTGACTGAGACACCATCCACTGTGGTATTTCTGTTAGAGCAGCACTAGGTGACTAAGACACCATCCACTGTGGTATTTCTTTTAGAGCAGCACTAGGTGACTGAGACACCATCTACTTGTGGTATTTCTGTTAGAGCAGCACTAGGTGACTACGACATTATCCACTTGTGGTATTTCTGTTAGAGCAGCACTAGGTGACTAAGACACCATCCACTTGTGGTATTTCTCTTAGAGCAGCACTAGGTGATTAAAACATCATCGACTTGTGGTATTTCTGTTAGAGCAGCACTAGGTGACTAAGACATCATCCGCTTGTGGTATTTCTGTTAGAGCAGCACTAGGTGACTGAGACACGATCCACTTGTGGCATTTCTGTTAGAGCAGCACTAGGTGACTAAGCACCATCCACTCTGGTATATCTGTTAGAGCAGCACTAGGTGACTAAGTCACCATCCACTGTGGTATTTCTGTTAGAGGAGCACGAGGTGACTAAGACACGATCCACTGTGGTATTTCTGTTAGAACAGCACTAGGTGGCTAAGACATCATTCACTTGTGGAATTTCTGTTAGAGCAGCACTAGGTAACTAAGACACCATCCACTGTGGTATTTCTCTTATAGCAGCACTAGGTGACTAAGACTCCATCCACTGTGGTATTTCTGTTAGAGCAGCACTAGGTGGCTAAGACATCATCCACTTGTGGTATTACTGTTATAGCCGCACTAGGTAACTAAGACATCAGCCACTTGTGGTATTTCTGTTAGAGGAGCACTAGGTGACTAAGACAAAATCCACTTGTGGCATTTCTATTAGAGCAGCACTAGGTGACTAAGACACCATCCACTTGTGGTATTTCTTTTATAGCAGCACTAGGTGACTAAGACATCATCCACTTGTGGTATTTCTGTTACAGCAGCACTAGGTGACTGAGACACCATCCACTTGTGGTATTTCTGTTAGAGCAGCACTAGGTTACTAAGACACCATCCACTTGTGGTATTTCTGTTAGAGCAGCACTAGGTGACTAAGACACCATCCACTGTGGTATTTCTGTTAGAGCAGCACTAGGTGACTGAGACACCATCTAATTGTGGTATTTCTGTTAGAGCAGCACTAGGTGACTGAGACACCATCTACTTGTGGTATGTCTGTTTTAGCAGCACTAGGTGACTAAGACATCAACCACTTGTGGTATTTCTGTTAGAGCAGCACTAGGTGACTAAGACATCATTCACTTGTGGTATTTCTGTTAGAGCAGCTCTAGGTGACTGAGACACCATCCACTGTGGTATTTCTGTTAGAGCAGCACTGGGTGACTGAGACACCATCCACTTGTGGTATTTCTGTTAGAGCAGCACTAGGTGGCTAAGACATCATCCACTTGTGGAATTTCTGTTAGTGCAGGACTAGGTGACTAAGACACCATCCACTGTGGTATTTCTGTTAGAGCAGCACTAGGTGACTAAAAATCCATCCACTTGTGGTATTTCTGTTAGAGCAGCACTAGGTGACTAAGACACCATCCACTTGTGGTATTTCTGTTAGAGCAGCACTAGGTGACTAAGTCACCATCCACTGTGGTAGTTCTGTTAGAGCTGCACTGGGGGACTAAGACACCATCCACTTTTGGTATTTCTGTTAGAGCAGCACTAGGTGACTAAAACACCATCCACTTGTGGTATATCTGTTAGAGCAGCACTAGGTGACTGAGACACCATCCACTTGTGGTATTTCTGTTAGAGCAGCACTAGGTGACTGAGACACCATCCACTTGCGGTATTTCTGTTAGAGCAGCACTAGGTGACTAAGACACCATCCACTGTGGCATTTCTGTTAGAACAGCACTAGGTGACTAAGACATCATCCACTTGTGGTATTTCTGTTACAGCAGCACTAGGTGACTGAGACACCCTCCACTTGTGGTGTTTCTGTTATAGCAGCACTAGGTTACTAAGACACCATCCACTTGTGGTATTTCTGTTAGAGCAGCACTAGGTGACTAAGACACCATCCACTGTGGTATTTCTTTTAGAGCAGCACTAGGTGACTGAGACACCATCTACTTGTGGAATTTCTGTTAGAGCAGCACTAGGTGGCTACGACATTATCCACTTGTGGTATTTCTGTTAGAGCAGCACTAGGTGACTAAGACACCATCCACTGTGGTATTTCTTTTACAGCAGCACTAGGTGACTGAGACACCATCTACTTGTGGTATTTGTGTTAGAGCAGCACTAGGTGGCTACGACATTATCCACTTGTGGTATTTCTGTTAGAGCAGCACTAGGTGACTAAGACACCATCCACTTGTGGTATTTCTCTTAGAGCAGCACTAGGTGATTAAAACATCATCGACTTGTGGTATTTCTGTTAGAGCAGCACTAGGTGACTAAGACATCATCCACTTGTGGTATTTCTGTTACAGCAGCACTAGGTGACTGAGACACCATCCACGTGTGGCATTTCTGTTAGAGCAGCACTAACTGACTAAGCACCATCCACTCTGGTATTTCTGTTAGAGCAGCACTAGGTGACTAAGTCACCATGAACTGTGGTATTTCTGTTAGAGCAGCACGAGGTGACTAAGACACGATCCACTGTGGTATTTCTGTTAGAGCAGCACTAGGTGGCTAAGACATCATCCACTTGTGGAATTTCTGTTACAGCAGCACTAGGTGACTAAGACACCATCCACTGTGGTATTTCTCTTAGAGCAGCACTAGGTGACTAAGACTCCATCCACTTGTGGTATTTCTGTTAGAGCAGCACTAGGTGACTAAGTCACCATCCACTGTGGTATTTCTGTTAGATCTGCACTGGGGGCTAAGACACCATCCACTTGTGGTATTTCTGTTAGAGCAGCACTAAGTGACTAAGACACCATCCACTTGTGGTATTTCTGTTAGAGCAGCATTAGGTGGCTAAGACACCATCCACTGTGGTATTTCTGTTAGAGCAGTACTAGGTGGCTAAGACATCATCCACTTGTGGTATTTCTGTTACAGCAGCACTAGGTGACTGAGACTGCATCCAGTTGTGGTATTTCTGTTAGAGCAGCACTAGGTGACTAAGACACCATCCACTTGTGGTATTTCTGTTAGAGCAGCACTAGGTGACTAAGTCACCATCCACTGTGGTATTTCTGTTAGATCTGCACTGGGGGACTAAGACACCATCCACTTGTGGTATTTCTGTTAGAGCAGCACTAGGTGACTGAGACACCATCCACTGTGGTATTTCTGTTAGAGCAGCACTAGGTGGCTAAGACACCATCCACTTGTGGTTTTTCTGTTAGAGCAGCACTAGGTGACTAAGACACCATCCACTTGTGGTATTACTGTTATAGCAGCACTAGGTAACTAAGACATCAGCCACTTGTGGTATTTCTGTTAGAGGAGCACTAGGTGACTAAGACAAAATCCACTTGTGGCATTTCTTTTAGAGCAGCACTAGGTGACTAAGACACCATCCACTTGTGGTATTTCTTTTATAGCAGCACTAGGTGACTAAGACATCATCCACTTGTGGTATTTCTGTTACAGCAGCACTAGGTGACTAAGACACCATCCACTTGTGGTATTTCTGTTAGAGCAGCACTAGGTGACTAAGACACCATCCACTTGTGGTATTTCTGTTAGAGAAGCACTAGGTGACTAAGACACCATCCACTGTGGTATTTCTCTTAGAGCAGCACTAGGTGACTAAGACACCATCCACTTGTGGTATTTCTGTTAGAGCAGCACTAGGTGACTAAGTCACCATCCACTGTGGTAGTTCTGTTAGAGCTGCACTGGGGAACTAAGACACCATCCACTTGTGGTATTTCTGTTAGAGCAGCACTAGGTGACTAAAACACCATCCACTTGTGGTATTTCTGTTAGAGCAGCACTAGGTGACTGAGACACCATCCACTTGTGGTATTTCTGTTAGACCAGCACTAGGTGACTGAGACACCATCCACTTGCGGTATTTCTGTTAGAGCAGCACTAGGTGACTAAGACACCATCCACTGTGGTATTTCTGTTAGAACAGCACTAGGTGACTAAGACATCATCCACTTTTGGTATTTCTGTTACAGCAGCACTAGGTGACTGAGACACCATCCACTTGTGGTGTTTCTGTTAGAGCAGCACTAGGTTACTAAGACACCATCCACTTGTGGTATTTCTGTTAGAGCAGCACTAGGTGACTAAGACACCATCCACTGTGGTATTTCATTTAGAGCAGCACTAGGTGACTGAGACACCATCTACTTGTGGTATTTCTGTTAGAGCAGCACTAGGTGGCTACGACATTATCCACTTGTGGTATTTCTGTTAGAGCAGCACTAGGTGACTAAGACACCATCCACTTGTGGTATTTCTCTTAGAGCAGCACTAGGTGATTAAAACATCATCGACTTGTGGTATTTCTGTTAGAGCAGCACTAGGTGACTAAGACATCATCCACTTGTGGTATTTCTGTTACAGCAGCACTAGGTGACTGAGACACCATCCACTTGTGGCATTTCTGTTAGCGCAGCATTAGGTGACTAAGCACCATCCACTCTGGTATTTCTGTTAGAGCAGCACTAGGTGACTAAGTCACCATCCACTGTGGTATTTCTGTTAGAGCAGCACGAGGTGACTAAGACACGATCCACTGTGGTATTTCTGTTAGAGCAGCACTAGGTGGCTAAGACATCATCCACTTGTGGAATTTCTGTTAGAGCAGCACTAGGTGACTAAGACACCATCCACTGTGGTATTTCTGTTAGAGCAGCACTAGGTGACTAAGACTCCATCCACTTGTTGTATTTCTGTTAGAGCAGCACTAGGTGACTAAGATACCATCCACTTGTGGTATTTCTGTTAGAGCAGCACTAGGTGACTAAGTCACCATCCACTGTGGTAGTTCTGTTAGAGCTGCACTAGGGGACTAAGACACCATCCACTTTTGGTATTTCTGTTAGAGCAGCACTAGGTGACTAAAACATCATCCACTTGTGGTATTTCTGTTAGAGCAGCACTAGGTGACTGAGACACCATCCACTTGTGGTATTTCTGTTAGAGCAGCACTAGGTGACTAAGACACCATCCACTTGTGGTATTTCTGTTAGAGCAGCACTAGGTGACTAAGTCACCATCCACTCTGGTATTTCTGTTAGATCTGCACTGGGGGCTAAGACACCATCCACTTGTGGTATTTCTCTTAGAGCAGCACTAGGTGACTAAGACACCATCCACTTGTGGTATTTCTGTTAGAGCAGCATTAGGTGACTAAGACACCATCCACTTGTGGTATTTCTCTTAGAGCAGCACTAGGTGATTAAAACATCATCGACTTGTGGTATTTCTGTTAGAGCAGCACTAGGTGACTAAGACATCATCCACTTGTGGTATTTCTGTTACAGCAGCACTAGGTGACTGAGACACCATCCACTTGTGGCATTTCTGTTAGCGCAGCATTAGGTGACTAAGCACCATCCACTCTGGTATTTCTGTTAGAGCAGTACTAGGTGACTAAGTCACCATCCACTGTGGTATTTCTGTTAGAGCAGCACGAGGTGACTAAGACACGATCCACTGTGGTATTTCTGTTAGAGCAGCACTAGGTGGCTAAGACATCATCCACTTGTGGAATTTCTGTTAGAGCAGCACTAGGTGACTAAGACACCATCCACTGTGGTATTTCTGTTAGAGCAGCACTAGGTGACTAAGACTCCATCCACTTGTTGTATTTCTGTTAGAGCAGCACTAGGTGACTAAGATACCATCCACTTGTGGTATTTCTGTTAGAGCAGCACTAGGTGACTAAGTCACCATCCACTGTGGTAGTTCTGTTAGAGCTGCACTAGGGGACTAAGACACCATCCACTTTTGGTATTTCTGTTAGAGCAGCACTAGGTGACTAAAACATCATCCACTTGTGGTATTTCTGTTAGAGCAGCACTAGGTGACTGAGACACCATCCACTTGTGGTATTTCTGTTAGAGCAGCACTAGGTGACTAAGACACCATCCACTTGTGGTATTTCTGTTAGAGCAGCACTAGGTGACTAAGTCACCATCCACTGTGGTATTTCTGTTAGATCTGCACTGGGGGACTAAGACACCATCCACTTGTGGTATTTCTGTTAGAGCAGCACTAGGTGACTGAGACACCATCCACTGTGGTATTTCTGTTAGAGCAGCACTAGGTGGCTAAGACACCATCCACTTGTGGTTTTTCTGTTAGAGCAGCACTAGGTGACTAAGACATCATCCACTTGTGGTATTACTGTTATAGCAGCACTAGGTAACTAAGACATCAGCCACTTGTGGTATTTCTGTTAGAGGAGCACTAGGTGACTAAGACAAAATCCACTTGTGGCATTTCTTTTAGAGCAGCACTAGGTGACTAAGACACCATCCACTTGTGGTATTTCTTTTATAGCAGCACTAGGTGACTAAGACATCATCCACTTGTGGTATTTCTGTTACAGCAGCACTAGGTGACTAAGACACCATCCACTTGTGGTATTTCTGTTAGAGCAGCACTAGGTGACTAAGACACCATCCACTTGTGGTATTTCTGTTAGAGAAGCACTAGGTGACTAAGACACCATCCACTGTATTATTAATCTTAGAGCAGCACTAGGTGACTAAGACACCATCCACTTGTGGTATTTCTGTTAGAGCAGCACTAGGTGACTAAGTCACCATCCACTGTGGTAGTTCTGTTAGAGCTGCACTGGGGAACTAAGACACCATCCACTTGTGGTATTTCTGTTAGAGCAGCACTAGGTGACTAAAACACCATCCACTTGTGGTATTTCTGTTAGAGCAGCACTAGGTGACTGAGACACCATCCACTTGTGGTATTTCTGTTAGACCAGCACTAGGTGACTGAGACACCATCCACTTGCGGTATTTCTGTTAGAGCAGCACTAGGTGACTAAGACACCATCCACTGTGGTATTTCTGTTAGAACAGCACTAGGTGACTAAGACATCATCCACTTGTGGTATTTCTGTTACAGCAGCACTAGGTCACTGAGACACCATCCACTTGTGGTGTTTCTGTTAGAGCAGCACTAGGTTACTAAGACACCATCCACTTGTGGTATTTCTGTTAGAGCAGCACTAGGTGACTAAGACACCATCCACTGTGGTATTTCATTTAGAGCAGCACTAGGTGACTGAGACACCATCTACTTGTGGTATTTCTGTTAGAGCAGCACTAGGTGGCTACGACATTATCCACTTGTGGTATTTCTGTTAGAGCAGCACTAGGTGACTAAGACACCATCCACTTGTGGTATTTCTCTTAGAGCAGCACTAGGTGATTAAAACATCATCGACTTGTGGTATTTCTGTTAGAGCAGCACTAGGTGACTAAGACATCATCCACTTGTGGTATTTCTGTTACAGCAGCACTAGGTGACTGAGACACCATCCACTTGTGGCATTTCTGTTAGCGCAGCATTAGGTGACTAAGCACCATCCACTCTGGTATTTCTGTTAGAGCAGCACTAGGTGACTAAGTCACCATCCACTGTGGTATTTCTGTTAGAGCAGCACGAGGTGACTAAGACACGATCCACTGTGGTATTTCTGTTAGAGCAGCACTAGGTGGCTAAGACATCATCCACTTGTGGAATTTCTGTTAGAGCAGCACTAGGTGACTGAGACACCATCCACTGTGGTATTTCTGTTAGAGCAGCACTGGTTGACTGAGACACCATCCACTTGTGGTATTTCTGTTAGAGCAGCACTAGGTGGCTAAGACATCATCCACTTCTGGAATTTCTGTTAGAGCAGCACTGGGTGACTAAGACACCATCCACTGTGGTATTTCTGTTAGAGCAGCACTAGGTGACTAAGACTCCATCCACTTGTGGTATTTCTGTTAGAGCAGCACTAGGTGACTAAGACACCATCCACTTGTGGTATTTCTGTTAGAGCAGCACTAGGTGACTAAGTCACCATCCACTGTGGTAGTTCTGTTAGAGCTGCACTGGGGGACTAAGACACCATCCACTTTTGGTATTTCTGTTAGAGCAGCACTAGGTGACTAAAACACCATCCACTTGGGGTATTTCCGTTAGAGCAGCACTAGGTGACTGAGACACCATCCACTTGTGGTATTTCTGTTACAGCAGCTCTAGGTGACTAAGACACCATCCACTTGTGGTATTTCTGTTAGAGCAGTACTAGGTGACTAAGTCACCATCCACTGTGGTATTTCTGTTAGATCTGCACTGGGGGACTGAGACACCATCCAATTGTGGTATTTCTGTTAGAGCAGCACTAGGTTACTAAGACACCATCCACTTGTGGTATTTCTGTTAGAGCAGCATTAGGTGACTAAGACACCATCCACTGTGGTATATCTGTTAGAGCGGCACTACGTGACTAAGACACCATCCACATGTGGTATTTCTTTTATAGTAGCACTAAGTGACTAAGACATCATCCACTTGTGCTATTTCTGTTAAAGCAGCAGTAGGTGACTAAGACATCATCCACTTGTGGTATTTCTGTTAGAGCAGCACTAGGTGACTGAGACACCATCCACTGTGGTATTTCTGTTAGAGCAGCACTGGGTGACTGAGACACCATCCACTTGTGGTATTTCTGTTAGAGCAGCACTAGTTGGCTAAGACATCATCCACTTGTGGTACTTCTGTTAGACCAGCACTAGGTGACTAAGACACCATCCACTGTGGTATTTCTGTTAGAGCAGCACTAGGTGACTAAGACTCCATCCACTTGTGGTATTTCTGTTAGAGCAGCACTAGGTGACTAAGTCACCATCCACTGTGGTATTTCTGTTAGAGCAGCACTAGGTGACTGAGACACCATCCACTTGTGGTATTTCTGTTAGAGGAGCACTAGGTGACTAAGACACCATCCACTGTGGTATTTCTGTTAGAGCGGCACTAGGTGACTAAAACACCATCCACTTGTGGTATGTCTGTTTTAGCAGCACTAGGTGACTAAGACATCAACCACTTGTGGTATTTCTGTTAGAGCAGCACTAGGTGACTAAGACATCAGCCACTAGTGGTATTTCTGTTAGAGCAGCACTAGGTGACTGAGACACCATCCACTGTGGTATTTCTGTTAGAGCAGTACGAGGTGACTAAGAGACGATCCACTGTGGTATTTCTATTAGAGCAGCACTAGGTGGCTAAGACATCATCCACTTGTGGAATTTCTGTTAGTGCAGCACTAGGTGACTAAGACACCATCCACTGTGGTATTTCTCTTAGAGCAGCACTAGGTGACTAAGACTCCATCCACTTGTGGTATTTCTGTTAGAGCAGCACTAGGTGACTAAGAAACCATCCACTTGTGGTATTTCTGTTAGAGCAGCACTAGGTGACTAAGTCACCATCCACTGTGGTAGTTCTGTTAGAGCTGCACTAGGGGACTAAGACACCATCCACTTTTGGTATTTCTGTTAGAGTAGCACTAGGTGACTAAAACATCATCCACTTGTGGTATTTCTGTTACAGCAGCACTAGGTGACTGAGACACCATCCACTTGTGGTATTTCTGTTAGAGCAGCACTAGGTGACTAAGACACGATCCACTTGTGGTATTTCAGTTAGAGCAGCACTAGGTGACTAAGTCACCATCCACTGTGGTATTTCTGTTAGATCTGCACTGGGGGCTAAGACACCATCCACTTGTGGTATTTCTGTTAGAGCAGCACTAGGTGACTAAGACACCATCCACTTGTGGTATTTCTGTTAGAGCATCTTTAGGTGACTAAGACACCATCCACTGTGGTATTTCTGTTAGAGCGGCACTACGTGACTAAGACACCATCCACTTGTGGTATTTCTGTTATAGTAGCACTAAGTGACTAAGACATCATCCACTTGTGGTATTTCTGTTAGAGCAGCAGTAGGTGACTAAGACAACATCCACTTGTGGTATTTCTGTTAGAGCAGCACTAGGTGACTGAGACACCATCCACTGTGGTATTTCTGTTAGAGCAGCACTGGGTGACTGAGACACCATCCACATGTGGTATTTCTGTTAGAGCAGCACTAGGTGGCTAAGACATCAGCCACTTGTGGTATTTCTGTTAGAGCAGCACTAGGTGACTAAGACACCATCCACTGTGGTATTTCTGTTAGAGCAGCACTAGGTGACTAAGTCACCATCCACTGTGGTATTTCTGTTAGAGCAGCACTAGGTGACTGAGACACCATCCACTTGTGGTATTTCTGTTAGAGGAGCACTAGGTGATTAAGACACCATCCACTGTGGTATTTCTGTTAGAGCAGCACTAGGTGACTAAGACACCATCCACTTGTGGTATTTCTGTTAGAGCAGCATTAGGTGACTAAGACACCATCCATTGTGGTATTTCTGTTAGAGCGGCACTAGGTGACTAGGACACCATCCACTTGTGGTATGTCTGTTTTAGCAGCACTAGGTGACTAAGACATCAACCACTTGTGGTATTTCTGTTAGAGCAGCACTAGGTGACTAAGACATCATCCACTTGTGGTATTTCTGCTAGAGCAGCATTAGGTGGCTAAGACATCATCCACTTGTGGAATTTCTGTTAGAGCAGCACTAGGTGACTAAGACACCATCCACTGTGGTATTTCTGTTAGAGCAGCACTAGGTGACTAAGACTCCATCCACTTGTGGTATTTCTGTTAGAGCAGCACTAGGTGACTAAGACACCATCCCCTTGTGGTATTTCTGATAGAGCAGCACTAGGTGACTAAGTCACCATCCACTGTGGTAGTTCTGTTAGAGCTGCACTGGGGGACTAAGACACCATCCACTTTTGGTATTTCTGTTAGAGCAGCACTAGGTGACTAAAACACCATCCACTTGGGGTATTTCCGTTAGAGCAGCACTAGGGGACTGAGACACCATCCACTTGTGGTATTTCTGTTAGAGCAGCACTAGGTGACTAAGACACCATCCACTTGTGGTATTTCTGTTAGAGCAGCACTAGGTGACTAAGTCACCATCCACTGTGGTATTTCTGTTAGATCTGCACTGGGGGACTAAGACACCATCCAATTGTGGTATTTCTGTTAGAGCAGCACTAGGTGACTAAGACACCATCCATTGTGGTATATCGGTTAGAGCGGCACTACGTGACTAAGACACCATCCACTTGTGGTATTTCTTTTATAGTAGCACTAAGTGACTAAGACATCATCCACTTGTGCTATTTCTGTTAAAGCAGCAGTAGGTGACTAAGACATCATCCACTTGTGGTATTTCTGTTAGAGCAGCACTAGGTGACTGAGACACCATCCACTGTGGTATTTCTGTTAGAGCAGCACTGGGTAACTGAGACACCATCCACTTGTGGTATTTCTGTTAGAGCAGCACTAGTTGGCTAAGACATCATCCACTTGTGGTATTTGTGTTAGAGCAGCACTAGGTGACTAAGACACCATCCACTGTGGTATTTCTGTTAGAGCAGCACTAGGTGACTAAGACGCCATCCACTTGTGGTATTTCTGTTAGAGCAGCACTAGGTGACTAAGTCACCATCCACTGTGGTATTTCTGTTAGAGCAGCACTAGGTGACTGAGACACCATCCTCTTGTGGCATTTCTGTTAGAGGAGCACTAGGTGACTAAGACACCACCCACTGTGGTATTTCTGTTAGAGCAGCACTAGGTGACTAAGACATCAACCACTTGTGGTATTTCTGTTAGAGAAGCACTAGGTGACTAAGACATCATCCACTAGTGGTATTTCTGTTAGAGCAGCACTAGGTGACTGAGACACCATCCACTGTGGTATTTCTGTTAGAGCCGCACTGGGTGACTGAGACACCATCCACTTGTGGTATTTCTGTTAGAGTAGCACTAGGTGGCTAAGACGTCATCCACTTGTGGAATTTCTGTTACGGCAGCACTAGGTGACTGACACTGCATCCAGTTGTGGTATTTCTGTTAGAGCAGCAGTAGGTGACTAAGACACCATCCACTTGTGGTATTTCTGTTAGAGCAGCACTAGGTAACTAAGACATCAGCCACTTGTGGTATTTCTGTTAGAGCAGCAGTAGGTGACTAAGACAAAATCCACTTGTGGCATTTCTGTTAGAGCAGCACTAGGTGAGTAAGACACCATCCACTTGTGGTATTTCTTTTGGAGCAGCACTAGGTGACTAAGACATCATCCACTTGTGGTATTTCTGTTACAGCAGCACTAGGTGACTGAGACACCATCCACTTGTGGTATTTCTGTTAGAGCAGCACTAGGTTACTAAGACACCATCCACTTGTGGTATTTCTGTTAGAGCAGCACTAGGTGACTACGACACCATCCACTGTGGTATTTCTGTTAGAGCAGCACTAGGTGACTGAGACACCATCTACTTGTGGTATTTCTGTTAGAGCAGCACTAGGTGACTGAGACACCATCTACTTCTATTATGTCTGTTTTAGCAGCACTAGGTGACTAAGACATCAACCACTTGTGGTATTTCTGTTAGAACAGCACTAAGTGACTAAGACATCATCCACTTGTGGTATTTCTGTTAGAGCAGCACTAGGTGACTGAGACACCATCCACTGTGGTATTTCTGTTAGAGCAGCACTGGGTGACTGAGACACCATCCACTTGTGTTATTTCTGTTAGAGCAGCACTATTTGGCTAAGACATCATCCACCTGTGGAATTTCTGTTAGAGCAGGACTAGGTGACTAAGACACCATCCACTGTGGTATTTCTGTTAGAGCAGCACTAGGTGACTAAGACTCCATCCACTTGTGGTATTTCTGTTAGAGCAGCACTAGGTGACTAAGACACCATCCACTTGTGGTATTTCTGTTAGAGCAGCACTAGGTGACTAAGTCACCATCCACTGTGGTACTTCTGTTAGAGCTGCACTGGGGGACTAAGACACCATCCACTTTTGGTATTTCTGTTAGAGCAGCACTAGGTGACTAAAACACCATCCACTTGGTGTATTTCTCTTATAGCAGCACTAAGTGACTAAGACATCATCCACTTGTGGTATTTCTGTTACAGCAGCACTAGGTGACTGAGACACCATCCACTGTGGTATTTCTGTTAGAGCAGCAGTAGGTGACTAAGACACCATCCACTGTGGTATTTCTTTTAGAGCAGCACTAGGTGACTGAGACACCATCTACTTGTGGTATTTCTGTTAGAGCAGCACTAGGTGACTACGACATTATCCACGTGTGGTATTTCTGTTAGAGCAGCACTAGGTGACTAAGTCACCATCCACTGTGGTATTTCTGTTAGATCTGCACTGGGGGCTAAGAAACCATCCACTTGTGGTATTTCTGTTAGAGCAGCACTAGGTGACTAAGACACCATCCACTTGTGGTATTTCTGTTAGAGCAGCATTAGGTGACTAAGACACCATCCACTGTGGTATTTCTGTTAGAGCGGCACTACGTGACTAAGACACCATCCACTTGTGGTATTTCTGTTATAGTAGCACTAAGTGACTAAGACATCATCCACTTGTGGTATTTCTGTTAGAGCAGCAGTAGGTGACTAAGACAACATCCACTTGTGGTATTTCTGTTAGAGCAGCACTAGGTGACTGAGACACCATCCACTGTGGTATTTCTGTTAGAGCAGCACTGGGTGACTGAGACACCATCCACATGTGGTATTTCTGTTAGAGCAGCACTAGGTGGCTAAGACATCAGCCACTTGTGGTATTTCTGTTAGAGCAGCACTAGGTGACTAAGACACCATCCACTGTGGTATTTCTGTTAGAGCAGCACTAGGTGACTAAGTCACCATCCACTGTGGTATTTCTGTTAGAGCAGCACTAGGTGACTGAGACACCATCCACTTGTGGTATTTCTGTTAGAGGAGCACTAGGTGATTAAGACACCATCCACTGTGGTATTTCTGTTAGAGCAGCACTAGGTGACTAAGACACCATCCACTTGTGGTATTTCTGTTAGAGCAGCATTAGGTGACTAAGACACCATCCATTGTGGTATTTCTGTTAGAGCGGCACTAGGTGACTAGGACACCATCCACTTGTGGTATGTCTGTTTTAGCAGCACTAGGTGACTAAGACATCAACCACTTGTGGTATTTCTGTTAGAGCAGCACTAGGTGACTAAGACATCATCCACTTGTGGTATTTCTGTTAGAGCAGCACTAGGTGACTGAGACACCATCCACTGTGGTATTTCTGTTAGAGCAGCACTGGTTGACTGAGACACCATCCACTTGTGGTATTTCTGCTAGAGCAGCATTAGGTGGCTAAGACATCATCCACTTGTGGAATTTCTGTTAGAGCAGCACTAGGTGACTAAGACACCATCCACTGTGGTATTTCTGTTAGAGCAGCACTAGGTGACTAAGACTCCATCCACTTGTGGTATTTCTGTTAGAGCAGCACTAGGTGACTAAGACACCATCCCCTTGTGGTATTTCTGATAGAGCAGCACTAGGTGACTAAGTCACCATCCACTGTGGTAGTTCTGTTAGAGCTGCACTGGGGGACTAAGACACCATCCACTTTTGGTATTTCTGTTAGAGCAGCACTAGGTGACTAAAACACCATCCACTTGGGGTATTTCCGTTAGAGCAGCACTAGGGGACTGAGACACCATCCACTTGTGGTATTTCTGTTAGAGCAGCACTAGGTGACTAAGACACCATCCACTTGTGGTATTTCTGTTAGAGCAGCACTAGGTGACTAAGTCACCATCCACTGTGGTATTTCTGTTAGATCTGCACTGGGGGACTAAGACACCATCCAATTGTGGTATTTCTGTTAGAGCAGCACTAGGTGACTAAGACACCATCCATTGTGGTATATCGGTTAGAGCGGCACTACGTGACTAAGACACCATCCACTTGTGGTATTTCTTTTATAGTAACACTAAGTGACTAAGACATCATCCACTTGTGCTATTTCTGTTAAAGCAGCAGTAGGTGACTAAGACATCATCCACTTGTGGTATTTCTGTTAGAGCAGCACTAGGTGACTGAGACACCATCCACTGTGGTATTTCTGTTAGAGCAGCACTGGGTAACTGAGACACCATCCACTTGTGGTATTTCTGTTAGAGCAGCACTAGTTGGCTAAGACATCATCCACTTGTGGTATTTGTGTTAGAGCAGCACTAGGTGACTAAGACACCATCCACTGTGGTATTTCTGTTAGAGCAGCACTAGGTGACTAAGACGCCATCCACTTGTGGTATTTCTGTTAGAGCAGCACTAGGTGACTAAGTCACCATCCACTGTGGTATTTCTGTTAGAGCAGCACTAGGTGACTGAGACACCATCCTCTTGTGGCATTTCTGTTAGAGGAGCACTAGGTGACTAAGACACCACCCACTGTGGTATTTCTGTTAGAGCAGCACTAGGTGACTAAGACATCAACCACTTGTGGTATTTCTGTTAGAGAAGCACTAGGTGACTAAGACATCATCCACTAGTGGTATTTCTGTTAGAGCAGCACTAGGTGACTGAGACACCATCCACTGTGGTATTTCTGTTAGAGCCGCACTGGGTGACTGAGACACCATCCACTTGTGGTATTTCTGTTAGAGTAGCACTAGGTGGCTAAGACGTCATCCACTTGTGGAATTTCTGTTACGGCAGCACTAGGTGACTGACACTGCATCCAGTTGTGGTATTTCTGTTAGAGCAGCAGTAGGTGACTAAGACACCATCCACTTGTGGTATTTCTTTTGGAGCAGCACTAGGTGACTAAGACATCATCCACTTGTGGTATTTCTGTTACAGCAGCACTAGGTGACTGAGACACCATCCACTTGTGGTATTTCTGTTAGAGCAGCACTAGGTTACTAAGACACCATCCACTTGTGGTATTTCTGTTAGAGCAGCACTAGGTGACTACGACACCATCCACTGTGGTATTTCTGTTAGAGCAGCACTAGGTGACTGAGACACCATCTACTTGTGGTATTTGTGTTAGAGCAGCACTAGGTGACTGAGACACCATCTACTTGTATTATGTCTGTTTTAGCAGCACTAGGTGACTAAGACATCAACCACTTGTGGTATTTCTGTTAGAACAGCACTAAGTGACTAAGACATCATCCACTTGTGGTATTTCTGTTAGAGCAGCACTAGGTGACTGAGACACCATCCACTGTGGTATTTCTGTTAGAGCAGCACTGGGTGACTGAGACACCATCCACTTGTGTTATTTCTGTTAGAGCAGCACTATTTGGCTAAGACATCATCCACCTGTGGAATTTCTGTTAGAGCAGGACTAGGTGACTAAGACACCATCCACTGTGGTATTTCTGTTAGAGCAGCACTAGGTGACTAAGACTCCATCCACTTGTGGTATTTCTGTTAGAGCAGCACTAGGTGACTAAGACACCATCCACTTGTGGTATTTCTGTTAGAGCAGCACTAGGTGACTAAGTCACCATCCACTGTGGTACTTCTGTTAGAGCTGCACTGGGGGACTAAGACACCATCCACTTTTGGTATTTCTGTTAGAGCAGCACTAGGTGACTAAAACACCATCCACTTGGTGTATTTCTCTTATAGCAGCACTAGGTGACTAAGACACCATCCCCTTGTGGTATTTCTGATAGAGCAGCACTAGGTGACTAAGTCACCATCCACTGTGGTAGTTCTGTTAGAGCTGCACTGGGGGACTAAGACACCATCCACTTTTGGTATTTCTGTTAGAGCAGCACTAGGTGACTAAAACACCATCCACTTGGGGTATTTCCGTTAGAGCAGCACTAGGGGACTGAGACACCATCCACTTGTGGTATTTCTGTTAGAGCAGCACTAGGTGACTAAGACACCATCCACTTGTGGTATTTCTGTTAGAGCAGCACTAGGTGACTAAGTCACCATCCACTGTGGTATTTCTGTTAGATCTGCACTGGGGGACTAAGACACCATCCAATTGTGGTATTTCTGTTAGAGCAGCACTAGGTGACTAAGACACCATCCATTGTGGTATATCGGTTAGAGCGGCACTACGTGACTAAGACACCATCCACTTGTGGTATTTCTTTTATAGTAGCACTAAGTGACTAAGACATCATCCACTTGTGCTATTTCTGTTAAAGCAGCAGTAGGTGACTAAGACATCATCCACTTGTGGTATTTCTGTTAGAGCAGCACTAGGTGACTGAGACACCATCCACTGTGGTATTTCTGTTAGAGCAGCACTGGGTAACTGAGACACCATCCACTTGTGGTATTTCTGTTAGAGCAGCACTAGTTGGCTAAGACATCATCCACTTGTGGTATTTGTGTTAGAGCAGCACTAGGTGACTAAGACACCATCCACTGTGGTATTTCTGTTAGAGCAGCACTAGGTGACTAAGACGCCATCCACTTGTGGTATTTCTGTTAGAGCAGCACTAGGTGACTAAGTCACCATCCACTGTGGTATTTCTGTTAGAGCAGCACTAGGTGACTGAGACACCATCCTCTTGTGGCATTTCTGTTAGAGGAGCACTAGGTGACTAAGACACCACCCACTGTGGTATTTCTGTTAGAGCAGCACTAGGTGACTAAGACATCAACCACTTGTGGTATTTCTGTTAGAGAAGCACTAGGTGACTAAGACATCATCCACTAGTGGTATTTCTGTTAGAGCAGCACTAGGTGACTGAGACACCATCCACTGTGGTATTTCTGTTAGAGCCGCACTGGGTGACTGAGACACCATCCACTTGTGGTATTTCTGTTAGAGTAGCACTAGGTGGCTAAGACGTCATCCACTTGTGGAATTTCTGTTACGGCAGCACTAGGTGACTGACACTGCATCCAGTTGTGGTATTTCTGTTAGAGCAGCAGTAGGTGACTAAGACACCATCCACTTGTGGTATTTCTGTTAGAGCAGCACTAGGTAACTAAGACATCAGCCACTTGTGGTATTTCTGTTAGAGCAGCAGTAGGTGACTAAGACAAAATCCACTTGTGGCATTTCTGTTAGAGCAGCACTAGGTGAGTAAGACACCATCCACTTGTGGTATTTCTTTTGGAGCAGCACTAGGTGACTAAGACATCATCCACTTGTGGTATTTCTGTTACAGCAGCACTAGGTGACTGAGACACCATCCACTTGTGGTATTTCTGTTAGAGCAGCACTAGGTTACTAAGACACCATCCACTTGTGGTATTTCTGTTAGAGCAGCACTAGGTGACTACGACACCATCCACTGTGGTATTTCTGTTAGAGCAGCACTAGGTGACTGAGACACCATCTACTTGTGGTATTTCTGTTAGAGCAGCACTAGGTGACTGAGACACCATCTACTTCTATTATGTCTGTTTTAGCAGCACTAGGTGACTAAGACATCAACCACTTGTGGTATTTCTGTTAGAACAGCACTAAGTGACTAAGACATCATCCACTTGTGGTATTTCTGTTAGAGCAGCACTAGGTGACTGAGACACCATCCACTGTGGTATTTCTGTTAGAGCAGCACTGGGTGACTGAGACACCATCCACTTGTGTTATTTCTGTTAGAGCAGCACTATTTGGCTAAGACATCATCCACCTGTGGAATTTCTGTTAGAGCAGGACTAGGTGACTAAGACACCATCCACTGTGGTATTTCTGTTAGAGCAGCACTAGGTGACTAAGACTCCATCCACTTGTGGTATTTCTGTTAGAGCAGCACTAGGTGACTAAGACACCATCCACTTGTGGTATTTCTGTTAGAGCAGCACTAGGTGACTAAGTCACCATCCACTGTGGTACTTCTGTTAGAGCTGCACTGGGGGACTAAGACACCATCCACTTTTGGTATTTCTGTTAGAGCAGCACTAGGTGACTAAAACACCATCCACTTGGTGTATTTCTCTTATAGCAGCACTAAGTGACTAAGACATCATCCACTTGTGGTATTTCTGTTACAGCAGCACTAGGTGACTGAGACACCATCCACTGTGGTATTTCTGTTAGAGCAGCAGTAGGTGACTAAGACACCATCCACTGTGGTATTTCTTTTAGAGCAGCACTAGGTGACTGAGACACCATCTACTTGTGGTATTTCTGTTAGAGCAGCACTAGGTGACTACGACATTATCCACGTGTGGTATTTCTGTTAGAGCAGCACTAGGTGACTAAGTCACCATCCACTGTGGTATTTCTGTTAGATCTGCACTGGGGGCTAAGACACCATCCACTTGTGGTATTTCTGTTAGAGCAGCACTAGGTGACTAAGACACCATCCACTTGTGGTATTTCTGTTAGAGCAGCATTAGGTGACTAAGACACCATCCACTGTGGTATTTCTGTTAGAGCGGCACTACGTGACTAAGACACCATCCACTTGTGGTATTTCTGTTATAGTAGCACTAAGTGACTAAGACATCATCCACTTGTGGTATTTCTGTTAGAGCAGCAGTAGGTGACTAAGACAACATCCACTTGTGGTATTTCTGTTAGAGCAGCACTAGGTGACTGAGACACCATCCACTGTGGTATTTCTGTTAGAGCAGCACTGGGTGACTGAGACACCATCCACATGTGGTATTTCTGTTAGAGCAGCACTAGGTGGCTAAGACATCAGCCACTTGTGGTATTTCTGTTAGAGCAGCACTAGGTGACTAAGACACCATCCACTGTGGTATTTCTGTTAGAGCAGCACTAGGTGACTAAGTCACCATCCACTGTGGTATTTCTGTTAGAGCAGCACTAGGTGACTGAGACACCATCCACTTGTGGTATTTCTGTTAGAGGAGCACTAGGTGATTAAGACACCATCCACTGTGGTATTTCTGTTAGAGCAGCACTAGGTGACTAAGACACCATCCACTTGTGGTATTTCTGTTAGAGCAGCATTAGGTGACTAAGACACCATCCATTGTGGTATTTCTGTTAGAGCGGCACTAGGTGACTAGGACACCATCCACTTGTGGTATGTCTGTTTTAGCAGCACTAGGTGACTAAGACATCAACCACTTGTGGTATTTCTGTTAGAGCAGCACTAGGTGACTAAGACATCATCCACTTGTGGTATTTCTGTTAGAGCAGCACTAGGTGACTGAGACACCATCCACTGTGGTATTTCTGTTAGAGCAGCACTGGTTGACTGAGACACCATCCACTTGTGGTATTTCTGCTAGAGCAGCATTAGGTGGCTAAGACATCATCCACTTGTGGAATTTCTGTTAGAGCAGCACTAGGTGACTAAGACACCATCCACTGTGGTATTTCTGTTAGAGCAGCACTAGGTGACTAAGACTCCATCCACTTGTGGTATTTCTGTTAGAGCAGCACTAGGTGACTAAGACACCATCCCCTTGTGGTATTTCTGATAGAGCAGCACTAGGTGACTAAGTCACCATCCACTGTGGTAGTTCTGTTAGAGCTGCACTGGGGGACTAAGACACCATCCACTTTTGGTATTTCTGTTAGAGCAGCACTAGGTGACTAAAACACCATCCACTTGGGGTATTTCCGTTAGAGCAGCACTAGGGGACTGAGACACCATCCACTTGTGGTATTTCTGTTAGAGCAGCACTAGGTGACTAAGACACCATCCACTTGTGGTATTTCTGTTAGAGCAGCACTAGGTGACTAAGTCACCATCCACTGTGGTATTTCTGTTAGATCTGCACTGGGGGACTAAGACACCATCCAATTGTGGTATTTCTGTTAGAGCAGCACTAGGTGACTAAGACACCATCCATTGTGGTATATCGGTTAGAGCGGCACTACGTGACTAAGACACCATCCACTTGTGGTATTTCTTTTATAGTAGCACTAAGTGACTAAGACATCATCCACTTGTGCTATTTCTGTTAAAGCAGCAGTAGGTGACTAAGACATCATCCACTTGTGGTATTTCTGTTAGAGCAGCACTAGGTGACTGAGACACCATCCACTGTGGTATTTCTGTTAGAGCAGCACTGGGTAACTGAGACACCATCCACTTGTGGTATTTCTGTTAGAGCAGCACTAGTTGGCTAAGACATCATCCACTTGTGGTATTTGTGTTAGAGCAGCACTAGGTGACTAAGACACCATCCACTGTGGTATTTCTGTTAGAGCAGCACTAGGTGACTAAGACGCCATCCACTTGTGGTATTTCTGTTAGAGCAGCACTAGGTGACTAAGTCACCATCCACTGTGGTATTTCTGTTAGAGCAGCACTAGGTGACTGAGACACCATCCTCTTGTGGCATTTCTGTTAGAGGAGCACTAGGTGACTAAGACACCACCCACTGTGGTATTTCTGTTAGAGCAGCACTAGGTGACTAAGACATCAACCACTTGTGGTATTTCTGTTAGAGAAGCACTAGGTGACTAAGACATCATCCACTAGTGGTATTTCTGTTAGAGCAGCACTAGGTGACTGAGACACCATCCACTGTGGTATTTCTGTTAGAGCCGCACTGGGTGACTGAGACACCATCCACTTGTGGTATTTCTGTTAGAGTAGCACTAGGTGGCTAAGACGTCATCCACTTGTGGAATTTCTGTTACGGCAGCACTAGGTGACTGACACTGCATCCAGTTGTGGTATTTCTGTTAGAGCAGCAGTAGGTGACTAAGACACCATCCACTTGTGGTATTTCTTTTGGAGCAGCACTAGGTGACTAAGACATCATCCACTTGTGGTATTTCTGTTACAGCAGCACTAGGTGACTGAGACACCATCCACTTGTGGTATTTCTGTTAGAGCAGCACTAGGTTACTAAGACACCATCCACTTGTGGTATTTCTGTTAGAGCAGCACTAGGTGACTACGACACCATCCACTGTGTTATTTCTGTTAGAGCAGCACTAGGTGACTGAGACACCATCTACTTGTGGTATTTCTGTTAGAGCAGCACTAGGTGACTGAGACACCATCTACTTGTATTATGTCTGTTTTAGCAGCACTAGGTGACTAAGACATCAACCACTTGTGGTATTTCTGTTAGAACAGCACTAAGTGACTAAGACATCATCCACTTGTGGTATTTCTGTTAGAGCAGCACTAGGTGACTGAGACACCATCCACTGTGGTATTTCTGTTAGAGCAGCACTGGGTGACTGAGACACCATCCACTTGTGTTATTTCTGTTAGAGCAGCACTATTTGGCTAAGACATCATCCACCTGTGGAATTTCTGTTAGAGCAGGACTAGGTGACTAAGACACCATCCACTGTGGTATTTCTGTTAGAGCAGCACTAGGTGACTAAGACTCCATCCACTTGTGGTATTTCTGTTAGAGCAGCACTAGGTGACTAAGACACCATCCACTTGTGGTATTTCTGTTAGAGCAGCACTAGGTGACTAAGTCACCATCCACTGTGGTACTTCTGTTAGAGCTGCACTGGGGGACTAAGACACCATCCACTTTTGGTATTTCTGTTAGAGCAGCACTAGGTGACTAAAACACCATCCACTTGGTGTATTTCTCTTATAGCAGCACTAAGTGACTAAGACATCATCCACTTGTGGTATTTCTGTTACAGCAGCACTAGGTGACTGAGACACCATCCACTGTGGTATTTCTGTTAGAGCAGCACTAGGTGACTAAGACACCATCCACTGTGGTATTTCTTTTAGAGCAGCACTAGGTGACTGAGACACCATCTACTTGTGGTATTTCTGTTAGAGCAGCACTAGGTGACTACGACATTATCCACGTGTGGTATTTCTGTTAGAGCAGCACTAGGTGACTAAGACACCATCCACTTGTGGTATTTCTCTTAGAGCAGCACTAGGTGATTAAAACATCATCGACTTGTGGTATTTCTGTTAGAGCAGCTCTAGGTGACTAAGACATCATCCGCTTGTGGTATTTCTGTTACAGCAGCACTAGGTGACTGAGACACGATCCACTTGTGGCATTTCTGTTAGAGCAGCACTAGGTGACTAAGCACCATCCACTCTGGTATTTCTGTTAGAGCAGCACTAGGTGACTAAGTCACCATCCACTGTGGTATTTCTGTTAGAGGAGCACGAGGTGACTAAGACACGATCCACTGTGGTATTTCTGTTAGAGCAGCACTAGGTGGCTAAGACATCATTCACTTGTGGAATTTCTGTTAGAGCAGCACTAGGTAACTAAGACACCATCCACTGTGGTATTTCTCTTAGAGCAGCACTAGGTGACTAAGACTCCATCCACTGTGGTATTTCTGTTAGAGCTGCACTAGGTGGTAAGACATCATCCACTTGTGGTATTACTGTTATAGCCGCACTAGGTAACTAAGACATCAGCCACTTGTGGTATTTCTGTTAGAGGAGCACTAGGTGACTAAGACAAAATCCACTTGTGGCATTTCTATTAGAGCAGCACTAGGTGACTAAGACACCATCCACTTGTGGTATTTCTTTTATAGCAGCACTAGGTGACTAAGACATCATCCACTTGTGGTATATCTGTTACAGCAGCACTAGGTGACTGAGACACCATCCACTTGTTGTATTTCTGTTAGAGCAGCACTAGGTTACTAAGACACCATCCACTTGTGGTATTTCTGTTAGAGCAGCACTAGGTGACTAAGACACCATCCACTGTGGTATTTCTGTTATAGCAGCACTAGGTGACTGAGACACCATCTAATTGTGGTATTTCTGTTAGAGCAGCACTAGGTGACTGAGACACCATCTACTTGTGGTATGTCTGTTGTAGCAGCACTAGGTGACTAAGACATCAACCACTTGTGGTATTTCTGTTAGAGCAGCACTAGGTGACTAAGACATCATCCACTTGTGGTATTTCTGTTAGAGCAGCTCTAGGTGACTGAGATACCATCCACTGTGGTATTTCTGTTAGAGCAGCACTGGGTGACTGAGACACCATCCACTTGTGGTATTTCTGTTAGAGCAGCACTAGGTGGCTAAGACATCATCCACTTGTGGAATTCCTGTTAGTGCAGGACTAGGTGACTAAGACACCATCCACTGTGGTATTTCTGTTAGAGCAGCACTAGGTGACTAAGAATCCATCCACTTGTGGTATTTCTGTTAGAGCAGCACTAGGTGACTAAGACACCATCCACTTGTGGTATTTCTGTTAGAGCAGCACTAGGTGACTAAGTCACCATCCACTGTGGTAGTTCTGTTAGAGCTGCACTGGGGGACTAAGACACCATCCACTTTTGGTATTTCTGTTAGAGCAGCACTAGGTGACTAAAACACCATCCACTTGTGGTATATCTGTTAGAGCAGCACTAGGTGACTGAGACACCATCCACTTGTGGTATTTCTGTTACAGCAGCACTAGGTGACTGAGACACCATCCACTTGCGGTATTTCTGTTAGAGCAGCACTAGGTGACTAAGACATCATCCACTTGTGGTATTTCTGTTACTGCAGCACTAGGTGACTGAGACACCATCCACTTGTGGTGTTTCTGTTATAGCAGCACTAGGTTACTAAGACACCATCCACTTGTGGTATTTCTGTTAGAGCAGCACTAGGTGAGTAAGACACCATCCAATGTGGTATTTCTTTTAGAGCAGCACTAGGTGACTGAGACACCATCTACTTGTGGTATTTCTGTTAGAGCAGCACTAGGTGGCTACGACATTATCCACTTGTGGTATTTCTGTTAGAGCAGCACTAGGTGACTAAGACACCATCCACTTGTGGTATTTCTCTTAGAGCAGCACTAGGTGATTAAAACATCATCGACTTGTGGTATTTCTGTTAGAGCAGCACTAGGTGACTAAGACATCATCCACTTGTGGTATTTCTGTTACAGCAGCACTAGGTGACTGAGACACCATCCACTTGTGGCATTTCTGTTAGAGCAGCACTAAGTGACTAAGCACCATCCACTCTGGTATTTCTGTTAGAGCAGCACTAGGTGACTAAGTCACCATCCACTGTGGTATTTCTGTTAGAGCAACACGAGGTGACTAAGACACGATCCACTGTGGTATTTCTGTTAGAGCAGCACTAGGTGGCTAAGACATCATCCACTTGTGGAATTTCTGTTAGAGCAGCACTAGGTGACTAAGACACCATCCACTGTGGTATTTCTCTTAGAGCAGCACTACGTGACTAAGACTCCATCCACTTGTGGTATTTCTGTTAGAGCAGCACTAGGTGACTAAGATGCCATCCACTTGTGGTATTTCTGTTAGAGCAGCACTACGTGACTAAGTCACCATCCACTGTGGTAGTTCTGTTAGAGCTGCACTAGGGGACTAAGACACCATCCACTTTTGGTATTTCTGTTAGAGCAGCACTAGGTGACTAAAACATCTTCTACTTGTGGTATTTCTGTTAGAGAAGCACTAGGTGACTGAGACACCATCCACTTGTGGTATTTCTGTTAGAGCAGCACTAGGTGACTAAGACACCATCCACTTGTGGTATTTCTGTTAGAGCAGCACTAGGTGACTAAGTCACCATCCACTGTGGTATTTCTGTTAGATCTGCACTGGGGGCTAAGACACCATCCACTTGTGGTATTTCTGTTAGAGCAGCACTAAGTGACTAAGACACCATCCACTTGTGGTATTTCTGTTAGAGCAGCATTAGGTGGCTAAGACACCATCCACTGTGGTATTTCTGTTAGAGCGGCACTACGTGACTAAGACACCATCCACTTGTGGTATTTCTGTTATAGTAGCACTAAGTGATTAAGACATCATCCACTTGTGGTATTTCTGTTAGAGCAGCAGTAGGTGACTAAGACATCATCCACTTGTGGTATTTCTGTTAGAGCAGCACTAGGTGACTGAGACACCATCCACTGTAGTATTTCTGTTAGAGCAGCACTGGGTGACTGAGACACCTTCCAGTGTGGTATTTCTGTTAGAGCAGCACTAGGTGACTAAGTCCCCATCCACTGTGGTAGTTCTGTTAGAGCTGCACTGGGGGACTAAGACACCATCCACTTTTGGTATTTCTGTTAGAGCAGCACTAGGTGACTAAAACACCATCCACTTGTGGTATTTCTGTTAGAGCAGCACTAGGTGACTGAGACACCAGCCACTTGCGGAATTTCTGTTAGAGCAGCACTAGGTGACTAAGACACCATCCACTGTGGTATTTCTGTTAGAACAGCACTAGGTGGCTAAGACATCATCCAGTTGTGGTATTTCTGTTAGAGCAGCACTAGGTGACTGAGACACCATCGACTGTGGTATTTCTGTTAGAGCAGCACTAGGTGACTGAGACACCATCCACTTGTGGTATTTCTGTTAGAGGAGCACTAGGTGACTAAGTCACCATCCACTGTGGTATTTCTGTTAGAGCAGCACGAGGTGACTAAGACACCATCCACTTGTGGTATTTCTGTTAGAGCAGTACTAGGTGGCTAAGACATCATCCACTGTGGTATTTCTGTTACAGCAGCACTAGGTGAGTGAGACTGCATCCAGTTGTGGTATTTCTGTTAGAGCAGCACTAGGTGACTAAGACACCATCCACTTGTGGTATTTCTGTTAGAGCAGCACTAGGTGACTAAGTCACCATCCACTGTGGTATTTCTGTTAGAGCAGCACTGGGTGACTGAGACTGCATCCAGTTGTGGTATTTCTGTTAGAGCAGCACTAGGTGACTGAGACACCATCCACTTGTGGCATTTCTGTTAGAGGAGCACTAGGTGACTAAGACACCACCCACTGTGGTATTTCTGTTAGAGCAGCACTAGGTGACTAAGACATCAACCACTTGTGGTATTTCTGTTAGAGCAGCACTAGGTGACTAAGTCACCATCCACTGTGGTATTTCTGTTAGAGCAGCACTAGGTGACTGAGACAGCATCCACTTGTGGCATTTCTGTTAGAGGAGCACTAGGTGACTAAGACACCACCCAATGTGGTATTTCTGTTAGAGCAGCACTAGGTGACTAAGACATCAACCACTTGTGGTATTTCTGTTAGAGCAGCACTAGGTGACTAAGACATCATCCACTAGTGGTATTTCTGTTAGAGGAGCACTAGGTGACTGAGACACCATCCACTGTGGTATTTCTGTTAGAGCCGCACTGGGTGACTCAGACACCATCCACTTGTGGTATTTCTGTTAGAGTAGCACTAGGTGGCTAAGACATCATCCACTTGTGGAATTTCTGTTACGGCAGCACTAGGTGACTGACACTGCATCCAGTTGTGGTATTTCTGTTAGAGCAGCACTAGGTGACTAAGACACCATCCACTTGTGGTATTTCTGTTAGAGCAGCACTAGGTGACTAAGTCACCATCCACTGTGGTATTTCTGTTAGATCTGCACTGGGGGACTAAGACACCATCCACTTGTGGTATTTCTGTTAGAGCAGCACTACGTGGCTAAGACACCATCCACTTGTGGTTTTTCTATTAGAGCAGCACTAGGCGACTAAGACATCATCCACTTGTGGTATTACTGTTATAGCAGCACTAGGTAACTAAGACATAAGCCACTTGTGGTATTTCTGTTAGAGCAGCAGTAGGTGACTAAGACAAAATCCACTTGTGGCATTTCTGTTAGAGCAGCACTAGGTGACTAAGACACCATCCACTTGTGGTATTTCTTTTGGAGCAGCACTAGGTGACTGAGACACCATCCACTTGTGGTATTTCTGTTAGAGCAGCACTAGGTGACTGAGACACCATCCACTTGCGGTATTTCTGTTAGAGCAGCACTAGGTGACTAAGACACCATCCACTGTGGCATTTCTGTTAGAACAGCACTAGGTGACTAAGACATCATCCACTTGTGGTATTTCTGTTACAGCAGCACTAGGTGACTGAGACACCATCCACTTGTGGTGTTTCTGTTATAGCAGCACTAGGTTACTAAGACACCATCCACTTGTGGTATTTCTGTTAGAGCAGCACTAGGTGACTAAGATACCATCCACTGTGGTATTTCTTTTAGAGCAGCACTAGGTGACTGAGACACCATCTACTTGTGGTATTTCTGTTAGAGCAGCACTAGGTGGGTACGACATTATCCACTTGTGGTATTTCTGTTAGAGCAGCACTAGGTGACTAAGACACCATCCACTGTGGTATTTCTCTTAGAGCAGCACTAGGTGACTGAGACACCATCTACTTGTGGTATTTCTGTTAGAGCAGCACTAGGTGGCTACGACATTATCCACTTGTGGTATTTCTGTTAGAGCAGCACTAGGTGACTAAGACACCATCCACTTGTGGTATTTCTCTTAGAGCAGCACTAGGTGATTAAAACATCATCGACTTGTGGTATTTCTGTTATAGTAGCACTAGGTGACTAAGACATCATCCACTTGTGGTATTTCTGTTACAGCAGCACTAGGTGACTGAGACACCATCCACTTGTGGCATTTCTGTTAGAGCAGCACTAAGTGACTAAGCACCATCCACTCTGGTATTTCTGTTAGAGCAGCACTAGGTGACTAAGTCACCATCCACTGTGGTATTTCTGTTAGAGCAGCACGAGGTGACTAAGACACGATCCACTGTGGTATTTCTGTTAGAGCAGCACTAGGTGGCTAAGACATCATCCACTTGTGGAATTTCTGTTAGAGCAGCACTAGGTGACTAAGACACCATCCACTGTGGTATTTCTCCTAGAGCAGCACTAGGTGACTAAGACTCCATCCACTTGTGGTATTTCTGTTAGAGCAGCACTAGGTGACTATGTCACCATCCACTGTGGTATTTCTGTTAGATCTGCACTGGGGGCTAAGACACCATCCACTTGTGGTATTTCTGTTAGAGCAGCACTAAGTGACTAAGACACCATCCACTTGTGGTATTTCTGTTAGAGCAGCATTAGGTGGCTAAGACACCATCCACTGTGGTACTTCTGTTAGAGCAGCACTAGGTGACTAAGACTCCATCCACTTGTGGTATTTCTGTTAGAGCAGCACTAGGTGACTAAGACACCATCCACTTGTGGTATTTGTGTTAGAGCAGCACTAGGTGACTAAGTCACCATCCACTGTGGTATTTCTGTTAGATCAGCACTAGGTGACTGAGACACCATCCACTTGTGGCATTTCTGTTAGAGGAGCACTAGGTGACTAAGACACCACCCACTGTGGTATTTCTGTTAGAGCAGCACTAGGTGACTAAGACATCAACCACTTGTGGTATTTCTGTTAGAGCAGCACTAGGTGACTAAGTCACCATCCACTGTGGTATTTCTGTTAGAGCAGCACTAGGTGACTGAGACACCATCCACTTGTGGCATTTCTGTTAGAGGAGCACTAGGTGACTAAGACACCACCCAATGTGGTATTTCTGTTAGAGCAGCACTAGGTGACTAAGTCACCATCCACTGTGGTACTTCTGTTAGAGCTGCACTGGGGGACTAAGACACCATCCACTTTTGGTATTTCTGTTAGAGCAGCACTAGGTGACTAAAACACCATCCACTTGGTGTATTTCTCTTATAGCAGCACTAAGTGACTAAGACATCATCCACTTGTGGTATTTCTGTTACAGCAGCACTAGGTGACTGAGACACCATCCACTGTGGTATTTCTGTTAGAGCAGCACTAGGTGACTAAGACACCATCCACTGTGGTATTTCTTTTAGAGCAGCACTAGGTGACTGAGACACCATCTACTTGTGGTATTTCTGTTAGAGCAGCACTAGGTGACTACGACATTATCCACGTGTGGTATTTCTGTTAGAGCAGCACTAGGTGACTAAGACACCATCCACTTGTGGTATTTCTCTTAGAGCAGCACTAGGTGATTAAAACATCATCGACTTGTGGTATTTCTGTTAGAGCAGCTCTAGGTGACTAAGACATCATCCGCTTGTGGTATTTCTGTTACAGCAGCACTAGGTGACTGAGACAAGATCCACTTGTGGCATTTCTGTTAGAGCAGCACTAGGTGACTAAGCACCATCCACTCTGGTATTTCTGTTAGAGCAGCACTAGGTGACTAAGTCACCATCCACTGTGGTATTTCTGTTAGAGGAGCACGAGGTGACTAAGACACGATCCACTGTGGTATTTCTGTTAGAGCAGCACTAGGTGGCTAAGACATCATTCACTTGTGGAATTTCTGTTAGAGCAGCACTAGGTAACTAAGACACCATCCACTGTGGTATTTCTCTTAGAGCAGCACTAGGTGACTAAGACTCCATCCACTGTGGTATTTCTGTTAGAGCAGCACTAGGTGGTAAGACATCATCCACTTGTGCTATTACTGTTATAGCCGCACTAGGTAACTAAGACATCAGCCACTTGTGGTATTTCTGTTACAGGAGCACTAGGTGACTAAGACAAAATCCACTTGTGGCATTTCTATTAGAGCAGCACTAGGTGACTAAGACACCATCCACTTGTGGTATTTCTTTTATAGCAGCACTAGGTGACTAAGACATCATCCACTTGTGGTATATCTGTTACAGCAGCACTAGGTGACTGAGACACCATCCACTTGTTGTATTTCTGTTAGAGCAGCACTAGGTTACTAAGACACCATCCACTTGTGGTATTTCTGTTAGAGCAGCACTAGGTGACTAAGACACCATCCACTGTGGTATTTCTGTTAGAGCAGCACTAGGTGACTGAGACACCATCTAATTGTGGTATTTCTGTTAGAGCAGCACTAGGTGACTGAGACACCATCTACTTGTGGTATGTCTGTTGTAGCAGCACTAGGTGACTAAGACATCAACCACTTGTGGTATTTCTGTTAGAGCAGCACTAGGTGACTAAGACATCATCCACTTGTGGTATTTCTGTTAGAGCAGCTCTAGGTGACTGAGATACCATCCACTGTGGTATTTCTGTTAGAGCAGCACTGGGTGACTGAGACACCATCCACTTGTGGTATTTCTGTTAGAGCAGCACTAGGTGGCTAAGACATCATCCACTTGTGGAATTCCTGTTAGTGCAGGACTAGGTGACTAAGACACCATCCACTGTGGTATTTCTGTTAGAGCAGCACTAGGTGACTAAGAATCCATCCACTTGTGGTATTTCTGTTAGAGCAGCACTAGGTGACTAAGACACCATCCACTTGTGGTATTTCTGTTAGAGCAGCACTAGGTGACTAAGTCACCATCCACTGTGGTAGTTCTGTTAGAGCTGCACTGGGGGACTAAGACACCATCCACTTTTGTTATTTCTGTTAGAGCAGCACTAGGTGACTAAAACACCATCCACTTGTGGTATATCTGTTAGAGCAGCACTAGGTGACTGAGACACCATCCACTTGTGGTATTTCTGTTAGAGCAGCACTAGGTGACTGAGACACCATCCACTTGCGGTATTTCTGTTAGAGCAGCACTAGGTGACTAAGACACCATCCACTGTGGCATTTCTGTTAGAACAGCACTAGGTGACTAAGACATCATCCACTTGTGGTATTTCTGTTACTGCAGCACTAGGTGACTGAGACACCATCCACTTGTGGTGTTTCTGTTATAGCAGCACTAGGTTACTAAGACACCATCCACTTGTGGTATTTCTGTTAGAGCAGCACTAGGTGACTAAGACACCATCCACTGTGGTATTTCTTTTAGAGCAGCACTAGGTGACTGAGACACCATCTACTTGTGGTATTTCTGTTAGAGCAGCACTAGGTGGCTACGACATTATCCACTTGTGGTATTTCTGTTAGAGCAGCACTAGGTGACTAAGACACCATCCACTTGTGGTATTTCTCTTAGAGCAGCACTAGGTGATTAAAACATCATCGACTTGTGGTATTTCTGTTAGAGCAGCACTAGGTGACTAAGACATCATCCACTTGTGGTATTTCTGTTACAGCAGCACTAGGTGACTGAGACACCATCCACTTGTGGCATTTCTGTTAGAGCAGCACTAAGTGACTAAGCACCATCCACTCTGGTATTTCTGTTAGAGCAGCACTAGGTGACTAAGTCACCATCCACTGTGGTATTTCTGTTAGAGCAACACGAGGTGACTAAGACACGATCCACTGTGGTATTTCTGTTAGAGCAGCACTAGGTGGCTAAGACATCATCCACTTGTGGAATTTCTGTTAGAGCAGCACTAGGTGACTAAGACACCATCCACTGTGGTATTTCTCTTAGAGCAGCACTACGTGACTAAGACTCCATCCACTTGTGGTATTTCTGTTAGAGCAGCACTAGGTGACTAAGATACCATCCACTTGTGGTATTTCTGTTAGAGCAGCACTACGTGACTAAGTCACCATCCACTGTGGTAGTTCTGTTAGAGCTGCACTAGGGGACTAAGACACCATCCACTTTTGGTATTTCTGTTAGAGCAGCACTAGGTGACTAAAACATCTTCTACTTGTGGTATTTCTGTTAGAGAAGCACTAGGTGACTGAGACACCATCCACTTGTGGTATTTCTGTTAGAGCAGCACTAGGTGACTAAGACACCATCCACTTGTGGTATTTCTGTTAGAGCAGCACTAGGTGACTAAGTCACCATCCACTGTGGTATTTCTGTTAGATCTGCACTGGGGGCTAAGACACCATCCACTTGTGGTATTTCTGTTAGAGCAGCACTAAGTGACTAAGACACCATCCACTTGTGGTATTTCTGTTAGAGCAGCATTAGGTGGCTAAGACACCATCCACTGTGGTATTTCTGTTAGAGCGGCACTACGTGACTAAGACACCATCCACTTGTGGTATTTCTGTTATAGTAGCACTGAGTGATTAAGACATCATCCACTTGTGGTATTTCTGTTAGAGCAGCAGTAGGTGACTAAGACATCATCCACTTGTGGTATTTCTGTTAGAGCAGCACTAGGTGACTGAGACACCATCCACTGTAGTATTTCTGTTAGAGCAGCACTGGGTGACTGAGACACCTTCCAGTGTGGTATTTCTGTTAGAGCAGCACTAGGTGACTAAGTCCCCATCCACTGTGGTAGTTCTGTTAGAGCTGCACTGGGGGACTAAGACACCATCCACTTTTGGTATTTCTGTTAGAGCAGCACTAGGTGACTAAAACACCATCCACTTGTGGTATTTCTGTTAGAGCAGCACTAGGTGACTGAGACACCAGCCACTTGCGGAATTTCTGTTAGAGCAGCACTAGGTGACTAAGACACCATCCACTGTGGTATTTCTGTTAGAACAGCACTAGGTGGCTAAGACATCATCCAGTTGTGGTATTTCTGTTAGAGCAGCACTAGGTGACTGAGACACCATCGACTGTGGTATTTCTGTTAGAGCAGCACTAGGTGACTGAGACACCATCCACTTGTGGTATTTCTGTTAGAGGAGCACTAGGTGACTAAGTCACCATCCACTGTGGTATTTCTGTTAGAGCAGCACGAGGTGACTAAGACACCATCCACTTGTGGTATTTCTGTTAGAGCAGTACTAGGTGGCTAAGACATCATCCACTGTGGTATTTCTGTTACAGCAGCACTAGGTGACTGAGACTGCATCCAGTTGTGGTATTTCTGTTAGAGCAGCACTAGGTGACTAAGACACCATCCACTTGTGGTATTTCTGTTAGAGCAGCACTAGGTGACTAAGTCACCATCCACTGTGGTATTTCTGTTAGAGCAGCACTGGGTGACTGAGACTGCATCCAGTTGTGGTATTTCTGTTAGAGCAGCACTAGGTGACTGAGACACCATCCACTTGTGGCATTTCTGTTAGAGGAGCACTAGGTGACTAAGACACCACCCACTGTGGTATTTCTGTTAGAGCAGCACTAGGTGACTAAGACATCAACCACTTGTGGTATTTCTGTTAGAGCAGCACTAGGTGACTAAGTCACCATCCACTGTGGTATTTCTGTTAGAGCAGCACTAGGTGACTGAGACAGCATCCACTTGTGGCATTTCTGTTAGAGGAGCACTAGGTGACTAAGACACCACCCAATGTGGTATTTCTGTTAGAGCAGCACTAGGTGACTAAGACATCAACCACTTGTGGTATTTCTGTTAGAGCAGCACTAGGTGACTAAGACATCATCCACTAGTGGTATTTCTGTTAGAGGAGCACTAGGTGACTGAGACACCATCCACTGTGGTATTTCTGTTAGAGCCGCACTGGGTGACTCAGACACCATCCACTTGTGGTATTTCTGTTAGAGTAGCACTAGGTGGCTAAGACATCATCCACTTGTGGAATTTCTGTTACGGCAGCACTAGGTGACTGACACTGCATCCAGTTGTGGTATTTCTGTTAGAGCAGCACTAGGTGACTAAGACACCATCCACTTGTGGTATTTCTGTTAGAGCAGCACTAGGTGACTAAGTCACCATCCACTGTGGTATTTCTGTTAGATCTGCACTGGGGGACTAAGACACCATCCACTTGTGGTATTTCTGTTAGAGCAGCACTACGTGGCTAAGACACCATCCACTTGTGGTTTTTCTATTAGAGCAGCACTAGGCGACTAAGACATCATCCACTTGTGGTATTACTGTTATAGCAGCACTAGGTAACTAAGACATCAGCCACTTGTGGTATTTCTGTTAGAGCAGCAGTAGGTGACTAAGACAAAATCCACTTGTGGCATTTCTGTTAGAGCAGCACTAGGTGACTAAGACACCATCCACTTGTGGTATTTCTTTTGGAGCAGCACTAGGTGACTGAGACACCATCCACTTGTGGTATTTCTGTTAGAGCAGCACTAGGTGACTGAGACACCATCCACTTGCGGTATTTCTGTTAGAGCAGCACTAGGTGACTAAGACACCATCCACTGTGGCATTTCTGTTAGAACAGCACTAGGTGACTAAGACATCATCCACTTGTGGTATTTCTGTTACAGCAGCACTAGGTGACTGAGACACCATCCACTTGTGGTGTTTCTGTTATAGCAGCACTAGGTTACTAAGACACCATCCACTTGTGGTATTTCTGTTAGAGCAGCACTAGGTGACTAAGATACCATCCACTGTGGTATTTCTTTTAGAGCAGCACTAGGTGACTGAGACACCATCTACTTGTGGTATTTCTGTTAGAGCAGCACTAGGTGGGTACGACATTATCCACTTGTGGTATTTCTGTTAGAGCAGCACTAGGTGACTAAGACACCATCCACTGTGGTATTTCTCTTAGAGCAGCACTAGGTGACTGAGACACCATCTACTTGTGGTATTTCTGTTAGAGCAGCACTAGGTGGCTACGACATTATCCACTTGTGGTATTTCTGTTAGAGCAGCACTAGGTGACTAAGACACCATCCACTTGTGGTATTTCTCTTAGAGCAGCACTAGGTGATTAAAACATCATCGACTTGTGGTATTTCTGTTATAGTAGCACTAGGTGACTAAGACATCATCCACTTGTGGTATTTCTGTTACAGCAGCACTAGGTGACTGAGACACCATCCACTTGTGGCATTTCTGTTAGAGCAGCACTAAGTGACTAAGCACCATCCACTCTGGTATTTCTGTTAGAGCACCACTAGGTGACTAAGTCACCATCCACTGTGGTATTTCTGTTAGAGCAGCACGAGGTGACTAAGACACGATCCACTGTGGTATTTCTGTTAGAGCAGCACTAGGTGGCTAAGACATCATCCACTTGTGGAATTTCTGTTAGAGCAGCACTAGGTGACTAAGACAGCATCCACTGTGGTATTTCTCCTAGAGCAGCACTAGGTGACTAAGACTCCATCCACTTGTGGTATTTCTGTTAGAGCAGCACTAGGTGACTATGTCACCATCCACTGTGGTATTTCTGTTAGATCTGCACTGGGGGCTAAGACACCATCCACTTGTGGTATTTCTGTTAGAGCAGCACTAAGTGACTAAGACACCATCCACTTGTGGTATTTCTGTTAGAGCAGCATTAGGTGGCTAAGACACCATCCACTGTGGTATTTCTGTTACAGCAGCACTAGGTGACTAAGACTCCATCCACTTGTGGTATTTCTGTTAGAGCAGCACTAGGTGACTAAGACACCATCCACTTGTGGTATTTGTGTTAGAGCAGCACTAGGTGACTAAGTCACCATCCACTGTGGTATTTCTGTTAGATCAGCACTAGGTGACTGAGACACCATCCACTTGTGGCATTTCTGTTAGAGGAGCACTAGGTGACTAAGAAACCACCCACTGTGGTATTTCTGTTAGAGCAGCACTAGGTGACTAAGACATCAACCACTTGTGGTATTTCTGTTAGAGCAGCACTAGGTGACTAAGTCACCATCCACTGTGGTATTTCTGTTAGAGCAGCACTAGGTGACTGAGACACCATCCACTTGTGGCATTTCTGTTAGAGGAGCACTAGGTGACTAAGACACCACCCAATGTGGTATTTCTGTTAGAGCAGCACTAGGTGACTAAGACATCAACCACTTGTGGTATTTCTGTTAGAGCAGCACTAGGTGACTAAGACATCATCCACTAGTGGTATTTCTGTTAGAGGAGCACTAGGTGACTGAGACACCATCCACTGTGGTATTTCTGTTAGAGCCGCACTGGGTGACTGAGACACCATCCACTTGTGGTATTTCTGTTAGAGTAGCACTAGGTGGCTAAGACATCATCCACTTGTGGAATTTCTGTTACGGCAGCACTAGGTGACTGACACTGCATCCAGTTGTGGTATTTCTGTTAGAGCAGCACTAGGTGACTAAGACACCATCCACTTGTGGTATTTCTGTTAGAGCAGCACTAGGTGACTAAGTCACCATCCACTGTGGTATTTCTGTTAGATCTGCACTGGGGGACTAAGACACCATCCACTTGTGGTATTTCTGTTAGAGCAGCACTACGTGGCTAAGACACCATCCACTTGTGGTTTTTCTATTAGAGCAGCACTAGGCGACTAAGACATCATCCACTTGTGGTATTACTGTTATAGCAGCACTAGGTAACTAAGACATCAGCCACTTGTGGTATTTCTGTTATAGTAGCACTAAGTGATTAAGACATCATCCACTTGTGGTATTTCTGTTAGAGCAGCAGTAGGTGACTAAGACATCATCCACTTGTGGTATTTCTGTTAGAGCAGCACTAGGTGACTGAGACACCATCCACTGTAGTATTTCTGTTAGAGCAGCACTGGGTGACTGAGACACCTTCCAGTGTGGTATTTCTGTTAGAGCAGCACTAGGTGACTAAGTCCCCATCCACTGTGGTAGTTCTGTTAGAGCTGCACTGGGGGACTAAGACACCATCCACTTTTGGTATTTCTGTTAGAGCAGCACTAGGTGACTAAAACACCATCCACTTGTGGTATTTCTGTTAGAGCAGCACTAGGTGACTGAGACACCAGCCACTTGCGGAATTTCTGTTAGAGCAGCACTAGGTGACTAAGACACCATCCACTGTGGTATTTCTGTTAGAACAGCACTAGGTGGCTAAGACATCATCCAGTTGTGGTATTTCTGTTAGAGCAGCACTAGGTGACTGAGACACCATCGACTGTGGTATTTCTGTTAGAGCAGCACTAGGTGACTGAGACACCAACCACTTGTGGTATTTCTGTTAGAGGAGCACTAGGTGACTAAGTCACCATCCACTGTGGTATTTCTGTTAGAGCAGCACGAGGTGACTAAGACACCATCCACTTGTGGTATTTCTGTTAGAGCAGTACTAGGTGGCTAAGACATCATCCACTGTGGTATTTCTGTTACAGCAGCACTAGGTGACTGAGACTGCATCCAGTTGTGGTATTTCTGTTAGAGCAGCACTAGGTGACTAAGACACCATCCACTTGTGGTATTTCTGTTAGAGCAGCACTAGGTGACTAAGTCACCATCCACTGTGGTATTTCTGTTAGAGCAGCACTGGGTGACTGAGACTGCATCCAGTTGTGGTATTTCTGTTAGAGCAGCACTAGGTGACTGAGACACCATCCACTTGTGGCATTTCTGTTAGAGGAGCACTAGGTGACTAAGACACCACCCACTGTGGTATTTCTGTTAGAGCAGCACTAGGTGACTAAGACATCAACCACTTGTGGTATTTCTGTTAGAGCAGCACTAGGTGACTAAGTCACCATCCACTGTGGTATTTCTGTTAGAGCAGCACTAGGTGACTGAGACAGCATCCACTTGTGGCATTTCTGTTAGAGGAGCACTAGGTGACTCAGACACCACCCAATGTGGTATTTCTGTTAGAGCAGCACTAGGTGACTAAGACATCAACCACTTGTGGTATTTCTGTTAGAGCAGCACTAGGTGACTAAGACATCATCCACTAGTGGTATTTCTGTTAGAGGAGCACTAGGTGACTGAGACACCATCCACTGTGGTATTTCTGTTAGAGCCGCACTGGGTGACTCAGACACCATCCACTTGTGGTATTTCTGTTAGAGTAGCACTAGGTGGCTAAGACATCATCCACTTGTGGAATTTCTGTTACGGCAGCACTAGGTGACTGACACTGCATCCAGTTGTGGTATTTCTGTTAGAGCAGCACTAGGTGACTAAGACACCATCCACTTGTGGTATTTCTGTTAGAGCAGCACTAGGTGACTAAGTCACCATCCACTGTGGTATTTCTGTTAGATCTGCACTGGGGGACTAAGACACCATCCACTTGTGGTATTTCTGTTAGAGCAGCACTACGTGGCTAAGACACCATCCACTTGTGGTTTTTCTATTAGAGCAGCACTAGGCGACTAAGACATCATCCACTTGTGGTATTACTGTTATAGCAGCACTAGGTAACTAAGACATCAGCCACTTGTGGTATTTCTGTTAGAGCAGCAGTAGGTGACTAAGACAAAATCCACTTGTGGCATTTCTGTTAGAGCAGCACTAGGTGACTAAGACACCATCCACTTGTGGTATTTCTTTTGGAGCAGCACTAGGTGACTGAGACCCCATCCACTTGTGGTATTTCTGTTAGAGCAGCACTAGGTGACTGAGACACCATCCACTTGCGGTATTTCTGTTAGAGCAGCACTAGGTGACTAAGACACCATCCACTGTGGCATTTCTGTTAGAACAGCACTAGGTGACTAAGACATCATCCACTTGTGGTATTTCTGTTACAGCAGCACTAGGTGACTGAGACACCATCCACTTGTGGTGTTTCTGTTATAGCAGCACTAGGTTACTAAGACACCATCCACTTGTGGTATTTCTGTTAGAGCAGCACTAGGTGACTAAGATACCATCCACTGTGGTATTTCTTTTAGAGCAGCACTAGGTGACTGAGACACCATCTACTTGTGGTATTTCTGTTAGAGCAGCACTAGGTGGGTACGACATTATCCACTTGTGGTATTTCTGTTAGAGCAGCACTAGGTGACTAAGACACCATCCACTGTGGTATTTCTCTTAGAGCAGCACTAGGTGACTGAGACACCATCTACTTGTGGTATTTCTGTTAGAGCAGCACTAGGTGGCTACGACATTATCCACTTGTGGTATTTCTGTTAGAGCAGCACTAGGTGACTAAGACACCATCCACTTGTGGTATTTCTCTTAGAGCAGCACTAGGTGATTAAAACATCATCGACTTGTGGTATTTCTGTTATAGTAGCACTAGGTGACTAAGACATCATCCACTTGTGGTATTTCTGTTACAGCAGCACTAGGTGACTGAGACACCATCCACTTGTGGCATTTCTGTTAGAGCAGCACTAAGTGACTAAGCACCATCCACTCTGGTATTTCTGTTAGAGCAGCACTAGGTGACTAAGTCACCATCCACTGTGGTATTTCTGTTAGAGCAGCACGAGGTGACTAAGACACGATCCACTGTGGTATTTCTGTTAGAGCAGCACTAGGTGGCTAAGACATCATCCACTTGTGGAATTTCTGTTAGAGCAGCACTAGGTGACTAAGACACCATCCACTGTGGTATTTCTCCTAGAGCAGCACTAGGTGACTAAGATTCCATCCACTTGTGGTATTTCTGTTAGAGCAGCACTAGGTGACTATGTCACCATCCACTGTGGTATTTCTGTTAGATCTGCACTGGGGGCTAAGACACCATCCACTTGTGGTATTTCTGTTAGAGCAGCACTAAGTGACTAAGACACCATCCACTTGTGGTATTTCTGTTAGAGCAGCATTAGGTGGCTAAGACACCATCCACTGTGGTATTTCTGTTAGAGCAGCACTAGGTGACTAAGACTCCATCCACTTGTGGTATTTCTGTTAGAGCAGCACTAGGTGACTAAGACACCATCCACTTGTGGTATTTGTGTTAGAGCAGCACTAGGTGACTAAGTCACCATCCACTGTGGTATTTCTGTTAGATCAGCACTAGGTGACTGAGACACCATCCACTTGTGGCATTTCTGTTAGAGGAGCACTAGGTGACTAAGAAACCACCCACTGTGGTATTTCTGTTAGAGCAGCACTAGGTGACTAAGACATCAACCACTTGTGGTATTTCTGTTAGAGCAGCACTAGGTGACTAAGTCACCATCCACTGTGGTATTTCTGTTAGAGCAGCACTAGGTGACTGAGACACCATCCACTTGTGGCATTTCTGTTAGAGGAGCACTAGGTGACTAAGACACCACCCAATGTGGTATTTCTGTTAGAGCAGCACTAGGTGACTAAGACATCAACCACTTGTGGTATTTCTGTTAGAGCAGCACTAGGTGACTAAGACATCATCCACTAGTGGTATTTCTGTTAGAGCAGCACTAGGTGACTGAGACACCATCCACTGTGGTATTTCTGTTAGAGCCGCACTGGGTGACTGAGACACCATCCACTTGTGGTATTTCTGTTAGAGTAGCACTAGGTGGCTAAGACATCATCCACTTGTGGAATTTCTGTTACGGCAGCACTAGGTGACTGACACTGCATCCAGTTGTGGTATTTCTGTTAGAGCAGCACTAGGTGACTAAGACACCATCCACTTGTGGTATTTCTGTTAGAGCAGCACTAGGTGACTAAGTCACCATCCACTGTGGTATTTCTGTTAGATCTGCACTGGGGGACTAAGACACCATCCACTTGTGGTATTTCTGTTAGAGCAGCACTACGTGGCTAAGACACCATCCACTTGTGGTTTTTCTATTAGAGCAGCACTAGGCGACTAAGACATCATCCACTTGTGGTATTACTGTTATAGCACCACTAGGTAACTAAGACATCAGCCACTTGTGGTATTTCTGTTAGAGCAGCAGTAGGTGACTAAGACAAAATCCACTTGTGGCATTTCTGTGAGAGCAGCACTAGGTGACTAAGACACCATCCATTTGTGGTATTTCTTTTGGAGCAGCACTAGGTGACTGAGACACCATCCACTTGTGGTATTTCTGTTAGAGCAGCACTAGGTGACTGAGACACCATCCACTTGCGGTATTTCTGTTAGAGCAGCACTAGGTGACTAAGACACCATCCACTGTGGCATTTCTGTTAGAACAGCACTAGGTGACTAAGACATCATCCACTTGTGGTATTTCTGTTACAGCAGCACTAGGTGACTGAGACACCATCCACTTGTGGTGTTTCTGTTATAGCAGCACTAGGTTACTAAGACACCATCCACTTGTGGTATTTCTGTTAGAGCAGCACTAGGTGACTAAGACACCATCCACTGTGGTATTTCTTTTAGAGCAGCACTAGGTGACTGAGACACCATCTACTTGTGGTATTTCTGTTAGAGCAGCACTAGGTGGGTACGACATTATACACTTGTGGTATTTCTGTTAGAGCAGCACTAGGTGACTAAGACACCATCCACTGTGGTATTTCTCTTAGAGCAGCACTAGGTGACTGAGACACCATCTACTTGTGGTATTTCTGTTAGAGCAGCACTAGGTGGCTACGACATTATCCACTTGTGGTATTTCTGTTAGAGCAGCACTAGGTGACTAAGACACCATCCACTTGTGGTATTTCTCTTAGAGCAGCACTAGGTGATTAAAACATCATCGACTTGTGGTATTTCTGTTAGAGCAGCACTAGGTGACTAAGACATCATCCACTTGTGGTATTTCTGTTACAGCAGCACTAGGTGACTGAGACACCATCCACTTGTGGCATTTCTGTTAGAGCAGCACTAAGTGACTAAGCACCATCCACTCTGGTATTTCTGTTAGAGCAGCACTAGGTGACTAAGTCACCATCCACTGTGGTATTTCTGTTAGAGCAGCACGAGGTGACTAAGACACGATCCACTGTGGTATTTCTGTTAGAGCAGCACTAGGTGGCTAAGACATCATCCACTTGTGGAATTTCTGTTAGAGCAGCACTAGGTGACTAAGACACCATCCACTGTGGTATTTCTCTTAGAGCAGCACTAGGTGACTAAGACTCCATCCACTTGTGGTATTTCTGTTAGAGCAGCACTAGGTGACTATGTCACCATCCACTGTGGTATTTCTGTTAGATCTGCACTGGGGGCTAAGACACCATCCACTTGTGGTATTTCTGTTAGAGCAGCACTAAGTGACTAAGACACCATCCACTTGTGGTATTTCTGTTAGAGCAGCATTAGGTGGCTAAGACACCATCCACTGTGGTATTTCTGTTAGAGCAGCACTAGGTGACTAAGTCACCATGCACTGTGGTATTTCTGTTAGAGCATCACGAGGTGACTAAGACACCATCCACTTGTGGTATTTCTGTTAGAGCAGTACTAGGTGGCTAAGACATCATCCACTTGTGGTATTTCTGTTACAGCAGCACTAGGTGACTGAGACTGCATCCAGTTGTGGTATTTCTGTTAGAGCAGCACTAGGTGACTAAGACACCATCCACTTGTGGTATTTCTGTTAGAGCAGCACTAGGTGACTAAGTCACCATCCACTGTGGTATTTCTGTTAGATCTGCACTGGGGGACTAAGACACCATCCACTTGTGGTATTTCTGTTAGAGCAGCACTAGGTGACTGAGACACCATCCACTGTGGTATTTCTGTTAGAGCAGCACTAGGTGGCTAAGACACCATCCACTTGTGGTTTTTCTGTTAGAGCAGCACTAGGTGACTAAGACATCATCCACTTGTGGTATTACTGTTATAGCAGCACTAGGTAACTAAGACATCAGCCACTTGTGGTATTTCTGTTAGAGGAGCACTAGGTGACTAAGACAAAATCCACTTGTGGCATTTCTTTTAGAGCAGCACTAGGTGACTAAGACACCATCCACTTGTGGTATTTCTTTTATAGCAGCACTAGGTGACTAAGACATCATCCACTTGTGGTATTTCTGTTACAGCAGCACTAGGTGACTAAGACACCATCCACTTGTGGTATTTCTGTTAGAGCAGCACTAGGTGACTAAGACACCATCCACTGTGGTATTTCTCTTAGAGCAGCACTAGGTGACTAAGACACCATCCACTTGTGGTATTTCTGTTAGAGCAGCACTAGGTGACTATGTCACCATCCACTGTGGTAGTTCTGTTAGAGCTGCACTGGGGAACTAAGACACCATCCACTTTTGGTATTTCTGTTAGAGCAGCACTAGGTGACTAAAACACCATCCACTTGTGGTATTTCTGTTAGAGCAGCACTAGGTGACTGAGACACCATCCACTTTTGGTATTTCTGTTAGAGCAGCACTAGGTGACTGAGACACCATCCACTTGCGGTATTTCTGTTAGAGCAGCACTAGGTGACTAAGACACCATCCACTGTGGTATTTCATTTAGAGCAGCACTAGGTGACTGAGACACCATCTACTTGTGGTATTTCTGTTAGAGCAGCACTAGGTGACTGAGACACCATCCACTTTTGGTATTTCTGTTAGAGCAGCACTAGGTGACTAGGACACCATCCACTTGTGGTATTTCTGTTAGAGCAGCACTAGGTGACTAAGTCACCATCCACTGTGGTAGTTCTGTTAGAGCTGCACTAGGGGACTAAGACACCATCCACTTTTGGTATTTCTGTTAGAGCAGCACTAGGTGACTAAAACATCATCCACTTGTGGTATTTCTGTTAGAGCAGCACTAGGTGACTGAGACAGCATCCACTTTTGGTATTTCTGTTAGAGCAGCACTAGGTGACTAGGACACCATCCACTTGTGGTATTTCTGTTAGAGCAGCACTAGGTGACTAAGTCACCATCCACTCTGGTATTTCTGTTAGATCTGCACTGGGGGCTAAGACACCATCCACTTGTGGTATTTCTCTTAGAGCAGCACTAGGTGACTAAGACACCATCCACTTGTGGTATTTCTGTTATAGTAGCACTAAGTGACTAAGACATCATCCACTTGTGGTATTTCTGTTAGAGCAGCAGTAGGTGACTAAGACATCATCCACTTGTGGTATATCTGTTAGAGCAGCACTAGGTGACTGAGACACCATCCACTGTGGTATTTCTGTTAGAGCAGCATTGGGTGACTTAGACACCATCCACTTGTGGTATTTCTTTTAGAGCAGCACTAGGTGGCTAAGACATCATCCACTTGTGGTATTTTTGTTAGAGCAGCACTAGGTGACTAAGACACCATCCACTGTGGTATTTCTGTTAGAGCAGGACTAGGTGACTAAGTCACCATCCACTGTGGTATTTCTGTTAGAGCAGCACTAGGTGACTGAGACACCATCCACTTGTGGTATTTCTGTTAGAGGAGCACTAGGTGATTAAGACACCATCCACTGTGGTATTTCTGTTAGAGCAGCACTAGGTGACTAAGACACCATCCACTTGTGGTATTTCTGTTAGAGCAGCATTAGGTGACTAAGACACCATGCATTGTGGTATTTCTGTTAGAGCGGCACTAGGTGACTAAGACACCATCCACTTGTGGTATGTCTGTTTTAGCAGCACTAGGTGACTAAGACATCAACCACTTGTGGTATTTGTGTTAGAGCAGCACTAGGTGACTAAGACATCATCCACTTGTGGTATTTCTGTTAGAGCAGCACTAGGTGACTGAGACACCATCCACTGTGGTATTTCTGTTAGAGCAGCACTGGTTGACTGAGACACCATCCACTTGTGGTATTTCTGTTAGAGCAGCACTAGGTGGCAAAGACATCATCCACTTCTGGAATTTCTGTTAGAGCAGCACTAGGTGACTAAGACACCATCCACTGTGGTATTTCTGTTAGAGCAGCACTAGGTGACTGAGACACCATCCACTTTTGGTATTTCTGTTAGAGCAGCACTAGGTGACTAAAACACCATCCACTTGGGGTATTTCCGTTAGAGCAGCACTAGGTGACTGAGACACCATCCACTTGTGGTATTTCTGTTACAGCAGCTCTAGGTGACTAAGACACCATCCACTTGTGGTATTTCTGTTAGAGCAGTACTAGGTGACTAAGTCACCATCCACTGTGGTATTTCTGTTAGATCTGCACTGGGGGACTGAGACACCATCCAATTGTGGTATTTCTGTTAGAGCAGCACTAGGTTACTAAGACACCATCCACTTGTGGTATTTCTGTTAGAGCAGCATTAGGTGACTAAGACACCATCCACTGTGGTATATCTGTTAGAGCGGCACTACGTGACTAAGACACCATCCACTTGTGGTATTTGTTTTATAGTAGCACTAAGTGACTAAGACATCATCCACTTGTGCTATTTCTGTTAAAGCAGGAGTAGGTGACTAAGACATCATCCACTTGTGGTATTTCTGTTAGAGCAGCACTAGGTGACTGAGACACCATCCACTGTGGTATTTCTGTTAGAGCAGCACTGGGTGACTGAGACACCATCCACTTGTGGTATTTCTGTTAGAGCAGCACTAGTTGGCTAAGACATCATACACTTGTGGTACTTCTGTTAGACCAGCACTAGGTGACTAAGACACCGTCCACTGTGGTATTTCTGTTAGAGCAGCACTAGGTGACTAAGAATCCATCCACTTGTGGTATTTCTGTTAGAGGAGCACTAGGTGACTAAGTCACCATCCACTGTGGTATTTCTGTTAGAGCAGCACTAGGTGACTGAGACACCATCCACTTGTGGTATTTCTGTTAGAGCAGCATTAGGTGACTAAGACACCATCCACTGTGGTATTTCTGTTAGAGCGGCACTAGGTGACTAAAACACCATCCACTTGTGGTATGTCTGTTTTAGCAGCACTAGGTGACTGAGACATCAACCACTTGTGGTATTTCTGTTAGAGCAGCACTAGGTGACTAAGACATCATCCACTAGTGGTATTTCTGTTAGAGCAGCACTAGGTGACTGAGACACCATCCACTGTGGTATTTCTGTTAGAGCAGTACAAGGTGACTAAGAGACGATCCACTGTGGTATTTCTATTAGAGCAGCACTAGGTGGCTAAGACATCATCCACTTGTGGAATTTCTGTTAGAGCAGCACTAGGTGACTAAGACACCATCCACTGTGGTATTTCTCTTAGAGCAGCACTAGGTGACTAAGACTCCATCCACTTGTGGTATTTCTGTTAGAGCAGCACTAGGTGACTAAGATACCATCCACTTGTGGTATTTCTGTTAGAGCAGCACTAGGTGACTAAGTCACCATCCACTGTGGTAGTTCTGTTAGAGCTGCACTAGGGGACTAAGACACCATCCACTTTTGGTATTTCTGTTAGAGCAGCACTAGGTGACTAAAACATCATCCACTTGTGGTATTTCTGTTACAGCAGCACTAGGTGACTGAGACACCATCCACTTGTGGTATTTCTGTTGTAGCAGCACTAGGTGACTAAGACACCATCCACTTGTGGTATTTCTGTTAGAGCAGCACTAGGTGACTAAGTCACCATCCACTGTGGTATTTCTGTTAGATCTGCACTGGGGGCTAAGACACCATCCACTTGTGGTATTTCTGTTAGAGCAGCACTAGGTGACTAAGACACCATCCACTTGTGGTATTTCTGTTAGAGCAGCATTAGGTGACTAAGACACCATCCACTTGTGGTATTTCTGTTATAGTAGCACTAAGTGACTAAGACATCATCCACTTGTGGTATTTCTGTTAGAGCAGCAGTAGGTGACTAAGACACCATCCACTTGTGGTATTTCTGTTAGAGCAGCACTAGGTGACTGAGACACCATCCACTGTGGTATTTGTGTTAGAGCAGCACTGGGTGACTGAGACACCATCCACATGTGGTATTTCTGTTAGAGCAGCACTAGGTGGCTAAGACATCATCCACTTGTGGTATTTCTGTTAGAGCAGCACTAGGTGACTAAGACACCATCCACTGTGGTATTTCTGTTAGAGCAGCACTAGGTGACTAAGTCACCATCCACTGTGGTATTTCTGTTAGAGCAGCACTAGGTGACTGAGACACCATCCACTTGTGGTATTTCTGTTAGAGGAGCACTAGGTGATTAAGACACCATCCACTGTGGTATTTCTGTTAGAGCAGCACTAGGTGACTAAGACACCATCCACTTGTGGTATTTCTGTTAGAGCAGCATTAGGTGACTAAGACACCATCCATTGTGGTATTTCTGTTAGAGCGGCACTAGGTGACTAGGACACCATCCACTTGTGGTATGTCTGTTTTAGCAGCACTAGGTGACTAAGACATCAACCACTTGTGGTATTTCTGTTAGAGCAGCACTAGGTGACTAAGACATCATCCACTTGTGGTATTTCTGTTAGAGCAGCACTAGGTGACTGAGACACCATCCACTGTGGTATTTCTGTTAGAGCAGCACTGGTTGACTGAGACACCATCCACTTGTGGTATTTCTGTTAGAGCAGCACTAGGTGGCTAAGACATCATCCACTTGTGGAATTTCTGTTAGAGCAGCACTAGGTGACTAAGACACCATCCACTGTGGTATTTCTGTTAGAGCAGCACTAGGTGACTAAGACTCCATCCACTTGTGGTATTTCTGTTAGAGCAGCACTAGGTGACTAAGACACCATCCCCTTGTGGTATTTCTGATAGAGCAGCACTAGGTGACTAAGTCACCATCCCCTGTGGTAGTTCTGTTAGAGCTGCACTGGGGGACTAAGACACCATCCACTTTTGGTATTTCTGTTAGAGCAGCACTAGGTGACTAAAACACCATCCACTTGGGGTATTTCCGTTAGAGCAGCACTAGGTGACTGAGACACCATCCACTTGTGGTATTTCTGTTAGAGCAGCACTAGGTGACTAAGACACCATCCATTTGTGGTATTTCTGTTAGAGCAGCACTAGGTGACTAAGTCACCATCCACTGTGGTATTTCTGTTAGATCTGCACTGGGGGACTAAGACACCATCCAATTGTGGTATTTCTGTTAGAGCAGCACTAGGTGACTAAGACACCATCCACTTGTGGTATTTCTGTTAGAGGAGCATTAGGTGACTAAGACACCATCCATTGTGGTATATCGGTTAGAGCGGCACTACGTGACTAAGACACCATCCACTTGTGGTATTTCTTTTATAGTAGCACTAAGTGACTAAGACATCATCCACTTGTGCTATTTCTGTTAAAGCAGCAGTAGGTGACTAAGACATCATCCACTTGTGGTATTTCTGTTAGAGCAGCACTAGGTGACTGAGACACCATCCACTGTGGTATTTCTGTTAGAGCAGCACTGGGTAACTGAGACACCATCCACTTGTGGTATTTCTGTTAGAGCAGCACTAGTTGGCTAAGACAGCATCCACTTGTGGTATTTGTGTTAGAGCAGCACTAGGTGACTAAGACACCATCCACTGTGGTATTTCTGTTAGAGCAGCACTAGGTGACTAAGACTCCATCCACTTGTGGTATTTCTGTTAGAGCAGCACTAGGTGACTAGTCACCATCCACTGTGGTATTTCTGTTAGAGCAGCACTAGGTGACTAAGTCACCATCCACTGTGGTATTTCTGTTAGAGGAGCACGAGGTGACTAAGACACGATCCACTGTGGTATTTCTGTTAGAGCAGCACTAGGTGGCTAAGACATCATTCACTTGTGGAATTTCTGTTAGAGCAGCACTAGGTAACTAAGACACCATCCACTGTGGTATTTCTCTTAGAGCAGCACTAGGTGACTAAGACTCCATCCACTGTGGTATTTCTGTTAGAGCAGCACTAGGTGGCTAAGACATCATCCACTTGTGGTATTACTGTTATAGCCGCACTAGGTAACTAAGACATCAGCCACTTGTGGTATTTCTGTTAGAGGAGCACTAGGTGACTAAGACAAAATCCACTTGTGGCATTTCTATTAGAGCAGCACTAGGTGACTAAGACACCATCCACTTGTGGTATTTCTTTCATAGCAGCACTAGGTGACTAAGACATCATCCACTTGTGATATTTCTGTTAGAGCAGCACTAGGTGACTAAGTCACCATCCACTGTGGTATTTCTGTTAGAGCAGCACTAGGTGACTAAGTCACCATCCACTGTGGTATTTCTGTTAGAGGAGCACGAGGTGACTAAGACACGATCCACTGTGGTATTTCTGTTAGAGCAGCACTAGGTGGCTAAGACATCATTCACTTGTGGAATTTCTGTTAGAGCACCACTAGGTAACTAAGACACCATCCACTGTGGTATTTCTCTTAGAGCAGCACTAGGTGACTAAGACTCCATCCACTGTGGTATTTCTGTTAGAGCAGCACTAGGTGGCTAAGACATCATCCACTTGTGGTATTACTGTTATAGCCGCACTAGGTAACTAAGACATCAGCCACTTGTGGTATTTCTGTTAGAGGAGCACTAGGTGACTAAGACAAAATCCACTTGTGGCATTTCTATTAGAGCAGCACTAGGTGACTAAGACACCATGCACTTGTGGTATTTCTTTCATAGCAGCACTAGGTGACTAAGACATCATCCACTTGTGATATTTCTGTTACAGCAGCACTAGGTGACTGAGACACCATCCACTTGTGGTATTTCTATTAGAGCAGCACTAGGTTACTAAGACACCATCCACTTGTGGTATTTCTGTTAGAGCAGCACTAGGTGACTAAGACACCATCCACTTGTGGTATTTCTGTTAGAGCAGCACTAGGTGACTAAGACACCATCCACTGTGGTATTTCTGTTAGAGCAGCACTAGGTGACTGAGACACCATCCACTTGTGGTATTTCTGTTAGAGGAGCACTAGGTGATTAAGACACCATCCACTGTGGTATTTCTGTTAGAGCAGCACTAGGTGACTAAGACACCATCCACTTGTGGTATTTCTGTTAGAGCAGCATTAGGTGACTAAGACACCATCCATTGTGGTATTTCTGTTAGAGCGGCACTAGGTGACTAGGACACCATCCACTTGTGGTATGTCTGTTTTAGCAGCACTAGGTGACTAAGACATCAACCACTTGTGGTATTTCTGTTAGAGCAGCACTAGGTGACTAAGACATCATCCACTTGTGGTATTTCTGTTAGAGCAGCACTAGGTGACTGAGACACCATCCACTGTGGTATTTCTGTTAGAGCAGCACTGGTTGACTGAGACACCATCCACTTGTGGTATTTCTGTTAGAGCAGCACTAGGTGGCTAAGACATCATCCACTTGTGGAATTTCTGTTAGAGCAGCACTAGGTGACTAAGACACCATCCACTGTGGTATTTCTGTTAGAGCAGCACTAGGTGACTAAGACTCCATCCACTTGTGGTATTTCTGTTAGAGCAGCACTAGGTGACTAAGACACCATCCCCTTGTGGTATTTCTGATAGAGCAGCACTAGGTGACTAAGTCACCATCCCCTGTGGTAGTTCTGTTAGAGCTGCACTGGGGGACTAAGACACCATCCACTTTTGGTATTTCTGTTAGAGCAGCACTAGGTGACTAAAACACCATCCACTTGGGGTATTTCCGTTAGAGCAGCACTAGGTGACTGAGACACCATCCACTTGTGGTATTTCTGTTAGAGCAGCACTAGGTGACTAAGACACCATCCATTTGTGGTATTTCTGTTAGAGCAGCACTAGGTGACTAAGTCACCATCCACTGTGGTATTTCTGTTAGATCTGCACTGGGGGACTAAGACACCATCCAATTGTGGTATTTCTGTTAGAGCAGCACTAGGTGACTAAGACACCATCCACTTGTGGTATTTCTGTTAGAGGAGCATTAGGTGACTAAGACACCATCCATTGTGGTATATCGGTTAGAGCGGCACTACGTGACTAAGACACCATCCACTTGTGGTATTTCTTTTATAGTAGCACTAAGTGACTAAGACATCATCCACTTGTGCTATTTCTGTTAAAGCAGCAGTAGGTGACTAAGACATCATCCACTTGTGGTATTTCTGTTAGAGCAGCACTAGGTGACTGAGACACCATCCACTGTGGTATTTCTGTTAGAGCAGCACTGGGTAACTGAGACACCATCCACTTGTGGTATTTCTGTTAGAGCAGCACTAGTTGGCTAAGACAGCATCCACTTGTGGTATTTGTGTTAGAGCAGCACTAGGTGACTAAGACACCATCCACTGTGGTATTTCTGTTAGAGCAGCACTAGGTGACTAAGACTCCATCCACTTGTGGTATTTCTGTTAGAGCAGCACTAGGTGACTAGTCACCATCCACTGTGGTATTTCTGTTAGAGCAGCACTAGGTGACTAAGTCACCATCCACTGTGGTATTTCTGTTAGAGGAGCACGAGGTGACTAAGACACGATCCACTGTGGTATTTCTGTTAGAGCAGCACTAGGTGGCTAAGACATCATTCACTTGTGGAATTTCTGTTAGAGCAGCACTAGGTAACTAAGACACCATCCACTGTGGTATTTCTCTTAGAGCAGCACTAGGTGACTAAGACTCCATCCACTGTGGTATTTCTGTTAGAGCAGCACTAGGTGGCTAAGACATCATCCACTTGTGGTATTACTGTTATAGCCGCACTAGGTAACTAAGACATCAGCCACTTGTGGTATTTCTGTTAGAGGAGCACTAGGTGACTAAGACAAAATCCACTTGTGGCATTTCTATTAGAGCAGCACTAGGTGACTAAGACACCATCCACTTGTGGTATTTCTTTCATAGCAGCACTAGGTGACTAAGACATCATCCACTTGTGATATTTCTGTTAGAGCAGCACTAGGTGACTAAGTCACCATCCACTGTGGTATTTCTGTTAGAGCAGCACTAGGTGACTAAGTCACCATCCACTGTGGTATTTCTGTTAGAGGAGCACGAGGTGACTAAGACACGATCCACTGTGGTATTTCTGTTAGAGCAGCACTAGGTGGCTAAGACATCATTCACTTGTGGAATTTCTGTTAGAGCACCACTAGGTAACTAAGACACCATCCACTGTGGTATTTCTCTTAGAGCAGCACTAGGTGACTAAGACTCCATCCACTGTGGTATTTCTGTTAGAGCAGCACTAGGTGGCTAAGACATCATCCACTTGTGGTATTACTGTTATAGCCGCACTAGGTAACTAAGACATCAGCCACTTGTGGTATTTCTGTTAGAGGAGCACTAGGTGACTAAGACAAAATCCACTTGTGGCATTTCTATTAGAGCAGCACTAGGTGACTAAGACACCATGCACTTGTGGTATTTCTTTCATAGCAGCACTAGGTGACTAAGACATCATCCACTTGTGATATTTCTGTTACAGCAGCACTAGGTGACTGAGACACCATCCACTTGTGGTATTTCTATTAGAGCAGCACTAGGTTACTAAGACACCATCCACTTGTGGTATTTCTGTTAGAGCAGCACTAGGTGACTAAGACACCATCCACTTGTGGTATTTCTGTTAGAGCAGCACTAGGTGACTAAGACACCATCCACTGTGGTATTTCTCTTAGAGCAGCAGTAGGTGACTAAGACTCCATCCACTGTGGTATTTCTGTTAGAGCAGCACTAGGTGGCTAAGACATCATCCACTTGTGGTATTACTGTTATAGCCGCACTAGGTAACTAAGACATCAGCCACTTGTGGTATTTCTGTTAGAGGAGCACTAGGTGACTAAGACAAAATCCACTTGTGGCATTTCTATTAGAGCAGCACTAGGTGACTAAGACACCATCCACTTGTGGTATTTCTTTCATAGCAGCACTAGGTGACTAAGACTCCATCCACTTGTGGTATTTCTGTTAGAGCAGCACTAGGTGACTAAGTCACCATCCACTGTGGTATTTCTGTTAGAGCAGCACTAGGTGACTAAGTCACCATCCACTGTGGTATTTCTGTTAGAGGAGCACGAGGTGACTAAGACACGATCCACTGTGGTATTTCTGTTAGAGCAGCACTAGGTGGCTAAGACATCATTCACTTGTGGAATTTCTGTTAGAGCAGCACTAGGTAACTAAGACACCATCCACTGTGGTATTTCTCTTAGAGCAGCACTAGGTGACTAAGACTCCATCCACTGTGGTATTTCTGTTAGAGCAGCACTAGGTGGCTAAGACATCATCCACTTGTGGTATTACTGTTATAGCCGCACTAGGTAACTAAGACATCAGCCACTTGTGGTATTTCTGTTAGAGGAGCACTAGGTGACTAAGACAAAATCCACTTGTGGCATTTCTATTAGAGCAGCACTAGGTGACTAAGACACCATCCACTTGTGGTATTTCTTTCATAGCAGCACTAGGTGACTAAGACATCATCCACTTGTGATATTTCTGTTACAGCAGCACTAGGTGACTGAGACACCATCCACTTGTGGTATTTCTGTTAGAGCAGCACTAGGTTACTAAGACACCATCCACTTGTGGTATTTCTGTTAGAGCAGCACTAGGTGACTAAGACACCATCCACTGTGGTATTTCTGTTAGAGCAGCACTAGGTGACTGAGACACCATCTAATTGTGGTATTTCTGTTAGAGCAGCACTAGGTGACTGAGACACCATCTACTTGTGGTATGTCTGTTTTAGCAGCACTAGGTGACTAAGACATCAACCACTTGTGGTATTTCTGTTAGAGCAGCACTAGGTGACTAAGACATCATCCACTTGTGGTATTTCTGTTAGAGCAGCTCTAGGTGACTGAGATACCATCCACTGTGGTATTTCTGTTAGAGCAGCACTGGGTGACTGAGACACCATCCACTTGTGGTATTTCTGTTAGAGCAGCACTAGGTGGCTAAGACATCATCCACTTGTGGAATTTCTGTTAGTGCAGGACTAGGTGACTAAGACACCATCCACTGTGGTATTTCTGTTAGAGCAGCACTAGGTGACTAAGAATCCATCCACTTGTGGTATTTCTGTTAGAGCAGCACTAGGTGACTAAGACACCATCCACTTGTGGTATTTCTGTTAGAGCAGCACTAGGTGACTAAGTCACCATCCACTGTGGTAGTTCTGTTAGAGCTGCACTGGGGGACTAAGACACCATCCACTTTTGGTATTTCTGTTGGAGCAGCACTAGGTGACTAAAACACCATCCACTTGTGGTATATCTGTTAGAGCAGCACTAGGTGACTGAGACACCATCCACTTGTGGTATTTCTGTTAGAGCAGCACTAGGTGACTGAGACAACATCCACTTGCGGTATTTGTGTTAGAGCAGCACTAGGTGACTAAGACACCATCCACTGTGGCATTTCTGTTAGAACAGCACTAGGTGACTAAGACATCATCCACTTGTGGTATTTCTGTTACTGCAGCACTAGGTGACTGAGACACCATCCACTTGTGGTGTTTCTGTTATAGCAGCACTAGGTTACTAAGACACCATCCACTTGTGGTATTTCTGTTAGAGCAGCACTAGGTGACTAAGACACCATCCACTGTGGTATTTCTTTTAGAGCAGCACTAGGTGACTGAGACACCATCTACTTGTGGTATTTCTGTTAGAGCAGCACTAGGTGGCTACGACATTATCCACTTGTGGTATTTCTGTTAGAGCAGCACTAGGTGACTAAGACACCATCCACTGTGGTATTTCTTTTAGAGCAGCACTAGGTGACTGAGACACCATCTACTTGTGGTATTTCTGTTAGAGCAGCACTAGGTGGCTACGACATTATCCACTTGTGGTATTTCTGTTAGAGCAGCACTAGGTGACTAAGACACCATCCACTTGTGGTATTTCTCTTAGAGCAGCACTAGGTGATTAAAACATCATCGACTTGTGGTATTTCTGTTAGAGCAGCACTAGGTGACTAAGACATCATCCACTTGTGGTATTTCTGTTACAGCAGCACTAGGTGACTGAGACACCATCCACTTGTGGCATTTCTGTTAGAGCAGCACTAAGTGACTAAGCACCATCCACTCTGGTATTTCTGTTAGAGCAGCACTAGGTGACTAAGTCACCATCCACTGTGGTATTTCTGTTAGAGCAGCACGAGGTGACTAAGACACGATCCACTGTGGTATTTCTGTTAGAGCAGCACTAGGTGGCTAAGACATCATCCACTTGTGGAATTTCTGTTAGAGCAGCACTAGGTGACTAAGACTCCATCCACTTGTGGTATTTCTCTTAGAGCAGCACTAGGTGACTAAGATACCATCCACTTGTGGTATTTCTGTTAGAGCAGCACTAGGTGACTAAGTCACCATCCACTGTGGTAGTTCTGTTAGAGCTGCACTAGGGGACTAAGACACCATCCACTTTTGGTATTTCTGTTAGAGCAGCACTAGGTGACTAAAACATCTTCCACTTGTGGTATTTCTGTTAGAGCAGCACTAGGTGACTGAGACACCATCCACTTGTGGTATTTCTGTTAGAGCAGCACTAGGTGACTAAGACACCATCCACTTGTGGTATTTCTGTTAGAGAAGCACTAGGTGACTAAGTCACCATCCACTGTGGTATTTCTGTTAGATCTGCACTGGGGGCTAAGACACCATCCACTTGTGGTATTTCTGTTAGAGCAGCACTAAGTGACTAAGACACCATCCACTTGTGGTATTTCTGTTAGAGCAGCATTAGGTGCCTAAGACACCATCCACTGTGGTATTTGTGTTAGAGCGGCACTACGTGACTAAGACACCATCCACTTGTGGTATTTCTGTTATAGTAGCACTAAGTGATTAAGACATCATCCACTTGTGGTATTTCTGTTAGAGCAGCAGTAGGTGACTAAGACATCATCCACTTGTGGTATTTCTGTTAGAGCAGCACTAGGTGACTGAGACACCATCCACTGTGGTATTTCTGTTAGAGCAGCACTGGGTGACTGAGACACCTTCCAGTGTGGTATTTCTGTTAGAGCAGCACTAGGTGACTAAGTCCCCATCCACTGTGGTAGTTCTGTTAGAGCTGCACTGGGGGACTAAGACACCATCTACTTTTGGTATTTCTGTTAGAGCAGCACTAGGTGACTAAAACACCATCCACTTGTGGTATTTCTGTTAGAGCAGCACTAGGTGACTGAGACACCAGCCACTTGCGGAATTTCTGTTAGAGCAGCACTAGGTGACTAAGACACCATCCACTGTGGTATTTCTGTTAGAACAGCACTAGGTGGCTAAGACATCATCCAGTTGTGGTATTTCTGTTAGAGCAGCACTAGGTGACTGAGACACCATCGACTGTGGTATTTCTGTTAGAGCAGCACTAGGTGACTGAGACACCATCCATTTGTGGTATTTCTGTTAGAGGAGCACTAGGTGACTAAGTCACCATCCACTGTGGTATTTCTGTTAGAGCAGCACGAGGTGACTAAGACACCATCCACTTGTGGTATTTCTGTTAGAGCAGTACTAGGTGGCTAAGACATCATCCACTGTGGTATTTCTGTTACAGCAGCACTAGGTGACTGAGACTGCATCCAGTTGTGGTATTTCTGTTAGAGCAGCACTAGGTGACTAAGACACCATCCACTTGTGGTATTTCTGTTAGAGCAGCACTAGGTGACTAAGTCACCATCCACTGTGGTATTTCTGTTAGAGCAGCACTGGGTGACTGAGACTGCATCCAGTTGTGGTATTTCTGTTAGAGCAGCACTAGGTGACTGAGACTCCATCCACTTGTGGTATTTCTGTTAGAGCAGCACTAGGTGACTAAGTCACCATCCACTGTGGTATTTCTGTTAGAGCAGCACTAGGTGACTGAGACACCATCCACTTGTGGCATTTCTGTTAGAGGAGCACTAGGTGACTAAGACACCACCCACTGTGGTATTTCTGTTAGAGCAGCACTAGGTGACTAAAACACCATCCACTTGGGGTATTTCCGTTAGAGCAGCACTAGGTGACTGAGACACCATCCACTTGTGGTATTTCTGTTAGAGCAGCACTAGGTGACTAAGACACCATCCATTTGTGGTATTTCTGTTAGAGCAGCACTAGGTGACTAAGTCACCATCCACTGTGGTATTTCTGTTAGATCTGCACTGGGGGACTAAGACACCATCCAATTGTGGTATTTCTGTTAGAGCAGCACTAGGTGACTAAGACACCATCCACTTGTGGTATTTCTGTTAGAGGAGCATTAGGTGACTAAGACACCATCCATTGTGGTATATCGGTTAGAGCGGCACTACGTGACTAAGACACCATCCACTTGTGGTATTTCTTTTATAGTAGCACTAAGTGACTAAGACATCATCCACTTGTGCTATTTCTGTTAAAGCAGCAGTAGGTGACTAAGACATCATCCACTTGTGGTATTTCTGTTAGAGCAGCACTAGGTGACTGAGACACCATCCACTGTGGTATTTCTGTTAGAGCAGCACTGGGTAACTGAGACACCATCCACTTGTGGTATTTCTGTTAGAGCAGCACTAGTTGGCTAAGACAGCATCCACTTGTGGTATTTGTGTTAGAGCAGCACTAGGTGACTAAGACACCATCCACTGTGGTATTTCTGTTAGAGCAGCACTAGGTGACTAAGACTCCATCCACTTGTGGTATTTCTGTTAGAGCAGCACTAGGTGACTAAGTCACCATCCACTGTGGTATTTCTGTTAGAGCAGCACTAGGTGACTAAGTCACCATCCACTGTGGTATTTCTGTTAGAGGAGCACGAGGTGACTAAGACACGATCCACTGTGGTATTTCTGTTAGAGCAGCACTAGGTGGCTAAGACATCATTCACTTGTGGAATTTCTGTTAGAGCAGCACTAGGTAACTAAGACACCATCCACTGTGGTATTTCTCTTAGAGCAGCACTAGGTGACTAAGACTCCATCCACTGTGGTATTTCTGTTAGAGCAGCACTAGGTGGCTAAGACATCATCCACTTGTGGTATTACTGTTATAGCCGCACTAGGTAACTAAGACATCAGCCACTTGTGGTATTTCTGGTAGAGGAGCACTAGGTGACTAAGACAAAATCCACTTGTGGCATTTCTATTAGAGCAGCACTAGGTGACTAAGACACCATCCACTTGTGGTATTTCTTTCATAGCAGCACTAGGTGACTAAGACATCATCCACTTGTGATATTTCTGTTAGAGCAGCACTAGGTGACTAAGTCACCATCCACTGTGGTATTTCTGTTAGAGCAGCACTAGGTGACTAAGTCACCATCCACTGTGGTATTTCTGTTAGAGGAGCACGAGGTGACTAAGACACGATCCACTGTGGTATTTCTGTTAGAGCAGCACTAGGTGGCTAAGACATCATTCACTTGTGGAATTTCTGTTAGAGCAGCACTAGGTAACTAAGACACCATCCACTGTGGTATTTCTCTTAGAGCAGCACTAGGTGACTAAGACTCCATCCACTGTGGTATTTCTGTTAGAGCAGCACTAGGTGGCTAAGACATCATCCACTTGTGGTATTACTGTTATAGCCGCACTAGGTAACTAAGACATCAGCCACTTGTGGTATTTCTGTTAGAGGAGCACTAGGTGACTAAGACAAAATCCACTTGTGGCATTTCTATTAGAGCAGCACTAGGTGACTAAGATACCATCCACTTGTGGTATTTCTTTCATAGCAGCACTAGGTGACTAAGACATCATCCACTTGTGATATTTCTGTTACAGCAGCACTAGGTGACTGAGACACCATCCACTTGTGGTATTTCTGTTAGAGCAGCACTAGGTTACTAAGACACCATCCACTTGTGGTATTTCTGTTAGAGCAGCACTAGGTGACTAAGACACCATCCACTTGTGGTATTTCTGTTAGAGCAGCACTAGGTGACTAAGACACCATCCACTGTGGTATTTCTCTTAGAGCAGCACTAGGTGACTAAGACTCCATCCACTGTGGTATTTCTGTTAGAGCAGCACTAGGTGGCTAAGACATCATCCACTTGTGGTATTACTGTTATAGCCGCACTAGGTAACTAAGACATCAGCCACTTGTGGTATTTCTGTTAGAGGAGCACTAGGTGACTAAGACAAAATCCACTTGTGGCATTTCTATTAGAGCAGCACTAGGTGACTAAGACACCATCCACTTGTGGTATTTCTTTCATAGCAGCACTAGGTGACTAAGACATCATCCACTTGTGATATTTCTGTTACAGCAGCACTAGGTGACTGAGACACCATCCACTTGTGGTATTTCTGTTAGAGCAGCACTAGGTTACTAAGACACCATCCACTTGTGGTATTTCTGTTAGAGCAGCACTAGGTGACTAAGACACCATCCACTGTGGTATTTCTGTTAGAGCAGCACTAGGTGACTGAGACACCATCTAATTGTGGTATTTCTGTTAGAGCAGCACTAGGTGACTGAGACACCATCTACTTGTGGTATGTCTGTTTTAGCAGCACTAGGTGACTAAGACATCAACCACTTGTGGTATTTCTGTTAGAGCAGCACTAGGTGACTAAGACATCATCCACTTGTGGTATTTCTGTTAGAGCAGCTCTAGGTGACTGAGATACCATCCACTGTGGTATTTCTGTTAGAGCAGCACTGGGTGACTGAGACACCATCCACTTGTGATATTTCTGTTAGAGCAGCACTAGGTGGCTAAGACATAATCCACTTGTGAAATTTCTGTTAGTGCAGGACTAGGTGACTAAGACACCATCCACTGTGGTATTTCTGTTAGAGCAGCACTAGGTGACTAAGAATCCATCCACTTGTGGTATTTCTGTTAGAGCAGCACTAGGTGACTAAGACACCATCCACTTGTGGTATTTCTGTTAGAGCAGCACTAGGTGACTAAGTCACCATCCACTGTGGTAGTTCTGTTAGAGCTGCACTGGGGGACTAAGACACCATCCACTTTTGGTATTTCTGTTGGAGCAGCACTAGGTGACTAAAACACCATCCACTTGTGGTATATCTGTTAGAGCAGCACTAGGTGACTGAGACACCATCCACTTGTGGTATTTCTGTTAGAGCAGCACTAGGTGACTGAGACACCATCCACTTGCGGTATTTGTGTTAGAGCAGCACTAGGTGACTAAGACACCATCCACTGTGGCATTTCTGTTAGAACAGCACTAGGTGACTAAGACATCATCCACTTGTGGTATTTCTGTTACTGCAGCACTAGGTGACTGAGACACCATCCACTTGTGGTGTTTCTGTTATAGCAGCACTAGGTTACTAAGACACCATCCACTTGTGGTATTTCTGTTAGAGCAGCACTAGGTGACTAAGACACCATCCACTGTGGTATTTCTTTTAGAGCAGCACTAGGTGACTGAGACACCATCTACTTGTGGTATTTCTGTTAGAGCAGCACTAGGTGGCTACGACATTATCCACTTGTGGTATTTCTGTTAGAGCAGCACTAGGTGACTAAGACACCATCCACTGTGGTATTTCTTTTAGAGCAGCACTAGGTGACTGAGACACCATCTACTTGTGGTATTTCTGTTAGAGCAGCACTAGGTGGCTACGACATTATCCACTTGTGGTATTTCTGTTAGAGCAGCACTAGGTGACTAAGACACCATCCACTTGTGGTATTTCTCTTAGAGCAGCACTAGGTGATTAAAACATCATCGACTTGTGGTATTTCTGTTAGAGCAGCACTAGGTGACTAAGACATCATCCACTTGTGGTATTTCTGTTACAGCAGCACTAGGTGACTGAGACACCATCCACTTGTGGCATTTCTGTTAGAGCAGCACTAAGTGACTAAGCACCATCCACTCTGGTATTTCTGTTAGAGCAGCACTAGGTGAATAAGTCACCATCCACTGTGGTATTTCTGTTAGAGCAGCACGAGGTGACTAAGACACGATCCACTGTGGTATTTCTGTTAGAGCAGCACTAGGTGGCTAAGACATCATCCACTTGTGGAATTTCTGTTAGAGCAGCACTAGGTGACTAAGACACCATCCACTGTGGTATTTCTCTAAGAGCAGCACTAGGTGACTAAGACTCCATCCACTTGTGGTATTTCTGTTAGAGCAGCACTAGGTGACTAAGATACCATCCACTTGTGGTATTTCTGTTAGAGCAGCACTAGGTGACTAAGTCACCATCCACTGTGGTAGTTCTGTTAGAGCTGCACTAGGGGACTAAGACACCATCCACTTTTGGTATTTCTGTTAGAGCAGCACTAGGTGACTAAAACATCTTCCACTTGTGGTATTTCTGTTAGAGCAGCACTAGGTGACTGAGACACCATCCACTTGTGGTATTTCTGTTAGAGCAGCACTAGGTGACTAAGACACCATCCACTTGTGGTATTTCTGTTAGAGAAGCACTAGGTGACTAAGTCACCATCCACTGTGGTATTTCTGTTAGATCTGCACTGGGGGCTAAGACACCATCCACTTGTGGTATTTCTGTTAGAGCAGCACTAAGTGACTAAGACACCATCCACTTGTGGTATTTCTGTTAGAGCAGCATTAGGTGGCTAAGACACCATCCACTGTGGTATTTCTGTTAGAGCGGCACTACGTGACTAAGACACCATCCACTTGTGGTATTTCTGTTATAGTAGCACTAAGTGATTAAGACATCATCCACTTGTGGTATTTCTGTTAGAGCAGCACTAGGTTACTAAGACACCATCCACTTGTGGTATTTCTGTTAGAGCAGCACTAGGTGACTAAGACACCATCCACTGTGGTATTTCTGTTAGAGCAGCACTAGGTTACTGAGACACCATCTAATTGTGGTATTTCTGTTAGAGCAGCACTAGGTGACTGAGACACCATCTACTTGTGGTATGTCTGTTTTAGCAGCACTAGGTGACTAAGACATCAACCACTTGTGGTATTTCTGTTAGAGCAGCACTAGGTGACTAAGACATCATCCACTTGTGGTATTTCTGTTAGAGCAGCTCTAGGTGACTGAGATACCATCCACTGTGGTATTTCTGTTAGAGCAGCACTGGGTGACTGAGACACCATCCACTTGTGGTATTTCTGTTGGAGCAGCACTAGGTGGCTAAGACATCATCCACTTGTGGAATTTCTGTTAGTGCAGGACTAGGTGACTAAGACACCATCCACTGTGGTATTTCTGTTAGAGCAGCACTAGGTGACTAAGAATCCATCCACTTGTGGTATTTCTGTTAGAGCAGCACTAGGTGACTAAGACACCATCCACTTGTGGTATTTCTGTTAGAGCAGCACTAGGTGACTAAGTCACCATCCACTGTGGTAGTTCTGTTAGAGCTGCACTGGGGGACTAAGACACCATCCACTTTTGGTATTTCTGTTGGAGCAGCACTAGGTGACTAAAACACCATCCACTTGTGGTATATCTGTTAGAGCAGCACTAGGTGACTGAGACACCATCCACTTGTGGTATTTCTGTTAGAGCAGCACTAGGTGACTGAGACACCATCCACTTGCGGTATTTGTGTTAGAGCAGCACTAGGTGACTAAGACACCATCCACTGTGGCATTTCTGTTAGAACAGCACTAGGTGACTAAGACATCATCCACTTGTGGTATTTCTGTTACTGCAGCACTAGGTGACTGAGACACCATCCACTTGTGGTGTTTCTGTTATAGCAGCACTAGGTTACTAAGACACCATCCACTTGTGGTATTTCTGTTAGAGCAGCACTAGGTGACTAAGACACCATCCACTGTGGTATTTCTTTTAGAGCAGCACTAGGTGACTGAGACACCATCTACTTGTGGTATTTCTGTTAGAGCAGCACTAGGTGGCTACGACATTATCCACTTGTGGTATTTCTGTTAGAGCAGCACTAGGTGACTAAGACACCATCCACTGTGGTATTTCTTTTAGAGCAGCACTAGGTGACTGAGACACCATCTACTTGTGGTATTTCTGTTAGAGCAGCACTAGGTGGCTACGACATTATCCACTTGTGGTATTTCTGTTAGAGCAGCACTAGGTGACTAAGACACCATCCACTTGTGGTATTTCTCTTAGAGCAGCACTAGGTGATTAAAACATCATCGACTTGTGGTATTTCTGTTAGAGCAGCACTAGGTGACTAAGACATCATCCACTTGTGGTATTTCTGTTACAGCAGCACTAGGTGACTGAGACACCATCCACTTGTGGCATTTCTGTTAGAGCAGCACTAAGTGACTAAGCACCATCCACTCTGGTATTTCTGTTAGAGCAGCACTAGGTGACTAAGTCACCATCCACTGTGGTATTTCTGTTAGAGCAGCACGAGGTGACTAAGACACGATCCACTGTGGTATTTCTGTTAGAGCAGCACTAGGTGGCTAAGACATCATCCACTTGTGGAATTTCTGTTAGAGCAGCACTAGGTGACTAAGACACCATCCACTGTGGTATTTCTCTTAGAGCAGCACTAGGTGACTAAGACTCCATCCACTTGTGGTATTTCTGTTAGAGCAGCACTAGGTGACTAAGATACCATCCACTTGTGGTATTTCTGTTAGAGCAGCACTAGGTGACTAAGTCACCATCCACTGTGGTAGTTCTGTTAGAGCTGCACTAGGGGACTAAGACACCATCCACTTTTGGTATTTCTGTTGGAGCAGCACTAGGTGACTAAAACACCATCCACTTGTGGTATATCTGTTAGAGCAGCACTAGGTGACTGAGACACCATCCACTTGTGGTATTTCTGTTAGAGCAGCACTAGGTGACTGAGACACCATCCACTTGCGGTATTTGTGTTAGAGCAGCACTAGGTGACTAAGACACCATCCACTGTGGCATTTCTGTTAGAACAGCACTAGGTGACTAAGACATCATCCACTTGTGGTATTTCTGTTACTGCAGCACTAGGTGACTGAGACACCATCCACTTGTGGTGTTTCTGTTATAGCAGCACTAGGTTACTAAGACACCATCCACTTGTGGTATTTCTGTTAGAGCAGCACTAGGTGACTAAGACACCATCCACTGTGGTATTTCTTTTAGAGCAGCACTAGGTGACTGAGACACCATCTACTTGTGGTATTTCTGTTAGAGCAGCACTAGGTGGCTACGACATTATCCACTTGTGGTATTTCTGTTAGAGCAGCACTAGGTGACTGAGACACCATCCACTTGTGGTATTTCTGTTAGAGCAGCACTAGGTGACTAAGACACCATCCACTTGTGGTATTTCTGTTAGAGAAGCACTAGGTGACTAAGTCACCATCCACTGTGGTATTTCTGTTAGATCTGCACTGGGGGCTAAGACACCATCCACTTGTGGTATTTCTGTTAGAGCAGCACTAAGTGACTAAGACACCATCCACTTGTGGTATTTCTGTTAGAGCAGCATTAGGTGGCTAAGACACCATCCACTGTGGTATTTGTGTTAGAGCGGCACTACGTGACTAAGACACCATCCACTTGTGGTATTTCTGTTATAGTAGCACTAAGTGATTAAGACATCATCCACTTGTGGTATTTCTGTTAGAGCAGCAGTAGGTGACTAAGACATCATCCACTTGTGGTATTTCTGTTAGAGCAGCACTAGGTGACTGAGACACCATCCACTGTGGTATTTCTGTTAGAGCAGCACTGGGTGACTGAGACACCTTCCAGTGTGGTATTTCTGTTAGAGCAGCACTAGGTGACTAAGTCCCCATCCACTGTGGTAGTTCTGTTAGAGCTGCACTGGGGGACTAAGACACCATCTACTTTTGGTATTTCTGTTAGAGCAGCACTAGGTGACTAAAACACCATCCACTTGTGGTATTTCTGTTAGAGCAGCACTAGGTGACTGAGACACCAGCCACTTGCGGAATTTCTGTTAGAGCAGCACTAGGTGACTAAGACACCATCCACTGTGGTATTTCTGTTAGAACAGCACTAGGTGGCTAAGACATCATCCAGTTGTGGTATTTCTGTTAGAGCAGCACTAGGTGACTGAGACACCATCGACTGTGGTATTTCTGTTAGAGCAGCACTAGGTGACTGAGACACCATCCACTTGTGGTATTTCTGTTAGAGGAGCACTAGGTGACTAAGTCACCATCCACTGTGGTATTTCTGTTAGAGCAGCACGAGGTGACTAAGACACCATCCACTTGTGGTATTTCTGTTAGAGCAGTACTAGGTGGCTAAGACATCATCCACTGTGGTATTTCTGTTACAGCAGCACTAGGTGACTGAGACTGCATCCAGTTGTGGTATTTCTGTTAGAGCAGCACTAGGTGACTAAGACACCATCCACTTGTGGTATTTCTGTTAGAGCAGCACTAGGTGACTAAGTCACCATCCACTGTGGTATTTCTGTTAGAGCAGCACTGGGTGACTGAGACTGCATCCAGTTGTGGTATTTCTGTTAGAGCAGCACTAGGTGACTCAGACTCCATCCACATGTGGTATTTCTGTTAGAGCAGCACTAGGTGACTAAGTCACCATCCACTGTGGTATTTCTGTTAGAGCAGCACTAGGTGACTGAGACACCATCCACTTGTGGCATTTCTGTTAGAGGAGCACTAGGTGACTAAAACACCACCCACTGTGGTATTTCTGTTAGAGCAGCACTAGGTGACTCAGACATCAACCACTTGTGGTATTTCTGTTAGAGCAGCACTAGGTGACTAAGTCACCATCCACTGTGGTATTTCTGTTAGAGCAGCACTAGGTGACTGAGACACCATCCACTTGTGGCATTTCTGTTAGAGGAGCACTAGGTGACTAAGACACCACCCACTGTGGTATTTCTGTTAGAGCAGCACTAGGTGACTAAGACATCAACCACTTGTGGTATTTCTGTTAGAGCAGCACTAGGTGACTAAGACATCATCCACTAGTGGTATTTCTGTTAGAGCAGCACTAGGTGACTGAGACACCATCCACTGTGGTATTTCTGTTAGAGTAGCACTAGGTGGCTAAGACATCATCCACTTGTGGAATTTCTGTTACGGCAGCACTAGGTGACTGACACTGCATCCAGTTGTGGTATTTCTGTTAGAGCAGCACTAGGTGACTAAGACACCATCCACTTGTGGTATTTCTGTTAGAGCAGCACTAGGTGACTAAGTCACCATCCACTGTGGTATTTCTGTTAGATCTGCACTGGGGGACTAAGACACCATCCACTTGTGGTTTTTCTATTAGAGCAGCACTAGGCGACTAAGACATCATCCACTTGTGGTATTACTGTTATAGCAGCACTAGGTAACTAAGACATCAGCCACTTGTGGTATTTCTGTTAGAGCAGCAGTAGGTGACTAAGACAAAATCCACTTGTGGCATTTCTGTTAGAGCAGCACTAGGTGACTAAGACACCATCCACTTGTGGTATTTCTTTTGGAGCAGCACTAGGTGACTAAGACATCATCCACTTGTGGTATTTCTGTTACAGCAGCACTAGGTGACTGAGACACCATCCACTTGTGGTATTTCTGTTAGAGCAGCACTAGGTTACTAAGACACCATCCACTTGTGGTATTTCTGTTAGAGCAGCACTAGGTGACTAAGACACCATCCACTGTGGTATTTCTGTTAGAGCAGCACTAGGTGACTGAGACACCATCTACTTGTGGTATTTCTGTTAGAGCAGCACTAGGTGACTGAGACACCATCTACTTGTATTATGTCTGTTTTAGCAGCACTAGGTGACTAAGACATCAACCACTTGTGGTATTTCTGTTAGAACAGCACTAGGTGACTAAGACATCATCCACTTGTGGTATTTCTGTTAGAGCAGCACTAGGTGACTGAGACACCATCCACTGTGGTATTTCTGTTAGAGCAGCACTGGGTGACTGAGACACCATCCACTTGTGTTATTTCTGTTAGAGCAGCACTATTTGGCTAAGACATCATCCACCTGTGGAATTTCTGTTAGAGCATTACTAGGTGACTAAGACACCATCCACTGTGGTATTTCTGTTAGAGCAGCACTAGGTGACTAAGACTCCATCCACTTGTGGTATTTCTGTTAGAGCAGCACTAGGTGACTAAGACACCATCCACTTCTGGTATTTCTGTTAGAGCAGCACTAGGTGACTAAGTCACCATCCACTGTGGTACTTCTGTTAGAGCTGCACTGGGGGACTAAGACACCATCCACTTTTGGTATTTCTGTTAGAGCAGCACTAGGTGACTAAAACACCATCCACTTGGTGTATTTCTGTTATAGCAGCACTAAGTGACTAAGACATCATCCACTAGTGGTATTTCTGTTACAGCAGCACTAGGTGACTGAGACACCATCCACTGTGGTATTTCTGTTAGAGCAGCACTAGGTGACTAAGACACCATCCACTGTGGTATTTCTTTTAGAGCAGCACTAGGTGACTGAGACACCATCTACTTGTGGTATTTCTGTTAGAGCAGCACTAGGTGACTACGACATTATCCACTTGTGGTATTTCTGTTAGAGCAGCACTAGGTGACTAAGACACCATCCACTTGTGGTATTTCTCTTAGAGCAGCACTAGGTGATTAAAACATCATCGACTTGTGGTATTTCTGTTAGAGCAGCACTAGGTGACTAAGACATCATCCGCTTGTGGTATTTCTGTTACAGCAGCACTAGGTGACTGAGACACGATCCACTTGTGGCATTTCTGTTAGAGCAGCACTAGGTGACTAAGCACCATCCACTCTGGTATTTCTGTTAGAGCAGCACTAGGTGACTAAGTCACCATCCACTGTGGAATTTCTGTTAGAGCAGCACTAGGTAACTAAGACACCATCCACTGTGGTATTTCTCTTAGAGCAGCACTAGGTGACTAAGACTCCATCCACTGTGGTATTTCTGTTAGAGCAGCACTAGGTGGGTAAGACATCATCCACTTGTGGTATTACTGTTATAGCCGCACTAGGTAACTAAAACATCAGCCACTTGTGGTATTTCTGTTAGAGGAGCACTAGGTGACTAAGACAAAATCCACTTGTGGCATTTCTATTAGAGCAGCACTAGGTGACTAAGACACCATCCACTTGTGGTATTTCTTTTATAGCAGCACTAGGTGACTAAGACATCATCCACTTGTGGTATTTCTGTTACAGCAGCACTAGGTGACTGAGACACCATCCACTTGTGGTATTTCTGTTAGAGCAGCACTAGGTTACTAAGACACCATCCACTTGTGGTATTTCTGTTAGAGCAGCACTAGGTGACTAAGACACCACCCACTGTGTTATTTCTGTTAGAGCAGCACTAGGTGACTGAGACACCATCTAATTGTGGTATTTCTGTTAGAGCAGCACTAGGTGACTGAGACACCATCTACTTGTGGTATGTCTGTTTTAGCAGCACTAGGTGACTAAGACATCAACCACTTGTGGTATTTCTGTTAGAGCAGCACTAGGTGACTAAGACATCATCCACTTGTGGTATTTCTGTTAGAGCAGCTCTAGGTGACTGAGACACCATCCACTGTGGTATTTCTGTTAGAGCAGCACTGGGTGACTGAGACACCATCCACTTGTGGTATTTCTGTTAGAGCAGCACTAGGTGGCTAAGACATCATCCACTTGTGGAATTTCTGTTAGTGCAGGACTAGGTGACTAAGACACCATCCACTGTGGTATTTCTGTTAGAGCAGCACTAGGTGACTAAGAATCCATCCACTTGTGGTATTTCTGTTAGAGCAGCACTAGGTGACTAAGACACCATCCACTTGTGGTATTTCTGTTAGAGCAGCACTAGGTGACTAAGTCACCATCCACTGTGGTAGTTCTGTTAGAGCTGCACTGGGGGACTAAGACACCATCCACTTTTGGTATTTCTGTTAGAGCAGCACTAGGTGAGTAAAACACCATCCACTTGTGGTATATCTGTTAGAGCAGCACTAGGTGACTGAGACACCATCCACTTGTGGTATTTCTGTTAGAGCAGCACTAGGTGACTGAGACACCATCCACTTGCGGTATTTCTGTTAGAGCAGCACTAGGTGACTAAGACACCATCCACTGTGGCATTTCTGTTAGAACAGCACTAGGTGACTAAGACATCATCCACTTGTGGTATTTCTGTTACAGCAGCACTAGGTGACTGAGACACCATCCACTTGTGGTGTTTCTGTTATAGCAGCACTAGGTTACTAAGACACCATCCACTTGTGGTATTTCTGTTAGAGCAGCACTAGGTGACTAAGACACCATCCACTGTGGTATTTCTTTTAGAGCAGCACTAGGTGACTGAGACACCATCTACTTGTGGTATTTCTGTTAGAGCAGCACTAGGTGGCTACGACATTATCCACTTGTGGTATTTCTGTTAGAGCAGCACTAGGTGACTAAGACACCATCCACTGTGGTATTTCTTTTAGAGCAGCACTAGGTGACTGAGACACCATCTACTTGTGGTATTTCTGTTAGAGCAGCACTAGGTGGCTACGACATTATCCACTTGTGGTATTTCTGTTAGAGCAGCACTAGGTGACTAAGACACCATCCACTTTTGGTATTTCTCTTAGAGCAGCACTAGGTGATTAAAACATCATCGACTTGTGGTATTTCTGTTAGAGCAGCACTAGGTGACTAAGACATCATCCACTTGTGGTATTTCTGTTACAGCAGCACTAGGTGACTGAGACACCATCCACTTGTGGCATTTCTGTTAGAGCAGCACTAAGTGACTAAGCACCATCCACTCTGGTATTTCTGTTAGAGCAGCACTAGGTGAATAAGTCACCATCCACTGTGGTATTTCTGTTAGAGCAGCACGAGGTGACTAAGACACGATCCACTGTGGTATTTCTGTTAGAGCAGCACTAGGTGGCTAAGACATCATCCACTTGTGGAATTTCTGTTAGAGCAGCACTAGGTGACTAAGACACCATCCACTGTGGTATTTCTCTTAGAGCAGCACTAGGTGACTAAGACACCATCCACTTGTGGTATTTCTGTTAGAGCAGCACTAGGTGACTAAGATACCATCCACTTGTGGTATTTCTGTTAGAGCAGCACTAGGTGACTAAGTCACCATCCACTGTGGTAGTTCTGTTAGAGCTGCACTAGGGGACTAAGACACCATCCACTTTTGGTATTTCTGTTAGAGCAGCACTAGGTGACTAAAACATCTTCCACTTGTGGTATTTCTGTTAGAGCAGCACTAGGTGACTGAGACACCATCCACTTGTGGTATTTCTGTTAGAGCAGCACTAGGTGACTAAGACACAATCCACTTGTGGTATTTCTGTTAGAGCAGCACTAGGTGACTAAGTCACCATCCACTGTGGTATTTCTGTTAGATCTGCACTGGGGGCTAAGACACCATCCACTTGTGGTATTTCTGTTAGAGCAGCACTAAGTGACTAAGACACCATCCACTTGTGGTATTTCTGTTAGAGCAGCATTAGGTGGCTAAGACACCATCCACTGTGGTATTTCTGTTAGAGCGGCACTACGTGACTAAGACACCATCCAGTTGTGGTATTTCTGTTATAGTAGCACTAAGTGATTAAGACATCATCCACTTGTGGTATTTCTGTTAGAGCAGCAGTAGGTGACTAAGACATCATCCACTTGTGGTATTTCTGTTAGAGCAGCACTAGGTGACTGAGACACCATCCACTGTGGTATTTCTGTTAGAGCAGCACTGGGTGACTGAGACACCTTCCAGTGTGGTATTTCTGTTAGAGCAGCACTAGGTGACTAAGTCCCCATCCACTGTGGTAGTTCTGTTAGAGCTGCACTGGGGGACTAAGACACCATCCACTTTTGGTATTTCTGTTAGAGCAGCACTAGGTGACTAAAACACCATCCACTTGTGGTATTTCTGTTAGAGCAGCACTAGGTGACTGAGACACCAGCCACTTGCGGAATTTCTGTTAGAGCAGCACTAGGTGACTAAGACACCATCCACTGTGGTATTTCTGTTAGAACAGCACTAGGTGGCTAAGACATCATCCAGTTGTGGTATTTCTGTTAGAGCAGCACTAGGTGACTGAGACACCATCGACTGTGGTATTTCTGTTAGAGCAGCACTAGGTGACTGAGACACCATCCACTTGTGGTATTTCTGTTAGAGGAGCACTAGGTGACTAAGTCACCATCCACTGTGGTATTTCTGTTAGAGCAGCACGAGGTGACTAAGACAGCATCCACTTGTGGTATTTCTGTTAGAGCAGCACTAGGTGACTAAGACATCATCCACTTGTGGTATTACTGTTATAGCAGCACTAGGTAACTAAGACATCAGCCACTTGTGGTATTTCTGTTAGAGCAGCAGTAGGTGACTAAGACAAAATCCACTTGTGGCATTTCTGTTAGAGCAGCACTAGGTGATTAAGACACCATCCACTTGTGGTATTTCTTTTATAGCAGCACTAAGTGACTAAGACATCATCCACTTGTGGTATTTCTGTTACAGCAGCACTAGGTGACTGAGACACCATCCACTTGTGGTATTTCTGTTGGAGCAGCACTAGGTGACTAAGCACCATCCACTCTGGTATTTCTGTTAGAGCAGCACTAGGTGACTAAGTCACCATCCACTGTGGTATTTCTGTTAGAGCAGCACTAGGTGGCTAAGACATCATCCACTTGTGGAATTTCTGTTAGAGCAGCACTAGGTGACTAAGACACCATCCACTGTGGTATTTCTGTTAGAGCAAAACTAGGTGACTAAGACTCCATCCACTTGTGGTGTTTCTGTTAGAGCAGCACTAGGTGACTAAGATACCATCCACTTGTGGTATTTCTGTTAGAGCAGCACTAGGTGACTAAGTCACCATCCACTGTGGTAGTTCTGTTAGAGCTGCACTAGGGGACTAAGACACCATCCACTTTTGGTATTTCTGTTAGAGCAGCACTAGGTGACTAAAACATCATCCACTTGTGGTATTTCTGTTAGAGCAGCACTAGGTGACTGAGACACCATCCAGTTGTGGTATTTATGTTAGAGCAGCACTAGGTGACTAAGACACCATCCACTTGTGGTATTTCTGTTAGAGCAGCACTAGGTGACTAAGTCACCATCCACTGTGGTAGTTCTGTTAGAGCTGCACTAGGGGACTAAGACACCATCCACTTGTGGTATTTTTGTTATAGTAGCACTAAGTGACTAAGACATCATCCACTTGTGCTATTTCTGTTAGAGCAGCAGTCGGTGACGAAGACATCATCCACTTGTCGTATTTCTGTTAGAGCAGCACTAGGTGACTGAGACACCATCCACTGTGGTATTTCTGTTAGAGCAGCACTGGGTGACTGAGACACCATCCACTTGTGGTATTTCTGTTAGAGCAGCACTAGGTGGCTAAGACATCATCCACTTGTGGTATTTCTGTTAGAGCAGCACTAGGTGACTAAGACACCATCCACTCTGGTATTTCTGTTAGAGCAGCACTAGGTGACTGAGACACCATCCACTTGTGGTATTTCTGTTAGAGGAGCACTAGGTGATTAAGACACCATCCACTGTGGTATTTCTGTTAGAGCAGCACTAGGTGACTAAGACACCATCCACTTGTGGTATTTCTGTTAGAGCAGCACTAGGTGACTAAGACACCATCCACTGTGGTATTTCTGTTAGATTGGCACTAGGTGACTAAGACACCATCCACTTGTGGTATGTCTGTTTTAGCAGCACTAGGTGACTAAGACATCAACTTCTTGTGGTATTTCTGTTAGAGCAGCACTAGGTGACTAAGACATCATCCACTTGTGGTATTTCTGTTAGAGCAGCACTAGGTGACTGAGACACCATCCACTGTGGTATTTCTGTTAGAGCAGCACTGGGTGACTGAGACACCATCCACTTGTGGTGTTTCTGTTAGAGCAGCACTAGGTGGCTAAGACATCATCCACTTGTGGAATTTCTGTTAGAGCAGCACTAGGTGACTAAGACACCATCCACTGTGGTATTTCTGTTACAGCAGCACTGGGTGACTAAGTCACCATCCACTGTGGTAGTTCTGTTAGAGCTGCACTGGGGGACTAAGACACCATCCACTTTTTGTATTTCTGTTAGAGCAGCACTAGGTGACTAAAACACCATCCACTTGGGGTATTTCTGTTAGAGCAGCACTAGGTGACTGAGACACCATCCACTTGTCGTATTTCTGTTAGAGCAGCACTAGGTGACTAAGACACCATCCACTTGTGGTATTTCTGTTAGAGCAGCACTAGGTGACTAAGTCACCATCCACTGTGGTATTTCTGTTAGATCTGCACTGGGGGACTAAGACACCATCCACTTGTGGTATTTCTGTTAGAGCAGCACTAGGTGACTAAGACACCATCCACTTGTGGTATTTCTGTTAGAGCAGCATTAGGTGACTAAGACACCATCCACTGTGGTATATCTGTTATAGCGGCACTACGTGACTAAGACACCATCCACTTGTGGTATTTCTGTTATAGTAGCACTAAGTGACTAAGACATCATCCACTTGTGCTATTTCTGTTAGAGCAGCAGTAGGTGACTAAGACATCATCCACTTGTGGTATTTCTGTTAGAGCAGCACTAGGTGACTGAGACACCATCCACTGTGGTATTTCTGTTAGAGCAGCACTGGGTGACTGAGACACCATCCACTGTGGTATTTCTGTTAGAGCAGTACTAGGTGGCTAAGACATCATCCACTTGTGGTATTTCTGTTACAGCAGCACTAGGTGACTGAGACACCATCCACTTGTGGTATTTCTGTTAGAGCAGCACTAGGTGACTAAGACACCATCCACTGTGGTATGTCTGTTAGAGCAGCACTAGGTGACTAAGTCACCATCCACTGTGGTATTTCTGTTAGAACAGCACGAGGTGACTAAGACACCATCCACTTTTGGTATTTCTGTTAGAGCAGCACTAAGTGACTAAGACACCATGTACTGTGGTATTTCTGTTATAGTAGCACTAGGTGACTAAGACATCATCCACTTGTGGTATTTCTGTTAGAGCAGCACTAGGTGACTGAGACACCATCCACTTGTGGTATTTCTGTTATAGCAGCACTAGGTGACTGAGACACCATCCACTTGTGGTATTTCTGTTATAGCAGCACTAGGTGATTAAGACACCATCCACTTGTGGTATTTCTGTTAGAGCAGCACTAGGTGACTGAGACACCATCCACTTGTGGTATTTCTGTTAGAGCAGCACTAGGTGGCTAAGACATCATCCACTTGTGGTATTTCTGTTACAGCAGCACTAGGTGACTGAGACACCATCCACTGTGGTATTTCTGTTAGAGCAGCACTAGGTGACTAAGTCACCATCCACTGTGGTATTTCTGTTAGAGCAGCACGAGGTGACTAAGACACCATCCACTGTGGTATTTCTGTTAGAGCAGCACTAGGTGGCTAAGACATCATCCACTTGTGGTATTTCTGTTACAGCAGCACTAGGTGACTGAGACACCATCCACATGTGGTATTTCTGTTAGAGCAGCACTAGGTGACTAAGACACCATCCACTGTGGTATTTCTGTTAGAGCAGCACTAGGTGACTAAGTCACCATCCACTGTGGTATTTCTGTTAGAGCAGCACGAGGTGACTAAGACACCATCCACTGTGGTATTTCTGTTAGAGCAGCACTAGGTGGCTAAGACATCATCCACTTGTGGTATTTCTGTTACAGCAGCACTAGGTGACTGAGACAACATCCACTTGTGGTATTTGTGTTAGAGCAGCACTAGGTGACTAAAATACCATCCACTGTGGTATTTCTGTTAGAGCAGCACTAGGTGACTAAGACACCATCCACTTGCGGTATTTCTGTTAGAGCAGCACTAGGTGACTAAGACACCATCCACTTGTGGTATTTCTGTTAGAGCAGCATTAGGTGACTAAGACACCATCCACTGTGGTATTTCTGTTAGAGCGGTACTAGGTGAGTAAGACACCATCCACTTGTGGTATTTCTGTTATAGCAGCACTAGGTGACTAAGACATCATCCACTTGTGGTATTTCTGTTAGAGCAGCACTAGGTGACTAAGACATCATCCACTTGTGGTATTTCTGTTACAGCAGCACTAGGTGACTGAGACTCCATCCACTTGTGGTATTTCTGTTAGAGCAGCACTAGGTTACTAAGACACCATCCACTTGTGGTATTTCTGTTAGAGCAGCACTAGGTGACTAAGACACCATCCACTGTGGTATTTCTCTTAGAGCAGCACTAGGTGACTGAGACACCATCTACTTGTGGTATTTCTGTTAGAGCAGCACTAGGTGGCTACGACATTATCCACTTGTGGTATTTCTGTTAGAGCATTACTAGGTGACTTAGACACCATCCACTGCGGTATTTTTGTTAGAGCAGAACTAGGTGACTAAGACACCATCCACTTGTCGTATTTCTGTTAGAGCAGCACTAGGTGACTAAGACATCATCAACTTGTGGTATTTCTGTTAGAGCAGCACTAGGTGACTAAGTCCCCATCCACTGTGGTATTTCTGTTAGAGCAGCACGAGGTGACTAAGACACCATACACTGTGGTATTTCTGTTAGAGCAGCACTAGGTGACTGAGACAACATCCACTTGTGGTATTTCTCTTAGAGCAGCACTAGGTGGTATTTCTGTTAGAGCAGCACTAGGTGACTGAGACACCATCCACTTATGGTATTTCTTTTAGAGCAGCACTAGGTGACTGAGACACCATCCACTTGTGGTATTTCTGTTAGAGCAGCACTAGGTGACTAAGACATCATCAACTTGTGGTATTTCTGTTAGAGCAGCACTAGGTGACTAAGACATCATCAACTTGTGGTATTTCTGTTAGAGCAGCACTAGGTGACTAAGTCCCCATCCACTGTGGTATTTCTGTTAGAGCAGCACGAGGTGACTAAGACACCATCCACTGTGGTATTTCTGTTATAGCAGCACTAGGTGACTGAGACAACATCCACTTGTGGTATTTCTCTTAGAGCAGCACTAGGTGGTATTTCTGTTAGAGCAGCACTAGGTGACTGAGACACCATCCACTTATGGTATTTCTTTTAGAGCAGCACTAGGTGACTGAGACACCATCCACTTGTGGTATTTCTGTTAGAGCAGCACTAGGTTACTAAGACACCATCCACTGTGGTATTTCTGTTAGAGCAGCACTAGGTGACTAAGACACCATCCACTGTGGTATTTCTGTTACAGCAGCACTAGGTGACTAAGACAGCATCCACTTGTGGTATTTCTGTTATAGTTGCACTAGGTGACTATGACATCATCCACTTGTGGTATTTCTGTTAAAGCAGCACTAGGTGACTGAGACACCATCCACTTGTGGTATTTCTGTTAGAGCAGCACTAGGTGACTAAGACACCATCCACTTGTGGTATTTCTGTTAGAGTAGCACTAGGTGACTGAGACACCATCCACTGTGGTATTTCTGTTAGAGCAGCACCAGGTGGCTAAGACACCATCCACTTGTGGTATTTCTGTTAGAGCAGAACTAGGTGACTAAGACACCATCCATTTGTGGTATTTCTGTTAGAGCAGCACTAGGTGACTAAGACATCATCCACTTGTGGTATTTCTATTAGAGCAGCACTAGGTGACTAAGACACCATCCACTTGTGGTATTTCTGTTAGAGCAGCACTAGGTGAGTAAGACATCATCCACTTGTGGTTTTTCTGTTAGAGCAGCACTAGGTGACTAAGACATCATCCACTTGTGGTATTACTGTTATAGCAGCACTAGGTAACTAAGACATCAGCCACTTGTGGTATTTCTGTTAGAGCAGCACTAGGTGACTAAGACAAAATCCACTTGTGGCATTTGTGTTAGAGCAGCACTAGGTGACTAAGACACCATCCACTTGTGGTATTTCTTTTATAGCAGCACTAGGTGACTAAGACATCATCCACTTGTGGCATTTCTGTTACAGCAGCACTAGGTGACTGAGACACCATCCACTTGTGGTATTTCTGTTAGAGCAGCACTAGGTTACTAAGATACCATCCACTTGTGGTATTTCTGTTAGAGCAGCACTAGGTGACTAAGACACCATCCACTGTGGTATTTCTGTTAGAGCAGCACTAGGTGGCTACGACATTATCCACTTGTGGTATTTCTGTTAGAGCATTACTAGGTGACTTAGACACCATCCACTGCGGTATTTTTGTTACAGCAGAACTAGGTGACTAAGACACCATCCATTGTCGTATTTCTGTTAGAGCAGCACTAGGTGACTAAGACATCATCGACTTGTGGTATTTCTGTTAGAGCAGCACTAGGTGACTAAGTCCCCATCCACTGTGGTATTTCTGTTAGAGCAGCACGAGATGACTAAGACACCATCCACTGTGGTATTTCTGTTAGAGCAGCACTAGGTGGCTAAGACATCATCCACTTGTGGTATTTCTGTTACAGCAGCACTGGGTGACTGAGACACCATCCACTGGTGGTATTTGTGTTAGAGCAGCACTAGGTGACTAAGACACCATCCACTGTAGTATTTCTGTTAGAGCAGCACTAGGTGACTGAGACACCATCCACTTGTTGTATTTCTGTTAGAGCAGCACTAGGTGACTAAGACACCATCCACTGTGGTATTTCTGTTACAGCAGCACTAGGTGACTAAGACACCATCCACTTGTGGTATTTCTGTTAGAGCAGCACTAGGTGACTAAGACACAATCCACTTGTGGTATTTCTGTTAGAGCAGCACTAGGTGGCTAAGACATCATCCACTTGTGGTATTTCTGTTAGAGCAGCACTAGGTGACTAAGACACCATCCACTTGTGGTATTTCTGTTAGAGCAGCACTAGGTGGCTAAGACATCATCCACTTGTGGTATTTCTGTTACAGCAGCACTAGGTGACTGAGACACGATCCACTGTGGTATTTCAGTTAGAGGAGCACTAGGTGACTAAGTCACCATCCACTGTGGTATTTCTGTTAGGGCAGCACGAGGTGACTAAGACACCATCCACTTGTGGTATTTCTGTTAGAGCAGCACGAGGTGACTGAGACACCATCCACTTGTGGTATTTCTGTTAGAGGAGCACTAGGTGACTAAGACACCATCCACTGTGGTATTTCTGTTAGAGCAGCACTAGGTGACTAAGACACCATCCACTTGTGGTATTTCTGTTAGAGCAGCACTAGGTGACTAAGACACCATCCACTGTGGTATTTCTGTTATAGCAGCACTAGGTGACTAAGACACCATCCACTTTTGGTATTTCTGTTAGAGCAGCACTAGGTGACTAAGACACCATGCACTGTGGTATTTCTGTTATAGTAGCACTAGGTGACTAAGACATCATCCACTTGTTGTATTTCTGTTAGAGCAGCACTAGGTGACTGAGACACCATCTACTTGTGGTATTTCTGTTATAGCAGCACTAGGTGACTGAGGCACCATCCACTTGTGGTATTTGTGTTAGAGCAGCACTAGGTGACTAAGACACCATCCACTTTTGGTATTTCTGTTAGAGCAGCACTAGGTGACTAAGACACCATCCACTGTGGTATTTCTGTTATAGTAGCACTAGGTGACTAAGACATCATCCACATGTTGTATTTCTGTTAGAGGAGCACTAGGTGACTGAGACACCATCCACTTGTGGTATTTCTGTTAGAGCAGCACTAGGTGACTAAGACATCATCCACTTGCGGTATTTCTGTTAGAGCAGCACTAGGTGACTGACACACCATGCACTTGTGGTATTTGTGTTAGAGCAGCACTAGGTGACTAAGACACCATCCACTGTGGTATTTCTGTTAGAGGAGCACTAGGTTATTACGACACCATCCAGTTGTGGTATTTCTGTTAGGGCAGCACTAGGTGACTGAGACACCATCCAATGTGGTATTTCTGTTAGAGGAGCACTAGGTGACTAAGACACCATCCAGTTGTGGTATTTCTGTTAGAGCAGCACTAGGTGACTGAGACACCATCCACTTGTGGTATTTCTGTTAGAGCAGCACTAGGTGACTGAGACACCATCCACTTGTGGTATTTCTCTTAGAGCAGCACTAGGTGACTAAGACACCATCCAGTTGTGGTATTTCTGTTAGAGCAGCACTAGGTGACTGAGACACCATCTACTTGTGGTATTTCTGTTATAGCAGCACTAGGTGACTGAGACACCATCCACTTGTGGTATTTCTGTTAGAGCAGCACTAGGTGACTAAGACACCATCCACTTGTGGTATTTCTGTTAGAGCAGCACTAGGTGACTAAGACACCATCCACTGTGGTATTTCTGTTATAGTAGCACTAGGTGACTAAGACATCATCCACCTGTTGTATTTCTGTTAGAGCAGCACTAGGTTACTGAGACACCATCCACTTGTGGTATTTCTGTTAGAGCAGCACTAGGTCACTAAGACACCATCCACTGTGGTATTTCTATTAGAGCAGCACTAGGTGACTAAGTCACCATCCACTGTGGTATTTCTGTTAGAGCAGCACGAGGTGACGAAGACACCATCCACTGTGGTATTTCTGTTAGAGCAGCACTAGGTGGCTAAGACATCATCCAGTTGTAGTATTTCTGTTACAGCAGCACTAGGTGACTGAGACACCATCCACTTGTGGTATTTCTGTTAGAGCAGCACTAGGTGACTAAGACACCATCCACTTGTCTTATTTCTGTTAGAGCAGCACTAGGTGACTAAGTCACCATCCACTGTGGTATTTCTGTTAGAACAGCACGAGGTGACTAAGACACCATCCACTGTGGTATTTCTGTTAGAGCAGTACTAGGTGGCTAAGACATCATCCACTTGTGGTATTTCTGTTACAGCAGCACTAGGTGACTGAGACACCATCCACTTGTGGTATTTCTGTTAGAGCAGCACTAGGTGACTAAGACACCATCCACTGTGGTATTTCTGTTAGAGCAGCACTAGGTGACTAAGTCTCCATCCACTGTGGTATTTCTGTTAGAGCAGCACGAGGTGACTAAGACACCATCCACTTTTGGTATTTCTGTTAGAGCAGCACTAGGTGACTAAGACACCATGCACTGTGGTATTTCTGTTATAGTAGCACTAGGTGACTAAGACATCATCCACTTGTTGTATTTCTGTTAGAGCAGCACTAGGTGACTGAGACACCATCTACTTGTGGTATTTCTGTTATAGCAGCACTATGTGATTGAGACACCATCCACTTGTGGTATTTCTGTTAGAGCAGCACTAGGTGAGTAAGACACCATCCACTGTGGTATTTCTGTTAGAGCAGCACTAGGTGACTAAGTCACCATCCACTGTGGTGTTTCTGTTAGAGCAGCACGAGGTGACTAAGTCACCATCCACTGTGGTATTTGTGTTAGAGCAGAACGAGGTGACTAAGACACCATCCACTGTGGTATTTCTGTTAGAGCAGTACTAGGTGGCTAAGACATCATCCACTTGTGGTATTTCTGTTACAGCAGCACTAGGTGACTGAGACACCATCCACTTGTGGTATTTCTGTTAGAGCAGCACTAGGTGACTAAGACACCATCCACTGTGGTATTTCTGTTAGAGCAGCACTAGGTGACTAAGTCACCATCCAGTGTGGTATTTCTGTTAGAGCAGCACGAGGTGACTAAGACACCATACAGTGTGGTATTTCTGTTAGAGCAGCACTAGGTGGCTAAGACATCATCCACTTGTGGTATTTCTGTTACAGCAGCACTAGGTGACTGAGACACCATCCACTCTGGTATTTCTGTTAGAGCAGCACTAGGTGAGTAAGACACCATCCACTTGTGGTTTTTCTGTTAGAGGAGCACTAGGTGACTAAGACATCATCCACTTGTGGTATTACTGTTATAGCAGCACTAGGTAACTAAGACATCAGCCACTTGTGGTATTTCTGTTAGAGCAGCACTAGGTGACTAAGATACCATCCACTTGTGGTATTTCTTTTATAGCAGCACTAGGTGACTAAGACATCATCCACTTGTGGTATTTCTGTTACAGCAGCACTAGGTGACTGAGACACCATCCACTTGTGGTATTTCTGTTAGAGCAGCACTAGGTTACTAAGACACCATCCACTTGTGGTATTTCTGTTAGAGCAGCACTAGGTGACTAAGACACCATCCACTGTGGTATTTCTGTTAGAGCAGCACTAGGTGATTGAGACACCATCTACTTGTGGTATTTCTGTTAGAGCAGCACTAGGTGGCTACGACATTATCCACTTGTGGTATTTCTGTTAGAGCCTCACTAGGTGACTTAGACACCATCCACTGCGGTATTTTTGTTAGAGCAGAACTAGGTGACTAAGACACCATCCACTTGTCGTATTTCTGTTAAAGCAGCACTAGGTGACTAAGACATCATCGACTTGTGGTATTTCTGTTAGAGCAGCACTAGGTGACTAAGTCCCCATCCACTGTGGTATTTCTGTTAGAGCAGCACGAGGTGACTAAGACACCATCCACTGTGGTATTTCTGTTAGAGCAGCACTAGGTGGCTAAGACATCATCCACTTGTGGTATTTCTGTTACAGCAGCACTGGGTGACTGAGACACCATCCACTGGTGGTATTTGTGTTAGAGCAGCACTAGGTGACTAAGACACCATCCACTGTAGTATTTCTGTTAGAGCAGCACTAGGTGACTGAGACACCATCCACTTGTTGTATTTCTGTTAGAGCAGCACTAGGTGACTAAGACACCATCCACTGTGGTATTTCTGTTAGAGCAGCACTAGGTGACTAAGGCACCATCCACTTGTTGTATTTCTGTTAGAGCAGCACTAGGTGGCTAAGACATCATCCACTTGTGGTATTTCTGTTACAGCAGCACTAGGTGACTGAGACACCATCCACTGTGGTATTTCAGTTAGAGGAGCACTAGGTGACTAAGTCACCATCCACTGTGATATTTCTGCTAGGGCAGCACGAGGTGACTAAGACACCATCCACTGTGGTATTTCTGTTAGAGCAGCACTAGGTGACTGAGACACCATCTACTTGTGGTATTTCTGTTAGAGGAGCACTAGGTGACTAAGACACCATCCACTGTGGTATTTCTGTTAGAGCAGCACTAGGTGACTAAGACACCATTCACTTGTGGTATTTCTGTTAGAGCAGCATTAGGTGACTAAGACACAATCCACTGTGGTATTTCTGTTAGAGCGGTACCAGGTGACTAAGACACCATCCACTTGTGGTATTTCTGTTATAGCAGCACTAGGTGACTAAGACATCATCCACTTGTGGTATTTCTGTTAGAGCAGCACTAGGTGACTAAGACATCATCCACTTGTGGTATTTCTGTTACAGCAGCACTAGGTGACTGAGACACCATCCACTTGTGGTATTTCTGTTAGAGGAGCACTAGGTGATTACGACACCATCCAGTTGTGGTATTTCTGTTAGAGTAGCACTAGGTGACTGAGACACCATCCACTGTGGTATTTCTGTTAGAGGAGCACTAGGTGATTACGACACCATCCAGTTGTGGTATTTCTGTTAGAGTAGCACTAGGTGACTGAGACACCATCCACTGTGGTATTTCTGTTAGAGGAGCACTAGGTGACTAAGACACCATCCAGTTGTGGTATTTCTGTTAGAGCAGCACTAGGTGACTGAGACACCATCCACTTGTGGTATTTCTGTTAGAGCAGCACTAGGTGACTGAGACACCATCCACTTGTGGTATTTCTCTTAGAGCAGCACTAGGTGACTAAGACACCATCCACTTGCTGTATTTCTGTTAGAGCAGCACTAGGTGACTAAGACACCATCCACTGTGGTATTTCTGTTAGAGCAGCACTAGGTGACTGAGACACCATCCACTGTGGTATTTCTGTTAGAGCAGCACCAGGTGGCTAAGACACCATCCACTTGTGGTATTTCTGTTAGAGCAGAACTAGGTGACTAAGACACCATCCATTTGTGGTATTTCTGTTAGAGCAGCACTAGGTGACTAAGACATCATCCACTTGTGGTATTTCTATTAGAGCAGCACTAGGTGACTAAGACACCATCCACTTGTGGTATTTCTGTTAGAGCAGCACTAGGTGAGTAAGACATCATCCACTTGTGGTTTTTCTGTTAGAGCAGCACTAGGTGACTAAGACATCAGCCACTTGTGGTATTTCTGTTAGAGCAGCACTAGGTGACTGAGACACCATCCACTTGTGGTATTTCTGTTAGAGCAGCACTAGGTTACTAAGACACCATCCACTGTGGTATTTCTGTTAGAGCAGCACTAGGTGACTAAGACACTATCCACTGTGGTATTTCTGTTACAGCAGCACTACGTGACTAAGACACCATCCACTTGTGGTATTTCTGTTATAGTAGCACTAGGTGACTAAGACATCATCCACTTGTGGTATTTCTGTTAAAGCAGCACTAGGTGACTGAGACACCATCCACTCTGGTATTTCTGTTAGAGCAGCACTAGGTGAGTAAGACACCATCCACTTGTGGTTTTTCTGTTAGAGCAGCACTAGGTGACTAAGACATCATCCACTTGTGGTATTACTGTTATAGCAGCACTAGGTAACTAAGACATCAGCCACTTGTGGTATTTCTGTTAGAGCAGCACTAGGTGACTAAGACAAAATCCACTTGTGGCATTTGTGTTAGAGCAGCACTAGGTGACTAAGACACCATCCACTTGTGGTATTTCTTTTATAGCAGCACTAGGTGACTAAGACATCATCCACTTGTGGTATTTCTGTTACAGCAGCACTAGGTCACTGAGACACCATCCACTTGTGGTATTTCTGTTAGAGCAGCACTAGGTTACTAAGATACCATCCACTTGTGGTATTTCTGTTAGAGCAGCACTAGGTGACTAAGACACCATCCACTGTGGTATTTCTGTTAGAGCAGCACTAGGTGGCTACGACATTATCCACTTGTGGTATTTCTGTTAGAGCATTACTAGGTGACTTAGACACCATCCACTGCGGTATTTTTGTTACAGCAGAACTAGGTGACTAAGACACCATCCATTGTCGTATTTCTGTTAGAGCAGCACTAGGTGACTAAGACATCATCGACTTGTGGTATTTCTGTTAGAGCAGCACTAGGTGACTAAGTCCCCATCCACTGTGGTATTTCTGTTAGAGCAGCACGAGATGACTAAGACACCATCCACTGTGGTATTTCTGTTAGAGCAGCACTAGGTGGCTAAGACATCATCCACTTGTGGTATTTCTGTTACAGCAGCACTGGGTGACTGAGACACCATCCACTGGTGGTATTTGTGTTAGAGCAGCACTAGGTGACTAAGACACCATCCACTGTAGTATTTCTGTTAGAGCAGCACTAGGTGACTGAGACACCATCCACTTGTTGTATTTCTGTTAGAGCAGCACTAGGTGACTAAGACACCATCCACTGTGGTATTTCTGTTAGAGCAGCACTAGGTGACTAAGACACCATCCACTTGTGGTATTTCTGTTAGAGCAGCACTAGGTGACTAAGACACAATCCACTTGTGGTATTTCTGTTAGAGCAGCACTAGGTGGCTAAGACATCATCCACTTGTGGTATTTCTGTTAGAGCAGCACTAGGTGACTAAGACACCATCCACTTGTGGTATTTCTGTTAGAGCAGCACTAGGTGGCTAAGACATCATCCACTTGTGGTATTTCTGTTACAGCAGCACTAGGTGACTGAGACACGATCCACTGTGGTATTTCAGTTAGAGGAGCACTAGGTGACTAAGTCACCATCCACTGTGGTATTTCTGTTAGGGCAGCACGAGGTGACTAAGACACCATCCACTTGTGGTATTTCTGTTAGAGCAGCACGAGGTGACTGAGACACCATCCACTTGTGGTATTTCTGTTAGAGGAGCACTAGGTGACTAAGACACCATCCACTGTGGTATTTCTGTTAGAGCAGCACTAGGTGACTAAGACACCATCCACTTGTGGTATTTCTGTTAGAGCAGCACTAGGTGACTAAGACACCATCCACTGTGGTATTTCTGTTATAGCAGCACTAGGTGACTAAGACACCATCCACTTTTGGTATTTCTGTTAGAGCAGCACTAGGTGACTAAGACACCATGCACTGTGGTATTTCTGTTATAGTAGCACTAGGTGACTAAGACATCATCCACTTGTTGTATTTCTGTTAGAGCAGCACTAGGTGACTGAGACACCATCTACTTGTGGTATTTCTGTTATAGCAGCACTAGGTGACTGAGGCACCATCCACTTGTGGTATTTGTGTTAGAGCAGCACTAGGTGACTAAGACACCATCCACTTGTGGTATTTCTGTTAGAGCAGCACTAGGTGACTGAGACACCATCCACTTGTGGTATTTCTCTTAGAGCAGCACTAGGTGACTAAGACACCATCCAGTTGTGGTATTTCTGTTAGAGCAGCAATAGGTGACTGAGACACCATCTACTTGTGGTATTTCTGTTATAGCAGCACTAGGTGACTGAGACACCATCCACTTGTGGTATTTCTGTTAGAGCAGCACTAGGTGACTAAGACACCATCCACTTGTGGTATTTCTGTTAGAGCAGCACTAGGTGACTAAGACACCATCCACTGTGGTATTTCTGTTATAGTAGCACTAGGTGACTAAGACATCATCCACCTGTTGTATTTCTGTTAGAGCAGCACTAGGTTACTGAGACACCATCCACTTGTGGTATTTCTGTTAGAGCAGCACTAGGTCACTAAGACACCATCCACTGTGGTATTTCTATTAGAGCAGGACTAGGTGACTAAGTCACCAACCACTGTGGTATTTCTGTTAGAGCAGCACGAGGTGACTAAGACACCATCCACTGTGGTATTTCTGTTAGAGCAGCACTAGGTGGCTAAGACATCATCCAGTTGTAGTATTTCTGTTACAGCAGCACTAGGTGACTGAGACACCGTCCACTTGTGGTATTTCTGTTAGAGCAGCACTAGGTGACTAAGACACCATCCACTTGTCTTATTTCTGTTAGAGCAGCACTAGGTGACTAAGTCACCATCCACTGTGGTATTTCTGTTAGAACAGCACGAGGTGACTAAGACACCATCCACTGTGGTATTTCTGTTAGAGCAGTACTAGGTGGCTAAGACATCATCCACTTGTGGTATTTCTGTTACAGCAGCACTAGGTGACTGAGACACCATCCACTTGTGGTATTTCTGTTAGAGCAGCACTAGGTGACTAAGACACCATCCACTGTGGTATTTCTGTTAGAGCAGCACTAGGTGACTAAGTCTCCATCCACTGTGGTATTTCTGTTAGAGCAGCACGAGGTGACTAAGACACCATCCACTTTTGGTATTTCTGTTAGAGCAGCACTAGGTGACTAAGACACCATGCACTGTGGTATTTCTGTTATAGTAGCACTAGGTGACTAAGACATCATCCACTTGTTGTATTTCTGTTAGAGCAGCACTAGGTGACTGAGACACCATCTACTTGTGGTATTTCTGTTATAGCAGCACTATGTGATTGAGACACCATCCACTTGTGGTATTTCTGTTAGAGCAGCACTAGGTGAGTAAGACACCATCCACTGTGGTATTTCTGTTAGAGCAGCACTAGGTGACTAAGTCACCATCCACTGTGGTGTTTCTGTTAGAGCAGCACGAGGTGACTAAGTCACCATCCACTGTGGTATTTGTGTTAGAGCAGAACGAGGTGACTAAGACACCATCCACTGTGGTATTTCTGTTAGAGCAGTACTAGGTGGCTAAGACATCATCCACTTGTGGTATTTCTGTTACAGCAGCACTAGGTGACTGAGACACCATCCACTTGTGGTATTTCTGTTAGAGCAGCACTAGGTGACTAAGACACCATCCACTGTGGTATTTCTGTTAGAGCAGCACTAGGTGACTAAGTCACCATCCAGTGTGGTATTTCTGTTAGAGCAGCACGAGGTGACTAAGACACCATACAGTGTGGTATTTCTGTTAGAGCAGCACTAGGTGGCTAAGACATCATCCACTTGTGGTATTTCTGTTACAGCAGCACTAGGTGACTGAGACACCATCCACTCTGGTATTTCTGTTAGAGCAGCACTAGGTGAGTAAGACACCATCCACTTGTGGTTTTTCTGTTAGAGGAGCACTAGGTGACTAAGACATCATCCACTTGTGGTATTACTGTTATAGCAGCACTAGGTAACTAAGACATCAGCCACTTGTGGTATTTCTGTTAGAGCAGCACTAGGTGACTAAGACACCATCCACTTGTGGTATTTCTTTTATAGCAGCACTAGGTGACTAAGACATCATCCACTTGTGGTATTTCTGTTACAGCAGCACTAGGTGACTGAGACACCATCCACTTGTGGTATTTCTGTTAGAGCAGCACTAGGTTACTAAGACACCATCCACTTGTGGTATTTCTGTTAGAGCAGCACTAGGTGACTAAGACACCATCCACTGTGGTATTTCTGTTAGAGCAGCACTAGGTGATTGAGACACCATCTACTTGTGGTATTTCTGTTAGAGCAGCACTAGGTGGCTACGACATTATCCACTTGTGGTATTTCTGTTAGAGCCTCACTAGGTGACTTAGACACCATCCACTGCGGTATTTTTGTTAGAGCAGAACTAGGTGACTAAGACACCATCCACTTGTGGTATTTCTGTTAGAGCAGCACTAGGTCACTGAGACACCATCCACTTGTGGTATTTCTGTTAGAGCAGCACTAGGTGGCTAAGACATCATCCACTTGTGGTATTTCTGTTACAGCAGCACTAGGTGACTGAGACACCATCCACTGTGGTATTTCTGTTAGAGCAGCACTAGGTGACTAAGTCACCATCCACTGTGGTATTTCTGTTAGAGCAGCACGAGGTGACTAAGACACCATCCAGTGTGGTATTTCTGTTAGAGCAGCACTAGGTGGCTAAGACATCATCCACTTGTGGTATTTCTGTTACAGCAGCACTAGGTGACTGAGACACCATCCACTCTGGTATTTCTGTTAGAGTAGCACTAGGTGAGTAAGAAACCATCCACTTGTGGTTTTTCTGTTAGAGCAGCACTAGGTGACTAAGACAGCATCCACTTGTGGTATTACTGTTATAGCAGCACTAGGTAACTAAGACATCAGCCACTTGTGGTATTTCTGTTAGAGCAGCACTAGGTGACTAAGACAAAATCCACTTGTGGCATTTGTGTTAGAGCAGCACTAGGTGACTAAGACACCATCCACTTGTGGTATTTCTTTTATAGCAGCACTAGGTGACTTAGACATCATCCACTTGTGGTATTTCTGTTACAGCAGCACAAGGTGACTGAGACACCATCCACTTGTGGTATTTCTGTTAGAGCAGCACTAGGTGACTAAGACACCATCCACTGTGGTATTTCTGTTAGAGCAGCACTAGGTGACTGAGACACCATCTACTTGTGGTATTTCTGTTAGAGCAGCACTAGGTGGCTACGACATTATCCACTTGTGGTATTTCTGTTAGAGCATCACTAGGTGACTTAGACACCATCCACTGCGGTATTTTTGTTAGAGCAGAACTAGGTGACTAAGTCCCCATCCACTGTGGTATTTCTGTTAGAGCAGCACGAGGTGACTAAGACACCATCCACTGTGGTATTTCTGTTAGAGCAGCACTAGGTGGCTAAGACATCATCGACTTGTGGTATTTCTGTTAGAGCAGCACTAGGTGACTAAGTCCCCATCCACTGTGGTATTTCTGTTAGAGCAGCACGAGGTGACTAAGACACCATCCACTGTGGTATTTCTGTTAGAGCAGCACTAGGTGGCTAAGACATCATCCACTTGTGGTATTTCTGTTACAGCAGCACTGGGTGACTGAGACACCATCCACTGGTGGTATTTGTGTTAGAGCAGCACTAGGTGACTAAGACACCATCCACTGTAGTATTTCTGTTAGAGCAGCACTAGGTGACTAAGACACCATCCACTTGTTGTATTTCTCTTAGAGCAGCAGTAGGTGACTAAGACACCATCCACTGTGGTATTTCTGTTACAGCAGCACTAGGTGACTAAGACACCATCCACTTGTGGTATTTCTGTAATAGTAGCACTAGGTGACTAAGACATCATCCACTTGTGGTATTTCTGTTAGAGCAGCACTAGGTGACTGAGACACCATTCACTTGTGGTATTTCTGTTATAGCAGCACTAGGTGACTAAGACACCATCATCTGTGGTATTTCTGTTAGAGCAGCACTAGGTGACTAAGACACCATCCACTTGCTGTATTTCTGTTAGAGCAGCACTAGGTCACTAAGACACCATCCACTGTGGTATTTCTGTTAGAGCAGCACTAGGTGACTAAGACACCATCCACTTGTGGTATTTCTGTTAGAGCAGCACTAGGTGACTGAGACACCATCCACTTGTGGTATTTCTGTGAGAGCAGCACTAGGTGGCTAAGACATCATCCACTTGTGGTATTTCTGTTACAGCAGCACTAGGTGACTGAGACACCATCCACTGTGGCATTTCTGTTAGAGCAGCACTAGGTGACTAAGTCACCATCCACTGTGGTATTACTGTTAGAGCAGCACTAGGTGACTGAGACACCATCCAGTGTGGTATTTCTGTTAGAGCAGCACTAGGTGACTAAGACACCATCCACTTTTGGTATTTCTGTTAGAGCAGCACTAGGTGACTAAGACACCATCCACTGTGGTATTTCTGTTAGAGCAGCACTAGGTGACTAAGACATCATCCACTTGTGGTATTTCTATTAGAGCAGCACTAGGTGACTAAGACACCATCCACTTGTGGTATTTCTGTTAGAGCAGCACTAGGTGACTGAGACACCATCCACTTGTGGTATTTCTGTTAGAGCAACACTAGGTGACTAAGACACCATGCAGTTGTGGTATTTCTGTTAGAGCAGCACTAGGTGACTAACACACCATCCACTGTGGTATTTCTGTTACAGCAGCACTAGGTGACTAAGACATCATCCACTTGTGGTATTTCTGTTAGAGCAGAACTAGGTGACTGAGACACCATCCACTTATGGTATTTCTTTTAGAGCAGCACTAGGTGACTGAGACACCATCCACCTGTGGTATTTCTGTTAGAGCAGCACTAGGTGACTAAGACATCATTCACTTGTGGTATTTCTGTTAGAGCAGCACTAGGTGACTAAGACATCATCGACTTTTGGTATTTCTGTTAGAGCAGCACTAGGTGACTAAGTCACCATCCACTGTGGTATTTCTGTTAGAGCAGCACGAGGTGACTAAGACACCATCCAGTGTGGTATTTCTGTTAGAGCAGTACTAGGTGGCTAAGACATCATCCACTTGTGGTATTTCTGTTACAGCAGCACTAGGTGACTGAGACACCATCCACTCTGGTATTTCTGTTAGAGCAGCACTAGGTGAGTAAGATATCATCCACTTGTGGTATTTCTGTTAGAGCAGCACTAGGTGACTGAGACACCATCCACTGTGGTATGTCTGTTAGAGCAGCACTGGGTGACTGAGACACCATCCACTTGTGGTATTTCTGTTAGAGCAGCACTAGGTGACTAAGACATCATCCACTTGTCGTTTTTCTGTTAGAGCAGCACTAGGTGACTGAGACACCATCCACTCTGGTATTTCTGTTAGAGCAGCACTAGGTGAGTAAGACATCATCTACTTGTGGTATTTCTGTTAGAGCAGCACTAGGTGACTGAGACACCATCCACTCTGGTATTTCTGTTAGAGCAGCACTGGGTGACTGAGACACCATCCACTTGTGGTATTTCTGTTAGAGCAGCACTAGGTGACTAAGACACCATCCACTGTGGTATTTCTGTTAGAGCAGCACTAGGTGACTGAGACACCATCCACTTGTGGTATTTCTGTTAGAGCAGCACTAGGTGACTAAGACACCATCCACTGTGGTATTTCTGTTAGAGCAGCACTAGGTGACTAAGACACCATCCACTTGTGATATTTCTGTTAGAGCAGCACTAGGTGACTAAGACACCATCCACTGTGTTATTTCTGTTAGAGCGGCACTAGGTGACTAAGACATCATCCACTTGTGGTATTTCTGTTAGCGCAGCACTAGGTGACTAAGACATCATCCACTTGTGGTATTTCTGTTAGAGCAGCACTAGGTGACTGAGACACCATCCACTGTGGTATTTCTGTTAGAGCAGCACTGGGTGACTGAGACACCATCCACTTGTGGTATTTCTGTTAGAGCAGCACTAGGTGACTAAGACATCATCCACTTGTGGTATTTTGTTAGAGCAGCACTAGGTGACTGAGACACCATCCACTTGTGGTATTTCTGTTAGAGTAGCACTAGGTGACTAAGACATCATGCACTTGTGGTTTTTCTGTTACAGCAGCACTAGGTGACTGAGACACCATCCACTTGTGGTATTTCTGTTAGAGCAGCTCTAGGTGACTGAGACACCATCCACTTTTGGTATTTCTGTTAGAGCAGCACTAGGTGACTAAGACACCATCCACTGTGGTATTTCTGTTATAGTAGCACTAGGTGACTAAGATATCATCCACTTGTTGTATTTCTGTTAGAGCAGCACTAGGTGACTAAGTCACCATCCACTGTGGTATTTCTGTTAGAGCAGCACTAGGTGGCTAAGACATCATCCACTTGTGGTATTTCTGTTAGAGCAGCACTAGGTGACTAAGACATCATCCACTTGTGGTATTGGTGTTAGAGCAGCACTAGGTGACTGAGACACCATCCACTGTGGTATTTCTGTTAGAGGAGCACTGGGTGACTGAGACACCATCCACTTGTGGTATTTCTGTCAGAGCAGCACTAGGTGACTAAGACATCATCCACCTGTGGTATTTCTGTTAGAGCAGCGCTAGGTGACTGAGACACCATCCACTTGTGGTATTTCTGTTACAGCAGCACTAGGTGACTGAGACACCATCCACTGTGGTATTTCTGTTATAGTAGCACTAGGTGAGTAAGACATCATCCACTTGTTGTATTTCTGTTAGAGCAGCACTAGGTGACTGAGACACCATCCACTTGTGGTATTTCTGTTAGAGCAGCACTAGGTGACTAAGACACCATCCACTGTGGTATTACTGTTAGAGCAGCACTAGGTGACTGAGACACCATCCACTTGTGGTATTTCTGTTAGAGCAGCACTAGGTGACTAAGACACCATCCACTTTTGGTATTTCTGTTAGAGCAGCACTAGGTGACTAAGACACCATCCACTGTGGTATTTCTGTTATAGTAGCACTAGGTGACTAAGACATCATCCACCTGTTGTATTTCTGTTAGAGCAGCACTAGGTGACTGAGACACCATCCACTTGTGGTATTTCTGTTAGAGCAGCACTAGGTGACTAAGACACCATCCACTGTGGTATTTCTATTAGAGCAGCACTAGGTGACTAAGTCACCATCCACTGTGGTATTTCTGTTAGAGCAGCACTAGGTGACTAAGACACCATCCACTGGTCTTATTTCTGTTAGAGCAGCACTAGGTGACTAAGTCACCATCCACTGTGGTATTTCTGTTAGAGCAGCACGAGGTGACTAAGACACCATCCTCTGTGGTATTTCTGTTAGAGCAGTACTAGGTGGCTAAGACATCATCCACTTGTGGTATTTCTGTTAGAGCAGCACTAGGTGACTAAGACACCATCCACTGTGGTATTTCTGTTAGAGCAGCACTAGGTGACTAAGTCACCATCCACTGTGGTATTTCTGTTAGAGCAGCACGAGGTGACTAAGACACCATCCACTTTTGGTATTTCTGTTAGAGCAGCACTAGGTGACTAAGACACCATGCACTGTGGTATTTCTGTTATAGTAGCACTAGGTGACTAAGACATCATCCACTTGTTGTATTTCTGTTAGAGCAGCACTAGGTGACTGAGACATCATCCACTTGTGGTATTTCTGTTATAGCAGCACTAGGTGACTGAGACACCATCCACTTGTGGTATTTCTGTTATAGCAGCACTAGGTGACTAAGACACCATCCACTTTTGGTATTTCTGTTAGAGCAGCACTAGGTGACTGAGACACCATCCACTTGTGGTATTTCTGTTAGAGCAGCACTAGGTGGCTAAGACATCATCCACTTGTGGTATTTCTGTTACAGCAGCACTAGGTGACTGAGACACCATCCACTGTGGTATTTCTGTTAGAGCAGCACTAGGTGACTAAGTCACCATCCACTGTGGTATTTCTGTTAGAGCAGCACTAGGTGACTAAGTCACCATCCACTGTGGTATTTCTGTTAGAGCAGCACTAGGTGGCTAAGACATCATCCACTTGTGGTATTTCTGTTACAGCAGCACTAGGTGACTGAGACACCATCCACATGTGGTATTTCTGTTAGAGTAGCACTAGGTGACTAAGACACCATCCACTGTGGTATTTCTGTTAGAGCAGCACTAGGTGACTAAGTCACCATCCACTGTGGTATTTCTTTTAGAGCAGCACGAGGTGACTAAGACACCATCCACTGTGGTATTTCTGTTAGAGCAGCACTAGGTGGCTAAGACATCATCCACTTGTGGTATTTCTGTTACAGCAGCACTAGGTGACTGAGACACCATCCACTTGTGGTATTTGTGTTAGAGCAGCACTAGGTGACTAAGACACCATCCACTGTGGTATTTCTGTTAGAGCAGCACTAGGTGACTAAGACACCATCCACTGTGGTATTTCTGTTAGAGCAGCACTAGGTGACTAAGACACCATCCACTTGTGGTATTTCTGTTAGAGCAGCATTAGGTGACTAAGACACCATCCACTGTGGTATTTCTGTTAGAGCGGTACTAGGTGAGTAAGACACCATCCACTTGTGGTATTTCTGTTATAGCAGCACTAGGTGACTAAGACATCATCCACTTGTGGTATTTGTGTTAGAGCAGCACTAGGTGACTAAGACATCATCCACTTGTGGTATTTCTGTTAGAGCAGCACTAGGTGACTGACACACCATGCACTTGTGGTATTTGTGTTAGAGCAGCACTAGGTGACTGAGACACCATCCACTGTCGTATTTCTGTTAGAGGAGCACTAGGTGACTAAGACACCATCCAGTTGTGGTATTTCTGTTAGAGCAGCACTAGGTGACTGAGACACCATCCACTTGTGGTATTTCTGTTAGAGCAACACTAGGTGACTAAGACACCATGCAGTTGTGGTATTTCTGTTAGAGCAGCACTAGGTTACTAAGACACCATCCACTTGTGGTATTTCTGTGAGAGCAGAACTAGGTGACTGAGACACCATCCACTTATGGTATTTCTTTTAGAGCAGCACTAGGTGACTGAGACACCATCCACTTGTGGTATTTCTGGTAGAGCAGCACTAGGTTACTAAGACACCATCCACTGTGGTATTTCTGTTAGAGCAGCACTAGGTGACTAAGACACCATGCACAGTGGTATTTCTGTTACAGCAGCACTAGGTGACTAAGACAGCATCCACTTGTGGTATTTCTGTTATAGTAGCACTAGGTGACTAAGACATCATCCACTTGTGGTATTTCTGTTAAAGCAGCACTAGGTGACTGAGACACCATCCACTTGTGGTATTTCTGTTAGAGCAGCACTAGGTGACTAAGACATCATCCACTTGTGGTATTTCTGTTAAAGCAGCACTAGGTGACTGAGACACCATCCACTTGTGGTATTTCTGTTAGAGCAGCACTAGGTGACTACGTCACCATCCACTGTGGTATTTCTGTTAGAGCAGCACGAGGTGACAAAGACACCATCCACTTGTGGTATTTCTGTTAGAGCAGTACTAGGTGGCTAAGACATCATCCACTTGTGGTATTTCTGTTACAGCAGCACTAGGTGACTGAGACTGCATCCAGTTGTGGTATTTCTGTTAGAGCAGCACTAGGTGACTAAGACACCATCCACTTGTGGTATTTCTGTTAGAGTAGCACTAGGTGACTGAGACACCATCCACTTGTGGTATTTCTGTTAGATCTGCACTGGGGGACTAAGACACCATCCACTAGTGGTATTTCTGTTAGAGCAGCACTAGGTGACTGAGACACCATCCACTGTGGTATTTCTGTTAGAGCAGCACCAGGTGGCTAAGACACCATCCATTTGTGGTATTTCTGTTAGAGCAGCACTAGGTGACTAAGACATCATCCACTTGTGGTATTTCTATTAGAGCAGCACTAGGTGACTAAGACACCATCCACTTGTGGTATTTCTGTTAGAGCAGCACTAGGTGACTAAGACATCATCCACTTGTGGTATTTCTGTTAAAGCAGCACTAGGTGACTGAGACACCATCCACTTGTGGTATTTGTGTTAGAGCAGCACTAGGTGACTAAGACATCATTCACTTGTGGTATTTCTGTTAGAGCAGCACTAGGTGACTAAGACATCATCGACTTTTGGTATTTCTGTTAGAGCAGCACTAGGTGACTAAGTCACCATCCACTGTGGTATTTCTGTTAGAGCAGCACGAGATGACTAAGACAGCATCCAGTGTGGTATTTCTGTTAGAGCAGCACTAGGTGACTAAGACACCATCCACTGTAGTATTTCTGTTAGAGCAGCACTAGGTGACTAAGACACCATCCACTTGTTGTATTTCTCTTAGAGCAGCAGTAGGTGACTAAGACACCATCCACTGTGGTATTTCTGTTACAGCAGCACTAGGTGACTAAGACACCATCCACTTGTGGTATTTCTGTAATAGTAGCACTAGGTGACTAAGACATCATCCACTTGTGGTATTTCTGTTAGAGCAGCACTAGGTGACTGAGACACCATTCACTTGTGGTATTTCTGTTATAGCAGCACTAGGTGACTAAGACACCATCATCTGTGGTATTTCTGTTAGAGCAGCACTAGGTGACTAAGACACCATCCACTTGCTGTATTTCTGTTAGAGCAGCACTAGGTGACTAAGACACCATCCACTGTGGTATTTCTGTTAGAGCAGCACTAGGTGACTAAGACACCATCCACTTGTGGTATTTCTGTTAGAGCAGCACTAGGTGACTGAGACACCATCCACTTGTGGTATTTCTGTGAGAGCAGCACTAGGTGGCTAAGACATCATCCACTTGTGGTATTTCTGTTACAGCAGCACTAGGTGACTGAGACACCATCCACTGTGGCATTTCTGTTAGAGCAGCACTAGGTGACTAAGTCACCATCCACTGTGGTATTACTGTTAGAGCAGCACTAGGTGACTGAGACACCATCCAGTGTGGTATTTCTGTTAGAGCAGCACTAGGTGACTAAGACACCATCCACTTTTGGTATTTCTGTTAGAGCAGCACTAGGTGACTAAGACACCATCCACTGTGGTATTTCTGTTAGAGCAGCACTAGGTGACTAAGACATCATCCACTTGTGGTATTTCTATTAGAGCAGCACTAGGTGACTAAGACACCATCCACTTGTGGTATTTCTGTTAGAGCAGCACTAGGTGACTGAGACACCATCCACTTGTGGTATTTCTGTTAGAGCAACACTAGGTGACTAAGACACCATGCAGTTGTGGTATTTCTGTTAGAGCAGCACTAGGTGACTAACACACCATCCACTGTGGTATTTCTGTTACAGCAGCACTAGGTGACTAAGACATCATCCACTTGTGGTATTTCTGTTAGAGCAGAACTAGGTGACTGAGACACCATCCACTTATGGTATTTCTTTTAGAGCAGCACTAGGTGACTGAGACACCATCCACCTGTGGTATTTCTGTTAGAGCAGCACTAGGTGACTAAGACATCATTCACTTGTGGTATTTCTGTTAGAGCAGCACTAGGTGACTAAGACATCATCGACTTTTGGTATTTCTGTTAGAGCAGCACTAGGTGACTAAGTCACCATCCACTGTGGTATTTCTGTTAGAGCAGCACGAGGTGACTAAGACACCATCCAGTGTGGTATTTCTGTTAGAGCAGTACTAGGTGGCTAAGACATCATCCACTTGTGGTATTTCTGTTACAGCAGCACTAGGTGACTGAGACACCATCCACTCTGGTATTTCTGTTAGAGCAGCACTAGGTGAGTAAGATATCATCCACTTGTGGTATTTCTGTTAGAGCAGCACTAGGTGACTGAGACACCATCCACTGTGGTATGTCTGTTAGAGCAGCACTGGGTGACTGAGACACCATCCACTTGTGGTATTTCTGTTAGAGCAGCACTAGGTGACTAAGACATCATCCACTTGTCGTTTTTCTGTTAGAGCAGCACTAGGTGACTGAGACACCATCCACTCTGGTATTTCTGTTAGAGCAGCACTAGGTGAGTAAGACATCATCTACTTGTGGTATTTCTGTTAGAGCAGCACTAGGTGACTGAGACACCATCCACTCTGGTATTTCTGTTAGAGCAGCACTGGGTGACTGAGACACCATCCACTTGTGGTATTTCTGTTAGAGCAGCACTAGGTGACTAAGACACCATCCACTGTGGTATTTCTGTTAGAGCAGCACTAGGTGACTGAGACACCATCCACTTGTGGTATTTCTGTTAGAGCAGCACTAGGTGACTAAGACACCATCCACTGTGGTATTTCTGTTAGAGCAGCACTAGGTGACTAAGACACCATCCACTTGTGATATTTCTGTTAGAGCAGCACTAGGTGACTAAGACACCATCCACTGTGTTATTTCTGTTAGAGCGGCACTAGGTGACTAAGACATCATCCACTTGTGGTATTTCTGTTAGCGCAGCACTAGGTGACTAAGACATCATCCACTTGTGGTATTTCTGTTAGAGCAGCACTAGGTGACTGAGACACCATCCACTGTGGTATTTCTGTTAGAGCAGCACTGGGTGACTGAGACACCATCCACTTGTGGTATTTCTGTTAGAGCAGCACTAGGTGACTAAGACATCATCCACTTGTGGTATTTTGTTAGAGCAGCACTAGGTGACTGAGACACCATCCACTTGTGGTATTTCTGTTAGAGTAGCACTAGGTGACTAAGACATCATGCACTTGTGGTTTTTCTGTTACAGCAGCACTAGGTGACTGAGACACCATCCACTTGTGGTATTTCTGTTAGAGCAGCTCTAGGTGACTGAGACACCATCCACTTTTGGTATTTCTGTTAGAGCAGCACTAGGTGACTAAGACACCATCCACTGTGGTATTTCTGTTATAGTAGCACTAGGTGACTAAGATATCATCCACTTGTTGTATTTCTGTTAGAGCAGCACTAGGTGACTAAGTCACCATCCACTGTGGTATTTCTGTTAGAGCAGCACTAGGTGGCTAAGACATCATCCACTTGTGGTATTTCTGTTAGAGCAGCACTAGGTGACTAAGACATCATCCACTTGTGGTATTGGTGTTAGAGCAGCACTAGGTGACTGAGACACCATCCACTGTGGTATTTCTGTTAGAGGAGCACTGGGTGACTGAGACACCATCCACTTGTGGTATTTCTGTCAGAGCAGCACTAGGTGACTAAGACATCATCCACCTGTGGTATTTCTGTTAGAGCAGCGCTAGGTGACTGAGACACCATCCACTTGTGGTATTTCTGTTACAGCAGCACTAGGTGACTGAGACACCATCCACTGTGGTATTTCTGTTATAGTAGCACTAGGTGAGTAAGACATCATCCACTTGTTGTATTTCTGTTAGAGCAGCACTAGGTGACTGAGACACCATCCACTTGTGGTATTTCTGTTAGAGCAGCACTAGGTGACTAAGACACCATCCACTGTGGTATTACTGTTAGAGCAGCACTAGGTGACTGAGACACCATCCACTTGTGGTATTTCTGTTAGAGCAGCACTAGGTGACTAAGACACCATCCACTTTTGGTATTTCTGTTAGAGCAGCACTAGGTGACTAAGACACCATCCACTGTGGTATTTCTGTTATAGTAGCACTAGGTGACTAAGACATCATCCACCTGTTGTATTTCTGTTAGAGCAGCACTAGGTGACTGAGACACCATCCACTTGTGGTATTTCTGTTAGAGCAGCACTAGGTGACTAAGACACCATCCACTGTGGTATTTCTATTAGAGCAGCACTAGGTGACTAAGTCACCATCCACTGTGGTATTTCTGTTAGAGCAGCACTAGGTGACTAAGACACCATCCACTGGTCTTATTTCTGTTAGAGCAGCACTAGGTGACTAAGTCACCATCCACTGTGGTATTTCTGTTAGAGCAGCACGAGGTGACTAAGACACCATCCTCTGTGGTATTTCTGTTAGAGCAGTACTAGGTGGCTAAGACATCATCCACTTGTGGTATTTCTGTTAGAGCAGCACTAGGTGACTAAGACACCATCCACTGTGGTATTTCTGTTAGAGCAGCACTAGGTGACTAAGTCACCATCCACTGTGGTATTTCTGTTAGAGCAGCACGAGGTGACTAAGACACCATCCACTTTTGGTATTTCTGTTAGAGCAGCACTAGGTGACTAAGACACCATGCACTGTGGTATTTCTGTTATAGTAGCACTAGGTGACTAAGACATCATCCACTTGTTGTATTTCTGTTAGAGCAGCACTAGGTGACTGAGACATCATCCACTTGTGGTATTTCTGTTATAGCAGCACTAGGTGACTGAGACACCATCCACTTGTGGTATTTCTGTTATAGCAGCACTAGGTGACTAAGACACCATCCACTTTTGGTATTTCTGTTAGAGCAGCACTAGGTGACTGAGACACCATCCACTTGTGGTATTTCTGTTAGAGCAGCACTAGGTGGCTAAGACATCATCCACTTGTGGTATTTCTGTTACAGCAGCACTAGGTGACTGAGACACCATCCACTGTGGTATTTCTGTTAGAGCAGCACTAGGTGACTAAGTCACCATCCACTGTGGTATTTCTGTTATAGTAGCACTAGGTGACTAAGATATCATCCACTTGTTGTATTTCTGTTAGAGCAGCACTAGGTGACTAAGTCACCATCCACTGTGGTATTTCTGTTAGAGCAGCACTAGGTGACTAAGTCACCATCCACTGTGGTATTTCTGTTAGAGCAGCACTAGGTGGCTAAGACATCATCCACTTGTGGTATTTCTGTTAGAGCAGCACTAGGTGACTAAGACATCATCCACTTGTGGTATTGGTGTTAGAGCAGCACTAGGTGACTGAGACACCATCCACTGTGGTATTTCTGTTAGAGGAGCACTGGGTGACTGAGACACCATCCACTTGTGGTATTTCTGTCAGAGCAGCACTAGGTGACTAAGACATCATCCACCTGTGGTATTTCTGTTAGAGCAGCGCTAGGTGACTGAGACACCATCCACTTGTGGTATTTCTGTTACAGCAGCACTAGGTGACTGAGACACCATCCACTGTGGTATTTCTGTTATAGTAGCACTAGGTGAGTAAGACATCATCCACTTGTTGTATTTCTGTTAGAGCAGCACTAGGTGACTGAGACACCATCCACTTGTGGTATTTCTGTTAGAGCAGCACTAGGTGACTAAGACACCATCCACTGTGGTATTACTGTTAGAGCAGCACTAGGTGACTGAGACACCATCCACTTGTGGTATTTCTGTTAGAGCAGCACTAGGTGACTAAGACACCATCCACTTTTGGTATTTCTGTTAGAGCAGCACTAGGTGACTAAGACACCATCCACTGTGGTATTTCTGTTATAGTAGCACTAGGTGACTAAGACATCATCCACCTGTTGTATTTCTGTTAGAGCAGCACTAGGTGACTGAGACACCATCCACTTGTGGTATTTCTGTTAGAGCAGCACTAGGTGACTAAGACACCATCCACTGTGGTATTTCTATTAGAGCAGCACTAGGTGACTAAGTCACCATCCACTGTGGTATTTCTGTTAGAGCAGCACTAGGTGACTAAGACACCATCCACTGGTCTTATTTCTGTTAGAGCAGCACTAGGTGACTAAGTCACCATCCACTGTGGTATTTCTGTTAGAGCAGCACGAGGTGACTAAGACACCATCCTCTGTGGTATTTCTGTTAGAGCAGTACTAGGTGGCTAAGACATCATCCACTTGTGGTATTTCTGTTAGAGCAGCACTAGGTGACTAAGACACCATCCACTGTGGTATTTCTGTTAGAGCAGCACTAGGTGACTAAGTCACCATCCACTGTGGTATTTCTGTTAGAGCAGCACGAGGTGACTAAGACACCATCCACTTTTGGTATTTCTGTTAGAGCAGCACTAGGTGACTAAGACACCATGCACTGTGGTATTTCTGTTATAGTAGCACTAGGTGACTAAGACATCATCCACTTGTTGTATTTCTGTTAGAGCAGCACTAGGTGACTGAGACATCATCCACTTGTGGTATTTCTGTTATAGCAGCACTAGGTGACTGAGACACCATCCACTTGTGGTATTTCTGTTATAGCAGCACTAGGTGACTAAGACACCATCCACTTTTGGTATTTCTGTTAGAGCAGCACTAGGTGACTGAGACACCATCCACTTGTGGTATTTCTGTTAGAGCAGCACTAGGTGGCTAAGACATCATCCACTTGTGGTATTTCTGTTACAGCAGCACTAGGTGACTGAGACACCATCCACTGTGGTATTTCTGTTAGAGCAGCACTAGGTGACTAAGTCACCATCCACTGTGGTATTTCTGTTAGAGCAGCACTAGGTGACTAAGTCACCATCCACTGTGGTATTTCTGTTAGAGCAGCACTAGGTGGCTAAGACATCATCCACTTGTGGTATTTCTGTTACAGCAGCACTAGGTGACTGAGACACCATCCACATGTGGTATTTCTGTTAGAGTAGCACTAGGTGACTAAGACACCATCCACTGTGGTATTTCTGTTAGAGCAGCACTAGGTGACTAAGTCACCATCCACTGTGGTATTTCTTTTAGAGCAGCACGAGGTGACTAAGACACCATCCACTGTGGTATTTCTGTTAGAGCAGCACTAGGTGGCTAAGACATCATCCACTTGTGGTATTTCTGTTACAGCAGCACTAGGTGACTGAGACACCATCCACTTGTGGTATTTGTGTTAGAGCAGCACTAGGTGACTAAGACACCATCCACTGTGGTATTTCTGTTAGAGCAGCACTAGGTGACTAAGACACCATCCACTGTGGTATTTCTGTTAGAGCAGCACTAGGTGACTAAGACACCATCCACTTGTGGTATTTCTGTTAGAGCAGCATTAGGTGACTAAGACACCATCCACTGTGGTATTTCTGTTAGAGCGGTACTAGGTGAGTAAGACACCATCCACTTGTGGTATTTCTGTTATAGCAGCACTAGGTGACTAAGACATCATCCACTTGTGGTATTTGTGTTAGAGCAGCACTAGGTGACTAAGACATCATCCACTTGTGGTATTTCTGTTAGAGCAGCACTAGGTGACTGACACACCATGCACTTGTGGTATTTGTGTTAGAGCAGCACTAGGTGACTGAGACACCATCCACTGTCGTATTTCTGTTAGAGGAGCACTAGGTGACTAAGACACCATCCAGTTGTGGTATTTCTGTTAGAGCAGCACTAGGTGACTGAGACACCATCCACTTGTGGTATTTCTGTTAGAGCAACACTAGGTGACTAAGACACCATGCAGTTGTGGTATTTCTGTTAGAGCAGCACTAGGTTACTAAGACACCATCCACTTGTGGTATTTCTGTGAGAGCAGAACTAGGTGACTGAGACACCATCCACTTATGGTATTTCTTTTAGAGCAGCACTAGGTGACTGAGACACCATCCACTTGTGGTATTTCTGGTAGAGCAGCACTAGGTTACTAAGACACCATCCACTGTGGTATTTCTGTTAGAGCAGCACTAGGTGACTAAGACACCATGCACAGTGGTATTTCTGTTACAGCAGCACTAGGTGACTAAGACAGCATCCACTTGTGGTATTTCTGTTATAGTAGCACTAGGTGACTAAGACATCATCCACTTGTGGTATTTCTGTTAAAGCAGCACTAGGTGACTGAGACACCATCCACTTGTGGTATTTCTGTTAGAGCAGCACTAGGTGACTAAGACATCATCCACTTGTGGTATTTCTGTTAAAGCAGCACTAGGTGACTGAGACACCATCCACTTGTGGTATTTCTGTTAGAGCAGCACTAGGTGACTACGTCACCATCCACTGTGGTATTTCTGTTAGAGCAGCACGAGGTGACAAAGACACCATCCACTTGTGGTATTTCTGTTAGAGCAGTACTAGGTGGCTAAGACATCATCCACTTGTGGTATTTCTGTTACAGCAGCACTAGGTGACTGAGACTGCATCCAGTTGTGGTATTTCTGTTAGAGCAGCACTAGGTGACTAAGACACCATCCACTTGTGGTATTTCTGTTAGAGTAGCACTAGGTGACTGAGACACCATCCACTTGTGGTATTTCTGTTAGATCTGCACTGGGGGACTAAGACACCATCCACTAGTGGTATTTCTGTTAGAGCAGCACTAGGTGACTGAGACACCATCCACTGTGGTATTTCTGTTAGAGCAGCACCAGGTGGCTAAGACACCATCCATTTGTGGTATTTCTGTTAGAGCAGCACTAGGTGACTGAGACACCATCCACTTGTGGTATTTCTGTTACAGCAGCACTAGGTGACTAAGACACCATCCACTGTGGTATTTCTGTTAGAGCAGCACTAGGTGACTAAGTCACCATCCACTGTGGTATTTCTGTTAGAGCAGCACGAGGTGACTAAGACACCATCCACTGTGGTATTTCTGTTAGAGCAGCACTAGGTGGCTAAGACATCATCCACTTGTAGTATTTCTGTTACAGCAGCACTAGGTGACTGAGACACCATCCACTTGTGGTATTTCTGTTAGAGCATCACTAGGTGACTAAGACACCATCCACTGTGGTATTTCTGTTAGAGCAGCACTAGGCGACTAAGTCACCATCCACTGTGGTATTTTGTTAGAGCAGCATGAGGTGACTAAGACACCATCCACTGTGGTATTTCTGTTAGAGCAGTACTAGGTGGCTAAGACATCATCCACTTGTGGTATTTCTGTTAGAGCAGCACTAGGTGACTGAGACACCATCCACTTGTGTTATTTCTGTTAGAGCAGCACTAGGTGACTAAGACACCATCCACTTGTGGTATTTCTGTTAGAGCAGCATTAGGTGACTAAGACATCATCCACTGTGGTATTTCTGTTAAAGCAGCACTAGGTGACTAAGACACCATCCACTTGTGGTATTTCTGTTAGAGCAGCACTAGGTGACTAAGACATCATCCACTTGTGGTATTTCTGTTAGAGCAGCACTAGGTGACTAAGACATCATCCACTTGTGGTATTTCTGTTATAGCAGCACTAGGTAACTAAGACATCAGCCACTTGTGGTATTTCTGTTAGAGCAGCACTAGGTGACTGAGACACCATCCACCTGTGGTATTTCTGTTAGAGCAGCACTAGGTTACTAAGACACCATCCACTGTGGTATTTCTGTTAGAGCAACACTAGGTGACTAAGACACCATCCACTGTGGTATTTCTGTTACAGCAGCACTAGGTAACTAAGACACCATCCACTTGTGGTATTTCTGTTATAGTAGCACTAGGTGACTAAGACATCAGCCACTTGTGGTATTTCTGTTAGAGCAGCACTAGGTGACTGAGACACCATCCACCTGTGGTATTTCTGTTAGAGCAGCACTAGGTTACTAAGACACCATCCACTGTGGTATTTCTGTTAGAGCAACACTAGGTGACTAAGACACCATCCACTGTGGTATTTCTGTTACAGCAGCACTAGGTAAGTAAGACACCATCCACTTGTGGTATTTCTGTTAAAGCAGCACTAGGTGACTGAGACACCATCCACTTGTGGTATTTCTGTTAGAGCAGCACTAGGTGACTAAGACATCATTCACTTGTGGTATTTCTGTTAGAGCAGCACTAGGTGACTAAGACATCATCGACTTTTGGTATTTCTGTTAGAGCAGCACTAGGTGACTAAGTCACCATCCACTGTGGTATTTCTGTTAGAGCAGCACGAGGTGACTAAGACACCATCCAGTGTGGTATTTCTGTTAGAGCAGCACTAGGTGGCTAAGACATCATCCACTTGTGGTATTTCTGTTACAGCAGCACTAGGTGACTGAGACACCATCCACTCTGGTATTTCTGTTAGAGCAGCACTAGGTGAGTAAGATATCATCCACTTGTGGTATTTCTGTTAGAGCAGCAGTAGGTGACTGAGACACCATCCACTGTGGTATGTCTGTTAGAGCAGCACTGGGTGACTGAGACACCATCCACTTGTGGTATTTCTGTTAGAGCAGCACTAGGTGACTAAGACATCATCCACTTGTCGTTTTTCTGTTAGAGCAGCACTAGGTGACTGAGACACCATCCACTTGTGGTATTTCTGTTAGAGCAGCACTAGGTGACTAAGACACCATCCACTTGTGGTATTTCTGTTATAGCAGCACTAGGTGACTAAGACACCATCCACTTCTTGTATTTCTGTTAGAGCAGCACTAGGTGACTAAGACATCATCCACTTGTGGTATTTCTGTTAGAGCAGCACTAGGTGAGTGAGACACCATCCACTGTGGTATTTCTGTTAGAGCAGCCCTGGGTGACTGAGACACCATCCACTTGTGGTATTTCTGTTAGAGCAGCACTAGGTGACTAAGACATCATCCACTTGTGGTATTTCTGTTAGAGCAGCACTAGGTGACTGAGACACCATCCACTTGTGGTATTTCTGTTAGAGCAGCACTAGGTGGCTAAGACATCATCCACTTGTGGTATTTCTGTTACCGCAGCACTAGGTGACTGAGACACCATCCACTCTGGTATTTCTGTTACAGCAGCACTAGGTGAGTAAGACATCATCCACTTGTGGTATTTCTGTTAGAGCAGCACTAGGTGACTGAGACACCATCCACTCTGGTATTTCTGTTAGAGCAGCACTGGGTGACTGAGACACCATCCACTTGTGGTATTTCTGTTAGAGCAGCACTAGGTGACTAAGACACCATCCACTGTGGTATTTCTGTTAGAGCAGCACTAGGTGACTGAGACACCATCCACTGTGGTATTTCTGTTAGAGCAGCACTAGGTGACTAAGACATCATCCACTTGTGGTATTTCTGTTTGAGCAGCACTAGGTGACTGAGACACCATCCACTTGTGGAATTTCTGTTAGAGCAGCTCTAGGTGACTAAGACATCATCCACTTGTGGTTTTTCTGTTACAGCAGCACTAGGTGACTGAGACACCATCCACTTGTGGTATTTCTGTTAGAGCAGCACTAGGTGACTAAGACATCATCCACTTGTGGTATTTCTGTTAGAGCAGCACTAGGTGACTAAGACATCATCCACTTGTGGTATTTGTGTTAGAGCAGCACTAGGTGACTGAGACACCATCCACTGTGGTATTTCTGTTAGAGGAGCACTGGGTGACTGAGACACCATCCACTTGTGGTATTTCTGTTAGAGCAGCACTAGGTGACTAAGACATCATCCACCTGTGGTATTTCTGTTAGAGCAGCGCTAGGTGACTGAGACACCATCCACTTGTGGTATTTCTGTTACAGCAGCACTAGGTGACTAAGACACCATCCACTGTGGTATTTCTGTTATAGTAGCACTAGGTGAGTAAGACATCATCCACTTGTTGTATTTCTGTTAGAGCAGCAGTAGGTGACTGAGACACCATCCACTTGTGGTATTTCTGTTAGAGCAGCACTAGGTGACTAAGACATCATCCACTTGTGGTATTTCTGTTAGAGCAGCACTAGGTGGCTAAGACATCATCCAGTTGTGGTATTTCTGTTAGAGCAGCACTAGGTGACTGAGACACCATCCACTCTGGTATTTCTGTTAGAGCAGCACTAGGTGAGTAAGATATCATCCACTTGTGGTATTTCTGTTAGAGCAGCACTAGGTGACTGAGACACCATCCACTGTGGTATGTGTGTTAGAGCAGCACTGGGTGACTGAGACACCATCCACTTGTGGTATTTCTGTTAGAGCAGCACTAGGTGACTAAGACATCATCCACTTGTCGTTTTTCTGTTAGAGCAGCCCTAGGTGACTGAGACACCATCCACTTGTGGTATTTCTGTTAGAGCAGCACTAGGTGACTAAGACACCATCCACTTGTGGTATTTCTGTTATAGTAGCACTAGGTGACTAAGACATCATCCACTTGTGGTATTTCTGTTAGAGCAGCACTAGGTGACTGAGACACCATCCACTTGTGGTATTTCTGTTATAGCAGCACTAGGTGACTAAGACACCATCCACTTGTTGTATTTCTGTTAGAGCAGCACTAGGTGACTAAGACATCATCCACTGTGGTATTTCTGTTAGAGCAGCACTAGGTGAGTGAGACACCATCCACTGTGGTATTTCTGTTAGAGCAGCACTGGGTGACTGAGACACCATCCACTTGTGGTATTTCTGTTAGAGCAGCACTAGGTGACTAAGACATCATCCACTTGTGGTATTTCTGTTAGAGCAGCACTAGGTGACTGAGACACCATCCACTTGTGGTATTTCTGTTAGAGCAGCACTAGGTGGCTAAGACATCATCCACTTGTGGTATTTCTGTTACCGCAGCACTAGGTGACTGAGACACCATCCACTCTGGTATTTCTGTTAGAGCAGCACTGGGTGACTGAGACACCATCCACGTGTGGTATTTCTGTTAGAGCAGCACTAGGTGACTAAGAGACCATCCACTGTGGTATTTCTGTTAGAGCAGCACTAGGTGACTGAGACACCATCCACTTGTGGTATTTCTGTTAGAGGAGCACTAGGTGACTAAGACACCATCCACTGTGGTATTTCTGTTAGAGCAGCACTAGGTGACTAAGACACCATCCACTTGTGGTATTTCTGTTAGAGCAGCACTAGGTGACTAAGACAGCATCCACTGTGGTATTTCTGTTAGAGCGGCACTAGGTGACTAAGACATCATCCACTTGTGGTATTTCTGTTAGCGCAGCAGTAGGTGACTAAGACATCATCCACTTGTGGTATTTCTGTTAGAGCAGCACTAGGTGACTGAGACACCATCCACTGTGGTATTTCTGTTAGAGCAGCACTGGGTGACTGAGACACCATCCACTTGTGGTATTTCTGTTAGAGCAGCACTAGGTGACTAAGACATCATCCACTTGTGGTATTTCTGTTAGAGCAGCACTAGGTGACTGGGACACCATCCACTTGTGGTATTTCTGTTAGAGCAGCACTAGGTGACTAAGACATCATCCACTTGTGGTTTTTCTGTTACAGCAGCACTAGGTGACTGAGACACCATCCACTTGTGGTATTTCTGTTAGAGCAGCACTAGGTGACTGAGACAGCATCCACTTTTGGCATTTCTGTTAGAGCAGCACTAGGTGACTAAGACACCATCCACTGTGGTATTTCTGTTATAGTAGCACTAGGTGACTAAGATATCATCCACTTGTTGTATTTCTGTTAGAGCAGCACTAGGTGACTGAGACACCATCCACTTGTGGTATTTCTGTTACAGCAGCACTAGGTGACTAAGACACCATCCACTGTGGTATTTCTGTTAGAGCAGCACTAGGTGACTAAGTCACCATCCACTGTGGTATTTCTGTTAGAGCAGCACGAGGTGACTAAGACACCATCCACTGTGGTATTTCTGTTAGAGCAGCACTAGGTGGCTAAGACATCATCCACTTGTAGTATTTCTGTTACAGCAGCACTAGGTGACTGAGACACCATCCACTTGTGGTATTTCTGTTAGAGCATCACTAGGTGACTAAGACACCATCCACTGTGGTATTTCTGTTAGAGCAGCACTAGGTGACTAAGTCACCATCCACTGTGGTATTTTGTTAGAGCAGCACGAGGTGACTAAGACACCATCCACTGTGGTATTTCTGTTAGAGCAGTACTAGGTGGCTAAGACATCATCCACTTGTGGTATTTCTGTTAGAGCAGCACTAGGTGACTAAGACACCATCCACTTGTGGTATTTCTGTTAGAGCAGCATTAGGTGACTAAGACATCATCCACTGTGGTATTTCTGTTAAAGCAGCACTAGGTGACTAAGACACCATCCACTTGTGGTATTTCTGTTATAGCAGCACTAGGTGACTAAGACATCATCCACTTGTGGTATTTCTGTTAGAGCAGCACCAGGTGACTAAGACATCATCCACTTGTGGTATTTGTGTTAGAGCAGCACTAGGTGACTGAGACACCATCCACTTGTGGTATTTCTGTTAGAGCAGCACTAGGTGACTAAGACATCATCCACCTGTGGTATTTCTGTTAGAGCAGCGCTAGGTGACTGAGACACCATCCACTTGTGGTATTTCTGTTAGAGCAGCACTAGGTGACTAAGACATCATCCACTTGTGGTTTTTCTGTTACAGCAGCACTAGGTGACTAAGACACCATCCACTGTGGTATTTCTGTTATAGTAGCACTAGGTGAGTAAGACATCATCCACTTGTTGTATTTCTGTTAGAGCAGCACTAGGTGACTGAGACACCATCCACTTGTGGTATTTCTGTTAGAGCAGCACTAGGTTACTAAGACACCATCCACTTGTGGTATTTCTGTTAGAGCAGCACTAGGTGACTAAGACATCATCCACTTGTGGTATTTCTGTTAGAGCAGCACTAGGTGGCTAAGACATCATCCAGTTGTGGTATTTCTGTTAGAGCAGCACTAGGTGACTAAGACACCATCCGCTTGTGGTATTTCTTTTATAGTAGCACTAGGTGACTAAGACATCATCCACTTGTGGTATTTCTGTTAGAGCAGCACTGGGTGACTAAGACACCATCCACTTGTGGTATTTCTGTTAGAGCAGCACTAGGTGACTAAGACATCATCCACTTGTGGTATTTCTGTTAGAGCAGCACTTGGTGACTAAGACACCATCCACTTGTGGTATTTCTGTTAGAGCAGCACTAGGTGACTAAGACACCATCCACTTGTGGTATTTCTGTTAGAGCAGCACTAGGTGACTAAGACACCATCCACTTGTGGTATTTCGGTTTGAGCAGCACTAGGTGACTGAGACACCATCCACTTGTGGTAGTTCGGTTATAGCAGCACTAGGTGACTGAGACACCAAAGAATCCCATGCAGCATTACTTGGCACCTTAGGTATGTTCCAGTCCATGTTGTACCAGTTGTGGTGGAGTGGACTCCACCTCAGTTCTAGGGTACGTGGACAACACTGGCTGGTGGATGTGACCTGCCAACCTTTTGGTTAGCAGCCAAACTCTTAACCACTGCGCCACCAGAGCTCCAAAACACAATACGGTATTTATAAAATAAATTAAAATGTACTAAATGATAAAATAAACTACAATGAATACATAAATGTAATATAAAAAGAATTAAATTAAACTATAAAACATAACATGACTTAACCAAAGACAAATAAAATAAAATGTATTATAAAAATAATTCAAATTAAATATTTGTAAGAAATTGAATTATATGAAATGTTACAGCGAATCTAAAATGCAATGAAAATGAAATAAAACCTTCCCAGAAACACGTCTCTTCCTTGCCTTTTGTTATCTCCTTACTTCTCTGTGTGCCATGATCTCACTGATTTTTTTAATTTTTCTAACATAATGTGTGGCCCCTGTTAGACATCTGACCTATGTCCACTCCAGCAGAAACATCGGTCCAGGATAAGGGTTACATGTGAATGACCACTGTGCCTTTCAACCACAGCGTCTTCAGGGTGGCCATGGCCAGGTGGCTGGACCCCTGGAAGGCTGCCCACAGTCATCCCAGCCCAGAGGCTGCTCCTCAAAGGGCCGTGTCTCTCCTCAGTGTCCTTCTGACTTGCAAGGGACTGAATCCTAAAGAGCAACTTTCTAGCTATGTTTACATTAAAAAAATCATAAGGTTTTATCTCTGGAGGAGTAAATTGTTTTTAGGTGCCATTGCGTCAGTTCCGACTCATGGTAAACCCTATGTACAACAGGAAGAAACATAGTCTGGTCCTGCACCATCTTCACAATTGTCACTATGTTTGGTTCTATTGTTGCAGCCACTGTGTCAATCCATCTCATTGAAGATCTTCCTCTTTTTTGCTAACCCTCTACCAAGCTTGATATCCTTCTCCAGGGACTGGTCCCTGCTGATAACATGTCCAATGTATGTGAGATAAAGTCTCGCCATCCTCACTTCTAAGGAGCATTCTGGCTATACTTCTTCCAAGACAGACTTGTTCATTCTTCTGGCAGTCCATGATATATTCAATATTCTTTGCCAACACCATAACTCAAAGGAGTCAATTCTTCTTCAGTCTTCTTTATTCGTTGTCCAGCTTTCACGTGAATACGAGACGATTGAAAACATCATGACTTGGGTCAGGTGTACCTTAGTCCTTAAAGTGACATCTTTGCTTTTGAACACTTTGAAGAAGTCTTTTGCAGCAGATTTGTCCAATGCAATGTGTTGTTGGATTTCTTGCCTGCTGATCTCTGGGTGTTGAAGCCTGCTTCCATGGGTGTGGAGGAGTAAGTCATCCACTGAGAATCCTTGTGTTGGTTCTTTTACCATGAGACACAATTTCACATGTACCATCCTGCGTCATTTCACACTACATGGCATCAGGCTGTGTGGCAGAATGCCAAAACTGTACTTTCACCTAAAATCCAAATAGTAACCAGACACCAGGATGACTTGTAGACAAACTCTTTGGTAGGGCCCATAAAAGTAACGAGCTCAAAATAGATCAAATATTGATGAAGTGAAACTCCAGAGCTTGGAGGTTTTAAGGAGGGTTGTAAGGAGACTATCTGAAGAAATTCACGGAAAGCTCTAAGTTTCACGTGCCATCTCTGAGGGGAACAGGGATGGTCATCCCACTCACTAGCTAAGAGAGGAGCAACAAGAAACCCATTTGGAATTTATGAGATTGCTTCTCAGTTAGAGAAGCACAGTACACTGGGGTCTAACTCCTGTCCAGAGAATCTGAAAAGCAGAGAAAACCTTGTGGTTCTTCTGGCTGCTGGAGCTAAGAGAGCTTGCTTCATTGGGGTCTGGCCCAAGCCCAGAGACTGACAGGACAAAGGTCATCAGTGTTCTCATGGCACTGACACAGTCCCCACAGACTTCTAAGCACTAAATAGAGGGTATGAATAAACCTCATTTCCCTATTGTGGTTATATGTCCGTGAGAGGAGACAGTGAAGATAATTGTAATCAATGGCTAAAACAGTGATATGTCAGGGATAAATGCCAAATGGAAACAGAAAGCAAAGAGGGAATAGATGTCCAGAATGTAGTTGAGTTTGGGGTTTTAATTAAATTTAATTATCTGCTGGTTATCGTTCATGCTCTCCTGTCCTTTGCTGATTCCTCCTCACCAGCCTGTTTTTTGTCTGTATAGTTTCTAAACTTGATCCACTTCTGCCCCTCCCCACTGGCCCTGTGACCTGCTACCAGGGCAGGATAGAAACCACTGGATTCACCCTGATTTTAGGGATGAATAAAATGTCAGTAATTTTAAATACCACCATTCTTCTGTCACTTTGTCCTACTGTGGTGGCTTGCGTGCTGCTATGATGCATTCCAAACACTGGCATGGTCACCCACAGTGAACAGGTTTCAGCAGAACCTCCAGACTAAGACAGACTAGGAAGAAAGGCCTGGCAATCTACTTTGGAAAATTAACCAATGAAACCCTTATGGATAATATTGCTGCAACAATGGACTCAAACATACCAACTGTCATCGAGATGGCGGCACAGGATAGGGCAAAGTTTTGTTCTGTTATACATAAGGTCACCATGAGTTGGAGCTGACTCAATGGCACCTGACAACAACATCTTTAAATGAATTGCTAATTTCCAGGAATATTTAAATAAAATAAGATAAAATGAATAAAGCTGAAAACATGTTAATATGAACCTAGTTTATCTGACATATATTAAAATTTTGTGTTAGAACTAACAGCAGAAGCTGTTTTGGGGTGAAAGAACACGGATTGGTTGCTGTTCCTACCATTCTATCAAATAAATCATCAAAGAGTGGCAATAAGTGCCACTGGCATCATTGGTCCAATATAATCAACTTGCCAGCTGTGTGCAGGGCCTTCTCCCCATGAAATCTGTCACATAGTCATCTACAACCTCTGTCTTTCTTGCTGGCAGACAGAGCAGTCCTTATTGGCATTTTGTCCCTCAGACGGTACAAGGGAGATATGTCCATATTCAGCCCACCTCTGCATTGGTGCAGCACCCCCGTGCCCGCTCATTTCATGGACCCAATTGGCCACCTCAAGTGAGCATACCAACAGGTCCGTCTGCTGATTCCAATCACCTTCCAATCCAGGAGGAGGGTTTTTCTGATGGGCATCGACATGACCTGCTCTGATGTGCCCTCTAAGTTCCCAGAGTGCTTTCCATAGGTCTATGCCCCACATGGCTGTCCCCTCAATAGTCCAATTTTCCATTGGTAGTTTTTAAAAATTTTTATTGTGCTTTAAGTGAAAGTTTACAAATATAAGTCAGTCTCTCACACAAAAACATATACACCTTGCTACATACTCCCAATTACTCCCCCCCGATGAGACAGACCGCTCCCTCCGTCCACTCTCTCTTTTTGTGTTCATTTTGCCAGCTTCTTCTAACCCCCTCTACCCTCTCATCTCCCTTCCAGGCAGGAGATGGCAACATAGTCTCAAGTGTCCACCTGATCCAAGAAGCTCACTCCTCACCAGCATTCCTCTCCAACCCATTGGCCAGTCCAATCCCTGTCTGAAGAGTTGGCTTTGGGAATGGTTCCCATCCTGGGCCAACAGAAGGTCTGGGGGCCATGACCTCCAGGGTCCTTCTAGTCTCAGTCAGACCATTAAGTCTGGTCTTTTTACGAGAATTTGGGGTCTGCATCCCATTGCTCTCCTGCTCCCTCAGGGGTTCTCTGTTTTGTTCCCTGTCAGGGCAGTCATCGGTTATAGGTGGGCATCATCTAGTTCTTCTGTCTCAGGATGATGTAGTCTCTGGTTCATGTGGCCCTTTCTGTCTCTTGGGCTCATAATTACCTTGTGTCCTTGGTGTTCTTCATTCTCCTTTGATCCAGGTAGGTTGAGACTCAGCGATACATCTTAGATGACCGCTTGCTAGCGTTTAAAACCCCAAACACCACTCTTCAAAGTGGGATACAGAATGTTTTCTTAACAGATTATATTATACCACTTGACTTAGATGTTGCCTAAAACCATGGTCCCCAAACCCCTGCCCCTGCTATTCAGTTTGAAGCATTCAATTTATTCAGGAAACTTCTTTGCTTTTGGTTTAGTCCAGTTGTGCTGACCTCCCTTGAATTGTGTGTCGTCTTTCTCTTCACCTAAAGTAGTTTTTATCTACTATCTAATTAGTGAATACCCCTCTCCCACTCTCCCTCCCTCCCCGCTCTTGTAACCACAAAAGAATGTTTTCTTCTCAGTTTAAACTATTTCTCAAGTTCTTATAATGGAGGTCTTATACAATATTTGTCCTTTTGCAACTGACTAATTTCACTCAGCATAATGCCTTCCAGGTTCTTCCATGTTATGAAATGTTTCACAGATTCTTCACCGTTCTTTATCGATGCATAGTATTCCATTGTGTGAATATACCATAATTTTATCCATCAATCTGTTGATGGGCACCTTGGTTGCTTCCATCTTTTTGCTATTGTAAACAGTGCTGCAATGAACATGGGTGTGCATATATCTGTTCATGTAAAGGCTCTTATTTCTCTAGGATATATTCCAAGGAGTGGGGTTGCTGGATCGTATGGTAGTTCTATTTCTAGCTTTTTAAGGAAGTGTCAAATCGATTTCCAAAGTGGTTGTACCATTTGACATTCCCACCAGCAGTGTATAAGTGTTCCAGTCTCTCCACAGCCTCTCCAGCATTGACTATTTTGTGTTTCTTGGATTCATGCCAGCCTTGTTGGAGTGAGATGAAATCTCATTGTAGTTTTGATTTGCTTTTCTCTAACAGCTAATAATCATGAGCATTTCCTCATGTATCTGTTAGCTAGCTGAATGTCTCCTTTAGTGAAGTGTCTGTTCATATCTTTTGCCCATTTTTTAATTGGGTTGTTTGTCTTTTTGTAGTTGCATTTTTGCAGTACCATGTATATTTTAGAGGTCAGGCGCTGATCAGAAATGTCATAGCTAAAACCTTTTTCCCAGTCTGTAGGTAGTTCTTTCGCTCTTTTGGTGAAGTCTTTGGAAGAGCATAGGTGTTTGATTTTTAGGAGTTCCCAGTTATCTAGTTTTTCTTCTGCATTCTTAATAATGTTTTGTATACTGTTTACACCATGTATGAGGGCTCCTATTGTTGTCCCTATTTTTTCTTCCACGATCTTTATTGTTTTAGATTTTATATTTAGGTCTTTGATCCATTTCGAGCTCATTTTTGTGCATGGAGTGAGGTATGGGTCTTGTTTCATTTTTTTGCGGATGGATATCCAGTTATGCCAGCATCATTTGTTAAAAAGACTGTCTTTTCCCTATTTAACTGTTTTAGGGCCTTTGTCAAATATCAACTGCTCATATGTGGATGAATTTATGTCTGGATTCTCAATTCTGTTCCATTGGTCTATGTGTCTGTTGAAGTAGTACCACGCTGTTTTGACTACTATGGCAGTATAATGGGCTCTAAAATCAGGTAAATCAAGGGTTCCCACTTTGTTCTTCTTTTTCAGTAATGCCTTACTTATCTGGGGCCTCCTTCCCTTCCATATGAAGTTGCTGATTTGTTTCTCCATCTCATTAAAGAATGTCGTTGGAATTTGGACCGGAATTGCATTAAATGTATAGATCCCTTTTGGTAGCATAGACATTTTTATAATGTTAAGTCTTCCTATCCATGAGCAAGGTATGTTTTTCCACTTATGTAGGTCTCTTTTGGTTTCTTGCAGAAGTGTACTGTAGTTTTCTTTGTATAAGTCTTTTACATCTCTGGTAAGATTTATTCCTAAGTATTTTATCTTCTTGGGGGCTACTGTAAATAGCATTGATTTGGTGATTTCCTCTTTGATATTCTTTTTGTTGGTGTAGAGGAATCCAACTGATTTTTGTATGTTTATCTTGTATCCCGATACTCTGCTGAACTCTTCTATTAGTTTCAGTAGTTTTCTTGAGTATTCCTTAGGATTTTCTGTGTATAAGATCATGTCTGCAAATAGAGATAATTTTACTTCTTCCTTGCCAATCTGGATGTCCTTTATTTCTTTATCTAGCCTGATTGCTCTGGCTAGAACCTCCAAAGCAATGAGAATAAGAGCTGTGATAAAGGGCATCCTCGCGTCTGGTTCCTGATCTCAAGGGGAATGCTTGCAGGAGCTCTCCATTTAGGGTGATGTTGGCTGTTGGCTTTGTATAAACGCCCTTTATTATGTTGAGGAATTTCCCTTTTATTCCTATTTAGCTGAGAGTTTTTATCATGAATGGGTGTTGGACTTTGGCAAATGACTTTTCTGCATCAATGGATAAAATCATGTGATTGTTGTCTTTTGTTTTATTCATGTGATGGATTACATTAATTGTTTTTCTAATGTTGAACCATCCCTGCATACCTGGTATGAATTCCACTTGGTCATGGTGAGTTATTTTTTGATATGTTGTTGAATTCTATTGGCTAGAATTTTGTTGAGGATTTTTGCATCTAAGTTCATGAGGGATGTAGGTCTATAATTTTCTTTTTTTGTTGTGTCTTTACCTGGTTTTGGTATCAGGGATATGGTGGCTTTATAGAATGATTTTGGTAGTATTCCATCCTTTTCTATGCTCTGAAATACCTTTAGTAGTAGTGGTGTTAACTCTTCTCTGAAAGTTTGGTAGAACTCTGCAGTGAAGCCGAGAACTCTGCAGTGAAGCCAGGGCTTTTTCTTATTGGGAGTTTTTTGATTACCTTTTCAATGTTTTCTTTTGTTATGGGTCTATTTAGTTGTTCTACCTCTGTTTGTGTTAGTTTAGGTAGGTAGTGTGTTTCCAGGAATTCATCCATTTCTTCTAGGTTTTCAAATTTGTCAGGGTACAATTTTTTGTAGTAATCTGATATGATTCTTTTAATTTCAGTTGGGTCTGTTGTAATATCGCCCATCTCATTTCTTATTCAGGTTATTTGTTTCCTCTCCTGTTTTTCTTTTGTCAGTTTGGCCAGTGGTTTACCGATTTTGTTAGTTTTTTCAAAGAACCAGCTTTTGGTCTTGTTAATTCTTTGAATTGTTTTTCTGTTTTCTATTTCATTTAGTTCGGCTCTAATTTTTATTACTTGTTTTCCTCTGGTGCCTGAGGGTTACTTTTGTTGCTCTCTTTCTATTTGTTCAAGTTGTAGGGATAGTTCTTTGATTTTGGCCTTTTCTTCTTTTTGTACCTGTGCATTTATTGATATAAATTGGCCTCTGAGCACCCCTTTTGCTGTGTCCCAAAGGTTCTGATAGGAAGTGTTTTCATTCTCATTGGATTCTATGAGTTTCTTTATTCCATCCTTAATGTCTTCTATAATCCAGTCTTTTCTGAGCACGGAAATCGTTCAGTTTCCAAGAGTTTGATTTCTTTTCCCTGCTTTTTCTGTTATTGATTTCTACTTTTATGGCCTTATGGTCAGAGAAGATGCTTTGTAATATTTCAATGTTTTGGGTTCTGCTAAGGCTTGCTTTATGACCTAATTTGTGGTCTATTCTAGAGAATGTTCCATGTGCACTGGAAAAGAAAGTATACTTGGTTGCTGTTGGGTGGAGTGTTCTGTACATGCCTATGAGGTCAAGTTGGTTGATTGTGGCATTTAGGTCTTCCGTGTCTTTATTGAGCTTCTTTCTGGATGTCCTGTCCTTCACCGAAAGTGGTGTGTTGAAGTCTCCTACTATTATTGTGGAGCTGTCTATCTCACTTTTCAATGCTGATAGAGTTTGTTTTATGTATCTTGCAGCCCTGTCACTGTGTGCATAAATATTTAATATGGTTATCTCTTCTTGGTGTATTGTCCATTTAATCATTATATAGTATCCTTCCTTATCCTTTCTGGTGGATTTAACTTTAAAGTCTGTTTTGTCAGAAATTAATATTGCTACTCCCGCTCTTTTTGATTGTTGTTTGCTTCATATATTTTTTTCCATCCTTTGAGTTATAGTTTGTGTCTCTAAGTCTAAGGTGTGTCTCTTATAGACAGCATATAGACGGATCATGTTTTTTAATCCGTTCTGCCACTCTCTGTCTCTTTATTGGTGCATTTAGTCCATTTACATTCAGCATAATTATGGATAGGTACGAATTTAGTGCTATCATTTTGATGTCTTTTTTGTGTGTGTTGTTGACAGTTTCTTTTTCCCATTTAATTTTATGTGCTGAGTAGATTATATATTGTCCTTTTCTCCTCTCCATTGTTGTTCCTTTTGTTTCTGCTGAGTCTCTATTTTTTTCTTGTATTTTATTTTGATGTGTATGATAGTTTGTCTCCTTTGTGGTTACCTTATTATTTATCCCTATTTTTCTAAATTTAAACCTAACTTTTATTTCTTTGTAGCGCCTTATCTTCCTCTCCATATGGAAGAAGTATGAGTACATTTCTTAGTCCCTCTTTATTGTTTTAGTGTTGTCTTCTTTTACATAATAACATCGCTGTTTCCCTGTTTTGAGCATTTTTTAATCTTGATTTATTTTTGTGATTTCCCTGTCTGGGTGACTTCTGATTGCTCTGCCCAGTGTTCTTGTCTTGGGTTAATATCTGATATTATTGACTTTCTAACCAAAGAACTCTCTTTAGTATTTCTTGTAGTTTTGGTTTGGTTTTTATGAATACCCTAAACTTCTGTTTATCTGGAAATGTCCTAATTTCACCTTCATATTTGAGAGACTGTTTTCCTGGATATATGATCCTTGGCTGGTAATATTTTTCCTTCATTTTTTATATAAGTCATCTCATTGCCTTCTTGCCTGCATGGTTTCTGCCGAGTAGTCCGAGCTTATTCTTATTGGCTTTCCTTTGTAGGTGAGTTTTCTTTTATCACTAACTTCTCTTAAAATTCTCTCTTTATCTTTGGTTTTGGCAAGTTTGATTATAATATGTCTTGGTGACTTTCTTTTAACATCTACCTTATGTGGAGTTCGATGAGCATCTTGGATAGATATCTTCTCATCTCTCACGATATAGGGAAGTTTTCTGCCAACCCATCTTCAACAATTCTCTGTGTATTTTCTGTTATCCTTCCCTGTTCTGGTACTCCAGTTGCTCATAGGTTATTTCTCTTGACAGAGTCCCACATGATTCTTAAGGTATCTTCCTTTTTTAAAATTCGTTTATGCGATTTTTCTTGAAATATATTAGTGCCAAGTGCTTTATTTCAAGTTCAGAAATTCTACCTTCTATCTGCTCAATTCTGCTTCTCTGACTTTCTATTGAGTTGTCAACTTCTGTAATTTTATTGTTAATCTTCCTAATTTCTGGTTGCTGTCTATGGATTTTTCCAGCTTATTAAATTTTTCCTTATGTTCCTGAATAATCTTTTTAATTTCTTTAATTGTTTTATCTGTGTGTTTCTTTGCTTGTTCTGCGTAATGACTCGTTTCCTTCCTGATGTCTCGAAGGGTTCTGTATATTAATATTTATATTCTGCCTCTGGTAATTCTAGGAAGGCACTTTAGTCTAGAAGATCCCTGAATTCTTTGTTTTGAGAGCTTGTTGAGGTGATCGTGGTCTGTTTCTTTATGTGACTTGATATTGACTGTTGTGTCCGAGCCATCTATAAGTTATTGTATTAGTTTGTTTTGTGTTTGCTTACCGTGTCGTAGCTTCTTGCTTTGTTTTGTTTTGATATGCCAAAATGGGTTGCTTGAGTGAGCTAGCTTGATTATCTTCACCTTTGGAGCCCTGACATCCTGTCCCCAGATGGCTAGAGCTGTTATCAGGTATATCAGTCTAGGAGTCCATTCACTTTTCTTGTATGAATTCAGCTCAAGTTTCCAGGTAGCTGATCATCAAGTGTGTGTCTTAAAGAGCTGAGGGTGATTGGTGTAGGTGCCGGTATCTGGTTGCAGCAGGGAGTCACACTCAGAACAAGGCAGTGGCTGAGAATCATCCCCCACGTGTCTCTGAGGAAAACTTGTCCCTGTTCCCTAGGGTGTACAGGTGGGTGGGTTCTGCAGACAGACCATGGGCACCCAATGTTTTTGGTTGTAAGGACTGGGAGGTACCAGTTATCCTTGGACCCTTGTCGCGGGCAGCTGGGTGACCTGAGTGGAGCTACCAGTCCTTAGGACCCTGATGTGGGTAGGTGAAGACCCTGTTTAATAGGCAAAGCAATGTCAAACATCAAACATACACCTCTCCACCTCACAGCTGAAATGGTTGGAGTCTGCCAACAAGAGCCTATTCTCCTGAAATAGGCCCACACAGGTCCATGCAGAGGGGAAAGTTACTTGAAGTCCACGGACTGTTTATACCTGGACAGGATCCGCGTCTGTCCTGAGCTCCCCCAGTTAGTGGAGCTGGCAAATTATCTTTCCCCCCAATTGCAAATTTATTCATTCTCCAAGCCCAGGAAGATGGCTGTAGGAGCTCAACAGGGCCTATCTCAGGCCCAGGGAAGTCAGCTGCTGAAGCTGGCTTGGGAGGTGGAGGCGCGGTAAAATATATGCAAGTACTTAGCTTTTGCCGAGAGCGCCATTCTTCTCTGGCTCCGGAGGTGTGAGTAGGCTATGTGGCTGGCTGCTTCTCCCTGAGGAAACTGTGGCTGGACATTAGTACCAGCCTCCCGCTCCGGCTCCTGGGAATGGTGCCTGAGGGATCCCCGTGATTCAGGTCCAGTAACTCCTCTCTGCTTCTGAACCATCTCTTCCTCCCCCTACCCCTCAGTTCATTTTCTAAGGTTGCCTTTGTTGTTCAGGGCACCTAGCTTGTCATAACTATACTTGTTTCACTTGTTTTTTTTGGTCTTTGTTGTAAAGAGGGCTCGCCAGAAGTGTCTGTCTATTCTACCATCTTGGCTCTGCCTCACTCCATTGCTCATTATGACCATATAGCCAGACCATTGCCCACCGCCCATGAATTGGTAAAAATCCAAACATATGGGCTCTCACCATTGCACAGTTCTTCCATCATAGCTGGGAAAGCAGCATGCAGTTCAGCCTATTGATCTGACCTTTTCTTACCTTCTTCAATCAGACGCTTTCCACCTGCTGGTCTTAATGCAGCAGCTTTTCACATCACTTGCTTTCCATGTACCCTGGAACTGCGGTCCATGAACCAAGCAGCCTTCTACTAGCCGTTAGAAAGTTGTTCATAGGGCACCGTCCATGTAGCCATGGGCTCTGGCAGCTTCTCAGGTGGTTCCAGCATAGGACCTGTGGGAAAAGAGGTTACCTGCTCATGGATACGGTGGGTGCCTCCCTGCATTCCCCCAGTAGCTTTTTCTTGTATGAGCCATTTCCATTTTTAAAAAAATTTTTATTGAGCTTCAAGTGAACGTTTACAAATCAAGTCAGTCTGTCACATATAAGTTTATATACACTTTACTCCATACGCCCACTTGCTCTCCCCCTAACGAGTCAGCCCTTCCAGTCGCTCCTTTCGTGACAGTTTTGCCAGCTTCCAAACCTCTCTACCCTCCCCCCCGAGACAGGAGATGCCAACACAGTCTCAAGTGTCCACCTGATACAAGTAGCTCACTCTTCATCAGCATCTCTCTCCTACCCACTGTCCAGTCCCTTCCATGTCTGATGAGTTGTCTTTGGGAATGGTTCCTGTCCTGGGCCAACAGAAGGTTTGGGGACCATGACCGCCGGGATTCCTCTAGTCTCAGTCAGACCATTAAGTATGGTCTTTGTGTGAGAATTTGGGGTCTGCATCCTACTGATCTCCTGCTCCCTCAGGGGTTCTCTGTCGTGCTCCCTGTCAGGGCAGTCATCGGTTGTGGCCAGGCACCATCTAGTTCTTCTGGTCTCAGGATGATATAGGTCTCTGGTTCATGTGGCCCTTTCTGTCTGTTGGGCTCAGAGTTATCGTGTGACCTTGGTGTTCTTCATTCTCCTTTGATCCAGGTGGGTTGAGACCAATTGATGCATCTTAGATGGAGGCTTGTTAGCATTTAAGACCCCAGATGCCACAGTTCAAAGTGGGATGCAGAATGTTTTCATAATAGAATTATTTTGCCAATTGACTTAGAAGTCCCCTTACCCATAGTCCCCAAGCCCCCGCCCTTGCTCCGCTGACCTTTGAAGCATTCAGTTTGTCCCCGAAACTTCTTTGCTTTTGGTCCAGTCCAGTTGAGCTGACCTTCCATGTATTGAGTATTTGTCCTTCCCTTCACCTAAAGTAGTTCTTATCTACTAACTAATCAGTAAAAAACCCTCTCCCACCCTCCCTCTGTCCCCCGCCCCCGTAACCACAAAAGTATGTGTTCTTCTCAGTTTATACTGTTTCTCAAGATCTTATAATAGTGGTCTTATACAATATTTGTCCTTTTGCCTCTGACTAATTTCACTCAGCATAATGCCTTCCAGGTTCCTCCATGTTATGAAATGTTTCACAGATTCATCACTGTTCTTTATCGATGCGTAGTATTCCATTGTGTGAATATACCACAATTTATTTAACCATTTATCCGTTGATGGACACCTTGGTTGCTTCCATTTTTTGCTATTGTAAACAGAGCTGCAATAAACATGGGTGTGCATATATCTGTTCGTGTGAAGGCTCTTATTTCTCTAGGGTATATTCCGAGGAGTGGGATTTCTGGGTTGTATGGCAGTTCTATTTCTGTTTAAGATAACGCCAGATAGATTTCCAAAGTGGTTGTACCATTTTACATTCCCACCAGCAGTGAGATTCGCACCAATCTCTCCGCAGCCTTTCCAACATTTATTATTTAGTGTTTTTTGGATTAATGCCAGCCTTGTTGGAGTGAGATGGAATCTCATCGTAGTTTTAATTTGCATTTCTCTAATGGCTAATGATCGAGAGCATTTTCTCATGTATCTGTTAGCTGCCTGAATATCTTCTTTAGTGAAGTGCGTGTTCATATCCTTTGCCCACTTCTTGATTGGGTTGTTTGTCTTTTTGTGGTTGAGTTTTGACAGAATCATATAGTTTTTAGAGATCAGGCACTGGTCTGAGATGTCATAGCTGAAAATTCTTTCCCAATCTGTAGGTGGTCTTTTTACTCTTTTGGTGAAGTCTTTAGCCGAGCATAGGTGTTTGATTTTTAGGAGCTCCCAGTTATCTGGTTTCTCTTCGTCATCTTTGGTAATGTTTTGTATTCTGTTTATGCCTTGTATTAGGGCTCCTAAGGTTGTCCCTATTTTTTCTTCCATGATCTTTATCATTTTAGTCTTTATGTTTAGGTCTTTGATCCACTTGGAGTTAGTTTTTGTGCATGGTGTGAGGTATGGGTCCTGTTTCATTTTTTTGCAAATGGATATCCAGTTATGCCAGCACCATTTGTTAAAAAGACTATCATTTTCCCCAATTAACTGACACTGGGCCTTTGTCAAATATCAGCTGCTCATATGTGGATGGATTTATACCTGGCTTCTCAGTTCTGTTCCATTGGTCTATGAGCCTGTTGTTGTACCAGTACCAGGCTGTTTTGACTACTGTGGCTATATAATAGGTTCTGAAATCAGGTAGAGAGAGGCCTCCCACTTTCTTCTTCTTTTTCAGTAATGCTTTACTTATCCGAGGCTTCTTTCCCTTCCATATGAAGTTGGTGATTTGTTTCTCCATCACATTGAAAAATGACATTGGAATTTGGATCGGGAGTGCATTGTATGTATAGATGGCTTTTGGTAGAATAGACATTTTTACTATGTTAAGTCTTCCTATCCATGAGCAAGGTATGTTTTTCCACTTAAGTAGGTCCTTTTTAGTTTCTTGTAGTAGTACTTTGTAGTTTTGTTTGTGTAGGTCTTTTACATCTTTGGTAAGATTTATTCCTAAGTATTTTATCTTCTTGGGGCCTACTGTGAATGGTATTGATTTGGTGATTTCCTCTTCGATGTTCTTTTTGTTGATGTAGAGGAATCCAAGTGATTTTTGTATGTCTATCTTATAACCTGAGACTCTGCCAAACTCTTCTATTAGTTTCAGTAGTTTTCTGGAGGATTCCTTAGGGTTTTCTGTGTATAAGATTATGTCATCTGCAAATAGAGATAATTTTACTTCCTCCTTGCCAATCCAGATACCCTTTATTTCTTTGTCTAGCCTAATTGCTCTGGCTAGGACCTCTAGCACAATGTTGAATAAGAGCGGTGATAAAGGGCATCCTTGTCTGGTTCCCGTTCTCAAGGGAAATGCTTTCAGGCTCTCTCCATTTAGAGAGATGTTGGCTGTTGGCTTTGTATAGATGCCCTTTATTATGTTGAGGAATTTTCCTTCAATTCCTATTTCGCTGAGAGTTTTTATCATAAATGGGTGTTGGACTTTGTCAAATGCCTTTTCTGCATCAATTGATAAGATCACGTGGTTTTTGTCTTTTGTTTTATTTATATGGTGGAATACAGTAATGGTTTTTCTGATATTAAACCAGCCTTGCATACCTGGTATAAATCCCACTTGGTCGTGGTGGATTATTTTTTTGATATGTTGTTGAATTCTATTGGCTAGAATTTTGTTGAGGATTTTTGCATCTATGTTCATGAGGGATATTAGGTCTGTAATTTTCTTTTTTTGTGATGTCTTTACCTGGTTTTGGTATCAGGGATATGGTGGCTTCATAGAATGAGTTAGGTAATATTCCGGCATTTTCTATGCTTTGAAATACCTTTAGTAGTAGTGGTGTTAACTCTTCTCTGAAAGTTTGGTAGAACTCTGCAGTAAAGCCATCCGGGCCAGGGCTTTTTTTTGTTGGGAGTTTTTGGATTACCGTTTCAATCTCTTTTTTTGTTATGCGTCTATTTAGTTGTTCTACTTCTGATTGTGTTAGTTTAGGTAGGTAGTGTTTTTCTAGGAATTCATCCATTTCTTCTAGGTTTGCAAATTTGTTAGAGTACAATTTTTCGTAATAATCCGATATGATTCTTTTAATTTCAGTTGGGTCTGCTGTGATGTGGCCCATCTCGTTTCTTATTCGGGTTATTTGTTTCCTTTCCTGTATTTCTTTAGTCAGTCTGGCCAACGGGTTATCAATGTTGTTAATTTTTTCAAAGAACCAGCTTTTGGCTTTGTTAATTCTTTCAGTTGTTTTTCTGTTCTCTAATTCATTTAGTTCAGCTCCAATTTTTATTATTTGTTTTCTTCTGGTGCCTGATGGATTCTTTTGTTGCTCACTTTCGATTTGTTCAAGTTGTAGGGACAGTTCTCTGATTTTGGCTCTTTCTTCTTTTTGTATGTGTGCATTTATCGATATAAATTGGCCTCTGAGCACTGCTTTTGCTGTGTCCCAGAGGTTTTGATAGGAAGTGTTTTCATTCTCGTTGCATTCTATGAATTTCTTTATTCCTTCCTTAATGTCTTCTATAACCCAGTCTTTTTTTAGCAGGGTATTGTTCAGTTTCCAAGTATTTGATTTCTTTTCCCTAATTTTTCTGTTATTGATTTCCACTTTTATGGCCTTGTGGTCTGAGAAGATGTTTTGTAATATTTTGATGTTTTGGATTCTGCAAAGGTTTGTTTTATAGGCCTAATATGTGGTCTATTCTAGAGAATGTTCCATGTGTGCTAGAAAAAAAAGTATACTTTGCAGCAGTTGGGTGGAGAGTTCTGTAGAAGTCAATGAGGTCAAGTTGGTTGATTGTAGTAATTAGGTCTTCTGTGTCTCTATTGAGCTTCTTACTGGAAGTCCTGTCCTTCTCCGAAAGTGGTGTGTTGAAGTCTCCTAGTATAATTGTGGAGGTGTCTATCTCACTTTTCAGTTCTGTTAAAATTTGTTTTATGTATCTTGCAGCCCTGTCATTGGGTGAGTAAATATTTAATATGGTTATATCCTCCTGGTCAATTGTCCCTTTTATCATTACATAGTGTCCTTCTTTATCCTTTGTGGTGGATTTAACTTTAAAGTCTATTTTGTCAGAAATTAATATTGCTACTCCTGCTCTTTTTTGCTCATTGTTTGCTTGATATATTTTTTTCCATCCTTTGAGTTTTAGTTTGTTTGTGTCTCTCTAAGGTGTGTCTCTTGTAGGCAGCATATAGACGGATCGTGTTTCTTTACCCAGTCTGAGACTCTCTGTCTCTTTATTGGTGCGTTTAGTCCATTTACATTCAGCGTAATTATAGATAAGTATGTGTTTTGTGTTGTCATTTTGATGCCTTTTTATTTGTGTTGTTGACTATTTCATTTTTCCACTTACTTTTTTGTGCCGAGACATTTTTCTTTGTACATTGTGTGTTCCTCATTTTCTTAGTACTTGACTTTATGTATGCTGAGTCGTTACGTTTTTCTTGGTTTTTATCTTGAGTTATGGAGTTGCTATACCTCTTTGTGGTTACCTTAATATTTACCCCTAATTTTCTAAGTAAAAACCTAACTTGTATTGTCCTATATCGCCTTGTATCACTCTCCATATGGCAGTTCTATGCCTCCTATATTTAGTCCCTCTTTTTGATTATTGTGATCTTTCACATATTGACTTCAATGATTCCCTGTTTTGAACGTTTTTTTTTTAATTAATCTTAATTTGTTTTTGTGATTTCCCTATTTGAGTTGATATCAGGATGCTCTGTTCTGTGACCTTGTGTTGGGCTGGTATCTGATATTATTTGTTTTCTGGCCAAACAATTTCCTTTAGTATTTCTTGTAGCTTTGGTTTGGTTTTTGCAAATTTTCTAAGCTTGTGTTTATCCATAAATGTTTTAATTTCGCCTTCATGTTTGAGAGAGAGTTTTGCTAGATATATGATCCTTGGCTGGCAGTTTTTCTCCTTCGGCGCTCTGTATATGTCATCCCATTGCCTTCTTGCCTACATGGTTTCTGCTGAGTAGTCTGAACTTATTCTTATTGATTCTTTCTTGTAGGAGACCTTTCTTTTATCCCTGGCTGCTTTTAAAATTTTCTCTTTATCTTTGGTTTTGGCAAGTTTGATGATAATATGTCTTGGTGTTTTTCTTTTTGGATCAATCTTAAATGGGGTTCGATGAGCATCTTGGATAGATATCCTTTCATCTTTCATGAGGTCAGGGAAGTTTTCTGCAAGCAGATCTTCAACTATTCTCTCTGTGTTTTCTGTTATCCCTTCCTGCTCTGGGACTCCAATCACACGCACGTTTTCCTTCTTGATAGAGTCCCACATGATTCTTAGGGTTTCTTCATTTTTTTAAATTCCTTTATCTGATTTTTTTTTCCAGCTATATTGGTGTTAATTCCCTGGTCCTCCAGATTTCCCAGTCTGCATTCTAATTGTTCGAGTTTGCTCCTCTGACTTCCTATTGCATTGTCTAATTCTGTAATTTTATTGTTAAACTTTTGGATTTCTGAATGCTCTCTATGGATTCTTGCAACTTATTAATTTTTCCACTATGTTCTTGAATAATCTTTTTGAGTTCTTCAAGTGCTTCATCAGTGTGTTCCTTGGCTTTTTCTATAGCTTGCCTTATTTCATTTCTGAGGTCATCCCTGATGTCTTGAAGCATTCTGTAAATTAGCTTTTTATATTCTGTATCTGGCAATTCCAGAATTGTATCTTCATTTGGGAAAGATTTTGATTCTTTAGTTTGGGGGGTTGTAGAAACAGTCATGGTCTGCTTCTTTATGTGGTTTGATATCGACTGCTGTCTCTGAGCCATCACTAAGATATTGTAGTGATTTATTCTATATTTGCTCACTGAGCCTTATTTTGTTTTGTTTTCTTTCAATATACGTAGATGGGCTACTAGATTGTGCTGTCTTGATTGTTGTAGCCCTTGACTCACTTATGACCTATTACCGGCTGGTTTGGGCTGTTACCAGATATATATGCCTGAGTCCATTCACTATTCTTGAGTAGAATCTGATTTTGGGTCATCAAGTGTGTGGTGCAGATTGTCACCTATCCACCTAGAGAAGTAGTGGTGATAGTTGTGTGCACCAGATTCTAGTAGCAGCTGGGGTTCACACTCCAGGGGGGGCAGGATGCTGACAGGCTTCCCCCAAGTGTCAGTGAGGTTGGTGTGTCTCTATTCCTAAAGCACCTTGGTGGGTGGGCTCTGCAGCTGTACCTTAGGCCCCCAATGCAAGTACCTCTACAGATTGGTAGGTGTCACCCTCCTTAGACCCCTAAGGCAGGAGGCTAAGTGGTCTGGGGGGAGCTTCAGCACTCAGTTCCGTGTTGTGGGTCAGTGAGGGCTCTGTTGAATACGCAGAGATATCAGACCTAGGAAACTTGTCTTTCCAGTAAATCTGCTAAAACAATTGCAGTCAGATCCCTATCAGAAATGCCTTTGCATTATAATAGCCACCTTGTTCCCTGTAGGGATGAAAGCCCGGGACTGTGGATCACATATGCTTGGCTGGAGCTGGTTCTGTGTTTTTAGTCCAATTAGGGAAGGATTTTTGGTCCCTGGGTTTTTTGTGGTTGCTTCTCTCAGGCTAGAAGAATGGGTTAGGAAAAGACCGAAAAAAAAAAAAAGGAAAAGAAAAACCGTGGAGCAGTTCTCCCTCTGGCTCAGGAAATTCCAGTGTTAATGAAGCTGCCTGGGAAGGGGAGGGGAGGATTCAGATAAACAGGAGAGAATAGCACCCCGGAATATAGACAAAGTTACTTATCTTGCTTGGGATGATTGTTTCATCTGAGATTCCCGAGGGGCGCGTCGACTGCGTGCGCTGGCTGGCTAGAGATTGCTCCCGAGGGTCAGGCCCGTGTCCTGTGCTTGTGCTGTTTCAGAAGCCGGGGTCAGTTCCTCTGCTCCCAGTCCAAAGCCCAGAGTCAAGGTTCCCCAGCTGGGATGCTGCACTCCCGGCTCCAAAACCAGTCGCTGCCTCCCCGTGACTTCTCCTCCTGTCAGCCGCATCGCTGCGCTGCCTGTGTGCACTGGCTGGGCTTCCCCCGAGGTCAGTTCAGGGGGCTGGGGCTGTGCTCCGTATTTGCACTGTCACAGGATGCCATGCTCAGCTCCCCTGTGCCCAATCCAAAGCCCCGTGCCAAGGTTCCCTGGCTGGGACGCCACACTCCTGGCTCCAAAACCAATCGCTGCCTCCTGGCGACTTGTCCTCCCTCCAGCCGTGTCGCCGTGCCGCCCGGACGTAGCGGCTGGGCCCCCTCCCGAGGTCAGTTCAGGGGGGTAGAGCTGTGCCCCATGTTTGCGCCGTCACGGGATGCCGTGCTCAGCTCTCCTGCAACCAGGCGCCAAGTTTTCCTGACTGAGATGCTGGCTCCAGGCTCCGAAAACAGTCGCTGCTTCCCCGTGGTTGTTGGTTCTCAGTCTCTGTCACTCAGGTCAACTCTTTAAATCTGTGTTTGTTGGTCAGGGTTTGTAGATTGTCATGTATGTGATGGATTCACTTGTTTTTCGTAGTCTTTGTTGCAAGAGGGATCCGAGGTAGCTTCTACCTAGTCAGCCATCTTGGCCCCGCCCCCCATTTCCATTTTATTATGCAACTATTTGGGGCACTGCCTGTCTTATTAGAGTGTTTCTCTGGCATCACTCAACATATTATGGGTATTTCGGGTCTCGTGATGATTTTATGTCCTTCTGTCATGGAGGCAGTCAGTCAATGCCCAATAGCAGGTGACTAATTGCCTTTCAAATGGCATTTATCGTGCTGCAGCATCTGGAAGCTTTCTAGTCCAGAATCCCAGTGGTCGCTGTAGGGTGGCATTTGCAGGTTTTTGCCGTAAGCTCCAATCTGCATAAGCTCATGTGGCAGACACCTCCAAGATCTTGTCTGAATGTGGATCATAAGAGCCCAAAGGCAGGGAGAGTGAGATCACTTTCTGTAACTCAGTTACAGCTTGCTGTTGCTCTGGCCTGCATTGGAACACAGTTTTCTTCTGAGTGGTTTTATGGAGAGGGGCCAGCAATATTCTCAGTTGTGGAATATGTGTTCTCCAAAATTCAAATAAATCTACCGAACATTGGCCCTCCTGCTTAGTCTTGCGTGGTAGGTAGTGACAACTTATTCTTAGTTGTCTGTGGAATGTCATGGGTGGCTCCTGCCTAAGTTATTCCCAAGAATTTCACCATTTGGGCAGGGCCCCGGATTTTTGCTGGATTTATTAACCAGCCTCTGTTGGTCATATGGACCACCACTGTGTTTAAATCAGCCCTAGTCTGTTCTTTGGTGTTTGATATTAACATAATATCATCAATGTAATGTATCATTACACTTGAGATCTGCACCAAGTCCAAATCTCTTTTAACTAAACTATGACAGTAAGCTGGTGAATTCAGGTAACCCTGTGGCCACATAGTGAAAGTAAATTGGGATCCTTCCCATGTGAAAGCAAATTGCGACTGGCTCTTTTCTGAGACTGGGTTGGAGAAAAAGGCATTTGCAAGATCAATCAATGAGTACCAGTCTCCTTTAGCCTGCTGTATTTTCTGCACTGTTGATACCATGTTTGGAACAGCTGAAGCCACAGGTGGCACTACTTTATTTAGGCCCCAGTAGTCTACTGTCAGCCTCCATGAGCCATCTGCCCTTTTCATGGGCCATACAGGGCTGTTATACAGAGAATTTATTGGTACCAACACTCTAGCCTTTATTGTTGTTGCTTGTTGTTAGGTGCTGTTGAGTCAGTTCCAACTCATAACGATCCTATGTACCACAGAATGAAACACTGCCCGGTCCTGAGCCACGCTCAGAATCATTGTTATGCTTGAGCCCATTGTTGCAGCCACAGTGTCAATCCATCTCCTTGAGGGTCTTCCTCCTTTCCGCTAACCCTCTACTTTACCAAGCATGATGTCCTTCTCCAGGAACTGATCCCTCCTGTAACACATCCAAAATATGTAAGACACAGTCTCTCCATCCTTGCTTCTAAGGAGCATTCTGGTTGCACTCCTTCCAAGACAGGTTTGTTCGTTCTTCTGGCAGTCCATGGTATATTCAATATTCTTTGCCAACACCACAATTCAAAGGCATCCATTCTTCGTTCTTCCTTATGCGTTGTCCAGCTTTCGCATACATGTAACACAACTGAAAATACCATAGCTTGAGTCAGGTGCACCTTAGTCTTCAAGGTGACATCTTTGCTCTTCAACACTTTGAAGAGGTCCTTTGCAGCAGATTTGCCCAATGCAAGGAGTTGTTTGATTTCTTTACTGCTGCTTCCATGGGTGTTGATTGTGCATCCAAGTAAAAGGAAATCCTTGACAACTTCAATCTTTTCTCCGTTTATCATGATGTTGCTCATTGGTCCAGTTGTGAGGATTTTTGTTTTCTTTATGTTGAGGTGTAATCCATACTGAAGACTGTGGTCTTTGATCTTCATCAGTAAGTGCTTCAAGTCCTCTTCACTTTCAGCAAGCAAGGTTGTGTCATCTACATAACACAGGTTGTTAATGAGTCTTCCTCCAATCCTGATGCCCTGTTCTTCTTCATATAGTCCAGCTTCTCGTATTATTTGCTCAGCGTACAGATTAAATAGGTATGGTGAAAGAACTCAACCCTGATGCACACCTTTCCTGACTTTAAACCAATCAGTATCCCCTTGTTCTGTCCAAACGACTGCCTCTTGATCTATGTAAAGGTTCCTCATGAGCACAATTAAGTGTTCCGGAATTCCCATTGCTCGCAATGTTATCCATAATTTGTTATGATCTACAGAGTCGAATGTCTTTGCACAGCCAATAAAACAGAGGTGAAACATCCTTCTGGTATTCTCTGCTTTCAGCCAGGATCCATCTGACACCAGCAATGATATCCCTGGTTCCACGTCCTCTTCCAAATCCGGCCTGAACTTCTGGCAGTTCCCTGTTGATATACTGCTGTAACCACATTTGAATGATCTTCAGCAAAATTTTACTTGTGTGTGATAGTAATGATATTGTTCCATAATTTCTGGATTCAGTTGGATCACCTTTCTTGGGACTAGGTATAAATATGGATCTCTTCCGGTTGGTGGCCAGGTAGCTGTCTTCCAAATTTCTTGGAATAGATAAGTGAGCACTTCCAGTGCTGCATCCGTTTGTTGAAACATCTCAATTGATATTCCGTCAATTCCTGGAGCCTTGTTTTTTGCCAATGCCTTCAGTGCAGCTTGGACTTCTCCCCTCAGTACCATTGGTTCCTGACCATATGCTACCTCTTGAAATGGTTGAACATGGACCAATTATTTTTGATGTAATGACTCTGTGTATTCCTTCCATCTACTTTTGATGCTTGCTGTGTCATTTAATATTTTCCAGTGGTCTGTTGCTATTCATAAGGTTTTCACCAGCTAAAACTTTTCAGAAGTAGACTATTGGGTCCATCTTCCTAGTCTGTCTTAGTCTAAAGCTCAGCTGAAAACTGTCTACCATGGGTGACCCTGATAGTATCTGAATACCAGTGGCATAGCTTCTAGCATCACAGCAACACACAAGCCCTCACAGTATGACAAACTGACAGCCTGTAGCATGTCTCTAATCAAAGCAGTAATCTCTTTTTGTCCACCAAGTATCCTATACTGTTTCAAATTAACCACCTAAGTGGGTTTGGGCAATTCTAGTTGTTTCCATTTAGCATGCCCAATGAATACTGGGAGCCCTGGTAGCGCAGAGGTTAAGAGCTTGGCTACTAAGCAAAAGGTCAGCAGTTTGAACCCTCCAGCTGCTCCTTGGAAACCCTACTTCTTCGCATAGGGTCACTATGAGTTGGAATCAACTCAGTGTCAATGGTTTTGGTTTGTTTGTTAATCAGTACTGGCTTAAGGGCAAACTTACACTCCTTCAGTTTTATAACATCAGGTAGAGGGAGTGTTACCCAATTAGACATAATATCCATACCAATAATGCATTCAGGTAAGGGAGATGCAAATACTTCATACAAGATCTGTTTGAATCTCCCAATTCTCATCCCAAGTTTCACCTTAGTTCCATCAACCCTTGTATTCTCACATCTCCCCAGTCTAACCTTAGTCCCCTTCAAGATTTATTGACAGGCTATGGGACTATAGTACATCGGGTTCCTGTGTCCAGGAGCTCAAAGAATGTCTATTTCCCACCCCGGGCCATTTCACCCACACATGCATATGTCCTCAGGTCCCCTTCTGGGGGCTGGGCCAGAAGACTCTGACCACAAGTCAATCCTTACCTTGATCAACTAGCTGAGCCTCTGCTTCAAATGGCCTCAGGTAGAAATTCCCATCATTAAATATCTCCCTACTGGGGTGAATACAAGCCCTGGTGGTGTAGTGGTTAAGAGCTCGGCTGCTAGCCAAAAGATCAGCTGCTCAAATTCACCAGCCACTCCTTGGAAACCCTGTGGGGCAGTTCTCTTCTGTCCTGTAGAGTTGCTATGAGTTGGAATTGACTTGACACAACAGGTTTAGAGGTGAAAAGAAGAGACTTTCTTAAGCTTCTTTAACATTGGGGGACCAACAGGAGTTTCCATTAGTCCATCAGCCTCCTGTAGTGCTGCATTACAGCCTTTGTCTCAACTCCATCAATGTCCACTATATTCATCCCATTTCTTAGTAACCATCTAAAAATCTCTGTCCTGCTGGGGTAAGTTCCTTCCCCATTACCTCTTCCCATTCTCCTATGAATCACCCTTATGTTTCTTGCATCTGCAAGACCCATCATAGATCCAGCAAGACTTCTCAGATTGTTGCTTTGTTTCATAGCAGCAAGGTTACATGGGATGCCCATGTAGACTGTGATTACCATGTCTACCATGACCTGTGTAAGGGGCATATTCACTGGATGAAGATCCTGATCGCCATAAGGCCATTCCAGCATGGCCTGCATAAGCGGCATGTCGGCTGCTTCCTCTGGGTGTTCCAGTGGGTATTTAGAGGGGGAGAGGCAGTTACCTTCGCAGGGTAAACAAATCTTATTGCAAAATTTATCCAGTCTGCCAGGCTGGCTGCCCTTTCCAGGTCAACCTGCTATATAAGTTTAGGCTTGTATCATCATTTGTGACTGTCTCATGGTGAATTGTAGGTCTTGCATCAACCTAAACATACCCTTCCACTCTGCAGCATTCAAAACTAAAGATGCTGCCCCTAAATTAGGCACCCTCACAATCCATTTTAGTAATGGTTCCTCAGGAAGCTGGTGAGACTGATCTACAAATTGAAGCAATTCCTTTAACTATACCTCCCGGCTTCTACAATTTCTTGGTTTTGCCCATTTCCCTCCCAACTACCTTCTTGGGCACCAACGGTCTTAGGAGAACTTCTTTTCCGGGTTGGCCCTGAGACTAGTAGTTGTAGCCCTGACTGGGCCAGATCTGGGCTAAAATTGCCCCTACATTATTTCTCCCTGCCATTGCAGCTATTACTGATAACAGAAACCAAAGAATTGTAACCAGGGTTGCCACTGCCAGGACAGCAGGAGAGGGTGGGGCAGTGTGGTGGGGCTGGCTTCCGTATGACCAGGGGCAGCCACAGAGGTCCAGCCCCTGCAGGGGTGCTCTGGGAGGGCAGTGTGGAAGGAAGGCCAGGCCCCTGACCTTGCCTTTCTCCCACCCACCCTCAGTGCGATCTCCTTCATCCTGTGCACCTGGTTAGAAGAGTGCTTGGAGGATTTCTGTCAGCCTCTGGGCTTCCTCCCCCTTAAAGCGCTGATTGTCTACGCTCAGCTAAACATGCTGGGCTTGGATCTGGAATGCCGTGATTGTCTGACCCTTGCCTAGCTGGAGCACTCAGAGTCCAGAGGGTGAGGAGGTTGGGGTGGGTGCATGTGAGCATGTGTGCAGCAGCACAGGGCTGGGCCACACAGGAAGTCTCCTGGTACTGATCCCTTTTGGTAACATGTCCAAAGTATGTGAGATGTAGTCTCACCATCCTTGCTTTTAAGGAGCATTCTAGTTGTACTTCTTCCAAGACAGATTTGTTCATTCTTTTGGCAGTCCATGTTATATTCAATATCCTTTGTATATATATATATATATATATATATATATATATATATATATATATATATATATATAGTTATGGATTGAATTGTGGCCCCCCCAAATGTATGTCAACTTGGCTAGACCGTGATTCCCAGTGTTGTGATTGTCCACAATTTTGTCATCTGCTGTGATTTTCCTATGTGTTGCAAATCCTACCTCTATGATATTAATGAGGCAGGATTAGTGGCAGTTACGTTAATGAGGCAGGACTCAATCTACAAGATTAAGTTGTGTTTTAAGTTGATCTCTTTTGAGATACAAAAGAGAGAAGCGAGCAGAGAGACATGGACCTCATACCACCAAGAAAGTAGTGCCAGGAGTAAAGTGTGCCCTTTAGACCCAGGATCTCTTCACTGAGAATTTCTAGACCAGGGGAAGATTGATGACAAGGACCATCCTCCAGAGCTGACAAAGGGAGAAAGCCTTCCCCTGGAGCTAGCACCTTGAATTTGGACTTCTTGTCTACTAGACTGTGAGAGAATAAATTCTCTTTGTTAAAGCTATCCACTTGTGGTATTTCTGTTATAGCAGCACTAAGATAACTAAGATTATATATATACACACTTCCTGGTGGCATAGTAGTTAAGTGCTATGGCTGCAAGCCAAAAGGTCAGCAGTTCAAATCCACCAGGTGCTCCTTGGAAATTATGGAGCAGTTCTACTTTGTCCTATAGGGTCACTATGACTTGAAATTGACTTGACGGCAACAGGTTTGGTTTTTTGTTTTTATACACACTTCATTGGTTTTGCTTCTCTAGAGAACAGAGCCTAAGACAATGTTATACTGAATTAAAATTACTAAAATTAAAAAATGTCGCTAATTGAAAAAATTAAAAAATAAAGTTCATTAGAATCTTCAGCTCTTTTCTAAGTAAAACATGGACTTTAGAACACTTGAAATACACTTAAGCTCCTTCCAACCCGTGTGTTTTGGTGTCCAGTGTTTTTTTAGTTCTAGCTTGTTTTTTAATCACCCAAATCACGATTGATTAGTTTTACCCACTTATTTAGCAGTTTCTTTGCTTACCCTTCTTTCTTGTAACTTAGACCTTCCTTTAGGACCATGTTCCTTTTCCCTTCTAAAACATACAGTTTAGTGAGAGTTTGCTGGGCCAGAAACCGTCTTACTTTGTCTTGGTCCTTTAATATCAGTTTAGCCGACTATGTAATTCTGGGAAGAAAGTTATATTTTCTTAGCACTTTTAATATATTACTCTACCGTTTTCTGGTCCCTTAGTTGCTCTGGACTTAGTTACCATGGACTTCCAGAAGAACAAACAGGTCTGTCTTGGATGAAGTACAGCCAGAATGTTCCTTAGAAGTGAGGATGGTGAAACTTCATCTCACACACTTTGGACATATTATCAGGAGGGATCAGTCCCTGGAAAAGAACATCATGCTTGGTAAACTAGAAGGTCAGGGAAAAAGAGGAAGACCCTCTAACAGACTGGTTGACGCAATGGCTGCAACAATAGGCTCAAACATAACAACGATTGTGAGCAAGGCGCTGGACCGGGCAGAGTTTTGTTCTGTTGTACATAGGGTCGCTATGAGTCGGAACCGCCTCAACGGCACCTTACAACAACAATGGCTGCTCTGGAGAAGTCTGCAGTCAGCCTCGTTGTTGCTCTGTGGCATTTTCCCTCTGTCTGCTTTTAAGCTCACCTTTTTGTTTTGCAGTTTCAGTAAAATGTGCCTTGGTTTATGTTTCTTTTTTATTTATCCTGTTGGGTATTCATTGAACTTCCTGAATCTCTGGAGTTAGATGTTATCAATTTTGTGTTTTTCTCACTCTGGTTTCAGTGCCCTCTTTCTTTTTGGTTCTTGGGGGAGTTTGCTATTTTCTTGTGAGCTCAGCTTTGCATTTCAAAGGGTATTCTTTATATCCAAAAAGTGGGTGATTGGGTTTAGGAGAGTTTTTGGAAAGTATAGTCTACCTTGTTGTTGAAAGTGACAGTAGCCTTTTAAATACACTACAGGACCTGGCAATCTGCTCCAGTAAAGATTACAGCCTAGGAAAAGCTATGGGGAGGTTCTGCTCTGTCCTATAAAGTCGCTGTGAGTTGGAATCGACTTCACAGCACATGACAACATATATATTTCCAAAATTCCAGCTAGAAAGGTTTCCTACTTGCAATGTCTCAGTACTAATTTCTGTGCATCATTGGTAACACCGAGTATTACAAATTTTTTTTTGCTAATTTGATATGAAAAAAAGTGTACTGTCAAGTTATATATCTTTAATTATTAGAGAAATTGAAAATTATTCATTTTTAAATTTATTAGTTATTTGAATTTTTCTTCCATTAAGTTTTTGTTCATTTCTTCTGCCTACTCTTCTATTAACACGTTTGAACTTTTTTAAATAAAATATAACCCTGTCAAAAAACAAATAAATAAATACTCTACCTGGTGGCTGTTTTTTTATGTATATAATGTGCCTTAAAGCTAAATAAATTGTCTTTTCTTGTTCTTCGATACCATAGGGAAGTTGTTAGTTGATGTCGAGTCAACTCCAACTCATGGTGACCCCACATGTACCGAGTAGAACTGCTCCACAGGGTTTTCAAGGCTGTGACCTTTCAGTTGAAGATTGCCAGGCCTTTCTTCCGCGGCACCTCTGAGTGAGTTCAAACCACCAGCCTTTCAGCTGGTTCTTCAGCCCTCAACGGTTTGTAGCACCCAGGGGCTCCCATCGTAGAGCTGGAGTGGAAGGATTAGAAGGACTTTAGCCTGTTACCCTCTTGAGATTCATTTTAAGGATGAAAAACTGAAGAAGAAAAGCATTGCCATGCCAACCCTCCCAAACCTTCAAGACCCCCCCACATCCCCATATTGTTCCTCTGCCAATAATATCAGCAGAGAGCACGCCACCTGCTTTACACTTGAACCAGAGCCCAGAAAGCCAGGCGCCCCTCAAATCCTCCATAATTCCAAAATTTATTTAGCTTTTAAGATTTTTGTTTTATTTTTCCTGTTTCAAAATAAAAGGATGGCTCTGTCAGAAACAGTGTTGATTGGGCTGGTGAGAAAGAATAGGCCCTTCTGCCTTTCACCCTTAGTTATTAAAACAAAGAAGAGAGTCAGCTAAGAGAAAGACCACCATAAAGAATATAAAGTTCATAAAATGAGGCTTGCTTTCTTCCAGTCAAAAAAGTAGCCTTCCAGTTCCCCAAACCCATTGCTATCGAGTTGATTCCGACTCATAGCAACCCTATAGGACAGAGTAGAACTGCCCCATAAGGTTTCCAAGGCTGTAAATCTTTACGGGAGCAGGCTGCCACATCTTTCTCTCACAGAGCAGCCGGTGGGTTCGAACTACCGACCCTTTGGTTAGTAGCTGAGCACCTAACCACTGAGCCACCAGTGCTCTGTCCAGTTCCCAAAGGAAGGCGTATTAATTTCCTGGGGCTGTCATAACAAATTACCACACACTGTGTGGCTTAAAACAACAAGAATTTATTCTCTTTGAAAACTAAAGACACAAGAGAAAAATTAGTCCAAAGGACTTATGGACCACAACTACCACAGCCTCCACCAGACTGAGTCCAGCACAACTAGATGGTGCCTGGCTACCACCACTGACTGCTCTGACAGGGATCACAATAGAGGGTCCCAGACAGAGGCGGAAGAAAAGGTAGAATAAAATTCTAACTCACACACACACACACACACAAAATAGACCAGACTTACTGGTCTGACAGAGACTGGAGAAACTCTGAGAGTATGGCCCCCAGATACTCTTTTAACTCAGTACTGAAGTCACTCCTGAAGTTCACTCTTTAGCCAAAGATTAGGCCCATAAACATTAACACAAGTAGCTCAACCCTGTAGACGAGACTAAATGGGCACACCAACCCAGGAGCAAGGATGAGAAAGTAGGAGGGCACAGGAAAGCTAGACAAATAGAAATGGGGAACCAAGGTCTAGAAAGGGAGAGTGTTGACACATCCTGGAGTTGGCAACCAATGTCACAAAACAGTATGTGTATTAATTGTCTGAGTAACTAACTTGCTCTGTAAACCTTCACCTAAAGTGCGCGCGTGTGTGCGCGCGCGTGCACACACACACACACACACACATACACACAGAGCAGACTTACAATTCCCCCAAACCAAAAACCAAACCTGTTGCTATGGAGTTGATGTTAACTCATAGTGAACCTATAGTACAGAGTAGAACCGCCCCATAGAGTTTCCAAGGCTGTAAATGTTCATGGAAGCAGACTGCAACATCTTTCTCCTGTGGAGCCACCCAGGGGGTTTGCAATGACAACCTCTTGGTTAGTAGCTGAGCACTTAACCACTGTGCCACCAGTGCTCCATCCAGTTGCCAAACGCAGGCCTATTAATTTCCTGTGGCTGTCGTTACAAATTACCACACACTGGGCGGCTTGAAACAACAAGAATTTATTCTCTCGAGGTTTTGGTGGGCAGAAATCTGTTATCAAGGTATGGACAGGGCCGGGCTCCCTCTGAAGGGCCTGGGGGGGCCCGCCCTTGTCTCTTGCAGCTTCTGGTGCCCCAGGCTTATGGCTGCATTACTCCGTTACTCTGTTCTCGGCCTCCGTGTTCACGTAGATTTCTCAGTTCTTCTCTGTGTCTCCCCTCCACGCGTCTCCGTTTATGAGAACACTGGTCATTGGCTTCAGGGCCCATCTGGTTAATCCGGGATGATCTCATCTTGAGACCCTTTAATTACATCTGCAAAGACCCTTTTTCCAAATAAGGTCTCATTCACAGGCATGGGGGGGCTAGGATGTGGGAAAGAAAACCAACAACACCCTGATGACTTCAGGGACCCTCAGGCTTTTCTACCTCATCCGTTTACACGAAAGCAGAGAATCTGTTAACTGAGTTATTTCTGCTCTCTTGACGCTCTTGGGGAGTGTAAGGGTTCAGCGGTCTTGCTCTGAAGTCCTCAGAGCTGGGGAGGTGGAGGTGTATGGTGGCTGCGTTTCCTTCTCCTGTGCCAATGAGGGTTGACTTTACACTAAAGCCTCACCCACACTCCCTGCAGACATAGGGCTTCTCCCATGAGTGTGACCTCTGGTGTCTGGTAAGCTGTGACTTCCAGCTAAAGCCTCGCCACACTCCCCGCAGACATAGTGCTCCTCTCCTGAGTATGTCCTCTGGTGTCTGATGAGGACTGACTTCTGGCTAAAGCCTTGTCCATACTCTCCACACCTGACTTTTGCAAGTCTTGAGATTCCTACCCCCAGGAATAATTTTTCTGTGTCCTCAGGATTCACTTTCTGGCCTGGGCGGGCTCTGTCTCCATCATTCTGTTACCCTCCCTAGAGCTCCCCATTTGTCCTTTGGGTAGGCTGGAGCAGACCTTTGAAACAACCTTCCCCCTGCCCCTCCCCCCACCAGCCTTGCCCTTTCAAACACTGGTTTGGACCCATCTCCAGTCTCTGGGTCTTCTGCTTTGTCATTCAGGTGTGTTGCTCAGAATGCTGTTGCCTCCGACCCCCTGGATGGGGGTCCTCTGGTTGGAGGTGTTTTCTTTCAGGTGTTCCTGGGAAGGGTGGAGATGGGTGGCTGTGCTTCGTGTGTTGGTCGAGGAATTTCTGACTGGAGATGGCCAGAGGGCAGGAGGGACATGGATGGATCTCTGGCTTTGGTTCTCGTGGAAGAAAAAGTTTTCAGTCAGAGTCGATGCAGACAAGGCTGCCTGGTTGTCTGCTTTGTCTCATTCACAGCATGTTCACAACACAGGATCTGTCTCCACATAGATGCTTCATGGGCCTACTTTTCACTCCATTTTCATTCATTACATCTTCCTCAGCTATCTGGAAACCCACATCAAGGCCCTTCTCTACGTTTCAGCCAGACGAGGGGCCTTCAAGTAGGAATTGGAGGAGAGCCTCGCTGGAACTGCAGTGGCCTTTCCCACGCTCCACGGTGTCTTCTAAACCCTGTCACTACTTGGATATGGTGTGGGCAGCTCTTTCTTTACCTGAGAGATACTGTTCTTGATGACCTAGGTGGAAACCTCCCCAGTGGCCTTTCCTACCAGGGGTGGGATCCACTGAGTCAGGAGCCCTCGGCCCAGAGTTACCCACATGGGAAAGCAATGTGGAGCAGTGGTTGGAGAGCATGTGAGTGAAGATGTGTTTCACCGAGGACCACTCTGCCTCATTCTGTCTCAGAGACTCGGGTGTGAAGGAGACAGGGCTGGCCCAGGCCACTGACTAAAGGACGCCAGGTCCTGCTGACTTGTGTCTCTCCTAGTTTTCCAGAAATTATGAAATGAAAACATGTGAAAACATGTCCTTTCTCAGGCTCTTTCTGTTCATACTTGGTTTATTTCACTCAGTCTTACCCCAGCTGAAATGGGTTAGGAAGTCCTATTCCAAATTATACCTTGTTCAGACTTCTCACACCCTCTTGACTTCCACCTTTGCCCACTACCCTCTCACCTGGACACTGAAGTAGCCCCTGAGTGGGTCCCCACCACATCTTCATTCCACAGATAAACCAAAGCATCGTCCTGCACAGAGAATATGTCATCCCCTAGCTGGAAATCCCCGTCAGCCTCGGAAATCCCCGTCAGCCTCCGTCTCACTCAGGACAAACCCTGATTTTGTGGTGTGAATCACAGGCCCTGCTTTTCCCCGCTGCTGTGTATCTCTCTGACTTCAACTCTGACCCTCTCTGCTCCCCTCACCCACTTTCCTCCTCAGAGGTCTCCTGGCTGTTCTTCAAACACCCCGACTCTTTCCTGCCTTGGGTGGTTGCACATATTGCTCCCTCCACCTGAGCCCTCTGCCCACAGGTGTTTGCAGGTCTCAGTCCACCTTTTCGTGAGGACTCTGAGGGAGGACTCCTGACCCCTCTGCAGCGCTCAGCCTCCGCTCACACTCTGCCTTCCCACTGGATTGAGTTTCTGCACAGCATGCTCACTGTCTGATGTGGAAGGCACATGTGCATGCTTGCTGTCTGGTGTGACACACGTGTGCGTGCTTGCTGTCTGGTGTTACGCACACGCGTACATGCTCACTGGTATGACACACATGTGCCTACTCACTGCCTGGTGTGACACACATGTGTGCATATGTTCTATATGTTGATGTTCTGTTTTCCTCGTGTCAGCTGCTCCAGAGGGGTTAATCTGATCAATCTGTGTTTCCAGTTCCTGGGACCCAACTAGCACAGAGCAGGAGCTGATAGGATGACTGAAAGAATGACTGAATGAACGAATGACAGCATATGAATCTTTTTTAGACACATGGGGGAGACTAAGAAGAAAGAGCTAAAAGGGCCACAAGAACTGCCTTGGTGGGAGCTGGCCAGTGTCTGAGAACTTATTTTTGCCTCTAGCACTATATACTGTTATACATTTTGTGCCCGAAGTATTAAAAAATAAAATTGGAACAAAAACTTAGAATTAAAATTGTTCCAAAGTAAAAGGCATATAAAACAAATTCCTCTTTTTGGGAGCACCTGATTTGAATTTCACTGACTTTAAATGGGTTCTACTCCACTTATGGGTTGGACCAGGAAAATCTGCAAGCAGAAGAGTCCCTGGTGCCCACCTGTCCCTGAGGTGAGCTCCTTCTTCTACCTGCTGCCCCACTTGATGCCCAGCTCCTGGCTGTAGTTGTCCCCATACCAGACCAGCAGCTCACAGCCAGGCCGGATGGTGCAGCAGGTCCAGTGGAAGATCTGCCTGTGGTACTGAAAGGCCACTAGGTTCTGCTCCTTCTAGTCCTGGATGCAGTTCACATACCCGAGGTTGACAGGACATGACAGAACGACTGACAGTGAGTGACCGGGAGTGTCAAGTCCTGTTCCCACACCCTCCTGATGTTCGAGGTTCTGAGGCTCCCCACGGAAACCTTCTGTTCCCACCTCAGCCTTGTTTGTGATGTCATGTGAAATCCTCTCCCCAAGCCCAGCTTGTGGTGATGCTCCTCCCTGGCCTAAACAACCATGTTCCAAAGCCTAATCCCAGACTTACCTCCACCTTGATTGGCCATTAACACAGTAAAGTACAGCATCTCTGAACTCTGATTTGTGTTTTATGCCACAGAACATGGCACTTGGTGATATACTCTGCTTCTAAATAACTACAGGTCATTCAGCACTTAGCTCAAGTCTATCTTCTTCTGAGAGCCTTTCTCCACTCTCCCCACACTTTACATGAGTACTATTCACCTGCCCTCCAGGTTCCCAGAGACACATCTAGGTCTTTTGTCTTAATTCATTCTCACTGGGTACCCCAACAGAATGAGAACCCTCAAGGAGAGGGGCTGGATCATGAGCTGGTGTCCATGAATAGTCTGCGGCTCACCTCATGCAGGCTTCCATCAGATCTGACCTCCCAGATTAAAGGCCCCTTGTTTTAGGTTATTTTGGTACTAGTTCTTGAAAGATATGAAAATTATAGTGAAATATTTCTATAACAAACTGTTTAATGTCTGTCTCCTGTAAGGCTGTGGCGTCCACAAGGACATGGGCTGCGGCATCTGGCCTTGAACGGCAGCGTCTAAGCAGGCCACAGTAAGCACGTAACAGATGTCCATCAGCTAAATGAAGCGTGAATAACTGCCGGTGAGACAAGAGTCCTCTCTGTGTGTCCCTGGGATCTTGTCTAGCACAGATGTTTATGCAGAGGGCATATGTTTTTATCTCCTATTTCTAAGTGTCTCAAGACATGAAAGATAGTTGTACGGAGAAAAAAGGACAGAGTATAAAATCTAGTGATGGAGGCATGATGAAAAGGAAGCAGCTCTGGGCTTGTAAGTCCTGTTTACTCTCTGAAGCCGAACACCTTCTGGCCTTACCTCATCCGGTTGGCCCAAGGATCGTCCTTTCCATCCACATACTTATAGCAATTCCTCCCCTTGGTGATCTGAGTTTTAGAAAAATAGGCATTTTTTGGCTAATAAACAGAGGAATTGTTGTAACTCTTGTTCCTGAGTTTATTGCAACACAGTGCGCCCATCTGTCAGCACCTCCAAGTCTGTGTGGACTGTCAGTCAGAGTAGCAGTAGGCGTCTTCATTATCTCTGTCCCACTGTCCCCCGCTTTCCCTCTGATCTTCAACAGGAGCTCCAGGGCCACGCAGAAACCATGCAGTACACAGAGCTGGCCTATTGCCACCGTGGGCCCCAGCATGCCCTACCAAGGCACAGAGGGAGGCGGGGGCGAGGACAGGGCAGGGGGTGGATGCTTCTCGCCAGCCAGGAGTAGCCACTGTGGGCTGCCTCGTCTTCTGTCACCTGGCCCTCATAGGGGCCAATGTGCAGGCCCAGTAGCTGCTCGGACACCTCCTACCGTACTCTGAGCCCAGCTTCAGGGATGCTGGATGGCCCAATTCTCAGCCCAGGGGGCAGAGTGAGGGCTGAGTGATTGAGGTGCCCCCTGTCTACGTGGCTGTCCTTTACAAACATTGGGGCCCCATGAACTGCACAGGTGTGGATGAAGAAGTTCTGGCACTTCTCACAATCTGCAGGAGGGAGCAGTAGGGATTAGGATGCAGGGTAGGACAATCCTGGACATAGAGAGCAGGAGCAGAAAGAGCCCAGATCTCAATCCTGGACTCCAAGTCACTAGGGAAGGGAAACCATTTTGGGACCAGGACCTAAACCTTCTGCTGGGGGCAGGAGGGTCACTTACAAAGGTAGTCGTCATCCTGGGGCTCACCGACCTCCTGGTACACGAGGCCCTTTCTTTCTCGCAAGCTGTACATGTTCACCTCAACCTCCTTTCTCCTGGGCTCTGAGATGGAGAAGATAGGAGGGTGGGCTGGTGTGGTGTAGAGTGTGAGTTCCTGCTTTGTCAGAAAACTTGAGGTGTCTCCCATCAAATCATCACTGTCCTTCTACGGACTGTGATTTTCCCATAACTATCAGTTCAAAGACCAAAATTCCACACACACTGACTACAGATGCTTAATGCAACTTTAGGCTCCGTTCCTCCCGTTGTCAGGTTAACTTCCCAAACTTTCTACCTAAAAAAGGGGTTGTCCAGAGACTACATCAGCCTGAGACCAGAAGAACTAGATGGTGCCCGACTACGACCAATGACTGCCTTGACAGGGAACACAGCAGAGAACTCCCGAGGGAGCAGGAGAACAGTGGGATGCAGACCCCAAATTCTCATAAAAAGACCAGACTTAATGGTCTGACTGAGACTAGAAGGACCCCGGTGGTCATGGTCCCCAGACCTTCTGTTAGCCCAAAACAGGAACCATTCCCGAAGCCAACTCCTCCAACAGGGATTGGACTGGACAATGGGATGGAAGATGATGCTGGTGAAGAATGAGCTTCTTGGATTAAGTAGACACATGAGACTATGTTGGCGTCTCCTATCTGGGGGGGAGATGAGAGGGCAGAGGGGGTCAGAAGCTGGCAGAATGGACACGAAAAGAGAGAGTGGCAGGAAGGAGTGTGCTGTCTCATCAAGGACAGAGCAATTAGGAGTGTGTAGCAAAGTGTATATAAATTTTTATATGAGAGACTGCATTTTTAAACTTTCACTTAAAGCATGATAAAAATAAAAAAATGGGGTTGTCAGGCATTTGCTTATTCTGAAAACATTTGTTGAAGGCATGTTATGTGTTAGGCATTGAGTGAGGGCAAAAACACTGATGAAGGTTTGGTGCCTAGTGTCACAGATGGATTTATGGGACACCCAGCATGTGTCAGCTCCTTTATATTTAATTTAATGCTTTCAAACAATATATGAGCTCTGTATCTTCATCCTTATTTTACAGGTTAGGAATCTGGACCTCAGAAAATTTTGAAGATTTGCCTATACCCAGTGCATCTGTGTGGATTATAACCAAGGTCTGTAACTTTGAAGTTAATTACATTCAATAATGCATTCAACTTCTGGTCTCCAGCTTAAACCTAGGTGTAAGAGGAGCTGGAGGGACCAGACCCCAGTTATTTTTTTTACCCTGTTTCCGTCTCGAGGGCTGATCAGAGGTACTTGCTTCTCCAGGAGACGACACTGGCTTCTGGGCCTGCTCTGAGCCCATTGTGCTCAGCAAAATTGCTGTTCCTGACACTTCCTTCAAACTAGATTCATTACTTAGCAGCACCTTGGGTGTTCCCTTTAATGTGAGAGTCATATATTAAAGGACAACAAACATTTCTTCAGTGCTTTAGGATGCGACATTTCCACACACATGACCTTAGCTAGAGCTCCAACAACCCTGAGGTACCTGGGCAGCCAGAGGACTTGAGGGAAGAGGAAGGACCTGACAGGAACCCATGTCTTCAGGCTCTTTCCCTTCTACTTTGTCCAAATGTCTTTGTGTAGGAGCGAGTGAGGGAAGGAGAAGGCTTGAGGAGACTAGCTGAGAATCAACAAAGCCTGTGAGAGATAGTGTGGGGCTTATAGAAAGAGAGAGTCTTATATAAACCAGTGGAATTTGGTGGGCGATAAAATGTAGAAAAGCAGAAAGGGGACAAAGCACACTGGAAACAAGGTGATGGGGCAGCGTGACTGGGAAGAGAACAGACACAGCTGCAGAAAAGTATCTTGACAACAGAGACAGCGATGCTAAAAGTTAAAAATTGCCATATCCTGGAAAGAATACTTACTTTGTAATTAGAACATACTGGAAAACTGGAATTAAATTAGCTGGTTCCTGTACCAATTCTGTTGAATAAGTGTATACCATCAGCTACTTCTATTGATCTTTCCTTTAGTTTCCTAATGCATAAATGGGCATAGATCCTAATCCTTAAGGTTACAGTGAACTTTAAATGTAGTAATGCTCATCGAAATGGTTTGTGAGTTACTGAATACAGCATAAATATGAGATTATTTCTTTTACAGTTGTGTTACAAAATTTGCTTCCTCGACCATCTCCACAGTTGAAATCTAACTCACAGGTATCATCTTCAGCATTCCTTAACCTTCTTAAAAACAAAAAACCAAACCGATTTCTGTTGGGTCAACTTCTACTCATAGCGACCCTATAGGACAAAGAACTGCCCCATAGGATTCCCAAGGAGTGGCTGGTGGATTCAAGCTGCTGACCTTTTGGTTAGCAGCTGAGCTCTTAACCACTGTGCCACCAGGGCTCTTTAACCTTCTTATTCATAGTTTAATTTGCAAATGTGTAATCAGTCATTCAGAAAACATTCAGGTGGGGGGAGCCTAGCTGGGCCAGGAAGATATAACCATAATAAAGATTTATGCATCCTATAACAGGGCTGCAAGATACATAAAACAAGCCCTAACAGCACTGAGAAGTGAGATAGACAGCTCCACAATTATAGTAGGAGACTTCAACACACCACTTTCGGTGAAGGACCGTATATCCAGTAAGAAGCGCAATAAAGACATGGGAGATCTAAATGCCACAGTCAACCAACTTCACCTCATAGACATATCAGTACACTGCACCCAACAGCTGCAAAGTGTACTTTCTTTTTTAGCGTACATGGAACATTCTCTAGAATAGACCACGTATTAGGTCATAAAGCAAGCCTTTGCAGATTCCAGAACATTGAAATACTACAAACCATCTTCTCAGGCCATAAGGCCATAAAAGTAGAAATCAATAACAGAAAAACCAGGGAAAAGAAATCAAATACTTGGAAACTAAACAATACCTGCTAAAAACAGACTGAGTTATAAAAGACATTAAGGAGGGAATAAAGAAATTCATAGAATCCAATGGGAATGAAAACAATCCCTATCAGAACCTTTGGGACACAGCGAAAGCAGTGCTCAATTTATACCAATAAATGCACACATCCAATAAGAAGAAAGGGTGAAAATCAAAGAACTGTCCCTACAACTTGAACAAATAAAAAGAGGGCAACAAAAGAAACCCACAGGCAGCAGAAGAAAGCAAATAATAAAAATAGAGCAGAATTAAATGAATTAGACAAAAGAAAAACAATTCGAAGAGTTAACAAGATCAAAAGCTGGTTCTATAAAAATTAACAAAATTGATAAACCACTGGCCACACTGACAAAAGAAAAACAGGAAAGCAAACAAGTAACCCAAATAAGAAATGAAATGGGTGATATCACAACAGACCCAACTGAAATTAAAAGAATCATATCAGGTTACTATGAAAAATTGTACTGTAACAAATTTGAAAAGCTAGAAGAAATGGATGAATTCCTAGAAACACATTACCTACCTAAACTAACACAAACAGAGGTAGAACAACAAAAAAGACCCATAACAAAAGAGATTGAAAAGGCAATCAAAAAACTCCCAACAAATAAAAGCCCTGGCCTGGACGGCCTCACTGAGGAGTTCAACCAAACTTTCAGAGAAGAGTTAACACCACCACTACTAAAGGTATTTCAGAGCATAGAAAAGGACAGAATACTGTGAAACTCACTGTATGAAGCCAGCATATCCCTGATACCAAAACCAGGTAAAGACACCAAAAAAAAAAAAAAAAAAAAAAAAAAAATTACAGACCTATATCCTCATGAACTTAGATGCAAAAATCCTCAACAAAATTCTAGCTAATATGGAAAAATCCATAGACAGACAGCAAGCAGAAATTCAGAAGATTAACAATAAAATTACAGAATTAGATAACGCAACTCAGGAGCAGAACTGAGCAAGTAGAAGCTAGAATTTCTGAACTTGAAGATAAATCACTTGGCACTAATATATTTGAAGAAAAATCAGATAAAAGAATTAAAAAAAAATGTAGAAACCTTAAGAATCATGTGGGACTCTATCAAGAGAAATAACCTACGAGTGATTGGAGTACCAGAACAGGGAGGGATAACAGAAAATACAGAGAAAATTGTTGAGGATTTGTTGGCAGAAAACTTCCCTGATATTGTGAAAGATGAGAAGATATCTCTCCAAGATGCTCATTGAACTCCACATAAGGTGGATCTTAAAAGAAAGTCACCAAGACATATTATAATCAAACTTGCCAAAATCAAAGATAAAGAGACAATTATAAGAGCAGCAAGGGATAAAAGAAAAGTCACCTACAAGGGAGACCCAATAAGAATAAGCTCGGACTACTCGGCAGAAACCATGCAGGCAAGAAGGCAATGAGACGACATATTTAAAAAATTTAAGGAAAAAAATTGCCCACCAAGAATCATATATCCATCAAAACTGTCTCTTAGATATGAAGGTGAAATTAAGACATTTCCAGATAAACACAAGTTGAGGGAATTTGTAAAAACCAAACCAAAACTACAAGAAATACTAAAGGGAGTTCTTTGGTTAGAAAACCAATAATATCAGGTATCGACCCAAAACTAGAACACTGGGCAGAGCAACTAGAAGTCAACCTAGACAGGGAAATCCAAAACAAAAACAAAAACAAAGCAAGATTGAAAAAAAAAAAAAAAAAAAGCCCAACACAGGGTAATGGCGATGTTATTATATAAAAGAAGACAACATTAAAATAATAAAGAGGGACTAAGAAATGTAATCATACACCTTCCATATGGAGCGGAAGATACGGCGATACAAAGAAATAAATTTAGAAAAACAGGGGTAAATAATAAGGTAACCACAAAGGAGACAAACTATCCTACTCATCAAAATAAAATACAAGGGAAAAATACAGACTTAGCAGAAACAAAATCAGCAACAACAAATATGAGGAAAGGACAACATACAAAGAAAATCTACTCAGCACATAAAATCAAGTGGGAAAAAGAAGCTTTCAGCACACAAAAAAAGACACCAAAATGATAGCACTAAATTCATACCTATCCATAATTACCCTGAATGTAAATGGACTAAATGCACCAATAAAGAGACAGAGAGTGGCAGAATGGATTAAAAAACAAGATCTGTCTATATGCTGCCTACAAGAGACACACCTTAGACTTAGAGACACAAACAAACTAAAACTCAAAGGATGGAAAAAAGTATATCAAGCAAACAACAATCAAAAAAGAGCAGGAGTGGCAATATTAATTTCTGGCAAAATACACTTTACAGTTAAATCCATCAGAAAGGATAAGGAAGGACACTACATGATTATTAAAGGGACAAAACATCAAGAAGATATAACCATATTAAATATTTATGCACCCAATAACAGGGCTGCAAGATACATAAAAGAAACTCTATCAGCATTGAAAAGTGAGATAGACAGCTCCACAATAATAGTAGGAGACTTCAACACACCACTTTCAGTGACCGACAGGACATCCACAAAGAAGCTCAATATAGACACGGAAGATCTAAATGCCACAATCAACGAAATTGACCTCGTAGATGTATACAGAACACTCCATGTAACAGCAACCAAGTATACTTTCTTTTCTAGTGCACATGGAACATTCTCTAGAACAGACCACATATTAGGTCATAAAGCAAGCCTTAGCAGAATCCAAAACATTGAAATATTACAAAGCACCTTCTCTGACCATAAGGCCATAAAAGCGGAAATCAATAACAGGAAAAGTAGGGAAAAGAAATGAAACACTTGGAAACTGAACAATACCCTGCTCAAAAAAGACTGGATTCTAGAAGACATTAAGGATGGAATAAAGAAATTCATAGAATCCAATGAGAAAGAAAACACTTCCCATCAGAACCTTTGCGACACAGCAAAAACGGTGCTCAGAGGCCATTTATATCAATAAAGGCACACATCCAAAAAGAAGAAAGGGCCAAAATCAAAGAACTATCCCTACAACTTGAACAAATAGAAAGAGAGCAACAAAAGAAACCCACAGGCACCAGAAGAAAACAAATAATAAAAATTAGAGCTGAACTAAATGAAATAGAAAACAGGAAAACAATTGGAAGAATTAACAAGACCAAAAGCTGGTTTTTTGAAAAAATCAACAAAATTGATAAACCACTGGCCAAACTGACAAAAGAAAAACAGGAGAGGAAGCAAATAACCCGAATAAGAAATGAGATGGGCGATATTAAAACAGACCCAAGTGAAATTAAAAGAATCATATCAGATTACTATGAAAAACTGTACTCAAACAAATTTGAAAACCTAGAAGAAATGGATGAATTCCTAGAAACACACTACCTACCTAAATTAACACAAACAGAGGTAGAACAACTAAATAGACCCATAACAAAAGAAGAGATTGAAAAGGTAATCAAAAAACTCCCAACAAAAAAAAGCCCTGGTACAGACGGCTTCACTGGAGAGGTCTATGAAACTTTCAGAGAAGAGTTAACACCACCACTACTAAAGGTATTTCAGAGCATAGAAAAGGATGGAATACTACCAAACTCATTCTATGAAGCCACCATATCCCTGATACCAAAACCAGGTAAAGACACCACAAGAAAAGAAAATTATAGACCTATATCCCTCATAAATGTAGATGCAAAAAACCTCAACAAAATTCTAGCCAATAGAATTCAACAACATTTCCAAAAAATAATTCACCATGACCAAGTTGGACTCATATCAGGTATGCAGGGATGGTTTAACATTAGAAAAACAATTAATGTAATAAACAAAAGACAAGAGTAACATGATTTTATCAATTGATGCAGAAAAGGCATTTGACGAAGTTCAACACTCATTCATGATAAAAACTCTCAGCAAAATAGGAATAGAAGGAAAATTTCTCAGCATAATAAAGGCCATTTATACAAAGCCAACAGCCAATATCATGCTAAATGGAGATATTCTGAAAGCATTCCCCTTGAGCTTGGGAAACAGACAAGGATGCCCTTTATCACCACTCTTATTCAACATTGTGCTGGAGGTCCTAGCCAGAGCAATTAGGCTAGATAAAGAAATAAAGGGCATCCAGATTGGCAAGGAAGAAGTGAAAGTATCTCTATTTGCAGATGTCATGATCTTATACACAGAAAACCCTAAGTAATCCTCCAGAAAAGTACGGGAACTAATAGAAGAGTTCAGCAGAATATCGGGATACAAGATAAACATATAAAAATCAGTTGGATTCCTCTATACCAACAAAAAGAACATTGAAGAGGAAATCACCAAATCAACACCATTTACAGTAGCCCCCAAGAAGATAAAATACTTAGGAATAAATCTTATCAGAGATGTAAAAGACTTATTCAAAGAAAACTACAAGACGCTACTGCAAGAAACCAAGAGACCTACATAAGTGGAAAAAACACACGTTGCTCATGGATAGGAAGACTTAACATTGTAGAAATGTCTGTTCTACCAAAAACCATCTATAGATACAATGCAATTCTGATCCAAATTCCAAAGACGTTTTTTAATGAGATGGAGAAACAAATCACTAACTTCATATGGAAGGGAAAGAGACTCCAGATAAGGAAAGCATTACTGAAAAAGAACAACAAAGTGGGAGGCCTCACTCTACCTGATTTTAGAACCTATTATACTGCCACATTAGTCAAGATAGCCTGGTACTGGTACAACAACAGATACATAGTCCAATGGAACAGACTGAGAATCCAGGCATAAACCCATCCAGATATGAGCAGCTGATATTTGACAAAGGCCCAAAGTCAGTTAATTGTGGAAAAGGCAGTCTTTTTAACAAATGGTGCTGGCATAACTGGATATCCATCTTTAAAAAATGAAAAAGACCCATACCTCACACCATGCACAAAAACTAACTGAAAATGGATCAAAGACCTAAACATAAAATCTAAAACAATAAAGATCATGGAAGCAAAAATACAGACAACACTAGGAGTCCTAATATATGGCATAAACAGTATATAAAACATTACGAAAAATGCAGAAGACAAACCAGATAACTGGGATCTCCTAAAAATCAAACACCTATGCTCATCCAAAGACTTCACCAAAAGAGTAAAAAGACTGAGGAAAAGTTATTAGTTACGACATTTCAGATCAGTGCCTGGTCTCTAAAATCTTCATGGTTCTGTAAAAATTCAGCTAGAAAAAGACAATAACCCTATTAAAAAATGGTCAAAGGATATGAACAAGCACTTCACTAAGGAAGACATTCAGGCAGCTAACAGATACACGAGGAAAAGCTCACGATCATTAGCCATTAGAGAAATGCAAATCAAAACTACAATGAGATTCCATCTCACTCCAACAAGGCTGGCATTAATCCAAAAAACACATAATAATAAATGTAGGAGAGGTTGTGGAGAGACTGGAACACTTATACACTGCTGGTGGGAGTGTAAAATGGTACAACCACTTTCGAAATCGATTTGGCGTTTCCTTAAAAAACTAGATGTTAAACTACCATACGATTCAGCAATCCCACTCCTTGGACTATATCCTAGAGAAATGGGAGCCTTTACATGAACAGATATATGCACACCCATGTTCATTGCAGCACTGTTTACAATAGCAAAAATTTGGAAGCAAGCAAGGTGCCCAACAATGAATGAATGGATAAATTATGATATATTCACACAATGGAATACTACACATCGATAAGGAACAATGATGAATCCATGAAATATTTCATAACATGAAGAAATCTGGAAGACATTATGCTGAGTGAAATTAGTCAGCTGCAAATGGAAAAATATTGCGTAAGATCACTATTATAAGAAGTGGAGAAATAGTTTAAACAGAGAAGAAAATATTCTTTGATGGTTACGAGATGGGGGAGGGAGGGAGGGAGGTAGGTAGAGGGTTTTTCACTAATTAGATAGTGGATATGTTTTATTTTAGGTGAAAAGAAAGACAACACACAGTACAGGAGAGGTCAGCACAACTGTACTAAAGCAGAAGCGAAGAAGTTTCCTGAATAAACTGAATGCTTCGAAGGCCAGCGTAGCAGGGACGGGGGTTTGCAGACCATGGTTTCAGGGGACAACTAAGTCAACTGGCATAAGAAAACTTTCTGCATCCCACTTTGGAGAGTGGCGTCTGGGGTCTTAAATGCTAGGAAGCTGCCATCTAAGATGCATCAATTGGTCTCAACTCACCTGGACCAAAGAAGAATGAAGAACACCAAGGACACAAGGTACTTATGAGCCTAAGAGAGAGAAAGGACCACATAAACCAGAGACTACATCATCCTGAGACCAGAAGAACTAGATGGTGCCCGGCCACAACCGATGGCTGCCCTGACAGGGAACACAACAGAGAACCTCTGAAGGAACAGGGGAGCAGTGGGATGCAGACCTCAAATTCTCATGAAAAGGCCAGACTTAATGGTCAGACTGGGACTAGAAGGTTCCCGTAGGCCATAGTCCCCAGACCTTCTATCAGCCCAAAACCGGAACCATTCCCAAAGCCAACTCTTCAGACAGGGATTGGACCGGAATATGGGATGGAAAATGATAGTGGTGAAGAATGAGCTACTTGGATCAAGTAGACTCATGAGACTATGTTGGCATCTCCTGTTTGGAGGGGAGATGAGAGGGCAGAGGGGGCCAGAAGCTGCCTGAATGGACACAAGGAGAGAGAGTGGAGGGAAGGACTATGCTTTCTCATTAGGGGGAGAGAAATTAGGAGTGCATAGCAAGGTGTATGTAAATTTTTGTATGAGAGACTGACCTGATTTGTAATCTTTCGCTTAAAGCACAATAAAAATTAATTAAAAAAAAATAACCTGCGTTATGCAGATGACACAACCTTGCTTGCTGAAAGTGAAGAAGACTTGAAGCACTTACTAATGAAGATCAAAGAGCACGGCCTTCAGTATGGATTGTACCTCAACATAAAGAAGACAAAAATCCTCACAACTGGACCAATGAGCAACATCATGATAAATGGAGAAAAGATTGAAGTTGTCAAGGATTTCATTTTACTTGGATCCACAATCAACAGCCATGGAAACAGCAGTCAAGAAATCAAAAGACGCATTGCATTGGGCAAATCTTCTGCAAAGGACCTCTTTAAAGTGTTGAAGAGCAAAGATGTCACCTTGAAGACTAAGGTGCACCTGACCCAAGCCATGGTATTTTCAATCGCATCATATGGATGCAAAAGCTGGACAATGAATAAAGAAGACCAAAGAATTGATGCTTTTAAATTGTGGTGTGAGCGAAGAATATCGGACTGCCAAAAGAATGAAGAAATCTGTCTTGGAAGAAGTACAATCAGAATGTTCCTTAGAAGCAAGGATGGCGAGACTGCATCTTACACACTTTGGACATGTTGTCAGGAGGGATCAGTCCCTGGAGAAGGACATCATGCTTGGCAGAGTACAGGGTCAGCTGAAAAGAGGAAGACCCTCAATGAGATAGACTGACACAGTAGCTGCAACAATGAGCTCAAGCATGACAAGGATTGTAAGGATGGCGCAGGACCGAGCAGTGTTTCATTCTGTTGTGTGTAGAGTCACTACGAGTTGGAACTGACTGGATGGCACCTAACAACCCATGTAGGAAACCTGGCTTCAATTCTAGGCAAGTGCAGCTCATGTGCAGCTACCACTCTTCTGTCAGTGGGAACTGGCAAGTTTCTATGATGCTGAACAGGTTTCAGCAGAGTTTCCAGACTGAGAAAAACTAGGAAGAAAGGTCTGGTGATCTACCTCCAAATTTTAAAAATGGTCAAGTGACTCAAGTAGTGATTTCTCCAAAGAAGTTAACCAAATGTCCAACAAGCACGTGTGAAGATGCTCAGTGTCATCTAGTCACTAGGGAAATGCAAATCAAGACCACAAGAGTTACCACTTCACACGCACTAAAACCTAAAAACCAATCCCACAACCACTGAGTTGATTCCAACTTATAGTGACCATAGGGTTTCCAAGGGTGTAAATCTTTACGGAAGGAGACCACCACATCTTTCTCTTGCAGAGCTGCTGGTGGTTTCTTACCACTGATCTCTTGGTTCGCAGTCAAGTGCTTTAAGCACTGTGCCAAAAGAGGAAGTGTTGGTGACTATGTAGAGAAATTGGAAACTTGATGCACTGTGGATGAGAATTGAGAATAGTATGACCTCTGAGGAAAACAGTTTGACAGTTCTTCAAAAAGGTAAACTCTGAATTAACAGGTGAGTCAGACATTCCACTCCTAGGTGGGCAGTTTGAACCCAGCGAAAAGACTTGAAAGCAGGAATTCAAAAAGGTACTTACCTACCAATGAACATTGACACATTATTCACAATCGGTGGACACAACTCAAGTGTCCATCAACAGATAAATGGATACTCTGCTCATGCTTCAACATGGATGAACCTTGACGACATTATGCTAAGTGAAACCAGTGAGACGCAATAGGACAAATACCACAGGAAATAACTTCTATGAAATAAGTAGAATGGGCAAAAACATAGAGACCAAAGTTTATTAGTGGCTACCAGGGACTGAGGGGAGGGGGAAGACGGAAGGTACTGCTTAAGGGGTGCTGAGTTTCTGTTTGGAATGATGAAAAAGTTTTGGAATTAGATGGTGGAGATGGTTGCATACCATTGTTAATGTATTTAATGTCACTGAATTTTACACTTAAAAATGGTTAAAATGGCAACATTTTAGTTATGTATATTTTACCACAATAATTTTTTTTTAAAGGAGCCACTGCCCTCTTCCTTCTAAATGCTTAGGGACCATTTCAAAGGTGCAGACCTCTAAACACTCTTCCGTGAACTACTAAATCAAAAGCTCGGGGAGTAACCAGACACTGGATATTTGAAACACTGGCCACGGGTTTATGCACACAAAGCTCTGGAACCACCATCAGTTCAGGGCAGATCACCTGAAAAAAGGGGAAGCTAAAATCCAGATGCCCCATTACCATCTTCAGTTTTGAATCTGCAAAGCCTCAATCATTCCCTTAAAGAGGAGAATGGAAACTTAGTCAAGAAAGGCAAGGGCCCTCAAGAGACTCAATGGAAAATGCAAAGACAACCAAGGGCAGGTCGTGATTTCTACTCCTCCTACGTGACCCAAGTTGACCAGGTTTCTGTAGTTCTCCAACATTATATCCCTTTACAAAGCCCTCTGAGCAGGATACAAGCATTTCCCCCACCCCTTCTGGGGGGAATATTTATGACAAATCGTTGTATATCAATGGCAGCTAACATGAAACAGACATTTCTCCAACGGTCCGTGGCACAGTGTCGGTGGTGGTAGGGCAGTTCTTCTTTTCTCATAATATGAGAGGAGGCAAAAGGCACGTATATCAGCTTTGACTGACATAAGTATATGTTGTTGTTTGGTGCTGTGGAGTATGTTCCAACTCATAGCGATCCTATGTACAACGAAACAAAACACTACCTGTCCTGCACCATCCTCACAAACATTGTTATGCTTGAACCCATTGTTGCAGCCACTGTCAGTCCAGCTTGTTGAGGGTCTTCCTCTCTTCCACTGTCCCTCTACTTTACCAAGCATGATGTCCTTCTCCAGGGACTGGTCCCTCCTGATAACATGTCCAAAGTATGTGAGATGAAATCTCTCCACCCTTGCTTCTAAGGAGCATTCTGGCTGTGCTTCAACCAGGACAGATTTGTTTGTTCTTTTGGCAGTTCATGGTGTATTCAATATTGTTCATCAACACCGTAATTCAAATGTGTCAATTTTCCTTTCATCTTCCTTATCCATTGTCCAACTTTTGCATGCATATGAGGCAGCTGAAGTCACCACAGCTTGGGTCAGGTGCATCTTAGTCTTCAAAGTGACGTCTTTGCTTTTTAATGCCTTAAAGCGGTCTTTTGCAGCAGATTTGCTCAGTGTAATACGTCCTTTGATTTCTTGAAGGCTACTTCTGTGGGGGTTGATTGTGGATCCAAGTAAAATGAAACCGTTGACAACTTCAATCTTTCCTCTGTTTATCATGATGTTATTTATTGGGCCAGTTGAGAGGATTTTTGTTTTCTTTATGTTGAGGTATAATCCATACTGAATGTTGTAGTGTTTGATCTTCTTCAGTAAGTCCTTCAAGTCCTCCTTACTTTCAGCAAGCAAGGTTGTGTCATCTTCATAATGTAGATTGTTAGTCTTCCTCCAATCCTGATGCCCTGTTCTTCTTCACGTAGTCCAGCTTCTCAGATTATTTGCTTAGCATACAGATTGAGAAGTACGATGAAAGGGTACAACCCTGATGCACACCTTTCCTGACTTTAAACCACAAAGTATCCCCTTGTTCTGATTGAATGACTGCCTCTTGGTCTATGTACAGGCTCATAATGAGCACAATTTAATGTTCTGGAATTCCCATTCTTCACAATGTTATCCATAATTTGCTACAATCCACACAGCCCAATGCCTTTGCATAGTCAAAAAAACAGAGGTATACATCTTTCTGTTATTCTCTGCTTTCAGCCCAGATCCATCTGACATCAGCAATGATGTCCCTGGTTCCACGTCCCCTTCTTAATCAGGCCTGAATTTCTGGCAGTTCCCTGTGGATATACTGCTGCAGCCACTTTTGGATGATCTTTAGAAAAATTTTACTTGCATGTCACATTAATGATATTGGTCGATAATTTCCACATTCATTTGGATCACCTTTCTTCGGAATAGGCATAAATATGGATTTCATCTAGTCAGCTGGCCAGGAAGCTGTCTTCCAAATTTCTTGGGATAGACGAGTGAGCACTTCCAGCATTGCTTCTGTTTGCTGAAAGATTTGTTGGTATTCCATTAATTCCTGAAGCCTTGTTTTTCACCAATTCATTCAGTGCAACTTGGACCTCTTCCTTCACTACCATTGGTTCCTGATCATATCCTACCTCTTGAAATGGTTGAATATCGATCAATTCTTTTTGGTATGACTCTGTGTATTCCATCCATCTTCTCTTGATGCCTCCTGTACCATTTAATATTGTCCCCACAGACTCTTTCACTACTGCAACTTGAAGCTTGAATTTTTAATAAACATAGTGGATTAAGAAAATGTTCTGTATCCCATTTTGGTGAGTAGTGTCTGGGGTCTTACAAACTTGCGGGTGGCCATCTAAGATGCATCAATTGGTCCCAACCTACTTGGAACAAAGGAGAATGAAGAACACCAAAGATGCAAGGAAAATATTAACCCATGAGACAAAAGGGCCACACAAACCAGAGACTCCATCACCCTGAGACCAGAAGAACAAGATGGTGCCCGGCTACCACCACTGGCTGTCTTGACAGGGACAATAGAGAGTCTCTGATGCAACAGGAGAAAAGTGTGGAACAGAACTCAAATTCACATAAAAAGACCAGACTTAATGGTCTGACTGAGACTGGAGGAACCTCCGAAGCCATGGTTCCCGGACCCTCTGTTAACCCAGAACTAAAACCATTCCCGCAGCCTGTTCTTCAGACAAGGATTAGACTGGACTATACTCGTGAAGAGCGTGATTCTTAGTTCTAACAGGTACACAAGACCAAATGGGCAGCTCCTGTTTGGAGGCAGGATGAGAAGGTAGGAAAGGACAGGAGCTGGTTGGATGGACATGGGAAACTCAGGGTGAAAAGGAGGAGTGTGCCATCATATTATAGGGATTGCAATAAGTGTCACATAACAATATGTATACACATTTTTGTATGAGAGATTAACTTGAGCTGTAAACCTTCACCTAAAACACAATAAAAACACACATATATATGGTACACACACACAAAAAGAATTAGTGAAAAGGTCATTATATGTGCACACACATGCGTATACATAATTAGTTATTATTTTTACTACTGGAAACCCTGGTGGCGTAGTGGTTAAGTGCTACAGCTGCTAACCAAAAGGTTGGCAGTTCGAATCCAGCAAGCGTTCCTTGGAAACTCTATTGGGCAGTTCTACTCTGTCCTACAGAGTCGCTATGAGTCTGAATCGACTTGATGGCAACAGGTAATGGGTATTTTTACTACTATTAATATGATGATGTTGGGGCAGCCAAGCCGATTCCATGTGGCAGAGTAGAACTACCGCCTAGGGTTTTCTAGGCTGTAATCTTTATGCAAGCAGATCACCAGGTCTTTCTCCCACAGAAGAGCTGAGTGGGTTAAACCGCCAGCCAACCTTTCTGTTAGCAGCTGTGCACTTAACCATTTTACCACCAGGGCTCCTTATTAACACGAAAGTGTAAAAATATTTAAGGCCATAGGGAAAATGTGTAAAACTTATTTATGTTATGATAAAATGTCTTTTATAGAAGACTCCAGTGTATGCACACCATCAGTATAATCAAAATAAGTAGTCTTTGAATGATGGATTTTATGGCTGGATATTCAGTATCATTTTCTGTTGATTTTTTTCAGTATTTAGTACAACGGACATTTAAATTCTGCTTCTGTGGTAAGGAATTTGATCTCACCTAAAGAGAGGGCTATGGCTGGTGGGTGGCACACAGTTAAGCGCTAGACTACTAGCCAAAAGTTGGTGGTTTGAATCCACCCAGCTGCACCTCAGAATGAGACAGGGACAGAAGGCTGGACAGCCTCAATACCGGAATAACAGGCCCGTTGATCTGGGACTCTATCCCGTGGATGATGTTACAAGACAACCCACACGTGTATCCTATGATGCACAAAGTCTTACATATCTCTCTCAAATTGTTTTTCAGGACCCCACCATAGGAGCGGTATCCTGCATATCTCTTGTAAGTTGTTTTTCAGGACTCCACCATAGGAGTGATATCCTGCATATCTCTTGTAAGTTGTTTTTCAGGACCCCATCATAGGAGTGGTACCCTGCATATCTCTCCTGTAAGTTGTTTTTCAGGACTCCACCATAGGAGTGGTATCTTGCATATCTCTTGTAAGTTGTTTTTCAGGACCCCATCATAGGAGTGGTATCCGGCATATCTCTCCTGTAAGTTGTTTTTCAGGACTCCACCATAGGAGTGGTATCTTGCATATCTCTTGTAAGTTGTTTTCCAGGACCCCATCATAGGAGTGGTATCCTGCATATCTCTCCTGTAAGTTGTTTTTCAGGACTCCACCATAGGAGTGGTATCTTGCATATCTCTTGTAAGTTGTTTTCCAGGACCCCATCATAGGAGTGGTATCCTGCATATCTCTCCTGTAAGTTGTTTTTCAGGACTCCACCATAGGAGTGGTATCTTGCATATCTCTTGTAAGTTGTTTTTCAGGACCCCACCATAGGAGTGGTATCCTGCATATCTTTCCTGTAAGTTGTTTTTCAGGACTCCACCATAGGGGGTGGTGATACAAGATAATCCACTTCCTGGACTCTGACACACAGAGTTCCATGTATCTTCCCCACCAGCTGCTTTCCAAAGATGAACAGAATCAGCCCATCCCCGGGGCATGCACAGTGAGAATGGGTGCGACCTTACAGTCTTGTGAAGTGGC